>NC_082639.1:111366477-116166477 GCF_028023285.1 Balaenoptera ricei | reverse complement strand
CAGTTTTTTCAAGGACCCCTTTCTCCTGGAGATTCCCCCTTCCCTTCACCAGATAGTTATAGGGAAGATGAAAGCTGACATGCATTTTGGCTGAATGGACTTCTAACCTCCCCCCACACCCTGCGTGCCCCACGCCCCTCCTGCCCAAATCACGAGAAGATGTGCAGAGATGATCTGGAAGGGCTTGGACTTGTTTATTAACCTAAACAGTCACATTTGTCTGCAAGGTGCGTTATTGTTAATTAAAACTGCGATTCTCCTTGTGCCCAGAGAAAAATTGGATAGCATACAATGGTTTTCATGCAAATCCCTGGCAATTAGAGTTGGCGATGAATTGGGTTTGAAACCCCAGTGAAGTTTTCAATCAGAATTCTCTGAGGGTGCTTTCTGGAGGAAGGTGATGATGGGGCTGGGGGTTTACACAAATAGGAGTAGATAAAAGGGTGTGAGGACCAGGTATTTGCTTCCTAAACCCTTTGGGAGGGGTTGCAGTTTGAAATCAATGAACTATGGGTGTCAATGTGATCTTCCATCTTCCCTTAGGGAATAAGTCTCTCTCCATAAAGAAGCAATGCAGACTGACCCTCCCCAGGGCGTGGAGTGTTCCCAAGAGCTTGCTCCCTGGCTGTCATCTTTCTGAGAGGATTTTTTCTTTAGGCCCAATAACTCATACACAGCTAAAGTCTTTGCCTTCCCTGAGATTAAATTCTTAAGGGTTCAAAGGAAATAGGATTTGTATTCCTGAAGGGTTGCAGAAAAGATGCCAGAGTTAGACTAGTTTGGGAGTGGTTGGTGGCATTCAGTGGGTTAAATGGACTGGGGTGACAGAACCCCAGGAAAGCCTTAAAGAAATGACTGAGGCCAGGGTTAGACTTACAGAAGAACTATCCAAATGCAGTGTAGATAACACAGGGAAAGGCCAGCCCCCTACGGGACTGGGGCAAAACTGTAGAGGTGGAATGGGGAGGAGATAGCCATGGGGAGGCGTCTCCAACCCATCCTGACCTCTTATCAGCTGCAGGCTTCTGCCTCTGCCTTTCTTTTGTGAAAGATGTGAGAGCTGCAGAGCTATCTGAGGGTCTCTCTAACAGAACTGAGCAAAGAGGGATTTCTATCTGGAGGCATGGCTTGGGGTGTAGATAAGACAACCCCAGTGGTCTTAAATTAAGCCTCCCTTGCATCAGGTTGACACTGGAAGATTCAACAAGCAAGTCGAAAATGCCCTCTCCTCCCCCCCAAACTAGGTCAGCCTCCGAATCCAGTAGCTTGTAAGGGAGTTGGCCAATGTCTGAAGGATTGAGAGTGGTCAGGTGCTGCAGGGGGCAAACTATGAGAATAGGCGGGAAAGGGAGTAAGAAAAAAGACAACACTGGGACACATGCAAAAACTGTGGTTGGAGACCTTAGCATAATTTAGGTTTGTAAATTATGTCTTTTTTCTTCATTTTCTCTGTCTTCCTTTCTGTTTCAGAATGTCTCCCGCCTCTCAATAGGTCCCTAAATCCCACCTTTCAATTTAGGATACACCAATCGGCAGCTAATCTGGTGGTTGCTAGGAGACAGGAGGTGGGGGATTGAGAGAATTTGTCACTGCACCCACCCAGGAAAATTCCCCGAGTCTAGGATGCTCTAACTCATCTCTGCTCCTCTCCTGCACTCTCCTACTTATCTCCAAAGTCCAGAGTCAAGCAGAAACGGTTTAGGGGAGAAACCAGTTATAGCACATCTTTGAAAAATGAAAGACCATACCTAGATTCAGACAGATGTAAGGTACCTCTCAAGTCTCCCCAGCTTTTTAACTGGGTTGGAGGGAGAAACTCATTTGTGTGTGTGTGGTATCTTGGGTAGACGGTGAATTTGTTGGTGCCAGTAGAAGTTGTTCCCCTTATGAAGTGGGGTTTATTCATGGTCCTTCCCATCATCACCCGAACTTGGCTGAGAAAAAGCCCTCAGGATCATGACTAAGCATCCCGAGAAAGGGGTGGGGGGGGGGCGCCCAGGGTGAAAGGGTACAGCGTGGAAAGCGGAAGGATATATTTGTGTGGCAAACAAAAAAGGTTTATTTTGAGAGCTGAAAGGTGTTTGAAAGGGAAATTTGGGGGATTCCAAGAAGATGACCCAGCCAGATCAGGCCCTTTCCCATTAAGTATCTCAGGCTTCACAACTTCTTGGTTTTTTTAGTTCCCTCTACACAGCCTTCCACGGAGAAGACTAGATACAGAAACCGGAGTAAGGAAAACTCATTTGGTAAGGAGTGAGTTACAAATCCTGATTCCATATCCTGAAAACAAGGAAGGAGAACAGAATGAGGTGGAGGGAGAGGCCTGAGAGAGATCAGAGCACACACAAATGCAAATCAGACACTGATGGAGAGGCAAGTATACACGTAGACATCTATTATTACATGCATGCATCGAACGTGGATATGGGTTCTAACAGATTGAAGACACACAGATGCACACATGCACACACACACACACACACACACACGGGCATTAGGATTATGCTGAGGAGTAAACCTCGGAGAGATGACTCCTGGGAAGTGGCTTTAGAATTATCTTGATATGTTCCCTGGACTAAGTAAGGTCCCCCAGGATGCTTCTCTCCACCTTCCCTACCACCACCCTGATCTCTAAGCAAAGCCAACAGGGAGACAGAAGGCAGGGAGGAAGGCTGGACAGGCTGAGCAGAGAGGAGGAGTCATGCTCTGGCCTCATCTTCAGTTTTCTCTGTTTTTCTCTCTCTGGCTTCTATTCGATTTCATTTGCTTTCTGCAACAGCTTCTCTTCTTTCTTTACTAGCTAAGCCATCTCTTCTAGTTTAGGTTTAGCTGCTCTCCTCATATTCTGGTCCCCCCTGCTCTCCCCCCTTGAGATGGCAGTAACCCCACACCTCAAGAGAACATCTGTGTGCCCCGAGGATGTTTGCACATCATTCATTTTCTCCCCAGGTCAGCCAGAGAAGCAGACGCTGCGTGAAATCTCTCTCTCTCTCTCTCTCTCCATTCTCCTCCCTCTCCTCTACATCCCCAGACAAAACAAGAAACCACCAGCTTCATAAAAACAGCATAGACTTTAATTCAGGTTGACAGGTGGGAAGAGAGCTAGGATTTGCATCCAAGGATGTCCGGATGAGAAGACTGTGCTGCCGAGAGAGGCAGGGAGGGCAAAGAAGTTTGAATGGCCTGGTAGCAGACCTGGGCGAGGAGCAGGGGTGTAGCCACACAGTGCAATATTGCCAGGGCTTCTGCCAGGTCCAGCAGCACGTCCAGGGTCTGCTGGGCCAGACATGTTGACACCACCATGGCCCGGGACCTCACCAGGGAGTCCAATCCCAGAACCATGCCCTGAGGCCACCAGAAAATGAACCAGACGCATAGGATATCAACCCAGGGACATGGCCCCCTGCCCAATGCTTTCTTCAGCCCCTTGGCTCCCAACAAACCCAGTGGCAACAAGATGAAGATGGCAAAACAGGCTGCAGCATGTATGGACCGCAGAATTTCCCATTCCCCGCTGAAGGTCACTGTGCAGAGTCCATGGGAAGTGTCACTGCCCAGCGTGATTGGCAGTGACAATAGGGCAGACACTCCCCAAAGTCCCACACTGATCCCCAGCCTGAGGCCTGGGACGTGACCTATACCCAGTTTGGGGCCCAGGCAGGCGTGGCACCCTATCAGCAGAGCTTGGGCAAAGGCTGAGCCATACGAGACCAAGTGAGCTAGGTGGCACAGGGAGGTGATGAGGGCCCCACTTAGCCCCCGTGCCAGGATGGGCACCATAATGCTGAAGAGAGCACTGCCCACAGCCAACTGCACCAGGATAGACCGGTTCTGGTAGACCCGACGGGGGAACAGAGGTCTGAGAAACGCGTAGAGGACGGCTCCACTCATCAGGATGCCCAGGACACTGGCGAGGATGAAGAAGGGCAGTGAGGAGTCGTCGAGCAGGATACAGGAGTGGCAAGGCGCAGCTGCTTCCACATCGGTGAAGTTATAGTCTGCGTCGTACAACTCAAGAAATTCACTCCAATTCTTGTCTTCAATGGCCATCTTAGTAGAGTTGTCATCAGCCACCTGGAGGACATTCTCAGAAGGGGCAATCAGAGCATCTAGTTACCCCACTGAAGGGTATCCTGGGAACCGAGGGCAAGAGGTGGGGAGAGAAAGACAGTGGGGACGTGGGGGCTGGAAGAGCTGGATGGAGTGGGGATGGTGGGAGAGGACAAGGCAGGGCGACTCAGGAGGAGCCAAGAGTCGTAGGAAAGCAAGGGAAGGGACTTCCCTGGTGGTCCAGTGCTGGGGGATGCGGGTTTGATCCCTGGTCAGGGAGCTAAAATCCCACATGCCTCGCGGCCAAAAAACCAAAACATAAAACAGAAGCAATATTGTAACAAATTCAATAAAGACTTAAAAAAATGGTCCATGTCAAAAAAAATCTTTAAAAAAAAGAAAAAGAAAAGAAAAGAAAAGCAAGGGAAGGGGAGTGGACAGGACTGGGAGAGCGGGGAGGGGGGAGGTCTGGATGGAACTGACAAAGATGAATGAGGAGGCAAATAATTGGGGACCTAGGACACTGAGGTAACAAGGGGAGAAGGAAAACGAGGGAAGGGACAAGAGATGAGAGGAGGAGAGAGGTATACAGACGCGAGGGGCAGACAGAAGGAGTGGTGGGGGGCAGAGAGGGAGGGGCTGTGGGCTCAGCCCCACACTCACCGGGTGCAGACAGTTCCCCATGACACTGCTGGGCTCAGGGCAGGCAGAGAGATGGGCTGGGATAATTCTGTCAGTGGCTGTGGTTCCCAGATAAGTGCCAGGGACTAATGAAGGCCATTGGCTCTGGGCAGGGCTATGGGGCGGGCAGTGCAGGATGGGGATGCATTCAGGAAGTCTTTACCCCACGCCCACTGCCTGCCTGAGCCTCAGGACCACTTGAGGCCCTGGCCCGGGGCTTCCTGTTTTGAGGGTGGATTCCGCTGGTGGGGACCTGCACTCAGGAAAGGAAAAAGGTGGGGACCAGAAGGTGGGTATTTTCCCGAAGGTGGAAAGGGAGGCTTTCCGAAGGTGGAGAAGCCAGGGGGTTCCCAGCATAAAGGGATTCTTCAAGCACAAGGAAGGAAGAGGGGGCCAGAGGTGAAGTGTGAGACAGAGATAAGAGATGTGCTGGGAAGTTGGAGGGAAAGGGCAGCTGATGGCTCTCGCTGCTTCTCTGTCCCCTTGAACTTGATCCAAGGAAAGATAGTTCAAAAGGGACGTGTTTGTGGGAGGGGGTATTAGTGCTGCTTGTGGCTGGATCCATGTGATGTTGACAGCCTGAGCCACATGTGTGTGAGCAGGGGCTCTTTGTGTATCAGTCTGGGTGTAGGAATGTACTTACTTATCTGTACTTGTCTGTGTGTGTGGCTGTGTATTGTGTATCCTGTGTATCATATCTTAGTGCTAGGTTTTAGGCACGTGTCTTGGTGTGTGTACTGCTATCTCCAGGTCTGGGTGTTTCAGTGTGAGAGGAGGGAGGGCTTAGGGGCAGCTGTCAAGGTTGCATAATGAAGCTACTTCAGGGAGCGATTGAGCACTTGCCCAGCCACCTATGGGCACAGCGAATGCATCTTCCATACCAAGCAGAACACATGACGTGACAAGTTAAAGCAGGCTCCGGGGGACAATGGGACAGCATATTTTAAAATGGGACTGTTGCCTATGGGGTAATCTCTATTCATATTTCTGTTGGGGGACATAAAAGCTCTGGAAATGCTACACTGGCCTGGCACCTTAGCAAGATGTAAAGTTTCTTGTGGTGGGGGAGAGCTATTTCTCTCCAGTTGGCACAGGGAGAAAAGGCGTGTACCCTGAAGAAGGATGCCCCTAAACCGACACCTCTGCTCCTTGGTACCCCCTCTCCCCACCATCCCACTGCTTTCACGTGATCTCTGCTCTTTTGTTCCCTCCACCCCTACCCTGCATTTTATTTCCTCACGTGGGGACACTTAGCCTGGACATTGGGAGGGGTGAGTCATGGAGTGTCCCAGTTGGAACGATGAGATAAACAGAGTTGGTTAGGCGACACTGTTTCATTTGTCCAGGAAAGCGCGGGATGTGGTAGCGTCAGTTCTGACGAGTGGTCTTTCCCACTCACACAGCGCCGCCTGGAGGCGGAAGCAAAGGTGCAGAGGGATGGCCATCTTGCTAAGATGGTCCCCTTTCTCCCAGGACTGCAGCTTCAGTTTCAGGTTCAACATGAGGTGGGCTAGGAAGGGAGTTTGGGTGGGGGGGGGGTCTGTTGAAGTGGTCCTGGCATGGTGTTGGGGGGGGTCTCCTCCTTCTCCAGCACAGCCTGGCAGAGGGCATGGGGAGCAGTCAGATGCTGTGGAATGAAAGGACCTGGCCAAAGGGGATGAACGCACTTCTCTCCCTTGGAGAGTTATATCCATTCCATACAAGATGCCCTGGGGGGAGCAGCACGGCAAGGCACACACCACCCCTGGAGGCGCCACGTGCAGGGGGACCAGCAGAACAGCCCTTACACACACGCATCCCAACAGGAGCAAGAGCGCCAAGAAGGAGGCAGCCGAAGGACACGGATAATCCAGATATATTGAGGGTGGCCCCTCTGAGATTAGCACAGGAGAGTTAGAAAGATTATAAAGATACACGATGCCCTCGCTGCTCCCTGCCCCGCCCCCCCCAGACAGACACACACACAGCACAACGGCCCCTCTCCCCCTCCCCCCGCCCCCGTACAAATATGGCTTCTGTGTAATATGGACAGAGTGGTTCAGCTCAAAGAGGAAAAGTCATTTTCCCAAAAGCGGGTGCTGGGAGGCAGGGAGCCCACAGGCCTGGGGCCCTAGGCTGCCTTGCTGCTGTAAGAGGAGGGGACCCCGGGCTCTAACCAGCGGCTGGAAGATTCACAACGGTATTACCTGAACTGAAAAGGGTGGCAGATCTGCTGCCTGCAGCTGCCCCCACTTTGCACGCCCCTGGGTTGTCAGGGCAAGAGGACATGCTGGAGGAGGGGGAGAGCAGTGCCAAGGGGCACCCTGGGTCTGAGGCAGGGCGGCCGGCTGGCGGGGAGGGGCGAGCAGTCTCGTCTCCACGGCAACCGGCTCGGCCACAAGGAAGACAGAAAATCAAAAGCAGGGGTGGCGATGGGAAGGAGACAGGCAGCATCACTCCCAGCCCTCAACGCGCCGGGTACAGACTATGGGAACAAGAAGTGACAGTGGTCATTCCAGGGGTCAGCGCCAGGGAGAGGCCGAGGGATGCATAGCAAAGGCTGTGGCACTGACTCCGTGGCTCTGAGAGGGGAGATGGAGGTGGGGGTTGAATGCCCTGTTTTAGGGAGAGATGAGGCGGACGTGAGCAAAAACACACCCTGGGACTGTTTTCTCCATGACAGATGGGCGCTGGGGACGGCATGGAAAATACCAGGATGGGGCAACATCCCAGGTGAGGTACACAGCCTGCCTAGGGACCGTCAGCTCCCAAAGCCCTCCTTTACAGGAGCCCTCCTCCCACAGCCCGCCCACAAGCCCAGGAGCCCCTCTGCCTCTCACTCACACACACATATGTGCACAGACACACACAGACATGCACTCACATTATTCCCTTCGTTTGGGCAGGAAACAGCTCAGTGCAGTGAAGCTCCTTTTAGTATTTTTGTTGTTATGTCTGCCTGGCTGCTGAGGGAGGGAGGGAGGACTAAGGGACAGCTTCGGGAACAAGGAGGGGCACAGGGCAGCACAAGACAGGGAGGAGGAGTTGCCGAGCAATGCCATAAGATGAGTGGTTGCCACAGTCCAGGGCTCGGGTGAGAGTGAAGGGCCCCTCGGCGGGGAAGCGGATGCAGTTTAGGGCCCAGAGCAGTGCCTCTCCCACAGCTGCTGGAGCAAGGAGGGCAGCCTTGCTCTGCTATCGCCACCGAGGGCGGTTCCTGGGAAAAGGGCCTGGCTTCATTCATCGTGGGGGGCCATCTCTGCCATCCTTCCTCTCCAAGTCTGCCCCTCCTGCAAGGACCGGTGTCCTCCCCCAGGGGGAAGCCCTGGGCCCCCGCACGCGTGGCTGCATGCCACCTGCAGGTCACATCCCCTCGGGGACCCCCATTCACTCCTTTCCTGTTGGGGTGGAGAAGGGGGTGTCAGATGGTACCTGCTCCTCTGTCCAGAGCTCAAGGTGTGCGACTAACAGAGGAAAAGCCACCTCCAGCTCCTGCTCACAACCTCCCCGTCCCTGGAGAAGTCCAGGAAGAGCTCCTGCTGTAGAAGATGGAGGGCTGGTGAGAGCCCCCCACCAAACTGACCCCGCTTCTTTCCTGCCCTTACCCTCTCCTCATTCTCCTCCTAACACTCTGGGTTTTTTTAATTTTGTTTTTGTTTTCTTTTTTGTTTTTTGCTTTCCTCACCCCAGGACCCCTGCCCCTCCAGCCTGGAGACGGATTTGATTTGGGATTGTTACAAAAATAATAATAACCCAAACGCAGAGAAGCCACGGAAAGGGCTGAGGGCAACCTTCCCTCCCCCCGCCCTCCTCCCTCCCCATTCCAAACCGAGTACAAAACCGCACCCAAAGCAGACATTCTGTACAGGGGGGTGGGGGGGGGGTGCTGGGGAGCAAGCGGGAGGGGTGGCCCTGGGGTTGCTCTGTACAAGTCCAGGTTGGTGATGGCCCCAGCAGTCCCCACGGGGTCCCTGGGGGCTGCCCCTAGATGAAATATTCCTTCTTGTCGTCCCCGCCTGACTGCCCGCCTTCTGCGTTGATGATGGCTGTGTCCGCATCTGGGGCGTCATCAGAGCCTTTCGCCTCGTGTGTCAGGTAGGTTCCTGGGGAGAGAGAGAGGCTCCTTCTTTTAGGAGCAGTTTCCAAACCTCTGAAGCCCCTCTGTCCACTTTCCCACCACCCACCCACACCTTGCTTCTGTAATTTTTCTCCTGCCTAGAGCTTTCTTCCTCCCCGCCTGCCCTAATTTGCATCTTGCTGCCAACATCCATCACCTGACCACACCTCCAAGAATTAATGAATCCTGCCTTTAATTAGAGTCTGATCTATAATACAGGCCAAAAAAAAAAAAAATGGTGTGTGTATGTGTGTGTATATGTGTGTGTATGTGTGTATATATGCGTGTGTGCATGTAAGGTGGTGATAGGGAAACTGCTAGGTCAGCTCCATGACAACGAACCTGAGATCTGGCTAGCATTTGCCCAGTCCACGTAAGTCCAGCTGCTGGCTAGAAGGAATAACAGAGGGGGAGGTCTGAGAGGAAGGCGTGTGAGAAGAGGGGAGGGAGAGATGGCAGGGATACAGGAGAGGAGAGAAAAGTAAAGGGGTGGTGTGAAGACAAGGCACAGGGAGACCAAAGGACAAAAAACACGAGGCTAAACAGAAAGGAGGAAAGTGCAGGAAGGAATGGGAAGAAGATGCAGAGTTTTCGGCAGTCCTCTGTCTTAAAGGCAGGAGACCCTGGAGGCAGAGCAGCAGGGGGGAAGCAGCTGCTGACTGAGTGGGAAAGTGGGAAGGTTTGATTTTACTTGGATGATCACCAAGTGATCACGCTCTGCTGTGGGGTTGGAGGTGCTCAGTTTATCACAGGGTTGGCTGTGTTCTTTCCTCCTCAAACTCTCCAAGGGGCCGACTGAGTCTCCAGAGGCCCTTCCTGCAGCCTGCTCCTACCGGCCTGCCCTTCACTCACTGATCTCCCTACCCACGCCCAAGTCCTCCTGATGCTTCCCTCACGCCTCTAACCTTTGTGCCGGATCAAGTAGTGGCCAAGGAAGATGAGCAGGATGAGCAGCAGGAAGACGATGAAAGCTACAATCCCGCCAATGATGGCGTGGTAGGTGCTGGAGGATGAGGGCACCGGACTGGGATCTGGAGGGAGGTGGGATGCACAACAGTCAGGTCTGGGAAGAACCCTTGATCGTACAGCATTTCTGACCTGGCCATGGATCATCTTACACGGCACAGAACATGGACTAACATCAGGAGAATGGAGTGGCATCATCCAGCAAAAAGGGATACGTCTTATTTTGTACCTAGTTTCTTACAGAGTATCTGGAACAGAGTAATTGTTTTAAAATAATGTAATCATGAATACATAGATACATCTGCTCACACTGAACCTTTTAAGTTGAGTTCGTGAACCTGAAGCTTGACCTTGGTCAAAGATCATCACTTTCATGTCTAAATCATCTCTTGTTCTCTCTCTCTGTGTGTGTGTGTGTGTGTGTGTGTGTGTGTGTGTGTGTGTGTGTATGTGTGTGTGGTGTGTCTGTCTGTCTCTCTCTTTCTTTCAATTTCTGGTTATCAGAGTATTTCTTCCCTATCCCCCATGCCCTCTTATCCTCCCGTCTGCTTTATATTCTGAGCTGGCCTTTCTAGGGGGGCTTCTCACCATATCCACCCATTGTCCTGATATCAGATAGGGAAGGAGAAGTGAAAAACTGATGGAGCCAGGAAGAGGCACTTTGAGAGCACCTTACAAAAGACGATGGAATGTGACTCCCTGCATAAAGAACAGTGTTCCTTCTTGGTAGGGGAGCTTAGAGTTCCAGCAACACCCAATCCTCCAGCAGGTCTCATTAGAGAGGTCTGGGACTCCATCTTCACTTCCCCACCAACCAAAGGTTTGTGGGAAGGACAAAGACTGAACTGCTTCCTCCCATGATGGCAAGGTCTCGGCCACTGGATATAGAGAATCTGTCCTCCATAGCAGCATCTATAGAGGACAGATTCCCAAGCACAGGTTTGGCCAGGCATGCGAAGGAGAGCCACAGCCTTAGTCAGAGTTCCGCAGATCTGAGGAGACAGTGCACAGGCCCAGGACACAGTTCTGATGTGTCCCAAATTACATGAGCTGTAGTTGCGGCTCTCCCACCCATGGGAGAGCTACTGTTTTTTTTTATAGACTCAGCTTGAGCCTTGATGCCTCATTGACTCCTCATACATTTTGTCTCTCCTGCCTTATGTCTCCTCAGGCTTGACTGGACCAGCTTTTTAGTTCCTTGCCTGTCTCCGCCTTATTTGGAAAAAAAAAAACTTATGCTCTGGTTTTTATGCTCTGCTTGGGAGGGAGGGAGAAGAAGGTCCCCGGGGCTCTATGATAGGAGGGGTGGGTGTGATGGTGTAATCTGGAGGAAGCACACTGAGGTTATCCACTGTTCTTCCTCTTCTCTCCCCTCTCCTCCTGCCCCCGGGAGAATGTGAGATACAATCCACATTAAAAATCAGTCCTGGATAATTATCCCAGAGGCTGTGGGAATGTAAATTCCCTGGAAGAGCATAGGTCTGCACGACCAAAATGAACTCTGGGGTCATCAATTACATGTCACTGTCTCTAGGTAGAGCTCCATTTAATTTCACTCCAGGTAGTTGGGAGTCAACACGGTTTAGGATTATTTCTGGAAGGAGATGCAGTAACTCCTGCTACCACCAGGCGTCAGCACTGGCAGCAGATGCCGTCAAACAGGACCGCGCTTTCTAGCACAGGGTCGGGGGAGATCAGCAAGAGACCAACCACAAGGGCACAGGAATTTTCTCTCACTGCCAATCATCGTCAGAGATCTGGGGGCAGACACAGGACCTCAGTGCATTGTCCTTGCTCCTGGCACCCTACAATAGCTTTGTTTGTTGTGCTGAGGCAGCTCCCACATGCTGAGGTCTGTTCCTGGAGTTGGAATCACCCCATCTAGACACTTTGGTCCCAAGATCTCCGATCTCTTATCCCTGGGAGGCCTGGCTTCTACCCCTACACTGCTTTAATGGGCATTTCACATACGGGAGTCTCTCATGTTCCCCTGCCGATGCATTTCCCCTATTCTGAGGAAAGGCTTATTAAGGCTTTCTGGCAGGACCCCACTGCTGTTGGGGTCTTCAAAAAACCTCCTGCCACCTCTGCAGCATAAAGAGGCCTCTGTCCTAGCCTATCACATCTCCTGAAGCTGGATTGTGTGGTCACACCTTTGGGAAGAACTTCAGAGAAGGAGCATCATGTAGTCTCTCTAGAAAATATGGCATCTGAGAAAAGATTCTGACTGTCTCTCAGCATAGTACGAACTTATCTCTATCTTCCACCTGGATTCTATATAGTGTGTCCAAGGTCTGCGGAAAAAGGAGATGACAGCAGCAGCATGCATCCTGTACTAGTCACAGGAGAAGCAACTCTGAGGACAGCCTGTTGCAAAGGGAGACGCATCTACACTCACACTTGAGCGGCTCTGGGGCCTCTACACACAGAATTCTTATTCTTGTTGCCAGGTGAGTGCAGGGGCTGGAGGATGGTACTGCCTGGGTCACCACTGCTAAACAAAGGCAGATGAAAGTCCACCATTCCACTGATTTTTCCTTATTCCACATTCTAGAATGGACCTAGAGCCTAAGTCCTCAGGCCCTCTGGTGGTGGGCTGTTGCCCTACTAGCCCACTCCCAACTATGGTCTGGGGATGCTATCAGGAGATGGAAAGACCAGGGTACCAGATGGCAGAGGAGAGGAGAAGGGGTTTGCTGAAGGGGAGCTACGCAGGGCTCACCGTTCACATTGAGAGTGTAGTAAGCCTTGTAGCTGCCCATGTTGCTGGTGGCTGTGCAGCCGTAGGTGCCGCTGTCACTCTTGTTGAGGAAGGGGAAGATCAGGGCGCTCTCCTGGGTCATCTTTAGCGGTGGCACACTGCCCTCCTTCTCCCATAGGTACTGCTGGGGGCTGTTGAGGCAGAGAAGTCGAAGTGATCAGAAAAGAGTAGGGCAGGGAGCTAAAGAAGGACAAAACAAAACAACACAAAACTGGGAGCAAGGAAGTCAAGGACAGTTTGATGAAGGCTCGAGCAGTTATAGGGGCCAGAGACACTGAGCTGCTCAGAGGCAGGCGGAGACTGACTCCTTGGGGTTCAGTCTGGGGACGAGGAAGATTGCCTAGCTTGTATCTAACTGTGACTTGGTTCCTTACAGGAACCTCAGGGGCTCAGCCAGGGGGCGGCCCCTCCCCACTTCTGCTGCTCTGCAGGAGAAGCAGTCAGAGGATGGGCGTTGTTAGACAGTGTCAGGGAAAATGAGAGGCTCAGACAGGACGAAGGAGATGGGAAGACTTTAGGCAAAGTCTTAGTCTGTAGAGGTGTATTACAATCCAGGAAATGGATCTCCTTACGCGGGATTGCCACGCCCCTCGCAGTGGAGCAACAGCTTCTGGCCCTCGCGGGGATGCGGAGGGTCTGGCCTAATCTTCGCTGTTGGTGTGTCTGTGGAGAAGGAAATGGGGTCAACGTGAAACTCAAGGTCACCTCGATCTCAGAATCATCCAGTTATGCGTTTCAGCCACCACCCCTAAAGGCCCAGGAGCCCAAGAGGCTGTGAACAAAAAGGCCACCCCCCAACCTCTGTGAGCAAAGACCACTATTGCTGTTGGATGTGTGACGGAGTCATACGGCAACCTTGCAGAGGTAGGATTATGGAAGGTCTGTCCTTGCTGGGGACCCAAGGGATGTCTTAACAGCTGAGAAGGGGGATCACTGGATCATCTGTGCCTAGCACATAAATGGGACTTAATACATGTTTCTGATGGAACAAATAAACTTGAATTTGATCACTGATTGAGTTCACAACCTCTCCGTCCTCTCTGCAAGGGAGCTTAAACGGGAAGCAATGCCTTAATGCAGAACATCATTTTTAGTGGCTGGTCCAAAAATGAAGTGAGAGCTTTGAAACAGCAAGAGATGGAGGTCATATTTTGGCTGCAAAAAGGCCCTGACACAATATAGATGGGTTCTGGGAAGGAATGATGGCATCTGCCACCGATGCCGAAGGGCTGCTTAGGAGGCTGGGTCCAGATGGCCGCATAGAACAATACAACCAGATGCCGGTTTAGAACAACAGATAAAGAGGCCGAGCTTCCCCTAAGGATAGAGCCAACCTTAACATCCGGTTAATGAACGTGTTTCAGTCCAATCAAACGGGACAAAGAGAATCAGGCCAGGTGAGAGAACAGGTGTTCCAGGAGCCCACAGCCAGAGAAGCCTCTAGTGCAGCACCTGGAGGATAGCATTTGTTGACTGACTGCTGATCACAGTTGGGCCAAAATGATCCCTGGAGAGTAACTGCCAGATGGTCCAGTACCTAACAGAGAAGTCTCTGGGGCTCAGACAGGGGATGGCCTTCTTTAGCCCTGGCCAGGGACCAGGCCCTGGACAAGGAACCCAAGGCCAGGGGCTTTACATTCAGAACTAGTAATCAGAGAAACACCTTATAGCAATAGAGAACTTTGAAGTTTACAAAGTTCTTTCATTATATAGCGTTTCATTTATCCTCATGAAAATTCACTGAAGTAAGAAGGGGCCACTACGAGATTAAATGCTTTGGTGAAAGTGACCTAGCTAGTAAGCAGTGGCTCTGCGGCTAGAATCCAGGTTGTCTGTTTCCAGATTGAGAGTCTGCTA
This sequence comes from Balaenoptera ricei, assembly GCF_028023285.1. Lineage (NCBI taxonomy): Eukaryota > Metazoa > Chordata > Mammalia > Artiodactyla > Balaenopteridae > Balaenoptera > Balaenoptera ricei. The sequence continues at coordinate 116,152,066 of NC_082639.1, read as the reverse complement.
AACGGACAGTGACACCACCCCAAACCTACCTCATGGTCAAGTTTCAGCAATGGGTCTAGCAATTGATTTAAAGAGCACTGAAGTCAGGCCTGGATCGTCCATAAGGAAGAGATGAAAGGTTTGAGTTACTTTAGAAAAACACCCAGCCTTTAGATAAGTTCGGACAAGAAGTGCATTCTTTTATAACTCATTATCTTCTGCCTTTCTACTTCATTTTTTTTCCCCTTGACTTTTCTACTCAGAAAAGTTCTTTTTGAAAATTTGTAAATTTCCTCAGGTGAGTGGGTCATTTCCTACCCATATTCAAGGCAGATTCCATAGAGGGATGAGGATCCTTGGAAAGGTTGGGAGTAGTGATTTTGACAGTGGCCACTTCAGGTCAGAATCCCAAGAAAAATCATAGACCTGGGGCAGACTAGTGGGGGTACTATAGGGAAAAATCTGGGAATAATGATACCAGAGAGAGCATGTTTTCCTACCACCTCTTTTCTTGAACCCATAGTATGTTAGACCAAGAAGAAGCCTTTGTGATTCCATGTCCATCTTCTCATTTAGCAAATAAAGAATCAAGCTCAGTGGGGTAATTTCCTTAACATCACTCAGCTAGTAAGCGGTGGAAGGCAGACTAGAATCTGTCTTCTAATTCTTGATTTGCTACAGTTACTGCTACAATTTACAATCTAGATGCATAACACTGGCCTAGCCTAGGAGATGGTAAATTTACCTATCGGGCCAAATCCTGCCAGCTACATGTTTCTGTAAATAAAGTCTTATTGGAACATAGCTACGTTCATTTGTTTACATATGATCTATGGCTACATTCCTGCAGCAACAGCAGAGTTAAGTAGTTGAGACAAAGACCACATGGCCCTCAAAACCTAAAGCATTGACTATTGGGCCATTCATAGAAAAAGTTTGCTGACCCTTGGCCTAACCCTGGCAACTCTTGTCTTATTTTTTTTTAACCTATTTACTTATCTGTGCCTGGTGCTTCATATACAGTAACCCGCACGTTTCTTTTCCCCACTCCCCATCTCATACCGGATACTCTTCACTCACAAGCCCATGACATACATAAAACTTCAATGCGTTGAGCGGTGGATCTGTCAGCTCCCTTTAGAGATTCATGGTTCACAGAGCATACAATGTCTGCCCCATCATCCTCCCGGGTGACCTGGAAGGTGACTGAGCTGCTCACGGTGAAGGTTTTGCCATTGGGATCTTCCTGTATTCGGGTTGGTTCCCCTAGAGAGCAGAAACAGACACACACTCGCACACACACATAGACACAGAGTGAGCCCTAACATGCAGAGATTGTGTGGGCCCCACTGTAGACATACAGATGGTGCGTCTCAACTTAGGCAGACTTAGGAAGTTGTGAAATGGATATGTACACACAAGGAGGATGGAGTCCCCAACGCGCACACGCGCACACACACACACACACACACACACGACTGTACACAGAATATCTGTCATTCCCCTTTCTTCTTCTACACCATGCCTTATGTGCATATACACAGGCATATAGACATATACCCCTCACTCCCTCTCTCCTCCCCGCTGTCCCAGCACCACCTCCTCCTGTCACCCCCAAGGCAGGAGGAACTTACCATGAAGCTCTTGGTCACCCTTCCTCCAGGTGAGCTGGGCTGCAGGTTTGCTCCCAGAAGACTGACAGTTTAGGGTAGTTGTATCCTTTTCCCGTAACGATGACTTGTAGCCAGTGATTATGGGCTTCTGTGGGATTCCTGCCATGGATAGGGGATGGCCAGGATAGGAAAGAAAAGCACCCTGAGGTCACACCTCATCTCTCCCTGCAGAGATAGACTCTCTGAGGGTTAGGATATCTGAGTTCTATTTTGGTTTATGATGGGTAGAAGGCTAGAGAAATTATCTTTCTCTTTGATAAGAGAAAGACCACCCCAGGGGGAGGAGATATGGTGGTGGGAGATTTACCACACCTGAGATGATACATGACCCAACAACCCAAAATCACAACTGGGTGGCCACAGACATAGTGTGAGGCTCAGGGGAGCAAAGAAGGAAATTGAAATGTAGGATCAAGATGAGAGCATGCAAACAACTGGGGTGCTCATCTTGGAAATTATAATCATACACTGCACATACTTCTCATGTTTCCCTTATGCAATCTTGGGAGGTAAGTGGAACAGACACTATCATCCTTTTGTTACAGGTTAGGAAAGTCAGGCTCAAAGAGGGTAAGAGATTTGTCCCAGAGCAAACAGTAAGTAAAGGAGAAAAGCTTAGACCCCACCACTCTTTGCATTTCATTCCATTGCAACGGAAACACGCGCTGAACTTTCCCAAAATGCTTGGAGACTTGCTTGGCTCTAGGCTGCTTCAGGGGCCCACCCAGGGAGATTTGTTTGCAAGGAAGCACGCTGTGGAGACACTGGGGTTTGGGAGCCTCACCGAGCACGGTGACGAGGGACTTGGCAGTTCTCACGGGCATAGTGAAGATGGAGCAAGTGTATTCACCCTCGTCTGCCAGGGCCACGTTGCTGATGCTGATGCTGAGCTCATGGGGCGTAGATCTAACCAGCTGAATCCGATTATCTCGAAGGGCTGGGGGAAATTGGGAGAATTGGAAGCAAGGCTTTTACTGGTGACTTTCATCTTTATCTTCCAATCCCAGGCCAGCTTTTTTTTCCAAGAAAGGGTCTAGTGTGGTTTGGGGCAGGGGAAAAAAAGAAAACTGCTCCTGAGTTTGAGTAGTCTTTAGTTTATTCAGTTACTTTCCTGGGCCATTGGGCTCAGTAGCCTCAGAGATACTCAGAAAAGTAGGTTGGATCTGTGGGCCACATTGGGGAAACACTGACATCAGCTGTCTCTTAGGGCTCCTTTGGGGTGAGTCATTCCAGGACCCTATAAGACCATGCATGGCCTAGGTCAGAGTCATAATTATGAAGTTTCTCTGGAACCAGCTGAGGAGCCCATGGCCTGCTGCTTCCCCAAACAGCATCCCTTCATGTTTCTCAGTCTCTGGACTACAGGGACATTTCCTCTCAGCTCTGCAGCCCCCTTCTCCAGCCCATGTTTCCCATGGAGGCAGATAACTCATGGGACACTACCTCTCTTCTCCCCAAAGTAGAGAGTCTGCTGGGCAGGGTTAGACCATTGCAGGGATGAATCCTCATGATCTTTGACTTGGCACTTGAGCACCACGGTGCCACCAGCCACCACTGTCTCATCAGATGTCCAGGGCTGACTGTCTGCAGGGGTAGAATTGGGTTAGTTTCCTAAGGCAGCACTAGCCCCTCCACCCATTTCTGGGCCACAGTCCGCCTCATCTAATTCAGACCATCCAAGGCCCACGTCTCTGTATTCTCTTAACGCATCATGCGGGAAGGAATAGAGGTGGGGGTGAGGCAGGGGAAGACAGACCTTTCTTCCTCTTGCTTTGAATGCACAGAAAAACAGTCACTTATTGAATATTTGCTGAATGAACTGACAGGGCCACAAACATTTTGAGGGATAAAGGCACCCCAGATCTACACATACCACTCCCCACGTATCTTTTCTGATAGAGTTCTACCATTCACCTTTGAAAACACACATACAAGTTTTACCTTCCTGCCACCACCTGCATATAAGAGCAAGAACAGAAATGGTTGTAATAATGCCCAAACTATAAAAGCGAAGAAAAGGCCAACCCCCAAGAATGTGGGTTGCACATTCATTTACACAAGAGGTAGCTAATAAAACTGCAAAATAAACAAAAAAGATTTTTAAAAAAACCTAAAACGTTTTGACACAGACTTTTCAATTCCTCCAACAATAACTTCCCTTCAATCATCAGCTCCCTTAACATATTCCTTTCAGTATCAGTACTACCCGCCTCCCAAATCAACACACAAACCCAAATCACTATCCTGACGTTATTTTAAAGAACAATGGATTAAAGTTTTCCCTTCGACTTGATAGAAATATGGTTTCTAATCCCTCTCTACTTAGTCAAGTTAAACAAAAGAAGGACTAGTAAGATATCGTGAGGATGAGTCATTTGAATCCCAAATGTGCCTTCTAATCAGGCCTAGCTGTGAGCCCCTCAGTCTGTGTGACACTTGCTTCCTCCACCCAGTATTGTCCCATGTTCCCCAAAGCATGGATTCTGATTCCTAATATTGATTCCCTCATCTTCAGGTCTGACTTCCTGTGACCCAATGGCACTGACCTCTGCAGAGCTAAAATAACACCTTCTAGCTCTGATTCCTGAAACATCCACACAATTTCTTCTATGGTACTAAATTACTTAACCAGCATTGTCGCCTCTGAATCAGAAACCAAGAAACGTACTTCCTACATTCCCTAATTGAGCAATTTAAAACAATCCCCATACTCCCTATGGCACCAACCTTACCCCTGCCCTATCTGCTTATTCCTGTCTTTCCTGGTCACCAGAGCTCCATTTCCAAGGAATATTCAATGAGCGTTCCTAGCAGAGAAGGGGCCCTGAAGAGTGAAGGTGGCACCTGCCCGAGCTGACACCAAACACCAACGCTTCTGAGTGGCTGTCTCCAAATTGGAGCCCAAAGCCTGGCTGCTAGTTTTAGCGTTTAGAATCATAAAAATTAGAACTGACAGGGATCTTAGGAATCATGGAATCCAATTCCCTCATTTTACAGATGTAGACAATGAGGCAATGGAGGCGAAGTGATTGCTTAAGATCATTCTACCGATCAGTGATTCTAGTTAGGACTAGAATCCTGAGTCTCAAGGCAGTGCTCTTTTCACTGGAATGCGCCTCAGGTAATCATCTAACTTGAGAATCAAAACTATGACTTTAATGTTAGCAAGCCAGAGACTGAGCTGGCTGAATAAAGGTGGAAGTGATATCTTCCTTAAATATCTCAACGAAAGGTTTGGGAAACCTATCATTTACTGCTAGCCATAAACCGATTTTTGACTGGTAATCCCATTGTCCCTGGTTCCTTTTGAAGAATTCTATCTTGATTGTGTCTTTCCAGAACCTCTTTATTCTGAGTAATACACTCCTCCTGGAATCATTTTATTTTTGGAAAACGGTGTAAGGGATACAGAGGTCCCTGTACCGGAGTGAGGGAAGGAGGAGTAGGTGCCAGGGGAGTTGGTGGTGTAGAACTAAGTACTAAAATGTCAAATGGAGAGGGGGAAGAGTTGTGTGGTAATGAGGGGAGTGAGAACACAGGGTGGAGGCAACATGAGCGGGAGATGATGTGAGGATGGCGGAGGGAACTGAGGGACATTGAGATGAGGGGGCCTGGATTCTCACCTTGACTGGCCAGCATGTCAGGGCTGCTCCAGACTGTGGAGCTCATGGCCTCTTCGAGTGGAGCCAGAGTCCCCAGCTCCAAATTCTGCTCTTGCCAGTAGCCTGGGGAGAGAGTCTCCATGAAGGATGAGCCCTACATTTAAGCTGCTAACGTTTGGGATCTGTACTTTCATTGTTGGGGATGGGGGAGAGGACTGGCCCCTGTGAAAAGCAGCTTCACCAGGGTACCTAAGAGAAGGTGGCTTTCTCACAAAAGGGGGAGATTAACTCAAGTCCTGAAAAGGGAAGTGAAGTCTTCCTCCAAAGGGGTGAATTAAAGGAGGATGCTAAGCTTTAGCAGTCAATCACATAATGTTAGAGCCAACAGAGATCTTAGAGGTCATCTGGTCCAGTTCTCCCAGTTCACAGGTGAGGACCCTGACGCCCACTAGGGTTAAAAGTGACTTGGCGAAGGTCATACAGAAACAGGAAAGATAACCAAAGACTTTTCATTCCTGATCCGGGATTCTTTCTGCTACACCAAATTATCTACTAAAATAATGACAGGTTTAATCATTAAAAAGTACGTTCCCATTTAATCCTTTTAATAAACCAGTTAAATAAGTACTGTTGGTATTATCACTTCTACCTTGAAGAGGGGAAACAGAATGAAGTGACTTGCCCAAGGTCCTACAAACAGAAGAACAAAGACTGGAAATTAAATGCCTGATTCCAAATCCAAAGCTCTGTTTCAAGGTGACACCCTTAGCACTGAAGACACAGACCACAGCTGGGGATGAAAGTTATCCCACGCCTTCCTAGATTGTTACCTTCTATCCGGTGCTCCGATTCTTAAGCTTTCCTCCTCCACTCTCAGTCCCACTCACCATTTTATATCACTGACTCTGCTCCCTCATCTGGCACAGCACACGCCCAAGGCTTGAGTCACCGGCTCTCTTCCTAGTTGGTAGGCCCTAAACCCTTTTGTGAAGTACTGTATAGTTTCCATGGCCTGTTTCCCCCAACTCAACCTGAGAGACGGAGGGACAAAGAAACCGGCCTTGAGTATCTTTTCAGGATCTCCCGTTGTAAAGCCAGTAGCCAATCACATGCGCACAATTCAGTAACGTCATCGGCTGCTGAGCAGAGTCCGGAACTGCTCCTTGTCCCGGGCCTGGAGTCCGGCAGAACTTCGCCAATTGTCCCAGCGCGCCCGCTCCAGAGGCAGCGGGGGAGGGCGGTGGGAGAGGAAAGAACGAGAAGGGGGCGATGGGACCGAGGAGGATGGGTAGGGGAGGTGGGGAGGGTACGGGGTGGCAGGGGTGTGAGACTAAAAAGATAAGTGGGACGTGGTCTTAGGGTCCACGAGAAGAAAGGGGACGAGGAAGAGAGTTGCAGAATCAAAGGGAAAGAAGGGTGAGGGAGAGGAGAGAGTGGGGGAGGGAGGGAAGGGAGTACCGGGGAAGGGAGAGGGATGGGGGAAGGGAGAGGGTGTTAGAAAGAGTCCTAGCCTCGGGATAGGGCTCTAAGATAGCTTCAGAGGTTCACTGGCCTTCAAGGAGACGCCTCGCCTCTCCACTGTTCCTCAGACATCCTCCAGGAGGTTTGAGAAATGACTCTGTTCCCGAACAGGAGAAGCGCTAATGCCCAAATGCGGAGGGGGAGTAAAGCAGTGGAAAAAAAAAAAAAAAAAAAGAGTATCTGTAACAGGTAGAAGTAGGCAAGAAAGCGAACAAGGAAAATGTTGGTGAAGAGAGGCAAGAAAGATGAGGATGGGAGAAGGAAAGGCGGCCAGGAAGAGGACCAGGGCGCTCAGATCCAACAGAGAGTCCCCCTGGGTGCCCTCGCCCTGCTGCCTTCTGTGGACATCAAGAATGGAGGCAACCGGAAGTTGGTGAGTGTTTCTCGGTATTTTCCAGGTCGTCTGTTTGTGGGCGCTTCCACACACAGTGGGAAGCCAAACTGGTTGTGCTAAAGCTTGGAGTGGTGGAGGGACAGGGAGAAGCCAGAGAGGGGTCAGTGCTCCACACCACAGTATTGGTACCTAGTGCACCAAGTAAGCACTAAATAGACCTTTGCTCAAATGGATAAAATAGCCATCTCCTACGCTGGCATAGGGCTTTCAGTTTGCAGAGTGGATTTTCAATCATGAATTCATGTCAAAACATCCTTGAGGGAGAGGCAGCCAGATACAATCTTTTTTTTTTTTAAATTTTAATTAATTTATTTTTTTGGCTGTGTTGGGTCTTCGTTTCTGTGGGAGGGCTTTCTCCAGTTGCGGCAAGCGGGGGCCACTCTTCATCGCGGTGCGCGGGGCCTCTCACTATCGCCGTCTCTCTTGTTGCAGAACACAGGCTCCAGACGCACAGGCTCAGTAGTTGTGGCTCACGGGCCTAGTTGCTCCGCGGCATGTGGGATCTTCCCAGACCAGGGCTCAAACCCGTGTCCCGTGCATTGGCAGGCAAATTCTCAACCACTGCGCCACCAGGGAAGCCCAGAATCACTTTTTAGAGATGAGGTTTAGAGGGGTTCAGTGACTTACCTAAAGGCACACAAGTAACACCCTCTCAAGGATCCTCTTTCTCCTGCTGGTGGTGCACTCAAAGCTTTTTCAACAGCTTCTGTTTCTTATAGCATTTCAGTCCATTGTATTGCAATTTACTTGTTTCGTTATCAGCCTCCTCATCTAAACTCAGAGTTGGTGAAGAGAAGGAGCCTTCCCCTATTCATCTTTGTATTTTCAGCACTTAGCCCATAGTGGGCTCTCAGTACATTTAACTGGCTCTGGTAATTCATTCAGTCACAATTGGCACTCTGCTGTGTCCATTCTTACTCAGGCAGAGCATGTCTTCTGTCCAGATAGCATAGGTTTAGTCTTCATTCTCTTGCTCCTTATTTCGTTTGTGCTGTTTTCTGCCTTCTTCTCAGTTGCTTTTCTCCTTGCTTATATTCCCTTCATCCCTCCCCTCCTCCTGCATTTTGCTGGCATTTTTTTTTTTTTTTTCTGAATAGGATGAATAAGTGAAATGATGATGTCATTCAAACTAAACTGAATTGTTTAGATGAGGGGTCTGATAACTAAACAAATAATCTCCAATAAATGGCATATTAGGGATATGCTTGATATACAGTATTGTCCCTGTAGGTTTACAAGGAACTCACTCTGGTTTGTTGTGTTTTAAGAAACTGATTAAGAAGTAGCTGGGTTTTTTTTTTTCCCTCCTGGAGGTAATATTTTACCTTGTAATTCTCCAAAGTACTTATGATCTCATGTCTCCTCTTGAGAACTGTCTGTTAACATGCCTGAAAGTTTTCTTGCTGTTTTTATAAAATTGTACACCTGTAATGATAAATTCCGAATAGCCACTCCCCTGGGTGCAGATGAGTGATTATAATGTTATTCACAGAAACATGGATAAATGGCAGAAATTATAACCTGGAATGTGAAAGCCTTGTTCTTTGGATTTAGAGCTTGCCAACTGTTTATGACATCAGCATAAATTCCTTCAATGGATTCAGACTCAAAAGGAAAACTTAAGAGTGCTCTGAAAAGGTGGCATGCACTTTGAAGTGGAAATAATGACAGTTCTGCTCAGGCAGGGTCATTGGAAGGAAATGCAGACTTTGAGTCCACAAGACTGTTAGTAAGGGGAGGGCCCAGGTTAATCACATTGAAAAACAGATAAAGAGAGCTCCAGTCATATGGGTCATATTGTTTCCCTGCTTAGAAACCCTCACTGACTTCCCACTGTCTGCAGATGATATCCAGATTTGTTAGCCTGGCTTATAAGATCCTGCACGGTCTGATGCCATTATGCCTTTCAGCTTTGTCTTTTCTTTACTTCACTCACCCCATATCCCAGACATATGACGCTATTTGGAATTCTTTCTATAAACCCTTTCCTTTCCTGCATACATTCCCTTTCCCACAGTCACTCTGTTGATAATGCTCTTCACCCATCTTCACACATCTAAGCCCTAAAAAGCCTATTTTCTGTGGCACTTCCTTCAAGAAGCCTCCCCTGATTCCCTGATTGCCTCAGATGGAAATAATTTCTGATTTTTTTTTTTTTTGAGTCACAACACTTTATCTACTTTTCTTAAATTATGCATCACTCTTTACTTTGTACTGCAAGTTTCACTTTCTTCCTAAATTTTAACGATTCTGCAGGTAGGGTTGATATCTGATTCGTCTCTGTATCTGGTACTGGCCCTAATACAGCATATTGCACTTAGAAGGTGCTTAATGAGTACTTCTTTAATAAATGAATCCAAGATGCTTAACATCTTCAACTATGAGAGCTAGGTTCAAAATCTGCCAGTGAAGAGGAAATAGCAAACCAAAAAGGCTAGGAAGAAATGGGCCAAGGAAGAGGGTAGATCACCCAGAAGCTGAAGCTCTGTGAGTTTACAAGATGGGTGGAAATCTCTATTTATTGATTACCTTCTGTGTGTCATGATCCAAGCGAGGTGCTCTATATGCATTATTCCAGAATAACCCTTTAATAGGTATTATTATGCACATGCTAAGGATGAGTTAACTAAGACTCAGAGACTAACTAAGACTCAGAAAAGTTAAGTAACTTATCCATATGATGCATCCAATAAGTGTTGGGATAAACTTAGATCTCTCTGACCACAGAGCCCAGACTTTCTGCATATCTTCAGTACACTGCCTCCCTTTGCAGGAGCATGTGCTTCGTGTGTGTGTGTGTGTGTGTGTGTGTGTGTGTGGTGGGGGAGGGCAGAGGTTACAGGTGGAAAGATTCCTTCTTGCATTGCTGGCCTGGGGGTGCTCACCTAAACAAAATTCACAACGCTTACCTGCAATATGATAAAAATAACAGTGTAGCAAGTTGGAAATGAGTGCTTGTGGTGGTGGTGTGATTTGTATCCACTGAATTACATTTTTAATTGGATTTCTTGGTGTGTCTTCATCTATATCTTTGGGGGCTCACCCCAAAGGCCTTATAATTTGGGATGATTCTTCAGTTAACCAAGCAATAGACGTGTCTGGTTAAAACTAAGAGTGCCCTCACGTTTTCATAGCACTCTAGCACCTAGGCTACGAACTAAGATTGTCTTCTTATTTGCTCTCAGTTGTCTGGGAGGTTTCTTAATTCTTGGTCTATTTACTCATGGGTTCCAGTAGCTTTAAGACTCCCAGCATTTTAAAGGACAAAGTAGCCCTATCACCCACTGATTTCCTTCTGATTAATTGTTCATATTAAGAGTAGCAGAGGTGGGAACCAGGGACTTACTAATGTGCCTTTTAAAGCATACATTGGCACCTCTGATTTCATTTTTCATCCATAGTACAGGACCTCACACATAGTAAGTGCTCAATATTTATTGAATAAATAAATAACTCAAATGAATAAAAATGTATTATGTTTCCAATTTAAGTGATGCTAGTAAGGAAGTTTATATGTCAGTATAAACCCTTATTGCTTGGTTTATGTATCTTCCCTGCCCTGTCTGTTTCGGGAATCTACATTGCATGGGCCTTAGGGCCATGTACAGGGTCACGGGTGCACATTTGGGATGGTGGGACAAGGGGACAGAGCTCCCCTGCATAACTGTTTCTGGCCTTGCCAGTGCTTGGGTCCAGAACTCCACTTCCCAGATTATAGAGAACACCAACTCCCCGAGTAGGAGTTGATGATGATGGTGATGATGATGATGATGATGATGATGATGATTCAGCATTTCTCTAACTCCAGAGTTAAAAATACTCTTCATCCCAGCCTACTTGTTATTCCTCACGACTACCATGACAGGTGGGTGGAGGAGCGTTATCTCCAAGGGAAAAACACATTGGGGGCTGTGGCCCAGAATGCCGGAGGGACCCACTTTTAGAATGGTTTACCCACCCCTATCACTGGGCTCCCTGGCCAGGTGATCTCACTCTGATTCTTCCCTAACACTAGCTACGCAGTGAATTCTTATATGTATTTCGATCACACACTGAAGAGAATGGCCATGAAATCAGAACTAGAACTCAGCGCCTTAATCTTTTCTTTATGCGCGGAGCCACATTTTTCTTTAGCAGTGAATGTCTGCTTCCGCATTTGGAGGAAAGTGGACCAATCTCACCTGAGGCCTGATTTAATCGATAACTCCAAGATTTGGGAGGGGAGTTACTTTGACCTGAGTAACTTTAGAGCACAACACCCTGATCACAAAGGACTCTCTTAAAACTTAATTTTCTCCATTTGCTCTTAGGTTGCCAGGAATTATGCTACTTCTGCAGAAGTTACTGTGTAGTTTCCTAGTCTAAGACACTGAGGGCAGGAGTGTCAAAATATTCTCTCACTACCTGCTCTACGTTCCTTTCTAACTTTGTCCTCTCCAAGCTCCCGATTCGCTTCCATTCCCAATGTTATAGTGCGGTCAGACGAAAGAAAGCTGGGGCCATAGAGATAAGAGTTATTCTGTCATGGGGGCTTGTCTGTCCTTTCAGGTGTACTTCCTTCCCTTCCTGTTGCTCTTCAGGGCAGGCCCCTGTCCCCTCCCAGGCAGTAGGATCCCCTAAAGGATCTCCTTGCTCAGCTCAGATATGCTCCGGCTCACATCCACTTCAGAGCGCCACAGCTCAGTCACGCTTCAGCTGCCTGCCTCCCTGATCTAGGTCTTCTCTCCAGCTCGCTGGCCTCTCCACCCTTTCTGGCTTGAGCTGCTGAGACCTTGCTCCTTTGTGTTCCCTCCCTCCATTATTTCTGTTGCTGTCTGGTTTTCCCTCCTGGAGTCTTGTTTATCTACTTTCTCTCTGGCTCCCAACAGCCTCTTGGGCCCGAAGTCACTACTCTCTGGGTGTAGCTTTACTCTCCCAGGAGGCGTACACGATATAAGTGAAACTGGAAGGTGAATAGGGTGGGGAAGAGAACCTTCCCTGTAAGAAGTCCCTACTATACTGATTAGCCTCATAGCTTGGTAAAGTGTGGCCAAGAGGTACAGATTTATAGAACCAGGGATCCTATTCTGTTAGATGATCCAAGAGATTTAGGTTTGGAAAGGACGGATCTGGGCTCAAACAGGTTTATTATTGCATGAAGGCAGATACATTTTGCTTCCATCCTAAGCAGTTGTTGAAAATGAAAGGCTTTTGTTTCCTGGGATTGGAATGGTGTGGGGCTTAGCTTTTCTAGGCTGAATGAAGAGGAGGGAATCTTTAGGGTACTTGGCTAGTTGGCTAGCTTGCCTGTGGTGGGTGTGAGGGTGGGGTTAAAACAAAAAGCACATCTTGATGTTAACCCTCTTTTCACTGAAAAAAAAAAAAAAACCCACTTATTCCAAATGTTTTCCTATATCCAAATGTTAAAAAAGTATACAAGTTTAAGTGCCGTGAGTAACTATATTTGATACATTTGCTAAAACCCTGCAGTCAATTTGCATGTTCTAGTCATTTTCTACTGACCCCTAATGGCCAGAGGTGGTTATTCCTAAGATCTTTTTGAGTCTTCTAGACAGAGGATGGAACTGATGTCCTTTCTGACTCCCTGTTACCAAAGTTCAGTAATTCCTTGCCTTCTCTTTCTGTACCTCATTCTTCCTAAAATATTTTCCCGTCTATGATTCTTAGAAGCATAGACTTTTAGAGTTGATAAGAATCTTAAGTAGCAGCTAGTGCAAACTTCCCATTTAAAAGATGAAGAACCAAGGCTCAGAGAGGCTTAGAAACTTAAGCATGGTCACACAGGCAGCTAGTGGGAGCTGTGGTTATAACCCCAGTCTTTTGTTCTCATTGCCATTTGACAGCAGTCCTGTGAACTAGCTAATTTGGAAGTTAAGTTGCCATTTAGTGTGATTTTACTTCCAGTGACATCCACTCTTCCTGCTTCCCATCTCCCTGTGCATTGTAGTGAGGAACCCCAGGACCCTAGATCTCAAGGGAAGTAACTCTACTAAATGCCAGGCAGGTTAGAGAAGTTGGGGTGAGATGAGGAAGGAGTCTCTGAAGGTGCGAAGAATGGCATCGTCACAAATGTCGGGGACTTCATGGCAGATTCCAGTTCTCACAAAAGAGGAGGCCGTGGGGCAGAAGCTACTTCCATGCCCTTTAGGAGTTAGAAGGGTGATGAGGAGGACAGGCCGTGTGTACGTGTGCGTGTTGGCATCTGTGTGGTGGAGAGCTGGAGGCTGCTAACCTCATTGTGATGTGGGAGACAGAGACTAGAAGAGAGAAAAACGCAGAGGAGCTTTTCCTATTCTTGAGCTGGTGAGAGAAAAAATCTGGAGGCAGAAGTGGGCTTGCAGTAGGCTGAGGGGGGCCTCTTGGAGACTTAGTTAAGATTCTGAGGAGCAGAGACTGGGAAGTGGGTGGCAGAGAAGGAGGTGGGGACAGCTGTTGCTTTGATTTGCTATTGAGTCAGTGTTCTTGGTGCATTAGCACTGGGAGGGAGCCCTGGGCTGGCCCCCAACAAAAACAAGCCCCTCTGGAGCCAATACTTTGTTGTAGTAAGAACTGCAGTTGGGAGACAGAAAGGAAGGGGATCTAATCCCAAAAGAGCCCCTTCCTCGCCTTAGCGCCTACCTTCTAGGACTGGGCTCTGTGCTCCAGACAAGTGTCTAGTGTTCTGTACTAAGAGGCTCGGGGGGAGGTGATGAGACAGAGCAGAACGGATGGCTCAGTAAGGGCTGCTGGGAGCATGGGTTCTGTGCAGGGCTTTGACTTTCATCAGTTATTTCTCAAGCAAGTCCCTAAGGTCGGGCATGAAATCACTCCAGTTGATGACAGCCTTGAGCCATTTTAGAAGTGTCCTTTTACCCCTATCTCCTCATTCCCTTCCCACCATGCTCACATGCTCAGAAATCACAACAGGTATGACCTGGAGTCTGTATTCTAATGCAACAGAGAGTCAGGAGTCTAGACTTTGAACTCTCAGATGTCCCTTGAACCAAGTACAGGCACTTTTATACCCTTTCCCTAAATGTATCTAGCTGCTTTCACACGTATGTAATAGAACTGGGGAAAAAAATCACCCCATCTTAGGAAAGTACTTAGGAAAGGATACATAACAGAGTCAGTGTGGAGTAAATGAAAGCATAATTCAGTTTAACTTGTTGGAAAATATGTTTAGCTATGAGAAAATAGGGACTGGGAATGGGAGGGAAAGCCCAGGGACCCTGGGGAGAAGTAAAGAACAGATTCCCTGAGGAATCTCCAGCCAGGTGCCAAAGCCTTGCTCCTAACCCTCCAGAGCCTCAATACCTGTTTGAGTGCGTGGCTGCATTCCCTTCTCAACAAGCTCTATCTCATTCTTTGCTCTTTAATGTCGCACTTTAGATATTTCAGGTTGATGGCTTGGTGTGGCGGGATAACAATGCTGTGAAAAAGTTTAATTTGTTAGAAGTCAGGCAAGAAAGCACTCATCTCGGCTGGCTCTCATTTTAGTGACTTGTTTTTACTGTTTCTCTTCACTGGGTCATCAGAATCAGGGTGTGGATGACGGGTGAAGGGCAGTGATTAGGAGGATCACATGGAGAAAAAGGTGGTCTGCTCTACACACCCACACTACTCCGGGTTCCCCTCTTCTGCCAATCCTAGCTGAGATGTAGTCTCTGCCCTTCACCTTTCTCACCTAAAAATGTATTTTTCAGCAGGTGGTTGTTCAATTAGCCTTACTTTGGGCCTTCCTGGGAATTTAACCCTTCTGTGAGATAGACACATTCTTCCAAGTCTGCAGACCTCACAGTTCCTGATATGGCCAATAATTCTGTTCTGACCCAGAGATCTCCTCCTCTCCTTAAATCTTCATTGAGAATCTCTTCTTCAATGTGGATATACATTCGATTTTGTTCCCCAAGATGCACATATATTCCAACCTGGTTACTCTCTTTTTCTCCTTCAGTATGTGTCCCTCACTACACACATGACAACTACCATTTTCACTCCTTGTATCTCTGTTTTCATTTTTTTTTTTTTTTTGGTCATAAACATAGCTTTTTCTTATGACCCAGATACAGAGCCCTTTTCACCAGCCTGTTATTAATCAGAACCCCTAATGTCCAGCAAACCATATGGTTTAAACTCAGATTCTCCCCAAAGCAGAATTCAGGCTCTCTCTCCTGCTCAAACTCCCCAGGAGAGGGCCAGAATCCTCTTCTCCCCAGGGCTGAGGCTCAGTCCATCTGTCACTGACACTGGACTCCAGGGCTTGGAAACCAGAAGAGAGTTGGCATTAAGCAGCAGTAGAGGATAAATGAGAATGTGTGAGGCCCATGGGCTTAGTGATGGTGGGTTTTATATTTGTTTGAGATTATAGGATGGAGATTAGAGGAGGGAATATATAATACGTGTTTGGAAATTTCTTCCTTAAGAACTAGAGTAAGAACTAGTAAGAACAAGTGAGTATAATTGTCTCACTGTTAAGTTTGCATTTGCTGAGGGACAAATGATTAGGAGCAGACGGTAAAATGGGCCCCTCATTTTATGATAATGAGAGAACTTGACTCCAGGCTCTTCAAAGACTGACCTAGGCTAGGCTAAGTCTTAAGTTACTTGTCATCGATGTATTTATTAGAGGTTTGCTGGGTTTCCAAGGAGCATTGGGTATTTAAGTCAGAGACTCAATAAACCAGTTCACCTTCTGGAGCTTTTTACTCTGTCTGAGGCTTTGGCTGGAATTCTAGAATCCAAATTGGAAGCAAAGAGCCAGGTCCCAGAAGAAAAATGAATACAAGAAACAAGGATCTGCATATTCCCAATGAAATCTGGTATTGGAAGTATAGTTCTCCATTCTATTTTGCTAACAGCTGGGACTATATGCAGGAAATGGAGAACTAAGTAATGGCTAGCTTAGAGATGAATGGCTGAGATATCAGCCTTCATTTCTTTTTCTTTTTTCCCTAGGGTGAGGTGATGCATCTGACCTTTCTGACCCTGAACTGGAAGTAAATGAGCCAAAGGTGCTTATAATTAGCAATCAATACACAATTAGTGTAGGTCTAGCTGGGGTAAGGAAAAATAAATCCTTAGAGAAAGCAACATTTTAGTTCTTTATATTATTTAGCTTTCTTATTCTCCTGGAGACGTCCAGGAGAAAGATGGAGAGAGATGAGAGGGCTAAAGAATCCCAGAGGTAAGAGCTCACATAGAAGAATGATACACATATTGAAAAAAATGTTGGTGTCTCTGCATGAGAATCCTTTCAGAAACATGTCTGCTCTTTATGAGAACGGGGTCTCAGGGAGATGAGTAGATGGGAGAAACTCCAGCTGTTACCATAACCCTAATTCTGTCTTCTTGAAGGCTCGCTCATGGAGATAAATCACTTCCATTACCTGTCCTTGAGGAATGAAGTTTCTCCTTGTATCAAATAAGGAAATGGAAGAGGGGTCCTGGAAATTAATTCTGGAAACCTGTCTCCCCAGCCTCACTCTGGTGTAGGTCATTCATAAGTGTTAACTCTTATATGAACTATTATGCAAAACTGACATGGGGAAATCAGCATTTAGGGGAAGAGAAGCTTGTGTAGCTTTGATGTGATGGGAGGAACAGGCTATCTAGTCTCAGACTGGCAGGGGCTGAACATTCTCATTGGGATCATTGGCAGTACCCCAAAAGAGTAGCAGAGTCCAGTTTAAAGATCCATCTCCTGAGATCTGGCCAAGGACTTGGACTCTGGGATAGGATGGTTCTATTTAAGGCCATGTAGTCTGTACTAGATGGTTATAATGATGAGGGACAAGAGTCAGGGATTTGATATTTATCTTCTATGCCTCTCATATATTGAATTCCTCTATTATCTATTCTGATAACCTATTCTATATGTTGTCTTTATGTTTACTGCTAAGGCTGAGGGGACAGGAACGATGGGTACCATGACAGGACAATTAGAGTTGGTTGTCAGGCTCAGAGTGGTGTTAAGAGGTACATGCTCATAAACTGAGTAGGACTCATTTTGCATTCCACATTTATAGTGTATATGTGGTTATAGTATATGAGCGATGTTGTCTCAATCTAAACCACGACTATTTGTAGTTCTGTTTTAAATCTATGAGTCCAAATATGGCAAAACATTCAGTTCTTTTGAGGCCATCTGAGGTCACTCTATGTCCTAGTCTCCTGAACATTGCAAACAACACTTCTTTTCAACCTCAGTATTATTTGCTCTTTCTGTCCCCTTCCTACAGGGGATTAGGTGGTAATGAAGAATCTCCAGATCTATATCTACAGGTCTTGTTTACCTCTTTCTGGTGGAGCAGGTCAGGGATCATAACGAAGATCATGTGTGTGTTTGTGGTAGGGGGAGGGAAATTCCAGCCCCGTTCTGAGGGCTGCACTGTAGCAAGTAAAGAGATTAGGAGCTTGGATGGGGAGCAGGACCACGGAGAGCAGCAAGAAGAGCCTGGAGTGTCCCTGTCAGGGGCTAGCACCATGGAGAGCTCAAAGCACCTGTGGTTTGTTCCACAAAGAACAGGGCAACCAGGATTGTAGGTGAAGGCAGCCAGCTCTCAAACAAACCAAACAAACCAGACATCAGGGCTTCTGCTAGGATCACGCCACACACATCACTTGCTCTCAAAGGCCTCCTGAAGTACTCTGTTTGAACCTGCCACACATACAACCAAGAGATTGTGCTAAAAAGTGAGGACCGCCACCAGACTGAGTTGGTCAACATGAGCCTCAGTAATTATGAAAATTACATTAGTATCAGTGGTGGTGGAAGAGGTTTTGACTTGCTACAACCAATTATGAATGAAATTAATAGTATCTTTCATTGTGGGAAAAAGAGCACCACAAAGCCTGTGTCCCCTCAGAGACACACTAGGCATGAGGAAACCAAAATGTGTATTACAGTCAGATAAGGTATGAGATGTATCAGAGTCCGAGTGCTCTAAGGCACCCCAAATTGCTGTGAACAGTCCAGTCTTGATCATACACAGAAAAATGGAATGGATTATGACTCTTAAAAAGGGTATTGTCCTCAGGACTTAGAGGCCTCTGTGTTAGTTGGGAAATTTGGCCACTCTCTTTAGACTTAGGGGAATTTCAGTAAAGGGACAGATAGTTCTCTCTTTCAGTACTTGTTGCTTCCGTGAAGAACAGGTAGCTTTAATGAGCTTATATTTTGTAAAAATCTCAGCAGCTTCATGTGTTCAAGACTCTTGACAACTTGACTTCTCAGTGCTAGAATGGATGGATCTCCTTGTTACAACAGGACTGGATTGGGTTTTTACTTGGGTTATAAAACCTCTGAGCATCAGCTCGTTCTGACTTTGTAAAGAATCATCTCTGCTGCTGGTCCTAGAGGAAGAAGCAGATCTTTGGCCCCAGAGACTTGTTCTTCTCTATTTTACAATTACGTGGAGTGTTTGTTCTTAATTTGACTGAGTTCTTAGAGACCCTGAATCTTTTTCTGATGGCTTGCTTTTCTGGTGGTTTGTTTCTCTCTATTTCTTATAAGCATTCCCATGAGTATTGCTATTCTCGGAATTTATGGATGGACCTCTAGGACATGACCTTATCCAGGAAACAAAATGTTCCAGTACGTGGACCTATAGCCAATGATTCAACAGGAAATACTAACTTTTAGCCTGAAAAATGAAAGGAGAAGATATAATTAACAAAACTATCTAATACCCTGGCTTTTTCATTCAGTAGTCAGTAAGGAGCTGGTCCAGTCCACAGCTTGCTTTCATGGAGAACCTGGAGCCTAGATTACCACCCTTCAGTGAAATTCCGTTACTGAGAAATAGATGACAAAAAAGGGATTGTTGAGCTGGTTCTATTGGAGTAGGAAACAACAAAGGATGTGACTAGCCACGGCCCCAGGGGTTTTATTATTTCTCCGATGATAACCGTGAGGATCTTTTCCTAGGTTATTTTTTTGTGACCTAAGGACAAGCAGCTTTTGATTCTATTGTATATATTATTTGGACTGCAAGAAAGTAGTAGCAATAACAAGGGGTACCAAAATCAGATCTAAGGATTTTCAGAGCAATGGCACAACTACTTAGTCTGCTGTTTCAAAGTGACCAGAGCACCAAAAAGATGCCATCTGTGGAATTTTATGGCTGCAGAACTATGAGTCATTCTTCAAGTGAATAGTGAATGTCTCCAACAAGGCGCTCTTGAAATTAGATTTGGCCCTCCTTTTCTCCTCAGTTGGAAGAAGAGAGAGAGAGAGAGAAGACACCTAAGGGTAGTGAGCTGTCTCATTTACTGTCAGTCTAGGGCAGAGGATTTCAAACTGTATGTGGCAGAACCTCTGTCTGTGCCTTAAGGATTAGGGGGAGTGTAGGGGAAGCCAAGAGGAAGAGTGAGAGGGCTCCAGGTCTTACTTATCTGTTTCAATAAGAGTAATTCTCCTTGGATCTGTTTTATTTATTTGATAAAGGAATTTCACATCTTTAAAGATAAAAGTGAGAAAACCACTGTACTAAAAGAAACTACTAAAACCAACAGTGCTGTCTAGCCCTAGGGAGAGCTTAGGACAGAATCTTTGGTGTAACTGTTGGATAGGCAGCTGATATGCCACAGCTTGGACCCCACATCAGACAGACTGGTTCTGCATAGTATCAACTCAACTCTATGATACCAGTGTCTCTCTGATGGTTTCAACTTCTTTGTGCCAGAAAATGCACATGTCTGAAGGGAGAGCATCTCTTTCCCAGGGGTTCCCAGCTGCAACTGGGAAGAGAACAGGAACAGAAACAGAACAGCTACAGCTGCAACTAGGAACAGAAACTGGATGGAGTAGGTCTGCCAAGCAGATCTGTGGGCAGCTCTAGAGTGAATGCCTGCTGGACTTCTCCGGCACACTGGGCATGATCTCTGCACTGGGCACCTGGCCAGGGGGCTGCAGAATGGATGGCAGTGGACGGAAGGTCATTGGGAAGGGAAAGATATTCATGTGTGAGGCAGTGCAGTCCAAAGTTAAACTGCTATATCCTGGTATAAAGCAAAGTGACGCTGCCCACTTGTCTTGTCTCTGCACTAGATCAACGCACAGAGTGCTGGAAATAACTTGAAAAGGAAGAATCCAAGGAAGTCTGGTTACAATGTTGAATGTTGAGCTGCTCACCAGAAAGACAACCACAGAATACATTAAGTTCACAGGACTTGTATCCCCCAAAGCTGGAACTGCCAACTTCTGCCAATACTAGTGGACAAACGTGAGAAGGAAGGGGCAGGTGGCAAACTCTGAATATCTAAGCCATTCCTGAGTTTCTAGCCACAGCACTCATGGCCGGGTTCAGATAACAGTCGTTTGCCCTTCTCCAACCTCTCAATCCCTGTTCAGCCTTATGAAACCTAAAAAAAAAAAATGTATGCTGTACTTCAGGGAGCTGTATACCCCAGCAGCATATGAAGTTTGTTTTCCTCATTCTAAATGGAAATAGCCGCTCTGCCATACACCCTTGACCACTCCAGCATCTGTGTATTAGGATATCTTGTCCTTAAACTTTCACACCACATCTCTTCTTGTTTTGGTCAAATGTTACCAGGTAAGCTATATACTGCCTTGCTCCCTGCCCAGGGTCCTCAGGCCAAGTCAGGGGTACTAGACACACCTTCTTCATGATCCTGGGCAGAATGGCCTTAGGATCACCACCCATGAGCATTAAATCTATGCACCTACCTCCCCCATCAGAGTGGGTCTTTTTTGATCCTGAAGCTAAGAAGTATAATTAATTTAGATAGAAGATCACATGTGGTTGTGCCTCTTGTACATCAGTACATCCTGAGACATTACAACCAGACATATGTCCACTGTCTGGACAGATGATGCTCTACAAGGAAAATGATGCTTGATTTGACTCTTTCTTGGGAACAGATCTCCCTCCCCATCCCCAAATTCTCAACCCCTCCTCCAGACATTCTCCATTCAAAATTTACTGCCTTCCACCCTTCCCTCAAGCCACTGCTCTGAAATATATATATGGATAAAGCATTTCTCTTCCTCTAAACCTTAAAGCCTGAGTAGGGGCTGGAGCCCAAATTGAAGACCAAGAAAGAATAGTGCAGTAGGTGAAGAAAGACTTGGCTAGGATATGGATTTACTCTCTTCTCCAATGTTTACATCCTAGAATTGAGCTCACAGCTTTCTGGGATGACTTCATTCTGTTTAGGTCTCAGCCTGGCCCCATCAGTTCCCATTGCCGAACAGGGGCAGTTTGGGTCATGCTCGTCTCTCTTAAACCCAGCTACCAGGATGGGAAGGCCAGGGGCTGCAGCTGAAAGTCAAGGCTTAGTAGAGACTCGTTATTGTGGTACATACACCCAGCAGCCTCTCCTTGCCTTGCACTTAGCCTGCCCTCCCTCAGGACTCTCTTCACCTCCTCAGTGAGTAGGGTCATCAGTACAGTCCTCTGAGGAAGGGGGATTCCACACAGGGGAGAGGAGGGGCCGCTGTCTCTATGGTGACTTGGGCAGGAACTCCCTTGGGGAGTGTTAATGGGTATAGAGTAGAAGGACTCAGCCAGCCAGCTGTAGGTAGGGGATCCCCAGTGTCCTCATACCAGCAGAAACTCCTTTATCATGATGGAGACAGGGCTGGGGGAGCAGGTCAGGAGAGATGGAGCAATTATTTCTCCAGCACCCTGGCTCTTCGCCTGTTTCCTTCAGATGAAATTCTCTACATCATCATCCCCAGTTTCAACCCCTCCCCTCTCCAACCCCGCCCCGCCCTGTGCCCATCCCTTCTGGCCACTGGGTCCATCACCCAGGAGCCGCCTCCCCTTTCTCCTCCCCTGCGGTTCTTTCTGTTTTTCGTTGGCATCTGGCCGGGCATAGCCACCACCCTCCCCTTCACTGTCCCCACATCCCTTGGCTCTGCAGAGGTCCCGGTCCCTCTTCCCCTCCCCCAGCCCAGCCTGCCTCAGATAGGGGCGGGGGAGACCGAAGGATGCATTCCTTTAGTCCCTTCACAGCCTGCCCTCCCTCCTCCAGGGACCTGAGGCTCGAAGCTGTGGCTCCCTTCCTGGTCTCCCTACAAACTGCCCCCTGCCACTCCATTAATCGTCAGCAGCCTTTAAGAAAGCTGAGGTGCCCCGACAGAGCTGACCTACATAGCCCGGTCCAGGGCAGGAGGGGGCCCCAAGTCCCCTCACCCCTGGCCCCGCCTCCTTCCCCCCCCCCACCTCCTTCATCTTTCTACGGTGACAAACCCAAGAAGGTTTGAGTTCCTGACTGAAGCAAAGGGGGCTAGGCAAGACACCCCACCCCAAATTTGGCAAATCAATCCTTAGGAAAGCTTTGGGTTTTCTATGCATTTCTCCTCCCCAAATATCTTCATCCTTCCCTTGGCCCAGCCTCTCCCCACTGCCCCCCCGCCCCCCTCCCCCGCTCTCGTCTGGGTTTCTTTTACCAGCTTCTGCCACCGCTAGGGATGTTGCCATCCCGGGGCCCTCTCCGCCCAGTGTTGTTGTTTTGCTCAAAGGAGAAGCCCCCCACTTCCTTGCCCACGCCCCCCTCAAGAGCCTCACCCAGGCTCCCTTCCCTGCCCACTCGGAGCTCCGCCGTGGGTGGGGGGGACAGGCTGGGGAGCAGAAATGTTTGCATACAGCAGTTTGGGGGATTGCACTGGCTACCCAACCCCTCCAGACATACATACACAAACACCCGACACACGCCCTGACTGAAACAGCGACAAATCTCACTCCGCCCCCAACACACACTGACACAGACATACACACAGATACTGACACAGAAACGCAGAACCAGACACCAACACAGACGCGCACACCCAGACACACACACGTACATCAACACATCCATACCCCGGGATGCTCATAACAGACCCAAACCCCGACTGCACACGCAGACACACTCGACGGTGTACAAGGAGGGGGCATACCCGGCACACCCCACGATCCACAGAGACACGGACGCTCAGAGACAGACACAGGGGTATCAGCAGCGGCTGGCGACTTTAACCCCCGCTTCCAAACAAAGCCAACAGGCTCCCTCCGCCCCCGCAGCCGGTCGGAACCCCCGCCCCGGTCCCTCCCCACCTCCCCTGGCGCCGCCCCCTCCCTCACTCACCGTCCTGGGAGAGGTTGGCCCCGCCGGGCGCCCAGCAGCTGGCGAAAAGCAGGAGCAGGGGCAGGGCGGAAGGGGCCCCCATCGCGCTTCCCGGCCGGCTCCCTGGCTGGGCGCTGGCGAGCCTGGGTCCCCAGGGACTGGGGCTGGGGAGGGGGTAGACGACGACACTGACCGAAAGGGCGCCCCCGAGCCGCTTCGGAGCCCGGGGCCGAGGCGGGGACCGGGAGGGAGCCGGCGCTGCTGCAGTCGCGGGGATTAAATAGGGCGCTCGGAGCAAACCATTCGGTTGGAGGTGGAGGGGGGGGTGACGGGGGCTGGGCTGGTCGCGGGGGGGACAGGTTGCCGCATTCCCCACTGCCCCCCGCCTCCTGCACCCCCTCCGTGCAGTCGTGGTGCCTTCCACCTTCTCCCTCGGGAGCTCCACCGGCCCGGCTCGGGCGTGGAGCAGAGGGAGAGAGCTGGCTCAGCAGTGGGACCTGGCGCCCACCCCTCTTAGGCTTGGGGTGGAGGGAGGCGGGGGGTCGGGCAGGGCCCTGGGCCAACTGGCGGGAGAGGCCACTGCAGGCCTGGGCAAGGGCGTGCCCACTAGCCCGAGATCCTCCAGCCCCGCCCTCCCTCCTTTGGCAACCGGGGATCCCCAGGAGCCTTGGGGTTCCCCTATCAACAGTATGCCCAGGGACATCTCTTCAATGGGTAACCAGTTACCCTGGTCATTCGCCAAAGCACTAACATCCCTAGTTCCTCTGACCAAACGAGCACCTAGTTATACGCCCAGTAACAATTTGTGGCCCCAGGCAATTTCCTTTGAAAGGCATCTTCCAGCAAGCCCCCAGGCCATGGGAATCAACACTTCCCTCAATCCCGCCTCAAAGAAACTACTCCCCATCTAAAAACAGTGACTTCCCTTCAGACTCTGCCCAACCAAGCTACCTACAAAGCAACTCAGTGGTTTCCCACCTTAATCCTTCCTATTCCCCCACTTTACTCCCACCCCTTACCCCCAATATTTTTCTTCTTAATATTTCAAAGGAGTTTGTCCTTCCTTCTCAAATTTTAGTGAGTAAGATTCCTGGGTGAATGATCCGATCTACACACCCTCAGGAAGCTGCTCTCTTAAGGGCCAGTGCATCTGTGGCTAATGCAGTTCTTGCCCCTGAGGCCAGATATAAGATGAATGAGAGAGGCGGGGTGTCTGTACTTGCTCTTGGCTCATGAGTCCCAAGCCCCTGGGATTTGCTTTATTTTTGTGATTGAAGTTCTGTGGAAGAGTCTTGGTACATCTCAGAAAGAGATCCTTCTGAGTCAGTTTTGCTCAAACTTAGCTTTTGGGAATACATTCCTAAATTTTAGAATCTCTGAATCAAAGAATTTTATGTATATAAGGATTCTTAGAAAATATTTGGTCCAATCCCTTACTACACCGGTGCAACTGAGATCCAAAGGGTATGAATTGATCTACCCAAGGTTATACTGACAATAGTAGAAAACACAAGTGTTGCCTAGGACATGGAATCATATGATTTTTTAAAGTGCCATCCAATCTTGGGAGGCCAATTTTGTCCCTAGATGAGGGATGTGGGCACCTGTCTTCTAAGCCGTGGACCAGTCCCCTCTCTGAACTGCCTGTACCTCACTGTGATAATCTTCAACGTTTGGGTAATCTTTCCTCCTCTCAGATAGGCTTTCGCAGCTGTTTGTGATGAACTTAATGTCTCTGTCACCTAGTAACTCAAGGACAAGGATGTGGATAGTACTTTGTAATCAGTAAAGCTCTATATAAATGTTAGTCACTGGTGGAGAGGATGAGAGAGAATATTCTCCAGGAAGACCCTTGAGGATAGCCAGAAAGCTGCCCCTCTGTTTTTCTTCTCGCTGTTCGTGGAGTTTATCTATGGTTTCTGGGAGAAGAGCTCTGCCTACCTCTTGAACACTTCCTGAGTGTTTGGGTGTTTATTAAGAATTATTTGTAAGAGTTTTTGACCACCTTGGGTTGCCTGACTTGCCTACCTTGACACATCTTAGTGACTCCAAACCGTTCTGCTGCCCTGGGGTTCTCTGCCTCCCTGGGGGTTCTCTGACACCTTGAAATGTGTGAGAGGCAAAGCTAGAGGGAGGAGTGTGGTTGAGGGATACAGACACCTGAATGTAAGAGAGAGGTGAGACTGGGCTATGGGGTGGGGCAGGAGGGGAGATAAGGGGAAAATTGGACCTTCTGACAGAGGTGGGATTAGGTTGGCATGAGTTTAGTCCGGCAGAGAAAAGGAACGAGTGGGTGTGTTTTCAAAGAGAGAATACGGCTTCAGAGAAGAAGGATCAGTCTATCCTAGTTAAAGAGTCTTGATGGATAAAGAGTATTATCTTTGGAGCTAGAAGAAGTTTTAGAGATCATCTAAGTGAGATTAAGAGAGGACAGGTTAGTGTTGGGGGGCATGAGAGTGGGGATGCGTGGGATTGGGATGGCAGGATGTAGGATTAGGTCCCAAGCTCCTGTAACTAATCACCTTTTCCATCTGCTACTCTGCCGTGATCCCCTTCTGCCTGCCCTTTAATTCTCTAATGACTCTGCTGGTCTGTCCCCACCCTCTACTGTAGCTGCACGGGATGAGAACCAAGGGTGGGAGGAGAGGGGGAGAGCGTTTGTGGAGAGAGAGTATCAGAGCAAGCAAATGAGACTCTGGAATGCTCTTTTCCTACTGGCTCCTTCTCTTTTCTGCATCATTAGCATCAGTTTGGCAGCACTTTAGGCCCTGGGAATAGGAAGCAGTCATTGGCTTTTAGAATTATAGGATAAAAGAGTATTAGAATTGTAAGGGACCTTCAGGATTACCTAATTAATACCCCTTGTTGAACAGATGAGGAAAATGAAACTCAGAGAAGTTAGGTGACTTTCTGTGTTCACACCGGTATGTAGTAGAGGGGTTAAGGTATTGGATAAAGGAGGCAGATATACTCTTGGGGGCAGGAGGAATAAGGAGAATCATTACTCTCCAGCAGTGTCCTCTGAGGAATTTCCTCTTCTGCATATCTCAGAGTGAAAGGGTAGTGTCTCCTACAGAGGCAGATGTCTCCATTTGGAACAACTCATTACCTATAATCACTCTAGTGCCCTTTGTCCCTGTGTACCCAGCATCTTACAGGCACCCTTTTCACTAGGAATAGAATTTTACAAAGAAAGCCTGACCTACAAGGATTATCCTCATCCTGAAAACAGGTAAAATAAAAGTATCCATGCTGCATTGTGATCTCTATGGTTACTTTTCACCCTAAAATGCTATGACATACAATCTGTGTTTCCCAGAGACTTGCACAAAGTCTGGAGTAGGTTGTCTGTGGGATTAAAGAACTGGTCATCACAGTGAAAACTGGGGGGAACAGTGAAGGGGAGTGGAGAGAAGGCGAGTTCTGGCTCCTGGGTGCCCCTATCCACTCAGCAGCAGCCTGGGTGGCTAGGGTTGAGGAATGTGGTGCTGGCACCGGTGCTGGGCTGGATGCAGCTGTGTGGGCCCTGGGCATTCCTTTCCCCACGCGCCTCCTCTCAGGGAGGGGGGAGGGCAGGAACTCGGCCTGAGTAGGGTGAATACTACATATTCATCTAGGAGGGGGATGACAGCACCTGAAGGAAAAATCTCAGAAGCCTGGCTCAGTTCTGCTTTGCCCTCTAACCCTTCGCCTCCGTATGACTTTTTCTTTATCAGTAAATTCTACACAGGTTTCCATATTTGCTTTCCCCTTTAATTTTCCATCCAACTAAACCAGGATTCCTCATACTGTTTCTTGTTTCTATTATACAGTTTTAATTGACCCTATCCTTAATAATAACCTTTGTACGTGTTCTAATTCTAACCTTAACTGAATTCTAATTTCAACCCTAACCCTAATCTATTACAGACTCTAACTACTAATCCTAATACCAACCCCAATTTAATTGTTAATTTTAAGCAACATCTTAATTCTAACCTGTTATAAGCCACCAATTTAGGACAGCAACTTGCATGTAATAAAAATGATCACAGGTACCATTTTTTGGGAATCCGTTGTATGCCAGACTTTGCACTGGGTACTTTACAGGCACAGTATGTCATTCAGGTACCTGAAAGTACCCTAATGTGGTTGGAATTATTAGCTGCCTTACAGATATGAGGAAATAAAGGTTTAATGAGATTATGTAATTTGTAAATAGTGGATCCAAATCCACTGTTGATGTTCATCTCTCTTTCTGCTAACAAATACTTTCTGATCCATCTTTTCCTAAAATCCTAATTCTGACTAGAATAACTTCTAAAATACTGAGTTTCTTGAAAGTATATTAGTAGTTACGTTTAAAAAAAAAATAGCGGTACAAAATAGAAACCAAACAAACCAACAAAAAGGCCCAAATTCTCCCTGCCCAGAAACCCCACTGCCACTTTAAAACATTAATGTATTTATAGAGTTAAACTAATCAAACTATGGAAAGAAACAAACTAAAAGGAAAAGCCTCCTTCTCCTCCCCAGGCTTGTGCTGCCCCTGGGGGCATTGTTCCCATTGGAGTTTTGCAGCACAGCTGCCCTGCCTCCCACTGTGTATCAGGAAAGCACTAAAAGTCAAAATAAATACCTACCAATGAAATCACCGTATATATGCACGACTTAGGCTTGAAGCCCTCTAGACAATTTGAATTTATGATTAACAATAACTGTTAAAGGCTAAGCGTGTGCCAGGTTCTATGCTAAGCTCTTTACATTTATTATCCCTTTTAATATTCACTAGCTCCTGGTGCAGAGTATGCCTTACCCCTATTTTACAGATGAGGACAGCAAGGCCTGGAGAAGCCAGATGACTGGCACAAAATCACAAAGACAGTGAATGAGAGACACAGGTTTCAAAGACAGATTTGTCTTACTACACAGCCTCAATTTTTAACCACTAGACTTAGCCAAGGAGGCTTGTTAGAGAAAGAGGTCATTTGAGCTTTGTTCTAAAGGAGAGAAGGGAAGTTGCTTGATATTAGAAAGGAGGATGACCTGTGAGACTGTAGATAGACTCAGATCGATATGGGAGGAGACAATACAAGGGGAAAAGGAGCAAGATGGCTAGCAAATGGAGGGAAATGAGTAAAAGGTGAGAGCATAACAGGGAAACAGAACAAATATGAGCAGAGACCCAGGGAATTTCTTGTGATGAATTCAGGCAAAAATAAAATCATGTAATAAATATGTGTGCCACTGTTGTTTCAGCTACAGGCTGATGGATGTATTTTGGAAAGACAGTAGGCACACATAATCATCTGCAAACAAAAATACACATTTCAGTTACATGGGTATCTGTAGCCTCTCCAACAAAATATCTCCGCATCCCTCCCCTTACATTCCATGCTCCATCGATATCAAATGGCTTGTAATTTCCCAAACACAGTATGTTGTTTCATGCCTCAGTGTCTTTGCACATACTATTTTCTATACCTGGATTGCCCATCTTATTAAGCCTGATGAAACTTGTGTTTGTGTTTATTCATCCAAACTTTGATTTGGTGTCGTTGCCTCTGTGAAGCCGTCTGCACAGAGTTAATCACTCCTTGCTAGGTGCTACCACGATATTGCATATATCCTTCCACTGTTACACTTTTTTCACTGTGTTATGATAGTTTGTCTACATGTTTTTCTCTTCTAACTGTGAGCTCCTTGAGGGCAGGAATAATATTTTATGAATCTTGTTATTCCCAGTGCTTAGTATAGAAACAGAAAAATAGTAGATTCTCAGTTAATTCTGCTGAATTAAACTGAAATGATATGTTTACAAACACATAGGCTTAATCAACCGATTTTTTTTTTTTTCAGAAGCATGGGCACACTGATTTCATTGGTATACTTCCTGTACGTTTGTATGTGTTCATATAGATACAATGTGTCCCAAATTAGGTGAATGAGTCTAATACACATGTACACATATTTTCATCCACTTATTCAAGATACATTTTGTAATTCTGGGAGTTGACTTAGAGCCTGCCACTTCCTTTTGCATATCTTCAATTGTGGAAAATTTTTATCCTTGGAGGTTAGCTTTTAATTTTGAAAATAGCCAAAGTCTTTGGGATACAAGCCTTATAGATAAGTGGTGGTTCATGTTGGGTAATACAAAAACAAGATTTGGCTGTAAAGTAATAGTAAATGGCTTATAGGTTGACTAATATGTTGGTTCTTAAGGCAGTTTCTGAAGAGGAGTTCTAGAAAATTTCTGAGCAGTGACATTCTGATCAGTTTGTTAATACAAACAAAGTCAAACAGGAGTTTTGTCATTTTATAGTCACACTCGAGTATAAGAACACAAAAAATCATTTGTCCAGAATAGATCCCTGATCATTCTTTCATTCATTCATTTATAGTTTATTGAGTTTTTATGTGCAGTGCACAATGCTAGTTGAAAGTGGGTGTTTTGACACCGCTGTTTTGTTGCAATCTATAAAAAAAATCTATAGACCCAGGTTTTATTTTTATAATGACAAAACAAAATGATCAGTGGATGCTCTTACCCCATCCCCAATTCCCACCCTGTTTTTTGAGCCTCACTTTATCTGCAAGGAATAATGCAAGGGTCAGGATAATATTCAGGGATGCAAAGTTCATGATGATGAAGACCAAGCTGACAGTAATGGCTTACTTTTTAGAATCATAAAGTAGGAGTGAATGTTAAAAAATGTTATGTCTAGTGTTGGCCTCTAGAGAATACAAAGATAAGTCATGAAATTTACCTTCAAGGAACTCATAGTCCAGTAGGAAAGATAGGCAAACATATAATTACTACCCCATGTAATAAATGCTACAGTACAATTATATATACGGCATCATAGAATCAGGGAAGGGGCAGGGATTAAATTTATGGAAAACCTTAAGAAATGACTAGGAGTTGGTCACGTATAAAAAGGATGAAAGGTATTGCAAAAGGGAACAGCATATACAAAAGCAGGAAAGCAGGCAACAGTATAGTCTGTTGTGGCTAGATTGTGAAGGGAATTTATGCTAGAGATTGCTCTTTATTCTGCAGACAAGCAGTCATTGAAGGGTTTTAAGCAGGGAAATGTCAGTGCCACATTTGCATTTTAGAGCGATAACTCTGGCAGTGGTGGATGGATGTACTGGAGGAGGCACATCATTTGATTCAGAAGGCTGACCCTTCTGGGGACCACAAATCCAGTTCCATGACATTGAATAGGACCCACTGAGTGTGGTCTTGTCTGATCCTATGGGTAGGGTGAAGATAACCCCAGGATACTGTTGTAGGACCCAGACATCAATATATAGTGTAGACAATGCTGTGGAGTGTACAGACCCAAACAGTGGTGCACAGCAATGTAAAGTTGTATAGAGAAAGGGGTTAGGTACCATGACCAACTGTCCCTGCTTGCCAGAGGCACTTGCCAGGACTTTCAGTGCTAAAATTGGCAAAGTTCCAGACAAACTCAGATGAGGTTGGTCTCCTTAGGCAGTTCCTGGCAGAAACAGCCTGCATTCAGGGGCACCTGTTACTTAGACCATCTCCCTGGCAAGCTGGGGTCATCGCCAGGGCAGGCTGGAGTGGGAGGAAAGCTGAGCGTTCTCTTTTCTGTTTTAGGAGAGGGTAGCAGTGGGAAAGGGTAGAGGTGGCGATGAGTCAGAATAGCTAGGCCGGTTGAACAAGAGGGAAGAGGAAAGGCTAAGTAGGAGGCAGAGGGTGGAAGTTGGTTTCTGGTCCAGGATCTCACCTCCATTCTCTCTGAGATCCTGGGCTCTCTGCTGGTGGTAAGGAGCACTGCAGACTTGAAACAGAAAGGGTTGCAAAGAATGAATTGAATGTATATATTTAGCTTTTCATTCATGCATGGGGTTCATATACAGTTGACCCTTGAACAACACGAATTTGAACTGCACTGGTCCACTTACACGTGGATATTTTTCAATACATGTAGTCAGCCCTCTCCGTTGGAGGATGTGGGACCTGACGATACAGAGCGCCAATTGTAAGGGACTCGAGCATCTGCAGATTTGGTATCCTGGGGGTAGGGGTGGGGGCCTGGAACCCATTCCTTGTGGTTACTGAAGGGTGACAAATATTCACACATATATTTATTCCTTCAGCATTCATGGAGTGCTTACTATGTGCCTGGCACTTTGCTCATGCTATATCATTCAGTCTTCACACACGGCCCTGTGTCTTGTCGGTATTATTATTCCCAGTTTACAGATGAAGAAAATGAGGCTCAGGAAATGTGGTAACTTCCTACAAGTCACACATTAACTGGTGGAGTCCTTGGTCATCCAGAAACCCAGTGTATCCATCTGTGCCCGATCATAGGAATTACATGGGGGCACTGGTTAAAAGTAATACAGGTACCCAGGAGATTCTTGTTCCATAGGGTAATAATAAAGATTCCTGACCTCACTGTTAATAAGTGCTTCCAAATGATGCCTAGGTTCTGACATTCCTGAGAAGCAACACACCACAGCTTGTGTCTCCTCATAAGGGGCTCACTGACTCCTGAGAGAACTGTGTCTGTAAATAGTCTTTTGTGTTAAGCTTTAAAACCAAAAAATATAACTGAGTCTTTCAACACATAATTTCCTTGACTCTTCCTCTCCAGCGATTGCTGACCTTGTTTATAAAACCCTATGCAATCTGGCCCTTGCCTATGCCTCTGACCTCATGTTACTTTTTGGCCACACTAATCCTCCCACACTGTTCTTCCTTTTGTATCTCTAACGCACCAAGCTCATGCCCACCCTGATCCTTTGCACTGGCTGGCCTTCCTGATCTGGAATCTTCCCTCTCTGCTCTATGCAAAGCTGGCCTTGCTTGCACATATCAGCTTAAAATGTCGCCTCCTCAGAGAAGCCTTCTCATTGCCTTGTAATCAGTTAGCATTTTCTGCTATTTTCTTAATAATTTATCTTTGGTTTATTTGTTGTCTGTACTCCTTCTCCCAGTAGATGTAAACTTCATGAGGAAAGAAGCCCTGTCAATTTTTCTGTCAAGTTGTGTTGTCAGAAACAGAAAGGATATTGCACATTAGAATGCTTGGCACATAATCGGTGCTTATTAAATGTTGTTTGAATGAATGCGTGAAAGAGAACTCTATCCATCACATTTGGAGAAGAGTGTCCACATTCTTTGATTCTACACGTTGATTTTACAATCAAGAACCTCCCACTGTCATTTAAGGCTTTTCCCTCTGGTTCGTGAAAGAAGACATCTCTTTCTCTTTCCTAGCATCTGTGTAATGTCCCTCTAGAGGCTTCAAGACTGTTATTAAATTGCCCCTCAACCTCCTATATATCAGGTGAAGTGTTCTAATTCTTAACCTTCTGCCATATCCTTTCTCATTTCAGAAACTTTCCTCTGATTTCTCTTAGATAGTTGAGTTCAGAACAGGTCCCAGTAGATGAGTAAGGCCATGGCTGATGGTTATGAGTTGAACATGAGATACTATTCCAGACTCTCTTGTATATTTTTCTGCTATCCTTGATTTTAAATCTGTCTTCTTGGCTAACTCATGATCACTTGTGGTCCATGTTGGTCCTAAGACCTTTTTAAGCCCTAAAATTCCAGAGCTTGCTACTACTAGAGTAGTATTCCCTTGCCAGGTGACACTTGATGAGATTCGCCATCAGAGATTCCAGTCCCAGGGCTTCCTTGTGGACTACTGTCCCCACTACCTCTCACCACCTGTCAGGCTGACCATTGCTGCTGCTCTTCTTGTCGCGAATGAAGCCAGACGCCGAGGCAGGTACATTAGGGTGTTCTTTCTACAGTCACGTGGCGCCCTGGCTAGTGCTGGTGTGGACGAAGGAGGCCAGGAAAGGCTGTGTGTCCTGCTCTAAGGAAGTTAAACAGGCTCTGGGGTCCAGCTGCAAGGAGCTATTCTTGACTCCTTGTAGAAACAGTGCAAGACAAAGGATGGCTTTTGAAGCTGGACTTTCCTGGGCTTAAATACCAACCGTGCCACTTCTTTTATTTGAGATCAGTCTTTTCACTTGTTGAATATTCCACATTATTATTTTCCATCTTGTTGTGAAGATTAATTGAAGACATTTCTGAAAAACTCCTAGCTAAGAACTCAATCCATGTTAGTTACCTTTCTCTGTGCCCCTTCACCTTACAGCAGATGTGTGAGGGATGTTTCTCTGTTCTGCCTGTGTGTACCATGCAATTTTGCTCTGTGCCCATTGTCTGAATAGAAAGTACTTCTTGGGTCTAGATGTTCGGTTCCAATAACTTGTTCACTCTTACCCAGAGCGTTTCTGTTTAGCCTGCTCTCTGCTACCCTCGTGTGGCCACCCTGACCCCTCACCATTCCTGGTCCTCTGCTCCCTCGCTGTGGTTGCTTTGCTGTAATGCAGCCTCTTCCCAGCTTCTCAGCTGAACTGGCTCCCAACTCCTCTGAGTTTTGAACACATACATACAGCATTTTTCAGGTTAACTTCAGTCTTCTCTCTTCAGGTAGTATTATCTCAGTTCTTCTAACCTCTCCTTATTCCTTTCTAATATTCATCTCATCAGTCAGAGATTCTGTAAGAAATGGATCCTGAATGTTGCGAGTTTGGATGCCAGTAAGGCTTCTTCAAGTTTCAGATCCCATTATCTGTTGCTTTGTTTAACACCAAGTTCTCTGGCCTAGGAATGCTGAAAGAGCGGTATGCTGCCATAGGTTATTTAATCATAGAAATCCCCTCCTTTTTGCCCTCAACGTCAGAGCTTTTTAATAAGAGAAAATACACCCATTCTTGCCTTGCCAAAGGGTAGTGGTGGACCTTGGATAGACCCACAATGCCAGTGCCTCAGACTAAAGATGTGTAGACAAAGAATGTATCTGCTTTCTTTCTCTCCTAATTGCAAAGCATGTCTAGCAAAGGTAATGAAGGATTATTTAGGATACAGTCAAGTACACTAGTTTGTTTGAAAAACTTTGTGGATAAGAATAAAGGGAAATAAATTTGGTGAGGTGGCTTTAAACCAAATTTGAGAAGGTAGGACGTGAAAACCAGACACTGAAAAGTTTTATCTTTAGCCCAATGTCAGTGGGAAAAATTTTGTATATATATATATATATATATATATATATATATATATATATATATATATATTCTTTTTCAAATTCTTTTCCCATTTAGGTTATTACAGAATATTGAGGAGAGTTCCTTGTGCTATACAGTAGGTTACTGCAGGATTTTTAAAGATTGATATAATTGTAGACACTGTAGGCAAAATTTAAAAGTAAGTTACAGATTGGGATAATTTTATTTACAACATATATAACAAAGTATTAAATTGATAATATGTAGAATATTTAATAAATACACGTAAAAGACAAACAATTCAATAGAAAATTGGACAGGGGCTTCCCTGGTGGCGCAGTGGTTGGGGGTCCGCCTGCCGATGCGGGGGACACGGGTTCGAGCCCTGGTCCCGGAGGATCCCACATGCCGCGGAGCGGCTGGGCCCGTGAGCCACAAGTACTGAGCCTGCGCGTCTGGAGCCTGTGCTCTGCAACAAGAGAGGCCGCGATAGTGAGAGGCCCGCGCACTGCGATGAAGAGTGGCCCCCACTTGCCACAACTGGAGAAAGCCCTCGCACAGA
This sequence comes from Balaenoptera ricei, assembly GCF_028023285.1. Taxonomy (NCBI): domain Eukaryota; kingdom Metazoa; phylum Chordata; class Mammalia; order Artiodactyla; family Balaenopteridae; genus Balaenoptera; species Balaenoptera ricei. The sequence continues at coordinate 116,117,233 of NC_082639.1, read as the reverse complement.
AATGAAGACCCAACACAGCCATAAATAAATAAATAAATAAAAATTAAAAAAAAAAAAAAAAAGAAAATTGGACAAAGGGCATGAGTAGGAATTTTCAGAAAAAGTATAGTTGTCAAATAAACATCTGAAAAGGTGATTTACTGCCTGTGAATTTTGAGAAATGCAAGTTAAAGTAACAAAGAGACCCTAGATTGTTAAAAATTAAAATGATGGATAATATCCAGGCTGCCAAGCATTTGGAAGAACGGGCACATTTATTTATTGTTAGTGAGAATGTAAATCGGTGCAGTTTTTTTGGAGATATTTTGGCAGAATGTATCAAAATTAAAAATGGAAATACCAGCAGTGCTATTTCCACCAATCTGTGCTATAAATCTATTCACATGAGTGCCGTGATTTATGTACATAGGAATCACGTCATTGTTTACAGCAGTGAAAAATGGAAAACAACCTGAATATCCATCAACAGTGAATTGGTCAAATAAATTATGCTATAGCCATACTTTGTAATAACATATAACAAAGAATGAGGTGAATTTATATGTACCAACATGGGAAGATAACCAAGATGTATTGTTAAGAGCAAATACAAAGAAAATACACATACTGTTATCCCTTTTGTGTAAAATAAGAGAAAGGACTAAAACGATATTCTTGCATATGTTATATTTCACATATAACATATGTGAAAATGTGTTTAAGTAAATGAATAGCTACTTGCTGGCTGTGTGACCTTGGGCAAGATGCTTAACCTCTCAGTATTTTATTCTCCTTGAATGGAAAATAGAGATAATAAGAGTACATGTGTCCTAGGGTTGTGTGATGTGAGGCTTAAATAAATTAATCGATTTAAAGTGCTTTGAATAGTGCCTGGCACATAGGCCATACTTGATGAGTGCTCCTATTATTCAGACACATATTAAACTTAGAAAATTATTATTTTTGGGGTGGGAGTGAGATTTTCAGATTTAAGATAATTTTAAAAGCTTATTTTAAAGAGGTTGTCCAAAGATGATTATAGAAATCCAAGAACAAAGTCAAACAGTCCTGAGCTAGGGTGATGGCGCTGGGAACGGAAAGGAGGCTCTGTGTTTGGTGTTGGTGATGGAAAGGCCGAGAGAGGGAGAAGGCAGGGGCCGCTCTCAGTTTGCGGGTTTGAGTGATTGACTTGGAAAATGCTGAACCCTGGAAAGAAATAGTGGAGGCGGGAGAATCTTTCTGTGGGGTGTAGTATTTTGGGATGGAGGGAGGTTAGTTTTGTTTAAACTATGTTGTTTAAGCTTCTGGAAACCCATCTAATAAATATTCAGTAGACTGGATATAAAAACTGGAGCTCTGGAGAAAGTTCCAACTACCGCTTTGAGGTAGAACAGCAGAAAAAGTCTCCAGTTCTTAGGACTCATTTTAAGGGTTTCCATCTAATATTTCCATTATAAAAACAATTATTGTAGTATTATGGAACAATTTCTGGGCGGCTGGGGGGTGGGACAGAGACCAGTTCTAGTTAGTTTGTTTGTCTATTCATTTTTTTTTTTTTAACCCAGCAAACATATGTTGAGCAACTCCCATGTGCCAGACACTGCTGGACTGATGAAGTAGAAGGAACTCAGTTGCTCACCATCTGGTCAGAGAGAGACCTGCACAAATTTGATTGCAGTACAGTGTGCTTGGTGCTCCAATAGCCATCTGCACAGGGTTGTGTGAAGATGGGTATGATCCAGTCTGCTTAGGGCTATGGGGGAGGTCAGGGAAGATATGATAGAAAATGAGGTGACGGAGTTGAATCTTTAAGCAGGAGGAGCAGTTCTCCAGGCAGATGTGAGGGTGGGGAGAAGGGAAGGGCCTTCCAGAAAGAGGAAGCACTGCATCCTAAAGCATGTTAGCATGGGATTGGAACAGGTTTTTCATTCTGGTTTATTTTGTTTCTATTTTAGGGAACTGTAAGTACTTTGGCATGGCACAACATGGGGGGTAGGGGTGGGGAATATTAGTAAATGCATTGAAAAGGGGGGCAGAGATCAGATCATAAATGGCCTTTAGGCTCTTCTCTAGGCCATGGAGAAACATTGAGGGGTTTCGCCTTCCAGAAAAATCACAATTGCTCTTGTTGGTGGTATGGCAGATGGGTAGAAGGGGCACAGGGATGGTTGCAGGTAGACAGGAGATGGGTTATTAAAATTTTTAAATTGCCCTGGTTACAAAGGATGAACTAAAAGCAATGAGAATGGAAAGTGAGGGATAGATTTGAGAGCTAGAGAAGAGGCAGAATTGATAGAACTCAGTAGCTGATTAAATTTGGAGGATAAAGGTGAGGGAAGGAGCCTTGACAGTCTCCATGTTTCCAGCTTAAGTGAATGGATGACCAGCTCTTTCTCCTCAGTACTCTTTATGTCAAATCAGTCTTCTCCTGTCAATTTACTGTTGTGGAATCTCTTCTATTACTGGGGTCCAGATCTCCATCATAACTTACTTTGATGACTGCCAAAGCCTCCTCACTGTGACCTCTTGAAATTATCCACCATGCCGCATCCCGAATGATCTATCTTAAATGCAAATCAAATCATAGTTCTCCCTCACTTAAAACTCATCTGTCACTGCCCCTGCATCTGCTGCAGGATGAAAATCGAAGGCCTTTAACATGACGTATGAATGTCTCCAGGATGTGGTCTTTCTAGCCGCGTTCTTTGTAACTCCCTACCTGAGACTTTGGACTTAAGCAACCCCTCATTTCTTGTAGTATCTTACACAAAGCTATATCATTGCTTGTGCTGTCCCCTCTCCTTAGAATGCCTTTCTTTCTCTGTTTCCCCAACACACACATACGCACACACACACACACTCACACGCACGCACGCATATACGCATGCACTCTCCCCGCTCTAACCTCTTTTGCTCAGATTCACAACTGTTCTTACTTTAAACCTCAGGTTAGTTCTGCAGCTCTAGAAAACTTTCTCAGGTTCTCCAGCCTGGATTAGTTTGCCCATATTCTTTGATATTGCAGGATGCTGGACCTATGTCTACAGTTGGACAACTTTTTTGTTTTATGATTCTGTTTATTTTCTTTCTGACTGTAACTCTATCCAGGGCAGATATGGTACCTTCATGATCTCTGTGTCTCAAATGCTTAGCACTTTCTTGGTATATAGTACATGTTTGTGGGTTTGCAAAATCAATAAATGAATAAATGAGTAGGTGGATGGCACTAACATTAGCTAGATTGGTGGATTATGAAGAGCAGGAGATTTACGGGGAACTATAAATTCAGATTTGTACATTTTACAGTTGAGATGCCTGTGAGTTACATAGGGATGGCTATTTCAAGGCAGCCAAATGCACCAATCTGGCTTTCAGGTGAGATGTCTGGCTTTAAGATATGGGTATGGGAATTTTTAGCTCGTAGTTGGTAGTATGTGGTTTGGTGCTATTTAAGATCATTCAGGGTGAAAATATAAGAAGAGAGCAAGGCACACTTTGGCACAGTACTTTTGACCACAACTCACAGAAAAAGTTAATTTTTATTGTGCCCCAGAACATACAAGTCCACACAAATCCATGTACATGTAACTAAAACAAAATTTTATGAACCAGTACATGGTCTTATTAGAAGGTGATGCCCTCTGATATTTTCTTTTTTATTTTGTCCTGTCTCATCCTATCCTATCATTTCTTTTCTCTTCTATTTAATAATATAAAAACGCTGCTAACATTCTGACTGGCAGTCTGATAAACGCTGCTCTGTGGAACACTGATATTTAAGAAGGAAGAGGAGGGGCTAGTGAAGGAGACTGAAAAGGGGTGGGGGCAAGAAGTAGGAGGCAAATTAGAAGAGAGTAGCGTGTGTCACAGAAACCAGAGGAGTGAACATTTTCGAGAACAGAGGTGTGGTCACTAGTGTGAAATGCTGCAGAAAGGTGAAGTGAGATTATTGAATTTGGCGATTAGGAAGCCATTAGTGACTCTAGTGAGAACATTTTCACATTAGCTAGGTTGAAGTCAATCGTGGCATGGGTCGAGGGTGAGGGAAAAAGCCTGGGTAAGCTCTTCTCTGTAAAAATGGAGACTACCTGGCACTAGTCTACTAAGGATTTTCTCATCCTTTATCTCATTTATTCCTTATAACGACCTTACATGGCATTATTTCTTGTGTGCATTTAAAAAATCAAATGAGTAATTCAAACCTCAGAGAGGTACATTTAGGTGCCCTTCAGTGCCCATCATCACATAGTAAGTTGCAGAACTGAGATTCAAACCTTGGTCAATCCTGACTTTAAAATCTGTAGTTTTCCAATTGGACCATTATGGTTAGTCTATTTTTGTAATTTTGGATAAGTAATTTAATTTCTATGGTCATGAGTTTACTAATCTATGTAATTACAGATGGAGAGGGTTGACAAAAATTACAGACTACAGAAATATAGAAAATAAAGAGCAAGCATGCACACACTTAGCATTATTAATTTAATCTTCAAATCAGTTTTTTAAAATTTATTAGTGTCATAAGAGCATGTGGTAAAAATTCAACTGATGCATAAGGTTAAAAATTGAGACTTAATTATTTTAAACTCTTTTTCTATTTTGAGCCTTCAGTGATTCTAGGAAGAGTTTATTCAATACTTTTGATTTTTTTAATTTATCAGTTAAGACGGAATACTAAGCATGTTGGTCTTCCCTCCCCTTTCCCACACGCACTGCATAGGGACGATATTGAAGATTCAGGAGTGAATTGGTGACACTATAATAGAATAAAAAGGGCACTGAAGTTTATCACTGCTGTGTGTTATCTAGGAAAGTTGTTAAGAGAGCAAATCCTGAGAGTTCTCAGCACAAGGAAAAATATTAAAAAAAATTGTATCTGTATGAGATGAATGAGCTCTGTATTTTATCTAAGGATTGAATCTGTTAAAATGTTTTTTTTGCTTACCTGTTATTTGATGTATTTCATTAAAAGATGTTTGATGTTTTCTGACTCCTACTTTTTTGCACTAAAGTAGGAGTCGGAAAACCTAGAATTGAGTGCCAGCTTTGTGAATGACTAGTTGACTGATCTTGAGTAAGTTATTTTATTTATCTGGATATCAGATAAATGTTTCCTGTGTTTTGACTTAAAGTAACTGAAAAAGGAGTGAGCCACTAAAGGGGAACCCATAGAGAGCTGCCTTACCCAATGCTGCTGTCTGTCTTCTAAGCACCATAGCCTCTTCCTCCCCCCTGTGGCTTTTTCCAGGCCTGCCTGGCCCTTCTGTCCTTCCCTGGGCCACCACCCTGTGTATGCAAAGGCGGGGAAAGGTCTCAGAATCTCACTTCCTGGGACAAGTCTTACGGGCAGCCCATACCTATCAGCAGATCTCTTCTCTGGACAGCTGGCTGGAGTGGTGGCAGAAGTCAGAACACGGCACTGGTGGCTCTTCTGCCCCACCGCTTCTGAGCTGAGTAACTTTGGGCAAGCCACTTAATGTCTTTTTTTTTAAAAAAGGTTGTGTTATTTATTTATTTATTTTATTCATTATTTACTTTTGGCTGCATTGGGTCTTTGTTGCTGTGCGTGGGGCTACGCTTCGTTGCGGTGCGTGGGCTTCTCATTGCGGTGGCTTCTCTTGTTGCGGAGCACGGGCTCTAGGCACACTGGCTTCAGTAGCTGTGGCACGCAGGCTCAGTAGTTGTGGTGCACGGGTATAGTTGCTCCGTGGCATGTGGGACCTTCCTGAACCAGGGCTCAAGCCCATGTCCCCTGCATTGACAGGCGGATTCTTAACCACTGCACCACCAGGGAAGTCCCAAGCCACTTAATGTCTTTGATTAAAGTTTTTCTTTGTAAAAGGAGGATAATGATAATCACTTTTTACACAATCTAGGGTCGTTCTGATGATAAAATGAGATAAAGAATTCCAAAACCTTTTATCATCATTATGACTACTGTTAATAATGTTTCTTAGAATCGTAGACAGGTAGCATGAGGAAGGACCTTGAAAATTCAGCTACCACCTTTTAAAGGAGGAGAAGCTGAGCCTGAAGGAGATTAACTGGCTTACTCAAGGTAAAATGCTTTCCCTTGACCCTGTTTTCATTGTGGGGACTGAACACTCTTTAGGACAGACTTTAGAAGGCCCAGTCCTCTGTAAGCAGTGATGAACTGTTGTGTAAGGATAAACTGTATATAGATGTTGCTATGGTTTGTCAAACAGAAGGTCCTTATGTAAGGACAAGTTTAGTTCCTGGGATTGAAACTTTCATGGTTGTACTTTTTTGTTTAATTAAACTGATGCATTGTAAAAGATGAATACCTTTCTTGTCTGGCCATTGTGGAGCCTGCTTTATTGTGTTCACCTCAAGGTTCCTTCCAGGCTGAAAAAGAAGTGGAGCTGAGGTAGGCGAAAGAGAAAGAAAGCTCAGTTTACTCCTAGTATTAGGCAAAACCAAGGTTCTTGAATCCCTTGGCCAATGACTACAGAATAATTGGCCTTTTGAGGATCCATCTTCTTATTCTTTGGCCTCTGTCCTAGAGCATCTGCCCCTTTAAGGACCAAGGGCCCCATGGTCACTGTGAAGATTAAGGATCCTGGTTGCCAGCCCATCCCTGTGGTAACTCAATGCTGTGGGGATTAGCAGGGCCCTATTCAGGGTCTCCCAGTTTTAAAGCCAGTGGTGCACGGAGTCCCAGGCAAAGAAGTAAAAGAGACACAGGTGTGTTGTAGAGACTGGAAGATTCCAGGATGTCTGGAGGTGAACATGGTGAAGAAGGGAAGGACCAGCAAGTCATTCTGGACAACCCTCAGAAATCTGGCACCGTATGGACTGGGTAGGAGGAGATTCAGAACAGGTACTATAGACTGAAGATTTAAGAAGGAGAAGAGATCTGAGCTGAAAAGATGGGAGGAAAATAAAGAGATCTGGGGATTGAAATCTAGAGGAAGGAAAAAGCCTGAGGATGAAGGAAAGACAATACCAAGACTCTGGAGCCAAGTGACAGAGTATAATGATTGAGGGTGAGGGTCGAGGAGCTTGGGGGCCTGCGAAACTCAGAAAGTCTTCAGGATGGTGGCTACAGGGACAGAGACAGAGAGAAACAGTGGGCTGAATCCGGGAAAGACCAGGCACAGTGAGTTTGGGCAATAGTCCTTAGAATAGATGAATCCAAGGGCAGATGAGAACAGGTAGGAACATGGCCAAGAAATTGAGCCTTGCAGGGGATAGGGACTGGGTGGGAAAAGATGAGGGAATGTCAACTACAGAATGTGGGAAGAAGTGAAATGAACACAAGTGAGGAGTGGTGTGGGCAGAGGGGGAAGGGACATTTTAAATCAGGAAATGACTAAGGTTGATGTACCCTGAGAAAGAAGGAGAAATTGATGGAGATGATGAGAAGAAACTGTAAGAAAACACAATGGGGGAGTTAGTACTGAACACACAGGAAGGGGATGGCTTGGGGTTAGCAATGGAGGCATAGAGACCCTGAATTTTATTATTATTATTTTTTTAATTAAAAAAAAAATTTAACATCTTTATTGGAGTATAATTGCTTTACAGTGGTGTGTTAGTTTCTGCTCTATAGCAAAGTGAATCAGCCATACATATACATATATCCCCATATCTCCTCCCTCTTGTGTCTCCCTCCCACCCTCCCTATCCTCTAGGTGGTCACAAAACACCGAGCTGATCGCCCTGTCCTATGTGGCTGCTTCCCACTAGCTATCTATTTTACATTTGGTAGTGTATATATGTCCATACCACTCTCCCACTTCGTCCCAGCTTACCCTTCCAACTCCCCGTGTCCTCAAGTCCATTCTCTATGTCTGCAAGACCCTGGATTTTAAAAAGAAGAAAAGGCATTGAACTAGAGAGGAAATACCAGAAATTAATTCATTTTGGGGGGAACATTTTCCAGCAAATTCCCAGAAAGATCTGGTGGGACATATCGACTCACTTCCTCTTCTTCTGTTAGACACTGCTAGCTGCCTCATCTTTTTTGACCAAACAGAGAATTCATATCCTTGGAGACATGCCCTCTTGAACTTTGTAGACAGTTTCCTAGAGAAGGTTGAGAAAGATGGGAGATAGAGGCAACCAGGATAGGGAGATTCTATCTCCAGATTCTTTGGCATTATTTAGACTCCCATAGGCGGTTGACCCTGGGTGGACTCCATTGTGACCCTGACTAGTCACTGGAAGTCCAGCCCGTTGTCAAGATAGATTGGTTCTAGGTCTACCTTTGGGGAAGCTTGAGAGGGCTGGGTAACCCAATGGGACTGGGCTAGACCTGGAATGGTTTCTGAAAGTTGGATGTGATGATTAAAGCAACATTTGCTCAGTATTTGTTCTCCTTTGGCTTGATCTCAGGCTCAGTTATTACCTGCATTAACTCACTTCTTTCTGCTTAGAGAACAGGAAAAAGATGAGGATGGAACAAGCAATCTTCAGTCAAGCTCCTTGACTGAAGAAGCAAGGAAATAGAAGGCTTTAGGAACATAAATGCTTTATTATCATGGGTTAGAAAAATGCATGAGAGGAATAGACAAATGACACGGATCAAGGCCCAAAAAGGATGCAATATCTGGAAAAGAACTCAAGGCCTTTTGCCAGCCTTATGGATATGTCTCTGCTGCCCTTCTTTAAGGGGTAGGGAGTTAGGAGCTGAGCATCTGTAACTTCTGCAGAATGGGCCTAGCCCCACAGGCCTGACCTTGCAAAACACGTTTCTCAACCTCCCTGGGAGGTGCTGACAGAAGGAATGAGGTGGGCTGACTTGTAAGGGTGAAAAAGTAAGAGGGAGCTTTTAGTCATTAGGGACACTAGAAAATGGTATATGGAAACCACTTCTGGAGGATGTGCCCACATAGATGTGAATGCATAAGGTTTGGAACATTGTAGGGACTGAAAGATGAAAGTATAGTGTTTAAAGGCTGTGATATCCAAATGACTATTACACTGTCTTACTCCATCTAATATCCCTTAGTATTTAAAACATGGACTAGTTGGTATAAGTACCTTTAGGGAAGCTGTCAGCAGGACCACAGTAGGATGTGGGATTTAATTGTATTTGTTTCTGGGCCAATGGGATAATTTATTTTGGCATTTATCATATGTATCCCAGCAACACTTTGTGAATGAAATAATGTATGAGCATCACCAGTGTGTCTGTGGGGTCAAAGGGTGGTATTCAATTAGAGGCATGAGTAATGCTTGAGTCACAGATCTTTGGAGAATTCAATCAGTACAAAATTTCTTTTGGAAGGAGAATGTACTCATCTTCTTAAGGGTTTACGTAAACACAAATGACATACCTAGTTTAAAAGAAGAAAAAAGATGTACTCTCTTTAATCATTTTGAATGGCTTAACCCTATCTTTCCTGCCCCTTTAAAAACTATTACTTTCTTTGATTGTTTCCCTTCTTATTTTTAAATTAAAAACTTAGTTGAGAGACAGTATTCACACTTATCAAGAAGCTTTATCTGATTTATGGATGTAAAATGAAATAACAGATGTCAGAGGGACATTCCTTATTTGATAAAAACCCTTGGACAAAGTCCAAGGGTATTTTTATTGATATAGATTGTAAGTATAAGGGGTCCTGGAAAGACTCTTGTTGAGGAGGGGTGTTTTTTTTGCTAGAATGGAGAAGTTGCTGTGGGGGTGAAGGGTATTTGAGAGGAAGGAGGCAATCCAGGCAAGATAGTCAAGAATTATAACTCATGGGACAGAGGAAGGAATGGGACAATGGCATGTACCATGAAGTCTCAGATCATCTTTCTCAACAGCATTTTTTATTTGCCTCAGTTTATAAGGAGGAAATGGAAGATAGAGAAGATAAGTCATTTTCCCAGGGTTTTGAAGCAAGTAAGCTGCACAGCTTGCTACTGAAGCTGGATCTTTCTGTTTCCAGAGTTATGGTCTTGGTGTGAACTTGGAAAATGGACACCTTATTTGGTGGGTAATAAGACTGATTCCATCTTTTCCTGTAAGTCTTTCAGAGTAGTTCCTAGATTAGAATTTGCCTACAGGATCCTTGAGGGTGGGACCATGTCATTATTATCTCTCAACATTGTATCCCCAGCCCCAAGTGAGAACATTACAAACAGCGAATGAAGGTCCTGGAGGGAGTTGGAGAGCTGGGGCTCTTCATTCAGGTAGTGGAGAACACATGATCTCTTAAGGTAGTGAAGCTTTGGGCAAAACTTGGGACCAATAGATTTCTTGGGTGTAGGGCTATATCGTTATGAAGAGCAAAGGATGTGTGTCGTGTCTCAAAGAACATGGACAGAGCCTGGTGCGAAGTACCCTGAGAACCTAGGCTTTCCTTTTCCTTGTGCCCAAGGGGTTCATGGCTGGCCTAAGGGTTGAGCTTCCCTTTACAGGCACACGGATCTCCTGGTGAATTCCTTGACTTGACCTTGCTACTAGCCACTCAAAGTAATACAGTCTCTGGCCAGCATGGAGTTCTATGTGTCAGGTTCTTGGAGTTGTCTAGGGTAAATGTATTAAGAACGGCCTATCATGTGCCTCCTTGCTTTAGGTTTGTAATATGCATAATCTGTTTCACTTTTCTGAGCTCCTATCTCTAGGTCCTAGAAGGAAGGCAAGCTTGATTGGAGTGGCTGTTTTTCCCCAGGTGTTAAGAGCCTTCCCTTTGCATCCCAGCCTGACTGAATCACCTTGGTCCTTTCTCTCCCAGATCCCATCGTTGGGGCTATAGGAACGTGAGATATTGCACTAGGATGTAGTCTGAGAGTTAGAAGAGCCCTTAAAGATTCCTCTAATTGAAGCCCTTCATATTGTCATATTGTTCTTCACTTGGCCATCACCTAGATCTTGAGTTATAATCGGAGTCAGCTGGCAGTGCCCAGAGCCGTGGGCCCTAAGAAGCACATACTGAGGGAGCAAGAGGGGAGTCTGAGCCAGCGCTTTGCTCTTATTGCAACCTTTTGAGTGGGAGTGGGGTCCTGAACACTGAATCAAAGTCTTTAGATCAATGCATTGTCCCCTGATGTATCTGGGAATCAAATAAGATAAAATGAGCTGAAAGTGAGGTAAGAAGGGCTTAGATTAGACTTTCAGAAGGACTGGCATAGTGGAAACAGTGATTATGTCATTGTCTTCTCTAGGAGGCTTTTAAAAATAGGAACTGTGTTATTGGGTCTGGGCTGGGTATGGAGGTCTTTATGTATGGTTGTGGAGGGATGGTCAGTTTGATTGTCCTGGGACACCTCTAGCAAGCCCAGACAGCTGAGAAATCCTCATTCTTTAAATGAGACAGTCCTGGGAGGAAAGAAAGGCAGACTTGGAGCTGGGGAAGGTGGGGGAAGGGAAGCAGGTATTCGTGGAGGGCTGCTTGAAGACCATCTGTATTTCATTACAGAGCTGCCACTCTCACCCCCTTCCCTGTGTATGCTCTCCCTCCCTCTCTCTCTCTCTCTCTCTCTCTCTCACTCTCACTCTCACTTTCTCTCTCTCTCTCTCTCTCACACACACACACACACACACACACACACACACACACACACACATACACACACACTCACTGCTGCTCTGACTCCACTCCCATCCTTAATTCTAGCGAAGATGCTAAAGGAACATCATATCAGACTCCTGTTACCTCTTCCCCAGACTCGACAGATGCAGCTCTCAAAGCTGAGAACTGGACCAGTCTCCTGGAGCCCAGCTTCCCTGCTAGCCGCTGCTGCCGTTCACACTGTTTCTTTACGGAGGCAGCTCCTTTGTCTCAGGGATCGAGGGTTTTCCTGAATCTCCCAGCTTTGCCCAGCCCCTGTGTGAGAATAGCTGGAATGGGATGAAACCACAGCGAGGGAGAGGGGTGGAGGTAGAGAAGGCTTCGGTTTTCTCTGCTGGGCTGGGTGCGCTCTGCTTAATTAGCATGAGAATAGAAAGGCATTCTCCCTATCCTCCCTTAGGGATGGAGAGGAAAGAAGAGCAAAGGCTGTAGCTCTGTCCTACTCCATCAGAGATTCTGGGACTGGGAAAATGACCACCTTCACATTTCTCCAATCCTCTGAGGACCCCAGGACCCACGGTATTGAGAAAAGCTTTGATGGAGCCGGCTGGTAGATCTCCACTCCAGATTTTCCAGCTGTCCCTGTCCCCCCACCGCTCAGAGAGCAGGATGCTGAGATGGCTCGGTGATGCAGAAGGTATGTGCTTTTTCAGTTCTGGTGCTGATGCTGTGTGTGTGGTGAGGTCTCTGTGGCGCAATGGACGAGCGCGCTGGACTTCTAATCCAGAGGTTCCGGGTTCGAGTCCCGGCAGAGATGGTCACCTGGCAGGTACCTCTTTTATTTTGTATGCTGTCATGCTAGGTCGATAATTATATTTATTCCTTCCTGGGGCTCTGGGAAGAGAAAGGAAACCGCTTTCCTTGGGAATCCTGGACCTCCCCTCTTTTTCTCTCTCCTCCTTCTTTGTTCTTTCTCTGTTCCTCCCTTACTAATTTTCATTGTCTAATGAAGGCTCAGATGTCTGCTGCATCTCTCTGCTCAGCCTGACTGACACAGCCTTTGAATCCTTTGCTTCATAGAAAAATCATTGGCACAGAGGGACAGAGACGCCTTGCCATAGGTTTTGGAACCACTATGGTTCCATCCCTTTACCTCCAAGAAAACAAAAAAGCAGATCGTCCCATATGCTGATGAGGAAAGGTCCAGTTGTGTTCCAAGGTGACAATCACCTTGACCCAGGTGGGTCAGGAGATGGATGGGGTCACGCAGAGGATGATTTCTTGTGCTATCTTTGTTGGCTATACTTTTGTATTCCAAAGGGTGGGCTTTTTGTGCTAATGCTCATCACCGACTTCCTCATCTACAAGGTGAGATGTAATCATTGCTCTTTGTCTCAGTGGAATAAACTACACAACAGCATGCCAATTACCAGCAGCAGACAAACTTGTACAAGAAAGTCAAGGTCTTAAATGCTCTTTGCTGTGAAAAGTTTGCAGCCTTTCCTGATTGCAGGACAAAGTTTGAAGTTTGTATCTGAGTGTTATTTTCATAATTCCTGGTTTCCAACAAGCCTTTTTCTCACCACCTCTCTCACCCTGCATCCACTTCTGCTCTCTTTGCCTATCTCATCTAATGGGCCATATTCAGCAAGATTGGGAGCTCGGTCAGATTGGTTTTCTACTTTGGGCTGGCCTGGCTCTCTCCCTTTCACGTTGCAGCCTCTAGTCTATTAGCTAGAGGGAGCCACCCAAGCCAGGAACTGACCTCTACCTCAGGTGAACTCAGGAAACCTGAGAAGACACACCTCTCCTCCTGACTGCTGGCGAGTCAGCATCTCTCCCACACGGGGCTCTGGATGGGCGACCAGAGGACACAGCCAGCTGTGCACTCCTGTTCTAAGGAAGCTGGGGCGGGCTGAGAGAGGAGAATCCAAACCATGCCAAGAGGTAGGGAATTGACAGGGCAGACAGGAGGACACTGGAAGGCGACTGATGCGTTTTAAGCCTTTAGGACACATACATGTTTGTAGCAAGTTGAAACTCCTGAAATTCTTTTGAAGCAGTCTGGTACTTTAAAGGGACTTAGGATTCTTGCAGTAAGAACCAACACAGCTTTACCTTCCTGAGTTACTTTGGTAGAACACCAATGCGAATATTAACTCTTTCCTACCAGCCCCATGGATATGCCCTTTGGAGGATACTGGTGTGGACCTGAAATCCCTGGGCAGCCCTTCTGGAGCCTATTTTTAGCTCAGTTTATTCTAGATATTTTTGCTTAAAGGTCAGGCCTGAAAGGAAATTGGTCTGTGTGTGTGGATGGGGGTGTGTGGCGGGAGGGCGTTTTGGGGGGAGGTTTAGGGAAGGGGCATATCAGAGTTTTCAGCCTTAATTCAGAATACTACCTACATCTTTTAGCCGCCCCCCTACCCCCGCCCCTGCATCATTCTATTATAATTGTGCTGCTCAATAGTAACAGTTTTGAAAAGTTAAGAGGGTTGTTCCTCTGTCACTGTTAAAGTTTGTGGTAAGAGTACAGGTTCATCATGGCCTACTCTAAGGTTTTCTCAATTCTAGAAGCTTTCTAGGAATGTCGTTTTTATGAAATTGTGGGAACTGGGAGGGAATGTGTGCCCAAGTAGGCACTGAATTGAGATTCGTTCAAGTGTTTGATCAGGGTGGAATGTAGGCTGCTCCTTACGTGAAGTTCTATACCAGTGAGAAATAAACCTCACAGATAATCCCCCAAACTTATTTTAGCCAATGATTTCCATTTTCTAACTTAGAACCAGAAGACCTTGGTTTAAGTCGCAGCTTTGCCAAGTTTCTAAACCTCTCTGAACTTTAATTTGCTAGTTTATAAATACAAAATGGTACTACCTATCCTCCAAACGTAAAAATGAATGAGAAAGTCCATTGTACAGCTCTGTACAAGTATATAGGCTCTGTTAGTTTTGGGATTGCTTTTTTCTCTCTCCTCAGCATGTGGGAAAGATGCCTGGCCAGAGAGTAGGGAAATGAAAGGGTCTGAATGATCAGCTCCTGCCTGGAACCTCCACTGTGGCTGTATGCCACCAACTGGGGCTGATGCTGACTTGTGCCACCCTAACAAAGAGGATGGAATGGACTTTCTAGCTAGTGGAGTCCTTCAGAGGGCAGATGGTCCCTCTGTGCCTTACAGAGGTGGGTTCATCTCAGCCAGGTGGGTAGAGGCCCCTGCTGGCTACACCACTGAAGGGAAATAAATCCACTTATTCAAACATCATCAGCCTTTAGCTCCCTCAGCCTCTGAGGGGTAATGTTTTGGGGACTTGAAGAAGGACATCACCAGCACCGGCAGCAAGATTTTCCACATTGGTAAAAATTCCTTTATATGTGATAAAAACTTTCTTCTTAACATACGAGAGATAACTTCTAATTTATGAATATCATAATTATTGTATTTTAAAGATACTCAGAATATAAAATAGAAATGGGTGGGTTTTTTTTAATAAACTCATTTCACTGTAGGACTCAAATGCTTCACGGGTGCTGACGATGATCATTAATTACAAAGTATGCAGGCAGGATATGTCTTATTTATTATTGTATTCGCACTGCCTGAAATATGGTTGGCATTTGATGGATATATTTGAAAGAATGAGCGCTGACTTAGACTGGCTATAAATTATGTAGATAGGAAAGAGAAAGAGATGGAGCTCCTAGGGATCAGGAACACAGGAGATATCTTCATGCGTTAATTCATTCACTTTACAAATATTTATCAAGTGCCCACTTTATGCCACTTTCCATGTTGCAGGCACTGGGATCCAAAATAGCATTGCCCACTTCCCTCATGGAATGCATATTCCCATGGGCGAGATAAAGAATAGTTAGGTAAATAATATTATGATAGAATTGTAGGTAGGGATACCTGCTGAGGAACTAATGATTAAAGATAGAGTGATGTGAAGTGTGGTGGTCACAGAAGACTTTCCCAGGAGGTGGCATTTGAGTGAAGACTGAATGAAGCAAGAGAGCTCAGTGAGATCCAGAAGATGGGTGTTCCAAACAGAGAAACAGCAAGAGCAGAGAACCTGAGTTGGGCATGAGCTTGATGGCTTTGAGGGAAAGCACAAAGGTCAGTGTGGTTGGAAGGGAGGGAGTGATGAAGAGTAAAGTTCAGAGATAAATATGGGGCATGTCATGTAGGATAATGTACTCAACCCTATCACAGCCAACTCTGCCTTGTATAATAAGTCCAGTGTCTCCTCACTTTTCCTTTACTTTCCTGCAGTGAAATTTATAGGTTATATAACTTCCTACGCACATAATTAAAACAAATCAATAAAATATCCTCTTTGTAATATAAGGAAATAAATTTGTAATAAATGCTGTGTATTTTAATACATAAATGCCACACTAGCAGTCATACCTATATGAAGAATCACCTTCAGTGCAACAGCTATAGATGTTATATATGCAAAAAAAAAAAAATACAGGCATGTTTTAAATATCACAAGGAATGTCAGTCACAAGCAGTGTTGTGATTTTCCAAGCTGGTGCACACTTGATAAATTTATCATCAAAACAAATTAAATCTTCTTGCAAAGTATGCAGCATTTTGCATTCCTGAATATTTTAGGAAGTTTTAAACCATGCAGAAACTGTAGTTATATGGAAAAATAAGATAGAACCTAGGTCTAGACACCAACAACTAGCCTTTCAGTAGGCCATTCAAAAGAAGTGCACAACATGGGGCAAAGTCTTCTTTGTGTGAGATGCATCTACACATTGCAGGACACACAAATCCCAGGTAATCTTCCTCTCTGCGGCTAGCAGTGGTCCCCAATCATTACAAAAACAAAAAATACTCCACTAAATTTTCAAACCACTACCTCGGGGCAATTGCAGACCAACTGGCAAGTGCTGATATAAGGCTTGTAAGTCAAACTTTCCTTCATACTAATGAAAATCATTGGTGGGTTTGAGCATAGAAGTGGTAGAATCTGATTTAGATGTTAAAAGGATAATTTTGGCTATTGGTAAAGAATAGACTGGATTGGGGGGAGTGGAATGTTTGCAGGTCTGCTGGACCCAACACCTTTTAGAAGCAGCGGGACGTGGCACTGTGGTTCCCAAGTGGTGGAGCTAGTATCACCAGAAGTGGAGGGTTTTATAACAATGCCCACCTACAAAAGTGATTTATCATCTCTGGAGAGCTAGCCTGGCATGGATCATTTATATTTTGTCTAGGAACTACTTTTATTTATTGTCATTACAATGATTCCACTTACTAGGAAAAAAAAAAAAATGTTCATTTTGTTTGTATTTAAGAGCCGTAGGAAATGGAACTTATTCTCCTAATCATGATTTCAGTGTTTATGTCTTTTGCAGTTTCTATAAATTATAATGGAACAGAATGTTTTTAAACTTCTCCATGTCTTCCTTGGAAGATATATCTTTTTGCTTCTGCAATGGTAATGTTTTCCTGTGGTGGTTCCATTGAGAGAATGGACAGCAGGTGAGGCACAGAGTCACATGATACGAGAAGCTGGAAACACGAGCATAGTGGAGGAAAAACTGCATGGGGATGACAGGGACCTGGGTCTGCATCAGAGGGCTTCCTCTTTACTTGCATAACTTTGGGCATGCACTAGGTTTCTTGAGCCTTGGTTTTCTCATCTAGAAAATGAGCCAAATAATATCTAGAATTAAATAAGGTAAAATGGAAAAGTGTCTGGATACATAGATACATAGTAGGTGCAAAAACAAACACTGGCTTCCTTTGTTTATGGACAGTTTGTCCAACCAGACTTCTTCAGACTGCATGCCTCAAGCTATTTTCTTGGAGATCCTGTGTGAGGCTCTGGGGGACTTAGCCATGGACCACATGTTTCTCCACCTTGAAAATGCTTGGACATAGTAGAGTGCCAAGGGAAATAAGAAGTGCACAATGTATCTTCTATAGTAGTTACCCTCCAGAGGACTCACTCCCCTGTGGTCACTGTGGGAGCCCTGGATTTCTCTCTAGGGTTCTGAGCATCGAAACCTTGCAGCAATCCTTAGTCCAGCCCTGGGGACAAGGTTTCACAGGCCCTGTGGAGAGGGTCATGTGAAGCCTTTTTCTGCTAGGAGCAATGCAAGGCTTTAAAGCTAGGTATGAGGGCAAGTATGTCTATACAGGGAAGGTGGGATGAGACTAAAGACAAATTCCTGCGGAGCTGGGAGGAGATAGGATACCAGAGATCGGCTGCTGTGTTCCTGACCAGGGCACTTCCTGGAGACTGCTGCCTGCCATGCACCCAGTTCAGTCCTGAGTCTCAGAGAAGCATCATCTGGGAATCACTAACAACCCCAAATATTCTTCTTCCTTCTCCCCTTTTAGGGAAATGGTACCATCCAAAATAGCAGACAATTTAGAACCAATTATACTTATTTTGAAGGAATATGCAACTTTTTTTCTTTTCTAATTATGCACAAACTTCCAACAGTACTTTAAAATTTTTGTACTTAAGTGTGCCCCAAGTAGTGGAGGAGAGTGATTGCTTACCCCCAGGTGTCACGAAGCAGAGCCTAAAGTGGCTTTTGCCAAGTACAACATTGCTTTGAAGTCTCATACTTTATGCTACATTCTAGTACAAATTTGGGGTTCTATTTCATTATATCTGCATTTTTAGGTACAAAAATATTTATGTGGCTCCAAACCTTATAATAAAAATGACTGGCATGTCCCACATATGGGTGTCTGGTATATATCAGTTATAAAATCACAGAGGTATATTAATATTAAAAATGAGTTTGTGACCCCTGAGTATTCACTCAGAGGTGACGGGGGAGATAGCCTAGAGACTGGTTAAGTAGATAGAAACCTGGCAGGGAATGAACATTCATTCAGTTACTCATTCGACAGATATTTATTTAGTGCCTACTCCGTGCTAAGCATCGAACTAGGTGTGGGGATACAAGGATAAGCAAAAAGAGACAGAGATTATCACACAAATACATGTAGAATTGCAACTGTGAGTGAGAGAGGTCGATGGAGCCAAGGCCGTTTATGGCAGAGGGAGCTGACCTCCTCAGAGGGGCCAAGGAAAGCTTCTTCCAGGAAATGTCTCTTGACTTGAATCTGAAAGATCAGTAGGAAATAGGCAAAGAATGAAGGAAAGAGCTTTCCAGACAAAGGAACAGGGAGCACAAAGGTCTTGTGGTGGGAGGGAGGACAAATGGCTGAAAAGTGAGTGTAGTTTCACTACAGAGAGGAAGGCAGAAAGTGGCGTGAAATGAAGTTGGAGAGAGAGGCAGGAGGCTGACCCCACAGGGCCTTGTTGTGACTGCAGAGGGTTTTGTCCTTATCTGAAAAACAGGGAGAAACCACTGAAGGGTTTTAAGTCAAAGAATAACATGATTAGCTTTGCATTTTAGACTGATTACTACAGCTGCTGCTCAGGGGACAGGGTAGAAGGGTGCCAGGATAGATGCTGGAGCTGAATAGCAGTTCAGTAGTTGTTGTGCAAAGTGAGGTTAGCTTGGATTGGGGGGTGGGGGGTGGGTAGTGGTGCAAACAGAGAGAAATAGGTGGGTTTTAGAGATATTTAGGAGCTAAAATGTGCAGGATTTGGTGGTGGGTTGGAAATGGTACAAAGAGGAAGGACTTGTCAAGTATGGCTCCAAGATTTCTGGCTTGCCTGCCATTGACTGAGATAGGAAACACTGAAAGAAGACCAGGTTCGGGGTAGGTGAGTTCAGCTCTGAGCTTCTAACTTTGAGGTGCTCTGAAGTTGAGAGCTGGGTCAGGGTCTGAACTGATGGTTTGATTTTAGGAGTCATCTGCATGTTGGAATTTGAAGCCAAAAGTATGAATGAGATCACCTGGGAGAAAGTGTAGAGTGAGAAGGACCTAAGAATGAGCTAAGAGGAACTCTAATATTTAATGGCACAGTAGAAAAGAGAAAAGCAATGGCAAGAGAAATAAGGGAAACTGGAATATTATCATTTCTGAACTCACAGGAAGGGAGCGTTCAAGATGGGACTTAATTGAGTACCACATGCTACTGAAAAGTCAAGAATAAGCAGAACTAAACTTATCTGTTAGATTCAGTGACGTGGAAGCCAGTGGTGGGAGTTATTTCACTTTCTATGGAGTATCAGGGCAAGAAACTGGATGGGAGTGCAGAGGAAGGGGGAGAGGACGACATGGAGGGAACACAGAGAGGCAACTCTTAAAAGTTTGGCTGAGAAGGGGTGAGGGGAGGGTGGTGAGCTGGATGGCAGAAAGAGCCAAACAAGAACATCTTTTTGTTTTTCCTATTTTAAAACTTTTAATTCTGGAAATTTTCCAATGTAAATAAATTCAACAGAGTAGTATCACGAACCCTCATGTACCCATCACTTAGTTTCAACAATGATTAACTCATGGCCAAACTTGTATCTATACATCCACCCATTTTATTTGTTTTTGCAGTGGGAGAGACTTGAGCTGTTTGAAAACCACTGGGCAGGAAGTCATTGAGAGGGAGAGTTTGAATAGTCAAGAGAGAGAAATAGAGGAAAAAGGCAAAAATGATAGCCAAGGTTTCTGAGGAAGTGGAGGCGGGGTGGGAATATGACGTAGAGTGCCGTGAAGGGATTCACTTTGGTAGCTGGAGAGTCAGCTTCTCTCTTGCTGTAGGATGGTAGCATGTGTGCAGATGTAGATTTGCATGTTGACATCCGGAAGATAAGAAAATTTCACCTGATGATGCAGGTGGCTCCTTCTCCTCCTCTTCCTCCTTCTCCTCCTCCTCCTCCTTCTTTTAAAGTAAGTAATCATGTCGTCTTGTGAGAATAACTGGGAAAAAGAGGGTGTTGCGTGTTTGAAGAAAGCATAGAAAGTTGGATTAGTTATGGTGGAGAGAGAGAGAGAATGCTAATATAGCAGAGAAATGTGGACTATTTAGTA
Source organism: Balaenoptera ricei (assembly GCF_028023285.1). Taxonomy (NCBI): domain Eukaryota; kingdom Metazoa; phylum Chordata; class Mammalia; order Artiodactyla; family Balaenopteridae; genus Balaenoptera; species Balaenoptera ricei. Next base: position 116,096,869 of record NC_082639.1, on the reverse strand, counting down.
GATGGTGTTAAAGGACCAATTTGGAGGAGATGGATTGGCCCTGAGAAGCAGATCCAATTCACATACATATGTATGTGTGTTTGTATGTCTGGCTTGTTAACGTTAGCCTTCATAGTATAGTAGTAGTATATCTAATGCTACTCTATTCCCCAGTGGAGGAATGTATCTAGGCGCATGTATATGTGTCTTCACAGAGGGCATGGACTCCACAATCTCGTGAGTGTGTGAGCAGAGTATATATATCTCAAAAAGGGAGGTGATTTAATTCTTAAAACATTTTAATTCTTAAAATGTCCAACAGCACATTGGTGTTTGTGTTTCCCATTAATTGGTTCAGGGCGCCACCTGCTGGAAATCTTGCTCAACAATGCCAGCCAGGCTTTTCCAATGCAAAATCTAAAACCTTTCTTCTCTGGAAAGTCAGTGTTCCTGCATATGGCATTTCCCTCATGGTATGTGAGCCTCATTTATTAGATACTCTTTTACTTTCTTTATTTGCATGTCATATCACAAACATTAAAATGTGTTCTTTTCTGACTTGATTTTGGTCAAAGATCGCATCTATCCCATTTCAATGCACGCGTTGTCTGTAAACCTCATCCATGATCCATATATGAAAGAAGAGAAATAAGATGTCAGACTTATCTGAAGGGGCGCGAATAAGAAGTAGATTATCGGTTAAAGGTGTATAAAGTATAAAAGATAGAGTCCAACTTTGACCAGGTTAAGAGATGTCTTATTTAGTAATCCCTCAAATTTGGATGTTGTCCGTGGCTTCCTATCCTAAATTCCTCTATATGTATTTCTTTATAATTTCCAAACTTGACCCCTCAGGAAACCAGGCTACTATAAAGGATCCTTTTCATGGTCTATCTTAATCTGAGTACGACGCCATTAAAACCTTTTCTCCAAGGTCTCCAGGTCACAGCACTAAACGGCTCCCAGTTTCTAGGTTTTCTTCAAATAATTCCTTTCCTTTGAATTAACTTACTCTACGGGAGAGTTCAGGGATAAATCACTCTAATTGCTCCTTTAATTCAGTCAATAACTTTTAATTATGGTCATTTTACATATACAAACTCAGTCATGATTCACGGGGAATTTAGAGAAATGCCGTATAAAGTACTGAGTTATTCACAAGAAAAGCAGCATTTGTTTACTTTTTTTATTGGAGTATAATTGCTTTACAATGTTGTGTTAGTCTCTGCTGTACAGTGAAGTGAATCAGCTATATGTATACAAATATCCCCTCCCTCTTAGAAAAGCATTTGTCTATTTCCTCAGCCCGTCTTCATTAAATGCTTACTGTGTGTCAGGAGCTTTGAGAAGCACTGGGGAGATATGGGGAACAAGACAGGCATGATTCTGACCCTTACAGAGCTTGCTACATAGTGTGGAAAGCAGACATTAATTACGGCATCCCAACATGTTCTGGTGAGTTCTCTGCTAAAAGAAGTACAGAGAATGTCATGGAATATCTGGAGGACAAAGAGTCATGGAGGTCTTCCTGGAAGAAGTGGTATGAAGCCATGGAAGAAAGGGAGAACAAAAAGACACCAGAAAAAAAAAATAAATAAATAAATAAATAAAGTCACTTCAAACTCAAAAAAAAAAAAAAATAAAGTCACTTCAAACTCAAAAAAAAAAAAAAAAAAAAAAAAAAAAAAAAAAGACACCAGGCAGGCTATGGGACGGGAGTCAAATGCTGAGAGCCAGACTGTGGAGGGGCTGATAAATCTTTTTAAGGAGTTTGGGTTTTATTATAAGAGCAAATACCAGCAATGAAAAATTTTAACTGTTTGTGTGTGTATGGGGGTAGGGGTGACCACACTCAGATTTATATTTGGAAAGATTATTCTAGCTGAAATTTGGAGAAGTTCTGGAGGAAAACCGCCGATGGGACATTAGTTTCAAGGTATGTGTGATGTGGCATTGGCTTATATTAGGGCAGTGGAGAAGGAGAAAAGTGAGTGAATCTGAGAGATATTTAAGATGTTGAATGGATAAGACTTGGTGGAAATTGGTTTTACGGTCAAAGGAAGAGACGAGTCCAGGATGGCTCACAGCTTTCTGGCTTGAACCAAGGGGTGATGGGAGGTGCCACTTAGTGAGACAGTGTGTACTAGACAAGATGTAGATTCTCGAAATGGTCAGGGAAGGTGAGTATTCCCCCTTGGACATGTTGAATTTGAAATGTCTAAGACGTATTGGTAGATATGTCTAGTGAGCAATGAGATATGTAAGCCTGGAATGAGGAAGAGGAATCTGGGCTAGAGAGACAAGTCAGGAATCATCAGCCTGTTGGGAGTAAATTGATGTTTTGGGAGTGGTCGACATCTCACTGAAGGTACAGAAAAAAGAATGGCTTAAAAGAAGCCCTGAGGAACCCATCATTTAAGGAATCATTAGAAGAGGGGGAAGCCAACACAGGAGACCGGCCAGAGAGCCTGGGAGACAACCAGGAGGACAGGTGCCAGAGCCAATGGAAAGAAGCTCTTGAAAAAGGGTGTGTGGGCAGCAGTGGCAAAGCCTGCTGATAACAACTGATGTTTTCTTTAGAAGTAAGTCATGTGTGGCCTTGCCCAGTGCAGGTGCAGTGGAGGGCCAGAGTCGATTTCAGTTGGTTCACATGCGAACTGAGGCATGAGGAAGGGATGAGAAAGTGGAGGCAGTGAGTGCAGATTTGTTGTGAAATGGAGTTTAGGGATGGGGTGGGAGCTGGCGGGAGAAGTATGGTTAGGGGAGGGATGTTGTTGTTTTTTGGAAATGAAAGGGTTGAGAATGTTTCAACACTCATGGAAATTATCCCATGAAAGAAAGGCTGAAGGAACAAGAAAGGAAATACTCACTAAATAGTTTAGTCCCTAAGAAGATAACCAGAGCTAATTAAAAGATAATAATTTACTGGGCCCTTCTTTGTGCAGGAACTGTTCTGAGAGCACTATCTCATTTGAGTCTTATAGAGCCTCTCTGAGAGGTACTATTTTTATTATCCCATTTCTTTGAGATGAGGAAACTGACGCACAGATAGGTACCAAGGCCATGCAGTACATGGTGGAGCTGGGATTCATAACCATGCATCTGACTTGAGACTTGCACCATTAATCACAAGGTCTTGTTGTGTGATCCTCAGCCTAGCTGGAGACATAAATAGGAGGTATCCACCCTTTGTTCTTGTAAATAAAGAGGAAGGATATGGGGCAGTTACGGATGCAGGTAAGTGCCAGCTTGATTGGCATTATTAATTTCCTAGGGATGCCATAACAAATTACCCCAAACTGGGTGGTGTAAGAACACAGAAGTTTATTCTCTCACAGTTTTGGAAGTCAGAAGTCCAAAAATTAAGGCGTCATCTGGTCTCTCCCCCTCTGAAGGGGTCCCTTGTCTGAGGCTGCATACCTCCTACCTCTGCCTCTATCATCACATGACCAGCTTCTCTGTGTCTCAGAATTCTTTCTGCCTTTCTCTTATCAAGAGACCTGCCATTGGATTTAGGGCTCACCCTAAACTTAGTTATGTCTGCAAAAATTCTTTTTCCAAATAAGGTCACATTCACAGGTTTTGAGGGTTAGGATCTGGACATTTTTTTTTTTTTTTTAGTGGGGACACTATTCAATCCACTATAGTTAGAAAGTTGAAGGAGTTTGGTCTGATGGATCTCTATCTTCTATGAAGTAGAATAAGAGTAATTTTCTGAGAGTGAACTCAGATGTAGAGGGGTCAAGTATCTGAAGAGAGTGAAGAAATCTTGAAGTAATTATTATTGAAATGTGGAGAGTCAGCTGAGTAGGAAGCACAGTATGTTTGTGGAGCAGCGTGGAGAACACAGATAAAGTTTATCATTAATTCATAGCTGTGTGATTTTCTCTAGCAGCGATTCACAGCTGGGTACAAGCGTGGAGAAAGCTGACAGGTGAAGTGACTGGAGTTACAGTCTGGGGGGAGGGAAACGGATGTGGAGGAAGGACAGAGACGGAGGAGGTTTAGGATACTGGCAAGTGGGGGTTTTCTACAGCCCCTAGGAGCAAAGCTGGGTGTGCATGGAAATGAAGTCAGAGGGGGACTAAGGGATGGGTCAAAAAGCAGGCAAGAGGCTGGGAGCAATTCAGTGAACTAGCTGTGATGCTGCAAGGTTATTCTCAGAGTATAAAGTATTTGATTGTATCAATTTACATGAGGAAAAGAATCTGCTTGCAGCAGAAGCAAAGAGAAGGTTAATGGGAATGGAAAAGTCTAAGAAAAGAGAAGGCAAGAAAATAACAAAACAGAAACAGACTCACAGATATAGAGAATAAACTAGTGGTTACCAGTGGGGGCAGGGAAAAGCAGAGGGGCGATATAGGGGTAGGGGATTAAGAGGTTCAGACTACTGTGTATAAGATACATAAGCTACAAGGATATGTTGTATAGCATAGGGAATATAGCCAATATTTTATAATAACCTTAAGTGAAGTAGAATCTATAAAAATATTGAATCATTATGTTGTATACCTGAAACTAATATAATATTGTAAATCAACTATCCTTCAATTATTTAAAAAAAAGAGAAGGTAGGATTCAGGACAGGCCACCCATGGGGACAGAGAGTCACACAGAAAAATGGCAGGACCTGGGTGGCGAATGCTGCTAATGGTGTGGCGTTTGACCTGGAACCCCAGGACTTTGGTGGTTGGAGGAAGCTATTGAGGTCGGATGTGTGGTTCCCTTGGGATGACATTGAACACTGTATTAGTGAAGATTCATTTTTTTTTTTTTTTAAAGCAAGCATCTGCCTTATTTATTTATTTATTTATTTATTTATGGCTGTGTTGGGTCTTCGTTACTGTGCGAGGGCTTTCTCTAGTTGCGGCGAGCGGGGGGCCACTCCTCATCGCGGTGCGCAGGCCTCTCACTGTCGCGGCCTCTCTTGTTGCGGAGCACAGGCTCCAGACGCGCAGGCTCAGTAGTTGTGGCTCACGGGCCTAGTTGCTCTGCGGCATGTGGGATCCTCCCAGACCAGGGCTCGAACCCGTGTTCCCTACATTGGCAGGCAGACTCTCAACCACTGCGCCACCAGAGAAGCCCCCAGTGAAGATTCTTGAGAGAAATAAAACCAATAATGTGTGTGTGTTTGTGTGTGTGTGTACGGAAAGGAAGGAAGGGTGAGAGATACTGATTGATTTATTATTAGGAACTGGCTTATGTGATTATGGAGGCTGAGAAACTCCTACCCAGGAGAACAGATAATATAGTTCCAGTCCAAGTCCAAATTCGGAGGCAGGAGAAGACTGATGTTCTAGCTTGAAGACAGTCAGGCAGAGAGGAAAAATTCTTTCTTAGCCTTTTATTCTATTCAGGTTTTCAACAGATTGGATGGGGCCCACCACATTGGGAGGGGCAATTTGCTTTACTCAGGCTACAGATTCAAATGTTAGTCTCATCCAGAAACGCCCTCACAGACACACCCAGAAATGATGTTTGACCAAGTATGTGGGCACCCCCGGCCCAGTCAAGTTGACACATAGAATTAACCACCACAAACACCTTGATTACATGAATGGTCTTACTCTTTTGGTCTTAAGTCTCCTGGATTATAAAACGAAGGGGTGAAGAAGATTATTCCTAAAAGTGCTTCTCATTTTAACTTTTGTGTTTTAAAGTGTAATTTCAAATCCTTAAGGTGGAAAGAAACATCGTATTAAAGTTCTCCTTAATTAAATATACCTCAAAATGACTCCTGTGAATCCACAGGTCTTAGAAATGAATGATTATACCCAGAGTCTGGCTAATCTTCACTACCTATCTGCTTTTTTTTAAAACTATAGAAGTCTTGAGAAAACAACTTTACACAGCACAGCCACAGAAACTTCTCCATCATTAACACACAGTTTCAAAAGTTTCCTGGACCACGATCCTAGTTCTGGGTTGTTCTCTGCCTTTGCTGAGCGTGGAGTAAGTGATATTGTGACATGGCAACATCATCTCAGGTGAGTCTGTCATTCAGGTTAATGTAGCAAACTTGCACACAGACAGTGTATTCCAAGTTGTTACTTTTGCTTGAGATCTGTGCATTTTACAGGTGGGTTAAATATATCTTTTTAAGTAGGTGTGCCTGAGATTAATAAAGACAGTACTTCCTGGAAGCAGAGGGTGGGGATGAGATGACATTTTGCAGTGTGGCACATTTGTCTAGTTTGGGGTTAAGGAAAGGAGAGTGTAAGCAGAGCCCTTGGTTTACACATTTCCGGCTGGAGGAGTTAGATGGAGAAGAGTCTTCTCCGACTGATACACTTTATCTATTCACTCCGCTTGGAATGCCCTTCCTCCATTTCCTCACTGGATGACTTAAAACAACCTCTGAAATGTCAAACTCCTCTGTGTAGCCTTTCTTGGCTAACCTTCCCACCCCATCTAGATCAGGTGCCTTACCTTTGACTGCCTGTCACCTCCTGTGTGTACCTCTGTCGTGGCGTTCCCCATGCCATATTTACTTGTCTTTTATTTCTGTCTCCCCAACAGAATGGCTGACACGTTAAGAGGCGATTAATTTACACTGAAGTCATTTTATTGTGGACTTTTGATGCCTTTGTCATTATCTTGCTTCTGTCGCTATGTCTGGCAACTATTTTATATCAGTCACTGTGTTAGGAACTGGAAGAAGAATAATAAACAAGACATAGGAGGCCCTGACCCTCGTGAAACATGTATTCAGGTAGGAGATATTGACAAAAAGGAAAGCAGCAGAAAAAAAAATAATAAATGAAGTAGCCACCATTTGTAATTAGTTTGTTAGGAAGGGAATAAATAAGAGACTGAGACAGAAGCTGATGGGTGGAGGTACTTTGGGTAAGATGAACAAGAAGCCTTTCCCAGTTGGGAAAGGGGGGCTAACTCCAGGCAGAGGAAAGGGCAGAATGAGGCCCTGAGTTAAATATGGATGGAATAGAATGAGCTGGGCATCCTGGACAGACACAGGAGTGAGATCACACAGAGATGTTGCCCCATAGTTAGGAGTTCAGAAGGGAGGACTTGGGAGATGAGTGACAAAGTGCTGCAGGAACATCACCATCACAGTGAAGGAGATAGTACTGTCTTGGAGTCATGCAAGGGCAGTAAAGACAGAAGAATGTAGGTTTGAGATTATATGTTAAAGATAGAAATTGATCAGATATTTTGATGATTTAGATGTGAATGATGAAGGAAAGAAAGGAATCAAGGATGTTTCTCACTGAAGTAATGGATTGCTATGTACTGATCTGGGAAGATTTGGAAGAAGGAGAAAGAAACAGGCTCAAGGTCCTACTGTTATAGCACAGGGAGCTGTATTCAATATCCTAAGATTAAACCATAATGGAAAAGAATATAAAAAAGAGTGTATATGTATGGATAACTGAATCACTTTGCTGTACAGCAGAAATTAACACAACATTGTAAATCAACTATATACTTCAAAAAAAAAAAAAACAGGCTCAAGAGAAAGATAAGAGTTCTATTTACATTTGAGATGTGTGTAAATTTTCCAAGAGAAGGCTGGAGCCAGGTAGTTGGATATGAGTTTTAAGCTCAGAAGAGCTCAGAGGCTTCACGTGTAAATTTAAAAGGCCTCTACATAAAGATCATAAGTAGTAGACCTGTGGAAATTGATGAGGTTATTTGGGGAAGAAAATGTAGAGAGAAGAGCAAAGAGGGCTCAGACAAGCTCTTTGGACCCCCATGATTTGAAATTTGGGTAAAGGAGGAGGAACCATTCAAGAAAACTGAGGAGAAACAGCCAGTAAGAGAGAAAGTGGTTTTAGGAAGCAAAAAAGAAAAGTTATAAGGAAGAGGGAGCGCCATTGCTGAGAAGTTCAGTAACATGACTGAGAAGTGTCCATTGAACTTTGCACAACATGGAAGTCAGTGAGTGTTTCAGCACGAACAGTTTCAGTGAGCGGTGAAGTCAGAGGCTAGATTTCAGTAGTATAAAATTCAGAATTTAGGAACGGAGGCAGTGTGTGTAAGTCACCCTTTCAAGAAGTTTGGCTGTAGAAGAGAACTGAGAAATGGACCAGTAGGTTTGGAGAGGTGTGGATCAATGAAGGATTATTGTTGTTGTTATATTCTTAAAGAGAGATAGTGGATTATGTTTTTAGGCCAAAGAAGATAATCCAGGAGAGGGGCAGAAATTGGAGGTTCAGGAGAAGAAAGATAATGTAAGGCTTGACGTCTTCTAGGATTTAAGAAAAGATGGAGTCCAGAACCCAAGGGAAAGGTTGAGCTTCGAGAGGGAGGAAGTATGTGATGAGTGCAGGTCAGTAGGTGGGTTTGTAGGTCAGAAGATGTGGGGCTTCATATCCAGTGGCTTCTATTCTCTCACTAAGAATGAGGTGAAACCATGAACTAAGAATGAGTGAATGAGTGATTGGACCTATTCTGTTTCTCATGGCATGAAACTAATTTTGCCAATTCCTAAGATAGTCAACATCTCTCTTGTCAGTACTCTTTGGCTTTGTAACTCCTTTTTGACAGGGACAGATTCCTGTTCATCTGTGCTTTTTCTTTTCTGACATTAGTTTGTTGTGGTAGTCAATAGTTTTTTGATGAGATTCAAAATTCTGTATCAGTCAATGCCCCCCAGTCATGCTGCGGGGGCTAGGGCTGGCCAGGACAGCTGGCTCTGTGAGGTGGGAAGAATTGATCGTCATAGTTTCTAGACGGGCTTCTTCAAGGCTTCGGAGGAGACAGACGTATGAGAAAGAGAAAGCATTTGTGCAGGAAAAAAGGAAGAATAGAAATGATTAAAGGGAAAGTTTAACTTTTGCCATGTGCTACACAATATATAACACTCATTTCCATCTTCTACAAAACGTTTAAAAAAATTTGTCCTATTTGTCAAGGTTGACACTGGTGCTCTTCCTGGGCTCAGTGTAGAGTAAGAGCAGAGGCAACTCTGCAAGGAGCCCATGCACATTTGGGTTACATTAATTTTTTTTTATTGTGAAATAAATTATTCATAGCCAAGGATGTATATAAAATATCTGAACAGTTTAAAATGTATAATTATGATCATCAAATAAACACTCAAGTTCCAACCAGCCAGCTTAATAGGAGAACATTGCCAGTTCTTCTGAAGATGCTTGGGTCAGCCTCCTCAATGGTACCCCTCTTCCAGCCTCCAGATGTAACAAATCACTCCCTTAGTTTTCTTTATAGCTTAATAATATGTTACCTAGTTTTGGTTATTTTTAAACTGTATATAAGTGGAAACCTTCTTTTGTGTTGTTTGGTTCCCTCATCATTGTGTTTCTTGAGATTTATCCATGTCCTTAGACGTACAACAGTTTATTTATGTCCACAGATGTGTAGTGCACCATGATATGGATATACCACAATTTATTAATACACCTTGCCTTTGACAGACACGTGATTTGTTTCCAGCTTTTTCTGTTATGACCAGTGCTGCTAGAATATTCTTGTATCTCATGGTGCAAGAGTTTTCAGACTATATACCTGGGAATAAGATTGCTAAATCATAGGTTATATTCCTAGTCAACCTCATCAGGGTATACTTTATTGCTTTCCAAAGTGATATGTTTTTTTACCAATTTTAGGTTGTCTTTTCATTACTGATAATACCAGAGACTTTGCAAACCTGGAGGCAGGGATATTACCTGGTTCTCCCTTTAGAGATAACCACAGTGCAGGAAATGGGTGGGCACTCTCAGGCCAGTGAAATTTTGGTGGCACATTTTCCTTTGTTTCACTTCTTCCTTCCCTAACCCTCATTCTCAGACAAGAATATCTCTTATCACATGGATGTGGTTAGGAGTCTCCCAGGAGGCTGAGAATGTCAGAAAACAGGAGATTCAAAGTTAGAGGCAGAAAAAGAAGGGGGCATTGGCCTGCACACATATTTGAGGGTCTGGAATGTTCAGAAAGCAATGAAGGAAGGGCTTGATTTGCAAACGTTCTGTTCAGAAATCTTGGCCCCAGACTTGAAATGCTTTTTGCAGCTAGGAATTCCTATGGTCACTATAGTATGGATTGTGAGAACTGCAAGTTTTCTAATCTTTCATCCCCTAAGGACATGGAAATATGGATATAACCCTGCCTGAAATTCTGCTATCCTGACACTCAGGCCACCTTGGCCCCATGTTTCCTGGAGTAAGAGTACCTACTACCTACAGCTTCCTCTCTCTGTCCTCTTTCCCTCTAGGGAATCATTCATGAACCAATTACATTAGAAAAACAACCTCGAATCCTGACAAGATCCCTGAAAAGTACATACTGTTCCAACTTTAGAGATAAGAAAACTGAGGCTCAGAGAGGTGAGTAACTCACCCCAAATTAGATCGCTTCTAAGTGATAGACTTGAGAGTTGAAGTCACATCTGTTTAATTTCATCTGTGCTCTTCCTCCCTGTGCTTTCCCTGTTCTTCTATTTTCTGTCTTGTTTTTTATAACCATGTGGTCCTGAATGAGTGTCTTCTCCTGTCTGAGCTCTAGATCAAAAATTAGCAGTTCATATAGGCTTAATAAACATTTATTAAAAAATGAAAATCACCCTATGGACATCTTACATTCTAGTAAGAGTAACGTTCTGGGCCAGCAAAAGGTCTTTCTCCTTTCTACCTTATTATTGGTATTGTTATTATTGTTTTTATATGTGTCTCCTAAATCTACTCTCACAGCCTGGATCTAAACATGTGAGTTTAGCTTGTTCTACAGTTGGTGTGTGCCTACAATTAGGTAGGTTTTGGTTATAAAGCTTGCTCCGGTGTGTTGCTGGTTGTCTGTTATTTTGCTTTCATCCTATTTTGCCGGCAGAGAGCGTTTCCCCTCATGACAGTTAGGGTTTTTAGTGGAGGCTTTCCTGAGATCTGCTGTTACAAACTCACACATACCTTAGCTCTGGCATTTGTCTCAGAGAAGTAGTCAGGCTTGTCAGCACAAACAGCACACCCATCAGTACCTCGGGGACACTGCTATCACGACCTCCCAGGCTCTTTACTTCTCTAGTGACACCTCAACCTGCTAACAGGGTATCAGAGTCAGAGACAGAAGTTGTAATTCAAATGCGGGAAAGATTCAAATCAGTCTCTATCTTGGTGTGGCTGGGGGGAGACCCAGTCGCCACCACCTAGGATGCACCGGGAGGCTAAATGATTCAGACCTTTCTCCTCCTGGACAACCTCCCTGCTGCCTTGCATTCTGGTCCACCTCCCCTGCTTCTCTCTTACTCTCCTGGTTGGAGAGAAGGATGCTGGTTCTCCACTGTAGCCCTGATACAGCGGGAATGTGAAGGCCATGATCTGAGTTGTTCTCTATGACCCAAAATACTCTACCCCTAAGACAATAAATTGAGATAAAAAGAAGTTCTAAACCCTTCTAATAATGGTCATGCCACATGAAGAAAAATATTAGGGGCCTTGGGTTCTGGTTCCTTTTTGCAGTTGGTTGCCTTGTTATCCTGTGTCCTCTACTTGAAAACTGGGCAGAGAATCTCAAAGAATCATCAAGATTACTGAGGATAGCAATGGATGAGAGACCAGAAGTTTTTCATAGTCTGGAATAGGGGCTGGCAAACTTTTTCTGTAGAAGGGCAGATAGTAAATATTTTAGGCTTTGTGGGCCTGTCTGTCTCTGTTTGGATTTACAATCCTTTAAACACGTAAAAACCATTCTTAGCTTAGGAGCCTTACAAAAATGGACCACAGGCTGGATTTGGCCTGTAGTTTGCCAACTGCAGCCCTATAAGCTCATCTTCAATTTTAGAGCAGCTGGATAATAAAGAAAAAACTTCTGGAGACTTAATATTATTGATATATTTTGGGAGGAAGCAATGAGCAGAAATATTAAGATCAAGTGTGACTAATTAGGAAATAATCTGGAAAACAAAATGAACAAAAGAAAGTAAAGGGAGGGAAGAACAGAGATTGTGAGGCAATTATTTAAAGGAATTAGAAATGTGGAAAAAAGGCAAGAATATGGGATGAAAATTGAACAGAGAGTATCTTGAATCAAGTAGAGTCTGGGAAAATGGAGAAAACAAGGCAGATTTTCTCCTAAGCATAGTTACTGGCAAATACACACAAGCCCTGTTGTGTAACAGACTGGATTTGCATGAGGATTTAAGGAGGAATTTACTCCCATCTTGTGGCTTATCACTACAGTCTCCTTTTAACCATATGTGTCGGGTCATAGGTCTTTACTTGCTTTCCTGCCACAATCCAACACTGTTAGTTTAGTGCTTGTTCAATCAGCTTTCGTGATTAAAAAGAAAAAAAAAGGAGGGAAAGAGTGCATTACTGCCATGTAGAGTAGATTGGCAAGGGTGATTGGGAAGGATGCCAGTCGTGGAAAATTTTCTGTGGATTGGGAAATAAGTGCAGGAATATGTCATGGCACTTTAATCAAAATATGAACCTTTTTTCCCCCCAGATAACTGATCATAAGAAAATATTGAAGGTGGAGAAAGAGGACAATTAGAACATGAATGTAGAGGTAATACATGTTGAAGAGAAAATAAGGGAAAGGATCTCAAATGTAAGACCAGGTTGGAAGACAGGTAAACAGGCTAATTTTTGCTGGAAGATCATTTGAAAGGCAGAGACTTCTAAATACCCAAGAAATACTGAACATCACAAGAAAGGGCCCATTGCCTCAGAATTATGAAAGAGCACTGAAGTAGGAATCAAAACATCTTGGCTTTAGTTTTTAGTCTGCTCTGTACTGATTATGTGACTTTAGGAAAGTCATTTAGCTTATCTGAGTCTTAATTTCTTCACAAGTAAAATGGAGATCATATGTTTTTCTTATTTTATACTACTGTTTTGATTTGTACATGCATATTAAAGGCCTTTGTAAAATATTAGGAACTATGATAATGACAGACATTTTATGAGTTTTAGTATTTTATTATTATTTATTACTATTTTATTAGTGGGTTGACTTCACTCATAGAGCAGGCTGTGTACTATGATTGAAGGGCTTCCAAAGGACTAGCTGCCTGTCAAATTTCTCCTAAATTGGACTGTGATAACATGAGTTAATCATTTTCGTGGAGTCCAAGGTTTCTATAGTCCTTAGGTAATGAAAATAAAGAATAGTAAAAATGCAGATATATTAAAGACAGGATCAATTCAGTTGTGTACATCTTAGCTCTTGATTAGCTGGTCTTCTAGCAATGTCTTGAGAGAATGGGGCAGAATTACCATTAAATAGAAGGGTCCAAAGAGCTTGGGGTCACCATGAGAGCATTGAATGAATGCCTGTCTGAACATCAGAGGAGAGCAAGGCATTAAGGAAGAGAGGAACGGTCTTCTGCAATTGACATCACAGTTTTGATGACTTAGGCTAGTTTATTCTGCCCATTTCTAGGGTTTTTGAGAGATGGCAGCTTGTGATCCTTTTTCCTTTGAATTCCTTCCCAGTGCCATTTTTTTTTTCCTAAACAAGTGTTCTCAGGACAGGATCCTGACTAATGCTTCTAGAGTTATGGCATAGACAGCTAACATCCCACCAAGAATTCATGCTCCCCTTCCAGGGGCCACCTTTCCAGACTGCCTTGTATCTAGAAGGGACTGGGTGCCAGTGGCACGTGTGCGGATGTAATGTGAATGTCTTATAGGACGAGGTGGTCGAGAGGCAAATGCTCTTTCTCCACTCTCTTTTTTCTTGTCTGCTTACTGGATATTCATACCAGTGGTGATACTGGAAACCAAGTCTTGAGGATGGAACTGCCACAAAAATAGAAGGAAACTGGGCATCTGAGTCACTGCTTGGAGGAAAGCTGCCCCACCAGGAACACTTACATCAGACTGGAATGTGAGCAAATAATCCACTGGGACTTCTGGGTTTTCTGGTATCACTTGGATGAATACAGCTGCTGATATTAGCAAACCTTCTCAGACTATTCTGTTCTCTACAAATTGTGATCATCTAGCTTTTTCTCTTGATCTGTAGCCCTTTCTCTTTTCTCCCTAGGTCCTTTCTACCTTTCCTGCCATTATCTCTTCAGATGAATAATAACATCAACAAAGAGCAAGGAGAATAGAAGAACAATGTTTATTTCATTCATGCATGCATTCATTCCTTTGTTTTTTCTCTGCTTGACTCAACTGCATGATAGTAGCCCAGGTGTTGGATGGGAGCCAAAGACGGATGTATTTAGGTTCTTGGCTTAAACTCTTGTCCTGGATATAAAAAATGTATAAACAGTAAAGACCATAAGTTTCAATGACATGATTTTAAATTCGGACTCCAAAGGAAGAGTGCTTTCTCACCACTTTACATCCATGGAATTTGCTTCATTATTATTTCTTACTTCCCATGTGGCAGAGTGCCCTTGAAATATAAGATTTGTCAGTGGAGTAAGTACCCTATGGTCATTATCTGGTTTATAAAACCAGCACAGGGAGATCAGAGAGTTGTTTAAAACCTAAAACCATTTTGTGAGCCTGGAGCCCAGGCTTAAATATACTTGAATAGAAGAAAAACTGAGAGCCCATGTGTTGAAGGAGAATAACGTTACACATACAAAGCAAGTAAACAAAAACCTAGAAAACAAAAACAAACAAAAATAGGAGCTTACAGAATCACACCAAACTAGTGTCTGAGATCTCATAATTTTCCCACGTATACAGATTGTGCTCACAGATCCCCCCACAATACAATCAAGCAGAGTCTATACTTAAAATGGTTGTCACAACCTGTTATTTGAGTCATGATGTTGGGTAAGATTGTGGTTTCTAAACAAGAAAATTACTCCACAGTCACTTAGGGATTAAGGGGCTTCACTGGAATGATAACATGGTTGGAGGGCTCCCTTTACAGTTTCTATCACCAGTTTATGCAGGCAGTAGGGAATCTCACCGGTCTTGAATAATCCTTTAACTTTCTAAGAGCCAGTTACCTGGCTCTTGGAGGAAGAGCTTCTTATGATGTGCTGGAGTTTGGACCAGGCTCTGTTGTTTGAATCCTGACTCTGCCACTCAATATCTCTATGACACTGGGTGAATTACAAAACCTCTCTCTGCCTCACTTCCCTCATCAGTAAAAAGGGGATAATCATACACCCTACCATCTAGTTGCCAGAGGGATTAAATGAGCCAATAGGGGTAAGTCATTAGAACAGTACCTGCTAAAAAAGAATCAGTTGCCTGCAGATATTAAGGTTCTGACTCAGGTTCTTTCAGCCTTATTTGGAGGACCCTCACAGCACTAGTGTCCATGACCAGCCTTTCCCTTCCAAGTCACAGCTAGTTCCCTCCTTCTCTTTTGAGCTGTCACTCTCTCCCTTCATCTTCTCCTCATTGATTCTCTCTGTCTTCCCTGCAATCATGTCCTCCTCCCTGGCAGTTCTACACATACCAGCCCAGTCTTCCACATCTGGCCCAAGAGTTATAACAAAGAAGGATTTTCTTTGAAATTGGTGTAGGGATACTAAATACCTAACATTTTTCACAGCCAGCTCCGCGGCAGGGAAGGACAGTTTAGTTTAGGAATAAAAGACAGGCCAATAGCTGTGATAATGACACAGGTGATCAGAAAGACGGGAAGAGGTGGCAGAGCAAGCTGCTCCAGGATCCTTGTGCAAGACAAGTTGCACATATCTTGTCTGCTCAACTAAAAACTGTAACCAGTTAACCAAATTGCATATTTAATAGATAACATATAACTATACAGTAAAAGGAAATATTTCAAATGTCTTTTGCACACAAGACTCTGACTCACAGAATCCATCTTTTGGTGGCAGGTTTTCTAAGGACAAAAAGAACTCAAGGGAATCCTAAACTTCACTCAGTTGTTTTATTGTTGATGTTATAATTTTGAAATTATTGTATGCGTGTTGTAGAATAAAGCAAATAAGCAGGGAATTCCCTGGCAGTCCAGTGGGTAGGACTCTGTGCTTTCACTGCCGAGCGCCTGGGTTTGATTCCTGGTCAGGGCAGTAAGATCCCACAAGACACGTGGCGTGGCCTGAAAACAAACAAACAAAAAGCAAATAAGCAAAACTGTTCTTGGTGTTAGGATTCAAGTTTTTCAGTGTCTGAGAAAAGAAAAATAAAAAAGAAACAAAGAAGGTAATGGGGAGAACCCTATAATATAAAATCTGAGTTGGAAATATCAATAAGAGCATAAGGTTATATATAATATCATCTACATGTAGTCTATATAAAATATAGCATGTATACAATATAATCTGTATAATTTATATTTATCTGCATATAATCTGTAAGTATTATATATCTCTATCTCTATCTATCTGTACACATATACATATATGTGTGTGTTGAGAGGGACAGGGAGAGAAAGAAAATGTGAGAATATGCTCTGTTCAATGAAAGAGCTTAGAAATCAATATACTCCAGTAGCAATGAGCGCACCTGACATTCAGGTATTGTTTTCTGAAATACCATTCTCACTAGAAACAACCAAGGCTCCTTAGAGAAATGGCAAGTTCTAGGTGTGAAGCAGGGAAAATTTAAAGTGAGCTTAAGATGTCTTACTCTTTCAGAATAGAAGGAAATTCTGAAGATTAATCGTCTTGTTAAAAGGACAGAGCTCTCACTGGCCAAGTTTGGGACAACATGAGCCTCGAAAGAATAAAGCTTATGATTGATCATATCAATCAAAATGAGTCCATAATGATATTCAAAAAAAAAGATAAGAAAAGAAAAGGAAAAACAAAAAAAGAGAAAGGGGGAAATAAAAAGCTTATTTGCTACAGTGGAGATTCTTAGTACACCAACTCCTTATTCTGAAAATTAGTAATTAAAGAGAAATAATTAAGCTTTACTTTGTATTAGTCTGGATCGGTAGGTTATGCCACAACCTCAAAATCTTAGTGGCTTGAAACAAGAGAGTTTATTTTTCACTTTCACTACATGTCTGTCTTGGGTTAGCAGGTGTTCTGATCTATGTCATCCTCACTTAGGGACGCAAAGTGACAGAGACTCAATAATTTAGAACGCTGCTGTGGCAGTGGAAAGGAAGGTGCTGGAAAATACACCACATGTCTGTGCATATTTCCATGGCCCAAGCAAGTTATATGGTCATGTCCCAATTTAGGAGGGTAGAAAAGTTCAATCCCACGATGGCAGATTGTATAATTTTTTTAGGAAATAACTTTCTTCTCCCCTTTTCCCCAGGAACAGAGTAAACTTCCTCTCTCTACTGATTCTGTGACTTGCTTTGGTTGATGCCATGTGGGTGGAAGTGACAGCACACTGGCCTGGAGCAGATGCTTTACAAGGCATCTCAGGCTTTTACTCTCTCTTTAGAGCTCATGCCATCCAGCAAGAGAAGAGCAGGCCCCCAGGAGCCATTGCTTCTTTTTCAGACTCCTGGTTTGAGAGACACATTACACTGATCTGGAGCCTGGGGCAAAGCCCAGAAGAGCTACAGCTGAGCCACAGGCAAATCACAGACTTGTGAGCAAGAAATGTTTGTTGTTATAAGCCAGTAAGATTTTGGATTGTTTGTTACTGAAGCAAAAGCTGACTAATCCACCCATCGTGGATTAGTCCTTCCTTCTAAGTATTTCTTCCTTCTACTCAGAAGGAAGAAAAGGATGGAATATTGGTGGGTAGCCCAAATGACCACTGCATTGCCTTTTAAAGAAGGAAGTGATGTATTGCAGATTGCCTGCTAATAAATATAGAAGGAATGACACCACTAGAAATCACCATTTTGCCATCCTGAAATAATTAATTCCAGCAGTTATTATCAGTGAATTTGGAACCATTAGGTGAAAGTTTGTTAGGAAATAGAATGTTTGTATGATGCTAAGTATCATCCTATACATTACTTCCTGTTTGCAAAGGGTTAAGTGTACCTTTAAAATATAGAGGGCTGTTGGCATCAAACTACCTCACTGATAGTGGACCACTTGACATTGCGTGCCTCTTGGTGTGATGCAATGTGAAGCAACAGCATTGCCTTTGAAATACCCTTGCCTAAAATGTTTCATCTGTATTTAATCAAGACTTTAGTCCAGAGTTCCAATATATAGGGAATACAGGAGACACAGGAGCATGTTAAACAATGCTGCAAGAGACAATGCATCAGGAATATGGTAATTTTATAAGGTGATTGTTAGAATTTCTTCAAAGTCCCCATGTCACGGGTATTAAAAAAATATATGTGTGTGTGGGTGGCTGTTCTGGTTTAAAAATAACAAAAGATATAAAACAAATGTAGTGCCTAAGCCTTTGATTGGATTCTAGTGTGAAAAAACTCACTATAAAAGCAATTGTTCATCTGTTTGGGAGATTTGACCATATGGCCCAGTAGTTGCTTGATAACAGGGTGTTTTTGATAATATTCCTAGGTGGTGATAAAGGTACTGAGGCTCTATAGAAGACTTTTTTCCTATAGGAGATGTATGCTGAAGTATTTAGTGGCTAAATATCATGATATCTAACCCAGTTTCAAATGGTTCAGCAGTAAATTTATACAGATAAACACCAACATAATGTTTACCATTCAGGCAAATTGTTAACATTTCTTGAATCTAAGTGATGGGTATACAAGTGTTCATGATCTTATTCTTTCAAATTTATATTTGAAATGTTTTATATAAAATTTTTCATATCAAAGACCTGAGGGTGGAATTCAAATCTGTGCTCAAAATGTCATCCTGATCCAGAAGTCTAGCAAGATAAATGTGATCTCAATTTGTTTTCTTTTACTTGCCTCTGAGCCATTTTATTTTAGGGGTTCTGAGCCTGAACCATTGCTGTTGACTTTCTGCATCCTCCATTTTTTTCCCTTGTACAAAGAACCATCCATTGATTTAGGGAAGAAGATCAATAACCACACTTTACTTGACTTAGGACCCACCTGGAGAAACCATATTTTACTGGATAACCCAGTGCTTCTCAGTTTGAAATAAGCATTTGTATACAAAATGCATGAACTTGGTGTGTTATTATTTTTCCCATATTCCCAGCTCTTCTGCCTCATAGGATGAAGCATTTCTCTTATTCTTTATAGTTAATGTCACCTTTGCTCCAGGGCACATCCTTTCCTGATGCCTTTGGGACTCTGATCTGATCTTCTGTTACTCTCACTCTTTCATGAAATTTCTTTTGACACTTGGCCTTCAGCCTAACACACACACACACACACACACACACACACACACACACACACCTGTCACCTCCATATAAAGCATAGTTTATTTTTCTGCTATCTACTAAGCCTCCCAAGATGTATTGACCTATTTCTGTTCTTCCCTTGGCGGCAAAATTTCTGTTAACTACTGTCTATAAAAGCTATTGCCATCCCTAGCTACTTATTCATTATTCTCATTCATTTCTGAAACAACTGTTGCTGAAGTAACACAAAAAAGCAACCTGATAGTGGAAACCAATTTTTCAATTTTCTGTACTCATCTGCATTTCTTTCTCTACAATTTCTTTAAAAAAATTCTCAGTACCTCTTCCATCTTAAGTTTTTTTTCTCTGCAGCATCCAGATTTCTTACTACAGTTTCAGAAGCTGCCAAGTGACTATGGAAGGCCTGAGGTGCACAGGCCTTTTCCAAGCTGGACTGGTCACTTCATTGGACCCTTTCCTATCAAACCCAAGGCCACAGGGGTTCTATGAACTCAGGTCGCTCTCTTCTTCCAGGCTCAGTTTTCCTCTCTCCACTTTAAACCCTTTGTGCTCATGTGTGTTTTTCCTCTATTGCCATTCTGTTGCCTTATGCCTGGGCTCCTTCTCAGTGTAGTCCTTCATACTGACTATGTGTGATGTTTTCTTAGCTTTGATTTGAGTTTGTCCTGTTATACTGTCTCTCGGGTCTCTCTGTCTCAGATTCATTCATAACATCCTGAAGTCCACGGTTTCACCCTTGCATTGCATTCAGGTTCCCAGAATATCACATGGGGCCGAGTATAATGGACACCCTCCTTTCTGATAAAAGGTAATCATGCACAACAGCAGTTTTGCCTAATAAACGTAGTTCTTTGGGCTTCTGTGTCTGGTTGGTGGCTTTGTAGCCAATTCAAAGGTCAGGGATAGAGTTGTTTATCTTGTGCCTACAGACCCAACTTCTACAATCCTAGGAAAAAGATATTATTCCTAATTCAGCTTTAAATATCAGTGGAGGTACAGGCACTCACATTTTGAGGAGAGGCTTAAAAATGGCATTTCTGTTATCCTGCCTAAAAGAGGAGACTGAAAAGTATTTATACCACTGCACAAGAAGCTGGATTAAAAGGGCAAACTATGCAGGATCCCTGGCTGCCTCATGTGGTCTTTACGAAGCCACTTTCCCAGTCAGACATGGTCCACATGGGCCACAGCCATTCTCAGGATCCACTGGAAGAGAATGATCAGGCATCTTGTATGAGAGTGATTTATGTCTGCTCTTCTAAGATTTGGCATGAGATTGTACGCTTCCCTCGGGAAATTTGAATAAACAGTCTCAGGAGCCATGCAGGTCAGTTGGGCTAATACTGTGAGCTGGTGAAAACCATCTTTGTCCCACTAACCTGGATTTATAATAATGGTCAAGGCCACACCTTCCAGACAGCTTCACCTGGGCTCCTAGCAGGGATGGCTCCAGAGGAAGGGAATAGAGAATCAGTGAAAGTTGTGGAGGAGTGGAGAAGGAATTTCCCTTTGATGCTCATCAAATAGTAGCCTCAGTCCTAGAGTCTGTGCCCCTGGAGAGCCTGGTGGCTCCATAAAGCACATCCCAGGTAAGAAATGCTCTGTTCTTGAGAAGTTATGAGATAAATGGTCAGATTCAGGTCTACTCATCCCTCTTTTCAACCTTCTTAAGACCACGGCCTTGGATACTGGTTCATAACTATAGATTCCATGTGAAGTTGAGTTTCAAGCCATTGGAAATACTTTCTATATCTGGCCTGTTCAGTGGCTCCAGCCACCTACTGAGCCCATGCACACACTACAGGAACCATCCCTTTGACGTCACACCCGTAACACTCTGTGTGGATGACCTTTCATCTATCATATGGCTTCCTTCTGCACTTGGACATCCTGGCTGGAATCCTATACTGCAGTCATCCCCAGCACACCTATACTCTCACCAGTATTGCCTACTGTCACAGGCAGCCTTCCTACTTGTTTTGCCTGTATCTGGGTGTTAACAAATCGTATAGTCGATCAAGGGAAAGGTCTTTTCACAATAGGATGCAGACTTACCTTCACATTAGAATGTGGCTGTGCCTTTCATTATATGCAGTATTTACTCTTGGAACCAGAAGAAGAGCTCTTCTGGGATTATATAGATAAGAATGTTTAGTCCTAAAACAGGTTCCTGTGCCTCAGTTAATCCTGTTGGGTTCTCTGCCCTCCTCTTGAAGAAGGATGGAAATTCAAACTCTGACAGTATGGCTAGAGCCTTATGTAAGTACATGCCCACTATCCATTCTCACTCATTAAAATTTTTACAGCTGTGAGGCTGGAGTATTCACGAAGCTCAGTCTTGGGGCTGGGGGAAATAACCACTCAAAAGCGGGATAGTGGTATAGGAAAAGCCTTCCAGACACTCTTAGGGACACAGAAATATTAAGGAATTGCATTCTTTTCAGGATACAACTTTAGTATCTCAGCAGTCAATAAATGTGATTCTTCATAATCCAGTGAGTGAGAGTGACTGCTATCCAGAAGATCTATCAAAAACTCCCCACACTGTTCCTCACTCACAACAGTCCTTGGTGTGTTTGGACCTGGGCCAACTAGTGCAACACACACACACACAATACATGCGTAAGAGCTTAGACGCCTCACTTCTGGATGATGATGATATGTTCTCCAAACAGGTTTACCTCCGTAATATAAGACAAAATATCCTCTGTATTTAATGGTAAGCCCCCAAGACTAAAAGGAATATAGCCCATTTGGGGGTTTGAAGGCACTACCAGAAGATCGTATCCCATTAACCACCTTATTGTCCATTTTCCAGTTTCCTTAAGAAAGATCACCTTTCCCTGAAACTTGGCTACAGCACCAGCATTTTTTTTTTTTTTCCTTCTTCTTTTTCAGGAAGTCTTCTCTTGCCCAAATCTTAACCTAACCTAGTACATCATGTCCTCTCTAATGCTTTTTTTTTTTTAAATAAATTTATTTATTTATTTATTTTTGGCTGTGTTGGGTCTTTGTTGCTGCATGCAGGCTTTCTCTAGTTGTGGCGAGTGGAGGCTATTCTTCATTGTGGTGCACGGGCTTCTCATTGCGGTGGCTTCTCTTGTTGTGGAGCACGGGCTCTAGGCCCACGGGCTTCAGTAGTTGTGGCACACGGGCTTAGTTGCTTCGCAGCATGTGGCATCCTCCCAGACCAGGGATCAAACACGTGTTCCCTGCGTTGGCAGGTGGATTCTTAACCACTGCGCCACCAGGGAAGTCCCTCTAATTCTTAAAGACAGATATCACACTATAAAACGGGTACCATCCTACTTCAAGAAAATGCCATCTGGGAAAGCTCTACCCTCAAACCTACTTGTTCATTTGGTTTTGCCAGGGTCATCTACCTAGGAAGGAAAAATAACTGCTTACTTTTAAGTTTGCATAGAGACTCTACTTTGAGGGGCCTGCATTCCTAACCCTGAGGCATGATCACGGTAGTGGTCAAGAAAAGTTCAGTTCCTGCCAGATGTGATGAGTTATTTTCTTATAGGGATTTGAATTCCAGATGATGTGCATACCAGGTGGCCCAAATGTCCAGATCCATAGTGGTATGACAATCCAAGTATTAGTTCTCAATGTCCAGGGGCATAACCCAGCTTTCAACCCTATTGTATTCATTAGAGTTGATAGAACTCACTCAAAGCAAGGTTAAAAATGCCTAGTTCAGCACTCTCTGAAAGAACCATAAGTACCTCCAAGAAATTTCTGAAGAATGGGGAGGTCACTATAGCAGTTCAGCCACTTAAATTTTTAAAAAATGGCTGTATGACAAAAAATGGCTGTATGCAAATGCTATAGCAGTTTAGCTACTTAAAAAATGTGTCTGACCACATAGGTGCTCAACAAATATCTGTTGAATGAATGCATAGATGAATGAATGAATAAGAGCTGATATGTAGGTCTTATGCTTCTGTCAGGTGTCAGTCTGGTGAGCCCCTAATGCTAATTTCCTATCCCTCATATGGTCTGTCACATCTTCTTGTACCTTATATCTGAGCTGATACCATGTTGGACATCATTGCAAGAAGGCTCAACAATTGTTGTTGGAAGTGGTCCTAGGAGAACCGAGATATTACTTTATTTGCTCCCAGCCCTGGAGCTGGGAGATTATCTGGATTCCATAGTAGACCTGCCCATGCCTGCTCTAAGAGCCTCAGTGTGGTACTATTGTGATCATTATTCTAACTAATATCTCTTTCAGCCACTTCCACTGCCCTGATTTTCTGGCAGGGTTTGTTTGCTCACTCAACTCTCTGCTTGGCAATCTGGTTAAACTTGCAACCTGAACCTCACCCAAGGCTATAAGAATTTATTGGCTCAGCTGGCAGACAGTTAGACAGGAATGTTCTGAGTAGTGGTTTTCAAAATTCACTGTCATCAGAATCACCCTGAAGAGCTTGTTCAGACACAGCCTGCTGGTGCCACCCCCAGAGTTTCAGATTTATTTTGTCTGGTGTGAGGCCCAAGAATTTGCATTTCTCACAAGTTTCCAGGTGATGCAGATGTTGCCACTCCAGCGGCCACACTTGGAGACCCACTACTCCAGATGTGAATTCTCTTGAAATCTGGGAAACAAAATAAAGGAAGACCTCCTTGCTTTCATTTCCCTCTACCTGAAATATCTTTGGCTGAGTTCTCAAATGAATAGAAAAAACTGTTCAGACTTGACTGGAAAAGGAAACAGGAAACTAAGAATTTGGTGGGAGGAGTCTTAAAATCCTGTAATAATTGTGCCTTTTCTTTTCCAGGGCTTAGCACCCAGGTAACAGCAAGGACTACTCCAGTTTCCAAGTGAAACTAGCCAGGGGCACTTTTTCCTTGTTACCTTTCAAATCCTCTTCTTATCATGTCCCACTGTTAACTAATGAAGAGCTTTACCTGATATATCTTTCTACCCTAAGAAAACTAAGAGTCATCCCTGCAGCATTGACTCAAGGACTAGTTTGCTGTGGAATGAGATTCCAGTGAGGTAAGGCCTGTGGGAATTTTTCTAGAAAAAGCTCTGGGGAACCATTTGCTCATTGAAAAATTAGAAAGAAACAATAGCTGTGGGTTTCTGTGGTGGGAAAAAGGAGTGGCACTGACTATATCCCAGAAAAGGAAAAGCTGTGGGTAGTCTGATTCTAAATCTTCAGCTGACTGAGGGAATAGAAGTTAGCTTTAATTTCACCACAACTGAGACTTTAACAAAAGGAAATGCATTTGGCTGTGGCAGGAATTAGAATATATTGTGCAGGAGGTTGATCCAGACTGAGTTTAAAAGGAATTCTGATTTTCTAGATGTGTTGGTCTGCAGGTGTCTTATTGATGTGAGTTTATTTTTAGAGGCTTTTGAGTTCTGGCTGAAGGAGGGAAAAACTTTAGGGCTGGGGATCAGTTTCTAAGAAAAAGACAAGAACAATGGCATGACAAAATGCCTATGATGTAATATTAGGCTAAAAGCAGCAGAGTACAAAACTGTATTATACATTATTCTTGCAATTAAAAAAATACCTAGCAGATAAAACTCTTCACAGATTCAGAAGGGCAAGAAGTATAGCTTTTAAACTTTTTTTCTATTACACATTTTAATTTCTATTTCTTATAGTATTACATGGCAGAAAATTTATTTCTGTTCATTTAAGGTTGAACCCCATTTTTCCCACAGTTATGGCTAAATCCCTAGAGTTTGAGGAACCAATTAGATTCATGTGACAACTATTCTTTGAAATTGGTTGAGACATCTTTTATAGCCCTATTAAATACATAATAAATATTTCTAAATGTTCCATCAGATGAAGTTGTTAATTGTGTTATTCAACTCTTCTATATTTTTGCTGAATTGTTTTGGCTGCTTGAATCATAATTGATTGAAAAAAGGCATGCTATAATCTCCCACCATCATGGTGATTTGTCAATTTATTTTTGCAGGTCTTTCAATTTTTGTTTAAATCTATTGAGTCTATTTAATAATATGCGTACATGTTTAGAATTGTTACATTGCTTTAGTGACTTTAATCTTTATTCATTGCATAGGAATTCTGTCCTTAATGATGCTATTTGTCTTAAAGTCTTCTTTGGCTGATACTACTATATCTATACTGGCTGTCTTTTGGTTAGTATTTGGCTGATGTATCTCTTCTCATTCTTTTCAACTTTTCATTATTTTCATGCTATAGGTGTGTCTTTTGTAAGTAGCACAGAAGTTGGATTGTGTTGTAATCCAATCTGACATTCTAACTGGCAAGTTTAATTTACATGTATTGGGATAATTGATATATTTGGATTTGGTGTGATTAGCTTTATTTTCATATTATACTTCTTCTATGTTTGCTTTCTCCTTTTTAAACATCTTTTTTTTTAGGATCAATATTTATATATTTCCCTTGCTTCTTGTTTCATAAGTCCTATGCCATTAATTCTGTGGGGACAAGTCATTTTCTTAGAGTCCAAGTAAATTGCTACCAGATGTTTTCTCACTCTTTTTTTTAAATGGAGGTGAAATTCACGTAACATAGAATTAACCATTTTAAAGTGAACAATTCTGCGGCTTTTACAATGTTCACAGTGTTGTGCAAGCACTACTCTATCTAGTTCCAAAATATAACAAGATCTCTTTTGCTTTGCTCTATAAGGTGTTTTATTAGGCCTCATGCCAGGTTGTTTTAATTTTCTTGATAAAGAAGAGTTCTATACATCCCCAGCATCTCCCAAAGGAGATGTGGACTGCCCTAGGCCTCATTCCCTGTCTACTCTGCTATTAGAATAATCATCAGTCTAATCTGAGGTCAAAATGCAGATGAATGTGCCCAGTTCTACCTGATCTCGCTGTGGTTGTTGTTACGAGCTAGTATTGTGTGGCTTCTTCTAATTGATAAGAGTCTTGTCCAACTGTTTATTTTATTCATTTATGTTTTGCTTTTTTAAAAAATTCAGATATAATTGACATATTATATTAGTTTCAGGTGTACTGACTGTTTATTATAGATGCTGAACACTGGATTACAAGAAAACCACAATCCCCAGTAAGAGTTGTTACTAGAGCTCTACCTGACTCTACCCCACCTACAACATGTTATAGTGAGGATGTGTAATTCCCCGGACCACTAATGGAATGTGTTGCCAGGATCCAGCCCCTCCACCCTCACCCCAAATTTTCCCTGATGTTTTCTAGACATTGTAATTCATGAATGTAGGTAGAAAGAAGGAGGATGAGAACAGGTGACACTTTGGCCACTAAAATATCAATATTCATGCAAAGAAGGGTTTGATCTCAGTTCTACTTGGCACAGACTCAATTTCTCTAATCTGGAGGTGCAGCAATTGGGGGGAGGGACAAAATGTCTCCACACTTTTTGATTTTGGTTTTGGGTAGTAAACTATATTAAGGCTACTGGTTGCACTTATCAAGTCATTACCATCAGCTTCTCACATTCTGGCAATAGGTTGACTGATGGTGTAAGATTTTTCTTTGCAAATCTTCACATCTATCTTTGTCTTCACAGATAATTTGCTGGAAAGTTGGGAATAGCTGCATCGGAAAATTATCATAGTTTTTTTTTTTTTTAATGACATTTTGAGATCCATAGGCCCTTGTATACCAAGGGCAGACCAAGAGGGTCTGAAGGAACATAGAATTTAGGTCTTTTGTGCATAAATGGTGCCCCCCAATTTGGTGACACTTCAGATTCTGGTTATCAGATCTTCCATTGAATAAGATGTTGTAAGATGACTCCTGAAGCAAGTTTTATGTGGAAGTAGGGCCATGGTCTTTGTCTCAGCCACACTCAGAGATCAGGGAAGAAGCTGAAGGGAAACCCCACTCACTGCCTTGGCCTCTGTCCTGTGAGCTGGTCACTCCCATGGC
Organism: Balaenoptera ricei; assembly: GCF_028023285.1. Lineage (NCBI taxonomy): Eukaryota > Metazoa > Chordata > Mammalia > Artiodactyla > Balaenopteridae > Balaenoptera > Balaenoptera ricei. The sequence continues at coordinate 116,069,902 of NC_082639.1, read as the reverse complement.
TTCACAAAGTCACCTGCCCTCCTGGGAGGAAAAACACCTTGGGGTCCTGAAATTCTCTCTTCTTCATAGCTTCTGTAATATGGTTTCCTTCCTTGTTCTCCATGGGGGAATTTAGAGCAGCAGATCTGAATGAATTTCCTGGGTTTGCTTTGAGGTAAGTTGGTAAAGCATTGAGAAGAGCATAACTCACATGACCTGAGTTTAATTTCTGGCTCCATCATTTAGAAGCTCAATGATTTTCTTTGCTTCATTTATTTATTTTTTTTTTTGATGTGATCACTACTTGACACATGTTTTTATTTGTTTCTTCCACTAGAATATAAGCCCCATTTGGGCATGGGGTTTGTTTGTCTTTTTGAATTGTATCTCCATTGCTTAGCACACAGCCTGGCACATTGTCATTAATATTTATTGCATTAGGATTATTTCCTTTTTCTTCTTTTGCTATCCTAAGTAACTCTGAAGTGAGCATCTTCAAATTTTCATTATGTGTAACTCTGATCTGGAATCTTCTTTCGAGTTATTTCACAAGATACATCACAAGTGCAATTGTTAAGTCAAAGTCGTAACAATTTTTTGACTCGATATATATTAATAAATTGCTTTCTAGGATGTCCTGCAAGTTATCAGAGTCTCCATAAATATATCTGTAGTTTTTAACTTTACTAATTTAATAGGCATAAAATGGTAGTAATTAATTAATTTCAATTTCTTTGATAAAGTTTCTATACTTCCTGTAATGTACCCTTAATCCATCATAGAGGAGGAAGTCAAGTATTACTTCCTATTAAAGAAAAACTGTGGGTTAAGGGTGAAGCCGAATCCGGCCTCTGTATGCTGACACCAAATTAAATCTCGGAGACAGAGTTTTGGGTGAAGTAGAACAGAATAGCTTTATTGCTTTGCCAGGCAAAGGGGGCCGTAGCAGTCTAATGTCCTCAAAACTGTGTGACCCACCCTGGAGGGGGTAGTGAGGAGTTTTATAATAATTGTTCAAAGAGGGCGTGATCAGTTCGTGAACATTCTTCTGATTGGTTGGTGGTAAGGTAAGTGGGAGTCAGCATTATCAGCCTTCTGGTTCCAACTGGTCTGGGGTCTACTTGCTTGCAGGCAGCATTCCTTCGTATGTTACCCGTTAATTTCTCCCACGTGGTGGGGCTTTCAGTCTGTGCAAAACAGCTCAAAGATATTGCTGTGTGTATTCCTTGATGAGGAGCCAGGACCTTGCCCCAAGGCTGCACTATGGTTTCTCTTGACTGTTTGTTTCTCCCTGGTCTGGCATCCCCTCCCTTCCCTAATTAGCAACTTCTTGAATCTGCCCATCGGAACTCAGGGAAGGTCATGGAGGCTGAATGAAGTCTATTTCCTGTAATCAGAGATATGGGGGACACAGAAAGGCTTTTGTGCCCAGGAGCCCCCCAGGGCCCTGCTCAGTATCAAGGGGAAAAATAAAACAAACGGGTACTTATTTATGCCATTTTCTCATTTTTCTTTCACGTATCTCATCTTTTCCTTGAAGCCTGCATATGAAGAAATTTTGATGATTTTTCTTTTCACCCCTAAATCATGCCTCTCTTCAGGTCCCTAGCCAGTTCTAGAGACTTTAACATTTTCCAAAAGAGAAAAGGGCTAGGGAGGTTTCTAGAGAAGGTAGAAGAACCTGACTGAGGACCAGAGGTTTGGAAGCAAAGCAGCTGAGCATGTTGGTGCGTCTGCAGGGGTGCTGGTGGGAAGCTAGGCTGAAGGGAACCCGTGGCAGTTCTGCTGGGACACAGAAGTGTAACCAAACACAGTGTTATAGTCCGTTCTTTGTACCAACCTTTTCCCCATCTCTTCCATCTCCTGTATTCATTTCTCCAATCTCACCTCCACCTGCATGTGGGAGTAAGGGGGTGGAGGTGAGGAAATAATCTTGTCCAAAGGTACATGTGTGTTTGCAAGCTCCCTTATCCATGAAAATATTTTATGCTATTGAAGAAAATCTCTTGAAATGGCTTTTTTAAAAGGAAGATAATTTATTTTATGTGGCTCGTCTACTCATTTTTAAGTCCAGAGGTGTGATTAACATCTTTATCAGTATACATTTTTTGTAAAAATTTAATACTGCCTGTTAGAAACGATCAGGACACAATTGGAGAGTTTGGACAACTTTGCTATTGGTTGGCACAGACCATATTAAAGCGACGATGATCCCATGACAGAGAAGTTTTTTTGATTTGTATTCAATTGAAAGAAACAGAGACTTGAATGAGCAAACGAACAAACAAAAAAAACATTGATTTAACAGACATTTAATCCAAAGCCTTATTTTTATGTCTGCTAGTCAACCACCTAGGGCTGGTGTAGCAGCTTTGCAAAGCCATCTGGGACTCAGGATACTTCTTTTTTTCCACTTAGTCACACATAGGGCGTGCTTGTCACCTTATGGCCACAAAATAGCTCTTTCGATTCCATGTTAGTGTCCTATTCGAAGCAGTAGAAGTGGATGGGCAAAGGGCTTGTCTGTGCCTCCCCTCCCACTCCTTCACAAGCTTTGCTGTGAGATCCTCCCCACAACTTTTGCTGAGTTAACACTGTGTCATGTGGCTCTCCCTATGCATCAGGGAGGCTGGGGAAGGTGGGTGCTGTTTTGTAGGGTTTTTCTCTCTCTTTGCTTGCTTGTAAACTGGACACATTGAGACCACATAGGATAATTTTAGAAAGGAAGAGTGAAGATTTAACACTGAGTAACATTCAGTAACATTGAGCTGCCTCAGAACCTGAACACTCTGCCTTCAGAAATGTGAATTTGTTAGCCATGTGGTCTTCATCACCGTGGAGGTTTGAGTGAGAGGTAATCATTGGGTTTAGAATAAACATTAAAAAGCGACAGGAGTTCAGGTGATGAAAATGTTTTGATTATAAACAGTGGGGATGCTTACACATCATTGCGAATGTATTTAATGCTACTGAATTGTAGACTTACAAATGGTTAAAATGATAAATATTATGTCATATATATTTTATCGCAGTAAAAATATGCAACAAGAGTGATAGCCATTAGACTGGGGGAGAGTTGTAAACTTCTCTGGGTAGGAAGGAAGTAGAGGACCTAAAATGTAATAAGATGTGGTTCTTTGTCTGGGGTGGATTAACCGTGGTAGTAGGGGTGAAATACTCTGAGGGAGAGTAAACAAAGATTCCCTCTGCCCATCCATGGTCCCCTTCTGTCCCTCTTTTAAAGGACTGACTAGTAGCATTGCCTTCTTTGATGTCTGCTGTGGCCTGCAGGCTCACCCCTCCTGCTCTAAGGAGTCATCTTGCCAGTTGTGTCAAGCAGATTCTTCCCACTCACATCTACAGAAAATCTGGCATACAGTCAGTATTGATAGGAAAAGTAGAGGCTTTTGGGGTTGGAATTGCCTGAAGTGTTAAGTTTTTGATGACTTTTTTTCATCTAAATTACAAATTATCTTCCAGTTTCAACCTCAGGGCACACTGCTTTCTCCCCCCCCACCCCCCCCCCCACCTTTTATTATTTATTTATTTATGTTTAACATCTTTATTGAAGTATAATTGCTTTACAATGGTGTGTTAGTTTCTGCTTTATAACAAAGTGAATCAGTTATACATACACATATATCCCCATACCTCTTCCCTCTTGCATCTCCCTCCCTCCCACCCTCCCTATCCCACCCCTCTAGGTGGTCACAAAGCACCGAGCTGATCTCCCTGTGCTATGTGGCTGCTTCCCACTAGCTATCTATTTTACATTTGGTAGTGTATATATTGTGACTTCCCATTTGCTTCAAAGTAAAAACCAGAGGCCAGATAGTGGCTTATCAGTAGGGCCACCAAACATCCGGGTTTGCCTGCTTTAAGATTATTGCCCCAGTGTAATTATTAGTAACACCTCTTTTATCCTTACATGGATTCCAATCTGGACAATAAATTATATGGCCCTTCTACCTGTAAGGCCCTACATGATCTGTCTACCCCTCTATCAACATACTTCTCTGACCTCACCTTGTATTATCTCCCTGCTTCTTGCTCTGCTGTGATCACTCTGGGCTCCTCACTGATTCTTGAACTCATGGGTGTGCTACTGCCCTAGAACCTTCACATGAGTTTTCTCTTTCTGGAATGTTCTTCCCCAGATATCTGCATAATCAACTCCTTCAGGTCTTTGCTTAAATTTTACCTTCTCAAGGAGACATAGACTGCCCACCCAATTTAAAATTGCCATCACTCACTTCCCCTGCATCCCTGACCCCCTTTATTCTGCCCTGGCATTTCTTATAAGTATACTATCTCACTTACCTATATTTGATATTTATACTATCTCAATTACATATCTGTTATGTTTATTGCTCCTCTCCCCCAGCTAGAATATGAACTTCTCCAGGGCAGGGACCTTGTCTTTTTTGTTCTACCATGTAGTAGAAGAGCCCATAATGCCTCACACATAATAGACACTCCATATATGTTTGTTGAATGAATGAGAGAAACAATAAGTGAAAAGTTACATGATCTGTGGCCCATTTCCTCAAAACCTTGCAGAGAGACTGGCTAGCTATAAAGAGCCATGGTGTTAATAGCTGATGGTTTTACGACTCATTCGTTTATTCCTAAACTAGATTTTTTTCATTTTTATTTCCCAAAGTAGTATTGGAACTTTGTGTGGCATAGGATTTGACCATTTTATTACAAATCAGTTTAGGGGCAATTTGGAAGACAGGTAGGTCTTCAGGATCCTTAGACATAATCCCACAGAAGCAACTATCTGTTTTATCTAAGAGAAAGGCTAATCCTGCAGTAATGTTTCTAAAAGTAAAAAGGAATTGACATTGGCACAATACTCTGTACTTTATAGAGCTCTCTCAATCTTACTATCTTATTTAATTCCAGACCAATCTTGGGCTTCTCCATTCATTGACTTTGTTTGACCCTCTTCTTATTCCCCCTTGAAGGTTTAATTAAGTTCAACCATATTCTGTCAACTGTTCCAGTTTCAGTGAAATCCTTTGTTATTATAACAAGAAATTATTCTCTCAAATTAAAAAAAAAAACAAAACCCAAACCCAAAACCACTCTCCGTTTTTGCCAGAGGGGAAACGCTCCTGTCACTGCGGTAGTTTCTTTCCATCTTCTCCTCATGAGCCTTTCAGATCTTCTGACATTCAGCCCATAATCTTCATCTTCATATTCAACATTGACATTCAAATGCCCTGAATGACGCAGATCCTATATCCTACTTGGGGAAAGGTGAGAAACTTCATGAAACAAAAAGAACATGTAAGTTTTCTCTGTTAGCTCTGCTTAATATATAAGAAAATTCAGGATGAGGTAGGGCTATCTGTTACCAACTGTGGGAGGAAATACTAGCCAGAATAGATTTCATGTCAAACCCCCATTGCTTAATTGGGTTCCAGAATAGCTCCTTTGCATCCTCTTGGTGTTGGTGTGGGCGAATTTGGGAGAGGGAGATGATTGGTAAGGAATTGAAAGCTACACCTAGAATTTCCTTTCATGTTTTAGATCTGATCTTCAGGGAAGGCGTTCTTGCCTCTTTGCAGCCAAGAGAAGAAAAATATCTGTACGGCAACCGAAAGAGGATGGTTTAGGAGCGAGTTCATCTTCTCTCACATTTCAATCAGTGGTAGACACTAACTTGGGACTCTAGAAAATGATTGGTCCAGCCACCTTACTCATCTATGCCCATCCCAGGACCACGAAGTTATGAATCGAGGACTAAGCAAACCTACCTCCATCTTATCTTCTCCAATTCTAAACTTGGTGAGGTAGAGAGGTGACTCTCTCTCCAGATTGACCCAGGCAAGCTTTGCTGCAGTGACTGACAGTCTCTCTGAGATGAACACTAAGCTGATGATTATCATAAGCCCAGCACAGTAGACAGGGAAAATATAATGTGGTAAAACTGTGAGCATATGTGATATCATCCAGCTAACATATGATGAAAGCGAGTATACTCCCTGTGCTACATGTGGATGAGACAGCCTACAACAGCTGGAATACACTTTGGCCTGGAGGAGGGTAGGTCTGGAAACCAAGTGGAGCTAGATCCAATGATGGTGATCTCATCCATGGACAGTGCCCTTTAGATTTTATGAAGATTTTCAGCTCAGTTATCTCAGTTGAGCATAGGTCATAGAGCAGATGTTAATAGCCTGGTGTTACAGATAGACTCAGATTCAGACGGGTTAGGGAGCTCATGCAGGGCCACAGAGCCAAGAACCAGGTCATTGACTTTGGCCCCCTCTTCACTAAGCATGCTGTCTCCTCTATGGCTAAAAGGTATGAAGAAGAATGCATGTATCCTGATTCATTGTTGTAGAGGAACATTCTGGACTGATCTAGAGCTTAGGCATAAACACAAGCTTAGCTTCAGGAAGGGTCTTATAGTCACATTTCTGCTTATCCCTGCTTTCCCCTTTTGTAATAGGAACATGCAGGATTTTATCAAGTTATCTGTAGCCTGTGTGTCACTCCTTCCTAATTCACATATTCCTTCTTTCCTTCCTCCCTATTTCCCTTTTCTTCTTCCCTCCCTCAAACATTCATTAAGCATATTCTATGTATTAGGCACTACCTAATACATAAAAATCAGGAAAACAAAGATGAATAAAATATTGTTCTTTGTTTCAAGAAATATGTGGTTTATAATGGGAAACAGATTAAAAAACAAATTGCAGTAGAGACAAACAGTGGTGGCCCAGAGGTGAGAATGTTTTATGGGAGGAAGATGTGGGAAGGTTTGGAAAGGCTTCATGAACATGGAGAGTCAAATGAATGGGGTCTGGAGGGGTGAGTTGGAGTATCTCAGACATTATAAGGTAGAGAAAGGGCAGTCCGTGTTTCTGTAAAGAGTTTACCTATAGTGATGCATTCTGACTTTTACTAGGTTTTATCTACCAATTCACTTTTTATGTATTGTGGACATGTCCTAAGCGTTCATAATTTGATGGCAGAGTGTGGGTCCCTGGTTGAAACATAGACGATTTCCATGGTAGAAGCCAAAATAAATGGTTAAGACTGGGAGTAAGAATTACACTCTGCTCTTGTTTTATATCCCCAAAGAAGGAAATTATTAAGGCCAATGTGTAAATGTAAACACTGGTGGGGGTATCACTTGAAGCCAGTGTACTCCTTGCCATTTCTTAAATCAGTCTCCCTTAGTTTAACCTAACCTTGTTTCTAAGGTTGTGCTTACCTGTTGCCAGGTTAGAATTCTACTTTAGGCACACAAGGGTAAGATTAAGTGATCCTTTGGCTTTTCTAAGGAACATGGGAGGAGCGCAGAGCTGTAGGAAGTCATTTACTAAGGAAAGTCAGTGTAGGACATGCCAGTGAGGACCTAGTGCACCAGGAAGGTGTGGTTGTGTCCCTGCTCTTGATTCAAGCAAGTGATATGAAAAAAGAAAAGTCGTTAATATAATCAGACACAGAGTGATATGGTAGGTCTATGGGAGAAAAAAACAAAACAAAACAGGTCTATGAAAACCTTGTGGAACATGGTTGTGAGCTGTACATTATAGAGGTGAGTCAGAGTTTCGGATCCTAGGTATTTCACCTACATCAGCTTTCACCTCTATTTCACTGTATCCATCTAGTCCTATCGCCACTCCTATAGGAACTTTTTTTCTCTGAATAATAAAATTTGCACATTGTCTTCTGACCACACCTTCATGTCTCTCTATCCTTCCAGTTCTATCACCCAGTTGTCCCTGCCCTTTGTCTCCTTCTGCTTCATCTGGATCTCTAGTTTTGGACCTATTTTCTCAGTGCCTATTAGCCCCACCTGTCTTCACTGATTTTTCTATGAAACTTGAATTGCATGGCCCAGAACTTCAATAACTCTTCCCCTTATCCTTAATTCTATTGTTCAACCATCCTCTGCTGCAAGATCCTAACTGTCTGCCTTTTTTGAACCTACTTTGGGGTTACTGAGCACTGGTGAAAAAAAAAATCACATAACATGAAGCTTGTGTCATTATATCTATTTTTTAAATTAATTTTTATTGGAGTATAATTGCTTAACAGTGTTGTGTTAGTTTCTACTGTACAGCAAAATGAATCAGCCATGCATATACATATATCCCCTCCCTTTTGGACTTCCTTTCCATTCAGGTCACCACAGAGCATTGAGTAGAGTTCCCTGTGCTATACAGTATATTCTCATTAGTTATCTATTTTATACGTAGTATCAATAGTATATATTTAAGATTCCCAAACTCAGCTGGGTTTTCACTTCTCAGCAAACTGAAGTAGCCTCTCCTCATTACGCCATTGTTTTCCTCCATAGCGTGTGTCACTAACAGAAATTATTTGGCGAGTGTATTTGTTTATTGATTGTCTTCCTCCACTGAGGCTCTGTGAAAAAGAGCCTTTGTTTATATTATATGCTCCTCTACTCCCAGTGCCTGGTGCATGATAGATGCTTGTTAAACAAATGAACAAGCCTCAGCTTGGATGTCACTGTCTCTAGGAATTGTTCCAGAATCCCTGTCTCCTATCAAGTCTGAGTTAGGGATTTATCCCTCAGCATCCTGTTTCTCTGTCATAGCATTTTCTGTGCCATATTCCCATTGCCTGTTTACTTACCTTTATCTTTCTCTGCATCAGCACCCACCAGTAGGACTTTTCACAAGGCTGGGAATATTCTATATCTGTGCTGTCCAATGCAGTAGCTACTAGGCACACGTGACTATTGAACATTTAAAAAGTAGCTAAGGACTTCCCTGGCAGTCCAGTGGTTATGACTCTGTGCTTTCACTGCTGAGGGCCTGAGTTCAATCCCTGGTCAGGGAACTAAGATCCCACAAGCCGTGCGGCACGGCCAAAAAAAAAAAAAAAAAAAAAAAAAAATGTGGCTAGTGTGACTGAGGAAATACACTTTTACTTTTATTTGATTTTAATTAATTTTAAATTTAAATAGTCACACATTGTTCATGGTAACCATGTTGGAGAGCACATGCAACTCTAAATTTTAAGCTCTGTGAGGTGAGGGACTGTGTCTGGTTTTCTGTTGTATTTTTCAGGACCAGCACAGTGCCTGGCATATGACAGGCATCCAATAAAAAGGGCATATAATCTGTAGATTTTGTGTCGCTTAGAGGTTGATGCCTTCTATGGTGAGAGGGAGGTGGAATGTGAGAAAATTCTGTTTCAAAAAGGGTTGGATATTTGTGCTGATGATTTTAAGAGATTAAATTCTTATTATTGTGTGTGTGAAAGGTCTTCAAATGTAAGCTAGCGACAATGGCTAGGCTTCAGGTAGCTGAATTTGTGATAGAAATGCTTCTTCTGTCTCAGCTCTCGACTATGTCATAGAAATTTTTAAAAATGTATTTTCATAAGTTGTCTGAAGATCTACAAAATCAGGAAAATGAAGGGGACCCCTCCTGGGAATGAAATACTACCTCAGGATGAAGTGAGTATTTCTTTTATTTCTGTTTTATGGATGTGTGGTTGTAGCACCTGCGATTCTTGAGTTAAGAGAATTGATTTGCCAGTTTAGTGATGTGAGCTAACACTTAGTTTGTGCCACATAACAAGCACTAATCTAAGTGTTTTCTATGCATTAATTTATGTGATTCTTAAGTACTACTATTATCTCCACTTTAGAGATAAGAAAATTAAGCATAGGATTAGTGACTTACCCAGTGTTACTCAGTTCAGTGGGGAAAGGAGGATTTGAACCCAGGTGCTCTGGTTCAAAATCCACTTTCACTGGTATTGCCTCTTGTATAATCACTTGTGTCTCTCTATACTTCTCATAACTCTAAACAGGTTTGCTATGGCTGTGAAATTTGTGTGTGCATGTGTGGTGAGTATTTCCTGAAGAAGGTAGTTCTGTGTTGCAGCCTGGGACGTGTGGGGACTGGAATGCACAAGGCCTGGGGTGATGTAACCATGGGCCAGTGGAAAAGAATTCACCTTGGGATTAGAAGCCACTGTGTTCTCACTTATGGAGTTTTGGGAAATGTTACTCACCTCATTTGGTTATTAAAATTACATGTACTATGTATTTGAAAGGGCTTTATAAAGTGTAAAAGGCTCCGTCAGGGTGGGTGCCTAAGAATATAAAACATTGGCACAGTGACCTTTAAGTAATGCCAGATATCAAAGATAATACAGCTACAGGACTCAGTGGTTTGCCTAAGATTTGGGGAGAATTCTCACTTTTCTATATCATGCAGTTGAAGGGTTCATCCTCTTGGAGGGTGAAAGAGAGGCCTGAGGGCTTTCTTGCAATTTTGGATTTTCTGTGTCTTAGAGTTGCTTCAATCCCAGAACAACCTAATGTCTTGGAAATCACCCAGATCACAAGCAGGAAAGGGGTTAAAGGATGAAGGGAAGTGGTGGTGGTGGTGGTGGTGGTGGTGGTGGTGGTGGTGTGTGTGTGTGTGTGTGTGTGTATGTATGACTAAAAGCCAATGCAGTCCCCTTGTAGCCCCTCCAGGAGACAAAATCTTCAAGCAGCCCATTTATATATACCTCTGCTCTCGTGGCTACTAACACCCACAAAGAGTTACATGCATTCTTGGCTGGTTCCAGCTCCGACTCTTTAGTGAGTAGCGCTCTGTCGCCACGGTCTGTCTGCCTGAGATTACCACTTGCGGTTCTGGTTGTGATCATACTTCAAGGAGGCACTACTAGGCCATAGAAGTCAGGAAAAGTTTAGAGAGGTTGCCTTAGGAAGCCATAGTTTTAAAATGTCTCTTAAAGCTGGAAAAGGAGACTGTGGATAAGTAGCATCAAAAGCCATTAAAAATTTTTGAAATTAAAAATAAATGGCAATTTATTTATTAGATCCTAGATTATTATTTCCCTGATATAGATGGCACAACTGACACTGATTAAGCTCATACCATGAACTAGCCGTTGCAATAGGTCATACTGACATATTATCCTATTTCTCTTCACAACATCCCTGCAAGGAAGACATTATATCTTTATTTGGCAGATAGGACTCAGAGAGGCTAAGTAACATGCCCAAGGTCATTGGCTAGTGAATGAGAGAAACCAAGAAATGAAGACGTGAAAAAATTTTAAAGTTCCTGCCCTTTCCACTACACCAAGTTGCCTCTCTTAAATCTCAGATGAGAAGGTGTGGGTGGGGGCTAAAGTTAAAAACTAGTTAAAGGAGGACCTTTTCAGCGAGTAGTAACACTGTGGATGAATATCATCACAGTTGTACATTAGTTTCAAAAGAAAGCTTATGTTGTATCAGGAACTAGCCCCTTTCCTTTGGTAGAAGAGCCTTCTTAGAGCCCAGACCTACTCTACCAAGACACATTACAATCTAGTTTATTGTAACGGGGGAGATTTTATAAAAGTGGGCTGGTGTGATATGATGGCTCAATTTTATTGAGATTTAATAAATGAGATGCTGGTCCAATTCCATATGCTCTGCAAATTCTTCTCAATTTAGTCCCCTCCTATCATCATAATAGCTTTGACTTGAACATGAACACCTATGGTCAATCATCAGTATAAAGTACAAATTGAAGCTGTAATGTTTTCCTTTTCAGTGTTCCTACCTCCTTCGCAGGGAATTCTTGGTAGTATACAATGTGCAACATGCCAATTAAGTTACTTAAACTTTAAATGCTTCTAGCCATTATAGATTTCCAGGCATCCATTATGATATTTTAGGTGTAGCTCTTTCCACTTCAAAGCAAGCGTGGTACCTTAAAGATCTCAAGTTACATACACTTTCGATATTAGACAGAGTAAACTAGGTACCTTTCAACATAGCCTGTAAAGGAGGAAGACAAAGAAAGGTGCAGAATATAGTAGAGAGTATTCTAGAGAACTTAGTTGGGAAAATAGAGATCACCAAGGAAGCTGTCATGTAAACAAAGAAGCCCTGTAGGCTGCGATGGCAGACACAGGGCATGGGTGCTTCTTCCCTCTCTCTTCCCAAGCTCTTGGCACAGGCAGAGTTCACTGCTCAGCTGCATTCTCAGAAAGTGTCTCAAAACAGAGCTCACGCAACTGCCACCAACTGATCGGAGTTGACATTCATAATGAACACTATTCTCCATCCAACCTCTTTGTTTTGTCCTGCCTTGAGGGAAGGATTGAATTATTTTATAAATCCCTTAGGATACAGAGGAAAAGAGAGAGGGCAGATTCAGAGTTTTCTGCTCTCTGATGTAGATTGACTAAATGATGGTTGATTATAAAACATGTATAACAAAGTACTACTCTTTCCATTTTTTTATTAACTCATAGCCAGCAAGGAAATTGATCTGAAAGTATTTTCCCAGAAGTGTCAGGAGTGCTCGCCTCTATGGGGTTATGAGTATTGTTTTTTTTGTCTACTTTTGTTTGGCTACATTTTCTGATTTTCAGTCAGTAATGATTTACATTGTTCTGTCACAGCAACAAAAAGAAAAAAAAACCTGAGCTTAATGAAAGAAATAGTAAAATGTATATTTTTTGATAGTCAGGTTGTTTTACCTTTTTTGCTAGCACAAGCAACCTAGAGCGAGAATAACACTGAAAATACATTAGACACACAAAATGAAAAAGTAGAACAAAATCCTCAATTTTGGAAAAATTATTTAAAAAATGTAAACCATCATAAATAATTGTAAAAGAGCTTCATGGTGTGCCAAGTTACCCATACTAAAAAAAGAAAAAAAAAAACCTCACTGAGAATATTTGATGTCTTAAAATTGTTAACTACTGCATAGATACACAAAATAATATTTATAAGCACATGTTTAAGATGCAGACTTATAAAAGCACAACAAATACCTGTGTACCCACCACCCAATTAATTTATGAAATAGAATATGATCATTAGCTCCAAAGCCCCATGTGCCTCTCCAGTCCCATTCACTTCCCACTCCCCTGAAGTAACTACTTTTCTGAATTTGGAGGTTTTATCCCTTTGCTTTTCTTTTAAGTTTTGTATCAGTAAACAATATATTGTTTAATCTGTACATTTTATACCTTAAATACATGAAATCATATTATGTATATTCTGCAACTTGCTAAGATTCATTCACCTTGTTATTTTAACTGTAGTTCACTTTTGCAGTTATGTAATTTTCCACTACATGAATATACCACAATTTATTTGTCCATTTTATGGTTGGTCACTTTATTATTTTTTTAATAAATTTATTTATTTATTTTTGGCAGCATTGGGTCTTTGTTGCTGCACGCGTGCTTTCTCTAGTTGCAGCGAGCGGGGGTTACTCTTCGTTGTGGTACACGGACTTCTCATTGCAGTGGCTTCTCTTGTTGCAGAACATGGGCTCTAGGCGTGTGGGCTTCAGTAGTTGTGGCACATGGGCTCAGTAGTTGTAGCTCGCAGACTCTAGAGCACAGGCTCAGTAGCTGTGGCGCATGGGCTTAGTTGCTCCACGGCAATGTGGGATCTTCCTGGACCAGGGCTCGAACCCGTGTCCCCTGAATTGGCAGGCAGATTCTTAACCACTGAGCCACCAGGGAAGCCCCTGGTTGGTCACTTTTTATTTCTTTATTTCTTTTTTTTTTTTTTTTTCTTTAACAAACAGGGCTGCTAAGAAGTTTTTCTAGCATGGGGAGTGCTGTATCATAGGATATGTGTATGTTCAAAATTAATTGATAATGCCACATTATGAGCCAAACAATTTATACTTCCTTATACTTCTGCAGTGGATAAGACTACTTTCTGGGGGAATTTCCTGGCGGCCCAGTGGTTAAAACTCGTGCCTCCAATGCAGGGGGCATGGGTTTGATCCCTGGTCAGGGACTAAGAGCCCACATGCTGTGCTGCATGGCAAAAAAAATTAAAAAAAAATTTTAATTAAAAAAAGACTAATTTCCAATTATCCATGTCCTCACCAATATTTGGATTTGTCAAATTTTAATACTTGCTTTTCTGGTGGTGGTTAAGTGGCATCTCACTGTGGTTTAAATTTTCATTTCCCTAGTTACCATTGATGAGTTTAAGTGCCTTTTCACATATTAGTTTGCCAGTTGTGTTTCTTCACAGGTAAAGTGCTGCTCTAATCTTCTGCTCGTGTAACTATTGGGTTGTTTGTCTTTTTCTTATAGATTTATGGGACTTCTCTGTATATTCTGGATACTAAACCTCTGTCGGTTGTATGGGCCTTCACATATCTTCTCCCAATTTTTAGATTGTTTTTCCACTTTCTCTGATGTTTTAGTCAACAGAAGGTCCCAATTTTAATCTAATTTATCTTATCAACTTTTCCTTCATGATTTTCATTCTGTACCCTTTACAACTCCTCTGTCATGAATTTATTGTTATTTGTGTTCTTCTAAAAGTGTTATGGGGGCTTCCCTGGTGGTGCAGTGGTTGAGAATCTGCCTGCCAATGCAGGGGACACGGGTTCGAGCCCTGGTCTGGAAAGATCCCACATGCTGCCAAGCAACTGGGCCCGTGAGCCACAACTACTGAGCCTGCGCGTCTGGAGCCTGTACTCCGCAACAAGAGAGGCTGCAATAGTGAGAGGCCCGCACACCGCGATGAAAAGTGGACCCCGCTTGCCACAACTAGAGAAAGCCCTCGCACAGAAACGAAGACCCAACACAGCGATAAATAAATAAATAAATAAATTTAAAGTGTTATGGTATTTTCTTCCTCAGTTAAGTTTTTGATCCACTTGAAGCTGATTTATGTGTAATGTTTTTTCATTTCATATGGCACTATGAGAATGACTATTACTATAGTTCTTTCCTGTCAATTATACATTTATACATTTGATGTTTTCTTTCTATATTCCAAAACTTAAATTTATGAAAATTGATTTTGCAAATTTATTGTGCATATTTTTCTGGTCCTTTTAGGCTATTTGAGATATCTATTGTGTTAACCAATAGATATAAGCTTTCCCTTGAATCTTTGTGTTTTCAACAAATCTGGTGTTTTCTTTGCTTCTGAGTGAATGATGAAAAAGCTCCATCAGAACAGAATCCTGTGGCATGCCTCTCCAGATTGTTCTTCCAAGCTGAATTCTATTCACAAATCAAAACTCTAGAGATGTACCTTTTAAAGCAGCTACAAATCCACTAATCAATATCATCAACTTATTTTTTCTAGGTAATCTGTAGCAAATATTAAATACATTCCCCCCTCCCCCCCCGCCACTCCAGAATCTAATGTGTCTGGCTACATCCCTCCACTGACCCTCAGGAAATTCAGATGCCTTTTAATATTGTATAGCCAGGGAGGTAAATTGAAATAATATGCTAGACCTTGTAGAATTATATATGCCATCACTAATACCCCCTTCCATTTGTAAATGTCATGGAGCTGTGTGTGTGCATATGTGTGTGTGTGTGTGTGAGTGTGTGTTAATGTCTTTCCAGTAATTTATTTATGCAGAAGCAGATTGGTATTTGGTTAAAATTTTAGGCTCTAGAGAATAATTACCTGGGATCAAATTCTTACCCTCTACTTATACCTTTGTAACCTCCGGCAAGGAACCTAACCTCTTCACGCCCTAGTGTCTCATTCTGAGCATAGACACTGTGATTGCTCCTATCCTTAAGTTGTGGTTGGGCCTGGAGAATACAGGGACATGAGGATACATTCTCCCCCTCTCAGCTGCCTGCATGGGGCAGTGTTCCCACCCCTCCTCCTGCTTCACCATGTTTTACCCCTCCCCCAGAAGATTAGAGCTTTGGACTGCTTCAGTCTGATAATGTAAGGTGGGCAGAGAATGGGAGCCAGTCTCTAATTCATATAATTATGGGGCATGTTTGGTGGGGTTTAACTTATGCTCTGCCTAATTAGGGCTAAAACGGTTATATGCCATCACAAACTCCAGCTGAACATATATTCATGAAATTTGGGACTTATTGTATATATTATGTGGTAACTTACCGTTTTCAGATAATGCAACATGGTGAACCATTTCCTGCGTCATATTCTTCAATACCATTCTTAGTTTTGTTCAGAAAATATTTTCGTATTTTACTGTTAAAATCGCGTTAGGATGAATAGCCATTTCTTTAAATCTGAGTTCACATCTTTATTTCTTAACGTAAACACCAGGAGGTGGATTGCTAGATGATAATTATTTGCTCTCTTTTGTGAAGAATCTTTAATTCGCTATAAGATCCAGACTGACCTAAGGATTTCACTTTTTAATCATTTCCTTCCTTAATTTGAACGAAAGAAATAGAGCTATCTTTAGGGTATGTGTCTGTGGACAAATCACCCTCATTGCTTCCTGTTACACTGCATAACTTCAGGGATGCCATTCATTTTTAATTCTATGTGTCCTTGAAGCCCCTCCATGACAGAACACTTTTAGAGGTGACACCAGTTTAAATGGTCACCTCTTAAAGAGGACCTTTTCAACGGAGAGGGACAAAGCCAGTTTTACTTTGGCAATTACTGGCATTTGATGAACATATACACAAACACACACACACAGATATGCACACGCTTGCACATCATTTATTGGTACCTCTCTTATACTTCAGCCTCCTAAGTTATTTTCCAAATAAAAGGGCATCTGGAGAGGAAAACCTTGAGCTGGCTGCTTTGGTTCAAGCCATCCAGATTGCTCCCAAAACAGAGATAATGAGGATATATGTAACGATAGTGTTTGTTGTTGTTGTTTGTTTAACAGCTTTATTGGAGTATAATTGCTTTACAATGGTGTGTTAGTTTCTGCTGTATAACAAAGTGAGTCAGCTATACATATACATATATCCCCATATCCCCTCCCTCTTGCGTCTCTCTCCCACCCTCCCTATCCCACCCCTCTAGGTGGTCACAAAACACCGAGTTGATCTCCCTGTGCTATGCGACTGCTTCCCACTAGCTATCTATTTTACATTTGGTAGTGTATATAAGTCCATGCCACTCTCTTACTTCGTCCCAGCTTACCCTTCCCCCTCCCCGTGTCCCCTCAAGTCCATTCTCTACGTCTGTGTCTTTATTCCTATCCTGCCCCTAGGTTCTTCAGAACCTTTTTTTTTTTTTTTTTTTTAGATTCCATATATATGTGTTAGCATACGGTATATGTTTTTCTCTTTCTGACTTACTTCACTCTGTATGATAGACTCTAGGTCCATCCACCTCACTACAAATAACTCAATTTTGTTTCTTTTTATGGCTGAGTAATATTCCATTGTATATATGTGCCACATCTTCTTTATCCATTCATCTCTCGATGGACACTTAGGTTGCTTCCATGTCCTGGCTATTGTAAATAGAGCTGCAATGAACATTGTGGTACATGACTCTTTTTGAATTATGGTTTTCTCAGGGTATATGCCCAGTAGTGGGATTGCTGGGTTGTATGGTAGTTCTATTTTTAGTTTTTTAAGGAACCTCCATACTGTTCTCCATAGTGGCTGTATCAACTTACATTCCCACCAACAGTGCAAGAGGTTCCCTCTTCTCCACACCCTCTCCAGCATTTATTATTTGTAGATTTTTGATGATGGCCATTCTGACTGGTGTGAGGTGATATTGATATCTCACTGTAGTTTTGATTTGCATTTCTCTAATGATTAGTGATGTAACGATTGTGTTTTATAAGTATATAATTTTATTCATGGTGTCCACCCTTAGGCATATAGGACGGTCTTGTAACTTGTGAATCTTTAAGGCTCACAGGAGTTCCTCCTCTTCTTCCTTGATGGGAATAATGAAAAGGGACCCAGCCTGTAATATAAAAAAGGAAAGACAGAACCTGCCAAGGCACACCATGACAAAAGTGTCACTGTGGACTGATTCTGCCCTGCTTTTTTCAGGGGTCATAACAACACGTGGTATTAATTTGATTGAAGAAAAACTTTTCCGTCCTCTACACCTGTGAGATCAAGAATGTCTGAATATAGAAACTTTACCCTCTATCCCATCATTCTTTTCTCTAGCTGTGCTATTTAAGTTACTTTATCTTGTATTAATTATTTTGTACTGTCTTCCTAAGTTCAACATTTCCTTAGGACCATGCAAACTAAGTATTATAAGTTTAACATTGGGATTGAGTTTTCTCATTTAACAGTCATTCATCTTTCCTGATGACAGTCTGTACCTTTATTCCCATGTCTCCATTCAGAGAAGAAACTAAAAGGGAAAGAAGGTCAATAGGAAGTTACTGAATAAGAGGGATCCCAGGAGGGATTTGAGCTTGAGTCTGAGAATGAGACACTTCATGCTTATGTGGATAGAGTGAGTTTCTTCCTAGTGAAAAATTTTAGCATCAACTTAAAAGAGAACTTTACCCCAAAGAGGAATCAACAATTACTGTCCCAAGGTTTCCTAGAGTTGAACCATGCCTTACACATGTTTGATGCTGATACTGATGGAAAAGACCTGTATCCCTAATCACCATATCAAAACAGCAGATGAAGAGCTCAAGGTCAAAACAAAAACAAATAACCTTCAAACACAACCTTGTAGGAAAGATTGTAAGAGTTTTCACTATGAAGTTTTAAGGTAAAGTTTTGGACTGGGTCTGAAGTGACCATAGAAAACACTTAATTACATCCTTTTATTTAGAGATTAAAAAACTGAAGGACAAGGAATTTAAGTGGCATGATGGCAATTACAGCGTTATGAAATGTGAAGTGGTCACATACTCTAGCAGCATATGAGGACTGATTGATTGATCCCCAATTCATATATGACTTTTACCTTCTGGTATGTTTCTGAACTTTATATCCATGTGCTTTTCTGATATATATCTTTACACTGCACTCCTGCACCTTATTTAAAGTGACAGTATGTGTGAATATGATTCAAGTTAAGAGTTGAGTATTATCTTAGGTTGGTTGCCTGAGAAACAGACTCCAAGATTTGCCTGTGAGAGGTTTATTAGAGGATGCTCTTGGAAACACTTGAAAGGAGAGAGGGAAGCAGCTTGGCAGAGGAAGAAGTTGAACCGCAGTGCAATTGTAATGGGGATACAGCCAATCCCCCTGTTACTTTAGAGTTGGGATGGCTTCTAGTGGTCCCTAACTGAGGCAGGAGGGCTGGAACTTTGAACCTGTCCATACGAGAGTGTAACCTTGGGCAAGGCAGCTTCCTTCAGCATTGAGCAATCCCAGGAGACAAACTTAGCTGTCAGCAGCCAATACTCCTGGAGGAATAAATGCTTTCCTTGTGGGGTTTGGGGATCTGGGTGGTGTTTTCCAGCCTCCAGTTCTGTTATTGTGATATTGTGATTCTGGTGCCCAGGAAAATGTCCCTGAGTAGTCTTTTTTTGTCCAGGCTGGCACATAATTTAAAGAACTAAGCAGAGTGTCTTGTGTTTTGTTTTGCATTCAGCTATGCTGAGAGTAAAAGAATAGAACTAGGAAAAGAACTTATTAAGGAAGAGCCAGATAGCAAGACTCAGTAAGGATACCTGCATGTAGTGCAGCTGTACAAACAACCCCAAATTGGTACATCTTTAAGCAAGACATATGCTCTATATTTACTTCCTGTTGATCCCCGTGGTTTTTATCCTGTTGGTCACTGAGCTGTACTTCTTCATGTTGCCACGAGGGGGCAGTGTTTTATAATCTTTAAGAGCTTTGGCTCCGGCTTCACAAGGCTGAAGTTCAAACCCTATTACTGCTACTCATTAGTTGTATGATTTAGGGCCAGTCACAAAACACCTCTAAGCCTCTATTTTCTCATCTATAAAGTGGGGGTAATAATCATGCTTACTTTGCACAGTTAGGATTATTAATTGAAACAATACTTGTATGTACCCAGGTCGGTGAGTGGCCCAGAGATAGCCCGTCACCCAGGCCAGGAGTTTCTATGAAAACCTTGTCCTTCTCATATGTATGACAATCCTTAGCCAGGATACTGTGTTATGTTTCAAGAAAAGACAAAGGAAGGAAGATGTAGTGAGTTGGATGATGGACTAAGATCAAGTGTGAGAAAGGAGATAAGCTTAAAAATAGCTACTTTTAACCAACAATACGTAGGGAAAAAAGCTGCAGCTGATATTTGGACACTATAGTTTCATTGAGGTTGGGGCTTGGTGGAAGGACATCATTGCCTTTTTGGAAGTATATGTTTGGAGATATAATTGGGAAAACCAGTGTGAAGCTTTAGGTCATTTCCTTGACATTATGAAACAATAAACATCAGGCCCAACTGACTTATGAGGCTCCTAGTACCTGGTGCATCTTCATCCCATGATTCTAAGGCATGTACAATGGCCACCTGGCCAGGAAGATGTAGGATCCAGGTGTCAGAGACACAACTTTTATGTCCCACATATACACACATCATTCCATTTGCCAGAGCCAATTCAATCACCCCAGAACCTCAGCTATGCCTGATAATGTCAAAATAACCCTATGCTTTTTCTGTCCCTCCTCCCCCTCTTCCTGCCTACTTGATGTCCCAATTAGGGTCACTCTCCTGGCTTATCACCAGTTGCATTAACTTTTTCTATCATTTTGTAATTTTCCATCATCCACTGTGGTAAATGAGAAGTAGGAAAGGAACAAGAGTAAATTGGAACATTTCCGATTATGCAGAAAACCTCAGGGATCAAAGGACCACTTAGCACTGAAGAAATGTACCCAACTGTGCTATATGTCACTAGTAAATTCAGAAAGAGACTCTTGAGAATGAAGAGAAAGCCTGCCGTTGCTTTTCATAACACACAAATGGTTTGACAGGTTATTACCATTAAAAATTCATTAATAAATGATTAATATAAATGTTGGAATATAAATACCAAAATCACCATCCTGATCCCCCTGTTTTTGTCTTCAGGTGCCCTTCTGCAGTTCAGCACGAAGACGGTTCCTTTAGACAGGCTTCCCATGGATATTGAAAGGTTAACTTACTATCAGGTATGGCAATCATTTTCATTTTTTTATCACAACCTCACCTGACTACCATTATCCTTACCATCACCCCGAATCAGCCTTGTCCTTAATATTGTCAGTATTAATGAAATTGACTAGATGTAGGGGTCAAGGAAGAGGGAAGAATTGGAGATGACTATGAGGTTTGGAGCCTAGGTCACTGGGAGGATTGTGGTTCCATTAACAGTAAAAGCAGAATCAGAAAGAGATGGTACCTAGATACCATCTAGGTACCAAGATAATCACTGATTTAAGATATGTTGAGTTTGAGTTTTTCATTATACATTTGGATAGAAATGACTTTTAGGGTGGCAGGTTTGTGGGGGATCTGGGTCCTTTGGGTTTGGAATTATTTTTTACACAAGTACATGAGAATCCCATATTTAATGAATGTGCATTGAAGTCTTACTATATTCCAGTCCCAGTGTTGATATTTTTCTTTTGTTTTTAAACAAGACAGATTCAGTTTCTACCCCTACAGAGTTTATATCTCAGGGAAGAAGGCAGATATTAGGCCTTAAACAATATGATGAGAGTGATAATACTGATGATATTAATAATAATGCACAGTGTTTGCCAAGTGCTTTCTCTCTTTCAGTTACTTTGCTTAGTGCCTTAAGTACGTGAACTTTTTAAATTTTCACAGCACCTGCATGGATTAGGCGCTGTCGGTCTCCAGTGGGGTAAGAGACTTTCCCAAGCTCACACAGGTGGTGGAGCGGGAATTCTAACTTTGTGCAGAGCCAGAGCCCAGGCACTTCTTTGCACAATGTCGATATATGGGAAGTCCTGGGTTTTATGAGGATGGACAGTTGGAGTACTTAACCCAAATTTAGGCTGGGAGGACTTGAAAATAATTTTGGAGAAAGTGAAATATAAAGAGAGATCTGGAGGTGAATAGGAATTAACCAAATGAAGGACGAGGGTGAAATGGAGGGCGGGTATGGTCAAGGTAGGCTGAGCTTAGTCTATCGGGGCAGAGGGATGTGGGGAAAGGCCTGGCCACAGAACATTATGGATAAGATGACCAGGAAGAGAACAGAAAGATGACCACACACCACGAACAAAGGGCCCGTGTTCACAAGGTAGGAAGAGGAGGAGGCACTGAGAATGTAGGGGAGAATATGATTTAGAAGCTGGAAGAGCCTTAGGATCGACTCTCAGGCTTTTATTATTGCCTCACTTGTGCTACATTTTTACCTACTCTCTGTTTCAGGTCATTGTGACTCAATGTAAACAGGGGAAACCAGACTAAAATTATGGAATGAGGGGTAAATGGAGGAAATGAAAAATTACCTAATGACTGTTTCTAGAAGGGTTTCCTGGGTCTGAACCCCACCCTTCTTGAAACACTCTCTTGCCTTCCAGAACCGTGCCAGCTGTTGCTTCTTTTCCATCCTGCTCTGGCCTTTCTTTGTAAGTCTCCCTTGCCGACTCTTCCTCTTCTGCCCAACCACTTCCTGTCTGAGCTCTCTGTGGCTCCAAGGCCCACACTGTCTTCACAGCATATCCTGACGATCTCATCCTGTTCTACAGCATCAATTGCTGTCTGTATTCTGATACTGTCCATCTTATTATCTGGAGTTCTGACTTTTCATCTAAGCTCCAGGGTCATATATTCAATTAAACATCTCCATTTACATCTCACAGGAACCTCAAACTCAACACTTCTAGCACTCAGGCCACGTCCCTTCACCTGTCCTGATGTACTCCTCCTCCAGTGCTCTTATTCTCTGTAATGACCCCATCATTCACCTACGTTCTTGAGCCAGAAATCCGTGAGTGATGAATGACTCCTATGTCTTTTGAATGGGTTTACAGCAGACATGTCATATTCGTGGTTGCCCAACATCTTTTAAATAATTCACATGTAACAATTCCCACCTCACAACTCAGAAGTCAGACTCTCAAGTTCTCTTGCAGCCCAGTTGGATACATGTGGCATAGGTTTGCCCTGTCACCTGCTTCCAAGTGAGGTTTGATTTGGAAGTCCTCAGCAGGAGAACCAGGATGCACATGGGGCTTCCCTCTTGATGATACAGCTGTTTTCAAAGATGTGTGGGTTTTAGGCGAATGCAGCAATCTCAAAGTCAACTTCCTGATATAGAAGTGGCATTAGTACTGCAGATTTCGTGAATAAGGTGAAGTCAGGTCTTGACATCTTGTGTGCAGTGGCAGAAGCACTGAGCTTGCTCATTCAGAACAGTTTTGCTGCCTGGCTTGGAGTGTGTGAATGTGGGCGGGGTAAGGAGGTGTGCGAAGCATTCGGCATTTTTTTGTTTGTGTGAGTTTAGACTTGATTTTGCTCCTTCAGCCTTCCCAATGATCTGAGAGGTTAATATCCTTTAATAAAGCCCCTTCAATTCATTAAATCATCACATTGTACAACAAATTGAAAACAAAGAACAACTAGCCATAGTCGATTGTGTTATTTGCAGTAAGAATCTTGAACAGTCTGAGGTTGTTGCTTCCTCTCTGGTAGAACATTTATCTGTGTATTGAGCTGTGTGAGAGCTGAGGGGAAGGATGTGGTGAGAAAGACCTAGAAAGGGTGGTTGTGGGTGAGTGCAGAGCCTGCCCCTCTAGGGTTTCTTTATTTGATCTGTCTGTACTCCTAAAAAAAGGCTTTCTTTATATTGGTGTGTCAAGTATATAAATTATGTGCAGATATTCCAGAAGGCAGGACAGAGTGATAGAAAGGAAATGGGCATTTAACAGAAAATAACTGAGTTTAAATTCTGTCTCCACCACTGACTAGCTGGGTACCCTTGAACAAGAGGCTTAACGCCTTTCAGT
Source organism: Balaenoptera ricei (assembly GCF_028023285.1). Classification (NCBI taxonomy): domain Eukaryota; kingdom Metazoa; phylum Chordata; class Mammalia; order Artiodactyla; family Balaenopteridae; genus Balaenoptera; species Balaenoptera ricei. Next base: position 116,046,301 of record NC_082639.1, on the reverse strand, counting down.
TTCAGTTCCCTCATCGATGAGGTGTGGTTAATGTATTTACACATAGTGTGTTGTGAGGTTACATGAGATAACCTATGGAAGGCCCTACCACTTAAAGGTTAGTGATAAACCTTAGCTCTCTGCACCAGAGGCAATCAGGGACCCCAGGGAATAGATGACTTGTTGACTCTACATGGACAGTCCTTGAAATGGACTATTCCATTCTGCTGACCTGGGATTCTATTTTTTGTATTCCCACTTATTGAAATCTGATTCTTTCTGATAGGACCAGCCCAAATGCCCTTTTTCCCTAATGGAAACTTCCCAAATTCTCTTAGCTGGAAGTAGTTAATTCTACTTATAAAATACTATTATACCTTAACGTAGGTTGTGTTTGAAATTTTGTGTAAAATTAATAGATCCTTAGGATAAGCAAGTGGGAAGATGCTGATACTTTAATCAGCATCTAGTAGAGCCCCTTATGTATTAATTTAATCTTTTAACAATTTTTTATTATTTATTAATTGAAGTATAGTTGATTTACAATGTTGTGTTAGTTTCAGGTGTACAGCACAGTGATTCAGAATATATATATATGTATATGTATATATACACACACACATATATATATATATATATATATACACACACACATATATATATATATTCTTTTTCAGATCCTTTTCCCTTATAGGTTATCACAAATTATTGAGCAGAGTTCCCTGTTCTGTACAGTAGATCCTTTCTGGTTATCTATTTTGTACATAGCAGTGTGTGTATGTTAATCCCAAACTCCTAAATTATCCCTCCCCGCCATTCCCCCTTGGTGATCACAAGTTTGTTTTATATGAAACCCTTCTTCTTGTACGTTGTGAGAGCCCCACATCTCACATATACATGTGATTCCTTCCTTCCACTTCCCCAATACAGTCATTTCAAAATTTTTGGCCAAATCAATGTTTGGTATTTTATATTACTATGGCTATGTAAATAAAACTCACAGGTAAGTTATATACTGTATTGTGTTCCTTCCTTATGCGTCTTTAATTTTTGTCTGAAGTCAATGACATTTCTTTAATAGTTTGTTCAACTTTTTATGCCCTGATCCCTAGGTCTTTCTAAACTGCCAAAATTGTAAAATTCCCCTCAAAGCAAACTCACTTACTTTATAAGAGCCACTCACCACCTGCAGCACAGGCAGACCCCTCCTTCCCGCCCCCCTGCCACTCTTTCTTTGGTCAGGAGTCCTCCTTGAGTTCCGTGTCCTCCCCTTCCATCCGGACAAGCTGCTCTGCTGTCCGGCTCTGCACGGGTCAAGGTTCAGGGACTTCTGTTCATCGTCACCCTGGGGATTCCCTGAACAATTTTGTTCCTTCCTTACACTTATGTGTAATTAATTATCAGCTGGGTATAGAATACCAGGCTAAAAATTGTTTGCCTTCAAGTGGTAAAGCGATTGCGCCCCCCTCCCATCCCCCCCCCCGTGTCTTCTAGCTTCCGGTGCTGCTGTCAAGAAGGCCATGCCATTATATACAATGCAATATTACTCAGCCATAAAAAGAAACGAAATTGAGTTATTTGTAGTGAGGTGGATGGAGCTAGAGACCGTCATACAGAGTGAAGTAAGTCAGAAAGAGAAAAACAAATACTGTATGCTAACACATATATATGGAATCTAAGAAAAAAAAAAAAAAAAAAGGTCATGAAGAGCCTAGGGGCAGGATGGGAATAAAGACACAGACCTACTAGAGAATGGACTTGAGGACATGGGGAGGGGGAAGTGTAAGCTGGGACAAAGTGAGAGAGTGGCATGGACTTATATACACTACCAAATGTAAAATAGAGAGCTAGTGGGAAGCAGCCGCATAGCACAGGGAGATCAGCTCAGTGCTTTGTGACCACCTAGAGGGGTGGGATAGGGAGGGTGGGAGGGAGACGCAGAAGGGAGGAGATGATATATGCATATGTATAGCTGATACACTTTGTTATAAAGCAGAAACTAACCATTGTAAAGCAATTATACTCCAAAAAAGATGTTTAAAAAAAAAAAAAAAAAAAAGGCCATGCCATTCTTATTCCTAATCCGTGGATGTGATCTGTTTTTTTTGTTGTTTTTTTTTTTTTTCTGGAAGCTTTAAGACTTGCTCTCTCCTTGGTGTTTTGTGATTTTAAAATAATGTGCTTTTATATATGTTGTCCCCCCCATTCAGCAAGCTAGATATTTGTTCTTTGATAACTTCCTTTCCTTTATTTTCTTGGTTCATTCTTGCTTGGGCATCTATTATATATAACCACGTTGAGCTGGTTAATATTCATCCAAGCATAAACCTCTACATTTCTTCTTTTCTCTCCCTTTTCTCCATCTCATTGTCTTCTAGGTATACACTTAAAAGGAACTCCTCAAATTTATCCTCTACCACTCTATTAAATTTAAATTTTTTCTGCTATCACATTTAAAAGACATCTCTAAAAACTCTCCTGTTAATTTCTTTGTTTTTTCACATTTGTTAGCATGATCTTTTTGTTTCATTGATACAATGCCTTCTATCTCTGATGACTCTCTCTCTCTCTCTCTCTCTCTCTCTCTATATATATATATATATATATATATAAATATGTAGTTTTCTTCTTCCTCATCCTTTGTTTCTTTTAAGTTCCTTTCTCTACATGTTTTGTTCTTTTTCACATTAGGGGTTTTTCTGAACGTGATTCATGTCTGTTTACTCATATTTAAGAGTAAAAAGAGCACACATACACAAACTTAAAAAGTTACCTTTTTTTGTAAAAATGCTTAAGATTTACTCTCTTAGCAAATTTCAAGTATACAATACAGTATTATTAGCTATAGTCACCATGCTGTACATTAGATCCTTAAATCTTACTTATTGTTAAATATTTGTTGAATTAAAAAAAGTAGATAGACGAACTTTCTTCCAAGCATGCAAAAACAAGAGAATGATTGGCTGTCTGTGAGTGTGTGTGTACACGCATGTATGAGAGTGCATACATGTATGTGTATATATATGTATGTATGTGTGTGTGTGTGTGTTTGGGTAATAAAAGCTAAACCTAAAGGTTGAAAAGAATATTATTCAGCTGAATTGCCAAAGCCAGAGATTGATGTTAATCTGCACACTCGAGTCCCTTGGTTATTGTAATTTCCTCTAATGCTGAATCCCACTGAATTTCCAAGCCAGTCGTGGCCGTGGCATGAAGTAACTAGCTCACTCCTCAGAGGAGTCTAGAATTTGTCTTGCTGCCATAGAACCAGTAACACACATACTAACTGTGCTGACATTTCCTTCTCCCTTGCTATCTCTCCTCTCTAGCTGAACTGTCTTGGTTTGCACAACTGAGTGTCTGCCTCTGTTTCCATGCCATACATTTCATCCTCCTGAGAGTGAAATTCTGTAAACCTTAACTAGGTTGGCAAAGTTAAGGTTTTTTAACATTCCTTTGCTTCATCTATTAAAATACCAACTGCACAATATGAATTATGGAACATTGCTCTGAACTGTGTTTATTGATAACAGTAATCTGTGTGTTGTATACTGGAGTCTCAACCGAGAACCTTACTCCACATGAATTGATTATAAGAAAAGGGGCAGGAAAATGTTCTGAATTATGGCCATTCCTCCCCTGTGTCCACTGCCCTCTGATCTCTGGAATGGGCTCTCCTGACCTCCCTAAAGTTCCTCTTTACGCATTACCTTAACACCAGCTCCATGCATCCACATAACAGCAACCTAAAACCTGTGACAGGAAACAGTGAACACCCACAGGTGTTTCTGGACCTCACTCCAGATCCTCTTTGCTTTCTCCTGACTTACTCCTACTTTGGTGAAGTTGTTCAAATGGTTTCATATCCAGACTTCAACTATCCCTTCCATGACTCTAGTTTGTATGAAAGTAATTGGCTTTCTTCTCTTTAGAAGACCTCGGATTATCTACGAACTTTAGCTGTTTTAGGACCCATTTGCAGTCATGATCTCACTCTACTTGCAGATCAGCTGGTGAGTAACCACTATAAGGTCTGCTGGCTGGTGCCATTTATTTGACATCTCAGGGCGTACGGTACTCCGGAAGGCATCCACTGTCCTCCACAGAAGTAACACCGTAGACCAAAAGGTTTATCAGGCCCCTCTTATTCCAGAGGTTCAGTGTTCTTCCAGAATTTGCAAGGTTTCGAAGCTGTCATGATATAAGCCCACTAGCCACTTGTGTTTACCCATGACTAATGCAGAAAGCATGATGAGTAAACATGAAGTTAATCAGTGAGGTTAAGTAGCTAGTCATAGTCAAGAGGGCCACTAATGTCACATTCCTTTCTATATATCTGAGGAAGGATTCACATATTTGTAATGACCTTCTACTTCTGTCAAGCTCCAGGTGTGTCAGTCATTAACTGGGTGAATGTTTTAGGTACTATTTAAACCAATAGCTATTTTATAGAAAACTCACCCCCTTCCAGGAGTTTCAGTCAAAAAACAATAGAGATAGATGGTTCTTCCAAGATCTCCTCTTGCCACTGCAACTCTGAGAACAGGAAGTAAGGGATAAGTGGCCATATGGCTTACCTTACTTCTTGTATATTTGAGAGTCATTCAAGGGAATATAGTTTTCTAATGACCCTCATGTAAGTCTGCTGGATAACAAAGTTCTAATGTTGGAACTCTTTTCATCTACTGACATTTATAATAAAAAAATTTTTGAGTGTAACTTTGCCATAATTATTCATTTTGATTAAGATATTTACAGGAAATAAACCGTTTATTTTCTCTAACTAATGAAACTGAAAGCTAAGAACATTGGTGGGAGGAGTCTCAATACTGTTTCCTAACTTCCCTCTCTCTGGGAAAGCACAGTGTGAGGTAGTCAGCACTAAATCAAGTTTTTGTCTAGCCAGTGCCCTTTTTCCTTGTTGTCTTTCAAAATACTTCTTTTTCCTCTGCCCTTCAGGAGATTATAAAATTCTGCAGTTCAGTCTCTGTGAGCTTTACTGATTTATCGTCCTACGTAAGTAAAATAAGCAGTGATTCTTGCATTTCTAAAGAAAACCTCAAGGTCTGGACTACTGTGGAGGACATTTTCACTGAGGTAAGGCTGGTAGGGATTTCTCTAGAGAGCTGTGGGTACCTGATTGGTAGCCTCAAGATGAGAAGGGGAGCTTTAGTCATGAAAAATTTGGGGGGAAAGGTTTTATATCAACTATATTCAGAAAAGTGAAAACAGCAGTAGCTTGATTCTAATCCTTTACTGCCTAGGCAAATAATAGACATTTTATTCCACTACAACTGAAGCCTGAACAAAGGGAGATGCATTTTGACTATAGAAGATATTAAAATGTATTCCCAGGCAACTATCGGCATGAGCTATATTTAGAGAAAAGGTTTGGTTTCCTTCCCTGGAAGATACACAGGAAACTTGGTGGCTGTGGTGGGGGCCTGGGTGAAAGTCAAGATAGGGGCATGATAAAAGTATCATAAAATAATATTGAGTAAAAAAATACATCTGGTTATAAAAGTGTATTGTATGGCATTGTCCTAATTTTAGAAACACACACACAGAGGAGAGCAGAGAAGTTTCAATTCCACAAGTACAGTTATACAAAACATGGCTTCTTTACCTCTCTTAAGACAGTTTACTTTTTCTTTTAGACTCCATTTTACACCAGCTGCCAGTGTTGTTATTTCAGTTTCTCTTAGGATTACTTTCTGCCTTCCTGAAAATTAATACTTTTTTTTTTCTGGTGGCAAGGCATAGGAGAGAGGCAGAGAGAGGTAATTACAAATAGATTTCTATTGTCTACTTTTAGAATTGTTTAAAGACTTTCTGTATGGCCTGATACAGTAATATTTTATATGTGCTTGACTAGAATATAAGATTTTTAATATTCATTTCAGAATCTTATGTATGTTAGATAAATGCTATTAATTACACTTATTATATTTACTTTCAGTAGGCAAATACACAATTAAAACTGTTGTATTTCCCTAGGAGTTGGACGTTTTATCATTGTGTTGTGCTCTGATGATACTTATCTTCAGACCTATTTAAAACCACAGTAATATAGATAAACTGGTTTTCTTTTACTTACTCTTTGCATGATAAATATTTTTCTTTTATTTTTCCACTTTTAAGTGATCTTTTATTAACAATACATTGGCAGATTTCTTAAATCCAAGTCGACCAATTTGTCACTTAAGCTTAACCGGTTAGACCCTTTATGTTGATAATTAACATATATTGTCTTGTATCTGCTTTCTTCATTTCAATTTATGATACTTCTATATTCTCCTTTTTTGATTTGTTTTTGTTTTTTACTTATACCCCTATCTGACTTACCATTTAAGACAAATACATTAATGAACTGTCATATTCTTTGTCCTCCCTCTCTCCCTCCACCATGTTGATATACTTCCTGCTTCTCTTCTCTTCAGTCAGGGCTTTATTTTTTTTTTTAAGGCATAGACACACCTAATCACGTTAAGTTTTCACTCTTACTTACCTTTCAGCTTACAGTTTTTCTTGACTTTATATATTAATTTTTACTGACTATTACTTCCAATAGATGTTTCCATATGGGTCTTTGTCTGCCAAAACTACCAATGCCTTGAATACAATAGTGTTTGAGGCCCTCATATTTAAGTATCATTTGGACTAGATTAAAAATTCTACTCTAAAAATTATTTTTCCCTCAAGATAGATGGGGAGTACCTCTTCTCTTACCCCTGGGACTAGATATGTTGTGAAATTCACAATCTGGAAACTTCAGAAAGGCTATTTAATGAATCTAATTTATTATCTGGGGAGAGGGAGCTAAGGTCTGCATTTTATATTTTTTTCTTCCAGTTTTATTGAGACATAATTTACATATGGCACTGTATGAATTTAAGGTGTGCAGCATAGTGATTTGATTTATATCCATCATGAAGCGATAAGCATAATAAGTTTAGTGAACATCCATCATCTTATATAGATACAAAATTACAGAAGTACAAAAAAATTTTCTTTTTCTTATGAAGAGAACTCTTAGGATATACTCTCATAATAACTTTCATATATAACATACAGCAGTGGTAATTATATTTATCATGTTGTGCATTACATCCCTAGTACCTATTTATCTTATAACTGAAAGTTTTCACCTTTTTCCTGACTTCATCCAATTCCCTTTCTCCTCTTGGGTTACTACAAATCTAATTTCTTTTCTATGAGTTTGTTTGTTTGTTTTTGCAGTATAACTGACCTAAAACATTGTGGTAGTTCCTGTTATGCAACATAGTGTTCCATTCTTTCTTTCTTCTTTTTTTAAACATCTTTATTGGAGTATAATTGCTTTACAACGGTGTGTTAGTTTCTGCTTTATAACAGAGTGAATCAGTTATACATATACATATATCCCCATATCTCCTCCCTCTTGCATCTCCCTCCCACCCTCCCTATCCCACCCCTCTAAGCGGTCACAAAGCACCGAGCTGATCTCCCTGTGCTATGTGGCTGCTTCCCACTAGCTATCTATTTTACATTTGGTAGTGTATATATGTCCTTGCCACTCTCTCAGTTCGTCCCAGCTTACCCTTACCCCTCCCTGTGTCCTCAAGTCCATTCTCTATGTCTGCATCTTTATTCCTGTCCTGCCCCTAGGTTCATCAGAACCTTTTTTTTTTTTTTTTAGATTCCGTATATATGTGTTAGCATACAGTATTTATTTTTCTCTTTCTGACTTACTTCACTCTGTATGACGGTCTCTAGCTCCATCCACATCACAACAAATAACTCAACTTCGTTTCTTTTTATGACTGAGTAATATTCCATTGTATATATGTGCCACATCTTCTTTATCCATTCATCTGATGATGGACACTTAGGTTGCTTCCATGTCCTGGCTATTGTAAATAGAACTTCAATGAACATTGTGGTACATGACTCTGCCGCAGACCAGCTGCAGAAAGCTAGAAGTTCCTGGCGGTGAGGGGTAAGGAACTGAAAAGCACCAGTATGGGGTCAGAAGGGCCAAGACAACTGATGGTTGCAAGGCAAGTTTATTCAAAGAGCATGAATGTATATATAGGTTTAGTACGGAACGAATACTAGACAACAAATCAGTAAACCTTGTATTTCCACATAATTCTGTCGCCACTATCTATGCGCCACTATCTATGCGTCAGCATGCCTTATGGGCCATTCTTTGGAGATACAGACTTCCCCCTCAGGGCAGCATGTCCTTCTTCTGGAGAACAACCAGGGGCTCTTAGATCCAGAGCAGGCACCTGGAACGAAACTGGCCGCAAGCCATTTTCCTTTTTTACGCTCATTACCGCAGCGTCAGGAGTGCATACCAAGAAAGAGACAAGCAGTTCTCCGGAAAGCAGAAAGCTGAATAAGCTTACAGCTTGGGGGCCACCACATGACTCTTTTTGAATTATGTTTTTTTCAGGGTATATGCCCAGTACTGGGATTGCTGAGTCATATGGTAGTTCTATTTTTAGTTTTTTAAGGAACTTCCACACTGGGCTCCATAGTGGTTGTATCAACTTACATTCCCACCAACAGTGCAAGAGGTTCCCTCTTCTCCACACCCTCTCCAGCATTTATTATTTGTAGATTTTTGATGATGGCCATTCTGACTGGTGTGAAGTGATACCTCATTGTAGTTTTGATTTGCATTTCTCTAACGATTAATGATGTTGAGCATTCTTTCATGTGTTTGTTGGCAATCTGTATATCTTCTTTGGAGAAATGTCTATTTAGGTCTTCTGCCCATTTTTGGATTGGGTTGTTTGTTTTTTTGATATTGAGCTGCATGAGCTGCTTGTAAATCTTGGAGATTAATCCTTTGTCAGTTGCTTCATTTGCAAATATTTTCTCCCATTCTGAGGGTTGTCTTTTGGTCTTGTTTATGGTTTCCTTTGCTGTGCAAAAGCTTTTAAGTTTCATTAGGTCCCATTTGTTTATTTTTGTTTTTATATCCATTTCTCTAGGAGGTGGGTCAAAAAGGATCTTGCTGTGATCTGTGTCATAGAGTGTTCTGCCTATGTTTTCCTCTAAGAATTTGATACTGTCTGGCCTTACATTTAGGTCTTTAATCCATTTTGAGTTTATTTTTGTGTATGGTGTTAGGTAGTGTTCTAATTTCATTCTTTTACATGTAGCTGTCCAGTTTTCCCACCACTACTTATTGAGGAAGCTGTCTTTTCTCCATTGTATATTCTTGCACCTTTATCAAAAATAAGTTGACCATATGTGTGTGGGTTTATCTCTGGGCTTTCTATCCAGTTTCATTTACCTATATTTCTGTTTTTGTGCCACTACCATGCTATCTTGATTACTGAAGCTTTGTAGTATAGTCTGAAATCCTGGAGCCTGATTCCTCCAGCTCTGTTTTTCTTTCTCAAGATTGCTTTGGCTATTCGGGGTCTTTTGTGTTTCCATAGAAATTGTGAAAATTTTTGTTCTAGTTCTGTGAAAAATGCCATTGGTAGTTTGATATGGATTGCATTGAATCTGTAGATTGCTTTGGGTAGTAGAGTCATTTTCACAGTGTTGATTCTTCCATTCCAAGAGCATGGTATATCTCTCCATCTGTTTGTATCATCTTTAATTTCTTTCATTAGTGTCTTATAGTTTTCTGCATACAGGTCTTTTGTCTCCTTAGGTAGGTTTATTCCTAGGTATTTTATTCTTTTTGTTGCAGTGGTAAATGGGAGTGTTTCCTTAATTTCTGTTTCAGATTTTTCATCATTAGTGTATAGGAATGCAAGAGATTTCTGTGCATTAATTTTGTATCCTGCTACTTTACCAAATTCATTGATTAGCTCTAGTAGTTTTCTGGTAGCATCTTTAGGATTCTCTATGTATAGTATCATGTCATCTGCAATCAGTAACAGCTTTACTTCTTCTTTTCCGATTTGGATTCCTTTTATTTCTTTTTCTTCTCTGATTGCTGTGGCTAAAACTTCGAAAACTATGTTGAATAATACTGGTGAGAGTGGGAAACCTTGTCTTGTTCCTGATCTTAGTGGAAATGTTTTCAGTTTTTCACCATTGAGAATGATGTTGGCTGTGAGTTTGTCATATATGGCCTTTATTATGTTGAGGTAAGTTCCCTCTGTGCCTACTTTCTGGAGGGTTTTTATCATAAATGGGTGTTGAATTTTCTCGAAAGCTTTTTCTGCATCTATTGAGATGATCATATGGTTTTTATTCTTCAGTTTGTTAATATGGTGTTAATATGGTGTATCACATTGATTGATTTGCATATATTGAAGAATCCTTGCATTCCTGGAATAAACTCCACTTGATCATGGTGTAGGATCCTTTTAATGTGCTGTTGGATTTTATTTGCTAGTATTTTGTTGAGGATTTTTGCATCTATGTTCATTAGTGTTATTCGCCTGTTGTTTTCTTTCTTTGTGACATCTTTGTCTGGTTTTGGTATCTGGGTGATGGTGGTCTCGTAGAATGAGTTTGGGAGTGTTTCTCCCTCTGCTATATTTTGGAAGAGTTTGTGATGGGTAAGTGTTAGCTTTTCTGTAAATGTTTGATAGAATTTGCCTGTGAAGCCATCTGGTCCTGGGCATTTGTTTGTTGGAAGATTTTTAATCACAGTCTCAATTTCATTGCTTGTGATTGGTCTGTTTATATTCTCTATTTCTTCCTGGTTCAGTCTCAGAAGGTTGTGGTTTTCTAAGAATTTGTCCATGTCCCAGGTTGTCCATTTTATTGGCATATAGTTGCTTGTAGTAATCTGTCATGATCCTTTGTATTTCTGCAGTGTCAGTTGTTACCTCTCTTTTTTCATTTGTAATTCTATTGATTTGAGTCTTCTCCTTCTTTTTCTTTATGAGTCTGGCTAATTGTTTATCAATTTTGTTTATCTTCTCAAAGAACAAGCTTTTAATTTTATTGAGTTTTGCTATTGTTCCTTCATTTCTATTTCATTTATTTCTTCTCTGATCTTTATGATTTCTTTCCTTCTGCTAACTTTGGTGTTTTTTTGTTCTTCTTTCTCTAATTGCTTTAGGTTTAAGGTTAGATTGTTTATTTGAGACGTTTCTTGTTTCTTGAGGTAAGATTGTATTGCTATAAACTTCCCTCTTAGAACTGCTTTTGCTGCATCCCATAGGTTTTGCGTCATTGTGTTTTCATTGTCATTTGTTTCTAGGTATTTTCGATTTCCTCTTTGATTTCTTCAGTGATCTCTTGGTTATTAAGTATGTATTGTTTAGCCTCCATGTGTTTGTATTTTTTACAGATTTTTTTTCCTGTAATTGATATCTAGTCTCATAGCATTGTGGTCAGAAACGGTACTTGATATGACTTCAATTTTCTTAAATTTATCAAGGCTTGATTTGGGACCCAAGATATCATCTATCTTGGAGAATGTTCCATAAGCACTTGAGAAGAAAGTGTATTCTGTTGTTTTTGGATGGAATGTCCTATAAATATCAATTAAGTCCATCTTTTTTAATGTATCATTTAAAGCTTGTGATTTCTTATTTATTTTCATTTTGCATGATCTGTCCATTGGTGCAAGTGGTGTTAAAGTTCCCTACTATGATTGTGTTACTGTCGATTTCCCCTTTTATGGCTGTTAGCATTTGTCTTATGTATTGAGGTGCTCCTATGTTGGGTGCATAAATATTTACAATTGTTATATCTTCTTCTTGGATTGATCCCTTGATCATTATGTAGTGTCCTTCTTTGTCTCTTGTAATAGTCTTTATGTTAAAGTCTATTTTGTCTGATATGAGAATTGCTATTCCAGCTTTCTTTTGATTTTCATTTGCATGCAATATCTTTTTCCATCCCCTCACTTTCAGTCTTTATGTGTCCCTAGGTCTGAAGTTGGTCTCTCGTAGACAACAGATATACGTTCTTGCTGTTATATCCATTCAGCCAGTCTATATCTTTTGGTTGGAGCATTTAATCCATTTACATTTAAGGTAGTTGTCGATATGTATGTTCCTATTACCACTTTTAAAAATTGTTTTGGGTTTGTTATTGTAGGTCTTTTCCTTCTCTTGTGTTTACTGCCAAGAGAAGTTCCTTTAGCATTTGTTGTAAAGCTGGCTTTTTTGTGCTGAATTCTCTTAGGTTTTGCTTGTCTGTAAAAGTTTTAATTTCTCCATCGAATCTGAATGAGATCCTTGCTGGGTAAAGTAATCTTGGTTCTAGGTTTTTCACTTTCATCACTTTAATTATGTCCTGCCACTCCCTCCTGGCTTGCAGAGTTTCTGCTGAAAGATCAGCTGTTCACCTTATGGGGATTCCCTTGTATGTTATTTGTTGTTTTTCCCTTGATGCTTTTAATATTTTTCTTTGTATTTAATTTTTGATAGTTTGATTAATATGTGTCTTGACGTGTTTCTCCTCCGATTTATCCTGTATGGGAGTCTCTGCACTTTCTCGACTTGAATGACTATTTCCTTTTCCATATTAGGGAAGTTTTCAACTATAATCTCTTCAAATATTTTCTCAGTCCCTTTCTTTTTCTCTTCTTCTTCTGAGACCCCTATAATTCAAATGTTGGTGTGTTTAATGTTGTCTCAGAGGTCTCTGAGACTGTCCTCAATTCTTTTCATTCTTTTTTCTTTATTCTGCTCTGTTGTTGTTATTTCCACTATTTTATCTTCCAGGTCACTTATCCATTCTTCTGCCTCAGTTATGGTGCCATTGATTCCTTCTAGAGAATTTTCAATTTCATTTATTGTGTTGTTCATCATTGTTTGTTTGCTCTTTAGTTCTTCTGGGTCCTTGTTAAACGTTTCTTGTATTTTCTCTAGTCTATTTCCAAGATTTTGGATCATCTTTACTATCATTACTCTGAATTCTTTTTTAGGTAGACTGCCTATTTCCTCTTCATTTTTTTGGCCTGTGGGGTTTTACCTTACTCCTTTGTCTGCTGTGTGTTTCTCTGTCTTCTCATTTTGCTTAACCTTACTGTGTTTGGGGTCTCCTTTTCACAGGCTGCAGGTTCGTAGTTCCTGTTGTTTTTGGTGTCTGCCCCCAGTGGCTAAGGTTGGTTCAGTGGGTTGTGTAGGCTTCCTGGTGGAGGGGAGTAGTGCCTGTGTTCTGGTGGATGAGGCTGGATCTTATCTTTCTGGTGGGCAGGTCCATGTCCGGTGGTGTGTTTGGGGGTGTCTGTGACCCTATTATGATTTTTGGCAGCCTCACTGCTAATGGGTGGGTTTGTGTTCCTGTCTTGCTAGTTGTTTGGCATAGGGTGTCCAGCACTGTAGCCTGCTGGTCATTGAGTGGAGCTGGGCCTTAGCGTTGAGATGCAGATGTCTGGGAGAACTTTCGCCATTTGATATTACATGGAGCTGGGAAGTTTCTGGTGGACCAATGTCTTGAACTCAGCTCTCCCAACTCAGAGGCACAGGCCTGACACCTGGCTGGAGCACCGAGACCTTGTCAGCCACACAGGTCAGGAGAAAAGGGAGAAAAAAAGAAAGAAAATAAATCAAGTTATTAAAATAAAAAATGATTATTAAAAATAAAAAAATTAAAAAGTAAGAAAAAAGGGAACAAAGAAGAAAAATAAGAAAGAAAGAAAGAGGAGAGCAACCAAACCAAAAAACAAATCCACCAATGATAACAAGTGCTAGAAACTATACTAAAAAACAAAACAAAACAAAACAAAAAACGGATGGACAGAAACCTAGGACACATGGTAAAAGCAAAGCTATACAAACAAAATCACACACAGAAGCATGCACATACACACTCAAAAAAAGAGAAAAAGGAAAAATATATATATATTGCTGCTGCCAAAGTCCACCACCTCAATTTTGGGATCATTCGTTTTCTTTTCAGGTATTCCAGAGATGCAGGGTACATCAGGTTGTTTGTGGAGATTTAATCCGCTGCTCCTGAGGCTTCTGGGAGAAATTTCCTTTTCCCTTCTTTGTTTTCACAGCTCCTGGGGTTCAGCTTTGGATTTGGCCCCGCCTCTGAGTGTAGATCTCCCGAGGACGTCTGTTCTCACCCAGACAGGATGGGGTTAAAGTAGCAGCTGATTAGGGGGATCTGGCTCACTGAGGCTGGGGAGAGGAAGGGGTATGGAATGCAGGGTGAGCCTTCAGCAGCAGAGGCCAGCATGATGTTGTAACAGTCTGAGGCACACCGTTTGTTCTCCTGGGGAAGTTGTGCCTAGATCACGGGACCCTGGCAGTGGCGGGCTGCATAGGCTCCTGGGAGGGGAGGTGTGGATAGTGACCTCTGCTTGCACACAGCCTTCTTGGTGGCTGCAGCAGCAGCTTTAGCATATCATGCCCGTCTCTTGGCGTCTGTGCTGTAGCTGCAGCTTGCACCCCATCTCTGGAGCTCATTTAGGTGGTGCTCTGAACCCCCTCTCCTCGTGCACCCCAAAACAATGGTCTCTTCCCTCTTAGGCAGCTCCAGACTTTTTTCCAGACTCCTTCTCAGCTAGCTGTGGCTCACTAGCTCCCTTCAGGCTGTGTTCATGCAGCCAAACCCAGTCCTCTCCCTGGGATCTGACCTCTGAAGCCCGAGCCTCAGCTCCCAGTCCCCACCCGTCCCGGCGGATGAGCAGAGAAGCCTCTCGGTCTGGTGAGTGCTGGTCGGCACCGATTCTCTGTTCAGGAATCTCTCTGCTTTGCCCTCTGTACCCCTGTTGCTGCGCTCTCCTCCATGGCTCCGAAGCTTCCCCCCACCACGCCCTGTCTCAGCCAGTGAAGGGGCTTCCTAGTGTGTGGAAACTTTTCCTTCTTCACAGCTCCCTCCCACTGGTGCAGGTCCTGTCCCTATTCTTTTGCCTCTGTTTTTTTCTTTTTTCTTTTGCCCTACCCAGGTACGTGGGGAGTTTCTTGCCTTTTGAGAGGTTTGAGGTCTTCTGCCAGCATTCAGTAGGTGTTCTGTAGGAGTTGTTCCACATGTAGATGTATTTCTGATGTATTTGTGGGGAGGAAGGTGATCTCCACATCTTACTATTCTGCTCTCTTGAAGGTCTCATGATTCGCTATTTCTATACATTTCAAATCAATCACCACAATAAGTCTAGTTATGATTGTCACTATACAAAGATATTACATACTTATTAACTATATTCCTCACTGTACATTTCATACACATGACTCATTTATTTTGCAGCTGGAAGTTTGTACCTCTTAATCTCCCTAACATTTCTTTGCCCCCCACCCCCACCCTCTGGAGAACACCCATTTGTTCTCTGTACCTGTAATTCTGTTTATGTTTTGATATGTTTGTTCATTTGTTTTGTGTTTTTAGATTCCACATATAAATGAAATCATACAATGTTTGTCTTTCTCTGTCTGACTTATTTCACTTAGCATAATACCCTCTAGGTCCATCCATGTTGTTGCAAATGGCAAGGTTTTATTATTTTTTATGCCTGAGTAATAACCCATCATATATATTTACCACGTCTTCTTTATCCATTCATCTACTGAGGAGCATTTAAGTTGTTTTCATATCTTGGTTATTGCAAATAGTGCTGACGTGAACATTGCAGTGCATATATCTTTTCTAATAGTGTTTTTGTTTTCTTTGGATAGACACTCAAGAGTGTATCTTGAGTATCTGGATCATATGGTAGTTTTATTCCTAATTTTTTGCAAATCTCCATGTTGTTTTCCATAGTGGCTGCACCAGTTTACATTCCCACCAACAGAGCATGAGAGTTCTCTTTTCTCCATATCCTCACGAACACTTGTTATTTGTCATCTTTTTGATATAATAACCATTCTGACAGGTTAGTGATGTTAAACATCTTTTCATGAGCCTGTTGGCCATCTGTATGTCTTCCTTGGAAAAATGTCCCTTCAGATCCTCTGCTGATTTTTAAATTGGGTTGTTTGTTTGTTTGATGTTGACTTGTATGAATTCTTTGTATATTTTGGATATCAACCCATTGTCAGATATATTGTTTACAAATATAGTCTCCCATTCAGTAGGTGGCCTTTTGGTTTTGTTGATAGTTCCCTTTGTTGTGCAAAAGATTTTTAGTTTGATGTAGTCCCATCTATTTATTTTTGCTTTTGTTTCCCTTACCTGAGAAGATATATCCAAAAAAATATAATGAAGACTGATGTCAAGGTGTGTACTGCCTATGTTTTCTTCTAGAAGTTTTATGGTTTCAGGTCTTACATTTAAGTCTTTAATTTGTTTTGAATTTATTTTTGTATGGTGTGAGAGAGTAGACCAGTTTGATTCTTTTGCATGTAGCTGTCCAGTTTTCCCAACACCATTTGTTGAAGAGGCTGTCTTTTATGCATTGTATATTCTTCCCACCTTTGTCAGATTAATTGCCCATAAAGTGTGGCTTCATTTCTGGGATCTATTCTGTTCTGTTGATCTATATATCTGTTTTTGTTCCATTACTATACTGTTTTGATTACTGTAGCTTTGTAGTATAGTTTGAAATCAGGGAGCATGGTACCTCCAGCTTTGTTCTTCTTTCTCAAAATTGTTTTGGCTTTTTGAGGTCTTTTGTGTTTCCATACAAATTTTAGATTTTTTTTGTTCTAGTTCTGTGAAAAATGCCATTGGTAATTTGATAGGGATTGCATTGTATCTGTAGAGTGCTTTGGGTAGTTTAGTCATTTTAATAATATTAATTCGTTCAATCCATGAACATTATATCTTTCCATTTTTTTGTGTTGTCTTCAATTTCTTTCATCAGTGTCTTATAGTTTTCCAAATACAGGTCTTCTACCTCCTTAGTCAGATTTATTCCTAAGCATTTTGTTCTTTTTGATGTGATTATAAATGGTATTGCTTTCTTAATTTCTGTTTTTGATAGTTCATTGTTAGTGTATAGAAATGCAACAGATTTCTATATATTAACTTCATATCCTGCAACTTAAGTGAATTCATTGATGAGTTTTAGTAGGTTTTTTTTGTGGTGTCTTTAGGATTTTCTATGTATAGTATCACTTCATCTGCAAACAGTAAAAGTTTTAGTTTTTCCTTTAAAATTTGGATTCCTTTTATTTTTCTTTGTTTCTAGTTTGGCTGCTGTGACTAGGACTTCTAATACTATGTTAAATAAAAGTGGTGAGAGTGGGCATCCTTGTCTTGTTCATATATATATGATTATTTTAAGTTGCTGACCTCTTAAATTTAAACACATTTTAACAACACTGCATTTCCTCCCCCCTTTCCATGTTTAAAATTTTGACATCATATTCACATCTTTTTGTTTTGTGTATCCCTTAGCAACTTATTGCAGATATAGATGATTTTACAACTTTTGTCTTTTAACCTTCCTACTAGCTTTATACATGGCTAATATATTACCTTTACTGTATATTTGCCTTTACCAATGAGATTTTTTTCCTTTTATGTTTCATGTTTCTTTTCTTTTTACTTGGAAAAGTCCCTTTAACATTTCTTTTAAAGCCAGTTTGCTGGTGCTGAACTCTTTTAGCTTTTGCTTGCCTGTAAAGCTTTTAATCTCTCCATAAAATCTGAATGAAAGACTTCCTGGCAAGAGTATTCTTGGTTGTAGATTATTCTTTTTCATCACTTTAAACATATCATGCCACTCCCTTCTGGTCTGCAGAGTTTCTGCTGAAAAGTCAGCTGATAGCCTTATGGGAGTTCCCTTGTATGAAACGTGTTGCTTTTCCCTTGCTGATTTTAATATTTTCTCCTTATCTTTAATTTTTGCCATCTTAATTACAGTGTGTCTTGGTGTGGTCCTCTTTGGGTTGATCCTGTTAGGGACTCACTGTGCTTCCTGTCTGTTTCCTTACCCAGGCTAAGGAAGTTTTCAGCTATTATGTCTTCAAATATGTTCTCTGCCCCTTTTTCTCTCTCTTCTCCTTCTGGGACCCTCCTATGATATGATGAATGATAACATGTTTGATGTTGTCCCAGAGTTCTCTTAAACTGTCCTCATTTCTTTCTTTTTTTTTTTTTTTTTTGTTCAGCTTCAGTGATTTTCATTATTCTGTCTTCCAGCTCGCTGATCTGTTCTACTGTATCATTAGCTCTACTGTTGATTCCTTCTGGTTTATTTTTCATTTCAGTTATTTTATTCTTCCTCTCTGTTTGTTTCTTCTTTATATTTTCTAATTTTTTGTTAAAAACTTCTAACTTTTCACTCTGTTCATCCAATCTTCTCCCGAGTTCTTTGAGCATCTTTATGGTCACCTCTGTGAACTATTTATTGGGTAGGTTGCCTACCTCCACTTCACTTAGTTGTTCTTCTGAGGTTTTATCTTGTTCCTTCATTTGGAACATATTCCTCTTTAGCTTCATTTTGCCTAATTTCTTGTTTTATTTCTGTGTATTTGGTACATTGGTTATGTTTCCTGACCTTGGAGAAGTAGTCTTTTGTAGATGTCCTATTTGTCCCAGCAGTGCACTAACTACCTTCTGGTCACCAGAGCAATATGCTCTAGGGCTGCAGTCCCCAACTTTTTGGCACCAGAGACCAGTTTCATGGAAGACAATTTTTCCACAGACCAGGGTGGGGGGAATGGTTTCGGGATGATTCAAGCACATTACATTTATTATGCTCTTTATTTCTATTATTATTACAATGTGATATATAATGAAATACTTATACAACTCACCATAATGCAGAATCAGTGGGAGCCCTGAGCAGTTTTCCTGCAACTAGATGGTCCCATCTGGGGATGATGGGAGACAGTGACAGCTGAAGTGTGTTGCTCATGTCCAGTCTACTCTGTAATCTCGTTTTGGTTGCTGACACTGCAGAAAACCCTGCTTCACAAAGATAGGATGTTGGAAATGGAAGCAGGCTTTTCAGTGCTTTTGTGGCAATTTAAGGATATTCCACCTTGACTTTAATCCAGAATGTATGGAGATTTGAAGTTGTCTCAAACATACTTTTAAGGCCACTGTCATTTGCAGTCTCAAGCAGTTGATCCTCTTCTAGCATGGACAAAGTAGATTCACCTGGCTTATTCACAAATGAGTTGTAGATCCATTCCTTCCCAGTTCCGGGGTCTTTTGTGGTTGGGAAGTAATGCTCAAACTCTCTTGAAAGCTGAGATAGGTGATCGTGCACCAGGTGGGAGAAAGAAGGCCCTGGCTCACTCTCTCAAAATCTTTGCTAATGTTTGAAACATATCAAAAATCCCAATGTTCACTCGTCACCCCCCTAATTCCAGTTTGGCTTTGAATGAAGTCACTTTATCTACTGACTTGAACACAGTTGTAGTTCTCCCCTTAAGTGACAGATCGAGTTTGTTGAGCAGGTTGAATATGTCACACAAGTAAGCAAGTTTTTTTTTTTTTTTTAATTAATTAATTAATTAATTTTTAGCTGTGTTGGGTCTTCGTTTCTGTGTGAGGGCTTTCTCTAGTTGCCGCGAGCGTGGGCCACTCTTCATTGCGGTGCGCGGGCCTCTCACTGTTGTGGCCTCTCTTGTTGCGGAGCACAGGCTCCAGACGCGCAGGCTCAGTAGTTGTGGCTCATGGGCCCAGTTGCTCCGCGGCATGTGGGATCTTCCCAGACCACGGCTCGAACCCGTGTCCCCTGCATTGGCAGGCAGATTCTCAACCACTGCGCCACCAGGGAAGCCCAGTAAGCAAGTTTTGAGACCCGTTTTGTGTCACTGAAATGTGCTGCCAATGGTGCCTGTTTTTCTAAAAGAAATCTCTAAGGCAGCTCTCATAACTCAAAAACTCTGGCCAATGATCGACCTTTAGAAAGCCATCTCACTTCTGTGTATAAGAGAAGACGTGTGTGCTCTGTGTCCATCTCCTCACAAAGCTACATGAACAAATGTGAGTTAAGGGCATGTACTTTAATGTGACTGATAATTTTAATCACATCCTGCAAAACGTTGTTAAGTTCAGGTGACATTTTTCGGCTTATCAGCATTTCTCTATGGATGACACAGTGTTTAGACTCACATTCAGAAGTGACCTATTTGGCCTGAGTAGTGAAACCAGAAAGCCGTCCAGTCATGGCAGCCGCTCTGTCTGTGCATATACTAACACAAAATGACCAGTTCAGTTTTCCTGATATGTAATCATTCAAAGACTTGAATAGTTCTGCAGCTGTGGTGTTGGTTGGCAACAAAAGTGCACATAACATATCCTCATGCGCATCCTCCTGAAAAATATATTACACAAAAACAAGCATTGTTGTTTTGTTGTCAACATTGGTACACTCATCAACCTGGATTGCATACCACGGTGACTCATTAATCCTCTCTAACAATTATGCCTCAGTATCCTCTGCTATTTCATCAGTTCGTCTAGTTATGGTGCTAGCCGAAAGAGGAACACGTGCCACCTTTGAATTGCAGCCTCTCCTAAAATTTCACAACAAATGTCCTTAGCAGCAGGCAGGATCAACTGTTCACCAATAGTAAAGTGCTTCTTAGCTTTAGCAATGCAATTAGCCACTAAGAATGTTGCTCTCAGTGCAGACACATGTGATGAAGTGGTGGCCTTCGATAATTGCTTCTGTTCTTCGTGTTCACATGTTTTTGTTTTGAAAAAATCCAGAGGATTGTCTTTTCATGCAGGGTGCTTGGTCTCCATGTGGTGAAACAGTTTTGAAGCTTTCATGGCTTCGTTGGATAGCTGGTCACCACATACTATGCAAAGTGGGCTTGGAGAATGTTAATCACCTGTTGCAATGAACCCGTAATTTAAGTAGGACTCTTGGTATTTTCTTTTAAATGCAGCTTTCTTTTTGTTGGCAGTCTTAAGAGTCTTCTGCTGTCTCATCATTGGGTCTTTCCCCATTTTCAAAGAAGCTCTCCAGTGACTTTTGTTTTTTACTCATTTTGGCTAAGGTTAGCTTGCCAAAACTGTGACTGAGACAAGTGCATGGTGCGGGAAAGAGGCATGGACAGTAGTAAATAAAATAATGGGCCAGCCATGTGCAGACTAAAATTAGTGTCGGATTCTGACTTAAGCTCTGCCACCAGATGCAGCTGTACAATTGAAGTGCATCAACTCACTTGCCACTATAAAGCCTGCCACCAGATGCAGCTTAATTGTCACTTGCCACTCACTGATAGGGTTTTGATATGAGTCTGCAAGCAATTGATTTATTATGGTCTCTGTGCAGTCAAACCTCTCTGCTAATGATAATCTGTATTTGCAGCCGCTTCCCGGTGCTAGCATCACCGCCTCAGCTCCACCTCAGATCATCAGGCATTAGATTCTCATAAGGAGTGCACAACCTATATCCTTCGCATGTGCAGTCACAGTAGGGTTTGCGCTCCTATGAGGCTCTAATGCCACCGCTGATCTGACAGGAGGTGCAGCTCAGGCAATAATGTGAGCAATGGGGAGCAGCTGTAGATACAGATGAAGCTTTGCTTGCTTGCCTGCTGCTTATCTCCTGCTGTGCAGCCCTGTTCCTAATAGGCCATGGACTGGTACCAGTCTGTAGCCCAGGGTTTGGGGGCCCCTTCTCTTGGGGTTCCCCCTATGAGAGCTATGCAAGTCCTTCTTTTGTGGCCAGCTGACTATCGTGGATAGTCTGGTAAGTGTGGCTGGCCCCAGTTGGTTGCCAGGCCCTGCCTTGTGCCAAGGACAATGGTTGGTGAGGCTGGGTCACAAGGTGACTGGCTGTGCAACCTTGGGTGTCCCAGGGACAGTGCTGGCCCACTGGTAGGCAGGCCAGCAGGCTACAGGTTCTGGCGTGTCCCAAAACTGGTGCTGGCCACTGGTGAGTGGGGTTTGGTCATGGGGCAGCTGGCTGAGGGGTCCAGTGTGTGTCGGAACTGGTGTTGGCCTGTTGGTGGTTGGGTCTGGGGCCCAGTGGCCCCAGGGCTGGAGTCAGCCTGCTAAAGGACGGGACCAGGGACCAGGGCTTACTGGGACTAGGGCCGGCTCACTGGTGGGTGAAGCCAGGTCTCAGGGCCTCTGGTTACAGGACCCTGGCGGTCCTGAAGCTGGTATAAGCCTGTTGGTCATTGGGGCCAAAGCCTAGTGCCACTGGCTAAGGGGTCCAAGTTGTCCCAGAATTGGTTTTGGCCTACTGGCAGGCAGGGCAATGGCCCAGGAGATTCAGGGGCTGTTTCAGGCCTGCTGGTGGATTGGCTGGTTTTTGATAAGGCAGGCTGCAGCACTGTGGTGGTCCTGGGCCGGTGTGGGCTCATCACTCTATGGGCCTGATCTAACTGAGGTTGCTCATGATCTCTCAAGAAGGAATAATTCACAACCCTGGGAATTTGAACATTCCAATTATAAAAAAAGGTACACAAACACATGTTTCTTAACTAAAAGAATTCTTGACTTGAAACAGAAAACTGGAATACATACCATACATTGAGTGCCATCAAGGAGGTGCACAGGGCTCTAAAGAGGCCCAGAAGAGTGACACTCACTCCCAAATCAGGCCCCTGGTAGCTTTCAGAAGACAAAGCCTCAGTTGAGTCTTGAATGCTCTAAGGAGGTATTCAGAGGAAGAGAGATGGGAATGGCTTTCTAGGCCTTGGGAAGGGAATTAACAAAGTCATGAAATATGAAAAAGTAAGGTGTGGTGTGTATTTCTAGAGCAAGAGACATAAAAATTACAGAGGTAAAGAAAGAGGCAGATTATTCAAGGTATTTTAAGCCAGCCTATGGATCAAGAACTTTTTCAAAGAGAAAATGGGGAACTATTGAAGGATGTCAAGTGGGATAGAACCGTGGCTTTATAGAGAGATATCTGGCTCTATGAAAAGAACTGATTAGAGAAATTAAGCCTGGAAGGAGAAAAATCAAGCAGCCATTGAAATAATTCCAGCCAATAAATGCTGTGATCCTGTCCTAGAGAGAAGGGAGAAGTCCAACAAATGGACACTGATATGGGCACATAGGACACAGGGAACATGGTCCACACCCCAGGGAGAGATGATGCTAATGAGAACTGACTAGGGAAGTGCCAAGTGGATGGACTAGGGTTGATACCCAGCGTGGAACTGTAGTGCTATGACAGAAGGATATTTGTATAAGGTGAGAGGTTGCAGCCCATTTTGTTCATAGGCCACTTCAGACATGGTGGAAAGAGTCATGAACCAACAAGGCAGACATTCAAGAAGTAGGCTGCAGCTTCAATAAAGGATAGGAGGAGGAATCAGGGACTTGGACACTGCGTAGTCCATACTTGACACACTGCAACCATTGCTTATTTCTGGACCTCCTTCCACCATACCCACCCTTAAACCAACTCAAGATCATCATTAAAATGGGAGAATTTCTTAGAAGTTTCTCATACAGCAGTTTTCAACCCACTTTCCGCAGTAACACGTCTGGTAATTAAGTCTCTTTTTGTCACACACACCCATGGATAATACTTTGACATATGCCATTAACTCACATAGACATAACCAGTCTTTTAAATTGTCTGTAAAAAGGTGCAACACTGTATGTTTTTTTTCTCTTGCAGGCACGTACCTAACTTGAGAGATGGGGAATGAATTCAAGAGAATTATTCTGCTGAAAGGATTTCAGTACATCAGTGATTATCAGTTTAGCGTGATTAAGTGTTTACTGGCCAAGGATTTAAGACTGACTAGTAAAATGCAAGATGAATATGACAGAGTTAAGATTGCTAACTTGATGGAAGCAAAGTTCCGTGGGCCTGCCTGTGTTGACAAATTAATAGAATTGGTCAAAGATATAGAAGAAATTAAAGACCTTGCTAAAACTCTTAAAAATGAGAAGTTAAAAGGTACTTGGAAGAACCTCTTTCACACTCTCTCCGTACTGACCTCAACCTTAAATAGAACCCTGATTTGGTCAAAGTTTAGACCTCTCTTTTCCAACTTAGGACTCAGTAGCCATGACAATGGTAGTACTTTAGATGCCAACAAATTGACAACTTAGAGGATGCCTTTCCTACAAAGAGATCTGATATGTTTTAGAGGGTGTATTTTGGGGGTGTGGGCAAAGAAAATATTAGAAGGAGCTGATGAGAAAGGCTGAGGCTTCCATACATTAGAAAGGTTAGACAATGATGAAACAAAATTAGAACATGTAGGTTCTTGAAATATTTAAATCAGTAAATATGCATGCTCTATTATCATATTTACTCCATCATTTTTATACTTTCTAGAAACAACTCTGAGGCAGTACTTAAATAAAAACCTGCCTCTGAGAGATGTGAAGAACTTGCCTCTTATAAAACCACTGGATTAGGAAAACATATTTTAAAAAGTCAAAGTCCAGTATCACCACTTTGTCCCATCACAAATTAGATTATATTCATTTTCTCTGGTTTCAGTAATTCAAATAAGTCTTCTGTAGAAATTGACCCACCACTAGCATCATGAAAACTTTAGATTCTTAAAAGGAAAATATAGAATAAGTGGATTGTAAAAGGGTTCGACTGAGCTAGATAGGAGTCCAGAGGACAGGAAGAATATGCTCGTGGTACAGGGGACAAGAAAGGAAACCACTGAGGAAGTCTGAGCCAGTACCTATACCTATGCTGCTACTGCTGGCCACCTATGGACAAGCTAAGCTAATGCAGTAGAGGCAGATACCAGCTTACCCAGATCCACAAGCAGGAAGTGACAGGAAATAGTATTGAAGGTGCTTCAGGTATCTTAGACCAACTCCTCTGGATTTATCATGTTCTCTTTTACCACATCAGTTATTAGGAGAAGCAGAGCAAAAGAAGCAACTCCAGTGAAAAAAAGCAAGCTGAATAAACCCAGTCCTGACCAATCTACATCCAGTCCTGACCAATCTACATCCACCACTAATAAAGCTTTGGGACCTGAATCAATCAAGGATACACCTGTGAAGGTAGGATGGCTAAGGTCCCACAAAAGGAGATTTTACTGTGGCTTTTCTACTTATTACCTTCTTATGAACACTTAGTTCTTTATTCATTTCTCAACATGCAAATAAACGAATCAGAGAAAAGGGGATCCAGGGCCAGAGTGAAAATTAATTTTAGAGCCAGTGAATTAATAGGTACTGATCACCCATTATGTTTCCGAACTACTGTGCACTTTAAATTGTGTAATATAATTCCCTATGGTGGAAATATGAAATCATTACCCCTCTTTTAGATGTATATTAAAATAGCAATCAGATTAGGAAAACAGCTTGCCAAAGCCTACTCAAAGAGACTAAATTCAAACTTAGATTTTCTAAATCCAAGTCCACTGCTCCTCTCATCAACACAGAAGTGAGTATAGGAATGACATGTATAAAATTTTCCTTACTATTGGTATGAAGCCAACATACATGTGCACTGCTTACCTTCTGGCCATCTCTTCAGATGATGGACTATATGTAGTTCCCTGGAGTTCCCAAGGACATAAATTTTAGTATAATTAGAATCTAGTAATAAAAGTTTGATTTTCTCAGTAGTAAAGATGTGTTTCTTTTATTATTGAAAAGTATTAACCAGGGGAAAAAACCCTACTTTCAGGAAAAGAAAACCACAAAAACTAATGAATCTAAGAGGATGAATCTAAAGAAGGAGCAGAGTCAGCTTCCAGGATTTTTAGTAACCAGCACACAGTCAACTGAGAGCCTTCCCCAGACTCCTCAAATGCTTCCACCAAAGCCATCCAGCAGTTCCTCAACCAAGGTACCATTTCCCTGTTCCTAATACGTTCACCACCCTACATCATATTATAAGGATCCTCATGACCTTGAAATAGTTTCTCAGTAATCCCTTACTATATAAAATTTCCTTATATAATAAAATCACCCATTAATTTATCAAATGCAGATATTGAGACCTCAATGTATTCTAAGTCCTGTGGCTTTTGGCAAGGTATGCATTTATGAAATAATTCCTGACCTCAAGAATGTGACTGTCTTATGTTTGGTCCTGAAATAGGGAATGGGAGTGGCCAGACAATGAGACATGACTATAAGGGTATGTTTCTCCCTTTCACCCCTTTCCCCTTAACCACAGGTCTAGACTAGTTCTCAGAATTTTATGCTCTTTCCCATGTCAGGTGTTTGCACATAGGCTCTTTCCTTGATTGGGAATTCATTATCCCTGTCTCTTCTCTGGCTCAAATGCATTCAACCTTCAGGTACCAACCTGAATTCCTTCCCCAGGCAAGTTCTCACTGAAACAACCCCTTTCAAGAAAGGATCAGATACTCTCATTGTTTGCCTTCACAGGACGCTTTACTATTCCTTTATAGTACTTATCACAACTGTGATAACTCTACATTTTTCTTTTCTTCTGGACAAGGAGCTCAGATTATAGGTAACCTGTCCCAGAGGAAGACAAGACAGGGGTGGGAAAGTGATTTCACACCTGTAGACATTGACTCTTATTCCAACCTGCTTTTTGTTTTGCCCTGTGGTTATACGAAACCCAGGACTATGGAGCCTTTATTTGAGATGAATGGGCACTAAAAGATGGCCCCAAGACAACATGAAGGGTAGGCAAGAGCAAGATTTAAAACACTATTCTCTAACATAGTTTCTCACCTAAGACCCAAGCTGCCCTCTGACTCAGGCTGCATCCCCCCCCACCCCCACCCCCATCACATGCCCCTTGAAGACAGACCTCCCATATAAAGGGACTCTCTATTTGGAGTGTTGTTTCCTTGTTGTCATTTTTCTTATTAGTTCCAAGAGTCCATATTTCGTCCAGTAATCTTTCCCAAAATATCAGTAGGTTTCTAGGAGCCTGAAGAGCAGATATCAGAAACCCACTTGTGTATTTTCTTGATCAGAAAGTCATAGTTAATAAACATCCTTAAATGCAGCCAATTTTGGACTGAGATTTGCTTCCCTTATAACCAGGGAAGTTTACCTTCCTGCTTTGGCCAGTTTGCATCAGATGTAGGACCTGGATTCCATCCCACACCAATGAAATTTCATCTGAGCTTTTAATATTTGGAGAGTAAAATTTGTAATCCTAGTTGAGATAGGAGAAGGATAGGTAATACAGGTATCTGTATATGTGCTATTACTTCAGAAAAAAATTGAAAACTTAAGACTCTACGTTAAAAAAGAGAAAAGAAATGATGTTGTGTTCTATGTGACTTTGAAAATCATTATCAAGAACTAAAGAAAAAAATCTTTTTTTCTCGAGAAAAAAAATGACATAGCCACCAAAATTAATGACTTAAAAAGGAAGACCGTATCTCAGAAACAGAGTCAGCTTCCAGGAACTTCAGCAACCAGCACATGCCCAACTGGGAGCAGCTGTCCAGTGAAATCTATACCTCCACCAACACCATCCAGCAGTTTCTCAGTCAAGGTACCTGCTCCCTGTTCCCATTCCTTGTACCTCCTACAACATAAGTACAAGAATTATCATAATCTCATTTCCCACAATTTACCATTTATTTAATATAATCACTCGTTCATTTTTCCGTGTATGTTTTGTGATCCCACTCTATTCTAACTCCTTGGCTATTTACAACACATGTATTTATGAAATAATCTCTAATTTTGAGAGGGTTACATTCTTGTGTTGATTAGCAAGAGGAGGGGAAGGTGACCAGACAAGTCAAGATGAATGTGTGTTCACCCCTACATTCCACTTTCCTTGGCCCTACTCCCCTTTTTTCACTGACCACATGATAGGGTTTATTTTCAAAGTTCTGTGCTCCTTCCTATGTCAGATGTTTTGACACGGACTTCTTTCTTTGTTTGGAATCACTTGTCCTGATTCACCACTGGTTCAGGTGTCTTCACCTTTCAGGTGCAAACCTGAATCTCTTCCTCATACAAGTCCTCACTGATATCCCCCTCCCAGAATACATTAGGTATTCCTCTTTTTTTTTTTTTTTAATAAATTTATTTATTTATCTACATTGTATTTTTGGCTGCGTTGGGTCATTGTTGCGGTGAGTGGGGGCTACTCTTCATTGTGGTGTGTGAGCTTCTCATTGCAATGGCTTCTCTTGTTGCAGAACATGGGCTCTGGGCGTGCAGACTTCAGTAGTTGTGGCTCATGGGCTCAGTAGTTGTGGCTCGTAGGCTCTAGAGCGCAGGCTCAGTAGTTGTGGTGCATGGACTTAGTTGCTCCGTGGCATGTGAGATCTTCCTGGACCAGGGCTCGAACCCATGTCCCCTGCATTGGCAGGTGGATTCTTAATGGCTGTGCCACCAGGGAAGTCCTAGGTATTCCTCTTGTTTGTTTTCAAAGATCCGTTTCCTTTTCCTTTTTAGCACTTATTGCAACTGTAATAAATGTACATTTTTCTTTGTTACCATACTATAACATCAGTTATAAGGTTCCTGTCAACTGAAGAAAAATGCACAACCTAAAAGTTGAGAGTTATGTTTTATTCGGCAGACAATATGAGGACTTAAGTGGGGGACACAGAATCTCAGATAGCTCTGAGAGACTGCTCTGAAGAAACAAGGGGGGGAGCCAGGATGTATATGGGGTTTTGCAACAAAGACCAGGTAGTTGGAACATCAAAAGATTACTGTTAATAAAGACAGCCAGATATCTCAAGTTAAGGAATTTGGTACTTTTCTATGTATAGGAAGATGGAAGAGTCTGAACTCACTGAAATCATTCCTTTGCTATGAACCTCAGATATCTGGGGCCAGTCTCCTCTGCTTTCTCATGCTGAGTTTCCTCAAGGTGCACCATCAGGGTGGGCTGCAGCAGTTGACTGCTAGATGGTGGGCATCCTGTTTCTATCCCGAGTTCCCTCAGGGCTTACCATGGGGGCAGCTGTAATGTGATGGCTTGATGGCTGCAGCATCCTTAGTTTACTGATGTGGCAGGCCATAGTTTTCATTCACAGTGCCCTTTCCCAGCAAAGACCAGATGAGAATGGAAAAGTGAGTACACACACGTGTATATCAGCTCCTATCCTAGCCTGCCTTGTTTCCGCCCTGATATGACCCCTGTGCTTATCATCACACTGGGATACAATGCCTATTTCTGCAGCAAATAAGCAAGTGACTGAGGAATAGGCAAAAGCAGTATTTAAATCATTATTCTCTAAAATAGTTTGTAACCCAAGTTCCAAGCTGCTGAGGCTGAAGCCCCCTACGCAAATCCATGCATACCAGTTGAAGACAGATTTCTTCTGACAAGATTTTTCAAGTTTTGTTATTGTTTTTATTACTGTTACCTCCAATAATTAATAATTCCTCACATAGTCTCTCTTTGTTTTATTTATGGGATGGAGCTAGTAATCTGTGCCTGTTTGCCTCTAGGTCCAGCTGGCCTTGGTCTAGTCATTGAAACCTCAGGCTCACTGTCTCTCTGCTATGACAATGACTTATGTGGACATCTCTAGACAACCCTATTTTTCTTTTTTTTTTTAACATCTTTATTGAAGTATAATTGCTTTACAATGTGTGTTAGTTTCTGCTGTGTAACAAAGTGACTCAGCTATACGTATACATATATCCCCATATCCCCTCTCTTTTGCAAGACAACCCTATTTTTCTATGCATACAGGCTTAGAATTGACACTTTCTAAGGTCCCATCTGCCTA
This sequence comes from Balaenoptera ricei, assembly GCF_028023285.1. NCBI lineage: Eukaryota > Metazoa > Chordata > Mammalia > Artiodactyla > Balaenopteridae > Balaenoptera > Balaenoptera ricei. The sequence continues at coordinate 116,016,953 of NC_082639.1, read as the reverse complement.
AACTTGTGACATAGTCATTTCTACTTTCATAAGACTCATTCTGCTACCCCTAAAACTCCTTGGAGCACAGGAATCCCAGGGAGGCTCATCTGTCCTTTTGGCCTCATACACCTAAACACACCATTCAGTCATTTCTTCTTTGGGGTCCAGCCACCTCTGTAGGAGGCCTGGCACAAAGAGGATCTGACCCATTCTGTCTTTGATTCATCAGGGGAAAGAGCAGGAGAGCCTTGTTCTTCTTCATCATGGGGTCTCCCAACTATTTTCTTTGTAATATAGGCTCTGTTTGGGATTCAAAGACAGAAGCAGACCAATAGTTTCTTTGATTCCTGCTGCTATGTCTCCCCAGTAGCAAACAGCACACATTGGCATGATTCAAGAACAGGGTAGAGTGGTGAAGGAAATAAGCCAAGGGAAAAAAATCATTTACTATTTTTAAATATAATCCAGCCATATAGTATGTTTTAGGGACCTAAATCCTACTGTTATGATGGAAGTTTTTGGTTTAACCGATTGTAAAAAATGATCAAGATGCTCTTGTCAATGAGATTAAATTACTAAATGTAGCAGAAGTGAATAGAGAAGCTTCTTTAATAAAGTGCTTCCCATACCACCTCTATATTGGGTTTCCATCAAGAAGGCCAACATTAAGCATGAAACATCTGTGAATCAGAGCAAAAATAGAAAGCCCTGTGTCTACTGTAAAATAATAATGTAGTGATATTTCTAGGTAATGAGTATTTAATGGTGCTAGACTCTAAGACCTGTGTTCTTTGTGTACATTATCTCATTTGTTCTTTATAACGTCACACGAGGATGCTATTGTTAATCCCATTTTACATATGAGAAAACTGAAGTTCTTAGAGGTTAGAAATCTTCTCCAAGGTCATGCAGAAAGTGAATGTTAGAGCCAGGATTCAAATGTAGCCTAATTTAATTCTAAAACTTGAGCATTTAATTGCATATATTGTAGTATAGATGCTACAATATCTGAAATTTATTTGTAAAAATTTATGTCAGATAGTGTTATATCTCAGATTTGTTTCCATTGCCCAGGCTCTTAAGCCTTCTAATGGGGAATGAAAGGACAAGGAAGGTCAGAGGGTATTCTAATCAAGTAGCTGCATGCCAGAGACAGGCATTTTAAGCAGCTCTCTCATCTACAAGTTTATCAACAACTGATACTTTATGGATTGGTTAAATGAGTGCTAGAAGTGGTAAGAACTGTGGCAATTCTATACTGCAGAATGTTAGAAATGGTCTTTCATCAGTGAAACCAAATATAGTCAAAATAAATGATTTTACAGACACTTCCTGCCCTGGCTTAAACAATTATAAAAATCCATGTACTGAGAATGCCCTGGGTGAAATTGCGAATGGGTCTGTTTATTGCTGAGAACTACAAAAGATTTGGTTGCTTGATAGAGACTAGGTAGATAGCAGAATCCTGCCTCTGGAATTATGAATTTGAGACAATGTCTCTGGTATGCTGATAAACAAAGCATTCAAGTGGATGCAGACCTGGGTTTCCTGGATTTGAGGAGTAGATGATAGAAACCGATTTGCTTATTTGGTAAATATATAAGGTAATGAAGACTTAGTTAATAAAATGTCCATAAGTACAGCCAACATTGTTCAGAGATGTGCTTCCATTATAACCTGGTAGAGTTTTCTACTAATAAATTACTCCAAGTGTTGTCTTGGTGAAGTTGATACAGGCCAGTTTGCAGCAGAGGTAGAGCCAGAATTCCAAAACAGACCGATGAAATTTTGATCACCTGAGTTTTTAACATTTGCAGAGAGAAGTGTGCAATCCTGGTTGGACTCCAAGCTGGGGAGGTGTTGAGGGTATCTGAAGATGTACTATTATTCCAGAGCAAATTGGCAGAGTGAAGATCCTGTGGTGTGTGTGTGTGAGAGAGAGACAGACAGATAGAGACAGAGAGAGATAGAGGGTAAGAGAGAAATGTTATGGTTCATCTGATATTGAAAACCATTAACCAGGAAGAAGAAAATACATATTTTTGGATTCAAAAAATAGAAGACACAACCAATAAAACACTTACATCCAAGAAAAGGGAACTATGCCTGGAACAGAGTCAGCTTCCACAATGTGCAAACCCCAGCATAATCCCAAATGAGGCCTGCCTTCAGACTCCTCAGATGCTGCCACCAACCTCACCCAGCAGTTCCTCAACCAAGGTACCAGATTCCTGTTTTCAGTATTTTCCCTCCCTACAACATAATGACAGCGTTCTCTAGAACCATAAAGGAACTTCTCACCAATCCCCTACGACATACAATTCTTTATTAATTAGATCACACGTGTTGTTATTGAGTGTGTATTTTGAGATCCTACCTACATTCAAATTCGGACTCTTATTATGCTGCCCTTTGCATTAGGATATTCTATGACCTAGTGTGCACATAAATCATTCCTCTTCAGTCATGGGTATAACTAGTAATTTGTTTGTTTAATTTTATTTCTGTGTTTCTCTCAATACACCATGAGTGAGAGAGCTTAGGGTGCAATAAGGTGGAGAAATACAGAAACAAACAAAGCACTATCACCAATTCTTTCTCTATTTTTTAATTATGGAAGTAATATCATCTAAGAAATTTAGGGAATGCAGATACATAGACAAAAATAATTAATTTTAACTATCTGAAATCTCCCTTCTATCAAATGCCATATTTTGGCAGTCTTTCTGATTTTACCTTTTGTTATGTATATACAAAGAATATCAATTTGTCCCAGGTTGATCACATTACACATATTTTTCTATAATTCAGGTTTTTTCTTTCACCTGCTATATCTTGAAGTGCTACTTAATTCAAGAAGTATAGATTTAAATTATTATTTTAATATAAGAGAATAACTGCATTTTAAAATTTTTATAAATGTAAAAATAATCCTTTACTATTTGACTTTAGGCTATTTCCAGTATTCCCTATACACACAATGAACATAATAAGAACATGTGTCCATCAGGTCTTCTTTCATGACCTTGAGTATAGATACATAATTTCTTCCTTAAGTCCTGTGCACTTCTTGTCAAGGTGCTGCTGTTGTTACCAGTATGAGATTTGTTGTTACTGATTACCTTGGCCTGGGAATGAGCATTCGGATGTAGGGAGAATTGGCCACAGTGATGAGAAATCAGAGTTAAGCCCCATGACCCCCAGGCTGTGGCCTGTATAACGGTACAAGTCAGACCACATGGAGCACTGCTGGTCTGTGGAGGCAGCTGGCCTGTCTCCATGAACTGGTCCCTAGAACTCCCATGCCCCCCCCCCTTGCCTTCACACTTCTTCTTACAGATCAGTAGCCTCCCCTCCAATTCAAACTGCTCTCCTGAAACTCAGAAGTGGTTCAGGCACTGGGTAGACAGGGGGCCATAGAAAAGTCCCCTGACACCTGAGTTCTCCTTTGGCATTCTTCTCCTAAGGGTCCTGCCATTATTCTAACAGGGGTGTGTAGAGGAGGAAAAGTAATTTCCCCTCTACCCTTCTGAGTTCTTGGCTGAGACCCCTGTATTAAAGCAAAGATTGTCAAGAAAAAACTAGCAGAAGTTTATTAACAGGTATACCTCATCTATACATAGAAGAGACCCAGGAAGAATGAGTAACTCCCTGAGGTGGCCTAAGACACCAGCTTAAATACCATCTTTAGTGAAGACAGAAGAAAGAAAAGTGTGGGGAGGCCAGTTATGTGGAGGTTACCAGGAAAAGCAGGAAAAATAAGGGTGATGTTTGTTATGCAAATATAAGTCAGTTTCTCCTCTGGTGATAGTATTCTCTTGAGATTTAGAGTCCTTCTCTTCCTAGTACACAGGGGCAGACACCCTTAGAAATGGAGATTTAATTTATAAATACACATTTCCCTTACAAAAGGGCAACTTTCTTTCTGGTTCTATGTGTGTTGTTTTTCAAAATAATCAGCTTAAGATAATCCTGTGCCAAAGAAACATATTTTGGGGTGGCTGATTCTGCTACTCTTCAAAACATCCTTTATCCAGGACATTTCCAAATTCAGGAAGTTCATGGGATTTTTCCAGTGACTTTCTACTAACCCTTTTTCAACATAACACTGCTTTCCTGAAAAGGGACTTTCTAATTTGGGTCTTTAAATTGCCACATCTACTGGGATGAGATCAATGGATTCTGACTGGAGCCATTCCCTACCCTCAGTGCTATCAAGGGCAATTTATTTTCATCCAAATTTGTATCTTATCTTGCGCACTGAAATGAGTTGATGGGATAATTTAAGGTGATTTTTTTCATCCTCATCTCTACTAGAAATCACTACACAACAGCACTGCTATTGCCCACTGCCTCTGTACTCTACATAGCTCTTCCTGGGAGAAATAGTTCTTCCCTTGAGTTAATACCTTTTAAAGAAAAGTATTCTTCCTACCACACTCATAAAACAAAGAAAAAGAAGAAAAATCACTGTTTAAATCGTCTCCATACATTCCATTAGATTATATATACCATGTCAGTGATCTTTGTCTAGGTTTTTTTTTTTTTTTTTTTTTTTCCCAACTCCACCTAATTATGTTCTTTGTTGAGGGTAACATTTAGCCATAGATGATTCTCATTAGAGAGTGAATCCTTTTCTTAATTGTGCCTGTTTTTGGTGTATACTTCTATGTAGAAACCAAGATTGAAGGCTGTACCTAAAGAAGCTTCCAGAGAGGAGGGCTTCCAGAGGGGGCCCAAAGAAGTGATGGTGCTGAAAGCAACAGAACCATTTACATATGATGTCAGAGAAGGCGAGAGGAAGATGTTTCATGCCACAGTGGCTACTGAGAGCCAGTTCTTCCAAGTGAAGGTTTATCATGTTGACCTGAAGGAGAAGTTCATCCCAAAGAAAATCATTGCCATATCAGATTATTTTGGCCGCAATGGGTTCCTGGAGGTGTTCAATGCCTCATCTGTGTCTGATGTTAACCCTGACCGAAAGATGGAGATCTCTAAACGCCTGATTCAAAAGGCAAATGCAACTCCTAAAATCAGTCATCTTTACTCGCAAGCTCTAGGAACATTTGTGAATGGGGTGTTTCTGGTGCATAAGGTAAGCCCACACCATTGTTTTGCAATATTTCTTCTGCAACCCCGGAACGTAAAAGTCTTAGCTGCTGAATGAATTTGGTTAACTTCATAAACACAGGAACTCAAAGACCCCCTGACCAGGGATAGCTGGGTGCCGTCTTCCCACTTCAGAATATAAGATAGACAATCTCTTAACATTCTTCTTCCCAAGGTAACAGCATGCAAGTCCTTCAGAAATCATGGCATTTTAACAGCTGTGCTAATCCATTCATAGCCACCCTGAGCCAGTAAAGGGCAGAGGTTATATCTCTCTATATATAGATACATACAAATCTATATCCATCTATATATGTTTATATATATAGATATAGAGAGAGAGGTTGGGGGGAAAGAGAGAGAGCTCTCCTTCTGGTTTTGTTTCTTTGAGTTCTGCCTCACCTGTTTCAGTGACAGCTTAACTTAATTGTGAATAAAGAATTGCCCTTCCAAGCTTGGATTTCAACTGTGACAACCAGAGTCAGAAATCAATAGACTACTTTGCCCTAGAGTCAGCTCTTATCCACAGTTAGCTAAGATTCTGATCATCTGACCTCTAAAGTGCTCTCACTTCTTCACATTCATTCATCAAAAAATTGTTGAGCAAAAAACCTTGGCATTAACTAATAAGAGAAATATGGATGTTGAAAACACTAGAAAATCAAGTCGTTTCATTCCACAATATATTAATATGGGCAATAAAATGCAGAAGTTTGCTGAATTCTTAGAATTAGGGTAGGTATTTCAGTCCCAACACATCATAGAAATACTAAGGTTAGCTGACCTAACCGTTATGTGAAGTATTGTTTCATATTCCATTATATATGTCTTCTAGGGTGGCTCTTTACCTATCCCCCTGTTGTTTTCCATACACTCTGTTTAAGTGACTGTGCACGCATGTGCATTTGTAGAATTAATGAGTAAAGTAAGTGATATAGAAATTAGAACAATGGAAGTAGATGATCTAGATTCAAGATTGGGCAGATTAGGGAAGAATGAATAAATAGAGAAGACAGAGGAAAGAATTACATATTGAAATAATAATCTGCTTAAGGAGAACTTGCAACCATCTTTTTGAGACTCATGATAAGACATGAATGGCCTTTGTTCTCAGGGAGATCCAAAGAAACCTGTGCAGCTTATCAGACCACACTATATCCAAGTTTCTTAAGAAATCTCAGCTATTCTGAGATGGGAGCAGGAAAAATTAGGAAAGTAATCCAGTTTTCTAGAAGAACCCAGCACACAAAGACTTAAAGGAAGGAAAGATAGAAAGAGAATTTAAATGGGAGGATAAACTGAACAAGATATCTTACACTATTTGGTACCTGTAATTCTGGACCTCCAGCTCATATTAACTGGTCTGAGACAACAGTTTCCACTAACGCCATATATTTTTCAAAGTTGTGGAAATTCCTGATCCAGTTCTCAGAAGGTGAATGCTAATTTTCTTTTGCAGAAATTGGTATCTAATGAATGCATATATTATGAAATACGAGATGATACAGGAGTGATGGAAGTGCTGGTTTATGGACAACGACTGACCAGAATCAACTGTGAGACAGGCGATAAACTTACACTCATCTGCTTTGAATTGGCATTAAGTGGGGATAAGAGGCAGCTGAGATCCATAATTCACAGTTTCATCAAGGTGAGATCTTCTGGGGGGTGATCATTTTTCCAAAGTAGAAGTCTTTAAGAAAACTTGACTGCTGTTACTACGGAGAGTCCAGCAGGTAGAACGAGAACTAATTTTTGCCATTTAGTGGGTGTAAAGTTCCTTTTCATTATTCTTTTTTTTAAGGATATTTTTAAATTTAATTTTCTGTATTGAAGTATAGTTAATTTACAATGTTTTCTTAGTTTCAAGTGTACAAGAAAGGGAATCAGTTACACACACACACACATATATATATTCATTTTCAGATTCTTTTCCATTATAGGTTATTACAAGATATTGAGTATAGCTCTCTGTGCTATACAGTAGGTCCTCGTTTACCTATTTTATAGATAATAATGTGCATATGTTAATCCCAAACTCCAATTTACTTCCGCTTCTCCCACTGCTATCCTCTTTGGTAACCATAAGTTTGTTTTCTATGTCTATCAATCTATTCCTGTTTTGTAAATAAGTTCATTTGTATCATCTTTTTAGATTCCACATATAAATAATAACATGATAGTTGTCTTTCTCTGACTACTTCACTTAGTATGATAATCTCAAGGTCCGGCCATGTTGCTGCAAATGGCATTATTTCATTCTTTTTATGGCTGAGTAGTATTCCAGTGTATATATGTACCAAATCTTCTTTATCCATTCATTTGTCGATGGACATTTAGGTTGGTTCCGTGTACTGGCTATTGTAAATAGTACTGCAATGAACATTGTGGTACATGTCTCCCCTTTTTTTTTTTTTTTGTTTACCAGTTCGTTTTTATTTATTTATTTTTTTTATTTTTTATTTTTTTAAACATCTTTATTGGAGTATAATTGCTTTACAATGGTGTGTTAATTTCTCCTTTATAACAAAGTGAATCAGTTATACATATACATATGGTCCCATATCTCTTGCATCTCCCTCCCTCCCACCCTCCCTATCCCACCCCTGTAGGTGGTCACAAAGCACCGAGCTGATCTCCCTGTGCTATGAGGCTGCTTCCCACTAGCTAGCTATTTTACATGTGGTAGTGTATATATGTACATGCTACTCCCTCACCCTGTCACATCTTACCCCTCCCCCTTCCCATATCCTCAAGTCCATTCTCTAGTAGGTCTGTGTCTTTATTTCCATCTTGCCACTAGGTTCTTCATGACATTTTTTTTTTTTTTTTCTTTCCCTTAGATTCCATATATATGTGTTAGCATACGGTATTCGTTTTTCTCTTTCTGACTTACTTCACTCTGTATGACAGACTCTAACTCCATCCACTTCATGACAAATACCTCCATTTCATTTCTCTTTATGGCTGAGTAATATTCCATTGTATATATGTGCCACATCTTCTTTATCCATTCATCTCTCGATGGACACTTAGGTTGCTTCCATGTCCTGGCTATTGTAAATAGAGCTGCAATGAACATTTTGGTACATGACTCTTTTTGAATTATGGTTTCTTCAGGGTATATGCCCAGTAGTGGGATTGCTGGGTCATATGGTAGTTCTATTTTTAGTTTTCTAAGGAAACTCCATACTGTTCTCCATAGTGGCTGTATCAACTTACATTCCCACCAAAAGTGCAAGAGTGTTCCCTTTTCTCCACACCCTCTCCAGCATTTATTGTTTCTAGATTTTTTGATGATGGCCATTCTGGCTGGTGTGAGATGATATCTCATTGTAGTTTTTTTTTTTTTTTTAATTTATTCATTTATTTTTGGCTGTGTTGGGTCTTCATTTCTGTGTGAGGGCTTTCTCCATTTGCGGCGAGCGGGGGCCACTTTTCATCGCAGTGCGCGGGCCTCTCACTGTCGTGGCCTCTCGTTGCGGAGCACAGGCTCCAGACGCGCAGGCTCAGTAGTTGTGGCTCACGGGCCCAGTTGCTCCGTGGCATGTGGGATCCTCCCAGACCAGGGCTCAAACCCGTGTCCCCTGCATTGGCAGGCAGACTCTCAACCACTGCGCCACCAGGGAAGCCCTCACTGTAGTTTTGATTTGCATTTCTCTAATGATTAATGATGTTGAGCATTCTTTCATGTGTCTGTTGGCAATCTGTATATCTTCTTTGGAGAAATGTCTATTTAGGTCTTCTGCCCATTTTTGGATTGGGTTGTTCGTTTTTTTGTTATTGAGCTGCATGAGCTGCTTGTAAATCTTGGAGATTAATCCTTGGTCAGTTGCTTCATTTGCAAATATTTTCTCCCATTCTGAGGGTTGTCTTTTGGTCTTGTTTATGGTTTCCTTTGCTGTGCAAAAGCTTTTAAGTTTCATTAGGTCTCATTTGTTTATTTGTGTTTCTATTTCCATTTCTTTAGGAGCTGGGTCAAAAAGGATCTTGCTGTGATTTATGTCATAGAGTGTTCTGCCTATGTTTTCCTCTAAGAGTTTGATAGTATCTGGCCTTACACTTAGGTCTTTAATCCATTTTGAGCTTATTTTTGTGTATGGTGTCAGGGAGTGTTCTAATTTCATGCTTTTACATGTACCTGTCCAGTTTTCCCAGCACCACTTATTGAAGAGGCTGTCTTTTCTCCACTGTATATGCTTGCCTCCTTTATCAAAGATAAGGTGACCATATGTGCGTTGGTTTATCTCTGGGCTTTCTATCCTGTTCCATTGATCTATGTTTCTGTTTTTGTGCCAGTACCATACTGTCTTGATTACTGTAGCTTTGTAATATAGTCTGAAGTCAGGGAGCCTGATTCCTCCAGCTCCATTTTTCGTTCACAAGATTGCTTTGGTTATTAGGGGTCTTTTGTGTTTCCATATAAATTGTGAAATTTTTTGTTCTAGTCTGTGAAAAATGCCAGTGGTAGTTTGATAGGGATTGCATTGAATCTGTAGATTGCTTTGGGTAGTAGAGTCATTTTCACAATGTTGATTCTTCCAATCCAGGAACATGGTATATCTCTCCATCTATTTGTATCATCTTTAATTTCTTTCATCAGTGTCTTATAATTTTCTGCATACAGGTCTTTTGTCTCCTTAGGTAGGTTTATTCCTAGATATTTTATTTTTTGTTGCAATGGTAAACGGGAGTGTTTTCTTAATTTCACTTTCAGATTTTTCATCATTAGTGTATAGGAATGCAAGAGATTTCTGTGCATTAATTTTGTATCCTTCAACTTTACCAAATTCATTCATTAGCTCTAGTAGTTTTCTAGTGGCATCTTTAGGGTTCTCTATGTATAGTATCATGTCATCTGCAAAGAGTGACAGCTTTACTTTTTCTTTTCCAATTTGGATTCGTTTTATTTCTTTTTCTTCTCTGATTGCTGTGGCTAACACTTCCAAAACTATGTTGAATAATAGTGGTGAGAGTGGGCAACCTTGTCTTGTTCCTGATATTAGTGGAAATGGTTTCAGTTTTTCACCATTGAGGATGATGTTGGCTGTGGGTTTGTCATATATGGCCTTTATTATGTTGAGGAAAGTTCCCTCTATGCCTACTTTCTGCAGGGCTTTTATCATAAATGGGTGTTGAATTTTGTCGAAAGCTTTCTCTGCATCTATTGAGATGATCATATGGTTTTTCCCCTTCAATTTGTTAATATGATGTATCACGTTGATTGATTAGGATTGAAGAATCCTTGCATTCCTGGAATTAACCCCACTTATTCATGGTGTATGATCCTTTTAATGTGCTGTTGGATTCTGTTTGCTAGTATTTTGTTGAGGATTTTTGCATCTGTGTTCATCAGTGATATTGGCCTGTAGTTTTCTTTCTTTGTGACATGTTTGTCTGGTTTTGGTATCAGGGTGATGGTGGCCTCGTAGAATGAGTTTGGGAGTGTTCCTCCCTCTGCAATATTTTGGAAGAGTTTGAGAAGGATAGGTGTTAGCTCTCCTCTGAATGTTTTATAGAATTCTCCTGTGAAGCCATCTGGCCCTGGGCTTTTGTTTGTTGGAAGATTTTTAATCACAGTTTCAATTTCAGTGCTTGTGATTGGTCTGTTCATATTTTCTATTTCTTCCTGGTTCAGTCTCGGCAGGTTGTGCATTTCTAAGAATCTGTCCATTTCTTCCAGGTTGTCCATTTTATTGGCATAGAGTTGCTTGTAGTAATCTCTCATGATCGTTTGTATTTCTGCAGTGTCAGTGGTTACTTCTCTTTTTTCATTTCTAATTCTATTGATTTGAGTCTTCTCCCTTTTTCTCTTGATGAGTCTGGCTAATAGTTTATCAATTTTGTTTATCTTCTCAAAGAACCAGCTTTTAGTTTTATTGATATTTGCTATTGTCTCCTTCATTTCTTTTTCATTTATTTCTGATCTGATCTTTATGATTTCTTTCCTTCTGCCAGCTTTGGTGTTTTTTTGTTCTTCTTTCTCTAATTGCTTTAGGTGCAAAGTTTGGTTGTTTATTCGAGATGTTTCCTGTTTCTTGAGGTAGGCTTGTATTGCTATAAACTTCCCTCTTAGAACTGCTTTTGCTGCATCCCATAGGTTTTGGGTCGTCGTGTCTCCATTGTCATTTGTTTCTAGGTATTTTTTGATTTCCCCTTTGATTTCTTCAGTGATCACTTCGTTATTAAGTAGTGTATTGTGTAGCCTCCATGTGTTTGTATTTTTTTTTTTTAAGATTTATTTATTGATTGATTGATTGCTATGTTGGGTCTTCGTTTCTGTGCCAGGGCTTTCTCTAGTTGCGGTAAGCGGGGGCCACTCTTCATTGCGGTGCGTGGGCCTCTCACTATCGTGGCCTCTCCTGTTGCTGAGCACAGGCTCCAGACGTGCAGGCTCAGTAGTTGTGGCTCACGGGCCCAGCTGCTCCGCGGCATGTGGGATCCTCCCAGACCAGGGCGTGAACCCGTGTCCCCTGCATTAGCAGGCAGACTCCCAACCACTGCGCCACCAGGGAAGCCCATGTGTTTGTATTTTTTACAGATCTTTTTCTGTAATTGATATCTAGTCTCATAGCGTTGTGGTCGGAAAAGATACTTGATACGATTTCAATTTTCTTAAATTTACCAAGGCTTGATTTGTGACCCAAGATATGATCTATCCTGGAGAATGTTCCATGAGCACCTGAGAAAAATGTGTATTCTGTTGTTTTTGGGTGGAATGTCCTATAAATATCAATTAAGTCCATCTTGTTTAATGTATCATTTAAAGCTTGTGTTTCCTTATTTATTTTCATTTTGGATGATCTGTCCATTGGTGAAAGTGGGGTGTTAAAGTCCCCTACTATGATTGTGTTACTGTTGATTTCCCCTTTTACGGCTGTTAGTATTTGCCTTATGTATTGAGGTGCTCCTATGTTGGGTGCATAAATATTTACAATTGTTATACCTTCCTCTTGGATTGATCCCTTGATCATTATATAGTGTCCTTTTTTATCTCTTGTAATAGTCTTTATTTTAAAGTCTATTTTGTCTGATATGAGAATTGCTACTCCAGCTTTCTTTTGATTTCCATTTGAATGGAATATCTTTTTCCATCCCCTCACTTTCAGTCTGTATGTGTCTCTAGGTCTGAAGTGGGTCTCTTGCAGACAGCATATATATGGGTCTTGTTTTTGTATCCATTCAGCCAGTCTGTGTCTTTTGGTGGGAGCATTTAATCCATTTACATTTAAGGTAATTATCGATATGTATGTTCCTATTCCCATTTTCTTAAATGTTTTGGGTTTGTTATTGTAGGTGTTTTCCTTCTCTTGTGTTTCTTGCCTAGAGAAGTTCCTTTAGCATTTGTTGTAAAGCTGGTTTGGTGGTGCTGAACTCTCTCAGCTTTTGCTTGTCTGTAAAGGTTTTAATTTCTCCATCACATCTGAATGAGATCCTTGCTGGGTAGAGTAATCTTGGTTGTAGGTTTTTCTCCTTCATCACTTTAAGTATATCCTGCCACTCCCTTCTGGCTTGCAGAGTTTCTGCTGAAAGATCAGCTGTTAACCTTATGGGGATTCCCTTGTGTGTTATTTGTTGTTTTTCCCTTGCTGCTTTTAATATGTTTTCTTTATATTTAATTTTTGATAGTTTGATTAATATGTGTCTTGGCATGTTTCTCCTTGGATTTATCCTGTATGGAGTCTCTCTGTGCTTCCAGGACTTGATTAACTATTTCCTTTCCCATATTAGGGAAGTTTTCAACTAAAATCTCTTCAAATATTTTCTCAGTCCCTTTCTTTTTCTCTTCTTCTTCTGGGACCCCTATAATTCGAATGTTGGTGTGTTTAATATTGTCCCAGAGGTCTCTGAGACTGTCCTCAGTTCTTTTCATTCTTTTTTCTTTATTCTGCTCTACAGTAGTTATTTCCACTATTTTATCTTCCAGGTCACTTATCTGTTCTTCTGCCTCAGTTATTCTGCTATTGATCCCGTCTAGAGTACTTTTAATTTCATTTATTGTGTTTTTCATTGTTGCTTGGTTCCTCTTTAGTTCTTCTAGGTCCTTGTTAAACGTTTCTTATATTTTCTTCATTCTATTTCCAAGATTTTGGATCATCTTTACTATCATTATTCTGAATTCTTTTTCAGGTAGACTGCCTATTTCCTCTTCATTTGTTAGGTCTGGTGTGTTTTGACCCTGCTCCTTCATCTGCTGTGTGTTTTTCTGTCTTCTCATTTTGCTTGTCTTACTGTGTTTGGAGTCTCCTTTTCACAGGCTGCAGGTTCGTAGTTCCCATTGTTTTTGGTATCTGTCCCCAGTGGCTAAGGTTGGTTCAGTGGGTTGTGTAGGCTTCCTGGTGGAGGGGACTAATACCTGTGTTCTGGTGGATGAGACTGGATCTTGTCTTTCTGGTGGGCAGGTCCACGTCTGGTGGTGTGTTTTGGGGTGTCTGTCGCCTTATTATGATTTTAGGCAGCCTCTCTGCTAATGGATGGGGCTGTGTTCCTGTCTTGCTAGTTGTTTGGCATATGGTGTCCAGCACTGTAGCTTGCTGGTCATTGAGTGAAGCTGGGTCTTGATGTTGAGATGGAGATCTCTGAGAGATTTTTGCCATTTGGTATTATGTGGAGCTGAGAGGTCTCTTGTGGACCAGTGTCCTGAAGTTGGCTCTCCCACCTCAGAAGCACAGCCCTGATGCCTGGCTGGAGCACCAAGATCCTTTCATCCACACGGCTCAGAATAAAAGGGAGAAAAAATAGAAAGAAAGAGGATAAGATAAAATAAAATAAAATAAAGTAAAGCTATTATAATAAAAAATAAGAAAAAAATTATTAAGAAAAAATTTATTAAGAAAATTTTTTTAAAATTTTTTAAAATAAATTTATTAATTTTTTATAATAAAAAATAAGAAAAAAAAATTAAGAAAAATTTTTTTTTAATTTTTTAAAATAAATAATATGAAAAAACTTATTAAGAAAAAATTTTTTTTAATTTTTAAAAATAGAAAATAAGGAAAAAATTATTAAGAAAAAAAATTTTTTAAGTAAAAAAAAAAAAAAAAAACGGACAGACTGATCCCTAGGACAAATGGTGAAAGCAAAGCTATACAGACAAAATCTCACCCAGAAAAATACACATATACACTCACAAAAAAAGGAAAAGGGGAAAAATTAATATATCCTGCTCCCAAAGTCCTCCTCCTGAATTTGGGATGATTCGTTGTCTATTTAGTTATTCAACAGATGCAGATACATCAAGTTGTTTGTGGAGCTTTAATCCACTGCTTCTGAGGCTGCTGGGAGAAATTTCCCTTTCTCTTCTTTGTTCGCACAGCTCCCGGGGTTCAGCTTTGAGTTTGGACCCGCCTCTGCGTGTAGGTCGCCTGAGGGCGTCTGTTCTTCGCTCACACAGGACGGGGTTAAAGGAGCAGCTGCTTTGGGGGCTCTGGCTCACTCAGGCATGGGGGGAGGGAAGGGTACAGATGCGGGGCGAGCCTCCGGGGACAGAGGCCGGCATGACGTTGCAGCAGCCTGAGGCGCGCCGTGCGTTCTCCTGGGGAAGTTGTCCCCGGATCACGGGAGCCTGGCCGTGGTGGGTTGCACAGGCTCCTGGGAGGGGTGGTGTGGATAGTGACCTGTGCTCGCACACAGGCTTCTTGGTGGGGGCAGCAGCAGCCTTAACATCTCATGCCCGTCTCTCGGATCCGTGCTGATAGCTGCGGCTCACGCCCGTCTCTGGAGCTCGTTTAGGTGGCGCTCTGAATCCCCTCTCCTCACGCACCGCGAAACAAAGAGGCAAGAAAAAGTCTCTTGCCTCTTCGGCGGCTGCAGACTTTTTCTCGGGCTCCCTCCCGGCTAGCTGTGTTGCGCTAACCCCTTCAGGCTGTGTTCAAGCAGCCAACCCCAGTCCTCTCCCTGCAATCCGACCGAAGCCCGAGCCTCAGCTCCCAACCCCCGCCCACCCTTGTGGGTGAGCAGAGAAGCCTCTTGGGCTGGTGAGTGCTGCTCGGCGCCGAGCCTCTGTGCAGGAATCTCTCCGCTTTGCCCTCTGCACCCCTGTGGCTGTGCTCTCCTCCGTGGCTCTGAAGCTTCCCCCCTCTGCCACCTGCAGTCTCCACCCGCAAAGGGGCTTCCTAGTGTGTGGAAACCTTTCCTGCTTCACAGCTCCCTCCCACTGGTGCAGGTCCCGTCCCTATTCTTTTGTCTGTTATTTCTTTTTTCTTTTCCCCTACCCAAGTACGTGGGGAGTTTCTTGCCTTTTGGGAGGTCTGACATCTTCTGCCAGCATTCAGTGGGTGTTCTGTAGGAGCAGTTCCACGTGTAGATGTATTTCTAATGTATCTGTGGGAAGAAAGGTGATCTCCGTGTCTTACTCTTCTGCCATCTTGCCCAGACCCCCCATGTCTCTTTTTGAATTATGGTTTTCTCAGGGCATACACCCAGTAGTGGGATTGCTGGGTCATATGGTAACTCTATTTTTAGCTTTTTAAGGAACCTCCATGCTGTTCTGCATAGTGGCTGCACCAATTTACATTCCCAACAAGAGTGTAAGGAAGGTTTCTTTTTCTCCACACCCTCTCCAACATTTGTTACTTGTAACTTTTTTTTCTTTACATTATCTCATTTAATCCACATAGTATCTTTTTTTTAAATATATTTTTATTGGAGTATAATTGCTTTACAATACTGTGTTAGTTTCTATTGTACACCATAGTGAATCAGCCATATGCATATATGTCCTTCCCTCTTGAGCCTCCCTCCCATCCACCCTATCCCACCCCTCTAGGTCATCATCCTCTTTTCCATAGTGGTTGTATCAATTTACATTCTCACCAACAGTGCAGCAGGATTTCCTTTTCCCCACACCCTTTCCAGCATTTATTGTTTCTAGATTTTTTGATAATGGCCATTCTGACCGGTGTGAGGTGATACCTCATTGTAGTTTTGATTTGCATTTCTCTAATAATTAGTGATGTTGAGCATCTTTTCATGTGCCTCTTGGCCATCTGTATGTCTTCCTTGGTGAAATGTCAATTTAGGTCTTCTGCCCATTTTTTAATTGGATTGTTTGTTTTTTTTTATATTGATCTCCATGAGCTGTTTGCATATTTTGGAGATTAACCCTTTGTCTGTTGTTTCATTTGCAAATATTTTCTCCCATTCTGAGGGTTGTCTTTTTGTCTTGTTTATGGTTTCCTTTGCTGTGCATAAGCTTTTAAGTTTAATTAAGTCCCATTTGTTTATTTTTGGTTTTTTTCTATTACTCTAGGAGGTGGGACAAAAAAGATCTTGCTGTGGTTTTTGTCAAAGAGTGTTTTTCCTATGTTTTCCTCTAAGAGATTTATAGTGTCTGGTCTTACATTTATGTCTTTAATCCATTTGGAGTTTATTTTTGTGTATGGTGTTAGGTAGTGCTCTAATTTCATTCTTTTACATGTAGTTGTCCAGTTTTCCCAGCACCACTTATTGAAGAGGCTGTCTTTTCTCCATTGTATGTTCTTGTTTCCTTTGTTGTAACTTAGGTGACCATATGTGCGTGAGTTTATCTCTGGGCATTCTATCCTGTACGATTGATCTATATTTCTGTTTTTGTGCCAGTACCATACTGTCTTGATTACTGTAGCTTTGTGGTATAGTTTGAAGTCAGGGAGTCTGATTCCTCCAACCCCATTTTTCTTTCTCAAGATTGCTTTGGCAATTCAGGGTCTTTTGTGTTTCCTTACAACTTGTAAAACTTTTTGTTCTAATTCTGTGAAGAATGCCATTGTAGTTTGATAGGGATTGCATTGAATCTGTGGATTGCTTTTGATTCTTCCAATCCAAGGACATGGTATATTTCTCCATCTGTTTATGTCATCTTTGATTTCTTTCATCAGTGTTTTTTTTTTTTTTTTTTTTTTAATTTTTATTTTTACTGATTTTTGGCCATGGTATTCTATTTATTTATTTATTTTTGGCTGTGTTGGGTCCTCGTTTCTGTGCGAGGGCTCTCTCCAGTTGCGGCGAGCGGGGGCCACTCTTCATCGCGGTGCGCGGGCCCCTCACTGTCGCGGCCTCTCTTGCTGCGGAGCACAGGCTCCAGACGCGCAGGCTCAGTAGTTGTGGCTCACGGGCCCAGTTGCTCCGCGGCATGTGGGATCCTCCCAGACCAGGGCTCGAACCCGTGTCCCCTGCATTGGCAGGCGGACTCTCAACCACTGCGCCACCAGGGAAGCCCTCATCAGTGTTTTATAGTTTCCTGAGTACAAGCCTTTCACCTCCTTATGCAGGTTTATTCCTAGGTACTTTATTCTTTCTGTTGCAATTGTAAATGATAGTGTTTCCTTAATTTCTCTTTCTGATTTTTCATTGTTGGTGTATAGGAATGCCAGAGATTTCTGTGCAGTAATTTCGTATCCTGCAACCTTACCAAATTCATTGATTAGTTCTATTAGTTTTCTGGTGACATCTTTAGGATTTTCTATGTATAGCATCATGTTATCTGCAAACAGTGACAGTTTTACTTCTTCTTTTCCAATTTGTATTCTTTTTCTTTCTTTTTCTTCTCTGATTGCCATGGCTAGGACTTCCAAAAATATGTTGAATAAGAGTGGCAAGAGTGGACATCCTTGTCTTGTTCCTGATCTTAGTGGAAATGCTTTCAGTTTTTCACCATTGAGTATGGTGCTTGCTGTGGGTTTGTCACATACGGCCTTTATTATATTGAGGTAGGTTCCCTCTATACCCATTTTCTGGAGGGTTTTTGTCATAAATAGGTGTTGAGTTTTGTCAAAAGCTTTTTCTGCATCTATTGAGATGTTCATATGGTTTTTATTCCTTAATTTGTTAATGTAGTGTATCACATTGATTGATTTGTGTATATTAAAGAATCCTTGCATCCCTGGGATGAATCCCACTTGACTGTGGTGTATGATCCTTTTAATGTGTTGCTATATTCTGTTTGCTAGTATTTTGTTCAGGATTTTTGCATCTATGTTCATCAGTGATATTGGCCTGTAATTTTCTTTTCTGGGGATATCTTTTTCTGGTTTTGGTATCAGGGTGATGGTGGCTTTCTAGAATGAATTTGGGAGTGTTTCTCCCTCTACAATTTTTAGAAGAGTTTGAGAAGGATCAGTGTTAGCTCTTCTCTAAATGTGTGATAGAATTCACCTGTGAAACCATCTGGTCCTGGACTTTTGTTTGTTGGAAGATTTTTAATTACGGTTTCAATTTCATTACTTGTGATAGGTATATTTTCTAATTCTTCCTGGTTCAGTCTTGGAAAATTGTACCTTTCCAAGAATTTGTCCATTTCTTTGTGGTTGTCCATTTTATTGGCATAAAGTTGTTTGTAGTAGTCTCTTATATTCCTTTGTATTTCTGCAGTGTCAGTTGTGATTTCTCCTTTTTCATTTCTAATTTTATTGATTTGCATACTCTCCCGTTTTTTTCTTGATGAGTCTGGCTAAGGGTTTATCAATTTTGTCTGTCTTCTCAAAGAACCAACTTTTAGTTTTATTGATCCTTGCTATTGTTTTCTTCATTTCTATTTCATTATTTCTGCTCTGATCTTTATGATTTCTTTCCTTCTACTGACTTTGGGTTTTCTTTGTTCTTTCTGTAGTTGTTTTAAGTGTATGGTTAGATTGTGTATTTGAGATTTTTCTTGTTTATTGAGGTGATATTGAATTGCTATAAACTTCCCTCTTAGAACTGCTTTTGCTGCGTCCCATAGGTTTTGGGTTGATGTGTTTTCATTGTCATTTGTTTCTATGTATTTTTAAATTTCTTCTTTGATTTCTTCAGTGGTCTCTTGGTTATTTAGTAGTGCACTGTTTAGCCTCCATGTATTTGTGTTTTTTCAGTTTTTTTTTCCTGTAATTGATTTCCAATCTCATAGTGTTGTAGTCAGAAAAGATGCTTGATACAATTTCAATTTTCTTAAATTTTCCGAGGTTTGATTTGTGTCCAAAGATGTGATGTATCCTGGAGAATGTTTCGTGTGCACTTGAGAAGAAAGTGTATTCTGCCACTTTTGGGTGGAATGGTCTGTAAATATCAATTAAATCTATCTGGTCTATTGTGTCATTTAAAGCTTGTGTTTCCTTATTTATTTTTTGTTTGGATGATATGTACATTGGTGTAAGTGTGGTGTTAAAGTCCCCTACTATTATTGTGTTACGGTCGATTTCTCCTTTCATGGTTGTTAGCATTTGCCTTATATATTGAGGTGCTCCTATGTTGGGTTCATAAACATTTATAATTGTTATATGTTCTTCTTGGATTGACCCTTTGATCATTATGTAGTGTCCTTCCTTATCTCATGTAACAGTCTTTATTTTAAAGTCTATTTTATTTGATAGAGTATTGCTACTCCAGCTTTCTTTTGATTTCCATTTTCATGGAATATCTTTTTCCATCCCTTCACTTTCAGTATGTATGTGTCCCTAGGTCTTAAGTGGGTCTCTTGTAGACAGCATATATATGGGTCTTATTTTTGTATCCATTCAGCCAGTGTGTGTCTTTTGGTTGGGACATTTAATACATTTACATTGAAAGTTATTATTGATATATATGCTCCTATTACCATTTTTAAAAATTGTTTTGGCTTTGTTTTCGTGGGTCTTTTTCTTCTCTTGTTTTTCCCACCTAGAGAAGTTTCTTTAGCATTTGTTGTAAAGCTGGTTTGGTGGTGCTGAATTCTCTTAGCTTTTGCTTGTCTGAAAAACTTTTGATTTCTCATTAAATCTGAATGAGATCCTTGCTGGGTAGAGTAATACTGGTTGTAGGTTTTTCTCTTTCATCACTTTAAGTATATCCTGCCACTCCCTTCTGGCCAGCAGAGTTTCTGCTGAAAAATCTGCTTATGGGTATTCCTTTGTATATTATCTTTGCTTTTCCCTTTCTGCTTTTAATATTTTTTCTTTGAATTTAATTTTTGTTAGTTTGATTAATATGAGTCTTGCCATGTTTCTCCTTGGGTTTATCCTGTATGGGACTCTCTGTGCTTCCTGGACTTGGATGACTATTTCCTTTCACATGTTAGGGAAGTTTTTGACTATAATCTCTCCAAATATTTTCTCAGACCCTTTCTTTTTCTCTTCTTCTTCTGGGACCCCTATAATGCAAATGTTGGTCCATTTAGTGTTGTCCCAGAGGTCTCTGAGATAGTCTTCAATTCTTTTCATTTTTTTTTTCTTTATTATGCTCCTCAGCAGTTATTTCCACCATTTTGTCTTCCAGCTCACTTATTCGTTCTTCTGCCTCAGTTATTCTGTTATTGATTCCTTCTAGTGAATTTTTCATTTCAGTTATTGTGTTGTTCATCTCTCTTTGTTTGTTCTTTATTTCTTCTAGATCTTTGTTAAACATTTCTTGTATTTTCCCAATCCGTGCCTCCATTCTATTTCCAAGATTCTGCATCATCTTTGCTATCATTACTCTGAATTCTTTTTCAGGTAAATTGCATGTTTTCTCTTCATTTATTTGGTGTTGTAGGTTTTTTACCTTGCTTCTTCATCTGTGACATATTTTTTTGCCATCTCACTTTTTTTTTTTTTTTTATTAATTAGTTGGGTGGTGTTCCTGTCTTACTTGCTATTTGGCCTGAGGCTTCCAAAGCTGGAGTTTGTAGGCTATTGGGTAGAACTGGGTCTTGGTGCTGAGTTGAGGACCTCTGTGAGACCTCAGTTTGATGAATATCCCCTGGGGTCTGAGATTCTCTGTTAGTCCAGTGGTTTGGACTTGGAAGTCCCACTGCAGGAGCTTCTGCCCGACCCCTGGCTCATAAACCAAGGTCCTGCAAGCCGTGTGGGGTGGCAAAAAAAAAAAAAAAGAGAGAGAGAACAATAACAAGGTAAAAAATAAAATTGGACTAGGAAACTAACAGATATGTTAGAAAGAACATAAAAATAAAAATATAAATGAATTATCAACTGGAAGGTACAACAGTACCACAATAGTAAAAAAGAGGAAGAGGGAAAAAAAAAAAAGGAAAAAAAAGAAAAAAAAAAAGGTGGAAAAGGTCTTGACTGTGGAGGGTGGGGCCTAAGCAAGGGCAAGGTTTGGGCAGTGGGCAGGGCCTATGCTTAGGACCCACAGTGCTGGAAAAGGCTCTGGGGGCAGTGGGGGGTGGGGACTAGGCTCAATGGAACAGAGGTCTCAGAGCACAGGGGACCTCACCTGGGAGCCCAGCGGGCTTCCTGGGCTCGAGTGGGCGGGGCAAACGCCCTCCTCTCCTCTCCTGCTCCTCCCTCCCAGAGGGCCCCTCCTGCCTGCCTCTCCTGATCTCCCTGACCTCCCTCCTATGCCCCCAAGGACCCACGTGGCCTGGAGGGGCCTTTGGAGGGCAGGGCATTGGCCTGGGAGCTCAGCAGGCTCCCTGGGCCTGAGTGGGTGGGGCAATCGCCCTCCATTCCTCTCCAGCTCCTCCTCCCAGAGGACCCCTCCCACCTGCCTCTCCTGATCTCCCTAGCCTCAGGGGTGCCGATCCTGTCTGGCCACCCCCTTCAGTCCCCCCACATCCTACCCATTCATTTCAGGGTTCCTCCGTCTCTTTGGGCATCAGGGTCCTCCACCAGCAGCAGGCAGGCTCCCTAGTTGTGGGGAGATGGTAACTTGGTGTCTTCCCATACTGCCATCTTGACTCCGCCCCCTTGTAGTCTTTTTAATGATTGCCATTCTGACTGGTGTGAGGTTACACTTCATTGTAGTTTTGATTTGCATTTCTCTAATACTTAGCAATATTGAGCATCTTTTTATGAGTTTGTTGGCCATCTATATGTCTTCTTTAGAGAAATGTATATTTAGATTCTCTGCCCATTTTTTGATTGGGTTTGTTATTTTGATATTAAGCTGTATGAGCTGTTTGTGTATTTTGGAAATTAATCCCTTGCTGGTAGCATCATTTGCAAATATTTTCTCTGAGGCCATAGGTTGTCTTTTCGTTTTGTTTATGGTTTCCTTTGCTATGCAAAACTTTAAGTTTATTTAGGTCCCATTTGGTTATTTTTGTTTTCATTTCCATTACTCTAGGAGACTGATCCAAAAAAAATATTGCTGCAATTTATTTCAAAGAGTGTTCTGCCTATGTTTGTGATAGGTGTTTTATAGTATCCAGTTTTACATTTAGGTCCTTAATCCATTCTGAGTTTATTTTTGTATATGGTGTTAGAGAATGTTCTAATTTGATTCTTTTAGATGTAGCTGTCCAGTTTTCCCAGCACCACTTATTGAACAGACTGTCTTTTCTCCATTGTATATTCTTGCCTCCTTTGTCATCGATTAATTGACCATAAGTGTGTGGGTTTATTTCTGGGCTTTCTATCCTGTTCCATTGATCTATATGTCTGTTTCTATGGCAGCACCATACTGTTTTGATTATTGTAGCTTTGTAGTAGTCTGAAGTCAGGGAGCGTGATTCCTCCAGCTCCATTCTTCTTTCTCAAGATTGTTTTGGCTATTTGGAGTCTTTTGTGTTTCTATACAAATTAAAAAAAAATTTTTCCAGTTCTTTGAAAAATGCTATTGGTAATTTGATAGGGATTGCATTGAATCTGTTGATTGCCTTAGGTAGTATGGTCATTTTAACAATATTGATTCTTCCAATCCAAGAACATGATATACCTTTCCATCTGTTTGTGTCATCTTCAATTTCTTTCATCAGCATCTTATAGTTTTCATTTAAGGGTATTTTTAATCATATTGAAGAGAGAAACTTCAGAGAGGCTATCAAAGGATATGATATCTAAGCTAAATATTGTAGAATTGTTTGAATTTTCAGACCAGGTAGATTATTTAGTAAATTTGGACTTCCTTAAGGCAGATTTGTTTCAAATACTGGCTCTGTCATTTGCTAGGTGACTAATAACTTAAATACTAGGAACCTCTGATTCATCATCTATAGAATGGAAGAAATACCTTTTATCCCAGAGGATAGTTAACAGAACTCATTTTGATCTAAATGATCAAGGATGCCCCTGAGCATTTCAGAACACAAAGTTACCTGCCTTTAATGAGATACACATACTTGTCTACAACAGAGGTGTTTGGTCCTACAGGGCAAATTCCATGGTCTTTGTCAAACTCACATATACACATTCATGTGGGATGGATTCCTGGAACACTAACAAAAGTTAATACAGCCATACCTTGTTTTATTGCACACTTCACTTTCACTTTCTTGTGCTTTCCAGATATTGCTTTTTTTTTTTTTTACAAAATGAGAAATTGAGGGTTTGTAGCAATCCTGTGTAGAGCAAGTCTCCTGGTGCCATTTTTCCAAAACATTTGTCACTTTGAGTCTCTGTGTCATGTTTGGCAAGTCTCATGATATTTCAGGCTTTTTCATTATTCTTATATTTGTCATGGTGATCTGTGATAAGTGATGTTACTATTGAAATCATTTGGAGTGCCATGAACCGCACACCCATATAAAATGGCGAATTTCTTTGATCAAGTTGTGAA
This sequence comes from Balaenoptera ricei, assembly GCF_028023285.1. Classification (NCBI taxonomy): domain Eukaryota; kingdom Metazoa; phylum Chordata; class Mammalia; order Artiodactyla; family Balaenopteridae; genus Balaenoptera; species Balaenoptera ricei. The sequence continues at coordinate 115,993,433 of NC_082639.1, read as the reverse complement.
TGCACAGAAAAGCATTTTAAAGGAATTTTAAAATGTTACACCAGTGAACCTATGAATAACAAAGCAAAACAGCCTTATTTTTGATATGGAAAAAGTTTTAGTGGTCTGGATAGAAGGTCAAACCAGCTACAATAGTCCCAGAGTAAGGCCCTAACACTTTTCAATTCTGTGAAGGCTGAGAGACATGAGAAATCTGCGGAAGAAAAGTTTGAAGTTAGCAGAAGTTGGTTCATGAGGTTTAAGAAGCCATCTCTATAACATAAAATACAAGGTGAAGCAGCGAGTGCTGCTGATGTAGAAGCTGCAGCTAAGTTATACAGAAGATCTAGCAGAGACGACTGATAAATGTTGCTACACTCAACAACAGATTTTCACTGAAGATGAAACAGCCTTATATTGGAAGAAGATGCCATCTAGGACTTCCATAGCTAGAGAGGAGAAGTCAGTGCACGGCTTTAAAGCTTTAAAGGATGGACTGAATCTCCTGTTATAGGCTAATGCAGCTGGTGACTAAGTTGAAATCAGTGTTCACTGACCACTCTGAAAATCTGAGGGCCTTTAAGATTGCTAAATCTACTCTGCCTCTGCTCTTGTAAATGGCACAATAAAGCCTGGATGACAGTGCATCTGTTTACAACATGGTTTACTGAATATTTTAAGCCCACTGTTGAGACCTACTGCTCAGAAAAAAAAAAAAAAAAAAAAAGATTCCTTTTAAAATATTACTGCTCATTGACAATGCACCTGATCACCTAAGAGCACTGATGGAGACGTACAACGAGATTAATGTTGTTATCATGCTAACACAAGATCCATTCTGCAGCCCAGGGATTATTATTTAAGAAATACATTTCACAAGGCTATAGCTGCAATAGATATGATTCTTCTGATGGATCAGGGCAAAGTCAAATAAAAACCTTCTGGAAAGGATTCACCATTCTAGATGTCATTAAGAACATTCCTATTTCATGGGAAGAGGTCAACATACCAACATGAATGAGAGTTTGAAGGAAATTTGAAGGAAGTTTGATTCCAACCCTCATGGATGATTTTGAAAGGTTCATGACTTCAGTGGAGGAAGTAACTGTAGATATGGTAGATATAGCAAATGAACTAGAATTAGAAGTGGAGCCTGAAGATGTTACTGAATTGCTGCAATCTCATGATGAAACTTCAACGTATAATGTGTTGCTTCTTATGGGTGAGCAAAAAAAAATGGCTTCTTAAGATGGAATCTGCTCCTGATGATGCTGCTGTGAATACTGTTGAAATGACAACAAAGGATTTAGAATATTACACAAACTTAGTTGATATAGCTGTGGCAGGGTTTGAGAAGTTTGGTTCCAATACTGAAAGAAGTTCTACTGTGTGTAAAATGCTATTGTCGGTGAGGAAAAAAAATTCTTCTACCCTCCTGGATTCTTCAGCTGGTCTAAGAATTAAATTGACAGGAGACAGATTAACAGAAGTAAAGCAAACAAAAGTTTAATAGCATGTATACATGGGAGAGACCCAGAAAAAGTGAGTAACTCACCAAGATGGCTGAAACCCTTACCTTAAATACCATCTTCAGTTAATGACAAAAGAGGATGTTGGGGGTAGTTGTTTGGGACTTCCACTGGGGAGAAAGACAATTCACATGAAGATGGAAAAACAAATATTTTGGTAAACAAATGTTTTCTGGGCATGCAGAGAGGATGGGACACAGAATGGACTCTGATCTCTGGGCCCTGCCAAGTTTTCCTCCACTACACCTAGCTCATATTCTTTGCAGATACCTCTGATGAGGCCTTTATTCTGGGAACAGCCCCTTTATCTAAATTCTTTATGCAGCTAAAAGGGAGGTGAAAAGAAAGACTTACAGACTCTTCTGTTTCTTAAAAATAATCAACATAAACTAATCCTCATGCCAGAAAGACATATTTTGGGGTGGCAAACTTTGTTCCCCTACACTATCAAACAGCAATGCATGCTATAGAGAGATTTTCCATGAAAGGAAGAGTCAATCAATCCAGCAGACTTCATCATTGTCTTATTTAAGAAATTGCTACCACCATGCCAACCTTCAGCAACCATCACCTTCATCAGTCGGCAGCCATCCATATCCAGGCAAGATCCTCCTCCATAAAAAAAAGATTAAGACTCACTGAAGATTCAGATGATGGTTAATGTCTTTTTAGCAATAAAGTATTTTTGATTCAGGTATGTACATTAATACATTAATTAATACATTAATTAATGCTATTGCAGTAATAGACTATAATATAGTATAAACATAAGTTTTCTATGCACTGAGGAAACAAATAAATTGTGTGCCATTTTATTGCAATATTCGCTTTATCACAGTGGTCTGGAACTGAACCCACAATATCTTCAAGGTATGCCTGCACTGGAATGCAAACAGATCAAATACAAAGGCTGACATATCAGGCACTCAGAAATGCACATGCTCTTTTTTTTTTTTTTTTACTTATTACAAACTTTAATTAAAGCCTATTCTCTAATCTGACATTTAAGTGAAATAGTAGATATAAAAAATGTCTTTACGATTGAGTGTTCTCCCCAAAATCTCTTTTGTGACTGAGGTTGTAAAAAACTCTCAAACTATAATTTTACTCCCTGCCGTTCATCATGATGGTGCTTTTAGCGCTCTCTGGATTTCTAGTCTGTGTATAGATGCCTATGTAGGAAAAAGGACATCAAACTTGGAGTAATTAATTGCAGTTAATCCCATAGGACCCAATCATTGCACAAAACATGTGGAATCAGCTAATGTCAAATTTGCTTATTACTGAAGATAGTCAATGTGGAACAGAGCTTGCTTGAGTGGATGATATGGATAATTTTGGACATGTGCTAAATATCTTACATAGATCTTCTCATTTAATTTTCAGAATAACCCTATGAAGTAGCTACTCTGATGATCCCCCCTTTTTTTAAAACATCTTTATTGGAGTATAATTGCTTTACAACGGTGTGTTAGTTTCTGCTTTATAACAAAGTGAATCAGCTATACATATACATATGACCCCATATCTCCTCCCTCTTGTGTCTCCCTCCCACCATCCCTATCCCACCCTTCTAGGTGGTCACAAAGCACCGAGCTGATCTCCCTGTGCTATGCGGCTTCTTCCCACTAGCTATCTATTTTACATTTGGTAGTATATATAAGTCCATGCCATTCTCTCACTTCTTCCCAGCTTACTCTTCCCCCTCCCCATGTCCTCAAGTCCATTCTCTATGTCTGCGTCTTTATTCCTGTCCTGCCCCTAGGTTCTTCAGAACCTTTTTTTTTTTTTTTTTTTAAGATTCCATATATATGTGTTAGCATACGGTATTTGTTTTTCTCTTTCTGACTTACTTCACTCTGTATGACAGTCTCCAGGTCCATCCATCTCACTACAAATGACTCAGTTTCATTTCTTTTAATGGCTGAGTAATATTCCATTGTATATATGTGCCACATCTTCTTTATCCATTCATCTGTTGATGGACACTTAGGTTGCTTCCATGTCCTGGCTATTGTAAACAGAGCTGCAATGAACATTGTGGTACATGTCTCTTTTTGAATTATGGTTTTCTCAGGGTATATGCCCAGTAGTGGGATTGCTGGGCCGTATGGTAGTTCTATTTTTAGTTTTTTAAGGAACCTCCATACTGTTCTCCATAGTGTACCAATTTACATTCCCACCAACATGCACATGCTCTTTGATCTTGCCATTATTCAGTCTCTCAATGAGATATCCCAATCCTTCATTCACAACATGGAGCCAGGAATAACTTTTGCCCCTTCCTTCCACCTTTCTTTCCAGTAAGAACTTTCCCTTCAACTCTTGGCATTGAGTACACCTGCTCCTTCCTCTCTCTTGTTCTCCAACAACTCCTGCCTGTCCACATGCACTCACGCTGGGTGTGAATGCATATCTCATTTCAGGGTCCCAACAAAGAATTGGGGGTGGTGACTCAAAAGACAAGAATTCACTAAAGAATATAGGTGAGAGTGGGAGAAGAGCCCCTCAGACGGGAAGAGAAAAAAGGATGCAGCCCATAGCAATGTGACACAGTGTGAGTGAAGGGAGAAATGTATAATCAGGGTCATCTCATTGTTTATCTTATCTCTTTCTTCTTCAAGGTCACCAAGGCCAGGAAAAGCAAGGAACAACCATTCAATCCTGAATCATATTTGGAAACCTGATTAGAGCTGTTCTTCTAAAAACCTGGATATCATTAATATTGATGTTTATGGAGCTAAGATCTAAGTACAGAAAAAAAAGTATATATGTATACATATGGTTGAAATACCACAATATATATAGTAGCCATTAATTCTTAGGAATGGGGTGTTTTTCATTTTTTTAATACTTTTCTGTACCATCTCAATGCCTAATTTTGCATCTATAACTTTTATAATTTGGAAAACATAATAAACATGATTTTTCCTAAAGACATGCCTTCGTAGGAGTCTAGTTCATTGCTTGAAAGCAAATCGTCTGTGGGCTGCAAATCAGATAGGGACACTTAAGACCCAAGCAATATTTGGATTTATACTTTGGTTGTGATCTTTACAGACTATAACTCTGGTCAAGAATGAACAGGTTGAACAAGCTGTGCCCTGCTCAAAGAAACCCAAGAAGAAGGCAGAGCAGCTGAAATCCAGTCTGTGCTTCAATTGCCAACCCCTATCCTAGGGTGGAGTTGCTTTAGTCCAAAACAATGATATCCTTTCAGAATTGATCTCCTGGAGGGGCCATAATTGGGTAATTTGTGTACCAAATAAGGCAGCTTCTGATGATTTGCATGAAGTCACTAGTGTATGTTGGAAGTAATTCTAGCCCTGTCTGATGTGAAATAACTGGTTCCACTTACTTATTCAGGTACTAACAGGTAAGTAGCTCTCCAGCTATACTGCCTGGTTCTCACATGTGTGGATCCTATGAGGAAGTTGCTCCAGGCAAAGACTTGCATTAGGCAAACACTGACGAATAATTAATTTAGTTTGGAGTACAATGGCGGAAAGTAGATAGCTAACACTGAAATTTACAATGTATTTTTTTTACATGTATTTTATTGAAGTAGAGTTGATTTATAATGTGTGTTAATTTCTGCTGTACAGCAAACTGATTCAGCTATACATATGAATGTATTCTTTTTTGTATTCTTTTCCATTATGGTTTATTACAGGATATTGAATATAGTTTCCTTACAGTGTATTTCTTGATCACGTATTTGGTATCTGGTGTTTTGCAATTATTTTGTCATTTAATCTTATATTAGCTCTAGAGGGTTGATAGTGTTCTTCTTTTTACTCTCCTAGTAAGAAAAATAAGGAACAGAAGATAAGATCATGTTCCTAATGATTAGAACAGTTCCATCATAACAAGAATTTCCTTCCTGCCACTTTATTGTCAACGCTTCCTCCAATTCAAGCTCCTGGCAACCACTGATATAGTTTCTTAACTTAAACTTTTCCCTTTTCCAGAGTTTCCTAAAATGGAAGTTAAAATGTACGTAGCATTTTGAGTCTGACTTCTTTCACTTAGTATAGTATGTTTAGGATTCATCCACCTAGTTGTGTGTATCAGTTTATTCCTGTTTATTGCTGCATAGAATTCAATGTGTGGACCCACCAAAGTTTGTTTATCCATTTCCCAAGTGAGGAACAATTGGATTGTTGACACTTTGACATATTTACAAATAAAACTGCTGCAAATATTCCCATGCAGATTTTTGTGTGACCCTGTGTTATCATTTCAATGAATAAAAATCTCGGGGTGAGACTGTTGGTTCATATGGTAAATGTATTTCAAATATATAAGAAATTGCCAAACTGTTTTCTAAGGTGGCTGTAGCATTTTTCATTCCCCTGAGCAATGTGTGAGAATATCAGTTGCTCTGCATCCACCTCAGAGTTTAGCATTGTAGGTGCATGTTAATTTTAAAAAACAAAGAAACTATCCAACTTTTTTGCCAAGTAGTGTACCACTTAACATTCCTGCCACCATTGTATGACGGTTCTAATTCCTCCTCATCTTCATCAGCCCCTGGTATGGTCAATCTTTTTAAATTTTAGTCATTCTAATTGGTGCATAGTGGTATCTCACTGTAGTTTTAATTTGCATTTCCCTAAAGATAAATTAGGTTGAGCATCTTTTTATGTCCTTATTTGCCACCTATGTATTTTTTTTTTTTTTTGCCCATCTTAAAAATTCAGCTGTTTGTTTGCATAATACTGAGTTTTGAGAATCCTTTATAAATTCTGGGTACAGGGTCTTTAGTGGCTATGTGACTAGCAAATATTATGTCTCAGTCTATGTCTTGCCTTTTCATGATTTAAAGGTAACTTTTGAAAAGACATGTTCATTTTGGTGAAGTTTAAATTATCACAAAATTTTCTTATGTAGATTTTTTTAATGCTTGGGGAAAAAATCAAAAGAAGAATGTGACACATGAAAATTATATCAAATTCAAATTTCAATGTCCACCATACAGTTTTATTGGAACACAAACCTTCTCATTCATCTATGGATTGTCTATGGCTCCTTTTGTAGCCAGTGCAAGGTTAAGCATTCGTAACAGAGACTCTAGGGCCCGCATAGTTTAAAATATATACTATTTGGTGCTTTACAGAAAAATTTTGCCAACCCCTCTTTTGGAACCTCAGTGGTCTTCTAGTACACTTAAACATAAGAAAAAAGTAAATTTTATATTAACTTCATTTTTCAGATTATCAGTGAGGTTGACAATCTTTTCATGCTATAAATCTTTGATATTTGATTTCCTGTGAATTTGGTTATTTTTACTCATCTATATTAACTTGTGTAACTACGTATAGTGCATATTTTCCATTAATCATTTTATTCATTCAACAGATATTGAACAACATAATATCCCTGAATATTTACATAGAGCAGAGCCCTGTCCTAGCTGTGGGCTGCAATGAATGAGAAATACATTTCTATTGTGATAAGATGTTGAGATTTTGGAATTGTTTATCCAGGAATTATCCCATTCTGACTAACCTGGGTTTGGGAAGGAACCTGTGTACTGCTGCTCTCCGGTAACTCACAATCTGATTGAAGAGGCTGTCTGTATTAGGTATTCTTCAATTAAATGCTGTTTAGACCAGTTGATCTGAATTGATCCATTTCATTTCAATTTTTGACCTTAATAACCTGGATGGAGAAAAAATATATATAGTCTGAGATGAAGTTGATCAATTACCCCTTCAATGCTTCCACTGTCCTCCTAAAGTGCATCTTTCTTTTCTTCTTATAAAATTATCTTCTTCCCTTCCTCCCAGTACATTGTTCACTCTTGAATCACTCTCCTGAAGTTAAATCTGGCTTGAGATATACATTCCTACTTAACAAGGGCACGTATGCCAGTGTCTCAAGTCTCCACCCCACTCTTAAAAAGGGAGACAGCAGCCAGTGCAAACAATGCTAAGAAATGGGGAAGAGGACCGAGTAGTGGCAGCAAGATGTACTGGTATGAGGGAGAGATGAAAAGTCAGCAGTAGGGGTTTATCCTGACTCAATTTCCCTGGACTATGTTAGGTGCAAGGAATTGACTTTGAGAAATGTGTCCTCAAGTTATACCTGGTCTGTGTCTACTTTTATATACATCTCTCAGAATAATTTGTCCAACTTTGGGCAATCCGCCTGCATTAGACTTAGTGTTGAACACTAAGTGTTCAACAGTTTGTAGGGTTGTGTGGGTACCACAGCATGTGTCTCTGCCTTATGAAGTCCATGTCCTCTTAACTGTGTGTCCGGGATGTGGATTTCCTAAAAGGAAGCTCCTAAGTTCTGTGAGCTGTAAGTGTACTAAATATCAGGGTCTTCCACACCATATCCTCTTCAATAGCACCTGTCCAGTTTGCCGAAAGCAAACACAAAACATTATCCTTTTGGAGAGTTGACTTTCCTCCGTGAAGTTCTCACCTTAATGAAACTATGAACTTCAGGTTTCAGCTGTAGTTTTTCTCCAGCTTTTGACAGCTTGAAGAATGTAAGTTGAAGTTTATCCCCTTCTTTACACTGGATTTTGTTCTCTTTACCAAACACCAATACTTCCATCCTTCATGTGTTGTCATTTAGGTCATATAATATATGATACTTCTGTTCTGCTTTCTGCAAAAATAAAATCAACACCCAACTTTTAGTAATCTGATTAAGGAATGCCACATCAATCAGACATCAGAAGTGCCAGCAACAGCCTCCAGAAAGAGATATAAGGGAAAAATTACAGGTTGAATCTGGCACGTATACAGCTAGTAGATGTTAGCAACTTCAAGTAGAAAAGATAGTTATGTTTTTCTTAAATCCTATTGCCTCTTACATCCATCTTTCCAGTCCCAAGCTCCCTTCCCTTAGGAGGCTAGGGTGGCCGTGTGTGCCAATAATTGGTAGGGCCAGTAGTCAGAATAGGCAGGGGAAAGAAATCCCAGAGTTGGAGGGCAATCGCTTAAAGCAACAAATCCAAGAGACACATGAGAAAATGATGCAAGACCTACTGAAGAGTCTAAATAAGAGTTAGGAATGAGGAGGAGCACAATGTCTCCCCCAAATATGGCACTTTGACATGTGGATTTTGAGCTAAAGGCAATTAAGAACCAGCAGACTCAGGAAAACCTTTTTACATCTCCCTAAACCTACCTAAAAGAATTTAGATAGGGGGCCTCTACCAGAAAGAGAGCTATTACCAAAGGTAGCTTTTTACATCAGAAAGACTTATCTGCATGGTAGGGCAAACATCTATTTACCAAACATCTGTTCTTCTTATCTTCCTGTGAATTTTCTTCCTCCCTTTTGAAGCCCCAGACCCCTACCCACTTCTGCTTAGCTCAGGATGGTATATAAGCCTCAGTTGCCTGGACTTCTTTGAGTTTCATATTATTTTATGGGGCTCCCATAAGGTTTAAATCAGGGGTCCCCAACCCCTGGGCTAGGGACCCGTCGCCGTCCCTGGCCTGTTAGGAACCCAGCTGCACAGCAGGAAGTGAGCAGCAGGTAAGCAAGTGAAGCTTCATCTGTATTTACAGCCACTCCCCATCGCTCTCATGACTGCCTGAGTTCCGCCTCCCGTCAGATCAGCCGCGGAATAATAAATGTAATGTGCTTGAATCATCCTGAAACTATCTCCCACCCGCGCGCGTGGAAAAATTGTCTTCCATGAAACTGGTCCCTGGTGCCAAAAAGGTTGGGGACCGCTGGTTTAAATTACAGACCCTTCCTGCCACATTGGATTGTTCCAGTTACTGATATATCCTGAGCCAATCTCTGTTTTGCCTTGTCTCTTTAGATGTAGTTCCATGGAATGCTGATGCCTCCAGCAGAATAAGCCCTCCTACTGAGTCAGCACCCCAGCTTCATCTCCACTCTTCTCACCTTGCTCTCCCCTCTACTTCAGTCTGCATTGCTCAGAATTTTAAGCCACTTTATTTCAGCCAAGTTGTTATGAAGCTAAATCAGAGCTAACGACATGATGCGGAAAACAGGAAAATTCATAACCAGGGATATAGGACAGGTAATCAAACTGAGGAGCACATTACATGGGAAAGCACATGAGTTGGGCCATGAACCAGTTGGATACTCAGATATCTCGGCCTTAAAATTCTAAAGTCCTAAAGACATATCAAAACTTCTCCCATGCATACCTTTCCATCTATGGTAAATGAATTCCTCCTTTCTTATTTTTGCTTACCACCCAATTTTCCAAACTAGAAACTTGAGATAATTGCCTTTTTCTCTCTCTCTTTTACCTTTAATTGTTGGTGAGTGCCTGTGGATCAACCTCCCTAAACTCCAATCCCTCCTCTTCCACACTGTTGTTTCCATTTTGCAATTCCTTAAGGCCCTAGTATATATCCTGGAAACTCAAGATCCAAACATAAAAATATAAGCCATGTTGAGAGCGATTTAGATCCATCATGGGGAGTACAATTCTTTGGCCAGAAGGGAACTTAAGAGGGCACAAAATCCACACATCTACATCTGCGTTGGACCGGACACCAACCATGAACCATTTTCTCCTTAAAGGCAGCATGGCACAGTAGAAAGAGCATGACTTTTGTAATCAAATAGATGGAGATTAATCCAGGCTCTGCCACTGACTGTCTGTGTATTCTTGGACAAATTATACAGTCTCTCTGATTTGCAATTTCCCTTTTTGTAAGATGGAGATAATAAAATTATCTATATCAGGGCACTGTTCTGTAGATTAAATTAGTAAATTAATTTATACAAAAATAATCACTGAGCCCAGGCTCTGTGCCAGTCACCCTTCCATATGCTGGAAATAAAACAGGAAACAAAATAGAAAAAGATCTTTACCATTATGGAGTGTACATTCTAGTGGGTAGAGACATGAATAAAATGACTAAAACATATAGAATAGAAAGTGATAAGTACAAACCAAATACACCTAGAAAAAGGTCTTTTAGGCAGACAAAAACCCAACAGTTACAAATGTCTTTGAAATATGAGTGTTCCTGGAAGCTTGAGGAACTCTGAGGAGGCCAGTGTGACTGGAGTGGAATGAAGGAGAAAACTGTGGAAGATAAGGTCAGTGAAGTGATCATTGTCTTGTATGACTATACTGGCCATTTACAGTGGACACTTGTTCTAGTTGGTCAATCCTTGTGCCATGCAGTTTGCTAAATATTTCTTAATATCACCTGTGCTTATAGGCTGGTTAGGAGATAAAGTGTGGAAACTGTCTAGCCAGGGTCCAGAACATGGTGAAATGAATGAACTGCCAGGAGAGAGCAAGTGGATATTTCTGGAAAATAAATTTTAATTGAAAATCAGGAGTAGAACATTATGGTGGTTAGGAAATAAGATAGATTAAGAATTCAGAAAGCAAAAACCAAAATGCAGTGACAAGCAATTATGTGCAAAATTTAGGGTGAAAAGTATATCTGAGGAGGGCTAGGGTTAGAAAGGTTAGGCATGAGAGGGAAGTTGGAACACTTGCACCAAGTGGGACTTTAGTTAAATTATAAGGTGGAATTCTTTTCTTTCCAACTCGAATGCTTCTCCCATATAGTCTTTCTTCTCTCCCATTCTGCAATCTGAATCTCAAATTTATTTTCTTTTACTTTTTCTTTTTCCCAAACTAATACCGTAAACCTTGGATAATTCTGGTGGCAGAAAAGGCATCAGTGGCTCTGTGATGATCTCCCCATTTTAAGTAGAATAAAGATGAGACTCAGTGCTGGAGCAGGAAAGGAGACTGAACCTCTATGAAAACATCAGGGGTGATGTAGCTCAGTTCTGTCCTACTGTACATACCTAGAACTGGTGCCATTAATCTCATCTGCATAGCACGGCACAGGGAAAGTATATGAATGGATGCAGTTCCTGGTTCATCATAGCTATTGTTCTCTGACCCTTACAATAGTGGACAAGGCATACTTTCCAACCTCTCTGCCTTTTCTGCTATTTTCATCCCCTATTTGATCATTTCGTCTGAGACAGACCATCCTCCAGGAGGGTTTCTCTGATGATACTTGCTAGAACAAGAATTCCTTTACTCTGCTTTATTTCAGGATTTCCTCTTTTTACTCTCAAGATTTTCTCAGATATTACTTTACACTAAAATTGGTGATGAGATGCTTTACTGTTGAAAACATTGAACTCTCCACCCTAATGTCTAATTTTGAGACTGTCCCGTTACTAAAATATATAATTTACTAAGATTTACTCAGCAAAGGGGGCAAAATGAATTAGAACATAAATTTCATAGTATTTTTTTTTACTTGATATATATTGACTTACTGAGATGAGGGAAATAATTTAAAAGTACTGGAGTAGTGGTGTTTGGATTCAGAATTTTCTTTCCTTTTAGTTTCGTATTGGGGCTTAAGAATTTTGGCCCAAGGAAAGAAGCTCTTAAGCACCTAAATAAATGTTCCTGTATTCTTAAATTGGTTAAGCCATCACCTCATGAGTGTCAGAAGGAAAAAAAAAAAGGAATTATTGACACGCAAGTGGTAGAAAGTTATTGGAGGAAATGCTTAACTAATTGGCCAGTCTTGTTCCCCAGCCATGACAAATAGACTGCTTCTCAGGCTTATAAAGCCAAACACTGATGTAAGCACTTCACTCTGGGACTCTAGTCTTGGGATCACCAATTAACAAAGTAAAGAATAGGATGACTTTGGGAACAGGGATACAACTCCTCCAGGGGTTTGAAATATGACACGTTATTGCTTCTTAGTGTTATGACAGTTATTTAGGGATTGTGTAATTTTGTAGTTTCAAAATGGATTGATATATCCAGAATAAAAATACAACCGTGGTGTCAATTATTATTGTATTCACCAGTGAAAATATGGTTTAAAATAACTAATAGCAGAAATGTATTCAGATAAACTCCATGATTGATTTGGTATCAGCTTACAAGTTTACACAAACTGAATTACTTTAAATTTCCCTGTACTATACCATGTTTTACTTCTTTCTTAGAATCTAGGTTAGCTGGTATAATGGTACAATAGAAAGTTGGATTATTTTCTTTGGGATAGAAGTTTCCAAGTTACTTACCTTGAATATATTTTGACGTAAAACTTAGATTTTAACAAGCCTTCTCAACCATTCTTCCTTTTGAAATCATTCCATAAGGAGACATGTGAGTTGACAACTGTGATTTATTCTGGCTTTCATCTGCCCTATTCCGGGCTTAGAAAGTCCAGGTAGAGAATATGCACTGAGGAGATAAATGTAAATTATGTAAATGATGAATGTAAATGATGATATAAGCACATGATGCTACACTGATATAAATTGTTATCTAGTTTCTAAGGCATTTTACAGAAGGGACTGATTGCGTCTTGCATTGTATTTTCCTCTGCTCAGCGAAGTTAGAAGATGTAGGTTTTAGAGATGGCCTCAAGGTGGCAGTAACTACACATAATTGCCCCAAGTAACCCAAAGCTTTGTGATTTTTCTGAGGGTGAGCCAGGAATCTAGAAGTGTTGGTGAACATAGGCTGAAGATATTTAGGAATGTCTTTTGATTTTTCTCTAAACTGAAGAATTCATTCCTCTCTGTCCAGGATAGCACCAAATTTCCCCTACCGCAGTCTTTCCTCCTTTTGCTGTTGTAATGATCCTAGAATTTTATTATCCTGACTAGGTAAAAACGATCCAGTATGGGACAAGATTTCACTAAGAGAATCTGGTTGGAAAGTTATGAATGACTGGTAGCTGGTAGCTCTGTACTCCATATAAGAAGTCAGTTAGGTTCTTATTTTATTTAAAAATTCCATCCTGGAGTATTCTTAGTTCTACTTTGTACATAGCAAATTTATTTGTGCTCCATGCCACCCTTAACTATTCTGGAAGGAAACCAGTTTTTGTTTTGTTTCCTGTAGGGTTCATCTTCCATCCTTTGTTGAAGGTTCTTTCTGCATAACCAGGCATGTGTGCACACAGACTGCTGTATAAGGTTCTTCTCACAACCTCTCCTCACGTGCCATAGAGCAGAGCAGAGCAGAGGGAACTATACTCAATATCTTGTAATAACCTATAATGGAAAAAGAATCTGAAAAAAAAATAAAACTGAATCACTTTGCTGTATGCTTGAAACTAACACAACATTGTAAGTTATACTTAAATACAAAAAAAAAAAACCACCCAGAGAATGCTGTTCCCTCCACTGCAACCCCCCCACCCCCCCACCAAATAATTGGAAAAGGACATCTTGAGACATGGTATTTTAAAAACCAAGACTAGAAGTTGGCTTTTCATGAAGAAATATAACTTGGCCATAGACCTAGGGCACCCAAGGCAGATGATACAGCTGCATTGTGGTGTCACTGGTGAGGGGCCAGCATGTCATCCACCCATCCATCCACTTACCCATTCAGTAAATATCCCTTGAGTTATCTAATAGGTGACAGGAACTCTTTTAGGTTCTGGTGATAAAACAGGGAGTTAAAAACAAATCCAAGTTTTACAGAGCTTACATTCTAATGAGAGAGGTAGACCTTTTTCTTGACCACAAATTAATGAATTAATAAGCTGAGGTAAGAGTTCCAACTGAAAGGACAGTGGTCTTTGCAGAGCATGTGTCAAAGAAACCTAACAACAGCCGGGAGTTAGAGTGGGAGTTGGTAAGCTGAGGCTTCTCTTGAGAAGTGACTTTTGTGCTAAACTCTGAAAATGAACAGGAATGAAAAGTATCTTCAGTCAGAGGAAACACAGTGTGAAAAAGGCCTGTGGCAGGAGTTTGACTTGCTGGAGGGCTTGAAAGAAAACCAGTGTGGCTGAAGTACAGGGAATCTCTGAAGGGTGGTATGATGCCCTTTGAGAGAAGACAATGTAAGTCCTGTGGAACATGATTAGATTTCTTTGTTTTTATCAGATGTGATTGATCTAAAGGTTTGGGGCCATAGAGTGTTACTAGATTTCATTTTATAGTGAAACTTCTGGGTACTATTTGGGAAAAAATGAGTAGCCAGTTTGACTTTGGGGAGAACAACTATTACCATAGGTCTGGAAGAGATAATAGTAACTTTGATTTGCTTATAAAATGGAAATGGAGGAAAATATACTGAATTTAGAGAGATTTGAGAAGTATTAAGATTTGGTGATAGATTGGAAATGAAAAGTTAGTGAATAGGCATTGTCAGGGAGGATACTTTAGTTTTATTCAAATAATTTAAGTTACCAGGTGAAATATACATTTATATATAAATATATATATACACTTTATACATGTAAATATATATATATATATACATTTTGGTATATATGTGTATATATATACTATTTTTTACCATATTATATCACAAATATAGAAGGTACACAGATCTTAAGAATACAGCTCAATAAATTATCAAAAAGTAAATGCAAGATGATATACCATCTTGGTCAGTAAATTTTATTAGCACCCCTGAAGTCCCTTTTGTACTCCCTCTAAGACTCACACTCACAGATAGCCATTATCTTGAATTCTAACACTATAGACTAGTTTTGCCTGTTTTTGAATATAAAAGGAATTTTACAATGCAAGTTATTTTGTGTCTTTCTTTTTTCAAATGACATTAGTATAATGTCATCCATGATGTAGTTTGTAGCAGTAGTTTGTTCATTTGAATTTCTGTATAACATTTCATGTTTTAGTTTTATACATATAAATATATATATAGTTTTATACATATATATGAGAGAGAGAGTCTACTGTTGATTGTTATTTGGGGCCATTATGAATAGTGCTGCTATGATCACTTAGGTTCGTTATAAATATTATGAACATTAAGTACATCTTTTCATTTATATATATGCATATGTATGCAATTATATAAGTATATATATAATATTGTGTATGTGTGAATCTTTCTCTTGGCTGTACACCTGTGAATGCAATTACTGGATAGTAAGGCTAGTATATATTGAATTTTAGCAAACAGTCCCCAACTATTTTCTGAAGTGGTGTAGCAATTTGAGAATTCTACTTAGTTCACAGTTTTTTTAAAAAAAATCTTATTTACTTAAAAAATATTTGCCATTTTTTAAAGAGTATTTTAATATGCATTTCTCTGATAACTTTTGAGGTTGAGCGCTGTTTATGTTTATATGGTTATTGACCATTTGTATATCTTATTTAGCAAAGCGACAATACATTTTTTTTTTGCCTACTTATCTGGTGGTTTGTCCACCTTTTAAACATGTGTGGATGAGAGTTATTTATATTCTGGATACCAGTACTTTGTTTTATATATACACATAAAGTATCAAAAAGTGAACCCCCTGGGTACACTACTATCTCAGTCAATAAATGGAAATGTATCTATTCTCTCACTTTGCGGCTTGGTTTTCACACTCTTAATGGTACCTTTTGGGGAATTGGATGAATTGATGCTGTGGTAAGCTTTAAACACGCTATCACACCTTGCATTGTGATCATGCAGATACTCATCAGGAGGTGAAGATTCCATATCTTAACCTCTGAATCTGGGTGTAGGCATGTGACTTGCTTTAGCCAATGGGGCATTAGGAAACATGAAGAACAGATGTGAAAACCGTGTGTACATTGGAGCTTGCCTTCTCTTGTTTCTGGGAACCATTCTGCCCTACTGTGAACAAACCTTGCTTAGCATTTAGGTGATGAGACACCACAAGGGGTGAAGCCCCAGTTATCACAGTCTTCCCAGTATCTCAGCTGAAGTCCCAGACGTGTGTGTATGAGAAGTCATCTGCTCATTCAGCTTCACTGAGCCAGCCAAGATTGGAAGAACTGCTCAGAAAATCTACAGAATTATAAGAGATAGTAATGTTTGTTTTTTTAAGCCACTGAGCTTTGGGGTGGTTTATTATGCAGTAAAAGTTAACTTATGCGCTCCCCCCCGTCTTTTGTGCTAATATTATGATTATTATTGTTATATATTTTACCTCTACATATTGTAATCACATACAGTGTCATCATTATCACCATCACTGTCCTCATCATTGTTGTGGTATTAAACTGTCAATACTCTTCATATTTACCCATGTATTTGCCTTTTTTTTTTTAAATAAATTTATTTATTTTTTCTATTTTTAGCTGCATTGAGTCTTCATTGCTGTGCGCCGGCTTTCTCTAGTTGTGGCAAGCGGGGGCCACCCTTCGTTGTGGTGCGTGGGCTTCTCACTGCGGTGGCTTCTCTTGTTGCGGAGCACAGCCTCTAGGTGCACGGGCTTCAGTAGTTGTGGCTCGCGGGCTCTAGAGCGCAGGCTCAGTAGTCGTGGCGCACGGGCTTAGTTGCTCCGCGGCATTTGGGATCTTCCCGGACTAGGGCTCGAACCCATGTCCCCTGCATTGGCAGGTGGATTCTTAACCACTGTGCGACCAGGGAAGCCCCATGTATTTGCCTTTTAAAGTGTTCTTCATTATTTCTGTAAGTTCCTGTTTCTGTGCGACATTTCTTTCTCCTAGCCTGAAAATTTTCCATTGTTATTTCTTACAGTAGATTTCTGGTCAATATATTCTCCTGGATTTGGTCTGACAACATCTATGTCAGAGGCAGAATGTCTTTATGTATCATTATATTCCTGTACCTATATCTCTGAAAGTATTTACCTACTGCTACAATATGCTGAAGCAGCTGCAGGTGTGTGTGATCCCAGCACAAGTGTTGACTCAAGATAATTTTCTTGTATTCCCGAGAGGAAATATCTACATTTTTCTCAGCTACCTATGTTTATCTCTTCTGGGTTAATGTGTATTTATTTACTTTTAACCCATTGATAAGAAATACAAATGGAAAAAAGGAGCAAAGCTAGTGAAAGAGAGAAGTCAAGCTGAAGTGATTCCTGTTGTTTCTGCAGCTCCCAGAAATGATGTCATGAACATGCCCCACTGGAAGTCTCTCCTCATATTAGGCATGATGGGCAAGTGCAGGGGCCTCAGTCCTTGTAAGAGCATCCTGCAGTCACTCTCTTTGTCACATCCCACATTGGAGCCCCCTGTTCTTTATTGCACAGCATGCAAGTAAAGAGAGCAAGGCTATAATATGAAAGGTATGTCTGGGTAACAAAAAGGGAAATTGCTTGAGATTCATCAGATTAAACACTTACTGAGCTCCTAATCTCTGCCAGGTTCTGGGCATCTTAACACATTGTTACAGGGTGGATTCTATAAGAAAACTCTGGAATAGACAGTTGTTTTCAGGCAGTATATGTGAGAGTGTTCTCAGGATTAATACCTGCAAGGGAATGACATAGAAGAAGAGGCAAAATTTCACCTCCAGTGCATTGCAGCAAAGACTCCAGCAAATCCCACAGGGAGCTCAGGAGATGGGAATACCTTTCAGAGTTGTCATAATTTGGATACAGGAAGGAAGACCTTTATGCACCTGCACTAAGATGAGGTAGCCCTCTTCAGGCAAGAGTGATCCCTGGAGAGGGTCTTGGCTTTTGTAAGAATGATTACCTTTCCTAAAGAGGAGCAGCAGACAACATATGGGAGACTCAACACAGAATTCACCACAAGCGTGCAGTGTCATTCCCTGTGAGGCAGGTATCATATCATTTTATAGATGCATGAACTCTGGAAACTGATTATACATACTTTCTTCCTTTTGTCTAGAGCAACCACTTTCTCTGGGCAGGGAGACAAGATTCAGGTGTAAGCAGTGCCTTCCAGTCATCAGTAATGGAAATATACATTATCCAGCTATAGGTACATGGTACAAAGAGAAGAAATCTTGGAGTAGACCTAAGTGAAGCTGACACTTTCCTGAATTTGTTCAGATAGAGTCTGTTTCATGGTCCATCAGTGTCCTCTAATGGATAGACATTTCCTGCACTCCAGGTCCTACTGGAGATTCCACTTAGGAGGTCCTACACTTGGCCTTATATGTCTCTGTTTTTCTCTATTCCCCTTTGAGTTTGGACAGCAACTTGCTTTTCAAAAGTAGCATTTGCTTCTAAAACAACACCCCGATCTCCTATCTCTGTTAATTTGGAAAAGCACAAAGAAAATAATTACCTATAATCTTATCACCTAGAGAAAACCATATTTGATATTGGTAAATATCTCTCTAGTGTGATTGTGTGTGTGACTTAATGTTTATTTATCTAATAAGAAACACATTGTATATTTTGTTTGGGACCTTTACCTTTTTTGAATCAATTTATCATACTATTCCTCTAAAACAGTTTTAATATGTATATAGTATTCTCTCGTCTGACTATCACATATTTAATTTAATCAAATCCCTGTTTTTTTATATTTAAATTATTTCAATTTTTTAGAATTACAAATAACAAGATATAATTCTTTTATATAAACCTTAGTGGCTAGTTCATTATTTCTAAGGGTAAATTCATAAAAGTAGAATTGATTCTTCTTTTTAATTCTCTCTTTAACTCATTTGTAAGATCTCAGACCTAGGTCACTCCCTTTACTCACATCTAACTGAATCTGTCATTTTATCAAGCACAGGAGCATCTCTAAAAATTTGGGAAGGTTTGTGCAGATAATTGAACTCCCTTACCAGAGTAAAATGAATATTCAGGACAGTATTGGGTGGAGGAATGAGGACATCGTGTGTCCTAATGGAGTCAATAGAAGGACCAGATCCACCCCTTTTCCTTGTAAGCAATGTGTCAGAGATCTGAAGGGCTCTTCACATACAGTAGAAAAGCAAGGATGCAGTTCAGGGAGTCTGCCTCCAAAGCTGGTAATATGGTCTCATCTGAAGTTAGGACATGAAATCTTGCCTATGCACTCTCTTGTCTATCTAGATAATTCTAGATCTCATATCTCTTCCTAACCCCTCTATATCTCTTCTTTGACTCCATCTGCCTTGGCTGGCTTTCGGAGGTTTAATATCATGAATGAAGTAATGTTTCCTCAATAGTACCTTCTTTACTCAAGCTGAAATCTTTCTTCTGTTGCCTTCAGCCTGAGTGGAAAAAGATGGTGGCCTAGCAGGAATCCATCAGGCAAGAGCATTGCAGAAAGGCCTGTGACAGTCATGGTGCTGAAAGCAATGAAGCCTTTTGAATTTGAGACCCAAGAAGGAAAACAATAGATGTTTCACACTGCAGTGGCTATGGAGAGTGCGTTCTTTTATGTAAAAGTTTTCAATAAATAGCTGAAGGATAACTTCACTCCAAAAAAAATTATGATATCAAAATATTATTGGCAGTTGTTTCCTGGAAGCAAATAGTGCCTCCCTTGTGTGTGATGTCGAATCTGACCAACAGATCAGTGTCCCACAGCACATTATCGGAAAACCTGGTGAAACCCCAAAGATCGTAAGCTTCAAACTCAGCCACATAAAACAATTGTGAATAGGCTGTTTGTAGTCCAGAAGGTAATTATATATAATTTTATGTTGATTAAGAGGAATCGTTTATTCTCCTCTATAAGCTTGGAGAGACTTTAGAAATTATTCATTTCAAAATATTTTCATAGAGTGGACTTTCAAGATGGCAGAGGAGTAAGACATGGAGATCACCTTCCTCCCCACAAATACATCAAAAATACATGTGCATGTGGAACAACTCCTACAGAACACCTACTGAATGCTGGCAGAAGACCTCAGACTACCCAAAAGACAAGAAAATCCCCACATACCTGGGTAGGGCAAAAGAAAAATTAAAAAAACAGAGACAAAAGAATAGGGATGGGACCCGCACCTCTGAGAGGGAGATGTGAAGGAGGAAAAGTTTCCACACACTAGGAAGCCCCTTCACTAGCGGATATGGGGGGTGGATTCCTGGGGGGAAGCTTCAGAGCCACCGAGGAGAACACAGCAACAGGGGTGCAGAGGGCAAAGTGGAGAGATTCCCACACAGAGGATCGGTGTCAAGCAGCACTCACCAGCCTGAGAGGCTTGTCTGCTCACCCGCCAGGGAGGGCGGGGACTGGGAGCTGAGGCTCGGGCTTCGGAGGTCAGACTCCAGGGAGAGGACTGGGGTTGGCTGCATGAACACAGCCTGAAGGGGGCTACTGTGCCACAGCTAGCCGGGAGGGAGTCTGGGAAAATGTCTGGAGCTGCCTAAGAGGCAAGAGACCATTGTTTTCGGGTGTGTGAGGTGAGAGGATTCCTTCCCTGTCTTCCCACAGAAGGCAGAGCACCACCTAAACAAGCTCCAGAGATGGGCATGAGCTGCAACTATCAGCACAGACAGCAGAGACGGGCATGAAACGCTAATGCTGCTGTTGCAGCCACCAAGAATCCTGTGTGCAAGCACAGGTCACTATCCACACCCCCTAGGAGCCTGTGCAGCCTGCCACTGCCAGGGTCCCATAATCCAGGGACAACTTCCCGGGGAGAACACACAGTGTGCCTCAGGCTGTTGCAACGTCACACTGACCTGTGCCACTGCAGGCTTGCCCCGCATTCCAATTATAACTACTCCCCCATGCATGAGTGAGCCAGAGACCCCTAATCAGCCACTGCTTTAACCCCATCCTGTCTGGGTGGGAACAGAGCCTGAGGGCAACCTACATGCAGAGGTGGGACCAAAACAAAAGCTGAACACCAGGAGCTGTGTGAACAAAGAAGGGAAAGGGAAATCTCTCTGTGCAGTCTCAGGAGCAGCGGCTTAAATCCCCACAATCAACTTGAGGTACCCTTAATCTGTGGAATACCTGAATAGACAACGAATCAACCCAAAATTGAGGTGGTGGATTTTGGGAGCAACTGTAGACTTGGGGTTTGCTGTCTGTGACTGACTTGTTTCTGATTTTTATGTTTATCTTAGTATAGTTTTTAGCGCTTCTTATCATTGGTGGATTTGTTTATTGGTTTGGTTGCTCTCTTCTTTTTTTTTATTACATTTATATTTTTTATTTTAATAATTTTCTTTTACCACATTTTATTTTATTTTATTTTTTTTATTTTACTTTTCTTAAGTTATTATTTTTTCTTTCTTTTTTTCTCCCTTTTCTTCTGAGTCATGTGGCTGACAGGGCCTTGCTGCTCTGGCCTGGTGTCAGGCCTGAGCCTCTGAGGTGGGAGAGCCAAGTTCAGGACATTGGAGCACCAGAGACCTCCTGACCACACGTAATATCAATTGGCAAGAGCTCTCCCAGGGATCACCGTCTCAACTCTAAGACCCAGCTCCACCCAATGACCAGCAAGCTCCAGTGCTGGACACCCCATGCCAAACAACTAGCAAGACAGGAACACAAACCCACCCATTAGCAGAGAAACTGCCTAAAATCATAATAAGTTCACAGACACCCCAAAACACACCACTGGACGTGGTCCTGCCCACCAGAAGGACAAGATCCAGCCTCATCTACCAGAACACAGGCACCAGTTCCCTCCACCAGGAAGCCTACACAAGTCACTGAACCAAACTTACTGACTGGGGACCAAAAACAATGGGAACTATGAACCTGCAGCCTGTGAAAAGGAGACCCCAAACACAGTAAGTTAAGCAAAATGAGAAGCCAGAGAAATATGCAGCAGATGAAGGAGTAAGGTAAAAACCCACCAGCCCAAGCAAATGAAGAGGAAATAGGCAGTCTACCTGAAAAAGAATTCAGAGTAATGATAGTAAAGATGATCCAAAATCTTGAAAATAGAATGGAGAAAATACAAGAAACGTTTAACAAGAACCTAGAAGAACTAAAGAGCAAACAAACAACGATGAACAACACAATAAATGAAGTTAAAAATTCTTGGGGGTGTCTTCAAGATGGCGGAGAAGTAAGATGTGGAGATCACCTTCCTCCCCACAAATACACCACAACTACATCTACATGTGGAACAACTCCTACAGAACACCTACTGAACGCTGGCAGAAGCCCTCAGACTTCCCAAAAGGCAAGAAACTCCCCATGTACCTGGGTAGGGCAAAGGAAAAAAGGAAAAACAGAGAAAAAAAAATAGGGACAGGACCTGCACCTCTGGGAGGGAGCTGTGAAGGAGGAAATGTTTCCACACACTAGGAAGCCCTTTCACTGGTGGAGATGGGGGGTGGCAGAGGGGGAAGATTTGGAGCCACAGAGGAGAGCACAGCAACAAGGATGCAGAGGGCAAAGTGGGAGAGATTCCCGCACAGAAGATCAGCGCCGACAAGCACTCACCAGCCTGAGAGGTCTGTGATCTTTGATGTTACTATTGAAATTGTTTTGGAGCCATGAACCACACACCCATATAAGATGGTGAATTTCTTTGATAAATGTTATGTGTGTCCTGACTGCTCTACTGATGGGCCATTCCCCCATCTCTCTCCCTCTTGTTGGGCCTCCCTATTCCCTGAGACAAAAGAATATTGAAATTAGGCCAATTAATAACCTACAGAGGCTTCTAAGTGTTCAAGTGAAAGGAAGAGTCACATATCCCTCATGTTAAATCAAAAACTAGACATGATTAAGCTTAGTGAGGAAGGCAAAAAAAGAGGCCAAAAGCTAGGCCTCTTGCACCAAATAGACAAGTTGTGAATGCACAAGAAAAGTTTTTAAAGGAAATTAAAAATGTTATCCCAGTGAACACATGAATGATAAGAAAGCAAAATAGCCTTATTATTGATATGGAAAAAGTTTTAGTGGTCTGGATAGAAGGTCAAACCAGCCGCAACATTCCCAGGGTAAGGCCCTAACACTCTTCAATTCTATGAAGGCTGAGAGATAGATCATGGTCAGCTGTTTTTAGCAAAATGTATTTTTTGATTAAGGTATATACATTAATGCTCTTGCACACTTAATAGGCTACAGTATAGTGTAAACATAACTTTTATATGCACTGGGAAAGCAAAAAAGTTGTGTGTCATTTTATTGCAATATTCACTTTATCACAGTGGTCTGGAACTGAACCCATAATATCTCCAAGGTATGCCTGCACTGGAATGCAAACAGATCAAATACAAAGGCTGACATATCCAAGCACTCAGAAATGCACATGCTCTTCGATCTTGCCAATGCTCAGGCTCTCGATGAGATATCCCAATCCTTCCTTCACAGCATGGCGCCAGGAATAACTTTTGCCCCTTCCTTCCACCTTTTCTCCCAGTAAGAACTTTCCCTTCAACTTTTGGCATTGAGTACACCTGCTCCTTCTTCTCTCTTGTTCTCCAACAACTCCTGCCTGTCCACATGCACTCACGCTGGGTGTGAGTGCATATCTCATTTCAGGGTCCCAACCAAGAATTGGGGGTGGTGACTCAAAAGACAGGAATTCACTAAAGAAGATAGGTGAGAGTGGAAGAAGAGCCCCTCAGACGGGAAGAGAAAAAAGGATGCAGCCCATAGCAAGGTGACACAGTGTGAGTGAAGGGAGAAATGTATAATCAGGGTCATCTCATTGTTTATCTTCACCTCTTTCTTCTTCAAGGTCATCAAGGCCAGGAAAAGCAAGGAACAACCATTCAATCCTGAATCATATATGGAAACCTGATTAGAGCTGTTCTTCTAAAAACCTGGATGTCATTAATATTGATGTTTATGGAGCTAAGATCTAAGTACAGAAAAAATATATATATTTTTTAAGTATATATATATATAAATATATATATATGTTTGAAATACAGCAACATATATACTAGCTATTAATTCTTAGGAATGGGGTGTTAGGGGTGCTTTTCACCTTCTTTTTTATACTTTTCTATACTATCTCCATGCCATATTTTGCATCTATAACTTTTATAATTTGGAAAACATAATAAGCATCATGTTTTTTCCTATAGGCATGCCTCCCTAGGAGTCTAATTCATTGGTTTGTTGCTTAAAAGCAAATAGTCTGTGGCCTGCAAATCAGATAGGGACACCTAAGCCCCAAGCAATATTTGAATTTATACTTTGGGTGTGATCTTTACAGGATATAACTCTGGTCAAGAATGAACAGGTTGATGCTCCACCAGAATTGGTGCTCTATAGGGCTAACGCCCAAGCTGAGGCCTTCCAAAGCAGATGGCCGTGTTCACACTCACTGCAAGTTTATCTCATGATGTAACAGGACAGAGTCCATAGCCTATATCCAGGTTTCCTTCTATTTTGACTGAGTCAAAATTAGCCAGACACTGACTGGAACTGAGCTACTGTCTATCTTCATGGTGAAGGAAGAGCATTTGCTAGGTGAACTTATGTAAACAAAAAGGCAGCGGAATGTTTAGTTTCCTTGAGATTCCAAGTTTTACATAATGTACACTGTTGATATCAAATGAGTCTTTTTTTTTAAACATCTTTTTTGAAGTATAATTGCTTTACAATGGTGTGTTAGTTTCAGCTTTATAACAGAGTGAATCAGTTATACATATACATATGTTCCCATATCTCTTCCCTCTTGCATCTCCCTCCCTCCCACCCTCCCCATCCCACCCCTCTAGGTGGTCACAAAGCACCGAGCTGATCTCCCTGTGCTATGCGGCTGCTTCGCACTAGCTATCTATTTCACATTTGGTAGTGTATATATGTCCATGACACTCTCTCACCCTGTCACATCTCACCCCTCCCCCTCCCCATATCCTCAAGTCCATTCTCTAGTAGGTCTGTGTCTTTATTCCCGTCTTGCCACTAGGTTCTTCATGGCCTTTTTTTTTGTTTTTTGTTTTTTGTTTCCTTAGATTCCATATATATGTGTTAGCATACTGTATTTGTTTTTCTCTTTCTGACTTACTTCACTCTGTATGACAGACTCTAACTCCATCCACCTCATTACAAATACCTCCATTTCATTTCTTTTTATGGCTGAGTAATATTCCATTGTATATATGTGCCACATCTTCTTTATCCATTCATCTGTCGATGGACACTTAGGTTGCTTCCATGTCCTGGCTATTGTAAATAGAGCTGCAATGAACATTTTGGTACATGACTCTATTTGAACTATGTTTTTCTCAGGGTATATGCCCAGTAGTGGGATTGCTGGGTCGTATGGTAGTTCTATTTGTAGTTTTTTAAGGAACCTCCATACTGTTCCCCATAGTAGCTGTACCAATTTACATTCCCACTAACAGTACAAGAGGACTCCCTTTTCTCCACATCCTCTCCAGCATTTATTGTTTGTAGATTTTTTGTTGATGGCCATTCTGACTGGTGTGAGGTGATACCTCATTGTAGTTTTGATTTGCATTTCTCTAATGATTAATGATGTTGAGCATTCTTTCATGTGTCTGTTGGCAATCTGTATATCTTCTTTGGAGAAATGTCTATTTAGGTCTTCTGCCCATTTTTGGATTGGGTTGTTCATTTTTTTGTTATTGAGCTGCATGAGCTGCTTGTAAATCTTGAAGATTAATCCTTTGTCAGTTGCTTCATTTGCAAATATTTTCTCCCATTCTGAGGGTTGTCTTTTGGTCTTGTTTATGGTTTCCTTTACTGTGCAAAAGCTTTTAAGTTTCATTAGGTCCCATTTGTTTATTTGTGTTCTTATTTCCATTTCTCTAGGAGCTGGGTCAAAAAGAATCTTGCTGTGATGTATGTCATGGAGTGTTCTGCCTATGTTTTCCTCTAAGAGTTTGATAGTGTCTGGCCTTACACTTAGGTCTTTAATTCATTTTGAGTTTATTTTTGTGCATGGTGTCAGGGAGTGTTCTAATTTCATACTTTTACATATATCTGTCCAATTTTCCCAGCACCACTTATTGAAGAGGCTGTCTTTTCTCCACTGTATATGCTTGCCTCCTTTATCAAAGATAAGGTGACCATATGTGCATGGGTTTATCTCTGGGCTTTCTATCCTGTTCCACTGATCTATATTTCTGTTTTTGTGCCAGTACCAAACTGTCTTGATTACTGTAGCTTTGTAATATAGTCTGAAGTCAGGGAGCCTGATTCCCCCAGCTCCATTTTTTGTTCTCAAGATTGCTTTGGCTATTCGGGGTCTTTTGTGTTTCCATACAAATTGTGAAATTTTTTGTTCTAGTTCTGTGAAAAATGCCAGTGGTAGTTTGATAGGGATTGCATTGAATCTGTAGATTGCTTTGGGTAGTAGAGTCATTTTCACAATGTTGATTCTTCCAATCCAAGAACATGGTATATCTCTCCATCTATTTGTATCATCTTTAATTTCTTTCATCAGTGTCTTATAATTTTCTGCATACAGGTCTTTTGTCTCCTTAGGTAGGTTTATTCCTAGATATTTTATTCTTTTTGTTGCAATGGTAAACGGAAGTGTTTTCTTAATTTCACTTTCAGATTTTTCATCATTAGTGTATAGAAATGCAAGAGATTTCTGTGCATTAATTTTGTATCCTGCTACTTTACCAAATTCATTGATTAGCTCTAGTAGTTTTCTGGTAGCATCTTTAGGATTCTCTGTGTATAGTATCATGTCATCTGCAAACAGTGACAGCTTTACTTCTTCTTTTCTGGTTTGGATTCCTTTTATTTCTTTTTCTTCTCTGATTGCTGTGGCTAACACTTCGAAAACTATGTTGAATAATAGTGGCGAGAGTGGGCAACCTTGTCTTGTTCCTGATCTTAGTGGAAATGGTTTCAGTTTTTCAACATTGAGGATGATGTTGGCTGTGGGTTTGTCATATATGGCCTTTATTATGTTGAGGAAAGTTCCCTCTATGCCTACTTTCTGCAGGGCTTTTATCATAAATGGGTGTTGAATTTTGTCGAAAGCTTTCTCTGCATCTATTGAGATGATCATATGATTTTTCTCCTTCAATTTGTTAATATGGTGTATCACGTTGATTGATTTCCGTATACTGAAGAATCCTTGCATTCCTGGGATAAACCCCACTTGATCATGGTGTATGATCCTTTTAATGTGCTGTTGGATTCTGTTTGCTAGTATTTTGTTGAGGATTTTTGCATCTGTGTTCATCAGTGATATTGGCCTGTAGTTTTCTTTCTTTGTGACATGTTTGTCTGGTTTTGGTATCAGGGTGATGGTGGCCTCGTAGAATGAGTTTGGGAGTGTTCCTCCCTCTGCAATATTTTGGAAGAGTTTGAGAAGGATAGGTGTTAGCTCTTCTCTAAATGTTTGATAGAATTCACCTGTGAAGCCATCTGGTCCTGGGCTTTTGTTTGTTGGAAGGTCTTTAATCACAGTTTCAATTTCAGTGCTTGTGATTGGTCTGTTCATATTTTCTATTTCTTCCTGGTTCAGTCTCGGCAGGTTGTGCATTTCTAAGAATCTGTCCATTTCTTCCAGGTTGTCCATTTTATTGGCATAGAGTTGCTTGTAGTAATCTCTCATGATCGTTTGTATTTCTGCAGTGTCAGTGGTTACTTCTCCTTTTTCGTTTCTAATTCTATTGATTTGAGTCTTCTCCCTTTTTCTCTTGATGAGTCTGGCTAATGGTTTATCAATTTTGTTTATCTTCTCAAAGAACCAGCTTTTAGTTTCATTGATTTTTGCTCAAATGAGTCTTATTTAGACCATGGTACCCACTTTTTCTATGGAGTTGTGTTAAAGAAAATAAAAGTGTCTTTTATTTAAAAAAAAAGAATGACAGGTTGGACAAGCTGTGCCCTGTTCAAAGAAACCCAAGAGGGAGCCAGACCAGCTGAAATCCAGTCTATGCTTCAATTGCCAACCCTTATCCTAGGGTGGAGTTGCTTTAGTCCAAAATGATATTTTTTCAGAATGGGTCTCCTGGAGGGGCCATAATTGGGTAATTTGTGTACCATATAAAGTAACTTCTGGTGATTTGCATGAAGTCACTAGTATATGTGGGAAGTAATTCCAGCCCTGTCTGACGTGAAATAGCTGGCTCCACTTATTTACTCAGGTACCAACAGGTCAGTAGCTCTCCAGATATATTTCCTGGTCCTCATATATTTGAATCCTATGAGAAAGTTGCTCCAGGCAAAGACTTGCATTAGGCAAACACTGAAGAATAATTCATTTACTTTAGGGTACAATGGCAGAAAATAGATATCTAACACTGATTTTACAGTGTATTTTTTTTATTTTATAGAAATATAGTTGATTTACAACCTTGTAATATTATAATGTATTATTTCTGCTGTACAGAAAAGTGATTCAGTTATACATATAAATATATTCTTTTTCATATTCTTTTCCATTTTATTTTATTACAGGATATTGAATATAATTCCCTTACAGTGTATTTCTTGATTGCATATTTGGTATCTGGTGTTCTGCAATTATTTTGTGTCACTTAATCTTATAATAGCTCTAGACGCTTGACGGTGTTCTTTTTACCCTCCTGATGAGAAAAATAAGGGACAGAAAGGCAAGATCACGTTCTGAATAATTAGAACAATTCCATCATAACAAGAATTTCCTTCATGCCACTTTATTGTTAATTCTTCCTCCAATCCAAGCTCCCGGCAGCCACTAATATAGTTTCTTAACTTAAACTTTTCTCTTTTCCAGAGTTTCCTAAAATGGAAATTTAAATATATATAGCAATTTGAGTCTGGCTTCTGGCACTTAGTATTGTGGTTTAGGATTCATTCACATAGTTGTGTGTATCAGTTTATTCTTTATATTGCTGTGTAGAATTCAATGTGTGGACCCACCAGAGTTTGTTAGTTCATTCCCCAAGTGAGGAACAATTGGATTGTTTACAATTCTAGTTAACTGATCAGTTACCTAGAAGATTGATAGTATTTTAGGCTTAATTTAATGGGCTCAGTGAATATATATATATATATAAATTGAAAGCTCAAAACTAGGGTAAAGACCATGGCTTTCTTATCCAAGGTTAATTTTAACTTTTATCCAAGGTTAATAATTCAAGGCTTGAATTATTCAGGAGGAAAGATTCTCCCTATCAGTTCCTCTGCACTAAAGCTAGGACAGAAGAGTTTAGCCTTAAGCTCCTGGAGGCAGAGTCAGCAGCTTCCCTCGCCAGGGCTCTTGGTGCTACCCTAGACCAGAAGCAGTCACACAGGGCTAGTTCCCAGAGGCTCAGAGTCAAACTATATTATTATTTCTCCCTTCTAATAAGTCACCTCATACTAACTCTGTCTTCTATTTTCTTCTTTTAAGCACAGTTCTTTCACCCCGCCCTACTTATTGGACTCCCAAGTCAATCTAGTTTATCACTCAA
This sequence comes from Balaenoptera ricei, assembly GCF_028023285.1. Taxonomy (NCBI): domain Eukaryota; kingdom Metazoa; phylum Chordata; class Mammalia; order Artiodactyla; family Balaenopteridae; genus Balaenoptera; species Balaenoptera ricei. Next base: position 115,964,008 of record NC_082639.1, on the reverse strand, counting down.
CTGTAGTAATTTTGTATTTATAACAAGAGGCACTTAGAATAAAGATCATGAATATAAATATAAAAATAACCTAGAAGGCAAACATTATGTGCATATGAAGTAATCCATTTTTCAGAAGCTACAAGGATAAAGGGAACTTGAAACAGGATTGCGACAGCATCTTGAAAATAAAAACACTTTTAATGTATTTCAGTTTTAGAACATCCACTCTACAACTCTTGAGGTTGGGGAGGTTAATTTATTTTAGTTTTTTCTATATAAAAATATTCTTTAACATCTTTATTGGAGTATAATTGCTTTACAATGTTGTGTTAGTTTCTGCATCATAACAAACTGAATCAGCTGTATGCATACATATAACCCCTTATCACCTCCCTCTTGCACTTCCCTCCCACCCTCCCTATCCCACTGCTCTAGGTGGTCACAAAGCACCGAGCTGATCTCCCTGTGCGATGCAGCTGCTTGCCACTAGCTATTTCGTAGTGTAGATATGTCAGTGCTACTCTCTCACTTCCTCCCAGCTTACCCTTCCCCCTCCCATTGTCCTCAAGTCCATTCTCTACGTCGGTGTCTTTATTCCTGTCCTGCCCCCAGGTTGATCAGAACTATATATTATTCTTAACATCTTTATTGGAGTATAATTGCTTTACAATGGTGTGTTAGTTTTTTTTTTTTTTTTTAAGATTCCATATATATGTGCTAGCATATGGTATTTGTTTTTCTTTTTTTGACTTACTTCACTCTGTATGACAGACTCTAGGTCCATCCACCTCACTACAAATAACTCAATTTTGTTTCTTTTTATGGCTGAGTAATATTCCATTGTATATATGTGCCACATCTTCTTTATCCATTCATCTGTCGATGGACACTTAGGTTGCTTCCAGGTTCTAGCTATTGTAAATAGTGCTGCAGTGAACATTGTGGTACATGTCTCTTTTTGAATTATGGTTTTCTCACGGTATATGTCCAGTAGTGGGATTGCTGGGTCGTATGGTAGTTCTATTTGTAGTTTTTGAAGGAACCTCCATACTGTTCCCCATAGTAGCTGTACCAATTTACATTCCCACCAACAGTACAAGAGGGCTCCCTTTTCTCCACATCCTCTCCAGCATTTATTGTTTGTAGATTTTTTGTTGATGGCCATTCTGACCAGTGTGAGGTGATACCTCATTGTAGTTTTGATTTACAATTCTCTAATGATTAGTGATGTTGACCATCCTTTCATGGGTTTGTTGGAAATCTGTATATCTTCTTTGGCGATATGTCTATTTAGATCATCTGCCCATTTCTGGATTGGGTTGTTTGTTTTTTTGATATTGAGCTGCATGAGCTGCTTGTATTTTTTGTAGATAAATCCTTTGTCAGTTGCTTCATTTGCAAATATTTTCTCCCATTCTGAGGGTTGTCTTTATGTCTTGTTTATGGTTTCCTTTGCTGTGCAAAGGCTTTTAAGTTTAAAAAGGTCTCATTTGTTTATTTTTGTTTTTATTTCCTTTTCTCTAGGAGCTGGGTCATAAAGGATCTCTCTGTGATTTATGTCAAAGGATGTTCTTCCTATGTTTTCCTCTAAGAGTTTTATACTGTCTGGGCTTATATTTAGGTCTTTAATCCATTTTGAGTTTATTTTTATGTATGGTGTTGGGAAGTGTTCTAATTTCATTCTTTTACATGTAGCTGTCCAGTTTTCCAGCACCATTTATTGAAGAGGCTGTCTTTTTTCCATTGCATATTCTTGCCTCCTTTATCAAAGATAAGTTGTCCATATGTGCGTTGGTTTATCTCTGGGCTTTCTAACCTGTTCCCTTGATCTATATTTCTCTTTCTGTGTAAGTACCATACTGTCTTGATTACTGTAGCTTTGTAGTATAGTCTGAAGTCAGGGAGCCTGATTCCTCCAGCTCCATTTTTCTTTCTCAAGATTGCTTTGGCTATTCGGGGTCTTTTGTATTTCCAAACAAATTGTGAAATTTTGTTCTAGTTCTGTGAAAAATGCCATTGGTGGTTTGATACGGATTGCATTGAATCTGTAGATTGCTTTGGGTAGTATAGTCATTTTCACAATGTTGATTCTTCCCATCCAAGAACATGGTATATCTCTCTATCTGTTTATATCATCTTTAATTTCTTTCATCAGTGTCTTATAGTTTTCTGCATACAGGTCTTTTTTCTCCCTAGGTAGGTTTATCCCTAGGTATTTTATTCTTTTTGTTGCAATGATAAATGGGAGTGTTTCCTTAATTTCTCTTTCAGATTTTTCATCATTAGTGTATAGGAATGCAAGAGATTTCTGTGCATTATGATGACAGTCTGCCAGACTCTGCTCCCAGCCTTCTTTTTTCAGAAAGTGCCCATCTCCCCTAGCCCCACCATCCACATTTTAACAACGGGAGTTGCCCTGTGTGAACCACGTGATCTTAGGCCATGGCAACAGCTGATGGGTCCAGGGGTGGCCTCTGGACCTCAACTAGACAAGTCAGATTTCTTCCCAAGAAACGTGTGACTGGAACTAAGGTAGATGAGGTTCATCTTTCTCTGGGTTGCTGGCATGGAACATGCAGATTTGGCACTGCTGGCAGAACTATTCTCAGCCTGTGGAAATGGAGGGAAATGGCCTGCAGTGAGGAAGGAGCAGGAAGGAGAGGTGTGGGGACGGAGAAATAGAGTCCTCAATGGTGCACGATCCCAGACCCAGCTGTGTCCTGTCCCCAGGCCCCAGGGACACTTCAGGAGCCCTCCCCCTCTTACCTCAGGACACTTCTGGCTGGATCTCTTGTTTCAAGCAAACCAAGAGCCTGAGCAGCAGGAAATACACTGTATGAATGCGTGCCAAGCCCTGCAGGAGGAGACCTCACAGACTTGTCTGTGTATCTTGTCTGCTCCGCATCACTCTCTCCTTCCAGAACAGCGCCCCACTCTGCTGGAAAACTGTTCCTTCCCTACCTTTCCAGCCATGTGGTTCTGGTGGAGGTTGTTCCCCCAACCCTGGCTACCCTTCACTAATATAATCCATAGCCTCCTCAACAGCCCAGTGAAGTGTCAAATGGTGGTTCTCAAAGTGTGGTTTGAGGGTCCCTTGGCAGTCTCCCTGGCACTTTCAGAGGGTCCTCCCCTTTTCACCCTTGTCATCTATGTGTAGCTGGATTTTCGTCTCATACTTCAACCAGCACAACACGTGGCAAGAGACTGAACACAGAAGCAGATACGAGGATTCAGCTGTCTTCTATCAAGCCAGACGTTGGAAGACATTTGCAAAAATGTAAAACAATGCCACTAAAGATTTTTGTCTTAGAAAATAGTTATTTTTCATGCAAATATTAAAAAAATAAAAAATAAAAAATATAAAGAAATCATACGACTCAACAACAAAAAACAGCTCAATTAAAAAACTGAGAGGAGGAGCTGAATAGACATTTTTCCAAAGAAGACATACAGATAGCCAAAGTACACATGAAAAGATGCTCAACATCACTAATCATGAGGGAGATGCAATTAAAACCACAATGAGATATCTCCACACACCTGTCAGAATGGCTATTATCAAAAAGGCAAGAAATAACAAGTGTTGGCAAGGATGTGGAGAAAAGGGAACACTCGTACACTGTTGGTGGGAATGTAAATTGGTGCAGCCACTGTGGAAAACAGTATGGAGAGTCCTCAAAAAATTAAGAATAGAACTATCATATGATCCAGCTATTCCATTTCAGAGTATTTATCCAAAGAACACAAAAGCACTATTTTCAAAAGATACATGCATCTGCATTTTCTTCACAGCATTATTTACAATAGCCAAGATGTGAACACAACCTAAGTGCCCATAAAGGGATGAATGGATAACAAGAGATGTGGTATATATACATATGTATACACACACACACACACACACACACACACACACACACACACACATACACAATGGAATTCTACCCAGTTATAAAAAAGATGAAGTCTTGCCATTTGCAATAACGTGGATGGACCTTGAGGGTATTACGCTAAGTGAAATAAGTCAGACAGAGAAAGACAAATACTGTATGATCTCATTCATATGTGGAATATAAAAAACAAACAAACAAAAAACCAAAATAAATGAATAACCCAAACCAAACAAAAACAAACACATAGATATAGAGAAAAGAATAGTGGTTACCAGAGAGGAATGGTGTGGAAGGGTGAAATGGTTAAAAGGGATCAATTATACCAACAGTATGGTGATGGATGGAAACTAAATTTTTGGTGGTAAGCAGGCTGTAGCATGTAAAGGAGTAGAAACATAATGTTGTACACATAAAACTTGTTATAAGCCAGTTAACACAATTTTTAAAAAAATACAATGAAAAAACACATGGCTTCTCTAACATGTTTTCTATGAAGGCCAAAGGGAACCATGTAAGTGATGATGTACGCACATAGTGCTATACAGTTATAAACTGTTATGTGGTGTCTAAGGAACTTTAGATAAGGGATTGTGTCTGTCTTGCATTGTATTTTCCTCAGCTATCTGAAGTGAGGAGGTGTAGCTCTTAGAGTTGGGCTCAAGGTGGCAGTAATTATACATAATTGCACAAAATTACCACCAGCCCTGTGCACAAGTCAATTAAGTTCCTCTATAGCTCTACTCTTGTGACTTACAGTGTGTGTGAAATGACACATATTAATTACAGTAGTTGCAATTTGTACAAAAGAAAAATAAATAAGATCCTATACAAGTAAACACCGAGAAGACTTCTAGCCAAAGAGGAGATCTAAAGGAGGATTTCCTGAGGAGGAGACATTAAATTGGAACTCAAACAATGAAAAGGTTTGACCAAGTTTGGTTTGTGAAAATCCTGAAGCAGAAGGAAACACAGTGTACTGAAGAAACTTTGAGTAGTAAGCAAAGGGAAGAAGTGTGAAAGAGACTCAATTGGCAGACAATGAACCCATTGCTGTCGTCACCTGTATTCTTATGGATGATTCATATTTCTCTCCCTACTCCCTCCCAGGAAAACAAAAGACAGAAAATTTCTTGAGGCAAGAAATAGTGTCAAATTCACCAAGTATCTCCTGTAGAAGCAAAAGATTAAAGTGTAGTTAATTTTCAATATGCCTTTGATTAAGTCATAATTGGAGTTATTTTTTGTAGAAGATGAAATGAGACACAATTTTGAGGTTCAAGCACAATAATATGGATTAAAGAAAATGGAGCAAAAGAAAAACAAGAAAAAAAAATTTTACTAAGAAAAAATGCCCTTGTGAACATGTGATTACTAATTAGGTGCCCAGATCTTCACTACAGAAATCCCCACAGGTTAACCTCACTAGACTTCTTCCACAATAGTCTTGTTTTGTTTGTTTTGCTTTTTGGTGCTGAAACCAAACTCAAGACTACTGTGGAGGTTGTGGAATGAACCTCCACAGTAGTCTTGATCTTGAAATATTTTAGAAATGCAGAAATCACTGTCTTGTAAGAGGAGAAATATAAATTAGTAAAAATCTCTGGAGACTAAAATGCAGAATGCTGTAATCTTGAAAAAGACTGAGAAAATAATGTATTTGGAAGGATTACAGTGAAAAATGGTGCTAGTTTAAATCATTTAAAAAGCTGACTAGTGCTGGCTATGTCATGCTGTGCCATGAGATAATTTCCTCCCTCAATTTCTTTCCTCTCAGGGAGAGAGGTTTTGAAGTTATAAGGTGATTTTGAAATTCTGCCCAAAAATGCTTATAACTTTTGTACAGTCAGGAAACTGCACAATTTCCTCCTGTGAATATTTTATTCAAAATGAAGAATAGTAGCAGGCATACTTTCATTTAGTCTTTCATAACAAATTCATAGCTGAAAGAAGTTCCCACATTAAAACTTTCTTATCCAGTGAACTTAAATGTGGTTCAGTAAAAACCAAAGTTCCTTAAATTGGGCTCAAATTAAAAGGTGAGTCATCCAGCTACTTCTCCCTCCTTCACTGTTCTCAGAGTGGCAGTGGCAGGAGGAGATCCTGTAAAACCACAAGAAAAAAAGCATCCATGTTGCTGCAAATGGCAAAAATTCATCTTTTTTATGGCTGGGTAGTATTCCATTTTATATATGTACCACATCTTCTTTATCCATTCATCTGTTGATGGACATTTAGGTTGTTTCCATGTCTTGGCTATTGTAAATAATACTGCTATGGGCGTTGGAGTTCGTGTATCTTTTTGAATTAGTGTTTTTGTTTTTGTTTTTGGATATGTACCCAGGATTGGAATTTCTGGGTCATATGATAGTTCTATTTTTGTTTTTTTTTGAGAACCCTCCATACCGTTTCCACAGTGGCTGTATCAATTTACATTTCCACCAACAGTGTATAAGGGCTCCCTTTTCTCCACATCTTCTCCAACATTTGTTATTTGTGTTCTTTTTGACGATAGCCATTCTGACATGTGTGAGGTGATATCTTGTGGTTTTGCATTTCCCTGATCATTAGTGATGTTGAGTATCTTCTCATGTGCTTGTTGGCCATCTGCATTTCCTCTTTAGAAAAATGTCTTTCAGTTCTTCTGCCCATTTAAAATTTTTTAAATTGGGTTGTTTGGGTTTTTTTGATGTTGAGTTGTATGAGCTGTTTATATACATTGGATACTAATCCCTTATTTGTCATATCACTTGCAAATATTTCCTCCTATTCAGTAGGCTGTCCATTTGTTTTTTTGATGGTTTCCTTTGCTGTGCAAAAGCCTTTAAGTTTAATTAGGTTTCATCTGTTTATTTTTGCTTTTATTTCCTTTATTTTAGGAGACAGAACCACAAAACTATTCCTGTGATTTAAGCCAAAGATTGTTCTGCCTATGTTTTCTTCTAGGAGTTTTATAGTATCCAGTCTTACATTTAGGTCTTTAATTCATTTTGAATTTTTTTGTATACTGTGTTAAAGAATATTCTAATTTCATTCTTTTATATGTAGATGTCCAGTTTTCCCAGAACCACTTATTGAAGAGACTGTCTTTTCTCCATTGTATATTCTTTCCTCCTTTGTTATAGATTAATTGACTAAATTTGTGTGGGTTTATTTCTGGGGTCTCTATCCTGTTCCATTGATCTATGTGTCTGTTTTTGTGCAAGTACCATACTGTTTTGATTACTCTACCTTTATAGTATAGGATGAACAGACTAATTTACAGTAATGAAATTAAATCAGTAATTTAAAAACTCCTAACAAACAAAAGTCCAGGGCCAGAAGGCTTCACAGGCAAATTCTAACAAACATTTAGAGAAGAGTTAACACCTATCTTTATGAAGCTAATCCAAAAAATTGCAGATGAAGGAACATTTCCAAACTCATTCTATGAGGCCAGCATCACCCTGATACCAAAACCAGGCAAAGATATCATAAAAAAAGAAAATTACAGGCCAATATCACTGATGAACATAGATGAAAAAATTCTCAACAAAATAATAGCAAACCAAATTCAACAATACATTAAAAGGATCATATACCATGATCAAGTGGGATTTATCCCAAGGATGCAAGGATTTTTCAATATCCACAAATCAATGTGATACACCACATTAACATACTGAAGAATAAAAACCATATTATCATCTCAATAGATGCAGAAAAAGCTTTTGATAAAATTCAACATCCATATATAATAAAAACTCTCCAGAAGGTGGGCATAGAGGGAATATAACTTAACATAATAAAGGCCATATATGACAAACTGACAGCTAACATCATACTCAGTGGTGAAAAGCTGAAAGCATTTTCTCTAAGATCAGGAACAAGAAAAGGATGCCCACTTTCACCACTTTTATTCAACATGGTTTTGGAAGTCCTAGCCACAGCAATCAGAGAAGAAAAAGAAATAAAGGGAATCCAAACTGGAAAAAAAAAAAAAAAGAAGTAAAACTGTCACTGTTTGCAGACGACATGGTACTGTATATAGAAAATCCTAAGGACACTACCAGAAAACTACTAGAGCTCATCAGTGAATTTGGTAAAGTTGCAGGATATGAAATTAATATACACAGATATGTTGCATTTCTCTACACTAAGAACAAAATATCAGAAAGAGAAATTAAGGAAACAATCTCATTTACCATTGCATCAAAAAGAATAAAATAACTAAGAATAAACCTACCTAAGGAGGCAAAAGACCGGTACTCTGATAACTATAAGACACTGATGAAAGAAATTGAAGGTGACACAAAGAGATGGAAAGAGATACTGTATTCTTGGATTGGAAGAATCAATATTGTTAAAATGACCATACTACCCAAGGTAATCTACAGATTCTATGCAATCCCTATCAAAATACCAGCGACATTTTTCACAGAACTAGGACAAAAAGTTTTAAAATTTGTATGGAAACAAAAAAGACCCTGAATAGCTGAAACAATCTTGAGAAAGAAGAACAGGGCTGAAGGAATCACTCTCCCTGACTTCAATAAAAGTAAGTTTAAAAAAAGACAAGAGATAAGTGCTGGGAGTATTTGGAGAAAAATGTACTGTTAGTAGGAACTTAAATTACTTCAGCCACTTTGGAAAACAGTATGGATGTTTCTCAAAAAATTAAAAATAAAAGTACAGTATGATCCAGCAATCCTACTTCTGGGTATATATCTGAAGGAAGTGAAATCACTGTCTCAAAGATATATCTGCACTCCTATGTTCATTACATTATTATTCCCTGTAGTCGAAAGGGTTGAAGCAATACAATTGCCCATCCATATATGGGTATGTACACACACACACACACACAATGAAATATTATTCAGTCATGAAATGAGAAAGAAGAAAATGCTGCCATTTGTGACAAGGTGGATGGACTTTAACGGGATTATGCTTAGTGAAATAAGTCAGACAGAGAAAGACAAACACTGTATGATCTCACTTAAAGGTGGAATCTAAAATAAACAAACTCACAGGATATAGATTGGTAGCTGTCATGGACAAGGGCTTGGGAAAAATGAGAAAATGTTAGTCAAAGGGTATGACATTCCAGGTATAAGAGGAATAAATTCTGGAGATCTAATGTATTGCATGGTGACTATAGTTAACAATACTATATTATATACTTGAAAGTTTTTAAGAGAGTGTCTCTTAAATATCATCACCAAAAAAAGGTAATTATGTGATGTGATGAAAGTGTTAACTAATCTTATTATGGTGATCATTTCTCAAGATACAATGGTATCAGATAATCCCATTGTACATAACTCATATATAACACAATGTTATATGTCAATTATATCTCAACAAAGCTGGAAAAAACCAACAACTCAGATACTATCTTTTTCCTGAAGTAGGCTGAGGCTTGGTTTTAGGCTTTGTTAGGAAGGTTCTAGAGTAGTTGCTAGTCTACTGTATAAAGTTCACTCCTAATAAACAACTTCTCAATTTTGTTAGTTTGATGCCCAGGTGCTAAATATGTGTCTCTATTTTGGCAGCATTCAACGTTGCCTGCACTCTTTGCTCTCTTGTTCTTCTGTTCTGTTCTCAAACTCCTAGGGGCTGCTCCGTGGTGGACCTCATTTTATCTCACCCTCTTTATGTGCAACCCAGGACTCAGTCAATGAGCCCTCTGTATAGCTCCCTTCTCTCCAGATTCCAGCTAGTTAGGTACCATGAAAACTAATATTTACCCCTTCACCTGGTGTGACTGTCATGCTCTACTTTGACACCTGCTCACTGGCCTGCAATCAGGAAATCTTCCAAGGTAGAGATCTTGGGCAATTATAAAGCTTATGTTCTGAGTTTTCCTTCTCTCAGGGATTTTATTCTTGTGCCACCGGTTGTTTGAAGACTGAAAACTCTCACCTCATGTTATTTTATTGAGTAATATTGCTGCTTATGGTGGTAAGCTTCTCTGCAATCACCAGAAACAGAAGTCGATAGTTATATTTTAAATATTGATGTTAGATATTTTATTTTTTTAGGTGATATTTACTGTCACTTAGAATAGATTTAATTCACTATTCATTACTTTTTGCTCATTGCATGTCCCTATGTGGGGTCTGAAATCCACATATTTAAGATGTGAGAATAATTAGATAGAGTTGGAAAACTAATAATGAGTGTACCTACAAATCAGAGAAATGGGACTAGATATTCCACACCAGCTAGGGATAAGGAAGCTTCTTGCAAGTATTGGTATCTTTGTGTCAATCACCAATGGTGCCTCCTCCGGAGAAACCAATTACACAAATGTTCCCCTTCTGGGGGATTTAGTTGCAGAAAATAACTCTTTGTGTGGACCAAATAAACCTTGCTCCAGGGCACAGGGTTTATAGATTTGAACACAGGGCTGTGGGACCAAACTGCATCACCTTAGGCTGGCCCTGGTTAGGGCCTTGTCCTTTGGAAATCACATTCAGAATATAGACCTTAATGTTGATGAGGCTCTGTGTGCCCCACCCTGTATGGCTCATAGTGCACAAATCAACTACCCCCAAGCGGCTCACTTCTGCAATAAAGAGACCATATCCAGTACTTTTGGAGAACGATGACCTTTAAAAAAGAAAATTTTATTTTTTTACATGATGAACATTTTAGATAATAAGTAAATTTTATAAAAGAAAGTAACAGTAACCTAATCCACAGCTCAGGTATAAAAATCTCTTAATGTGCTGGGTTATGTCTACTGAATCTATTGTTTAAATATAAGTCTCAACTTTAAGAGTATCAGTATTAAAGCCACCTGAAGATTTAAAGAAGGAGGCTCTCCTCTTCAACTTTCAGAATTAAATGAAAACTGGTTGGTCCTTCCTATCTTCTTAGTCTTGATGACCTTGAAGGAGAGATGAGAAAGACACAATGAGATCCTAGCAGTTGACATTAAGTGCTGCTCATTTTTCTCCCTTCACCCACACTTCATGTCTTAATAGTCTCCCATAGTCTCATCTCTCATAATCTTTCACATCTACTGAATTTCAGAACTCATTATGCTGTTTTACACTTTTGAGGACATGCATGTGTCATTTTCTTGGCTTAGAACTCTTTCCAATGTCTTTACTTTGCTGAGAAAAAATAGTAGCTAATGCAGACTAATTTCTCACTTTGTGTTGGACAGTGAGATAATGTATATGTATTGTCTCACTTAGCTTTTAACCAACCCTATGAGATAGAGACTTTGACTCTTTTGGAGGACCAATTAACCTGTTTCTCCAATACCAGGCAACTAGTGAGTGCTGAAGCCAGGATTCAAATCAGGTCAGTCCCATTCAAAGCCTTGCTCTTGACCACTATGTGAAATTATTCCCCTGCCCTCCTAATGTCTTCAAATATTTTATTATTTAGCACTAGTATCAAATCCTTTTGAAATCTATATGAACGTCATTTCCTCGCATCCTTTAAAAAATCCTCCACTTGCAAACGAACACAAGAGCATTGTGTTTTCCTCCCATCTGCTAGACTCTATATGTAAGAATATAGAAACTGGTGCTCTCAAAACCCAGACAAAATTATTTGCCTTTCTGGAAAACTAATGTTTCTCCATCCAGTTCCCACCTGGATGAAGCTGTGATTTCCACATGTGAGTTTCACTTTCTGGTCAATTGTTCTCAGTTGAAAGCAGAAAAGTCGACGTTTGTCTCCTTCCTCACACTTGATATTGTGCCATTTTCCATTCCCGACAGCATCCATCTTTCCTGTATTATCCTGTATTTCATAGATTATGTTCTTCTTATTTACTTTTTTCTTCAACAGAAATTTAATATTCAGGGCCTGAAAATATAGTAACCTCCATATGTATGAGAAAGACCCTTGTGACACAATAAACACAAGATATAAAAAAGCAGTTATAGGCACAGATATGCATACGGCTTTGGAAAGGTCTTCTCTGAGAACTTTCCTTTTATTATCTTGATTTTTTATTTTTGCCTTTCTTTTTCTAGATTTTTTTCTATCTGGCAATTCTAGAACAGTGAATTTTCTTCCTATTTTCTACTGCTTCCACCTTAAGGGCAGCTTTGTTTCCTTAAAACAACTGGAATCAGGGGAATCAGAAATCCCTGATGAATATTTGTGGCTCCTCTCCTTATGCAGAAATGAATGAACATCGACTATAACTTTTCACTTAATAGATTATAAAAAATCTATATAACAGGTTAGGTTCTGGTAACTCACTAATTTTTTTCTCTACCTTCTCCATTTACTCACTCTTCTCCAATATTTTATTTCCATTGATGTAGGTTTCACAGTTCACACTCTATATGTATCACTCATGTAAGCTATGACTCATCAATTCTATAATTGCATTTGTAGGCATGGTCTCAAAGATAGTGTAAGAAAGTAATGGAGGTAAATTAAGGGGCTATCTTAGGAGACACTTATACAGGTTTATGAAGCAGTTAATTATGTAAGATGTAAGGTGAGTTCATAGACATCTGTAAATTTTAGGGGGGATTTAAGATATCATACTCTTTAGTACCCTGAATTTGGAAATTGACATATCAGTAAAACTCTCTACGCCTTTGTTTTTGATAAATAAGGGAATTAGATTACCAATTTTCCAAATACCATGCAATACAATATTTCTTCAATTAGTTGTTCATGAATAACTGATTAAATGAATGAATAATCTAGAGGAGACAGCACTGAATTGTTATATCATCTGCCTAACTGTTGAATGTATATGCATTCAGGAGAATACAAGCCAATCTCTTTATTACTCTGGATGCATGTCGCAACCAGAATTCAATCTGAGTAAGGCAATCCATTCTTCAAAGTAAAAAGAAAGTGATGAATTTGCAGTGGAGTTCTGAGATAAAATTATTAGAATGTGCATATTGATTTATACCCTGCACAGTCCTTGTTCATGGTGTCTGAAACCAGGTAATTATAACTGGAGAAATGACAAGGTTTCTTGGTGAATCTTTTCAAGGACTTGCTTGGAGGTATCTTGGGTAGAAGAATGCTAACACGCCACCCAATCCCATTTCCTGTTATGTGGCAGACTTGACCACCTATCTCTAGTCAAGAAAGAGAACTGAGAACTGAGTTCCAATATTCAGTCAGTAAGCAGAGCTTGGCAAATGAAGACATTCAATTTCAGGCACTGATCGAGAAAATGAAAAACAATTTTAAGAGATTACCTGATATAACACAAACAACCCATACATAAATGTTCCCGACGCTTGCTTGCAAAGACTATCTATCTTGGGAGTTTCTTTTGCTCTTTTGACAATGCTGTTTGGAACTTCAGACTTTTGATCAAGACCAACTTCAGACACAGACGATGCTTTGTTTATCTCCAGGATTCCTCTGCATTCAAAGTAATCTGATATGGTAATGACCTTCTGCTTTGTGAATTTCTCTTTAAGGTTGGTGTTAAAAACCTTCACTTGGAAAAACTGACTTGCAGTAACCACTGTAGCATGAACCATTGTGTTTTTCCCCCCTTCTGGTGACTCATATTCAAATGGCTCTGCTGCTTTCAGTACCATCACTGTCATTGGGCCCTTTTGCAGGACACTTCTCCTGGCAGCTACTTTACTTTGGACCTGCGTTTTCTGGTTCTGTATTGGACAGAAACAGGAAAATAAACTTACAAGTTTGAGCAGGGAACACGAAGTCTCTTTCTCTGAGTGAAACCTCAGTCATAACATTGGGCCACACAACCTTCCTAAATATTTGGACCTGGAGTCAGGCTAGAAAGGAAGTGCTTAATGGAAAGGAAACAGTAATGAACTGGTAAAGTATAAGGTAGCAGACAACAGGAATAGAAGTTAGACTATCCATTATAAACAGAATAATCTTTCTGAATTAAAGCATGATCCTCAGCAAGAGCAACACAGAGCCATGGAGGATGAGAACATTGTCATGAAACATTTGAGGGATAGATTAAAATATAATAATAAATTCAAATATGTCCTCTACTCACTTAAACGACTAAAGAAAATAAAAAGAGTGAAAAAATAACTAAGATAGCATTGCAAACAGAGAACGGTGCCTACCACAAACCACAAACATTAAGGGTTTTCAAGTATCACTAGAGTACCCGGGGCCATTGTGAGGATTCAAAATATTGCCTCTTCCAAAGAAATAATAGTCTGCTACAAGTAGTGAGAAAGACATGCAGTGGCTCAGAATTCCCTGTTCTAAACTGGCTCAAATAAAAGATATCTGATTAGAACCATGTCCTCTTCAGTGTATCCACAGTATTTCTCAGTGGTTTGGATGTTAACAGAAAAACAGAGGACAGGTTTGTTTACCTCTAATCTCCTCTCTCCACAGTGGCCTGATTTGATTGAGTTGCAGCAGAATACTTTCATAATGGGAAAGTTGCCTGATCTGTAATAGGAAGTATGGGAGGCAAGCGGGGTGGGGAGGGGGGTGTCATGTATTCATGAAAGATGGAGTCAAGCTATCTACCTCCACAGACCAGAAGTTCTCAGAGTGGTCTGACCTGGGATATTACACATGGTGATCACCTGTAAATGATTGGACTTTACCTGGATATGGCTTCTCATCAATGTGACCAATTTACCATGACAAAGGAAACACCTTTGCCAAAGCAAGTTTGTCAATAACAATAGTTATATACAGACTAACAATAGTCACTGTGAAATGCACCTGTTACTGACTTGAGGAAAACTTGGAAAAGAGAAACAGGAAATGTGTACCTCAGGTAGGTGAGTGGAAGATGGAGCTGATGATCAGGCCTGGGGAGGTGGAGGAAGGCCCACGGTTGTGGGTGTGTTGGTTACTGAAGGGTACAGAGACTGAATCTGCTCCTGAGATGCCTTATTCCTTTTTGTTCCAGTCTCTTCTTCAGTTTGTTTTTTTTTCTTTTCTGAAAGTAGTTTAATTTCTCTGTTAATGGTTTTCAGTATTAAAAGAAGCAGAACATATTTTCATTACATTGTAGTAGGTTCTATTTATATGAAATATGATGTCTTTGAAAACTTCAAGTAGTTCCAACCCACCACCAAAAGAGATGGCCGGGGACTTCCCTGGTGGCGCAATGGTTAGGAATCTGCCTGCCAATGCAGGGGACACAGGTTCGAGCCCTGGGAAGATCCCACATACAGCAGAGCAACTAAGCTTGTGCACCTACTGAGCCTGCACTCTAGAGCCTGAGAACCACAACTACTGAAACCCCTGCACCTAAAGGCTGTGCTCCGCAAGGAGAGAAGCTACTGCAAAAAGAAGCCCATGTACCGCAATGAAGAGTAGCCCCTGCTCGCTGCAACTAGAGAAAGCCTGCGTGCAGCAACGAAGACCCAACGCAGCCAAAAATAAAATAAATAAATTTATATATATATATATAAAAAGAGACGGCCGGTAGGTAAGAATGGGCATATAGTTGCATTAAAAAAGGGATGGTTGATTCACACAGACATGTTACTACTCCAATCACCTCTGTGTCATAATGGGAAGAGCACTGTTCTTAGAATTAGAAAATCTAGGTTTATGTAAGCACGAGCAAGATGTGTTTTCAATCTAACAGTTAACATCATCTTTATAATGAGGATGATGTTACCATATCTATGTCACTTAAGTTTTTACTATATTTTTATTGTGCCTCACTCTTTTCCTGGCAAAAAGATGATCCATAATTCCTCAATTTGGTAAATCTGATCTGTTGGAATATTAATAAAGAACCAAGTGCCTTAGCAGAGTTCCTTCTGTGGAACTACAAGCTTACCTGAACCATAGGATTCTTCCCTACTCTTCTAGGTGTCAGAGCACTACTTGTGGTAGGTGCCGGTGTAGCAGAGCTTGTTTCTTTCTGATTTCTCTTTTTACTGAATTTTTCCTTTTTTGTCTTAGTTTGCAACTGATATAAAAACAGAGACTCAATAAACCCAGAGGAGCTGTTTGAAGAGAGCTGAAGCAGTTTCAGTGTTATTTCCCCTCAGCTCCTGCTTGTGGGTCTAGGTGTGCTTTTGTCTACCTCTACTGCATTAGCCATTCTGGCTGCAAGGGGACCAATAGTAATAACACAGGCAGGGAGACTGTCTCCTGCTTCCTCAGTCCTTTTTGTACTGACTCCCTGTGCAGTGTTCCTTCTGTCCTCTGGATTCCCATGTACCTCAGTTTAACCCTTTCTCTACCCTGTTCTCCTATCATGTCCTTTAATAAAACCCAAGGTTTCCATGATGCTGACTGCTTGCTCATGTTATTTAGAAGATCTGTTAAAATTACAGAAGCCAGTGAAAGGAACTATGATACAAATTGATGAGATGACAAAATGGTGATATTGGTCTTTGGATTTTTAAAAATTTTGATTTTGCCTGGTGATTTTACAAAAGTTCTTCACATCTCGGAGAGGTAGTTTTTTATGTTAAGTACTGCTCCATCTTCATTACTAGAAGGAGTAATAACCATGGAGCAAATAGTCTTAATAGAACAGACTCATTAATTGGTTAAAGGTAAATGTTTTTTAAATAAATCACAAATCTTAAATTACTATTTCGTCATTTTCTAACATTTCTAATGTACTGCAAGTTTCAGCTTCTCATCCATTTCCTCTTTCTTTCATTCTTTATCCTTACCCTAAATACAACCTCCAACATACAGCCACTTTCCTTTATAGGAAAGGGGTTGCCCTACGTTGTCAAACCTGTTGGCTGCTGCAGTACTAACACTTTCATGGCCAATGAGTCATAAATTGGGAAAAGAATATATTAACTATGACTAAGGTGGTGTCCTAGTTAAGACTGGGGAGGGCCAGAGAAGAGCGAGTGTGGGTGGGATCTTCTTTATTACCTTTTAGCTTCTCCTTTCTAAGTTCTTTTACAAGGTCTTTAAATGTTTCTATGTCTTCTAACACATCTATTAGTTTGTTGACAGAGGTAGCACCTGGGAATTTTTTTTCCCATCACATCAGCAATCTGAATTTTGTTGTATTTATCTTGCTTTTTTCTAGTCAGTTTTAAATCCTGGGCCAGTAAAGACTTAATCATGCTAAACTGATAATCATTCATGTTCTGTAATCCTTTCACCAGAACAATTTTCTTGTATTCATTTACCATGTCTCAAGTTATGGATGACCCTACAAGAGAAAAATAACATACAATGTGACACATTTATACAGACAATTTAAAAGACTGGTTGTGTCTATGTGAGTGAGCGGGCCATGTGAAAGTGCTGCCCTTGGGTGTATGTGACAAAGAGGTACTCTTCACTACCAAGTGTGTCATTTGGAAAATGTGCTGAGAGCTGCTGCTTTAGGAAGAGTTAACTTTTTTTTCCTTATTAATGATGCTAGTTGAGTTGGATCAGGGGTGGGTATGGTAGAAGGATGCCTGGAAACAGGACATTTTTACAGTGTTTAAAATATGGGCTGTATAGTGTCAAAGTCCGTGGTGCTCCTCCCATCCTTCATTAGGGCTAGATCCTGGCTGTGAAGGTCTGTGGTTGGGTCCTGACTCCTCCCACACCCACTGTGACTGAAGTGACTGATGTGCAAAATAGGCTGCAGCTTCTCACCTTATATAAATATCCTTCTGCCACAGCACTACAGTTGCATGCTGGGTACCTGCCTTTGTCCACTTTGCTCTTCCTTTAGTCCGTTCTCATTAGCATCATCTCTCCTTGGGGCTTGGACCACGTCCTTTGTGCCCATATCACTGTCCCTTTGCTGGACTTTTTTTAAATTGGGGTATAGTTGCTTTACAATGTTGTGTTAGTTTCTGCTGTAAAACGAAGTGAATCAGCTATATGTATATATATATCCCCTCCCTCTTGGACCCCCCCCACCCCCATCCCACCCTTCTGGGTCACCACAGAACACAAGCTGAGCCCCTGCGCTATACAACAGGTTCCCATTAGTTATCTGTTTTACACATGGTATTGTATATATGTCAATCCCAATCTCCCAATTCTTCCCACCCCCCTTTCCCCCCACTGTGTCCACACATCCATTCTCTACGTGTGTCTCTATTCCTGCCCTGCAAACAGGTTCATCAGTATCATTTTTTTAGATTCCACATATATGCGTTAATATACAATATTTGTTTTTTGTTCTTTCTGACTTACTTCACTCTGTATGACTTGCTGGACTTTTACCTGCTCTCTAATGCAGAATCACAGCATTTATTGTCTGGGGTTATTTAATAGTTGGCTTGAATTTCTTTCTTCCAGACTTAATCTCTCTAATAAGTTATTTTCATAGATAAAGTTATCTCTATAAACTACATTTCTACCCCAGTTGAAATCCTTA
Organism: Balaenoptera ricei; assembly: GCF_028023285.1. NCBI lineage: Eukaryota > Metazoa > Chordata > Mammalia > Artiodactyla > Balaenopteridae > Balaenoptera > Balaenoptera ricei. The sequence continues at coordinate 115,945,882 of NC_082639.1, read as the reverse complement.
AATAGTTCCCCATTTTCTTTATGAACAATTCCTTATCCTTAGCCTAGCTAGGAAGGCCTTGAAAAATCTGACTCTTTCTTACTTTTCCCACTTTCTATTTTTCATATTTAAGCTCCAGAACTTTATAGCATATCTTGCTGTTCCAGACCCTCTCATGAAATATATTTCCGATGTTTTTTTTTTTGAAAAGTAGATCTAGGGAGTACATGGTCTTCATGAAACTATTCAAATTTAAAAGTCTCCCAACTTATACAATATGCAGAGGTACTCAGCCTGAATCCAATCATCTGGAAACCCTTACATGGGATATTTTACATATAGTGTCCTAAACTCTGATATAATACAGCTTATGAGAATCACTATTTGTGAAAAATGACACTTCTATCATTTTTTTCTCCAATACCTTCCCCCAACACATTGACTCAGGAAATAGAATATGAGTGTTAAGACTTCAGACTTCAGAGTTCAGGAGATTTGGCTCCTGGAACATAAGAGTTTGGCTATATAGTTCAATGAATACAATTAGAATATAAAAGATTGATTTGTAAGATTAGATTGAAAACTCTCCCACAGGAGATAGGTTGAGATTAAGAAATAGAAAATAGAAAAGAAAATGTAAAACATGTCAGAATACAGGTTGAAATCCCCATGTTATTAGTTGCAGAAAACTAAAAAGAAAATTAGGAAGTATTTGAAGAAATAATGGGATAAACTTCTTGGAATTAAAATAACATGAACATCTTCTGATTGATCAGGCCAATAGAATATTGAATAAGAGAGTGAAGGAAAAAATCCACACCAAGACATGCCATAGAGAAACTGAAAAATATCCAGAAACAAGATCAATTTGACAGCTTCCAGAGAAAAAGTGTAGATCACTCACAAAGGTTCAAAATTAGATTCTCGGCAGCAAAACTGCATGGAGTATAGTGTCTGTAACCAATCCATATCTGTACTTTTGAAACCTCCCAAAAACTTGAAACCAAAATTGTATGTGTAAATCTGGGGACAAAATTTATTAGAAAATTACCTGATGTGAGATGGCAGGAGTCTGTGTAATATCTTTTAAAAATTCCACTTTAGTGTGAATGTTCATATGTGTTCCTCCTGAAATAGTAGTGCATTTGAGATGAGAGGCAGGACTTAGACCTGACTGAGCCATGTATGGAATACACTACATATGGTGTGTGCCTTAAATAGTCTTTCTTAAGTCACTCGAGTTCTGAACTCCAAACCCTGGTGACCTCAAGGGTTTCAGAGAGGTGTTGCTAGCATAAATTGAAGGAAAAATAATTTTGAAACAGGAATCTTATATTTAGCTAAAACAGCTCTTTAAATGTGATGGTCTATAGATGATCCTCTGAAAATGACCAACACAATTAACCAGAAGATTTGCAACACAAAGACACCTACCAAGCACTCTTTTGGGAATAGTATTAAACAAGAAAGTAAAGAAATGGGGTAAAAAATGCTGCAGGCTAAAAAGCAAAATGGAACAAGATATTAAGTATTTTAATGTTTTAAAAATAAATGCAGTCTTGTCTGGAGAGAAACAAAACAGGAAGTAGGTCAACATGTTGACATGATGGTAGGGAGAAATGATTATATGAGTGTCCACTAAGTTACTTGTTCTTTTTTTTTAAAATAAATTTTATTTATTTATTTATTTATTTTTGGCTGCACTGGGTCTTCGTTACTGTGCAGGCTTTCTCTAGTTGTGGCAAGTGGGGGCTACTCTTCGTTACGGTGTGTGGTTTCTCTTGTTGCGGAGCACGGGCTCTAGGCGCACGGGCTTCAATAGTTGTGGCTTGTGGGCTCTGGGCTCTAGAGCACAGGCTCAGTAGTTGTGGCACATGGAATTAGTTGCTCTGTGGCATGTGGGATCTTCCTGGACCAGGGCTCGAACCTGTGTCCCCTGCATTGGTGGGCAGATTCTTAACCTCTGCGCCACCAGGGAAACCCAAGTTACTTATTCTTAAGGAGAAGTTAGATGTATAAATAGACAAAGAAAAAGAAGGAAACATAGAATAAAAATTACAAAAAGTACTATAAGCTAACCAAAATACAGCATTTTACCTAATGTGTTTCATATATATATATATATATATATATATATATATATATATATATACACACACACACACACACACACACACACACACACACACACACACAGGAGAGAGAGATGACCAGCAATGAAGTTTAATTAACCAGTCCTGGGAGTGTTAAACCCATTAAAAAACAAAGTTTTCAAAAATCTAACTATGTGTTGTTGACTAAAGGTCATTTAAAGGTTTTTAAATATAGTTACAAAAAGTTTTATCATGCAAACATTAAAGAAAGCAGTGTATCTGTATTTGTGTAGCTTTAAATAGACCTTAAGATAAAGACTCATCAGAAATGGAGTTTTAGTACACAATGATAAAAGGTTTAAGTTCCAGAAAGAACTTACCTGGAACAGTTTAAATTCTGTATTTACCTAATAGTAATAAGTATACATTATTATTAATATATATTCATTCATATTATTATTCATAGTATTATGTAGCATATTTCTCTTTCTTTCACTATATTTACACATATACAAATAACATTTATATTAGATATTGAGGGAACTATAAGGAAAATTTGACAAAATCATGATTATAGTTGAGATTTTAACATATTTTAATTACTGAAAAAGGTACCCAGAGATCTTCTCTGATAAAACCCTGACAAAACTCACCTCACTGAAAATTCTTCCACAGTAGTCCAAATTTAGAGTTCTTCATAAATGCAGCACTCAATAATTGTTTTGTTTAAGTAGGAAGATAAATCAGGAAAGCTCTCAGAAACTGAAGTGCAGGATGTTATGATATTCTGAAATGAAGAAAATGAAGTTTTTTCAAAGATAGCATGGAAAAATGTCACTGGTTAGAGTCACTTAATAACTTGACTAGTGCTGGTTACCTCACACCATGGGATATACCCAGAGATAAAGAGGTTGTGAAACAATGTTGAGACTCATCTCATCAATGTCCTTCGATTTGTATTTCCTTAGTCAAAGAAACCAAATGGTTTTCTTCTGTAAACATCCTAGTCGCAACGAAACATTAGAGATAAATTATTGTTTATTTATTTACTTTACAAATGTCTGAAGAGTTACAACATTAAAACTTTTTTATCCAGCAGACTTAGCTGTGGATCAATAGACACCAAAGCTCCTTAATCAAGGCTCTTACCTCAAAGGGGAAAGGAAAGTCACCAGTTACTTATTCCTCCTTTTCTGTTCACACAGTGACAGTGGCAGATCTTGGTTAGAAGCATCTATCACTACCAATACTTGACTGTACTTCCTGGATGGAGAAAAATTGCCTGTGAAGTTGCCTCTAGTTTCAATACTACGTGAAATATTTACATAGTTATTAACAGTTGACATACCAGAGGCATAAAATCATTATTTACATGTAATTTCTTCCTAGAGTATTTGGAAATAAATTTTGCTCAAGTTATCCTCTTGCCTATGACAAGGATCCACTACTTCTATGATTCACTTTCATGATTACACTTGCCTTTCAGAATTATTCACAGAATCACAAGTGAGTAATGGGCTTATATCATCACTGCAATGAATCCTTCAAATTCTGAAAGAGCAATGACCTTCTAGAAGGGTTGAGGACTTAATAAATACTTTTTCTACATTTTTTCCCATATAGTACATTGGGAATAATTTGAAAAATAATCCTGAGATGTCAAATAAATGAAACCAATCAGTAGATAATATTGTGGTAGCCCACTATCTGATCTGTAAGAAGGATGACATCATGAAATGAAAAATGATCCCAAAGACCTGGTACATTTAGTAGATGATTTGAGGTCTCCTGAAAGGAGAATAAAACTGACTGGGTTAATTCAAACTAGGTTTGTGGAGTAGAGAGTTGAAGTCTAGATTAAAAAAAAAAAAAAAAATCTGAATATGCAGGAGTAAGTCAGGGAAAACCAAGGAGGATTTGGCAAGAGCACCACAATAACCAGTAGGTTTTCATGCATTTCCATTACAGACTTTAGTGCTGCTTATGTGGACGTGTTGCGTTGTCTAAATGTAAAGGGAAGAGAGGGACTTTAGGCACTTCAGAGGGTCCCAATCCACAGACCAGGAGGCAGAGGACACATGACAGGAAGGACCATGAGTCAGGGCATTTTCTTCTCCTGTTACTAGAAACTCCTCAGTTGTTTCTGCAGCAGAAATGAAACCATATGCAAGCCCCAATGTCCCCGCTTTTTGAAGTAAAAGGTTGACTCAAGAGTTAATGATCACTCACCTCCTAGAGTAATGGAAATAAAAACAAAACAAAAAAAACCAAATGGGATCTAATATAACTTAAAAGCTTTTCCACAACAAAGGAAGCCATAAACAAGGTGAAAAGACAACCCTCAGAATGGGAGAAAATATTTGCAAATGAAGCAACTGACAAAGGATTAATCTCCAAAATATACAATCAGCTCATGCAGCTCAATATCAAAAAAACAAACAACCCAATCCAAAAATGGGCTGAAGACCTAAATAGACATTTCTCCAAAGAAGACATACAGATTGTCAACAAACACTGAAAAGAATCTCAACATCTCTAATCATTAGAGAGATGCAAATCAAAACCACAATGAGGTATCACCTCACACCAGTCAGAATGGCCATCATTGAAAGAACTAGAAACATAAATGCTGGTGAGGGTGTGGAGAAAAGGGAACCCTCCTACACTGTTGGTGGGAATGTAAATTGATACAGCCACTATGGAGAATACTATGGAGGTTCCTTAAAATACGAAAAATAGAACTACTATATGACCCAGCAATCCCACAACTGGGCATATACCCTGAGAAAACCATAATTCAAAAAGAGTCATGTACCACAATGTTCATTGCAGCTCTCTTTACAATAACCAGGACATAGAAGCAACCTAAATGTTCATCAACAGAGGAATGGATAAAGAAGACGTGGTACATATGTACAATGGAATATTACTCAGCCATAAAAAAAGAACAAAATTGTGTTATTTGTAGTGAGGTGGATGGACCTAGAGTCTGTCATACAGAGTGAAGTAAGTAAGAAAGAGAAAAACAAATACTGTATGTTAATGCATATATATGGAATCTAGAAAAATAGTACTGATGGACCTAGTGGCAGGGCAGGAATAAAGACACAGACATACAGAACAGACTTGAGGATGCAGTGGGGGAAGGGGAGGCTGGGATGAAGTGAGAGAGAAACATTGACATATACACACTACCAAATGTAAAGTGGATGGCTAGTGGGAAACTGCTGCATAGCACAGGGAGATCAGCTAGGTGCCTTGTGACCACCTAGAGGGGTGGGATAAGGAGGGTGGGAGGGAGGCACAAGAGAGAGAGGATATGGGGATATATGTATACATATAGCTGATTCACTTTGTTATACAGCAGAAACTAACACAACATTGTAAAGCAACTATACTCCAATAAAGATGTAAAAACAAAATAAATAAAAATCAAAAAATCTCTCTACCATAAAAGAAAAAAAGGGTTAATGATCAGGAAATGTGAAGATGTAGAAATAAAGAATAGCTATTGGGCTGGACAACTGGTAGCAACTTAGACTATAAATCCACCACACAGCAGAATCACCAAACTCCCAGTTCCCTGAAAGATATAGATAAAGGCCTGACACACATTCCTAAGTTGTTTCTACAGGGAGCAGACCCCCTCCAGATGAAAACTGCTGACCACAAGAACATAGACCCTAGACTAGTTGAAACCGGAAGGTTGATGATGCTTGAAACTTCACCTTGATGCCAACCAGTCTGAGAATTTTCCAAGAGCTGATCATACCCTGCTCCTTAAACACTGTAAAACTCCTTACTACCCCCTTCAGGGTGGGTCAGTCTTGAGGGCGTTAGCTCACTGTGGTCCCCTTTGCCTGACAAAGCAATAAAAGCTACTCTTTTCTACTTCAACCAAAACTCTGTTTCTGTGGTTCTATTTGGCACTAGTGAACAGGGGCTGAGTTTCTGCAACAGAAAGCACACACATTATTGGCCCAGATAAGAGGAAGTCTGAACAATGCTCTTAAATCCATACTGTGCAGTTGAAATTTTAAAAGATGGACCAAAGAAATGGAAAAAAAAATGTGACCTTTTTCTGATTCTTAGTGGCCAAGTGGTTGATGGTTAGGGCCATCATAGAGATACAAAGTGATTTGTCAGGCTCTCAACACTTCTAGAGGATCAGTGTTTTTCTAGAATGCGCAAGGATTCATTGTTATAATGAGATGAGCTAAATGGGAAATGAGCTTAGTGGGAAGCGAGAGAACTCTTAATATGGGAAAAAATGCCTGGAAAAACCTCCTATCATCTCAAGTATTATTACAGAAGATCACTCAAATTCCTCAGTGTAGAGTCCCCACCAGGTCGATGCCATATCTCTAGCAGATACCAGAAGCCTTCTAAGAAGACGTGTCAGAGCAAGCAGAAGAGTAATTGCACCAAGAAATAACATGCAACTCAAAATTCCATATTAGACCTTGGGATAAAGATACACATGAAAGATCTGTAGTTTCAGATAAGAAAATGGAAGGGAAAAGGGTGTTGGGTATAGTAAATCAAAACTCTTTACCTCTTATGCCTAATGGCCAGAACAAAACCTATTAGTGTGTGAGCCTGAGCTGGCCAAGTTGATTTATATATTTACCAAGTTATCAATCACTTGAGTTAATCTCTTATAAGAACCAACATTTGGATCTATTAATTTTCTTTATGTTTTTTGTCTGTTTTATTGTTTTTCTGTTTACTGTTTGTTTTGTCTGTTTACTTGTTTTCACAATACACAAAATAAATTTGTGTATTGATTTCTGCTTATAGCTTTACTTCCTTATACTGTTGCTTTCTTCGCTCTTTTTTTTTTTCTAGTGTTGCAAGATGTAAATTTATATCAATTACGTTACTACTTTTTCTTTTTTAATATAAACACTTAAAGTAAAAATACGTTTCTTCTAAGTATTACTTTTGCTTTGTTCCCCTAGGTTTTGTGGGATGCATTTTACTGTCCCTAGTAACCCTTGGCATGTATTAACTAATGGCTTATTTTAAAATGTATTATATAATTTTGAGATATTTGAGAATTTTCTAGATATCTTATTGCTGATTTCTGATTTAGCCCTGTGTGGTCATGAAATATACTCTAAGATTTCAGACATGAATTTTACTGAGACACTGTAAGTCCCTGCATTTTATTTTACTTTGGCACACTTGAAGAGAACATGTAGACTCCAGTTGTTTTAATGGTATTAAATTAGATCATATTTTATAGAAATTAGGTCATATTAGTTACATGTGGTATTAAATTTTTCTGGGTTTTTTTCTGATATTTTTCTTCTTGTCTATCAATTATTGAATCAGAGATTTTAAATATCTAACTATGATTGTTGATTTGATTTTGCTATTGGTTCTTGTTTCATAATTTTGAAACTCTGTAATTAGGTGCGTTTAGGGAATTGTTATGACTTTCTGGTAGATTGGTCAAGATACTTCCCAAGTGCCTTTTTTTTGGTCAGAGCTTGACTTTTCTCTGACTCATGTCATGGCTTGGTTTTAGGCTTTGTCAAGGCAGATCTGTGTAAATCCCAAGATGTTCCCCTAGCCTAATGAACTGGTGTGACTCAGACTCTGACTCATGTCAGAGATGGGTTTTAGGCTTTGTTAGAGTGGGTTATATAATAGTCCCTACACTAGTGCTTGACCCTTCCTTCTGAGGCTCAATCTTTCTGTGGTCAACCTGGATGGCAAAAGTGGTAAATACATATATCTCTATTTTAGAATTCTCTGATGTTCCTCAGCATTGTGTGCAGTACCTGTATTTTTCTATTCCAACTTTACTGAGATATAATTGACATATAACATTGTAGAAATTTAAGATGTGCGATGTGTTGATTTGATACACGTATATGTTGCAAAATGATTGTATATCCTTAGGTAATACCTCCATCATGTCACATAATTGTCATTATTTTCTTGTGATGAGAACATTTGAGATCTACTCTCTTAACTTTCAAATATATGATACATTATTTTAACTGTTATCACAATACTGTGCATTAGAACCCTAGAACTTATTCATCATATATGTGGAAGTTTGTACCCTTTAGCCAATATTTTCCCATTTCCCCCACCACCTCAGTCCCTGGCAATCACCAGCTTATTCTCTGTTTCTATGAGTTTAATTTTTTTAGATTTCATATATAAGTGAGATCATCCAGTGTTTGTCTTTCTCTGTCTGCCTTATTTCACTTAGCATAATGCCTCATAGTTCCATTTATGTTTCTGCAAATGGCAAGATTTCATTCGTTTTTATGGCTGGGTAATATTCAATCATCATATATATATATATGTATATATATCACATCTTCTTTATCCATTCATCTATTTACCTCTTTTTATGTTGTATATTTGTTAATATAGTAGCTATAGTTATTTTTTACTACTCTTGTCTTTTAACATTTAAACTATAAGACACCATATTACAGTTAAGATACCACCATATTACAGTATTTGAGTAGCCTACTTTTGACTAAATATTTATTTTTTCCAGTGTGTTGTGTATTTTCATGTCACTAATTAGCATCCTTTAAATATAGCTTGAAGAACTCCTTCAATCTTTCTTGTAAGGCAGGTCTAGTGTTGACAAATTCCTTTAGCTTTTGTTTGTCTGGAAAGTATTTCTCCTTCATTTTTTTAATAATGTGTTTAAATTTTTTTTTAATCTTATTGTGTTTTACAGTAAGTCCTTGTTGGTTATTTATTTTAAATAGAGCAGTGTGTACATGTCAATCCCAAACTCCCAGTCTCTCCTTCCCCTCCCCCCTTCCACCCTAGTAACCATAAGTTCATTCTCTAAGTCTGTGAGTCTGTTTCTGTTTTGTAGATAAGTTCATTTGTATCATTTTAAAAATATTCTGCATATAAGTGATATCATATGATATTTGTCTTTCTCTGTCTGACCTACTTCACTTAGTATGGTAATCTCCAGGTCCATCCATGTTGCTGCAAAAGACAATATTTCATTTTTTTATGGCTGAATAATATTCCATTGTATATATATACCACATCTTTATTCATCTCTTGATGGACATTTAGGTTGCTTCCATTTCTTGGCTATTGAAAATAGTGCTGCAATGAATATTGGAGTGCATGTTTACTTTCAAACCAAGTTTTTCTCCAGATATATGCCCAAGAGTGGGATTGCTGGATCATATGGTAGCTCTATTTTTAGTTTTTTAAGGAACCTCCATACTGTTCTCCATAGTGGCTTTACCAATTTACATTCCCACCAACAGTGCATTCTCCACACCCTCTTCAGCATTTATTGTTTGTAGATTTTTTGATGATGGCCATTCTGACTGGTGTGAAGTGATACCTCACTGTAGAGTTTTGATTTCCATTTCTCTAATAATAAGCAGTGTTGAACATCTTTTCATGTGCCTCTTGGCCATCTGTATGTCTTCTTTGGAGAAACATCTATTTAGGTCTTCTGCCCATTTTTTGATGGGGTTGTTTGTCTTTATGGTATTGAGTTGCTTGAGCTGTTCGTAAATTTTAGAGACTAATCCTTTGTCAGTCTCATCATTTGCAAATATTTTCTCCCATTCTGTGGGTTGTCTTTTTGTTTTGTTTATGGTTTCTGTTGCTGTGCAAAAGCTTTTGAGTTTAATTAGGTCCTATTTGTTTATTTTTGTTTTTATTTCCATTACTCTGGGAGGTGGATTGAAAAAGATATTGATGCGATTTATGTCATAGAGTGTTCTGCCTATGTTTTCCTCTAAGAGTTTTATAGTATCTGGTCTTACATTTAGGTCTTTAATCCATTTTGAGCTTATTTGCTTATTTGTCTGTGTGTGTGTGTGTGTGTGTGTGTGTGTTTAAACATCTGTTTTTTTTTTGAATGCCAATTTTTATTTATTTATTTATTTATTTTTATGTGTGTTTAAACATCTTTATTGGCGTATAATTGCTTTACCATGTTGTGTTAGTTTCTGCTGTACAAAAAAGTGAATCAGCTATATGTATACATATATCCCCATATCCCCTCCCTCTTGCACTTCCCTCCCACCCTCCCTATCCCACCACTCTAGGTGGTCACAAAGCACTGAGCTGATCTCCCTGTGTGATACAGCTGCTTCCCATTAGCTATCTATTTTACATTTGGTAGTGTATATATGTCATTCCTACTGTCTCACTTTGTCCCAGCTTACCCTTCCCTCTCACTGTGTCCTCAAGTCCATTCTCTACGTCTGCATCTTTATTCCTGTCTTGCTCTTAGGTTCATCAGAACCATTTTTTTTAAGATTCCATATATATATGTTAGCATACGGTGTGTGGCTTTAAAGAGTGTTCTAATTTTATTTTTTTATATGTAGCTGTCCAGTTTTCCTAACAACATTTATTGAAGTGACTCTCTTTCCTCCTTTGTATGGTCTTGCCTCCTTTGTCACAGATCAATTGACCATAGGTGTGTGGGTTCATTTCTGGGCTTTCTATTTGGTTCCATTGCTCTAAATTTCTGTTTCCGTGTCAGTGCCATACTGTTTTGATGACTGTAGCTTTGTAGTCTGAAGTCAGGGAGCCTGATTCCTCCAGCTCCATTTTTCTTTATCATTGCTTTTGTGTCTCCATACAAATTTTAAGGTTTTTTGTTCTAGTTCTGTGAAAAATGTCATTGGTAATTTGATAGGGACTGCACTGAATCTGTAGATTGCCTTGGATAGTATAGTCATTTTCACAATACTGATTCTTTCAATCCAAGAACATGGTATATTTTTCCTTCTGTGTCATCTTCAATTTCTTTCATCAGCATCTTATAGTTTTCAGGGTATAGGTCTCTTGTCACCTTAGGTAGGTTTATTCCTAGGAATTTTATTCTTTTTGATGCTATGGAAATGTAGTTGTTTAATTTCCCTTTCTGGTCTTTTGTTGTTAGTGTATAGAAATGCAACAAATTTTTGTATATTAATTTTGTATCCTGTTACAATACTTTACTGAATTCATTGATGAGCTCTAGTAGTTTTCTGGTAGCATCTATAGTATTTTCTGCGTATAGTATCATGTAGTCTGTAAACAATGACAGTTTTACTTATTCTTTTCCAACGTGGACTTCTTTTATTTCCTTTTCTTCTCTGTTTGTTGTGGCTAGGGCTTCCAAAACTATGCTGAATAAAAGTGGTAAGAATGGACATCCTTGTCTTGTTCCTGATCTTAGAGGAAATGATTTTAGCTTTTCACCATTGAGTATTATGTTAGCTGTAGGTTTGTCATATATGGGCTTCTATGCCAACTTCCTGGAGAGTTTTTATGATAAATGGGTGTTGAATTTTGTCAAAAGCTTTTTCTGCATCTATTGAGATGATCATATGGTTTTTATTCTTCAATTTATTAATGTGGTGTATCACACTGATTGATTTGTGGATATTGAAAAATCCTTGCATCCCTGGGATAAATCCCACTTGATCATGGTGTATGATACTTTTAATGTATTGTTGGATTTAGATTGCTAGTATTTTGTTGAGGATTTTTGCATCTGTGTTCATCAGTGATATTCGCTTGTAATTTTCTTTTTTGTTTGTGGTATCTTTGTCTGGTTTTGGTATCAGGATGGTGGTCTCATAGAATAAGTTTGGGAATATTCCTTCCTGTAATTTTTTGGATTAGTTTCACAAGGAGAGGTGTTAACTCTTCTCTAAATGTTTGGTAGAATTCCCCTGTGAAGCCTTCTGGTCCAGGACACTTGTTTGTTGGGAGTTTTTTAATCACCCTTTCAAATTCAGTACTTGTGATTGGCCTGTTCATGTTTTCTATTTCTTCCTGGTTTTGTCTTGGGAGATTGTACCTTTCTAAGAATTTGTCCATTTCTTCCAGGTTGTCCAATTTATTGACATATAGTTGCTTGTACTAGTCTCTTATGAAACTTGATCCTTTGTATTTCTGTGCTCTTGTTGTAATTTCTCCTTTTTCATTTCTGATTTTATTGATTTGAGCTCTCTCCCTTGTTTTCCCGGTGAGTCTGGCTAAATGTCTATCAATTTTATTTATCTTTTCCAAGAACAATCTTTTAATTTCATTGATCGCTTCTATTTTTTCTTCATTTCTATTTCACTTATTTCTGCTCTGATCTTTATGATTTCTTTCCTTCTGCTAACTTTAGGTTTTGTTTGTTCTTCTCTCTCTAGTTGCTTTAGGTGTAAGTTTAGGTTGTTTATTTGAGATTTTTCTTGTTTCTTGAGGTAAGATTGTATTACTATAATCTTCCCTCTTAGAACTGCTTTTGCAGCATCCCATAGATTTGGATGGTTGTGCTTTAATTACCATTTGTCTCAAGGTATTTTTTGATTTCCCCGTTGATTTCTTCAGTGATCCATTTGTTGTTTAGTAGCATATTGTTTAACCTCCATGAGTTTTTTTTTTTTTTTTTTTTTTTTTTTTACCTGTAATTGATTTCTAATCTCATAGTGTTGTGGTCAGAAAAGATGCTTGATATGATTTCAATTTTCTTAAATTTACCAAGGCTTGCTTTGTGGCTCAGCATGTGGTCAATCCTGGAGAATGTTCAATGTGCACATGAGAAGAATATGTATTCTGCTGCTTTGGAATGGAATGCTCCATAAATATCAGTTAAGTCCATCTGGTCTAATGTGTCATTTAAGGCCTGTGTTTCTTTATCGATCTTCTCTCTGGATGATCCATCCTTTGATGAAAATGGGGTGTTAAAATCCCCCACTATTATTGTGTTACTGCCAATTTCTCCCTTTATGGCTGTCAGTATTTCCCTTATATATTGAGGTGCTCCTATGTTGGGTGTATATATATTTACAATAGTTATATCTTCTTGGATTGGTCCCTTCATCATTATGTACTGTCCTTTGTTGTTTCTTGTAACAGTCTTTATTTTAAAGTCTATTTTGTCTGATATGAGTATTGCTACTCCAGCTTTCTTTGGATTTCCATTTGCATGGAATATCTTTTTTCCTCTTCTCACTTTCAGTATGTATGTGTCCATAGATCTGAATTGGGTCTCTTGTACACAACATATATGGGTCTTGTTTTTGTATTCATTCAGCCAGTCTATGACTTTTGGTTGAAGCATTTAATCCATTTACATTTAAGGTAATTATCTATATGCCTGTTCTTATTGCCATTTTGTTACTTGTTTTGGATTTATTTTTGTAGGTGTTTATTCTTCCCTCACACTTTTGTTATCTCCTTTTGTGATTTGATGACTGACTTTAGTGCTGTGTTTCAATTCCTTTTTCTTTTTTTGTGTGTGTATCTATTGTAGATTTTCATTTTATGGTTACCATGAGATTTTGATTTAGCAGTCTCTATATAAACAAGATCGTTTTAAGTTGCTGGTCTTTTAATTTCAAATGCAATTCCAATATCCTGCATTTGTGATCTCCTCTTCTCACAATTGTTAGTTTTGGTATCATATTTGTCTGTGGATAATTTCCTACCTTTACTGTCTGTTTGCCCTTGCCAGTGAGCTTTTCCATTTGTAATTTTGTTTCTAGTTGTGGCCTTTACTTTTCTGCTTAGAGAAGGTCCTTCAGCATTTGCTGCAAAGCTGGTCTAGTGGCGCTGAATTCTCTTAGCTTTTGCTTGTTTGTAAAGCTTTTGATTTTTTTGTCAAAACTCAATGAGAGCCTCACTGGGTAGAGTATTCTTGGTTGTAGGTTATTCCCTTTCATCACTTTAAATATATTGTGCCACTCCTTTCTGGCCTGCAGATTTTCTGCTGAGAAATCAGCTGATAACCTTATGGGAGTTCCCTTGCATGTTATTTGTTGCTTTTCCCTTGTTGCTTGTACTACTTTGTCTTTAATTTTTGTCAGTTTGATTACTATGTGTCTCGGCGTGTTCCTCCTTGGGTTTATTCTGCCTGGGACTTTCTGCCCTTCCTGGACTTGGGTGGCTATTTCCTTTCCCATGTTAGGGAAGTTTTTGACTATAATCTCTTCAAATATTTTCTCAGACCCTTTCTTTTTCTCTTCTTCTTGGACGCCTATAATTCAAATATTGGGGCATTTAATTTTTGTCCCAGAGGTCTCTGAGACTGTCCTCATTTCTTTTCATTCTTTTTCTTTATTCTGTTCAGTGGCAGTGATTTCTACCATTCTGTCTTCCAGGTCACGTATCCATTCTTCTCCCTCAGTTATTCTGCTATTGATTCTTTCTAGGGTATTTTTCATTTCAGTTATTGTATTGTTCACCTCTGTTTGTTTGTTCTTTAGTTCTTTCAAGTCTTTGTTAAACATTTCTTGCATCTTCTCAATCCGTGCCTCCATCTTTTTCCTAGATCTTTGATCATCTTTATTATCATTATTCTGAATTCTTTTTCAGGTAGATTGCCTACTTCCCCCTCTTTTAGTTGTTTTTGTAGGTTTTTATCTTGCTCCTTTTTCTGCCACAGATGTCTCTGTTGTCTCATTTTGTCTAACTCATTGTGTTTGTGGTCTCCTTTCTGCTGGCTACAGGATCATAGCTCCTTTTGCTTCTGGTGTCTGCCCCCTGGTGGGTGAGATGGATATTGAGCAGGGCCTCCCCTTTGCTCTGTGGTTGTCACTGCCCCGTGAGGGGCATAGTGTGCTCCCTAGTTGTGGAAGTAGAGGACTCAAGATCTGTTTCTTAACTGTGTTTCTGATCTGCAGTGCAAGGTAGGTGGGATAGGAGAACTTCCATTGGGAGAGAAGCATCTGATTATTCCTCTTCTGGGGCTGTTCTCCTGTGCTTGTGCTCTGTTGTTCCAAGATCTTGGCTCATCTTCACTATCATTATTCTGAATTCTTTTTCCAGAAGATTGCTTATCTCCACTTCACTTAGTTGTTCTTCTGGGATTTTATCTTGTTCCTTCATCTGTGACATATTCCTCTGCCACTTCATTTTGTCTTTCTCTGACTGTGGTTTTCATTCTGCAAGCTGAAGGACTGTAGTTCTTCTTGCTTCTGCTGTCTGCCCTCTGGTGGATGAGGTTAGCTAAGAGGCTTGCGCAGGCTTCCTGATGGGAGGAACTAGTGGTGGGTGGAGCTGGGTCTTGTCCCTTTGCTGGGCAGGGCCATGCTTAGTAAGACTTTACGCCACTTGTCTGCTGTTGGGTGGGGATGTGTTACTGCTCTGTTTGTTGTTTGGCCTGAGGCTTCCCAGCACTGGAGCTTATAGGCTGTTGGTTGTGTTAATGGTAGCCATTAAGAGGGCTCCAGCCAATGAGTACCCTCCAGAATTGTTGTTACCGTGTCTTTGTCCTCACAGTGAGCCTGAGCCATTCCCCATCTCCACAGGAGACCCTCCAATACTAGCAGGTAGGTCTGGCCCAGTCTCTTAGGGAGTCACTGCTTTTTTCCCCTGTATCCTGGTGTACACAGGTTCTTGTGCACACCCTCCAAGAGCGGAATCTCTGTTTCCCTCAGTCCTATGTAATTCCTGAGATCAAATCCTGCTGGCCTTCAAAGTCAGATTCCCTGGGAATTCCTAGTACCATTTCTGGACCCCCAGGCTGGGAAGACTGATGTGGGGCTTAGAACTTTCACTCCAGTGGGAGAATGTCAGTGGTATAATTGTTTTCCAATGTGTGAGTCACGCATCTGGCATCTATGGTATTTGATTTTATTGTGATTGTGCCTCTCCTACAGTCTCGATGTGGCTTCTTTGATTTTGGATGTAGGGTATCTCTTTTGGTAAGTTCCAGCGTTTGTTTGTTTTTTTTTTTTGATGGCTGTTCAGCAGTTAGTTGTGATTCCAGTGTTCTCATAAGACGAGGTAACTGCATGTTCTTCTACTCCACCATCTTGAGCTTCTGAGGCCTCTCCTTCATTTTTGAAGTGTAACTTTTCCAGATAGAGTATTTTTGGTTGGCAATGTTTTTCTTTCAGCACTTTGAATATGTCATCCCACTCTCTTGGCCTGTAAGGTCTCTGATGAAAAAATATGAAACACTTCATAAATTTGCATGTCATTCTTGTGTAGCAGCCATGCTAATCCTTTTATCATTCAATTTTAGTATATGTGTTGCCAAAATGAGTATCTCTTGTACTGATATAATGTTTCAAACCCCATAGCAGCTGCTTTCTTGTAAGTCTCATGTTGTCTCACCCACATCCATACAACCAAGGACTCAGCCAATGAATGCACCACCTCTGTATACCTTCCTTCTCTCCAGAATCTCAGAGAAGTGGAGCTCTGGGTATGTTGGCTCCATTTATTCCTCTCTAGCCTCATTTTTCTGCACCTTCTCTACCTACCAAAATTTAATTTGTACAGAGCTCATTAGGCTGTTTTACACTTTTGAGTATTTACATGTGATATTTCCTCTTTGTAGAGTCTCTCAATTTCTTTATTTTGCTAAGAATAATACTGTCTACCATAGATTGACTTCTCAAAATGTTCCAGAACTGTAATAAGTAATGTGTATGCATTATCTCATTTAACTCTCAAATAATCTCTATGAAGTAGAGAGTTCCCCTATTTTAGAGAGATCCTTTTAAACTATTTCCTCAGTATCATGTGACTAGTGAGCAAAAGCCAAGAATCAAACCAGGTCTGATTTACTCCATGCCCTCACTTTTGAACACTAGGTGACATCACTTCCTTGTCATGCTAATTTCTACAAATCTTTTCTCATTTAACAAAGTTTTAATATCCTTTAAAGCTTATATGAATGTGATTTTCTTAATTTATTTTAAAAAAATCTCCCACTGGGACTTCCCTAGTGGTCCAGTGGTTAAGACTCTGTGCAGGGTACATGGGTTCAATCCCTGGTCAGGGAACTAAGATCCCACATGCTATGCTACATGGCCAAAAAATTTTTTAAAAATCCCACTTAAAACATGAGTACTATAGAATTGTTTAAATTCTTATGCTTCCTGGTGTATGATGTATGTGTAAAACAGGAATCTAGTTTCCCAAAGTCTAAACCAAATTATTTGCCTTTCTGAAAAGCTAACCTGTCTAAAGTAAACTGTCTATCCATTTTCTACCTCAGTGAAATTATAAAATTTCAGATATCAGCTTTGACCTCTGGTCTGTTGTTCTCAGTTGAACCAGGGAAACAAAATTCATCTCCTTCCACACTATATTTATGTTTTGTATGTTATCCTTAATGATATGATATTGTGTCATTTTCCATTCCACACTAGATTTATGTTTTGTATATTATCCTTAATTTCAGAGATTGTGGCCTTCCTATTCATTGTTTCTGCAACAGAAGACCCACATACATTTTTACATATTTTGAGAAAATAATAACTACCTCTTATAAGGAAAGATGCTTGTGAAAGTATAAATAGAAGATATAGGACAACAATTACAGGTACAGATATACATGTATCTTAGGCTAACTCTTCTTACAGAGCCCTCCTTTTAGGAAACCATATTTAAGCTTCTCTTGTACTAGGTAGTTCTTTGCTTGACATTTCTGGAGCAATGAGATATGTTCCTGTTTCCTCCTGCTTCCACCCCCAGGGCAGCTGAGCTTGTTAGAGTACTTGGATACAAAGATATCAAATGTCTTGGAAGGGATTTATGTCAGAAAGAGTTGATATCTGCTACAACTATTCATTCAATAAACTATGAAAAATCTGTGTAACATGCATGCTTCTAGTAACCAATTAATTTTTCATTCTATCTCAATGTATGGAGTCTTCCCCAATATCTGTTTCTTTCCTGGACTCTGGTTTGCCAGCTAAAATTCTTCAGGTTTCTTTGCAAAGCAAGGCTATCTCTCATCAGTTCTACAATTGAATTTGTAAATAAAGCTTCTCAAAGAGAGTGCAGGAACGTAATAGAGATAAAATTAAGGGGCTATCCTAGAAGACAAATATAATGGAGTTACAAAGTTTTGGTCATATAAGAAGTTACTTGAGTTCATAGCAACATGTAGATGGTTTAATGGAGTTAAAAACCTTGTTCTAACTAACAAAAGTAGATAGAAATAATGTTTAAATCATATGCATAACTTTTGAATGTATTTCTATCCCAGCAAATAGCAACCAATCAATTTCTTACTCTTACTCCTAACCATAACCCAAGCATGGATGGGAATTCATTATTCAAATGAGAATAAAGTAATTGGGATTTTATGTTTCTGCTTCTGCATGTAAGGAGCTTGAAAGTCACCACTCCATCCTAACAACAAGTAAAAGGCTGAACAGACTGAAAATCAACAACTCTTCTAGGATCCCTAAGAGATGAGGATACAGGGCAAACTATTGCTCCCAAGACTGGAGAGACAGAAATACAAAATACAGGGAGTCATAGCTTGCTGCATGGCAAGTAAGGTTCCCAGGGGTGGCAACTGTTATAAGAACCAGTGCTGGGGTAGAAAAGCCTGAACTATAATTGACCAATTGCTGGATGCTCAGTGTGGACAAATCTGAGAGTTAAAATATCCAGGGGGACCTGGAGGTATTATGTGCCCTGACTTCAGATTATACTGCAAAGCTACACTAATCAAAACAGTATGGTACTGGCACAAACAGAGACACATAGATCAACGAAACAGAATAGAGAGCCAAGAAATAAATCCACACTTATATGGTCATTTAATCTGTGACAAAGGAGGCAAGAATGTACAATGGTGAAAAGATAGCCACTTTAACAAGTGGTGTTGGGAAAACTGGACAGCTACATGAGAAAGAATCAAACTGGACTATTTTCTCACACTATATACAAAAATCAACTCAATATGGATTAAAGACTTAAGTGTAAGATCTGAAACCATAAAAATCCTAGAAGAAAACATAGGAAGTAACCTCATTGACATTGTTCTTAGCAATGTTTTTATGCATCTGACTGGAAAGGCAAGGGAAATAAAAGCAAAAATAAACAAATGGGACAACACAACACTAAAATGTTTCTGCACAGTGAAAGAAATCATCACCACAACAAAAAGGCCACACACTGAGTGGGAGAAGATATTTATAAATCATATAACCAATAAGCAGTTAATATCCCAAATATTTAATGAACTCATACAGCTCAACAACAAAAAAGCAAACAACTTGATTAAAGAACAGACAAAGAATCTGAATGGACATTTTTCAAAAGAAGACATACAGATGGCCATCAGGCATGTGAAAAGATGTTCCACATTGCTAATTATAAGAGAAATGCAAATCAAAACCACAATAACTTATCACTTGACAGTTATTTGTTAGAATAACTATTATCAAAAAGATGAGTTAAATAATCTTGGAGAGTGTGGGGAGAAAAGAGAATCCTAATACACTGTTGTTGGGTCTGTAAATGGTGCATATACTATGGAAAACATTGTGAAAATTCCTCAAAATATAAGAACAGAGCAACCACATGACCCAGGTATTCCACTTCTTGGTATAATCCAAAGGACAATCAAAAAGCTAATTTGAAAAGATATATGCAATCCTATGTTCACTGCAGCATTATTTACAAAAGCCAAGATATGAAACAATTTAGGTTTCTAATGATGTATAGATAAAAATAAAAAGATGTGTTATATATACACAGTGGAATTCTACTCAGCCATAAAATGAATAGAATCCTGCCATTTGCAACAACAAGGATGAATCTTGAAGGTGTTATTCTAAGTGAATTACATCAAACTGAAAAAGAGAAATATTGTATGATTTCACTCATATGTGAAATTTAAACAAAATAAACAAAAACAAACATATAAATAAGGAGAAGAGTTTAGTGGTTACCAGAGGGAAAATGGATTGTGGGGTGGGTAAAATTGGGAGTCAACTGTATTGTGATGACGGTAAGTAGGTCTGTGGCTGTGATTACTTTGTGGTGGATATAAATTTTGAATTACAATCTGTACAACTGAAACATATAATAAAAAAGTCAACGACAAAGAGAATCTTGATAGCAGCAAGCAAAAAGCAATTTATCACTTACAGAGAGCTTAAATAAAATTATCAGCAGATTTCTCAGCACAAGCCTTGCAGGCCAGATGGTAGTGGGATGATATATTTAAAGTGCTGAAGGAAAAATCTGTCACTCAAGAATACTATGTCTTACAAGTTGATCCTTCATAAATGATGGAGAAATTAAGGCATATCCAGATAAATGTAAGCTGAAGGAATTCATTACCACTAGACCTGCCTCACAAAAATATGCAAAAGGGAGTTCTTCAAATTGAAACATAGGGTGCTACACAGTTACTCAAACCCATACAAAAATATAAAGTTCTCTGCTGAAGATAACTATATGGACAAATATAAAAACTTGTGTTATAACAATTTAAGTCTATAACTCTATATTTTATTATTTTTAGGATTTAAAAGATAGAAGCATAAAAATTACAAATCTGTATTTATATGTACACAGTAGATAAAGATGTAATTTGTGACATCAATTACATAAATATATGAGTGAGGTGGAGCTCTAAAAGTGCAGAGATTTTGTATGTGATTGAAGTTAAGGTGTTATCAGTTAAAAATATATTGTTATAACATTGGGGTTGTTTTATGTAATCCACATGATGACCATAAAGAAAATAACTATTGAATATACACAAAAGGAAATGAGAAAAGAATCAAAATATGTCACTATGAAAAATCATCTAAACACAAAGGAAAGTGACAAAGGAGTACTAAATGAGGTTCAAAGAAATTTTAAGACATACAGAAAATGACAATTTTAAGTCCTTCTTTATAAGTGATTACTTTAAATATAAATAGATTAAACTAATGGATTAAATTAAATTCTTTAAATAATTAAAATGCATTATTGGCAGAATGAATTTTTATAAATGAGGATTCAACTATGCAGTCTACAAGAGATCCAATTTAGATCTGAAGGCATGCATAGGTCAAAATTGAAAGGATGGAAAAAGATATTCCATGCAATAATAAGCAAAAAAGAGAAGAGCTATATTAATATCAGAAAAGATAAAGTTTAAGAAAAAAACTGTTACAAGAGATAAAAAAAGACATTGTATAGTGATAAATGGGTCAATTCACCAAGAAGATGTAACAATTATAAAATGTATGCTCCAAACATCAGAATTCTTAAACATAGGAGCAAACATTGACAGAATGGAAGAGAGCAATAGACTGCTCTACAATAATAGTACCAGATTTTAATACCCCACTTTCAATAATTAATTACACCATCAGACAGAATATCATTAAGGAAATAGAGATCTTGAACAACACTATAGACAAATTAGACCTAAGAAATATACACAGAACACTCCTCCCAACAACAGCAGAATAAACATTTTTCTCAAGTATACATAGAACACTGTCCAGAATATACCATAAATTAGACCACAAAATAAGTATTAATAAACTTGAAACGTTTGAAGTCATATAAAGTATAGTTTCCAATCAAAAGGGAATAAAACTAGAATTCAGTAGCAGAAAGAAAACTGGAATATCCATGACTACGTAGAATTAAAGAGCATGCTTTCAAACAAGCAATTGGTCAGAAAAGAAATCACCAGAAAAATTATAAAATATTTAGAGAAATGAAATGAAAGCACAAAATATCATTTCACTGGATGCAATGAAAGCAGTTCTAAGAGAAATATTTATATCTGTAAACCCTTACCATTTAGAAATAAGAAACCTCTCAAATCAACAACCTAACTTTACACCTCAAGGAACTAGAAAAAGAAGAATAAACTATCCAAAATCCAAAGCTAACAGAAGGGAAAAAAATGATAAAGATAAATAAAATAGATATTAGAAAACAATAGACAAAATTAATGAAAATAAGTTATATTTCTGAAAAGATAAAATCTACAAAACTTTAGCTAGACTAAGAAAAAATGAGAGAAGATGCAAATAAATAAAACTATTAATGAAAAAGGGACATTACAACCAATGTCACAGAAATAAAAAGGATTATGAGACTAATATAAACAATTGTACACCAACAAATTGGATAACATAGGTGAAAGGATAAATTCCTAGAAGTATATAACCATCCTAGACTGAATCATGAAAAATTAGAAAATCTGAACAGATCAATGACAGATAAGGAGATTGAATCAAAAATAAAAATCTCTTAATAAAGAAAGCCCAGGGCCAGTTGCTTTTACTAGTGAAATCCACTAGACATTTAAAGAATTAACAACAATCCATTTCCAAAGAATTGAAGAGGAGAGAATACTTCCAAATTCTTTAGGAAATTGGAGGCCAGTATTACCCTGATACAAAAGCCAGACAGAGACATTACCAGAAAAGAAAACAACACATCAATATCTCTGATAAATATTGATGCAAAAATCCTCAATAATATAGTAAACAGAATACAATAGCACATTGAAAGTATCATACACCGTGACTAAGTGGGATTTATGCCAAGAATGCAAGGAAGTTTTACCATATGAAAATCAATAAATGTGATAACCTGCATTAACAGAAAAAAGGACAAAAATCATATCATCATCTCAATAGATGCAGAAAAGCATTTGATAAAATTAAACACCCTTCATGAACTCTCAACAAATTGGGTATGGAAGAAAACTACTTCAATATAATAAAGGCATATATTACCATCCCACAGCTAATGTCATACTCAATGTTCAAAAGCTGAAAGCATGTCTATAAGTTCAAGAACAAGAGAAGGTTGACCATTCTTACCATTTCCCGTCAATATATTATTGGAAGTCCTAGCCAGAAAGAGAAATAGAAGACATGCATATTGAAAAGGAAGACAGAAAATTACTTGTGTTTTCAGATGTCATGATCCTATATATAGGAAACTTAAAGACTCCACCAAAACTTAGCACTAATAAACAAATTCAGTAAAGTTGAAGGATACAAAATTAACATACAAATATTAGTTGCTTTTTTATACACTAACAATGAACCATCCCAAAAGGAAATTAAGAAAACAATCTCAGTACAATAGCATCAAAAAGAATAAAATGCTTAGGAATAAACTTAACCAAGTATACAAAAGACTTGTACACGAAAAACTGCAAAACATTGAAGAAAGAAATTAAAGGAGAAACAGTGGGAAAGATATACTGTGTTCATGGATTGAAATATTTAATACTGTTAAAATGTCCATACTACTCAAAATTACCTACAGATTCAATGATATCTACATCAAAATCTCAATGGTATCTTTTACAAAAATTGAAAAAAAAATCCTAAAATGTATATGAATCTCAAAAGACCCAGAGATAGTTTTGAAAAAAACAAACAAACAGACAAAAAAAACCTATAGTTTTTAAAAAAATATTTTGAAAAAGAAGAATAAAGCTGGAAGCATCACTCTGTCAGATTTCAAAATATATTACAAAGCTATACTAATTAAAACAGTATGGTACTGGCATAAAACAGACATAAAGAACAATGGAACAGAATAGAGAACACAGAAATAAACCCATGAATATACAGTCAACTGACTTTTGACAAGAGTGCCAAGAATAAGCACTGGGCAAAGCATAGACTCTTTAACAAATTGTGTTGGGGATTCTACACACCCACATGCAAAAAAATGAAAGTGGATGCTGCCTTACACCATACACAAAAATCAACTCAAAGCAATATGATCTTATGTGCAGAAAACC
Organism: Balaenoptera ricei; assembly: GCF_028023285.1. Taxonomy (NCBI): domain Eukaryota; kingdom Metazoa; phylum Chordata; class Mammalia; order Artiodactyla; family Balaenopteridae; genus Balaenoptera; species Balaenoptera ricei. The sequence continues at coordinate 115,922,323 of NC_082639.1, read as the reverse complement.
CTAAAGATTTTCCTGTTAGAATTAATCAATGAATTCAGCAAATTTGCAGGACAAAAAAGTCAACACACATGACTCAGTTATGTTTTATACACTAACAATCTGAAAAGTAAATTCAGAAACAATTCAATTTATGATGGCTTAAAAAAAAATGAAATAAACTTAGCCTAGAAGGCAAAAGACTTATATAATGATAGCTACAAAATGTTTCTGAAAGGAATCAAAGACACAAATACATGGAAAGACATGTATTCATTGATTGGAAGACTTCATATTGTTAACGTGTCAATACTACCCAAAGTGATCTACAGAGTCAGTGTAATCCCTATCAAAATCCCAATGCCATTTTTTTTTTTTGCAGATACAGAAATATTCGTCCTAAGATTTATATGAAATATCAACAGACTCCAAGTAGCCAAGACAATTTTGGAAAGGAATAACAAATTTGGAGTCTCAAACTTCCTGATTTCAATCAAAACAGTGTGGTACTGGCATAAAGACAGACATGGAACAGGCCAATGGAATAGAATAGAGGGCACAAAAATAAAATCCTCACATATATGGTCAAATTATTTTTGACACAGGTATCAAGACCATTGAATTAAGAAAGGATAGTTTTTTAAAATGGTGTTGAGTAATAAGGATATTCACATGCAAAAGAATTAAATTGAACCTTACCTGCATCATATACAAAAATTAACTCAAACTGATCAAAGATCTAAACATATGAGCTAAATCTATAAAACTCTCAGAAGAAAACATCAGGGGAAACTTCATGACATTGGATTTGGCAATGGTTTCTTTGATGTGACATCCAATGTATAGTCAACAACAACAAAATAGATAAATCAGAGGACATCAAAATTAATAACTTCTATGTTTCAAAGTAAGCAATCAACAGAGTGAAAAGGAAACATATGGACTAAAAAATCATTTGCAAATTATATATCTGCAAAGGGATTAATATCCATGATATGTAAAAATTTCTACAACCCAATGAAAAACAAAGTCAAACAACTTGATTAGAAAATTTATGAAAAATTTGAAGTAGACATTTCTCCAAAGTTGATATATGAATGATCAATAAGCACATGAGAAAGTATTTAATGTCCATAATCATTATGGAAATTCAAATAAAACACAATGAAATACCACATTACATCCATTAGGTTGGCTATTATATATATATAAATAAAGGAAACAGAAGATAACAAGTTTGGTGAGGATGTGGAGAAATTGGAACACTTGTGCACTGTCAGTGGGAACGTAAAAATGTACAGTTGTTATGGAAAACAATATAGGGATTCCTCAAAAAAATTAAAAATAATATTATGATCCAGTAATTCCACTTCTAGGTATATATCCCAATAAGTAAAAACAGGATCTTAAAGAAATATTTACACACCCACATTCATTGATGTATTATTCACAATAACCAAAAGATTAAAGCAATAAAGTGTCCATCGATAGATGAATTAATAAACAAAATGTGGTATACACATACAATGGAAAATTATTTTACCTTAAAAAGAAAGGAAATTCTGACACACGCTACAGCATGGATGAACTTTGAAAGCATTATGTTAAGTGATATAAGTCAGTCACAAAAAGACAAATACTGTATGATTATACTTATATGAGGTACTTAGAGTATTCAAATTCATAGAGACAGAAAGTAGTGTTTCTGGTGTTTGCCAGAAGATGGGGGGAGGGAGAATGGCAAAATTGTTGTTTAATGGGTATAGAGTTTCACTTTTGCAAGATAAAAAGAGTTCTGGAGATTGGCTGTACAACATTGTAAATGTACTTAACACTGTTGAATTATGTACAGGCGTACCCCAAAGATATTGTGTGTTTGGTTTCAGACCACTGCGAGCAAGTATTGCAATAAAGCAAGTCACATGATTTTTTTTTGGTTTCCCAGTGCATATAAGAGTTATGTTTACTATACTGTAGTCTATTGTATACAATAGCATTATATCTTTAATTTAAAAAAACAGTGTACATACATTAATTTAAATATAATGTTATTGAGAAATGGTGCTGATTAGAGTTGCTGGATACGGGGTCACCACAAACCTGCAATTTGTAAAAACACAATATCTTTCAAGTGCAATAAAGTGAAGCACAATAAAATGAGATATGCTTGTATTTAAAAATGGTTAAAATGGTAAAATTTATAGTATATGTATTTAACACAATTAAACAAAGCAAAACTGTTCTCATATTCAAAGCTTCACAAGTTTTGCAACACAAAGACCCTCATCAACAACTCTTTGGGAAGAACTATTCAATAAGAAAAGAAATGTTGGCAGCCAAAAGAAAAGTAAGGGTAAGCAAATGTCTTCATTAGATGTCTTACAAATAAGTAAAGCCAGAACAAAAGAGAAGAAAACAAGAAGTATGTCAACATGGTAGGTTTGGAGGTTGGGGGACCAGAGGATATGAGAATTCTCTAAGACACTTGTCCTTAAAAAGAAGATAAACACTTTTAAAGAAACTTGACAAGAAAGGAGAAGAAAAAAGCATAGAATAAGTGTTACAAATTTTAATAAACTCTGATGGAAGAATTAAGTTAAAATATATACATAAAGTAGGTACAGAAATGGACAAGAGACAAATTTTTTAAATTTGGATTACAAATAAATCTAGCTATATGTTGTTGACAAAATAAACATAAAGTACAGTCACTTAAAAGTTGAATAACTAGATATAGTAGTGTAGCTTTAAATAGATTTTTAGAAAAAAATATCAGTACAGATAGAGTTTCACTACATAATGACAACATATTCAACCCCTGAGAAAATATAATTTATGTATTTACATTATATATATATGTGTGTATATATATATATACACACATATACAAAACTTGTTATTACTTTACATTGCTCAATATGGCAACATATAGTAATTTTTCTTTCCCTTTATTTACATAGTATATATACTTGTATTTACAGGTATCCTCTGCTTTCCAAAAGTTCACATTATGCCACTTTTACCAAAGACCTACATTTGTGCGGTAACGGCTTTTTTTGTAAAAGTGAAAATCCTCTTTGGATTTTTTTCAGTTAGCAAAAAAGGTACTAATATAGGTCTATTGGTAAAAGTGCAGTGGTGAAAGGCAAACTTTTGGAAAGTGGGGGACGGTCTTTGCTTTACGCCATTTTGGCTTATGAAAGGTTTCATAGCAACACTCTCAGAGAGTGGGGGAAACCTGAATATATGTAAACTATATAAAAATATATGGAAGAATTCAAAAGAACTACAATGAGAAATTGACAAAACTACCATTACAGCTGGAGATTTCATCATATCTCTCTCAATTGTTGAAACAACAAGGCTAAAAAAAATAGTTATGATTAAGATTCAGAAGATTGACTAACACAGTTAACAACTTAAGAAACTTTATTTGACCTATGACGTTTTGAATCCAACATTTATAAACTCTTCTCAAGCGCAACTTAAATAATTAGAAAATATTTATCATGTAAAAATGGCCAGTTTTACTAGTACCTACACATAGTCAGTAAGTGTCTAGCACATAGTAGGTGCTCAATAAATACTGGATGAATGAACTAATGAATGAATCAGTGATCTCCTGTTATTCAGGAGTAGGAAATACTGGGAAATAATTTGAAAGGGAGAGAGGCAACTTGTATATGGTGCAGGAATTCTGGTATCCAGCAGACAACTCCTAATCAAATTCATCCTAAACAATTCTACTTATTCATAGAAAGATTCCTTTTCCATCTCTCCCACCATCATGTTTACAACCACATTCTGGTCTGCTTGCCCTTTATTAGAAGAAGAGTTCAAATCCTCAAAGATAACTAAGTCTGAGTAAGTGTCTGAAGTGGTTCTGACCACTTTTAAGCAGCTTGGTCTATGAGTGGTTGCAGGGCTTTTGAAGGGACACTGTGACTACAGAACTAAGACTGAGATTTCAGCTCTTTGTTGAATTCCTCTTGTGGATTTAGGAGTCATGTCCTTGGTTCTATTAGGTATTAGACATGTAACTATAATGCTAATAATAATAGCAATCAACAAAGTTAGATTTTATTCTTGTAGCACTTAACTGGTGCCTCATTTCTGCTCCTTCCAGGGGGGTGTTGAAAGTCAGCAGCTGAAGCAGCACATGGTTTAATCCTTACAGAGGTAGATGGCAAGTGCCAATGGCAAGTGTCAATTTGTAGTTGACAATTCCAACATAAATTATCTTAATTCTTCAACAACCTAAAAGATAGGTGCTATTAACAATTTCAGTTTTGCAAATGAGGCAAAAAGGGGTTATCTAAATTGCACTACATTTTACAACCACCGATTTGTGATTGTGATTTTACAACTGCTGATTCAAACCCAGGGATTTCTTACTGCATGTTCTTTATATTATTACCAACACTGAAAATTGCACTTGTGGTTCTGATTTTCTGGTACTGTCTGAGAGTCATAGTGCCATATATGTGTCTATAGGTATGTAGACAAGCAGAGAAGTGCAGACAGGAAGATGGTTAGAACTGCTTTATTTTTTTCTAAAAGAAAATGATAGGATTTTTTTTTTTCCCAAAAAGGAAATGAGAGTTTAAAAAATGTTCTGAAAGTGCAAGGAAGTGTGGTAACACCTTCCTTTGTCTGAACCTAGACGGTATACACCCCTCTTTTGTTGGGGCGTGGTGTCTCTTGGGGCATATATTTATCTTACTCTCATATTCCTTACTTCTCCCTTTACCTCCTTTACACCCAATAAACTTTTTTTTTTTTTTTTTTTTTTTTTTTTTTTTTAGCAGAAGTGAGGCTACTACACTCTTGTTTCTTGATGCTGTTACCGGGGCTATCAGAATGAAACCCACATCACAGCTCAAAGAAACCATGTTTCTTTAATTCATGAAGTCCAGTCTCCATATTTTATATATTAAAAGTAGTACAGGTCAAAAAAAAATAGTATATAGGTCAGGGAAGGTGTGTGACCCACTTTGAGTCAGAAGTAGTTTGTGGCAGAGCCTCGGTTAAAACTCAGGCCTCCTGACTTCCACTCTACCTCCACAGTGCCTCCTATGAATGTAGGGAACAGATGCCCTTATGCATGGTTCAGGCAAAGCTGGGAGGCTGGTGTCTCCCACAGGCCTGGAGAAAGGGCTCCTAGGAGGACCATATCTTAGAGCTGCTTTTTTTGACATCCTGCTCTGCATTCTCACATTCCCAATTAGTAGTCATTGAGGGAGGCAAGAGGAGACAACTGAGGCCTCCCCAAAGCTCCCTGCTCCTCAACTCAGGCAGGGGGAAGCCTCTGCAGAGAAACTGCTGATTATCACTAAAGTTGAGGCTCTGCTTCATTAAGCAGGCGCATCCCCTCCTGGGAATAGTTCCCTGGCCTCACCCTCTGGCTTTCCCAGCTCCACTAAACAGCTTGTTTGCCTTCTCATTAGCAAACTTGTTAGCACGTACTCTGTTCCCGAGTTGCTCAGAAGAAAAGTTTTGTGGGAAGATTTCCTTAGCTGGATAGCCTGCCTCTCATGTTTCCCTATGGGATACCTCCGTAACCAGGTCCTTCAAACAAGCTGTGTGTGGCAGTGATAATTCAGCGGTGCCCCCAAGGCTCCTCTGCTTGACCAAAGGGAAGTAGAAGGAAAAGCCTAGGCTGGCTAAGGGTATGGAAGTTCACTACAACTGCCTGAGATCTAACTGAGAAGGAAGGGAATAGCTGACTTGTGTTGGACACGCTGCTCAAAGATTTCCAGGGTCATCTTGTGTTGTTGGTCCTCTGAGCAGAGGTGCCCATGCTGTCTGGACTCCTTCCCACATACAGAATTCCTACAGACCCCACACATTGGTACAGCTCTTTCATCTTCACCAAGCACTCCCACACTGCAGCAGCGCCTCCCCACTGAGGCAAGGAAGGACAGGATAAATGTTATTATTCTCCATTTTTTAAATAGGGGCCTGAGGCCTACCTTGTACAGAGACTGACCTCACTGTTTTGGTGGATTTCTAGCCCTTATTAGTTAAGATCAGGTGAAATGACATTCGAAATTGCTTAACATTTCAGCCCATTTAGACTAACCATCAGTAATTTAATTTGATACCTATATATTTACCACCAACAAATTAGTAGTAATAGCAGTAATACTATCTATTGAGTGTCCACAATAATGGGTATATAAACTTATACTGCATGAGGAAACTGAGGCTCAGAAAGGCTATGTGACTAGTTTAGGATCATAGCAAAAATGATGCATCTAGTGATCATGCCTAGGTGAGGGGACGGGGAGGAGAAAATTTTATATAAACACTAGTATAGGACAGGTAGGGAGATGGGTTCAATAATTAGTAACAGATGGAAAGGAAGGCATACAAGGGGAATAAATGGGAGGTGCAATTAGAGATAGTAGATTCAGAAAATGTTAGAGGTCACCATTACCCTGATTTTACCTTCCCTGACCTGTGGCATCTGGATCTACCAAAAGACTCGTCCTTAGTCTCTTAAACTACAGTACCCAGTTTCTGTGTGCAACAGCAGAAAGAGAAGATTCATTAGTATGTCAGGGGTCTCAGATCCTCTTCCAATTTCCCCATTTGCTCTGCCCCTCACCATTGGTAGGAGTTTTTAGTTAAGTTATGCCATCATCCAGCCCTGGGTTCCTGGACCTTAATCTGTATGCTGAGGCGCTAGTCTTGTTGACTCTTTTGTTAAGTGCACAGATTTATACTACCTGTTCAGAATGCACCCTTGTCTATGTCTGCCACAGGTAGGCAGGTGTCCTGGAATGAGGAATACTCTTTCCTTCTTTACGTTAGTTCAGCAATTGCTGTGTAACCCTAGCACGAAGCAGATGCAGCATTCTTGACATATCAAAGAAGACACCAGGAAATCATCTGATCTCATATTTTCAAACAAACATACAGCATTAGAACCATAATACATAAAATAGATGAGTACAAAGAAGAAAACAGATTGAAATAGAAAGTAGAAATGGGAACCCAAAGCCCTGGCCACTCCCTGTGCCCTCTTTTCTACCCTGGCTCCTCAAGCAATTCCTCTACTGAGATGATTCAGTTTCGCCTTCTCACTTTTTCAGATGAGAGAACTGAGGGCCAAGGAGGTGACATGAACTACCAAAGATGCACAGCTTATTAGGGACTAAGACAAGACCAGAGTTTGGCAGAGACAGGTCACTGTATGGATCATGAATATTCTTTATGAGAATGTTTTTAATTGTTCTTATGCAAAAATGAAATTAGAAATGTTCCTGGACGTGGATTCAATCCCAGATCCACTCCAGTGGGCTGGGTGACCTTGGCAAGGCTTCCTCAGCCTCATTCTCTCTCTTTGCCAAATGAGAGTAAGAAGTGGGTGACTGAGCACATTCCTTTCTGCTTAGGGAGTTATTATTCCACAATTGCAACACTTGTAAAGAAAGCAAGATCCAAACTCCACCTGGAGGAGTAAGATATGAATAAACAGAATATAGAGGAAATAGTGTTGGTCCAAATCCCAGTTTTGTTGCTGTTTGGCTATATGATTCCAAATAAAAAAAAACTTAACCTCTGTCTGAGCAACCTCATATTTAAAAGTTTCCTCATATTTAAAAGCAAACTATTTATAATGATCTCTACCACACAGTCCTATAAAGATTAAAGGAAATGAAACATGTAAAGTGATCAATACTTAAATGTTCCTGAAGCTTGAGGTACTCCATAAATAATAAAATCTTTACTATTCTAGAGGAAGGGCTGTGTATTGGCCAGAGAAGGGATTTTGAAGACTGGTACCTGGATTCAATCATCATCTCTACCACTTTCTTTCTGCACAACCTTGAACAATTCACTTAATCTTCCTGTTTTCCATCTGTAAGATGTTCCTTCATCTGTAAAATGGGGACAGCAGTAAAACCTCATTCAAAGAATTCTTTTGAGGATTAAATTATTTTATACACATAAAACATATAGAATAATTAACACTACATATGAGATAGTCATTATTACTTCAAATTTGTCACATAAATTTTTTCAAGGAGAATTTCTTCCCTTAGGTATGCCTGATTTTACACATATCTCACACTTTTGTCACATCTGTGGGCCAGTAGAATTGATAATACTCCAAACTGAACATCTTCCTTGGGCTTAGGTGTTCAAAATCACCCTAGACATCCTGTGTGTTTCTCCTTGCCCTTGTGAAATTTATACTATCCCTTAATGCATGGCTTTGGGGCCCTTATCCTCTTCTTACTCTTTCTGTTCTCCTACACTGTGGTTATCTCAGCTTGTCTTTATTGGGGTGGTCATGGGGTTAGCAAATTACTATTCAGTCAGCACATTCCCAGGTGGCCGTCCAAAAGAATCACTGACAATTTCTTGGGTCACATTAATCAATACTGCGTAGTGAGCTTGAGGACTTACAATCCTATTGTGGAGACATCTTACAACTCAAGGTAGCATATATTTCACCAGTGATTTCTGGTATGGAGCCTGGTGTATTCTTTCATTTATGAATAAGTGAACAAAATAGTGAATGAAAGAATGGACTTCTAAGGATCAAATGAGATGACAGAGATTGTGTCCTTTCTATAACCCCACCAGGAGTCACTACTCTTTTTTAGATCAACTCAGTGCTTCAAACTCATCTTACTCTTTACTTCACAATCTTTTGTTCTCTAAACCTTCTGAGGTCCTTCCCTTCAGACCTTCCTTAGGGCAGAGCTTCCCAACAAACATAGGTATTAGGTGAGCTGAGTTGCCCATCTCCCTCTACCTTACCCTTTGAGTGATAAGATAGAGCCTGAGGAAATTACAGACTCTGGACAGTTTGCATTTAAGCAGACTTTATTAACACTTTTTAAAATTTGCTAAGATGTGAAAAGAAGTCAGAAGCAATGTATGAATGTGACACGCTGGGGTGGATCCCTCAGGGTCACCTTTTCCTTTTTCCATGTTGACAGCAGTTTATCACTCTAGAAGAAGTTATATATATAATATCAACTCTGATTGCAAATTCTGCAGTAGTATCAAAGTTAACATTCTATCACATAGGATGTATATTCAGTTTATCATCGAAGTAAAGCCCAAATGTTTTTAAGAATAAAGCAGGGCACTATTAATAATTATCCTGGGACAACAGGTATTAACTAGAACTCACTTGAGCAAACCAGGATGTATGATTGCACTATGCCACTGTATTGACATATATTTTAAGAATAAACACATTGGTTTCAATAGATAATATACCTACATTATTAAAAAATCAAAATAATTCATAAAAAAGTATATGTAAAAAGTATTTCTCCAACCCAGGCCCACTGGTCCCGTGCCAGCCCTACTCTCCACAATAGGAAACAACTTTCATCAGTGTTTCCTACAACAGTGTGGTGTTTCTTTATGTAAAAACAAGTAAATATGAGTATTCTTATAAGCCCCATGGAGACAATTTCCTATCACTGTAGAAAGTGCTTTCTCATTTTGATAAACAGTTCCATGGTGTTCCATTGTGTGTTTAATTTAACCAGTCCCCTACTGAAAGGCTCATGGGTTGTTCCAGTCTCACTATTACAAACAGAACTATAATGAATAACCCTGTGTATACATCATTTCATATACATATCTTCAAGATGAATTCCTAGAAGTAGGATTGCTGGGCACAGGTGAATGTGTAGTTTGCATAAAGATTGCTCAAATTTCCTCCAAATTTATTTTGCTGTTTTGTACTCCTATGAGCAATGTATGAAATTGTCTGTTTCCCTGCAGTTTTCCCAATAAAGCGTGTTTTTAAACTTCTGGATCTCTGTAAGTCTGAAGGCAATAAAAGTATTTCAATGCAGTTTAAAGTTGCATGTATCATTATTAGTTAAGATGAATATCTTTTCATGTATTTAAGTGCCCTTATTGTTTTATAAATGCCTATTTGGGGATTGATCACCCACACTCCAAATTAAGTATCTTGAGGAAAGGGATTATGATTTATGCATCTTATACTTTGCTCAGTAAGAGGTGTGTGAAATAGGAAGCATTTAATAAATATATTTCATGAATGAATAACAGAATCACTGGTTTCCCCTCTCCACACACTATTTAAGCTGCCTTTGGTAACTCCTTTTCTAACCTTTGGATCATCACATTTTTTCTCTTGGAAAACAATATTCCATATAAATATATACATAATATAGAATATATAGATAAATAAAAATTCTAAATCACTTATAAAATTATTTTAAAACAACTATTCATCTATTCCTTTCTAATAATTTCCTGTAATATAGGCTTTTTTTCAAATGTTAGTAATCATTGTACAATGTTGACATTTGAGATAATGTTTTCTTCTCTTAACACTCTAATAGACATTCTTTGTTGCCTCTTTTGCTAAATCATGAATTTCTTAATGGAAGCATCAGACCTTGTTCTTTTCTTTTGCTCCATTTCTAATACAGAATAAGTGTTAATTGAGCATGTTTTACTGGTGGGGGATGACATGAGAGGAAAATAAACAATTTGCTTAGCTAAGCAAGACCTAAACTTGAAATGCTTCAACTTTTATTTTCCCTCTTCATGCTACTTTCAGGTCAAACACCTCATTCCTTATTCATTACAGTGCTAAATATTTTGAATATATGTTTTGCATTGATTTTGGTTTGTGTTTGAGCTTCTTATAAACACATATTTGTATTACATTGATTGCTTTCTGAAGGCAAATGCACAGCCATTATATACTCGTTTGGTGCAAGCCAGGATTATATACAATTGAACACTGAAAAGCATGGGTGAAGTCTGTCCCAGAATCTGCCTTATAGCTCCATAAACAAGGCTGCAAACTGGGGTGTTTTTGTATTCGGGAATGTGAGGGATGTAGCAATTTCATCAAATGGTAGTTGCAACTATTTATCCTGGAGAACTGTCAGGCGTTTCACTTGAAGTGGAATCTATGCACAAGGTTAGAAAATATGGAACAAGAACCTCTAAATGCCCAAGCATCTGAAAAAAATTTTACTCAAGGACAGATTCTTCCAATCTTGAGGTTACATTATTTTCTAAAGCAAAACTCTCAAAAACAAATATCACACTTTTCTGTTGTTAAAACAACTCCAGCTCTCACAGGAAGATTTTCCTGGCTGATTTGAGGAGATTTAATGGTTTCTCTTAGGTTTATGTGGTCTATCTGCAAATATTCCATGATTAATGTTCTGATAGCCAATTTAATTTTGTTATTATCTTGTCCTCTGCCTCTGATTCCTAAATGTGAAGCCACATTTGCATCGGCCAATGGTGCAAATCTACTATTCTCCAGTGGATTAATTCTTTCAATCTGTTACTTATATGACCATTATATCCATGCAGTCCATGCTTATGTATAATGCCCAGTCAAGGTCAGAATTTGTATGCTGACTGCAGGACTTTTATCAAGATGATGCTGATGGTAATAAAAATGACAACGATGATGGAAAACTGAATAAACGTTATGTAGACGTTCCATATAATTATAATGGCAGTGGTGGTATAAATGATGATAGCGAGTAGGAATACTGGTGGTTGTGTTGGTTTAGAATAGTATTTGGCACACGGTAAATATTCAATAATGATTGAATCAATGAATAAATGATACTGGACATGGAGAAGGTAGTGGTGGTGATGATTGTCACAGGGATGAAGAGAGTCAAAGCAGAAGTGATGGTGCCGCTGATGTTTATAGTGTAGTAGGTTAGTAGTGGACAAATTGATGATTTACTCTTCCTAGGTCACCTAGCTCTTATTACTGGAGTTGAGTGGAAATGAAACTGAGCAGTCTCCATGCAATGCAGTTTTCAAGAAGATGAAACTCACTTCTGGGGCACTCAGTGTGTACACTATTTGTGTACATAAGATTATGCAAGATGGGTTGTCTCTTTCTATAGAAAGCTATATGGAATTTTCACAAAGTTCTAGTGGCCTAGAAAGACAATGTCCCTGAGAATTGATCCCAGAGCTCAACAGTCAGGGTTGCAGGGTGGAGAAAAGTCATTTAAGAAATAGAGCTACTCTGCTTCACTTTCCTGTGCCCAATATCCTGCCCCAGAGGAACCCCTACCGAGAGCTAGTTACATGCAGCAATACCATTGAACGCATTGTAAGCATCCCCTGGGAGACTAGCATCTCCAGGAACATGAGATATAAGTAGAGAAGTGTTTTGGGGTGAAAGGATGCTGAGGAAGATATAACAAGTGTTAATTTCATCCAAACAGGTAATGGTTTTGGATGGTGCATCAGAGATAAGAGATGCTGAAGAAGAGGAGTAGGGGAGCACTTTGACATTTCCTAGGTGAGGTCTGTTAGGCTATGAGAGGAAAATGCTAGGAACCATGGTGTTAATGTCCCCCACCACCCAGAAACATTTTCAGTGATTTTAGGGAACTATAAGTTATCTGTGTTGTAAGAGTTTTAGAAAACATCTATTCAAACATTTTCGTGTTAGAGAAAAAGAAGTTGAGGTTATGCAAGAAGTTGCTTAGCCGACAGTGCACTGCCAGTTAGTGACAGAGCAAGTTCTCAAAACCAAATCCCTGACTTAAAGGAAGACTTTTTCTTTTTTAAATACTATAGAACTTCTTGCTTGGGTGTTCTGACTTCATGGTTTTCCTCCTTGAGAATTCCCAGTGCATTTCTCCTTTGGAGATCATCTTTCAAAGGAATGAAACTCTTAAGTGAGCTATCATCAGGCACCATGGACGTGAGACTTCAGGGACTGTTCTCAGAAATTCTGTGTTTCTTTTATTTCCCTTCTGTTTTTTTTTTTTTTTTTTCCTACTCCTTAGAAAACTAGTCTATAAACTCTAGAGGGGATTCCTGAAAGAGGCCTCAGCAGTCAGTTTTAGGGGATAATTTTTCTCTCTTCTCCAAAGCCCTATATTGCTGTTTTTTAATCATTAAAAACTATAAGAAGGATAGAGGTAAGGATTTTCTTATCTCTTCAGTTTCCTTTATATATATGTACACAAAAAATTGAAGTATAGTTGATTTATGATATTGTGTTAGTTTCAGCACACAAAGTGTGTACTGTACAGCAAAGTGATTCAGTTATAGATACATATATATATTCAGTTTTAGATTTAAATATACCTTACATAAAGGTATATTTCTTAAAGTTTGTAATCTTAAGGTACTAAGAGAATTGGCCCTCAGCTTTATGCATGCTTCTCTATATCTTCCTGTCTGCAGAACTTAATAAATGACAGTTTTGCTTTAAGTTTGGAGACTGTTGTCTATTTCCTCTACTCTCTCCATCATCCCTTGTTATAGCTATTTTCAACCAGTAGTTAGGTGTTTCTTGTTTCCTGATGATGGAGTAGGGAAGAAAGTCAGTTTCTGGAGTAACTAGAGCACAGTATTATAGCATAGAAAAGGACTGAACTGGCCTCAGGAGCCTTGGTTTCTAGTTCCAACACTGTCAACAACAGTTCCAACCATGTGTACCTTCAGGACTGCAACTCCTCTATTGCAAAGTGAGGAACATTGCTTAGATAATGTTAAGTTCCTTTCAGGTGCTCACATTCAGTGTTCTTGACCCTAGGAAAATTTTCTGTATAGAGGAAAAATCCTGATGTTGTTAATCTTCTGTCTTTACCCCTTGCTCCTAGGAATCATGGATCATGTCAATCACACATGGACCCAGAATTTTCTCCTAGCTGGTTTCACTACCACTGGAACCCTGTGACCTCTTGCTTTCTTGGGGACACTGTGCATCTATCTCCTCACCCTGGCAGGGAATTTGTTTATCATTGTCCTGATTCAGACAGATTCTGGATTGTCCACATGTCCCATGTAGTTCTTCATCAGTGTCCGCTCCTTCTTGGAACTCTGATATGTCAGCATCACAGTTCCCATGCTGCTGCATACCTTGTTCCATGGGCATTCACCCATCTCATCAACTGTGTGCTGTGTCCAGCTATAGGTCTTCCATTCCTTGGGCATGACTGAGTGCTAACTGTTGGGTGTCATGGCGCTGGACCGCTACCTTGCCATCTGTCGCCCACTCCACTAACATGCACTCATGAGCAGACAGGTACAGTTATGGCTAGCAGGGCCCACTTGGGTGGCTGGCTTCTCAGCTGCACTTGTGCCAGCCAGCCTCACAACCACTCTGCCCTTCTGTTTAAAAGAGTTGGCTCATTACTTTTGTGACTTGGCACCATTAATGAAGTTGGCATGTGTGGACACAAGCTGGCATGTTAAAGTCCACATTGCAGTGATTGGCATTATCAATGCATGCAAACTTGTGCTCATTTTAGGACTGTATCCTTAGAGCTGTGCTGAAGCTGCCTTCAGCTGCCAATCATGCCAAGGCCTTTTCCACCTGTTCCTCCCGTATAACTGCAGTAGCGCTATTCTTTGGCTCTGCCTTCATTGTCTATGTAGGGCCACCTGAGAGTCACCCTGAAGGCACTGACAAGCTTATTGCCTTGGTGTACACTTTTCTTACTCCTTTTCTCAACCTCATTATTTATACTCTCAGCAACAAGGAAGTGAGGGAGGCTGTCATGAGTGTCACCCAAAGGATAAGGGCTATGTTGAAGAGACTCTGAGGATCAATCCATAGGCCATTCATTCGGTAAGGGTAGGCTTTAGTTGCTTAGTCAATCAACTAGTCAAATAATTTGTTAAATATAGTGCATATACCAATTTAAATGGTTTGAGGTCTTAGATAGGGACAAATTGGGAAATTTGTAGAGGGTGGAGAAATATGGCCTCTGAACCCATACTTGTCTAATATGGGTGAAAGATCACATAGCTTAAAAAATAATCAAATAATAATGATGCAAGTGCAAATACCAAGGTAGACTTAGAACTTAGAGAGAGACATAACTGTGTTTAAAAGAATTTGGAAAAAACTGACTGTGAGACTTTGCTCGAGATAGAATTCCTGGAGAAGCATTGAGAAAGTAGTAAAGGAGCTAAGTAGAAGGAAAAGTAAAAGAACTTCTTGGGTAAATGTTTAGATGTTGATCGGTGAGCCATGGGATGAGGGTTCATAAGAGCGTGGAGTTCAGTGTTTCTGGGTGAAGCCACCATAAAAGAATGTTTAAAGCTGGATCTCAAAATTAACTTTCTAACTGGGAAGATCAGGGGGTTAGAAATGAGGGTCCTGGGTGTGCTGATGGTTAAATGTGAGTTATAGAAATGTATTCTGCTCTTTGAATTTGAAATCGTCAGTTAGTCAACAAGGCAACATTATTGATAGGGTTCTTTGAGTGCAAAACTAGGTCTGGGAACCAAGAAGAGATATAAAAAGGAGGCACAATTTGTTTTCAAAGAGCTTATAGTTTTGTTGTGAAGAGTCAATTGCCTTCTTTCTCTCAAACACACACACACACACACACACACACACACACACACACATGCTCTATACCCCAGCAGCAACATATTGATTAATATCAAGAGATAGATTTTTCTATTTTAATTTGTGTATATCTGTGATGGTAGAGGTCATAGAAAGTGGAGGGAAGGAGTGCACGGATTGGCAGAAAAGGAATGAGGAAAACAAAAGTTTCATAGAAGTTTATTCTGACATTTTCCTCAAATCTCAGATTTTGGGATCCTAAAACCCTAGGCACTCGGTTGGTACTTTTCTGAAAGTTCTCTTCAAATAAGACATGAAACTGTAGTATCCCCCTTGGAGATTCTTTGTATCAGGATAACATCGTCACAACTATACTGAAAATACAAAAGGAAAACTCATTTTAAAAAGAATTCTCCTGGGCAGCATTTTTTGAAATGATTGAGTAAATGAGTTTAGGGTGTCCTGAACTAATGATGTTGAAATACTTTATTTCTATTGCAAGGATAACTTGGTGTTTATTTTAATTTATATTACTGGGAGAAAATGTGTGTGGAGTGACATACAAACTATTCTTCCCATAGAATAACTCTCCTTCTTCTAGAGAACATGACTACCATGAGACTTAACAAGGATTTCTCTGGTGAGCCTTTCTGCTCTAGGCTTCTTGCCATCTCTCCTTTCCAAAAGTAGGAGTGGGTTCTCTGCTTCCCAGAACCATGATTTTACCATGCTCTTACTTATACTTGAATATTTTGTGTCCATTTTCTCATTAGATCTCCAATAGCAGGTAAATGGATGAATGTCTTTCCAAATTCAGTTAGTAGGTAAAGAATCTGAACTCAATTCAAAAAGTTTAACTTTACTGAGCAAGAAGAAAGAACAGCATTTTAAAAAACAGAGGGTCTGATTCTGCTGGCTGAGTCTTCACCCTCCCTACCATTCCTGTCAACTATGGATTTTTCAGTCTGTATGAACCCAGGAATCAGGTCACAGATGACTTTTTTACTTAAATGTAGGTTAGCTAGAGAAAATCCTTTAAAATATGATTTATATGAGCCTGCATAGTCAGTATTAGAAAGGTATTTTTTCCCTACAGTCATATAGTTCTAAAAATAAGAAATTATAGGTAATTTCTTTAGTTCTTTGACTCAGTGAACAAATCATTAAACCTTTTTGAGCTTTCCCCAAACACAAGGTGATTTGAAGTAAGTTCAAGTCTGAGAGCCATTGATGTAATCTGGTGAAATTGGAAGAGGAACTGGGCAGGTGTAGCCCAGCCCTTTTCTCTGTTCCTATTCTTGGGAACCAGCCTGCCTAGTTTGTGTGTTATGCTCTCTGCCATGGAGTGGAAGGAACTTGTCCCCATGGAGGAGGGCTGTGGTTTTCAGTGTTTCTTGGTAATCAGGTGCGGGAACCATAAGGAAAGTTAACACACCCACTATCATAGTAAGATGTTTGAAAACCCTCTCCAGAGTAAATATATACCAGGCAGATATATATTCCATTGAAGGAACATAGAATACAGATTGACTTTAAGCTCATGTCGAATTAAACAAATGCTAAACTATAATATAAGGCTTACTGAAAATTTGTACCCTGGTGACCATAGTTAATGATACTGTATTGTGCGCTTGAAATTTGCTAAGAGGGCAGGGTAGATCTTAAGAATTCTTATAACAAAAAGGGAAAGAAAGGAAGGAAGGGAGGGAGGAAAGGAAAAAAGAGAGAAAGGGAGAAAAATCATACTGTGGGAGGTAATGGATATTTTAATTAGCTTGATTGTGGTGATCATTTCACAATGTACACCTATATTGAAACATCAAGTTGTATGCTTTAAAAATATACAATTTCTATTTGTCCATTATATGTCAATAAAACTAAAAAATAAATTAAAAGTCTCAACACAGTTAAGAGAATTAATACTATGTAGACTAGTTTCTAAACTGTAGACTAGTTTCATGATATAATTAAATTAGTAAATATCCTTATGTTTGACATTAAAAAAACACTTCTAAACAACTTATGAATCTAAGATGAAATTATAAGAGAAAGTAGAAAACATTTAGCCCTGAACAATAATAAAAATTATAATTTCAAAACTGATAAGATAAAGCTAAAGTGATTCTTCGAGAGAAATTCATAGCCTTAAATGTTTACATTATAAAAGAAAAAATGTGCAAAATTGATTAGTCAAGCAAACATCCAAATTAGGCACTTAGAAAAATATATTAGGGAGAAAAAGCAAAGAAAGTAGAAGGAGGAAAAATATAAATATGGGAGCAGAAATTAATATAATAAAAATAAATATATAGCAAAGAGGATATATAAATCAAAAAGTTGGTTCTAGGAAAAAAATTAAACCCCTGACAAGACTAACAAAGAATAAAAGGGGGAGAGGAGTAAAAATAGGAAATAATAAGAATAAAAAATTGATTTAACTACAGGTTTAAACTACAAAGTTTAAAGTGATAAGATGATAGTATTAACAATATATGTTAAGTAATTAAAAACTTAATTAGCTAGATTCATTTTCAGAAAATTGAAAATTACCAATATCAACTTCAAAAGCAGTAGAAAATCTTAGTAATATTGAATTAGAAGTTAAAAATATTACTAGAAAAAAACCATTGGGCCCAGATGGCTTAACAAGAGAGTTCTACCAAATATTGAAGAAAAAGGTAATTCCTATTTTTATAGAACTCATTAATAGAACAAATATACTGGAAGTACAATTCAGCAAAGCATTTTATGAAGCTTGCTGGTTGCTGGTTCCAAAATAAATAAAACCAGCATATGAAGAAAATAATCACAGGCCGTTCTCGCTCATTAACATCAATGCAAAATTCTCCCTCCAAATAATCCTAAACCAAATTCAATGATCTATATTAAGTGATGATAACTGAATTTGGTTTATCTCAGACATGCAAGATTTACTTAACATTTGAAAAGTGAATAATATGATTTATAATATTAACAGATTAAAAAAGAAAAACCATGATGAATATCTCTTGATTCAAGAATAAAAAAACATTCAATAATAATTCATAATTAAAAAGTAAGAAACAATAATAAAATTACAAATGAAAAAAGACTTCCTTATCCTGATAAAGGGCACTTTCTAAAATCATACAGCATAACTAATAGTGATGTGTGAAAAGCATTTCTTTTAAGATCAAGAACAAAATGAGATTAATGGATAATACAATTTCTAGTCAACATTTTATAGGAGCTCCTGGCTATTGAAGCAAATAAGCAAAAAGAGTAAAGAAATTAAAAGTATAAATACTGGATAAAACTTTAATTATTTTTAGATGGTATTTATGTTGAAGCATAGATAACCATGGATAAATTATTAGCATCATTATGGTTGACCAGCTTGCTAGATACTACTCAATGAAAAAAAAACAAAAACAACTGTATTATTGTATAACAGCAACAATCATAAAATACAATGAAAGAGACAATTTATAATATATATATAGTACTTAAAAGATATTCAAACTCAGCCATAAAAAGGAACGAAATTTGGTCTCTTGTAGAGACGTGGACGGATCTAGAGACTGTCATACAGAGTGAAGTGAGTCAGAAAGAGAAAAATAAATATCTTATATTAACGCATATATGTGGAACCTAGAAAAATGGTACAGATGAACCGGTTTGCAGGGCAGTAATTGAGACACAGATGTAGAGAACAAACGTATGGACACCAAGGGGGGAAAGCCGCGGAGGGTGGGGGTGGTGGTGTGAAGAATTGGGAGATTGGGATTGACATGTATACACTGATGTGTATAAAACTGATGACTAATAAGAACCTGCTGTATACAAAAAAAAAAAAAAGATATTCAAAACTTTTTTGAAAACTCATAAATTTGTATTTAAAGTCATTATATAGCTCTTTTATATGTGATGATACAGAACACATTCATGGATGGGACATCAATATTAGAAAAATATTTCTTCTCTCTAAATTGGCCTATTAATAAAACAAAATCTCATATGAATTCCAAAAGCGGTGTGCATGGAATTTGACAATTTTTCCCAAGGTCAAGAATAGTCATGACATTCAAGAAAAAGAAAGAATAGAAAAGGTGGCACATTAGCGTGATGGGGGTTTCCACCAGGCATCAAGTGAGTCAGATTTACAAGATAATTTAGTTATACTCAGTGGCCTATGAAGGTGACAGTATTAGAATAAATTATAATTTAAGCTTTGATTTATATGGTAAAGAATTCTTTTGAATGTGATGCTTTTCTCTAGTGTTTCTTTTAGAAACAGAACTAAAATGGGCCATGTCGGAATGTATATTCCATATGAGAAGCTGAAAAATATTCAGAGATTGGAATCCTGAACAGTAGATTATAGGGTGCCTGTCACAAGTTTATAGAAAGTTCCACATAATGCTCAGTTTAAAACTTGCTAAAAGAATTAATTTTTTTAGATTCCTACAAACTCAAACAGAAGGGTGGAAGTTAATGTGATTATTCCTTTAGAAATTAAAAGCTGTTTTGAATTTTTATAATCTTTCTTCTTGTAAAAACAAAGGTTAAACTCTTTTTGTGTGTGGGGAAATCAGATACATCTGAAAGGACTAACTACAAAAACGAGTTATGACCATTCTTAATCTTTCATATTGGACATGCTTTATGACATCCTAGAATCTACCAAATAATATTTTATAGCTCATGAAAAAATGAAAGCTTAAGTTTTATGTGCATAATAAAAATTAACAGCAATACAGTCCTGTTTCTTTCCCTGAATTCGTAAAAGCAAAACAGATGTGGTCTGTGCTTATGGTAGACTTCTAAGCAGAGTCAACATTAATCTTATTGAAGAACTTTGCTTCAATTTGATTAGTATGCACAATTGTCTAGTTTTGGGGGGCTTATATAACTGTATTCTTATGCTTCTCCTATTTATAATAATCAAGAGATTTAGAAAAGAGTTTCTAAACAAACTTTGAGGTCCAAGTGATGGCTTTAGAGTTTCCTTTCAATTATAGTTTATTTCCTTCTTATAGTTTATTTCTTTCCTTTCCTCCTTATAGTTTATTTCCTTCTGACTCACTTGATGTCTGGTGGAAACCCCCATCATCTTAATATGCCAGTTTTTCCTTCCTCTAAAGGGGGCTTAGATGACATTTCACTGTGATCACTGCTCCTAGCAGGGTTTGCTGGTATTATCTCTGCCATCTATAAGTCATTTAAAGGGCACTGCCTTCCAGTTCTGCGAGGCAGGGCGTGGCTCTCTAAAATTCTACATTTGTTAGTTGCATAGAAGCCTAAATAAGAAAAACTCGTAGAAGAATATCTATTTGCTCTACATTCACTTAAGGCATTTTTGCAGAATGATTACTTTCTCAGTAGGGAAAGATATCTTTTCAGGGATCATGACAAATGGAAGCAGTCTCAAAACACTAGAGTCAGAGAAAAGTCATTCAACATAGTGTGTATGTTTGTGTGTGTGTGTGTACGTGCGTGCGCATAAAAAAGGTTCCCAAGCTACAGCCCTGGATCCAACTATGGCCCATGGACCAAATCAGGTATATAGCCTGTTTTTGGAAACAAACTTTGCTGGAACACAGCCACATACATTTATTTACATATTGTCCATGGCTACTTTTGTGCTGCAGCCACAGAGTTGAGTAGTTATGACAGAGACATAGGGCCTGAAAAGCGTAAAATATTTTCTATCTGGCTCTAATAAAGTTTGCCCACCCCTTCCCTACAGTATTTACATGTTATCCTATAATGTATAGACTGGTAAGCATTAAGTTGATTAAATTATAATCTTAGGACAAATTATATTCTCAGGACAAACTAATAAGTGGTCACTTACCATTTTCATGTTGGTTTTTAATTAGGCATCTCCCCACTGATGATTCTGATTCTGAGACAGTGTCCTTTGATGTTTTACACAATGCTTTTCTTAGCTCTACTCAATTATTATCAGGGCTTCTTACCATCTATTTCCTTTTGCCTACAGGATCCCAATCCTATGAACATGCCCTGGATATACCTGGGGAGAAAAGGAAAAATGTGGGTTGGGTGAGAGTATTGTTAGGACAGCTTATAGGTATAAAAATAACTTTTCCTAAAGAATGTTTATTTCAAAATGACTTTCAAAAAAAGGATCTAGGGGTCTGTCAGAGTGGTCTCTACTCAATCAACAGTGGACCTAATAACCTGGAGGAGAACCTAAATAGTATACCTGTAAAATCTGTGGATAAAGTTGGGAGGAATACACAAAAGGGCAGAGGGCAGAATCAGAATCTAAAAGCATCAGAAAGCACTAGGAAAATAGATTGAATCTCACAAGATGCACTCTAATGGAGGTAAGAAAGGGTCTTGTGCTTGGGTTTCAAAACAAAAAGAGCAAGTTCAATAACCATAATAAAACCCTCCAGACAAGTATAGGCAGGAAAAAAAATATTTATATCCATTTGAAAAACTGTACTGAATATCTTCTCTACTACAGGCATTGTATCAGGCAATAAAAATATAGCATGAATGGGAGTTCCCTGGTGACCTAGTGGTTAGGATTCCGGGCTTTCACTACCCTGGCCTGTGTTCAGTCCCTGGTCAGGAAGCTGAGATCCCACAAGCTGTGTGGTGTGGCCAATAAATAAATAAATAAAACGTTGAATAGACACACATAGAACAAACACAATCTCTGCCTTCATGAAGCTTACGTTCAGTGTGTAAATAGAGGATAAGTTATTAGAAATGGGAGGAATTCAGAAATACGCAGTTCTCTGGAATCATGTAATAGGAGAATCTGGTCTATCCTGGTTGTAAATGTTGTGTATATTTATATGTGTGTGTGTGGGGGGGTGGGTTATCAGAAAAGCTTTTTCTTAATTAATTCTTTCAACAAATAATTCTTGAATATCTACTTTGTGCAAGGAAAAATATTAGGCACTGAATGACGGTATTAAACACACTTGGTCTCTGTCTTCACTGACTTTATCATATATTGATGAAAAGAGAGAAATAAATGTATGAATAAGTAATTAAAATTTGTGCTGTGAAAGGAATGGCCAGGATGCAATAAACAGAAAAAATGCTGGAAGACAGGGTATTTATATAGTATGGTCAGGTCAGACCTCTTTGAATAAGAGATGTTAAAGTGGAGACCATAAGAATGAGGAGGCATTACCTTGGTGAAAGGGTTCCAAGGTAGAGGGATACAGTAACAGGATTTTTTTTTCTGGGACTGTCTCAAGCAGAGGGAAGTGTGATTAAAAAATGTAATAGATTTAACTGATTTCTACTTTTGTATGAAATCTTCGTAACCTTGTTGCTCTTTTCAGGGAGTGAGACCATGACAAACCAAAGCCAATCTAAGAAGGAGTGACCAGTATGTTGAGGAACTTTAACATACATGTAGATCAGCTGAAGTCTCTTCAGCTGCAAGAAAAGATAATCAAAGCAGGACATAAAGCCTGTGTTCTAGTATTTGTGGAACTTAGTGATATGTTGGATCCAGAAGATCGCCTCAGGACCAATGCATGGAAGTGACAAGGAGATGGATTTCCATTCATGAAAACTAAATTTTAAACAATCCAGAGTTGTACTTACTTTGGTTATTTTGTAATATAGTGAACTCCTTAATAGGGAAATTAAAAATTAATGTTGGAGACACTAAAAGGGAAATGATGTAATGGTTGGGAGGGAAAGAAAAAGGTTATGGGTTGTCTAGTCTGTACTAGACTTTGTAGTTTGCCCTTTATGTATTTTATCTGAGAAAGAGAAAGACAGTCAAATCTAGCCCGTGGTGTTCTCACAGAAAACCAACATCAGACAAGGTCACTGTCTGACCATGATGAAGAGGTGGGGAAAAAAGAAGACAGCTTGATAATCATGTATAAGCACATACAAAAACAAGATCACCATACAAATCAGAAAAAAAATTTCCCTTTCTTAGCTAATATGAGTGACTGCTGTTTCTTTATCAATTGCAAGTTTAGTCTACCTTCTGAATAAAATTCATTAAGATACCCAATCATAGAATTATCTCTAGTAACTGACAGGATCCAATCCAGACCAATTCCTGCTTCCTTGAACCTTCCCCTAAATCACCTAACACGAGCCCACATCCTATAATAATTCTTTTCTAATGACCCCTTACTGAAATGCTCCATGGTCCACATGATGTGTGATCTCCCTCACTGCAATAAACCCAATTTTGTTAAACTCTAGGTGTGTTCCTGTTCTTCGCCTGGAGGCATTGTCATGTCTCTGATTCTCAAAGCAACCCAAATATGCCATCTTTAAAGGTGAAGAAAATAAGGCTGTGAGATATTACGTAACAAATGTCTGCCCAGAGTTATCTGGAGGAATTTAATGAACAAACATCTACTCTACACCTACTAAGTGAAACAGGAATGTGTGTAGACACATTTTAGAACTAATACAGTTATTTTTTGTGTTTATTTTCACATAACCCCCACAACATACATTTATACATGAGACTATATAGATTCAAAGAGATAAATGACTGCCTAAGGGCACATAGGTAATGAGTGGTGGTCAGGGGTACAGGTCTTGAGATGGGCACCATTTGTGGCTATGTGTCCTTGGTTATGTTCTTTCAACCGCTGTCAACAATTCTGAAGGCAGCGTAGCTTAGAAGTGATGAGCACAGGTTCTGGGGTCAGAGTTCATAATCCTGACAAGGGTACTTACTAGCTGTGTGACCCTGGACATATTTTTAAACTCTCTGTGCCTAAGTCTCCTCAAACGTAAAATGGGAATAAGAATTGTACCAACCTCATAGAGTAATTATGAGGATCATATCAGTTAATACATGCAGTGTGCTTAGAACGATATGTTACCTAGCAAAGGATCAGTAAATGGTTATTTTATGAGTGCCGGATTGAAATTAAGATTTCTGAGGCTCTAAAACCTATTTTTTTTTTTTTTTTTCAGAACAAGCAGCTCTTATCAGAAGGGCTTCTCAAAGGAAGAACAATGTTGGGCTGGATCAGGCACATGATCAGGAAAAGTCATTGTTTGAAAAGATGAGGAAATATACAAAGTCTCTTTGGACTTGTGAGGTGAGACAAGGAACTGTGAGTGCATGTGTTTATGGAAAGAGTTGTAGGAGGGTTGGGGGTCATTTCTGCAGAGTCCAAGAGTCTGTGCTGAGAAGTCACTGGAGATGGGGAGAGGGGAAGTGTTGAAAAAGGGGAGATAAGATAGCAAGCATTTGAGGAAAGGCTTCTCTGAGCCCACCTGGTGGAAAACAGACATGGCCTCTCTCCACGTGCCCTCCCCGGAGCCTCTCCTGAGCCTGATTCTCATCTGCCTCTGGGGCCGGAGGTCTCGCCCTTGCCTGTGCCCCTCGTGGCCTGAGACAGTCAGGGTTAGCTCTGGGGACTCTGCCCCATGGGGATAGAACTTGCTGAAGAAGAGGAAAGGTTCCTGGATATAGTCTCCATCTCCCACATGTATCTGAGTAAAGCAAGGCAAAGGCAGATACTGAATGAAGTTCAGTGGCTGGTAGGTGATCTGGGGATCTGAAAGGTGGGACTTATAATAAAGTATCTGAAAACATAATATTTTGAAGTTAGAGAGTTGGGTTAGTGGAAAGATGACTTAAATAACTGGGACTTGGCATGTCCAATTCTGAGAATCAGAGAGTATCAGATTTAGAAGAAATTTTAAAGGTTATCTTGTCTACTGTCCTCCTGTTTGATACTTAATTTACACTGTACAACCAAGAGATTGGCTAATGGCTATTTTGAGAGACAGGAAGTTTCCCTATGTACTGCCATAGACTGGTTACATCTGGCATGGATGGCGGAGAGTAGAGATTTCTTAGAGTATCATTCATGACATAGGAACTGAACTAAGAAGGTCTAATGAGATATTATATCATCTCAGGAGCAGCTGTATTTGAAAAGGTTTCACCTAGAGAGGGCTGTACACAGGCTCTCTAACTGTGGGGTGGAGGAGCGGGGGTTAAAGACACTTGGTGATGTAACAGTGTAAGATCTAGAGGTCTTCAAAATGCTCCTGAAATTATTCCATGTTTGTAAGAATTTACTCAACCTACACATACAGTTAGCTTCAAAAAAGCTAATTTGTAGAAAGATAAAACATCATCAATAAACTTACTATACCCAAAAGATGATCGAAATATTTCTTGGATTTAATTTTTCTGGGTGGGTGAGAGTAATGATGACTTTTTCAACAGGATTAGGGGAAGGGAGGCAAGACAAAATTTGAGATGCTAAGTTTAGATGTATTAAGCCTGAGATGCCTAGAGGACAAGAAGGATGTGTTCAGATGTAATTGAAAAACATAAATTTAGTCTACAAAAATTTAAGTATATTCAAGAAACATTGAGTTCACAATTCTATGCTCATTTTTCTAGGCATTGGTGGGGGATATACAAGAATTAATAATGTACTACATGTACTCTCAAAGATCTTACCAATTTATGGGGAATACAGATTCATTATAGAGGTAATATTGTTACAATATGTTAAGTGGACACTGTAAACAATATGAGGACATAGAAGAAGGAATAAGTAACATTTTCTGGGGGATTCAGGAGAGGCTTCACTAAAGAGCTAACATTTGACCTCATTTTGAAGGATGAGAAGCAGTTACCAGATGGAGAAAAGAGGATGAGAGGTAAACTAGAAGCAAATGGTTAGGAGGAGCAAAGGTGCCAGATTGTGATCAAGCAAAGATTTCTGTTTTGGCGTATTTGTCCCCTGTTATTAGAGAGGTAAATATACAGTTCCTTTAGCATAGGAGAGATTCAAGTAGAATGCCTTAAACACTAATTGCTTTGAATTAGTTTAGCATTTAAAAATATCAAGTCCAGAAGTTAATTTCCACTGCAGGACACTTGGGTTTGGGAGCAATGTTTTGATTTAGGTACCTGGTATGAGTTGAAGGGAAAGTATTGGGGGTGTCTACTAACTTTTAAGCAATTGTTAAATTAGTTTGACTAAACAATTAGTTTGCATTGAATACCTTTAATGTGTTAAGACAAATGTTAGGATTACCAAAAGAAGCAAGAGACTGCAGTTTGTCAGTTTGGTGGCTAGAATTTAGATAGCCCTCACCAAATGCAGTGTGATCTACGCAGGATATGGTGTGACTGACATTGGTTACCATTTTTATGCATTTAAAGTCACATTGTTTGTGTTCTTTTAGTTGTGATGGTTTCTTTTCCTTTTTCTTTCTTTTCTTTTTGCACCTGCTTCACTCTGTGCTTGAGAACAGTTAGAATGTCTAATACTTTTTCCTATGAAATATCACCAAGCCAGCTATGTATTTCTCACCTATAGTTGTTTTTCTGAAAATGCAGGATTTATGCTAATTGCCACTTTATTGTGTTCATTTTTTAGTCTGCATTTTCTCACCCTATGTGTTAACACCCTACTCATCTTTCCATCAGCAATAACGACAAGGCAAATTCACACCTTCACCTCTGAGCTTGAGGTTAGAATAGTTAAATATCAGTGAAGTTTTAAAAATCTACATATGATTACATCATTCATCTGCCTAACGTTCTTTAGTGGTTCCCCCCACCTTTTGGGGTAAGGCCCCAAATGATTGGGTGAGCTTTCCCAGTTGCCTTACCATAAGGGGAGCATGCATTTCCTTAACTAAGGCTGCTTCCCGCTCAGTGCCTGCACATGTGCTTTTTGTCTAAAATGGTTCTTTTCCCCTTTCATGTAACTCTTACTCTTACTGAAAATTCTGCTCAAATCCTTCCTCCTCTGAGGAGCCTTTCTCAGTCATCCTCATCTGAGAAATGGGCCCCTCCATTAGCACTCTGTAGTGCTCTGTACTTCACAGGCTATATCAAGATGACTGCTTTGTCGGCTTCCCCAGGAGGGTGCAAGTGTCTGGTCGCAGAGATTATACCTTGTTTAATTCTGTACTCCTTATGCCTGACACATGTGTATCCAATAAGGTTTAGAGAAGTGAACTGAACAATTAGAAAAGCCTTGCCACTGCATTAGTCTCATGGACAAAATTCATCCTTTGAGACCTGACTGAAGGAAAAACTATGAATATAATGTTAGGGGAGGGTCACATAGTATAGAGGTAAATACCATGGGATTAGAGTGCATAAAGTCAACTTCCGTTTCTGTGACCTGGTATCTATATGAAACCTCACTATTCTCTCTATTCCTAAATTTTATCATCTGCAAAATAAGTATAACAATGGTACTTATCTCATTGGATGTGTGAAAATTAAGTAAATATTGAATGCAAAACACTTGTAAAATGCTCGATGCACGGTGAGTGCTGATAAGAGTTAGCGATTACTATTTTTAGGGTAGTATAAATAGTAGTAGCTGTGGTAGTAGTAATTAAATTTCTCCTTTAAATAAAAAAAAACAAAACAGTAAAGAGAAAGTTCTGAGTTGGATTTTGCAGTCACCTCAGTCTAGCTTTTTCTCCTTTCCTTCCCCACCTCAGCCTCCCATGGAGCCACACAGCCATTCAAGCCTGGCTGAACTTGTGCTCCTTGGTTTCCCCAAAGTGACACATGTCAGGGGCTGGCTTTTTGTCCTGCTGCTATTGGCATACCTGTTCACTATCAGTGGCAACATGGCCATCTTTTTAGTCATACGATTGGATGCAGCCTTATACACACACCTATGTACCACTTTGTCAGTGTTCTCTCCTTCTTGGAGCTATGGTATACAATCACCACCATCCTCAAGATGCTAGCTAATCTTCTCAGTGATAAGAAGACCATTTCTTTTTCAGGATACCTACTTCAGACTTACTTCTTCCACTCCCCAGGGGCCTCTGAATGCTACCTTATTACAGCAGTGGCCTATGACCGATCCCCGGCCATCTGCTGGCCCCTCCACTATCCTGCAATTATGACCCCCACACTCTGTGCCAAGATGACTGCTGGTTGTTGGACTTGTGGCTTTCTGTGTCCCAATTCTGAAGTCATCCTGGTCTCCCAGTTCCATTTCTGTGGCTACAGTGAAATCCAACACTTCTTCTGTGACTTTCCACCTCTTCTGAGCCTGGCCTGTGAGGACACATCCAATAATGTCCTGGTGGATTTGCCATCAATGCCTTCATCATCCTTATCACTTTCCTCTTTATTATGGTGTCTAATGGAAGAATCATTGGGGGCTATATTGAAGACAAAAACAACAGCAGGAAGAAAGAAGTCCTTTTCTATATGTGCCTCACATCTTATTGTGGTCCTCATATTCTTTGGGATCATCATCTTCATGTATATGCGACTAAAGAAGAGCTAGTCACTGACCCTTGATTGGACACTTGCTGTAGTCTACTCTGTACTAACGTCACTGGTCAACCCAATTATCTACAGTCTTCGTAACAAGGGACTCATTAAGGCCATTAAGAGAACCATCTTCTGGAAGGGAGAGATAGTTAGTCCCACCCACCATTGACTTTTGACCAAGGTCCTTCCTCCATTTCACTGTTGATATCATAAAAGTTCTATGTACCTTTGTCCTGACCTTGAATAATCTTCTCATCATCACACATGCAATGAATCCCATCTCCTCTTACCTTCTCAAAGGCTTTATTTCTTTATGTTTTCTTCTATTTCCTACATCTTTATGCTTTTATTTTTTTACTTGAACAGTGCATTCTGAATTTAAGAATACTTTAGTATCTCCATTCTTAAAATTAAGCATACACATTTCCTTGGTCACACATTTCCAGCTAGCTAGCAGTCTATTTCTCTGTTCTCTTTTCCAGTCAAACTTCAACATGATTAATGGTGCAATCTCTCTCCTGTTCTTCACTTCCTATTCAGTTTTCAACCCATTTCAATCTGGCTTTGGCTTCGACCTTTCAACCAATATTTTGCCAAGGTCATTAATGACCTCCACACTGCCAAATACATTAGACCCTTCTTGTCTTTCCTCTTTCTTGAATTCTTGATACACTTAACCAACTCCTCTTCAAAAAAAGTTTGTCTCTTAGATTCTATGTTATCAGTGTCTGTTAATTTTCTCCTTATCTCTCTAATTGGTCTTTATCAGTCTTCTTTGTCTTGTAGCACTGTCTTCCTAGATGCTCAGAGTTATTCCTATGGATTTAAATTTCATCCCTACCTATGCCAACAACTCTTGAATTTATATCTCCAAATCAGAACTCTCTTCTGAGCTTTAGACTTATACATCCAAGTGCCTCTTAACAACTCTAGCTGGATGTATTTCAAGAATTTAAAAATTAACTGGTCAAAAATGAAGATTTCTTTTCTTCCTAGGCTCTTCAAGAGTTCTTATAAGATTATAATTTTTCATTCTTTGAATGTTTGATGAAACTCACAGGTAAATTTTCAATTTTCCAGTCCTGAAAGCTTGATGCTTTTGTTTCTCTGTGCTTGGGTCAGAAAATTTCAAATAATTTATTTCAATTCTTCTTCTTCTACCCCTGCATTATTAACACATGCCAATCCTTCTTCAAAATATACCCTCAAATCTGTTTGTTTTCCTCTTTCCCTTTAGTGTTAATATCCTGGTGTAAATCTCCAGTATCTCTCGACTGGATTAATACAATAATATTCTACACACTCTCCTTGCTCCTACTCTTGTTCTATTCTAATATATTTTCCATATAAAACTAAAGTGACATATTTTAAAACTGAATTGGATATGCCATTCTCTAAAACCGTGAAAGATTACCAATTGCACTTTGGATAAAATCCAAAGCCTCATCAAACTTTATAAGATTCAACAAAATTCTCCCATTCCTTCTTCTCCAACATTGACTCCCACCTCTTCTCCATCAGTTCGCTCTTACCCAGCCACATTGTCACTCTGAGTTCTTCAAATAAATTAAGATCTGTATGGCTTCAGAAACTTGACACTGCCCCCACCCCCAACCCCAGCAACACTTCAATTGGCTCACTCCTCTTTGCATGAGTTTCTGTTCAAATGTCACTTTTAAATGACATTATCTTTTCAAGGACTTCTGCACACTCATCTTAATTTATGCTACTTATTTTTCTTTTGAAGAATTTTTTTCCTTCAAAATATGTATCAAAATTTAAATGTGTATGCACATTTGTGTATATGTAGATATAGTTAGATATAGATATAATTTTTCAGTTTTTCCTACAAGTCTATAAAATATATTTAGTCTAAAATCATGTCAGTTTGATACAGAGTGAAGTAAGTCAGAAAGAGAAAAACAAATACCGTATGCTAACACATATATATGGAATCTTAAAAAAAGAAAAAAAGGTTCTGAAGAACCTAGGGGCAGGACAGAAATAAAGACACAGATGTAGAGAATGGACTTGAGGACACAGGGAGGGCGAAGGGTAAGCTGGGACGAAGTGAGAGAGTGATATGGACTTATATATACACTACCATATGTAAAATAGATAGCTAGTGAGAAGCAGCCGCATAACACAGGGAGATCAGCTCGGTGCTTTGTGACCACCTAGAGGGGTGGGATAGGGAGGGTGGGAAGGAGAAGCAAGAGGGAGGATATATGGGGATATATGTATATGTATAGCTGATTCACTTTGTTATACAGCAGAAACTAACCCACCATTGTAAAGCAATTATACTCCAATAAAGATGTTAAAAAAAACCAAATAAACAAAACAAAAAAAAAACCCCGATGTTGATATCCTCTTCAAAAAAACAAAAACAAAAACAAACAAGCAAACAAAAACTTTCTATGAAGTAGGTATCCTTTGTATTGCAGATGAAGAAACCAAAGGTTAAAATAATCACTCAAGGATTCACAGCTAATAAAAGATTGAACAGAAATAAAATAAAAAAATAAAATCATGTGAGTTTGGTATCTTGATCTATCTATCTATCTATCTATCTATCTATCTATCTACATATATATATATATATATATATATATATATATATATATATATCCAGAATCTAGCAAGTGTCTAAACATGGTGAGCATTCAATAAAAATGTAATAAATGGAAAATGTAATGAATCTTACCCACTCTTGTCACTGACTTATTTTGATCTTTAGTGATTCTGTCCTGATTCCAGTCACTACTGGAGCCCACTCCCTTCCTATTTACGAATGAAAGGTAGTA
This sequence comes from Balaenoptera ricei, assembly GCF_028023285.1. Classification (NCBI taxonomy): domain Eukaryota; kingdom Metazoa; phylum Chordata; class Mammalia; order Artiodactyla; family Balaenopteridae; genus Balaenoptera; species Balaenoptera ricei. The sequence goes on along the minus strand of NC_082639.1, from coordinate 115,890,981 downwards.
TCATTCGTCTTTCTTACAAATCCTCCACACCTAGTTCTAATGTATTTAATGTAAATTTACATGGGAAACAGAAAGCAAAAGGAGTCAGAAATTATAGAAGGAAAGACTCAACATTCTTTGGGCCTGATTCCTAGTTTGTTTTACTCCCTCTATTTGATGTGGTAAGAATTTGACTACACTCCGAGTAAATGATGTACTCTATGCCAACTCCTGTTCTTGGCCCCACAACCCTTTTATTATGCAGAACTTAAAACTAGGCAAAGGGATGCAGAATATACAAGTTAGATGGTAGACTACCAATTAAAAACATTACTGAAGTAGGACAAACATGCAGAGAACTGTACAAAACATAAATATGCAACACAATGAGGTGTTCACACACTGAACTCTTATATGTAATGAGCATTCTGAACAGAACACTGGAAATATCTCCAACACTTTCTCAATGCACCTTTACATTAAACACACTCCTTCTTTCCCTCCCATAAGTATAACCAATAACCTGACATCCAACACTGTAGACTGATTTTGCCTGTTTTGGTATTTTACATAGGTTGATTCTTACAGTACACATTCTTTTGTGCCTGATTTCTTTCACTCAGCATTATGTTTATGAGATTCACCTCTACTATCTTATTTAGTTGTAGTTTTTTAATTCCTGAGAGGTGATTGTTAAATTGTCAGGGATTTTGTGAGCAGGTAGCTTGAAATCAGGCATGGTGGGAATATTTACACTATGCAAATCAACAAATACTACAAATGAGGGCTTTTTTTCAAGGTGAGGGGTGTCAAAGATAAACAAAGCTGGACACTAGTTATAGTAGTAAGGACAGATTTTAATCAGTAATATACTATTGCAATAGGGTAGAAGGTCCAGTGTGAACTGAATTCAACTTCAATTTGTACAGAGGTGACAGGGGTTTTAAAGAAGAATGAGGGAGTGGAGAAGGGATTGAGAATGCACTCAGTAGAGTCAGGGAAATAAAAAATTTTAAAAGGTTGGTCCGTGTAAATGCAATTAGGCCAGCTGTGTCTGCTATCTGGCAATGATCTAACTTAAGATTCTACTCTCCTACAGAGACCGGGTGACAGAGGCCTTATCTTTCCCGATGATTATACTTTAAAGGAATGGCTTTCAGGTCCTTTGAGAAAGACACTCCTGAGTTAGATCCATATACATCTCAAAGGGATAAGGGAAGGAGTCACAGTTGTAAACCCTTTTTAGTAAAAGCTCTAAGAAAGGGTCATCAAGGGCCTATTGGTGTCAGCTAGAATAAATAGTAAGTTCTTCTGACAGCTTTGAACTTTCTCAGGCAGCAACTTTATTAAGGTGGTGGCTAGGATCATCCTTGGGATGCAGCACTGAGCTGTTAGAAACTATGTGAGTGTTTGTTCAAGATTTTTAATGTGTATGCGTTTGGTGGTGGGGGTAGCCAAACCTTTTGTACTGAAGGTCTATAGTTCTTATAGGACAAGTTTGAGGCTTAGTTAAGGACAAGGTTCAGAGGAACTGGGCTAGAGTTTGGTCAAGGGGAGAATCTTTGTCAGGGAAAAGCCAGGTGCATAATTTATCCACACACCAGCAAAGATAGGATATCAGTTGGAGGGGAGGTAGCAGAATTAGTGGAGATCTTTCAAGGATAGCTCGTATTCTAGTTCACAAAAAGAAGTGAATGAAAATGAAATAGAGAAGGGTGGAAATTTTAATTAAAAAGATAGTTGTTATTTATCCATAGTTGGCATATGGAGATTTAGAAACCAGAATAAATCAATAGTCATTAATTAAATAAAATTATTAGTTAAAAATCTATTCATAACAATCAAGGAATAAAATAACACTTTGGCTCAAAATAGAAATGATTAGTTAAAGTACACACACAAAAAAACAAACAAAAAAAATAACCCTCACAACTCAGTCTGAAAAAAGTAAAATCCTCAAGGCATAGATTAGGATGTAGAGAAGGAAAAATTTGTATGAACAACATTGAAGGTATGAATGGGACTGGGAAAGTGAAAAATTTATTTAAAACCTTTTGCAGAATATATTATAATTTATAAATACATTTTTACATTCATTATCACATTTGATCATTATTACTTTCATATGAGGAAAGTAGTATCTTACTCATATGAAATATGGAGTATCAAACACTTGGTTAGGTGGCCAATATCACATAAATGGCTGGAAGAACAACTGGGGTTGAAATCTAAGATCCTGAGGCAGGGCTCTTTTCAGAGCAAAATAACAGCAAAGAGGAAGCTCCTGTGTGTAAGAGAAATAAAACTGCTATAGATACAAGCAACAGGCAGGATTAGGTGTCTGCCTTGATCGTGTTTATGTCCTCAGTCTGTCTCCATCCTTATTCTCTCAGGGTCCAATAAAGCCAGTCACATTTTAGAAAGATCCTGTCATAATTGGAAGGTATATGCTTTCTTTCAGGTCGCACGACACAGGAACCCATTTGAACATAGAGCTCCCACACGAATTATTGTTTTTACTGAAGAAAATCTTTGCCCTGAGAGATATTGATCTCAACTTGGAATAGTGGTTATTATTATTGTAGTGAACTACTCGATTATGAAGTACCACTGGCTAATGAACTTCTTGTATGACAGTTTCCCTTCCTGAGGGAGCACTTTAGCAACCTCAGGAGGTTTGCTCAGAGACCCAGGGGTTTCTGCCTCTATAAGGACCCTATTGAGAATATAGGTCATGGGAGAGGAACCTTTCATGGTTTGACTTACTCCCATAGGTTCCATCGAAGCATTAAACTCCAACTCTTCCAGGCCTCAAGAGTATGTGACTGTAACACTGTAAATAAGAGATTGGAAGTGAGCAGAGAGTTTTTTTCCCCAACTCCAGACTCTGAGCGGTGGCTGGGCTGCCAAAGTCAAGAGCCCTCCCACTGTCAAGCTCTGGGTAAGAATTTTGTCAGTCAGGCATTTCTGTCATCATGTTATTTTCTAGTCTGAGCACTAGGAAGAAACTTAGAGCATTCAGAAATAAGGAGAGGAGGAGAATAATTAGGGATCACAGGACATATCATTCAGAACACAAAAACTATTGACACACACACACACACACACACACACACACACAGATATTCTGCTTTCCAAATGTTTGAGAGTCTGGGCTCAGAATTAGCAAATTGTCTATGTTTTAATTAGTGTGACCTTGAGAAAGTCATCTCTCCTTTCTGGATTCCAGTTTCCTCTTTTGCAAAATGAAGACATAGAACAAGATGATCTCTAAAATGCAACCCCCTTCTAACTCCCAGCTCTTCGGTCCTATGCTTCAATAATTTGGGCCTATGGATAATGTAACTGTAGGGACTAGAAAATAGAATGCAAGGACTTTGTTCAAAAAGCTTTTTTGGAGTAAGGGGAATAAAATACGATTGCAAAGGACTGAAGTAAGAAAAATGCTAATTTACACATGCGGTAGATTTTATAAGAGCCCTGACTCCAATATCAGGAGACCAATGGGAGAGGATGAGTAACTGGTGAGTTAAGGAGCTGTGCAAGTCGTCTTAATTATCATAATTTTTTTCATTAGCCACAGTGGCTGCAATGTATCAAGTATTGTGCTAAGCATCTGGAAGATGGGGCATAATATGAGATTTATTTAATTTCAGAAATCTCACAGAGAGTTGCTTTGGGACAATAAGATATATGCATGAAAAATAATTGTAGTGCATGACAGGATATAATTGGAGGAAAAGTGAGGAAGTGTTACTGGAAATTTAGAGGCAGGACAGGTCAGTGTTCACCTTGGATGGTCAAGGGAAAATGTGAGGGAACTTGAGCCAGAAAATGGCTTACGTGTCTACGGACTGACTTTGGATAAAGTGTATTCTAGTGAGGGTACACTGTAAACAAAAGAAGCAATACCAAATATAGGGACCCATTTGGCAAACAGTGAAATCCCTATGATGTTGAAAACAGTGTTTAAAATTATGGATCTGTACTAGAACAATGGGTTTTTTCCACAGAGAAAAACTAAGAATGGTGGGTGAAACTCAGATTTCAGGTCAATAGAAGGAAGAAGTTTATCAAACTGAAGCATTTCAACAATGGGAAAGAACTGTTTAATGGGGTAAGGACCTTCTGGCTCTGTCAGTCCCAGCAAAGCTTTGATGCCCATTTGTGGGTTTGATGCCCATAACATGGATTCCTTCATGAGTAAGAGGATCTGAGTCTTCACTGCTTTGAATAAAAATGAAAAACATAAGGACATTATAAAGTTTGGTGCAGACTGTTTCTTTTTATTCTGTTATTTCAGTTTTTCTTCTTTTTCTGGGTGATATTAAAAGATCTTTTATTTTTATAAATTGGTGGAATCTCTTATACATTTAAAATATTCTTATTGATCCAAGGAAATCCAAAATTATGGAGGTTACTAGAGTGAGTGATAGTTCCTAATGTTCTTCTAACACTGACTCGAAGTCTCTTGTGTTGGAAACTGAATTACAGTAGTATTTAAAAATTATAAAAGAAAATGAAATAAAACAACAATGTAAGGGGAAAAGCATGAGTATTTTTTGCCATATTGAGTGGGGTGTGAGGGGATTAGTCAAAATCTCTGAGAGTTGTGAACTGGGGAGTTGAAAGAGTACAGAGGTTCCTGTTTTCAGTGGGATATAATGCTTGACCTGGTCATAGTGACTTTGATTTCCCAGGCAGAGTATTCAGGGAGTGAATGACAGCAGGTCATCAGTGAGCAATGAAGCAATGTATAGCTTGAGAATAAGTCTTTGGAGTCAAGTGGAAACTTTACCTCTTGAGAAAGGAAAGAACAAGATATTGGCTTCCAAAATTCAACCTTGAAGCCAACCCCCATGTATATCTGAAAGTTGAGTTGAAGTCTCTAAATAACTCATCTACGAGTGGGGTTGGGGAGACCAGATATGGAGGATAGCTCCAGGAATGGTGCTTTATATTTAAATTTAGAGGGAAGGAATGTAAAACATTTAGGAAAAAAAGGATCTGAGTTGGATAAAAATTGGAGAACTTTATTTTATTTTTAAGCTTTTAACAATTTTATTTTCAAGTAAATATTAAAAGGATGAGCTTCAGGCATTGTTAGGGAGATTCAGTTAAAACAGGTGAACCCAAATGTATACAGCATTCAATAACTTGGTGTTAAATAGGACAGATTAGGAAGTACATCACTGATCCAGCATAACCACTCTTGGGCATATATCCAAAGAAAAATATGGTTTGGAAAGACACATGCACCTCAAAGTTCATTGCAGCACTGTTTACAGTAGCCAAGACATGGAAGCAACCTAAATGTCCATCGACAGATGAGTGGATAAAGAAGATGTGGAAAATATATACAATAGAATATTACTCAGCCTTTAAAAAGAATGAAATAATCCCATATGCAGCAACATGGATGGACCTGGAGATTATCACACTAAGTGAAGTAAGTCAGACAGAGAAAGACAAATATCACATGATATCGCTTATATGCGGAATCTAAAAAAAAAAAAAATGATACAAATGAACTTATTTACAAAACAGAAGCAGACTCACAGACTTAGAGAATGAACTTATGGTTACCAGAGGGGAAGGGTGAGGGGGAAGGATAGATTGGGAGTTTGGGATTGACATGTACACATTGCTATATTTAAAACAGAAGACCAACAAGGACTTACTGTAAAAAAAAAAAAAAATCTGCCACAGAAGAGGCATATTCCATCTCCATTTCACATTTTATTGGCCAGATGAATCCATGAATCTATGCCAAGCTTAACCAGAGTCAGGGAAGTACAATCTTAACATGTACCTGAAAGTATAGAAATACTTAGTAAGCTGCACTAATAACTTCTACACTACCTATGCCTGTTCTTCCTACCAATGAACTTCCTCCTTCATTACAAGTATATTTAATTTATATCTTTTTTTGGTATCTGTGTGATTAAAAAGAAGCTCATGGTTCTCTCTCTAAAAGAGGAATTTCAGAATTTGATAGATAGCTAAATAAGCAACTTGGCCTTGGCTATGACTTAAAAGTAGTAAGACTGACCGACGACATATGATGGCTGGACAGCAGAAAAAGAATCCAGTACAAGCAGAGGGAACATAATACAAGGAACAAAAACTAGAGGAGGATACAGTCAGTGTAACAGTTGGGATAATATTTTAGAGGAGGCGTACCTGCATCCAAGATTTGAAGGAGGTAGAAGGCAGAATTGGGAAGTAGACAGATATGAGTTCAAAGTGAGGAAAACTAAAGCAAAAGGGGAATCTCTGATCTTAAAATGATTCTGCTGAAGCAAGATCACCCATAGAAGAATTCTGTCCAGAAGCAGTCCTCTGGCATCTTAGTAGAGAAACATCATATGTTAATATTGGAATGAGAAAGGTTTTGGTATAAGAGGTAGTCATGTTGCCTGGGTTTAGAAGAAAGTGTAGCCAGAAAAAAGCAAAGTAAATAATATTAGTTTGGCTGGGATTAGAGGGTCCTGGAGAGGGAAGAAGTGGTAAGAATCTTGGAGGGCAGAAAGAGGAGACTGGATGCCTTTTATAACACTTCGCCTTTACACAAGTATTCCTTTGTGCCTAGAATACTTTTTAAAAAAATTTTCCATCTGGGAACTTCTGACACTTTTTTTTTCATTTCAAATGAAAATTATGTCTTCTGTGAGGTCTTTATGATCTCCACTTCCCACCCAGGGCTCACTTACTGCTCTTCCAACCCTTACCGTATATGCAAATTAGCATTTATCTTAAAGAATTTGCTTATTCATTTAACAAGTATTTATTGAATTGCCATCACGTTCCAGACAAAACTCTAGGCACTTGAAGTACATCAGTGGGCCAAACAAACAAAAAATTCCCTGCTCTCAAAGAGCTTACATTCTTATGGAGGAGAGAAACAATAAATAATTGGGATAATAAAAAAATACTTTTTATATTATGTTAAAAGATAATAAGTACCATGGAAAAAATTAGAAGTAGAGTAGGGGAAGGTGATATCAGTACAGGACATGGATGTAGAAAAGGAGGTAGACTGCAGTTTTATTTAGGGTGGTCCAGGTAAGGTTGGTTGAGAGAGCAAGATTTGACCAAAGGCTTGGAATAAATGAAAAAGATATCCAAGTAGATATTCGGTGGAAAAAATTTTTAGGAAGAGGAAACAGCTACAACAAAGACTGTAAAATGTCAAGTCACTGAGGAGATTTAAGCAGTGGAAAAGAAAGGACCTGATTTAATAATTTAAAAGGATATTTCTGATTGCTGCATCAAGATTAGGCTATTGATGGACAAATGCAGGTAAGAAGATCCATTAGGAGTCAATTACAGTAACAGAGGTTCACCATGACAGTGGCTTGATCCAAGTGAAATATAGATCCTGGATGTGCGAGAGAAAGATAGAAACAAGGATGACTGCAAGAATTTTGGCCCATTAGCCAAAAGATGGTAATTGCCATCATTTGAGATGGGGAAGACTATGAATAGTGCCCACAGGAGTTCAGTTTGAGATAGCTACTAGATGCCCAATAGGAGATGCATGTAGGCAGAAGAATATATGAGTCTGGAGTAAGGGAAAGAATTGTTGGTTGGGGAATTCATTTAGAAGTCAACGCATATATGGTGTTCTAAGCCACGACATTGGATGACATTAACAAAGCACTGAGTTTACAAAGAAAGAAAAAAGAAGAATTAATCCTGACCTCTGCAAACTGTGATATTAAAAAGGTAGGGCAAAGAGAAGAAAAATATCACTAAGGTAGAAAGAAACCTAAAGTATAGCATCCCGAGGACCAAGTGATGAAAGTGTGTCAAGAGGCAGGATAGATCAGGTCTGTCAAGAACGGCTGAGAGTCCAAGTAAGCAAAGGAATAAGAGATGCCAATTGCATTTTGCAAATCTTAGATAATTGGTAACTCTGAGGAGGGAAGTTTTGATGGAGAGGATGTGATGAAGTTCTAATTAGGAAACAGGGAAAGAGGAATTAGAGGCAATGAGTATAGGCAACTCCTGGAAGGAGTTTTTTTTCTTTTTTTGTGTGTGATGTTTATTTACTTTTTTAAAAAAACATCTTTACTGGAGTATCATTGTTTTACAATGGTGTGTTAGTTTCTGCTTTATAACAAAGTGAATCCGCTATAAATATAGATATATCCCCATATCTCCTCCCTCTTGCATGTCCCGTCCACCCTCCCTATCCCACCCCTCTAGGTGGTCACAAAACACCGAGCTGATCTCCCTGTGCTATGTGGCTGCTTCCCACTAGCTATTTATTTTACATTTGGTAGTATGTATAAGTCCATGCCACTCTCTCACTTCATTTCAGCTTACCCTTCCCCCTCTGGGAGGAGTTTTATTGCAGGGACAGGGAAGCAAATAGAGCAGTGGCTGTGGGACAAGTGAATCAAAAGAAAGAATTTGGGGGCTTGTTTTGTGTTCCAAAATTTGTGAGAATAGTAGCATATTTCTATGGTGATGGAATTTTCCAATAAATAGTTGTAAAGAAATCAGTTTCTTCTCTGTTTTCTCTATTAGAATATTAGTTTCTCACCTTCAGGTGCCATATTTTATTTATCGGTTAAGCCCCTGTTCTAGGTATAATGCTTACAACACAGAAAATGTTCAGTTAACTTCTGCTATATTGACCTCAACACAGTGGAATATAAATATTTACCATTTGTGAAGCAATAAGTCAGAAAAGTGGATTTGAGATTGGTGGAGGGGGAAAGTGGTAGGTAGGAAGGATTGATAAAGTGGCCACAGTTTGGAGTAGAAATGGAGAGAGATAGATTTGCCTCCTGGTTTTCTGTGCCTCTTTTATTTACTTAAACCCCCTTATCCTTGACTGGGATTCTCACCAGCATCCAAAAGAGGTGAAACTCTGATCTACATGACCATGAAAGATGCTCTTAGATCTGTGTATCCAGAAGGAAATGGGAGGGAGCTGGGGGTGAAAAGGTTAATTCTTTGGTATCCAGAAAGTTGAAGAAGACAATCAATTAAAATTAGAAATAAAAATATATAGTTAAAATGATGGAATCTTGGTCCAGTACACTACCAATACTTTATCAGTATAAATGATAATTTATATCTTAGACTAGAACTATGTATAAATGATAATATAAACCTTGGATGAGGAATACTTAAATTTCTAAAACCTATATAGATTCCATTAAGCAAGATAAATTGGTTATAGAATGGATTACAGGGGCCCAAAATGGGCTGTATAATCAGAGAAGATGTTTTAAGTCTGATTATAAGATTGGATACTCCGAAGGAGGCTATTGACAGTGGCTGAGGGGAGGGATAGAAACTCTGGCCTCTTAGAGTAGGTACTGAATGTGCTTTACTCTGGAGGTGCAGAGGGAGAAGAAAAGTATTTTGAGCCTTCTTCTTGGGACTTCTTTGGCTCAACATTCTTTCTCATCCTTCCATAGTTTACATTCCAGAGATACGAATGGTGAACAATGAAGCCCAGGAATTGGAGCCAGGTAACAGAGTTCATCATCTTGGGCTTTCCCCATCTTCAGGGTGTTCAGGCTTATCTCTTTCTTTTGTTATTCCTAATCTACCTCACTTCTATACTGGGCAACCTGGTGATATTCCTGGTGGTCTGCCTGGACTCACGGCTCCACACACCCATGTACAACTTTGTCAGCATTCTCTCCTTACTGGAGCTTGGCTACACAGTTGCCACCAACCCCAAGATGCTGTTGAACTTGCTCAGTGAGAAGACCATTTCTTTCTCTGGGTGCCTTCTGTAAATCTATTTCTTCCACTCTCTTGGGGCTACTGAGTGCTATCTCCTCACAGCTATGGCTTATGACAGGTACTTAGCCATCTGTCAGTCTCTCCACTACCCTACCAGCATGATCCCAGCACTCTGTGTCAAGATTGCTGTTGGCTGTTGGTTAGGAGGCTTGGCTGGGCCACTGGCTGAAATTTCCTTGGTCTCCCACCTCCCTTTTTGTGCCCCCAATCACATTCAGCACATCTTTTGTGATTTCCCTCCTGTGCTGAGCTTGGCTTGTACGGACACATCGATCAATGTCCTAGTGTACTTTGTTATCAACTCCTGCAAGATCCTGGCTGCCTTTCTGTTGATCCTCAGCTCCTATGTGCCGATCATCTGCACTGTGCTCAGAATTCCTCCAGCTGCAAGTAAGAGGAAGGCCTTCTTCACATGTGCCTCCCACCTCACTGTGGTTCTCCGTCTACGGAAGAATCCTCTTCATGTATGTGTGACTGAAGAAGAGCTACTTGCTGGACTATGACCAGGCCCTGTACGTGTTCTATTCGGTGCTCACACCCTTCCTCAACCCCTTTATCTACAGCTTCACAACAAGGAGATCAAGGAGGCTGTGAGGAGGCAGTTAAAGAGGACAGGGATGCTGGAGTGAAGGTGGAGGAGGCAGGCCAAGTGTGTGGAGCTGAGGATATGGTGACATTGGGTATCCTCAGTAGCCATAGATGAAATATCAAGTGCTCAGGGATTTTCTACATGGGATACTGAACTGCTGCCTAGTTTTCAGTGTTAATGCAGCCATTATGCTATTTGCTGCAGCCACATGTGACTTGAGACCAGAGATTGGAAATTCTCTCTAGTAATATGATGCACTGCAGTGTTTCTCAAATCCCAGACATTTGTACACCATACTTAGGATTTTGGTCAAATCGGTGTCTTACCTACAATATGTAAGTTTTTCAAATTTACTTGATTTAATGTAAATACATTGTCATGTGATAAATGATAATATTTGCTAAATAAATTTTAGAACAAAAAATGGTTTTTCATGTACCATTTATAATCATTTCATGTATATCAATCATTTATGTATTAAAATGGAAAACACTGGTATAGTAGAGAAAAGCATGTTTTAGAGATCACATATATCTGGGTTTAAATCCTAGTTCATTTAGTCACTTATTAATTACATGATCTCTGTAAAGTAACTCAAACTTTCTTAATTGAAGAGTCAATTTCATCATTTATTAAAAATATGCTCTTGATGGTTGTTTTGAGAATTAGTAATAAGGTTTGTAAACCACAGTACAAAAAGTCCAGCATATAACTGATAGTAAAAAAAAAAAAAAAAAGTTACATTTATTTTTATTTCCTTTACTCTGCCCAGAACTCTCATCATTACTCTGAGTGTTAGAACAATATCAAGGAAAATATAATTAAGCAAAAATACTTCTCAGATACTTTTCTTAAAAGGAAAAAAGAAGTAAATTAGCCAGAGGGAGAATCTGTGAGATGTGTTGGTCTCAGTGGTCTTAATATCTATTCCCAGTATAAAGTATGAAAGTGAAGGAGTAGAGTCCATGGCAGGAAATAGGATTACTTTTTATGTTGGACTACTTCTTTTTTTCATTTTAAACTAATTATTACCTTTAATGTATGAAAAATAGCCCTATAGCTTAGCATACAAGAAATACGAAGATTCAATTATTAGTTGGTATTAGGGATTATTTATGCATTGGATATCTACTGTTAGTAGACAATCAAATGTTGACTATACGAAAATCTTTAATTCTATGTAGAATTACATAGATCTACATAATAAAGATCCCAAAGTATTTGTATTTCTACCATCTTAAAGATATCCATCTATCCATTCGGTCAAGTCAGCACATATTTATTTAGTTCTTACTGTATAGCAGATGATGTGCTAAGCTTTACATAAAATGATGAACAAAACAGATGCTACCCTGTTTTGTTTTGTTTTTTTTTAAGTTCCTGTGCTTAAGGTGTTTAAAAAGATTTGAAGATTCTAGACATTAAGATGGCAATTAATTTATAATTAATTACAATTAATTAATTTAAATTGTGGTAATTAGTAATAAAATACACAGGCACTCTCTCCTTGAGTAAGTTACATTTAAACTGAAAAGTAAAGGATAAATCATAATTAGCCATATTTATGAAAGCAATAATTATTTCTATTTTACAGAATTGGAAATTTAGACTTAGATATGACACTTGCCAAAACTTCAGAGCAAATCAGAATCGGGGACTCTGCATGTGAAAACAAGTTCTTGTAAATAAATTCTATTTCAAAATATAGATATTTTACTGACTATTTTCTCTGAACATAGTGATTTTAAATGGACGAAGGGGATGGGTTGGGAAGAGATTATTGAAAGGAGAGATAATGTATCAAAAATAAATGTTATCTCCTTGATTTTGGTACTTTACCCTGAGTGGGAGTTGATAAATCCAAAGATATAAGATATATGAAAGTTGATCTAGCATAGCAAAATAAACAATAAAACATTTAATTTTTAAAGGAAAATAAGTATTTAATTTAGGGATATCACTGGCTAAATGGCCCAAACCAGGGTTTTGCATAGCCAACATATGTACTTTATGCAGACCTGGTGCTTTGTTCCCTGGGGTTTCAATCCCTGCCGGAGGGAAATGAAATTTAAATGGAGAGAACGAGGACCTCCAATCCCAGTTTTAGAGAAGCAGTGTTTAATCCTATGGTCTGAGAGTACTGACTCTTTTGCTAAAGGGTTTAGTTATAACTCACTGTTTTTTTAGTTTTAAAACATAAAGAACTGTGTCTTCTGAAAGACAGTAAATTTCCAACATGGGGAGACATTGTTGCATCTTAACCAAGACTCTGTTATTTATGTGTGCAAGGGCAAGGTGTTCTTTTGTTTGAGCCAAAAGTTCATACCACAGTTTCCGTTCTTGGCCCTGTGTAATTTATGTTGTGAAATTTGGGTAACCCAGCATTTGCTACTGGGATTCCAGAAAGCAAAAACTAAAGATTGAATGGCATCCCCTGGAGTTGTACAAGATTAGGGGTCTGGAAGTGATTTTCAGCTCAGAAAAATAATAAAAGTAACAGAAGCATTGGTTAATAATAACTGATATTTGATAAGCATTATAGAAATACTGTGTTCAGCATTTTATACACATTATAGCATTTAGTCTTCAAAATCCTTGAAGATCCCATATTACAGACAGGGATACAGAGGCTCAGGACAGCTGTGCTAGTTCCCCATGGTTGTACAGCTGGAAAGTGGAAAAGCCAAGGTTCATGTCCAAACAGTATGATCTCAAATCCTTAGTCTTAGTGACCACCTAAGTTTACTCTAATAAGGAGAAGCTATCTGAAAATTAGAACTACCTAACATTGTAGGAGACTACCTTGATTAAGTGTTCAAGCAGAAGCTAAATTACCTTTGTTCAGATATGCTAAAGAGTGATTCCTCACAGGTGTAGAGACAACTTTATGTCTCCAAAGGTAACTTCAAGTTCAGAACAAATGGGGAAAATAGCTACTCTCTCATGCTGATGACCTTAAGCAGAAAGCAAAGGCACTATTATACATAGGAGATACTCCTGTACTGAAATAGGGCTGGGCCTAGGAAGAGGTCAAGGGAGTGAAGCAATGAAGAATATGGATGGAATTATCATCTTAGTCTCGTTCCTCTGAATTCTGCCTCCACCTGTATGACAGATCCTCCCTCCTTCCTCCTTTATTCCTTCTCCTTTTGCTACTGTAACCTGATATGGGCTTGTCATTGGTGTCACCAATAATTTCTTTTTTATTATTAATTTTTATGGAGTACAGTTGCTTTACAATATTGTGCTGTGTCGTGTGTGCAATGTTTCTGCTGTACAGCAAAGTGAATCAGTTAAACGTATACATATATCCCCTTTTTTTAAGATTTCCTTCCCATTTAGGTCACCACAGAGCACTGAGTAGAGTTCCCTGTGCTATACAGTAGGTTCTCATTAGTTATCTATTTTATACATGGTAGTGTATATATGTCAATCCCAATCTCCCAGTTCACCTCACCCCCGCTCTTCCCCCCTTGGCATCCCTAAGTTTGTTCTCTACATCTGTGTCTCTATTTCTGCTTTGCAAATAAGATCATCTGTACCATTTTTCTAGATTCCACATATAAGCGATAATACATGTTACTTGTTTTTCTCTTTCTGACTTACTTCACTCTGTATGAAAGTCTCTAGGTCTAGCCATGTCTCTGAAAATGGCACTATTTTGTTCCTTTTTGTGGCTGAGTAATAGTCCATTGTATATATGTACCACATCTTCTTTATCCACTCCTCTGTTGATGGACATTTAGGTTGCTTGCATGACTTGGCTATTGTAAATAGTGCTGCAATGAACATTGGGGTGCATGTATCTTTTTAAATTATGGTTTTCCCCAGGTATATGCCCAAGAGTGGCATTGCTGTGTCATATGGTAGTTCTATTTTTAGTTTTTTGAGGAACCTCCATACTGTTCTCCATAGTGGCTATGCCAATTTACATTCCCACCAACAGTGTAGGAGAGCTTCCATTCCAAAGGTTAAGGTTATCCTTGTGAAAAGAATCAATGTGCAGGATTGAAAGAGAGGGAAGGACAAAAAATGGTACATATTCAAAGCAACCTGAAGCACAAATACTAAACTTTGGAAAGTTTAGAGGAAATAAAATAGCCTAATGGCTGGGAACAATGAGGCTATAGGAACCATTATATTTCATGCCAAGAAAAATTGTGAATTCAATGAATAATGACACATTAATAGCAGTGATACTTTGAGGGTTGATTTTTTTTTCTTTTCTTTTTTGTACATTTTTAATTGCAGTTTTAAAGTGAATTGTAAGAGAACCTCAGCATTGTGCATGATAAGAGAATGTCAGTATTTCAGGGTTCTACATTTTATCTGTAAAATGTGACTTTTTTTTTAATCACAACAAAAGTAAAATGTTGCTTTGTACCTGGTGTCTTTTATTAAGAATTTACTCCCCCCATTTCTCAGAGATAACAGTCGGGAGTTATTGTCACAATATAATAGAAATGTTAGCAACCAGATTCATGTAAGGACTAAGTGGTCCTCATGAATTGCGTAAGACTCTACTGCTCGTATTACACTCCATCCTCTCTGTAGTTTGCTGAGTAGTGGAGGGGTAAGCTAAATAGTAGTTTTTGACAGGAACTGGGAAGGCTCTCTCTTTTTAAATAACAATGCAATTGGCATATTTGGGAATGAAGATAAAATTTGGAACTAAGATAGAGAAGATAGAGTGTATGTAGAAGGGCTGCTAAAATTGTAAAACTTGGTTGCATTATTTGTGGAGGCTCGAACTTGTGAAGGTTAAATACCATAATATTTCCATTTGTTCTGCATTTTGATTCTGAAAAGAAAGCTGGCTTTGCCCATTTCTTATTAAAAAAACTTGTTGTAAAAAAAATAGCAGTGATAATGATTCATTAGACTCCAAGGTCTCCAAAGGCCACTAAGTGAACCCTCTGTACTTAACAGAGCATCTAACATAAAATTGCTATTCAAACTTTTTTTTAAATAAATAAATTTTGAAATCTGGAGGAGTAAACCCTTTTACCACTTTCTGTTTAATTAGTCATCACATTTACTCACTGAATACCATATTTCCTTTGGAATGCTTCTTAGGTTTAGTAATTGGTCTAGGATCAAAGCTATGTAAAATGGGCATAAGATCATGGCATATAAAGACCTGTCTCTGGGATCAGATAGACTTGAGTATCTGCCTTGGATTCCTAACAATTTATTCTGCGTACTTGGACTAGTTATTGACACTCTGTGTTTCATGTTTCTCATTTGGAAAAAAAAAGAAGGTTTAATATTTATTTCACAGGATTGTTGTGAGGATAAATAGGTCAATACATGTAAGGCCCTTACCATAAACTCAGACAGTTAAAAAAAATCTTATCTCTTATGCATATCAAAGAGCCCTAGAGCTAGGAATGATCTTAGTAATTATCTAATCCAGCCATTCCCACATCTGACTCATCATCAGAATATTCTTGGGAACTTTTTTCTCAATCATAGGTTCTGATGATCAGTTTGGGAATCATCAGTTTGGGAAACCACTGACATAATCCAAACATGTAATTTTACAGACAAGGAAAAGGCACAACTTAGTGGCAGAAAAAGGTATAAAATCTTGTCCTTGAACCCCATAGTCCAATAGTCTTTCCATGATGCCACAATCACCTGAGGACTGAGAAATTCACAGAGGAAAGAACACACGACTCCTAGTACTCATCGAAGACTGGTAAGATATCATGAAACTTTGGGGGAAAAATTTGTATAATTTCTTTTCTTGAACACTGAACAGATTAAATGAAAATATGTATTTACTGGGGACAGAGAATGAAGTAGAGTTCTTAGGTTAAGTCCCAGCTCTGTCACCAACGACCTATATGACTTTAGGCAAGTCATTAAACTTCTTCAAGCTTTTGTTCCAACACTTAAATAATGGTGGTATCTGACCTAATTACTTTAGTTCTTTTTAAAACATGAAGAGGATTCATATATGTAAAAATATTTTAAATGGTAAATTACTAGAGACATATAGTAGACTATTACCGTTATTAATTTCGATGTCACTCCAATGGCCTAAAATTCTACAACACATGGTGTACATGATCAGAACATGGCTGTTAATTAACTTTGTGGATTAAATAAGCTAAAAGTGGAGAAGCCTTCTCTCTAGTGTCAGGAAATTGTTTATTGATGTGGACTGCTGAACAACATGGGGTTCATTACTGGAAAGAGGATTGGGGGAAAGTTAACAGCAACATCAAGAACCATGGTGTCTTTCATGTCTCTTCTGTCCTGCTCTCTGGCCTCACCAGCACGTGGGACCACAGAAGAGAAGGTCAGGAGTCTAGCTGATACAGTGTAAGGAAGAACCTAGCCTGCACTATAAAGCGGGAAAACCCACGTGTACTGTTTTCAGCTACCACAACCACGTTAAAGGCGTCGATGTAAACATGCTATACGATTGCTACCAATGACTTGGACACAGCAGTTATTCATTCTTGCTTATAATAATAGAACAAGTAGCTATGACAATAGAAAGAGAAGCATAATCATGAACAAGACAAGGAACAGCGCAATGCTGAACTTCCCAGGAGTTTTTTCAGACTCTCTAGGATCTCAATCTAGCTCCCAACCCCACCAGCCCTCTTCTGGCAGCAGAAAAGCCTCCCAATTGCATCTTTCATATCTTTATTTCTCAGGCTATAGAAAATGGGGTTGAGGAAGGGAGCAAGGATAACAAAAGGGACTGCAATTGTTGTGTCCCTTAACACTGAGTAGGTGGCTGAGAATCGCAAGTACATGACAGCCACACTGCCAAAAATACAACAAGAATACAGCAAGGTGGGCAGCACAGGTAGAAAAGGCTTTGTGACGGCCTTCAGCCGAGGCCATCCCCAGAATCACCACAATGATCCGGTTGTAGGATAGGGCGATGACCAGGAAGGAGGCCAGGATCTCCACTGCACAGATGGCATCCACAATGACCACCAGGGATGTATCTGTGCAGGCCAAGCTCAGCACAGGTGTGGAGTCACAGAAGATCTGCTGGGTCTGATTGGAGTCACAGAAAGGCAGGGTGGTAATCCATGAAATCTCAGGAAGCACAGGAGGAAGCCACAGAGACAGGATCCAGCTGTCAGATGGATACAAAGTTTGGGAGTCATGATGGTTGGGTAATGGAGAGGATTGCAGATAGCTATGTACCTGTCAATGGCCATTGCTGTCAGGACACAGTCTTCTGCAAGACCAAGTGAGTAGAAGAAGTACATCTGCATGAGGCAACCAACAAGATAGGTGGTCTTCTGCTCACTGACTAAGCAGGAGAGCATCTTGGGGATGGTGGTCATGGTATACCAGATCTCCAGGAAAGAGAGGACACTGATGAAGAAATACTTGGGAGGTGTTCAAGATCAACTTTTTTCTGATGAAGAAATACATGGGAGGTGTTCAAGATCATGTCCAGCTGGATGACAATGAATATCATTAGGTTTCCTGTTATGATCAATCCATAGATGAGAAGCAAGGGAATAAAGAGTAAGAGGGCACATTCATGCAGGTGTGGGAACACAGAGAAGAGGAACTCAGTCACCCTTTTCTGATTTCCACTGGTCATCACCTGTGTCATCTGGGAAAGTAAGAAAGGAGACAAAGAAATTCCTGGAATTGGGATGGAGATTACCCATTGAAAATTGCTTCACTCTTCTATGTAATCAGTTACTTAAGCTGACACTGGGGCCCTACACAGGCCAGTTAGAAATATCTCTCAGCTGCACCTCTATGCCAGAAACATCTGAAATATTTGCTTTTGGACCCCTAAATGAATCTTTTTGTAAACATCTTCAAATGATACAAAGAAAACACAAAGCAGCACACAAATTTAATTTTCTGGAAATATTTTCTGGAGGTTCAGTCACTTTAATTTCTGAGTTTTTCTCCCCACTCTCTGCCCTTCTGTGTTTAGTTTTAAAACACATGCCTTTCTTTCTAACTATTCTCAACTCCTGTTCTTTAGAAAAGCAATTTAAAAATAGAAAATACTATCAGCATCCCTTCTGTCAATAAGTCTTCATGTTGCTCTCCCATCTTTTCTAGCTCTGATATCTAATCTTAGTCTGGCTAAAGTATTCAGCTTTATCTCTCTGCCTCTTTTCTGTTGGTTTCATAGTAACAAGTCTATTTTCCATCTAGATAGTAAGTACCCAGATATCAGGACTATCCCTCCTCTCCTCTGCTTTCTCTGTAAGTCCCTTCCCTTCTCCTCTCTCAGTTGTTGATATTGATAATTGCTCAGGCCAAGAGTCTCTCCAGAACCACCTTGTACCTGAGTAGTGACCATTGAATTTTGAGCAAACATATAACTTCACCCCTACACATCCCATCCCTCCTAGAAAGGCCACATATAGGAGCCAAAGGGAGGAAATCATCCTGAATTTAAAACAAAACAAAACAAACAAACAAAAAAACCTCCTCTAATAACTACGACAATCTTGTGAAGAAAGTGTCACAAAAATCAGCTGCAAAAGAAATCAGGCCAGCATCTAGTTGTTGGGGAGAAAGGACAACTAAATTTTTTGCAAGGCTAATTAAACTCAGTGATAGCAGTATGCTTATCTCTTACCTTGACTATTTTAACATCTTTTTCACTGGTCTTCTTACCTCCATCAAGTCATTCTACAGATGAACATTTCCAAGCATGGCTTTTACTGTCCCTCGTCTTTCCAAAAACGTTCAAGGATAAAACCCAAAGGTCTTAGCCTGATATTTATTGCCTTTTCTCATCAGGTTCCTGTCAATTTTTTTTTCCTTTTACCTTTTATAGATTTCAATTTATTTTTTTTAATTTTTAAAAATTTTTTCTTGGTGTGTACTTGATTTACAATGTTGTGTTAGTTTCAGATATACAGCAAAGTGAATCAGTTATATATATATATATATATATATATATATATATATATATATATATATATATCTCCACTCTTTTTTTAGACTCTTTTCCCATATAGGCCATTACAGAGTATGAATAGAGTTCCCTGTGCTGTACAGTAGGTCCTTATTAATTATCTGTTTTATATATAGTAGTGTGTACATGTCAATTCCAATCTCCCAGTTTATCCCTCCCCCCCTTGGTAACCATAAATTTGTTTTCTACATCTGTGACTCTATTTCTGTTTTGTAAATAAGTTCATTTGTACCATTTTTTTAGATTCCACATATAAGCGATATCATATGACATTTGTCTTTCTCTATTTGCCAGTCAAATTGTTAAGCCAAATATTTTTCTACATACCCATCAGCTCTGCCATATAGGACAAATTTCCTGCATTTTTATTTTTATGTCATTTCTCCTTTCTATTTTCTTGATCTCTTCCTGTTGGAATCCAAGTTGCCAATGTCCGGTAAATGTTCCCATTATCATAGAAGAGTTATTGATCCTCACTGCCAGAAGTAAACCCTCTCATAGAATTACCATATGGCCCAGCAATATACTGGGCATATACCCAGAGAAAACCGTAATTCAAAAAGACACATGCACCCCAATGTTCATTACAGCACTATTTACAATAGCCAGGTCATGGAAACAACCTAAATGTCCATTGACAGATGAATGGATAAAGAAGATGTTGTACATATATACAGTGGAATATCACTCAGCCATAAAAAGGAATGAAATTGGGTCATTTGTAGAGACGTGGATAGACCTAGAGGCTGTCATACAGAGTGAGGTAAGTCAGAAAGAGAAAAACAAATATCGTATAGTAACGCATATATGTGGAATCTAGAAAAATGGTATAGATGAACTGGTTTGCAAGGCAGAAATAGAGACACAGATGTAGAGAACAAACCTATGGACACCAAAGGAAGGGAAGGTGGGATGTATTGGGAGACTGGGATTGACGTATATACACTACTATGTATAAAATAGATAACTAATGAGAACCTGCTGTATAGCGCAGGGAATGCCACTTCTCTGTACAGTAGAAACTAACACATCATTGTAAAACAACTATACCCCAATTAAAAAAACAAAAAAAAAACAAAAAACTAATAGAAAGGCTGGGACCAAACTTATGTATTTATGGAGTTGGTAAATTCATCTAGGCATTTTCAGTGCCTTGCTTTAGATTTTAAGCTACGTTAACAAGCTGTTTTTACACAGTGAAGTAACATGTATATAGTTATTTTATGTGGTTTATGTTAGATTTAGTGTTAAAATTTTGATAAAAAATGCTTGATAGATCTAGGGAGATGTCTATCTATATAAATGGTAAATATCTAAGTAGTTTATTGGTATGATTAGGGTTTATTCTCTAGGTCTATCTAATTTTGAGCATTAAGTTGTTCATGTTTATTGGGTAGATAGCTAAATTCTATGTATTTGTATGTTTTGCCTTGTTTTGGGGGTTTGGCAGGGCCTTACAGGCATGTAGAGCATGGGGTTTATTGGGGGTAACAGGGGTTTGTTAAACAGGTCATTTACCTGTTCAATGCATATGCATATATGCCTACTTATATAAGTATGTATACGTGTATGTGTACACACACGCATATGCATGTACATGTACGTATGTGCATGTGTGTCTGCAGTTCCCTCATGTCCTGTAACCATTGACTGAATAGCAACTTATGGTTGATGATGTTGGTAAATAATATTCAATTAAAGTCCAGCTACAATTTATTTGGCTATGTTAAGGCTTCAGATGGCCATAGCTGAGTTACAGCATCCCTTTAAAAATTAAAAAATACCAAACGCATGAAACCACAGTTATGTGTGAGCATGGGCTGAGTAGTCACTAGTCCATCAGGATGTCTTATTTAAAGGGAAAGAGTGGGCGATTTTAGGTGGGGTGGTCCTGAAGTAAGAACCAGATGTCTGATAAAGCTCATTAATAGAAACCCCCAAAAGTTATGGTACCAGAGAGAGAAGAGGGACACATGCCAAGCAGGTTGATGGTTTCATGTGGCTTGCTGATTAAGCTCATGATCTATTGGATATGATATGCATGTTGACTAGAATTGATTTGACTTAATGTGCTATATATGACTAATAATAATATGAACTATGTAATATCAAATATATGACTTGCAAGGTTTTTTTTCAAAAAAAAAGCATATTTTCCTCTTTCATCATGTCTAACAGTATTTTTGCATTTTAAATATCTGAATATCAGCATTATCTCCCTCAAGTAGACAAAAGGCTCCTCAGAGGGAATCATAAAGGATAAACAAAATAGTGTTAGTGAAGAGTTCCCCTGTGGTGGTCACGATATTAGGCACCTTACATATTTTATCTCATTTATCTCATTTATTTCTACTTATGGTAGAGAGATGATTATGATTGTTTTACGGGTAGAGAAATTGAGAACCAGAGGGGAAAAATAACTTGCCCAAATTCACATAGCTAGGATCCAAAGCAATAACTGGAAGCCTGGTTTGTAGGTCTTAGAAGCCACTACTATTATTCATACCACGGTGGGAAATTTAGATCAGGATTCATCAGTCATTCTGTTTCTTATACTGAGTACCACTATATATTTAAGACTGTACTAGGTGTGAGATGAGAGAGCTAATGTGTTTTTTTTTATTTTCAGGTCATACACAGATTAAAATAAATGCATTGAAGGCTAGGAAAATTAACTTATAGAAGATGCTTCTTGCCTTATGCCTCAAGCCTTGGGAAAGAAAGGTAGGAGAGATAGACTTTAGAAGGGAACAGGCACCAGTGAAGCAGAAGGGCAGAGGGCCTGCATGGGGAAATATGTGAGAGATCTGAGTGTTCTCTGATGGAAGTAGCCACTTCTCTGTCTTTTTTGTGTTATCATTTCTCAGCCTAAAGTACCAGAGAATGGCCAGGCTGAGTAGTCATTATGGAGAGCACAGATGGATAAAGCAAGAAGAGACTATGGGGCTATGAAAAAGTAAGTTCAGAGTTAAGTGGCTCATAAAAGGCAAATAGAGTGACTACTTTGTTGCTTTGAGTGAGGCTTTTCTCAGTAGTAAGTTTGCATTGTTATTAATCATCTATACATTTATTCAATTAACATAATTATTTATTGATCCTCTGCTATGTGTCAGTCACTGCCATAGGTTCAGGGGCTAATAAAGTTGAACAAAACATTATTTTTGCTCCTGAGACACATAAAGTACATTTTAAAAAATCCTGGAATGAAGATAATCATCAGTGCCCAAGGCGCTCAGCCTACAAATATTCCTTGTAGAGTAAAAAGAAACTTGCATTAGATTTTAATCCTGGAAAAAAGCAGTAAATTCCTTTGAAAGTCCCCAGGAATCCAGAATTCTTTGAACTTCAACATTTTAGTGTTGGAAACACCTTAGATATTATCAGTATCTTTAGCTGTTAGCTGAACTATATTCTTCCTAATGTTGCTTCTAGATTTCCTATCTCATTATTCTAATTTCTTTACTTACGTGATAAAGTCCTAAAAATATGAAGTTTTACTCCATATATTGAAAAAATTTTACCCTGAAAGGCCAGGACAATTTGGGTACAGAAGATCTAAGGGTATAGGGAAATTATTGGGCAGGCACAATAACAGTAAAAGGCAGGTTAGCAGTCTTAACTGGATAATGTCCTTTTAATAGTCTTTAGCATGTACCTTGCCTGAGACCACAAGAACGCTCCTCAGAATCTCTGCAACAACCTGCCCCCTCTGCTAGTTTGTCAATAAGGATATAGATGTTTCTGAATGCTCTTTAGGGAATATCTAGAATGCAAAGATTGTCTTTCCTGGGAGTTTCTCTTTAAATAATGCAGGATCTAAAAAATGTGGTGCATCTCATTCTCCCCTCTAAGGGACATATTAGGGGAAAAGTGTCACATAGGAATTAGGCATTCCTCAGGGTCAGGACTCAAAATCTTTCCTGTGGCTAAATAACCTTATCTCTCATAACGGAGTATAGATCTGGGCTCTGGGGCCCAGAATAGCTATAGGAGTCAAAATAGACTTCACTCAGGATCATGCTTCTCTGGAATAGACCATCAGTAAACACTATTCTCTTCTCAGCTTTTCACTCATTTTTCACTATGTTTTTCATTTCTTCTGCTGAGATAATAATAATATTTTTGAAGTTTTAAATACACATCTCATTTAATTCTTTAAAAATATCTATCTGTATGCTTAAAAATGTTTACTATGGTAAATTTTATGTTACATGCTTTTCACCACAATTAAAAATAAACAGTTATTTGTATGAGGAAGCCAAGACAAGAGTTATTCCCATTTTGCACATGGAACAATTCATAGCAGCTAAAGGCTTGCTCCAGTTCACATAGGCAATACAAGGCAGGGAAGAAATTGAACCTTGAGCCTCTGAACTCAAATCTAGCTAAACATTAACTTTTCCTTTCAATTACAACTCTACTAATTATTCCCAAATATATATTCCCTATCATGATTTTTCACTTAACTTGCAGTATCATTTAATAGGACTTGGTTAATCTAAGAAGAAGGAAGACAGAGAAAATAAAGGACATTCCTGAGCTTTTGCTTACACATCTCTATAGCCCCATTTCCCACTCTATTCCCTGCCTTACACTGTAAGTCCCAGCAACCAAACTCTTTGTAGCTATACTCTCACAATGCTATGTTGATCCATTGTGCTTTGGTTTTTTTCCTGTTCTTCCCTCTTCCTGAAATTTCAACCCTGCCTTTCTTCTCCCTACCCAAAACATGTGCACACACTTCACCTCTGTAATTCTTACCAACTTTTCAAGATTCAGCACATTATCCTCTCCTCCAGGAAGTCTTTCTTTATTCCCAGGCTGGTTTGGGGGCCTTCTTTTGTGTTACTAAAGCATCTAATGCATACATATGTTGTAGAAATTATCTAGATATGTGCCTAAATTTGATGATTATCTATAATTATTTATTCATATTTGAACTTCTAGTGTACAGCCCAGGGACTCAATTAACATATGCTTAATGAAGAGGATTAGCTAAGGTCTAGAAGTGAAAATACAAGAACTATGTTTGTAGGATACTAAATATATTTGATTTGAAATAGAGGGCTTGTAGAGTGAATTAGTGGAGAAACAGCATTGGAGGGTCAGGTTAGGTGGATTTTGGAGGTCTTTGAATGCCTAGATTTGGGATTTTTAAAATATATTTTACAAGAAATATGAAGTCATTAGGTAATTTTTGAGTGAACATTAATGAACAAAATTGCACCTTGATAATGTGTAGAATGCAGAGAAATTATGGAAGTAGGAAATATCATTAATTCGTGTAACTAGCATTTATTCATCACCATTCAGGCATCAGACTCTTTTCTGCAATAGTCTGGGGTAATGGGCTAAATAAGACAGTAATAATGAAGATAAAAAGATAAGAATATACATGAATAATCAATAGGATTTGACAACTGAAAGATGACCATTAAATAGACAGATTTTAAGTTTGAGTTAGTTTTCAGGCACCATTACTGACAGATCAAGCAACAGCTAAAGCAAAAGCTAGTAAGGGAGTGGGGTGATTATAAGATGAGTTATAGATATGTTATTTTGAGATGTGAAAGAACTTCTAAGTAGAAATTTCTGATTGCCATTAAGGATGAAGAACTGAACTTCAGAAGAGATGACAAGCCTATGAACACAGATATAAGTGTTATTTAAGTAGAGATTATAAATGAACTATGAGGATGCACCAGATACTAGAAAAAAAGTGTAGGGAACGACAAGAGAGACAAAGAATATAATTGGTGGGTGGAGGAAAATGGGTTTAATAATAATTAATAATAATATATAGTATTTACTAAGTATGTGCCAAAAATATGTTAAGGCATTTATGTATTTCATCTCATTTCATCTTTTTCAGTATTCTTGTAAATTAGGCATTATTCTCAACCACTTTAAAGGTGAGGAAACTAAAGTTGAAATGAGTTATGCATCATCCCTCATTGCCATGTAGCTAAGTAGGTGACAGAGTCAGAATTTGAACCTAAGTCTATTTTACGATCTTCTTCCAAAGTGTTCAGGGAACTAACAGAGAACAAGGACATGACTGTATCATGAAAATCAAGAAAGAGAATTACAAGAACAAATAAATGATCAACGGGTGAAATTTGGAAATGATCTAGCTTTATTATTATCATTATTCCCTGTTTTTAATGTCTTGAAACCGCTTTAGATATATTTGCTGAGTGAATATTGTCAGGGGAAATGAAAACTGAAAAAATGGCAATAACATTTTGTGGTTAGAGGATCATTGGCAAATGTGGAATTAATGCAATTTTAGCCGTATGGCTTCTGCATAGTCTGTGGAGGATGAATAAATAAATTGATACAAAATGAACTAGTCAATGTGGATGACGTTTGAGAAGTTTGCTAATGAAAAGATGAAAAAACTGGAGTTGGCAATGTAATCAAGGTTAACTTTCTCTGAGGTATAGTAGATATACTGTGTCTTAGATACTATGATACAGTAATAAAATGTGCATGTTTGAAAGAGAGGGGAAGGAGTCAGTAGTAAAAGAGAAACTAAAAATATCAAAGATAAAAGAGGTAATAAGTAGAGCCAGTGGTAGGAAACTAGGCCAAAATAGTTTAAATGTAAGCTTTATCAAACAGTCAAGGAGTGTGAAATCCTCGCTCCAGCTCCTTGGGGCTCTCTGCCTCTGGGTTCAGTAGACCCGTGAAATCTCATGCATGTGAGCCCCTCCTTCCTGCCACGACTGATAATGGTCCTTTGATATCCTGGATCCTTCTGAAGAAGTTCTGCGGAGCTGTACTGTGCAATTGCTGACAGAATCTTCTATAGTATACTTCAGAGATGTGCTGTGCTATCTCTGAACTGCTCTGAATCTCCTTCAGTGAAGAATGGAGAAAATCCTTCTGCCTTTGAACCACATTTTGTTAGCTTGACTCCTTTGGTCCTTACCCTTCCTCTGTTTCAGCAGACACTTTTTATATAAACAATTCTTTCACCCCTTAGACAGAAAAGAAACTATCTCTTTCCTTCTGATTTCTAGCCTGACTCAAAGACCTAGCTTCCCATAGGTATTGCAACCTCCTGAATGGGAGCATGGCAGCAAGTGTTCCTCTAATTAACCACATGGGACATGGAGTTGCTTTCCTCTAGGCATTGGGGGAGAACCCTTCAGAAGAAAGCCTTTCTCCCACTGGGCTATTCTCTGAGAAGCTAGATTTGTGGTTGTGGTTATAACCTGATTTGCTGGACTGCAGAACAATGAAGATGAAGACATTTGGGAAACAGGAGGCAGCCTTCAGTTTCTGAAAGATGTCGGTACAGGATGAGGGGTGGGCTCTGTACTTTGGCATATGGGTGAATGGTTTTGTTTGCTATACATTGGGGAAGAATACGGGGAACCAGATTTTTTTTTTCCATTGGTTTTAAATGAAGAAAGATTGTGGAAACTTTGCTGACATTTTGTAGGCATGTGAGGTAGGGGGAAAGACAGTAAGTAGTTCAGGGATGAGGGATTTTGGAGAATCTGTGTTGTAGTACTAGAGGTGGTCATAAGGTAACCTATTAAATTTTGTCTGGGACATTAGCCCTGGAGAAATCATCTATTAAATTTTGTCTGGGCCACTAGAACTATGACTCTTCACCTCTGCTGATTAATCTGTTTCTTTATTTAAATTTTAAAAATTGAGATAAATTGACATATAACATTGTGTAAGTTTAAGGTGTACCTGTTCATTTGATGCATTTATACATTACAGTCTGATTACCATCATAGTGCTCCTTAATACCTCTATCATGTCATGAAATTATAGAATTTCCATCTCCAATAGCTAAACTATCAGGTAGTTTAATGCAATGAAGGCAGGTCTCAGAATTCTGCCATGTGCACAAACATTTATTAGCTAGGAGGCACAAAAACCACTATCAAACTTGTTTTTGGAAGCCCGTGGAAGTCCCAACTCTATTCCTTAGGCTCTCCGATTAGAAGAATGAACGAAGATTCTATCAAAGACAAAATGTAACAAAATTCTCACTGGTAGAAAAGCTAACCTGGTGAGATCAGGTGATGGATTCTATGTTAAGGGAGGAGCACAGAAATGAATGAATCATGGACCTATTCACCCCTCCACACTGTATAAGCTGCTTGACAAGCTCACATTCTAATATCACTTCAAGAAATAGTTTAGGTTTATTTCTAGCCAGTCCACATATTCAGTCACTTGGCTTCTAACCAGAAAAAGAAATCTAAAGTTCTGTATGCCACTGGTTTTCAACTGGGGCAATTTTACTCCCACCCGTCCCCTGCAAAAATATTTGGCAATTTCTAGAGACCTTTTGTTTATCATGGCTGAAGAAAGGGTCGGTGCTATTGATATCTAACATGTAGAGGCCAGGGTCGCTGCCAAACATCCTACAATGCATGGGAAACCCCTCACTTCCCAACCCCTAGCAAAAAATTATCTGGTGCATAATGTTAATAGTGCTGAACTTGAGGAGACCTGCTCTACGCTAATTAATGAGCCCTATGATGAAGATGCAGTTCTGGATACTTGAAGCTACCTGCCTCTGGCTGTAGACCACTAACTAAAGTCTTTGAAATGTTACCAAACCACTCCTAGAGTGTAATTTCTAGATTAGGGTATTTCAACTATTAACTAACCCTCTTTACTGTTGACTATTAACTAACCCAGGTTAAGATTAACTTGCATGCACAGATATATCACACGGGTCTAAGGTGTTGTGCTTTAAAGTAAATTGAATTCAGTATGATATTTGGCTCTTCCATTTACTCTATTTTGTTAATTATGAGGCCAGCAAGGGAAGACAGTACTGCACTTAGTTTTTAAGATACCTACTTAAAAATGGTCTTATTCATATCGACAGAGGGGATCATTTTGTCATAACTAATTTTGTGTCTCCAATATTTTGTGTCAAAAATAAAACTATCTACCTATCTATCTAGAGAGATAGATAAAAATATCTATAAATATTCCAGTGAATATCTTTGTACATATTTTAATATTTAAAATATTTTCCTTAGGCTATATGGTGAAAGGTAGGCTTTAAACAGTCTCAAGACTCTCAATAAAAATTGCCAAATTGACATTCAGGAGAGTTTGTACCCATTTATACGTCCAAATAGCAAAATTGTTTGCTTAGCCAACAGAAGAGTTGATAATACAAAGTATTATCATTACTAAAAAAGTATTTGCAAGTTAGACACGATCACTTTATAATTTGCGAAGTAGCTCACATAGTTTACTTTATTTAATTTAATCAACCTCATTTCAAGGCTGTTGAGCTGTTTGAAAAGAAAGTTTCTATTGTTATTTGAATGTAGGTAGAGTTCTGACTCTTTATATTTGATTCCATCAGGCAACAAGTGAAACACCTGAAAATATGGATAGGGAGAATCAGACAATGGTGACTGAGTTTTATTTCTCTGATTTCCCTCATTTGAGAAAGGTAGTCTCTTATTCTTCATTCCTTTGCTCTTTATTTATGTGTTCATTATTGTTGGAAATTTCATGATCTTCTTTGCTGTCCAGCTGGATACACATTTTCACAATCCCATGTATAATTTCATCAGTGTCTTCTCCTTCCTGGAGATTTGGTATACCAGAGTGACCGTCCCAAAGATGCTCTCCAACCTTGTCAGTAAAGAGAAGACTATTTCTTTCATTAGCTGCCTCCTGCAGATGTAGTTTTTCCACTCACTTGGGGTCACAGAAGGCCTGTTCCTCGCAGTGATGGTCATTGACAGGTACGATGCCATCTGCCAGCCTCTCCACTATGCAACCATTATGACCCCTCAACTATGCATCCAGCTCTCCACCAGCTCTGGCATCTTTGGCTTTCTTGTGCTACTGCCAGAGAATGTGTGGATTTCTACCCTTCCCTTCTGTGGTCTCAACCAAATCCATCAACTCTTCTGTGACTTTGAACTTGTGTTATGCTTGGCCTGTGCAGACACATCCATGATGTGTTGAAGATGTGATTCATGCTATTTCCATCCTGATTTCTGTCTGTATCATCACCCTTTCATATTTAAGAATTATCACTGTGAACCTGAGGATTCCCTCAGGTAAGAGCCATCAGAAGGCATTCTCCACTTGTGCGGCCCACATTACTATTTTCTTCCTGTTTTTTGGCAGCGTGACACTCATGTACCTGCGTTTCTCTGTCACTTTCCCACCACTACTGGACAAGGACATTGCAGTGATGTTCGCTGTCCTTGCCCCACTTTTCAACCCAATAATCTACAGTTTGAGGAACAAAGACATGAAAGACGCCATCAAGAAAATCCTCTGTTCTCAAAAAATGTTCAGTGTCTCTGGAAGCCAATGAGAGTTCACACATATCTGTTCAAAGAACTATATCCATAACTTTAAAATGCTAACAAATCAGTTTTTAAAACTACTGTGCATGCTTTATTTTTATGTAGCAGTTTGGGTATGACTTCCAATTTTCTAACATAAGAACTATTGTTTAATCTGACAGAGGAAGTCTTCTGTGATTTACCTATCTTTATAGCATTTACAGATTATAATGGAATATTTTTTACACTTTGTAACTCCAAATCAATGAGGATACTGGGCTAAACAATAATCATATTTATTTCTTCAATATCTAAAAAGTTCCCTTACCTACTCTTTCATTTTATATTCACAGTACTCATATCAGTTATTATTATTATTATTTAATTTTAAAAAAGATTAACAGGATGTGTAACAGTGAAGTGGTTTAAGCCTGAACAAGAAGCCTGGCTTCCTAACATTCATCTAAGAGACCTTTACCCCTCCATAGGTTGCCTTATGATAGATAACAATAATTGTGCAGCCCATATCACCACTGACCTTGTGAAGTTTGTGTCATGCTGTTTTTATTAACTCCTTCATGAGTTATGTTTCACATAGTTTTGAAAATTCCAGACCAAGCACTCTTGAAAGCTTGAAAATTAAATAGGCAAGACATATAGGCTTGGGACTAAAAAAACCCCATAAATTATGTAAATATATATAGTTATACCTTGCTGTTATATACATTGATGCTAATTTAAAAAATCAATATCACAATATAATGTTCTGTGTTTTGTTATACTAAAATGCTGTGCCAGTCTCATGCCTCAGTGCCTTTGTTCTTATCACTTTTCTGTTCTGGAATATTCCTCCCTTTCCTCTTCTCTGTCCTGGAACTTATACTCACCATTTAAAAACTCACACACATTTTATTCTCTGGGATAAAGGTCCATGCCTTCCTCCTACAAAACTGCACTAGTGGTTTTAGGGGTTGAGTAAATTGTCTCTAGAAAAAGAAGTTCTTTCCCAGTGCTGTGGGAAGCAAACCACTTGTCCGTGGTGTCACAGAAAGCAGGAAGCCAACCAGAAGGTGAGGGAGGAAAAGAGGTGTCAAAAACTGGAAATATCAGTAGTATAGAACACAAGAAAAAAGTTTCAATCAGCTTCAGTCAAGGAGCTAGATAAATCCTTAAACCCAGTTGGGAGTGTTAAGGTGGAAAAAAGTGCTAACTCTCAACTTTGGATCAGCTCCAGACCCATTTCCTCTCATGCCTCATGGAACCATCTCTATGCTTTATCCCCTCTCACTCCAGTAAATGCAAATCCTCGTCTATATTAATGTGAGCTTTTTGAAACCCATGAGAATTTTTGGGGGGGGGGGGTGGTGAAGAAAAATATATAGACTTTTTTTCAGTTATAAAATTAAAGTGAAATTTATTTGAGGTTAATGTTTAGAAACCTAGTACTTCGATCTTTGAATTCCTGCTTTAAAATCTTAGTATTCCATTTATAAATCTAACAGATTTTATTATTCACTATTAAAGGTGTCTGACAAATATTTGGTCTGATTTATAAACTTGGCAATTAAATCATTTTAAATTACATTTAAATATGATATACACTATTTTGTTTTCAAGTACCTCAGTTTTCTGACTCAATAAACAAAGCCTCCACAGGTTTTAAAAATAACATTTATAATCTTAAAAATCCCTCCAAAACAAAAAACAAAATTATAAATATGGCTAATCCTAAATCCTTTTAAACATTTTAATACTGTGACAAATGTAGTAAGATTTCAATTTTAAATAAAAAGGCCTAATACCTTGACTTAATGTGTGCATTTTATGGACTATAAATTTTACCTCAGTAAGATTGATTTAAAAAAAGTATAAATTAATTGCTCAATTACAACTCTAAAATTAGAATTGCAAGGTAGATTTGGTATTCTAATAGGCCAAATTATCTTAAATAATGCAAATACATAAAATACTAAATATATACAAATTCCTTAGTGCAAAATATAAATAATAGGTTTTGAGTCTATTAAACATTTCTATAGTTAGCTCTAAAATCTTGCTGAGTTTAAAAGATGCTAACCCACTAAGGAAATAATTATGTGACCCATTTCTTTATTCATACAGCAAATGTTTACTAAGGCCACTATGCCAGGCACTGTTTTAGGTGCTTGCGATAAGACCGAAAAAAATTCCCTGCCCTTATGTAGCTTACACTGTGATAGGGGAGATATTAAAATGTATATATATATATATGTAAAATAAGAAAGAAATTGCAAAATGAAAGGAAATCATATAGTCTGTATGAAATAGAAAAAAAAAAACTGTTGCAGGATAAAAGGATCTGGTGTGGGTAGGGAGATCATAATTTTAAATAAAGTGATCATAATTGGACGTCATTAGAAGGTTACATTTGAACAAAGATTTGAAGAAAATTGAGTTGTTCACATGGATATATGGAGGGAGAATAATGAATAATCCAGGCAGCAGTAAAAGCTAGTGAAAATGTGATTCAGAGGCATGATCAATAAGATAGAGCAAAGATCTGAACTTCAAGTGAACAAAATACATCAAGGAGAAAAAGGTGATTGGCTTTGTCAAATCCTGCAAATAGTCAAGTAAGATAAGGACTGGAAGTTGACTTTGAACTTAGACACTTGGAGGTAATTGTTAAACTTAATGAAAGAAGTGTACATGAAATAGTGGAAGTAAAAGCCCGAGTTGATCAGTTGAATAGAAAAGAATTAAAGAAAAATTGGAAATTTCAAGTACAGACCACTCTTTCATGGAGTTTTACTACCACTGAAAGCAGAGAAATGAGGTAATAAGCAGCAAGTGGGATCACTAAAATACTGTGTTAAGTGATTCACAGTATATTTTAAACCATAATATAGGACACACATATATGCATATATTTACATATTCATATCCATATTTATAACTAAAACAATATTTTTACAAAAGGCTATGCTTAGTCCATACAGTACTTCTTATCTTTTCTCTTCTTTTTTTCCCCCTATTCTATTTCATTAAAACCATTTTTAGAACTGATTTCATTTCTTAGTAATGGGTTGTGAGCCTAAGCTTGAAAGAAAACTGAATTTCGGTCTTTAACTTTGATTATCTTTGAATACATATTTAATAAGCTGTTTCTTTCTCTCTTTTTTTTTTTTTTTACAAGGAATAACTATGTTGTGCAAGATTGTACAGGTGAGGAATGTATTCTATAATTCTACTTTTTATCTATTTATTTAGTCAGACCTTTTTAAAAATTTAGATGGAATTGATATATAACATTATATTAGTTTCAGATGTACAGCATAATGATTCAATATTTGTATATATTGTGAAATGATCACCACAATAAGTCTGGTTAACATCTGTTACCAGACATAGAAAATTTTTTTCTTGTGATGAAAACTTTCAAATATACAATACAGTATTATTAACTATAGTCCCAATCTCCATGTTGTACGTTACATCCTTATGACTTATTTATCTTATAGCTGGGATTTGTGCCTTTTAACCCCCTTTACCCATTTTATCCTCACCTCTGCCAACCATCAGTCTGTCTGTGTATCTATGAGTTTGATGTTTTGTTTATTTGTTTTGTTTTGCTTCTTAGAGTCCACATATAAGTGAGATCATACAGTATTTGTCTTTCTCTGTCTGACTTATTTCACTTAGCATAATGCCCTCAAGGTCTATCCATGTTGTCACGAATGGCAAGATTCACTCTTTTTTATGGTTAAATAATATTCCACTGAATATACGTACCACATTTTCTTTATCCATTACCCATCGATGGACACTAAGGTTGTTTCCATATCTTGGCTATTGTAAATAATGCTGCAGTGAACAAGGGGGTGCATTTATCTTTTTGAGATAGTGGTTTTGTTTTCTTCAGATAAATATCCAGAAGTAGAATTGCTGGATCATATTGTAGTTCTATTTTTAATTTTTTGAGGAATCACTGTACTGTTTTCTATAGTGGCTGTATCAATTTACATTCTCAGCAACAGTGTACAAGGGTTCCCTTTGCTCCACATCCTCAGCATTTGTTGTTTCTTATCCCTTTGATAATAACCATTCTAACAGGTGTGAGATGATATCTCATGCACCCCAATGTTCATTGCAGCACTATTTACAATAGCCAGGACATGCAAGCAACCTAAATGTCCATCAACAGAGGAATGGATAAAGAAGATGTGGTGCAAAGATACAATGGAATATTACTCAGACATAAAAAGGAACAAAATTGGGTCATTTGTAGAGACGTGGTTGGACCTAGAGACTGTCATAGAGAGTTAATAAGCTGTTTCTATTTTTAACTTTGTATTTATCTATAGTTTTCTAATTTATTTATAATTAAGTATTGCATTTTATTAAAAAACAAGTTGTACTTTTAAAAATGGTGACAACTTAAATGTGATGAAGAAAATAAATATGTACTCTCTGACAGTACTGACAGGATATCAAAATAGTATAATCTTTTCTAGAGTAATTTAGCAATATGCATCAAAAGAATTAATAAGCCTGGATGTCTATTTAGAAGTAGAGGCAGAGAACGCTTTTTTGATGAAACAGCACTTAAGCTGACACTTGAAGACTGAGAAGGAGTCAGCCAGGAAAATATATAAGATAAAACAATTGTGCACACATCCTGAGATTAGAAATAGCTGGGTTTCTAAGAAAACCATTGTAGGAACAAAATGCACATGTGCAAATGAAACACAGTAAGAGCCATGAGATGAAGATTAGAAGCAAAATATGCAAACTTGTAGGCCATGTTATGAGATACTGGAATTTACTCCAATTGCCAAGTGAAGACACTGAAGAGATTGAAGATATTAGATTCTTAGAACAGCATCCCTGTTGTATGAATATAAATTAGAGTGGAGCAAATGTGGAGGTGGAAAAGATGATTTAAGGGAACATAGTAATGCTTTTCTGCTACAGAACAGACTGCCCCAGAATTAGAGCTTAAAACAGAAACTATCTCTTTATCTCATAATTTATGTGTTAATTTTGGCTGGAATCAAATAGATTGTTCTTTTAGTCCTGGTTCGCTAGTGCATCGAGGGTCAGCAACTGTTTGCCTAGAGCTGGCTGAACTAAGACAATGTTAGCTAAGATGGTTGCATTCTTTCCCAAGTCTTTCCTCCTGCAGCAGGCTAGTCCCTATTTTTCACATAAAGGCTGGTTGGAGTGTTAATACAGAGCCTGAATGCACGGGCTTCTTGAGACTCGGCTCAGAAATGAACACAGGATGTTTTCTGTTGCATTCTATAACCAAATTAATTCACAAGGGGGACTCAGAGGAGGGAAAGAGATTTCACTTCTTGGTAGGAAGAGCTGCTAAATCACCTTGCAAAGGGCATGGATACAGGGAAGAGTTAAGATTGTGCCATTTTCTTTGCCATATGGAGATGATTGGTATCCCCACATTATGCTAAAATCTTTATTGGAACCACTAAAACTAATCCTGTATGTGTGGGCTCATACTGAGGGGTAGTGGTCTATATTTAGAGCTTGTGGTAAAGGAGTATCTTCAGCAAAGTAGACAAATTTATCATGGCATAGTGTGTTACAGTCAACAATGTTATTGCAATGGATATTTTATCTTCCTCAGGGAAATTCAACAGGCCTTGAAAAATGCCACTATCCTTTCAGAGGGTAGGGAAGTTAAAAAAAAAAACAAAAAACCCTAATCCTGTTGAAAGAAATTCTTCATAATAATTTGTATTCATGTGTATTGATTCTGAGCAAATCTATCAAAAGAGGCCATACATAAGGAAGACTCGGAGTTCTTAACACAAAGGAGAACTAATGAGAGAAGATCAGAGGAGAAGGTTTCTACTAATTATCCTAGGGGGAAATAGAATTGCTGTTTTTCTCCAGTCATCAGGGGAAATCTTCCAGTAGAGAAATCTCCCCAAGAAGGTTTCAGAAACAAGTATAACAGTCTTTCCTGATGTACTTAAGGGACTTGAACTGCTTAAACACAGAAAAGGGAGCAGACCTCATTGTCTCTGTCAGAGGTAAGAGGAGAATGCACGTGGGTCCAAGATGCAGGTTTGTCCGGTGTTAATGAGAAAGTAAATTACCTACTGGGTAGAAGGGAAGGACACTTATCTAGTGCTCCTTCTGTTGACGTAAATACCAAATATTTGGGGACATATTTGAGATTGCATGAATGGCTGAATGGAATTAGGTTCAGAGGGGAGGAGATATATTTATAAGATTAAAAATTAGTGAAAATGTTATGTTTTATCTGGGGCATGATGGGCTGAATAATTAAGACTTTTTCCCTAATAATGATATAGTTCCTCTGCTTTTACACCTTCAGATTTTCTCTAAATTAACTCTGATCCAGGGGATACCGTTTTACACACTGGTTTCTGTTCCCAGTGAAGTGAATATAAATCAAATGAGAACATGAAATAAAGAGAGGTTAAGTATATCAGTAGCCTATTTCTGAAAATCATATCCCAGAATATTGACTCAAACTAAACAGTCTGTAACTCCAGATCAATTTTTTTATGCACATCTTCCTTTCTCCAGTGGGATTGGGTCAGCTCATTTCTCTTCTCCCAGTCTCCAACAGATAAATTTCATATTAAGTTCTGTAGAGCACAATATTGATTTTGCTAAAATATAAGCACCTAGATTCTATTAAAAGGATTAATACCAGTCACTCAGGGGAAATAGAGATGCAAGAAACACAAGAAGACAACAGCTCTGACTGCTTTAAAGGTCCAAAACCTCTCCATTTTAAGGAATTAGTAGTAGTTATCTCTTCACTGATTTGTAATTGGAGATAATATAAATCTTCTTTGCCCCTTCCCTTAATCTCTTTATGGGTATGTGTCAGGGCTCAGCTGAGCTAAGAGAGAGTTGAACTGCCAGGTGTCAGAGTAGTGGATTAAAGCAACAACTGAAACAAGTGAAAGTAACAGTGAATCTTTGAATCATTTACTGTGATAGTGTGATGAGAGAAAGTGACAATTCCCACCTCCCCACCTCCGTTTCATAGCTCCCATGAAACTGAGCACCAATATAGAAATATTTTAAACCAGGCTTCCAGATAATATTTGGACACCTTTTTCAATCCTAACATATTTGGCCATTATCTAGTATAATAGTCTTTTATCATTTGTCTGGGAGTCTCATCCCAATATAGCTCTGTTCTTACTAATCCCGACTAATATCATTCCTTCCTATTCTTTCCTATGACTCCCCAACAGCATTTTTTCCCTTGGCAAATAACCTTCTCTGTGTCTATAATGTCTATTTACCTCCTCGTTTAACTGAAATCAACCTCTTTTCTAAAATCAATACCTTTTTCAGATGAAAGTTTCCTGTTCTACCACTTCCCATGTGCCTCTAGGCTGAGGAAAATTCTAGGGAAAATGTCTTATTGGTATTCTCTACCTCCTTATATTGCTGCTACCTAAAGATTGTTTCTTTGGCATATAGTTTGATACCTTCAGTCCTAGTTGGGTCATCTGAAGACATTAAAGTCCACAAGAATGACTCATCTAACAACTTTTCTCAGAAAATTTTACTAAATGCCCTTGAATTTATAGCATCAATTTTCTCCCATGTCTAGGACTTTAGACATATAGTAAGTATTCCGTATTAAATATTTTAAACTTTAATATATTTGTCTTTAAGAATATGGTCTTTTCCTTTTAGCTCATTAATTAGATTATTTCTGTTACAATTCCTCTTGAGTCTCATTGAAATATCAGTCTCTAGACCTCTATCTATTTTCGCAGTTATCAATGCCTTATTGTCTTCACATTCTTTTCCATCCATCTTAAACCCCCAAATCCACAAAGCTAAAGAACTTATGCCATTATCTTTGGGTGTTTTTCTCTCTTGGACAAGTCTACCTTATTCTATCAAGTGCTTTGAGTCAATGCCACCATGTAATGTTTTAGATACTACAACTAGATTCCTGACTGCTGCTGAAGGGAAAAAAAAAGTGTGATCTCCAACCTTAGGTAGGCCATGAATGTAACAGAGAAAACACTGAATGTATTAGTTAGCTCATTTTTTTTTCCTTGAGGCATTTCAGCCATTTTCTCCAAATCTCCTATCCTTAAAATTCTAATTCTCAGAAAATTACCTCATCTGTAATTCAATTGAGGAACTTGAATAGGAAGACTTATGTATTCATTAAGAATCTCTGATTCTTTTCAATATCTCTAATGGATTGCCTCTTTAGGAGCCTGACTGAAAAGATTTCAAAAACAGATTCCAAAGAGAGAGCTCATAGGTCACCTATTGGGCCTTCTTCCTACTTAAAAAATCTTCTACTACTCGATTTTTAAAAAAAATTTATTTATTTTTCTTTCTTTATTTTTGTCTGCATTGGGTCTTCATTGCTGCCCACAGGCTTTCTCTTTGTTTGCTTATTTTGAAGGCACATATGTCCCCATCCCATCCCCCAGCACTGTGTATATGTCTCTGTGTATGTTTTGTGTGTGCCATTTAGGGATGTGTATGTGTGTGTGTGTGTGTGTACATATGTGTGTACATGTGTGTGTATGAGAACTCTACATTGGAATCTGCATTTTCAGGTATGGTACAACAGTTGGACAGAGGTTAAGGTATGTTAAAAATGTGCATATTCTGTTAAAAATAGCAAATATTTAACCATAAGTTGCCCTAAGAAAGAATTACAAAAATAATTTTAAATATTCTAAATTTAAATCTATAAAGAAATTGTAGAGGTCTTTTAATGTATGAAATGTATTATTTTGTTATGGTAATGTTAGTGATAAATAAAAATCATTAAAAAATAAAAAAATTCAATGGAAGAAGTAAAGAAAATATTGACCACTAGAAAACTAATCTAGAGTTTTGACTTGAGAAAATATCATAAAATTCAAAGAAAATATAATGTCATGCAAGATAGATTATGTGAAAACTAAATCCTAGAAATGCAATATTAATGAATTGAAATTCTGGAAATAAAGAGACTATGACATGAGGAAATTTTAAAATTTCTACAACAGTTATAATAAATGAAATTATCTTGAAACAAAGCCATACAAAAATCAATCTGTTTCTAACTAAAATGGAATACACTGTATTGTCTGTGCTTCAAAAAACATAGGCTTAAGATTTATGACAAAAATTGATAGAATCCAAATGAACAATGGAGAAATTCGCAATCAAACTGAAGGTTAAAAAATAGGTTAACAGAGGACCTTCAAGATGGTGGAGGAGTAAGACGTGGAGATCACCTCCTCCCTACAAATACATCAAAAATACATCTACATGTGGAACAACTCCTACAGAACACCAACTGAATGCTGGCAGAAGACCTCAGACTTCCCAAAAGGCAAGGAAATCCCCACGTACCTGGGTAAGGCAAAAGAAAAAAGAAAAAACAGAGACAAAAGAATAGGGACAGGACCCACACCTCTGGGAGGGAGCTGTGAAGGAGGAAAAGTTTCCACACACTAGGAAGACCCTTCACTGGTGGAGATGGGGAGTGGGCAGGGGAAATCTTTGGAGCCACGGAGGAGAGCACAGCAACAGAGGTGCAGAGGGCAAAGCGGAAAGATTCCCTGACAGAGGATCGGTGCCAACCAGCACTCACCAGCATGAGAGGTTTGTCTGCTCACCTGCCAGGGCAGGTGTGGGCTAGGAGCTGAGGCTCGGGCTTTGGAGTTCAGACCCCAAGGAGAGGACTGGGGTTGGCTGTGTGAGCACAGCCTGAAGGGGGCTAGTGCACCACAGCTAGCCAGGAGAGAGTCTGGGAAAATGTCTGGACCTGCCAGAGAGGCAAGAGACCTTTGTTTTGAGGTGCATGAGGAGAGGGTATTCCTTCCCAGTGTGCTCACAGAAGGCAGAGCACTGCCTAAGTGAGCTCCAGAGACAGGTGCGAGCTGTGGCTATCAGCTCAGACCCTAGAGACGGGCATGAACCACTAATGCTGCAGCCACTGCCACCAAGAATCCTGTGTGCAAGTTCAAGTCCTAACCACATCCCCCCAGGATCCTGTGCAGCACACCACTGCCAGGATCCCGTGATCCAGGGACAACTTTCCCAGGAGAACACGCAGCCTGCCTCAGGCTGTTGCAACCTCTGCTGCCTCAGGCTTGCCCCGCATTACAATTATGATTAAGGTATCCCTCCCTCCCCCCCACCCCCCCATCCCCCCGGCCTGAGTGAGGAAGAGAGCTCTAAACAGCCGCTGCTTTAGCTCCCTCCTGTCTGGGTGGGTAACAGACTCCTGAGGGCAGCCTACAAGCAGAGGGAGGGCCAAAACCAAAGTTGAAACCCAGGAGCTGTGCGAACAAAGAAGAAAAAGGGAAATTTCTCTGTGCACCCTCAGGAGAAGCAGATTAAATCCCCACAATCAATTTGATAAACCCTGCATCTGAAGAATACCTGAATAGACAACGAATGTTCCCAAAATTGAGGCGGTGGACTTAGGGAGCAACTGTAGACTTGCATTCTGCATCTAATTTGTTTCTGGTTTTATGTTTATCTTAGTTTAGTATTTAGTGTTTATTATCATTGCTGGATTTGTTTATTGGTTTCATTGCTCTCTTCCTTTTTTTAATATATATATTTTTTTCTCCTTTTTCTATTTTGTGAGTGTGTATGTGTATGCTTCTTTGTGTGATTTTGTCTGTATAGGTTTGCTTTTACCATTTTTCCTAAGGTTCTCTCCGTTTGTTTTATTGTTTTTGTTTGTTTTTGTTTTTGTTTTTTCATTCTGCTTTTCTCTGAGTCGTGTGGCTGACAGGGTCTTGGTGCTCCGGCTGGGTGCTAGACCTGAGCCTCTGAGGTGGAAGGGCTGAGTCCAGGACCTTGGACCACCAGAAAACTCCCTGCCCCACATAATATCAATTGGTGAGAGCTCTCCCAGAGACCTTCATCTCAACGCTAAGACCCAGCTCGACCCAACGGCCAGCAAGCTCCAGTTCTGGATACCCCATGCCAAACAACTAGCAAGACAGGAACACAACCCCACCCATTAGCAGGGAGGCTGCCTAAAGGCATACTAAGTTAACAGACACTCCAAAACAAACTACTGGATGCAGCCCTGCCCACCAGAAGGACAAGATAGAGCCCCACTCACTGGAACACAGGCACCAGTCCCCTCCACCAGGAAGCCTACACAAGCCACTGAAACAACCACACCCACTGGGGGAAGACACCAAAAATAATGGGGACTACAAACCTGCTGCCTTAGAAAACGAGACCCCAAACACAGTAAGTTAAACAAAATGAGAAAAAAAAAAAAATGCAACAGGTGAAGGAGCAAGGTGAAAACCCAGCAGACCAAACAAATGAAGAGGAAATAGGCAGTCTACTGGAAAAAGAATTCAGAGTAATGATAATAAAGATGATCCAAAATCTTCAAAATAGAATGGAGAAAATATAAAAAAACATTTAACAAGGACCTAGAAGAACTAAAGAACAAACAAACATGAACAAAAATAAATGAAATTAAAAATACTCTAGAAGTAATCAATAGCAGAATAAGTGAGGCAGAAGAATGGATAAGTGACCTGGAAGATAAAATAGTGGAAACAACTGCCACAGAGCAGAATAAAGAGAAAAGAATGAAAAGAATTGAAACAGTCTCAGAGACCTCTGGGACAACATTAAATGCACCAACATTCAAATTATAGGTGTCCCAGAAGAAGAGAAAAAAAAGGGTCTGGGAAAATATTTGAAGAGATTATAGTTGAAAACTTCCCTAATATGGGAAAGGAAATAGTCAATCAAATCCAGGAAGTGCAGAGAGTCCCATACAGGATAAAACCAAGGAGAAACATGCCAAGACACATATTAATCAAACTATCAAAAATTAACTTCAAAGAAAAAATATTAAAAGCAGCAAGGGAAAAGCAAAGAATAGCATACAAGGAAAACCCCATAAGGTTAACAGATGATCTTTCAGCAGAAATTCCGCAAGCCAGAAGGGTGTGGCAGGACATATTTAAAGTGATGAAAGAGAAAAACATACAACCAAGTTTACTTTACCCAGCAAGGATCTCATTCAGATTTGATGGAGAAATTAAAATTTTTACAGACAAGCAAAAGCTAAGAGAATTCAGCACCACCAAACCATCTTTACAATAAATGCTAAAGGAACTTCTCTAGGCAGGAAACACAAGAGAAGGAAAAGACCAAC
Source organism: Balaenoptera ricei (assembly GCF_028023285.1). Lineage (NCBI taxonomy): Eukaryota > Metazoa > Chordata > Mammalia > Artiodactyla > Balaenopteridae > Balaenoptera > Balaenoptera ricei. The sequence goes on along the minus strand of NC_082639.1, from coordinate 115,849,246 downwards.
AATAACAAACCCAAAATAATTAAGAAAATGGTAATAAGAACACACATATCGATAATTACCTTAAATGTAAATGGATTAAATGCTCCAACCAAAAGAAACAGACTGGCTGAATGGATACAAAAGCAAGACTCATGTATATGTTGTCTACAAGAGATGCACTTCAGACCTAGGGACACATACAGACTGAAAGTGAGGAAATGGAATAAGATATTCCATGCAAATAGAAATCAAAAGAAATCTGGAGTAGCAATTCTCATATCAGACAAAATAGACTTTAAAATAAAGACTATTACAAGAGACAAAGAAGGACACTACATAATGATCAAGGGATCAATCCAGGAAGATGATATAACAATTGTAAATATTTCTGCACCCAACACGGGAACACCTCAATACATAAGGCAAATGCCAACAGCCATAAAAGGGGAGATTGATAGTAACACAGTAATAGTAGGGGACTTTAACACCTCACTTTCACCAATGGACCAATCACCCAAAATGAAAATAAATAGGGAAACACAAGCTTTAAAAGACAAATTAGACCAGATAAACTTAATTGATATTTATAGGACATTCCATCCAAAAACAACAGAATACACTTTCTTCTCAAGTGCTTATGGAACATTCTCCAGGATAGAGTATATCTTGGGTCACAAATCAAGCCTCAGTAAATTTAAGAAAAGTGAAATCTTATCAATCATAAAATCTTTCCTGACCACAACGTTATGAGACTAAATATCAATTAAAAGACTGTAAAAAATACAAACACATGGAGGCTAAACAAAATGCTACTAAATAACCAAGAGATCACTGAAGGAATTAAAGAGGAAATCAAAAAATACCTAGAAACAAATGACAATGAAAGCACAACGACCCAAAAAACTATGGGATGCAGCAAAGGCTGTTCTAAGAGGGAAGTTTATAGCAATACAATCCTACCTCAAGAAACAGGAAAAATCTCAAATAAACAACATATCCTTACACCTAAAGCAATTAGAGAGAGAAGAAAAACAACAACAACAAAAAAACTCAAGTTAGCAGAAGGAAAGAAAACATAAAGATCAGATTAGAAATAAATGAAAAAGAAATGAGGGAAACAGTAGCAAAGATCAATAAAACTAAAAGCTGGTTCTTTCTGAAGATAAACAAAACTGATAGACCATTAGCCAGACTCATCAAGAAAAAAAAAGGGAGAAGACTCAAATCAACAGAATTAGAAATGAAAAAGGAGAAGTGACAACTGACACTGCAGAAATACAAAGGCTCATGAGAGACTACTACAAGCAACAATATGCCAATAAAATGGACAACCTGGAAGAAATGGGAAAATTTTTAGAAAAGCACAACCTTCCAAGGCTGAATGAGGAAAAAATAGAAAATATGAACAGACCAATCACAAGCACTGAAATTGAAAGTGTGATTAAAAATCTTCCAACAAGCAAAAGCCCAGGACCAGATAGCTTCACAGCTGAATTTTATCAAACATTTAGAGAAGAGCTAACACCTATCATTCTCAAACTCTTCCAAAATACAGCAGAGGGAGGAACACTCCAAAACTCATTCTACAAGGCCACCATGACCCTGATGCCAAAACCACACAAAGATGTCACAAAAAAAGAAAACTACAGACCAATATCACTAATGAACATAGATGCAAAAATCCTCAACAAATTACTAGCAACAGAATCCAAAAACACATTTAAAAGATCATACACCATGATCAGGTGGGGTTTATCCCAGGAATGCAAGGATTCTTCAATATATGCAAATCAATCAATGTGATACACCATATTAACAAACTGAAGGATAAAATCCATATTATAATCTCGACAGATGCAGAAAAAGCCTTCAACAAAATTCAACATCCATTTATGATAAAAACTCTCCAGAAAGTAGGCATAGAGGTAACCTACCTCAACATAATAAAGGCCATATATGACAAACACACAGCCAACATCATTCTCTATAGTGAAAAACTGGAACCATTTCCTCTAAGATCAGGAACAAGACAAGGTTGCCCACTCTCATTGCTATTATTCAACATAGTTTTGCAAGTTTTAGCCACAGCAATCAAAGAAGAAGAAATAAAAAGAATCCAAATCAGAAAAGAAGAATTAAAACTGTCACTGTTTGCAGACGACATGATACTATACATAGAGAGTCCTAAAGATGTTACCAGAAAACTACTAGAGCTAATCAATGAATTTGTTAAAGTAGCAGGATACAAGATTTATGCACAGAAATATCTTGCATTCCTATTCACCAACAATGAAAAATCTGAGAGAAATTAAGGAAACAATCCCATTTACCAATGCAACAAAAAGAATAAAATACCTAGGAATAAACCTTTGTAAGGAGACAAAAGACCTGTATGCAGAAAACTATAAGACACTGATGAAAGATGATACCAACAGATGGAGAGATATACCATGTTCTTGGATTGGAAGAATCAATATTGTGAAAACGACTATACTACACAAAGCAATCTACAGATTCAGTGCAATCCTTATCAAGCTATCATTGGCACTCTTCACAGCAGTAGAACAAAAAATTTAACAATTTGTATGGAAACACAAAAGACCCCGAATAGCCAAAGCAATCTTGAGAACGAAAAATGGAGCTGGAGGAATCAGGCTCCCTGACTTCAGACTATATTACAAAGCTACAGTAATCAAGACAGTTTGGTACTGGCACAAAAACAGAAATATCGATCAATGGAACAGGATAGAAAGCCCAGAGATAAACCCACGCACATATGGTCACCTTATTTTTGACAAAGGAGGCAAGAATACACAATGGAGAAAAGACAGCCTGTTCAATAAGGGGTGCTGTGAAAACTGGACAGCTACATGTAACAGAATGAAATTAGAACACTTCCTAACACCATACACAAAAATAAACTCCAAATAGACTAAAGATCTAAATGTAAGGCCAGACACTAAAAAAACTCTTAGAGGAAAACATAGGAAGAACACTCTATGACATAAATCACAGCAAGATCCTTTTGACCTACCTCCTAGAAAAATGGAAATAAAAACAAAAATAAACAAATGAGACCTAATGAAACTTCAAAGCTTTTGCACAGTAAAGGAAACCATAAAGAAGACAAAAAGACAACCCTCAGTATTGAAGAAAATATCTGCAAACAAAGCAACTGGCAAAGGTTTAATCTCCAAAATATACAAGCAGCTCATGCAGCTCAATATCAAAAAAACAAACAACCCAATCCAAAAATGGGCAGAAGACCTAAATAGACATTTCTCCAAAGAAGATATACTGATTGCCAACAAACACATACAAGAATGTTCAACATTATTAATCACTAGAGAAATGCAAGTCAAAACTACAATGAGGTATCACCTCACACCGTCAGAATGGCTTTCATCAAGAAATCTACAAACAATAACTGCTGGAGAGGGTGTGGAGAAAAGGGAACCCTCTTGCACTGTTGGTGGGAATGTAAATTGATAGAGCCACTATGGAGAACAGTATGGAGGTTCCTTAAAAATCTAAAAATAGAACTACCATATGACCCAGCAACCCCACTACTGGACGTATATATCCTGAGAAAACCATCATTCAAAAAGAGACATGTACCACAATGTTCATTGCAGCACTATTTCTAATAGCCAGGACTTGGGAGAAGCCTAAGTGTCCATCAACAGATGAATGGATAAAGAAGATATGGCACACATATACAATGGAATATTACTCAGCCATAAAAGAAATGAAATTGAATTATTTGTAGTGAGGTGGATGGACCTAGAGTCTGTCATACAGAGTGAAGTAAGTCAGAAAGAGAAAGACAAATACCACATGCTGACACATATAAGTGGAATCTAAAAAAAACAGGAAAAAAAAAAAACAGGTTCTGAAGAACCTAGGGGCATGACAGTAATAAAGACGCAGACGTAAAGAATGGACTTGAGGACGTGGGGAAGGGGAAGTGTAAGCTGGGACAAAGTGAAAGAGTAGCATTGACATATATACACTACCAAACGTAAAGTAGATAGCTAGTGGGAAGCAGCGGCATCACACAGGGATATGAGCTGGGTGCTTTGTGACCATCTAGAGGGGTGGGAAAGGGAGGGTGGGAGGGAGGCACAAGAGGGAGGGAATATGGGGATATAAGTATGCATATAACTGATTCACCTTGTTATACAGCAGAAACTAACACAACATTGGAAAGCAATTATACTCCAATAAGGATGTTAAAAATAAAAGAAAAATACAGGTGAACAAACAGGACATGTTTGTTAACAGGATAAAATAGAAGTCATACTTGATTTGTGTAGAGTTTAGACAAGTATGTTCACAATGTAAAATTTTATTTAGATACATATTTATAAGTTTTGCACTTTTGTACATGAATTATCATTAAAAAATTTTTTTCTGAAAAAAATACACTATTATATTTCCTTTGGGGAGGGGATAAATTTTAGTTAGCCAACTATCTCTATATTTTTCTTTTTGGTTTTATATCTTTTTCTTGATTAAGAAATTCTTCCCCATATATATTTTGTCTAATTATTATTTCCTTTCTTCTCTTTTTTAATCTCTTTGAAGTAATTTTTGGGTGTGGTGCAAAATAATGATTTAAAATTATTTTGTTTTTTATGTATCCACTTATGTCCAGATCATATTAAATAAATCATCCTCTCCAGTGATGCAATACCACATTTTGCCACAAGAAATGCTTCATTTCTTCCCCTATTGGTTTCTGGAACTAGCTATCTACCCTCTAACATGTTGACATATGCATGTCCTTACACAATATTGATAGGATAATTGTAGCTTTACAATAAGTTTGAATATCTAGCAGTTAATTATTTCTCTAAGTAAGCCTTCGTTATCCAAATTTTCATGGTTATTTTCAAACATTTGCTGTGCCACATGAAATTTTAAATTATTTTTTTATAGTTACTCATCCTACCACAAATAGACTCCATTGAGTTTGCTTTTAAATGGGCAGATATATTTTGTTACATTGGAACAAATACAATCTTATGTTAATAAGTCTTCTCACACACAGAAGAATTCCATTTTTACAGCAAATAGATATGTTTTTATTTATGTTCATAAATTCATAAAATTTTTGGAGGTATTTCTTATGGCAGCAAGGTGAGAAGAAATTATAGGGATTTCAGAAAGAATGAGTGGAAGGAAGTGGTATACAAGAAGCACATACAAATCTTTAACACATTTTGTGGTGAAAAACTGGGAATATAAAGAGTTCAGCAGAATCAATAGAAACAATCTGAAGGAAAACCCTGTGTATATTGGAGAAAAAACTTGCCGTTCTTCCATCTTGTTTAGTGTGGCACACTTCCAAATCACCTGTTTTCATGGAAACTGTTCCTTTATCTATTCATTCATTTATTCACAATAATTAACATGCCAGTAAGTCTCCTTCAACATGTCTTATTTCTAGTGTTTTTGAAAGGAATGGGTCCAATCAAGGCTCTTCTGTATATGATACACTTTCAATTCCCTACCTAAATGGAGACTGGCTGGTTAAATCATAATGATGACAAGAAAAGGGGTAACAATGGTTACCAGAACCTGTAAGTCTTCCTTGGAGCACTGATTCCTCTTTGATCTGGAGATCTACTGAGAAAAAACTGCAGATGCACTCTGATAATTGACCCCATGGGGAAAAATAAGATTGCTTTCTATTTATTACCAATGGATGAAGCCCCTGTGGAACTCATTTCCTTTTTAGTATTTTTCTTAAGATGGCTGTAACAACCCTTCCAGAGAAGATGAAGGAACATTTAAGAATGCAGAGGGCTTCCCTGGTGGCGCAGTGGTTGAGAATCTGCCTGCCAATGCAAGGGACACGGGTTTGATCCCTGGTCTGGGAAGATCCTACGTGCTGCGGAGCAGCTGAGCCCGTGAGCCACAATTACTGAGCCTGCGCGTCTGGAGCCTGTGCTCCGCAACGAGAGAGGCCGCGACAGTGAGAGGCCCGCGCACCGCGATGAAGAGTGGCCCCCGCTTGCCACAACTAGAGAAAGCCCTCGCACGAGACCCAACACAGCCATAAATAAATAAATAAATACTTTAAAAAAAGAAAAAAAAAAAAAAAAAAGAATGCAGAGACCCAGGGAAAAGGATGACCCCTACTGTATCTGGCAGAGGTGAGTTGAGGGTCACTGAGGTCTGGAAAGGAAGTATTCATTTCCTATGTTGAGGATGAGACACACTCTAAAGATTCAAATAATGAAGATTTGGACAGGCTTGAATTTTGGCATTGGACTAGGGTTTATGAGAAATCGCCATCTTTGGAGTTCTGGGCTCTGCATATTTATAATCAGAAATAACATCTAGTTATTCAGAGTTTACAGCTGTCTAAGATATAAGTGCTTATAAGTTTCCTTCCTACCAGTATTCTGGATTTTTCTACCTTTAATTATGTTTGTAAGTCTGATCCAAACATATTCATTAAAAAATAGCTACTTTCAAGTGCTTAATACATGCCAGGGGTTGTGAAAGACAAAATGTTGATACTGCTGTAATAGAAGCTCACAGTCTAGTGAAGTTAAACAAATAAGTTACAATAAGACATAATAAGGATTATGGTAGAATCCTTCTGTAGGACACACAGATGAGAATAAACCCAGGTGTGTGTGTGTGTGTGTGTGTGTGTGTTTGTGTGTGTGTGTGAATGTAGGGAAGGAGATGAGACCACAGCAAGATTTGTAGAGCTTCTGATAGGAGGCAATGGTTGAGCTGAAATTTGAGGAAAGCCTAGGAAGTATTCAAGTGAAGAAAAGGGAGTAAGAGAGGCTTCTAAGAAGAGGGTTAACATTCACATAAGCAATGACCCAGGAGAAATCATGGTGAACTCTGAAAATTTCCATAGTGCAGCATGAGAGAGTGGCAGATGGGGAATATTGGATATACAGGTCTAAAGTTCAGGAAACATATCTGTGCTGGAGATCTGAAAGAACGGAAAACTACAGAGAGTATGTGTTCATCAACAACAAGGAAGGACATGGTTTTAGGGACCACAGCAGGAAGTTGGAGCACAGAGCCATTTATAGAATGGGTCAAGAAGATGAGTTTATAACACATAAAATAAGAAACAGTGTTACAACAAAACACCCGAGAGGAAGCTTCCATTCAGGAAGAAGGCAAACCTGGAGACGGTGGTTTCATGAGAGCCAAGGAAGATAATCTTCAAGTAGTAGCAATCAGTAGTTTCTGATGCCAAAGTGTAGTTGTAATGTAATGACTGAAACTTTTTCACTGTTTTGCAGTTACCATGTCACTGATACATAGGACAGAATGGCTTCTGTATAGTAGTAGAGAAAGCAGTCACACAGCAAGTGATTGAGGAGTGAACAAGATCTAAATGACAATTAATAAATTGTTAATGACAATTAACAGTTAATAAATTGTTAATATTATTCTTTTAGAAAGCTGTTCAAGGTAGGAAATGATAACTAACAAATATGGATCAATATTAATATGATGGACTTTGATACATTAATTCCTTTAATACTCATAATTCTGCACTAATATTTTTCAACTACAGAAGACTCTGAGGCTCAGAGAGATTATGTAACTTGCCTATTTACCCAACTAATAAGTGGCAGAATGAAAATTCAGGCTCAGAATGTTTGATTTGAACCCATGCTACTAATCATCATGCTATATTGTCTCTCAAACAAAAAGATGAGAGATATAGACAGGTTATCAGTTATTTTGAATCTGGGAAATGTCAAAACACAAAAATACCAGGTAACAAAATACCATTTACATTTATGCTGCACTGATTTTCTTCTCTGTTAGTTGGGTGTACCCTCTTCTTCATTCACAGGTAGCTCTTCTGGGGATATGGAGAGTGGAAATCTTTCAGCAGTGACTGAGTTTATCTTCACTGGGGTCCCCAAACTCCAGGATGGTGGCCTCCTATACTTTTTTCCTTTACTTTTCATCTACACATTTATTGTAATCAAGAACCTAATGATCTTCTTTGCTATAAGGCTGGATGCCCATCTTCACAATCCCATGTATAACTTCGTAAGTATCTTTTCATTTCTTGAGATCTGATACACCACAGCCACCATTCCTAAGACGCTCTCTAATCTGATCAGCAATAAAAACACCATCTCTTTCATTGGCTGTCTCTTGCAGATGTACTTCTTCCATTCACTCGGAAACACTGAAGGAGGCTTGCTGACTGTCATGGCCATTGACAGGTATGTTGCCATCTGAAACACACTCCACTACCTGACCATCAGGACTCCCTGACTATGTGCTCAGCTTTCTGCAGGATCTTGTATCTTTGGTTTCCTCATCCTTCTACCTGAGATTATGTGGATTTCTATCCTACCTTTCTGTGGTCCCTACCAAATCCATCAGATCTTCTGTGATTTCACTCCTTTATTAAATTTAGCCTGCACGGATGCCTTTGTGATCTTGGTGCAAGATGTGATTCATGCTCTCGCTATTCTAATAACAGGTCTGATTATTTATCTTTCTTACATTCGAATTATCATTGTTATCCAGGGCATCCCTTCAGCTGAAGGTCATAAAAAGGCCTTTTTCACCTGTGCTGTGCACATTGCTGTCTTCCTGCTGTTTTTTGGCAGTGTGGCCCTCATGTATCTTAGATTCACTGCTACTTATATACCCATTCTGGGACACCACCATTGCTCTAACATTCTCTGTGCTTGCTCCCTTTTTCAACCCCATTATATATAGCCTGAGAAATAAGGACATGAAAGATGCTATTAAGAAGCTCCTCTGCTCCCCAAAGGTGTTTAATATATCTGGTATGTAATTTAGGCTGCAGTCCTCTATACAAAGGGAACTTCTTCACAAAATATTGAGCCCAAATAGACTAGGGTTTCAAAGAATTATACAATTAGTCCAACTTTCTTCCCCATAAGCTGGTGAATAGACTGGTAAAGAAAGTCCTCCAGAGCAGCCTCAGAAGCAGCGGATTAAAGCTCCACAAACAACTTGATGTGCCTGCATCTGTTGAATACCTGAATAGACAACGAATCATCCCAAATTCAAAAGGTGGACTTTAGGAGAAGGATATATTAATTTCCCCTTTTCCTTTTTTTGTGAGTGTATATGTGTATGCTTCTGGGTGAGATTTTGTCTGTATAGCTTTGCTTTCACCATCAGTCCTAGGGTTAGGTCCGTCCATTTTTTTTTTTTTTTTTTTTTTTACTTAAAAAAATTTTTTTTTCCTAATATATGTTTTCTTAATAATTTTTTCCGTATTTTCTATTTTTAGAAATTAAAAAAAATTTTAATAAGTTTTTTCATATTTTTTATTTTAAAAAATTAAAAATTTTTTTCTTAATAAATTTTTTTCTTAAAAATTTTTTTTTCTTATTTTTTACTATAAAAAATTAATAAATCTATTTTTAAAAATTAAAAAAAAATTTTTCTGAATACATTTACTCTTAATAATTTTTTTTCTTATTTTTTATTATAATAGCTTTATTTTATTTTATTTTATCCTCTTTTTATCTTTCTATTTTTTTCTCCCTTATATTCTGAGCTGTGTGGATGAAAGGCTCTTGGTGCTTCAGCCAGGCATCAGGGCTGTGCCTCTGAGGTGGGAGAGCCAACTTCAGGACACTGGTTCACAAGAGACCTACCAGCTCCACGTAATACCAAACGGCAAAAATCTCTCAGAGATCTCCATCTCAACATCAAGACCCAGCTTCACTCAACGACCAGCAAGCTACAGGGCTGGACACCCTATGCCAAACAACTAGCAAGACAGGAACACAGCCCCATCCATTAGCAGGGAGGCTGCCTAAAATCATAAGGCCACAGACACCCCAAAACACACCACCAGATGTGGACGTGCCCACCAGAAAGACAAGATTCAACCTCATCCACCAGAACACAGGCAATAGTCCCCTCCACCAGGAAGCCTACACAACCCACTGAACCAACCTTACCCACTGGGGACAGATACCAAAAACAACGGGAACTACGAACCTGCAGCCTGTGAAAAGGAGACGCCAAACACAGTAAGATAAGCAAAATGAGATGACAGAAAAACACACAGCAGATGAAGGAGCAGGGTCAAAACACACCAGACCTAACAAATGAAGAGGAAATAGGCAGTCTACCTGAAAAAGAATTCAGAATAATGATAGTAAGGATGATCCAAAATCTTGGAAATAGAATAGACAAAATGCAAGAAACATTTAACAAGGACGTAGAAGAACTAAAGAGGAACCAGACAACGAAGAAAAACACAATAAATGAAATTAAAAATACTCTAGATGGGATCAATAGCAGAATAACTGAGGCAGAAGAAAGGATAAGTGACCTGGAAGATAAAATGGTGGAAATAACTACTGCAGAGCAGGATAAAGAAAAAAGAATGAAAAGAACTGAGGACAGTCTCAGAGACATCTGGGACAACATTAAACGCACCAACATTCGAATTATAGGGGTCCCAGAAGAAGAAGAGAAAAAGAAAGGGACTGAGAAAATATTTGAAGAGATTTTAGTTGAAAACTTCCCTAATATGGGAAAGGAAATAGTTAATCAAGTCCAGGAAGCACAGAGAGTCCCATACAGGATAAACCCAAGGAGAAACACGCCAAGACACATATTAATCAAACTGTCAAAAATTAAATATAAAGAAAACATATTAAAAGCAGCAAGGGAAAAACAACAAATAACACACAAGGGAATCCCCATAAGGTTAACATCTGATCTTTCAGCAGAAACTCTGCAAGCCAGAAGGGAGTGGCAGGATATACTTAAAGTGATGAAGGAGAAAAACCTACAACCAAGATTACTCTACCCAGCAAGGATCTCATTCAGATGTGATGGAGAAATTAAAACCTTTACAGACAAGCAAAAGCTGAGAGAGTTCAGCACCACCAAACCAGCTTTACAACAAATGCTAAAGGAACTTCTCTAGGCAAGAAACACAAGAGAAGGAAAACACCTACAATAACAAACCCAAAACATTTAAGAAAATGGGAATAGGAACATACATATCGATAATTACCTTGAATGTAAATGGATTAAATGCTCCCACCAAAAGACACAGACTGGCTGAATGGATACAAAAACAAGACCCATATATATGCTGTCTGCAAGAGACCCACTTCAGACCTAGAGACACATACAGACTGAAAGTGAGGGGATGGAAAAAGATATTCCATGCAAATGGAAATCAAAAGAAAGCTGGAGTAGCAATTCTCATATCCGACAAAATAGACTTTAAAATAAAGAATATTATAAGAGACAAAGAAGGACACTATATAATGATCAAGGGATCGATCCAAGAGGAAGGTATAACAATTGTAAATATTTATGCACCCAACATAGGATCACCTCAATACATAAGGCAAATACTAACAGCCATAAAAGGGGAAATTGACAGCAACACAATCATAGTAGGGGACTTTAACACCCCACTTTCACCAATGGACAGATCATCCAAAATGAAAATAAAGAAGGAAACACAAGCTTTAAATGATACATTAAACAAGATGGACTTAATTGATATTTATAGTACATTCCATCCAAAAACAACAGAATACACATTTTTCTCAAGTGCGCATGGAACATTCTCCAGGATAGATCATATCTTGGGTCACAAATCAAGCCTTGGTAAATTTAAGAAAATTGAAATCGTATCAAGTATCTTTTCTGACCACAACGCTATGAGACTAGATATCAATTACAGGAAAAGATGTGTAAAAAATACAAACACATGGAGGCTACACAATACACTACTTAATAACGAAGTGATCACTGAAGAAATCAAAGGGGAAATCAAAAAATACCTAGAAACAAATGACAATGGAGATATGACGACCCAAATCCTATGGGATGCAGCAAAAGCAGTGCTAAGAGGGAAGTTTATAGCAATACAAGCCTACCTCAAGAAACAGGAAACATCTCGAATAAACAACCTAACCTTGCACCTAAAGCAATTAGAGAAAGAAGAACAAAAAAAACCCCAAAGCTAGCAGAAGGAAAGAAATCATAAAGATCAGGTCAGAAATAAATGAAAAAGAAATGAAGGAAACAATAGCAAAAATCAATAAAACTAAAAGCTGGTTCTTTGAGAAGATAAACAAAATTGATAAACCATTAGCCAGACTCATCAAGAGAAAAAGGGAGAAGACTCAAATCAATAGAATTAGAAATGAAAAAAGAGAAGTAACCACTGACACTGCAGAAATACAAAAGATCATGAGAGATTACTACAAGCAACTCTACGCCAATAAAATGGACAACCTGGAAGAAATGGACAGATTCTTAGAAATGCACAAACTGCCGAGACTGAACCAGGAAGAAATAGAAAATATGAACAGACCAATCACAAGCACTGAAATTGAAACTGTGATTAAAGACCTTCCAACAAACAAAAGCCCAGGACCAGATGGCTTCACAGGTGAATTCTATCAAACATTTAGAGAAGAGCTAACACCTATCCTTCTCAAACTCTTCCAAAATATTGCAGAGGGAGGAACACTCCCAAACTCATTCTACGAGGCCACCATCACCCTGATACCAAAACCAGACAAAGATGTCACAAAGAAAGAAAACTACAGGCCAATATCACTGATGAACATAGATGCAAAAATCCTCAACAAAATACTAGCAAACAGAATCCAACAGCACATTAAAAGGATCATACACCATGATCAAGTGGGGTTTATCCCAGGAATGCAAGGATTCTTCAATATACGCAAATCAATCAACATGATACACCATATTAACAAATTGAAGGAGAAAAACCATATGATCATCTCAATAGATGCAGAGAAAGCTTTCGACAAAATTCAACACCCATTTATGATAAAAGCCCTGCAGAAAGTAGGCATAGAGGGAACTTTCCTCAACATAATAAAGGCCATATATGACAAACCCACAGCCAACATTGTCCTCAATGGTGAAAAACTGAAACCATTTCCACTAAGATCAGGAACAAGACAAGGTTGCCCACTCTCACCACTATTATTCAACATAGTTTTGGAAGTGTTAGCCACAGCAATCAGAGAAGACAAAGAAATAAAAGGAATCCAAATCGGAAAAGAAGAAGTAAAGCTGTCACTCTTTGCAGATGACATGATACTATACATAGAGAATCCTAAAGATGCTACCAGAAAACTACTAGAGCTAATCAATGAATTTGGTAAAGTAGCAGGATACAAAATTAATGCACAGAAATCTCTTGCATTTCTATACACTAATGACGAAAAATCTGAAAGTGAAATTAAGAAAACACTCCCGTTTACCATTGCAACAAAAAGAATAAAATATCTAGGAATAAACCTACCTAAGGAGACAAAAGACCTGTATGCAGAAAATTATAAGACACTGATGAAAGAAATTAAAGATGATAGAAATAGATGGAAAGATATACCATGTTCCTGGATTGGAAGAATCAACATTGTGAAAATGACTCTACTACCCAAAGCAATCTACAGATTCAATGCAATCCCTATCAAACTACCACTGGCATTTTTCACAGAACTAGAACAAAAAATTTCACAATTTGTATGGAAACACAAAAGACCCCGAATAGCCAAAGCAATCTTGAGAACGAAAAATGGAGCTGGGGGAATCAGGCTCCCTGACTTCAGACTATATTACAAAGCTACAGTAATCAAGACAGTTTGGTACTGGCACAAAAACAGAAATATTGATCAATGGAACAGGATAGAAAGCCCAGAGATAAACCCATGCACATATGGTCACCTTATCTTTGATAAAGGAGGCAAGCATATACAGTGGAGAAAAGACAGCCTCTTCAATAAGTGGTGCTGGGAAAACTGGACAGGTACATGTAAAAGCATGAAATTAGAACACTCCCTGACACCATACACAAAAATAAACTCAAAATGGATTAAAGACCTAAGTGTAAGACCAGACACTATCAAACTCTTAGAGGAAAACATAGGCAGAACACTCTATGACATACATCACAGCAAGATTCTTTTTGACCCAGCTCCCAGAGAAATGGAAATAAGAACACAAATAAACAAATGGGACCTAATGAAACTTAAAAGCTTTTGCACAGCAAAGGAAACCATAAACAAGACCAAAAGACAACCATCAGAATGGGAGAAAATATTTGCAAATGAAGCAACTGACAAAGGATTAATCTCCAAGATTTACAAGCAGCTCATGCAGCTCAATAACAAAAAAACGAACAACCCAATCCAAAAATGGGCAGAAGACCTAAATAGACATTTCTCCAAAGAAGATATACAGATGGCCTACAGACACATGAAAGAATGCTCAACATCATTAATCATTAGAGAAATGCAAATCAAAACTACAATGAGATATCATCTCACACCGGTCAGAATGGCCATCATCAAAAAATCTAGAAACAATAAATGCTGGAGAGGCTGTGGAGGAAAGGGAACTCTCTTGCACTGTTGGTGGGAATGTAAATTGATACAGCCACTATGGAGAACAGTATGGAGGTTCCTTAAAAAACTACAAATAGAACTACCATACGACCCAGCAATCCCACTACTGGGCATATACCCTGAGAAAACCATAGTTCAAAAAGAGTCATGTACCAAAATGTTCATTGCAGCTCTATTTACAATAGCCAGGACATGGAAGCAACCTAAATGTCCATCGACAGATGAATGGATAAAGAAGATGTGGCACATATATACAATGGAATATTACTCAGCCATAAAAAGAAATGAAATGGAGGTATTTGTAATGAGGTGGATGGAGTTAGAGTCTGTCATACAGAGTGAAGTAAGTCAGAAAGAGAAAAACAAATACAGTATGCTAACACATATATACGGAATCTAAGGGAAAAAAAAGCCATGAAGAACCTAGTGGCAAGACGGGAATAAAGACACAGACCTACTAGAGAATGGACTTGAGGATATGGGGAGGGGGAGGGGTGAGATGTGACAGGGTGAGAGAGTGTCATGGACATATATACACTACCAAATGTAAAATAGATAGCTAGTGGGAAGCAGCCGCTTAGCACAGGGAGATCAGCTCGGTGCTTTGTGACCACCTAGAGGGGTGGGATGGGGAGGGTGGGAGGGAGGGAGATGCAAGAGGGAAGAGATATGGGAACATATTGTATATGTATAACTGATTAACTTTGTTATAAAGCAGAAGCTAACACACCATTGTAAAGCAATTATACTTCAATAAAGATGTTTAAAAAAAAAAAAAAAAGAAAGTCCTCCAAGGCCTTACAGAGATGACAACAATAACAATTCTATTTCTGACTTTCTAGGGTCAGTGTAATTTTTTTTCTGTATCTATAGTCTTGTTTATTTGATTTTAATTTACTCTGTTACTTCAAAATGATTAATTGTATAAATGTTAATATAATATTAATAGGTATTACCTTTACTACTCAATGCCTTTCTTTGGTATTTAACCTGTCTTTACAATACTCTTAGTTTCCTTATGAAGCCCATGTAGTTCAGTGACAGTACATGATAACTCTCTGTGTTACT
Source organism: Balaenoptera ricei (assembly GCF_028023285.1). NCBI lineage: Eukaryota > Metazoa > Chordata > Mammalia > Artiodactyla > Balaenopteridae > Balaenoptera > Balaenoptera ricei. Next base: position 115,833,785 of record NC_082639.1, on the reverse strand, counting down.
AAGGTGATTTCTCTAAGCCCTTTCAATAAGTTACTGGACATTAAGAAGAAGCAAGAATTCCTGGCACCCAGGCCATTGACTTTATCCCCCTATCTTTGTTTCTTTTTCAGTCAGCTTTGCTGACATTTAAAATACATGTACTGGCTGGCTTACTTCACTTAGTATGATAATCTCTATCTCCATCCATGTGGCTGCAAATGACATTATTTCATGCTTTTTAATGGCTGAGTAACATTCCATTGTATAAATATACCACATCTTATTTATCCATTCATCTTTAGATGGATATTTAGGTTGCTTCCATGTCTTGGCTATGGTAAATAGAAAAGAATATATATATGTATGTATATATATATATGTATACACACATACACACACACATATATATATGTGTGTGTATATATATATATACATATATATGTGTATATATATATCTGAATCACTTTGTTGTACACCTGAAACTAACACACACTGTAAATCAACTATACTTCAATTAAAAAAAGAAAAAAATACAGGTACTGATGTGATCTGCATGTGATACTATCATGACTGGGACATCATGGACTGCATTTGGTATTGTGTTAACTACTATAATAAAGCAGTTAGGAAGGTCAGATTCCTACCCATGGAAACTTATTATCTTATTTAGAATCAATGCAAGAGAGCGTTAAAACATAATAAATGCATATATTTCCATCTAAAGTCAATCAAATTTATTAATGATTTAATCCACCTCTCTAAAACATTGTTTATTTTTCCTTCCATGTTGTGTTAAAATATGTAATTTGTATAATATTTTTAAGATAATATATATGTGATATGATAATAAATATGTTAAAACAAAATTATGTACTAAAATGTATTCATGTTTCCACAATATATTCAAAACCCTCAGTTTAATTATGGTAAAGTATTTCACTGATTGGACATACAAATTATTTCTCCATTTTGTTTCTCTATTGTTTGTTTCTCTATATTGTTTTTTGACTATCACCATTCTTATAAATAGGGCAATTATCATTTTCTTGCATAAAGCCCTTTCCATTTTCAAAAACTTCTGTTTCAAGGTAAATTTCAAGAAATTGACATTAAAAGCAAATGTGCAAATATGTTTATAGCTCTTGGTAAAAATATTGCTTTTGTAAATGGTTGCGCAAATAATGTATCAATGTAACACTTTTGATACAACTTCAATAGTATGGAAACTGATGTATAGGTTAAATGAAAGTCTAGTTATTCTGTGGAGCATATCAATTCTATCACTGGCAAGCTGAAATTGCAGTACAACTATAATAAGAAACTGGTAATTTGGGTCTTTGGTCCCAATTCTTCACATCCCTGCAACAGATTTATAAACTCATAACTTTACAACGAATGGATTCATGGTGGGTAACATATACTTTCCTGTCACACAGATTTGGATTGGGCTTTTCCTTTAATTGACTATTGAGATACCAATGAATGTTACAGGTATTGAATATGTTCCTTTGTAGTTAGGTTTGCTTCAGATAGCTGCTTCCCTTTCATCACTGGACCCATATGAAGCCCTGTCTCAGAGTCACTGGTTCAGAGAACGAGAGACATGTGGAGGTGACCTGAACCCAACCTGCCTGAAGCCTGGTGCCTGGAGCCCGGAACGCAAAGCCCAGAGCCTGAAGTTGAGCATAGCTCATCCTATTGCAGCTGATTAACAGACTTATGTGTGTGAGGATAAATGATTATTGTTTTAAAAACCATGTGTGAAACACTTAATAAATTACTGTACTCTGCTGTGTGTGGGCTTTGTCTGACATTGTACCATCCTGAGATTGCAGAAATTTAATAACTAATGCTTCTTATCTGAATCTTAAGATATTCTTTCGGGTTGTAGGTATTTTAGAACTGTATTGTTAATAATCTTTTAAAATAATTCTATTATTTCCAGAAAGATTACCTGCATCAGATGTGTAGTTATTTAACCATGCTGCCTGTTCTTTTGTATGTTAAAAAACTTTTACACATTAAAGGGATTTGAGATCATTTAGAAATAGAGCAGGGGTGGAGTAGTGGAAAGTAAAGAGATGCAAAAGAGTCATCCTTTGGACATTACATTCTCCTTCCTACATTTTTTCTTCATTGTGTGGGTGGCTTAGAGTCACGTTGCACTTGATTTGTGTTTGAAAATAAAGTTATGGAATTAAAAAATCTTTCAAGGTAAAATGAATGCTAAAAAACTCTTCAAACCATGTGGGAAAAAGAAATATGCACAACAGATTGAATTTTAACAAGTAGAAAAGACAATTCTACATTTTTATCCTTGTTGCTTGTCATATGTACATAAGCAAAATGTTTTGGGTTAGTCCAAATGTGGCACAAAATTCTTATTAATTCTATGTGATATTCTTTAACTAGTAACTGTTGTATTAGGAAAATTTGTGAGAGTGTTTTTGTCTGAACTCATAATACCACTCATTACTGCATATTTATTTAGCTTATTTTGAGGAAGAAAAGTCATTACATTTAAAGAAATGAAGGAAATGGATTACATTTTATTAATCTTTTTTATTCTCAGAAATTTTAGTGAATAAATGAATGAAAATGGAAACAATCTTAATAGGAGTAACATACAAAACTATTGATTTGCTTTAACCTTTGGGGTACTGTCCTGCCTGTCATTTCTCTTCCCTGACCTTTATGCACAAAAAAAGAGGCAAAACAGGGAAAAATCTACATGATTAGCTAAAACACTGGCTACAAATTTCAATATGGGGCTAATAGGTGGAGCATATGGAAGGCCAATTATTTTTCCAAAATTTGGCTGAATGTCTTAGAAATAAGTAAGTAGATGTAAGCCCAGATCACTCTTTTTATTGTTCCACAAATCTCCTCCCCTCTACTGCATTAACATTCTTCAGATCTGACTCTTGGAATTTCAGCTTTTGATTTAGTTAAAAGCTAATCCAATCAGAAGTGCCATAGAAAAGGAAGTTAAAAAACAAACAAACAAACATTTATTTCAATGACTCAAGTTCCTGGATTTTCTCATTTTTCCTGGATTGGAGTTGCCTCAGATTGGGGTTCTCCTAATTACAGGCCTGAACTTTTTTCCTAATTGGAACCATTACGTGAATGATTGTTTTCTTACTTATCTTAACTCACTTGTGTAGAATTCCCAAGAGTCCATCTTCCCTTTCTAGTTAGGCTTAGGAAAAGATATACTTGTACACACAAAGGTGTGGGGGAGAGGGAAAGAGCTCTACAGGAAAGTCAGATCTTTTTAATCACTGACTGATGAAAGAAATATAGTTTAGATGGATAGCTCAGGGTAGAAACATAGCAGCAGAGAAAAAGATGCTTGTCTCTTGTCTCAGTAGCTTTACATGGTTGACCACATCAGGGTAGAGAAAGATAGAGTCTTCACCCATGTTTATTCCAACTTTGGAACCCAACAGCAACAAGGTCAGTAAATTAACTAATTTTGGGGAATGGTAGGTATCCAGAGAAAGAAAAATACTCACACATGACAATAGACAGCCCTAGTATGAATGTAGATACTGTGAGTAACTGTTGGGAAGGCTGGGCAAGGGGGAATCAGGAAAGATTGTTATAAGGCAAGTTAGTACAAAGAAAAATGATTTCAGTTACTAAATTTCCCAAGAAATGGGTGGGATACAAAGGGGGTCAAAGCTCATGGGATGGCTTTAAAACAACAAATGAGCATTGTGATTGATTTCTGAAATGTTTCAGGAATCAGTGTTTCAGGAATCAAGTGAGATTTCCAGTTCACTGTTAGGTATTAACGTCACTGACAATTGTACTAGACTTAATTTTACTGAGTTTTGGATAAAGATAAAGTGTTCACTGGGGAAAGTCTAATAGTTTTTCTTTTTGGTTTCGATTTTCCTTACCTTTTCTTTGGCTAGGCCACATCTCTTCAATAGAATAGGAAATTAGACCTGGGTCTGCACAGGGGCACTTTCTTGAACTAGTAGACCAGTTTAGTTCATAGGACCATAGTCACAAGATGTGGTGACTACTACCGGGGACATCAAGACTTATGGGAAAGATCAGATATGCATATGAAAAATCAATCTTTAAAAGGGAAAATTATTTTGAGGAAAAGATATATAGATATATAAATATTACAGGAAATAGAGTGATTAGAGACATGTGAGATTAGCTTGTTAAAACTAGAAAAAACACATGTAGAATTTGGTTAGTTTAAAAAGGAGGCAGATTGGGAGACTGGGATTGACATATATACACTAATATGTATAAAATGCATAACTAATAAGAACCTGCTGTATAAAAAAAATAAATAAAATTCAAAAATTCAAAAAAAATTAAATAAAATAAAAAGGAGGCAGAGCTTGGGAAGAACAAGAGGATATTTCAGGCAGGAAAGATTTCTTTCAGGAATATTCAGAGACCAGAAAATGAAAGTGACATGTTTGGATTAATAACAGGTTTACTAAACTGGACTGGTAATGAATAATTTTTACAGCAACAGTAGATAAGATGGCTTTGTTTTCTGCTGAAATAACAAAAAATCGTTTCAGTGCAATATTAAAGAAAGATGATGTAGTTGGGAGTTTGATGGGACTTAATCACATAATCAATGAAGAAATATATCTATAGCTAATATAAATAATAGACCATTAATAAAGTGCCCTTTCCTAATGCACACACAACACAAAGTTATTAATCAACGACAGACAAAAAGGGAGCTTATTTTTTTCCTATCTCAGTGATTAGAAAAGTGTTATCCTAGAGGATTTGAGATTGTTTCCTTTTTAAAGAAGGGACAATTTAGAGGAAGAAAATGATGAGAATGTAAAACTTAAGTATAGGTGTGGAAGGGGAGTCACATGAGTAAACTGATGCTCTAGCAAGATAGATCTTGAGGGAATGGAGGCTTGTATGAGAAAAGTAAGACCGGAAGCAGAAACATTTGGAAACCCATTACAATAGTGTAGACATTATGACTAGACATTGAATTAGGGGTAAGACAATGGAAATAAAAGATATTGGTAATACAGCAAAAAAACAGTTAAGCAGACTTTGATGATTAATTAGGTTTGAGACATGATGGGACAATAGATGCAAAAATGTGTAAAGTTGGTATCTAGAAGAACAAAAATAAGAAAATCAGCAAGGGAAATTGGTTGAGTGTTGGGGTTAACAAAGTATCAGACTGAATGGCTTGAACAAGAATTTATTTTCTCACAGTTCTGGAAGGTAGAAGTCTGAGATCAAGGTTTTGACAGAGTTGATTTCTTCCAAGGCCTTTCTCCTTGGCTTGTAAATGGCTGCCTTTCCTTGAATTTTCCTATAAGCCTCCTTCTGAAATTGTGTCCAAATTTCCTCTTCTTATGACACTGGTCATATCAGATTAGGGCCCAACCTAATAACCTCATTTTAATTTAATAATCTCTTTACAGACCCTATCTCTGAATACAGTCACATTTTGAGGTATCGGGGTTAGAATTTCAACATATGAATTTTGGGGAAAAGACCCAATTCACTCCATAACAGGTGGAGGTGGCAACTTTGGGTCAAGGTGAGGCATCTAAGTGGGAGAGTCCTAAAGAAAATGTGGGGCTCAGGACTGAGATACAAAACAAGTAACTCTGGAGTCACATTAATTAATGAGAGTTGAAAACCTAAGGAGCTGATCAATAATCTTGAGTAAATGAGTTCTCTCTGAAGAAGGGAATATGGAATGAGAAACAAAGAACAAAGATAGAATTTTGTGTTATTTCCATAAACTTGGGAGGTGGAAGACAGAATAGCCAATGAGGTAAACCTGTATAATGTAGTGTGGAATAGGCAAAAGAAGGAAAGACTTCCAAGGATTGGGTGATTGACCTTCAAAGGTTAGTGGCAACAAAGACAGAGGGAGGCCATTGAATTTTCAATCAGAAAGTCATTGGTATAACTTAAGAAAAGAGATATGGAAAGTTGAAAGATAGTTGATTCAAAGGGATTCAGGAGGGAATGAAGACAGTAAATACATATTAACATGATAGAAAATAATGGTGTTGATACAAAGGAGAGAAATAGTCTGAATAGAGATAGGACTGTCCTCTCAAGATAAGATTTGTGCATATTTGATAGCAGAAGAGAGGAAATCATTAAAGAAAGTAAAACAAATGGTTCTGAACAGGAGATAAAGGAATAGGACAATATATTAAAATGTGTTCTATTTAAACTGTATTCTACAGAACACTACAGCTCTCTCTCTCCACCCATCCACCCCATATAATTATACTAGAAGAGCTTTGCATTTATTTCTTGACATAGTCAGTTTCCATCAATTATTTCATTTGACTAAAGACTTCTGATACAAAATACATTTGAGATCAATTTTCCTAGGAGATGGAGAAGGAAAAGAGAGATGAAAGAAAGGATGTGTTATTTAGAGGCAGAAAAGGGAGGAAGATGGTGGAATTTATTAATGATGTCTGTCTTCATCATTAAAATATTCAATTAAATCATATGCCAAGAATCAGATGAGGAACTGAGAGTTTAGAAGGAAGAATTTTGAAACAGTTATGGGGAGATTGTTAGAAAATCAAGAAGACTTGAATATGGGCAAAAACATCACCTTGCTATTCTTTCACTACCTCATCTAGTTCTTTCTTTGTCTAAATGCAGTGGTTTTAAAATATGGTCCTCTGATCAGCAGGATTAGCATTGCCTGGAAATCTGTTAGAAATGAAAATTCTTTGACCCTACCCCAGACCTACTGAATTAGAAACTCTCAGGATGGGGACCCGTAATCTCAGTTTTAACAAGCCCTCCAAGTGATCCTGATGCATGCTGAATTTTGAGAATCATTGGTCTAATATACTGGCTGTGTTTTCTGACTGTATTTTTTTTTCCATACTCCAATTTTAGTTGTAAGTATCTATGGAATATGGAATATTCCTTCTTCTTCTACAGCCCAAATACATGGATTTATTCAGATGCTGGTATTTGATGAGTGTACTCACTCTATGACCAATAGTAAGCATCTCCTAGAAGGCTTGAGTGCAGTAGGAATTGAAATCTCATTTCTCACCTGGAGATGGAGAGCCCCAATCAAACCACAGCTCAGTTTATCTTCTCTGCTTTCCCTTATTCCTGGGGAGATCCTGTCATCTGTTTTGTTCCACTGCTCTTCATTTATGTTTTCATTGTTGTTGGAAACCTAGTCATCATCACAATGGTCCAGCTGAATACTCACCTCCACACTCCCATGTACTTTATTAATGCCCTTTCTTTTCTGGAGATCTGGTAAACCACAGCTACCATACCAAAGGTTCTGTCTTGCCTGCTTAGTGAGAAGAGTATTTCCTTAAGTGGTTGTCTCCTGCAGATGTATTTCTTTCATTCCACAGGCATGAGTGAGGTTTTGTCTCCTGACAGCTATGGCTTTTGACTGTTACCTGGTCATCTGCAGCCCTCTTCATTATCCCACTATCATAACCCCTAAGCTACGTGCCCTGCTGACTTTAAGCTGCTGTATTTGTGGCTTTATCATGCCCCTCACTGAGATTGCCTGGATCTCCACACTGCTATTTTGTGGCTCTAATCACCTTGAGCATATCTTTTGTGACTTCCTCCCAGTGCCAAGCCTGGCCTGCCCAGACACACAAGACATCATCATGATTCAGGCAGTGGATGTTGTCCATGCAGTGGAGATCATTACAGGTGTGATGCTCATTTTCATGTCCTATGTTGGTATTGTGGCTGTAATTCTACGTATTCGTTCAGCGGAGGGTCATTGCAAGGCATTTTCCACATCCATCTCCCACCTCACTGTCTTTCTGGTTTTCTTTGGCAGTGTGGCTCTCATGTACCTACACTTCTCTGCCACCTACTCCTTATTCTGAGATACAGCCATTGCTCTGGATTTTGTAGTTTTGTCTCCCTTTTTTTAACCCCATTATCTATCTGAGGAATAAAGAGATAAAGGAAGCTATAAAAAAAAACACATAAGTCAAGCTAACATCATTTTTCAAAAGACCAGGGACCTCAAGTAAGATCTAGCAGTTGGGAGTCTATATAATTGTTGGAGCCTTTTTATCCTCAACTCTCTGCAATACGTCTTTCCCATCAGCCTTTTGCTAAAACGGGTCTCCCAAAAGTCACCAATAAACAAAATTCACTAATAACTGAACTCAATAGTTTCTTTCAAACTTTATTCAATTTGACATATTTTGGATCTGACTTTTTTGATTAAGTTTTCCACCACTCAGTTTATTCAAGGTAAATTTAATTTGTGGAAGTAATCTGGTTAAAAATTTACTAATTTTAACAGAGTCGAGAATTCTGTTTGTAAGATATGGTAATTGAAAAACCATCTTCATAAGACTAAGTTCTCTCCATGGTATTCCCAATGGATATACCTGAAGGATAACCCTAATTTCTAATTGAGTATTCATGTATTGATAAATAACAGTCTAGATGTTTTTCAGCAGGTTCTATTATGAATCCCTTGTATGATTTATATCTTGGCAGTACTACACAATATTAATTCCATGTCTGTGTCAATAACAGGCAGTAAGCCCTGCGTCTACCTCTAATGAGCCTGTGTGTCAAGTTAGTGGAGGCTGTTTTGCTGAACCCCAAATCAACTTCATTAATATCAATGACCACTAGAAATGAGGAGAATGGATAGGTCTCTTTAAAACTGACAGAGAGAGAAACCCCGTAAAAGGGTTGGTTGCAGTTCTGTGGTAGTTAAGGACTATGGCAAAGAATCTCAGGCCAAGAAGGTCACTGAAGAATATTTTAAGTGCAATAAATGAACAAACAAAAACCTTGGCTCTAAAAAAAAGTAAAGTAATATAACTAATCTATTCATTAGCTAATCAATATTTTTTCATGATAAACTGAAAAATGTAATCCTTGGTTTCACTGTAATCAAATGTTTTGTACTTATTAATTGAGCAATAATATCAATAAATATCTACTAAGTAAATAAACCAATATCACCATGCTGCATTCTGATTGTCCCAGACAACTGATCAACCATATTGGACAACAGTGCTTCCCTTTCAACCTCTTCTCCCTTGGATTTCAGGGTGCTGGACTCTATTTTTTTAAATCTTATTTTGTTTGAGGGCTCTTTCTCTTGTGGATTCTTCTCTTTATGCTTCATAAAAGGTGCTTTTCTCCAAGGCTCACACCTCATGGGGATGCAATAATAAAGCTGATTACTATGCAAATATTAGTAGATTTTCACTCTTCCCTAGCCCACCTAGGAATCCTATGGTAGTCAGCCTCACTTCCCCACTAGTGTGCCATAGCTATGCCCTCATCCTCACCCTTGTCTTATGATGCAAAGACAGAAGTAAAGGGAAATGTCTTATAAGAAGAGGATAATGCTATCTGATAAAGAATTCAGATAGAGAAGAGAGAAAATGTGAGAACAATCATAGGTTGTGGGTGGAGAGGTCTTGGTAAAGGAAAGTCTTCAGAAAGTATACTTAGTGTAAGAAAATAAGGGAAGAGGGAAAAAGGGGTACGAGAAGTGTTGCTGGGTTTAAATAGTGTATGTATTTTTAATGTTCTACATAAAACATGAGGAATGAAATTACTGATTGATTAATTATTTTAACTGTACTTTTCTAAGTACAATATTGTTACAGAATTGATATACATAAATCTCCAGCATATGAAAGGGTTACACAGTTTTCTTATCTGTTTTGTCTGTTTTAAGATTTTGTAGTATATAATCAATTTCTCAATAAAAGTCCAATTAACAATCAAGTTAAGAAGAATAAAGGGAACTTTATTTGAGCCAAACTGAGCATTATAACCAGGGAGACAGGCTCTCAGAAAGCTCTGAGAACTGTTCCTCCTGTTAGAGGTCAAAGGCACAGTCAGATACATTTTTGAGACAAAATATCATGCATCAAAATGGCATATTGATATTTTACATAAAGTTCAACAAGGATACATAGTCCAGGCAAGCAGTTACAAAGCAAGCATCAAGTCATCATGACTCCCTACAGAGTTGGGAAAGGACAATATTTTTTTTAAAGAAGTTACATTGCTAGGGTCAGAAGAAAGGAAAAAAACCGATCTTTACGGTCCAGCAGACACTCCCATCTTTGAGAAGTTCTTTTTGATGTGTAATGCAGATGCACACTGCACATTATGGAGAGAGAGAGGAGGTCCAAATGGACAAACAGAGAGAATTTTATGTTTAAAAGTTCTTGTACTGCCTTAAAATATAAAATGTATTTATCACTTTCCTAGTCCCTCAAAATTTATCATTGTCCCTAAAAATGCATATAGCTGAAACTACCTTTTTACATCCATACTTTCTCACCTTCTATTCTGCTCTCCCAACTGAGACTACTTTATTTCTTAAAACTTAGATCTTATTGCTTTACTACGCTGCTTATAAAGGTTCTAAGATTAAATACGCCCTCACTCCAAATTGTGAATGTAATTTTCCTAGCTAACCTGTGTGTATCTGTGCATGCGTGTGTGTGTTCATGTGTGTTGAATAAAGAAGATTCCAAACTGAGAGAAAAACAAAAGGAAAAGAAACAGCATATGGCAGTGTCTGATGGTCAAAAGTAAGGACACCATTCAGAGGGGAGATCACGGCGCTAATCTACTGGTGGAACTTCTTACAGTGATTTTTTTTGAATTCACGTTGCTGAGGGTTGAGCAGTGAGTTCTCTCACATTGCTTCCCACCTCACCAACCTGCTTATTATATTTTATGATATTTTGGGGAGATTATATTAAATACATAAATAAATGAATGAAAGAGTATATAATCACTTACTGAAAATCCTTCATAACTAATGACACGTAATCTGAAGATGGTTATTTATGTTCACTGTTAACTACTTTCCATCACTTTTTTAAATATCAGAAATCTTATCTGCATGAACATATTGAACAATTAATTATTGAGCAAATTTTACATGTCAAGCAGTGTGGTAAGTTCTGGACAAAGATACAACCTCTACCTAAAAGAGTTTCCACTAAAGAATTGGAGAGGCCCATAGAAGTACAATATAAAAAGTAATAACAACAAAATTCATAAAATCATGGCAGAATTAGTAACTGTGCTGGAAAACCAAGAAAAATTGCAAAGAGAAATTGTATTTGTTCTGAGACATGAAGAATATTTATTATATACTTACCTTTATTTTTTAATCTTTATTTATATACCTTTAGAACTCTACTTGCATTTAATTTAGGAAAAGTTTTTGGTACAAACCAACATGGGCTTGAGGACTTGAGGCTAGTTTTAATAAGAACTATGGCCTATAAACCAAGTTTTCACTGGATTAACTCACTTAATCCTCATACAAACTCATGCAGTTGATATTATCACATCCATTGTGCAGATCAAAAAACAAAAAAACAAGAAAACAATTGAAGCAAACAGACTTTTTAAGTTCACATAGTTAGCTAATGATAGAGCAAGTAACAAAAATGAGTCCAGACTTCAAACTGCCATGCTTTTCTCACCAAAGCAATACTTAATAGTATTGTCTCAGCATTACTGACTGTGCTGTTCTTAAACTCTCCTAATAAGCATATTTTAACTTATTCATCCCTTTAAAAAATGAGAATAAATAATTATTTTGATTATAACTAACATTTATTTTCTCTATGTGCCAAGCACATAGTGTTTCACATCTCTTACTTTATTTAATACTTACAATATAAGTCATCTCATCATTTCTAACTTGCAGTTGAAAATACTGAGACAAAGAGCAGGTAAGTAATTTACCCATAAAAGTAGCCAAATAAGGACAGGAATCCCAACACTCTGACTCCAGAGACAATGGGCAGTAACTGCTCTGAAGTTTCATTGTACTTTATCTGTGCCACTCTTATGACACTGCTTGCTTTCTACCTTGAATTATCATTAATACATCCTACTTGAAGCACTGTGTCATTGGTTCATATGTGCATTGCTCCCTGTGCCTAGCACTGGGCTCTACATAATAATGGCCTCAATAAATGACTATTGAATTGCTTCATGACTTCTGATTTTCTGTACTGTCACATCTATGGAGAGTGCAAAAAGGAGGAGATGCTATGAGTTACCGTTCCATTGCTGACATTATTTTGCTCTTGTTAACTTTCCTGCAGTTTGAATAATAGATTTTCAGAGGTTTGTCTATTGAAACAAAGCATCTAGATTCCTAGAAAAAGAGTGTTTGTTACTCTTTTAAATTCATTTACCTTAAGGCAAGTAGGTATGAACAATATAAAACTTAATGGCAGGCTGAAGGTTTTAAAATGTTGATCATTATATAGCTAGGAAACAATTTCTTAGATATTTTACTTATAAGTTCAGAATTTCTCCTCCCATCACTATTCTAACCTATTCATTTGCACATATTCATAGCCTGACGCAATTAACACTTTCACCACTTTTCCTCTGTAATATGAGTATGGTTACCTAATTACATCTTTTCCATCAGCCATAGGGACTTTGACCTATCTCTGTCTTAGGTATTTCAAGAAACTTGCTCTGTATGTAACAGCAACCTGAAAGGAATAGAAATGGTATATATCATATAATTCTAAAGAGGGAATTACATGCCAACTCTGTACCACTTGCTGTTCTAGGCATTACATATAAAACTATTTTAAAAAGAGAAAAAAATCCTTGTACTCACGGAGTCTACATATGAAAGGATGGTGGACAATAATCTAAGTAAAATGTAATTATATTTTAAATGGTAGTAAGAGATGGTAGGGAGAAAAAACAATAAGATACGGTTAGCGAATAAGGAGTTTTGGGGCTAGAATGTGATTAATTTTAAGTAAGGTAATCAGGAACGGCATCTCTCAGCAAGTATTATTTGAATTATGGCCAAAAGAAGTACAAGAAAATAAGTTCTAGGCATGTGAATATTTCAAGGAAGAATGTTCTAGGTAGAGGGCATGGAAGTGCAAAGACTATAATGTAAGGACATTCCAGGTGGCATATGGATAGAGCGATTGGGGTGGATGTGGAGACATAGATGATGAAGTCAGAAAAAGTTTTGTTGGGCCAGATTACATAAGAACTAAAAGACCATTGTAAAGGCTTTTGCTTTTCATTTGGAGTAAAGTAGGACCCATTGGAGGGTTTTCGGCAGAGAAGCAAAATTATTTCATTTACCTTTTAATAGGATTTATCTTAGTTTGGCGCTGAGGATAGACTGAAAGAGGGCAACAGCAAAAGCAGACACTTTTGGAGGTTATGCAAAATCCAGGCAAGGGTTGATGGCTTGGGCCAGGGTTGCAGTATGAATGTTTTAAGAAGTAGTTGGTTCTAAAGGAGGCAAGAACATACAATGGAGAAAAGACAGCCTCTTCAATAAGTGGTGCTGGGAAAAATGGACAGCTATATGTAAAAGAATGAAATTAGAACACTCCCTAACACCATACACAAAAATAAACTCAAACTGGATTAAAGACCTAAATGTAAGACCAAACACTATAAAACTCTTAGAGGAAAACATAGGCAGAACACTCTATGACATAAATCACAGCAAGATCATTTTTGACCCACCTCCTGAAGAAATGGAAATAAAAATAAAAATAAACAAATGGGACCTAATGAAACCTAAAAATCTTTTGCACAGCAAAGGAAACCATAAACAAGGCATAAAGACAACCCTCAGAATGGGAGAAAATATTTGCAAATGAAGCAACTGACAAAGGATAAATCTCCAAAATATACAAGCAGCTCATGCAGCTCAAAGTCAAAAAAACAAACAACTCAATCCAAAAATGGGCAGAAGACCTAAGTAGACATTTCTCCAAAGAAGATATACAGATTGCCAACAAACACATGAAAGGATGCTCAACATCACCAATCATTAGAGAAATGCAAATCAAAACCACAATGTGATATCACCTCATACTGGTCAGAAAGGCCATCATCAAAAAATCTACAAACAATAAATGTGGAGAGGGTTTGGAGAAAAGGGAACCTGCTTGCACTGTTGGTGGGAATGTAAATTGATACAGCCACTATGGAGAACAGTATGGAGGTTCCTTAAAAAACTAAAAATAGAACTACCATATGACCCAGCAATCCCACTACTGGGCATATACCCTGAGAAAACCATAATTCAAAAAGAGTCATGTACCACAATGTTCATTGCACCTCTATTTACAATAGCCAGGATGTGGAAGCAACTTAAGTGTCCATCGACAGATGAATGGATAAAGAAGATGTGGCACATATATACAATGGAATACTACTCAGACATAAAAAGAAACAAAACTGAGTTATTTGTAGTGAGGTGGATAGACCTAGAGTTTGTCACACATAGTGAAGTAAAAGAGAAGTGAGAGAGTAGCATTGACATATATACACTACCAAATCTAAAATGGATAGCTAGTGAGAAGCAGCTGCATCGCACAGGGAGATCAGCTCAGTACTGTGTGACTACCTAGAGTGATGGGATAGGGAGAGTGGGAGGGAGGCTCAAAAGGGAGGGGATATGGGGATATATGTATATGTATAGCTGATTCACTTTGTTATACAGCAGAAACTAACACTACATTGTAAAGCAATTATACTCCAATAAAGGTGTTAAAAAAATAAAGTATATGGGAGGAAGTGCATAGGTTATATGCAAAAAAAATAAACACACCTACACACACACACACACACACACACTATTTTAAATAAAAAGGATGAATCCTGTGGCCTGCCATTTCCAAATATTAAGTCGTACACCTATGAGTAGTAGGTTTAAAAGAGAGAAGATGGTAAATGAAATCAATATATTTTTATGAGTTTTGTTTTTAAACCCAGGATTAAACCCGACAGTAGAATATGCTACATATAAAGCCTTCTTACCTGGTGGAGTTCCATAATACACTGCGGTGTCCTTTTCTCTGTACTAGCAAGAGAGCAATTCAGCAATTTGGCTTCCTTTTGACAATTAGAATGAGAAGTCCATTTGGTCATTACATCTGAATCCTAAGAATCAGATTCCTTCAAATATCACCAGGCATCATGGGGCCCTTGGCATTGCCTTGGCTCCTAAAACGTGTGTCCCTAAATTCATGACTCACAAACTACTGTAATATCTCAAGACTATAGGGGACTCTTTCCAACAGTACCAGGAGTGCTGTTGTGACATTCCCAGGACTTTCAGTGGCCAAGGTGACTTCTCTCTGGTTCTGTTTGAAATAATTTCTGCCCAAAACATCCAGTGATCTCAAATCATATCACAATAAACTTTTAGGATATCTGGTATGCAAAGTGAAGAGACCCCTGAAGCAGTTATATTAGGTCTATTCTTGAGGAGAGGGATATAGTTTATATTGTTTCTTTCTTTAAAATGTTATCTGTTGTCCAATGAGTAAGTACTAAAACTCTATATAATAAAGAAGTTGTAATTAAAAAAAAAAGTAGTTGGTTCTAGAAATATTGTGAAGGTATCACTAATTGATTTGCTTACTGATTGAATATGGGGTGTGAGAGAGGAGACAAGCTTGACTCCAAAGAATTTGGTCTAAAGAACTGGAAGAATGAAGGTTCCATTAAGTGGGATAAGGCATTTGTTTCATTTATATATTTATTCCCTATCTTCTTCCAAAAAGTATTGGAGATCAAGTAGTCAAACACTCTTTCCAACTCCAATTACATATATCATTTTCTTTCTCCATGTTATTTGTTTGCTCCACATAGGACATGCCCACTGAGAAGAACTGAATTTATTGCGCTCATCTACAGGAAAAAGGGAGATGACAAACTTTTTCTCACTTTTCAAAATTCAGGTCAAAGTTGTCATAGTTGTGAATTCAACTTGCTCAGCCATATGCTATTTACCTCTCCACTTTCAATAAAATTCATTTCCATTCATATATTTTTTATTATGTAAGTTTCAGGTGGAAAGCATTATAATTCAACATCTGTATATGCTACAAAGAGATCACCACCACAAGTCTAGTTACCATCCATCACCATTTTACCCTCTCCCCAACTAACCCAATTAACGGTTAGCCTTCCCCTCTGCTAACCACTAATCTGTTTTCTGTATCTGTTTTTTTTGCTTTATTGTGTTTGTTTTTTTAAGATTCCATATATGAGTGAAATCATATATTATTTGTCTTTCTCCATCTGACTCATTTCATTTAGCATAACACTTTCAAGTTTCCTTCATGTTGCTGCAAATGGCAGGATTTCGTTTTGTTTTTAAATTAATTAATTAATTAATTTATTTTTGGCTGTGTTGGGTCTTCATTTC
Source organism: Balaenoptera ricei (assembly GCF_028023285.1). Lineage (NCBI taxonomy): Eukaryota > Metazoa > Chordata > Mammalia > Artiodactyla > Balaenopteridae > Balaenoptera > Balaenoptera ricei. The sequence goes on along the minus strand of NC_082639.1, from coordinate 115,817,578 downwards.
TGTGTGAGGGCTTTCTCTAGTTGCGGCAAGCAGGGGACACTCTTCATCGCAGTGTGTGGGCCTTTCACTGTCACGGCCTCTCTTGTTGCGGGGCACAGACTCCAGACGTGCAGGCTCAGTAGTTGTGGCTCATGGGCTTAGTTGCTCCGTGGCATGTGGGATCTTCCCAGACCAGGGCTCGAACCCGTGTCCCCTGCATTGGCAGGCAGATTCTCAACCACTGCGCCACCAGGGAAGCCCAGGATTTTGTTTTTTTATGGCTGACTAATAATCCGTTGTGTGTGTGTGTCTGTGTGTGTGTGTATCACATCTTCTTTATCCATTTGAGCATCAATGGACACAGGTTGCTTCCATATCTTGGTTATTGTGGATAATGCTGCCATGAATGTAAGGGTGCAAATATATTTTCAAATTAGAGTTTTTGTGTTCTTTGGTTAAATATCCAGGAGTGGAATAGCTGGGTCATGTACTAGTTCTATTCTTAATTTTTTGAGAAATCTCCATACTATTTTCCATAATGGTTGCACTAATTTACAGTCTCATCAACAGCGTACAAGGATGTCTCCTATATGTGGGCTGTGTATGCCTTTCTATTGTGTTGGAGTCATGACTGCTTAAGTGTGCTGGTGTGCAAGCCTGCCTCCCACATTCACACATGTTTACTGAGCACTTATTAGTGTAAAACATCTGATTAAAATAGAGTATAAAAAGGAATTGGAGAAGCAGACAAGGTATTGTATTATTAACCATGATATAGAAAGTGCAAAATTAATTGCTATGGGAGTACCACAGAGAGATAAATTTAATCTAACTAGAATAATTCATTGGAAGTATTATTTGAGCTGAACCATGATTTATTCTTTATTCACCAGGAGAGGGGCTGATATAGAGGAAAGAAATGAAGGAAATATAAAGGGGACAATTCTGCTAATTATAAAGTTGTGTTCTTGGGTAACAGAGGCAATTGACTATATAAGCTGAATCTTACGGTGTGGCTAGCTAGGAGAAATACAGCAATTTATGCATTTGGAATATTGGTTCTTTTTAAGTGATCCCTCTCATTTGACCATATTACACAGCACATGGAACATAGTAAGCGCTGACCAAATACTTGAATGAACAAATAAAAATATAATAAATGAATTAATTGATTATCCAATTACTACTTCCTTTTTTCTTTCTATTTTTTTTTCTGCCCCACATTGAGAAGATTTTAAGTAAAAGTCAGACAGCAGTGATTGAATTCATATTCACTGGATTTTTTTTTTTTCTTCATTTGCAGGAAGATGAACGCTTATTTTTATATCTTGCTCCTAATTTACCTGTTTATCATCACTGGGACCCTTATGGTCTTCTTTTTCATCAAACTGGATTCCCACCTCCACACTCCTATGTATTTCTTCATCAGTGTCCTCTCCTTCCTGGAGATCTGGTATACTATAACCATCATCCACAAGATACTCTCCAATCAAGTCAGCGAGCAGAAGACCATTTCTCTGACTAAGTGCCTCCTGCATATGCATTTATTTTACTCTCTTGTCATTTCTGAGCTTTACAAACTCACCACCATGGCTACAGACAGATATCTGGCCATCTGCAACCCCTTCTATTACCCCACAATCATAACACCTCAGTCTTACACTCAGCTGACTGTAGGCTGTTGTTTCTGTGGCTTCTTCATGCCACTTCCTGAGATTGCTTGATATCTACACTATTATTTTGTGGTCCAAATCAAATTCAAAATATCTTTTGCAACTTTGACCTCATCCTGAATCTGACATGCATGAACACTGATAGATTATTTTAATCAAGGTTTTAGAAATTGTACATGCTGTGGAGATCATCATGGTTATACTGCTTGTGGTTTTGGGTTATGTTTGTATCATTGCAGTAATCCTACATTATCTGCTCTGTTGGCTGAAACCAAAGGCCTTTTCTACATGTGCTTCCCACCTTGCTATTTTCTTGATATTTTTTTGGAAATGTAGCCTTTACATCCCTGTGCTTCTCTACTAAGGATTCCTTTTCCTGTAGTGGCCATTAGCCCACTCTTTGCAGTGTTATGGCCATCCTTTAACTCAATTATCTAGTCTAAGGAGCAAAGAGATCAAGGAAGCCATAAAAGTGCACACATGCCAATCTACTATCAAATAAGACAAAAGACATACCCATTAACAAAGTATATTTATGCCAGTATCTGTATTTATGTTTTCAGTGTGTTGCTGCTGTGTTTATTTTTTCTGTGCACTGACTCTAAGTGGGACATTTATCCATCCAATCTCTGTTCACTTAGGAAATGTCCTCAGAGATTGATTAATCATGGAATACAAAGAAAATGGGTCAAAGGCTCACACAGTCCCGTCGTTTATTCTTTGAATCCAGAAGGACTCATAAAATTCTACCTCTGTCCTGACACTGTTGCAGCAAAAATAGAAATGAGACTTTTCTGATAAACAAGGAAAATTTGGAAATGATGAACAGGCTGGAGAAACAATATAAACAGGCCTGAAAGAGTTAAGCAATCTTGGTTATTCTTTAGCTGTTACTACTAACAAACACTTGTAACTAGACTTGTCCTTCACAAAACTGATTATTCTCTGACTCCATATGAATTACTCTTTGCACTTGGCATTTCTTCTCCCCTTACACTCCCTTGTAGCACTCTTCATTTCAGAAAGAAGGTCACGAGCCATAACTTCAGTGACAACAAACCAGTTTGCTGAGCTCCCTGGTGCCAGCTTTGGCCATGAATTTGCAGAAGAAAAGAAATGCAAGACCTTCACTACTTTAATCCTTATCACCTACCCCAGACCATGGGCCCCACGTATAAAATCTTTTCCGATTCCCCAAGGAGGGGGGCACAATTCTCGAGGTGTTAGCCTACTGTGTCTTCCCTTTGCCTGGCAAAGAAAATAAAAAGCCTCTCTATTTCTTATCTTCCAGTTCTCTGTCTCTGTATTTTTATTTAGCATAGGTGCACAGGGAGCCAAATTTGGCAAAACATCTCCTGCTATAATTAGCTGAAACAAGAAAGAAACAGTCTTTGTTTTGTGTTTCTGTAACACATTTCTTGAGCTTCTACTTAGTATGATTTTTATTCTATCCTGTGTCATGGTTTACATGTCTTCTGTGAGCGCTCTAGTTTGTGAACTCTTTAAAAGTAGGTATCTTATTTTGTTCATCTCTATATTCCCCATGCCTGTTAGAATTCTTTGCCCAGAGAAATGCTCAATAATGGTTCACAAAAAGAGTAAATAAACAGAGGTATTCTTTGTCTCCTGACAAAATTATAATTTATAAAAAAGTTATGTTATACAAAACTAAGGCTATTCACACATTCAACAGAGGATGGCAGGGGAGCCAGCGATAATGAATAAAGATAAGATACATAGTGTATTTACACTTAGAGTAATTTTTAATAGTGAAATGAAGCAATGTCACAGATAACCCACTTAAATTTCAATGACTGGCCTTTATTTACATGTTTAATAAGATTTTATTGATATCTTGGGAATCTAAACCCTTAAATATAAGAATTAAACTTCATAGTTTAGTCATGGTTATAAAGGAAATAATGTCTAGTCCTGGCTCCTACTTTCCTTTATTCTAATAAGAAATATTTTTTTTAGTTGTGCTCTTTCTTCCCTGAGTAGGACCATGTCACCAAAAATGCCATTTTTATAAAGTTTGTAAAGATTTAGGCCTATATGGTTTCCTTAAGGGTTGCTGTACTCAGAGATAATTATCACTGGATGGAAACATTCAGCAATTTTATATAAGATTTTCTAATGATACATTGCAAATCATTCTTTAAAAGTTAAGCACTTCAGATTTCTGATTCAGAACAAAATATATGACTTGAAGTAAATGAAATATATGTGCTTGGCATTATTCATAACAATAAAAATTCTTTTTTGTGTATATTTAAATAAAGTGCTTTTTAATCAACCATCTAAATTAAGTCATATAAAAATTCTCTGGAATAAGTAGCCTTGTCATTACTATTCCCATTATATACTTAATAAAATTTAAGCAAATTTCCAATATTCATCTGATTATAAAATGGTAGAATTGAGTCTTCAGATTAGATGGTTTCAGTTTCAAATCCAGTGCACTTTCCATTATCCCAAGGTCTTTTTCAATTATAATTACATAGTTTGTTGTTAAAGGAGACATCATGGGTTTTGTTTTTTCTTATTCACATTGAATAATAATACCAAATAAATAAAACAGAAAAATAATAAAATAAGTAAGGGAGAGTGAGAGAAGATAATGGTAAGGGAAAAAAAGAGTTTTATTTTTTATTATAGGATTGTAAACTTTAATTATGTAATTTTCCTTATAGAGTTAAGGGACAAATAACTTTAGAGGACCAGAAGAGATAAGAGTTAAAGTGGATACAGTTCACTGCAAAAAGGTCTTTCTATTTTTTTGAATGACAATATTTAATATTTTAACCCATTTAGGAGACAACTATTTGAGACCTTTTAAAATGAGAACTAACTCTAGAGAAACAAAAATAAAATTTTAAAAATAAAATAATGATGACTTCTATTCCATGGGAAAACTTAGTTTTACGTTAAAGTTAACATATTTTTCCTTGTTGGTAAATGGGCTGAGAAAGTTGAACTCCAAAATATCCACAGTAAGCATATGAATTTTAGTGTTGCAAATTGGGGAGACTTTAGAATTTGGGGATATAAAGCATCTCTTGGAGCTTCTGAGTCCAGGAAAAGAAGATCTGATAACTAAGAAGAGACTCAGGCAAGCTGGGCAGTGCTGATAAAACTAGTGTGTGAAGCACAGTTCTGCCCAGAGCTGATAACCATGATCAAATAAAACAGCTCTCCAAATTACTCCCACCCTGTAAAACTGAATATAAGACTTCTCTTTAATGAAGCTGTCTGTGATCAACTCACGCTTTCCCTGTAACCTCTTAGCATTCATTTATATACATGGCTACATGCAATTTTAAAGATTATACATGATTCTAAACGTCTACAGTGTCTCTCATACATTCTTTACCTATGTCCCCTGTACTCAAGGCCTCCATGTCCTCAGAGCCAATAAACATTCTTGGAAAACTATAATAGTGGCAAGAAGGTCAGAGGTCCAAGTGTTAAGCTACCAGGGTTTAAGAGTTTTCCATCATGCCCTTCCATCAATCCCAAGGAGACACCCTGATACTTGTACTAATAATGGTAAACATGCTCAGAGACTGAAGAAACTCTGTCAATCTAAAGGGAGTGAGAAGATAGGGTGGGACTGAATTTAAAGTCAGCAGCAGCCAGAGTGGCAGCCAGGGTGTTGGCACAGAAACTATTAGCATGAATCTCTCCTGGGTGCGACAACTGAAAACTCAAAGAACACTTCTGTCTTGATGTATAAATTCTCTTCCTTGTCTCATGTGCACTTTCACATTGATGCCTGCTCTAATGACTATTGTTCTGGTCCACTTTTATTCTATTTCATGATGACCAATCCTGCTAATTGGGTCCTAATATTTCTTTGGTTACAATGCTATCACATGGTTGACACTCTTGGTGAGAAGATCCTGGAATAAGTCAACCAGAAATATTGGTGGACTAAGAGAAGATTGACTAAAATAGATGAGTGGCATGATGGTCACACTCACATGGATTTTATCCTTTGTTTAAATACTTACAAACCAAACAACCATGGGATGAGACTACCTCTCAGAGACTACTTTTGTTTTCTCATATAAAAATGAGGTTGATAATATCTGCTTCACAGAATCTTCTAAAGAGTAGAAATTAATGTAAATTAATCATGTCAATATATAAATTAAGACACGGTAGATTCGAATTGATTCTTATCTCTTGGATAAAGATTAAAAATATATTTCCTCCCTAACCAACTCCAGTCAGAGTTTCCCTGGTTCATGTGATATAATGTATTCTCTAATATTTGTGTTCATGCTTTTAGCACCCAAATTTGATTTTAATATAAAGAAACTATGTGAAAAAGTAAATATTATATTTTCAAGAAGAGAATTTAAAGCTCTCTCAATTTCATTGGGTGAGATGATCCAGGAAGAAAGGAAACTAGAAATGTAGAACCTTGATCTGCCCTAGTAGACCATGAAAGCTAGATTATTCAAATTGGATTTATATTGGAATGAAGTTTGGCATGGATAGACCCACTGTTTTTTAGGAGGGTCTGAAACCATCCCACTGTTTTCTTTTGGTTTGTTTGTTTCATTTTTGTAAAGTTGCCTAAAAGAACTATATATATATATATGTTTGGAGAAGGATTTCTGTTTCTTTTCTCTCCATTAAAAATAATACATAAATTAGGATGACTTTTATCCTACAGTTTAGAACTTTGTCCAATTTTCAAATATTTTATGAATTCATTAGTTTGTCAAATGAAATATCCTAATTTTTGTTTCACAAAATGCAAATAAAAAAGCATATATCTTACTTCCTTTGTTCTTTTTATTTAAATGATTAAGGGTAAGGCTAAATCAGACTTTAAAAACCCAATCTGTGAGGCAAAGAATAAAATTTTCTTTCTATTTTGACAAAGGCTCTACAGCAAGAATTAGGATGTCTTGTTGCTTAAAGGATGCTAAAAATTTGTAGTTGGGTTTTGACGGAGTCGTTGATTTGCATTTCCTAGAGATAGGCTAGAACAAGAACATATGTATGCCCTGAGTTCTTGTAATTCTGCACAGAGTGTGAAGAATGGGCATTCCAGAATTCCTTCCTGATTTACAACTGTCAGATATAAAATCTAAAACTAATCAAAGAAACAAAACACCATCTTAACACTGCCTCTATCTTACATCTATAACTGAGTTTTTTTCTAATTTTTCATTCTAAAAATTTTGCTTTCATTTTTTATAAAGTCCTGTTGAAAAACTTTGAAAACCATAGTCCCGCAAGCCGCTGAGTCACCCAGCATCTGTGAAAGTTAGCAGCTGCCTCAGCTGAATCTGTCTCCTGAAGATAATGTAGATTGTAGCTGGCGGGATTCTGGCCCAAGTAAAGGGCTATTTTTTTTCGTTGTCTTGCCACATATGTAACGTTTCTCTCATCTCTATCTGAATTAGACTAGACAACTACATGTGAATTGTTTCTCTTTCTCTCTCTTTCTCTCTCTCTCTCTCTCTCTCTCTCTCTCTGTCTTTTGGATACATTTTATTTTGACAGGTTCTTGACCTTTAGGAAAAGCTTAACACTTTCCAAAGGAAACCGTGAGTACAGAATTCTTTACAGTACAATTTGTCACCAATATAATTAGGAAAGCTGTCTCCTTTGACTTTTCTGTACTATCTTTGACAGGATCAGCAATTGTTTCTTGATTCTTAAGAAGTAAAGAAGTTTAATTTTAACTCTTTTTATGAATGTCTCACTTTAAACAATGACCTTGAGCTTTTGACTATGCAGCACCAAAATCTAGCAATGACCTGTTTACATGGGTTCACATGGAGAACAACCTAGTAACTTGGAGCAAAGTAACACACAGTAAAGGTTTGAGTCTCCATAGAAGGATTTAATTCTATAGCCAAACTTGTAAAGGCCATCCACAGAATAGCAATTATGTATAGCAGAAGGAGACTAAAATTTAAGCTTTATATTGAATGTTTTCATTGGGGTAAGCTAGGAAAACTATGCTTATATCCAGAAGAATGAAGGTGGACCCTATGGAGATTTTGCTGAATGTTGTCACAAATAGGTTGGATTCTACTATAGGAAAATAATATTTTATGTTGTTTGATAGTAATATAATGTTTTATATAGCAAAAGCCAATTACTGAGATGCTAATAATTTGAAATTTGTGATAATTAGGTTGCAAATGTGCCAAACTTTTGATTTGTAGTGTTTATAAATAAAGCAAATAAAAAGAGTAAACAATATATTAGTTATATTTTTATGTAAGAAGAATTCAATCTTTTCAAACTTTGGGATATATCATTCATCAAGTTAATTGCAAGCCATTTTTATTTATTCATTCAATTAAGTTCATCCTTATCAGTACATGTTAACACCTTTTCAGCCTTTGAAAGCAATAAAATTATATTTCTTTTTTATCAATCTGAAACTCTGTGATTTTGCTAATTTAAACTTGTCTTCGATTATTAGTCCAATAAGAAGCATTTATTGAACTTTATTAAGTTTATTAAATTTATTAATGTTAGCACACACTTATGTGAAAAGTTGGAAAAGTTTTCTGAATGATCAAGAATTATTAGCCTAAGTTGTAGCTGTTTATGGTTAAAATTATATAAATGTACTACAGTTTTTCTAAAAACAGGCTTTTATAGGCTTAAAGATATCTGAACATAAGTCCAATATGAGTAAATGCCTTGAGACATATAAAAGGACAGTATACTAGAGATCTGAGAACCAGCAATAGGTAGAAGCTTTTTAACTTGCAGGCTATGGAGAGTGGTGGACCAAAGGTGCTGGAAACAGCAGAAGAGATCCAGGAGAGGCGTCAGGAGGTGTTGAACCGGTACCAAAGGTTCAAGCAACTGGTTGCTGAGAGGGGTCAGAAGCTTGAAGATTCCTATCACTACCAGGTTTTCATACGAGATGCAGATGACCTCGAGAAATGGATCTTGGAGAAAATCAAGATTGCAGGCGATAAAAGCTATGAAGACCCAACTAACATACAGGTCATTTAGTTTCATTGACTTCCCCAGAGTAGACTCTAAGATCTCTAGGGAGGGAAACATTTTCATAATGTAGGTGTGCATCTGGTAAACTGTAAAGGGATGATGTAACAGAAAGATTAGACTTTGGGGACTGTAATTCTGTCTTTAAATAACACGTCTTCAACTCCTTAAGCCTCAATGTCTTATTTACAAAGGGAACTCATTCTAGATAATACTTTATAAATTCATTCTGAAGTTAACCCATGGGCCAAACACTGAGAATTCAAAGAATTTATGACACACTATGTGATTTCAATATTTTGTGACATTAAGGATGGAATTGAGGTGAAGAGACATCAATGTTTCTGAAACAACTGCTCTTCGCTCTCTTCAGAAAGATATGATTTAACCAGGGTTTTTCCCAAATGACTATTCATGCCTCTTGTTAAGTTCAAATGAGAGGTGTCAGGTGGAGAGTTTTGGTGGAAGCTCCCACTCCTACTTGTACAATGTTATAGAAAGAGGCACAGTCAGGATCAGAAGAAAGGCTTGCATGCCTAAAATATGCAATGGATATTGGAGAGGAAGCACCTGGAACAAGAACAAAGTGTTATCTACTAAATGGATCAATTTATATATGACAGCAAAAGCATAATCTGGCATGCAAAAACCTCTCAATTAAAGAAAAAAGCCATTGTTGCCATGATCATCTTCCTCATTCTTCACTACTTTCAGTAATATTTAGTTCCTCTTTTCTGAAGAGGAAAAACTCTGTGTTACATTATTTCATTTCCACAGAAGGCAATTGAGAATTTAAAATAATATTTACTGGAAATTCCTCGAAGGCAGTGGGGACTGGAAAAAAACTTCCTCTATGGTCCTGGACATTGAGCCTTGGACCCTTTGAAAACCTAAGTGCAGTGGTGCCACCACCACTTCTTTTAGGATACGTCTCCTCCAGATATGGTCATAGGTTATCACTTAATCTAGGTTGGGAAACAAGTAGTTCTGACTGTAAGAAAGAAGAGGAATAAAAGAACATCCCTTCCAGGGAGACCAGGCTGCATTAGCCATAAACTCTGATTTCTAATCTTCAGGGGAAATATCAGAAGCATGAATCCTTTGAAGCAGAGGTGCAAGCAAAATCGAGGGTCATTCCTGAGCTGGAAGAAACCAGGAAAGTTCGATTTCCTGAGGGGCATTTTGCCCATGAGGACACCAAGGTAAATTTATGGCAGGGCTCTGTGAGAGATGTTTATAATTAAGTTATTATGTTGATTATGTTATCAGAGTTTTAATTGATTACAACAGGTATAAACCTTGATATAACTGGCTTGGAACCATGGTACTGCCTTTTATCTTTTACTTGGGTTGGGGCAGGAAAAATGATGGGATGTCCTAGTGTTCCTTTGAGTGGGGAGAAGAGCTATGATACAAAGCTGTCATCAAACAGCATCACATTCCTGCTTATGCCACCACAGTATAGGTGGCTCAAGATCAAACCTACTTCAACCCAGATGAATTGGTTTTCTGAAATGTCCTTTCTACTTAATTCTTCTAGCCTCAGGGTCCTTGTCCCTTAAACTCTCTAAACAAGGGATGCTCTTTCTTTGAATCTTCTCCGAAATCTTTCTCCCTTTGTCTATGATGTCTCTTTCTCTTCACAGCCCACATACTATGACTACTATTGTAGTCCTCCATACCCTCTCATCTGTTCATTTTGGGGGAAAAAAAACCTCCTAAAATCCCTTGTCTTCCCTAAACCCTGAAGACTGAAGATCACCACCACTATGGAACCCATTATTAATGTATCAGCTTTTTTTCTGACGTAATTCATATACTCTTCCAACAAGTTTGTGTTGATACAGTCAATTCAGGTTCTTTTTCGTATAAGTGAATTTTTTTTACTGTTTAAATATTTTTAAAAAATTTCAAAACAAATTTGTGTTATATTTAAAAATTAGGGCTGTAGTTCCATATTTAGCAAACAAATTCTAGTTTGCTTTACTGTCAACAAAACATGGTCAGGCGATACAGACATTAACCAGAATAAACCTTATTAGAAAGAAGACTCTGTAACAAGAAAATCTCAAATTTTATTTATTGTCATAAAATAAAAATCATTTTGTATAATTTATACAAAAACCAATCCCTTACATTAATTAAAATATTTGTGAAATGTTTGAAACATCTTCACATCTATCAGACTCACTGGGGCTATATCAGTCTGTACCACGGCAGGATGCAGAGATAAATGTGGTCTACATGTTACATGTTACCTTAGGGCCATGAAGTAGTTGAAAAATACAAGAATCTTGAAGGCATAACATATATGACACCTTCAATTTTACAGTATATGTAAAATCTGCTCTTCTAAGCTAACTTGGCGTTAGGGCCCTCAACTATATACTCCCAAATTCTCATTGCTTTGGTACCACTATTTCCTTTATAAGTCAGAAAAACGTTGTAACTCTTATCCTTTCTGACAAACAGTCCATGCTAAGTTTTTTCTATGCCTTTTTCAGTACTTTGAACACCCTCTGCCCATTGTCTACCTATCAAAATTCTATCTATCCCTCAAGGTCCAATTCAAATGAGCACTCTTTCATAAATTCTTATTCTATCCTGTCTTATTGTCTGTAATCACTTCATCCTCTAAAACCCCAAAACATTATTAAGTTTTTTCTATTATGGAAGATCATATGGTTTAATTGTTATTCACATACATGTCCTATTTCCTCCTTTAAATATCTGTTGCTCAATTAATGCCCGAGTGAAGGGGAGGAGGGATTTTTATCCAGGTCCCTCTCTGCACAGGTTTCTGAGTCTATACCTGCTGCTCCACAGCAGGTACTGTGCCTGAGTGGTTTTACTTTCCCCATAGGTCCTTCTGGAGGAACTCAGCCACCTGTGGGACCTGCTGCTGGAGCTGACTCAAGAGAAGGGCACCCTGCTGCTGCAGGCCCTGAAGCTTCAGCAGTACTTACAGGAGTGTGCTGACATCTTGGAGTGGATTGGAGACAAGGTATAGGACCAAACAGTATACATATAGGACTTCCCATCCATCTGCCCCAGACACCCATAGCCATTTAATGCAGACCTTTCATAAAGAAGTCAGGATGTCTCTTCCTGGGCTTAGTTCCTTGGAAGAAAGAGGAATGTTGGCAAAGATTTAGGGGTATTCTGGAGGTAGTTAACATTGTAGGGGGATAAGTCTAAATGTATGCATCTGAATATGAAGAAGACAAGACTTACACAAAAACTGCATTGAAAGATGATCTAGGATTGTCCCCGTTCTACCTTCCATGAGCCTTCACTCCTAGATTTTCGCTCTTACTCTGTGTCCAGCTTAGAGCATTGCAGTTCTTTACCTAATTCTTTGTCTCTCAGTACCTATAACTAGGGAGGTTTTTATTTTCTACATACTTAAAGAATAATCCTATGGTTAGGACTGAACATTTACACAAGCAAGTGCATAGCACAATACTTTTGTAAATGCTCAGTATGTTGAATTGAGTAGAACCAGGATGAATTTATTTTTCAGGTTCCAAAACACAAAAGGGTGTTCCCAGGGGCTTTTGCTAACAATGTTCCTGGTCTCTCCAAAGAATTACCCCAAAGACCACTGTTCCCTGGGCCAGAATGCCACCTCAGGAAATACACTGCTGCTTCTGGCTCTTTCCTGAAGGGTTCTCCCAAGTTCCACCAGTATCTACTTCTGAGTTATCCTGGGAATGTGAGCAAGGATTTTGGGCATTTGACCTGCAGGAATTCCTAAATGTTTACGGGCGACTTAACGGAGTTTTCTCTGTCTACAGGAGGCTATAGTGACATCAGTGGAGTTGGGTGAGGACTGGGAGCGCACAGAGGTTCTGCATAAGAAGTTTGAAGATTTCCAAGCGGATCTGGCAGTTCGAAAGGAGAGAGTGAATGGAGTGAACCAATATGCCAATGAGTGTGCTGAGGTGAGGTGGGAAACAAGAGAGCCAAGCCAGGGAAAGGGTTTGATCTTCAAGAAGACTCTCTGGCCATTAGTAGATGGGACATGAAAGATATAGGACATTGTGAGAAAGCAGAGGTATGCTTGTCCCTGGAGCAACATGCCCGGAGCAGTTTCCTTTCCTTTCTGAATTTATCCCTTGCCAGTCCACGGAAATGGAGATGTGAGTGAGTGAGTGTATATGTGTTTACATAAAGGAATTCAATCCACAATGGGGTTACTCCTGCACCATGCAGTACATTGATTTCTCAAATTTATGAAGCACTCTTTCTTCATGAAGAAGAACCAGAATAAAGTGGCAAAGAATATAAAATAATGGTGGGCTATCATAATATATATGATATCATTAAACTAATTTTTTTTGTGTTTTGGGGGGAAGGGAAAAGGAGGCAGATTTACCTTCATTTTCTTAAGTGCTTAGATAAGTTTTTAATTTCTGGGCATCTAAAAACTCAGTGTGTGAATCAATAATCCTAACATATGTGAGAACTGGGAAGTCAGTCTGATTTTATATGTACATGAAGGAATTAGAAATTCTAACAGTTGGCTATCATGCTTTTCCATTTAAGGTTTCATTATCACTGCAACTTTATAATGGGAATGATGTTTCTGTGTTAATAGAACCAAGATTTCAGGATGAATGGGTACTGGAGTAGGGGAAAATAACATATTTCTCAATTTTTTTCCAGGCCACGTTTCCAACAGTCCCCAAATTTTCTCCCTCTATCACCTTTTTCTTATTGTGGAGATTTTTAAGTTAGCTATTACTATCTACCAAACTACCACAAACAACCTATTTTTTTCAGTGAATCAGATTCACTGATTCATGATTCAGTGACTCAGCTGCTCAGCTGGGTTATTCTGCTGATCTCACCTGGTATTCTTAAGTAACTGCAGTTATACAATGAGTCAGTTGGGCTAGAGGGTCTAAAATGGCCTTGCTCCCATGTCTGGAGATTTAGCAAGGAAAATGAAGGTTTTCTCCATATGCTCTCTCATCTTTCAGTAGATCATGCTTTTTTATGTGTTCCAAGAAGGTAAGAACAGAAGCTGAAAGGCCTCTTGATGCCTAAGTGCTGGGGCTCATAGAATATCATTTCTATTTATAAGCAAGGAAGGAGAAGCAGAAAATTCAGTCTGATGAGGCTTCAAAATAGAAATGGAAATGGGAATAAATGGGGATAGGAGGAGTAGGGAGACTTGGGCATTTGGGAACTACTCAAAATTGTCAAGTATCAAAATGGGCTGATGCTGCTAGTTTAATCTAGTATTCATAAATCTCATTGCTTCAGTTAGTTTGCAAAAATGTGTGAAGTTTTCTGCAAAATTAAGTTTATCTGCATGTCTGTATAATTCTGCAAAGAGGGAAATAGCTCTCATTAGATTCTCAAAGGTATCAGGACCCCAAAAGAACCAAGACACACAGTATTAGAGTTTTGAAAAATTAAGTCAGATTTCACAAAGGGAATTTTCTCTTCTTTTCCTTGGTTTCCAGGATCTTGAGGGGAGTTAGCAGACATCAACATGATAGAGTTCTGAAAATAATGAGGTTGGACAACCTGTGTTAGTAAGCTAGTCTGGAGCTGTGGGCAAAAGATACAATATCTGGCGGTTTGGTTTTCTAGATTTTGGTGATGTGGATCAAGTAAGAGTTAGGGAGCAGGGCTAAGGTGAAGTGTAATATCTGGCTAAATGGCCATCCTCCACTTCTGACAAAGTATGGACCAATGTGAAATAAGAAGTGTTTAAATGATTTTTTGCATTAGTCCAGCATTGACTTTCTCCCATAGGAAAAGCATCCTGAGCTGCCCTTGATTCAGTCAAAGCAGGAGGAAGTGAATGCAGCCTGGGAGCGGCTCCATGGTCTGGCTCTCCAACGACAGAAAATGCTGTCCAGTTCTGCAGACCTCCAGCGATTCAAAAGGTAGGAATCTCACCAATGAACTGTAGGAAACTGCAAGAGCACCATGTTTGTTATTTGTGTTAGCCTCTGTCTACTGTTAGCAATTAGTGGCCAATACCTCTAAAAAAAGAAACTCATGTGCTTGCCTTTAAGACAACAAGGGAGAGAGTAGTTAAGAAAATTGTGACCCACTCTATAGCCAATTATGTGTCTAATGGAGATTAAAGCAATACAAATAGCACTGGTAAATTAGTGATGGAAGCTCTGCAGAGGCAAGAAAAGCAGATTAAGAACTGGAAGGGAATGGAGGGTGAAGTTGGGAAGAAGGACATTCGTGAAGAGCTGACCCAGGTGTAGGAAGTATATCCGGAGGCTCAATTGTCAGGATGCCCAAGTCTCTAACTCTCAATGGAAACCATTAAAAGCAAGAACACTTTACATTACTTTTTTGCTAGTGTGGGGCAAAATAGGGTAATTTCTGACTGAGTGAGCTAGACTGGTCCTTGCTGTGTGCTGTTTGCCCTGGAATGCCTGCCTTCTTCCTTTGCTGGAGCTCATGGAGATGTCTGACAGGGATGTGACTGAAGCCATCCAGTGGATTAAGGAGAAGGAGCCTCAAGTCACCTCTGAGGACTATGGCAAAGACCTTGTGAGCTCTGAGGCACTGTTTCACAGTCACAAGACACTTGAGAGGAACCTTGCAGTCATGAATGACAAGGTAAGCCTGTTGGAGGAATGACTAATCCCTTGAGCTAGAAGAGGCATTTGGTGTTCATCTCGTCTCCATAGGACACAGTAAATTCACTATTTCAATGAAGGAGATATTTTGTGCCACTTGAATATACCTCCTTATTCTAGTTTATAACTTTTACATGAATCTTGGATATCTCTTATTTTATTTAATTATTTTTATTTAAATATACATATATGTTTTATATATGCTTATGTTTTTGTAATATATTTCATAATTTAAACCAAAATAGATAGCTTCAAGAATGGTTTCCTAATCTCACTCAGTACCCTATGGCCAGAGAGTCTTTTCTTTTATCTAATTATGCTTTCTCCTGTTGGAACTGAACCTTGTTTCTTTTTGTCCTTCACTGAGTCAAAAAGGAGTAAGCTTCTTCTTCCCCTTTTATAATAAACTCAGACAGTTAAAACACATTACTAGCTCATGCAGCTGAATATCAAAAAAACAAACAACCCAATCCAAAAGTGGGCAGAAGACCTAAATAGACATTTCTCCAAAGAAGATATACAGATGGCCAACAAACACATGAAAGAATGCTCACCATCACTAATCATTAGAGAAATGCAAATCAAAACTACAATGAGGTATCACCTCACACCAGTCAGAATGGCCATCATCAAATAGTCTACAAACAATAAATGCTAGAGAGGGTGTGGAGAAAAGGGAACCCTCTTGCACTGTTGGTGGGAATGTAAGTTGATACAGCCACTATGGAGACCAGTATGGAGGTTCTTAAAAAACTGAAAATAGAACTACCATACGACCCAGCAATCCCACTACTGGGCATATACCCTGAGGAAACCATAATTCAAAAAGAGTCGTGTACCACAATGTTCATTATAGCACTATTTACAATAGCCAGGACATGGAAGCAACCTAAGTGTCCATTGACAGGTGAATGGATAAAGAAGATGTGGCACATATATACAATGGAATATTACTCAGCCATAAAAAGAAATGAAATTGAGTTATCTGTAGTGAAGTGGATGGACCTAGAGTCTGTCATACAGAGTGAAGTAAGTCAGAAAGAGAAAAACAAATACCGTATGCTAACACATATATATATAATCTAAAAAAACAATAACAACAACAAAAAATGGTTCTGAAGAACCTAGGGGCAGGACAGAATAAAGATGCAGATGTAGAGAATGGACTTGAGGACACAGGGAGGGGGAAGGATAAGCTGAGACAAAGTGAGAGAGTGGTATGGACTTATATATACTACCAAATGTAAAATAGACAGCTAGTGGGAAGCAGCTGCATAGCACAGGGAGATCTGCTCAGTGCTGTGTGACCACCTAGAGTGGTGGGATAGGGAGATGCAAGAGGGAGAAGATATGGTGATATATGTATATGTATAGCTGATTCACTTTGTTATAAAGCAGAAACTAACACATCATTGTAAAGCAATTATACTCCAATAAATATGTTAAAAAAAAAACAAAACACATTACTAAACCCACCTTTGGGTTTTCTTCTGGAAACTGGAAAACCCCAGTTCCTATACCTACAGTAGGTATAGACACACTAGAAATTGGAGCAAGCCTGTTTTCTTGAATGATTCCCATTCTTACTTCTTCCCGTCACAACTTAACCATAACTTTAATTACGTCTGAGCTTCTACAGTGGAGTCAGCCCACAGGAAGATCCCTACTTGCTATGCTTTAATCATAGCTCTGTCCCTGGGTCCAGTTTCTGAAAATGATTTCACCATTCTACTTCTTTTGTTCTTCCTCATTTTTCCTCTTTGGTCTTTTTTTTTTTCTAATTATGGATGATAAAATACCATGATTTAATGAATAATGATAATGAAATCTCAAGTCCTAGACAACACCTAATTACAGTTGAGTATAGTAGAAGGTCTAATGGTAACATGTGGAATTTGCCCTAGTAAGCCTGCTCTTCAAGAATTGTGCTCAAAACGGCCTGGCATTACTGAAATTTTCTTGGCAGAAATTTTCCTTGGCAGAAATGTCTTTCTGATTCCCACAATAATATTTATGGAGTTAGTATAGAGGGTAATGAAGGACAGATGTATGTCTAAACATTGCTTCTGACACTGACTAGCTCAATGACCTTGGGCAAATAAAATACTCAACCTCACAGTTTTCACATACAAGGGGAAAAAGAATAGTTTTGCCTCACAGTATTATTAAAGGAAGACTATAAAACAAGAAAATGCATATGAAGTGCTTAGCACAATGAGAGACAAAAAGTAATCAGTAAATTATTACTGTTAATATAGTTACATGAGTATATTAATATAAATATATCAATATAAAAGCACTAATAAATTATTCTAATTCTTATGATTATTATGTTACATTCTTCCCATAAAACTTTGCCAAGAGGACCAGAATGCTTGGATTTCCCACTGTGTTTCTTTTTCTTTTTTCTTTTTTTTAAATTATATAAGTTTCAGATGTACAGCATTATAATTAGACATCCGTATATACTACAAAGTTGCCATCCATCACCATACAGTTGACCCACCTTCACATACTAGGTTTCTTTTTCATCCCAAAGGTGAAGGAGTTATGTGCCAAAGCAGACAAGTTGAAGCTTTCCCATCCTTCAGATGCAGCGCAGATCCAGCAGATGAAAGAGGATCTGGTCTCCAACTGGGGACACATTCGCACCTTGGCTACCAGCAGATATGAAAAGCTGCAGGCTTCTTATAGGTGAGAAATCCTTCTTCTCTATTGCTTTACCTATCTCTAGGTCAAAGTATAACATCAAAAGCAGAAATAAAAGAGTGAAAGGAGTAAAATAATGAGTGACCCAACCCTCCTGCTTGCTCAGTAGAGACAAAAGAAATTTTAATTTGCCAGGAGAAGTCCTTTGCAGGCTGATATAATCCTCAGCATGACACCTCCTTTCACCTGTACCCTTCCTGTTTTCCTCTGTTTGTACATTTGTAAGAAGCTATGAAGTGGTCCATGGAGCTGAAAAATTAGCTGAAGAAACATGTCAAAATCCTGGCCCTAGCTAAGGAACTGGAATTAATTTGCAAGCTGAAGAACACAAAATAAATCTAGAATTATTTCCTGAATGTAAGTCAGCTTACAAAACACCTGGACATCATTTCAGTAGTTAATTTTTATGATTAGTTATTAAATCACGAGGAAATAGTGTTTATCTTATTGATATGATTTAAAATGAACTGGTGAGCTTTTGATTTCTTTGAATAGGTAATCTTTTTTTTTGTAGTTTTTGTTTTTACTGATATGGTGAAGGGTGAACTAAAATACATGAGGGCTCCTAACCCTAACTCTAGTCGTCCCTTAGGCTTCCTGTTGGTTATGTTATGTCCTTATTTATTGGCCTCCTTGTGAGTACTTTATTCTACTTCAAGTGCATCTGGGATGTGACTTTGTGATGTTGGAGATGTCATGTCCAAGTGCTTCATCACACAGTGACACATCTGCCCTAGGAATACATAACCTGGAGTGAAGGATTTACAACCTGCACTGCTAAAGGAATAGGAAGTACATCAGAGGAATGGGAGGTGTAGGATTAGGGCAAGGCACATGTTGTACATCTTAGCCCAACCCAACCCTGACTCTTTGTTCAAAGTCCATTTGTATCTGGTTCTTCCTTCCTGTCTTTTCCCTTACCTTTCCCTCAGGTACCAGAGGTTCTTATCTGACTATGATGAGCTCTCAGGCTGGATGAAGGAGAAGACTGCTTTGATCAATGCTGATGAGCTGCCCACAGATGTGACTGGTGGGGAAGCCCTACTGGACAGGCATCAGCAGCATAAGGTAGAGAGGAAAGGCCTCCCTAGTAGGAGGAAGAGGGCGGTTTCCAACAATGCCAGAAGGTTTCTTGCTGCAGTTTAAAACATTTTGTCTCGTGACCACAGAATGAGATTGACTCTTATGATGACCGATTTCAATCTGCTAATGAGACTGGTCGAGCCCTGCTGGATGCCAATCATGAAGCATCTGACGAAGTCATGGATAAGGTAATCTAGTTTAACAGAATTTGTGAAATTTTGATACATATTAAGCCTTCACTTAATCCCATACTAATATGACAATCTCTGAAAGAGGACAGGAGATGTATAAACATCTTAATATGGGCCCAAATATCACCCTGCTTCCTTCATATGTTGCTTTAGCTAATTTGAGGCATTTGAAGTTCTCAGGACTTGATGTGTGTTTCCTCACCTCTGAGACATTACTTCATCAACCTAACTAATTTCATCACCTACCTTCTACCTAATTTGAAACCTCCATACCATCTTGCCTTGTCACATGTGCTCTGTTTTATCACTTTCCCATGCTCATCTCTAGATGGTGAATTCTTTGAGGGCTACACCTTATTTATCTTTGGGTTCCCTAAGGTACCTAGTATGGTTCCTGGCACATGGCTCCCTTTCTTCTCTCCTCTATACAACCTCAAATCAAACTGATTTTCCTATATCTGTGTTTCTCAAGTCTCCATTAAGCAACAGGAAAGCTTTAAACACTCAGAATTCCACTGAATGAAGATTCAGGTTTGCCATCATCCTAACCTCCTAGATCCCAAGGGCTCAGCTAAACCTCTTGATCCCTGAGACATTTTACTCCAGTCACAGAGTCACAGGAACTCCTTGGGATGACAACTGAAATAAGATTTGCAGGCTCTTTGTGTATCATTAGATTCCAAGCACAGCCCCCAGTGTTATATGATGAAGGTTGAGATGACCGTATTTTCAGTTCATCAAGAACTCTATGGGAAAATTATAATACGGATTTTTATTTTTAACTATTTCCTGCCAAAGGAATAGTGGGACCCTAAATCCTTGAAAACTTACCTATTATCCTGGGATTCTGAGAATTGTTACTGTCTTTTTAATGGAGTTAACACAGCACCTGTTTAATAAGCTGGAATTTCTTGGGCAGATGCTTGGGCAGAAACAAAGGCTTTTATGAGTTTGTGAATGTCACTTTCACCGTGATGGTTTTTATTTGCTTTTGGAATAGAATGCAAACTTCTCAATCTGATCATTTAAGTGCCCTATAAACTTGAATTTCATTAAATGTTTACCTTTTTAAGATATTGCACTTTCCTCTGGAGCACTTCATATAATCTAATGATTACTTGGAGTAATTACTTGCTTGGGGTATTATGTCCTCCTACAATCCTGATCCACACCTCCCTGCCCTTCAAATCTTTGTTTGATACAGTACTTTCTATACTTCTACTCCCTGGTTCTTCGAATCAGAATTAATCTTTTCTTCTTTATTTATACATATTAAGTGTGGTGTACCTCTGTTATGGTATTTATCCCGTTTTTCCTATACTACAGTGATTCACTTAGATGTTGCAGCCTTAAGAGAAAAGCCCATTTCCTATTCATTTTTGTATCCTTCAAAAAGCCTTGCATTTATTAGATGCTCAGTGAATATAGGATAAAATAAATTAATTTAATATCTTCCTGGCACATTATCTCTTCCTTTCCAAAGATGGCAGCACTTACCTCCCATTGGGATGCTCTGCTGGAACTGTGGGACAAGCGTTGGCAGCAGTATGAGCAGTGCCTGGAACTGCACCTCTTCTACCGTGACAGTGAGCAAGTGGACAGTTGGATGAGTAGACAAGAGGTAACAAAGGGGCTCAGAAAGTGTCCAGAAGCCATTTCTCCTTCTCCTTACTTACTACTATCAACACCCTTACAACCACTTCAGTTCACCTGGGAACTGGAGGGTGAGCCACAAGGAGGAGAAAAGATTGGCCCTCTCTGTGGGGCTCTTGAAATTCCCTCATGGACAAATGCACAGAAAAATACCTAAATACAAAGCAGAGAGTCTTTAAGCTCTACTGAACATGAGGTGAAATGAATATCCAGTTGTTAAGAGTTCAGCAAGAGAAAACGTAATGAGTCAGGCAGGGTTAACGAGAGATTTCCTGGAGGAGGTGAGTGGTCCTCTTGAGTGTTTGAGATCTCAGAATTGTGCCTAGATTGGTTGGTTCAGACACAGAGACAAAAGTGATAAAGTTGTATGAGAAGATTGGGAAGGGACTCAAGCTCCTGCTGCTAAATGTTAGCCTCTATCTCCTCTCCTACTTTGTGCTAATTCCCACCTTGCTCTCTATTCCCCTCACCTCCTTCCTTACTCCTTTCTCAGAGATATTCTAAAGGGAATGTTTCTCACCAGTGAGGTACAGCTGGGATGTATCTTTCTGTCTTCTATAGGCCTTCCTGGAAAATGAGGACTTGGGAAACTCCTTGGGCAGTGTTGAAGCCCTTCTTCAAAAGCATGATGACTTTGAGGAAGCCTTTACTGCCCAGGAGGAGAAGATCACAGTAAGAAATGGGCCCTGGTTTGGGTATTGGCTTCATGTTTGTATATATCATCTCATACAATACCAATCCTTAGAATCACTCATAACTGTCAGGCATAACATGAGGGTTGTTCTTTAAAGAGAAAACATCCAGAAAAATAATCATACCCATTTTTTATCAATACATTTCTATTCCACAAAACATATTTAGAAAGTTTTAATGATTTTGAGCCATTTATATTTTCTGATAAAGTGCATGATTGTCTTATTTTTTCTGTAGTATAAATAGAAACTATTGGATCCATATCCGACATAGAATCATAACTTAAAAGTTTGAATGTATTATTTACTTTTTATATTTTTCCCCTCCAATAATATCTCCATTTGGTTTTCTTTAGTAATATCTAGATATCTAAGTAGTATCTATTTTTTCCTGTATATATTCATCTATGTGTTTCTCCTTTAATGCTACTATAGTCTTCCTGTGAACTGTAAGTACAATGTCCCAGAAAATGTCTTATGTCAATACATAAGCAAGTCTCAGAGAAGTGTGAGGAAGACTTTACTTGTCCAATCTACTGTATGTTCCCTAGAACAGTGCTGACTTTAAACTTGTACGTGTGCATGTATACCACCACCAGCAGCAACAACCACACTAACAACAAAATTCCAAGTCTTCTCTGTTAGTCTTCAGTCAATACAGAGCTTAATATGGTCATTCCCAGTCCATATGCTTGTTAAGTTGATTTTCACTGGTAAAATCTAACCGTGTAAAATAAATTACTGTTTATAAAATGCTATTGTTTATTTTAGATCACTTTCCTATTCCCAATCAATTAATCCATCCTGAGCCCTAGCAATTTTGGGAATCACGAATGAATATGAGTAAAAATTCATGTCTATAATTTGTGACTCCATTCCCCATGTAGCTAGAGATATAGATGTAGATAAAAGTATATATGATATATGATGGATGGAAGGATGAATAGATAGACAGATAGATAGGTAGATAGAGACAGGTGGCACTGGACGTGACTATATCAATAAGGCTTCTTCTTAAAAATTTAAGACTAGATCAGATATTCACCTCGTAGTGACATCAGGATTCATTTACTGTAAATTAGATTTAAAAAAGAAAAATTGTGACATAGAGAAGGTAATTAACCTGCCTGAGATACAATACATTTTGAAATACAATTTATAACAGAAATCAGAAGTAGGACCTAGATCTTCTGACCCTGAAACTTGTCTACTTCCGACATTGTCATGCTTCCCTTTTAAACAGCTAGCCAAACTGGGGCCACTTACTCAGTGGCCACTGAAGGAAAACCACTCTTTTTTTTTTTTTTTTTCCAGACCTTAGACAAGACTGCAACCAAACTGATTGATAATGACCATTATGATTCAGAGAACATTGCTGCTATCCGGGATGGGGTATGTCCAAGGTCCCAGATGTGCCTCTGCCTGCTTATGCACGGGATCAGGGAAAGTGTTAGAGCATGATAACCTTGGTGGGCAGTGAATCTCATGTATCCATATTTGATTTTGCTGACAGTGAGTTTGTTTATGGTTTTTCCAGCTGTTGGCCCGACAGAATGCTTTACGTGAAAGGGCTGCCACTCGACGCAGATTGCTGGAGGATTCATTGCTTCTGCAGCGACTGTATCAGGACTCAGATGACTTAAAGAACTGGATCAACAAGAAGAAAAAGTTGGCAGATGATGAAGATTACAAGGTAGGCAGGATTTGCAAACTGCAGACCCTGGACATACTCATCGGGACTGAATTTCATGGAATTAGTCTTGGAACTGAAAGGACAATAGCGTTCAGCTGGTGAGCCTCGTTTTATAGGTGGAGAGACAGAGTCTCAGAGAAGGGCAATGACTCCTCCAAGACTGTACATCTAGTTTCCGGTTTTCCTACACTCTGTTACCCATCACCCCTTTTCTCTGGCACAATTTCCAGTGGTCCTTAACAGAACGGAGGAAGGGAGGAACTCTCCTTATTTAGCTGCTTATCCCCTTTTCTGTTGCCCTCTGCACGCTTATAGTAGGAAAATGTTGTGTCTAATCATAATGTACATTCAAGCTACCCGGAACTCAAAAGTAACCTAATGGTTTGATATAATATAGACTTACACGGTTTTGTAGCTGGAAAGGAACAACTCCTTATTTTACAGATGAAGAAACCAAGGATCTGAATTGTGAAGTGAGTTGCCCAAGGTTAGCCAAGAATCAATGTTTAGAATGCAGTTTAACATAAGGGGTAGAAGCATGAATTCTTTTTGGAGAAGGTAAAAACTGGGCTTGAATTCTGTCCCTCTCCTGTCTTAGTTTGTATGACTTTGAAAAATTTCTGAATTATCTCTGAGCTATACATAGGTTTCTTTACCTTCTGCTTGTGTAAACACATATTTTTCACTCACAATATAAACTATTATGCACACACACATATATACTCACAAATTTTTGCATTTACAATCAGGGCTAGAATTAGTCTTTTGATTTCTAGGCCAATATCTATTCACAGTATTTACTTTCTAGATATCATTTAGTCTTAAATGTATACCTCTGATGCTTTTGTTCTTACGTTTTTTTATAGAACTTTGAGCATCTAATCTGTACCTTTCATTCTGGAAAACTCAGCACTATGTGCTTGTGTTCTCCTGAGGAGTTATGGTTCCAGTGTGTGCAGGGTAAACAGATCTTCTGTATATGCGACAAAAGGATGGATGTTTCATATACTAGGACAGGAATGGAAAATAATCTCCATCTTTCATGACAGCTCTGATAGATTGTTAATGCTTGCATGGGGTGTCGTATTTAAAATGATCTTCAGACTATATCCAGACTCAATAGAAATAAATTCAGGGGTTGATTAGCCATGTCTGTCATTTGTATAGAGGAGGGATTGGTCACACAGTTTCCTAAGCCTCTTCTGGCTCTATACTTGGACTAGGACAGTTCTGCCTTATATCCTCTTTTTAGTTCAGTTAGATTTATAGTGAAAAGAAATTCCTGTCCTCAAAATGTCTGCCCCTCATTCTTCAAGGAATGGTTTTCTTTAATTGTTTTCATTTTGTCTCAGGATACACAGAACTTGAAGAGCCAGGTTCAAAAGCAGCAAGTCTTTGAAGAAGAATTGGCAGCTAATGAGATCCAGCTCAATAACCTACAGAAAACTGGCCAGGAGATGATTGAGAGCAATCATTATGCCTCTGAAAGTGTGGATGTTCGTTTGAGTGAAGTTGCCAAACTATGGACGGAATTGCTGGAGGCTACAGCACAGAAAGGTTAGAAACAGAGTCTTGTTGAAAACGAATTCCTAAATTCTGAAACCCACCTTCTTCATCTTTACCACCTTGAGTTTACCTAGTGACCTCTATAAGAAGGGATGCTACTCATTTGCTTCCCTGTGTCTTCCTCTACTGGTCAAGAAATTTAAAAATCTAACCTAAATTTATCACACTATATATTAACACAATTTTATGTTTTCTTCATGTATGTAGGTCTTTTCAACTGAAATTACTTTTGTTTTCTTCACTTTTTTTTCCACTTTTTTCTTCCTCTTGAATAAATATTCAGATACCATGAATTCAGTATTGGCTATGCACCTAAAACTAGTGTCCTTAAATTAGATTATACATATTTTGGTTCTGTAGATGAAACAAGGTTTTCTGACCCAGGGTATAAAATTAGACATTAAAATATTGTTGGTGCCACATATGATGTTCCCATGATATTTTATTCTTACGAATAGGGCTTGATGACTTGTTGTTTTTTTTTTACCTATCTGAGCATGTCCAGGCTTTGTGGTAAGCTCTTAGAAAATTCCCATGTCTGCTTGAATAGCCTCTACTTAAATTTAACTTCACCTCTTATTTTGGAAAATTAATCAATTACCATAATTAACACAAATAATAAAGTTTCTCTGTCAATATCCCCCTTGTTATAAACATCATCTATAGACATGACTCTGCCCTGGTTATAGAAAAGATACATCATACTGATTTTGTTGGATGTCATCCTGATTTTTGGTTTAGGAAAAAAAAAATTCAACTTGATTGTAACAATAAGAAGTTGCTGCTGCTCTACATCATAGTAATTGCTTCACAGAAATAACGCAAATAATTGCTATAAGATCATAGAATGAAGAATTTAGCTGAGAACAATGTGGATAATCAAGATATTCTCTGGAAGAGAAAATTGTAGGCATGGTTTGTGATGAAGGACGGGCACCAAGATAGAGGCCTAGCAAAGTTCTAAGAAAGATATTCAGGAGAAGACACTTCAAAATTTCAAACTGAGCCAACCCCAAGTTTTATACTTCTCTCAGAAAATGCAGTGTTTGTGTTTGAATCCCTTTGAAAAGGAGGTCTCAATAGAGAGTAACAAGTGACATGAAAATACCCAAGATAGTTAAAATCTAACATAGCAGCACTATACCTCAACAAGAAATGAACAAATTGTTTATCTTTGTTTTGAGAACACTACTATCTTCAAAAACAAATACCATCCGAATTCTACAAATTTATGGTAAGTTCTTGTATAATCACATGGGAGACAGTTATACTTTTTCCCACTGGAGGGTCAAAATATTATATTGCTCCTTAAGTTGATGTAACATGTTTTAGCATGTAATGAGGATCGGTTATGACACCTGTCTTATACTTGCTATCTTTTCCTAGGGACCCAGTTATATGAAGCTAACAAGCAACTGCAATTTGAAAATAATGCAGAAGACCTGAAGCACTGGCTGGAGGAGGTAGAATGGCAGGCTAAGTCTGAGGATTATGGGAAAGGTCTGGCTGATATACAGAATCTGCTCAGGAAACACGGCCTCCTGGAGTCTGCCATGGCTGCTCGTCAGGTTTGTTGCTAGCTCTTTGGACAATTATAGGCCAGATCACCTGTATATGTTCTGAGCACACTGATCATAAGTAATTATTGTTTAAAAAAAAAGAGAGAGAGAGCAGGAAACCAAAGGTAAAAATTCAAAACTTCTAGTTGGTAAACTATCTCTTTCCAATATCTCCTTTAATCCAGCCTTTCTCCTGGGTGCCTTGTGTCTTTTGTCAGAACCCCATGGCTGATACAAGACTTTATTGACTCTTCTAAATATAACATTGTACTCTCAATCCAAAAACCTGGGTTTTATATATAGCCTTATCACTTACTAGTTCTGTGATATTTGGTGTATCTTTTCACCTTTTCACATCTCTGTATCCTCACTTGTAAAATAAAAGTTTTTATAAAATTGCCTCTTTCTATTTTGGCATCCTGCAATTCAAAGTTTGAAAATATTTTTAATTGTACCATTTTTTTTTTTTCTTAAGAAACTTGAAACCCAGAGAAGTGAAGTATCTTCCCCAATGTCACAGAGAAAATTAACAGCAGGGCCAGGACTAAGAAGCGGATGGCTAGGCCCTTAGTTACAGAGTTACCCACTGAAATCCCACCACACTGTTATTTTAAATAAATTTATCCAATGAGTTTCTAGAGTATAGATACTGCATGTGAGTTTCTGGAGAACTCAGTGGAAATCCACTTCCAGCTGACTCAATCTCTCATCCCAGGAATCCTAGCTTGTATTTAAAAGTTATTCTGCTGTTCCCTACAAAGTCCCACTGATTTGTCCTGCTAAAATACACTTTTATGATGTCTGCTCTTTGATTACTCTTAGTTAAAAGGAAAAGACAGAATAATCTACAGAAAATAGAAATAAACAAAACAAACCCAGTCACTTACATAGCTCTAGGTATGGTTTGATGGAGCTTGAAGTAAAAGGCTGGAGTTAGGAAAACCATATAAAGATAGCTTTGAAATCTAAATGGATGAAGAGAGTTTGCAACAGATCTTCAAAGAAGGAAAAAGAAAAGATTTGGTGAAAAGTAAATAAAAACTTACAAAGAAGAGGAACAGCGTATGTAAACATGTAATAAATAGGAATATTTGACCCTATTTTGGAAAGTTTGACCCTATTTTGGAAAGTTTGGAACAGAATGTGTAAACATGTAATAAGTAGGAGTATTTGACCCTATTCTGGAAAGTTTGACCCTATTTTGGAAATTCAATCACCAGGAATTTGTTCTCCTGTTATGGAACACAAGCTCTTGTGCTCAATGCACAGTGAGGCCCAACAAACCGAAATCTCGGAGTTTGGAGCGGAGAAAGGTGTATTGCAGGGCCATGCAAGAATGGGTGGCTTTGATTTCATATGCCTCAGCCTGTAGCAGCTTGGAGCAGAGTTTCGGTTCCCGGAGAGGTATTGAGCTCGGACTGTGGCAGTGAGAGCACTGAATCCTAGCCACTAGGCAACCAGGGACCAGTGGCCAGTGACAAGACCCTGGCCCATCAGCTGTGTAGAAATGAATTTCCACAGAGAGACGGAAAGTAGTGAAACAAGTAAAGTGTTTATTAGGGGGAAAATGAGTATGTGTGGATAGACACACGAGTGGGCTCAGAGAGAGAGTCGCGCCCTCGTGATAGTTTGAATCACTAATATGGGGCATTTCTTCCATGTTTCCTTTGGCTAATCATCTTGCTTTTCCTGGTTCTGAGTCTATATTTGGTATATCTCAGGGTTCTCCCTTGTGTGCGTGCACATCTCTTAGCAAAGATGGATTCCAGCAAAGAGGCCTATGTGTAGGTTGACATCACTTACTATGGGGTAGCGCCCCCTTCCTTTCTACCTTCAGGGAGCCTTTCTGCACATGTGTAGTTGGGAAGGTCTCCTTGACTTCAAGAATGAGGAATATGTGGTTTTTATCTCTTACCTAGGCAGGGTTCAACTCCTCTCTCCTGCTATTTTGGAGTATCTGTCCACAGGGGAGAAACTGTTCAGCCTGGGGGCCATCTATCTCCTGCCTCAACTTGAGCCCAAAAAAACCAGAACTCCCCGAAGGGTTTCAGCAAAGCATTTTTAAAGACCAGGAGAGAGAGGGGGTGTCGCGGGGTATGTGATCAGCTCGTGCACAATTCTCTGATCGGTTGATGCTGAGCTAACATGGCAGTTAACCTTATTAATCCTTCAGTTCCAGAAGGTCTGGGAGCTATGTGCTCACGATCATCAAGTATTCTAGTTAATTTCTTCCATTTGGTGCTGGTTTTAGCATCTGAAAAACTCAGGAAACATGCATCAGATACTATTACCTGGCAACTTCAGAGAGGAGCTAAAACAGAGGGTATGGGAGGGATCTGTCCCGGGAAGGCCCCATAGGATTCTCCTTGGTTACACTCCTAGTTGGAGTAGTGGCTAAGATATCATGCTTGCAAAAAAAATTTTAGCTATGGACTATTAAAGCTGGAAAAGATCATGAGTATTCTCTAGCCCAAAGTCCTTATTATATAGATGAGGAAACTATTATGAAAATAGGTGAAGAGCTGGATAAAATGGCAATTGACTAGCAGCCAAGTCTATCTCTTTAGTCTGAAGCATCTTGCACTACATTAGCTTTCAAATAGTACAGTGAAACCATAATCATGATGACATTTATGATGTTTGAAAATCGCTCTATTACACAATGATGTTTTTCAAAGTTAAAATGTCCTAAGAGATGAGAACAGTTGGTTAGTAGGAGATTTTAATTTTAACTCTTTGCAGAGCCTTTATTTCTTTACGGAGAAGTGAGTATACATTTTAAGAAGCTATTGATGATCAATGGTTTGTTCCAAATTAAGAAGAGATAGATCAAACCCTGTGTAGGTTGAGCACTGGATGGCAAAGTAGAATAAGTAAAACCAATACCTGCTGCTCATCCATTTTTTGAAGAACTTCTCTTATCACCACCACCCCCATTCCAACAACAAAATGAAACAAGTAGACAAACAAAAATCCTGTATTCTGTGCTCCTGCTATACCAGTTACAGTTGACCTCATTAATAAAGATGAAATGAATCTCTCGTATCTATTTTACCATATAGTAATACGATTAAAATTTTATTTCTAGGAAAATCCTTCAAACTTCTGTTTCTATTTTCCTCCTTTCTCAGATACGACCCAAATGGGGACCGTTATTTACTTAAATTCATACAATTAGTTAGTGGCCAAAGAAAGGCCTTTTAATTTCTCTTTCTGAGGTTCTGACATTTGTTTTTGTAACGTCACATTTCATCTCATAGGCATGGTTCCTGCTATGCAACAAACCTAAGCCTCAGAAATTTCCTTGTTATTTACAGTTCCAGATCATTTTAAAGGGTGAGAAAGAGGCTGGAAAGGGAACTGAGATAGAAAAAGCCTCCTGCTGTTTTCTTTGGGGCCTCAATTTATCACTACTCCCAAACAAGCAAGCATTTGTAGTTCTGGTTTCCCTGATTTCTTTGGCACACTCTATACATATTTTGTCCTTTCTAACACGTGGTTTCAGAACTACTTTCTTATAAATAGCCTTTAGCTTGAAGAATTGGTTCTTAGTGTAGCAAACTTTCCCACTCTATTTCACTGATTAGAAGTTTATACATGAGCACATATAGAGCTGATTCTCCTCATCACCACCCACCCCCCGTCCTGCCCTCCATGCCAGATGCCCAACTCTCATCCTTTTTTACTGAATGATGGGATTTTCTGACACCGATGCTATTTTTTCCTCAGGACCAGGTGGACACCCTCACAGACCTGGCAGCATATATTGAAGAAATAGGCCATCCCAATGCTGGGGACATACGGGCAAGGCAGGAGTCCCTGGTATCTCGGTTTGAAGACCTGAAAAAGCGACTGGCCAACCGGAAGAATAAGCTCGTTGACCTTCTCCTCCTGCACCAGATCTGCAGAGACACAGAGGATGAGGAGGCCTGGATCCAAGAGACTGAACCTTCTGCAGCTTCCACCTACCTTGGTTAGTACAGCCGTACAGCCCGAGCAGGCGGAGCCATAAGGAGAAGACCAAGGTCTGCAGATAGTTTGAGAGATCTGGAATACAGTAGCAAAGTTTGCCCTCAGGTCTTTCCCCTTAGACTCTTGAAAATTTTTCCTGCTTTCCAAAAAAAAAAAAAGGATTTTTTAATAATTCATACTGAGAAGTTTACCTCCTAAAACCAGACATGAAGAATGCCATGAATTTAAGGCCTCTGGGAAGAGCTAAAGTGACCAGCTTTTTGCTACTTGCTCTAAGTTAAGTTATTGCCAAGGTCCTTGGCTGAGCAGTCATGGTTAGCGTTTGAGGTCACAAGTGTTTTTGTTTATATTGTCAGTGGCTCCCTTTTATAAGGGGAGCTATCACAAGGATATGTATGAGCTATTACAAGGATAAAAGGGGTGAAGCAGCAGATAAAGTACATAATTTCCTTTCCTTTGGAATCTATCAGTCCACCATTGTTAGTGCCAGGACACTTGCATTGAAATACAGAAAAAAAGTGCACATAAATATAATGCAAACTTAATATACATGTATTGGGTACATCTATGAGAGGCTGGACCATATGACAACAGAGGGGCTTGTCTGGGAAAACATCCTAGAAGAGAAAAGATCTCTTTGAGGGAGAGACGGGCATAGAGGGTTTCTGGAGATATTTAGTGTGAAGTATATGGAAGAAAATTTTGGAGGAAAGAAAATTTTGGAGGAAAGAGAGTAGAAGTGTGGATGGGAGACAGGGAGGATGAAGTAGACAGCTGGAACTGGGGACTTTAGAAGCAGGAAATTAACAGTACATAGTATTTATTATGTGCTTGTTAGTGTTAACCAATGAGCGAGGCACTTTTTGTAGGTTTTGTCTAATCTTTACAAAGAAAACTACAAAACAGTTATTTTTAGTTTAGAGGACTTAATAACTTTATGGCATCCATAGAAATAAGCAAGTGGAAGATCCTGCTTTTTATACCACAGCATGTTGAAAGAAAATTGGTTGCATGAAATTATTGGAAGTTTGAGCTGAAGAGTTACGTGCCTTGCTACCTGTCATCCAAAGAGAAGAGTGATTTATTCATTGTCTTTTATAGAATAATGCATTTTCTTAGTACAAAGAGGCAAGGGGAAGAACAAAGCTGAGCAGAGTTAATTCAGACAAACAGCATAAATTTTAGGAAGCCCACTTAATGAACTTTAATGGGAAGAACTTGTAGGTCCAGGAGTTAAAAAGAAGTACAGTAGCTTCTTATTATTCTGTGCACTATAACAATGACCTTGAAATTATTTTTATCTCTAGGCAAGGACCTGATTTCCTCCAAGAATCTTCTGAACAGACACCAAGTCATCCAGGCTAATATTGCCAGCCATGAGCCACGCATCCAAGTGATAACAGAGAGGGGGAACAAAATGGTAGAGGAAGGTATGTATGATTCAGATTGAATTGACCTGTCATCACTGTGCCAAATATATGAGAAGTTTTTTTTTTCAATTTTAGGGCTTCATTCCTTTATCTACGTTGATACTTTTACCTGTATAATTTTCCTTCTACATGAAGTTCCTCTAACATTTCCTGTAATGAAGTCCTGCTAATAATAAATTCTCTGGGCTTTTGTTTCGGTCTAAAAGACTTCCTTTTGCCTTCATTTTTGAAATACATTTTCACTGGATATAAAATTCTTGGCTGATATTGTCTTTCTTTGAGCATTTTAAAGATGCTGCTGCACTGTCTTCTGACTTGCTGAGTTTCTGGTGAGAAGTCTGCTCTCATTACTATCTTTGCTCTTTTGTATGTAATGTCTTTTTTCCTCTGACTCTCTTATCACTGGTTTTCACCAATTTGTGCCAATTTGATTACAATATAACTTGGTGTAGTGGTCTTTGTTTCTTTAGCTTTGCAATCGTTGAGCTTCTTGGATCTGCTTTCTTATGGTTCTTCCAGGGAAGTTTTTATTCTGGAACTAATTTAGAGACTAGTCCACTACTAAGGTATAACCCTTCTGAGGATACTACTTCATGTATTGTAATATCTTTTCACTTTGGTGGGAGCTAATTTTAATTATTCACAACTCTATATGACCTTAGGAGTTTTTTGGCCTACTGCTTTCCAGTCTTCTTTTCCTTACCCTTGAAGAGTTTCCTGACACATGCGTGCAAAGGAGTAATCAGTCACATACTTCATGGGACCTCTCTGTGTATCCCCAAAACTCCATCCCCAGTACAGCACCCTTCTCAGTACTCTGCTCCACAAGCTCTAGCTGTCTTGTCTTCCCCCAACTCTGATCTCTGTCTCCTCAGCATGGTATGATTGCTAGTTCTATTTGGGCTAGTCCTCCCAGCACTGCAGTCTACAAACTGCCCCAAGCATAAACTGTGGCAATCATAAGGCATAGCTCATTTCTTTCCCTTCTCTCAGGAGTCACACTCCTCTGCCTATCTTCTGAAAATCATTGTATCTTACACTCTGTCTTGTTTTCTAGTTGTTTAGGATGGGAGAACAATTCCTGTAGTAATAAATCTTTTATGGGCAAAAATGAAAATCTGCTTGTTGATTTTTGCCAACACTTCACTGTATCTTCTTGGTTTATCTGTGGAGGTGTTCACCAAATTCTAAAAAACATACTTAACACAATCCTAAGAATGAATTTTAATTCACTGATATTAAAAAAAAAAAAGAAATGAAAATATGCTGAATTTTCTGCTTAAGCTAGAGAATACACGTTTTTGGAACTCTGAGCAGTACCCACACATAGGTATTTTGTTTTCAGTCTGTATATCAGAGATTGTACCACCCAATTCACCACCACACATATACCCTATACCCCATTAGCATCTATTGATGCTTAATCTCACTTATGACATCCCAGTTCCCAGGAACTTAGGTGAAATGTCACATTGACTACATGCAGCATCATTCTCATGGCTCCCTTTCTCTCTCCCAGGTCACCAAAAGGATTAAAGTATAATGGACATTAATGAGGGTAAAACTCTCCTTTTCTATAACTACTCCATAGGACACTTTGCTGCAGAAGATGTGGCCTCTAGGGTCAAGAGTTTGAATGAGAATATGGAATCTCTCCAGGCTCGAGCTGCTAGACGGCAGAATGATCTTGAAGCCAATGTCCAGTTCCAGCAATACCTAGCTGACCTGCATGAAGCAGAAGCATGGATTAGAGAGAGGGAACCTATAGTAGACAACACTAACTATGGGGCTGATGAAGAAGCAGCTGGGGTAAGGTGGGCACAGGGAAGGATATTGTCTAGTACTCATCAAATTAGTACCTGATTAGATTGTGTGACAACTGCAGGTTTTCTCAGATTTTTTGGAGTTTCCAGAGTGATAACCTTTGGCTTTCATCTGCTGGGATAACCTGATTTAACAGAAATCACAAAAGATACACCACGTTTTCCTAACCCCACAGAGATCCATATTTCTTAGAGATTATCTAAGCCCAAAAAGGCATGACCAGACATCTATGCCTGTCTTGGTCCCATCCTAAATTTCCCAGACTGAGCTTGGGATTTCACAAACCAACCATAGTTTTAACATATACTTAATTACTTTATTGTAATAAAGTCAGGCAGACACGTTGGGGCAAGAAGAACTTCAAAGGTCATAATTACCCTTTATATCCATTTCTTTGTTTTGCTCATTGTCCTATGGTCAGCCAGTATAGTATTTCACAAACCCTATGCACTAGAAATACTTGACATGGGCATCTAAACTTATGCCAATATTTAATCCTACAAAGCAATGTTTTCAGCAGTATCCTTTTTCAGCTGTGATGTGCATTGAGAAAACACTTGCAATTTGACTTTATTTTGACTAAAGCAAATATATTGATATTGTTGTTCATTTAACTCTTATTTTCTTGATACTTGCAAATTTAGAGTTAAAAAATTTATTATAGGTGGAGAGTGTCTCGTACCAGGAATTAGGACAATAAGTATAACACAAAACAATAGTTGAAACCCTCCCCAGGGATGCTTAGTGTTCTTCCTGTATTTGCTTCTGATGATCTTCCCATCAACAAATTCAGGCTCTTCTAAAGAAGCATGAGGCCTTTCTGGTGGATCTAAAGGCTTTTGGAAACAGTATGCAAGCTCTTCGGGATCAGGCAGAAGCCTGTCAGGTAAGAAGGACTTAGGTATGACAAGAATCACATTCTCCACCACAGAGTAAAAGGAATTAATTAGGAGATTCTCTTTGTTACCAGTTTTTACTTTACATAGTCCAGGAAGCAACTGCAATAGAAAATAGTCCTGTGATCTTTAGGCAGGCACTGTAGCATCTTTGTAGCACCTACAGAGATTTAGTTTATAAGAATTTCTCAGTAGGTATTATCATTTACTCACTGGTATATTATTTTTTTGCTTTCCTTTTTCATTTTATATTTTCATTCTCCTTCTTTTCTTACTTCTTTTATTTGCATCTCTCCTCTTATATTCCCTCCTGATTTATTTCCTCCCTTTCTTAGGTTTTTTTTTTTTAATATACTGACACTTATTAAATGTCTACCATGTGCAAGCATGAATAAAAAATAATCCTGACTTGAAGGAAAATTACAGTCTATTAGGTCATAAATTTTAACAAATAATTGCATATAATAGATATATGAACAGGAAAAAGAATCTCAAAGAAAGGAGTCTTTCATTCTCTTGTAATAAGAGTGCTGGAAGATAGGAAAACCTTCATAGCTGAGGCAAGCCAGTTTATTTTTTTTAAAGGTAGTTTACTATGCAGATAATGAGAAGAAGGGCTCTTCTAGTGAATAAGCTATGAGAGCAAATGCACTGAAGCACAAAATAATCAAGTGTATTTGAGAAATGGGAAATGCAAAGGATTGAGAATGTGAGAATGGCTAGACTGCAAGGTGAAAATAAATGTCTTGAAGAGTGATGGGAGCTGGAATCAACTAAATGATATGGGTATCTCATGGTATAGTGGAAGCAACAGAGGTACACTTCTGACATTCAAGGAATTCTGTCTTATGAGGGGCTCTGAATCCATACATTGGGAGTAGAAAAGACATAGACTCACTATGTCAAGTCAATATATATTTAGAGAGCTTTGGTGCTGTGCCTTCCTCAAGCTCTGCACAGTGGGTGCCTACACAAAAACAGATGGATTTATGAATTGTAAGTTATGAGGAAACAGTACTTGAAGGATACAAAATCAGAGGGATATGTAAGGGGAAGTACATCTTCAGCTCCAATGGGAATGGAGAAGGTGATGAGAGATAGTGGGTCTTTCACTTTCTCAAACAATTTTCTGGAACATGGATGCATACAATCCTTTATTGTCTGCTTAAGAACTGGTGGTTTAGAGCATTTAATATGTTTTTGAAAACTTACATTCTTACTTGCTCACTCTGTGTTCATATTTCCCAGCCCGCCTGTCCCCTGAGAAGTGTTAGGATGGAACGATATCTCTGAAGATGGCATATTGCAGTAGCTCTGTTACTGGCAGCCATGTAAGAGATTTCAGCCAGGGGCTCCCCTCTCCTGTAAGGTGCAGGGATGGCCCACCATGGGTAGGCTGTACAGGGAAATCTTTCCTATGGGTGACTGGCTTGTTCTGCTTACTGTTTTTGTTCAGCAACAACAGGCTGCACCAGTGGAGGAAGCTGCTCGAGAAGAGAGGGTTGTGGCCTTATATGACTTCCAGGCCCGCAGCCCCCGAGAAGTCACCATGAAGAAAGATGATATCTTAACACTGCTCAGTTCCATCAACAAGGTGACTTTCCCTTCTACCTTTCTCCCCATCAACAGGGTGGCTCTTGCAGTCGACTCTCCCAACCCTGCCAGATACCCATGTTTTAACCAGCCAATATTTTTCTATTTCTCTCTCTCTTAAATAACCATAATTTATTGAGCAGTATCGTTCCTCCAGATGCTGTGTAGGATCCTGTACATATCTTTTGAGATTATAATACCAATTTTACAGTTAACAAAGTGAGGACTCAAAGAGCTTAAGTAACTAGCCCAAAGACATGTAAGCCATGAGTGACAATTCTGTAATATGTTTACAGGATTAAACTGCCTATTTCTTCTCATCTTTCCTTGCTCCTCTTCTGACCCATTGTTCCTAGTAATGGAACAAAAATGGCTGGGGTTAAGAGGAGCCTGGTCAAGGAGAAGTCTTTGGTCAACTTAGATTTTCTTTAGCCCTTATGGCTGTGAGAATACTGACAAAGTATTGTCTAGGATTTTAAATATATTTCTCATAAGAGCACGAGAAATATTTTTATATTCTAATGCTTCATTAATCTCCAAAAATGATTGAGAAGAAAAAAAGAGAGCTTGGGATTTGTTACTCTGAGGACAAGTAATTTTTTTAGAGAAGCAAGATTTTTATTATCAAATAAGCTGTGTTCCAGTCCTCTTTTCTCTTTGCTCAGTCTTCATTTCACCACATTATTCTCTGAGGATGTTAACTCCAGAGCAGTTAGTATAGCAACCCTCCTGTGGAGATCAAGGTCATACTTAAGCATAAAGCATTGGCATAGGTGAATTTCAGGGCAACACACAATATTTAGGGGCTCTGGGAGAGGGATGGTGAGAAGTTATTATACAATATTGTCATATGCAGGTGCTTCACCCACGAAAAGCCCCAGTTCGATTCTGGCCCTATGGGTTTTTTGTGAATTCCTAGTGGACAAAATGCCCCATCATGAAGAGAATGGCTGTCAGTTTTTGAAAACCTCATCACAGTTAAGGATCTAACATCAAGTATCAGATTCCTTGACTTCAGAGGCTTATCTCTGCAATTCCTGCAACTTCTGATGTATCTTCTTTGTAATATATAAAAATTATATGCTACCCATAAGCAATGGTTTGCTTCATCTGGCCATCAGCCTGTCCCTTTGCCTAGAGACTTAGTTATGAGGGTTAAAACTTCTCCTATATGTGGCTTTTCCAAGAACTAAGGAAGAAGTGGGGATTTTCTCTCCCTTTAGGACTGGTGGAAAGTGGAAACTGATGATCACCAAGGCTTTGTGCCAGCTGTCTACGTCAGGAAACTTGCCCGTGATGAGTTTCCTATGCTCCCACAACGGAGGCGAGAAGAGCCAGGCAACATCACCCAGCGTCAGGAACAGATTGAGAACCAGTAAGTTCTGAAGGCTGAAGAACAGAACAGTGTTTGGCCAAACATTTCAGATTGGTCAAAAACACGTCTTATGATTCTATATCTGTTAGATTAAGGATGCTTTGCAAATTCACAGATTTTAAGAGCTGAAAGTAAACTTAAGGTAATTCAAACCCTTTACTTTTTAAATGAGGAAAGGGAACCCCAGAACCATTAAGTCAAGTGCCAGAGGTCAGACACATATTAGGGTCACGTATTCTGACTCCCTGCCTGGCACTCTTTCACTCTTTCAAGGTTATCAAAAGGTCTTCTGACTTCCGTGTGAACTTTACTATGCCAGGCTACTTCATATCCAGTTGTCAATAGGAATGTGAGATTTTCACTTCTATAGAATGAGGAAGGCATATTGCCAGTCATACTGTTGGAACATTGACATTTTTATTGTTTTTAAATGAAACACTTTTGTCTCTCTGTTCTCAATGCTATTTTCCTTCCATCTTTATTTCCTCTTCTCTTTACTGTTTTCTTTTGATTTTTTCCTCCCTCTCATTTTTGTCCCTTTCATTCTCTCCCTTTCTCACCCTGCCTCTACTCTTCTGTGTTTTCTCCATCTCTTATTCCAGATTTCCCATTCTCTTTGTTTCTTCACCCAGGTACCTTTCTCTCCTGGATCGGGCAGAAGAACGCAGACGTCGTCTATTGCAACGTTACAATGAGTTTTTGCTGGCCTATGAGGCAGGAGACATGCTGGACTGGATCCGAGAAAAAAAGGCAGAAAACAGCGGGGTGGAATTAGATGATGTTTGGGAGCTGCAGAAAAAGTTTGATGAGTTCCAAATGGTGAGAAAGAGGAACCAACTCCTCTAGATGGCTTTATGAGGGTTATCATCATTTCCTTTTACCCCATATCTCCTCCTCAGTAACTCCTTAATTTCATATTTGCTAAATATCCTCCCCAAAACTACTGAGACTTCCACATTTCAAATATTTCTCTGGATATTACAAGTGGAAGGAAAATGCAGAGGAAACTAGTCACCCTGACTTTGCAGCCTGCAGTTCCTGCCATTCCCACATCCTACTGGAAGTGCTGGTCTCCCAGAATCTTCACAACTTGTCCTATACTGTCTTGTGTTCCTGCTGCCCAGGTTGAGATGGGGTGTTGTGAGACTCTTGCAAGATCTAATTATGGGGCAGAAGTTTGGATGGAAAGGTGGGAAGAACAACCTGACTTTACAACCAGAAAATTTCTAATTTTCTGCCTACCTAAAACTTTCCCATTCTCCTTTATTCTCTCAGATCCATTCCATTATTTTAACTAGCAATTAGTATAAACTACTTCCTCCTTTCTTTTCCATATGATACTTTCCTTACACATGGAACTCAAAACTATACAAAGCTATCGATTGATCGATCGATAGATAGATAGATAGATAAAGATAAAGCACATATATATACATATGGAGAGAGAGAGAAGTGAAAGAAAGGGAAGGGGAAAAAAAGAGGGTACAATTTATAAAAGAATACCAAGAATGAGACTTCCATGAGGAAACTCATTAAAAGCCCATTTCATAGTGAAATAAACAATGTCATCACCGTAGACATGGTGATGAGTTCCCTAGAGCTGTTACAACATCTTAATATAAGCAAATTGCAACTTAGGCAATGAAATTCTACAAAAGGTGGAGGAATTTGTATTGGTAGCAAAGAACATTACATGGCTCAGGTATAGACTCCTTTGATGGTATAATTTAATCCAGGGAGAAATCTAGGAAAATTAATGTGCTCCATAATCCATATAAATAACAGCTCTCTTGTCACGTTTTTGATAGCCACTGGGTATCAGGGAGTTTAAAGGTACTCTTCTTTGTGGCAGATTGGAGGAAGGCAGTTTGCTGTGTTCTGCAAATGTGGTTAGCAATATGTTTTAACCTGTAGCCAAGTCGGGGCAAAGATGAGCAGGTAAGTATGAAAGATTCTTGAGAAGGGGATTTATACTGCTTTGGATACATTTTCCCACCTAGGATTTGAAGACCAATGAGCCTCGGCTGAGGGATATCAACAAGGTGGCTGATGATCTTCAATTTGAAGAGCTTCTGACACCAGAAGGAGCTCAAATACAGCAGGTAACTATGGCTCCTTATTTCTTCTCACCACCAGGTTTGGGAAATCTTCATTTCATTTAAAAATACTTAATTTCATATTCTGAAGATCAACTAGAACATGCAGAAGGTAATGACAGTATGGAGCTAGCTACAGGAAAGGTCAAAGGAAATAGTTCAGATAGTCCAGCCATGTATCCATTTTAACTGATCTGAAATCTATAAATTGCCACACACCCCCCATCGCCACAAGAAATTCAGTGATCAAATGCATGAATACAAAGAAAATGCAGATAAAGGAACTATGACAGTGGGAAGTGGTTAATCAATAAAGTTTACTGGAAGAGATACTCTGATAAAATCTGATGAAAGAAGAATATAGGTAATAGAGATGGGGGAAAAAGCATTCTAGACCTGACTCAGATTTGGACTTGTGGTTCCATAAAAGATGTAATGAATTAATAGAATGTCTAGTCCAGTTCTCTGAGTTGTCATAAACCAGTGAGGATGAAGTCTCTGCCTCCTTTTGTGGTGATTGACCTGGGGTAAGAGTGAGAAGGAAAGTGCATAGGAACAATTTGCTTACTCTCTACAGTAAAATAGGGTTCTAAGAGGCTACCTGGTTTAGTAATTTCAAGACACAGAGCGGTATTATATTTCTCATAGAGAAAGGTAATACCTTCTAACTACCAAGGCAACACTTTCCACTCATTTTTTAGAGGTTGTAATATATCTCTGTGGCAGCCAACATCAATTGCTGCTCTAAGGTGGATTGTTCCACCCTAGAACATCAGTTTCAGAAGAAAACAAATTCCTTTCTTAACTACATTGGCATAGTTGAGACCCAAGTTCAAGCTATCCAAGAAAGAAAGGAACCTGTGCATTTTCTAAAGGAGATAACATGAAAACAACCAGGGTTTAAGCCCCATCTAGTCTTTTTTTTTTTTTTTTTTTAACATCTTTACTGGGTTATAATTGCTTTACAATCGTGTGTTAGTTTCTGCTTTATAACAAAGTGAATCAGTTATACATATACATATGTCCCCATATCTCTTCCCTCTTGCATCTCCCTCCCTCCCACCCTCCCTATCCCACCCCTCTAGGTGGTCACAAAGCACCAAGCTGATATCCCTGTGCCATGCAGCCGCTTCCCACTAGCTATCTATTTTACATTTGGTAGTGTATATATGTCCATGCCACTCTCTCACTTTGTCCCAGCTTACCCTTCCCCCTCCCCATATCCTCAAGTCCATTCTCTATTAGGTCTGCATCTTTAGTCCTGTCTTGCCCCTAGGCTCTTCATGACCACTTTTTTTTTTTTTTTTAGATTCCATATATATGTGTTAGCATACGGTATTCGTTTTTCTCTTTCTGACTTACTTCACTCTGTATGACAGTCTCTAGGTCCATCCACCTCACTACAAATAACTCAGTTTCGTTCCTCTTTATGGCTGAGTAATATTCCATTGTTCCATTCCATTGCCACATCTTCTTTATCCATTCATCTGTTGATGGACACTTAGGTTGCTTCCATGTCCTGGCTATTGTAAATAGAGCTGCAATGAACATTTTGGTACATGAATTATGGTTTTCTCAGGGTACATGCCCAGTACTGGGATTGCTGGGACGTATGATAGTTCTATTTTTAGTTTTTTAAGGAACCTCCATACTGTTCTTCATCGTGGCTGTATAAATTTACATTCCCACCAACAGTGCAAGAGGGTTCCCTTTTCTCCACACCCTCCCCAGCATTTATTGTTTGTAGATTTTTTGATGAAAGCCATTCTGACGGTGTGAGGTGATACCTCATTGTAGTTTTGATTTGCATTTCTCTAATGATTAATGATGTTGAGCATTCTTTCATGTATCTGTAGTCAATCTGTATATCTTCTTTGGAGAAATGTCTATTTAGGTCTTCTGTCCATTTTTGGATTGGGTTGTTTGTTTTTTTTTTTGATATTGAGCTGCATGAGCTGCTTGTAAATTTTGGAGATTAATCCTTGGTCAGTTGCTTCATTTGCAAATATTTTCTCCCATTCTGAGGGTTGTCTTTTCGTCTTGTTTATGGTTTCCTTTGTTGTGCAAAAGCTTTGACGTTTCATTAGGTCCCATTTGTTTTTATTTCCATTTCTCTAGGAGGTGTGTCAAAAAGGATCTTGCTGTGATTTTTTGTCATAGAGTGTTCTGCCTATATTTTCCTATAAGAGTTTGATGTTGTCTGGCCTTACATTTAGGTCTTTAATCCATTTTGAGCTTACTTTTGTGTATGGTGTTAGGGAGTGTTCTAATTTCATTCTTTTAAATGTAGCTGTCCAGTTTTCGCAGCATCACTTATTAAAGAGGCTGTCTTTTCTCCACTGTATATTCTTGCCTCCTTTATCAAAGATAAGGTGACCATATGTGCATGGGTTTATCTCTGGACTTTCTATCATGTTCCATTGGTCTATATTTCTGTGTGTGCCAGTACCATACTGTCTTGATTACTGTAGCTTTGTAGTATAGTCTGAAGTCAGGGAGCCTGATTCCTCCAGCTCCGTTTTTCTTTCTCAAGATTGCTTTGGCTATTCAGGGTCTGTTGTGTTTCCATAAAAATTGTGAAATTTTTTGTTCTAGTTCTGTGAAAAATAGCAGTGGTAGTTTGATAATGATTGCATTGAATCTGTAGATTGCTCTGGGTAGTATAGTCATTTTCACAATGTTGATTCTTCCAATCCAATAACATGGTCTATCTCTCCATCTGTTTGTATCATCTTTAATTTCTTTCATCAGTGTCTTATAATTTTCACCATATAGGTCTCTTGTCTCCTTAGGTAGGTTTATTCCTAGATATTTTATTCTTTTTGTTGCAATGGTAAATGAGAGTGTTTTCTTAATTTCACTTTCAGATTTTTCATCATTAGTGTATAGGAATGCAAGATATTTCTGTGCATTAATTTTGTATCCTGCTACTTTGCCAAATTCATTGATTAGCTCTAGTAGTTTTCTGGTAGAATCTTTAGATTCTCTATGTATAGTATCATGTCATCTGCAAACAGTGACAGCTTTACTTCTTCTTTTCCGATTTGGATTCTTTTTATTTCTTTTTCTTCTCTGATTGCTGTGGCTAAAGAGGAAATCAAAAAATACCTAGAAACAAATGACAATGAAAACACAATGACCCAAAACCTATGGGATGCAGCAAAAGCAGTTCTAATAGGGAAGTTTATAGCAATACAATCCTACCTAAAGAAACAAGAAACATCTCAAATAAACAACCTAACCTTACACCTAAAGCAATTAGAGAATGAAAAAAAATTAAAAACAAAGTTAGCAGAAGGAAAAAAATCATAAAGATCAGATCAGAAATAAATGAAAAAAAATGAAGGAAATGATAGAAAAGATCAATAAAACTAAAAGCTGGTTCTTTGAGAAGATAAACAAAATTGATAAACCATTAGCCAGACTTATCCAGAAAAAAAGGGAGAAGACTCAAATTAACAGAATTAGAAATGAAAAAGGAGAAGTCACAACTGACACTGCAGAAATACAAATGATCATGAGAGATTACTACAAGCAACTCTATACCAATAAAATGGACAACCTGGAAAAAATGGACAAATTCTTAGAAATGCACAACCTTCTGAGACTGAACCAGGAAGAAATAGCAAATATGAACAGACCAATCACAAGCACTGAAATTGAAACTGTGATTAAAAATCTTCCAACAAACAAAAGCCCAGGACCAGATGGCTTCACAGGAGAATTCTATCAAGCATTTAGAAAAGAGCTAACACCTATCCTTCTGAAACTCTTCCAAAATATAGCAGAGGAACACTCCCAAACTCATTCTACGAAGCTACCATCACTCTGATACCAAAACCAGACAAAGATGTCACAAAGAAAGAAAACTACAGGCCAATATCACTGATGACCATAGATGCAAAAATCCTCAACAAAATACTAGCAAACAGAATCCAACAGCACATTAAAAGGATCATACACTATGATCAAGTGGGATTTATCCCAGGAATGCAAGGATTCTTTAACATACGCAAATCAATCAACGTGATACATCATATAACCAAATTGAATGAGAAAAACCATATGATCATCTCAATAGATGCAGAGAAACCTTTCTACAAAATTCAACACCCATTTATGATAAAAACCCTCCAGAAATTAGGGATAGAGGGAACTTTCCTCAACATAATAAAGGC
Organism: Balaenoptera ricei; assembly: GCF_028023285.1. Classification (NCBI taxonomy): domain Eukaryota; kingdom Metazoa; phylum Chordata; class Mammalia; order Artiodactyla; family Balaenopteridae; genus Balaenoptera; species Balaenoptera ricei. The sequence goes on along the minus strand of NC_082639.1, from coordinate 115,773,803 downwards.
CATATATGACAAACCCACAGTCAACATCGTCCTCAATGGTGAAAAAGTGAAACTGTTCCCACTAAGATCAGGAACAAGACAAGTTTGCCCACTCTCACCACTATTATTCAACACAGTTTTGGAAGTCTTAGCCACAACCATCTAGTCTTTAGACACCACTGAGCTGTCTGAGTTAGCTCCCTAACTAAAGTCTGTGTTTGCCTCTTTCAGGAATTGAATGCCCGCTGGGGGTCCTTGCAGAGGCTGGCAGAGGAACAGCGCCAGCTGTTGGGCAGTGCCCATGCTGTCCAAATGTTTCACAGGTAAGAATTTTAACTGAAAACAGTGCTACTCTAGAACCCGCTCAAGAACTGCCAATTCTACTTAGTATAGTAGATCCATAGCTATAAATTTAACCCTTCTTCCTGGAGAAAATCAGAAATCAGGCGCTTCAGTAGTAGATTGCTCACTTGACACATAGACTACTCCCAGACAACAAACTTCAATTTTCTAGTACCTAGGCTTGGGCCCTGGTACATACATAATTAGCAGTCTTTATATGTTTTCATGATAGTGAATGAAAATTGAAGTTGAAACAAGAGGTTTAAGTAATTACATTTCTGAACTAGAAGTAGACAGTAGAGGGCAAGAAACATCATATTGACTCCAACTGCTGATTCAACAATTTTTTATGTCTGATTTCCAAATCTGTGTCTATACTAAGAAACACACACAACTAAGTAAGCAAACAAATGAATGAACAAGCCTAATGAAAGCCAAACACCTTTACTGTGTATAAATGTATTTTTGAATATTCGGAGAAGGGAAAACTGAAGCAGACAGGTCTTGTTTAGAATGGCTTAAGTTGGAAAATCATGAAACGCAACAGTTAAGCATGGAGTTTTCCATCAGGCTACCTGGTTGAAAGTTAGGCTCCACCATTTGGCAGTGGTATAACCTTGAAAAAATAGTTAATTTCTTTTTTTTTTTTTCTGCTTAGCCTCTTAAGCTTTAGTTTTCTCATATGTGAAATGGGACTGGTAATAGTAACTAGGCCTCAAGTAGTTGTTGTAAAGATTAAATGCACCTAAGTTCTAACACATTAAAAAGGATGATGATGGTGGTAGTGATGACTTCTTTATGAACTCAGCTAGTCTGCCTCTAGTATGCCTATTATTCTTAAACTCTTCACTCTCATGTACCAGAGAAGCAGATGACACCAAGGAACAGATTGAGAAGAAGTGCCAGACCCTCAGTGCTGCTGACCCTGGCTCAGACTTGTTCAGTGTTCAAGCCCTTCAGCGACAGCATGAGGGCTTTGAGAGGGACCTCATACCCCTGGAGGAAAAGGTGAGACGTGCTTTTAAGCTTTTCCAACACATTCATCTTCATATTTATACCTATTAATGTCCTTTTCTTTGGTTTTATTGTCCAGTCTCTTATTCTTATAGTTCTCTTTATCCTACTGCATACTTGTACTTTTACCTTGTCCCTAAGGCAAGTCCACTAAGAGGACATGCCCCAGGACCATTCACATGGAGGGAAAACTTTTTAAATTTTTAAAAATTATAGTTGATTTACAAAGTTGTGTTAATTACTGCTGTACAGCAAAGTAATTCAGTTATACATATATATATATATACATTCTTTCTTTATATTCTTTTCTATTATGGTTTATCATAGGATATTGAATATAGTTCTCTGGGCTATACAGTAGGACCTTATTGTTTATCCATTCTATATAGAAAAGCTTGCATCTGCTAACCCCAACCTCCCACTCCATTCCTCCCCCAACCCCCTCCCCCTTGGCAACCACCAGTCTGTTCTCTATGTCCATGATTCTGTTTCTGTTTCATAGGTGGGTTCATTTGTGTTATATTTTAGATTCCACATATAAGTGATATCATATGGTATTTGTCTTTCTATTTCTGACTTACTTCACTTAGTATGATAATATCTAGTTGCATCCATGTTGCTGCAAAGGGCATTATTTCATTCCTTTTTATGGCTGAGTAATATTCCTTTGTATATATACCACATCTTCTTTATCCATTCATCTGTCGATGGACATTTAGTATGCTTCCATGTCTTGGCTATTGTAAATGGTGCTGCTATGAACATAGGGGTGCATGTATCTTTTGAATTATAGTTTTGTCTGGATATATGCCCAGGAGTGGGATTGCTGGATCATAGGGTAATTCTTAGAATTCTTAGAATTCTTCTTAAAAACTTATTTTTAGTTTTCTGAGGAACCTCCATACTGTTTTCCACAGTGGCTGCACCAAATTACATTGAGGGAAAATATATTGTAAATGAACTTCCTACTATCTAAGTACCTCTTTAGTGAGTTCCAATAGGCCAGAACTTACAGAAGTTAGTTGGAGGTCAGCAGCCTAAGATAAATAGGAAATGGCCAGATCTACGCCTGAGTATGGTACAGAGTTTCCTTAGCAAGGGATTGAAGGAGCTTAATCCTACTCTGACCAAAAAATAATCTCTAGAGCTTGCCAAATACACTCTGGAAAAATCAGAGACATCATAGAACTTGCATTATCATATAAAGCAAAAAGAAGCACAGAAAATGTCTACATTGAATAGATTTTCACATTAAAAATTAGACATTTGCCACCGAGTCAATCACCGTGCCTGATAGCCTTGTTATATATTTATTTATTTGTTTGTTTATTTATTTTTACAAAGGTTTATTCTTAAATGTACAATATTTTATAAAGTAGCAAGTTGTTCTTGTACCTCATTGAAGTCTATTTGAGGAAGGAGCACCACCGGGACTTGGAACTCTTCCTTTCCTAAGATTCAGGTGTTACTCCAGGCTGATTATCAGAGCTCTTGACTTCCTAGGTGGCTGTATTGGGGGAGACAGCAGATCGGCTCAGTGAGTCCCACCCAGATGCCACCGATGACCTGCAGAGGCAGCGACTGGAGCTGAATGAGGCCTGGAATGACCTGCTTGGGCTTACGGAGGAACGTAAGGAGAACCTACAGGAGGACCTAAAATTCTTCCTGTTCCTCAGCCAGGCCAGGTAAAGCTCCAGAGGCAGACTTCCACCAGGTGGTGTGGGCAATTTCCAAGTCTGGCCCATGAGCAGAGCATCTAGGAGCAGTCTAGGTACAGGTGCTCTTCACTGCTGGGTTTGGAGTGTGCCTCTAGGCCCAGATTGTACCTCCAGTAAGGCACAAAATTCTCATTTTCAGTATCTCAAGCCAATTCCTTCAAACTGAAATATTTCAGTTTGAAGGAATGTGTGGTTATCTATACCAATTAAGTAAGTTTCTATAGAGTGTATATTATATATAAGGTGTTATATCAGGAATTACAGGATATAGGGGGGGTTAGTCTACTGGAGAAGCAAAGAAGAATACAGATAACCATGGTAGAACATAATACAGCCCAAAACACACATCCTAGCAAATAGATGGAACTATGCAAACAAAAGTGTGAGAATAAGAAAGGTACAGAATACCCATGATGTGGGGACAGCTAGAGCCTGGGTTTTGTATGTCACAGGGGTAAGGAGAACTAGCAAGAGATAAACTCAGAAATGTTAAAATCAAGTCCTGGAGAAGTTTCACTGCCTTGCTAAAGACTTTAGACATTATCACGTTTTAGCAAATATGCACTTTATCTGTGGAACAGTTCTCACATCCTGCCCCATCATATCAGTCTGCTGAGAGGATCATTTAGAATTGAGGGTTCAGGAAGTAGTAGTTTGCAATGCAACACTTTTGAAGAAAAAAGGGGGAAACTTTGGCAAATGATTGCAGTTGCCCTTGGTAACACCCTCCCCAATTCAGGGTCTCTGGAAAGCTATAGTTTTTCATACAGTATAAATAAATAGCATCCATACTCATTCTCCCAAATCATATATATGCTCATATATCTCTGTATATATAGGTTCTACCTGTAATTCAGATTCCAAGTTAAATGCCGCCTCTTTCTCTTTATGAAGTCTTACTTTTCAATATTTCAAAAGCAATATCCCCACCCTCAGAGCAACTCTAACACCTTATTTTATCTCTTTAGGACAGTCTTGCTTTTTAGTACTTTTTAAAAATATGTATTAGTGTCTATGTTTTGTTTGCTTTTTTTTTTTCTTCTTTCAGTATAAAGTGTGAGCTCCTGGAAGGCACAAATATATCTCTTTCACAATGTTTGGTGCTTAGTAAACACCCAATAAAACTCAGTTGTTTAAATAAGTGAATAAATAAATTTACAAAAGAAGAGACCATTCTGCCCTAAAGCTACTGATTCCTATTTAACAAACAAGAGCAAGGGCATTCTTCATGAGATGCTTAATCTGACCATCATATATAATTTTTTAAGTCAATGCATTATTATTTGACATTTACCATCTGGAGCAGATGTACTTGCGCTTTCCTTGTCTAATTTCTTGACTGCTAAAAGAGTGGGAAATGGCCCTGATTTAGTCAATAGCACAGGAGTAGGGGGTGGAGGTGCTATGTGTGTGTATGTGTTGGACAGAAACATGTACTGGATTCTATTGGGAATAAAAGTAAGAAGAAAGACATGCCTTCCCTGAGATTCTATACTAAAATAGATCTTTAAACCCAAGATCTATCCACTTTAAAGGAACAAGACTTGTTAGCAGTAATGGAATATGTACCAGTCCAGGATTCCAGTGTCTGGGTTCTACTCCAGATGTCTGCTTTTAGTTTTAGCACATGGGAAAATTGCTTACATTCTCTAGGCCAACTTCTTCATATCCAAAATGGAAAAAAAAAGAATTCCCAGAATTCTACACAAAATTATTGCAAGAATCAAAAGAGATAATAAGTGAAGAAAATTTCAAATGCAAGGGAATGCTATTATTAAGTTATAAAGTGAAAACAACAAATCTAAAATGTGTGAAGTATATAAACCTGATAGAAAATACTGATATGGAAATGTTTTCTAGAGGAGAAAAAGCCCAAGGACAGACAGTTCTATAGCAAGTTACAAGATTCTCTTGTCAATCTCAATATGTCTCTTTCTCTAGGGACCAACAGAATTGGCTCAGTGGCATTGGTGGCATGGTATCATCCCAGGAGCTAGCTGAGGATTTAACTGGCACAGAGATCATGATAGAGCGACACCAGGTATGGTTACAAAAGCCGTAGTGCCTGATCACATGACCTCACAACCTTCCCTCATTTTACAACTTTGGTGAGATGTCACTGGCCTCACCAGTCTCTGCCCCCTTTTTGCCACAGGAGCATCTTGCTGAAATGGAGGCCGAGGCTCCCACCTTCCAAGCCTTAGAAGACTTCGGTACACATCTTATAAGCAGTGGGCACCGTGCCAGCCCTGAAATTGAAGAAAAGCTTCAAGCTGTCAAACTAGAGAGAGATGAGTTGGAGAAAGCTTGGGAACAACGCAAGAAGATGCTAGATCAGTGTCTGGAATTGCAGGTACTGCAAATTCTCAATCATTAGGCAGGATTAGCTGCAGTCTGTTCCATCTATGTAATTTTACATGGTTAATACACGTGCTTATTTCACTGGACTTCCATGCTGAAAGCATAAGGGCATCTCTTGATTATCTGACATTGTATTTCCTGCTCTGTAGACTGTTCATTGTGGTGTTCTTTACTCCTTATTCCTGTTAAAAAAACAAACAAAATGGGGGTCAGCCCCAGGGCATGGGGGGCGTAAAATTGGGTGATTATACTTTATTGATTGATTGAGGGTTTGATTGATTGAGTTTTATTGAGAACCTACTGTGTGCAGGGCCCTGGGAACACAAAGATTAGTAAGATAGTGTCTCTTTTCTAAAAGTAATGAAATTAGACATGTAGGCAGATCATTCTCATACAGTAAGATAATCACTGATAAAATGTATGAGTGTTTTGAGATTATGGCAGACGGAGTGATTAACGCTTTTGAGGGAAGAGAGTGAGAGTGTCACAGGCTACCCTGAAAAATACCAGAGTTTATTAGAGTCTGAAAGAAATAACCAGCCAGTACTTATGTATAGGATATGGGAAATAGTACCCCAAGAATGGAGTATAGCTTATATGAGAACATAAAACATCTTTTCAGGGAAGAGTAAAAGGTCCAGTATAGCTAAGATTTATGGTATGAATGTTTCTTGGAAGAATATTGGCACCCCTTACAGGGTCCCTTATATCAATATCACAGGAGACTGGGGAGATAATTTCCTCTGTCCACCTGGAATGAATATATCATATACATTCAACTTTATTCCCCATAGTTTTTCCGAGGGAACTGTGATCAGGCTGAGAGCTGGATGGTGGTACGTGAGAATTACCTAAGGTCAGATGATAAGGGTTCCTTAGACAGTCTGGAGGCCTTGATGAAGAAACGTGATGATTTGGACAAAGCAATCACTGCCCAGGTAATAACAACTAACATAAGAATTCCAATAATAACTATTAGTAATAATAACAGAAATTCTACACGTTTGTGGTTTATACTTATTTTAATTCCCATTTGATTCTTAGAGAAAACTCTGAAGTAGGCAGGGCACATGGTGGCTTAGTCTTAGCCAAGTCGCATGTGACATTGGACTTTTTACTTTAAATCCAGCTTTTTAAAACTTGACTTTTAGAATTGGAAGCTATTTAATATACTGTCTAACATCCCATCCAATGTAGGAATCATCTTCTACAATGGCCATGGGAAGTGTCTCTTCTATAGGGAACTCAGCACCATGCTGAGATGGGAAGTAGCTCATTTCTGTATCATTATCGTTTCTCCTCTTGTTGAGTTAAAATCCACCTCCCCATAAGGCATCTACCTTTTGGCCTTAGTTTTGTTTCCCTTTGTGAAGCCACAAAGGATATGACCGTCCTTTTCTAGGAGGGAGTCTGGGATTGCATGAAGGGCCTAATTTCTGTGCATCTGGGTTTTTTCTCTTTCTTTTATCTAGGAAGAGAAGATCACTGAGCTAGAACTTTTTGCTGAGCAGCTCATAGCTAATGACCACTATGCCAAGGAAGAGATTGCTGCTCGGCGCCAACGGGTACTAGACAGGTCAGTCCTGAGCACTTGTTTTGTGAGTTATAGGTAGATGTAGCAAAGTGGCCTCTTTGTTAACATTGAAGATGGTGGTAACACTGAGTTCTCATTTCTAAATGCCTAAAACTACCTTGAAAATTTGGGAAATGTTCTGATCTAGACTCATAGAATGAAAGACTTGGAAGTTACCTTAGAAATTACCTGACTTAATCACTTTATTTCATATCTGAAAATAATGAGACTGTGTTATATATAACATATAAATATACAATAATATGTAATATATAAGGAAATATATGAATAAATAATATATAACTATGTTATATACATGACATATAAATATATAAATAATGAGAGGAGAAAGGGTAGGTAAGCAAATAAGAAGATTCATGAATATGGCATCAAAGCTTGGTGGAATGGTAGAGGACAGAGAGTAATCTAGCCCCGATTTCCAGATGGAACGCTCTCAAAGAACAGCTGATTGCTGAGCGAACGAAACTTGGAGACTATGCTGACCTAAAACAATTCTACCATGACCTCAAGGACCAAGAAGAATGGATCAGTGAGATGCTGCCCATAGCCTGTGATGAATCCTACAAAGACCCCACCAACATTCAGGCAAGTTCAAGATAAGAATCTTAGAAAACTTCAACATACTCAGATTGTTGGATGAATGGTCACCTTGCGATACTGAACACTTCCTTACTGTTCAGAGCACTGTCACTGCCTTCAGGGACTTCTGAGTCTAACGTGGAGTGAGTTCTTCAGAAGTTATCATCACCTTGGTTATGATAGAAATGTTAACTCTTCCTTTTAAACAGAATTTATCTCATCTTGCTTCCTAAATTAGGTGGTAACTTAGTTTCTGCTTTCCCTTCAGAGAAAATATCTGAAGCACAAGACCTTTGAAAATGAGGTCTATGGCCGAGCTGAGCAGGTGAAAGGAGTCATCACCTTGGGGAACACTCTGATTGAGAGGAGGGCATGTGATGGCAATGAAGAGACCATGAAGGTAGGTTCTGCTCACAATGGGTTTTGGGCTACAAAGGCACATGAAGAGAAATCTTTTATACTCTTTCAATGTTTCCATGTGTAGGGATATGGAATATGTTTCATAGTGAATTGTCTTTCCTTTGATTTTTGCACAAAGGCGGAGGAAAATAGTGATGCTCAGACCTTATCACTCCCATCATTCTCAGTACCTTGACCTCCAAGAAAGCTTTAGACTTAATTCTTATGTGTTATCATGCTTGCCTTATATTTTCTATCCTTACTACTAAGAGCTTTGATATTTAGGCATCAGCCTCCGTAATCAGCCCATGACCCTTTATTCAAAATTTCTTCTAACACCTCCCGTTGCTTTCCCAGATTTAAACCAGCATAACTGATTTAAAATATCAATATATAAGATTCCAGTACTGGCAGATTTTGACTAGACCCTAACTCCAGAGCCTCCCTACGTTATCCTTTCAAGTTGTCACAGGACCCTAAACACCATAATGACCACTCAATTTTGGGAGGCTAGGGTCAAGTAGAAGAGTTGGAGAAAAACTGGGACTACTTGTTTGAGAGAACAATTGACAAAGGACAGAAGCTCAATGAAGCTAGTCGCCAGCAGAGGTTCAACACAGGCATCCGGGACTTTGAGTTCTGGCTCTCAGAGGTAATTATACCTGGAAATGGTGTGGGCATGGGAGCTTAATAAATACTTGTCAGATAAACAGACTTTTGCATGAACAATTTCCTTGACTCTTCTTGGGAAAACTTTGGGGATGTAGTTGCTAATCTTGGTCTCCTTAAAGACAGTTTGTGTCTGGCAGCTTTATTTGTTTATCCTTCCATTCCCAGGCAGAGACACTGCTGTCCATGAAAGATCACGCCAGGGATTTGGCTTCGGCAGGAAACTTGCTCAAGAAGCATCAGCTATTGGAAACAGAGATGTTGGCCCGAAAGGTAAGTAGTGTTGGAATCCCACTCCTCTGGCCAGAATGGAAATGTTTGTGACTTTTCTCTCTCCTGTCTTCGGAGTCCATTGGAGAACATAGACTTGCAAAACTGAACGTAGTGTTCTTATCCATCAGTCATTATAATCAGGTCAAGTCCATGGGCTTCAGAGCCATTAACCTATTTTCATTAAATTATATTGAATAGATTCTAAGACTCCAAGAAGTAGATCCTAAAAATGATCTTGTTTACTTTTTAATGACCTATGCATATAAACTCACTCTCTTCCAAAGCTGAATATCTGATCTGGTCTTTGAGAGAAAATAGAAGTTTATTTTACAGAACTACTGAAAAAAAAAAAAAATATGGGACACAGGCTGTGGAGTTGAACTATAAATACACTCTGAAAATTCTATGGAGCATTCCAGTTGTATCCTAATATCAAGCATAGATGTGTCCTGGGAGCTGTAATAAACATTCTGACAGGTGTTCATTTCACACTGGAGCATTTTATATTATCGGTTTTATTGGGTAACACAGATACCCACAGAAAGGGCAAGAAGTCAAAGGCTTTCTAAGTTCAGTTTCAGGACTTGATGATATTCCCTGTGACATCACTAAGGGGCAGACTTAGAATGCAAAGAGACACAGAAGGAGGCTGTGTTCTGGGTGGGACCAGCTGAAGAATATTACCAATAGAGTAGCTTCTTCTTGAATATTTCAGTCCATCAATCTGTGTCATAATCTGCACTGTGAAAAGATAGTTCTGCTTGGAGACACAGCATTGTTCACCAAGGTCTTATTTTCCATATGGGGAGAGGAAGAAAATACAGGGGAAAACATCAGAAGGCCAAATGTATAGTTCGAATAATGTAGTCATGCTATCCATATTGCCTCTGGTCTTGCACTTATCCAATCTGAGTTAAAAGAGCATAAGGTCAAATTCATTATCTTCAAAATTGATCTATTTGACCCAGTCTTTGAACTTGAACTAGTGGTGGTTAAAGTCCAGGGTCTACTTAATATCTATACTATACTATTCACTGAGGACACTTGGGCTTTCTAGGATGCACTCGAGGACCTGAATATGTTGGCTGCAGATCTGATCTCCAGCGGGACTTTCAATACTGACCAGATTGTGGAGAAAAGGGATAATGTCAATGAGCGCTTCCTGAAAGTCCAGAAATTGGCAGCTGAACACCATGAGAAACTGAAAGAGGCCTATGCCTTGTTCCAGTTCTTCCAGGACCTAGACAATGAGGAATTCTGGATAGAGTATGTACTGACAGCTCACGTTGCATAGATAGTCCAAGAAAATAGATAACCCACCAAACATGTTCTTATTTGATGCTGAAATGAAATACATAGTTGCTTCTTGCAGTTCGCTTTACTTCTTACTCATGTCTGCCTTAGCCTAAAATGAACATTGGTTTTATTTTTCCCAAATTTTTTCACTGTACGCAGGCAGAGGGAGACAAGCACGGAGGGAGTGGGGAGCAGTTCACATACATTCTGGGAAGAAAATTAAGAAACTGTATATATTTGTTTTGGATAGCTCATAGAATGTGTAATGCTCATTCTGAATGAGAGAGCTGAGCATTTACAACTTACCGGACTGATGAGATCATTGTCGTGATTCTTTCTGTATCTTGTGTATCTCTTGTAATATGCCACTGAACTTGACACTGGCATAAAATGCTGCTATGCTGCTATGGTATTATTGCTAATTCTACTTTTGTTGTAAAAAATATGATTGGAAAATCTTAGCAAATTAAATTACTTGCCCTGCTTCCACCCTGCCTCATCATGTTCCTCTTCTACAAACCTGCTGATTCTTATTTGTAATCAATGAATTAGAGGAAAGAAATGTGCATAGGGCAGCTAGTAGGACATTTTTGAACCTTTTTAGAATTAGTAAGATGATATAATCTTGTCTACGAAGTCTTTTACCAAGCTTCATGGTGATATTCAAACATTTTACACTCAGAACCTATCCAACGGCCATGATTCCTATAATGTCCCTCTTTATACCTATTCTACTTAAATTAGTTACTGATATTAATAGACAAAAATAACAAAGGTCATATATGCATATATGTTTGTATATGTATATATGTAGGTGTGTGTGTCTCTAATTTTCACGTTTTTTGAAAGAGAAACATTACTGTAAGTTCTTGAGCAAAGAGGAGAAGATACACACATAGACAGGCAAAGGAAGTAATGGGAAGGCTGTTATGGCTATGCATATGGCAGAGATCAGTATGTTATTTTAATTTGTATTGCCATAAGTCAAATATTTTGCTGAAAGCCTCTGCCTCTAATTAACTTTGTGATTAATGACACCACAGTGTTCCAGAATTTACCCCCACCCCACCCCCAGCCAAACACACACTCTTAGAAAACCTTCATTTTAGGATGACGTCAGATGTCTAAAGTCTGCATTTTTTGTTTTTTCCTTGGTCTTAGGGAGAAGTTGGTACGAGTGCGATCCCAGGATTACGGGAGGGATCTGCAGGGGGTTCAGAACTTACTGAAGAAGCACAAACGCCTAGAAGGGGAGTTGGTGGCACATGAACCCACCATCCAGGTAGGAATATGAAACCTGAAAAGACTGGGATAATCTAATAGTAGTCCATGTTATGGATAAATAGGTTGAGGTTACAAAACGTGAAGGTGGCATGCCAAGGTCACACAGAGAGTTAGTTGTAGAGTTCACAAGTGTTCTCCTCCACATTTTGTCTCCCATGAATAGAAGAATCTGCATGGAAACTCATGCTCTTCCGTGGAAAGAGCACTTTTAGTCCAGGGCACAATTGCTGACAATTAGGTTACAGGTTGGGACATCTGGAAAAGCTGTACCTGAGCTGAGCTGTATGAAGAGGGCAACCTTGAGTCTTGGCTTGGCAGCAGGGTCACCCTGTGCCCACGAATAATGCATAAAGCAGATCCTGGAAAGTAGCCTCATTCAAACATCAAGGTATTTGTTCGAATACTTGGTGAAGTTTAGCTTGCTAGATCTTAATGCAGCTTTCTTCATTCTCCCAGGATTGTCAGGACCACCTCGAGTACCTCCAGTTTGTAAATGAGCCAGAGGGTGTGAAGGGCTAGATACTTTGCCAGGAAACTGTGGATAAATGGGGAGAGGTTGTGGGGTAACGTGACATGGAGGGGGTGTGTTCTTCAGAATGTGCTGGATATGGCAGAGAGGCTGGGAGACAAGGCTGCCGTGGGGCGAGAGGAGATCCGGGAGAGGCTGGATCAGTTTGTTCAACACTGGAACCAGCTCAAAGAGTTGACCAAGACTCGGTGAGTTGGGGCTATGAGGCCCAATTCTCTTCTTGTATTGCAGGTATTGGATTGGTATTGAGAAGATACTTGAGTGCTTGCTCAGCATTTCTCCCCAGCTACCAATCTCTGTCTAATTTCTAAGTGCCTGCTCAAATGCCAAGTCTTCCATGAAGCTTTCCCCATGTACCCCAGGCAGAAATGACACTGCCTCTGTGTTGTGAATATACCTCTACTCTTGTGCTTACTTGCAGCTGTCTTTTATCATTGTCACCCTATACGTGTTATTCTTCATACCACATTGTCCCTCACATCCCCGTTTTACTTTATACATCTCCCCAGTCTTAATATTACACGCAGTGCTTAGTAATAAAAGAATGATGGAATATTTTTCTCCCTTATAACCATATAGTCCTATAGCCAATTAAAATCTTACAAGATAGTTCCACTCTGCTACATTCCCACTGCTTACTAGTTTTTTCTTATCTTTTGGGATTTACTTTCCTCTTACAGAGGGATTCGGTTGGGAGAGTCCCTAGAATACTTGGAATTCATGGAGAATGCTGAGGAGGAGGAAGCTTGGATCAGTGAAAAGGAAGCTATGGTTACCCGAGGGGATTCTGGAGACACTTTGGCTGCTACTCAGGTGAGTAACAGGCTGAATGGATCAATTTTCTTCTCTTCAATTTGAATCTTTTCTTAAGTAGTCAATATTTTCACCTGTAAAATTAGAATCTTTCTTCTGGTGGAAGAAAACTTTCAGGTCAGTTCTTAGTATACGATGTTCTTGATACTTAATATTTTTCTGCTAGATGGAATGTTTCCTAGAATTATGTAAATTTCAATGTGAAGAAATCCTTATGTATTACCTTGATCAACACTCATTCCCAAATCCAGAAAAGTCTAAGGTCACATGGTAAGTTAGAAACAATGTCACTTGTATTCCTTTGGCTCTTTTTCTGGTAAGATTGCCTTTCTGGCAAGTGAAGAGTTTGGGGAGAGGAATTTAGTGGAGCTATGCAGGAGTAAGTGGACACTCATCTAGTCTGCCAATTTAGTTGAATCATCCCTGGTGAATGGCATCAAAGGGAATCAGAATGTGAGTGGGATAGATTGTCTAGTCTTGGAAGTTTTGATTCTCACTGACTCATTTACACAGAGCTTGTTAAAGAAACTCGAAGCTTTGGAGAATGACTTCGCTGTCCATGAGATCCGAGTGCAAAATGTGTGTGCTCAAGGAGAAGACATCCTGAGCAAGGTGAGCTGCGCTAGGGGTTCTGGGTCAAAAAAGGATTTTCAAAAAGGGATTGGCCCAAATGTAGAATCATGAGCAGTGCTAAAATCATACATAGAACTTTGATAATCTCTTCTAAGCTGCTTTTTTGTTATTGTTGTTATTGTTTCAGTAAATAATTATTTATTCAATTTCTGTTTTCTGGAAGTTTTTTTTCAAGTTCTTATAGGTACACTTTTTAGAGTTTTTAAAAAATCATTTGTTGACACTCTTACTCTTATCCTCTGCAGAATATGGCCTTTGAAAATATCTTATACGTGACTTGCTTTGGTCATAGAGTATTGTAAGAATGTGAAGAAATTTCTTTGCATGCCTCTAGAGATGAGGACCCCACTGAAACCTCTTTGTGATTTGAGAACTATTGTTTTGTTTAGCTGCCTGTTTTAACAGAGGCTTAGTGATCTAAATGCTGAATCCTAAAGAATACAAAAGAATCCTAAACAAAGATGACTCTGTACCTTCGAGATGCTTATGCCAACTAAGAAGATCACACTTATATGGACAAACATGAGAAGATTGTCCAAATGCTGGGGTAGAAATAATCATCTGGGCGGAATAGATATTATTCTATTATAGGTGAATAATAGAATAATTTCACTAGACCTAGAAGAGAGTAGCTATATATTTGGAATGGGAGAGATGAGAGCTTTTTAATAGTACTAAAGAATTCACATTTCTGTCCCTGGACACTCATCAGTATATCTGTCTCTCCTCCTTTCGACCTTGGTGTTACAGGAGGAAAGTCAGCATAAAGAGAAGATTTCTACCAAGATAGAGGCTCTAAAAGAGAAGGCCCCTTCTCTGGCCAAGGCAATGGCTGCTTGGAAGTTACAACTGGAAGATGATTATGACTTTCAGCAGTTCATCTGGAAGGCTGATGTGGTTGAGGCCTGGATAGGTACGACATGTGAGGGCCAGAGTCTTAGGTTTGAGAAACGCTGACAATTCCATTTATAGAATGGATCCTGGGGCTCTGTTGCTTACCATGGGAAGAAAGATGCTCCCTTCATTACTCCTATTCCGTCTGGACACAATTACAATTACACTCACACATGTGCAAACACACACATGCCCACACACACACAAACACACAGAGACACATGCTGAGGGGATAACTAAGTACTATAATTCCAGAGAACATCTTTTTTGGAAACTGGTGATTTCACATGTGATATTCAGCAAGATAGGGCCATGGCAAAACATTCTAGGCAATAAACTGTGTGCTTGATTTACTTATAATTTATGTCTAGTCTGCAGTTTTCCTTATGAAACATTCAGAAGTCCTCTTGGCTCCAGCTCTGTTTCAATCAGTTTTATCCTGCATAAGTCTAGAAAAACAATTCACTGGACCCTACACCCCCCATATTCCAATGAATCATCTGTTTTGAGAGTCAGGAGGCTCTCTTGTGGCCTATAGTAAATATTCCTTTTCTCTTTACCAAGGCTGATACAAGACCAACTCTATTTCCCTTCTTATTAATTATCTTTGCTCTTCAGCTGAGAAAGAAACAAGCCTGAAGACCAATGGCAATGGCGCAGACCTCGCTGCCTTCCTCACTCTCCTGGCAAAGCAGGTGAGAGCAGGGTTGCCTTGTTGATAGATGCCCATGAAGTCCAAGACCCACATCACACAGAAGCTTCACAGAGGATTATTTCATTCCTAAATTTGTGGTTTTACTGTCTGTAGGACCTGTAATATTGTTCCCCTTTCCTTCGTGATAGAGATAATTTGCTAGTTTTCTCTCTCTCATCAGTCTTGCCAGTAGGTGTTCATTTTTATTAGAGAACCAACTTTTGGCTATATAATTTTTCTCTGTTGTATCTTTGTACTATAGTCCATTAATATCTTTTTATATCTTTATTATTTTTTAACTTCCTTTGATATTACTTGATTTTTTTAAATTTTAAGATAGATATTGAGGTTGTTAAATACTTAACCATTCTTCTTTTCTAATATATTGATTTGAGGATATACATTTTCCTCTAAGTAAACCCTTAGCTGCATCTCACAAATTTCATATGCTATTTTTGTTATCATTCAATTAAAAATGTTCTGTTATTTCTAACTTAATTTCTTTTTTGACCCATTGGTTATTCTGTCATTTATTGCTTAATTTCCAAATATTTGGGAATTTTCTAATTATCTTTTTTGACATTTATATCTGTTTTATTTAACTGTACTTTAAAAATACAATCTATATTATTTTAGGAGGTCTATATCCAACAAATGGTCTCTTTTAGTGAATAGTCTTTGTACAATTGAAAAGAATGTGGATTTTGCAATAATGTATATTACCTATCAGATTTTGTTACTTATGTTGTTTAAATATTTTATTTTTATATATTTTAAAGCTAGGTTAAAAGTTGTGTTGACATTTAGAATTATGAAATAATCTTGATGAATTGATTCTTTTAATTATGAAAAGTTTCTCTTTCTCTCCAATGACACTTTTTTAACACTTCTTAAATTTTTTTTCATATATTAGTATACTATACCAATTTTCTTTTGTTTACTGTTTGCAATGTATATCTATTTCCAACCCTTTAAAAATATTTTTATGCCTTTATATTTCTTGTTTTTGTTGTTGACTTGGTACATTTATAAATTGCAAAATGGTTACCACTGTAGCATTAGCTAACACCTTCATCCTGTGACATAATTACCATTTCTTTTTTAAGGTGAGAACATTTAAGATCTACTCTCTTAGCAACTTTAAAGTACATAATATAGAAATATTAGGTATAATAACCATGCTATGCATTAGCTCTCCAGCACTTGTTAATCTTATAAATGGAAGTTTGTTCCCTTTGACCAATTTCTCCCCATTTCCCTCACCTCCCAGCCCCTGGCAACCACCAATGTACTCTAAGTTTGGCTGTTTCTCTAAGTTTGGCTTTTTTAGATTCCACATGTAAGTAACATTATACAGTATTTGTCTTTCTCTCTGACACTTATTTCACTTAGCATAATGCCCTCAAGTTTCATCCAATTTGTTGCAAACAGCAAGATTTCCTTCTTCCTCATGACTGAATAATATTCCATATGTGTATATCACATATCTTCTTTATCTATTGTTCTGTTGATGGGCACTTAGTTTGCTTCCGTATCTTGGTTACTGTGAATAATGTTGCAATGAACATAGAAGTGCAGAGTGTCTGTATGTCTTAGATGTGTCTTTTATAAATATCATATAGATGAGTATTGATTTATTATCTATTGATGATTTTAATGGAGTAGTGAATCCATTTACATTTAAAGTAATTAATTCATGAGTTTTATTTAAAGCTATAATTCAACACCTCCCCTACCCTATCCCCTATGCAACCCCACTTTTTTCAGTAATGATTCAAGATGTGATTTCAGTTTTCCTGAGGACTAGCCTTTTTCAGTTTGCTCTTAAACCTAGGGCCTTTAGAGGTTTCAACTAAACCTCTTTCACTAAGTCTGCTCCTACTTGATGTGTCCTGATCTCAGTACTGTGTGACTGCAGAAAACTCTTAGATTTTAGATTCTTTAGACTTTAGATTCTTTAGATTTTACATTCTTAGCTACTGTTTTCTGCTTGACTTCTAAGACTCGTGTTTAGGAATCTATAAATACCCTGAGGGGGACATACAGGGAGATTATTGAGCCTCCTTTTCTGCAGCTCCCTTTTCATGATTTCCTCAAACCGTGGATGACCCAGTTTCCCAGAACTCCAATTTTTGTTCCTTTAGTTCCATGAGATGATCAAAAGATCTGAGCATCTGCTTCCTCCACTACCTCACCCTGTACAGCTTATACTTCAAAGGGAAAAGTGATAGAGAGTATTACTCTTAGTTTGCTACTATTTCCTTCTCCCTGGAATTTTGATCCCTTAAGTTATAGCTACCTGAGTTGCATTCTGATTCCTTTCAAACAGCTGATTTTTTTGTACTTTTATCCAGCATTAAAAGTTGTTCTCAAAGGGAGAGTTGGTCAAATACATACCACCCTGTTAAAGCTGGAAATGGAACATCCTGAATTTTGTGATTCTGATATCATTTGCACACACACATGAACACACACACAATCATTTGTATAACTGGCACCTGTATAAGGTCTTTTGTTAGTTTGCATACTTCCACGATTTCTAGTAGTGCACTACTGCTAATTAGAATGTCAAATCTAATAAGTGATATAAAAGAGTCTTAGAATGTGAGCCTTAGGAAGGATTTAGTTTTGATTTGGAAAAATTTGGAATATCACATCATGCTCCAATACTCCCTTAATATTAATTTTGTACCTAATCTAAAATCCAATTTTAAAGCACTGGAATTTAACTATAATTCCAATCCCAAATGTTTACGAAAGTCTCTAAATCCTATTTCCTTTTCCTTGGGCATCACTCTAAACTCTTGTGTAGGTCCAATCTTGTGGAACCCAGGTATGAATGACCCCTTGGAATCTGCATTATTTTTCTGTTCACAGCTTCTCTATGGGTCTTTCTCAGGACACACTGCATGCCAGTCTGCAGAGCTTCCAGCAAGAGAGACTGTGTGAAATAACAGACCTGAAGGACCAACTGGTGGCTGCTGAGCACAGCCAGACCGAAGCCATTAAGGAGCGCCATGCTGCCCTGCTGAGGCTCTGGGAACAGCTGCTGGAAGCTTCTGAAGCCCACAGACAGGAATTGCTGGAAAAACAGCTGCCCCTACAGAAGGTAAAAAAAAAAAAAAAAATGATGAACCACCATCAGTCCTAGATTATCTGTACTTTAGCCATGAAATCCAGAAATAGATACTGGAAACCGTGTTTGAATACTATAGACATTTAAGTGAGTACATTGCAAAGAATCAGGAAGACATTCTTATGAGCAAGAAGCAATTCATTTTTTTAGATTGATAGGGAGTATTTTTTTGACTGATTTATCAGTTATCCAGCTGACTTATGATGGAAGCCAGGTACATATAATGGAAACAGGTAGGTGAGACAAGCGATAGAACATCTTACTGTATGGAAGAACTAATACTGGCATGTAGGAGTCAAAGTTGTCCTTGTCTTTTTTTCTAACTCATATAAAAGGAATATTAGACAAGTATAACTTATGTTCTCATCTTTCCTAGCTGGGAGACCTTGCATGTGTCACTTAACATTTCTGAACCTTGATTTCTTTATCTATAAAATAGGGTAATATCACCATCATATCTGGTTCTATGTTATTACTATTAAAAGAGATAATAGATCTGAAAATGCAATATAAACCACCAAGTTCTATATGGATATAAGTTATTAAAATGTTCTTTCTAGTGGTGGCTGCTAAGGTATTGGATGTTGATGATAAAAATATTAATAGTAAAAGGAAGTCAAGATGATCAGTGAAATTACTGAGTATTTCTAGACCATAAGAAGTATTGCATTTGGCAACAAGTTAAGGTAGGGAGTTACAGGAATCAGAAAACACACAAATAAAAAATCAGACCCTTAACTAATTTCTACTCTATTGAAGGACATGGAACCTACAGAAATTAATCTTAAGTGAAAATTTAAAGCAATTAATGGGCAACTGCATATCCATATCTATATATATACACACACACACATATATGTACATACACACATTCTACATAAGAAGATACTTCATGTTCTGATTCTATTTTACTTAATTTTCAAACTGCAAAGAGTTTTGTTATTTTATTTTATGATTTTAAAATCTTTGTAAAATCTTCAGTTGATACATAATATTATGAAAATAATATGGCATTATTTATAGGTTTTCATGTCCTTCTTGGGTAGGGGCAATATTAGTTTTCTCTGTGTTTAGTCTATTTTAGTGTATAGATTGCTGAAATGAATACAGAGAAGGTGTAATGGTGTAATACCTTTGTAATCTCCTTCCATTTGGGTCAATTTTCTCCTCTTTAACTCCTATGTTTGGAGATGAAAACTGATTTTCATATCTGTATAACATAAATCTCTTTGAAAGTACAATCTGCTGACCCAAACTATATGATGTATTTTATTTCATTTTTTTGTTATAAATTTATTTATTTATTTATTTATTTATTTATTTTTGGCTGTGTTGGGTCTTCGTTGCTGCGCGCGGGCTTTCTCTAGTTGCGGCGAGTGGGGGCTACTCTTTGTTGCGGTGCACGGGTTTCTCATTGCGGTGGCTTCTCTTGTTGTGGAGCACGGGTTCTAGGTGCATGGGCTTCAGTGGTTGTGGCTCGCAGGCTCTAGAGTGCAGGCTCAGTAGTTGTGGCACATTGACTTAGTTGCTCTGCAGCATGTGGGATCTTCCCGGACCAGGGCTCAAACCTGTGTCCCCTGCATTGACAGGGAGATTCTTAACCACCGAGCCAACAGGGAAGTCCCTATGTGATGTATTTTAAATCTAAAACTTTTCTATTACCTACTGTTTGGGACAATCCATGCTATTTCTCTCATTTAGAAATTCAAAGTCATTCAGAGCATATGAATAACTCCAAAGAGTATTGCATGGATAAGGATACAGGTTAGAGGGTAGGAAATGGGTTTAAGCGGGGGATTCAGGCATGAGATGAGCCCTGAACAAGGTTTAGAAGGAAGGTAGGATGAGAACTCATTATATGCAAAGAGACATCAAAGAAGTGTGGTCTGCAGAAGATCAGAGGAGAGAAAGAAGAAATGCTTATCCCACAAATGATACTTTTTATTCAATCAATTATCCATTCATTCATTTAACATTTATTTGTGCATGTTTACTATGTACCAAGTAGACTTGGAACACAGACGTCAGAACAAGAAATCATGAAATCTTATCATTGAAATCTACCCTTGCCACTTTTGGAATCTTATAGCTAATATAATCCTAGAAGTCATCCAACTTCATTTGTAAGTGTTGGAAGAAAAAGAGAAAATGCTAGGATCAGGGCTTGTACCTTGAACTTGCATGTCCATCCATCTGATCACATGGTCTCCATTGGTTTTAGTTCTGCCCTCTTAGAGTGTTGGCCCTGAAAATACTTGAAGACCATCATTTTTATTATCCTCAATCTTCTTTTCTGCTGACGAGCTTTATCAGAAAAGATGGAGGTGTCTTTTTTTTTCCCTCTATAGGCCGAGGATCTATTCATGGAATTTGCACACAAGGTTTCAGCTTTCAACAACTGGTGTGAGAATGCTGAGGAGGATCTGTCAGAGCCTGTGCGCTGTGTCTCACTGGATGCAATTCGGCGGCTGCAGAAGGACCATGAGAGCTTTTTGGCCTCCTTGGCAAGGGCCCAAGGAGACTTCAACTACTTGCTAGAGCTAGACCAGCAGATTAAGGCCTTAAATGTGTCCTCTAGCCCCTATACCTGGTTAACAGTGGAGGTGCTGGAAAGGATCTGGAATCACCTATCTGACATCATCAAGGTAGGTTGGGGCAGAGCAGAGAGTTCCTCTAGCTATAGTGAGCATGCTCACTTGATATATTATCCAAGTTTGGGGACTTTTGAGAAAGAAAGAAACACTATTAATAATTATATTGGGACAGCAGTCATGCACTGAGACAATCTAAGAAAAATTTTGGAAATATGTTCACAACAGGCATAGCCCTATGCCCTATAGGTTAGAGTCTCAAGCATCTGGGTGTTGAGTGGTGATTCAAGGAAGCAAGCACGAGCTCCAGGAGATGGCTCTAAAAATAGGTTATGAGAAGTCCATGAGGTTTGTATATATCTTTACAGTGTATATACTCCAAGGCATTCTCTATTTTATACACATCTCCAAAAGTGCCTTTTTAATGTGTTTGTGTTTAATTTTTGTCTGTCTATAGTAATGCTCATTATGGAAGCTATGGAAAGTATTTTAAAATTTTACAAAGAAAAATTTCACTATAAAATCACCAGTTTCATTTGGCAACTCATTATCTTTTCCTTTAAAGCTACTTTTATGTTCATTTAAATGAAATTTCAACTGGAAAAAAATTGAGTTGAGGAAAGATTTGCTTTTGTTACTAGTTTATTTGTTACTGGGCTTGGTAACACCTGTAAGTAGTTATGGGAAGTTGCATAAGCTTCTTTCACATTTCTGAGATGAGAAGAGGTGGGCTGGAAGAAAAGTGAGCACACAGGCAATAGTAGTGGAAGATAGGTGAGATTTGGAAGAAGGAAGATGTGCAGGTGAGCCTCAGAAACAGTTATTTTATTGCAAAGAAAGGTCTGCAATGTGCACATTACTATCTGTGATTTGGGGTTTTAGGAAAGAGAGCAGGAGCTGGAAAAGGAAGAGGCAAGACAGGTCAAGAACTTTGAGATGTGCCAAGAATTTGAACAGAATGCCAGTGCCTTCCTTGATTGGATCGTGCAGACCAGGTGTGCTGTGATACCCCCAAACTCATGATCCCTATGCTATACTTTCCATTTACTATAGGGATGAAATACATAACTATGGGAAGGAAGGGGAACTCTTACAGTATTTATGCTGTCCTAAAATCACCATATCCTGTCTGTGCTTTGTATTTGGAATCGACTGTACTCTAAATCAATCATTGCAAAATTGAGAAATGAGAATTTCATCTCGTTGCCCATTCTGTATTCTCTCCTTGATACTCTCACTTTTTTTCCCTCTTGCCTATAATTACAGTCTAAAAATAATAGCAGTCCCTTATGTTTGCCTTCCCCTTGTACTTTACAAAGTATTTCTATGATCCATTATCTCAACTTTCAGAGCAACCTTGAAAAGTGTACAGAGCTGATCCTATTACCACTGTTTCCAAATGTGGAAAGAAGTTCAGTAGATAACTTGACTTGATCAAGGTCACATATGTATTTATTGGCACAACCAGAGCAGAGTACACTGTGAATACTTCATAGGAAATTATTATGTTGCTTGACTACTAAAACTGTGAAGAGAATCAAGTGAGATAATATATACTAATTGCTTTTATTAAATGCAAAATGTTCTATACATGAGAATAACATTTGTCACATCTTCTGGGGCAAATGACCTGGAAAAGAGGAAACTTAGAAGGTATAATAAATGAGTAAATGGTCAAAGTTGGTAAACTGTATTCAGCAGGTGGGTCAGCATTGTGGAGTTAAAGTGTTGGTTTAGACAATCCATGCTACTGTTCCTACAAACACATTGACAAGGATAAATCAGACAATGAACAAAAAGAAATTCTGTATCATGGCTAAATAAAACATCTGACAGAAAGCAGAGGATACACAGCTCACCCTCCTTTGCCTCTGGTTTTGGTCCCTCCTCCCCTGGCAGCAGGTGCCCAACACTGAGCATATCACCTGACACCTGAGCCCTTCATCCTAAAGTAAAGAGATGCACAGAAGGCTCTGAGCTTCTCAGTGTGGGGGACACTTTGGGGACAGTGGGTGGAACAGGTTCATACTTTCTAGGTACAAAGAATTTAGAATGTATCATAAATCTGAAGAAAGAAGATCATTTCAGTAAACCATGCTAACATGTGATTTCACTTTTCTCTCTTCTGATTCCTGTTCTGGACCTCCATATCCAGGGATTATTTTCTGGATGGGTCAGTATTTTATGTTATCATGTTTGTTTTGTCGTATCATTCGAAATAATTAGTTTAGGAGGCCTTAGTACTAAAGCGTCTTCATCCCATTGCAATCTGATGGTCCCTAAGTAAAATGTGGGGTAAGAAAGAGAAGCAAAGTGTATATCATTCTGACCCTACACCCCAGTAGGTGAAGTCTTGCCTACATTAGGTTAAGGGTATATATCCAAGAATAATAACTAGGAGGGAAGTATGGAAACTTTCTCGTAGGCAGAGAAGAACTGGGACAGCCTTACTTTCCTTTTCATTTGTTGCCAATAAACAGAGAGGGTTTGGTCTCGTGAAAATTTGGCATTGTGAAAATTCATTTCAGAAAGGCCATATAACTTGGAAGAACTATAGAAGTGTAGGGGTTTTGAGTTGGTCTGTTTGTGTAAAATACTGACCTCTGATATTATAAATAATGTTTTCCTCTGGTTCTTAACTAGATCTTTGCTGAAAGAAACAGGAACTCTGGAATCCCAGCTGGAAGCAAATAAAGTAAGTAATGTTCATTCATTAGCTCTAAACATTGCTGGAATTACAAAAAGTGCAAGAAAAACTACGCAGAGGAAGCTGGTGATTCTTTTAGGTAAATCCCCTGGCCCAAAAGTCAAAAGCCTAAGGCTCTGGTGTCAACCTTGCCAACAATTTGCATTCTAACCTTTGGCCACCACTTCATGGACATGGATGCCAGTTTGCTTAAATCTCAACTTCAATTTCTGTATCTATACAATGGAGTCAATAATAGCTACATTATAGACTTACTCTAATGATTAAGTAAGGGAACAAATGCAAAAGTTCCTGGCCTACAACTTGTAACATTGACAAATTTCTGTTATTATTTGATGTGGTAAGAAAATAAATTTGAATCTAGATTATCTCTTAATAATTGAATGAAGCAGTGGGCTACACCTCGTAGAGAAATGGAAATAAAAACAAAAATAAACAAATGGGACCTAATGAAACTTAAAAGCTTTTGCACAGCAAAGGAAACCATAAACAAGACGAAAAGACAACCCTCAGAATGGGAGAAAATATTTGCAAATGAAGCAACTGACAAAGGATTAATCTCCAAAACACAGAGGCAACTCATGCAGCTCAATATCAAAAAAACAAACAACCCAATCCAAAAATGGGCAGAAGACCTAAATAGACATTTCTCCAAAGAAGATATACAGATTGCCAACAAACACATGAAAGAATGTTCAACATCATTAATCATTAGAGAAATGCAAATCAAAACTACCATGAGAGGGCTTCCCTGGTGGCGCAGTGGTTGAGAATCTGCCTGCTAATGCAGGGGACACGGGTTCAAGCCCTGGTCTGGGAAGATCCCACATGCCGCGGAGCAACTAGGCCCGTGAGCCACAACTACTGAGCGTGCGCGTCTGGAGCTTGTGCTCCGCAACAAGAGAGGCTGCGACAATGAGAGGCCCACGCACCGCGATGAAGAGTGGCCCCCGCTTGCCCCAACTAGAGAAAGCTCTCGCACAGAAACGAAGACCCAACACAGCCAAAATTAAATAGATAAATAAACTAAAAAAAAAAAAAAAATTAATAAAAAACTACCATGAGATATCATCTCACACCAGTCAGAATGGTCATCATCAAAAAATCTACAAACAAGAAATGCTGGAGAGGGTGTGGAGAAAAGGGAACCCTCTTGCACTGTTGGTGGGAATGTAGACTGATACAGCCACTATGGAGAACAGTATGGAGGTTCCTTAAAAAACTACAAATAGAACTACCATGCGACCCAGCAATCCCACTACTGGGCATATACCCTGAGAAAACCATAATTCAAAAGTCATGTACCAAAATGCTCATTGCAGCTCTATTTACAATAGCCAGGACGTGGAAGCAACCCAAGTGTCCATCAACAGATGAATGGATAAAGAAGATGTGATACATATATACAATGGAATATTACTCAGCCATAAAGAGGAATGAAACTGAGTTATTTGTAGTGAGGTGGATGGACCTAGAGACTGTCATACAGAGTGAAGTAAGTCAGAAAGAGAAAAACAAATACTGTATGCTAACACATATATATGGAATCTAAAAAAAAAAAAGAAAGAAAATGGTCAGAAGAACCTAGGGGCAAGATGGAAATAAAGATACAGACCTACTAGAGAATGGACTTGAGGATATGGGTAGGGGGAAGGGTAAGCTGAGACAAAGTGAGAGAGTGGCATGGACATATATACACTACCAAACGTAAAATAGATAGCTAGTGGGAAACAGCCGCATAGAGCAGGAAGATCAGCTTGGTGCTTTGTGGCCACCTAGAGGGGTGGGATAGGGAGGGTGGGAGGGAGGGAGATGCAAGAGGGAAGAGATATGGGAACATATGTATATGTATAACTGATTCACTTTGTTATAAAGCAGAAATTGACGCACCATTGTAAAACAATTATACTCTAATAAAGATGTTAAAAAAATAAAATAAAATGGCAAGAAAAAAAAAAAAGCAGTAGGCTAGAACAGTGTTTTTAACCTTAACCTTATTTTCTTTCCCCCCACCACCAGAAGAAAAAATTAACTAATTAAATCTAATTTATCCCTAATGAGAGAACTTAATGCTAAAAAGATGTTGTCAGACAGGATTGATTTTTGGAGGGCCACAAACCGTTGTAATATCTAATATGTTTTCACAACTACCCCGCTCATCACAACCAATTCACTCCTCTCCTCTTTAGGAAAAGACATTCCCTTGTTCAGAAAACATGACCTAAATGCAGATGTTTGGCATATAATATGTCTGAATGACAGAAGAGTCTTGTGGAAGTCTGTCCAAGCCAATGAAGGACACTGAAGTGTGAACACTGGGAAGTTTAAGTGGACCTCAGAGCTCAACCACAATCAATAGTGCAAATAATTCATGATGCAGGTCACTGGGAGCATGGATCCTGGAAATCCTACCCTTCTTTATCTGCAGTATATAACTGTTAACACTTAAATTTATATACTACAGATTACCAGAATGATAGAAGTCATATCAGTTAACCTTTCTGCCACTTTATAAATGAGGAATACAAATATAAGTGAGGTGGTTTTCCTGAGTAGTTCATTTTTTACAGAGGAGAGGAAAACTCCTGAAGATAATTGAAAAGGAACAATGAAGGGAAGTCTAAATGTATCAGCTTCTTACCTTCTGTATCATCCCTAGGTTTGGATCTCATATGCTGGGTGACTGCCTCTCTTTGTCTTTTTCCAGAGGAAGCAGAAGGAGATCCAGGCAATGAAGCGTAAGCTGACCAAGATTGAGGACCTGGGGGAAAATTTAGAAGAGGCTCTGGTCCTAGACATTAAATACAGCACCATTGGGCTGGCTCAGCAATGGGACCAGCTCTACCAGCTTGGGATGAGAAGGCAACACAGTCTAGAACAACAGATCCAAGCCAGGTATTGAGAACCTACAGCCAGGGCTGGGCAAGGGTGTGGGTGGTGTTAGGTATTAGAAACTTAGCTCCAAGAGCTAAAGTTTGGGGTACTGTATACAGGAGTTGCTTCAGTGATAGTACATTCACTATCCCCAGAACCGATATTCTCTCTCTTTACTGACCCACAGAATGAATATTTCTCTTTTTATAGGAGGCTATTATAAACTGGGTCACAGTGGTCCCATCTCCCTGTGTCTACTCACCATCCATTTCTCTGAGTCTATTCACCATCTTATATGACCTCTTCAGAAAGCGTTCCCTTTTGTAAAATTCCCCCCGAAATGTCTAGAATGAAATAAATATTCAAAGTATAGAGCAGAAGAGAAAATTTCATTTTTTTTCTAAATAAATTAATTATATCAGAGCAGCCTTAGTTCTCCATAGCTATTTTGGCAGCATTAGTTATCTGGATCAGAGATTGGCAAACTTTTTCTGTAAAGATCTTGATAATAAATATCGTACAATTTGTGAGACATATAACCTCTGGTTTAACTACTCAACACTGCTGTTGTGAAGAGAAAACATCTATTGATAATTCATAAATGAATGAGCATGGACATGTTCCAATAAAATTTTATTTATGGACACTGAAATTTGAACTTCTCATAATTTTTAATGTTTAAGGAAACAGACTTCTTCTTTTGATTATTTTTAATCATGTAAAAACCATTCTCAGTTCACTGACTATACAAAAGTGAGTGACCGACTGGATTTGGCCCATGGACCATAGTTTGCCAACCCCTGAACTAGATCACTTGACTAGCATAATAGTCACTAAAATTCCTCTCTTATTCTTATGGCATGTCTTTTTTATTTCTCTGTTTATTTCATGGGTTAATTTTTGTTTTTCCTTTCAGAGACATCACTGGTCTGAGTAAAGAGACACTACAGGAGTTTGAAACAGCCTTCAGGTGAGTATAACTTCAGAGTTGATTGGTTCTTTGTTTTCCAGACAATCAGAATGAATTTCCAAGTAACTATTATTTTTTTTTTCCCTCAATGTGGTTTAGTAGGATCTTAATTGAAGATCTAGATATGTTATTTAGCTTCAAGTCTTGGCTTTTAGTATGTCTATGAGATTCCTTGATTTTAGGAAATACATTTATTTTATGTTCAACATTTTATTCATTTCCCTCCATCCATTAAGTTTTAAAAAAAAGTGTGGAAACACAGGCAAGCTCTCCACTCAACTGATAACCTTATGAAATGTTACTAAAGCCCCAACTAGTACAACAAGAACTATTATTTTCTTTTTTAATCTGATTCCTATTGAACTTGATAAAATGTTTTTATTCTTTAGGCACTTCGATGAGAATCTGACAGGTCGCTTAAGTCACAAAGATTTCCGGTCCTGCCTGAGAGGGCTCAATTACTACTTGCCCATGGTGGAGGAAGGTGAACCTGAGCCCAAGTTTGAGAAATTCTTGGATGCTGTTGATCCAGGGAGGTAGGAGGAAGACCAAGGGCCAGACCATAGCAGGGAATGAGGCTTGGGGAGGGGGAGACAAGCACAGAAAGTAAAATGATCCATAAAATATGAAATTAATTCATCTTGAGAGTAGGAATATACAGACTACCATAAATGAATTGAGCAGCTTTTGGTGCCCTTTTAGGATTAGCTCAGAAGTTCATGGCACTAACTCCAACTCAGGCACCAGCTCTGCAATTTGTTCAATTCCTGGTTTATGTTTGATCTATGAATTTCAGCTGGTTCTGAGAAAGGAACTTGAGAGAATAATTCCTTCCCTTGTGTAAGATCTTAATGAGATATGGATTATTCAAAGGCCACCTCCTGCAGATGGGGTTGTTGTGTGCTTGTGAGGGTGGAACAGAGTCATAGAGGGATTATGTTTCTATTAAGGACCAATTCTTTCTTATACCAAGGACCAAAGAAGATCAGAAATAGAGGTCTTCAACTCAACTTGAAGAGCTTGAGATACTTAGAGACTGGTGTTAGTGGAAAATCCCCAAATTCTACTTAGAGAGTCAGGCTGACTGACCCATGTGGAAACAGAGGCTAGAACTTAGGAAACGGTTTATTTGGTTGTAAGGGCATGAGGATGTGGGTCAAATAGAGATCCTAGCCCATAGTCTCAGAGAGCTGAGATGGGAAAAGCACTTGGAGAATCCAGCTTCTCTCTGTCTGAGACACTGAGTAGGATGAGAAAGGGATCTGCCTTCCTCTTTGTCTTAAGAGGGGACAATTCCTGATCTATTTCTCCAACAGAAAGGGCTATATCTCACAAACCGACTATACCGACTTCCTGATCGACAAGGAGTCAGAGAACATCAAGTCCAGCGATGAACTAGAGGATGCTTTCCAAGCCTTGGCAGAGGGCAAGGCCTATATTACCAAAGAGGACATGAAGCAGGTCAGATTCCAGTTTGCATCCACTCTCATTACACTCTCATCATAATCTATATTTTGTTCATCTCAGGCTTGGCTGCCTACTTACCATAGGCAACCACATTCCCCTCCCCCACTTTTTCTCAGATAGTATTATGCACTAGATATCATTTGCTTTGCTCACTCATGTTGTCTTGACACAACTCAAAAACCTACAGTCAATCTCTAATGACTATCAATGTCAATCCCAAACATGCTACTTGGCTTTTAAGGTTATTTATTTATCCTGTTTATTTAATAAGTCAAATTTAGAGAATGGTGTAGATAGTGCAGCCAGAGTGAGATGGGACTCTTTGGATAAGAACTAAGTTGAAGAGATGAGTTGGTCTTATTCATTAGAAATTATAGATTTCTTTCTATAAGTAAAGCACGTGATAGGACCAGGGCTGGTTTCTTCTTCCAAAGTCTCTCCACTTCCTGAGTTTAGGGCATATTAGAAGCCCCAAAGAGCCAGCTATTTTTAATTCTTATTACTGTATTTTTTTTTTTTTTTTTTTTTTTTTATGTTTCAGGCCCTAACCCCAGAACAAGTGTCATTCTGTGCCTCACATATGCAGCAATACATGGACCCACGGGGCCGAAGCCAGCCTGCTGGCTATGATTATGTTGGCTTCATCAATTCCTACTTTGGCAAGTGATAAGCAGCTTTTCCTGGGTCAGAGAATCTTGGTGTTGTGGGAAGTATTGGGAGATGAAGGAGACAGGCAAGTACAGAGAGTGGAAAGATAGTCGTGTGTGTGTGTGTGTTTTACATTTATTGCAGGACCTGAAAAAATTCTCGAGCTTGGGAGATAAAGGCATTAACAAAATTGGAGGAGAGGAGGCCATGGGTTTATTTTACATGCAACTAGTCACTGCTGAGGGGTATTAAACAAGGTCTCTATTTTTCGTTTGTTGGGTTCTACCTATCCTTATTATTTTGGGTTTTTTTTTTTTCTGATTATAGAATAAAGTATTTCCTTTAAAAAAACATTTTTGAAGTTCTTTTTGATAGAGCAATATGAAGTAAAATGTTCCTGACTCAATTGGGTTTCTATATTTCTGAGAATTGTACTGTAATGTAAATATAGGCAGCTAATTACACTGTAAATAAGTGCTTGGATACAGTAGATACATAAGATGCAAGATAACTTACAAACAATGTTTCTTGAGCTTGAAATGTGTTTAAATTCTTACATTTGAAAATGGAGATATTTGATATTCTGGGAAACCCCAATATTTTAGTCTATGAAATGGAATCACACAGAGAAGACCAGCACAACACACATTTTCTTCTCAATCTGTCCATTTTTCATACTTCCCCATTAGAGTGAATGTTATTACTCTCAGAACAGCAAAATATGAGCATGGCAGGTCTTCTTTTTGTCCTGTATGTCCCTGAATTTTCTCCAAAATTTTAATGTGATAAAAAGAATCCTTGTTTTGATTTACTTATATCTCCTATTAGTGTTAAGAGTCAGTAGAATTTTTATAGAATTAAGGAAAAAAACAAATGACCCAATTTTGTTCCTATATATGGCTGAGTAATATTCCTTTATATATATATGTACCACATCTTCTTTATTCATTCATCTTTCGATGGACGTTTAGGTTGCTTCCACGGAGTGAAGTAAGTCAGAAAGAGAAAAACAAAGATTGTATATTAACGCATATATGTGGAATCTAGAAAATGGTACAGATGAACCTATTTGCAGGGCAGGAATAGAGACACAGACGTAGAGAACGGACATGTGGACACAGAGGGGGAAGGGAGGGTGGGATGAATTGGGAGATTAGGTTTGACATAAATACAGTACCATGTGTAAAATAGATAGCTAGTGGGAACCTGCTGTATAGCACAGGGAGCTCGGCTCGGTGCTCTGTGGTGACCTAGATGAGTGGGATGTGGGGGAAGGAAATCCAAGAGGGAAGGGATATAGGTATATATATAGCTGATTCACTTCACTGTACAGCAGAAACTAACACAACATTGGAAAGCAATTATACTCTAATAAAAAAAATAGCTCAAAAAGAAAAAAGAAAAGAAAAGAAAAGAAACAAGAGGTGGTGCTGTTTCCAAATAATTTCCAGACCAGGTTTGATCTGAACAGGTTTGAATGCTGACATTCTGTTCTGACTTGTCAAAATTTATGGTGTCATTTGCTTGTGAGAAGACTTAGTTCATTTCTTTGCTCAGTATGAAACTGCCTAGCTGTTTTTGTATCCTGCACGAACAGTCTCTACCTCCCAATCCATGTATATTGCCACTTGGTTACCATTTCAAGTCTCAATCCCATTCTTTGCATAGAAATTAGTCCTTGCTAAGGGACAAATCCTGTCACAAGGAGCCATTTAAAGAAATTTTGGTTAAAACTATAAAGCTGTCTTTGCTGCTAATAATGTATAAGTGTTTTTACTGATTTTTGCTTAAACAATTGGGTGCTATGAAATATGACAATAAAAAAAGTATTTCAAAAAATGTTCATAAATGTCTAAATTGTGTTACCAAATTATGAGTTACCAAATATGATTACAGGTGAAAATATTCATAGCCCAGTAAGCCATCAAAATTCAGTATCATTTAACATCACACTGCCCGAATATGGAAAATCTAAAAAATGTATGTTTGTAATAACCAAAGGCAAAGGTGACTATGGTTCCATTCTTCTCCTGAACCCTGCCAAGTATCTGTAAGTCCTAAATCAGATTATTAGGCATGTGGTGAGTCTTTAAGGCAAAGGACCATTAGTACCATCTCATAAAAAGAGATTAATAATGTAGAGGCTAAAGAAGATAGTATTTATCTAAAGAATCAACAAAAATGCCCTAAGAAGATGGTACTGTTAGAGTTACATACAGCATCTTCTGAAATCAAATTCTGACCACCCATACACTCAAGCAAAAAATGGTAATATGGGAATTATCATACATAACTTAATTGGGGACTATAAATATTCAATTTATAATATTATAACAATTAGAACTTGTATCAAATTTTCCTCTTGATCTCAGGGTTAAGTTCCTCATATTTCATAGTGATCTTTTCTTGACGTTCTGTTTACTTACTTTGAACTGGAATCCCTGCTGCTTCTTGGTAACTCTCTTCTTTACAATTTATAGAGGGGAACCTGCCTCTGAGACCCAGCCCTGTGGCTACATTCTTGATTTTTCTTTTATGATTCCTACTGCTTGGTTGGGATTCAAAAACTGTTCCACTCTTAACAGAACTCTCTCTTTTACATTTTATGGGCTTCCCTGATGCCAAACATTTGCCTGGAAGCCATCTGATTCTTTTTTCCTATAGCCTGATCCATTTCCCAGTATCTACTCTTCTCAGGTCTCTGGATCTAGGTCCATCTTCCTACATTCTCCAGTCAGACACTGTGCCAGGTAACAGCACTTTACTCTTCTTTAGATGGTTATATCATGAAATATAAGATGCTGGACACTGCCGGCGCTGGCTTCTGCCAGCATGAACTAGGTAACAAATATGTCAAGCTAAAGTGATACTGCCTAGAAACTCCAAATAATAAAATATGGTCGGGCTTCCCTGGTGGCGCAGTGGTTGAGAATCTGTCTGCCAATGCAGGGGACACGGATTCGAGCCCTGGTCTGGGAAGATCCCACATGCCGCGGAGCAACTAGGCCCGTGAGCCACAACTACTGAGCCTGCGCGTCTGGAGCCTGTGCCCCGCAACAAGAGAGGCCGCGATAGTGAGAGGCCCGTGCACCGTGATGAAGAGTGGCCCCCGCTTGCCGTAACAAGAGAAAGCCCTTGCACAGAAACGAAAACCCAACACAGCCAAAAATAAATAAATAAATAAAGGAATTTCTTTAAAAAAAATAAAATAAAATATGATCATATTGGGTGTTTCATGTATGGCAGACTCTATTATAAAGATTTTATCTTAATCATCACAAAAAGGCCTACAAAATAGATACTGTTAAAATTTCATTTTGCCATTGAGAATGGAGGCACAGAAATGTTAATAAACTTCCTCTAGGTCACACATATAAAAAGTGGCAAAGCTAGGCTTTAAACTCAGGAAATCTGACTCCAGAGCTTTATGGAATTAATTGGCTCTTTAAAGAACCATGAGTTGGGCATATGTGGTCATGTTCACATCAGAGGAACCTCTGCTTTGCTATGTGTATATGTGTGTATATAACTGGGAGGAGGATTTGTTCTTTTTAAGCACATGGCCATATTCGCAATCCAAGGAGGGAATTTGAATCACCTAGGCACATTTTGTAAACTATTTCTGCCTGTCACCCCAGATCAATTGTGTCAAGGTCTATTGAGATGGCTTCCAGGAACATATACTGAAAGACCCCTCATGTGATTTTTATACCCTTTCATACTTAAGACTACCACATTTGGAAGGTAGATTGACCTTTGAGTATTACATAGCAATTTTTAGAACATCTTTACCCATCATTGCTGAGTGTGCATTTAGGGAATGTTATGCTAGATGAACTGAATACGTTTTGGAAATGAATTTGCTCAAATACCTCAATGCAATGAGGAGATTACTTCCAGACCTAGTGAAAAGGAACCTAGAGTACATGGCTTTTCTCCCCTAACCCAAGTCCTTTCTGCCATTTAACTAAATCTCCTACTTCTCTACAACCTATTCTCTTCTCCTGGACTCGCTTTCTTCCTGCCAAATTTGATTTCCACCGAAATCTCCCTAAGGATGTGTTTCTTCCCTGAGAGCATGGAAAAATATGGATTCCTATCTGAAAAAACATTCCCCCAATGTAAGTTCTTTCCTCTCTCTTAAGTCTTGTCCCACTTCTAACTCACTGAAGAATCACACGAATCTGACATTTTCAAAATCTCTTATGTTTCAATTTCTTTCAGTTTCCAATACCTCTATCCTTGTTCAGGTCTTTTTGCCTTTCTTTAAATGATGGCAATGGATTTCTTACTGATCTTCTTGCCTCTGTTTTCTGCTTGGTGAGATTTATCATCCTCTCTGCTTCTGGATTAATCTTCCTAAATCACTTCCCAGATTCAACTCCACTCTCTGCTCAAAGGTATACTGTGTCCTACCTTCCACTGCCAAAAGCATCAAGTCTGAAGCAAGGTATTCACAATGCTCTCCTCAAAGAAATCTTAACCCAAGTTAACTTCACCCATCATTTGTGAGATATTTTTGTCCCTCTGGACAACTCACCACACTCTGTAATAAGCCTACATTGTCTTGTCACTGAGACTGTAGTTATTCTGTTCCGTCTCCTTAGAATATATGTACTTTATTTCCACTTACTGCATTCAAAATTTACTCATTCTTTGGGAACAAGTTCAAGTACTACCTTAGACATGAAATCTGCTCTGATCCTCCACCGAGAATAACCTCTCCCTAAACTAAAAGCCAGTATCACTTTGCTTAGCACATTATTAATAGTAGCAGCTGACATTTATTGGAAGATTATTATGATCCAGTTATTGCACTAAATTATTTACATGTATGACCCTGTTTAGTCAGCAACACAAAACTACAAAGCTACAACCATTTTACAGGTGAGGACTTTGAAGCTGAGAAGGATTAAATAACTTACCCAGGGTCACACTGTAAGTGGCAGAATCTGTATTCAAACTCCTTCCTGACAACTGTGTGAATTCATTCCACCTTTACTTATCCCTAGAAATGTCTGGTACCGTGCATGACATATTGTGAGTGGAAAGTAAAATAAGCAGGATAGAGAGTTCCACCATAGATTCTAAAGAGTAGTATCCATACTAGGGAGTGACCCAAGTGAGGAGGTCCTTACACCCAAGATTAGGAGGCCATTAGAGAGCAACAGCTATTATTGAGGAAAATAGGAAATAAATATATTTTCTGAAATAGAAGTTACCCAACTAGAAGAGCCAATTAAAAAGAAGAGGCCAAAGTAATAATGAGCCAGAGATAAAGAAGACAACTACATAAAAAGATTAAAGACACCTTTTGGGAGAGAAAAAATAATAATAACTGACCTCTTCATTTAGGAAAGCATTCAAACTGATTTGCCAACCTGATAGTCACTGAGTTTCAGATCTTGGAAGAACATTATTGGTCAGATAATCTAATTATGTAATGATTTTAGAAATCTCTACAGTATCCCTGGCAGGGCCCCAGCCAGCCCTGTTTTGAACTTGGGCACTTGAAACTCCCCTCATCTTGTTCAGCTCAGTTAGAAAATTCTTAATGAGCTGGGTTTCAGGAACTAAGCATGGTGTATGGGAGGCTGAAAGTGAAAATTCAGATTCTGAGATCAGTGTGAGTTAAGCACAATAACAAGAGCAGGAAGCCCTGCATCTGCATTCCCCAGAAGCCCTGGGGGGGCATGCAAGAGACAGGATGGGGCTCTCTCGGGGAATTGGAGGTGGGGTAGCTTTGGCCTAAAGCCCTGAATATCTGGCCCATTGGCCTGGGTTTCTGGGGTATGTCCAGCCTACATAGAGGAGACTGTCCCATTAGGGTAGCCTTCATCCTTTACCCAGCAATCTCCCTCGGAAAGCATTTCTCAGGGTTGTCTGCACAGCCCGATTTCTTAGACTATTAACAGTGGGATTGAGGAGGGAAGTCACCACAGTATAGATGACAGCAATAAGCTATCCCGCTCAAGAGAGTAACTGGCTTTGGGTCTCAAGTACATGAAGGAGGCACAGCCATAAAGAACAATGACCACTGTGAGGTGTGAGGGGCAAGTAGAGAAGGACTTCTTCCTCCCCTCATTGGAGGGGATCCTCAGGATTGCTGTCAGGATGCAGGTGTAGGAGATAGTGATGAAGGAGAAGGAGACCAGGATGACTAACAGGCTGAGGGTAAGGATCCCTAGCTCACTCAGGCCTGTATCTCTACAGGCCAGGCTCAGCACTGGCAGCGTGTCACAAAAAAAGTGCTGGATCTCATGGGAGATGCAAACGGAAGGTGGAAAATGACCAGTGTCATTCCCATCCCAAAGAGATACCCACTCAAGAAGGAGGTGCCAACCCGGCTGGCATAGTGTAGTGGGGCACAGATGGCTATATATCTGTCAAAGCCCATGACAGCCAGGAGGAAGCAGGTGGTACAGGCCCACGAAGCAGAGAAGAACATTTGGACAGCACAGCCCACATAGGATATGGCCTGCCCGCCCCTGACCAGGCCGGAAAGCATCCTAGGGATAATGCCCAAGGTATAGCAGGTCTCAGAGAAAGGTAGGAAGGAAAGGAAGAGGTACATGGGGGTGTGCAGATGGCTGTCGAGCCTGATGACTATGATAATGAAGACATTGTTGGTCAGGGTGAAAAGATACAGGGAGACGAACAATGCGAAGAGCAGGAGTTGCAGTTTCCCAAAGATGGAGGAGCCAAGGAATACAAAGCCCCTGCAGAAGGTTGCATTGGTTTGCTCCATTCTGAGTGACATCCCTGATAGATTTGATTCTTTCCACCTTGCCAGAAGATGCCTTGTTTCTTTAGAAGGCAAAATGAGGTGGATTCTCATTTCCTTGTACTTGTTGTAACTCAAAAAGAAAGCTCTTTTTTAGACAGCAATAAACTTCAGAAATACACTTATTAGACACACGGATGTATGGATC
Organism: Balaenoptera ricei; assembly: GCF_028023285.1. Lineage (NCBI taxonomy): Eukaryota > Metazoa > Chordata > Mammalia > Artiodactyla > Balaenopteridae > Balaenoptera > Balaenoptera ricei. Next base: position 115,737,407 of record NC_082639.1, on the reverse strand, counting down.
TATTCTCACATGTGTATATGTGCATACATGAATACAAACATACACAATATGCACATATGTGCACATACATACATGACTACACATATGCAGGCACATATATACATGCATACCCATGCAAAGCACTCACACATAATTATGCACATTTTACACATTTAAAACTCTGCACTGCACATTTACCATTAATATTACATTAATGGTAATATTACATTACCATTACAGTGCACATACATTGTAAATGCATATATATTCAGAGAGCACATACATATGTAGATATGTACAACACACATACATTCATACCAACCTCGTACATAACACTGCAACATAATACACATGTGGACACAGACATGTTGCCTGTTAGAACTTGAGGTTGGGTGGATTGATGGATATTATTTTATAGACTAAGCAACAGAGCCAAGATGGTAAAGTGGTTTTCTTGAAGTCATAGAAAGCCAAGACCAGAGAAAAAGTGCCTTGAGTCCTAATCTAACATTATTTCCCCCAAACAATGATGACTCTTCTCAGACACTGTAGGACAGTAACATGAATACAGAATAAGACACAGTTTGCTCAACAATAATCTCTTGTATCTATAACACTCGTTCCACAAGCCCTTTTTCATGTGAGTCTATGCAGAGCACTGAAGGAAAAGTCAGAGCTCAGGGCAAGTTGCATATCCCTTAGCCAAAGATCAGCTGTCAGGCTCCACTGTCCCTGAGAGATTAGGCAAAAGAGGATTCTCCACTCACCTGAAGAGGCTCATAGTGAGGGCTAGTCCTGCCTTTCAGCATCCATGTACTAGACTGACCCACTGCCTGTGGGAGAAGGGACCTGAGATCCAGCTCAGAAACTCCTATTCTGAACAAAGAGTGATGTTCCCAAATGATAACAGGGAATCTTCCAAACCCCTATGCCCATGTGGTGAATCATATCTACTTCCATCAAAACAGCTTCTCTCTCTGAAGATTCTCCAGTCCCAGTGGGCCATGTTTCAGGAAGCAATCTATTTGTGCTTGTCATTGAATGGAAATATTCTTCTGGGAAAAGCAGAAAAGGAAATGTGAACAAAGGGATGCTAAGATTGTGATTCAAACAATAATTTATATATCTATTTTGCATCAAACATTGTATCATTTTCTTCTTTTTTTTTCTGAAAGAGATTTTATTTAAAGAAAACAGAAACAAATTTATACACTTAACACATCAAACATTTTTTTCTCATTTTATTTTTTTATTTTAATTTTTTAATTAATATTTGTTGGAGTATAGTTTACTTACAATATTGTGTTAGTTTCTGCTGTACAGTAAAGTGAATCGGTTATATATATACATATATCAACTCTTTTTTTAGCTTCTTTCCCCATAGAGGTCATTATAGAGTATTGAGTGGAGTTCCCTGTGCTACACAGTAGGTACTTACTAGTTATCTATTTCATACATAGTAGTGTGTATATGTCAATCCCGGTCTCCCAATTTATCCCTACACCCCTTACCCCCTGGTAACCATAGGTTTGTTTTCTACATCAGTAACTCTATTTCTATTTAGTGGACAAGTTCATTTGTACCCTTTTATTTTTTAGATTCCACATATGAGTGATATCATATATTTGTCTTTCCCTGTCTGACTTAGTTCACTCAATATGGCAAACTCTAGGTTCACCCACGTTGCTGCAAATGACATTATTTTGTTATTTTCTTATGGCTGAGTAATATTCCATTGTGTACATGTACCACATCTTCTTTATCCATTCCTCTGTTGATGGACATTTAGGTTGCTTCCATATCCTGGCTATTGTAAATAGTGCCACAGTGAACATTGGGGTGCATGTATCTTTTCGACTATGGTTTCCTTCAGATATATGCCCAGCACTGGGATTCCTGGATCATATGGTAGTTCAATTTTTAGTTTTGTAAGGACCCACCATACTGTTCTCCATAGTGGTTGTACCAATTTACTTTCCCACCAACAGTGTAGGAGGGTTCTGTTTTCTCCACACCCTCTCCAGCATTTACTGTCTGTAGATTTTTTTTAATTTATTATTTTTTTTTAATTTTTGAATTTTATTTAATTTATTTTTTTACACAGCAGGTCCTTATTAGTCATCAATTTTATACACATCAGTGTATACATTAAACATGTCAATCCCAATCACCAAATTCATCACACCACCACCACAAGCCCCCCCGCCGCTTTCCCTCCTTGGTGTCCATACGTTTGTTCTCGACATATGTGTCTCAATTTCTGCCCTGCAAACCAGTTCATCTGTACCACTTTTCTAGGTTCCACATATATGCGTTAATATACAATATTTGTTTTCCTCTTTCTGACTTACTTCACTCTGTATGACGGTCTCTAGATCCATCCACGTCTCTACAAATGACCCAGTTTCGTTCCTTTTTATGGCTGAGTAATATTCCACTGTATATATGTACCACATCTTCTTTATCCATTTGTCTGTCGATGGGCATTTAGGTTGCTTCCAGGACCTGGCTATTGTAAATAGTGCTGCTATGAACATTGGGGTGCTTGTGTCTTTTTGAATTATGGTTTTCTGTGAGTATATGCCAAGTAGTGGGATTGCTGGTTATATGGTAATTCTATTTTTAGTTTTTTAAGGAACCTCCATACTGTTCTCCATAGTGGCTGAATCAATTTACATTATCACCAACAGTGCAAGAGGGTTCCCTTTTCTCCACACCCTCTCCAGCATTTCTTGATTGTAGATTTTCTGATGATGACCATTCTAACCAGTGTGAGGTGATAACTCATTGTAGTTTTGATTTACATTTCTCTAATAATTAGTGATGTTGAGCAGCTTTTCATGTGCTTCTTGGCAATCTGTATGTCTTCTTTGGAGAAATGTCTATTTAGGTCTTCTGCCCATTTTGGGATTGGGTTGTCTGTTTTTTTAATATTGAGCTGCATGAGCTGTTTATATATTTTGGAGATTAATCCTTTGTCAGTTGCTTCATTTGCAAGTATTTTCTGCCATTCTGAGGGTTGTCTTTTTGTCTTGCTTATGGTTTCCTTTGCTGTGCAAAAGCTTTTAAGTTTCATTAGGTCCCATTTGTTTATTTGTGTTTTTATTTCCATTTCTCTAGGAGGGGGATCAAAAAGGATCTTGCTGTGATTTATGTCATAGAGTGTTCTGCCTATGTTTTCCTCTAAGAGTTTGACAGTGTCTGGCCTTACACTTAGGTCTTTAATCCATTTTAAGCTTATTTTTGTGTATGGTGTCAGGGAGTGTTCTAATTTCATGCTTTTACATGTAGCTGTCCAGTTTTCCCAGCACCACTTATTGAAGAGGCTGTCTTTGATGTTCAACGTTTTGGTGAGTCACGATTCTCTGGTTTTTCATATCATTAACTTAATAGTCATTTCCATATATGGCCTTTATTATGTTGAGGCAGGTTCCCTCTATGACTACTTTCTGCAGAGTTTTTATCATAAGTGGGTGTTGAATTTTGTCAAAAGCTTTTTCTGCATCTACTGAGATGATCATATGGTTTTTATTCTTCAGTTTGTTAATATGGTGTATCACATTGATTGATATGTGTATACTGAAGAGTCCTTGTACCCCTGGGATAAATCCCACTTGATCATGATGTATAATCCTTTTAATGTGTTGCTGGATTTGGTTTGCTAGTATTTTGTTGAGGATTTTTGCATCTATGTTCATCAGTGATATTGGTCTGTAGTTTTCTTTTTTTATGACATCTTTGTCTGGTTTTGGTGTCAGGGTGATGGTGGCCTCGTAGAATGAGCTTGGGAGTGTTCCTTCCTCTGCAATTTTTTGGGAAGAGTTTAAAGAGTCATTTGCTGCAATATGATGGACTTAGATGTTATCATACTGAGTGAAGTAACTCAGACACAGAAAGACAAATATGATATCACTTATATGTGGAATCTAAAAAAGAAAGGGTACAAATGAACTTATTTACAAAACAAAAGTAGTGTCACAGGTGTAGAAAACAAATTTATGGTTACCAGGGGATAAGCAGGGAGAGGGATAAATTGGGATACTGGGACTGACATATACACATTGCTATAGATAACTAACAGATAAAATAGATAACTAATAAGAACCTGCTGTATAGCACAGGGAACTCTACTCAATACTCTGTAGTGACCTATATGAGAAAAGAATCTAAAAAAAAAAAGAGTGATTATATGTATAACTGATTTCACTGTGCTGTATACCTGAAACTAACACAAATTTGTAAATCAACTATACTCCAATAAAAATTTTAAAAAATAAATAAAAGTTTTTAATGTGGAATATAAGGACAAACAAGCAAACAAAATAAATGAACAAACCAATCCAAACAAAATAAACACATAGATATCTAAAACAGAGTAATGGTTACCAGAGGAGAAGCATCTGGGGAGAGGGAAAAGGGTAAATGGGATCAACTATATGGTGATGAATGGAAACTAAAATTTTGGTGGTTACCACACTATAGTATATACAGAACTGGACATATAAAGTTGTGCACATTAAATTTAATAAGGTTATAAACCAATGATTCCTCATTATCTCAATAAAAAGTAAATTGAAAAATTAAAATAATAAAAGTTTGAAATAGATTATTAGTGTTAGACCATTTGCATCTGCTCTTTGGACAATTAAATTATATTAAGCTGAAGATGTTGCTTTCTCTGGAAAATTAGGTTTTTCTCTTAAGTGTTCATGTTTATGAAATTTTGAAAACACATACCACCTATCAGCTGGCAAAGAAATTCATTTCTCTGCAAAACACTTCCTTCTATTTCTGATGAAAAATCTGTACTTAATTGTTTTTCACTATAGGTAAAATGTCTTTTTTTTTTTTCAGCGATCTCAAGATTATTCCTTTATCTTTAGTTTTCAGAAGTTTGACTATTTGTATCTTGGTGTGGATTTCTTTGGGGTTTTTCCTGTTTGGTGTTCACTCAGCAATGAGGGGAGCTAATTACCAACCTTCAGGGATTCTAGTTCCCTACTTACCCTTCTCTGACATCATACCAGAGAAGATGTTAGGGCACCTTGTTACAGCCTCATAAGCGTGGAAATTCAAGCTCCCTACTTTATTTGGTATGGGTGCAGGTGGTGTTAGAGTATTTTCTATGGTATTTATCTGTAGTAAAATGGTACTTCTCTAAGTAATAGTTTTTCTTCTGTCTTAATAGGCAGCCGCTTTTCTGGTCCTTTGACTAGAAGGAGCAGGGCTTTTTTGTTTGTTTGTTTTTGTTGGGAAAGCATCTGTGTTGATTTCAGAGACTTCTTCTATATGTTTTAGATATAATGCCCAGTTTTTAGTTGTACTAAGTGGGAGGAATGAGGAAAAGTATTCCTACTTCATCCTCTGGAAGCAGAGGTCCTATTTTTGTCAGATAAGTTTTATCACAGAGAGTTTCCTAAATAGAATGAGTGAAATCTGTTAACTCAAACATTTTTGAATATTAGGGAAATAGAGGGATAGATCTATAGATAGCTGAAGTATGTTATAAGCTAAAGATTTTAATAAAAAGTCTACTGAACAAGGTGATTGAAATCAATAGTATTTATATTTCCCCCAAACTTCTGAATATAGAAAAGTTTGTCAAAGTGTTTATAAGTAATAGATAAACAATTATAACTGACAATCACTTGATAATAAATGGAAAATCCTTTCATGATAAGATTTTCAGAAATTGAAAAGTTGAATGTTAACGATAGGCAATAATTTTTTTTGCAAGCCCAGAAGATTTCACATCATTGTTTTTAAAAAACAATAGAAAAAAAGAAGTAATAATATTGTCCTCCAATAAATTATTAAAACTCACTTTTAATGATGGACCATTAGGCTACTAATGAAATATAACTTAGAAGGAATTCAGAGAATTAAGCTGCATTTATTTTTTTGAAAACTGGAATAAAAATAATCCTGATCAATCTTGTTTTAGCAAAAAGAAATATTATTCATGGATATATTAGATATATCTATTGAACATATCTAATAAATATATTATAATGAATAAATATTATTTATTCATTATAATAAATATAATGAATACATATTATCCATTAGATATATATTAGATATATATTAATTTTTGAAGCATCTCTTATTCATGGATAATTTTCTATCAAATTTTTATTTACATTTATTCAAATTTTCTTTTACCAAAAATATATTAAAAGATTAAAAAATCAACCTGTAAATATGTTGTTGCAGAGAAGTTTGATAAGATGATCAGTTAGAAACTTATAAGTATATATATGTATATATATAAACATATATCAGCAAAGTTCATAGAGAAAATAAAAGCTATGTTTTAAATGTAAGATGCAAGGTAACAAATTACTATTGCATTTAAATTCCATTAATTTTTTTTTAAAAAAAGAACTACTGAAGTATATTAAAATATCAATATATGCAATGTAAGGGAATATTTTATGTGGGGAGATTATTTATCTCCCCTTACTAAGAATGGACAACTCCCAATATAAAGGACATTTCCCAAAGAGATCTTAAATGACTTGATGCAGTGGGAAGAGGAGACTGGCTTGGCATTTTTATGAGGACTAGGGAGAGAATGCAGGGTGAGATTTCCCATGCAGAAGCTTTCCATGGTTGGAGCACTGGCCTTTTTTATCAGCTTGCCCAGATGTGTGGTAGAAGGGGAAGAGGAAGGGATATAACGGTTTATAAACTGTCAGAAAACCAAAATATGAAGTCAGGCTCTTTAATAAATTCTGCCAATATTGCACTGTCTTGATTAATGTAGCTATACAGTAGATGTTAATATCAGATGGAATGATTACTTTCATTTTATTCTTCTTTTTCAAGAACTGTTGTAGATATTCAAGGGCTTGTGACTTTCCATATAAATTACAGATTAATTTTTTCTTTCTCTACAAAAACAAACAAACAAACAAAACCTTTCTGGGATTTTTGAAAGGCATTGTATTAAACCTATAATGAAGTTGGGAAACAATTTTGTTCTTCTTTTACTAGTTTCTGGAGATAGAACTTAGATTATTTATTTGAGACCTTTCTTCTCTAATGTAAGCAGTTATTGCTATAAATGTACTTTTCAGTACTGCTTTAGCTGCATCCCACAAATTTTAAGCTGTAATTTCATTTTGATTCAGGTATATGTATTGTTTTTATTTTCTTTGAGACCTCCTCTATGACCCATGGATTGTTTAGAATTTTTTTTCACATGTTCATAAATTTTCCTATATTCTTTCTGCTGTTGATTTCTAACTGATTCTATCAGGTTGGAGAACCATAATAAATTCTGTACAGTTTCATCCCTTTAATTTTTTGATCTTGTGGTACAGGATATGGTTTATCTTCCTGTTAGATGTAGGATGGGCTACTTTCCAGGCCTTGCTGGCAATGCTACTTTAGACAGACAGGCAGGGCTTGCTGGTATGAAGTGGGGGCTGAGTTAAAATTCCAGGTCTGCTGACACTACAGCTACAGGCAGAGTAGAATCCCCACTGCCATTGACTATGTGTATCTCTATTAAGTCCCTTCTGGTTTCCTGGTCTTTTGGCAAGAGAGAACATATTTTTAGTATTTAATTTAATCTCCTTCCTCTTTTTTTTTTTTTTTTTTTTGTTGCTCATGCCCATTGACAGCTTCAGGTCGAATGTTACAAGGCTTTCCACATCCCAGTCTGAGATAAATGGGGGATAAAATAAAATATTTGGGGACTCACTGTGGTATATTCTTCAAGTCCTGAATTCCCCAGTCTATCCATATTCTCCTTTTCCCTTTTCAGAGTCATTTATTATTGTCTGTTGAAGTATTTCCAGGTTATTTAGTTGTATTTAGAGGGGATAACAAATAAATTTAATATATAACATTTAGTCTGGGATATAAGCAAATTAAACTTTTTAAAAAATTGTCAAAAACTTCACCAAAATGCCCATATATTTTGTCATTTTTATATCACCAGCAGAAGTGTATGAGTTACCGTTTTCTAAATCTTCACTAATACTAGTATGGCCTTTTTTTTTTTTTTTTTTTTTTAATTTTTAGACATCTAATAGTTCTGTAGTAGAATCATATTGTACTTCTAATTTGTATATCCTAATGACTTATAAAGCTTAACATCTTTCCAGGTTCCCCTTAGTCATCCATATATATTCTTTAAGAGTTTTTAAAATCTCAGTGTCATTATATCTATGTATTGGTTTGGCCAAAAAGTTCATTAGGTTAATGAACACGTTGTTCAAAAAAGTTCTTGGTGAACATGAAAAATGTGTCTTTTATTTTTACTTGAAACCGAATGAACTTTTTGGCCAATCCAATATCTATATATCTATACTACTTTTGAAATATGTTTATTTAACAAATTTTATGTAGTCATTACATCAGTGGAAGTGTTGGACTACAACAAGATACTTTATCCCACCATGAACTAGAATACCAACATCTCTTGTTTTAGAAGTCTTCCCAACACTTCTCCATGGTACCTTCTCTGACCACTCTGGCTCATTTTCTCTTATCTTGTCTGACCACTGTTTGAGTTCTCAACACACTACAGGATAACTCACTTTCATTGGCTCTACCTTCATTCTGAAAATGAGTCCCCCTAAGACCAAGTTCCTCTGTCAAGTTTATGATTAACCTCTCTATCCATAACTTTATTCCCTTTCTTGTCCTGCACTTGTTCCCCCTCACAACTGAGGAATATCAGAGAAAATGGGGAGTTGTAATCAAGCAGGTCCCTATGGGGCCTTCCCTCCCCCGATGTCCTCTGCCTACATCTTATTTGTAGAAAAGCTTTAGTCTCCCAGACCTCCCCTGAGTCACAAAAATCTGGTTCAATTGTTAATAATTGGAAGAATGTGAACACGTAGTAACAAAAACAGTAGTTGTTCCAGGAGAACTCGTAACACTAAACAATACATCAGCCACATAGCAGAGTTACACAACCTTTACTTTCTCCCTGGAGGACATAGATAACAGTGTCTGACATACATTCCTGAGTTGTTTTACGGATATTAAAACATCCACTGAGTGGAAGAAGTTAATTTCATGATGACATGAGCATGTAGCTCCCAATCTGCCTGGACCCTAAAGATTGATGAGGTGGTGTTAACCCCTGAGACACCACCCTGTTACCTCACCATCAAAAAATCAGAGAATCGTTCATGAACTGATCACACACCCTGCAACTCTCTCCCTCAACTTGCCTTTAAAAATCCTTCCCTGAAATCCATTTGGGAGTTCAGATTTTTTTGAGCACTGCCACCAATTCTCCTTGCCTGGCCTTGTAATAAATGCTACACTTTCCTTCATCACACCCAAAGTCAGTACATTGGTTTTAGTGGGAATGGGTGAGCAGACCCAATTTGGGTCCATAACATTTCTTCCACCAAGGTATCCATCCCTGTAAGAAGATACTATTCCTAATACTTTTCTGAGTTCTCCCATAGTACAGTCTTTAAACACTGTAAGCTCTTAAATGATACCCAGGGAAGAATCAGTGATTAGAGGGAAAGTGTTTATAATGAGTGGAAAAGTGAATTGAATGAGCATTAGGGATGCAGGTTACTCCCCTCCCTGCCAAAATGAAACTTATGAAGTTGCAGGAAGCCTTGGTTATGGGCAGAATATGAATCCTGCAAGTTTTAAATCCCCAGAGATGACCAGAAGAGTTTTACAAGTTACATATTACACAAAGCCCTGCAACTAATGAGAAGAAATTACAAAGTTGAGAAAGAAAAATCTTTTACTCTCTCTGATGAAAGAAGAGAGAAGTCCCTGAAGGACTCCTAACCAGAACCAAGGCTCTAGAACTGAGGAACCTCAATCCCTGACGATTATCAGATACTATCTCTAAAAGAGTAGGTGGCAAGGCTCTAAGCCACTGCAATTTATTGAGTGTTGGGAACTAGCACATTGGCCTAGGCTCACACCTCATGTCTAAAAACTCTAGAGCCATAGAAAGCTGAACTACACAAAGTCAGGACCTCTTTTCTCACTTCCTAGGTGGGGAAACTTAGACCCAGGAGGTACAGAGACTTTCCCAATGTCACTAAATTAGGAGTGATAAAGTTAAGAATACAGAGTCTTTGACCAGTGATTTTCATACTAAGTTGATCTTTGCCTCTTTTGAGTGAAGAACAAAGTATGCTTCCAACAATGTGAAGACTATTTTGGAAGAATATAACTGTAACACTGAATTGGCATTGGAACCCTGATAAAATACACAAGGTAGGAAACTGTTCTAGATGGTCTGATTCTCTTTTCATCATAACTAATTGTCACTATATTTTCTCCAAATTATCATTTCTCTTTACCTTTGGAAAGAGTGTGTATTTCTTTTGTCAGTAAATCCATATCCCAAATTAAATTTCAGAATAACTGACGTAGCGACAATTTCAGAGATAGCTGAGTGTAGGGTGCAGCATATATAATATAATAAATATAAATACATATTTATGATTATATGTGATAAATATAAATATGTACATAAATAATATATATTTTCCCAATTTGGGGTACTTATTTAATCCTTAGTGTCACAATCCATATAATTGCATTATTACGTATTTACTGTGAAGAGTCATGAGACTTTACAAACTTTAGTGTGTAAATTGCTTTACTGATGGAATTTTTCAAATAGCTTAGTGAGAGACAAAGGGGCATATTAGAATTCAGTATTTCTTGACAGGGAGATAAATTCTTTTGAAGCAGTCCAGAATGCTTCAGAAAGCTGTTTATAGGGGAAAGTGAAACAGTAATTTGCAAGCATAGATTTGGGTACCAAGGAGACTCACACTGAGTTTGGATACTAGGTGGCTTACCTAAAAGGCTGTATTGATGAAGCCCATGGATCAATTCAACACTGTCCAACATAATATATGCTTAGGAAAACAGTCAGAGGAATACTCTAGTCTTCTCTTTGGAAGATAATTACAGATAAGAAGCTGTGGTTACAGTGAGAGAGAGAAACAGGGATGGAGAAAGACTTCACAGGAAAAATTAGGTCATGTGACTCATGTGTGACTATGAAAGAACAAAAGTCTTGTCAGGTCTAAGAGGACAAATAATCAAAGAGATCTATACGGTAGAGTCAGTAGGTTGTGAAATATTTCTGGAAACATTTATAATTTAAACCACTTTCCTAGTGCTTCTTCTGACTCACAGTGACTAGCTAGATTCTCCCTTGAGAATGCTTTTTTTTTAATTTAATTTTAATTTTATATGGAGTATAGTTGATTTACAATGTTGTGTTAGTTTCAGGTGTACAGCTAAGTTATTCAGTTATAAATATACATATATCCATTCTTTTTCAGATTCTTTTCCCATAAAGTTTATTACAGAATACTGAGTTAACTGTATTATACAGTAGGTCCTTGTTGATCATCTATTTTATATATAGTAGTGTGTATATGTTAATCCCAAACTCCTAATTTATTCCTCCCCCCCTCACATTTCCCCTTTGGTAGCCATAAGTTTGTTTTTGAAGTCTGTGAGTCTTCTTGGTTTTGTAAAAAAGTTCATTTGTATCATTTATTTTTCGATTCCACATATAAGTGATATCATATGATATTTGTCTTTGTCTGACTTACTTCATTAGTCTGGTAATCTCTTGGTCCATCCATGCTCTTGCAAATGGCATTATTTCATTCTTTTTGTGGCTGAGTAGTATTCCATTGTATATGTGTGCCACGACATCTTTATCCATTTCTCTGTCAATGGATATTTAGGTTGCTTCCATGTCTTGGTTGTTGTAAATACTGCTGAAATGAGCATCAGGGTGCATGTATCTTTTTGATTATGGTTTTCTTCAGATATATACTGAGGAGTGGGATCGCTGGATCATATGGTAGTTCAATTTTTAGTTTTTTAAGGAGTCTCCATACTGTTCTCCAGAGTGGTTGTACAAATTTACATTCCCACCAACAGTGTAGGAGAGTTCCCTTTTCTCCACACCCTCTCCAGCATTTATTGTTTCTAGACTTTTTGATGATGGCCATTCTGACAGGTGTGAGGTGATATCTTTTTGGATCTACCTTCTAGAGTAATGAAAATAAAAACAAAAAGAAACAAATGGGACCTAATTAAACTCAAAAGCTTTTGCACAGCAAAGGAAACCATAAACAAAACAAAAAGACGATCCACAGAATGGGAGAAAATATTTACAAATGAAGTGAACAACACATGATTAATCTCAAAAATATACAAACAGCACATGCAGTTCTATATCAAAAAAACAGACAACCCAATCAAAAACGAGTAGAAGATCTAAGGAGACATTTCTCCAAAGAAGACATACAGATGGCCAAAAAGCACATGAAAAGATGCTCAACATCATTAATTATTAGAGAAGTGTAAATCAAAACTACAATGAGGTTATCTCCCATAAGAATTCTTAATATTAGCCTGAACCAAATCTAATGAACAGTGAAAGGTCTGTTAATCTCCATGCCCAAGATCACATGCTATACATTGTTGAATAACAAAATAAAATAGAAATTTTTATATATTCAGCAGTTTAAAAAAAAATTGACCTACTCATCCAACAATTACAATAAATCATTATTCTTGAAATGCTCTCCAGTACCCTTAAAAGTGAAGACATATATGACTCATAGTCTGTTTCCTCAAGGAGAAAACATTGATAAATAAAAAAAAAAGTACCATTTAAGTCAAAACAGTTTGATTATTGTTACAAATATGACACTTCATAGATATAATTATCTTATTTCTATAATGAAAAAAATAATCACACCTGCCTTATACATTTCATACTTGTCAATGTCATTTACTTTATGTTGTGAAGAATAAATTCAATAAACATATGAAAGAATTTGGCAAAATGTGTGCTCTACAAATGAGTTATTAATTATGTTGATGTGCAGTAGAGGAAAAATCATAGGTCAATGTATACAAAAATGAGGGAATGCATTAAATATAAAGAAAAACATGTTGTGGAAGTACAAGGAGGATGAGATTAAATGAGATATAGAATTATCAAAGAATACCTAGAGTCACTAGCTGGGCAGAAAAAATTTCAGGAGGAGCAGCTTCAAGATGGCAGAAGAGTAAGACATGGAGATCACCTTCCTCCCCACAAATACATCAGAAATACATCTACATGTGGAACAACTCCTAGAGAACACCTATTGAATGCTGGCAGAAGACATCAGACCTCCCAAAAGGCAAGAAACTCCCCACATATCTGGGTAGGGCAAAACAAAAAAGAAAAAAAAGAGACAAAAAAATAGGGACGGGACTTGCACCAGTGGGAGGGAGCTGTGGAGGCACAGCCTTTAATGTGAAGGAGGAAAGGTTTCCACTCACTAGGAAGCCCCTTAGCAGGCGGAGACTGCGGGTGGCAGAGAGGGGAAACTTCGGAGCCACGGAGGAGAGCGCAGCAACAGGGGTGCAGAGGGCAAAGCAGAGAGATTCCTGCACAGAGGATCGGTGCCGACCAGCACTCACCAGCCCGAGAGGCTTGTCTGCTCACCCGCTGGGACTGTTGGGAGCTGGGAGCTGTGGCTCGGGCTTCGGAGGTCGGATCCAAGGGAGAGGACTGGGGTTGGCTGCGTGAACACAGCCTGAAGGGGGCCAGTGTGCCACAGCCAACTGGGAGGGAGTCAGGGAAAAAGTGTGGAGCTGCCGAAGAGGCAAGAGACTTTTTCTTGCCTCTTTGTTTCCTGGTGCGTGGAGAGGGGATTAAAAGCGCCGCTTAATAGAGCTCCAGAGGCAGGGGCAAGCTGCGGCTATCAGCGCAGATCACAGAGACGGGCATGAGATGCTAAGGCTGCTGCTGCAGCCACCAAGAAGCCTGTGTGCAAGCACAGGTCACTATCCGCACCTCCCATCCCAGTAGCCTGTGCAGCCCGCCACTGCCAGGGTACCGTGATCCAGGGACAACTTCACGGGGAGAACACATGGCAAGCCTCAGGCTGGTGCAACATCACACCAGCCTCTGCCACTGCAGGCTCGCCCCGAATTCTGTACCCTTCCCTCCCCTCGGCCTGAGTGAGCCAGCGCCCCTGAATCAGCTGCTACTTTAACCCCATCCTGTCTGAGCGAAGAACAGACGCCCTCAGGCGACCTACACACAGAGGCAGGGCCAAATCCAAAGCTGAATCCCAGGAGCAGTGCGAACATAGAAGAGAAAGGGAAATTTCTCCCAGCAGCTTCAGGAGCAGCGGATTAAATCTCCACAATCAAATTGATGTACCCTGCATCTGTGGAATACCTGAATAGACAATGAATCATCCCAAATTGAGGAGATGGACTTTGGGAGCAACAATATATTATTTTTTCCCTTTTTCTTTTTTGTGAGTTTGTATGTGTATGCTTCTGTGTGTGATTTACTCTGTATAGCTTTGCTTTTACCATTTGTCCTAGGGTTCTGTCTGTCCATTTTATTGTTTTTTGGGTTTTTTTAGTAAAGATTTTAGCACTTGTTATAATTAGTGGATTTGTTTTTTGGTTTGGTTGCTCTCTTCTTTCTTTCTTTCTTTTTTTTTAATTACTTCTTTAAAATATTTTTTAATAATTATTTTTCATTTAAATAACTTTATTTTATTTTATTTTACTTTATTTTATTTTATCTTACTCTTTATTTCCTTCTTTTTTTTCTGCCTTTTATTCTGAGCCATGTGGATGACAGGCTCCTGGTGCTCCAGCCAAGCATCAGGGGTGTGCCTCTGAGGTGGGAGAGCCAAGTTCAGGACACTGATCCACAAGAGATCTTCCAGCTCCATGTAATATCTAATGGTGAAAATCTCCAAGAGATCTCCATCTCAACGCAAAGACCCAGCTCCACTCAATGACCAGCAAGCTACAGTGCTGGACACCCTATGCCAAACAACTAGCAAGATAGGAACACAACCCCATCCATTAGTATACAGGCTGCCTAAAATCATAATAAGGCCACAGACACCCCAAAACACACTACCAGACGTGGACCTGCCCACCAGAAAGACAAGATCCAGCCTCATCCACCAGAACACAGATACTAGTCCACTCCACCAGGAGGCATAAACAACCCACTAAACCAACCTTAGCCACTGGGGACAGACACCAAAAACAACAGGAACTACGAAGCTGTAGCCTGCAAAAAGGACACCCCAAACACAGTAAGTTAAGCAAAATGAGAAGACAGAGAAAAACACAGCAGATGAAGGAGCAAGGCAAAAACCCACCAGACCTAACAAATGAAGAGGAGACAGACAGTCTACCTGAAAAAGAATTCAGAATAATGATAGTAAAGATGATCCAAAATCTTGGAAATAGAATGAAGAAAATACAAGAAACGTTTAACCAGGACCTAGAAGAACTAAAGAGCAAACAAACAGTGATGAAAAACACAATAAATAGAATTAAAAATTCTCTAGAAGGGATCAATAGCAGAATAACTGAGGCAGAAGAACGGATAAGTGACCTGGAAGATAAAATAGTGGAAATAACTACTGCAGAGGAGAATAAAGAAAAAAGAACAAAAAGAACTGAGGACAGTCTCAGAGACCTCTGGGACAACATTAAACGCACCAACATTCGAATTATAGGGGTCCCAGAAGAAGAAGAGTAAAAGAAAGGGACTGAGAAAATATTTGAAGAGATTATAGTTGAAAACTTCCCTAATATGGGAAAGGAAATAGTCAATCAAGTCCAGGAAGCACAGAGAGTCCCATACAGGATAAATCCAAGGAGAAACACGCCAAAACACTTATTAGTCAAATGATCAAAAATTAGATACAAAAAAAAAAAAAATACTAAAAGCAGCAAGGGAAAAACAACAAACAACACACAACGGAATCCCCATAAGGTTAACAGCTGATCTTTCAGCAGAAACTCTGCAAGCCAGAAGGGAGTGGAAGGACATATTTAAAGTGATGAAGGAGAAAAACCTACAACCAAGATTACTCTACGCAGCAAGGATCTCATTCAGAATGATGGAGAAATTAAAACCTTTACAGACAAGCAAAAGCTAAGAGAATTCAGCACAACCAAACCAGTTTTATAACAAATGCTAAAGGAACTTCTGTAGGCAGGAAGCACAGGAGAAGGAAAAGACCTACAATAACCAACCCAAAACAATTAAGAAAATAGTAACAGGAACATACATATTGATAATTACATTAAATGTAAATGGATTAAATGCTCCAACCAAAAGACATAGACTGCCTCAATGGATACAAAAACCTGTATATGTGCTGTCTACAAGAGACCCACTTCAGACCTAGGGACACATACAGACTGAAAGTGAGGGGTTTGAAAAAGATATTCCATGCAAATGGAAATCAAAAGAAAGCTGCAGTAGCAATTCTCATATCAGACAAAATATACTTTAAAATAAAGACTATTACAAGAGACAAAGAAGGACACTACATAATGATCAAGGGATCAATCCAAGAAAAAGATATAACAACTGTAAATATTTATGCACCCAACATAGGAGCACCTCAATACATAAGGCAAATATTAAGAGCCATTAAAGGGGAAATCGACAGTAACACAATCATAGTAGGGGACTTTAACATTCCACTTTCACCAGTGAACAGATTATCCAAAATGAAAATAAATAAGGAAACACAAGCTTTAAAGGGTACATTAAACAAGATGGACTTAATTGATATTTATAGGACATTCCATCCAAAAACAACAGAATACACATTCTTCTCAAGTGCTCATGGAACATCCTCCAGGAGAGATCATATCTTGGGTCACAAATCAAGCCTTGGTAAATTTCAGAAAATTGAAATCATATCAAGTATCTTTTCCGACCACAATGCTATGAGACTAGATATCAATTACAGGAAAAAAATCTGTAAAAAATACAAACACATGGAGGCTAAACAATACACTACTTAATAAGCAAGAGATCACTGAAGAAATCAAAGAGGAAATCAAAAAATACCTAGAAACAAATGACAATGAAAACATGACAACCCAAAACCTATGTGATGCAGCAAAAGCAGTTTTAAGAGGGAAGTTTATAGCAATACAATCCTACCTTAAGAAACAAGAAACATCTCAAATAAACAACCTAACCTTACACGTAAAGCAATTAGAGAAAGAGGAACAAAATAACCCCAAAGTTAGGAAGGAAAGAAATCATAAAGATCAGATCACAAATAAATCAAAAAGAAATGAAGGAAATGATAACAAACATCAATAAAGCTAAAAGCTGGTTCTTTGAAAGATAAACAAAATTGATAAACCATTAGCCAGACTCATCAAGGAAAAAAAGGGAGAATATTCAAATCAATAGAATTAGAAATGAAAAAGGAGAAGTAACAAATGACACTGCAGAAATACACCGGGTCATGACAGTTTACTACAAGCAACTCTATGCCAATAAAATGGACAACCTGGAAGAAATGGACACATTCTTAGAAATGCACAACCTTCCGAGACTGAACCAGGAAGAAACAGAAAATATGAAAAGACCAATCACAAGCACCGAACTTGAAACTGTGATTAAAAATCTTCCAACAAACAAAAGACCAGGACCAGATGGCTTCACAAGCGAATTCTATCAAACATTTAGAGAAGAGCTAACACCTATCCTTCTCAAACTCTTCCAAAATATAGCAGAGGGAGGAACACTCCCCAACTCATTCTACGAGGCCACCATCACCCTGATACCAAAACCAGACAAAGATGTCACAAAGAAAGAAAACTACAGGCCAATATCACTGATGAACATAGATGCAAAAATCCTCAACAAAATACTAGCAAACAGAATCCAACAGCACATTAAAACGATCATACACCATGATCAAGTGGGGTTTATTCCAGGAATGCAAGGATTCTTCAGTATACACAAATCAATCAATGTGATACACCATATTAACTAACTGAAGGAGAAAAACCATATGATCATCTCAATCGATGCAGAGAAAGCTTTCGTCACAATTCAACACCTATTTATGATAAAAACCCTCCAGAAAGTAGGCATAGAGGGAACTTTCGTCAACATAATAAAGGCCATATATGACAAACCCACAGCCAACATCATCCTCAATGGTGAAAAACTGAAACCATTTCCACTAAGATCAGGAACAAGACAAGGTTGCTCACTCTCACCATTATTATTCAACATAGTTTTGGAAGCTTTAGCCACAACCATCTAGTCTTTAGACACCACTGAGCTGTCTGAGGGAAGAGATATGGGGATATATGTATATGTATAACTGATTCACTTTGTTATAAAGCAGAAACTAACACACCACTGTAAAGCAATTATACTCCAATAAAGATGTTAAAAATAATAATAAATAATAATAATAAAATTAAAATAAAATTATCTGTACATTCAACTGTCTGGCACATAGTAGGTTCTTCATAAATATTGGTTGAAAAGATAATTGAATATATACATGTTTGAACACAGAAGACGAAGATGGGAATTGTAAATACATTTTGTATTGTTGGGGTTTTTTTTGGTTGTGCTGCACAGCTTGCGGGATCTTATTTCCCTGACCAGGGATCGAACCCACGCCCTCGTCAGTGAAAGTGTGGAGTCCTAACCACTGGACCAGTAGGGAATTCCTGTGAACACATTTTGATTTTATGGGCCTTCTGGTTCCTCCCTCACTCCCTTCCGATTTTGTCGGTTCTAATTTGTCATTTTTCAGCTATCTTTACTTTCTTCCCTTATAAATCTCACTCTTTTTGTTCCATCTTTCCTTTTATATATTTGTAGATTTATTCCCTCTCTCTCTGTGTCTTTCTCTGTGTCTGTGTCTCTCTCTGTGTGTCCCTCTGTCTCTCTTTCTCTCTCCCTCCCCACATTCCCCCATTCTCTATTTTTCCACAAAAGATATTGACATCTGTTCAATCTAAGTAAAGTTACCATCTCATCTTAATTGACTCATTTGTATTTAAAAAGGTTCAAAGCCAACGAGTGGCCCAAGATTTGTAGAAAAACAAGTAAAAATTTAGAAACATTGTGTTTTCAAGATTTTAAGCATTAAAAGAACAGTTTTTTTATATTTCCTTACCATAGATTTTATGACAAATTACTTTTCACTTCTTCTATTACAGTTAGTTTTTTCAAAATTAGCTTTGTAAAGTATGATTCCATTAATAAATTTCACCTTTTTCAAGTGTGTTCAACGAATTTTGGAAAAGTATGTAGTTGTAAAACAACAACAATCACAATAAAGAACATTTCCACCATCCTTAAAAGTTTCCTTGTGTCCTTTTTAACTAAATCTCTTACCCATACCCCTAGACCCAGCGACTGGCAACTGATATGCTTTTTTTTTTTTTTTTTAATCACTTTAACTTTGCCTTTTCTAGGAATTCATTTAAATGGAATCACACAATATGTACTCTTCTGTGTCCGGCTACTTTCACTGATCATAATGACTTTAAGATTCTTCTATGTAGTCATATATATCAGTCATATGGAATTGCTAAGTGTTATTCCATTGCATGGGTAGAGCACAATTCGTTTTTCTAGTCAACAGGTGATGGACATTCAGGCTATTTCTAGTTTGGGGCTTTTATTAATACATCTTCTATGCATGTTTAAGATTAAGATAAGTTCTTTTTTTTTTTTTTGTAAATGTAAACTTTAATTTCTCTTCAGGAGATGAGAGTTGTTATAGTGTTGTTACTGGACAGTATGATAAGTTCCTGCTTAAGTTTATGAAAAAGTTGCCAAATTTTCCAAAGTAGCTGAATCATTCTACATTCCTATAAGGAATGTATGAGACTTTCAGTTGATTTATGACCTCACCAATGGTTAGTAATGTTAGAATTTTGATGCGGTCATTTTCAGTATCTCATTGGTTTTATCTTGCTTTGCCCTAATGTTGAGCATCTTTTCATTGACTTTCTTAAAATTTATAAAACTTCTTTGTAAAAAAAAAAACAAAAAACAACTTCTTTGTGGGAGTGTCTAATCAAATGCTTTGCCCAATTTTTAAGTTAGGGTTTTTGTCTTACTATATATTAAGCTACAAGAATGCTTCTTATACTCTGGTGCAATTATTTGTCAGATATGTTTTGCTAATATGTTGTTCCACTTGGTGACTTGCCTTTTATTTTCTTAAAAGTGTCTTTCAGAAAGCAGTTTATTTTCTTGTAGTTTTGAAAGCTAGAAGCCCCAGATCAAGGTCCAAGCCAATCATTTCCCCTGAGGACTCTTCCTGGCTTGTAGATAGGCACCTGTCTCTGTGCACTCACAGGGTAGAGAGAGCACAGCCACATTTAACCTTAAATATCTGCACAAAGGCCCTATTCCAAATGCAATCACATTGGAGGTTGAAGCTGCAACATATGAATTTTGAGGGGACACAAACATTCAGTCCATAAGAAAGAGTGTGTAGAATTGATATTATTTCCCCCTTAAACATTTGGTAATTTTTGCCAGTGAACTAATCTGGATCTGTTTCTATTGAATAATATTTCTCCTGCTCCTGGTTTATATTCCTCCTGCATCTTTGAATGTCTAATATCTTTTATTAGATGTCAGAAATTGTTGATTTTATGTTTTTTGCTGCTAACATTTGTTGTATTAAGTATGATTATATCTTGTTCAGATCTGACTTTATTTCATTTAAAATCAGTTAAATAATTTTAAGCCTTCTCTTAAGCTTTTTAAAGTGCATCAGAGCAGCCTTTAAACTAGTACTGATTTATTCCAACTGCTAAGAAAATACCATTATGAGGATTCTACCTTGTGCTGTGTGTCCTACAAAGTCTACTCTGGCTGTTGGGAGCTTAAACTTCTTTTTTGAGCTCTAGGGATAATGTGGTTTATTGCTTACAGTAGTTTTTTCCCCATCTTCTACAAGAGGTATTTTCTTCTCATAGATGTGTGTGTCAGTACTCTGCCAAAGATTTGATGGAATTTCTTTTTTTAGACATGTAGAGTTCTTTCTGTGTGCTAACTCCTTTCTAGTTCTCTTTTTTGTAAAAGGCCCCTTTGTCCTCTCTGAACTCCAATCTCTGTCTTCATAACTCAGTGAGATCACCTGGCACTCTTTGGATTCCCCCTCAAACAAAAATTGTGATAACTAAACTTCTAACTTTAGTACTTAAAATTTTTAAATATTTTTTTTTCTCACTGCATCATGATCACAGAGTAATATCTATTATTTGTGTTTTGTGAAAGTATTTACCTTCACTTGGTTAATACCAAGACATAGTTACTAGAATAATAAACACCCCTAGCTAAATAAGTCAGTCAGAGACTGCTCTTTTCTCTTTTGGCCTCTCCACCACAAACTTCACTTTCAGCATTTTTTAAACTAAAGTTAGCCTTCTCTAGTGTCTGCTATTGGGATTCGTATTCTTTGCTTTGCACCCTAGAAACTGCTTACAAGTTATAAGGTGGAGAAATTGTTTCTCTTCTTTCATGGACCACATCTTATGCTGCCTGCTGTCCAATGTCTGAAAACTGCTGTTTTGCATATTTTTCCAGTGTTCCATTTTTTTAAGTTGGGGGTGTTCCAGTCCAATCTCTATTAATTCATCTTGGGAAAAGCAGAAGTTGTTATTTACCTTATTGTTGATATTCATTACATTTCATATATGATATTTTAATTTAAAAATGTTTAGGAAAGGGAACTAAAGAAAAAGAGAAAGGGAGCATCATTTACTATATATATATATATATATATATATATATATATATATATATATATATATAACTATTAGCAGCTTTTATTTAATCAAAAAGAGCCACTATTCTTATCTGTGTGAGGAGTTTGGGAAAGTATGTAGTAGATTCAATATTTTTAAACAGGAACAATGTTTATTTTATCTTTGTTTCTTCCATCATATAACCGGTACTCAGTAAATAGTTAAAGAAAGAGTAAATAATTCATAGAACCTGAAAGCTGGCTTTAGCAATTTATTAAATTGATATCAGTCAGTTGATTCCCCCCACATCTTCATTTTCCAATATCGATACTGAAACTGCTTTTTCCTACCTAAAAACTTGACAAACTGTTACCCAGTCCAAGCTTGTACTGTTCACTATACTAAAGGTCAATAAAATCGAGAAATGATTTGTTGGGGCAAAGAATAGTGACTTTATTCAGAAAACCAGCAGACCGAGAAGATGGTGGACTAGTGTCCCAAAGAACCATCCTGCTGGAGTTAGAATTCAGGCTTCTTTTATACTAAAACGGAAGTGGGTAAAGTCCTGATTCCGGGATGTGTTAATTTCTTCCTTCCTGCAGCCATTCACAGGTGGACCTGGTCAGGATGTTTCCTGTGAGCTGAACAAAGGTATTTTAGCTTAACACTCATTACATAGGAGACAGGGTTCCCAGAGATGGGCCATTATGTATAATTTAAGCTTATAGGTAACATCCCTTTGGTGATTAACTTGTAGCAAAAGCAATAGGATATAACGGTTAAAAGAAATAGCTCTA
Source organism: Balaenoptera ricei (assembly GCF_028023285.1). Taxonomy (NCBI): domain Eukaryota; kingdom Metazoa; phylum Chordata; class Mammalia; order Artiodactyla; family Balaenopteridae; genus Balaenoptera; species Balaenoptera ricei. The sequence continues at coordinate 115,715,061 of NC_082639.1, read as the reverse complement.
ATATAAAGTCAGATTTGTTCTTCCCTAGTACAAAACCAGAGGGAAGTAAAAATGTCTTTAACTAGGGGTTGAATTGATCAACTCAAATGATCAATTCCTTTGAGTTCCTCTAGCTTTCTTTAGATCTATATATTGGAGAGCATGTATTGTCTGGTATAACCAGCCAGAAAGCGCACAATCTGAAAAACTTTAGATACATTCATATTTTGAATATACTCACATAATTTCAAATCCTCAATCCCTGTTTTCTAAAATGAAAAAATGAAAACCTAATTGCATGGAGAGGGACTCAGGGAGCACTGATAAATAAGGAACAGACAAAATCAGATAATTTGCAAAGGAAGAGGCATTTGAGAAAACTAAAAAGAACTATTTCGCTGTAATAGGAATGAAGAAAATATTAGAATAATTGTGGTACAAGTACGTTTACAGATGCAGTGACAAGAAAAAAGAGGGGATTTCAGTTTGATACCTTACATTTTCTCTAAAGTATGATGCAATGTTATCAGGTAACATTGTGTTTGGAAGGAGTGACTGAGAGGGCTATGGGAGGAGAGAGTAGATCATTGTTGTTTTAAGTAGAAGTGAGCATATGTGCAATACCTTCTGCAGAGAACAGAAGATTGATAATTGGTGATAATTGATAAAGAACAATACAACTAAACTAAACTAATCAAAATAGGCTTCATAAAGATAGGAATGTGGATATATAATATAAAATCCTTTAGTCTAAAAGACATAGGGGTTAGAGAAGGGTACACATGCGATAGAGCTTATAGGGAAATGTTAGGGAAGAAACTCAGGCTGTATTAGTATAAAATTGACTTCCAAGATAAGGGAAATGATTATCCTAAGTCACCTGGAGTATTACACCCATTCCCTGGTGACTCTTTTGAAGAATGCTATTAACAGAATGGAAAGTACCTTGAGAATAATCCAGAGAAAGATGACTAGGATTTATCAAAGGAGTCATCACCTAGGTTAAAGGTGTTTTTAGGAAAGCATACATCACTCATCATCAAATATTTGAATTGCTGTTGTGTAAGTGAAATATTAGACACAAGATATGCATCTCTGGAGATAATAAGTGGGACCAAAAGGAAGAAGCTATATAAAAGTGGAGCTTTATAACAGAGATATTTAACAGTGGTTAAACTAGAGGCTGAAATACTGCAAGTGAGATTCCTGCAATGACAGAACAGTTGGAAGTGATAGTCTTGAGTCCATTCCAACACTAATAGCTCATGGTTATGTTAATAATTTTCAACTAGATTTATTTCATTTTCTCATGATTTTTTGTGAAGGGTCCTGTTAAGGTTTTGCTAAACTATTGAGAACTTGTGATGACTGAACCTTCTATACTGAATTACCATTCACAATGTTACTTATCCTTCCTGGAAGAGACTGAAATCATTCTTATTTAAATATTCTGAAAAATCAAAATACTTCCCTGTTCATATTTAAGAGCTTTTGAAATATGCATCTGATTAAGAATTACACCAAGTTTAAGAATGCACTTCACAAAGCCTATCAAAATAATACCACGGAGAATCTCTCACTATGAGGTTTTAAAGTGTTATGTAAATGAAAGACAACAGTATCATCATTTTATAGTTATTGATATGTCCTCAGAAAATATTTTTTTTGTATATGTGAAGTATTCTCATTATAGAGCTTTAGGATAAAATCCTCTTCTGCCAGTCACTTTCTGAATGGACATCTGGACATCCTTGTTCCTGAGGCTATACACCAGGGGATTCAACAATGGAGTCACAACTGTGTACGTCACTGTCACGAGCTTATCTCTTCTGGATGAGTACTTGGATGATGGTCTCAGGTAGACAAAGGAGGCACAACCATAGTGAACAATGACTACAGTAAGATGGGAAGCACAGGTGGAGAAGGCTTTTCGCTTGCCTTCAGCTGATGGGATCTTCAGGGTGGTATGAGCAATGAAACCATAAGAAATGAACATGAAAGTCAGGGGACCATGAGTGCTAGAACTCCACCAATGAAGATGACCACTTCGTTGATGTAGGTATCAGTACAGGCAAGCTGGATAACTGGTGAGATGTCACAGAAGTAGTGGTTAATCTTGTTAGGGCCACAGAAAGGTAGTTGAAAGACTAAGAGGGAGCCTATCAGTGAGAACAAAAAACCAATCACAGCACAAGTGGCTGCCAGTTCTCCACATACCTGCCAGCTCATAAGAATAGAGTACCAAAGTGGATGACAGATGGTGGCATAGTGATCATAACCCATGACACCAAATAGAATGCAATTAGTGACAGCAAAGCCAAGGAAGAAAAACATCTGAGTGTCACAGTTAACAAATGAGATTGTTCTCAGCAGAGACAACAGATTTATAAGCATCTTGGGCAGGATGACAAAGGTGTAGCCTGTCTCAGAGATGGAAAAGATCCCTAGGAAGAAGTACATAGGTATGTGAAGGCTGTGATCCAGGTTGATGACAGTGAAAATGGTGATGTTTCCACTCAGGATAATCAAATATAGACACAGAAAAACAGCAAAGAAGACGAGCTGGATTTCTCCAAAGTTGGAGAATCCCAGCAACAGGAACTCTGTGACAGAGGAGAAATTAGTTTGGTTGACTTGTTCCCCAATATTGATCTACAGAGAACAAGAATGAAGAAACATTTTTTACCATGAAAGGTGGAGATAGTTAGTTCCACTATGGGTTGAAGAATACTAAATAGGAGAAGGGGTAAGGACTAATGCTAGTAGGAAATGCCCTATCAATCATGTCAATTTATGGAATTGTTTCCAAAAACTCAGATTACAAGTTCCCACTGACGTTTCTGCATCTCTCATAGTGTTTAAGTCTAGGAAATTATTTTCACACTCCCTACTTCAAATATCAGTTAGGGAATGAAAGTGTCTGAAAACTTCCTGCATGCCAACTTAACTCTACCATTTATTATCTGTGTAATCCTCTGTGTCTCAGCTTTTTCATTTGTAACATAAAGGTACTAATAGCATCTCTTTACTAGTTTTCTTATGAAAATTAAAGTACTTAGCAGAGCACATGCATACTATAAACTTCTAGTAAATGTCAGTTTCTGCTACATAAGTTATTTAATTTTCAGGAATTAGTGCTAGTTTTTCTTAAGTTTCCTTTTGGAGATACTTTAAACATATGTCTGCTTCAGGTTTTATTTTTTAATCTTATTGTTTTGTTTTCAAAAAACTACTAGACCAACATGCAAACCCAACTCCTATTTGTGTTTATTTATGCAGGCAATAATATTGTGTTGACTTTCGTTCATCCTTTCCCCTAATCAAACAATCTATTTGACTCACTCAATTGATGGGATTTGGGTGGGACCTTAGTGCATTTTAAGTAGCTCTAGAGAAACACAAAGTTCTTACAGTCACGTTGATAATTGATCTTACTAACTTCCTACCATTCTGCCAAGAATATAGACCTGATTTAGAATTCTGCTGTAACTGTAGTTTCAGACTTCAGAAGGAGATATATCGAACCAATCAGACCTTACTTCAGTATGAACCATTACAACTCTTCACATTTTCCCTGGATTTCCAACAGAACTCACCATGGCATTGGATACACCTGGACTCAAGGAGTTTCAGCTCCTCCAATTACTCCTTACTAAAGGATGAGCAAATTCTTTCTGCTTTAATTCAACTAAAATCAAGTTGGAATTTGTAAAGTAATAAAAAACATCAAAGCAACCAAATAGTTGGAAAACATAAGGCACGGAAATGGAATACAAAAAGAAAAAATTTTACCTAATGTATAATAGTTCAATTGAAGAAACCAGTTGACTGTTAATCCTACATTTTTGAGGTATATTTCTTAATCTAGACCATCTTTGAGTGTTTTCACTTCAGGATCCCTCACTTTCAAGAGAAGCGGAAGTATCAGTTTCATTTTTCTATCTGAATGGAGCATAGTGACCATTAGGCTAATGGGTAGATTTGACAGGTTCTCTGAGTAGACAAGTCATTATTTCTATCAAATTATTTATTCATTAATGTGTTAATTTATTGATAAGTTAAATTAATATTTCCGTTTACTCCATATCTACTTTTATTTTTTTATTTTTTAAATTTATTTTTATTGAGGTATAGTTGTTTTACAATGTTGTGTTAGTTTCTACTGTACAGTGAAGTGGAGTTCCCTGTGCTATACAGCAGGTTCTTATTAGTTATATATTTTATACATATTAGTGTATATATGTCAATCCCAATCTCCCAATTCATCCCACCTCTGATACATATCTATTTTAGTATAAGTAAAGTACCATTAAGTAAAGTACCATTCTTAAATAATAGTAAATCACCTTGCCTTCTTCAACAAATGCAAAGACTATGTCTTCTCATCTTGCAACTCGCCTCTGTGCTTTTGCTCATCTTTTCCCCTTCACCTGGAAAACCTTTATTCACTTTCTATCCATTCTTGATCACCTAAATAGAAGCTGCAACCTCTGACTACTCTGGTCTCCAATGATAAGAGTGATATCAATTTTCCCTTCTCTTAAATTATTTAGCTACTTTCTATTGTGTATGAAATGTATCATGAAAGTACCAGCCTCTACTTTTTCATACACCAGAGTGTAAATACCTTGGGAGCAGTTTTGTATTTCCCATAGCATATGAATACAAATTGCTACTTAAGAACTATTTGTTTAATTAATTGATGACTAACTATTTTATTTTTTTAAAGATGGCAGCTGTAAAAGGCATTATCTAAGCTCATGAAAAAGATGGTGGAATTTTAAGCCTTGTATGGAGAATCTGGGAACAGAGATTCAGCTAACAACCTACCAGATCATACTGCAAACTTATAATTATGTTATCTACATAATAACGTGTCACACAACCAAGAAGTTGTAGAACATTAACCAGACCCAAGTTCTCATGAATGTCCCTACCATTGCTTTTATTATTATTACTATTACTACTACTCTGGTTCTTCAAAATACCTTAATGCATCACTAGATGGCTAACAAAACAAACCACTAGGATATTCCCTGAGGAATGTAACTTATTTACCTCCTCAGTTCCCATCTGTGAGGCTTATGCAGTAGATTATTCGTCCACAGAATGTTACGATTGTGAGGTCTAAAAACAGCAGAAGATCTGTAAGGAAAGATAACTCAATTATGCATTCATTTCTTTTACTTCCTCATTGCTTATTAGACTTTTCTAATACACCATTTTCACCAGAGAATAGTTTCATGTGACATTCGAGAATGGACATTAAATGAAGTAAATGTAGAAAATTCACTCTTGATAGGAAATAAGCAGTTTCTGTCCTTTCTTTTTCAATCACTCAGGAAAGCCTTTCGAAAGGAATCAGTCTTTCAGAGATGATTGATAGAGAGGGAGTCAGTTCCATGGGATTGGGGAGCATATTTCATAACCCTTGTTTGTAGCCATCCCTGTGCCTACTACAGTTCATTGGTGGTGCCCTGTTTATCACCCCAAAACCCTGTATTATCCTCCATCTTCTAAGTCTATCATATATATTTGTGCCTTGCTCTCCCTACATGCTCTTTTTTAACCATCATTAATAGATAGACTAAAGCTCACGGAATAATTAGAACATTTCTAAAATTATCATTGGTGACTGGCACTTCTCTATCACTAGACCCAAACACTAACTTTACTCAAATTTTCATATAAAATAACCCAACAGGGCAGATTTCTCTAAGTTCCCTAGCACAAAGCTATTAGAAGTCAGTGAAACCTAGAAATCTAATCAAATAGGAGTCAAAAATTAATATTACTACAATCATTTCTATTTTGAAATGACTCTATTCTATTTCTTTCTACTACTGACATCTCAGTACCCCCAAACTCTGTATTCCTTCCTCCTCTGCTGAGAAATCTAAGTATCCCCTAAAGCATCATTGAAGAACTTTTCTTTTGTCTCTTATTAGTTATAGCCCCAACATGCTGGTTTATATTTATACTTATCAAAACTCCAGGAAGCTATTATTGCAACATTATTTTTGGCACAGTTCCAATACTTTCAATGAGTAAAGAGGATACGGAAAACAACATGGATCCTAAATCTCACAGGTCCAATAAGATAAAAAGGGAACAGGAGAACCTGACATTGGCAATTAATTGGCAATTAGTCCCAGGTTGCCTGGTAGCTCATTAGAAACTGAAGGTTGTTGCAAATTAAGAAAAAGAAGTAAATATGGAAAACCCATATTATAAGAGGTAACACACGGCTGTATTTTCTAAGGTTGCTAGGCGAGGGAGAAGTCCTTTTCTTCCTTGGACTTCACCAGGGCAAATAAAGCCAGCTTTATCATTGCAAAAGAAGAAGCAAAGTTCTTCTTTTTAGTATAGGTTCATGTGAACTCTACAAATTCAGTTTCTGCACCAAGGATAGGGGCATAAGAGCATAGTGTGAGGGATGAGGAAGGGCGAAATCTTAGCTAGCAAAACTGAGACCTTGAAGAACAGTGACAAAGAACAGGTTTGAGGACTGAAGGAAAGTTGTGGACTGTTTAGGTGCAGGTCACAGAGATGATACTCCACTTCTTCCTGGCTTGATGGAGATGAAAAGACCTCCAATCAAGTGTCGGCCTCAAGGGTAGGGAATAGGATGAAAAAATATTGAGTAGCATCCTAGAAGGCTTGGTTAGTCCCCTAATTATCCTCATTCTTTCCTGCAGTTCTCTGTTGGACTGACCAAAAGCAGATGAGAGAGTTTGTGGGGTTGAAGGAAAAACAGTTAAGTGCCTGTTCCACATTTGTGTGCCACTGTTTTCATATCCTATATTTGAAATGAAGTTAAAGTCAAGCTATCTGTTGCTGGGCTCAGCCAACACAATTTCTAGACCTTTAAATTTTCTAGAAATCTTTATTCTTCCTCTTCTGTGAGATAATGAAGAAAAAATCACCCTCTCTACCCTCCCTCATGAGTCATGAGAGACTCACGGGGAGAGGTCAGAAAGGATTGCAGGCACTTAGTCAAGGTCTTCTCACATTTGACTCTGTTGCAGATCTCATCAGTGGCTACGGGCAAAGAAGTACCTGTTGGCAGTCCCCAGCATTTGTTCTCAGAACAGCAGAAACTCCCAAGTGAGATGATTACTGACTCAGTTTTTTATTTCCAGTTATACCATTTTCAGAGGCTACCAACAGAGATATGACAGTAGCTACTGCTGCTTCCAGCAATTTTCAAATGTGCACAACAGTTCCTCTTAATAGTTGCTGAATTCCTGGATTTCTTGGACAGCTGGTCTGCTCAGTGCATCTTCCCAAATAAACATTTCCCCACGGGGTGCTGACCAAGTCTTCAGCTTTGGTGCTGCATAAGCCTTTAAAGAAATCTGTTCAAAGACCTCTAAGGTATCGGAGCAGAAATAAATCTGAAAAATACTGCAGTTAGTCACATTTCAGAATCACTTCTTGAAACAATTCTGGACTTAAGATAACCTCCATAACTGTATGAGCCAATTCCTGTGAATAGAATGTATATGAATACATTCTGTGTGTTGTGTTTCTCTGGAGAACCAAGACCAATACACAAAACATACTCTGCACATAAGTGATAGATAGAAATGGAAATGGAAAAGTGTAAAGAAGAAATCTTAAAAATTATGAAAAGAAAACTGTTGTATGTTAATCAGTAGCTTTGATTTTCTTGTGAATGAGCACAATACAAACCAGCATAAGGAAAGGGAATCTATTAGCTTAAATCACTGGGAAGTTCAAGACAAATCTCATCAGATATGGCTCAATTCAGAGACTTGCGTTACAACATTATGCTGAGTCTTGACTCAGAAGTCAACCTCTGAAAAACACCCTCATCTATAATTTACTTTTTCTCTTTAACATATATCACAATTTTATGTGCATTTAAATTACATTTTTTTCATTTATATCTCTATTTTCCATCTCCATGGGAAAATTTTTCCTGTTTTGCTAAATTTTTTAGACTCATCTCTAGGATATTGCCTGATACATAATAAGTATTCAATAAATATTTGTTGAATAAATGAATAGTCTTTCTGTCTTTCACTTACTTAGCTTCACACTTTGTGTTAGATTTCTTTTGCAATAAGCTGGCTTTATCCAAATAACAGGGAAAAAAATGAAGATGAAATTCTTAAAACTCCACTCTTAGCCATACAATTCAAAAGGTTTTCAGTCTCACACAGCTAAATATTGAATTTAATCAATATTCTTTCTAGATAGAAGTTGGAACAAAGTGTGATTGATTTCGCAAGACTTTTCACCCAACATATGGCAAGGGATGGAGGAGGTAGGGTTTGTCCCTTGACTGATACACTTGAAATGGTTCCAGTATAATTTATGTCTATTGTACTGTAAAAAGTGAAAAAAAAAATCCAAGTTATATTAGACTCAGTAGATAAAAGGAATCCAATTCATCATTCCCATATCTGAACAAACATCAGAACATCAAATGATGAGTTGCAGGCAAATTGTGAATAATAGGCTATGACATCACCACAGGCTCAAGTTATCTGTTTTCTTAGCTCTTCTTTCTTCTCTATTTCAGTTTCATTCTTTTCTCGGTTTTCCTCATGGTAGTAAAATGGAAGGCACAACTGAGGTCATCTTTCTTTTATCTTGCTTATATAGAGAAGCAAAATAATAAGAACCTGAGTGCTGAGAGTATACTGTAGGAGTTAGACTCAGTTTCTGCTCCCTACTTTTGTGAGTATTGTGAGAAGACAGTAAAAATATTACAGCAGCAGCAGCAACATTTCTTTGACGTGTAGATTTCAGCTATGGTCAAGTTCTCTTAAATCAATAATTCCAGTGACAGACTTCTGATTCTTTCAAACTTTCCAATAATTTGTAGGCACACAATTTCTCAAATTAAATTTTCTTCTTAAGACACCTATATAATTTTATATTTCCTGCATTTATTTTCAACTGAATCAATGATTCAGTAGGAATTAAGAAAAATATTTAAATTGCATAAAATATTTTATTAAAATTTTGGGGTGTAACTTTCATAAAAGTAAAGGCAAGTAGGAATTTTGCTTCTGGTCTGAATGAGTTAAGTACTTGGTGTGTCAAACGTCTTGAAGATAACAACTAAAACTCTGGAAAAAACAAAAAAAGCAGCTGCTTGAACACACTGGAGATAGAATAAAAGCAGGCAGGGGCTTCCCTGGTGGTGCAGTGGTTAAGAATCCACCTGCCAATGCAGGGCACACAGGTTCGAGCCTTGGTCCGGGAAGATCCCACATGCCACGGAGCAACTAAGCCCGTGCGCCACAACTACGGAGCCTGCACTCTAGAGCTCGTGAGCCACAACTACTAAGCCTGCACACCACAACTACTGAAGCCCGCCCACCTAGAGCCCATGCTCCGTGACAAGAGAAGCCACTGCAGTGAGAAGCCCGTGCACTGCAATGAAGAGTAACCTCCACTTGCCTCAACCAGAGAAAGCCTGCACGCAGCAATGAATACTCAACGCAGCCAAAAAAATGAATAAATAAAATAAAAAATTAAAAATAAATAAATAAATAAAAGCAGGCAGATCTAGAATGCATTCAAAACTTGGAAGAAGGTAAGTACACAGGATGATTTCTCTTTGATAGAGTTTTAGTTTGAATGAAGACCACAGTCACCACAGTTTGTGAAAAGTTTAAAATTTAAAACAAAAACCAACAGACTTCCTGGCATGAAGAACCTGAAAATAGAGTCTGGGGTAACTAGGACTGCTGGAATGGGAGGAGAGAATCCTGGAAAGAGAGAGCCAGAGAGATAATTTCAAAATCTCTGTATATATTTTGCCCAAATTTCTGGTTGACTCCTGAAGCACACATGTGTGAGAAAGACTCAAAGCAGTCCGGAAGTACAAAAGAAATAAACAGAGATTTGAACTACTACCCAAGTGAAATTTTTTTAAATTTTGGTCCAACCAAGCTATTTACCTGCTAAAACTAAAAAGACCAATGATTGTCACCTTAATATAAGTTGCTACAACATAGTATTCACCAGATTGTAGTTTAAATCCAAAATTATTTCACATAAAAAGAGCCAGGAGTACATGTCCATTCTCAAGAAATAAAGCAGTCAGTGTAGACCTAATTATATATAATTCAATTTTGAAATTAGTAGACTAAGATTTTAAAACTACTTTGATAACTATGTCCAATGATGTAAAGGAAAATGTGCTTTCTTGTAAGCATATAAGAAATTTTAGAAGAGAAATAGAAACCACAAAAAAAAACAATAAAAAAGAAAAATGATAGAACTGAAATACATTATCTGGAAAAAAATCTTTATTGGATGAGATTAGCAGAAGAATGGAGATAACAGAGTAAAGAAACAGTGAATGTGAAGATAGATCAAAAGAAGGAACCCAATGTGAAGAAGATGGGAAAACAACAAAAAAAAATGCAAACAGAACCTCAAGCACCTGGAAAACTATGTTAAATGGTGTAACACACATGTAATTGGAGTTCTAGAAAGGAATGAGCTAGATAATAAGGCAGAAAAATTATTTGAAAAAAATAAGGGCCAAAAATTTCACAAATTTTCTTAAAGACATGAATTTATAGATTCAAGAATCCCAACAAATCTCAAACAGGATAAATATGAAGAAAATCATGCCTAAGCACATTATAGTCAAACTGCTTAAAAGACATGATAAAAAAAAAAATCTTGAAAGTACAAAAGGGAAAAAAAAAAAGATGAAGGACACGCATCATACAAGGAGTGAAATAGGAGTCAAATTAATGCTGGCTCTCACCAGAAAGCACGGGGGCAAGAGAACTGTAGAACACAATCCTAAACATGATGAAAGAAAAATAATTAATAAAAATACCAATTCAGGATTATAATTCCACTAAAAATATTCTTCAAGATTAAAAGCAAAATAAAGACAGCTTTATATAGTTAAAAAACAAAGATAATTTGTCATCAACAGATCCATACTACCTGAAATACTAAAGGAAATTATTCAAGAAAAGAGAAATTATACTAGACAGAAATGCAAATTGTTAGGTGGCATAAAGTGAACATTCTTATTTTTCCTCTTAGTTAGGCTTTCTGAGTAAAGAAGCCTGAGATCTAGCTTAAAGGACAAGTTTTGAAACCTAAAATATAGCTAAATAATTAGTGAGAGATTTATCTTCCCATAATTATGTGTTTATATTTCAATGGGGGAGGTTAACAACAATTCAATTCCTATGTAGTCTCCAGCTTTCTAATTTCAGGATTTCTATTATAGAGTGCAGACCCTCATATATGTAGGCTGACATCTGGTTCTCATCATATAACCTCAGAAGGATTAGGTCAGTGGAAACCTATTCAGTTATTGCTGTAAATAATAATAATCTATCCTTGCTCCAAAATCTCATCTTTACATTCAGGATACTATGAATAAGTATAGACATTAAAAACCTATCATCAAGAAGAAATGATGAGCAATAATATCATAAATATTTGAGTAAACATGAAAGATTATTTTTTCTTAATTTCTTTAGAATATGTATGAATGAAGCAAAAATTATTACATTTTCTTATGGGTTTTTAATGTATAGAGATGTAATACACTTTAGAATAAAGAATAGGATAGGGGTAAATGGATCTATATAATTCCAAAGCTTTTACATTTCAGGTATAGTCATACAATATTAACTCTAAGTAGACTGTGAAAATTAAGAATGTAATTGCATTTCAGTTACAAATTTCTTTTGATTGCTCTAACTGGGATCCTGGAATATTTCTCTCTTGCCAGCTGACACTATACTAAGCTTTGTCAGTAGAAGGTGATAAAGGGACTCCAGAGTTAGAAGACAATTTTCTACCTCGTTCTTGTGTGCTTGCCTCTGCCTGAAGACAAGCAGCATGTGGGACACCCAGTGGCACTCCCTCTCAATTTCAGCAGTACCATCCCCACAGGCATTTCCCAGAGATTTCCATACTGAAGCACCTTTGAATGAATGGCTTCCTCCAGGACCCCAGAGGGTGGCTTCCGAGCAATTTTGAAGTATATCACCCTCTCATAGATGGCTTCCCCTAGGAACCAAGAGAGCAGAATCCAGAGGGAAATACAAGACTTATTTATAAAGTTCCGTTTAAATAGACTGTTTTTTGTATAAATGTAGACAAATAGATCAAAATACGGTGTCCAAAAATAGATCCACATTGATATAGTCAATTTTCTATGAGGCTGCCAAGGCAATTCAATGGTGAAAGTGATAGGGACAGAGTAAAGAGACAAAGTAAGGACAAGAAAACTCCCCTGCCTGATATGGAGGAGGAGCTAATAATGGAAGACAGACATCTACTCAAGAATGAGGAAGAAGGTGGTCTTTCCCTACCCACTTTTCCTTTGATTATAAAAATGTAGCCCACTAAGCTTTCGGGGCAACACTCCCTTGCCCACCCGCTTGTATCTCTCACAAGTGTCCTATACTAATAAACTCTTTCCTCTTTTCTCTGTCACTCTGTCTCTTAATGAATTCTTTCTGTGTGGAGACAGAAGAACCTATGATATACTAAGTCCCGAAATGTGTTCTGCAGTTTCAAAAGGATAATCTTTCCAACAATGGTGCATTTGGATAGGGAAAAAAAAACTTGCACTTTTCTCACACCCTATAAAAAAATCAACTGGAAATGTATTATATCCTGCCTGCAAGAACTGATATTATAAAACTTCTTGAAAATAACATTAGATAAATTTTAGTGAGCTTAGGTTTTGCAAATATTTCTTAAATATGAGACAAAACACATGAACTATAAAAGTCAATGTCAATAAAATGTACTTTAGCAAAACTAAAAAATAAAACACTTTCGCTCTTCAAAAGACACTGATAAAAAAGTAAAAGCAAATCACAGCATGGTAAAAATATTTGCATAATATATATGTAACAAAAAAATTATACCTAGAAAATACAACGCCTTACAATTCAATAAAGAGACAAATGATCCAATCTAAAAACTGGAAAGACATTCCAATTAGGAAATGTATAAAAGATTCGAGAGGCACTTAACTAAAGAAAATACAGAGATGGCCAATTGACACACAAAAAGATAATCAGCATCTTTAGGCATCAAGGAAATTCAAATTCCAACCACAATTCCGTACCACTGTGCATCTACTTGAGGGATGGAATTAAGACTGTCAAGTTTTATTGAGTACGTCAAGTAATTGGTAACCGTCATACATTGCTGTTGAGAGTGTAAGATAGCAAAATTATTTTGCCTAATTGTTTGGCAATCTCTTGTAAAGTTAACATATGCTTACTTTATAAATCAACAATTCTACACTTAGATATTTGCTTAATAGAATGAAAAATATCTCCATACAGTTATGTAAATACATGTACACAAATATCTGTATAGCTCTATTCCTAAGACCTGTAAACTGAGAGAAAACTAAATGTCCATCATCATGTTCCTGGACAAAGTGTAGTGTATTTATAAAATGAAACAAAAAGAATGAACTACTACATCACACCCAACACGGATAAATTTCAAAAATACGTCCAGTGAATGAAACCAAAAAGCAAAAAGTAGATACTATGTGATTCTATTCATAAGAAATTCTAGTACTGTCAAACAGAATTTTAGTGACAAAAAGTAATCATTGGTTTCCTGGGACTGGTGGTGATATAGGGGGCTGATAGGGAGGGAGCATGAGGGAAATTTCAGGGTGATGGATATGTGTTGTATCTTGATCATGGTGGTGGTTACACAGGTATACAGACTCATCAAAACGCATCAAACTGTATACTTTAAATGGGTGTATTATTGTATTTAATTATGCTTCAATGTATTTGGTTAAGAGATGAAACATAAACAAATTAAACTCACAGCATACATAAAAGCTAAAGCTATAAAACTTCTAGAAGTAAATATAAGGGAATGTTTCTTTAACCTTGGTTTAGGAAAGTGTTTCTTAGACAAGACACAAGAAATACCATAGATTAAAAAAGAGCTAAAGATAGAAAAAAAAAATAAGTAAATATATGTATATATATATATATTAGTTCCCTATAAAATATATTGTAAAAATTCTTTTTTATTCATCTATTAAAAAAAAGATATCCTGCCTTTTTGTAACAACATGAATAGATCTTGAAGGCATTATGCTAAGTGAAATATGTCAGTCAGAAAGGCAAATACTATAGGATCTCACTTATATGTGGAATCCAAAATAGTTGAACTCATAGACATACAGACTAGAAAGATGGTTGCCAGGGGTTGGGGTTGAGAGAAATGGGGAGATATTGATCAAAGGGTACAAGCTTCCCTTTATAAGATGAATAGGTTCTGGGTATCTAATATACAGTATGGTGACTATGTTAACAATACTGTATTATATAATTCAAAGCTGCTAAGAGAGCAGATCTTAAATGTTCTCACCAAAAAAAAAAAAAAGAGATAATTATGTGATATAATGGTAATGTTATCTAACCTTATTTTGGTAATCATTTTGCATCATTTTGTAAACCTTAACCTTTCACAATGCTATTTGCCAATATATCTCAATAAAGCTAGATAAAAGAAATCAATACTGTGTTTTCCTGAGGTAGGGAACTAGTTGAGGTAGGTCAACTAGGAAATGGCATAAAATAATTTGCGGGTGACAAAAATCTTGTATTTGTTGATTGGTGTGGTAGTTAAATGGGTGAATGTATTTGTAAAATCTCACAAATAACTAACGCTTAAAATATCTGAATTTTATTTACATAAATTATCCCTTAATTTAAAAGTAAGATAAGGAAAAATGTAAACGCAAAAGGTAAATTAAGACCCCCAAGGCAACATCTCAAAAACAAATCAACAAAATATACTCAAGGAACTCAAAATATGGTATTAAGAATCATGAAAGAGAAAGCAGAGGAAAAGAGCAATTTTTCCAGCAGTCCTAATATCAGGAGAACAACAAGGACAAAAAACAACATCCAAAGGCAATACCTGAAACATCAATTGGCCAATCTGAGAACATCAGCCAAAACAAGAAAAGTGCACATGCTCCAATTAAGAGTTGCATACATTCTAATGACAACACAAGAGGGAGCCCTACAGTTACAAAACGATGAATACTGTGCTAAACCAGCCTCCCCTTCTAAGAGTACAAGAAAATCAGTTTCACAGAAACATGAACCCAGAAAAAGAGCATGCTCAGATCCCATTCAAAGTTATTATAGAAAAAAAAAAAAAAAAAAAAACGGCAGAACAACATCCCTATAGGAAATAACTGTGCCTCTGTAGTGAAAACTAAGATGCACTGTGCAGATTCTCCTGAAAACAAAGGACTTGTTGCCCCAACTGATGGCAGTGCTGTGGGTAGGCAGGCTTCAGCTGTCTGCCTCTCCAGGCTTTTTGGAAACAACATAGACACCTCACCCAAATTACTGCCCTTTCCTGTAGCAGCCCACACCCAAACACTGACTGATGCAGGTTTTTAAACTCTTGGCCATCTTGGCCCAACTCTGGACACCTCTACAGATCTTGCTGTCAGGCCAGCTGAGGCTGACACTAGGAGTGCCTTCAGCTTAGCTTCTCTCCCTGCCCAATACATCCCCTTCATTCCACAGGTGTTAATCCCAGGCGTTTATTAATAAACATCCTACATGCCAAGGGCTCTGAGTGTGTGCTTCCTGGGGAACACAACCTGCAAAAGCCGGGAAGATATACTCATAAAATTAGTGAAAACTAACCAAATATTTCAAAATAAGCTAAAAGAAATTTAGAAGTGATAGAATATGTGAAATAACAACAAAGATCATAATTCAAAATAATTCGGTTATGAGTGGTTGGAGAAAGAGAAGTTTAGGAAACAGAGGAACATCAGGAAGCAGCTAGAAATGAAAGTAAAACCATTTCAGGAAATGTAAGTTGGTGCAGCCACTACAGAAAACAGTATGGAGGTGTCTCAGAAAACTAAAAATAGAACTACCATATGACCCAGGAATTCCACTCCTGGGTGTATGTCCGGAAAAAAAAAAAACATTAATTCAAAAAGATACATGCACCCCAATATTCATCACAGCATTATTCAGAATTGCCGAGTTATAGAAGCAACCTAACGTCCATCAACAAATGAATGGGGGAAAAAAGATGTGGTGTATATATATATATATATATATAAAAACATATAATATATATATTATATGTATATATATATATAATTTTGCCATTTACAATGACATGGATGGACATGGAGGGCATTATGCTAAGGGAAACGTCAGGCAGATAAAGACAAATACTGCACGATATCATTCATATGTGGAATCTAAAATGTACAACAAGCTAGTAAATAAAACAAAAAAGAAGTAGACTCACAGATATAGAGAACAAACTAGTGGTTACCAGTGGGAAGAAGAGAGGGAGAGGGTCAATATAGGGGTAAGGGATTCAGAGGTACAAACTATTATGTATAAATTAAGCTACAAGAATATATTGTACAATATGGGGAATATAGCCAATATTTTTTAATATTGATAATAATAAACAGAATATAACCTATAAAAATTGTGAATTACTATAATGTACCAAATGGAGGAAGTGTCAAAAAGAAAAAGAGAAACCATTTTATAAATGAAGTGTAAACTTGGAGAAAAATAAGACTGAATAAACATGATGAACAAGGCCATGACAAAAAAAGCAGATAGGAAGAGAGGGGGAAAAAGAAAAAACTGGAGAAAACTATAAAAATAGTTCTAGAGGATACATTCTCTAGAATTCTATTGTTATAAACTTTTAAACTAGGCAAATACTAATGCATGATATTAGAAGGCATGAGTGTTGTTTCTGTTGAAGAAGAGTGAATGAGTAATGAGGTGTTTGTTTGTAATAGTCTAATTTTTGACCCATGCATGTTCACTTTGTGATAATTTATCAATATGTCAATCATGATTTGTTGCTTTCCTGTCAGTGTATTTTATTTCCATAAAATGTGAACATAATGTACTGTACTTTCATGGATGCAATATTTTTTTTTTAAATTTTTCTTAGCTTTTTTTTTTTTTTTAAATTTTATTTATTTATTTATTTATTTTTGGCTGTGTTGGGTCTTCATTTCTGTGCGAGGGCTTTCTCCAGTTGCGGCAAGTGGGGGCCACTCCTCATCGCGGTGCGCGGGCCTCTCACCGTCGTGGCCTCTCCTGTTGTGGAGCACAGGCTCCAGACGTGCAGGCTCAGCAATTGTGGCTCATGGTCCCAGCTGCTCCGCGGCATGTGGGATCCTCCCAGACCAGGGCTCGAACCCGCGTCCCCTGCACCGGCAGGCAGACTCCCAACCACTGCGCCACCAGGGAAGCCCAAGGATGCAATATATTTTATATGAGTATATTAATTATAATATTTTCTATTCTATGCATTTTTTAACATTTCCTCTGAGAATTTGTATGAAAATGTACAGTGTGGGGAATATAGTCAATTTTTATGTAGCATTTTTGTATGTAATACAAATTACATACATCATTGGTGTCATATAACATGATCGTGGTGATCATTTTGAAATTTATAGAAATATTGAATCACTATGTTGTGTAACAGTAACTAAGATAGTGTGGTAGGTCATTTATACTTCAAAAACAAATAAACAAACAAACACATACAAAAAGAGATCATATTTGTGGTTACCAGAGTTGGTGGTGGGAGGAGGGGGAATTGGATGAAGGTGGTCAAAAGCTACAAACATCAAGTCATAAGATAATAAGTAACAGAGACTTAATGTACAACATGATAAATATAATTAACACTGCTGTATGATATATCAGAAAGTTAAGAAAGTAAATCTTAAGATTTCTCACCATGAGGAAAAAACTTTTTCTGTCTTTAATTTTATATGTATATGAGGTGATGGATGCTCATTAAACTTAATATGATAATCATTTCATGATATACGTTAGCCAAATCATTTTGCTGTACACATTAAATTTATACAGTACTGTATGCCAAGATACCTCAATAAAAGGAAAAAAACAAACAAAGAAAATTGTAAGTATTAAGCAACTTTTATAGAATTTGGTATTATTGAAACATCTAATCAGTGGACACATCCTTTGGAACAAAGAATAGAACAGTTATGTTTTTCATTCTGTTTTCTAACAATACATTTTTTATTGCACTTTGCTGAAGTATTGGCTTGTGATCAAATGGAAAAAGAAAACTAACTGGTCCTTCATGGCAGATGATTTAAGAAGCACTGTCTGAGAAGCTGTGTTCCTTAGGAAGACATTAAGCCAATCTTACCCATTTTGTGTCATCTGAGAAACTCAGTTGAGAGGAGGATGTTCAGACAGTTCTGTGCTGTGAATTCATTGCTTTTCATTTATTTCCCACCTTGTGCTGTTCTATTTTCAGCACTCACTCTTCTACTTGGAACTAATTTTTTTGCTTCTATAATTTTTTAATATCTCCTGTGTGTTGTCCTTTCTTGTTTGACTTCTTAATGAGTGCTTTTGTGTTTTTAATACTCCTGCTGTAATTTTGGTGCATTTAGGGGTAGAATATATATGTTAAATTCCAAAAGATTTATTTAGAATTTAAAAACAGATTTCATAACAAAATTAGTAAGTCAATATTGCTAGAAATATAATAAAAAGCTAATTTGCATATGCAGTGAAGTATATGGATTCAGTACCATTAAACCATGATGGGTCCCATATACACAAAATAAAAAATAATATGCACTCTGAAAGTTAATTTAATGAAAATACTTTACAAGGAATAATTTGAAAATTGAAATCCAATAAATTCTAAAAGTAGAACTTATATAAATAATTCTCTCATTAACACACACCAAAAAAAAAAACTATAAATAACAGAAATTATTTAGGTAACAGCAAGGAAATATCTATAGTAAATAAAAAATATTTGGCAATAAATAACAAAAAATATTTGGGCAATAAATAACAAGTACAAAACTGTTAGGAAGGAAAAAAACAACAGAACAAAATAATGGAGATGACCAATGCTGTACTTATAGAGAAATGTAGTAACTTAAATGCCTTAATTGGGGAGAGACCTTCAAGACAGCAGAGAAATAAGATGGGGAGATCACCTTCCTCCCCACAAGTACAAGAAAAAAAATCTAAATGTGGAACAACTCCTACAGAACACCTACTGAAAGCTGCAGAAAACCTCAGACTTCCCAAAAGGCAAGAAACTCCGCATGTACCTGGGTAGGGCAAAAGAAAAAACAGAGGCAAAAGAATATGGACAGGGCCTGCACCTTGGAGAGGGGGCTGTGAAGGAAGAAAAATTTCCACACACTAGCAAGACCCATCACTGGTGGAAATGGGGGATGGGCAGCAGGGTAGCTTCGGAGCCATGGAGGAGAATGTAGCAACAGGGGTGCAGAGGGAAAATCAGAGAGATTCCCGCACAGAGGATCACTGCCGACCAGCACTCACCAGCCTGAGAGACTTGTCTGCTCACCCACCAAGGTGGGTGGGGGCTGGGAGCTGAGGCTCAGGCTTCGGAGATCAGATCCCAGGGAGAGGACTGGGATTGGCTGTGTGAACACAGTCTGAAGGGAGCTAGTGCACCACAGCTAGCTTGGAGGGAGTCTGGGAAAAAATTTGGACCTGTCTAAGAGGCAAGAGACCATTGTTTCTGGGTACGTGAGGATAGGGGATTCCTTCCCTGTCTGCAAACAGAAGGCAGAGCACGACCTAAACGAGCTCCAGAGACAGGCATGAGCCACGGCTATCAGCGCGGACACCAGAGACAGGCATGAAATATTAACTCTATGGATGCAGCCACCAAAATCCTGTGTGCAAGCACAAGTCACTATCTACACGTGCCCCTCACCCTCACCCTGGGAGCCTGCGCAACCTGCCACTGCCAGGCTCCAGTGATCCAGGGACAACTTCCCTGGGAGAACACACGGCACACCTCAGGCTGTTGCAACATCTCGCCGGCCTCTGCCACCACAGGCTCACCCCGCATTCCAATTATCACTACCTTACCCCTCCCTCCCCACTGCCTGAGAGAGCCAGAGCCCCCTAATCAGCTGCTTCTTTAATGGTGTCCTGTCTCAGCAGGGAAAGTACCCTGAGGGCAACCTACAAGCAGAGGTGGGGCCAAAACAAAAACTGAACACCAGGAGCTGTGTGAACAAAGAAGAGAAAGGGAAATTTCTCTGTGCAGCCTCAGGAGCAGTGGATTAAATCCCCACAAGTAACCTGAGGTACTCTGTATCTGTGAAATACCTGAATAGGTAACAAATCAACCCAAAATTGAGGCAGTGTACTTTGGAAGCAACTGTAGACTTGGGGTTTGCTGTCTGCAACTGACTTGTGTCTGATTTTTATGTTTATCTTATTATAGTCTTTAGCACTTGTTATCATTGGTGGATTTGTTTATTGGTTTGGTTGCTCTCTTCTTTTTTTCTTTTTTATTACTTTTTTATTTTAGTAATTTTTTTATTCTAATTATTTTATTTTAATTTTGGTTTTATTTCACTCTTTTTTTCTCCCTTTTTTTCTGAGCTGTGTAGCTGACAGGGTCTTGGTGCTCCAGGCTGATGTCAGTCCAAAGCTTCTGAGGTGAGAGAACAAAGTTCAGGACATTGGACCACCAGAGACCTCCTGACCCCACCTAATATCAATCGGCTAGTACTGTCCCTGAGATCTCTGTCTCAATGCTAACACCCAGTTCCACCCAACGTCCAGCAAGATCCAGTGCTAGACTCCCCATGGCAAACAACTATCAAGACAGGAACACAACCTCATCCATTACCAGAGAGTCCACCTAAAAACATACTAAGTCAACAGACACCCCAAAGCACACCAACAGACACAGCCTTGCCCACCAGAAAGACATGATCCGGCCCTACCCACCAGAACACAGGCACTAGTCCTCTTCACCAGGAAGCCTATACAACCCACTGAACCAACCTTACCCACTGGGAGAAGACACCAAAAACAATAGGAACTATGAAACTGCAGCCTGAGAAAAGGAGACCCCAAAAAGAGTAAGTTAAGCAAAATGAGAACACAGAGAAATATGCAGATGATGAAGGAGCAAGGTAAAAACCCATCAGACCAAACAAATGATGAGGAAATAGGCAGTCTACCTGAAAAAGAATTCAGAGAAATGATAGTAAAGATGATCCAAAATCTTGGAAATAGAATGGAGAAAATAAAATAAACGTTTAACAAGGACCTAGAGAAACTAAAGAGACAGCAAACCATGATGAACAACACAATAAATGAAAGTAAAAATTCTCTAGAAGGAATCAATAGCAGAATAACTGAGGTAGAAGAACAGATAAGTAACCTGGAAGATAAAATAGTGGAAATAACTACCACAGAGCAGAGTAAAGAAAAAATAATTGAAAGAATTGAGGACAGTCTCAGGGACTTCTGAGACAACATTAAATGCACCAATATTCGAATTGTAGGGTTCCCAGAAGAAGAGAAAAAGAAAGGGCCTGAGAAAATATTTGAAGAGATTATAGTTGAAAACTTCCCTAACATGGGAAAGGAAATAGTCAATCAAGTACAGGAAGTGCAGAGAGTCCCATACAGGATAAATCCAAGGAGAAACATGCCAAGACACATATTAATCAAACTATCGAAAATTAATGCAAAGAAAAAATATTAAAAGCAGCAAGGGAAAGCAACAAATAACATACAAGGGAATCCCCATAAGGTTAACAACTGATCTTTCAGGAGAAACTTTGCTAACCAGAAGGGAGTGGTAGGACATATTTAAGTGATGAAAGGGAAAAACCTACAACCAATATTGCTCTACCCAGCAAGGGTCTCATTCAGATTCGATGGAGAAATTAAAACCTTTACAGATACTAAGAGAATTCAGCACCACCAAAAGAGCTTTACAACAAATGCTAAAGGAACTTCTCTAAGCAGGAAACACAAGACAAGAAAAAGACATACAATTACAAACCCAAAACAATTAAGAAAATGTTAATAAGACATACATATTGATAATTACCTTAAATGTAAATGAAATAAATGTTCCAACCAAAAGACATAGACTGGCTGAATGGGTACAAAAACAAGATGCATATACATGCTGTCTACAAGAGACCAACTTCAGGCCTAGGGACATAGACTGGCTGAATGGGTACAAAAACAAGATGCATATATATGCTGTCTACAAGAGACATAGACTGACATAGACATAGACTGGCTGAATGGGTACAAAAACAAGATGCATATATATGCTGTCTACAAGAGACCAACTTCAGACCTAGGGACACATACAGACTGAAAGTGAGGGGATGGAAAAAGATATTCCATGCAAATGGAAATCAAAAGAAAGCTGGAGTAGCAATTCTCATATCAGGCAAAATAGACTTTAAAGATTACTACAAGAGACAAAGAAGGACACTACATAAGGATGAAGGGATTGATCTAAGAAGAAGACGTAACAATTGTAAATATTTATGCACCCAACATAGGAGCACCTCAATACATAAGGCAAATGCTAACAGCCATAAGGGGGAAATCGACAGCAACACAAGCAGTAGGGCAGTTTAACACCCCACTTTCACCAATGGACAGATCATCCATAATGAAAATAAATAAGGAAACACAAGCTTTAAATGACACATTAATAAAAAAGTGGACTTAATTGATATTTATAGAACATTCCATCCAAAAACAACAGAATACATTTTCTTCTCAAGTGTTCATGGAACATTCTCCAGGATAGATCATAACTTGGGTCACACATCAAGCACTGGTAAATTTAAGAAAACTGAAATTGTATCAATTATATTTTCTGACCACAACACTATGAAACTAGATATAAATTACAAGAAAAAACTGTAAAAAATACAAACCCCTGGAAGCTAAACAAAACGCTACTAAATAACCTGAAGATCACTGAGGAAATCAAAAATATCTAGAACCAAATGACAATGAAAACAAAACGACCCAAAATTTATAGGATGCAGCAAAGGCAGTTCTAAGAGGGAAGCTTATAGCAATACAATCCTACCTAAAGAAACAAGAAAAATCTCAAATAACAACCTAACCTTATACACATATCAGTTAGAGAAAGAAGAACAAAAGAAACCCAAAGATAGCAGAAGGAAAGAAATAATAAAGATCATATCAGCAATAAATGAAAAAGAAGTGAAAGAAACAATAGCAAAGATCAATAAAACTAAAAGCTGGTTCTTTGAGAAGATAAACAAAATTGATAAACCACGAGCCAGACTCACCAAGAAAAAAAGAGAGAAGACTTAAATCAACAGAATTAGAAATGAAAAAGGAGAAGTAACAACTGACACTGCAAAAATACAAAGAATCATGAAGGATTACTGTAAGCAACTATCTGCCAATAAAATGGACAACCTGGAAGAAATGGACAAATTCTTAGAAAAACACAACCTTCCGAGACTGAACCAGGAAGAAATAGAGAATATAAACAGACAGACCACAAGCCCTGAAATTGAGACTGTGATTAAAAACCTTCCAACAAGCAAAAGCCCAGACCAGATGGATTCACAGTCGAATTCTGTCAAACATTTAGAGAAGAGCTATCCTTCTCAAACTCTTCTCAAACCTATCCTTCTCAAACTCTTCCAAAATATAGCAGAGGGACAAACACTCCCAAACACATTCTACAAGACCACCCTTACCCTGATACCACAACAAGACAAAGATGTCACAAAAAAACAAAATTACAAACCAATATCACTGATGAACATAGATACAAATATCCTCAACAAAGTACTAACAAACAGAATCCAACAGCCCATTCAAAGGATCATACACCATGATCAAGTGGGGTTTATCCCAGGAATGCAAGGATTCTTCAATATATACAAATCAATCAATGTGATACACCATATTAACAAACTGAATGATAAAAGCCATATGATCATCTCAATAGATGCAGAAAAAGCTTCCAACCAAATTTAACACCAATTTATGACAAAAAACCTCCAGAAGGTAGGCGTAGAGGGAACTTATCGCAACATAATAAAGGCTATATATGACAAACCCACAGCCAACATCGTTCTCAGTGGTGAAAAACTGAAACCATTTCCTCTAAAATCAGGAACAAGACAAGGATGCCCACTCTCACTACTATTATTCAACATAGTTGAATACGCGAGAGGGAGGGAATATGGGGATATATATATACATATAGCTAATTCACTTTGTTATACAGCAGAATCTAACACAACATTGTAAAACAATTATACTCCAATAAAGATGTTAAAATGCCTTAATTATTTAACTAGTAAGAATAAAAATAATATAAAAAGACCTAATACAAAATTGAAAACAGGGAGCCAAAAATAGAAATATAAGTAGTAATTTTAAAATATGAGAGCTTTATTGATTATTTTATACACTTTGATTTGAAAATCTAAGTAAAATTTCAAGGGAGAATACAGTTACATTTTACCTTGAAAATGGAGGTCACACATGAAATATGAATGTCAGTTTTATTCATTAAGCTTTAAAAAGAACATTGAAGGGACTCCCCTGGCAGTCCACTTGTTAAAACTCCGTGCTTCCACTGCAGGGGGCATAGGTTTGATCCCTGATGTCATCCCCAAAAAATATAATTAACTACTGTATGTTATATGTGAAGGTTATTAAGAGAGTAAATCCTAAGAGTTCTCATCACAAGAAAAAATATAATTATTAATACTTTCCTCTATTTAATTTTTTATTATTTTTTTATTTCTTTAATTTTGTACCTATATGAGATGATGGGTGTTCACTAAACTTATTGTGATCATCATGTCATGATGTATGTAAATCAGATCAGTATGCTGTATACCTTAATCTTATATAGTGTTGCATGTTAATTATTCTCAGTAAAACTGGAAGAAAAAAAGTGCTGCCTTTTCATTTTCTTTTCTTATTATCAAATGGTTTTCTCCATTATCTCATCACATAAACTTTTAAAATTTTAACAGCACTTTACTATTGGTCTTAAAGTCCTTTACAAATAATACAATTTCTATTATTGTTTGATCTTTTGCTTAGACAAAGTTTTAGTAAAATTTTGAAATGGGACTTCTGATATCTTTGAATTGCCTTATCTCTAAACTTTATAAATAAGAAGTACACCCTGTGCTTTTGACCAGAACAAAGACTCCCCTATTATTCCTCCTGGGATATCTTCTCTACATTTCCAACTTCCTGGTCTCCTTTCTTTGAATATTTTTTCTTTTATAGGGTCATCCTCGGAAAGGACAGCGACTAGTTACCCAAAGACAGATGGAGTTTCTGAAAGCAAAGAAAGGCCACATTACTCAATGGCTATTCCCTGACCCTCCCCTGCTAACCCCTGTAATACGTCATTTATTTTTTCAAACTTATCCACAGAACTTATGTGGAAACTGAAGTTGCAGAATAAATTAACTATGGAAAACGTTGACTGTACTTAACCCAGTCTGGAATGTTGCATAAAATATTTGGTAAATAGCAGATTGTGTTTTTTGGAAATAGCTATTGATTTATTCATTGACAAATATTTGTGGAGTTTCTGTTACATGCCAGGCACTATGCTAAGTACTGTGGGTAAATAAAAGATGAAATGGCAAGGACCCTGGTTACAAGTAGCTTATAGTCTACTGGAGATAAAACCTTTACACAAAATAGAACATGAAGTGTCATAAAAGGAATATGGGAATTCTATAGGGGAAAAGATTTGTTACTTACAGATTCTGGGATCTGAGACAGCTGCATGGCAGAGAGATGGCAGTTGAAACAAGCTGGGGAGAATATTTTGGATTTGGACATGCAGACATAAGCAGGAAAGAAAGTAAAGGTCCTACAGACCATTTCATGTCATTATACCTTTTATAAAAGAGCCATAGGGAGGCTGCTGCCACAGTCTTTCGGGTGTGCGGACGAACAAGTGGTATTGTTATTTTCTGAATTTGGAAAGGAGGATATTACACGTTCAAGGAAAGCTTGGAGAAAATAAAAAGATGGAAAAAGAAAAGGACATATAGGGTAATTAAATTGCCTCTTCAACAAGGGGAAAGAGCAAATTGATTTTTCATTATTTTGCTCAATAACTCTTCACCACTTGTAAGGTAAAGCCAATTTCTTAAGTTGGTTAAAAAGGCAACTAATTTTACCCCTTATCTACATTTGCAACCTAAATTTTAATCACACAGGACTTGCACTAAAATACATAGAGTTTTCTATATATGCCTTTGTACTTCAAGACTTCTTGGAGAGAGAGAGAGAAAGGAATGTCAGCCACAAATATCCTCTAACTTTCATCTGTGATCCACTCATTCTTCACACTTTTTAAAGTCAGCAGTTATTGAACGTTGTCTAATGTGTCTAGGAAGAATTTGTTGTTTCTAGTATATTTAAAGCTTAATATATTTAAAGGTTGTTTCATGTGTCTTTATCAAAATACTCAACATGTTACATCCAAATTATTGTCTCCTGATTGTCTCTCCAATAGACCAGACAGACTCAAGGATAAATACCACAACATATGCCCTGTGAATTCTCAAAACATTACCCAATATTTAAATATATGGAATATATGAAATATAAAGTCTTGATGAATAAATAAATAGTCCATTAATGAATTAATAATGATCTCAGTTCACTTTACAGCAGTTTGGTCCCCTTTGCACCACCATGTGCCTCCTAAGTAAAAATACTTTTTATGTTCTCCTTATTTCCATGTTCTGTATAAATTTTTGTTCTCTTTCTTTCTTATACTGTATCCCCTTATGAAAAAATCAAAACTTACCCTGTGGCCCTGCCTTTCTCTTGATCTTGATCTTTCTTTATCCTTACATTTTTCACCATCGAACTGCCCTTTCTATCATTTGATCACATTTTCTATTTTCCACTACTAACAACTAGGGGATAACAGATCACTGGCTCCAGGGAAAACTCAACAATTTTAAAATTTGACATAAAAATAAGTGGATTGTCACTGCTCTTCTCAATATGGAAATAAGAGTCCCTAAATAAAAATAAAAATTTCACATTTTTTTCAAATCGGAGTTTAGTGCCCAGTAACATGCAGGTGTCTTCATTCTTGGACACATCCTGGAATCTTCTATGAAGGTTTCTAGGTGAAATTTACCAAAATTATCTTCACTGTCATAATATCCAAGGGCTCTTCTACCATTTTCTACAAACTCTGGACCATTATAAGAAAACTATCTACATTGCTCCACACAAAAATATCACCTGTACCTTGGATAGTTTAGGTATATCCTCAATGAGTATGACAATGGTCTTCCTTTTTACATTAGCAATGACTTCAATGCCTTGGTTAGTAATTGAAATGTTTATCTCCATAGGGATCTAATTACCACATTTTGCCCAATGCTTGCCCATAATTTCCCCAATTAACAAGTAGAACTATGGTAATATACTATGAGAATTAGTTGGTCAAAGAAAAGTCCCTTTCTAATATACTGTGGAAATTAGTTGGTTTCCTCCCAGAAATTCTCTGGGGACTTATTAGAGAGGTGGAAGTTTTCTTGGTCCTATTTGTTAAAACAGACAGGTAATTTGTTAATTACCTCCTTTGAGTATCCCTACCTAATGACTAAATTTTTATTCTTAGTTCTGAGAAAAATATCCATTTCATATTCACATTTCTGAAAGCTAGAAGAGAGGAAGAAAGATACAAAGAATAGAGGACAGAAAATTAGAAGGGCAGAAGCAACATAGATCTTTCAGACACATGAGAAACTTATATGTTCCTGGAATATAACATGAGCGTGATTGATATTTGTTCAATAAAGAAAGAAAGAAAATTTGGGTTCTGGAGTAAGATGTCATAGTGCCCTGTTTTAGGTATTGGCTGAGACTTCTCAGGAGTCTACCTCCTAATTTCACATTGCATATTTATTCCCTCTGGCAGTGAGTCCAGACACTTTGGGCTAGAAATGGGGAAATACTAGACACTCATAGATGTCTTTCTCAGGGGCTCATGTGACCTGCTCTTGTATAAATTATATCAGAGATGCTGCAGGCATGAAGAGGAGAAGAAAATTCCAAAGTATTAAGTAAGAATTTGATGACTAGAACTTGGTGGCTTCTCTCTCCTTCAGTTATGTCACAGATTGGGGCCATGGCTAGATCTTAAGGAAATCTTTCAGTGAGAAGATTCATCTGAAAGCTATATATTTCCCCTGAATCTGGGTAGGCTGAATGACTATTTGTTCCAATAGATTATAGCAAAATTGATGCTATATTGGTTTATAAACTCTGGTCTCTAGAGCCTGTCAGCTTCTACTTCCTAATTCTTGGAACATCAACTTATTTTTTATATATTGGAGTAGAGTTGATTAACAATGTTGTGTTAATTTCAGGTGTACAGCAAAATGATTCAGTTATACATACACATGTATCTATTCTTTTTCAAATTATTTTACCATATAGGCCATTACAGTGTATTGAGCAGTGTTCCCTGTGCTATACAGTAAGTCCTTGTTGGTTATCTATTTTAAATATAGTAGTATGTAAATGTCAATACAAAATTCCAAATCTATCCCTCCCCCCCAACCCTTACCCCTGGTAACCATAAGTTCATTCTTTAAGTCTGTGAGGCTGTTTCTGTTTTGTAAATAAGTTCATTTGTATCATATTTTTTAGATTCTGCATATAAACGATATCATATGATATTTGTCTTTGTCTGACTTACTTCACTTAGTATGATAATCTCCAGGTCCATCCATGTTGCTACAAATGGCATTATTTCATTCTTTTTAATGGCTGAGTAATATTCCATTGTATATATGTACCACAATATACAAGTACCATATGTACTTCTTTATCCATTCATCTGTCGATGAACATTTGGGTTCCTTCTATGTCTTGACTATTGTAAACAGCTCTGAAATGAACATTGGGATGCATATATCCTTTCAAACCATGTTTTTCTCTGGATATTTGCCCAGGAGTGAGATTGCTGGATCATATGGTAGCTCTATTTTTAGTTTCTTAAGGAATCTCCATACTGTTCGCCACAGTGGCTGTACCAATTTACATTCCCACCAACAGTGTAGGAGGGTTCCTTTTTCTCCACACCCTCTCCAACATTTATTATTTGTAGACTTTTTGCTGATGGGCATTCTGATCTGTGTGAGGTGATTCCTCATTTTAGTTTTGATTTGCATCTGTCTAATAATGAGAGATGTTGAGCATCTTTTCATGTGTCACTTGGCTATCTTGGAACATCAACTTTTATTCCCTATACATGTTTTTTTTTTAATGAAGTTTATTTGATTTACAATATTATATTAGTTTCAGGTATACAACATAGTGATTCAATTTTATTGTGGATTACACTCCATTTACAATTATTATAAAATATTGGCTATATTCCTTCTGTTGTACAATATATACTGATAGTTTATTTATTTTATACATAGTAAGTTACACCTCTTAATCTCCTACCCCCATCTTGCCCATCCTGCCTTCTCTTTCCCCATTGGTAACCACTAGTTTGTTCTCTATATCTGTGAGTCTCTCTGTTTTGTTATAATCACTTGTTTGTTTTATTTTTTTAGATTCCACATATAAATATAACATACAATATTTGTCTTTGTCTGACTAAGTTCACTAAGCATAATACCCTCCAGGTCCATTCATGTTATTGCAAATGGCAAAATTTCATTATTTTTGTGACAGTAATATTCTCTTGTGTGTATATATATTTATATATATACCTCACATCTTCTTTATCCATTCATCTGTTGGTGGACACATAAGTTGCTTCCATAGGTTGGTTTATCATAAATAAAGCTGCTATGAACATTGGGGTGCATGTATCTTTTTGAATTAGTGTTTTCATTTTCTTCAGATATATACCAAGGAGTGGAATTGCTGGATCATATGGTAGTTTTATTTTTAGTTTTCTGAGGAAACTCGATAGTGTTTTCCATAGTGGCTGCACCAATTACATTCCAATAAACAGTTTGCTGGGGTATCCTTTTTTCCACATACTTGCCAACATTTGTTATTTGTAAATTTTTTGATGATAGTCATTCTGACAGGCGTGAGGTGATATCTCGTGGTTTTGATTTGCATTTCTCTGATTATTAGTGATGTTGAGCACTTTTCATGTGCCTGTTTGTCATCTGTATATCTTCTTTGGAAAAATGTCTATTCAGGTCTTCTGCCCATGTTTTAATCTTTTTTTTATATTGAGTTGTGTGAGATGTTTATATATTTTGGATATTAACCCCTTATTGGTCACATTATTTGCACATATTTTCTCCCATTCAGTAGGGTAAACCTTTTGTCAGTGGTTTCCTTTTCTGTGCAAAAGCTTTTACGTTTAGTTAGGTCCCATTCGTTTATTTTTGCTTTTGTTTCTTTTGCTATAGGAGACAGATCCAAAAAACAATATTGCTACGATTTCTGTCAAAGCATGTTCTACCTGTATTTTTTTCTGGAAGTTTTATAGTTTCCAGTCTTTTTTTTTTATTTTATTTTTTTTATTTATTTATTTTTGACTGTGTTGGGTCTTCGTTTCTGTGTGAGGGCTTTCTCTAGTTGCAGCAAGTGGGGGTCACTCTTCATCACGGTGCATGGGCCTCTCACTGTCGCGACCTCTCCCGTTGCGGAGCACGGGCTCCAGATGAGCAGGCTCAGTAGCTGTGGCTCATGGGCTTAGTTGCTCCATGGCATGTGGGATCCTCCCAGACCAAGGCTCAAACCCGTGTCCCCTGCATTGGCAGGTAGACTCTCAACCACTGTGTCACCAGGGAAGCCCTGGTTTCCAACCTTATATTTAGTTTTTAATCAATTTTGAGTTTATTTTGGTATGGTATGAGAAAATGTTCTAATCTCTTTCTTTTACATGTAGCTGTCCAGTTTTCCCAGTGTCACTAATTGAAGAGACTGTCTTTTGTTCATTGTATATTCTTGCTTCCTTTGTTGTAGATTAATTGATCATAGGTATATAAGTATATTTCTGTGATCTCTATTCTGTTCCATTGATATATGTGTCTGTTTTTGTGCCAGTACCATACTGTTTTGATGACTATAACTTTGTAGAATGGTCTGAAGTCAGGGAGTGTGATACCTCTAGCTTTGTTCTTTTATCTCAAGATTGCTTTGGCTATTTAGGGTCTTTTGTGGTTCCATATAAATTTTAGGATTATTTGTTCTACTTCACATTTGTTCTACTTGTGAAAATGTCATGAATATTTTGATAGGAATTGTATTGATTCTGTAGATTGCTTTCAGTAGTACGGACATTTTAATAATATTAATTGTTCCAATCCATGAACACAGGATATCTTTCCAATTCATTGTATCTTCTTCAATTCCCTTCATCATTGTTTTACAGTATTCAGACTACAGATCTTTCACATTTTGGTTTAGTTTATTCCTATTTATTTTATTCTTTTTGATGTGGTTTTAAACAGAATTGTTTTCTTGCTTTCCCTTTCTACCAGCTTATTACTAGTGTATAGAAAAGCAACAAATTTCAGTGTATTAATCTTGTATCCTGCAACTTTACTGAATTCATTTATTAGGTCTAATATTTTTTGTGGAGACTTTAGGGCTTCTTATATATAGTATCATGTCAACTGAATATAGTGACAATTTACCTCTTCTCTTCTAATTTGGATGAATTTTGTTTCTTTTTGTTGTCTGACTGCTGTAGCCAGAATTTCTGACACTGTGTTAAATTGAAGTGGTGAGGCTGGACATCGTTGTCTTGTTCCTAATTTTAGAGGAAAAGCTTTCAGCATTTTACCATTGAGTATTATGTTAGCTGTGGGTTTGTCATAAATGGCCTTTATTATGTTAAGATATGTTCCCTCTATACCAACTTCAATGAGAGTTTTATAGTTTTATCATGAATAAATATTAATTTTTTTCAAATTCTTTCTCTTCATCTGTTGAGATGATCATGTGATTTTTTACCCCTCCTTTTTGTTAAAGTGGTGTATTGCATTGATTGATTTGCAGATATTGAACCATCCTTGTATCCCTGAAATAAATTCCACTTGAACATGGTGTATGATCCTGTTTATATATTGTTGAATTAGGTTTGCTAAATTTTGTTGGGGATTTTTGCATCTACATTCATCAGAGATACTGGCTGAATTTTCTTTATTTCTGGTTTTGGTACCAGGGTAATGAGGGTCCCGTATCATAAAATTGGGGATGTTCCATCCTCTCCAATTTGGGGGAATAGTCTGATAATAGGCATTAACTCTTCTTTATGTGTTTGATAGAATTTGTCCTGTGAGCCACCAGGTCCTGGACTTCTGTATGCTGGGAGATTTTTTTTTTTTTTTGTATTACAAATTCAATTTCACTTCTAATGATAAGTCTGTTTAGATTGTATATTTCTTCCTGATTCAGTCTTGGGAGATGTATATTTCTAGAAATTTATCCAGTTTTTCTAGGTTAGCCCATTTGATGGCATTTAACTGTTTGTAATATTCTCACGATTTGTTCATATCTCTGTGACATCAGCTGTTATTTCTATTCTTTCAAATTTTATTTTGTTTATTTGGGTCCTCTCTCTTTTTTCTTGTTGAGCTTGGCTGATAATTTTTTTTTTTAATCTTTTCAAAAAACCAGCTTTTGGTTTCATTTATCTTTTCTATTTTTTTTGGTCTCTATTTAATTTATTTTCTCTCTTACCTTTATTATCCTTCCTTCTGCTGACTGACTGTGGCTTTGTTTGCTCTTCTTTTTCTAATTCCCTTAAATGGTATATTAGGTAGTTTATTTGAGACTTTTATTCTTTCTTGAGGTAGCACTGTATCACTATAAACTTTCCTCTTAAAATTGCTTTTGTTGCATCCCTTAGATTTTGGAAAGTGTGTTTTTATTTTCATTTGTTTTGTGGTATTTTCTGATTCCTTCTTTGATTTCCTCATTGACCCACTGTGTCTTCAGTAGCATGTTGTTTTGTCTCTACATGTTTGTGTTTTTCCCATTTTTCTTACCATAACTGATTTCTAATATCATACTATTAGAACCAGAAAAAATACTTGATATAATTTCCATCCCCTTAAATTTGTTGAGACTTGTTTTGTGGCCTAGTATCTGATCTATCCTGGAGCATGTTCCCTGTATACTTGGGGGAAAAAATGTATATTCTGATGTTTTTGGATGGAATGTCCTGTGTATATCTATTACATTTAACTGAGTTGGCATGAGTAAGGGCATAGGCTGGGGCTGTCCCAGCATCAGTCAGAATTCTGACTACTTCTGATCTGCTGCTCCCATGAATGCCATAATGGCTGCCAGCACCCAGTTTGAATACTGTGTTGGGTCTGAGCTGTCTCTGTCCCCTGAAACTGTGCCTTCTCCTCTGCTGCAGCATCTTCATCCTAGTGTGGAGCTGTGTTGCAGAGCAAGAGGGACCAGAGCAGGGCTGGGGTGAGCACTGGGGTGGTTGTGAAAAACTGGCCAGAGTTCTGGGCATCTTCACTGTGCTTCTTCTACCTTGTTTTGGGTGTAAGCAAGCATGTACATGCTCTTCATGAGAAGGGTCTAGGTTCTACAGCCCTGCTGTCAGTCCTCATCGTTTTCAAACCAGCTAAGGGATCTCGTCCTCCTGGTGTCAGACCTCAGGGCTGTGGCATCCAATATGTGGTTCAGA
Source organism: Balaenoptera ricei (assembly GCF_028023285.1). Classification (NCBI taxonomy): domain Eukaryota; kingdom Metazoa; phylum Chordata; class Mammalia; order Artiodactyla; family Balaenopteridae; genus Balaenoptera; species Balaenoptera ricei. The sequence goes on along the minus strand of NC_082639.1, from coordinate 115,681,536 downwards.
CTTATTCTCAGCCTGTGTAATCTCCCTCTTTTTCTGTGTCCCCTCCGAGGGGTGCATGTCCCAACCTGATCACTTCTCTTCCCTCCCTACCCAACCCTGTGTAGATCTTTCTTACAGTCTTGGTTGTATAAGAGCCTTTCTGCTAGTCTCCAGTTTGTTTTCACTGAGAATTGTTCCACATGTATCTGTATTTTTTATGTGTGGGTGGAGCAAGGTGAGCTTGGTGTCCTCATACTCTGCCATCTTGATATCCTACTCTAGCCACCATGCCAGCCCAAGCAGTCCTTCCTTATAAAATCCATGTGGTAAGAAACCAAGACTCAATAGCCCCAGATTTTTTTTTAAGCCACTGTTTTTTGTTTTTCTTTTTGTTTGTTTGTTTAAGTATTTGTTTATTTATTTATTAATGGCTGTGTTGGGTCTTCGTTTCTGTGCAAGGGCTTTCTCTAGTTGTGGCAAGCGGGGGCCACTCTTCATCGCAGTGCACGGGCCTCTCACTATCGCGGCCTCTCTTGCTACAGAGCACAGGCTCCAGACGCGCAGGCTCAGTAATTGTGGCTCACAGGCCCAGCTGCTCTGCGGCACCTGGAATCTTCCCAGACCAGGGCTCGAACCCATGTCCCCTGCATTGGCAGGCAGATTCTCAACCACTGCGCCACCAGGGAAGCCCCAATAGCCCCAGATTTGCACACAGCCAACATTTAACATGAACTAACGAGCCACATAAGTGACCAATTTTGTAAATGGCCCTTCAGCCCTAGTTGGGTCAACTAAGGTGACCCCACAAAAAGTAGATACAAGCTGTCCCATGAAGTCTTGCCAAAATTGTGGATTTGTATGTAAGATAAATAACTGTTGCTATCTTAGCTAAACTACAGGGTAGTTTGCTAAATGGAAATAAATAACTAGAACAGAATTTGGTATCTAAAGTCAGGGTGCTATTATAATTAAAACTTTAAAAATATGGCATTGAGTTTGAATCTGATGGTAGGAAAATCTGTAAAGCCTTAAGGAATCTATCACTGAAAGGTGTAAGAGCCTTGAGGCCACTGTTGGTAAGCATTTGAAGGACAGAGAGGAAGCTGTTATTATAGTTTGGTAAAAGGGGGCATTTACTTGCTTTCTTGGAAAGTTTGCATTACTATAGCCTGGAACACAGAAAAATCATTTATTAAACTCATGAGAAATTTCTAGGAAGATTATAGAAAGTGCTCATCAATGATAACATACAAGAAGAAAGAAATGAACAAAATAAGGTGTCGTCCATAATAAGGTTCCAGTCTCAAACAAGGAAAGGACAAAATAATCCCAAGTAAAGGCAAAGCCATTTCAATATGTAGATTTGGTGGGGGGTGGAACCAAGGACCAAAAAGGGACACTAAAGTTCGCTGTAGAATGGAGGGGACCAAGGTTGCCTGTTGTCTTCTGGAAAGGAAGAACTAATATCAGGAGGGGTAGGAATAGATAGTCATATATTCTTCTGTTCCTTTGAACTAGACAGCTTTGGTGCATCTTTGCTCTCATCAATGGATTTATTTGTTTTTGAATAATAAATCTTTACAGCAGTAAAATGTGATGAAATTTATTCTAGAAATTAGTAATCTTTTCACATGTCTACATAGCCTTCTTAGAGCACTACTCATGGCAGAGAACCAGAATGTCTTATCTTCTTTGAGCCTCATTCTCTTCATATGAAAAATGTCTTTACATTACAGCATGTTCTACATTTAAATGAGAAAATATTTGAAAGCACACATTTTATTTGACACATAAAAGGCATACAACTAACTGAACAGTTAATAACTGGCTCTTTAATTAACAGGATATGAAGTCTGGACCATTGTTCTTCGAACGGCTGATTTGAATTCTTTACTTCTCAGACTGTAAACCATTGGATTGAACAATGGAGTGAGGATGGTATAAGACACAGATATTAGGGTGTCTTGACTTGAAGAGTAATGGGATTTGGGCCTTAAGTAGATGAAAGAGGCACAACCATAATGAACAGTTACAACAATGAGATGGGAGGCACAAGTAGAGAAGGCTTTGTATCTTCCAACAGAGGATGGGATTTTTAGAATGGCAGAGATGATACGGATATAGGAAACCAGGATAAGTAACAGTGGAATAATCAAGGCAAACACAGCAAGCATGAATATGACCAACTGACTGAGGTGAGAGTGATGAGATGCCAGCTTGAGGACAGGAGAAATGTCACAGAAGAAGTGGTGTAGTTGGTTGGAGGAGTAGAAAGGCAAGTGAAATACCAGGGAGGTGGTGACCAGAGAGACAGTGAAGCCACAGGCACAGGCAGCAGCCACAAGTCCCACACACACCCCATAACCCATGAGCACTGTGTAACGCAGAGGGTTACAGATGGCCACATAGCGATCATAACCCATGACTGCCAGCAGGAAGGAGTGAGAGCAACCTAGGAAGAGGAAGGAAAACATCTGGATAGAACACCCCAAGAAGGAGATGGTCTTCTTCTGGGCCAGCAGGTCAACCAGCATCTTGGGTACAAGGATGAAAGTGTAACAAGTCTCAAAACAGGAGAGTACAGCAAGGAAGAAGTACATAGGAGTATGGAGGGCTCTGTCCAGGACAATGGTGGAAATGATGATGGCATTTGTGCCCAGGGTGAACAGGTAGATGAGCAGGAAGACAATGAATAGTAGCCGCTGCAGCCCAGCCAGAGATGAGAAGCCGAGGAAGACAAACTCTCTCACCAAGGTCTCATTGACCCATTCCATGGTCATGTTATTAGGAGAGCCAGAGTCAGAGCCAGAGGCCAGGATCCAGGGAGGGAGAAATACATGGGGAACTCAGCACAAAGCCTACAGGTGGCAGGCATTTCCAGATATTTGGCGGAACTCATTCATTTTCTCCAAAAATACCTGCCAAAATAAGAATTAAGGCTAAATATGGAACAGAACAACTGATGACCAATTAGAAGACTTTTTTCCAAGACCAAGAACATGTTATCTCTCTAGCTAAGGATTAAGGAAATATCTGTTTTTTTCCCCTTGTATCTTACTTATGGATTATTGTGTTTTCCTTGCTCACTACAAGCCTAAGGAAAACAGCTCTGCAAAAGTGAAAAATATGGTAAACTTCAGCTATCTGAACTTGATCAGAAAGTGGAATGAAAGAATGAGTAATGTTCAGACACAGCAGGTGAATTTCAGTTTATCCAACCACAAATAGGGAAGGAAAAAAAGAACTAGATTATCTCTGAGCAAAACTGTGAGAGGATTTGTGTTTATTGACAACTTATTATATGATAAGATATGTGGTAAAAATATCATATACCTTATGTCAATTACTCATTATAACAATTTTATGTCAATAGGCAAAACAATATGAAAAAAAGAAAAAAAACTTTAATTTTCAGACCAGTTACAAACATTACTGGAAGTTCCACAAACTAGAGCACTGAGCCAAGGGTGGAACAGAAGATAACATTAGTTTAAAGAAAATTTTCTCCTTTTCTTAGAAAGAGAAGAATCATCATACTGTTAGAAAGAGTCTCATTTACTTTGTGGCATTTTAAACACACTTCACTTTTCCTGTTCTGAGGTGCCTCAGAAAAATAGAGTTTTACAAAAATGGCAAGACCTTCCTTGTCACACAGAGTGACAGAGAATGTGACAATTGGGCAGTTTTCCAGGATTACAACTCCTGATCAAGTCATAGGCTTTATATATTTTGCATATTGTTATGTCAATAAGATTCCTTTTGGATATTCTACTACTAAACACAGTTTGCAAACTGCTAGAAAAAATTATTTCTAAAGTCGTTTTTCGGGCTTATATCAGATCATTTTTTCATGGGTGTATTTCCCAACTGCCTAAGCCTAAGAAGTAAAGAAAGTGTTCTTTGTATGCGAAATCATTTAACATTTATTGGTTGTATCCAGTCTTCATTTGTACACTTTTCAGTATATTTAAACTTTTACATCATTATGTGTTGAGGAATTGTTTGCATCTGCTACCAGAATTTTGTTTTTGCATTTTTCATGATAATAGCAAACCTTGGCTTTGTAGACCTTAGGTTAAGTGATCGGAAATTTCTGAAACTCACTGTACCTATCCTTAGAATTTGAAGATAAGTTTTGTTCTTTCTTAATTACTAGAAATTGGTCACAAACTTAGTAGGTGTATTTATTTGAAGTTAATATTAGATAGTCACACATGCTGGTTTTAAAGTTCTTCAACACAAATAATAGGAATGTTTTTCATTCTGTAACTCTAAAGGTATCTCTATTATATATAAATATAAAGAAAGTAAATACCATATATATCCCTGTTATATACATATATTTGTATGTGTATACTTATATATATTGGTATAATATACATATGCTTTCTATATGAAGAATAGCAAACTAACAAGGCAGTTTCCCTGTATAATACCTCCACCTGGACAAAGGGACCCTGCCTCTTTCAAAACACTGAGGGAAATCTAAATTTATGATCATTGCTTATCCTTTTCTTATTACTTTCCCAAGATTTTTCTGGATCTACTGTTAACTAATCCACACCTCATCCCCACTATATTCTCACCCCACTGAGTATGAATTATAGAGTAGACCACAGAAGTTAGAATTATCTGATGCTGAAGGAGCACCTGTTTCTCCCCAATACCAAAAACAAAAAACAAAAAAGAAAACAGTTTAGATTATTTGTGACTCAAACCCATGAGAGCAGCTGATTTCAGTTAAGGGGATTTTTACATACACTTACTATAACCCCACAGTCTAAATGAGTTGTATGATTGATATATTTTCCCTTTTCGTGGTGTATGGAGACTCACTGGCACAGTATATCTGAGAAGGTAGCCCCCATCTGCTCAAGAAGACATCAAAGACCAACAGAGCATGTTATATCAGTACTAAGGATAGAAAGACATAAGGGCAGAAGAATAAAAAGATCTTCCAGCAAATACCCACAGGCTATAAAATTAAGGTAAAAGATCCCTCAGTTTGGAGTGAGAAGATCTATATTTCAGGTCTAGCTTTGTGTGACTTCGGGCAAGGTACTTAACTTGGATATTCAGTCTCTTTATTTTTAAAATTAAAGGTGATACAGCAATAACTGTAATAAACTGTTGAAAGTACTTAAACGGAGGCTCCTTGAATAACATGTTGCAGAAGAAGTTTTGACTTAGGGTAAAGTTTGAATACTAATCCTTAAGATACTTTTCAACTCAGAGACTCCAAAATTCTCTAGTTAGATGATCCCTAAATTCCCTTTATGATATTCTAGAACCAAGCAATGGAATTCATGTTATGATTCTTGGAGATGACACTTCTGCACCTTATTTTTCTAACTCCTTCGATGCTCCAAAAAATTTTATATAATTTAAACTTAAACAGTGACTCAATAATTGAGGGTACTGGGTACCTCAAAAAGGGAGCAAATCTACAAATTTTTCTGATGCAAAATTTTGATGTTTTCAAATACTTATCTTAGGGGAAAAAATCAGTCAATTAACTGAGAGAAATTATGTACCCAGCCCCAGATATTAAAGAAGTGGAATTTTTGTATTCTTAGATACACATGAAAATCCTGAATTGCCTTATTAAAATGGAACTTAAGTATTAGATTATAACTAAAAATATGCATCCATGAGTACACAGCAGATAGAGAAATGAGGATTTAGTTAAGTATGTGTTTCACGTAGTCTATGAGGCAACCAGTTCAAAAAAAAGAAAAAAGAAAGAAAGAAAAGAAAATCTAGCTGGCAGCAAAAATGACCGAATCTGATCATTAAGAAAAATTCAGAGAACTATATGGACGATGCCAAATCACTTTTAGTACCTGAAGTTAAAAGCAGCCCATGATTCTCCTTCTTATCCTTGCCACTTGCCAGAATTGCAATGGGGGGCCAATGTTCACAAGCACTAGCCCTCACTCAGGTCTAGACCCCACAACCCCAGACTAGAGAATATTCCCACTGCTCAGTAAGTACCTACATTGCTCTCCTCCTTTCAATTCAGACAGAAACATTCAGGATCTGCGATCCCTTGACAAGTAGATTCTAAGCCAAAGACCAGAACCTGAAGAAATATCAGCAAAAGAGAGTGAATCTGCCTTGGGACAGAAGCTCTCCTCTGCATCTTCCTCTATCCATCAGGACTCTCAACTTGTCCAGCCAAAGTCATTATCTTTAGAAATTCTGGTGACCAACATGGGGTGTGGTTATTAGAAGTATACACTGATCGTTGGACTCCTGAGACTTGATCTACTGCACTGGAGACATTGCCCTGGGGTTAATTAGAAGTCAAGGTTATTTTGGAAAATAATGTCATAAGTTTCTCAAAGGTAGCCTTAGTTGAGGTACCTGAGGAGTAGGAGCCATAAACATAATTAGCCCATGTCTTCACTGGAAGTTGAGCCCATATGTTATGGATTCTGAAGGGAAAATCACCACAATTAAGACTGTAATGCAGAGGCCAAGTGGAAATTTTTCATTGAATTTTAAGTCAGGAAACTGGTATATTTGTCCAGTGATTCTCAAATTTAGTGTTTATAAATCAAAAGAGAGCTTAATTGCAAATTTATCTTCTCAGGTTTTTGTCCATAGAAATCCTAATTAGAACCATTGGGGTGTTCTGCCAAAACCTAAATTTTTAACAAGTGTCTTAAACCTATTTGAACATTATCATTAAATTTCTTGTTATCTTAATTTTTTTTTACTAGAATAACTATATATATAAAGTTGTCAATTTCATCCAAGCTAAACCAAAAGCAATATAATTCCATTCCAAACCCCAGCATGAATTGTGAAGGCAACCTGACAATACAAATTTCTAAAGTTTACATGGAATAATAAGACATTTTTGAAAAAGGAAAAGTGATATAGAGGCTCACTTTTCCCAATAGTAAGATGCCTTAGTGATAAAGAGAGCTTGCTACTGGAATAGGAAGAGTTAAATATTACAAAGAGACAGAAAGAAGAGCTCAGACATTGATCTATGTATGTTTGGAAACTTGGTCTTTAATAGAAATTATCTCATAAGTCAGTAAGGAAACTGTACTTAGAAAATAATAATGGGAAACCTGGCTCCTTCTATGTACATATCACTCATTATGAGGTGTCATATAGAAAATTAAATGGCTTACTGAAGGCTCAGATAGAGCACCGCCTGTGTGACAACACATGATGGAACCCCACATGTCTACTCAAGGCAGTGTATACTCTGAACTAGCAAACAATGTATTGTGCCTATTCTCCATTAACAAGAATATGTAAGTCTGGGAATCAATGTAAGGGGAGACGGAAATGATTCTTTTCATTATTACCTCTAATGACTTCATAATGAAGCGCTTCGTAGTTTAGAGGTGTAACTTTCCAAAGGAGTGTTGTTTCTATCAGGAAACACAAAAACAGAAATTGAGACTTGCCTATGGTTACTTCAGTCTACTTTGTTCTATTGTACAAATACTCTACAGACAGAAAGGGGCTTTTACACTAGGTAGGGTAATTGATCCTATTTTTTTTATGATTGTTACATATTTGATTTTATTTTTCTGAAAATGTTTTGCTTAATATAAAAATTTAAACTTAAATTATAGATCTGTAAGTTATAGATAGACCATAAATGCATAGATTTAGTTCTGGGCTCTATTCTGTTCTGTTGGTCTATGTGTTTGATTTTGCCATAGGCATACCATTTTGATTACTGTAGCTTTGTAATATAATTTGAAATCATAAAATGTGCAGCCTCAAGCTTTGCTGTCCTTCTTCAAGATTGCTTTGACTATTCAGTGTCCTTCATGGTTCTATATTAATTTCAAGACTTTTTTTCTATTTCTGTAAAGAATGCTTATAGGATTTGGATAGGGATTGCATTTAGTTTGTAGACCACTTTGGGTAGTATAGACATTTTAACAATATTAATTCTTTCAACCCATGAACACTGAATCTTTTTCCATTTATCTGTTTCTCTATTAATTTCCTTTCTCAATATTTTATAGTTTTCAGTGTATAAGTTTTTCACCTCTTTGGCTAAGTTAATTCCTAAATATTTTATTCTTTCTGTTGATATTGTGAATAAGATTGTTTTCTTAATTTCCTTTTTGGAAAATTCATTGTTTGTGTATAGAAAAATGGCTGATTTTATGTTGATTTTGTATCTGCTACTTTACTAAATTTGTTTACTAGTTCTAATAGTTTTTCTGATTGAATTGTTAGCGTTTTCTACATATATGATTGTACCATCTGCAAATAGAAGTAATTTAACTTTTCTCATTCTGATTTGGATGCTTTTTATTTCCTTTTCTTGTCTAATTGTTTTGGCTAGGACTTCTAGTACTATGCTGATTAGGAGTGATGAGAGTGGGAACTCTCCCTACTGTATCCAATTTTAGAGAAAAACTTTCAATTTTCTCCTACCAATTATGATTTAGCTGTTGGCTTTTCATGTATAAACTTTACTGGGTTAAGGTAAGTTCTTTGGAGAGAGTTTTAATCATTACTGGATGTTGAATTTTTTCAAATACTTTTTCTACATCTATAGATTTTATCATGCATTTTATTTTATTTTATTAATGTGGTATAGTACATTGATTGATTTGTATATCTTCAACCATCCTTGCATCCAAAGAATAATATGTAATAAATTTAACATTCTCTTACATTTATCAATAATTTCCTAGTATTTTGTTGAGGATTTTTGCATCTATGTTCATCAGGAATCTTGGCCTGTAGTTTTTCTGTTGTGTCTTAATATGGCCTTAGTATTAGGGTGATGTTAGCCTCATAATTTGAGTTTGAAAGTGTTCTTTCTTCTTTGATTTTTTCGAAGAGTTTAATAAGGATTGGTATTAATTCTTTGCATGTTTGGTAGAATTCACCTATGAAACCATCTGGTCCTGGACTTTTCTTTGCTGGGAGATTTTTGATTACTGATAAATCTCTTTATCTGTTAATTGTCTGTTTAAGCTTTCTATTTCTTCTTGATACAGTTTTGGTAGATTAATTTTTCTAGAAATTTGTTCATTTCTTCTAAATTATCCAATTTATAGGTGCACAATTGTTGATAATATTCATTTATGTCCCTTTTTAAATTCTGAGGCATACATTATAATATCTTCTCTCTCATTTTTTATTTTATTTATTTCAGTCTTCTCTTTCATTCTACTTAGTTTAGCTGAGACTTTGTCAATTTTGTTTATTTTTTCAAAAAGACAGCTTTTAGTTTTATTGATTTTTTATGTTCTTTTTCTAGTCTATATTTGATTGATTTCTTCTCTAAGTTCATCATTTTACTCCTTCTGTTAAGTTTAGGTGAACTCATGTCAATTAAGCAAATGGTTTAATTTTTTTAAGCTTCAGTTTCTTCTTCCATAAAATGGCAGGATTGGATGAGATGAGCTTGAAATCACTTACTGATTTAATGAACTTTATATGATATGAATCTTCTGTGCAAATAAGAATACAAAGAATGAAAACAACTTACAAAAATAAATTTCTTCAGATATCATTGAATTAGGATATTACTTACATCACTACTCCTCATGCCTCCTGCTTTCCCCTCATTCCCTGATCAGTGTGCTTAACTTGTTACTCATTTTTTCATACTAGTATTATTAGCTTTGTACAGAAACATATTTGTGGTTTCCATGGGAGCATTTCACTTTTGTCAAATTCTTTCTGTTCTGAATGTTAGGATGTCTGAGTCAGAATACCAGTGCCTATTGGAGAGACAGAACCGGAATATGATCACTGAGTCCAACATTATAGGATTCTCAAACCTGGGACATCTGCAAATCTATCTCTTCTTTATTTTCCTCCTGGACTACCTGACCATTCTGATGGCCAATGCAACCATCATGACTGTCATTCATCTGAATTGGGCTTTGCACACCTCTATGTACTTCTTTCTCTTTGGCATCTCCTGCTTTGAAATCTGCTATACTTTTGTCATTGTACCAAAATGCTGACCAAGGGCTTTCCACAGTCTGATTATTTGTTTCTCTGGGTGTGTTTCCCAGCTCTATTTCTCTGTGGGCTTGGCTTAAACCAACTGTTTCCTAATTGTTGTATGAGCTATGATTGCTATGTTGCCATCTGCAACCCTTTCAACTATACACTCATTGTCAGCTGAGCCACCTGCATGCAGTTGGTTTTAGCCTCAGGCTTCTGTGGTTTCCTGATCTCTGTGGTTGCCAACGTCCTGGTGTTTAGTGTACCCCTCTCTGCCTCCAACTGAATCAACCACTTTTTCTGTGGCATTTCCCCTGTCATAAAACTGGGCTGCACAGACACCAACCAGAAGGAGATGGTTATCTTCTTCCTCATTCTGGTATTGCTGGTTCCCTTAGTGTTGATCTTCATCTCCTATGTCTTCATTGTTTCCACCATCCTCAAGATCTCCTCAGCGGAGGGACAGCATAAGGCCTTTGCCACCTGTGTCTCCCACCTCACTGTGGTTATTTTCCACTATGGCTTTGCTTCCTTTATGTACTTGAGGCCCACATCCTTTTTCTCCTCCTATAAGGACCAACTTGTGGCAGTGATCTATACAGTGATCACCCCACTATTCAGCCCCCTTGTCTGCACACTGAGGAATAAAGAAGTGAAGACGGCTCTGAGAAAGGTTCTCAGTAGATATTTATTTCCCAAAACTATATGAGTGAGTCAATATGTCAGGAAGGTTATATTCAAGAAAGTGTCCTAGATAAAACTTAAATTCTATAAACAAATTGATTTTTTAATCAAAAAATAGAAGTAAAGCCTTCAAGTCACATTAATCTTTTTTTTATTGGAAAGTCCTTCTGACTGGAGTGGCCAAGATAGTGGATTAGGGAGACTCTGAGCTCAACTCCTTCCACAGACACACCAAAATTACAACTATTTACAGACCAGCTATTGAAGAGAAAGACTGGAAGGCTAGCAGAAAAGATCTTCTACAACTAAAGATATAAAGAAGGACCCACAACAAGAAGGATAGGAGGGGCAGAGATGGGGTATAGTAACAATCCATAACCCTGAGTGGGCAATCCACAAACAGAGGATAATTGCAATTCTTATGGAGAATCTCTGCACCTGGAAGATGACACCCAAGAAGGTTTGGCTTTGAAAACCAGAAGGGCTTACTTTTGGGAGAGCCAGAGGGCTGTACAAAGCAGAGATTTCGCTCTTAAAGAGCACACACAAAATCCCACACACTCCAGGACGCAGGGAGGAGGCAGTAATTTGAAATGACCCTGGGTCAGACCCACCTGCTGATCTTGGAGAGTCTCCTGGAGAGGCAGGAGGCAGCTAGTGCTCACCCTGGGGACATAGTAACTGGCAGAAGCCATTTATGGGAGCTCATTCTAACATGAGAACACTCATGCTGGCAAGTGCCATTTTAGAATCCTCCCTCTAGCTTATCAGCACCAGGACTTGGTCACCCACAAGACTGTACTGTGAAGTCACAGACCAATCAGCTAGCCAGGAAGGGACACAGGCCCATGCACCAGCATGCTGGGTCCTAAGCGACCCTGTCCTGACCACCAGAGGGCCCAGGACCCAGTCTCACCTACCAGTGAGTCTGACATCAACTTAAGGATGCCCAGGGCCCTCAGACAGAGACCCTGGAACACAGATCCTCCCACCAGTGGGCCATCACTAGCCCCAGGACCAGCCTCACCCACCTGTAAGGGGCACCAGCTCTGGTTCCCAGGCCCTGCAGCCAGAGACATCATGCTTACAATTATATCAAAAAGAATAAAATATGCAGGAATAAATCTAACTAAGGAGGTAAAAGACCTGTACTCAGCAACCTATAAGACAATGTTGAAAGAAATTGAAGATCACACAAATAGATAGAAAGTTATACCATACTCATGAATTGGAAGAATTAATATTGTTAAAATGGCCATACTTCCCCACACAATCTACAGATTAATGCAATCCCTATCAATGGCATTTCTTACAGAACCAATGGCATTTTTCACAGAACTAGAACAAATAATTATAAAAATTTTATGGAAACACAAAAGACCCTGAATAGCCAAAACAATCTTGAGGAAGGAGAACAAAGCAGAATGTACCACACTCCCTGATTTCAAACTATACTACAAAGCTACAGTAGTCAAAACATTATGGCATTGGAACAGAAACAGACTCATAGATCAATGGAACATAATAGAGGTCCCAGAAATGAACACATATTTATATGGGCAATTAATCTACGACAAATGAGGTAAGAATATATAGTGGGAAAAAGACAGCCTCTTCAATAAATAGTGTTAGAAACACTGGACTGCTACATGCAAAAGAATCAAATGACTACTTTCTCACACTGTACACAAAAATAAACTCAAAATGGGACAAAGTCTTAGATGTATGATCTGAAATCATGAAACTTCTAGAAGAAATTTTAGGCATTACTCTCTTTGGCATTGGTCTATTAATATTTTTTGGACATGTCTCATCAAGCAAAGGGCAACAAAAGTGATTATAAACAAATGGAACTACATCAAACTAAAAAGTTTTGCACAGAAAAAAAACAAAAACAAACAAACAACTTATCAACAAAATGAAAAGAGCATCTACAAAATGGGAGAAGATATGTGGAAATGATATAACCAACAAGGGGTTAGTATCTAAAATAAAAAAAAAGAGAACTAATGCAACTCAACATCAAAAAAAAGCAACCCATTAAAAAGTGAACAGAGGATCTGAATAGACATTTTTTCCAAAGAAGACAAACAGATGGCTAACAGGTGCATGACAAGATGTTCAACATCACTAATCAACAGGGAAATGCAAATTAAAACCAAAATAACATACCACCTCATGCCTGTCAGCATTGCTACTATTTAAAAAAAAAAGAAAAGAAAAGAAAAGAAAGAAAGAAAAGAAATAACAAGTGTTGGTGAGGGTGTGAAGAAGAAAAGAAGCCTAATACACTACTGGTGGGAATGTAAATTGGCACAACCCCTATGGAAAACAGTATGGAGATTCCTCAAAAAATTAAAAATAAAACTATCATATGATCCATCAATTCCACTCCTGGGTATTTAACTGAAGAAAATAAAAACACTACTTTGAAGGGATATATGCACCCCTATGTTCATTGCAGCTTTGTTTACAATATCTGGGATATGGAAGCAACCTAAATGTCCATTGATAGATGAATGGGTAAAGAAGACTTAATATATATGTGTATATATACAACTGAATATTACTCAGCCATAAAAAAGAATGATATCTTGCTATTTGCAACCACATGGGTGGACCTACAGGGTGTTACAGTAAGTGAAATAAGTCAGCTAGAGAAAGACAAATATGGTCTGATTTCACTTATATGTAGAATATAAAAAAAAAAAAAAATGAACAAATATAACCAAATAGAAACAGTCATATATAGAGAGAACAAACTGGTAGTTACTAGAAGGGATGAGGCCAGGGGTTGGGCAAAATAGGTGAATGGGATTTAGAGGTACAAACTTCCAATTATAAAATAAATAAGTCATGAGGATGTAATGAACAGCAGAGGGAATATAGTCAATAGTATTATAATAATTTTGTATGGTGACAGTTGGTTACTAGACCTAATGTGGTGATCAATTCATAAAGTATACAAATGTTGAATCACTGTGTTGTATACCTGAAACTAATATAATATTGTATATAAACTATGCTTTAATAAAAAAGAATATATTATTAGGGACATAGAAATTTCATAAGAATATAAAGATAAGTAAGAATTAATAAATGAAATGCATTTGTTAAATCACCTGATAAAGTCAATAATATAAAAATAAATTATATTTCTGAGTTTCAGCAGAAAAGAAAATCTCTATGTCTAAGAATACGAAGTATGAAAATACAAAAGAACAAGAAAAGCCAAGTAATCTTAAAGAAGCACAAACGTAGATGAATTATAGTTCCCAATATAAAATATATAAGAAATTCATATGAAAAAGAGAGTATAGTATTGGTGCAAGTATACATACCTTGAGCAATGCAACAAAAAAGATAATTCAGAAATAAACCAATACATATATATTCATTTGGTCATGAAAAAAGTGACACTGAAGTTCAAGTGCATCCTCTCACATCTGGTATAAAAAATGATCTTTATAAAAAATAGTACAAAGACAAATAGATATCCACAAGAAAAAATAATTAATCTTTATCTCATACCATATACAAAAATCAATTCTACATGGATATTAGAACTAAAAGTTTAAGGGTAAGCAATAAACTTTTTAGAATAGTTTAAAAAATTATGATCTTGTGGAAGCAAAAATTATTTACACAGCATACCAAAGCATTACTCAGAAAGCATAAGATTGATAAATTACACTTCATTAAAATTAAGAATACTTGTTTATCAAATGACACCTTAAGAGAGTGAAATGCAATTTTCAGAGCCAGAATATTTGAAATGCACATGACGAATTAAATACGGATTTATAGAATGTTCGTAATTTTCTGTTAATCAATAAGGAAAAGAGGTATTCCCCCTTTTTTAGTGTGCAAAATATTGAACACAACTCTCAAAAAGGAGAAAATCCAACTGGATGATAAAGTTGTGAAAAGGTGTTCAATTTCATTAGTATCATGAAATTGCAAGTGTGATTACCCACACATACCAGGATGTCTCAAATGAAAATGAGTTGCAATACAATTTCAGTCTGAGGTTTATCTTCCTAACTGACCAAGAGGAAAAATCTAGAGGATGTGGAGGGAGAATAACTGAGGAAAGGAGAGCATATTTCACTCTCACCCAATGTTGCAAATGTGGAGCAACCGGAAGTCGCATACAATACTGGCCGGAGTATAAACTGGTCCAACCACTTTGAAAACCTGTTTGGCAGAGTCTAGCACATGGAATATATGCATATTCTCATTTGATATTTGCTGTGTAACAAAACACTTCAAAGCACAGTAGGTAAGAGTCTTGTTTGTCTTTTTGTGACTGGCTTATTTCACTTAGGAAAAGGGAAATTGTTGTTTATGGAGTTTCAGATTTGCAAGATGAAAAAGTTCTGGAGATCTGTTTATAATATTATGAATATACTCAACACTACTGAACTGTACACTTAAGTGGTGAAATGTAAATTTTATATAAAGTGTTTTGTTTTATTTTGTTTTGTTTAACCACAATAAAATATATATATATATATATATATATATATATATATATATATATATATATATATTTTTGACATCCTTATTGTAGTAAATTGATTTACAATGTTGTCTTAGTTGCTGCTGTATAACAAAGTGAATCATCTATAAATGTACATATATCCGCATATCTCCTCCCTGGTGTGTCTGCCTCCCACCCTCCCTATCCCACCCAGCTAGGTGGACACAAAGGACCAAGCTGATCTTCCTGCTCTATGCGTCTGCTTCCCACTAGCTATCTATTTTACATTTGGTAGTGTATATATGTCCATGCCACTCTCTCACTTCGTCGCAGCTTACACTTCCCATTCCCCGTGTCCTCAAGTGCATTCTCTACGTCTGCATCTTTATTTCTGTCCTGCTCCTAGGTTCTTCAGAACCACTTTTTTTAAATTCCATATATATGTGTTAGCATACGGTATTTGTTTTTCTCTTTCTGATTAATTCACTCTGTATGACACTCTCTAGGTCCATCCACCTCATTACAAATAACTCAATTTCATTTCTTTATATGGCTGAGTAATATTCCATTGTATACATGTGTCACACTTTCTTTATCCATTCATCTGTCGATGGACACTTAGGTTGCTTCCATGTCCTGGTTATTATAAATAGAGCTGCAATGAACATTGTGGTACATGACTCTTTTTGAATTATGATTTTCTCAGGGTATATGCCCAGTAGTGGGATTGCTGGGTTATATGGTAGTTCTATTTTTAACATTTTAAGGAACCTCCATACTGTTCGCCATAGTGGTTGTACCAATTTACATTGCCACCAGCAGTGCAAGAGGGTTTCCTTTTCTCCGCACCCTCTCCAGCATTTATTTTTTGTAGATTTTTTGATGATGGCCATTATGACTGGTGTGAGGTGATACCTCATTGTAGCTTTGATTTGCATTTCTCTAATGATTAGTGATGTTGAACATCCTTTCATGTGTTTGTTGGCAATCTGTATATCTTCTTTGGAGAAATGTCTATTTAAGTCTTCTGCCCATTTTTGGATTGGGTTGTTTGTTTTTTTGTTATTGAGCTGCATGAGCTGCTTGTTAATTTTGGAGATTAATCCTTTGTCAGTTGCTTCATTTGCAAATATTTTCTCCCATTCTGAGGGTTGTCCTTTGGTCTTGTTTATGGTTTCCTTTGCTGTGCAAAAGCTTTTAAGTTTCATTAGGTCCCATTGGTTTATTTTTGTTTTTATTTCCATTTCTCTAGGAGGTAGGTCAAAAAGGATCTTGCTGTGATGTATGTCATAGAGTGTTCTGCCTATGTTTTCCTCTAAGAGTTTTATAGTGCCTGGCCTTATATTTAGGTCTTTAATCCATTTTGAGTATATTTTTGTGTATGGTGTTAGGAAGTGTTCTAATTACATTCTTTTACATGTAGCTATCCAGTTTTCCCAGCATCATTTATTGCACAGGCTGTCTTTTCTCCCTTTTATATTCTTGACTCGTTTATCAAAGATAAGGTGAACATATGTGTGTGGGTTTATCTCTGGGCTTTCTATTCTGTTCCACTGATCTATATTTCTGCTTTTGTGCCAGTACAATACTGCCTTGATTACTGTCGCTTTGTAGTATAGTCTGAAGTCAGGGAGTCTGATTCCACCACCTCTGTATTTCTTTCTAAAGATTGCTTTGGCAATCCGGGGTCTTTGTGTTTCCATACAAATTGTGAAATTCTTTGTTCCAGTTCTGTGAAAAATGCCATTGGTAGTTTGATAGGGATTGCATTGAATCAATAGATTACTTTGGGTAGTATAGTCATTTTCACAATGTTTATTCTTCCAGTCCAAGAACATGCTATATCTCTCCACCTATTTGTATCGTTTTTAATTTCTTTCATCAGTGTCTTATAGTTTTCTGCATACAGCTCTTTTGTCTCCATAGGTAAGTTTATTCCTAGGTTTTTTATTCTTTTTGTTGCAGTGGTAAATGGGAGAGTTTCCTTAATTTCTCTTTCAGATTTCTCATCATTAGTGTATAAGAATGCAGAGATTTTTGTGCATTAATTTTGTACCCTGCTACTTTACCAAATTCATTGATTAGCTCTAGTAATTTTCTGGTAGCATATTTAGGATTCTGTATGTATAGTATCATGTCATCTTCTGCATACAGTGACAGCTTTACTTCTTCTTTTCTCATTTGGATTCCCTTTATTTCTTTTTCTTCTCTGATTGCTGTGGCTAAAACTTCCAAAACTATGTTGAATAATAATGATGAGAGTGGACACCCTTGTCTGTTCCTGATGTTAGAGGAAATGGTTTCAGTTTTTCATGATTGAGAACAATGTTGGCTGTGGGTTTGTCATATATGGCCTTTATTATGTTGAGGTAAGTTCCCTCTGTGCCTACTTTCTGGAGGGTTTTTATCATAAATGGGTGTTGAATTTTGTTGAAAGATATTTCTGCATCTATTGAGATGATCATATGGTATTTCTCCTTCAATTTGTTAATCTGTTTTATTACATTGATTGATTTGCATATATTGAAGAATCCTTGCATTCCTGAGATAAACCCCATTTGAGCATGGTGTATGATCCTTTGAATGTGCTGTTGGATTCTGTTTCCTAGTAGTTTGTTGAGGATCTTTGTATCTATTTTCATCAGTGGTATTGGCCTGTAGGTGTCTTATTTGGTAACATCTTTGTCTGGTTTTGGTATCAGGGTGACAGTGGCCTCGTAGAATGAGTTTGGGAGGGTTCTTTCCTCTGCTATTTTTTGGAATATTTTGAGAATGATAGGTGTTAGCTCTTCTCTAAATGTTTGACAGAATTTGCCTTTGAAGTCATCTGTCCTGGGCTTTTGCTTTTTGGAAGATTTTTAATCACAGTCTCAGTTTCAGTGTTTGTGATTTGTCTGTTTATATTTTCTATTTCTTCCTGCTTCAGTCTCGGAAGGTTGTGCATTTCTAAGAATTTGTCCATTTCTTCCAGGTTCTCCATTTTATTGTCATATAGTTGCTTGTAATAATCTCTCATGATCCTTTGTATTTCTACAGTGTCAGTTGTTGCTTCTCCTTTTTCATTTCTAATTCTATTGATCTGAGTATTCTCCCTTCTTTTCTTGATGAGTCTGGCTAATGGTTTATCAATTTTATCTTCTCAAAGAACCAGCTTTTAGTTTTATTGATCTTTACTATTGTTTCCTTGATTTCTTTTTCGTTTATTTCTGATCTGATCTTTATGATTTCGTTCCTTCTGCTAACTTTAGGGGGTTTTTGTTCTTCTTTCTCTAATTGCTTTAGGTGTCAGGTTAGGTTGTTTATTTGAGATGTTTCTTGTTTCTTGAGGAAGGATTTTCTTGCTATAAACTTCTCTCTTAGAACTGCTCTTGCTGCATCCCATAGGTTTTGTGTTGTCATGTTTTCATTGTCATTTGTTTCTAGGTATTTTTTGATTTCCTCTTTGATTTCTTCAATGATCTCTTGGTTATTTAGTAGTGTATTGTTTAGCCTCCATGTGTTTGTGTTCTTAACAGATTTTTTCCTGTAATGGATATCTAGTCTCATAGCATTGTGGTCGGAAGAGATACTTTATATGATTTCAGTTATCTTAAATTCACCAAGGCTTGATTTGTGACCCAGTATATGATGTATCCTGGAGAATGTTCCATGAGCTCTTGTGAAGAAAGTGTATTGTGTTGTTTTTGCATGAAATGTCCTGTAAATATCAATTAAGTCCATCTTATTTAATGTGTCATTTAATACTTGTGTTTCCTTATTCATTTTCACTTTGGATCATCTGTCCATTGGTGAAAGTGGGGTGTTAAAGTCCCCTACTATTATTGTGTTACTGTTGATTTCCCCTTTTTATGGCTGTTAGCATTTGCCTTATGTATTGAGGTGCTCCTATGCTGGGTGCACAAATATTTACAATTGTTATATCTTCTTCTTGGATTGATCCCTTGATCATTATGTAGTGTTCTTCTTTGTCTCTTGTAGTAGTCTTTATTTTAAAATCTATTTTGTCTGATATGAGAATTGCTACTCCAGCTTTCTTTTGATTTCCATTTGCATGGAATATCTTTTTCCATCTCCTCACTTTCAGTCTGTATGTGTCCCAACGTCTGAAGTTGGTCTCTTGTAGACAGCATATATATGGGTCTTGTGTCTGTGTCCATTCAGCCAGTCTATGTCTTTTGGTTGGAGCATTTAATCCATTTACGTTTAAGGTAATTATCAATATGTATGTTCCTATTACCATTTTCTTAATTGTTTTGGGTTTGTTATTGTAAGTGTTTTCCTTCTCTTGTGTTTCCTGCCTAGAAAATTTCCATTAGCATTTGTTGTAAGGCTGGTTTGGTGGTGCTGAATTTTCTAATCTTTTGCTTGTCTGTAATGGTTTTAATTTCTCCAACAAATCTGACTGAGATCCTTGCTGTGTTGAGTAATCTTGGTTGTAGTTTTTTCTCTTTCATCACTTTAAATATGTCCTGCCACTCCCTTCTGGCTTGCAGAGTTTCTGCTGAAAGAGCAGCTGTTACCTTATGGGGATTCCCTTGTATGTTATTTGTTGCTTTTCCCTTGCTGCTTTTAATATTTTTTCTTTGTATTTAATTTTTGATTGTTTGATTAATACGTGTCTTGCTGTTTTTCTCCTTGGATTTACCCTGTATGGGACTGTCTGACCCTCCTGGACTTGATTGACTAGTTCCTTTTACATATTAGGGAAGTTTTCAACTATAATCTCCTCATATATTTTCTGTCCCTTTTGTTTTCTCTTCTTTTTCTGGGACCCCTATATTTCGAATGCTGTTGAGTTTAATGTTGTCCCAGAGGTATCTGAGACTTTGTTCAATTCTTTTCATTCTTTTTTTCTTTATTCTACTCTGAGATAGTTATTTTCACTATTTTACCATCCAAGTCACTTATCCGTTCTTCTGCTTCAGTTATTCTGCTATTGTTTCCTTCTTGAGAATTTTTAATTTCATTTATTGTGTTCTTCATCATTGTTTGTTTGCTCTTTAGTTTTTCTTGGTACTTGTTAAACGTTTCTTCTATCTTCTCCATTCTATATCCAAGATTTTAGATCACCTTTACTATCATTATTCTGAATTCTTTTTCAGGTAGGCTGCCTATTTCCTTGTCATTTGTTTGTTCTGGTGGGTTTTTACCTTGCTCGTTCATCTGCTGTGTATTTCTCCGTCTTCCCATTTTGCTTAACTTACTACATTTGGGGTCTCCTTTTTGCAGGTTGCAGGTTCGTAGTTCCCATTGATTTTGGCATCTGCCCCCAGTGGGTAAGGTTATTTCAGTTGGTTGTGATGGCTTCCTGGTCGAGGGGGCTGGTGCCTGTGTTCTGGTGGATGAGGCTGCATCTTGTCTCTCTGGTGGGCAGGATCGTGTCCGGTGGTGTGTTTGAGGTGAGTGCGAACTTAGTATGATTTTAGGCAGCCTATTTGCTAATGGGTGGGGATGTGTTTCTGTCTTGCTAGTTGTGTGGTATGGGGTGTCCAGCACTGTAGCTTGCTGGTCATTGAGTGGAACTGGGTCTTTGCATTGAGATGGAGATCTCTTGGAGAGCCTTTGCAATTTGGTATTACATGGACCTGGGAGGTCTGTGGTGGTCCAATGTCCTGAGCTCGGAACTTCCAACCAGGAGGCTCAGGCCTGACACCCGGGCAGAACTCCAAGACCCCATCAGCCACATGGCTCAGAAGAAAAGGGAGAAAAAAAAATGAAAATAAATACAATAAAATTATTAAAATAAAAAATTAATAATATTATTTAAAATTAAAAATTAATCAAAAAGATTTAAAAAGAAAGACAGAAATAAGCTAGCAACCTAACCAATAAACAATTCCACCAATGATAGCAAGTGCTAAAAATTATACTAAAAAAAAAAAAAAAAATAAACAGACAGACAGAACCCTAAGACAAATGGTAAAAGCAAATCTATGCAGACAAAATCACACAAATTATCATACACATACACACTCAGCAAAAGAGAAAAAAGAAAAAATAATATATATATATATATAAATTAAAGAAAGAGAGCAACCAAATCAATAAACAAATATACCAATGATAATAAGCTCTAAACACTAAACTAAGATAAACATAAAACCAGAAACAAATTAGAGGCAGAAAGCAAACCCCAAGGCTACAGTTGCTCCCAAAGTCCACCACATCAATTTTGGTATGATTCATTGTCTATTCAGGTATTCCACAGATACAGGGTACATCAAGTTGATTGTGGAGATTTAATCCACTGCTCCTGAGGCTGCTGGAAGAAATTTCCCTTTCTCTTCTTTGTTCTCACAGCTCCTGGCATTCAGCTTTGAATTTGGCCCCGCGTCTGCATGTAAGTCACCTGAGGGCATCTGTTCCCCACCCAGACAGGATGCGTTTAAAGTATCAGCTTATTAGGGGGCTCTGGCTCACTCAGGCTGGGGTGAGGGAGGGGTATGGAATGCAGGGTGAGCCTGCAGCGGCAGAGGCCGGCCTGACACTGCAACAGCCTGAGGCACACTGTGTGTTCTCCCCGGGAAGTTGTCCCTGGATCACAGGACCGTAGCAGTGGCAGGCTGCACAGGCTCCAGGGAGAGGAGGTGTGGATAGTGACCTGTGCTTGCACACAGGATTCTTGGTGGCTGCAGCAGCAGCCTTAGTGTTTCATGCCAATCTCTGGTGTCCACACTGATAGTCGCAGCTTGTGTCCATCTCTGGAGCTCATTTAGGCAGTGCTCTGAATCCCCTCTCCTCGTGCACCCCGAAACAATGGTCCCTTGCCTCTTAGGTCGTTCCAGACTTTTTCCCGGACTCCCACCCCGCTAGCTGTGGCACACTATCCACCTTCAGACTGTGTTCATACAGGCAACCCCAATCCTCTCCCTGGCATCTGACCTCCGAAGCCCGAATCTCAGCTCCCAATACCCACCCAACCTGCGGGTGAGCAGACAAGCCTCTCAGGCTGGTGAGTGCTGGTAGGCACCAATCTCTCCATTTTGCCCTCTACATGGCTGTTGCTGTGTTCTCCTCCATGGTTCCGAAGCTTCTCCCCCATCCATCCTCTTGTCTCCACCAGTGAAGGGGCTTCCTAGTGTGTGGAAACTTTTCCTCCTTCACAGCTCCCTCCAGAGGTGCAGGTCCCATTCCTATTCTTTTGTCTCTGTTTTTTTCTTTTTACTTTTGCCCTACCCATGTATGTGGAGACCTTCTTGCCTCTTGGCAAGTCTGAGGTCTTCTGCCAGCATTCAGTAGGTGTTCTGCAGGAGTTGTTCCACAGGTAGATGTATTTTTGATGTTTTTGTGGGGAGGAAGGTGATCTCCACGTCTTACTCCTCCACCATCTTGAAGGTCCTTCTAGTCATATAATTTTATCTTTAAAGATAGAGATTTAAAACACTGACCCTAGACACAGGCATCCTTGTGTCTGAGTCACAGCTCTGCCTCTCTTACTGGCTTTGTAACATGACACCACTTCCTTGACGTCACTCAAAAAAATATTTCTTGCTGTGTGGGCAGGTTGCCTTAGGATTAGCTGATCTAACCTGAGCTCAGCATAATACTCTGCTTCAAACTGCATGTCTCTTGCATTTGGCCCCTTTTGATAGGTTGGGATCAGATTTGCACCAGCATTTCTATTCTACATCCCAGGTTTAAAAGGACAAGGGGAGCTATCTTATGGTGATAGCAGAAAACCAGCAATGCTTCTTTTGCCCCAAACTTGGAACTAGTGAATTATCCCTTCTGCTCACATTTCATTGGTTAACGTAAATATCAATACCAAACCAAAATTCTTGGGTCGGGAATTATGTTCTGTATCTAATTAGAGTGATTACAATGTCACAGAGCAGAAGACATAGAAAGAGATAAAGAGCTGTGGCTAAAAATTCAATCTACAGCAGTAATCTACTACCCAGCAATTCCACTGCTAGTGTAGACCAGGTTAAGAGTCATATGTTACTAAAAGATAGGTATAACTACGTTCTGAACAGCACTTTTCACTATAGGCTTACCTGGAAATAATCTAAATATTCATCATTAGTACAACTAACAAATAAATTGAAGTGCATTCATGTAATTTAATGTTATACAGCAGTAAAAATTTACCACTGCTATTAATATCATGGGTAAATCTCACAAACATAATTTGCATGAAAAAAGCCAAAATAAAAACATTACACACTATATAATAGCATGCATATATTTTTTTAAATGGTGAAGTCAATATATGATGGTAGGAGTTAGAATAATGGTTCCTCAGGCAAGGGGGTGGGCAATAATCTACTTCTAAATCTGGTTGTGGATACATGGGTACACCACTCTGTGAATTCACATATATACTTTGATGTGTATTTCTGTGATGTATGCTACCCTTTAATAAAATGTGCTTAAAATTTAGGAAAGAATCAACTCGAAAATGCTAAATTGAAAAGACAAAAGAAAAGGATTAGTGGACAATGTAAGGTACATGGATATAAATTATGTATTTTAATATACAGAGTATTATTGTTTCCTAATTATTTCCTATTCCATGAATACATTACAACACCATGAGGACAAGAACTGTACCTCATTCATCCTTACATCCCCTGAATGTTCAGAATAATGTAAGTCATAGAGTGTTATTCACTAATTATATATTTAATTTAAATTTTTTTAATGATCCACTTATAGTAAAATTAGGTACAATAAATATGAGTGAATAAATAAATTTCTGCTATAATTTTGATTTCCCTCTGTAATCTGTTTTAATGTGAGTTACTTCCTATTATTCCTAATAAGAAATTAACTTATACCAATATCCACTTGTATGCGGTTTTAGACATTCCTTCCTGTTATCTTTTGTGACCTGCCCTCCACCTAATAACACACTGGTTGGCTGTGGGCCATCTTGGCCCAGAGACAACACAGAACTTAAGAGATTTGATACTTAGAACGAACTACCTGTTTCCTCCTGTCCCCTCCGTCGCAACTATTCCCCTTTCAAGCTGTGGCTTATCCTCCTAACTGCACAGGAGGAGGAATCTAGCAGATTTTGAAGCAGAACAACTGAGTAAAGGAAAACATATTTGACTCTCATCCTATTGGCTTCTCTTGGGAGATGCCTGTAGAGCAAAGAAGTAAGATAAACTCCTCAAATTCAGACTGCCAGAGAGAAGACAAAGTGAAAATGTGGAAGAATACTGAGAATAACTTTAAAAGAAGAAACTATTGGGAAGAGGAGGGAAAGAAAAGATGGGTCATGTGGGATATCAGATGATTTTGAAGTGCACATTGGAGCAAGATAACAGAATTGAAGTAAACATGACAGGGTCTCAGAGTCACACTCATGTTTGTGGTGTGGAAGGGAGAAGAGACATGAGCAATTGGACTGGGATGTTTTGTTTTGTCATCCCTAACTCCTGAGGCCTTGAAGAGGTTGTAGAGTGGGAATTGCACCTGGGGAAGGTCTGGTCCGTCTTAATCCAGAGGAATGATTCATGTAAACTGGAGATCTGGGTGGGCTGAGAGTAGATAAATAAGCCTACACTTTCCACTTAGGCTATAAGGCTGATGTGTGATATGGTCACATTGTTTGATAGATCTTCTTTTATTCTGCTTGGATATCCAATGATGATTTATGGTTTAACTAATATGATCAGTACTTCTACTGGAAGTACTGTTGGAAATCACATCCTTCAGATATTTTATATTTGAGAACAATATGACTTGATTATGCTGTCTCTTGAATTAGCTAGTATGAACTTTGATGTTTAATTTTGAGAGTAAATTTAATACATGTATTTGCTCACTATATACATTTCTATGTAATGACCCCTCCCAAATTCACATTCATATATCTTTACTTTACTTTGGCTCTAATTTCTTATATTTTTACATAATACATTTATGCTTGCCTTAATAGTACATATTTTAAGTCATCTCAAATCCATCATGGAATGCAATAGAATCTTATAATTTAAGATTCTTTGGGTTGAAAATAAAAGATAATCTAACTTAAACAGGCATTAGCAAAAAATAAATCTCTTGGTTTAAGAAAGCTGAAAAGTCCAGTGGTACAATGGTTCTAGCACCATATTTGGTAGAACTCAAACAGTCATCCTCAGTCATCTGGATGCATCTCATAGCTCTTCTATTCAGTCTTGGCTTCATTTTTAGCCTAAACTCGTCAGTCTCTGACAACATCAGCTCACAAAATCTAGTCAAGAGGAAGAAATAATTCACTTCTTTGGATGTGAAAACAAAAGTTGGGAGACTGAATCTTGTTCCTGATTGAACAGACTTGGATGACATGCCCATCCTGAACCAAACATTATAGCCAAACACTACAGAGAGAACTCAACGTCTTGACTGACTTAGTACAGATCATCTGCTCCCCCTGAAATTTCAGGATGAATCAGTTGGATGAGAATGAGAAAAAATGTTTTAAAAATAAAATAAAATTGGGGTACTATAAGTAGTGGGAGTAGCCATTTGTATTTCTTTTTTGAAAAAAATCTCTACTCAGTTTCTTTACCAATTTTTAAATCAAGTTATTGTTTTTGCTATTGAGTTGTATGAGTTTCTTATACATTTTGGATATTAACCACTTATCAGATACATTGTTTGCCAATCTGTTTCCTAGTTCACAGATTGCCTTTTCATTTTGTTGATTGTTTCTTTGCTGTGCAGAAGCTTTTTAGTTTGATGTAAGCCCACTTGTTGATTTTTGGTTTTGTTACTTGTGCTTATGGTGGCATTTCTAAATACTTGTTGCCAAGACAAATGTCAAGAAGCTTTCCCCCAATGTTTTCTTCTAAGAGTTTTATGGTTTCAGGTCTCATGTTTAAGTCTTAATCCATTTTGAAATGATCTTTGTGTATGGTGTAGCATAAGGGTCTAATTTTATTCTTTGGCAAGTTGCTATCCAGTTTTTCCCACAGTCATTTATAGAAGAGGTTATGGTTTCCCCATTTCGAAGACATACAAATAACCAACAGGTATATGAAACCTACTCACATCGCTAGTCATCAGGGATGTGAAAATTAAAACCATAGTGAGATTCACCTTATATCTGTTTGAATGACTATCATCAAAAAGACAAGATAACAAGTGTTGGTAAGGATGTGGAGAAAGGGGAACTCTGGTACACTGTTGGTGGTAATATAAATTAGTACAGCCATTAGGGAAAACAGTATGGAAGTTCCTCAAAAGACTAAAAATAAAACTACCATGTGATCCAGATATCCCACTTATTGGCATTTATAAAGAATTGAAATCAGAATCACAAAGAAATACCTGCATTCCTATGTTCATTACAGCACCATTCATGATGACCAAGATATGAACAGCTTAATGGTACACATGAAAGAAAATGGATTAAAAACTGTGGATAAAAAACATAGAACACAGTGCTATTCAGCCTTAAAAAAGAAATGAGGTCTTCCATTTGCCACAATATGGTTGAACCTCAAGGATGTAATCCTAAGTGAAATAAGCTAGATACAGAAAGATAAATACTGCATGATCTCCTTGTGTCTGGAATCTAAAATAGTCAAACACAGAAGTAGATAGTACAAGGGTGGTTGCCAGAGGCTGGGGAGGAGGGGGGAAATGTAGAAATGTTGGTTAAAGTGTACAAAATTTCAGCTATATAAGATAAGTTCTGGAGATCTACTATATAGCATAGTACTTACAGGTAATAGTACTGTATTTTATACTTAAAATTTTCTAAGAAGATAGATCTTATGTTAAGTTTTCTTATCACAATTAATAATAATAATAGTAATAATAAAGTTGGTGAGAGAAAACTTTTGGAGGTGATGCATATGTCTATGGCTTTGATGGTGGTGATTGTTTCATGAGTGTATACTTACATCAAACACATCAAGTTATATACACTAAATATGTACAGCTTTTTCCATGTCAATCATAGCTTAATGAAGTAGTTTTTTAAAAAACTACTGTGAGCTTGGACTGAATGATGGACATCAATAACAAAAAATGGTTCAGCATTCAGATTCAAATATATTAAAGTCCACTCTTCTTAATTCTTACTTCTTTATGGGCATTATTTCTTATTCTAAATTATTTTTTGCTCTCGCTTTGTTCTCACTTTTGTTCTCAATATCATTATTTCTTCATCTGTCAGATACTTATGAGCTCTTATTAGACACCAAGCCATTGGTAGGTGTCGTTAACATTCATTGACATGTGTGATGTTTAAATCATTCATTCCTAGCTTAGCCACAAGGCAAGTGGAAACTAGAAACTTTGGAGATTAGAAAAGTAATAATGGTATTTTTGTTTAAACCAAAAGGTCATTTATATTATCAGGGTATCGCTGTCTCTGACCGTTCATTCACCCAACATTCAGCACATATTTATTTAGTGACTCCTATGTATAACAATACACTGCATTAGTTTCTGGATAATGGAATAGAGAGGTGGAAAAAAAATAATAAACTCAGTGGTTAATGGTGAAATGAGTCTCCTTTCAGCTTATTCTGACCAGGGCCTTCACTACAGAAAGCAACTTTGCTCAACTGGCCCTCTCAGACCGACAGAAAGCTACATTCCTAATCGTAAGTGCAAAAGCACATTTTAAGCTAAACAAACATATTTTATAATGTACCTATCATCATGAATTTTGTGTGTAATTACCTTTTCATCCCTTTGGTAACATAAAATTGAGAAACCAACTTAAAATGCATCAAATTTTCAAAAATTGCTGCATCTGAGCATGGCTTAGAGCCTTCTACTCCCCAAGCCCTAATGCCCGGGCTCAATTTGGAGCAGTTTGGCATTTGATGACTTGCCTCTATTTTCCACAATCAACTCAGCTGTTTAATTAAACCCAGTGCAACGTCTCCATGACAATGACTCTGGCATCAGGAGACCCACAGAACCGCCAGTTACCAATAAATTCAATGAAAGTGCCAACTGCTCTATGATCACTATTAGATATGACTTGCGGTCTTTGGTCAATTGGCACAAAAAGTTGGGAAGAAACTGGTTACACTTTATTTTGGTCGGGGTCTAAGTCCCCAGACCATCATCATATCTCTACCGCTGAGTAGAGATCAGTAGCTTCTGCCCCATTTTGATCTTTTCCCTTCAACTTGCATTCCGTCTCCTGTAGCCTCTGTGCCTCTGGCTTCTCTTAGGGAGAGGGAGTGGCAAATGGGGGACTATCTATGAATAACAGGCAACCATGTTGGACTGAGCACCTACAGCAATGAGAAACTGGACAGTGGACAGGGAATAAGAGTAAACATCTATCCCCCAGAAGGACCTGTCCTTTCACAGCTCAGGTAAGAGACAGAGAAGGGTGATGGGTCCAAGCTGGTGCAGTGAAAGAAAGAGACAGCCACAACTAAGAATGTGGACTCCAAATAATGTTAACCAGGATTAATGAAGGTTTAAAGTGAATTTTTATAAAACTATGCATATAAATTTTATACATATCCTGAATTAACTGACTCACTGCTCTTCCTAAATTTACACAGACACTGTCTTGGTTCTGATTTAATTCAACAGTGCGCTCAACATTTTCCTCACAAAATCTTTTGTTTCCTTATAGTAAGAACATCTAACATGAGATCTACCCTCTTAGTAAATGTTTAAGTACACAGTAACATAATGTTAGCTATAGGCACAATGTTGTACAACAGATCTCTTGAATGTGTTCATCTCACGTAACTGAAACTTTATATCCAATGAACAGCCACTTCCTCTCTCTCCCTTCCCCCAAGCCCTGGCAACCACCATTCTACTTTCTTCTTCTATGAATCTGACTATTTTAGATACCACATACAAATGGAATTTGTCCTTCTGTGACTGGCTTATTTCACTTAGCATAATGTCCTCCAGATACATCCATGCTGTCGCACATGGCAGGATTTTCTTCTTTTTTAGGGCCAAATAATATTCCATTGTATGTATATATATATATATATATATATATATATATATATATATATCTACAAAATCTTAAATCACAATCTTTTTTTTTTCCAGAAATGGCTATATTAGGTGAAATCTAGAAAAAAAAATTACAATACCTAATCCAGGTTTGAGAACTTAGGGAGTACTCTGAAAATAATTTTACTTGGCAGATATAAAGACACAGAAACCCTGCCTTTGGGGAACATAAAATCAGAGACAGTCAGAAACACGAGCACAAGGTCACAGAGAGCAGACTCAGGAAGAGAGCCAAGTCAATACCTACATAATAAACATCTTCAGGAGGCAGCACAATACTGTTGGAATCCCATTCATCTGAAAAACATAAGTCCTCTGTTCTATTGCTAACACATCCACCCAGTTGCTTTCCGGTTTTGGGATCTTCACAGTACTCTCTGAGGTTTAATTTCTTCTTCTGTCAAATGAGACTACTAGGATAGGTCTTTAAGGTATCCTACAGCTATAACACTTATGACCCCAGCTTTCTGGAGATCCTCGAGTATGAGACAAGGACAAAAAATGCAATATACCTTCCCCAGTTTGGGGGAAGGGAAGTCATCTTTATCCTATTAAACCCTTCCTGAAATCAATGGATTTCACCAAGCAGTATGAGAGTAATATTCTCAAAACTGTCTGCCCCTTTTCAACTCTAAATTATAATTACAAAACTAATATTTGTGTAACACTTAACCATTGCAATGATATTTTCTCATTCATTTTGAACAAACCTTGAAAATTAGGTTAGCAGATATCAGAATGAATCCCATTATAAAGAAGAGGAAAGTGATTCAGACATGTTAAAGTCCTGGAACTAATACACAGAGGAGCTGGGACTTGAGCCTGTAACAAGATTATAACAGGAATCTTTTTCTTTAAATACCTTCCTATGAAAGGAGGGTGACAGAATACTGTTTTCCCTTTCTCACCAACACACATACACACACGCAAACATTTTACTCCTATGTCAATCAGAAGATCTATAGTCTAGTGCTAGTTTCCCAGCTGTGTTAACTTGAGTGGAGCCCACAAACACTTTGATTCTCAAATTACTCTTCTTTATAGTGAAGATATTAAATGTAATACCTACTTCACGAGATCATGATGACCAAATGAGAGACTATATATAACAGTATTTTCACCCTGTCTGAACTATGAAAAAATGTGTGATAAATGATAGTTCACATTATATTTCTATACAATGAATCTAAATTTTGGTTAATAAATTAATACCAAAATTATGTCCTATTTTTCTTCCTGGAACTATTAAAAGCAATACTGATGGACTGATACTTGGGATGATGATCCCTAAAGAAGTTAACTGAATTGAATTGTTTGTTTTTGAGTTTGTGACCCCAATGTGAAGGTTTTGGTAAAGAAAAAAAGGAAGAAAAAGGGAGGAAAGGTGTGTCTCTCTTTTCACAGCCCTGTGTAAATTTAG
The DNA here is from genome assembly GCF_028023285.1 of Balaenoptera ricei. Lineage (NCBI taxonomy): Eukaryota > Metazoa > Chordata > Mammalia > Artiodactyla > Balaenopteridae > Balaenoptera > Balaenoptera ricei. The sequence goes on along the minus strand of NC_082639.1, from coordinate 115,651,069 downwards.
GTATTTCCTTTGTAAAAGAGATGTATCTCTATGACAGCAAAACAGCAGGTACTTGTTCAATTCTGAAGGGCCAATCAACATTAAGGAAAATATTAATCAGCTCTATCACAATGTTTACATAAATAGTGTCACTGAGGCTCAGTCTACATTTTTATCAAAATGTTTATAGATAATATTCAAATACTATTTTTTCTTCAAAGATTTCTATGAAATTGTTTGTTTTTTCCTCAACATGTTCAGACCTTTTTTGCTTGTTCCTTTGTGGTGTTTATGATAGTCTGTCCTGTAATATGGCTAGCTATTTGATTCTCTCTCCTCTGAGAAAGGAAAAATTATTTTATTCACATTTATAACTGCAGTGCTTAAAACATAATCAAAATGATAAAATCATAAAATATGAGGATTATGAAACAATCTACTGCAAACTTTAAGAGCTCAATAAAGAGTTGAGGTTGATTTCTAAATATGTAAATTAAAACATATATAAAATAGGCATCATTGATAATTATAGAGCGTCCATAATGAGAAACTTCTACATTGTTATTTGTATGTGACTAAGTTTAATTACAGTTTTGTATTCTAAGTTTATCCTATAACCTACGGCCCAAAATAGAAAATTTAGGATACCTCCTTTGCTTTCTACCAGGTATGGACAACTGCCTGGGTGACTCTGACTATAGAACAACCAGATACCAAAGAACTTGCATGGAACTTCAAGATCAGTAACACTTGCTTCCCTTCCAGTGCAGAACAGGACTCCATGTAAAACCAAGTCACTTTTAATCAAGCTTGGAGAATTCAGAAAAATGTTAATCTCTCTTAAATCCACTCCCCACCCTCGAGAAAGTACAGAAAGGAAGCTTCAACAACTTGCCATGAGTTAAATGCTCATTATATCATTGATGAAAATATTTCTGATTTTAATCCCTGTAGAACCACAGTAAAGTGATAAGAGGTAAATATTTATTGAGCACTCACTATGTACTGAATTAGTCTCTTCTGTATACATGATTTCAATTAATTTTCACTGTAACCTGGAAAGTAGGAATTACTTTTCTCACCATACCAATGAGAAAATGGGGCTTAGAGAATTTAAGATCTTACCAAAAGAAAGTGCTAGAGTCAGGATTAAATCTTATATCTAAGTTCAAAATTCCTACATTTTATTCCTATATTACTCAATTTTACATGTGTTTGTAAGGGTAAAATTCAAGATTATATATGTAGAAATTTATTAGTAGTCCTGAGAATTGAGGATCCTGGAATTAGAAAGATAACTAATTATTTATTAATAAATATACCTTCTAGGCAATAAAAATCCTGTGTTAAGTACTGAACAAAGAACCAGGGTGATAAGATGGAGAAAGAGAAGGTTTGTCCCTTTCACAAGGTTTGGGTTGGGGGGATGAGGAGGTGTAACTATAGAAGCAGAAAATATAAGGGACAGGGCAGCACTTTCCAGAAGGCAGGAGATGTAACTGTGGTTACCTGAACTCTTACACATCTGTATAAAAGCCATAGAAATTAAATAGTGCCCAGACTCATGATATTTTTCCAAGAATGCTTTAATTCAACATTTCTATAACAGACATCAATAAACTCAGAAATAAATACAAAATAATTTTTCCAAGGCTATACAAAAGAAATTGTCTCCTCAGTTTTCTCACAATTGCAAATGCATATCCATCACTTCAACCACATCGTTTTATAACAATCTCTTCTTTTGAATACGTCTCACCTTTGAAATGTGAGCAACTTGAGGCCTTGGACCAAATCTTTTATATGGGTATTTTTAACACATACCTAGCGCCTGACACATGGTTGTAATCATTCTGATTAATAATTGTTGAATAGTGCCTGATAGTCTTGATTTAGTGGTTCTCATCTAAGGTAGAGTATGATGACATTAATTTTTGTTATTAATATCAGTTAAGATATAATTTTGAAAGATATACTTTTTAAAATGGGATAAACTCAAAGTCACTTTACAATTTCCCTCCCATTTATTTGCATTCTGATATGTTCTAGACAGTTGTAAACGTACGAGGAATTGAGAATAAATCTAGGTACATAGAATTCCAGTGACCAGATGCTCTTTTCAGTGCTATTTTTCTATTATAAACTGAGATTTTTCTTTTGCTTCAAAAGGGTAAAACTTAGTTCCATGTAGTACAGAAATATTTAGAAATTTATGGTCTTGTACAATCTTCATGGCAAGGATCAGAGAACACTGAGGATTCTCTTACTCTGTGAGTTCTGGGAAGAAAGTGGTGATGTGAATGTGATACATAACAACATACCAAGTTAGCTTTTTTTATTTATATGACTATTTTTATTGAAAAACTATTAGGCAATTAAAATGGTTCTAGATGCTGAGGAGAATTTAAATAAAAATGCTTATGATTCTCTTCTTACCCTTAAGAGTATAAAATTTAATGGAAAAGAAAAAAACAACACACTATTTCAAAATTAAATAAACAACAAATCAAATTGGCAATCAATGTCTTATGTGAATTCTGAGGAAGAAACAACTCCTTTATGACGACATACCAAGGAAACTTCCCAGAAAAATAGACTTGGTTGAGGCTTCAGAATAATGGTAAAATATTTGTAGAGAAGAAAATGGTTAACAAACTAACATGAGCAAAGAATAGAGGCAAGGAAGAATACAACATATTGCACAATAGCGATGCATCCCATAATGTCTATGAATAAACAGTGAAACATAGTTTAGCTCCCAAACGAGACCTTAAAAACCATAAAGACTGCACTTTGTGCTATAGCCATGAGTAAAATTTTTGAAGAGGTGAGCAATAGGATACAATTTATATTTCAGAAGATCAGTCTGACATCAGGGGAAAGATGGACTGAAGAGTTGTGAGAATGGTGATGGGAAAGATAACCATAAGGTGATTTTTGTAGGCATTAATGAAAGGTGATGAAAATGGACAAGAGGCTTGAAGAAAGATTGTGGTTCTGTCTGCAGGAAGAAAGAATCTGAGATAGACATTGGAGGATGTGTAGAAGTATTCCATCTTGGAAAACGTTTTCCAGATTTGGGAACAGAATACGTATACAGAAGCAAGAGTCAGCTTAATGAGCATTTAAGACGGTGGAGTTGATGATCCAAGTCAGGAAGTAAGGCAAAAAGAGTTAGATAGAATGTAGGTCTACATTATGGAGAGATTAAACTGAGAGTAGACATTTAGGTATAAGCAGAGGGATAATGAGAAACTATTGAAGATTATATATAAAGTCATAAATAAAGTAATCTATAAGTGAGTGCATTCAGATGATTTATTTTGCAGCTGCAGGAAAGTGGGAGAATATGAAGGTAATAAAATTGAATGGACTAGCTTTGCAGAGTAAACAGCGTGAGAGGCTGAGAATTTTAATAGCAGCCTCATCCTGGGAATGGAGATGAAGGGATAGTTAAATCTGGGAAATGTCAAAAAAGTTTTCCTATGGTGTTAAAAATACTGGGGAGACTCAAAGTTGGATGCACACTTTGAATAATTTTAGATACTTCTTCATGTCTTACAAAAACTGGAAAGAGGAGAAATGAGTTAGAACTCAGAATCTGAGAACACACGCTATGATGATCAATATAATGATCATTCTAATGATTCTTCTAATTTTCAGGGGGTTTTCTTGGCACTGTCTTCTCTCTCAGATTGTCTCCTGATGATCTGCCTTCCATGGAGTGGGTCAATGAGACCTTGGTGAGAGAGTTTGTCTTCCTCGGCTTCTCATCTCTGGCTGGGCTGCAGCGGCTGCTGTTCGTTGTCTTCCTGCTCGTCTACATGTTCACCCTGGGCACCAATGCCATCATCATTTCCACCATTGTGCTGGAAAGAGCCCTCCACACCCCTATGTACTTCTTCCTTGCTGGACTCTCCTGCTCTGAGACTTGCTACACCTTCGTCATTGTACCCAAGATGCTGGTTGACCTGCTAGCACAGAAGACCATCTCCTTCTTGGGGTGTTCTATCCAGATGTTTTCCTTCCTCTTCTTAGGTTGCTCGCACTCCTTCCTGCTGGCAGCCATGGGTTATGATCGCTATGTGGCCATCTGTAACCCTCTGCGGTACACAGTGCTCATGGGACATGGGATGTGTGTGGGACTTGTGGCTGTTGCCTGTCTCTGTGGTTTTACTATTGCAGAGATCATCATATCCTTGGTATTTCACCTGCCCTTTCACTCCTCCAACCAACTACACCACTTCTTCTGTGACATTTCTCCTGTTCTCAAGGTGGCATCCCACCATACCCACTTTAGTCAGTTTGTCATTATCATGCTCTGTGCATTGGTCCTGGTTATCCCCCTGTTATTGATTTTGGTATCCTATATTCACATCATCTCTGCTATACTCCAGTTTCCTTCCACATTAGGCAGGTACAAAGCTTTTTCCACCTGTGCTTCTCACCTCATTATTGTCATTGTCCATTATGGCTGTGCCTCCTTTATCTACTTAAGGCCTAAGTCCAACTACTCCTCAAGCCAGGATGCTCTCATATCAGTATCCTACACTATCCTAACTCCATTGTTCAATCCTATGATTTACAGCTTGAGAAATAAAGAGTTCAAATCAGCTCTTCAAAGAGTTGTGGGAAGAACAATTTCTCTGCCACGACATTAATCTAGATTCTGCTCTTTTCAAGTAATAAAACACAAAGTATGTGGGGAAAAATTCCCTGAGCAAAAATGATCAAGCAATTGAGAACAGTGTTCAAGAACAGAGATCATTTCTCATTTGTTTCCAAATATAAAAATAAAAAATAATAGCTTCTTGCCATGATCACATAAATTATTGCCTATTGAAGTTTTTTCAATTGATGGAAAAATGATGGATGGCTAACATTACGATGTAGGAATACAATTATATGTTCAGAATTTTAGGCTCTGGCAAATACCATTACCCAATCTCAGCCAGAATGGAAACCAGTCCTACAAATTATTGTACAACCCTAACTCTCCTGTCTCTATATCTCTCCCTTTTCTGGATGTTTCCTGAGTCTCAGTCTTTCAGTATAGTCAGATCACAGTTTTTAAATGAGATAACATTTGTAAAGTTATAATTTTTGGTGCATAAGTTATATCTAATTAATGCTCAAATAAGAAAATTATGCAAAAAGTTTTCCACCTCTGTGTTTCTATTACTGGGAGCTGGGGGTTTTTCTAATTTTTTTATACACTGGTACAAATCTAAATTTGGTCAGCATTCCTTAAAGATATTCACAAGGGCATAGGTTAAAGAGAAGACCTAAAATTACGCAGAGTGGTCAAGAAAGGCAGGCTAAGCTTAAACCCATTTTATTAAATAGTAACCAAATAGAAAAATCTGTGTAAAGAGCAAACAGTTTCTGTTTCATGAATCTCGGGAGTTGTCATGTGCATTTCAGGCCAGAATTTGAATTAGACATTTTACTCATCTCTCCTTCCTACAGAAAGGAGAGCAAACAAGGAGCTCCATGGAGAGAGCTGCTTCCTTGCTTTATATATTTTTTTCAAGATCAACTTGTTAATAAAGGTCTTCTGACCGAATCATTTCATTTCTTAGTCTTTTCTTCCACCAGTCTCCTCATCAGTGACTTATACACTTTCAGGGGTTGAAGGAAGAGGGAAGGAACTGGATGTTTTATTCATGGGCCCTCTTTTATTGTGGAATGCTGAGCTTGTCTGCTAAGAATGTAAGCCTACTGCATTTCTTCCATTTCTCTGAAGCTTGAGACTTCCTGAGGGTGGGGCCTGAAGGTCACAGAGACCAAAACAAATTTAATTTCTTTGGCCACCAATTTCTCTTTTTCCTTGGGCCCATTGCTCAGCCCAGACTTCTAGCCTATCAAGTCATCTCATGAAAAGGAAATAAACTGATAACCCTTAATGTGAATCAGTTTAATGTGTTAATTGTTCAAATTTGCACTTATGGGCTTCTGTTTTAAAATGTCACCATATTTGAACTTTAGAGCATCCCTTGGAAGTGTATATTATAATCTACTTTTTATAGATGAGAAAACTGACACTCAGAAAATTAAAATGTCTTTCCTATTACTGAGTAGAATTAATACTGATTCCACATCACTCACTTCCTTTTTTAATACTCCTGCAATGCTCTCACATGACCCTTTGTGACGACTATGACTTTCTTAATTAATGGAGTTCAGAATGCATAAGTATTCATCTTCAACAGTAGGCTAAACCATGTGACATCTGTAGAAAAGGTATACTGATAAGTATGAGGTAAATGTCCTTTATATCATATGGTATAGTTAATCCCTATCCTGATGTAATATGGTGTTGAGGGAGGGGGAACAAGAAAACTCCCAACTTTTGCTTTGTTCTTTTCCAAGACTTGTGGATACCATCATTTTGAGTCAGATAGCAGAATACTCACAAGTGGGTAGGATCACTGTTTGTTAGAAGGTTATGTATATTAGAATGATTCTCCTTCTGGCATTTTATTCTTGCTCTTTTTATTTTTTCATGTGACCAAAGAATTAATTTGGCTTTGGGCCTGTGCTCATGGGTTAAAACTAAACATCTTGCTCTCCTTCCTCTTTTCACACACATGCATGCACAAACACACACACACACACACAAACACACACACACCCTTGGTTAATTTTAGCTCCCCTCTTTAGTCATATGTAACTTGCAGGAAAGAGATAAGATCTTTGGATTTGGGGCTGGCTTTAGCGAGAAAACAAAGCCCCTTCAGCCTTCAAACTAGGCCATGTATTCCAGCTGAACTTACGGAGAGATCTGCACTTAAGTTTCAGGCATAAATTCAACCAATAATAATAAATCGGTATGTTTTTATTTCCCATTCATCATTGTCTCCTATATATACATACGTACATATATATATACATACATATATCTATCTATATATATGTGTGTGTATATATATATATATATATATACATACATATATATATCTATATATATATATGTGTATATATATATATATATATATATATATATATATATATATATATATACACATCTTTTGAGTACACTGTAGGAAAGCTTAAACCAAGGCAGAATTAGGGAATTTCTGTGATCTTGGCCATGATATAATATAGTTGCGCTGAAATTGGATTTGTAGCCTATCAGGCTGGCCTTGATATTAGGACTGATTTTCTAAGACATTCTTTATCATTGAACAGATGAACCAATTATGATTCAAGAAAATGTAATTTTCAAGATCTCAACCTAAGTTATATATAAAGTAGAGAATGGTGAATTACAGCTGAGAGACAACAGTTAAATAACTACACAGAGACATTTACATTGAGAAAGATGAATAAGTTTGTGCTTAGCAAACACAAAGATTCTCCTGCCTCAAGTATATATATTCCATATAAGTCAGTGAAAGATTATAAAAAACACATAGATTTTTGTTTTCCTAATCAGTGATATAAAACAAACATTCACAAAGATTAAGAGTTGATAGGTTGATTGGGTAGATACATTCAGAGAAAAAAATTCAATGCATTATTTTTTCTAAATTCCTTACTGTCTTTTTACCTTTCCTGGTGATTTTAATAAGCTACTAATAGTTTCACACATTTTTCAGAAAACCAGCTATTATAAAATAAAAGATTAATTCTACTTGTGCTAGCTTAGTTCTGCTAGCACAAGTTTCTCCTAGACATCTTTCATTTGAGAAAACAATTCCTCAGAAAAACACACATGCACACTTCTATATGTGTAGAGCCATCCTCTTCCTACGATCTTTGTAATTAAAATGTGACTGTGGCACAAGTGTACTTGTCTCAATAAGGCATTGAGCCCAGTGACCAGAAATACAGTCCATATATAACTCATAGGAAGAAGGTGATCAGTTCATTGCAAAAATAAGACTCTAAAAATCCCCAACTTCTAGCAAAATATCCCTTGTCCTTTCTGCACTGACTCAACTTTCATGAATTAATTGAAACTCATTCATTGCTCATGAAGTAACTTCTTATACTTCCCCCCGCCAAAAAAATAAACCTTCCATACTTCCTGAGATGATTTTCCAACCATTTCACTTCATCTCGCACTTTTTCCTATGGAAAATCTTTTGGAACTTAATTTCAGTTTTTGCATATTCATTCCTTATGTCCCAGCCAAGAAAGTTGCTCATCTCCCTTGATGAATCTTTATTAGCAAGATGGAAAGAACTTGTATCAAAAAATAAATTTAAAAAAAAACCATAATGAAGTAATCATTCCAGGGGACTTGATAACACAGCTGCAGAGCAGATGTTGTATCTATCTGGGCTTGGCAACAGACCAAAAGAGACATCATTGGTAACAATCAGTGGTTCAACAGCTCAGAAGGAATTTGTAGAAGTGAACTCTACAGAGAGTGATCCAGGGTAGTAGAAAGATGTACTAGAAACCCTATATGTGCCTATAGGACTCTGAAAAGTTTAAGAGTAAATCCCTAAACAGCCTACAAATGAAGATATCAAGAGGAAAGTGTTAGGTCTGGGATATATGAGTTCCTTTGGAACCTCAACATAACTGTGTGAAAAGATTAAAGGAAGGTGTTTGCAAAAATGGGAAATTTTACTTATTTTCCTTGGAAAACATTTAGAAATATATTTAACAATTTCTAGTCAAGACCTATTAAAATGAAGCTGTAAAGAAACTTTTCCGAGGGATACAGAATAAAACGAATAATCATAGGGATACTTTCTACAAGGACAGGATGTCTCAATTTTGTAGTGATACTAATTGTCCTTATTTCATCTTTAAATTCAAATCAATTCCACTCAAATATCCACTGCTTGATAATATGATAAATATTCTCAAATTTCAAATAAAATACTAATCATGAATCCCCCAAACCCCCTTTATATACATATATAGAGGAATATATTTCTGTATGTGTGTCTTTGTGTGTATTCAATTTCTTTAAAATTTTTGAGATAAGCTAAGTCAGGACTTTCAGCCCACTACTACATTTGTAAACACTGAATATAGCAGAGATTACATAAAATTTTATTATCACACTGCAGGTACATGACAGAGAATCCACTCTCTTACCCATTTCCTAGAGCTCATTTGAATTTTCACTCCATGGGTATGTCCAGTGCCACTGTCCCTGCTGCTTCCTGCTATGACTAAGGCACTAGCATTGCCCCAACAATGGTGAAAACTATTTCCCATACCTTGTCACACACACCCCTGGACACCATGACCCTCTCCCCGTGTAGTGACATAGAAGTCAATTCTGTGGATAACCTCATAAATCAACCAGCACTATTGCCTCTCCCTCACTTCCCACACTGCCTGGGGCCATCCAAAGGAAAAATTTGCAAGGAAGGAGGGCACATTTTATGTCATGACGTTACTCTGTGACCTAGAAAATTACTAAGAGTAAATTACTTTCTTACTTTGGGCCCCAGACTACTCATCTGTAAAATAAGGAGATTGGTGCCTTCTCCTATATTGGTCTATGTCTTCATTTAAATGAGATAAAGATGAGACTATTTTGTACAGTATTAAGTATAGTAGAAAGACAAACAGTCAAGTATCATAATTATTTGGTGGTAATTGATCTTCCTAGGTCACTAAACTGCTCCTAAAATCTCTGTTCCTATTAGTCTCTCCACTACTAAATTGACCATGCTCATGGATCTCAACCTAAGAAAATATCAGATCAAATTCCTCTCTTCCTCAAAACTTCAAAAGTTCACAATTTACAACCAACAAAAGTAAGCATTTAGGGATGGCCATAAGGTCCTCCATGAGCTGTCCTCAAATCTCTCTCTTCTCACATCTGCCTCTCCAGCCATCTCATTCTACTCAGAGTTCCTAAATATGCAAAACATATTTATACCACATGTTCTGTATTAGTTTGCTAAGGCTGCCATAACAAAGTACCATAGACCTGGCTAAACAACAGAAATTTATTTTTTCACAGTCTGAAAGCTAGAAATCTAATTCAAAATGTCAGCAGGGCTGGTTTCTTCTGTGGCCTTTCTCCTTGACTTGTTTTTGGCTATCTTCTGCTTATGTCTTCATATCATCTTGTCTCTATAATTCTGTGTTCAAATTTCCTCCTTTAAAGAAAAATTTCCTCTTCTTATAGAGGTGTCAGTCATCTCTAATGACCATTCTAATGACTTAATTTTAACTTCATTGGCTCTTTAAAAACCCTAATCTCAAATACAGTCACATTCTGAGGTACCAGTGGTTAAGACTTCAACATATGAATTTTAGAGGGACACAATTCAACCCGTAACACAATTCTTCATTTTAAAATACCACCCATTTTTTTCTTTTTTTTTTTTTGATGTATTGGTATTTATTGGAAAGAAACATGCTCCTCTCACACACCTGAGGGCAGGAAGCGAAGGCAGGTTGTCAGCAGGAGGGGGATGGGGAATCTGAGCCACCATTTCTATTAAACAAATTTTTATTATTTAGTTGCAGTGGAAAAATATCCTTTGCTCTCTGTTCCAACAGCAGGATTCTTAGTGGTTTACTTAGTATTTTTTTTTTACTTAAAATATATTGTTATTTAAAAATAAATGTAAAACTATCTAAATAACATATGATCCTCAGGATAATAAAAAGTACCAATATATAAAATAGATCCTAAAATGTCCTCTCTTCCTCAACTTTCTTATCCTTGAATTTCCACTATTTATGGTTAGACTGATTATAAATATATACACATGCACACACAAACACACATCACTTAGAGAGAGAGAGAGACATGATAGATAGATGATAGATACGTAGACAGAAAGATAGATAGATAGATATCTGATATCTATCTTTAAATTATTCTGCAACTCATTTTTCTGCAAGAGTATATTATGAACCTCTTTCAAGTCTGTATTCATGGTTGGATCTGATTTTTTTAGTTAAGAGATAATTCGCCTACTACAATATTTACTATTTTAAAATGTTGATTCAATGGATTTTAGCATATTCACAGAATTGGGCAGCCATCACCACTATCTAATTCCAGAACATTTCATAAGCATGAAAAGAAACCCCATAAGCATTAGCAGTCATCTCCTCTTCCCCCAGCAATCTCTACTCTACTTTCTGTCTCTATAGATTTGCCTATCTTAAACATTTTATACAAATGGAATCATATTATATGTGGTATTTTGCATATGGTTCTTTTTACTTAGCATAAGGGTCATATATGTTGTAACATGTATCAGGGCTTCATGCCTTTTAATGGCTGAATAATATTTCATTGCATAGGTATACCAAATTTATTTAACCATTCATCAACAGTTGGCATTTGGGTAGTTCCCACTTTTTGGTTATTATGTGTGATGCTTCTATGTAGAATCATGTACAAGTTTTTGGGTAAACATATGTATTTAATTCTCTTGAGCATGCACATAGGAGTGGAATTACTAGATCATATTGTAATTCTATTTGTAACTTTTTGAGGAACTATCAAATTGTTGTCCACAGCAGCTGCACTAATTTACATTCCCACCAGAAATGTATGAGTCCCAATTTCTCCATTTCCTTGCCAACACATGGTATTTTCTGCATTATTATTATTAGTAGTAGTAGTAGTAATAGTATTGCCATCCTAGTAAATGTGAAGTTGTATGCCATGGTTTTGATTAGTATTTCTCCAGCGACTAATACTGTTGACTATTTTTTCCTGTGCTTATTAGAGATTTGCATGTATTCTTTAGAGACTATTTAAATCATTTACCCATTTTTAAAACTGTGTTTTCTTTCTTACACTGATAACAACATACCTTTGATTGCATAAAAACCTCCATTCTTTTACTCCCTCTCTTTTAAGTTTTTAACGTCAAAATTAACCCTTTTTATATTTTGCATTCATGAAGAAATTATAGTAGTTATACTCATTCTAATTTTAACTTTATACTACAGTTGAATAGTTAACACAATATCATATTACAAAATTCAAAATTTCTAAATCTGACTAGATATTTACTTTTTCCAGTGTGTTGTATATTTTCATATTACTAATCATCATCCTTTCATTTCAGCTTAAAGAACTCCTTTCAGCATTTCAACATTGTTTTGTGAGGCAGGTCTAGTGGTGATTGATGTACTCCCCCAGCTTTTGTTTATTTGGAAAAATCTTTATTTCTCCTTTGTTTCTGAAGAATAACTTTGCCAGATAGAGTACTCTTGGCTGGCTTTTTTTCTTAATTCAGCACTTTGAATATATCATTCTGCTCTCTCCTGGCCTGTAAATTTTCTGCTGAGGAATCTGCTGATAGCCTAATGAGGGTTACTTTGTAGGTTGCAGTCTTTATTTTTTTGTGGCTTTTAGTATTCTCTCTTTGTTTTTGATTTTTGAAAGTTTATTATAATGTGTCTTGGAGAAGATCATTCTGAATTGAAATAATGGGGTAACATATTAGCTTCATGAACTTGGGTGTCCAAGTCTCTCCCAAGGTTTGAGAAGGTCTCAACTATTATTTCTCCAGATGAACTTTCTGTCCTCTTCCCCTGTCTTCTTTTCCTAGAAATCCGATGATTCTGAGATTTGTTCTTTTGATGATGTCCATTAGATCCCATAGGCTTTCTTTGCTATTTTCATACTTTTTCCTTTGTTCTCTGAGTTATTTCAAAGTTCCTATTCTCTAACTCACTGAGTCCATCTTCTCTTTGGTCTACTCTGCTGTTGATGTTCTTTACTGCATTTTAATTTCATTCATTAAATTCCTAAGCACCAGAATTTCTGTACGACTCTCTTTTTTTAATGGCATATCTCTTTGTTAAATTTCTCATTTCGTTTCTGTATTGTTCTCTTGATTTTGTTGAGTTGTCTTTTTGTGTTTTAGCTCATTAAGTTTCTTCAAAAAAGTTACTTTGAATTATTTATTGGGCAAATCACATATCTTTGTGTCTTTGGGTTCACTTACTAGAGGATTATTGTGATCTTTTGATCATGTCATGTTTCCTTGGTTCATTGTGTATCTTGGAGATTTACATTGCTACTTTCGCATTTTAAGTAGCTGTCACCTTCCCCATTCCTTACTAGCCATCTTCAGGTGGAAGATACTTTTTGTTGGTCCTACTTATACCCTGGGCTTTCCTGACTTTGCATGGATACACCTGATCCATGCTCCCTTTTGTAGCAGAATTCTTCTTTTAACAGTTTTATTGAGATATAATTCATGTACCATATATGCCAACCATGTAAAGAGTCCAATTAAATGGCTTTTAGTATATTCACATAGTTATACACCCATCACTACAATCAATTGTAGAACATTTTATTAGCCTAAGAAGTTAATCCACACCTGTAGCCCACATGCCCAATCTTCCCACCCCACTTTCATTCCTAAGCAATTACTAACCTACTTTCTGTCTGTATAGATTTGCCTTTTCTGGACATGTCATATAAATGGAATCATATATGATGTGGTCCTACATGACTGGCTTTTTTCACTTAGTATGCTTTCAAGATTCATCTAATATTACAGCTTGTATCAGTACTTCATTTCTTTTTTTTTTTTTTTTTTTTTTTTTTTTCACACACACACACACTGTATTTTATTTTTACAAGAGATAAATCGACTGACACCAAGCATTGTACATGGATGACCACAACAAAAGCAACAATGATTGCAATTACCAAACATGAAACACACTCATACTATGTCATAGTATTGACATTCAGTCCAGTAATCCTCCACTGTAACAGCTCCTTCATTTCTTTTTATGTAGCAGAATTCTTAAGTTTGTATCTCTTCTCTTGATCTTACAACACGTCAGATCAGATATTGGAAACTTCTCTTTTATTTTCCTGAAGGTGGTGCTGTAGCTCAACTTTGTGCTTTCTCCGTTGTTCATAGATGCTCTTCTGTTTTCTGTTTGCCCTCCCTGTCTACCTTAGCTTACTCTCACAGACACTTCAGGAACATTCACAAGGAGCTGGCTGAAGAGTTGGGGGAGATTTGGGCTTTGCACTTGGGGTATTGGGGGTGCCTATGGGCCAGTTGTGGGGATTCTCAAGTGAGGTTTTCCCAGCAGCTTGTGGGTGGACTTGCTGCTACAGTCTTGAACACAGTCAACAGAAACCACATCCCTTAAATGCTCTCCCGTATTTTTATCTGCCTTTCCTGATCTCCTCTCCCTACCCAGTCATGAAAGTCTTGCCTGTAGCTGGGTGCTCTGGGACAGAAAGAGTTTTCTCCAGCAGCATCCCACACAGCTGGGGAACCTGGGCACTCAGTCATTTCTCTCCCTTTTCCCTCAGGAGAGGTTGTTGTCAGCTAGTTCAGTCCCAAGCTGTGCAACCTTGGGGGACGGGTGGCACTGACAAATTTCTTCTTACACTGTCCAATGCACCTGTTTTGTGTTTGTTTTTTTTGTATTTTCTGGTTTTTTTTTTTTTGGCTCCAACAGAGTGCTGACATCTCTCCTCTGTAAACCAGGACTTCTACAAAGGCTCTTTTACCCTTGGGTGTAAGTCCAAGTCAACACTTTGCAGGTGCTCCCCTACTGTAATGAAGAGGGGCTGAAGCCAGTTCACAGATACCTGCCATTTCCATAATGCATAAAAAGGTTTATCTACCTGTTATCCAATGCACAGGTGGGAAAAACTCCTCCTGGATCCTTTGGTGTATGATACTGGATCCCCCAACTCCCTGAGAGGTACTTTTGTTCATGGATGGATACTGGATTTTAACTCATAAAAGGTGACAAAAAGGAGGGACAATTTATGTCTCTATAATGTTCTTCCTCACTTCTTTCATGTATTTGCTTGAATGACCCCTTCTTAAAGAGGTCTTCTTGGACACTCTATTTAAAATCATCACCCCCAACACCTCTGCTCTTTACCTTGCTCCACTTTTTTCCCATAGCACACATAATCTTCTAACATATAATTTACTAATATATCCTGCTTATTGTTTAGGTTTTATGTCTCTGCAGTAGAATAGAAGATCCATGAAGGCAGGATTTTTTATTTTTGTTTACTAATGTATCCTGTAACTAAAATAGTGCCTAACACTTAGTAACTGTTCAGTAAATAGTAATTTATTGTTTTAAACATAGATAGTTTTGGAATTATAGAAAGAAAAAGATGTTTCTGTGTATGCAAACAAATGTGTACTTTCTTGAAAGCCTAACTTTATTTTTTAATTGATTTTTATTGGAGTATAGTTGATTTACAATGTTGTGTTAGTTTCTGCTGTACAGCAAAGTGAATCAGTTATACATATATGTATGATATTTGTCTTTCTGTGTCTGACATACTTCACTCAGTATGACAGTCTCTAGATCCATCCATATTGCTGCAAATGACATTATTTTGTTCTTTTTCATGGCTGAGTAATATTCCATTGTATATATGTATCATATCTTCTTTATCCATTCATCTAATGATGTCAGAGTTGCCAAGTTCAGACTTGTTATAGTCTTTCTCCTTTACTAAAATAACCTTGAAGAAAGGCTTCCTTGCCTGTTTAACATAGTCTGGCACCATTTTTGCTTTGACATAGGGAATAGGCAATAAACACACTTGTCTCCAAAGAATAACAATATCACTCTCTTCTAAGTCTGTTCACTATAGAAACACTAAGAAAAAGATAAGAGTTAAATTAAAAAGTCATTCAGTGGGCCCACACATGAAGAGGATAATAGAAAATTAGACCTACAAAGTAGGATACACAAAAAATTTTAAAAAGCACTTTAGCATCAGGCTGCTGTAGAAAATATTCCAAGCACTAGTGCTGGACACAAAACTCAGCCACTTTTTATGAAAGTTGATCAAGGCATTAAGTGTAGAGTCTGTTTCTGGAGCTTTCTATTTAACTGCTACAACTTCCTGCAGTATAGAATTTAATTCCCTAATGTCTACATACTCTATATTCAGAAACTTTAAATTTTAGATTGCACCTCTTAATTTTTTTAATGCATGTGACATAATAAAACAGCACTAGTCTAGTTAATTGTATGTGCTGTCCTAAACAGAATAGAATCTCTTTTTACCCCATGGTGAGTTTTTCTGAAATTCAGCATTGAAGGGACATTTACATCCAGGAAGAAAATCTAGTGAGTAGATGCAAAATGCCAATTAATGTATCCTGTCATTATTTTCAAATTATAAAACATAAAATCTGTGACAGATGATATAAATAATTTCTCAAACAGGTAAAAAGGAACATTATAACAAAATGTCAAAAGTAGAAAAGAAAAGATTAAATGGTAAAAATAGAGTGAAGCGATTTAGATAAGATTGGCCATGAGGAAGGACTATCATGAATTGGGTCTATGAATGGGTTTAGATATTCTGTAAACTCCTTAAATTGTAAGCAAGTCTTCTCCCACTCATGTTCATGAGGATAATTTCATGTTTGGATATTACTTTCAAAATACTGTCTGTTGTAATATGTGGACTAGAGTGATTAAGGTGATTAACTATGGTCATAACACTGGTCAGGCCAACTATTTGACTATTTTTACAAACAATAACATTCCAAACTCAATATTTACCAATAAACCTCATAATAACATCTTATTCTAGAGGAAAAGCAGACATTAGTGTCACATAAGTGACACTAATATGAGCTTTTCTATATTGCAATTGAGGTACAAAAGCTGAGAGATGAAAATGCACCAACTACTCTCAAAAAATAAAAATGTTCAGTTAAAAAGATGTGGAAATACATTCTTATAGTAGAAGAGCTATGTTTATTACAGAATCTGAAATATAATATTTCAATTAAATAATTTTAGGGATCATTTCTTCCTCAACACTTTTCTAATAGCAACTTGGACATCCTTGTTTCTGAGACTGTATACCATGGGGTTTAATAATAGAGTGACAATAGTGTATGTCACCATTACCAGCCTGTCCTTTTTCGACACATAGTTTGCTGTTGGTCTCAGGTAGATGTAGGAAGCACAACCACAGTGAATAATAACAACAGTGAGGTGAGAGGCACAGGTGGAAAAGGTTTTCTGTCTGCCTTCAGCAGAGGGACTCTTCAGGATAGTCCTCAGAATGCAGATATAAGAAACATAGATGAATAAAAATGGGACCACAAGTACAAGAACCCCACAGATGAATATGACAAACTCATGAACATCTGTATTTGTGCAAGCCAGATGAATGACTGGTGAGATGTCACAGAAATAATGGTTGACTTTTTTGGCACTACAGAAAGGAAGGCTGAAAACTAAATACACTACTGTTAGTGAGGCCAAGAACCCACCAATCCCACAGGTGGCTCCCAATTTTCCACACACCTGCCAACTCATAAGGATAGGGTAATGCAGAGGTTGACAAATGGCAGCATAATGACCATAGCCCATCACTCCCAGTAGCAGGCAGTTGGTAATAGCAAAACCAAGGAAGAAGAACATTTGGATGGCACAACAGGTGAAGGAGATTGTCCTGGCCACAGAAAGGAGATTGATGAACATCTTGGGTAAGACGACAAAGGTGTAGAAGGTCTCTAATGTTGAGAGAGTGCTGAGGAAGAAGTACATTGGTGTGTGGAGGCTTTTATCCAGGAGGATGACACTAACAATAGTGACATTGTCACTGAGAATGACTAGGTATAGAAAAAGGAAAACCACAAAGAGGACAAACTGAATTTCACCAAGGCTTGAAAAACCCAGCAACAGGTCACTCAGTGACAATGGTGAGGTTTTCTGCCAAGACCTGAAAAGAGAAGTAAATGAATTCAGGTACACGGATATAAGAATCTAGGGTATGCAGGCTCGTATGCCTTTCTTGAGGTGTTGGAAAGATCTTGCCTTTACCAGTTTCTAGCAGCTCCTGGTTCATGGTCCCCCTCCGCCTTCTTCAAAGCCAGGAAAGTTGTATATATTTCCCCAACTCTGATTCTGTCTTCCACTTTTAAGAACACTGTGATTACATGGTCACACCCAAATAATATAAAATAATCTCTCTACCTGAAGGACACAGGGTTAGCAAACTTAATTTTATCTCCAGCCTTAATTCCCCTTTTTCATGTAACTTAACCAATTTACATATTTCTGGGATTGATACATGGACATCTTTGGAAGGACATTATTCTGCCTTCTACAAGTAGGAACACACAATGCAAAAATGAACCAAAGAAAATAATTCCTTATTTAATGGAATAAAAAACTAGGATCAAACTTAACAAATGAGGTGCAAGACATATTCACAGAAAACCACCAAACGTTGTTGAGAGAAATTAAAGAAAATCTAAATAAACAAAGAGACATCCATGTTCATGTGTTGTAAGACTCAACGTTATTAAGAGGCAGTTATGAGCAAACTGATCTATATATTCATCATAAACTTTTTTTGTAAAAATTGACAAAGTGATCACAAAATGACTATGAAAAGGAACTAGAGTAGCCAAAATAATTGTGAAAAAGGAGGGCAAAGATGGAGGATTTATACTTTCTGATTGCAAAACTTACCTTAATGATGCAGTAATCAAGAAAGTATGGCACTGGCATATAATTATACATATAGACAATGGTTAGAATTTAGAGTCCAGAAATATACACTTCAAAAGGTACAATTGTGAAAATGAAGAGAACACCACACAGAGAAAAATATATTTGCAAAATATATATCTGATAAGGGATTTATATCCAGAATATACATATAACTCTTACAATTAAAATAAAAGAAGCATGCAGTTTAAAAATGGGCAAACTCTTTCAACAGACATTTCATCAAAGGATAAAGTCCTTTGGATAGGGTAATGCAGAGGTTGACAAATGGCTAATAGGTATATGAAAATATGTTCAGCATCACTTGTGGTTAGAAGAATGCAAGTTAAAACCACAATTAAATGACTGTTCACATGCACTAGAATGACTATAACTAAAATGATAGACACTGAAACGTGCTGGTGAGGATGCAGAGAGACTGAAACCTTCACATTTTGCTGATGAAAATGTAAAATTATACAGTCACTTTTGAAAACAGATCCACAGTTTGTTTTAATGGTAAATATAAAGTTACCTAATGACACAGCAATTTTATTCTAGGAATATACCAGAGAGAAGTGAATACTATCCACATAAATATTTTTATTTGACTGTTCTTAGTAGCATTATTCATAATAGCCAAAAGAAGAAAGCTATCCAATTGTCTATCCATTTATGAATAAATAAATTTATGGACAAATAAAATCTGATATACTCATAAAATTAAATACTATTCAGCAATAAAAGAAATGAACTATAGTACAAACCACAACATAAATATCTTCAAAAACATTATGCTAAATGGTAGTAACCAAGTGCAAAGGACTACACATTGGAAATTCCATTTATATGAAATGTCTAGGAAAGGAATATATATATATATATATATATATATATATATATATATATATATCAGCAGAAAAAATATTAGTTATAACCTTGGGATGGGGACAGAATGGAATTTGGCTGCAAACAGGTAAGATGTATCTTTTGGGGATGATGAAAATGTCCTAAAACTTGATTGTGGTAATGATCACACAACTCTATCAAATAAAAGATTTGATACAAATTTGTACAAATAAAACGTGTGAATTTCATGGTATATTAAGCTATTTTTAAAAGGTTATCTTGAAGGAAATTCAGATATATTTATGATTTAATTTTTCATATATGTATCTATTTTAATTACTAAATGGAGACCTTTGGAATTTCAGGATCCATTTAATTTTCATTATTTGAGTCCTTCTCTGGGATGCTTCAGTGTTTCTGGAATACATCACAGATCTTCAAAAAATTCTTTTAAATAATTTTAAATATAAATTATGTACATTTCTAGTCTGACAACTTAGGATTTACCATGGTAGTAATGCTCAATTCTATCTCCAAACTCCAATTAATATAGCAATAAGTATATGCAAAAAAGCAGAAAAGAAGATAATATACCTGAACAGAGGATTGAGAAAGAGGTTCTACTGAATGCAGTATAGAGGGATTGAGTTAATTGTGAATTATGACAATTTATTTCACATGTCCCCCCCGCCTTTGAACAACCACAACATAGACATTCAAGAAAAAGAAGAAAACAGTTTTCAGCTGATTCAAACCAGTGATACCAAAAGACTCACTATCTGTATTTATACACAAGATAACTATAATCTTAAGTAACCAGAGTTAATCCTACACCTTTCATTTTCTTTTCCTTACCCATCCTCATCTCTATTTATAGATTCATGTGGTGTCCACCATACTTAAATCAAAACATGTTCAGTTGCAGGGTAATTGAATTGTGATATATAAACTGCCTTTAGAAAAAAATATTGTATATGGGTCAGGGAGGCATGAAAAGCATTGTAAATTGGAGTCAGGATTTCCAACAGTCTCTTCTGTGGTAAAAAAACAAAGAAACATAGAATAGTTTTGGCTTTCTAGTCTAGCAAGGATAAACATAAAAACCTGGTAACTGGGAAGACAAGAATGTATTTATTCATGTAGAATCCCATTAAGTAAAATTATCTTAGATCAAAATTATTCTTTATACTCAACACTTAACCTCCCCTCAAAGTCTAACAAGTAGAAATGAAAATATTTTAGAGTCTTTTTTATTCAATGTATTAACAAATATTGGTCTCAGATAAATCTATGCTTGATCACGGATTAGGAAAAAGAATAAATCCCAAAGCAACATGGTATAAAACATGACGGCATAGATGATTCTTCCTGTGGTGGTGCAGGTATGAGGAGGTGGCTCACGAGGGTGAAGCATTTAGGTGCATGGCCTCCCAACTCCCATTGGGTGACATAACACAGACCTTGGAGCCAGATTTGCTGGGTTTGTAAGCCAGCCCCAACTTTTAAGCACTCTATGGCTTTGGGCAACTCAGGTAGCATGAATCTCATCAGCACAGAGAAAAAGCTTCACTGAAAACTCACTGCAGAGTGGCGAGGGAAGCCAGATTCCATAACGGCAACAGCATGGTTCATGGCAAGAATCAAGGCTTGCAGGCCACACCAGGCGGTCTCTTCTTCCTGCAGCTTGTAGAGCCTCAGACTTAAGCGCTGTTTCAAGCACACAACCTTGAGAGAGTAAGGTGTTTGTGAGACGATCTCTACCAAATCCATGACTGAAAACAGTGAAGATCTCTATATAAACATTTAAGATTCTGGCAGCACATGCAGAGACCTAATCTTTTAGCCATCGGCTGCTGGAGACAGCCTCACAGACAAAGTATTACCAAGTCAGCCTGTTCTACCCGAACAGTTATTGCAGACCCTCATAATCTGACTTCATAATGGAGACTGCCACATTCATTGCCATGTGGCTGACAGGGCCTTGGTGCTCCAGTCGGGTGGCAGGCCTGAGGCTGTAAGGGGGGAGAGCCGAGTATAGTACATTGGACCACCAAAGACCTCCTGGCCCCACATAATATCAATCAGTGAGAGCTCTCCCAGGGATATCTGTCTCAACGCTAAGACCCAGCTCTACCCAATGACCAGCAAGCTCTAGTGCTGCACACCCCATGCCAAACAACTAGCAAAACAGGAACACAGGCCCACCCATTAGCAGAGAGGCTGCCTAAAATCATACTAAGTCCACAGACACCCCAAAACACACCACCGGACTCAGCCCTAGCCACCAGAAAGAAAAGATCCAGCCTCATCGACCAGAACACAGGCACCAGTCCCCTCCACCAGGAAGCCTACACAACCCACTGAAACAATCTTACCCACTGGGGGCAGACACCAAAAACAACAGGAACTACGAACTTGTACCCTGCAAAAAGGAAACCCCCAAACACAGTAAGTTGAGCAAAATGAGAAGACAGACAAATACACAGCAAATGAATGAGCAAGGTGAAAACACACCAGACCAAACAAATGAAGAGGAAATAGGCAGTCTACCTGAAAAATAATTCAGAGTAATGATAGTAAATATTATCCAAAATTTTGGAAATAGAATGGAGAAAATATAAGAAATGTTTAACAAAGACCTAGAAGAACTAAAGAGCAAACAAGCAATGATGAACAACACAATAAATGAAATTTAAAATTCCCTAGAAGGAATCAATAGCAGAATAACTGAGGCAGAAGAATGGATAAGTGACTTGGAAGATAAAATAGTGGAAATAACTACCACAGAGCAGAATAAAGAAGAAAGAATGGGTTTCAGAGAGCTTCCAGGTTGGTGAAGCAGAATGCCTCTACATGCCACCATGCTGGGCTCCAAACTCCAAGAGGACTGAAGTTTCTTTGTTCTCAACCTCACCCTATGAATCTCTTCATCTGGCTGTTGATTCCTGTGCTTTAACATCGTCGGTAATAAAGCACTCATCTGCTTTTGGGATCTCAGTTCCACCACCAGGGATTGAAACCAGGCCACAGCAGTGAAAGTGCCAGATCCTAACCACTAGACCACCAGCCATGTGGAGGACAGGCTCTTGGTGCTCCAGCCAGGTGTCAGGGCTGTGCCACTGAAGTTGGAGAGCCAAGTTCAGGACACTGGTCCACAAGAGACTTCCCAGCTCCACGTAATATCAAACGGCAAAAATCTCCCAGAGATCTCCATCTCAATGCCAAGACCCAGCTCCACTCACGACCAGCAAGCTACAGTGCTGGACACCCTATGCCAAACAACTAGCAAGACAGTAACAAAACCCCATCCATTAGCACAGAGGCTGCCTAAAATCATAATAAGGCCACAGACACCCCAAAACACACCACCAGACGTGGACGTGCCCACCAGAAAGACAAGATCCAGCCTCATCCACAAGAACACAGGCACTAGTCCCCTCCACCAGGAAACCTACACAACCCACTGAACCAACCTTAGCCACTGGGGACAGATACCAAAAACAATGGGAACTATGAACCTGCAGCCTGCGAAAACGAGACTCCAAATACAGTAAGTTAAGCAAAATGAGAAGACAGAGAAACACACAGCAGATGAAGGAACAAGGCATAAACCCACGAGACCTAACAAATGAAGAGGAAATATGCAGTCTACCTGAAAAACAATTCAGAATAATGATAGTAAAGATGATCCAAAATCTTGGAAATAGAATGGAAAAAATAAAAGAAACGTTTAACAAGGACCTAGAGGAACTAAAGAGCAAACAAACAGTGATGAACAACACAATAAATACAATTAAAAATTCTCTAGAAGGGATCAATAGCAGAATAACTGAGGCAGAAGAATGGATAAGTGACCTGGAAGATAAAATAGTGGAAATAACTACTGCAGAGCAGAGTAAAGAAAAAAGAATGAAAAGAATTGAGGACAGTCTCAGAGACCTCTGGGACAACATTAAACGCACCAACATTTGAATTATAGGGTCCCAGAAGAAGATGAGAAAAAGAAAGGGACTGAGAAAATATTTGAAGAGATTATAGTTGAAAACTTCCCTAATATGGGAAAGGAAATAGTTAATCAAGTCCAGGAAACACAGGAAGTCCCATACAGGATAAATCCAAGGAGAAACACACCAAGACACATATTAATCAAACTATCAAAAATTAAATACAAAGAACAAATATTAAAAGCAGCAAGGGAAAAACAACAAATAACACATAAGGGAATCCCCATAAGGTTAACAGCTGATCTTTCAGTAGAAACTCTGCAAGCCAGAAGGGAGTGGGAGGACATATTTAAAGTGATGAAGGAGAAAAACCTACAACCAAGATTACTCTACCAAACAAGGATCTCATTCAGGCTTGACGGAGAAATTAAAACCTTTACAGACAAGCAAAAGCTAAGAGAATTAAGCACCACCAGACCAGCTTTACAACAAATGCTAAAGGAACTTCTCTAGGCAGGAAACACAAGAGATGGAAAAGACCTACAATAATAAACCCAAAACAATTAAGAAAATGGTAATAGGAACATACGTATCAATAATTACCTAACGGAAGCAGTTGCTTGCAATCTTCCACACGGTATTGTTAGGAGTAGACTGAGCAGTCAGCAGGAAGTTCTGGTTGAAGTAGTGTTGTCCGTTTCCATCAAACTTCACAGTTCCACTGTTCACCACAAGAACTGTAGTCTGGGCCTGAGTAGCTTGCTCATGAACTGGCTTGCAATCTAGCATATTGACCTGAAACTCACTAGAAGGCAACATGTCAAAAAAATTAGTTAGGGCTTCCAGCCCTGTTACAACATTTCCATTCCATATTAAGGTGGCCTTGTCCAGATACAGCCTGGTTAGTGCCCGTCTTCTTTTATCCATTGTCTCATAGTAAATATTGACAAATTCCACAGCAGCTCTGCATACCTGATCTACATAAGTTTAAAATCCATGGACATGGCCATCAGGGAGCCTAAAGCAGCCTGTTCCAGCAGTGACGGCATTACTAAGTCCTCTCGTGTAATTTTCTTGTTATGAGATTTGAGTTATGAGTTTCTGTCAAGAATATCTCAGAAACTGGACTTCCCTGGTAGTGCAGTGGTTAAGAATCTGCCTGCCAATGCAGGGGACACGGGTTTGAGCCCTGGTCCGGGAAGATCCCACATGCCGCAGAGCAACAAAGCCTGTGGACCACAACTACTGAGCCTGTGCTCTAGAGCCTATGAGCCACAACTACTGAGCCAGTGTGCCACAACTACTGAAGCCTGTGCACCTACAGCCCATGCTCTGTAACAAGAGAAGCCACCACAATGAAGAGTAGTCCTTGCTCACTGCAACTAGAGAAAGCCCGCACACAACAACAAAGACCCAATGCAGCCAAAGATAAAATAAAATAAATTTAAAAAAAAATTTTTTTAAAAGGGAGAAGACTCAAATCAATAGAATTAGAAATGAAAAAGGAGGGCTTCCCTGGTGGCACAGTGGTTGAGAATCTGCCTGCCAATGCAGAGGACACGGGTTCGAGCCCTGGTCTGGGAAGATCCCACATGCCACGGAGCAACTGGGCCCATGAGCCACAATTACTGAGCCTGCGCGTCTGGAGCCTGTGCTCCGCAACAAGAGAGGCCGCGATGGTGAGAGGCCCACGCACCGCGATGAAGAGTGGTCCCCACTTGCGGCAACTAGAGAAAGCCCTCGCACAGAAATGAAGACTCAACACAGTCATAAATAAATAAATAAATAAATAAAAGAACGTGAATTTCTTTAAAAAAAAAAAAGTAAACTGGGCTATTCATTTCAAAAAAAAAAGAAAGAAATGAAAAAGGAGAAGTAACAACTGAAACTGCAGAAATACAAAGGGTCATGAGAAATTACTACAAGCAACTATATGCCAATAAAATGGACAACCTGGAAGAAATGGAAAAATTCTTAGAAAAGCACAGCCTTCTGAGACTGAACTAGGAAGAAATAGAAAATATAAATAGACCAATCACAATCACCAGTATTGAAACTGTGATTAAAAATCTTCTGACATACAAAAGTCCAGGACCAGATGGATTCACAGGCGAATTCTATCAAACATGTAGAGAAGAGCTAACATCTATCCTCTCAAACTCTTCCAAAATATAGCAAAGGGAGGAACACTCTCAAACTCATTCTACGAGTCCACCATCACCCTGATACCAAAACTAGACAAAGATGTTACAAAAAAAAAAAACAAAACTACAGGCCAGTATCACTGATGAATATAGATGCAAAAATCCTCAACAAAATTCTAGCAAACAGAATCCAGCAGCACATTAAAAGGATCATACACCATGATCAAGTGGGGTTTATCCCAGGCATGCGAGGATTCTTCAGTATATGCAAATCAATCAATGTGATACACCATTTTAACAAACTGAAGGATAAAAACCATATGATAGTCTCAAAATGCAGAAAAAGCTTTTGACAAAATTCAACACCCATTTATGATAAAAACCCTCCAGAAAGCAGGCATAGAGGGAGGCTACCTCAACATAATAAAGGCCATATATTATACACCCACAGCCAACGCTGTTCTCAATGTTGAAAAAATGAAACCATTTCCACTAAGATCAGGAATATGGCAAGGTGGCCCACTGTCACTCAACATAGTTTTACAAGTTTTATCCACAGCAATCAGAGACGGAAAAGAAATAAAAGTAATCCAAATTGCAAAAGAAGTAAAACTGTCACTGTTTGCAGATGACATGATACTATACATAAAGAATCTTAAAGATGCTACCAGAAAACATCTACAGCTAATCAATGAATTAGGTAACGTAGCTGGATACAAGAGTAATGCACAGAAATCTTTTTAATTCCTATACACTAATGAAGAAAAATCTGAAAGAAAAATTAAGGAAACTCTCCCATTTACCACTGCAACCAAAAGAATAAAATACTTAGGAATAAACCTACCTAAGGAGACAAAAGACGTATATGCAGAAAACTATAAGACACTGATGAAAGAAATTAAAGGTGATTCAAACAGATGGAGAGATATACCATGTTTTTGTATTGGAAGAATCAACATTTTGAAAACGACTATACTACCCAAAGCTATCTACAAATTCAGTGCAATCCTTGTCAAACTACCAATGGAATTTTTCACAGAACTAGAACAAAAAATTTCACAATTTGTATGGAAGCACTGAAGACCCTGAATAGGAAAAGCAATCTTGAGAAAGAAAAACGGAGCTGAAGGAATCAGGCTCCTGGACTTTAGACTATACTACAAAGCGACAGTAATCAAGACAGTATGTTACTAGCACAAAAGCAAAAATAGAGATCAATAGAACAGGATAGAAAGCCCAGAGAAAAACCCATGCACATATAGTCACCTTAATTTTGATACAGTAGGCAAGAATATACAATGGAGAAAAGATATCCTCTTCAATAAGTGGTGCTGGGAAAACTGGACAGCTACATGTAAAAGAATGAAATTAGAACACTCCCTAATACCATACACAAAAATAAACTCAAAATGGATTAAAGGCCTAAAAGTAAGGCCAGACACTATAAAATTCTTAGAGGAAAACATAGGCAGAACACTCTATGACATACATCACAGCAAGATCCTTTTGGACCACCTCCTAGAGAAATGGAAATAAAAACAAAAATAAACAAATGGGACCTAATGAAACTTAAAAGCTTTTGCACAGCAAAGGAAACCATAAACAAGATGAAAAGACAACCCTCCGAATGGGAGGATATATTTGCAAATGAAGCAACTGACAAAGGATTAATCTCCAATATATACATGCAGCTCAGGCAGCTCAGTATCAAAAAAAAAAAAAAAAAAAAAAAAACCCAATCCTAAAATGGGCAGAAGACCTAAATAAACATTTCCAAAGAAGATATACAGATTGGCAGCAAACACA
Source organism: Balaenoptera ricei (assembly GCF_028023285.1). Taxonomy (NCBI): domain Eukaryota; kingdom Metazoa; phylum Chordata; class Mammalia; order Artiodactyla; family Balaenopteridae; genus Balaenoptera; species Balaenoptera ricei. The sequence continues at coordinate 115,623,918 of NC_082639.1, read as the reverse complement.
TGAAAGAATGCTCAACATCACTAATTATTAGAGAAATGCAAATCAACACTACAATGCATTGTCACCTCACACCAGTCAGAATAGCCATCATTAAAATATCTACAAACAATAAATGCTGGAGAGGGTGTGGAGAAAAAGGAACCCTCTTGCACTGTTGGTGCAAATGTAAATTGATACAGCCATTAGGGAGAACAGTATGGAGGTTCCTTATAAAACTAAAAAAGAACTACCATATCACCCAGCTATCCCACTACTGGGCATATACCCTGAAAAACCATAATTCAAAGAGAGTCATGTACCACAATGTTCACAGCAGGTCTATTTACAGTAGCCAGACATGGAAGCAACCTCTGTGTCAATCAACAGATGAATGGATAAAGAAGATGTGGCACATATATACAATTACTCAGCCATAAAAAGAAACAAATTTGAGTTATTTGTAGTGAGGTGGATGAACCTAGAGTCTGTCATACAGAGTGAAGTAAGTCAGAAAGAGAAAAATAAATACCATATGCTAACACATATATATGGAATCTAAAAAAAATAATAATAATTGTTATGAAGAACCTAAGGGCAGGACAGGAATAAAGACGCAGACATAGAGAATGGACTTGAAGACACGGGAAGGGGAAGGGGAAGGGGAAGCTGAGACGAAGTGAGAGAGTGGCACAGACATATATACACTACCAAATGTGAAATAGATAGCTAGTGAGAAGTAGCTGCATAACACAGGGAGATCAGCTCGGTGCTTTGTGACAACCTAGAGGGGTGGGATAGGGAGGGTGGTAGGGAAATGCAAGAAGGAGGGGATTTGGGGATATATGTATACGTATAGCTGATTCACTTTGTTATACAGCAACAACTAACATAACAATGTAAAGCAATTATATTCCAATAAAGATGTTAATAGATAAATAAATAAATAAATAAATAATAAAATAAAATTTTTTTAAAGTGCTGGAATAAAGCAAAAGGGAATAATAAACCTAAAGACTTGATAACAAATCAAATTATGTATACAGTTTTACAGAGTTCATCAAGGGACAACTCTGTAACAAACATGCACAAGAAAATGACAAAAATAAAAACATCCTCAAACAGAAGAAAACTCTTGCAAAATTAACCACCATTAATTAAATATAATTAAATGAAATAGAGAAAGACTTTAAAAGGATTAGAGAGAAAATGATAGACATGGAAGAATGACAAAGCAGATCCAACATGCACAGTGTTGGTGTCTCTATAAAACAAGCTCAACATTTAAAACTGTTAAAGAGAATTTCTCTGATGTAGAGATACGCATCTACATATTGAAATGATTTGCCATCCTTTCACACTAGTCATATCCATGACTATCCAAACTCTCATGAACTTTGACCAAAATTGTTACGTATAAGACATATCCTGGGCAATATATTATATTTAAATATAATGAAAAATTATATGTGACTCTGAGCAAAAATACTGATCACTAACACTAAGAAAGACCATGTAGATATAATGTTTCTTGGCAACAATATACAATGAATGATGAGCGTATGGAGACTTTCAAGAAATTCAGGGTAGGAAAGTTTGATCAAAGATTTTCATACACAGACATAGAAAAGACATAGAAAAATAGTTTTAAACTTGCCAACACTCCAAGAATATTAAAACCACTAGCTTCTCTTAAAGTCACTAGATGAAGAAATCCCTTCACCAAGAGAAGTCTGGTGGATCTTTTGGCGAAAGGACTCATGGTGGACATTGAATACATATACCTAAATGTAGATCCAAGTAGTATGTAAATGATATGTACCTGACCAAGAAAAGTAACACGTTTAAAAAATAAGACTAAAATGAAGAGAGAAATGGTGAAGTAGGAAAAGCTTACTTATTGCTGCATAAATAATAGATGAGACTCAATGACTATCACTTAAAACTGATAAATGTGAATGACTGAGAAAAAGAGACTGAATATTTTTTAAAAACCAGATATACTCTCAAAACAGCACTTGGTTCTATGCATTATATAAGATATATCTATAACACAGTGATTCAGAAAGGCTAAAAAAATGAAGAGAAGAGAAATTATACCTAGCACACAGAAACCAATAAAGCAAGGGTTATGATCTTGATATTTGAAAACTTAAAATTCAGGCCAAGAACATTATGTACACAACAAGAAAAACAACAGCAAAAGATATTTTTAATGCTAACAGCTAATATTCACAATGAAATTATAATAAATATAAATTTATGTCCCCCTAAGACACAGATGCAAACTATATAAGAAGGAAACTATAAGGGGAAACAGACAGACACACAAATAATGGGTAACTTTAATAAACCACTCTGGTCTAAACAGATCAAATAGAAAAATATATCTAAGGATTTAGGAAACCTAAACAGCAAATTCAGTAAGGTATCTCTTATAAGTATATATTGAACTTTATATTCTAATAAAAAAGCATGCACTTTCTTTTCAAGACACATGAAATTTTATGAATATTGACTATTAAGTCACAACAAAATGTCAAACAATGTCACATATTGGAAAGAATACAAGCATGTTTCTTAATCCCACATAATAAACTATTAATGGATAATCAAGTAAAAAGCCTCTTCCATCTGATAATTTAGAAATACTATTAAACAATTGTTGGGTTAAAGGGGAAATATGAAGTAAAATGAAATGTTTCACAAAATAATGCCATTATATTCTACCTATTGGAAAATATGGGCCAAGTTTAAAGCAGTGATTAGAGGAAAATTAGTACCTTAATTATATAAATACATTTTAAAATAAACATTTTTATAAAACATCAGAATTTTAGAAATAGAACAATAAATTAAAGGAAACAAAAATATAAAATTATACAAATAAAATTAAAATATAGAAACGCAGAAAAATGCTAGAATACATACAAATATGCACAAATACATTGGTTCTTTGAAAAAAAATTGACAAAATATACAAACTACTACTACTTAACTTGAAAAAAATAAAAGAGGAAGCACAAATATACAGGATACAAAACAATAAGGTAACAATCATTTTAAGAAAGAAATTTTCAAATGTCATAATAGAATCCTTTGTACAAATCTTTACAAGGAAATTTGAAAGTCTAAATATATAATTTTCTGGAAAGATAATTCCCATCAAAATAAAAATTTATTATAGGTCAACTTCTTTAGAAGAAATGAAGGATATTGTCATATGGCTACTCTTCATAAAAAACACCCTGCTATGCCTACACTGTTTCAAAAGAAATTAAATAAACCTTCAAAATGAGATGATCTCAATGCCACAAAAACTGTTCCTGAAATACGATAGTAGCTCAATAAATACTTCTTTAATAAAGAGAAAAACAGTTGTTTAAGTCTCCAACACACATAATGTTCAAAAAAATTCTTGTGGATATGTTAACCAAAAGATACAAAAAAGATTAGAAAAAAAGGTATTACTTGATGGAAAAATTGAAAAAGTAAGCTTAAAACTAAGGACAGATTATCAGAGAGCAGTAAATAACCAGCAATTTGTATAAAATAAAACATATATTGTCAACAAAAGCACAATCAGAAATACCAGAAAACAAACAATAAATTAAAATTACCAAAACCAGTTTCAAAATGTTAATATGAATTAAAAAAATGTATTACATACTGATGGAGAAAATAAACTTCTAGTGTAGAAAATGGATTTAGTATATAGATCCTAACAGAGAAATAAAATGCATCAAACATATAAAAATTAGTTTCACATCATTTAAAATATAATGCCAGTTAAAATTAAATTGAGAGATTGTTTACACTCATCAAATTAGCAGTAGTGATGTGGATTATATGACTAGCAACAAAAGTATTTGCTAATATGGTTAAAAATTGTTTATAATTTTATGGAAAGAAATTCAGCAAAATGTATCAAGGCCCTTGAATATATTTATTCATTTTTTCCAGTAATTTCACTTTTGAAATATATCTTACTATAATAGATTTATGCATGAAGATGTATTTAAAGTAAGGAGAATTTGGCAGTCGTAATAGGAGCTAGTAGTACTAAGCTTAGGAAAGCAGTATTATGTAGTGGGTGAGAGTACAGAATCTGAACACAGGTAAGTTGGATTTGGTTCCTAGTTTTTCCATTTGGTAACTGTGTGACTGTGAACAAGTTACTGTGTTAAATTTTCTTCATCTGAAAAATGGTAGCTTGAGGATTAAATGTATCTGTATATGTAAGTGCTTAAAATATCATGTATACATAAGATGATGTTACTAGTGGTGTGATTTTCTTTGACTATCTTTTTTTATTTTTATTTTTTGCTGGGCTCTTTCCTCTGTAAACAAATCAGCCATTCAAAGACAGTGATTTTGCAATTTTACACTTAACCCATCACTGAGCTTATAGAATCAAGTTAATGATCAACAGCAGCAGTTTTAATATACATACAGTATAGATGAGAGAAACAAAGAATCCATTGGGGAAAGTACACAATTTATGAGTGACCCTTCTTTAAAGTGAATCTTCTGTTTCCGGCTGTGTGTATACATGTGCACCGGCATCTTAGGTGAGAATTAAAACATATTTCTTACTCTGTCTTGCAGGTAAAACTATGAACATAGAATACACAACACAATGGGCTGACAACTTTATTGGAAAACAAACTTTTTTTTTAACCTTTTCAGTCCCCTTGATTTCCATATCTGGTGTTTTTTTTTACAGGCCTGATTCTTCTCTAGAAGCAGAAGAGGAATCTGAAGAGAATCAGTGCATCTGAAAATGAAAAAATATATATACATATATCCATGACACTTTACTTTCAATATTGTTTGCCTTTCCTCTCTCATAGTAGGGCCCAAGGGGGGAAATTCGAAAAAAAATCATTCAAGGCAGGAATCTATATATTTTTGCCTCCCCTGCTTTTGACCTGAGAAGACCAACTGGAGGTGAATATCTTCAAGAGTTATTTGGGCAGCAAAGAAAACAGGGTCCTGAGAATGGGAAGCATGGCATTGCAGACACAGAGAACAGCTTGGACAGGGTGGCAGGAAATAGGAGAATAAACAGGAAAATTGAGTATCGAAACAATTCAGCTGGGAAGAAGTGGTGAATGCAGAGAAATTAACAATTTTATTGAGTACCATCTTACCCAAAACCTTATAATGATCCCTGCAAACTTTATATGTTCCAATTCCTCGGGAAAAAAGGGGGGAGGGACTATTGATAAGTTTGGTTCTCACTACACTCCAAATTCATCTCTTCCATGTCCCAGATTTTATCCCAATATTTTTAATCATATGGACATTGAGCATGCAGTGAGCCATGTCATATCACATCAATACTTTTTTTAGTGTGGGACAGATCCTCTGAACTCTCAGGAAAAAGCAAAACATTTGCTCTCAAGTTTCATTCCCATAGCACTTCTTTCAATTCAACAAATATTTATTCGATACACAGTAAGTCACAGCCACTCTATTAGATGTTTGGAATACATCAGTGAACAAAACAAAGATCCCTGTCCACATGAAACATACACTCTAGAACTTCTCACATTTTAGGTAATTCTAGATAATGACCTCTCTTGCTCAGGAAAAGTCAAGCTCTTAGAAGACTGACACCATGTTGTTGTTCATCTGACAAAAGTTTATGTGCCAGGCACCATGCATTTGCATGCATCCCTCTAACTCCATCAGTATCAGAGTTCCTAGAAAATAGCAAATATTCAACATATATGTGAGAGAAACAATGATTAAACAAATTAATACATGAATGAATCATCACAACTGATTCATATATATTTGTCATGTAGCTGGTAAAGGTATTAAATGAGCAAAGAAGCTAGAATAAGATTTATGTTGTAAAGAAAGCACTAGATATGAAGTAAAAAGGAACAAATACCATTTGTATTTCAGCATTTTCTTTGAGTAAACAAGTAAAGCTTCCTAAATCTAAGTTTTTCTTCTGAGATTTGGAATATTATGAGAATTAATGAACAGAGAAAGTAAAAGTGTAGCCCAGAATTATACATAAGAAGCCCTAATTAAATATTTCTTTCTTTCCTTCCTTCTGAAGATTGATACTATAGATACCTGCTATAAACATTCTGCAGTATCTCTAATGTTTTCCTTTTTCTCAACCTCAGCATTATCTTGTCTCCTTATCTAGGTACTTCCCCAATTACCACCACCCAATTCTTATCTATCATGTATAAATAGACCATAGTTCTAAAAATATCTCCACAATTTCTGAATTGAACATAAGATAAAAGGCGTAACTAGTTATTATCTATGATATGGCATAAATATACTGTAATATTTTATATAATTTAATGAGTCATATTCTTTAAGCTATCTATGAAATAAGGAAGCCCAAGCCATCAATGTGAAGGTTTCACATTCCCCAAAATGTGAGTCCTAGGCTACAGTGGAATGCTGTTGTCCTGTCTTTTATCATAGCCTTTAAGAAAATGTTCGAATAATTTTCTGCAAACAGCCATTTCAATATTCCCTTACAGATCTTCCTCCCATTCTCTCAAAATTATTTAAGCCAGTAGCAAGACTCACCACCACACTCCCAAAAACAGTGCTCATTGTGCCCTATCTGCATGGCCAAACCCAGCTAAATCTCTAATGAGTGTTATTAATAGGCATTTTTCTGATTATCAACATGAGTGTAAATGCCCTGCTTGGTAATTTCACACCTCAGCACCCTAGGGAGCCATTACTACATCACTCCTGAAACAGGTTCTGCCTTTCCTCAGTTGGGAACTATGATCCAAAGGGAAAATGGACCTCGAGGATCTCTTGCCAAAAAATGAGCCATGCAGTAGTCCAGGGGAGTTTGTTAGTTTCTTATCTTAGACTCCTTAGTGAGGTGGCTCATTAGAAATCTGGAGGCTGCTGGACATATCAGCAGAAAAGACCTGGTAACTCCTACCAATGGGCTTCCTTTGTAATAGTTCTTGCTTTTCATCCTTTGGTTGGAGGCCAGAATTTCCTAAGCTTTTCCATTCTGCACTCTAGCCTCTATTTCAAAGTCCAGGATTATGTTATTGACTTGTATGAGCTGTTTGTACATTCTGGAAATTAACCCCTTGTCGGTTATCATAGCCCCTTCCAACCACCTTCTTTTCTTGATAAAAGCAATTTCCCTTTCCTTGTTCTCTGGATTTGCCTATGGCCCACCATACTTTTCATATCCCAAATTGCAATTCCTCTGGCTATTCCTGAATAAACTTAATTTCACTAGTGAAATAACTGGCTATTATATTGTTAAAGTTGATAGTTCTATGTGTGTTATAAAATCTTTCATGCTGCATGGTGAAGAGGCTAGGAAAAATAAAAGATTTAACTAACTTAAAAAAAAGTAGAAAATATTTCAGTAAATCATCTGCAAATTAGTGAGTCGACCTATAAAGAAACACTATAATATGAGCCCTATGATATCAAATCTCCATTCTCAACAGATTCTATACAAGAAGTCTACAAACATAAGGAGCATGAAATAGGTTTCAGGAAGATCTGAGACCCAAATAAGACTTGGAGAATGCACACTAATGATGTTTCAGGCAGAAGAAAAAATGAGAAACTCCAGAGATGTGAAATCCTATGAAAAGTGTGAGAAAAACACAGCTTTCAGAAAGCAGAGCAACAAATACAGTCACAAAATCTAGTAAATTGCCTGAATGTGGAGGGGATGAGGGATTTCTATCCTTTCATCATAAATTCAGGATAAACAGACACCAGAAAATATGTTGTGAACAGTGGCTGTAGGAAAATGTCTAAGAAATAATCCATATTCTTAAGCATCTACATAGAAGGAAAATTCCATATTTGGACACCTCTGCAAAAAGCTTCCACTAGAAATCAGGATAATGTAAAAACAGCTTTGGCAAGAAGAGGTTTAAACTGAGCAGTTATCGATCAATTCATTCAGAAAAAGACAAGGAAGCAATGTCCACTGTGTTTCTACCACAAGTGAGAATGAATTCTGTACCTGAAAAATTCTCTAGAGAACAAAGCTGTGAATGTGGGAACAGGTTGAAAAAGATTCGAACAAGGAAACAACCCAAGATCCATCTTCTCATTCAGTGAACAGCAGAGCAAGGCTGTGACTGTGGATAACGGGAGAGTCACAACACAACAGGAAATTCAGACGCAACTGGAAACTCTGAAGAAATGGAAACTCTGGACTTGAAAGCAGCTTCAAACAGAGAAAGAAACAAAGGCACAGAAACAGTGACAGGTGATTAACAAGCTGAAGTTTTTGATAAGCATTGATTTCCCGATGAATACTTGCTCCAAAGCAAGGTCAGTGTAGAGGACTTAGTCAAGAGACTCAAGAAAGTTTCAGAAACGAACTCTTCAGAATTACTTTGCCAATGATTACAGATCCATATTTGCTGTAGAAAGACCCTATATCCAAAAACCAGACTGCAGACTATATTTTACCTTTTCTTTTCTGGTTCACCCCGTCCTCTTACATATGCCTCCAGAATAGCCCTGGTTTCCCCCTCCAGCTTCTCTGAGGTTGGCAGTAGCTATTAATCACTACCCCCCACATCTGAGTCCTAGGAGTTTTATCTATTATTCAGTTAATTATGTGATCCACCTATAAGCTCAGTAGACTAGATCAGCGTAGTTATTTCAATCTCTTTTATCCATTTGTATTAAGCACTGAAATATGACTTAACATCTCCAGGGTCTTTCTATCCTTCTTCAAGGCTAAAATGTTTGCCTTGATCTGCATCCCTCCCACAGAAAACTTCAGTTCTTTATGTCACAGTTTTATACAATAGTTATAAAATTCTATGCAATTTGAACATAAAACACCAAATTTTCCTACCACTCACTGTGCACAAAGATATGTTCCTCCTTGAATTTTATGGAAAAATAGATTCCCTTATAAGAAAAAAAAGAGACTTTTTAAATGTTGAGAGCATAAAGATTCAAGACTGTTCTAAAAACTCCAAGTAAAAATTGATATTCCTGAAAGATGCACTAAAAATTATTCTATCGTTGTGTGTATTTCCCTGAAACCTCTAGAGTAATGTAGACTGAATTTTGAGAAGGCTGTTCCTCCCTAGAAAAGAGGCAAATAATGATTTTCATGTTTTATCCTAATATTTAGGTAAATATAGGTTTTTACTAATATGGTATTTTTATAAAATTTACACTCAGTAATTAATAAATTGTCATCATTAAAATATAATAAATAGAAAAAAGCAGTGATGTCATGGCTTATATAGCGTGAAACTATAACTAGATAAATCATAAGTAAGCACCACTTATAGTGTCATAATAATACTGTTTCAAATGAACCTAAAACTCAGTTTGTGATACTTGGACAATGAACTAGCTAGGAGCCAGTGTTCTTCTTTTTTCCAGCAAAAATGACTGCATTCAAATTCTATTTCTTGTGGGATCAGTATGGGGTTTCCATATAAAATGCAGGATGCCCAGTTAATTTTAAATTCGGGAAAACAAAAATGACAGATTTACTATAAGAATGCCCTAAATATTGCATGGGACATACTTAGACTAAAAAATTATATTTGTTGTTTATCTGGAATTCAAATATAACTGGGTATCCTCTGTTCATATTTGTTAAATCTTATAACTCTAGACCACTGGTTTTCTACCAATGCAGGAAAGGGTAGAAAACTCAAATTCCCATGGGCCCATATATTGGGAAGCTGGCTTTCCTATAATTAGTTGTCACATAAACTCAGACAATCAAATAGCCTGTTTATTCTACTATTAGTAAGGATTCTGTCATTAATTTCCATTACAGTGTGAGTATATAGGTCTCAACTATGGAATCAATTAAGCACTCCATGACTATGACTCCAGTATTTAATTCTGATATGACTGTATCTACCTATTATGTTAGAGAACTTAGTAAAGTACAAATAATACCTATCAATATTTACTTTAAATGTCAATGGACTAAAAGATCCAATCAAAAGACAAGAGTGACTGATTGGATTAAAAAACAAGACCCATCTGTATGCTACTTACAAGTGATTCACTTCAGAACTAAAGACACTCAGAGACTGAAAGGGAGGGGATGGAAAATGATATTTCACGAAAATGGAAACAACAGGAAAGCGGGGGTAGCAACACTCCTATCAGACAAAACAGACCTCATACTCCTTGAAAAAGTTTAGGGCCAAATTAACCCTCAAACAGAAAAGAAAAGAAAGAGCATCTTAACTCCTGATCCGCAACCATGTATACCCTTTCTTAAAACATGTGTCTTTACGTAATTTATTACATGCATCACATTATGATGAACATACTCTTTCACTGAAACAGCACAGTCCTGATTCATACGCACAGCTATCACTCTTAGAAACATCTTTTATACTTGTGTCTACATAGTGTATTATATGCACTGTAGTGTGGTGAACACATGCATTCACTACAATAACACTACTCATGCAACAGAAAATAAGCACTTTTAGAAACACCTCTTATGCATGTGTCTTTTTTTAATTGTGATGGGAGGGAGACGCAAGAGGGAGGAGATATGGGGATATATGTATATGTAGAGCTGATTCACCTTGTTATAAAGCAGAAACTAACACACCATTGTAAAGTAATTATACTCCAATAAAGATGTTAAAAAAATTAAAAAATAAAAACCAAAAAAATAAAAAACCAAAACACATACCATGACATCTAACCTTGTGACAAATTTTTAAATGTACAGTACAGTTTTGTTAGCTATAAGCCCAATGTTGTACAGAAGATCCTTAGAAATATTTGATATTGCATAACTGAAATTTTGTACTCATTGAACAGAATCTCCCCGTTTCCCCCACCCTCCAGTCCCTGACAACCACCATCCTACTTTCTGTTTCTATGAGTTTGACTGCGTTAGATACCTCATATCAGTGGAATCATGCAGTATTTGTCCTTCTTTCACTGGCTTATTTCACTTAGCACTATGCCCTCCAAGTTCATCAGTGTTTTTGCATTCTAGATGGTCTATTTATTGTTGAAAGTGGGGTAATGAAGTCTACCATTATGGGTTGCTGTGTGATTCTGCCTTCATATGTTAATAATTGCTTGATATATTTAGGTGCTTCAATGTTGGGTACATAAATATCTACAACTGTTATATTCTTTTGATGATTTTTCCATTTTATCATTATATAAAGACATTCTTTATCTCTCCTTCCTGTTTTTCTGACTAAAAGTCTATTTTGCCTGAAATAAGAATAGCCACCCCTGCTCTTTCTTTCAAGGATTTTGTTTATTTAACCTCAACTGTCATACTTATTGGCATAAAGTTATTCATATTATTCCCTTATCCTCTTTATAAAATCTCCATGAATAATAGAAATGCCTGCTCTTTCATTCCAGATATTAGTAATTTTCATATTCTCTCTTTTTTCAGTCTGGCTGGAGGTTTATCTGCTTCATTTATCTTTTGAACTATCTTTTGATTTAATTGATTTCTATAATTCTTCACATTTGCATCCATTCATTTTCACTCTTTTCTCTAAAATTTCCTTCCTTCAACTTCACTGTATTTAATATAATCTTCTTTTTTTCTAGTTTCTTAAGGTAGCAATTTAAATCATTGAATTTAGATGTTCTTCCTTTCTAATTTAAGTATTTAAAGCTATAAATTTTCCTTTATACACTGTTAGGCTGCATCCTACAAATTTATATATGTAGCCTTTTCATTTTGTTTAATTCAAAATATTGTCCAATCTTTATTTTAACTTTTCTTTGAACCATGGATTATTCAGAAGTATTGCTTATTGCCAAATATATGGAGAGTTTCCAGAAATTTTTCATTATTTTTTTCTTGTTCAATTGCATTGTGATCACAGAATATTATTTATATGATTTTCAATCATTTTAAATATATGAAAATTTGTTTAATGGTCCAGAATTTGGTTTTTCTTGGTGAATGTTCCTTGTGCTTTTGAAAAGAATATGCTTTCTGCTGTTGTTAGATGGAATGTTCATGTCAACAAGGTCCAGTTGGTTGATAATGTGGTCAAATCTCTCAGACCTCATGAGTTTCTTCTTATTTCCTCCCTGTAATCCCTTTGCATCTTGTGAAAACATTTGGCACCCAGCCACACAAGTAACAGCTGAATTATCTGAGCTTAACCCAATATCTTTTCACTACAGATAAGTATATGGCTTCCTCACCTCCACAAAAGTACCACACGCTTATAGCTCCTAGGTATCTACTCTCAGAAAAGTGAAGGGCTTTTGATTTTTGTTTGTTTGTTGTGGTAATATAAACATAGCGTATGAGATGGCCTTACTTTTTAAATAAGTAAGTGAAGAGTATCAGAGAGTTATATTTTCTAAAACAAAAGCAAGGTGAGGACAAAGATTTTTTCTTTTATTGCAGATGTTCACCTTTAAATGGAAGGTGGAAAATCTCCCCTCCAAAATTCCATATTAAACATCCCCCCATAATGTTTTCAAAGTAGACACATCCTATATCTATGTCCACATTTCTGGCATAAATCACTTCAGACACTTAGTAATTTCAGGCAGATTAATTAAGAGAGGTAGTGATTATGTTTTCAGCTTGAAGTTGATAAGAAACTTCTCATGAACTGAAATTCATTTGGAAGAATGCTCATTTTAATTGAAAGGTTAATTCAGACACTAAAAGTCCTTCCCCTGGGACCCACTTACTGGAGGGGTTGATCATTTTTAAATTGTGGATACAGACTCTTTCTTAGAGAAAAACTAAAATTTTGTCATGTTTGACAAATGTAGACATTTACAATAATATCAATTACTGTAACCAATTCTCTTTTAATGTATATTTCCTTAATTTCTAGCTGAAATATTGATACTTAAAATATCTTTAATTTTTTTCCATTCTCCCCAGACACACTTAGTACTAACAGGCTATTTATTAAATGTTATCACTTTCGAGTGAAACTGTTCTTGCTTTCCTTAAGAATAGGGCTCATAATGTATATCATAGGCAATGCTTAAATTGAAGTAATTGCAAAATTACTTTTACCACATTCATAAACTACAATTCCCCTCTTTCTTTAATGAGAACAAAACCCCAAGTTATCTTTAACTTTCTCTTGCTTCTATTGATACTTTGAAGCCTGTTCTCGCAGGGCCCCTTAAGGCAATTTTTTTCAATAGTGCTCATCCCATAAAGATAGTCCTGAGGCACACTTTACTGTGGGCCCAAGTACAGGCTCCGAGCATCCCCTGAATTCCATCACAGAGACTGCTGGGACTATGTTGCTACTATTGACAAAACTTCTGGCAAGTTTCAAGAAAGTGTGAAGGTGAAGTCCATAGAAAGTAACTCTTCTTTGTTACTGGCTTGTTTTTGTTGTTGGTGGTGGTTTTTTGTCTGTTTATTTTTTGTTTTCCAGTGATGTGTTGTTTAACTTCTCATTTAGGTTAGATAGTGCAGCCAGGATTAATCTTCTCTCCTTGCTTTAGTTCAGTCCTTTCTCAATGTACACAGTAATCACTGAAAATGTCTCTTTATTGACCCCTTAAATCCATTCTCTGCATCAGACCCAGTTAACTTTCCAAAATGAAGACATCATATTTCATCCTTACCAAAAACTCTTCTGTGTCGATAAAAATAAAATAAAACATCCCCAGTGTAAGAAATGGGTGAACTGGGTCATCAGCTTTGTTTACAGCTTGGCAGGGGGGAAATCCCCTGGCAATGCTGAAAATCAGAACTTGTGTCCTTTCAGATCTCTGTTTGACACAGTTTTATGCTTTCATGTTAGTTGTTGGGGAGTAAAAACATGATATTTCAACTTTAGACAAAGTTGTATCTCTATTGTTTGCTGCTTTTTTTTTTTTTTTCTTTTTGATTCTGACCTAATGTCTGCACACCTGGTATCTCAGGTCATCCTTGTGCAGACGTCTTGTGTAAATAAAGACTTGGCCATGATGCTTTTATGAAACTGTGAAATGAAATTATAATCACTCACTTTATGAGTGTTCTGTTTCACAAATTCATCACTCCTCTTCTGCACCATCCCTGAAACTTTCACTTTTTAATGATTTCATCACCTTGCTGATTTACTTGCTAGTACAGTAGTAAATTCTAACACATCCTTGATACCATTTTTTCTAAGAATTTTTAACATATTTTTAAACACACAACATTTCATTTCTTATGAGATCACATTTAAATAATGCAGCATGACATGCAAAGACCTGTATGTCCCACTCCTTATTTCCAGTCTTTTATATGACCACGCCCACTTCTTCATGATCTATGTCTGTTCTTCTCAATCTTCCTGAGGTGAAAGACCAATTTTTTCCCAAATTTATTATGCACCAAAGATTTTGTAAAATATAATGAAAATGAGTGATTTCAAACACAAAACGAAAAGGGAATACAAGGCATTTTCTTGTATTATTATTAGATTAACATACATGGAATCACTCTGTTGAACTGGTATAAAAGTTTCTAAACATTTACTTTCAGTTTTTATATTTATCTTGTTATGGACAAGTAGCAAATGTTCCCTAGTCTCCTTCTGTTCTTTGGCATTGCTTTGTGCTTCAGATATTTCCAAATACGTAGAATCCCTACAACATTTAAAACTGAAATATTGTCTATCTCCATGCTTTCACTCTCTCAGGTTGGAGTCCCCCAAGAGTTGGCCTGGAATATGCCCACCTTTCAAGTCTCAGTTTAAGTGGGACATCTGAAGTCTTTCTTGTATTCCTCAGGCAGAACTGGCCACTCCTTCTCTTATGCCCTCAGCCTAATCCACAACATAAAACACTTGCTTCTGACCAGCAATCACAGCACTGTACTCCAGCTATTCCTTCATATGACTATCTCCACCACTGGAAAGAAGTTCTCACACTTTTTGTTATTGTTCTCAAATAAGTGTCTTTAGCATGGATTCATCTCAGATCTAGGACTAAACCCAATGGACTGTTTGACCTTCCATTCTGAATCTTAACAGGCATTTCAAATTAAACATCTAAAACTGAATACTCCCTTTGCCCTCCAAATCTGTTCCTTCCATAGTCTCAGAGTGACCTACAAGACCACAAATTACCTGGAGGCTCATTCCTCTGAGACCTTGTTTCTGACGATTTCCACTGGCAGAGATTTGCAAGGGGAAGAAGACAGTGGAGAGATGGCTTCATATCAGTTTCTTGCCTGGTTCCTTGGACTGAATTTGAATACGAACTTGTTGATATATATTTTTATTGCCCGGTGAGACTTTTGTGTGTGGATGGGAAAACTCACTAAAATTTTTACTGGCTTAGAGCCTTTTAAGTAATAACATGAATACATTCAAACATTAAACCCTCACGATCCTTCTATATATGTAGGCATTAAATACACAACTAATTATACAGCCTAGAGTATATGAAATTGGTAAAAATCAGTGAAACACTGGGAAGGCAAATCCTAGAGGAAAACTTAATGGGAATTTATATAAATTATATGTGTGTGTATTTGTGTATTTCTCCTTCAATAAAATGGTAGCATTTTAATTTTTTCTTTTTTTTTAATAAATTTGTTTATTTATTTATTTATTTATTTATTTATTTATTTTTGGCTGCGTTGGGACTTCATTGCTGCGTGCAGGCTTTCTCTAGTTGCAGAGAGCGGGTGCTACTCTTCATTGCGGTGAGCAGGCTTCTCATTGCAGTGGCTTCTCTTGTTGCGGAGTACGGGCTCTAGGCCTGTGGGCTTCAGTAGTTGTGGCACATGGGTTCAGTAGGTGTGGCTTGCAGGCTCTAGAGCACAGGCTCAGTAGTTGTGGCACATGGGCATAGTTGCTCCGTGGCATAAGCATTTTAAATTTTTATTTATATTTCCTTCTATAATAAAAACAGAGGTAGAAAATGACTAAGAATAAAAATATGAATAAGGGTAAGGATTAAAATAATGAAGATCCAGCTGGGAATATTTAAGAATAAAATTCTGATTATTTTACCACAGAATTTTCAGGTCCGTATCTTCCATATCTTTTAAATTTTTTAAACATCATGTTTTTTCCAGAAATTACCACATTTTTAACCTGTGACGAGCTGGCATTACCTGAGCTATTATACTATCATTGTGATGTAATTACTTAGTAGGTAAGCATTAGTAAAATTTATATACTACGGCATTTATTAGAGTTATTACGCAAAAGACCTTAGTATTTAATACAACTAGGAGAGACATCTCAAATATACGACTCAGGATATGAACATTTATTTTAGGTAGTTAGTTCTGCTCTTTAAAATATTTCACCAGAGGGAGGCAGCAGAGAGCAGCCATTGTGGCCTGGGTGACCCTGAGGAGGACCCTTCTCCCTCCTCTCTGTTGCGCCTTCTAGGGCTGCTGCTGTCAGCTAGCACCCGAGTGCAGCGCTGAGTGTTGCGATGCGGTACCAGGTCTCAAGATTCTGCGCTCCAACAAAATTTTTTTTTTTTAATATTTATTTACTTATTTATTTGTTTTTTTTTCAACATCTTTATTGGAGTATAATTGCTTTAAAACGTTGTGTTATTTTCTGCTGTGTAACAAAGTGAATCAGCTATATGTATACATATATCCACATATCTCCTCCCTCTTTCATCTCCCTCCCATCTTCCCTATCCCACCCCTCCAGTTGGACAAAAAGCAACGAGTTGATATTCCTGTGCTATGCGGCTGCTTCTCACAAGCTATATAGGTTACATTTGATGGTCTATAAATGTCCATGCCACTCTCTCACTTCGTCCCAGCTTACCCTTCCCCCTCCCGGTGTCCTCAAGTCCATTCTCTACATCTGTGCCTTATGCTCCTGTCCTGCCCCTAGGTTCTTCAGAACCTTTTTTTTTTTTTTTTTAGATTCCATATACACGTGTTAGCATACAGTATTTGGTTTTCTCCTTCTGACTTACTTCACTCTGTATGACAGACTCTAGGTCCATCCACCTCACTACAAATAACTCAATTTCATTTCTTTATATGGCTGAGTAATATTCCATTGTATACATGTGCCACATCTTCTTTATCCATTCATCTCTTGATAGACACTTAGGTTGCTTCCACATGCTGGTTATTGTAAATAGCACTGCAATGAACATTGTGGTACATGACTCTTTTTGAATTATCGTGTTCTCAGGGTATATGCCCAGTAGTGGGATTGCTGTGTCACATGGTAGTTCTATTTTCAGTTTTATAAGGAACCTCCATACTGTTCTCCATAATGGCTGTATCAATTTACATTCCCACCAACAGTGTATGAGGGTTCCCTTTTCTCCACACCCTCTCCAGCATTTACTGTTTGTAGATTTTTTTTTTTAAGTATTTGTTTATCTATTTATTTATGGCTGTGTTGGGTCTTCGTTTCTGTGCGAGGGCTTTCTCTAGTTGTGGCAAGCGGGAGCCACTCTTCATCGCGGTGCACGGGCCTCTCACTATCACGGCCTCTCTTGTTGCGGAGCACAGGCTCCAGACGCGCAGGCTCAGTAATTGTGGCTCACGGGCCCAGCTGCTCCGCGGCACGTGGGATCTTCCCAGACCAGGGCTCGAAACCGTGTCCTCTGCATTGGCAGGCAGATTCTCAATGACTGCGCCACCAGGGAAGCCCTGTAGATTTTTTTGATGATGGCCATTCTGACCGGTGTGAGATGATATCTCATTGTAGTTTTAATTTGCATTTCTCTAATGATTAATGATGTTGAGCATTCTTTCATGTGTTTGTTGGTAATCTGTATGTCTTCTTTGGAGAAATGTCTATTTAGGTCTTCTGCCCATTTTTGGATTGGGTTGTTTCTTTTTTTGATATTGAGCTGCATGAGCTGCTTGTAAATTTTGGGGATTAATCTTTTGTCAGTTGTTTCATTTGCAAATATTTTCTCCCATTCTGAGTGTTGTCTTTTCATCTTTTTTATGGTTTCCTTTGCTGTGCAAAAGCTTTGAAGTTTCATTAGGTCCCATTTGTTTATTTTTGTTTTTATTTCCATTTCTCTAGGAAGTGGGTCAAAAAGGATCTTGCTGTGATTTATGTCATAGAGTATTCTGCCTATGTTTTCCTCTAAGAGTTTGATAGTGTCTGGCCTTATATTTTAGGTCTTTAATCCATTTTGAGTTTATTTTTGTGTATGGTGTTAGGGAGTGTTCTAATTTCATTCTTTTACATGCAGCTGTGCAGTTTTCCCAGCACCACTTATTGAAGAGGCTGTCTTTTCTCTATTGTATATTCTTGCCTCCTCTATCAAAGATAAGGTGCCCATATGTGTGTGGGTTTATCTCTGGGCTTTCTATCCTGTTCCATTGATCTCTATTTCTGTTTTTGTGCCAGTACCATACTCTCTTGATTACTGTAGCTTTATAGTATAGTCTGAAGACAGGGAGCCTGATTCCTCCAGCTCTGCTTTTCTTTCACAAGATTGCTTTGGCTATTCGGGGCCTTCTGTTTCCATACAGGTTGTGAAATTTTTTGTTCTAGTTCTGTGAAAGATGCCTTGGCAGTTTCATAGGGATTGAACTGAATCTGTGGATTGCTTTTGGTCGTATAGTCATTTTCACAATGTTGATTCTTCCAATCGAAGAACATGGTATATCTCTCTATCTGTTTGTATCATCTTTAATTTCTTTCATCAGTGTCTTATATTTTTCTGCATACAGGTTTTGTCTCCTTAGGTAGGTTTACTCCTAGTATTTTATTCTTTTTGTTGCAATGGTAAATGGGAGTGTTTCCTTAATTTCTCTTTCAGATTTTTCATCATTAGTGTATAGGAATGCAAGAGACTTCTGTGCATTAATTTTGTATCCTGCTACTTTACCAAATTCATTGATTAGCTCTAGTAGTTTTCTGGTAGCATCTTTAGGATTCTCTATATATAGTGTCATGTCATCTGCAAACAGTGACAGTATTACTTATTCTTTTCCGATTTTATTCATTTTATTTATTTTTCTTCTCTGATTGCTGTGCCTAAAACATCCAAAACTATGTTGAATAATAGTGGTGAGAGTGGACAACCATGTCATGTTCCTGATCTTAGAGGAAGTTGTTTCAGTTTTTCACCTTTGAGAACGATATTGGCTGTGTGTTTGCCATATATGGCCTTTATTATGTTGAGGCAGGTTCCCTCTATAACTACATTCTGGAGGGTTTTTACCATAAATGGGTGTTGAATTTTGTCAAAAGCTTTTTCTGCATCTATTGAGATGATCAAATGGTTTTTATCCTTCAGTTTGTTAGTATGGTGTATCACATTGATTGATTTGTGTATATTGAAGAATCCTTGCATTCCTGGAATAAACCCCACTTGATCATGGTGTATGATTCTTTTAATGTGCTCTTGGATTTTGTTTGCTAGTATTTTGTTGAAGATTTTTGCATCTTTGTTCATCAGTAATATTGGCCTGTAGTTTTCTTTTCTTATGATAACTTTTTATGGTTTTGGTATCAGGGTGATGGGGACCTTGTAGAATGAGTTTGGGAATGTTCCTCCCTCTGCTATATTTTGGAAGAGTTTGAGAAGGATAGGTGTTAGCTCTTCTCTAAATGTTTGATAGAATTTGGCTGTGAAGCCATCTGGTCCTGGGCTTTTGTTTTTTGGAAGATTTTTAATCACAGTCTCAATTTCAGTGCTTGGGATTAGTCTGTTTATATTCTCTATATCTTCCTGGTTCAGTCTCGAAAGGTTGTGCTTTTCTAAGAATTTGTCCATTTCTTCCAGGTTGTCCATTTTATTCCCATATAGTTGTTTGTGGTAATCGTTCATGATACATTGTATTTCTGCAGTGTCAGTTGTTACTTCTCCTTTTTCATTTCTAATTCTATTGTTTTGAGTCTTCTCCCTTTTTATCTTGATGAGTCTGGTTATCAATTTTATTTATCCTCTCAAAGAAACAGCTTTTAGTTTTATTGATCTTTGCTATCATTTCTTTTTCTTTTATTTCTGATCTGATATTTATGATTTCTTTCCTTCTGGTAAGTTTGGGGGTTTTTGCTCTTCTTTCTCTAATTGCTTTAGGTGTAAGGTTAGGTTGTTGATTTGATATGTTTCTTGTTTCTTGAGGTAAGACTGTACTGTCATAGACTTCCCACCTAGAACTGCCTTTGCTGCATCCCGTAGGTTTTGGGTCATCGTGTTTTCATTGTCAATTGTTTCTATGGAATTTTTGAATTCCTCTTTCATTTCTTCAGTGATCTCTTGGTTATTTAGTAGTGTATTGTTTACCCACCTTGTGTTTGTATTTTTTACAGTTTTTTTTCCTGTAATTGATATCTAGTCTCATAGCATTGTGGTAGAAAAGATACTTCATATGATTTCAATTTTCCTAAATTTACCAAGGCTTGATTTGTGACCAAGATATGATCTATCCTGGAGAATGTTCCATGAGCACTTGAGAAGCAAGTGTATTTTGTTGTTTTTTGGATGGAATGTTCTATAAATATCAATTAATCCATCTTGTTTAATGTATCATTTAAAGCTTGTGTTTCCATATGTATTGTCATTTTGGATGATCTGTCCATTGGTGACAATGGGGTGTTAAAGTACCCTACTATGATTGTGTTACTGTCGATTTCCCTTATATGGCTGTTAGCATGTGCCTTATGTATTGAGATGCTCCTATGTTGGGTGCATAAATATATACAATTGTTATATCTTCCTCTTGGATCGATCCCTGGGTCATTATGTAGTGTCTTTCTTTGTCTCTTGTAACAGTCTTTATTTTAAAGTCTATTTTGTCTGGTATGAGAATTGCTACTCCAGTTTTCTTTTGAATTCCATTTGCATGGAATATATCTTTCCATCCCCTCACTTTCAGTCAGTATGAGTCCCTAGGTCAGAAGTGGGTCTCTTGTAGACAGCATATATACAGGTCTTGCTTTTGTATCCATTCAGGCAGTCTATGCCTTTTGGTTGAAGCATTTAATCCATTTACATTTAAGGTAATTATCAATATGTATGTTCCTTTTACGATTTTCTTAATTGTTTTGGGTTTGTTTGTGTAGGTCTTTTCCTTCTCTTGTGTTTCCTGCCTAGAGAATTTCCTTTAGCGTTTGTTATAAAGCTGGATTTGTAGTGCTGAATTCTCCTAGCTTTTTCTTGTCTGTAAAGCTTTTGATTTCTCTGTTGAATCTGAATGAGATCCTTGTTGGGTAGAGTAATCTTGGTTGTAGGTTTTTTCCTTTCTTCCCTTTAAATATGTTCTGTCACTCCCTTCTGGCTTGCAGAGTTTCTGCTGAAAGATCAGCTGTTAACCTTATAGGGATTCCCTTGTATGTTATTTGTTGCTTTTCCCTTGCTGTTTTTAATATTTTTTCTTTGTATTTAATTTCTGATAGTTTGATTAATATGTGTCTCGGCATGTTTCTCCTTGGATTGTCCTGTATGGGACTCTCTGCACTTCCTGGACTTAATTGACTATTTCCTTTCCCATGTTAGGGAAATTTTCAACTACAATCTCTTCAAATATTTTCTCATTCCCTTTCTTTTGCTCTTCTTCTTCTGGGAGCCCTGTAATTTGAATATTGGTGCATTTAATGTTGTCCCAGAAATCTCTGAGACTGTCTTCAATTCTTCCTATTCTTTTTTCTTTATTCTGTTCTGCAATAGTTATTTCCACTATTTTATCCTTCAGGTCACTTATCTGTTTTTCTACCTCAATTATTCTGCTATTGATTCCTTCTAGAGTATATTTAATTTCATTTATTGTGTTGTTCATCATTGTTTATTTGCTCTTTAGTTCTTCTAGGCCCTTGTCAAACGCTTCTTGTATTTTCTTCATTTTATTTCTAAGATTTTGAATCATCTTTACTATCATTACTCTCAATTCTTTTTCAGGTAGACTACCTATTTCCTCTTCACTTTTTGCTCTGGTGGGTTTTTACCTTGCTTCTTCATCTGCTGTGTGTCTCTCTACTTTCTCATTTTGCTTAACTCTCTGCATTTGAGGTCTCCTTTTCACAGGCTGCAGGTTCGTAGTTCCCTTGTTTTTGGTGTCTGCCCCCAGTGGGTTAAGTTGGTTCAGTGGGTTGTGTAGGCTTCCTGGTGGAGGGGACTGGTGCCTGTGTTCTTGTAGATGAGGCTGGATCTTGTCTTTCTGGTGGGAAGGACCACCTCTAGTGGTGTGTTTTATGGTGTCTGTGAACTTCTTATGATTTTAGGCGGCCTCTCTGCTAATGTGTGGGGTTGTGTTCCTGTCTTGCTAGTTGTTTGGCATGGAGTTTCCAGCACTGTAGCATGCTGGTCGTTGAGTCGATCTGGGTCTTAGCATTGAGATGGAGATCTCTGGGAGAGCTTTCGCCATTTGATATTACATCAGGCCGGGAGCTCTCTGGTATACCAATGTCCTGAACTCAGCTCTCCCACCTAAGAGGCTCAGGCCTGACACCGAGCTGGAACACCAAGACCCTGTCAGCCACGTGGGTCAGGGTGGCTGACCTGTGTGGCTGACAGAAGAAAAGGGAGGAAAAAAAAGAAAGGAAGAAAATAATAAAATAAAATAGGGCTTCCCTGGTGGCGCAGTGGTTGAGAATCTGCCTGCCAATGCAGGGGACACGGGTTCGAGCCCTGGTCTGGAAAGATCCCACGTGCCGTGGAGCGACTAGGTCCGTGAGCCACAATTGCTGAGACCACGCATCTGGAGCCTGTGCTCCGCAACAAGAGAGGCCGCGATAGTGAGAGGCCCGCGCACCACTATGAAGAGTGGCCCCCACTTGCCGCAACTAGAGAAAGCCCTCGCACAGAAAGGAAGACCCAACACAGCCATAAATAAATAAATAAATAAATTTTTTTAAAAAATAAAAAATAAAAAGTTATTAAAATAAAAAATAAATAAATATTATTAAAAATTAAAAAATCAAACCAATAAACAAATCCACCAATGACAACAAGCACTAAAAACTATACTAAAAAAAGACAAACAAACAAATGGAAAGACAGAACCATAAGACAAATGGTAAAAGCAAAACTATACAGACAAAATCACGCAAAGACGCGTAAACATACACACTCACAAAAAGAGAAAAAGGGAAATATATATATTAAAAACAATAGAAGAGAGCAACCAAATCAATAAAAAAAAATCTACCAATGATAATAAGCTCTAAATACTAGACTAAGGTAACCATAAAACCAGAAACAAATTAGATGCAGAAAGCAAACCCCAAGTTTACAGTTGCTCCCATAGTCCACCACTTCAATTTTGGGATGATTTGTTTTCTATTCAGGTATTCCACAGATTCAGGGTACATCAAGTTGATTGTGGAGATCTAATCCACTGCTCCTGAAGCTGCTGGGAGAAATTTTCCTTTCTCTTCTTTGTTCACACAGCTCCTGGGGTTCAGCTTTGGATTTGGCCCCATGTCTGCATGTGGGTCACCTGAAGGCATCTGCTCCCCGCCCAGACAGGGCAGGGTTAAAGTATCAGCTTATTAGTGGGCTCTGGCTCACTCAGGCCAGGGGGAGGGAGTGGTATGGATTGTGGAGTGAGCCTGTGGCAGCAGAGGCCAGCATGATGTTGCAACAGCCTGAGGCATGCCATGTTTTCTCCTGGGGAATTTGTCCCTGGATCACGGGACCCTGGCAGTGGTGGCTGCACAGCCTCCCAGGAGGGGAGGTGTGGATAGTGACCTGTGCTTGCACATAGGCTTCTTGGTGGCTGCAGCAGCAGCAGCCTTAGCGTCTCATGCCCGTCTCTGGTGTCTGCACTGATAGCCATGCCTCGCGCCCGTCTCTGGAGTTCGTTTACATGGTGCTCTGAACCCTCCCTCCTCACGCACCTTAAAACAATGGTCTCCTGCCTCTTTGGCAGCTCCAGACTTTTTCCCGGACTCCCTCCTGGCTAGCTGTGGAACACTAGGCCCCTCAGGCTGTGTTCATGCAGCCAACCCCAGTCCTCTCCCTGTGGTCTGAACTCCGAAGCTCGAGCCTCAGCTCCCAGCCCCCACCCACTCTGGTGGGTGAGCAGACAAGCCTCTCAGTCTGGTGAGTGCTGGTCAGCACTGATCCTCTGTGCAGTAATCTCTCCGCTTTGCCCTCTTCACCCCTGTTGCTGTGCTCTCTTCTGTGGTTCCAAAGCTTCCCCCCTGCCCACCCCCCATCTCCACCAGTGAAGGGGCTTCCTATTGTGTGGGAACTTTTCCTCCTTCACAGCTCCCTCCCAGAGGTGCAGGTCCTGTCCCTATTCTTTTGTCTCTGTTTTTTCTTTTTTCTTTTGCCCTACCCAGGGGTGTTTCTTGCCTTTTGGGAAGTCTGAGGTCTTCTGCCAGCGTTCAGTAGGTGTTCTGTAGGAGTTGTTCCACATGTAGATGTATTTTTGATGTATTTGTGGGGAGGAAGGTGATCTCCATGTCTTACTCATCCACCATCTTGAAGGTCACCCCCCGACCCTCCATGAAAATCTTGCCATGATTGGATTAGACCCCCATATAAATATTCTAACCTTTGACCTGTTCACTTTTACATCCCTGAAAATGAATCACCATTGGAACAAAAGCTAAGAGAATTAAGTCAAGAAACACAAGAATAGAACCAACATTTCTGGGAAAACAAGAATTTGATTTTTCATAAGGAAAAAGAAGAATTTATTCACTCAAGACTAAATGCCAAAGGCCTGGAACTGAGAGCTGAATCAGGTCAAAAAGCAACATGAATGCAGAAGAAATGGCTGAGTTATACAAGGAATTTTTAAGTAAAAATTTTCAGAAGCACATGTATTATAACTGTGACTGGTACAAGCGTTATTTTGCCATCACCTTCTTCATGGAAAAGTGGTCCTGGAGAGGATTTGGAACAAGCTTAGACTGAAACAAAAGAAGACCAGCAATTAGGAGCCCACCTTAACCTACCCATCCAGCATCTGGGCTTCCATAGAAGCAGCTGCTTATAGGAACTCATTTTACAGAGAGCTCTAAAACTTATGAGTGCAGAGCAGGCTGGGAGGACGCAGGTCCTTGTGCACTAGGCCCACGTGGCTCCCTCCTGACTGTGGATTCCAAGCTGGCTGTTGGTCAGGAAAGTGATATTAAAGCCAAGCACTGTGTGCCTGTTGTTGTTTTTTTTTTGTGTGTGTGTGTGTGTGTGTGTGTGCCTGTTTTTTGTTTTTGAATTATACCAGTTTGAAAGAGACAGAATAAAAATATTAAAATTTCACTTGAAAAGTTTGACTCCACTGATGGGAATGATTTGGAAGCTGGCTGCAGTGTTACCGAGGCCTCACCTGACCAGTGGGCCATAGTTATTGGAGGTCCCTAGGTCTAGGCCCTGAGGAAAAGCAGCTGTCCTGGGAGGTGTATGCACACAGACCTGGAAGTAGTTGCGGCTCCTCCATCAGACCCCAGGGGATGGCAGAGGCGCTTACAGGAAACTTTTCTCCATTTACCCCAGTGAGGCAGAGAGTGTTTCCAAAGTTTTCTGGAACAGCTTGCTGTGGATCATGTCCCTCTGTTTCAATTCTTGTAAAATCAGCATTGTTTCAAATAGGATTATGTAGTTGTAAAATGATGAAGCTCTCTTTGTACTGTGTCCTGGAGCCATGAGGGGGGAGAAGGGAAACCTGCCTCAGCAGCGGGAACGTGGCCTTCAGAGCCAGGTCACAAGCCTGTCCTCTGAGGACAGACATCTGGCTTTTACAGAAAGCCACTTGGCAAACAGTTTTTATTCCAAAATGAGGTGTGACAGGAGAGTCAAAAGGCTGGATTTCTTCTGTGGCTTATAAGCTGCTGCCACCGAAGATGATTTCCAACGAGAAATTCCAGAGACCAGAGGAAGCACATCAACCACATCCCCCCTCCCCCCGCCCCATCCCCACCCCAGGCTTTTAAGGGCTGTGCGGATGGACGAGGATGACTCTGAAGAGGAAAGCCGGACACCGAATGCCGCTGAGTGCCGTGGCTCCTGGCGAACACTGCGCGGTCCGTCAGTTCCGTGGGCTGTTAACCCAAGTGTCCACAGTGGTCCTCAGGGAGTGGAGTACTGCACCAAACACCATGGGACACGAGGCTTCACAGAAATAACCCCATCTCACGCATCATGCCACAGCCTCCTGCTAAACACAACCTGTCACCAGCCCATGTGACACTGTGTGCATCTGCTAAGAAACAACAGCAGAGGTAGGAGACCGGGCGGGGCCCTGGTTCCATGTGAGTGAGCCCGGAGGCATGAACTGTATCCTAGCTTTTAATTCTTTTCCCCATCCCATCAAACGCACTGGCTGACTTTAAGGTCATTTAAAGGTCTTCTTCCGGCAACTTCCAGTGCTATTGTTTCTAATTCCTTTCACTTATCAGTTCTTAGAGATTTTGAGGGCGACTTTCCATAGTAACCAATTAAAACTGTTAAAGATACCTCTTGTTATGTGTTACCATCTCTGTGAAGGCAGACGGAGAGTATGGAAAGTGGGCATGTATTTGTCACCCGTGGGACTAGTGAATGACCACGCAGACGCAGATGTGTCCTGAGTCACCCTCTGAGATGTTGAGATCCTGTTGTCCCAGAGCAGATAGCCTGGTGCTCTAGACAGCTTGTTTACGGGATCATTGAGCAAATGGATTCTGCCCTTCAGCTGGTGGTGTGGTGACCCACTACCAGTACTTATCTTGTACAGGAACTTTTACCAGCTGTAGCTCTTCCTGCATGTCTCATAATTTACCTCCTTGGGGCTCCTAGGGGTAGGTCTTTTAAGCTTTCAAGGAACAGAACCTTAGTCAAGTGAAATCAGGTCACGGGTTAGGGGCAAGTAACCGGTAGGAGCCAGAGATCTCCAGAAACAGACTACCTGGGTCCCTGCATTGAGCAAAGCCCTACAGCCAGGGACCGTTATATCCCTGGGCTACACCCGAAGGGCGACAGGGTGGCTTAGTGCTGGGCAAACACTCGAGGTTCTTATCCCCACCTGAGCCCCTCAGGTCTGAGGCCAGGAGATGCTGCCATCACAGTTCCAAGGATGCTTTAAGAGTGACTTTAAGATGAGCCAAAAGCAAACATATGTTCTATATTCAGACAAAAGAAAGCATAAGTGGTTCTTAGACTTTGTGTAAAATAAAAATTGCGAAAGGAAAGTTTCCTTGGAAAATGGCCAGAAGGAGCAGCACCCACAGTGGCAGCGTCCTGGGCTGGGAGGTGAGGAGGGAATTGCGGGTGTCT
This sequence comes from Balaenoptera ricei, assembly GCF_028023285.1. Classification (NCBI taxonomy): domain Eukaryota; kingdom Metazoa; phylum Chordata; class Mammalia; order Artiodactyla; family Balaenopteridae; genus Balaenoptera; species Balaenoptera ricei. The sequence continues at coordinate 115,596,849 of NC_082639.1, read as the reverse complement.
CATCGCCCCCGGCGACAGGAGGACAGCAGAGGACGGTGCGCGACGCAAAGCACCCCCAAGTCCCAATGTCCAGGGTCCCTAGTGGCTCTCCTCTGATTGTTTGCACTTGACATAAATTACGTGGTCATTAGATATTGAGGACTGGAGAAATGTTTCAGCAACTCAGGATTTAAGTATAGTTAAAATACAGTATGTTGTCTTTTTTAAATTTATTTATTTATTTATTTATTTTTGGCCGTGTTGGGTCTTCGTTTCTGCGCGAGGGCTTTCTCCAGTTGCGGCAAGCGGGGGCCACTCTTCATCGCGGTGCGCGGGCTTCCCACTATCGCGGCCTCTCCTGTTGCGGGGCACAGGCTCCAGACGCACAGGCTCAGCAGTTGTGGCTCACGGGCCCAGCCGCTGCGCGGCACGTGGGATCTTCCCGGCCTGGGGCACGAACCCGTGTCCCCTGCATTGGCAGGCGGATTCCCAACCACTGCGCCACCAGGGAAGCCTCATGTTGTCTTTTTGTAATAATTTAATTCAATGACAAAATGGTTACTTGACTCACGGTGTAAACCGTGTTGCTAGGTTCTTAAATGCTGAGTGAATTAATGAGAAATGACAGTGCTGTTTTCCTCTTTCTTGGATTCTTAAACATTCAAGATTAAATGATTGTGGTAAATGTTACTTTAGGTCACAAATAAATGCAAATAAATTTTTTTATTGAAGTATAGTTGATTTACGAAATTGTGTTAGTTTCAAGTGTACAGCGAAGTGCTTCAGTTATACATATATATTTATATATCTTTTTTAAAATTATTTTCCATTATAGTTTATTACAAGATATTGAATATAGCTCCCTGTGCTATATGGTAAATCTTTGTTGTTTATCAAATAAATTTTAATTAAACTTATTTTGACCCTAAATTTGTATGCTCATTTTTAAAAAAATTAGGTAGTTTTAAGATGATTCTCTGTCACGTCCATATTTAAATAATGTATTTTTGTAGACTTTTAAATAATTACAGAATAAAGGTTATCTCAGTGATGTATTTTATACTGCTTTTCCTAGAAAACATCTCTAATAAAATTTAATGCTTCCGTTTTCTGAATTAAAAAGTAAAATAAAATTGACTCTCTTTCCAAAAAACAAAATAATAAAATAAAATATTTGACCAATTCATCATGTTGGAAGACACTTTTGAACTTTATTTGTGGTTGGTTATTTTGTTTTATCATCTATAATGATGAACTGCAGGATCCCTTTTCTACCTGTTTATTGTATAGATGATTACTGCTGGTAAACAATTATTCCTGTATTTGATTCAATGTGTACTTTGTCTGTGATTCCTTGGCTTATTATCCCCTCTGTTTAGTCCTATCTGCTTACACAAATAGCCATGCATACAAATGAAACTATAATTAATAGAAATTATTAATTATAGTTAATCATTTTCTTAACACAAAATGAAAGCAACTACCTCTCCTAAAGGAATTTCTCTTTTTTCTTTAAATGTAGAATATGGGTTCTGGGACACACATGATACTTTAGAGGTAGGCAAAGGTGCTGCTACTAGTGTTTTTGGGACACTTTTAATAATGACAGATATTGAGAATAATTTTTAGGTCTTTTAAGATGTTGAGTTCTAATTGAGTTTATGTAAATCCTTTACAACTAATATGATTTTATTTGCTGCTATGACTTAACTATTTAATTTGACCAGTCAAATGAAACTGAAGGAAAAGTTGTTAAGAGATTTTTTATTAAATTCCAAGAGAAGTGAAAAAGCCTGAGCTGATGCTATTGTACATAAGAGGCTTTAGGAGATTAGACACAAGCAAAACATTTCCTGGAACTAGGTATCAAATGAGACATAGAACTGAAAAATAGGCCATATCTCATGCCCCTGTATGGAACATCCCTCCAAAAGGCACCTGAGCATTGTTTGAATGCTTTGGGAGAAACAGGTGAGAATATATCACCTTCTCACCATGGGTACCAGCAGCAGTGGAAGTTATAATGCTGCTCCAAGCAACCTTGTGAGCAGAAGATAGTTGGCAAGTGGAAACATGAACTGGAGAGAAAAAACAAGTCAGAAGCCAGTTGATAACTGGTGCTGAAAATCTGGTTTGTGAGCATAGGTGAGACATACTCTTAGTAAGGCTAAGTTTGTACCCAATAAGCAAATCAGGGTGACTGTAATTTGCGTATAGATACAACTGTGCCCGATTTTACAGTCATTCGATGGTGAGACCAGGTATCACTTGTGTTTTAGAACTCATATTCTTTTACCTAAGAAATGCTATACTTTAATTCAAAACTCTCCAGTGACTTTCAATGCCTGTGCAACGGCCTATAAGGCTCCTTTATGGTGCGACTCCAACTCAGTGGCCTCATCTCCTACTATGTTCCCCATCACTTACTCCAATCCAGTTATGCTGAAGTTCTTATAGATATTAGAACACATCCAGTATAATGCTACTTTATTTGTAGTTTCTTTGCTTGGAATGTTCTTCCCCCAGATACTGCATTATGTGTTTCTTGTTCTTGTTTTAGGTCTCTTCTGGGATTGTTTCTGAGTTTCCAGGACAGAAAAAAAAAATCCCAAATTTTTAGACAAAATACTGACTGCTTACAGAAGAAGAGAATGACACTGGCTTCAAATACCTCTAGTGAAATGCTGTGGAGAGAGATTTCAGAATTTTGAGATAATGACATAATCCTAAAATGTTTTATTTAGGCAAATTTTCATTCTCCAATGAGGGCAAAATTAATCCACACTTGAACGTTCAGAAACTCAAAGAATGTGCGATTTAACACCGTTTATGAAACAAGTTATCTGAGTAAAACCAAAAATTAGCTTGCATAAAGAACTCAGGAAATGTTGCAAAACATTCTGGAATAAAATTATTTTAAAAATATATTGTTAACTCTAGATAATTGTTTAAAATGAGCTTGTAAAATTTAACACATTTGTTTAATATTTTAGGAAAAATATTAATAACAACCAAATAATTAAATTCCATTTTACATCACTAAAACCTGGGAAGGGAGATGAAAAGGAAGGAAAGAAATAAGATTTATTTCAAATCATATTTTATTGATCATAAGAGCACAAAATAAAATGGAGTCAGTTAGAAAAATTGTTTAAATTATGATGTTTATAAAAAACTAGATTGAATCAAGATGACAGAGAGTACAAACATTTAGCTCATATCTGTAAAACAATTAAAATGTTTAAAATCTGTGTTTAACTACCAAATGTAAAATAGATAACTAGTGGGAAGCAGCCGCATAGCACAGGGAGATCAGCTCGGTGCTTTGTGACCACCTAGAGGGGTGGGATGGGGAGGGTGGGAGGGAGGGAGATGCAAGAGGGAAGAGAAATGGGAACATATTGTATATGTATAACTGATTCACTTTGTTATAAAGCAGAAGCTAACACACCATTGTAAGGCAATTATACTTCAATAAAGATGTTTAAAAAAAAAATCTGTGTTTAAAAAAGATGAATAAATCATCATGCTGGAAAACAAGGAAGAGATCCAACTGCTGAAGAGAAATTTTAAACAAATCCTTCAAAAATAAAAGCAGATAAAATGGCTTCAAAATTCACAGCCCAAAACATATGCAGAAGGAAAATAACACTAGTATAAGAAGATGTTTGCAAATACTATAAACATAAATAAAAACATGCAAAATATTATGAAAATTAATCAGATAATTATTTATTACAACTGGTTTTACTGAGTTTCAGGCTGCAATACATTTTGTCATATGACAGTATTCCAAGAACTTCTCTCTTAGCAGAGCGATATGTTTGCCTGGGGAGATATTCCAGCCTGAAAACAGGCACTGTACCTGCAAGGGAAGCAGATCAGGGACTAAGGCAACTAGACCGCCAACAGCACCTCCTTTGTTCTTGCTACAAACTGAAGAATCAATTGCATCATTTGCACAGAAAAGCAGAGGGAGGCAGGGGTATATTTTCCTAGTTCTATGGAAAGTTCAGGCAGATTTATTTTCAACTTTATCTGAAAAACTTAAAAGTATAAGATCCTACATCTTTTAGCTAAAGAGTAATGCAGGAAGCATTTGCCTTACCACAAAGAAAAACATACTAGAAAGTTTGTGTTAAAACAGGTGGAAAATGTACAGAAACTTGTTATAGGAAAGTGGATATTGGAGCTTAGGGACCAGAGAAAAGAAAAGAGACAAAGCAGGAGATGCTGGTATGACCTGATGTGTGAGCCATACTGAACAATTGTCTAGTTTTTCAAGCAAGCAAAGGATTTTAAACATGAGAGTTTTGTGGTTAAAATGACCTTTAGGAAAATTTCCTAAATCCCAAGGAGATTCACTGGAGATTGTAACAGAGAGTGATGAGACCACGATGGCAGATGACCTAGTGACCTGGACAAAGGTAGTAGCAGTGAGAATGGAGAGATGTGGAAATAACAAAAGATAGCTTGGAGGTCATCAGGAGTAATCAAACAAACAAGTATGACCAGGAGGAGATAAAGCGGGGCCGTTCACGAAGGTAGACAGCACAAGCTTGGGAAGGATGGCATGGAGATGCACAGTTCAGATTGGGTCATGTTAGATTAAGGCTCCAGTTGGAGGTATTCAAGTGTTTCCCAGCACATGGGTTGTCGCAAGGGGGTGTTATGGATAACACAGAACCTGCCAAGCATGTGGTACTGTAGAAAGATGTGTTAGATGGCTATAAATCTGTCCCTTTTTTTCAAATTATATTTTTAAGTTAAATTTAATAAACAGTATTAACTGTGCCATAGAAAATGGTCAAGGCTCTTGAATTTGTTCATTTATTCATTCTCTCCTTCATTCATTAAATAAATATTTACTGAGGGACTTCCCTGGCAGTCCAGTGGTTAGGACTTTGCCTTCCAATGGAGGGGGTGCAGGTTCGATCCCTGGTTGGGGAGCTAGGATCCCACATCCCTCACAGCCTAAAAACCAAAACATAGAACAGAAGCAATATTGTAACAAATTCAATAAAGAATTTAAAATTTTTCTTTTAATAAATAAATATTTATTGAGAACTTACCTATATGCCTGGCATTTTACTAAGAGCTGAGAATATAATGGTAGAGCAAGAGAAGAGTAAGAAAGAAGGGATATAGTCCTTGTCCTGGTAGAGCTTAGCATGAATACAGATGAATAGAAAAGCACAGCTGTCATAAACACTGAATTTAGAAGTACACAGTGCTATGATGACTAATAATAAGAGGAATGGACAAATTCAGGGAGATCAAAAAAGTGTTCCCAGAAAGTGATGACAGACCTGTATTCTGAGGGAAGATTAGTAGTTAGCCTGGAAAAGAGACCTCATTACATGCAAAGACCCAGTAAATAGAGGGAATATAGCCCATCTGAGAAACTAAAAAGGCCACAATTTATGTATTTCATAACACACTATTTCTCAAATATCATTAAAATCTACTTCTCTGTTTTAAGTATATCTTTTCTTGAAAAATGGACAAAAGATATTTTTCGACATGATTATGAACTGAACCCCATAGAATACACTAGTAAATGGTGTACCATGTTTACAACAAGGTAGCGTATTCAGGAGGCTGATCATCTAATAATGATGCAGTCCACTCATAATAGTCTGCAGCATCTGCAAGTCTCAAACTCAGTAATGAACATGTCAGAGCTCATTGTTCTATCAATTCATTAAAGTGCCAGGTGCCTATGTGCCGGTCAGCCAGCACTCTCAGAATAACAGCCTTTTATGTAACATCTGGGTAACATAGAGACTTCCTCCCCTACCCCACCCACCCCCCCGCCATGTAGAGCAGACGTGAGCTAAAACTTGAATAATTCACTTATGTTACACCCACCACCATTCATGAGGCCTCCAATGCCTCAGTTGAAATTTTTTGCCTCTGTGAATTACACATTAATAAGTGGGGTAATAACAGCTGTGGTTCTAAGCTGGGCTGCCCCCATCTTTTTCCTATGCCCAGTACCTTCAGTGAAGTTCTACTAGGGCAGGGAAAGCCATGAAAGTCAGAAACTTCCCTGCTAAAGGTGGCTAATGTGATTTAGAGAGAAGTAGGGAAAATAGCCAAACCCAAGGGCATCACTGAAAATAATTGCAAACTCAAAGGCAACCAAATGGAAAAGTTTAACTTCCCAGTTATCCTGAGGGTTTAACACTGGATGGAGCAACATACCTGCAGAACAACCAGAAAATTTAGAGGGAGAGTTTAGTGGGCATGGATAATCTGCCACACATCCCTGCCTGTCTGGAAGAATGCACACAGGAGCGAGGCTGCATGCACGCTCACAAGAGACCAGAAACAACCAATCTCAGATTTCTGCAGGTCCCTGGATGAAGATGTGGCTTGTGCACATGCTGCAAGGAGAAATAAGAAAGTGGACGGGAATGTAAAAGTCAGGGCTGACTTGAAACTTCCTGAACTTTGAACACTCTCCCCAACTCAAACAAAGATCCACTGGCAAAGGATAGAAGCCTTATTGGCTCAAAGTGTTTGAGCATGACCTTATTAAGCTATGCTTACACAGGAGTGATCCCTAAGAAACCAGGCTTAAAAAGAAAAATAAGAATTACCAAAAAAATAATTAGCAGAGACACCTGTGACCGAATACTGTGGGAGAGTCAGACTGACAGATTAGCCCAACCAAGTGACTAAACAAACAAACAATACAAAGAAGCAAAGAACAACAACAATAACATGGGGATATCAGAATCAACATGTCATCTATAATATCCATTTTTCAACAACAAAAAAGAAGGTATAAAAAGAAAGATGGAAGTGTGACTATGCACAGGGAGAAAGGAACTCAATACAAACTGTCTTTGATGTTGTTCAAGTGTTAGACATAACCGACATAACCAAAAAACCTCAAAGCTGGAAAGCAATGAACATTAAATATTTTCAAGGAATAGAGCACATGTTCAAGAATCAAAAATTAAAGTATGTCAATCATGATGCATCAAATAGAGAGTTATCATTAAAGAAATAGAAAATATTTTTTAAAAAACTAAGTGGAAATTCTCACATTGAAAAGTACAATAAATTCCCAACAGGACACAAGATAAATATGCCAAAACCAATTATATTTCTATATCCTAACAACAGATAATTAAAAATGAAATTAGGAAAGCAATTTCATTCACAAAAGCCTCAAAAACAATAAAATACATATCAACAGATTTAATAAAGGAAATGCAAGACATGTACACTGAAAACTAAAGAAGATTGTTGAGAGAAATTAATGATCTAAATAAATGGAGAAACATTTTATTCATTCATGGTGGCATCAAAAAATAATGAGAAAAAGGAACAAAATTAACAAAAATGTAATACCTGTATTCATTTTACATCTACATATGTCATAAACAATTATCTTGTTTTTTCCTGCCAATAGAGTGTTTTTCTGTTTATACTGTTTTATTTTGTTTTTGCTGAATATCATTTTGGATAAGTGGCATTTAATGGAAAATTTTGTTTTACTATTATATTGATTTAGCATGTTGCTATTTCGTCCAGCTAAATTGCTGAATTATTTCCTTTTAAGTTAATTTCTCTATTTTTCTGTAGAGAAAATCATATCATGTGCAAATGATGACAATCTCATCTTTCTTTGTATGTTTTTTTGGTATTTACTCACTGAATGTACCACTTTAGTACCACTTTGAATAGCAATGACAATAGCAGACACCGTTGTCTTTTTCCTAATCGTAATGGTAAATCTTAAAATTTTTGGTACTATATATACTTACTACATGTTGGTTATGGCTAAACTAAACCATACAAAGGAAGATCTCTTTTACTCAAAACTCAATAATGTTAACGTTAACGTTAACATTAACGTTAACGTTCTTTCATCAATGTATGTGTAATTTTATTGAGAGTTTTATTCAGCAAGTAGTGAGATGATCAGATGGTTCTTTTTTCCCCCTTAATCTGTTAATATAGACAACCACATTAATGGATTTTCTAATGTTAAATTATTCTTACACTCCTGGTAAAAACTCTATATGGTATATGTAAGTTTTCTTCAATACTTAAGTGCAGTTGGAAAATAGCTATTGTGTGTTTGCTTTATTTGTTTGCTCTGTTTATCTTCAAGTATTTTTGTCGGGTTGCTGAGTTTTTGTGTTGTGATATTCTAGCCTCATAAAATGACTCCACTTGTTTTCCATTATTTTATATATCTTGAAACTGATCGTCATTAAGAGCCCTGAGGCCTTTTGGATTAGTCAGCAAATTTGCCAACAGTTTCCATTTTTATGGTAACTGGTATCCTTAAGATTTTTTCTTTTGGGTCTTATTTGACTCATTTATAATTTTTAATAAAAATTTCCACCTTATTTTGATTTCAAATGACCTGAAATGAAGTTGTATATAGTTTTCTCTTATTTTCACTTTTTACTACATCCATTAACAACCACTCTTTAAATCCCAGTGTTCTTTATTTGTGTATTATCTTGTTTATTGTGCCTTCTTGAGTTTACTTTTATGTTTTTTTTTTTTTTCAAAAAACCTGTCTATGTTTCATTTAGTCGTTTCTCTTACATTTGTTTTAATTTCTATTTTAACGATACAGCCTTTATATTTACTTCCTGTGTTACTCATTTTTTGATTTTACTTTCTTCCTGAGTGAATGTCTAGGTTACTTAGTTTCAATATTTCTTCTTCTCTACAAATACATTTTAAGCTATAAAATGCTTGTAATTCTACTTCGGTTTCATAATACCATTATGGACTATGGACAAGGATAGATAGTAAAGAGAATACATACTACCCTACAAAAAACATAATATATGGTCAAAAGATTCAAATGATATATGCCAAACATACTGCAAGTAACTGTACTACTTTGAAGAATTTTATAATCATTTACAAAATAAAATAAAGCAAAAACAATTGAGAGAAGAAAATAATTTCAGTATTACACAAGAAATTGCACTGTTATGTAGATGAAAATAACCGAACACCAGTTTTCAATTTTTGAGTTTACTGAAGCCACAAGTCACAGCAATGAACTGAGCAAAGCAGAAAGAAATTTCTGATAACAACGCCACAATAATTAGCAAAATCACTGAGATTTCTTCTAAATTTAAATCATGCAGAAGATACATTCCAAGGGAAAAATTATCTAACTTTCATTTAATTTTTTGGTACATATTATGGTATGAGTACTTCCTCTTTGCTTGACAAATTTCATTAGTGCCTAACCAGTTTTGACTAAAAGTGCTTACTCTTTGTGGCCAGGTCTCTTTTAAGAAGAAATTCCCCCTCCTTTGCTTTACCCTGGGGCTGACCCACAATCACAGTCACAGATCCCCTTTTGTTAACGTTCTTGCCAAAACTGAAAAATTATCTGGAAACGTATGACAAGAGATGTGGCTTTGGACAACATAATCTTCCTAAGTATGAAAATGATAGGGGTAAATCACCTAGAATTGATTTAAAATAGTATTTTTAAATACATCTGCATAAATGTAGGGAAGTGGTTCAATTTGCTACTATTGAAAACTCTGTAATCATCAGGGTGACCTTCTTGTATTTCCTCCAAAGAAGTCTGATTTACAACTTTAATGATATTAGAATAAGCAGTGCCAACTTAATAAAATGTTAACAGAAATAATATCAACTCCTGTTATATCTACAAGCATTCAATAGCTAACCAACCAACCATTGTGTTATAAAATCTCATCTTTCAATTTGAGCGTGTCACTCTTTCTTCAAAGATGCAGGGAAAAGGAGAGAAAGTGCCCAGGCAGTCCAATATGATCACACAGTTGGGCCATTTCTAAGCTTCATTCATCTACTCAGCAATTGTTTAATCTTCCAACTCTGCCCACACAGCCAACTCCTGCCTATGGTTAATTTCCAGGAGGTTTATCTATTCCAGCTCTTTTCCTTCCAAAACTAATTCTAAAGCTCAGTGACATTTTCTCTCTGAGGTCTCATTCTTTTTCAGAGAGATTTCCATTTAGATAACAATTCCATTCGTGTGAATTTATGAAGCCAATGTTGTCCCAGATAACCACAATAACAGGGTGCAAAAAGGTCTCTTTGGCTGTTCTAATCTACATTGCTTTTATCATTGCCCTTACCTCTTATTGGATTACCTTCAGCTTCCCCAAAGTCTTAAATAATTATCTCAGATTCCCCAAAGTCTTAAATAATTATCTCTAAGAGCACCTTTGTGATACTTCCATGAACTTACTGATGAGTCCATTTAGCTCCCACTTTTTGAAAACCTGTGTACAAGTTTCTTGGCCCTGTCTTCTGTGTCATGGGCCATTACAGTCATGGCTATTGACATGAACTGGGTCCACATGCTCCAAAGTAGTACTGTATGCTCTGAGGCCCTCAAAGTGCTAATTCCAAATGGAAATCCATGTCTTTCTCCCCAATTTTAGTTACATTTTTGTTATGTATCTTAAGGAGTTTTGAGTTATGCTAACCGCATCTTAGAGTAGTGCTGTCTAACAAAACTATTTGTATGATGGAAATATTCTATTCTGTGCTTTAATGGTACAGCATTTAGTTTACATTAGTTTAAATTTGGAAAGAGCATTCCTAGTGTTTAAACTGAAAATAATAACTTTCCATTTTTATCCACATCCCTATGGCTTTTTGTGTTTTAAATGTGTCCAGCTCAGACCTCCCCCTCGTCTGAATCCTGCAGACATTGTTCAGCCCAGGCTGGAACCCCTGATGCACTTGCATGCTGACTGCAGTGCTTCATTTAGGGAGTCTGAAGGCTCCATCATGACACCCTACCCTTCTCTATCCACACTACCCAGTCCATGATAGCTTATATTCTATGGTTAAAGATCACTATTTCCTAATTCTTTGCACTATTTTGAAGTACAGCAGAAGGTGAAGTGGCCATTGCATAGGCTGGTTTCTCATTAGCCTGAGTACCTTTTCTCTGATCATCTCCAGCCAGGATAGTTCCCACTTCTTAACAGGCTCATGAAGGCTTTCAATGAAAAATATTTGAATAGAAGATTTAATACTGAATTTCAGCTTTTATATATTTTATTCCTATTAATTCAACATCTCTTCCATCTATTTCTAATTAATATTTTTCTTTCACTGCTCTTACCTCAGGGAATTTATTTTTAGTTGTTCTTAGTTTATACCATAATGTATAGGCCCACTGAGTAAGTGCTATTTCATGTGGCACACACTTGTGTAGGCCTTCTTACCAGTTCATATACTTTATTAACTCTGGCTATTTTTTTTTATAGACTTTACTAGGAATTTTAAAATTTTTTTCAATAATTTTAGGTTTAAAGAAAAGGTGCAAGATAGTATAGAAAATTCTACCCAGTTTCCCCTAAAGTTAACACCTTATTAACACCTTACATAACAGTGATAAATTTGCCAAAATTAAGAAATTAACATTGGTACTTTATCATTAAAGTACAGATTTGTTCAGATTTCACCAGTTTTTTCACTATTTTTCCACTATTCTCCGCAAGCCACTCCACACTAATACTGTAAAGACTCCTCCTGCCAATGGCTCATGCCTCCAAAAAAAAAGCCTGAGTGGAAAAAAGTATTTTAAAATCAAGATTACTGAAAATCAAGAGGCTCAAAAGGCAAGGTGCTGCCTTTATTGGTGGAAAGTAGAGTGAAAAGGTAGGAATGAAAAGGTGAAAATTTAGCTCTGATTGCCCCAAATTCCTAACAACACTAAATACAACAAATATCCTAAAATTCTACCCCAAAAGCATAGAACACACACCTTGGATCCAAAGGTAAGATTTCTGCAGACCTGAGGACAACAGAGGACCTCCCACTGAAATACAAGGCAGCCCCTCAAGTGAGCTTGTATCTAACGGTTGCCTGCGGGCTGCTACTGTGTGCAATCCTATACAGTCTGAGAGGTGGTCACAGTACCTAAAGATGCTAAACTAGGCAGAGGAAACTGAAGGAAATGAGTAGCCCATGGTATTACTCTTTTTTTTTTAGTGCTGTGATTTTAGCAAAGTAATAAACATTAAAAATAAATCTAAAAAAGACAAGTATATTTTGACTTACTTATGTGTTTAAGCATTTGTTCATTCGTTCAATAGTTATTGAGTGCCTACTGCTTGCACCTATAGAAGCTCTTCACTATCTCTTCACCAATGAAATGTCATGACCCATCCCACCTTATCCAAAACTTGGAAGTGAGTTCAGGGACCCTTTTAGCTCGGGAAACTTGACTGGCTTAAATTTGTCTAGGATCCACAGATTTTTAAGAGTTGTAAAGAACCTCAAACTTGACCTGTAAGAAATATTTTTCCTGCAAAATTTTACCTGCCTCCTCAGTCATTTGGACACAGAGAGACTTAAACTTCTGAAAAAGACTGATTGGCAAACCCACTGAATTTTCGCCTTATTGGCCCTTCAATCCACACTGCATGTTTTGGGGTTTTCCATAGTAGCTGCACAAATTTACATTCCCACCAACAGTGAATGAGGATTTCTTTTTCTCTGCAGTCTTACCAACACTTGTTTATTTTTTGCCTTCTTTCATAATAGCCATTCTAACAGGGGTGAGGTGATATCTCATTGTGGTTTTAATTTGTGTTTCCTTAATGATTAGGGATGTTGAGCACTTTTTCATGTGCCTGTTGACCAGAAATGAAAATGTCTCTTAAAGTCCTCTGCCCATTTTTCAATCAGATTGTGGGTTTTTTTATTATGTTGTATGTGTTCTTTCTATATTCTATATAGTAACCACTTATCAGATATATGATTTACAAATATCTTCTCCCATTAAGTATGTTGCCTTTTTGTTTTGTTGATAGTTTCCTTCACTGTGCAAAAGTTTTTTAGTTTGACATAGTCCCATTTAGTTATTTTTGTTTTTATTGAGGTGATAGATTTTTTAAAATACTGCTAAGATTTATCACAAAATCTGACTCCCAATGCTTTCTTCTAAGAGTTTTATGGTTTCAGGTTTTACATTCAAGTCTTTAATCCTTTGTGAGTTCATATGTGGTATAAGATAGTGGTCCAGATTCATTCTTTGCATGTAGCTGTCCAGTTTTTCCCATACATTATTGAAGAGATTGTCTTTTCTCATTCTATATTCTTGATTCCTTTTCCATAGATTAATTGACCATATATTCATAGGTTTATTCATGGGCTCTCTATTCTGTTCCTTTGATCTATCTGTCTGTTCTTGTGCAGGTACCATATTATTTGATTATGATAACTTTGTAGTATAGTTTGAAGTCAAGGTGCATGATACCTTCAGTTTTGTTGTTCTTTCTCAAGTTTGCCTTTGCTATTCAGGGTTTTTTGTGGTTTCATACAGATTCTTTAGTTCCAGTATTATTTCTTCCAGTTCTGTGGAAAATGTTATTCGTATTTTAATAGGAATCGAATTGAATCTGCAGATTCTTTGGGTATTTTGAACATTTTAACAATATTAATTCTCCCAATTCATGAGCAAGGTATATATTTCCAATCATAGGCATACATTGTTTTATTGTGCTTTGCCTTTATTGTGCTTCACGGATATTGCATTATTTGCAAGTTTAAAATCTGTGGCATCCCGGCTTTGAGCAAGGCTATCACCATCATTTTTCTAACAGCAGTTGCCTACTTTGTGTCTCTGTGTCACATTTATTAATTCTCAACTGTTTCAAACCCACCACTAGCAAAAAGATTATGACTCAGTGAAGGTTCAGATAATAGTTACCATCTTTTAGGAATAAAGTGTATTAAATTAAGAGATGTGGGCTGCCCTGGTGGTGCAGTGGTTGAGAATCTGCCTGCCAATGCAGGGGACACGGGTTCGAGCCCTGGTCTGGGAAGATCCCACATGCCGCAGAGCAACTAGGCCCGTGAGCCACAACTACTGAGCCTGTGCGTCTGGAGCCTGTGCTCCGCAACAAGAGAGGTCGCGACAGTGAGAGGCCCGTGCACCGCGATGAAGAGTGGCCCCCAATTGCCGCAACTACAGGAAGCCCTCGCACGGAAACGAAGACCCAACACAGCCAAAATAATAAATTAATAAAAGTAGCCCTCCACCCCCTATTAAAAAAAAAAAAATTAAGAGATGTACATTTTTTACACATGATGCTATTGCACACTTAATAGACTACAGTATACTGAAAACATAACTATTATATGAACTGGGAAACCAAAAAAATTATCTCACTGGCTTTATTGCTCTATTTGCTTTATTGAGGTGGTCTGGAACTGAACCTGCAGTATCTCTGAGGTATGCCTATATTTCTGTCGTCTTTACTTCCTTTCATCAATGTCTTGTAGATTTCAGAGCAAAGATATTTCACCCTTTTGCTTAAATTTATTCCTAGGTATTTTATTCTTTTTGATGCAATTGTAAATGGGATGTTTTTTTAATTTCTTTTTCTGATAGTTTGTTATTAGTGTATAGAAATGAAACACTTTTCTTTATATTAATTTTGTCACCTGAAATTTTAATTAATTTATTTGTTAGTTTTAATAGTTTCTTGGTGAGTCTTTAAGCTTTCATATATGTGTGTATATATATAGTATAACACCATCTGCAATTAATTACAATTTTATTTCTTCCTTTCCAACTTGGATGCCTTGTATCTCTTTTTCTTGTCTGATTGTTAAGGCTAGAACTGCCAATGTTATGTTAAATAAAAAAAGTGAGAGTGAACTTCCACTGATGAAAGAAATGAAAGATTACATAAACAGATGGAGAGGTATACCATGTGCTTGGATTGGAAGAATCAATATTGCGAAAATGACTATACTACCCAATGCAATCTACAGATTCAGTGCAATCCATATCAAATCACCAATGGCATTATTTACAGAACTAGAACAAAAAATCTTAAAATTTGTATGGAGACACATAAGACCCCAAATAGCCAAAACAATCTTAAGGGAAAAAAATGGAGCTAGAGGAATCACACTCCCTGACTTCATACTATAGTACAAAGCTACAGTAATCAAGACAATATGGTATTGGCACAAAAACAGAAATATAGATAAATGGAACAGGATAGAAAGCCCAGAGATAAACCCACGCACCTATGGTCAACTAATCTATGACAAAGGAGGCAAGGATATACAATGGACAAAAGACAGTCTCTTCAATAAGTGGGGCTGGGAAAACTGGACAGCTACATGTAAAAGAATGAAATTAGGACACTCCCTAACACCATACACAAAAATAAATTCAGAATTGATTACAAACCTACATGTAAAACTGGACACTCTAAAACTCTTAGAGAAAAACATAGGAAGAACACTCTTTGACATAAATCACAGCAAGATCTTTTTTGACCCACCTCCTAGAGTAATGGAAATAAAAACTAAAATAAACAAATGGGACCTAATGAAACTTAAAATCTTTTGCACAGCCAAGGAAACTATAAACAAGACGAAAAGACAACCCTCAGAATGGGAGAAAATATTAGTAAATGAAGTAATGGACAAAGGATTAACCTCCAAAATATATAAACAGCTCCTGCAGCTCAATGTTAAAGAAAAACAAACAGCCCAATCAAAGAATGGGCAGAAGACGTTAATAGACATTTCTCCAAAGAAGACATACAGATGGCCAAGAGGCCCATGAAAAGCTGCTCAACATCACTAATTATTAGAGAAATACAAATCAAACCTACAATGAGGTATCACCTCACAGTGGTCAGAATGGCCATCATCAGAAAATCTACAAACTATAAATGGTAGAGAAGGTGTGGAGAAATGGGAACCCTCTTGCACTGTAGGTGGGAATGTAAATTGATACAGCCACTAAGGAGAACAGTATGGAGGTTCCTTAAAAACTAAAAATAGAACTACCATATGACTCAGCAATCCCACTATTGGGCATATACCCAGAGAAAACCATAATTCAAAAAAGGTCATGCACCCCAATGTTCATTGCGGCACTGTTTACAATAGCCAGGTCATGGAAGCAACCTAAGTGTCCATCAACAGATGAATGGATAAAGAAGAGGTGGTACATATATACAATGGAATATTACTCAGCCATAAAAAGGAAAGAAATTGTGTCATTTGTAGAGATGTGTATGGACCCAGAGACTGTCATACAGAGTGAAGTAAGGCTGAAAGACAAAAACAAATATCTTATATGTGGAATCTAGACATCTGTACAAATGAACCAGTTTGCAAGGCAGAAATAGAGACATAGATGTAGAGGACAAATGTATGGGAACCAAGGAGAGAAAGCGGGGTGGGGGGTTGGTGGTGGTGGGATGAATTGGAAGATTGGGATTGACATATATACACTAATATGTATAAAAGAGATAACAAATAAGAACCTGCTGTATTAAAATAAAATAAAATTCAAGAAAAAGAAATCAAAACCAGATTTTTTAAAAAGCCTCTTTGTTATAACTCAGAAATATTAAAGTCTATGCCAAGTAACGTTTCTAAGTAAACTAAAGGTATACATTCTCTAAGTTAAACAATAGATATTTTTAATAATCTTAATGGAATTGTCATACATCATCCTCATAGGCAGCACATTATAAAGAAAGGAATGTAGTTTTGACTTTAATCTAATGAAATTAATTTTATAAATTGATACATAAAAGACACACAAAGTTTTTTTAAAGGAATCATATCAATTTGTGCTAAATTTGACAGAGACAATAAAAATGGAAAGAGATATTAGGACCCCCAAACTTCTTGCACAGAGTAATGAGACTGAGAAAATTTTCATCTGCAAATATTGGCTATGTCTTATGGATAAGGAAGAATGATCAGAGAATGGGAAAAAGACTCCACAGGTTAGAACTAAGAGAGGTGGAGAATCATTTCCAGGACATAGGACCAGGTCCTAATCAGGGTCAACATGTGCCCAGCTGGATTTGAGAATTCCTATGGACCAATGACTGCTATGTGCTTCATCTCCCCCTTTTTCAAAAGGGAGTGTCTATTGCAATTATCCTAAGCCTATCTCTCCATTGCATTTTGGGTGTGCCAGGAGCAGATAACCTGCATCTTTAGTTCCTTTAGAACTTCAGATAGGAAGAAACTTCACTTAAAACAACTCATATGTATGTGGATCTGATTTAGATCACAAGATCCTGGACCTTGAGAGAGCTAGCCAGATGCTGTAATTGGATGATATTTTGAGTGGCCTTGGGAAGAAGGTGAGTATACTTTGCAAATGGTAAGGATGTAAATAATTTATGATCAAAGGGAACACTATAAAATTAAAGATAATAACAAATATTTTGAGCCTTTTCCCAATGAGATGTGTGGTCTATGTACCTTCCCCTTGAATATCGCAATTATAACTGCTTGTGGTCCCAATTATGGCCACTTGACCAATAAAATACATCATAATGGTGCTACACCATAAAAGACTACCAGCTCCCACTTCCTAAATTTTAGAATATCTACTCTTTGAACCCAGTTACCATGCTGTGAGGAACTCCATGAAGAGGGCCACATGGAGAAAAATGAGGCTCCCAATCTACCATTCTAGATCAGCTCTTAGCCACCAACCAGCACCATCTTGTCAGCCATGACTGACCCAACTTAGAAGTGGGTCCTTCTACCTAGTCAAGCTGCTCAGTTGACATTGTATGGAACAGAGACAAGGTATCCTCAAACCTTCCCCAAATTGGAAATTTATGAGCAAAATAAATGATAATTGTTGTTTTAAATCACTAAGTTTTGGGGGACATAAATATTTCATTTGTACTTTTAGGTGTTCCATTTAGCTAGATAGAGCAGTCATTTATTCAAATAGAGTTGAGAGACATTTATCAGTCATCTACATGCTGCATACTGTATCACTGAAATAGATAATAATGGGAGGGGTCAATACATGAGTATGACAAAGTACTTCCCCCCATATTCTGATAATCTGGTAGAGGAGATAAGAGAAGATAAGATATGAACATAACTGCCTAAACAATTCATAACACAGTAAGAAGCATAAGAGAGGCTTAAATTGCTATGGTTTTCTGAAGAAAGGAAAGAAATATCTCATGAAATAGGTGGAAATGAAAGGATACTTTGATAGGGATGGGGTTATAGATGGAGAAAAGTAGGTATTGGCCCCTTTGACTGGGAAATTCTTTAGTTTCTAAGTTAGCACAGGCCCCATCTCCATGAGGATCCCACCTTAGAAGCACTAAATGGAGGGGACTGATGTCCAATTCAGGTTTATCTTTTATTGTACTTTTATGTAACTATGGATGTAATTAATTCATAACTAGTATGTAAGAGTGGCCAAGATGGTCATTCTTCTATCATTGCAAAGTATTTTTCTGGAAAAAATGTATACCCCTAATTATTATAGCATATTATATTATAAGGGGTTAATATCCAACATATATAAACAACTCATACAACTCAACATGAAAAAAACAAGCAACCTGGTTAAAATGTGGCAGAAGAACTTAATAGACATTTTTCCAAGGAAGACATGCAGGTGGACAACAGGTACCTGAAAAGATGCTCAACATCACTAATCATCAGGGTTATGCAAATCAAAAACACAATGAAATATCACCTCACACCTGTCAGAATGGCTATCATCAAAAAGAACACAGCTAACAAATGTTGGTGAGGATGTGGAGAAAAGGGAACCCTTGTACACTGTTGGTGGGAATGTAACTTGGTGCAGCCACTACAGAAAACAGTATGGAGGTTTCTCAAAAAACTAAAAAAAGAACTACCATATGACCCAACAATTCCACTCCTGGGTGTATAACCAAAAGAAACAAAAACACTAATTCAAAAAGACATACATACATCAATGTTGGGAGACCTTCAAGATGACAGGAGAGTAAGAGGTGGAGATCGCCTTCCTCCCCACAAATACATCAGAAAAACATCTACATGTGGAACAACTCCTACAGAACACCTACTGAATGCTGGCAGAAGACCTGCAAAGGAAGACTTCCCAAAAGATGCCCTCAGGCGACCTACACACAGAGGCAGGACAAAATACAAACCTGACCCCAGGAGCTGTGCAAACAAAGAAGAGGAAGGGAAATTTCTCCCAGCAGCCTCAGGGACAGTGGATTAAACCTCCAAAATCAACTTGATGTACACTGCATCTCTGGCATAACTGAATAGACAATGAATCGTCCCAAAATTGAGGTGGTGGACTTTGGGAGCCACTGTAGACAAGGGGTTTGCTTTCTGCATCTAATCTGTTCCTGGTTTCATGTTTATCTTAGATTAGTGTTTAGTGTTTATTATCATTAGTAGATTTGTTTATGGATTTGGTTGCTCTCTTCCTTTCTTTATATATATAGATATATATTTTTTTTCCTTTTTCTCTTTTTGTGAGTGTGTATGTGTATGCTTCCTTGTGTGATTTTGTCTGTATAGCTTTGCTTTTACCATTTGTCCTAAGGTTCTATCTTTCAGATTTGGGTTTTTCTTTTTTTTTTAGTATATTATTTAGCACATGTTATCATTGGTGGATTTGTTTATTGGTTCCATTGCTCTGTTCTTTCATTCTTTCTTTTACTATGACTTTTTAATTTTTTTTATTTTTAATAATATTTCTTTTATGTTAATAACTTTATTTTATTTTATTATGTTGTTCTTTCTTTCTTTCTTCTCCCTTTTCTTCTGAGCTGTGTGGCTGACAGGGTCTAGGTGCTCTGGTGGTGTGTCAGGCCTGTACCTCTGAGGTGAGAGAGCTGAGTTCAGGACATCAGTCCACTGGAGAACTAGTGGATCCATATAATATCAAACAGTGAAAGCTCACCCAGAATTCTCCATCTCAATGCTAAGACCCAGCTCCACTCAATGACCAGCAAGCTATAACACTGGACACCCTGTGCCAAACAACTAGGAAGGCAGGAACATAACCCCCCTATTAACAGGGAGGCTGCCTAAAATCATAATAAACTCACATACATCCAAAAACACACCACCAGATGCTGTCCTACCCAATAAAAAGACAAGATCCAGCCTCATCCACCAGAACACAGGCACCAGTCCCCTCCACCAGGAAGCCTACACAACCCACAGAACCAACCTTAGGCATTGGGGGCAGACACCAAAAACAACGGGGACTACAAACATGCAGCCTGTGAAAAGGAGACCCCAAACACAGTAAGTTAAGAAAAATGAGAAGACAGAGAAAGACACAGCAGATGAAGGAGCAAGATTAAAAACCTACCAGGCCAAACAAATGAAGAGTAAATAGGCAATCTGCTTGAAAAATAATTCAGAATAATGATAGTAAAGATGATCCAAAATCTTGGTAATAGAATGGAGAAAATACAAGAAACGTTTAACGAGGACCTAGAAGAACTAAAGAGCAAACAAACAATGATGAACAACACAATAAATGAAATTAAAATTTCCCTAGAAGGAATCAATAGCAGAATAACTGAGGCAGAAAACGGATAAGTAACCTGGAATATAAAATAGTGGAAATAACTACCACAGAGCAGAATAAAGAAAAGGAATGAAAAGAATTGAGGACAGTCTCAGAGACCTCTGGAACAATATTAAATGCACCAACATTCAAACTATTGGGGTCTGAGAGGAAGAAGAGAAAAAGAAAGGGACTGAGAAAATATTTGAAGAGATTATAGTTGAAATCTTCCCTAATATGGGGTAGGAAATAGTCAATCAGTCCAGGAAACACCAAGAGTCCCATACACGATAAATCCAAGGAGAAACACACCAAGACACATATTGATCAAACTATCAAAAATTAAGTACTAAGAAAAAATATTGAAAGCAGCAAGGGAAAAACAATAAATAATATACAAGTGAATTCCCATAAGGTTAACAGCTGATCTTTCAACAGAAACTCTGCAAGCCAGAAGGGATTTGGAGGACATAGTTAAAATGATGAAAGGGAAAAACCTACAACCAAGATTACTCTACCCAAAAAGGATCTCATTCAGATTCAACAGAGAAATCAAAAGCTTTACAGACAAGCAAAAGCTAAGAGAATTCAGCACCACCAAACCAGCATTACAACAAACGCTAAAGGAACTTCTCTAGGCAGCAAACACAAGGGAAGGAAAAGACCTACAATAACAAACCCAAAACAATTTTTAAAAGTGGTAATAGGAACATACATATCGACAACTACCTTAAATGTAAATGGATTAAATGCTCCAACCAAAAGACACAGACTGGCTGAATAGACACAAAAACAAGACCCATATATATGCAGTATACAGGAGACCCACTTCACACCTAGGGACACATACAGACTGAAAGTGAGGGGATGGAAAAAGATACTCTTTGCAAATGGAAATCAAAAGAAAACTGGAGTAGAAATTCTCATATGATACAGAATAGTCTTTAAAACAAAGACTATTACAAGACAAAGAAGGACACTACATAATGATCAAGGGATCAATCCAAGAAGAAGATATAACAATTGTAAATATTTTTGCACCGAACATAGGAGCACCTCAAAACATAAGGCAAATGCTAAGAACCATAAAAGGGGAAATCAACAGTAACACAATCATAGTAGGGGACTTTAACACCACACTTTCACCAATGGACAGATCATCCAAAATGAAAAAGAATAAGGAAACACAAGCTTTAAATGATACATTAAACAAGATGGACTTAATTGATATTTAAAAGACATTCCATCCAAAAACAGCAGAATACACTTTCTTCTCAAGTGCTCATGGAACATTCTCCAGGATAGATCATATCTTGGGTCACAAATCAAGCCTTGGTAAATTTAAGAAAATTGAAATCGTAACAAGCATCTTTTCCAACCACAACGCTATGAGACTAGATATCAATTACAGGAAAAAATCTGTAAAAAATACAAACACATGGAGGCTAAACAATACACTACTAAATAACCAAGCGATCACTGAAGTAATCAAAGAGGAAATCAAAAAATTCCTAGAAAAAAATGACAGTGAAAACATGATGACCCAAAACCTATGGGATGCAGCGAAAGCAGTTATAAGAGGGAAGTTTAGAGCAATACAATCCTACCTCAAGAAACAAGGAACATATCACAGAAACAACCTAACCTTACACCTAAAGCAATTAGAGAAAGAAGAACAAAAAAACTGCAAAGTTAGTAGAGGGAAAGAAATCATAAAGATCAGATCAGAAATAAATGAAAAAGAAATGAAGGAAACAATAGCAAAGATCAATAAAACTAAAAGCTGGTTCTTTGAGAAGATAAACAAAATTGATAAACCATTAGCCAGACTCATCAAGAAAAAAAGGGAGAAGAATCAAAACAATAGAATTAGACATGAAACAGGGGAATTAACAACTGACACTGCAGAAATACAAAGGGTCATAAGAGATTACTAAAAGTAACTATATGGAATAAAATGGACAACCTGGAAGAAATGGACAAATTCTTAGAAAAGCACAACCTTATGAGACTGGACCAGGAAGATATAGAGAATATAAACAGACTAATCACAAGCACTGAAATTGAAACTGTGATGAAAGATATTCCAAAAAACAAAAGCCCAGGACCTGTCTTGCACTGTTGGTGCGAATATAAATTGATACAGCCACTATGGAGAACAGTATGGAGGTTCCTTAAAAAACTATAAATGGAATTAACATACGACCCAGCAATCCCACTACTAGACATATACCCTGAGAAAACCATAATTCAAAATAGTCATGTACCACAATGTTCATTGCAGTTCTATTTACAATAGCCAGGACATGGAAGCAACCTAAATGCCCGTCGACAGACAAATGGATAAAGAAGATGTGGTACATATATACAGTGGAATATTACTCAGCCATTAAAAGAAATGAGATTGAGTCATTTGTAGTGAAGTGGTGGACCTAGAGTCTGTCATACAGAGTGAAGTAAGTCAGAAAGAGAAAAACAAATACCATATGCTAACACCTATATATGGAATCTATATTAAAAAAAAAAAAGTAGTTCTGAAGAGCCTAGGGGCAGGACAGGAGTAAAGACACAGATGTAGAGAATGGAATTGAGGACACGGGGAGAGGGAAGTGTAAACTGGGACGAAGTGAGAGAGTGGCATGGACGTATATACACTACCAAATGTAAAATAGATAGCTAGGGGGAAGCAGCTGCATAGCACAGGGAGATCAGCTCGGTGCTTTGTGTCCACCTATAGGGGTGGGATAGGGTGCATGGAAGGGAGACTCAAGAGGGAGGAGATATGGGGATATATGTATATGTATAACTGATTCACTTTGTTATAAAGCAGAAACTAACACACGATTATAAAGCAATTACACTCCAATAAATTTGTTTAAAAAAAAGAATAATTGGAGACCAGGGTTAATTCCAGCTAACGCGCTTCCTGCTGTTTTCAAGTTCTCAAAGTGATTCAAAGGAGACAGAATGAGACTGTGGAAATGGAGAAGGGATATGACTGAATATATCATAATCCATCGGATTTATAGGACTTCGTGGCTGAGTTAATGTGTGGCGTAGAAACAGAAAAAAAGAGTGGTGAAATCACGTTCAGGTGCGTGGCTACCGGAGTGGATGAGCTGACATTCACCAAGACAGGACATGAACATGGCTGAGCAAGCTCGGCAGCCGAAGGTGGCAGAATAGACAAGGCTATTCACAGCACAGACATCACCTTAGTTCCAGGCACTATACCAGGAACAGTGTAGACAAGGTTATGCTTAATATAAAATCTGTGCCTTCAGGAAATTCATATTCATTGTACAAAGAGACAAAAAAAAACCAAAAACCTGTTATACTAAACTTCTTTGCTTGCCTTCAACTCATCTAGCTCTTTCTTGCTTCAGGGCTTTTGTACATGTTGCCCCTTAAGTGTGAAAGGATCTCCCCAAATAATCCCCTCTACCTGGTGACTCCTACTTACCCTTCAGTTTATAGGTTATACATCAATTTCCTAGGGAGGCCATCTCCACACTATTCAATCTGAATTAGATTTATTTTAGTATTTCCTCCCCTAACACCTACAAATACTTTTCCTTTAAAAAGCACAGTTCAACATGTGGTAAATTATTTTTCCCTGATTTTGCCTCTTTACTGAGACTGTCTCAAACTTGAACATAGTTCCAGAGGGCAAAGACCACACATAGTTGTTTATCGTTGATGTCAAGCTGCTAAAAGAGTATTTTGTATATATTAAGCAAAGAATAATTATTTTTGTTGAAATAATACATGGTATAATAAAAATAGATCCTGATGACCATAAGAACACAAGGCAGAGCCTACTATCATGAGCAGGTTGCAATAAGGAGGTAAGGAAGGCTTTACAGAGAAAGTGAGAGAGTAGCTCGGGCTATCTTGAAATATGCAGTTTAAACAGAGGGGAGGAGCTATTCCACAGAGAAGAAGGAGCCCATGAGGAAACACAGTACAATACAGAATGACACTTTGAGGACTAGCAAATGGTTGATTAGCTTCAGAGGGCACAACTATGAGAAATGGATAATAATACTTTTAGAAATAATAATCTCAGAGAAGTAGGCAGAGACTAGGTGATAAATTCTTGCTAAGAGAGGATTCTTGGCTTTATTCTATAGGGCAAGGGAAGTCACTGAATATATTTCCGCAGATTTTCTAGTCATTAGGGAAGACTAGCTCTCTACCTTATTATATTGTCTCAATCCTTTTGCTTAGATTACCTGAGATAATTCAGCAATTATACAGTGTTACTAGCTTCCTGGAAGAGAAGCAATAGATATGATGTGCATGGAGTGAACGTGGAGGCGAAGACAGGAGAGTATGGGAAGGAAATGCATACATATAGGAAGGAGACTCCATAATGAGGTTCCAACCTCAAACAAAGGAAGAACAAAACAATCCCAAGGCAAGCAAAGACATTTCAATATGTAGGTCGAGGTGGGTGGATCAGGGACCAAAAAGGGTCACCAAGGATAGCTGCAGAGTGAAGGGTACCAAGATTGCCTGTTTTCTTCATGAAAATAAAATATTGCTAGGAGGAGGGGTAAGGATAGACAATCAGCTTATCTTCTACTGTTCCATGGAACTAGACAGTGTTGTTCTAAAAAATAAAGCAGCCAGTTATTTTACCAGCAGAAAGGATTTATTTGAGAATAGCAGAGAACTGCAATTTAGGACAAGCATGCTATAGCAAAAACTATAGGCAAGTCTAACAAACAAATGAGTTAAACAATACTTTGTACAGAAAAGAGTGGAAGTTGGAAGGGGTAGTTTTGAATGAAATTACATTGAAGGAAAGTAAGAGTTTAGGACAGTGCAACACTTCCCTTTGGCTGTGCTTGTTGCCAGGCTATGAGAATTCTTCCTATTGGGGTCTGCAGTTACTGCCTTTCTATAGGGGTCTGTAAGTGATGTCAAGTTGTAGTGTGTGAAGACTCTCACTTCTGGCCTCCAACCCATTTTATTTTATTTATTTTTAGATTCCATATATATGTGTTAGCATACGGTATTTGTTTTTCTCTTTCTGACTTACTTCACTCTGTATGACAGATTCTAGGTCCATCCACCTCACTACAAATAACTCAATTTCGTTTCTTTTTATGGCTGAGTAATATTCCATTGTATATACGTGCCACATCTTCTTTATCCATTCATCTGTCTACGGACACTTAGGTTGCTTCCATGTCCTGGCTATTGTAAATAGAGCTGCAGTGAACATTGTGGTACATGACTCTTTTTGAATTATGGTTTTCTTGGGGTATATGCCCAGTGGTGGGATTGCTGGGTCGTATGGTAGTTCTATTTTTAGTTTTTTAAGGAATCTCCATACTGTTCTCGATATTGGCTGTATCAATTTACATTCCCGCCAACAGTGCAAGAGGGTTCCCTTTTCTCCACACCCTCTCCAGCATTTATTGTCCAACCCATTTTAAATGAGGTTTCTCTCCTACACTATTGGTGGGAATGTAAACTGTTACAGCCTCTATGGAGAACAGTATGAAGGTTTCTTAAAAAACAAAATATAGAGCTACCATGTGATCCTGCAATTCCACCCTGTGGCATATTTCCAGAGAAAACCAAAATTTGAAAAGATACATGCACCCCCATGTTCATAGCAGCTCTATTTATAATAACCAAGACATGGAAGCAACCTAATAGTCCATCAACAGATGAATGGATAGAGAAGATGTTTTACATATATACAATGTAACACTACTCATCCATAAAAAAGAATGAAATAATGCCATTCGCAGCAAAATAGGTGGACCTAGAGATTATCATACAAAGTGAAGTAAGTCAGAGAAATACAAATATCATATGATATCACTTATATGTGGAATCTAAGAAAAATGATACAAATGAACTTACAGAGCAGAAACAGACTCACAGACACAGAAAACAAAGTTATTGTTATCAAAGGGAAAGGGGAGGGATAAATTAGGAGGTTGGGATTAACATATACACACTATTGTATATAAAAAGATAACCAACAAGGACCTAGTGTATAGCACAGAGAACTATCAATATTTTGTAATAATCTATATGGGAAAAATCTGAAATTATATAATATATATTACTTAAATATATAAATATATATATAAAACATCGTACGGGAAAACCTGCACGAACGTTTTGACCAACACAATATATAATTGAATCCCTTTGCTGTACACCTGAAAATAACACAACACTGTAAATTAACTATACTTCAGTCAAAAAATGAGATTCCTTGGGAATTCCCTGGTGGTCCAGTGGTTAGGAAACTGCAATCTCACTGCCAAGGGCCTGGGTTCAATCCCTAGTCAGGGAACAAAAATCCCACAAGCCGTGAGACGAGGCCAAAAAAAATTTTTTAAATGAGGTTTCCTTTATTCTGTTTCAAAGAACTTGGATGTATCTTTGCTCTCCTCTGTTGACATATATGTTTTTGAATAATGAACTTTACAGCAGTGAAATTTAATGAAATTTTTGTTCCATAAATGAGTAATTCTTTCCTACATTTGCATAACCTTCTAAGAGATCACTGATGGTAGAAACTCAAAATATCTTAACTTCTCTGAGCCTCATTCTCCTAATACGTAAAAGATCTTTATGGTACAGTGTGAGTTCTACACTTAAATGAGAAACTGTGTGAAAGCACACGTGTTACCTGGCACTTAAAATGCATACAGTTAACTGAATAGTGAAAAAGTGGCTTTTTAGTTAATAGGACATGAAGTCTGGACCATTGTTCTTCGAAGGGCTGATTTGAATTCTTTACTTCTCAGACTGTAAATCATTGGATTGAACAATGGAGTGAGGATGGTATAAGACACAGATATTAGGGTGTCTTGACTTGAAGAGTAATTGGATTTGGGCCTTAAGTAGATGAAAGAGGCACAACCATAATGAACAGTTACCACAATGAGATGGGAGGCACAGGTAGAGAAAGCTTTGTATCTTCCAACAGAGGATGGGATTTTTAGAATGGCAGAGATGACGCGGATATAGGAGACCAGGATAAGTAACAGTGGAATAACCAAGACAAAAACACCAAGCATGAATATGACCAACTGACTGAGGCGAGAGTGATGAGATGCCAGCTTGAGGACAGGAGAGATATCACAGAAGTAGTGATGGAGATGGTTGGAGGAGTGGAATGGCAGGTGAAATATCAGGGAGGTGATGACCACTGAGACAGTGAAGCCACAGGCACAGGCAGCCGCCACAAGTCCCAAACACCCCCCATAACCCATGAGCACTGTGTAACGCAGAGGGTTACAGATGGCTACATAACGATCATAACCCATGGCTGCCAGCAGGAAGGAGTGAGAGCAGATGAGGAAGAGGAAGGTAAACATTTGGATGGCACAGCCCAGGAAGGAGATGGTCTTCTTCTGGGCCAGCAGGTCAACCAGCATCTTGGGTATAATGACGAAGGTGTAGCAAGTCTCAGAACAGGAGAGGACACCAAGGAAGAAGTACATAGGGGTATGAAGGGCTCTGTCCAGCACAATGGTAGAAATGATGATGGCATTGGTGCCCAGCATGAACAGGTAAACAAGCAGAAAGACAACGAAGAGCAGCTGTTGCAGCCCAGCCAGAGATGAGAAGCCAAGGAAGAAAAACTCTCTCACCGCGGTTTCATTGACCCACTCCATGGCTACTGTTATATAGGAGAGCCAGAGCCAGAGCCAGAGGCCAGGGTCCAGGGAGGGAGAAATAGACAGGGAACTCAGCACAAAGCCTACAGGTGGCAGACATTTCCAGATGTTTGGTGGAACTCATTCATTTCCTCCAAAAATATCTGCCAAAATAAGAATTAAAGCTAAATATGGAACAGAATAACTGACAACCAATTAGCAGACTTTTTTCCAATACCAAGGACATGTTATCTCTCTAGCCAAGGATTAAGGCATTATCTGATCATTTTCCCTTGTATCTTACTTATGGTTTATTTTGATTTTCTTGCTCACTACAAGCCTAAGGAAACCAGCTCTCCAAAAGTGAAAAATATGGTTAATTTCAGCTACCTAAGCATGATCAGAAAGTGGAATGAAAGAATGAGTAATGTTCAGATACAGCATGTGAACTTCAGTTTATCAACCATAAAATGGGGAGGGAGAGGAAGAATTAGATGATCGCTGAACAAAAGTGTGAAGGGATCTGTATTAATTGACAACTTAGTATATGCTAACATATGTGGTAAGAATATCATATACCTTATGTCAATATTCATTACAACAATTTTATGTCAACACCCAAAATAATAAGAAAAAAGAAAAAAGATTTTAGTGTTTTTTCTAACAGAATGACCAACGATAGACCAATTAGAAACGCTTCTGGAGGATCCACAAACTAGAGCACTGAGCCAAGGATAGAACAGAAGATAACATTAGTTTAAAAAAATATTCTTTTTCAGGAAGACAAGAGTCACTAAGTTGGTTTAAAAAAAGAGAGAGACTCATTAACGTTGTGACATTTTACAACACCCTTCACTTTCCCCATTATAGATGCCTCAGAGAAACTCAGAAAAATAGTTTTGCAAAAAATGACCAACACCTTGTCACTGAAAGTGAGAGAGAAGGGGAAAACTGGGCAGTTTTCGAAATTCCTACCACTGACATAAACCATAAGCTTTATATCTTTTATATATTATTATGTCAATAAAATTCCTTTTGAATATTCTGCTGCTAAATACAGTTTTCAAACTGCTAGAAAGGATTATTTGTAAAGTCATTTTTAGGCC
Source organism: Balaenoptera ricei (assembly GCF_028023285.1). Lineage (NCBI taxonomy): Eukaryota > Metazoa > Chordata > Mammalia > Artiodactyla > Balaenopteridae > Balaenoptera > Balaenoptera ricei. The sequence continues at coordinate 115,567,780 of NC_082639.1, read as the reverse complement.
TTATATAAGATAATTTTTCATGCGTGTGTTTCCCACTGACCAAGCCTAAGAAGTAAGAAAGTATTCTCTGGATACAAAATCATCTAGCATGTATTGGTTGTGTCCAGTGTTTGTTTATATACTTTTCACTATATTTGTATAACTTTTACATCACTTTGTGTTGAAGAATTATTTGAATCTGTTACCACAGTTTTTGTTTTTGTTTTTTTTGCATTTTTCTAGTCAATAGCAAACCTTAGTTCTCTAGAACTTACGTTAAATGATTGGAAATTTCTGAAACACTTTGTATCTATTCCTAGAATTTAGAGATAATTTTTGTTCTTTCTTAATCACTAGAAACTGGTCCTCAACTTAGTAGTTACAATTATTCATTTATTTGAAGTTAGTATCAGGATACTCACATACACTTGTTTTAAAGCTCTTTAACACAAATAATAGGAATTTTTCACTCTGTAACTATAAAGATATTTCTGTTATATATATAAATGTAAAGAATGTGTATACCATGTATATCCCCATTATATACATATGTATATGTATACTAGTTATATGTTTTCTATATCAAGAAAGGCAGACTAATGAGACAGTTTCACTATATAACACTTTCACCTGGACATATGAATTTCCATCTATTCCAAGACACTGAGGGAAATCTCAATTTATGGTCATTGCTTATCCTTGTCTTGTCAATTTTCCAAGATTTTTCTGGATATCCTTTCAACTAACCCATGTCTAATCCCCACTATATCCTCACTCCACTGACTATGAATTGTAGAGTAGACCACAGAAGTTCGAATTACCTGATCCTGAAAGAGTGCCTGGATCTACTCAATACCAAAAAAAAAAAAAACCAAAAAACTGTTTGGAGTTTTTATCACTCAGACCCATGAGGGCAACTTTTTTCAGTTAAGTGGATTTTTACATACTGTTAATATAACCCCACAGTCTAAATGAGTGGTATGATTGATATATTTGCCCTTTTCGTGGTGTATGGAGACTCACTGGCACATTATACCTCAGAAGGCAGGCCCCATCTGCTCAAGAAGACATCGAAGACCACCACAGTGTGTTATATCAGTACTATGAATAGAAAGATACAAGAGCAGAAGAATAAAAAGATCTTCCGGCCAAATACCCACAGGCTATAAGATTAAAGTAAAATATCCCTCAATTTGGACTGAGAAGATCTATATTTTAGGTCTAGCTTTGTGTGACTTTGGGCAAAGTACTTAACTTGGATATTCCGTCTCCTTATTTTAAAATTAAAGGGGACAGGTCAATAACTGTAAAAAAAAAAACAGTTAAGATGCATGGAAAGTATTTAAGAAGAGGCTCCTTGCATGATATCCTACAGAAAGGGATCTGACTTAGGCTAACAGCTGAGTACTGACTTTCAAGAACATTTTCAACTCATGGACTCCAAAATTCTCTAGTTAGATGACCCTGAAAGTCCCCTTATAATATTCTAGAGCCTGTGAATTGAATTCTGTTATGATCCTTAGAGATGACACTTCCCAACTTATTTTTCTAACTTCTTAGATACTCCACAGGGATTTTATGTAGTTTAGATTTAAATAGTGACTCAATATTTGAGGATACTGTGTACCTCAAAAGCAGGCAAATCTATATGTTTTTCAGGTGTAATACTTGTGAGATATTCAATTTATCTTAAGAAAAGCATCAATCTATTAGCTGGGAGAAATTATGTAGGCAGCCTCAGATAGTAAAGAAGTGGAATTTTTATATTCTTAAGTACACATGAATATCCTGATTTTGCCTTATTAAAATGGAGTTTAAATACTGCATCAGTTTTCATATATAGCTAAAATCATACATCCATGAGTAGACAGTAGAAAGAGAAGTAGAGATTTGATAAGTATTATTTCCTTTGATCCATAAATCAACCAATCTTTAAAAAGAAGAAGAAAAAGAAGAAAGAAAGAAGAAAGGAAACTCTAACTGGGAGCTAAAATGACCCAGTATAATCATGAAGAAAAATTCAGAGAACAACATGGAGCATGCCAAATCACTTTTAGTACCTGGAGTTAAAAGCAGCCCCTGGTTCTCCTTCTTAACCCTGCCACTTGCCAGATTTGTAATGAGGGAAAGTGTTAACAAGCACTAGCCTTCATTCAGGTCTAGACCCCACAAAGCCCCAAACTAGATCAATATTCCCACTGCTCAGCAAGTACCTACATTGCTCTCCTCCTTTCAATTCAGACAGAAGCAGGTATTCAGTATCTGGGAACCCACTAGGAATAAGCCAAAGACCAGAACCTGAGGAAATAGCAGCAGAAGAGAGTGAATCTGCCTTGAGACGGAAGCTCTCATCTGCATCAGCAGAGGTAGCCTCCCCTATCCATCAGGACTCTCAGCTTGTCCAGCCGAAGTCACGATCTTGAGAAGTTCTGGTTCATGCAGTTCTTAGTATCACATGGGAAGTGATTATTAGAAGCATATACTGTGATTATTGGACTCCTGAGGCTTGATCTACTGCCCTAAAGACTTTGTCTTGGGGTTAATTAGAAGTCAAGTTTATTTTGGAAAAATAATGTTTCCAGTTTCTCAAGGTACCCTTAGCTGAGGAACCTGGGGAGCAGGAGCTATGAACATAATTAGTCTGAATTGGAAGTTCAGTCCATTTGTGATGGATTCTGAAAGAGAAATCACCATGATTTAGTCTGTAATACAGCAGACCAAGTGGACATTTTTCATTGAATTTTACGTTCGGATATTGGTGTATTTATGCAGGGATTCTCACCTTTAGTGTTTATAAGAGCCAAAGTAGGGCTTATTTACAAATTCATCTTATGAGATTCTTGTTCATTAAAATTCTAGTCAGGAATATTGGGGTGATCTACAAAAATCTAACTTTTAAGAAGTATTTTATGTCTAGTTGAGCGTTATCATTAAGTTACTTGTTATCTTACAAATAGAGTTTAAAGCTTAAAATAAATGAGATGTGTGAATCAAAAACTAATTGTATTAACCTTCTGGAGGTTTCACTTAAATACCATAAAATGTTCCCAATTTAAATGTACAGTTTGGTGAGTTTTACAAATGCATACATAAAAGCCACAACCACCCAATAAAGTGATAGAATATTTTTACAAATCTAAAGAGTTTCCTTCTATCCTCTGTGGTCAGTCCCACTCAGTCTTAGCACAAGAAAACTAATTATCTTCCTTTCTGTTGATATGGTTTTACCTTTGCCAGAATTTAATATAAATGGAATCAAACCATATACTCAGTTTTGTGTTTTGTTTTTTTCCACTGCCATAATGTTTTGGAGACTCATTCATATTGTTAAATTTTTAGTTTACTTTTTACTGCTTAAGAGTATTCCATTTATTAATCATCACAATTTTTTTTTAATTTATTTATTTTTGGCCGTATTGGGTCTTCGTTGCTGCGTGCCAGCTTTCTCTAGTTGCTGTGAGTGGGAGCTACTCTTCGTGTGGTGCACGGGCTTCTCATTATGGTGTCTTCTCTTGTTGCAGAACACAGGCTCTAGGCACGTGGACTTCAGTAGTTGTGGCATACAGACTCAGTAGTTGTGGCGCATGGGCTTAGTTGCTCCACGGCATGTGGGATCTTCCCGGACCAGGGCTCGAACCCGTGTTCCCTGAATTGGAAGGTGATTTTTAACCACTGCACCACCAGGGAAGTCCCTAATCATCACAATTTATTCACCTGTCGAACTGTTGAAGGACATTTACATTACTTCCAGTTTGAGACTATTAGGAATAAAACTCTTATGAATATTAATTTCTAAGTCATTGCTTAGAAGTACATGTTCATTTATCTTTGATGAGTACCTATGAATGGAATGGCTGTTTACCTATTTATAAACTGCCAGACTCTTTTTCAACGAGGTTGTATCATAAATAATTTCCATGAGCAATGTATGCATGTACCAGTGCTTGCACATCCTAGCCAACTCTTGGTGTAGTCAGTCTTTTAAATTTCTTAAATGTATAGTGATATTTCATTGCACTTTTATCATGTGTTTTCTTGAATATTAATTATGTTGATCATTTTTCATGTGCTCTGGCTGTTTGTACATCTTGTTTTGTGAAGTATGTATTCACATGTTATACTATGTTTTAACTAACTTGTTTTTTTTTTTCTTTGTAAGCGTGATTTTTGCATTTTGAATACAAGTCCTTTATCAGATATACATTTCACAAATATGTACTCCTACTATGTAGTTTATTTTTCCATTTTATTAATCATGCCGTTTTTATAACAGTTTTAATAAAACATAATTTTCATACCATAAAATATACACTTTTAAAGTGTACAGTTCAGTGGTTTTTAGTATATTCACAGAGTTGTGTAACCATCATCAGTATCTAATTTAGGATAGCAGAAGTTTTTAATTTTGATATAGTTCAATTTATCATTATTATTCTTTTTATTATTCACATGGTCTTTCTCCTCTCTAATAAATATCTGTCTACTCCAAGCTGCAGATTATCTCCTATGTTTTATTATGAAATGTGTGGTTTTGATATTTCTAAAATTTTGTATATGAGAATAGGTAAGACTCAAAGTTTATATTTTTTAATATGTACATCCAGTATTTCCATCCACAGTATGTTGACATGACTATTCTTTCCTTATTGAAATACCTTCACAACTTTGTTGAAAATTTATTGACCTTATATTCATGGTACTATGTCCATATTGTACTTTCTGTTACATGGATTCATGTGTCTACACTTCTTTTCATTTTTAATATTTATTTTCTTTCTAATTTCACAAGCAATACATGTTCATTGCTGACAACTAGAAATACATGAAAGCATAAGTTAAAAATTAACAATCACCCATGTTCCCCATTACCCCAGAGGTAACTATTATTACCATTTGGATGCATTTCCTCCCAGTGTCCACATATTTCTTTAACTGCAGTATAATTGAACTACTATGTTAGTTCCAGGTGTACAACATAGCAAGTTGGTATTTCTATACATTACAAAATAATCACCATATTATATCTAGTTTCCATCTGTCACCATACAAAGATATTACAATATAAATGACTATATTCCTTATGCTGTACATTTCATCCCCATGACTCATTTATTTTGTCAATGGAAGTTTGTACCTCTTGACCTCTGTCACTTATTTCTGTCAATTCTTATGTCAATACCACTTGGTCAACATTGTGCTACAGTATGTCTTGAAATCTGGGTCATCTGTTTCTAAATTGTGCTCATCTATTTTAAATGTTTTCATCTATTTCTAAATCGTTTTGTTTATTCTCTGTGCTTTGCATTATCATATAAAATTTAGAATCAACTTGTCAATTTCTAGAGAAAAGCATGCTGGGATGTGTATTGTACTTGTGTTTAACAATAAATCAAATTGAGGATAATTGCCATGTTAACAATTTTGAGTCTCTCAATCTATGGTCATGTTACAACTTTACATTTATTTAGGTCTACTTTGTTTTTTCTCAGTAGTTTTTCTTTTTAATTTTTACTGTACCTAAATATTTCATGGTTTTGATGGCATTTTATATTGCTATTGTAATTAATATCAGTTTCCACATTTTTTGTTGGTATTGTAAAGAAATACAGTTTTATTTTGTACATCAACTTATTACCTTGTAGTCTTTGCATATCTTACAATCTTGCTAAATTCATTTACCAGGTTTTTTTTTTTTTAACTAAAAATGTTTTACTAGCTTTTTACGTTGATTGCTTTGCAGTTTGTATGTAAATAATCACATTTTCTGTGAATAGAGTTTTACTTATTTTCCAATATGGCTGCCTTTTATTTGTTTTCCTTGCCTTGTTGCATTGGCTAGTACTCTCAATGCAACATTGAATTGAAGTGAAAAAGGTAGATATCCTTGATTTGTTCTGAGTCCAGGAATCACTTAACATATATTTAATGGCCCAGGAAGTGTTCTCCCTTTGCAAATAGGCTTGAAGAAAAATGATATCTACTTTTGTTGGATGTGGAGTTTTATAAATATCAATTAAATAAAGTTTGGTGTTACTGTTTAGGTCTTTTATACTTTATCAGTCTTTATCAATTACAAAAAGAGAAGTTTGAAATCTTTATCTACAATTTTGGAATTGCCTGCTTTTGTTTTGGCCCTTCCTGGAATTTGAATCTTTGTTGTAAAATGCATATTCATTTTTAACCATTAGAACTTTTACTCAAATTTTTAATTATTAAAAATGGTCACCTTTACTACTGTTAATATTCTTGATGTTGAAATACACTTTGTCTGATGTTACAATAGTCACTCTGGCTTTCTAATGATTAGAAGTTTTGTGCATTTTTTCTAAACTCTTACTGTTATATGCAAATTTATATTTTAAATGAGTTTCTTGCAGAAAACATGTAATTGGAATCTTATTTTTTTATCAAAGTCTGGTCATCACTGTCTTTTAGTGGATGCATTTAGATAATTTATTCTTGATATGTTTCATTTCATTGATGGTTTTTAAGTGTATCATCTTGCTTTCTGATATCTTTCTTCCATCAGAACTTTGTTCCTGTTTTCCCTTTTTCTTGACTTCCATTGGGTTAACAGAATGTTTTTAGTATTCTGTTTCATTTTTTCTATTGTTTTTTTAGCAATATCTTTGTTTTTGTTTTTTTTCCTAAAATATGCATCTTCAACTTACCACAGTCAAACTTTAAAAATAATTGTAACACTTTATAATGTGACTTTTACAACACTGTACATTCATTTATCCCTTTTGAGTTTTGTGTTATTTTTTCATATATTGTACTTCTAAATATTATAAACCTCATATTACATTTTTATGTTGTATTTGATTTTATTCTTTACGTATTTGGTTAGCTTTAAAAACTGTTATACTAAAAAATGGGAAGGAAATCCAAAAAACAGGGGAAATATGTATACATATAGCTGATTCACTTCACTGTATAGCAGAAACTAACACAACATTGTAAAGCAGCTATACTCCAATAAAAAAAAATAACTTTTATATTTACTGAAATGTTTGCCATTCCCAGAACTCTGCATTACTTCAAGGAGATCCAAGTTTTCCTTGCCAATCACTTTATTTCAATTTTAAGAACGTCCTTTGAGATTTTCTTTGGTGAGTTCTGGTTACTAAACATTCCTCAGCTTTTGTTTTTCTTTTTGTGTTTTTTAATATACTCTTTTTTATTGAAGTATAGTTGGTTTACAATGTTGTTTTAGTTTCAGGTGTACAGCAAAGTGATTCAGTTATATATATTCTTTTATATTCTTTTTCAGATTCTTTTCCATATAGGTTATTACAAGATACTGAGTATAGTTCCCTGTGCTATACAGTAGGACCTTGATGGTTATCTCTTTTATATATGGTAGTACGTGTATGTTAATTACAAACTTCCAATTTACCCTTCCCCCCTTTCCCCTTGGACAGCCATAAATATGTTTTCTATGTCTGTGAGTCTACTTCTGTTTTGTAAATAAGCTCAATTGTATTATTTTTTAGAATACATATATAAGTAATATCACATATTTGTCTTTCTTTTTTTTTAATTTTATTGGAGTATCGTTTATTTACAATGCTGTGTTAGTTTCAGTTGTACAACAAAGTGATTCAATTATACATATACATATATTCATTCTTTTTCTGATTCTTTTCCCATATAGCTTATTACAGAATATTGAGTAGAGTTCCATGTACCATACAGTATGTCCTTGTTGATTATCAATTTTGCATAGAGTAGTGTGTATATGTTAACTCCAATTTATCCCTCTCCCACACTACGTTTCCCCTTTGGTAACCATAAAATTGTTTTTAAAATCTGTGAATCTGTTTCTGTTTTGTAAATAATGTCATTTATATCACTTATTTTCAGGTAGATTTCAAAAATGAGTAATATCATATGATATTGTCTTTCTCTGTCTGACTTACTTCACTTAGAATGCTAATCTCTAAATCCATCCATGTTGCTGCAAATGGCATTACTTCCTTCATTTTTCTGGCTGAGTAGTATTCCACTGTATATATATGCCACATCTTCTATATGCATTCAACTGTCGATAGATATTTAGGTTGCTTCCATGTCTTTGTCATTGTAAATAGTGCTGCTATAAACACTGGGGTGTGTGTATCTTTTTGAATTAGAGTTTTTGTCTTTTCTAGATATATGCCCAGGAGTGGGATTGCAGGAACATATGGTAACTCTATATTAAGTTTTTTAAGAAACCTCCATGTTGAATTGACCTGGGTGGGGGACCTTCAAGATGGTGGAGGAGTAAGACATACAGATCACCTTCCTCACAGCAAATACATCAAAAAAAAATATAAAAGTGGAACAACTCCTACAAAACACCTAGTGGATGCTGGCAGAAGACCTCAGAATTCCCAAAGGCAAGAAAATCCCCACACACGTGGCAGTTCAGTTGACAGGGTCTTGGTGCTCCAGCCTGGTGTCAGGCCTGAGCCACCAAGATGGGAGAGCTGAGTTCAGGACATTGGATGCCAGAGACCTCCCAGCCCCATGTTATATCAATTGGAGAGAGCTCTCTCAGAAATCATTATCTCAACACTAAGACCCAGCTCAACCCAACAGCCAGCAAGATCAAGTGCTGGCCGCCCCATGCCAAGCAACTATCAAGACAGGAACACAGGCCCACCCATTAGCAGAGAGGTTGTCTAAAATCATACTAAGTTCACAGACACCACAAAACACACCACCAGACGTGGCTGTGTCCACCAGAAAGACAAGATCCAGCCCCACCAACCAGAACACAGGTACCAGCCCCCTCCAACAGGAGGCCTACACAACCCACTGAAACAACCTCACCCACTAAGGGCAGACACCAAAAACAATGAGAACTATGAACCTGCAGCCTGAGAAAAGGAGACCTCAAACAAAGTAATTTAAACAAATGAGAAGATTGAGAAATACACAGCAGAAGAAGGAGCAATGTAAAAACCCACAAGACCAAACAAATGAAGAGGAAATAGGCAGTCTACCTAAAAAAGATTTCAGAGTAGTGATAGTAAAGATGGTTAAAATTCTTGGAAATAGAATGGAGAAAATACAAGAAATTTTTAACAAGGACCTAGAAGAACAAAAGAGCAAACAAACAATGATGAAGAACATAATAAATGAAAGTTATTTAGACTTCTCAAGTGTTCGTGGAATATTCCCCAGGATAGATCATATCTTGGCTGACAAATCAAGCCTAGGTAAATTTAAGAAAATTGAAATCGTACCAAGAGACTTTTCCGACCACAATGCTATGAGACTAGATTTCAATTACAGGAAATAATCTGTAAGAAATATAAACACATGGAGGCTAAACAATACACTACTTAATAAACAAGAGATCACTGAAGAAATCAAAGAGGAAATCAAAAATACCTGGAAACAAATGACAATGAAAACACGAAAACCCAAAACCTATGGAATGCAGCAAAAGCATTTCTAAGAGGGAAGTTTATAGCAATATCATCCTCAGTTAAGAAACAAGAAACATCTCAAATAAACAACGTAGCATTACATCTAAAGCAATTAGAGAAAGAAGTAAAAAAAAAAAAAAAAAAAAACCCCAAAGTTAACAGAAGGAAAGAAATCATAAAGATCAGATCAGAAATAAATGAAAAAGAAAAGAAGGAAACAATAGCAAAGATCTATAAAACTAAAAGCTGGTTCTTGAGAAGATAAACAAAAATTGATAAACCATTAGCCAGCCTCATCAATAAAAAAAGAGAGAAGACTCAAATCAATAGAATTAGAAATGAAAAAAGAAAAGTAACAACAGACACTGCAGAAATACAAAGGGTTGTAAGAGATTACTGCAAGCAACTATATGCCAGTAAAATGGACAACCTGGAAGATATGGACAAATTATTAGAAAAGAACAACCTTGGGCTTCCCTGGTGGCGCAGTGGTTGAGAGTCTGCCTGCCAATGCAGGGGACGCGGGTTCGAGCCCTGGTCTGGGAAGATCCCACATGCCGCAGAGCGGCTGGGCCCGTGAGCCACAATTACTGAGCCTGCGCGTCTGGAGCCTGTGATCCGCAACAAGAGAGGCCGCGACAGTGAGAGGCCCACGCACCGCGATGAAGAGTGGACCCCGCTTGCCACAACTAGAGAAAGCCCTCGCACAGAAATGAAGACCCAACACAGCCATAAATAAATAAATAAATAAATAAATAAATAAATAAATAAATAAATAAATAAAAATTAAAAAAAAAAAAGAACAACCTTCCAAGACTGAACCAGGAAGATATATAAACTATAGACAGACCAATCACAAGCACTGAAATTGAGACTGTGATTAAAAATCTTCCAAAAAAAAAAAAAAAAAAGCACAGGACCAGATGGCTTCACAGGTGAATTCTATCAAACATTTAGAGAAGAGCTAACATCTATCCTTCTCAAACTCTTCCAAAATATAGCAGAAGGAGGAACACTCCCAAACTCATTCTACGAGGCCACCATCACCCTGATACCAAAACCAGACAAAGATGTCACAAAGAAAGAAAACTACAGGCCAATAACACTGATGAACATAGATGCAAAAATCCTCAACAAAATACTACCAAACAGAATCCAACAGCACATTAAAAGGATCATACACCATGATCAAGTGGGGTTTATCCCAGGAATGCAAGGATTCTTCAATATACGCAAATCATTCAATGTGATAAACCATATTAACAAATTAAGGGAGATAAACCATATAATCATCTCAATAGTTGCAAAAAAAGCTTTCAAAAAAATTCAACACCCATTTATAATAGAAAACCCTCCAGAAATTAGGCATAGAGGGAAATTACCTCAACATAATAAAGGCCATATAGGACAGACCCACAGCCAACATCGTTCTCAATGGTGAAAAACTGAAATCAATTCCACGAAGATCAGGAAGAAGACAAGGTTGCCCACTCTCACCACTATTATTCAACATAGTTTTGGAAGTTTTAGCCACAGTAATCAGAGAAGAAAAAGAAATAAAAGTAATTCAAATTGAAAAAGAAGAAGTAAAGCTGTCACTGTTTGCAGATGACATGATACTATACATAGAGAATCCTAACGATGCTACCAGAAAACTGCTAGAGCTAATCAATGAATTTGGTAAAGTAGCAGGATACAAAATTAATGCACAGAAATCTCTTGCATTCCTGTACACTAATGATGAAAAATCTGTGAAGTGAAATTAAGAAAACACTCCTATTTACCATTGCAACTAAAAGAATAAAATATCTAGGAATAAACCTACCTAAGGAGATAAAAGACCTGTATGCAGAAAACTATAAGACACTGATGAAAGAAATTAAAGATGATACAAACTGATAGAGAGATATACCATGTTCTTGGATTGGAAGAATCAACATAGTGAAAATGACTCTACTACCCAAAGCAATCTACAGATTCAATGCAATCCCTATCAAACAACCAATGTCATTTTTCACAGAACTAGAACAAAAAATTTCACAATTTGTATGGAAACACAAAAGACCCCAAATAGCCAAAGCAATCTTGAGAAAGAAAAATGGAGCTGGAGGATTCAGGCTCCCTGTCTTCAGACTACACTACAAAGCTACAGTAATCAAGACAGTATGGTACTGGCACAAAAACAGAAATATAGATCAATGGAACAGGATAGAAAGCCCAGAGGTAAACCCACACACATATGGTTACCTTTTTTTTGATAAAAGAGGCAAGAATATACAATGGAGAAAAGACAGCCTCTGCAATAAGTGATGCTGGGAAAACTGGACAGCTACATGTAAAAGAATGAATTTAGAACACTCCCTAACACCATATACAAAAATAAACTTAAAATGGATTAAAGACCTAAATGTAAGGCCAGATACTATAAAACTCTTAGTGGAAATTAACTAACTAACTAACTAAGTGGTCCTTTTTGACCCACCTCCTAGAGAAATGGAAATAAAAACAAAATAAACAAATGGGACCTAATGAAACAAAAGCTTTTGCATGTCAAAGGAAAACATAAACAAGACGAAAAGACAACCCTCAGAATCGGAGAAAATATTTGCAAATGAAACAACTGACAAAGGATTAATCTCCAAAATTTACAAGCAGCTCATGCAGCTCAATATGAGAAAAACAAACAACCCAATCCAAAATTGGGCAGAAGACCTAAATAGACATTTCTCCAAAGAAGACATACAGATTGCCAACAAACACATGAAAGGATGCTCAACATCACTGATCATTAGAGAACTGTAAATCAAAAGTACAATGAGGTATCACCTCACACCAGTCAGAATGGCCATCATCAAAAAATCTACAAACAATAAATGCTGGAGAGGTTGTGGAGAAAAGGGAAACCTCTTGCACTGTTGGTGGGAATGTAAATTGATAGAGCCACTATGGAGAACAGTATGGAGGTTCCTTAAAAACCTAAAAGAGAACTACCATACAACACAGCAATCCTACTACTGGGCTTATACCCTGGGAAAACCATAATTCAAAAAGAGTCATGTACCAAAATGTTCATTGCAGCTCTATTTACAATAGCCGGGACATGGAAGCAACCTAAGTGTCCATCAAAAGATGAATGGATAAAGAAGATGTGGCACATATATACAATGGAATATTACTCAGCCATAAAAGGAAATGAAATCGAGTTATTTTTACTGATGTGGATGGACCTAGAGTCTGTCATACAGAGTGAAGTAAGTCAGAAATAGAAAAACAAATACGGTATGCTATCACATATATATGCAATCTAAAAAAAAAAAAAAAATGGTTCTGAAGATCGTAGGGTCAGGACAGGAATGAAGACACAGACGTAGAGAAGGCACTTGAGGACACAGGGAGTGGGAAGGTTAAGCTGGGACGACATGAGAGAGTGGCACTGACATATATACACTACCAAAGGTAAAATAGATAGCTAGTGGGAAGCAGCCACATAGCACAGGGAGATCAGCTTGGTGCTTTGTGACCACCTAGAGGGGTGGGATAGGGAGGGTGAGAGGGAGATGCAAGAGGGAGGAAATATGGGGATATATATATACGTATAGCTGATTCACTTCATTATAAAACAGAAACTAACAACGATTGTAAAGTAATTATACTCCAATAAAGATGTTAAAAAAAAATCTTACATTGCTAGAGTCAGAAGAAAGGGCAATAAATGATTACACAAACCTATACATGTGAAAATGGCATAGAACCATACACATGTTGTACAACATCAATTTCCTGGTTTTGATATTGTACTGTAGGTATGTCAGATGTAACCATTGGGGGAAATAGGATGACCTCTCTGTGCAATGTCTTGTGAATGCATAATTATTTCAAAATAAAAAGGTTTTTTCAAATAAGTAATAAATACTAATTCTTGTGGGATCATATAGGGTTGCCAGATAAATTACTGGATGCCCCATTAATTTTAAATTCAAATAAACACAAATAATGACTTAATATGAGTGCCTGAAATATCATGTAGGATGTACTAAAAAATTTATTTGTTGTTTATCTGGAATTCAAATATAGTTTTGCATCCTGTGTTCATATCTGGTAAATCTTATAACTCTCAATCAAAACTTGGTTTTCTACCTGAGCACAAAAGGTTTGAAAATTCAAGTCCCCATGAGCCTGTGTATTGGGAAGCTGGCTTTTCTATAATTAGTTGTCATCTAAACTCAGACAGTCAAACATTCAAATAGCTTGTGCATTCTACCATCAGTGAGGATGCTGTCATTCATTTCCATTATGATGTGAGTGTATAGGTCAATTAAGGAATCAATTAAATACTCCATGACTGTGACTCCAATATTAAATTGTGATATGATTGTATCCACATTATGTTAGAGAATTGAGGAGAATACAAATAATTAACTTATGAGAGCTCAACATAAATTTCTAGTCCAGTAATAATCATTACTCTCACCTCAAATTAAAATATCCCAGCAAATTAATTGTCTACTTCAGACTCCGTTTATACATCATGCAGCCCAGTTTTAATTCCCTCGTGCTATGTTTAAGGCCCACTGGTCTCACGTTCCCAGGGTTTGTTTGTTTGTTTGTGTGTGTGTGTGTGTGTGCGACAAAATAGATTTTAGGAAGAAATGACACTTCCATGCCTTTTTTAAGGCTGCCTCATGCCTCATCCTCACAATCACAGACCCCTTTTCTAAAACTTATTTTCAGCACTCAAAAAGTGCCTGGCAAATTCCTATTAGTTGTCATCTTGGACATTCAGCCTCCCCTAATTTTAAATACACACACACACACACACACACACACACACACAGAGTCATCTTACTTAGTGATAAAATATTAAACATGCATTGTAAAACAATGTGGCCACAATAAAATATAAATTAAAATCTAAACAAAAATAATGTTTTCTCCTTATGTACACACTCCCCACATGAACTCTTCTACTCATCTGGCCATTTTGTGATTAATAGCAGAACAAAATAACACATAAAATAAAATATTAAGCATGTCTGTGAATGGTAATAAAATATTTTGTAAGTACAATTGGCTCTCATTAAAAATTAGTCTGTAGTCAAGTTTCATGCATTTTTATCAAATAAGTCTTTATACTCAAAAACCATTTAGGACCAAATTAACTCAAAAAAGAAAAGAAAAGAAAAAGCATCCCAAATCCTGCTCCAAAACCATTGGTATCCTTTCTTTAAACATGTGTTTTCACATAGTTTATTACATACATCACAATATAATGAACACATCTTCCACTGAAATAGGACAGTTCTGATTCATATGCACAGCTATGACTATTAGAAACATCTTTCATTCTTGTGTCTCTACATAGTGTATTATATGCACTGCAGTGTGGTGAACACATGCATTCACTACAATAACACTACCCTGATGCAACAAACAATATGCACTTTTATAGACACCTTCTATGCATGTGTCTGTTTTTTAAATTTTTGATTAAAAAAACACATACCATGAGATCTAACCTTGTGACAAATTTTTAAGTGTACAGTACAGTATTGCTAACTATAAGCACAATGTTGTACAGCAGATCCCTAGAAATTTTTGATCTTGTATAACTGAAACTTTGTACTCATTGAACAGAAACTCCCCACTTCCCCCACCCTCTAGTCCCTGACAATGACCATCCTACTTTCTGTTCCTGTGAGTTACATTTCTTCCATAGGTCATTTCAGACACATAATTTCAGGCAGATTAATTAATAGAGATAGATATTATGCTTTCAGCTTAGGTTAATAGGAAGCATCTCATGAACTGAAAATTCATTTAGAAGAAAACTCCATGTAACTGAAAGGTTAATTCAGACACTAAAAGTCCATGCCCTGGGACCCATTTATTGGGGGGTGATCATTTTTAAATTGTGGATACAACCTCTTTCTTGGAGAAAAACTAAAATTTTGTCATATATTTGACAAAGGTAGACATTTACAATAATATTAATTACTTTAACCAGTTCTCTTTCAATGTTTTATATTCTTTAATTTCTAGCTGAAATACTTAAAATGTCTTTAGTTCTTCTCCCATTTTCCTCAGATACATTTATTACCAACAGGTTATTTATTAAATGTTATCACTTTTCTAGTGAAACCCTTCTTACTTTCCTTAAGAATAGGGGCCACCTTCTTTATCACAAGCAACGCTTAAACTGAAGTAATTGGAAATTTTTCTATTACCCTCTCTATTTTCTTAACCAGAAAAAATCCCTAATCATCTTTAACTTTCTCTTGCTTCTATTGATACTTTCAAGCCTGTTATCCTAGGGCCCCTAAAGACAATTTTTTTTCAATAGTGCTCATCCCATAAAGATAGTCCTGAGGCACACTTTACTGTGGGCCCAATAGAGGCTCTGAGCATCCCCTGAATTCCATCACAGAGACTGCTGGGACTATGTTGCAACTATTGACAAAATTTCTGGCAAGTTTCAAGGAAGTGTGAAGGTAAAGTCCATAGAAAGTAACTCTTCTTTGTCTTGATACAGACTGGCTTCTTTTTTTTTTTTTTTTTTTTTTTTTTTCTCCAGTAATGTTGTTTAACGTCTCATTTAGGTTAGATTATGCAGCCAGGAGCCAGGATTAATCTTCTCTCCTTGCTTTAGTTCAGTCCTTTCTCAATTTACAGAGGAATCACTGAAAATATCTCTTTATTGACCTCTTAAATCCATTCTCTACATCAGACCCAGTTACCTCTCTAAAATGACAACATCATAGTTCATTCCTGCCAAAACTCTTCTCTGTGTCAAAAAATAAATCATCCCCCAAGTAAGAAATGGGTGAACTGGGTCATCAGCTTTGTTTACAGCTTGGCAAGGGGGAAATCCCCTGGCAATGTTGAAAATCAGATCTTGTGTTCTTTCAGATCTCTGTTTGACACAGTTTTATGCTTTCACGTTAGTTGTTGGGGGGTGAAAACATGTTATTTCAACTTCAGACAAAGTTGTATCTCTATCGTTTGCTTCATTTATTTATTTTTTTTTTCTTCTGACCTAATGTCTGCACACCTGGCATCTCAGAATTTGAATTTGAACCTGTTGATGTATATTTTTCAGGTCCAATGAGGCTTTTGTGTGTCAATGGGAAAACTCACTAAAATTTTTGCTGGCTTAAAGTCATTTCAGTAATAAAACTTGAATATGTTCAAACATTAAACCCTCACAATCCTTCTATACATGCAGGCATTAAATATACAACTAATTATAAAGCCTAGAATATGTGAAATTTGTAAAAATCAATGAAACACTAGGAAGGCAAAACCTAGGTGAAAACTTAATGGGAGTTTATATGAATAAGGATATGGATTAAAGTAATGAAGATTCAGCTGAGTATATTTGAGAATGTAAGCAAATAAGGTAGGGGGTCCCCAGAGAAAGAGAACCAGACATGGCTTTCTTGACGTAAGAGAAGCCATTTTTGGCCTAAGCCATTTTGTGATCTAAGCCTGGCCACAATGCTTGTCCTTGAACAGGTCTCAGTAATAATGATCTTAAGGGAACAAAAGAACAAATTGTTACCAGGTAAGAGAAGCAACAATAGCAAAGTAACACATCAGTTGTAAAGATTCCCAGTTGTGTTTCTGTTTTGCAGAATTTAAACCCCCCTCAACCACCAGATCAACTGGAACCTAAGGGAAGATGATGTTGACCTTTTCTAACCCTCTTGACTTCAATCAACTAGAGCTTGGACTCTCAATTGCCCAAGTCCGTTTACGAATGTACATGTACTCTTAGCTTAAAACTTCCCCAATTTTGCTGTTCAGTGAGACGCTGCTTTAGGAAAGATCCCTGGTGTCCTCCTTACTTCCTGCAAGTAATGAATACTTCCTTTTCCCAATCGTTGGCTTGTTTGTGTCTTTTGGCTCAACACCCACCAAGAGGCAACCCAAGTTCTCAGGCGACAAGAATAAAATTCTAAGTATTGTACCATGGACTTTTTAAGTCTATATCTTCTATATATTTTTTAAAAAATTTTTAAACATCATGTCTTTCCAGAAATTATCATTTTTTTATCTTGTGAGAAGCTGGCATTACCTGAGCGATTATACTATCATTATGTTGTGTTTACTTAGTCCATTAGATTGTATATTATGGTATCCATTACATTATTACACAATGTATTTAATATAATTAGTAGAGACATCTAAAATATACATGTCTTAGGATATGAATATTTAATTTGCATAGTTAATTCTTCTTTCTAAAATATTTGGCTAATTCATGTTGGAACACACTTTTGAACTTTGTATTTGGCTATTATGTGTAACCATCTATGATGATTAACTGTAAGACCTCTTTTCCACCTGGTTATTATTAGATGATGATTTCTGGTAAACAATCTTTCCTATATTTGATTCAATGTGTACTTTTTCTGTGATTACTTGGCTTATCTCCTCTGTTTAGTCTTGCCTGCTTACACAAATAGCCACGCATACGAATGAAAGTATAATTAATAAAATGTGTGGTATGTACGTAACACTCCTACTTAATAAAAGCAATAAAAATTAAACATATACTATAACATTCACACATCTTTTGCTTTGTAACTAAATACTTTATTTCATATTTTGAGAATCATTGCTGTTCTTCAGTTGAAAAATATTGGTAGCCTAGATATTTCTTGACAGAAAATGGAAACAACTACCTCCCCTAAAGTAATTTATACGTTGACAACTACATTTAAAGGAATTTCTTTAAATGTAGAATCTGGGTTCTGTGGCACATATAACATTTTAGTGGTAAACAAATATGCTGCCAATAGTGTTTGGGTCACTTTTAATAGTGACAGAGATTGAGAATACTTTTTAGGTCTTTTAACATGTTGAGTTCAAATTGAGTTTATGTGACTTCTTTGCAACTTATATGATTTCATTTGCTGCTAGGTCCTAACTAGCTAATTTGGCCAAACAACTGAAACTGAAGGAAAAGTTGTTAAGAGGAGCTCCAGTAGCACAATCGGTTAGCGTGCGGTACTTATATAGACTTTATTTATTGTTCCGAAAGCCCTTAAAATTCTGCCTTCCTCTCTGGACTCTGGTGGCCTGCCCCTAGATAGGCTGTCTGAACATGGCATTCAGTAGATGATGAACTCTCGATAGGGAGAGTGCTGGCCCCATTACTTTGTTCATGTGTGAGAGTACAGCCTGGATAAGTGACCGTAGAACCCCATCTGTTCACTTGAAATATCCCAAACAGAATATTAAATTCCCGCTAATAAATCTATACAATCTGCTCAATTATCTCATTTAAGGGAAGATGTCACCTGGACGTCAGTATGAACACTGCACCTTAACAGCTTCCTGCTCTCCAACAGACTCAATCAAATGGATCTCAATTAAAGCCATTAGATAATTTTTAAATCCATATTAAAAAATTAAGGAGACAACAAAGTATAAGTAATAATGATAATCATAAATCAAAATAATAAAGAACAGTAAACATATAACTAGCTGGCATCTGATCAATCTATTCCTTCATTGCTTGGCTCTGCCCATGAAAATTATCCTCAATCCCCATGTTCTCTTCCTAACTTCCCAAAATATGAATTTATCCCCTGAATATGTATATCCACAAAGACACATATAGTAACACACAATCTCAAAGAATCAGGAATGTCAGTCCAACCCCATCCTCTCTTTGACAGGAGACACTCTAATGTGTTACTATTTTCTTTAAATATCTCTGAAGGTGCACGAATCTCCCAATGGCTATGAAGTCTGAAGCACGTATCTGTCTCCTTCACCTCTGATGAGAGACAAAGGGAGAGAGAACGAGTTTTAATAAGAACACAGCCAAATGATGCAAAGATGCCAAAGAGGAAAGGGATTAAGACATTTTATTTGACAATACATTTATTTCAGTCAGCATTTATTGAGAAATATCCCTTTCAAGCCAAACAAGCTACATAATTTGTGGGACCAGTATAAAATAAAAAGGCAGTATCTCTCCTTCAAAAATGAGTAGGATTTCAAGATGGCAACAACTGCACAGGTCACCTGCCCATGAAGCTGGCCCTGGTCCAGGTAAGGCTTTTGGTCATGGACACAAATACAAACACATAAATCTTGCTTTCAAGCAAATGAGAAAAAAGCACAAAAACATAAAAATTATTGTTTGGAGTAGGAAGAGATGAGTGTATTTAGGAAGAACAGTCCAATTTGGGGCATAGAGAAGAGCCATCAACTGGGCGATCCAGGGAAGCTCTTAAGAGAGAGGCATCTGAATTAGAGTTTGAAGGATCGATAGTGATGAAGGAGTGGCCGAAGCAGAAAGATATTGCTGGAAGATGGGGGGAAAACAAACAGATTTCCAAAGGGATGAGGATTTCTACCAGAACAAGCTGCTTTAACAAAATCATGCTTTGTTTATAGCTATGAGTCATGTTTAAACAAAATCAGAAAGGGATTTTATGTGGAAGGTAAAATTAATGATGCCAGAGTTGGGTTTTCATTTCTTTAAGAGTCTGTTTTTGGTCCACCATTCCTGTGCCAAGCAGAGCTGATGTCTTGAACCCCTGGGGTCTTGGGTATCGACTCCTGTGGAAAGGCAGGGTGGGAGACATGGGCAGAGAAGAGGTTCTGATTTGAGCTGTGGGGGAAAATGGGATCTTGATCTCAAATAAGGGAAATCAGAGAGAAAGGGGAAAGGGAAAAAGAAAATAGAGGAAAGACAAATGAGTTGATAAGAAGTTGAAGAGTCAAAACAAGAAAAGACTCACCTCTGTTCTTTAGATGATGAGTCAACTATAACCAACATGACCAGGGAAACTATTACCATCAAACAGATCAATATCAGAAGGTAGGAGTATCCAACTAGTTGGGGATAAAGTAAGGAAGTCAATCTATAAAGTACTCTCTATTCTACCACAGTTAATGCTTCTCATTTCACAATAGTGGCACCTCCCCAGAGCTTTCTTCTGTCTTTTCCAGGACTCTCATTTCAATTCTTCCTGAGTCTATGTCCCTGCTCTGCCCACTCCCTCTCTCTTTCACCAAATCAATAGGTCCATCTTTCTTTTCTCTTTAGTACCTCTAATCTAATTGCATTTTCTTGAAATTTAACTGCTGTCATGCTCCATCCTTCTTTACTTGGATTCCCCCACCTGTATCCTCTTGTGCATAGCATCCTAGCCACTTCCTAAGCTCCTCACTCATTAGCCCTTGGACTATGAGAAGACTATCACCTCCCAGCTGGGCCCCAGTTCTTTCTCACCCCAATGGATGATTAGGTCCTGTCCTCCTAGACTGCTGTGCTTTACTCGGCAACTCAGACCGGCCGCCTCCCCAGCCGCCACGTCCAGGGTTACTTGGAGATACCAAGTCCCGTCAGCATTGGGCAAGACATCTCCTTGCTGAGTGCCTGGCTGCTTCTGCTCACCCCTCATCCACATCACCCACACGGGTTTTGGATGAAAGCCAGAGACGTGACACATCAGCAACAGACGACCAGGCCCAGGACTGGGGCCTTTGGACACCCAAGCCTCTGGCTTCACTAGAAAGGAGAAGATAAGGAGAAATGAAATTTAGGAGGGTACCCTAGGCCACAACTCAGTGACTTAGGGTCCCTTTGCAGTTTGAGTAATCACTTCTTTCTCTTTTCTTGGGAGCAATTCTAAACCCATACTTTTCACCCTCTAGCTTATTATGTGATTCAAAAAGTTGATAAAGGGTAGAAAACTCAAATACAAGAGTTGAAACACTAGAAATAAGAGGGGAGAGAGAGTTGGGCTCACCTTGTCGTTGCAGTTCTGACTTCCCTGCTTCAAGGAGGCCTGCCAGAAACCGAGGGCAGGTGTCACTGAGAAGGCTCTGAATGATTTCTTTAATAAATTTGTAGTGGTTGAGCACCTTACAGACATTCTGAGCTCGACTCCCTGCTCCTGGAGACGGTTTCCAGGAATTTTCTTGGAAACTCAGGAAATCTGATCCTTGATATGCCCCATTTAAGAAGCTTTCTGAGGCCTTCCCAGGATGAATTAAACAGCCAAATGATACCTGGAGCTCAAAGGGGTCTGTGGGTGGACAAGAAAGAGAGAATCAATATGGAAAGAATTACAGGGAAGGAAAACTTGCTGGGGGATCACATGGAAGACTAGAGATGTGGCAGGAAAAAAGGAGGAAATTTGTGGGAATAAAATTTTGAGATAATAAAGGTATTTTGAAATACTGAAGGGGAAGAGCTAGATGGGAAGACTGTTAGAGAATCAGAAGATGGTCTGGAAGAGCAGACTGGGGAGTGGTTAGGTACAGGTTGAATCCTGTAAACACTCAGGCCAGGAAGAAAGGAGGGCAGAATCCTGGTTAGGAAAGGCTGACCAGGAGTGCTGGGCAGAAGATCAAGAAGAGACAACTATTCAAGGTCTAGAATATGAGGGTATATTCAGGAGTGTGAGAGCTGTGTATATGGGGGTAGAGGAGGGGGATAGAGTGGGGATGGTGGTGAAGGGTGCAGCAGAGAAGAGTGACCAAAAGGGGACAAGTACAAGATCAGGAAGTTTGGAAGACGGTCAGGGTACATAAGCCATCTACCCTCTGGAAGATGGTCGGAGCCATCAGGCAAACATTAGCTTGGAACAAAGAACTCACATTGAAACTGAAACTGACTGGCAAAGGCCTGCACTTCTCGAGGGAAACTATGGATGTACAACCGCAGGAATGCCTCGATATTCTTCAGCTCCTCCTTGCTGAAGTTACCCTGGGACCAAGGCTTCAGAAAGCGGATGGTGCCCAAGACACTGTCCCAGCCATGAGTCTGCAGCTCACCCAGCCAGCCTGAGCCCTGGGTGTGTGTCCAGCTGCGATTGGCAAAGGAGGAGATCTGGAGCACGTGGAAGGAGAGGGGCTCTTCTGCGGCCGAATGACGGGGTCCTAAGACCTGTGGAGCTGAGAGAGGGAATGAAAGGACAGGAGAAGAGAGCCCCATAAAGGGGCTCTTTATGGATATGGTTAAACAGGTTGCATATAGTCCCACACCCCCTCCCCCGGGCCAGCATCCTCACCCCAAAATCAGAGAGATTAACTGAGACTACGGCCAAGGATACTTTGCATGGAACTAGCCTGGCGGGCAGACTCCAAGGGCATTCTGTAGGAGCGTTACTCCCTCTTCCCCCAGGTCCTCCCCAGAACTTCTCCATCCTGCAGTGCACAACCACAGGTATCTTTCCACCTGGGATCAGCTTACCCACTTTGCTCGCCCCATGGCAGAGAAGTCCCTTGAAGAGCAGAGGCAGGAGGAGGAGCATTGAAGCTCTGTTAGGTGAAGGATGCCACCGCAGGCAAGCTGCCCTCAGAATTCAGAGACAGTTCCCCTCTCAACCCTCTTTCCCTCTCATCTGACTTCCTTTGGCACACCAACACACAAAACCTCTCCCTCTGCCCACTTCCTTGTCGGAGAAACCCTACAGCCTCCGGCAGTCACAGGCCTCCCACACAGTCTCTCATTTCCCCTCCATTTCTCACACTGTCCGGTCCAGATTTTCTTCCTGCTCTTGCCTGCATCGTCCTGACCCTCTCGGTTGCACCCAGTCCTGGCTCATGGCAAAGGCTGCAGTCTGTGGTCTGGCTGGAAATTTTAGTGTCTTTTAGTCTTAGAGAAATCAAGTCCACACTTGGGTTCTCAATGTCCTCTTCTGTGAGAAAAAGTGATGGAAGGTGATCAGTGATGCCCAGTGGCCTTTCCAGCAGTCTCCCCACCACTTATCCCTCTGTGGTCTCCTCCTCCTGTCTGCTCCCTGGCTCCCTTTCCCCCTCTTCTTGGTCTTCCCCGTCTTTCTCTACTGACCCATTGTTTTCCCTCTGGAATCCATTCTCACTCCTCTCACTTGTCCTGCTTGTTCTCCCTGTCCCCCTTCAGTCCCCCTCTGTCCCTTCATTCTGCTCTTCTCAAAATCATTATCAGAAGACAAGAGGCATTTTGAGTGTAGTGGTACAATCCACAGGCAAATGTCATAATCCATAATGGAAAAGAAACAACAATGACAGTACAGGTTATCAGATAATCTATAGAAAATGCCCTTTTGCTCAGTTTCCCCACTCAGACCAGTTGTCACTGTTGAAGGGTCTATTACCAGGTTTAACCTGGAAGTGGTGAGCTGGCAGGCAGGTGGATTTCCATTCATGTTGTGTGAATTGGTCTGGGGTCAGTATACAGGGGCCTTGGATCCTCGCCCCTACACCAAATGAGTTGAGTGTGTCTACAAGTCAGTGGGCAAGCTTCACTCTGTGCATGAGGGGTGGGCAGGCAGCCTTCCCCTCACAGTTCATGGCCTGGGAGCATTGGTGTCCTGTTGGTGGTCACTGACTAGAGAGGAGTTCCACTGGAGGTGGGAAAGTGAATCTAGGGGACTGGAGTGTGCATGGGAGAATTAATTACTGAGTTGAGTGTTTATTTGGGTTCCTTTCATTGATGTTTGCTGTGGCAGCCTCAAGGCAGTTGAAACACCATACCTTTGTTTGTGACATTAGTTAATGCTCACTGGGTGCCAAGAAATTTGCCAGACACTAAGGTTTCAGAGAGAAAATTTCTTTAGTGAAAACAAAACAAAACCCAACATAAAGCCTCTACTTTTATTATAGAGAAAGCTCACAGAATAGTGATCAGAATTGTTGAAAAAGATCCACACTCAGTCTCATCTTGCTATTGTTTCTGAATTCTAAAGAGAAAAAAAAAAAAAAAACCTCACAAAGTTTCAGATATATATACTGGCTACTTACATAGAAGAGAACGACACAGGCTTCAGATATTTCATATGCAATGCTGTAGGGAAATATTTCAGAACTCTGAGGTAATGAGATAATTCTAAATTTCTTCATTCAGGCAAATTTTCATTCTCCCATGAGGGCAAAATTAATCCATATTTGAACTCAAAAAGTCAAACAATATGCCACATAACTCCTTTATGAAACAAATTATCTGAGTAAAACCAGAAAATTGCCTCAATAAAGAACTCAAGAAATGATACAAGAATACTGGTATAAAATGATTTATAAAATATATAGTTAACTCTAAATAAGCATTTAAAATTAACTTGTAAAATTTAACACATTTGTTTAATATTTCAGAAAAAATTAATAATAGTTGAAGAATTAAATTCCATATTAATTCATCAAAACTTGGGAAGGGAGATGAAAAGAAAGGAGAGAAATAAGGATTACTGTATTTCAAATCATATTATATAGACCATAAGAGCACAATATAAAATGGAGTCAATTAGAAAAATCATTTCAATTATGATGTTTATGTTGGTTATAGCTAAACTAAGCCATATGAAGGAAGTTCTCTTTTATTCCAAAACTGGTAACATATTTTTTCATCAGTGTATGTTTAACTTTATTGAGGGTTTTATCAGACTTGTAGTAAGATGATATAGACAACCACATTAATCGATTTTCTAATGTTCAATTATTCTTACACTCCTGGTAAAAACTCTACATGTTGTATCTAAATTTACTTAAATTCCTAAGTGAAATTGGATAATAGCTATTGGGTGTTCGGTTCCATTGTTTGCTTTGTTTTTTTGTTTGCTTTATTTATCTTCAAGTATTCTTGTCAGGTTGCTGAGTTTTTGTGTTGTGATATTCTAGCCTCATGAAATAACTTCCGTTGTTTTCCATTATTTTATATATCTTGAAACATCATTAAGAGCCTGAAGCCTTTTGGATTAGTCACAAACTTGCCATCAGTTTCAATTTTTATGGTAACTGATATACTTAGGGTTTCTTTTTCTTTTGGGTCTTATTTGAATCATTTATAACTTTCAGTAAAATTTTTCATCTCATTTTGACTTCAAATGACCTGAAATGAAGTTGTACATAGTTTCCTCTTATTAATTTTTACTCTTTACTGCATCCATTAACACCCACTTTTTAAATCCCAGTGTTCTTTATTTGTGTATTATCTTTTTTATCATTCCTTCTAGAGTTTACTTTTATATTTTATTAATTTTTTTTCAAAAAAGCTGTCTATGTCTCATTTGGTAGTTTCTATTATAATATGTTTTAATTTCTATTTTAATGATACAGCCTTTATATTTACTTCCTTTCTTCCTCACTTTTTGATTCACTTTACTTGGTCATTGAGTGAATGTCTAGATCACTTATTTTCAACATTTCTTCTTCTCTATAAATACATTTAAAGCTATATATAGCTCTGTAAATCTACCTTGGTTTCATAATATCATTATGGTCTATAGACACAGATAGATACTGAAGAGAATACATACTATCCTACAAAAAAAACATAATACATCATCAAAAGATTCAAATGGCATATGCTAAACATAGTACAAGTAACTTACTAATTTGGAGAACTGTAAAATCATTCACAAAATAAAATAAAGCAAAAATGTTGGAGAAGAAAGTAATTTTACTATTTCACAAGAAATTGCACTGTCACATGGGGGAAATAACCACACACCAGTTTTCAATTTTGAGGTTACTGAAGCCACAAGTGACAACAATGACTGAGAAAAGCAGCAAGAAATTTCTGATAACAGCCCCACAACAATTTAAAAAATCATAACATTTCTTCTAAATTAAAATCCTGAAGATAAATTCCAAAGGAAAAAATATTTAACTAACTTTAATTTTTGGTACTTAATATGGTATAATTGTTTCCTCCTTTTTGTTTACTGTTTGTGGCCAGGTCTCTTTTAAGAAGAAATTCTCCATCCTCTGCTTCGCTCAGGGGCTGGCCCACAATCACACTCACAGATCTCCTTTTGTTTACCTTCTTGCCAAAACTGAAAAATTCACTGGAAACATATGACAAGATGTCGCTTTAGACAAAGAAATCTTCCTAAGCAAGGAAATGATGGGGAGAAATTGCCTAGAAATGATTTAAAATAGTATCCTTGAACACATTTGTATAAATGTAAGGAAGTATCCAATCTGCTGCTATTGAAAACTCTGTAATCATCTAGGGACCTTCCTGTATTTCCTCCAGTGAAGTCTGGTTTACAAGTTTAATGATATTAGAATAAGCAGTACCAATTTAATAAAATGTTAACAGAAGGTATAAAGTAACATCAACTTCTATTATATATAGCTTTAAATGTATTTATAGAGAAGAAGAAACTTCAAGCATTCAATACTCAACCATATAATAAAATCTCATCTTTCAATTTGAACGTGTTGCCCGTTTTTCAAAGGTGCAGGAAAAAGGAGAGAATATTCACAGACAGTCCAATATGATCACACGGGCCATTTCTAAGCTTCATTATCTACTCAGCAATTGTTTAATCTTCCAACTCTGCCCACACAGCCAACTCCTGCCTATGGTTAATTTCCAGGAGGTTTATATATTCCAGCTCTTTTCCTTCCAAATCTAATTCTAAAGCTCAGTGACATTTTCTCTCTGAGGTCTCATTCTTTTTCAGAGAGATTTCCATTTAGATAACAATTCCATTCGTGTGAATTTATGAAGCCAATGTTGTCCCAGATAACCACAATAACAGGGTACAAAAAGGTCTCTTTGGGGGCTTCCCTGGTGGCGCAGTGGTTGAGAATCTGCCTGCCAATGCAGGGGACACGGGTTCGAGCCCTGGTCTGGGAAGATCCCACATGCCGCGGAGCAACTGGGCCCGTGAGCCACAACTACTGAGCCTGAGCGTCTGGAGCCTGTGCTCCGCAACAAGAGAGGCCGCGATAGTGAGAGGCCCGCGCACTGCGATGAAGAGTGGCCCCCACTCGCCGCAACTGGAGAAAGCCCTCACACAGAAACGAAGACCCAACACAGCCAAAACTAAAAATAATAAATAAATAATAAATAATTTTTAAAAAAGGTCTCTTTGGATTAGAACACTAATCCACATTGCTCTGATCATTGCCCTTAACCTCTTATTGGATTACCTTCAGACTCCCCAAAGTCTTAAATAATTATTTCTAAGAGCACCTTTGTGATTCTTCCATGAACTTACCAATGAGTCCATCCAGCTCCCACCTTTTGAAAACCTGTGTGCAAGTTTCTCAGCTCTGTCTTCCATGTCCTCAGTCATTGTGTGTCATGCACCACTATATTTATGGGTATTGATATGAACTGGGTCCGTATGATCTAAAGTAGTACAGTATGCTCTGAAGCCCTCAAAGTGCTAATTCCAAATGGAAATCCATGTCTTTATCCCCCCTTTTGGTTACATTTTTGTTATGTAGCTTAAGGAGTTTTGAGTTATGCTAACCACATCTTAAAGTAGTGCTGCCTAACAAAACTACCTGTATGATAGAAATGTTCTATTCTGTGATGTTTGGTATAGTAATTAATTTAATTTAATTTAGTTTAATTTTGGAAAGAGCAGTTTTAGTGTTGAAACTGAAAACAGTAACTTTCTATTTTTATCCATATCCCTATGGCTTTCTGTGATTCAAATGTGTTCAGCCCACAAATCTGCCAAACCTTCCACTCATGTCTGAATCCTAGTTCAGCCCAGGCTGGAACCCCTGACACACCTGCATGCTGACCTCAGTGCTTCATTTAGGGAGTCTGGAGGATCCATCATCACAACAACCTACCCTTCTGCATCCACACTACTGAGTTCATGATATCTTATATTCTATGGCTAAAAATCAATGTTTCTTAATTCTTTGCACTGATTAGTGAAGTACAGCAGAAGATGGAGTGGTCATTGCATAAGGCTGGTTTCTCATTAGCCTGAGGATCTTTACGCTGATCATCTCCAGCCAGGATAGTTAACCCTTCTTAATAGGTTCATGGAGGCTTTCAATGAAAAATATTTGAATAGAAGATGTAATACTGAATTTCAGCTTTTACATTTTTCATTCCTATTAAATTGACATCTTGTCCATGCATTCCTAAATTAAATTTTTCTTTCACTGCTCTCACCCAGATGAATTTCTTTTTAGTTGTTCTTAGTTTATTTCATAGAGTGTAGACCCTCAGATTAAGCACTATTTCATGTGGCACACACTTGTGTAGGCCATCTTAACAGTTTACATACTTTATGAACTCTGGCTACTTTTTTGGGTTTTTTTGTTTGTTTTTAGACTTTACTAGGACTTTTTAAGATAACTTTTTATTTGGGAATAATTTTAGATTTAGGGAAAAGATGCAAGATAGTATAGAAAGTTCTACACAGTTTCTCCTAAAGTTAACATCTTACATAACTGTGGTAAATTTGCCAAAACTAAGAAATTAATATTGGTACATCATCATTAAAGTATGGATTTGTTCAGATTTCACCAATTTTTCCACTAATTCATGTTTTCTCTTCAAAGTTCCCATCCAGGATATCACACTGCATTTTTTTTTAAGTGCTTATCATTTTTTCTCTCAGCTCTCTAAATGAAGGCAACTTGTTGGACTATGTCAATGTTGACAATAGGATGATGTGAATTTTTCTGTTGGTAAAGCAGGAAAAGGGGCCAGCTTGGGACTTGAGATGGTTAAGGAGACTCTGTCCATGACTGCTACAGGGGCCAACTTAGTTCTTTTACCAGCTTGCTGGTCAGATCATATCACACTGCATTTAATTATCGTGTCTCTAAAGAGACACGATAAGGCCTTTAGTCTTCTCTAATCTGTGACAGCTTCTCCATCTTTCCTTGTTTTCATGACCTGAACAATTTTGAAGAGCACTGGCCACATATTTTGTAGACTTTTCCTCACTTTGGGTTTGTCTGATATTTTTCTCATGATTAGTTTGGGGTTGTGAGTTTGAGGCAAGAATACTACAGATGTGACACGCCCTTCTCATCACATCATGTTAGAGGCACATGATAGCAACATGATTTATGACTGGTAATGATAATCCAGATCATTATGCTAAGCTTGTGTCTGCCAGGTTTTTCCACTAAAGTTACTACTTTACTTCTCACACTCTATGCACCAGAAGTGAGACAATTAGTCCAGCCCACGTTCAAGGGCAGGGAATCAAACTCCACATCCTGGAAGGGGAGTTCCTACATAAATAGTCTGGAATTCTTCTGTAAGGAAGATTTGTCCCTTTCCCCCATTTTTAATTTATTCATTATTTATTATACTTGTGTGGGCTTATGTTTGTTTCATTTATACTCTTGATTTTACTAAGATTTTTAGGACCTGCTATTATCTCTTCTCCTAACCATTTCAGTGACCACTCCTAACTCTGCCATTCATTTCCTTAACTTTTCCTTGTAAATAAGCTCTCCAAATTAAGGCCCACTTTCAAACTCCAAAGTCATCTGTATCCCTGTTCCAATACTATATGGAAAATATTCTAACTTCTTATTTTCCCTTAGAATCACACAAAAAAAGAAGAATTGAAACAAGAGTATTATTAGGCCATCTTGCTTTATGTGGATATTGCTTGAACAAATTGCACAATTCTGTGAGCTGTGGCAGCCACAGCTGTGAAATGAGAACAACTATATTACCTTCCTCATGTGATTATTGTGAGAATTAAATGAGAAATGCATAAAAAAGCACACAAGAAACATTTAAACATTATTAACTCCTTGTATCATTAGAACCACTACCACCACCACCATCATCATCATTACTATTATTACCACAGATGACCTCTGTAACTTGAGGAAACAATAATGTCTCCCTCATAATGGCTCCTGAATGTGCTAATGTCATGGGTTAAAGTTTCCATCTGCCTCCCTGAATTACTAATAAATCTTTGAACTTTCAAGATCATGATCTTAACCAATTTTATTGACTTTTAAAATAACACTGGAATTTCAGTTTTGCAATGGTACATTCGATCCTTTAGGAAAAACTATCCTGCTGAGATCAGCTAGATAGATTTTGAAAAACATCATCCATTTGAAGATGTCTGAGAACTGTGAAGACAGTGAGGAATTAGAGGCCATGATCCAGAAAAGGAAGGAAGTCCTGAGAGGTGGAACCCAGCATTTGGGACCACATTCCCTTCACCCACAGGCATCCATTACCTCCAAAAGTGGTGCCTGAGAAACCAAGAGGCTGAGCAGAACCTTCCAGAGTCATGGGGCTAAGGAGACAAAAATTGGAATTGGGGGCCTACATGGAAACAGAAGCCCTGGTAGACACCACAAGCTTTCAGTTAAAACTCTAAAACTTGGCATTCTAAAGCCCTGTACCTTAATAGTAAAAGTAAATCAGAAATAGAAAAGATAGAGCAGCCCTCACAGGGACTGAAATTCACACTCAAATAATTGCAATTCCTGATTTGATTAGGTCAACTGACATTGCTAACCCCCAACCCTAACTTCAAGTTAAGCAATGGAAAGGGTAAATAAATCAAAATCAATATTAGCTGTGTTAAATAAATTTAAATTTAAATTCATTTAAAATTTGCTGTATAAAATAAATTAAAATATATGAGAACTGTAGCATATAAGTCGGGAGAAGGATAAATGGAATTAAAGTGCTCTAGGATCACTGCACTAGCATAAAGTGGTAAAATACTAATTTATATTAGAATTTAATAAGCTTAGGAAGCATGTAAAACTTTCTGGGATAAACAATAAAATAGTAAAAGATCATGAAACCAACAAGTTAATAAATGGGAAAATGAAATAATTAAAAATATTTAACCCAAAAAACAGGCAGAAACTCAGGAAGGGGAAAGAATATAAAAGAGACAGGAAAAGAAGGAAGTAATAGTAAGATGATAGATGGTATATTTAAACCCAAAATATCAGTAATTATGCTGAAGATATGTAAACTAAATAATTAAAAGACAAAAGTTGCTAAACCAAATAGAAAACGACTTAACTATATTATGCTCACAAGAGAAATAGCATACATGTAAGTAAACAGAAGATATAAAAGTGAAACAATGAAAAAGATATACTATGAAAACACTAGCCAAAAGGAAACTGGTATGTATATACTAAGTTATGACAAAGTAGCCTTAGAGGTAAGGAAGCATTATAAGGTATAAAGGAGGAAATGAATCACAAAGAAGCTATAACATTGCAAACATTTATGCATCTAGGAATATATTCTCAAAATTATAAAGTGAAACCTGATTTTTTTTAAATCTTTTTTTTTAAGTTTAAGAATGGTGGAGGACTTCCCTGCTGGTGCAGTGGTTAAGAATCCGCCTGCCAATGCAGGGGACAAGAGTTAGAGCCCTGGTCCAGGAAGATCCCACATGTTGCGGAGCAACTAAGCCCGTGCACCACAACTACTGAGCCTACGTTCTAGAGCCTGTGAGCCACAGCTACTGAGCCCACACACCTAGAGCCCATGCTCCACAACTAGAGAAGTCACCACAATGAGAAGCCCATGCACCACAATGAAGAGCAGCCCCCACTGGCCACAACTAGAGAAAGCCCGCACGCAGCAACGAAGACCGAACACAGCTAAAAAAATATATATATATATAAATAAATGAATAAATTTATTTAAAAAAAAAAGAATGGTGGAGATTTCTTTTAATATTCCTCTCTGAGTGATAGAAAAGGCAAATTTACAAGTATTCATAAGATTTGAACAACATAATAAATAAGACAATTGAAGATGGCAGAAGACTAAGACGTGGAGATCACCTTCTTCCCCACAAATACATCAGAAATACATCTACATGTGGAACAACTCCTACAGAACACCTACTGAACGCTGACAGAAGACCTCAGACCTCCCAAAAGGCAAGAAACTCCCCATGTAACTGGGTAGGGCAAAAGGAAAAAGAAAAAACAGAGACGAAAGAATAAGGATGGGACCTGCCCCTCTGGGAGGGAGCTGTGAAGGAGGAAAAGTTTCCACACACTAGGAAGCCCCTTCACTGGTGGAGACTGCGGGTGGTGGAGGGGGGAATCTTCAGAGCCACGGAGGAGAGCGCAGCAACAGGGGTGCAGAGGGCAAAGTGGAGAGATTCCCGCACAGAGGATCAGCACCGACCAGCACTCACCAGTCCGAGAAGCTTGTCTGCTCACCCGCTGGGGTGGGCGGGGTCTGGGAGCTGAGACTCGGGCTTTGGAGGTCAGACCCCAGGGAGAGGACTGGGGTTGGTTGCGTGAACACAGCCTGAAGGGGGCTAGTGTGCCACAGCTAGCCGGGAGGGAGTCCAGGAAAAAGTCTGGAGCTGCCAAAGAGGCAAGAGACTTTTTCTTGCCTCTTTGTTTCCTGGTGCGCGAGGAGAGGGGATTAAGAGCGCAGCTTAAAGGATTTCCAGAGACGGGTGCGAGCGGCGTCTATCAGCACGGACCCTAGACACAGGCATGAGATGCTGAGACTGCTGCTACAGCCACCAAGAAGCCTGTGTGCAAGCACAGATCACTATCCACACCTCCCCTCCGAGGAACCTGTGCATCCCGCCACTGCCAGGGTCCCATGATCCAGGGACAACTTCCCTGGGAGAACACATGGTACACCTCAGGCTGTTGCAATGTCACGCTGGCCTCTGCTGCCACAGGCTCACCCCGCATGCTGTACCCCTCCCACCCCCTGACCAGAGTGAGCCAGAGCCCCCAAATCAGCTGCTCCTCTAACCCCATCCAGTCTGGGTGGAAACAGAGGCCCTCAGGCTACCTACACAGAGAGGCGGGGCCAAATCCAAAGCTGAACCTCAGGAGATGTGCGAACAAAGAAGAGAAAGGGAAATTTCTCCCAGCAGCCTCAAGAACAGCAGATTAAATCTCCACAATCAACTTGATGTACCCTGCATCTGTGGAATACCTGAATAGACAACGAATCATCCCAAATTTGGGAGCAATGATATATATTTTTTTCCCCTTTTTCTCTTTTTGTGAGTGTGTATGTGTATGCTTCTGTGTGTGATTTTGTCTCTATAGCTTTGCTTCTACCATTTGTCTTGGGTTCTGTCTCTCCATTTTTTTTTTTTTTAATTTTTTATTTTTAGTATAGTTCTTAGCACTTGTTATCATTGGTGGATTTGTTTTTTGGTTTGGTTGCTCTCTTCTTTCTTTCTTTTTTTTTATTACTTTAAAAACATTTTTTAATAATTATTTTCTATTTTTTAATAACTTTTTATTTTATTTTATTTTACTTTATCTTCTCTTTCTTTCTTTCTTTCTTTCTTTTTTTTTCTCCCTTTTATTCAGAGCCATGTGGATGACAGGCTCTTGGTGCTCCAGCCAGACGTCAGGGCTGTGCCTCAGAGGTGGGAGAGCCAAGTTCAGGACATTGGTCGACAAGACACCTCCCAGCTCTACATAATATCAAACTGCAAAAATCTCCCAGAGATCTCCTTCTCAACGCCAAGACCCAGCTCCACTCAATCACCAGCAAGCTACAGTGCTGGACACCCTATGCCAAACAACTAACAAGACAGGAACACAACACCATCCATTAGCAGAGAGGCTGCCTAAAATCATAATAAGGCCACAGACACTCCAAAACACACCACTAGACGTGGACCTGCCCACCAGAAAGACAAGGTCCAGCCTCATCCACCAGAACACAGGCACTAGTCCCCTCCATCAGGAAGACTACACAACCCACTAACCAACCTTAGCCACTGGGGCAGACACCAAGAATAATGGAAATTACGAACTTGCAGCTGGTGAAAAGGAGACCACAACCACAGTAAGTTAAGCAAAATAAGAAGACAGAGAAACACACAGCAGATGAAGGAGCAAGGTAAAAACCCACCAGACCTAACAAATGAAGAGGAAATAGGCAGTCTACCTGAAAAACAATTCAGAATAACGATAGTAAAGATGATCCAAAATCTTGGAAATAGAATGGAGAAAATACAAAAAAAGTTTAACAAGGACTAAGAAGAGCTAAAGAACAAACAAACAGTGATGAAAAACACAATAAATGAAATTAAAAATTCTCTAGAAGGGATCAATAGCAGAATAACTGAGTTGGAAGAACGGATAAGTGACCTGGAAGATAAAATAGTGGAAATAACTACTGCAGAGAAGAATAAAGAAAAAAGAATTAAAAGAATTGAGGACAGGCTCAGAGACTTCTGGGACAAAATTAAAGAAACCAGGATTCGAATTATAGGGGTCCCAGAAGAAGAAGAGAAAAAGAAAGGGATTGAGAAAATATTTGAAGAGATTATAGTTGAAACTTCTCTAATATGGGAAACGAAATAGTTAATCAAGTCCAGGAAGCACAGAGAGTTCCATACAAGATAAATCCAAGGAGAAACATGCCAAGACACATATTAATCAAACTATCAAAAATTAAATACAAAGAAATATATTAAAAGCAGCAAGGGAAAAACAACAAATAACACACAAGGGAATCCCCATAAAGATAAGAGCTGATCTTTCAGCACAAACTCTGCAAGCCAGAAGGGAGTGTCAGGACATACATAAAGTGATGAAGGGGAAAAGCCTACAACCAAGATTACTCTACCCAGCAAGGATCTCATTCACATTTGATGGAGAAATTAAAACCTTTACAGACAAGCAAAAGCTAAGAGAATTCAGCACCACCAAAAGAGCTTTACAACAAATGCTAAAGGATCTTCTCTAGGTAGGAAACACAAGAGAAGGTAAAGATCTACAATAACAAACCCAAAACAATTAAGAAAATGGTAATAGGAACATACATATCGATAATTATCTTAAACGTGAATGGATTAAATGCTCCAACCAAAAGACATAGACTGGCTGAATGGATACAAAAACAAGACCCATATATATGCTGTCTACAAGAGACCCACTTCAGACCTAGGGACACATACAGACTGAAAGTGAGGGGATGGAAAAAGATATTCCATGCAAATGGAAATCAAAAGAAAACTGGAGTAGTAATTCTCATATCAGACAAAATAGAATTTAAAACAAAGACTATTACAAGACAAAGAAGGACACTACATAATGAACAAGGGATCAATCAAAGAAGAAGATATAACAATTGTAAATATTTATGCACCCAACATAGGAGCACCTCAATATATAAGGCAAATACTAACAGCCATAAAAGGGAAAATCGACACTAACACAATCATAGTAGGGAACCTTAACACCCCACTTTCACCAAGGGACAGATCATCCAAAATGAAAATAAATAAGGAAACACAAGGTTTAAATGATACATTAAACATGATGGACTTAATTGATATTTATAGGACATTCCATCCAACAACAAAAGAATACACTTTTATCTCAAGTGCTCATGGAGCATTCTCCATGATAGATCATATCTTGTGTCACAAATCAAGCCTTGGTACATTTAAGAAAATTGAAATCGTATCAAGTATCTTTTCCAACCACAACGCTATGAGACTAGATATAAATTACAGGAAAAAATATGTAAAAAATACAAACACATGGAGGCTAAACAATACACTACTTAATAAACAAGAGATCACTGAAGAAATCAAAGAGGAAATCAAAAACTACCTAGAAACATATGACAATGAAAACACGATGACCCAAAACCTATGGAATGCAGCAAAAGCAGTTCTAAGAGGGAAGTTTATAGCAATACAATCCTACCTTAAGAAACAGGAAACATCTCAAATAAACAATCTAACCTTGCACCTAAAGCAATTAGAAAAGAAGAACAAAATAAACCCCAAAGTTAGCAGAAGGAAGGAAATCATAAAGATCAGATCAGAAATAAATGAAAAAGAAATGAAGGAAACGATAGCAAAGATCAATAAAACTAAAAGCTGGTTCTTTGGGAAGATAAACAAAATTGTTAAACAATTAGCCAGACTCATCAAGAAAAACAGGGAGAAGACTCAAATCAATAGAATTAGAAATGAAAAAGGAGAAGTAACAACTGACACTGCAGAAATACAAAAGATCATGAGAGATTACTACAAGCAACTCTATGCCAATAAAATGGACAACATGGAAGAAATGGACAAATTCTTAGAAATGCACAACCTGCTGAGACTGAAACAGGAAGAAATAGAAAATATCAACAGACCAATCACAAGCACTGAAATTGAAACTGTGATTAAAAATCTTCCAACAAACAAAAGCCCAGGACCAGATGGGTTCACAGGTGAATTCTATGAAACATTTAGAGAAGAGCTAACACTTATCCTTCTCAAACTCTTCCAAAATATCGCAGAGGGAGGAACACTCCCCAACTCATTCTATGAGGACACCATCAGCCTGATACCAAAACCAGACAAAGATGTCACAAAGAAAGAAAACAACAGGCCAATATCACTGATGAACATAGATGCAAAAATCCGTAACAAAATACTAGCAAACAGAACCCAACAGCACATTAAAAGGATCATACAGCATGATCAAGTGGAGTTTATTCCAGGAATGCAAGGATTCTTCAATATACGCAAATCAATCAACGTGATACACCATATTAACAAACTGAAGGAGAAAAACCATATGTTCATCTCAATAGATGCAGAGAAATCTTTTGACAAAATTGAACACCCATTTATGATAAAAGCCCTGCAGAAAGTAGGCATAGAGGGAACTTTCCTCAACATAATAAAGGCCATATATGACAAACCCACAGCCAACATTGTCCTCAATGGTGAAAAACTGAAACCATTTCCACTAAGATCAGGAACAAGACAAGGTTGCCCACTCTCACCACTATTATTCAACATAGTTTTGGAAGTGTTAGCCACAGCAATCAGAGAAGAAAAAGAAATCCAAATTGGAAAAGAAAAAGTAAAGCTGTCACTGTTTGCAGATGACATGATACTATACATAGAGAATCCTAAAGATGCTACCAGAAAACTACTAGAGCTAATCAATGAATTTGGTAAAGTAGAAGGATACAAAATTAATGCACAGAAATCTCTTGCATTCCTATACACTAATGATGAAAAATCTGAAAGTGAAATTAAGAAAACACTCCCGTTTACCATTGCAACAAAAAGAATAAAATATCTAGGAATAAACCTACCTAGAGAGACAAAGACCTGTATGCAGAAAATTATAAGACACTGATGAAAGAAATTAAAGATGATACAAAGAGATGGAGAGATATACCATGTTCTTGCATTGGAAGAATCAACGTTGTGAAAATGACTATACAACCCAATGCAATCTACAGATTCAGTGCAATCCCTATCAAACTACCACTGGCATTTTTCACAGAACTAGAACAAAAAATTTCACAATTTGTATGGAAACACAAAAGACCCCAAAGAGCCAAAGCAATCTTGAAAAAGAAAAACGGAGCTGGAGGAATCAGTCTCCCTGACATTAGACTATACTACAAAGCTACGGTAATCAAGACAGTATGGTACTGGCCCAAAAACAGAAATACAGATCAATGGAACAGGATAGAAAGCTCAGAGATAAACCCACGTACATACGGTCATCTTATCTTTGATACAGGAGGCAAGACTATACAGTGAAGAAAAGACAGTCTCTTCAATAAGTGGTGCTGGGAAAACTGGACATCTACATGTAAAATAATGAAATTAGAACACTCCCTAACACCATACACAAAAATAAACTCAAAATGGATTAAAGACCTAAACATAAGGCCGGACACTCTCAAACTCTTAGAGGAAAACATAGGCAGAACACGCTATGACATAGTTCACAGCAAGATCCTTTTTGACCCAGCTCCTTGTGAAATGGAAATAAAAACAAAAATAAACAAATGGGACCTAATGAAACTTCAAAGCTTTTGCACAGCAAAGGAAACCATAAACAAGATGAAAAGACAACCCTCAGAATGAGAGAAAATATTTGCCAATGAAGCAACTGACAAAGGATTAATCTCCAAAATTTACATGCAGCTCAGTATCAAAAAACAAACGACCCTATCCAAAAATGGGCAGAAGACCTAAATAGACATTTCTCCAAAGAAGATATACAGATTGCCAACAAACACGTGAAAGAAATCTCAACATCATTAATCATTAGAGAAATGCAAATCAAAACTCCAATGAGATATCCTCTCACACTGGTCAGAATAGCCATGATCAAAAAATCTACAATAAATGCTGGAGGGGGTGTGGAGAAAAGCAAACCCTCTTGCACTGTTGGTGGGAATGTACTTTGATACAGCAACTATGGAGAACAGTATGGAGGTTCCTTAAAAAGCTAAAAATAGGACTACCGTACAACCCAGCAATCCCACTACTGGGCATATACCCTGAGAAAACCATAATTCAAAAAGAGTCACGTACCACAATGTTTATTGCAGCTCTGTTTACAGTAGCCAGGACATGGGAGCAACTTAAGTGCCCATCAACAGATGAATGGATAAATAAGATGTGGCATATATATACAATGGAATATTACTCAGCCATAAAAAGAAATGAAATTGAGTCATTTGTAGTGAGGTGGATGGACCTAGAGTCTGTCATACAGAGTGAAGTAAGTCAGAAAGAGAAAAACAAATACTATGTGCTAACACATATATATGGAATCTAAAAAAACAAAACCAAAAATGGTCATGAAGAACATAGGGGCAAGTCGGGAATAAAGACGCAGACCTACTAGAGAATGGACTTGAGGACACAGGGAGGGGGAAGTGTAAGCTGGGACAAAGTGAGAGAGTGGCATGGACATATATACATTACCCAATGTAAAATAGATAGCTAGTGGGAAGCAGCCGCATAGCACAGGGAGATCAGCTCAGTGCTTTGTGACCACCTAGAGGGGTGGTATAGGGAGGGTGAGAGGGAGATGCAAGAGGGAGGAAATATGGGGATATATATATATACACGTATAGCTGAGTCACTTCATTATAAAACAGAAACTAACACACCACTGTAAAGCAATTATACTCCAATAAAGATGTTAAAATAAATGAATAAATGAAAATTAATAAATAAGACAATTGACATACTCACATTTTTTTAATTTACCAACAGAAAAATATGTATAATTTTTAAGTACACATGAAACATTTATTCAGATGAATGCATAAAGAAATGCGGTATATCCATACAATGGAATATTATTCAGTCTTTACAGAGAAGGAAATCCTGCAATTTGCAACAACATGAATAAATCCTGGAAGACATTATGCTTAGTGAGAGAAGCTAATTACAGAAGGACAAATGTTGCATGATTCCACTTATATGAAGTATCTAAAATAGTCAAATCCATAGAAGCAGAGAATCAGATGGTAGTTGCCAGGGACAGAAGAAGGGAGAAATGGGAAATTGTCTTCTAATGGATATATAAATTTTCTGTTAGCAAGATGAATAAGTTTTAGGGATCTGCTGTATAATATAGTACCTATGGATAACAGTATGGTATTGTGCACTTTATGCTAAGAGGATAGATCTCATGTTAAGTGTTCTTACCAAACAAAAACACACACATAGCAACACAGGAACTATTTGGAGGTGAAGGATATATTTAGTACCCTGGTTGTGGTGGTGGTATCATGGATGCATGTCCAAACTCATCAAGATGTCTACTTTAAATTTGTGCAGTTTTTTGTACATCAGTTATACCTCAATAATGCTAAAAAGATGACATGTCCCTTAGAGGACAGTTGGAAATGTCTGAAGATATTGATATATTGGTTATTACAACTGGGGGAGGTGTTACTGGCATCTAGTGAGTAGAGGTCAGTGATGCTGCTAAAAATCCTACAATGCAGTGGACAACACTCCATAACAAAGATTTATCCAGCCCAAATTGTCAATACTGCAAAACTTGAGAAATTTTTAGATGAGGGGTTCTTAAAATTAAATGTGCATCCAAATAACTTAAAAGGCTTATTAAAACACAGCATTCTAGTTCCCATTCCAGGATTTCCTGATTCAATAGGTCTAGAGTGGGGCCTGAAAATGTCTTTGTGTAACAAGCTCACAGGTACTACTGCTGCTGCTGATTCATAGTCCACACTCCAAGAAACATATTAATCAGGGCCCTGGCCTGTAGCTGAGGGTGCAGTGAAGCATAGAAAAGCATGCCTACCCTATAAGATGAGTTGGAGTTTAATGCATCCTGGAGAAATAACCAGCTGTGCCAATGCAGAGGAGAAAAAACTATGTTTTCAGTCATTTCCTACCCTGTTCAAATCCTAAAGTCAATATTGTCCTAAAATGTCCAGGTGGCAGAATGGCTTCCAGTACCACTGGCTTCTCCAAAACTTCCGCTTACTCTGACTTCCCTTTCTAAGTCCAACAAAAAATATACTCAAATTCTCACCCTCTGATGTTTTAACTAAAATGAGTTTGGATTTTTTAAAACGGAGTTTCTATAAAACTATGGAATAAGCAAAAGAATGAATAAGTGTAAATGAAAGTCAAAGATATAATTGAATTGATAAAGCACAGATATCAAAGATTCTGAGAGCAAGAACAGCCCTCTTGACTCATTTGCTTGAATATTTAACAACCCACCTGCACTATTACCCCTCACCCATCCTGCCTTTCATTCATTCTCACTGAAATATGAGGAACAAGATCCTTTATGGATGAGTTTTTATTGGTAAAGTATAGTTACAGTATGGGCACAAGTGGTTTTCTCCAGAGGAGTTCAGGGCAGAAACAAGGAGAGCATGATATGTTTTTCTATGTGAGAATATTTTAGTAAGAGGAAAATCTAGAATATTGAAAGAGGAAAAAAGAAGGAAGGAGATGATTTTGGAAAAAAGACCACTAATGTGGCAGTTATATCAACTCACATTATTTTACTAAACAACTACATATGCAAGTAAGAGATCTTGCCTGGGATCCACCTAGAGCTAGCCCTTCTCTCAAGGAACTTATAAGTAGAAGGAAACGAAAAACAAAAAGAACTGCAATGTTGTGGGTACAGAATAAAGTGGACCTCAGCATAACACCAGTCGATGGAGGGTTACTTCCACTGCAGCACTATGGAAGGCTTCCTGGAGAAAGAAGCTGCTCAGCTGATGCTCACGGTTAGAAAATCATCCCAGCAGAGACAGAGAAATTATGTTAAAAATACTCAGCATCTCTGCAAATACAATTACCTCAACATAATTATAGTTAGCTCACTTTGACAAATGATATTTCAGTAGAAGGAGAAAAAAAAGTTTTAAAGTAAGAAGCCAAAATGATGTCACTGTTAAGTCATGTACATCATTTCATTTATTCCGAGGTACATTCTTTCTCACGTCTCACATCCAAGAAATCTGAGTGGATCCTACTACTGATATTGTCTCATAATAAACGTATGATTTTTATTTATTTTTCCGCTGGTATATAAATTATGATTTATCTTACAACCTATAGGAACTCTGATTTGATCAAATCTGATGATTATTTGATGGAAGATGATGAAATTGACTCCTGGGCTGACAGCTT
Source organism: Balaenoptera ricei (assembly GCF_028023285.1). Classification (NCBI taxonomy): domain Eukaryota; kingdom Metazoa; phylum Chordata; class Mammalia; order Artiodactyla; family Balaenopteridae; genus Balaenoptera; species Balaenoptera ricei. The sequence goes on along the minus strand of NC_082639.1, from coordinate 115,526,256 downwards.
GAGCTTCTGGGCTCCTGGATACTTATTCCAAATGGAAAAGGAGACATGGTGAGGGCTCACAAGATAGTCTGATATGACCTGTTAAGAACACAAGCAGTCAGACAGAGAAGGACAAATATCGTATGATATCACTTATGTGTGGAATCTAAATAAATGGTACAAGTAAACTTATTTACAAAACAGAAATAGAGTTACAGATGTAGACAACAATCTTATGGTTACTAGGGGGAAAGGGAGGGAGGGATAAATTGGGAGACTGAGATTGACATATACACATTATTATATATAAAATAAGGACTTACTATATACAACAGAGAATTCTACACAATATTCTGTAATGACCTACATGGGAAAAGGATCAAAAAAAGAGTGGAGATATATATATATATATATATATATATATATATATGACAGATTCACTTTGCTGTACAGCAGAAAGTAAAACAACATTGTAAATCAACTATACTCCAATAAAAATTTTAAAAATAAAATAAAATTTTAAAAAAGAACAGGAGCAACAAAACATCGTTCTACATAAGAGATATTTGCACACCCATGTCCGTAGCAGCATTATTCACAATAGCCAAAACGTGGAATCAATCCAAGTTCCCATTGGCAGATGAATGGATAAACAAAATGTGTTATACAGTCTTAAAAAGGAGAGAAATTCTAATACATACCACCACATGAATGAATTATAAGGACATTATGCTAAGTGGAATAACCAGTCACAAAAAGACAAATAGTGATGATTCCACTTATATGAGGTAACTAGACTAGTGAGATTCATATAGACAGAAAGTAGCATGGTGGTTGCCAGGACCTGGGGGAACAAGGAATGGGGAATGTGGTCTAACAAGTATACAGTTTTAGTTTTTCAAGATGAAAAGAGTTCTAGAGATTGGTTCACAAAATGTGAATGTACGTACTACTACTAAACTGTACGTTTAAAAATGGCTAACATGGTTAAGTTTTATGTCATGCATATATTACAATTTTTAAAAAATAGATTTACATAAAGATGTGAGTTGGGAAGAAAGGGGAAAGGTTCTGGTGGAAACATTGAGGCTAAAGGGATGTAATATAAAATTAACGGAAAGAGTGAGAGGATGGACAAAAAAGAAAGATTAAAAAGGAAAACTCACCAGTGCCTCAAAAACCATAATGCAAGACATAACAAAAGGACCAAGGAGGGCACTGATATTGCCAAAAATATCAAGCTGAGGGAGGGGAGGTGTTCTGACAATTGAGAGAAGACACAGGGATGTCATTTCAAACACATTCTCTAGTTCTCCTGGCTTTGTTACCCACCTGAGTGTCAGCACCACCATTACCTGCTTCTGATGCATGGGCATCTGTGATTCTCTCTCTCATATTCCCGGGCATGATCTATTCACAGCCACCCTTTGTCTCTCCCTCTTGCCCCATCCCACCCAGTCTATAGGTCGTTCATTCTTACCTCTTCTATACCTTAGATCATCTATTTTCATTCCTCTTGGAACTGTAGTCCCAAGGAATAAATCTCAATCTTCCCCTCTCCTTTCCTCCCTCCCTCCCTCAAGACATCTCCTTGCCGAGTGCCAGACTGCTCCCGCTCGCCCCTCATCCACGTCACCCACACGGGTTTTGGGTAGAATCCAGAGACATGGCACACCAGCAACAGACGGCCAGGCCCAGGACTGGGGTCACTGGACAGCCAGGCCTCAGGCTTCACTGGGGCAGGAAGGGGTAAGAAGTGTGTCAGGTTATGACTCTAATCTAGAGGATAGGAACTCAGAAACTCACAAGTTTGGACAGTGACCTCTTCCACTCCTTTGGAAACCAAATAATTTATTGATTAAGCCCCTCCCTTAGATACCTCCTACTCTTGAATTTAAAGAAAGTGGTGGGAAGTGAAATAGAAAAGTTCTGGGGAGAGAATAGGACTAACCTTGCCTCTGCAGTTCCACCTTCCCTGCATCGAGGACACCCAGGAGATATCGAGGGCAGGTTTCTGAGAGGAGCATCACTATGGTACCCCAGATCAATGGTACTGAGTAATGAGTGTGCAAAACCACTGCGCCTTGCTGCTGCCCACTGGTGCAGGCACACATGAATGATTCTTTATTTTCATGAAATTCAGTCCTCCTAAAGCTCCCCTCAAGAAGCTTCTTATGGACTTCCCAGAATGCAGCTCACAGCCTACTATGCCCTGGATCACAAAGGGGTCTAGATACAACAAAAACAGAGACAAAGTTATTAAAAAGCAAGCAAGAAAGAAAGGGATGAGGGGGCTTCCCTGGTGGCACAGTGGTTAAGAATCTGCCTGCCAATGCAGGGGACACGGGTTCGAGCCCTGGTCCGGGAAGATCCCACATGCCGCAGAGCAGCTGATCCAGTTCGCCAAAACTACTGAGCCTGCACTCTAGAGCCCGTGAGCCACAACTACTGAGCCCATGTGTCACAACTACTGAAACCTGCATGCCTAAAGCCCATGCTCCACAACAAGAGAAGCCACCACAGTGAGAAACCCAGGCACCAGCAGCGAAGAGTAGCGCCCACTCTCTGCAACTAGAGAAAGCCAGCGCTCAGCAACGAAGACCCAACACAGCCAAAAATAAAAATATATAAATACATAAATAAATAAATTTATATTTTAAAATATTGTTTAAAAAGAAAAGGATGAAGAAAGGACGTGGGGCTTTGGATTTGGGGGATGGGAGAAAGGTCTGAGATGTGAGATGACTCAAAAACCAATTGCAGTATTCAGAACCTTTTCAGAAAGAAGAGCATTGGGGAGAGGTATGCATGTCATAAATGGTGGAGATGGTCTGTTGTAAGGCTGTAGGGTGGGCATGAGGAGAGAAGGAGAGCAGCATGTGATGGAATCAGGAGTGCAGCATTCCAGGGTGAAGGGGAGAGTTACATTGAGAGAAGGGATCAGGCAGGAGATGCTTGAGGAGACGGATTGGAGGAGGAGGAAGTCACACTTCAGTTCACTCAGGCACAGAGTGGAGAAGTGAGGGCTTTGTCCTTGGGGTTAGAGAGAAGCCAGTTATGCACAAACAAACCAGGAGATGGTTACAAAGGGGGACCTTCATTTATCACACTGGAGTGCAAGAAACAGGAAGAATCTGGGATACTTAGTGGAGGTGTGGAGTCAGAGTTGGAGACTACTCTGGAGAAGTGTATGCATGCAGTTGGGTAAAGTGGGAGGACGGGACCAAGATCCAAGAGAGTAATAGCCTTAACCAGGAGAGAGAAAAACCTTTGAGAATCTCCCCGGAGCAGAGGACTGTACTCACATTCAATCTGGAATTTACTAGCATAGTCCTGCACTTCCTGAGTGAATCCAATGAAGTAGGCTCGGAATAGGTCCTCCAGCTCAATCAACTCCGCATCACTGAAGTTGCCCTTGGACCAGGGCTTCAGGCAAATGGCAAAAGTGCCCCAGTCACTATCCCAGCCATGAATCTGAAAATCATCCAACCAGCCTGAGCCTTGATTTTGTGCCCAGGTGCTATTGGCAAAGGTCGAAATCTGGATAACATGGTAAGAGGTTGGCCCCTGGAAGGCTATGGGTGGTGGAAGCATATGAAGAGTGAGGAGAAAGAGAGAATCAGGATGAAATGATAAAGAACCCAGAGTCTGAACAACAACACAGAGCCTAAGACATTTGCCTGCCCCAAGGCTTCTAGCTCCATCCCCAACCTCCAGAACTGGGGGAGAGGGCTGGAGACAGGAGGGCCCTGACCCTTAGTGATAGGTGCAGCATGCTTTCATCCAGACCCCCTGCACCTGTTCTGGGAACTGCCAGAGTTACTCTTACCGTCTTCATTGTCACCACCTGGGACGACAACTGCTAGCAATAGAAGTGGCAGAAGCAGCATTTCATTGGGAAGTAGAACTTCTGACCCTCAGAGCTGGTGTTTGATCTCTAATTTCAGCAAACCTTTTTCTCAGTACTCTATAATGATTTCCTCTCTCTTCCAACTGACAAATCTCTTCCTCACCCACACCCACACCCGCACGTCACAGAAATACTGTGTCTTCCACAGCTCTGTGCTCCCACTCTGCCTCTCATTTCCACTCCAGCCCTTGACTTGTAGATTTTTTTTAATGTCTCTGGCTTCCAGCTGTTCTCCTTGACCTCAGCTTCCTTCATATTTATTACCTTGGAAAAGCTCCCGTGTGATATTAAAAGGTTATTTCACCTCCCCAATCCTTTATTTCCACATCTGTTAAATAAGAGGGTAATATTAAACAATTGCTCTGCTTCCAGTCTCTTTTAATCTAGAAGAATTCCTTTGGTTTATACATCCAGCTCGACCTCCCTCTTCACTGCCCCTTTCCTCTGGCACTTTGTCATGACCTCTTCCCAACGTTCTCAATGGCCCTTCTTTCTTATCTCATCCCTCTTAACTTTTCTCTCTAACCCACATTAATGGTTGCTGAGTGTGGTTGTGTGTTGACAATCATTTACATGCATGCAAAGCATTTAAATCACTGCTTTAGTGTATTTGGTTCTGGAAACCAAATGCCAGAATTAAATATGACAAATACTGCAGTTTATATTCCGAGAAAAGTTCTCTCATACCATAGCTATTTTTGAGGTTGAAAATTACATTCTACTGAAACTGAGCAGGACACTGTGATACCCTCCTGAGCACAAAATCCTTTTCGTCCCATGTTTCTTGTTTGTAGAAAATAGGCTTCATTCAGCCTCCTTTACCTTCCCAGAGTTCCAAAAGGCAGATTCAAATCGTTGCTAATCAGGGAAGGGAGGGAATGCAGAAAAAGGAGGAGCAGCCAAGAAACAATAGAGCAGCCCTGGGGAAGTGTCCTGGTTCCACCTCAAAGAATATACATAACAATATCTTTGACTTCTTCTGCAGGAAATAAGGCCACCACCCCAGGTGGAGGATGGCAACTTCAGGCTGAGTACAAGATTCTTGGAACACCGCCCTGCTACCTCACAACCAAACAGAAGAAAGTCACACACCCTGCATCCCTCCCCCCAGATTTTGCCTATAAAACTTTTGCTCAACCAAAGTTTGCCCATTTTTGGCAGGCCAGTCAACCCTTAATGCTTCAGGGCTCTGATCAGAAACCTAGGTCCAGACCAGAGAAATGATGGCAAGTAGGCATGGTTTGCTATAGAAAGACAGCATGGATGTTCAGAAACAAGGAAGGGATCTTCTTGTTGATGTAAAAAACAGGGTAAATGGTATGAAGAGAGGAAGGAATCTTACTGTTTGGGTTGCTTCTGGACCCACATTGAGTTTAAATGATGGAAGTTTATTGAATAGCTAGATCACTTCCAAATAAAATAAGATACTGAAACATTAATAACAAACATTGGTTTCCCTTTGCAGAGAAAATAAGGGACAATTGATGAATATGTTTGGTGCCACCCTGAGATATTCTCTATAAGAAAGCACATTTTGAGAAATTATTGTTGGTATTTATGTTTAGCAATCTACAGAATGCTAATATGAAAGACAGTTCATAATTGCTTACTTGTTAGTTTTCACTAGAAATTAAGGTTTTTAGAGTTGAGGATTCTAATTTAAACATGTAATTAAAGCTACTAAATAAGGGAAATATTTCAGTGTGCCAGGAAAGGAAGATTCATGTTTTCAATAAAAGAAGGTATGCGGAATGGAACTGCATTTTGTTAAAGGGAAAAAGGGCAATTTTCTCCTACAGCTGGTGGTTTCTGAATGGAAAAGAAAATAAGGGACAAGGTGATATGGATACAGAAATTTGTAGAATGTTTGTGAAAGGGAATACTGAGAAGAGCTGTGAATCTCAGGTTTCTCTAAGATTGGATTAAATTTAGTTGGGTAAATGGATTTTGTTGTAAGTGGGCTATTTGGATTTGGTTTGGATTTGGTTTCTCTGTTAAGAGAACAAAGTTTTCTTGGAATGCTGCTTTTGATAACAAATTGTGTGAATTTCTTTGCCTTTAAGTGATCTGTATTTGCTTTTGAAATCTTTTCACTTTGGTTAAGTGAATAAGTATTGTCTGCCAGCTTCTAAAAGTTTGACCTCCAGCTACTTTTGAGATACTTCAAAGTAGCCCTGAGGCATCTCAGAGAAATATTAAATTAACTATGATTACCTGGTATGTTAAATTACAGGGAAAGCATTGTCAAATGAATGATAAGCCTTCTCAGGTTATACTGTATGGATAAATGTTATTAATACAGATATTCTAAAAATTACATGAAATTCCTAAAAATCTGGTATGTCCTGATAAAATGTTACCAGTCATAATTCTGGTTATTGTAACCAAGTTTCTTTACTGATTACATCATAATCAGGTGTTTAACCATGACTTTTAAATCTTTCTGTCATTTAAAGACAGTTATTGTTGTACTCTGATGCTTTTGCCAAAGTGCTTTATCTTCAAGAAGATTCATAGGAAGGAAATTTTGACAAGTACAAGTCTCTGATAAATTTCAGATTATACCACTGAACTGGGTAAGAAATTAAAGAATCCTGATGGAAAACCTGGTGGCTTCATAAAAAGTTAACAGAAGGATTAGTTACTGAGTGAACTGGTGAATATAGTTATAATGTTTATGGGTTTTTGTCTGGAATATTACTGGTTTTGATCTATGTTTTCCAGATATAGGGAAGCCCTTCCCTTCAAGCTACTATGACTTAACAGCAATTGGGTAAATTACACCTCTATGGATAGAATTGAAATGCTATTCTTTTCTCTCTGCCTGGTCTCTCCAGAAATAGGAGAGTCTTGGGTTCTGAGGAGGCTTATCAAGTGAATGGGAAAAACTATCTCCTGGCATGTGCAAGAATTTTGATATTTTGGAGACCTCTAGAAAAGAGAAGTCCACTGAGGCAGAATCTGATGGCAGGCCTTTGGCATGGATTTCCTGGCCTTGAGAGGCCTTTGTGGGAATTCAGTCTGAGACTCCTGAGGAGTTCCACCAAAGCCAGTGTGGAGGAGCCTATGTGGTCAATAGACTGGACTTATTTTGGAAACAAATTAGTCTTGATTTGGCTGTGTTTGTTGGAGATGAGGGTAATTAGGGAGAAAAATAATATGTTTCAATAGATATTAAATTCTAGTTCTCTTAAAGCTATTGTGTTAAGCACACTTTTGCCTTAATATTCAGGAGGACAAGAAAATTTCCTAGTAGAGTTATCACAGAATATAACTACTCATGATGTATGACACTGCTTGCTTTAAGTCTATTGCTAAAAGCACATGTACAAATGCTTGTGTGACAAATGGGTGTAATAGATAAAATATATATATATACGTGTATATATATATATATATATATACATATATATATATATATATATATATATATGTATATATATATATATAGGGCCTCTAAAATGTTTCCCTATTAACATACCTCTGAGATTGTTCACAATATCTGATCAGTTTTCCCCCAATGTGGATAACTAGGCAAATATAAAGGAGGCCTAGGACCCCAGCTGCTGGCTGGGGCAAGCAGCTGACTCACCCCAGCATTGAGGAATGGATATTTTGATCATCAAAGTTTTCTACTGAAAGACTTACAATCAAAAGTTAAAATGATGGAAGAATCTGCACACATTGAAGTATGGGGAAGTCATTCTGGCTTATATATGGTTTAACTTAAACTTTACTGACCAAAGTGGCCTGTTTTGTGACCTTTCAGACATGCATTGTACACCTACTTTGGCCATTGAGGATAAAAGTGCATTTGAAAGTCAAAATAGAGTAACCATGGTTCAGACATCCAAGGTAATACTAGGTGGCCATTGTGGATGTGACCTCAGATATGTTCCTGGGTTGCTGAATTTTCTGAGCTGTGTCAGACTAGGGGACACCACTAGCCATTCTCAAAGCAGTTTCTGCTGGCAGCTAGTAGCTGCAACTTTACATTTTCAAGGTTTCCTCTTGTAACAATTAAATTTTTAGACAATAAGATTCTGTAGATCAGATGTTGGCAGAAAAAAAGGAGACTGTGTAGTGGCCAATAGCTCCTATTGTGTATATGTTAATACAACATCAGAAGTTAAAACCTACTTAGATAAAAGACTGGCTATCTGGCTACAAGTCTCCCCAAGGTGCTGGGTCCAGACTAGGTTTCAGGTTTATTCTCCTGATTTCCTCAGGGAATGAGATCTGTTTTCTCTCTTAAAGTTAGTTTGAATTGGGTCTGTTGCACCAAACTGGCGGGCCAAGGGATTGAGGTCTTAATCATACCAAACTCAAATCCAGGACTTGGAACTCAGGGATATTTATAATTTGGTGTCCCTTCCCCAAACTGAGGCAGGACCACGCCCCATTTCAGCAGGAAGTACCCAGAGTGGTTGTCCTCATGTTCTCTGAAAGATTTGGGGAAGGTTGAAAGACAAGGTGGGATTGAAACCAAGTCCCCCTACACCTGAGTTCCTCTGCTGAGTTTATGATTAACCTCTATACCCAATATGTTATTCCCTTTCTTACCCAACACCTGTTCTCTTCAAGATTGAGAAGTATCAAAGAAAAGGGGGATTGAAACTGAGCAGGACCCTGGGCCTCCTGGGCATGAAAGCCTTTCTGGCCCCCATTTCTTGTTTGTAGAAATTACGTTTCATTCAGCTCCTTGACCCTCGACGAATTCCAGAAAGCAGATTCAAACAGTTGTTAATCAGGGAAAGGATAGAATTCAGAAACAAAGGAGGAGCAAGCAAGAAACAATAGGGCAGCCTTGGGAAAGTGTCCTGGTTCTGCCTCAAGTAATATACATAAAAATATCTTTAAGTTCTTCTGCAAGGCCCCCACCCCAGGTGGAGGATGGCAACTTCAGAATGAGCACAAGATTCCTGGAACACTGCCCTGTTACCTCACCACTGAACAGAAGAAAGTCACACACCCTGCACCCCAAATTTTGCCTATAAAAACTTTTCCCCAAAAACCAGCAGGTAGTTTGGGGTTTTTCAGCATGAGCCACCCATTCTCCTTGCTTGGCCCTGCATAAATCTTTCTCTGCTCCGAACTCTGACGTTTCAGTTTGTTCGGCCTCACTGTGCATCAGGCACACAAACTTGTGCTCTGTAACACTACTGGTATATGACCTTCTTTTCAGTAGTTCTTGACCTTTGGAGCTGCCACTACTGGCAGAGAGTTCTTAAAACATTTGGAATTTCCTAACTTTTGAAAGCAATCAAGATATCTTTTGTTAGTTAATGAAGTGACTTTGGAAAACCCCTATATAACCTAAGGGTGGGTGCTGGCTGTCAGTGGAGACAATCATGTGATTGGAGGGTTGGAACTTCCAGTCCCACCCTCTGACAACCAGGGAGGTAAGAGGGACTAGCAGTTGAATTTAACCCTATAGCCAATGATTTGATCAATTTACCTATGTAATGAAGTCTCCAAAAATAACCCAAAAGAATGGTGCTTTAAGAGCTTTCAGTTTGGTGAACACATTGAGGTCAGGAGAACAGCAGGCTTAGAGTGGCATGGAAGCGCCACCACCTTACCCCATTTCTTGCCCTTTGCATCTCATCCATCTAGCTCTTAACTATCCTTTTATAATAGGTGATCTAATAAGTAAATGTTTCTCTAAATTCTGTAAGCCAGTCTAGAAAATTAATCAAATCTAAGAAGGAGGTCATGGGAACTTCCAATCTATTTGTGACTGGCAAACCTGATTGCCCCCCACAGTCTTGTAGGTCTGAACCCTTAAACTGTGGAATCTGATGCTATATCCAGGTAGATAGTGTGAGAATTGAATTGAATTATAAGACACCCAAGCTGGTCCAAAGTGTTGCTTCTTGGATGTGTGGGGAAACCCCCTCCCTCACACATTGGAACTGGGTGATCAGAGTCCTTATATCACAACAGAATAAATGCAAAGAGAGTAGAAGGAAGGAGATAATAAAGAAAATGATATGATCATAGAAATAATCAACGACTCAAAACATAGTTTTTGAAAAAATTATAAAATTGATAATCTCCTGTCAAGATCAGAGAGAGAAAACAAAGAAGAGAGAGAGAACCGATTTCTAAGATCTGGTTAAAAAAGGCAGGGTACATAATTATGAACCCTATAGACAGTAACATGATAAAAAGAAGATATTATGCACAAGCCAACAGTAAATTAGAAATCTGAACAACTTGGACAAATCCTTTAAAAACATAACTTATCAAAGAGGACACAAAGAAATAGACAATTTGAAAAGAGTTATTTTTATTTATTTATTTTTTATAAATTTATTTATTTTATTTTATTTACTTTTTTTTTGGCTACATTGGGTCTTCGCTGCTGCACGTGGACTTTTCTCTGGTTGCCGCGAGCAGGGGCTACTCTTCATTGTGGTGCACAGGCTTCTCATTGTGGTGGCTTCTCTTCTTGGGAGCACGGGCTCTAGGCATGCGGACTTCAGTAGCTGTGGCACACGGGCTCAGTAGTTGTGGCTCGTGGGCTCTAGAGAGCAGGCTCAGTAGTTGTGGCGTACGGGCTTAGTTGCTCCGCGGCATGTGGGATCTTCCTGGACCAGGGCTTTTATCTGTATCTCCTGCATTGGCAGGCAGATTCGTAACCACTGTGTCACCAGGGAAGCCCCATTATTTTTATTTTTAAAAATTAACCGTGAAATTTAAAACTCCCTCCCCCCCAAAAAACTCCCAACACATAAGTCTTCACTACTGAATTTTACCAAATATTTATTTTAAAAATAAATATATAACAGAAACTCTCCCAGAGAATAAAAACAGAGGAAAGATTTCTTGACTTGTTTTAGGAGGTTAAAAACCCTCAAAATACCAAAGAAATTATAAGAACTAAAAAACATTATAAACAAAATATTAGCAAACTGAATCCACATAATACTTTATGAACAAGACAGATAAATGGCAGAAACACAATTTTGTTTTACCATTTGAGAGTCAATAAGTGTGACTCACAACATTAAAAGGAAAAAAAAATATGTAAAAGATTTTGTCATTTCATTATAAGCCCTAATGAAATTCAGTAGCCATCCATAATAATAATGATAATAAAAAACATTTAGCAACTTTGAAAGTGTTCTTAATCTAATAAAAAGTATACATGAAACACTTGCAGCAATTATCATAGCTAATATTAACTCTTGAATAATTCTTATCCAATACAAGTAAAAAGATAAGAATGCCAGATGTCAATTCTATTCAACAGTGTACTGCTGTTCATAACAAGTGCCATTGGGCAAGAAAATGCAATAAAAGAGATCATGAGGAGTGAAAAGAAACAACTGGAATTTTCATACCTAGAGCTGTCATGATAGTATGCATAGAAAATCCAAAAGGACCTACAGATAAAATATTAAACTTAATAAGTTAATTTAACACAGATACTGGAAACAAGGACAAAATATTTTTTAACATATTCCTATAGATTAGCAAAAACCACACAAACACATACACATGCACACAAACTCTCATATAAAAAGAGTTGAAAAGCCCTTATATTCTGAGACTGAAGATCTGTTTTTGAAAGTCAATCATCCAGAGGTCATAGTTAAAGTCATGGGTAAATTAAGGTTTTCCAAGGTAAGGACACAGAGGAAAATCACAAGTCCAAGAAACCACCTTTGAGGGATGATGACTTGGGGGAGGAAAGAGAATAAGAAGAGTAAAGAAAACAAGGAAAGATAATAACAATGTGGAAAAGCTGTTACAAGACATCAGAAAGCATAGTAATATCAGAATTTTTAAGCAACTAAATATTCTAACTCAGTTCTTTTAAAAGGAAGAATGAAATCTGTTGTGCTCATATAACTAAAATATCCAGAGGTAGGTCAGTCTCCACATGTGGTCTTTGGCTCTGTCATCATTCTGTTCTATTTGTGAACTTCATTCCTGGGCCAGCTTTACCTGTGGAACAAAATTCTATAGCAACTTGGAGTTTTGAAGGCATCATACCCCTGAGACAGAGTCCCTCCTTCCTCAACCACCAATTATAAACTATTGCTTTATTTAAGTGGGATCACCAATTATTCCAACTAAGTGCTGAGGTGGGAGGTGAAATTCTGTTCATTATCTTAGACCTTGGTTCTCATCTGGGGTCAATTTTGCCCCTGAGGGACATTTGGAAATGTCTGAAGATATATTTGGTTATTGTAACTGGGGAGGTACTACTGGCATCCAGTGAGTAGTGGCCAGGGACGCTGCTAAAAATCCTGCAGTGCATTGAACAACCTTCCATAACAAAGAATTATGCATCCCAAAGTGTCAACAGTCCAAAGCCTGAGAAATCTTTACACAAGAGTTTCTTAAAATTAAATGTTCATCTGAATAACCTAAAAGGCTAATTAAAGCACAGCATTCTAGCTCCCATTCCAGGATTTTCTGATTCAGTAAGTCTAGAGTGGGGCCTGAAAATGTCTTCATCTAACAAGCTCACAGGTACTACTCCTGCTGGTGGTCCATAGTCAACACTCCAAGAAACATTCTAATCAGAGTCCTGGCCTGTAGCTGAGGGAGCAGTGAAGCATAGGACAGCATGTCGGCTCTATAAGATGAGTTGGAGTTTAATGCATCCTGGAGAAATAACCAGCTGTGTTAATGCAGAGAGAAAAAAACTATGTCTTCAGTCATTTCCTACCCTGCCCAAATCCTAAAGTCCATGTTGTTCTAAAATGTCCAGGTGGGAGAACCGCTTCTAGTACTCCTGGCTTCTGAAAAATTCCACTTGCTCTGACCTCCCTTCCTAAATCCTTCAAAAAATATACCCAGACCTTGCCTGCGCCCGCCTGGAGCCAGCGGTCCTCCACGCACCCCGCATCCAGTGAGATGCGCTGCGCACCGGCAGAGTGGACATGGGCAGAGAGATGGTGGCCAGGCTCAGACTGGGGCTGCTGCTTCTGACACTGCTCTTACCTACGCAGATTTATTCAAATCAAACAACTGTTGTAACACCTTCAAGTAACTCCTCCCAGCATACCTCAGCTGCCCCCAATCCAGCGAACGCCACCACCAAAGCAAATGACTGTGCTCTGCAGTCAACAGCCAGTCTCTTGGAGATCTCAGTCTCCCTTCTACATCTCTACTGTTAAGAGACTCAGGCCCCATCCTCTAAACCCAATTCAGATGGCATCCAGACATCCAGTGTGACAAGGGGAAAAAAAAAAAAAACAGGTCTTCATTGAATTAATCTGCTAGTTCCACACCTTACTTTATTGACAGAAACTGTTGAGGATCCCAAATTTGATTGGTTTGAAGAGCATGTGAAGCGTTTGACTAGATGATGAATGCTAATATTAAATCTGCTGGAGTTTCCTGTACAAGATGAAGAGAGACAACATCCAAAATTAGTTAAGAGATGTTTTCCTTAAATGTGGCTTAAGAAGTATGGACACATAAAACTCTACCTTGAAAGTGAGAATAGATTTTATCTTACTTAGAGATAAAGAATGGGATGTAGAACAGAGATTCAGTTTTCATTTGGCTCATTAAATTTAAAAGGCCATAAAACAATGAGGTAAAACAGAAACCTTCTGTGATTCTATTTATATGTACATTAGAAGGAACTTCCAGGTGCTACTGTAAATCCTCAATGTGTTGTTTCAGCAGTACTAATTTAATGCTGGTGTACCCTAGAGAAAATTTTATGTTAAGCTATCACTGTTCTCTTGGGAACTGAAATCTTTCCCTTGCGGTTTGGGTTTGACATTGCCTTTGAATTTTTATATAGTCATTGATATGTACCAGGGCAATGATGGATTGGAATCTACCCCAAATCCAAGCATAATGAGTACATTTTGCTTCTATACTTATCAACTATTCTTATTCAAAAAGAGCACTAGATTCATTTAGCTAAACAGATAACAAAGAGTAGAATTACATGGATCTCAACTAATTTCAAAATGCTTTTTATTTCTGCATATGCCGAATACTTTTTACAGTTTAAAAAATGATCTGTTTTGCAGGTAAGATTGACAAATCTTGAAATTAAAAAAGCAAATATGTGAAGGAGCTAAACTATAAATCAAATATATTTGGCAAGGGAAGACTGGAAGCTTGCTTACATTAAATTCAGAAAAACTTTTATACTCTTTTCTGTAAATACTTTTTTTTAAACTGAATCAGAATAGCCACATATGGAACACTTTCTGTTATCAATCAATATTTTTAGATAGTTAGAATCTGGTCCTAAGCCTAAAGTGGGTTTGATTTTGGAAAGTAAATCTTTTCACAACTGCCTTGATGCACGGAAACCTTTTTAAAAATAGACACTCTCTACGTCTTTTGTTCGCATGATCACACACTGATTCTTAGATGTTCCAAATCTAATATGGCCACAATAGTCTTGATAACCAAAGTCATTTTTTTTCCATCTTTAGAAATCTACACTGGAACAACCATATCCAACAGATCTCAAGCTACTATGTGTGTGAACGAACCTTCTCTTTTGTTTCATACCTGAATGCTGTACATCCATTTTGGATTGTATATTGTGTTTGTGTATTTATGCTTTGGTTCATAGTAACTTCTCATGTTATGGAATTGATGTGTATTAAACACAAACAGTAAATTAAAAAAATATATATATATATATTTTTTTTTTTAATTAAATGAGTTTGGATTTTTTTAATGAGGTTTCTAGAAAACTGTGGAATAAGCAAAAGAATCAATAAATGTAAACAAGAGTCAACAATATAACTGACTTGATAAACCACAGATATCAAAGTCCCTGAGAGCAAGAAAAGCCCTCTTGACTCTTTGCTTGAATATTTAACAACCCATCTGCACTATTATCCCTCACCCATCCTGCCTCTCATGCATTCTCACTGGAAAATGAGAAACAGGATCCTTTTCTGATTAATCTTTATATGTAAACTATAGTTATAATATGGGCAGAAGTGGTTTTCTCCAGAGGAGTTCAGGGCAGAAACAAGGAGAGTATGATATTTTTTGCTATGTGAGAATATCTCAATAAGAGGAAAATCTAGAATATCAACTAAAGAGGAAAAAAAGGAAGGAGATAATTTTGAAAAAGGAAAAAAAAAGACCATTAATGTGGCAGTTATAGCAACTTAGATTATTTTACTAAACAAATACATATGCGAGTGAGAGATCTTGCCTGGGATCCACCTAGAGCAAGCCTTTCTCTCAAGGAACTTATACGTAGAAAGAAAAGAAAAACAAAAAGGCCTGCAATGTTGTGGGTACAGAGTAATGTGGATCTCAGCATGACACCACACAAGGGAGGGTTACTTCCACTGTAGCACTAAAGAAGGCTTCCTGGAGAAAGAAGCTGCTCAGCTGGCCCTCATGGTTAGAAAATCATCCAAGCAGAGACAGAGATATTATGTTAAAATTGTTCAGCATCCCTGCAAATACAATTATCTCGGCATAATTATAGCTAGCTCACTTTAACAAATGATATTTCAGCAGAATCACAAAAAAAGAGTTCAAATAAGAAGCCAAAGGGATGTCACTGTTAAGTCATGGACATCATTTCACTTATTCTGAGGTACATTCTTTCTCACCTCACATCTATGAAATCTGAGTGGATCCTACTATTGATATTGTCTCATAATAACAATTTTTAATTATTTTTCTGCTAGTGTATAAATTATGATTTATCTTACAAACTATGGGCACTCTGATTTGTCCAAATCTGATGATTATTTGATGAAATAAGATGAGATTGACTCCTGGGCTGACAAATTGAGTTTCTGGACTCCTGGTTACTGATCCCAAATGGAAATGGAGACATGATGAGGGCTCATGAGATATTCTGATAGGACCTGTTAAGATCACAAGCAAAAAATTGTTCTACATAAGAGATATTTGTACACCATGTTCATAGCAGCATTATTCACAATAGCCAAAAGGTAGAATCAACCCAAATGTCCCTTGACAGATGAACGGATAAACAAAACAGCCTTAAAAAGGAAAGAAATTCTAATACGTGCCATCACATGATGAATTATGAGGGCATTATGCTAAGTGGAATGAGCCAGTCACAAAAAGACAAATAGTGATGATTCCACTTATATGAGGTACCTAGAGTAATCAGATTCATATAGACAGAAAGTAGCATGGTGGTTGCCAGGGACTAGGGGAGCAAGGAATGGGGAATGTGGTTTAATGGGCAGAGTTTTAGTTTACAAGATAAAAAAGTTCTAGAGATGGGTTGCACAAAAAGTGAATGTACTTAATACTACTAAACTGTACGTTTAAAAATGGCTAATGCAGTAAGTTTTTACGTCATGTATATTTTACCACGACTTTTTAAAAATAGATTTATCAGGACTTCCCTGGAGGCGCAGTGGATAAGACTCTGTGCTCCCAATGCAGCAGGCCTGGGTTCGATCCCTGGTCAGGGAACTGGATCCCACACGCATGCCGCAACTAAGAGTTTGTATGTCACAACTAAGGAGCCCATGAGCCGCAATTGGGGAGCCCACCTGCATCAATTAAGGAATCCACATGCTGCAACTAAGGAGCCCGCCTGCTGCAACTAAGACCCAGCACAACCAAATAAATAAATAAGTATTTTTTAAAAATAGATTTACCTAAAGATGGGAGTGGGGAAGAAAGGGGAAAGGGTCTGTTGGAAATACGGAGGCTAAAGTATGTAATAGATAAAATGGAGGGAAAGAGTGAGAGGATGAACAAAAAAGAAAGATTAAAAAGGAAAACTCACCAGCGCCTCAAAAACCATAACGCAAGACATATCAAAAGGACCAAGGAGGGCACTAATATTGCCAAAAATATCAAGCTGACGGAGGTGCGGTGACCTGGCAATTGGGAGAGGACACAGGGATGTCACTTCAAACCCATTCTCTAGTTCTCCTGGCTTTGTTACCCACCTGAGTGTCAGCACCACCATTACCTGCTTCTGATGCATAGGCATCTGTGATTCTCTCTCTCATATTCCTGGATATCATATATTCACAGCCACCCTTTGTCTCTCCCTCTTACCCCATCCTACCCAGTCTATAAGTCCTTCATTCTTATCTCTTCTATACCTTAGATCATCTATTTTCATTCCTCTTGGAACTGTAGTCCCAAGGAATAAATCTCAACCTCTGTCTCTCTGTCTCTTTTTCTCTCTCTGACTCTCTGTCTCTCTCTCCTTCCCTCTCTCCATTCCTTTCTCCCCCTGTCCCTCCCTATCTCATCCATCAAATCCCTCCTTTTTCCCAGTCCCTCCCTCTGTGCTTGAGGACCATCTCCTCCCATTCCCAGCTGGGACCCATGCCTTACTCACCCCAGTAGAGGATGATGTCCTGGTCTCCTAGACTGCTGTGCTTCACTCGGCAACTCAGGCCAGTCTCCTCCCCAGCCGTCACATTCAGGGTTACTTGGAGATACCAAGTCCAGTCAACATTGGGCAAGACATCTCCTTGCTGAGTGCCAGACTGCTCCCGCTCGCCCCTCATCCACATCACCCACACGGGTTTTGGGTAGAATCCTGAGACATGGCACACCAGCAGCAGACGGCCAGGCCCAGGACTGGGGCCACTGGACAGCCAGGCCTCAGGCTTCACTGGGGCAGGAAGAGGCAGGGAGACTGTCAGATTATGACTCTAACCTAGAGCATAGGCATTCAGAAACCCACAAGTTTGGACGGTGACCTCCTCTACTCCTATGGGAACCAAATCATTTATTGATTAAGCCCCTCTCTCCTTAGGTACCTCCTACTCTTGAATTCAAAGAAGGTGGCAGGACGTGAAATAGAAAAGTCTTGTGGAGAGAAAAGAACAAACCTTGCCTCTGTAGTTCAGTCTTCCCTGCATCAAGGACACCAAGGAGATACCGAGGGCAGGTTTCTGAGAGGAGCGTCTCTATGATACCCATGATGTCTTGGTACTGAGTGATGAGTGCACAGAACTGCTGCGCCCTGCTGCTGCCCTCTGGGGCAGGTGCACATGAATGATTCTTAATGCTCACGAAATCCAGTCCTCCTAAAGCTCCCCTCAAAAAGCTTCTTATGGACTTCCCAGAATGCAGCTCACAACCTGCTATACCCTGGATCACAAAGGGGTCTGGATACAAGGAAAACAGGGACAAAGTTACTAAAAAGCAAACAAGAAAGAAAAGTATGGGGAGAGGATGTGGGGCTTTGGATTTGGGGGGTGGGAGAAAGGTCTGAGATGTGAGATGACTCAAAAACCAATTGCAGTATTCAGAACCTTTTCAGAAAGAAGAGCATTGGGGAGAGGTATGCATGTCATAACTGGTGGAGATGGTCTGTTGTAAGGCTGTAGGGTGGGCATGAGGAGAGAAGGAGAGCAGCATGTGATGGAATCAGGAGTGCAGCATTCCAGGGTGAAGGGGAGAGTTACACTGAGAGAAGGGATCAGGCAGGAGATGCTTGAGGAGACGGATTGGAGGAGGAGGAAGTCACACTTCAGTTCACTCAGGCACAGAGTGGAGAAGTGAGGGCTTTGTCCTTGGGGTTAGAGAGAAGCCAGTTATGCACAAACAAACCAGGAGATGGTTACAAAGGGGGACCTTCATTTATCACACTGGAGTGCAAGAAACAGGAAGAATCTGGGATACTTAGTGGAGGTGTGGAGTCAGAGTTGGAGACTACTCTGGAGAAGTGTGTGCATGCAGTTGGGTAAAGTGGGAGGACGGGACCAAGATCCAAGAAAGTAATAGCCTTAACCAGGAGAGAGAAAAACCGTTGAGAATCTCCCCGGAGCAGAGGACTGTACTCACATTCAATCTGGAATTTACTGGCATAGTCCTGCACTTCCTGAGTGAATCCAATGTAGTAGGCTCGGAATAGGTCCTCCAGCTCAATCAACTCCGCATCACTGAAGTTGCCCTTGGACCAGGGCTTCAGGAAAATGGCAGTGCCCGAGTCACTATCCCAGCCATGAATCTGAAAATCATCCAACCAGCCTGAGCCTTGATTTTGTGCCCAGGTGCTGTTGGCAAAGGTCGAAATCTGGATAACATGGTAAGAGGTTGGCCCCTGAAAGGCTGTGGGTGGTGGAAGCATAAGAAGAGTGAGGAGGAAGAGAGAATCAGGATGAAATGATAAAGAACCCAGAGTCTGAACAACAACACAGAGCCTAAGACATTTGCCTGCCCCAAGGCTTCTAGCTCCATCCCCAACCTCCAGAACTGGGGGAGAGGGCTGGAGACAGGAGGGCCCTGACCCTTAGTGATAGGTGCAGCATGCTTTCATCCAGACCCCCTGCACCTGTTCTGGGAACTGCCAGAGTTACTCTTACCGTCTTCATTGTCACCACCTGGGACGACAACTGCTAGCAATAGAAGTGGCAGAAGCAGCATTTCATTGGGAAGTAGAACTTCTGACCCTCAGAGCTGGTGTTTGATCTCTAATTTCAGCAAACCTTTTTCTCAATACTCTATAGTGACTTCCTCTCTCTTTCAACCGACAAATCTTTTCCTCACCCACACCCACACCCACACGTCACAGAAATACTGTGTTTTCTACAGCTCTGTGCTCCCACTCTGCCTCTCATTTCCGCTCCAGCCCTTGACTTGTAGATTTTTTTTAATGTCTCTGGCTTCCGGCTGTTCTCCTTGACCTCAGCTTCCTTCATTTTTATTACTTCGGAAAAGCTCCCGTGTGATGTTAAAAGGTTATTTCCCCTCCCTAATCCTTTATTTCCACATCTGTTAAATAAGAGGGTAATATTAAACAATTGCTCTGCTTCCAGTCTCTTTTAATCTAGAAGAATTCCTTTGGTTTATACACCTAACTGGACCTCCCTCCTCACTGCCCTTTTCCTCTGGCACTTTGTCATTACCTCTTCCCAACGTTCTCAATGGCCCCTCTTTCTTATCTCATCCCTCTTACCTGGTCTCTCTAACCCACATTATGGTTTCTGAGTGTGGGTGTGTGTTGACAATCATTTACATGCAGGCAAAGCATTTCAATCACTGCTTTATCGTATTTGATTCTGGGACCCAAATGCCAGAATTAAATATGATAAATACTGCAGTTTATATTCTGAGCAAAATTCTCTTAAACCATAGCAATTTTTGAAGATGAAAATTACATTTGCTACTGGTATATGAACTTCTTTTCAGTAGTTCTTGACCTTTGGGTCTTTCAGTAACAAATCTTCATGAGACAAGTAAAACTTCGGGAGTTATGTGTGGCTCCAGCCCAAGTCAAAGATAATTTTTGTAGTAGGCGGTAGGACCTCCTTCTTCTTTTGTATTATTTTATAATCTCGATCTACATTTTGGTCTTTCCTATCACCAAATAAAGCATTGCTAGGTGAGCAAGTAGCCTGGCATTTTTTCACCAAAAGTTCAGAGATGTTTGTCCTAAGATGTTATCTCTTATCTTCTCTTTGTATGCCCTTTGCATGTTTTAGCAATATATTTAGCATTCACTGAGTGAAACAATTGGACTCTAAGCAATATGTTAGCGTTAAGGAAAATTCTTGGATTTCTCCACTCAGGAAAAGAATTCCAAATTTGCAGATATGTATCATCTAGCAGAAATGTGATAGTAAAACATCTTAAGTGTAAGAGGTTTTCACTAATTGATCCTATTTACATAGATAAGAAAATGCAAAATGAGTAATGTAACATTCTTTATTCCTAGAAACAAATCAGAATAGACTTCATTTAAGATTATCACTGACTAATTGTAAGCTCCAGAATAACTCTCCAAATTCCAAAGTATTCAAGTTTGAACAATATTCCCAGAATCCAGTACATAGTATAATCTAAACCACTTCTTGTGTAACGGCCACAGACAACAGCAGAGACATAATATTGACTGCCTGTACATCATGACATTGTATCAATTTTTTTAACTTGGTAAGCTTTGAGTTTGGGGTAGGGCACCCAAGATTCAGTTTATACGATATACTGTACATTCACTGGCAAGAACAAATTTTAAGAACTTGGCGATGTGCAGCCATAATGAGTAGATTAATTCTCTCACACAGCAAATATAGCACTGACAGTGTGTGGCAGCAAAAGAGAGGTTGTGCAGGTAGTCTTGGAAAGAATACCAAATGGATCAGTGTGAGTGCCCACACTATTTTGGTGTACGTTCACAGAGAGACATGATCTGAGAATTGAAAAGCACAAGAGAAAGGGAGATTCTGAGAACTCCAGCCCCCATTTCAGGGAGTCCGACAATGAAAAAGTGCACTTGTGCTCTTCATACCATTGTTGCCATCACCATTATTATCCCCTGCTTGGCTGAAACTTGACTAAAGGTACTGAAACACTCACTGGGACATGAAGATGATAGCCAGGAAAAGGGGCACTCAGAACTTAATTTTTTCACAAGCCACTCCACACTAATACTATAAAGACTCCTCTCTCAATGGCCCACGCTGCCAAAACAAAAGCCTGGGTGGAAACAAATATTTCAAAATCCCGATTATTCCAATGAAGAGGCTCAGAAGAAAAGGTCCTGCCTTTATTGGTGAAAAGTAGAGTGAGAGGATAGGGTTGAAAATGTGAAAATTTACCTCTGATTTCCCTAAGTTCCCTACAAAAATAAATACAACAAATATCCTAAGTCTACTCCAAAAGCAAGGAAGACACACATCAGGCCCAGAAGTAAGATTTCTGCAGGACGACAGAGGACCTTCCACTGAAGTACAAGGCAGCTGCCCAAGTGAGCTGGTATCTAACAGTTGCCTGAGAGCTGCTACTCTGTGCAATCCTATACAGTCTGAGTGGTGGTCACAGTACCTAAGATTATTAAAATTAAATACAAATGGAGCCTGGATTTAAGAATTTCCTGAACAGACAAAAACATTTAAGCCATGTAAGAAAAACTAAATCCAGCTTACTTCATGAATGTAAATGAAAGTATTTCATTTCATGAAGCTCAACCTAGTTTATTTTTTGTAAATGGCTCTGACAATCATAAAAGAAACATAAGTCATCTTCCTAAAAATGGCATGAGGTTATCACTTTTAACCAATCCCCTGCCATCTGGAAACCTCCACTGTAATAACCAATCATTGTAAAAATTAATAACTTCCTTATTTTTACTCTGTAAGTCATTCTATAACTTCACGCTCCCGAGCTTTGAATTTGAAAGCTCCCAGTTTGTGAACTGTTTTTATATGTACAGTAAACTCTTACTAAATATTACTTATTGATTTGGTGGGTTTAATTTTGCTATTTCTGGATTTTTGACAAGATGTTAAACTAAAGAGAGAAAACTGAAGCACATGAGTAGCCTGTGGTATTACTTTTTGTTTTTAATTTTGTGATTTTAACCAAGTGCTAATAGTTAACAATAGACCCAAAACTGACAAGTATATTTTGACCTACTTATTTATTTATACACGCATTCATTTTTTAACAAGTATTTATTGAGTGCCTACTGTTTGCACCTGCAGTAGCTCTGAACTACCTCTTCACCATTCAAATTGTCATCACCCATCCTACCTTGTTCCAAAGTTGGAAGTGAGTTCACAGACTTCCTTTTAGCTCAGGAACCTTGCTTGGCTTAGTCTTGTCCAGGATCCATAGATTCTTTTTTCTTTTAATAAATTTATTTATTTTATTTATTTATTTTTGGCTGCACTGGGTCTTCATTGCTGCTTGTGGGCTTTCTCTAGTTGCAGCAAGTGGGGGCTACTCTTCGTTGTGGTGCGTGGGCTTCTCATTGCAGTGGCTTCTCTTGTTGCAGAGCACGGGCTCTAGGCATGTGGGCTTCCGTAGCTGTGGCACGTGGGCTCAGTAGTTGTGGCTCGCAGGCTCCAGAGCGCAGGCTCAGCAGCTGTGGCCCACGGGCCCAGCTGCTCTGTGGCATGTGGGATCTTCCCGGACCAGGGCTCGAACCCACGTCCCCTGCATTGGCAGGCGGGTTCTCAATCACTGCGACACGAGCGAAGCCCTAGGATCCATAGATTCTTAAATGTTGGGAAAACCTCAAAGTTGATATGTAAGGGACATCTTTTCAGTGAAAATTTACCTGCTTTCCCAGTTACTTGGACACAGAGAGATTTAAACTTCTGACACAGACTGATTGGCAAACCCACTGCATTTTTGCCTTATTGACCATTCAATCCAAACTGGATGATTTTGGGTTTCAGTTTTTTGGTTTTTTTTAATATGACATTGTTCCTGTGCATTTACTTTTCTTCTTGCTGTTCTCTATCTTTTAAGAGTGCATAGAGTGAGGTCCATATGATCCTTATAGCTGAATAATAGATACACATTCAGGTAAATCTGGATTTCAAGTTCTAGTATCAAATTCTATTTTATTGTTTGCTTGTATCTGCTATTGATGAGGAAACTTCTGCCAGTCTATTTGTTACTACTTTGCAGGCAATTTTTTCTCTCTAAAGGTTTTCCATCTTTTCTTCCATTCTTTTATAATGGAACATCTTAGACTCTGGAGTTTCATATTATAGTGTGAGTATCTCATAATTGCTTATCCATTTTTTTTACTGAGGTGAAACATAACAAAAAATTAACCATTTTAAAGTGTGCAATTCAGTGGCATGTAGTACATTACTATGTTGTGCAACCACCAGCTCTAACAACTTCCACAACATTTTTATCACCCCAAAAATATCCCATACCCATTAAGTAGTCATCACCTTCCATTTCTCCTTCACCTAAGACCCCTACTAGCCAATAATCTTCTTTCTGGATTTACCTATTTAGAATACTTTATATAAATGGAATCATGCATTGTGTGTCCTTTAGTGTCTGGTTTCTTTCACTTAGCATATGGTTTTGTGGGTACGTCAAGGTTGCATTATGTATTACTCCTTTGTTCCTTTTTTGGCTGAATAATAGTCCATTGTAAGTATATGCCACCTTTTGTTTATTCATTCATTAATGAAAGGACATTTGTGTGTTTCCTCTTATTTACTATTCACTATTCACTATTGTGAATAGGGCTTCTATGTATATCCATGTACAAATATTTGTTTGAACATCTATATTCAACCGTCATGGGTGTTATACCTAGAAGTGGAATTGCTGAGTCAAATGGTTACCTCAGTGTTTAAATTTGAGTAACATCCAAACAGATTTCCATAGCACCTGTACAGTTGTACATTCCCACAAGCAATATGTGAGGGATGGAATTCTAGATAGATAGATAGATAGATAGAGAGATAGGCACATGCTATATTAGAAGTAGAAACTAGTATTTTTAAATACGTATTATTAACTACTTAAAAATAAACTAATAATAGAGAATGTTTTAAATATTTTTGCATTTCTCCTTAACATTTGACTTAGTAGAAGAAAGCTATATTTTCATATCTGCTTCCAAATACAATCTCATGCAACTTTACATGTCATATAGTCTCTGGAAAACACTGTACACTAAAATATAACATCTTGATATTGTTATAAGAATAGCTTTGAACTCATTGACCCTCAGAAAGGGTTCTAGAAATCCACAGGTATCCCTGAAAACACCCTGAGAACAACTGGCCTAGATCTGGTACTTCTTTAGGGGATATGTAAAGGTATCACATCTTCTTTCTAAGTTAGAATATTTCTAAAAAAGATACATTCTCCTAAATAACTATCTCATTACCCTGAGATAACCAAAGACAGAATAAGTACTTGATTATTACCATATATTTACCAGTTTTTGAGAGAATGAATTGTTTATACAGCTTCCAATGAGTTAGTTTTTGCATTATTGCATACTCATGAATTTCAGCATATTAGAAACGCTTGAATCTATCCTAACCATTGTTTTTCTTGAGGCTGAAATTGTCCCATCTGTGACATGGGATCCTTTCAAGCCAGTTGCTTATGAATTCTTTCAACATGCCTTTATCGTTGAGCTTTCCTTTACCTTCTGACATGGCAAAGTTGTTCCAGACTCTTGTAGAAACTTCCTGCCCCGAACTAGAAATTAGCCATTTCTCCAAGGTGCTTTGCTTCCTTTTAGTGGGAAAATACTATGTGGAAGCCATAATCTGAGTCCGAAGTCTTGGTTTCTGGGCTTTTTAAGTAATCAGGACCTTTTTTTTTTTTAAGGCTAAATATCATGATTTGATATTTATACTTTTAATTCTAGTTTAAAACTACAGAGTTTTACTCATCTGTCTCACATCAACTTCTCTTCTCCCACACAGAAAATCCTGGTTCCCAATGAATCAACAAAATTATGTATTCACCTAACCTACTGTACAGTATACTCTATACTATCCACCTATCCCACTATACACTGTATCTCACTGGACTATACACACATAATAGTCTTAGAATAACAATAAAAACACTACCAGTAACAATATAATTTTTGGTAATTTAAGATTTGTTTTCTTACCCTACAGTATATCCCCTGGAGACAAGCAAATTTCTAAGCTTTACAGTCACTTGAAACCGTCCCTGACTTCTGGTGTGTTACAAACTTTATAAGTGGTTAAGCTCCTTGCTGCATTTTGCTTTAATTTTTAGGAATTGAAACTCTTGTTTGTTTGCTTTATAATGTTATGAAATGTCTACATGCAGCAGGACATCCTGAATGTCAGAGTAATGATCTCAGCAAATCCTTTCTCCAAATATCAATGATAATACTGGACAAAATTTTCAAAATAATCAATTTCAGAATTCTGGAAAAATGACCAAAGGCATACAACAGATTGAGAAGTGCTTATTCAAGAAGAACTACTTGAACTTCAGCAAGAACTATGGGGACAAATTAACATGGGGCTATTTCCATACTTCCCTTGACTTGGTGATGCCATAGGCTGAGGACCAGTAGTCTTGCTGTCACCAGAAGGGTACACCTGATTTAGAACTCCATAGAGAGACCCATGCCCAGGTACGATGTAGAAAACAGCAGTTGGTGGCAAAAATCAAAAGTCAACAGTACAGCTGCCTGAGGCTGCAGTGATGGTTGAGGCAAAGAAGAGACCAAACAAAATTTAACAAAGACACTTGGGAAGTGAGACAGCCATAGTGGACTTTGATAAGTTCCCACTTATTCCCAGAGGTTTGGAAGCTGCACACAAACTAAGGAGAGACCAAAAAGGACCACAGTTAACTACTTCTCCCCCACCAAACATGACACCTTGCGCAAAGAAAAAGTAGAAGCCAGGGTAGATTTGTAAACTGATTGAATGGTAAATGTGTGCTCCAGTCGACACACATCCCCTCAGTAAAATGTGGAAGCCTTACTGATTAAAATGTAAAGGCACTACCTCTGATTAATCATTGGCTACCACTAAGCTGTTTTGACTTAAGAATGACTCCTAGCCTCCAAAGAAGACATACAGATGGCCAAGAAGCACATGAGAAGCTGCTCAACATCACTAATTATTAGAGAAATGCAAATCAAAACTACAATGAGGTATCACCTCACACCAGTTAGAATGGGCATCATCAGAAAATCTACAAAGAACAAATGCTGGAGAGGGTGTGGAGAAAAGGCAACCCTCTTGCACTGTTGGTGGGAATGTAAATTGATACAGCCACTATCGAGAACATTATGGAGGTTCCTTAAAAAACTAAAAATATAAAAAACAAAAAACAAAAAAAAACTAAAAATAGAATTACCGTATGACCCAGCAATCCCACTACTGGGCATATACCCAGAGAAAACCATAATTCAAAAAGACACGTGCACCCCAATGTTCATTGCAGCACTATTTACAATAGCCAGGTCATGGAAGCAACCTAAATGCCCATCGACAGATGAGTGGATAAAGAAGATGTGGTACATATATACAATGGAATATTACTCAGCCATAAAAAGGAATGAAATTGAGTCATTTGTTGAAACGTGGATGGATCTAGAGACTGTCATACAGAGTGAAGTAAGTCAGAAAGAGAAAAACAAATATCGTATATTAATGCATGTATGTGGAACCTAGAAAAATGGTACAGATGAACCAGTTTGCAGGGCAGAAGTTGAGACACAGATGTAGAGAACAAACGTATGGACACCAAGGGGGGAAAACCGTGGTGGGGTGGGGATGGTGGTGTGCTGAATTGGGCGATTGGGATTGACATGTATACACTGACGTGTATAAAATTGATGACTGATAAGAACCTGCAGTACAAACAAACAAACAAACAAAAAAACAACTAATCCTAAACTTTCTTTGGGTTATTTGTATGGAAATATGTTAATATAAATGTTTCAGACATTACATGAAATTTCTGAAAATCTTACATGTTCTGGTATAATGTTATAAGTAATAATTCTAGTTATTACTTTAAAATGTATATCTCACAGATAACTAAAAAAAAGACAAAAACAAAAAAAGAATGACTCCTAGAAGACTAGGAAGGAGAAAGAAAGGGGAGACAGGAAGGGTGACAGAAAGATACATAGAAGGAGAGAGGGAGAGGAGGAGGAGGAGGAGGAGAAAAGAAGGAAGAAAGGAAAGAAAAGATATCTTTTAAAAATGAGCAGAGACATCAGCATTCTGGATGCAGAGCAGCCAGAATCTACAGAATTAGTCCAGGCAGGTAACTAAACAAAATAAACAAACAAAACAACACAAAAAGTAAAACAAACAAAACAACACAAAAAGTAAAACAAACAAAACAATGATGGCTGGATTTGAAGAGCCTCAAACAAGAAACAAACCATATGACTAGCAAAGAGTGGATGGATAAAAAAAACAAAATACAGTACATACATACATGGAATTCTGTTCAGTAATAAAAAGGAATAGACTGCTGATACACTGATAAACAACATGGGTGACTTATAACCATATGCTGGAGCAGGGAAAGGGCAAATACAAAGAGTACATACAGGGGAGGAGATCAAGGTGGCAGAGTAGGAGAACGCTGAGCTCACCTCCCCCCCAAGAACACATTGAAAATACATCTACATGTGGAGCAGTTCTCACTGAAAACAAATTGGAGATGGGCGGAAAGACTCTTCTACAACCAAGGCTGTAAAACAAAATCCACACAAAATCAGGTAGAAAGGGAAGAGAAGTGATCAGGTCAGGACCTAAGCCCCTAAGAGGGCACACACGAAAGGAGGGTGATTGCACAGGCTCAGAGATCTTCCCTGGGAGGGAGAGGTTGGAACCACATACTGGGCGCCCCAGCCCTGGGGTCTGACACCAGGAACACCAGTGCTCTTAAATGATGTGAAAGCCACTGGGACTTAGAGGAGGGCTGTGAGAAACCTAGGCTCTGCTCATGAAGAGCTCAAGCATGCTTGCTTACTCTCAGGAACAAGGTGGCGGAAGCAGATTGAAACACCTAGGGCTCTGGCCAGTTTCCTGCAACTGCCCCATCGTGCACCCCAGCCCCTCTAGCTCCAGCACAGCTCCCCACTAGGATGAAGGCTGTCAGTGCCTTTGCTGGGGAGAGTATGCAGATGAGGGGAACAGAGCCGGCTCTGACCGCCACTGCATCTGCACAGACAGTCATTGCTGGCACTCACAGAGGTGGTGGATCAAGAGCTGTCTCGAGCTCTGACTGGCGTGCCAGGACCATCCTGGCACACACCCAAGCCCCCACTGTGTGCACACTTGTTCTAGCTCCACTCCCCTCTGAGGCAAAGTTAACCTTGCTGGAAGGGGAGAAGTGCACATTTAGAGGGAAGAGAACCAGCTGGGACCCTAAACTTAAAACTTCTGCTCCAGCACCTTGGAACCTAACCCCACTCCCCATAGGGAGGTAACAGCCACTGAACATAAGAAAAGCCACAGCCCACACCTGGCTTTGGCTCTAGCCCCTCCATCTCCAGCCCAACCTCCTAAAAATGTGACAGCTGCCAGCACACCCTCGGGGGAGATGTGACCCATGCTCACTTCAGATCAAGCTCTCCCACCAAAGCCACTGGGCACATTCAAACTGCACAGGGATGTTCCCATATAAGGACACCCCTTCAAGACCAGAATAGGTAACTGGTTCACTTAATTTCATAAGGACAGAGAAAGCTAAACAAAATGAGAAGACAGAGGAATTTGTTTCATTTGAAAGAATAAGAAAAAAAAAACCTGAAAAAACAACTAATGAAACAGAGATAAATAATTTACCAGATAGAAATTTCAAGGCCTTAGTAATAAAAATGCTGACTGAACTTGGGGAAAGAATAGATGAACACAGTGAGAATTTTAACAAGGACTAAAAATTATTAAAAAGAACCTGTCAGAGCTGAAAAATGCAATAACTGAAATGAAAAACATGCTAGAAGGGATTAACAGCAGACTAGGTGAGAGAGAATGCATATGTGATCTGGAAGATAGAATAATAAAATTACCAAATCAGAATAGCAAAAAGAAAAACAAATAAAAAATGAGAATAGTTTAAGTGACCTCTGAGACATCAAGTGTACCAACATTTGCATTGTAGGTGTCCCAGAAGGAGAAGAGAAAGTGAAAGGGGTCAAAAATGTATTTGGTGAACGTACTAGTCTTTCAAATTTGTCAACATTAATAATGAAATTCAAAGTTACGCTCAATGAGCTCTTTCTGTTATGGCCACAGATATTTGGCAATTTCTATGAGCTACAAACTCATCCAAGAACCATACACAGTTTAAGCCCCATCCAAATCACTCACAGGCACCAGATCTCATCTTTACTGAATCTTCTTGCCAATGGCAAACACTTAGTTTGTGGTTTTAGGAAGCTATGGCTGATATAATGCTACATGTTTATCACATTTTTTTGCCCATGGGCCTATTTTAAAAATGCTATAGTCTTTCTCCCTTGTAATTGGGTCAGGGCCATGTGACTAAGTTCTGGACAATGGAATGTGTTGTGCTGGAGACGTAAGCCTCCTCCAGGCCTAATCATGTAAACTATTGCAACTGATCATCTTGCCATGCAGTGCCACCCTGGAGGTCACCTGTTCCAGATGGCAGATACAGGCAGAGAAGGGCTGCCTGGCCTACATGAAGTTTGCCTACATGAGAAATATACTGTGTTGTATTTAGCCTCTAAGATTCTCAAGTTTATTTATAACTGCAACACAACTAGCTATACTGGTTAATATTGTTACCAGATCGAACTTGGGTCCACTTGCCCAACTCGCAGTAAAGCCAATCTACCAGCAGCAGGTTGTGGTGAAGGAAAGTACAGTGTTTATTGTAAGGTGCCCAACATGGGGCTGAGCAAGGAGAATGGGCAAGTCATGTTCAAAAGACCTGAACTCCCTGACGGCATTCAGGGAAGGGTTTTTAAAGACAAGGTGAGGGAGAGGGTCTCCAGGTGCATCATCAGCTTGTGCACATCCTTCTGATGGGTTGGCAGTGAAATAACTGGGTGGTATTTCAGGAGTTAAAAATCATCAACCATCTGGTTCCAACCAGTCTGGGGTTAACGTGCTGGTGGTCAGCATGCAGTTAACTTATTCCACCTGACAGAGGTTTTAGTATCTGCAAAACAGCACAAGGATATGGCTCAGGATATTATCTGTGTCCCTTGAGGAGGAATTAAAGGTCCTTGACTTCATTTTATGGCTAAACTATTATTATCTTGTCTTGCTTGACTACTTTCCTTTGTTTCTGCATTTTCTCACTTTTCTGATTAAATTTGTCCCTTGGAATTTGGGGGAGACCTAGAAGGCTAAAGTTTTTCTACAAACAAGAGGCAGAGAACACTGGGGGTTTGTCCCCAGAAAGGCCCTGCAGAGTCCTGCTCAGTTCCAACCTCCTGAATTCAGAACCAGATGAGATAAAGATATAGAGCATAAGACGTATGGATCAAATTTTCAACTTTATTTCTGATAAAGTTTCTAGAGAATTTCCCTTCAGTGTGTAATCCAAGTAATCTTGCTGGTATGGAATATCGAAGTGGTCTTACTCACTGTTATAAATTGATTTTTTTGTGCGAGCCCCAAAGTACATATGTTAAAGCCCTAAATCCCAGTGGGGTTATATTCGGAGATGAAGCCTCTAAGAAAGTAACTGAGGTTAAATGATGTCCTAAGTGTGGGAATTTATAAGGAGACACCAGAGAACTCTCTCCCTCTCTCCCTCTTTCTCTCTCTCCACATGCACTGAGGAAAGGTCATATGAGGACACATAAAGAGGTGGCTGTCTGCAAGCCAGCCTTCGCCAGAAATCAAATTGTCTTGGACTTCTAAGTCTCAAAAACTGTGAGACAACGTGTCTGTGGTTTACGCCACCCAGGCTGTGTATTTTGCTATGCAGCCCAGGCAGACTAATACACTCACCTAGTCCGGGCAGTACTAGAAAACTTCTAAGCACCCCACCGGAGGGCCTGTTTCTGGTTGAGTCAGGGGATGGAGGAGGAGATCAGAACTGACACTTCTGAGACCAGCTTGGCTCCAGAGGCCAAGGGCAGGAAGAAACTGTTGAGACATATCACAAACCCAGTTTCTCTCCTGGACTCACCAGTGAGCTAATTCACTCTATTTTCAGGGGAGAGAATAAGACTGAGAAAAGAAACAAAAAATATGGAGGGAAAATTCTCCTTCAGGGGAACTAGAAGGTATCAGCCCCATCCCCTGACAGAGTAATACCCATCCAATCATCCAAGCAGAAACCTAGAAACCTGCATTCTTTGCAAACTTAAATTTCCTTTACTCCTCATAGTCACCACAGCATTTCTCTCCATAATTTATAAAATCCTCCTCTTCCTCTCTAACCTCACTATCATTTAGTTCTGCTTTCATCATATGTGACCCAGGTCACAGCCACAATCCCTTATCTGTGCAACGCAATCCAAACCCTCTCCCTATCTGTTCAGCACTCCGGTTCAGAATTGCTATAAAAATGTACACCTGATCATGTCAAGCTCATGCTTAAAATATTTCAATTACTTTCATGAAAAATAATCCAAACTCCTACTATGTATGTCAATTTTATATAAAAAGGCTCATATATATATATATATATATATATATATATATATATATATATACATATATATATATATATATATATACATACATCATTCCACAAGAAAAAGGGTGGGGGAGGTGAAAGGAGTGGATCTGTGAAAAACGGAAACTGACAAGACTATTTGTACCAGTGAACACTTATGAACATAAATGCAAGAGTCTGAAATCTGTATGAAATGCAATAGAGAGAGAAGGAGATGGCCCTTATATAGGCCCTCTAGAGACACACGACCCCCAAAGAATAATCTGAGATGGGTGGGACATTCTCTGATTAGAATCCAGCCTGGCTGAGGGTCCTGGCTGTCCTGGGGAAGCCCAGTGCTCTTCCTCTGTCACCAGTCTTCCCCAAGTTCCCTCTTCTCACCCCATTGGTGCTCAGGCCACAGGCATCCTCATGCTTGCCTTTCCCTGGGCTCTTAACTGGCCCTCCCTCAAGGTCACCTCAGTGGGTGGTTTTCCTGCTAGAGAGCGCTGTCCTCAGCACTCCAGTGTCCTGTCCCTGCCCCAGTGTCACACTCTACCCCCTCATCCCCTCTCTGCCAGCAGAAACCTCACCCTCTGCACACTTCCCTATTCCAGAAACCCCACTGCCTTCCACAACCACATGCCTTTTACTGGGGCTTTCATTTCCCCATTAGCACGTCTTCAAGCTATTCTCTCCACTTTCTGGCTCCCAGCAGCAGTCCCTGCCTCTGTTCTGTGTCCTCCCCCATCTCACACCTACAGCAGTAGGAAGGGTCCCACCCTGAGATCTAGGGTAAATCACTTACTAGAATGCATTGATCACTGCCCTGGGTCTCAATTTCTCCCACTGTAAAATGACTGGACTAAAAGAACTTGACATTCTCCAATTCTGCTTCAACTTTAACATTCTTTGACTCGGTCTGTGTTCACATTCATTTTTATTTACATAGTCTTTTCTTTCGGTGCCTCCTGGGCCTCATTTCTTACTTTTCTATGGCTCCATAATGTTCTCTATTTACCCTTAATCTGAGTCCCCAAGGTCTCATCTCTATTTTGTCACCACTGCTCCCTAATTTATCCATTCATTCTAAGTGCTGCTCACCACCTTGGCTAAATTTTGAAACATAAAGCATTGCCTTATCATTAGACCATTAGATTTCTTTGCATAAATATATTAACAACAGGCAAGATGCTTTTTTTTTTTTTGCAAAATAGAAGCCAAGAAATGAACAAGAAAAAACTACCACAAAACAGAGATATACCAGGTAAGCTATAGTTTTATAAATTATTTATACATGCATATGCTGACCTTACAAGATGATAAGAAAGTCTTCAAGAAGCAAATCAAATAAGACATTGAAAACAAGAGTGGGAAATAGAAGCTTCCCAGGGCATTGTCGAGGGTTGGTTCCCAAGGCTTTTGTCTACAGTAGCAACATGGGTGAAGAGGTAATGTCTTGAGATCACCCCCCCACACCAAAAAAAAAAAAAATGCAGTTGTCATGAGACTTTCTACTACACCCTCAGTGAAACTGGACCAGAAGAAATAAAAAAAAAATCCATCCAACTGAACAGGGAAATAACAAGGAAACTTATGGTTGCCTTATGCTCTGCCTAGGAATTTTTTAAATTATTCTTATGAAATTTCTTAATCACGGGTTTGCCTCACATGAGTTTGGCATTGAAAATACTCTAATTAATTTGGAATGCCCAATCCAAGAAATTAATATCAAAAAAGTGGTTCCAGGAGAGGAGGCATGAATAGGTAGGGCACAGAGGATTTTTAGGATGGTGAAAATACTCTAAATGATATTATAATGATGGATATATTTGCCCACTCTATATTTGCCCACTCTATATTTGCCCACACCCATAGAATATATAAAATTTTTTTCTAAGCAATCAGTAAAAAAGAAAAACAATTCTGATCAACTTATGCTAGACAACAGACTGGATTATCTTTCCATGTTCTCTAAATAAAATGATCATTTTTAAATTATTTCTCTGGATGATGTGTTATTTCTAGAATTTTGTCAGCTTTTTTAAATTGAAGTATAGTTGATGTATAATTTTATATAAATTACAGGTATACAGCATAGTGATTCACAATTTTTATAGGTTACACTCCATTTATAGTTATTATAAAATATTGGCTATATTCCCTGTGTTGTACAATATATCCTTGTTTGTCAGCTTTTTAAAAAGTGAAATTTATTGTCATTCCTGTTGTGTCTTTTAAATACTAAGTATCTTACAACTGAAAAAGAAAATTGGTTTCAAACTGGTTACTTGGCAGAAGCAAACACAAACCTGAATTCTAGGGATCCAAGACCAATACAATCTTCTTTTTTCTAATATAGGCAGTCTTTGCTTTGCACAATTTCAGTATACACAAATTTCAGTTACCATGGTTTATTTAAATAATGCCAATCCCCCAACAACATGGCTCAATTTCAGTTGCCACAGTATACTAAAGATTAGTAATTGAACAAAGCACAAACTTTACTAGTAACTCTTCATTCTATGAATGACTATGGAAATAATAAAAGTGCAATCAGTAATCAATGACATCAGTGACCAATCACAACACTTCTTTCACAGTTTGTCAGTGGCTGTTAATTCTGTTCCACACGTGGACAGCAAAATGTGTACAGCTGACCCTTGAACAATATGGTTTGAACTGCATGAGTCCACTTATACGTGAATTTTTTTTTTTTTTCAGTAAATACAGTCACAGTACTACACGATCAGAGGTTGGTTGAATCTGCACATGCAGAACTGTGGGTTCAGAGGGCTAACTGTAAAGTTACATGTGGATTTTCAATTGCACAAAGAGTTGGCCCCCCTAACCCCACGTTGTTCCAGGGTCAACTGTACTTGCGTTATCTCCTTGTATTCCAATAATAAATCCATGTGACATTTAAATGAAGAATAATAGAAAGAGGGGATTGGCCAAGAAAGATGAAAATGAAAATGCTGGAAGTGAGATTTGAATTGAATGTAAATGAAGTCATAGAAGAAATAGCAGACCTGGGAAATGTTGATGCTGCCACTGGTTGAGAAATTATGGATATGAACCTAGAGGAACTTAGTGAAGGCAAACTTATCAATATAAATTAGGAAAATAATTGGATGAGAAGGATGAAGGTGTCCCAGATGAAGTGACGCCTACAGAAAACTTCACATTTAAAGAACTCTCAATGTATCAAAAACTCAAAGTGTAAATTGGAAGCTGGCCCAATCTTAGAAAGAATTATGAAAATTCACCAAGGCATAGAAAAGATACTCCATATCTATAAGTTATAGAATGAGAATAAGGCAAGCACGGTTCAAACCGCTCTTGGTAAATATTTACAGGAAGATAAAACATTTAAAGTCTGGACATTTTTATCGTTTTCAGTGACAACATGTTAAATTAATACTAGTGTTACTATTTTTTTCAATATCCCTATACAGTTGACCCCTGAACAACATAGGTTTAAACTACGTGAGTCCACTTTTACATGGATTTTTTTCAATAAATACAGTACTACACAATCCACAGTTGGTTAAATCCATAGATATGGAACCACAGACACAGAGGGCCAGCTGTACAGTTATACACAAATTTTATGACTGCGACCCTCACATTGCTCAAGGGTCAACTGTGTATTTATAACCAACAGTAAGAGGGTTTTTTAATGTTTTGACAAAAAATTTTAAAGGTGATGGAATGATCATAATTTTCCCATTGATTATTTAGGTCTTTTGCTTGGTTTCACCTTGCATGATCATTTTTTAGAGTCCCACACTACTATGCAAAGCAAAGACTGACCTTATATTGTAAGATTTGGAGTCAAATTTTAAAAATTATAATTTGTTAACAGCCATAATATCTTCTTATTGACATATCACTTCATTTTTCTTTAAAGAATGCCTTAATCCTTTGAAGCTTGGAAGGAATTAAGTACATTGGATTGGGATTCTAATATCATTCTGCTTATGGTATTAATTTTACTAAAATACCATGCCAAACTAGTACTAAGTCCATCAACTTAAAGGATATTTTTGGAAGTATACATTTGGCTTGTTTTCTGGAACCCATAATTTTATTAATATCTTCAAATTTTCCAAAGAAGTATTGAAGATTACCACAAATTGAATTCCTAATCCCATGAAGGCATTAGCACTTCTTCTCTTATATTTAACAATGGTTTTAATTTCATATTTATATTTTCAATACACTCCAATGTTTTGTTGGAGACTGAAAAGTAATAGTACCATTCTTGTATGATATTTTAAAACTATTTATAGATAGGCTTTTACTATATATTTTACTACCAAAATTTT
The DNA here is from genome assembly GCF_028023285.1 of Balaenoptera ricei. Classification (NCBI taxonomy): domain Eukaryota; kingdom Metazoa; phylum Chordata; class Mammalia; order Artiodactyla; family Balaenopteridae; genus Balaenoptera; species Balaenoptera ricei. The sequence continues at coordinate 115,490,247 of NC_082639.1, read as the reverse complement.
AAAAAGAATGTGCACAGATCAAAGTATATAGAATGCAAAGTTGCTGTCCTTCTGCTTCACACTTACTTCAGATGCAGCCCTTTACGATGATAACATAAAGTTCAGGCTCCAGTGATATCTTTGAAGATTTGCAAGTCTGGTGAAAGCTTTGCTGAGCTTCTCAGTGTTTTTATCTGCCTCTCATGGAATCAGCAGATGCTCTTACTGGAAAAGCAGCCCCAACTACAGGGCTCATTCTATGAATTTCTGTCTTCTCCTAGATATTGACCCAGTAATTTATTTCTCCTTTGTTTGTTCTTCAACGTCTTCAGGCGGATTTTATTTTACATTTTCTCGCGTTTTCTACTTGTCCTTGACAAGAGAGTTGGTTCAAATTAGATAGTCCACCATTTCTAGAAGCAGAAGGCCTCTACTTTTTTTTTTAATTGTTCATTAATAAACCCTACCATCCGTTCATGTGTGGAGCCTCAATTTATGTCTCAGAAATCTAGGCAACAACAAAGCTGGTATAGGCAAGTTGAGACTCTATAGTGGGAAGTGACCCCTGAGCATGTGTATAAAACATGTGAATTCAAAGTGAATTTCTTCACAAGTCTCCTTGACCATGAAGACAGTTCAAAATAATATAGGAGGGGAACCAAATTTGAGGCATCTTATCTAAGCTGCACACCTAGTCCAGACTGAAAACCAAGGCAAAAACTGGCACTAATTGTTTTGTTGCCTAATGCTTTAAAATAATCTATATCTAAGAGTCTCTGATTCCTTTAACAGATCATTTGTCTCAGCCATTCCTCCTGAGGCAGCCTAGGTGAAGGTCATTGCTCATAGAATCTCATGCACATTTCCTAAGATTTGCTTTGCGGCCTGTGTTTTCAACACTAACTTTGTTTGTGAGGCCTGTGTGTTTACTTAAGTCTTGGCAAGTAAATCTCTACTTCCATAGAAACACGCTTTTGCTCTAGTAGATGCTGTGGAGCCACCAGTGTACCCCCTTCAGGACAAACATGAGTGTTTCCCTCCGCCTGAGGGAGCGTTGGCTGCTGACTGCTCACAGACATGTCCCTCTCCAGGCATTACCTTCAGCGGGAGAGTTGCTTTGTCCAAGGGGACATCCCTTCCCTGAGAGCACATACCAAATGTGTGAGTAAAAAGTTAAGTCCCATTACCTAGTTTTAGGAAGTCTCTGAAGGGTCATCCTTGCTCCAGAACTCTCTGTGAGTTTGACTAAATCCTCTACTGAAATTACATCACAGCTCAACCTCCCCCTCTCCTCAGTCCTGCTGTTCCTGAAAGCACCCCCAGCAAGCTTTCTGCATGCAGACATCTACCTGAGTATGTTTCCTTAGAAACTGACCTATGACACTCATCTGTATAAAAATAGCCACTTGACTTGGACAAAGTATCCATCCTAAGTAGCAGCAAATTGCCACAGTAAACCCTCAAATGGACATGAGAAGCAAAGTCCTACAACAACCTGCCCAGGCCACAACAATAAAAAGGCAACTACATGGCATACAAAAAGCTCCATGTAGAGAATGGATAAAGAAGATGTGGTACATATATACAATGAAATATTACTCAGCCATAAAAAGGAACGGAATAATGTCATTTGCAGCAACATGGATGGACTTAGAGACTGTCATACTGAGTGAAGTAAGTCAGACAGAGAAAGACAAATATCATATGATATCGCTTATATGTGGAACCTAAAAAAAATGGTACAAATGAACTTAATTACAGGATGGAAATAGAGTCACAAATGTAGAAAACAAACTTATGGTCACCAGGCAGTAAGGGTGAGGGGGGATAAATTGGGAGATTGAGATTGACATATACACACTACTATATATAAAATACATAACTAATAAGGACCTATTGTATAGCACAGGGAACTATATTCAATACTCTGTAATGACCTATATGGCAAAAGAATCTAAAAAAGAGTGGAGATATATATATATGTATAACAGAGTCACCTTGCTGTACACCTGAAACTAACACAACATTGTAAATCAACTATACTCCAATAAAAATTTTTTAAAAATTAAAAATTTAAAAAAAGCTCCATGTTGAACCATATGGTCACTACACACTAACGAGGCCAGAGACTCACATGGGCATTCCCTAATTTCTAAAGCCAAAGGTTTCTCACAGATTAATTTGTTCTCCATTTCCATAACAATTTTTCCCTCTGTACTTGTCCTCTAACAAAGACCCCAGCAGCCCTTATTAATTCTCTTATTAATTCAACTTATTATCCTAAACTACAGACATCCACCGACCTTCCATTTCATTTAAAATGAGTGAAAGTGTATGCTAAAAATTTATTCCAACCTTGTTTATAAGTTATAGACTTTCCTTGGTTTTGTTTTAAGTTACAGTTCTTCTCTAGGTTCAGTACAGAGGAAGTTCCTTTTTCTATTTTGGATTTATTTCAGTGAGATGAATTATGAAATATTTCTCTCTACTATTTTCCCAGAAGTTCACTCTGGTTTTTAACATGTTTCTTTTTGTATAAATTTTGGAATGACTTGTTGCATTTTCTCCTTTGCCTTAGAAAATATACAGATAAAAATAAAACTAGATACAGATAACATGGGTGTTACTGTGAAAATTTTGATTTAGCCTTAGCAAAAAATAAATAAACCAAAGCTATCAACACTTTTTTAGGCAGATAAAGTCTCATTTTATTGAATGAGTGATCTATGTAATTGCTGAGGCCACTATGTACAGACAAGAGGGGGAGAACCTATTTCTTGGTCTCTTCCTCCTTGGACAGAGCCTTGATGATTTCCCCCTTCTTGGCCTGGAACCCGTCTTCACGTTGCTCTCGTGCTTCCCTGGTCTTAGACCTGTGGGCCTCAGCCTAGTCAGCCTGAAGCTTCTTGCAAGCTTTGTCTAACTTCAGCTTGTGGATATGTTCCGTGAGAACCCGCTTGTTTTTGAACACATTACCCTTCACTTTCAGGTACAGGCTGTGATACATGTGGAGGTCAATCTTCTTAGATTCATGGTATCTTCTGAGCAACCGGCGTGGAATTCTTATCCTTCTCCTCATCTAGGTTACCTTCTTGGGCATTCGAGCATTGGCAGTACACTTTCACTTACCTAGGACCATAAGCCTGCCCTCTGGCAGGCCGAGGTATTTTTCCAGCTTCAAGCCTGGGAATGGACAGTCACAGGCTTCTGGATGATCAGCCTGTCTTTGATCAGCTTCCAGATCTGCTGACGGGAGTTAGCACTGAAGATTTCTCTAGTCTCAACGGGGTCCAAGCAGACCTTCTTTTTGCTGCTGCAAAGGACACTGGAAGCAAGCCTCTTCTGAAGCCTGAGCATACTCACGGCCACAGTGGCAAAAGGAAAGCCAAAGTTATCAATTGATATTCAGCTAACATCCTGGATTAGTTAGGATCAAATGTGGCTGCAAGTGACAGAAAATTCAAATGAACAATATCTTTAAAAACATGTAGTTATATTTCTCTCTCTTGTGAAAAGACTAGAAGAAGGCAATTCAGGGTTGTTATGGCATCTCATTGTGTCCGGGATTTGGTTCCAGTTTCCTCTTTTGTTTAGGGGATTTTGTCTTTGCTTTTTTTGTTTTCTTTTGGTCTTTGCCGTGCTTGGTCCTCATTCCAAAGGTCATCCTGTTCTCTGAGTTGGTTGCAAGAGGTCCTTCCATCAAATCCACCTTTTAGCCGACAGTAAGGAAAAAGGAATAAGCCAAGCACACTCACCCCCCCACCACCACTGCTCAGATCCACTTTGCAGGAGCTGTACATTGCATTGATCAGACCTCAGTCACATAACCACAGCCAGCTAAGAGGGTCCCTAAGAGATGTAGTTTTATTCTGCCCAGCTAATAATTGGTTGCTAATTTATTCTAGAGGAAGTGCAAAATAGATTCTGGGAGACAACCAGTTGTCTGTGCTATATAACCCCATTTGGTAATTCATCTGTCTATTTAGGTACATAAATGTATAGTTGGTAACTTGAATAGGTCACCTGGAAGTAACATTGTTCAAAGCCCATGAGTGTTTCTCTTAGGACACTTTATACCCAAATTAGGGCTCATACTCATTTTAAATATTTCCCTTCTAAAGTTGTATCTGGCATTCTCTCTGAAGTAGAATAGGTTGTGCATTGAGGATGGATGGAGTTGTAGGTAGGCCAACAAGTGCCTCTGTATTAGAGCAGAACTAAATTATATCTCAGGAAGAATCTTGGTCCTCACTGCAGATATTATCAGCCTCCCGGGAGCAAACCTAAGATTCAAACAACGGTCCATGAGTAGATCTCCAAAAGCCACAAGAAATTTGCAATTGCAAATTCCACCTACAACTCCACTGATTATTAAAGTTATTGCTCTGCATTTAACAGATAATATAAAACTGTCATATATACGGTGTATGTTAGAGTACATAATCTGAAAGTCTCTGCTGCTAAAAAAAAACTCAAATTAGTTCAACATAAACAATATTTATGGGAGACTTAGAGTCTACTCATTCCTATAGATTATATAAGATCTGCCATCGAGTTTGCCAGAACATCAGAGAGCTGCACAGGTGGACCAGATCCTGCGTGTTGTGTAGAGTTACTTTCCCCACTTTTTGTTTTAGGCTGGCATGATCACCTTACTTTAAGGGACTTAAAACGGGCCTGTGAACCCCATAAAATTTACTGAAAGAATACTCCTTGAGAACATTTTTCACTGCACCAAATAGTTTATTCTCTATAAGAACTGATGGGAGAATTTTCCTTGTGGCCTCAGGACCAGGAAGAGTGATACCTTCCCTGAACAACTTGTTTGTCTGTTTCTTCTAGACACTGTGAATGTGTAATTGATCCTGCCTTAATAATTTTATAGTCCTCCAATAATTCATGACCCACATGTATAGGGTGTATAGGGTGTCATGACACTTTCTTTTTTAATTTACTCCATTCTTGATTTCATCTTACTTACTGGCCATATCTTCCTTTGGATTCAATTCCTATATTTTCATTGATATGTCTTTAATATTATGTGCATGTTTTTGTAAGTGGTTTTCAATTAGTTTTAGAGATAACATGTTATTGTGAATTTAAGCATGGATTTGTAAGCTGTTTGATGATTTCGGGGCCTTAACACTTCTAATTTTTGAATAATAATGAGGATGCTGAAACTGTTTTAGTCTCTACTGCCACCCAGCGGTAAAGTATAGAAACTTATCCCAATCCTGTAGCCTTTGATGATTACAAAAACTCATGTTTTCAGTGTTTTAATGTTGCAGATATTTTGATTCTGTTCTTAGACAAACAAGTATTTTATAGGATATTACATTTTTTATGTTTTTTCCCTGAGAAGGAACTACTTACGGTGCAACCCATCATCCCAATTCACTCATTAAACATTTTCCAATATTTATTTTGTTATGTTGTGTTCTGCCTTTGGAATCTTAAGTGCAGATTGTTGACTTAATCATTCTCCTCCATTATGGCTCGTGGACACCATTTGTTCAAGCAGACTTCCTTTGTGAAATATTTATTTATTTATCCCCATATCCTTCTCTTCCCCACATTCTAATGTATAAATATGTTATCCTGCTAGGTGTTCTTATAAAATGTGGTATTGTTTGATGTCTATAACTTTAATTTCTACAGATGGTATTATACTGTATATGCTTCACCTATTAATATTATTTCATTCAGCACTCTTTTAAAGACCTTCCCCTATTATTCTGTGTCAAGTTTTTGTTTCTATCAATACCTGTTGCATAAAATCTCGTAGTGTGCATATACTGCATTTTACTTAGGTGTTTCCACTGAGATGAACAGCTAGCATGCTTCCAACCCCTCACTACCATAAAAACTCTGTGATAACCATCTCTACATATGTTCTCTCTTAGAGCTGGGTAAACATTTCCCATTACACATATTCAGAAGTGGGATTGCAGGGTCAATATGTATGTCATTAGACAAGTTGCTACTGCAAACTCTTCAGAATTACGTCATCACCATCAATGTATGGAGATTTCCATCTATTTCACAACCCTGCAAACACCGGGCTGCTGCAGCTTTTTAATTTTATAAATTTAGTGGTATAAAATGAGATCTTGTTTTAATTTGCATTTCTCTATCAATGAGTTTAAGTGTAACTTTAATTTCAACAAATAGTATTATATGTGTTCTTTATTTGTTAATGTAGTTCACTCAGCACTCTTTTAAAGAGCTTCCCATATTACTCTTTTTATATATGTACAAAATACATATACACATTTTGTTTTAAAAATTTCAAATACTTCCTTCAGTTTTTCACCCATTAATTTTGTTAGGTGTATACTTTATTGAAGAGAAAGCCTTAATTTTAGAAAGTAAAATTCAACAATTTTTACGTTTAAATTCATCTTTTTTTTTTTCAAAAAAACATTAATTTTATACAGCTTGTGATACAGAAGTAACAATAGGCAAAACAGTGGAACATCTATGCTCTCCCCACCCACCCTGGGCATGCCCATTCCTGTCCCCCAAGAGGTGGAGAACACAGGACCCCTGCCCAGCAAGACCTAACTTAGTTACAGGCTCTGGGAGGGACTAAGCCCTTAGGGGTCAAGGCTGGGAGGGAAAGACACCAGCACTTAGGCCCCCTCGAGGGCCCACTGGTTAACTGGAACTGTGCATGTATACATGGGATGGGGAACGGGGTGGGACAACTCACCATAGGCCAATTCTCCCAAGGCTCTAGATTTTCCAGTTTGGAAATTTAATTTAAGAAATAATTATCTGCACTAATAGATCATAACAATATTCTGCCATATTATATGCTGCTGGCTTTCTAGTATTGCCTTTTGCATTTAAGACTTTATTCCATTGTGAATAAGCCTTTACTATTCTCTTTCAAAAATAATTTGGATCTATGTAGTCATTTATTCTTCCATACAATATAAAAAAATAAGTTTACTAAGTACCTAGAAAAATTCAGCTAGAAGTTTAACTAGGAATTTACTGAAGTTATAGAATAAAGAGAACTGTAATTTCCTATAATAATAATTTCTTCCATACAACTCCTATTAATCAGAAATATTTTCATAATCTTAATAGTTTTTAAAATCTCTCTGCAGAATACTTGTATATTCTCTCTTTTGCTAATTTTTAGCTATTTTATAGTTTTTGATGCTATTATAAATGGTATCGTATTTTATTTGTTTGTTACTTATATTTTTTAAAAGTTTGTTGATTTTTTAATATTTATTTTGTGTCTACATTCGTTGCTAAACTTTCATGTTAGCGCTAATGGTTTCCTTTTTATTCTATTAGTTTTATAGGTAGAAATCATACCATCTGAAAGAATACCTATTCTCTTGAAATCCTTTCAGTTTTTATTTATGTTAATTTTTATCTAGATAATTCCTGAGCTCTCTTTTTATTCCCAACATTTTACTTATTTTTTTATTTTCTTATATACAATCACATGATCTTCAAATAATATCTTTTCTTTAATTTCTCTTTTAATCCCTCCTTATTTTTCTTGCCTTATTGGATTAACTAGGACTCAGTATTCTATTGAATGGTGAAGATTATAGTAGGCAGACAACTTGTATTTGATTTTCACTGGAATGCTTTTAAACATTCACAATTAAATTTACCTCAAGCAGGCTGTGTGTAGCTACATTTGACCATACAGTGGAAGTTTCCTTTTGTTCTGAGTTAGTAATGTTTTATCAGAATGGATATTTAAATATATCAAATGCTTTTTCTATAACTCTAGAGATGATTTCATGGTTTTATTTCCTTAATCTTTTAAAGTAAGGGATTCTATCAAGGGACTTTTATTGGTAAACAAACCTTGCATTCTCTGGATAAATCCCACTTTATGTGGTGCTTGTTTCTGTTTGTAAGTATTTTATTTGAGTCAGTTATAGATATTTCTGAGTAAATATACATAAATGAAATTTGCTAATGGCTACTATTTTAATATTTGGTTTGGTTTTTTCCTGGAAAAATTCTTGCTGGCTTTGGTGTAATGAAAATAGTGCCTCCTAAAATTAGTTGGGATTGCCAACAAACACATGAAAGGATGCTCAACATCACTAATCATTAGAGAAATGCAAATCAAAACTACAATGAGGTATCACCTCACACCAATCAGAATGGCCATCATCAAAAAATCTACAAACAATAAACGCTGGAGAAGGTGTGGAGAAAAGGGAACCCTCTTGCCCTGTTGGTGGGAATGTAAATTGATACAGCCACTATAGAGAACAGTATGGAGCTTCCTTAAAAAACTAAAAAAAGAACTACCATGTGACCCAGCAATCCCACTACTGGGCATATACCCTGAGAAAACAATAATCCAAAAATAGTCATGTACCACAATCTTATTGCAGCTCTATTTACAATAGCCAGGACATGGAAGTAACCTAAGTGTCCATCAACAGATGAATGGATAAAGAAGATGTGGCACATATATACAATGGAATATTACTCAGACATAAAAAGAAATGAAATTGAGTTATTTGTAGTGAGGTGGATGGACCTAGAGTCTGTCATACAGAGTGAAAAGTCAGAAAGAGAAAAACAAATACCGTATGCTAACACATATATATGGAATCTAAAAAAAAAAAAAAAAGGTCATGAAGAACCTAGGGGCAAGACAGGAATAAAGACGCAGACCTACTAGAGAATGGACTTGAGGACACGGAGGGGGGAAGTGTAAGCTGGGACAAAGTGAGAGAGTGGCATGCACATATATACACTACCAAATGTAAAACCGATAGCTTGTGGGAAGCAGCTGCATAGTACAGGGAGATCAGCTCAGTGCTTTGTGACCACCTAGAGGGGTGGGATAGGGAGGGAGGGAGGGAGATGCAAGAAGGAAGAGATATGGGGACATATGTATATGTATAACTGATTCACTTTGTTATAAAGCAGAAACTAACACACCATTGTAACACAATTATACTCCAATAAAGATGATTAAAAAAATCAGAAAGCATTACTTGTAACCCGATTTGATGAAATGAGAAACTTTAGAGTTTTACTTAGAATTAAAATATATGCTAATAAGCATGAAGTTTACAAAGGGTCCTGCTGTAAATGTCCTATTACTAATGTAAAAAATTAATAAATAAAAACCTCAATTGAATAGTGTCAGAGGTCCCAAGTGGGGGCTCTCAAGCTTTTATGTGGCTCGCCATTATTGCAGATGCCGGACTGCAATTCTCTGCTCATCCTGAATAAACCCAATTTTGCTGGAGAAATATCTGGTCATCTATTTGTTTTAGGTCAACATTTATAGTAAGAAACCAGTGAGAATATGTGGGAAGTGAAGTTAATAGAATATTCTGAGGTTATTTATCCAAGATTCTCTTCTTATTGGTCCTGCTTGAATGTTCCATGCCTGCCTTATCGTACACTGGTCTCTGCTGGACATGATGACCTTCCTCTTTCATGGTGTTTATAACTGTTTAAAGTGTCTTAAATATTTTTTTATTCTATTTATCACCCGGATAAATGTATTTAGGCTACTTATTTTGTTATTTATTGGTGTATAAGTAAACAGAAATTATCTCAGGCTAATTCAAGGGGGAAAAATTGGGGGGAAGTTAAAATTAGAACATAGAAAGCTGGAAAGAGCTTCACTTGAATACTTGTAATTTTAAAAGCTGGATAACCAAAATCACAACTTTTCTTGAAACCATCACAGTACTGAAGTATCAGGGCAACCAATTAACCCAAAATTTAAGGAAAGACAGATTCCTCCAAGGAAATAGGATTTGCAAACCCTTGCTTACTTGGGACAGATGCCAGATGCTATATAAGCCAGCAAGAATAATTCAGCTAAAATTGTTAATAAATTCCTAAAGGCTAGCATAAGTATATAGAACCCCTACGAGTCACAGACAAGGGAAATTCACTTATATCTCTAGGATTTTTCCATGGACCTCACCAGGGGCTCCTGAAAGATTGGAAACAAGGATATAGGCCAGAGAAATCCTTCCTCGTGGTACAGGCCTGAGATCTGAGAAAGGGAGGAAGTCCCAACCAGATCTTTCTCCACTATCTCCCACACAGAAAAAAACCTTAACCTGGTGAGGGAGGGGAGGACAGTGGGGGAGGGCAAAAAGCTCTATTGTCTTCAGGACACAGGTGAAGACACACAGCAATTAGAGGAAGAGGAAAAAGTGGGGAAGGGACACTGAAACATCCTGTCTTCAACTATTAGAGGTTCCATACTGCTGAGAGGAAGGCAGGAACACTTAGGAGGCCCAGGCCCTAAAACTGAAAGACAATGCCTAATAATGAGACTGAGTGAGAATAAAGATAATGCTCCCACTTCCCATCCCAAGCAGGTGAGCAAGCATAGAGTAATAGGAGCATTCTACTGCTGCAAGAGAAGCAGCAGTATGACCATAAATCTTCTTGAGGCACCTCACAAAGGAAATATCAAAGCCCGAGAGTGAAGCAGACATTAAGAAAAACTCTTTAGCAAGTAACGCTGCTATACAAACAAGGTAATGCCAGAGGAATTTGAAGACTGTTGAAACAACAACAAAACACACAAACCCAGTTAACTCCTAACTCATTGACTGAAATCGACACACTCGATGCTTAGCAAAAAAAAAAAAAAAAAAAAGACAGGTTCATTTTGAGGCCAAGAAAATAAAGATAAAAACACTCTTTACCTCAGTGTCTATTGTTGCACACAAGATGTCTGCATTTGGATGAAAAGTTATTAAAAACACACAAAAAAAGCAAGGAGAGGGAAGCCCCCAGGTGCCTCAGAGGGTCTGCACTTGCCCTATGAATTCTTTTGCCCAAGAGACAGTGACACTAGCCAATTAAAACAAACAAATGAAAAAAAGTACACTAAGATAGGTTGAAAAAGAGAGAGAGAGAGAGAGAGAAGGGAGCTGACTTCAAAAGAAAGGAAATAGGTTTATATTTTAGAACCATTGAAAGCACTTTTTCTTGCTTTTTAAATATGAGGCCCCACATTTACATTTTGTACAGGTCCCCAAAATTATGTAGCCACCAGTGCTTATACCCTTCACCATGACTGGGGAAAAGTGAGGAGAAGGCAGTTTGAGTTTGAGTGGGAAGAAGAGAAAAGAGAGTTAACTAACTGAGGAATGGAGTCTGGGACCAAGAGGTTGGGAGCTGGGCAGAGACACCAAGGGACATAACAGACGGAGGAGGAGAGGAGGAATCACGGGAGAGGAAGAGGAGGAAGGGAAGAGGCTGGGAGGGGAGGGGGAGGAGGACTGGACAGAGGAGTGGAGCAGAGCCACAAGCTGTTCAGCTCAGCTCCTGTGGGCAGAGTTGATCCTCATCAGGGAGCAGGAAGTAGCTGGTACTTGAGTCGTGACCCCACTGTGGATTTGCAGCGTCCCAGGCAGCTCCACTCCTGAATGTACACTCAGCTATGTAGGAAAAGGACAGATCTGAAGGAGGGGAAGACAGGACCTTCTCAGGAGCTGGCTGAGGAATACTGAGAACACGGGGAGCTGAGAAAGAGCAGAACTGGATGCCAACATCAAGGGATAAAATGTGGGCAGGGGGAAGGTGACCATGACAAGGGAAAAAAAAAGAAAAGAATTGGGAGAGAAGGAAGTTGTTATACAGGTCACTGATAATTATGTGCTCCCTGTATCAGGAAACCCCAGAGGGGAAAACTGGGATGGGTTGTATATTAATGCGTATGTGTAGAATCTAGAAGAGTGGTACAGATGATCTTATTTGCAAAGCAGAAATAGAGAAACAGACGTAGAGAACAAACATATGGATACCAAGGGGGAGGGGAGGTGGGATGGACTGGGAGATTGAGATTGACCTATATACACTGTTAATACTATGTATAAGATAGATAACTAACGAGAACATACTGTATAGCACAGAGAACTCTGCTCTGTGGTGACCTAAATGGGAAGGAAATCCAAAAAAGAGGGGATATATGTATACGTATAGCTGATTCACTTTGCTGTACAGCAGAAACTAACACAACATTGTAAAGCAACTATATTCCAATAAAAACTAAAAAAAAAAAAAAAAAAAGAACTCAAGATGGCAGGATACCCTAGCTATCCTAGGGGAGTCCAGCATTCTTCCCTGGGTCACCAGACAGCCTGGGGATCCTTCTTGACTCATTGGTCAAGACTTGACTCATTGGTGCTTAGGCCACCAGCATTCTCATGTTCTTTCTAACAGCTCTTACTTGGTGCTCCTCCAAATACCATCACAGCTCTTGAATTCCTGCCTCCCCAGGACACAGATGTGAGCTCCCCTCCCCACATGGTCTCACACAGTCATCTTGCATTCCCCTCCCCACCAAGAGAAACTTCAACTTCCCTGCTAGAGAAATCCACTGCCTCTTATAACCATTTGCCTTTTACTGGCCTCATTTTCTCTCCCTCTCTGCTTCAAGTTTTTCGCTTGCCTTTCTGGCTTCATGAATCTGGTCTGTGTGCTTCTCGCCCCTCACAGCAAATCTTTTCCACTAAAAGGAGCTTTGGTCTGAAAGTCAAAATGAACTCCTGGATGGACAACTGCTGGATACAGTGAATTGGAGAAATCATATCAGCATTCTGGCCTTAGTTTCCTTATCTGTAAAATGACTGAGTGGAAAGAACTGAGTATTTTCTAATATGAATTAGAAATTCATATTAGAATTTCTAAACGTTGGAAATGGCTCTAACATTTTTGTGCCTTACTGTGCTCCTGCTCCTTCCCACCTGTGTGTTCTCCTCCTTCCCCGCTCTGCTTCTCCCTCCTTCTTTCTCACTCTTCCCTGTCTTCCCAGCCATTCTCCACTAAGCCTTTATCTCAGCTCCCAGGATCTCCTCTCCATCTTCTCATAGTCCCTACCTATTCAATCTAATCTCAGTCCTTTCTTTCTGCCTCACTTGCAAATCTAAAGCCTTGTTTTACCATATGATTCTTGAATTCCTGTGTATAAATACATAATACACAGTTATGGATTCTATTTTTGGCAAAATGTCACATTACAACTTGAAAAGAGCCAGAAATTCAAGATAAAAAATGCCTTTTAATTCTTTTTTGAATACATAGCTGCATTCACGATGAAATAAGGGAACAAAAAATAGAAAAAATGGAAACCCAGAGATGCAAACAGGAAACGATACTTGGGCATACAAGACATCGTGTGGGTTCCATAGGGGTTTGGTTATTGTGGTTACTTGGATCAGGAGACAAGGCCTTGAGACCAGGCAAACAAAATGAAATTTGCAGCTGAGTTTCCTGCTGTACTCTCATCTCAGTGAAAAGATTTACACCTAAATATACAGGGAAGAAAGCTTACCTGTGTATTTACTGAATATTGGCTTGTTTGTTTGTTTCTCATTCTGAGAATTACTGATCACAAATCTGAGATAGGAACTCAAAAATATTCTGCTTGTGTGGTCCTGGAATACAAAATCCAACAAATTAAAATAAAAGGTGATTTCAAGTTTGTAATATTCTGTGATACTTGGTGAAATTTAAAGAAAAGATGATCTCAAGAGAAGCACCTTCAACACAAGCTGCAAAGGATTCCCACACATAAAGCCTTTCCTAACATGAGGCCACAATCCAAAATTACAGAACACAGAAAGAAATATTCCATCATGAAGGATGGTAGGCAAACAAACAAAGAACAGTTTAAATCCCTCAAGAAATCACACATAGAGGAAATTCTATTTTAAAAGCTTAAAGATATAAAAGGAATCATACCAGAAGAGAAAGAGACATTACCAAAAACTACCAAGCAGATTAAGCCTCCAGAAATAAATATTCTGAACACTTTAATTAAAAACTCAATGCATGGATTAAGCAACAAAAAGAGAAAGCAATTTTGGATTTCCCATGTTGCACAGTGGTTAAGAATCTGCCTACCAATGCAGAGGATTCAGGTCCAATCCCTGGTCTGGGAAGATCCCATATGCTGCAGAGCAACTAAGCCCATGCACCACAACTACTGAGCTTGCGCTCTAGAGCCCGTGAGCCACAACTGCTGAAGCCCCCACGCCTAGAGCCCGGGCTCTGCAACAAGAGAAGCCACCGCATGAGAAGCCCACGCACCGCAATGAAGAGTAGCCCCTGCTTGCCGCAACTAGAGAAAGCCCATGCACAGCAACAAAGACCCAACACAGCCAAAAAAAAAAGAAAGAGAGAGAAAGCAATTTTAAAATATATCTAGATTGGGATATCTGAAGAATTTCCCACAATGCAATACAGAACTAAAGACTTGAATATGAAAAAAAGAAGTTAAGAGATATGAAGACTAACATGAAATCCAATATAAGCCCAATAGAAATTTCATTAGGAGACAAAACACATAATGAGAAGAGGAAATATTTGAAGAAGTAATGGCTGGGAATTTTCCAGAATTAATAAAAGGCATAAATCTTTAGATTCATTAAAAACAAAAGCTCCAAATTAATGATTTGAAAAATAATCTTAATTTTTTATAGTGAAGAAAGCAGCTCAAAGATGTAAGTAACTTAGAATATAAATCAATTTAAAGCAAAGTTCCTTTCTCTTAGATTTCAGTTTTTTCTTAATAATTTAATCAATATTTGATAAATACCAAGGGACATGCTGAACACTAAGATGAGAAAGAGTAGAAGACAGAAGCTCACACTCTAGAAAAAGAAACACGTGAACCAACCATAAATGTAGAGTGTTGTGAACCAACCATAAATGTAGAGGTTGATGATTCTACTGTGAGAGAAAGTACAGGGGTGGAATGAGCCTCATTAAACCCACTTTATCTATATTTGTACTGCTTACATGGCCTTGCTCACTCAGACCTCCAAATATTGGCTTCAATAATCACGTAGGACTGAGGCATTGAGACTATATATCCATGAGAATATTTCAAGTGGTTTTTAATTCAGCAATTGATGAAGATATCAAGAAGGTTGAACCTACATAATGAGCACCCATATAACACCTTGTGTGTTAGATATCAACTTTAACTCTTCCATAAGAAGCCGATGAGAATCTTGGACAGTCAGAGAACATTTTCTTGGCCATGCTGCTTAATGGTTCTTACCTGTTTCAGAATCACTACATAAGAAGGATAATAGTCAACACATCTATTAGGTGCCTCTTCTCATGCCAATTACATTTAATATCGTTTTTTCCCAGTTTATTTTGTAGGGACACATAATCAGATAGAAAGTAGGTGAAACCATTCTTTGCTATATGTTTACTCAAGATTTCTCCTTAAGAGCATCCTCTACGAAAACTATTTTAAGAAGACTTTGATTTTCCCTCATATGTTCTGAAAATGCTGCCTAAAAGTTTAATTATTATCCTGCTATGGTCGTTATATGCTTGTTTACTTGTCTACCTTGCTTAATGGCTAATCACCTAAAAGAAACTTTGCCAACATGGGATGTATTAGTTGGCTAGTGTTGCCGTAACAACTACCACAGACTGAGTGACTCAAACAATAAAAATTTATTTCTCAGTGTTCTAGAGGCCAGAAGTCCAAGATCAAAGTGTCAGCAGGTTTGGTTTCTCCTGAGGTCTCTCTCTTCAGCTTGTAGATGGCCATCTTCTCACATCAATGTCCTCAGACCATCTTTCCTCTGTGCATGCACATCCTCTTGATTCTTTGTGTGTATGAATTTCCTCTTCTTATAAGGATACCACTCAGATTAGATTAGGGGCCATCCTAGCAGCCCCATCTTAACTTAATTACCTTTCCAAAGGTCCTCTCTCCAAATACAGCTGCGTTCTGAGATGCTGGGCATTAAGGCTCCAACATATGAATTTTAGGGAGACACAATTCAGCCCATAACACAGGATATATTCACTTTCAAAATCTTCTTCACTTTACCTCTTTCACTTTTCAAAGTCTTACTGATTTTCAATTTTTTTTTTTAAATAGTTTTTTTTTTTTTTTTTTTTTTTTTTTTTAATGGCTGTGTTGGGTCTTCGTTTCTGTGCGAGGGCTTTCTCTAGTTGCGGCAAGCGGGGGCCACTCTTCATCACGGTGCGCAGGCCTCTCACTATCGCGGCCCCTCTTGTTGCGGAGCATGGGCTCCAGACGCACAGGCTCAGCAATTGTGGCTCACGGGCCTAGTCGCTCCACAGCATGTGGGATCTTCCCAGACCAGGGCTCGAACCCGTGTCCCCTGCATTGGCAGGCAGATTCTCAACCACTGCACCACCAGGGAAGCCCTCAAATTTGTTTTTTAACAGATGTGTCCTATAGATATCTAGACTTCAGAGACTGTTGCTATGGCTTATGAAAGTAACCTCTAACTTCCAAAAAGTCTATAATTCTGTATTGTTTTATTATTAATAATTGTCGCCCCAGTATTTACACTTAAATAGACATCTCTGTTTTTTAACATGTAGAAATAAGTCTA
Organism: Balaenoptera ricei; assembly: GCF_028023285.1. Classification (NCBI taxonomy): domain Eukaryota; kingdom Metazoa; phylum Chordata; class Mammalia; order Artiodactyla; family Balaenopteridae; genus Balaenoptera; species Balaenoptera ricei. The sequence continues at coordinate 115,473,895 of NC_082639.1, read as the reverse complement.
ACTTTTCTTTATTAAGCCCAAAAATCAACATTATATTTTTCCTCTCCTTTCACAAGATACACTTAAAGAAGAAGAGAAAAGTAGGAAGAGTCACTCTAGTGGTTATCAATATTTAGTATAAACCTAGAGTAAATAAGATTACTTTACTACATTGCATTAGTGCAAGGAAAGACTTATAGAAGAAAGGATCAGAATAAGGAGTCCAGAAACAGACCCATATACTTACATATGGACACTGAAATTACAACACAATTGGTACTGCATATCAGTGTTATTAATCAATTAGCTAACATTGAAAAAATACAATTTTACCCCTATTTCATACTGTACACAAAAATCAAATCCAGGTATATTATAGATATAAATGTAAGAAGTAAAGTAGTTAAGCTTCTCAAAGATAAAATTGTACAGAGGCTTGCAAAGTGGGATCCTCAGACCAGAAGAATCAGCATCATTTGGAAGTCAGAAGAAATGGAAATTCTTCGGCCTCTTCCCTCACCTAAAGAATTAGAAACTCTGGAGGTGGGTCCCAACAAGATACACTTTAAAAAGCCTTCCAGATGATTCTGATGTCCACTCAAGTTTGAGAACCATAGATTAAGGAGAATATCTCATGACCTTGGGGTAGGGGTAAATAAATTACAAGAGTAGAATAAAAGAGTCATAAAGAAAAATGTCAATAAACTGTATCCCATTAACAAGAAATCCTTTTCATCAAAATACAACTTTAAGAGAGTGAATAGTAAACCAAGACTTGTAGAAAATATCACAATGCATATCCAACAAAGGATTTGTATACAGAAATTATAAAGAACTTCAATTCAACAATTAAAAGACTGAATCCTCTCCCCACCATAGACACACACACACACACACACACACACACACACATACACACACACACACACCACACACACACAAATAGCTAAAACCTTAAACTGGTACTTCATAAAAGAGTGTATATAAATAGCTCAAAGGCATATGAAAATATGTTAAGTACAATTAGTCAACAGGGAAACATGAACCAAAATAACAATTGGATGCTCTACACCCACGCCAGAAGGGTTAAAATTTAAAGGGTTAATATATCAAATATGAATTAGGATGTGGATAAGCTGGAAGATAGATTGGTATAAACACTGAAAACCTGTTTGTCAGTATTTATTGAATGTAAAAATTATACATAACCTGTGACCCAGGATTTCATTTACATGTATATTCCAAGAGAAATGAGTGTTTATGTTCACAAAAAACATGTACAAAAATGTTCAAAACAGCATTGTCCAACACACCTAAAATCTGGAAATAATTTGAATGTCTATCCACAGTAGAATGAATAAATTTTGGTATATTCACACAATGGTATACTACACAGCAATGAAAAATAATAAATTACTGCTGCATGTCACAACATGAATAAAATCACAAAAATAATGTTGAGTGAGAGAAGGCCGACACAAAATAAGTCTTACTGTATGATTCTAGTAACATGAAATTCAAAAACAGAATCAAAACTAAACTCTGGACATGGAGATCAGAGTATTTGTTGTCCTTAAAAGATGTTAACTGGGAAGTGGAACCAAGAGGGAGATTTCTGGCAGCTGAAAATATTCTTTATCAGGGTAGTGGATTGTGCTTATGTCCCTTCAGGAAAGCAGATCTAAAATAGGAAAGGAGAGAAAGTCAAAGTACACTGCAATGACAAAGGGAGCTTTATAGGTAAGACTTTATTTAGGGGCATGATGCCAGGTATTAGGAGTGGGACACTCAGTAAAACAGGAAAGGATAGAAAACCAGTAAAATGGTGTGTTATCAGATTGGCCACCACTATGGAAAACTAGGATCTGATCCCACTGGAACCCTCTGATGAATCCCGCCGATTGTGGCTCTGTGTTATCAGCCTGAGGCAGATAAGGGGAGCACATATCCATGACCCCTGTCCCCTAATCGTCAAGGATTGCCCCGAGGAGTGTTAATTCTCACACACTTGCAGTTTTGAGCATCCAAACGTGATAAGCAGCTGCTCACAGGTGTCCCAACCACATCATGAGAAAAGCCATAGTGCAAAAATGCAAGATACCCAGTGCAGATCAAGTTAGGCTCTCTAACCAGTTGCCTTAGCAATGGCTGGGGAAAAAATAGAGGGCTAGAAGATGTGACGCAGGACATAAGAGGTGTCTGATACTACCAGGTTTTTATGAGCAAACAAACAAAAAATATATTCACAAAATCGATCAATTTTTTCATAAGAAAACTTCCAATAAGCTACAGTCTGATCAGTAACTGCTTATCTCCCGGTGACATCTAGTGGTGAAATATAGACATTCACAAGCATCAAGTTACAGCTTCTCAGTTGTCTAAAATGAAATTCTTCTGAAAATTCTATGTAGCTAAGCTTCCCTCCATTCTGAATCAAAAACCCAGTGCCTGATGTGGACAGTCACCTGCAGTAAGAGCTGTTCACCTGTTGGGACACATCTTAACCCACCACTTTAAGAAGAGTAGACAAACTCAATTTGGTACCTTGTAAGTAAACTACATTAATGTGGGGAACGTTGTAATAAGACTTTGCTGTAAGTGTAGGATTTTATCTGACTCTGAGTTACTTCCTCCATATTTTTTCCCATAGTTACAGTCAGCCTTAAATGAGATCTCTACGTTGCATTTGTAGTCTAAAAATCCTATTTCCTCCAGCTTTTGGGAGTTGCTCTACTTAAATCTTCCAATTAAAATATCTATGAGAAAGTATACCAAGTAAATTCCATTAAGCCAATTTAATTTCATTATTCTAAGACCACAATTAAATAAATTATTATTTCCCAACTTTATATTTTTATTAAAAGTATACTCATTGGGATCAATTCTTTTTCATATGAAAAAATTATATATGGTAAAAACTAATTGACAAGTCAGTTGTTAAAATTTACCTGTAAAGGGGGCTCCCCTTGTGGTGCAGTGGTTAAGAATCCGCCTGCCAGTGCAGGGGACATGGGTTCAAGCCCTCGTTTGGGAAGATCCCACATGCTGTGGAGCAACTAAGTACGTGAGCCACAACTACTGAGCCTGAGCTGTAGAGCCCACGAGTCACAACTACTAAGCCTGCATGCCACAACTACTGAAGCCTGCATGCCTAGAGCCAGTGCTCCACAACCAGAGAAGCCACCGCAATGAGAAGCCCGCACACCACAATGAAGGGTAGCCCCCACTCGCCGCAACTAGAGAAAGCTTGCGCACAACAACGAAGACCCAATGCAGCCAAAAATAAAAAAATAAATAAAATAAAATAAAAATTTACCTGTAAAGGTTTTGCTTTTGTGAGGTTTTTTTTTTTTTGTTTTTTGTTTTTTGTTTTTTTTGGTAGCCATTATTTCTACCAAAATGCATTAATGACCAAGGAGAGGGGGTTGTTACTGGAACCTGGAATGAGAAAGAGCCATACAGAGTCAGTCAATTTGAGAGGAGCAGTGATCTTTACCTGAGGGACACAGCTAGCCCAAGCCAGGGTCACAAGCCAAATATACTTATGATACTAGTTTTAAGCTTTTTTTCTGCTAATTCCAGTATCTGCATTTCTGTGGATATGTTTCTTTGGTTTGTTTTTATGTGTTCCATTTTCATCACATATTTCACAGTGCTTTATGATATATTGGACATTGTTTATAGATAGCAGTGGAAATTTAATTATACAACTCTTTTGCTTTATATTTATTTCCAAGAATGTGCAATCTCATTCCAATATGTGGCTACTAAAGTGAAAACGTGTTTATTCAGATATCACTATGTATCAAGTTAGTCTTGGCCTAAGGCAACAATTTTTAATATTGACTTCATCTCTGGTTAGCCTTCCTCCCAATGCCACAGCTGTTCCTGCCTAAGTCCAATTTCTTTGATCTTATCAATGTTTAATCCTGGGATCTGATGGGAGTTGGAACTCAGTTTCATCTTTTGAACCCATGGTAGAAGAGCCCTTTTTTCTAGGCACCTTGTGAATACATGAGACTAGAGTATATCATCTAGTCTCATGTATTCTCTAGACTAGGTCCACAATCACTGCCCTTTACTCAGCAAAACAGGAGTGGTAAGCCAGGGAAAATTGTTATTCCAAGTAAATATTGCTGCATTTGAGAGTCTTCTAGACTCCAGTCTCTCCAACCTGTTCCCACCATTGTTAATCTTTCATCTATCTCAGTCTTGGCAGGCTTTCTTCTCCAACGTTGCCTCCAGACACTGCCATTTTTGATAGTCATGTATAAAGAGGTCTTCTCTCTGAAAATCAGTCCATCTGGGATTTTCTTACATCCACTTCTCTTCAATAGTTTCATACATAAGTACAAGTTTTATAGTATCTAAACTTTTGGTGTTACCATGGGAACAAAGATTTTCTACATCCTTTCATATTCTAGCCAGAAAATTGCTTACTGTGTTTAAACTGTAGCCAAATTGCAAAGGAAATTAGAGTTTCTTTATTTTGTCTATAACTGATCTGGTTCTTCCCACAGTTATCTCCTGCTGGGTAAAAGGAAAAGAAATAAGAGAAGGATGTAGTTATGTTAAAACTCAATGTGGGCTCTAAGACTGCATTTTTCTATCATGAGCCTAGGAGCTCCTACTGTAAAAACAGAACACAGATGGGACATATTCTCTGGGGTTACAATTCACAAAAACTAAGATATATCTAACTCCACTAGGTTCAAGATGACGGAGTAGAAGGATGTGCACTCACTCCCTCTTGCGAGAGCACTGGATTCACAACTAACTGCTGAACAATCATTGACAGGAAGACACTGGAATTCACAAAAAAAGATACCCCACATCCAAAGACAAAGGAGAATCCGCAATGAGACGGTAGGAGGGGTGCAATCACAATAAAATCAAATCCCATAACTGCTGGGTGGGTGACTCATACACTGGAGAACACTTATACCACAGAAGCCCACCCACTGGAGTGAAGGTTCTGAGCCCCATGTCAGGCTTCCCAACCTGGGGTTCCGGCAAAAGGAGGAGGAATTCCCAGAGAATCAGACGTTGAAGGCTAGCAGGATTTGAATGCAGGACTTTGACAGGACTGGGGGAAACAGAGACTCGACTCTTAGAGGGCACAAGAAAAGTAGTGTGCACATTAGGACCTGGGGGAAGGAGCAGTGACCCCATAGGAGACTGAACCAGACCTACCTGCTAGTGTTGGAGGGTCTCCTGTGTGGGGGGGTTGGGGGGGTGGCTGTGGCTCACTGTGGGGACAAGGACACTGGAAGCAGAAGTTCTGGGAAGTACTCCTTGGCATGAGCCCTCCCAGAGTCTGCCATTAGCCCAACCAAAGAGCCAGGTAGGCTCCAGTGCTGGGTTGCCTCAGGCCAAACAACCAACAGGGAGGGAACCCAGCTTGACCCATTAGCAGACAAGCAGATTAAAGTTTTACTGAGCTCTGCCCACCAGAGCAACACCCAGCTCTACCCATCACCAGTCCTTCCCATCAGGAAGTTTGCACAAGCCTCTTAGATAGCCTCAGCCACCAGAGAGCAGAGAGCAGAAGCATGAAGTACTACAATTCTGCAGCCTGTGGAACAAAATCCACATTCACAGAAAGATAGACAAGACGAAAAGGCAGAGGGCTATGTACCAGATTAAGGAACAAGAGAAAATCCCAGAAAAACAATTAAATGAAGTGGAGATAGGAAACCTTCCAAAAAAAATTCAGAATAATGATAGTAAAGATGATCCAGGACTTCAGAAAAAGAATGGAGGCAAAGATTCAGAAGATACAAGAAATGTTTAACAAAGACCTAGAATAATTAAAGAACAAACATTTAGAAGAATTAAAGAACAAACAGAGATGAACATTACAATAACTGAAATGAAAAATACACTAGAAGGAATCAATAGCAGAATAACTGAGGCAGAAGGATGGATAAGTGACCTGGAAGACAGAATGGTGGAATTCACTGCCACAGAACACATTAAGAAAAAAGAATGAAAAGAAATGAAGACAGTCTAAGAGGCCTCAATATTAACTGCAACAAGATTTGCATTATAGGGATCCCAGAAGGAGAAGAGAGAGAGAAAGGACCCGAGAAAATATTTAGAGAGATTATAGTCAAAAATTTCCCTAATATGGGAAAGGAAATAGCCACCCAAGTCCAGGAAGCACAGAGAGTCCCAGGCAGGATAAACACAAGGAGAAACACGCTGAGGCACATAGTAATCAAACTGAAAAAAATTAAAGACAAAGAAAAATTATTGAAAGCAACAAGGGAAAAACAACAAATAACATACAAGGGAATTCCCATAAGGTTAACAGCTGATTTCTCAGCAGAAATTTTACAAGCAAGAAGGGAGTGGCATGATACATTTAAAGAGATGAAAGGGGAGAACTTACAACCAAGATTACTCTACCCGGCAAGGATCTCATTCAGATTCGACAGAGAAATCAAAACCTTTACAGACAAGCAAAAGCTAAGATAATTCAGTACCACCAAACAAGCTCTACAACAAATACTAAAGGAACTTCTCTAAGTGGGAAACACAAGAGAAGAAAAGGACCTACAAAAACCAATAACAATTAAGAAAATGGTAATATGAACATACATATCGAAAATTACCTTAAACGTGAATGGATTAAGTGCTCCAACCAAAAGACAAAGGCTTGCTGAATGGATATGAAAACAAGACCAATATATATGCTGTCTACAAGAGACCCACTTCAGACATAGGGACACATACAGACTGAAAGTGAGGGGATGGAAAAAGATATTCCATGCAAATGGAAATCAAAAGAAAGCTGGGGTAGTAATACTCATATCAGGTAAAGTAGACTTTAAAATAAAGAATTTTACAAGAGACAAGGAAGGACACTACATAATGATCAAGGGATCAATCCAAGAAGAAGATATAACAATTATAAATATATATGCACCCAACATAGGAGCACCTCAGTACATAAGGCAACTGCTAACAGCTATAAAAGAGGAAATCAACAGTAACACAATAATAGTGGGGGACTTTAACACCTCACTTACACCAGTGGACAGATCATCCAGACAGAAAATTAATAAGGAAACACAAGCTTTAAATGACACAATAGATGGGATAGATTTAATTGATACTTATAGGACATTCCATCCAAAAACAGCAGATTACATTTTCTTCTCAAGGGCACACGGAACATTCTCCAGGATAGATCACATCTTGGGTCACAAATCAAGCCTCGGTAATTTTAAGAAAATTGAAATCATATCAAGCATCTTTTCCGACCACAACACTATGAGATTAGAAATCAATTACAGGGGGAAAAATGTAAAAAAACACAAACACATGGAGGCTAAACAATATGTTACTAAATAACCAAGAGATCACTGAAGAAATCAAAGAGGAAATCAAAAAATACATAGAGACAAATGACAACAAAAACACAACGATCCAAAGCCTATGGGATGCAGCAAAATCAGTGCTAAGAGGGAAGCTGATAGCAATACAATTCTACCTCAAGAAACAAGAAAAATCTCAAATAAACAATCTAACCTTACACCTAAAAGAAATAGAGAAAGAAGAACAAATAATACCCAAAGTTAGTAGAAGGAAAGAAATCATAAAGATCAAAGAAGAAATAAATGAAATAGAACCAAGGAAAACAATAACAAAGATCAATAAAACTAAAAGGTGGTTCTTTGAGAAGATAAACAAAATTGATAAACCTTTAGCCAGACTCATCAAGGAAAAGAGGGAGAGGATTCATATCAATAAAATTAGAAATGAAAAAGGAGAAGTCACAACATACACTGCAGAAATACAAAGCATCCTAAGAGACTACTACAAGCAACTATACGCTAATAAAATGGGCAACCTGGAAAAAATGGACAAATTCTTACAAAGGTATAACCTTCCAAGACTGAACCAGGAAGAAATAGAAAATATGAACAGACCAATCACAAGTAATGAAATTGAAACTGTGATTAAAAATCTTCCAACAAACAAAAGTCCAGGATCAGATGGCTTCACAGGTGAATTCTATCAAACATTTAGAGAAGAGCTAACACCCATACTTCTCAAACTCTTCCAAAAAACTGCATAGGAAGGAACACTCCCAAGCTCATTCTATGAGGCCACCATCACCCTGATACCAAAACCAGACAAAGATACTACAAAAAAGGAAAATTACAGACCAATATCACTGATGAATATAGATGCAAAAATCCTCAACAAAATACTAGCAAACAGAATCCAACAACACATTAAAAGTATCATACACCATTGTCAAATGGGATTTATCCCAGGGATGCAGGGATTCTTCAATATATGCAAATCAATCAATCTGATACACCATATTAACAAATTGAAGAATAAAAACCATATGATCATCTCAATAGAAAAATCTTTTGACAAAATTCAACACCCATTTATGGTAAAAACTCTCCAGAAAGTGGGCATAGATGGAACCTACCTCAACATAATAAAGGCCACATATGACAAACCCACAGCAAACATCATTCTCAATGATGAAAAACTGAAACCATTTCCTCTAAGATCAGGAACAAGACAAGAATGTCCACTCTCACCACTATTATTCAACATAGTTTTGGAAGTCCTAGCCACGGCAATCAGAGAAGAAAAAGAAAGAAAGGAATACAAATTGGAAAAGAAGAAGTAAAACTGTCACTGTTTGCAGATGACCTGATACTATACATAGAGAATCCTAAAGATGGCACCAGAAAACTACTAGAGCTAATCAATGAATTTGGTAAAGTTGTAGGATACAAAATTAATGCACAGAAATCTCTTGCATTCCTATACACTAACAATGAAATATCAGAAAGAGAAATTAAGGAAACAATCCCAATCACCACTGCAACAAAAAGAACAAAATACCTAGGAATAAACCTACCTAAGGTGGTAAAAGACCTGTACTCAGAAAACTATAAGACACTGATGAAAGTAATTAAAGATGACACAAACAGATGGAGAGATATACCATGTTCTTGGATTGAAAAATCAATATTGTGAAAATGACTATACTACCCAAAGCAATCTACAGATTCAATGCAATCCCTATCAAATTAGCAATGGCATTTTTTACAGAACTAGAACAAAAAATGTTAAAATTTGTATGGAGAAACAAAAGACCCCGAATAGCCAAAGCAACCTTGAGGGAAAAAAACAGAGATGGAGGAATCAGACTCGCTGACATCAGACTATACTGCAAGCTTACAGTAATCAAGACACTATAGTACTGGCACAAAAACCAAAATATAGATCAATGGAACAGGATAGAAAGCCTAGAGATAAACCCACGCACCTATGGTCAACTAATCTCTGACAAAGGAGGCAAGGATAGACAATGGAGAAAAGACACCCTCTTCAATAAGTGGGGCTGGGAAAACTGGACAGCTACATGTAAAAGAATGAAATTAGAACACTTCCTAACACCATACACAAAAATAAACTCAACATGGATTAGAGACCTAAATGTAAGACTGGACACTATAAAACTCAGAGGAAAACATAGGAAGAACACTCTATGACATAAATAACAGTAAGATCTTTTTTGATGCACCTCCTAGAGTAATGGAAATAACAAAAATAAACAAATGGGACCTAATGAAACTTAAAAGCTTTTGCAAAGCAAAGGAAACTACAAACAAGGCGAAAATTCAACCCTCAGAATGGGAGAAAATATTTGCAAATGAATCAACGGACAAAGGATTAATCTCCAAAATATATAAACAGCTCATGCAGTTTAATATTAAGAAAACAACAAACCCAGTCAAAAAATGGGCAGAAGACCTAAGTAGACATTTCTCCAAAGAAGACATATAAATGGCCAAGAAGCATATGAAAAGCTGCTCAACATCACTAATTATTAGAGAAATGCAAATCAAAACTACAATGCGGTATCACCTCACACCAGTTAGAATGGGCATCATCAGAAAATCTACAAACAACAAATGCTGGAGAGGGTGTGGAGAAAAGGGAACCCTCTTGCACTGTTGGTGGGAATGTAAATTGATATAGCCACTATGGAGAATAGTATGGAGGTTCCTTAAAAAACTAACGATAGAATTACCGTATTACCCAGCAATCCCACTACTGGGCATATACTGGAGAAAACCATAATTCATGCATCCCAATGTTCATTGCAGCACTATTTACAATAGCCAGGTCACGGAAGCAACCTAAATGCCCATCCACAGATGAATGGATAAAGACCATGTGGTACCTATATACAATGGAATATTATTCAGCCATTAAACGGAATGAAATTGGGTCATTTGTAGAGACGTGGATGGATCTAGAGCCTGTCATACAGAGTGCAGTAAGTCAGAAAGAGAAAAACAAATATCATATATTAACGCATATATGTGGAACCTAGAAAAATGGTACAGATAAACTGGTTTGCTGGGCAGAAATAGAGACACAGATGTAGAGAACAAACATATGGACACCAAGGTTGGAAAGTGGCAGGGGCAGGAGTGGTGGTGGTGGGATGAATTGGGAGATTGGGATTGACATGTATACACTAATATGTATAAAAGAGATAACTAATAAGAACCTGCTGTATAAAAAATAAATAAAATAAAATTCAAAAAAATATATACCTAACTCCACTTCTTCAAAAGAAAACAAACAAAATGTGTAGAAAATGAAAAAAAAAAATAAGCCAAGGACCACCTAAATTATTCAAAACAAATATTAACAGGTCTGAAGGGAAAATAGCCAGCAATACAATAGTAGTAGGGGATTTTAATACCTCACTTTTAACAATGGATAGATCATCCAGACATAAAATTAATAAGTAAACATTGGACTTAAACTACATGTCAGAACAGATGGACCTAATAGGCATATACCAAACATTTTATCCAATAACAGCAGAATACACATTCTTCTCAAGCACAGATGGAACAGTCCCAGGATAGATCATACATTAGGCCACAAAACAAGCCTTAATAAACTTAAGAAGATTGAAACAATATCAAGCATCTTTTATGATCACAATGGTAGGAAACCAGAAATAAATTATAAGAAGAAAACTAGAAAATCCATAAATATGTGGAGATTAAACAACATGTTTCTGAACACCCATGGGTCAAAGAAGAAATCAAAATGGAAATCAAATAATATATTGAAACAAATGAATATGGAATCACAACACAGCAAAACTTATGGGATGCAGCAAAAGTGTTCTAAGAGGAAAGTTTATAGCAATAAACGCCTACATTAAGAAATAAATCTCAAATAAACAATCTAACTTTACACCTAATGTAACTAGAAAAAAAAGAAAAAACTAAGTCCAAAGTTAATAGAGGAAGGCAATGGCAAAGATTAGAGCAGAAATAAATATAATAGAGACTAGAAATACAACAGAAGAGATCAATAAAACTTAGAGCTGCTTTTTTTGAAAAAGTAAATAAAATTGACAAATTATTAGATAGACTAAGAAAAAAAGAGAGGAGACTCAAATAAAATGAGAAATGAAAGAGAAGACATTTCAACTGATAAGACAGAAATGCTAAGGATCATAAGAAACTACTATGAACAACAATATGCCAACAAATTAGATAACCTGGAAGAAATAAATAAATTCATAGAAACATCCAACTTACTAAGACTAAATCATAAAAAATAGAAAATCTGAACAGACCAATAACAACTAAGGAGATTGAATCAGTAATCAAGAACCTCCCAACAAAGAAACAGATGGCTTCTCTGGTAAATTCTAACAAAGATTTATAAGAGAATTAACACTAATTTTTCTCCAACTCTTGTCAAAAATTGAAGAGAGAGCCCTTCCAAACTCATTTTACGAGGCCAGCATTACCCTGACACAAAAGACAGACAAGGACACTACAAGAAAAGAAAACTGCAGGCCAATATGTCTTATGAACATAGATACAAAAATCCTCAACAAAAAAGAGCAAACAGGACTTCCCTGGTGGCGCAGTGGTTAAAAATCCGCCTGCCAATGCAAGGGACACAGGTTCGAGCCCTGGTCTGGGAAGATACACATGCTGTGGAGCAACTAAGCCCGTGCGCCACAACTTTTGAGCCTGCACTCTAGATCCCACAAGCCACAACTACTTAGCCTACGTGCTGCAACTACTGAAGCCTGCGAGCCTAGAGCCCGTGTTCCACAACAAGAGAAGCCACCACAGTGAGAAGCCCACATACCACAACGAAGAGTAGCCCCCACTCACCGCAAGCAGAGAAAGCTCGCACGCAGCAACAAAGACCCAATGCAGCCAAAAATAAAATAAATAAATAAATAAATAAATTTATAAAAAAGAAAAAGAGCAAATGAATTCAGTAGTACATGAAAAGAATATTACACCATGATCAAGTGGGATTTACTCCTGGAATGCAAGAATGGTTCAACATACACAAATCAATAAATGTGATACACAACATTAACAACAACATTAACAAAATAAAGATTAAAAACTGGGGACTTCCCTGGTGGCACAGTGGTTAAGAATCTGCTTGCCAATGCAGGGGACACGGGTTTGAGCCCTGGTCTGGGAAGATCCCACATGCCACAGAGCAATTAAACCTGTGTGCCACAACCACTGAGCCTGTGCTCTAGAGCCCATGCTCCACAACAAGAGAAGCCACCGCAATGAGAAGCTCACGCACAGCAATGAACAGTAGCCCCAGTTCTCTGCAACTAGAGAAAGCCCACCACGCGCAGCAATGAAGACTGAACACAGCCAAAAATAAATAAAATTTTAAACAAAAAGATTAAAAACTGTATGATCATCTCAATAGATGCAGAGAATACATTTGACAAAATTCAACATCCTTTCATGATAAGGAAAAAACTCTCAATAAATTAGGTATAGATGGAATATACCTCGCCATAGTAAAGGCTATAATATGACAAGCCCACAGCTAATATCATACTCAATGTTGAAAAGCTAAAAGCTTTTCCTCTATGATTAGGTAAAAGACAAAGATATACACTATTGCTACTTTGATTCAGCATAGTACCAGAAGTTCTGGCCAGAGCAATTAGGCAAGAAAAAAATTAAAGGCATCTAAATTAGAAAGCAAGAAGTAAAACTGTCTCTATTTGCAGATGACATGATCTTATATATAGAAAACCCTAAAAACTCAACCAAAAAACTGTTAGAACTAATAAACAAATTTAGTAAAGTTGAAGGGTACAAAATCAATATACAAAAAACCATTGCATTTCCAAATACTAACAATGAACCTTTGGAAAAAGAAATAATGGCTGGTTTTCAAAAAGGGTCATATGTGCTTTTAAAAAATCACATATCAAAGACTGGATAAAAGTAGCATATTGTATTCTACTGACAGCTATTGGCCTCTTCATATCTCTTTACACAGTTCAGGTAAATGTAGGGTAGCATCTCGAAGAATGGCCAATTTAGCCTTTTTATTTGGACAGTTGCTTCTTGCCTGATCCTCCTTAGTAGTTTAATAGTGGGTGATATAATTTTGATCACTGCCAAACTTCTAATTAAAGGGGCAGCAGTACTATGTGCTTGGAAACTTATGCAGTCACCTGCTGCACATAAAAAGCATTCAGAATCTCAAGTCTCTGAAGCTAAAAGAAAGGAACCCACTCTTTGTTTAATCATAGCAATGAACAGAAACCAGTTAATTTTTTCTTGCTGTTAAATGTAACAACTGGTTCAATCAACCTGTTGGTAAATGCATTATACAACAGTACATTGTGGGCCTTATTTGTACTCAATCTCTGTATGTTTGCCAACTGCTTAATTATATATGTGCTACACTTGCAAGACAAGACTATAAAATCTTGCTGATCAATAGGGATAGGATATACTTTGAGCAATATTATTTTGTACTTTAATTTTCTTTTGGCCATGCTGCGTGTCATGCAGGGTCTTAGTTCCCTGACCAGGGATCAAACTGAGCAATATTATTTTAGTAAGGAAGAATAAATATAAAATGTGAAGAAAATGGGGCTTTTAACAACCCAGTGTTAACTATATTTTATTATGAAATTAAGTTTCATTCCTACTCTAACAGTAGTGATGATTAATATTTTAAATGTATCTCAACACTCTCTTAAACAAACCAATACAGAAGGAACAAAGCCTTGGGACTTGTTAGAATACTTATAAATTTCAGCATTTTAAAGAAACTGTTGTGTTTACAGTTGTGACATTAGAAGATTGGAGTAGTGAGGAGGATTTTTCCCTTCTATCTTATATCACCTATTACCAGTCTGCATTTTTTTTGTTGTATGTATTATTTTTATAGTATTTATATTAAAATATCCCAGTTGTGGAACTGTCCAAAAAACAAAAACAAAACAAAAACAAAAACAAAAAATCTATAAGACGTTGGTGAAAGAAATTGAAGACAAAAATAAATGGGAAGATAGTCCATATTCATAGATTGGAAGAATTAATAATGTTAAAATGTCCATGTTACCCAAAGCAATCTACAGATTCTATGAAATCCCTATCAAAATTTCATTGGAATTTGCACAGAAATACAATGAACAATCCTAAAATTTATATGGAGCCATGGAATATTTTGAGTAGTCAAAGCAATCCTGAAAAAGAAGAACAAAGCTGAAGTCATCACACTTCCTGATTTCAAACTACATTACAAAGATTTATTAATCAAAACAGTATGGTATTGGCATAAAAACCGACACATAGATCAATGGAACAAAATAGAAAGCCCAGTAATTACTCCATGCATATATGGTCAATTAATTTTTGACAAAAGCACCAAGAATATACAGTGGGAAAAGGATAGTCTCTTCAATAAATGGTCCTGGGAAAAGTGGATATCCACTTGCAAAAGAAGGAAGCTGGACCTCTATTTTACACCACACCTGAAAATCAACTCAAAATGGATTAAAGACTTGGACATAAGACCTGGAACTGTAAAACTCCCAGAATAAAATATAGGGGTAAGCTCCTTGACATTGATATTGGCAATGATTTTTTTAATATGGCACCAAAAGCAAAGGCAATAAAAGCAAAAATAAACAAGTGGGACTACATCAAACTAAAAAGCTACTAAACAGCAAATGAAACCATCAACAAAATGAAAATACATCCTATGGATGGGGAGAAAATATTTGCAAACTACATATTTAATAAGGATTTAATACCCAAATATACAAAGAACTCGTACAACTCAATAGCAAAAATAATAATAATAATAATTAAAAAATAGGCAAAGAACCTGAATATACATTTTTCCAAAGAAGACATACAAATGGTCAACAGGTACATTAAAAGTTGCTCAACATGACTAATCATCAGGAAAATGCAAATCAAACCACAATGAGATAACACCTCACACCTGTTTAGATGCCTATTATCAAAAAGGCAAGAGATAACAAATGCTGGTAAGAATGTGAAGGAAAGGGAACCCTTGAACACTATTGGTGGGAATGCAAACTGGTATAGCCACTATGGAAAACGGTATGGAGGTTCCAATGGAAAAAAAATCACTATCTCAAAGAGATATCTTAACACCCATGTTTATTGCAGCATTATTCACAATAGCCAAGGTATGGAAACAACCTAAGTGTCTGTCCACAGATGAATGGACTTTTTTAAATGGGGTATATTGTGGAGAGTTTAGCTAAGTTGATCCATGGTGTTGCTGCCTCAGCATCCATTTTGTTTAGTCAAGGGGCCTGCAGTAACCTTAAACCCATGGAAGCACATGTCCTGATTTGTGGCCCACAGAGTCACAAGTAAATGTTAAGTTCCTGATATGACTTCCCCAGCAGCCCTTGTGATCAGCAGTCCTCCTGGCTTGTTTCCCAGTGCCTTCCTCTCATGTGCTCCTTAGTAAGACCCTGGTGGGGCTTACCAAAACCTCACTCTTTTGGCTCTAATTGGCCAATCCAGCCTTAGCCCGGGAATCCCAAAGCATTCTACCCAAAGACCCTAACAAAGGCATGCACCCCACATTCTGTCTTTCTGTCTTCACTCCGCCTTTATCTCTCCATATGGTTCCTCTAGGCTAGCCATGTACCTCCTCCAGGACCTATGAGTAATAAAATTCTCCATTTCAATTTCTCTCCTGGTCTATTGTTAAACTTCAGCTCACAATCCGACACCCTGTGCTCCACTTAACATAAACAATCTGTTAACGACAAAATCATAACAAAATACAAAACAATATACACTGTTCCATATAATGGAACAATAGTCAGCCTTTAAATAGAAGGAAATCCTCCCATTTGTGACAACATAGGTGAACATGGAGGGCATTATGCTAAATAAGCCAGACAAAAACAAAACAAATACTGAATGGTATCGCTTATATGTGGGATGTTAAAAAAAAAAAAAAGTCAAGTTCATGGAAACAGAGCATAAAATGATGGTTGCCAGTAGCTATGGGATGGGGGAAATGAGAAGTTGGTAAAAGGGTACAAACTTTGCGTTATAAGATAAATAAGTTCTGAGGATCTAAGGCAGAATATAGTTGATAATATTGTACTGTATAATTGAAATTTGCTAAGAGAGTAGAACTTGAGTTCTCACACAAAAAAAGGTAAATAAATATGTGAGGTAATGGATGTGTTAATTAACTCAGTTGTAGGAATCCTTTCACAATGTGTATGTACGTCAAGTCATCACATTTTACACTTTAAATATAATTTTATTTGTCAAGTAAAGCTCAATGAAGCTGAAAAAATTATTCTGGCCTGTATAAAATTCTACATCTAAAAATTGGGGTGTACGTGGGCTTCTCAAGCATATATGAGTCAAATATATAAATGGCTATATTCTAAGCCATAAAGAAAGTCTCAACACATTTCAAAAAACAGGTAGCTATGGACCCTATTCACATTCTCTGACCATAATATCACTAATCTAAAAATTAATAACAAAAAGGTAAATGTTTAAATTTCCATATAACTGGTTTGAAAACATACTTCTAGGGAATTCATTAATCAAAAGAGAAATTACTTAAGACTGAATAACAATAAAAACATTACTCATCAAAATCTGTGAGATGTACAGTTTTACTGTCCAGTTTTTGAATGCAGATTCTATATAGGTCAACTAGATGAATATTTTTATTTTGCTCCTCAAATCTTTTACATCTATGCTGATTTTTCTGGCTACCGTACTTACTAATAATTGTGAGAATTGTATTGAAATCTCCCTTGAAGGTCCATCAATTTTTGAGCAAAGTGGAATTTCAAGAGAAATTTGTGGACGTTAAAATGCTTACATTGGAACAAAGAAACAGTGAAAATCAGTGAGCTAACTGGCTTATTTAAGATATTGCCAATGGCCTGGGCATGCTTTGGCTGTGGCAAAAGGAACTTGCAGGTTTGCAAATCCCGGACAGGAGGATGGGCAAGTACCAGCCATGAGAACCCAGCTTCAGTGAAGTTTCCTGCAAAAAGGGGGTGACTATTTGGAATGGCCTGAGTATTTCCTGGCAGTGGCCTTCTTATCATCAGCACAGAGAAGCAAAGATCCGAATTCCCAAGTCAGAGCCTGAATCCTAAAGGCAGAAAAAAGATCGTAGGGATTGGGTACAATAGCAATGACCTGCTACCTTGGAGAGTAAGCTGGGTACCAAATACCTTTACATGTGCCATAACGAGCTGAATGCCGCACAAACAAAAATTTGGCTGGTGTGAAAGTCTATAGTATGTGTTGCCTTGTTCCCATGTAAATGTGCTAAGCTTGTCATCCAGGCCAGTATAAAAGAAGTTATTCCCATGTCTGATAAATACCATGATAGTGATGAGACAACATCTGTGAGGCTCATATTTAATATGGCTGGGTTCACATCCAGAAAATTCACACCAAAGTACAGGAAGACTTTTACTGACTTTGATTCAATTAACAGCAGACGGAGCCAGAAGATTCTGTGAGCTACATCTCGTTAAATCTCCAGAAGATTGGGATTACCCTCTGCTAAGAAGCTTCTAGTGCCTTTCTTCTTGAAGTTACACATAACTTTTTAACAGTCAGTACAGCAAAAGTAGACATCTGAAGAATATAAAGCCTCATATCTTCCTGTCTCTCCTGTCACATGAAATCTACATCTGTTTAAGCTATTCATTTAGGGTTTAAAATTAAGGAGCCTGTAGACGGTCTGTCACATAGGGATTGAATGAGGGTACCACCCCCTTTTGTATCCTGGTTTGCTGGGATGCTGGTGGTTTTGCAGAAGGGCATCAGCTATCTGTCATTCGCTGCATGTCAGCAGCTGCTCTTCTCTGCTACGTGTGCTGGAAGGACAAATAAATAATTGTTGTGTTCTTAGCGAAGACGAACAGATACACTGATTTGAACATCTGGCCCAAATGAAGCATAACATGAAGTGTCCTTGGGGAAAAAAAATAGGGCCCAAATGACAGTAGCACTGAAGTATTTGCTTTAGAGGGTTTAGGGAAACACACCCACCGACCCAAAAACCTAGATAAAATGGCACATCTGTCCTGATAGATGATGATCATAGCTGAGCCAGGGATACTTCCTCTGCTCCTGTTATCCTGCTACACACAAAATAGTGGCATGCTGTCCCTTTTGGAGGCTTCCAATTTCTGGTTGCTGGTCACATGGAGCACTTACAGTGAGTTAATCTGAATAAGGAGTTATTCTTGGGGGAGACAGCCTGTCTAACCTTGTTGTCCCCAAGACAACGTTCTGCTGTGGTGGCAGCTGAGGTTGTATAAGTGGGAAGGATGGGGCATGCCCACTTCTTCCCCCATGTGGAAACATGTCGCTGATCTTCCATGTGACAACACAGCTCATTTCCAAGTCTGCTCTACAAGAGGAGAGTAAATTAATTCCTATCTAGTAAGTGAAATGTGAGAAATTTAGTCCACCTTGAGGCTCTTTATTCCAGATCTGGTGATGGAAGCTCCTTCACACTCCTGGTGCCACGGCTTCACTGACACAGATCTCAGTTACTAATCACTGTTGAATTGGGGGATGCTTGGCTATGTCCCTTGCCTTTAATCTCATTTAATTTTTAATAAACATGCTCAGTACCTTTGTTGAGAAAATGTTTCTTTGTCTTAAAGATTATTACCTTTTTAAAGTGCTCTTATATGTTTATGTCCATAAAAGAACAAGTATGAGGATCTTCATTGTGGAGTATCAGAGGTAACTTGGGTCCCTCAATAGGAAAACTGATACTATGTTGTAGACACACACCTTATTATGCAGCAATTAGAAACAACAAATTAGATGTACATATAGCAATAGAGAGGAATCTTAAAACAGTGTTTAGGGGAGGAAAGGTAAGAAAGAGTAAGAGATAGAAAGATAGGTAGTAGATAGATAGAGATGATAGATATATCAAACACCATTTGTGAAAACAAAATGCATGCACACAAAACAATTTTTAAGGACATATATAAACAAAAAGTTACCCATGAAACACTTTAAAATAGTTGCCTATGTATGAAAGTGGGAATGGAATTGGATAATGAGAATAAAGATAATAAATAAATAAGTTAAACAAAAAAAAATGTCCTTGCCCAGACCAAAGATGCTAATATGCCATGAGCTGAGGAGTATAACTAATTCATCACTCTGTAACTGAGGTCCAACAGATAAATAAATAAACCCACAATAGAAGAACAGTAAAGAACTTCCCTGGTGGCACAGTGGTTGAGAATCTGCCTGCCAATGCAGGGGACATGGGTTCCAGCCCTGGTCCAGGAAGATCCCACATGCCGCAGAGCAACTAAGCCCGTGAGCCATAACTACTGAGCCCGCGTGCCACAGCTACTGAAGCCCGTGTGCCTAGAGCCTGTGCTCCACAACAAAGAGAAGCCACCGCAATGAGAAGCCTGTGCACTGCAACAAAGAGTAGCCCCCATTCGCCACAACTAGAGAAAGCCCGCGTGCAAACAACAAAGACCCAGAGCAACCAAAAATAAATTAATTAATTAATTTAAATAAATAAATAAATGACAATTTTAAAAATATATTACTATGGGTTATAGCTTTGAACAACATGAACATTTTTCTTATAGAGTCTCCTTTGTGTAGCTGCATGATTAAGTCAGTGATGAATGAGAAAACATAAGTATTTTATGCAATAATGGATTTAATACAAACAATGGGGTGTTACAAAATTGTTGAAAGGTAAAGAGAACAGTCTAGGCTGAGAATTGCAGAAATGACTCCCAGGATGTTTTAACTTGGACCAGGATTGCATTTAATCAGGTATGGTAATGTGACAGACACAGAGACAACTGCCTTTGATAGAAGAGCTTATTACTTACAATTCCCAAGAGAAAGGGGCACACCATGCCATGCAGGGCCACATGGGATAGTACCAAGAGCAGTCAGGAGAGAGAAGGAATAAGGGGAAAGCATGGGCATAAGCCTCTATCGTGATTTCCACAGGGAAGGCAAGGCAGGGCAAAGTAAACAGTGTAAGATTGGGTAATTTGAATAATTTCAGTGGGCTATGAGTTATAAGGGTGGTCTCCAGTTGTTTGGTACCTGGTCCTGGCGTGATTAAGGGTAGGGAAAATATTGGCTTGGTATGTGAGAATTAGTAATGGAGGTGGTTGGGGAATATGGGATTTGGATTGGTTGGTTTGCATATGAAAGACTTGTTCACAGGAGAGTTGTTTGCTATCTCAAGGAATTAGCTATCCCTGGGAGGAGCAGTCCCTCCCTGGCAGGTAAGGTCCTCAAGATGTCAGAGCATCATAAAATATAGAAAATAAAAAAACATGATTAACACACAGGACACTTTACAACTGAGTCACAGTGGTGCTTAGGGGAGGGTGAGTCCTTAATCTATTAAACAAAGCCAAATTCAATACAGTGGCTGTAATCCAGGGAAGCTGGAGTTGGAGAGATTCTTCTACCACTGCTAACCACGACTACCGTCTATGAACACAGAGATCTGGAGAATGGAAACTGGAATACAACCACAACTCTATTTTCCAGTGAAGAAAAATAGAGTAGGAAAAGTTCTTCATTTATTCCTGACTTCTAAAGGTCACATATGTGGAATCCTCTTCCAGACAAGATAGAAAAACAAAAACCACATTTACCTTCTGGCCTGACACAACTAAAAAAAGTGGACGATCTATATGAAACAACAATGTTCGGACATTGACCATCAGGCAGTACAGGACAGTGATGTCTGAGAGAGGGTAAATAAACAAGGTGAGTCAATTCACTGCTTAAAGAGAGATTCTAAGATGCAGCCCAGGGAAAGGGATATATGTAGAGCCTAGCAGTCTCTCTGAGTTGAGGATACAGAGTTAGAAGTTCAGAAAGACAAAGGTGGTTATAGTTCACAGGGCAGAGTTGCAGAGAGGAAAAAGCTGCACAGAGAAGTCCACAGATCTGCAGTTGGCACCCCTCTAGTACTTCAGTGAAGTACTCAAGAGGGTATTACTTAAAGTAGTGGGTCAGAATTAACCCTAAAGTCTGCTCTGATCCTACCTAACAACACTTAAAATCAAGGCTCTAAAGGATCAGAAAGTTTTCCAAGTAACTTAATTTTAACCCAAAACAAAGTTCAAACAAAGTAAACAGAAAAAGTATATCAATGAACAGATCAATAAAATTGGTAAAACTCTAGCCTGACTAGTCAGTAAAAAAAAGAGGGAAGACATAAATTAACAATAACAGAAAGGAAAGAGGTAAAATAAACACAGATCCCACATATGTTAAAAGATTAATAAGGGAATATTATAAGTGACTTTATGCCATAAATTTAACAACTTTGAAGAAAAGAATAAACTCCTTGAAAAACATGGACTACCAAAGTTCACTTAAAATGAAAGAGATCACCTGAATAAGTTTACTTCTATCAAAGAAATTGAATTTGTAGTTAAAAACCTTTCCACAAATGGCACATGGGTGCATCTAACTGGTGAAATCTAATTTACAAACTCCAGCTGCAAAGAAGTTTGAAAAATGTGGTTTTTACCTTTCCAGACTCTGCCATAAAAGAAGGTACCAAAGGAGGATTTAGCAAGCCAATCGGTAGTATCCACCATTCTGCATTTTGGATAAAGTGGTTTTTTCCTAGATTCCAGTAATTTGGAAAAGCAAAGAGAAAATAGTCTATGTACCGCCCCCACCAAATATATATATATTCTCCTCCACTCTGAAAAACTCTTGAGTGAATTGCAATTGATCATTAGATTTTGGAGCAAGGGAGCCAACACACACACACATCAGGGAAGCAGGCAATGGATCAATGGGTCCCAGGAGGCTGAGGAATGGAGCTACCCAAATAGTCCAAAGAGTTAGATACCAGGAGTGAGAAAGTTGGCAAAGGAAGGTCATGTATTAAGATTTCAGTTGTTTGGGGTAATGACCAAGAGTAAAAATTATGCAAAATTTTGGGTAAGTATGTAGAGTTATTATCAGATTTATATGCTATCTGTTGTCTTATTTTATACTAATTCATATTAATTTAAATTATTGTTATCATAGTTCATCATACTGTGTTACAAAAGATGTCATCGATTGTAAGTACACCAATATTTTAGGTAGCACTGGGAAAGGAAAAACACTGCCAAATGAATACAATATTTTTTTTTATCATTTCACGTTTTAACTTTAATTTTTTATATCTTTTAAACTTCTCTACACATAGATATTATTCATTCTTGTGAATAAACAAAAGAAAAATTTAAGATAAATTAAGGATTCTTAAAACCTCCTAAAGTTGTTGTTCCTCCAAGTCAACTTTAATAGACCTAACTCATTTTATTCAATGACTCCCCATTGTTCTATGTTTTGCCCATAACAGAGACTTCTAGTTGCCTCCCCAAATTCATTAGTAACAAAACCTAATATTTAGCTAGGCACATTATCACCAAACTAAATACTACATCTCCCAGCTTCACTTGCACATTGGTTGGTGTGCTTCTGTGACTACTTACCAAGAAGCAGCAGAAGGGTTGTTGGTGTGTCTTACTTCTGAGAATTCTCCTTAAAGGGGGAAGAAAGGAGATGTCCTTCCCTTCCTCCAGCCTGCTACCCAGAATCCATCATGATGAAACATTAGCATTTCTTGTTGAAGCATGACAGTAAGTAACCAAGCAATGAGGTGTAAGAAGCCTGAGTCTCTGTTAACTTAATGGAGCTACCTTTGAGTGCCTATCTCTGGATTTCTTCTATTATGTGAGAGAGAAATAAACTTTTATTTTGTTTCAGCCCCTGTTATTTGAGCTGTTTATGCTTTAAGCAACTACATCTAATCCTAATTAATGCTTGCTTCTATTTTTTGCCACTACAAAATATATACATATACGCCTACATACATATGTAAACATACATACGCTGCAACAATCATTCTTGGACATACATCCTCACATTCTGGTGCTTTTATTTTAATAAAATACAGTCCCAAGAGTAGAATTTCTGAGTTGAGAAGTCTGTGAATTTTTCATGTGAAGAGATTTTTGCCAAATAGCTTCCCACAAGGCTGTTTTTAAAAATCATATATGTATTATTCTCCTTCATTGTTGTCAATTTGTTAGGATAGAATGGATATTTCATTTTTACTTTAATTTGCATTTCCATGACTACTAATGAGGATGATTATCTTTTCTTATGTTTATTAGCCATTTTGGATTTGTTTTATGATTTATCTGTTCAGTCTTTGCCAATTTATTGTTTGAGTATTGAACTTTTTCTCATAAAGTTATGAGACTCTTCTCATTATTAATGTTAGCTAACACTATCTGTACTTTGCAATATAGATATTTCCCCCAATCCACAATTGATTTATGTCATCTATTGCCATACAAAATTTTTATTTTTTTAATATGTGTATATTTTATAGTTTCTGAATTCCTATTTTGGTTAAAAAAAATCTTCAAAACCTCACTCGTTAATACATCTGGGGCTTCCCTGGTGGCACAGTGGTTAAGAATCCACCTGCCAATGCAGGGGACACAGGTTCGAGCCCTGGTCCAGGAAAAGCCCACATGCCACGGAGCAACTAAGCCCGTGCACCACAACTACTGAGTCTGTGCTCTATAACCCACAAGCCACAACTACCGAAGCCCACATGCCACAACTACTGAAGCCCACGCACCTAGAACCCGTGCTCTGCAACAAAAGAAGCCACCACAAGAAGCCCATGCACCGCAGCGAAGAGAGATCCCTGCTCGCCGCAACTAGAGAAAGCCCACACACAGCACTGAAGACCCAACACAGCCAAAAATAAATAAATAAAATAATAAATTTATTAAAATATATAGATGGAATTTATTTATATTTATGCTATGAGATAGAGTTCCAATATTATTTTTTTCTAGATGGATAGCCAGCCCACTCATTAATTATTCTTTTGCAGTGATATAAAATAACATATCATATATTCCCATATATACTGAGATCTATTTCTTACCTATCCTACTCCTCTATTCAACTGTTTGTTGATTTTATCACCATAGTATTTTCCTGATGGTGCCTCTGAGTTTTAATATCCAGAAGGGCAAATCCCATACCCCCACCATATTTTTTTCATATTTTTAGCCATTTTAATAGTACTTAGAATCTCATTTAATTCACACATCATGGGAATTTGATATTTAATTAAGTTAAATCTTCTAAAACAAGAATAGAGTATATCTTTTCATTAACTCAGAACATGTCTTTTGTCATTCAGAGGACTCTACATATAGGGTTTTCTTCATATGGGGGTCTATACCATTCTTGTGAAATTTATTCCTAAGTATTTTATATTTTTGTCACTTTTTTGAATGAACTGTTTATTTCCGTTTCCAGTTCCTAGTACAGAGAAGTATTGCTAATAGACAGAACACCTTTGATTTTCATATATTTACCTTTTCTACATGACAAAATTCCCTTATAAATTCTAGTACTTATTTGATTTTTTTAAATAGGGCTCCTTGGGTTTTCTCAGTATATGTCTTATCATCAGTGAAAAGACGTGAGTTTATTTTTCTTTTCACATGTGTAGGGGGCATAAGGGTCCCTTTGCCTTATCTGCTGGCTTTCAGACCCAACAGAAGGATGCTTTAGCTTAGCTTTTCAAACACTGCAAAGTCAGTAGGCTATCTCAACTGTTCCATCTCTTTATAACTCACCCTGTCTAGTCTTGTGCCACTGATTAAGTTATTTGTGTCAGGTTCCCCTTGATCATGATGGTGAGAAATTAACTCTACTTCCTGCCTCTCCTTTACCATCGTCAGTACTTTGAAAGTCTAAAATACATAACAGAAGATACAGTTTTGCACCTACTAAAAACTGTTCACCATAAGTCACATTCACATTTTTAAGTTGAAATTTCTCAAGGTCAGTATCCTTCTCTCACCAAAAAGATGTCAAGCTGACATTGCTGTGATGGAACTGCTATTGTTGAATTTTAGAATCTGAAGTACAGGCCATATATGCAACTTTCCACTTTCTTCCATTTCTAGTTATTCTGTTTAGAACTAACAGAAATTAATCTCAGATTAATTTTTTACCCTGCTTTTACAATGGGTCTCTTCCATCTGCCAACAACTGTATGTTGACTTATGGACTATAAGTCATTCTGTAGTTGTCTTTCCAACTGAACTCATTATAGTCCACAGTAATATCAGAGGTCAGGATTAAATTCTAAGTCCATCTCAACACTTTAATTTTCCAATATAGTCACAGCAAGTGTATCAAAGTGCATTAGCTCCAGTGCTAGGGGTTATAATTTATGCAGGATGCAGACATGGAATGCAAGACAATTCTGAGCAATCCTTTTCATTTGCAACTTGCATTGTTTTCACCTCTGCAGAAGAGATTTTTGGTAATGTTACCTGGTTCTTTTTCTGTTTTGATTGACTGCCCTTTTTTAATAGCCCTTTACTACTGCTCTACATGTATCAGTAACACCGAGTTGTTTAATTGTTCATCTCTGTGTTCTACTCCTGCCACAGCCCTCAGCCCTCCAACTCCTAAAATAGCTTTTCACAAACAAGGCCTCTAGTTGATTTTCATTTCTACCAAGCGGAACAAGGAAGTTGTAAATGTTTCCCTTAAGTTCTGAAAACAAGCCACTTAAAGACAAAAGGTACAGCACTAAATCTGGCTTGATAAAGGAAATATATTATTACAATTAAATCTACAATTGTCCCCTGTCTTTCCACCTGGAGGCAATTTTCAAATCATAGCATAGCAAGGGAAAACCCAAGAAGAGCATGGAAATCTCAGTAAGTTGAGGAGACAGAGATGGAAGTTCAGTCTCTGTGACCCATTTAAAAAGGTCAAGTGGTCTTGGGACTTCCCTGGCAGTCCAGTGGTTAAGACTCTGTGCTTCCATTTCAGGTGACACAGGGTTTGATCCCTGGCCTGAGAACTAAGATCCTACATGCTGCGTGGTGTGGCCAAAAAAAAAGAAATAAAAAGGACAAGTAGTATAACACCTGAGATGGAGTCCCAAGTTCAAGAAACTCAGTGACACACACACACACACACACACACACACATACACGCACATGCTGGGGCACACTGAAATCAAATGTTCTAAACAAGAGAGAGAAAGAAAAAAAATTTAAAGCAACTGGGGGAAAGCATACTTTACATATGTGGGGGAAAATAAGAATAAACACAGACTTGGGTCAATAACAATGCAAAGCAGGAGGCAGTGGAACAACACCTTTATGGTGCTTGAAAAATCTTCAAATCAGAATTCTATATCCTGCAAATATCTTTCCAAAATGAAAAAAAAAAAAAAGCCTATTTCAGAAAATAAAAGCTGAGTGAATTTGTTGCCAATAGATCTGAACTATAAGAAATATGAAAGGAATTTCTTCTGGTTGAAGAAAAAAGACAATAGATGAAACCTTGGATCTGTAGAAAAGAATGAAGAGTACTAGAAATGGTAAATACATCAGTAAATATTCAAGAATATTTCTTCTTTTTTTGAAATATTTTAACGATAACTTTAAAGCAAAAACAATGAATTGTGGAGTTAAATTCATATATAAAATTCATATATAAAAGTAAACTTCCTGACAACAATACACAAAGGACAGGAGGGGGGAAATGGAAATACATTCTGCATGGTTCTCACAATATATGTAAAGTAATATAATATTATTTAAAGGTAGCCAGTGATATATTAAAAAATATATATTGTAAATCCTAGAGCAATGCCTTTAAAAAGGTTTAAAAAGAGGCATACCAGTAAGCCACTATTGGAGAAAAAATAGAATCCTAAAAAGGAAAACGTACAGATGGGACAAATAGAAAACTAATGGCAAGAAAGTAGACTTAACCCATGTCAAAAATTGCATTAAAGTTAAATTTAATCATTACATTTAAGTGGTCAAAACACTCTAGTTAAAAGGCAGAAATTGTCATAATGGATAAAAAAGCAAAACCCAACTATTTTCTATCTACAGAAAACACACTTTAACAATAAAGACACATATAGGTTAAAAATAGAAGATGGAAGAAGATACACTAAGTAAACCTTAATAATAAGAAAGCACGAGTAGCTATTTTAATGTCAGACAAAGTAGAATTCAGGACAAGGAATATCAGAAATAAAAGAGGGGGGACTTCCCTGGTTAAGACTTCACCTTTGGGCTTCCCTGGTGGTGCAGTGGTTAAGAATCTGTTGGCCAATGCAGGGGGCACAGGTTCAAGCCCTGGTCCGGGAAGATCCCACATGCTGCGGAGCAACTAAGCCTGTGCGCCACAACTACAGAGCCTGCGCTCTAGAGCCCGCGTGCCAAGAAGTCGGCGTGCCTAGAGCCCATGCTCAGCAACAAGAGAAGCCACCGCAATGAGAAGCCCACGCACCGCAACGAAGAGTAGCCCCTGCTCACCGCAACTAGAGAAAGCCCGCGTGCAGCAACAAAGACCCACCACAGCCAAAAATAGATAAATAAAATAAATAAATTAAAAAAAAAAAAAAGACTTCACCTTCCAATGCAGGGGGTGTGGGTTCCCTCCTTGGTCAGGGAGCTAAGATCCCTCATGCATGCCGCAACTAAGACCCGGTGAGCCTAAATAAATAAATAAATTATATATATATATATGATTACAAGGGAACTTTTTTTTTCTTTTTTTTGGGCTGTGTTGGGTCTTCGTTTCTGTGCGAGGGCTTTCTCTAGTTGCAGTGAGCGGGAGCCACTCTTCATCACGGTGCGCAGGCCTCTCACTATCGCGGCCTCTCTTGTTGCGGAGCACAGGCTCCAGATACGCAGGCTCAGCAGTTTTGGCTCACGGGCCTAGTTGCTCTGCGGCATGTGGGATTTTCCCAGACCAGGGCTCGAACCCGTGTCCCCTGTATTAGCAGGCAGATTCCCAACCACTGCACCACCAGGGAAGCCCCTAAATAAAGAAAGAAAAGATCCTGCATGCCGCAATCAAGATCCCGCATGCGGCAAAGAAGATCCCACATGCCACAACTAAAGACCTGGTGCAGGGACTTCCCTGGTGGCGCAGTGGTTAAGAATCCGCCTGCCAATGCAGGGGACATGGGTTCGATCCATGGTCCGGGAAGATCCCACACACAGCGGAGCAACTAAGCCCTTGAGCCACAAAGCCTGGGTGCCTATAGCCCGTGCTCCACAACAAGAGAAGCCACTGCAATGAGAAGCCCACGCACAGCAACGAAGAGTAGCCCCTGCTCACCACAACTAGAGAAAGCCCGTGCACAGCAATGAAGACCCAATGCAGCCAAAAATAAATAAATTTAAATGTGGCATGTTTAAGAAGAAAAAAGAGTACATAACTGGAGAGATTATATTTGCAGAACAGAAAGTAAATATTATAAAAAAAAAAAACTGGCACAGCCAAATAAATAAAAATTAAAAAAAAAAAAAAGGTAATGTATACACTCATGTATAAACCAGGGAGGAAAGATGAGGAACTCATTATTGGATAATCCTGATTTTCACAAGAAAACAGGAAAGATGGTTCTGCAGGGTGAAAAGCAGGGACAAACATGTGGAAACACCCCCATAGAGATGGTTCAATAAAATCAGTAAAAGAATACAAGTTTTGCGAAGACCCAGCCGGAGTAAGTAAAAGAAGTTGAAGAGAATAAAGCCTTTCCCATCACCATAGCTCAGAGAAGGAACTCAGCTGAAAATAAGGGATGATAATGAACACAGAAGACAAAGAAAGATCAGAGGGACAAGAGAATCTGGGGAGTGGGCCATGGGAGTGGGAAGATTTATGTGACCTGAGAATAGAGGCCTGTCCCAGGAGGAAGATCAGAAGAGCCAGGGTTGAGCCACTGCGCAGCACAAATAGAAAACAATAAATCAACAGAAAATTTGTCTGAGCCAGTCCCAGTTTACACCTGTCCTGGCCTAACAGTTAACCATACCCCTCTCAACTACACCCTGGACAAAGGCCCCTGTGAATGAGAAGAGCAGATGCACTAAAAGTGGAGCAGGTAATGACTCCTGAGGATGGTTTTGGCAAAGAAGAACATGAAATCTAAGTTCTTGGAGGAAGAGCTAAACCACAAAGCAAAGTGGGTCAATTCCATGTCATAGACTTATGAGCAAAAGCAAATTCAAGAAATAGCTTTGGAAAGTTCAGATTTCCTATGTATGGTCAAGAGTAGGCACATGTATCCACCTGAGTCCAATCAGGAAATAGAAACCACACAGTGAGCTAAACCGAGGAAGTTTAATAGAATTATTAAACTATAATGGGAAAATAACTATAAGACATAAGAAAACTCTCCATGGAACTCTAGGGCCGAAGGAGAATATTTAAGGCAGAATAAAGTTGGAAGGGTAACCCCTCCCCAAGCCTGGAGCACAGACTTCCTTGGAGAAGGTGTCATTTAGCCCTTTGGGAAGCAGAGAAGTTTGCTGGTTTGTCCAGGGCAGAGCTGGTCTTCAGTCACTGGACAAGCTGGAAGCAACCCTCCAGACCTCAGGTGGGGGCTTGCAAAGAGAGTGAGACTCAGCGGAAACCTCTGGGCAGCAGGTGGACTTAGCAGAGGCCATATGACCATCTGAAGAGAGGATGGGGCACTGGGAGGGGCAGAAAGCCTTCAGAGGTCTGGTTTCCATGTGAAGGTTATTGCCAGGCTGAAGCTACAAGGTTACTGAGTGTCCATGAGCTCTGGGCACATGGCTGAGGCAGCACCCCATAGGATGCCTTCACACCCACTCTGCTGACCCGCCCTGCGGTAGCTGGAAACTACAGGAGAGTGCCTATCTCCTGCAGGACCTCTCCAGGGCCCTCTACTGGAAAAGCTTATCATTGTGCTCGCTTTGAAGAAGAAATGATTAGAGGAATTTCATCCATTATCACTGAGCATATAATGAAGGGTGAATTTGGAGTTCAAGGGCAATAAATTGACACCCAGCACAGCACTCAGTAAGGAACCCGATATCCATAAAGAGAATATTAGCACACTCTAAAATGAATTCTAAGGACTTCCTGAGATATTTTGAACTGAGTATTTGAAGGAAGAAGACAGAATTTCCTAGAGAAATAGACATTTACCTCCAAAATAAACCAAAGTTGCTTAAAAACGAACCAGAGCTAAGGTAAATTCATGCTGAAGCATTCCCAAAAAGATTGCAGAAAGCACTTTAACACACATGCCCTAAGACTGCAGAAGGCCAATGGGACTGGGTCAGAAGCTTGACACTGCTTGAGGAAGCGAAGCTGAAGCGCATCACCTGAGGGAAGTGTGGTACCCAAAACTGTTAACAGGCCCTACATTTTTAAAGGCATTGCAGATTGCCAAACATTTGTAAACATTTGCTCCCCACAGCATTTGTGAGATAAACTATCTCAGTCCATTTGGGCTGCTATAACAAAATACCATAAACTGGGTGGCTTAAAAACAATAGAAATTTATTTCTCATAGTTCTGGAGGCTGGGAACTCCCAGATTAAGTGAGGGTCCACTTTCTGGTTCATAGACGGCAACTTCTTGCTGTGTCTTCACATGGTGGAGGGGATAAGGACCTTTTTTTATTATTTATTTTACATTTTTATTATTATACATTGGAGTATAGTTGATTTACAATGTTGTGTTAGTTTCAGGTGTATAGCAAAGTGATTTAGTTATACCTATACATATATCTATTCTTTCTTAGATTCTTTCCCATATAGGTTATAACAGAATATTGAGTAGAGTTCCCTGTGCTATAGATAAGGACCATTTTTATAAGGGCACTAATCCCATTCGCAAGAGCTCAGACCTCATGATTTAATCTCCTCCCAAAGACCTCACCTTCTAATACCATCACCTTGGGTATTTGGTTTTCAACATATGAATTAGCGGGGGTTGGGGGGCGGGGGACACAGGACATAGACGTTCAATCTGTAGCATGATCAGGACAAACATTATTATCTCCATTTGGCACAGGAATAAAGTGAGTCAGAGGAGACTATGGTCTCCTGATCCAGTGCACTTGCTTGTTCACCTCACTGTATCTCTACTTCCGGCTTCAATTTCCCCTCCCTCTAGGAAGCCTTCCCTAACTAATCTCAGGCCAACATTTTCACTTAGCATTCTGAGGAATCCATTGCTTAGCACTGTACAATACCTGCAAACAGCAGTTCTCTAACTGAACATCAGAATCATCCGAGGGCTTGTTAAAACACAGGTTACTGGTCCCCACTCCCAAGATTTCTCATTTCAGTAGGTCTCATCTTTTGGGGGGGTGGCCCAAAATAATTTGCAAGTTTCCAGCTGATAATGAGGCTACAGGTCAGGAAACCACAGTTTCGGAACCATTGATTTAGAAACTAGCTGGATTTCCACCCACATCCTAGGTTCAACCTGAAAGTGCAACATAGAAAATGCCAAGTCTTAATTTTCTCAAGCAAAGACTTCAAAAGTTTAGTCTCAATTTTTCTGGATGTTCGAGGGCCTTGAGTGCCAAGAGACGACTTCCCTGATAGCTAACAGATGATTTTTAACTTGGCCTTCTCATTTTTTTGGCATCCGGAAGGGCTGCTGTTCCTCTACATTTCCTGCTTCTTTTCTCTAGGCTAAGAATAGAGCAGACAGTGGGGCCATCATCACTAGCGCTCACGTCTACCCAAATGGGTTCAGCCCAGCCCACATATTGTCTCATTCAATAGCTGTAAGTAGGACCACTTGAGAAAAATATCCCTACCAAAAGTAGCTTTTTCTACATAATATAAATACACCATGATTTCTCCTCTTTTAATCAAGTTACGCCAAGTAAAAAGCTTGAGACACCTCTGTTTCTTACAGCCTAATTTTCTTTTAAAGAGAAAATGTCCCTCTTTATAAACCCAAATTCACAATAGAAACTAGGTCCTGAAACTGCCGATATGTCATTCAGGACAAACTTTTTACATTAGAGACACAAACTGGGAGCCCCAGGGTTGTCATCAGCCAGCAGAGGTGTATTTGGGGTATCCCACACCCCAAATATTGTAAAAGTTTGAGTCAACACATTAATATCGGGGGTGTTCACATATAAACCTAGACTTCCACTTTTCTTGAAAAAAATGTGGGTTACAGCCAAGCCAGGGTCTTACTTTATACTTGATAGCAAACAGCTGGACCCGTTTCCTTTGGACAGGAAAAGTGCTTTCCAGTTCACTGCAGATTCCATCATTCAAATAATGACCACACACACACACACACTTACACCCCAGCCTTTATCTGCTTGTCCCTGAGAGGTATCTGAGTTTGCACTTCTGTTTTTACAGAACCACGTGGGCTTATACACTTGTAATATACTGAAAAAGAACTTAAATCCTCTTAGATAAAGTGTTCAAAGGACGTGACAAAAGCTGCCTTATGATTGTCCTCTGCTTCTTCAAGGTAGCTGTCTTTCACCCTCAGATTCTGAGCACTAAAGCCCTGAAATCCTGAGGTCCAGACAGACAGGTGTGGTGAGGACAGTCACAGGATGTCTTGATAGAGGCTGTGAGAGAAAACAAAGAGAGAGACCATAAGGAAAGGGGGAGAGGAGAAGATATGGGGAGAGAAGTTGAGGGAAGGAGGAGATGGAAAGGAGAGACTTACCGGTGCTTCTTAAACCAGAATGCAAAGCCTCCACCAATCAGAAGGAGGGACAGCAGTATTGCCATGGCAATCAAGCCCACAGAGGCATGGCTCCGGTCTGTTTGAGGGAACACAGGATGTGCCTCATCCCAGAATCCCACCCTATTTCAAGTCCCCTGGTATAAGCACATGTGAGGGTGCCAGGTGTTTCTTATTTCCTCCCCCACTTAATGTGCCCACTTGTATTCCTCTGAAGTTTAGGTGCCCCGTCTTTTCTCAGGGTCTGGGCATCCATAATTCGGTTCACTTCAGCATATGCTAGTGCAATATATAGGGGAAGGCACCAGTTTTGTTGCTAGGCAGACCTGAGTCTAAATCCAGCTCTTCTAGTTTCTAATGATGAGACTCAGGGCAGTTTACTTGACCTAGCTTAGCCTCAATTTCTCATCTATAAAATGAAAATAATAGTACCTGCTTCAAAGCATAGTTGGGATGATTAGTTGAAATGCTGTATGCAGAGTGTGCAGCTCACACAGAAGAAGCACTCAATAAACCACAGCTATCTCTGTTACCCTGCCTTTCAAAGTCCCCGGTTCTCTCTTCTGGGGAACAAATCCTCCTGGGATTCTGTACTTGCTGCCTATTCACTCTTCATCGCGGTGCGCGGGCCTCTCACTATCGTGACCTCTCTTGTTGCGGAGCACAGGCTCCAGATGCGCAGGCTCAGTAGTTGTGGCTCACGGGCCCAGTTGCTCCGCGGCATGTGGGATCTTCCCAGACCAGGGCTCGAACCCGTGTCCCCTGCATCGGCAGGCAGATTCTCAACCACTGCGCCACCAGGGAAGCCCAGTCTGGTTTTTTTTTTTTTTTGTATATGGAACACCTTGTCTCAGTCCTTTTTGAGTTCAGATTTTTATTCCTCTCCTTTCAGAATCCTCTCCTTCTATCCCTCCTGGTATGGGGCTTCATTTCCTCCATCTTGGGTGTGTCCACTCCCTCCCCTTCCCCAGTCCCTCCCTCTATGCTTGAGGAGCATCTCCTCCCATTCCCAGCTGGGCCCCGGTTCTATCTCACCCCAGTAGAGGATGATGTCCTGGTCTCCTAAACTGCTGTGCTTCACTCGGCAACTCAGACCAGTCGCCTCCCCAGCCGTCACATCCAGGGTTACTCGGAGATACCAAGTCTCATCAGCGTTGGGCACAATATCTCCTTGCTGAGTGCCAGACTGCTCCTGCTCGCCCCTCATCCACGTCACCCACACGGGTTTCGGGTAGAATCCTGAGACATGGCACACCAGCAGCAGACGGCCAGGCCCAGGACTGGGGCCACTGGACAGCCAAGCCTCGGGCTTCACTGTATCCAACAAGGGAATGAGGGATCTTAAAGTGAAGACTCTGCATTAGAGGCTCTGGGCCTCATAGCAGGCTCATTCGTCCTACATTTCCACCTCTGGAGATGAACTCCCACAACTTCAATCCTTTTATACTAGCTTCTCCAGGAAAGGCTTCCCTGATCCCCATTCCCTTTCCTGATCCGGTCTACTGTAAATGCCCCTTCTCTGTACTCCCAGGGCACCCTGTGTTCAGCTGCAACATATGTAGCATGTTTCAAACACTGCTTGAACTGTTCATCTGTCTTATCATCTTCCCCCTCAAGCAGAGATCCTGCTTGACCCCCAGTGCTTATTTAATTCAATTCATGGAACCCAAAGGGCGCTCAGTTAATGTCTGTGGAATGAATAAATACCCTCACACCTTATCCATCCCCTTCTCTTCCCATGATGCTCAAAGGGATGTGAACCCTGGAATGAAAACCCCAGATGGAGCCCAGAGTGGAGTGGAGGGCAGGAGGTGACAGAGGCAGGCTGACCTTGCTTCTCCAGCTCGGACTTCCCTGTCTCCAGGATGCCTCTGAGAAATCGGGGGCAGATGTCGTGGAGGAGCCACTGCGCTGTTTCCCTGGTCCCTTGGTCCTGGTTGAGCACCGTGCAGGCCATCTGGCCCCAAGGTGGGGCATCTGGAGCTGACACCCAAGACGTTCCCTGGAAACTCAGGACATCTCTTCCTTGAAATGCTACACGGATGAAGCTTTCTGAGGTGTTCCCCGGGAGCACCTCACATCCAGCAGATACCTGGATCTCAAAGGGGTCTGAGGAGAGGAATGGAGAGAGAGCTATGAAGGGCTTAAAAGATTGGAAAGGGTGGAAGAAATTGGCGTGAGGTTTACACTGGGGACCCAGAGTTCATGTAAATGAGAGTGGGTGACCTGTAGCAGGAGGAACAAGGGGTATTTTGACAAGTCAAGCTGAGACCTCTCAGGCAGCAGTGGAAATCAGAAGGGAGAGAGGAGAGAATCTTATCAGGTGGGGCCAGAACCTCCCGGCTGGGCTCCTGCGTCCACTGTCTCCCCCGGGCAACTCTGCACGATCCCATCCCTCAGCTCACAGTCGATGTGCAGCATTTTGACGAATTCCCGTATGTCCCTGGTGAAGCTTCTGCGATAAACCTGAAATGTTTGTTGCAGCTGCTCCCACTGCTGGTCGCTG
The DNA here is from genome assembly GCF_028023285.1 of Balaenoptera ricei. Taxonomy (NCBI): domain Eukaryota; kingdom Metazoa; phylum Chordata; class Mammalia; order Artiodactyla; family Balaenopteridae; genus Balaenoptera; species Balaenoptera ricei. The sequence goes on along the minus strand of NC_082639.1, from coordinate 115,438,450 downwards.
AATGTGCCCTGGGACCAGGGCTTCAGGAAGCAGATGGTGCCCGAGTCATTGCGCCAAGTGTAGGCCTGCAGGTCCCTCAGCCACGCCAGGCCATCCGTACGCATCCAGCTGCTGTTGGCGAAGGACGAGATCTGGAGGCAGCGGAGGGGGAAATGCCTTTGCGGGGCTGGAGAGAATGCAGGTCGGAGGGGCCGAGGGAGCGGTTGGCAGAGCAAAGAAGGGAGAAGGAAGAAAAAAAGAAACAAACAAACAGATGGGCTTGGTAAGGGGGGGTGACGTCTACTAGCTCTGAGCCAAGCTCCCTCTCCCGGGGCCGGGGCCGAGGAGCAGGAGGCGGGGAGCATCAGGTTCTCGGGCGGGTGGATCAAGCTCCCGACTTTCCAAGGTGCATCTGTCTCCACCCTCCCGCAGCGAGTGTCGGCCCCTTTCCCAGCCCGGCTCCTTCTCGAAGCCCTCCACCCGGGCGCCCCTGTTCCACTCATCCTCAGAACTTCCCTAAATCTGGGGGAGCCTCCAGAACAACAGAAACAGCGGGCACCCCACGTCGCTGGGCGTGGGAACCTCGCGGAGCTGCTAGCTCTGCTCTCAGACCACGGACCTCAGGCTCCTCCCCCGGCCCCTCCCTCCTCCCCGCCCCCCACGCCCTCCCACCAGCCCCTGGTTTCCGCAGGCCCCGAACAGCCTGAACTTGACCAGGTTGCTGGCCAATTCCCAAGCCTGGACGCAGGCAGGACTCCCATTCTGGCTTGCCCGGGGTTTGCTTCCAACCCAGTCCAGTCCAGGGGTCCCTTTTTCATCTGCCAGATGGTCTGTCCCCTCGTTAGGTGTTTGAGCTGCAAAGAGCCCTGGTCGGTGTCCTAGGAATCCTGACACAGTCACTCAAGTGTTTCTCACAACCGGCTTGTCTAAATCTCCTTTTTCATCGTAGAGTTAAGGATAGCATGTGGAAACCTTTACAACCACTCTGTAAGTTTTAAAAACAGGACATAAAGTTGTATCTATCGTATAACTTCTACCATGTTAAAAATGCAAAAAAAAAAAAAAAAAGTTTTTAAGTGAGAGGGAAGTCCATGGCTTAGCAGTGGTTGTCCCTAGGCGGAGAGACTATGGATGATTTCAATCTGCTTTACATTTTTTATGTCTTCCAAAATTTCTACAAGTGCAAACATCACATTAATAATAAAATAATAATATTAACCCTAATTTTCTCAGTTCTACGTTGAGCGGATTGGACTGGGTTGGCTAAGATTTTTCAGGCTTTAATATCCCAAGATGCTTCCACCTCAGTGTCCCCATCCCCAGCCCCTCTTTCCTCCTGTCATGGTCCCTGCATCCACCCCTCCATTTTCTCTGTCTTGCCTGACTCCTTTTGGAGGACTATCCCTAGACTCTCCTCTTCCTCCCCTCCCATCTCCCACCTGGTCTCTGCCTGCTCACTTTCTCCTCTGGCTCCTCACTCATTCACTCTCCAAATATGAACTTCTGTTTGAAAGAACAGAGACAAGATTATGATGCATACCTAGACAGCCAGCTTCCTACTTCTCACACTGAAAATAAAAGCAACAAGACCTAGTGGTTCAGAACTTCAGATCACGGTGAGAAAAGAAGGCCCCTCTTTGGTGAGTCTGAACCTGGACAGCACCCTGGCACCTCCCCCACCACTTCTTTTATCCAATCCATCGGCAACTCTCCTCTATTTTACCTCTTTTGAAATATCTCTTGTGTGTGCTCACTTGTCTACATTTCCACCTCCACCACCACCCTATCCTTTTGCCCCACCTCCTGAAACAGCTTTCTCAGGATATGGCCTACAAGACTGTGTGCCGTCTGACCTTGGTCTACTTTGCAGCACCATCTCTCACCTTAGTCTCACTTGTACTGGACCATAATAGCTGATATGCTTTCAGTTCCTCTAATATGCAAAGCTTCTTCCTGTCTGAGGTCTTTGCACAAATAATTCCTTCTGTTTAAAGCTCTTGGCCTCCTCCTCCCCTCACTCCCTTACAATCCACAGTTATCTCCTTCCTTCTCAGATCTCAGCTCAAAAGTCATTTTCTCAGGGGAGTCGTCTCAGACCTCCCAGACTGTGTGAACAAAGGCAGAAGAACTAGGTCAGCCCCATCTCCACTCCTTGTACACCAGCTAGCTTTGTAAACCTTTCCTCCCGGCACGTATCAGAGCTTGTAATTATAGACATGTTCACAAGTCTGTCTCTCTGTGTCTTCTCCTCAATCCACTAAAGAGGGGCCAGAATTCAAGGATCATGTTTTCTTCCCATTCTGCCAACATTAACGCTTCCATTCTCCCTCACTCTGCTGTAGTGAGAGCCCTGAAGAGAATAGGCTTCTGCTGCTGCTTCTGCTTCTAGGCTGGCATCTTGGAGATAGCCCTTACCCAGCCTATCTTCTGATGCTTAATGTTGCCCCAAAGCTGTTTGCGATAACATGGAAAAATTATTTCTATTATTTCAAGTAAGGGGTTAAGTGATTAAATCAGGATACAAAATTGCCCGAATAGTGGATAGAAGCCTGGAAGGGAGGGAAGCTATGAAGACGGAAATAAAAAGAAAAATAGTTATATGAATCATGGAACAATATCTAACTTTGCATTCTTGAAATTTCCAACCTCCCTTTAAAAACTTGCACAGTTCTGTTTAGTTTATCTGTATCTTTAAATTTTCAAGTACTATCATCTTTTCAGACATAAAGACAAGAACTATTTTTTATCAAGAACAAAAAAACAGACAGTTGGGGCTTCCCTGGTGGCGCAGTGGTTGAGAATCTGCCTGCCAATGCAGGGGACACGGGTTCGAGCCCTGGTCTGGGACGATCCCACATGCCGCGGAGCAACTGGGCCCGTGAGCCACAACTACTGAGCCTGAGCGTCTGGAGCCTGTGCTCCGCAACAAGAGAGGCCGCGATAGTGAGAGGCCCGCACACCACTATGAAGAGTGGCCCCCACTTGCCGCAACTAGAGAAAGCCCTCGCACAGAAACGAAGACCCAACACAGCCAAAACTTAAAAAAAAAAAAAAAAAAAAAGTAAAAAACAGACAGTATAGCCTTCAAAAATTAGGATTACCTGGAGATAAATATATTTTTCCAAAGGTCGGTTGAGTCAGTCAATTTTTAGCTATTCCAAGATTCACTGCTTTCTTCTGGGAAGGGACTCATGGAATCATGGAAGAACCTTTTGGGGCAAGACTCACCCTCACATACTGGGGGTCAGAAAACCAGAGCACAGAGAGGTGGTGATTTACCCAAGTCCTCAAAATCAGCCCATGGCAGGGAGAAGTCAGCCATAGTAACTTCCACTTTGCCCAGGAAATGGCTACGATCCACGCCCCCAGATTAATCATGTCTTTGACTTCTAGAGTGTTTCTGGTTTCCAAAGAGCTTTCACATATGGCATTTTGTTTAATCCCCATAACAACTGTGAGAGATAGGGATTGTTATTCTTACTTTGTAAATGAGGAAAACAAATCAAAGAGAGTACAATGCAACACACAGTAATATCTCGGAGTCCACACTAGAACTTGATCTTCTAACTCCTGGTCCAGCATATTTCCTTTTCTCTCACAGCTGCATTCTGAGGTTGTACCTCCTACTCGAAGGAGGTGGTTAAATGATATGACTAGCATAGTTTCTTTTAACCTTGGGAGTCTGTAATCCTAGGTCATCACAGCTAGAGAACAGAGTAGGGATTTCTTGGATGGGAGTGAGGTTGGACTAGAATCCAAGAATCACAGATGACTTGACTAAAAATAGCCACAAATATAATTGGTTATGGACTAAGTAATCAGAAGCCCAAGTATCATGAAGGCTTTGTGAGTATTCCTCCCACCTCCCCACCCCCTACCCCTCTTCCCAGAGAGAGGAATAATGGAAACTTCCTGCTTTCTGCTGATTTTACCAAGCTGGCTTCAAAGTCATCTGTCTCTCTCTATTGTATTCTGATTGGTTCTGATCACCATATGTTGATTTGCATAGTTCTCTTTTTACTCCTGGCAGTACTTTCTGATTCTCTTTTTACTCCTAGCATTACTGTTCAGTAGGCTGGTTTGGTTTAAATTTCTGAATAAATTTCCCCACTGATCTCCATAGTACTTTCATTTGCTCTTACTGATTTATATGAATCATACACACATATCACTATCTGAAACTAACCGACTCACTTATTTTGCTTGTTTATTTTCTGATCTGTTTCCCTGGTCTTACTCAATACTATATCCCCAGTAAGTACAACATGGACTAGAAGATTGTAGATGATCAATAAATATCTGTTAAGCAAAAAACTTGCCAAGCACATTTTCTAGGTCTACAGCTATTCTAAGTGCTTTACAGCCATGGTCTTCTTTAATCCTGGTAAATATCCACAAGGTATCTTATTGATTTTGTTCACTGCTGTCTTCAGCACCTAGAATAGTCCCTGGGACAGTTTAGGCACTCAAATATTTTTCCCAAAAAACTGAAGATAAGTAGTATTAATCCATATTTTATTTATGGGGAAAAAATTGAAGTACAGAGATTTTAAATAACTTTTCACCAGCTTATAAATATCTACCGTAGGAGTGTAACTTAAGTGTCTTCTTCGCAAATGTCATGTTCTTTTCACTGTACTATGTATCTTCCTTCATACTACCCCCAGAGAACACCTGAGTATGCTGGGATGTGGGAGGGCTGTTAAGGTGGAAAAAGTAGGTTAGAGTGAGGGAGAGCCAGGAGTTTCAGAACTGAAGATACTTGGGAAACCTTCTCTCAAGAGAGAGTCAACCTAAAACATTTATAGATAGAGTATTGTCGACTGAAGAAAAAGGCACAACCTAAAAGTTGTATGTTTTAGGGACCTTACTGAGGACTAGAGCCTAGGAGACAGTCTCTCAAATAGCTCTGAGGAACTGCTCTGAAGAGGTAAGAAGCCAGGTTATATAGGAGATTTTGCTAAAAAAAAAAAAGTAATCAAACATCAAAAGATTACTGCTAATCACAAAAAACAGACATCTAGAGTTAGTGATTTTAGTGCTTTCCTATGTATGGGAAGATGCTAGAGTCTGGGCACATTTAAATTATTCCTTAGATATGCATCTTAACCCCCGGGCCGTGGACCTATACCGGTCCACAGCCTGCTAGGAGCCAGGCAGCACAGCAGGAGGTGAACAGAGAGTGAGCGATCGAAGCTCCGTCTGCCACTCCCCATCGCTCGCATTACTGCCTGAACCATCCCCGCCCCCCGACCCCGCCACCCGGGTCCACGGGAAACTTTTCTTCCACGAAACCGGTCCCTACTGCCAAAAACGTTAGGGACCGCTGATCTAGGGCCAGTATTCTATTTTTCTCCATCCTGAATTCCCCTCAGGGCGCACCACTGGGGGGCTAGCTACAGTAGCTGATGGCTTGATGGCAGGCAATACTGTCATTTACTGGAATGGCAGATGGAATGTGAATGTGCTCTGTGCGTGTGTGTGAAAGAGAGACAGAGACACAGATAGAGAATGTTGTGAGGGAGAACGGAAGGGAAAATGAGAATGAAACTGCATCGTCCATTACATAGTATTCAAGCTAACATAGCAGCAGTGTAACCAGCAAGCATTGTTGGAGTAGATAGAAGCCTCGGGAGTTGTAGACACTGCGGATATACTCTATATGTTCTATAGCTCAACAAAGAAAAATTGTGCACTATATGTTGTGGTCATATAGCAGAGTCAGAGAATCTAAAATTTAGATTCAAAGATTTCCATACCAAGTCTGTAAACGCACAGTGCGTGGATACTATGCACAGTACCGTACTGTGCACAGTAAACTGAAATAGGCATCATGTATATCAAACAGCAATCCAGATCTAGATCTAGCAATTCCACTCCTGAGTGCATACCTAAATGCATGCCTGTGATCTCGGAGAGGCAGCAGTGAGTGGTGGCTTGAAGCAAGATCTTAGTTCCCTGCCCAGGAATTGGACCTGGGCAGCCGGGGTGAAAATCAGGAATCCTAGCCACTAGGTCCACCAGGGGCTAGAGGCTAGAAGCAGAGTTCCCCTGGCTCATGCCCCCACTGAAAAATGCATTTCTCAAAGAGGCAAAAACTGTAAAAATAGGTGCAAAGTTTATTATTAGAGGCACAGCACAACAAGTGGGAGAGCACACAGAGAAACACTTTGTTTATTGAAGACAGAAGCAAGGCAGAGATATACAGCTGGAGAGAAAGGGTGTGGGCATCCTCCCTAATGAGGAGGAGTGCAGTAAAGAGGCAGTTAAATCATTTATATAGGAAGATGTGGTACATATATACAATGGAATATTACTCAGCCATAAAGAGGAACGAAATAGTGCTTTTTGCAGAGATGGCGATGGACCTAGAGATTGTCATACAGAGTGAAGTAAGTCAGAAAGAGAAAAACAAATATCGTATAATATCGCTTATATGTGGAATCTAGAAAAATGGTACAGAGGAACTTATTTGCAAAGCAGAAACAGAGTCACAGATGTAGAGAACAAACTTATGGTTACCAAGAGGGGGGAAGGGGGTGAATTGGGAGATTGGGACTGACGTATATACACTACTATGTATAAAGTGAATAGCTAATGAGAACTTACTGCATAGCACAGGGAACTCTACTCAATGCTCTATGGTGACCTAAATGGGAAGGGAATCTAAAAATGAGTGGATATATGTATACGTATGACTGATTCACTTTGCTGTACAGCAAGAAACTAACACAACATTCCTCCAATATACTCCAATAAAAATTAAAATACAATATAAACTATACTCCAATAAAAATTAATTTTTTTTTCACACACACACACTGTATTTTATTTTTACAAGAGGTAAATAGACTGACACCAAGCATTGTACATGGATGACCACAACAAAAGCAACAATGATTGCAATTACCAAATATGAAACACACTCATACTATGTCATAGTATTGACATTCAGTCCATTAATCCTCCACTGTAACAGCTCCTTTACTTTGCAGTGAAAATTGATTTGTATATTCTTTGCCTCTGAGTCCTTGTGGGATTTTTTTTTTTAATTCAGACAGAAAGTCACAAAAATTATACTCATCCTCATCAGTTCACTCAGTCCCATGTAATTATTTTTTTTTTCATCTTGATCTTTTGTTAGCACTTTTATGAGTTCATCAGTTTTTCATTAGAGTTCTGAAAATGCTTATTCATTCAGTTCAGCAGTACAGTCAGTTACCAGAAATCTGTACTTGTCAGAGTCTTTTCCATGAATTTCTTGAAGATGAAAGCCTTTTATAGGAACATATTTGCAAAAGCATCAGAGTACACCCAGAACTGTCTGTAAATGACAAAAGACTTAAAAATGACCACAGTTAAAGATTTGATGAAAGTTCATAATAATGCAGTTGACAAGAAAATTAGTTATTTCTGAGATATAAATTTTAAAGTAATAACTAGGATTATGACTTATAACATTATACCAGAACATATAAGATTTTTAGAAATTTCATGTAATGTCTGAAACATTTATATTAACATATTTCCATACAAATACAAATATAAGATTTTTAGAAATTTCATGTAATGTCTGAAACAGTTATATTAACATATTTCCATACAAATAACCCAATGAAAGTTTAGTATTAGTTGTTTTGTTTGTTTTTTTATACTGCAGGTTCTTATTAGGCATCAGTTTTATACACATCAGTGTATACATGTCAATCCCAATCGCCCAATTCAGCACACCACCATCCCCACCCCACCGCAGTTTTCCCCCCTTGGTGTCCATATGTCCATTCTCTACATCTGTGTCTCAACTTCTGCCCTGCAAACTGGCTCATCTGTACCATTTTTCTAGGTTCTGCATACATGCATTAATATACGATATTTGTTTTTCTCTTTCTGACTTACTTCACTCTGTATGACAGTCTCTAGATCCATCCACGTCTCAACAAATGACTCAATTTCGTTCCTTTTTATGGCTAAGTAATATTCCATTGTATATATGTACCACAACTTCTTTATCCATTCGTCTGTTGATGGGCATTTACGTTGCTTCCATGACCTGGCTATTGTAAATAGTGCTGCAATGAACATTCGGGTGCATGTGTCTTTTTGAATTACGGTTTTCTCTGGGTATATGCCCAGTAGTGGGATTGCTGGGGCATATGGTAATTCTATTTTTAGTTTTTTAAGGAACCTCCATATTGTTGTCCATAGTGGCTGTATCAATTTACATTCCCACCAACAGTGCAAGAGGGTTCCCTTTTCACCACACCCTCTCCAGCATTTGTTGTTTGTAGATTTTCTGATGATGCCCATTCTAACAGGAGTGAGGTGATACGTCATTGTAGTTTTGATTTGCATTTCTCTAATAATTAGTGATGTTGAGCATCTTTTCATGTGCTTCGTGGCCGTCTGTATGTCTTCTTTGGAGAAATGTCTATTTAGGTCTTCTGCCCATTTTTGGATTGGGGTGTTTGTTTCTTTGATATTGAGCTGAATGAGCTGTTTATATATTTTGGAGATTAATCCTTTGTCCGTTGATTCATTTGCAAATATTTTCTCCCATTCTGAGGGTTGTCTTTTCGTTTTGTTTATGGTTTCCTTTGCTGTGCAAAAGCTTTGAAGTTTCATTAGGTCCCACTTGTTTATTTTTGTTTTTATTTCCATTACTCTAGGAGGTGGATCAAAAAAGATCTTGCTGTGATTTATGTCAAAGAGTGTTCTTCCTATGTTTTCCTCTAAGAGTTTTATAGTGTCCAGTCTTATATTTAGATCTCTAATCCATTTTGAGTTTATTTTTGTGTATGGTGTTAGGGAGTATTCTAATTTCATTCTTTTACATGTAGCTGTCCAGTTTTCCCAGCACCACTTATTGAAGAGACTGTCTTTTCTCCATTGTATCTCTTTGCCTCCTTTGTCATAGATTAGTTGACCATAGGTGCGTGGGTTAATCTCTGGGCTTTCTATCTTGTTCCATTGATCTATGTTTCTGTTTTTGTGCCAGTACCATATTGTCTTGATTACTGTAGCTCTGTAGTATAGTCTGAAGTCAGGGAGTCTGATTCCTCCAGCTCCATTTTTTTGCCTCAAGACTGCTTTGCCTATTCGGGGTCTTTTGTGTCTCCATACAAATTTTAAGATGATTTGTTCTAGCTCCGTAAAAAATGCCATTGGTAATTTGATAGGGATTGCATTGAATCTGTAGATTGCTTTGGGTAGTATACTCATTTTCACAATGTTGATTCTTCCAATCCAAGAACATGGTATATCTCTCCATCTGTTGGTATCATCTTTAATTTCTTTCATCAGTGTCTTATAGTTTTCTGCATACAGGTCTTTTGTCTCCCTAGGTAGGTTTATTCCTAGGTATTTTATTCTTTTTGTTGCAATGGTAAATGGGAGTGTTTCCATAATTTCTCTTTCAGATTTTTCATCATTAGTGTATAGGAATGCAAGAGATTTCTGTGCATTAATTTTGTATCCTGCAACTTTACCATATTCATTAATTAGCTCTAGCAGTTTTCTGGTGGCAGTTTTAGGATTCTCTATGTATAGTATCATGTCATCCGCAAACAGTGACAGTTTTACTTCTTCTTTTCCAATTTGTATTCCTTTTATTTCTTTTTCTTCTCTGATTGCCGTGGCTAGGACTTCCAAAACTATGCTGAATAATAGTGGTGAGAGTGGACATCCTTGTCTCGTTCCTGATCTTAGAGGAAATGCTTTCAGTTTTTCACCATTGAGAATGATGTTTGCTGTGGGTTTGTCATATATGGCCTTTATTATGTTGAGGTAGGTTCCCTCTATGCCCACTTTCTGGAGAGTTTTTGTCAGAAATGGGTGTTGAATTTTGTCAGAAGCTTTTTCTGCATCTATTGAGATGATCATATGGTTTTTATTCTTCAATTTGTTAATATGGTGTATCACATTGATTGATTTGCGTATATTGAAGAATCCTTGCATCCCTGGGATAAATCCCACTTGATCGTGGTGTATGATCCTTTTAATGTGTTGTTGGATTCTGTTTGCTAGTATTTTGTTGAGGATTTTTGCATCTATATTCATCAGTGATATTGGTCTGTAATTTTCTTTTTTTGTAGTGTCTTTGTCTGGTTTTGGTATCAGGGTGATGGTGGCCTCATAGAATGAGTTTGGGAGTGTTCCTTCCTCTGCAATTTTTTGGAAGAGTTTGAGAAGGATGGGTGTTAGCGCTTCTCTAAATGTTTGATAGAATTCACCTGTGAAGCCATCTGGTCCTGGACTTTTGTTTGTTGGAAGATTTTTAATCACAGTTTCAATTTCATTACTTGTGATTGGTCTGTTCATATTTTCTATTTCTTCCTGGTTCAGTCTTGGAAGGTTATACCTTTCTAAGAATTTGTCCATTTCTTCCAGGTTGTCCATTTTATTGGCATAAAGTTGCTTGTAGTAGTCTCTTAGGATGCTTTGTATTTCTGCGGTGTCTGTTGTAACTTCTCCTTTTTCATTTCTGATTTTATTGATTTGAGTCCTCGCCCTCTTTTTCTTGATGAGTCTGGCTAATGGCTTATCAATTTTGTTTATCTTCTCAAAGAACCAACTTTTAGTTTTATTGATCTTTGCTATTGTTTTCTTTGTTTCTATTTCATTTATTTCTGCTCTGATCTTTATGATTTCTTTCCTTCTGCTAACTTTGGGTTTTGTTTGTTCTTCTTTCTCTAGTTTCTTTAGGTGTAAGGTTAGATTGTTTACTTGAGATCTTTCTTGTTTCTTTAGGTAGGCTTGTATAGCTATAAACTTCCCTCTTAGAACTGCTTTTGCTGCATCCCATAGGTTTTGGGTCGTCGTGTTTTCATTGTCATTTGTCTCTAGGTATTTTTTGATTTCCTCTTTGATTTCTTCAGTGATCTCTTGGTTATTTAGTAACGTATTGTTTAGCCTCCATGTGTTTGTCCTTTTAACGTTTTTTTCCCTGTAATTCATTTCTAATCTCATAGCGTTGTGGTCAGAAAAGATGCTTGATATGATTTCAATTTTCTTAAATTTACTGAGGCTTGATTTGTGACCCAAGATGTGATCTATCCTGGAGAATGTTCCGTGCGCACTTGAGAAGAACGTGTAATCTGCTGTTTTTGGATGGAATGTCCTATATATATCAATTAAATCTATCTGGTCTATTGTGTCATTTAAAGCTTCTGTTTATTTATTTTCATTTTGGATGATCTGTCCATTGGTGTAAGTGAGGTGTTAAAGTCCCCCACTATGATTGTGTTACTGTCGATTTCCTCTTTTATAGCTGTTAGCAGTTGCCTTATGTATTGAGGTGCTCCTATGTTGGGTGCATATATATTTATAATTGTTATATCTTCTTCTTGGATTGATCCCTGGATCATTATGTAGTGTCCTTCCTTGTCTCTTGTAACATTCTTTATTTTAAAGTCTATTTTATCTGATATGAGTATAGCTACTCCAGCTTTCTTTTGATTTCCATTTGCATGGAATATCTTTTTCCATCCCCTCACTTTCAGTCTGTATGTGTCCCTAGGTCTAAAGTGGGTCTCTTGTAGACAGCATATATATGGGTCTTGTTTTTGTATCCATTCAGCCAGTCTATGTCTTTTGGTTGGGGCATTTAATCCATTCACGTTTAAGGTAATTATCGATATGTATGTTCCTATGACCATTTTCTTAATTGTTTGGGGTTTGTTTTTGTAGGTCCTTTTCTTCTCTTGTGTTTCCCACTTAGAGAAGTTCCTTTAGCATTTGTTGTAGAGCTGGTTTGGTGGTGCTGAATTCTCTTAGCTTTTGCTTGTCTGTAAAGCTTTTGATTTCTCCATCAAATCTGAATGAGATCCTTGCTGGATAGAGTAATCTTGGTTGTAGGTTCTTCCCTTTCATCACTTTAAGTATATCATGCCACTCCCTTCTGGCTTGCAGAGTTTCTGCTGAGAAATCAGCTGTTAACCTTATGGGAGTTCCCTTGTATGTTATTTGTCGTTTTTCCCTTGTTGCTTTCAGTGATTTTTCTTTGTCTTTAATTTTTGCCACTTTGATTACTATGTGTCTCAGTGTGTTTCTCCTTGGGTTTATCCTGTATGGGACTCACTGCGCTTCCTGGACTTGGGTGGCTATTTCCTTTCCCATGTTAGGGAAGTTTTCGACTATAATCTCTTCAAATATTTTCTCAGGTCCTTTCTCTCTCTCTTCACCTTCTGGGACCCCTATAATGCGAATGTTGTTGCGTTTAATGTTGTCCCAGAGGTCTCTTAGGCTGTCTTCATTTCTTTTCATTCTTTTTTCTTTAGTCTGTTCTGCAGCACTGAATTCCACCATTCTGTCTTCCAGGTCACTTATCCATTCTTCTGCCTCAGTTATTCTGCTATTGATTCTTTCTAGTGTAGTTTTCATTTCAGTTATTGTATTGGTCATCTCTGTTTGTTTGTTCTTTAATTCTTCTAGGTCTTTGTTAATCATTTCTTGCATCTTCTCAATCTTTGCCTCCATTCTTATTCCGAGGTCCTGGATCATCTTCACTATCATTATTCTGAATTCTTTTTCTGGAAGGTTGCCTATCTCCACTTCATTTAGTTGTTTTTCTGGGGTTTTTTCTTGTTCCTTCATCTGGTACATAGCCCTCTGCCTTTTCATCTTGTCTATCTTTCTGTAACTGTGGTTTTTGGTCCACAGGCTGCAGGATTGTAGTTTTTCTTGCTTCTGCTGTCTGCCCTCTGGTGGTTGAGGCTATCTAAGAGGCTTGATGGGAGGCTCTGGTGGTGGGTAGAGCTGACTGTTGCTGTGGCGGTCAGAGCTCAGTAAAACTTTAATCCACTTGACTGTTGATGGGTGGGGCTGGGTTCCCTCCCTGTTGGTTGTTTTGCCTGAGGCAACCCAACACTGGAGCCTACCTGGGCTCTTTGGTGGGGTTAATGGCAGACTCTGGGAGGGCTCACGCCAAGGAGCACTTCCCAGAACCTCCGCTGCCAGAGTCCTTGTCCCCACAGTGAAACAGAGCCACCCCCCGCCTCTGCAGGAGACCCCCCAACACCAGCAGGTAGGTCTGGTTCAGTCTCCCCCAGGGTCACTGCTCCTTCCCCTGGGTCTCGATGCGCACACTACTTTGTGTGTGCCCTCCAAGAGTGGGGTCTCTGTTTCCCCCAGTCCTGTCGAAGTCCTGCAATCAATTCCCACTAGGCTTCAAAGTCTGATTCTCTAGGAATTCCTCCTCCCGTTGCCGGACCCCCAGGTTGGGAAGCCTGACGTGGGGCTCAGAACCTTCACTCCAGTGGGTGGACTTCTGTGGTATAAGTGTTCGCCAGTCTGTGAGTCACCCACCCAGCAGTTATGGGATTTGATTTTACTCTGATTGCGCCCCTCCTACCGTCTCACTGTGGCTTCTCCTCTGTCCTTGGACGTGTGGTATCCTCCTTGGTGAAGTCCAGGGTCTTCCTGTCAATGATTGTCCAGCAGACAGTTGTGATTCTGGTCCTCTCGCAAGAGGGAGAGCACGTCCTTCTACTCCGCCATCTTGGTTAATCCCCTCCAAATGACATATTGAAGCTTTACAACATTCCTGTTTGTGCAGCCCATGCCGTAGGAGGTCAATTTATTATGGAGTTTCATTGGCTCTTCAACAGCTAAGTCTTTGAATGGTCTCACTGGATCTTCACCAGCTAAGCCTCTGTCAAAAAGCTTTTAAGAGTTTGTGCCATTACCATCAAGGAAACTTCAGTAACATTCTCTTAGTTCTGTAGGTCAGAAGTCCAGGTGGGCTCAACAGGATTCTCTCCGGAGAATCTCACAAGGCTGAAATCAAGCCATCAGTTTGACTGGGCTCTTATCTAGAGAGTCTGGGGAAGGATCTACTTCCAAGTTCATTCGTGGTTGACAGAATCTAGTTCCTTGTGGTTGTAGGAATGAGGTCCCTGTGTTCTTTCTGGTTGCTGGCCCGAGGTTGCTCTCACTTCCCAGAAGTTGCTCTCCAAGTCCTTGTACCTTAAGCTCTCAACAGCACATCAAATCCTTCTCTTGCTTGGAATCTCTCTAACCATCCCTTTTGCTCTAAAAATTAATTTTAAAAAATCATTTATATAGGGCAGTTCTTCCAGGTCTTTGTTCTTTGTTTACCTTTGGCCAATTATCTGGTTTCTTTTTCCATGCCTGACCTGCCCTAGGACCCTCCCCAACCTGTGTGCACAACTGTTTGTCCAAGATGGATTCCAGCCCAGAGGCCTATGGGGGTGGGGGGGTGTGGCACCACCTATTATGGGGTGGCACCCCCTCCTTTTTGACCCCCAAGGAGCCTCTGTGTGCATGTGCCATGTCTCCCTTGCCCCAAGAAGGGGAAATATGTGACCTCTTGATCCTTTACTCAAACAGGGTTTAGCCCCTCTCTGTCCCTACCATGACTGTTACCTTAAGGTGTCCACAGGAGACAAAGCCTGGCTATTTACCCTGTTCCTGTTGTTATTTTCATCTCGAAGTGCAAACAGGAGGCTGGTTGTAAATATCTACCCTAGATCCCACCTGCCTCCTTCTTCAAGAAATGTAAACAGGAGGCTAGTTGCAAATGCCTAGCCTGGAGCCCATCTATCTCCTGCCTCACCTGCGTATACCAAGAGACATGATCATAGCAGCATTGTTTGTAATGACCCCAAACTGAAAATGTGTTCATTTATCAACTCAGGAGTAGTTGTATTTCTTTAAGTGGAACCCTTACCTCTTTCTTCAGTTTGGAATATTCTCATTTCATTATCTTTTGATGGGTCCTTCTGCATTACCCTTGCTATTTTCTTCTAGACTTTCGATTGGCTATATACTGAAGTTTCTTCTCTCCTCTACATCTCTTTAGCTCATTTTTATACTTTCCTTCTTTTTAATTTCTCTTAGTGCATTTTGGGTAATTTCTTTAGAGCTATCTTCTACTTCACTAACTTTACCTTCAATCATCTCTGTTCTGCTATTTAACTTGTACATTGACTTGTTAATATTGACTAATTTCTCAGTTCTCAGAGATTTATTTGATTTGTTTAATCCTTTTTGTCATGCTGTCCTATTTTTTATTGTGGCTTCTATTCCTTTTTTTAGCTCATTAAACATTTTGAGCATACTTATTATCTTTTTCACATTATTTTATCTTTAATTCATGGGATGTGAGTTTTCTTATTGTGTCTACTGATTCTTTTACCAATATAATTTGTACTTCTTATTGTGTCATCTCCACAGAGATTTTTTTTTTTTTTTGGCTGTGTTGGGTCTTCGTTGCTGCGTGCAGGCTTTCTCTAGTTGTGGCGAGCGGGGGCTACTCTTTGTTGCGGTGTGCGGGCTTCTCATTGCAGTGGCTTCTCTTGTTGTGGAGCACGGGCTCTAGGCACACAGGCTTCAGTAGTTGCAGCACACAGGCCCTAGAGCACACAGGCTTCAGTAGTTGCGGTGCAAGAGCTCAGTAGTTGTAGTGCATGGGCTCTATGGCATGAGGGCTTCAGTAGTTGTGGTGCACGAGCTCAGTAGTTGCAGCACATGAGCTCTAGAGCGCAGGCTCAGTAGATGTGGTGCACAGGCTTAGTTGCTCTGCAGCATGTGGGATCTTCCTGGACCAGGGATCAAACCCATGTCCCCTGCATTGGCAGGAGGATTCTTAACCACTGAGCCACCAGGGAAGTCCTCCACAGAGATTTTTTATTATGTTTTATATTTTTTTTCTCTGTGGGAGTCTCATCTGACCTAGATTATGGGAAAAATCCATATAGAACAGTTTTGCATTTGTTTTTGTCAAGGCCCCAGGAATGTCAATGGCCCCAGATCAGTTCTTGTGTTAATTTCTTATCATGTAGTTCACACTCTATGCAGACAACAAAATATCAAGGCCTCACACCAGTGCGTATCACAAGCCTGGGGTTTTAATTTCCCCAGGATATTTTTTAAAATTTTACCCAAGGACCTAGCAAGTTTTTTCATCACTTCCCAGGGCCAGTGGGCAGGGTTTTCTTGTCCCTCAGTCATAGACTTTTCATCTGTTAGAGGATCCAGCTTTATGCAGGGGACCTCTTTTGCAGAGCCCCATCTCCCATGATCCCAAGGCAAAGTGTCTGGTCCCCACATGGGCAAGAGAAACCCAGCCCCCAGCACCTAGGCATAACCAGGACAAGAACACAAATGAGCTGCCACTCTGTCACCTCACTCTTGCTATTATGGGTTTAATGCTTCTCTTTGTTACAGGCAGGCTTGAACTTGACTGTGTTGTTTATAATCTTTATGTTACATTTCACTCAGCATTTACAAGTCTTTGAAGTATGTAAGTATGTGTTGAGATGGGTGAGCAGTCTCTATTACCTTACTCTGCCTTGGTTACCAGAAATGGTCCACTATGATGTTTGATATTGCCCTGAGCACCCTGACGGGAGAGGAGCATTTACAATTGCATCTTGTCCAGAAGAGGTCATTCAAAATGGGGAAGGGTCTGAAATTATCAAAATGAAGAACAGTCTAAAGGGACTGTGGATGTCTAGTCAGTGTCTAAAGGTCTGTCATAAAGAAATGGGAATTCACTCACTTCTCAGTTGCTTTGGCTGGTGGCATTAGGTTCAGTGTGTGAAAGTTACCAAAGACAAAATTTAGCTCAACACAAAAATGAGCATAGTTTATAGCTGTTAAAGGTATCCGATAGGACTTCCCTGGTGGCGCAGTGGTTAAGAATCTGCCTACCAATGCAGGGGACATGGGTTCGAGCCCTGGTCTGGGAAGATCCCACATGCCGCAGAGCAATTAACCCCGTGCGCCACAACTACTGAAGCCCACGTACCTAGTGCCTGCACTCTGCAACAAGAGAAGCCACCGCAGTGAGAAGCCTGAGCATCACCACGAAGAGGAGCCCCCACTTGCTGCAACTAGAGAAAGCCCATGTGCAGCAACAAAGACCCAATGCAGCCAAAAATAAATAAATAAATAAATGTATATTTTAAAAAAAGGTATCCAATAAAGATAGTCTGATTTTGAATTTGTTTTTGCCATAAATTTACAGTCTAGATTTTATTTTGGCCAGGGGACTGAAAAATTGTATATTAATGTATCTAAAATATAATTTTTTTTAAAAAGGATAGTCTGATTTTTTTTATGAACTCCGCCAATAAAGATGTCCGTACTGGACCTGGTTGGCCATCTGCCAAATGTACTGAATATGTTGAAGAGATTACTGCATGGATTCTTGTAATTCTAAGATTCTCTGGTTTTGTGACAAAATTCTAACCCTGTGGGCTCATCTTTCATTGTCTGTGACTCAAGTAGCCTGGACACCTAAGCTTATAGCTTAGATATATCTGGGAGCATTAACTACCTGTGAAATGGAACAAGATTCATAGAGTACCAAAGATGGAGGAAAAAAACATCTTAATGGCTGCTTTCTCACAATCCCCAGCTTTGACTTCAAAGAGAGGAAAGGAGTACCTACCCTTTTGTAATGGTTCCTCCATGACTCACAGTTCACAAAGCAGATGCCTTTGAAGAGAAAACATTATATAACTACACCTGCCATATGTTATTTCTTTTACCATATGTTGCCATATCTCTTAATCTTTCATTATTCTTCTTGTTTCCTTCTCCCCCATCTCTCTTCCTCCCTCTCTCCCTCCACCCATCTTTCCCCCTCTTCTCTCTTTCTGGCTGCTCTATATCTTCATCTACATCCAGCCAAATCATCTCCTTCCTCCTTCCCTTTCCTACTTCCTTCTCCCCTCCTCTTCCTTACTCCATTATTTCATCCCTCCCTTCCACTTCAGCTCCTGAGTGCGGTATGCTCCCACATTCCAAATGTCAATGTGCCTGTAGTGTTCCAGGGATTCAAAGCACTGTCCAGGAGCATAAAAATTGGGTTTCTACCGTGACTGCTCCAGCCATGACCCCTTTGGTCAGTTTCTATTTCACTCACAGTGTGAGCTTTAGGGAAGTTGACATGTCAACCAAACTTGAGTTTATGGAAGTGAAGTTGCCTCTCCTGGGTATAATGCTTTAATTGCAAATATTTCTTGAGCGGTTTCTACATGCCAGCACTACAGTAAGCACTTTACATTTATTTTTCTCTTTTGAATTTCACAACAGCCTGATAAATTAGGTACCTTTATTAACCACACTGTACAGTTAAAAGTGCAAAGTAACTTGCTAAAGGTTATACAGTTTGAGGGTGGCAGAGATGTGATTTGAGCCCAGAGCCATGTTCTTAACTACTCAAGAATTCAGTCTCCCACCAGAGGAGGGGAAGGTAGGGGAGGGTCTTAGCTCCTTTGTCCTATCCAGTGCTATGCTTGGAGCAGGTTTGGAGAATTCAGAGTAAGGCCAGATATCCCTGCATAAAATAAAGCACTTTTCAGCCCAGAGTTTTTTCATAGTGACACTAAGAGAAATTGAGCAAGAAGATCTGATTAACTTTCCCTATATCACTTTTAAAAGCAGAAGCACAGAGGACAAAGAAAGTCTAAGAAGAGGAGTTAAAATCCAGCTTCCCCATTTTTATGGGCAAGTCATTTAACATCTCCGAGTGTCCAGTTCCTCATTTATGAAGTGAGAATCTCATATGAGGCTTACATAGGAGATTAGATAAAGTGTTTAAATTATCTGGTACATAACAGACACTTGGTATCTTTTAGTTGAATCTTAATCCAATTTCTTTTAGTAACACAATCCCTTCCCCAATTTATGCAGACCCATCTCCAGGCTAATTCCAACTCATCCATCGATTCTGATGTTTAATCCAGAAACACTTCTCACCACCACCTCTCATCACCCAATCTCAGCTAAGTGACAGTTCTGTTTTTCCATTAGACCCTGTGCATGCCCTTTTCATAGCTCTCACCACACAAACACTGTCTACCTAGCAGTCTCCCCAACTGATCTGTGAATTCCTGAAGGAGGGGGATCTTTCCATTTATCTCAATATTCCCAGTGCCAACAACAGGGTCAGACACATCACAGGTGCTCAGTAAACTTTTTTTTTTTTAATTAAAGTCCTATTTTTAAACTATGCCAACTGTGAACTTAACACACTTTTTGTTTTTTTGGTTTTGTTTTTGTGTTTTAATACTTTAGTCTTTTAGAGTAGTTTAAGGTTCACAGCAAAGTTGAGAGAAAGGTACAGAGATTTCTCATACATCCACTACCCCTACATATGCATAGCCATTATCAACATCTCCCACCAGAGTGGTACATTTCTTACAACTGATGAGCTACATTGACACATCATTATTACTCAAAGTCCATAGTTTACCTTAGGGATCACTCTATGGGTTTGGACAAATGTATAATGACATGCATCCATCATTATATTATCATACAGAGTATTTTCACTGCCCTAAAAATCTTCTGGGCTCTGCTTATTCATCCCTCCCCCCACTTCCCACCCCTAGTAACCATTGATCTTTTTACCATCTCCTTAGTTTTGCCTTTTCTAGAATGTTACATAGTTGGAATCACACAGCATGTAACCTTTTCAAATTGGCTTCTTTCACTTAGTAATGTGCATTTAAGCCAAGTTTTTTCATGGCTTGATAGTTCATTTCTTTTTAGTGCTATATAATATTCCACTGTCTGGATGTACCACAGTTTATATATCCATTCACCCACTGAAGGACATCTTTATCGTTTTCAAGTTTTGGCAATTACAAATAAAGCTGCCATAATAATCCATGTGCAGGGTTTTGTGTGAACGTAAGTTTGTAGCTCCTCTGGGTAAATTCCAAGGAGCACAACTGCTGGATCATAGCTTAAGAGTATGTTTAACTTTGAAAGCAACTGCCAAACTGTCCTCCAAAGTAGCTATACCATTTTGCAGTCCCACCAGCAATGAACGAGAGTATCTGCTGCTCCGTATCCTCACCAGCATTTGGCACTACCAGTAGTCCAGATTTTGGCCATACTTCTAGGTATGTAGACATATTTTGTTTTCAAAGGTAATATGAAAGGAGTTGCTCAGATGAGTCGATTGCTATCTGGTCACATGGTTCTCACCCAGCCTGCAAGTCTTCAGAAGGCAAACATTTGTTTGTTCTGCCCAGACTCCCTCTAAAACAGTGTTTTGCAAACTAGAATGATAGGTTCATTAAAAGATGAGAAATTAATTTAATTGGATCACTACAAGTATTTCTTTTTTAATGAAATAGACTAGACTGGGATAGGACAGAAACTATCAGAGTGAATCACAAATAGCAAGGGTAAATCTTGTCTTGTGAAATAATTGTATGTATTAGATTAAGATAGAAAACATGTTTTTTAGTGTGAATCCCAGGCAGAAGTTTGAAAGTCATCTGCAATAAAAGCCCAGGTGTTGAGAAAAGGGGTCACAATGGACTAATAGTCTTATCATTAAGGGTGTGTGTTTTGGGTGAGAAACTGGTGAAAACAGTGAGACAGATAATTTGGGGAAGTAAACTGGTCTCTTCTTATATATAAACTGCAATTGTTCATATTTATTGGGCAGTGTCTACATGCCACGATTATATTAAGTCCTTTACATGCACTTTTCATATGGATCCTTACAACAGTCCTATAAATTAGGTACTGTCCCTGTTGCTTATACCAGTTTGCCGCATACCTATACTTTGTTATGAGAATTAAATACCACAGCATAAAGCCATGACTGTAAGATCTTTGTAAGATTCTGGAGTCTTTCCCATATATCCTTGTAGTGAATAGGAATAAACTCATAGGAATAAAAAAAATAGCTCACTGTTCTTGCCTTTGGGAGTAGAAAGAAAAGGAGAAATTGCATTAATCTTACTCATTTGGGTAGCCAGGCTTCCTGGGGGAAACGGTCAAGGGATGTAGCAATCGAAGACAACTCCTAAGCACAAGAAAAGTAGGCTGGTGTCTGCCCCTTGGGGCAATTAAAGGAAGGGGTACATCAGCCTATGTACCTATGTACATCAGCCTATCCCCCCATCCTGAGAAAAAACCCTGAGGATTCTAGAAAGTCTCTTGTGGCTCTCTGTTCCTATACTGACTCTCCTCTATTTAAAGTAGCACTTCCTCCTTCTGTATCCTTTTCCTTCCTCAAGTTCCTTTAAAAATATTCCAGGCTTGGCCCATATTCTTCTTAGTTTTATATTTTAATCACTTGAGTCCCAATTTTTCTTAGTATTCCTCTTCAGAGACTGAAAATTTATAATCTTTTTTTTTTTTTTTTTTTTTTTTTTAGTAACCTTTTATTTATTTATTTTTTATATATTTACTTTTGGCTGGTGTTGGGTCTTCGTTTCTGTGCGAGGGCTTTCTCTAGTTGCGGCAAGCGGGGGCCACTCTTCATCGCAGTGCGCGGGCCTCTTCACCATCGCGGCCTCTCTTGTTGCAGAGCACAGGCTCCAGACGCGCAGGCTCAGCAGCCGTGGCCCACGGGCCCAGTTGCTCCGTGGCATGTGGGATCTTCCCAGACCAGGGCTCGAACCCATGTCCCCTGCATTAGCAGGCAGACTCTCAACCACTGCGCCACCAGGGAAGCCCTGAAAATTTATAATCTTATATGCAGATCCTGCTTCCCCTCTCTCCATGGCTCTGCCATCCCCTGATCTGTTTAAGCAGGGTTTGCCCAAGAATAGAACTATGTTTATTGCTTGGCTTTCAAGATGTGGTATTCCTAATGGTGTCTGGCAGTGTTTCAGCTACAGCAGCATAAATCAAGCATCTTCAGAAAATCAGCAGTAATGAATCCGAGATCTATTCCTTTCCCTGTTATGTGACTGGTCATTTTGAATAGGGTAAGCAGTGAACCTCTGCATCCCTCCCAACTCTAAAATTTTATGATTTTATAGATTATAGCTATAATCAATCTTGTCTGTGTATAATTAGCTTTGGGAGGGTTTTTTTTTTTAATGTAGAGTTTTCTGTTCTTCAAACTTTATTAGTAGAATATCAAGTGTCATTTTGGGGATGTCTGGTATTAACAATAGTTTGCATTATTTTCTTCCTAATTATTCCACCTTTATACTTCTCCACTTAAAGCCTTATTTTCCACTTTGTAACCTTGAAACTTTTGTGAGATTTTCCTTCTGTTTGGAACCCCTTATTTTACTTTCGATAAACAGCTGACATGACACCAACGCCTTCTGTGTCATGACTTCCCCAACTCACCCTTTGCTAGCTCCATCAGAGGAGATCATAGTCTGAAAATCTTGTGTTCTTCTGACCACTAGGAGAACCCAAAATCTATTCTTCTCCATTCAAAAAAGTGTGCATTTACCCCCACCCTATATTTGGAGTCTCTAAATAGCTCCCTCACTGTGACATAACTAGCCTTCAATATTTCTAATTCAATCTTTCAGCAGCCTTTGATAGACAATTCTGTTTAAGTCCTTAATAAAACAAAAACCCATATAAAACAAGTTATCTAGACATGGAGAATCAGATAAATATTTTTCAATTCAATAAATATTTAATGATCAGTGAGTAGACCTTTAGTTCTATTTCCCACCAAATAAGTTCTAAGTTCTTCTTCTCCCCACTCCTAGAGGCTGGCTCCCCTCCACCTTGACATCCCATCTCACCTCCAGAACTCTCATTTTAACTCCCTCCCTGTTCCTCACCATTTCTTTAAACTCTCCACCCCAGAATCCCAAAAGCAGTCAGACAAGTCCTCACCTATCCTAGATAGGCCTTGCCTACTCTGGGCTGACCACATTTTTCACTGAACACATCTCTCCTCATTAGAAATTAAGCTCCATGAAGGCAGAGGTTTTTTTTTTATACATGTAAGTTTTTTCACTGCTATACATCCCAGCACCCAAAACAGTGTCTGGCATTTTTGATTTGATTAAAAAAATTAGTTGAGGGACTTCCCTGGTGGCGTAGTGGTTAAGACTCTGTGCTCCCAGTGCAGGGGGCCTGGGTTCAATCCCTGGTCAGTGAACTAGATCTCACATGCGTGCCTAAACTGAGAGTGTGCATGCCACAACTAATGAGCTGGCGAGTCACAACTAAGGAGCCCGCCTGCTGCAACTAAGATACAGCACAACCAAATAAATAAATTAATAAATAATTTTTTTAAAAAACTTAGCTGAGGGAATTCCCTGGAAGTCCAGTGGTTAGGACTCGGCGTTTCCACTGCAGGGGGCACAGGTTCGATCTGTGGTCAGGGAACTAAGAGCTCCATGACACATGGCGCAGCCAAAAAAAAAATTAGTTGAACAGACTTACTATTTGGTATTTAAAAACAAGTGCACCGGGCTTCCCTGGTGGTGCAGTGGTTGAGAATCTGCCTGCTAATGCAGGGGAAACGGGTTCGAGCCCTGGTCTGGGAAGATCCCACATGCCACGGAGTGGCTGGGCCCGTGAGCCACAACTACTGAGCCTGCGCGTCTGGAGCCTGTGCCCCGCAACGGGAGGGGCCGCAATAGTGAAAGGCCCGCGCACCACGATGAAGAGCGGTCCCCGCACCGCGATGAAGAGTGGCCCCCGCTTGCCGCAACTGGAGAAAGCCCTCGCACGAACCGAAGACCCAACACAGCCAAAAATAAATAAATAAATAAATAAATAAAGTAGCTATAAAACGCAGCTTTCTTTAAAAAAAAAAACAAAAAACAAAAAACAAAACAAGTGCACCTCATTGACCAAAAAGTCCATTCCCAGAAAGCTTACTAAAAATTGACTTAAGGAATATCAAATGTTAGTTTCACATTGTCTCATGTTGCTATTGTGACTTTCAGATTCATCTTGAATTGCAAAGTTTCATTTTCTCTTTAGGTTATGCTGCCTTATAGTTTCTCTACCGAGTCGCTAATGATCCAGAAGCAAACACTCATATTTAGAGAAAAAAAAATGTATAAAAGAACCTAGTGATTCATCCACTTTAGGAAAAGTGAAGCATAACTGTTTGGTAACTACCTGATATTTTAAGCTTTCTAATGTCTGGTTAAGCTTATGAGAAGTTAAAATGATCATAACAAAGGAAGTCAACACTCCTATCCAAAGCACAAACCCAGCAAAATGGATATATGGCTAAAACATGTATAAAAACTAACCTTTTTTGCTTTTTCCAAAGCTACATATAAATATTAAACACTCAGATTTGCATTATACATGCAGATTGTAAAAATGGAGACACATATTCCATATTAAAAAGAGCATTAAGCCTGTGTTCTAAAATTTCCAGTTACCAACCAAAAAGCTGTGCTGGATTCAAAAGAAACACTGTCTATAAGAAGCTGTGACAAGGTGAAAAATTATTATCTGATTCAGGTCATGAGCAACAGGAGACATTATTGGCCTGTCTGTTGTCTGCAAACTGTGAGGAGCTGAGGCAAACATGACAGCTTAAGAGAACATAGCAGACCACACAGGAAATCCTTGTCTCAACACCAAATCTAACTTGTACCAGCTGTGTCAACTTGGACAAGACTCTTCACTTCCCTGAATCCCAATTTCCTCATCTGGAAAGTGGGGGACAATTAATGTCTCCTCACAAAGTTGTGATGCTTGGATTGATCATGATGGTGCATGTATTTTGTTCATTATCATCAGCTGGACAAAAATACCTAACATGCCCACAGCCAAGTTCCTGGTTCTTGCCCCTCCCCAGACCAATCCTATACCAGTTTTCTCATCTTAATCAA
Source organism: Balaenoptera ricei (assembly GCF_028023285.1). Classification (NCBI taxonomy): domain Eukaryota; kingdom Metazoa; phylum Chordata; class Mammalia; order Artiodactyla; family Balaenopteridae; genus Balaenoptera; species Balaenoptera ricei. The sequence continues at coordinate 115,413,917 of NC_082639.1, read as the reverse complement.
TGTCACTTTGGTTCTTAAAGTTGTCTAGGCAAAAAACCTTGCAGTCATCCTTTTGTTTCTTTCTTTTTTCCAGGCCATCGGGAAATCTATCAATTCCACCTTTAAAATATATCCAACATCCTACCACTTCTCACCGCCTCCACTACAACTACTCTGGTCCATATCACCATTTTTTTTTTCACTAGGACTACTGCAATAGTCTCTTCACTGGTCTCTCTGCCTCACTTTTGCAACCTATGGTTCTTAACTTAGCCAGAAAGAGCCTTATAAAGTATGTCAGATCACAGTACTCATCTGCTCAGAACTGTCCAATGGCTCTGATTTCACACAGAGTAAAATCCAGTACCTGTACCATGCCCTACAAGGGCCTGAAGGATCTGGTTCCCTGCCACACCTCTCTGGATCAATTTCCTACCCCTTTTCTCCTCACTCACTTGACAATAGCCGCAGCTGGGCCTCTTTGTTGTTACTTAAAACCACCAATCAAATTCTCACTTTGGGCCTTTGCACTGTGTTTCCCTCTGCCTGGAATGCTAATCCCCTGTTAAAAAACAAAATACAGGGACTTCCCTGGTGGTCCAGTGGTTAAGAATCTGTCTTACAATGCAGGGGACACGGGTTTGATCCCTGGTTAGGGAACTAAGATCCCACATGCCGCAGGGCAACAAAGCCCACATGCCACAACTAGAGAGAAGCCTGTGCACCACAATGAAGAGCCTGTGTGCCACAATGAAAGATCCCGCGTGATCCCGTGTGCCACAACTAAGACCCGACACAGCCAATAAATAAATAAATAAATAAATATAAAATAAAAAATACAGCCAAGTAAATATGAAGATCTAATTGGCTTTATTCAATGGTTCATGAATCATGAAGCAGCCTATTTAGTAAATAGAAAGGTACTCCAAGGACTTGTACAAAGTGGAAGGTTTCTATAGGGAGAAGAAAAAGGGGGACAAGGAAATTGTTGGGAAAAGAAAAGACTGTTTCAGGCCAGGTCATCCTCTTTTGGGGGGAAGGGAAGGTCAGTGGTCTTATTATGCAGATTACTTCAGGCTAACTCAAGGAAAAATATACAACATGAGAACTGTGAGTTTCAGTTTTATTCAGGGTTTTACTGAGGAATACAGCCAGGGAGACAGCCTCTCAGTAGCTCTAATGAAACTGCTCCATAAAGGTAGGAAAGGAGACAGTTTATATAAGTATATATGAGTTTTGACTAGAGAATATATGCAGTCAATCATACATCTTGGTAACAGATCACTGCTAGTGACAAAGATCAGCTATCTAAAGTTAACAATTTTAATGTTTTTCTATGTATGTGTCGATGAAAATTCAATTAAGAATCAAGTTAAGAAGAAAAGAGGGAATTTTATTCAAGCCAAACTGAGGATTGTAACCTGGGAGACATTCTCAGAAGCTCTGAGAACTGTTCTGCCTGTTAGAAGTCAAAGGCACAGTCATATACACTTTTTGAGACAAAGGGTTGTACATCAAAATGACATATGGATATTTTACATGAAGTTCACCAAAGATATATAGACCAGGTAAGTGCATACAAAGCAGGCAGCAAGTCACCACAACCCCCTACAGAGTTGGGAAAGAATGTTATTCTTTTAAGAACTTCATTGCAGAGACACCTTCAAGATGGAGGAGGAGCAAGACGTGGAGATCACCTTCCTCCCCACAAATACATCAGAAATACATCTACATGTGCAACTGCTCCTATAGAACACCTACTGAATGCTGGCAGAAGACCTCAGACTTCCCTAAAGCCAAGAAACTCCCCACGTACCTGGGTAGGGCAAAAGTAAAAAAGAAAAACAGAGACAAAAGAATAGGGATGAGACCTGCACCTCTGGGAGGGAGCTGTGAAGGAGGAAAAGTTTCCACATGCTAGGAAGCCCCTTCACTGGCAGAGACGAGGGGTGACGGGGGGAAAGCTTCAGAGCCACGGAGGAGAGCACAGCAACAGGGGTGCAGAGGGCAAAGCGGAAAGATTCCCGCACAGAGGATTGGTGCCGGCCAGCACTCACCAGACTGAGAGGCTTGTCTGCTCACCCGCCAGGACGGGTCGGGGCTGGGAGCTGAGGCTCAGGCTTTGGAGGTCAGACCACAGGGAGAGGACTGGGGTTGGCTGCGAGAACACAGCCTGAAGGGGGCTAGTGAGCCACAGCTAGCCAGGAGGGAGTCCGGGAGAAAGTCTGGAACTGCCTAGGAGGCAAGACACCATTGTTTCCGGGTGCGCAAGGAGAGGGGATTCAGAGTACTGCCTAAACGAGCTCCAGAGATGGGGACAATCCGCGGTTATCAGCACAGACATCAGAGACAGGCATGAAATGCTAAGGCTACTGCTGCAGCCACCAAGAAGCCTGTGTGCAAGCCCAGGTCACTATCGGCACCTCCCATCCCGGAAGCCTGTGCAGGGTCCTGTGCCACTGCCAGGGTCCTGTGATTCAGGGACAACTTCCCTGGGAGAACACATGGCACACCTCAGGCTGTTGCAACATCATGCCAGCCTCTGCCGCCACAGGCTCACCCCGCATTCCGTACCCCTCCGTCCCCCTGGCCTGAGTGAGCCAGAGCCCCCTAATCAGCTGCTACTTTAACCCTGTCCTGTCTGACTGAAGAACAGACACCGTCAGGCGAAATACATGCAGAGGCAGGGCCAAATCCAAAGCTGAACCCCAGGAGCTGTGCAAACAAAGAAGAGAAAGGGAAATTTCTCCCAGCAGCCTCAGGAGCAGTGGATTAAACCTCCACAATCAACTTGCTGTACCCTGCATCTCTGGAATACCTGAATAGACAACGAATCATCCCAAAATTGAGGTGGTGGACTTTGGCAGCAACTGTAGACATGGGGTTTGCTGTCTGCACCTAATTTGTTTTTGGTTTTATGTTTATCTTGGTTTAGTATTTAGAGCTTATTATCATTGGTAGATTTGTTTATTGATTTGGTTGCTCTCTTCCTTTTTTTATATATATTGATTTTTTTTTTCCTTTTTCTCTTTTTGTGAGTGTGTATGTATATGCTTCTTTGTGTGATTTTGTCTGTATAGTTTTGATTTTACCATTTGTCATAGGATGCTGTCTGTCCGTATTTTGTTTTTTTTTTATTTTTTTACTTTTTAGTATAGTTTTTATCACTTGTTATCATTGGTGGATTTGTTCTTTGGTTGTTTGCTCTCTTCTTTCTTTCTTTCATTTTTCTTCTTTTCTTTTTATTACTTTTTAATTTTTTTATTTTTAATAATTCTTATTTTTTATTTTAATAACTTTCTTTTCCTTCCTTCCTTCCTTCCTTTTTCTTTTTCTTTCTTTCTTTCTTTTCTTTTCTTTTCTCTTTTTCTCCCTTTTCTTCTGAGCCACGTGGCTGACAGGGTCTTGATGCTCCGGCCAGGTATCAGGCCTGAGCCTCTGAGGAGGGAGAACTGAGCTCAGGACATTGGTCCACCAAAGACCTCCCAGCTCCACGAAACATCAAATGGTGAAAGCTCTCCCACAGATCTCCATCACAATGCTAAGACTCAGCTCCACTCAACGACCAGCAAGGTACAGTGCTGGAAACCCCATGACAAACAACTAGCAAGACAGGAACACAACAGCACCCATTAGCAGAGAGGCTGCCTAAAATCATAATAAACTCACAGACACCCCAAAACATACCACCGGACACGGTCCTGCCCACCAGAAAGAAAAGATGCAGCCTCATCCACCAGAACACAGGCACCAGTCCACTCCACGAGGAAGCCTACACAACCCACTGAACCAACCTTACCCACTGGGGGCAGACAACAAAAACAACAGGAACTATGAGCCAGCAGCCTGAAAAAAGGAGACCCCAAAAACAGCAAGTTAAGCAAAATGAAAAGACAGAGAAATACACAGCAGATGAAGGAGCAAGGTAAAAACCCACCAGACCAAACAAATGAAGAGGAAATAGGCAGTCTACCTGAGAAAGAATTCAGAGTAATGATAGTAAAGATGATACAAAATCTTGGAAATAGAATGGAGAAAATACAAGAAACGTTTAACAAGGACCTAGAAGAACTAAAGAGCAAACATGATGAACAACACAATAATTGAAAATTAAAATTCTCTAAAAGGAATCAATAGCAGAATAACTGAGGCAGAAGAACAGAAAAGTGACCTGGAAGATAAAATAGTGGAAATAACTACCACAGAGCAGAAAAAAAAAAAAAAAAAATGAAAAGAATTGAGGACAGTCTCAGAGACCTCTGGGACAACATTAAACACACCAACAGTCGAATTATATGGGTCCCAGAAGAAGAAGAGAAAAAAAAAGGGGTCCGAGAAAATATGTGAAGAGATTATAGTTGAAAACTTCCCTAATATGGGAAAAGAAATAGTCAATAAAGTCCAGGGAGAGAGCAGAAGCAAGAAGAACTACAATCATGCAGCCTGTGGAACAAAAACCACATCAACAGAAAGATAGACAAGATGAAAAGGCAGAGGGCTATGTACCAGATGAAGGAACAAGATAAAACCCCAGAAAAACAACTAAATGAAGTGGAGATAGGCAACCTTCCAGAAAAAGAATTCAGAATAATGATAGTGAAGATGATGGAGGACTTCGGAAAAACAATGGAGGCAAAGATCGAGAAGATGCAAGAAATGTTTAACAAAGACCTGGAAGAACTAAAGAACAAACAAACAGAGATGAACAATGCAATAATTGAAATGAAAACTACACTAAAAGGAATCAATAGCACAATAACCGAGGCAGAAGAATGGATAAGTGACCTGGAAGACGGAATGGTGGAATTCACTGCTGCAGAACAGAATAAAGAAAAAAGAATGAAAATAAATGAAGACAGCCTAAGATACCGCCGGGACAATATTAAACACAACAACATACACATTATAGGGGTCCCAGAAGGAGAAGAGAGAGAGAAAGGACCCGAGAAACTATTTGACGAGATTATAGTCAAAAACTTCCCTAACGTGGGAAAGGATAGCCACCCACTGCAGCGAGTCCCATACAGGATAAACCCAAGGAGAAACATGCTGAGACACACAGTAATCAAATTGGCAAAAATCAAAGACAAAGAAAAATTATTGAAAGCAGCAAGGGAAAAACGACAAATAACATACAAGGGAACTCCCATAAGGTTAACAGCTGATTTCTCAGCAGAAACTCTACAAGTCAGAAGGGAGTGGCATGATATACTTAAAGTGATGAAAGGGAAGAACCTACAACCAAGATTATTCTACCCAGCAAGGATCTCATTCAGATTCGACAGAGAAATCAAAATCTTTACAGACAAGCAAAAGCTAAGAGAATTCAGCACCACCAAACCAGCTCTACAACAAATGTTAAAGGAACTTCTCTAAGTGGGAAACACAAGAGAAGAAAAGGACCTACAAAAACAAACCCAAAACAATTAAGAAAATGGTCATAGGAGCATTTATATATGGATAATTACCTTAAACGTGAATGGATTAAATGCTCCAACCAAAAGACACAGGCTTGCTGAGTGGATACAAAAACAAGACCCATATATATGCTGTCTACAAGAGACCCACTTCAGACCTAGGGACACATACAGACTGAAAGTGAGGGGATGGAAAAAGATATTCCATGCAAATGGAAATCAAAAGAAAGCTGGAGTAGCAATACTCATATCAGATAAAATAGACTTTAAAATAAAGAATGTTACAGGAGACAAGGAAGAACACTACATAATGATCCAGGGATCAATCCAAGAAGAAGATATAACAATTATAAATATATATGCACCCAACATAGGAGCACCTCAATACATAAGGCAACTGCTAACAGCTATAAAAGAGGAAATCGACAGTAACACAATAATAGTGGGGGACTTTAACATCTCACTTAGACCAATGGACAGATCATCCAAAATGAAAATAAATAAGGAAACAGAAGCTTTAAATGACACAATAGACGGGATAGATTTGATATTTATAGGACATTCCATCCAAAAACAGCAGATTACACTTTCTTCTCAAGTGTGCACGGAACATTCTCCAGGATAGATCATATCTTGGGTCACAAATCAAGCCTCATTAAATTTAAGAAAATTGAAATCATATCAAGCATCTTTTCTGAATACAATGCTATGAGATTAGAAATGAATTATAGGGGAAAAAACATAAAAAACACAAACACATGGAGGCTAAACACTGCATGACTAAATAACCAAGAGATCACTGAAGAAATCAAAGAGGAAACTAAAAAATACCTAGAGACAAATGACAATGAAAACATGACAAACCAAAACCTATGGGAGGCAGCAAATGCTGTTCTAAGAGGGAAGTGTATAGCTATACAAGCTTACCTCAAGAAACAAGAAAAATCTCAAATAAATAATCTAACCTTACATGGAAAGGAACTAGAGAAAGAAGAACAAACAAAACCCAAAGTTAGCAGAAGGAAAGAAATCATAAAGATCAGAGAAGAAATAAATGAAATAGAAACAAAGAAAACAATAGCAAAGATCAATAAAACTAAAATCTGGTTCGTTGAGAAGATAAAAAAAATTGATAAACCATTAGCCAGACTCATCAAGAAAAAGAGGGAGAGGACTCAAATCAATAAAATTAGAAGCGAAAAAGAAGTTACAACAGACACCGCAGAAATACAAAGCATCCTAAGAGACTACTACAAGCAACTCTATATCAATAAAATGGACAACTTGGAAGAAATGGACAAATTCTTAGAAAGGTTTAACCTTCCAAGACTGAACCAGGAAGAAATAGAAAATATGAACAGACCAATCACAATTAATGAAATTGAAACTGTGATTAAAAATCTTCCAACAAACAAAAGTCCAGGATCAGATGGCTTCACAGGTGAATTCTATCAAAGATTTAGAGAAAAGCTAACACCCATCCTTCTCAAACCCTTCCAAAAAGTTGCAGAGGAAGGAACACTCCCAAGCTCATTCTATGACGCAACTGTCACCCTGTTACCAAAACCAGACAAGGACACTACAAAAAAAAAAATTACAGACCAATATCACTGATGAATATAGATGCAAAAATCCTCAACAAAATACTAGCAAACAGAATCCAACAACACATGAAAAGGATCATACACCATGATCAAGCGCGATTTCTCCCAGGGATGCAAGGATTCTTCAATATACGCAAATCAATCAATGTGATACACCATATTAACAAATTGAAGAATAAAAACCATATGATCATCTCAATAGATGCAGAAAAAGCTTTTGGGGGCTTCCCTGGTGGCGCGGTGGTTAAGAATCCGCCTGCCAATGCAGGGGACCACGGGTTCAAGCCCTGGTCTGTGAAGATCCCACATGCCGCGGAGCAACTAAGCCTGTTTGCCACAACTACTGAGCCTGTGCTCTAGAGCCCGTGAGCCACAACTACTCAAGCCCCTGTGTCTCAACTGCTGAAGCCTGCACGCCTAGAGCCTGTGCTCCGCAACAAGAGAAGCCACCACAATGGAAAGCCCTCACACCACAACAAAGAGTAGCCCCCGCTTGCCACAACTAGAGAAAGCCTGCGCACAGCAACAGAAGACTCAACGCAGCCAATAAATAAATAAATAAATAAATAAAATCTATTAAAAAAAAGTTTTTGACAAAATTCAACACCCATTTATGATAAAAACTCTCCAGAAAGTGGGCATAGAGGGAACCTACCTCAACATAATAAAGGCCATATATGACAAACCGACAGCAAACATCATTCTCAAAGGTGAAAAACTGAAAGCATTTCCTCTAAGATCAGAAACAAGACAAGGACGTTCACTCTCACCGCTTTATTCAACATAGGTTTGGAAGTCCTAGCCTCGGCAATCAGAGAAGAAAAAGAAATGAAAGGAATACAAATTGGAAAAGAAGAAGTAAAACAGTCACTGTTTGCAGCTGACATGATACTATACATAGAGACTCCTAAAGATGCCACCAGAAAATTAATAATTAAAAAAGAAGCACATGAAAAGCTGCTCAACATCACTAATTATTAGAGAAATGCAAATCAAAACTACAATGACGTATCACCTCACACCAGTTAGAATGGGCTTCATAAGAAATTCTACAAACAACAAATGCTGGAGAGGGTGTGGAGCAAAGGGAACCCTCTTGCACTGTTGGTGGGAATGTAAATTGATACAGCCACTATGGAGAACAGTATGGAGGTTCCTTAAAAAACTAAAAATAGAACTAACATATGATCCAGCAATCCCACTGCTGGGCATATACCCAGAGAAAACCGCAATTCAAAAAGACACATGCACCCCAATGTTCACTGCAGCCGTATTTACAATAGCCAGGTCATGGAAGCAACCTAAATGCCCATCAACAGATGAATGGATAAAGAAGATGTGGTACATATGTACAATGGAATATTACTCAGCCATAAAAAGGAACGAAATTGGGTCATTTGTTGAGACGTGGATGGATCTAGAGACTGTCATACAGAGTGAAGTAAGTCAGAAAGAGAAAAACAAATATCGTATATTAAGGCATATATGTGGAACCTAGAAAAATGGTACAGATGAACCGGTTTGCAGGGCAGAAGTTGAGACACAGATGTGGAGAACAAACGTATGGACACCAAAGGGGGAAAGCCGCAGGTGGGGTGGGGGGTGGTGGTGTGATGAATTGGGTGATTGGGATTGACACCTATACACTGATGTGTATAAAATTGATGACTAATAAAAACCAGCTGTATAAAAAAATTAAAAAAAAAAAAAGTCCAGGAAGCACAGAGAGTCCCATACAGGATAAATCCAAGGAGAAACATGCCAAGACACATATTAATTAAACTATCAAAAATTAAATACAAAGAAAAAATATTAAAAAGCATCAAGGGAAAATCAATAAATAACATACAAGGGAATCCCCATAAGGTTAACAGCTGATCTTTCAGCAGAAACTCTGCAAGCCACAAGAGGTTGGCAGGACATATTTAAAGTGATGAAAGGGAAAAATCTACAACCAAGATTACTCTACCCAACACGGATCTCATTCAGATTCGACAGAGAAATTAAAACCTTTACAGACAAGCAAAAGCTAAGAGAATTCAGCACCACTAAACCAGCTTTACAACAAATGCTAAAGGAACTTCTCTAGACAGGAAACACAAGAGAAGGAAAAGACCTAAAATCACAAACCCAAAACAGTTAAGAAAATAGTAATGGGAACGTACATATCGATAATTCCCTTAAATGTAAATGGATTAAATGCTCAAACCAAAAGACAAAGACTGGCTGAATGGATACAAAAACAAGACCCATATATATGCTGTCTACAAGAAACACAGTTTAGACTTGGGACACATATAGACTGAAAGTGAAGGGATGGAAAAAGATATTGCATGTAAATGGAAATCAAAAGAAAGCTGGAGTAGCAATTCTCATATCAGACAAAATGGACTTTAAAATAAAGAGTGTTACAAGAGACAAAGAAGGACACTACATAATGATCAAGGGATCAATCCAAGAAGAAGATATAACAATTGTAAATATATATGCACCCAACATAGGGGCGCCTCAATACATAAGGCAAATGCTAACAGCCATAAAAGGGGAAATCGACAATAACACAATCATAGTACGGGACCTTAACACCTCACTTTCACCAATGGACAGATCATCCAAAATGAAAAAAAAAAGGAAACACAAACTTTAAATGACACATTAAACAAGATGGACTTAATTGATATTTATAGGACATTCCATCCAAAAACAACAGATAATTGATATTTATAGGACATTCCATCCAAAAACAACAGAATACACTTTCTTCTCAAGTGCTCACGGAACATTCTCCAGGACAGATCATATCCCGGGTCACAAGTCAAGCCTTGGTAAATTTAAGAAAATTGAAATCGTATCAAGTATCTTTTCCAACCACAACACTATGAGACTAGATATCAATTACAGGAAAAAATTGGTAAAAAACACAAACACATGGAGGTTAAAAAATACACTACTAAATAACCAAGAGACCACTAAAGAAATTAAAGAGGAAATCAAAAAATACCTAGACAAATGACAATGAAAACCCAACGACCAAAAACCTATGGGATGCAGAGAAAGCATTTCTAAGAGAGAAGTTTGTAGCAATACAATCCTACCTCAAGAAACAAGAAACATCTCAAATAAACAACCTATCCTTACACCTAAAGCAATTAGAGAAAGAAGAACAACAACAACAACAAAAAAAACCCAAAGTTAGCAGAAGGAAAGAAATCATAAAGATCAGATCAGAAATAAATGAAAAAGAAATGAAGGAAACAATAGCAAAGATCAACAAAACTAAAAGCTGGTTCTTTGAGAAGATAAACAAAATTGATAAACCATTAGCCAGACTCATCAAGAGAAAAAGGGAGAAGATGCAAATCAATAGAATTAGAAATTAAAATGGAGAAGTAACAACTGACATTGCAGAAATACAAAGGATTGTGAGAGATTACTACAAGCAACTATATGCCAATAAAATGGACAACCTGGAAGAAATGGACAAATTCTTAGAAAAGCACAACCTTCTGACTCTGAACCAGGAAGAAGAAATAGAAAATATAAACAGACCAATCACAGGCACTGAAATTGAAACTGTGATTAAAAAGCTTCCAACAAACAAAAGCCCAGGACCAGATGGCTTCACAGGAGAATTCTATCAAACATTTAGAGAAAAGCTAACACCTATCCTTCTCAAACTCTTCCAAAATACAGCAGAGAGAGGAACACATCCAAACTTATTCTACAAGGCCACCATTACACTGATACCAAAACCAGACAAAGATGTCACAAAGAAAGAAAACCACAGGCCAATAGCACTGATGAAAATAGATGCAAAAATCCTCAACAAAATACTAGCAAACAGAATCCAACAGCACATTAAAAGGATCATACACCATGATCAAGTGGGGTTTATACCAGGAATGCAAGGATTCTTTAATATATGCAAATCAATCAATGTGATACACCATATTAACAAATTGAAGGAGAAAAACCATATAATCATCTCAGTAGATGGAGAAAAAGCTTTTGACAAAATTTAACACCCATTTATGATAAAAACCCTCCAGAAAGTGGGCATAGAGGGAACTTACCTCAACATAATAAAGGCCATATATGACAAACCCACAGCCAACATCGTCCTCAATGGTGAAAAACTGAAAGTATTTCCAGTAAGATCAGGAACAAGACAAGGTTGTCCACTCTCACCACTATTATTCAACATAGTTTTGGAAGTTTTAGCCACAGCAATCAGAGAAGAAAAAAAAAAAGTAAAAGGAATCTAAATTGGAAAAGAAGAAATAAAGATGTCACTGTTTGCAGATGACATGATACTATATATAGAGAATCCTAAAGATGCTACCAGAAAACTACTAGAGATAATCAACGAATTTGGTAAAGTAGCAGGATACAAAATTAATGCGCAGAAATCTCTTGCATTCCTATACACTAATGATGAAAAATATGAAAGAGAAATTAAGGAAACACTCCCATTTACCACTGCAACAAACAAAATAAAATAACTAGGAATAAACCTACATAGAGAGACAAAAGACCTGTATGCAGAAAAGTATAAGACACTGATGAAAGAAATTAAAGATGATACAAACAGATGGAGAGATATACCGTGTTCTTGGATTGGAAGAATCAACATTGTGAAAATGACTCTACTACCCAAAGCAATCTACAGATTCAATGCAATCCCTATCAAACTACCACTGGCATTTTTCACAGAACTAGAACAAAAAATTTCACAATTTGTATGGAAACACAAAAGACCCCGAATAGCCAAAGCAATCTTGAGAACGAAAAATGGAGCTGGGGGAATCAGGCTCCCTGACTTCAGACTATATTACAAAGCTACAGTAATCAAGACAGTTTGGTACTGGCACAAAAACAGAAATATTGATCAATGGAACAGGATAGAAAGCCCAGAGATAAACACACGCACATATGGTCACCTTATCTTTGATAAAGGAGGCAAGTATATACAGTGGAGAAAAGACAGCCTCTTCAATAAGTGGTGCTGGGAAAATTGGACAGATACATGTAAAAGTATGAAATTAGAACACTCCCTGACACCATGCACAAAAATAAACTCAAAATGGATTAAAGACCTAAGTGTAAGACCAGACACTATCAAACTCTTAGAGGAAAACATAGGCAGAACACTCTATGACATACATCACAGCAAGATTCTTTTTGACCCAGCTCCCAGAGAAATGGAAATAAGAACACAAATAAACAAATGGGACCTAATGAAACTTAAAAGCTTTTGCACAGCAAAGGAAACCATAAACAAGACCAAAAGACAACCATCAGAATGGGAGAAAATATTTGCAAATGAAGCAACTGACAAAGGATTAATCTCCAAGATTTACAAGCAGCTCATGCAGCTCAATAACAAAAAAACGAACAACCCAATCCAAAAATGGGCAGAAGACCTAAATAGACATTTCTCCAAAGAAGATATACAGATTGCCAACAAACAAATTGAAAGGATGCTCAACATCATTAATCATCAGAGAAATGCAAATCAAAACTACAATGAGATATCATCTCACACCGGTCAGAATGGCCATCATCAAAAAATCTAGAAACAATAAATGCTGGAGAGGGTGTGGAGGAAAGGGAACTCTCTTGCACTGTTGGTGGGAATGTAAATTGATACAGCCACTATGGAGAACAGTATGGAGGTTCCTTAAAAAACTACAAATAGAACTACCATACGATCCAGCAATCCCACTACTGGGCATATACCCTGAGAAAACCATAGTTCAAAAAGAGTCATGTACCAAAATGTTCATTGCAGCTCTATTTACAATAGCCAGGACATGGAAGCAACCTAAATGTCCATCGACAGATGAATGGATAAAGAAGATGTGGCACATATATACAATGGAATATTACTCAGCCATAAAAAGAAATGAAATGGAGGTATTTGTAATGAGGTGGATGGAGTTAGAGTCTGTCATACAGAGTGAAGTAAGTCAGAAAGAGAAAAACAAATACAGTATGCTAACACATATATACGGAATCTAAGGGAAAAAAAAGCCACGAAGAACCTAGTGGCAAGACGGGAATAAAGACACAGACCTACTAGAGAATGGACTTGAGGATATGGGGAGGGGGTGGGGTGAGATGTGACAGGGTGAGAGAGTGTCATGGACATATATACACTACCAAATGTAAAATAGATAGCTAGTGGGAAGCAGCCGCATAGCACAGGGAGATCAGCTCAGTGCTTTGTGACCACCTAGAGGGCTGGGATGGGGAGGGTGGGAGGGAGGGAGATGCAAGAGGGAAGAGATATGGGAACATATTGTATATGTATAACTGATTAACTTTGTTATAAAGCAGAAGCTAACACACCATTGTAAGGCAATTATACTTCAATAAAGATGTTTAAAAAAAAAAAAACCTACATAGAGAGACAAAAGACCTGTATGCAGAAAAGTATAAGACACTGATGAAAGAAATTAAAGATGATACAAACAGATGGAGAGATATACCGTGTTCTTGGATTGGAAGAATCAACATTGTGAAAATGACTATACTACCCAAAGCAATCTACAGATTCAATGCAATCCCTATCAAACTACCAATGGCATTTTTCACAGAACTAGAACAAAAAATTTCACAATTCGTATGGAAACATAACACACTCCGAATAGCCAAAGCAATCTTGAGAAAGAAAAACGGAGCTGGAGGAATCAGGCTCCCAGACTTCAGACTATACTACAAAGCTACAGTAATCAAGACAGTATGGTACTGGCACAAAATCAGAAATATAGATCAATGGAACAGTATAGAAAGCCCAGAGATAAACCCACGCACCTATGGTCAACTTATCTATGAAAAAGGAGGCAAGAATATACAGTGGAGAAAAGACAACCCCTTCAATAAGTGGTGCTGGGAAAACTGGACAGCTACATGTAAAAGAATGAAATTAGAACACTCCCTAACAACATACACAAAAACAAACTCAAAATGGATTAAATACCTAAATGTAAGGCCAGACACTATAAAAGTCTTAGAGGAAAATACAGGCAGAACACTCTATGACATAAATCACAGCAAGATCCTTTTTGACCCACCTCCTAGAGAAATGGAAATAAACACAAAAATAAACAAATGGGACCTAATGAAACTTAAAAGCTCTTGCACAGCAAAGGAAACCATAAACAAGAAGAAAAGACAACCCTCAGAATAGGGGAAAATATTTGCAAATGAAGCAACTGACCAAGGATTAATCTCCAAAATATACCAGCAGCTCATGCAGCTCAATATCAAAAAAACAAACAACCCAATCAAAAAATGGGCAGAAGACCTAAATAGACATTTCTCCAAAGAAGATATACAGATTGCCAACAAACAAATTGAAAGGATGCTCAACATCACTAATCATTTGAGAAATGCAAATCAAAACTACAATGTGAAATAAATAAAATTAAAAAAAAAAAAAAAACTACAATGTGGCATCACCTCACACCAGTCAGAATGGCCATCACCAAAAAATCTACAAACAATAAATGCTGGAGAAGGTATGGAGAAAAGGGAACCCTCTTGCACTTTTGATGGGAATGTAAATTGATACAGCCACTATGGAGAACAGTATGGAAGTTCTTTCAAAAGTAAAAATAGAACTACCATACGATCCAGCAATCCCACTACTGGGCATATACCCTGAGAAAACCATAATCCAAAAAGAGTCATGTACCACAATGTTCATTGTAGTTCTATTTACAATAGCCAGGACATGGAAGCAACCTGAGTGTCCATCGACAGATGAATGGATAAAGAAGATGTGGCACATATATACAATGGAATATTACTCAGCCATAAAAAGAAACGAAATTGAGTTATTTGTAGTGAGGTGGATGGACCTAGAGCCCGTCATACAGAGTGAACTAAGTCAGAAAAGAGAAAATTAAATACTGTATGCTAACATATATATGTGGAATCTTAAAAAAAAAATGGTTCTGAAGAACCTAGGGGCAGGACAGGAATAAAGACACAGACGTAGAGAATGGACTTGAGGACACGGGGAAGGGGAAGGGTAAGCTGGGACAAAGTGAGAGAGTGGCATGGACATATATACACTACCGAATGTAAAACAGATAGCTAGTGTGAAGCAGCCACATAGCCCAGGGAGATCAGCTCAGTGCTCTGTGACCACCTAGAGGGGTGGGATAGGGAGGGTGGGAGGGAGACACAAGAGGAAGGAGATATGGGGATATATGTGTATATATAGCTGATTCACTTTGTTATGAAGCAGAAACTAACACACCATTGTAAAGCAATTATACTCCAATAACGATGAAAAAAAATAAAAAAGAACTTACATTGCTAGCATCAGAAGAAAGTGAAAAAAATGATCTTTACAGTTGAGCAGGCATTCCCATCTTGGAAGAGGTCTGGTTAACGTGTAATGCAGACGCACACTACACATTAGGGAGGAAGGGAGGAGCCCCAAACAGATACAGAGAGAGAATTTTATGTTTAAATTTTCTTGTCCTGCCTTAAAGTATAAATTTTATCATATGGGAAGATGCAAGAATCTGGGTTCATTAAAATTCTTCCTGGGGTATACATCTAACTATCTAAGAAGGCTTCTTGTCCTAAATCCCAAGAATTTGTGATTATGTTAGGTTACATGGCAAAGAGGAATTAAGGTTGCAGATAAAATTAAGGTTGCTAATCACCTGACCTTAAAATAAGGAGATTATCCTGGATTATCCAGATGGGCCCAATGTAATCACA
Organism: Balaenoptera ricei; assembly: GCF_028023285.1. NCBI lineage: Eukaryota > Metazoa > Chordata > Mammalia > Artiodactyla > Balaenopteridae > Balaenoptera > Balaenoptera ricei. The sequence continues at coordinate 115,398,175 of NC_082639.1, read as the reverse complement.
AGGACGCTTAAAAGTAAGAGGAAGAGGCTTCCCTGGTGGCGCAGTGGTTGAGAATCTGCCTGCCAATGCAGGGGACGCGGGTTCGAGCCCTGGTCTGGGAAGATCCCACATGCCGCGGAGCAACTGGGCCCGTGAGCCACAGCTACTGAGCCTGCGCGTCTGGAGCCTGTGCTCCGCAACAAGAGAGGCCGCGACAGGGAGAGGCCCACGCACAGCAATGAAGAGGGGCCCCCGCTCGCCGCAACTAGAGAAAGCCCTCGCACGAAACGAAGACCCAACACAGCTAAAAATAAAAAAAAATTTTAAAAAGTAAGAGGAAGGCAGGAAAAAGTCAGACAGATGGCAGCACAAGGATTCAGCCCGTCATTGCTGCCTTTGGAGCTGGAGGGAGAGTAGTCATGAGCCAAGGCATGGAGACAGCCTCTAGACGCTGAAAAGGCAATTCTCCCCTAGAGTCTGGTTCTTTTCACATTTTTAACATGACTATTAGAAAATGTTCAATTATGTGTGTGGCTTCCATTACATTTTTACTAGACAGTGCTGTTCTGGACCCATTCTAATGTGTAAATCTGGAATTAATCATACTTTGTACAGCCTCACTCATCCTCAGGCCTGATGCAATAATGCATTTCTTCCTTCCTTGACTGCTGTTGTCTATCCTGTGCCTGATTTTTAGGCTAGGTTGGCCCTCCCATAAACCATGCAATGACAGGCCCAGAAAACCTAAACATGGGCAATAATACTGCTTCAAGGCAATTGTGCCCAGCTTACTCAGATTCTCTTACTCTACCTATAGTGCCGTCTCACAACTCTGGCAACTCTGTTTTATCAGTTTCACTTGGTATTATTCTCTAAGAATCCATAAAAGAAAAAAAAAAAAAAAAAGCACTAAAAAAAGATATGCTCATTTGCCAGTTAAATTATTACACTTCGGTTCCTCTTCCAGAGCTTTGTTTAAACTTTTTAGTTTACAATCAAAAAATATTATTAAAAATAGGTGTGCATATTCTTTTAAAGTTTTTATGCACGAGCAGATAAAACTATTGGAAGCGAAATCTCTAAAACGTTAACAGTGTTTTCCCTGAGTAAACACATAAACAAGTGATTTTCTTTTTTTTTTTACAGTTTTATGATTTTTCTGAAATGTATACAATATACATATATTGCTTTTATAATCAAAGGGAGGGGGGAAAAATACTTCAATTTATAATCAAACAGCCAAGACTGATAAGACACATGAAGCAGAGTCTGTTTCCTGTATTAATGAACAGAGAGAAAGAGTGGACTTCCTGAGTTTTGCTCTCCCAAGAACCAAATGAAACAAGCCAAGCTGTTGTCTGATTCTCTTTAAGCATCTTTAGGAGATCCATCTGCAAAGACTCCTAGTGGGACGAGAAGGAGACAGCCCAGGATTTCTGATGATGGAAATACAGATTCAATAAACAGAGAAGGTGAGAGAGAATTTCCTGAGTAAGTCTGGCTGCATCAAGAAGCAGATGAAGTCACAGACCTCAGAACACCATGTGCCTTCCCCTTTAAGCACCAGTCAACCCACCCCTGACACACATGACAAGACCCCCGAAAAATGGGGTATTTGAGAAAAAATAGCAGAGTCCCCAAAGACACCTAAGGACCAAGATGGTTCCTTACTCTGTCCCAAACCTCCCTTGTTTTGGTGTCTCTCCATTCTGGCAAGGTGCTGCAGTGAGTCTATCACCACTGGGTGTGTCTGAGCGATCAAAGCGTTAAGTGGAAGACAGGAGACAGCAGCATATGGTGTCCTCGCTGAGCAGGTGCCTCCCCCATGTCCATGTTCACAACTGCATCCCAAAAGCCCTTCCCTATTAATGAGAAATTCAGGGAAGGTAACAGAAATGCCAATGACTCTACGCCAGCCCCATCACCAGCCACCCTCAAATTTCATTAGCCGACAGAGGGTAAGGGAAACAGTAATAGTTTTTTAGTCACACAGACCTTGGTTCTTCAATCTGCTCTATCTCTTACAGAAGTGAGACTTTGGGCATGTTATTTGTTTCAGAATCTGTAAAGTTGTGGTCAAAGTACCTAAAGTGGGAGGGAGACCAGACAGGACCACTCTCCTAAGAGGTAGCTTTGCACATTCCAGAATGCTTCCTAGTTACAGGAAGTACATCTACTAGGTGAGCGGGACCTCCTCGGGGTCCGTTTGACCTCTCCCTCACTTTCCCTCAGGGGGGTTCTCTATGGAATCCAGTAATGGATTAAAATTCCCCCTAATATTCCATTTCATCAGGAAAAAGAAGGGGGCCTCAATTTACGGTAGTCACTCTCCTGATCTTCTGCATCTCTCTCCAAAACACGCATACATACACACACACACACACACACACATACACACACACACACACACACCTCCCTCTGCCAAGCCTTGCTCATGAAAATCCTTTTCATATCCTTGCATCTTACTTAGCAGAGTTCTCTTATGTTTGAAAAACACAGGTCACCCAAGGAAAATTTTCAGGGGACCTAGAAAGAATCCTGGGGTCTAAAAGAAGAGCGGATAAAATAAATCCATTTGCAGAAGGAAAAGTTAGGTTAGACTTTGTAAGACCTATTTAAAATAAAACTAATTCAAGAAGTACCATCTCCCTTTTTAAGTAAAATTGTTCTTCCTTTCTTGCTTTCCATTCTACTATATAGTGCCCTTTCCCAACAAATTTTTCCCCAAATAGGTTTATGACTCACCTGGGAAGATAGTGTGTAACTCCAGGGAATTCCCAGTAAGAGGCAGGCAGCAAGGCTTAACCCCAGTTAAAAAATAGCTAGGGGTGACTTCAGCTTTAATCCAATTCTTTCATTTTTCAAGAGAAGATGAAATACATAGAGGGGAACAATTTCATGATAAAGAATCTAAATTCCAGCTCCTGAATCCAAGACAAGAGAACAAAGGAGCTGATCAAGAGACAGGTAAAAGAACCAGAGGTCAAAGCAAGCAGAGATCATGATACTATAATCACAAATATCTATATATAAGTCCATGCAGATATGAGAACACAGAAGGGAGAGCTTAACTCTGAGGAAGTGACAGGGGTGATGTTTGGGCCAAGTAGTGGAAGCTGAGTGAATAACAGTGGTAAGGGGATGTGGGGAGGAGATATTGACAGAGGGAGATCCATGGCTGACCAATTTCTTAGCTCAAACAAACTGCCACCTAGAATCTGTGGTTCAAATGGGCCCCCCCACTTTTTTTCACCTGGTAAACTATCCAACATCTGCAAAGCATTTGCAATTATCCTTCTCAATGGCCTAAGAAAGTATTTTCTCTCTTCAGAACTTTCTTTGATGTTTCTGTCAGGTTTCCTTCTCCCTGAAAGATGGCAGAAAATAGGTGTTCTCAGTATGGAGGTTCCTTAAAAAACTAAAAATAGAACTACCATATGACCCAGCAATCCCACTACTGGGCATATACCCTGAGAAAACCATAATTCAAAAAGAATCATGGGTGGGAACATATGTATATGTATAACTGATTCACTTTGTTATAAAGCAGAAACTAACACACCATTGTAAAGCAATTATACTTCAATAAAGATGTTTAAAAAAAAAAAAAAAAAGAATCATGGGGCTTCCCTAGTGGCACAGTGGTTAAGAATCCACGTGCCAATGCAGGGGACATGGGTTCAAGCCCTGGCCCAGAAAGATCCCACATGCTGCGGAGCAACTAAGCCAGCATGCCACAACTACTGAGCCTGTGCTCTAGAGCCCGTGAGCCACAACTACTGAGCCCACATGCCACAACTACTGAAGCCCGCACGCCTAGAGCCTGTGCTCTGCAACAAAAGAAGCCACTGCAATGAGAAGTCTGCGCCCCGGAATGAAGAGTTACCCCCATTCACCACAACCAGAGAAAGCCCGCGCACAGCAACAAAGACCCAACGCAGCCAAAAATAAAAATAAATTAATTGATTTAAAAAAAAAAGAGTCATGTATCACAATGTTCATTGCAGCACTATTTACAATAGCCAGGACATGGAAGCAACCTAAGTGTCCACTGACAGATGAATGGATAAAGAAGTTGTGGCACATATATACAATGGAATATTACTCAGCCATAAAAAGAAACGAAATTGAGTTATTTGTAGTGAGGTGGATGGACCTAGAGTCTGTCATACAGAGTGAAGTAAGTCAGAAAGAGAAAAATAAATACACATATATATGGAATCTAAAAAAAAGAAAAGTGGTTCTGAAGAACCTAGGGGCAGGACAGGAATAAAGACACAGGCGTAGAGAATGGACTTGAGGACACGGGGAGGGGGAAGGGTAAGCTGGGACGAAGTGAGAGAGTGGCATGGACATATGTACACTACCAAATGTAAAATGGATGGCTAGTGGGAAGCAGCCGCATAGCACAGGGAGGTCAGCTCAGTGCTTTGTGACCACCTAGAGGGGTGGGATAGGGAGGGTGGGAGGGAGGGAGATGCAAGAGGGAGGAGATATGGGGATGTATGTATATGTATAGCTGATTCATTTTGTTATACAATAGCAGCTAACACAACAATGTAAAGCAACTATACTCCAACAAAGATGTTAAAAAAAAAAAAATAGGTGTTCTCTGACACACAATGAGATCTGAGACTCAAATGAAAACAGTCCCTGTTATTACACGTAGAGGTTTCTCCAGTGCTCAATGAGGGTGGAATGTAGCCAAACTTTTTCTCAAACTCAGTATATTTATAGGCTTTTTCACTAAAGAGAACTCTCGTGCTGTATGAAATGAAAGCTCTAAAGGAAGCTTTGCCACACTGGACACATATATATATATATATATATATACACACAGGATTTCTCCTCAAGTATATTCTGTAAGGATGGCATGCCAACTGAAGCTTTTCCCAAACTCACTTGTATACAAATCCGTTCCCCTGGGACTGCTTCTTTGGGACAAGAACATCTTAGGGGAAATCACTGACACAGTTTTCTTGGTGGTACCTTCTTTATCTTTCACTGCCTTCCTGTTGCTGAACTTTTTCCAGTTCGGATGCTGTGCAGCACTTATTGACCTTTCTTGTAATGTTTCAGTATGCTCGGATACCCTGGAAATATTCTGCATCTAGACCTGAGAAAAAAATAAAGAATAACATGCCTTATATTAGTTATTAGGAGAATCCAACATTTTTCTTCTGAAGAATTCAAAACAAAGGAAGAAAACCAAAATGATGTTTGGTCCACTTTCAACTGTTAAGTTCCAACTCTTTTTCTCTTTTTTTCTTTGTTTTTTAAAAAGAATTTATTCAGGTAGGAAGAAAGATCAACTGAGGTGGGCCTTTTAGAGTGGTTAATTGTTTTAAGTGAGCAGTTTTCTTCTGAGGAAATTAGGCACCATTTTAAACTGCACTGATTTATCTTTAAGAAGAATATGGGGTTTCCCTGGTGGCCCCGTGGTTAAGAATCCGCCTGCCAATGCAGGGGACGCAGGTTCGATCCCTGGTTCGGGAAGATCCCGCATGCCGCAGAGCAACTAAGCCCGTGCAACACAACTAATGAGCCTATGCTCTGGAGCCCACGAGCCATAACTACTGAGCCCAAGCGCCACAACTACTGAAGCCCGCATGCCTAGAGCCCGTGCTGCACAACAAGAGAAGCCACTGCAGTGAGAAGCCCGTGCACCGCAACAGAGAGTAGACTCTGCTCACCGCAACTAGAGAAAGCCCACATGCAGCAACTAAGATCCAACTCAGCCAAAAATAAATAAATAAATAAAATAAATTTATTAAAAAAAAAAGAAGAATATGTACAGTAAGTTTTCCAGCATCATAAGGGAGTAGAACAGTGATGTAATGTGTTTGCATTATCTTGGAGGAATAGTTGAGGTCGTGAGACCCAACTCCCTTCATTGTCAACTCTTATTAACCACATTCTTTTAAGAGAAGCACAATACTTGCTTTATTGCATATGTCATGCTTTGAAGGACATAATAAGAAGATTCTGGAAGTTCTACAACCAAAAGTTTTTTAAAAGCTAGGCTGAAATGGGACTTTAATATGAGATATTAACCCATTCTCTAAAGTGGATCTACCAGAGCATCAACCAAATGACAACTTTTAGACCTGAAATCTCTTTCTCTCATGGTTTTCTGAAACAAAGTAATGACTAAGTTAAAGTTTCCATACCATGAATCAAAATAAAAACTACCTTAAAGTTTAAGATGTCAATTTAATTAACCATATTCAAATTTGGTTGTTTTTGTGGGTTTTAAACTGGAAGTGTATAAAAGCAAGTAAATGGTTTGAAAGTTTAATCTTTCCCAGTCTTATTTTGCTTGACAAAACCTACACATCATTCCTATTGCCACCACCTGACCCTAATTAGACACATACTATCCACTTTTAACTCTCAAATGGAGCAAGATTTAGTGCAATATAACCTACTGACACATTAATATTCTCTCTCTCTCTCTCTCTCTTTCAGATACACACAATCACCCATCACTCACTCAGGTCAGGCCTACTGCTCTTATAACCAAGAGTCAGCATCTTGAACCTGTATGAACAAGAGAGGGAGAGAGAACATAAAGAAATCTACAGGGGGGCTTCCCTGGTGGCACAGTGGTTAAGAATATGCCTGCCAATGCAGGGGACACGGGTTTGAGCCCTGGTCCGGGAAGATTCCACATGCCATGTAGCAACTAAGCCCGTGCGTCACAACGACTGAGCCTGCACTCTAGAGCCCACGAGCCATAATTACTGAGCCTGCGTGCTACAACTACTGAAGCCCCTGTACCTAGAGCCCGTGCTCTGCAACAAGAGAAGCCACCACAATGAGAAGCCCACGCACTGCAACGAAGAGTAGCTCCCACTCACCACAACTAGAGAAAGCCCACGCACAGCAATGAAGACCCAACACAGCCAAAAATAAAAATAAATAAAATAAATAAATTTATTAAAAAAAAAAAAGAAAGAAATCTACAGGGATTTCCCTGGTGGTCCAGTGGTAAAGAATCCGCCTTACAATGCAGGGGACACGGGTTCGATCCCTGGTCAGGGAACTAAGATCCCACATGCCATGGGGCAACTAAGCCCACGTGCCACAACTACTGAACTCACGCGCCTCAACCAGAGAGCCTGCATGCTGCAAACTACACAGCCCATGTGCTCTGGAACCTGCACGCCACAACTACAGAGCCCGGTGCCCTGGAGCTTGCGCGCCACAACTAGAGAAAGAAAACCGACCGCCACAATTAGCAAGAAGCTTGCATGCTGCAATGAAAGATCCTGCGTGCTGCAACTAAGACCCGACACAGCCAAAAATAAATTAAATAAATAAATAAATAATTTAAATAAATAAATAAATAAATAAATAGCTATTGGATAAAAGATAAATTAAAAAAAAAAAAGAAAAGAAATCTACAGAGAGACAACCAAGTTGAATTCATTGAGCATGGTACCAGAAGCTGGGGATACAAAGGTGAGTACAATTAGATCATTGTACTGAAGAGGAAACAGGCTCAAAGAGTCATGTGACTGGCCCAAAGACATACGGCCAACAAGGAGCAGAGCTGGAATTCAAACCTGGGTCTGACTGACTCCAAGGCCCGCACTCTTAAACACCATGCAGACAGCCCTTCACATGACCACCTTCAAAGGACCTACAATCTAGTAGGTAGAAAGAGATTAATGAGTACTGCCATGTGTTTTGTTTTGAGAAAAGGAGTGGGACATAGGGAAGGAAACTCATCCATCCTGGGCAGGAGAGGAGAACTGTTAAAGCTTCTTGGAAGATGTGTTCCTCTAGCTGAGTTGTGAAAGACCACTGTAGTAAGGCAAGGATTAAGGGAAAGGGCATTCGAGGCAAAGAGAACAACACAGAGAAAAACAAAAATAGTAATATAGTCAGGGAACTGCAAATTTCGTATTTCTGAATCATCAAGTCAGGAAGACCACAAAGGAAGATAAAGCTGTTGAGGTAAACAGGAGTCAGATTAGGGGAGGGGAGAAGGGGGTGCCTGGAATGCCAAGTAAGGAGTTGCCAATTGAAGGGCTTAAAATGGGAGACGTGGTAAGATCTGGGGTTGGTGACAGCCACTCTGGTGGTGGTGAACTGGATGCCCTAGAAGGGGAGTGAGATTGGCAGCCAGGATGCCAGACAGAAGTAAAGCAATAACAACTTTTGTGTGCTCTTTGACTAGGCGGGCTCATCCTTCTACACAAGGACATGGTGGGAAGTGGTCCCAGAAATAACAGAGCAGCACAGAGGCCAGTTCAGAAGTATGCCAAATGGGACAAATGATACTACATCCCAAATACACCACAGTTGACCTTGGCTCTTCAGACTTATGACCTTTGGCTTAGCTACAATTTAAGGAAAGATCCTAAGATAATTCTATAGTTCTTCTAGACTGCAGATTGTTCAAAGTTAAGGACTATTATCTTATTCGTCTCTGTAGATCCCACACTATTCACTATACACACAGTGGCTTACACATAATAAGTGCTCTGTAAATGTTTTTTTAAAAATCCTTTCATCCTACAATTGAGTGCTTTCTATACACCATGTTCTAGGGACTAAGGAAACAGATTAGGACCATACTCTCATGGAGCTTATTTTCTAGTTTGGGAAATAGACAATAAGCAAGTAAACAAATATATAATATTTTCAAGAAGTGATACTACTTAACACAGGGATAGAGTAATAAAGGCTCTATTTTATTGTAGATAAGGTAATCAGAGAAGGCCTCTCTGATGAAATGAATATCTGAGTAAAGCCCTGAACAAGTTACCTGAAAAAGAGTATTCCAGGCAGAGGGAGTGTGCATGGCATGTTTATGAAACAGCAATAAAGCCAGGGTAGCTAGAGTAGAGTGACCATAAGGAAGAGGGTAGGAGGTGAGATTAGAGAGGTAACTGGGGATCAGATCATGCAGGGACTTGGAGGGGAATTATTTTAAGCATAATAGAAGATGAAATTTCACTTCTTTATGGTGCGTCCCATTCTCAAGGAACGCAAATGAAGTAGTATTAGTCATAAACAATCCTAGAGGTAAATCTACTGTCCAAAGGCATTGCAAAGCATTCTTCTTTTTTTTTTTTCTTTTTGTGGCTGCATCGGGTCTTCGTTGCTGCGCGCGGGCTTTCTTTAGTTGCAACGAACAGGGGCTACTCTTCTTTTTTTTTTTTTTTAATAAATATTTATTTATTTATTTATGGCTGTGTTGGGTCTTCGTTTCTGTGCGAGGGCTTTCTTCCAGTTGTGGCGAGCGGGGGCCACTCTTCATCACGGTGCGCAGACCTCTCACCATCGCGGCCTCTCCCGCTGCGGAGCACAGGCTCCAGATGCGCAGGCTCAGTAATTGTGGCTCACGGGCCCAGTTGCTCCGCGGCATGTGGGATCGTCCCAGACCAGGGCTCGAACCCGTGTCCCCCACATTGGCAGGCAGATTCTCAACCACTGCGCCACCAGGGAAGCCCAGGGGCTACTCTTCTTTGCAGTGCACAGGCTTCTCATGGCTGTGGCTTCTCCTGTTGCAGAGCATGGGCTCTAGGCGTGCAGGCTCATAGCTGCTGTACACGAGCTCAGTAGTTGCGGCATGAGAGCCCTGTAGTTGCGGCACACAGGCCCTAGAGCACACGGGCTTCAGTAGTTGCAGTGCATGGGCTCAGTAGTTGTGGCACACGGGCTCTAGGGTGCACAGGCTTCAGTAGTTGTGGCGAGCATTCTTTAAATAAGCTTGGTTATTAGATTATCTATTATTTGGAAATCTATCCACCACCACCCCCTATTGCATTGCCTCCAATAAGACAATTTAGAATAGACTAGGGGAATAAAAAAAGATTTCTGAATTTACGGTTCAAAAATATCTTTTGAAAGGTAATATTTCTGTTCTAGCCGAGTCAATCCATTAAGGCATGCTTAAAAAAAAAAAAAATTCTAAGGCTTTTCTTCCCCAGTCATGCAGGGTTCTACTTCTTATCACACATCAATGGGTCCCTCCTGACCACTGTCTCCATGAGATTAACTTTTCAAACCTCAGATTCCTCCCATCGCTCAATAGGCAGCAGAATTAAGTCAATTTGGGTTGCATGACATTCCATGATTCTGGAGCATTCGGTATAAAAGATCTGCAAGTGATTCTAGTCCAAGCAGTGTGTATAAATGCTGAGAGATTGCCCTGGAATGAGATGACGATTAATAGACATTTCTCACACAAGGATGAAGGCCAAGCATGGAGCAGTCCGTGTTACTAAATCCCCTATGAGCATGGCTTTCCCTGCAACACCTTCTGGTGTCAAAGTGACAAAACAGCAAGATACAAAAGAAATGGCTTGGGTCAGAACAAGGGGAGAGGGAGCTTGGGAGTGGAAAGAAAAACATGGAACAGAGGGAGATATGAAGAGGCAAAGTACTTTGGAATGAGCTGAGGGAAGGATGAGAATGAGCAGAGGAACACACAGGAAGGGAGGACAGAGATTGATGCCATCCTGCACTGTTGCTTACCTGCATGTCTGTGTCCTCCTGGACTGGACCCCCAGAATCTAGGGGGTTTCCGGCTAGTGCGTCCCCAGCACGGAGCCCCCAGAGCCCTGCTCACAGCCAGCACTAAACTGTTTGTGGAGATACAAGAAGAAAAGGATTGCTCTCTTCCCCCACTTTCACCATATATTTTTCTGACTTCTATAAAACCTAGTTCTGCGAATTCTTTTTTTTTCTACCTAGTTTCTTTCATTTCCCCCTCTCTGTCCTATAAGTTAGCTCAGGTGTGCACCCTCTGTTCTATAACCAAAATGTGAGGCCAGAGACAAACTGACAGGACCAAAGAGGGACCATCTACGACAAAGGTTGCCCAACAGACTTAAGAAGAGAGACTACACAGAGGTGGAATCAGAAAAGAGGCAATTGCAATATCAGAAGAGAAACAAAAAAGAAGTGAGCTGCAAGGCTGCTGAAGTGGAAAGCTCAGATCTCCTTGTGCCTACAAACATTTGCTGTGACAGCCTTTTCTTAAGGCCGTTGGCATGCCTCATGGGCTAAGGGCAGTGTTAAGATGGGCTCTGTCTAGGACAGAGACAAGAAAAGGTACTCACGGGAGAAAGAAGGATGGAGGAGGATTCCAGGGCCTGGGTGTGAGGAAGATAGCCGAGACAAGGAACTTAAGACCAGTCGGAGCCAGCTTGGAATTGTAAAAGGGATCTGCATGTGATGGGAGCTTATAAAGGGGGAAGCCTCAAGTATGGGACAAACTGAAGGCCCCTGAAGGCAGACAGAAAGAGCGAGGTCTCACCCAAAAGAAATAGCAGAACAAAGCCACACCCACGCAGCTACTCCAAACCCGCTTCCCCTGTGCAAGCAGCTTCCCTGCACCCACTGGACTCCAAGATTTCTCTCTAGAAGACTGGACTCTGGTGCCCGGAACTACAACACCCATAGTGCCCCACGCGCAGGCCGAGTGACTCACCCTCTTCTGATCCCCACTAGCCAATGGGCTTCGCCAATTTCCCCTGCCCCCGGAAAAGCCGCGGGAGAAGAGGGCGCTTCTGGACCCGTGTTCTCTTTGGCCCTCGGGGAATCCAAAGGTGCAGTGCTTACGGCCAGACCGTAAGGCAGCGGTCCTAGGTGTAAGGAAGGGGTCGTCCATGGCATGGGTTCTGCTAACCGAACGTGGGCTGCTTAGGCTGACGGATAGCGCCAACCCTCTCCTTTTAGGTTCCTTCCCCACCTCTTCCGGGGCTGGCCTAGGACCTGCAGCACATGCGCACTGTCCCACCGGTTCCGGGGCTGGCCTCGTTCCGGAAGCACGTACTCACTTCTTTACCTTCGCCGCGGCGGGCCTCGGACTTGCAGCACGTGCACACCTAGAGGAAGACCCGACACTCAATCTGGTTGTTTCCGTTGCTGTGCTCAGGGCATTGTAGTTTGGGTAATGCTGTCCTTTTTTTCATTTTCTTTCTCTTGTTTAACATCGGGAAGCAGCAATGAAGTGTTATTAAAAGATCCCTAAAAAAAAAAAAAAAAAAAGATCCCTAAAGCTGGAGTTGAAATTTGCACTTTGTAACAAATCAGCTCTGGGGTATTGGGCAAGTCATTTAATCTTCCGTTAGGATCTAGTGGCCTGTGAAACCTGGATGACACTTGAGACTCAGCCCGCCTCTTCGCGCTGCTGGGAGGGCTGTTTGCAAACTGTTGGTGCCCACAGCCCTCCAGGTCCCCGTAGGACAGCCAAGCTGCCTCCTAAGCGCAGTGCCCCAGAGAACCAAATGATCGAGCTGAGCATTGGTCCAGCATCGTCGAATGAAGTGAAAGAAAGAAAGTGGAAATGGGACAGCATTTTGGGGGTCAGCTGGAAGGAGAAGTGGGGAAAGAGAAGTTTTGTTGGGTTTTCCCCTCTACCAGCAATTCCTGATAATTCTCTACCTGAATATCCTCCCATCTGACCCCTTTTCTCCATCCCTACTGTCATTCACAGATCAAGATCATCTCTTGCTTAAATGATTTCTCCATCTCCAGTTCCCACCCCACCATTTGTTGGTTTATTCTAAAGTGCAAATGTGGTCATTAAAATGTGTCATGACTTCCCTGTGCCCCTAAAATAAAGTACCAACACCTTAACAAGGGTTTTATTGCCTGGTCTCTTCCTACTCCTCCAGCCTTCTTTCACTCTGTGTTCCAATCACTTTCAAATACTACGTTCTTTTTTTTTTTTTTTAATCTTTAAAATGTTTTTCTTTTATTGTGATGAAATATACATAACATAAAATTTACGATTTTAAACATTTTTAAGTGTACACTTCAGTGGCATTAGTTACATGCACATTGTTGTGCAACCATCACCACGGTCTGTCTCCAGAACTTTTTCATCTTTCCAAACTGAAACTCTGAACTCTTTGAACAATAACTCCCCATCCCTCCATTGCTTCCAGCCCTTGGCAACCACCATTCTACTTTCTGTCTCTATTAACTTGACTACTATAGGTACCTCATGTAAGTGGAATCACACAGTAATTGTCCTTTGTCACTGGCTTGTTTCAGTTAGCATAACATACCCAAGGTTGTACTTTAACGCAAGAGGCTGCTTCTTACCTCAAGGCCTTTTTGCCTGTGGAAACAATGTAATAAGCATTCTGAACTCTGCTGAACACAGCCCTGGCTTGCTTTTAAGCAATGCCGTCCACCATACTCTGTCAGTTCTCCCTTTTCGGCTCTGAAAGATTCTGTAGCTTTCTGTTAGTTTAGTTATTAGAAGTCCAGCCTAGTGTAGTTAGCCCACTTTAAAACTTCAGTCTCATATCAAGTTTACATTCCTTCCTTCCCCTCAGCACCAGCCAGTCTTCAGCGTGGGACTCAGTTTGGGGAACTGGTGCATTCTGTCCTTTAATAGAACTCTCTTTTTTGCTAATTTAAGCTACTTGTTGTGTTGGGGCCTAGAGCAGGGTCTGGGATGAAGGGCAAAACATCCTTTTACCTAACTGGGCATGTCATGGCAATCATCTGTTGGTTGTTTGCCTCTCAGGCTAAAGCTGACTGATTGTGGATACCTTCCATTTGGAAGGTGCCCAAATGCTAACTCTTACGGGCACATGGATTAGTTTCCTGGGAGCTCTCTCCATCGCACAGTCCCCTGATGGGACATCTGCTCCAGCCTAACTGCTTCCCACAAGGCCTCAGGTCCTGCCTTTGGCTGTATAACTAAGCTCGCCTGGCTAATGGTTTTCTTGGGAGGAGGACCAGCAAGATGGCTCAAGCTGTGTTGATTTTCACACTGTTCCTCTGACTTACAGGAAACTCACATGTCCCTGCTAAACCACATTGTAGGAGTGACAGCCCTTTCCCTGTCAACCCTCACTCCTTATTCCAGTGATCACAGAGAACAGATCGGCAAGCTCATCAGCAGGTATCCAACCACGGACTGAGATGCAGTCTCTCCTTGCCAACCCATCGATTTCTATGAGTGGTTCTCTCGGAGACCCCTCACTCGGGGAAGGTGAGGACAAAACGCACAGCACTCGATCCCTTGGCTGGTGACAGACACATGATTCCATCAGTCCCTTTTTCCTTTCCACCTCCACACCATCTTCTATTTATTTCCTGGGGAGGTAGAGGATGGGGTGCTGGGCTATGGTTTGGGATAGCAGAACTGACTTGCCACCTCTTCATGGTACCTCTCGGTTTGGCAGAATAACTGACAATTCCAGGGTACCTAATGAGTCCTACTTAACGTCCTGCAACAAAAACGCCATCTCCTTTGCCGAGGACACTTGTCAAACACCTCAACACCTTCTCTTTTCTTCCCTTTGTCTGTGACTAGTTCCTTCTCATATTTTATGTAACAACGTAGATATCATCACCGCTGGGAAAAAATCCTAACAACACTGCCAAGCCTTAGGCAGGAGGCTGATCTATCACTTCCAAAGGTCCCCTTGCCTCCCTCTTAACACTTACCATGTTATGTTCTAAATGACTCTTGATAGTATATCTTCCCCATGAGACCAAGCCCTACAGGGGCTGGGACAGTGTCAGTTTTGCTCATCTTGGTCTCATAATGCCTCACACACAGATAGCACTAAATACATGAATGAAGGATTCCTAGGCTTTGGGGAAGAGTCTGTGCGATTTGAAAGAGCCTAGGGTCCTGCTGAAATGCCATTGTTCCTGCTACCTCTACGTCCCTGAGAACTGTTGTGCTCTACTCCTACTTTACATATCAGGTTATGTTGTTAGAACATCTCTGAAACATCTGAAGTGCTGTATTAGAATCTGCACTTTTATAAATTAGTTTTATTCGATCAACCTGCCCTGTAAGCATTTGCAAAGTTTGCAAGAGAGGAAATTGTGAGACAGCCAAGGATGGGGGATTACCCTAAACTTTGGCTCCATTCCTCACAAGCCCAGAATCCCTTTCCCAGTTGTTTGGAAGTTTGACTCCATCCAGTAGGAGCTCCCTTCCCACTATTTCTCTGTGATGGAATGGAAAGGATGGCTTCTCCTATGACTGCTCTGCAGCCTCTGGATGTAACATTCCTTCATTCATTTGTTCAACAAAATATTTTTAACTGACCTAGAAGGGCGGAGGGAGCTTTAATGTATGTTTGACCAGGGCCCTTCAGGCTACTGGCAACAGGATGAAGGATGAACAGCTTTCCAAAATAAGCATATTCCTATGCTTGGACACGAGGTAGAGTTCTCAGGAGCTGGAGCCACTCCTTCCTCCTCCCCTTTTCCTTCCTGTCCACGCCCCCACAATGGAGCAGAAAGGAAAAGCTGTGCCACAGGCCTATGGAAAAATGCCCCTTGGCTCTCAGAGCCCCGGCATGAAATAAGATACCGTTCTTAGGAAGCAGTTCCAGACAAAAGATCCTCCTAATGTCCCCTGTCCTGAATTGTCTACTCTCTGTTTTGAAATGGGGGCAGCATTTTGTCTGAAGAGCCAAATTCCTGGATTAACTAAAACATGAATTTATCCAGAATATCACATTTACCCATTTATCCAACAAATATATGTGGAGCAGCCTTTATATGCTAGTTGCTGGGGACACTAGAGTAAAGACACAATTCCTGCTCTCAAGGTACAATCTAGTGAGGGAAAAAAACAATTTCAGCACCAGGAACTATGACAGAGCTTTGCATCTAAGGCCTGGAGATGGTGGAGGTTAGGGAAAGCATCCCAGGGGAAATAACACTGGCTTAGCCTTAAAGTAGAAATTGACCAAGCAGGAAGGGGGAGGGGAGAGATGCAGGATTGTGGGCAGAAAAAACACCAAGTACAGAGGCCAGGAAATAACAGAAGCAAACCCTTGCTGAGCACTGTCGGACGCCACTCTAAGAGCTCAACAAGTGTTACCTCATTTGATTCTCACAACAACTGTTTGAAATACATAGTATGCCTATATGATAGATGAAGAGGTTAAGGTATAAGGTACAGATAAGGCAGGGAGAGGTGAAGTAAATGTATTGAACAAGATCACAGTTTACTTTTTCTTTTAAACAATTACTTTTATTTTTTATTTATTTATTTTTTGTTTTATCCTTTTTTTTTTTTTTTTTTTGGTTGCTCTGGGTCTTAGTTGCAGCTCATGGGCTCCTTAGTTGCGGCTCGCAGGCTCCTTAGTTGTGGTATGCGAACTCTTAGTTGTGGCCTGCATGTGGGATCTAGTACCCTGACCAGGGATCAAACCTGGGCCCCCTCTATTAGGAGCTCAGAGTCTTAACCACTGCACCACCAGGGAAGTCCCAATCACAGTTTACTTAATAAGTGATGAAGCCAAGACTCAAACCAGGAAGGAACCTGGAGGAATCAAACCCAGGCCCCCTGCATTGGGACCGCTAAGTCTTAGCCACCGGACCACCAGGGAAGTCCCAATACCATGTTCTACTTTTTTTTTTTCCTTAGGCTTCCAGACATCACCATCCAGGTCATCAGATGGTGGCCCAGCCAGTGGTAAACTCTTCCTCAACACTGTGGTGGGTGACGCAGTGGAGTTTCCCCTGGAGATACTGGAAGGAGCTCAAACTGCCTGGCCCTTTGTGACTTGTTTCTGGGCCCTGCCTCGCAAGGAACAAATGAAGGACAATTCAACCTGATGTCTTTGGCAGTTGGTTCAGAGGATGATGAGTTGCTTGGCCATTTCCTGCAAGTCAGCAACATAACTGGGGAACATAAAGGAAACCACCAGGTCCAGAGCTTTATCAATACAGTGAGTTAGTGTAACCAATCCAACCACAGCCCCAGGTGAAGCATCAGACTAGAGAAGGAGAAAAGAGTAGAAAAGATAAGAGATTGAGAAGCCCAGTCTGATTCAGGAGATAAGACCAATATGCCTGAAACAAGGAATTATAAAAGACACAGAAAAGAATGCTAATGGATGTGGGATTTCTTTTGGGAGGGATGAAAATATTCTCAAATTATATTGTGATGATGTTTGAAGAACCCTGTGAATTTACAAGAAAAAGAACAAAACAAAACACTGAACTGTACATTTTGTTTTGGTTTTTTTTGGCCACGCCACACAACTCGTGGGATCTCTGTTCCCTGACCAGCGATTGAACCCGGGCCATGGCAGTGAAAGTCCAGAATCCTAACCACTAGGCCACCAGGGAACTCCCCTGAACTATATACTTTAAATGGGTAAATTGTACAGCATGTGAATTAT
This sequence comes from Balaenoptera ricei, assembly GCF_028023285.1. Lineage (NCBI taxonomy): Eukaryota > Metazoa > Chordata > Mammalia > Artiodactyla > Balaenopteridae > Balaenoptera > Balaenoptera ricei. The sequence goes on along the minus strand of NC_082639.1, from coordinate 115,381,058 downwards.
ACCTCAATAAAAGATGTTTAATTTTTTTTAAAAAAAGACACAGTTGTAGTGGACTAGGAGAGGAGAAACCAGAATCCCAGTCCTTTACTTATTGTGCCAATAACTATGTGACCTTGGTCACTTTCCTTCTTCAAGCCTCAGCTTCCTCACCTGTTAGATGAAGGAGTTGGACTAGATGACCTGTGAGGTTCCTGTATTAGTTTCCTGGAGCTGTTGTATCAAATTACCACAAACTGAAAACAACAGAAAGGGGACTTCCCTGGTGGCGCAGTGGTTGAGAATCTGCCTGCCAATGCAGGGGACACGGGTTCGAGCCCTGGTCTGGGAAGATCCCACATGCTGCGGAGCAACTAAGCCTGTGCACCACAACTACTGAACCTGTGCTCTAGAGCCCATGAGCCACAACTACTGAGCCCGCACGCCACAACTACTGAAGCCCGCGTGCCTAGAGCCCGTGCTCCACAGCAAGAGAAGCCGCTGCAGTGAGAAGCCCGTGTACCCCAACGAAGAATAGCCCCTGCTCGCCGCAACTAGAGGAAGACTGCCCGCAGCAAGGAAGACCCAATGCAGCCAATAAATAAATAATTTTTAAAAAATAAATAAATTAAAATAAAACAACAGAAAGTTATTCTCTCACAGTTCTGGAAGCCATAAGGCTGAAATCAAGGTATTGTCAATATCACACTCCCTCCAGAGACTCTAGGGGAGAATCCATTCCCTGTCTTTTCCAGGTTTGTTCTTAGGCTTGTGGCTTCATCTCTGTCTGCTCTGTCTTTCCACATGGATAATCTAGGATAAACCCCTCCTCTCAAGATCCTTAATTAAATCACATCTTTTGCCATATAATGTAGCATCCACATGTTTCAGGGAATTGACATAGATATCTTGGGGGGAGGGCAGTAATTCATATACAGATCTTTGCAAGTTTATAGAAGAGTTGAGAGAACCAACTTGAGAAAATTTGAACTGCCTTATAGTCTCTAGACACCCCCGCCTTCTTCACTTCACTTCCATCCTAGTTCACATTTAAAATAACTTCCATTTGTATGGAATTTTATGGTTTGAAAAGTTATTATGCATTTATCAGCTCATTGCAGTCGCATAAAAACCTGTAAATTTGTTATTATCACTATAATTTCATTTCCAATGAGAAAATGGAGGCTGAGAGAGATTAAGTGACCTAACCAAGGTCACACATGCCGGAAAGTACCAGTGCTAGACTCTAGTCTTAGTCCTTGCCCTCCAAATCCTTTGGTACCCATTCTGCCGTCACCTGCCTGAATCATGGTATAGCATCAGGAGTTTCCAGACCAGGATGGGGTAGAGGCACCTGGAGTAAATTCAGTTCTCCCTATTCCTCCTGCTAAGCACAGCTGAAAACCCTGGACAGTTTATATAAAACCAACATAAGAAGATCTGAAAGGTGGGAAGAAAAAGGCAGACTGACTAGGGTTCTTGGAACCCAAAGCTCGACATAACAGTGAGTTCCCTGGGTTTTCATTTTGCCTCATATATATCATGGACTGGGTGCTGGAGAAGCAACCCAGAAATGCCAGTGGGCACAGACAAAATGAAGTCCCAAGGGCTTCCCTGGTGGCGCAGTGGTTGAGAATCTGCCTGCCAATGCAGGAGACACGGGTTCGAGCCCTGGTCTGGGAAGATCCCACATGCCGCGGAGCAGTTGGGCCCGTGAGCCACAACTACTGAGCCTGCGCGTCTGGAGCCTGTGCTCCGCAACAAGAGAGGCCACGATAGTGAGAGGCCCGCGCACCGCGATGAAGAGTGGCCCCCGCTTGCCGCAACTAGAGAAAGCCCTCGCACAGAAACGAAGACCCAACACAGCCAAAAATAAAAACTAATTAATTAATTAAAAAAAAAAATGAAGTCCCAAGAAAAGCCTGCTTGCTTTCTCTAGCCAAAGGACTAGGAAAAAGGCAATCCAGCAAGACTGAAAACCTTTGGATGATAGCTGCCTGACTCCAGCCGAACACCATGGAAAAAAATCATGGTCCTACCTCCAACCCTACAGGGAGGTGGAGACCCTAGACTTCCACCTTTGTCCAGTTGTAATGAGGTACCATTCCCCATTCCCCATTGCCCTCACCAGGGTAATATCAGAGAAGATAGAGTGGGGAGCCAACCTTTCATTCCTGCCCAGAGGTAGTGAGTTCCCCATTCCGAGGTAATGACACCCCTCCCCCTCCCCCTCCCTACCAGAGTGTCAGAGGAGGCCACCTAGGGAGTCTGAAATCCTATATGCACCCCGAAATGAGGAGTTACCTCTCCCCTCTACTCTGGGTGGACAAAGGAGGCTGAGTGGAGAACCTGGACCTTCACTCCTGCCTGACATTCGTGAGGTGATGCCCCTTACCCACAACTGGCATGATGTCAGAGGAATCCTGCTAAAACAGAAGATTTAAATAAGATCCAGAGTCTCATAACAACCAAAATGTCCAGCAGGCAATCAAGATCGTAAATCATACCAAGAAGCAGGAAAACCTCATCTCAAATTTAAAAAGACAATCGGCATATGCCCATACCAAGATGATACAGATATTGGAATTATCTGACAAGGATTTTGAAGAATCATAAAAACGTCTCAACAAACAATTATGAATACACTTGAAACAAATTAAAAAATAGAAAATCTCAGTGAAATAACGGAAGATAGAAAGAAGAACTAAATGGAAATTTTAGAACTGAAAAATATAATTACCAAAATTAAAAACTCAATGGATAAGCTCAACAGCAGAATGGAAGGGATGGAGGAAAAGAATCAGTGAACTTGAAGATCAAACAATATAAATGACCCAAGTTGAAAAACAGTAATTTGGGTAAATACAATAGACTTTCCTTCTCCTCTTGTTTTCTAAATTATGTTTGAAAATTAAAGCAAAAAGCATAATATTGTCTAAATGGTAATTTCAATGTATGTAGAAGGAATATTTAATAAAATTATATTATAAATGGAGGAGGTAAAGGGACTTAAAGGGAGGTGAGTTTCTACAAGTGTCTCCCACTGACAGAATGTGAACAATAGTTCTTCATGATGATGGAATCATTCAGTGTCTCGATTTCAGCATGGTTACCAGAATTTACTTGTATGATAAAATGCCGTATAACTATATGCACACATTTGTTTCAGTGTCCATCTACTGGTTTTGATTTTGTACTGTAGTTACACAAGATTAGCCACTGGGGGACACTGGGTGAAGGATACATGGAACTTCTCTGTATTATCTTTGTAGCTTCCTATATATGTAAAATAACTTCAAAATGAAAATAAATTTTTAATAAATAAATAAAAGAGGATTGAAGGGACAACTTCTCAGGCAATTAGGGAACTCTCTTTTCAATCTGGAGGCCAGACATGAAGGGAGGTGGTGCCCAGAAGATGGAAGTTTCTGGACTGGAACCTTCAGGTCAGACCCTAACCTTATCCTCAAGTGACATCACAAAGCCTCAGAAGCCCCGCCTACCACTCAGAGGTTTTGCCAATTGAACTATCATCTCAGGACTGTATTTGCATTGGAAGCAGTTGAGCAAACTACTCTGCCTGCTAAGTTACATTGGAAGGAAAATGACCCCATGTGAGCAAGAAGATCAATAGTTTGATGCTCATTCCTAGGCTATTACAAAGAGCAAGACCAATTCTCTTGGTGTTTTCTTGGTTGTGTGGGCAGTCTGCTTCTACCATATATCTCAGCTCTCTTTGAGAAATCTATTTCTTCCCCGCAACTTCCAGCCTTCTTATGGGACAAGGGTACACTCACCACTGCCATATCTGATCCTGCTTACCTAGTAAAAGTTCTCTTCTTCATTTCTCTCCTGATGACTCTGGCCACTCTACTCATCCTGGTCTGGAAAGTAACCTAAGACAAAGGCAACAAGAACAGAGAACCAGACCAAAGAAAGGAGGCAACACTGCTGGCATGAAGGTCTGTGGTTCTTGGTGGAGACTCCATTGAGGTGAAGACCTGGAGGCCCCAAAGGCAAGAGGTAGAGCCTGGGAAGGAAGAGCTGCTTTAGCCACCCTACCCCGCAATGCCAGAAGCTCCCCCCAGGCCTCATTTCCCTCCTCCACCACCACCTCCGTTATAATTCACACTCATCCTGTTGCTCTTTGGCTTCTCCAGCCTCCTGAATTTAAATGTCTTCCCTCTGTGGAATCTTCCAGACTGAAACTATAAATGGCTCTTGATTTCTGCATGAACAGAGGAAAGGACCAAACTCACGGAGAACTGAAAATTGATTACCAAGTTCAAATTTTCCTTTTTATATTAGGTATGTGTTGACTCCTGGATATTGAAATTATTGGGAGCTCACAGCATCTCCAACTCAACAATAAAACCATACTGGAAGCTCAGTTCCAGAAGATCCTCTAAAGGGAAACAGCTCACCTACTCTGAATTCTAAGTAAAATTCTCCCTCTTCCTCACCTAATTCTGGAAACAAAGAGTATTTCCTCTTAAAAAAAGATTTGAAGCACCAAGTACTTTTCTCTCTTCTTCTCCATCCTCCAACTTTGTGGGTTGGTAAATTTTAAAGACAGCATATTCTAAAACCATAATTTTGTTTGATTTTTAAGATCTTTTCTGAGTTTGGAACACATTAACTTCTTTTTCAAATGAAATCCAAACTAAAGCCACAGTGTTTTGAAAATCCATGCCCTCATCCAATTAGCCTTGGGTTACCCTGTGAAGCATTTGACATTTGCCTAGAAGGAATTTGTATTTTTCTAGGAGAAGAACCTCTATGTCCAACCCTACTGTTAACCCTTCCTCTTGGAAGCATCCTATCAGGTGGCCCCTTGTCTCTTCCCTCACATGCATTTGACTCTGGAGTCTTGAGCCAAGAGCCCCTCCTTCAGAAGCTTTACTCATTGCTTAGAATCATGGGACTGTGTCTGTCCATGCCTCTCTAAAGATAAGTCCCCCCCACCCCCGCTTTCTGGGCTGTGTACTCTGAATCTCAAGCCATGGGTCATTCATTCCCTTCCACTTTAACCCATAGAAATTAAGGAGCTTCATCATTTGGTGCTAAGGAAAGGTTAGTATTGCTACCAGACCCAAGGGGAGCCCACCTGCCCCTCCAGTACCTGGTGGTGGTGGTGTTTGTTTTGGTGGTTGACCAGCTTTAGCAGAGACTGATTACAAGTGGCCTGCAATGGGACCCAAAGCCTCGTGGCCAAGGAAGACGTATCCCTCTCCCCTCTGGTAGAGTGGACTCCTTTATCAGAGAGACTAGCCTTCCCTTCAAGTTGACTGTCACACTTTTTCTCAGTCCAGCATGCCTGCTTGGGAAGTAGGCAGGGGTGGGGTGTGGTGGAGTGGAGTGGAGTGGAAAATGAGTGTGTGGGGTTCCCATGCATCTTCTTTTGAGGAGGGGGCAGCCCAGAAAAGATCTGTCATGCCTCAGAGTTGGCAGAAAGATCCTCACCACTCCTAACACTCTCCAGATCTTTCTTTCCTATCCTGCAAATGCCTCTGTTCATCCATCAAATGGTTATTGAGGCTTTGCTTTGTATCAGGCTCTGTCCCGGGTGCTAGGGATACGACAGAAAGGGGCCGCATCTCCTACAGCCCACACAGCACAGTGAGAGATATATGCTAACGAACTAATCACATGGATGAATGCTTCATTATCAACTGAGAACAGTACTCTGAAAAGAATTAGGCTTCATGAGAGCGTGTACCAAGGGAAGCTGACTGGGGAAGGCTTACCTGAGGAAGTCACGCCTGGGCTGAGAGCTGAGAAGTGAGTGGAAGTTAGACACGGGGATGGTGGGGGTGGAGGGGTGTGGTCTTCTAGACTAGCGGCCCCCAACCTTTTTGGCACCAGGGACTGGTTTCACAGAAGACAATTTTTCCACGGACCAGGGGTGGGGGTGCCAGGGGAGAGATGGTTTCGGGATGATTCAAGCATATTACATTTATTGTGCACTTTATTTCTATTATTATTACGTTGTAATATATAATGAAGTAATTATACAACTCACCATAATGCAGAATCAGTGGGAGCCCTGAGCTTGTTTTCACTTGTCACTCACTGATAGGGTTTTGATATGAGTCAGCAAGCAATTGATTTATTATGGTCTCTGTGCAGTCAAACCTCTCTGCTAATGATAATCTGTATTTGCAGCTGTTCCCCTGTGCTAGCATCACCGCCTCAGCTCCACCTCAGATCATCAGGCATTAGATTCTCATAAGGAGCACGCAGCCTAGATCCCTAGATCCACCGCATGCACAGTTCACAGTAGGGTTTGCGCTCCTATGAGAATCTAATGCCACCGCTGATCTGATGGGAAGCGGAGCTCAGGAGGTAATGCGAGCGATGGGGAGCGGCTGTAAATACAGATGAAGCTTCACTCGCTCACCCGCCACTCACCTCCTGCTGTGCAGCCTGGTTCCTAACAGACCACAGACTGGTACTGGTCCATGGCCCAGGGGTTGGGGACCCCTGTTCAAGAGAGCAGCATGTGCAAAGCCCTGTAAGGGGAGGATTCTGTTGTATTAGTGGGCTAGAAAGATGGTGGTTCTGGAGTGCGAGAATGGAACCATATAGAGCTGGAGATGTCTGTGGGACTGGATCTCACAACACCCCAGTGGGCAATACCAATTGGGATGACTGTGGAGTGGGTGGGGATGGTGGAGTGGGGGCAGTCCTCTACGGTTCCTTAATTTAACAGCCTTGTGCCTGATTACCAGACTCCTGGGCCAGTCACTCCATGCTACCCAGGGACTCTAAGTTACCCTCCTCTCCTTTTCTTCTGTCCTCCAGGATCTCCTCGCTCCTCCAACTCCTCACGCACACAAATCTCCTCAGTTTTATCCTTACTGGGAACTTACTAACAAATCAGCCAGACTGCATTGTAAGGTATGGCCACCTGATGGCAGCAGAGGGTCAGCAAACCTGGTCCCTGCAGCAACCACCAGACAGGGGGATCCTCTCTCCTTCACACTCTTAGAGTTGGGGAGTTTGTCCCCAGCAGACGACAATCAGGTTATCCACGATAATGGGAAGCTCTTATCCAGAAGATCTCCAGAGCTGCAAATTTCATCATTATTGATCATCAATCATACGCTGGTTCTTAACATTATCTCTGTTCTGCTTAACTACCCTATGAAAAGGGCATTATGCACGCAGGTGGGAAGTTGAGTGAGGCTCAGAGACTCAGAGAGGCTGACTCTCTGTTCAAGTCTCACAGAAAAGACAGCTTATTTTTCCTCTGCCTTGCTGCCTCCTGTGTTCACGGAGGAGTAAGACATCTCTTGCTTTGAGGCAGCTCTTCTTTCCCTATCAGAAGTCTCTTTGCTCTAAAATGCCATTAGCCCGAGTTAGTATTGTGCCCTGCATTCTCCTGTGTTGCCTCCTCCTCTGTTTTCTCCCCAGAACCTTCAGAGAGGTCTGTCTGCAGCTCCATGTCCTGCACTTGTAGGGATGAAACCAACAAGTACCAACCACCATAACACATCCAGTGGGTAATGGGGACCAAAGGGAAAAGGCAGTGGAAAAGGATAAGATGCTGCTCCCTTTTTCAAGAAGCTTCTGGGCCAGATGTGGCTGAGGGCTTCCCCAATCTCAGTGCCAGGTGGTTTCTGAGAAAGGCCAAGGGTGGATACTAATGGAATGCTCTATGCATTCTGACACCTGGGGAGCCCCTGTGGGCTAGCTCGATGGGGTGGGGGGGTGCTTCCTGAAACAGGGGAAATATTAGGAGAATGTATGGCTTGGATTTAGGAGTGGGAGGGAGCATGTGACAGACATAAGTGGCAGTGAGCCAGACACACGATGCATGTAGGGAAACAATGGGAAATCAGGTCAAGAAAAGAGTACTAGCCAATGGGAAAGGGCCTTGAATGCCAGATGAGGGTGATAGATTTCAACTAAGAGGGACCCAGGGAAGGTTTCTGACGAGGGGAGTGACAAGTGAAATAAACATTAAACAAGATTAATCGGGTATAGTCAATGTGTAAGACAAATGGGAGAAGGGAGAGACTGAGTCAGAAGACCAGTTAAAATGCCAGTTGAATAACAAACTTACCAAAGTTCCTGATAATTTACTGTTTCCGTGACTTTGCCCATTCTTTTCCTTCCACTTGAAATGTCCATTCGTAAACCTTTCTCTGCTCAATCATTTTTTAAGGCGGGGTATGAAGAAGGAGGGTGAGTGGAATTCAGAGGAGTGCATCCTCAAAACTTTTGTCTAAAAACAGGCCAAAGGGATGGGGACCTCTGCCCATACCCATTCTCCTGGCCCTGAGGGCTGAGTGACTGTGTCAGGGGCTGAAACGGATGATGCCACAAGCTGGGGGTGGGGTGAGACATCTGTATCCTCGGAAAAGTTTAGACTCACAGAGCTGTCTTCTCAAGAGGATGTGAGGAGACCCCCACTGGTCTTTCTCGGTTCCTTTAGATGCTCTAACTGTTCCAGTCCACTGAATCTCAAACACTGTGGATTCCCTAAGCTGGCAGCAGCCTGCGAATCAGAGCTGCCCAGAGCTGCCACGGTCCAGACAGAATCATGAAGCGTCAGCCCCAGAAGGGCCTTAGGCCATCCAGAATCCCACTTTCTTTTACAGAGGAGGCCCCTGGTGCCCAAAGGTAAATGAGGGAGGCAGTGAGTGTGAAAGATTGGCCAGAGGATGTACTGTGAGAGCAGACAAGCCCGGTGTGAAATCCTAGCTGCGCCACTTCACACTAGCTATGCACCCGCAGGCAAATTATTTAAGCCAGTGGCTCTTAAAGTATGGTCCTGGGATCCCTGGGGGTCCCCCAAGACCCTTTCTGGGCATCCGCGAGATTGAAACTATTTTCATAAAAACAGTAAATTATTACTTTCCTTTTTCACTCTCATTCCCTCATGAATTTTTGAGAGGTTACATGACATGTCTCCTAATAAGTCAAGTGTTAAAGAGATTTGCAAAAATATGAAACAATGCTATTCTTCCTTCTTTCAAAAATAAGTTTATTATTGTTATTTTTATGAATTAATAGGTTCTTTTTAAAGTTCAGTGTTAATTTCTAATATGGTAAACATGGATAATATAACCCACATAAAGAAAAGCTCCTTCAAGTTCTCCAAACTTTTTTTCTTTTTTAAATATTTGGTTGCACCAGGTCTTAGTTGTAGTAGGCGGACTCCTTAGTTGTGGCTCCAGGGTTCCTTAGTTGTAGCTCACCAGCTCCTTAGTTGCAGCACACGGGCTCCTTAGTTGCAGCAAGCTGGCTCCTTAGTTGTGGCATGCGAACTCTTAGTTGCGGCATGCACGTGGGATCTAGTTCCCTGACCAGGGATCAAACCCAGGCCCCCTGCATTGGGAGAGCAGAGTCCTAGCCAATGCGCCACCAAGGAAGTCCCCTCCATACTTCTTAAGAGTGTAACAGGATAATGAAACTAAAAAGTTTGAGAAACAGTGATTTAAGCTCTCTAGGTCTCCATTTCCTTATCTGCAAAATGGGCATATAACATCTCACAGGATAGTTTGAGACTTAAAAAAAAAGGTACTTCAGATAAAATGCAAAATGCCTGCTCAAGATTTCACGGTATTGTGTTTCTTGAACAATGGCCTCTCCAGCCTCACCTCAGGGCTGTTCTTGGCTTTCTCTAGGGGTTCAGAGAGCCAAAAGTCTGGGGTCTGGGGGATGAAGCATTGTGTAGTATGAGGATGCTTTGCTGCTGGAAGCCAATGTCTGCATGCACAAAGTCCCCATCTGTGCCTGAGGCAGATCCCCGCATCAAGGTCACCAACCAGAGTGACAATTCTACTACATTGCCTTGTGCCACTGTGAGGGCGCAGAAACGTTTGTGCACTTGTAGTTCACCACTGTCACCACTTGAGGGGAGCATGCCCCCACAAGTAGAACAGCACTGCCAGCTCAAGACAAAAAATAAGCTTGGCGCTTCAAGAACAGAAAAAGTCACTTCAGAGAGTGTCTCACTGAAGCCTCCGTGACATTCCCCATCAACGAGTAAGTAAGGGCAGCCGACCGACCTGGCAACAAGAATGATAAACCAAGAATAGGAGAAACAACCGTGAAGAGTGCCAGTTACCAGTTTTCCTTTGAGTAAGGATTTCAACGTTGTATTACCTCCCCAGGTCCTTTTTATCACTGCTGTCTCCACCCTCCAATGAGTTTGTCTCAATGACAATGAAAGCAAATGCTGGAAGGAGTTATAAGATGGATTCCTGGACGCACTCAGCCACTAAATCCTTGTATAAGTAAACCTCAGTTTCCTCATCAGTAAAGTTGAAAAAAATATACCCATCTCATAAGATTATGAGGCTCTAAGGAGAAAGATGTAAAGAATCGTTGTGAAGTCTGAGGTGCTGTAAGCCCTTTAATAATGTATCTTAGACAGGAAAAGCCAAATAGGTAAATCCTGTGATATATACAAATAGAGATATGTAAATCTTTTTAAATGTGTGCCCCAAAAATATATATTCCTGGTTTGGGTCAGAAAGGCCCAGTGACTGAGCAAGATCAAGTTCCTTAGAGTTTTCTGGGGCTGCTGATTTAATTAAAGCTCCATCCAAATAAGATGGCTCTAGAAGACAACCATACAAATATGACCTGGGAAGAAGAGTACTTTCCCGTTAATAATAATTAACACCGATAAAACACTTTAGAGATTACAAAGCAGTTTTGCCTTACATTCTCCCCCCACCGCCCCACCTCCTCCTGAGAACGGAGAGGAAGACGCTCTCATTAGTCTTCGTTCACAGTTGAGAAAACAGGCACAAAGAAGTGAAGTAATTTGCTCAAGGTCTCATGGCAAATCAGGGGTACAGCCAGACGCTCTGAATCCAAGGTTTGCATTCTTTCCATGGTGCAGCCCCAGGAGACTGGGGCAGTGAAGGAATCCCCTCCGTTTCAAATCCCAAGGATGTTATGTGGGCAGCTTCATCGCCAAAGGCCTTGCATGGCCCCATTTATCCAGCCTGAGGGCTCCCAGCCCCCACTTCCTCACCCTCCAGTAAATGCCAGCTGCTTTTTCTGGTCCCACCTGAATGGCAAAGTGGCCTTTTCCTTCAGCTTGAAGGAGCTGGCACCACTGCTCTGAGCCCAGCTCCCTCCTGCCACCCAGCCCAGACCCTCCCGTTTCCTGACAGCTGTGCAGCAGTGAGCCACGTGGTAGCTGAGGGTACAGTGCAGGGCCGAGGGGTGAGGGGAGCAGAGCCCAACAGAGGGGAGCTGTGTTTACCTCAACGGCAGAGGGCAGAGGAAAAAGGGGCCATGGTGAGGTGGAGACCGCCTAGGAGCAGAGTCAGGGGCACTGAAGAGTTTGAGCTAACTTCCGTGGCTCACTCCTTAGGGCTCTCAGGCAGGTCCCTGAAACACGCTGGTCCTTGGTTGCTTCATTCATAGACACACCTTGAATATTCCAGAAAGTCCTGGGTGACCCAAGCCAAAGGAAGGCCCAAGTACTGTCAAACCTCTCTGTCTGAAGGAAGGTTTTATTTGATCTCCCTAGTTGTCTACCCCTAAATTGCACTTTTAATCCATACTAACATGTATGTCAGCCAATTGCTACCACTCTTAACTTGGAATCCATGGTTAGATTTATGGGGGGGTCTGGGAACTTGAATTGGGGAAAAAGATACATTGTCACGAACCGCTAAGTGAATTTAGTATTCCTCTACAAGCCCCAGTAAGATTAGCAATACCTGTGTTTCTGTCACTAATAGAAATCAAGATGCTTTCATATTCTATCAGTTGCCGCAGATCTGGTTTTTGTTTTTTATTTTATTTTATTTATTTTTGGCTGTGTTGGGTCTTCTTTTTCTACGTGAGGGCTTCTCCTAGTTGCGGCGAGCAGGGGCCACTCTTCATTGTGGTGTGCGGGCCTCTCACTGTCGCGGCCTCTCTTGTGGCGGAGCACAGGCTCCAGACGCGCAGGCTCAGTAGTTGTGGCTCACGGGCCTAGTTGCTCCGTGGCATGTGGGATCTTCCCAGACCAGGGCTCAAACCTGTGTCCCCTGCATTGGCAGGCAGACTCTCAACCACTGCACCACCAGGGAAGCCCCCGCAGATCTCTTGAAATATCATTTACACTCATCACCACCTGGAAATTATGGTAGTTATTAGATCTGCTGCTAGATCTGGTTATTGAATGCATTGTTAAAGTAGGTGGTAGATTACTATGTCACAAATTTAGTTTTTTTGACTCTTTCAATAACAGTATTTCAGTATAATTGGCTTCCTTTGTAATCCTACATATTTCAGCATATGCATTTGGGAACATTGTGAGGAGGGGCCCAAAGACTTCACCAAACTGCCAGAGGGGTCCTGCGCACAGAAAGGATCAGGACCCCTGACCCAAAATGTTCCTCTGAGTCCTCAAGGATGTCTGTGTCCAACCAGGCTCACAGCACTGAGCTCCCTGCGTATGGAGGGACACTGAAGAGAGGGCAGAGGGTGAGGTACCTCGTTTCTCCAGCCCCTACAAATACCAAGACTTGCTATCTTTAACTGTCACAGGGATTCAGAGAAGATGATCATATTATGCATATTTTAAAGAGGAAGTAACAAGAGCCCACCCCCTGCTCCTCTGCCTTCAAGAGCTAGAGCTCCACAGAGCCCCACCCCATAACAGTGAAGAGCCGGGCCTCAAGTCAGGCACAACCAGCTGTGTGACTGAGGGCAGATCGCTCGACTTCTCTGAGTCTCCGAGTCCTCATCTCCACAGTGCGGATAAAAACCCCTGTTCCACGGGGTTTCCTTGTGGAGTTCCATGAAACAACGTGTGTAAAGAGCTTAGCATGGTGCCTGGGTCCAATGGCCCTACGTACAGTGGCTGCCATCACTGTTACAGAGAAGAGACTCAGTCACTGCACTGTGCTTGCCTTACAGTCCATTTTAGAAATTACAGGCAACCTTAAGGCCTCTCTCCCACCTCCAACTCCTCTCATCAGAAATGGCCAAAAATGTGTTTTTCTTTCTTTCTCGGCAACCACGACTTCTTAGAGGCCAAATGGATCTCCCCCTTCTCGCCAGCAAGGAACTCAGGCTGAAAGATGAAAGCTAACGTGTCAGGGCCGGGAGGAGGGAGGATGGGCGTCCGGCCGGCCGGGGCAGCAGTGCGGGTATCAGCAGTCCTGGACTTGCCTGAGCAGAGCTTTTCTCCCAGAGCTGAGCCCACTGGGGGCGGAGGGCAAGATCGTGCCATCCGTGTCTCCGTGTGTATGTAATTTATTTTATTGCACGGTTGGGGGAAGGTGGCTGACGCTTCACAAGCTGTACCTGACAGATAATTACAGAAAGACAAATTGTGCCCTGCCTTACCCTTCTCCCGGTAAGGGTCTCCAGACTCTGCGTATGGTGGAGGGGAGGAGGGTGCAGGGGTGCATGGAGGAGTGGGAGGGGGTGATGCTGAGCCCGGCTGCCCCATTACTCATCCACAGCTGGGAGGACAGTGGAGCCAGGAGGGACTGCGGTGGGCTCTGGCTGAAGCGCAAAGGCTTTTCTGGACTGTGTTGTGGCTCTCTTAGACGATGGCAGACGAAGGGAGAGTCAGTGCCCTCCCGGTGCCTGGTCCAAAGCTAGTTGCTCTATGGGAAGCCACAGGCCAGACCCCCAGGGGCCGTGCGGACCAGACACAGGGTGCTCTGCTGCGCCCCCTGGAGGAGAAGACGCCCACAGCCTGGAGGGGCCTCATCTGGCTCCCCTGGTTCCGTTCTGGGAGCTGATGAGAATTCCAGTTTCTCACGGGGGTGTCTCCGCATCTCCCAGGTTCCTGCCCGCATTCTCCCCACTCCCACTCCCACTATCTTCCCCTTTTTCCTTCCCCTTCCAATTAAAACCGTTTCTATTGCATGACAGGATTTTTTTTTTTAATTTATTTATTTATGGCTGTGTTGGTATTGAGGTGCGCGGGCTTCTCACTGCGGTGACTTCCCTTCTTGCGGTGCACGGGCTTCAGTAGTTGTGGCTCGCGGGCTCTAGAGCGTAGGCTCAGTAGTTGTGGCACACGGGCTTAGTTGCTCCGCGGCATGTGGGATCTTCCCAGACCAGGGATCGAACCTGTGTCTCCTGCATTGGCAGGCGGACTCTTAACCACTGCGCCACCAAGGAGGTCCCGGATTTTTTTTTTTTAACATTCACAGGAGAAAACGTGGAAGACAATGTATATAGCCTACGAACTTCCTACACTTTTTTCAAAAAATTAACATGGTAGTGATTTTCACTGTAATCTTGAATTTATAATTATTTTATGTTGACCAGGATGGAAGCTCATAAATCAAACCTATGATGATGTTAAGCTTTTCTTTCCTTTCTTTTTTTTTTAAAGAAAGAAAAACAGACTGCTCAAGCCCAGGGAAACTACGAATTTAGTTTTAAATTCTCTTCCCAAAGCTGAGAGAGAGCCTTGACTCCCTCGTCAATAAAATTGAAAAAAATATTGTCTTCCTTGGAGGGGTCTTGCTTGGTGCAAGGCACGCTGCTTGGTTCAGTTATTTATTCATGGAGCATCTGCTGAGCACCAATGGAAGGTGTGGCACTGGGTGTGACATAGTTTGGTCTGTATCACCAAAGAGCAGAGCAGAATATGTGAGCGTCCTCCGGGCGGCCCACCAAGGCAGAGTGATTGACTTCCTCCGCTGAGGGGCAGGGAGAGCCCTAGTGAGGAGGCTTCCGTGACCAATAATTCTCTCCTGGGCCACGTTCTTTAGCACTGAGCTCGGCCTCGGCCCCTCAAAACAGATTGCTACCTGCCACACTCCTCCTCTCACTGTATCTATATAGTATATCTCAGTCTCTTGCTCATTCTTTCCTGTAGCCTCTTCTGAAACCCCAGGTGAGAATAGCAGCTTCCCCTCCCCTCCCCCCCCATCTCAGGAATTACCTGTGGTTGCATCTGCTTCCCTCCCCTAAAGGCCAGAACTGCCTCTTTCTTCCCCACAGTGCCCAGAGCAAGTACACAAGTATTACTGAGCTGAACGGGCCTCTCCTTCCTGGATCAGTCTCCACTGGGCTCTGTCATTCTCCTACTTGCCCTCCCTCTTCCGTCCTCCTCCTCCATTTGGCGTCTCTCTCCCTCCGTGCTGTGCCTCCCCCCTGCTCCTTTGTTCTCCTTCATAAGATCTGTAACTGAGGAAAGGTTCCTCATCCTGGTCAGGCCCATTCATTCTCCTCTCGCCACGCCACTGCAGCCTGGGCGGGCTCTTCTCCCTGGTTCTCAGCCCTCCCTTGACTCCTCCCTCTTTCCCCAGAGCTGTGGCTGGACGCTGGCAGGTGCTCCCAAGTCCCACGCAGCCCCAGCAGCAGCCCCACTCCTGCGCAGTCCCCTCCCCCAGTCCCGGCACACCCCAGTCCACACGCACATCCCCATCCCCAACACAGGCTCCCCTGTGCACACACGGGCCCCCCACACAAACACACATGCCCAGGGTCTTCCTGCCTTTCAGTTACAAGCCACTTATCCTTTCCTGGGAAGGCGGATGTGATGCCTTGAGCATAAACCCTCAAGTTCTTTGGAGGAGGTGCCCCTGCACTGTTGGGAAGTCCAGCAAACCTCAGGGGACAGGGTCCTCAGATGACAACAGGCTTGGAGGAGATTCAGCAGGAAGGTCCAGGTCCTCCACCACACAGCTCCCCCTCACTCTCCAAGCCACATGTCCTTCAGGCTCCTGGACCACTGTCCCTGCTCAGTTCCTGGCCTGGGCACCTCTTTGGTTTCTTCTTCCCAGCCTGCTGGGGCCCTTCTGTCCCCTCCTGCCACTCCCTCCTTGTTCCCCAGGAGCCTTTCGACTTCCTCCACACTGAGAACATCACCTGAGGTGTCCTCAAGCTCTGGGCTTCAACCCTCCACCCCTTTACTTTCCAACCATCCCAGTCCCCACACTCTCTCCCTGTGGCTACACTTGTAACCCAGCTCAGCCCCTCTTCCCCTGCTTCTTTCAGACACACGTCTGCCCCAGATCACTCCTGCTCCTCCTTCCGTGCCCCAGCCTACCCCGCCACTCCCTTCCACTCGTTCAGATGACTCAGGGACTCCCCTTGCACAGGGAAACTTTCTGAATCCATGAGCACAGAGGACATTCCCCTGCCTGGGATATTCTGAGATAGTCTCTACCCCTAACATAGAGTCATGGATTAGCACAGTTTGTAGATCTCTGACTCCATCCAATGCAACCTCCTTATTTTACAGATGAGAGAACTGAGATTCAGAGGGGAGGTAAGCCATTAGGAGCACACAGCTCGTCCACCTGAATGTAAATAGCATGCACTCACTGTTCGCTCAGTGTTCACATCCTGCTATGCAGATGTCTGCATGGACACAAGTTCCACTGCCTGACCTGGTGGTGTTGATGGCTCAGGTAAGGGGTTGGAGGTGATGAAATCGGGGAATAATTCCTCATGGGGACCCCTGGGACAGACAGCTTCCAGCTGCTTCCTGAGCCTTGTGGAAGAAACTTACAGCTGAGAAGATGGTCACCTGGCTGATTTAGTCACCCCTCACCGGGAAGAGATCATCCCAGGAGGTGCCAGCCTGCCAGTCACTGGATTTCAATCTCTCTCTCCCTCTCCCTCTCCCTCTCTCTCTCTCTCTCTCTCTCTCCTGGGAGACTTTAGGCTTCAGGAAGGAAACACCTCTGGTGAATGCGGAGGCAATGGGCAACACCTCAGGAGAAATGGGTGCTCATTCTTGGGGTCAGTCTTGATTTTCACCACCTGGATATGATGGGCAGGGTGCTGGGGGTGTCTTCCCGTGGGCATAGGGACAGAGGTTAGGGTTGGCTAAGAAACTGATAAGGAGTATGCTAAAGGGAAAAAGAGAGGCAGAGATGGCCTCGAATGGGAAGGGAGTGAGACAAACTTCCTGGCGAGGCTGCGTTCCATGCTGGGAGAGATGGCTGTTTTAATCATCCCTGTATCCCTCCTGCCCCTCTCACCCCCGGTCTCCGCACAAAGAAGAGCGTGATGGGGAGGAAACGAGGGAGGGGGAAGGAAACACTAAGTAAGGCTCAAGGAATATGAAGCCGAAAGACAGGGGGAAATGGGAGAAACAAAGGAAACCGCTTAAGAAGCAAAGAGGGCAGCAGAAAGAAGGGTAGAGAAAAGGAGTCAGCCTCCTGTGCGCCGGCTTCGGGCTCCAGACGGCCGCTGGGGGGCGCTCCGCGCATCGCGCTCCCCACTCCCCGCTCCCCGCCCGCCCTGCTCCGGCTCCCCGCTCGCGCCTCGGCCCCGCCACACTCCAGCAGAAGCCATTACAGAGAACAAACTACCTTCTTGTCTCCGAGATGGGTCCCCGGGGCGGAAGGCAAATTGCCTGCCTCGTGCATAATAAACCAGGCGTGGAGAGGCGCGCGGAGGAGGCCGCGGCTGCCGGTGGGCAGAGGCAGGGCCGCTGCGGCCACCGGGTCCGCAGTGCCGCCGGCGCCAGGCGCCCCCGGAACCTGGAGACCCTGCCCGGGCGTGGGTGGCTGCACCGGGTGCCCGAGGGGTCAAGGGCGCGGGGGGATAGGTCCGGGAGAATCTCAAAACTCTTTAAATACCGGGTTGCCCCCCGTATGCCCATCCTGCATCCAGTCCACAGACAAGTTTGTGACTGTTGGCTGATCCCAGGAAAACCATACCTAGAGCTCCGCGTCTTTGTTGGGCCACTTGCTTCTGCCTGGAATGCCTTTCTTCCTGTGAAAAACTAGCCTGTCTTTCTCATCCTTCAAGTCCCTGCTCAGAGGGCAGCAGTTCTCGCTCGGAACCCCCAACAGTTACAAGCAATGGCTTTCTCTTTCTGCTAAGGTGGCACTGTGTTCAGATTCCTAGTATTTAGCAGTTACATCACATATTACATTTATTTGCATACAGGTAGGTCTCTGTTATTGGACTGCGCATTTCTTTTTTTTTCTTTTTATAAATTTATTTATTTTATTTATTTATTATTTTTGGCTCCGTTGGGTGTTCGTTGCCGCGCGAGGGCTTTCTCTAGTTGCTGCGAGCTGGGGCTGCTCTTCCTTGCAGTGCACGGGCTTCTGATTGCAGTGGCTTCTCTTGTTGCAGAGCACTAGCTCTAGGCGTTCTGGATTCAGTAGTTGTGGCTCGGGGGCTCTAGAGCACAGGCTCAATAGTTGTGGCGCACGGGCTTAGTTGCTTCGCGGCATGTGGGATCTTCCCAGACCAGGGATCAAACCTGTGTCCCCTGCATCGGCAGGTGCATTCTTAACCACTGTGCCACCAGGGAAGCCCCAAGGACTGCACATTTCTGAAGGACAGAAAGCATTATTTACTTATCTCCGTACCGCAGAGACTTAGCACAGTGTCCAGTACTGAGTCATTGAATGAAAGAATGAATGAGTGTAAAAAACAAAACTAGAGGTCCAGATCAATTAATCACAGGTTCTTCTCTTCCCCTTACTATTGGCTTCCTGCGATTCCTGTTCTGCCCTATCTGAGATTCTATATAGGGCAGAGGGGCTATATATAGATGTTATATATTAGGTGAAGCTGAAACAGGAGGGAAGGGGGCAGGGTACAACCTTTGGGAAAACTGCATAGCCATAGGACATGACAAAAACTGGTTGGAACCAACTAGGTCCAAGATGATGGAAAATTTGACTTGCAGTGGACCTGGAGCCTCATTATATGCTCATTAATGTATTAATGTAATACATTAGCATGCTAAGTGACACACCCACCAGCACCATGACAGTTCTGAGGAGGACCATCAAAGATCAAAAAGTGGGCAGTGGCCCAATTCCTGGAAGTCTCCACCACTTCCTCGAAATAGTTGGAATAATCCTCCCACTCATTAGCCTAGGAAATTACCCAGCCCATAAAAACTAACCATGCCATATTTCAGGGCTTCTCGCCTTCTGAGATGACCCACACTCTGTCTATGGAGTGAGTTTCTCCCAAGCCCTCTCACCTTCTGAGATGGCCCACACTCTGTCTGTGGAGTGTGCTTCTCTCTAAATAAATCCACTTCTTACCTATCACTTTGTCTCACTGAGTTCTTTCTTCGATGAGACATCAAGAACCGGAGCTTCATTAAGTCCTGAGACCAGGTGTGTGATCTCAGTTAAAAGACTGGGGGTTCAAGTCCCAATCTGAGTTACATGGTTTCAAAACCTCCCCAGGGGAGATAAGCCATCGTCAGGAACTGTGTAGGAAGAAGACATTGAGGACGGAAAAGGGTGCATGTGGAGCCCAGTCCCTGACTCATGAGGAAGCCATGCAGATAAACAGTGACGACCCTGTGTGCTAAGTACATAGAAAGAGAAAAGCAGGGGAGCCAGAGTTTTTCCTGAGTTAGGTCAACAATCACAAACTTGTCTGTGACCCTGGGTCCAGGGATGGGGACACAGGAAAGGAGCACCTAGGAGGAGCCCATAATCCAGACATGGGCAGGAGGTAAGAAAATCTCCAGGCAGGAGGCAAAGCTCAGGAGTTAGCTAGGAAAAGGTGAAAGGGGATGGACAAGTATTTCAAGGAGAGAACCCATTCCAAGGAGGCAGGAAATGGCATGGCCCACATGATGGGGAACTGTAAGTAGACTCACAAGTGGTCTCCTTAAACCCTAGGAAGGGACTCAACAAGACACAAGGCTGGACAGAGGGGGTCAGCTCATGGAAGCCCTCGACTGACTTGTTAATGGGCTTAATTTTGTCCTGACCTTGACAGGGAGCCATGGAATGATTGCAGGGATGAGAGTATCACATCAGATTTGCATTTTAGAAGGATTATTTCAGCAGCCGAGTCAAGTATGGATTAGATAGGGTCAGGCTGGAGACAGAAAGATTGGATAGGAGGCTCTTATATTCATCTGGACAAGAAGTGAAGAAAATCTGAACTAAGGCAGGCATAATGGAAATGGGGAAGAGCGGCAAGGCTGGAGCATGAGCAAGGAAGCAGACTCAGCAGGTCTTGGTGACTGATTGGATATGAGGCGTGAGGAAGGGGCAAAAGACAAGCCTGGCTCCCAAGGTTTTAGATTAAGCAGCTGGGTAAAAGGTGACCCCATTCAAGGAAGAAAAGGTGGGTTTCATAGGTAGATCATGTTGTATTTGAGGTGCTGGGGGGATATTAAGAAAATGTAGGGTCTGCAACTCTGAAGGAAGCTATGCTGGAGATAGAGGTTTGAGAGTCATCAGCGTAGCCTTGGTGGCTTAAAGACAAAAGAATAGATAACATTACCTTCAAAAGTGTGGGTAGAGGGGGAAGGGAGAAGAAGATCCAGGACAAAACACTGGATACTACCTGCATTTAAGGGACCGATAGAGGAAGAGGAGCCCACTTCAGCAGAGAAGGGGTAGTCAGAGAGGTGGGGGGAAATTCGAGGTGACACCACAGAGCAAAACGGAGAGTCTTAGGCATGGCCATTAGTGCGAAATGCTACAGACAGGACAAGGAAGTATCAGGAAAGACTTTAAAAGGGACAAAAAAAGGTTATTGGATGTCCTGTCTAACTTCCCCATCAAGGTTATCTCTGCTTTTCATTGTCTATCAGCTATTTTACAACCCTCTAATTTGTAGAAAACTGGTAATGCAAATGTTTCTTGTCCACAGAAATGCAAATCAGTTGTGTATGGTAGAGTGCAACTGATTAGTGCCTCGTGGACAAAAACTCATTTCAGTGGGTTTCCCTGGTGGTGCAGTGGTTAAGAATCCGCCTGCCAATGCAGGGGACACAGGTTCGATCCCTGGTCTGGGAAGATCCCACATGCCGCGGAGCAACTAAGCCCATGCACCACAACTACTGAGCCTGTGCTCTAGAGCCCACGAGCCACAACTACTGAGCCCACGTGCCACAACTACTGAAGCTCCCACACCTAGAGCCCATGCTCTGCAAGAAGAGAAGCCACCACAATGAGAAACCTGCTCACCGCAATGAAGAGTAGCCCCCACTCGCCACAACTAGAGAAAACCCGCGCGCAGCAACGAAGACCCCACACAGCCAAAAATAAATAAATTAAAAAAAAAATTCATTTCAGAATTCCTGGTTTACCTATCTGAGTGTGGTACTTTGAATTATCCTTTGAATCAGTTAAAACATTTTACTGGATCTCTCGTTAATTAATGGATTAAATACACTTTTTGACACATTCATTTTATATTTGTATGCAAATCATGATTTAACCTTTGTTTAAAAATGATCCTATAACAGAAGAAAATAACTGAAAAGCGACCATTGGATTTGATGACTAGAGCAAGATCTGTTTGGAAGGTTTGGCAGGATCAGAAGATAGACTGTAGTGTGTTCAGGTGGGGAAGTGATAAAAACGAGGAAGCACAGACAATGGATTTCCAGAAACTTGGCTGGGAATGGAAGGAGAGAGATTGGGTATTAGCTGGAGGGCACCATATTGTGGAAAGAAAGAAGTATTTCTTTTACGGCTGGCACCACAATTCCTTTTTAAAGTGTCAATACCTTGGTAAGCTGTGCTGGGTATAAAAACATGGCAGAAGCACAAATGAGGGGGGGCTAGAATAGGGTGCTATGGGATGACAAAAAAGGGTCACTTAATTTGACATGGGGGTGTAAGTCTTCCCTGAAAAGATAACTCCTGGTTTGAGTCTTTAAATAGGAGTGAGTTGAGTCTTTTTTTTTCTTTCTTTCTTTTCTTTGCTGTGATTATGGAGTCCCGGAAGGAGTCAGAGATGTTGCACTGAGTCCATGCCAAGTATGAAGGAAACAAGCTGTGGTGGGAAAGCCTTAGGGTCAAAAACTTCAATCCTTCCTCTTGCCACTGGTTTGCCATAAATATTATACAGAAGCCAAGGGTTCTGAATGGAAAATTGGTGAGGAGCATTTGTAAATGTACTGCTCTGAAAATCTGAGTTGCTTCATTGCCACCAGGTTGGTATCCATCCATAGAAGACACCAAAATCATGGAATCCTGGTTGTTAGTGCTTAGAAGGAAACTCAGAGATCAGTGGTGCAATTCCCTGCCTTGTAAAAATGCCATTCTGGTTGCGTAAGTTCCCTGATTTTTGACAGATAAAAAGTGTGACAGATAAAAAGTGTGAAGGTGTTTCCCTGCCCTCAGGGAGTTCATCGTCACTGACAGAGTCCAGCTCCCTGAATCAGAGCTGCACAGCTAGCCCACAGGCCTGAACTCAAATATTAGGCTTTTTGCCCTCAATCGACCAGAATTCCCAATGTTTCTACATTTGCCCTGAGGTTTTTTCTTCCCCCAATGGAGTTTTTAAATCCAAGAGAAACCTATGTCCAGTGCTGGAGGTGCTGTGTCCTCCCATAAGGAAGGGGCAATTCTTGAACAATGAGGTTTGTCTCTCTTTTCCTACCCTAGTGAGGGTCTGCCCTTTCAAAGGAGGATCTGAGATTCCAGCTCCTTTCTCTGACATGCAGAGAGACCAAAGGGACAGGCATCCAAAAAAATTATTTTAATAAGTGAAGATACTGTTAATAACCCTTTGGTTTAATTAGAAGGAGAGAGCTGGAGGCCTGGGGGCTCTGAGGCCAGAAGTTTCTTGGGTTTATTTGCTGAGCTCTTCTGAGCTGTCCCACTGGGTATTGAGATGGAAGATAGGGGAATTCCCTTTAAGGCCTAGCTTCAGAGGCCCATTCTTCTGAACGTTGTACATAATCACATTTATGAAAGTGCTTGGCACATTTACTTAATAAATGCTAGCTTCTTCCCTATCCTAAGCACCCCCCAAACTTCAGGTAGTTTCATTGAAGAAAGGGGTCCAGGGAGCAAGAGAGCAAGGTCAGTGGAACTAGAGTGGTAAGTGACAAAGTGAGGAGGGAGGTGGGCAGGGGCCAGCTACGGTAGGGCCTGTTGGAAATGAAAGGAGTGTGGATTTTATTCTAAGTGGAATAGGAAGCCCTAAGGCCCGGAGCAAAGGAGTGAAGTGATGTGATTTACATTTTAAAAGGATTACTCAGGTTGTGTTATTTTAGTTAAAGTCTAATTTTACAGTATTTATGGTGAAACTAAGAAGAGATTCTTTTTTTTCCCCAAGTAGGGTAACAATTCCTTAGGGAATCACTATCAATGCCCCGCTGTGGAGAACAGACTCTAGGGGCACAGAGAATGGAGGCAGAGAGACCACTTAGCCACTGCAAGAGTCTGGGCAGTGCCGAAGGACCATTGGGCTAGAGGATAGCAGTGGAGGCCATGTGTTGTGATGGGTTTGGGGAAACATGCTCATTTAATATCCAATTTTGCCAGCTCTTCCCTCGGCTGATGAAGTAGCATTATTATGTCCATTTTATGGATTAGAAAACTGAGACTCAGAAAGTTTCAGTAACTTGTCCAAGGTCACATGGTTAATAAATGGAGCGTGGACTAGAATCCATATCTCCTGATTCTCAAACTGTACAGTTGACAGATCTAGATCCTGCAAGCCAGGTCTGGGACATTGTGATGCCAGCCATTAAACAATTCCAAGTAGGCCCACCACACAGAGCACTCCAAGTCTTGGGACACCAAAGAACCTAGGTTGAGGTGCCAGATATGGCGATGGCTGAGCTGCTGGACGTGGGAACCCCTCTTATTCCATCTCCTAGGGATTTTTGTCTGAGAATCTGGCACTATCTCTCATGGCAGTGGAGGGAATGGTTCTCAGGGCCATTGGAAGATCAAGGGACCCCCACTCCCTCTTGAAGAAGAGCCAGAAGACAGTGTCTGTACTTATTGATGGTTAGGAGGTGAAGGAACGCAGAGAACCCTACTGGGTTGAGGTGGAGAACGCTCCCTCAGACTAGTGGGGTGCAATGGGGAAGGTTGTTTCCTACCCGTTGTTCAGAACTCACTCAGGAGGCAAGATGTGGAAGAGACAGGAAACCATATCAAAAGAGAAATGGTCTGAAGAATCAAGTATTTAACTCAGAAAAGAGGCATCTCAGAAGAGACATGACATCATGATAACTACGTTTCAATATCAAAAGAGTCGTTTGGGAAAAGGGGGTGGCGACTACAGACAACATTGCCGTGAAGGCAGAATTATAGCCATTGGGAGAAAATTGCAAGGAGGCAGATTCATGCTCAGTAGAAGGAAGAAATGTCTTCCAATTAATCTTGCCAAAATAATAGAAAATCCTGTTTTTTTTTTTTAAAGTAGTAATAATAAATTAACAATACTTCATGTTTACATCTACTAGGTTGAACCATATAACATTGCTAATGTTCGACCATTTCTGATCTACAAAAACAGCAATTTCATATGGCTTGACTTACTACATTTTCCCATCTCAGAATAATTTCCAAAGTCCTTTTAATGGCCTACAAGTCCTCACAGGATCTGTTCGACCCCACCTTTCTTTCTAATAGGATTTCCTACCACCTTTCTCTACTCCCCCTGGACAGACCCCTTGCTGGGGGCTTTGAACCCTCTAAACTCATTTCTTGCCTCAGGGCTTTGCAGCTGCTGTTCCCTGTGCCTAGAATATTCTTTTTCCAAGTTTACCTTTCCTTTTTTTTTTTTTTTTTTTAAGATTTATTGATTGATTGATGGATTGATTGCTGTGTTGGGTCTTCGTTTCTGTGTTAGGGCTTTCTCTAGTTGCGGCAAGCGAGGGCCACTCTTCATGGCGGTGCACGGGCCTCTCACTATCGCGGCCTCTCTTGTTGCGGAGCACAGGCTCCAGACGCGCAGGCTCAGTAGTTGTGGCTCACAGGCCTAGTTGTTCCGCGGCATGTGGGATCTTCCCAGACCAGGGCTCGAACCCGTGTCCCCTGCATTAGCAGGCAGATTCTCAACCACTGTGATTCTCAACACACTGTGTGTGTAGGGAAGCCCCTACCTTTCCTTTTATCTTAGAGGCTTTCTCTGACCACCCAACATAAAGTCCATCCCCCACTGTCCCCTATATTCCGCTCTGCTCTCTTCAGAGTACTTACCCTTATCTGACATACACCTATTTGTTTATTGTCCATCTCCCATCATTATAATATAAATGCTACGAGAGCAGGGACTTTGCATTGTTCCCTGCTGTACCCCAGGGTTTGGAACAGTGCCAGACATATGGTGAATGTTCAATAAATATTTTTTGCATGAATGAAGGAACGATTTTTATCAACGAGGAAACTGAGGCCCGAAGAGGTCAAATGATTTTCCCAAAGGCATAGAGCTGGTGCCTGGAAAAGCTGGAGGGGGAAGCCCAAACATTCAGATTCCAAAGCTCATACTCCATAAAAAGCCACCCTGCTTTTCAGTCCCCTGATGGCCTTGATGCAGAACCCACTTGTCTCTGAGGCCAAATAGTGGCTCCTCCTTTGGGTCCATAGTTGGACCAGATGGCCCCAGAGATGCCTTCAATTTTTGAGATTCTCTTCTCCACAGGTAAGCATCTATTTTAGTGAGGGCTCTGAGAAGAGCAAGATTGTGGTCACCCCTCAGGCTATAGCATCACTGAGGATCCAGACTAGGAGGGTTGGCACGATACTGTTTGCAAAGAAATCCTAACCTGTGTCTCTTCTGGGGAGTTGGAACATTTATCTGAACCTCAAAATATGAAATATTCCCCAGTTTGCAAATGAATGCGGGATGTGTTTGCATAGCGACCGCCAAGAGAGCAGTATTATGTGGAGAGGAACAGAAAGACAAAACTCCCCGGTTCAGTTCTGGAAGCTGACGGCTCTGCTCTCCCCGGGAGGTTGCCTCTGTGTGGCTAATTACAATGAATAAAGGAAGTGGGAAAGTGAGTGCCGATGAAGTGATCTTTCTCCTGCCCCAGGTTCCTGCTTTGCAAAGAGCTGGTCTTTTGGTTTCAGAACCCTGGGGACCATAAAGATGTTCTCTATTGTCCCAGATGGATGGGCACATTCTCCCAATAGCAGGTCACTGTTAAAGCTGCCAGTATCTTGTGTGCATGTGTAGGGGTGGGGGGTACGGTTGTAGGAGCAATGTGTGTGGCATGGGATGCTGCAGAGTGGCGATGGCATGGGGTGGGGATGGGATGCTAGCGTGTTAAGAGACCCAAGTAATCAACTCACATTTGAATAGCATTTAGCAATTTACAAAGGGCTTTTGTGTACCTCATCTCATTGTGTGTTCACAACATTTTACAGATAAAGAAAAGGCAGCTCAGAAAGATGTGCTGACCTGCCCTGAATCAGAGTTCCAGGAGGCACTGCTGGGATTTTTTTTTTACAGTTTATTTATTTATTTATTTTTGGCTGCGTTGGGTCTTTGCTGCTGTGGGCGGGCCCTCTCTAGTTGCGGCAAGCGGGAGCCACTCCTCGTTGCAGTGCGCGGGCCTCTCATTGCGGTGGCTTCTCTTGTTGCGGAGCTGGGGCTCTAGGAGCCTGGGCTGCAGTAGTTGTGGCCCGCGGGCTCCAGAGCGCAGACCCAGTAGCTGTGGCGCACGGGCCCAGTTGCTCCGCAGCATGTGGGATCCTCCCGGACCAGGGCTCAAACCCGTGTCCTCTGCATTGGCAGGTGGATTCCTAACCACTGCACCACCAGGGAAGCCCCAAGCACTGCTGGGATTTTAACCTAAATCTTCTCATTCCAGATTCCATGCTCTTTTCATAACCCCTGGGCAATTGTTGACATCTTTAGTGATGCCCACTGTTCTCCTTTCTCCAGGCTAACACAAGCTAACATTTACTGAGTACTCACGTGCTGAGAACTTTACTAAGCACGTTATATGGGATAGGAAGTCTTAGTCCATTTCACAGGGAGAAAGGTGAGACACAGAGAGATAAAGGAAATTACTGTAGGGGAACAGAATTTGCCACCCTAAAATATGTTTTTAGCGTATTGTTTTAATCTCGTTATTTTCTGTGAAACAGTAGGCTTGGGAAGGGCTCTGAAAACTGAGTAGGCGTTGCCCTATTGTAAGAAACATTTACATCTGTAAGGGAAATCTCCATTTGTCAGGATGTCTCCCTCCCTGTACCAGGAAGAGGAGGATGACCAAATCTCTAGAAGTTCTTACCAATGAAGAAGGCAAAGACTTAAATCTGCATCGTAATCACCCTTGTTTGCTGGGTGATTATAACCTCCCATAACTGACTCTCCCCACCCTCAACCTCGGTTTTTGTCTTTAGCTGAGGATGGTATTTAAGGGAAGGGCTTTGGTCATTTTGCTGAGTTACTCAGTTTTCCTGGGTCTCTCTCCTGTGTACATGTTACTAAATTTTTGTTTGATTTTCTCCTGTTAATCTGCTTCATGTCAATTTAATTCTTAGACCAGCCAGAAGAACCTAGAAGGGTAGAAGAAAATTTCTTCATCCCCAACATTATCCAAGGTCAAGCTGGAGCAAGAGGTGAAGCTGTGTATTAATCAGGATAGGACACACTATGCTGCAGTAACAAACAGCTCCAAAATTTCAATATCTTAACAAAACAAAGATTCACTTCTCCCTCAAACTACATGTTTGTCATGGGTTGTCAGAGGAGCTCTGCTTCACATCATCACTCAGGGGCCCAGGCCGAGAGGGACTCCACTATTATGAAGCTGCACCATCTGGAATAAATGAGCTCCTGTCGCTATGGCAGGTGAAGAAAGAGCTGGAGGGTCTCACACTAGCAATTAAATGCTTTGGTCTGGAAGTGACATGTCACTTTTGTTTATAGAACACTGGCCAAAACTAGTCAGGCTGGCCTTGTCCAATAGCCAGGGGACTCAGATAGAGGACTCAATATTAGTGAGTACTGGTAATGTCTATCAGCTTGGCAGACTGACTTGAGAGCCCATGTTTTAATCACCATGCCATCCCACTTCATCAAGGATGGACTCCTCCAGGGTAAATTCCCTTTATGCGTTATGTTTGTGGGTTTGGTTCCCTTCCCTCCATCCCTGCATTCCTTTAGCACATATTGAGCAACTATATGCCAGGGACTCTGTTAGATGATGAGCCTTCCAGCGCCTTTATTTTAAGAGGAAAGTACTAATGTGTTATACACAAAACCCTGTGATCAAAGCTAACAGTTACAAATGAGATCAGTGAGAGGCAGCTCACCTGTCCTGAGACTTGCTAGGAGGGAGAGAGGGTGAGTACATAATGAATCAGGCAAGGCTTCCTGGAAGAGATGGCCTTTGACCTGGGCCCTAAAGATATGCAAAATCTAGAAATAGGAAGGTAAAGGGACATGGGCATTCCAGGCAGAGAAAAGAGCTTAGACAAAAGCACAGAGGCAGCAAAGTGCAGGAGTATGCCAAATAAGGCATGATTCTGTCGGACTGTCTTGAAATGTTGGGTAAGTGAAAGGGAAGGATGAATGGTCTGATCCTTTGGAAAGGTGATCTTGGGGTAGATCTTGGAGGACTTTGAAGTTCACCCCTTTGGTGTGAAGGTACAGACAAGAGCACATTTGTGCCAAGGGCAAGAGCTCCTGCTGTGAGGCAGGAGACCTCCCAAGGAGGGAGTAGCTTGTTAAACTCTGCAAAGAGTGGTGATAAAGGGCCTGTTGGTGTCATTACTGTTAGGGGAACCCTGACTGAAACCTCCTGCCCTGGCCAGGCACCATAGTAACCACTTGCATGAGTTATCTTAAACAGGAGGTCCTGGTAAGGAATTCGGAACTAACAAGCTACCACCAACCAGAAGAATTCAGGAAAGGTCAAAAGGAGAGAGGAGACACCAGTCCATATGTCCTACCAACCTCCCAGAATCCTCCTCGCTG
Source organism: Balaenoptera ricei (assembly GCF_028023285.1). Lineage (NCBI taxonomy): Eukaryota > Metazoa > Chordata > Mammalia > Artiodactyla > Balaenopteridae > Balaenoptera > Balaenoptera ricei. Next base: position 115,352,513 of record NC_082639.1, on the reverse strand, counting down.
GAATCCATCTTGGCTGAGTGATGTGCACACCACCAGGAAGGACCCTGAGTCACAACGATTGGCCAGAGACAACCCAGAAACTCATCCCATCACCATAAAACCCGAGACTGTGAGCCACGTGGCAGAGCAGTTCTCCTGGGTCCCCTTACCCTCCTGCTCTCCACCTGGGTGCCCCTTCCCAAAAAAGTCTCTTGCTTTGTCAGCACGTGTGTCTCCTCAGATAACTCATTTCCAAGTGTTAGACAAGAGCCCACTCTAGGGCCCTGGAAGGGATCCCCCTTCCCGCAACATTACTACTTGTCTTCAGGCTGGGGGTGACTTAAGGGAAGGGCTTGGGCCCCTGTCACAGGAAGAGGCCTAATACATGAGACAGGCTCCTGCGGCCTATCTAGTGCCTAGATATGAGAGTGGGTTCCCCCTAAAACCAAGTCCCCGTCGAGCTTATGACTAATCTCTCCATCTAAAACTTTATTCTATTTCTTGTCCCACCCCTGTTCCCCTCAGGATTGAGGAATATCAAAGAAAAGTGGGAATTGAAACTGAGCAAGACCCTGCAGGATGCTCCTGGGCACAGAAGCATTTCTGTGTCCCTCATTTCTTATTTGTAGAAAAAAGCTTTAGTCTCCTAGGTCTTCCCTGAGTTCCAAAGAGCAGACTCAAGCAGTTACTAATTAGGGAAGTGAGGGGATGCAGAAACAAAGGAAAAGCAGTCAAGAAACAATAGTTCAGTGATGGACAGAGTCCTAGTTCCTCCTCGAGGGACACACCTAACAATTTGACACACATCTTTGAGTTGTTCTGTGGGAATGAAGATGCCCACCCAGGTGGAGGATGGTGACTACATGCTGACCACAAGTCTGTAGACCCCAGACTGGCTGGAACCAGAAGGCTGATGATTAAAATTCCCAAAACACCACTCTGTTATCTCACCACCAACCAAAAAGAAAAAAGTCATGCTCCCTGCAACCCTCATCCCAAAATGTTGCCTTTAAAAACCTTACACCTTGGCCAGTCAGTAAGATGAATCCAAGAAACGTCTCCCATCTTCTTGGTCAGTGTCCTCTTAATCAATAAACCTTTCTCTGCCCCAAACTCCAATGTTTCAGTTTATTTGGGCTCACTGTATGTAGGGCACATGAACTTGGGTTTGACAACAAGTATCGTGTGGTGCCCTATACAGCTCACAGACTTGTCCCAAAGTACCTGCTGGCCTTGGGCTGGGCTCTGGGGATGCAGAGAGGAATAAAATGCATCCCAAGCAGATACAAAGCACAGGAAACACCCCACCTAACACTACTTGGCCTAACAGAATTCACTTGGCCTCCATGTTTGCACAAACGTGCTTCTTCTCCTTTCTCTCTCTCTCTCTTTCTTTAACTCTCTCTGTTTGCTTCTGGATTCCAACTATCATGCCATATTTTACCTATGCCAGTTCAACTTACCTGGCTGTAGCCTCGAGATTCACCTTGCACGGAGGCCTCTTATTCCCATCCAGCTTGGACGCCCCTTGAGCTACCTACAGGCTCTGGTCCAGGACACGCTCCAAACTGCAGCCCCCACTGCGTCCTGCCCCACCCTCTGTAGTAGCTCTGGGTTGTGCCCTACAACATTCTTGGAAATGGGTTGCATTACCTCTAAAGTATTTTTTTTCAGCTCTCTTACATCCCTAGCTCTGACTGTGTTCTGTGTCCCTTGTGTACAAAAAGGCTACTGTGGACCATCTTTAGTTTCCTGGATTGTTAACTGGATGAGGGAAACAATAAACCCTTGTATTTCTTTAGTGATTTATAGCTTTCAAAAACATTATCTGAAAACAATTTTTCCCCCCGTTATCCTCAAACACTCCTGTGAAAAGAGTAAAGTAAAATCTTTGCAAATTCTACTAAACTCGGAGAATTTAGAATTTCTCAGCAGGATGGCCTCTGTGTGTGTGTACCGCTGCACCATCTGTTTTTTCATTCTGTTTCACTTCAAGTTCAAAGGGTTGGCGACCTGGTAACTTTGCTTTTTACCCAAACCAGTGCATTTTATTTATTTTTTTTTTAATTTTATAACTACTTTATTTATTTATTTATTTATTTATTTATTGGCTGTGTTGGGTCTTCGGTTCGTGCGAGGGCTTTCTCCAGTTGCGGCAAGCGGGGGCCACTCTTCATCGCGGTGCGGGGACCGCTCTTCATCGCGGTGCGCGGGCCTCTCACCATCGCGGCCCCTCCCGTTGCGGGGCACAGGCTCCAGACGCGCAGGCTCAGCAGTTGTGGCTCACGGGCCCAGCTACTCCGTGGCATGTGGGATCTTCCCAGACCAGGGCTCGAACCCGTGTCCCCTGCATTAGCAGGCAGACTCTCAACCACTGCGCCACCAGGGAAGCCCCAAACCAGTGCATTTTAAATAAATGAAATCAGTCCTGTTCATCCTCACACTCCCAAATCCTTCGCGATTTGGATCCCAGATTCATTCTCCCCCCCATTTCCTATCCCCATAATCAGATTTGGCACAGAACATTTGGATGCTGTGTTCCAAAAGCACAGAGCCTCTGGCTGTTTGTCTCTGAACTGCCATAATTGGCCTCAGGCTTCTGCAACAGACACAAACTGGTGAATAAAATGTGTTTGCCCCACAGCCTGGAGGTGACACAAATATATAGTCTCTGCCATCTCAACCCAAAAATCTATCTTTTCCTCCAACTTAGATCATTTCACTCCAAATCAGGCAAGCTTTTAAGTAACTAGAGTTGCTCATGCATTAAACAACACAAAACATGGTAATTTTTAAAACATTTATATTTATATATATAAAAAAATTAAATATATATAATATATAGTGTGCTTGAGACTAAAAATATAGTACATAATATTTAAAAAAAAAGGAAAATGAAAAAAGGCAGAATAGGAAAAAGTGTGAGGGACACACAGATACACATTGCTAAAAATCTACGATGGTTTGTCCTAACAAAAATAATATTTTTTTTTCCTCTCCTCTTAATTATCATCATGGATCCATTTATTATCAGGGTTTGGGTGGAGAAAATTTAACTGGAGCCAGAAGTGGTGGTTGTAATCCCAAGAATAGTGGGGTAGAAAAAGGGACCACAGGGAGCCCTGGGCCTCATTCTGGTGTAATTGGAGGCAGCAGCCGAATCTTCTGGGTCACTATTACTAGCAAGATTGCGTCGAGAATTTGATTGTATTGGCAACTTGGCTGCTCTCTCCCCAGAATTAGGGGTACTCCCAGGGGGAAGCATCTGAAGATCCCAGAAGTGAACAGAAGAACCCATGGCCCACCAACACTTGCAAAGCCCAGTGGTTGGGGACAGCAAAAAGCCAGGATCAGGGGACAGGAGATTGGTAGGAATGAGTGATAGCTCTATGCAAACAGTTATTATTATCATTATTGTTATTATTTTTAAGGGCAGGCTTGTACCAGAACCGCCCAGTATGGCCTGTGACTTCTGCACAGCAATTATTCCTCCAGGGACAGGGCCTGGAGCTCCCTCACAGTGATGCAAGAAAATGGGATTCTGCCCCGCCCCATCTCCCAAATTGAGGAATCTCCCGAGCCACACATCTTTCCATCCTCTTCCAGCAGCACAGAAGTGGAAGGTCAGGACCCAGCTGATAAGTGAGGCCAGTGCCTTACAGAAAGAGGCTGGCCTCCAGGAAAGGAGAGGTATCATGGGGGGATAAGGGGGAGGCAGGGAGAAGGGGATGGGTTATTTAAATGCTAATTTTATAGCCTCTTCACAAAAATAAATGCCTTTCCAATTACATCCCTTGGTCTGTGCACTTCAATATTCTATTATCACCTCCTTACTGGTCCCACCAGGGTCAGAAGCTTCACTAATGCCTTCCAGGTGATTCCCTCGACATGCAGAGGGCCCGTAGGGGCACAGAGTGGTGACCTGGCTCAGGACACACAGCACTAAGTTGGCAGAGAAGCCAGGGTTTCCGAGGCCGGGGTGCTGGGGTGTGCAGCAGTGGGGAGAGAACCGCCCTCACAGCAGAGTGAGGCAGTGACTGAGCCAGTTCAGTCCAACTGGGCTCTTGGCTTTAACGTGGTTTTCTCCAAACCCGAATGGCCCAACACTGCTATGTACATGGGTCAAGTACACTGAGAGACCATCTGATTCCATCTGAAGGAGCCCAGGACTTGTGGCTCCTGACAGAACACCACCCGTTTAACGAGAGGGCACCAGGGTGAAAGAGACTCCAGGGCTCCATCCTGTAAAGCAGAAAAGGCTGCCTTCAAAATTATAAGGAAAGCAGCACCTGCTGGGACAAGGAGAAGGTGCAGTGCCTGGAGACGGGGTGGGGATGGGGTGGGAATCAAACTAACCTCTTTCATCCTGTGCAGGGCATCTGTGAGAGTATAGCGCTGCCCCTATCCCTGGCTGCTTTCCTTTCTGACTTATGGTGGGTTTTGCTTCATGAGTACTTTGTGGCTAGACTTGGAGGGATCTGGGATTTAGGATGCAAGCCGGGCCCTCCACAAGGAGACTGTGGGTCATCCAGAATCACAAGAACGTCTTCAAGATCCAGAACTTAAGTCAAAAACTGCTGGACTCCCTCTTCACTCTACCAGCTGCCCTTCCAAACTGCTCCTGCAGAGATGCCAGCTGTTCTCACGCCTTGCCCTCTGGCTCGAGACATCTTAGCCTGCAGGCTTCCCCTTGCTCAGTAAGTGAGGCTGGCTGTCCCCAGGCCACCGGAGTGCTCCTGAGGACTGGGGTGGAGGGTGGCTGCTTCCATTTCTCCCTACGGAGAAGGCTGCCTGAAACCTGGGTGCACAGTGAAGGAAACTCACCGTGCCCTGACCTAGCCAGAGACACCTTTGCAAAACTGTCAGGATTCTGAGTGGGGAGCAGCGCAATGGCCAAAGGATAACCCCACATCAATTTCACTGAGGTTTAGGATATGATTTTTGTTGCTGTTTGGGATTAAGGGGTTTCTAGTGGAAATTCTTTCACAACACTTCTGACAAGGTGATGAAGCCCACAGTGAAAGCTTCTTTCAAGATAGGAGAACCTTTCAATTCTCCCATCCCTCCACCTGCTCAGTCACTGTTCCCAAATCCTTGCTAGGGATGGCAGGCCCTTGCACCTCACCAAATGAATACAGCAAGAGCAGGATAATTCGAGGTTTGTGCAACTCTCCCCCTTCATCTTAAAGACCGGAAAATAGGGGGCAATGAACCTAAAGAGGTTAGGCCAAGGTCACTCAGTAAATGGCAGCTTCAGAACTGGGTCCCACGTCTCCTGACCCCTTGGTCTTCCCACCAAAACTAAAATGGCAAAGGCAGTCAGGATCACCAAAGTGACCACATCAAGGACTGAGGCACCATGCTGGGGGACTCCAGCCTCAGACAGCAACCCTCCATGCTCAAGGGCACCTGCCACTCCCCAGAAAAGCAATTCCACTGGCTTAACAGGTCGATCCCAATTCAGATTCTGGTCAGACCAGAGTGCAAGTTGCAGAGGGCAGAGATGGCCTTGGATGCTGACATCTCCCTGTGCCTTGCATGGTGCTTGCTTGATACCCAGGTACTGTAACGTGTTAAGGAACAGAGAACAGGGAAGTAGCTCTGTATCTGGCTTCCAAAACCCATGGTTCCTACAGTGTCAGCTGAGTTACCGAGTGACCTCAGGTTCTCCTTCTCTCCATCAACAGAATGGACCCAGCACTAAAACCAAAAAGGAGTAAACAAGCGAATGCGGCCAAACCCCTAACAAAAGTAAATGTCTTTTGGAATATTCCTGTTTAAAAAGCCACCATCTTTAGATTTTAACTGTTTATATTACCCATGGCTTCTGTGAAAATCATCAAAATATGCATGAATTTGCACAGGAACCTGCATCCTTAACAGACCTTGTCACTGAGCTCACAGAAAAGGACTCCGCAGGAAGGAGTCAGCTTCCAGGGGTGAGGGTGGAATAGCGCTGGGAGCCTGTATGATGCCTCTGGAAGGGCCGGTCCTCGGGACTTGCCCCCAGTGAAGTGAAGGAGGATGCAGAGGCAGTTCGAGAGGCTGGAACTGGAACTACTTTCTTCCTGGGTATGAGCGGGTCCTTACCAGCCAAGGGATGGTGAGGAATGTCACCCCGCAGAGCCATCCGCAAAGGTGGCGATGGCCCGTGACTGATGGGCATGTAACTCATTAAAGCGAACATGACTAATGAACGGGCGACCCCGAGAAAGGGCAAAGCGCATTCCGGGGATTGCAGCGGAGGACCCGCCCGCTCAAGGGGAAGAGGGGACCCTGCTTCTAGGGAAGGGGAGGCCGGGGCGGGGGAGGGAGTTCTCTTTGGAGCGCCGGTTCTCTTTGGTCAGGAGGTGGCGGCTGAGAATGCGGAATGCATGTGCAGGCGTGCGTGCGCGTGTGTAGAGGGAGGTGAGGGTGGGTGTGGGGGGCCGCCTGGGCCGTGGCTGCCTGCAGTGCCCTTCCGCGTGACCTTACCAGGCCCGCCCTTCCTCTTACCAGGCCCCCTCACCCGTCGGTCCCCTAAACTCTGCAACACTTGGCAGTGAGTTTGCGCTCACAATACCGGCTCCCCGCGCAGCCACCCACCCAGGGCCGGTCAACCGAAGCTGGACACTCAAGGCACTGAAACTGGAAGAAGGAATCTGATTGGTCCAAGAAAAAATCAGACACTTAACAGAACAAAACCCGTCTAAAGAGAACATCTCCCGTGCCCCCGGGAAGGTGGCCTCTCTAACCAGCTGGTTGGCCCTAGGGTAGGACAGCAGAGCCCGACAGCCAGGCCCCCTCCCTGTCCTATCAGCGCCCATCGGATGACAGGTCTCACCGCCTGAATGTTTAAAAATGGATTCAAAGTGCTTGGAGACTGAAAGAGTAATGGAAGGTGTTGGGAATCTGGTGAAGAACAGATGCCCCCTTTCCTTTCCACTGGGACTTGTATTTGGGTGGGGGACTCCCTACAGCTTTTTTGCTTTTTTTCTCCAAATGAGGTTTTTATTGTTTTTTTGTTGTCTTTGAAAAATAGCCTATAGCACTCCCACCCTCACCCCACCACTCCCCAGGCATGCTAGAGAGTTAAAGCCAGGAAGTGGGGCAGACTGGGCAGGGGAGGGGGGCTTGGGGGGGCTCACTCTAGCGTGGGTTCTGGAAACTGCTATATAGCACACTGCTGTCTGGCTAGTGACTCAGGACATGGTTCCTGACCTTTCCTTCTCCATCACGACCCCCTGGCTTACCTGGCCGGCCCAGCACAGAGGAGAAGCAAAGGGGGCAGCACTACGGGACATACCTGGATCCCTCTGCAGGCAGACAGACAGGTGTCCCCATGGGCAGCCAGGATGACTGGCACTTTACTCCCAGCTGAAGGAGGGCTGGATCTGAACTTGGTGCCAGGACTAAAATAAATCCAAGGTCCTTTCTGCAGTCCCAAGGAGGGAGAGATGCATCCAAGGTATGTACGCAGACGACAGATGGACTGGCCAGGCTACCCCACTTCCACCTATCTGTACCAGAGCCACCCACCCCTACACTTCATGCCCCCTGGGCCAAAGCCTGTTCATCTCCACATGACCCCCTGTCTACTCACGGGAGATCAGAGGGGTGGGATAGAAAGGGAATGCTAAAAAGTGCCCCCTCTGCTCTCCGCAACCTTCACTTTCCCCGTCCCCAGGCTGGGGCCAGGCGAGAGTGCAGGTCAGAAGAGACACATCCTCCCGAAGAAGAGGGAAGGGCAGGCCCAGGAGGCTGGGGCATGCACAGAGCACCATCCTCGGGACGGGGTGTTTCCGGGAGACCTGCTCCCTGCCTGCCACGGTGGGAGGAGGAAGGCTGGTCCAGGACGGGAGCAACAACGAGCAATGCCCCTGAATATCAGGGAACAGCTGTGAGAGCCTTCTCCTCTGCCCCGCAGAGATGCCCCGGCCAGGCTCTAGCCCTACACGTGCGTCTGCATGCGCTGCTGGAATCTCTGGCCGTAGTCCGAGTGCTGGGAGGTGTAGGAGAATCGCGTGGCAGTGGCGTACTTGCCAATGGGGTCATATGCCTCATACGGGGTCCGCTCCAGGCCGGACGGAGGGGCCTGGGGGTAGCCCAGTCGGTAGGTGGGGTACCCTGCTGCCCCGGGGAAGGGATGGGAATTGAACTTCTCATAGTTCTCGTAGGACAGCTGGCTGGTGGTGTCGGTGCCAGCTGGGGCAGCAGGACCTGGGGGTGTGGGCTCAGGGCCGTAGTCAGAGGCCGGGGCCCGGCTGTAGGTGTTGAGCTGGGCATAGCCGCTGGAGTGGGAGAGGCGGGAAGAGGGGCGGCCATCGAAGCGGGCAGGGCCGGGGGCACGGTAGTCAGCATAGAGCACTGCCCTGGAAGACGGGCGGTCTTCGTGGGCACGCACATTGTAGTAGCCGTTGGTGGGATCCTGGGGGGCAACGAGAGAAGAGGATGGAGGAGGGGAGTCTCTCTTGGGGGAAGGGTGTCGTCACGTCATGGCCCTCTGGGCCTCTTTCTCTGGCTCTGCCCTGGGTTCTCAGCCAATAGCTCCCCACCTCCTGTTTCCTCAATAACCTGCTGACCGCTCCTTCCCAAACCTGCCCTCACCTCCACCCTACAGGCCCTCAGAGCCCCCGTTCCCACCAGCCCCCGTGTGCCGGCCCCTCCCGCTTTCCCACCTTCATCTCATACTCCTCCCGGGTGTCGATGGTGTCACAGCGCAGGTCCTGCTTCAGGTCCACGTCATCCTTGAAGGACTGCAGAGCAGCAGGAGTGGGGCATCAGGAGACAGACACCCTGCCCTTGTCCTCCCTTGCCCAGCCTATCCCCACACCCAGAGGTCACCTATTAAGGGGAAGGGTCTGGGGTCATGGGCAGACTTGAACTCTGTGTCCTCTCCCAGCAGAGGCGCTGGGATGTGGTGGGAAGAGGCCAGAGACCTGGGTTCTAGCACCAACTTTGTCGCTAACATGCAATGCTTGGGTATGTCCCTACCCCTTTCTGGGGCTCTTTCCTCATCTGAGCAATGAGGCAGTTGGGCCAGAAAACTTCTAGGGGTTTCCAATTCTGACACTCTGTAGGGCAGAGGCTGGGGTGAAGGAAGCCTGTGCAGGCCCCACCTGCCTGTCCTCTAATGGAGGGAAATTAGCCTGGGGAGCGTGGGCACGTGAATGTGTTTATGAATGTGCATGTGCACATGTATGTATGTGCGTGAGCGTGTGTATGTGTATGAGCGTGTGAGCATGTGGGGGAGGGGGCAGGACCAAGGGAGGATGACTGAGGGAGGAGGGAGTGACAGTATTGCTGAGCTGGGGTGGAGCCGGTCCCAAGAGTGTGAGGAGAGCTGGGCCAGGGAGGAGCGGACCCTCACCGAGTAGATGGCCTTCATGACACGGGTTGCCGTGGAGACGCTGGCAGTATCGTCCTCCCGGTCAGAATGCATCGTGAGTGGCTCCCGGTTCACTGTCTCCACCTTGATGTCCAGCTTTCTCAGGGTCACGTCTTTGCGACCTGGGACGGAAGGAGCAGCCTGGACGCTTTCTGCCAGCCTCCGCAGAGGCTGCTTCTGGACCCACCTGGCCTGGGGAGCGCCGCTGTCAACCCCCTCACCTCTCCCAGGCCCTGCCTGTTGGGGACCCCCAGGAGGGCTGAGGCCTGAGCAGGGCCCATACTCACTGCCTTTGCGGCGCCGGTAGAGGAAGAACACCAAGGCGATGAAGAAGAAGATGAGCAGGATGCCTGCGCCGATGGTGGCCCCGGCGATGATGCCCACAGGTAACACCTCTTCAGATGAGGGAAGGAAAGGGGGAGGGTGAGGATGGGGGCACACGGAGGACCTGAGCTCAGTGCTGGCTGAAGGTGAGGACAGCCGAGCTCCGTGCCCCCCTGGATTGTGCACAGGTTTATGTTTCAGCTGAGCTGTGTTCAATTAAAGTCAAGGTGGGATTTGAGAGGAAGTCTGCGCTGTTTGGGTTTAGACCTGTGCTTCAGCGTCATCAGAACTGGGATCAACTTGACCCTGGCCTTGGTGGTCCGTCTGTCCCTCTCTTGCAGCCCACCTGTCTGTGAGGCTTGTCTCTCCTTCCTGGGTTGGGCTCTTGACTGAGATCAGCTGTCCCCACATTCTCCCATCTGCCATGTGTTCTGACCTCTTTCACTGCCTTCCCCACCCACACCACTGTGACTGCTCCATCTGCCAGCTGCACCTACCCTCCCAGGGCTCAAACGGTTCTGGTTGGTTCCCCCTGCTCCCCAGAGATGAGAAGGACCCAGGAATCCTGCCTCCAGCGTTTTCTCCCTTCCTGGCTGTCCTGGATGGATCAGATCCATGGAAGTCTCTTCTGTTCCAGAAAGCCTTCCCTGCAGAGTCCCGCCTCACTCTATTACTCTGTTCTTCCCCACCAACCCCTTGCTCTTGCTGGTGTCCTCAGCTAAGAAAGACTCGAGGGCACCCCCAGTTATTTTCCCCCATCTCCCATGTCAAATGGCTAGTTCTCATTAAAAAAAAAAGAGGAGATGGGGCTCTTTTCCTCATCAGAGTTGGGAGCTTCCAAAAAAATCAAAGGCATGATGCCTCTTTCATCACACTAGAAGTGCCTTAAGAGAGGGAATATGTGTCTCCTACAAGACTAAGGATTCGTGAAGAGGTAGGGGAACCGAAGCTTCCTGGGCACCTATTCTATGCCAGGTACTTCATGACTATCTTCTCACTTAACCCTCACACCAACCCAGTGAGGCAGGGAGTGTTACTCCCTTTCACAGATCATTTCATTTTTCTCCATCTGAAGTCATTTGCTACCACTCTGTAAGTTCTCCACTGAACTGAAAGTTCCCGGAGGGCAAGGACTGTGTTCGTTCACATCTGTCCCTGCAGTTCCTAGAGGGGGCGGCCGGCACATAGCAGATGCTCAATAAATGCTTAAAAATGCGAGTGGGTTTTCCAGCTGAGCACCAAGGCCAGGCTCTGGTGGGCAGGCCCAGGAGGCAGCTGTCTCTCTGAGCCGTGCCCCCAGAGAGAAGAGGGAACAGAGTCTCCAGGCTGCCCTGCGCCCTGGCTACACAGCCAGTACTGCTGTCACCTCGCTCTTCCAGCTGGATGATGGCTGTTCCTGGGCCGAAGCTGTTCCAGGCTGTGCAGTTGTAGTGGGTCTGAAAGTCGGCCTCCATGACGTTGTTGATGGTGAGCGTGGACAGGACCCCGCTGCCTGAGTTGGTCCTCTCCACCGTGTAGCGTTCCAGGGTCCCCACCTCCAGGAAGTTCTCCTTCCATGCCCATGCCTGGGGTGGGGAGGGCAGGACGGAATGAGGAAGAGGCAGGTGGCCCACCCTCCAGGCATCCTCACATCCTCACCTCATGTGCTCTTAAGCCCAGCCTCACACTTGCCATGCAACAAGCCCAAGTCGCACCTGCTGCCTCAAACCCTGGCATCAAACCTCCGGTCTAGGAGAAGCAGCGGCTCCCAAACATGCCTGCGACATGTGTTAGGACCATTCAAATACGCTCAGAGACACTCTTTAACATGCAGATTCCTGGGGCTTATCTCCTAAATTTGACTCTCCAGGGGACAGGCCCAGGAATCTCTTGTTTTGTTGTTGCTGTTTTTGTTGGGGCAGGGGAGAGCAATTTTATTCGGAAAGCCAGCAGGCCAAGAAGATGGTAGACTACTGTCCCAAAGACCCACCTTCTCCAAGTTAGAATTCAGACTTCTTTTATTGGGAATCTCTATTTTTGTAACAACCCCAGCTGATCCAATGAAGCAACAGGTGGGACCCCTGATGTGGTAAAACAAATCCTGGGTGGAGAGCCAAGAACCCTGGGCTCTAGGCCTGACTCTCCCCTCGAGCCCCGAGTAGCCTCCCCTTCCCTCTCTGGGTCTCAGTTTCCTATAAAAGGAGAGGACCAGGCTAGAGGTAGACAATGCTCCAGCTTTCCTCCAGCTCTGATTGATAGTCTGAGATGCTAAGTAAACATAACTTAACCTTCAACCCCACCTTTAACCACCCCACAGCCGGCCCTACATAGCCCACTGGCTCTGGAGACTCATCCACAGACCCTTATAATGAGTGGGAATTGGCACCGGAGAGCTGTCTCTCCTAGGCTCCTCCATTCCCCGACCCCGGGGCATCCCCCCCCCCCTTTGTGTCCCCTCCCTCAGAGTGGAACCCGAGGGAGGGAGAGCCACTGAGCACTGGCTCCTTTCCAGGGATCAGTCCTCCTAGCTCTGCGAGGAAAGCCCCCCAGGAGCCAAGCCGCCCGCTGCCCAGGCGGCCATGGTAATGAAGTGTCCCTGGGCAGCCCTGGAGTTAGCCAAATGGTCATTAAATGTGATGAGGGGTTTGACGGTTAATGGTCACGGAAGGAATTAATGGTTCATGGTGTGGGGGAGAGGGAGAGGGGTGGAGAGCGGCATGGGGGCTGGTAGGAGGAGGAAGGCAGGAGAAGCGAGAGGAGGGGCTGACAGGGTGGGACAGAACTGAGGGGGCAGGGTCGAGGGGCAGAAGGCAGAGGAGAGAGCAAGGAAGAGACCGGGAGGCTGAGGAAAGGGGAGGAGACGAGGGAGAGGAAACAGCAGGAGTGAAAGCCCAGGGGAACTAACAGCATATCCAGGGAGGCCCCACCCGGCCTTTCACACGTGTGGTCACATCACTTCTCATGGCAACCCTGTTTGGTAGGGATCAGTGCCCCTATTTTATGGATGAGGAAACTGAGTTTCCAAATAACAAGTAACTGGCTCAGGGTCACACAACAAGTAAGAGAGGAGATGGCATTGGAACAGGAAGAGGGACAGAGGGACAGAGTCCCTCTGCACGGGGCACAGGAAAGGCCTGGGGAAAGCGGGAGGAGGCTGAGCGAAGCAGAGAAGCAAGCGGCTGCCGGCCCGAGGCCAGGCCCAGCACTCACAATGCGGTCTGGGGGAGGCGTGCTCCCGATGAAACACTCCACCTTGCCACCATCACCCCTGACAGCGTACTGCACGGCCTCGCTGGAGATAATGGGGGGCCCTGAAAAAAGCAAGAAGACGTGGTCAGGGCCAGCTGGAACCTCCTGTGCCCGCCTCCCCCCTCACAGGCCCCCCGCCCCCCTCAGGCCACTCACCATTCACGTAAAGTGGCACCTCCCGCTCGGCCACTCCGATCCGAGGCACGATGGCCCGGCAGGTGTAGGTGCCGGCATCGGCCTGGGTCACCGACTTCAGCAGCAGCTGATTGCTGTTACTCAGGACCTGGGCAGAGAGAGCAGCCTCGGGTGGGGAGCCAGGAGGCCTGGGCCCCTAGATCCGTGCGGGCCCCCGCATTGGAGGCATTGGAAAGAAAGCAGGAAGGGCCACAAGTGAATTCCCAGAAGGGAAACAGGAGCCCGAGTCTATCTGGTCCATCCCCTGACTCTAAGTAGGTTGGCACTTAGACACATCATCTCTATAAGAGCGGGGAGAAAGTGGGTGGAGGCTCAAGAGGGTGGGTGAGGCTGCCATCATTCTGTACAGAGGATGCAGCCGCTTCTGGTCATCTGTTCTAGTGCTTCTCTCGCCAAATGAGGTAGGAAGTTTCACTCTGAAATCCCTCTTTTTTGCAACTGTGGCCCAAACTGTCCAAGGCAGGTCGCTGTAGAGCGGCACAATTCAGCCTTCTTTTCTCTAGTGAGTCATCCCAGCTGCTCCACCCTCCTATGCAGCATTCTTTTACCAGGTCTCTTGCCACCGCAGCAGTTCCACTCAGGCCCCCTGCCCCCGTCCCACCCCACAGGTCATCACGTCCCTCCCACTGCCACTGCAGCGGCCAGCTGTCTGCCGAGGAGGGTGGGGTTGATTGCAAGCACCGTCCTTCTCTTCCAAATCCTGAGAACTTGGAAATAGCCCAGGTTCAGCTTGAAAAATAATGCTGCACCTCTTTTGCCCCCTCTCTCCCCAGCCTGTGGCCAGGCTCCTTCCTCCCAGCGTCCTGGAGAGGCAGCAAGCTTCTTACCATGTTTGAGTCCTTTTTGGTCCAGGTGAGGGTGAGGGGGGGATTCCCAACCCAGACACAGGTGAGGGTCACATCAGAGCCAATGTCCGTGGTCGTGGGTTTGGGGTCCACTACAATCCGGGGGGCAACTGAGGTAGAAAGGAACAGCCCGTTAGGGTCTTAGTCTCACTGGGGGTCAGCTCCAATCGCTCTCCTCTTCCTTCTCCTGTCCTGCCTCCTCCCCACGCCTCCTCAGCCTCATGGAGCCTGCCCAACTCCACCCCAGGCCCTTTAAAGGCCCCGGCCCTCTGTCCCCACCCCCGGCCCTGCAGCTACTCACAGTGGACATTGACTAAAGTGCTGACATTGGTGCTCCCCACTTTGTTGTGAACCTCACAGGACACAGGCTCCGTGAAGAAGGAATAATCAACATTCGTCTCATAGCGACTCTCGTGGGCATCTTCGATCAGAAAGCCCCCCTTGGCCCACCTGGGGGGAACAGGCAACACAGAGCGGGGTCAGGCCTTGGAGCTCTCTCACTCACGTCCAGTGGCCTGTCCTCCTCAGCCCCCCCCAACTCCTGGCCTCAAGGGCCTCCCAGTATCCTTCCCCAGAGTGTGCCCAGCCCCTGCCCCTCCCACCTGTAGCCCAGGATCTCAGGGTTGGCTGTGGCCTGGCACGTAAAGACGACGCGCTCGCCCTCCTGCACCGTCTGTGGCTCAATGGACAGGGTCACCGTAGGAGGGTCTGCAAAGCAGAGGACTGGAAGTCAGGGTCTTTTCTGTCCCTCAAATTTCTTTTTCTCTCTCTAGCTCACACACTCAGACCTCACCCGTGTGGTGACCTGGGAATTTGAGTTTGCAGTGTACCAGCTCCAATAAATAAGCCTTCTTCACCTTTATTCCAGGAGCCTCTAGGGGCCGGCTAGGGTGACAACCAAGGATGATACCAGAGGGACAAATTAGTCAGAAGGTGTATTGACTGACTGTGACCACTAGGCGTCAGTGTGGGCTCGTTAGGCTCACTGACCAGGATGGGGGTGGGGCATCTCTCCAATCGCTGCCACTCTCCCACCCTTCCCTGGGGAGTGGGAATTTATTGAGCACTTACCAAGTAGCATACTCCATGCTAGATGCTCTTACACTATATCTCACTTAATGCTCACAACCCTGAGAAGCAGGTACAGGTCCACAATCCCTTATCTGAAACCCCTGGAACTAGATGTGTTTCAGAATTTGGGATATTTCAAGGGTTAGAAAGGTAACGGTGGGCACAGATCGTTTACTGTGTAAGACCCCCAGCACAGTCTGGGCAATATCCCACAGACACACGCATTACTACATCTGCAGTGAAACGTATAGCTATTCCAATTAAGTGGGTTAAATAAAAGACTACGAAGAGCCTCGGTTCAGGTTTTGCCACCCAAGCACTTTTGGTTTAGAATTTCTGATAAGGGATTGTAGGCCTGCATTTTATTTTCTGCACGTATACCGAATTAGAAACTGAGGCTCAGAGAGATTATGTCATTGCCCAAAGTCACACGGTTGAAACCCGGGAACTGCCTGACTCACAGCTGATGCCTCTTCTACCAGCCCTCAGAGTTCAAACCAGGGAATCCAAGACGACAAAGAAATGGAGCATCTGTCCCAGGGCGCCTGGGGGATTCTTCTGTGCTTCTCAAAGGGTGCTGTCCCCCACCCTTCCCGGGCTCCTTCCCAGGATGCCACTCAAGGTGCATATTCCCCCCACCCCACGTTCCCTGCCTCCTCCCCAGGACCCTGCTCACGGTGCACGTCGAGCTCGATGGACGTCTCCTTGCCACTCGGGATGGCCTCGTTCACGCTGCGGCAGGTGAAGACACGCCCAATATCCAGGTCTGTGGGGTTGATGAGCAGCTGGCTGATGGTGGTCTCCCTCTTCCCATCCTTCAGCAGTTCCTGGGGTGGGGGAAATAAGGGTGGGAGACACGGTTAAGCTAAAAGCCCCCTCCTCTGCTCTCAGGGTGACCCACTCAGAGCTGGCTTGCTGGAGGGGTATTTAACCTGAAGCTCAACCCTCCCTCAGCCCCTACCTCCTCCCCAGGTTTGGGTTGGTTTAGTTTTTAATTAATAGACTTTATTATTTTTTTAAGAGAAGTTTAAAGTTTCCAGAAAAGTTGAATAGAAAATACAGAGAGTTCCCGTATACCCTCCTCTCTGGCCCCCCACTTTCCCCTATTATTAATTAACATGATGCACTAGTTTGATACATGTGTGACAACTGATGAACCAACATTGGTACCAATACTAACGAAAGCCCATAGTTTACACTAGAGTTCACTCTGTGTGTTGTACAGTTTTCCCCATGGTTTTGAGTCCCATTCCTGGAATCCCCTGAGTCCAGCCCAAGTCCCTCCTCTTCTGGAAAGTCTTCCTTTGCTATCTCAGCCCTCAGGACTCTCTCCCCAGCCTGAACTTGTGCCCCTCGCAGGCAGTCTCTCCTCCACACCGCTCTGGTCACATCCGGCCTTGCCTCTTAGGCACCGTGCATGTGTGTTTCAGTGCTGGCTCTCTCCTGCTAGAGCATAAACTCCTTGAGGGCAGGGAAGGGACTCACAGGCTCAAAATCTCATACCAGCCCAGTGATATCCAACCTGAGGTCCCTGGACATGATCATAGGAACACTTGGGCTGTTTTCCATATTGTACACTGCCTAAGGGAAACCATATTGTTAAGCAAAGTAGGGGCCCACAGTTTGACAGCAATATAGGCATCCTTGCTGGGCCCGATGTGGTACCAGAACAGCACCAGCCCAGTGCAGTAACGCCAGCTCCCTCCTGCTGCTTCAAAGCTCCATCGTGTCTTTAAAGAGTATAAAAAAGGGGGGTGGGTGACAAATGGCCATTAACCAATCAGTTTGTTTGGTTGCCAAAATATTCAAAACATGAAGCCCTAGAGGAAAAAAATAACAGAGTTCTCGGTAGTGAAAAAGTTAAGCACCACTGAAGCCAAACTGCTGCTTGTCAAAGGGTGAAATGAAGGCCAGAGACAAGTGAATTGTCCAAGGTCATACAGAGCGTCAAGGGCAGAGCTAATCCGGGTACTCACTCCCTGGGACCACACACTCCGAGGCACACAGGTGAGCAGTCTCTCTCCCCTCAATGAGAATTGTCTCCTGAACCATCTAGCAAAGGGCTGGGTACATATGTGCTTGTCCCCAGCTGGCAGGAGGAGCTCCAAAGAGGAGATCTGGATTCTAATTCCAGCTCCACTGTCAACTTTGCCGTGTGATCCTGGGCAAGTCACTTGATGTCTTTCTCTGCCATAGGTTCCTCATCTATAACATGTACATGTAATCCCTGCCTCTCCAAGCTCTTAGTTGCGCCGACTGGGAACATGTACCAACTAGAGGCTGGGGGAAGAAAGTCGAGGGACTCAGTAGCGAGAGACCACGTTCTGATGCAGGCACAAACCCCAGCTCTGCAGCATGTCAGCTTTGTGACCCTGGCAAGTCACTCAACCTCTCTGACCATCAGTTCACTCTTTGTGAGTTGGAAATATCACCTAATTTATGGAACTCCTGTGAGGTTTAAGAGAGACTGTCCATAAAGATCTTGGCATGCACGGTGCCTGGTACACAGTAGGGGCTTAATCAATGTAGCTATTTTCAGTATTATTCTTAGTCTCTGCTAACTGTTGACTGGCCCTGTGAACCTGGGAATTCACTTCTCTTCTCCGGACCTCAACTTTCCCAACTATTTAATGGGAGGATTGGACCAGATGGTCTCTGAGGGCCCTGTTCACATCTGTCTCCCCGAGTCTGTGGTCAGATCCATGTGGGAAAGGAAAGGTGCACTGGGATGTGGCCCAGGAGCATCTGGGGGGAACAGGCAGGGTCTCACCGTGCTGGCTACGGCACCCTCCTGTTGCGTCCCGTCCCGGAACCAGATGATGGTGGCAGCAGGCTTGGCGTTGAAGGCTCGGCACGTGAGGTTGTGGGGGGCACCTGCCTGCAGCAGAATCACAGGACCGCCATCGATCCTGGTGTCCTCCGGGGGGACTGTGGAGAAGAGCAGAGCAGAGTCAGTCCAGGATGCGGCCAACACCGCCCGTATGACCACAACCCCTGCCCCTGGAGGCATCTCTCCCTCTGCATGTCCACCCCTTGGCAGGGCAGGACCATCCTTACCCCCTAATTTATAGTCACCGTATCTGTTGCTCCTGTGGCCTGGGGGGCCTGGCACAGAAAGCTGGCTACCTCCACGGAGCTTCTTATGTCCGTTCCCTCCTGTGTGCGCCTCTGCCCTGGGGCAGCCAGATGAGGGCGTCTATCACAGCAACCCCGGAAATGGACTCCCTGCCTCCAGTCCCTGCTGGCCTTAACCCATCCATCACGCTGGCAGGTTATTTTCTCTAGACAGCAGGTCAGACTGTGCCACTTCCCTGCTCAATCACCTTCCATGTCTACCGGCTGCCATGGGCATGAGTTGCAAGCATCTCTGCCTGCCGTGCAGGATTCCTCAGGCCAAGTCCTGCACTTCCGCGTCTCCTCGTCGCGTTCTTGCTGTCCTTTCCCTCAGAGCTTCTCTTGAACTGCCGTCCATCCTGTTCACATCCCAGCCGCTGCACAGGGCCCTCCGTGCCGCATCCCCCTCCATCACCACCTTGGTGGTTCCCAGCCAGTCACTTGGAGCTCCGAGCACTATCTACCTTGTGTTTGCGTTACTTAAGATGATTATCCATGGCCCCTCCCCAACCCAAACTGTCATCCCTGAAAAAGCAGCAACTCCATCTCACTAATATTTATACAGTCTCCAGTGCCTAGAACATGACCAAAGTAGGCTCTGGCTAAATGCTTAAGGAATTGAATCAATCAGATGTCTGATACTAAGAAATAGGGGGGGGGGCTTCCCTGGTGGCGCAGTGGTTGAGAATCCGCCTGCCAATGCAGGGGACACGGGTTCGAGCCCTGGTCTGGGAAGATCCCACATGCCGCGGAGCAACTGGGCCCGTGAGCCACAACTACTGAGCCTGCGCTCCGCAACAAGAGAGGCCGTGATAGTGAGAGGCCCGCGCATCGCGATGAAGAGTGGCCCCCACTTGCCACAACTAGAGAAAGCCCTCGCACAGAAACGAAGACCCAACACAGCCAAAAATAAATAATAAATAAATAACAAATAAATTTAAAAAAAAAAAAAAAAGAAAGAAATTGGGGGGCCTCTCCCTGTCCTATTCCCATACGCTTCTAAATGCTCAGGTGAACCAGACTGCAAGTTCCCTGGGAGCAGGGGCTGCTTCTTATTTTCTCTTAAAGCCTCAAGATCTAGTGCAGAGGTTGGTTGATAGCACATTCTGGGGGATATTAGCTGAATTAGTGGCTAAATGATTGATGAAATAAAGGCAGAAGGGTTTGGATTATAATTTTGATTTCTGGTCCACCTCATGTTCATTGGCCAGCAGTGTGAAAGGGTTTTGTTTGCTTTTTGCTGGGAAAGACCAGAAAGACTCAGAGGGGCCTTTCCGAGGGAACCCTTGAGAGGAGACCCTGGGAGGCCCATGAGTCCAGCTGTGGGCAGGGCTGTCCTGTAGTTTATGAAATGACAGTCTCCATGCTGGGGTTTCTAGGAGAGAGGAACCACTTGTAGCCCATCCCAGTACTCTGCTCAACTCACACGTGCAGAGTGGGAGGGTTTGAAAAGCATGGGTTGTAGAATCAGGCTGCCCCAGTTTCAAATCCTGGCACCTTTATTCATCTGTCATGTGATCTTGGGTGAGGCCCTCAAGTCACAGTTTCTTCAACAGAGATACACGGTGCTCATTCCCGGGGCCCTCATGAAGGCCAGATGAGGGCTGTATATGGACTATCGTGTTCAGGGCACGTGTGACGTGTGCAGTGTGTTCACTTTACTGCTTGGACAAGAGGCATTAGTGCCTCCAACTCCTGACTGGTGAATGATCGCTGAATGCCGGGCTCTTCCTCTTTGCTCACCGGTGTACCTGGCTCCAATGCCAGATGGGCACAGATTTGCAAACAGGGTGGGAAGGAGAGAAATGGATAAAGAGCCACCACTCGGGGTGTCCTGGTCTGCGTGGGCCCCTCCAAGGTCACACCTTGCTGCCACACCCCAGGAGGACAGTCCTGGATGGGCAGGGGAGGGGAAGGCTTCTCCTTCCATTGGCTCTCCCTTCCCTTGTAACGTTGACCCTCGCCCTTTGTTCAGGGAAGGCCGCCCACCTGTCACCTCTGCCACTAGCCCACCTTTCTCTTCGTATCTGGGGCAAAAAGGAAAATAAGGCTGTTGAGGTGTCTGCTTATCCATCACGACCATGCTCAGTTAGGCGTGTGTCCCTGTGTAAGTTTATGAACACATTCTTAGGATTTGTGACTTAAGTCTGTATATCAATATGTACATGTGTCTGAGGCCTCAGCTTCCTTGTTGGTAAAATTCAAAAAGTACATTGACATCTGTTCCCCAGAGTCGTTACTGTGAAGGTGAAAGGACACCAAGGATATGAAGCCGACTGTAAACTGTAACGTGATCGACGGCATCTCCACCATCCACTGAACGCCCACTGCATGTCAGCTCAAGCGCCTCACGTATACGATTTCATTTCATCCTCACCACAAAGTACATTTCATTAATCCTTTCATGGTAAATACCATTAACCCCCATTTACAGACAAGGTACTGAGGCTCAGGGAGCTTAGGCCATTGTGCTCAGAGACAGGAGAGTGAGCTCAACGTCAGGGCTGGGATACGGACCAGGCCTGCCGAAGCCATGCCCATCACCACTGCACTCGAGCGGTTATTGCTGTGAGTAAAGAGGGAGCCGTGGGTCTGTAGATATATATTATGCCTGCTTCCACATCTGCGAGGGAGTGGGAGGCAGCTTCTCAGAGTCCCGAGGCAGGAAGAATGAAAGGCCACTCTGTGACCTGGGCTGGTCTGGGGTGGGCCACTGAGGGGCATGGCTACAGGGGAGGCGAGGTGACGAGGCTGGCCGTGTACAGGGAGACTGATTCCAAGCAGTGAACACAGCCCGCTCTCGGCCCTGCCCCGCCTCTGAGCCCCAGGCTGCCGTGAACGAAGGCTGTGCGCAATCAGGCGAGCAGGGAGGATGCATAAATGTCTTGCCTTCTCAGTGCCTCCACGTGGCTGCAGGAGGCAGGGAGTGTGAGAATTCCAGAGAGACAAGGAGGGGGAGGGAGGGGAAAGGAGTAGCCGGGTTCATCTTTCATCCCTTTTACTCTTGGGGCCTCCTCCTGCTCCCCTCATCCACCTAAATCACTCAGACAGGCTATGAAGGCCCACACCCTCAACACTGACTGTGCCCTGCAAACAAGCCGGTCTGCTCCTCCCTCGCTGGCTCGCAAGCTTTTGTAAACAAGGTACTCCTCCTTCTAGGGTTCCCTTCGATATTCTCCTCTTCCAGGAAGCCTTCCCTGATTGAACCAAGACACTGGATGCCATTATGAAGTTCCTGGTATATCTACGGGCTTGGTTGGCCTTTACTCATCTCTCTCTATTTCTCCGTCTCTGTGCTGGGGTAGGAGAGGGAAGAGAGAGTATCAGGGGCCCCTCATTAGAATGGGAGTTCTCCAGTCTAGAAGTAGCACCTTCCAGGATCCAAGCCAAAGCAGTTAGAGAGGGAAAAAGACAGAAGGTCTCCTAAGAATCTCACATTCCCTTGGAATGCCTGGTCGAGCGTCGGGGCTCATACACTCTCCAACGAGGAGTGGAAGTTGATGTCTTGGCACCCCATGCCTACCCCTGGTGGTTAGCTAACTCTTGCTCCCTAACCTCCACCCTGCTCCTTGTTAATTCTTCCCATTTGTCCTCACCGGAGAGGAAAAGCCAGTCATCCACCAGCCCTGAGTCCTAGTCCTTCAGGGTCTTTACATCCAGAGAAACTGGCTGTCGGGTCCCTCCAGTCCTCACTTATTCTGACACCTCACATCTGCCCAGACCTTCGGAGTTTACAACTCCCTGCTCAGACAGCAGCAAAGCGGCAGTTGCTAAGAAAAGGCTGGCAGCATTATGCCATACTACCAATGAGAAAACTGTTGTCCAGAGTTTATGACCTCTTCAGGGTCGTGGTGCCAAAATGGACCAGGTCTCCTGACTCCCAGTCCAGACCTCTTCCCACCACACTCAGATGACTTGCCATGTTCTCACCTTTCTCCCCCAAGTAAGAACATTCCTTGTGTCCACACTCACTCACCTCAGCTCCCCCCTCCTTTCTCCCATCCCTCCTGGGGTCGTCCCCCACTTCAATGATTTCAGGACTGGGGAGAGAAAATAGAGGGAGCAGGACAGATCAAGTGGAGGCAGGAAAAAAGAAAGGGACAGAGTGGATGACAAAGAGGAAGAAAGAGGGTCACAGGCGGACAGAGCCAGGCCGGAGACAAGCAGAGCGGAGGCAGAGGCCCAGCTTGAGGGAGACAGAAAGACTGATGGAGCTGGAGGTACCGCCAGGGAGGGGAAGGCACGGAACAGGGGAGGCGAGGGCGAGTCAGAGCTGGCCTCAATCCGTACTGTGTGCAGGAGAGAATCCCCTCATTATGCAAATGGCCCTGGGTGTTGCCATAGAGGGACATCTGTTCTGTATCCCATGGGCAGCAGCCGGGGGGCTCGGCTTCCAAGACAAGCCCTCCTCCAGCAGCTCCTGCAGACTCAACCAGGACCACTGTCTGCCCCCCCCCCGCCCCCACCCTCCCCAGTTCTCAGCCCTCAAAGCCCCGTCCTGCTCCCCTGTTCCCTGAAGAGGGCCCGAGGTGAAGCAGAGAAGAAGGGGTGTGTGCTGAGGGGGGAAAGGAGGGAGCGAAGGGAAGAGGGGCTGAGTTCAAGGAAAAGGAGCCAAAGGGGTAGTTTCTGGGGCTCCGAGGCAGCTGAGAGGGAGAGGAAGGGAGAAGCTTCCAACAAGCCCATCTGCCAGGAGAGGCCCGGTCCCCATCACCCCAACATGCCCCCACTCTGGCGGGGAGAGCTTTGTGTCCAGAAGGCAGAGCCCCGTCCCTGCGTGGCCTGGGCACAGGCAGGGGCAGAGAGGACGCCAGAGCTCACACAGTCCGCATGTCCAGCAGTGGGTGCCCACATGCCCATTTTTTCCTCTTCTATCTGAACTTGGCTTTGGAAGAAGTTTAGAGGATTTGGGGAGGGAGAGCTAGGGAGACAGTGGGGGCAGACAGGAGGCCAGGAATAGAGAGGGAGAAGCTGGGAAATAAAAGAGGAAACTGGAGAAGGGGGGACGGCCAGGATGCCAAGAGAAAGAGACAGGAGGCTGGGGGCCCTGCAGGATGTTGGGGGTTATTACTGAGCACGGTGAGTTTCGCTCGCCGGGAGCGCAGGGCGGCCTCCGTGGCCTGGCACTCGTAAGAGGCGTCGTCAGAGAGTTCGGCATCTGTGATCTCCAGGTTGTACTGCCCGGCGTCTGCAGAGCCCACGACCCGGTACCGTGGCCAGGCTGCAGGAACAGAAAGGGCGAGCCCAGGTGAGCCCAGCCCCAACCTGGGGATCGACCTGGACCACCCTCCCCCCAAGGGTGCATCCTCTCCCCACGTCAGGGTCCGCATCCCATTCCAGGGCCAGCACTCCTCCGTCCACCCTCTCCTGGGACCCCCCCCGCCCGGGGGCCCTTGACGAGGATGAGGTCCCCATGCAGACACTGTGATGTCACAACCTCCTACAGTGAGGATGGGAGCCACAAAGCAGGAGGAGTGATGGGGGAGAGCACAAGGGGGAGCTGAGCAGAGGCAGATGAAATCTCCAAGGCTGTTTGCAGACAAATGTCTCTCATAATAATAGGAAAGAAAGAGGAAAAAAAAAAAAAAAAAGTCAGACAGCAGGGAGAAAAGGAGAGAAAGAGGGGAGGGTGTGTGGGCGCTAAGAAATATAGGCCATCGCAGCTCAGACATGAGCTCACCAGGGCCAGAGGGAAGCCCAAGGCAGGCTAAGGTCTCACCATCACTCGCCTAGGGAGGGGTGCACAAGGCAGGGTCCTGCCAGCTCCCTGAAGGAGACTCTAAACCAAGAGTCCCGTCCTCTGCAGAAGCCACGGCTGTGGCAGGTGAACCCCTGGCCTCTGCAATCCAGTCTCCCTCGCCCTCCGTCCTCCAGGCTCTTGCCCACCCCCTCACACTCTGTCCTCCTCTCTGGTGGTCCCCACCATCAGCTCCCTCCCACTATCTCCCTCTGTCCAGAGGCTATTGATTCTTCTCACTCCATATCTATTGATCTCTCTCTCTCCCTGTTTCTCTCTCTTTCTATCATCAATAGATCTGCCAGCCCCATCTCCTTCCTTCATACAGATTGCTCTATACAGACAAATTTCCCCTACCTGTTCTAATATATGGAAGCCACAGCAAATAGTCTCAAGCCCTGGACAACAATAAGAATAAAAAATACACCATCCCTCCCTACTTTCATCATTACACTGCTTCACAGTGAGCAATGTGTTTTCACAAAGCGTATTCTCTCACTTGGTTCAAAACTCGCAAACGCATTTATAAGGCAGGCAGACCCACGACTATTATGCCTGTTTTACACAATAGTAAACTAAGGCCCAGAGAGGTGAAGTGGCTTTCCTAACGTCACCCAGCTGGGAGGTGGCAGAGGCAGGTCTTGACTCCCCATCCACTCCGCCAGGCGGCCTTTCCAAAAAGTATCTTTACTTGCTTTGGAATATAGGAGGGTTTCCCCACCCCAGCACATTATGTTTGTTTCCGCAGTGGTTCCATAGTGCTTACTAAAGGCTTGATGAATGAATAAATAAAGTGCTCAGGCTGATATTAAAATGAATTTGTGACCACTGAGAGGACATTGCCTGGGCATGGGGCAGGAGAGAGGCTGGAGCAAAGCCAGCCTGGCATGAAACACTTGCAGGACATAGAAGTTACTGTGTCCTCCCCCTGCAAGAGCTGGGGGGCTCTGGAGTCTCCCAGCACCTCCTGCTTCACCTGGCCGCCTGCAGCTCCCCGTGTGGTGTCTGTCTGTCTGAAGCTGTCTTATGTAAAGGTCTCTTGGTTTCTCTTGATCTCTCAGGCTTCCCGTTGGCCTTTCATGAGCCAGTCCACAGCCAGGAGGAAAGGCAGAGCTGTGGGTTTTGGAAAGCAGTGGAGACAGAGCTCGGGAGGAGAGGGCGGGAGACTGACTCACACAGGAGTGGGAGAGGGGAGACTAGAGCACAGAGAAGAAACGTGGTGAGGAACAAAGGGATGTTGGGTCCAGGAGTCTCTGTTGGTGGGGGAGGGATGAGAAGATGGGGTAGTCTGGGCTGGCCGCATGGCCCACTCACCTTTGAGGCCCTGGCCCATGCCCAGCGCCAGCCCATCCTTGGTCCATTGCACGATCCCCGAGTAGTTGAGCAGCACACAGGGGAGGACGGCCCGCTGTCCAGCCACCACGGTCTGGTCGGCTGGCTCCTGGCTGAAGCGGGTCTGGGTCCCTGGCAAAGCCAAAGCGGCACTGGGTAAGGAGATGAGTGAGGAGAGGGCTCCACTAAGAGGCCGAGCCTCCCAGGCTCCCACTCCCACCCTGCAACGGGCCCGAGAGAGAGAGCTGAAGGCTGGGAAGGCGGACCCTCCAGCCCCTGTCCCACTTCAGCCTCAGCCCCTTCCCTCCAAGATGCCACGTGCTCGCGCTTGATTCCTTCCTCCCTCCGTGGCCCACGGGAATGGGTTTCAGGAACTGAAGTGCTCAGCAAGCAGAGAAAGTGGCGCAGTGTTATGTAAAGGCCTTAGAGACCAGGCTAGTCCAACCCTCTCATTTTACAGACGAGGACACTGAGGCCCAGAGAGGACAGTCGCTTTCCCAAGGACACCCAGTGAGTTAAGGACAGAGCAGGGATAAATCCTGAGCCTCGGCACTTCAGGTCCCAGGCTCTTCCTCCACCACCTCTACCAGTGCTTCCCTGCCCCCAGCCCCCCGTCAATGGGTGGCACATCCATAACACATGCTGTGGTGATGCCACGGTCCCCCTCAATCCCTGAGACATGAATATACCACCGTACCCCTACTTGGACTTGTGTACATAGCCAACGTGAGGTCACGCATGTGTACAACTATTCCAGGTACAATTCCCCCTTGAACGCATCAGGTACATAAAGGCAGGTTCTACGGGACAGGCACGTCCACATGTACGCATATAAGCTTCCTGGATGGCGGTGAATCCCAAACGAAGTAGCTCTGAACCCACTTCTTGCACACTTTCCCCATTCCGTGTGTTCACCCCTTGCTCCCAAGCTCCGAGGGCATGAGTGCATACACACGGACACACCTGCACACACACAGCTGCCCCGTGGGAGCTGACAGGCCATGTGACTTTGTTCCACTCTCCCTCTGGCTGCGGGAGCTACACATGGCTGCCCGACTGGCAGCTCGGCCAGGAGCATTTGATTAGAGAACTGCAGAGTAATTGCCTTTAATTGTGGAGCCTAAATGGAGCAGGGAATTGGATTGCGGGTTCCTTCTCCCCCCACTGCTCCCACCCACCCACTCCAGCCAGCGCTGGTCGGCCCGGTGGTGGGGCAGTCCTGGCACCGTGCTGTGACCATCAGCTTCCCGCGCTGGGCCCCAGGAAATGGAGGGGCCGCGGGACAGCACAGGGAGAGGTCTGGCGCTTCCCATGCACATCCCCACTGTAACCCAAATCAGTTTTCCCCGGAACTCTGGGGACTCCTCCCCCTTCTTTCCCTCCCCAGCTCCCAAGTCTTTGCAGAGACCACAATCCCCAGATCCAACTCTTCCCAAACCCAGCTTTCCAAAATCTCTCTGATCCTCCATCACTCCCGTGTGTAAGCAAACAGAACTGTCCCCCGCCCATTCCAAGACCCCCCCTCTAAGACACCAAAAAACAGGACCCTCATCTTGTCATCACCTCCCTTCTTCTTTTTCCTCCTCCAGCTCCATCTGTCCCCTTCTTTCCAAACCTGCCTCACATTCCCTTCTCCCAGGAAGTCCTCCTAGGTTGATCTTTACCTCCAGCTTGTCCCATCTTTCAGCCCTGCTGTCACAGCTCTATCCATGGCATTTCCTGTCTCACGCTATCAGTCTATGCCCATGCTTTTGTTTGCCATGGGGTAGAGGGCAGCTGGTGGGTGACGGTGTTTGCCTTATCTGTTTCACTAGAATGGGAACCTCTCCTCAAGGCCAAGGGCCATGCTGTCTTTTCTCTCTGAACCTCCCTGGACATTCGACATCCGGATTGGTAGTTGCACATAAAGAGGACCGAGAGAGGGGGCAGAGATAGGAGTGGATTGATGGCCAGCGTATGATTTAATACAAAGAGGCAGCCTCTTTTGGTTAAGTGTGCAAATCCAGCTCTTTGGGTTTGCAGGGGGTCAAGAAGTTAGAAACAGCAGCTCCCCAACTCTGCTGACCTGACAGCCCATCCATGTCTTCTAAAGGAAAGGAAAAGGCTCACCCATATTTCCTGGGATTAGGGTGGCAGGAGCTGAGATCCTGGGGGAGGGGTGGGTCAGGTGAGTAAGCCGGCATTATTAATTCAGGCATTGCCCTCATTATTATTCAAATTTATTCATATCATTGCGCATTTCTCTAGTGCAGCTACAGGCTGCAAACTCTCCACACTCACGTTTCTCCTTCCCACAGCCCCCGGAGCCCAAGTCAAGGGCTTGCGAGTAGAGCGGCCTGTGAGCCCTGGCTCAGAGATGGAATTTATATTCACAGCTTTCCTGCATGGGGCCTGGACACCCTGGTGTCCTGTTGAAGTCTCCCGAGGACAGTGAGAAGCTGGTTCCATCCACTGGGAGCGAGGAGGCAGCTCACCCCGCAGCAGGATGCAGTCAGAGTCAGCGATGGGCATCTTGCCGGAGGGAGGAGTGGTGTGACCTTGGGCTGTCACTGCCCCATCCCAGCCTCCTCCGTGTGCTCACCTGTACCTGTGACAAGTCTAGACTAAGTATTGCAAAGTCCCTTTTAAGAGCAGAGGTTTAGGAAACAGACTTAGGTTTGCATAGTGCCTCTGCCACTTCCTACCAGGGTGACGGTGGCCGAGTTACTCTCTAAGCCTCATTCTCCTTACTGGTAAACTGGGGGATGATGACGTTTACCCGGACTGCTGAAGAGTTAAATGGGATGAGGTGGATGACAGGCCTGGTACATTCCCTTGACTGTGCCCGCTGAATGGTAGCTGTGACCCTATTTCTCCTGGGCAGTTAGATAATCAGAGGGACCGGTGGAGACATGAGCAGTGACATGACAAAGAAGGTATCTGTCGTCCTGCAGATTTTGAAATAGTTCCCTCTTGGCATAGGCCTGGTTGAAGCAATTTGGAGACGGGGGAATGGAAGCAATAACCCAGAAGAGAGTCCAGAGAGGAGGGGAAACGAGGGGTCTCAGGAATTTAACTTGATGGAAAGGCCATGTAGATCCTGAGCCTGCAAAAGTGGCAAGCAATGTTGGCTGGCCCCTAAACAGCCCCTGCAGCCAAGAGAGTATCTGAGAGAGAGGCCAGATGCCCATGGGTTGTCCTGACCTGGAGCAAGATTAAGAGAAAGCCCCAAGCCTGCCATGCCATGGCCAAGTCCCACTCTCCCTATTTTGCACACTCCAGGCTTTTCTCCTTGTCTCCAGGTCCTTACACAGGCCTTTCCCGGACAGAACACTGCTCCCTCCCTTTCCCTTGGGATTCAAATAGTCACCTCCCCTGTGAAGTCCTCCTTGCTTGCCTTCATGCCCTCAGAGCTCTCTGTACTAACTTCCCACCTCTGCTATAGTAGGTCCACACTGCATTGCCCACCCCTGCCCAGCCCCGGGGGAAACTCCTTGCATCTGGACTGTGTCACTCAGAGCACCAGTCCCATCACCCAGCACAGGGCTTGGGTGCCAGGCACACAGCAGGTGTTGCGAATAAGTCTGTTGATTGATGGAGTGAGAGTGAGCAAATGCCTGAGTGAACAGTCCTGCCTGTGCAACCCCATCGAAGGCAGGAGGCCAAACACCCTGTTCCCCAGGTCAGTCTCACAGACTGCGGTAAAGGCAGACAGGGCAGGAGAGTGGAGGGGCGGGACAGGGCTCTCCCTGCTGGGGGGGGGAGGAACGGTGCTGGGGGCAGTCCTGGGAGGCTCCCTGAAGGAGGGAGTGTGGAGCAGAGCTGAGACAGGTAGGGGAAACAGAACTCTAGAAGTTTCTGGTGCAATGATGGGGATGGGTGAAGAGGGGATATGGGGATTGCTGAGAAAAAAAGCCTAGAAAGTGAGCCATGAGTGCAGGCATCACACAGGCACAACAGGAAGGGCAGAGGTGGTGTTACAAACGAAAAGGAGGTACTGGGTACATGTCAAGAAGGCACCAAGAACCAGCATCAGTGCTCTCACAAGAATACACACAAATCAGAGAACACACACATGCCTCAGAGGTCCCGGTGGCCTGGGTCTTCCACCGGCCATGACATCTGCCTGGCAGCTCCAGTCTGGGGCGAGTGCAAATCCGCGTGTGTGTTTTTAAGTGAATTCCCGCCTGCTTTCATCCCGCTGCCTCCCTGTCTTCAGACACCATCACAGATGTTGGTGAGCTCTCAAGCAGCCATTGTGAAGGCAGACAGAGAAGTGTGCTGTACACAGCCGCACGGAAACTCACACACTTACAGACTGATGGGGAGGCTGGCAGAGGCGCCAACGACACCGGGAAGCGGAGACAAAGACAGACCAGGCAGAGGGAGAGTGAAAGAGAGAAAGGAGACTGGAGGAGAAGCAGGAAGGGAAGAGGAGATCTTAGTTAGAAAGAGGCCAGGAAAGAAAAAGACACAGGCCCAGGGCAGAGAAACAGAGAGAAAAGCACTGGGAAAGGTCTGGTGATACAAAGACGCCCCGGCGCCACAGAGACCCAGGCTAAGGCAGAAAAGCAGGGCAGGAAGGTGATGGTGAGTGTGGTCACAGGGGGCCAGGACCTCATCTCCAGCTCGGTTCCGTCCTTCAGGCGTGTTGCCAGAAGGCTGGGGGGGGGGGGTGGTGGTCTCAGACTCCAGATGGGTGCCATGGGGTGGGGCCTCTGGGCTCCTCCCCTATTTCCCACCAGCTTCCCCCCAGCCCTCCTTCCTTCTAGGTTAACCCTGGCCCTCACCATCCCACCCCATAACACAAAGCTCCTCTGGCCTCCACCTTGGAATGGTTCCCTCCCCTCTTCTTCTTCCGCATTGTTTGGGCTTCTGGTTATAGCACTTATCACAGCCTGCCTTGGATTAAAAGTTACTCGTGTGTGTGCGTTTCTGTCTTTCCCGGTCTCCTGGGAGCCCCTGGAGAACAGAGTTGCTTGGATTTACCTTTCTTGTCCCTTCAGTCCCAGCAATGTTCCTTAATAATGCTAACTCCCAGTTAGAAGATGCTAAGTACTGGGCACCAGTGCAGACGTCTTAGAGACACCGTTCCCGTCATTATAATACAGGGCTCAGTGGCGGTTATGGTCTCCACGTTACAGTGAAGGGAAATAGGACTCAGATAGGAAGTGGCAGAGCTAGTGCTCTTGGCACTGTGCTGTGCTGTAGCAATATCCAGGAAGTATTTCCTGAATACACTGGACTCATGGCCTCCACCCCAGAGAACTTCTGGTGCCCCCAAGCTCTACGCCCATCTGCTACTTCTGATCTCCACTCTATACTCAGACCTGCATCTTAACTGTGTTTACCTCCTGGGAGGGCGCTGCTCCCTCCTGAGATCTGGGGCTGGCCTGTACCCTATAGCCACGTAGGACTTGCCCCACACGCTGCAACCAACCATCGGAGAAGGCTTGATGTAAATATGCCTGCATGAAGGGAGAGTGGTTCCAAAGGCTGGCAGGACCATCAGTGGCACCTAAAGAGGTTTTCAGTCAATCGCAAATGGCACCCTTTATAAGCCGCCAATGCCCACCAGTAGAAGTGGTAGCAATAATATACCCCCTGCTTATGAAGCACCAGTCGCTGTGCCAAGTACCTCACGAAGACTAGTTCACTTAATGTACACAACAACATGATGAGGTAGGTACCATTAGTATCCCTAATAAGGACCTAAGGTTCAGAGAGATAAGCACCTTCCTCCCAGGCACACAGCTGGTAAGTGTCGGGGCCTGTAAGCAAGGCCAGGGGCCAGAACACCTGGCTCCCCCGGAATGCCACCTCGCCAGCCTGGCTACTGCTGCCTTCCACCTCTCACCATCCCCTGGGCCTCTTAGCTCAGACTCTGGCCATTGTGCAAACTGGGGCCTCTCTGTCTCCCCTTGGTACTGTCCCCTCACTGGGACATCCTCTCCTCGTCTCTCAGCATCACCCCCCTCTCCTTCCCAACGCTGATCTTCCTGGGGTGACACTGCCTTCGAGTTCTGCTCGCTCTCCAACTCCCTCCTCCATCCTCAGCACAGCACAGGAGAGGCCACCTATCCCCATCTCTGTGTGTGAACACATCTCTTGTTCCCGCTGGGCCTATCCCCGGGGTTGGGAACTAGGCTCCCACAAAGGCCTGGTGAGGACAGAGAGATTGAATCCCATTTTTGACTGAGAACTAGGAACTACATCTATCGTAGAGAGGCTGGAAATGCTTACAGATTCTCAGACACAGCTGTGTAGTTCTTGTGGACACATATGTACCACAGCACATAAGCACACGTTCACTGGTGCGCATGCACACACACACACACACACACACACACACACACACAGTCTTTTGCACCTTTGCATTCAAGTACAAGTTTCTGCACCCCATGGGCGCCTTTTTGCACCCGTGTCTTGGCACATGGACCTTGGTGGTCAAGTTCCCGGAGCCTTGCCTGCTATGCCAGCCGGGAACAAGAGAGCGAGTGGAGCCAAACACAGGAGACGCCAAGCAAGCCGGGCTGCAGGAGACAGGGGTGGTGGAGACCGAGCCCTGTCTCCCCGGATTTATCAAATGAGAAGTAATGAACCCCCTGGGCCGGAGCAGTCCCCATGCTCTCCACTCCAGATCGCTGCTGGTTCAAAGGGAAGACTTTGATTCGCACCGACAGCTTTCAGATGGAACTAAATCTCTCCACACTCTACTCTTCCTTCTGCCACTCTCCCCCCCTCTCTCTGCCCTCACATCTTCGCTCTCCCATCCTCCCCCAAGAGCTTCACCCCGACCCCAGCCATCCCCTTGCTGCTCTATGAAACATACAACAGCCAGAGAGGGCCCCTCCTGTCCATTGGATTCTCTCACGGAGAAAAGAGGATTGCAATTCTCTGGGCTGGGCCAGCAAAGGGGAAAGGAGAGGAGAAAGGGAGATTTGCACTTTTGATAGAGGAGGCAGGGGAGAAGGGAGGAAGGGAGGTTGCGGGGGTGTGGGAGGAACGAACTGGCTGGGGCGGGTAGAATGAGGACGAGGATAGGAGAGAAAGACAGAGACCCCCGCTGCCCACAGCAGAGACACAGAGGCAGAGACAGAAGCAGGTTCAGAACCCTTAGATCAGAAGCTGCCAGGAGGGCAGTACCACGCCTGCCCAGCCGACTGGTCATGAAGGGTGTGGGTCTGCTGATTCTGCCTTATACAGAGCCCAGCCCAGAATCCAAAAAGTGTCCAAATGTGATGTGACCTAGAGACTATAAGCCCCTCTTTTGAGAGGTCAGGGGTCAGAAAGCTGCACTGACTTGTTCCCAGCAGGTAATCTCAGGCTTGGCTGTGAGTAGAGATCTGGTTATATGGACATCAGATGAACACCCTGAAGACAAGTTACTCAACATTCAAGGACTATTACGGCCCCCCACTCTGCTGCCCACCAGCATTTACCATAGAAAGTATCTCACAGTGTGAAGTGAAAAAGACAGTGGGCAGCAGGGGCCTCAGAAGCGGACACCTCAGCTCCACTGGCCCACCTACCTTCACCCCCTTCCCACTTTTGGTCCTTTCTCATCCCAGGAGGCCAAAGCCGTAGGTAGAAGAAGCAGTCTCTCCTCCCTCCCCACAAACTGCTTGGCCAAGCCACCCCGATGTCTATCTCCAAGGCTGGGGTATGGTAGGGACAGCTGAAGGGGAATCTTTCCAGGGACCAGATGGGCTTTTACAAGTGGCCACAATCTGGCCTGGTTTCCTTGCATTGAACAGACCAGAGAGGCTGGCTGCTGAGGCCGGCTTGGGGCTGGTATTCATAGTGACAGGGCACAGGAGTTTATTGGTCTGGGCCAGTGTGTTACTCACCGAAAGAGGCAAGAACAGAACCCTGAAAGAGGCCAGGGGAACTGGCCCAGCACCACCTGCTAGCAGGGGCAAGAGCACTCTGGGCCAGAAGTCAGGAGGCGTGGGCTTATCTGGTCCCGGCTCTGCCCCATCCAGCTGCGTGACTTTGTGGGGGGGATCACTTCACTTCTCTGGGTCTCAGCTTCCTTAAACTGTAATGAGAGGGGGCTGAAGTACTAGGCACAGAAGGACCTTTCTGGCTCTGATGTTCTAAGATTCTACTGCATCTCCTGCTTTCCTGGGGCCTCAGCCAGACCTTGCCGACACTCCCAAGAACTCAGCCCCGTACCCTAGACAGTGAGAGAACTGGTGTACCTGGGGCCATCCTGGCATTTCCTTCCAGCAGGGGTGTAGAGGGAGGGCTGCAGGTTTATGACACTAAGACAGCAGCTGAGAGAACCCACAGGATGCATCCAGCATCGGAAAGAAAGGCCATACTTTGATTTCCCCTGTAAGGAATTCCCCATCAAAGTTTCTTGCATCCCCTTCCACTAGGTTCATGGTGGAAAAAAAGAGGAGAGAGGGCAGGCAATCCTGAGTCTTCAAAGTGACCTGCCAGCCCAGACCCACTCACAAGGACGCTGAGCTCCTGAACTAAAAAAGACAGGCAGGTGCAGCTGGAAACACTCCCTCCACCCTGCCCCATTTGGGCCTCCAGCCCCCTCTGCCCTGCCAGCTGGAGGCACCAGGGCCAGACCTGATCTGACAACTTTATGCAAATGTGCCCTGGCAGGGGACCCTGAGAGTGTTTTATGGGAAGGACAATGGCATTGTGAGCCCAAGTGGGGTTGGCTGGAGCAGGTATGACAGGCAGGAGGAGAAAGGGGGGGTGGCAGGGATGCTGGATAGTTCTGCTGAAAAACTGAATTTCAATCTGGCTTCAGCGGGCAAGGGAAGGGCAGTGCGGGGAGAGGAGGCAGGTGGCCGGCAAGGACTTAGCTCAGATAGGAGACAGAGGATAAGAGGAAAGACAGCAAAAGATGAGAGAGAGGGAAGGAGAAAAGAGAGCAGGACAGTCACAAAGCCAGAGAAGGCTGAAAGAGACAGAGCAAGGCCCCCGAGGGCTAGGGTGGGGAGGCAGGAAAGGAAGGAGACCCTCTGCCGCCTCCCCCCAACCTACAAGACCAAATGGAGGAGGGGCCCAAATGCCTGGCTCTCCAGCAGTCCCCAAGTCCTAAAACACAGGACGCTGAAAGAGATGGCCCAACGTGCAAAGACAAAATGAGAACAGAGAAAAGGGTGGGGAGAGGGAGTCAGACAGAAAAAAAGAGAGCAAAGCAGACGAGGAGAAAGCTGGTGGCAGGAAGAGTGACAAAGAGGCTGTAAAAGAGTGTTTTAAGGGCAGGAAGGAATGAAGGAAGGAAGGAAGGAAGGAAGGAAGGAAGGAAGGAAGGAAGGAAGGAAGGAAGTGCTGAAGTGACACTGGTATAAAAGGGACAGAGGACAAGACAGAGAGACAGGACAGGGAAAGAGAAGAACATTAAATTAGAAAGAGAATCTGAAGGTTGGAGCTGGAAAGGGCCTTGATCACCAATTTAACACCTTTATTTAGAAGAAACTGGGGGTCAGTAAAGGAAAGAGGTATTTGGGGTGGGCAGGTCTCCAAACTTCTGGTGGCTTCTGAGCCAGCCTCGCAATTACAGAGGGCTCCCCTTTCCCCGAGGGCACACCTCCAAAGCCTCCTCAACCTGCACTGATGATGGGGGCAAGACGGGGGTTGAGGAATCTTTACCTGGAAACCGGAAGGAGATGCAAGAGAGAAGCTATGGAGAAGGCTGGGAAGATGGATACAGATGGGGACTGAGAGTCAGGAAAAGAAGTAGTGGGACCATCTGGGAGCGGAAAGCGAGGATGAAGATAAGGACACAGGAGGAGGAGGAGGAAAGAAATCGGAGAAGGGCAGGGGGCAGCACAGCTTTGGGGGGCTGTGCAGTCGGGTGGGCGGGGACATCTGGGGTGGATCACCACCCTAGGGCCTCATCGGAAGGTCCTGAGCGTTTAGGTCAAAGGAAAGGAGTGAAATCCTTGAGAAATGGAAGGGATTTTTGAAAGGATTAGCCAAGGCTGGGGAGGAGGAGAGGATGAGGTGGGCTGTATCTGAGGTAATTCCTAAGGCAGCCGAGGGCAAGGCCCTGGTGTCTCCCTACAAATGAAGCGGAGCCCAGGTAACTGCTGGCCCTCGTCTCCTTCCCACAGGCGCCCCCAGGGGGCTAGTGCATCCTCGCCCCAGGCAGCAGTGTGCCCACCAGGAAGGTGACCAATGTGCCACTCCTCAGCCCCCGCCACCCTGCCTTTCCCCAGGCAAACAAAAAGTTCATCCTGGGGTCTGACCCCATTCCCCGCTCCTACAGTGAACCCCTCCCCTCTGGCTCCTCCTCTGGCAGATGGGCGCAGGCACCCTACACGTTCTGCTCTGAAAGCTCCCTGCTCTGAAAGCTCCCTCAGCTGGCTTTAACAGTCTCAGTTACCATGCTATGAATATGGCTTCAGAGTACAATCTGAGAGTAGCGAGAACTGTACCCCTGAGAGCCCCCAGCAGGCTCAAAGCCCAGGAGGAAATGCAGGTGGTCTCCAGACCCTGTCCATAGAAGTCTCCTGGCACTTTTAGGAACAGTCTCCAGAATAAAGAGCCTTAACTCTGAGAAATCCAGAAAGGTGCGGGCTGGGGCAGCAGAAAGGAGGGCATTCTCTCCTTTACGCTGAAACCAACAGAGCCCGCAGGAAATCCGGGTCTTCTGAGGCCTGACAGGAGCTCTTAGGAGCACTTCTCCATTTCAAAGTTTAATGAGCTTTATTATATTTCTGCATCACCTCGTACCCCTGTTCACCTCAAAATTAAAGAGGAAAGGAAGGAAGGAAGGAAGGAAGGAAGGAAGGAAGAGAGAGAAAGAAAGAAAGAAAGAAAAAGAAAGAAAGGAAGAAAGAAAGAAAAAGAAAAGAAAAAGAAAGAAAGAAAGGAAGAAAGAAAGAAAGAAAGAGAGAAAGGGAGAAAGGAAGAGAGAAAGAAAGAAAGAAAGAAAGGAAGAAAGAAAGAAAGAAAGAGAGAAAGGGAGAAAGGAAGAGAGAAAGAAAGAAAGAAAGAAAGAAAGAAGGAAGGAAGGAAAGAAAGAAAAAGAAAGAAAGAAAGAAAGAAAGAAAGAGAAAGAGAAAGAAAGAAAGAAAGAAAGAAAAAGAAAGAAAGAAAAAAAAGAAAAAGAAATAGCAGCAGGTCAGATCCAGGTGTTAGATCTTAATCTCCTTCCAGAGTCAGGAACCCTTCATCACAGATGACTTTGCAGATTTCTCTAGGACTTCCAGATGGACTATCTTACTCTACGAGCCAGGTGAGCAGCTAATTTGGGAAGGCATGGGGCTCTGATGAGTGCCCTCAACCTTGGCCCTGGCTCTGTACTAGTGCCTCTGAGAAAGTCTGCCTTGGCAGACATGCTCCACGACCCCAGGCCCCATCACTGAGCCTTCCTTACAAACCCCCAGAACAGACATTAATGACGGTGACCCCTAGGGGAGCAGATTTTTTAATTCATATAAGAACTATCTAATAGCACCTGGCAGTGGGCTCCCTGTCACTAAAAGTGTTCAAGATAAGTGTGGATGACCACCAGACAGCAATGTTCCAGAGGGCCCTGGGTAATACTTAAGATCCCTTTCAATTCTGGTGCTTTATGATTCTATTCACACACCTCATATATTTTCTTCTTACTTTGGACACACACCTAACAAATAATCAATTTATAACAGTTTGATCAAGGTGGACTGAAATGGTTTGCAGAACTAAAGTTTAAAGGAAGGAATTCTGAACAGAGCCATCTACAGGGAAAAGAACAGTTCAAAAAACTGTCTAGGCTGGCGGTCAAGGATATAAATAAGACTTTGGTCCCACGGCAATTAATCAGGAAACTTCAACGTTTCGTGTAGTTTGAGACCTGCAGTCTCATCTGTAGCTATACTGTATTTTATTCTGGCTTGTAAACTCCTTGAGGCAACAGATGTGATCTTAGTTGTGCGTCTCCCAAAGTGACTAGTACAGAAGTGCTTTGCACACAACAGGTGCTCAATAAATGTTTGTCATTTGATTCTCTGAATTAATGGATAAGGCACCTGCACCCAGAGAAAGTCAACTCAATTCAACATTCATTCATTCATGTAACAAACATTTTTTGAGTGTCTACTACAAACCAGGCACTGTCCTGGGCTCTGGGATGTAAAGTGAACAAGACAGACCTGGTCCTGCCACCAGCCAGCTTACAGTCTAGTGGACACACTCGCGTATCCGGGCAGTATGGCATGATGAGAGTCCTGATGGAGTGATGTGGAGGAAAGGGCATTACATCAATGGATAGACTGCATTTTTTTCACATGTCTGACTTCCACCCTGGTCTTCCCTTGGGCCAAGACCCCTATCTTGTTGGCCTTTGTTAGCTCTCGGTCCTTTCTACATCATACAAGTTAAACATTGGACACCTTGCTTGGCACACAGTAGGTATCCGATAAATACACATTTACTGATTAGAACTGCCTTGAGCCTTGAAGGCAAGAAGGATTTCAACAGCCAGAGAGCTGGGGGCAGGGCATTGGAGACAAAGGGAACAGCATGAGCCAAGACATGGAGACATAAAAGACCAGCAAGCAGTTGGAAGTGGCTGGAATTCAGGCACATAAAGAAGTTAGAACCAAGGTCATACCTCTTTAAAAATTAAACACTTTCTCCTTCTGGGCATTCCTCAGTCTCTGCCCTCCAGAAACTTCTAGGCTGCTGAGAAAGACTGGACATAGACATAGAAAGAGGTCCAGATTCAGAGAGACAAAAGTGGAAGTTGGGGCTGACCCAAGCTCCACAGAGCCACTGTGTGTCCACCTGGTAAGGTTCGGGGATGGGCTTAGAAGAACCAGAAGAACTAAGGCGGCTGTTTGGTGGTGTGAGGGTGTGTGGCCTTGTGTGCATTCCTGCGTCTAGTGAACTTGTGCGTGTTACCGCACATCTACATACAAGTGTTGGTATGTAGCCACCAAAAGCGAGAATGGGGCACTTTCTGCCTGTAAATAGGACATCCAAGGCTTTCCCAATTAATCTCCATTAAAAAGATTTCCCGCAAAGGCGCTTCTAGAGGCCCCAAGTTGGGGTCATCTGGATCAATCCTGCGTAAAGTAAAAGCAGCTCCAACCGGTAGCTCAATCGATCCATCTAACTCGGTTCATTCTACACGTGCAAGGGGCACGGAATGTTAATTTGCTGCACGGGGCTGAGGGAGCCTGGCAGTGGAGGCTCGGTAATTAACAGCTGGAGGAGCAAGGTCTCAGTATGGCAGCATTCAATAGGCAGCGGCCAGCAGAGGGGAGGGAGCACCCAGAGGTAGGTCTTCAGGGTTGATGAGCGCTGGTTTCACTGTTTGCTCCTGATCTTTCTGGTTCCGCCTGACTCAGTTTGCTTGTCAGATGAAACACAAATGCCCCAAGAACAGGGGAAGCGCAGGGAGACCAAAAACCATTCATCGAACCACTGTTGGAAGTTTACAGGATATTGATGGCGGACATGGTGCTGATGACCAATTGGGAGTCCAGGGCAAGGGTCCGTGGAGAGACCTTCTCTTCAAGGCCATGCACACTGATGTCTGTTCCTAGGACCCCAAAGCATGTGAAAGCCAGGGCAGGTCTATGGTCTTATTTCCATGAATGAGGCAGGAATTTAGCAGAAAGGGGAGAGCACCCTACGTGTATACATGCCAACCACCCCATTATCTCCTAGCAGGTCTACACCTACACCCATCCAGTGTCTGCTACGCAGACTTCAAATCTCTCTCCTCCAGGCAGTCTTCCCAGAGGGGTTGTAAAGAAGGTATTGGTTTTCTTCTCCCATCCCTTCCAAACCAGCCACTCTGGCCTGTGACCTCATCAGCTTCTCCCACGTGCCCTTTTCAACTTTTCTACTACAAAATTTCTACAAAAATTTCACTGACCTGGGGACACCCAACCCTGCTCACTTGTCTCTTTGTCCTGTGTTCTGTGTCAGCCTCATGACGGCCCAGACACCAGAGGAGATGCCAGGAGCACATCACTGATGGAGGTACAGACATACAGGTATAGGAGAAACGTTGGAGAAAGCAGCCTGCCTCTCTCTGTATCTCTGATTCTTTCCTTCCCTTTCTGATCTCCCTGTGTTGCCCCCCAGGGAAATGCGGAGGTGGAAAGGGGAGTCCTCTCCTTCCTCCACTTCTGTTGTCCCTGGTCTCTGCAATAACCTAATGATT
This sequence comes from Balaenoptera ricei, assembly GCF_028023285.1. Taxonomy (NCBI): domain Eukaryota; kingdom Metazoa; phylum Chordata; class Mammalia; order Artiodactyla; family Balaenopteridae; genus Balaenoptera; species Balaenoptera ricei. Next base: position 115,313,211 of record NC_082639.1, on the reverse strand, counting down.
TCTCATTTAGCTGCCCAGCCGTGGATGGGGAGAAGCTCCGTCTGATTGCTTGTGACACCAATCTCACAACAAATTTATCACCTCGTTTCCTGGACGAGCCAATATTCCTCCTCGATTATCTCCCTGTGAGGGGGACAGGGCGCCGTGCATTCCAACAAGGGGCTTATGCCTTCCCCGGGTATCAGAGTCAATCAAGCTCACAGCCCTGGGAAGGAAGGATGGAAGGGTGGGGTGGGAGACGGTTCTCATGGGAGCACAGGAGGGCTCCAAGAGCAAGAAAAAGACGGGGAGGACAGTGGGGAACAGAGAGAAGCCTCTGGAAACCTGGCCCTCATCAGGTTTATGTGCAGATTCTCTGAAATGGAAGCTGGTGATGGGAGCGGTGTGACCTTTGCTCAGATAATTCTGGAACATCCTTCTCAAGCCACTCCTGAGATCCTGGCATTTCATCCAGCCACCCCCTAAATCTTGGCGTGGGGCTAACGGAGGGAGGAGAGTGATGGCCCTGGAGTCCAGCTATTTCACCCTGGAATGAAACAAGGGAGGAAGAGCCTCTTGCCTACCCCATGCCCCCACTCCAGCATTCCTCAGCCCCTTGCATCCCACGGAAATGACTTTTCCTAACAAAAATCACTTGCTCCTGGCTGGGCTGCCAGAAGGGGCAGGTGTCCTGTGAGGGAACTGCCCCACATGACTGATGAGGGGAGATGAAAAGAAATTTCTCCAGCCCAAGAGGCAGTGAGTTGGAGGGATGGGGCGGGAGGTTCTCTGAAGGGAATCAACGGAGAAGGAAGGGCAGAGTGAAATCAGAGCCACAGGGGACTGCTGACAGGACCCTGGAAAACGGATCAAAGGAGAAGGAGGGAGGGAGTCATGAGGAAATGTTGCTTTAGGGCAAGAGAGGAAACGAGAGGAGGCCAGAGAATCATGAGAACTCCACTGGAGACAGAGGGTCCCACATGTGTGAGCACAGAAGTGGGAGAGCCTGGGCCAGGTGGGCAGTGTACGGGGGAAGGAGGGTGGGGAGGGTGCCTATGTCAGGGAGATGGAGGAAGGGCAAGGGACAGAGACTCCTGGGACATGAGCCATGAGAGGACAGGAATATCAGGGCCCCCCCACCCCCCAGGAAGGCAGGATGCAGGACCCCCACCAAGAAAGGCAGAAGGATGAGCAGAAGACGAAAGGGGAAGGGGCTGATCACCAGGAGGGGTAGCAGATGGTTGCTATCATTAAACGGATTCCAGTAAGTCCAGGATGCCTTAGACAGCAGAGACAGGCTTGGGTGAGCAGTGGGAGGGGGGAATTAAGGAGCGGAGCCTTGGAGGAAGCAACTTACACAGAAGCCACACACCGATCTGTATGATTACACAGCATGTAACCCTTAGTTCTCCTTCAACACTAACGCCAAGAAGGAACCCCGAACCCAGCCACAACCCAGCACTAATCCCAATCCAGACCTGTCCTAACAGTCACTCTAACCCCAAATCTGAACTAGAGTATGAGCTTTTTTAAGGCAACACATCTCAAATTCCCTCAGGGCCTGGTCAGAAGAAGTGATCAACAGGTGTTTATTGAACACGTGAACACAGAAACCAAATCTTAACCCTTGCCCTTAACAGTCACCCCTGTTTCCAGCCTGACCCCTACTGAGCACCGGTCAATCCCAAGGCCCAGCTCTCACTATACCCCTATCCCAGTCCTAAAGGCCACCACTCTTAACTACAATTTCACTTCGTTAACTCTAATCTCCGTTTTTTCTGCCTCCACACCTCTGGATAGATGGTTGAAATTCATCTGGGCAGACAAAGGTAGAGACAAACAAAAGACACCAACTCAACCTGGAGGCCAAAACAAGGTGGGAACATAGCCCCTGAATTCTCAGGCTAATTCTGGATGCTGTCGTCTCTGGCCCAGCTGCCCAGAGCTTTCTGCCCCAGGGTCCGAGAAAGTGGGACGGAGCATGGCTATAAGGTTCGGGGCAAAAGGAACCTAATGCTTGAGACCCCAGGAAGAGTGATTCAGATCTGAAGAGGCCAGAGTGAGCAGAGAGAAATGCGACAGAGAATAAGTGAATGGACTCCAGCTCAGGAGCCAGAGACCCAACATCTGTCTTCCCGCTCACAGCTCCGACCTTGGGAATCACTTGCCCAGACACAGGGTGCAGGAACGCTTCGTAGGGTGCCTGTGGGAAGCCCTGCAGCAGGGAGGGCGCTGTGAAGGTGCAGAGCTGCTTCGAGACTCTCCCCCCTCCAAGGAGCAAGGCTCTCCCCATCTCTCAGGACCTGTCGCTGCGGTGCCTGGGAGAGGGGCTGAGTATTCTGTTCTTGCTGCAGCCAAATCTGATTATCAGGACGTGTGATGGGTGAGCTGGGTTTGGACCCCCAGCTCAGGGAGTGGAATGATGGATTTAGCCTGTCCCTCTTTCCCCAGGGGATGAAGCATCGGGTCCCCGATGTCACCTGGAATGTGTGCACCTCTGAAATGTCTCTCTAACCAAGATCCTCGGGAGATCCCTCTCCAACCATGTCTTGATATAAAGACTTCTGAGCACTGAAGCGACTGCACAAGCTCCCCAGGTTCTGCCGAAAGCAGGATCGGAACCCCGGTGTGAGAATCCCCAGCCCTGGGTGAGACCTAGTGCCTCTGGCCAGCTGCTGCATCTGTGGGGGTCACTTGGAGGGAGGGAGTGGAAAAGCCTGCCTCTGCTTGGCTCGGGCCTCCAGGCATTTCTCAGTGACAGCCGTGGGCCTTGGAAGCCTGGGGCAGGGCAGGGAGGGAGGAGGGAGAGCGACGGTACAGAATAATAATGAAGGATTTTTAATAACTCATCAGCTACGGTGTCAGCTCAACAGCAGCGGCAGCGCAACCCGTTGGGAAAACTTTGCGAGGAATTGTCTTCCCGGGAAGTGAGAGGAGTCAGAAGGGCTGAGGGCAAGGGGAAGCGTCCTCCTCATCCCCGGCCGCTCAGAGCTTTGAGTTAGTATCCAGCCAGTGGTGCAGGACGAAGTGCAAACAAGGTCACAAAGCCCCAGGCCTGGCCCTCTGGGAGCTTCCATTCCGGATCAGACCCACGGGTCACGGACAGGACTGAGAACAGGAGCAATCTATGAAGTCACTGCTGACAGAGCACAGGCAAGCCGCCCTCCAGGAAAACACAGCCCCCCCCAACTTGCTCTCTGAAGTCAATTAGCTGCAAGGCAATTACACACTTACCGAAGGGCTCCTTCTCTTGACCTAATAATTCACCAAGGAATTGTTTGAAGGAGGGGTGTCATCAAAGACACTGTTAGAGAAAGCCCTTTCCAATGGCCTCGTTTTCCTGATGAGGATACGGAGGTCCAAAGATGTTACAAAGACAGTTGATGGCAGGGCAGGACTCCTAGAAATGAGAAATCCAGGTCTCCAAAAAATAAATATGATTTTATAAAAACAAGTTCCATATACTTTTCAAGGGCCAACTGCTACAAAGAGGGCAGTACCCTGGGACTCCAGTGTGTCAAGGGCAGCTATCTTTTAGGTGAGAGCCATGAGGGAACTTGGGGTAACCATCATCACCATTATACGCCTTCTCTTTTCCTCAGATCGCTCTAGGAAAGCTTCCTGGAGGCAGTGGGTATGGATGTGGCCTGGGAAATGGAGAGATTTCCCAAGCCCTTGGAGTGATAAGTGCAAAAGGGTTCAGTGACATGGATAGAGGGGAATATTCTAGGTCTATGAAATGCCTTGGAAAGGAATGAAAAGATAAGGCTATTTATCAAACACATATGTGAAAGGCACGGGGGCTGATGTGTGTGGGCTCCGAAACGTTCCGGTTCTTGGGAGGTCAAGGACCCTAAAAGCTTAGTGGCGCTGAGCGGACCACCAAAGACAAAGCAGGGTTTCCCCTCCAAGTCCATAGCAGTGTGTTAGCTACTGGAGGCCTGGCAGCCTGCAGAGAGCATCCCACACACCCCTATATCCCCAAAATAGAGCAGAGGGGAGGGTGGGTGTCAATCCCTCAGTTGCCTTCACTTTAGGCTGCAGTGCTGGGGGGGTGGGGACTTAACACCTCTATCCCATCCAATCCCAAGAGCCCTCATAGGCGGTAACATCTCTGCATCCCCAGCCCTGGCACAGAACAGTCCCTTAACCAGCATTTGATGAATGAAAAAAGAAATGTTGGGGGCTTTCTAGGAGGTGATAAATGAAGGAGAAATGCAGGTCTGGAAGCAGGTGTGGCAAGGGGAGTCACCTCTATACCTGGCAGAAGGCCAAGACTGTCTCAGAAAGAGAAACTAAGGCACCAAGGAGTAGGCACGTGTTCCAGAGAAGTACTGAAATGAAACTCGGCAGCCAGCCCCAAGCCTGGGCTGCCAGCCCCCCCCCCACCCCCGCCCAGCCAGCCATTCTGCAAGATGTAAAGTGCTATCTAAACGTGATGCATTATTAACACTTCAGAAATCATATTTCACAGTCGCCTGGCTGAAGCTGGGAAATGAATTCTTCCTCCTGCTCTCCAGCAGGGGAATGATTGTTGGAACTAAATGTGACAGCAGTGACATGTGACCGGGGGCCAAAAGAGGGCATTGAGGGTGGAGGCCATGGGCACCCACGCCCAGCAGGTCCTGGGTGCTCCTCCTCTGCCTGGGGCCTTGAATCAAACACTCTGGCTCCGCCCAGGCAAAGCAGCCAAGCTGACCCCTGCCTTTCCCACCTGATCGACCTTCAGGAGTCCCTGGCAGAAGGCAGGCAGAGCCTGTGACCCAGCCCCTCACCCTGGGACACGGCTGAGCACTCCTCAGGTGCAGGAGGAGGAGTTACAGAGGGTGGAGGACGCTCCAGTCTGATGGGAGAGGCAAGGTCTCAGGATGCACACACAGGGGCAGATCTAGAAGGACGACGGGCCCTAAGTCACTACTGCAGGAGCTACACGGAAGAGGATGGCACGGAGCGCGTTGGGGAAGGAGAGCCATGAGGAGCTGGGACGAGTGTTCTGGGTGGGGTGAGAGGCCTCCAGGCAGGTCCAGATATGGAAAAGAGAACCATGTTGACAAACAGGGAGGTGTTTTGCCCAACTGGGCTGGAAGGAAAGGAGTGGGCAGGATGGGGGGAGGGGGAGGGGCATGTCCCCGGCAGAAGGGGGGAAGCAGGCGGTGAGCTGCACCCTGTCCTCACTGGGATTCACCAGCCACGAAACAGGGAGGGAAGAGGGAGGTGAGGGAGAGTCCTGCCTGCAAAGACCAGTGTCTACTCATCGGTACGAAATCAGAGGGCCTCACGTGGCAGATGTGGAAGAGGAGAAGCTGCCAAAGTCACTGCCATCCCCATCCCAGGACCCAGCCCGGTCTTCCTGGAGGGTGCCGGGCTTGTGTCCGTGTGCTCCGTTAGCAGTGGCTTGTACTTAGGCACGGGGAACAGACGAACCGATTTTCAATTAAAACCTTATCTACAGGGTGCAAAGATATAAAGGCGGGTGGGTTGGATTCTTTTCTAAGCCAGCCTTCAATATTTGCAGTGCCTGGAAGGAGACGAAAGGAAGGCGCCCAGGCAGCCCTGGCGACATATAAATTCTGCTCATAATTACATGACTCTCAACACCACGAGATGCCAATAACGTATTTGCGAGGCACACAGATTAATGGCGTGCTGGCATTCCCTAGGTGGTGCTTGGATGGCCAGGGCACCGGGAGGGGCTGCCGCTCTGGCTTACGAGGTTGGATGAGCCGAGATTGCTGATGCAGACCCCTCCTCGGTTCTTCCTCAAAGCTGTCTACTCTTTAGGTCCCCCAGACCAGCCAGTTTCTCTCTCTTGGAACCCCCCAACTCTGTTAGGATCGCAGACATAAAGGATTTAAGTTGTGTTTCTTCCAGAAGGAAGTGGAGGGGGGCCTAAGGGGAGCAAGGCATAACGGAGCTGCAGAGCTGTGAACAGCTACTGGGGATGACAGCAAATGTCACGTTCTTGGACCTCAGGAAAAGCTCCCTCCCCTCCCTGAGTGTGGTCCCTTCCCTAGCTCCCACCTTTTTCTGGTGGGCCAGCAATAGGCTAGGCAGCCCCAAGCTCCCTCCTTCTTTTTCATCTAGAGGGGAAGGCAGATGGCGCCATGGCAAGTTCTTGGGGCTTCAGTTGCATCGAGTGCCAGCTCTGCCTCTCGGAGCCCCAGTTTCATCAGTGGTCAAACAGGGATAGTGGATGGGCCGGGAAAGGGGGCAGCAAGACAGCCCAAAGAAATGAGTCTGACGATGCCACACGAAGTCCTCTAGGAAAGGAAGGTCCCCTTGTGTGCCCCCCATCGCACCCCACCCCCACCCACAGTTTAGGCAGTAAACCTGTCAGGATGAGGAACTTCATCTTCCCCAACTCTCTCTCTTGTTTCAATATTCCCCAGCACAGGCTGCTCTGCAGAAGAAGATACTCAATAAAATAAATATTTATTGAATTGAACAGAATAGAGGAAGAGAGACGACGAGGAACTCTCACAGCGATTTGGTGGGGGCAGGTTTTAGTAGAGGGAGTAGTAAAAAGTGCATCAGCTGGAAATCAGAATAACTGGCTTGAACTCCAGCTCTGCCATTTACAACCAGGGAGATGGTGGTGGAGCCAGCACTCCTCTCCAGGCCCCTGATTCCTCATATAAAGAGCACGGGCTGGACAGAAGATCTGTAAGAAGCCTTCCAACCCCCAAGATGGTAGGAGGATGGGGAATGGGCTCCAAGAACCACCGTGAGAAAATGTCACGAGGAGTTCCTGGCACGGGCTTAGGTTGGCCATTGGCACGTTGCTCAGCACTCAGCATATTGTTTGGGATCATCAAAAATTACATAATAGCAATAATCATGCTTCCATAAGCATCCACAGGCGACTCGTTGGCGAGAAATCCCATTGATAACTTCTGGGGAAGAGCTTCTGTCGAGTGGAAGTAGTCTGCCCCTGGTCCCACCCTCACTCACCCTCAGCTCCAACCCATTCCTGCCACTTTGATCCTCTTCTGTCTGTGGTTCCAGCAAAAAACTGGAAGAATCCTGAAACCTAAGCAGTTGATCCAGTTCAATTCTATTCTATTCTAATCAGCAACAAGTATTGGGGACCTACTATGTGCCAGAGTTTTACCATAGAGATAAGAGGACTAACAAGCCATCGCCTTGCTCTTGAGGCATTTATAATAAACCGCTTTTAGTTAAATCTAAGGCTCAGGCCAATCAGCAGCTTTGGTGTTTAGGAGAGAAGTGATTAATTCCAATGGCAGGAAAAGAGGAGGGAGTGAATAGGGACTGTGCAAAGGGTAAAATGAAGTCCTGAACCAGCAGGTATGGAAGGAAAGAGATTCTGGGCACAAAGCACACTGAGGACAAAGGCAGGGAAGAGTATGGTGTGTCTGGGGAATAGTCTGGCATGGCTGGAGCTCTGGGTATTTGTGGAAGGGCAGGGTTGTGAGGATTAAAAGTGATAATCCCCTTAAAGGCACTCGCAAGCTACATGTGCATGGCAGTTATAAGGGGCCATATTTTTACTGTTTATGGAACATAAGAAACAATAGGTAGACCGGGATCAGATTGTGGCAGGTTTTGAATGTCATTTGTTCACTGATCCACTCCCCATGTAATGCTCATTTATCCTATTAGGTATCAGGCATGGTGCAGGGGGCTGGAGACAGCAAGTAGAACCCCACGTGCCTCCAGCTCTCAAGGAATTTGCAGGGGAGTCAGACTTCAACATATGAATGCAGCATGGGGTTATAGGTGCAATGATGAAAGAATGGAAAGGATATAACGGATGCACAGAGAAAGAGTCAATTTGGCCTGGGCAAGCGGGGTGGGGGGGTGGCGATCAGGAAGGCTTTATAGAGGTGATATCACTTAGACTAAGATTTGAAAAATGGGCCCTAGGGTGGGGGTCGAGGAATTCTTCCAGGCAGAATGCAAATGTGAGCAAGGGCTCAGAGGCAAGGATTTTTTGGTGGACAATGGTATCTGCAAGTGGTTCGGGTTTTTTTTTGGCCATGACCGGGGATCGAACCCGTGCCCCCCCTGCAATGGAAGTGTGGAGTCCTAACCACTGGACCGCCAGGGAATTCCCTCTGCAACTGGTTCTGATGAGGGAGGGAGAGAAAGAGAGAGAAACAGAAATGGGGCAAGGGAGGTAGGCTGGGGCCAGATCATATAGAGTGTTACGTGCGGGATCAAGAGTTTGGATTTTAACACAGTGGCTGAGAGGAGCAAATGAAGAATTAGATGAAGTTCTCTGCCAGGAGTTGGGGAGGGTGGACCCAGCAGGGAGCTGCATCACTGATCCCGGAGAGAAATTATAAGGATGTAAAACTAAGACAGTGGATAAACTGAAATGGAATAGATATGAAATACATGAAGGAGGTAGAAACAACAGGATTTAATGGTTGGGAGAATGCGGAAGCTGAGGGGAAGGGAAACCATTTTCGGTGTTTAGAAAAAAAACGACTCTTGCACCCATCCCAGGGAAAGAGTAATAAGCAAGAGAGGAGAATGAGTTAGGAAAAGGGAGGGAGAGGACAGTGGGCCTCCACTGAGTGTGTCCCTCCAAAGAAGAGATAACCAGAAGTCAAGTGTAGTGACAGTTACCCTAGTGTTGACATTACTGTGGCTATGATTTGGTTATTGGTAGTGTCAACAGTTGTGAGGATTAAATGAGGTATACACAGAGCAAATACTTTAAAAATATTAGCCATTGTTATTATTTCATTAACATCAACTCTGTCATCTCTAGGTATTTGTTGTGTGGCCATGAACCAATAATAATAGAAGCTTGTCACCTGTGATTGTAGATGACCAGAGCTGGAAAGAGGAGCTGGGAGTCAGGGTTCTCATGTCTCCCCTTGCTTCAGGAAAGGCCATGGGAAGGAGTGGGAATAGCATGAACACAGGCACAGAGGCAGAAGGGCCATGAAGGTACTGAGTGTGAGTGTGAGCGAACTTTACAGCTGCCGTGGGCTGCCCGTGTGCTCCTTGCTCTCTGCTCGCCAGGGCCCTCCCCATGTCCACCATCAGAATAGATGAGGACACTCTTTAGCCAACAATGAAGGCTGAGAGGAGGGGGCCTTTGTTCTGAGCGACGGCGAGCAGATGTTCATTCTCCCCAGCAAGTGTTATGCTGCAGCAGGAGAAACAGAGGGTAGACATGAAGAAGGACTTCCTGCTCTCAAGTTTTCAAGAATCAAGAAAACATAAGATTTTGAAAAAGCGTAGACAGCGAGACCAGGAAAGGATCAAATGGGCGGCAGTCATGTGACTGCATTCTTTAGAATCACGGCATTTTAGAGCTGGAAGAAACCCATATGAGATGATCTAATCCAATCCTCTTATTTCACAGATGAAAAACCTGAGACCCAAAGAGGTGAAGTGAATTCTCCAAAGTCAACAGCAAAGCCAGGAGCATAACCCTGGTCTCTCTGGACTCCTAATCAGGTGCCATCTCCATCCCCCTCCCCACCCCAGCTCCCTGTCACCATAAAGATTTCTTGAGAACTGAACGCTCTGTACTGCAGTGCGGAGTAGCCTCTCAAGTTTAAGTGACTCCTTGCTTTAATAAGCAATATTCTCCTATATTACTGTGAGCCTCCAAGTGCTCTGTCTGGTATCCCTGACCTCTCGCAGAACCCTGGGATGGAGGGAATTGGGATCGATCCTCTGTTCTCACCAGAAGGCTGCCGGTGCTGTGAGGGGCAGTGCTACTGCCTGAGGTGTAAAAAAACATCAGAGGTGCAGGGGTCCTTGAAACTCAGGAATTCCTGGCCCAACGTTCTAGATACTCTCTCCAACCAAGCACACACACACAATCTTCTCCCCGCCCACCAACACCCACCTCCAGACGCTGATTTTTGGCTTTAAACCTGAAACACTGCCAAGCCCTTGGTCTTCATCCAAGGATTTCTAGGAATTGCTCACCAGCACTTGAGACCAGCTTCAGTCCACAAAAGCTGTGGACTCTGACTCTGGTTGACAAGCGGGCAGTGGCTGCTGTGATCTGGGCATCTTCAGCCTCGGTTCCTTAGGGCTTCTGCTCCCCGATCCTGCGATCTTCCCACCCTCCTCTAAACCAGGCACGCGTCCCAGATGTCTTCTTCTCTCGTACCTCGTACCAGGTACCACTCAACACCCCTCCTACACAGGTCTCAATCCTCTCCCTCCCTCTCCCACACCGACTCCCTTGGTTGAAGTCTTCGCCTTTGCTCCCCTGGACTATTGCGATAACCTCCGAATTGGTTCCCCTCCTCCAGCTTGCTCCCCTTAAATCCATTCTACACACAGTCGCTAGAATGAGCTTTCCAAAAGGCAAATCTGATATCATCGCCCTGTGTAAAACCCTTCAGTGGCTCCCCAGTGACTTCAGACGAAGTTCTAAAATTAGGTTATAGGTCCTGTCCGACTTAGCTGCTATTTACCTCTTTAGCCTCCTCTTCTGTTCTCTCCAATGTGCTCTTTACTTTCTAGAAATCCCAGATGTCAGAGGTTTCCGCACACTCCGAGCTGCATGCCACCTCAGCCCTCCACCTTTGCACGCTCCCCTCCCCCGCCATTTGCCTCACTCTTCTCCAGCCTTCAAGACACAGTTCAGGCTTGGTGCCCCAGGAAGCCTCCCCTAAACCCACAGCCTGGGCCAAGACCCCACCTCGAGCTCCCATGGTGCTTGTGCACCCTACGACTCTGAAGCACTGAACTATATAAGCTCCTTGAGGATAGATGTTATGTTTTTAATTCATCCTTATTCTTATCAAGGATGCCTGGCTTGCTCAACTAACAGCTGTTGAATTGAACTGAACTCAAAAGGTAACTTTCTCCTCCCTTTCCACCTCCCACACCACCTTGTCCTACAAATATTTTATTGGGACTTCCCTGGTGGCGCAGTGGTTAAGAGTCCGCCTGCCAATGCAGGGAACACGGGTTCGAGCCCTGGTCCAGGATGACCCCACATGCCGGGGAGCAACTAAGCCCGTGCCCCACAACTACTGAGCCTGTGCGCCTAGAGCCTGCGCTCCGCAATAAGAGAAGCCCGCGCACCCCAACGAAGAGTAGCCCCCGCTCACCGCAACTGGAGAAAGCCCGCGCGCAGCAACGAAGACCCCACGCAGCCAAAAATAATTATAAAAAACAATAAAAAAATATATTTTATTCATTCTACCTCCTCACTTGCTAATCCAAGTGTTTCTTCTTCTCAAGTGCAACCCAAAGGTCCCCTCCTCCAGGAAGCCTTTCCTGAGGAGTCCCACCTGTCTGCTTCTCTTGATATCACCGAGCTCAGTTCGGGCTGCATCACTTAGCACCTCTACCTTACCTTTCACTTCTCTTTTAAAAGTAAGCTCTACTCCTACCAAACTGGACTGCTCGTTCTTTCTCAAAGCTTTCATGAGCGCTTTACACTCTCTCGGTCAATGTCATACTATTTCCTACCCTTGCAATTCCCCTCCAGCTGAGGGTGGCAAAGACTTTGCCTGCCGCCTGTGGCAGCACCCAGCACACAGATTTCCTACCACAGGTACTTGGCTGCGATTGTTAAGGGCCTGCGTTGAACTGCCGACTTGTATGCTTAATGTTATTTTTGTGTGTGGGCAAAGGTGTGTGTTCCCTTTTCCATCGTAGGTATTTTGCTTCACCCCCCGCCCCCATGTCCCAATTTGGACATCTCTGAGATCCTTCCCGCTTTGATGTTCTGTGGTGCTGGAGCTGTGAGTTCACTGAAGGCAGGAACTAGATTTATTTCTTCCCCCGTAGCTTCAATACCATGAAGCCTCAAAAAAATCATGCTGAATGAAAGCCTTCCCGAGTCTTTGTTTCTCTCCTCCTTTTTCCTCTTAAGCGAGGCAGTAGAGCACAGCAGCTTAACATGTCGACCCAGTAACCAGCTCTGCTACTCAACCTGGGGCAGTGGGCTTTACTTCTCTGTGCCTCAGGTTCCCCATTTGTAAAACGGAGATGATATGAGTATTTCCTCACAGGTAGTAAGCCCGAGGTAAGTTGTTGTTATTATTATTGCCCTATCTTTCCTTCCATCCTTCTTATTTACAGTTTTTTGATATCTCAGCCTCTTTGTTTGGACTCAGTAGGTCTCATCAACGTCAGAGGAACCCAAGGACTGCTGGTGTAGGAAGTCAAAAGAATCCCATTTTAAGCCACTCTTGGTTTCCAGAGATCTCCTGGAAGTAAGAGAATGATAAAGTAAGATCAAGAAAAGGGGAAGGGTCAGGGCCAGAGGGGAGGAGCAGGAGAGAAAGTCCTGGGCAGAGGACAGGAAACTGTCTGGTATAATCAGAGCACATTATTTTTGTGGGAAGCAGACTGGGGAAAGCTCCAAGAAATCAGGGGAGGGGGCTCGTGTTATGAAACATTTCACAAGAGACCCAAACCCTGGCCCAAAAGTACTTCTGTGCATGGGTCAAAGCAGGTTGTAATCAGCGTGGCTGAGCATTTGGCAGCCCTGGGAAGGGTGTGCACATTGGACTCATGAACCTGGTTCCGGCCCCAGCTCCATCTTTGTAATAATTATGTGACCTGAGCAAGGCTCACTGCTCTGAGCCTCTGTTCGCCCAACGACACAACAGGGATGACAGAACGATGTTGGCAGAGCTGTTGTGAGGGTTAAATGTGCTCTGTAAATGATAAAGCACCACCCACCTATCAGCCATCATTTTTATTAAGGCTGTATCTATATGGCCTAGTCATCCAGAAAATGTAACTGATAACTGAGGCTCAAGTACCTTTTTAAGCCTCCTTTATTTAGGCCAAGAGGTTCTCAGTTATCAGAAGGTGGAAGATCCTCTGCGAACATTTATGACTCTCCTGCCCAGCCTGACCTTTCCCTGAACCCCCATTCCCCACCCTGTGCCCCTCCCCAGTCAGACACAGGGGCCCTTGTCAGCACTTTCCACGTGTATTACAACTGTCTGCCCGTGTCATTCTCATCCACTAGCCAGAAGACACTGAGTCTCACCATGACTCTCTCCCTGGTGCCCAGGCCAGTGCCTGTCACAAAATAGGCATTCAACATTGATTTCTTGAATGAGTAAATAAATGGGGCACAGAATCCTTATTTAGGCTACGCTACAATCCTCCTCTTTGCAGCTTCTATAACCCTCCCAGCTCTTCTCTCTGGAGTCACATTAAATGAATCTAATTCTCTTCCATATGACAGTCCTTTAAGCACATGAGGAGTTATGACATGCCCCCAGAGTCTCCTCTTCTCATGACCAAACATAGTTTCTTAAACTGCTATTTCCTCTCCACGGGCATCCGCATACAAACTTTTCTGGTCAAGGTCACCAGCAACCTCCAAGTTGCTAAATCCAACATTAATCTTCCTCTCAGTCCTTATGTTGCTTGATAGATCGGCAGCAACTGTTACAGTTGACCAATGCCTCCCTGGGCTTGTAGGACCCTCTGCTCTCCTGGTTCCCTTCCTGCTCCCCTGCCCCATCCACAGTCTCCTTGGCTAGTTCCTCCTCGTCTTCCAATGGGAGTGATCCAAGGTCCCAGGGGCTTGTCCTTGGCTCTCTTCTCTCTCCCCATTCACTCCCTCAGTGAATTCATCTCCAGTTCTATAGTTTAAAATGTTTGCTCGCGTCAAACATTTTACCTCTACACTAATGTTCCAGCAGTTCTGCCCAGCTCTGATCTCTCCCTCACACTCCAGCCACACCTGTCAAGCTGCTTATTTAACATCTCCGACTGGATGTCTCATTGGCATCTCAGACTTAACATATCCAAGACTGAGCTCCTGATCTTCCACTCCCAAACCTGGTCCTCTCGGTAGATGACAACTTCATTCCTCCAGGTCCTCAAGACAAACTTCAAAGTCACCCTCCACTCCGCTCCTTCTCTCTTACCCTGCATCAAATCCAGCAGTGAATCCTGCTAATTCCAGAGATGGACCACTCCACATGGCCTCCCTTGGTACCATTGTTGCCCAAGCCATCATCTTGTGTCTGGATTACTGAAGGAGCCTCCTAAACAGTCTCCCTGTCTCCACCTTTTCCTCACAGTCTGTTCTTACCATAGCAGCCAGAGCGACTCTGTTAAAAAAAGACATTATATCATGTCACTTCTGCCCAAAGCCTGCCACTGACTTTCCATCTCATTCAAAGTAAAAACCCAAGTCCTTGGGATTCCTTCAAGGTCCTTGTCCTGTAACAATCTCTCAGGTCTTTGTCTTGGGTTCCTGGGACAGGGATTCTAAACCCTTGGAATTTCCCAAATGATAAGAGAGTCTTTGTTATTCATGGTGGGCATTTGGACCCTACCTGGCTTTATGCTGATAAAGTGACTCTGGATGGGGCTGGTCTTGCTGGAAAGACCAACCGATTAGAGGGTTGGGGCTTTGGGGCACTGATATCAGCCAGACACGACCTGCTCACTTCCAGGGAGAGGGTAGGGCTGGAGACTGAGTTCAATCACATGCCCAGTGACTCAATAGTAAAAAAAAAAGAACTCTGGGCACTGGGGAGCTTCCTGGTTGGGGAATACCTTGATGATGGCTTTGTTCCACAGGTAGAGGACACAGAAGTTCTGCACCTGGGACCCTCTCAGACCTTGCCTTATGTGTGTGTTCATTTGGTTGGTCCTGATTTGTATCCTTTAAAAGTAAAACTGGGGGCTTCCCTGGTGGCACAGAGGTTGAGAATCTTCCTGCCAATGCAGGGGACACGGGTTCGAGCCCTGGTCTGGGAAGATCCCACATGCCGCGGAGCAACTGGGCCCGTGGACCATAATTACTGAGCCTGCGTGTCTGGAGCCTGTGCTCCGCAACAAGAGAGGCCGCGATAGTGAGAGGCCCACGCACCGCGATGAAGAGTGGCCCCCGCTTGCCACAACTAGAGAAAGCCCTCGCGCAGAAACAAAGACCCAACACAGCCATAAATCAATAAATTTTTTTAAAAAAAGTAAAAGTAAAACTGGAACTAAGTATGGTACTTTCCTGAATTCTGTGAGTTCTATCAAATTATTGAAACTGAAGGGGCTGTGGGAACCCTGGAATTTGTAGCCAGTTGGTCAAAAGTATGGCTGGCCTGGAATGCCTTCTCCCCTTAATATGTCTGCTCCCTTGCCTCCTTTAGATCCTTTCTCATTTATCACCTTCTGAGTAAGTTTTTCCCTAAACACACTACTTAAAATGCACCACTGCCCCAGCACATTCTGGATTCCCATTCTGTTACTTTATTATCCCCATAGCACATATCAATATCTAACTTACCATATATTTTACATACTAACTTATTTATTGTCTGTCTCCCTGACATGAGCCTTATAAAGTCTATGAGGGTAGGAATTTTTCCCCCTGCTTTGTTCATGGCTGTATCCTCACCATTTAGAAAAAGTGCCTGGTACTTTAAAAGTACTGAATGGATAAATGAACCTGTGTGACTTCTAGAAGCTTTACCACTGTCCCTTAGGAAAGCCCAGTTTGTCCACTTCCCATGAAAGTTGGTGTCCAGAAAGGATGGAAGCTCTCCTGGCATGGACCTCCCAGTGCAGTTCAGAGGACCCTCCCCTCCTCCAGGGAGGAAGTCACAGTAAGCTCTGAAGCAGTAGGTTTGGGTGTTACCTCCCTGCCTTTGGAGACAGGCAGAAGTGGGTTCACCTCCTGCTCTGCCACTTTTTCTTTATAGCTGCCTTTTACATCATGCTTCCTATACACGGCACTTATCAGGCCTTGCAGACAGTGCTCATTTTCAAAAAGGCAGGGTCCGTGGCCACTTTGCTCACTTTTGTAAATCGAGCATGTAGCACAGTCCTTGGCATCAGACTGGCACCCAGTTCACATCTGCTAAATGAATGAATGAACATTCAAAACATCAAGTTTGTCATTTTGCGTGGATTATTCCACTGAATCCTCAACAGCTACCATTGTGATACATATTGTTAACCCCATTTTACAGACAGAAATGTGGAGTCTAAGAGAAATTAAGTAATTTGCCTAATGTCACAAAGCTAGGAATTTGCAGTTCTAGGGTGAAAAAATAGGATTAAACCCTGGGTCTTTTTGGCATCACAGAGCGAGAGCCTAACCTCGGGGCTGCACGGCTTAATTGGTGATGTACCGGCGGACAAGTGAAGTTACCCCTCTGAGCCTCAGTTTCTTTCATCTGCAAAATACGACTGCAAAGAGTAGAGGAACTGAAGTATGTAAAGCGCTTAGCCATACAAATGCTACGTAAATGGTAGCTATTAGTAACAGTTAAGACTGTAAAGTGACAAGAAGTTGCCTTAGCCCTATTGTCATCCACACCGTGGCTCTCCATTCACCTTAGGCTAGTCATGGGCGCCTTCCCTTCCCTGGGAGGGAGGGAGTGCAAGGTGCCCTCACAGGAAGCCCCTGGCCAACAAGCATGGGCTGCCAGAAGCCCCAGCCTCTAGGCACCTGCAGTGCTGGTGTGGGAGGGGGAAGGGGAGGGGTGTGGGGAAGAGTTGCTCGTCTCCATACCTCCCAGCTCCCAGCCCTGGCCTCCTCAGTGCTCTACAGAAGGCCCATTTTCTGCTCTGTTTCCTCCTCTCCCCCTAAGCAGGGACCCAGGGAAGCAGAAGCCTCCTCCACAGCCCCTGGAACGTAACTGTCATGGGGTACCCAGGCCAGGGGAAGGGGCTGAGGAGAAGTGGCAGTGGGTGGAGAGAGACAGCATTTATTTGGGGAGCCCCGTCTGCCTTCCCAAAGCTGCCCCTTGGGCTCCCCTGAACTCTCAGTGTTCCCAGGCACAGAGGCCCTGAAAGGGGGCAGCGAGGCAGAAAGACAAAGGCCATATCTGATCCCGGCTGGGGTGGAGGCCACAGGTTGGGGGAAGGGAGGAGTGCAGAAGGGGCCAAGCAAAAGGCGGAGGTAAACAGGAGCAGGGAGGGGGAGGGGTGGCCTGGAGACAGGATTCTTTTTTTTTAATTAATTAATTTATTTATTTTTGGCTGCGTTGGGTCTTTGTTGCTGCACACGGGCTTTTCTCTAGTTGTGGAGAGCGGGGGCTACTCTTCCTCGCGGTGCGTGGACTTCTCATTTGGGTGGCTTCTCTTGCTGCTGCAGAGCATGGGCTCTAGGCACGCAGGCTTCAGTAGTTGTGGCTCACGGGCTTAGTTGCTCCGCGGCATGTGGGATCTTCCTGGACCAGGGCTCGAACCCATGTCGCCTGCATTGGCAGGCGGATTCCTAACCACTGCGCCGCCAGAGAAGTCCTGCAGACAGGATTCTTATTCCTCCCACCATAAGAGGGGAGATGAGATGCCAGCTGGTCACCGGGATACCTTGCACTTGTGTTGCCATTTTTATTTTTGAGGATTTTTCCATCCACTCTCTTTTCCCAATGTGGATCTCAAGGTTCACTCTGTATATAGCTTCTCCCGGTCTCTCCACCGTCAACCTCCTTACAGTAGGTGTTGGAGGGCCCCACCATAAGTAACAATTCTGTACATGACATACAATAATATTCCACGCAGAGACAGGGCAGCTGGTGGTTAAGAGCACAGGCCAGAGCCAGACTGCCCGGCCTGCTGCACAACCTGTCTGCATCTGTGTTCTCACCTACACAACTGGGGAGGATACCTGCTCCCGCCTACACAACTGGGGAGGATACCTGCTCCCGCCTACACAACTGGGGAGGATACCTGCTCCCGCCTACACAACTGGGGAGGATACCTGCTCCCGCCTACACAACTGGGGAGGATACCTGCTCCCACCTCAGGTTCATGAGGCAGCGGGCACAGAACAGCGCCTGGCACTTAAGTAAGCACTCCACAAACACTAGCTATGGTTAAAGCAATACAGAGCCTTGCAGATTATCAAGTGCTTTCATTTCCAGAATCTCACCTCATCTCAACAGCCCTGTGAGGGAGGGATGAGCATCCCCTATTACACATGTGGAAACTGAGGCTCAGGTGACAGGCAATGGCATAACCAAGGATGCAAATGCTTCTGGGCCCATGTTAAAGAATCCTTTGGAATAGCCTAGCTGCCTCTCAGTGAACCAGGAAGTGGTTGGAGGACACAAGGGTCACCCACCCCCTGCCTGGGCCCCCTCTTACCTGCATGCTCACTGGAAACTTTGCTCAGTTACCAATTCTCTCAAGTTCACACACACACACACACACACACACACACACACACACACACACTTGTCCCTTGGGGAAGGGCCATACCATCACACATCTGCTGGGCCTGCCTCTGGTCTCAGGCTTTTGAAGAGCTTTCTCCCTCTTCCTGGTCCTCACCCCATGCCTCCCGGCTGACAGCTCTGGGAATGCTGGGAAGTGCAGCAAATCCTGAGCTTCTGTGAAGGCCCTTGAACTTTGTTCTCACCTCCTTCCCCAGAAAGAAGCTCTGAAACTGACCAACTGTCTTAACAGTCCCATCTCCAGCTCTCCAAACTCATTTCCTCGGCCCATCCAACCAACCTGCCGCCCACAATGATGACGGCTAAAATCCTAACACCAGCCGAGGGTTTCACAACGTACAAAAGCACTTTCCCCCGTTATCCCACAGCACACATGGGAGGTGGATTCGTTCACTGTCCTGCACACATTAGGTAATGGGGCTGAAGCTGGAATCTGGTTCTTCTGGGAGAGGATTAACTCAAGGAATCTGAAGAGGCAGGAGAGGGAGGTGGGGAGAAATCATCCCCTCCTTGGGGTTAGGTTCTAAAACAAAGAGAAGAGACACGTCAGCCGGCAGACGGAAGATCCCAAACCACAGTCCCTGCCCAAGGCGAGTGTCCCCCAGCAGAGATGCTGAGACTTCTAGCCACTCCCACCAGGGGCTCTACCGCCATTCCTGTCCCTTATATCAGAGCCTCAGTACCTTCCTGAGGGGACTGGTCCGTAGAGGGGCTCAACCTCCTCCACTTCCTCAATCCTTACCTCAAAGCAGTTGTTGATTCCAACTCCAGATTGCTTTTTGGAGTTAAATGCCTCCTCTCCTGAGTTGTTGCTCCCTTGGTTCTAACTCGTATTCTCGTTCTCGTCGATACGTTCAATACCAGGACAACCGGCTGTAGTTGTCTGTGTGCATGACACCTCTGGGCACTGTGTCACGTGTGCACATCCACGCGGATGAATGAGGGGCCTTGTCTGCAGCCTTTCTGATTAGCTGTCTCTCCCCTCAGGCCTCCACAGGACCTGCACTGCTCTCTAGCAAAGCCCTTACCACAACTTAGTGTGTTCCTCATTTATCTGTCACCCTCAGGAACCTCTTTATCTTTGTATCCCAACGCTCAGTAGAGTGCCTGGCACATAATAGCTGCTCAATAAACATTTGTTGAATGACTGTCTATATTCTCTCCCAGGCCCACACTCACCCTGCTATCTCTCCCCTACTCTACTCTTACTTCCACGCTGCACCCCAAAATTATTACCTTAGAACACAAAATCGATTCATACTACTTACTGCTTAAATACCTCCATTACACCCCTGTTGTTTGCAATAAAATTCAAAATCTTTAGCTGGACACCCAGGGCCCTCCATCACCAGATCCCTGTCCTCCTACCCATCTTATCTCCTGCCACAACCCCACAGCACACACTCTAGCCCTCCTTCTCTGAAGAGGCCAGGCCTTTTCCTTACTAGGGTTGAGTTAAGGAAATGGCTGTTCCCACTTTCTGGTATGTTCTTCCCCTCCATCTCCACCTGGACAACTGCTCTCTGTGCTATAAGATCAAGCTCAACAACCACCTCCACTGGGAAGCACTCCTAACTTCCCCAGGCAAAGTGAGTTACTCCTTTTATATTCTCCCAGGCGTGGAAAAGAGGGATCCATATTTACAGGGCTCTGACAATGTCACATCCAGCTTAATTCTCCTTTACAACAACCTTAGAAGATAGACATTATCACTGCACTGAACGTGGGCTTAAGAAGGTCACAAAACCAGTAAAAGCTGGAGTCAAGATTTGAGCCCCAGTCTCTGGTCTTCTCCACCTCACCACCTCTTACTTCTGTTATGGGGCCTCCTTCCTATGCTTTACGGCATATATCGGTCTACATTTCCGGTTCCCCTTTTAGACGTATGGCTAGAGGTTGGTTCTTATATTTACATTCCCAGAAGCCAAGCCCAGGAGTAGTTTCATAGAAGACCCTCAATAAATGTGGTTAATTGAACAAATAAATACATGAATGAATGAACTGAGGGTTGCATCACTCCCCCAGGCGTAAGCAGCAATGGAGGAATGGTCCAGAGGAAAATAAACACAAGGGACACCCAGTCTCATGCTCTGAGCAGAAGAACCCCTTGAGCATCAACTGTCTCCTCTCTTCGGAGCTCTGCTCTACGAGCAAATCATCAGCGCTCAAGGAGATAGCATGGTTCCCGAAAAACAAAACACCAAACACATCAAAACAAACCAGAGAACATAACAACAACACCCAAAGGTGACAAGCGCAACTCCCTATAAGGAACAAGACAGACGCAACCCTGGCCTTTTGGGACCTCCCTCTGAGACCGACACACCGACACAGGTAGCAGCATCTAGGCCATTTGGAAAGAAGGCCTAGAAGTAGAAAATCAATACGTGGCCAGACTGTATTTACATCACCGGCCCATTCAGAGACGTGAAGGAGTGGGGAGGCCAGGGGAACACTGAGATCAGGAACAACCCTGCAAGGTAGGGGACTCAGGAACAATCGGAGTGGTTGGAGGAGAAGCAGCTTGATGACTTGGTGTGGACACGGGATGGGAGGTTGTAGGCATATGGCGATGTGAGCGCCCGCTTGTCCTGGCCCTCACCACCCCAGCCTGCCCGGCTTCCGCAGCCCGCTCCACACTGCCTGCTCTCCTGTCCTCCAGCCCACGTCTCAGGCCAATGCCGCTAATTGTTTTCTCCACTGGCCAACTGGCGGGAATGAGGGGCCATAAAGGAAGCAAACAGCACATGCCGTGTGTCCAGCAATTTTACTCTTGGCAATTTGATGCAGAAGAATAAAACAGGGACAGAGCTGCAGGGTCAGGGAAGGGAAGTCTATTTCCAAGTGATTTTCCCTTGTAATGCGGAGCAGGCAGGGCTCCTCTTCATGGGCAATTGTGTTGCAAGCAAGACACAGGCATTGTCAGCAAAGTCCGAACATTTATGATGCGACACCAGGCAGGCCGGGCCTGGGAAGAGGTGGTGACAGAATGGCAGAGCCTTAGTGTAGGAAGGGACAAGGGAGGTCACCTTGTCCAACCTCGCCTCCCAATCAGAAGTCTGCAGTCCCGTGTGCCCAGCATGTGATCATCCTGGCTCCTTTTGAACCCTCCTGGGCTGCGGGGTTCACTGCCTCCTGAAGCAGCCCTTTTGTTTGCTGGACAGCTCTGGCTATTAAGAAGCATTTTTTTTTTTTTTGAATAGTCTATGAAGCTCTTTCTCTGTGTAATGTCCACTTCCATTCATCTCAGCTCAGCCCTCTGGAGCCAGCCAATGTTTACTGAGGACCTACTATGCCCCACTATTCTAGATTCCGAAGTTAAGGCGATGAACGAAACAAAGTCCCCTGGAGTGTTTAAATCTACTGGGCCAGTCCACTGTTTCCTCCACATGACACAGGATTTTTCCCTTCTCCCCAGACTCTTTGGAGTCCTATTTGTGTTCAGTTTTCAGTTTGTGAGGTCTCTGAGGGCTAAGTGCAGTTTCTCCTTGGAATTCTCTGGTGGTCCAGTGGTTAGGACTCCACACTTCCACTGCAAGGGGCGCGGGTTCGAACCCTGGTCAGGGAATCAAGATCCCGCAAGCCGTGTGGCGCATCCAAAAAAAAAACCAAACAAAAAAGAGAAATTTTCTCCTATTATACACCAAGAAGCACTACTTGAAAGAGGAAAAGTTTGAAAAGGATTGGAAGATGTCAGCCTTTTTCATGTCACCCTGTTTATTTTCACCATGGTAACATTTATTCTTCATTGATATAGTCTTGTTGATTTACTTATTGGACCGCCATGAACCAGCTCGTTCCCGCTACACCAGGGCAGAGTCTCGTTTGCCTCATCACTGCTGATCACCAGGGCCTAGGACAGTGCCTGGCACAGAACAGAGACTCATGCGTAGACCTCTATCCCTCAGGCAGCGTCACCTTCCTGAGGAAGAAACAGCTGGCCTCCCACCCCGCCAGCCAGGCAGAGGGGTGGCCGCCCCAGGAGAGCCTCCCAGGAAGGTCTGCAGGCACAGAGCCAGCCCCCAACTCAAGCAGAGCTGCTGAGCAGCTGGCTTGCTGGTCCGGCCTGGTGTCTGGCTGACACAGAGCCTGGGAGACTGTTTCCTGATAAGGAAATGGGAGTGAGTCACAGGGGGTCAATCAGTCAGGCACCCCCGGGCTCAGCCCCATGTGCCACGGGCAGGGATCTGCTCTGGGCCCCGAGGAGAGACGTGGGGAGAAGAGGAGCTGGGCCGTTGCTCTGGAGACCATGTTTCTAGGACACTCAGGACAACAAGCCAACAGCTACCCGGGAACCCAAAGTGAGGCCACAGGAGCCCAGGTTCAGCATGCAAGAGCGGAGTCCTATAAGCTTAGTCAGAGAGTGCTTCCTAGAGGAGGGGAATTGAAAATAAGGTTTGGAAGGAAAGAAGGGGCTTGACGGCTAACGATTTAAAATAATGTTTATTTCTGGGAATTCCCTGGCGGTCCAGCGGTTAAGACTCTGCGCTTCCACATATATACAATGGAATATTACTCAGCCATAAAAAGAAACGAAATGGAGTTATTTGTAGTGAGGTGGATGGAGTTAGGGTCTGTCATACAGAGTGAAGTAAGTCAGAAAAAGAAAAACAAATACAGTATGCTAACACATATATATGGAATCTAAGGGAAAAAAAAAAAAGGTCATGAAGAACCTAGTGGCATGACGGGAATAAAGACACAGACCTACTAGAGAATGGACTTGAGGGTATGGGGAGGGGGAGGGGTAAGATGTGACAAAGTGAGAGAGTGGCACACAAAAATAAACTCAAGCTGATTCACTTTGTTATACAGCAGAAACTAACTCCAATAAAGATTGTAAAGCAATTATACTCCAATAAAGATGTTTTTAAAATGTAAAAATAAATAGGTGAAATGAAAAAAAAAAAAAAAAAGACTGCACTTCCACTGCAGGGAGTACGAGTTCGATCCCTGGTCAGGGAACTAAGGTCCCGCATGCTGTGCGGTGCGGCCCCAAAAAATAAAACAGTGTTCATTTTAACACTTAAGTATGCCGGGCACTCTGCTAACCACTTTATAGACACCGATTCATTTAATGCTCACAACCTCCAGAGAAGAAGATATTTACTCCTTTCACAAGTGGAGAATCAGAGCTTAGAAAAATGAGGTAACTTGGCTAAGGGCCAACTGGAATTTGAACCCATGTATCAAGGACTTCAAACGTGACTCACTGCTGCATGTCATCAGAGGGCCTCATGTCATCAGTGCACATCATGGCATAAGTGGGTCCCATGGCATCCTCTGGGATTTCTCTATCATAGGAAAGCCAACACTCAAGGGCAAAACTGAGACTGTACCTAACCTAGACCCCACTGAAGTCCAAAGCTCACAAGAGGTTCACTGCAGACCTGCCAGGGCTCCTCAGACCTGTGGCGGATCAAAGCCACACTGTCTAGCCCGCTAACCTTCACCACCCTCATCCCCAGTATCCTTGCTCATGTTTGACTGCCCTTGTGGGTCTGCTGTCCTGGTCTTTCTTGTCCAGCCAGCCTGCTCTTCACCTCAAATCGCCTTCTCTCCTCCCCTTTCAGCCTTAGACCAAGGCATATGAAAGCCATCAGGAGGCCTCGGCAACATACAGCCCAAAGCCCTCACTTTACAGTGGAGGACATCCACCCCAGGGGCTGACTAAGGTCGCGCCAGGCTCCACGGTCAGTGGGATGTCTGTCCCCTCCATCAGGCTAACTCCTTCCCACGGGCTGTGCTTCATGTGGGAGAACTTACCATCTTCTGCTCCAGGCACCCTCTTACTCTCCTTCTTATAGGTTCCCATTCTCTGTGTCCCTGTTACGGGCTGAACTGTGTCCCCCCACAAATTTCTTCTGTTGAAGCCCTAACCCCCAGGACCTCAGAATATGACTGCTGTTGAAGATAGGGCCTTTAAAGAGGTAATTAAGTTAAAATGAGGACATGAAGGTGGGTCCTAATCCAATCTGACTGGTGTCCCTATGAGAAGAGGAAATTTGGACACGCAAAAGATATGCCAGGGATGCACCCACAGAGGAAGGACCATGTGAGGACACAGAGAGGAGGCAGCCTTCGGCAAGCGAGGCAGAGAAAACCCACCCTGCTGACACCTTGATCTTGGACTCCCAGTCTCCACAACTGTGAGAAAATGAATTTCTGATGTTTAAGCCACCCAGTCTGTGGTATTTTGTTACAGCAACCCTAGCACACTATTATACCCCTTCACCATTTGTAAGTACAGGTAACCCAACAGATGGCCTTGTTACCTGAGCATGAAGCATGTTTCATCGTGCCCAGGTCTGCGAGGGAGCTGTGCATTTTTCACCCTAACACAGCTCCCTAAACCACCTAAACTATCTGCCATGGCCCCCAAACACCTCCAGCTGATATATACACTCAGCACTACAAGTTCAATGCAGTATCCATCTCAATGAGTCAAACCAGAAAACAAGTCTGGAACAATGATTCATAAATGAATGAATAAATACACATTTTGAAATTCCACACTCTGATTCTGTGCTCCAGGGGGCGCCCTGTGCATTGCAGTCTGTGTTATTGATGCCCCTTGTCTTGCAGTGTCAAGGCCCCCAAGGTTCCTTCTTTATCAAAAAACAACTTGGGGGGCTTCCTTGGTGGCGCAGTGGTTGAGAATCTGCCTGCCAATGCAGGGGACACGGGTTCGAGCCCTGGTCTGGGAAGATCCCACATGCCACGGAGCAACTGGGCCCGTGAGCCACAATTACTGAGCCTGCGCGTCTGGAGCCTGTGCTCCGCAACAAGAGAGGCCGCGATGGTGAGAGGCCACGCACCGCGATGAAGAGTGGTCCCCACTTGCCGCAACTAGAGAAAGCCCTCGCACAGAAACGAAGACTCAACACAGTCATAAATAAATAAATAAATAAATAAATAAAAGAACGTGAATTTCTTAAAAAAACAAAAACAAAAACAAAAACAAAACAACTTGGGGGCTTCCCTGGTGGCGCAGTGGTTGAGAATCTACCTGCCAATGCAGGGGACACTGGTTCGAGCCCTGGTCTGGGAAGATCCCACATGCCACGGAGCAACTGGGCCCATGAGCCACAATTACTGAGCCTGCGCGTCTGGAGCCTGTGCTCCGCAACAAGAGAGGCCACGATGGTGAGAGGCCCGCGCACCGCGATGAAGAGTGGCCCCCGCTTGCCGCAACTGGAGAAAGCCCTCGCGCAGAAACGAAGACTCAGTCATAAATAAATAAATAAATAAATAAAAGAACGTGAATTTCTTTTTTTTTTTTTTTTTTAAATTTATTTATTTATTTATTTTTGGCTGTGCTGGGTCTTTGTTTCTGTGCGAGGGCTTTCTCTAGTTGCGGCAAGCGGGGGCCGCTCTTCATCGCGGTGCGTGGGCCTCTCACTATTTTGGCCTCTCTTGTTGCGGAGCACAGGCTCCAGATGCGCAGGCTCAGTAGTTGTGGCTCACGGGCCCAGCCGCTCTGTGGCATGTGGGATCCTCCCAGACCAGGGCTCGAACCTGCGTCCTCTGCATTAGCAGGCAGACTCTCAACCACTGTGCCACCAGGGAAGCCAAGAACGTGAATTTCTTAAAAAAAAAGGAAAAACAACTTGGAAAACGATCTGAAAAAGAATATATACATATATACATTTTATATATATATATATATATGTATCTGAATCACTTTGATGTATACCCGAAACTAATACATTGTAAATCGACTATACTTTAATAAAAACAAACAATCCACAACACTTTTGGATTATCCCAGCATCCCTTGGTTTTCATGGAAGTATCTCCCAACACCTTGGGTCTCCGAAATTTTTGAGGATTGCAGGCTGACAGTACACACTGTCAAAGCATAAACCTACCCCCGGAAACACCAGATCCCCTTGGCTCTGTATGGTTCTGTAGGACTCTGTAGATTTCTGGGACTCTGGGGTAGTAAAATGTCTTTTTCAGGGGTAAAGGAATGTTCTTCCCAAGTTATTGGCACTACTGCTACAGGATATAGATTGCGGCTCTGGCACCCAAACGTCCAGTTACGGTTATCCGCCACTTAGTCTCCATCTAGCAGGGACAGGGCCTGTCTCCTTTACCAGAGTGGTTCTCTGAGGCCCTGAGAGATGGTGGACTGGTCAAAAGAGCTAGGAATCTGGGGTCAGACACGTCTTGGCTTAAATCCCAGCTCCACTGTCACCTAACTGGGCCTTAACACCTCACCCAGAAAATAAGGTTACTTAACAGGGTTCCGTGAGAACTGAATGTAATGGGTAAACAGTAAGTAGAATATTTAGCAGAGTGTCTAGTGCAGAGTAGGTATTCATTATGCATTAATTCTCTCCTCCTGATTTCCCTCCTTCCTCTGTATCTACCCTCCTAGTGTGAAGGTCAGGGTCTTCTCGTCTCCCTCCTGATACCCTTGCCCCTCCACTGGTGGATGGGGGATCCCAGAGACGGGGGCAGAACTCTCTGCAGTCCTTGCTGTCGGCATGTGTGCGTGCAGTCACAATGGTACATCAGCAACACAGACTTCCCTTCTCTGTGACACTCACTGCCCGGGGCCCCAGTCCCAAGGGGGCTGTTCTAAACAGGTTTCCTTCCAAAAGAAAAAAGAAACTGATGGATGGTAAGTAATTGATCCCTTACAAGAGGTAGGGAGGGCGCCTGAATAGCTACCTAGCCAGGAGGCAGGGGGAATGGCTTCTACCAGTTCCTGCTTCAATTTGCAGATTCCAAGATGCGATGCATACCAAAAGAGGTGGAAGAAAAGGATGTAAGAAAAACAAAACAAGGGCAAAAATAAATACAAACATACACACGGCTCAACTTCAATGCTTGTTAGGTAGAAAATACAGGAGAATCTAATGTTGGCTTTCCCTAGAAATTTCATAAATTTCCTCAATGAAAAACTATACTCATCTATATCTGGTGGGAAGAAAAACAAATGGGTGATTTGCAGTAATAACTATGCAGCCCCACATTATCTAAAATATGTCTACTCTAACTATCCAACTTGTGGATTATCTATAAAAGACTCCAGTCCCTTGACCCCTATGGACTGGATAAGGGACAACAGGACCAACATAAAATTAGCAAGAAATAAAAATGCCTTCCTTTTGATGAACAGCTTTATAATTCACAATTCATTGTCATTTTACTTTTGAATCACAAAAACTCAGCCCTGGGAAGCTGTAGCTCAGAGAAGTGACCTTATAGCCCACTTACAGCCCCAAGTTCTTACAGCTAGTAAAAGGAGACTACGAACTTGAACCCGCATCTCCTGACTCCTAACACATGCACTCAGGTCACTACATCACTAGGGAGAAACATAACATCACGTACCTGTGGCTTACACGCCTGTGCACGCACACCACAAAGTAAAACATCCAGGTAACTAGAAAACAAAGATTTGACAACGACTCCCTTCTATTTTAGGCGTTGCTCAGGATCCTATTAGAGCTTGGGGTTCATGGACATGAGGAATGCCAAACACTTGGCTACGAAATAGAATGGAAATTGGGAGAGGACAATCTATGGGAATTTGAGGCTCCTAGAAGCAGAGAGAAGGATGAAGAAAAACTTCATATTCTGTCTCTGGCGTGTTAGCTCTACAGCCCTAGTGACCATTTGTCCAGGGCCAAACAAGAGAAAACGGACTCATTCTGTGACAGTAGGCTTTGAGACAACGATCAAACAACTTCCTGATTGGGGTGATGGTGGGGACCAGCAATAAAACGAGCTGCAAAGCAAGGAAGAGAAGGTACCATGGAGTAATGAGACCAAAACGCTCACCATCTGGCCTGGAACCGGGAGGTGGTCTGTGAGAGGGAAGGTGGCCACTCAGGGAAAGCCATGAAGTTTCCTATTAAGGGGAGTGATAGGGATAGTCACGGGGTCCTCTCAGAAGGGAGCAGGGACCCCCACCCCCCATCCTTGGCTGGGATGATTTATAAAGAGATTGGGGACGATTAGTGAAAGGGTGCTTGGTGCGGGGCGAGGGGCCCTTGCCCTTGGTAGGGCATCCGGATCTGGAGTTAAAGAAAGGGATATCCAGAGCTCACCTCTCCCCAGACATGCTAGGAAGGCTCTGAATGGACTTCCTTTTCCACACTCCACCCTCTGCAGCCCATTCCTAAGGAAAATAATTTTAAAAATCTGTCTTCAATACCCTTTTGACTCCTACTGACCCCAGAGACAGTGGGTGAGGTCCCAATTCCCTGACAGCTCAACACATCACATCCAACTTTATACATTCATTCCAACACCTAGGATGCTTCAGGCACTGAGGTGCTGGGAGAAAGTCAGTGGTGCCCTCAGAGCCCCCCCCCCCAACACACAACCTGCCCCCCAGCTACACCAGCCTCATCTCCCTGCTCCTGGTCCACACTTCCTGCTTTAGCCACACGGACCCAGCCTCCATCCCATCCTCTTCAGGCCTCTGTTAAGGGGCTTCCTTCCCATGGCAAGAAAAACATCCCCCCTCCCCCCGACTTCTCCTTCCTGCTTTAGTCTCCACAGAGGACCCCCGTCCCCCAGCTCCCGTCACAAGCCAAGTACTTAATACCTAGTTTTACCCCATCTTGTTCGCATTTGCATGTTTTTAAGACTTTTCAGGCTCCTCTAATCTATCCTCCAATCAAATGGGAGCCCTCAAAATGGGACTCTTTTCCCTCTGGTTCTTTCCTCTCTGCCCACAGGGGGTGACCAGTAACCAGGAATTCACTGCCAGGCCACAAAGTGTTTCCAGATGTTGAGTCCTTTAGACTCAATAGATTATCTATTGAGTACCTACTGCATACCAATGGGACTCAAGTATTATATACTATATCTTCTGATGAGAAAACTAATGTCTCTAAAAGATTCACTGACTCATCCACGTTGAAACATGATGAGTGAAAGAAAGGATTGGAATTGGGGTCAGGTAGAGTCTCTTTCTATCCCCACCCTGGCCCCAAACTTAGGGACCAGGCTACCTGGGAAGTACCAAGGTCCACTAGGCAGTCCAGGACTCTGTGTGTGTGTGTGTGTGTGTATGCACATGCAGCAGAGGAGAAAGAAAGGAATAAAGAGAAAGGAAAATGAAGACAAAGGAGGCAGGAAGACAAAGGTATCTTCCTTCAAAAAAGTGGTGCTAGAACCGAAGGGAACCTTCCTACTTATTATTGTGTATTAGGGAAGACATCCTACCGTTTGTTTCCCATTACTGCCTTCAATTCCCTTCTCGTTCAGGGGACCTGAAGCACAGAGCTGGCTTGTTGATTGATTTGAGTTTAATTCATTTGTGTAATATCCCTGTTCAGAACAATGTCTAATTAACACTTTTGTTGGGGGGAATAAAACCTCCCATGATCATTAATGAACGGGCGTGGGGGGGTTGGTGAGGGTGGAGGGGAAGCTTTCCCAGGCAGGATGCTTGAGTCTACCAGCTGTTTGCTGGCTCCATCTTACAGGATGTCTTAATGAGACATGTCTTAATAACGGGGTTATCACTCACTGTGGACCAGGACAATCAGATGGGGCTGAGGTTTGACGACGGGACGCTCAATGCTACATGATCAGCACTCATACCTCATACTGAGGACCTTGATTCTAGTGTCAACTCTAGAGAGGGGAGCATGTCTGGACAGCCTCCACCAAGCAGGACGGGTACTCTCCCTGCCGGTGGATAAACTTCCAAGTATGAGTCTACTTTCTGTTTGCTGCACTCCCTCCAGGCTCTGCAGGGAGAAATAATGCCTTAGATTTGTTTATAATTTCACAGTTTGCAAGATGACTTTATAAATGTTAGTAGCCAACTCTTTGGGAGCAGAGAATATCAATCCCATTTAACAGATGGGGAAAGTGAAGCTCAGAGAAATTAAGGGACTTGCCTACGGTCACAAAGGTAAGACGTGAATGGCAGGAGTAGAACCTAGATCTTCTGACTCCAGAACCCTGGGCTTCTTGGGGAGCAGTCTCTGTTTGCAGGTCACTGGGCAATGTGCCATTAGTCTCCAGAGAAGTCCCATAAAGCTAAAACCCTGTTGAGGATATAAAGAAGGTGCTGGGATGGGTAGGGCTTCTACACAAACCATATAAAATTATATGTCAGAATGTGAATGGCACTGGGGTGGGGGGAGGGATCAACAGCTTTCATAAGATTCTTGAAAGAGTCTATGACCTCAAAATCACAAGATTCAGCAACTTGGGGCCCATCTCTGACCATGCCTTCTAGCGTGAAATGTGGAGTACAACATTAGTAAGCTGGGTTACTAATAGGAGGACCTGGGTTTTAATCCCACCATTTTCAAGCTGTTTAACCTCTCTGGGCTTCAGTTTTTACTCCTAAAAAACAGGGATAATAAACCCTGTCCTGCCTGCTACACAGAGATTTTGAGGATCAAAATACACAAGGAGAAGAGAAATGGTGGCTAGAAGACAACAATGGGAAAGAGATTTTCAGTTTACCCTTTTGCATTAAAAATATTTTGTACCATGTGCATTACCTACAGAAAATATATTAACAAAAATACATTTGGTCATCAGGTTATAGAGTGCTTTATACACACAATCTCACTTAATTCTCTCCACAGCCCTGCAAGGCAGAGATAATTTTCCCAGTTGCACATGAGGCAACTGAGGCTCAGGCAGCTCAGATAAATTGCCCAATGCCATGAATGTGACTAAATATTAGCAGATCTAGGATTAAAATTCCTATTTTTCTGATTTCAGAGTTGCTCTCCCTCTCTCTTTCCTCCGCCCCCATATTACAGGTGCTCATTCCATCTCATAAAAGCTCAGTGTTAAGAGATAAACTTGATGTATATGGGAGGAGAGTAAAATTTTACTATATAGCTACAAGAGGGCTAAAAGTTTCCCCATCATCATCTAAATATAGGACTCCCATAACTACTTGCCTTACAATCAACCCAATTGTTCACTGGCAGTCTGAAGAATTATACATGTGCATGCACGCACTCACACACACACACACACACACACACACACTCACACACACATGCGTTTGTTATAGCAAGAGAAGAAAGAATTAGGATGGATATTGAAAAGGCACCCCTGTGGTCTGGCACTGTGGAGAACTGCCCAGGCAGCTTGGCAAGAGTCATTCATCCTGTCCCACCCCTAAAATGTACTCATCCTTGCCTTGCACAGACAGTCTTTAAATACTTTGCTGCCGATTCACGTTAGGTTATTGTTTTCGTTCTGCTACCTACATGCCCTGTACAGGCTTATCCATGTCAGTGCCTTGGCTTAGACTATAGCCCCCAGAGGGCAGGGCCTGGGCCATACGTCTCTCTTTATACTGCATCTACTCTGAGCCAGACACAATTATGCGGTTAACAAAGGTTTGAGCAGATGACCACAGAGATAAAGGTCGTTTATTCCAACTTAAAGAGAAATGAAGCCTCCAGGTAGGGTAATTTGCATGAGACAGTGTTGTGCAGTGGAACACGCACCAGTACCTGGAGAAAGAGCACAATCTGCCTCCTGGCTCTACCTGGTTCTACCCCGCTCCAGAGCAAGGGAATTATCCTCTCTCGGTAATAGTTTGTCCACCTATAAAATGGAGATAATAGCTACTTCATGGGTCTGTAATGAAAATTAAAAGAAGGGATTGTGAAATGCTTAGTAAACTGAAAAGTGCTATATATCTGCTACTTAGTAAGAAAGAGAGAAAAAATTAACAAAAAACAATGACATCTGAGGGACTTCCCTGGTGGCGCAGTGGTTAAGAATCCACCTGCCAATGCAGAGGACAAGGGTTCGATCCCTGGTCCAGGAAGATCCCCTATGCCGCAGAGCAACTAAGTCCGTGTGCCACAACTACAGAGCCTGCGTTCTAGAGCCTGCATGACACAACTACTGAAGCCCACGTGCCTAGAGCCCGCGCTCTGCAGCAAAGAGAAGCCACCACAATGAGAAGCCCGTGCACCGCAACGAAGAGTAGCCCCCGCTCGCTGCAACTAGAGAAAGCCCGCGCGCAGCAACGAAGACCCAACGTAGCCAAAAATAAATTAAATAAATTAAATTAATTTAAAAAAAAAGGACCTCTGAGCAAATTCCAAGGTTTAGCAGGGGAAAATGCCTCCTGTGCTTTCCACCCGCCAGCGACGGAAACTGTCTTGTTCACGGCTACCCTGTGCCTGGCTTAAGGCCTGGCACATCACTGGCAAATGGAATGAATATTCCAGAGATCTTTGCAATTGCTGGTTGCTACAATGAAAAGTTGGATTTTCACCCACCTTTGGAAACAGCTAACGAGGGAAGCAGTAGCCAATTCTCCCTGAATCTCATTTAAGTTGTATTAACCCATCTCTAGCTATTCTGGATGGGATACACACACAGCTACACATTCCCCAAAGTTAGGGAGGGATTGTTCAAGCAACAAACCAACTAGTGCAGATGAGCACGCAGTTCACTCTGATGGCCTGGGGTCGGGGAGGAGACCCTGAGCAGCAGACAGGGCAAATCAAGTCACAGTCTCCGCTGGAGGGCTGAGGCTGGTTTTGCAGGAGGTGAAGGTCAAGGGAAGGCAGTGGAGTGAGAGAGGGCGTTCCAGGTAGTAACAACAGTGGCTTGTTCCAAGCCTGGAGGCAAGAGTGAGCTGGCCTTCTGTTAGGGACTTGGCAGTAGTTGGGGGGTGGGCTGGTGCGGGAGGGGCTGTGTAGGGGAGAAGGAGAAACGGAATTAGAAAAACCGGCGTGTGGGTGGAGTGGGGAGGCAGGAGTGTTGGTCCTTTCTTAAGTGGTCTCTGGATTATCATTCCTTCCCTGGGGGCGCCCTTGCCCTATCCCTAAGACTGAACTCCTATTAATTCTCCTTGACGGTCATGCCTTCCCAGGACACCCTAATAAAGAAGTGAGTTGTCTATCATATGATATTGCTTATATGTGGAATCTAAAAAAAGGGTACAAGTGAAATTATTTACAAAACAGAAGTAGAGTCACAGATGCAGAAAACAAACTTATGGTTACCAGTGGGTGAGGTGGGGAGGGATAAATTGGGAGAATGGGATTGACATAGACACACTATTATATATAAAATAGATAACCAATTAGGACCTACTCTATAACACAGGGAACTCTACACGATACTCTGTAATGGCCTATATGGGAAAAGAATCTAAAAAAAGAGTGGATATATGTGTATGTATAACTGACTGACTTTGCTGTACACCTGAAACTAACACAACATTGTAAATCAACTAGACTCCAATAAAAATTAAAAAAAAAAAAAAAAGACATAAGTTGTCCTTGCTCTGAGCTTCCTGGCTACGCTACTCACAGGGCAATTTAGCATCTACTGCCTTGGTCCGAGAGGACACAAAGGTATTGAGGACCTAGTGGGTGCTTGATGCTTTCAACTGATCTACTCCTCCCCACAGCCCTGCACTCAGTTACATTATCCCCATTCCAGAGGAAGGCCTTAGAGCGTCGTAGTTAGCAGCAGGATCTCCAGGCCAGACTGACTGAAATCTCAGCTACTCTGTCATGTCTTAGCTGTGAGACTTTGCACAAGTCACTTAACTTCTCTGTGCCTCAGATTCCTCTTCCGTCCAATGGGGATGACAAAATACCTATCTCATAGGACCACAGAAGACCATTAATGAATAATGCATAAATCCACTAATATCACTCAGAAAGGTGCCTGGCACATGGTTAATACACAAGGAAACTGATGCTTGGAAATTTGCCCAAGACCTTATAAGCTGTACAGCTGGGATTATAACCAAGTGTGTTTGACTTCAAAATCCATGCTCTTTCCGCTTTTCCCTACAGTCTCCCTCCCTTGGATTTCCCTAAGTATACTGTCCCCCATCTCTCACAAGGCCCCGTTACATTGTAAACCACTCATGGGACACTGGTGGTCTCCCAGTTGCCCCTCTGTCCTCCACGGCACCTAGAGGGTATATGATCCCTGTGAGTGCAGATAAGTGAGTCCAGGTGTTAGTATATGAAACTCAGCTCCTATGATACCCAGCAGGACAGGAGTAGGGGGGAAGCTGGAGTGGCCTGAGGCTAGAATTTCACCTGCCCCTGGTTTACTTTCGGTGCCTCTGAGGTTAGAGGCGAAGCATCAGTACCAGGCAGTAATACTGGGCAGGGGAAAATGCCCCATGGAGGTGCTGGGGAGAAGAAAGCCCTAGCTGCAGTTCCTTCCT
Source organism: Balaenoptera ricei (assembly GCF_028023285.1). Classification (NCBI taxonomy): domain Eukaryota; kingdom Metazoa; phylum Chordata; class Mammalia; order Artiodactyla; family Balaenopteridae; genus Balaenoptera; species Balaenoptera ricei. Next base: position 115,278,957 of record NC_082639.1, on the reverse strand, counting down.
TTCCTTCCCCCTTCTCATGAGGTCTTTGGCTTTCTTAGGATGTCCCCAAGAGGACAACGGTGCCACAGGGCAAATGGAGATAGGTGTGCCTCCTCCCACCACCCATCCTGGGCTGACAGTGTGTCCACGGGAGGCCTGATAAATCAGGGGCAGGGGCCCCATCTGCCATCCTGCCAGCTCAGCACTCCTTCCTGCCCCTAGCCCCAGCCCTGCCTGCTCCCACCCCTCACTCCCCCTGCCATTCGGCTGGGCGAGGGCATTTCTTCAGTCCTCCTGACCTCCTCCTGCCCGGGAGGATGGAGGCATAATTAGCACGCTTCTGGGAGTGGGAGAGGCAGAGTGGCTCATTAAACCAGCCATGCATGCCTCTTCTGCGGTTCCCTCCCTTTCCGCCTGTTTTCGCCTGCCCTCTCCTCTCTATCTCCTTTGCTCCCATCCCCTCATCCTTCTGGTCTCCCCTCCTTATTACCTTGTTCACTCCTTTTCCTCTCCTGTACCACTCTTGGCTGTATCTCTCCCTCCTCATCTCACTGTTTCTCCCCTTCTTTCTCTGGCTATTTTGCCCCCTGGCCTTTCCTTCCTCCCATTTCCCAAGATCATCTTTTCTTGATTCCTGCCCCCCCCCATCCAGATTTTCCGGCCCTCCAGTTTCCGGTCTTAGCCGCTTTCTCTGGGTCACCTGCCCTCCCTGCTGCATCCTCAGCCTCAGAATCCTTATTTCCTTGCCTCTCTTGTTCTTTCGCTCCATTTCTCTCTTCTGCTTTCTTTATTTTATCGCTCCCCTTCCTTGGTCCATTTCTCCTGTTTCTCTCTTTCCCCTTTTCTTACTGTGTTCCCTTCTTTCTGGCTCTTACTCTCTCCCCCTCTCCCACTCGGTACCTCCACCACACTGAAAGAAATGTGTACTTTGAGGAATTTGTATATGTTCTGTCCCTTTCCTGGTGGGAGGAGAGAATGGGGGGAAACTTGGGGGAGGACACTTGTGACTTGTCTCATCCTAAGTGCCTCGCTGCGTTCACAATCCACTAGTTAATTCCCAACATGAAACCCAATGACAGAGAATAGCTTGTGGAGGAGCAGGGCCAAGGAGAAGAAATTAGACAATGCCTTCTCTACACAGAGGAGGCACTTACAAAAGGGACACACTTTCTGGAGGAGTTACCATGGGCCACCTTGGTGACAGGGTACCTGCCAGCCAAGGGCTGCCACAGCTGCTGGGAGTACCTCTTTTGGGTCTGATTTCCTCAGCTGAGGGTAAGCAGTTCCAACCTTTGAGGAATTACTGACTTGGTTTTGCCTCTCTCCTTCTAAAAATGCAGCTGGTGGTGAGCTGCCTTTAATTCTGGGGTCAGGGCAGATCCTGCAGAGCCATGAGGGGACGCTCGCCTTAGGGAAAATATCGGATTCCCTCTGCCAGGTCTGTTTCAAGTTCCTCTCTATAAACCGTTATGATCTTCTAAGCACTGGATCCAAAGGCCTTTCCACACTCATCCTCCAGATCTGCCAATTCCTATACTACTTGTTCACAATATCTTCAAAACCCTTTGTCTCCACTCTCTGCCTCTCTCCACCCTTTCCCACCTCTATTCTTCCCAGACGATACTACACAGCAGGGATGCCTTTCCCAGCACAGTAACTTAATTCCCTCCCCCCACCCCGCCCCATTTTTCAAACACTGAAATTGTACTTCTTCCAGGAAGCCTTCCTGGATTGATTCTATCTTAAAGATGGAAGAGATCTAAGAAATTATTTAATTGCCCCTCAATTTAGAAGTAGGATACTGAGTGCCTGAGCAGTTAAGTGATTTGCCTGGTGCATATATAGTATTAATGGCAATGCTGGGAGAAGACACCCAAGTTTCCTAACTCCTCCTCTCGTGCTCTTTCCATTGTCCTGAAGCTGCCATCTCCTCAGAGAAGGGAGAATAGTTGGCCTGGTCTGCTGGTTGGGGATTTCCATAACTGTTCCTTGTTCTCTATCCCAAAATACCTTTCCCTGTAGTCAGTCCCTTTGCTATGTCTGAGATAGGTGTTGTTGGTCTTAAATAAAAGTTTACTCAACTGTGCGCTCCTGGAAGGCAAGCAACCATATTGTATTCGTCTCTGTTTCCTCAGCACCGAACGGCGCCTGGCACTCAATAATTGCTTGACATATTGAAACTAACTGAAATGAAAACATACTATGGACCCTCTGAAGCTGCAGAGCCCTCACCCTCAATGAGATGATGGAGGTTTTTGTTGACAAGGATGATGACGCATAGCCCTGTCCATTTGGGGCCAGCTCTCTCCTCTCACTCCCTACCACTTACAGAGGACAATGGGGATGTAAAACCATCACTTAGGGGCACAACTTGCACCTTTTGGCCTTTCCAAAGCCAAAAGGGAAAGGCATAGGCTTCCAGGCCAGGAACTTTGCAATTCATTGGCCCACTTCATGGCTGCAGGCCAAACGTGGAGAGAGGAGATGGTAGGGGCTACACAGGGCTCCAAAAAGAACTCCAGAAAACACCTGTGGACCCTAACATCTTCTAGGGTGGTCACTCCTGGCTCCTCCTCACTCCTCCTGGGCCAAATCCTAGGTCTCTCCTCACTTGCACCCGCACTGGGTATACGCAGGTAAGAGTCCACGGGAGGAAGAAGCAGGCTGGAAATAGGGCCCGTGGAGCTTTAGCAGAAGGCCTGCAGATGTTCTCACGCTGTTCAAAGGAACACAGATGTGGACGGGTGAGAGAGGAGCCCAGCAGAGCAGTACTTGCCTGAACAGTTGGATCCCCTCCCTCCCTCCCTTCCGATTAAGTTATTGGGCAATCTGTGCTGGAAGCTGTGTGGGGAGTTTACATCTCAGGGCCTGGGATTCTGGCAGCTGGCAAAGGATCTGGGGCAAGTCCTGACTTCTGACTGTTGGGGACAGCCCATCGCTTGCAGAGCTCCTGGGGTGTGTTAAGGTCACTCTATATCCAGTGGAGCTCCTCAGGCACTACATGCAAATTTAATAGGGAAACTGAGGTCAAGGAATATGGGTGGCACTTAGCTGTCGTAGAAAGACCACTGGAATGAGAATCAGGAGTCGAGGTTTACAGCCCTGGTTCCACCAGAATCAGCTGTGTGGAACTGGACTGGTCCCACCCCTTATCTGATCTTTAGTTTCCTAATTCATGGAATAGATCACCTCCAGAACTGACAGCCCAGAACACAGGAGGTGTTTAGCATAAGTTAAATGACCGAATAGATATAATTCTGAGACTCCCTTCCTCCAGATATTTACAATGTTTTCCACACCACTCACATCCCACTTGATCTCATTTGTATGATAATGGCCCCTTCAGCATCCTCCCTGCTTCTGGCTTTCCCCACTTCCAATTGCCCAGAAATCTGAATGCAGCCTCTCAAACTGCATTATGTTGACCCACTTCTCAAGAAGTCACAATAGCTACCTACTGAGAGTCCAGGTGCACAAGACCTTAATAGCTGCCCACCAAAGCCCCACCCCCAACCGCACCGGCCCACACACCTGGACTGGATTTCTTTCTTCCCTTGCAATCCATGCCATGTCGCCTCCTTCTGAGCCCTGTTCCAGACTTACCTCTTTAAGGAAGTCTGGCAAAACTAGCACCATCTATAACCACACCCGGTATTATTTCCTGTCCCTTCAGTATTTAACGCCTCAGGTTGCGTTATATTTATCCGTAGTTTCTTTTATATATATCCTGGTAAGTAAAGGCATAATTTACCCCTGAAACCTGACAAGTGAACAGAAGGGACTAAGGAAAACCCCTTTCATAAAACCCACCACAGCCTCCATGCTCAACATCTGCGGCCCTCTCTCTCAGTCTTCCTCCAGGTAAGGGAAGAAGGTTAAAAACATAATAACTTCCTATATAAACACAAAAGCTACAGCTAAAAAGAGCCTCTGCTTTTACCTATCCCAGCTTCCTCATGTTAGGGGAGACTGAGACCCAGAGAGGTTAAGCAACTTGTTCAAAGTCACACAGCTCATTTAGTAGTCAGGAAGGAAACCAAGATGGGGTAATGCCTCATGCACCATGATCCTTTCACCAGCTGACTGAATTAGCCAAACCAAGGAGTCATTTTGACATCGTACAGCCAGCTGAACTGTTTTTTTGGCAGGGAATCCACATTCAAGAGCAGTGAAAAACCTGCACTTGCCACCCAGTAACAATATCTGACAACAAAAGGGGACACAAAGGTCTGAAGGAGAACCAAAAAGGTTTTATAATCCTATCCCAAGAAAGAATTTAACAGCCCTAGAATGAAATCCAGGATATGGCATTTTTGACTGTGAATTTTTGAGGTTTTGGTGGAGCTACTTCCTTGATGCCAGCCCACAGTGGCCATTTTTAGGTTGCTGCTGAGGGTGGGACCACCAGCGCTAAGTGCTCTGGACAAATCCCAGGATGCACAGCCACTGAGAAGCAAGAATTACAGAGGCCGAGGCCCACTGCCCCTTCCTCCTCCAACCCAGTGAAACCAACTGCCCTCTACAGTGGTCCCATCGTCAACGATGATGCAAACATTCACATCTCAGTTCTTGGTACCACTGAGGAAGACTGGTGGTGTAGATAATGCAAAAGTCATTTCTTCTTGGCTTTGGAAAGCATGATAATGGGTTTGTAGTGGCACCTAGCTATGTTCTACTGAAGATAATATTTAAAAAGTGTTTGTATTCTCTGAGCACATATTAAGTGATAGGGAGGAACAAAAGTGGTTAGCTGGAAGAAGAACCAGATTTTGAATTAAAATTTCATTATGGGGACCTGCCAATGACCAGAATATTCAGTCAACAAGCATGTGTGTGTGTGTGTGTGTGTGTGTGTGTGTGGACTTATTGTGTGTCAGGCACTCTGCTATGTGCTGGGGAGAAGAGGAAAGAGAGGGAAATTACAAATAGGAACAAGACACACTCTTATCCTCCAGGAGTGTTACAGTCTGGTGAGAGAGGCAGAGGTAAACAACTCACTATGATTAAGACAGAATATAAGTGCCATATCGAAATTCAAGCAATTTGCTTTGGCAGCTCAAAGGAAAGAATAGTTTGGAGGGAGTAGAGAAGACTACCTTGAGAGGCACTAAAAGTGCAACTTGGAGGCAAATCTGATTTCAGAGGGCATGGGATGGGAAAAGGGGTCAGCAGTCTGAAAGAGCATGGAGGTTGAGAAGATGTTTGGGCCGTTCAGGGAACAGTGTGAGGAACAGCATTGGCTCTCCCTTCCGCACCCAATGCTGCAGGAGGAGCCCTGACTGGCCTCCCCCTCTGAGCAAAAGGAAATTCTGTAAAGCCCCAAGACGCCTTTTAATGTTCTCCCTGCTCCACCATCATTTATTTCAACAAGATAGTTCTTGCTCAGGTCTTACTGAAGCAAGTTCCCTTCCACCAGTTATTCCTCAGAGCTTTAAAAAAAAAAAAAAATCACCCTGGGAAAAATTCCTGTCCCAGTCCACAGCGGTCTATTTTCAACCTCAAACTTACTTAATCCAGGGCCAGTTTCTCTGGGATTCCCAGACCTGGAACTTTTCTTACATGAGACTGTTATGTTTGGGGCCTCTCTCTTAGCCATCAGCCCCGCTAAACCCTTCTAATTTGCTGCTGCTTTAAAACTGCGAAGGAAAAAAGATGGGAGAGGAGGCAACCCTCTCCGCCTCTCGGCCTCTTTCCCTTGCTCTGCGGTTACGCTCAGCAGTGATCCTACAAGCCTGGAATTTGAGGAATTTCCTGCCCTGTGCTCCCTGGAAGAGCTGAGAGAGACCTAGCAATTAGGCCTGGAGTTTCCACTCCTGCCTCCCTCCACCCAGATGAAGTGCCCCGAGTGAACAGCTTGCTCTAAGGGGGCCACGTGGAGCTCAGCCTGGGACGTCTGTGGCCTTAACATTCTACACGAATGTCACCCCCGCTGCCACCCACTCCCTCACTCCTCCCCCACCACCCAAAAAGCCTCTGCCAAAATGCTCCACATCCTCTCCTTTGCCCACCTTAGATTGTAGCCATGATAATACAGGACATTCACAGAGTTAATTCCTTCCTGAATCCATCACACGTTCGTCTGCAACTGTCCCAGGATAATGCCGTACTTTTTTTTCTTTTCTTTTTTTTTTTGCTTTCCCCCATCCCAGGATCCACACTTTGCCTCAGTTCTTTATTTCCTCCCCCTCCAGTCTGCCCCCCCCTCTCTTGCTCTCTTCTGCCTCTTTTCCCCTTTGCTTGTATTTCATTATGCACTGATTTATTTGATTTGTGCCCTTGTTCAGTGTCTTTCTACAGGCTGAAGGTCTTAGATCTGTTCCCAGGCAGTGTGTCTGTCTCTGGGACTTCCAGAAGGCAGGGCTGGAGACTCTGGGCCTCTACTACTTTGTTCAAGTCAGAGACCTGGGCACGGGAATGGGGAAGATGGTCCCAAGTCATTTGAATGAACCTTATGTAACTTCTTTGCTGCAGCAGCCAGAACTGCAGAAGCAAATTTCTCTTCCTAATTATGTTTTGTTCAGGCTAATATTAAAAATTGGTTCCTATTCCCTCATCACACATCAATCGATGGCTGGATACCAGGTGCTAGGGCAAAAGCAGCCTGGGATTTAAACACTTGCCACCAACAGTTCTCAAGCTGGCCCATACACCGCCCCAGGAATGGCCTCCTGGGAAGGTCGGCATTTAGATGGGCTTAATGAATGACTGGTTCCTGTCTTCTCTTTGCACCTCCCTCTGGTCCAGGTGTCCAGCTTTGTGTTTTCTTCCTCGTTCTAGTCTTCTCATTCTTGATCCTCCTTCAGTAATGCCCCGTGTTACCCTGCTTGCGCTGCTCCTCAATTCAAAGGACATTTCTGAATCTTTTCTGCCCAAAGTCCTAGAGAAGTTATGACCGGCTGGAACTTCGTTTCCCCGCCTTCCTTCTCTGTCCACATTACACACACCCTCTCAGATTCCATTCCTAGGTGGGCAGCTATCTCTCTCCATCCTGCTTCCATGACAACACTGCCATGCGGCTGCCCACCTGCCCACAGGTCTCTCCTAAGGTCTCGCAGTGTATCAGTCCCCCCGGGCCTCTCACCATGCCTCCACTCTGCTTACTCTCTCCTTGCTCCCGCTCTCAGAAAGTCTTCAGGCTGGGCAGCCCACTGGGGCCTGAGGTTTTCGAGGTCTAGGCTTTCTTTTCAATCATCCCGACTCTGACTCTTGACAATTCTGACCCAGGGTGAAATTAAAACAGTAGTTTCCTGCTTCCCTTTCCTTCCCACGACCCAATTCTTCTCAGCATATCCTACGAGCCTCAAAAGGAGAAGACTCTGGTTAAAAAGGAAATCAAAGCTCTTCCAATACTTCAATGGGAACGCTCACTATCTCTAGATTCCCTTCAAACCTCAAGATATTTGCCTTTTGAGGTTGAGAGTTGCTAGTTGCCAATTCCCCACTCCTCCCCCCTTCACATTCCCTTCAAACAAAGCTTTTCTGTCAGGTTTTTGACCCTGATGAAGATTTTTTAACTGGAATCCTTTTTTTTTTTTTTTTTTCCCTTTTCCCCCTTCCTCTCTAATTCTGAAGGATCTTTTGTCTTCTGAGCAAAAGAACTGAGAGATTGGGAGGGCTGCTGGGGTTTTTTTTTTTTTTTTCTTTCCCTTGTAAGTAATTGGGAAAGAGGTTTAAAAAAAAAAAAAAAAAAAAAAATCCTGAAGGAGAGAAGATAGAAGAAAACCCAATATAAACCTGTTTTCTTTCTTAAAAAATTATTTTAATAGAAAAAAAGAGAAAGGTCTTGAAAATATGAAAAGAAAAGAAGGACTCTGAAGAGGAGAGGACCTTGGAGAGGTAACAGAGAAAATGAGGGAGGGCTGGAGAGAAAGACCTTGAGGAATTGAGAGCTTGAGGAAGATGGACCTTGAGAAATGCATGAGCAGAAGGGGAAAGAAGGGATATGATGGAGATGTCCGTTCCCCAGGCTGTGTATCCACTGGACAGTTTCTCCAACTTAGAGGTAACAGAAAGAACTAGAAGTCCTCCCTGAGGTGGTAAAGAGGGCTCTCTTCTCCTTGCACACCCACGGCATTTAACGGTGCCTAGTATATAGTAAATGCTCAGTAAATGCAGGGTGGAACAAAACAAGGCGGTTATGGGTGATTGCGTTTCTTTTTGTTCCTGTTTTTTCTTTCTCCTCCAGGACCCAACGAAAGGTTGGTTGGAAAATAGACAAGGCAGAAACAAAGAACTCAGGTCCACCTCACCTGATGGAGATCAGGTTGTGCCAGGCTCACAAACAGAGGTCACATTTTGTCAACCTCTTCTTGTCTCACCCTACCATCTTCCCTGGGCTTGGTTCTCACCCTCGTCTGGCTGAGCATCACTCATCCAACAAAACGCTATCAGCGCTCAATTACTCACACGGAGGTTTCTCACTTTGGAGATTATCCATGGAAAAATCTTAATCCCAGGCAGGTTGATTCCCTTTGCCACCCAGAACGTCTCGGTTGTCAGTCTTGGTGTGAGCAGGGAATTAGAAACTCATTTAAATAGCAGTCCAAGTCAACTCTAATAAGCAAGGCAAATCTGATTATTATCATCATTATTGCCACCGTGATGCATTCCAAAGTTAAAGAAAAAAAAGATTAAAAAAAAGCAGTGGCTGGGTGTTGTCCCTGTCAAGGCTCCCCCTCTACTGGGTCAATTGGGAGTTAACTGTATTTACAGACGGCCTTTAATCTGGGGGGGACTCAGCTCTCCACAGCCTCTGGTCCATCTTTACTGTACCTCTAAAAGGAAGATTACAGACAATTTATATTATTTGTTACTTAAAATAATAGCCGACATTTTAGTAGCTGCTGGCTCACTATGTGCCAGGCACTATGCTATATGTTTTATATATTTTAACTCATTTAATTTATTCATTACAAAAAAGACTTGAGGCAGCATTCATAGAGTCAATGATATAAACAATAAATTAAGAGATGACCTGAGACATTGTGTCGGGATGGTGGTTATTAGGCAAGAAGGGAAAGAGAATAAGCACAGGAGAAATAAACTGAGGGTGGGGTAAAGTCATAATACTAAATATATGCCACACGATCCTGGGTGCCTCATCAGAGAGGAATTGCAAGGCTAGCCTTGAGCTTCCAAGCAGCACGTGCAAAGAGGAAAAATTCATAATTAGTGATGCAATTTACAGTACCCATAAAATAAAAACTAACCGGTGCCTTAGGAAAAGTACCACTACAGAACTTTCTTCTGTGGATCCTCATACAAAGTCACTGTGATGTGTTGAACCATGTCCTGGGCAACATCCCTACCATAAATACAATAAGGAGATTCAGAGTGCTGCCCCTTAGAACATTCCTCAGTGCAGGCTGATGGCACAGCGCCAAAGGCTCAGTTCAGTAAAAGCAATTCTTCGAGGGGCCAAAACCATTCAGTCTCAGTTTGCCACTCTCTGACGGTCTGGCTTAGCCTAAGGATAAAATTTAGAGTATCTGGAGGAATGGACTGGAGGTGGGTGATAACAGTGGGGAGACAGGCGTTGGGAAGCTGCAGATGTAAAACAGGACTCTTGCGACTTAGCTATTCTGGCCTTCAGTTCAGAACTGCATCCTGAGATGAGAGGAAGAAAGAACATCACAGCCTTCTTTGATATCCAGGATTTCTTGGGAGGCATCTGAAGGCAGGGGAAGGCAGAACTCAAAAGATTATTTCCCTGAGGACACCGGGCAAGGGGCCAGCCAGCTGTTGTGATGTCTGGGGTGGGAGTGAGGTGACTCATATAAAATATGAAAAAGTACTTTGGCATTTTCTTTCTTTTTTATTTCTGCAGAGTATACCTAACCCCCAAAATATCAGCTTAGCTTTTGGCCATCTTGAAGCTTGGGAAGATTAAGCCTGCTGGAAAAAAATCCTAAGGAGAATTCAAAGAGGAATTAGAGGTAGAATTAAACACAGTGAAGCAGCCCCAGCAAAGCTCCCAGACTAGACTGTACCTCCCCAGTGAAGGAAGAGCCCAGGTGCCCCAGCACTTCAGAGACCCAGAGGGCGACAGTCAACACAGAGGTCAGCCTGCCTGTGACATCTGCAGCTCTTACCCTCGAGATCGTCCAAAGGAAGAAAGTCCACAACTTAATTATCCATCTAGTAATTTAGCATCCACAAGTTCTTCTGTCTATCTGACCAAAGCCTTTTTTGTTGTTTTTCCCTACCAAGACTGTATTTTTCCTAATAGTGCAGGAGAGAAAGCTTGTCCAGCCTTGGTCTGCGGAGCTGGCACTGGAGTGAGAGGGGCAGTCCCCAGTTAAAGGGAAGAAGATTGGAGGGAGGGTTGGGGCTCCCTGGCTGCTGCTTTGAAATCCTCTTGGTGAGTGAGGACAAGGATAAAGGCGGGGGAGAAGGAGAGGTAGAGCAGGCTGGCATCTCAGGCCAAGTCCCCTGACAATGGGCAGGAGTCTGGAACCTGCAGCCTGTTACTTAATTATCTCTGAATGGTTTTTGTTCCTGGCTTTAAACATTTACCCCTATTGGGTTTTCACGGCTTCACAAGCTCTCTATCTCCTTTTCTTTGCCGTTGCCATGGCAACGACTCCAGGCACACAACTGCTCTCTGATTTTAAATAAAAGTTGAGGTTTTCTCTCTCTCTCTCTCTCTTCCCTCCCAGCTCCTCCCTCCTTTTCTCTCCTAGGAGGGATGAGGTTTCTCTCATCCCCTCCCTTCCTTTCACCTTCCTCTCTGCCCTGCTCTCCCCCCACCCAGCTCTGTTTCCTTATCATCACCTCATTCTCTCATTTCCTCCTTCCACCTGCCTCCGCTCTAAGCCCTCTCCCCTACCGTTGGGCTTCCTAGCTGCCTAATCCCCTGGTTGCCATGACAGCAAGAGTAGGCCCTTTAGGAGGGATGGGGGCAGAGGTTGAAGGATAAGGGCACGTCTGGGGAAGGTGGGGGGATCTGCCAGCAGTCCCAGGAGCAGTGTTACTCAAGATTCTCTGGGGACCACCACCTTCCTCTCTGGGCCTCAATTCCTCTAGCAATTAATGGAAAATAGATTCCTTATCTCACCATTTCCCCTCCACCCCCAACCAAGAAAGGACTTTTCCTTCGATCTGTGCAGTCAGGAATGGAGAGGAGAGGCAGGGAGGTCTGTGGAGGTGAGGCAGGGAGGTCTGTGGAGGTGAAGCAGTGGTTTTCCAAACTGCTGGGAGGGGTGTGTGTGTGTGTGTGTGTGTGTGTGTGTGTGTGTGTGTGTGTGTGTGTATTGGATGGGGGGCAGGGCAGGGTAAAGGTGGAACTTCTAGTTCTAGTGTCTGCTCTGGGGCAATGAGTCACTTACACTCCTGAGTCTTGGTTTTCACTGGTAACTTTTCAGGGGTTGGATTAAATCTGTGATTTTTCTGTACCCTGAGGTGCCCTAGGCCGTCTCAGCAGCTATAGCTGGGGGGAAGGGGGGTGAGGGGAGGGGAGGGAGGTGTAGCAGGTGCCTGAGACCCAAAACAGTTAGTCCCGCTGTCTGGCACCACAGGGGACTGCTTTTATCTGCTTAAGGCAGAGAGTGGGTAGATCTCCCAGGAATCCTCATCCCAAACTTCATTTCTAAAGGAAGTCAGGGCCTCCATTCACTCCCCGCTAGTGGATTGTCCAGGTGGCTGTCTTTGCCACCTGTCTGCTCCTTCCCTGGCCCCCTAGTCAGTAAGTTATGGTTTAGGTGGAAGCCTAATCATTTCTAAGATGGGCTAGAGATTGAAATACTCTACTCACTCCTCCATGACATAAACCTCTCTCTCTTAATTTTATGATATGGGTCAAGGTTAAATACTTGGGTAAAGGGAGAAATAAACAACAGTCTGACATTTTAGAGGAAACTATGGATTGGGAGTCAGAAGACTCGATTTCTAGGTCTAGCTCTTCCTCTCGTTGGTTCTGTGGTTCTCAATCAGTGTGATTTTATCCCAGGGGACACTTGGAAATGTCCGGAGACATTTTTTATTGTCACACCAGTGGGTGGGGTGTGCTACTGGTTTCTAGTGAGTAGAGGCCAGGGACGCTGCTAAACATCCTACAATCCACAGCAGCCCCCCCCCCCGCGCCCCACCCCCGCACGCAACAAAGGTTAGCTGTATCCATCTTGAGCAATTCATTTTCCCACTCAGAGCCTCAATTTCCTTGTTCATAGATTAGTACCTTATATTCAATCATTCATGTAACACACACTTCCTGAGCGCCTAGGCCAGGCACCGTTCTAGGCACGGACGATGGGGTAGATGCAAGACCAAGAGAGAAGATCCCCTTGTCCCCAAAGACTTTTCATTAACACATTCACAACTTGAAACGAAATTGTACAAGGTAACACAGAAAGTCAGGAAGGAAGCTGGAACCTGAACCCAGGTCTTCTGACCACAATCCAGGGCTCTTCTCATTACTCCACACCATAAAACGTTAGGGTTCAGTTTAGCAATAAGAGCTAACACGTACCGCATACTTAAAGCATCTCAGATACATTTGCCAAGCATTCTACACAGATTATTTAACGCAATCTTTATCACCACCCTACGAAGCAGATGCCACTGTTCTTCTATACCAAGGTGAAGGGATTTGCACAGGGTCATGAACCCAAGCAGTCTGAACTCCAGATCCTGCTTTTACCCAGAAGGCAAAGAGTACTTCCGGGACCTCAGGCATCACCTAGTGAGCTCCTTGCTTTATGGTTGAATAAACCGAAGCCCCGAAAGAGCACGTGACTTGCCCAAGAAGAAACAGCCCGAGAAGAGTCAAGGCGAAAATCCAGGTCACCGGACTCCCAGTCTAATATCAGATCTAATATACCCTCAAGCTCTCAATGCTTGTAATCTTAGTGGGGGAAGGAAGTGGGAAGCGCATTATAGGGAACAAAGTCTGAACATCCCAGCATCGAAGTTTGAGGGAAAGAGGGTTTGGGAAACTGGGAGAAACAGCTAGTGGTCAGTAGAATGGAAAGAGCTGCCTCCAGATGGAGAAGGAGAAAGAGAGTCGGGGAGGGGGAGGCTGAGGGAGGAGGAAGTTCAGAAAGAAGCAAGATGCTGAGCACACAGGGAGGGGCCCGACTAGGAAAGGAGGCTGCTTCTGAGCATGGCAGGTGACAAGGTCTTCCCTGCCCTCCTCCTGCTTCTTTCCAGGCTAACCTCAGGCTCTGCTTCACTCTGTGCCTCACCACCCATCACCTGGCCAGGCTGACGAGATTTCCTGATTCACTCCCTCACCTAAAACCCACTCTTGCCCCCACGGCCAGGGAAAGAGCCTGGAATCCCCCCACCCACCAGTGTCCAGGGGCTTCGCCTGCTGCTTTTCTGGACAACGAGCCCCGACCCTGAGGGAGGGGGCAAGAAGACAGGACAGCCCTTGAGAGAATCCTAAAGCAGCCAACACAGAACACTGCACAGAGGAGGTACCCGGGACCTGCCAGGCTCCCTCCCAGCTTCCCAGTTCCTTCTGGAGTTTCTTCCAGGCTCAGCTCATCTCTTCAAATCCATTTTACAAATGAGGAAAACAGGCCCAGAACTTTCTCTGGGGGCCCTGACCCTCACCGAGGAGGCCCAGGCATGACTTATGAAAGAGGCTGAGGTTTGTTGTTTGTTATTTTTGTTTTGTTTTTAACAAAACATAATCCAGGGCCTTGGGGAACTTGCAATGTGGTAGAAAACTGAAAGGTCAGTGCTTTAAAACTGAGTATAAACTGAGCCTGTGAAACGAGATAAAGGGAGGGTTAGTCAGGAAAGGCCCTTGGAGGAGGTAACCCTTCTGAGCCCCAGATGCAGGAGGTGGAGGGCGCAGACCGAAATTCCTGGGCTCTGGCTCCTAGGAGAGGGCCCTGGTTTTCATTTTTTCCCTTCCCCCACGGCTCAGCTCTGGTCGGCCTCTGAGATGATTAAAACCAAAAGAATTTTAAATGCCTGGAATTCACTTTTCACCACTGATGCCATTTGCTTATTTTCCCTCTCTCTCTCTCCCCTCCCTTCTTATAATTTCTCCTCTTGGGAGAGCTATCTGTTTGCCTCACTCCTTTCTTCTGGCCCGGTTTGCTCTCGATGATTCCCAGTACCCACCAATTCACTTTGTTTTCATCCTGGGGAGGAGGAGAGAGGGGGTTGGGTGTCTCAGGCAAAGGGGAGGGAGGATGGGAGGGTGGAGGGGGCCTTGGTCTTGCTGGTGAAAGTTCCCAGAAAAAGAAAGAAGAAATAGCTTTCAGGGAAAGAAATCTACCAAATGTTTATGTTCCCACAAGACTCTGCAAAACCTTTTCACAGACCAAAGCTAAAGTTCAGGGTGAAGCCAGAGCACGTTTCTTAAGGAACAAACTCTTATCAACATGGAGACACAAGAACCCACATCCTTGATCCAGGGTCTCCCACCTTCCCAGAGCGGGCTGGATCATCCCCATTCCCAGGACAGCAGACTGTGTGTGTGTGTGTGTGTGTGTGTGTGTGTGTGTGTGGAGAAGGGCACTCCAGTTGTCCTCACCTAGAGTCCAGACCAGATCTGAAAAATGTATAAAACGTTTGCTTCCACCCTGGTTCCTGAGCAAATAATGCTTCTCCTGGGGCACCCCAGCTCTGGCCCTCTGAAATCAGTACCTCCGGCCTTGGCTGAAAAACCAAATCAGAGAGATCCAGGGCGTCATTCAGGAAGAACCAGTCCTTTTTTTGAACTCCCACCGGATGGCAAAGAGTGGAAAACGGCACAGCCAGAAAGAATTTTGGAGATTAACCTTCTCGTTTTATGATAAGAAAACAGGCCCAGGCCAGTGCATAAGGCCACTCCCTGACAGGCACAAACGGGGCTAAAATCCACAGCTAGACTCGAAATCCAGTGCTCCTTCCATATTGCCTCCTGAATATAGACTTTCCTATTGTAGTGCTTGGGAAACCAGAAGTTGCAAGTTGCAAGCCACGTGAGACTGGACACATTTAACCCTTTGGCACAGGGGCTCCACTGCAGGCGGCAGGAGCAGTGTGCAGTCTGAGGCCTGGAGGTCAGCAAAGGGAGGATCAACCCTGCCTGGAGCTGGAAGCCAATTAAGTTCTGAGCTGGAAGCAGCCCCAGCCAGAACAGACAACTTATTTGTGGAAAGAAAAATTGCACTGGGACAGAGTGACCTGGGTTGTCAAGGCTCAATGGCACATCCCAGAAGGAACACAGGGTAGAAATTTTGTGCCCTCCCTTACTGAGGAAGTCGAACAAAAGGACCCTCTTTCCGTCACCAGCTTTTAAAAAAATTAACTTGTTTTATGTGGTTTCTAAGGGCATGGGCTAGGTGCTTTCATGCGTGGTGGTAATAACAATAGGAGTAGTGGTAGTAGTAACAGCTACCATTTGTTAAGCACCTGTCATACGCCAGGTTTACGTATACCATCTGCGGTCTTTTCAAGATTCCCATTTACCAATGAAGAAACAGACTCAGGTTATATGACGATTCCAAGGTCTCACAGCTAGTTAACAGCAAAAGTTAGTAGGATCCAATTTATTTCTTTCTCAAGATCAAGCACATTGTTCTAGGGTCATGGAAGAAAATTCAATATAGAGAGGGAAAAAAATGGATGTTCCCTCATTCTCCACCACTTCCTGTGGACCAGCAACCCAGGCCACAGAGACACAATGAAGAACAGTGGTGGGGACGTGAGTTCATTCTAGAGCTTTGGGCTCCAGTCCAGCTCTGTGTCTAACCCTCTGGGTAAACTCTCCTGTCTCTCGAGCCTCTCAAATCCATCATCTGGACATCTTCCTCTCTGTTTATTTCGGAGTTGGAAGCCAAAGGAAAGCCCCGAGGTCTGTGGTGATGCCAGGGCTGACGGCCCAGTGGGAACAGTGCTTTCTCTCTGCCTCACCTCTTCTTTCTGAGCCACAGTTTTCCTCATCTCTGAAATGGGGATGCTGAGCATATCGTCAGACCCCTGGCACAGCACCTACAAGGCGCAGGTGTGAGGAAGTGCTAGGCTTTCCCCTCTTCATCCAGTCACATTACTGAGTGGCCATTCCCTCGTCATGGCCATGGGATTCAGCCCCAGGGTGTGCGTCCTGCTCTCCTCAAAGAAGAAGAGTTCCCAGACCAAGACCTGGGTCCTAACTGGATGGTGGTCCTGTCCTTCCTTTCCCTGTCACCATTCTCACCCCAGCTTGCCTCACTTCCCAGCACATGGTCCAATGAACTTCACTTGGGACCATCTCTTGCTTTCTGGCCACCAACCTGTGCACATCTCCTGATGTACCCCACCCCCCCCACAACCCCCGGGGAGGCCAAGGGAGCTGGCAAGTGCAGCTCAGGCTGCGCTGGCACTGCTGGACCGGGTGGGGCCTTCCCCAGGGAGCGCGGCCATACTCCCTGCCCACTGGCAGAGCCTCCTTGGGCCTGCTGGGTGGACCAGGGGTTCTGGTCCCCATGCCCCCACTCAGCACTCCTTGTTCCCGCCCCCCGGTGCTGCTGCCCGACGTCCTTTTCTTCTCCTCCCTTGTTCTCATGTACCCGCTACCTGCTGCCCGCACCTCCCTCCAGCATCTCTCTTCCCACTCTCCCCTTCTCTCCCGCTTCCTCCCTTCCCCCCTCTGCTGCTGGCTTGGAGCAGGAGGTTATGAAAATGAGCTTCTTGCCCAGGAGACTGTAATTATCTGCTAAGTGTGAAAGCCAGAGTGATTAATTAAGAGATAATAAAAAGAAAAGGAGGGCGAGAGGGGGGCCTCACGGCTTTGCTTTGATGATAGAACCTGAGGTGAGCCAAGCAATTAGGGGAATCTTTATCGAGAGTTAGCTATAATCCACAAATTATCAAGCACCAAATGCTCCAAGAGCAGGGCACATTTCACTCCCGCCGAGTGACAGACCGACAGACAGGGAAGGACAGCAGGAGGAAGAGGCCTGGGGATCATCCGGCTGGGGGGCAGGGAGAAGCCCGGCGCAGCGGAGCGTGTGTCTGTGCTGGTGGACAGATTGTCCCGTGCCAGGCCACCGGGCAGCACTTCCAGGACCCCGGGCCATGGCTACCCTTGAAAAAGGGTAGCAACCGCCCCCCGACAAAGACCCGCTGCCCCACAGGCAGGCTCCACGCTGGAGCCAACTCAGAGCACCCCCGCTGTCTCCTCTAGGGGGACCAGAGGGCCGAGCTCCTGTCTCCCCCCCCCAAGACACGTCAGCTCATCCTCTTCGAGGACTTACATTCCGCCCCGTCCTCCAGGCAGCAGGAGCTGCTTTAACACCATTCCTCTCCCGGCCTGTGCGTGTGGGAGTGTGTCACACGGCCAGTGTGAACATTGCAGGGGCCACGACTTGACAAGGCGACACCACAGCTCTCAGCTCCCGGAGCCTGCAGCCCACACTGCTCTAGCTGGGTAGCCGTCCCCACCCCCGGCTCCCACTATTCTCCCATCCAGCCCTCCAGTAAGAGCTGTCTCTTCTACCTTCTTTTACACTGGGTTCCATTTTCCCCTCTTGCCCCTTCCTGGAAACCTTCCATAACTGATGCCGCAGCTCCAGTACCTCTTTTTCCATCTTCTCCTGTGCTGATGTACAACAGTGTTCAAAATCCTCCCCTTATTTAGATGATCTTTCTGTGTGCGTAGACCCTGAGGAAGATGGGGAACCTATCTATCTCCTCTATTATAATTAGCTATCCGATAGCAGAAACCAAGTCTCCACGCTCAAGTTCAAGCTTAGAGCTAAAAGTTTGCGCTGATCTAATACAGTCCAGGGTCCTAGTCCATACTCCAACAGATTAGCAGATCTCCAAAGGCAGACACCCTACCCTCTCCTTTCTCTGCCCACACTGATGGCACTTGGGATCTACCCTGTCCACCCAGGCACGGCTGAGGACATCCCTGTGTGATTCCAAAAGGAAAATGTTCCTGCTCTGAAGCTAGAACAGGGCCTGACTGTGGCATAGGCCTACCTCTGCCATCTCCCCTGCAGGCCCCACTTTCCTACAGGTACCAGGTGTAGCAGCAGATGCCAGGGCCTCTCTCAGCCTGGCCCCCATGGAGGGAGGAGGAGAGGCCCTCAGGCCATCAGCCAGAGACAGCGGCCCAGTGAAGAACACCAGAGCTCTCCAGCCTCCAGCTGCTCCGAGCCGCTGAGAAGGGGAAACTGGACAAGTAAGGGCATGGTGACTCAGCCAGGTTCCTGGGAACACTATCCTTCTAGCCCTGACTGGGGACACTGGGAAGAGAGCCTTGGCAGTTTGTTGGAAAGCAGATCTGACCCCTAAAGAGACAACCTGCTCTGCCTCAACTGGGGCCTCAGAGACAGTCTCACTTATGACCTCTCTGGGCTTGCTTCTCTATCACAGGGAACTTTGCCTTGCAGTGAGAGAAAAATGAACCTATTGGGGAAAATGTTATTTTTCCAGACAAAAAGAATACCGGACACTTATTCAGTTACAGTCTCAAGACAGTTTTTTTTTTTTTTTCTTTCATGCAGGAGCAAGAAGGGTTCAGGTTAGACACAAAGAAGAACTTCCTGCTTGCCAGGGATTATTAGATATGAAAGTGAGCAGGCAGAGAGAGCGAATGAAATTCCTTTCTCTTCAGAAAAAGGGCAAACACTGACGTGTCCAGGTTGACTCAAGTTAGTCCCACCTGACTAAAGAGAGAGATCTTGAGAGTCCAAAGATGTTAGGATTCTTCCAGAATCATCTCTCCATCTTCATTCTTGACCCCAGGCTCTATGTTCTAGGAAGCCCAATCTGATTGATCCCACCTCCTTCTTTATTTACTCTGAAACCCCTCAGGATGGATGTGTGCAGTTTGCATATGTCCCCATTTGCACTTGGAGATGGCTGAATGTGCAGTCAGTTTTCTGGGGGAGGGGGGGATAAGGGGAAGTAATGGGAGTTCCTGTTTCCCCTAGTGGACAGGATTCCCTAGATATAAGAACCAAGCTTCCCCCATTGAATCAGAACTCTGAAGGCAGAAGCTCTCTCTTCCCAGGCCTGTGGATCTTCCTCTACAGCCTGAGGCTCTGCACACAGACAGAGAAGGGAGGGAGAGAATGAGTTAGTTCATCATGTTGCCTGAACAACCAGTAGGTCTATGGGAGTGTGAGAAAATGACCTGCCCAGGGATGGTCCTCCATTGCTCCCCCCAAATCATGCCCTCGGTTAGGCCTATGACCCACCTTCCTTCCCAAACCTCAATTTGCTCCTGCCCAAATTTTCAAGCCAAAGCCAACAAGGTCTAGGCCCTGGCTAGCAGCTCTGCCAAAATGTTTTCCCCCAAAACTCCACCAAATGAGAACTGGATTGTGAGGACTCTTTTCATTAAAAAAAAAAAAAAAAAAAAAATTGAGTGGAAATGATTGACTGGGTCAGGCATGGAGGAGTTTCCACCAACATACTGGCTAGTTGCTTTTCAACTTTGCAGCTGGCAGTGGTTGGCCTGAGTGAAGACTTGGTGGGGTGGAGTAGGGGCGGCTGGGAGCTTGGGAGGTGGCAAGAAGGAGGCTGGGCAGGTCAGGCTTGGGGCCGAAGATGGGCACGCTGGCACCCACTGCCCCCTCTTCTGTCCCACAACCTGCTTCCCTAAAACAAACATATAGACACTCCTGAATCAACGATCCATCCGGGCTCTGTTACACAACTAAGCTGGCTGAAAAGCGAATTCAGGTAAACGAATTCTATTTTCTCTTGCTTCCCATTAGAACGTTGAAGATCTATTGCCCTAGAAGAACACATCCTCTCACACTTCAGAGTGTGGTCCAAGAAGCAGCAGGATCGGCGTCCCCTGGGAGCTTGGTGCCAATGCATAGACGCCCCCTGACCCCAGATCTTCCGCATCAGGATCTGCACTTTTTAACTAGATCCCCAGGTGCTTCATAAGCTTGTTAAAGTTTGAGAATCATTGTTCTAACACACTGAGCTGAAATCTTGTGGAGCGACAAACCTTCTGGTCACGCTTACTGTGCATTGCCAGATGCTTTCCCAGGGCTTCAAGTAAGAGGTAAGTGGCTGTGGTTGCTATCACTCCATTTAACGCCGAGGAGACTAAGGCTCACGAAGATGAAGAGACCACTGAATCTTCAGAGCCAGGACTCAGACCTAACTCTAAAGCAGGGTGCTTTCCATTAGGCTTTGCTGCCATCTCAAAAGTCCCACCGCACTGCATTCCAGAAACCATAAATTCAGGGATTACCAACCTCACTGGCACAGTTCACGGAGACGTATCTGTCTTTGCACCATTATTTGTTCTTCACTCATCCTACTGTCTGCTTTCCTCAGATCTGCCTTGTACTATGAGCTATAAAAAGCCGGCACTGTGCAATATGATTTACTGAATACCAGCTGTGTTCCAAATCCCATTTCTTAACATAGATTCCTTCATTCGGTCCTCACAGCAACCCTCTGAGGTGGGTATTACTGTCTCCATTTTATAGATGAGAAAACTGAGGCTCTAGTGAAATGACTTGGTCTTGATCACACGGGCGGCAGCCCCTCTGGGCAAGTCTGGCTTTCCCATAGGCCCTCTGGTAAGGAGGTCCCAGGGCACTTGAGGGGTTATCCAACTCCAAAGGTGTGTTGAAAGAGACTAGTCTTATGACATGACCCTGGTATGAAACCAAAGGCAACGTGCACAAGCCAAACCCCTTAGATACAGGCTTTACAGGCTCCCCTCTCAATTTTCTGCACAAATGGAGACAGCAGCAGTGCAGATAATCCAGAAGTCATTTTAACTTAGCTTTGCCATGCATTAGACTTCTTTTTTTTGCCAAGTCAGATTTTCCTTTCTAATTATATTTGGCTCAAACGGACATTAAAATGAATTTGTATTCTCACTTCACCCACGGCCTGGTGAGGGAAGAATTCCCAGATGTGTGCAGGGTGATAGGCACATCAGTCTAGGATCAAACATCATCTAGGCAGTAGCTGACTTGGGGGTGGAGGCTGGAGAGTTGATAGCGCTGGTAGCAGGAGTATGTGTGTGGGAGAGGTGGGCAAAGAGGGAGCGGACTGCAGGAGGCCTCTGGGAGTCCCCTCATCCCATCTCACAGTGAGGTCAAGCTAGTAGATTTCCAGGGAGGTAGGGACTGAGGCATAGAGCAGCATGTCAACTGCTCAGGGTTTGGGATTAAAACCCAGGGGTCCACTGGATGACTAGGGAATCAAGATGAAGAAAACCCCAACTTCTCTCTGGGGCTTCACCCTGCCAGCCTGCCTTCTCACTCTCCCTTGTCTCTCTCTCTCTCTCTCTCTCTCTCTGCCCCCATCTTTCCATCTCAGCTTCCTTCCTTTTAATAACCTCCCAGTTAAGAGAGTCGAATGGGAAGAGCAGTTAAAAGCACCTCACGGCTTGACAAAGCTGGGTAATGGAGCGAGCAGGGCCCCAGGCTGTTCCTGGGAGAATTCAGGAAGGAGGGGAAAAAAAAAAAAAAAAAGAAAGAAAGAAAAGAAAAAAAACTCAGCTAAGCTGATTACAAGGACAAAGTTAATTTAGAAATCAGCTCAGTTGGGTGGGAGCGGGGGTGGGGAAGAGGGAACTGGACACAAGAGGTTGGAGATTTGGGGAAAGGGCGCTTTATATAAACCGCCTTTGTTCCTGGAAATCATAATCCTTGGGAGGGACCTTGCTCACTCCTTCGGATTCCTCAGCTCCTTCCATCCGGAGCAGGGGGCACAATCAGGGATTGTCCAGAGCCGGGATATCTTGAGTGGCGCTGCATTCCAGAGGCTCCGGCGCAGCCCCAGAGCCTCACATCTGTGGCTGTGCCCTCCCCCTGCCAGGCTGCCTCCTGCACTCCCCCCTCTCCGACAGCTAGACTTCAGCATTTTTCACATACCTCTCTCCCAACGTTTATCTTATAGTATTGTCAATATGTGTTTATACATCCTTCTCCTACACCCGCCCCAGAGTGCCTCAAGGACAGGGACCAAATCTCACTTACCTTTGTACCTCCGGTGCCTAGTTGAGTGCCCGGCCCAGCCCAGCCATTAAAAACACACCGGCTTAAAAAAAACAAAAAACAAAAAAAAACACACCGGCTTAGTTGGACACAGGCACTCACCACCCTAGCAGGAATCTTCTTCAAAGGTTTCCATTTGAAAAACCAGAGCTGGCTTCCTTGCAGAGGTTTTAAGAATCTCTAGGCTCAACCCCCAAGTGCACACACATCTCTGGCCACTGACCAGAGGAAACGGCCCAGGATTGACCCTGCAGGGACTATATCCGGATTGGCCCTCTGATGGGACCAGGTGGTTCCCCTAGACTCTGGGCAGTGCAGACCCAGCCTAAGGTCCCAGGGAACATGTGACAAACAGCCTAGGTATCCACCAAGCTGCAGGGCTCTCCATTGAACTCTGTCTCCGGGCATCTTTATCATATACCTGAGGATTCACTGAGAAAAAAGATCTTCTCATCATTCCAAAGCCTCCCCAACTCAGGTCACAGATCTGAGACTTCCCAAGGCAGAACTGATTTTCTCTAAGGTTTTCTGCTCACTTCTGCCTGGTCAAACTCTGATCATCTGCCCATTTCACCTTTTTTTTTTTTTTTTTTTTTTCCAATTGAATGAGCTGCAGATCTCTACAGCAGTGGAAGGGGAGTTTAAGAGGAGAGGAGGGTTTGGTGAGGAATGAGGTAGGGATCATATGGGTTTTTAACACTTCCTCTGCTTCAAAAACAGAAACCCCTGGCTCCCCACTTCTTACAGGACAGTCTCTGGCCTGGCTTTTCAAGGCCTTCTTGGGTCAGGCCCCAGTCTACTGTTCTGGATCACCTCCATTATTTTGCCCTGACCCGAATCCTCATCTGCCACCAGCCTCAGTGGACCCCGCACATTCCGGTAGCCACACCTTGACTCGGGAAGTTGAGTCGGTCTGGTAATGCTCTCCCTCTTCCTGCCACAGCCACATCCTGTCCATCCTTAGACCCACTTCCTCCACGGAGCCTTTCCTGGCCTCTTCAGCCCACAGCAAACTCCCCAGCTCTGACTGTGCACACTGCTATCCTGACACCAACTACACCCAGCCTAGCATTACCTGGAATCTTTGCGTATGTATGGGCATCTTAGCTTCTTGGAGGGAAGGGACCATACAATTTTGTGGGTTTTTTTTTTAATTCCCCATAATGCCTACCAGTATGTTTTATATATAGAAATATACATTTGCTGATTTGAAAAAAAAAAATTAATTCTCCCCATTTTATGGAAGAGTAAACTGAGACCTACTGAAGCTAAGTAATTTTTGCACCTAAATCACAAAGTGAGATCCTTAAAGGCAAGGACAGTATTTTATTCTTTTTGCAACACTGGTACCTGGCACATAGTAGAAGCACACAACACATTTTCTGTGGGATGAAGGGACTGAGTCCTTACTCTCTTCCCACACATCTTCCAGTGAGGATGGACTCCTCATATTGCTTCAGAAGGGGCACAGAAGAAAAGCATCAAAGGGCCAGTCTGGAAGAGGAATGTATGATTCCTAACCTGGCCTGGAGTGGGGCAGCCTCCAGGGACTACCCTCCGGGCACAGAGCACTCAGGTCCCTGCTGTCCCTTCCCTGCCTCAAAACCCAGTCCCCGTGGCCTTCTGGGAGATTCTCCCATCACCTTCCCAGAGCCAGACCTCCAGAGGAATGAAGCAGCAGCAGCATCTCCTGGGAAACTAATGGAATTTGCTAGGGAGTACTAGAGAGTTCCACCCTGGATTTAAGACCCTTAATCCTGAGGAGGCTGGCTGGCTACAAGGCCCATTTATTTCAATATGATCCCAATTTTGTTAAATGGACTCAAGGAGGACAGAGAGGAATGAGGCTTCAGCTCCCAGAGGCTACAGAGGTTAATAAAAGTTGTTGGAGAAATTAAATGTGGAGGGGGAGAAACTGGGAGTTTGGAGAGAGCTGATGGGGGGTGCGGGAGAGTGGGATGGAAAAAGAAAGAAAAATGTGATCTTTGGCAATGTCTGGGAGCTAGAACAGCTTTCATCCTGGGAGCTCAAAGAACTCTATCAGGTTGCATTGTCTGTGAATCAGTAGTGGGAAAGTGTAAGAGCTGGGGTTGCAGGATGGAGAGAGACCAGAGTCACAGAATGAGGAACCCAAGCGTTCTAACTTTCTTAACCTTGTAGTGTGTATATCTTCAGAGCATGCGAGACAAGACAAAAAAGTAGTGCCTTCAAAGACTCTTCAAAGGATGCCTGCCATAACTGGAAGGGGAATGGTACACAGAAACATGGCAGTGTTGCTCTGGTGAATGGAAGGACCAGGGGAAAGCCAGAGAGATATCTGTCTATAGGTATATGGGGATGAGAAATGGCTGCGTGTGCGAGTGCACAGGAGGCCACGTGGGAATCTATGCGCGTGCATGTGGGCACACACACTGTGCAGTGAGACTTGCATGCAGCAACAATGTGGAAGAGGTGGATATGCCCATCTTCAGGGGCTTCCTTCTGGGAATCATTCTGGCCCCCCCACTCCAACTTCCCTGCTTGGGATCTAGTCCTGGCTCTGTCACTTCTTAGATGTATCACGTTGGCCGATCTGCTTAACATCTTTGAGTCTCTCTTTGTCCACCCACAAAATGGGGATAATTACTCCTGCATTTAACAGATTATTGTTGGTATTAAATGAGTTACTAATGCACATAAAACACAAAGCAGGTCCTCCACAGAAGTGAACGGCCTTCTCTCTCACTTGGGATGAACTCATTCTGTTTCCTGACTCCTGAGACAGCCTCTCCTTGATGTTGCATTTCAGCATTGAGGACCAAGGACGTGGCAGCCTCTTTCTCCTCCACTGCTGACCACCGCCTCCTCCACCCCCTACACCAGCCCTTTCCAGGTCAAAGCATCCTCCTGGACATGGCCAAGTAAAGTGGTCTGGAGGCCTTGAAAAGAAACCAGGCAGGAGGTGGTAGGTCGGGGAGGGGCACAGCTTTCTCAGCCCTGGACGCATGGAGAGGAATTTCCCTACCCTTAGCTGGAAACAGTCCCCCAAAATTGGGGTGATGGAGGAGTTTACCCCCTATCCCTTCCCTCCAGCCCAACCTCCCCCTTAGCAAGTCATTTCAACTCTCTAGGACTCTGTTTTCTCATCTGTTAAATGGAGAAGTAATAATGACACTGTCTGTATCACAGGACGATCGCAATATCTCTATTAAACGAGATTGTACATGTGAAAAAGTTGCTAAAATTGGAAAGTACTATACAAGTACAAAGTTAAAAAGACTCTACAGGTGGGAAGAAAGGGGGCTTTACTAACCTCCTTCTCCTGACAGACAAGGAGTTCCCATCCCCGCTGAATAAAACGGATGATCATCAGAGCAAGGCAGCAAGATGGATGTGGGCTAGGTGTGATGGGCTGAGCCCTGGGGGAGAAGGCTGAGCAAGGCACCAGAAGGAGCCTGTCCATCACCGTGGGGAAGAGGAAAAGGAAGAAGGCCTCTTCTCCCCTCCAGAGCCCCCTCAACTGAAAGGAGGCACTTGCACAGGTGGCTCTGACGTGGAGGCAGCCTGGCCTTGTAGTAAGACAAAGAGTTTAAATCTGGGATCTAATACCCCAGGGATGGCCTTAAGCAAGTTAATTAAACTCTGCGTTTGTCTTCTCATCTATAAAATAGGGGTAATGGTATCTTCACAAGGTCGTTGTTCAAAGGAATAAAGAATGATGAATGTGAACAGCACACAGTAGGGATTCAAAGAGAAGTAATTTTGATGCTTTGGTAGGGAGCCCACCTCCTACAGTCACTTTGCCCCACTCTAGGGCAGGCAGGGCTTCCCAAAGCAGATGGGAACACCAGATCCCAGCCTCTGTGTCTGCCAGGGACTGCACTGAACTGGAAGCTGACTGTCCTGGTTTTCTCCCCAGGCCCCCACTCAGCACTCCACCCCTTGCCTCGCCACAATTCTCCGGGAGTCAGCCTTGCATGGTACAGGGGTAGTGCCCAAGTTTGCAGCTCATGGACCTGTAACGCTGTGTATAATCTTAGAAACAAACACAGGTTGCAAACCTTTAGATTTGCCAAGTAAAGGGCTTTTTTAAAAAGTCATTTATGGGCACCGTCATACCGTCAAAGAAAAACCATTCAACACCCAAAAATGTAGAAGGACAGAATCTCAGAATAAAGGATGATTTTTAAAATTTGAGTGAGTTTCCATTTATGAGCACTCATTCCCTTTTCCTCTTAGTTCTCCTTTGGCTCTGGATCAGGAAAGACCCTGTCCTAGCCCAGCACCTGTCCCTGCTGGCATGTGGGATGCCAGGCAAAGGGGAGGGGTGCAGGATTTGAGGTGGGTTGGTTCCCCCAACTACCATCGAGATACCTAACCTGTCTACACCTCGATTTCTCCTCCATGAAATGGGGATAATTACAGAGCCAATCTCAGGGGGCTGTTGTACAGATTAAATTAGATAATGCATATAAAGTAGTTAGCACAGGGCTCAATAAATGATCCGCATTATTTCCAGACTCCGAAATGCTGCCATCTCAGGGCTAGTGTTCCTCACCTCTCACGAGAGCTCTAGCTCCTTCTCACTAGAATGCCGACCTCTTCCACTTGGTCCTCTCCTTCTCCAGAGCTTTCCTGAGGTCTCCAACCAGGGGAAGGCTGGTCAGCTTCCCCTTCTGGATCCTCTACAACCCAATTCTCTCCATGAGAGATACAAAGCAGAGGTACTGAAGCTCAGGACCAAAAATCTGGGCAGCTGGAGCAAGAAAACAAAAAGAGAATCATGGGCTTCCCTGGTAGCGCAGTGGTTGAGAATCTGCCTGCCAATGCAGGGGACACGGGTTCGAGCCCTGGTCTGGGAAGATTCCACATGCCGCAGAGCAACTAGGCCCGTGAGCCACAATTACTGAGCCTGCGCGTCTGGAGCCTGTGCTCCGCAACAAGAGAGGCCGCGATAGTGAGAGGCCTGCGCACCGCGATGAAGAGTGGTCCCCACTTGCCACAACTAGAGAAAGCCCTCGCACAGAAACGAAGACCCAACACAGCCATAAATAAATAAAAAATAAATAAATAAATAAAAATTAAAAAAAAAAAAAAAAGAGAATCATGAGGAGGAGCTGGAAAGGAAAAAAACAACTCGGCTTCCTATGTCCAGCCGCAAAGTCATAACAGAAGCACTTACTGAGCACATCTCTCTGTGCCAGACACTGTTCCATGCACCTTACACGGATTAACATATTTAACTGCCATCGACACCCTATGAAATGTTATTCCTAACCTTACTTTACAGACGAGCAAACTAAGGCACAGAGAAGGCACATACCTTGTTCAAGCCAACACAACTACCCAGTGGCCAAAGGGCAGGGGGTTTAGCCAGGGAGCTGGACGGGAGTCTGTGATTTAAGCACCCTTTAATACTGCCTTCTTCCAACATCGTAGTGCTCTCATCAAATCAATCAATTGATCAGATATTTAAGGGCACTTACCAAGCG
This sequence comes from Balaenoptera ricei, assembly GCF_028023285.1. Taxonomy (NCBI): domain Eukaryota; kingdom Metazoa; phylum Chordata; class Mammalia; order Artiodactyla; family Balaenopteridae; genus Balaenoptera; species Balaenoptera ricei. The sequence goes on along the minus strand of NC_082639.1, from coordinate 115,251,602 downwards.
AGTGTGTAGCACTGTGTCAGAAACTGAAAGGCTAAAAGAGAAATTAAGATTTGTTCCCCGAGGATATAAAGAGGGTCTAACAAGAGCTTCCATCAGAGCACTCGGTCCGCAGGTCAAGGGGGTGAGAGCCGGGGACGAGGCTGGGCTTCCTCATCCTCGCCCCATCGGAGAACCAAAGGCAGAGCAAGACAACCAACCATGCAGCCACGTCAGCCAGCAGAAGGTGGGAGGGCCTAGATGCCTCCTCCTCCTGATCCAGGGTCTTCTGGGGTCCAGAATTTAGCCAGAGGTAATTCCAGGCACCAAATACTGGGTTCACACCCTCCCTTTAGGTCTGAGCCGAAGTCCAATCAAGAAGGTCAAGGAGGGCTTCCCTGGTGGCTCAGTGGTTAAGAACCTACCTGCCAACGCAGGGGACATGGGTTCGAGCCCTGGTCGGGAAGATCCCACATGCCGCGGAGCAACTAAGTCTGTGCGCAACAACTACTGAGCCTGCGCTCTAGAGCCCACGAGCCACAACTGCTGAGCCCGCGTGCCATAACTGCTGAAACCCGCGCACCTAGAGCCCGTGCTCCGCAACAAAAGAAGCCACCACAAAGAGAAGCCCGCGCACTGCAACCAAGAGTAGCCCCCGCTCGCCGCAACTAGAGAAAGCCCACACGCAGCAACAAAGACCCAACACAGCCAAACATAAATAAATAAAATAAATAAATTAATTTAAAAAAAAAGAAGAAGAAGGTCAAGGAGAGGGACCTGGTATCCTGATTTCTGCCATGTCGCCCCCTGCCTCTTCCCCAACCTCAAGATCCTGCTTTGGGCTAGAAGGGTGGGACATCTTGGTGGGGGGGGTTGTTGGTTGTGGCACAGGGAGGAGAGAGTCCATTCTCAGCTACTCTTTTTTCCAGACTCTTGTTCTCTGCCAGAATGTAGCTGTACTCGGCAGCTGAATACTGGGAATTTAGGAGGCCCTCTTCCCTTCACTCCTCACCACCCTGCAAAGCAATGGCAGGGATGCCCGGGGGGACTCTGGGGGCTGGAGGGACAGATTTTCCCCCCACCTTCACCTCCACCCTCCCCTGGGCAGCTCCCACCCTGGGCCAGCCTGTCATCCCACATTGCTCTGATTAGCTATAATCTTTCTTTTTCAATTTCTCCTCCCTGAGACTGGGGAGCGAGAAAATCTCCCAGAAAATGAATAAATATTTCAATTTTCGGCGCAATCAGTCTGAGGAGCCAGCGCATGATGGAAACAGGGGGAAGGATAATGGTTTTCATTTAGATAAGATACAGAAAATTATTTAGTGAAAAATGAAGATTGATGAAGCCCATTGAAATTCTTTAAAACGTGATTTTTATTTCTCTGCCTAGGCTGAACGTCCCTTTCCCCTCTCCTCTCCACTCCCCTCATTTCAACTGCCTTCTCCTCCCACCTTCTCCCCACCTCCCTGCCACCCTCCCTCAAGCCCCTGGCGATCCCCGCCTTGGTTTCCCCTACCACTGCCCCAGTCCCTGCCTACAACTCTTTCTTTCTAAGGATGGAGGCTGAGGAGAGAGGTCCTGCCGCCTCCCCCCACCCTGAAGAGCCCCAGATCCCTACTCCTTCCTGCCCTGCCTCCTCCCCAGTCCTTGCTCAGCTTCCCAGGAACACTCAGGAGTGACTTCCTCTCCCCTCCGTTCTATCCTCTCCCTTTTATTTCCCTTTGGTAACCCCTCCCCCCGTCCCAAATACTTTTGCACACTTTCATCAGGTCTTGCTTTCACCCCCGCTGGAGGATGGGCGATGGGAGCTCAGCTAACCCCTCACCCCTCCCCCCCTTTCCAAAGGGAGAAAGGCACACAACACACTTCCCTCGGACCGTTTCTGTCCCGATTCAATCCACATGCCTCTCCTGTTTGCTAACTGCAGCTTTTGTTCCTTGAAGCTCGTTTGTATCCACGTTGCTGACACATGAGGGCTGCGGGGAAAGGGGCAGACAGAAGCTTGCGCCCAACGCACATCAGTACAGACCCAGCTGACCCCTCCTCCATCACCGTGGGCCCTCCCCCATCTCCCCCTTCTCTAGCAGCCCGGCTGAACAAAGTCAGAACTTAAGTCATCTTCCCAACTTTCTGCCAAGTGGCTGGCTTGGCCTGCCAACCCCAGGGCCAGGCCTCCTTTCCCCCAGCACCACTTCTCACACCATGGATGTGCGCCCTTCCCAAATCCTAAGTGTGTGTGGGGGGGGGGGGGCAGGGGGGCATGGATGCCCTATGGGGAATGATGGATCGACAGACCGGCCCCCAGCAACTCAGCCAGGCTTTGGCTTCGGAGCCAGGGAGGCGCCTGGCCAGGATTGGAGGGGAGGGGTCCAGCATAACACCCCACCCCTAAACACACACCCACCGGGCCCGGAAGGGAACTGAGAGCGGGGCAATGCCTGAGGGTGCTCTGTCCAAGCTAACTTCCCCCTTCCCAGATTCCCACACCCCCAAAAAAAAGGAGACCACCTCCTCCATTTTGTTGTCTGTACATCTCCATAAGTGTCTGCCTATAGGAATATCTGTTCAAGTTTCTTTGTTCAAGCTGGAGGGTTGGTATCCCTGGAAGGGTTTCAGTGTGTGTGTGTGCGCGCGTGTTGTGTCCTTGTAAATGCCCGCCTCATACATGTACTGTGTCTGTGAGTTTTGTTATGTTTGGGTGCATGAACGTGCACGCATGTGCCGATACGGGGGAGGAATCTGTCTTCCTCAGATGTGTCAGTGTCTTTGTGTATATGTGTCTGTCTCCGTGTGGGGGATGCTCGCGGGTATGTCTGTCTCAGTAGGTGAACAGTCTGTCTCAGTGTCTCTGGCTGGTTTTTGGTGTTTGTATGTCAACATCTGTGTGTCAGCTCCATTTTTGGGGGGGGTGGGGGGAGCTTGCTCAGCAGGATTAAATCTTCCTTAGAGTCCGACCCAGGAGACAAGAATCCACTCCCACAGACCCCAGTCGGGGCTGAAGTCTGGGCCCTTGGTTTCTTCAGTTCCCCCGCCGCCCCCCAGCCCAGCCTCCGGATACACTAATATCCTCGTCTCTCTCTCAACCTCTCCCTCATCTCCCAGCCTCTCCCCCGCCAGTCCCAAATAAGCCCGGACATCAACACTTTCCTGACCCCCCGTGGGTGTGAGCCCCGCCCGCAAGTGGCCCCTTCCATATCTAGCGGGCCCGAAGCTGCCTGTGGAACTCCACTCCCGACCCGGAGCCTCCGCGGGCAGGGGTTCAAATCCCCACCAGAGGCCCCGAGGCACCGCTCCCTTCCTTTGAAGGGGGCAGCCCCAGGCAGTCTGGAGCCGCCGCTCAGACTCAGCCCTCCGAGGGGCTGGGCTGGAAGGAGGACGGGGATTCCCTTAGCTGCATCTTCCGGAGCCCGGGCCCCCAGCTTTCCGCGCCCCTCCCACCCCCGAATCCGAAATCCCGCTCTCTTCCCAGCCTTCCCCCGGCCAGGACCCGGGCGTCCTGACTCCCGGCCTCGGAGGGTGGAGGTAGGTAGGGCTGCCAGATACTCCGGAAAAGACTTTGAGCGTTCGGATCCCTTTTTCACTCCGACCCCCGGCCCTCGCGGCCCCGATTCACCGGTCTCCCGCGCAGCCGGAGGAAACAACTTGGGCAAATCAACGGAAAACTCCTCCTCGCCACCAGCCCCCCGTTACTCCGCGCCCCCTCCCCCAGGGCTCCGCGCCGGGACCCAGCCCCCGCCTCGTGGCGTCCGGACCCCGGGGGCAGCGGCCGCGGGCCGCCGAGCCCCGCAGTGTTCCCCGGGCTGCCGGGGCGGGGGGGGCCCCCTCTTACCTTGGGAGAAAGTATCGGAGAGAGTGAGGATCCAAACGAGGAGGCTCAGCATGCTGTCCGCCCGCCGTCCGCCCGCCCGCGGCTGGGGCCCGGAGTCGGCGAGGGAGCGAGAGGAGCGGGCTGGGGAGGAGGGGAGCCCGGGAGCCCGCCCCCCGCCCGCCCGCGCCCGCCCCTGCACACTCACACGCACACGCACACTCACTCACGCGCACAAACTCACTTCCCTTCCCTCCGCTCCTCTTTATTTCTCTTTCCTCCCGGTCCCGTCGCTCGCTCGCTCTCTCTCTCTCACTCTCTCTCCCTTTCCCTCTTCTCCACCCCTCCTTCCTCCCCCCTCCCGCCCCCCCCCCCGCCTTTTTACTATTTCTCGCCTCAAGCTTTATCTCTCTGGGTCTCTTTCGATCTCTGCTCTCCCTTTCTCCCCCCTTCTCTTCCTTCCCTCTCTCTCCCTTCTCAGTCCCTCCTCCTGACGTCTACTCTCCCTCCGACGGCGCCTCCCTCCACAGCCCTCCCCCTGCCCCCCCACTGCGCGCGCACACGCACGCACACACACACACACACACACACACGCACTCACACCCCTCGCTGGAACTGAGATGGACGGAGCGCCAAGAGAGAAAGCGGTGGAGGGCAAAGGGGGTAACTAACGTGACAGAAGCGGGCGCTGGAGCTGGGACGGCTGGACCCCTGCCCCCCGCACCTCCCTCTCATGTATCTATACAGCCCTGGTCCCGGGCTACGGAACTAGGCAGTAGACTGGGGAGGCGGGGCATGGGCTGAGGACAAGCCTTTAGCCCAGGGGATGACTGGTGGGGAAGGGTGTGTGAGTGTTTGGGTGTGTTTGGGTGTGTGTAAGCGTGTGTGGGAGAGGAGGGGGTGGGCAGGTGGCTGTTCATGGAATCAAAAAGGATAAAATCCTTTTTTTTTTTTCTTGTTAACTCCACACCCAGAATCTAACCCCTACATCCCCCAAATTGGGAATTCTCAATTGACTGATGAATGCTGGAGGTGAGGAGGGATACACTTCTCTTCCCACCTACAAAACCCAAAGCTGAAGAATTCCAGCTGCTTCCTGGACCGGACTGAGGCCCCTGCCAGGGGGGGCCTCACCCAGCACATAGTGACACCAGGCTGTGTTGGAGTCCTCAGCCGGTGGGGGAGAGGCGCAGTTGACTCCTTCCTTTGTTCATCTTGGGCATCTATCTACCCATCCAGAAGGTAGTCAACTAGAGGGCTTCCAAAGGCCAAGGAGAGGGCAGCCACAGGAGGATCTCCAAGCACAGAGTTTCAGATCCTTTGAGGCTGAGGGATCTGGGTACTGGGAGGGGAAGGAATTCCTGGAGATTGATGAGGTTCTCCTTGTTCTTAAAGAGCCCAGCTTGACAACCAGCCTCTCTCCCAACCCCTAACCGGATGCTTCTGCTCACGGGATTAGGGGTGCCTCGACCTCTGGGTTCTAGGGAATGAGCTGAGGAGAAATATCAGAAACTGCACAGGAATTGCACAACTTTACAGCACTGTATTGGTCCAGAGAGGTCTCCACTTCTTTCCTCCCGGATCCTAAGTCTCCTGAGTCCCTAACGACCCGCCAAGATTTCTGGATTTCGGGCCCTGCGCAAAGGCACATGGCTCTTTGGTGCCCTCTGCTGGTGCGAGGCAGTTACAACGCCTCTTTCTTCCACAGATCCTGACACCAGGCTGAAGGGTCCAGACACATCCACATACAGAAGACACAGAAACACAGGCAGAAACACACACAAACTCACATTCAGAAGCACACTACGCATAGACCCAGAGAGTCCTCCATATGTTCAAAAACACATGTGCACAGGCAAACACACAGTTTAAAAATAAAGAGCATACCTAACCCAGAGAAATAGGAATATAATCACAAATACATACAAAGAGCCACACACCAACGTGCAGACACACAAGGGCTTTTCATTTACTCATCCATTAATCTTGCATTCCACAGATATTTCTTCAGTGTCTGCTTATGTTCCAGTCAAAATTCAAGGCCTTGGAGATATAACAATGAAAAAAAATTTTTATTTAACAAAGTCCCTCCTTCAGAGTGTTCCATTCTGCAGAGCAGGAAGAGGCAGTAGAAAAATCATAGAATACACCAGGCTGTAGTAAATGCTATGAGGGACAAATAAAGCAGGATACAATGAATAGGGTGTGGAAGGGAAGGAGAAATTGCTACTCTTACTGGGAAAGCTGCTCTGCTAAAGTAACATTTAAGCAGAAACCTGAAGGACCTGAAAGATTCGGGCATCTGAGGGGAGAATATATCAGGTAGGTGGAAACAGCAAGTACAAGGGCCCTGAGGTAGGGATGTTCGTGCAGTATCAGGGAGACAGCATTTTCCCCTTTTCATTCTGCATGGACAGGAGGTCCATGGTGATACGATGTAGGAAAATGTTTAGAAGAGAAAGTCCAGAGAGAGGGAAGATAATATTCTTAGCTTAGTGAGTGCTTCTTGCCCACCTTCCAGCTTCTGCTATTCAGGTTTGATGGTGATTCTCAGTGTGACGAGGGACTGGGTTATCAAAGCTTTCCCTTCCCCTTGGCCTCTTATCTCACCTAGAAACCCTAGCAACAGAGAAGCCAAATTTCTCCAGATCCTTAACAGCCAAAGCAGTAATCTCACTTCCCTCTCGTGGTCCCTTAACTTCCCTTTCCCCCTCCCTGCCTTTAATCCCCAGTTCCTACCAGCCCTGTTCATAGCAAACACAATTCTCCAGAATCCCCTCCACAAAAGCCAGTCAATATCCCAGATGCCAGAGCTTAAGACCCTAACTCCAGCTAGGGGTCCCCAACACCAGCTGTGTATTAGGATCTCCTGAGGGGCTTTTAAAAATCACCAGTGCCTTGGTCTCACTCCCAACGATTAATTGTTCTTGGGTGAAGCCCCGAGCATCAGGATTTTAAAACACCTCCCCAGGTAATTCTGATGGGCAGCCAGGGTTGAGAATCACTGAGCTAAGCAAACCGCCTGCTTTCCAGGCATTACCCTCAGCAAGGGCACACGCCATGAGGTGCCTGCCGTGCCCTCTTCCCTCTACCAGCAGTTCCGCTTATTGCCAATCATGCTTTGCCCTCCCCTTCTTCTGGGGAGAACCCCAATTAAGCTCTCTTAACTTTCCTCCATTCTCATCTCTCTCAAATGAATGTTCACAATTCTAATTGGATTAACTGAGTCTACTCGAGTTTAATCACATAACTCTCATCAAACTGGGGGCATCCTGGGGCTGAGTCCCCAGTATCCGATGGATGCTCCCAGAAGCAAAGTCTGTGTCTTTTCCATCAGACTAGACATACCTCCCCAGGACAGGATATCTGCCTCCCCATCAAACTTGGGGCTCCTCTGGGGCAAGAGCTATGCATGTCCTCTCAGTCTGGAGCTCCCCGAGGGCAAGGAAGAAGCTGGGTACCCTCTCCCCCTCAGAGAAGCAGCAGACTAGTGGAAAGCAAGGTACGTGAGCATGGAAACCAGCCCGAGGGGATCCTAATCCAGGTTCTGCCCCTTACTTTCTGTGTGACCTTGGGCAGCCTATTTACCTCCCCTCTCTAATCCTTGATTTCTTCATCTGAAAACAGAGATAATAATAGTACTTACTTTATGGGGTGGTTGTGAGGATTAAATGGGTCAATATCCATACAGCTCTTAGAACAGTGCTGTGAGCACCTAATAAGCTAGCCGGGTCTGGCTGCTGGATTAGTCCTCATCCCCATGCACAGGGCCCTGCCCAGAGAGAAGTGTTCGGGGCGTGGAGGTAGAGGGAGTAATCCCTAAGGAGGCTACTTCACCCTGAAGGAAGGAGAGAAGCAGCCAAAGGTTGTATATGGAGTTAAGAGAAATATTAATCATTTTCTGAGCACAAAAGCAAAGAGATCAAGAGGTCAGGGAATGAGCAGCAAGGCAATTTATGACCACGAGCAGGAGAAGCCACCCTGAGAGATGGAAATGAATTCTTTGTCTCAATGAGGGCTAAGAACAGCAGAACAATTCGATAAATTGTCCTTTTTCCCCCTAGAGGGGGCGGAGGATTGTGTTCCTGCTGCTTACCAGAGGCACAAAAGGGAAAGGCCAAGATCCTGATTTTCAGCCTGGAAAATAATCCTGACCATAAAGGAAACCCTGAGTCCCCGAGAGCGAGGAGCTGCCAGAGGTCACCGTGTCCCTCCCCCTGCTGCAGAGACTGCAGCCCAGAGCAGTGAGAGAGGCACCCTTTCTTCTAAAGTCCTCCCAGCAAAGGGGCTTGTCCTCATTACTCCTCCACTTTTGTGTCGTATAGCCCAGGTGGCTGCATAAGTCCTTCCACATGTCAGGCCTTGGGCTTTCCTGCTGCTATACCAGTCTGTTTTCTCTTGTTCTCCTCTTCCTTAAGATGCCCAGCTTTTGAGATGTATGAGGATCAGAGTAGAGACAGATTCTCTTATTGGCGATGGGGAGAGATTCAAATCTGTACTGTGAGGGGTGGGAGTGCAGGCAGGAAGAAGGGCAGCAGGTCCCTTGGGGGATGGTGGACAAAGGAATCAGGCTCCTCGGATGGGGCTTGGGTGTCGGAGGATATCTGAGGGAGCAGTGCCGCTATTGAAGCAAAGCACTAAAGGTCAGACCCCAGAAGGGACTGTCTACTGAGGATGAGTGTCCAAAATATCTGGGGAGAGGTTTGGATAGGCTGAAGCTGCTCTGAGGCAGGGGAGTAGAAAGAGTGACCTTGGCAAAGGCAGGCTCCCAGGGTGTGTTTACCACGCACCAGCCTTGCCTGTGAGCCACTGTGGTCCGTTCCTTCCCATGCATTTCATCCCCCTCTTTCTCAGTGCTTCACATCCCAACATGGGGAGACAATTTGTGCTAAATGGACCAGTTACCTCTTATTAGGTTTAATGAGGATTTCATTGCCTCAGCTCACAGGGATTGGAAGATTCCTGCTTCAAATGAGCAGCCCAGTTGAGGCGATCAGCTCAGGGAAAGAGAGGAGAGAGTCAGCACTCAGGGGTCCTGGACAGGGGCAGGGAGGTGGGGAGTGGGTATGGAGGAGGGGAGAGTGCAGAATAGACTTAATTAGGAAAAAATGGAAAGTAATGTCAACTAATGACTCAAACATCAAGCTCCAGAACTAGATGAAGCCTCAGACAACATGAGGTCCATTCCCCCTTGAGATGGTGAAATGATCTGTCACAAAGTAAGTCATAATCAGAGTAAGACTGGCACCAGAACCCAGGCAGGCCTCTTGCCTCTTAGGCCAGGATTCTTGCTAACTCCTACTTTCCCACCCCTGCACCCCAGGCCCATTCCAAGTGCTTTTGTCAGCAAAGGCACCCCTTATGTCCAAACAGCTCTGATCATTATGCAGCTCTGGCCTCCCATAGGCATCTGAAAATCAGAGACCATAGTGAGCAGATGGTGGGGATGCGAAGGAGAAAGAGAGAGTCTCTCATCTTCCTTTGGCCCTTGGTTTTAGTTCCCCTGGATCCTACTCCCAAGTCCACAGTCTCCTGATCTTTAGCATTCCCTAGTGCTTCTTTGAAGACCTAAAACCACCCATCATTAGATCTATTTAGTATCAGGTCTGGCTGTGAGAATTGTGGTTTATGTTTGCATTCAAGCTGGCAGCTAAGATTATGGGCTGAAGTTGTATTAAGGTTATTGAACATCATAGTAGGTTTAAGGGTGAAGTTGAATAAGGTTCACATGAATGGAAATACAGAGTTAGGCTTACTTAACCCTTATTATAAGGGGAGCCATTACCTTAAAGCACAACCCTTAGCCATGTCACTCCAGAAGGGAAGGATTGGGAGTTTGAGATTAGCAGAAACAAACTATTATATATAGAATGGATAAGCAACAAGGTCCTACTGTACAGCACAGGAAACTATATTCAATATCCTGTAATAAACCATAATGGAAAAGAATATGAAAAAGAGTATATATATATGTAAAACTTTATCACTTTGCTGTACACCAGAATCTAAGAAACTAACACAACATTGTAAATCAACTATATTTCAATTAAAAACAAAAACAAACTTACAGGATATAGCCAAAGCTGTGCTTAAAGGGAAAATTAATAGTCTTAAATGATTTAAACTTAAAAACTAATAAAAATTTTAAAACACTCAAAAAAAAATGTCACTTCCATCCTAATAACCCCAATGGAGGCTTGCTAAGGATTTGGGTTAAGATTAATTAATTAGTTTGTTCACCCATTCATCCATCTCTTCATCTCACAAACATGTATTGAAAGTTTACTCTATGCCCAGGCACTAGGCTAAGCACTTAGGAAACAAAGATGAATAAAACACACCCCTTGTTCTCCTGGAGCCACAGTCTAGTGGGAAAGATTGACAGATAGCTACAACTGAGTTGGGAAGTACAGAGGTAGAAACATGCCCATTTCTTTAAGAGTGCAGAACACCAGTTACTGAACCTAGCTTGGAGACATCAAGGAAAGTTTCCTAGACTTGAATATTGAGAATTAGGATCTTCAAAGTCTGAAATATGGCCTTAAATAAGACAGCTCCCCTCTCTGGGCCTCAGTTTCCTCTAGCTCTAACAGCCCCATGGTATTGTCATCATATGTTTCTGCTAAGGAGGCAGGGGCCGTTCCCTAGAGATGCCTGCTGAGGGGTTCCATCAGGACATATATAGGGGTGTTCTATAAATGCTCCCTGTTTTTGTTTTTGTTTTTTTTTAATTTATTTTATTTTTATTTATTTTTGGCTGCATTGGGTCTTCGTTGCTGCACGTGGGTTTTTCTCTAGTTGCGGAGAGCGGGAGCTACTCTTGGTTGTGGTGCACGGGCTTCTCATTGCGGTGGCTTCTCTTGTTGTGAAGCACGGGCTCTAGGCACGCGGGCTTCAGTAGTTGTGGCTCTCGGGCTCTAAAGCGCAAGCTCAGTAGTTGTGGCGCACGGGCTTAGTTGCTCCGCGACACGTGGGATCTTCCCGGACCAGGGCTCGAACCCGTGTCCCCTGCATTGGCAGGCGGATTCTTAACCACTGCACCGCCAGGGAAACCCCTCCCTGTTTAAGAACTGCTTCTATTCCTCCTGAGAGCCAGGGTCAGGGACCAATTTCCTTCCTCCCTGCACATGACATGGTGGGTCTTCCTACGTGAGACAGCCACGCTCCAGGCCAGAGTAGTCCTCCCTGCTCCCACTGGCTTCCCAGCTTCTGGGCCAGGGAACAGGCCTAGCAGTGGCTGTCAGGCAGGGTCTGGCTGCTGGTTTCGGTGGCATTTCCTAACTGGACAGATGGAGAATGTTGATTTAATGTCCCTTTAGTGCCTCCATTCCAGCCTCTGAGACACAGGCAGCAATAAGGCATTGGCACCTAGTCCTCTTCTGGCAGGCATGGCAGTTCCCCTCCTCCACCAGCCTTCATTCCTGAGCCTCCAGCTTCCTCCAGCCCCATCCCCAAGTCCTCCCCACGTAAAGCCCGAGTCTAGGCTCTGGGACTAGGTCTAGGGGAAAGTAAATCCCAGGGAAAGATTTGCCCCCGATGAAAAAGAACAAAACAGCAGAAACCTGGCTCCTCCTCCGGTGGTCCTTCAAGAGGCTCTACCTGAGAGCACGATGGTGTTTGCCAGGGGACGGGGAGGGGGAAAGGGGAGGTATTAGTCAAACGGTGCAAAGTTTCAGTTATGCAAGAGGAGTCAATCCAAGAGGGCTACTGTGCAGCTTAGTGCCTGTAATCAACAATGCTGGACTGTACTCAAATATTTGCTATGAGAGTAAATCTTATGTCGAAATAAAATAATAATAATAATATAGGGCTTCCCTGGTGGCGCAGTGGTTGAGAGTCTGCCTGCCAGTGCAGGGGACACGGGTTTGAGCCCTGGTCTGGGAGGATCCCACATGCCGCAGAGCAACTAGGCCCGTGAGCCACAACTACTGAGCCTGCGCGTCTGGAGCCTGTGCTCCGCAACAAGAGAGGCTGCGATAGTGAGAGGCCCACGCACCGCGATGAAGAGTGGCCCCCGCTTGCCGCAACTGGAGAAAGCCCTCGCACAGAAACGAAGACCCAACACAGCCAAAAATAAATAAATTAAAAAAAAAAAAAAAAAACCAAACAAACCTGGCTGCTTAAAAAAACAACCACCAGCTTATCTCCTCCATAATTCTATAAAATAATAATAATAATAATATATAAAAAGAAGCAGAAGGAAACTTTTGAAGGTGATGGATATGTTTATGGCACAGATACTGGCAATGGTTTCACGGATGAATACTTACCTCCAAACTCACCAGGTTCTATACATTAAATAGGTGCAGCATTTTGTACGTCAATCATCCCTCAATAATGCGATTTAAAAAAAAAAAAAAGATTGGCACCAGTCTCCATCCTGTTGTTTAAACCAAAGACCTGCTGTGCTTGACTGCTCTTTCTTCCTCCCCATTCATCGCTAATCAGTCTCCAGGTCCTGTTGGTGGTTATTAGTTATGTCCATTTCCTTCCGTCTCCACTGCTACCACCTTGGTCCATATGCTATGGCCTCTCCGGCCTGGACCACCAGCAACAGCCTCTCGGTGTCTGCTCAGTTCTGTTCTCTGCAGTTCTGTGTGTCTGCAGCCCCAGTGGTCTTTCTCAAGCTCAAATGTAACCACCTATTTCCCCTGCTTAAAACTCACTGGTGACTCCGTTGCCCTATGGATCACACTCAGAATCTTCCCATTAGCTACAAGAGCCTGCCTGCGATGGCTCTGTCTTGCCTTCCAGCCTTCTGCTTCCCACACTCTCTCTTGCCCCTTATACTCCAGCTCTGACAGGCTTCTCCGAGTTTTTGGAACTGGCCACATATCTGTCTTCACTGGGGCCTCCACATGCCCTGTTCCCTTGCCTGCAATGTTCCTTTCCACCCTGGCCCCTAACCACCCCCCTCATCCCCTACTCACCCCTTAGACCTCACACTGAATGTCACTTCTCCATGGAAGCCTCTCTAATTCCTCCAAACAGGTTAGATCACCTCGTTATTGCCCTCAAGCACCCTCTATTTTCACTGGCAGCATTAATCACACTTGTAATTAGATATTCAGTGTCTGTTTTCCCTGCTGGATTGTAAGCCCTGTATAGGTAGAGACTGCCAGTACTGTTCACTGCTGTCACCATACTGCCTGGCACACAGTAGGCTCTTAGGACTGAGAAAAAGAGAGAGATGTTCCCTATTCTGAATTCTACAAAGAATTTCTTGCAGTAGAGAGGGGGCTAGGTTTCCTGTAACAAAGTACAGATCCAGAGGGCTAGCAGTTAGACTCAGGAGGAACTTCTCCACTAAGTAGTGGGGAAGTTCCAGATAATCATCCTTGAAGGCACCAGAATAAGAGCAGAAACGGCATGTAAGTGCAAAAAAAAAAAAGTCCCGGGGAACAGTGAACAAAGCTATAAATACACCCAAGCATCGGGTGACATCACCTGAGCACAGTGCAGCGATTTATGGCCAAGTCACACGGCCCTAAAGTGTATTTATAACGGTGTAACTCACTAGTACTTCTCCCTGCCTGCTTGTCCTCCCTCCTTCTCCTGTTTGATGGTGGCCACAGTCCTGCTCTTCTCATGAAACAGGATGGCTGGGCCGGGCCCCTGCTTTGGGAGTACCAGGACGCTTTGAGGAGTGGCACTGTCTCTCCCCCAAAACTGTGCATTCAAAAACCTGCCCCCGTTCCCCGTTTCCCAGTGAGTTGTGGACATTTAAGACATGCAAAGCCCCCATGGCCTTCACTAACCTTTGGGCTCCATGGACAGCTTTATCAGCTTCCAGCTTTATTCACATACGCCACGTGGTCGCTAGTCTCCGGTGAGTTTCCCCAAATAGTCCCTAGGGGTTCACCCCTCCATCCTTTGCTCATGCTTTCCCCTCCATGTGGTGTATTTTTCTACCATAAATCTCCAGTCAAAACTGCTCCTTCAAGGCCCAATTCAGATGCAACATTTTCACTGAGCTGCCTGGTGGGATGGTGTACCTTTTGGTTCTCTCCTCACAACGCCACTGACTCTGCACTCTCTGCAACTTGAGGTCACTTGTTTACTATGATAAACTTGCACACAGACATGTCTTGTTTCCACCTCAAACTGTGAGTCCCTTCCCCGTACATCTTAGTTCTTCCCTCAGGGTCTTCTCAGGACCTGCCACATGGCAGAAGCTCAGAGAATGTTTGTTCAATCAAATATCTGTTCCTTCTGGGACCCTAGTCCCCCTTGAGCATCTACAACACGTCCAGCATGGTGTTAGAAGCTGTACTGGCATGATTTTCAATCCTCACAATGACTAGAAGGGTGTCAACATCTCCATTTCTGTGTAGGGGGATTGAGGCAGAGAGAGGTTAAGTAGCTTGCCCGAAGGTACAGAGCAAGTATCAATAAATGTGACCATAGGATTCTCAACAAGTATGTCAAAATCTACCATGTTTCTTCTATTCCTGGAGACCTTGCGCTAAGTGCTCTATAGCCTGGTTTCTATCTAATATCCCGGGATTTGCATTCTCTTCTCAAAGACACCGCACACGGCCAGCTGACAGCCTGCCTCTTCACAACTGGTTCCAGGGTGGCTTGCTCAGGTGCTGGGGTTATCAAAGTGGAGTTTTCTGAGGAGGCTTGTGAGAGAATCACTGCTTTGAAAGAAGAAGCCCCAGGCCCTTTCTGTGTTCTGGGGACCTACCCCTCTCCTACCTCATTTACATGGGGGAAAGAAAGCTCAGAGCCAGCGAGAGAGACTGAGATAAACAGTCAGTCACCTGGCAGTCACCCACTGCTCAGGATACTGGCTTTCCTCTCCATCTCTCCTCCTCTGCTTCTGGATCTTCTTGGGTGATTTTACCGCCACCTCTATTTAGAGTCTTAAATGGAAAGAGAAGCAATGGTGAACTGAGATTCTCTTTCTCACCAACAAACCATCAGATGCTTACCTCTGGGAAAGTGGGAACTAGAAATTACCCAAGGTGGGTGGGGAGTAGGGTTTTGGTGGTGCAATTCAGTTAGGCTGGGACCTGAGTCATGGTCTCGGGCAAGCAGAGTTTGGGAAGCAGAGATTGGGAAGTGGGGGCAGAGTGACCATGCAGGAAGCAAGCCAGAGCAAATCAGAAAAATTATGTGTCTTCCCCACTCACCCTCATCTAGGCCACCAGCACGTGGCTTAAGGCACTGAATAAAATCCAAACTATTTAACAAGCCAAGTGATTTCGTTAAAAAATTGCTATTAATATTATAAGTGATTCTTATCTCTTCTATTATTGCTCAGAATTGAAAAGTGACTAAAAATGATGCTGAGTTCCTATAGGTGTTCCCCACAACTCCACCTTCTCACATAGGCCGCTTGCAACCCCAGATTTGGCTGCAGAATCCAGCACGTTCATTCCCCGCGCAAAGTGTGTTGAAAGAAGTTTGCCTTTGGTGATACAGTCTCTTTCTTGAAGTGTTATTCCACAATTTTGAGAGCTCTCTTGAGTTTATACTAAAATGTGAAAGACTCCATATCCTCCTGCCCCCACAGATATATATAAAATATAT
Organism: Balaenoptera ricei; assembly: GCF_028023285.1. NCBI lineage: Eukaryota > Metazoa > Chordata > Mammalia > Artiodactyla > Balaenopteridae > Balaenoptera > Balaenoptera ricei. Next base: position 115,236,280 of record NC_082639.1, on the reverse strand, counting down.
ATATAATATATATATATATTATATATATATTTGGCCGCACCGCACTGCTTGTGGGATCTTAGTTCCCTGACCAGGGACTGATCCGGGGCCCTTGGCAGTGAAAGTCCTAACCACTGGACCACCAGGGAATTCCCAGATATATTTTAAAAGAGAGTAGCACTGGGGCAATGCTTTAACCAAAGAAATATATGTCTGACAGTGTAGTCATAGACATCTTTATACTTGATAAGGAGGCATTTTGGGGGTACTATAGAGAAACCTTCTAGAGCCCATAAAATTATACCTGGCCCAAGAGTCTACAAGCAGAGGCAAACTTACCATGAAGTTAATGAAGCTCACTTGCTCCTTCTAAGGCCCTGGGTGGTACCCTGCCAGTGTGTTCATGTGGTTCTGCATAAAAAATGCAAGAGTAAGATATTGTAATCACAACTGATTATGTCTGTAGTTTCTTTTCATTATAACTTCCCCTCCACCTCCACCTCCCCTCTTGTCAGGTGGTAGAGAAGCCACGGGCATTCTGGGAGTCTGGCTAAGGGGAAATTGAGTAGGGAGTACATTTAGGTTGGATTAAAGGGTTATGTGGTATAGCTCACAATCACTTGCATGAATGGTTATGCTAACTCTCTGGTGTTGGGATGGCTTCCGGGAATGCACCTACGGTCACCAAGCTGACTCATGCAGCATCAGGACATGTAGGTGCACAGCCAGAGGGTCGTGGTGGCAAGAACGTGTCCTCTAGCACCCGGACCTGGAGGCACGGAAAGCGGAAGCTAGTCCATGGAAAATTCTTCTAATCACCTCACGTGTAATATGGCAAGTGTTGGGTTTGGTTCTCACTGATGCTTTGTTAAAATGGAAGTTCTTTCCTGTCAGGAATATGCCTAATGATGTAGCGTATAAATTATAAATATACCATACAAAAATGTTTCCTGTGTATTTTTACATTAGATGATTAGATAGAAATTATTCTGACATTAGGAAGGGAATTGTAACACAAAACTCAGATCATCCCCAAAGAGACACTGCATTAAGAGGAAGAGATAGTGGGAATTCCCTGGCTGGTCCAGTGGTTAGGACTCTTTGCTTCCATTTCGGAGGGCATGGGTTCCATCCCTGGTTGGGAACTATGATCTCGGATGCCATGCAGCACGGCCAAAAAAAAAAAAAGGGAAGAGATAGTTTTCTAACAGGCTCTGGGATTCTTTAATAATCCGATTAATGAAGAAGGTAACACATACAATTACAGTGGGAAAAGTTTTAAATTTCTTAGTGATTTGATAAAGATAACATAAAACTCATGATAGACCACTACAATGAAGACAAACTGGTTAATAATGACTGGTGTCCTTTATAACAAGTATTAAAGATTAGTTACAACATAAGAAAACTCGAACTGTCCTGATATCTTACAGCTCAATTATTTTTTTAAAAAGTGTGTAGGTTTGGGCTTCCCTGGTGGTGCAGTGGTTAAGAATCCACCTACCAACGCAGGGGACACAGGTTCGAGCCCTGGTCCAGGAAGACCCCACATGCTGCGGAGCAACTAAGCCCGTGCGCCACAACTACTGAGCCTGCGCTCTAGAGCCCACGAGCCACAACTACTGAAGCCCTCGCACCTAGAGCCCATGCTCTGCAACAAGAGAAGCCACGGCAAAGAGAAGCCCGCGCACCGCAAGGAAGAGTGGCTCGCCACAACTAGAGAAAAGCCCGCGCACAGCAACGAAGACCCAACGCAGACAAAAATAAATAAATAAATAAATAATTTAAAAAAGTGTATAGGTTTTTCTTTTTCCAAAAATGACAAAAATCCTAAAATTACAGATGGTATTACCAATAGGAATTTTAAAGTTGAAAGACAATTTTAAAGACTATCAGTAATAAAAAGATAAATTTTGATCAACCATTCCAGAGGAAAGCTGAATTATCCTTCTCCTCTCTCTATTAAAAACATTATAGAATCATTATGAGGAATCAAAGGGTACACAGCCAAAAAAGGAGAGAAAAATATTATATGGGTGCGTCAGGCAGTTAATTAATAAAAATGATTATTTTACTTTTCTGGATTTTTGATGATTTTTGATTTGTCAACTTTTAAAAAGCTGTAGCTTGTTATGAATCCTTTTTTCATTTTTAAAATAAATGGTCACTTCTTACCTATTTTTGCATTTATAATTTTGCATATTCCTTTCCTTTATTAAGGACCCTCCCCACCACCTCCCCAACAAAAAACCCAAATGGTATAAGTTTCAGGGCCCGTAAAATAGGGTTGATCTCTGTCCACAGCATTGCTATTTTATTAAGATAATGCTGAATAATAATAATGATAATGGCCGCACTTTTTATTATGAGCCCACGTTATTATAAATGCTTAACTGTGAATTATCTCATTTACCCCGCTCAATAACTACTTGTTTGCCCCATTGTAAACTACTTGTTTCTTTCATTGGAAACTGTTTGTTTCCTCCATTTTACAGATGAAGGAACTAAAGTCCCAGAGATGTTAGGTCACCTGCTCCAGGTTGCTCAGCTGGGAGGCTGCAAAGCCTGGATAAACACAGAAGCTTGTTTCCTCTCTGTTTCCGGCGATCTAGGTCCTGTTTCCCTCACCTCCCCTGACTCCAAAGAGAAGAGCTAAGTTCCCAGACTCCACCGCTCGTCTTACACTCAGAGAGGCTGAGTGACTTGCTGGAAGACACACAGCTGGCAAACGGCAGAAGGAGAGTTCGGCCTCGGCTGCAGGGTTTTCCTTTCCTCCCTCACACCACCCTAGGACGCCTGCTTTGGCCTTGGCCCCGGGCGGGCGGGGTGAGGCCCCAGGCGGCAGACGCTCTGGCAGGTGGGACCCGCAGGCCGCCTGGGGCAGGGGCGGGCGAGGGAAGGGGCCGGGGGCGCAGGCTGCAGCCTCCGGGAGGAGATGCCTTCAGAACTTCAGCGTCTCCAGGGACAGCAGCCAGGACGCAGCCTCCCCCCACTTCATTAACTGGAAAATAAACTGGAGCCACAAAAGCCTGGGGGAAGGAGAGGGCGCGGGCCCAGCTGCCGCAGGGCCGAGGGGCGGAGGTGGCAGGAGGAGACCCCGCCAGCTGAGGCCGCAGTCGTTCCCTGGCTGCCCATCCCCCACCTGCAGCCCCCTCCCCAGCCTGGGAGCCGGCCCCCTCTGCTGCCGATTGCACCGGGGAGCCCTGGGAACCAGAGACTTCCCCGGAGCCGAGGGAATGTGCCCCTCAGAATCACCCCTCCAAGCTCCGAGGGCACAATGGGCCGTCAGATGGTGGGGAGGGGCGGGCACGGCTCTACATACGCCCTTCCTAAGAGCCAAACCTTCTGCTGCCGGAGCAGAACAGAGGGACATTGAGAGTGTGGCCCCGGGGAAGGGCTGGCTCTGGGGAAAATGGGATTTTAAGAGAGAGAAATGAAAGACTTACTGCCTGCTGCTCCCTGCCCTCCACCCCCCAGACACACACACGTTTCTCCTTCCTCTCTTCGATGCTCTACCTCTCTTCCTTTTCTCCCAGGATCCCCCAAAGCTGTGACTCCCTCAGTATCACCCCCCCCCTATCTCACCCCTGCTTCTCTCCTGAGCTCACCCCTTTCTTTTTTTTTTTTTTTTAATTAATTTATTTATTTATGGCTGTGTTGGGTCTTTGTTTCTGTACTAGGGCTTTCTCTAGTTGCGGCAAGTGGGGGCCACTCTTCATCGCGGTGCGCGTGCCTCTCACTGTTGCGGCCTCTCTTGTGGCGGAGCACAGGCTCCAGACGCGCAGGCTCAGCAGTTGTGGCTCACGGGCCCAATTGCTCCGCGGCATGTGGCATCTTCCCAGGCCAGGGCTCGAACCCGTGTCCCCTGCATCGGCAGGCAGATTCTCAACCACTGCGCCACCAGGGAAGCCCTCACCCCTTTCTTAGCAAAGCTGTTCTCCTTGCCCTCCAGTCCCCTTCTGTATTAGTTTGCTGTGGCTGCCATGACAAAGTACCACAGACTGGGTGGTGTAAATATTTTCTCATAGTTCTGGAGGCTAGAAGTCCCAGATCAATGTGTCAGCAAGATTGGTTTCTTCTGAGGCCTGTCTCCTTGGCTCACAAATGGCCGTCTTCTCCCAGTGCTTTCCTGTGGTTTCCCTTAGTGCATGTGTGTGTCCTAATCTCCTCTTCATATAAGGACACCAGTCATGTCGGATTAAGGCCAACCCTAATGACCTTATTTTAACTTAATTACCTCTTTAAAGACAGAATTTCCATATACAGTCGTATTCTGAGGTCCTGGAGTTACGACCTCAACAAATGAATTTGAGGGAACACAGTCCAGCACTTAACACCTTCCTTGTCCAGACCAGTCTACCACCAAATCTTGCAGCTAACACGGTAATCTAGGGTTGCCCTAGTCTGGACACTGTGACATCCCCACACACAGCCCCACAAACACAACCTAACACCTCCCTCACTTTACCCTCACACATTCAGTACCTCTCAGAAGTACCGGGTCACACAACACAAGTTACCTGGCAAATGTAACCTAGCACACAGGGATATCACCCTCTTGGTTGCAAAATCAAATCTGGCCTCTGTCTTCTTTCTCTGAGATTTGGGGGCTGCCTAATGCAGGATCATAGCTCTTCAGTTCCTTTGGTCATTTAGGAATCTCTTCCCCTCAAAATGTTTCAGTACCTTTATTTATTTATTTTACAGTTTTATTGAGATGTAACTGACATACAGCACTGTATAAGTTTAACGTGTACAGCATAATGATTTGACTTATGTACATCATGAAATGATTACCACAAAAAGTGTAGTGAACATCCATCATCTCATATAGATGCAACATAAAAGAAGTAGGAAAAAAATTTTTTTCCTTGCTCAGTACCTTTCAATAATTTGAGTAGGTTCAAAGGTTTAAAAAATGATATAAAAAGGAATGTATTAGATTGGTTCAAGATGGCAGAGTAGAAGGACATGCGCTCCATTCCCTCTTGCGTGAGCACCGGAATCACAACTAACTGCTGAACAATCATCAACAGGAATACACTGGAACTCACCAAAAAAGATACCCCACATCCAAAGACAAAGGAGAAGTCACAATGAGATGGTAGGAGGGGTGCAATCATAATAAAATCAAATCCCATAACTGCTGGGTGGGTGACTCACAAACTGGAGAACACTTATACCACAGAAGTCCACCCACTGGAGTGAAGGTTCTGAGCCCCACGTCAGGCTTCCCAACCTGGGGGTCTGGCAACGGGAGGAGGAATTTTTAGAGAATCAGACTTTGAAGGCTAGTGGGATTTGATTGCAGGACTTCGACAGGACTGGGGGAAACAGACTCCATTCTTGGAGGGCACAAACAAAGTAGTGTGCGCATCGGGACCCAGGGGAAGAAGCAGTGACCCCATAGGAGACTGAACCAGACCGACCTGCTACTGTTGGAGGGTCTCCTGCAGAGGCAGGGTGTGGCTATGGCTCATGTTGGGGACAAGAACACTGGCAGCAGAAGTTCGGGGAAGTATTCCTTGGCGTGAGCCCTCACAGAGTCTGCCATTAGCCCAAACCAAAGAGCCAGGTAGGCTCCAGTGTTGGGTCGCCTCAGGCCAAACAACCAACAGGGAGGGAACCCAGCCCCACCCATCAGAAGACAAGCGGAATAAAGTTTTACTGAGCTCTGCCCACCAGAGCAACACCCAGCTCTACCCACCACCAGTCCCTCCCATGAGGAAACTTGCACAAGTCTCTTAGATAACCTCATCCACCAGAGGGCAGACAGAAGAAGCAAGAAGTACTACAATTCTGCAGCCTGTGGAAGGAAAAGCACATTCACAGAAACAAAGACAAAATGTAAAGGCAGAGGACTTTGTACCAGATGAAGGAACAAGAGAAACCCTAGAAAAACAACTAAGTGAAGAGGAGATATGCAACATTCCAGAAAAAGAATTCAGAATAATGATAGTGAAGAGGATCCAGGACCTCGGAAAAAGAATGGAGGCAAAGATTGAGAAGATGCAAGAAATGTTTAACAAACACCTAGAAGAATTAAAGAACAACACCTAGAAGAATTAAAGAACAAACAAACAGAGATGAACAATACAATAACTGAAATGAAAAATACACTAGAAGGAATCAATAGCAGAATAACTGAGGCAGAAGAACAGATAAGTGACCTGGAAGACAGAATGGTAAAATTCATTGCTGTGGAACAGAATAAAGGAAAAAGAATGAAAAGAAATTAAGACAACCTAAGAGACCTCTGGGACAATATTAAATGCAACAACATTCACATTATAGGGGTCCCAGAAGGAGAAGAGAGAGAGAAAGGACCAGAGAAAATATTTGAAGAGATTATAGTTGAAAATTTCCCTAACATGGGAAAGGAAATAGCCACCCAAGTCCAGGAAGCACAGAGAGTCCCAGGCAGGACAAACCCAAGGAGAAACATGCCAAGACACATAGTAATCAAATTGACAAAAAATAAAGTCAAAGAAAAAGTATTGAAAGCAACAGGGGAAAAATGACAAATAACATACAAGGGAATTCCCATAAGGTTAACAGCTGATTTCTCAGCAGAAACTTTACAAGCCAGAAGGGAGTGGCATGATACATTTAAAGTGATGAAAGGGGGCCTTCCCTGGTGGCGCAGTGGTTGAGAATCTGCCTGTCAATGCAGGGGACACAGGTTCGAGCCCTGGTCTGGGAAGATCCCACATGCCGCGGAGCAACTAGGCCCGTGAGCCACAATTGCTGAGCCTGTGCGTCTGGAGCCTGTGCTCCGCAACAAGAGAGGCCACGACAGTGAGAGGCCCGTGCACCGGGATGAAGAGTGGCCCCCGCTTGCCGCAACTAGAGAAAGCCCTCGCACAGAAACGAAGACCCAACACAGCCAAAAATAAATAAATAAATAATTTATTTAAAGTGATGAAAGGGAAGAACCTACAACCAAGATTACTCTACCCAGCAAGGATCTCATTCAGATTCGATGGAGAAATCAAAAGCTTTACAGACAAGCAAAAGCTAAGAGAATTCATCACCACCAAACCAGCTCTACAGCAAATGCTAAAGGAACTTCTCTAAGTGGGAAACACAAGACAAGAAAAGGACCTACAAAAACAAACCCATAACAATTAAGAAAATGGTAATAGGAACATACATATCGTTAATTACCTTAAATATGAATGGATTAAATGCTCCAACCAAAAGACACAGGCTTGCTGAATGGATACAAAAACAAGACCAGTATATATGCTGTCTACAAGAGACCCATTTCAGACCTAGGGACACATACAGACTGAAAGTGAGGGGATGGAAAAAGATATTCCATGCAAATGGAAATCAAAGGAAACCTGGAGTAGCAATACTCATATCAGATAAAATAGACTTTAAAATAAACAATGTTACAAGAGACAAGGAAGGACACTACCTAATGATCAAGGGGTCAATCCAAGAAGAAGGTATAACAATTATAAATATATATGCACCCAACATAGGAGCACCTCAATACATAAGGCAACTGCTAACAGCTATAAAAGAGGAAATCGACAGTAACACAATAATAGTGGGGAACTTTAACACCTCACTTACACCAATGGACAGATCATCCAAACAGAAAATTAATAAGGAAACACAAGCTTTAATTGGCACAATACACCAGATATATTTAATTAATATTTATAGGACATTCCATCCAAAAACAGCAGATTACAATTTCTTCTCAAATGCACACGGAACATTCTCCAGGATAGATCACATCCTGGGTCACAAATCAAGCCTCAGTAAATTTAAGAAAATTGAAATCCTATCAAGCATCTTTTCTGACCACAACGCTATGAGATTAGAAATCAATTACAGGAAAAAACCCGTAAAAAACACAAACACATGTGGCTAAACAATACATTACTAAAGAACCAGGAGATCATTGAAGAAATCAAAGAGAAAAACAAAAAATACCTAGAGACAAATGACAACGAAAACACGATGATCCAAAACCTATGGGATGCAGCAAAAGCAGTTCTAAGAGGGAAGTTTATAGCAATACAAGCATACCTCAAGAAACAAGAAAAATCTCAAATAAACAATCTAACCTTAAAGCTAAAGGAACTAGAGAAAGAAGAACAAACAAAACCCAAAGTTAGCAGAAGGAAAGAAATCATAAAGATCAGAGTAGAAATAAATGAAATAGAAACAAAGAAAACAATAGCAAAGATCAATAAAACTAAAAGCTTGTTCTTTGAGAAGATAAACAAAATTGATAAACCATTAGCCAGACTCATCAAGAAAAAGAGGGAAAGGACTCAAATCAGTAAAATTAGAAATGAAAAAAGAGAAGTTACAACAGACACTGCAGAAATCCAAAGCATCCAAAGAGACTACTACAAGCAACTCTATGCCAATAAAATGGACAACCTGGAAGAAATGGACAAATTCTTAGAAAGGTATAACCTTCCAAGACTGAACCAGGAAAAAATAGAAAATATGAAAAGACCAATCACACGTAATGAAATTGAAAATGTGAATAAAAATCTTCCAACAAACAAAAGTCCAGGACCAGATGGCTTCACAGGTGAATTCTATCAAACATTTAGAGAAGAGCTAACACCCATCCTTCTCAAACTCTTCCAAAAAATTGCAGAGGAAGGAACACTCCCAAACTCATTCTATGAGGCCACCATCACCCTGATACCAAAACAAGACAAAGATACTACAAAAAAAGAAAATTACAGACCAATATCACTGATGAATATAGATGCAAACATCCTCAACAAAATACTAACAAACAGAATTCAACAACACATTAAAAGGCTCATACACCATGATCAAGTGGGATTTATCCCAGGGATTCAAGGATTCTTCAATATACGCAAATCAATCAATGTGATACACCATATTAACAAATTGAAGAATAAAAACCATGTGATCATCTCAATAGATGCAGAATAAACTTTTGACAAAATTCAACACCCATTTATGTTAAAAACTCTCCAGAAAGTGGGCATAGAGTAAACCTACCTCAACATAATAAAGGCCATATATGACAAACTTACAGCAAACATCATTCTCAGTGGTGTAAAACTGAAAGCATTTCCTCTAAGATCAGGAACAAGACAAGGATGTCCACCCTCGCCATTATTATTCAGCATAGTTTTGGAAGTCCTAGCCACGGCAATCAGAGAAGAAAGAGAAATAAAAGGAACACAAGTTGGAAAAGAAGAAGTAAAACTTTCACTGTTTGCAGATGACATGGTAATATACATAGAGAATCCTAAAGATGCCACCAGAAAACTACTAGAGCTAATCAATGAATTTGGTAAAGTTGCAGGGTACAAAATCAATGCACAGAAATCTCTTGCATTCCTATACACAGATGATGAAATATCTGAAAGAGAAATTAAGGAAGCACTCCCATTTACCATTGCAACAAAAAGAATAAAATACCTAGGAATAAACCTACCTAGGGAGACAAAAGACCTGTATGCAGAAAACTATAAGACACTGAGGAAAGAAATTAATGATGATACAAACAGACGGAGAGATATACCATGTTCTTGGATTGGAAGAATCAATATTGTGAAAATGACTATTCTAGCCAAAGCAATCTACAGATTCAATGCAATCCCTATCAAATTACCAATGGCATTTTTTATGGAACTAGAACAAAAAATCTTAAAATTTGTGTGGAGACACTAAAGACCCCGAATAGCCAAAGCAGTCTTGAGGGAATAAAATGGAGCTGGAGGAATCAGGCTCCCTGACTCCAGACTAAATTACAAAGCTACAGTAATCAAGACAATATGGTACTGGCACAAAAACAGAAATATAGATCAATGGAGCAGGATAGAAAGCCTAGAGATAAACCCACACACCTATGGTCATCTTATCTGTGACAAAGGAGGCAAGGATATACAATGGAGAAAAGACAGTCTCTTCAATAAGTGGTGCTGGGAAAACTGAACAGCTACATGTAAAGAATGAAATTAGAACACTCCCTAACACCATACACGAAAATAAACTCTAAATGGATCAGGGACCTAAATGTAAGACCGGACACTATAAAACTCTGAGAGGAAAACATAGGAAGAACAGTCTTTGACATAAATCACAGCAAGATCTTTTTTGATCCACCTCCTAAAGTAATAAAGTAAAAACAAAAATAAACAAATGGAACCTAATGAAACTTAAAAACTATTGCAAAATAAAGGAAACTACAAACAAGAGAAAAAGACAACCCTCAGAATGGTAGAAAATATTTGCAAATGAATCAACAGGCAAAGGATTAATCTCAAAAATATATAAACCGCTCATGCAGCTCAATATATATATTTTTTTGCTGTGTGATGGATAATTTTATTTTTATTTATTTATTTATTTATTTTTTAAAACATCTTTATTGGAGTATAATTGCTTCACAATGGTGTGTTAGTTTCTGTTTTATAACAAAGTGAATCAGCTATGCATATACATATATCCCCATATCTTCTCCCTCTTGTGTCTCCCTCCCCCCTCCCTATCCCACCCATCTAGGTCGTCACAAAACACCGAGCTGATCTCCCTGTGCTATGCGACTGCTTCCCACTAGCTATCTATTTTACATTTCGTAGTATATATTAGTCCATGCCAGTCTCTCACTTTCTCCCAGCTTACCCTTCCCCCCACCCCGTGTCCTCAAGTCCATTCTCTACATCTGCATCTTTATTCCTGTCCTATTCCTAGGTTCTTCATAACGTTTTTTTTACATGCCACATATATGTGTTAGCATACGGTATTAATATGTTTTTCTCTTTCTGACTTATTTCACTCTGTATGATGGACTCTAGGTCCATCCATGTCACTACAAATAACTCAATTTCATTTCTTTTTATGGCTGAGTAATATTCTATTGTATATATGTGCCACATCTTCTCTATCCATTCATCTCTCAATGGACACTTAGGTTGCTCCCATGTCCTGGCTATTGTAAGTAGAGCTGCAATGAACATTGTGGTACATGACTCTGTTTTGAATTATGGTTTTCTCTGGGTACATGCCCAGTAGTGGGATTGCTGGGTCATATGGTAGTTCTATTTTTAGTTTTTTAAGGAACCTCCATACTGTTCTCCATAGTGGCTGTATCAATTTACATTCCCACCACCAGTGCAAGAGGGTTCCCTTTTCTCCACACCCTCTCCAGGATTTATTGTTTGTAGACATTTTGATGATGGCCATTCTGACTGGTGTGAGGTGATACCTCATTGTAGTTTTGATTTGCATTTCTCTAATGATTAGTGATGCTGAGCATTCTTTCATGTGTTTGTTGGCTATCTGTATATCTTCTTTGAAGAAATGTCTATTTAGGTCTTCTATCCATTTTTGGATTGGGTTTTTTGTTTTTTTTGATATTGAGCCTCATGCAGCTCAATATTAAAAAAAAAAAAAAAAACCCAGTCAAAAAATGGGCAGAAGACCTAAATAGACATTTCTCCAAAGAAGACACACAGTTGGCCAAGAAGCACATGAAAATCTGCTTAACATCACTAATTATTAGAGAAATGCAAATCAAAACTACAATGAGGTATCATCTCACACCAGTTAGAATGGGCATCATCAGAAAATCTACAAAGAACAAATGCTGGAGAGGGTGTGGAGAAAAGGGAACCCTATTGCACTGTTGGTGGGAATGTAAATTGATACAGCCACTATGGAGAACAGTATGGAGGTTCCTTAAAAAACTAAAAATAGAACTACCATACAACCCAGCAATCCCACTACTGGGCATGTACCCAGAGAAAATCATAATTCAAAAAGACACATGCACCACAATGTTCATTGCAGCACTATTTACAATAGCCAGGTCATGGAAGCAACCTAAATGCCCTATGACAGACGAATGGATAAAGAAGTGTGGTACATATATACAATGGAATATTACTCAGCCATAAAAAAGAATGAAATTGGGTCCTTTGTAGAGACGTGGATGGACATAGAGACTATCATACAGAGTGAAGTAAGTCAGAAAGATAAGAACAAATACCATATATTAATACATATATGTGGAAGCTAGAAAAATGGTACAGATGAACCAGTTTGCAGGGCAGAAAGTGAGACACAGATGTAGAGAACAAACATATGGGCACCAAGGGGGGAAAGTGGTGGGGGATGGTGGTGGTGGGATGAATTGGGAGATTGGGATTGACATGTGTACACTAATATGTATAAAATGGATAACTAATAAGAAACTGCTGTATAAAAAAATTAAATTAAATTTAAGAAAAACAACAACAACACAAAAACAACCTTAGGGAAAAGGCATTGTTTGGGAGCCTCAGAAATTTGTATTGTTGAGGGCTTCCTAATTCTCTGTACTTAGTGTCTGTCCCTTGTCCAGAGTCCCTGCCTTCTTCCAAATTACTGGTTCCCAAAATCACTCAATCTCTTCATTATTCCACCAGGTATAATATTCATTAACATCAGTAGAATTTATTTAAATGTGAGACTGTTGCTAGACTGGAGAAGGAAGTAGGAGGTACACCAAATTAATAAGGTCATCCAGATCAACTTTTTTCCAGGTAAATTAATATCATGAAGTGAAAAGGCAGTGTAACTCTTTACAACTGGTCTTTGCTCGTTGGACTCCTCTGATCTTTAGGCTTCTTTCTCCAGTTTAGCTACTTTGAAATTATTCATTTATAAATCCCTACACTTTCCTCCATGTGATCTCATCCTTTTTTAACTTTCAACTTCTTTTTTGCCTTTACTTATATCACTTACTTACTTTATAAAGATTTTTATTATTATAAAATTAATAGAATTTATTAACTATATTTTATGGTCTTGTCATTGAACTAGGGTCTAGGGATATGCAAATATGAATAAAACCTAATCTCCACTCTAAGGGAATTTGTACACTAATGGATAAGATACCGAAAGTGTTCAGAATGAGCTCACCAAAATGTGCCACATTTGCACGTTGATTATTTTAACTTTTTTTAAAAATTAATTAATTTATTTATTTAGGCTGTGTTGGGTCTTCGTTTCTGTGCGAGGGTTTTCTCTAGTTGCGGCAAGCAGGGGCCACTCTTCATCGCGGTGCGCGGGCCTCTCACTATCGCGGCCTTTCTTGTTGCGGAGCACAGGCTCCAGACGCGCAGGCTCAGTAATTGTGGCTCACGGGCCCAGTTGCTCCGCGGCATGTGGGATCTTCCCAGACCAGGGCTCGAACCCGTGTCCCCTGCATTGGCAGGCAGATTCTCAACCACTGCGCCACCAGGGAAGCCCCAGTTGATTATTTTGAGGTAAAGGCAATTGAGATCCTGCAATCTCAAGATAAACTTCTGCCCCTCCCTTAACTACCTAGAAGGATTTAAATTGGGGGTCTTTCCCAGAATGAGAATTATTACCAGAGAAAAATTTTATCTGAGTAAGCCAGTTGCATGGTGGAGCAAACTAATTACCCAATATTTGATTTCCCTCTTATTGTCCATGTGAATTATCCTCTTATACTTGGAAGCCACTAAGCCATTCCTTAGCTCAGGATGGCATATATACCTCATTTTACCTTTCTGTTTTTGAACTTCTTATGTATGTGGTGTTTCTGTATGTATGAAATTAAATTCGATTTTCTCCTGTTTAAAAAAAAAAAAGGAATGTATTGAGGACTCTCGTTTTTACCATCTTCATTCACCCTGCTCCAACTCCATTCCACCTCTTATAGGGAACTGGATTAATTTGCTTTTGCTTTATCTTCCCAGCGCCTCCAGGAGCCCATACAAATGAATGTGTTTATAGTCCTCCTTTCTTAGACAAAAGGCGGTATGTTCATTGTTCTAGCCCTTGCTTTTTTCACTTAACAATATATCCAGGAGATAGTCCCCATAGCTCTACACATGGCTTGTTTTTTTACTTTAACAGCTTCATAGTATTTCATTATATGGATGTAACATGATTTATTTAACAAAGCCCCTAAAGAGGGACCCTTGGGTCGTTTCCAATGCCTGTTCTCTTGAGAAGAGAGCCTTGAAAACCTTAACCAATTAAGGTTTCCTAATACCTGAGAGATGTAAGGGCCTGGAGGGAAGGCAGGAGGGTAGGCAGAAAGGATCCACAGGTAGCAGGAAATGTGGTCTCTGGCCTTGGGGATGTTTCGAACTAGTGGGGGAGCTGTAGCCATTCTTCTCTGTGGAGTCTTCTTCATGAAAAAGACCCTACAGAAGCTCACACTGGATGCATTTCTTTGATACTTTGCTGATTCAAGATCTCTTAGATTAGTGATGTCCCTGAGAAAGGGGCTAAGATTAGAAGTAAACCTTATAGGTCAAATTGATTTTTCCTCTCTGTATTAGTTATCTATTGCTGTGTAACCAAATACCATAAATTTAGCAGTTTTAAACAACACACATTTATTTGTTCACAGTTCTGTAGGTCAGAAGTCTGGGCAGAAAGAAAGGCATGAAGCTGGAATAGGGTAATGGGGTGGGGGGTGGGATTACTAGCCCAGTGGGTCTAAAGCCCAGGATACAGGGAGAGCATCCTGGAAGTCTGTAGAGCTGTGGTATGGAGACTGTGAAGGGGTTCTCTGCTCTGTTCCTTGTAGTTGTGGGACTGAGGCCCTCATCTCCTAGAAGCCAACCCTCTCTATAGGTGCTCACACTATGAATGTTTGCTTTTTTAAGGCCAGCAGAAGACTGTTTCTGTTGCTTTGAGTCTCTTCCTTCAGTGAGGGCCCAGCTCCTCTATTAAGGGTTTTCATCTGATTAAGCAGGCTCACTCAGGATAATCTCCCTTTTAATTAACTCAAAATCAACTGACTGGAGACCTTAATTACATCTGCAAAATCCCTGCACCAAGTTTGTGCCTGACCTGCCCTCATCACTGCCAAATAGACTCCTACCTGGTACGAGCCAAGTTTCTTCTCCAGGCACCCTTCCGGCACACAGGGCAGGCGCCCAGGTCCCATCTCTTCCCTCCTTGGAATAAATGTCTCAGAATACCATCACCTTGTCAGACCTACATTTTTTGGTTGTGTTGGGTCTTCGTTGCTGTGCAAGGGCTTTCTCTAGTTGCAGTGAGCGGGGTCTACTCTTCGTTGCGGTGCACGTGCTTCTCACTGCGGTGGCTTCTCTTCTTGCGGCGCGCTCGGGCTCTAGGGCATGCAGGCTTAAGTAGTTGTGGCTCACGGGCTCTAGAGCACAGTCTCAGTAGTTGTGGCACAGGGGCTTAGTTGCTCCGCGGCATGTGGGATCTTCCCGGACCAGGGATCAAACCCGTGTCCCCTGCATTGGCAGGCGGATTCTTAACCACTGTGCCACCAAGGAAGTCCCCAGACACATACTATACTATTTCCTATGGGGTCAGGTCCAGCATTTACAGCCTCCGTGACCAGCACTACTGAGCCTCCCAGTCCTATTTCCTAGTCATCCCTTCCAGCAGAGGCTCTGGACTCACTTGCCTGCTTATTACTCTTCCACCCCACCACCATCAACTTATTCCAGCTTCCATGCCTTCATTTGTCCTGACTACACTGCCTGGAATGCCTTTTTCATTTCTCTCCACTGATTCTGCTCTCTTCCATTGTTTATATTTTCATTTAGCAATTATTTTTTGAGAGACCTCTGGGTGTTCTGGGGATGCAGAGGTGCAAGGCACTTTCCAGGTCCTCAGGATCTTTGCAGACTGGAGGAACAGATGAGCAAGCAATAACAAAGCACTGTGTTAAGTGCTGAGCTAGAGGTAGACGTTGGCGAAGGGCACAGTGGGATAACAGAGGGGAGTACAAAACCCAACGTGGGGGTCAGGGAAGGCTTCCTGGAGGAGGTGGTTCTTGAGTCATGTCTTGAAGATTGACTAGATGTGAGATGGGTGAATAGAGGAGTTGGGTGGGCTTTATCTGGAGAGAAGAGCATGTTCAGACCTAGGTCTATGAGCAAGAGGAATCTTGAGACAGGCAGAATGCAAGGTGTGAGGACGGCCTTGGCAGGAGCTGAGATTGGAGAAGATTTCCCAGCACCACAGAAGTCATTAGAGGTGTTTGGATTTTATCTTGAAGGCAAAGGGGAGTTAAAGGCTAGAATCAGGGGACTGATCTGTGTTGTAGTAAGGATATTAAACAGCAGACTTGTGGCTAGAGAGCCCACTGGCTGCAGTGGGCAGAGGTCAGGCTGTAGATAGGAATGGTTAGGATGAGATGGCAACAGCCCAGGCTCCAAGTTCTACCTCCCCCAGGAAGCCTTCCTGGGGAACTCACACTGGCCTCTCCCTTCCCAGAATAATGATTGTGTCTAGTAGCAGCAGCAGTTGTACTAGAAGCAATAGCAATTTAAATAACGACAAGCTCCTTCTTGTAAATGATAGCCCTGTGAAGTAGGCAGGAGAGTTATTAGTATTTCTATTTTACAGATGAGGAAAACAAGGAAACTTACCCATAGCACAGAAGCAGCAGTGATGGGCCATGAACCCAGATTATCAGAATCCCAATGACATGTTATTGCCACTATAGCAAACTGCCTCTTGGCTTGCTTTGCATTTAAAGCCTTTTCTTAGTATTCAGTCTGTTTAATAAATATATACATTATGTCTGCTGACTTGCACACAGTGCCTGGCTCAGTGGCTGCCCTCAATCAAATGTGAGTTAATGAAGAATATGGTGGTTCTTGAGGGATCCTATGATGTAGTTTCTCCAATTCTAATGAATGAAATGATGGCACATTCATTCTGTCTTCATACCCTCTCCCAGCATCTAGTTCAGTGCAGGGTGAAACACAGACATTAGTAAATTTGTGTGGAATTTAAATGGCTGATGAGGAACATCAACCATTTAAAAGAGAAGTCAGGACTGTATGTAGCAATTCTGGAAGGGAGGAGGGGTTGGGACCCAGGCTGGGCCTATGGGGATTGGCTAGTGGGACAGAGAGCCACCCACCAAAGGTCCCCCAGCCTGAGCAGCCTTGGCAGCCAAGTTGAGTCTAAGTAGCACTTTTCTGTTAAGTGCTCTGTGAGGAGGTGCATTGTGTCTCTATTTAAAATTAATTTTTCAGAATTGGAAGCTCTCTTCTGAAAGGCAGTGCTCCCTGGGTAGCTTCTGGCAGGATTGGAAAGCCATAACTTTGTAGAGAAACACAATAAACCAGAAATTTCCTCCCAGGTGAGCAAGAAGCTGCCTCTTTCCTTTGGAAGAGAGCATTTTCCAGAACTTTACTCATCAAGTAGCTAGTTTGCAAGTCATTGCTTCTATTTGTAAGTGAACTACATTCCAGTCGACTGTCTGTTCTCCTCTCTGATAGATGGAATAGAGGCATAGGCAATCCACACAAATAGGAGAACAAAAAAGTCATTTCTCTTTGGCTTGGGGCTATGTTTCTGTATTTACATGTGAATGGAGTGACATCTGATGCTTTGAAAATGTGCAGTGCTTGCTGCCAATGGAGAAACACCACTGTCACTGTACAGTGGATTTTGGAGGACTTGTTCAGGTCCTCAAATGCTTGTCTAGATGCTGGGGTTACAAAGGTTCATTCATTCATTCATCCAATATTTATTGAGTGCCTACTATGTGCTAAGTATTGCACTAGGCATTGGAGAAACAGCAGAAATTAAAGCAAACCAACCAACCAAATAAAAACTTCTGCCTTTATGGAGGGGAAATAGACAATATTATAAATAAGTTTATAATTATAGACTTATAATTATAAGTTTATAAGTTTATATAATATAAGACAATACTATAAATAAGATAGATAGATAATTAGATATAACTAAGGAGATAAATAAAGCAAAAAGAGGGAATAGAAAATGTTAGGAGAGGGTTGCCAGGGAAAGGTTCATCGAAAAGGTGACATATAATGAAGAACTGTAGGAGGTGAGGGAGTTAGACACGCAGAAATCTGGGGAGAGAATTCCAGAGAGGGCACAGCAAATGCAAAGGCCATAAGGTGGGAGCACATCTAATGTGTCTGAGAAACAGCAAAGAGAGGAGAGTGTAACTTGAGCACAGAGGGTGAGGAGAACAATAAAGGGACAGAAAGGGAGAGGTCAGAAAGGCCTTAGAGATCATTGCAAAGACTCTGACTTCTAATATTGGTATGATGTGCTGTGCTGCCAGTGGAAGGTTTAGAGCAGAGGAATGATAATGATACAGCCTGACATGTTTTCACAGGAACGTTTTGGCAGCCATGGGAAACAGGCAGAAGCAGACAGGCTGGGTTGGGGGTGAGGGGGTGGGGAGACGTGGCTCAAAAATCACATAAGAGTGACTTGGACCAGGGTGAGAGCTGCGAGAGGGGTGAGAAGGGGATGGAGTCTGGTTTTGCTTTGAAGGTGGAATGGATGTGATTCATTGACAGATTAAATGTGAGGTGTGAGAGAAACGGCAGAGTCAGGAATGATTCTCAGGATCTGAGCGGCTGCAAGGAGGAGCCACGGTCATTTCCTGAGACAGGGAAGAACGCAGAAGGTGTAGGTCTTGGTGGGAGAGGGTGGAGGGCACAAGGGAAGATCAGGAGCTTGGTGTTAAATATGCTAAGTTTGAGGTGTGCATCAGACACCCAAGTGGAGCTAGCCAGTGAATAGTTAGGTAATGGAATCTAGAATTCAGAAGAGAATATTCTGAGCAGGAGATATAAATTTGGGAGTTGTTAGCATATAGATGGTATTTAAAGCCACGAGACAGGATGAGATCACCTAAGATGTGAGTGTAGATAAGAAAAGAGAAGAGATCCAAGGATAGAACTTGGGGACACTCCAATGTTTAGAGGTCAGGGAGATGAGAGGGAACCAGCAAAGGAGACTTGGAAGGAAAGTGAAGAGAAACACAAGGAAGTGTGTGTGGTGTCCTGGAAGCAAGGGAAGAGGGAATTTCTAGCAGGAAAGAGTGGTCAGCTGTGTCAAAGGCTGCTGGTAGGTCAAGATAACAATGAAAATAAGGAAGTCCTGGGTGACCTTGACATAAACCTTCTTGGTGGAGTGATGAGGGCTGAGGCCTGGCTGAAGTGGGTTCCAGAAAGAATGTGAGGAGAGACGTTAGAAACAGTGAGTACAGACAACTGTTTGAGAAGTTATGTTGTAAAGAGAAGTGAAAATACGGTGGTATCTGGAGGGGGGAGTAGGGTCGAGCTTTTTCCTTCAGTTTGAAGAAATAAAGGTGAATATGGTAGAGTCTGTCCTCAAGTTCCTTTCATTCTAAAAGGAGAGACACATCAGCAGAAGTCATCACATAGAGATACTCACCTGGTTCCAAAGCAATACACTCTAGAAAAATCTAAAAACTCTAACCTAATTTAGGGGAGAAAAGATACTTTGAAAAGAAGTCCTACACCAGGACTTAAAAGATAAGTGATATTTATCCAGGGGAAGAAAGAAGGAAATGATATTTTAGATAAAAGGAAGAATGTAAGTCAAATCATGGACGCCTGAAGCAGCTTGTTGGGTGTGGGGATCACAAAGAGGTCAGCATTTCTGTTCTAGAAGTCGACTGCATGGGTGTGACTCCCAGACTCTGCAAGATATGTGACCTTGGGCAAATTATTAACCCACTCTGTGAATCTGTTTCCTTACCCATAAAGTGGGGATACAGTAGTATCTGCCTCGTAGGGTTGTCATGAGGATGAAATAAACAATACATGTGAAATGCTTATAACAGTGTCTGGTGCATAGTAGATGCTCCATAAATACTAGCTCTTCCAATTACTGGGTGCAGACAATGATACAGGGATTGATAGGCTGTAAGATTGAAGACATCGCTAGCCATAGCAACTACCATAGAGGGACTTGTATGTCATACTAAGGGTTTTGACTTCATTCGGGGGATGGGAGCCGTTGAAGGGTTTTAGGCTGAGGAACAACACAATCTGATGAGTGTTTTAAGAGGTTCACTGTGGCCGCCTACGGAGGATGGTTGTAAGGGGAATCGCAAAATCCTGGAGGCAGGATTCCAAAGACCTGATTGTGTGTCCTGGCTCATCACACTCATCAATGTGTGAGCCAGTTCTTTCCTTGAGCCTCGTTTTGTTGGGAAGCAGGGTTTACAAAACGCAAGCAAAGGACTGCTGTGAGGAGTAAATTAAATCATAGAATGAAAGTGTCTAACCCAGTTCATGAAACGTAGTAGATATGCAACAAATATTTGTTTTTTTAATCAATTAATTAACTAATTAATTTTTGGTTGCGTTGGGTCTTTGCTGCTGCGCGTGGGCTTCTCCCTAGTTGCGGCGAGCGGAGGCTACTCTTCGTTGTGGTGCACGGGCTTCTCATTGTGGAGGCTTCTCTTGTTGTGGAGCACGGGCTCTAGGTGCGCAGGCTTCAGTAGTTGTGGTGTGCGGGCTCAGTAGTTGTGGCTCGCGGGCTCTAGAGCACAGGCTCAGTAGTTGTGGTGCCTGGGTTTAGTTGCTCCGCGGCATGTGGGATCTTCCCGGACTAGGGCTCGAACCCGTGTCCCCTGCATTGGCAGGCGGATTCTTAACCACTGTGCCACCAGGGAAGTCCTAAATATTTGTTTTGATTTTATTATGAGAAGCATTACATGTGAGGAGCAAAAATTTGTCAGTTTCCGCATCTTTTTTGGCCGCACCACGCAGCATGTGGGATCTTAATTCCCTGACCAGGGATCGAACCCTTGTCCCCTCCATTGGAAGCGCGGAGTCTTATCTTAACCACCGGACTGCCAGAGAAGTCCCAGTTTCCCCATCTTTATGCCCCATGCCACCAGGCCCAGATCTCCCTGGCTTCTGGAAACGAGAGGGGGCCCCCGACCTACGCAGCATCATTCTCGCTCTCTCCTGTCCCGCTTTTCTCACCTCTGTAGCTGTCTGGTTCCCTCTGCTCAGTGGTCAGACCCTGATAGTCCTAATGTGCCTGCCTTCTCCAAGGCCAGGACCATGTCCACAGGGCTGGAAAGTGAGCAAGGAAAGCTTCTGAGGTCACAGCCTTTCCTTTACCAGCTGCTTGTTATCAGAGGGCTCTTGTTCTTCCACTGACCCTTGACACCTGTAACACCTTTTGCTTTAAATCATTTCCCAACCCCCACGTGTCATTCTCCCCAGTAGCCGGCACATGTCCAGGAGGCCCAGACAGCACCGTAGAGATGTCTGAGGCCCCACCTCTCCCAGCACAGCACCTCGCTCAGGGTAGGGACTTGGTGTGGAATGAACTGAATAAAGAGTTGACTGATATTCCAGCAGCACCGATAGCCTGCCAGGCTGTGAGTAAGTGTGAATTGGTTGGATTATGAAAGATGGGAAATCACGTCTTCAGTTTTAGAGTGGAAATAAAACCTCGCGGCTGCCCCAGGCTTACTTAGAGTGGGCAGGGCTATGACCTGTGGGCCCAGAATGGTACGTTTGATAAGCTAAACAACAGGCAGCTCATTAAGCCTTGTGGTCCCCATGAAAGCTGAAGAAGGCACGGAGCCTTGATGGTCAATGACAGTTCAGGACCCTCCTCCCAGCAGTGGGTTTGGGTCTCTACCAGTCAGCTTGAAATACTCAGAGCTAAACAAGCTGATTTACAAGATCTTTTCCTCCTGTTCCGTGGCACACGTTTTAGGCTGCCGTGAGAGCCACGGGAACAGATGTCTCTCTGGCCTCTGGGAAGGCAGAGGAAGCCCATGCCACATCTGATGTTCCTCCTCTTCTTCCCAGGCCACTGGGAACTTAGGCCTGAGTCATGCAGGACCAGTGCAGGGAGGTGGGCCAGCGAGCGGCAAGGCTTGAGGGTGATGACAGTTGGAAGGGAAAATCAAAGGCCTGGGAATGGAAGGGGAATTCAAGAGATCATCTGGCCCACCTCTCAGGGTCTTTAGATGATATTGTTGCTCTGGATTTGCAGTGAAGTAGGTACCCGAGGCCTGGCGTACGAGGCAAATGCTTAGCGTGTGTGCAAAGAGGGTGGAAGATGGTGGCTCAGCTGCTCAGGCCTGCTGTCCTGCCGTCACTGCCATCTGCTTCTGATTGAAGATGGTGTTGGTGGTGATGGAGAGCAGATGCTGGGAGGATGGTTCCCCCAAGAATAAGTTCACCAGTGAAAGTCAGTGTGCATATATGTGTTTGTGCATGTGTGTTTGTGGGTGTGACCCATTCACTCTTCAGCTTCTGCTAGGATACTACTACTACTACTACTACTACTACTGATAATGGGAACTGTAATAACAATAGCCAACCAAGCTACTGAGCACTTACCACGTGCCAGGCACAGTGCTAAGTGTATAACATGGGTGATCTCACTTAATGCTCTAAAAAATAGTACTTATTGGGCTTCCCTGGTGGCACAGTGGTTGAGAGTCTGCCTGCCAATGCAGGGGACACGGGTTCGAGCCCTGGTCTGGGAAGATCCCACATGCCGCGGAGCAACTAAGCCCGTGAGCCACAACTACTGAGCCTGCGCGTCTGGAGCCTGTGCTCCGCAACAAGAGAGGCCGCGACAGTGAGAGGCCCGCGCACCGCGATGAAGAGTGGCCCCCGCTCACCACAACTGGAGAAAGCCCTCGCACAGAAACGAAGACCCAACACAGCCAAAAATAAATAATAAATAAAAATTAAAAACAAAACAAAACAAAACAAATCCCCAAAAACTGTTTGACCCATGATCATCTTCATCTCAGTTAATGGCAATCTATAAAAAAAAAAAAAAAAAAATAGTACTTATTATTATTACCCCTATTTCACAGCTGAAGAAATGAAAAGATAGAGAAGTTCAGGAACTTGCTGACAGCTGTATAGCTAATACATTCATAGATTCGGAATTTGCACTTGGGGTAAGCCTTAGGGCTGTTCACAAATATTTCTCCCTCTCAATCTGTCTCTGTCCCTGTCCCTGTCTCTTTCTCTCTCTCTTTCTCCAGGTTGTCTCCATTGAAGTGGAGCCCAACTATATGACTTCTCTGGCCAGTGAAATGGGAGTAGAAGTGACCCTTCTGGACAGCAGCTCTAGGATCTGGGGTGTGCTTTGCCACATTCTCTTCTTCCTCGGCTACAACGACTGGCAGTGTCCCAGGTGGTGCGGTACCATCAGCCTGGGTCCTGGCGGGAGGATGGTGGCGGGGTGGAGTAGAGCCCTCAGCTGAGCTGCAGTAAGTCTTTGTGGTTGTACGACACTGAGGTTGTAGGGCTGTTTGTTATCACAGCGACACAGTGCAGACCATCTCGATTGAGTTGGAACCAGACCTCTCTAGACAGTGAACACTCTTAAATCCCGCATGCAGATGTCTTCCCCGATTTCTCCAGCTGAGTTAGCTATTTCCCCAATGGGCTCGAGTAGCACTCTAGCATGGCTTTGATCACATTGTATGTCCATTCTTGTCTCCATCATTAGACTGAACTTGCAGGGCACACTTCTGTGTTTTTGTTCACTGGCACCGAGCCTGGAACACGGGAGGTGTTAAAAGCATGCTCACTGGGTGAATGTCTGTAGGAAAAGAACCCTGAGCACTGCAGTTACCCTGCACGATGAACCTCCAGGTGGCCAAGAAGGCCAGTCTACCTCTGACCCCACATTCTTGCGAGGTGACACAGGAAGATGTCCTCATCCCTGGGGACTCTGCCAGGTGGCCTGACACCTGGGAATCTACCCAGCTGGCTAGCAGAATTTGTCCCGTCTTGTCCAGACTGCAGCGGTAAATCAGCAGGTGTGAGGAATTTACCCCAGAGAGTGATCCAGCAATGGCACGAATGAGTAATTTACAAAGCCCATTAAGGCAGCACAGAATTACTTATTTATGAGAACTTTTTGACAGATCTGTGGCTTAATCATTTATCCCTCCGAACATTTAGCCAGGGTCACTAGTAAATAATTCACTTATACACACTCTGGAGTGGTTTATGGTACTGTGACTTATGATCTCACACAAGTACACAGCCAGGGGAACTGGAATGGGAAGGCCAGGGAAGGGAAGGGGAGCTGAGGGTCCACCCCCCAGATCTATACTGGGCCTTCTGGATCCAGAGGGAAGGCGTGCAGGCCCCAACAATTTGCTCTAAGTCAAATTGATGTTACGGGGAGAAGGATGTGAGTCCCTAGTCTAATCTTTGGGGAGACAGTGAAGGGAGAAAATAAATGTGTAGAGACTGGTCTAAAAATGTTAGGTCTTACCTCTAGGTGGAGGCGAGAGAAACCCCAGCTTCAGGAGCTCTCCAGGGCCTCATGTGGAAATCTAAATGCCCACCTGACATTCAAGACCCTCCAAGAACTGTCCCCAGTTTGTTCCCAGTCTTATCGTTCCTCCTCTTCTTATCCCTGCACTAGCCATTGGAGTCCCCAAACAAGGTGTGTCTTGTCCTTTCTCTATGCATTTGCTTGCAGCATCACTCCTGCTTGCATTGCCCTTCTATTCTCTTGTCTAACTGCTACCTTTTTGTTCAGTTTTCAGCTCAAAGCCACCTCCTGCATGAAGTCTTCCCAGGCTACCTGAACTAGGCTTACTGCCTCCATGAAGTTCTTGAAAACCTACAAAATGCCAGGCATACATTAAATACATTACACATGCCATTGATTGGCTTGTCTCCCCGGCTATACTAGGTGTCTCCTTAAACTAGGTGACTCAGCATTAGCTGAACATGACCCCTGCTCTAGCTAGCCCAGAGCCTGCCCCCCAGGGAGTTAAAAAATGTAGGCTGTTGTTGATGATGATAATAAAAACAATTGTGATGTTGACTTCCTTAGCCTCCCACCTCTGCTTCCCTTCTCTCTCTCATATCTTCCCCAGTCCCCAAAGACAGTGGAAGCACATGGCCAGTCTTTAAGGTTCTTTGAGTTTCTAACTGGCACCATAAGTGGAGAGAGGAACCCTTGTTGGGATGGAGAGGTGTGCTTGGGTGGAGTCACTGGAAAGGAAGCAAGTGGACGGAGACCCAAGCGCAAGTGTCATGCTCTACACTTTTATCAAAGATCCTTTCCAAGCCACACCTATCCCACCCATAACCTTCCAGCAAGACCCTACAGATTCCAAATGTGTTTCCCAGTGTCCTGACCTTGAGGGGGGTTTAGCTGTTTCCCGAGGTTGAGGCCACTTGAATGAGGTCTCTTCCCTTTGTATCAATACCATCTTGCCTGGATAGACAACAAAGACTTCAGCAAGACAGTTTTCCCTATTTATAGATCTCCAGTGGGAAGAGAAAGGAGATAATTTGCCCTCTCCCACCTTCTGACTAATGCCTCTTGCCCACCAGCAAGTCCTTTCTGAAGTCTAGTCCTAGGCAGTCAAGAAGAAAGTGTAGGATATTAAACATCTCATCTTTCAGGGAGGGAAAGCCTGGACCTGCCTGAGATGAGGTAGGAGAAAAGAAAGGACACCATCCTTCTCCTTCCTTCCTTAGGGAATTTTAAACAGGTCTCTAGTCACTGCCTAGAGTGGACAGAATCATACGGTTTGTTATCTATTTATTTTGATGGATTCCCATAACATCCATGTCAAATAGGTATTCTTGTTAGCCTCTGTTACGGACCGAACTGTGTTCTCCCCAGATCTGTATGTTGGAACCCTAACTGCCCAACGTGACTGTATTTGGAGATAGGGCCTATAAGGAGGTAAGTAAGGTTAAATGAGTTCGTAAGGATGAGGTCCTAATCTGATAAGACTGGTGTCCTTGTAAGTGCAAGAGACATGAGAGAGATTTTCCTCTTTTTCTCCAGCGAGTCCCCCCACACCCCATCCCAGAGGACACGTGAGGACAAAGCAAAAAACCAAGAAAAGAGGTCTCATCAGAAACTAACTCTGAGGGCACCTCAGTCTTGGATTTCCAGACTTCGGGACAGTGAGAGAATAAATGTCTGCTGTTTCAGCCACCCAGTTTGTGGTATATGGTTATGGCTGTCTGAGTGGATTATGACAGCTTCCTTTTACAGGTTGAGAGAAGTGAAATGGCTTGCCTAAAGTCACCCAAAGGGTCGATGACAGAGTGAGGTCTTGAAATTAGGACTGGGTCCCATTGGATGTACCAGATCCTGCTGACTCCATCCTGCGAGTGAAACTCCGGAGCTGAGACTCAGCATCTAGCAGTCTCCCTACTGACCCTCCTGCTGTGGGTTCTGGTCACAGCTTCTGCCTCTTCTCTCTGCTCCCTACTCCAAACCCATCCCACACTTCCTGTTGTTCCTGCCGTCTTCTTGTTTGGGACACTTTGGTGTCCCTTTAGCAGGGTCACATCAGATTCTGTGGTGCAGTGCTGCCATCTGCTGGCCGGAGCCACCAGCCAATCCAGCTGCCAGGGCAGTAGTTTTTCTGTTCATTTTTCTTGTGGCAAGAACATTTAACATGAGGTCTACCGTCTTTAAAAAATTTCAAGTGCGCAATACAGTGTTGTTAGCTGTAGGTACTATGTTGTACAGCAGAGCTCTAGAACTTATCTCGTGTAACTGACACTTTCTTTACCACTCTCTGTTTCTCTTACCCCAAGATCCCACCCACCTCTCCCTCTTAATTCCAATCCCTCTAATCTTCTCCTGCAGGCAGGTAACTAACATGATAGGTCCCTGTTCAAAAAAGAGAAAAAGAAAAGAAGGCAGACACAGAAAACCGTCCTCTTGGGTCTGAGGGGAAAACTGACTGCAAAAGGGAAAGCGCAGTTAATTCCCAAGGGTGAGGTCCCCACACTGTCAAGCAAGCCCCTCCAAGTCCAGGCCAAGGAGCTGGCGGAGGCCCGAGGCTGTGGCTGTGGCGCCCCTTGACAGGAGCACTGAAGGCCTCCCTGTGTGTCCTGAGGAGGTAAAGGGGGCAGGTGCTTCTGGAAAGGCTGTAGGAAGAGGCTATCAGGAATCCAACACCACCCCTTTCTTCCAGGAAAGGAGCTGTGTCTTGTTGGCTGGTTTCTCTTCGGCACCTTTCCATAGTGATCTGTATGGTGAGTAATCCCATACTCATTTAACAGATGAGGAAACTGAGGCTCAGAGAGTTTATAACCCAGAGATTAGTGCAGATGAATGATATCAAACTGTATATCATAGTGTGAGTGTTGGGCCTGGGTTGTAGTTCAGGGTATCTGAAAGCTCTGACCCCTCCGTCCATGCATGTGAAATGTTGACATCCGTGCTTACAGGGATCCCACGGTCTCTGCTCCACAAAAACCCTAGCCTGAGCATCTCTCTGTGAGGTCACCCAGCATCTATACGGATAAGAGGGGCATGCTACAGCTGGTTGCTTCTCTCCTGTGTCCCCGAGGCTCAAGAGGGGCAAGTGTGAGCCTGGAGAAGAGTGCAGAGAGGAGGAATGGCCAGGGAGAGCCACAAAAGAGAGGGGAGGGAGGCAGGAGGGGGCACAGAAGGAAAACAACACTGAGGCAAGATAGAAAGATCAGTGGACTTTTGAGTCTGCAGTTACCAAGCTGGGTCTTCAGGGAAATGTTTTCATCTATGAAGTGGAGATAATACAATTGTACCTATTTCACAGTACTATTCTGAAAGTTAAGTGAAATAACAGGGTGAAAACCAGTAAGCCCCTGTGTTCAACTCATAGTCAGCCCCCAGTAAGTGTTTGTCGAATGTGAAACCATGAAGAGTAGAGGACTGATTCAGTGCCGCTTATGTCCTGTGACTATTAACTTACATTAATATTGAGCCCCTCATTCACCAAAAGCACAACATCTGATGACTAGAGGCTTTGCGCCTGCCCCAGCCCATTCCAGGAGCCAGGAGGCGGTCTTGCTCCCTCCAGCTTTGCTCTAGTGATCTCTGAAGATGCAGGCTTTGCCTCATTCCCCTAAATTCATCAGCATTCACAGAAGCTATGTCTTATACACTAGACTGAAGCAGGTCCTAATCAGGAACCCCAGGGAATCACATGTTTTCCACTGGGAGGAGGTGATTTTGGTCATTTTGATTCTTGGGAAGGACAGCACATCTCTGTGGATTTGCAACAGGACTGAAGAGCTCTCAGTGTAGTCAGGAATCTGGATTATGGTCCAGGCTTGGCCACGTCCTGGGTTATCCTGGACATACCTCTTTCTTCCTTGGGGCTTAGTATTTTCTTCTATGAACTGAGAGGGTATGTCTACTAGGATGATCAGCCATTCTTGTTTACCTGACATCAAAGGAGTTCCAGGGTGCGGAATTTTCAGTGCCCAAACCAGGAAAGTCCTGGGCAAACCAGGGCAAGTTGGTCACCCTATCTCTAAGCCCCGCCTTCTCTAATATTCATGTTTCAATTGCTGGTTTACTTGATTTTACCTGTTGGAGATGCTTTTGTTCATGAGAAATAGAATGCTCAGCTCACATTGGCTTTTGATATGAGAGCATTTATGGTTTACAAACAAGCGTTCTGGGCATAGGCAGTCTCTGTGCTGATGTGTCCCCTCAGTAGTATCATTGAGGACCTAGGCACCGTCTTTAGCATCTTGGCTTTTCATTCTCATGACTGTCACCCTGAGGTCACAGGATAGCTACTGCAACTCTAGGTATCACACAGCTACTCAAGGCAGGAAGGAGGAAAGCCAGTGGCATCAACTGCTCCTGTCACTTTTATGAGGAAGCAAAAGATTTTTCTGGAAAACTCCTAGTGGATGTCTCCTTAGATTTCACCTGCCACCTCTAGCTGTAGGAGAAGCTCTCTAACCTCCATAAGTGGGAGGCGGAAAGAAAGGAGCCACAGAGTATGCCGCCCGGATGAACATACGCTCCCCAGTGTTGCTTTTCTGAGAGCGGGGATGAGGTACCAGCGAATAACTTGATACAGAGGGAGAAAGAGCTCTGAAAAGCCGTAGGTCTTCCCCTTGGTGTTAGACAGGGGTGACTGTAATATGAACATTGTGAAGTTCAGGGCTCTGGGGTCAAGGGTGCAGAACAGAGGTGTGGGAAGGCCCTGAAAACAGCAATATGTTTTGCCTGGATTTGCTATAATCAAAGCTTGGAGGTATATCTAGGGGAGATTCCCCAGCTGTCCATATCTGGACCATCAGGGGCTTTTAATGTGTGTCTATCTCTGTGGAGCTCAAGGAAACTAGGCAAGGGTATCCTCTTCTTTCCTCATCCTCCCCAGAGGCTCTGGACCCTCCAGGCGCCCAAACCTATGTAGCACATAGATGTCGCTGAGTCCTGATACGTGACCACTGTGTCTCCTCTCAGGAGCTCAACTACTTCCTGACTCCATCGAAATAGCCATGTGAGTTCTGCCCATTCCTGAACAACTGTGCCTGTGGGATCCCAATAAAGTAGGCTGTTTCTTCACCAAAAGCACAGCTAACATTTATTGAGGGTCCACTCATGCCTGAGACTGCACTGAGCTCTCTACATAGGCTATCTCAATTTTATCCTGGGAAGGGAATTTGGCACTATCCCTGACTTAAAGACCAGGAAACAGAGGTTTGGAGATGGGTTGCCCAGGGCCACACGATTCCACAGGTCAGTCTGACTCCAGCGGCCCTCCGTTTCTTGTTGTAACAATCTGACTTCTGAGTGGGTTCCCCAGATCTTGTCAAATATCAGGCATTCTGTAGGCACTCAGTACATGTACGTGTGGAATTGTTAATTTCCTTGACCAATTCGTCTCCCTTTTCTGATTTCTGAAGACCTCAGCTTTTTGTTAGAAAGGAGTGTATCCTCAATGTCTTTCAGAACCATGCCTGATGCATACTGATACGTATTTGTGGAACGACTGTTACATAAAGTAGACACTCATTTCCCCAGGCTTCCTGGTATTTGCACTGATAGAGAAATGGGTGTGTCAACAAGGGTCTGTCATTCTTAGAGATTATTTGATTCAATTCTCTACTTTTATAAGTGACAGACAGAGACTAGGAGAGATGAAATGACTTGCCCAAAGCTCACATAGCAACGTTAGAAAGCGCCTGGACTCTACTCTATCCCCAAGCAGCAGCTGTGCCCAGATCCAGCACTCCTGTCCTGAGGGAGACAGGGAGGTGGCAGTTAGATCTGGACATTTCCAGGTCAGATTTCCACATCTGCTACTGGATCCTGGTTTACTGTGGGGGACACTGCTTCACTCTGACATGAGGCTTTATGTACCTGTGCAGAAATCCAGCTTTGCTTTGGAATAAAACGTTGGTTTGAATCTCAGTTTTACCAGTAACGAACTTGAGGGTCTTGGACAAGTTGCTTAACCTAAGTCTCAGTTTCCTGTCCTGTAAGGTGGAAATGATAACAGCTCTTATCTTGTATGATTGCTGTGAGGAGTAAATGAGGGGCTCCATATACTGCATTTTAGCATATAGTAAACACATAACACAGAGCGAGCTTTCAATAAATTGTCGTTGTTCTAAGTGCCCATCAACAGAAGAATGGATAAAGATGTGGTATATATATATATATATATACACACAATGGAATATTACTCAGCCATAAAAAGAATGAAGTAATGCCATTTACAGCAACGTGGCTGGACCTTGAGATTATCATACTAGGACCTTGAAGTTATCATACTAGGTGAGATTATCATACTAGAAGCAGACTCACAGTCATAGAAACAAATTTATGGTTGCCAAAGGGGATAAGGCAGGGAGAGGGATAAATTAGGAGTATGGGATTAACAGATACACACTACTATGTATAAAATAGATAACCAACAAGGACCTACTGTATAGCACAGGGAATTATATTCAATATCTTGCAAGACCCTGTAATGGAAAAGAATCTGTAAAAGACTATATATATATATATATATATATATATATATATATATATATAATATAAATTGCTGTTGTTATGGTCACATTACTACCATTATTAGACAGTGGCAGGTTGCAGTAGAATATTCAGCTTTGTGACTTCCCAACATTCTTCTCACCCTTGCTCCGGAGGAGCTCTATGGCTGCAAAGGGTCACTTATGACTGAGATTTTGCACCACTCCTCTGTCTCTTCTGACACACCATTCTCCCTGTTAATGCCCTCCCAGCTCTCCTAGAATCTTCCAAGTGGCTCAAATGAGCAGCTTGTTGGAGTCTAGCCGGCCTGCTGGAATGCCCTGACATTCTCTGGTGACCCTTCATCACTCTTGGTCAGAGGCTGGCCTGTCACTCAGCTGGTAGCTAACAGAGCCTGGAGACGAACTGCCAGGGTCCAGGAAAAGGACACCAGCCGCTGCCTCCTACGCGGTGCTCTTCTGCTACTCTGCAGCTGGATTAAGCCAACTGTTAAATAGCCAGGGATTTGGGGAGCTGGTGGTTAAACTGTTGGTAATTTGAAATCAACTGTGGTTGCAGTGTTTACACCATGGAACTCGGTAAATAATACAAACCCAGGAATGGTTTTCTCCTCCAGCCACTGGTGTACCATTGCATCACCGAACAAACCCTTCTCCTCCTAAAACTCAGTAGCTGAGCAGGAGACTACAAGATTCTGGACTAGGCACTTTGGTTAGCATACCCACAGTTTTCAAAAATTAATTATTTAAATTATAGAGGTAATACAAGGTTGTTATGGAGCATCCAAATAACACAGGACAAGTACAAACTGAAAAGTCAAGGTCTCACTCCATTTATCCCCTCTGGTTGCAGAGATATCCACTTTCATTTCCTTTTGTGTTTCTCCAGAATTCTTCTGTGGATACAGAAGAATGGCTATATATATAGTTTTATTGAATGGGTTGAACTTGAAACAAGAAACAGCTTCATTTTTCTCTTAGCTCTGCTATTGCTATCTATCACATTATATAGAAGCTCTCTGACTTGCCCCTGAAGACTGGCTTGAGCAGACACAATAGCTTTCTGACCACTTTCAGGCATTGAAAAAATAGTCTAGCTTAGTTCAATTTAAAACTTAAGTGTCACATCCAGTTCAAAGCTTCTCTTTTCCCCTAATCATCAGCCTGACCTGTGGCTCAGAAACCTGCAGTGGGAAAGGGGCCATTCATTCTCCTTCTGTCTGCTCCTCCTAGGACCAGAGGAAGAGAGATAAAGTTCTTTTTATTTCGTGGCCGCTCTTTGTAGTTCTTTCTTGGCTGATGTAGTTACTACACATCTTCTAGTATGGCAGCAAGTTCTTGGGAGGTCTGTCATAGGGGACCTCCTCGCTGTCCAGTTTCCTGCTGGCTGACCTATTGTGAGCCTTACTCGGGGCCGGCCCCTACAGGTACAATCAATAGCTTCTTACTGGTGGACTCCCTTTGCCCCAGAGGGCAGCCTTATTGGGTGGGATCTCATCAAAGCAGTTCTAGTATGGCTACTTTTATTTTTTTAGTCGGGATATAGTTGCTTTACAAAGTTGTGTTAGTTTCTGCTGTACAACGAAATGAATCAGCTATATGTATACCTATATCCCCATATCCCCTCCTTCTTGGACCTCCCTCCCACCACCACCCCATCCCACTCATCTAGGTCACCACAGAGCATCGAGCTGAGCTCCCTGTGCTATACAGCAGGTTAATTCAAAAAGACACATGCACCCCAATGTTCACTGCAGTACTATTTACAATAGCCAGGACATGGAAGCATCCTGGATGTCCATAGACAGATGAATGGATAAAGAAGATGTGGTACATATATACAGTGGAATGTTAGCCATAAAAAGGAATAGTATGGTTACTCTTCATAACATCCACTAGGCTCATAGGAAACTCATGGGAAATTCATTGGAAACAGTCTCGACCCACTGAATGGTGGAAGTGCAGCTTGCCCAACCACTGACCTTTCTCCTCTTGTCCTCCGTCATGTCTAGCTCCAGCCAGTGGTAAGTAGGCAGCAGTCATTTGCTCAGAACTCTCACCTTGTTACACCGAGGTACACCCAGGTAAGCCTATGAGATGCTATAGCTCAGCAAGTGTTAAGCTAGGCAGTAAGAAGCCAGTCTCCCTTTCCTGTAGGTACCTCATGTCTTGTGAATTATTCCCTTGGGATTTTCATCTATTGGCTAGTTTTGAGGGGGAAAAAAAAAGCATTACAAGACTCTACTCATATGAGTAACCTAAGCTTCCCTTTGACTTTCTAGTCTTCTCTCTAGGGTGGGAGTCAGCAACTGAGTGAGGGCCTCAGGACAAGTTTTGCCATCTTTTCACAAGTTCAGCAAGTTGTGTTTGGCACTTCCCTTTAGAATGTAGGGGTCTTTAACACCTACAGTTTTCAGCTTTGGGGCTTGAAATGAAACTTAAAGACAGTCCATATAATTTAATTCAGCAGATGGGATTATTCTACACATATTATTCTACCATCTGCTTTTCTTGCTAAGCAAAATACTATATCTTGGGCATATTTTCTGTCATTATATGTAGATCTACTTCTTTTTTCTTTTAGTTGCATTTTATTTTTCCTCACACATTTCTCTTCTTTTCTTCTCTCATGTGCGTGACCATTTCATAAACCAGTATTTTTAGAACTGCCTAGTATAGCAAGCAGTATTTTTTTCGTCTTTTTTAAGATTTTGCATTTTTTAATCGTTGTGGAGGTCTTAAGAAAGGTTGGGGAATTTGAATATGCCTGTGTTCACTAGGGATGCACCGCTTTACCCTAAGTAGCATAGATCTTTAGAAACAGTTTAATATGTCATTGTATTGATATATGGTGATATATTTAATCAGTTCCCTGTTGGTGGACATTTAACTGTTTCCAGTTTTTCCCTATTATAGACCATGTTACACTGAACATCCATGTGTCTTATATTCTCATGCACTCACTCATTGGCTTTAAGTAAGGGAGACATCATAATATCAGATCCTTTCCCACAGAACACTTTTTCAGAAACCGCTTTGTAGCTAGAAGGCAGAGAGAAAGACTAGACTCAGGACACATGGGTTCCTGGAAAGGATACTTGAATGACGTTGATCCTGTTAACTTTCCTTTTCAGTAAGAATTCTGCAAGAGTGACACCTGGTGGGCTCTGAATCCAGGTCATGGACCATTGGTCTGAGGCCATCGAGCATCCAGTGCCTGTCATTCAGCAGGAGCTCAATACATGTTTGTTTACCCTGAAGCATGTGAACCATCCCTGTATAATGGCAGGCAGCTCAGGAACAGCTGCGCATGTAACTACAACTCAGACGGATTGACTTAATTGTACCTTGTAAATCAGGCTTAGTTTCAGCATCATACTGGTCCCTGAGTTAGGTCTTCACAGCTCAGTACCCCCAGTAGGGTCATGGGACCCCATGAAAGATGCTTGGCCCAGAGTGTAAATACTTAGAGCACAAAAGAGGAGGTGCCCACACAAAATGTGATCAGACTATTACTTTTTGAGCCTGGACTAAGTCACATTTAAAGAAATAGCATCTGGTAGAAAAATGCAACTGAAAGTATTTCAAGTGTTTCACAAGGAAGCTTACGTTCATACAGTGCAGTCTTCTTTAGACACGCCTCTTAGCTTCAGTCCGTCTCCTTCGCCAGGCAGTGGGTCTAGGACCAACTCTTTCCTCTCTTTTCTCTCTCTCCTTTCCACAAACTCCCCTTATCCCTGAGTCCACTGAGCTCTCCTGTGCACTTCTCTGCCCTTCTAGGCACCTCCCTACTGTGGTGTTCTCCCTTGTTGATCACACACACACACCCCTCCAGACCTGTGAACTTTTTTTGCTGCACTGTATTCCCTGGGAAGTATAATTCACCTTACTCACACACATGACTGCAGCTTTTCTCACAACCATCAGAAACTTTGGGAATTCCAGGGAATACAATTTTCCACTGCTTTACACAATAAAGTGTACATGGTAAAAGCATCTTCCCCTGGCTGTCACACATCCTTATCTCACATCTTCCTCCGTCTATGTGGCAGACACTCTTATTGGACCCTTCCTCCAAATCCTGTTGTACAAGAATCAGAGACATATCCAAGGCAATGTTTCTGAAGTCCGACACTGATGCCATGATTTCTGGATGCTTGGGAACGCACATTAGTGTCTTCCTCCCAGGACCTACAGCACCCCTGCTGTGCTCAGTGGCTGGAGCCATCTGGGGAGAGGTTAGCATTGGTTCAAATGCTGCAGTGGATCCTGAAAGTTCATTCTTGGGGGCAGGTTCTCTCTTAGAGGGAGATCTGAGCAGTGTACCTTCCAGGCTGTCACAGGGCTCCTTCTAACGCTCTCCAGGAGGGCCAGGAATACTGCCCATCCTAGAAGCACATGATGTGCAAAAGAGCTTAGTTCCTGTGGCTGGATGCAAACTGAGCAGGTCCATTCATAGGAGACCCTGGCAGCTTCTCTTTAGCAGAACTGAGTGAGCAACTCTGAGCAGGTCCTCTCCAGGAACAATGATGTTCAACTTCAGGTGATCTGACGTGTGTGCTTGGGTGGGCTCCCAAAGCAGCCCAGAGCCCAGAGAATGGGCAACTTATTTTTAAGCAAATGTTTCATCTCTTCTACCATCAGTTATTGAATAGCAATGATGCAACTCTTTTATTATTATTATTTTTTTTTATTTTTTTATTTTTGGCTGTGTTGGGTCTTCGTTGCTACGCACGGGCTTTCTCTAGTTGCGGCGAGCGGGTGCTACTCTTCGTTGCGGTGCGCGGGCTTCTCATTGTGGTGGCTTCTCTTGTTGCGGAGCACGGGCTCCAGGCACGCGGGCTTCAGTAGTCGTGGCTCGCGGGCTCTAGAGCGCAGGTTCAGAAGTTGTGGCGCACGGGCTTAATTGCTCCACAGCATGTGGGATCTTCCCGGACCAGGGCTCGAACCTGTGTCCCCTGTATTGGCAGGCGGATTCTTAACCACTGCGCCACCAGGGAAGCCCCGCAACTCTTGTACTAGTTATGGGTGATGGAACAGAAAACAAGAAGAAGCTCCTGCTCTCAGTTTGCTTACAGTTTAATGAAGGAAAAAGAACTAAGTAGTTAATTATTTATCACTTGGAGTAATAACTACAACTAAGAATCCTGATAAGCACAACTAGCCTTTGCGAACAGTATAGGGGTCATGTATTCAAAGGAAGTGGAAAGAAGAGAGATGGTTTCTCATACAAGCTTCATCTGTTCGCTCCTTGGAAATGAAGTCAGGAAAGTGGGAGTTTTGGAGTCTCAGAGGTCTCCAGAGGAGGGACATCTAGGATCCAGCCTCTGGTCCAGCCCACTGATACCCATAAATGTGGAAGTTGGGAAGGGAGCATCGTGATGGGCATAAGAAGTAGAGGTGTCAGAGGCATCTGGGTCTTTTTTCACTCTACCCTGGATGGGGATTCAGTAGAAGGGAATGAAATCAACTGAGAGATTTACGGAACACGTTAGCTATCATCCACCCAAATTTTCTGTATCATGAAGTCATTGAAGTACTTTCCCACAGTCTTCCAACATGGATGGTCAGAGCTGGACCATTCAGAGGCTATGTAGCCAATGTTTTTTCAGGGAGTCTGCCCCTCTGGCGTCCAAAAGTCTCCCTCACCTGCTCTTGTCCTGTATGGCCAATGGTTTGCCATGCTATATCTGGACCATGGCTCTTGGGTAGATGCTTGTCTATGTTTGTCAGTCTCTCTCTCTCTCTTTCTCGCAGTGCCCCTTGGATTCATTTTTATACCATTTTTAAGAATTTATGAAGGGGAAGTTAAAAAATGAGTGGCAATAATATCACTTGTCATTTTTCTTTTCCTTAGAACCTCAGCAGGGGCTGGAGTGGTTAGGAGACCCCCTCCAATCCTCACCCAGTGGTGACTTCACCACATCTCTCCTCCTCCTTGGGTTCAGTTCTGGAATTTAAGCCCAGAAGAAATCATCATCATTGCCACACACTGAATGCAGCCCCACTGGAGCAGGGGAATTGGAATGGGGGGGGGGGGCCCTGGGAGCCATCTCAGGCTGCATGTGGGCCCCTGTGGCAGCAAGGAAAACATAGTATTCACTGAGACAGTAAGTGAAAATAGGAGAGGAGCTGGTAAGAAAATAGGGCTCAGGGAGAAAATCTCAGAAAATCAGCAGTCAGGAAAACCAGAGGCCCTCTACTGATAACAAAGTGATGCAATTTGTGTGGGATTTTTCAGTGTGGACCCCGTAGTGGGGGAGGAGCAGGAAGAGGCAGAAGATGGCCAAGGGGTGCCTCAGCAGGAGGAGCGGACAGGCAACAAGACTCAGGGCCAAAGCGTGCTCATTATTCAGTAACCTCAATTCTCCATCTGGCTTGGTCTTAAAATTAAACTGGATGCAGCAGCAGGAGGTGATGTGTCCAGAGGGCTCGGGCTGGAGCTGGCTGAATCTTTCTCACAGCTCACACTGCAGTACAAAAGGGCTGCACACAGCAAGAGCTTGTCTGTGACAGCAGAGGGCACTCTTTCCTAACGGACGGGGCTGACTCTGGAAGACTGGGCTGAGGGGGGAAGGAGGTTCAGCCAGAATAAGAAAAAACCCAACTAGCCATTCTTTTCAGCCAGAGGGGATCAGGGTGCCTCATTCAGAGCTGGGACAATGGCCACCTATGTGGTGCAACCAGCGGGATTACCTGATGCTGAAAGAGTCATAGACTTGGGCTCTTGTCTGTTGATGTGGCATTTATTCTATAATTATGGATTGAGTGTCGTCTATGTATCAGCTGTGGATACAGAAGAGATGGATGAGGAGGCGGTATTTTATGGTGAATAAGAGAGTGGGTTCTGATATACAATGCCTGGGTGAGAGACACAGGCCGGCCACTTCCTGTGTGATCCTGGGTAATTTACTTAATCTCTCTGGGCTGTGTTGTCTTCTCTAAGATGGCAAAGGTGATAAGAACACTGACTCAGGGTTATTCTGAGGGTTAAATAAACTAACACAGATAAATTCTTTGAACTCTGCCTGGCGCACAGAAGCTCTCATTAAATGCTGGCTCTTAGTCTTGTTCTCAAGAAGCTCTCACTTTAGTGAGTCTGTCAAAAAATATTTATTGAGTATTCTGTAATATTTCAGGGACCCTGTCAGCGGCTGGGGATGGTGTGGTGAAGACAGATGTGATAGTACCTGTATGGAGCTTACAATCTAGATGGTAAGAAAAATAACCCTTATACATAAATGAAATAGTTGGAAGTATTCTAAATGCTAGAAAGAAGTATGGGATGTTACAGAGCTAGTGCCAGCTCTGCTCCCACCAAACATGGTGAGCTTGGGCAAGTTACTTCATCTCTCTAGCTCTCAGTTCTCCTCATCTAGAGAGGGAAAAGATCAGCTTGATCACGGGTTTTGCAGACTGGTTGCCATCATGATAGTAGCACTGTCAGATCCACCTGGCAGTTCAAAGGGTCCATCATGGGGTGGTTCCACTGACTCTGAAGCGCCCCCCCCATACATCTTTGTGCCCCCTCCTTGCACATATTAGCAGCCCCTATGGTCTCCCATGATGCTTTTAGGGTGAGCATTGTCTTTCCATCCACAAAGGTGGGGATCCTTGACCAAGATGATCTCTAAGATTCTTTCTAACTTCAATATTCGGATTCCATGAAAACTTCTTCCCTGTGGATCTGCTACCAGGCCTGGAATATTCTTGTTCTTTCTCTATCAAGATGCAATTATTACTTGTATGGGGTATTATCTTTTGCTGTAACTTCAGTTGATCAGATGTGAGTTGCCTGTAGCCATAGGTCTGATAGCCATAGGAACTCTCAATAGTGATGCCCTGGAAGTCAGTATCATAATAGAGGACCTCTGCGAAGGGAATGCCACTCGATGCTCTGTGGTAACCTAAATGGGAGGGAAATCTGAAGGGGAGTAGCTAAATGTATGTGTGTGTCTGGTTCCCTTTGCTTTACAGCAGAGACTGACACGGCATTGTGAAGCAACTACACTCCAATAAAAGTTAATAACAAAAATAATAGAGGGTCTCTGGGTCCTGGCTGTTAGAACCCAGCTGAGGGTGAAACTAACCTGCTTCTGAATGACAACTGAATAATTGGCTCACGTAGAAAGCCTTGAATGGGCAATGGCAGATCTGGCTGTGATTTTCAGAGTTTCTGGTTGATCTGCCTCCCATCTGACTTGAAAATCGTACTGTTGTCTGAGCCATCGTCATGAAGCAGCACAAAGCTCTGCAGTGTCATTTGTGTGAACAAACGTCGGGTAGGATGATGGCCTTTTTGGAGTGCTGGCAGTTACAGAAAAGGCACCTGGTATGTATCTCCCTTTCACTCACGAAGGATGTATATGACCTTCTCGGAGGGGTCAGTTCTCTCCAAGATGTCTCATACATCTGATAGGTCAAATGCTTTGATCAAGTACAGGATGCACAAGTAAAACCTGCTGGGGTTCCTGGTTGTTCTTAGTTATGAAAAGGAGACTATGGTGCCCACTGTTTGCTGACCCATCCCAAAGCTGCCCTGATGTTCAAATTAGATGCCTGAATACCTAGCAAATCAACAAATCTTCTGAGTGTGCATTGTGCTGGTGCCTTCTGCGCATGGTGAAAGATGGGTTAAGGTATAATGACTGTCATCAGGGCTGATGGACTCTGCACTGCTGGCCTGGGCTTGGGAAAAGTGTGTTACCTGTGTTCTCAACCTCCTCATCAGTCTCTCTACTCTTCAGACTCTCCATACACCCACCAACAGGGTATTCGTAAAATAGGATGAACAGTGTTTCATATTCTCTTATCAACCTTCAGAGGTTTCCTGCACCAACGAAGTCAAGAGCTCCTTATTGGAGCATTCAGTGCCCTTTACAGTCAAGTTCCAACTTGCCTGTCTAATGTCTCTGTATCATTTTACTCATTGACCTCTGTATCTGTCAGCCCAGGATGCCATACTGAATACCACACACTGGGTGGCTTAAAAAACAGAAATTAATTTTCTCCCAGTTCTGGAGGCTGGAAGTCCAAGATCAAGGGGCCATCAGGGCTGGTTTCTGGTGAGGCCTCTCCTCCTGGCTTGCAGGTGGCCGCCTTCTCACCGTGTCCTCACAGGGCATTTCCTCTGTGCAAGCACACTCTTGGTGCCAGTTCTTCTTCTTCTAAGGACACCAGTCATATTGGTGTCCTTACGACCTCATTTAACCTCAGTTACCTCCTTAAAGATCCAGTCTCCAAATACAATCACATTGGGGGTTGGGGCTTCAACATATGAATGGTGGGTGAGGCACAATTCAGTCCATAACAACCTCTAAACACATTGTGACTTTTCATATTTCTGTGGCTTTTTCGCCTGCCAGTCCCAAATGGTACTATCTTGTTCCTTATTTCCTATTTACTGAACTTTTACTTACTCTGCCCAGTTTAAACGTACCTTTGAGAAAGCCATAGAAAGCAGTGGTTACCAGCTGGGGAGACAGACCTTAGTGTGAACCCTAGCCCACCATCTCTAGTCATGAGACTTTGAACAGGTTACCTACTTCTTGCTTTACAAAAATGGAAAGAACATAATTTTCCTTAGAGGGCTGTTCTGATGGTTAAAAGTCATAATGTTGGTAAAGTTGCTCATCCCAGTGTGGGCACACAGTAAGCCTCTAAGAGAACTATTCTTAGTGATTTTATAGAACTTTAATAAAATTCACTGTCTGTAAAGATAGATTCTATTTCTGTCAGAACACTGCATTTATTTATTTATTTATTTATTTTGGCTATGCCACGTAGCTTTCGGGATCATAGTTCCCTGACCAAGGATTGAACCTGGGCCATGGCAGGGAGAGCGCCAAGCCCTAACCACTGGACCACCAGGGAACTCCAGAACACTGGATTTAAAGAGGAATCTTTACATATACGTGTCTGATACTAGATTATGAAACTCCCTAACAGTGAAGAACTATGTCTGACTCATCTTTCTCTCTCTATACCTTAGGCCATGCATATTATATAACAGAAGTTTCATAACAACAGCTCCAAAGAGTTTGCAGTTGGTAAGTCAGTTCTGAACATTCCAGCAGACGTTTAGCACCGAAAACATCACTTTCTCTTTGAGTATCTATTCAGTTCTTTGCTTGCAGAGTCATGAAGACAAGAATCTGTTGAAGAATGCCTTCTGCATTCTCCCTCCTTTTGCATAGGGAGAAGGCAGGTCTGTTCAGGGCAGCTCCAGTATCTAAGAACAGAAGCCACTGGTAGCTATGGTCAGCCTGACACAAAAGGACAGCTTAACTTAATGTGACCTCTGTAAAAACTGAGAAACAATGTGCCCTTTCAGGATAAGTTTTCTCTACTTAGCATCTGGTTGCTTATTTTACCATCCAGGCTTAGGAAGGGAGAGAAAGAGGTGTTTTGAGATTGATTTTTCTTGCCTTGCTCACCGAAACCGACTCTGTGAGAGAATGGAAGTTCTCAAGAAGATTGAGGGATGTGGGTTAGATATCTGATCACTTGGAAGACAGAGATTCAATCAACTCCCACCTCAACACACACTAGTGCCCTTTTTCTTGCAGAGTGGAACTGTCCATGTTCAGCTGTGTGAGTCAAGGGCGGAGGTTCATGTCCCCCATAGGGACTATGTCGTGTGAGTTGGAGGGGTTCAGTAGCCCACTCTGTGGTTCCCATGGGGCTCAGAGCTCACAGATTTGAGCTAGTGGGGACCACAGACAGACTCCCTGATCTAAGAGAGAACTTCAGTCTCTGTGCTGATGGGGACACTTTTCTAGGAGTGACAATGATACAGGGAAGAGGGGAGAACTATGATGAAGGGAGATTGACAAGAGTTTAGAATAAAAGGTAGTGACAAATGCTGTCCTTACTGACTTGAGGCAAGGAACAGGAAAGGATAGGAGTGACTCAGAGATGGCAGCTGGGGCCAGTGAGAGAATGTTGAAATCTACAACAGAAATAGGACATGAGGAAGGGAACTAGTTCTGTAGAAGAAGAGGTTTTTGATTCTAGATGAGATGACTGAAGTTGAGATGACTGAAATGCCTGAACAAAACTTCTAGTAGTGGAACATTCCTTTAAACATGGAGCTCAGGAAAGAAGTTAGGGGATACAGATTTTTGAATTATTTGCATAGAAGCCATAGTTAAAGCTTTGAAAGTGATGGGATTCTTGAGAGTAGAAAGGCTAGAGGGAAGAATCAGGCCCTGAGAAACAATCCGTCAAAAGGATGAAGAAGTCCACAAAGGACAGAGCAAATGTGAGGTTGGAGTAAGACTGAGCCCCGAGAGATTTAGGGGAGCAAGGGAAAGATTTGCTAGAGAGATGAGGTTGCAAACTAATAGTCAGTCGCTGCAGAGAAGGTAAGAATGGGAAGTCCTATCAGGCTATTGTGGTTAGACATTAGGTGGTCATGAGTAAGCTTTAAATTGACCAACAGGATATAACAGAGGAGACTTGCTATGGGCTGAGTCATACACTCCAGAAATTCATGTGTTGAAGTCCTAACCCGTAGGACCTCAGAATGTGACTGTATTTAGAGATAGAACCTTTAAAGAGGCAATTAAGTTAAAATGAGACTATTAGGGTGGGATGTAATCCCAATATGACTGGTGTCCTTATAACAAGAGGACATTTGGATACAGACACATACAGAGAGAAGCCCATGTGAAGACACAGGAAGACCATGACCATCTGCAAGTCAAGGAGAGAGGCCTCAGAAGAAACCAACCCTGCCAACACCTTGACCTTGGACTTTCAGCCTCCAGAATTGTGAGAAAGTAAATTTCTATTGTTTAAGCCACCCAGACCCTGGTACTTTGTTACGGCAGTCCTGGAAAACGAATGCAAGATCAAATATAGTTTACTCATCACTCTCTTTTCTGGATCCAAAGAAAATCAGAATATCAGCAGCGTGGAGGATGATCTAGTGAATGACGACACAATCCGTCTCAGGGCCAGCAATCAATGCAGGGGTCTGTAAGATCTTAAGTAGTTTTCAGTTTGTCTAAATATTAGAATCACCTGGGGAATAAAATGAATTAGAAAATCTTGATTCCCGGGCATCACGTCAGATTCTTAAAGAATTTGGAAGGGAGACCCAAGCATCCATACCTTTTAAAGCCCCTCAGTGATTCCAATATGCAGTCAAGATTGAACAAATGACCTCATGAGATATGCATCCACCACAGGCCAGGGAAACAGACTGCATGTCTGAAAGTCCCCTCAGGCGGTGAAGGCCTAGCCATGCTGGGAAGTCCACAGGGCCTGGGAACTCTAGGAGACACAGACTCAATGATCACTGCATTTGGAAGGCCCATGGCATGGGTAGGACTTTTAGGTGATACAAGACACACTCTTTCTTTGTCCCCCAGAATGTAGTGAATCTTTGAGAAGTTGTCAGGAGGAAAAGGTGACAGGTGCGGACTGAGCAATAAAGATAATATTTAATCTTTACTCCAGTAGCCTCTAAGAGAATCAATAATTGGTGGAAAAGAAAGAGAACCAATGCTTAGTAAGGCAGTTTGTATCTTCACATTCAAGTCCATTTCCCATTTAACAAACTAGGAATTGACATGCCCGTGTTATAGAAGAGGAAGCTGAAAGGCTCTGCAGGATTAGATAATTTTCCTAAAGACACATGTCTGGTAGAGATGGATTTTGAATCCAAGTCTGTCTGACTAAAAAAATTCATGATATTGCCATCATATCGTGCTTCCTCCCCAGTTAGGGGGAGTAGCTCAGGATGGGAAGTGTGGTAGACTTACACTGTGTCAACTTAGTTAAGCAGGAATTAAATTTCCCAGAATTCCCTCCCCTGCATAGTTCCACGTAAGTGTGGACCACACGAGATATTTGTGCAAGGTTCGCAAGGTGGAAGTAAAGTAGTGGCTCTCTATTCTTTTTCTGCTTTGAGAGGCATAGCTGTACCCAAGGCCCTGTGTGGTCCTCTCTCTAGTAGCTCACTTTGCTGGTGTGGGGCAGCAGCCTGCAGCTCAGCTCCTACCAGATCGTCTCCTTCAGCTCTCTGACTCCTGGGCCTCGTTCACGTCTAGCTTAGTGATGAAGGGTGCTGACTTCTCCTGCAGGGCAACCTCATCATCAAAGTGAGTGGTTTGCAATTCTCAGCGACTAATGCAGGTCTCAGCTCATTCTCATAGGTGCTACTCATTCGTGCAGGTTCCAGAGTGCCCTTGCTTCTCCTAAATGCCTGCTCTGTGGACTTCAGGCTGCCACACCAGACACAGAAAGCTCTTTAACCAGTCCATCTTCAACCCAACCATAGAAAGTTTG
The DNA here is from genome assembly GCF_028023285.1 of Balaenoptera ricei. Taxonomy (NCBI): domain Eukaryota; kingdom Metazoa; phylum Chordata; class Mammalia; order Artiodactyla; family Balaenopteridae; genus Balaenoptera; species Balaenoptera ricei. The sequence goes on along the minus strand of NC_082639.1, from coordinate 115,192,460 downwards.
ACAGTTCCCAAAATTGTGTAATGCCAAATCCCTACAGTAATATACTTTAGTCTATATATTGCCTAGTGGTTCTGTTTCTTTAACTGAGACCCGATGACACAGGAAGCATGGTGCCCAAAGCTTTTTGAGTGCGCAAGCTAGAATCACTATACTGAGAAATCTTGTTCTTAGATATCTCTCACTTGGGCAACTTGTCAGAGGTACTGCCACATGTTCTCAAATCAGACAGTAGTTTTGGGCCACAAGGGTAGAAATTATGTGTCAGATCAGTGGCTTGTGGCTCATGGCCCAGGGATAGCCAACCAGTGACAAAAAGTGTCTCTGCTTCACTGCACTGGGTCCTGGGGCCTTTGTCAGCCTCACAGGCGTAGTTCCCAGACGCTCTGGGTCAGAGAGAGGTCAAAGGATGGTCCTTCTCCAAAAGGGGCTGAAATGCTCCCCGGGGTGACATCCTCATGATAAAACTGAATACAAGATTGAGGGAGAGACTCTCTCTTTAGGCCTGGCAGTGAAGCTCCACCATGTCCCCCATGTCATTCTGAATCCCAGGAGCCCTGATGGTTATGGCAGAGTGAGAATCTGGAGATGACAGAGATAAAGGAGCTGTTAGAAAAGCCCTCACTGTTTCCACAAATATCCCGTCCCATCTCTCCATCTACTCAAGGGGGCTAGAGTAGGCAAATAGTCCATTCCTAATATACAGCATCCCACAGTCCTGACCTTACGTTCAGAGCAATCACCCCTAGAGCTCTTATGAGGAATTTTGGACAGCATTTTTCTGTGCAACCCTCCTGATCTTGGATTTCCATAAATTCCACATGGCGATCTTCCCAGGGCCCTTCAGTACCTTTTTTTACCATCACCACAAATAATAGCAGTAGCACCAAGGAGGTAGCAAGGTATCTCATAGGCTCTGCCATGTAAAGTAGCTAAATGTGGACTTCGCTGGTGGTCCAGTGGTTGACTCCGCGCTCCCAATACAGGGGCCTTGGGTTCGATCCCTGGTTGAGGAACTAAGATACCGCATGCTGCACGGCGTGGCCTGAAAAAAGAAAAAAGTAGCTAAATGTGTTCTATAGGACTGGTCTCTGGGTCATCCTTGAAAAGTTCTCATGATCTCTCTGGGGACAATGACCCTAGTTTGGGAATTGCTGGTTGAGATGAGTGAACGCAAATGTACTTCTCATAGTGACATTTACCCATCCCCTAAAAATATGGTCATGGCTATTCCCAGCTGCACAGAATCACTCTCCCTCACAACAGTTCACTCTCTGGAAGTACCGAGTGCTCCTCCCCAGAAATTCTCTCTGCCTGCTGTGCACCAGGAGAACGTGTTGTTCTTTTTCACTGAGAAGACAAGAAAAAGCTTCTCTCAATAACTTACCCCTGCTCTGGGGAAGGGGCTGGGCTGGGACTCAATGATCACTCTAGATTCAGAGCTCACTGGGTGAGCACAAGATGTCACAGGTTGGGTTTCCAGAGAAGCAGACCTTGACATGGAAATTAGCATGTAGGAAATTCATCAGGGAGTGATCTCAGTGTCAAAAATTGCCAAAGGAAGCAAGCTTGTATAGAGGGAGAAGCTGAAGCTGAGCTTTGAAGCGGTCTCCACAAAGGTCTCAGCCAGCCCCCATAGATAGCGTGGGCTGGGATGTTCTCTCAAAGTGGTCCTGAGTTGGAGTGAAGGGGTTCTGCTTCTATACCACAGTGACTGATGATCAACCATTGGATGCATTACTGTGGGAAAGGAAAGTGATCTTAAATAAAGTGACCAAGGCACTTTCCCAAGAGGGCCGATGACTGCAGGCTTATCTGCCAGTGGAAATCCCAGCACCTGGGGGAATAAGTCCTCCATTCCTGACAGGATCTGGGTGGTGTATCACAGCATCCATTACACAAAATCAGAGGCAATTTAAAACATATATCTGTGGAGATGGGCGGAATTCTTACCTCCTTGTTTAGGAACATATGGCCTCCTGAAACAAGAACTCATTTCAGGAATTCTGATTTCCCTAGGAGGGTCAGGGTGAGCAGCTACAGTGACATCATTGGGCATGTGCCTGGGGGCTTATCGGGTAGATCTGGGGGAGGACACTGGACGACATTAACCCTCATTTGAAGGACACCCCAAAGACCATAAATCCCTCTTTCTTCTCATGTTTCCACACTTAGCTCAAGCCCAAGTGTTTCAAGTGTGGCCATGACCCCGTCTTCTCTCTGCTCCAGTCTATACTGTCTCTCTCTCTTCTGTAATGTTCCAGGTTTGTGAGTGGTGGCTCCCAATTGTTTTCCAGCTTAGTGTCGGGAGGGATCACTCCTCATACCCCCACAACCTCTGTGGTCAGCTGATGGGCACCCCATCCCCATAATTACGGTAAATACTTGGTGGTTTGACTGATTGGAAGGATCAAGGTTATAGGGATGCAGAGGAATGATAAATCTTGAGATTACTGTAATATCATGATAGCTTCCCCAGTTTTATGCACCGATGGGAAATAGAGGAGACCAGGATGGCTGACAGGACCTATCTGCTTTTAAGCAGAGTCCTGTTTCCAAGACCGAAACTGAAAAAGAAGAAACAAATACAGTCCCCCTCTTCTCAGCGCCAGTCTGGCAGACTGGTCCCTCCGACACTGCTTATATGAGCCTGGGATTATTGACTCTCTTCCCATACCCGGTGAGCTTTGCATTCTCTCCCAGTCATCACTACGCCAGAGGCTTTTTTCCCCTCTATCCCCAGAATGTGAAGCTCCTGGGGTTTGCTTCAGCCTTTTGCCACAGCTCTGCCCTTTTTGCAGGATCTGGAGTAAAGTTGAGTTACTCATATCTGTAAGAATCTGGTGCTTGAACTCCTCCATAGACTACTAGTATCTGAATATATATATATATCTGAATCATTTTGCTGTACACCTGAAACTAACACAACACTGTAAATTAACTATACTTCAATTAAAAAAAGGTTTAAAAAATGGGCAAGCAGTTATTTCATAGAAGAGGAAACCCAGAAGGCTAACAAGCATGTGATAATTAGAAAAATGGAAACAAAAATGCCACTGAGATCTCTCTTTATGCCCACTGAGTTGGCAAAATTGAATCACTAATTAATGCCAAGGGTTACTTGGGATGTCAGGTTAGGGGATGGTCATGCACTGATAGAGGCAGTAGCAATTTGGGGGACCACTTGTCAGTACTTGTTGCATTAATCCCACTCCTGGATATATATTCAGAGAAATTCTCACACAGGTCCTTGGTGGGACATGAAAAAGGAAGTTTGTCAGTGTTTGCAGTAGTGACAAGTTGGGGATAATCTAGGTGTCCATCACTGGGGGATTAGATAAGGAAAGTGTGGTGGAATAATGTGCAGAAGTTAGGAGCAATGAACTAGATGTACACACAGCAACATGGGTAGATCAAAAAATAGCACCAAGTGAAAAACAGAGCAATACCATAGGTAAATAAAATATTTAGACTCACCGAAAATAATATTCAACACATGTAAGTGAAGGAAACACATCAAACATATTAGAATGATTGGAGGCTAAGGAATGAGAATAACAACTAAAGATACAAGGCCGTAAATAAGGAAAACTAGAGAAAATAGGTATGGCCCCACAGCGGGAGTGAGCATGAGCTGAGAAGTGCGATTAACTAGGCACCAGAGGTGACAAAATAGAGAGGAAGGAAAACAAAACAAACACAAAAATGAAGGAAGTAATAAGAAGAGAAAATATAGAATAAAAAAGCAAACTGTTAATAAAATAAATGTTGTATTCAGTACAAAACCAAAAAACTATATGTTACATTAACACAACACTGTAAATCAACTATACTTGGATAAAATCAATTAAAAACCAAAACCAAAACCAAAAAAAAAAAAACCTATATGCTACATATAAGAGACATATCTAAAGGAAAGTTGCTCAGAAAGTTAGAAGTGAAAGATTGGACAGAGACATATGAAGGCAAAAAGCACTGAATGAGAGTGGAAAAGGCTAAAATATGTGAGAAAGCTCTAAGCCTCATAAATCTTTGGAATTAAATATCATGCCATCAAAATACTTGACACATGGGCTGCAGGAAATGGAAGGAGAAATAAACTTAATCACAACGACAAAAACAAATGATGCCTGTAGACCCACAGCAGATCAAGTAGATAAAAAATAAGGGTGCATATGATTCTAATGATATATGATTAATAAGAAGTTCCTAATGAATATATATTGAACTTCTGATTCTGGTAACAGAGAATTCACTTTCTTTTAAGTACTCATAGATGATCTATCAAAATTGACCATATTTTAGGTCACAAAGAAAACCTTTAAATATTATAAAAGCAATCAAATTATTTTAAAAATCACAAAATTAAGGGAAAAATCCTTTCATCAGGTGATTAAAAAAAATCCCTCTTTTAAATAATTTTCAAGGTCAAAGAAGAAAATAAAACTGATATTACAGACTTGAAAATAATTATAATCAAAACACTACCTATCAAAACTTATGGGATATGATTAAAACTGGTCTTTAAACAATTGGAAAGAGTACCAACAAGGAAAAATGAAAAGAAATGAACTAAGCATTGAAATTAAGAACAGGAAAATATCAACAAAACTAATTAAGATAAAAGCAAACATTACTGAATAAAACAAACAGAAAAATGCCAACAGAATATATGAATAAGCTCAAAAGCTTTTCTATGAAAAATAGATACACCACTGAATAGACTGATCAAGAAAGAGGGGACAGGGCTTCCCTGGTGGCGCAGTGGTTGAGAGGCTGCCTGCCAGTGCAGGGGACACGGGTTCAAGCCCTGGTCTGGGAAGATCCCACATGCCGCGGAGCAACTAGGCCCGTGAGCCACAACTACTGAGCCTGTGCGTCTGGAGCCTGTGCTCCACAACGAGAGAGGCCACGATAGTGAGAGGCCCGCGCACCGCAATGAAGAGTGGCCCCCGCTTGCCGCAACTAGAGGAAGCCCTCGCACGGAAACGAAGACTCAACACAGCCATAAATAAAATAAATTAAAAAAAAAAAAAAGAAAGAGGGGACAATGAGTAAATACACAACTTTTGAAAACCTACATTAAATGGATGACTTTCTAAAAAATATAAATTACTTTTTTTTTTTTTTGGCAAGTAGAGGCAGTTAAATAAACAGAACAATAATCATGAAAAACAATGAGAACATTGTTAGGAGCCACATGTACGAACATATCAAGCCAGATGGTTTCACACACTAATATTAATTAGTCTTCAAGGAAAAGACAAATTTAGTAGTATTTAAAATTTTTTTGAGCAATCACAGAGAAAGAAAACTTCCAAAATAATAAGAAACCCTAATATGTATAAAATGGAAAACTAATAAGAACCTGCTGTATAAAAAAACAAATAAAATACAATTCAAAAAAAAAAAAGAAACCAACACAGCATTGATCAAAGCTTTTCAAAGAAAGCATAAAAAGCTACAGAGAAATCCTCATTATGAATATCTATGCGAAAGTTTTACGTAAGATATCAATACTATCAAATTGGATTCAGTAGGATATTAATATATGTCACAGCCAGGTAAGATTGTGATAATTATTCATTATTAGGAAAACTGTTAATGAAGGAATATATATTTTCAGTTTTCTTCTTCCCATATCCACTAAGATTCAAAACTTAGTTACAAATTTCTAAAAGAAAACACCCACTCAAATATTTTTTGAGACTTAGACACTACTGAAGTTTTGGGGGGCTCACAGGATGGGTTACATCATGGAGCACATGGCTTTTTCCTTTTCTTCAGTTTGCACACCCAAATCCAATCAAGATACTCAGCAGAATAAAAGACCTTATGAATCAACATTCTCCTGAGGGGAGCGATCAAGATGGTTGAATAGTAGGACATGAAGCTCACCTCCTCCCACAAACACATCAAAAATACATCTACTGATACATGTGGAATGATTCTCACAGAATATCTACTGAATGCTGGCAAAAGATCTCAGACTTCCAAAAGGGCAAGAAAATTTCCACGTAACTGGGTAGGACAAGATTCTCCTGAGAGGTCAGTTTTTGTGAAAACACACACACACACACACACACACACACACACACACACACACACATATGTATAAAATATAAAAACACATATACTCATTCATATATATTTATATATTCATAGAACATTTTAGAATTATCAGAATATTAACAGCAGTTACTTCTGAGTATTAAAATGTTGGCTAATTTTCATTTTCTTTTTTGTATACTATTCTTTTTATAATACGCTTTATATTTGTAATTTAAGAAAATATTTTAAAAAGAAATTATTTAGGACCTAGTTTCTTCCCAAGTCACTTGGAAACAAAATTAAATACTGTACCCACATTTTCTTTTCTTTTCTTTCTTTCTTTATTTAAAAAATTGTATTTATTTATTTTTATTTATTTTTAATTTTTGGCTGCATGGGGTCTTTGTTGCTGCGCGTGGGCTTTCTCTAGTTGCGGCAAGCGGTGTCTACTCTTTGTTGCAGTGCATGGGCTTCTCATTGTAGTGGCTTCTCTTGTTGTGGAGCACAGGCTATAGGCACGCGGGCTTCAGTAGTTGCGGTGCGTGGGCTTCAGTAGTTGTGGCACGCAGGCTCTAGAGTGCAGGCTCAGTAGTTGTGGCGCATGGGCTGAGTTGCTCCACGGCATGTGGGATCTTCCCGGACCAGGGCTCGAACCCGTGTCCCCTGCATTGGCAGGTGGATTCTTAACCACTGCGCCACCAGGGAAGTCCCCACATTTTCTTTCATTTTGTCTGTTTTATATGCCCACATGTCTACCATCAGATGTAGGGCCCATCTCAATTAATTCCTTGCTTGTTTCACCTCAAGAGCTGCTACATCTGCCCAAGGAAGTAGTATTGGATTCCCAGGCAGTTCTGGAAGAGACTGGAAAAGCCAGGGCCGGGGCCAAGGTGTCAGTATGGAGGGAGAATTCTTCAAGCTTGGCTTCTTTGGGAGCTGGATTTTGCCCCAGATGCAGGCACAGTTGAAACTTTGGCTCAGAAGAGCAATTTAGAGTCCTGTTGAGGGGAGCTGCAATGGAGCCGCAGGTAAAGCATTAAGGTCTGTCCAGAACTGTTGGACCAACCAGGTCTGGGAGGCCAAAAAGGAGAGAATCTGAGGCCTGCTCAGTCTCCAGTCTCTAGTCTCCATATCTTCAAAAAGAACTAGGCCAGAATGCTGTAGAGAAAGGGAAAATGGTGGTAAGAAGAGGGAGGTCTGAAAAGGGATTTTCCGGACAAACTCACGGGGTCTCCCAAGAGAGGTGAGGGCCAGTATAAGGAAGAAGGCCAAACCTGAGCCCCAGACCTGTCCCTCTCATGGAGACCATCCCAAATCAGTAAGCTGGAGCAGGCCCTGGGGCTTCTTCCTGGACTTTGCTCTTTCCAAAAGGTCTTTATGAGTGATGAGTGTTCAATCTTGTCCCAGCTCTGTAAGGAAGCTGGGCCAGGTATTATCCCACTTTTCTGACAGAGATAATGAGCTTCAGAGAAGTTTGCTGCTTCTGTGGCTGGTAAGTGGGTGAGGCAGACAGGTCTCAAGCTCTGCATAGCTGACTATAAATCCTGAATCCTTTCTGGTTTCCAAAGCTGATTCATTTCCCTGAATGAGCCACAGGCCTTTAGATGCTCCTAAAACTGGGCGTGGGCTCAATAGTTCTAAAGACCCTTCTTTTCATCACCTCTCAAGGGCTGCTTCTGCACTCCTGGCCCAGGAGACTGGGGTGCTCCGCCAGAGATAGGGTCTGCGGCTGGGCCTGAGGGAGCAGTCCCACTGGCTTCTGCTCTAGTCACAAGTGTTATAGAGGCTTTGGGATCTGCAGTGGGCTTGCTTTATTTCACTTCCACCCTCAGTTTGTGGCCTGGTTTCCTTGACGGACCCAGAGTCTTTCCAATGTCCTTCCCATCCCCCACCCCCGTCCCATCAGGATCTTGAGAGAGAAGGAGCACCTGGATCTTCCCCACCCAGTGCTCCTTCTATTCTGGGATTCATTTTGATGAGTAGAGTTGTTTAGGGGAGAGAACGCAGAAGAGCTGCTGGGATTATAGAACAATATAAGCAGTGTGACCCGGATTAAAATCACTCAAACTGTGTAATTCTATGGTTTCATAATTATTTTCCTGGTATTATGGCCAAACTCATGGCTGTGAAAATGCCAACATCTTATCTTTTGAGGTGGCAGATACAGGCTAATAATAGCATGCATAAGCGAGTCCTTTATAATTCTGGACTACCTAATGTGAACTAATGGTGTTGTCCTGACCACATGCTAGTGTAGAATGGGTGAGTGGTTCTAAAGGCGGCAGGGGCGATGGTGAGTATCAAGGTGGATTGGAGGCAGCATAGAGAAGGGCCTCGGAGGCGGGTAAGCCAGTTCCCATGCCCCAGGCCCTGCCATCACCCACCTTCACACACTGCGCCTGTATCCTCATCGTGCCCACAGTCAAAGGTCTCAACCTGTTCACATCCAGCCAGGGCCTCTTCTGTCCCATTGCACAGGGCTACCTGAATAAATACAGATTGGTCCTCTTCTGCCACTGGCAGATACAACATGCCTACAGGTGTGTGCTTGGCTGCTCCACGGCCCAGGTCCCGGCGCACCACGGCCGCATCCTTCATGTCCCAGCCGTCATCACACACGGTGCCCCAGCGACCTTCCTTTTCCACCTCCACCCGCCCATTGCAGTGGTGGGCACCATTCACCAAGCGGATTTTAGGTGGATGTTCTGCAAACAGAAGGGGTCAGAGCGCATTCAGAAATGTCCTCTTGGGCTTCCCTGGTGGCGCAGTGGTTAAGAATCCACCTGCCAATGCAGGGGACACGGGTTCGAGTCCTGGTCCGGGAAGATCCCACATGCCTCAGAGCAACTAAGCCTGTGCACCACAACTGCTGAGCCTGCGCTCTAGAGCCCGTGAGCCACAACTACTGAGCCCGTGTGCCAAAACTACTGAAGCCTGCGTGGCTAGAGCCCGTGCTCCGCAACAAGAGAAGCCACTGCAATGAGAAGCCTGCACACCACAACTAGAGAAAGCCCTCAAGAAGCAACGAAGACCAAACACAGACAAAAATAAAAAAAAATAAACAAATTAAAAAAAAAAGAAAGAAAGAAAGAAATGTCCTCTTAGGGCAGTTCCCAGTGTTAAGAGAGGTTGTTTGATAGTGGTGGTGATATGTGGTGTGGGGGTAGGGGGCTTGCTGAGTTGGGAACCACAGAGCTTTGCTATTGCTAATCCCATGCTATTACCATCTCCTAAGAGCATCCCACCTCACCTAAGGCCCTCACTCAAAGACACCTAGGAAAAGTTTCTGCTTTCTGAAAACAAAGGAATATGGGCACATAGAGACTTATGGTTTGATTCATATGAGCTCAGAAAGATCTTAGAAAAAGAGGAGGTTAGAACTAGATCTTTCCCAGAAATGGACACCGAGGCTTAGAATAGGGAAAGGCCTAGAATAGGTCAATTGAATTACTCAGTTTTCTTTTGCTCCACGCTGTTACTGACTTCACCAATCACAGGCTCATGTTCTCTGCAGAAGGAAAGGGGTGAACACATCACACAGAACGGTCAATCCCTAATCTCTGCCTATTTATTTGGTTTTTGTTTTTTAAACTGGAGTAATGTGTAAAGAGACTCTTTTCTCTGGGACATCTAGCAGAAAGGAGGGATATAAGCCTGGAGATGTCAGTGGCCAGCTTTGCCTGTCTGAAAATTAAGCTAATGGAGAAATGCAAGGGGAAGAGGGGAGGCAAAGACAGATTGCTTGGCCAGTTGCACATTAGGCCATGTCCATACCTGACCCTTCCCACCAACTTCATTTCTTTTTTTTTTTTGGACCAAGCCCTTTTGTATGGGATTTCTGTCATTAACAACCAAAATGCCACATCTTACACAGTCAATTACCAAGTTCTTGGCAAAGCCTCTGTAAAAAGCTAAATTTAAAAGAATTATAGGTAATAATGTGAATATGATTCTCAAAAACTAATAGATTAAAAAGAGCAAACATATGTAAGACTCTATAGAAACTGAATAAATCAAGCAGCTAGCTTAATTTAATAAAAAAATAAATACTGAACTTTGTATATCCTAAACAGAAAATTCACGTTCTTTTCAAATTCCATTTATAGTATCTAGAAAACTGTTGACTGTGTGTTAGGTCATAAAGAAATTCTCAGTAAATCCCCAATGTAAAAATTATGCAGACCATATTCTTTGATAAAATTTAATACAAGGATAATAAAAAAAAATCTATAATGAAAAGTTTTTAAAAAAGAAATCTATAAGAAATTAATAAAATAGAGGATAAAACTGTATTCATAAGAAATTGTTGTCTCAAGTTATAAAATAAATATGTGAAACATATTTCAAATGCTTAGACAAATTAGACAAAAATATTATGCATCAAAACTTGTAGGATGAGATAAAATGGTACTGAGAAGAAACCACACAGTTTTAAATGCATTTATTAGGAAATAAATAAAGATGAAAAATGAATAAGACATTAAAGAACCACATAAAATAAACTTAAAAAGGAAGAAAGATGTACTGAAGTTAAGGAGAAATAAATGAATTAGAAAACCAAACACCAAATAGATTTGAATAAAAAAAAAAACCTGGCTCTTTAAAAAGAGGAATAAAGACAAACCTCTGGCAAATATGATTAAGAAAGGGGTCACACAAACCAGAAATGAGAAGAGAGCATAATCACATCTGTAAAGGCTGTCTGAAAATTCGATGAGAATACTATGTATTAAATTTGGGTAAAATCATCCAAATTGTTTTAACAAAGGACAGAAAATTTGGAGAATAATAAAAAAGAAGATTTGACAATGGAGGTAAAGATCTAACAGGCTCAGAATGTTGTTTGGCCTAGTTCCAAAGACTTATCAAATAGCACATAATTCCAATATGGTTTTAAGCTGCAGGGCACAGAAAATATGGAAAACCGCTGAAAACATTCTTATGAGGCTAACCTATCCCTGAAACCAAAACTAGTTCAAAAAATAAAACTCACTTTTAAATAAAGATGCAAACATTTGAAATAAATATTAGTAAGTTGTATGTAGCTGCTACCTATGATGATGTAACAACTAAGAAGGGTTTATAGCAGGAATTCAATAATTGTTCCATGTTAGGAAATCTATTAATGCACTTCTCCACAATAATAAATTAAAGGGAAAAAAATTATATAACCATCATATTAAAATAGTGGCAGGGAGCAAAGTTTTTCAATTCTGTAGCCCTAGCCTAAAGTTCTATCTTTGCACCTATTAGCTGTGTGACGGTGGGCAAGTTACTTATTCTAAATTTTGTTGCCTCATTAGTAAAATGAGAGTTGTTAATGGAGATTAAATGAGATAATCCTAGTAAAGTTTTGAATCCGAGAATCTGGTTTGTTCATGGGGTTTCTACTTTTTCCTTAAGTATTTACAAGGTTTGGTTGTAACTCCTTGCTCGCTGAGAGCTCTGAGTGTACACTTACCCCACTTCCAGTACTGCCTTGATCCTAGTACAGTACCTATTTCACACCTATCTGATGAGGTTAAGTGACAGGGAAACAGGAAGGCCAGTAATGCTGTTGTTTAGACCAATGAGAAGGAGAGGCTGGGAGAGCTGACAGCCTCTCTAGGCTAGCTTCGATTCCCTGAGGGAGAGGAAAAATCCATGGAAAGGACGCACAAGCCATGGTTTGGCATAATGGCAGCTAGTACTGTGGAAGGAGATGTTGGACATGTCCTTCCCGTGACGTTGGGCCCCCAGGCCGTTGTCGGCTTTGCAGGCGTAGTTCCCAGAACGCCCTGTGGTCAGAGAGAGGTTGAAGGATGCCCTTCCTCCAAAAGGCACCGAGGTGCTCCCCAGGGTGACAGTTTCATGATAAAACCGGTATAGGATGGGGGGAGATGCTCTCTTGTCCTCACAGTGAAGCTCCACCACGTCCCCAGTGAAGGCCTGAGCCCCAGAAGTACTGAAAGTGAGGAAAGGATGTGACACTGGAACTGATAAAGGGAGGACGGTCCATCAAAGAGGGTCTCTCGTGCCGGCACAGACTTATAACCCACTCCATCCTCACCCAAGTGTCCACACAGTATCCCTCGAGCCCCGGGGATTCTTTCCCGCTGTCGCACCTCCTGATCTAACACTGCAGAGACAGTTCCCGTAGAGCTTTGATAAGTTCTGGAGCGCATGCCTCTGGCCGTGCCACATAGCCTGCCTCCTGTCTCGCCTTGCCATCCTCCTTTAGCTCTTCTGCCACTGTAGCCACTGCCACCGCCGCCACCACCATGGCGGTAACAGACCTAGCATGTTCAGATGGCTTCTTAACCTCTTCACGGCCCTGTTCCGTATCATCCTTGCACCATCCTCACTGCCACAGAAGGAAACTGACCCCAGTTGGGACTCTCTGGATAATTAGGAGAGTGCTACTTACTTCTCATGGAGACGTTCACCTCCTCGCTCTGGATGATGCCGTAGCCGTTGTCAGCTGTGCAGTAGTAGCCCCCTGCGTGGCCCTCCCTGATAACAGGGATCTCCAGCTCTGCTCTCTGGGAACGCTGACTTTTCTGCCCCAGACTCTCCTTTGTGTCCTCTCTGTGCCAGGGGAACGTGGTGTCCCCTGTGCCTTCAGCCACAGAGCAGACAAGGACCGGCATCTTCCCTTCGACCGCCTGGTCCCCCTGGGGCTGGGTCTCCAGGAACATGCCAGACACGGGGATTCCTGTGTAAACATAAGAGGGCAGGTGAGGGCCTGATGTGGAGGCTGTTACCACCTGCTGAGCGTTATGGCAGGTGGAGCTGGTAGAAGGTTTCAGCAGAGGCATATTTTTTATCGGGGAGGTGTATGCTGAGGGCCTTCAGGAAGGATCACCCTGCTACCAAACAAGCCAAAAATTCAAACTTGCACTTTCTCCACACTCATCAGCCTTCACTAATGCCCACAGCCTACAGTGATCTTGCTCCGTCCTCATCTCCAGATAAACTTGGGGCAGTGGGTATGGTGGGAGGGGGACAGACTGGGGAGTCCCCACCCACCTCTGCCACTTATTCATTGCATGATCTTGGTAGATAAATTAATCTCTCTGATCATCAGTTTTCTCAAAGATAAAGTGTGGTTAATCATACCAATTTCATAGAGTTCTCATGAAGATGAAACAAGATACAAGAAAGGTGATACAAGATATAAGATGTATAAAGAACCCATTACACGGGAGATGTCCAGCAAATGGTAGCTATTACTGGTACCACCCTCCACGGGCCTGGTTGAGGTAGGAAATGTAGCAAGGTGGTTAAAAGGGCAAACACTGGTACCAGAGTGCCTGGGTTTAAATTCCAGCTGTGCCATTTATTTGCTGGGTTCCCTTGGGCAGGCCATTTAAAAGCTCTGTGCTTTCAGTTCCTCATGTGTAAAATGGGGATGACAGTAGTATCCACTTTACAGATACTTTCACCTTACTTCACAGGGTTGCTGTGAGGACTAAACATAAAACTGCTCTGAGCAGTGCCTTCCTAGTACTTGGTAAACTTTCTACAAGTCTTCCCCTCTGCAAATATTTCTGAGCATCAGAGGGGTTCTGAATTGAGTACAACAGCTGGGGTTCAGGCTTAGCATTTAGTAAACTTTTTATAAATGCTGGGGGTCGTTACTGTTGCTTCTGTCATCATCATCATCATCATCATCATCTCATCATCATTATCACCGTCATCACTTTGTTCCTTCATGGCTCTACCTGGGTTAAATGTTCCTCCTAGTTAGGGGTCATTCTCTGCAGACAGAGACCATGATTTATTGATCTCTTGGTTCACTGAGCATACTTCAGTGCTAGGCATACATAAATGCTCCAGGGAGGGATTATTTTCTGAGAGGGAGAGCAAAGCTATTGGGAAATGATGCCATGGTAGCAGGTAATAAAGCAGAACCCAGATGGGTCATTGTAACCCCACACCCACGGGGATGGGGGAAGCACAGTTGAAAAGACAAACACAGGTCTGAGTGGGAGCTACTGTTCTTCTCTGCCCCACCCAGCCCGGCAGTCCAGCGCTGATGTTCAATCTGCACTTGTATATAGGATCGGTGACTCTGCTTTGAGACACTGTGAGATGCTGTCGTCACTTCACACCAGTAACATCCTGAGTCTTCCTTCCGTATTGATGAGATCCAAAACTCTGGTGAGCGCCAGTCTGACCTCAGGGTGTGGCCATCCTTGAAGAAGAAATAGCCAGCCACCACACTGCTCTGTGACCCAGCCCTACAGCCTTTGGGCTCTTTTTGGGGAAATTTTTCAGTTGGCAATGGAGCTAGAAATTATTAAAAATCAATTTGGAATTGTAGCACATTGGGATGAATTGCAGAGAAAATGTTTGTTGTTCTGATAAAAATCTTAATCCCAGGCCTGAACTTTGGATCATTCCCCTTCAGTGTAAAACAGAGGTGGTGTCAGACATGAAGGAATGGAATGGAGAAAGAGACTGGACTTGAGAGGGTTTGCTTAGGCTGTCTGCCCAGCTCACCCCTCCAGCCACAAATTTATGGTGGAGGGAAGGAGTGCCAGCTCTCAGGGTCTTCTCTCATTGTGTCAAGATCCAGTCTTCAAAGTGGGATCTGTGAAAACTCTAATTCAAAAAGATACATGCACCCCGAAGTTCATAGCAGCACTATTTACAATAGCCAAGACACAGAAGCAACCTAAATGTCCATCGACAGATGAATGGATAAAGAAGATGTCGTATATACAATACAATATATACAATGGAATACTACTACTCAGCCATAAAAAAGAGTGAAATAATGTCATTTGCAGCAACATGGATGGACCCAGAGATTATCAGAGTAAGTGAAGTAAGTCAGAGAGACAAATATCATATGATATCACTTATATGAGGAATCTAAAATATGATACAAATGGACTTATTTACAAAATAGAAACAGACCCACAGACATAGAAAACAAATTTATCGTTACCAAAGGGGAAAGGGGGAGAAGGATAAATTAGGAGTTTGGGATTAGCAGATACAAACTATTATATATAAAATAGATAAACAACAAGGTACTACTACATAGCATAGGGAACTATATTCAATATATTGTAATAACCTATAATGAAAAACAATATGAAAAAGAATATATATGTTACATATATTCAGTTATATATGTATAACTGAATCACTCTGCTGAAAACCAGAATCTAATAGAAAATAGGAAATCAACTATACTTCAATTTTAAAAACATGCAAAGTGGGATCCATAAGGAGGTGTAGAAAAAGCATTTAGAGCTTTCGTATTATATTAAACATTGTCTCATCTTTCCTCATTAAAACATTTTCTGTGTTTTTTTAAAATTTTTAAATTTATTTACTTTTTTGGGCTGCATTGGGTCTTTGTTGCTGCGTGTGGCTTTCTCTAGTTGCAGGGAGCGGAAGCTACTCTTCGTTACGGCGCGTGGGCTTCTCATTGCGGTGGCTTCTCTTGTTGTGGAGCTCGGACTCTAGGCGCGTGAGCTTCAGTAGTTGTGGCACGTGAGCTCAGTAGTTGTGGCTTGGGGTTTCTAGAGCACAGGCTCAGTAGTTGTGGCACACGGGCTTAGTTGCTCCATGGCATGTGGAATCTTCCCGGACCAGGGCTCAAACCCGTGTCCCCTGCACTGGCAGGCAGATTCTTAACAACTGCACCACCAGGAAAGCCCCAAAATGTTCTGTTTTTGTGTATGTTTTACAACATTCACCATCAATATAGGGATCTATATCTATGTAATACATTTAAAGTGCATGCTGAAAATTTTTTTCTTGATAGAGCAAAGTGATCAAATAAGTTCAGAGACAACTACTATATACTTTTTAGCCACTTTGAAAGTTCCACCATTAGACTAGGAGGTTGGGGTGGAGGGCAAGGGGGCATAAATATTGATAAAGAAAAAGAAGTCTTAAGCCCTCCTGGAGGCCAAAAGTTTTCTTCCTCCACATTGAGACTGGGCAAGTTTTCCAGTAAAGATTATAGAGATGAAATCTATTTGATTAAAGAAATACTTGAGAAATAAGATTTATGTGACCAACTTGGTAATAATGACAGGGCAAGAGAGAATAAGAAATGATGACTCCAGGTTACACTGAGCCTGGAACAAGGATTGGACCATAAGTGGCCTTTAACCTTGACATATTACTTACAGACCCTTTCCCTAGAGGAAGGTACAATTGTACATATGCACACATTTTACCATGATTTCAGGGAGTTCACTGGATCCTATGGGGCTGATTCAGAGACCCTCTAATGTGTTAAGAACACTCTTGCTTAAAATTATGTTAGATATAATGCAATTTATATCATCAGACATAAAAGTACTAGATTTATAAGTATCACTTCCCCTCCCTATAATAGAATGAATACTCTCTCAAAGGAATGATTCAGGAAGAAAATGTAACTTTCCAGTCTAATATAAAACAAAGCTTTCCTCTTTATTTCATTACATTAGAATTCTAATTTAAAAAAAAGGAAAGGAAGGAAAACAAGTTAGGCACAGGTAGTTTGCAATCCAAATAAAAGACTGAGGGAAGTTCTTGTTTGATGCAGAGCATCTCCCTAGCCCACTGGTTTTCTCTCTGTTATAAATATTTTTCCATTACTGCCTCCAGTGCTTCTGGTGGAGGCCGTTGAGCTCCTGTGGCCAGAACCAGGAGAACATTTTCCCAACAGTGCATTGCATTGTTTGCTTTTCCTTCACAGTTAACTTCTTTCCTGTCCCAGGGCTTAATAGTAAAGGGAAAAGAATTCATTGCCTTGGAGGGTCAGGGTAGGGTCTTTCTCCCATCAAGCAGGCAGGTAACAAAGATGAATGTGACACTGGAGTATTCCTGCCCCGGCTGGGACTAGGGTGAGACACTGGCCTCCTGCTCTCTTTACCCCAGTCCAGGCCCTGATCCCTGGGAGGCTGGGAGAGGCGGTACCTTCCTTGCATGGAAGAATAAGTATGATTCCCAGAGACTGAAAAGAACGAAAAAGCAAGTAACTCACCTGACTGCACCCTGAGAGGAGCTGTGAGAGAAGAGTCAGAGAGTTAGTTACCACAGGACCAGGATAAAGATCTTTTTTAAAAAAGTTATAACCCTCTAAGAACCTTCCCAACAACTCTCTTCTCCCCTTTCTTTCTATCCCTTCTTCCCTCTACCCCCAGCCTCCCTTCCCTTCTATCCTCCCTCCCTCAGTTCCTCTCTTTATTTTCCCTTCTATTTTTCCCCTCCATCTTTCCTTCTTCCCTGACTCGCAAGCAACACTCTCGTAGAATCAAACACTTGTTTTGTAAGACCCACGGTTTATAAATACAGTCCATCTCACTTACCAGAAGTTGGTTATTTTGTAGGTAAAATCTCAGAAGTTTTGTGATTTATTTTCTCCTCTTCCACCTTCTCTTTTTAAGACTTTTTTTTTTTTTTTTTGAGATATTTTGCCTGCCTGGTGACAACACACAAGCCAGGAAGGGTCAGGAAGGAAATGGAGGTGTCCTCTCACATCTAGTTGACACTGTTTCTCCCTTTTTCCCTGTTTACATCTAGTACTGTGTTTGTATCCATATACAAGAGTCATATTTTTCAGCAAAAACCACAATCTCATCTCATCATCTTTGAAGCCTCTCCAAAATTTAAGTCTAGGAAAGTTAGAGCTTAGCCAAAAATGTAGTAGCTTGAAGTGGAAGTGGGGTTGGGGGCAGAGTAGGATTTAAATGGGCTAGAAATAGAATTTATCCGAACAGAAAATTCCTTTGATGTCCTTTTAAGAAGTTTTCCAATTTTCCTAGAGATCAAAGTAGAAATGGTTATTAAACAAAGGGAGAAGACATCAGTATTTGGAAAAGAAACTCACAGTACTTTGTTTTTCCTGGGAACCCTGCTCTGCTCAGTACCCATCTGCATATTACCTATCGGTCCTGAGTTAGAAGCTGAAGCCCATCCCTACTCATCCCAGCAGAAGAAGAAGAGGTTCTGGGATGCCCAGTCACAGGTGGTTCTGCCCTGTCTGCCCCCAAATCCTGCTCCAGCATCCTACCCACCAAGGACCAGAAGCAATGGCCACAGCAACATGAGGTTGGAGGCAAGAAGTTCTCCCAGTGACAGGTGCAGCTCAGGTCCTAGAGCAGAATCCACAGACTATCCCCATGGACTGGGAAGCCGGGATTGGGCACTGTGGTTCAGCAGGGATTTTATAGAAACAGAAAAAACAGAAGTAGGAAAGCTCCCTGTTTGACAATCAGCATTGTCCCCACCCCCAGCCCCACATATGCTGAGAAAATAAATGTTCTTCTTTACAGAGTTTCTCAGATATGTGTGTATTGATTAGAAATTCTCCTTAAAATGTAAGATGTCTTCACCTTATAGCTAAGGTCCCTCTAGGGAAGCTTTCCAACTTGTTTTGGCTTTGTTGATTTAGTTCTGTACCTGCTAAAATTCAAATTACCTGCATGGTCTCTTTCAAAAGGAAAGCCCCCTTACTACTCAGAATGCATGGTCTGTTATGCAATTCCTAATATTGTGACACTACGCTAACACTTCATGGATGCTGCTCTTTGGAGATCTGCCCAGACCACATGAAGAAATAAATAAGCATTTGTTAAAAAATAATGGTGGATTAGGATGATATTAGTTGGTATTATGTAGTCCGGGGACTCAGGAAGATACAAATTCTGCCCAACCCAAGTCATCCCTGCCCATGAGATGTTCCCGTCTGGAACAGAATGGAAGAAGTAATACACTCTATGGTATTAACCTTGAGGCATTAGCCCCAAATTACTTTACAGTGGTCTGAAGAGCTTTAACACACACAGGACAGGTCACATCTGTCTCCTCACACTCCAAAGTTCAAGAATAAATTTTGAGAGAGAGCTCTTATATCAGGCTGGAAATAGAATCAGCCTAGTGCTTAAAAGAAGGGACTTTAGTGAAAGGACTGACTCACAGAGATGGGGACAGGGTTGAAACAACAAACTAAACATGATGGGTCACCCCGAGGCCAGTCACAGTGGGACACTGTTTCAGCTGAAGAAGCAGCGTGAAGAAGCAGGGGGAGGAAGGAGAGTTACAAGAGCCCAGTGAGAACTGGAGTCACCACGGAGGGGCCGCCAGGTGGAGCTGTGACTGTGGAAGGATGAAACTACTGCTGGAGATGAGACACTGAAACTGAGAGGGAGGGGGAGAATGCCCTGGCCTCACCTTGCTGCCTGGTCTCCCCTTAGCACCTCCTACTGATGGAGTCCAACTGTACACCAGAGAGGCTGGCTGATGCAGTCTGCAGGGGTCAGCATCCCAGGGCACAGAGCAGCAGAGAAGGGCAGAGCATGGGTCTGGGGTGGGGTGAGAGTGGCTCAAATCGAGAGTAACTAGTGTAGACCTAAATGGGGGGAAAAAAGCTTATACCAGCATTAGAAGCTCCTTCCCAGCAAAAACCTTTCTTTTTCCATGTTCCCCACCTGATACTGTCAATGTGTGGCTTGTTGAGATGAGACCAAGAAGATATTTGGGTGAGGCAAAACTGAGCACCTTGATCATCCTCAGTCAGCCACATTAGGGAGGAATACTGACAATGGAATAAACAAGGCAAATGAACTCTTCTTCACTAGCAATTTCTTGGCTCACAAATGGCCCCTGTACATGGAGGGCAAGGAGAGACCAAAGAAAGAGGCAGACCACTCCACACGGGTATGTGACAGGTTTAATAAGCAAGGCAACTTACTCACGAGGCTTGTCTTGGGTGGCCACAAGTGAGTGATTTTTGCCCTTACCCACCATATCTTGAGTTTATTTAGATATCTTTATTTATTTATTTATTTATTTATTTATTTATTTATTTATTTATGGCTGTGTTGGGTCTTCGTTTCTGTGCAAGGGCTTTCTCCAGTTGCGGCAAGCGGGGGCCACTCTTCATCGCGGTGCGCGGGCCTCTCAGTATCGCGGCCTCTCTTGTTGCGGGGCACAGGCTCCAGACGCGCAGGCTCAGTAGTTGTGGCTCATGGGCCTAGTTGCTCCGCGGCATGTGGGATTATTTAGAGGCCTTAACTGGGTGTAGGCACATATACTGTCAAGAGAGTCTCAGGAACACATTGCTCTCTCAAAGGCTGTGTCCTTGAAAATGGCTCCCACTGTGGGAACACAGGGAGGAGGTGGGGCGCCTACGATTGTCTGGGTCCGGTTCTTGGGTCAAGTGGCAGTCATGTGCTCTGGTTATTTCCTCCAACATTTTACCCCTCGTGATCGACTCTTACAACTTCACACAGCCCCCTCTCCCACGATGTGCCCTGAGTGGTCAGCAAGGGGTCTCACCAGCGTGGAGGTGGCTCGTTTAGCGGTTATCTGGCTGCACCAGAGTCAGATACCACAGCAGCAATACGGGCACCTGTAAGAGAAAACACAGATCAAGATAATGATTCCTAAAATAAGTAGCAGTTTTTTCCACTAAGAGCCCCATGATCCAAACCACTGATTTACTAAGTCCCCTAGGCTGGGGGTCCGATCATTCAGGATGTTTGCTTACTTGTGTTTTTATATGATTTAAAGATGATAACATTAGCAGATCCAGCTCTGAACATACAACACTCTTTGGATCATGGCACCAGGTTTCTCCTTGCGAGTCAATAATAATGTTCAAGGCTATTTTATTTTGGAGAGCAACTTTTCTCCTCCATTGAGAGCATTTCAGTGTTCGGTAAGGACAGGCTTTGCTGGCTGTCATTTAAGCCTTGCTGGGTGAACTTTGTAAGAACTTCTGTATATGCTGTAATGTCCTCCAGGCCAATGGAGGGAACAAAGACAGCAGCCAAACTGACCGTACTAATGGAAAACAGAACATGCCCACCTGACCTCGAGGAGAATGAGGTTGGCAGCTTTAGGAACTTGACTCGGCTGTGCCCTGGGTGAGGCCGCACTGACAGGCATGAGGAGATGGTCTGAGGGTAGGATATGCCAGACCAGAACCCTTACCTCTTCTCCTCTTTTAATGTTGTGTATCCCATTCCAGCTACAGTGTGTTTCAACAAGTCCAGTTTGTAGCAGGACAATTGGACCCCAATGGAGATCTAGTAGTTCTCCCTCACCCAGGGGTGCAAAGTATCTCACCCATTCTGGTGGGACTGAGACAGGAAGACAAGAATGCAGCCATTTTGGAAAAGGACCAGGGAACGGCCTTGGGCAAAACAGGCCTTGCCAGCTAAGGAACAAAGGCCCTGGGGGCCAGAGTTCCAGAGACAAAAAACTAGGCTCCCAGGAATAAAAAGTTAGCTTTATCTCTGTTACACTAATGAGTATACCTGGTTGCCACAAGACAAGAAACTCAACTATAAATTTTAAACTTACCTCTTCCTGTGCTTTCTTGCAGAAAAGTCTCATGCATTTCTTTCCCCTCACAGAAGCACTCCCTATTCCTGATAGCCACCCTTTGATCACCTGCTGCAGATCAAAGAAGTCTGATGATTTCTGGAAATGAGACAAAACCTCACTTTTGTTATAAAAGCAACTTGCCCCTTCTACTGGGGGAGCTGGCACTTTTTTTCTGCCTTCGCCCTTCTGCGCAAGTTATCTCTTTTAATAAAAAGCTTTGCTTGCCTAAGACTCTTGTGGAGGCCATATTCAATTCTATGATATTGCTGTCTAAGAATCTGGAAAGGGCCCGATGACAAGATGTCCCACTGAAAATTTCAGTAGACAATTCCTTACCTAGGCGTGATGGGGTTTGATGTTCTCAGCAGCATAGCTCATTGATCCAATGGCTGTTTCTCGTGATTCCCATACCTTTATGATATTTAGTGCCTCAGCAGGGGTCCCCAGTCTGGCATATAGGGCAACAGGCCCTGCTGGTTAATCATTCAAACGTATGAAAGCCTGGGACGTGACTTTGGTCCACCCAGCCAAGGTGGGTTTACCTGTTAGTAATTTAATCTGCTGTTTTAATATTCTATTTTTCTTTTTTATTAACCTGCTGCTTGCAGGTTATAGGGGAGATGGAACCTCCATTTAGGGTCTTGTTCTTCTTCCCATGTCATGACTTTTGAAATGTGACCCTTAAATAATGTCTGTTTGATGAGGGTACCTTTACATGGTTCTCAGCTTCTTTAATCCGCTAATGGTGGTAGCCTGATTTGCTTGGCAACAGGAAAGATCTTGAGTTAAGCCAGACACAGTATACACACAAACCAAGGCATATTTAGAAGCCTCACTCAGAGGGAGGGGGGCAATATAATCAATCTGTCAATCCCTCACAAATTGGAAACTCTGCTGGATGGTTCCAGACTACTTTGGCCGTTGCCTTGGATGTTGTTTAGAGTACACAAAACACGCTGTTACTGTATTAACCAAGTCACTATATTTTAAAGGCAACCTGGCATCCTTGGCACTATGCCATCCTACCCAGGTGTTGCGGTGGCCACTCTTTTTATGCACTCAATCTGCTGTATCTACTGAAGGGACAGTTGCTAGGGCTTGTACCTAAGCTAGGACAACAGCTTCCTGATTGCCAAGAGATGTCAGTGTCTGATGAGCTGGAACATGGAAGACAGTGAGGATGGCCTCAGGCTCTTGCAGGTGAACCCAAATGTCTTTCCACATACCCTGACCCCCAAGGGCTTATTTATGATCGTCCACCCTTTGGCTCCCCATTGTTCAAGCCATTGGGTTAATCTCATTAGAAAAGCCCAGCAGTCAGTACAAGGGATTAATGGCCCGAGTTCATGAATGATCGCCAGCCAAACTGCTTGAGGCTAGCCCACTGGCTGCTGTATTTGCAGACATCTGAGTACCAGACATAGAGGGAATTTTATTCATTCACTTTTTATAGACTGCAGGAGGCTACCACAGGAACAGAGGGGTGGTATTTGGAGAAACTACATACACTACAAGGCCTAGTAGTGCCCGTGTTTTTAGAGACCGTGGGCTGGCAGATAGGGTGCTCCTTTGCTGTAAATAGGCTGCAGCTTAGTTAGAGTGGGGGTTTGAGCCATGGCAGAGGTGGGTTGATGGAACATATTTTTAATCCACGCCCTGATAGGAAGGGAAGTTCTTACCGTGATGTGCTTTTCCTTTGTGAGATGCCGTACCTTGAGGAGTGCTGTGTACACTGTTAGGGGCTGTTGCTCTGTGGGAGTCTGTCAGGTTTCTGCCTCCTTCCAGAATCCTAAGTATACTCTCTCCTTCTTTTGTCTCTGCCACAGTGCCGAACTCACACCTTCCAGGATCACCGATACATCTAAGTCAAATGGTAGCCCCGCTTGGGAGATGCCCAGAGCTTTAATTTGTTTCATTAGTATTTTTACCTTCTCAAAGTTGGCTTGCTGCTCTGATCCCCAGCCCCCCATATGCCTTCTTTTTACTAGGCAGTATAAGGGACAGAGGCACTGTGCCGGGGGGAATAAAATTCTTCCCAAACCCCCAAATCCCTGCAAAGGTTTTCATCTCTTTTACATTCTTAGGAGTTCGATAGGCTTGCATCTTATCAATTACAGCTTCTGGGACAGCGCACATCTTACCTGACCAAACAACTTCCAAAACTTCATGGTAGTGCCTAGGCATTGAATTTTTGCAGGTTCACTACTTATCCTCTGTCTTGCAGATGTTTCAGCAAAGCCTACAGAGTGCCCTGCAGCAGAGGCAAGTCTTCACATTAACATTATGTTATTAATGTAATGGGCCCATTTTACTGATGTGAGGAAGAAAAGGAAAGACAGATCTTGAATTACCATCCCGTGACATATTGTGGAACTGTGCAGGTAACCTTGGGGAAGTTCTTGAAAGGTCCACGTGAAGGCAAAACGATCTTAGTTATCAGAAACCTTATTTGTAAGAGTCTTTCCCATGAGTCTCTTGAAGATGAAGCACTTTTGTAAGAACATTTATGTTAATAACATATATTTATATAAAATAAACCTAAAGAAAGTTTAGCATCAATTTTTATTTGACCAATAATATAAGAAAACTTTGTCCTTTTAGTAGATGAAATAAAATGAAGTTTCAGTTTTAGACACACATACACAAGATTTCTCCTAGGTGTTTTGGGTTATATTTCTCTGTTATCGGAAGTCTAGATTAATTGTTATTTAAAATTTTCCTTTGTATGAGGGCTCAGATGGCATGAGGAGCTCCGTCTGTTTTATGGTCAATCATCATAATATCCTTCCCCTTGTTCTGCTCACTTTCCCAGGGATTTTACCTCTTAACATCTTAATCAGGCTTTGTCACAAGCACTTGGACCTTAACCTGTGGCAGCTTGTGCCCTCCTAGCTTTGTAAAACAGCGCGTCAAGGTCTCCAACTGATTATTCTGCTCTTCCACCTTTCTGCCAGCCCTGAGCTAGCACAACAGTGGACAACAGCACATCCTTTTCTAACTTCACCTCTTGTTCCAACTTTCTAATTCAGGCTTCAGCCTCCAGTTGGGTATTGGTGGCCAGCCTAACTGCCCAAGTAGAGGCCAGCCCACTGAAGCAGCCATTCATTTCTCTTCTTTGCCACAGTGCATTCACTATGTGTAGTTTCTCAAACAAATGTATTAAAGCAGGTGGCATTTTCAGGGCGTCCCTGTACTCACTTGGCAGTCCACACACATCTAACACAGAAGCCACCCCTCCACATGTAGAGGTCGATGGCCAACTCAGGATTTCCCCCATAGATGTCAGTTTCCCAAGGCCCGTTACGTTGGTCTCCTGGCTGGCTCACCAATTGTTGGTTCACAAACTGGCCCCCATACACAGAAGGCAAGGAGAGATGGAAGAAAGAGGCAAAGCACTCCAGACTGGTAGGTGGCAGGTTTAACAAGCAAGGAAATTTACTTATGCGGCTTGTCTTGGATGGCTACAAGATGAGTAGATTTCTGCACCCTCTTGCCAAATCTTATAAGTTTATATAGAGGCCTTAACTGGGTTCAGTCATGTATACTCTCCAGATGCTCTCAACAACACATTGTTCTGTCAAGGCTGCATCCTTGAAAACAGCTCCCACTGTGAGGACAGTGGGCAGGATGTACACTTCAAATACAGTGGAGGGCATGAAGAGCTTCTGATTGCCCAGGTTCAGGTTTCAGGTCAACTGGAGGTCATGTTCTCTTGGTTACCTCCTCCAACACAGTTTCAGATCCAGATTCCAAAGGTAGCTCTTTTTAGCCTAGGCTATAGACCTTTATGACTTTACAATGCCTTTTCCCTGAGTCAGTCTACCCCTGGAATACAGATGTGTGCATAAGCATTGAAACAAGCTAGAGCTTGTCTTAGCTACTAGGTGCATGTCTTTCTCTGTTGATTTGTTTATATTTGGCATCTGTGGGGATCAGGAGGCTGGAGGAGGCAGCATCTGAGGGCACAGACTCCAGGCCTGCCTTGTTGAATATATGGAAGAAGAGAGGGTAACAAAGAAATTCCATCCATATAGATACATATACATTCTGTTTTATAACGCCTTTGACATTTCACCCTCTAGAAGAGTGACAAATAAATGTTCTGGGTAAGCTTTTATTCAGAGGTAGATATATAAAGGTGATTTAAGTCAAAGCAATGTTTGAGAAAGAACAAGATTATATGACAAAAATGGGAATGAATGACAGAACCAGGGACAGAGAAGAAATGGTGCCACTGGAACATTCCAACCATGAATCAAGGATTTAATAGTAAGACATGACAGTTAAGGAGCAGATGAATGGCAAACTTGATGGATATTCATTATTACATGTTTCTCTGAGATCTTGCTATAATATATGGACACTTTATCTTCTCAAATATACAAAGACACAAAGGTAGAAATTTTTCAGATAACTTGGGAGGCTCAAAACTTTCATAAATGATCCAGGGACATCAGAATAAGAGCCACTAGCCTACTGCTGTGCAGCACAAAGGCTAGATAAGATAGAGATGGACTATTATACAAAGGACAAATTCCTGAAAAATACAACTTTCTTAGTGGATGGTAAAAACTGGCTCTTCTCTTTGTTAATTAGAACTTTAAGACATGAAAAGAAACCTGGTTTGCTTTTGCCAGTTTATTATCCAAATAAGAGAATGTAGGACTCCTAAGCTTTCAGAGTTCTCATGGCTCCTATTCTCCAGAACATCCTCCATTCCTCTTGGTAAGGACGCCCAGCTAGGGAAAATAGAGATCTTGGAGCATCTTTTAGCCCCACATCCTCCAGCTCCACACACAACGTCTTCTCTATAGATGTTGTGACCCTCCCAGGTTGGGTGAGGAAAACCTCACTTAAAACCAAGAGAATGGGCAAATGTCAGAGGTAGGGACTAGTATGTCCTCAGAGCAATCATAACCTGGAGAGCAGGAGAGCTTATTCCTGTAAACTTTGGCAAAAGGGACTGGACAGTCAATTGCCACTGAAAGAGGCATCTGATAGATTTCTGTCTTATGGTGCCATAGTACCCAGAGGTTCAAAAGAATGAAGAGGAGGGGAACTCATGAAACTATTTATACACTAGGGGGTGAAGGTTCTGCAATTTGCATAGGAAGGACTTTTCAAACTTTAAATCTTGCAATGCTCTGAGAAATTTTGTGAATGTTTACCTGTCTTGCCTCCATGTCTCCAGAATGGAGGAGATTGCCAGGAGAATGGGAAGAGTCATGAAGGCAATGAGTCAATTCTCTTGACAGCAGACCTTGTTTGGCAGGTCTATCATAATCACTGGAGCAGAGAGACTGTGGAGCTTCAGGGAAAAGATCCAATTAAATGTGAAATAACCCCCTCTCAGGTTCTAGGGAAATTTGAGAGAGAAGTAATCTTTCCCAGGATCTCTAGGAATACTGCAGGTGGCAGACTTTATAAGTGATATGTCCAGTCTCTATCGGTGCTTTCCCTACAATGGTCTCCTGTCCTCCACCTAACCCAGGTCACTGATGTTGTCATAGAAATATTTTCAAAATCTTCCTTTTTCCTTTGGAGTGGTATCTCAAGGTCTAGTACAGAATGTGAAGGGTCAGCCTGGAATCTGTGGTACATTTGGCCAGTAGGTGATGTATTCTAGGTTGTATTCTAGATCTGGCCATTAGCCTAAAGTAAACATGGGGAGACCCATGGTGAATTCAGTGACTACAGCAAGGTCATATTTATAGTAACATCCTAAATCCTCAAAGTTCTGATGCCTCCTTGCACTAGTAGGAATTCCTGTCTTTCTCCAGGACTGAGGATGATCAGGAAAGGGTATAAGTACAAGCACAAAGGCTCTGAGTCAGGCTTCAGAAGCAGGTGTCATATACGTATTGTCCAAGATGAGGTCATGTTGGAATATGGGGATATCAAAGTCCCACTTCCAAGAGTAGAGATACCAAAATAAAATTTAAACTGATGTTCAGGCCACAACTAGAAATATACAAATTATGAAAGGAAAAATCTCATTGGTAAAGGTAAAATATACAGTAAAAGTAGTAAATTAATCACTTATAAAGCTAGTAGGAAGGTAAAAAGTCATAAAATCATCTATATCCATAATAAATAGTTAAGAGATACACAAAATAAAAAGATGTAAAATATGATGTCAAAAACAGTAAACACATGTGTGGCAGGTTGTAAAAATGGAGGGTTGTTAAAATGCATTTGAACTCAAGAGATTAGCAACTTAAAATAATCATATATATATATATAAAATATCGCTATATATAAACCTCATGGTAACCACAAACCAACGATCTGTAATAGATACTCACACAAACAAGAGAAAGGAAGTCAAACATAACAATAAAGATAGTCATCAAACCACAGGGAAGAAAGCAAAAGAAGAAGAAGAAAGAAACAACAACAAAGAACCCTGCAAAAACAATCCCAGAACAATTAACAAATTGTACTTATTAACAAATTAGTAAGTACATAGCATGTGTTAAATTTATATTTCTACCTGTTTGCTGTCAGTATACAGAAATGAAGTTGATTTTTGCACGTTGATCTTGTATCCATTGACTGTACAGAACTCATTTATTAGATCTAGGAGGTTTTTTTTGTTTGTGTGTTTGTTTTTGTTTTGGGGGTTTTCTTTTTGTATATTCTTGGGGATTTTCTATGTAGACAATCATGTCATCTGCAAACAGAGGCAGTTTTATTTTTTTCCTTTTCAGTTTGTATGCCGTTTTCCCCCTTGTCTTATTGCAGTGGTTAGGACTTTCAGCATTATTATTATTTTTTTTAAATTTATTTATTTATTTATTTTTGGCTGCGTTGGGTCTTTGTTGCTATGTGCAGGCTTTCTCTAGTTGTGGCAAGCAGGGGCTACTCTTCGTTGCAGTGCATGGGCTTCTCATTGCAGTGGCTTCTCTTGTTGTGGAGCACGGGCCCTAGGCACGCGGGCTTCAGTAGTTGTGGCATGCAGGAAAGCCTACACTCAAGCAGCTGAACAGGGATTGAGAAAGATTATGTTCATTTTCTCTTAAAACGCACCCAGTGATTTTCCATCTCACATTAGAGAAAGAGTACAAAGGTTTTCACACTGTTCTATTAGACTCTACCAATGTCATCTAGCTATCCAGATATACTTTTCTGACCTCATCTCCTAATGCTTTCCCCTAATGCTTTCAACTTCAGCTCCAGAAGCCTTCATGTTATTCTGTGAAAATGCTCAACACACTCTTGTCTCAGGGCCTTTGCACTGACTGTTCCATCTGCTTAGACTATTTCCCCCCTAGATAACCGTGTGGTCTATCCCTTCATTTTCTCACGTGTCTGTTCATAGGGAACATTATCAGTGAGGCCTTGCCTGACTAACTCATATGGAATAGCAACTTTCTCCTCCATCTCCTTTACATTCTTTAAAAATAGCATTTATCAATATATGAAATGCTATATATTTTGTTTACATTTTCTCTTCCCACTAGAATATAAGCTCCACAAGGGCAAAGACTTTCTCCTTTGTTTCCTGTTATATCATCCAGGTCTAATAGTGCCTCCTACATGCAAGTGTTCAACATCAGTGGAAAGAATGAATAATATCAGTGTTTGAGAGTTTAGTCTTATTGTACCCTCAATTCACTGACTTGGAAAGGGATTACACTTCAGCTTATGTCAAACTCCATATGTTACTTCAGATGGCCCTATTCAGGGTGTCTCTGTTTTTTCCTTTCTACCTGGGAGGTGTTCTGTGCCTAGAAAGGAGAAGATAGGACAGTACATATGAACTGCTGACAGAGACTAGTGTAGCACAGGCAGAGTAGATTGGACTAGAGGCACAGATGTCAGGAGGTATTGCTGAAACCACTTCCTTTTCTCTACCCCCCAGGAAGCAAATATCTGGGTACAGAACCAGTGCACAACTTCTGTGTTTCTGAATAAAGCTGCTGTAGTTTCCCAGAAGGAACAAGGACATTTCTGATTTGTGAGAGGCTGCGTGTGAAGGAGGAAGCTCAGGGATCCTGCAGCCCCTCTACTTCTTCCCTCTTCACTCTAACAAAATGTAGTCATGATGACCTTGGAGCCAGGGTTTTTGTTGCGTCAGGACTGATAAATTTCCAAAACTGTCATCTAGAGACAGAAACCATGGGTTAGGAGAGGCATTAGTAACTGGGTAGACGGGATTTCCAGGGATGAGTTGTATCTTTTCCTAGGGAGATACTTCTCAGTAGGCAATTATCATTGCTTTCCCTTCATGGAACAATACTGATTAAAAACTTGATGCTAGGGGCTTCCCTGGTGGCGCAGTGGTTAGGAATCCGCCTGCCAATGCAGGGGACACGGGTTCGAGCCCTGGTCTGGGAGGATCCCACGTGCCGCGGAGCGGCTGGGCCCGTGAGCCACAACTACTGAGCCTGCGCGTCTGGAGCCTGTGCTCCGCAACAAGAGAGGCCGCGATAGTGAGAGGCCCGCGCACCGCGATGAAGAGTGGCCCCCACTTGCCACAACTAGAGAAAGCCCTTGCACAGAAACGAAGACCCAACACAGCCAAAAATAAATAAATAAATAAATAAATAAATAAAATAAAAATAAAGGAATTCCTTTAAAAAAAAAAAACTTGATGCTAAATACAGTGTCTTTATGTTTGTAAATTCCTAACTTAAAAAATCTAAAGTACTGTATGTCCTGCATTTAATCCCAAAATATATCAAGCTAAGGTGGTTGCAAAAGAACTTCATTATTGGGGTATTAATTATACTAAAAATAATGAAACTGTCTAATTTTAGGGAATTGGTTAGATTAATTATTGTACATTCAAAAAATGAAATGTGTTGTTATGTATGAAGGAAAAATCCTTTTTTTTTTTTTTTGATGTAGAGCTATACATGTTTGTTTTGTAACTAAGCAAACAAAAGCAGGTTGGTTATAAAGCAGCATTATAGTCTGATCCTATTACATGTGTTTGAAGAAATTACTAGTTAATTTCAACTTAATGTCAATATCAACTTATATCAATTAGTCTAGAGATTGGAAACAAAATTTATCTTAGGAAGATAACAGCCCTTTTATTAGAGAAAAATACTTTACTGTGCTCCTTGATTATGTTAAGAAATTTAACACCTTCCCCACTTCCACCCTAATGCCACGTCCAGGTAGTAGAAGGTAGACAAAGAACAGTTAAAATTCTTCTGAATGTTACAATAAAAAGTTAAGCAATATAGAAAATCATTTTCAAAAATATTATACAGTTGCTTTTCTCATTGTTGGGTTAGAAAGTCAGAGATCATTCTTTCAGGCTGGAACTTCCTTATGTGGTGGTTGTCCTTTGTAGTCATACTCATGACAAACACAACATATACGCAGCGCTTCACAGGTACAAAGAGCATTCACATCATTTGAAGTATTGGGTCTTCAAAACTGCCTATAAGATTGGCAGAGGAAAACACTCACTATCATTTGCTGAATGAAAAGATCATATCCAAGAGTTTCAATGACATACCCCAAATCTCAGAGCTGGTAACTACTAAAACATGTTTGTGTATGTTTTAGATTTAGTAACTCAAATTTATTAGTATCAGAGCTAAACACATACAGCTTGATTAATTCTCATTGGCCAGACTCACAGAAGACACATTTACAAACCCAAATATCATTTTTTAAAAGTTTTGCGTATTGAATATATCATTCAAGGTTTAGAACACTTGTTTGAACTATTATAGCTTAGTCCCAAGGTAATTGAAAGATATAATTAATTAATTAATTCAGTTATTCATTAAAAAATTTGAATATTTACTGATCGCCTACTTTATGCTGAATTCTGTGGTAGATGCTGACTTTTTAGTAATATACAAAAAATATATGGTCCTTATTCCCATGATGCTTAGAGTCTAATGCAGGAAGACAGACATTAAAAATTGTGATAAAGTGATCAAAGGAATATTATAGGGTGCTAGGAACAAATCCAGTGGTGTAAACATTTGTACTGAGCTTAAAGTTGTCAGGGTTCTTGATCGCAAGTGAGAAAAATACAGCTCAGCTTAGGTAAAAAGAGAGAAAACAGGAGAGAAAGTGTGATGGCTGTTTAGCCCTAGGTTTCTAGACATTGGAGCCTGAGGCAAGGATTAAATTGTTGACCCTTTATTTGGGCAGCATTAACTCAAGTGGACAAGGGCTTGGGAGAAGGGCATGAGACCAGTGGAGATGTGAGACCATGAAGTGGTGCATTGTCATGCTGGTCTTGATCATAAAAAAGGCGTGAAGAAAGGCAGTAAGGTCACAAAACAGGTACAGCCACTTGGCTGGCAAAAATTCTCTGGAGAGGCTGCAGTGAGACATCTTGCTACTGAGTGGTCCATGAGAACAACGAGGGATGGAGGATTTACCTGCTCCTCCCACATCCTGTGTTGGGGTGTTTCATCCAGCCATAGGAATGTTTAAAAGACATAGAATCAGAGTAAAGGGCTTATGATAGATAAGTCACTTGGACTGTGATAGATCTTGATCTCCTCTCCTCTAAACAGACTTTCCCAACTTTTGTTATACTGTGACCCAATGCTCCAGGTGAGATATTGATCCCCTAAGCCCTTAGTTGATTGGGGTGGTGTCTGAAGTTGCTGGAACCCCTGGACCACTCATTTCCTGCTGCAGCAGCCTCACTTGGGCCTTCAGATCCCCTCCAGTTTATACCAAATTACCCCCAAAATGTCATGACATGGAATACCTTCGGAAGCATTGACTGGAAGTACAAGTTTTTTCTAACTTTGTCTTGTATCAGTTGAGAAGGATGTTTCTTCTCTACAGATTGTGCTGGAGACGCATATACACATACTTAAACTTTGATCCTAGTGTAGGGCAGTGATTCTCCAAGGCTACGTAGGGTGATGGTGAAGTGACCTGGTGGTATGTATCAATATCAGAATCTTGGAAGAAAGTGGATTTTTCTGACTACACAGGTCTTAGAAGCTCAAGGAGACTAATTTGCTGTCTTCTTCTCTTTTTACCTTCCACCTACTACCCATCTTTGCACATCCTTGCCACATCCAACTAATTGAGAAAAACTTTTCTAGTTCTAGTGAGCTTCTCTGCCTGATTGGAGCATATGATATCCATTAAAAGTATTAGGGAGGAAAAATGACTGAGAACTATTGATAGTCAATCCAGATATTTTACTTGCTATTTGATATTATGGTTTCCAACATTATAGCTCACTGATTGCCACTTGTTACGTTTTAGGTGCCCTCTTGGGAACTGGGAACTACCAAACTTTATCAAAACAAATCTACATATGACTCTTCCGGACTCCTTTTGGGAAGAACTAGACCATGGCATATTCCTTCTATTATATGTTGAATCTTGTGTGCTTACATTTCACAGCATGGGAGTACTTTATTTTTATTCAGATTCTGGGGCTGCATCCTATATAGACAGCTCCTATTATTATTTTGACTGTGAATCAGGTATCGTATTTATGACACCCTCTGTCACCTCACTTCACAGTGCACGGCTTCAGACATCATTATACATTTTGACATTTACTTTCCTCTTGGGGGCATATTTCTGAAATGGAATTACTGAATCAGAAAGAATTTGAACGGATCCTTTCACATATTGTAAAATTATTTTTCTGAAAAACTACGATTTTCCAATGCCACTAGTGATATAATTGTTTCTGAACAATCTGCTATCACTGCAATGTATTCTTTATGTTGATTTTTGTTAACTTAACGGCATTGTGCCTAGGAAGATATTGAAATATAGCTATACATGCCCTTCCTCTAGTTCCTCTTTCTAAGTAAAATTCATTGCTTGCTTTGCTCAGTGTCCAGGCCTGATTGAGGTCACAGGAACTAGAAGAAGCTGAGAGGGGAGTGATTGATTTCCAGAGAAAGAACACAGTAGAAAAAAAAAAAATTCTGAACGAAAGAGACTGGGAGGTTAGAGATAGGAGAAGAGGTGATGAAAGAGAAGAGTTAGGGAAAACAGTGTTGGAAAAGATATTTCAAAAGTTTTGGAAGGAATAGCTATTATGCTGAGTGCAATTTTGAGGGAGAAAGATATAGAAAAAAGATACTGAGGAAAGGCTGACTTGGTGTTGTGCAATGAAATTTTTTTAAATGTAGTTAGGAAAGCGATAACCTTCCCCATGACTCCCACACTCTTTGGCTTCTAGTATAAATAAGTAGAAATATATCCCCATTAAGTTACAATGGTCTTCAAAATACACCCTCAAATTTAAAAGGATATTGTAGAGAAAATTATGATATCTTAATAATGCTCATTGAGGAAATAATTGCAGTTTAAATCTGGTTATATGAGATGGAGAACCAGAATTACAGTGTTCAGTGAGTTCTTTCATATGAAGTCTAAGTAACTCTCCCTACAGGAATTTGTTTTTTAACTCACTTCCATGGAAATACAATTTCCTAATAGAGTCTTTCTTAGAAGGAGAAAGGTTTTGGGTAGCTCTTTGCCCTTCTGCACCATGTAAGACAAGCCTTCTGGGGACTGAATGGTTGTTGTGTGCACCATTAAACAAATACTGGAACCACAAGTAGAGACCATGTGTTACCATAAACAAGAGAAACTCATGGGGGGAGATGGTAGAGGAAGACACGGAGTAGTGGTAAAACCACCCCCCTAAAGCTTACAGGTTGGCCAACCTTGGAGGTAGAAAAATATTGCAGATTAAGTGAGAATCTGCAAGGCCCTGTTGATGCCTGCAATGCCCCCCATGACTGGCACAGAGTTGGTAACAAATCCTGGACGTCCCAGGATTTGGGAAGCTAAGGGTACCTGCATTAGCACTGACCTTAGTTTTGGAGAAGAGCGACACTTGGTGGCACCCATGAAGAAAAAAGTGAACACATCCTCTTCCTCACTCACCAAGAGGCCTGATATTGTCAGATATTCATACAATAGGAGCCAGATATATCTGGTAATGTAATTGTTTTTTGAATTTTATTTAATTTATTTTTTATACAGCAGGTTCTTATTAGTTATCCATTTTATACATATTAGTGTATATATGTCAATCCCAATCTCCGAATTCATCACCCCCCACCACCACTTTCCCCCCTTGGTGCCCATACATTTGTTCTCTACATTTGTGTATCAATTTCTGCCCTACAAACTGGTTCATCTGTACCATTTTTCTAGGTTCCACATATATGCATTAATATACGGTATTTGTTTTTATCTTTCTGACTTACTTCACTCTGTATGACAGTCACTAGATACATCCATGTCTCTACAAATGACCCAATTTCATCCCTTTTTATAGCTGAGTAATATTCCATTGTATATATGTAACACATCTTCTTTATCCATTATTCTGTCGATCGGCATTTAGGTTGCTTCCATAACCTGACTATTGTAAATAGTGCTGCAATGAACATTAGGGTGCATGTGTCTTTTTGAATTGTGGTTTTCTCTGGGTATATGCCCAGTAGTGGGATTGCTGGATCATATGGTAATTCTATTTTTAGTTTTTTCAGGAACCTCCATAGTGTTCTCCATAGTGGCTGTATCAATTTACATTCCCACCAACAGGGCAAGAGGGTTCCCTTTTCTCCACACCCTCTCCAGCATTTGTTGTTTGTAGATTTTCTGATGATGCCCATTCTAACTGGTGTGAGGTGATACCTCATTGTAGTTTTGATTTGAATTTCTCTAATAATTGGTGATGTTGAGCAGCTTTTCATGTGCTTCTTGGCCATCTGTATATCTTCTTTGGAGAAATGTGTATTTAAGTCTTCTGCCCATTTTTTGATTGGGTTGTTTTTTTTTTATTATTGAGCTGCATGAGCTGTTTATATATTTTGGAGATTAATTCTTTGTCCGTTGATTCATTTGCAAATATTTTCTCCAATTCTGAGGGTTGTCTTTTCATCTTGTTTGTAGTTTCCTTTGCTTTGCAAAAGCTTTTAAGTTTCATTAGGTACCATTTGTTTATTTTTGTTTTTATTTCCATTACTTTAGGAGGTGGATCAAAAAAGATCTTGCTGTGATTTATGTCCAAGAGTGTTCTTCCTATGTTTTCCTCTAAGAGTGTTATAGTGTCTGGTCTCATATTTCGGTCTCTAATCCATTTTGAGTTTATTTTTGTGTATGGTGTTAAGGAGTGTTCTAATTTCATTCTTTTACATGTAGCTGTCCAGTTTTCCCAGCACCACTTATTGAAGAGACTGTCTTTTCTCCATTGTATATCCTTGCCTCCTTTGTCATAGATTAGTTGACCATAGGTGCATGGGTTTATCTTTGGACTTTCTATCCTGCTCCATTGGTCTATATTTCTGTTTTTGTGCCAGTACCATATTTTCTTGATTATTGTAGCTTTGTAGTATAGTCTGAAATCAGGGAGTCTGATTCCTCCAGCTCCGTTTTTTCCCCTCAAGACTGCTTTGGCTATTCAGGGTCCTTTGTGTCTCCATACAAATTTTAAGATGTTTTGTTCTAGTTCTGTAAAAAATGCCATTGGTAATTTGATAGGGATTGCATTGAATCTGTAGATTGCTTTAGGTAGTATAGTCATTTTCACAATATTGATTCTTGCAATACAAGAACATGGTATATCTCTCCATCTGTTGGTATCATCTTTAATTTCTTTCATCAGTGTCTTATAGTTTTCTGCATACAGGTCTTTTGTCTCCCTAGGTAGGTTTATTCCTAGGTATTTTATTCTTTTTGTTGCAATGGTAAATGGGAGCGTTTCCTTAATTTCTCTTTCAGATTTTTCATCATCTGTGTATAGGAATGCAAGAGATTTCTGTGCATTAATTTTGTATCCTGTTACTTTACCAAATTCATTGATTAACTCTAGTAGTTTTCTGGTAGCATCTTTAGGATTCTCTATGTATAGTATCATGTCATCTGCAAACAGTGACAGTTTTACTTCTTCTTTTCCAGTTTGTATTCCTTTTATTTCTTTTTCTTCTCTGATTGCCGTGGCTAGGACTTCCAAAACTATGTTGAATAATAGTGGTGAGAGTGGACATCCTTGTCTCGTTCCTGATCTTAGAGGAAATGCTTTCAGTTTTTCACCATTGAGAATGATGTTTGTTGTGGGTTTGTCATATATGGCCTTTATTATGTTGAGGTAGGTTCCCTCTATGCCCACTTTCTGGAGAGTTTTTATCATAAATGGGTGTTGAAATTTGTCAAAAGCTTTTTCTGCATCTATTGAGATGATCACATGGTTTTTCTTCTTCATTTTGTTAATATGGTGTATCACATTGATTGATTTGCATATATTGAAGAATCCTTGCATCCTTGGGATAAATCCCACTTGATCATGGTGTATGATCCTTTTAATGTGTTGTTGGATTCTGTTTGCTAGTATTTTGTTGAGGATTTTTGCATCTATATTCACGAGTGATATTGGTCTGTAAATTTCTTTTTTTGTAGTATCTTTGTCTGGTTTTGGTGTCAGGGTGATGGTGGCCTGTTAGAATGAGTTGGGAGTGTTCCTTCCTCTCCAATGTTTTGGAGGAGTTTGAGAAGGATGGATATTAGCTCTTCTCTAAATGTTTGATAGAATTCACCTGTGAAGCCATCTGGTCCTGGACTTTTGTTTGTTGGAAGATTTTTAATCACAGTTTCAATTTCATTACTTGTGATTGGTCTGTTCATATTTCCTATTTCTTCCTGGTTCAGTCTTGGAAGGTTATACCTTTCTAAGAATTTGTCCATTTCTTCCAGGTTGTCCATTTTATTGGCATAGAGTTGTTTGTAGTAGTCTCTTAGGATGCTTTGTATTTCTGCAGTGTCTGTTGTAACTTCTCCTTTTTCATTTCTAATTTTACTCATTTGAGTCCTCTCCCTCTTTTTCTTGATGAGTCTGGCTAATGGTTTATCAATTTTGTTTATCTTCTCAAAGAACAAGCTTTTAGTTTTATTGATCTTTGCTCTTGTTTTCTTTGTTTCTATTTCATTTACTTCTGCTCTGATCTTTATGATTTCTTTCTTTCTACTAACTTTGGGTGTTTTTTCTTCTTCTTTCTCTAGTCCCTTTAGCTGTAAGGTTAGATTGTTTATTTGAGATTTTTCTTGTTTCTTGAGGTATGCTTGTATTGCTATAAACTTCCCTCTTAGAACTGCTTTTGCTGCATCCCATAGGTTTTGGATCATCATGTTTTCGTTGTCATTTGTCTCTAGGTATTTTTTGATTTCCTCTTTGATTTCTTCAGTGATCTCTTGGTTGTTTAGTAACATATTGTTTA
This sequence comes from Balaenoptera ricei, assembly GCF_028023285.1. Classification (NCBI taxonomy): domain Eukaryota; kingdom Metazoa; phylum Chordata; class Mammalia; order Artiodactyla; family Balaenopteridae; genus Balaenoptera; species Balaenoptera ricei. The sequence goes on along the minus strand of NC_082639.1, from coordinate 115,154,892 downwards.
GGCTCCATGTGTTTGTGTTTTTTACGTTTTTTTCCTCTGTAATGATATCTAATCTCATAGCGTTGTAGTCAGAAAACAGGCTTGATATGATTTCAACTTTCTTAAATTTACTGAGGCTTGATTTGTGACCCAACATGTGATCTATCCTGGAGAATGTTCTGTGTGCACTTGAGAAGAAAGTGTAATCTGCTGTTTGGGGATGGAATGTCCTAAAAATATCAATTAAATCTATCTGGTCTATTGTGTCATTTAAAGCTCGTGTTTCCTTATTAACTTTCTGTCTGGATGATCTGTCCATTGGTGTAATTGAGGTGTTAAAGTCCTCCACTATTATTGTGTTACTGTTGATTTCCTCTTTTATAGCAATTAGCAGTTGCCTTATGTATTGAGGTGCTCCTATGTTGGATGCATATATATATATATATATATATATATATATATATATATATTTATTTATTATATTATTATTTTAACAGAAGTAAAGTAAACAAATTTTAATTTGTGTGGACTATGTCTCAGAGAAATGGGACCTAAGAAGTAAGAAGTGGCCAAAGCAAGCAGCTTTTACACTTTTTAGACAAAGAATCAATACATTTGAAAGGAATGGAAAGTACAAAGAAATTTACGTTTTGTATACACAATTCATGAAGAATTTAAACAGAGTTTGAGCTTGAGATGGTAAATTAAAGTAACCAAGTTTTATATAGGCTTCTCATCTAAATTCCCTATCTCTGTCAGTAAGGATGTCCTCTACCTACAGATACAGAGGGTGAACTTTTAACATGGGAGATACATTTCCTGCTTTCAGGAAGACAGAAAGGAGGGTCTTGCACTGGTTGTTTCTTAAGTAACTTTAATACAAAATAATCGTATACCATTGTGACATATTTGGGGGCAGCCCACCTTGAGCCCCAATACTGTAATAAGAAATGTAAAAGTTTTGATAAATATATTTCAGGCTTTTAATTTTAAGGGGATGTGTCATTCCTAAGTCAGAGATAGTTTATTTGTAGTCAAGGAATAAATAATTTTTTCTCATACCACCATCAACTCAATTTCACTTGACCCCCCACTGTTTCCATAAAACCTTGTGTTTACCTCTCTCATTTACAATACCACGATGCAACTATAGATTTATGTTCAGTCTTATCCACTAGGTGGATATTTCTAAGGGTAAGAACTGTGCCTTATCCCTGTATATATCCAGGACTTAGTATGATACCCAACATATAATAAGAACTTAAAATGAGAAGAACAAGACCATCTAGTATTAATAGCATACCATTGGCCTAAAAACTGTAAATCATTATTTTGTTTAATCCTTACAATCCAGTGAGGTAGATATTATATTATCTCCACGTTGCAGATGTGAAAATTGTAACTTAAAGAAGAAAATATATTTGTCCATAATCACAGAAACAGTAAATTGTGGATTTGGCAGCCAAAGAATCTGACTCCAAAGTCAGCGTACCTAACCGCTTGGTTATATCATCTTTTCCTTTAATAGGCATTCAGTTATTGTTTACTCAATAAATGAAGCAACTAAAATAAATGCTTATATGATTATAAATGAAAATCATATTCCTGGAATCTATATAAAAATATCCTTATTGGAGAAGGACAACCACACCCTTACAATACATTGATGCATAGAGTTATCTAATAAACATAGGACACATTCACATTTTGATTTTAGTTTTTTCAAGAGTCACAGAAACAGTGTGTATTAGTTAGGGTTCTCCAGAGAAAACAGTCAATAGAATACTGGATAAATATATACACACATATACACAAATTTTATATATTGGAAATATATAGGATATATTAGACAAATATATATAATAAAATATATGCATTTATGTAAGATATTAAATAAAATATATATAATATTAAATATATATAAAATATATAATATGTATAATAGTAATCGCTTCACACTATTATGGAGGCTGAGAAGTCCCATAGTCTGCTGTCTGCAAGCCGGAGAACCTGGAAATCTGGGAGTATAATTCTGTCTTAGTCTAAAGGCCTGAGAACCAGGGGAATTGAGGGTATAAATCCCAGCTTGAGTCCAAAGGTCCACAAACCAAGAGCATGAATGCCTGAGGACAGGAGAATGTGGATGTCCCAGCTTAGGCAGAAAGATCAAATTCACCCTTCTTCTGTCTTCTTGTTCTATCTCGGCCCTCAATGGATTGGATGATGCCTACCCACATTGGTAAGGGTGACATTTTTCTCTCATTCTATACATTCAAAGGTTAATCGCTTCTGGAAGTACCCTCTCAGATGCACTTGGATATAATGTTTTACAAGCTATCTGAGCATCATTAAGCTCAGTCAAACTGGCACATAAAATTAACCATCACAGGGAAGTTACATGAAAATATCAAAAATGCATTAACACACACACAAGCATAAAACTCACAACTCCTCTCCTAGGAGGGAATTTAATGGAATTAGAGACCTTGGAACTAGCTTGAAAAGTTGATATGCTATTTAAATTTTTTGTGTTTTGGTCATGGGAGTGGGGAGAATATGTGCATTTAAACTAAAGTTGTGGGGGAAAAGACAGTATTTGTAACTTTTCAGAAATATGTTCTATGTTTTGCTATTCTTGGAAATATAACTGATGTTCAGTTTTTATACTGCATATGTTGTACAGACTCACACCATTTGTCTTTTTTTTTTTTAATTTATTTTTGGCTGTGTTGGGTCTTCGTTGCTGCACGCAGGCTTTCTCTAGTTGTGGCGAGCAGGGGCCGCTCTTCCTTCAGGTGTGTGGGCTTCTCACTGCGGTGGTTTCTCTGGCTGCAGAACACGGGCTCCAGGCCCACAGGCTTCAGTATTTGTGGCTCGCGGGCTCTAGAGTGCAGGCTCAGTAGTTGTGGCGCAAGGGCTTTGTTGCTCCGCGGCATGTGGGATCTTCCCGGACCAGGGCTCAAACGTGTGTCCCCTGCATTGGCAGGCAGAGTATTAACCACTGCGCCACCAGGGAAGCCCCCATTTGTCTTTTATACCAAACAAATAATCTTACAAAGAATGCTCATCTTGAATATAGGTTTTGCTTTGTTCTTTTCCTTTAACTCTTTACTTTGCTCTTGTCGTTCTCTATTTCATTTCTCCAGCTTAAGGAAGACATTTGCCTCCATATGAGATGTAGTTGGAGAACACTGTGTCCTCTGAAGCTATCCAGTGACGAATGTGCTTTCCATACCTTTGGCTTCATTCTTGTTTTTTCGTTTGGAACACATTCCTTTGTTTCTTCATTTTGCTTCACTCTCTGTGATGGTTTCGATGCATTTGGTAAGACAGGCACCTCTCCCAGTCTTGAAGGAGTGGCCTCGTATAGGAGATAAATCTTATCCTTCAACCTTGCCCCAGCTCATGGTTGTCTGTCATAACTTTTCGATGTATATATATTTATTATTGTTATATCTTCTTCTTGGATTGATCCCTTGATCATTATGTAGTGTCCTTTCTTGTCTCTTGTAACATTCTTTATTTTAAAGTCTATTTTATCTGATATGAGTATTTCTACTCCAGCTTTCTTTGGATTACCATTTGCATGGAATATCTTTTTCCATCCCCTCTCTTTCAATCTGTATGTGTCCCGAGGTCTGAAGTGGGTCTCTTTTTTTTTTTTTTAATTAATTAATTAATTTATTTATTTTTGGCTACTTTGGGTCTTCATTGCGATGGGCGGGCTTCTCATCTTGGTGGCTTCTCCTGTTGTGGAGCACGGACTCTAGGCATGTGGGCTTCAGTAGTTGAGGCTCATGGGCTCTAGAGCACAGGCCCAGTAGTTGTGGCACACAGGCTTAGTTGCTCTGCGACATGTGGGATCTTCCTGGACCAGGGCTCGAACCCATGTCCCTTGCATTGGCAGGCGGATTCTTAACCACTGCACCACCAGGGAAGCCCTGAAGTGGGTCTCTTGTAGACAGCATATATATGGGTCTTGTTTTTGTATCCATTCAGCAAGTCTGTGTCTTTTGGTTGGAGCATTTAATCCATTCACGTTTAAGGTAATTATCGATTTGTATGTTCCTATTACCATTTTCTTAATTGTTTTGGATTTGTTTTTATAGGTCCTTTTCTTCTCTTGTGTTTCCCACTTAGAGAAGTTTCTTTAGCATTTGTTGTAGAGCTGGTTTGGTGGTGTTGAATTCTCTTAGCTTTTGCTTGTCTGTAAAGCTTTTGATTTCTCCATCGAATCTGAATGAGATCCTTGCCGGGTAGAGTAATCTTGGTTGTAGGTTCTTCCCTTTCATCACTTTAAATATGTCATGCCACTCCCTTCTGGCTTGTAAAGTTTCTGCTGAGAAATCAGCTGTTAATCTATGAGAGTTCCCTTGTATGTTATTTGTCATTTTTCCCTTGTTACTTTCAATAATTTTTCTTTGTGTTTAAGTTTTGTCAGTTTGATTACTATTTGTCTCAACGTGTTTCTCCTTGGATTTATCTTGCCTGGGACTCTCTGTGCTTCCTGGACTTGGATGGCTATTTCTTTTCCCATGTTAGGGAAGTTTTTGACTATAATCTCTTCAAATATTTTCTCAGGTCGTTTCTCTCTCTCTTCTCCTTCTGGGACCCCTATAATGTGAATGTTGTTTCATTTAATGTTGTCCCAGAGGTGTCTTAGACTGTCTTCATTTCTTTTCATTCTTTTTTCTTTATTCTGTTCCATGGCAGTAAATTCCACCATTCTGTCTTCCAGGTCACTTATCAATTCTTCTGCCTCAGTTATTCTGCTACTGATTCATTCTACTGTGGTTTTCATTTCAGTTACTGTATTGTTCATCTCTGTTTGTTTGTTCTTTAATTCTTCTAGGTGTTTGTTCTTTGATTATTCTAGGTCTTTGTTAAACATTCTTGCATCTTCTTGGTCATTGGCTCCATTCTTTTTCCGAGGTCCTGGATCATCTTCACTATAATTATTCTGAATTCTTTTTCTGGAAGGCTGCTTATCTCCACTTCATTTATTTGTTTTCCTTGGGTTTTTATCTTGTTCCTTCATCTGGTACATAGCCCTCTGCCTTTTTGTCTTGTTTATCTTTCTGTGAATGTGGTTTTTGTTCCACAAGCTACAGGATTGTAGTTCTTCTTGCTTCTGCTGCCTGCCCTCTCCCTGGTAATGTATTTTTTCAGGACTGTTACAAATTTCCAAAATATAAAATTTTCTAAAGCAAATTTTGCCGACAACTCTGGGCTGAATTAGTCAAAACTACCCCTAAAGTTGATGGAGAGAATCCATGAAAACCCAGTAAGAGCAAGATAATATCAAGGATGAGAATGAAGTTTGAAATTGAAGGGACTCTAAGACACCCAATGAGATTTTTTAAACTTCTTTTAAAAGATTACAATAGTTTTCCTGGGTAGAAAATTGTTCAGGACAAAACCTAAAGTGTTCAGTTTCCAGCATTTCCCTCATCCTTGCTTCTTGTGAAAAATTCTTTGTTTGCACTGCTCTGATCAATATAATCCAAGGAGAGTGTCAATGTGAATTTTGGAATTTACTGAAAGTAGATTGAGGACACATAAAATTCTTTGTAGATATTTATGGTTAGATATTTTAAATGTACTGAGTAACAACAACAGCAAAAAACCCAAACAATAGGAAAAAAACACCAACAGAAAAACAAAAATGATACTTAACAATGTAACTTTATGTTAATGAAAATTTAACAAGTATTTTTAAGCGGGATTTTTATAGCTTAGTTAATTAAATTTCCTAGACATTTTCAACTGCATTGATAAATTTAATGTACTATATTCTTTTTTCTTTCCTAGTAAATCCTCAGTCTAACAAACCTTCTCATGTACTTAAGTAATCACAAATCAAATAAATTGCTCTTAAAAGTATGGTGACTATGATGTTCTCCTCAATGATGTTTACAACAGTAAAATTCTCTTATAACATTCAACTTAAAACAACAATTCTATTAAACAAATTCTCCCTAAATCATTTAGTGGTTTGTCTTACTTAACTGGTCTCCCAGTAGGTCTGATCCAGGAAATAAATGGTTGTGTTTTCGTTTCTCTAAATCCAGAGCATTATCAAGCTGGGTTGGTCAGATCCTATGCTGCCACTTATCATGCTTGCCCTATGTTTACCCAAAGAAAATTTCTAATAGAGGTTTGGAGCTCTGACACACTTAGTTATGATACTTGTTTCTCTAAAGGTTCCCTGGCTCCCTTGCATTTAATGCATCTGGCAAGTTAGTTGCTGATTGCATTCCACTGGGTGTTCTTATAAATTCAGAGGTAAGGTTTATGCTCTTGTTGAATTTGGCTGTTCTATGGATTCAATTCTTTATGATATAAAACAGAAAAATGACAACTTGTATAAAATAGTAAATGAAGAGACAAATGAGAACCACAATGAAGAGAAAAAGAACACACACAAGTCATCACTTCAAGATCATCAGATTTAATCCATGGAATATTAGAAAAAAAGGTGCTGTCTTCAAGAAAATATGCCAATTATTTAGAGTATTTGGAGCTGTTTCCTAAGATTTAATGAATATTCTTCCTTAATTAGAAAATGTTTAGAGAATTAGGTGCAAAACACATTAGAACTCAAATATTTATTTTTTTCTCACCACCCCCAATTCTAAATCACTTACTTATTACACATTTTAAATATTGAAATCTCATAGTTGTTAAGCATTTCAATATACATATTATATTAAATATTACAGATGTTTTAAACATTAAATAGTTAAAGATTATTTTTCAACATAGAGAAATATTAATATGTTTTTTTTAACTTCATCATATCAATCCTTACTTCTCTTTTTATTGGAATAAAGCCCCATATCCATTAAAGAAACAATTTTAGCATTTTGACATAATTTGAAGTTACTAAATATTAGGAATTTGATTAATTGCCTGTCACAGAAACGTAAATGATGATGGCTTTAAAATGTGCGAAATTTGTTTTTCTTTACCTAAAAGATGCTTATCCCTGCAAAAATTAAGTCTTTGCCAAGAGGTTCACAAAATGTAATTGGGTTATGAAGGGTCCCTACCACTTCAAGTTCTACCCTTCACTCATGATATTATCTTCCTCCTACTGAATTTGACTTTTACAATTTTTTCAACGTCTGTGTTCCTTCTAGTTTTCTTTGCTGTCATGATTAGCACATGGATTCCATCCTAAAGGTTGCCTCAGGGTTGTAGCAACAATTTTCCCATTTGAAGTAGGAAGAAAGAAGAACAGAAAGCCTTCCCTGTTGAGTCAGCCTCATCCTCTCTGAAGAGTTTTCCCAGAAGTACCACCCAACAACTTCTGCCTACATACCATTGCCCAAAATGCTGTCATATGACTACTCCTATCTGCAAAGGGAGTGGGTGGGGAATATGGATGTTCATCTGGTCACATTATTGCCCCCTGTTGTTACTGAATAAAGAAAGAGTGAACATTTGGTGGGCATCCAGCAGTCTCTGCCATAACCTGTCAAGCACCTTGGCTTTATGGTGTAGGTGAACTGATATTGCACATGGAACAGACCTCTAGGTTTAATTTTCTCAAAACTGTGAAAAGTTAGTCAAACCTTGTTTTAAACTCTCCATGCCAATAGATACTTCAAATCCATGCCCTATAAATGGGATAGTCTTGCAGCTCACTGTCCTTGAATTCATCTTGACAAAATTTCAAGCCTAATTTGGGCTTATGACCACCCCCAACCACTAGTCCTCCATCAGGCCTTTTTGCCATTAGATTGGATTCAACTAATTGCATTCCAAGTTCTCTCTACATTTTTAATTGGCAGGAGTACAATTCTCATAGATACTTGGATAGCATATGATTGTAATCAGCATGTCTTACATGTCAGCTTCTGGATCTGAAACCACAGTTTCTAGAGTCTTTCTAACGAAAAGAGGAAACTTGAAGGTACACAAACGTAAGATATAGAAAAAAGCTCTAGAAGGTAGGACGAGGGGCAAGAGAAATAAGGAGATTGGGAAAGATGGTCAAGAGTGAGATCAGGAAACTGGAGATTTGGGAAAAATCAAAAGAGTTTGGGGTAGGCAGATGCTGTGATTAATGCACATTGTGGAGAGAGATCTCTAAAGGGGAATTTTGGAAAGTTGTACTGTGTGCTGTATGTTGCAATATCCATCACGTCTTACTGCTCCCCACTCTTGCCACCTACTCAAGAGATAGTCTATAAAGGTCTGTGTTACTGTTTGATAATTTGGGGGGTTAAATTTCTGTATTTTTTGAAAGTGCCAAATTGCCAAAATGGATATTGAGAGATATTAGAGGCCCAATTTATTGGGGTACACTAGTGTCATGACTTGTAGTACCCAACATCTGTTCTAGGGAATTCAGTGAAGACACAATTGTGGGGTAGATTCCATAAACCTCCAGATAAGTTATGGGAAATCCAATACTCATGGCAGATTCATGGCCAGAGACATACGTATAAGTAATATGATAGAAATTCTCTATTTTACCAAAGCACGGAAGTAGGTTAGAGATGGCTGGGCAGAGACATCAAGGAACAAAAAGTCCCTCAGTTAGCAAACATTTATTGAGCATGTATTTTATTTGAGGTGTTATTCTATGTTCTGAGAACAATTATGAACAAGATAGACAGCATTCCTTCCCCTCAGGAGCTTATATTTAGTGAGCTTAAGGTAGCACACTAAGTCTCCTGAAGGGACCATATTTGGGACAAAGAAGCAAAGTGCATGGAATGATGATCTAAAACCTATAGAAATATGGACACCTTAAGAGATGCCAACATGGAGGAATGATCTTGAAGACCGAATGGCATGAACCAGATGTCTACATGGACTAAAAAGGGACTTTTTAAAAAGGACTAGACCAGATACCCAATATATGCCTTTCTGCACTGTGTCCCACACACACCTGATCCTGGAATTATTCTCAGAGATAAGTGGGAGGGGGAAATATTGGGTTGAGTGAGAAAACTCTGATATATCTGAAATTAACCAGAATTGGCACGATTAAAGACTATTTATTTGGCAGTATGCAGAATGGAGATTAGAAATAGAAGTTAAATTATAAAAAAATATGAGAAAATTATCATTGTACATTTTAGTTTGTGACTAATTATATTTTTATTCTGTACATCTGGTTACAAATCTAATTGAACAGGAATCATCCAGAAATCATTTTGGTGTCAGTATGTTTCATGGTAATTAAGATTAGCATTTGGATTGGCATCAAAATATATTCTAGAAGATATTAATGACCAGGATCATTAGAAAGTTTTTCATGTGATTTTGAATTAAATGAGTCTAGTATTAGAATAAACTCACTTTTATGTTGCTGACAACTCAAGGATCACTGCAGATGTAAGAATGGAGTTTCAACTTTTCAGTGAGATTCAGGTAAACTCTAATAATAGAGTGAGTATTACATTTATGGGAGTTTTTTTTTTTAAATTATTTATTTATTTATTTATGGCTGTGTTGGGTCTTCGTTTCTGTGCGAGGACTTTCTCTAGTTGCGGCAAGTGGGGGCCACTCTTCATCACGGTGCGCGGGCCTCTGACTATCGCGGCCTCTCTTGTTGTGGAGCACAGGCTCCAGACGCGCAGGCTCAGTAATTGTGGCTCACGGGCCTAGTTGCTCCGCGGCATGTGGGATCTTCCCAGACCAGGGCTCGACCCCGTGTCCCCTGCATTGGCAGGCAGATTCTCAACCACTGCGCCACCAAGGAAGCCCTTATGGGAGTTTTAAAGGTAGTGTTTTAACCAAGTGCAGTGTAGGCAATGTCAGTGATATCCTTGCTTTAGGACTGGTATCTTGAGATTTGAGTATATATGAAACACTTGACTCCGATTTAAGGCTAGGAATGATGAGTATAGGAATGATGAATAAGTGCCAGGTTTGGGCTCCATCAGATTTTGAATCAAGAGTAAAAGAGTCTAGATGCAGATGTTTACTTTACTGTCTTCTTGAGGATGTTAAAAGGCAGGATGTTGTGTAATCAAATACCCAATATGTTGGGATCAAGTTGAGAGAGCAACTCAAGTTGCCTACCATGGGTTCAGGCTTAGAGAAGATCAGGAAATGGACTGCTATGCTATACAGTAGGTCCTTGTTTTTTATCTGTTTTATATGTAGTAGTGTGTATCTGTTAATCGCCCAATCCTAATTTATCTCTCTCCCTGTCCTGCTATCACCTTTGGTAACCATAAATTTGTTTTCTATGTCTGTGAGTCTATTTCTGTTTTGTAAATAAGTTTATTTGTATCATTTTTTTGGATTCCACATATAAGTAATATCATATGTTACTTGTCTTTCTCTGTCTGACTTACTTCACTTAGTATGATAATCTCTAGGTCCATCCAGGTTGCTGCAACATGGTATTATTTCATTCTTTTTTTGGCTGAGTAATATTCATATACATATACCACATCTTCTTTACCCATTCATCTGTCCATGGACATTCAGGTTGCTTCCATGTCTTGACTACTGTAAATAGTGCTGCTATGAACATTGTGGTGCAGGTATCTTTTTGAACTATAGTTTTCTCCAGATATGTGCCCAGAAGTAGGATTGCTGGATCATACGGTGACTCTACTTTTAGTCAAACAACAGATTTTTAATGTAGGTGAAACAGGCTTATACTAGAAGAAGATGCCATCAAGGACTTTCATAGCTAGAGAGGAGAAGTCAATACCTGGCTTCAAAGCTTCAAAGAATAGGCTGATCTCTTGTTAGAGGCTAATGTAACTGGTGATTTTAAGTTGAATGCAATGCTCATTTACCATTCCAAAATCCTAGGGCCCATAAGAATTGTGATTAATCCAACATAAATAACAGCAACACCTTTTTTGACCCACCTCCTTGAGTAATGAAAATTAAAACAAAAATAAACAAATGGGAACTAATTAAACTTAAAAGGTTTTGCACAGCAAAGGAAACCATAAATAAGATGAAAAGACAACCCTCAGAATGGGAGAAAATATTTGTAAATGAAGCAACTGACAAAGGATTAATCTCCAAAATATACAAGCAACTTATACAGCTCAATATCAAAAGAACAAACAACCCAATCCAAAAATGGGCAGAAGACCTAAACAGACATTTCTCCAAAGAAGACATACAGATGGCCAACAAACACGTGAAAAGATGTTCAACATCACTAATTATTAGAGAAATGCAAATCAAATCTACAATGAGGTATCACCTCACACCAGTCAGAATAGCCATCACCCCAAAAAATCTACAAACAATAAATGATGAAGAGGGTGCAGAGAAAAGGGAACCCTCTTGCACTGTTGGTGGGAATGTAAATTGATACAGTCACTATGGAAAACAGTATGGAGTTTCCTTAAAAAACTAAAAATAGAACTACCATATGACCCAGCAATCCCACTACTGGGCATATACCCAGAAAAAACCATAATTCAAAAAGACACATGCACCCCAATGTTCATAGCAGCACTATTTACAATAGCCAGGACATGGAAGCAACCTAAATGTCCATTAACAGTGGAATGGATAAAGATGTGGTAAATATATACAATGGAATATTACTCAGCCATAAAAAGGAATGAAATTGGGTCATTTGTAGAGGCAAGGATGGACCTAGACAGTGTTATACAGAGTGAAGTAAGTCAGAAAGAGAAAAGCAAATATCGTATAATAATGCATATATGTGGACTCTAGAAAAAAGGTATAGATGATCTCATTTGCAAAGCAGAAATAGAGACATAGATTTAGAGAACAAATATATGGATACCAAAGGGGGAAGGGGTGGGGAAGGAGGAATTGGGAGACTGGTATTGACACATATATTATTGATACTATGTATAAAATAGACAACTGATGGGAACATACTGTATAGCACAGGGAACTCTACCTAATGCACTGTGGTAACCTAAATGGGAGGGAAGTCCAAAAGGGAGGGGATATCTGTATGTGTATGGCTGATTCATTTTGTTGTGCAGTGGAGGCTAACACAATATTCTAAAGCAACCATACTCCAATAAAAATTAATAATAAAAAAAAGAATTGTGATTAATCTACTCTGCCTGTGTTCTGTGAATAAAACAACAAAACCTGAATGACAGCACATCTATTTATAACATGGTTTACTGAATATTTTAAGCCCACTGTTGAGACCTACTGCTCAGAAAAAAGAGTCCTTTCAAGATATTACTGCATATTTTTTTTAACATCTTTATTGGAGTATAATTGTTTTACAATGGTGTGTTAGTCTCTGCTTTATAACAAAGTGAATCAGCTCTACGTATACATATATCCCCATATCTCTTCCCTCTTGCATCTCCCTCCCACCCTCCCTATCCCACCCCTCTAGGTGGTCACAAAGCACGGAGCTGATCTCCCTGTGCTATGCAGCTGCTTCCCATTAGCTATCTATTTTACATTTGGTAGTGTATATATGTCAGTGCTAGTCTCTCACTTTCTCCTAGCTTACCCTTCCCCCTCCCCATGTGCAAAAGATTGTTATCTTTGCAAATCTGATAGTATTTCAGTGTATTTTAATTTACATTTTTCCTAATATGCCTGAAGCTGAGTGCCATAGATATTTTTATTTTTTAAAATTGTCTCTTAATTTTGTTGTTTCCACCCCCTCAATTTGGACACAATTTTATTCTTTTCAGGTCTCCACTAGAGTTCCCAATCTGATTAATTGAGTAATCAATCTTTCCCCCATTAATATTACATCATTACCATAAACTAAATTCACATGTAATTTTGATTTTTTACATTATAATTTGTGACACTCGTTTCTACATCAACGCAGTTCTGTTTTAATGATGAGAATCTACAAAAACTTCTTATTAGTGAAGAATAAAATGCACAGATCTCAAATGTTCAGTTTGATGTATTTTGACAATTGTATCTACTTATATATCCACCTCCCCTCCAATATAGAACATATCCATCACCCCAAGAAGTTCCCATATACCTCTTTCTGATCAGTGTACAATCCCCATCCTAAAGCAATCTCTTTCTGATTTACCACTACAAACTAGTTTTGCCTGATGTTGGATATTATATAAATAGAATCATACATTATCTTCTCTTTTTTCTTTTTTAAAAAAATTTGACATAATATTTTTGAGAAGAATAAATGTTTCTGCATATATCAGTACTTTGTGTTTTTTAATTGCTTAGTATTTTACCACTATATGAATATATTATCATTTATTTATTCATCCTCCTGTTGACAAACATTTGGGTTGTTTTTAGTTTGGGACTATAATGAATAGGTCCTTACAAACATTCTTGTACAAGTCTTTTTGAAGACATATATTTTTATGGGATATGGGATAAATATCAAGGAACATAATTGCTGGGTGACAAGGTAGATGTGTGTTTAAATTTAGAAACTGCTGAACAGTCCTTCGAAGTGTTTAGATCAGTTAATACTATCACTAGCAATGTATGAGAGTTCCAGTTGCTCCACATCCTTACCAACATTTAATGTTATCAGTTTAAAAAATTATTAGCATTCTGATAAGTATTTCATTGTATATTTTATTGTGGCCTTAGTTTACCTAATGATTAGTGAATGGTCTTAAGCACATTTTCATGCATATATTGATCATTCATATATCTTCTTTTGTCAAAGCATGCTCAAAAGTTTTGCCCAGTTTTAATTGGATTGCTCATTCTTATTTTTTTGTAAAAATCTGTTGTAGAGTCTAGGTACAAACATTTTTTCCTATTCTGCCTTTTCTATTTTTCTTAATTGTGTCTTTTTACAAGCAAAAACTTAATTTTGATAAAGTCTGACATCAAATGTTTTTAATGGTTAGAGCTTTTTGTGTCCTAAGAAGTCTCTAAGCAGATCTTAGGTCATGAAGATATTTTCTTAAGTTTTCTTTCAGAAGTTTGACAGATTGTGTTTTATATTTAAGATTGTGACACATCTCAAGTTTCTATTTCTTTAGGGAAAATAGACATGTTACCAGTGTTAAGCTTACCCTTTCACCGTCTACCTCTCCATTTATTTAGGTCTTTAATTTCTCTTAGTGATATTTTGTAGTTTTTGGTGTAGAGGTGTTGTATATATGTCATTAGATCATTTACTACGTACTTAATGTATTTTGATGCTATTGTAAATGGTGTTGTTCGAAATTTTTTTATTTCTTTTTTTTTTTTTCTGGCCACATTGCACAGCTTGTGGGATCTCAGTTCCCCAGCCAGGGATTGAACCTAGGCCCACAACAGTGAAAGCGCCAAGTCCTACCACTGGACCTAACCACTTGCTGAAATTTTATTTTCCATTTTTTGGTTCCCAGTATATGGAAAAGCAACTGACTTTGTATTTTGACCTTGAATCCTCTAGTATTATTAAATTATTAGTTCTAGTAGGTGTTTTTCTTTTGTAGGTTACATAGGTTTGCTATGGACACAATCATGTTGTTTAAAAATAGCAATAGTTTTACTGATTTATTTTTCTAATTTGTATGCCTTTTATCATTTTTGTCATATTGTACTGGCTAGGAAAGATGGTACAATGTAGAATACAAGTGGTGAGGGTAGACTGTTAACTACAGTTTCTTCAAAGTTATCCTTTATCAGCTTAAGGAAATTTTCTTTCATTTCTAGTTTACTGAGAGTTTTTGGTTTTGTTTTTAATTATGTATTGAGATTAAATGGAGCTATTGAGAGGATTCCACTCTCTGAATCTTACTCTCCTGGAGTGTGTGGGAATAAAGAGTGCTTGAATTATGTTCCCTGAACCCCATAGGGGTCATCCATGTGAGAGATCTGACTGGTGGAGAGAAGTGAACAGACCTTAGCAGAGAGAAGCGTCAAGACTTTTGCTTGTTGTATTATTTGTCTTTTTCTTTAACGAGAAAACTAAGGTCCAAAGAGATTATCTAACTTGTTCAAGACCATACATGTCAACGTAGTAGTTGTTAACACTTGATATGTCCTCAGAAGAAGCAGTGTAAATGCAAGACTGTAATATAAACTGAGAAGAGAGTCAAAAGTGGACATTTGTGGTCACTGTCCCACAAATCTATACCAGTGCTCCCTGACCCAGAACACTCCCTCCATGTTAGAATCATTACATTGGTCAGTTAATGCAAATCTGCTGAAGACCCATCTACAGTTGTGTGTTGTGTAACAGGGTGTGGGGAAAATGTACCACAATGTGCTAGAAGAAATCAGAATCCAGGGCTCTAGAGGCAACTCTGCCACTGCTGCATTGTGTGACCCTCGCCACTGTCATTGCACCTCTATGGCCTTCAGTTTCCATTTGAAGAGAAGGGACCTGAATTAGACCAAGAGACCTTAATGGATGGTTTATAGGCTAAAAACCACCATATAGTCCCCTTCAAAGAAGTGAAACAGTAATGTATAAGCCATTGGGAGGGCTCTCTGACTCAAAAATCTCTCCTATTCTTTCCCTCATTCTTCTTCCCCCACTTCTAAAATATCATCAGCACTTTCTTTTCTGCAAGGCTGAACCTAGTCCTTCTTTTATTGGTGGAATGAAGCCCCTGGACCAGGTAGTTTTTAAGTTTCCTTCCAGCTCCAATATTCTGAATATGTGGGAGGATCTTCCTTTTGGTCTTTAGGAGATTTGAAATTCTTTCATCTAATTAGGGTCTGTTAGTTACTACACCAAGTTTGCTTATCATAGGGTAATAAAATTACCCACATAAGTTAATTCATATAGAGCTCCTAGAACAGTGTCTGGCATTTGTTAAGGGCTCTGCAAATATAAGCTATTTCCATTACTATTTCTTTCACTGTGACAGAAATTTATAGATTAGAGTTGTTCAAGTGTTGAACAACTTCTGGAGAAAGGATCCAGAAGAAGGAAGTCCCCGGGAGTGGGTGCAGACATGGTTAGTTCTTAGGAACAATCTTCCGGATCTGAGCCTTCACAGCTGGACCCTGCCCAGGGTGTGGTTCTTACGTTGGTGTGCTTCACTTTGAGTGAGACTTGGGCCTTAAATGGACTTTGCCATCTCCAGTTGTTAATATCAGAGCCTCCAAATTGGATAGAACTTTTTCAAATCTGAAGTTCCCAGGCTTGCTGAAGTTCACATCATGCCCTAATGTGGTGAAAATGTTTAGAATTTCTTGGGTACAAATTTCTCCCAAGATTTCCCTAGTAGCCAGTTGTTTTGCTTAATTGCAGAAACATGTAAAATTTGTTGCTACTCTCAGTTACCCAATAGAGAAGACAGTGTTCACTTTTGGCTCATTCTCACCAAAACCACACTGATTTTCAGATCAGACATAAATTTTTCTTATGACTTCATCAAGGCTGAGAACTTCAAATTAAGATGCGATCAGTTATATAGATAAAAAGGACAGTTTAAATTATTTCACATCTGAGTTGTGGTATGAAAGCTTTACTCTATCCTTCACATATGACTGATATTGAAAAGCATTGTAAAGTACCCAATATCAGACTATATGTGTTTTCAAAATAAACATTTATTAGCCTAATCCAGAGTTTTCATTTTGAATGGGAGTCACATTATGATCAGCATGCACTTTGTATCCTGTCCTTTTCTCCCCTGTGACCTGGATGGTGACCATCTCTGCTGCAAACTTTGTTCTCCCAATGCCCAATTTTACAGTACTCATCTCTTCTTCTCATTTCCAAAGTAAATACCCTCTCCACAAAGCATTACTGAGTATAACTTTATTGAGTTTATTAAAGTTCAGTTTATTAAATTTTTTGGTAGGGTGCAAACAAATTAATTTTATTATTTCCAATAACTTACCCTAACTTTATTGAATCTTTTTGTTTTTCACCACTAAAAGAAATCTCTAGCACATCTTCTAAATTTTCCAATCACTTTCAGATATCAATAAGTAGTCATCTCCTCAGATAGTAAAAAAAAAGAAAAGAAAAGAAAATGACAGGGAATTCCCTGGCGGTCCAGTGGTTAGGACTCCAGGCTTCCACTGCAGGGGGCACCAGTTCCATCCCTGGTTTGGGAACTAAGATTCCTCATGCCGAGCATGGCATGGCCAAAAATAAATATCAATCAATCAATAATTTTTTTATTTTTTAAAAAAAGAGAAGAAAATGATGGAACAAATCTGGTCCATTCTAGAACTTGACTTTCTCATCTGATGGTGTCTTCCTCACCCCTCTCTCAGCTTAGGGCTGACTCTTATTTGGAAGTCTGCAGCAAGGAAATGAGATCTAATCAGTGTCTTTTTTCTTTTTTGCTTCACTTTCTTCTCAATACATTAGCTGCTCTTTGGGACCCCTCAGGAAGTAGGGAGGAGCAGGGCAGGAAGAGTTAATGAAAAAAGACAAAGTCTTCTGTGAGGAGTAGGGCTGTTATATATCCTTGTCTTGTTCCTGATCTTAGAGGAAAAACTTTCAGCTTTTCACTGTTAAATATGATGTTAACTGTGGATTTTTCATATATATATATATATATATATATATATATATATATATATATATATACATCATATATATATATGATAGATGGTTAGATAGATAGATATGACCTTTTTTATGTTAAGGTACATTCCATCTATATTTAATTTGTTAAGAGCTTTTAACATGAAAGGATATCCAATTTTGTCAAATGATTTTTCTGCATCTATTGAGATGATCAGGCAACTTTTAATCTTCATTTTGTTTCTGAGCTGTATCACATTTATTTTTCTTTTTAAAATGTATTTATTTATTTATTTATTTTGGCCATGTTGGGTCTTCATTGCTGTGTGCGGGCTTTCTCTAGTTGCGGCGAGCAGGGGATACTCTTGGTTGTGGTGCGCGGGCTTCTCATTGTGGTGGCTTCTCTTGTTGCGGAGCATGGGCTCTAGGCGTGTGGACAGTTGTTGTGGCACGTGGGCTCAGTAGTTGTGGCTCACGGGCTCTAGAGCTCAGGCTCAGTATTTGTGACTCAGGGGCTTAGTTGCTCTACGGCATGTGGGATCTTCCCAGACCAGGCCTTGAACCCGTGTCCCCTGCATTGGCAGGTGGATTCGTAAACACTGCACCACCAGGGAAGTCCCTGTATCACATTTATTGATTTGTGTAATGTTGTGCTATCCTTGCATCCCAGGGCTAAATTCCAGTTGATCATGGTATATGATCCTTCAATATGCTGTTGAATTCTGTTTGCTAGTATATATTATTGAGGTTTTTTGCATCTATGTTTATCTGGGATATTGGTTGGTAATTTTCTTTTCTTGTAGCTTCCTTGTCTGTCTTTAGTCCCAGGGTAATGCTGGTCTTATAAAATGAATTTGAAAGTGTTACCTCCTCTTCAATCTTTTGGAAGAATTTGAGGAGGATTGGTATTAATTCTTCTTTAAATGTTTAGTAGAATTTTTCTGTAAAGCCATCTGGTCCTCAACTTTTCTTTTTGGGAAGTTTTGATTACTGATTCAACCTTTTCCATTGCTATTGGTTTCTTTAGGTTTTATTTTTCTTCATTATTCAGTCTTTGTAGGTTGTATGTTTTAGGCAGTTACTCATTTCTTCTGGGTTTTCTAATTTTTTGGCATATAATTGTTCATAGTAGTTTCTTATGAACCTTAGTACCTCTGTGTTATCAATTGTAATGTCTCCTCTTTCATCTGTGTTTTTATTTATTTGAGTCATCTCTCTTTTTCCTTAGTCTAGCAAAAGTTTTGTCAGTTTTGTTTATCTTTTTTACAAAACTAGCTCTTAGTTTCATTAATCTTTTTTTAATCACCTTTCTAATCTCTATTTCATTGATTTCTGCTCTGATCTTTGTTATTTCTTCCCTTCTACTAACTTTGGGTTTAGTTTGTTCTTTTTCTAGTTCTTTGAGGCCTAATACATGTTCTATCCTGGAGAATGTTCTACATGCTCTTGAGGAGAATGTGTTTTCTTCTGATGTTAAATGAAATGTTCTGCATATATCTATTAGGTTTGGTCTATTTGGTCTAATGTGTAGTTTACATCCAATATTTCCATATTGATTTCCTGTCTTGATGATTATCCATTGTTGAAAGTGAGGTAATGAAGTCCCCTATTATTATTATTATTTTTGTCTATGCTGTACAGCATGCAGGATCTTAGTTCCCCAACCAGGGATTAAACCCGTGCCCCCTGCAATGGAAGAATGGAGTCCTAACCACTGGACTGTTGGGAAATTCCCCCCTACTATTATTGTTTTGCTGTGTAATTCTCCTTTCATATATGTAGATATTTATATTATAAATTTAGGCACTGCAATGTTGGCTACATAGATATTTACAATTGTTATTTACTTAATTTTTTTTTTTTTTTTTTTACTGAAGTATAATGATGAGGCAGCACAGTGCAGTGATGTCTAGTAACCCCTGGGAAACTGCCCAATCTGTGGCTGGTTCATCAGACAGCTCCTCTTGCTGTCTTCTCATGGGCCCCATACTGACCATTTATTCTTATGCTACCAGAATAGGGGCATTTTTTAAAACATGGGAATACCTGTCTTTCATAGGGACTAGGTTTAGGATCAGGGATGTCCAGGGAACCAACTTTGAGGCACAGAAAAACTAATAAAGGCTAATTACCATTAGGAAATGAGCTGGCCTTCTGTGCTTGGTGCTTATTGGAGGAGTCACTCTATAAGCTACTTGCTTTGCTGTCATTTTTGATTTCCCATTTAAAAAAGGAACATGAAAGTGGATTAAGCAAGATTAAATTAGTTAAATATTTATTCAATAAAAGGCAGAAATGAAAACTGATCATTCTAGCAAAAAAGGTATAAATCCTCTTCAACAGAACTACCCCAAAGGGTCAAAGTAACTTGTTCAAGGCCACATGGCTATTAAGTGACAGAGTTGGAATTTTAACTAGGTCCACTTGCCTCCAATGCACATGCTCTTAGCCTCTGCACTGTAATGCCTCTTTGTAAGGATGATTCCAGGAAAGTCCAGAAAAGCAGGTTGAAGTGCCCTGGCCAGAACACACACCAAGGACATAAGGACAGCTAGGGCCAGTTTTCTGCCAGCAGGAAGTGGACAGCCAGGCAGGATGCACACAGGACAGCCAGGTTTATAGGGTTTCCTCCCTGCAGACTCTACTCTTTTGGCTGCCATCACCCATTCTCCTCTCTCTTGGATTTCTTGCTTCTGGTACCTGAAGGGTGAGAGGCCATTAAGCCTTTGTTACATCCTGAGAGAGGCCACAGCCCAGGTGTCCTGCCTGTCCTTCAGCATGAACAAGGGCCCTCAGCCCAACAGAGGTGATGCTGGAATTTTAATAAGGATTTAGGATCTTTTTCCTGACCATGTTTAGAATATTTTTGCAATTTTGAGACTTGGTGACAACAAAATAATTAATAATAATCACCCAACCATAAATAATGGAATCTATTAACAGACCATATGAATAAACATCTGCAGTTATAGATCATGTCCTCTGGGACAATCTGCTTTGTCTTCAGATTTTTCTCATGATGAGTTGAAAGTAAATGTTTTCCGTAAGTGTCCATATGTAAGTCTTGTTATCTCCTCAGGAATACCACAAAGCAATTTTCTCCTAAATACCTGAAGACTGTGCTCATGCTCCCTCAATCCCAAGTCCTGGATCTATTCCTTATTTTGAGCTCCTTCTCCATCCTGGTCGCTATGGGGGAGGGAGGCAGATAAACAAATGAGAGCAACAGAAGGGAATCAGTGGTGCTATTTACAGGGGTTTACAGATGTACACAGGAAAGGACAGCCATACCCACCAGAAGCCTGATTTCAGATCAATTATTATAGAAAGGCAGCCCGTGAGCCCCAGTCATTCTGACAACCATCTCAGGATGTCAGTCTTTACCTTCTCCCACCCAGGAAGCACACGCCAGTGACTCTCACCCGTGGGTTCAGCCCCACCCAGTTCTAAAGCCAATCCTGCGTGAGATAGGTACACATTAAAAACCTTGTCCCACCAAGAGTGACTGAAACGGGTCTTCCTGGAAAATATCTATTCCATTATTATGGTGGTAGACACCTGATTGACTTAGTATCCTATTAGCTCTTCAGATCATCCTTTGATTATGCACACCCCAGATAGACAGAGTACTTATTCCATGCCAGGTTTTTCTCTTAGGGACTCTAAAGTCTCTATCCCTCAGCCCATACAAGACAATGTGGACATGATGGACAAGAGATGATGTTTCTTCCTCTTTAAATTAATTAATTAATTAATTATATTTTTGGCTGCGTTGGGTCTTCGTTGCTGTGTGTGGGCTTTCTCTAGTTGCGGCGAGCAGGGCCTACTCCTTGTTGTGGTGCACTGGCTTCTCCTTGCGGTGGCTTCTCTTGTTGTGGAGCATGGGCTCTAGGCATGTGTGCTTCAATAGTTGTGGTGCATGGACTCAGTAGTTGTGGCTCACGGGCTCTAGAGTGCAGGCTCAGTAGTTGTGGCACATGGGCTTAGTTGTTCCACGGCATGTGAGATCTTCCCAGACCAGGGATTGAACCCATGTCCCCTGCATTGGCAGGAGGATTCTTAACCACTGCGCCACCAGGGAAGTCCCGAGACGATGTTTCTTATGGTTCTAACTGCTCAGTGATGTTCTTTGGCTGGTAATATAATCATTTATTCATTCACAGAGTCAACAATCACTTATTGCATGTCAAACACTGGGAATGCAAGGGGAACAACTCAGATGGTTTCCTATTCTCACAGAGACCACTAATAATTGACATACTCAGTTATTTGTCAGAGGGATTTCACCTTGATGCTAAACCAGCAGAGCATGTAGCTTATCCTTCATTACAGTACCCCAGAGAGGGTCTTCTATGTTCTTATATGTGTTATATACTGATGTTCTCCAGACACTTGTCTACTTCCACACAGCTTCGGACTTACCACTCCCTGCATCCCACCCCATCTTCCTCACCTGGATAAGCCTCCTACTGATAATCCCTTCTCAATTCCCTAAACTCCTCAGCTTCTGAAACTTCTACCTTCACTCTCTTTCAGTTCGCTGACTTGGGACTTGTCATTGCCCAGAACTGCTTCTCCCCTAAAACCCTAACCACTCCTCTCCAAATCTCTGAACAACTTTCCATCACTTGAACTTTCTAGCACTTTCCTTTTCCCCAGCCCTTCCTCAGTAAGATCCTCTTTCCTACCACTTATTTCTGTTTTCACTTTTTATCAACCCATTTCCTGATCTCTAAGTCTTGCCAGCCACTTGAGTTGCTTTCTCATCTCAAACTCCCTGACTCTGTCAGGCTCCCAACATACTTTTCTTACAATGCTCCAACTTTGAATCGGTCAGGCTGATAATCTCACACTGACCTCCTGATTGTAGCTTGACAGGGCACATTTGTGCCGCATAGCAAATGCAGGTTTTCAATCCAGTGCTTGTCTTTATCCAGGGTCTCCTTCCCTCTCAGTGATTATTTTAGACCCTTACCGTTTTTCAGAAGCTTCCTCTCCAATCCAGACTCCCTGGCTCCTGTTAAGGAACTTATCTTCCATTTCACCCACAAAACACTATGAGGTGTAGTGTCCTACTTTCTACCTACTGTAGCTGACATTTATTTTTATTTTCACCTTCTGTCACACTTTTTCTTCCAGAAATCTGAGAATCATCTTAAATGACTATTTACTCCTTACGGTCACATCCAAAGAGCAAAGTCTTCTTATAGAGTCTACAATTAACTCTCTCTCATATCCATCCCCTCCCCTGGACACCCCTTGGCACCCTGGCAGTTTAGACTCTCTTCTACTCTCTCTGGACTGGTGCAGTGGTCTCTTCATGAATCTCCCTGACTCCAGACTTCCCCCATTCCAATTCCTCCTTCAAGCTGCAGTCAGAACGCATGCTCTAAAATACATACCATCCTTCCATGGTTTTTCTTGTTCCCTTAGCATAATGCTCTTTCTGATTGAAAAAGCTTCCTTTTCCTTTCTTCATGTTCTTGACTCTGTTAATAAAATACTATAGTTGGGAGAAAGCTTTTGTCTTTATTTTTTCTCTCCTTTTCTTTCACTAAATCTTCTACATTATATGTGGAGAAATATATCTCAATCTTGAAGCCTGAGCTCTCTGGTGGATTTGTCTGCCCACAGGCCGCATGAAGTCTTTTCTCCTCCACGCAAAAACTCAGTAGGGCAGGTCTGACTTCTGAAGGCTGAAGGTAAAAGCATAGGATCTTGTATCCCAGTTGCAAACTAATCTAGATTCCTCAAAGTAAAGCTGATGTTTTGAGCCTTTTCTGAATTCTGTGTCTCTTACTGCATCATTTCAGAATCTGCAGAAGGTGGAATGTGAGTAATTAGCATTTACAAAACCATTTATAATGGACTCTCCATCATCTGGATCCTATTGATACCTTCATATCACCTAGTGTCTTCACATTTCAACACCAATATCTCCTGACACCTGACCACCAAGCAGGCTGTGACCAGCCATTCCAAACTACCTGTCATTGCTTAAATAGGTAATACTGTTTCATTTGTCTGCATATGCACAGCAAAGTCTTTTCCCATTCTGATTCTCCCTTCTACTCATCCTTTAATTCCTGTTCAAGTGTCATCATCTCTCTAAAGTCTATTATTAGCACCAAGTAAAGGTGACCATTTCCTCCACTGTGTTCCCAAAGTTTCTTATACTTTCCTCTCTTACAGCTGTTTTTACGTGCTATTACAATTACTAGATCATATCATTTTGGAGCACCAAACTCTCTCTTATTCATCAATGTACTCCCTTGACCCAACACATTCACCTAACACACATGGCAGCTAAAAACTTTCTACTGAATATAATAATATGTACATTATAGGAAGAAAAACAGGATTAAAAATAAATACCTATAATGAACTAATCTTTGTATAGAGTGATCCAAATATTACAAAGAAGCTAAGATGTTTCATTAGAGAGACAAAATTACCCTGTTTGAAATAGTAGGGAGTGATGCTAGCATATGTAGTTGAGTTCTTGAGTAGTCTAGAGTTGAAACAAAGCTATACTTAATAACAAGGCAGGGGGACCTGGGAATACTGAGGGTCTTGCTACTCAATCCCTGCCCACCATATCTTAGACTTAAGAATGACTTGATTTCATTACCATAAGGACCTGTTTCCATTCAACTTCCAAAGATGGGCATAAATGAGGACAAGCATAGAAGAAAAGCAGATCCAAGTCCTAGGCCCTCTGCTTAGCACTGGAAAATCTGGTTTGAAGGAAATAAATCCAGCCCTATTTGCAGAGATTGACACCTTGACTCTGGACTACCATCTTGACTCTGGATTATGGTGCCTACAAGGGCAACTCTGGAGTTGTTCTGTGATCTCTGCCTTCTATATTTTCTAGTCACTTCCACCTGGAAGGAAAAAATTGAAATTGGCCTATTGCCCCCCACAAACCATACATGGGGGACAAGCATTGCTTGATATTCTAATGTGAAATGACCCCATTCTTGGTACTTACCTTTCCTTATGGGAGTTGTTTCCCCTGTTTACATAGTGAAGGGACTGAAGCAGAGACTGATGGAGCTGGGATTACAGCTGAACCAAATCATAACAGCTTGGGAATCTTTTGATTGTTTTCTTTTGTTTTCAGCATCTTTCTGCCAGTTCCGGCCACCTCCCTTCCTCTGGGGACATGCTGAATTCAGCAAGTCCAGCTCTATCAGTTCTGCCCCCTGAGCCCATTGGCTTCTGGTCATCTGATAAAGCCTCTGCTGCAGGCAGGACCTGCCTCCTTCCCTCCTCCCAGCATACTTGCAACCAAAGCTGAATATTGCTGTTCTGTGGCTTCCTTCCAGCCTTACGATTCAGCTCACCATCTTCAGCTACCTGGGTCATGGCTCTGCTATTCTTCTTGATCCTTGGTGAGTATTTCTGCTCCTTTTGGTCTAGGCTTCAGAATACTCTGGAACTTTGATTGGGGGAATCCTCTCCTTGCCCATCTGGTGCAGATCTATGTATCATTCAAGGAAAGGCTCTTCCTTGCTCTCCTCTTTTCTCTATATCTGGCAATTATTCTAAATCCCCAAAGCCACTTAATCTATACCCAATTTATAATCCACCTTGATTACCAGAAAATTTCCTATTTCACTATATTTGCACTAACAAGTTTGTAATAATTTATCCCATTGCCTTATCACATAAATTTTCCTA
Source organism: Balaenoptera ricei (assembly GCF_028023285.1). Taxonomy (NCBI): domain Eukaryota; kingdom Metazoa; phylum Chordata; class Mammalia; order Artiodactyla; family Balaenopteridae; genus Balaenoptera; species Balaenoptera ricei. The sequence goes on along the minus strand of NC_082639.1, from coordinate 115,129,853 downwards.
AATGCACTATTTATAAAAAGACAAATAAATGGACCAAGGTTAGCAGCAGGTAAAGCAAGAAAGGGAAGTAGAACTGCAGGACAAACACCTTTCATTTATCATACTGTACAATTTCCTTTCAAATGTGCTTCATATAATGTTTCCCTAGTTTTTCCCAGCTTCTTATTGCTTAGATTAATTTAGAGTAAATGGGGATTTTGGAATCAAAGAGATCTGAGTTTCAATCCTTGCTCTTTGATTTCTTAGCTGTCTGAATTTTAAAGTTACCATATCTCTCTGAAATCTCATTCTCATCTATGAATAAAGATAATGGTATGTTCCTCAGACGTTTGTTAGGCACATTTTCACAAGATAACAGTGCCTGCTAGGTCCCTTCCCTAATCAATCACATCCATTTTAATTATCTTGATGATCCAGTACATCACTGAAACCCACACTGGTTTCTCAGTTGGGCACTTGTGTGTTCTATGCAGGGTGCTGGCCACATGCTTAAACAACTATACACCCCTTATATCATCCAACAGATAGTCCCACCCATTATGAAGGTGCTGTTGAATTTCTCAGGCTTACCTTCAGTCGCACCTCCTTCATGAAGCTTTCCTGATCTGTGACACCCATAGTCATCGACCCTGCTACAGAGTATTCAAGTCACTTTTGGGCTATGTCGCTTTCACACCTACATATCAGGTTCATCACATTCAGTTTCCTTTGCATGTACACATGTTTTGTGTTCTTTATTAGACATGTAGGGTGTTATGTATAATATAATTTTGAGTTTTAGACAATTACACACAAGGTCTCATTGAGTGTGGGAGTGGCCATATCCTGAAAACTAAGGACATGGGGTTATTAAGAAATTATTTGGAAAGCAAGTATTTGGAAGAAAATATTCCAGGACAAGCCAATGAAATACATAGATTTACCTAAAAGGCTCTAGGCTGGAAGTCCAAAGATATTAACTCCTTCAGAAAGATCCTATAAGATGGGATGGCAGGCGGGTGTTGGGAATGATGAGTTCTGCAGTTCAAAGGCCACTGACACTCAGCGGTGTTCAGGACTCTCTCTACAGCATTAGGAGGGAGTCTAATGAATAGAAGAGTCTGATCATGTAGATATCCTGTAGGAAGAAACTCTGATGGTTCAAAGATGTGCTGGTGCTTAAACCTGGAAGTTTGGAACTCAACATAGGACTGTTTCTGACCTATTAATCAGGGTTCAGCAAACTACAGACTGCAAACTAAGAATGGATTTTACATTTGTAAATGGTGGAAAAAAATCAAAAGAAGAATAATATTTTGTGACACATGAAAATGACATAAAATCTAAATTTCATTGTCCACAAATAAAGTTTTATTGGAACACGGCCATGCTCATTCATTTATATATATATGGCTGCAATCATGCTACAATGACAGAGTCGAGTAGTTAGAACAGACTATATGGCCCACAAAGCCTAAAATATTTACAATCTGGCCCTTTCCAGAAGAAGTTTTCTGACCCTGGTCTAAATGCAGTGTCAGTGAACACAGATATATCCTGCCATTTCTCCCTATGCTTTGTGCTGCCTCCCATGACATTTTTATCTTCCCCAACCAGTGTGTCTGCCCAGAGGCCTCCAGCATGCTTTCCTTTTGAGCCCAGATGCTGCATCACCACACTTTTACTGTAGGTGGTAATCACCAATCAGTCTAATTGACTAGAATAGAAAACCATATCTATCCATGCCTGGGGTAGAGCCAACATCAGATGTAAAGGGAACATGACGGGTCAATTAGCTATGGTAGAACTGGTTTTGTGGTTCCTACTCAGTGCTCATGTGTCCTTTGAGACTGCTCATTCCAGGAAGAGAAGGTCCCAACAAGGACTAACTTTGGAGGCTGCATATCTACCACTCTATCTGTCCCACAAAGTTTGGCAAAGGCTTTCTAGAGTTGCGTTTTTGAACAAAGTGTTGGAAATTGACTACATGATCTCATTCACTTCTCTCTTTTTTCCTCAGCCTTTTGCAATGGACTTGGCCTCTTAGGTAAGATTTTTGGGTTCCTAAGAGGGAGGACTTTAGGCTCTGGAGAGTGGAAATTCTGAAACTTCTCTGGGCCATGGAGAGAGCCTCTGGTTCAAAACAGCCCAAGTAGATTTCCTTTCTGGTTTCCCAACCCACCCACTCAGTCTCATGTGGGTAGATATCCACATAAGAAAAAAGTTGGGTGGTTTATTTTGCAAGAAGATTCCTCTCCACTTGGCTTCTGTGACCCAAGGCTCTCGGCCACCTCTAAGTAGCAGATGGCTTTGTTTCAGGCTCAGAAGACACCTCACCCCCTGGGAAACAAACTTCCTTTTGCCCTGCTGAATTCTACCATTTCCAGTTCTCTCTGCCAGCTTTAATGGTACCATTGAACTAGAAATGCATCCGCTTCTGTGCAGCATATGGCTTCACCAGCAGAGTGCAGGCTGGATTTCAGCCACCACTGGCCATTTCTGTGAGGAGTCTTTGGGCAGAGCACAAACAGCTCAACTGAGGAGAGAAAGGGGCTGCAAAGAGAGAATTAGTCTGTGGAAGAGGAAGGCTCTGATGGTCCAAAATCAAGGGGATTGGTTGTTGATTATGAGTTTCTATGACATTATCCCTTAAACCTAGTCTTTCTCTTTTTTTAAAAAAATTATTTATTTAATTTTGGCTGCGTTGGGTCTTCGTTGCTGCGCACAGGCTTTCTCTAGTTGTGGCGAGCGGGGGCTACTCTTCTTTGCAGCACGCGGGCTTCTCATTGCGGTGGCTTCTCTTGTTGCGGAGCATGGGCTCTAGGCACACGGGCTTCAGTAGTTGTGGCATGTGGGCTTCAGTAGTTGTGGCTCACGGGCTTAGTTGCTCCATGGCATGTGGGATCTTCCCGGACCAGGGCTCGAACCCGTGTCCCCTGCATTGGCATGCAGATTCTTAACCACTGCGCCACCAGGGAAGCCCTAGTCTTTCTCTTGATAGTAGAGGCTTTACCAGAGAGGGGCAGCTACAAACTCCACTATGAATGTGGAGGATTTTACACCCTGAGGGATGCAGTTTGATTCCTTAAAGGAGTGCTGCTTCTGGGTCTCAGTCCAATACTCAGATTACTTGGTCTTTCTTCTCTGGCCTCCAGGGCTATCCCTTACTGCAAGTGCCGGGAGACACCTGCTCTCTTTATAGCCTTCTCACATCCTAAGATGTTGCTCCTCCATCCCTGGGTCCCTCTTTCAAGACCTCAGCTAATTAAGTAAGCTAAAACACTGCCTAGGACACACTGCACTGACGAGCCCCTCTGTTCTTCTCTCTAGCTTTCAAATCTTTTCTCACACCTTTTCTCCCCTCAAGCTGGATTTCTTTTTCTTTTCTTTTTTTTTTTTAATGTGACTGCATCATGGTGTAAGGGAAGAGGCAGTGGTTTTAAATTTATTTATTTATTTATTTTTGGCTGTGTTGGGTCTTCGTTTCTGTGCGAGGGCTTTCTCTAGTTGTGGCAGGCGGGGGCCACTCTTCATCGCGGTGCGCGGGCCTCTCACTATCGCGGCCTCTCTTGTTGCGGAGCACAGGCTCCAGATGCGCAGGCTCAGTAGCTGTGGCTCACGGGCCTAGTTGCTCCGCGGCATGTGGGATCTTCCCAGATCAGGGCTCGAACCCGTGTCGCTTGCATTGGCAGGCAGATTCTCAACCACTGCTCCACCAGGGAAGCCCCTGGATTTCTTTTATACTTATTCTGTGTTTCTCTCTCTCTCTCTCTCACTGTCTCTCTGTCTCTTTTTAAAGACATATTTCTTCTTTCTTAGGAGGTGTTCTAGTCCTCCACTTCATGAAAATGAAAACTGATTTAAAACCAGAGTTTTATCATTCAAAATAAAATGAAATAACCTATGCATGATTCTGATAGCTAATATTTGCTGGAGTACACAATAATGCCTATCCAAGCTCTAATCTTAGTTACAATGACCCAAAAGTTATTTCTAGATGACTCTTCTTGAATTATATTTGTACTCAGATATATATGCCTTAAACTTTGGTGTGCAAAAATGGAGACTTTTCTTAGTTTTTTATAGTTTTATTTTAATTTCTATCTCTAACCTCCATTCTTCATATTGCTTCCCTCAAGAAATTATGGAAGAAAAGGAGAACAAAAACAAATGAACAAACTTTAGGTTTTCTTTATCACTCTATCACTCTGGGGCTGAGAGGACTTGGCGGGATTGCCTCAAGCCTATTAAATATAATCTCTTTGAGGGCAACAATGCTAACTATTTTGTCATCACTATTCTCTGACTTCATAAAACAATACCTGGAATGTAGTATCCAGACGTTTGTTTCCTAATGGGCTCTTCCCTGGTCTCCCTCCCACAACCATCTCTACTCCACATCTAAGTCTTAGTAGAAGGGAAAGAATTTCTATTAGTCTTTTCTACCTCACGGTTGTAGTCAAGAAGCAGAAACAAGTCCTGGGTTCCTCAGAACTTATCTGCAGACTCTGTGAAGCCTATCTCCTACTCCCAACCTCTAGAATCCTCTAGACTCAGTTTTGGGGCCCTGAGACTCTGAGGCTCTGACTCTTCCTTTGCCCAGTACTCTCTGTATTTCTTCTGAGCTGGGTTCTTGGACATGGGAAAATGTCATAGAAGTAGCAAGGATCAGTGGGGGTGGATCACTGATACTGGGAGAGACAGTCAGGTTGTTCAGCCCAAATTATTTCCAGACACCTTGTCTCAATCTAGCTGCCATGGGGGGAGACAGAGTCATGAGGAAGAAAGAACAAAAACAGATATCATCTCTACACTCCTGTTCTGACCCGGGGTTTCCACTATTTGACAGTGTGACCATATGACCTTGAATTTCATGAGGATCATTTTCTTCATCAGTGAAATGGTGGGGTAGACTTGATGATCTCTATAGGTCCTTCTGATCCTGACCACCAGAGATTCCAAAAACTCTGCTGGATGCTCAACGAACCTCTTTCTCTTAACCTTCAAACACCTAGATATGACTGCTGGTTTTCGAAAACTAGCAGTCATATCTAGGTGTCTTAAAGTGGAGTTTCTTGGTAGGGTACAATTAAGAGTGTAGCAGGACTAGAACTCAGAGATGGAGTCCTGAAGCTCCTCTTCCTCCTCTTCCCTTTTGGCCCCTCGTTTTTCATCCCTCAATTTTCCACACACTAGAAGTGGTGGAAGAGTTCTAAGAAGACTGCATACGTGCCTGAGTACTCTCTGGGCTCCTCCCAGATCTCCAGCCAATATCTCATTTCTTTGCAGAGTCTTCATCCAGAATGCGACTGGTGGGAGGTCGCCATCGCTGTGAAGGGCGGGTGGAAGTGGAACGGGACGGCCAGTGGGGCACCGTGTGTGATGACGGCTGGGACATGAAAGATGTGGAAGTGGTGTGCCGGGAGCTGGGCTGTGGAGCAGCCACAGGGACACCCAGTGGTACTTTATATAAGCCATTGGCAGAAAAAGACCAAAAAGTCCTCATCCAAGGGGTCAGCTGCAGTGGGATGGAAAGTGAACTGATTCATTGTGAGCAAGAGGAAGATGTTTTTGATTGCTCCCACAGTGAGGATGCAGGGGCGAAGTGTGAAAGTAAGTATGGCAGGGCTCAAGGACTGTGTGCCAGCTGCCCACACCCCACATGACCACTCTTTGTCCTTATTCTCCACCATGAACTAATGGCTAACTGGATCCTTGTCCTTCACATCTTACACTTCCTCAATTGTGGACCCTGGAGACAAACATTATCCTCAGCTAGAATTGCTACTCATCCTTGGTTGAACTAATGATTTTCTCTTAGTTTCAATCTATATGAGAACCTGTTTCTCTTCTTCACACACACAAACATGCACAGATCCAACAACCACTAAACATTTGTATCTAGAGCTCAGGTGGAGTTATGGGGAAGAAATGAGCTCCCAAAGTATAATGTATGCTTTTTCAGTTCTCAAGGATTCCACCATCTTGCTAGGTAGACAGGAGACGCTCATAGGAAACCAACACACAACAACTATGTGTGTGTGTGTGTGTGTATATATATATATATATATATATATATATATATATATATATATACACACACACACACATATATATACATATATATATACACATACATACATATATATGTGAATATATATATATATATAATTGTTTTTGTTGTTGTATTCCTTTGTTCCATTCATATATTTGCTTTCTATGTATTAATAATTTCTCTCTGTGTGTCTATCTCCTCCTCCATTAGACTGTGATTTGGCTAAGGGACTAGTTCATGTCTTCTCTTTGTTACCCCACAGTTCGTTATCAGAGAAACAATCACTAAATGCTTGCACCCTGATGCTGAGGTCTCATTCTTATTTCTTAGAAAAATTCAGTGTTAGGAGCCCCCTTTTCTGGGAAGGATGTGTTCTTACAAAGAGCAGATGCTTCATCTTTCTTTTCCCACAGTTCCAGAGACTGTGCGGCTGGTTGGTGGCCCTGATCACTGCAAAGGGCGAGTGGAGGTGAAGCACCAACAGCAATGGGGCACCGTGTGCAAAGCAGGCTGGAATCTCTCAGCCGCGAAGGTGGTGTGCCGGCAGCTGGGGTGTGGGAGGGCCATACTGACCCAAAGATCCTGCAACAAGGATACCCAGGGCCAAGGGCCCATCTGGCTGAGTGAGGTGTCATGCTCAGGACAAGAAGGAAACCTTCAGGATTGCTCTTCTGGGCTCTGGGGGAAGAATAACTGCACCCATGATGAGGACACATGGGTTGAATGTGAAGGTAATGCCTATAAGTCCAGCAACTAGGTTCATTCATGAATTTGATTAAATGGAATTCTATTCAACCAATGTTTACAGAGAACTCCTCATGCATCACATAACCATGGCAAAGTTATTTAATTGTGCTGCCCATCAATTGTCTTGTTTTTAAAATGGAGATAATGATACTTGTCTTTGTATATGAAAATGCTTTAAATGATATTAAGCAATATATTAATATGAACTATTATTATATTGAATTCTATATAATAGGAAAAGGACACACAATTCCATGTACTTGTTGAAGTCTTCAATTTTAAAAAGCTACTAGAAAGTCATTCATAAATATTAGACTTTTATAAAATAGATAGGAAAGTGAAAAGATCTTAGTTAAGGAAACAGTCCTGGGCCACATGGATTGGAACCTAGAGCTAGGGCTATAATCACAGAAACACAGGTGAAGAGTTTCAAAAGTGCTGATGGGGTTTGAATGAGGATGTAGATGATGTTATTTTTTCTTCTTTCCATGCCTCTCTCCATCCCCTGACCCTGCAGATCCCTTTGACTTGAGGCTGGTAGGAGGAGACTCCCGCTGCTCTGGGAGACTGGAGGTGCTGCACAAGGGTGAATGGGGCTCTGTCTGTGATGATGGCTGGGGAGAAAATGAGGAACAGGTGGTGTGCAAGCAACTGGGCTGTGGGGAGTCAATCTTTCTATCTGCCAAAGCCCGGAGAAACTTTGGCCTTGGAGCTGGCCGCATCTGGCTAGATGATGTTCATTGCTCAGGGAAGGAGCAGTCCCTGGAGCAGTGTCGGCACAGGTTCTGGGGGTATCACAACTGCAACCACAAGGAAGATGTGGCCATGACCTGCTTAGGTAAGTCCTGTAGATGGAACCCAAGGGGACTGACATTGAGGGAGGTGAAGAAGGGGGTGGTGGGGGTGAACTCTGAGGATAAGGGTTATTCTACCAGTGCCGTACAACTGCTGCCCATAATAGTCACCTACTTTATGTGTTCTTCAAGGAATTTAATTGAGACATTCTAGTAGTGAATAGAATGATAATAATAATAATACTAAAAAAACCCATACCATACAGTTATTGAATGTGAGAACAAAAAGCATTTTGAAAATTATTGAATTAACACCTTTATATTAAACATGAAGAAAGTAAGAGTCAGTCAATAAGTAACTTTCCAAAATCATAAAAATTGTTTTCAAATGATAGGGCAGAACTAAAATGACCAGTATTGACTCTTAGCTCAGGATTAGTTGTCTTAGATGACCTCAGTCCTCAAACTCTTAGTTTAAATTATAGAAAATGGTCCCATCTCATTCTACCTATTGTCACTCCCCAGATATTAAGTTAACCTGTGGGAATAGGGCTGTGGTAGGGGGCTCTTTGGGAATGCCCATGAGTGTCTTTCTAGAGAAGCTGGGATACTAACCTTGAACTGTAGACCTCTATGGGGGAGTGAAGGAAGAAATCCTGACGCGATATGAGTCAGGAAATGCAAGCATAGCCCTTGGGTGACTGACTCAAGAGAGTCACAGTTCTGAAGCCCAGCTTTTTAATCAGGGTGAGAAACTGGCGTGCAGGGATGCCTGGTTAAATACTCAGCTATGGAACTGGGTAAGAGCTGATAGTGGACCAAAGATATGAAGAGCAGCTAGTGCCCAGAAAAGGAAGGCTTTAGTGACAGAAGACTAGGGTTTGAGCCTTGCTGTTGCCATTCTGAGGCTAGTTAATCTTAGATAGTCACTTTTAACTACTCAAGACCTCAGTATTTTCACTGGTAAAAAGGGAGACACTTGTCCCATTCCTCTTGAAGAGTTTTGTGATTGTGTGAGGGTGAGAAGTGTTAATATATATGAATACTGTTTGTGACTCATAGGGGAGCTGGTTGAATTAAGTGCCTGGGGCACTGTACCAGATTCTGACATGGTTCACATCAGTGTGAGATATGTGTGTGATTAGGTCTGGGAGGGTCTCTGTTTCCTATTCTGGAACCCAGTCTTCTTTCTTGGCCTCTTTGTGTCTGAATGAAATAATCCCCTCTTGGCATGTCCCCATCCTTACTGTACATTCTTCTTCTCTTTACAGAACTGTAGCCTGGCCTTCTTGATGCTTGACCTGATCCCTGCAGGCCCTGAGTGTCTTTTGCTTTCTCCTGGGCCAGAATGGCCTGGCATGAGCACTGAGCCTGTAGGCTTAGCTACCACTCCCTCAGCCCCTCAGCAGGAATCTGAACACTCTGCTTATACTTTGCTCTCAGAGCCAAGCACCCCTATCATCGCCTGGAGATATGAGCTGTTGAATTCTCTCTTGCTGGGGAAGATGAGCTCCTAGTCGCCCTCTCCTCACTGCTGACCCTTTGGCATTGGTTCTGGCCTCTCCTGCTTCTTCTCAACCAGCCTGGCATCCCCAGGCCTGTTACTTTGACCACCACAGGCCCTTTTCAAGACAAGATCTATGTCTGTAAAGAACATGAAAGGAATGAGACAACAAAAGAACATTTGAAGGGGAATATGGGTTAACAATTACATGAAAGTTGGGGGAAAGCTTAGAGTCTTTTTGAACGCTTTTTCTTAACCTTCAGGTGATCACAACAATTAACATCTGAATATTCTCCTATTCTTTGACGAAAGTAGACCATTCTTTCAAGAGCAGTGCAGTATCCTGTAATCCTAGACCTTTTCACGACACTTGGAAAAAAATATCACACTCCCTGAATGCCCATAATAAAATATCTTTGTTGACCATCCATATACATCTTGCCAACATGGTGTACATTGAACAAGAAGAATCTCACAAATTCACTCTAATTTTTCCAAGGAAAAATGTATTGGCTATGGAGCTGCCACTAGGAGAAAGGAAAGGAAGAGATGCAGAAAGAGTTTAGGGAGGTCCAGACTCATGCCTCATGCCAACCAGATGATATCATTTTAATTCTGTCAACTCAGACTTTAGGATCTGCAAGTCTGAGGCAAGATAGAATGATACTAAGGAGAGAATCATGACTTAATTCTAAAAACTGACAACTTTAGATTCTGAGGCTGAGCCGAGTACCTGTAATATGCCTACATTTATGCTTTCTAATAAAGTAGATCTCACAGTCTCAACAGTTGCCTCTCTCTGTGATATACTCTTTCTACCCAAGAGGAAGCAGGTGTCTCAGCTTTACAGGGATGACCTTTTAGGCAGGATTAGGTAGAAGATGCAATCTGCCAGCAGATGCAATCTTATGTGTAATATAGCTCTCTCCTCTGGATGGAGAACTTTCTCCCTGTCTATTTCCTATAATGGGAAAATATGTAAAGAAACCTAGCTTCATAGAAGAGAAGAAAATGCCTTAACAAACATTTTGAGATCTATCCTGTCTACTCAAAGAGATTTTGCCTTTATCTGATCAGTTATCTCAGGTCTTCCTGATTTTCCCTACAGACTAGTATCATGTTCCCTAAACCGCACAGTATTATATCTAGAATCTAGAGGCCTGCTGAACTGCCTTGATTGAGTCATTGAAAAGCTCTTTTATCCTAAGTAGAGTAGAACAGGATTGGCATTTCACAAAAGGAACTTTGATTTCCCCTTAATTTCTACATTAAAATTTCTTTCATAAAATTCCTACTTAGCAAGACCCCTGAGAACAAATTAGATAAAAATAACACCTCTTGGAGGAGGCCGGGTGATCCAATGCAGAAGGCAAGACATGACAGAAGCCTAAGAGGTAGCGTTGGACGTCTAATAAGAATGTGCCACTTAAATAGAGGAAACTGAGAAGTTGAAAGTCATAGTTGACACCAGCCTATTAGCACTGTCCAGGAGAAAATTGTTCCCTGACCCAAGAATATGGCTGTTTATCTCGATTTCCAAAGTGGACATGGATGAAATAGTACATCAGAGCCTGAAGAAGTTAGCATAGTGACAAGGACTGACAGTGCTCACAAATATTCATGTTTGTTTCTTCTTCCTGGACATGCCACTAGTCTATCCCAAGTTTGTGTTATAGAAGATACCCCAACCAGACTCCTGCCCCCACCCTAGCAAAGCAGTGCAGTAAACTGGAGCTCTTCATTCAATGAGAATATTACCCATTGGGTATTTTAGGAGTTGCCAATTGACATACACCTTTATCCTCCAAGTACCTGTCCTGTAACAGGCATCTCCTGACACTTGCCCAGTTCCAGATCCCTAGCTACCCCCGAAGTTCTCAGCACGCACTTGCTCACTACACTTTCTTACAGGAGTCCTGGGCAGCAATGGGTGTCCAGGTCTATGGAGCTAGAGCCTAACACCAAGCACCTACATAATCTCCAATGGGAAGGGGACCCACCCCTGGGAGTTTACCCTGAGGCTGCAGCTGCAAATTGGCCACAATCAGTCCCCATTTGGACTTGCCGCCTGATGGTCCCAGGCTTCTCAAGTAACTAGGGCTCCCAGGTGTCCCTTTGATCTAGGTGGGACCATATGTCCCATTCTCACAGTGGAAATAATTTATGACACTTTCATATCAAGGCAGTTAACAATAGTGTGCCTTCTCAATGTTCTTTCTCTCCTTACCTGCTGGCTTGTTAGAGAAAACCCTAAAGACCTAGGGGAGGGCAGACCCAGAAGATGGAAGGAGCCTGGATCTCTGAATGACAGTGTGGGTCTCTGAATGACTCATACTCTGCTGACTGTGTCATGAATAAGAAATAAACCTTACTTGTGTTAAGTCACTGAGGTGTTGAGGTGGTTTTTACAGCAATTAGTTTAGTCTGACTAAAACAGATATAAATAGTATTTTAAAAAATCAATTGCATTCCTTCAAAGCTCACCAAAAATATTTCTGATGATCATTTGGCTTCCTCAAAAGCTTCTAGATATCTAATATTCCATGCTAATCAGGAAATGTGAGACTTGGCTCACTCACTTTATTTTACTATAAATTATATTTTATTTTGGATATTTATTTTTGATGGTCTTCTGACCGCCCCCTTCCACACATACTTTTTTTCTAAAAACCATGCAAGATGCTCCTGGAGAATTCCTTGCCAACATTATTTGGTGTGTATCTTAAGACTTTATTATTTTTTTTAAGAACAATTTTAGGTTCACAACAAAACACAGTGGAAGGTACAAAGATTTCCCATACACCTCCTGCTCTCACATACGCATAACTTCCCCCATTCTCAACATTCCCAATAGAGTAGTATATTTATTAAAATAATGAACCTACATTGAAATATCATTATCTCCTAGATTCCATAGTTTACGTTAGGGTTCACTCTTGGTGTTGTTCTATGGGTTTGGACAAATTTATAAATGTGTATTCACCATTAGAGTATCATACAGAATAGTTTTACTACCTAAAAATCCTCTGTGCTCTGCCTATTCATCCCTCATGCCCCTCTAACCCTTAGCAACCACTGATCCTTTTATTGTCTCCATAGTTTTACCTTTTCCAGAAAGTCGTACCATTGGAATTGTACAGTATATAGCCTTCTCAGATTGGTTTCTTTCACTTAGTAGTATGTATTTGTTTCCTCCGTGTCTTTTCATGACTTGATAGTTCATTTCTTTTATTTATTTATTTATATTTAAAAAAATTTTTTAGTATTATTTTACAATCTACTTTAAAAATTTTTTTTTTAATTTTATTTATTTATTTATTTATATTTTTGGCTGTGTTGGGTCTTCGTTGTTGCACGTGGGCTTTCTCTAGTTGCAGTGTGTGGGTTTCTCATTGCGGTGGCTCTAGGCACACAGGCTTCAGTAGTCGTGGCACGCGGGCTCAGTAGTTGTGGCTCGCGAGCCCTAGAGCACAGGCTCAGTAGTTGTGGTGCACAGGCTTAGTTGCTCCACAGCATGTGGGATCTTCCTGCACCAGGGCTCGAACCTGTGTCCCCTGCATTGGCAGGCGGATCCTTAACCACTGTGCCACCAGGGAAGCCCTCATTTCTTTTTAGCACTAACATTCCATTGTCTGGATATGCCACTTTTTTTTTTTTTTGTATCCATTTATCTAGTGAAGGACATCTTGGTGCTTCCAAGTTTTGACAATCATGAATAAAGCTGCTATAAACATCTGTGTGCAGATTTTTGTGTGGACATAAGTTTTAAACTCTTTTGGGTAAATAGTAAGGAGTATATTTCAGCAATATAAGCATGCCATTCTGGCTACAGTTGATTGATACCAAAAGTGGGCTTATGTCCAAGCTAGATCAATCAACCCTTCCCAGGAGACAGGAACTCTGATTGAAATCAGGTTAGTTTCTCCAAGTAGCTAGACTTGTAACAAATTAACCCAGGAGCTGTGGGTGTTCATTTTCCACATAGATAAGAGAATGAGAGGAAGCCGTTCCACAGAGATACATGAAATGAATGAACGAGATGCACAGAGAGGAACATAGATGAGAGACATAGAACCCAAACAACATTTTCAATTTCTGGTTCTCATCTTTTCCTGGAATCCAACTGCATTCCTGGTCTTGGGTTCTGTGACAAACTGTTGTAGGTTTACAATATATGTATATTATATACCATGATATGTAATATATATTATAGTATACATATTAATATATATTAAATTTTTATTGAATTATCTCATTTTTTTTTCTTTTTTTGGGGGGGTTGCATCAGGTCTTAGTTATGGCATGCAGGATCTTTCATTTCGGTGCACGGGCTTCTCTCTAGTTGTGGCACACAGGCTCCAGAGCATGTGGGCACTGTAGTTTGTGGCATGCAGGCTCTCTAATTGAGGCGCATGGGCTCAGTAGTCACGGCACATGGGCTTAGTTGCCCCAAGGCATGTGGGATCTTAGTTCCCCAACCAGGGATCGAACACTCGTCCTCTGCATTGGAAGGCTGATTCTTTACCGCTGGACCACGAGGGAAGTCTCTATCTCACTGGTTTTTGTATTTCTAACCAAAATAACCCTAACCAACTTTCCTGTTTTAACTTAATAAAGTGGTAATTGACCTGTCCTATGTAAGTTTAGTTAGATAAGCCCATTTATCAGTAATGAATCAATTCTCACTGCATTTATAAAATCAAGTTTATGGATCTGAAAACATGAGGACTAAGATCTATAACAGAGGTACCACTACGTCGTATTATCCTTGAGTGATTCTGGTCGGTTGGATGACCAATCAACTTGTTTACACAGGTGACATTTATAGCTCATGCCCTCCTTATTAAAACACAGATGAATTGAGGTACTGCCATCAAGATGGTGACATAGGTCATTCCAGACTTCAGCCCTCATAAGAAAACCAACTAGCAACTATCCATAGACAAGAACGTCATTGTGAAAATTCCAGAACCTGGGGGTGAGGCTGAAAAAGAACCCCTGGACCACAGAGACTGAGAGGGACTGCATTAGAAGGGTAAAGGAGCAGTTTCACTTTGCATCATCCGTCCCCTAGGCTGCCACTGTGCCACACTGAGAGGGTCTCCCTGGGCCTGTTGTTTCTCCAGTAGGAAAAGAGAGCCCAAGGTGGACACCCAGCTCCCCAGCATTGAGAGATGCTTCGCAGGAGTCCCGCTCAGATCTTGCCTCATGGGATTCACTTAGGTCTTCAGCATTTCTTCATCAGGACCACCCAGTAATCTATTCTGAGGGGAAGTTCACCTAGACCTAAAGCAGTCAGTAAGATGGGCCCACAGTTTTATTTAAATTCATGAAGATGCGCTGAAAGTTGTAAGAATGTCCTCATCTCATGATGTCCTCCTAATGCAGGACCTAGATCCAAAACGCTCCTTGGAGATGTTTGGGAAACTAGATAATGCCATTTTTACTCTTCCCCTAACCCATGCTTTCCCCTCCTTGGGTTTCTTTTTCTTTTTCTTTTTTTTTTGTAATATTTATTTATTTATTTACTTTTTTTTTGTTGCACCGGGCCTTAGTTGCGGCAGGCGGGCTCCTCAGTTGCGACTCCAGGGCTCCTTAGTTGAGGCTTGCTGGCTCCTCAGTTGCAGCATGCATGTGGGATCTAGTTCGCTGATCAGGGATCGAACCCAGGCCCCCTGTATTGGGAGTGCAGAGTCTTATCCACTGTGCCACCAGGGAAGTCCCCCCCTCCTTGGGTTTCTTTTCTTCTACTCTGAGGTGAAGGCATCCTCTCATGGGGCTTAACACATGATAATGGGATAGGTGTGCCTAATGGCCCATTTGTTCTCTATAGACTGGCTGTGGGCAGAGTTAGAAAGCACCTTCTTGTTGAGGGTCATGGTCTAGGGCAGCTCTGTCCAATAGATATATAATATGAGCCACATTTATAATTTAAAATTTCCTAGTAGCCACACTAGAAAAAAGTGAAAAAAAAAAAAAAAGAACAGATGGAATTAATTTTAATAATATGTTTTATTTAACTCAATATACCCAAAATATTATCATTTAACAGGTAATCAATATAAAAAAATTAACAAAGTACTTTACAATCTCTTTTTTTCTTGCTAAGTTTTCAAAATCCAGTATGTAATTTACACTTACGGTGCATTTCAATTTGAACTAGCTACATTTCAAGTGCTCAAAAGACATTCGTGGTTAGTGGCTATTATGTGTGACAGCACATGTAGGTGTAAGATAAAGTCATTGGGGTTATACCAGCCTTAGTTCTTATCACAAGTAAAACTCTGAAAATTACTTAACATCTCTGAGTTGTAGATTCTTCATGTGTAAAATGAGTAAATTTTCTACCTCAAAATGTTCAAACTCATCACATCTAAAACTTATAATATCTCCTCTTTATTTCCTGAACTTTCTGTTACTGCCCTATTACTGTCTTAGTTGGTGGCCTTATCATTCCACCTTAGGCCAAAAGAAAACAACAACAACAACAAAAAGTCTCTCTCCCTGCACGTCCAGCCAGTTGCCAAGTTCTCTCAGACATTTCCTTAACTAAGTCCACTTCTCTCCATTCTTACTCCTGCTTCAGAGCCTCATAATGCCCAGGTTATCCTCTCCCTAATTCATTTTCTGTATGATTAGTAGTGTCTGTGCCCTGACCATGACCTAGAGCAGAGATCACAAAGCTGTGGGGCTCTACAAAAATGCTTGTTTTCAAACAATTTTTTAAATTAGTCTCAAACATTTAAAAATTAGTAGATTTTACATAAAATGCTCAAACTCTGATTTCCTTGGACAGTCAGACGATCTAGCAACATGTTATTTTAACCTCCTGGCAGTGACCAACTGAAACAGAGTAGCAACTGCTCCCTTAGATGAGGAAAGCTTTCTCCAGCTCATCATAGCTCCACCTGGCCCAGCTCACCACCTGGAAAGTACACTCCAAAACTCCTAGGATAGCATTTAAAGCCTTTCATGATTTATCCTCTGTGTCTCTTCAGCCTCATTTCATGTCAGTACTTCTTCATATTTTGTTCTAATAAAATCAAACTACAGGGCTTCCCTGGTGGCGCATATTATCATTTTTAGAGACCAATAAGTAACACCCCTTTCTTACTCACCCAACTTTGGAACAAACTGAGAGTAGCAAGAGTCATGCAGAGGGAATCAAACTTCAGCTTTCTCACCAATAAAAAGTACTTTGGAGAAAGTGGCTTCAGTTGTGTGACCTCAGTGGGTTCTCTGATAACTAACCGCTGTACTAAGCAGATTTACCATGCCAGCCACAGGCAGTCGAGACACCTATGGGCCTCTGCATCAGGGACAGACTCCTTTTGTACGGACAGTGGCAGATTAGAGCATGGTGAAGCCTGGTAGCACAAAGAGAAAACCCAGGTGGCACTAGGGCAAGCTTGCTCAATTGCTTCTCCTAAATGTATCAGTCAAATAAATCACAACTCCTTGATAATATTCTTCCTCAAGTATGGACAGAAAATCTCTTCCTTTTATGAAAACAGAGGAGTAGAGGATGTGTACTCCTAACAGTCCAGAGCAGAGATCCAATAAGTAAATGAGTAATATTAATTTGAAGATGAAATCAAATTGACAATGCATATTAATAATGCCCAGCCACAAATCTGTTGTGTGACTGTGTTAGCATTTGCTATGGTAATAAACCATATCGATATCTCATGACTTACAATGTAAACTTTTATTTCTTGCCCAGGCTAACTGAGGGTTGCAGGTCAGCTGAGGTTTTTCTGGGCTCAGCTGGGCTTGGCTACAGGCTGTAGGCTGGGTTCAAGTTTCCTCTGTCATCTCATTCTAGGAAGTGTGTTGAAGGAGCAGTCAAATCAAACCATGAAACTGCGATTAAGTGTCTGAATGGATGCAGCAAATACCTTGTACATTTACATCCCTTTGGCATGTCCCATAGCCAAGCCAAAAGCCAGTGAATCAGGGATGTCCACTTCTCCCAAAGGATACTTGAGCAAGTCACCTGACGATGAGAAAGCATATATAATTCTCTTATAGGTAGGGAGCCAATAGTTGGAAGTAGTAATCCAATCTATTACAGTGACTTGAAACAAATTTCTTCTCCTCTATGGACCACATTTTCTTCATCTGTAATATATGGGAATGAAGATTCCTGTTTTTGACCACACATCTGGGCACTATAGCCCAGACAAGTTGACATGGAACATTAACCATCACAGTTTCCCCTGCAGAAAGTGGGGTTTGTTAGATATGACCCATGAGCATTGTAGATCTTTTCTCTGCATTGTGCTATGTTACTTCACTCTCCAAACTATTGCATTTGAGTTCAAATCACCTCTGTGTCCTCATCACTGCTCCGTGGAGCAAAAGGTGCTGATTTCCCAATAGAAGCATCCTCTTGTGTAAATTCGTATCCTGATGTTGGAGCCCCAGTGATTTCCCCCAGAGGATTTCACATTCCTCTCCTTTCTAGTGGTACACCCTTTCACTTACCATCTCCTGAATCAGCTCTTATCCCCATTTACTTCACTAGAATCTTTGTGAGTGGGTTCATGGTTTTCCATTTCATTATAGTATTGTATAACTTAAAGGCGTGTTCCATTTCTTGGTATATATGTATGTATTAATGTTATAAAAATAAAAGTGTGAGAACTTGATAAATAATGCAGTCTTTAAACCCATGGAGAAGGAGAAGACAGATATTTTAATCTGAAGAAATTGTGAAGGCACACACATGAGCACAGGAAAAGGTGTTAAACAGCACAGTGTATGCAGAATCATACCCTTACACTCTGAGTTTAGAGGGTTCCACATTTCTCATTGAGTTTTTTGCCTTGGCCCTGAAACTTTAAACCAGGCAAACTCATCCCCACACAGGCTTTCCCAAGTCAATCAACAAAGCTGTGGCACACTTTTCCTGTTTTTGGCAATTTCCTAGGGGTCTTTAGTCTGGTCCTCAGCATTGCTCCCTCTTCCCTCCAGCTTTGTACATCACTGACCATTTGTTTCTTTCTTTTTTAAAGTTTTTATTTTATATTGAACTATAGTTGATTTACAATGTTGTGTTAGTTTCAAAGTGATTCAGTTATACATAAACATATATCTATTCTTTTTCAAATTCTTCTCCCATTTAGGTTATTACAAGACCGTTTGTTTCTTTTCTCAGTCTTCCTCTTTGGACTCGATACCTGGACTTGGAAGTCATTACTGAATAGCATCTTCCCAGGTCCCTAATATCTCAGTTTCTACACATTCTTATGCCTAGATACTCAAAGATTCAAGAAATGTTGAAAATTAAGATGTCTTATTCCCCTCTAATCCACAATCTGAATTAAATACAGGCTTCAAGTGTGGAGAACTGGTAGCCACAAGGTACTAAAGGAAGAAATGGAAGAGATTATAAATATCCTGATTTTGGGTGAGGGCGGGAACAATATTACAAGTGCCAGGGTTAGTGATAATGGCGAACTGACCCCAAATGCCCAGAAGATAATTTGCATATGCCTGTTTCCTGTATTTCACTTATAAATGTTGCCCAGGTTGTAATTTCCCATGATTTTATTTTTCAGCTGTTTCATGCTCACTTATTGGTACACTGTGAAAGTTTAAATATGCCAGCTAGTATTTTATGGATAGCTTGACCCTAAAAATCATCCTGTGCAACAACTGTCAGACATTACACATAACCTGGGTGACAGCACATCGGTCCCCGCCTTACTGGCACTTGTGCATAGCGTGACTACG
Source organism: Balaenoptera ricei (assembly GCF_028023285.1). Lineage (NCBI taxonomy): Eukaryota > Metazoa > Chordata > Mammalia > Artiodactyla > Balaenopteridae > Balaenoptera > Balaenoptera ricei. The sequence goes on along the minus strand of NC_082639.1, from coordinate 115,111,036 downwards.
ATAGAGGCTGCTGTGAGACAAAAGGATGTGCTGATTAGATATGGTCGAGGAGACATCTTTATCAAAGATGACAGACATGCCATTTGAATTTCAGCAGGACCACTGCCTGATGAGATGCTCATCAAAGTCAGAAACTGCCTTTGGGAAACTTCCTTTGAGCTACCTGTGTTCTTGAAGAAGGAGCTGATGTATTAATATGCATTCTCTTCACATTTTGGAAATAGAACCAAACTATAAACAGGATTATTTTTAATTTTCTTGGCCTCCAGAGCTGAGGAAATAGAGATTGGCCATCAGAAGGCTCTTGTTCCTTTTTCTATTTCTGTAAATGTGTGCTTTCGATTGTGTGACTTCTGATCCCGACTTCCTCAAACCTCTGACAAGCCACTGCCTCCTGATTCTAAGGTGAATTCTTTTTTCGATGAGAGAGCACCTCCAGTTCCAGTACCCCGACCTGGTCCTCATGCTGCTGAGGCTCTTGCTGTTGATCTGTGGTGAGTAGGACGACCCAGAAAAGGGTATGGGATTCCATTCCCTGGCGCCCGGCTTCCTGAAGAGCATTGGGACTTCTCAGGACTAAGTTTCTGCTGGGCAATGGTCAGGCATGCTCAGATCTTTACTTCCCACTGAGGGTTTAGAGTTGGGCAGAAAGTCATAGATACTGGAAAGCCAGATTTTGGAAGAAAACTGTCGTTTTAGTTTTTATCTCATAGGGAGTGTTCACTTTCTGTCTTTCTTTCCACTTTTGATTCTGACTTGGTTCTTGGTGGTTTCGATAGCCACAAAGATAATTCAAACAACAAATTGGCCTCTCAGTTCCTTGCCCTTCTTATCATTAACATGATTTTCCTATATCCTTCCTTGACTTCCCCATTTCTACCATCAAACCCTAGAACTTATCATTACCAACAACTGTCCCACTTCCAAAATCTTTGACTTCAGCACCCACCTCCCTACCTGACTACATTGTATTTCCAGCTCACTTTCTCTAATGCTCCATATTCAACATGCCTTCCCCTCCCCAGGCTTACTTTTCCACTGTCAAATTACTGCACTCCATGTCCTCACTTCTCACAATACTTAGATTCTGTAGTTTATCACAATACTCCCTTGGATGTACCTTCATCCCTCTTCCCCATAGCACTTTCCTGACTAACACACTTTTCTGCATGCTTCACACCTGTGCCTAAGCAGCTGAATGTGACTCTAAACAAAAGGTACAATCCTGCTGACTTATCTTCCTTTAAATGTAGGACCACCAATCTCAGGTGCCATGCAATCCTCCTATTCTTTCAGAGTCAATGCTCTTCCATTCTATTTTTTTTTTAATTAATTAATTTATTTATTTTTGGCTGTGTTGGGTCTTCGCTTCTGTGCGAGGGCTTTCTCTAGTTGTGGCGAGCTGGGGCCACTCTTCATCGCGGTGCACGGGCCTCTCACTATCACGGCCTCTCTTGTTGCGGAGCACAGGCTCCAGATGCAGAGGCTCAGTAGTTGTGGCTCACGGGCCCAGTTGCTCCGCGGCATGTGGGATCTTCCCAGACCAGGGCTCGAACCCGTGTGCCCTGCATTGGCAGGCAGATTCTCAACCACTGCGCCACCAGGGAAGCCCCAGTGCTCTTCCATTCTTGATGACCACTTCTTCATACCCACTCCTTTCTCCTCAAACTTTTCTCTTCTTACTCTTAGTTTATAACCTGAGAAAAATAAAAGCAATCGAAAGACAATTTCCTCATCTTTATACGGCTGTATCTATCAACCTGCCCACCTCTGCATTTACATACTCTGCCTTTTCTCTCCCTATTATGGATATATTTTCCCTCATCCAAATTGAAGACAGGACTCTCCACTTGTGCATTGGGTCCCAGACTCCCTTGCTCCATCATCAAAATATTTCTCCATCCTGGATTATTCCTATAAGTATACAAATATGCCATAATGTCTTCTATCTTAAAATAATAGAAATGTGACCTCCATTTGCTTCACCATTCTGCACATCCTTTTATAGTTTTCAGTGAGTCATTATCTTTACTTGATCTCCTCCCATCCTTTCTTTTTAAAATTCATTTTTAATTTACATTACAGTAAGATACACTTTTTTGATGCAATGTCTATGATTTTTGACAAAGATTTAGCGTCATATGACTACCACCACGATCAAAATACAGAAGATTTCCATCACTTCAAAAATTCCTTCATGCCCTCAATCCCTTTAGAGTCAACTCCTCCCTCATTCCTAACCCCTGGAAACTGCAAAACTGTTTTAGGTCCTTATAGTTCTTCCTTATCCTTTATTGAATCCACTTCAATCAATCTTTGTCCTCACCACTCCACTGAAACTGCTCTTGTTAATGTCATCAACCACCTCTATGTTGCCTCACCCAGGATTCAATTTTTATTTCTCATTTTATTCAGCATCTCAGGGGTATTTGACATAAGTTGATCATTCCCTCTCCTGGAAATACTTTTCCACTTGGCTTCTAAATACCCTATTCTGCTGGTGTTCTTTCTAACTTAATACCTGCTTCTTTGCTGACTTTGAAATGTTTGAGTTTCTCAAGATTGGTATGTAGACTTCTCTTCTCCATCCATATTCATTCCCTAAGTTTTACACTTTAGTCATTTTAAGCTTAAACAGCTTAAAATCAAGCTTATTTATCCAACTTCGATCCCACCTTTGAACACCTTTCATATATTCAACTGCCATTCAACTGTCTAATATGCATTTTAAACTCAACATGTCCTAACAGATCCTTTGATCTTCCACATGAGTCACCATCACCTAGGACTTAACCTATTTCTCCCCACCACTTCTCCATTTTGTAAATGTCACCACCATTCTTCTGGTTGCTATGGCCAAAAATCTAGGAGTTATACTTAATTCCTCTCTGTCTTTGACATTTTATATCCAATCCATAAGTAATTCCCATTGATTCTACTTCCGAATTTATACTGAGATCTGTCCCCTTCACAGCACCAATACTGCCTAGCCTGAGCCACCATCCTCACTCTTCCAGACTAACCTCCCACTAATGTTCCCCCTGCTACTCTTGCATGTCTGTAGTCTGTTCTTTCTACAGTGGAAGAATGATTCTACAAATGCAAATTAAGTCAGAACTGTCCATCGCTCTCCATTACATCATGAACAAAATCCAAAGCTATTACCAAGCCCACAAAGCCTTCTGTGACTGGCCCCTGCTTACTTCTCACACACCAGTATCAACCACTGTTCCCCTCACCTAGTCAGTTCCCAGTGCACCTGCCTTCTCATTCTTCCTTGGACAAGCTCATTCCTTCTCAAGGTCTTCGCATTTGCTGTTTCTCTGCCAGGAATGCTCTTTCCCAAATATTCAGAAGGCCTGCTCTCTAACTTCATTCATGTTTCGACTCAATTGACGTCTATCTAAATAGTCAAGACCATCCCAAGATACTCTGTAACTTATTTTTCTACTGTATTTTTCTTATAGCACTGACCATTCTCTAAAATCATGTTACATATATATTTTTTTGATTGGCTCTCTCCCACTATAATGTAAATTCCTTGACAGAAAAGATTGTCATTCGTGTTCATTCCTGCAACCTAAGTGTGATGTACAATGCCTGGCATATAATAGGCACTCAAAATTATTTGTGGTATGGATGAATAAATAAAATGTGATTTTCATGCTAGCCCTCATTGATTCCCTTCTCCTTCCTGAGGAACTGATTATTCAAATAAACATTTAATATAAACAGTAGGCATCTCAGACCAAACTGAACTAAAATAGATAATAATAGTGAGATAATATTTATTAAATGCTAGATAAATTTCAGGCATTCTTCTAAGCATTTTGTGGATATCAACTCATTTAATCTTCACAAAACTATGTGAGGTAGGTCTATTATTATCTCCATTTTACAGAAAACTAAAGCACAGAGAGGTAAAGCATTTTTCCCAGAGTCACACAGCTTGTAAGAGGAAGAGCCAGGATTCAGGTCTATGTCATCTGGCTACAAAGGCTGCGTTTTCCCCAGAATTTTCTGTTCTTGACCATTATGCCATAATATTATGGTCAAATCCTTGGGATAAGAGAGAATCTTTGGAGAAATCTGAAGTCCTTCTCTGGACCTAAGCCTCCTCTGCCCTGAAGTTGTTAAATAAAGGGGCATCATGTTTTGAGCATAAGCCTGTCCACTCTCCTTGCCTGACCTCTGTTACCATGAGTCAGCAAGTCTAGAGCTGGATCATCAGACTCTTGAGAGAGGGAATGAGGATGATGGGCTTGAGGAAGGGAGCGGCTAAGTAGTTATACAACAAAGGCACCATCTCATAACCACAGGTGAGAGAGGTTACTGGAAATTACAATCATAAAACAGAACTCTGTGTCATTTTGTAGGCAGGTGATTGATGTGGAATGTGGGGAAAGGAACAGAGAGAAAGGAGGAAGGAAGCAAGGTAGGGAAGGGGGAGAAAATAAGAAGATAGGAAGGGGAAAAGAGAAAAAGAGAGGGAAAGAGAGAAAAAGAGGAAGGGCACAAAAGAAGGAGGGTGTGTTGTTGGGAAAGCGCTTGTGGGAGTTAAACTTTGGGTATGTTTGGGATTTGCTGCCCTGTACTGATCTCTGCTAAATTCTCTCCCAGCTCCACTCTGTGAACCAACTGGTGAGTTGCACTTCCTTTTCTTCTTCACGGTCTGTGGGTATCTTGTCACTTGAGCCAGTGCAGGAGGCCTGTGGATGGCTGTTTGATATCCGGTATACAGATGACAGCGGCCCCCTTGGGCCCAGGTTGCTTGTGTTCACACCAGTCTCTGCATGTGACATGTACATGCTCAGCTGATGGAGCAGGTCTTGCTCTGACCTTCTCAAGACCACAATCATTTTTTTCTGGGACGTCCCAGCTTAGGGAGGGTAATGCTGTTTGCACAAGGAAGTCAGGGGGTGCTGAAGGTTGATGTTATAGAAGAATCTCTGCCCTCTGGCAGAAGGGCTCCAAAGCCCCTGTGTACTCCCAGCTGGGTACTCCACCAGAAGTGTTGGAAAAAAATGCCAAAGTCACGCCTCCACGGAGAACAACATTACAGTCAATGCGTGGGCCATGTACAAACTGTAGACTGCTGCCTTCTTCCTGTTTTCGGCCCTTCTCTGCAGTCACAATTGTTACCCCGGTGCATTTTCTCTCTCAGATTCTGCTTTAGGCAAACTTACTTCATTAGTTTGCTCCTGATTCAGTCTTACTTGTACCGGATGAGGAGAGGAGGAAATTTTCCCCCAGAAGAAATCTTCCACTAAAGTATGTTTAAATCTAATATATATGAGGACTGCTGTCTTGTGCTTAAAATAATAAGCACAGGGTTAAAAGAGATTATCCTGCTACTTCAACACAGGCTGCATGTGCAACTAGGAACACAGGGTTTGGAATTCCTATGACAAGAGATACTCAGAACCAACTCAGGCTTCTGGTTTCCTCACCTGATATTTGTCCAAGTCTAACTCATGCCTTATGTTAATTCCATGATGCCTTGTGCTTGGCTCCGCTTTTACTCTGTAAATGTGCCTGACCAGTCGTAGCCTAAGCAAAAATCCAAAGCCACATCCAGGATGAAGAAACAACGTTTCTGCCACCAGGAATTTGCCAGGTAGTCTCTGTGCCTGAGAATTTTCTGAAACAAGCTCCAAGCTGCAAGACTGAGCTCTGGACCCGTGCAAACTGCCCTGTCCAGTGTCCTATTCCATCCCCACCCCAGACCCATTCAAAAGAGTGGGTTTCAGGTGCCTAGATGCCTTTTTTATTGCTTTTTCTGCTATGCTCCCAAAGCTGTGCTGCTCCTCAGTCCTCTGGCGACTACAGTTTTCCAAGGAGAGAAAGTGATTAATGCACAGGGTATTCCAGGCCTCAGCACAGGGCAAACATTTTGGTACCACAGTTAAACTGAATTTTTAAAAGTCCTAGGGTAAAGCATTCCAGTCGAAAGGCTTGGAGATTATAGATACTGGACTAGGAATCACCCCTCAGTGATCTAGAACACTTCGCATTTTCATCTGATGAGGAGACAAAGAGGCTTTTCTTAGGAATACTCTTAAAACTTCCCAAAGAACAAAGGCTCTGAAGGTTGGATAAACAAATGCCCTGAGAGCAAACGCAATCAGGGCTTTCGATGTTTCATGGGCTGCTGCAACTGGGATAGATAAGGAGATGAGATGAAAGCAGAACACAACTTTACTCGTCTGTAATTCATCTGGAAAAGAACCCCTATGGCCAAAAAGGGATACATGCTTTCTATAGGGGTTTGTATAGAGGTCCCAGATCAAGGGATCTGGGCCATGTGGATGTATGGATGCAGGGTATTTCTAGGCAAATGCGTGCCTCTTCCTTCCATTAGGAATAGCAATAAAAGGGGCAGGAGAGAAACAGTACAGAAGAAATAGAGTTCCTCTGAGTATTCCCCAGACTGATTCTCCATGTCTCATATTCTATCTCTGAAAGAGATAGCGTGGGTCTGAGACATCAGGGGAATGGGAACAGAAGAAAATGACCAATATGGCTTATAACAAGGATGAATGAAATATATTTTCCTAAAACTTCAAGCTTCACCATCTCCAATGCCAACTCTAGTGACAGTCATCAGTATCCCTGCATTGTCTCCAAAAGTGTTTTCAGTTCATGGATAGAAACTTCAAAGAGTAATAACCAAGTCAAAGGTAAGGGTTGCCTTGTAGAAGGAAGTGATGCTGCACAGGGGCAGGAGGTGCTGGGGGTGAGCAGCTGAAAGCCCATGCGCCATGTCGGGGCAGGGCGGTAATGTGAGAAGTGGTCTGCATGTCCAATGAGCTGGACCTTTGAGTCTTGCTGACAGCAAGTGCTGAGAACACAAAGTGCCACCCATCAGGATCTCTGAACCCCATTGCCCTAGAATATGTGTTTAACTCTTCCCTCTAGAGCTGTTCCTGATAGTCAGCCCCTCTCAGCCCATAGAGGGGAATTCAATGACCCTGGCCTGTAAGACCGAGCCCCCTCCACGGAAGTTAGATGTTCAGCTCCAGTTCCGCTTCTACAAAGATGGCAGGCCCCTAGGGCTGGACTGGGACAGCATCCCAGAGCTCTGGATTCCTGCTGTGTGGAGGGAAGACTCAGGGTCCTACTGGTGTCAAGCAAAGACAACACCACTAAGAGTCAAATGGAGCCGCAGAGTCCAGATCCAAGTACACGGTGAGTTCCGGTGGGGGCCTCTGCTGGGCTGGGCTGAGAAGGGCAGAGGTACGAGGCTGGTCTTCCCTGACTGTTGTGTTCTGCTCCTGCATGCATGGTTGCTCTTTGACACATGTACCTGAGCTTTTTATTATCAGAGTTCTTAAGGGGTCTTCCCTTATCCTTGCTATTCGCATTCAAGCAAACAAAAGAAGTTTTAGGAAGCCTTTACTGTGTGTCATCACTGTGCTGGAGGGTGTGGAGGAAATAGCTGCATAATATATTGTCCCTGACTATGAGAAGCTGATGCTTAACTGGCATCCTAAACAACTAGGGTGAAATGTGTGGTGGTGTCGTAAAGGTCGACTATTAATAGAAACTACAAAGAAGGGAGAAATCTGACTGAGGTGGTAAGAGGAGGCTTTGAGGAAAAGGCTATGGGGGAAGGGCTTATGGAAGAGAAGCTGAGGTCTGATTTTGAAAGATAAAAAGGAATGAGGGTGTTTTGTGATTCTGAACCATGTTATTCCATATAACATGGTTGACGTTTCTGACATCCTCTCGCACTCTCAGACAAAGATGTAGCCATGATACCGTAAAGCAATTGCTAATACCTTCCGAAAGCTGGGCTTTCCCAGACTTCCTCAAAACTCAACTCCGTGAACCTGGACCATGACAAAAAGCCTCTGGACAGTTCATATGCCATAGGCCCTGTTCTAGTGATTCACACATGTTGTTTTTACTTTATTTTATTTTATTTTATTTTATTTTATTTCATTTTTTATACAGCAGGTTCTTATTAGTTATCTATTTTATACATATTAGTGTATACAGGTCAATCCCAATCTCCCAATTCATCTCACCAACCCCCCTCCCCCCCACACACTTTCCCCCCTTGGTGTCCATACGTTTATTCTCTACATCTGTGTCTCAATTTCTGCCTTGCAAACTGGTTCATCTCTACCATTTTTCTAGGTTCCACATATATGCGTTAATATACGATATTTGTTTTTCTCTTTCTGACTTATTTCACTCTGTATGATAGTCTCTAGGTCCATCCATGTCTCTACAAATGAACCAATTTCGGTCCTTTTTATGGCTAATATTCCACTGTATACATGTACCACATCTTCTTTATCCACTAGTCTGTCAATGGGCATTTAGGTTGTTTCCATGACCTGGCTATTGTAAATAGTGCTTCAATGAATATAGGGGTGCATGTGTCTTTTTGAATTATGGTTTTCTCTGGGTATATGCCCAGTAGTGGGATTGCTGGGTCATATGGTAATTCTATTTTTAGTTTTTTCAGGAACCTCCATACTGTTCTCCATAGTGTCTGTTATCAATTTACATTCCCACCAACAGTGCAAGAGGGTTCCCTTTTCTCCACACCCTCTCCAGCATTTGTTGTTTGTAGATTTTCTGAAGATGCCCATTCTAACCAGTGTGAGGTGATACCTCATTGTAGTTTTGATTTGCATTTCTCTAATAATTAGTAATGTTGAGCAGATTTTCCCTCTTGGACATGCCTTCTTTGGAGAAATGTCTATTTAGGTCTTCTGGCATTTTTTGATTAGGTTGTTTGTTTTTCCTAATATTGAGGTGCATGAGCTGTTTATATATTTTGGAGATTAATCCTTTGTCCATTGATTCGTTTGCAAATATTTTCTCACATTCTGAAGGTTGTCTTTTTGTCTTGTTTACAGGTTCCTTTGCTGTGCAAAAGCTTTGAAGTTTCATTAGGTCCCATTTGTTTATTTTAGTTTTTATTTCCATTACTCTAGGAGGTGGGTCAAAAAAGATCTTGCTGTGATTTATGTCAAGGAGTGTTTTTCCTATGTTTTCCTCTAAGAGTTTTAGTGTCTGGTCTTACATTTAGGTCTTTAATCCATTTTGAGTTTATCTTTGTGTATGGTGTTAGGAAGTGTTCTAATTTCATTCTTTTACATGTAGCTGTCCAGTTTTCCCAGCACCACTTATTGAAGAGACTGTCTTTTCTCCATTGTATATCCTTGCCTCCTTTGTCATAGATTAGTTGACCGTAGGTGTATGGGTTTATCTCTGGGCTTTCTGTCCTCTTCCATTGATCTATATTTGGGTTTTTGTGCCAGTACCATATTGTCTTGATTACTGTAGCTTTGTAGTATAGTCTGAAGTCAGGGAGTCTGATTCCTCCATCTCCGTTTTTTTCCCTCAAGATTGCTTTGGCTATTTGGGATCTTTTGTGTCTCCATACAAATTTTAAGATATTTTGTTCTAGTTCTGTAAAAAATGCCATTGGTAATTTGATAGGGATTGCATTGAATCTGTAGATTGCTTTGGGTAGTATAGTCATTTTCACAATATTGATTCTTCCAATACAAGAACATGGTATATCTCTCCATCTGTTTGTGTCATCTTTGATTTCTTTCATCAATGTCTTACAGTTTTCTGAGTACAGGTTTTTTACCTCCTTAGGTAGGTTTATTCCTAGGTATTTTATTCTTTTTGTTGCAATGGTAAATGGAGTTGTTTCCTTAATTTTTCTTTCTGAACTTTCATTGTTAGTGTATAGAGAGCAAGGGATTTCTGTGCATTAATTTTGTATCCTGCAACTTTACCAAATTCATTCATTAACTCTAGTAGTTTTCTGGTGACATCTTTAGGAGTCTCTATGTATAGTATCATGTCATCTGCAAACAGTGACAGTTTTACATCTTCTTTTCCAATTTGTATTCCTTTTATTTCTTTTGCTTCTCTGATTGCCGTGGCTAGGACTTCAAAAACTATGTGGAATAATAGTGGTGAGAGTGGACATCCTTGTCTTGTTCCTGATCTTAGAGGAAATGCTTTCAGTTTTTCACCATTGAGAATGATGTTTGCTGTGGGTTTGCTGTATATGGCTTTTATTATGTTGAGGTAGGTCCCCTGTATGCCCACTTTCTGGAGAGTTTTTATCATATATAGGTGTTGAATTTTGTCAAAAGCTTTTTCTTCATCTATTGAGATGATCATATGGTTTTCCCCCTTCAATTTGTTAATATGGTGTATCACATTGAGTGATCTGCATATATTGAAGAATCCTTGCATCCCTGGGATGAATTCCACTTGATCATGGTGTATGATGCTTTTAATGTGTTGTTGGATTCTGTTTGCTAGTATTTTGTTGAGAACTTTTGCACCTATACTCATCAGTGATATTGGTCTGTAATTTTCTTTTTTTGTAGTGTCTTTGGTTTTGGTGTCAGGGTGATGGTGGCCTTGTAGAATGAATTTGGGAGTGTTCCTTCCTCTGCAATTTTTTTGTAAGAGTTTGAGAAGGGTGAGTATTAGCTCTTCTCTAAATGTTTGATAAAATTCACCTGTGAAACCATCTGGTCCTGGACTTTTGTTTGTTGGAAGATTTTTAATCACAGTTTCAATTTCATTACTTGTGATTGGTCTGTTCATATTTTCTATTTCTTCCTGGTTCAGTCTTGGAAGGTTACACTTTTCTAAGAATTTGTCCATTTCTTCCAAGTTGTCCATTTTATTGGCATAGAGTTGCCTGTAGTAGTCTCTTATGATCCTTTGTATTTCTGTGGTGTCCATTGTAACTTCTTTTTCATTTCTAATCTTATTAATTATTAGAAATTATTTCATTTCTAATCTTATTCTTATTGGCTAAATGTTTATCAATTTTGTTTATCTTCTCAAAGAACCAGCTTTTAGTTTTATTTTATTTTTTTTAGTTTTATTTTTTATTTTTTCACACACACACACTGTATTTTATTTTTACAAGAGATAAATCGACTGACAGCTTTTAGTTTTATTGATCTTTGTTTCTATTTTATTTATTTCTGCTCTGATCTTTAAATCTTTATGATTTCTTTCCTTCTACTAACTTTGGGTTTTGTTTCTTCTTCTTTCTCTAGTTCCTTTAGGTGTAAGTTTAGATTGTTTGAGATTTTTCTTGTTTCTTGAGGTACGATTGTACTGCTATGCACTTCACTCTTAGAACTGCTTTTGCTGTATCCCCTAGGTTTTGGATCATCTTGTTTTTGTTATCATTTGTCTCTAGGTATTTTTTCATTTCCTCTTTGATTTCTTCAGTGATCTCTTGGTTATTTAGTAACGTATTGCTTAGCCTCCATGTGTTTGTGTTTTTTTACGTTTTCTTTCCCTGCAATTTATTTCTAATCTCATAGCATTGTGGTTGGAAAAGATGCTTGATGTGATTTCAATTTTCTTAAATTTACTGAGGCTTGACTTGTAACCCAAGATGTGAACTATCCTGGAGAATGTTCCAGGTGCACTTGAGAAGAAGATGTAATCTGCTGTTTTGGGATGGAATGTCCTATAAATATCAATTAAATCTATCTGGTCTATTGTGTCATTTAAAGCTCGTGTTTCCTCATTAATTTTCTCTCTGGATGATCTGTCCATTGGTGTAAGTGAGGTATTAAAGTCCCCCACTATTATTGTGTTACTGTCGATTTCCTCTTTTATAGATGCTAGCAGTTGCCTTATGTATTGAGGTGTTCCTATGTTGGGTGCATATATATTTATAATTGTTATATCTTCTTCTTGTATTGATCCTTTGATCATTATGTAGTGTCATTCCTTGTGTCTTGTAACATTCTTTATTTTAAAGTCTATTTTATCTGATATGAGTATTGTTACTCCAGCTTTCTTTTGATTTCCATTTGCATGGAATATCTTTTTCCATCCCCTCACTTTCAGTCTGTATGTGTGCCTAGATCTGAAGTGGGTCTCTTGTAGACAGCATATATATGGGTCTTGTTTTTGTATCCATTCAGCGAGCCTGTGTCTTTTGTTTGGAGCTTTTAATCCATTCACATTTAAGGTAATTATCAATATGTATATTCCTATTACCATTTTCTTAATTGTTTTGGGTTTGTTTTTGTAGATCCTTTTATTCTCTTGTGTTTCCCACTTAGAGAAGTTCCTTTAGCATTTGTTGTAGAGCTGGTTTGGTGGTGCTGAATTCTCTTAGGTCTTTCTTGTCTGTAAAGCTTTTGATTTCTCCGTCGAATCTGAATGAGATCCTTCCTGGGTAGAGTAATCTTGGTTGTAGGTTCTTCCCTTTCATCACTTTAAATATATCATGCCACTCCCTTCTGGCTTGTAGAGTTTCTGCTACGAAATCAGCAGTTAACCTTATGGGAATTCCCTTATATGTTATTTGTCATTTTTCCCTTGTTGCTTTTAATAATTTTTCTTTGTCTTTAATTTTTGTCAGTGTGATTACTGTGTGTCTCAGCGTGTTTCTCCTTGGGTTTATCCTGCCTGGGACTCTCTGCACTTCTTGGACATAGGTGGCTATTTCCTTTCCCATGTTAGGGAAGTTTTCGCCTATAATCTCTTCAAATATTTTCTCTCTCTTCTTCTTCTTCTGGGACACCTATAATGTGAATTTTGGTGCATTAAATGTTGTTGAGAGGTCTCTTAGGCTGTCTTCACTTCTTTTCATTCTTTTTCTTTATTCTGTTCCACAGCAGTGAATTCCACCATTGTGTCTTCCAGGTCACTTATCCGTTCTTCTGCCTCAGTTATTCTGCTATTGATTCCTTCTAGTGTGTTTTTCATTTCAGTTATTTTATTATTCATCTCTGTTTGTTTGTTCTTTAATTCTTCTAGGTGTTTGTTTTTTAATTCTTCTAGGTCTTTGTTAAACATTTCTTGCATCTTCTCGATCTTTGCCTCCATTCTTTTTCCGAGGTCTTGGATCATCTTCACTATCATTATTCTGAATTCTTTTTCTGGACGTTTGCCTATCTCCACTTCATTTAGTTGTTTTTCTGGGGTTTTATCTTGTTCCTTCATCTGGTACATAGCCCTCTGCCTTTTCATTTTGTCTATCTTTCTGTGAATGTGGTTTTTGTTCCACAGGCTGTAGGATTGTAGTTCTTCTTGCTTCTGCTGTCTACTGGATGAGGCTATCTAAGAGGCTTGTGCAAGCTCCCTGATGGGAGGGACTGGTGGTCGGTAGAGCTGACTGTTGCTCTGGTGGGCAGAGCTCAGTAAAAGTTTAATCCACTTGTCTGCTGATGGATGGGGCTGAGTTCCCTCCCCGTTGGTTGTCTGGCCTGAGGCGACCCAGCACTGGAGGCTACAGGGTATTTGGTGAGGCTAATGGTGGACTCTGGGAGAGCTCAGGCCAAGGAATACTTCCCAGACCTTCTGCTGCCAGTGTCCTTGTCCCCGCAGTGAGCCACAGCCACCCCCTGCCTCTGCAAGATACCCTCCAACACTAGCATATAGGTCTGGTTCAGTCTCCTATGGGGTCACTGCTCCTTCCCCTGGGTCCTGATGAGCACACTACTTTGTGTGTGCCCTCCAAGAGTGGAGTCTCTTTTTCCCCCAGTCCTGTCAAAGTCCTGCAATCAAATCCCACTAGTCTTGAAAGTCTGATTCTCTGGGAATTCCTCCTCCTGTTGCCAGAACCCCAGGTTGGGAAGCCTGATGTGGAGCTCAGAACCTTCACTCCAGTGGGTGGACTTCTGTGGTATAATTGTTCTCCAGTTTGTGAGTCACCCACCCAGTAGTTATGGGATTTGATTTCATTGTGATTATGCCCCTCCTACCATCTCACTGTGGCTTCTCCTTTGTCTTTGGATGTGGGGTATTTCTTTTAGTGAGTTCCAGTGTGTTCCTGTCAATGATTGTTCAGCAGTAAGTTGTGATCCCAGTGCTCTTGCAAGAGAGAGTGAGTGTGTATGTCCTTCTACTCCGTCATCTTGAACCAATCTGACCCACATGTTGTTCAATTGAAGCATCACAACTGTAGGAGATAACTGTCATTATCTTCTCCATTTTCCAGATGGGAAATTGAGTCTCAGAGAAGTTAAGTAATTTGACCAAGCATGCACAAGAAGAGTTGGAACCAACATTCAAACCCAGGCAGTTTGATTTGTAACCTAGACTTGTAGCCATTACACTATTGTGCCTTGAAAAATGGGAGTTTGAGAGATCATGGTTCTGGGAATCACACTGTCTTAGGCAGGGAGAAGACACTGTAACCTCCATGGGAATATTATGGTGTCTTTCTTACCCTACCACCATCAACCCAACCAATGCCAATTCCAAATCAGCAGGACCCCCTCTGCCCACTAGCTCCCTGCCCCACCTTTAAATAATATAAGCTGTTGACTTCACCGGAGGACTTTGCTCTCAGGACTGTCGCACCTACCCTGTCCCTGAAACCCTCCCTACTCAGGGCCTTCCTGTGTCATCTTGTGTTCATGTAGGAGTCCCCATCAGTAATGTGAACTTGGAGATACAACCTCCCGGTGGATACCTGATGGAGGGGGAAAAGCTGGTTCTTGTCTGCTTGGTCACTGGGGGCACAGGAGATATCACCTTCTTCTGGTACAAAGGGGTCCTGGGTTTAAACCTGGAAACGAAGACCCAGCGTTCACTGACGGCGACATTTGAGATCCCTGTGGTGATGGAGAGTGACTCTGAGCAATATTACTGTGCGGCTGACAATGGCTATGGCCCCAGGCTCAGTGAGCTGGTGAACATCACTGTCAGAAGTAAGTTCCACTGCCTTTCTGCTCAGCCAGCATGTTCCCCTGGGGCACCCTGAGGAAGTGAACTGGCGCTGCGCCTCTGTGGGCAGGGATTGTGAGTCTGTCATCATCAGAGACCCCCTCTGACAGTCTACTATCTCTCTCAGTTCCAGTGTCTCACCCTGTCCTCACCCTCAGGGCTCCCGGGGCCCAGGCTGTGGTGGGGGACGTGATGGAGCTTCACTGCGAGGTCTGGAGAGGCTCTGCCCCGATCCTGTACCAGTTTTATCATGAGGATGTCGCCCTGGGGAGCAGCTCAGCTCCCTCTGGAGGAGGAGTGTCTTTCAACCTCTCTCTGACTGCAGAACATTCTGGAAACTACTACTGTGAGGCCAACAATGGCCTGGTGGCCCAGCGCAGTGAGGTGGTACCACTCAATATCATAGGTATAGCTCACGCTGTGGAACTACTTCGGTCAATGTCTGTTTCTCAGCATTCTGGGAGTTTTGCTGACCCCACAAAGTTTCTGGTGGTGTGCTACCAAAGATGAGGCTTCTATGGGTAGTCCTGTCCTGGGAGATGTATCTGAGGGGGCATGGGGGACATCAAAGCTGGTGCCTCTCTTCTCTCATCAATGTGATAAGCTGCAAGTCCCTAGGTGCATAAATAAGTCCTACCTCCCCACCTCCCCCAGGAAGAGCAGACCTTGCCTCAACCCACACTCAAGATATCTGCTCTCCAAACCCAAGCCCTTCTCCTTGGCAGTTCATGTACAGGTCTCTCCCTTCAGTGCCTACGGAGGACAGAAAAGAAGTTCTTACTTCAAGAGTCATGGAGGTGCTGCTTGGCATCTCTGGTCCCACCACTATGGCCCTATTATTTTGCTGCTGGCTCAAGAGAAAAATAGGTTTGTATTTATAGAGATTGGTATTTTGTTACTGTGACCTTTGTTCTCACTGAAATAGGGCAAGATTTGTGACATATATACTAATAAGGATGAATATATCCCATTAGCCACCTTGCCTATAGATCTGCTCATAGCCAACCCCACTGCCCCAGCACATGGGATGGCACCTATTAAAGTAGTGAAAGTTTTTAGTAAAGACCTTCATCCCCATGTATTATCAATTGAGGTTAAACTGATACCTTGTACTTTTGTGGTTTAATTTTTATACAAAAATGTAACTACTTAAAATAACTAATCAGCCACTTATAAGAGAAATACAGTTAGCAGTTCCAGCTATACTGACAATCTCCCAGGTAAAGTCATTGCACTAATTCTTATTTGCCTTAGAATACTGTCACATGGTTTTTCTTCTCCCTGAAATATTTACCCACACATCCACACATATGCTTTTTGCTGAGTGTTTCTCACTTTTCAGCTTAAATGTCATTTCCTCCAAGAGGCTTCACCTGGCCACACAGCTTACAATTCTCTTCTATTATTCTTCCTCAGAGTACCAATAACTTCACACATTATTACAATTGATTATTACCTATTTATTTGTATGTTTAATCTTGGTCTCCTGTTCTCCATTGAGCAAGTTGGAGATGGGGCAAGAGAGGACAATGTGAGATTCTTACTTAAATTCCAAGCTTTTGGGCATCTTTGGAGACGTCACCCCAACTATACTGTGTCTATGGCAGTGCCTTTTGTCATGATAGGATTAGGTCGTATGGTTCTAAAACCAAAACCAAAAAATGTTATAGGTGTGCAGGTAGAGAGCCTTGGGCTCAAGTCCAATTCTGGTATTAACTGTCTTTGGGAAGCTCGCTTAACTATTCTGGACCTAAATCTCTTCATCTGCAATATGAAGGATCTGCCCAAATAATTACCAGGATGTCCTCTGAGCACACAGTGGCATCTTGCAATGGGCATCCTGAAACAAGGCACATTCCCTGCACAAGCGCTGTATGAAAGCACTGAGAAAGAGAGTTCCTTCATTGACATGTATTTTCATTTGTTTGACTTGCAGGAAGTCGTTCAGCCGGGGATCCACTCAGGTGAGACCTCTGCTTTCTCTGTGTGCACAGTTAATGCAGAAAAATCTATTTCAAACAATTTTTTGAATTGTTCTCTCTCATGAGCTTTTTTCCATATTTTGTCATATCCAAAACTACTACTCCAGAGTTCTTCCACTGATAACTTCATTTGCTATTCCTCTTCTTTTATATATTAACTAATTAATTTAAATCCTTTCATCATTTTTCCTAATTTATCTCCTTCACTAAATGTGCAGAATAAGACAGTTCCATTATATTGACCAGTTTCATGCATTTATTCAATCAACCAATATCTGAGAGTCTGTAAGTCATTTTGTTGAGTGCTAGAAAGCATGAAAATATGGAGAGATCTTGAGAGTTTTAAGTATCCTAGAGTAGTTAAGATATACACACGTTTCCATAATGCAGGCCAGAGAATAAGTAATAAACATACTGAAAAATTGTTGATGAAGTTCCTTAGAAGATTAGAAGAGGAAAAGATTTTGTAAAATTTATTTTTGATTTTATTTTATTGAAGTATAGTTGATTTACAATGTCATGTTAGTTTCAGGTGTACAACACAATGATTTAGTTATATATTCTTTTTCAGATTCTTTTCCCTTATAGGTTATTACAAAATATTGAGTATTGTTCCCTGTGCTGTATGATAGGTCCTTGTTGATTAGAAGAGGAAAAGATTTTTTAAATACTTCCATCGGGGGATATCAGTGTTTAGTTGATACATTTTATACTGTGTTATTATTTTTGCCAACAAAAAAACAGATTTTTTTCCAAATCAGAATAGCACTTTTTCATTGATACATGCACATGCAAGAGTATTTTCTTCTTTCCCTTCCTCAAGCTGCTTGTTCTGCCTAGCAACCGGTTTCCATCTGGGGTGAATCAATATTTTTTCATTCAATATTTACCAAACACTTATGATGTGAATGGCACTATTCTGGGTGTGGGCAATACCACAGTAAGCTGTCAAATAAGAACCTTACACTTGCGGAATATATACTCCAGTGATACTCTGCAATGCCTTGCTCAGTGTAAGTATAGAGCTGTGGCTTGTACCAGACAGCTGTGCTGATTGCTGATTTCCCCATAAATTAGCATTCTATTCAGGACACTTTGTAACAGGCTTCTCTCCTTCAGTGTTTTACTCATAATCCCAGATAGTTATGTCTGGGACATCTAGGATGCTATCCCAGATAGGTAGCATGTGTTTCTGTGTTTGCAGGAGCCTTCCCAGCCCTGTACCCCAAGAATCCACCTACCTCAACTCACAAGGCCCAGAGCAACTACACCCTGACTATGAAAATGGTGAGGCTTCCCAAATGACCTGGGCCAAAGTAGGCAGAGCAAGCTGGGGAAGAAGCAATAAGGTGATGTCTATTAACCAAATCCGACCCTGCTGTGTCCCAGCCACCTCTACAAATAAATGACTCATCTATCTTCATGGCTGTGATAGGTGGTAGGTATGGCATGAGTTAAATGGCAGGAAGAAGGGACTGTGTCATGTCATGACGCCTCCTTTTTTCTCTTTCAGTGAATGTTGTAAGTGGGGATGAGGTTTATTCTTTGGCGTACTGTGTGCAGCAGGAACAGCAACCAGCGGCAGGTGAGACACGAGGGAGTGAACTTGTCTCTGACTTTCGTCTTTCCTGGAACCGGGAGGATAATCAGTGACCGTGTATGGCAACATGGCTCTGTTCTTTGGCGCTGCTGCTTCTGCTCTTGGAGCTGACTATGAGCATTGCTGTGCCTTATATGAAGATTGGCCTTTGGTCTGGAAGCTGTCTTGAGTAGAGCCCAATGCTGATGCTAACTTGGCCTCCTGTGTATCTCACTCCCCAGTCAAATGGCAGCATTGGAGACGGTACCAGCTATGGGCTTCCTGTAGCACCCCAATACAGCTGCTTAGTTGTGGCTGTTGTCCCATCCCGTACTTGGTGGGCACAGAAATGCTGAGAGGTACAAATGCCAGGAGGGGCTGGCGGACCCTCACTCCCCCCAGGTGCTAGTTTTCCTCTGTACAGTAAGGAGTCATATTTGTGATAGGCAGAAAAGCGAGACAGAAAAATATTAATGGAAGTAAGTCCATGGGAAATAGACAGGAGAGAAAGAAGCCTTTATTAACACTAATTTAATGAAGGACTTTAAATGGAATCTCACATATGTTTGTCTCCACAGAAGAACCCCCTGGGATGCATACTGGGGATAAGGTGAGTTAGAATCCCTGTTCTTTCCTCCATGCTCTTTCTCTCTTTCTTCTGGGGACAGGCTCTCAAATTTTTAAAATTATGGCCACTTAGGAAAAACAAGATATCTCATGGTCTATCTCCTACCTTATCTCCTCACACCACAGGGATAAAAACATTTGATTATAACAGTAAAGTGTCATTGTACAAGGTAATTTTAGAGGCTCACGTATACTTTTTTTTAGCAATGGACATATGGAAGGTTTGTAGCTAAACTGTAGTGCATGCTTAGTCTAAAAATTCTATAGATTTGAAAATCTTTATCCTGAAATACTGTTGAACCATACATACATCATTTTGTGCTATAAGGTTAACCAAACAACATATCAAAAACTAAATTAATATTGAATAAATCTAACCTAAGTGATTTTTGTCATTAAAAAAATCAGTAATTTCTAAACTTTGATCAATTCAAGACTTCACTGATGATACAAAAATGCTTTCAGAAAATTGCGTAAATTCCAACTCTGCACGTGTGCAAATAGAGTAGGTGCTTTGTATTTGAGTCTAGTGCGGTGTGGCGGCCAAATATCTCAGGACAGAGTTCAAGTCCTTGATAAACTCCAGTAACAGGCTAAATTTAGTTTATGAATACAAAATTCTGACATCCTTGAAAAATTATAGTCCGTGGAACAGCCTAACAATGACTCATAAAAATGAGAGAAGGCTTTGTATGGGTCAGTTTGCAGCTCATCAGGAGCATCTCAGTAGCCCAACAGTGGGACGCAGGCCCTTTGAAAATGGTGGCCTAGGACCACAGTCTTCCAAGAGGCTCCAAGTTTTGTCTTGAGCGGTGCACCATGATAGGGTGCATCCTGGCTGACTGAAAGAGGACTGGGGAAGAGGACCTGTGGGAAACATGTTCAACTTGCCTTCCCTGCTCAGGTTCTATCCATGTACCTTTGCTCTTAGAACTCCTCAGCCATCTATTCTAGGCTGAAGAAGGCGGATCTTACAGATGTGGACTATGAAGATGTTATGTAAAGTTATAGAAGATTCTGCTCTTGGGAAACCATGCACGACCCCATACCTCCGAACTAATATGTCCTTCAGAGATCCTGGGAGAATCAGCGTTCCAGTACACCTCATCCAGGTGCTTTCCTCCATGAGATTATTCCTGCATCTACTGTGAAGTGAAGTTGGCTCAAGCTTTGAAGAGATCACCCAGGAGAACCAACATGAACTCAGCAGTGGGAAGAACTTTGTTACTAGAGCCGGATTCCTATTGGTTCTTTCAGGTACAGGTCAAACTCTGCTCTGAGTTCTTTTTACAAGAGAAAACAGGACAGGAATAAAAGAACTTGAGGTCATGGGGTAGAGGGACAATGAAGCTTAGAAAGCATGAACCCAAGGTTAGTGATTTTGTGGGACTGCTCCATACAGAAAGCTGTGTCCATAATTTTTTGTCCAAGTGCTTTCTCTGCTTAGAGAGTACAGAGCTCCAGTCCTGCCCCTTACATTAATCATCCTGTTTCTACATAAAATATGTGACTCAGTGAATTTGGGGGTCACTGTTACCAAACTAAAATTAAAGCAAAGTTACATAAAATACCATTGCGGTTACACTAAATTGTAATGACATATTTTGTATGTCAGGCCAATCCAGGTGCCAATCTAGACGCCCCCATATTTATAAGGAGACATAATCTCAGTAGGTTTCACTACATCCAAAGTTCTGTATTTGTTGCAACCTCTAAAAGCTTTAGGAATATGTTTTCTTCCTTAATTCACAAACTTTTTGAAAATGTGATAATATGGTTTGAAGTCTGTATTTTAATTTTAAAGCAATCATAAGCTAGCACATAAATTAAAACATTTTAAAAGTATATAATGTAAAAGTTAAAGTCTTCCCTATAAGTTACCACAAGTGGTACCCATTGTTAAAAGCTTAGCATTGTTAAAATATTAGCTCTGCAGATATTTTTCTATTTTTCTGTAGAAACACTTCTACATACGTGTGAATATATAGATATTTAGAAGTATACCTATTTAATAAAATATCATGAAATATTTTGAAGTCTGTATGTAGATTATTGTACTATTTTAAAAGCTGTGTAGTGTCCTGTTATATGATAAATCATAATATACTTTTTCTTTTTTTTATTTTGCTAAAATATAAATAACATAAAATTTACCATTTTAACCATGTTTTTCTTTATTTCCATTTATCAAGTTCTTTTTATTCATTTTTTTCCTCATTTGTGTTTCTTCTATTTTTCTCTTTTTTTAATTGAGGTAACATTGGTTTATAATGTTATATAAATTTTATGTGTATATTATAATTTGACTTCCATTTACACTACAGTGTGCTTAACACCAAAAGTTTAGTTTCAGTCCATTACCATATATTTGGCTCCCTTTACGCACTTTGCTCTCCCTCCACCCTCTTTTCCTCTGGTAACTGCTAATCTGTTTTTTATATCTATGTGTTTGTTTTTGTCTTGTTTTTGTGAGTAGTGTAAGATAGGAGTCCAGTTTCATTATTTTAATATGAATATCCAGTTTTCCCAACATCATTTATTGAAGAAACTATCCCTTCTCCACTGAATATTCTTGGCTCTCTTGTCAATTATTAATTGGCCATATATGCATGAGTTTATTTATGGGCTCTCAATTCTGTTTCATTTGTCTATGTGTCTGTTTTTATACCAATACCATACTGTTTTTATTATGATAGCTTTGCAATATAGTTTGAAATCAGGAAGTGTGATGTCTCCAGCTTTGTTCTTCTTTCTCAATATTGCTTTGGTTATTTGGGGACTCTTGTAGCACCAAACAAATTTTAGAATTCTTTGTTATATTTCTGTGAAAAAATGTCATTGGGATATTGATAAGGATTGCATTAAATGTATAGATGGCTTTGGGTAGTATGGACACTTTAACAATATTAATTCTTTCAATCCATGAACAAGGGATATCTTTCCATTTATTTGTGTCTTCTTCTATGTCTTACATCAAGGTCTTATAGTTTTAAATATATAGACCTTTCACCCCCTTGGTTAAATTTATTCCTAAGTATTTTATTGTTTTTGATGCTATAATACATGGGATTGTTTTCTTATTTCTTTTCAGATAATTTGTTGTTAATGTGTAGAAATGCAACTGATTTTTTGTGTGTTTATTTTTATCTTGAAATTTAACTGTATTTTATTACTTCCAGAAGATTTTTGGTGGAGTCTTCAGGGTTTTCTATATATAAATCATATCATCCACATACAAAATTTTATTTCTTCCTTTCTGATTCGGATACCTTTTATTTCTTTTTCTTGTGCAATTGCTTTGGCTAGGGCTTCCAGTATTATGTTGAATAGGAGTGGTGAGAATGACCACTCTTGCTTGTTCCTGATGTTAGAAGAAAAGTTTTCAGCTTTTCACCTTTGAGTATGATATTAGCTGTGGATTTGTCATATATGGCCTTTATTATATGGAGGTACATTCCTTCTATATTCAATTTTGAAAGTTTTTTTTATCATGAAAGGTTTTGTCAAATGCCTTTTCTGCATCTATTGAGATGATCTTATAGTTTTAATTTTTAGTCTATTAAATTGATATATTACAGTTGTTGATTTGCATATGTTGAGCCATCTTTGTATCCCAGGGATGAATTTCACTTGATCATGATATTTGATCCTTTTAATGTGTGGTTGAATTCAATTTGCTAGTATTTTGTGGATTTTTTTTTTAATCTATATTCATCAGGGATATTGGCCTGTAGGTTTTTTTTTTTCTTTTCTTTTCTTGTAGTGTCCTTGTTTTGCTTTGATATCTGGGTAATTATGGCCTCATAAAATGTTTTTGTACATGTTTACTTCTCTTCCATTTTTTGAACAGCTTGAGAAGAATTGGCTTTAATTCTTCTTTAAATGCTTTCTAGAATTAACCTGTGAAACTATACAGTCATGGGCTTTTCTTTTTGGGGAAGTTTTTGATTACTGATTCAATGTCCTATTTATTACTGATCTCTCCAGATTTTCTGTTCCTTCATGATTCAGTCTTCATAGGTTGAATGTTTCTAGGAATTTATTCATTTTTTCTGTGTTGTTCAATTTGTCAGAATATAATTGTTTATAGTAGTTTCCTATGATCCCTTGTATTTTTGTGGTATTAATTGTAATGTCTCCTTTTTTCACTTACAATTTTATTTATTTGAGTCCTCTTTTTCTTGTTTAATCTAACTACAGATTTGTCAATTTTGTTTATCTTTTCAAAGAACCAGCTCTAGTTTTCTTATTCTCTTCTATTGTTTTCCTATTCTCTATTTCATTTATTTTTGCCTAATCTTTATTATTTCCTTACTTCTGCTAACTTTGAGCTTAGTTTTTTCTTGTTTTTCCAGTTCCTTGAGGTACAATGCTAGGTTGTTCCTATGAGGTCTTTCTTTTGTGTTTTTTTAAATGTAGGCTTTTATAGTCATAAACTTTCCTCATTAGACTGTTTTTGCTGCATTCCCAAGTAATGGTGTGTTATGTTTTTATTTTATTTTGTCTAAAGATATTTTTTGACTTCCCTTTTGCTTTCTTCTTTGATCCATTTGTTGTTCAGAAGTGTGTTGTTTAAGTTCCATTTATTTGTAAAATTTCCAGCTTTCCTCCTATTATTGATTTCTAGTTTCATACCATTGTGGTAGGAAAAAAAATACTTGATATAATTTATTTCTCCTTAAATTTGTTGAGACTTGTATTTTGGCCTAACATATTATCTAGCTTAGGAAATGTTCTATGTGTACTTGATAACTGTGTGTATTCTGTTGCTGTTAGGTGGAATGTTCTATATATGTACATTAGGTCTATTAGGTCTGTAGTGTTGTTCCAATTCGCTGTTTCCCTATTAATTCTCTGGATGATCTATCCACTGTAGAAATGGGATAGTTAAGCCCCCAACTATTACTGTGTTGGTGCTTATTTCTCCTTTAGTTCTGTTGGTATTTGCTTTATATATTTTGGCATTCCAATGTTAGGTACATAGATATTTACAATTGTTATATCTTCTTGATAAATTGACCCCTTTTAGATTATATAATGACCTTCTTGTCTCATGTTATAGCTTTTGACTTAAAGTCTGTTTTGTCTGATATAAATATAGCTTCTCTCTTTTGGTTTCATTTACTCAGAATTTTTTTTTCATTCCTTCATTTTGATCCCATGTGTGTCCTTATAGGTGACATGCTTTTATTGTGAGCATATATAGTTGAGCCTTGTTTTATTATCCACTCAGCCTTTTGATTGAAGAATTGAATTAATTTACACTTAAATAATTATTGATATGTAAGAACTTACTAATGCCATCCTATTCATTATTTTCTGCCTTTTTTTAGCTCCCTATTCTTTTCTTCCTCTCATTGTTTTCCTTTCTGAATTGATGATTATTCATAGTAGTATGCTTAGATTTTCTTTTTATCTTCTGTGTATCTACTGTAGGTTTTTGCTTTGTTGTTGCTATGAGGCTTACATAAAATATCTTATAGATATTACAGTCCATTTTATGCTGATAACAAGTTAATGTCAATTGCATACAAAACTTCTACCCTTTTACTCCTTCCACATTATGTTTATGATGTCACAATTTACCACTTTTTGTATTGTGTAGCTATTAACAAATTATTATCATTATATTGATTTTTATGCTTTTGTCCTTTAAACTTTATACTAGAGTTAAGTTATTAACACATCACCATATCATAGTATTACAGTATTCTGAATTTGACTATATATTTACCCTTACCAATGTGTTCTATGTCTTCATATGCTTTTATGTTCTTAATTAGCATCCTTTCACTTCAACTTAAAGAACTTCTTTCAGCATTTCTTATAAGGCAGGTCTAGTGGGTGATGAGCTCCTTCAGCTTTTGTTTGTTGGTAAAGTCTTTATCTCACCTTTGTATCTGAAGGACAACTTTTCCCAGTAGTTTTCTTAGTTGTTTTTTTTGTTGTTGTTCAGTATTTTGAATATATCATCCCACTTTCTTCTAGCCTGCAAGGTTTGATAATATTATGGGTGTTCCTATTTATGAGATTTTGGTTTTGTTTTTTGTTTTTTGCTATTTAAATAATTCTTTCTTTGCCTTTGCTTTTAGACAATTTTATTATCATGTGTTTTGGAAAAGATTGTTTGGGGTTGAAGGTTTGGGTGGCCTATTAGCTTTATGAACTGGATGTCCAAATCTCTCCCCAGATTTGGGATGTTCTCAGCCATTATTACTTTAAATGAGCTTTTTGCCCCATTCTCCCTTTCTTCTTTGGGGATTCCAATAATGAATAGATTATTTCTCTTAATGGTAGTTCATAGTTCACATAGCATTTCTTCACTCTTTTTCATTCTTTTCTTCTTTATTCTCCTCTAATTAGATAATTTCAAAGCATATGTCTTTTATACTTCACAGATTCTTCTGCTTGATCCAGTCGATTATTGATGCTCTCTGTAACATTTATTTCATTTATTGTATTCTTCAGCTCCAGGATTTCTGTTTGGTTCTTTTTAAAGATTTCTATCTCTATGTTAAATTTTGCATTTTGCTCATATATTATTTTCCTGAATTCATTGAATTGTCTTTCTGTGTTGTCTTATAGTTCACTGAACTTCCTTAGAATAGTTATTTTGAATTTTTTATTGCATAAATCACAGATCCATATTTCTTTGGAGCTGGTTATTGAAAAAATGATTGTATTCCTTTTGTAGTATTATATTTCCTTTATTTTTTATATCTCTTGGGGTCTTGCATTGCTGTCTTCATATTTGAGGAAGCAGTCTCTTTCTCCAGTCTTTACTGGCTGACTTTGGGAGAAAAATACTTTCTGTCAGCCCTGCTAGGAATTCTAAGGCTTTCTTAGAACTTTTCTATGGGTACACCTGATCCACATTTTGTGTTCTCTCTTGTAAGAGAATTCTTAAGCTTGTATGCCTTCTCTTGATCTGCCAGGCCAGGTGCTGCCAGACTCCTTTTTGCTTTCTCTAGGGTGGTCCTGAATGCTTAAGTTGTGTCATTTCTCCCAAGTCCACAGAGCTGGTTCAGCTTTCTGTGTGTGCTCACTGGCCATCTTCAAAGCCTGATTCTTGCAGCTATTGGGAACATACATAAAGAACCATTCCTGCAGTGGGGGAATGTGTGAGTGAGGCCTGTGGAGTGCTATTGGTGCCTGTGGGCCAGTTGGAGGTATCTGCAGTTGAGGCATCCCCTGTGGTTCACAGGCAGACATCCTGATGGATTCTGTGATGCAGTTAGTAGCACTCATGTCCCTCTGGTCCCCTCTGAGAGCCCTATCTGCCACTTTCCCAGTTGCTCCCCACCACTCAGTCACACAGCACACCTCAATATTCCCCTTCAATCTATCCAATATCTGAGTTTTTTGCTCTGAGAGTGTGTCAGAAATTCTCTGCTGGACTCCTGGATTTTCACAAGACTTTCTTGTTCTTTGGTGATTGTCTAAACTGGTGGTCTTGGAAGAAGGACAGAAGAAAATTCTTATTCTGCTATGATGATAATGTCACTGTGGTCCAATTTCTTTCTTTATGAACTTTTACTTTCTAGTTCTTTTTGCTACAATCTGTGAGTTCATTTGTCCAGAAGGTGCAAAAGCAGAATTTAAGACTGATAGTTTAGATTTGCTCTCAGTAGTTTTAATACTTTATTCCATGGTCTTCCTCTTTCTATTGTTGCCTTTGAGAAAATTTCTCTCCGTTTAATTGTTGTTTCTTTGTAGTTAATCTGTCTTTTCTCACTGGTTACTTTTAAGTCTCTCTATCTTTGGTCTTATGTAGTTTCACTCTGCTGTGTCTAAATGTGAATTTATTTTGCTTGAGATAAATGTTTCTTAAACCTGAGGATTCATGGCTTTCTTCAAATTTAGAAAATACTTAATTATTATCTCTGTTATTATATTGCCTCATCATTGTTTTAATTCTATCCTTCAGAAATTCATATTAGAAGTTTTCTAGACCTTCTGACTTTATTCTCATGACTCTTAATTAGTCTTCCAATTCTTCATTTCTTTATTGGCCCTGTTGCATTCTGGGCAATTTCTTAATCTCTATCTTTCAGTTTACTAATTGTTTCTTCAGCTATATCAGTTTAACCTATTTCTTTCTTATTTCAATGACTACATTTTTTTTTTCTTCTCAGAGATATTAGTAGCAAAATTTTTAAAGCATGGTTTCTGAAGAGTTGTCTGGATTTACATTTCAGCCTCACCATTTACTAGTCCTGCAGTTTGGGTCACGTTAATTAACCTCTGTGTGTTTTTCATGCTTAAAACTGGGATAGCAATTATATCTAATATATGATGTTGTTTTGCTAATTATGTAAAATCATTTGTTTAAAATGCTTAAAAGTATACTTGGCACATATTAAGTTTTCAAAAATATTATTATTATAACTTTTCAAATTTGTCTTTTTATTATTTATAGTATTTTACTGTTATGGGCTTAATACAGTTGATTCTTGAACAACATGGGTTTAAACTGCGTGGGTCCACTTATATATCTTTTTATTTCAATACATATACTACTACATGATTCATAATTGGTTGAATCTGCAGATGCAGAACTACAGATATGGAGGATCAACTGTAAAGTTATATATGGATTTTCAATTTCATGGAGAGTTGGAGCCCCTAACACCTGTGTTATTCAAGAGTCAACTGTACTTTATTATTTTAACAACCTTAAAATAGTTTAAATACATTTAATATACTGTAATTCTTGGATAGTTCTTCTGAAGTTTTAGGTATTTAAAGCCTGTATTTATTGTATATTTTGAATCTTGTTCTTCATAAGTTGATGGGTTTTGTGATTTTAGATTAAGAAGCTTTTTGTGCAGTGTAGGAATTCCACGTGACCTGGGTTTCTGATTGTGTCTCTCAAAAGCCATTTTGTATTTAATTCTTCTAAGCCCTGGGTGCTCACTGGCCCAGGACCAATTTTTATAATAATTCTTTATTTGGGATTTCCCAGGGCACCTACAGGAGCATGGCACAGTCCTGGGCTTTTATTGTTTCAGAGGAAACTTTCTATTTTCCCCAAGCTTGATACAAACACAAGCTTATTTGACATCTATCTGTGCTTGTGGGTAATTTTTTTTCCTCACCAAACCACTCATTTATTAAAAAGAAAGTCTTGTGATGCTTTAGTTTCAAGTTTCTGCCTTTCGTAGGTCCAACATTTTGTCTACTGATTCCACATAGACTTTAAGTGCGAAGCTCATAAAAATTATTTAATGTAGTATTTTCTCTCCCACTCCTCCTAGGAGAACAATAATGTAATCTACATGTTTAACACTCTGTTTTCACTTCCTTTTTTATCTGTAATAGGGGAATTTCCCTTCTTACATGTTTGGCTATGCATTTTAAAAATTATGTAAAATTTATCCAGCCCTGAATGAATGTATGAATGCTTTTTCTGACTGGGAATTATACCTTTGTGAACTGGGAAAGAGTTGCTAGGAGAGCATGTTAGAAGAGTGAGCAAAAACCTCTGAAGGGAAATTGAGATTGAAAGCCAGGGTATGATTTGGTAGTACTCGTTTATTTTCTGTCACCAACAGCTGATGTTCAACTGCCAGGAAGATATGCACAGGAAGCTGTTCTGGGTGATGCTATTAAGGGTTGGTATAGTCAATGACCCATGGTCCACATTTCTTTTTGGTAATTGTCCTTCCTGCATGGAAAGTCATATCCCATCCACATTTCTGGAAACCCCACAAACGTACAATTAAAACAGAAAATAGAAAGCTTCAGATTGAATTGTCTGATTCGTGGGGGCCCCTCTGCACCTGCCGTCCCCAGGGAGTCTAGGTCACTTACTGGGCGGTATTTTCACACATAGAGGGAGGATGGCTCCTTGTTGCAGATGCTGCTCAGATATCTGCCAGGAGACTCACTAAGTCTTCCTGTGCCTCTGTCTCCCCTCAGACTCCAAGACTAGGTTTACCTCTACTCCCCACCCCAGGAATAGCAATGCCTTCTTTAGAAGGGGTTTATAGAAACTTCTACTAATACTGAAGAAACTGGTACTCCTCATGAAGAAGAAAAAATTGAGTTTGGTAAAATTCCAGTCTCTAAAAACAATCACTATCTGAAACTAAAACTTCCTTCTGCCCTTCTCTAATTGAGCAAATATGGGGATACTTCTTTTAGAAACTGGGTCTCTGGAGCATCTCCATCTTTATATCTGCCAGGGAGGTAATAGAGCACAGCTTCCAGGCATTCTTACTCAGTCTGAATTCCATGTCATGCTGTTTGGCCTATGCAGGGCCCCAGTAGACTTCTAGAAATTAATTAATTGCATTGTAGAGAATCTGCTGGGCAGAAGGGTCTGGTTCTGCCTAAATAACATCGAGGTGTTGTCTATTAAGACAAAATCAATATTTCCACTAGCCAATTCTGCTCCAGAAGGTCTCCAACAAACATTATCACCTCCAAAAGTATATATTTATTACCCTGGACATAAAATTCCTAGGTCAAGCCCCACTCAAGAAAGACATATGTTGTTCAACATAATTACAGTAACTATTAAAATTACTACTACAACTACTACTACACAATGATGATGACCATGACAATGACTACTTCTACGACCATATATGCAGCATATTTATATACATTATGACACTTATTCTGCCGTAGTGACCTTGGAGTCCCAAGTTCAACCAGATATATCCAGAGATCTCTGAAGTTTACCAGCCTCATTTTTCTACCCTAACTGTCCTAGTAGTCAACTTCCTCAAATGGGAGATGTTATTTATTTTCTTCTGAATTGTATTTCATGAAGATTCTCTTCTTCTCTGTTTCAATTCTGGCATTCCCCATCTTGGCACTATGCTCTGTGTCCCATTCAAGACATTGAACAGAATTTGCAGAGACTGCTTTTGCTCTGCATCTGAGATAGTATCCTTCTGCCTGCTGCTACGTGTGGAATCTCTAAGTCAAGAGTCTACATGGCTGTGCCAAGAGGCTTTTATATCTATGTGTAACTCTGCTTCCCTGCGGTACCTGTGGCTCCATCTGACTGGTAGCTAAATATCTTTGCAGAGGGATAGTTTTATCTCTCACTTTGGTTAAACATATGCACACACAATTTCACTTTTGCCATTACAGTCTTAAACATTAAGTTACCTTTCCCTCCACTGAACCATTTAGCTTCCTAATCTCTGCATGTGGTCCCTAGTTTGCTTCCAAGTTTAGGTATGCTTCCAGTCTATGTCTATCCATACGTAAATGCCTACCATCTGTCAAATACAGAGCAGCACCCAGATGGAGTATGTCAATCATTTCAGAGGACTTGTTGTCACCATTGTGGCCCATCAACCTCACTATGACAACACGTGTCTCTAACGACTCATTATTTCTCTTTTCCACCTGCAACACTCACTTTCACACAAACCATGAATTCCGCCCCACACCATTTGGTAACACCTTAGGAAATATTAACTTCCAACCAAACAGGATACATTTCCATAGAAGACATATTGGAATCAATGAAAGGTTGTGAATAGTTTGAAAAATCTCCTCACATGTTTATGAAAAACTTATACCTACCATGAACTCCTCCACCATCTTTTGCTTGCTTCTCTCTCTACTCTCTTCCCTAATTAGCTTCCATCCATCAGAATCCTATGACTTCCTGGCTGGCCAGGATGAGGAGGAATTTACAGGCCACCTAGGAACCTTTCCAGTAGGCAAGAACTTGAAGATCAGCTCTGGCCCCTCTTCTAAACACAAATAAGCCATTTATGCAGAAAGTTAAAGTAGCATTGCTTGATATACTTTAAGGTTAGAAAGGCCAAAAAACCCAGACTATTTTTTAAATGAATCTTTTAAAAATATATAGATAGCATATGTTTATTGTAGGAATACTAGAAAACACTAATAAGCAAAATGAGGAAAATAAAAATCACCTTTAATTACATTATTCAGATATAATTACAGTAAAAACTTGGTGTTTATTGTCTCAGACATTTTTTTTACTGGAGAGCAAGAGAGTGGTGTGCAGCAGATAAATTGCATTTAGTAGCCACTTTCCCCTTAGCAATATATCATGAGCATCTTTTATTGCTATTAAATATTATTCTACAGAAGCATTTTAATGGCAGCTTGGTAATCCATATATAATTTAATTTCAAACTGCCTTTGTTGGGTGTTTTTAGCCTTTTCTTATTACATGATTATAATGGTTCATCACATCACATACATACATCAGCATTTCCCAAAGTAAAACTAGGTTTATAGTGAATAATATTGTTAAGTATTCACCTGAACAGATAACATTGAGTCTATGGTTATTATTTCACTATCAGTCTCCAGGTTACAAACACCTGTGATTTTGTGATTTAAAGTTTCATGCTGCATAAGGTCCAAAAAGGCAACTTACATCTGTCTGGACAGCCTGATCTGAGCAGATTGTTCTGTATAACATTTCTGAAGACTACATACTATCAGAATGAGAGTGACAATAGGCTTTGACGTGATGCATGCTTTGCAGGGTGTAGATGTATTAAGACAAGCCCGTGGTATAAAAAGCACGATTAGAAATAGGGAAGGGGATAATGTAATGATATAGAGCAAGTGCTTTGAATCTTAGTAAAAATCCCATTCTATGAAGTTAGAAATTGACTAAGGAAAATTTCACCTAAGAAACCTGAGCCATTGCAACAACGGCCCTGTTATCTTAAGAAATATTGAGAGACGATATATCATAGCAAGACATCAAAGTGTTTAAGAGTCAGACTATGGAACTGGACTGCCTAGGTTTGACTCCCAGTTGTTACTACTAGAAATTGACCATATTGGTCTTGATCAACTTACTTGCTTTTTCTGGTGCCTCAGTTTCCTCAATTGCATAAAGGGGATAGTGCTGACTTCACAACCTTACTGAGGGTATTAATGACTTTGTGGGCATAAAGCATTTTGAATTTATTCAACTTATTAACAGCCATATATAAGTGTTAGCTATCATCAATGTCAAGATGTGAAATTTCTCTGGCATTGAGAGGATCGTCTTTAATTCTCTAGCACCTATGGAAAAGAAGATAGTGGTGAGACACTGAAGAGCTCTTCTACTTCCTTTTCTTGCTAATTGTGCAAAACTTACTTTAAAAAGTAGTTTTCATTTCCTGAACACGGGACTCAACAGGTGGCTGAGGGAACATCTTCTCAAATAGCTGAACTAGTCCTTCACGCTCTTATGGTTGTTACTAATCATCTTCAATGAGTTAGAACTGAGGTGGAAGCAAGATGAGATCTCTAACTCTTGAAAGGTCTAAGGATTTATCAGAGCCCAGGGACCAGTAGAAATGCTCAGTTCTCTGCTTCTTGCTTAGATTTCATAGTCAAATACAAAACAGTTGCCCCAGGAAAATCATATTGCCATACATCCTAATTCTTAATGTTTAAGGCAGGCCACTTTACCATTTGTTGATCATGAATTGAATGAATGAATGAATCTGTTTTGATTCTCTTAGATCTCAGAGAGTAATATGTTCTCATAAATAAAATTTTCATAATTTCAATGCTTAATACTCCTCCATGAAAAGTATTTAGATAGTTATCTACAAGATTTTGGCTTAAAAGATACATTGAGACCCTTTGCTAATGTCCTTTTGCTTAATCATGGGCTATGAGGGAGAGGATCTGAGAAACAAAATTCCTTTCTCTATATTCAGTAGGCACAGGCACTAAATAAATATTTGTTAATTGAGTAAAAGGACTCTCACATAAAATATGACTAGAGAAAACATTAGTTCAGGGTGGGTTCAGCTCTCATAAACTCTCACTGGGTATGTTTCCTGATGAACTCTTTGTGACTTGAGACCGTGTTATCATGTAGCACAGTGTCTACTCCTTGAAAAGCATGGGTGAGAAGGCAGTTGGTGGGGGAGAGGGGAAGCAAAATGAAATGGAGAGAATCACTAAACATCCAACATCCATGGGACTTGCTTCTGGCAATCCCTTTGGGGAAGAGAAGGTTTGCAATTTGCCTCATATTTGTAAAATGAATGAGGGTTAAAGCAACTATATGCCAACAAAAATTAATTAAAAAAAATAAAATGAATGTGGATTGGTTGTATGTTTGAGGGAGATTGAATTGTTGGTGATAATGGGATAGGGGAATAGAAAATGAGGGAAAGCTGGAATGTTATGAGCAATTTAGCAGAGTAATATAAATTTCTAAATTGTGATGCAAATGCTCCGTGTTGACCTTGGATTTTTGATCCCCTCACAGCTCTGCTCAGTGAACAGGCAGGTGAGTCACACTTTGTGTTTGTTGGTTTTGATCTGTGGTATATCAGCCACCCAGCTACCACAAGGTCCTGTAGAGATAGATGTAGAAAGACTGGAGAGATGTCTACATGTTACTGCTCCCCGGGCCAACCTGCTCCAGCATCACACAGATTCTGCTCCCGACACTTCCTGCTTGGCTGGGTGACCAAGCCCTGCCCAGCCTTCGCAAGGCTCCAGTGTTTACCTCCTTGTTAAGACCCCAGGTGGAGGGAGGAAAGTGACATCTGAAAGAGGATGTGCAGTCTGGACAAAAGGCTGATTTGGAGAGAATTGTTTTTCTGGCCACAGGACCATAACTCTTCAACATTGTCTCACTGAACATCCTCACAAGCTCTGAAAATAGTAACCTCTGAGGAAAATAGCTAAGAACTTCCCTATGGGCAGAATGACCATTTGTCTATCATTGTTTCTCTGGCTCTAGATCAGGAGTCAGCAAACTTTCTCTGTAAAAGGTCAGAGAATAAGTAGTTTAGGCCTTTCAGGTCTCTGTTGTAACTATGTAACTCTGTCATTGTAGTAGGAAAGCCACCATAGACTATGTGTAAATGAATGGGCACAACTTTGTCCCAATAACACTTTATTTACCAAAACAGGCAGCTGACAAGCTCACAAGCCACTGTCTGCTAGTCTTTATTCTAGACCATTATTTAATTCTGGACTTTTTTATATGTGTGATACTTTTCTAATGTTGTATGAATAAAACTAATTTCATCTCACTCTTCTTGATTTAAAGCTGTGCTCAACAAAAGAAGTAAATGAAAACAATATTTTATTCTATACATAGAAAATCCATATGAGCCAAGACTAAATCTGAGGAGTTGGAGAATTGTTCTCTTGCTTATCTAACGATAACCACCAAGTGGAAGGGGCTCTGTGGGCTCTAAGGAACTGTACTGGGATAAACAGACCCCTGTCTCACCTTGAATTGTGAGATATTAATGGAACAGGAATGCATAGGAACACCTACAGGAGTTTTGGCCTGGAGTTTTCTCAGGAGCAAGACTCATCTCTTGCATTCATTCTGTCCCATGAATAATCCCTAGTGACTGACTCAAATGTTCAATTAGTCAACTACAGCCCTGAGCCTGTGAGGTTGCCCATCATGTGCCTTTTCAAAGGCACCTCTAACCATGACTTATAATATTTCCTTCCTATCTTGGAAAGCATTCTCCTTGGGAATTTTTTCCAACTTCTAGATGAAGACTACTAATGGTATAAAAATCAGCTTGACTGTAGGCCCCAGGGCCAAGTCCCTGTGGGATCTAGTCTCTATCTGTGAAGGAGGGCAAAATTCTTGAACTAAGCTAATTGTTTCTGTAACCCACATTTTCTGCTCTTCTAATTTCATTAAACAACAACAACAACAGGTTGTCCCTCAATGTTCAACAGGTAAGTCTGGTTTTCCACCTGTAACAGTCAGTAGCAAACCACACATTTTTCTCAAAAATTATAATTCCAAATTCCACAAGCTTCCTGTGGCTTTTGGCTCTGGCTTTGCAGTGATATTTTTGGAGTTATCGCTTCTCTTATATGACTGACCTCTGCTTCCTGATACTACATATCCAAATTCTGGTAATCATGGTATAATTGAACAGTGATAGAAAGAATATTTTCATTTGAGATATAACTTAGTTCCTCACCTTGGGGTCAAAACCCTCAACTATAATCCTAAAATATAATGCAGATGTCGCAGACAGAACATAGTCTGGTACCATAAATAAGTGAAGAGACAGAGCAGAAACTAGAGAATCTGTGACCAATCTAAGAAGAGCAGCCCCAGGGGAGGATATTTGTCCTTGGCAATGATTTTTTTTTTTTCACTATAATCAGTCACCTAAGAACTGAACCCTGGATTTAAACTCATTTCCACCTAATTGTACATTGAATAAATGGACAAAAAATTTTGAAAGCATTTAAGTAGAAAGTTCTGAAAATTAAAGATACTGGATCTTGGGAGGACCTTCAAGATGGCAGAGGAGTATGACATGGAGATCACCTTCCTCCCCACAGATAGATCAGAAATACAACTACATGTGGAACAACTCCTACAGAACACCTACTGAAGGCTGGCGGAAGATCTCAGACTTTCCAAAGGGCAAGAAACTCTCCAAGTATCTGGGTAGGGCAAAAGAAAAAAGGAAAAACAAAGACAAAAGAATAGGGATGGGACCTGCACTTCTGGGAGGGAGCTGTGAAGGAGGAAAAGTTTCCATATACTAGGAACCCCCTTAACTGGTGGAGACAGAGGGTGGGTGGGTGGGAAGCTTCAGAGCCAAGGAGGAGAGTGCAGCAAC
This sequence comes from Balaenoptera ricei, assembly GCF_028023285.1. Lineage (NCBI taxonomy): Eukaryota > Metazoa > Chordata > Mammalia > Artiodactyla > Balaenopteridae > Balaenoptera > Balaenoptera ricei. The sequence continues at coordinate 115,075,565 of NC_082639.1, read as the reverse complement.
AGGGGTGCAGAGGGCAAAGCGGAGAGATTCCCACACAGGGGATTGGTGCCGACTAGCACTCACCAGCCTGAGAGACTTGTCTGCTTACCTGCTGGGGTGGGTTGGCACTGGGAGCTGAGACTCAGGCTTCGGAGGTCAGATCCCAGGGAGAGGACTGGGGTTGGCTGCGTGAACACAGCCTGAAGGGGGCTAGTGCACCACAGCTAGCTGGGAGGGAGTCCAGGAAAAAGTCTGGACTGGCCTAAGAGGCAAGAGACCATTGTTTCAGGGTACGCGAGGAGAGGGGATTCAGAGCACCGCCTAAACGAGATTCAGAGATGGGCGCAAGCTGCGGCTAACAGCGTGGACACCAGAGATGGCCATGAAATGCTAAGGCTGCTGCTGCAGCCACCAACAAGCCTGTGTGCAAGCACAGGTCACTATCCATACCTCCCCTCCCAGGAGCCTGTGCACCCCGCCACTGCCAGGGTCCTGTGATCCAGGGACACTTCCCCGGGAGAACACACAGTGTGCCTCAGGCTGTTGCAATGTCACGCCAATCTCTTTCACCGCAGGCTCGCCCAGCATTCTGTACCCCTCTCCCCCCCGCCTGAGAGAGCCAGAACCCCCTAATCAGCTGCTACTTTAACCCCGTCCTGTCTGGGCAAGGAACAGATGCCAGAGGGCGACCTACATGCAGAGGAGGAACCAGATCCAAAGCTGAACCCCAGGAGCTGTGCAAACAAAGAAGAGAAAGGGAAATTTCTCCCAGCAGCCTCAGGAGCAGTGGCTTAAATCTCCACAATCAACTTGATGTACCCTGCATCTCTGGAATATTTTAAAAGACAACGTATCATCCCAAAATTGAGGCAGTGGACATTGGAAGCAACAGTAGACTTGGGGTTTGCTTTCTGCATCTAATTTGTTTCTGATTTTATGTTTATCTTAGTTTAGTATTTAGAACTTATTATCACTGGTAGATTTGTTTATTAATTTCATTGCTCTCTTCCTTTCATTTTATACATATATATTTTTTCCTTTTTCTCTTTTTCTGAGTGTGTGTGTATGCTTCTTTGTGTGATTTTGTCTGCATAGCTTTGCTTTTGCCATTTGTCCTAGGATTTTGTCTGTCAGTTTTTTAATTTTTTTAATTTTTAGTATAGTTTTTAGTGCTTGTTATCATTGGTGGATTTGATTTTTGTTTTTGGTGTTCTCTTCTTTCCTTTTTTTAATTACTGTTTTATTTTTTTTATTTTTAATATTATTTTTCTATTTTTTATTTTAATAACTTTTTATTTTATTTTATTTTACTTTATTTTATTTATTTATTTATTTTCTTCTACCTTTTCTTCTGAGCCATGTGGCTGACAGGGTCTTGGTGCTCTGGCCAGGTGTCAGGCCTGAACATCTGAGTGGGAGAGCCAAGTTCAGGACACTGGTCCACCAGGGACCTCCTGGCCACACATAATATCAAATGGTGAAAGCTCTCACAGAGATCTCCATCTCAATATAAAGAACCAGCTCCACTCAACGACCAGCAAACTACAGTGCTGGACACCCTATGCTAAACAACTAGCAAGACAGGAACACAACACCACCCATTAGCAGAGAGGCTACCCGAAATCATAATAAGTTTACAGACACCCAAAACCACACCACCAGATGTGGTCCTGCTCACCAGAAAGGCAAGATCCAGCCTAATCCACCAAAACACAGGCACTGCTCCCATCCACCAGGAAACCTGCACAACCCACTGAACCAAGCTTACCCACTGGGGGCAGACACCAAAAACAACAGGAACTACGAACCTGCAGCCTGTGAAAAGGAGACCCCAAACACAGTAAGTTAAGCAAAATGAGAAGACAGAGACACACACAGCAGATGAAGGAGCAAGGTAAAAGCTTAACAGAACAAACAAATGAAGAAGAAATAGCCAGTCTACCTAAAAAAGAATTCAGATTAATGGTAGTAAAGATGATCCAAAATCTTGGAAATAGAATGGAGAAAATACAAGAAACTTTTAACAAGGACTTAGAAGAACTAAAGAGCAAACAAACTATGATGAACAACACAATAAATGAAATTAAAAATTCTCTAGAAGGAATCAATAGCAGAATAATTGAGGCAGAAGAACGGATAAGTGACCTGGAAGATAAAATAGTGGAAATAACTACTGCAGAGAAGAATAAAGAAAAAAGAATGAAGAGAACTGAGGGCAGTCTCAGAGACCCCTGGGACAACATTAAACTCACCAACATTCGAATTATAGGGGTCCCAAAGAAGAAGAGAAAAAGAAAGGGACTGAGAAAATATTTGAAGAGATTATAGTTGAAAACTTCCCTAATATGGGAAAGGAAATAGTTAATCAAGCCCAGGAAGTGCAGAAAGTCCCATACAGGATAAATCCAAGGAGAAACACGCCAAGACACATATTAATCAAACTATCAAAAATTAAATACAAAGAAAAAATATTAAAAGCAGCAAGGGAAAAGCAACAAATAACTTACAAGGGAACCCCCAAAAGGTTAACAGCTGATCTTTCAGCAGAAATTCTGCAGGCCAGAAGGGAGTGGCAGAACATATTAAAGTGATGAAAGGGAAAAACCTACAACCAAGATTACTCTACCCAGCAAGTATCTCATTCAGATTTGATGGAGAAATTAAAACCTTTACAGACAAGCAAAAGCTAAGAGAATTCAGCAACACCAAACCAGCTTTACAACAAATGGTAAAGGAGCTTCTCTAGACAGGAAACACAAGAGAAGGAAAAGGCCTACAGTAACAAACTGAAAACAATTAAGGAAATGGTAATAAGAACATACATATCAATAATTACCTTATATGTAAATGGATTAAATGCTCCCATGAAAAGACATAGACTGGCTGAATGGATAAAAAAAACAAGACCCATATATATGCTGCGTACAAAAGACCCACTTCAGACCTAGGGACACATACAGACCGAAAGTGAGGGGATGGAAAAAGATATTCCATGCAAATGGAAATCAAAAGAAAGATGGAGTAGCAATTCTCATATCAGACAAAATAGACTTTCAAATAAAGACTATTACAAGAGACAAAGAAGGGCACTACATAATGAGCAAGGGACCAATCCAACAAGAATATATAACAATTGTAAATATTTATGCACCCAACATAAGAGCACCTCAATACATAAGGCAAATGCTAACAGCCATAAAAGGGGAAATCGACAGTAACACAATCATAGTAGGGGACATTAACACCCCACTTTCACCAATGGACAGATCATCCAAAATGAAAATAAATAAGGAAACACAAGCTTTAAATGATACATTAAACAAGATGGACTTAATTGATATTTATAGGACATTACATCCAAAAACAACAGAATACACTTTCTTCTCAAGTGCTCATGGAACACTCTCCAGGACAGATCATATCCTGGGTCACAAATCAAGCCTTGGTAAATTTAAGAAAATTGAAATCATATCAAGTATCTTTTCCAACCACAATGCTATGAGACTAGATATCAATTACAGGGAAAAAAAATCTGTAAAAAATACAAACACATGGAGGCCAAACAATACACTACTTAATAACCAAGAGATCACTGAAGAAATCAAAGAGGAAATCAAAAAATACCTAGAAACAAATGACAATGAAAACACAACAACCCAAAACCTATGGGATGCAGCAAAAGCAGTTCTAAACGGGAACTTTATAGCAATACAATCTTACCTTGAGAAACAAGAAACATCTCAAATATACAACCTAAACTTACACCTAAAGCAATCATAGAAAGAAGAACAAAAATACCCCAAAGTTAGCAGAAGGAAAAAAATCATAAAGATCAGATCAGAAATAAATGAAAAAGAAATGAAGGAAACAAAAGTAAAGATCAATAAAACTAAAAGCTGCTTCTTTGGTAAGATAAACATAATTGATAAAGCATTAGCCAGACTCATCAAGAAAAAAAGGAAGACAAATCAATAAAATCAGAAACGAAAAAGGAGAAGTAACAACTGACACTGCAGAAACACAAAGGATCATGAGAGATTACTACAAGCAACTATATGCCAATAAAATGGACAACCTGGAAGAAACGGACAAATACTTAGAAAAGCACAACCTTCTGAGACTGAACCAGGAAGAAATAGAAAATATAAATAACCCAATGAAAAGCACGGAAATTGAAACTGTGATTAAAAATCTTCCAACAAACAACAGCCGAGGACCAGATGGCTTCACAAGTGAATTCTACCAAACATTTAGAGAAGAGCTAACACCTATCCTTCTCAAACACTTCCAAAATATAGCAGAGGGAGGAGGCCACCATCACCCTGATACCAAAACCAGACAAAGATGTCACAAAAAAAGAAAACTACAGGCCGATATCACTGATGAACAAAAATCCTCAGCAAAATACTAGCAAACAAAATCCAACAGCACATTAAAAGATCATACACCATGATCAAGTGGGGTTTATCCCAGGAATGCAAGGATTCTTCAGTATATGCAAATCAATCAATGTGATAAACCATATTAACTAATTGAAGGAGAAAAACCATATGATCATCTCAATAGATGCAGAAAAAGTTTTTGACAAAATTCAACACCGATTTATGACAAAAACCCTCCAGAAAGTAGGCATAGAGGGAAATTACCTCAACATAATAAAGGCCATATATGACAAACCCACAGCCAACATCGTTCTCAATGGTGAAAAACTGAAACCCTTTCCACTATGATCAGGAACAAGGCAAGGTTGCCCACTCTCACTACTATTATTCAGCATAATTTTGGAAGTTTTAGCCACAGCAATCAGAGAAGAAAAAGAAATAAAAGGAATTCAAATCAGAAAAGAAGAAGTAAAACTGTCACTGTTTGTAGATGACATGATACTATACATAGAGAATCCTAAAGATGCTATCAGAAAACTACTAGAGCTAATCAATGAATTTGATAAAGTAGCAGGATACAAAATTAATGAACAGAAATCTCTTGCATTCCTATACACTAATGATGAAAAATCTGAAAAAGAAATTAAGGAAACACTCCCATTTACAATTGCAACAAAAAGAATAAATACCTGGGAATAAACCTACCTAAGGACACAAAAGACCTGTATGAAGAAAACGGTAAGACACTGATGAAAGAAATTAAAGGTGATACAAACAGATGGAGAGATATATCATGTTCTTGGATTGGAAGAATCAACATTGTGAAAATGACTATACTACCCAAGGCAATCTACAGATTCAGTGCAATCTCTATCAAACTACCAATGGCATTTTTCACAGACCTAGAACAAAAATTTTCACAATTTGTATGGAAACACAGAAGACCCCAAATAGCCAAAGCAATCTTGAGAAAGAAAAACAGAGCTGGAGGAATCAGGCTTCCAGACTTCAGACTATACTACAAAGCTACAGTAATGAAGACAGTTTGGTACTGGCACAAAAACAGAAATAGAGATCAATGGAACAGGATAGAAAGCCCAGAGATAAACCCACGCACATATGGTCACCTTATCTTTGATAAAAGAGGCAAGAATATACAATGGAGAAAAGACAGTCTCTTCAATATGTGGTGCTGGGAAAACTGGACAGCTACATGTAAAAGAATGAAATTAGAACACTTCCCAACACCATACATAAAAATAAACTCAAAATGGATTAAAGACCTAAATATAAGCCCAGACACTGTAAAACTCTTAGAGGAAAACATAGGAAGAACACTCTTCAACATAAATCAGAGCAAGATCCTTTTTGACCCACCTCCTAGAGAAATGGAAATAAAAACAAAAATAAACAAAAGGGATCTAATGAAACTTAAAAGCTTTTGCACAGCAAAGCAAACCATAAACAAGATGAAAAGACAAGCCTCACTATGGGAGAAAATATTTGCAAATGAAGCAACTGATAAAGGACTAATCTCCAAAATATACAAGCAGTTCATGCTGCTCAATATCAAAAAAACAAACAACCCAATCCAAACATGGGCAGAAGACATAAATAGACATTTCTCCAAAGAAGATATACAGATTGCCATTAAACAAATGAAAATATGCTCATCATCACTAGTCATTAGAGAAATGCAAATGAAAACCACAATGAAGTATTACCTCAGAATGGCCATCATCAAAAAATCTACAAACAATGAATACTGCAGAGGGTGTGTGGAAAAGGGATCCCTCTACCCTGTTGGTGGGAATGTAAATTGATACAGCCACTATGGAGAACAGTATGGAGGTTCCTTAAAAAGCTAAAAAAAGAACTACCGTACAACGCAGCAAACCCACTACTGGGCATATACCCTGAGCAAACCATAATTCAAATAAAGTAATGTTCACTGCAGCTCTATTTACAATAGCCAGGACATGGAAGCAACCTAAGTGTCCATCGACAGATGAATGGATAAAGAAGATGTGGCACATATGTATAATGGAATATTACTTAGCCAAAAAAGGAAACGAAACTGAGTTATTTGTAGTGAGGTGGATGGACCTAGAGACTGTCATACAGAGTGAAGTAAGTCAGAAAGAGAAAAACAAATACCGTATGCTAACACATATATATAGAATCTAAAAAAAAAAAAAAAAAGTTCTGAAGAACCTAGGGGCAGGACAGGAATAAAGATGCAGATGTAGAGAATGGACTTGAGGACACAGGGTGGGGGAAGGATAAGCTGGGAGGAAGTGAGAGAGTGGCATGGACATATATACACTACCAAATGTAAAATAGATAGTTAGTGGGAAGCAGTGCATAACACAGGGAGATTAGCTCAGTGATTTGAGTCCATTTAGAGGGGTGGGACAAGGAGGGTGGGAGGGAGACGCAAGAGGGGAGAGATATGGGGATATATGTATATGTATAGCTGATTCACTTTGTTATACAGCAGAAAATAACACACCATTGTAAAGCAATTATACTCCAATAAAGATGTTAAAAGAAGAAAATAAAAAAGATACTAGATCTTATTCCAGTAATCAGCTTATTCCCATTATCCAGGCCACTTGGTGGTTTCATCTAGCAAGCTCAGAAGAAGGAACAGAACATGACTTTACAATACAATGTGGTGCCTTTAAAGACTGGATGAAAGCATAGGGGGTGGGAAAGCAAAATGTCCACTGAGGACAAGGGTTCCCTATGTGAAGTCACCAATGGAGCGAGCTAAGGAGTAGGAGCTTTAGCAGAACACCCTTTATCCATGTAAAAAGTTATGTTTACCTTGACATTCCCTGTAATGGACTGAATGTTTTAGCCTGTTACCCATTCATATGCTAAAACCATATTCCCAATGTGATAGTATTTGTAGGTGAAATCTTTGTGAGGTAATTAGATCATGAGGGTGGACTCTTCATGAATGAGATTAGTGCCCTTATAAGAAGAGGCTGGAGACCTAGTTGGCTCTCTTCCTGCTGTATGAGAATACAAGTCAGCAGTCTGCAACCTGGAAAGGGGTCCTCACCAGAACTGGACAATGCTGGCACCCTGATCTTGGACTTTCATCCTCCAGAAGTGTGAGAAATAAATTTGGGTTGTTGATAAGCTCCCTAGTTTATGGCATTATGTTAGAGCAGCCCAAGCTGAATAAGATATCTCCTCAGGAAAAATAAGATGCATCTCAGAGTGACTAAGGAATGGGTTGAAACTTCTATCTTGTCTAAAGATGAAGAGGTTACACCTGATACATCTCATTGCCTAAGAGTAAGGGAGAAGGTCAGACATTGGATTCTCTGCAGAAATGAAAAATCCAGTTCCCCCCTCCCCTCTCTTTCAGACTGGCTCACTGTCCTGGTTCCCTCTTCTGTCTTTGAATGAAACAGTGTAGTTCTGATATGCCAGAAAGAAAAGGCTTGGAAAATAAAGACAGTGATTTATTACAAAGATAGAAAAGAGTTATTGTTTTTACAGATGAAGTCTCAAGCTTTCCTATCCAAAATGCAGTTTTGAGTGACAGTGGCAAGTATTACTGTACTGTTACTGGAAGAAAATTCTAAAAACAGAAATAGTAAAGAGTAGTAAAGATTGAAGTCTTAAGTAAAACTGTCACTCCTGTGGGAGCTGGGGTGGATAGGAGACAGTGGTAGCAGAGCAGGTGGGTACCTCACAGGGGAAAGCTACCCATACACCAAACATGAACTGGAGTGCTTGTGGTTTGACCATGCAAGGGAGACATGGTACGTGGCATGTCTGGTTCTGAATGTCCTGTTTGCTGGAGTTGTTTCTCACCAGGTACTTTTCAGCAGGAACTGTAAATCTTACTGCTCTGAAAACTGTTGTGATCCTTCTCTCCAGAGCTCTTTCCATGTCCTGGACTGACAGTCAGCTCTTCTGGGCCCATTGAGGAGGGCCCAGTGACCTTGATCTCTCTTGAAAGACCCACCCCTCTCCACAGAGCTCAGATGCCCAGCTCCAGTTTGCTTCTTCAGAGATAGCAGGACCCTGAGGTTAGGCTAGAGCACCTCCCCAGAGCTTTAGATCCCCACCATGTGGAGTGAAGACTCAGGGTCTTACTGGTGCCAGGCAGAGACAGTGACTCACAGTGTCAGAAATTGGAGCCTCCAATCTTAAATTCACGGGCAGAATAAGTATCAGTGGGGCTGAGCATGGGGGAAAACATGAACACTGTAGCTTCAGCATGGACGGCTAGTCTTTTGTTTCTTTGTGCAACTTCTGTCCTTGTGGAAAGTAGGAGTTGGACTAGAGAAACTCTCCAAATTGCTCTTGGCATTTCATAAGAATAACAAATGGACTAAGCTCCTTATAATCTTTCTCTTCTTATTAAAGTAATATCATCAATCAGATCTTCATTGATCACTGACTGTGTGTGCTGGCATTTAGCAGAGGGTTGGGAACTTTAAAAGACAAGGCTCCTGCTCTCCAAATGTCTCCACATGCTGGATTGCAAAACATATGGGGCTAAAATGAAGAGTCAGAAGAGCAGAAATCAAAGTGAACTGGAGTGGTCAGAGAAGGGGGTGACAATTTGTGTTGATCCTTGATATTGGGAATAATGGAGGAATTTTTATTGACATTATTAGGAACAGTGCCTTTTTCAAGGTAGACTGATGCTACCAGTGAATGTCTTCATTCTATGCAAAAGGTATGTGTCTGCACAGTGACTTATCCAAAAAAAAAAGTTTCTTCTCTCGTGTAGTGGATGCTTCATCATGATTCTTTAATGATTGCTACCCATGAAATTAGCCAAGATCTGAGTTAGGACCTGCAAGTATCTGTATCCACATTCTTCAAGGATAATTACCATGGATTCCTTACCATTGTATACTTGTCATATGTTACATAAGCAATACCCATATTCCCACTCCTTGTATTAGAGGCTGAAATAAGTCTACCTTCTGTTCCCAGAGTCTTTCATAGTCAGGGTTCTCATATGTCATCTTCTATTCAGCTAGAAGTCCAGGGCTCTAACGTAAGCTTAGATACCCAGGCCCCTGGGGGACAAGAGACTGAAGGAGGGGATCTCACCCTACTCTGCTCAGTGGCTGAGGGCACAGGAAACATCACATTTTCCTAGCACAGAGAGGCCACAGGAACCAGTCTGGGACAGAAGCCCAGCATTCCCTGTCAGCAGACCTGGAGATCCCAGCTGTGAAGGAGCACAATGCTGGCCAATATTACTATAGAGCTGACAATGGCCACAATCCCATCCAGAACAAGGTGGTGAACATCTCTGTGAGAAGTAAATTTCACTCCTATTCATCTCAGACAGAAATCTCCAAACCAAGAGCCAGGAGTCATGAGGAAATTCCAGGAGATCCCAGTGATCAGTGCTGTGGAGAACCACCAACAATTTGAGGATGGGTTACCTTCACAAGTTAAACTGCTGACATCTTTTTTTTTTCATAGCAGAAAACACAAAGGGGGTTGGGTTGGCATTAGAAGTAAATAAGATGAGAACGACAAATGATCATGTCTCTAGACAATGACCCAGAATTGATATTTCCCCAAATTTCTAAAGACACTTTGAAAAAACAACCTCTGATTGCTCTAATGGGGTTACAGGAATGGAAGGAATACACAGTGACCAAGAGCCAGGCCCTTTGCTGAGATTCTGGTATGGGAATTCATGAGTCTAATGCAGCATCACAAATCCTCTCTGATAGTCCCCTTTGGGTCTGTTAGTTCCAATATCTTGTCCTGTCCTCACCTTCCGGGGTCCCAGGGCCCAGGCTGTCATGGGGGATATGGTAGAGCTTTGCTGTGAGGCTTGGAGCTCCCCCTACATCCCCCCCCCCCCAATCCTGTACCGGTTTTATCATGAGGACATCAACCTGGGTAGCAGCTCAGCGCCCTCTGGAAAAGGAGCATCCTTCAACCTCTCTCTAACCGCAGGGCATTCTGGAAGCTACTCCTGTGAGGCTGACAATGGCCTGGGGGCCCAGTTCTCTGAACTGGTGCCACTCTCCACTTCAGGTGGGTTGATGGTCCCTGGATACAGGAGTAGTATTATAGTCAATGGCTTTATATTGGTACCGTACTTGGGTTTCAGAAAATAGGTGGAGGTCTAGGTGATGTCTGCTGTATGGGGGGAGTTGGAGAAGGTGAGCTCCCTCCATGCCTGATTGCTTTTCTTCTCTCCACACTAACCTGAAAAGTACACACTATGCTTAAAGTTACATGAATTTATGTTTACTGTTTCTGCATAGTATTGGCAAGGATTCCAGGGCCCATTACTGATATAGATTGGATTTGAAAAAAAAACAAGAGAGAAAAAAGAAAACCTTCAAAACTCTGATCATTTATTTTCATGCTTCATAATTTTCTAAGGTTCCATGCAGCGGGCAATGTTGCCATATTACTAATTTTACAATATGTCATTTTTCCCTGTGTGTAGTCACTTGAGACTAAAACCATTAACACATTCCTCCATGCTTGACTTTTAAATAAAAAGTCCAATTATTAAATGTAATTTAATTATTTTCAATAGACAAAATTAGTTTATATGCAATGGACTAAAATGTAATTAAGAGTTATATTTAAATAAATGAAAACGACTTAGTATAATATTTTCTCTTTTATTTATCAATTTCTTCTCAGTCACCCTACTCATGACAAGAACAGTGACTCCTTTTTGAATTCTTGGATCTATTATACGGATCATAAGGGGCCATCTTCACCTGCATGTCTGGTGGTTGATGCTGGCTATAGGTTGGGACCTCAACCTGGACAGTCAATTAGAGTGTGTATGTGTGACCCTTCAATGTGGTCTGGACTTCCTCATAACATGGTGGCCTTAGGGTAGTCAGACTTTTTATATGTTGGCTTAAGCTTCAAAAACAAATGTGACAGTGAATCTACAATATCTCATCAACTAATTCAAAAATTACAGTATCACTTCCGCCACAGTTTTATTGGGTCTTAGTGCCTAACAAACTTGTCCAGATGCAAGGGGAGGGAGTGTAGACTCCACCTCTAAATTGAGGAGCTGTCAAAAATTTTACAGCCATATATATATTTTTTATTGAAGCATAGTTGATTTATGATATTGCATTAGTTTCAGGTGTACAGCACAGTGATTTGGTTCTGCATCTGGGATTTTTTTTGCAGATCATATTCCATTATAAGTTATTACAAGATACTGAATATAATTCCCTGTGTTAATACAGTAAACTCTTGTTGCTTATCTATTTTATGTATCATAGTTTGTATATGTTAATCCCATACTTCTAATTTATCCCTCCCTACCTCTCTCTGTCTCCTCTTTGGTAACCATAAGTTTGATTTCTATGTCTGTGAGTCTGTTTCTGTTTTGTATATTTATTCATTTGTATTATTTTTTAGATTACTTACATGTAACTGATATCATTTAGTATTTGTCTTTCTCTGCCTGACTTGTTTCACTAAGCTAAGTATTCTCTAGATCCATCCATGTTGCTGAAAATGGCAGTATTTTATTCTTTTTTATTTTACAATCATATTTTAAACATTTCCACACACACCAACATGAATACCAGTCCATGTCTCCCAACCCCACAGGACTGTGTTAAAGCACAAGCCTCCCTGCTGCCCTTTCTGGACTTGGCAAGTGCCCTTTTAAACAAGAGTTTTCAGAAGCCAGGTTTTTCTCCTTGAGCTCCTTTCTTCTCTATTCGTGTCTCAGAATTCTTCACTGTCTTATTATCTCTTCAGTACCTTGAAAGAGACTTTTAAAAGAATTTCGCCCAGCATTTCTAGTGATCCTCAGAAGAAAGGTTAGTTCAGTTTCTTCTTCCATCATTACTGGAAGCATAAAAGCATCCACCTTTTATAACCAACACTTTCATAAAGGTGTTATGTTTTTAGCCTTTTCAGCGTAACTATATCTCTTTGTAATATATTATTTTTAAGACCAAAAACTTAGAGAATACCTCCAAATGATATATCATACTGATCCCTACTAATATTTTACTAGCCAAAAAATGTTACCAATGACTAATTTTTGGGTCTATTATGTATGGCAAACTTACACATATTATCTGTAACTATAAAAAAAAAAAGTATGTTTTAAGTGTGTGATATTGCCCATGGTGAACAATCCTGGGGAAGTAGCTTGCCATGTTCACACAGTCAGTAGAGGGTAGAGCTAAGACCAGAATCCATATTTTCCTGACTGCAGAGGCTTAAACCTGACTTTGTTGCACCTCCTCACTTTATTTTCCTCTTATAAGTTTCACCAATTTTAGTAAGGCATCATTTATTAATCTATAAGATAGAGCATCTATATTAAACAGTATAAAGTTTCTAACAAAAATTAAAGATAGAACTATTGTATGATCCACCAATCCCAGTTCTGTGTATTCACCCAAAATAATTGAAATCAGGATCTTGAAGAGATATTAGCACTGCTATGTTCATTAAATCACTATGCGCAATAACCATGATGTGGAAAAAACCCAACTGTCCATCAATAGATGTATAGATAAAGAAAACATGGTATGTATGTTAGTGAGTCCAAGCTCCCGCTGCTTGCTGCACAACAGGCCAATAAATCAGTAGACAAGATGTTGAGGCAAAGAATAATGACTTTATTTGGAAACCTGGCAGGTGGAGAAAATGGCAGACTAGTGTCTAAAAAGAACCATCTTATTGGGGTCTGGGTGTCAGTTTCTTTTATAGAACAGAGGGTGGGAGGAGGTGAGGAAGTAAAATAAAAAGGCCATAAGTCTTGCAAATATATCCTGGAATGGCCAGCCTCGGAGAGGGGACATGCTAATTTCTTTATTCTTGCAGCTATTCACAGGTGGACAGGGTCAGGTTGCTTCCCTGAACAAAGGCACTTTGGTTTAACATTCAGGCAGAGGGGCAGGGTTCCTGGAGGCAGGCCATTAGGTACACACAGTGTCCTTTTAGTGAACAAAAGCAACAGGAAGCAAAGGTTAAAGTAAAGAAACAGATCCAACATGGAGTCAGGATTGGCTCTTCCCTGTTATATGTACATACAATGAAAAACTACTCAGCCTTAAAAAAGGAAGGAAGTTCTGCAACATGTGACAACATGGATGAACCATGAGGACAATTATGTTGTGACATAGGCCAGTCACAGAAAAACAAACATTGCATTATTCCACTTACATGAGCTATCTAAAATAGTCAAATTCATAGAATCAGAGTGGAACTGTGGGTGCCAGGAGGAGGAAATGAGGGGTTACTAGTCAACTGGCGTAAAGTTTCAGTTAAGCAAGATAAAGTTACGTTTTAGAGTGCTGCTGTATAACATTGTATCTATAGTCAACGACAATGTATTGTATAATGAAAAATTTGTTAAGAAGATAGATATCATGTTAAGTGTTCTTTCTACAATAAAAAAAGAAAGGAAGGGAGGAAGGAGTGTAGGAGGAAATAAGGGACGGGAGGAAGGAAGAAAAGAAAGAAAACATGATGGAGAACACACCAGACTCTTTTCAGCCCTGTGATACTACAGTCTAAGGAGAGAAAGGAACATCATTCAATCACATAAATGCATACGGAAAAACAAAATTTGGTAACTGTCATGCGGTGGGGGGGGGGGAATGAATAGAATGCCATCTGGTTAAAGAAGAGGACTTCTTTCCATTATAGCCTCAGGATAGCCTCCACAAAGAAGGGAAACTTGATCAGAGGTTTCTGTTTCTAATACAAAGATGTCTTTGAATGGTCATAACTTTCTATCCTGGTAGTTAGATTGCTGAGAATGGTCTGGCTCTATGTCTCGAGCATGCATTCCCAACAGAGGTGATATCACCCTCAAAGCAGCAAAAATTGGTCCTTGTGGAGGTGGAAAAAAAAATCTTACTTTTTATGTATATATATACATACAGCATATCTGTGCTATTAATGTTTCATAGAGGAGGGGGGTGGCTAGAAAAAAAAATCTGAAAAGGCCCCTTAGGGAAGTGCTAATGAAATAAATGTCAAGAAACCCTGGTCCAGAGTTTTTCATAGTTTCTCAAAAAATACTTATTTAATGCCTCCCTGCAAGAGAGAATTGGTAGAGGTACAAGGGATACAACAATGGGTAAGATAAACATGGGCCTTTGTATGATAGCTGAGGAGAAGACGTAAAAACAAACAAGAAAATAGAGGAAATAATTACAAATAATGATAAATGCTATGAAAAAAAGCATACAGGGGCTTGAAACAGAAAATAATCAGGTGAGACCTCTTTGATTGCAAGGCCAGGGAAGACCTCTCTGATAAGAGCTCTGGCTTTAAAAAGAGAGGTTCTGTAGTATGGGCCCTAACAGTTATTCTTTCTTTCATAATGCAAGTGCCTGACTTAAGCTTTGATTGCTGAGGCATTCACTTTAAAGAGCTACTTTGAATAAACACATTGCCAGCCACTAGATAAAAGGCAGCACCAAAGCCCACCCCACCGCCCTCCTTTGCCCCCCCAGGCTCCTTTGTTTTAGAGATATTGGTTGATTTTGATAACTGGCCATTTGGGCCTCTTGTTTTTTTCTCTTCCTGTGCTTTAACTTCTGGATTTTATATTTTAAATTCACCAATAAAGAGTGAGCCCTCAAAACACTAAGCCCCACCCTCCACCCCAATAAAAGCAGAACCCCAGCACATGACCTCACAGTGTAGCCCCAGGTGTGCCATGTGCTTTCCAAGACCTGTGAGTAATAAACTCTTTTTTTTTCCAAAGTTTCTTCATGGTTATTGCTGAGGGTGTCTTGCAATCATAAGAATCACAAGGGCCTGCTCAGGCACAGCACTGGTTATAGGCTGAGATGGGGCACAAAACAGTTTCCTACCTAATGCTTGTTCTTTTATCTCCTAATTTGCACAGATCTGGGAGGAATTTAGGGGTGGCTCCTTTTGTAGTCGGTGAATTTTAAAAAATTTTTCCTCCTCAACAACTTTGTGCCAGTTTATGTAAGGTCGAAAGGCTTTCATGTCTGCTTTGATACTTTGACTTTTTGTGACTTACACCATAAAACATAGCAGGACACCACAGTCACAAGGTATGCCTATATTAGGAACCTTATGCAGAACCACATGTTGTATGAATTCAAGGTAATGGAAGGGTTTTTCCATTTGAAAAATGAAAAAAAGTTATTTGAATACTAGCAAATCTATAGCGTGGCATTTCAGAGAACCCAGCACAGCCTTGGAGACATTTCTCCAGAGAGAGTTGAGCTGCTGGAAGATAACTTTCAACGTCTAAGACTGCCGGTGTTGAAATACAAACAACATTTAGGAAGATAGTTGTGTTAATTTTTCAGAACCTGAGGCAAGATATGATTCTTTTACTTCCCCTTTTCTAACTCTTACAGATCTCATCTGAGTACCTCCCTTCTGTCCTCTTTCGTGGATGAGAAATAAGCCCGGCTTGTGGTGAGACAGACTTTCCCTGCCCTCAGCCAGGCCAGGTCCCCATGTTTCTGTGGCTGCTGCTGGTGATCCTGGGTGAGTAGATGGGTTGAACTGGGACAGGGACCTCAGTTCCTAATGTCAGCCAGGGAAGACCAAGGAGCTTCTGTCTGTGCTTCCTCTTGGGGTTCAGAGACAGATAGCAAGTGTCAAATGAAAGAAAAATGCACCACGTATAAGTTGAGAATTAAGTTTTATTAAGAAACGTACTGAGGACTATCGCCCAGAAGACAGCCTCTCAGATAGCTCTGAGGAACTGCTCCGAAGAGGTAAGGGAGGAGCCAGGATATATACAAACTTTTTGCTAGAAAAACATGTAGTCAAGCATCAAAAGATTACTGCTAATCACAAAGAAGAGAAATCTCAATTTAATGATTTTAGTGCTTTTCTCTGTATGGGAAGATGCAAGAATCTGGGGTCATTTAAAAATTTCCCTTAGATATACATCTTAACTATTTAAGGACCAGTATACCCAAGGCACAGAATGTTTCTTGTTTTTCTCCATCCTGAATTCCCCTTGGAGCTCACTGTTGGGGGGCAACTGCAGTGGCTAATGGCTTGATCCTTATAGAACTGGAATGGCAGGCAATATTTTTTTCTTTACAGTGCCCTTTGTTGGTCATAAATTTGACTAAGGTTTCGGAGGCATTTCATGACCTATTTGTCCCGTGGCGCTAAGAACACTTATTCCTAAGTAAGGCAAAGATCTCAGTGATAGGTCATTCGTGTGCTATGTCTGGATTAGGCCTTGTTAATAACCTAAAGTTCTCTGGATCACATGTCTTACTAGTCTATTATGATCCAGGAAATGTTTTTCCCTTGTTACTGCTTCCCATATCTAGAGTTGCACTATTACAATTATTCTGTATAGAGTTATATATGTGATCATTGCCTCAAGACTTTTAGTCATCATTAATTTTGTTGGAGGCCTGGTTACACATCAGGTAATTTAAGAGACAACAATATTACAAAATAGACAGAATATAAGTAATATACCTCAGAGTGGAGCAGAGAGAGACACAAAGCATAGTTTGAAAACAACAAAGAGAGAACAGATTAAAATAATGATTAGTATAACTAGTTGTAATCTGGATTGCAATAAGCCATAAAGTCCAGAGGGGAGCCAGCTGGAAAAGCCAAATTCTGGAGGGATCAGGTAGAGAGAAAATGATAAATATTTCATCTTTGTTTACAAAGGTATACTTTATCAATTTTTTGTAGGTCATAGTGTAAGAGGAAAGGTTTTCTGGAAAATAAAGATTAAAAGTCAGTAATATTTCAGAGAAAAGTTATAAAATACAAATTGTGTTTATTAGTTCATTCAGTCCCATGTAATTGATTCCTGCTGATCTGGATGAAGTCATCAGGTTTTCCATTAGAGTTTCGTAATTTCTTACCCAGTTCAGTGGTATGATCTAGAAGTCATCAGAAACCTTATTTGTCAAAAAGTCCTCTTTGTGAATCTTCTTGAAGATCTTCATTTTGTAAAAGCATCATAGTAAAACAATGACTGTCTATAAAAGACAAAAGATTTTAAATGGCATGGTTAAATATCTGATTGCAATATAACTGACAAAGAATATACAACATTCTGTGACATACAACATTTTAAGATAATAATTAGAATTATGACTAATAACACTATACCAGGACATACTGGATCTTTAGGAATTTCATATAATTTTTAGAAGCTCTATATTAATGATATATACCCATATAATATAGCCTAAGAAAGTTTATCACAACTTATTTGACAATATTTCCCATGTAATTTAACATACTCAACAAACCTAATTAGTTTAATATCTCTCTTTGGGATGTTTCAGTGGCCCTTTGAAGCATCACAAAGTTAGCTAGAAGTCAAAAGAATTCATTTGGAATTTGACTTGGGAAGTTTGTCAAAGACATCAAAAGGTTTTTAAAACACTTGGTCAAATAGGATCATAGGTCAGTGTGAAACAATACTTATTCATTCAACCAACGTGACAATAAAAGATTTTAAAGGCAAATACAGAAAGCTACAACAAATTACTTAAAAGGTAAAGAAACTTTACAGTCTGTTACCAAAAGCAGATCAATATTCCAAGAAAACTTTGTTCTCTGAACTTGGAGAGAAAACCAAATTCTAGTTTTGTACCAACTTACTTTTAATATTTAAATTTATTTACTCAATTAAATTTTATTTTAATTTTAGCCAGTCCTGACCATGCACAAAACTCTTTTCTCAGGGTTACTTTCCCACAAACCTTCTGTAACTTTATTTTTTACTTTCAGATTTAGTCCTGTGCTTTTTCTTCCTTTTTTTCTCTCCAGAACAAAATGACTCTCTTTTCCCATAACAAAATGTCCATTCTTTATGTCCTTTTCCTTTCACGCAAATTTGTTGCCCTTATTAATTTTAGTAGTTTTAATTATATATATTAATTAGAATTCTTAATGTTTAAGTACTGTAATTTCTAGTAAAAGCTAAGAAGTAAGCAACGATGCACTGTCTTTTACATTAGCATTCTGTAGATTGGCAAACTTACAAATATTATTTATGATTTCTAAAAATACGTGCTCTTTTATAGACTATTTTTTAGTGTGGCACCAAACATTTTTATTAATAGTCCTAAATATCTTTACTTTCTCTGCAAAATGAAGCCTATATTCAGTAATTAATATTTCAGTATCTTATTTTATTTGGAAATGGTCTAGGTATTTAATAAATTTCCATCATTTAAATTCACTTAGCAAAATTCTAAAGTTTCAAGTTACCAAAAATCTAGAGAAACTATTTTTAAGTAGATATACCACAAAACATAATTATTCTTCAAGAGTTCACCTAAAAGCTCTTACCCCATTTATATCTATTTAATTCATTTGTTCTCAACAATTATGTTTAGATTATCCATGAAAACTTTGAGACATGAGGCCAAGTCAGCCACCATCCCAAGCTATTTTTCTCACTGATAAATTTTATAATAGAGATAATATGACCTTATTTGACTTTTAGTAAACCTAAGTGTAATAAAAGTAAGACATATCTGTATTAATTAAACCAACAAACTTGAACTTTAATACCAAATATTAATTTAATATTGAATATTTCCCAGATTATGTGAACTTGAAATTCATTTGGGTTAGTTTCTACTACATTTAAAAATATTAAAAAAAAAATTTAATTTGTAAATGCTTACTTTTAAGTCAATTAAATAGAGCTCTTCTATAAATTTAATTTTGATAATACTATCTGAAAGTAAAGATGTATCATATGTATAATGTACACACAGATGTATAAACAGACATAACTAGAGCTCTCATAGCTTCATTTTAAATCTGAGTCATGAATCAGGTATTACAATATAAACTTACTAATTTATAAATGACAGTTGGTGTAAGTTAAATTTATTTGCTCAGATAATTAAGGCTTTTTACTATTTGCAGAAAAGACTTTGAGATTTGTATCTATCCTTGATAAATCCTTAAGGAGGCCGTTAATTTGATTTTGGGTGAGGGAGCCTTTCAAGCAGTTTGAGTTTGTTTGTTTTTGTTTTGTTTAGTTTTTATTTATTTATTTTTTTAGATAGGTAAGAAGTGGATTTATTTATTTATTTTTAATTTTTTTGATTAATTTTTATTGGAGTATAGTTGCTTTACAATGTTGTGTTAGTTTCTATTGTACAGCAAAGTGAATCAGCTATACACATACATATATCCCCTCTTTTTTGGATTTCCGTCCCATTTAGGTCACCACAGTGCATTAAGTAGAGTCCCTGTGCTATACAGTATGTTCTCATTAGTTGTCTATTTTATACATAGTATCAATAGTGTATATGTGTCAATCCCAATCTCCCAATTCCTCCCATCCCCACCCCTTTCCCCCTTGGTATCCATACATTTGTTCTCTACGTCTCTATTTCTGCTTTGCAAATAGGATAATCTATACAATTTTTCTAGATCCCACATATATGCATTAATATACGATATTTGTTTTTCTCTTTCTGACTTATTTCACTCTGTATGACACTCTCTAGGTCCATCCACGTCTCTACAAATGACCCAGTTTCATTCCTTTTTATGGCTGAGTTTATTTAGAGAGATACACTTTCCATAGACAGAATGCGATTCGTCTCAAAAGGCGAGACGGCCCTGGGAGAAACACACTACACAGATAGAATGTGGGCCATCTCAGAAGGCCAGAGCACCAACAGTTTGAGTTTTATTGATAAAAGGCCTCTTTTTTCCTTTTTTCCCTCTTCAGCTTCAGATTCAACCTGATTGAGCTAATTAGGCTCAGTCTCAGGTCACTGTGGGCTGTATTTACATTTCTGATTTGTAGATTGGCAAGACAAAGACAGTTGCTTTTAATTCCCCAAAGAACTGGTCTGCTGCCTAAATGATATTAAAAGATTGATTTGCCCAATTACATTTTCTTTCATTTGCTTTTTTAATATCAGCAAGAAGATTTTCCACTAAACTGGAAATCAAGAGTTCTATGTTCTAGAACTTTGGGATTCAATTTATCATGCCTTCAAAAATTTATGCATAAGGTATTCTACAAAGGCCCTCTTTGTGCGTGCACAAATTAAACAGAGCAATTTACCCTAGGGGCAAAAAATATTTATTATTGCTTTTATTAGTCCCTGAATGTTGGGGCCCAGTTTTTACTTTATACTGTGTGGGTGCAGGTAACTCTATTAGTTTTCTTTCTTTTTTTTTTTAAACCATCTTTTAATTTAATTAATTAATTATTTATTTTGGTTGCACCGAGTCTTAGTTGCAGCTCGCCAGCTCCTTAGTTGTGGCATGCAAACTCTTAGTTGCAGCATGCATGTGGGATCTAGTTCCCTGACCACGGATCGAACCCAAGTCCCCTGCATTGGAAGGCGGATTTTTAACCACTGCGCCACCTGGGAAGTCCCTATTGGTTTTTTTTAGTATGTTTAATTAATACTGCCTAAGGGGCAGATTTATATGCCCTGTCTTATAATACCAGTCAGGGGAAACATTCCTCATAGAGATGTAATGTCTATCCCACAGTACAATTAGACAAAAGAGATGTAACCATCTTATATAAAGCCCATTCAAATACACCAGTTTTTATAAGATTTTATTTCAAATTTATAACTCTTATACCTTTAACTTAAGCCTCCATTAGGACCCCATCAACAAGTCGTGGTCTTACAAGGAGCCCAGAAACTTTCCTTTTTATCCCCTGGCCATTTTATCCATTTCTGCATAAAAAGCTTTGGGGTCCCCAGTGAGGGCTCAAGCCAAGGGACACAGGCCCTTTTGTCAATCTTAACTTCATTAGTTGATCTCACTGTTGTCCCAAGCAAATGCTAGTCAGGTATCTTAGTGTAATTTTCTTCCAGCCTTTAAATTTTGTTTCAAAACAGGGGTTAATAGAGTGCACTTTAATGTTGGGGGGACTAATTGGGGGGTCCCTTTGGTCTGTCCAACCCCAGGTAGTGTATCAAAACTTTTGTTTTAATCCCATCAAAATCCATTTTATTTATCCCATTTCCTAATAATCATCTAAAGATTTCCATTCTGTTGGGATAAGTCCCTTTAAAATTTTCACCCTGTTGGGAAGAAGTCTCTTGACTTTCCCCTCAGTTTCTTCTTATTCCCCTGTTAATCAACCTAATTAACATTAATTAAGCTAATGTTTTTATTAGCACCTACAAGAACCATTGAAGGGAAGCTGAGACCACAAATAAGGCGTCCTAAAACAGTTTTTATTTGTTAGTTTTAAACTAAGGGAGTTTTAAGGTTACCTGTTTTACATAGGTATGTATATATATATATATATTTTGCATCTACCTTTTAATTTGGTATTTTCATAGGCACCAATAAAACAGCTGTTTAAAATGAGAGCTCTCTAAAAATTTAGCAGTTTAGAAGTTTCTCCAATTTAAAGAATCCAGTGTCTGGCCATTGATGAATAGTATCTTAATAGCGACTCAAACCAATAAGACGCAAGAGGCATCCCCACAAGAGAGTGCAAAGAATGCAGCCTTCTCAAAATACAGAAAGTTTACTCCCCATAACAGTCTAAGAAACTAAAGGTCTTTTTTGTGCAGGTAGAGACAACAAAGGTTGAGATGACAAGGCCCCTTATGGGCTGGGACTCCTTATAACAAATTTTCCTGAGAGCTGGCACAGCCAGACAAAAAGACTGCTTGGAATCCCAGTCTATTCAACTGGCTGCCAAATGTACACCATATGTGTACCTTCTGGATGGCAGAGACCAAGCTCTCGAAACACGGAATAAGATGCCTAAGAAGATCAGATATAACATTTACATCTCAAAAGCACAGGGAGAGAAATGCAAGTTCCTCCTAGAAGGGCTTTTGTTCCTTTAAGGTCAAAATTTTGAAAAGATGTTTTATCAAGCTGGCTTTCTTCTAATCATTTTTAGAATGTCAAAAGAACCCTATCTTGGCCATTTTAGGGCAAGATTTCCTTTAATTCCCAATTAAATAAGTATTTAATATTTGTAAGTATAAATTCCATATGTACATAAACATGGCTGGAGTGTTAGTCGGAGGCTGGCTTTCTGATGCCCTTCATTTTACCCAGTCCAGAGGCTCAATGTCTTTCAACTGAGTAAATCCTCGTATCTTTTAACCAGGCTCCCCCAGTATCTTTAAACTGGGGTGGAGGTGATTTTGGAGAGGCAGAAGTGAGTGGAGGCATGAAGTGAGATCTTAATTCCCTGCCCAGGAATTGAACCTGGGTACCCTGGATGAAAACCAGGAATCATAACCACCAGACCCCCTGGCTCTTGCCCCCAGTGAAAAATGCATTTCTCACGGAGGTAAAAACTGTAAAATCAGGTACAAAGTTTATTATTAGAGACATAGCACAGCAACAAGTGGGAGAGCACACAGAGAAACAGTTGGTTTAGTTATGATAGAAGCAAGGCAGAGATGCACACCTGGAGAGAAAGGGTGTGGGCATCCTCCCTAAGGAGGAGGAGAGCAGAAAAGAGGCGGTTAAATAATTTATAAAGGGCAGTTCTTCCAGGTCTTTGTTTACCTTTGGCCAATTATCTGGCTTCTTTTTCCATACCTGACCTGCCCTAGGACCCTCCCCAACATGTGTGTGCAACTTTTTTCCAAGATGGATTTCAGCCCAAAGGCCTATGGGGTGGCCTTAGCATCACATATTATGGGGTGGTGAGCCTTCCTTTTTGACCCTCAAGTAGACTTTCTGTCCATGTGTGATGTCTCCGTTGCCCCAAGAAGGGGAAATATGTGACCTCTTGACCCTTTACTCAAACAAGGTTTAGCCCCTCTCTGTTCTAGCCATGACTGTTATCTTAAGGTGGCCCCGATCAAGGGCAGCCAGGGAGGGGGACACAGGACACTGGAACCCAGCAGATCCTCTCCTGTTATTCAGCTGTACACACCCTGCATGCATACATGTGCACACACACACACACTTGCACGCATGTACACATGAACAGAACTGGACACAGAGTGGAGACTCCCAGCCCGGGCGGCGTGTGGTTGGGCTTGTCAGATCACCCCTCAGCCTTTGAAGGTGTCCACAGGAGACAAAACCTGGCTACTTACACTGTATCTGTCATTGCTTTCATTTCGGAGAGCAAACAGGAGACTGATTTTCAATGTTTAACCTGGAACCCATCTATCTCCTGTCCCAGGAAATACAAACGGGAGTCTAGCTGTAAGCGTCCAGCCTGAAGCCCACGTTTTCCTGCCACATGAAATGTAAATGGGAGGCCAGTTGTAAATGTCTAACCTCGGGCCCATCTATCTCCTGCCTCAGGGGGAGGGGAGACAAATCCCTGTTATACACCACAAAATAGAACTAACTCAGGATCATCAACCAATAATTGGGAGATCCTACAAACAATAAATGCTGGAGAGGGTGTGGAGAAAAGGGAACCCTCTTGCACTGTTGGTGGGAATGTAAATTGATACAGCCACTATGGAGAACAGTATGGAGGTTCCTTAAAAAACTACAAATAGAACTACCATACGACCCAGCAATCCCACTACTGGGCATATACCCTGAGAAAACCATAATTCAAAAAGAGTCATTACCAAAAATGTTCATTGCAGCTCTATTTACAATAGCCAGGACATGGAAGCAACCTAAGTGTCCATCAACAGATGAATGGATAAAGAAGATGTGGCACATATATACAATGGAATACTACTCAGCCATAAAAAGGAACAAAACTGAGTTATTTGTAGTGAGGTGGATGGACCTAGAGACTGTCATACAGAGTGAAGTAAGTCAGAAAGAGAAAAACAAATACCGTATGCTAACACATATATATGGAATCTAAAAGAAAAAAGAAAAAAAAATGGTCAGAAGAACCTAGGGGCAGGACGGGAATAAAGACGCAGACCTACTAGAGAAGGGACTTGAGGATAAGGGGAGTGGGAAGGGTAAGCTGGGACAAAGTGAGAGAGTGGCATGGACATATATACACTACCAAACGTAAAGTAGGTAGCTAGTGGGAAGCAGCCGCATAGCAGAGGGAGATCAGCTCAGTGCTTTGTGACCACCTAGAGGGGTGGGATATGGAGGGTGGGAGGGAGGGAGATGCAAGAGGGAAGAGATATGGGGACATATGTATATGTATAACTGATTCACTTTGTTATAAAGCAGAAACTAACACACCACTGTAAAGCAATTATACTCTAATAAAGATGTTAAAAAAAAAGAATATATGAAACATTATGCTGGGACTCTATAAAGCCATGGATATTATATCATGATTATATGTTTAAGTAGCTGAAAGTCATTTGTAGTCTTAATATGCAGGGATGATATAATAAAGGACATGATGAACATGGGCCTTAAACCAAAATAATAATAATAATAATAATTGGGAGATCCAAGAACCAGGAGAGACTCACCCAAATTTGTCTAAACTCGTGGAAGAGGCAAATGGGCACAAGAGGCCCTTGCTGGTACCAAAGCTCCTGATCCTCAGGCAAAGGAATGAAGTCTGCTCTGGGTCCCTTCGTGGTCACCAAAACTATTGACTGAAAGAAAACTGCACAATGTGAAATCTGAGTTAAGTTTTATTTGGGGAAATTACTGAAGACTATAGCCCAGAAGACAGCCTCTCAGGTAGATCTGAGGAACTGCTCTGAAGAGGTAAGGGAGGAGCCAAGATATATACAAACTTTTTGCTGGAAAAACATGTAGTCAAGCATAAAAAGATTACCGCTAATCACAAAGAGGAGAAATCTCAACGATTTTAGTGTTTTTCTCTGTATGGGATAATGCAAGAATCTGGGGTCATTTGAAACTTTCCCGTAGATATGCATCTTAACTATCTAAGGGCCAATATATCCAAAGCACAGAATGTTTCCTGTCTTTCTTCATCCTGAATTCCTCAGAGTACACTGTCTATGGGCAACTACAATGGATAATAGCTTGATCATTGTAGAACTGGAATGGCAGGCAACACTTTTTTTCTTTACACAAGAGATGAAGAATGAGCAGAGCTGGGTCCCAGGAAAACCAAAGCCAACAGAGCAAACCCTTGATTCTTCAACCATTTCTTTTTCATCTCATAAGAAGCTTGGATGTTTCTTTCCACCAAACCCCTTCTAAATCCCTCACGTAAACAATTATTTTCAAAATTCAAGTGAGTAAGGGAAGATCTACTGAGAAATATGACCCCCTTTCCTGAGACTTTAAGCCAGTATTTAACCAGAGATTGAAAAAGTAAGAGGAACCGTACCCAAGTAATGAGGGGAGGAGAAACCATTTCTCCAAGCCCTTTTCTGTCTCTGCATGGCTGAGTTCAGGCTAGGGAAGAGAGGGGGGAAGGAACTATGAAGCTGCTAAGTATTAAATAGCAAAGAGAAGAGTCAGGATTGTGGATACAAGTCATTCATGTTTATACAATAAATTATAGGCTATTCTTTTTTGTTTCTTTGCTTGGGGACTATGGGTATCATAGGATGGGGGCAAAGAAATGGGAAGGAAAAACCGAAGAAGTGGTTGTGGCTGGGTTGTTGGAACATTTCTCAGATTGTGTAAGTGAAAAGGTTTGAAAAACATTGCTCTGTGCTAACCTTTAAATCTTGGCTCCCTCACAGCTCCTGGAAGAGATCAAGCAGGTCAGTTTTCCCTTTTCTCTGTTCCTCCTGGTCTCTGGGCATTGGTCCTCCCAGCCAGCACTGCCTGTATCCATAAATGAGGCCTGTGGTGATGTGCCAACATCAGTGGTATTGCTACTCTGAGGTCACACCTGTTGCATTAGTGGGTGAGCAGACCCTCCTCTGACTTCTCCAGTCTTCAGTTCTTTCCCTATTACCAAATGCCACAGTGTAGAGGGGAAGGAAATATTTGCAGAAGGAAAGGCAGAGGCAGGAGGCTGATATTGAGAGAAACTCAGATCTGATCTCCTCTATTCCCTAAGACCCCTCCCTCTTTATGTCCAAGCTGGTGCCACTATCAAAGAAACTCAGATATTGAGAGAAACTCAGATCTGATCTCCTCTATTCCCTAAGACCCCTCCCTCTTTATGTCCAAGCTGGTGCCACTATCAAAGAACATAGAAATATCTCCTATTCATAGCAGAAAATGCTATAGCCAAATCTTTATACATCTCCAAAAGAAGCTCATGTCACTTCACTGTTTCAATTTCTGGCCCCATTTGTTAGTTGCAATTGTATATGCAAATATGATTATGCAAGCAGTCCATGCCTCTTTGTTCAAATTTTTTGTATCCTGTATCAATGACTGATTATGGTCACCTTAGGCGGAGAGTAGAAAAATGTTGCCTTTCCCATAGACTCTCAAATTAAGCAAAGTTTAAAAGAATTGTAAGTGAAACAAATCTTGTTCATTAAATATTAATAACCAAGTAGGTACTGGTTTTTCAGAATCTAGAAACTGCTTCTGAGGTATATACATCCCACGCTGACTTTTACCTTGACAGGAATGTATAGGACAAGAGCATTTCAGAATCAGCCCACCTTCAGAGGCCCTCACGGTGTTTGCCCAACTACGAATCATGTCTCCTGAACTTTTCTGAGCCCATACCAGGAACCTGAGACCTATCCCCCATGACACCTACCCGCCCACTGCTACTAGGCAAAAAATGACAAAGAACAGATTCTGTCCCAGGCAGTTTCCCAAGTTGTGTCTGCTCCATTTCCAACCCTGGTCCTAATAGGAATTAGCCCAGAAAAACTCCTAGTTGCAGCTGGGCCCTTCCTTATGCTCCACCCACCTCTCATTCACCTTTACCTGCCTTCATCTTTCCATTTCCTATTCAGGAGTAACTCCAAAAGCTTTTCTTCTCCTCAATCCTCCATGGTCCACAAACTTCAAAAACGACAGAGTGACTCTCACATGCAGGGATTCCCTTTCTCCAGCCCAAGGAGACATATCTTGGTATTATAATGATCAGTTGTTGGATAATAAATTTCAAGAGATCCAAATACAGAAGACTGGATATTACAAATGCAAGACTCGAAGATCTTCTCCCAGCAACCCCGTACATGTGGATTTTTTATCTGGTGAGGAAAGAAAGGAGGGAGTCTCTGAAATTAAACCACTGGGCAGCATGTCTAAGGGCTAGGCTAACGCCGGGAGCCTAGGCAGGGCTGTAAACAGGCATGAGGATATTTGATGTATTGACCCCAGCGGGGAAAATAAGGAGATAGGGCAGCAACAGGATGCTGCCTTGTCCATCCTCTCCATCCAGAGAAGTATTGGTAAGTCAGAAGTCACCAGGAAAAAGGGACTTGGGTCTGGAGAAAGATATGGTATAAAACTTCTCTTTTAACAATATGTATGGGGATTTCTTAAGGATATTTTCTGGAAATTAGTTCATTATCCTAGGACAAGGGAGAACTGGGTTTTGGGATCATGTGGAAATGTTGATGGAGGACATTTGCAGGTACGTATAGGATTGCAGCTCTTTCTTCATGGGCAGAAATGAGAGTTTGAAGAAAGAAGCATCATTGGTGTCAGTCTATCGTAAAAATAAAATACAGTGTGTGTGTGTGTGAAAAAAAAAAAAAAAAGGAACATCAGGAAATAAACTGATTGCCTTCCTCCACTCTTTGCAGACAGACTGATCATCCAGGCTCCACACCCTGTCTTTGAAGGAGATGATGTTACTCTGAGATGCCAAGGGAGAGAAGAAACAAGTGAAACAGTTTTATACAAAAATGAAAAAAAAATTAGTAAGAGTTCTAAATCAACGTTCACACTAAATTCAGTCTCCAGGGACAATGACAAATATTATTGTACTTCTTCTCAGAAAAATTTTTGGGGAATTACAAAGAAAGAAACTTCAAAACCTGTAACAATTCAAGTTCAAGGTAATGGCTGCCCTCCTGTGGGTAATAGGACTTGGCAGGGAAACTGTGTGAGGATTTAGGGAGGGGCTCATCAGTGGGGATTTCATGAAAAGCCTCCAGTCATGGGAGGGAGATGGGAAGTGGTTCCACCTGCTTGGGTCTCTGTGTTCTGATAGCTGGTGCTGAAAGCACACTTGCATCTTTCCAGGAGCCCTGAGCCCCACTACCCTGGGAACTGTGTTTGTTCTTCTCTCTAGAGCTGTTTCCCCATCCTGTGCTGACAGCCAGACCCTCCCAGCCCATAGAGGGGAGACCGGTGACCCTGAAATGTGAGACTTGGCTCCCTCCACAGCGGTCATACATTCAGCTTCAATTCTGCTTCTTCAGAGAAGACCAGGCCTTGGGATCAGGCTGGAGCAGCTCCCCAGAGCTCAATTTACCTACCATATGGAGTGAAGACTCAGGGTCTTACTGGTGCCAGGCAGAGACAGTGACTCACCTTGTCAGGAAAAGAAGCTTGAGATCCCAGATACGTGTGCAGAGTGAGTGTCTGTGGGGCTGCACTTCCAGAGTCAGAGGCGGGGAGAGGAGAGCAGAGCAATGACATTTCCTGCTCCCTAGGACAGTGAACATAACAGAGAGGAGATTTCAGCTGTCCTGATATCCTTCTCTCTTCAGGTTCAACACTGGCCTAATGTCCCTAGAACATTCTCTTCCATCTAACTCAGTTAATAACAGTTATTGATCAGTTACTGGGTCCCCAACCCTGTGGGGGGTTACAGAGCCATAGAGGATATGTTCTCTCAAGAGTCAACAGATAACTAGAAGCACAGAGACCACATGCAGTCTCTAGAGGTCCCTATGCTGCTTCCGTTTGTTGACCTAAACATACTCTAGAATAAAACTGGAAGATAAACATGAACTCGAATAATCAGAAAAGAATGTGGGAAGATTGAGGTGAGACTGGAGAAGAGTCTTGAAGGATAGGAAAGGGGTTTGAATTTCAGGATAGAAGTAATATTCTCAGGGTTCACTCTTATTTTGTGATCCACTGGTGCACCAAAGATTCCTTAGATATAAATGTAAATAAAATGTGACTGCAGTCAGCATTAGGTTTAAGAAGGTCAGAAAACTAGTCCCCACATTCCCCAAGGATGGGAACTGTTGTATGTGGTGGGAGGGGTGTTGCTGCCCTTATAATAACATACACAATTCCCTATTGCCCACTTTGGACCCCTGCTTATTGTACCTGCTGCTATTGGCTTGTTTGTGGTAGAACCGGCCTTCTCCTTGACCCTGAAGTTTCTGCCATGAGAACCCTCATATGTCATCTTGTGTCCTCCCAGGAGTCCCTGTGTCTGATGTAAATCTAGAGATCCAGCCCCCCGAGGGGCAGCTGATTGAAGGAGAAAATCTGCTCCTTATCTGCTCAGTAGCCAAGGGTACAGGGACTGTCACATTCTCCTGGCACAGAGAGGGCACAGTGAGAATTTTGGGAACAAAGACCCAACGTTCCTTGTCGGCAGAGCTGCAGATACTCACTGTGAAGGAGCGTGATGCTGGGAGATACTACTGTGCAGCTGACAACATTCACGGTCCTATCCTCAGTAAACTGATTAGAGTCACACTGAGAAGTAAGTTCCCGATTCCTTCTATTCAGCCTCGGTTCACAAGCCAGGGTTTAGGTTTTCTATCAGCCATGAGGCTCTTTGGAAGAAGGCAAAGGAACAGAGTTGTGAAGATTTAGAAGCCAACCAAGGAATGGCAAAGATGACAAAAGTTGAAGATATCTTACTTGTGGAGAGGACCGTAGTGATGAAAACAAAATTATCCAGGATTACTCTTCATGGTTCAAGAGATATATCTATATTTAAGTTTCTTGAGTGGGGTTATGAGTCTGTCACAGCATCAGAGACCCCCTCTGACAGTCTACTATCTCTCTCAGTTCCAGTGTCTCGCCCTGTCCTCACCCTCAGGGCTCCCGGGGCCCAGGCTGTGGTGGGGGACGTGATGGAGCTTCACTGTGAGGCCCAGAGAGGCTCTCCCCCGATCCTGTACCGATTTTATCATGAGAATGTCAGCCTGGGGAGCAGCTCAGTTCCATCTGGAAGAGCGTTCTTCAACCTCTCTCTGACTGCAGAACATTCTGGAAACTACTCCTGTGAGGCTGACAATGGCCTGGGGGTCCAGCTCAGTGACAGAGTGACTCTCAGTGTCACAGGTGAGTAGCGATGCCTGCAGCAATTACAGCCCAGAACAGACTTTGTCTTCTCTTTTGGGCTATTTGCTGGTGTGACATTCCAGCAGACTCCCCACTTTTTCTTCCTCTACCTGAGAGTCCTGGGATTCTTTCTTCTGACTATACATTCAGGTACTTAGGCCATTCCTAATGGTTTTTCTGCATTTATCAAGATGATCATATGATTTTTATTTTTTATTTTATTGATGTGATGTATCATGTTGATTGATTTGCAAATGTTGAACTACTCTTGCATACATGGAGTAAATCCCACGTGATAATGGTGTATGATCCTTTTAAAGTACTGTTGTATTTGGTTTGTTAATATT
This sequence comes from Balaenoptera ricei, assembly GCF_028023285.1. NCBI lineage: Eukaryota > Metazoa > Chordata > Mammalia > Artiodactyla > Balaenopteridae > Balaenoptera > Balaenoptera ricei. The sequence goes on along the minus strand of NC_082639.1, from coordinate 115,044,880 downwards.
CTGTTGAGGATTTTTGCATCTATGTTATCTGAGACATTGGCCTGTAATTTTCTTCTTTTGTGTTGTCTTTGGTTTTGGTATCAGGGTGATGTTGGCCTTGTAAAATAAGTTAGGAAGTATTCCCTTCTCTTCAGGTTTTTTGAATATTTTGAGAAAGGTAGGATTTACAGCACCTTCGACTGTTTGGTAGAATTCACCTGTGAAGTCATCTGGTCCTGTACTTTTATTCTTGGGACGTTTTTGATTTCTATTTCAGTCTCTTTCCTAGTGATTGGTCATTCAGATTTTATTTTTTTATGATTCAGTCTCGGAAGGTTGTGTGATTCTAAGAATTTGTCCATTTATTCTAGGTTGCTCAATTTGTTGGCATATAACTGTTCACAATATTCTTGTATAATCCTTTGTATTTCTGGGCATTCATTGTTATAGCTCCTCTTTCGTTTCTGATTTTATTTATCAGAGCTTTCTCTCATTTTTCTTAGTGAAGCTAGCTAAAGGTTTGGTAACTTTGTCTATCTTTTAAAAGAACCAGGTCTTAGTTTTTATCAATATTTTCTATTTTCTTTTTAGTGTATATTTCATTTCTCTGAATCTTTATCATTTCCTTCCTCCTACTGACTTTTGGCTTCATTTGTTCTTCTTTTTCTAGTTCCTTTATGTGCAAAGTTAAATTTTGGTGTGTCATATTTTCATTTTCATTTGTCTTCAGGTATTTTTTCAATTCACCTTTGATTTCTTGTTTGACCCAATAGTTGTTTAGCAGCTTGTTGTTTAGTCTCCACATATTTGTAATTTTCCAGCTTTCTTCTTGTGGTTGATCTCTAGTTTCATAGCATTGTGATCAGGGAAGATGGTTGAAATGATTTCAATCTTCTTAAATTCACTGAGACTTGTTTTGTGTTCCAACATATGGTCTATTCTTAAGAAAGTTTCATGAGCACTTAAGAAGTATGTGTATTGCACTGCATTTGGATAGAATGTTCTGTATAAATTTATCAAGTCCATCTGGTCTAATGTTTCTTTTAAGGCTGCTGTTTCCTTGTTGACTTTCTTTCTGTATGATCTATCCATTAATAGTGGGGTGTTACAGTTCCCTACTAATATTGTGTTGCTGTCAACTTCTCCCTTTAGGTCTGCTAATAATTGCTTTGTATATTTTGGTGCTCCTATGTTATGTGCATATATATTTATCACCATTACATCTTCTTAATGAATTGTCCCCTTTATCATAATTAATGTCCATTTTTGTCCTTTGTTATCTTTTTTGGCTTGAGGTCTATTTTTTCTGATATGAGCATGGCTATACCCACTTTTTTTTTTTTTTTTTGGCTGCCATATGCATGGAGTATCATCTTCCATCCTTTCACTGTGAGCCTATGTTTGTCTTTAAAGGTAATGTGAGTTTCTTGGAGGCAGCATAGAGTTAGGTCTTATTTTTTACTTCATGTAGCCACTCTTTGTCTTTTGATTGGTGAATTCAACCCATTTACATTTAAGGTGATTATTGATAAAGGAGAATTTAGTATTGCCATTTTACCTTTCATTTTCAGGTTGCTCTATATCTCCATTTTTTTCCCCCCCTTAAGTTTCTGCCTGCCATTTTGGTTTTGTGGTTTTCTATGATATTTTTCTCGGTTTCCCTTTTTTCATGTTTTGTGTCTCTGTTCTAGATTTATATTTTGTGGTTACACTGAGGTTTGCATAAGACCACTCCTGGATAAAATAGTCCGTTTTCTGCTGATAGAATCTTATCTTCATTTACCTATATGGGTTCCATCCTTTTCTTCTTCCCCTTTTATGTTTTTATTGTCTCAAATTATCTCTTTTTGTATTGTGAGTTTTTTACCAAATTGAAGTAGCTATAGTTATTTTTCTGCTTCCCCCCCTTTTACCTTTATACTATAATAAAGTGTTTAAAACCTATTCTGATAAAGAGCTGCAATTTTCTGATTCTGTCTATTTATCACTTTCCTCAAAGTTTTGTGTACTTTTGCCTTTTTGTTTTTTGTAGAAGAGCTTCTTTCAACATTTCTTGTAAGCAGAACCAGTGTTGATGTATTCCCTCAGCTTTCATTCATATGGAAAGGTCTTTGTTTCTCCTTCATATCCGAATAATAACTTTGCTGGAAAAAGTATTCTTGGGTGACACTTTTTATCTTTCAGTATTTTGAGAATGTCATTCCATACCCTCTTGTCCTGTAGAGTTTCTGTTGAGAAACCTGATGATAGGCTCATGGGGATTCTTTTGTAGGTTACCATCCTTTTTTCCCCAGGCTGCCTTAAAATTCTTTCTTTGTGATTGACTTTTGACAATTTTAACATAATATGTCTTGTAAAAGGTCTTTTTGCATTGAAGTAATTAAGTGTTCTCTTAGCTTCACGGATTTGTATATCCAGTTTCTTTCCTAGGTTTGGGAAGTTCTCAGCTATTATTTATTTAAATATACTCTCTGTTCCCCTCTCCCTGTTTTCTCCTGGGACACCCCTTATACTAATGTTGCCTTTCCTAAAAGAGTCAGATAGCTCTTGGAGAATTCCCTCATTTTTAAATTATCTTATTTATCTCTCCTCTTATACTTGTATCATGTCTAGATTTCTATCTTGAGATTGCTAATTCTCTCTTTCATATAGTCTGATCTATTTCTAGTGCTTTCCAAGGCATCCTTCTCAACATTTATTCAGTTCTTCAATTCCAGAATTCCTGTTTGGCTCTTTTTTAGAGTTTTAATATCTCTGGTAAAGTATTTCTTCTGTTCATTAATTTTATTTCTGAGCTCATTAATCTGACTTTCTGAGTTTTCTTGTAGCTTGTTGAGTTTCTGCATGACAACTATTTTGAATTCTTTCTCAGTTAGATCACAATATTTCATGACTGTAAGTTTGGTTTGTGGAGAATTGCCAGTTTCTTTTTGTGGTACAGTGTTACTGTGATTCTTCATGGTACTTGATGTGTGGTTTCTCTGCTGGTGCACTTGATGTAGTGACAGTTAGAAATCAGAGGCCTTTCTTTTGTTTTCCAGTAGGTGGTGATATGGAATAAGTTTTTGGTTTCTCTTACCTAAGCTGTCTCTGGCTATGTTTGAGAGTAGTCACTTTCCATCCTCCCCTGTCTCTATAACAAGTGTGGATCTATTATCACTTCCTGTGCCTCCGGGGTTACTGTTGCTTTGCTCCTGAAGTGTTGCTGTTATCACCACCTGGTGCCCTAGGATGGTGGGCTGTTCTTTCATGTCTGGGATCCCTTGAGTCATAGGCTCCACCAATGCAGGGAAAGCAAGGGGGTAGGGTGGGAACCAGGGTCAGGCTGGCACCTCTACCCCTTCTGGTGTCATAAGGTTTGTGGACTCTGCTGCTGTGGGTTGAGGGGCAGGGGCTGGCATCATGGGGCACTCATTAAAAAAAATGAGTAAAGGACTTCAATAGACATTTCTCCAAAGAAGATATATAAATGGCTATTAGATACATGAAAAAAATTCTCAACATCACTCATTATTAGGGAAATGCAAACCAAAACTACAATCAAATAGCACCTCATACTCATTAGGATGGGTACTATAAAAATAATGGAAAATAACAAGTGTTGGCTAAGATGTGGAGAAATTGGAATCCTTGTGTAATGTTGGTAGGAATGTAAAATGATGAAATCATTATTGAGAACACTATGGAGGCTCCTCAGAAAATTAAAAATAGAACTACCATATGATACAGAAATTCCACTTCTGGATGTACATCCCCCAACACTGAAAGTATATTCTCAAAAAGATATTTGTACATGTGTGTACAGAGCAACATTATTCATAATAGCTAAAACGAGGAAACAACCCAATCCATTTATCTGTTGATAACCCAATATCCATTATCAACAGATAAATGGATAAGCAAAGTGTGGTATGCACATAATATGAAATATTACTCAGACTTAAAAAGAAAGAAAATTCTGCTACATGCTACAACCTGGATGAATCTTGAGGTCATTATGCTAAGTGAAACAAACCAGTCAAAAAAAGACAAATACTGTATGATCCCACTTATATAAGATGTTTAGGTTAGTCAAAATCATAGAAACAGAAAGTAGCCTGCTGCTTGTCAGGGGATGGGGAAATGGAGTATAGGGAGTTATTGTTTAACGGGTATAGAGTTTCAGTTTTACAAGGTAAAAAGTTATGGAGATGGATGGTGGTGTTGGTTTCACAGTGTTATGAAAGTATTTAATACCACTTAACTGTACACTTAAAAAGTTTATGATGGAAAATGTTAAGTTATGTGTATTTTACAGCAATAAAAATTGGATAAAAATATATGAGGTGGTGACATGTGTGGAAAGGCACACTGAGATGTGCAAAGAATGTATAAAGCCTTACCCCTGAGACCCTTAGCATTTGGCGCAGGTCACTATATATTGCAAAGGATGTACAGAAGGGCAAAACTCAAGCTGTTTAAATTTAGCAGGAATCCTACATTTCCAAAAACAAGACTTGGTATTTCTACCCAGGTGAGGCAGCTGGTGCCATCTGTCTTGCAGCCAGCAGATGGCGCATTTTTGAGTTGAATTATTCCCATTCAACGGATTGTCTCCGTGCTCCCTCCCCTTTAGCCTATCTCAGACGCAAAGCAAAGCTTAAGATCCTTACCAAACTTCTCTTGCCAATGAAGCACACAGCTTATATCTAAAGCACTGCACACAGATTGCCTCATCCAGGTTCCCTCACAACTTAGCAGAATCAGCAATCTCACAGTTCACATTTCACATTAATTAATTATTGATTAATAATTCCATATATTAATTAAAAACATAATGATTTTCTGTTTTTCCTGGCTGTTCTATTTCTATAATCACAAAGTAAAATGGAAATCATGTTGTTATTGCTGTATCTGGATATTTTGGGGCCAATCTGGATCAATTTGGTCATCCACTCATTCATGAATTATTGATGAACTATTACATGGCAAGGCAAAGTTCCAGCAGCCGGAAATATAAAATTGAACAAACAGATAAGTCCTCATTCTTATGAAACTCACATTCTATTGGAGGAATCAGATATACAACAATTATAGATGTTAGATAGATAAATAAGAGAGAGATACATAGATACACAGATTGATAGATGTTAGTGCTAATGCTATGCAGAAAAATAAAGCAAGGTAACTGGGTAAAAGGTAATGAGGTCCTACTTCAGATAGGTGTGGAAGTCTAGGTTTAAAGCTAAGTCTCAGGAGTCAATCAATGACATGGAGAAACAAACCTTGCTTTTAGTTATTATTTCTATCAGTAATAGTAGCTAACATTTATCGAGCATTTTACATACATGATTCTTATTACCATAGCTTGTGATATAATTATTATTAGCTCCATTTTACAAAGGAATAAACTGAGACTTGGAGCTAGTAAAAAGTTTTTAAAACATCAAGATCACAGGGCTAATAAAGGGCAGAGATGGGATTTAAACTCAGGTTTTCCTGAATCCCAGGTCTATGTTCCTACTACTAAACTAAATTAAATATTTCCTTTATTAACTTATCTTGTACACATACTTAATTAAAACTGCTCATGAACTATGTTGCTTCCCTCAGTTCCAGTGTCTCATCCTGTCTTCACCTTCCACCCTGCTGGGGCCCAGGCTATGGTGGGAGATGTGTTAGAGCTTCGCTGTGTGGCCCAGAGAGGCTCTCCCCCTATCCTGTACTGGTTTTATCACAAGAATGTCACCCTGGGGAGCATCTCGGCCCCCTTTGGAGGAGGAGCATCCTTCAACCTCAGTCTGATGGCAGAGCATTCTGGGAACTTCTTTTGTGGGGCTGACAATGGCCTGGGGGTCCAGCGCAGTGAGATGGTGACACTCACCATCACAGGTGGGTTGGTGGTACCTGGGCTATAGGTTACATTTATAATCAATAAAATATTTCTCCAGTAGACTGTAGAAATTCTCCCAGTGTCAAAGAGTTATTAACATGAAACCAAGGCTTGTGGCTTCTGGAGACTGGTACTGATTTCATGGGGGTGGGGGAGGGGGAGGGGGGAGGGAAAAGGAATAAATTTTAACATTAGATTCTGGCAATCACTCTCATGTGCTATTATTTTGAAAATTACAAATTATACTGTAAATGATTCAAATTGAGAAATCAGAACCTAGCAAAAAACCTGTCCTAATACATCGCTAGCCCCCACCTACATGTTTTTTGTCTAGATAAAAAAATTTTTGGCCCTGAACTCAGGTATAGGTCTCTTCACTTAGGGCCTTCCAGTAACAAAATCACGCTTATCGCGGAGGGGGTCACTGCAGGGCTGTTAAGCATCCTTGGCCTTGCTGCTACTGCTGCTCTGGTGTGTTACTTCAGGACCCAAAGGAATTCAGGTGCGTGACTACATCTTACTCTTTGATGTTGTGACTTTTGTCATTGCTGTAATAACTTGCACTTGTGTAGTACATCCTATAAAGGTCAATTATTCCTTTCCCAGTACTAAGCCCTCAGTTCTAATCACTGCCACTCTGTGGCAGCGACAAAAAGGTAGAACAAATTTCTTCATGACGTTACTACTCCATGTGTTTAATTTGAGACTTAAATCAGAGAACCGAGTTTTGCTTCCATTTAAAAATTAGAAAGTTAAGTATTTACTGTTCCAACCCCAGTTCAAAGCTTACTGAAAAGAAAAAGAAGGAAAAACAAAGTCGTCCACTTGTAACAACAACAAAAATAGACAATAGCTATAAGTACAAACCATAAACTCTGAGATATATTTGAAAAGCATATAAAGACAGTGATATTTATTAGTAGATAAAACTAATAGATATTCTGAGAATGAAATTAAAATTTCAATTTCTGATTGTTTGTTGCTAGTATATAGAAATTCTGTTGATTTTTGTACATTGATCTCATATCCTGCAACCTTACTAAACACACTTATTAGTTCTAGTATTAGTTTTGTAGATTCCATCAGACTTTTCTACATAGATGATCAAGTCATCTGTGAATAAAGATAATTTTACTCCTTCCTTTCCAATCTGGATTCCTTTTTTTCTTTTTCTTGCCTTAATGGACTGGCTAGAACCTCCTGTAAAATGTTGAATAGAAGTGTTGAGAATAGACATACTTGTCTTGTTCTTGAACTTAAAGGGGGAAAAGTATTTGGACTTTCACCACTGCATATGATAATATTAGCTGTGGATTTCTTGTAGCTGCTGTTTATTAGGCTGAAGAACTCCCTACTTATTGTAATTTGCTGGCAGTTTTTACAGAAAAAAATGACAAATGCTTTTTCTACATTGATTGAGATGATCATATGATTTTATTTTCTAGTCTAGTGATACAGATTTTGGATTTTGAATGTTGAACTGGCTTTGCATTTCTGGGGTCAACCTCACTTGCTTATACTTTTTGAATTTGATTTGCTAAAATGTTTAAGAACGTTTGCACCTATGTTCATAAGGGATATTGATTTGGTAGTTTTATTTTCTTGTCATTTCTTTTTCTGGCTTGATGTCTAGGTAATACCCACTTAGTTATCACTTCCAGAATTCTTCATTCCTTTTTGTATATACATACATCCATGTGGTATCATTCTCTCTCTGCTTGAAGGACTTCTTTTTAACATTTCTTGTAGTATGGGTTTGTTTGTGAACTTGATTGATAGTGTTGCTGAAGTCTTCTATATCCTTACTGATTTTCTTTTTACTTGATCTATCAGTTATTGAGAGAAGGGTATTGAAATCTTCAACTATATTTGTAGATGTTTCCATTTCTTCTTGCAATTCTATCACATGTGCTTCATGTATTTTGAAACTCTATTATTAGGTGCACAAATATTTATCATTGTTATGTGTTTTTGAAGAAATTACCACATTATCCTTATGACCTTTTTATTCCTGTAGCATCATTTACTCTGAAATATTCTTTGATATTAATATAAATAATGTTAGCATGATATTTCTTTTTTCTACCCTTTTACTTTTAACTTATTTGTGTCTCTATATTTAAAGTGTATTTTTATAGATAGCATATAGTTAACTTGGATTTTTTATCTAATATGGCAGTCTCTACCCTTTAATTTTAAAAATTTAGACCATTTACATTAATGTGATTATTGATAGGGTTAGGTCCCTAAATCTATTATTTTGCTATTTGTTTTCTATTTGTCTCATCTGTTCTTTGTTTTCCGTTTCCTTTTCTTTCTACCCTCTTTTGGACAACTTGAGTATTTTTTATGATTCCATTTTATTTCCTTTTTTGGTTTATTATATATATAACTCATTGTTTTGTTATTTTAGTGGTTGTTTTAGAGTGTATGGTATACATATCTAACTTATCACAGTCTACTTACAAGTGACATTATATCACTTCATGTATAGCATAAGAATCTTACCATTGTGTACTCCATTTCTCCCCTGCCTGTTACATTGTTATTAATTTTGTAAACAATTATCTTTTAAAGAAGCTTACATATAATTTTAAAATATTATACATTTACTCATAAAGTTACCACTTCCAATGTTCTTCATTCCTTTTTGTATATCCATATGTACCATATCCAATGATCTGGTATCATTTCCTTTCCACCTAAAAGATTTCTTTTAACATTTCTTGTAGTATGGGTCTGCTGGTGATGAATTATTTCAGCTTCTGTATGTCTGTAAAAGTCTCTGTTTTGCATTCATTTGTGAAATATATTTTTACTGGCATAGAATTCTGGGTTGAAAAATTTTTTTTCTTTCAATATTTTAAAGATGTTGCTGTACTGTCTTCCTGTGTGCATGATTTCTAACAAGAAATCTGCCATCATCCTTGTCTTTTTCTTATGTGATTTCTTTTATTTTTCTCTCTGAATGTTTTTTCGTGGATCAGAAATCTTTGAATGCATGGACTGTTTTATTCAGTGCTTTGGGTGCTTATAAGATTTCAAGACTTTATATCTGGAATTACTAATCCTTTACTTTCTGTCTTTCTTTGTTGTGTAACATGAACTCTCTTTTTCTGTCAGACCAAATGCTTCTGTTTTCCTTTTTCAGGGCTCATATTGAAATCAAGCAAATAAACAAATAACTGGGTCTCAATTTAATGAAGACCTTACATACTTTCCTTAATGATAGTGGTTAAGCATTGTCTTCTGACTTCCACTTTCAGGTCAATCAATGAGCATCCATCCTTCCTCTTCTTTGTACAAAAAAATGGCATCATCATTTTACGACTGATATTTAAATCTACTTAATAGTTTCTTAAATAATATACAATTATGTGTGTAGCACTAACCCTGATAGTACTCATCATAAAATCTGTCATTCATTTAGAGTCTATTATATGCAATTTTTTAAAAATATTTATTTATTTATTTTTGGCTGTGTTGGGTCTTCGTTTCTGTGCAAGGGCTTTCTCTAGTTGCAGCAAGCGGGGGCCACTCTTCATCGCGGTGCGCGGGCCTCTCACTATCGTGGCCTCTCTTGTGGAGCACAGGCTCCAGACGCGCAGGCTCAGTAGTTGTGGCTCACGGGCCCAGTTGCTCCACGGCATGTGGGATCTTCCCAGACCAGGGCTCAAACCCGTGACCCCTGCATTGGCAGGCAGATTCCCAACCACTGCGCCACCAGGGAAGCCCCTATATGCAATTTTATAGTGTCTAATTCTCTCAGTTTTTCAGTATGTACATTTCAATTCAATTCAACCAATATCATTATAACCATGTTAAAGATGAAGAAATGAAGGTTTGGGGAAGTTAGCAACCTTTCCAAATTCATGTGTATCTACTAAGAGTCAGAGTTAGGGCTTAACTGGGGTCTCCCTAGCCCTTGAGTCCAAATTCTCTCCATTACATCTTGGTGACTTGTAAAAGACTGGTTGTACCTCCTACTTTAAAAATTACTTTTCTATCTCATTGCCTATCTGGATGTCATTTATTAATCAGTAACATACTAGAAGTGCAGACATTAGAACCTCAGTATTGTAGTTGATAATATTCAAAAAACAGGTTACTCAGTCAGTACAACACCAAATAACACAAGGGAAGGAAAGATTACCAATCATTATTTTATGTGATCCATGAGGGCAGAAACCCAGGAGATTCTGTCCTCTAGATCTAAGGGAAATATGTTTTTAAATAGCAAACTCAACGAAGGAATTCTGACAGTGTCAATCAGAGGGTCTCTGCCTTTCACATCTCAAAATCTTGTCTACTGTACTTCCCTCATAGCAAAGTCTTCCTTCTCATTATTGACCAGTCTTCTCAGGGAAGAGCTCAGCCCTTTCAAATTCATCTAAAAGTGAAGGACTCTGCTCCTTAAGCCTGAGTGTTTCCTCCAAGTTACCTAAGGGAATGATTTATTTATTGACTCTATAACTGCTTGGAATTAAATTCCAGTAATGTAACTCTCCAAACTCCAGTCTCCTTAGCTGTATAATGGTCATAATAATAGTATATACCTTTTAAGTGCTATGAGACAATCTATGTAAACTGCTTAGCACAGTGCCTGGCCCATATATCTTTAGTGAATACTAGCTTATATTATAAATAGCCACCTTCTGGGTCTGTTTTCCTTTATGCAGATGAAGAGATAATCTGACTCTTAGATGCATCCTGGAACTTAGTTAACCTGCTTACAAGTAAGGATATTAGTTGTTGATTGATATGGTTACAATGGCCCTGAGGAGAGAGATACAGGCCAGGATCACTCTTACACACCTCTAGTTTAACTCAGGACACCTGGTTCCCAAAGACGGGGTGTGTAGGCATTAATCAGTCATTTTCCATGAGAGGTAAGGCTGAATATGTTTACTTTGGGAAAAAACTTGTGTTCTCTAAGACCAGTGAGACAGATATAGAGCCACAGATAAGTAGGCAAAGGGCAGAGATGGGAAACTGGGAGGAGGCTGTACTGGGCAGGCCAGAAAGATTTCAATATTTTTGTGTTGATGGAAAGCTGGCATATTTTCAAGGCTGATGGAGTAGGCTTCCAAATTAGGTTTACATGTAGTCACCTATTAAAAAATTGTCAACTTGTTTTTCTTTTAGTCCTCATAGTACATAGTTTAATTTGTTCAGTTGTTTAACAAATCTTTACTAAATATTTTCAACCTTCTAGGCACTGGAAATAGTAAAATAATTAAGACAAGTTTTGCACGCTCAAGTAACACACCTTTTCACTAAGGAGAGAGTTAGAGGCAAACACAGAAATAGATAATTAAAATACAATATAGTAATTTTAATATTGCAGGGTTCTATGTGCAAGGATATAGGTCACTTAATCCAGCCTGTTGGCATCAGGGAAAGCTCTGGAGGAGAAAAGATGAATTGGTATTAGCCAGGTGAAAGCGAAGGAAAGAAGGAGCATGGAGAAAACAATATGCACCCAATGTTGTTGAAATGGATTTGCAAGGTCACAGATAAAGAAAGGTCTGAGCTTATTCTAGTAGTCCTATTGAGTCATACTTGTGTAACAAGTATTAATTTTAACCCCCCTCTAGGCCTCAGTTTCCTTGTCTCTACCTCACAGGGCTGCAGTGAGAAGAGAGAAGTGGGAGTACGGAAAGCACTTGATCTAGAGTTAAATATTAAGTTGTCTCTCTTCTGCTATGTGATCACAACTACTTAGAGTTCATGCTGCTATTACTGATTGAATGATTGAGAATAAGTGTGATTCTGTGCAAATGTCTCTCCAGACCCCACCTTCCTTATCTATAACATGACATAAGGGGTGGAGCCAGATGTTCTCAAAGATTTGCCATAGCTGAAATCTAGGCTAAATTTGATTTCTGGGAAAGGATATTCTAACATAGAGCACATTGTCCACAGAGATCACTTATCATCAATGTTCCTTTTTTCGTTTTTCAGGAGGACTTTCCACCACTGGAACACCTAGGTGAGGTCTCTGCTTCTTGTGCTGTCAGCATTTTCATTTTATTTATGCTCACAAGATAGAACATGGAGTTGTGTACATTAAAAAAATATTTTACTCATTTCCTGTTAAAAATTGCAAATTCTTATGAAATAAAAAAATGTGATTAAGAAGGTCAGTTTCAATCATAGTTGTGAATAATACTCACTTATACCTACTTATACACAGAATTAATGTTATTTACTATCCATGGTTAATTTATCTCTTTCCTTAAGTGTGTGCCAGTAGAGAATTGATCACTGATTTCTTAATGATATCATCTTTCATAAGGTTACATTTATTCACTCCCTTATCGCTCACTTCCCCACTCATACACTCATTCAGGAAACGATTATTGAATGCTGGCAATGTTCAACTCACAATATTAACTGCAGAAGGAAATGAAATTGGAAAAAAATACTTTTCCTGAAGAGCCTTCATAGTGTTTTACAGGAAAGGTAGATCATTGTAATATGAGGTAGAAAACTGAAAGGAACCTAAAAAAAAGACAAAGGTCAACTTCTGTGGAATGCAGAAGCCTTTGTGTATCGATGTTGAAACATTTAAACTTTTGAAAGTAATAAAAAATAGGCAAACACAAGTGTTTACTCTATCAAAGGGACCTTGAACTATGTAGCCTTTGTCCTCTGACCTTGCCTCAGCTGGCCTTCTCTGTAATGCTGCCCTGGCTCTGTCTTGTGCCATACTTCTGACGTTTTCTCAAAAGAGCCATGAAGACTCTTAGAGCAGCAGCCATGATATTTTCACATGAACCATGCTGAGCTCTTCCTGGATATTGATTTTCCTGAGATTCTATATAATCCACAAATACTTTTCTCGTTTTTATCTCTCTCCCCTTCTGTCACAGTTACAGTCCCAGGGAGTTTAGGGAACCTTCTAGAACCTCCAATACAGACCCCCAAGAGCCCAGTTACTCTGAACCACCAGACCCAATGGAACTGCAGCCAGTGTACAGCAATGGTGAGAACTTCCTAAGGAACAGAGGGCTCCAGGGATGAACCAGGGAGGGAAGAGAGATTGAGCAACAGTCCATGGCTCAGTCATATTCAATATAAAAATGTCATTTCTCGCACTATATCAAGGTTAGAAGGTGGTTATAAACTTGGTGACTGGGAAGAAGAGTTTATAGTGTGAGCTCTTGACTACAGCCAACTGTGATCTATTCTTTTGCAGTGGATCTTGGTGAGAACAACCTGGTTTATTCCCAGATCTGGAGCATCCAAGATAAAAAAGAAAATTCAGGTGAGACACAAGTAGAGGTAAGGTGGCAGTGTTTTATCAAATCCAGCAAGGGGTTTTTGATCAAAGAGTCATCTCAATATGAATCCAACATGAGAGGCATTAACTGCTCCTCTTATATTACCAATCCTATAATCACATCCATTCCCTCTTACCTGTCTACACTGCCACCATTACCCCATAAACTCTTTAAGGACAGACACCTTATTTCTTTGCTAATATATCAGTAGCATATAGTGTTATGCTTAGAAAACGATAGGCCCCCTCAAATTTTTTTTAATGAATGAATGAACATAATTGCTAAATTAAGCCTCTAATTATCTAATGTGTAGACAATTGTAATTCTCTTAACTGGTCTCTTTATTTCTAATCTCATTCTCCTTCCAACCTTCTAACTACCTGTTTCCAGCGTGATCCCTCTGAGATGCAGAGTTGATCACATCATTGTCTAGGTTAACTGCCCTCAGTGATTCTCCATTTTAAAGCATGACCCTTGCCTCCCCCTGTGATTTTGTCCCTCCTCTAAGCTCTGCCTTATGTCCTTACTTTAGCCATATTGAACTCTTAGCATTTCCTTGATCAAACTGGGTTGTTTTGTGCTTTGGTGCTCGTGCTTCTTATTTGTCTTGTAATGTTCTTGCCTCTAGTTTGTCTGTGACCCTTGCTCACATTTCAAGAAATAATTCAGTTACCATCGTGAAACTCAATAATTCCTACCAGCCCTCCCTATCTCCTGACCTGAGAGGAACTGATTACCCTTTCTGGCAACAGCATAGTTTAATATGTATTTTTATCTTGGTGCTCATAATACTTGTTGCATTTGTTTCCATGTCTATTTCTCTATTCCTCTCCTTAAAAATATAAGATTCTTAATTGTATGGACTGAGTTTATGTCATTTTTGCCTCTTTATAGCTTACCAATGCTTAATAGAAGGTCATTGTTCACTGAATGCTTGTTGGCTGAATAACTAAATGAAAGAGATCCAAAGAATCCCTTGGAAGAATAGGAGAAATACACACACTGAATTTTCTCAATGTTAGCACTGCATATCTTTGCCTTACTGGGCATTTTCTGTTTGGCCTTAGAATACCAAGTCCCTATTGGAGCTGCCTCCTCCAATTTCTCTGTGCAAAGTGAAGTGAATCATATTTACTTCCTTCTCCCAGATGATCAATGTAGCCATAGAGGCCCTAAATAGTGGTAGGGAGGTGGAAATAACAGAGTTGCTCAGCTGGGGTTGTGATGAGCAGTGGAAAAAGAAAGATATTTTCAGGAAAGTCATTCTGGGCATTTTATGGGCAGAGGAAAGGCTTTATTGTTTGTGTGAGGATGAGATTCTTGGTCTGTGAGGGCTTGGAAGAATTCAGCAGAGGAGACAGTTAGGAAATGAGTCAGCAGAGGAAAGATTGGCTTGGAATGCACTGTGAGTAGGTTGTAAGTTACAATGTATTACCCACAGTTTAATACTTTTCTTTCCTCTTCCCATCCAACAGCAAATTCACCAAAGAAACACTGGGAGGATAAGGTGGGTCATATTTTCTGGCTTGCTTTCCCCTCTGCTCTTCCTCACCTACATTTAGGTACTTACTATTTGTGTTTTGTTTTTTTTTTTTTCCACTAGGAGCCTGCAGTCATCTATTCAGAGTTGAAGAAGGCACATCTAGATGATTCTGCAGGGCTGGCCATCAATCAAGACAGGGACCTTGAAGATGCTGCAGAAAACTATGAGAATGTCCCATGTGCATTTTCAGCCATAGACCACTAGCTCCGTACCCATAGTGGCTCACAGAGACCCTGAGAAGCAGCCTATGTCATTATCTCTGTTATCTCCAGCCATGCTACCTCTTTCCCTCCAGGGCTCAGCATCCCAAGAGGCTGGGCTATTGCGGACATCAGGCTGGGTGAAAGTTCTGCCAACTTCCTCTGTGCCTGAGTCTGTTTGTTCTCTAGGAACATAGTGAGCAGCATTTGAGTAAATTCTGCATTCTTTTCACAGTAGAGACACGTGTGAAGGCAGGGCAGTTGGGTCTTCAGCTCCCGGGGTTGTTGATGAGAAGGGAGAAACGATCTAGCCAGGATCACAAGGATGCCATTGTGACCGGTTGATCTAAGTGGGATCAAAATCTTTTAACGTACTATCTCTACATAAACAGTTTGTTTTAAACATCTTGTTTCCATTTTTGTGTGGTTGATTGTGGCATTGCTGATGTTCTGTTGTACATGCTTTGTTCCAGCTACCAAATTGGAAACAACAAAAAGCTATGTTCTATCCACATATATACTATTTCTTCATGAAATATATATCAGTATTAAGATTTTTTCAAATAACACATTCTATTTAATGGGAGAGAGCTTCCAAACTGTCTGATTAGATAGTATAATGGACTGAATTGTATTCTCTCAAAATTCAATCTGACTATACTTGGAGATAGGACCTTTAAGGAGATAATTACGGTTAAATGAGGTCATAAGGGTGGCCCCTAATTGAATTGGACTGGTGTCTTTCTAAGAAGAAGAGGAGACACCAGAGCCCTCTCTATATTTCTTCATGCACACAGAAGAAAGGCCTTGTGAAGACACAGCAAGACAGATATCTGCAAAGCCAGAAGGTGGCAGGAAGAGAGGTCTCACCAGGAACCAACTCTGCCAGCACCTTGATCTTGGACTTCTAGAACTGTGAGAAAATAGATATCTGATATTTAAGCTATCTAGTCTGTGGTATTTTGTTATGGCAGCCAGAGCAGACTAACACAAATTTATACATAGATACATAGATGATAAATGATTGATGATGATGATGATGATGATAGATAAATAGACAGATAAAGATAGATGCAGGTATATGACACACACACACATACACACCCCAGCCCACACAGAATTTGTAGTCTTCAAGATACTTCATCTCTCATAAGATCAAACATTCCTCCTACCAGTTGCAGCTCAGTTTTACTGTTTAATTATTCAACATCCACTATTTGTTGGCTACAGAAGCATCAACATCAATCTTGGAAGGTCAGTAGAGCCAATGATTCACATGATTCAGATGGTAAAGCTTAGTGTCACTCAGGAGCCCTCATGACCTGAGCTGGCAGTGGATGTAGAGAGAGATGCAAGGCAATTAGTAGGCTCAAAGGAGGACATCCCCTTCCATTGCTCAGTGACTCCTAATCAATTCCTCAATTGACTGACAGATATTGGGTGTCTACCAATGAAGAAAAAACATTTTTTAAGTATGCCAGCAAAAAATGTCAGAAGCAGTTTTATTCATAAGTTCTGCTGAGGCAGAAAAGGAATAATTGAAATTGTTAGCCTCTATCACCTAGTGTTACACTGAACTTTTTTAGCTTTGAAAACAATAGACCTTAAGGAAAGAAGCTAGAAGTTCACTGAGGACTGATGCACCTCAACTGATCCGATTTATGGACATCATTGATTTTACACCAGCCATTGCTGATAACGTTAAGTAAATAATGAAATGGTGCTTTGCAAACCTTGAAAACAAGTCAAGCATAAAAGTATTGTGTATTTCAAATTTTATGTTTTTCCCCTTGGGTGTCAGAAGCTTAGACATCAGGAAGTATAACATATATCAAAATGCAATCTGACTTGAGGCTTTTAGCCTTGACTAATGAATTCAACTAACAAGATCATTTGCCAAGGGAAAAAATGATTGCCTTCTTAAAGAGGAAATACATATTTTTATTATGAAAGAGGGACTTACCATTCTAGTTTCCATATTAGTAGGTACAACATGCAATCCATAATGTATGCCTGGCCTTTAGAGGGAGCAAGGAATCTAGGTGTCGTCTGTGTCTGTGCTTAAATTTTGCTCCAAATGCCTCCCCACCTTGAGCTCCAGAATGAATAAGGTATACAGGAGAAGGGGAACATGACACTAGATCCAGCTGTGGGAAACCCATCTAAAAGAGTGGTGACAAAAGGCAGGTTTTCTCTATTGATTCAAGAGAGAAAAAAGTCCCTAAGGGAGAAAGACAGGATTGAGGTAGCTTCCCATGGACAGTGAGAGTCACTCTCCAGGAGTGCATGCAAGAGGTGCAAGCAGCACCAAGGACAGCAACCTCTAAGATGGACAGAATCAGGAAATGCCAGCAAGAAATGGGGACACCAGAGGGGCTGTACAGCCCACAGAATAGTTCCGAGTGTATGGAGGACCTCCCTCCCAGAACCCCTTATGCAGGTCTTCAAACTAAGGGCAAATAGTAGTACCTGTAAGCAGTCAGGGAGAGTCTAAGGAATATTTGGGAGAAGATTCATGAGGAAATTATTTTCCCAACTAGTCAGGAAGGTAACAGTTGAGGCATTAAGATTCAAGACATTAATATAATTTCTTTCTTTACATTTATTTTATTTTTTTTTACAAATAATTGAATAATTTATGTGGAGTAAACTGCGTGGATTTAAAGTATACAATTTGATGAATTTTGACAAATATATGCATCCATGAAGACACTACTACAATCAAGATCCCAAATATCTCCATCACCCCCCTAAGTTTCCTTATCCTGTACATAATACTTCTTTCCCTCCACCTTTATCTTATGCAATCATTGATATGCTTTCTGTCACCGTAGATTACAGTGTATTCTCTAAGATATTATATAAATAGAACCATAGAGTATATACTCTTTTGTGCCTGGTTTCTTTCACCAAGCAGAAAGATTTTGAGATTCATTCACATTGCTTCATGAATCCATAGTATATATATATTTTTTATTGCTGAGTAAATATTCCATTATATGTATATACCACTTTTGGTTATCCATTTACCTCTTAATGGACATTTGGGTTGTTTCATTTGTCATTATTAAAAATAAAACTGCTATGAAAATTCATGTACAATTCTTTGTGTGGACATATGTTTCCATCACTCCCTTGTAAACACTCTGGAGTGTAATTGCTGGGTCACATAGTAGATTGATGCTTAACATTTTAAGAGGCTGCAATACTCTTTTCCAAAATGGCTGTACCGTTTTACATTCCCATAAACAGTGTTTGATAGTTACAGTTGCTCCACATCCTTGTCAACACTTGGCATTTTCAGTTTTTAATTTTGGTCACTCTAAGGAGTTTGTCGTGTGGTATAGTGTTATCTCATTGTGGTTTTGATTTCGCTGATAATCAATGACGTTGATTATCTTCTCAATTCCCTATTAGCGCTTTGTAGGTCTTCTTTTGTGAAGTGTCTGTTCACACATTTTACCTCTCCTTTATTGGATAGTCTTTTTTATGGTTGAGTTGCAAGAGTTTTTTTTGTTTGTTTGTTTATATATCCTGGTCTGATTTATGCGTTGCAAATGTTTTCTCCATGTCTGTCACTTGCCCTTCATTTTCTTAATGGTGTGTTTTGAAGAGAAGATATTCTTTTATTTTTGATAAAATCCAATTTATCTACTTTTTCATTTTATGGGTAAGCTTTGTGTTTTTTATATAAGAAAGTATACCACAAAGTCAAAAGATTCTTTCCTATTTCGTTTTCTAGAAATTTTATAGTTTAACCCTTACATATAGACCTAAGAGCCATTTAGACTGAAAATTTGTGTGTGTGTACTGTGTGAGGAAAAATGTTCATTTTTTTCTTGTGAATATCCAGTTGTTCCAGCATAATTTGCTGAGTAAACTTTCTTTTGCCTCTTTATAATTTGAGTTCTTTGTCTTCCTATTACTGAGTTACTGGAGTTCTTTATGTATTTGGGATATGTATACCTTTGTCACAAATGCTTAGCAAATATTTTCTCCTGATACATGACTTGCCTTTACATTTTCTTAACTATACCTTTCAAAAGCAAACATTTTTAATTTGATGTGGTGGATTTATAGTCTAAATTGTTACCAGTTCCCCAGCCCAACAGCTACTCCTTGTTTCTACATCTTCACATTTTCCAATCATTAACTCTTGAGTCAGCCTTTTACTTCAAAAGACAAGGTCACAGGGGTATGTACATGATTTCAATACTGATTTCTAATTTAATTGCATTGTTATTGGAGAACATTCTATTATTTCAGTCATTTCAGACCTATTGGGACTAGTTTTATGACCCAGTATATAATCTGTCTCGATGAGTATACCATGTGCACTTGAAAATAATATATATTCTGCAATTTTGGAGTGCCCTATTCTATAAATATCAATTAAGTCGAGGAAGTTGAGAGTGTTGTTCAAATTTTCTGTGTCTTTATTGAGTTTTTGTCTAACGTTCTTTCAAGAGCTGAGAGAAGAATGTTAAAATTTCCTACTATGATTGTGGAATTATGTATTTTTCCCTTTTTACCATCAATTTTTGTGTCATGTATTTGAGGCTCTCGTACTAGATGTATACACATTAATAATTATGGATTCCTGAAGTTGTCTCTTTCATCATGAAATTCCATTTTATCTCTAATAATAATCTGTCTTGAGATCTATTTTATCCAATATTAGTGTAACCACTCCAGTTCTCTTACGCTATTGTTTGAATAATGTATATGTTTCTATCCATTTACTTTCAATCAGTGTCTTTATATTCCAAGTGTGTTTCTTGTAAGCAGTGTATAGTTGGGTCTCACTCTTTTAACTATTCATATAATTTCTTTCATTTCATTAGTGTTTAGACCACTAATATTTCAGATAATTATTGATATGATTGGACGTAATAATTTTATTTTTTGCTTCCTGTTTTTCTCTACTGTTTTTTTTGTTCCTTTGTTTTTCCCTTTCCCTCTTTCGAATTATTTGAATATTTTTAGTATCCTATTTTAGTGTGTTAAATATGGCAATTTTATTATCTTGTTACCTATATGTCTTTATATTATTTTTAAAGGCTGATCTAGAGATTACAATATACATTCTTAATCTTTCCTGATCTGCTTGAAATTAGTATTCTGCTTCTCCATATAAAACGGAGAAATGAAACCATATAGGTATCTTTATATCCCAGCTCCTTGAATTCTTTATGTGATATTTGTCATAGGTACTACATTTACATACATGTAAAAAAATCACATAAGTGATTGTTGTAATTTATGTTTTAAGTAGTCACACCTATTTTAAATAACAAGTAGAAAATTGTAATCTTTTATTTTTCTCCAGATATTTCAATGCTCTTAACTTTTCCTGAAGATCCAGTTTTCCCTCTGATATAATTTTCCTTCAGTACTTAATATATTTGGACATTTTTCATGCTCTTACGTATTATTCTAAAACATGAATTTAATAACTATATAGTATTGCATGATATAGATTCTCCCATTTTAGGATATTTCATTTTTTTTCTACTTTTGTAAAAACTTTGAGGTGTAACTTTTTTCTGTATCTCCGATTATTTTCTCACACTAAATTCTTATTGGGAAATGGATTATAAAGAATGTTAAAGCTCTTAATCCAGTACAACTTTATATTTTATTGTTCCAGAAACGTGCATGTGTTCCAACACTGGGTGGTGTTTTTTGTTTTTTTTTTTACAAATATGATAACAGAAGCTATACTTGATGGTTTACATTTTATTTGGTTATTAGCGAAGTTGAATATCATTTTATGTGTGTGGGGTAGTGTTCTTTTTCTTTAAACCAATAGTCAATTTGTGATAATATTTTTATATTTTTTTCTAGCAGTTGGAACTGTCTTTTCCTAGTGAACTGTGTGATTACTTTATGAACTAATGATACTAATCCTTTACTTATTATGTGTGATGTAGATATTCATGGTGTGTCCTTTGCCTTATACTTTTGTTCATGGTATTTTAATATGCCAAAGTTATCTAATAGAATATAAAGATATATTCATTTATGAAAATGCCCTCTTCCAGCCATGGGTGAAGAGACAGGACATCTGCTGACACTTCTCTAAATTTCTCTAAACATGAAACCAAAACTTGGTCTGAAGAGAGGAAATACCCATGTGTAATGTGGAAGACATGCCACTTCTTGAATTGCGTTCTCCAAAGCAGGGTGTCTTGATGCTCAAAAATCTCTGAAAATTAAGTGTCAGACAGAAAGAATTAAAGATAGGGACCCCTAACTGCAAACAACCTAACAACAAAGGACGATTTCAGAATCATGGACTAAGGGTTACTGCTTAAAAGAACCATAATCCTTGAGTCATTCAGTCTAGAGAACAGCTTCATTCTTCCAAAAGCCAGCATGGTGGAATATATATTGGAGCATCCACTTTTGTCCATGCTACACACTTACAGGGGACATACTCTTAAGATGCAAGCCAAAAGCAGTGCCTTGTTGGAGAATAAAGAGACATTTATATCAAGTATTATAACTTACAATGAAATAGCCTCTCACAGGTCCCTTTGACATTTCAGTTTCCTCCCAGTACTGTCCTATGAATGTGTAATGTGTAAATATGAAATCATATTTACACATTACTCTCTCTGACAACTGTAAATTCTTCTCTCTCCCTTCCTTGGTTTGAAGGAAGTTGAATGGATCTATCTACACAAGCCACTCTTAAAATAAATCTCTCCCCTCTTCTCTATCGATGGATAATTAATGTGATTCTGCTTCAACAACTGCTAATTTCTTCAGCCTTTCAGCAGGGACTGGGCTGCTTTACATATGGTGTGAGGGGTAAAAAAGGAACAGAGGGAAGTAAGCACAAAAGGAAGAAGTAGTGGTTAGTAGGTTGCTGAGAAAGTTCTCAGAAGTTTGCAAATTGAAAAGATTGGAAAATGAGCAATTCTGTGCAAGTCTCTGGTTTCTTTTCTTTGGCAGTTCCAGGCAGAAGAAAAAAAAAAAAAATCTGTGACTTCTTTTCCTGCTTTATGGTCTCCAGGCAAGGTCCACTCCCTTTATCAGCACCGAGAACACTCATATATATCCATCTAAGCCCCTTCTCTCTAACAGCTACAAGAGTGAGGCTCCCACCACTTGAGGCCAAGAGACCTCTGTGGTTACACCCATCTGCACCCCAGTCTCCTGCCTGTCATTCTGTGTGAGCAGGGCCTGCCCTAAAAGGTAAACCTATCTGCTGAGGAATGCTAATGAGGGAGGGATAAGAGCTCTTCAAATAGAAGGGCAGGTTTTACAGGTGGCTATTGATGGAACAGTGTCTGTGCCATCAATCTCCTTGGGGTTTGGCAAATGACAGACTTCGGTGAGATGGATCCTGAAAACAAAGAGAATCTCGCAGATAAATCCACGATCCATGTCCAGAATAAAGTAGTATCCTTGCGATCATCATCTGCTTTCAATAGCCAACGCAGCCATTTAGCTTTAGCTTCCCATTAACCAGGTGCCTCAACTAGTTCTTCATATAAACTTTTTATTTTTTTGGTCCCTCAGTACCTAATGGAAAGAAAGGCCCCTAACACTAATATGGTAAAGAGGAGAACCTTGCTCTCCACACAGGTTTCAGTCTACTGAAAGTGGAAATTGCTCTTTACTCATAAAATACCGATAGGACTCTTTTGGTATCAGGGAATGTGGACCAACTTATGTGACCTTAAATAGAAGTGGGAAATTATTATTATAAAACAATTGCTTTTAGAATACTGATCAGAAAGGTCAGAAACAAATTGGAATCAGAAAGTGGGATGCTGTGGGAACCTCAGCACTAACCTGCCCCTGAAACCAGGCAGACTTGTCCACCAGCCCCCTGTGTCCTTGGACAAATACTCAACTTCCTTATGCCTCAGTTTCCTCATATTAAAATGAGAATAACAAGATTTTGTGAGGATGAAATGAGTTAACTTGTTCCAAGGGCTTAGAACTATGTCTGAAATTTACTAAACACTCAAATAGTAGCTGTTGCTGCTGTTGCTATTGTTGTTGCTTGCTGCATTTTATCTAACCACATATTTTGATGTCTATTTTGTTTCTTTCATAGAAAGCCCCACTATCTGAAACTATCTCATTTACATAATCGTTTATTGGTATAATATTTGCCTTCTCCGCTAGTATGTAAGTTTCTTCACAACCTCAAGGACAGTGGGTGTCCTGCTGTGTGCCCTGTTTGCTGGTGCTGAGAACTCTCAGCTTGTTTCTTACCCAGACTTGTACTCTGGAAACTGTAACAGTGTCTCATCCCCAGGGCTGGTTCTATCTCCCTAGCTAAATGCTGGACTTCCTACCCCAAGGAGGGGAGCTCCTTGACCCTCAACTGTAAAGATGAATTAATCAGAATTCATTTGGTTTCAAGTCAGGCTGAGAAGATGACCATTTATAATGCTTGAAGTTCTGTCCCTTGTAAGGATTCCCTTCATCACTTTTTTTCAGGAACAATCCTAGTTGGAGTGGTAATGCTATAGCAGTTCACTTCCAATTAATTTCAGCACTTTGTGCAAAATCGTCATGAAACAAGCCCTAGTTTTTCTTCTTTAGTTAACTAGTTGTAAGGAACGCTACATGTGGACTGAGAGAGAGGAGGAAATGAGGCAAAAGTCGGTGCCATAGCAGCCTGAGCTACCTGCTCACACATCACACAACTTACTTATGCCTGCTTGAGCCTAGTTTTGTTTCGTTTTGTGTTTTGTTTTGCTTTTTTGTGTTTTTTGTTTTTTTGTTTTTACTCTTGAGGATGGATTGCTGCTGTGCATATACAATATGATTATATAACATCTATCTCATGATGAGAAGTTCAGATTTTGTGGTCACTTGATGTCCCATGGTTAAGCATTCAATTTCCAGTAAGACCCAGTAACAAATCAGATGCTACTTCTCAAAAGAAGAAGAGTTATCTCAGGAGTTATCTCTAGAAGAGAGTACATAGTTTTTGTCTAAAATCTTAGGACGCTATGCTGTAATTCTCCTCTCCTGGCTCCTCGGATGCCCCGTGCAACATCCATACTTGCCACAGTCATCTCAGGCAACATCAGATCTGCAGGACTGTACCCCTCCCATGGTGGAGCAGTTTCCATGGCAACGCGGACTTGTTGCAGACCCGTCTTTTGCCCTGGCCCTCACTCAAAACTGACAGTCGTCTGGGCTACTCAGTGATTGGGTCAGAGCAGTACATTTAAATGAGGAATACGTTGCCTCCAAAATAAAAAAGAAAATCTACCAAGGATTTTGCCTCTTCTTTAGTGATAAGGGGGTGTGAGGTGCAATAATTGGCTTTGGCGATGTCCTGAAATGAGGATAATAATATCATCTAACTTACAGAGGTTTCGGGAGGAGAACATGAGATACCTGGCACAATGTATGGCATTTAGTAAGTCCTTAGTAAGTATTAGATCAGAGGATGATGGGGGTGATGATGATTCTGTTTATTATTTCAGCAAGACTGCATAGAGAATGCCTTTTCAGACTTTTAAAAACTTTCTTTCTTCCACCCCTCACCACTGCACACCGCAATCAGCAGAGTCAGAAAAGGGTAGAGATGACATTTGAAGTAGCCATAACTGTATTCATATCTATTATAAAAAGCAGCTATCAAATTCAAGAAGCCAGCTTAGATCTCTCCTGTAAAAAGTTAATGAACAGGAACTGCGATTAAATAAAGTCAGAAGACCAGCAGGGGGAGCTCTCACACCCTGTGATAGCAGCAGAGCCGACCAGGAAGAAAAAAGACTTCTCTTTTAGCAAGGACTCAGCAGCTAATGAAGTCATGGACTCTTTTTACTGCAGCCCTCTCAGCTTCCTTTTCCCTCTAGAAAAGCATTCTCCTTCCCTCGCTGTGTGGGGACTTGCATGTGGCTAACCGTGGTTGCAGACCCTGAATTGTAATTCTCTGCTGATCCCAAATAATCCCACCTTTGCTGGAGAAATACCTGGTGGTCTATTTGTTTCAGGTCAACAGTACAAACAGCCGTTGTGTGTCTAAGTCATTTTATATGTAGCTATATTCCAGTGAAGTCCTAGACAATTTGTTTTACAGTTTTTAGCAAGAAAGTGACAAGAAGTATCCTTGGTCCATACTTGCTGTGTATGTTTGTGTGAATGTGCATCAGGGCAGGGGTGTGGGGAAGGACAGGGGGCGGGTACAGTGACCTCCATCCCCAGGAGGATAACAGGCCTTTGGGTTCCTAAGTACCAAACCCTCCATAATCCTAGAAAGAATAAACAGGTCTTTCCGGGTTCCTGTGGGCTAAAACCTTCCTAACAGACAATTTAATTTTTACTTTCAAGAAGGAAATGAATACTTTGAGTTCAAAAGGCAAAGGCAGTGGTAGAGCTGGTGTGAGAATAAGGGGAAGGAAAAGAAACAGAGGCTTTGCGTCAAGGAAAGAGGTAGTTATCTGCTCCTGAACAGATGGAGCTCCTGAACGTCTCCCTCACACTGTTTTCAGGATCTGTCTGTGTCCCAGGATGTCCCAGGGTCAATCAACCATAGGCTCTACTACTGGGAGGGACATCTTGAAAGTGTCCAGCAGTGGTGGTAAAACAGAGGACCCATCCCAGAGGTACTCTTTCCAAGGAAGCGCTCCTACTACATGAGTGATAACATGGTCACCCACGGGCTTCAGCGTACTGAGCACCACTTACTGTGGAACTGCAATAGGACACATCCCAGGACTTGTAAGATCTATGTGATCACTAAGACCCACTGGGTGGAGAAGGAGTTGGAGTGCATATGTAAGCAGCTCTCTGCAGGAAACTGCCCTCAGCAGGAAACCCCTTTTCTTGTCACTTTAGCAAAGCTATATTGTTACTAACTTTTAAACCAAGCACCCCCTTGCTCTACGCATCTCTGGCTCTAGCAGACCTTTCAAATCTTTTGATCGCACAATACTTCGTTGGTTCTTTCCTAGATCAAAGAAATAGAAATGAAGAATAAGTAATTAACAGATGACCATATCTCTTCCCTAGCTTGTCTTCAGTAATATCGTGAACAAACTTTACGACCAAACTGTGTAAACAAGATAACATCTAGAAGACGATCACAAGAAGTAAACGGGCCTGCATGCCATGGGGGATAGCGATGACTCTGATCCCCTATCTCAAAGATTAACTGAGATTATTTCCTTTTTTTCCTTTAAAACTTTCATGGTCGAGCAGAGTCTTTGGAGGTGATTTTTTGGGGAAGCTGAGTCTACCATCTCCCCAGATTGCCGGCATTCTGATTAAAAGCAACTTTCCTTTTTACCAACATTTGTCTTTCTTGAGTTTGATTTTTGAGCGGCGAGCAGCCGGACCTAATTCGGTAACACATACACTCTGGAGGTGAACTGAAACAATTTGGTGCATGCCGAGTATGGGACAGACAGATATTCCCTTTTCATTCATTTATTTCTTATATGTGTCAGGTGCTAGTTTAAGTGTTTTCACATAGTAACATTTAATGGAGAAGTTGAGATTTCTGCTCAAAGTGAGAGCCAATAGGCCTTAGAACACATGAGTGTGTTTGCAGGGTGTGAGCAGAGTAGAAACTACGTATAAGGAACCACATGGAGTATAAACAAGTGATAGATAAGAAGCATTCTGTTGAAAGACATCAAGTAAGTTTTTTTTTTCTTTTAACATCTTTATTGGAGTATAATTGCTTTACAATGGTATGTTAGTTTCTGCTTTATAACAAAGTGAGTCAGTTATACATATACATATGTTCCCATATCTCTTCCCTCTTGCGTCTCCCTCCCTCCCACCCTTTCTGTCCCACCCCTCTAGGTGGTCACAAAGCACCAAGCTGATCTCCCTGTGCTATGCGGCTGCTTCCCACTAGCTATCTATTTTACGTTTGGTAGTGTATATATGTCTATGCCACTCTCTCACTTTGTCACAGCTTACCCTTCCCCCTCCCCATATCCTCAAGTCCATTCTCTAGAAGGTCTGTGTCTTTATTCCCGTCTTGCCACTAGGTTCTTCATGACCTTTTTTTTTTTTTTTTTCTTCGATTCCATATATACGTGTTAGCATACGGTATTTCTTTTTCTCTTTCTGACTTACTTCACTCTGTATGACAGACTCTAACTCCATCCACCTCACTACAAATAACTCAATTTCATTTCTTTTTATGGCTGAGTAATATTCCATTGTATATATGTGCCACATCTTCTTTATCCATTCATCTGTTTATGGACACTTAGGTTGCTTCCATGTCCTGGCTATTGTAAATAGAGCTGCAATGAACATTTTGGTACATGACTCTTTTTGAATTATGGTTTTCTCAGGGTATATGCCCAGTAGTGGGATTGCTGGGTCGTATGGTAGTTCTATTTGTAGTTTTTTAAGGAACCTCCATACTGTTCTCCATAGTGGCTGTATCAATTTACATTCCCACCAACAGTGCAAGAGTGTTTCCTTTTCTCCACACCCTTTCCAGCATTTATTGTTTCTAGATTTTTTGATGATGGCCATTCTGACTGGTGTGAGATGATATCTCATTGTAGTTTTGATTTGCATTTCTCTAATGATTAATGATGTTGAGCATTCTTTCACGTGTTTGTTGGCAATCTGTATATCTTCTTTGGAGAAATGTCTATTTAGGTCTTCTGCCCATGTTTGGATTGGGTTGTTTGTTTTTTTGTTATTGAGCTGCATGAGCTGCTTGTAAATTTTGGAGACTAATCCTTTGTCAGTTGCTTCATTTGCAAATATTTTCTCCCATTCTGAAGGTTGTCTTTTGGTCTTGTTTATGGTTTCCTTTGCTGTGCAAAAGCTTTGAAGTTTCATTAGGTCCCATTTGTTTATTTTTGTTTTTATTTCCATTTCTCTAGGAGATGGGTCAAAAGGATCTTGCTGTGATTTATGTCATAGAGTGTTCTGCCTATGTTTTCCTCTAAGAGTTTGATAGTGTCTGGCCTTACATTTAGGTTCAAGTAAGTGTTTTGATCCTAACAGGAAAATAGATATGTCATTCCCTATCAAGGCTTTCTCCCCTCATTAGACTAGAAACTGTATGAGGGCAGGGATCGTTAGCTTCGTTCAACACCACATGGCCAGGGAGATATAGGTCACCTATATAACTCAGCCCATGAGACACAGTAAATAAGCAATAGATAATTGTTAAAGGAATGAATGAAATCCCCCAGACACAGAAACTAGGGAGACTTGAACTGTTATAATGGGATACCAAGTCTTACAGTTCCTGGATGACTTCTTGACTATTTTAGCTACATTGTTGACCTATATTTAAGCAGATATATAAACAAGAGAACAATTTCACTTCCTTCGGACCCACAGCAGAGGAAATGGCAATTAGCAAATAGCAGTGTCCTCGGCTTCCCCTTTTCAGAATCTTCTGGACCATGCTTATTGGTGCCACTGTGGACAGCCTCTGTCCTCAGATCCAAGTACAACTGTCAATTTCCAAGAGGAACTGCATCTGAGTCTCCTGGAATAAGACTCCATGCTGCTGTGGATTTGTTGCTGGTTCTAGGTGAGTGGGCACCACAGAGCAAGACCTGGATGGGATGGATTGTTCAGCGTCCCCAGAGCACTAGTCTCAGATGCCCATAAAAATTCCCTTGGGCTCTGCCCTCAGGCATTCTCTAGGGGTAAAATGGACTGGGAAAGCTTTCCTTGGAATGTGGGCCCCTATCTTCTTAAATAAGAATTTAGCAGCGTGTCAAAATAAAAATTATGACAATAGAAATGTTAATATTTTTTGAGTGCTCACTAGCAATTTGCTAGTATTTTCATCTTACACTAAATACTACCGAGTAGAATTTGTGTCAGAATTGAAGAATAGATAAATCGATGGTTATTATATAATTAACCACATCAAAATGCTAAATAGGAGAAAAATTATGGTGACAACAGGTGCCAATATTATTAGAATAGGTATAAAAAATCAATATCTATTCCTAAAATAAGTATCACAGAACAGAAGATTGCCTACTTAACATAACAAAGAATACCTGTTCTAGATTGACAGCCAATATTATACATAACAGAACAACACTAAAATTGCCATTCAAATTGGAGCTAGAACCAAGATGCTTGCTATCATTATTATTTGTAATAGTTTTTAAATTTTGCCAATACACTAACATTAGTAGCAAAAGTAAGAGGCATACACATTGGAAGGCAAGATTTAAAATATATTATTCATTCTTTATTCATTCCCACCACACTTATTTGGCACTTGCTTGTTTGCTATTGTGTTATGAACTATGCAGCCTCTATTCTTGATTATATCATTCATGTGGTATAGTTTGAAGTACATGAATATGAATTAATTAGGAAGATTCAAGATAAACAACCAAAACAGTGACATCCTTGAATATTATCAAATATTAGTTTGAGATTATAGCAAAGAAATGCCATCTAAAATAGCCATAAAAGTGAAAAAATAGGAGTGCTAAAAATGTTTTTTGACTTATAAAAGGAAATCTATAAAACTGTACAAAGAAAACTTCAATGAATGAAGACATGTCATTAGTCTGGATAGGAACACTAAGGTAGAAGTGTTATAAAGATGTCAGTTCTCCCCAAGTTGATTTATAGATTCCATATAATTTCAATCAAACTACCTGCAGAATTTTCCTGGGAATTCAATAAAATGTTCAAAAACTTATCAGGAAAAATCTATTGGTGAGAGTATCAAAGAATAGATTTTTTTTTTAAAAGAGTAACATTGGAAATCTAATTCATATATTTTAAAAATAGATTCTAGAACAATATAAAAAGATGATGTTATGGGTACAAGATATAAATATAGATCAATGGAAAATAATAGAAATCTAGAAATACGTTCAATTACATATTAGCTTAATTTATGGTAAGTAGACATCATC
Source organism: Balaenoptera ricei (assembly GCF_028023285.1). NCBI lineage: Eukaryota > Metazoa > Chordata > Mammalia > Artiodactyla > Balaenopteridae > Balaenoptera > Balaenoptera ricei. The sequence goes on along the minus strand of NC_082639.1, from coordinate 115,015,136 downwards.
ACACAATAGATATTTACAGATTCCACTGTAAATTTTAAAATAAACCAGATAATTAAGAAATAAGTGTATTTTTTTAATTCTCAGAAACATGGAAAATGAATTAAAACTGTATTGGATTTTTATACAGATTATGTCTTCCTAAATATTGAAGTAGTAGAAAATTCAGAGAAGATTTTCTAAAATAAACATTTGATATTTCTGTTTTATGATACTAATACAACTATAATAAAAATGAGTATTACCTTTGGAAAATATTTACAGCTAATAAGGCAAAGAGCTGAGATATGATGTAAAGAATTCATATAAATTGGCAAAAAAACTTGAAAATGTTTTGGGTAAATGGATAAAGATCATGATGATCTACTAAAAGACACTTCCTGCAGCAGCTGCTTACTTGATCATCCGCTTCACAAAAACCATTGTTGATCCCTAAAACCTAGCAGAGTGCCTGGCACATAGCTGCACTCAATTAATATTTCTTGTATGAATGAGTAAATCCATTCAAGAAACACAGATTAAAACATGGCGGTACAGTTTACAGTCAATAAATTTGCAACAGCAACAATAATCCCAGAAGGCTACATGCTAGTTTCCCAGTGCGGTAAGATTGAGTGAAGCAAATGCAGTCACATTGCTCCTGACAGCGGAAGTGGTAAAGCATATCTGGAAAGCCAGTTAAAAAATGGCATGTATGTTGACCTAGGAATCCCAGTTCTGGGAATCTAAAGTAAAGGGGTGAGCATGGAGAAGAAAATATGCACCATGATGTTCACTGTATTTATTATAATATGATAATATCAAAGAAATGAAAGCAGAATTCTAAACTGTACCTTAACAAGCACTAAAATTAGGTTAAGATAATACACATACAAGAAAAATGTTTGGAAGGAAATAGTGAAATCTGATGAGCAGTGGAATTGAAAATATATATGGGCAGTTATATTTTTTTAAATATAAATAATATTTAAAACATTTGAAAAATAAGAGTTTCAAACTTCAATTCTGATAGTAGGCTTAGCATTTTTACTCTGATATATCCCTGTTACATTGCAAAACTACATAAATGGTCTTTTTTTATTTAAAAAGGAGAAATTTGATACCCACTTCTGTGTTCTTAATAATTCTCTCTCTTCCCACTGTCATAGCCCTATCACACTGTATTGTAATTTCTTATCAACTTAACATCTCCTCCATTAGACTGTAATTTTCTTGAGGGTAGGGGCAGTGTCTTATTCTTGGTAACTCTAATATTTAGACCCACTCCTGGCACAGTAAGTATTTACCAAACGCTTGTTGAATAAATGAGTGCGTGAACAAGGAAGTTGCTTCCACTGAGTGCCCTTATAAAGGGACAATCCCCCAGATGAGAACTTGGTGAGATCAGACTTCTGCTAAGCCCTTCTCTGGGCAACAAAGTCAAACCAGAGAGCAGGTAAGGGAGACCAGTGCCGAGGAAAGGGAACGGCTAGACGTCTTTCTCCACTGTCCTTCTTGCCTCTGGGCTATTCCACACTAGCGTCTGGGACCAAAAAAGAGAACTGCTGAGTAGCCAATAGGTCCTGATGATGAACTGCAGAAGTGTCCATCGGCTGTTTGGGTAGGGACAGGGCAACATAGAGAAGGCAAAGAAAGGCAGATAAAGTGTGAGTGTGCAGCTGAGAACGGGATCCCTGTACTGTGCTAATTTCTCATGTCTCTCTCTCTTGCAGTTCCTGGCTGAGGAGAGTCCTGCAAGTTCCTCTTTGTTTCTTCTTCATGGCCTTGGAGTTATAGTGCCTGGCACAGGAGCCTGGGGAAGATTGTAGCAATCCTTCTCCCCACAGCGGCAGGGAAGTGTCCCCCTTTCCCCTAGGCCGTCATTCTAGTCCTATCTACCTCTCTGTTCCTGGCACCTTCCTGCTCTGCTCTGCTCGAGAGTTTACTTTCTGACCTTTTCTGCAAAAGGAGGAGGACGCACCTGACAAAGGAAAGGCAGGTAAGGAGACAGTGTCTTCACCTGGCTGCAGGTGCATGAAGTCTCCTGGGAGCACCCCAGCTGGAAGTCCATTTTAGGAACAGGGAGGCAGCTCGGACAGAAATATTCACAGGAAATGTCTCACCCAAATCTTTGATCCAGGCTCAGAACAAACTCCTGTCATTTCCATCCTTTTTACCTACAAACTCAATATTTCATATTGACCCTGTCTCAACTTGTTATTTCCTGGTCTGAGCAAGAGTCAGAGCTGTTTTGGGGTGTGGGAGGAGGAACTGTTTACTCATTTGTCTGATTCATTTCAGGCCCTGATACTCATAAAGAATCATACGAGAAAGTCCCATAACTACCCCAGAGCAATGTGGGCTCCTCACTTCCTTGGCACCAGCCAAGCAAGGGATGAGGGTTTTGGCAGCCAATCCAAACGTAGGGTCTCTTTCTCTTTCTTTCTCTGTCTCTTTCTTTCTCAGGCAGACAGCATGGTTTAGTAGAAAGACTATGGCCTTAAAATTCAGCGAATGAGGTTCAAATCCTATCTTTGCTACACTCTAGCTCTGTGACCATGGGCAAAATGGCCTGATCCCCCACTGACTTACATGTTTACAAATAAGACATGATGATAATGACCCCATGGGTATTCGTGAGGATTCAGTGACCTCATGTAAAGAGTATAACTAGGTGCCTGGCGCCCAGTGGAAACTTGATTCATGACAGGTTCCTTCCATCTGCTGCCCAACCAAAAGCTGTGCTCTCTTCCATCCTCCATGGACCACCATCTTCCAAGGCACAGTGGTAACAATGACTTGCAAAGCATCCCTCTACCCAGGAACAGAGAGAGCATGATGAGCCTATGGAAGAATATGGACTAAAAATTTCATTTCAAATGCTATTTAAGAGACACGTGCTGGGAAGAAATGGACAGATTCTTAGAAATGCACAAACTGCCGAGACTGAACCAGGAAGAAATAGAAAATATGAACAGACCAATCACAAGCACTGAAATTGAAACTGTGATTAAAAACCTTCCAACAAACAAAAGACCAGGACCAGATGGCTTCACAGGTGAATTCTATCAAACATTTAGAGAACAGCTAACACCTATCCTTCTCAAACTCTTCCAAAATATTGCAGAGGGAGGAACACTCCCAAACTCATTCTACGAGGCCACCATCACCCTGATACCAAAACCAGACAAAGATGTCACAAAGAAAGAAAACTACAGGCCAATATCACTGATGAACATAGATGCAAAAATCCTCAACAAAATACTCGCAAACAGAATCCAACAGCACATTAAAAGGATCATACACCATGATCAAGTGGGGTTTATCCCAGGAATGCAAGGATTCTTCAATATACGCAAATCAATCAGTGTGATACACCATATTAACAAATTGAAGGAGAAAAACCATATGATCATCTCAATAGATGCAGAGAAAGCTTTCGACAAAATTCAACACCCATTTATGATAAAAGCCCTGCAGAAAGTAGGCATAGAGGGAACTTTCCTCAACATAATAAAGGCCATATATGACAAACCCACAGCCAACATTGTCCTCAATGGTGAAAAACTGAAACCATTTCCACTAAGATCAGGAACAAGACAAGGTTGCCCACTGTCACCACTATTATTCAACATAGTTTTGGAAGTGTTAGCCACAGCAATCAGAGAAGACAAAGAAATAAAAGGAATCCAAATCGGAAAAGAAGAAGTAAAGCTGTCACTGTTTGCAGATGACATGATACTATACATAGAGAATCCTAAAGATGCTACCAGAAAACTACTAGAGCTAATCAATGAATTTGGTAAAGTAGCAGGATACAAAATTAATGCACAGAAATCTCTTGCATTTCTATACACTAATGACGAAAAATCTGAAAGTGAAATTAAGAAAACACTCCCGTTTACCATTGCAACAAAAAGAATAAAATATCTAGGAATAAACCTACCTAAGGAGACAAAAGACCTGTATGCAGAAAATTATAAGACACTGATGAAAGAAATTAAAGATGATACAAATAGATGGAAAGATATACCATGTTCCTGGATTGGAAGAATCAACATTGTGAAAATGACTCTACTACCCAAAGCAATCTACAGATTCAATGCAATCCCTATCAAACTACCACTGGCATTTTTCACAGAACTAGAACAAAAAATTTCACAATTTGTATGGAAACACAAAAGACCCCGAATAGCCAAAGCAATCTTGAGAACGAAAAATGGAGCTGGGGGAATCAGGCTCCCTGACTTCAGACGATATTACAAAGCTACAGTAATCAAGACAGTTTGGTACTGGCACAAAAACAGAAATATAGATCAATGGAACAGGATAGAAAGCCCAGAGATAAACCCACGCACATATGGTCACCTTATCTTTGATAAAGGAGGCAAGCATATACAGTGGAGAAAAGACAGCCTCTTCAATAAGTGGTGCTGGGAAAATTGGACAGATACATGTAAAAGTATGAAATTAGAACACTCCCTGACACCATGCACAAAAATAAACTCCAAATGGATTAAAGACCTAAGTGTAGGACCAGACACTATCAAACTCTTAGAGGAAAACATAGGCAGAACACTCTATGACATACATCACAGCAAGATTCTTTTTGACCCAGCTCCCAGAGAAATGGAAATAAGAACACAAATAAACAAATGGGACCTAATGAAACTTAAAAGCTTTTGCACAGCAAAGGAAACCATAAACAAGACCAAAAGACAACCATCAGAATGGGAGAAAATATTTGCAAATGAAGCAACTGACAAAGGATTAATCTCCAAGATTTACAAGCAGCTCATGCAGCTCAATAACAAAAAAACGAACAACCCAATCCAAAAATGGGCAGAAGACCTAAATAGACATTTCTCCAAAGAAGATATACAGATGGCCTACAGACACATGAAAGAATGCTCAACATCATTAATCATTAGAGAAATGCAAATCAAAACTACAATGAGATATCATCTCACACCGGTCAGAGTGGCCATCATCAAAAAATCTAGAAACAATAAATGCTGGAGAGGGTGTGGAGGAAAGGGAACTCTCTTGCACTGTTGGTGGGAATGTAAATTGATACAGCCACTATGGAGAACAGTATGGAGGTTCCTTAAAAAACTACAAATAGAACTACCATACGATCCAGCAATCCCACTACTGGGCATATACCCTGAGAAAACCATAGTTCAAAAAGAGTCATGTACCAAAATGTTCATTGCAGCTCTATTTACAATAGCCAGGACATGGAAGCAACCTAAATGTCCATCGACAGATGAATGGATAAAGAAGATGTGGCACATATACACAATGGAATATTACTCAGCCATAAAAAGAAATGAAATGGAGGTATTTGTAATGAGGTGGATGGAGTTAGAGTCTGTCATACAGAGTGAAGTAAGTCAGAAAGAGAAAAACAAATACAGTATGCTAACACATATATACAGAATCTAAGGAAAAAAAAAAAAAAGGCCATGAAGAACCTAGTGGCAAGACGGGAATAAAGACACAGACCTACTAGAGAATGGACTTGAGGATATGGGGAGGGGGTGGGGTGAGATGTGACAGGGTGAGAGAGTGTCATGGACATATATACACTACCAAATGTAAAATAGATAGCTAGTGGGAAGCAGCCGCATAGCACAGGGAGATCAGCTCGGTGCTTTGTGACCACCTAGAGGGGTGGGATGGGGAGGGTGGGAGGGAGGGAGATGCAAGAGGGAAGAGATATGGGAACATATTGTATATGTATAACTGATTAACTCTGTTATAAAGCAGAAGCTAACACACCATTGTAAGGCAATTATACTGCAATAAAGATGTTTAAAAAAAAAAAAAGAGAGACACGTGCTGGAAAGCACCAGTGCTGTACCCTGAACTTGAGTCCCAGTGACCCTGTGTACCTGGTAGACTCTTCAGGTGAGGGAGAGGAGGGTCAGTCTTCAGAAATCATCTGCTCCTGAGTGAAGGGTAAAATTCATGAGGAAAAAGCAAAACTGTCATTGAAGAAACTATGAATGGATAGGTTTTGTGGGGAAAGGGAGTGCAAGATATCAACAGGCACCCAGAGGATGGAAAATCAAGGAGTGAATTGAATGTCTACTGTCTGTTGCAGACTGGCTGGTTCTCCAGGTCCCACACTCTGTCTTTGAAGGGGATAGAGTGATTCTGAGTTGCTGGGGAAGGGAGGGAGGGGAACTGAATGAAATGATTTACTACAAGGATGGGAAAAAACTTGCTGCTTGACATAGAGAATGGACTTGAGGACACGGGGAGGAGGAAGGGTAAGCTGGGATGAAGTGAGAGAGTGGCATGGACATATATACACTACCAAATGTAAAATAGCTAGCTAGTGGGAAACAGCCGCATAGCACAGGGAGATCAGCTAGGTGCTCTGTGACCACCTAGAGGGGTGGGATAGGGAGGGTGGGAGGGAGACGCAAGAGGGAGGAGATATGGGGGTATACCTATATGTATAGCTGATTCACTTTGTTATAAAGCAGAAACTAACACACCGTTGTAAAGCAATTATACTCCAATAAAGATGTTAAAAAAAAAAAAGAAAAAACTTGCTGCTTTTACAAGGAACTCAAGCTTCAGCATACCAAAAGTGGTCTCCAGATACAATGGCTTATATAATTGCGCTGCTTTCTGAGAAAGGTTATGTATCTCTGTGGCAAAGAACTTCAAACCTTGTAAGGGTCAAAATTCAAGGTAATGACTACACTCCAGGTATAGCAAGGTTGGGTGCAAACAAGGCTCGTCAAGGAGCGGGGAGGCAGAGGGTGTGCTCATCAAGCTTCCCTAGAAAGCCATGGGTAGAAATTATGATACTTCAGTTGTGCCAGGGAGTTGGGTGGTGATTCTACTGACTTGGTTTTGTAAGACTTATCTGATAGTGCTGAGAACATAGATGAGTCTCTCCAGGTGCTCTGAGCCTCGCTGCCCTGGGATTATGTCTGTTCTTCTCTTTAGAGCTGTTTCCACCTCCTGTGCTGACAGCTAACACCGTCTGGCCCACCAAGGAGAGTCTAGTAACCCTAACCTGTGAGACTCCGCTCTGTCCACAGAGTCAGATGCCCAACTTCAATTTCACCTCTTCAGAGATGTCTAGGACCTAGGGTCATGCTGGAGCAGCTCCCCAAAGCTCCAGATCACTGCCAGGTGGAAAGAAGACTCAGGGTCTTCCTGGTACAAGGTACAGAAGTGACTTCCTGTGTCTGGTAACAGAGCCAGAGATTCCAAATTTATGTGCAGAGTGAGTTTTGGTGAAAAGGGACACTGGGGCTGGAAAAGGGAGGTAGGGCAGGGCATTATTCAGACCTTAGTTCCTTCTTTTCCCATAAGATGGGGATGGGGGTCTGTTCCAGAGAGATCCTGAGGCTATCCTGAGCTCCTCTCATTTCTAATAGTGCTTTAGGACTGGAATGGTTACCGAGAGGCTTCAAGAATCATAAAACTTCAGAATGTCCACCACATTCCTCTTAACTTTACCTTTCCTATTGTAATATAATCAGCTATATACTGGGTGCCTATTATTATGCTATAGAGGCTTTGCAGGGAGCTGACAGTCAGCTAGAGAGTAGCCTAGTACCAAATCCAATACAATAGGATTTGAGAGAACAGAGAGATCCGTTTTATATCGGAGCAATTAGAGAAGATAGTATTGAAGCAGAGGGTCTTCATGTAGGTCTGAAAAGAAGGGAGAGAAGCAGTTTATCATCTTGCGTGATGTCCCTTTAAAGGAGGGCTAATATTTTCCATTATTCTTCCTAGTTCTCAGCACAAGACTTCTACCCATTGTCACCAAGCACAAGCCCAAGGATTTTTTCCCTGGTGTTGCCCACCCTGGCCCCCTAGGGGAAATAAGCTCCTGAAATGAGTACATTATGAGATGAGGAACCTCATGTGACTGAAGGCTGAGAAGTGAGAATCTTGCCTCCCACAGAAATATACTCAGGATTGACACCCAGCATCCTCAATTCGTACTCTACAAAGATCTCTCTTTTCTGATCTTGCTCAAAATTTCCAACTCCATCTGCTGTCACTTTTAGGGTGATACCAACCACTTCAGCCTTGATGTTCCCAAGAGTCAAGCCTCACCTGCTGTCTCCTATTCACACAGGGATCCCTGTGTCTTGTGTCTCCATGGAAACTCTGCCCCCAAAGGGCAGGTGATTGAAAGGAAGGCACTGGTCCTTGTCTGCTCTGTGTCTGAAGGCGCAGGGGACATCACCTTTTGCTGACACAGAGGGGACGTGAAGGAGAGTTTGGGGACAAAAACATGGCATTTCCAGGGAGCAGAGCTGTAAATCCTTGTTATCACGGAGGGCCAGGCTGGGGGATACTACTCTACAGCTGACAACAGCTATGGCCTCATCCAGAGTGAGGCAGTAAATATCACTGTGAGAAGTGAGTTTCACCCACCCACAGTTCAGTCAGAGGTACTCAAACTGGACTCAGGGATCCTTTGGGTCATGAGAACACTTTAAGGTGATCATAGGGACCAGAGCTATGAAGAGATAATTCTTTTCTGACAAAGGCAGACCTTCCAAAATGAACAGCTGCTTTAGGGGAACTACAAATTCGGTAGAAAAAAAATAAGATAGTAAGATGAAAGAGATGAAAGAACACTGATGCTGTCAGCCAGCCGGAGAAAGGCTTCCTGGAATTCATCCTCACAGCTCTGGGGTAAATGCCTCTACAGCTGTGCTGTTCAATACAGTGGCCGCTCATCACATTTGGCTGTTTACATTTAAATTAATTAAAATAAGAAATTTTCTCTTTTATTCACACTAGTCACATTTCAAGTGCACAACAGCCATATGGGGTAGTGGCTGCCATACTGAGCAGCACGGAAATAGAGCATTTCCACCATTGCAGGAAGTTCTGTTGGACAGCCCTGATCTAAGGATTAAATCTGGAATGTGGGAACAGAGGCAGGGGTAGGTGGTGAACTGTCAAGAGGAAGAGACCCTCTCTGACAGCCCGCGGTCCCCCTCAGGTCCTGTGTGTCACCCTGTCCTCACCCTCAGGGCTCCCGGAGCCCAGGCTGTGGTGGGGAACGCGATGGAGCTTCCCCGTGAGGCCCGGAGAGGCTCTCCCCCATCTTGTACTGGTTTTGTCATGAGGATGTCAGCCTGGGGACCAGCTCGGCCCCATTTGGAGGAGGAGCATCCTTCATTCTCTCTCTGACCACAGAACATGCTGGAAACTACTCTGTGAGGCTGACAATGGCCTGGGGGCCCAGCGCAGTGAGGCACTGCTATTCAATGGCATTTGTGTGTTGCTTGAGCCTGGGTTACACACTTCCCTTCCAGAGGAAAGACTCTAAGCGTGCCGGTCAATGAGAAAGGGCATTTGGTTAAGATTGGGGCTCCTCGGGAATTCCCTGGTGGTCCAGTGGTTAGGCCTCCGCACTTTCACTGCCATGGCCCAGGTTCAGTCCCTGGTCAGGCAACTGAGATCCCACAAGCCATGTGCCACAGCCAAAAAAAAAAAAAAAAAAAAAAAAAATTGGGGTTCCTCAGTGACTCATACTGGAAATAGAGACTACTAGAAATTGTGAAAGTTAGCAGCCAGCCTCACACTAGCCTGAGAGGAGTGGACTACACTCCAGGTCATTGGACAAATAACTGAACATCCACTTAACCATTTCAAACTAAGGCAAAACTCACTGGGACCCCTGCCCCATCCCCGACCTCACGCCCCCTCCCCCGCAGTATCTGCAGATTTCCAGCCTGAGTCCCAGGCCTCTCTCTTCAGAACCTGCAGAGGACAAGAGCCACCTTCCGGAGGCAGTGATGGCGGGGAGGTGGGGGGAGTCACTGCTTGGTTTCCTGGCAACTGCTGCTCTGTTTTTTACTTAAGGTTCCAGAGGAAGTCAGGTTTGTAACTTCTGCTTTTACTCTTTGTTGCTCTATCATTGATTATCACCCAAAATGCTCCTTGGGTGCAGCAGGTGGCATACACGTAGTCTGGAAGCTGCCACCCAGTGGGTGAGGCTGTCAGTTAAAGTAATTCAACCCTCCAAGAAAGTGCTTTACATATGTGAGTTCAAGTGAGACTGATTGCCCATTTACATTTGTTTATTCAATAGAACTCTGACAAAGTAGCTATGCGTTAGAAACAATCTCCATGAAGAGGCATAGACAAGAGAAATACAACAGGGAACTAGATTTGAAAAGAAATAATCTGAGTATTCTAAGTACTATAGAATATAATACAATGGGTATATTAAGTACAGTATAACTGGCATATTAATTATAATATATTATAATATACTATATTATGCATAATTATATATGATAATGTATAATATAATAGAAAGAGCCTTGGATTGGAAGTAAAGAGATGAGTTCTAGCCACAGTTCTGCCACTTGCTGGGTGGGATATATTAAAAACCTACCAAGACAATGATTTTATCTCTCGGACCTTCTTTTTCTTTCTCTGAAAATGGGGATATTAATGCATCCTCTCCTTGCCCTCACATAGAGGCATTCTGAGGATAACATGAAGTACACAATCATTTTATATAAAATGTCTTTTACTTCATTTACTCATTTAGTTATACCTCTAATTCATTGCAAGAAGGACTTGAGAAAGCTTGTGACAAAAACATTGACAATTAGAGAAGAATGAAGTGCAAGTAGAGAATCAAGCCCGTGGAAAACATAAATAGATGGAAGTCAGCCACAGCTTGCTTACCTCAGCTTGTACTCACACAGAGACAGGTCCTAGGCTGCCCTCTTGGTAGCAGGAGGGTGCTGGCTACTCCAAGCCTGGCTCTTGTTTAATGCTCAGGATCCAGATGGCTCCTGCAGAAGTCTCAGGAGAACTTGGGACGAGCCAGCCTGGAGCATGAATGGCACATGTCCCACCCTTCACAGGAGTAAGGAAGGAGGAGGCAACCTCACCCAAACCTCATGAACCAAGCACAATTGTCATCTAATAGGTGAGGGGTGCCTCCCCCCAGAAGAAGACTTTATTGGACACACAAAGCCAGCTAAAATCTTGACAATAGACAATCCAATATCACTACCTTGACTCCAAGAAGTCACTTGTTCCAAAATTAATATAGGCTAGGTCCTTTACCCACAATGGAATAATCACATTTCCTCTCCCAATTCAGCCCGTTTCCATCACCTTTTTCAATTCTTATGCCCTAAGAAGAGCTGTTAATCCCAAGAGAGGCTTTTGATGTTTCTCTCTGGGGAGTCTTTCCACTACTTTTACCTTTTTAAAAAAAGGCTCTTGTAATATTATGCCATAATGCACTTACTAGATGGATTAGGGACGCCCAGCATATTGGAGCCAAGGACAGCACTTCCATCCTTAGGAGCCCTCCAGATATCCAGCAAGCTCACATAAAGACAATGTCAAAATTAGAGAAAATCCTAACACAGGGAAGGAAAAGGACCCCGGCCCTCACTTAATATCCCCAGTCACAAAAGCAGCCTATTAAAATGCCCTGTGCCAAGAGACTGCAGAAGACCTTCAGAGCGAAATGTCCCCATGAAGATACTAACCAGAGGGACAGAAGGGAGCCTGGCACACACCAAACAAGTGGTTGCAGATCTCCATGGCCTTGAAGGGTATTTAGAGTGTTTTAAAGCGCCTTATTTTCAGGACAGAGGAAGGAAGAATATAGACTCCAGCAGGATGAAAACTACCCTGCCTGCTAAGGGTACCTGTTAAAGTTCATGTTTACTTCATTTAAATATTCACTTTTTAAACCTTCCAGGCAAGACTGTATATTACTTGTGCAAAGCAAATCAGTGATGGCCAAATAATTAAAATCCTCAAGAATTCAAAATTGTGGGTCCTTTAATTTCAAAATCAAGTATGTCCTGAATATATGCTATAAGATTACCCTGAACTCTGCCTATCTGGGACACAGAACAGAATCACAGCCTCTTAGGACTGGAAGAAACCAGGTCAGAGTCACCACACAGTACAACTCCAGGGGATGCCATTCACATGGTAGTCTACAGAGACAGCATCCCATAGGGTTAAGTAGCATAGCCCTGGAGTCAATAAATCTGGCTGCACAACAGAATCAGCCATAGAATAAACAAATATCTGATCCCAGCCCAGACTTACTGAATCTGAATTTTTGGAAATGAGGATCAAGAAATGGTATTTATTTAATTCCCTGAGTAACTCAAAAGCACAGCCAGGTTTGGGCTAATTCGTAAAACTAACAAAATAATAATAATAAAAAAAATAGTAGCAATATCTTCACCGTGTGTCAAATGCTGTTACCGTCACTTTAGCATGCATTGACTAATTTAATCTTCATTTGAGAGGTATTATTATTATTACTGTTTTCCCCATTTCACAAATACAGAAACAAGAGGTACAGGAATGATGAGTGACCTTAAAGTGACCCAACTACAGGCTGGCTGAAGAAGTGTGGCCCCAGAGCTCATGTTTAATGCACTACACTATACTCATAAAGAGCACACCAAGGTCTACAGAAGCTAAGTGATTCGTTTAGGTTACACAGCCAGTAGCCAAATCGCTAAATTTTCCAGGTGTAAAGCACCTGCTGTCTGCCCCTGGGAAGACAGGCATTTCACATTTTTCATTCATTCCACTAACATATATTAAGCACTAATTCAATGCCAGGCACTGTGCCAGGAGCAGGGGGTCACGTAGATTGTGGGATGCTTATTCTGACTGCAAACTTCCCAGCAAGGGGACTTCCAGACCGTCATCTACTGATACGTGAAATGAGTGGACGCCTTTTATGCCAAATCCATCCTAGAGAGACCTTCCCCTTGGCAAACACTAGTTCTTCCCCGCCTCACAGGAGCAGGTTCTGGTGCCGACCCCCACAGGTGAGGTCTCTGTGTCTAGTCCATATTTATGTGTTGGTTCATTTATTCAACATCTAGTGTGCAAAGGATGCTGGAACTCTCCTTCTGACTTATTTAACACTCAAAATGGAGAACTTGGAAAATGGCTCAAAAATAGAAATTTGAACGTGCCATGTTCTGCATCCCTCCCCCTTTCTAACCCTACCTTGCAACACTCTATGCCTTTCTGGGTACTGAATCCTCTGAAACTCTGTCTACACTTTAGCCCCCTGGCCAACCTTTCTTCTCCTCCTAATTCACTGTCCCAAGGACTGACACATATTTCTGTGCTTTCAGAAACTTTCAGCCCAGGTCTCCTGGGATGCCTCTACTCTAGCTCACCTGCCCCAGCCAGGGACCAGGAGCCCATGTATAGCAATGGTGAACACTGCTGTTAGGTCAGGGCTCCAGGTGAGGAAAGGTGTAGGGAAAGGGCCAATGAGGTGAGGCTTGTAGGGATGTCCTTGACATCCCAGGTCCTGCGGAGACTCATTTGGGGTTGTCAAGGTAAGTATGAAGCATGTGGTCGGGAAAAGCGCCTGTGTGAGTCCTTGACCACCACCACCTGTCTAATCTTGTCCCCTCTTTCAGTGAATCCAGTGTGTCCGTGCATGGTTTACTCCCAGGTCTGGAGCACCCAGCAGGGACAGAAGGGTACAGGTAAGCTTTGGGGCAATGCTGTTGTCTTCACTGGAGCTGAGGGGGTAAGTGGGCTGTTAGGCACAGCAGAGCTTTCCAGAGCAGCAATGTCTGTCCCTTGGCACTGATAGCAGTCATCGCCCTGCACATGAGAAGACAACGTGGGTCTCTCCTGATGGCTGAATCTTTCAGAGCCTGCTGCTATTGTATCTCTTTCCTGTCTTGGGAGAGAGGTTGAAACGCTGGGGGACGGTTTAAGGACTGGGCTGTAAGGGGCTTGCTGTTTTTCACCGCTCATGACTTTCTAATTTCCTCCCCAGCAGAGCACCTAGAAACACGTCTGGAAGGCAAGTGGGTCCATGTTTCTGGCTTGTCTCTTCCCAGGACTTATTCTCCCTTAATGAAGCACGTAGTTCAATGCATTAGACACAGTGGGCCCTCAACAAAAACAGTAACTTCCTTTCTCTCATGAGCTTTTTCCCCTCAGAATTCCTCCGTTGTCTGTCCTAAGGTGGGGAAAGGGTAGCCTCCAGAAGCCTCAGCTGAGCATGAAAGGAGCCTGAGAGGCACCTGCAGTGAGTCAGAACAGGTCCTGCAGGCATGTCTTGACCTTGACTCAGATCACTGGGGTCTTCAGGTGCCCACCAGGATAACCGTGTACTTCTCTCCCAGGACTCCTCAGCCATTATTTCAAGGAAAAGGATTATTTGCCAGGGATTGAGCAAGGAAAGTCAGGGCTAAGAAGTACGCCACGAGGATGCTAGAGAAGGTTATGAGAATATCCAGTCCCCATGACCTGCTTGTGACCCAGACCCTGAGTTTCCTTCAGGGACCAGGCGTTGCTGTTGGAGCCGTCTTTCCAGTTTTCTTCATGCCCTCACCTGGACTATCCCTATCCCACCCTGAGGTGGAGCCAGAACAGGCCAGGGGCCCTCAGCCAGGAGACCCAGGTCACAGACAGGACACAAAGGCAAGGGGACCCTTGTGAGTAGGAGCTGCCCACAAATCCCCTGAGGGCCAGCTTTGCAGTCAGCACCTGCACACAGTGAGCAGAAGCCTTGGGCCTCCGTTAGCAAGTTGCAGGGCCCGTGGGGGAGACCTTGAAGAATCCTTGAGTTTAATTGTGAGAGAGGGCTCTCGACTTGGCAAGCAGTGGGAGGAGATGTAGACTCAGCAACTCACACTGCAAAATTGGTGTCCCTGTCAGAAACTGTGATTCTGCTGTCCAGTGAATCCTCGTGCCAGAGCAAGATCTGATTTCTCTTAACAACATTCCTGAACAGCGTCAACTCATGATCTTGCCCTCTTTGCTTTGGTCACAAGAAACCAAGACCTGAACTTTCAAGCACTTTTACCATCAGGCAAGACCTTGCGGTATGTGTGTCATGTTCTAATTCCACTCCTGGCTTTGGTTTACTAGTTTACCCCATTTCTTCACCTTTCATCTTTCGACATCCATTTAAGTCTTGATCGTCATATATATTTTTATATATATTCTAGCTTCATGAGGCTAGAATAAATCAATAAATTAAACATAATAATGTAGCATAAGTAATTCTAATTGGAATAAAAAAACTAGTTGTGAAAAACAAACTCTTGCAATGACTTCCTGTATCAATGGTAATATATTTTTATATTCATCTGCTTCTACTACAGTAATGTAGTCAGACTACATTATATTACATTAATGTAGCTTAATTATATGAAAAACTACCTTAAAGCCATTAAGTTCCTAGCTAAAGGGTTTCTTTCCTCACTCTGTACCTTCTACTTCCCATTCCCCCCCCACCAAAACCCAAATTAATTCTTAAAACTGCTTCTAGATTAACTTTTAACTTCACATAAATTTAAAAGAAAAAGAAATGACTTTCTTAGGCAATTTAAGTGTAAATATTCTTTCCAGAATCGTTCTTTAGATACCATCAGCCTTAATTTCATATCCATTTAATCCCTAGTCCTAGAGATTTCGAATAGTTATGAAATAAGGCTTTCATACCAAGAAATACAAAATAATTGAGACCAATATAAATCTGCCTTTACAGAAAGTTTACTGCACTGTCCCTGAAAGCAGAGACCTGTCCCTTTTATTCCAAAATTTTCAAAGCCCATGGTCCCCCAAATACCACAGACTGTCTCTCCTATCTTCCTTATCCCCACCTTTACCTCCTACCCTACACTACCTTCAGTCTCTTTGCTCTGGATTGCATGAAAAATTTAAATCTTTGAAATGTTTCCAGAAACTTTAGGCAAATTAGACAAGACATATATTTCTGAAACAAAAGGGAGGAAAATAAATTCTAAAAAGGAGAAATGATGAGTCAAACAGCCCCTGGTCACTGCAGAAATAATAAAAAGGTCACAGACAAAGGGAAGGAGAAAAAAAAAAGAAGAAAGGAAAACCTGACAACTACCTCTGTTGAAGTTGAGATAAGCAATGGTTAACTTTATTTGTCGACAGGACTGGGCTCAGGGATGCCCAGATCACTGGTAGAATATTAATTGTGGGTGTATCTGTGAAGGTGTTTCTGGGAGAGGTTAGCATTTGAATCAGTAGACTGAGTATAAAAGACCCAGCCTCATCAATGCAGGTGAGCATCATGAAATCTGTTGACTGCCAGATTAGAACAAGAAGGTGGAGAAAGGGCTTGAGTTGGGACATTGATCTGCTCCTGCCTTCGGACCTCAGCACTCCTGGTTCTTGGACCTTCAGACTCAGATTGGTTACACCACTGGCTCCAGTGGCTCTCAGGCCGTCAGGTTTGGACTGGAACTACACCACTGGCTTTCCTGGGCTCCCAGCTTGCAGACAGTAGATCATGAGACTTCTTAGCTTTCTTAATCATGTGAGTCCATCCCTCATAATAAATCTCTTTTGATATACCTACATATATTCTACTGGTTCTGTTTCTCTGGAGAACCCTAACAAAAATACAAAGCACAAAGGACTATCTAGGTCAACAAAAAGGAGGATGGTGTGTTTGGAATAAAAGCATGCATACTCCACCTAGCAGCACTTGCCGCTGTGCTCTGGAGCTAGCAATCCTGACATGCAACCGCCAGTAAGTTACAAACCAGTGAGATCTAAAAATAAAATGAGGGTCTGAGAATGTCTGGTTGACACAGTGGTTAAAAAAGATAACTGCAGAGACTTAGCAATATGAGGTTCACAAGGTATATTTTGGGCTAGAATCTTCCCCCCTCTGTTTTTGGAAGAGAGATGACCTTGTAGAACAAAAAGAGAACAAGATTTGGACTGGAGGGGAATGTTGACTGATTTTTTACCAGTTGTCTGACCTTGGGAAATTCTTATCCTCTCTGAACCTCGGTTATCTTACCTATAAAATGGGAGTAAATGCTCTTATCTCATAGGGCTATTAAAAGATTGAGACCTTCTAAGAAATAAATGTCTTTTGTAAAGAAGGCATGTAATAAATGGTAATTTTAATATTTGAATTATTGTTATCATCATTATTATGGGAAAGATTGTCTCTTACAGACATTCCAAAAACAATTTATCAAGAGGTTTCTAGTGAATTTTACCCATGTTGCTACTACCCCCTTTTTTCAAACATAGGCACATACCTAAAACCCTACATGCATTCTACATACCCTTATGTATTCTAATCAATGGAGTAGACTTTGCAGAAAGCTCACGTCTCTTCTCCAGTCTTCAGGTAATATTTTAGTCAGGGTTCTTGGTTCTAGCAACAGAAGTCAATTCTGGCTCTCTTTTCAAAAAGGGGATACTTTACTGAAAGTATGTCAGAGACTCAGAAAATGGGAGGACTGGGCTTAGGAAATGAATAGGAACAAGAGAGAGTGGGAGGCCCAAGCAGTAGGGACCACAGCAAATGTCGTGCTACAGAAATGTTGTGATCCACACACGGACCTGTCCACCGCAGCAACCCTGCACCCTAACGCCACCAGCTCAAGCTGCAAAGTCCCGGGGCAAAGGACTGACTGACCGAGCCTAGGTCACACATCCATCTCTTGACAACCCAGGAATAGGGGGTGGAATAATCTTGTTCACTGGGCTTTTAAAAGGAGAGGCTGCCCTATTTCCCACCAAGACCATACATTGGGTTAGTCCACCTAAAAGGAAATCAAAGTGATGGTAAGAAGTGTGTGTTGTACTCAAGAGATCAAATAAATAAGTAAATAACAAGAGTCTACTAAATATAGTAACTTGGGCATTGTAGAATATGACTAATTGGGTCTATACCCTTATTTTTCTCCTTAAATTGCAGAGAATATCCATGGGGATATGATTCTTTGAACATCCACTTCTTATAAATTTTTCATCCTAACTTCATGAGAACGTCAATAACCACAACTCTCATAGCAGCTTTGGGGCATCGAGAGTTTGCAAGTCAGTGATACTATTTATATTCCAGTATTTACCCCTGGACATCTTCATGAGAGTGCCAAGTTCTGCTGGTCCCAGCTCCACAGATAACTAAAATTATTTGTGTATGGCCTGCTTTAGCACCCCACACCTCACCCCTTACCGCCACGCATACCCACACTCACCAAGTTCCATTCCTGACTGGAAAACTAGGACATTAAAAGAACTTGCATCTCAGAAGTTCTGGATTCTATACGTTCCAATCACAGATTTATTTGATTAATCAGAGTGTTTTCTTAACTCTACTTTCTACTATGGAATGGAAGATTTGTGATTAGAGGTATTTTGTGATCCTTATAAAAATACCTTGCTGGTGTGACTTACCCTGATACAGAAGGATCAATTTCTTCTTGCTTTTCTCTCAATTTATACCACCATTAACTCCCACAAACCAACAATAAACTCAATCCAGCTCTGGCAACCACACATATGCTGAGATTTTTTTTTTTCTTTTTTTTTAAATTCTGAAGTTCTTCAAGGTAGGAACTCCACCCAGTTGCCAAGAACTGGACCAGGAGATAAGCTTAGGAAATCCTCCAACTATCTGAACCTAAGAAATGTCTTCTTGGGCTTGAGAGACCATTATATTCAGAAGTAACAGGATGAATGGAGAAGGGAGAGAAGAAAGGGTCCTTGGATCCTGTCCTACTCCCCCAAGCAGAACCCTTTCTTGGAAAATTGATGGTTCAGTGTTCTTCATCTCTTTGGGTATCCCATCTTTTTTTTTTTTCTTCCAACCATAACCCTTTCCATAATCTGGAGAGGATGCAAGAGGGCTTGCTTCAAAAGGAGTTCAGACTTTAGGATCCCATTAAAGAAGAGCATCTCTGTCAAAGAGGTAGAGTGTTTTATCGTGCAGAGCATGAGGAAGCTATGGGAGAGGGAGATTTTTTCTTCTTTCTTGAGATCAAGCCTCCTTCAAAATGCCTCCTCAGTCGGCCTCCTGCTACTTTTGTCTTTTCTTTTTCCTCCCTGAATTACTTTACCAAATCCTGGAGCAAAACCCTGAAAAGGTTTTGTCCTTCCCTATTTTGTGCCCCTATTTTATACTATCCTATCATTCATTTATACATTCATTCATCTAATCTGTGTTTAGGCCACTTTGCTTAATACTATGTATTGACCGGGAGGAGAAATGTAAAAATCCCACCATGCTCATGTTCATCTGGTGCACATCCTTGACTCACACAGTGTTTAAAGTTACGGTTTAAATCAGTTGTAATTTAGAACTCAGGAGGTTTCACACAAAAATCTGTATTTGGAGCTTCTCTTAAGAAGTTTGAAAAATCAGATAACAGATTTTCAGATTTGGTGACAATATTCTAGAGTTGAATATCAGCTTCTGCTTTCAAATGGAGCACATGCTCTCCAATTGACCAGAGTATCTGTTATTCCCTTTGTTTCATTGAATCTAAGCCAAATGGCAGTTTCCATTTATTCTCTCAAATGTCCAACTGTTTACTTACAGTAGATTTAAGAAAAGAGTGACTTTTTTACCTATGTCTCTACCAAAAGTAGGAAAACAGAAGACAGAATGAGAAGAACTTGTGGTTTCGAGAAGAACTTGTGGTTTCAAGAAGAAGAGATCATTTCTTTATAAAAGTAAAAAGTATTCCTACATATATATGCAAATAAAATGTGTCTTTTTTTTTTTTCTTTTTTCCTTTTTGGCCACTACCCGAGGTTTGTGAGATCTCAGTTCCCTGACCAGGGATTGAACCCGGGCCACAGCAGTGAACGCGCTGAATCCTAATCACTAGACCACCAGGGAGTTTCCAGTGTGTCTTTTTTTTATTAAATGCAAATAAAGGTACCATTATAAAACAAATTATAGCAAGAATTATGACAGACTAGAGAAAGATGCACATTGAAGAACTTAATGAACTAAAAAAATTAAGAACTGAACTTTAAAGAGGACCTCTTTTTAGTGTTCATAAATTAAATACTACCACTATAAAATGCAGTTATGTGCTCAGTAAGTAACAAAAAGTTTCCAAGTACAAAAACTTTCACAGAGGGTAAATCTATAAAAGAACGTCTCTTGAGGGCAAAAATATTATGTTTCCTGAAGAGAATCAAGCATTGGCTGATGTTCAGGAAGTTGAAAATATGGTTTAAGAGCTGAAAGGCTAAGTGTGTGATATTTTTAACCAATGCATGGCATTTTCTACAGCAGTTTATAAAAGTATAAATACTACCACCTGGAATAACTATATTTATTTCAATATCATTAAGAATTAAGATGGAACTAAAAACTTTGGTCATGATGCTTATAGTGTATTGAGATAAGTCATATCAGATAGTAATTCTGTGTAAAAGACCACCCTAAAACTTAATGGCTTAAACCAACATCCATTTATTTATCTTATGATTTGGCAGTATGGTAACTCCGCCTGGATTTATCTCGACAGCTGTTCTGGCCTGGGCGGTGCTGGACTGTTATTGGCTGAACTCACTTATGCATTTCTGCCGTCAGCTGATGGCTGGGTTTGGACTGTCTGGTTTATGATGAATCAGTGAAAGCAGAAGCATGCAAAACATCTTGAGACATTTATGATTTTCATATCATTTCTTCTGCCACTCTTTATTGGCCAAAGCAAGACACAAGGCCAGACTGTATTCAAGAGGTAAAGAAATAGATTTCCCCCTCTTTTATGAGAGAAGCTACCAAGTCACATTATAAGGACACTGATGCAGGTTTGGGAAGAGTTTGTGGCCATTTTTGCATCTACCACAAGTCTTGAAAAGTTGAAAATAGGCTGGTCAAAATTAGTAAGACAAATATAAATGTGCTCCTACAGTGGCCAGTACTAATGTTGAACTTGTTATGTAAAGAACTAAATTCTTTCATAGCACCATTCACGAGAAATCACTCTGTGCTGAAAAAGAACATATCTCAAATTCAGTCATTAAAACCATAAGCCAGATAAATTCCTAGGATTTAGGAACACAGACAGATTAGCACTTTACTTGATGAATAAAAGGCAGAGTATGGTGGTCATTTATACACGAATTTTAGGTGACTTACTTGTAACAGGGTACAAAGGAGAATTGAAAAAAATTAACTCGTTCATGTCATCGACCTTGGCTCCCCACCAAAGATTAGATCAAATACTTGGTCTTTTTAGTGAATGATACAATTCATTTAAACACTATTTTCTCAGGGAGGCATTCATTAGTAATTACCCAAAATGATGATCCCATTCACTGAAATCAGTTTCTAGAAACAAAAGGGATAGATAGAACTATCTATCCCAAATTATGGAGCTGAAAAGTATATTTGGAAAAAAAATGTAAAAATAAACCAGCATGGTTAGATTGGCCTTTTCCAGTGAATGTGACAGTTGGGTTCAAGAGTTACAAATAGAAATAATTGAAGAGTAAAGCAATATAACTGAACAACAAATATGGCAATGTAGGAACAACAGAATTCCAAACATCCAAGAAGTAGTCCTTCTAAATACAAAAACCACTGTGCAAAGTTTCTACCCATGATCAGATGTGCTTATAATTGCAAATAGCTATTTGACCTTATAAAAAAAAAAAACTAAATATTGTGATCATTTATTTATTTCTTCCAGTTTTATTGAGATGTAATTGACATACAGCACTGTACAAGTTTAAGGTATGCCACATAATGATTTGATTTACATACATCATGAAATAATTACCATAAGTTTAGTAAACATCCATTATCTCATAAAAATACAAAATTAAAGAAGTAGAAAAAATTTTTTTTCCATTTCATGAAAGTTTGTACCTTTTGACTGCCTTCATCCAATTCCCCCTCCCACACCCCCACCCTACCCCCCTGCCTCTGGTAACTACAAATATGATCTCATTTCTATGAATCTGTTTGTCTGTTTGTTTGTTTGTTTTTGAAGTATAATTGACATAAAATACTATTAGTTACTGTTACAGAACATAGTGATTTGATATTTCCATACATTTCAAAATGATCTCCATGAAAAATCTAATTACCATCTGTCACCATACAAAGATATTACATAATTATTGACTATATCCCCACACTGTACATTTCATACCCATGACTCACTTATTTTTTTTTTAACATCTTTATTGGAGTATAATTGCTTTACAATAGTGTGTTAGTTTCTGCTGTGTAACAAAGTGAATCAGCTATATGTGTACATATATCCCCATATCTCCTCCCTCTGTCATCTCCTCCCTATCCTCCTTATCCCACCCCTCTAGGTGGTCACAAAGCACCAAGCTGATCTCCCTGTGCTATGCGGCTGTTTCCCACTAGCTATCTGTTTTACATTTGGTAATGTATATACGTCCATGCCACTCTCTCACTTTGTGCCAGCTTACCCTTCCTCCTCCTTGTGTCCTCAAGTCCACTCTCTACGTCTGCGTCTTTATTCCTGTCCTGCTCCTAGGTTCTTCAGAACCATTTTTTTCTTTTTTTTAAGATTCCATATATATATGTTAGCATACGGTATTTGTTTTTCTCTTTCTGACTTACTTCACTAGGTATGACAATCTCTAGGTCCATCCAACTCACTACAAATAACTCAATTTCATTTCTTTTTATGGCTGAGGAATATTTCATTGTATATATGTGCCACATCTTCTTTATCCATTCATCTGTCGATGGACACTTAGGTTGCTTCCATGTCCTGGCTATTGTGAATAGAGCTGCAATGAACATTGTGGTACATGACTCTTTTTGAATTAAGGTTTTCTCAGCGTATATGCCCAGTAGTGGGATTGCTGGGTCGTATGGTAGTTCTATTTGTAGTTTTTTAAGGAACCTCCATACTGTTCTCCATAGTGGCTGTATCAATTTACATTCCCACCAACAGTGCAAGAGGGTTCCCTTTTCTCCACACCCTCTCCAGCATTTATTGTTTGTAGATGTTTTGATGATGGCCATTCTGACTGGTGTGAGGTGATACCTCATTGTAGTTTTGATTTGCATTTCTCTAATGATTAGTGATGTTGAGCATCCTTTCATGTGTTTGTTGGCAATCTGTATATCTTCTTTGGAGAAATGTCTATTTAGGTCTTCTGCCCATTTTTGGATTGGGTTGTTTGTTTCTTTGATACTGAACTGCATGAGCTGCTTGTATATTTTGGAGATTAATCCTTTGTCAGTTGCTTCATTTATGAATACTTTCTCCCATTCTGAGGATTGTCTTTTGGTCTTGTTTATGGTTTCCTTTGCTGTGCAAAAGCTTTTAAGTTTCATTAGCTCCCATTTGTTTATTTGTGTTTTTATTTCCATTTCTCTAGGAAGTGGGTCAAAAAGGATCTTGCTGTGATTTATGTCATAGAGTGTTCTTCCTATGTTTTCCTCTAAGAGTTTTATAGTGTCAGGCCTTACATTTAGGTCTTTAATCTATTTTGAGTTTATTTTTGTGTATGGTGTTAGCAAGTGTTCTAATTTCATTCTTTCACGTGTACCTGTCCAGTTTTCCCAGCATCACTTATTGAAGAGTCTGTCTTTTCTCCATTGTATATTCTTGCCTCCTTTATCAAAGATAAGGTGACTATATGTGTGTGGGTTTATCTCTGAGCTTTCTATCCTGTTCCATTGATCTATATTTCTGTTTTAGTGCCAGTACCATAATGTCTTGATTACTGTAGCTTTGTAGTATAGTCTGAAGTCAGGGAGCCTGATTCCTCCAGCTCTGCTTTTCTTTCTCAAGATTGCTTTGGTTATTCGGGGTCTTTTGTGTTTCCATACAAATTGTGAAATTTTTTGTTCTAGTTCTGTGAAAAATGCTATTGGTAGTTTGATAGGGATTGCATTGATTCTGTAGATTGCTTTGGGTAGTATAGCCATTTTCACAATGTTGATTCTTCCAATCCGAGAACATGGTATATCTCTCCAACTGTTTGTATCATCTTTAATTTCTTTCATCAGTGTCTTATAGTTTTCTGCATACAGGTCTTTTGTCTCCTTAGGTAGGTTTATTCCTAGGTATTTTATTCTATTTGTTGCAATGGTAAATGGGAGTGTTTCCTTAATTTCTCTTTCAGATTTTTCATCTATAGTGTATAGGAATGCAAGTTATTCCTGTGCATTAATTTTGTATCCTGCTACTTTACCAAATTCATTGATTAGCTCTAGTAGTTTTCTGGTGGCATCTTTAGGATTCTCTATGTATAGTATCATGTCATCTGCAATCAGTAACAGCTTTACTTTTTTTCCAATTTGAATTCCTTTTATTTCTTTTTCTTCTCTGATTGCTGTGGCTAAAACTTCCAAAACTATGTTGAATAATAGTGGTGAGAGTGGGCAACCTTGTCTTGTTCCTGATCTTAGTGGAAATGATTTCAGTTTTTCATCATTGAGAATGATGTTGGCTATGAGTTTGTCATATATGGCCTTATTATGTTGAGGTAAGTTCCCTCTATGCCTACTTTCTGGAGGGTTTTTATCATAAATGGGTGTTGAATTTTGTTGAAAGCTTTTTCTACATCTATTGAGATGATCATATGGTTTTTCTCCTTCAATTTTGTTAATATGGTTTATCACATTGATTGATTTGTGTATATTGAAGAATCCTTGCATTCCTGGGTTAAACCCCACTTGATCATGGTGTATGATCCTTTTAATGTGTTGTTGGATTCTGTTTGCTAGTATTTTGTTGAGGATTTTTGCATCTATGTTCATCAGTGATATTGGCCTGTAGTTTTCTTTTTTTGTGACATCTTTGTCTGGTTTTGGTATCAGGCTGATGGTGGCTCCATCACCACTATAGAATGAGTTTGGGAGTGTTCCTCCCTCTGCTATATTTTGGAAGAGTTTGAGAAGGATAGGTGTTAGCTGTTCTCTAAATGTTTGATAGAATTCACCTGTGAAGCCATCTGGTCCTGGGCTTTTGTTTGTTGGAAGATTTTTAATCACAGTTTCATTTTCAGTGTTTCTGATTTGTCTGTTCATATTTTATTTCTTCCTGGTCCAGTCTTGGAAGGTTGTAGTTTTCTAAGAATTTGTCCATTTCTTCCAGGTTGTCCATTTTATTGGCATATAGTTGCTTGCAGTAATCTCTCATGATCCTTTGTATTTCTGCAGTGTCAGTTATTACTTCTCCATTTTCCTTTCTAAT
This sequence comes from Balaenoptera ricei, assembly GCF_028023285.1. Classification (NCBI taxonomy): domain Eukaryota; kingdom Metazoa; phylum Chordata; class Mammalia; order Artiodactyla; family Balaenopteridae; genus Balaenoptera; species Balaenoptera ricei. Next base: position 114,990,180 of record NC_082639.1, on the reverse strand, counting down.
TCTATTGATTTGAGTCTTCTCCCTTTTTTTCTTGATGAGTCTGGCTAAAGTTTATCAATTTTTTTAATCTTCTCAAAGAACCAGCTTTTAGTTTTATTGTTCTTTGCTATCATTCCATTTCTTTTTAATTTATTTCTGATCTGATCTTTATGATTTCTTTCCTTCTGCTAACTTTGGGGTTTTTTGTTCTTCTTCCTCTAATTGCTTTAGGTGTAAGGTTAGGTTGTTTATTTGAGATGTTCCTTGTTTCTTGAGGTAGGATTGTATTGCTGTGAACTTCCATCTTAGAACTGCTTTTGCTGCATCCCATAGGTTTTGGGTCATCGTGTTTTCATTTTCATTTGTTTCTAGGTATTTTTTTATTTCCTCTTTGATTTCTTCAGTGATCTCTTGGTTATCTAGTAGTGTATTGTTTAGCCTCCATGTGTTTGTATTTTTAACAGACTTTTTTCCTGTAATTGATGTCTAGTCTCATAGTGTTGTGGTTGGAAAAGGTACTTGATACAATTTCAATTTTCTTAAATTTACCAAAGCTTGATTTGTGACCCAAGATATGATCAGTCCTGGAGAATGTTCCATGAGCACTTGAGAAGAAAGTGTATTCTGTTGTTTTTGGATGAAATGTACTATAACTAACAACTAAGTCCATCTTATTTAATGTATCATTTAAAGCTTGTGTTTCCTTATTTATTTTCATTTTGAATGATCTGTCCATTGGTGAAAGTGGGATGTTAAAGTCCCCTACTATGATTGTGTTACTGACAATTTCCCCTTTTATGGCTGTTAGCATTTGCCTTATGTATTGAGGTGCTCCTTTGTTGGGTGTATAAATATTTGCAATTGTTATATCTTCTTCTTGGATTGATTCTTTGATCATTATGTAGTGTTCTTCTTTGTCTCTTGTAATAGTCTTTATTTGAAAGTCTATTTAGTCTGATATCAGAATTGCTACTCCATCTTTCTTTTGATTTCCATTTGCATGGAATATCTTTTTCCATCCCCTCACTTTCAGTCTGTATGTGTCCCTAGGTCTGAAGTGGGTCTCTTGTAGACAGCATATATACGGGTCTTGTTTTTGTATCCATTCAGCCAGTGTATATCTTTTGGTTGGAGCATTTAATCCGTTTACATTTAAGATAGTTATAGATATGTATTTCCCTATTACCATTTTCTTAATTTTTTTGGGTTTGTTATTGTAGTTCTTTTCCTTCTCTTGTGTTTCCTGCCTAGAGAAGTTCCTGTAGCATTTGTTGTAAAGCTGGTTTGGTGGTGCTGAATTCTCTTAGCTTTTGCTTGTCTGTAAAGGTGTTAATTTCTCTGTCAAATCTGAATGAGATCCTTGCTGGGTAGAGTAATGTTTGTTGTAGGTTTTTCCCTTTCATCACTTTAAATATGTCCTGCTACTCCCTTCTGGCTTGCAGAGTTTCTGCTGAAAGATCAGCTGTTAACCTTATGGGGATTCCCTTGTATGTTATTTGATGTTTTTCCCTTGCTGATTTTAATATTTTTTCTTTGTATTTAATTTTTGATAGTTTGATTAATATGTGTCTTGGCGTGTTTCTCCTTGGATTTATCCTGTATGGGACTTTCTGCACTTCCTGGACTTGATTAACTATTTCCTTTCCCATATAAGGGAAGTTTTCAACTATAATCTCTTCAAATATTTTCTCAGTCTCTTTTTTTTTCTCTTCTTCTTTGGGACCCCTATAATTCGAATTTTGATGCATTTAATGTTGTCCCAGAGGTCTCTGAGACTGTCCTCAATTCTTTTCATTCTTTTTTCTTTATTCTGCTCTGTGGTAGTTATTTCCACTATTTTATCTTCCAGGTCACTTATCCGTTCTTCTGCCTCAGTTATTCTGCTATTTGTTCCTTCTAGAGAATTTTTAATTTCATTTATTGTGTTGTTCATCATTGTTTGCCGTTTAGTTCTTCTAAATCCTTGTTAAACATTTCTTGTATTTTCTCCATTCTATTTCCAAGATTTTGGATCATCTTTATTATCATTACTCCGAATCCTTTTTCAGGTAGACTGTCTATTTCCTCTTCATTTGTTTGGTCTGGTGGGTTTTTACCTTGCTCCTTCATCTCATTGTGCTTAACTTACTGTGTTTGGGGTCTCCTTTTTGCAGGCTGCTGGTTCATAGTTCCTGTTGTTTTTGTTGTCTGCCCCCAGCGGGTAAGGTTGGTTCCGCGGGTTGTGTAGGCTTCCTCGTGGAGGGGACTGGTGCCTGTGTTCTGGTGGATGAGGCTGGATCTTTTCTTTCTGGTGGGCAGGACCGTGTCCGGTGGTATGTTTTGGGGTGTCTGTGAGTTTATTATGATTTTAGGCAGCCTCTCTGCTAATGGGTGCTGTTGTGTTCCTGTCTTGCTAGTTGTTTGGCATGGGGTTTCCAGCACTGTACCTTGCTGGTCATTGAGTGGAGCTGGGTCTTAGCATTGAGATGGAGATCTCTGGGAGAGCTTTCACCATTTGATGTTACATGGATCTGGGAGGTCTTTGGTGAACCAATCATCTGAACTTAGCTCTCCCACCCCAGGGGCTCAGGCCTAACACCCGGCCAGAGCACCAAGACCCTGTCAGCCACACAGCTATAGAAGAACAAAGAGAAGAATTACGTTCAGCTTCTCCTCAGAAACCATACAGGCATGAAGAGAATAGATGAAATATTTAAACTGCCGAGCCCCCTGGAGCTGTTGCCTGCCTGCTGCCTCTGGAGGTGTGGGGATGTCCCCTAGGAATCTGGTCCTTGTTTAGCAGTTTTGCTTCATGAGCTTTCAGACTCTGAGCATTTTTTTTTTTCCAAACTGGATTCCAAAACCAACTGGAGTTGGCCTAGGTCCGACTTAGAAACCAGACTCACTTATTTTGAAACTGGAAGTTTGTACCTCTTAATCTCCCTCATCTATTTCTCTCCTCCCCCCACCCCCTTTCCCTCTGGCAACCACATTTTTGTTCTGTATATCTATGACTATTTATGTTTACTTATGTTTGTTCATTTATTTTGTTTTTAGATTCCATACATAAGTGAATTATACAGTACTGGTCTTTGTCTGACTTGCTGCACTTAGCATAATACCTCTGGGTCCATACATGTTGTCACAAATGGCAAGATTTCGTTCTTCTTTATGGCTGAGTAATATTTCACTGTGTATTTATATGTATACATATACATATATACATAATACTTCATTGTGTGTGTGTGTGTGTGTATATATATATATATATATATATATATATATATATATATATCTCACATCTTCTTTATCCATTCATCTACTGATGGGCACTTAGGTAGTATCCATATCTTGGCTACTGAAAATAATAGTGCAATGACCATAAGGCTGCATATTTTTTTTGAATTAGTATTTTCATTTTCTTCTGATAATATCCAGGAATAGAATTGCTGGATCATATGGTAGTTCTATTTTTAATTTTTTTAAGGACTCTCCATGCCATTTAAAGGTTACAAGGTTTACAAAACTGAATCTTATGTTGCATATACAATGTGAAATGTAAATTCTGATACTGATTTCTTGGTGCAGAAGAAAAGATGTCAAGTTTCCAGTTCCCAATGGAGAAATAATAAATAATGTAAGAGAAAAAATAATGAATTATGTCTGCATTCCAATTTGTAGTTTTCAAGTTTGGATTTAAAAATATAATCTCTAGTTTCACACATGCTTATATTATGTTACACACATATCCAATAGTTTGGTAAAATAATTAAACTTTTATTGCATTATGGTAATTGATTTTTCTCACACCTGACTTTCTTCACTCTACACTGCCTGCCTGACTCCCATAGGCTTTGAATTCACACCCCTTGAAATAGGCTGAGTCAGATTAAAACATGCCAAAGGCACCAATCTATGAAAAGCAATTAAAACAGAGTAAATTGGTAAAATGTAAACTTGCCCCACTCCCATAAAGTAGAGAGCACCCTCCCATGTAATTTTTTAAGACTATGCCTCTTGAAAAAGCAGCCTTCTCTCCATCAAGGTTTTTGTGATGTGCAGTTGCAGCTAAAAATGGGTAGTTACAGACAAAATTTAGAACCAGATGCATAGTTTAATGCTGTTTACCAGTGATGGGTGATTTTACTTTGGTACCTAAATTTTAAATTCTTTAATATACAGCCTCCTAATGAGTTGCCTGGCTTGGAAAATTACAAAATCTAACTGAAAGTTATGGCTTTAAAATTTTTATTTTGTTTATTCTTTTTCAAAATGTTTTGGCCAGTGGAAGTGAAGTAGTAAGAAAATCAACTTCTACATATAAACAAAATCATTGGAAAAGCAGTATCTCACTTTCCCTTCCAAATACATGTTAGAGAACCCCTAACATGTGTGGTCCAAGACAAGAGTAGAAATGGAGGCCTTCATTGTATATATCCAGAGGTTTAAAAGTTATCAATCAATCTAGTGAACTAATAAAATATTTTTATCCTACACCTTGACAAATATACCTTTATAATGACCTGGTAGTCTAGGTTCAAATATAAAATTCTTGGATCTTTGGAATTCCATACTGGAACATAGAACCATAAGAAATGCAAGCTCTGGTTGCAGGTCCCAAGCCTGCAGCTTCCTCCTTCTCTCCCCAAACCCAGCTCCATCCCACAGCACAATCCACGTCAAAGGGAAATAGAGGCTCAATTGAAAGAGCTCCCAATGGCCAAAGCTGAAACAGTTTAAGCAATGACGTAGCACTGGATTATTACCTAAAGTATAAAATAAATGCACATGAGCCCGTAGGGATATACACAAAGATTGAATGAATGAATGAATGAATGAACAAATGAACACACACAAACAGACAAACAGTAAATAAATGGGGGAGAAAAGACAAATCTTCATTACAAAGGTGGAACTTAATCTCCTCCCAGCCCCACTTCCTGAGTGTGGGCTGGACTTAGGGACTTGCTTCCAGACATTAGAGTATGGAAAGGGATAGATAGTAACTTTACATTGAAGAAAGCTGACAAACGCTACCATAACTCAGTGATTGAGATAAATAGTACTTGCAGTAAGGCATGTTGATATCACGTATCCCTTGATATGATGAGATGAGAAATGCACTCCACCTCTGTGGCATTCCCTCTGCAAACCCATAACCCCAGTTGAGTCATGAGAAAAACATCAGACAAACCCAAATTGAAGGGCATTACAGAATATCTGGCCAATGATCCTTAAAGCTGTCAAAGTCATGAAAAACAAAGAAAGACTGATAAGCTGTCACAGACCAGGGTAGACTAAGCAGAAATATCTAAATGTAATGTGGTATTTTAGATGGGATACTATAAGAGAGAAAGGATAGTAAAGGGAAAATTGGTGAAATCTGAGTAAAGCGTGGAGTTAGTAGTTGACAAATATACCACTATAACATGAGACGATACCATTACAGGAAACTGAAATGGGGTGAGGGATACATAGGAACCCTCTGTACTATATTTGCAACTTTTCTGTAAATCTAAAATTATTCCAAAATTAAAAATTTATTTTTAAAATGTAGAGTTTTAAATGCTTCTTTTTTCATATATGAAAAAGGTCAGACTTTTCACAGTTTCTTACGCTGTCACTAAATACAAGTATTACTTTCCCTCGTTAATATAAAATCTAAAAGTTGTCCCTGATTAGTTAAGCAATTGCCTAATAAATTGTGGTATATGCTGGTGTTCTGAAATGAAACTACAGTTTTGATACCAATAACTGAGGCATTTATATCAGTGACTTAAACACAACAACAAAAATAGTACCTGACTTAAACTATTTAAAATTTTACACAGTGGTTGCCAATATGATTTTTGTGTTTGGACATCTTATATAACGTCATAAATATAAAATTTTATTTGCTAATTGAAAATCCTTCATTCAACAAAATTTATGCCAGAAACGAGAAAACAGAAGATGTAATTTCAACTTCCCCTCAACCTTTACTCAATCAATATTATTAGTGCTTAGTCTAAAATACTCTTTGTAGAATATTGCATCATTTATAAAGTGCTCTCCAGCCCATGGTCCTAAAATAATAATAGTGATTTATTGAGTGTTTACATGGTGCCAGGCCCTGGGCCACGAGTTCTACATCATTACTGCATTCATACACACATCAATAGCAACATCGCCTTAAAGTGGATATTTTTTTTTAAATTTACTTATTTTTATTATTTATTTATTTTTATTTATTTATTTTTTTTGGCTGTGTTGGGTCTTCGTTTCTGCACGAGGGCTTTCTCTAGTTGCGGCAAGCGGGGGCCGCTCTTCGTCGCAGTGCGCGGGCCTCTCACTATCGCGGCCTCTCTTGCTGCGGAGCACAGGCTCCAGACACGCAGGCTCAGTAATTGTGGCTCACGGGCCTAGCTGCTCCGCGGCACGTGGGATCCTCCCAGACCAGGGCTCGAACCCATGTCCCCTGCATCGGCAGGCAGACTCTCAACCACTGCGCCACCAGGGAAGCCCTAGTGGATATTATTTTTATCTTCTTTATACCAGTGTTGAAGTTGAGGCCTAAAGAGGCTAAGTACTTGAACAAAGTCACACAACTAATAAAAGTTGGGGCCAAGATATGAATCCAGGTTCATCATGTCTCACCCCTCCGGAGCTGAAAGATGATAGAAAGGTCCCAGGGCTAGGTGACAAAGGACATAAGTGCCACCTTGACACTCTTTATGTTCCCATTGTGCCTCATGTCTATGTCTACTTTGGCCCTTACCACATTTTACAAAGTCTTTAAAGGAGATGCATTTTATTTATTTTCTGATACTTCTAAGTTCATGGACATTGCCTGGAATTGATGTTCAATACAAACCCCTAATTAGAGAAAGAAACTATTATAGATACATAAAAAAATGTTGCTGTAAGAGAAGAATACAGACCATTCCACATAATTCATCCTATGTCTGTTATCTTCCCCTCCTAGGAAGGCCAAGGGTCATTTATTCACAGATATCATGAGTATGATGATGACAGTGATGTTTCTGCATTCACCTTTGTCCTTGCTCATCTCTCAGTCAACTTGGGTGTCTCTTCCACAGGGAAGCCTCTCCTGATTCCCCAGAACTGGGTCAGATTTCCCTCCTACTGAACTCTAGGAGCACTTTTCCCTCTGTATTTAACTCCCTGTTGGCTCTTCTGTTTCCCCACTGGAATGAAAGCTTATAGAGTCTTGCTTACCACTGTGTTCCCATCACCTGGCACCATGCCTAACATACAGTTATATAATCAATATGTATTTGTTGAGACATTCCTGTAGCAAATTTTGGGTTCTAAGACCTTAAGTTAAAAATTTCACAGTCCATTCTCCAGGAAGAACGTGATGGGACTACAATTTATTCGTTGCTGCCTACTCAGATCAAAGTTTGCGGCTTCCTCTGAGACAAATGAGTCAGGATATTTTCATATATGTCAGACAAGGTGCAAGTTGTCTTATGATTCAGATACTTCATCATATACAGATGGTCATCTGGAGGTGGTCCAGCAGAGTCTGTCAGGGGTCAGAGAAGGGCATTTCTGTATTGAATGAGAAGTTTTCCAGCTCAGGAGTGATTTAGACACATCCTTGGATTATGTGAATCTCAACAGAACTGCAGTCTTAACCTGATATCTGGTAGCAGAGAGAATAAGTTGCAGTTTCCTTGGAAGGCAGAGACTGGAGCTTTCTGAAAATGAGACAACTAAAGCCTTGAGGAGCTATTCAGACCAATATATCAGAGCAGTACTTAAATATTTTTTTATCAAATGTTGACTTCCGTCATTGAGATTTTCTTACACCAGGTAACGTAACTGTTCGGTATTTTAAGAAAGATTCCCCTACTTCCCCCTTTCACTTCATTAACTTCATTAACTCAACCAGCTATACTCAGAGGAACAACTTGCTGAACTCACTCTCCAGCACTGGGAACTGGCCTGTCTCCTATGAGATGCTCTTCAAGATCCCAGAGCAGACTTCCATGCTACTGTGGGCATCCTTGCTGGTCCTCGGTAAGTAGTGGGGGGAGGCCTCTGTTTGCTGGGAAAACTGAGCCTCTCCACAGGCAAAAGACCTCTCCTCTGTGCTGCTGAAAAAATGGATTTTACTCCCATTTAGAACAGCAGAAAATGAACAAAGGGGAAAGATATTGATATAATGGAATGAGAGGGAAAAAAAATATTTCTAATAATGTGTTCCTTGTTTGCTTTTAATTGCCTATGAAAAATTCCTCTTACCCCCCCCCCCCAAAAGTGGGCTTATTTTTCCATGCAGAAAACTACAATTAAATTTGGTTACCTTTCTAATCACAGATCATGAAAACCAAGAGTGAAAGATGAACTGAGTCCCTTGTGAAAGGACCATGTTCTGACCGTGAGCTGATGTAGAATGATTTTCTGCTGAGAATAGTTATTTCTTTCTTGTATTCTAAGATCAAACCTGCTCTGATGTTTGCAAAGAGCCTGAGAAGAGGAGAACTAAGACAATTTCCCTTTGATTTTTCTTCCCTGCTTGCCAACATTTGTCCAAATGAGACACTGATTTTCTAGTAGCTCAAGCTTAGGGAATTAAAAAAATAAAGTCATTTGTACACTGAATTTTGTTAAATGTGTTTGCCTTGTTCTCAGCTATATCTCCAGACTCCAATTAAGAAAGGAAGAGTTATTAGTGTGACTGGCACATTAGGGGAACTCAGTAAACAGTGAATGAATGGCTATATGGGGCATAGCATGGTGCTGGACAATGCAGAGAGGATGCAGGGACACGGAGGACACGGCCTCTGCCCTCAAGAACTGACATTCTGATAAGGAAATCAAAGGACAAATGAAAGAGCATTTGACTTGGCAATACAAGAAAAATATTACACAATGGATCATAGGATAATGATAATTAATTCTTGCTGATAAGAATTAATTCTTGCTGAGCCCTATGTCAGACAGTCTTCTAAGAATATCCCATTGTATTAATGTATCCAATCCTCTAACAATCGATGAGCTGGAACTTCTATAAATCCTCTTTTACAGATAAGGAATCTAAGGCATAGAGATGGTCTTTTGCCTTAAGTTTCATGCAGTAGTAAAGTGGCAGAGTCAGGATTCAAACCCGTAATCTGTCACTGGAGCTGTGCTTTTAACCACTGCCCCGTACTGCATGTCCAGTTATGAGTTTCAACTGAGCTGGAATGGGAGGGGTTCTGAATCAATAGAAAAGTGAGGTGCTGCAGCCTAGAGGTATCTCAGAGGGCTTCATGGAGGAGGTGGGATTTCATCTGGGTTTTGATACATGGGTGTAACTTGCTTTTGCTTCATAATGAAGGAGGAGAATAACACTCCAGGCAAGAAGATAGTGAAGCCAAGCCTCAGCAGCAGCCACAGTCATGTCAAAAAAATAATTACAGCAACGCTTAATTGACGACTTACTAATTTAACTCATTAAAATACGGCCATGAGGTCAGTTTCATGGCCCCCATCTTACAGATGAGAAAACTGAGCCTTGGAGGTTTTGTGTAGTTTGCCCAGGGCCACACAGCTAAAATTCAAACCTGTTTCTGCCTGAGTCTGCAGCCTGAGCTTTTGGCCGTGGCGTTACCTTGTTTCTCCAGGGTGGGTGGAACTGGGCATGTTTCTCCTCCGTTTGGCAGGAAGTCGAAAATGGGCGGGTGGACTCTTACGGTAGAATGGTTTGGGACTTGTGGTTTGCCTTGTGCTGATGCCTGGCTCTTGACTCTCTTGCAGCAGCTCCAGTCAGTGGACCACTTGGTAAGTCCCTCTTTTCTTTCCCTTTCTCTTTTATGTTTCTGGATATCCTAATAACCATCCTGTATCTCAAATACTTGTAAAAAAGAGGGCTTGTTGTGCCCGCATCATTTTCTTGAGGACTACGGGCAGGTGAAAACACGTCTTAGGACTCTGACCCTAAGAGTTTGGGAGTCACACTCCTGGATGAAACCTGGCATCGTGCTGGATGATCTTGGAGGCAGGGCTGGGATATATGTCACAGAATTCAAGGAAAGGGGGTGTCCCCACCTGATGTGGGATTCTAGCCAACTTGACAGAATGCATAGAATCCTGAGAGGGGAAGGATAGAAATAAGCCATTACCTCATTGGGGGAGGCTGAGGTTCAACCAACTTGCCGGCTTCCCCACGTCTCCCCCAGCTTGACAGAGCCACGTGCAACCAACTCATCCCAAACGTCAGCATTCTGTGTAGACATTTCTCTATTAATAAGCTCAGATCATGATAACTTTGAGCCCCCATCCTACTGGTCAGCAGAAAGTCCAGCCTTGTATTGGGAGCTGTCTCCACGAGTTTTGGCAATCCCTGCGGATTTGTCCAGCCCACTTCCCCCCCCCCCCCCCCCCCCGCCATCCAGGGAGCTGCTTTTGGTCAGCCAGCTCCAGCCAGTGGGAGCCACTGCCCCTTGATGCACACCGTCTCCTGTAGCTTCTGGGCCTGTGATTCTCCCCATCAGTGCTGTGGCTACAGCCCATTTCCCACAAATCTCTGCCTAACTGGGAGGAGATCTTAACTTGACTAGGTTTTGTTAAACATTCTAGGATGGAGAAATAAAATACAGAGAGTGTCAGCTAGTAGATGTGGCTAATCTCAGAACCCATTGACTCAGTCCCAACCTCATAAAGATGCCGGCAAGATGTGTCTGCCCCTGACCACCGGGCCACCTGCACATAGCAGGGGCAACTTACTTGGACCAGCGAGGAATAAAGCTGCATACACCAAAGAAGTTCTCCCTTCCCTCCAGTACAAGACTTACTGCCCAGTCTCCATTTCCCTAACCCCAGGTGCTTCCCAGGAACATAGACAGTGCAGATTTCTATTCTCTTCAAGAGAAACACAACCCCATACTCACTGGGATGTAGTATATCTGTATAAACCTCTAGAGAAAGAGAAAGGAAAAAAAGTCTGCAGAGACACATGAATGTTTCTATAACCAAACAGAACATTTAATTTCTTTATTTAAAACAAGTGTTCAGGTTACTCTACAGTTTTTGCCCCCAAACAGAGTATTTCCATTACATTTGGGTACAATTCTAAGGCGTATTTGGAGCAGTTCTTACAGAAAAAGGTGAGAATATTTAAAGTCTCAAGCTTTAAAAAAAACAATTGCTTGTACACCCTTGAATACAGACAGTCCTCCTTACCTGAGTATAAAAAGTACTAAGATAAAAACACACTTAATTGATTCCACTAATGATTTTATGGTAAACTGCGTATCCCCAACAGTGAGATTTTATTTTTGGAAAAAAGACAATACAAATGGAAATAATGTGTTTTATTTCCTGCATCACAGAATTTAGATTACCAAGGCAATTTGTAGAACAAAGCATGAATCAAATGTTGTTTTTTGTGTTCTTTTTTTTTTGTTTTGTTTTTTTGTATGTGATAGCTGTAGGAAACTAAAACTGCAAAAGAGCTCCCCTGCTATGCTTCTCTCCTTTCATCATAAAGGAAAAATCTTCCCCCAGAATCCTCACTCCTTAGTTCACTCCTAGCTTTATTCCTCTGACATCTCCTTACTCAGAACTGTGTCACATGGCTGGGCAAGTTAGTACTTCAGTTTTTCATACCCACTGGTGGGCAACAGGCTCAATAGAAGGGCATTGGGACTAACTTTCAGGAGCCAAACAAACATTTTCCCTATCATTGTTTGCTCCTCTTCAACTGTTAACAGATCTTGCTTTACTACACTTGTCAGTGACTTTGGGAGCCATCAGAGCAGTGGTCCCACAACACTTTTACCACCTTCATGAATTACTGCATCTTTGGCAGAATCTGAAGTATCACTTTACAATCAATTTTCATTGTGTACACAATGAAGGATTAGCCTATCAAAGCATTGATCTTTGTGCAGGCTAGAAAATAGTAGTGTTAAAGGGGTAAGAATGTTTGAGTGGGTGTTTCCAATAGTGAATAATTTGGTCTGTGATTACATTTATTATGTCAAGGAAGAAAAATTTTTTTTCTATCCTCTTAAGTTTTCTAATGAGGGCCTGCAAATTAAACTGACAAAAGGCAAAACTAGCAACAGAAAAGACAAATTTTTTATTCAAAACTTAACGGGAATACACAGAAAAATATAAACTAAGGAGGCAGTTAGAATTTGAGACTTATATAACATCTGGATAGGGAAAGGGGCAGGTGAGAAGGCCACTTACTGGAAAACACATGATTTTTAGGAAAGATAAATTGGCCCTTAAGAGCATAGATGGGAGCTATGCTAGTTTTGTGACAACTTCTGCTTTAGGTGTGGTGCCAACTTCCAGTGTCTGGTGATAAGAGCTGATCATTTATTTGCTCCTGGAGAGGTGATTTATGACAATTGAACTCTTCAGAGGCTTTGCTTTTAGGCAGATAAGGGAATTCAGAATTAAAAAAATAAAATCTATTCTCAAATGCCTTCAGCTCAAAATAATTTTTATGCCACAGTGGTGGATTCACCCTTCAGTTACTAACTCTCACACCTTGAAGCTACAAAACTTAGGAAATAAACACTCAGATAAGAAAGAGCCACAGTAACGGCTGCAGGAAATAAAGTTAAAAACAAAATCTCCCAACCGAGAAATCCTCTCCACAAAGGTAATAAAGAAAGCAAACACTTTTAGTATTGAATAAGCATTAAACCATACACTTAATAATAAGCATGCCCATCACAGGCGATCCACCAAGAGACTGCAAAGGCAGAAAAGGATCTCCCACTCTTATATTGCCAAGGGGATTCAGCCCATTACATACATGTTTTCAAGATTAAACAGTAACTAGTTCTCAAGTAGGAGGACTTGACAGCACCTTTTGTCACACATAGTTTATCCTAAAATTATCATGGTTATTGGTTTTTATCCAGAGGAGGAATAAACATCTCATATCTTTAGGACTGGAGGTAGTCTTGCATACTGCAACAAGGTACCTACCAAAGGTAAATGCTTACCCTTCCGCAGGAATGGGGAGACAGGATCCAGGGGAGCTACCCCCCTAGATGTCTGCATTTCAAAAAGATGGCTCCTTCTTGAGAAAGATGTTCCTGAGTTATGAGACTGGCAAGAGGCTTTTTAGCCATTGTAAAGATTCACGTACATTTGAAAGAAATTCTGAAAGAAAAAAAGAGAGGGAGAAGTTGTTTCCCTTATTTTCAACAGGGAGAATTAAACCTCTTATCCTTAATTTGTATTGATATTTACCCTTACATTCTCCAGCTTCTGTCCATCAATAATTCAAAGATCTTAAGGCCTGATTTTATGCAGTGTCCACATTTTATTTTCATGAAAGAGTATCTTTGTGGTGTGGGGAGTTAGAAGCACCTAGTTCCCAGCACTTATACTCTTTGTAGTTATTTCAATATAATTTTCACTTCAGACAACAGCCTGCTCACCCCTCCCCTACCTACTTCTTGTTGGAAAAAAATACTATGGACCCTTTTCCATAACTGCGTAATTGACCCCAAATTCCTATACTCCCTCCCTCTACAATCCCTCACCCCACCATATGGCCACGCCACACAAATGCTCATCCTAGAGAGGTGTGTGTAACATGAAGAACCCCGGGTGGGAGGGAGTTCAGGAGGAATCTACTTGAGGACCTGGCCTGTTGGAAAAGGTAAGGGGGTTTGCGAGCCTCCCATCACTGATCTTCTGTGGTGAGTAGGTCCTGCTGGGGTTGCCCTCCGAAAGGTTAGTGTGTTCCCGTAGATCACAGAGCAGTTGCTGCACTCCTGGGCAAGGTGAACACAGCTGGAAAACTTGAAACCTGGGGAAGCAGCAGCCTCCCCAGGGGGCCTTTCAGAGACTCTCCCAAGCTAGGTGCTTCAGTCCATTCCACACAAACCACTGCAGTGGGGACTGCAGACACCTCCACCTCAGACTCATTTCTCTTCTCCCCAGCTACTGTGCCCAGATCCATGATTTCCCTCCAGCCTCCGTGGACCACTGTCTTCCATGGAGAGAGAGTGAATCTGACTTGCAACGGATTTCACTTCTATGCACCAGAGAAAATAAAATGGTACCGTTGGTACTCTGGGAAACAACATCCAAGTGAAACCCCAGGAAACACCCTCGAGGTTCGTGATTCTGGACAGTACGGTTGCCAGGCCCCAGGCTCACTCCCGAGTAGACCTGTACACTTGCTCTTTTCTACAGGTGAGAAAGAAGGTGAATTAGTTAAAACATTGGAAGTGGTTGCAGTACATCTTAGCTCCCTGGATTGTCCAAGAACTGAGGCCCTTCATTCTACTCTAACTTTGATCTTTCAGGTTCATGTCCTCTCTCACTGTCTATAAGTGTTTTTCAAACTACTATTGACATTAGAGTTTAAATGTCTAATATTAATCAACAGACATTCTTACACACATAATTAAAGAAAGAAGTTTTAGTTTTAGGGGATTCAAAAGTGAAGCTGTCTTAGGTCCTGCCTTCAAGGGCTTTACAGCCTCCTTGGGGAGAATTTATGTATACATGAAGGCACTAAGCACAAAATAGAAAGTGAAAAGCTCCATAAAATAAGAATTCAGAGGTGGGAAATCTCCAGCCTCAGGGCTTGGGTCTTCACCTGTCTTAGGATCTGTCCCTTCTCTATTTCAGAAAATTTAGATCACTCCTCAGGCATTGGTCTACAGGAGCAGGCATTCACTGCATCATCTCAGAGAGAAAGGATGGAAATAGTCTCTAATCAGAATCTGAAGAGCATGACAGTTTCATGAGTGGACCACATTCACTGTCCCTTGACCCTGAATTTGTATCTGTGACCATAAGCCCTCTGCAGAGCGCACTCCAATGCGCTGTAACAATTCCTAGTGTATTTCTCCAAGAACTACGTCTTTGATGACTCTTGTTCTGTTATTTGGTGAGCAAGTTGGTGTTGATCTTCTCTGTAATCAATGACATCAGAGATTTCGGTCACACCTCCTCTCAGCTTTTCCTCTCCACATTAGAATCCTTATATTTTTGAATCTGTCCCTGAATGGTTAAATAGATGTGTTTAGGATTTATTTAGGAATTGTATCTGAAGCAGGTCAACTGATTTGGAAGGAAATGAGTGAACTTGAGTCAGGAGACTAAATCCTGGGGAAGAAAAAAAATCTCTGTAATTCAGAATGCACAGAGGAAGGAGTGCCTCAATGACAATGTCTTATCTGTGTGTGGTTTCCAGCATCCTTCATCCTCCAGGCCCCACATTCTGTGTTTGAAGGTGACGAGTTGGTTCTGAGATGCCGGAAAAGGGGGAAAGAGAAACTGACTGCTGTGAGGTACTTTTGGAATAGAAAAGTTATTTCTGATTCTAATAAAAGCTTGGATCTTCTGATATCACAAGCAAGATTAAACAACAGTGGCTGTTACCAATGCATTGGATCCTTGGAAAACAAGCATGTATTGAGAACAAGTCTCACAAATATTCGAATTCAAGGTAAACACTTCATTTCATACAAATTTGCTTAGCAATGTCAGGGCAGGGTAAATTGGGCACATCCGCGGGGATCTATGTAAGTGGTGTTTTTTGGTTTTTGTTGTTTTTGGCTGTGCCGCTCGGCTTGTGAGATCTTCTTAGTTCCCTGACCAGGATCGAACCAGGGTCCTCGGCGGTGAAATCACAGTGTCCTAACCACTGGACCTCCAGGGAATTCCCTATATAAGTTGATATCATAACAAACTCTGGAAATATTTGAGACCTATGTCCTCTAAGAGGCAGAGAAAGTGGAGCAATTTGACTTAAATAATCCTGGGAAAGAAAAATGTGATAGAGGGGTCAATAAGTTTGTCTTGCTGGGTGTCTGAAGTTTTCCAGAACCGAGAATCCAAGCCTGCCTCATACTGAGAACTTGATTCACCTCTTCTCTCCAATCAGAGCTATTTTCACGTCCAAAGCTGAAAGTCACAGACTCCCAGCCTACAGAGGGGAATTCTGTAAACCTGAGCTGTAAAACACAGCTTCCTCTAGAGCGGCCAGACGTTCGGCTTCGCTTTGTCTTCTTCAGAGACCATGGGGTCATCCTCTCAAACTGGAGTGTGTCCCCGGAACTCCAGGTCACAGCCATCTGGAGAGAAGACTCAGGATCATACTGGTGTGGGGCCGTGACCAGTGGCATCCACAAACGCAGCCTCCCGCTTCAGATTGACGTGCAGAGTGAGTGTTGGAGAGCCGGGCTGTGGCATCTCCCCTGACCGCTCCTTCTGGCCCAGTGAGGGTAGGGACTGCCCAGTGCAGATGGATTCTGTCATCCTAACAGAGGCACCAGGCTTAGACTGAGAAGTGAGGTGGATAATAAAGGAAACACAGGATTTCGTTTCCACCTCTATTTCTCTAAAAACTTAGTCTTTCTTTGAAATTCTAGCACCTTGACATGACAGAGGTGATTCATGGAGGCAGATACAACAGTTGGGCAAAACAAAATGAAAACAAGAAACAAAATTCTCTGCTACTGAATCGACAGATTCTAGGATGTCAGATCTTGGGGCAAACTATTTAGAAGACACATATCCACAGAGCTGGACCCTAACCAGAAACAACAACAGTGTGATGTGTAAAGCAGAAGAGAAGGACATACATACACACAAAGATAAATACAATAAATATCAGCTTGTCTTAGGTACCAAAGCAGGACTTCTGGAAACGGATGTGGTCTAGGTCAGTGTGACGATAGCCACTATTGTTATTACTTATCCCAGGTCAAAATAATTCACACTGACAACTAGGACATGACATAAAACCCAAATGCTTTATCAGGGAGACCCAATTTTTCTCTCCTGGAGCCTGTGCATCAGGATGGAAAGGTTACTACATTTAATGATACTCTAGGTCCCAAATCCACAGTCTACGAGCTACAGTGCTAACACCTGCAGAAGAGTATATCTTAAAGTCTCATAAAAAGTGACCCTGTCCAACATCCCACCCCTGTCCTCCTCTCATCATGCCCTCACCTGTTGTCTGTGTTCGTACAGGAATCCCCGTGTCTGGAGTGTTCCTGGAGACCCAGCCCCAGGGGGACCCAGTGCTTGAAGGGGAGATACTGGTCCTTGTCTGCTCTGTGGCTGAAGGCACGGGGAACACCACATTCTCCTGGCACAGAGAGGACACGAGGGAGAGTCTGGGGCAGAAAAGTCAGCGTTCCCAGAGAGCAGAGCTGGAGATCCCTGTTATCAGGGAGGGCCACGCAGGGGGCTACTACTGCACAGCTGACAACGGCTACGGCATCATCCAGAGCGAGGCGGTGAACGTCTCTGTGAGAAGTAAGTTTTAACCCCCATTGACCTTATTTATTCTCAGATTTCTCAAATTAGGGGTGGGCACAACCAACACTATCTTTGTGATTCTCGTTTTTCTATTTCCATTTTGCCATTTTCCACTGCGACGTTCACTTTTTTTCCATTAAATGTCAATAATTCAGGTTATAAAGTGGTACTACAGTGAGGTAATGCTGGCCAGGGGCCATTTCATCTCTTGGGGATGATTCTGTGCGCCTGTATGCTGATCCATTGTGTGTCACTCTCAAAGAGCAGTCTTATGTCATCAGCAGTGTTTTAGGGTAGGGTATAGCTCCTTCATCCTAAGCGTCAACTGTACTCTCCTTTTGGTAATCCTCCACAGGACGAAAGACATAAAACATCCCTTTACTCCATTACTGTAGGTCTAAGAGTGTCTCAGTACCAACTTGTATGCAGGTCAGGAAACTTACAAGTACCAAGAGCGAATACAGAGCCCCATTATGTCCACAGAGGAGATAAGCCTTCCTTTGCGATAGTACAGTCGTAGCTTATATCTTTACCTTCCTCTGTCTCCAAGGAGTCATACTAGGTCAAGCCAGGTTCCCACTCAGCTCCCCTGGCACTAAAGAAATGGTTTCTATGGGGCTTCAGTTCATCCTCTATCCCAGGTTCAGTTGCATCCCAGGCTATCCAATAAAGCTAGCTGTTATGGAGGAACTACTGGAAAGCTAGATTTCCCCGCTTTCCTTTACAGTAAAACCCCTTAAAAGAGTTATCTCTACTCACTGTCTTCACTTCTATTTTCTCTCAAACCCATCACCCTGAGGCTTGCCTCACTCCAATGGTACTTCTATATCTATTCATCAGATACCTCTTTTAAGGTTTTTTGTTTTTTTTTTTTACTGGATCCCCATCATATTTTTTTTAAATAAATTTATTTATTTTAATTTTGGCTGCGTTGGGTCTTTGTTGCTGCGTGCGGGCTTTCTCTAGTTGTGGTGAGCAGGGGCTACTCTTCGTTGCGGTGTGGGGGCTTCTCATTGCAGTGGCTTCTCTTGTTGCAGAGCACGGGATCTAGGTGCGAGGGCTTCAGTAGTTGTGGCGCGTGGGCTCAGTAGTTGTGGTTCGTGGGCTCTAGAGCTCAGGCTCAGTAGTTGTGGTGCACGGGCTTGATTGCTCTGTGGCACGTGGGATCTTCCTGGACCAGGGCTCGAACCCATGTCCACTGCATTGGCAGGTGGATTCTCTAGATCCTCCAACTCTAATACACCTGCAAGTCCAGATAACTCTACATTCAAAGTATCACCAGAATATGACTAATTCCCACCACTTCCACTGCTACCACCTGATCCAAGCCACCTGGATGACTGCAATAACACTCTGATTTTCTGCTTCACCTGTTGCTCCACACAACCTATTCTCAACACAGTATCAGAAGGAACTCTCTAAATCATAAATCAGATCATGTTACTCTTCTGCTCAATATCCTCCCATGGCTTCCCTTCTCCTTCAAAGGGAGAGCCAATGTCCTCTCAATGTCCCACCAGGTCCTGATGATCTGGCTGTCCTACTATTCTGACCTGATGGCCCACCACTCTCTCCTCACCTTCTCCACTCTAGCCACCATGGCCCCCTGTCTCTTCTTCAAAACTTCCAGTCACACTCCAACCTCAGGGCCTTTGCACTGCTCTTCCCCAATATCTTCATGCTCATCCCCTCACTTCCTCCAGGACCTCACTCACCTTCTCAATGAGACCTTCCCAGCCACCCTATACAACATAGCAGCTCTTCACCAAGGCCCTCCCTCTCCAAGTCTTGCTTGATTCTTCCTCACAGCATGTGTCACCAACTGCCATGCCATGCAGTCTTTTTCTGTCTCTTTCCACACCTCCCATAGTAGCCTCATAAAGGTAAATCTCTATTTTGACCATATTTTATCCCAAGTGCCTATTCTACTGATTAGCTCATATTAGGCATTCAGTAAATATTTGCTGAATGAATAAGTTTTACACATATCATTTTTGCTTATCGTAGTAATAATCCTAGAAAATAAAGATATTATCATCTCCATTCTACAGAAAAGGAGTGTGAAACTCAGAAAGGTTTGGTAATTTGCCTATGGTCACAAAGTTTATACCTGGCAGCCCAGATCTGAACCTCGACACAATCTTTTAGCTCAAAGAGACAGAGATCTTTCCCTCTGTCTGACTTGTCATACTTAGCATAATGCCCTCAAGCTTCATTCATGTTGTTGCAAATGGCAGAATTTTCCTTCTTATGGCTGTATAATATTGCATCATATTCACATTCCATCATGATGGAATATTATATATATATATACCAGATTTTCTTTGTCCATTCATACATCGATGGACACTTAGGTTGCACATGTCTTGGTTATTGTAAATAATGCTGCAGTAAACATGGGGATGCAGATATCTCTTCAAGACAGTAATTCCATTTCCTTTGGATATATACGTAGAAGTGGGATTGCTAGATCATATAGTAGTTCTATTTTTAAAAAATTTTTGAGGATCCTGCATACTGTTTTCCATCGTGGTTGCACAGGTTTACATTCTGACCAACAGTGTACAAGGGTTTTTTTCTCTCCACATCCTTACCAACACTTGTTATTTCTAGTCTTTTTTTTTTAAGTTATAGGGAATAAAGTTTATTTTGGCAGAGAGTGTTAAACAAAATTAAAATTGCATACATTAGTAATATAACTCAACATCCTTAATTTAGTGTAAGTGTGACACATTTTCTTGCTTTCCTATGTTCTGCTGAATCACCATAACGTAGACTGCTTTATTAAACTGAAATGCTGAAATTTAATTTTACTGTTTTTGCTTACGCTCTGATTCTAAACAAACTTTATAAAAAAGCCATTGTAACAGGTGTGAGGTGCTACCTCACTGTGGTTTTAATTTGCATTTCCCCAATGATTAGTGAGGTTGAACACCTTTTCATGAACCTGTTGGCTTTTGCATGTCTTCTTTGTAAAAATGTCTATTCAAATCCTTTGTCCATTTTTAAATTGGATTATTTGAGGGTTTTTTTGCTATGGAGTTGTATGACTTCCTTATACTATTATATATTAACCCCTTATCAGATACATGATTTCCATGTATTTTCTCCCATTCTATAGATTGCTTTTTCATTTTGCTGATTATTTCTTTTGTTGTGCAGAAACTTTTTAATTTGATGTAGTACTATTTGTGTATTTTCACTTTTGTTGCTTGTGCTTACAGTATCGTATCCAAAAAGTCATTGCCAAGGCTAATGTCAAGGAGCTTTTTCCCTATGTTTTCTTCTAGGAGTTTTATGGTTTCAGGTCTTCCATTTAAGTCTTTAATACATTTCAAGTTAATTTTTGTGAGTGGTATAAGATGGAGGTCCAGTTTCATTCTTTTGCATGTGAATATCAAGTTTCCCCAGCACCATTTATTAAGAGATTATCTTCTCCACTGAGTATTCTTGGCTCTCTTATCCACTATTAGTTGACGGTATATGCATGGGTTTATGTCTGGACTCTTGATTCTGTTCCACTGATTTATGTATCTGTTTTTATGCTAACACCAATTTGTTTTGGTTACTCTAGTTTTGTTATATAGTTTGAAATCAAGAAGTGTGAAGCCTCCAACTTTGTTCTTTTGTTGCAGGATTGCTTTAGCTATTTGTTGTCTTTTGTGGTTCCATACAATTTTTTTTTTTAATTTCTGTAAAAACTGCCGTTGGAATCTTGATAGGGATGGCAGTGGATCTGTAGATGACTTTGGATGGTACGGACATTTTAACAATTTTAATTCTTCCAATCCACAAACATGGGATATCTTTCTATATTTGTGTCTTCTTCAATTTTTTTCAACAATATCTTATAGTTTTCAATATACAGATCTTTCACCTCCTTGGTTAAATTTACTAGTAAGTATTGTATTATTTTTGATGTTATTGAAAATGGGATTGTTTTCTTTATTTCTTCTTTAGGTAATTCATTGTTACATGAATAGAAACACAGCTGATTTTGTATGTTGATTTGGTATCCTGCAACTGTAGTGAATTTGTTTATTAGCTCTAACAGATTTTTTGTGGAGTCTTTAGGATTTTCTTTATATAAGATCATGTCATCTGCAAACAGAGACAATTTTTCTTCTTCCTTTCCAATTTGGAGGCCTTCTATTATTTTTTTCTTGCCTGATTGTTCTGGTTAGGACTTCTAGAACTATGTTGAATAGGAGTGGTGAGAGAGGACA
Source organism: Balaenoptera ricei (assembly GCF_028023285.1). Classification (NCBI taxonomy): domain Eukaryota; kingdom Metazoa; phylum Chordata; class Mammalia; order Artiodactyla; family Balaenopteridae; genus Balaenoptera; species Balaenoptera ricei. Next base: position 114,968,749 of record NC_082639.1, on the reverse strand, counting down.
CCCTTGCCTTGGAGAATGGATCCAATGGAAAAATCAGAATTCCCCAACAATTTAGTTTATTCCTTCCATCAGTTTCTTTCCCACCTCCCCTTCAAAGCACGTAAGACTCAGGCTTCTATGAGGAAGGAAACTGGTGGCATTTCATTGTGGTGACCCAATATATATATATATATATTTTTAAATTTTATTTATTTATTTATTTATTTTTGGCTGTGTTGGGTCTTCGTTTCTGTGCGAGGGCTTTCTCTAGTTGCAGCAAGTGGGGGCCACTCTTCATCGCAGTGTGCAGGCCTTTCACTGTCGCGGCCTCTCTTGTTGCGGAGCACAGGCTCCAGATGCGCAGGCTCAGTAATTGTGGCTCACGGGCCCAGTTGCTCCGCGGCATGTGGGATCTTCCCAGACCAGGGCTTGAACCCGTGTCCCCTGCATTGGCAGGCAGATTCTCAACCACTGTGCCACTAGGGAAGCCCCCAATATATTTTTTTAATGGAGAGCAATCTCAGAGTTACTGCTGGTTCAGCTAGTGCCCTAATCGGTGGTGATATTTGTTTTCTTTCTCAGGCAGGCTGCTGTTCCAAAGTTAGGTGCTGCCAAGCCGCTGTCGCATAACATCCGTCCAGAAGTCTAGGGGAAGTTTCCAAAAGGCCAAAGTACAGAATAGATAGAGAGATAGAGAGGCAGATGTAGATTCTCCCCCAAATATTAATCTCTGAAATGATGTCTGGGGGTCGGTGGAGGGAGCTGTCTAGCTTTCTCCCCTTTGCCACAATCCACCCAGGCTCTTGTCTTCTACCCCTTCACAGTGAGTCACTTCCTGTCACATACAGGCTCACGGCTGTGCTGGCCACAAGTAGAAACCTGCTTCCTGTGCCACACCAGTCCTAGCCTAGTCCTCAAAGGCCCCCATGAGTCCTCATCTTTTAGATTCTTCCCTCTACCAGGGCTCAGGACCCCAGCCAAGCCGAGGAAAGGTTCCAGGGCTCCAGGCCCTAGACCCCTCCCCCGGAGGCTCATACAGGCTTTTCCCCTCCAGGCACCCCAGGGAAAAGAAGAGGCCTTGTTGCGGCGGGAACCACTGGGGGGACATTCGGCGTTCTCCTGGCTGTGGCCCTGCTGTTTTACTGCTGGCACCAGAGGAAACTAGGTTTGTGTTCTCTCTTACCTTTTGCTGGAGTCCATGCCCTGTCCCTGCCTCAGACATCCCAGCTCACCCCAACCTCGGTAACAGCCACACCACCGTCCTCCACCTCCCCACCCCAGCGCTCACAGACACACTCATACTCTTTCTTGAAATGGCAGTTTCCTTAATAGGTATCTACTCTAATTTACTAAGCCTCAAGTGAAAGGTAGGGAGGAAATAAACATTTTAATGTAAAGTTTCAAAAACTTTAAATGGTTTCCTTGGGTGGTTTCTTTGGTCCAAACAGACTGGTCAGCTAGATGCTTCAGCCCATCCTACATCCCCTATAAGTGGACAATCAAAATAAACTGAAAGCCCCTCTGAAGAAATGACTGAGAATGGGAGCTGGCTAATCTTTATCCTTCTTCTTCCTCAGAGACTTCCCAGAGTCAAAGCCCGAAACCAGCACCTTGTGCTCCAATGGCTCTGCTCTCCACAGGTCAGACCGCTGCCTCCCCCTCTACCTGGTGGAGAGAGTTTTTCCCTGGTACTATCTGCCATGTGCTTCCAAAGGCTTCTTGCTTTAACCCAGGTCAGGCTAGTTTCAGATGCCAGGAAACCTGGTGTAGAAGACAGGCACAGAAACTTTTTCAGCTCTAGTATAATTACCCATCCTTCATCCCTGTCTCTTAATTTAATTCAATTCAACTCAACTCACCAGATCCTTCTGAGCACCTGCTATGTGCCCTGCACTGGGCTGAATGTAGGGAGATTTGGACCTTTGACCATGAGTCTCCTTAACGAGCTTGAGCCTGAGGTTCCTCTGAGCATAACCACAGATGCTCCTGGAAATCCATCTACAGCTCCTCACTACTCTGCAAGAAAGACAATTTGGCTATACTTAGTATTTCCTGAGGTATATCAACACAGCCTTGAACTTTAATCAAGTCTCAAGTAATTGCACATTCAACATAGAAATGTGTAGCCCTGTCCCCAGCAAGTTATATGCTTTGTTCAGTTCTTTTTCACATCGTTTTCATGAGAATATGGGACTGGGCCCATGTTTGAAATAACTTTCTGATGACCTCTCTTAGGCAGTGCATGTGTGTGAAATATTTGAGAATGAGCTCCCTCTGCTGACACAAATCTGCCTTCGTTTTATTTTGCAGGAGATGGTTCTCTGGGAGACACAACCAGGTGAGGCCTCAGCCTTCTGGTTTCCCAAGAATAAAATTTGCAGAACTGTGGGGCTGAAAGTTTAGGCCAAGTGATTTCTCTGTGTCCCTGTGTCTAGATACTCCCATTTTCACATTCCTTGAAATGGCCACAATCACAGCTTCCTAGAATCCTTCTAATAGTTTATATAATGGATTTTGCATGTATTTAGATCAGTTTCTTATTTGAAATTTATCCATTTATCTGAATGGAAGATACCAAAGGTTATAGATTTTCTAGGTTGCCACAGAATATTTCTGGTGCAAATAGTCCTATAGTTAGGCAATGTGTTACTATAACTATGTATAAAATGACTATTAATTCTAGACTTTCTAGAGGAAGCTCAGCTTCTAGGAATCTTCTTTTTGCCCCACATGTGCTCATATACTCATCAGATTTTGTGTTTTTACATTTGGTTTGGAAAATATGGTCTTCTTCTGTCTGTGTCAGTGCCTCAGTCTTATAGTCAGGGACTTGGAGCATGGATTATGTCTAATTTCTTCTTGAATTGTCCAGGTAGAATGCTTTGAGGACACTTCCTCCTGATGATGAGGCTGGGTTTTTTTAACCAACTAAGAGTGACCATTCTATCTATGAGATCATCATTCCTATGATGTTAGAGACTCTTCTGGCCTTGTTCTGCTGACTTCTCCCCATTCCTTTTTGTCTCTGTCTGTCCCACTCTTGTGCATATTATAATGTTCCAAGGATGATCATGTGTTTCTGTGCCTCACAGGAGACCCCTAACCCTAGACCCAGGAGTGTCCTTCCATCCCATGTGCCCTGCTCCAGTGGAGCTGCAGCAGTTGTATGGCAATGGTAAGGATTTCCTGGTAGGAAACTGCTCCCAGCCTGAGCCAGGGAGAGATACTTTGTTTTGAGGCCTGGCAAAGGCCCCTGGTCTCCCTAACTATCCCAAACCCAGACATTCCCAATAAATAATTGCTTAGGAAGAAGCATCTGCAGCATACCTCACTGACTGGGAAGGCTTAGAAAGTGTTGCTTTTTTTGTTCTCAGTGCACCCCAAAGAAAGAGACCTGGTATATTCTGAGGTCCAGATTATTCAGCCTGGGGAAGAAGGAGAAGGTAAGTCACTGGGGAGAGATTCTTGCTGCAAACTATATTCATTCATTCGACACATATTTACTGAGCACCTCCTATGTGATGGGTACTGCTTTAAGTAAAGGGAGTAAATCAGTGAACAAGGCAGATAAAAATCCCTACAGTGTGATGCTTAGATTCTGAAAAGAGAAGACAAACACAGAAAACTTCATAACATATCTTTGCTCATGATCAGAACAAAAACTGAACATCCTTCTAACAGATACTGTAATCATGAAGGTGTATGTACAAAGATCTCCCTTAAGTAATGAATGAATGATTGCAAAGCACCTATTATGTGATAAGGATATATATGCATTATAATATATATAAATATACATATGTATGTATATGTTTAGTTAATCCATATAACAACCTTGTGTAACCAGTGTACTGAACAAGCAGGACTCATGACTTAATTACAAAAATCTTCTGTCTCCCACTGTCTCTTTAAACTTTCTTCTGTGAGAGATCTTCTCTGGCAATCAGGATGAAAATTCTGGCAGCCAAAGTCTTTACAAAACATTATCTTAGACAATAGACAGTAGGTGGACACTTTATGTCATAGTCTCTATTAAGTAACTAGAACACCTAGTTTGAAGATGTTAAGAAAAACTTTCCCCTCTCCTAGTTCAGGCAAATTTCAGAATGGAAGCTGGCAATGGTAGGGATGAGGGGGAGGACCAGGCAGAGTTGGCTTCTCTGTTTCTTTGGTTGACTTCCCCTAATTAGCCTGGAGAAATGAGTGGGAAAGGAGTTACTCCAGCTGGTATTTTGGAAGCTGGCTTCTGCCCCTCTGGGATGGCAGATGGTTAAGGAGGCACTCCCCAGTATAAGGTACATGTGTGGTCTCTTGAGGTTTCTTGCTGGATCCCTCCTTCCTAAAATTCCTTTGGCACAGCTGGTGCATTTCGAATTCCAGGAGTTGTGTGTGACTCATTCACTGGCCTCACCTCCAGTCAATCACATCCAGCTTCCTGCTGCTGGATTCCCTTGGTACCTGGAGGCCCTACTGAACAGGACCCAAAGTGACCATACTCCTGCTTGTTCTGTCTCCCACGTGGACCACATCTGTCCTTGGGGACACCTGGGAATTTCAGGTCCTTGCTAACCCAGCAGCTTTCTTCTGATCCCACCAGCAGTCATGAGTCAGAACTCTCAACGCTCTTGATAAGGGTGTTGAAATATTTTTTATTGTTATCTGCAGTAAGAAATGCAAATTGTACTGTTAAGCAGTGTGAATGTGCACACACTCACACACACAAACACACACATAACTGAACTAAAGTTTTAGGAGACAATACTTAGTGTGATGCACTCTGTTTTCTATTCCACTCATTGATTGTTTTAATCAGCTTTATTGAGGTATAATCGACATACAATATAATTCTCTACATTTAAACATACAGTTCAAATTATTTTAATAAATGCATCCACTCACAGAACCACCACCACAATCACCAGGTCGAACATTTCCAACAGCCCAGAAAATCCTTTCATGCTCCTTTGCAGTTAATCTCCCCCCAGCTCCACCCCTGGCAACCACGGATCTGCCTTCTGTCCTATAGTTTTGCTTTTCTATAATTTCATATAAATGGAATCTTATGTAATGTAGTCTTTAGGTCTGGATTCTTTCACTTAACATAATGTTTTGCAATTCATCCATATTCTAGCATATTATAAGTAGTTCACTATTTTTTTTGTCATGTAAAAAGCTATGCACATTTAATGTATACAACTCATGAGTTTGGAGATCAATTAACAAACACCAAGGAAACCATCACCACCATTAAGGCCACAGATATATGCATCATCTTCCAAAGTTTCCTTCCACACACTTGATAATGATGATGATGATGATGTGTGGTAAGAACACTTAACATAAGATTTACCTTCTTAGCAAACTTTAAGTATACAATAGAATATAGTTAGCTGTAGGCACTATGCTGTATAGTAGATCTCCAGAATTTATTCATCCTTCGTAACTCAAACTTTGTACCTTTTGAGCAATACCTCTAGCCTCCTTTCCCTCAGCCCCTTGGAACCACCATTCTACTCTCTGCTTCTATGTGTTTGAGAACAGACAGTATTTGTCTTTCTGTAACTGGCTTATTTTTCTTAGAATAATGTCCTCCAGGTCCATCTGTGTTGTCACGAAAGACAGGATTTCCTTCTTTTTTAAGGTGGAACAATATTCCGTTGTGTGTGTGTGTCTGTGTGTCTCTGTGTGTGTCTGTGTGTATCATACTTCCTTTATGCATTCATCCATCAATAAACATTTAAGTTGTTTCCATATCTTGGTTATTATGAATAGTGCTGTGATCTCTTCAAGATCCTGATTTCAATTCCCTTGGATATGTACTCAGAAGTGGGATTGCTGGATCACATGAGAGTTTTATTTTTAAATTTTTAAGAAACCTCCATACAGTTTTCCATAGTAGCAGTACCAATTTACACTCCCACCAAAAGTGTACCAGAATTTCTTTTTCTCCACATCCTTGCCAACACTTGTTATCTTTTGTCTTTTTAATGATAGCTATCCTAACAGGTGCGAGGTGATATCTCACTGTGGTTTTGATTTGTGTGATTACTGATGTTGAGCACCTCTTCAATAACTGTTGGCCATTTGTACGTCTTCTTTATAGAAACATCTATTCAGAACCTTTGCCCATTATAAAATTGGGTTATTGTTATTGTTGTTATTTTAGCTATTGAGTCGTACGAATTCCTTATATATTTTGCGTATGAAACCCTTATCTGATATATGGTTTGCAAGTATTTTGTAAGCTGCCTTTTCCACCTGTAGCACCTCTCCAGTATTTTTGTGCCTAGTAGAAATTTCAGTTGTAACTTGATCCTGAACTTGGTTTACAAATGAGGTTAAGGACTTTTACAAGGTCATAAGCCAGTAAAAGACTAAGTCTTCTGTTTTGCTATAATATTTGCTGCATAAAGTGCCTATTGCTATATTTGACTAACATGCATCATCTGAACACCTGCTTTGTCTGTTACTTTGATTTCTCAGCCATCCCCACTAATCAGGACATTTTGAATGATAGAATTAGAACTGCCATCAATTTGATTGGGTTAATTGGGTACATCTTATAGAGTCACCTTGATCAGTTGCTGCTCTTCACATTCTGTCCTTGACATATTTGTCAAAACACCACTGAAGCTGAGCACTCTGTTGGTGGACGAGTTCTATTTTAGGCACTTTATGTGTTGATGATCTGTAGCAAGATTTCTTCACCAGTGCCTCAGTGTTTGCATGAAGCCCCTGAAATTGTATGCAAATTTCCGTGCATATGTCTATTGTTCTGGGGAGGGAGTATATAGCTTCCATCAGGTCATTAAAAAGATCTGTAAACCCAAAAGGTCTACGGTAAAAATATAATGAAAAAGAGAGAGTTCCAGGATGTACCTTTTTTCCCAAGCTCTATCTCTCCATAAAATTACTATATATAGCTCTCATGATTCTAACTTCTCTGAGATTCTTAATTTCTAATATGCAGGATGTGACAAATCACACCTGCTAAACTTTTCTCTCACTATGGCTCCATCTCTAAGAAACTTTGGCAATAAAATCAATAACCAGAACATGCTAATGTAAGAGAATTTTTCTCACAGGGCATACATTTGAAGAGGTCTAGTGGGAACTTGCAGAACAAGCAGGGGTTGGACTTCAAGGTCGGTAAGATGGAAGTTAAGAGAGGCAAGAATTGTAACTAAGAGAGAAATTATCTCTTAACATCTGGTAAAGGAAGGGAGTGAGGTTCCTTTCTGTGGTATTGAGGGAGAACATTATAGATCAAGGGAGCCTGACAAGGACATGCAGAGGGCTGGGTTAAGAAATGGTAAAACAAAGTCACACGTGTTGTAGGACATGTTGGGGGTCAGGGAGGAGAAAACATGACAATCAATGCAAAAGGCCCAGTGACTCCCAGATTCTGGGAAATAAGCTATAAGACTGAGTTCTGAGTGGATCCAAATAAATACTCATAGTTCAGTGGTTTCCTTTTCTTCCACAGGAAATACCTTCAGAACATCTCTAGAGGACCAGGTGAGTTTCATTTTCTGACTGTTTTCTCTCCCACTACTGCTTATAGCCCCATACGCCTTCTCCTTCCAGTTCTTCTTCTATCTTCTTTCCACCCCAGAATGCCTCAATTGTCTACTCTGAGGTGAAGACACAGCTCCAAGATGATTCAACTGGAAAGGTCAGCTCTAAAGATGAAGATATCATGGAAAATCACAAGGGTGTCCTACTAATGTGACTTGTCCCTGATCCCAAGACCCAACTCAGTGCAGTCCTTGAGGTCTCTAGAGTGACCAACTAGTTCCAACTTTCCGGTTCTTCTTGCCCATGTGCATTCACTCCCAGGACTTCTGATTCACCCACTCTGATGCCGTGATGGGAAAGCCCCTCAGAGACGTCACTGAAATGACCAGGGTCCATGGTTAAAGAAGAGCCTGTGTACCTGCTCTGAGCCTAACCTAATGTGTTCCCTAGGGTGTGATTTAGGGGAAAGGAATAAGGAGGCAGAAGGACTGCTGCTGAAAAACAGAAGCACAAATTTTGGAGAACTGGGATTTGCATCTAGACAGAAAGGACCAAGTGACTCAGGTCTCTGTTTAATACATCTTCAACAATTCTCCCACTGGGGAATCAGCTGCATCAATTAGTTTCACTATGAGTGACTGCATGTATACTTTACAAGCAATGCATAACCCCATCCCTCCTGCTTACACTGTTTACACTGTCAAGATTCAGTTGCAGACAGAAGAATTCATTCCAAGTGGTTTACAGATAAAGGAATTTAAAAGTTTATATTAACTACTTCGGAAAATCATTAGAAGAGTTGAAGAAGCAGGCTCTAGACTAGGTTTCCAAAAGCAAAAGCTAATTACGTTAATGTTATTAGGGACAAAGTTTTTAACACTGGAGACAAGAAATACAAATATAAAATTAAAAAGTTAAGTAAGTAACTTTAAGTAACCCCAAAAACCTAAATTTGAATTGGAAATGTTAGTACAAACTGATGACAAACGCTGCCTTTTAAAAAAATTATTTATTTCCTAGTTCTGTCCACTGGAAATGTCTAGAGATAATTAACAACTCAATAACAATGAGCACCCATTGCACATGTTGTAGTCTCTAAATACTATTCCCTACTCAAAGGACACAGAGCTGCCTTTCTTGTAGGAGCTGTATCTTTGAGTTATCAAATAGGTGACGTTAGAATAATTCTTCCAATAGATGAAGAAAGACTGAAAGAAATAGAAAATGACGATTTTGTGTGAATGTTTCATGTTACTGATCAAGTTGACATACAAAAACCAGCCTAAAATTGTGTGCCTCCTGATGGAAGTATCCAATACCACCTACAAAGTATTTATGCCTGAAATATCAAAACTGAATCCACTCAAGTCTCTAGGTCTAACTACCAGTTTACAGGAAATAAATGGGACAAAGGACTATGTTAAATAGCACCATAGGATTGCAATCAGAAAAATCTAAACTATGGAAAAATTCTACAGGACGAATGACCTGGTTTCTTCAACGAACAAATGACTGAAGGAAAGAAGGAAAAAAGGAAGGAAGGAAGGAAAGAAAGAGGGAAGACCTATAAATTAAATGAGACTTGAGACATGTCAGTCAAAAGGAATAAGTGAGGCTGGACTCAAACAAATTAAGTTAAAAAGGAATTACTTATGAAATACTAAAGGAAATTTGTACATTAATATAAAGAAATTATGTTTGGATAATTTATGTGTTTGAAGAATTTATGTGTTTGGGATATAAATGATAGTATTGTGGTTATGTTTTTATTAAAAAAATTCATGTTTTACTTCATACTGAAGTATTTGTAGATTAAATGATATGTTTTTGTTTGAAATAATCCAGTAGTGAGAGGGTGGGCAGGAAGTGGATAGGGGTATAGATGAAACAAGATTGGTCATGTGAGCATCACTCTGAAGCTGGATGGTAGGTACATTACAGGAGGAAGGAGGGCTTATACTGGTCTCTGCTTTTGTATGTTTCAAATTTCCATGATAAAAAGTTAAGCACTCCCAATCTCCCTTACTCTGCTTTACTTTTTTTCTCCACAGCACTTATCACTTTAAAATATACTATACAATTTGCTTATTTATTATGCTTATTGTATGTCAGCCCTCTAGAAAGTAAGTTAAGGGCAACAACCTTTGTCTTTTTTGTTCACTGATATATCCCAAGCACCTAGAACTGTGCCTGGTACATTGCAGGTGCTTAATAAATACTTTTGAATGAATGAATTACCTATTTCATTGAGGAGAATAACCACCCTCTCCAGAATGGAAGAGATCTAATGTAAACACTCTACTACCATGTAACAAGCTGGCTCCCCATGGATCTGGCACTTTATCAAACTCTGTCTGGCCTCTGTATCTGTCAGGCTGGGCACTTAAGAGTGGCCAGACTGGCCGTGGTGAGCAGATGTTTATATAACTGAGTCCATACTTAATCTCTGCATCTTCCACCAATGCCACTTTTTACATGAACCCTTAGAGCAATCAGTGGAGTAGCCGGGGAAAGAGCTGACTGACATTCACCTAGGTCAAGTTATCATGTCCCTCAGATTATTGAGATCCTCTTCTGCAGCAAGGCCTTTGGTAAGCATTCATATGAGACACAAATACTCTCATGCTCTGGGTCCAATCAGAGAGGTCCACCCATGTAACTTTTTCCTAATCTCCTAACTTTTTTATTTCCAACCCCCAGACCATATGGCCCCTGCTCATGAATCAGAGTAGACATCCATCTCTGGATATCTCATCTTCCAGTCAAAGTGGGCCTCTAGATGTGCCACTAAAAGTTCTGTCACTATAAAAACTCTTCTTCACAGTCCTTCAAGTACTCCCCAGATGGGGCTACAGTGTTACAACAGTCACCTCCAGCTGATGCTGGCATATTTAAGCCAGGATAGACTTTTTCCTCCTCTGTCAACTGGTCATAGGGAACTCACCACCAGGTCATAGTTGTTGGTTGAGAGAGGAGTTGGAGAGAGGAATATGAGCCAGTCATTATTTATTCAACTTACTCATACCTTCAGGTGTCAGATCTGTAATCACTTCCGCTTGGTGATGGTATGAGTTCTTGATTAGTGGATCAGACATCTTCCAGCTAATGATGAACAGCTCAGGTCTCTGGTGTGTCATGTTCAAGTGTTCAGTGACTACCTGAGCAAGGTTACCCAAGAGCTTTTGCAAAAAGATGGTAGTTACTTGAAGAGGACATAGGTTTGCTCCAAAACCCTAGGGTCATTGACTGTGATTCTCCTGTCTAGGCTTGCTACAGCATCCACAAAACATCCTAATCAACCTCAGCACTTTTGGACCCTTTGGGTATACTGGATCATAAAAACCAAGGACAGAACTGATTGTACTCTAGCTTAGACCAGCTGAAGGACTCTCCCTTCCTCAGGGACTCTCTCAAAGATAACAGCTTCATGGGCAGTTCAGTTATTGAGTCAGAACAGGGCAACCAATGTGATATATGTTGCTTCCAATATCCAGAGGTCTGGGTTGGGCTTCTTTCTTAATAGACTGTAGTAATAACTAATCTTACTTTGAGAGGACTATCCCAATGTGTTGTAGAGGACCAATAATACTGCAAAACCCTGAAAAGGAAGGATAACATATTAAGAGAATTTTTTACATTTATGAATTTATAATAACAAAAACCTGGATATTTTGCTGAGGATAGTAGACTGGGGAAGGAGGAAGATAATTTTCTTTGGGGCTAAATTAATTGATATAGTTTCAATTGGTAGAGATTCTGGATTCAGTGTATGAACACAAGCAGCTAGGAGTGGTCCTAAATAGTTGCTCTCTTGGAGGAACAAAAATTATTCTCAACAGTGGCCTGGGTTAAATGAGGTTGAGATAGCAACTATTTATTGGTATAATATAGTGGAAAGATTCAAAGATTAATATAAATGAGATTGCTGAAGTGGATTTATCACACATGACCCACTCACATACACTCTGACTATATCTCCCAAGAGGGCCTGGAGGACACCCCTTTCCACACATAGCAGTGAAAAATACATTAGTGATAAAAGTCCAAGCATCTTTGTGAAGCATAATAGAAATAGGCAAAGGAGAAGATACCACTTCTGAAATAAGCTCCCTGATAATGATGGAGTTCAGTGTAGCAGAGTCCAAGGAAGGCGTGTCTACTATAATAGGAAGCAAGGTCAGAATGGTAATTAGAATACTATGGCTGAAAAGGACTTTGAATCATGGTACCAAAATAGATGAGCAAGCTATATATGTACAACTTAAAACAAACTGGACGCCTGAAAGGGATTTAATATAGGGTATTAAGGGACAGGCTGGAGAATGAGGCTCTAGGCTGAGCCTCCAAGAGCAACTCCCAGAATAAAACTGCCAATTTGGCCTGGCATGAGAGCGGGCACTGCAAGATCCACAGGGTCTCAGCTGCTACTGGCAAAGTTCCAAAACCGAGAAGCTGCTATAACTTCCATTCAACACGAAAGCCTCTCCTTCTGCAGCTCAGAAAAATCAAAACATCCAGCTCTATCATGCAGCTTCCAGAAGAGCTCACAGCTGCAATTTCATTACACCAAAGTCCACTTCTAAGTCTGGCAGGTGATCTGTTTAGTGAAGGAGAGGCTACATGCAGAAACCCTAGCTTCACCCTTCTAGTCTCTATTGAATAAAAGTCACATAGAAAGCATTGGTATTAGGAAAGCCATTCATCATGACCTGCCATGACAGTTCTTTTAGAATGGTGTGTGTGTGTGTGTGTACTTTTAGTGTAACTAGTAAAAGTCACAGGCTGGAGAATGTATCAGAATGAATATGGGCTTTTAAATCCAAAAGATTTCAGTTCAAGCCTTCAATGTGCCACTTATAAATTCTTTGATAAGTTACTTAAATTTTCTGGGTTCAATTTCTTTCTATGCAAAATGAAGATACTATGTACCTTGTACAGCCATTGTGAGCACATTCCTACTCAAGGCTTTTGTCCTTGCTGTTCCCTCTGTAATGATTTCCTCCTGATAACCACAATTTGTTTCCTCTCAACCTTACTCAAATGTTATAATCCCCACAAAGTCTTCCTTATCACCCATTTAAGATAGCCACATCTCCTAACCCCCATTAATTCCTCTTCTTCTTATGCTACTTCATATTTCTCCAAAGCACTTTTACCATCTGACATTCTAAGAGTTTTTCTTATTTGTTTATTATCTGATTACCCAAAGTATAATTTATGCTCTATGCAAACAGGGACTTTGTTTTGTTTACTAATGTATCCCCAGGGCCTCTTTCAGAGCCCAATACACAATACATGGTAAGCACTTAATTAACATTTGTGAATTATTAGAATTATATAAAGCAATGAATATAAGTGCTTGATAATGTGCCTTTTGCATATAAGTATTCAAAACATATTAATTATCAATATTAGTATTTAGTGGGCTTCCCTGGTGGCGCAGTGGTTGAGAATCTGCCTGCCAAGGCAGGAGACACGGGTTTGAGCCCTGGTCTGGGAAGATCCCACATGCCGCAGAGCAACTAAGCCCATGCATCACAACAACTGAGCCTGCACTCTAGAGCCTGTGAGCCACAACTACTGAGCCCATGCACACGACGACTGAAGCCCTCACGCCCTAGAGCCCATGAGCCGCAACTACTGAGCCCACATGCTGCAACTACTGAGACCACATGCCGCAACTACTGAAGCCCACAGGCTGCAACTACTGAAGCCCACAGTCTAGAGCCTGTGCTCCGCAACAAGAGAAGCCACCGCAATGAGAAGCCCATGCACCACAACGAAGAGTAGACCTGCTCACCACAACTAGAGTTGTGGCACGCAGCAACGAAGACCCAACGCAGCCAAAAACAAAAAACAGTTCTAACTGATGATCCCAGAAGTCTTAGGAGCTTTCCAAACAAAGCATCACTTGCCCTCAGGATGAAGGGCAAGGCTGTGCTCCACCCAGCCATTCAGGAACCTAGGCTGCTTACATCTCATGGTACTGTCATCTTCTGGGCTTCCAATTTCTTTGCAAAAAGAGAGAGAGTGTGGAAGGTCACCAGAGAGACTTTAGGGGCCAGCCCTGAGAGTGGCATGCGCTCATTCCTCCCATAGTCCATTGACCAGAACTTAGCCACAGTTTCCTTGCCTAACTTAGGGGTGGGAAAAGCAATCCAGCTGTGGCCTGGGAAACAGAAGACACAGATCTGGTGAACATCACAGCCAGTCACTGCCCGACTCAACCAAGGGAAATTTTTCTGGAAGAGATAGTACACAGTGATTAAGAGAGTATTAATATGTGGGAGCCAACCAGATCTGAGTTCAGATCCAGGTCACAGTTCATAACTATGTAACCTTAGTTAAGTCACTCAAATAACTCCTTAGAGATTAAAAATGGGAATAACTGTAGAATCTAGTTCATAAACTTGCTGTGAGGATTAAATGTGTGGAGTCTTAAGCATAGTGCCTAGACACAGTAAACATTTAATAAATGTTAGCTGTCAGGAGGAGGAAGAAGGAAGAATAGAAAGAAGAAGAGGAAAAGGAAACTGAGTTGGAAAACTAGACACAGAAAGGATGGGCTAGGGAATGAAGAAAAGGACTTAAGCAGACATAGAAAATGTGCACAGGCATAAAACAGAAAAATGTGTTCAGGAACTTACAAGGAGTTTAGTACATTTGCAAAATAAAACTCTGTTTACTGGAAAATTGTGTCAATCTGGAAAGGGAGAGATCCCAGTAGCCTTGGTGCCATAAAGAGCTTTATCTTGTAACTGCAGGGAACCACAGATGTTTTAGTCAAACCATGTGTCTCAGATTTGTCCTCCAGAGAGATGTTTCTAGTGGCTGTGTCAAAGACAACTTCGTGGTGGGAGAACCTGGTGACAGGGAGAGTGGTTAGGTACTGTTACTGTCATCAAGGTTAGATGAGCAGGGTAGAGCCACAGATGTAGTAGAGGGGAGGGGCACACACCTTGTTTTGTAGGAAACTCAGTAAAAGCAGTGATTGATTGGAGGTGAAGGAAGGCATCTAGGACAAGTCCCAGGAATTTGGCTTAGGCATCCAAGGGAATGACGATGCCATAGATGAAGACAGACTGAAGTATCGTTCAAAAACTCCTTGGCAGAAATGCATACCCCGAAGGAGGCCTATTCTCTAGGCCAAGGAGTCAGCTGACTTCCCACATCTGGGTGACCAGCTGCTCTCACTCGAGCTCCATGACATGCACTGAGATTCATAGTCCAGTGAAGCAGCAGCCAACATAGAACTTCCCCTTCTGTTTCACTCCTATTTCTTCCAGCTGGATAAATTCTGGCGTCGGGATATGTCAAAATGGAGTGAGTTATAAGATGCCAATGGAGGTTAGCAAGAACATAGAAAAACATAGAGATGAGGTCAAAATCAGCGTTTCTAGGTTTGGAATCCCCCCATAATTTCTCAGAGATAGCAGTCATCCTGGGAGCATTCTAGGTCCCCAAGACTTAAAATGGTCCCATGAAAATGAATGGATTCTCTCTCAGCTACACAATAAAATCTATAGACTTCAGCTTAGGTTCAGATCTTGTATGACTTGGGCCCATCCTATACTAGCCAACCATTAAATGCCTAACCTTCCCTACTCCCTGTATTTTTTCTTATGTTTTTGCTCTCACATTCCTTCCAGCTGAATTGTCCTCCCTCCAATAAGCTCCTAACATCTATCTCTATTTTTGGTGTTCTAAATCAGGGGATAGCAAACTACACCTTGTGGGCCAAATATAGCCCACTGCCTGTTTTTGTCAATAAAGTTTTATTGGAACATGGGCACACCCAAAAAAAAAAAAAAACTCCTTGGCATAAGTGCAGTCTCACCCAACTCCTCTCAGTGTTGCATTTTACGTGCCAGGATTTTATTTACCAAAAAAACTTGAAGAAAATTTGAGATTCACATTCAGCTTTCTCTCCTCCTGGCCAATCACTTTGTGGCCTAGACTTTTTTTTTTTTTTTAAAGAATTTGAAATTCCTTGCCTTCACTCTTGAGTCATTAAATTGTTTACCTAGATAATCTCTACAATACTTCAATCTTATGTATTTGGTGATTCTGCTGTGCACACCATCAGCCTTCTGTTCTCATTAGCTCCATCCCAGTTTCTTGCTTATTATATTTAATAAAATCTCTAAAGCTAAGCTTGACATTGAGATAAGATGTAAAAACAGCCCCCACACAAACATCAGTTCAAGAGTCTCAGAAAGAGGAACCCCAAGATAAATATATCATTTATGTTTATGCAAAAAATGTGTTGTGTCTTCGGACTTCCCAGAGGCATGGAAAAATAACACCTCAGAAATTTACATAGCTGGAGGGGTAAGGGGAAAGCCTCAAGCCAGTTGGCTTCTATTATTTTCTGGCTAAAAAAATGAGAATTTTCATTACGAAAAGAAGTCAGCTCATTTGCATAGGGCATCCTTCCCTAAGAGCACAAGTAGCCCCAGTTCTCCCCAGGAAGTTATTCAGGACCACCAAGAAGAGAGCAGAGCTAGATGCAAGATGTTACATAACTTTTGTGGCCCAGTGAAAAGTGAAAATGCAAGACCCTTTGTTCAAAAACCAAGAGAAAAAAAGTGATGCTAAAGGTACTAAAATATAAAGCTTTTTTTTTTTTCTTTTTTCCATGGTCTCTGCCTCTTCTTGTCATGATGCTTTTTATTTGCTATTTAAGGTCATTATAAGAAAAGAAAAAACAAAATTTTAAATTATTAGCATGAATTTTATGTTTCACCTTTATATTTTGCAATACCAGCTTTAACTGCAAATGTGAGAGTATTTCACTCATATGTAGAACCACAGAAATTAGACAATTTGTATTTCATAGTCCACTCACGCATATGTATTTTGTTCTTTTGAGAACAGTGGAAATTCTGCAAAAAAAAAACTCTCAACTTTTAAAATTTCATTTCTTAATATGAGCACATTACGCCAACACTTTCTATCTTTAGATTACTGACAAGTAAGGAAAGACTGAAATATAGAGATTGTCTTATCTTTCCTTTTCCTTTTACGTTATTTTCAGCTTACTTGATTAGCTAATATAGGGAAGTACCTTATATTAGGGTTCCTTGGTTGTTGAAGTTTCTTAGAACACGATTGCCTTCTTACTATGGTTAAAGCAAGTTCTGGTTCAAATGGAAAGCATGGCTTCTCGGGGCTGTTAGTCATTGATGTAATATGTTTACTTTGTACTCCCTTTGAGTCTTGCTGACTCACACATATTGTGGATCCAACAGGAATTCTGTGTTCCTGGGGTATTTGAATGCTATTTGCATTTGGGCAGCAAGGAAAGTGGACACACCTATAACAAGTATCTTCTCTGCTCATGTGCTGACTCCATTGTTCCATCAGACTTCATTTACAATACACAATTTAAAGATAAAAATTATTAGAAATTTCAAGACAGCAACAGCAGAGTATTAGGTCAGGCTCAGGGCCTTTATAAATGTAGGGTCCTGTGTGACTGTACAGGTCATATGTTCATGAAAGCAGATGTAGTTGTGATGCTTCCAGCAAGTCATAAGTGGCTAGTCACAGGTCTTCTCCAATGGACCTTCCAGAATCAAACAGGCCCAAAACAATTTCTCTCTTTTTCTAAATGCTTTCTAACTAAATATTTGAACCCGTCATTGGAAATTGTGATTATGCTAGTGCTGGGATTAGAAGGCAATTGGATCTGAAAGCCCCGGGCTGAGGGCAGCCTTGGAGAATGTTACCTAACACAAGTTCATGAGCCCAACACACACTGAGGCCAAACAAACTGAAACGTCAGAGTTTGGAGCACTGAAATGTTTATTGCAGGGCCACGCAAGGAGACGGGTGGCTCATGCCCCACCCCAAAACCCGAACTCCCCAAAGGACTTCAGCAAAGCATTTTTAAAGGCCAAGTTGGGGGATGGGGGTGGTAAAAGCGTATGTGATCAGCTCGTGCACAATTCTCTGATTGGTTGATGTTGAAGTAACAGGGCGGTCTGTGTGCTATGTGTGCATGATCACCAAGTAGTTAATTTCTTCCCTTTGGTGGTGGTTTTTAGCATCTGAAAACTCAGGAAATATGCATGAGATACTATTATCTGGGTACTTCGGAGAGGAGTTAAAGCCGAGGATATGGGGGAGGGGTCTGTCATGGGAAAGCCCCATAGGGTCCTGCTCGGTTACATGAATGGAAAAAAGGGCTGAGTTCAGGGTGGCAGGCTAATAAGCTTCATAACTGCCATTTATGCAGCATCTACTATGTTCTTGTGACATATACTTTGCAAACATTTAATGCTGACAGCAACTAGAAGGCAAGTATAATTAATACCTGCTTTATAAATGAGAAAACTGGGACTCAAAATCTTGAATTGTTTGCCCAAAGTCCCCCAGAGGGTAACTGACAGAGCTAAGATTCAGTTTCATGTCTATCCAATTCGAATACGAATGTTCTTCCCATACAACAAGCTTCCTCCCTGGCCAAAGATCAGAGTCTGAAAACACAAGGCAGTTGGTGTATTGGGATGGCCAAGTTGGAAAAAAACCACAGAAAGGAGAAGGGTCTTTGTGTAGAGATTCACCTTGGCAGGTCCAGCATGTATCTTAAGATGGGGAGAGATTTGCTTGACAAACCCAATGATGGGTGCCTGTTTCGATTACTTTTTCTAAATGTAACCAGGTAGATAAATTAATAAGAAATAAAAATCAATATGAAGTAATGAACAGAGGGTATTCAGAAGTTGAATTAGGTGGAGGAATGGACATAGATTGGAGAACTAGCAAAAAGTTGGAAAGCTGGGGAGCTTTTGTTCTTTGCTACCTGTTCAAGGTAGCAAAGCCACAGCACACAAAAAGAATGTCCAGCATTCAAAGACAGAGGTCAAGAGCAGCCTAATCTGACCTAATATCCCTTCTGGACATGGTCAGGAAAATGGTAGCAAGTATGCAAAGTGACCCACAGGCATGGGTATCTCACCTCAGAACCCTAGAAAGTTTAACGGGGGATATCAGACATTTTCTTTCTTTATTATCTCTGGCTGTTGCTCTTGTTTATCAAACTCAGGTTGATGTAGTGCCCTCAAGGAAACTGTGAAATATTCAAGGAGATTCTTAACAAACCTTGTTATCCTAGCCAAGAAGATTCAAATAACAAAGCATACATTCACAAAGTACTGATGAATGCTAAAACACGGATGAGCCTTGGAAGCATACTAAGTGAAAGAAGCCAGACACAAAAGACCACATATTGTATGAATCAATTTCTATGCTCAGAATAGGCAAATCTATAGAGAAAGAAAGTAAATTAGTAATCTGTTGCCTGGGGCTGTGGGTGGGAATGGAGAGTACAAATGGGTGCCAAGTTTATATTTGGGGCAGTGGAAATTTTAAAAAAATTAGATTGCAGTGATAAAACAAATGAATTTTATGTTTGAAAATTATACTTCAATAGAGTTATTAAATATATATGCATTCACCCAGTGATTATTAATAAGCATTAATTACAAATAAAGGCAATTTGGTAAAAAGGCTGTAGTGTAGAAAGCGAATAAAAGTTTGAAAGAACAGCAGATTTTGGTTTCATGTAGGTCTGGGTTTTGAATAGGCTGGCACCAACATAATAAGATGGGTGGTGTTGTCTCCTTTATAAAGGTGAAGAAACTTGGGATCAAGTTTGATAATTTGCTCGAGGTCATCCCTCTGGTAAGTTGCAGAGCTCTGAGTCTCTCTGGTAACAGAGCCTGTGCTCCTTTACCTCTCTGTCATGACAGAACGTTGCCGGTTAGATTTTCCTTCAGGAAAATGACCTGATGGTAATATTTAAATTCTCCCTTTGTCCAGATTTGTTTATGCTGCCAACACTCCCTCTTCATCTCTGTCAATCCTCTCTCATCACTGTATCTGACACTTTTCCTCCAGCTGCTTATAGCCAGAGCACCTGAGAGGTTCCAACCCTTTTCCATATTGATTGACAGAGCCCTTGAACTGAAAGGTTTATCCAGTGATCATGAGATTACTGTGGTTAATTCCTCACGTCCTACTTTAAATATGTCTCTCCCTTTGTCCTCCAGAAGCCTTTGGTTCTAATCTGTACTGTTATAGATAGTACAGTGCTTACTTATAAACTTCAGAATACCAAGTTTCCATTTCCTGCCATCAGGAACCCAGAATAGGTCCTTAATATTGCCTTTGAGATAACCATTTAACCATGGAAACTGTTACTGCTACAGATGGTTTTAGGACAATGCTTTACCTAGATTCCTATTCAAATGTTAATGACTGTTGAATCTCTTTATTGAATTGGTTATGCTCATTCTCAGACAGAGCTGGGTTCCAGACCTGACTCTACTACTTACTGTCTGTGAGTCTACTTACTGTCTGTGAGTCTTTGGGCTTACAAGGTACTTGAAATTAAGGTACTTAATTTCTTTGAGCTTCAGTTTTCCTCATCTGTAAAATGAGGACAATAATACCCACCTGATAGAACATTGCCCGTGTTATTTCACTGTTTAACTGTTTTAGTGTTGATGCAACGATTAAATAAAGTAATATATACATAGTACCTGATGTGACATTGTATTACAGTAAGCATCCCATATATGGTAAACTATCAGGATAAACATCACTTTCAGTTCAGAATAAAAGCATATCTACCACATTTTACTTTCTGAGACAAACCACAAATGACTAAAAGAGTGAAAAACAAAACTCCATCTTCAATGAAACTTTTTGGGGGAGGGGGAGTTTTAACAAAACATTTTTTCCAAGCATATTTTTCGTTGGTATTTAAACTCATGTGTATTTCAAGGAAAAAAATCCATTTCTTTCTGATTCATTTATACTTAACTCATCAGGATGTTACTAGAGAAGGGTTATTGGGTGTCCAGGTCACTCCCTTCCACCCTCCTTAAACTTCTGTTACTTCTCTTCTTTCTTTTTTTCATCTTGAATTTGTTGATTAATGTGGTAAGATTTAAGGTCATTATGTTATTGTGTTGCTATCCACAAATATAATATAACTCTCCATTTATCAATAAATTTTACAATTTTCTTAAAGTATTACCAAATCAGGTCCAGCTGCTCACCACTCAAAAATCAATACTCAAGAGAGGCAAATGTTGGTAGAAAGGAAAGTTGCTTTTAATCAGAATGCCGGGCGTCTGGGGAGATGGTGGACTCAGTGTTCCCCAAAAACCGCCTCCCAAGATTCTGCTCAGCCATGAAAGTTTTAAAGGGAAAAGGGGAAGTTATCTCAGTTAATCATTGAGATAGAGGGTCAGAGTCGTTGCCATCCCCCACTGCATGCAGGTTTTTGTGCAGGCTTGTCAAATTCTTGTGATCTTTCTTTTGATACTGTCTTGTTCACACAGTTTGTTTACGAGATTACTGAAGGGGAAGCTAAGGAAGAGATCTGGTCATCTGTTAATTACTTATTCTTCATTTCTACTTCTTTGACCCACAGAAAGAACCAACAGCTTAAGCAAGGTATTGTGTGATCAAAAGATTTGAAAGTTGTGCTAGGGCTAGAGATGAGTACAGCGTAGGGGTGCCTGGTTTAAGTTTAGTGACAAGACAAAAGGGACTTCCTGCAAAGAGCTCTTTCCTGCCAAAGGCTGCTTACAAAAAGACCTGTACATTGTTTTCCTTTTTTCTTTTCATTCCCTTATTTCTACCACCCCAAACCCCCTGCCTCTTTCAGATTCCACACCTAAGAGAGGTCACGTGATATTTGTCTTTCCCTGTCTGACTTATATCACTTTGTATAATGCCCTTGAGGTCTACACATGTTGTCACAAATGGCAAGATTTCGTCTTTTTTTGTGGCTGAATAATATTCCACCATGCGTATGTACCACAAGTTCTTTAGCTATTTATCCATCAATGGACACTTAGGTTGTTTTCATATCTTGGCTATTGTAAATAATACTGCAGTGAACATACAGGTGCATATATTTTTGAGGTAGTGTTTCTATTTCCTTCAAATAAATGCCCAGAAGTGGAATTGCTGAATCATATGGTAGTTCTACCCTTTTCTCCACATCCTCACCAACATGTTTTTTCTTGTCTTTTTGATAATACCTATCCTGATAGGTATGAGGTGATATCTCATTGTGGTTTTGATTTACATTTCCCTGATGATCAGTGATGTTCAGCACTTTTTCAGATACCTATTGGCTGTTTGTGTGTCTTCTTTGGAAAAATGTCTATTCTGATCTTCTGCCCATTTTTAAATTGGATTTTTTTTTTTTTTTTTGCTGTTAAGTTGTATGAATTCTTTATATATTTTGGATATTAGCTCCTTATCAGATATATGACTTGAAAATATTGTCTCCCACTCTGTAGATTACCTTCCCATTTTGTTGATGGTTTCCTTTGCTGCACAGAACAGAAACTTTTTATTATGATGAAGTCCCACTTCAAAACCATACTGTTTTAATTACTATAGCTCCACAATATAATTTGAAATCAGGGAGTGTAATGCCTCTAGCTTTGTTCTTCTTTCTCAAGGTTGCTTTGGCTATTCAGGGTTTTTGGTGGTTCCATACAAATTTTGGGAGTATTTGTTCAATTTCTATGAAAATGCCATTGGAATTTTGATGGGGATTGCATTGAATCTATAGATTACTTTGGGTGGTATGAACATTTTAAAAATACTGGCAGAACACTCTTTGACATAAATCACAGCAGGATCTTTTTTGACCCACCTCCTACAGTGATGAAAATAAAAACAAAAATAAACAAATGGGATCTAATTAAACTTAAAAGCTTTTGCACAGCAAAGGAAACCATAAACAAAACAAAAAGTCAACCCTCAGAATGGGAGAAAATATTTGCAAACGAATCAACGGACAAAGGATTAATCTCCAAAATATACAAACAGGTCATACAGCTCAATATCAAAAAAACAAACAACACAATCAAAAAATGGGCAGAAGACCTAAATAGACATTTCTCCAAAGAAGGCATACAGATGGTCAAGAGGCACATGAAAAGCTGCTCAACATCACTAAAAATTAGAGAAATGCAAATCAAAACTATAATGAGGTATCACCTCACACTGGTTAGAATGGGCATCATCAGAAACTCTACAAACAACAAATGCTGGAGAGGGTGTGGAGAAAGGGAACTTTCCTACCTTGTTTGGTGGGAATGTAAATTTGTATAGCCACTATGGGCAACAGTATGGAGGTTCCTTAAAAAACTAAAAATAGAACTAACATATGACCCAGCAATCCCACTCCTAAGCATATACCCAGAGAAAACCATAATTTGAAAAGATGCATGCCCCCCAATGTTCATTGCATCACTATTTACAATAGCCAGGACATAGAAGTAACCTAGATGTCCATCAACAGATGAATGGATAAAGAAGATGTGAGATATATATATATATATATATATATATATATATATATATATATATACACACACATATACACAATGGAATATTACTCAGCCGTGAAAAAGAACAAAATAATATCGTTTGCAGCAACATGGATGGACCTAGAGATTGTCATACTGAATGAAGTATGTCAGACACAGAAAGACAAATATCGTACGTATATATATATATAACTAATTCACTTTGCTGTACATGTGAAACTAACACAACATTGTAAATCAACTATACTCCAATACAAATTTAAAATAAAATAAAAATACTGATTCTGCCAGTACATAAATATGGTATATATTTCCATATGTTTGTTTCATTTTCAATCTCCTTCATTAGTACTTGAACTTTTAAATATACAGGTCTTTCACCTAATTGGTTAAAATTATTCCTGAGTATTTTATTTTTGATGCAGTTGTAAATGGGACTGTTTTCTTTATTTCTCTTTCTGATAGTTTAGTTTATTAGGGTATAGAAATGCAGCAGGTTTTTGTATATTGATTTTGTATCCTGAAACTTTACTGAATTCATTTATTATTTCTAACAGTTTTTTGATTAAGTCTTTAGGATTTTCTATACATAATATCATGTCATCTGTAAAGAGTAAAAGATTTATTTCTTCCTTTCCAATTTGGACGCATTTTTATTTCTTTTTATTGACTATTTGCTCTGGCTAGGACTTCCAATACCATATTGAATAATAGTGGAGAGAGTGGGCATCCTTGTCGAGCTCCTGATCATAGAGGAAGGCTTTCAGCTTTTCAGTGTTGAGTATGATGTTAGCTGTGGGCTTGTCATATATGACCTTGATTATGTTGAGGTACTTTTTCCATGCCAACTTTGTTGACAGTTTTTATCATAAATGAATGTTGAATTATTTCAAAAGCTTTTTCTTCATTTATTGAGCTTATTAACCTTCATTTTGTTAATGTGGTATATCACATGACTGATTTGTGGGTGTAGAACTTGGAACTGCTCTATCTCACAAATTTTGGTACATTTCAATTTTTGTTTGTCTCAGAGTTTTTTATTTCTCTTTTGACTTCCCTCTGATCTACTGATTGCTCAGTAGTATGTTGTGGGTTTTGTTGTTGTTGTTTTTAACATCTTTATTGGAGTATAATTGCTTTACAATGGTGTGTTAGTTTCTGCTTTATAACAAAGTGAATCAGCTATACATATACATATATCCCCATATCTCCTCCCTCTTGCGTCTCCCTCCGATCCTCCCTATCCCACCCCTCTAGGTGATCACAAAGCACTGAGCTGATCTCCCTGTGCTATGCTGCTGCTTCCCACTAGCAATCTATTTTACATTTGGTAGTGTACATATGTCCTTGCCACTCTCTCACTTCGTCTCAGCTTACCCTTCCCCCTCCCCTTGTCCTCAAGTCCACTCTCTACATCTGCGTCTTTATTCCTGTCCTGCCCTTAGGTTCTTCAGAACCATTTTTTTTTCTTTTTTTAGATTCCATATATATATGCGTTAGCATACGGTATTTGTTTTTCTCTTTCTGACTTACTTCATTCTGTATGACAGACTCTAACTCCATCCACCTCACTACAAATAACTCAATTTTGTTTCTTTTTATGGCTGAGTAATATTCCATTGTATATATGTGCCACATCTTCTTTATCCATTCATCTGTCAATGGATACTTAGGTTGCTTCCATGTCCTGGCTACTGTAAATAGAGCTGCAATGAACATTGTGGTACATGACTCTTTTTTTTTTTTTTTTACTATTAATTTCCTGTTTATTTTATACAGGATTTTTGTCAAACTTATCAGCTTTAAAATGATTAATTCATAATCACCATCTGAAGACAAAATTTCCTCTCAATTAATGGTTCTCATTCTACCTACAGTTCAACTTACCCTTTTGTCTACAATATAGCCATATTTCATTTTACGGGGTCCGAAATATACAATTATTATAAACAAACTGTTTTCAAATTTGCTTTCAAATGATGCCTATAAAGAGTAGATCAAGTTTTCAAGTTTACATAAATCTATACTACACCAATTCATCATTATAAATACAAGCGTTCATAACCTGTTTATTGTAATTCTATTTAGACAGCAACACTAACAAAATTCTTAATGCATACACCCCCCACCACCTGTAACTCTTTCCCTATGGTGTCATTTGGACACTTGAAAAATAACATCTCAATTCAGCAACCAAGTTTTACAACTGCTATTCCTACCAATCAAATGGTGATGCACCAAGGTCTCAATTCTCATGAGTTTTAACATATTAAGAGTACATTATTTACCTAAGACTGAAGGACTGTGCCTCTTACCTTACTTAAAAAAAAAAAAAAAAAGATAGCCACATCAATTTAATTCCATATATATATGATGCTACCTATTCAATTTATTAAAAATTAAAATAAACATAATAATCAAACTAATGCTCCAAACTTACGCTATTCATGTGGAAGACACTACAAGAAGACACCATAGAGACTGCCTTGCAATAAGAAGTACAAATTCCTTCTATAGAGATAGAGAAATAAAAGGAAGGACAAATCTAGTTGTCTAAAAGACAATTCACTGTACACATTTTATTTACAGTTTTGTACACTGTCTTAATATGAATGGGATGGCTTTTCTACTTGAGCCATTTTTTAACCAAAGCAAAATAACCTAAGTATAACAAAGTGTTAAAATACAGCATAAAGATACAAAAACAGACATACTAATTCTAATTAGGAATGTAATTATGATGTTACATTTTTTATAATCCACAATTATGTTTAGGAAATCACACAAACATAGATCACTGATTTGAATGAAATGCATAAATTTGTAGCAAAGCTTTGTAGTTACAAAAAACAAAAAAATTACCAAAGAATGCACAAAATTAATGTTTATTCCACCTTTGTGTCATATTCCTGGATCCTTCACCAATGTTACATGAGGAGAAAAACAAAAGCAAAACAAATGAAAAACTGAAATCAGAATCACTAATGTTATCAAGTAGGGAAACAAATAAATTAAAATCTAGCAGCCATCAGCAAGAGTACAGCACAGACAATGCTGTAAAAAGAAACAAAGAAAATTGTTAGAAAACTGTATGCATCATACTCTTTCAAACCAGCAAAATATGCTCCTGCATACAATGGAACATAAACAGAATCGTTCTCTTGTAAGGTATAGAAATGCAAATTCTTTTCTTTAATATTGTAGATGGGTCAAATGTGTGTGTAATCGTTAATTCTTTTAAGCTATTACAGAGTGGGCCAGGAACACATTTATGGATTCTGGGGACGATGTGTACTGTAATTCTTTGATTGGGATAGTGGACACTCTAGCCAAAATTAAAAAAAAAAAAAAAAATGAACACAGAAGTACAAGACAAAGGCGAATGAGACTTCTCTTATATCTTAGCAACATTTAGATGGAAATCAAATTTAAATGCAGTCCACTCTGCTTTTGAAGAGGCTTTGGTTCAGCTCCCAAATCTCGATTGCTTGACGCAGTCTCCTATGAGAATACTCAGAAGGTGTCTTCTTAAACAACAAACCTATTTTTAGTGGTGGAGCCGCTCTTAGTAGCTGTGTCTGCATGGGACTGATAACCAATCACTATCTTTGGAGGAAGTCCTAACCTTTCCTTGTATACCCTCCCTATATGTGTAACAGCTTCTCTGTTTTCACATTCAGTAGTCCATATTGCTATTTTATCACCTTTAGCTCTAACATTAACCACAGCTCCACATACATCATCACTGTAGTCATCAAAAGATTCTCCAATAAGGCACAGCAGTGTCTCTAGCCAAAAGCGATCGAGGTCACTTCGTCTCTGCTGTTTGTTCAATGTAATTAGCCATCGTCCTCCTCGTTTGTTTTTCTCATCTTCCCACATAGGCTCAATACCATCCTTAAAAAGTGAGTAGTCACAGCCAGGCATTAAATTACTAGACAACTGGATATGGTTGTACAGAGCCCAAAAGTCTTCAACAGTATCAAACTTAGAGATCAGCCGAAGGTTTGCTTGCCAAGTTTTGCTTTTATCATTTTTAAAAAACCAGAGTGCCCATCTGTTCTGTAAAGGATGTTTAATATAGTGTTCTGGGTTAGCAACCTCCTGATTAGATTCTGTTTTCTCTTCTTCTGTAGGTGGGGGATTAGGAGTAGGGGTGGTTTCCGGTTCCACAGTCGCCATCTTAGATCACATGACTCTTTTTGAATTCTGGTTCTCTCAGGGTATATGCACAGTAGTGGGAGTGCTGGGTCATATGGTAGTTCTATTTTTAGTTTTCTAAGGAACCACCATACTGTTCTCCATAATGGTGGTATCAATTTACATTCCCACCAACAGTGGAAGAGGGTTACCTTTTCTCCACACCCTCTCCAGCATTTATTGTTTGTAGATGTTTTGATGATGGCCATTCTGACTGGTGTGAGGTGATACCTCATTGTAGTTTTGATTTGCATTTCTCTAATGATTAGTGATTTTGAGCATCCCTTCATGTGTTTGTTGGCAATCTGTATATCTTCTTTGGAGAAATGTCTATTTAGGTCTTCTGCCCATTTTTGGATTGGTTTCTTTGTTTTAAAAATATGGAATGCTTCACAAATTTGCATGTCATCCTTGCACAGGGGCCATGCTAATCTTCTCTGTATCATTCCAATTTTAGTATATGTGCTGCCAAAGCAAGCACAGTAGTATGTTGTTTAATCTCCACATATGTGAATTTTTGTTGTCTTCATGTAATTAATTTCTAGTTTTAATATTGTGTTCAGAAAGACACTTGATATGATTTTAATTATCATAAATTTATTAAAACTTGTTTTGTAGCCTAACATATGATCTATCCTGGAAAATATTCCATGAGCCCTAGAGAAGAATGTGCATTCTGTTATTTTTGGGTGTGACATTCTGTATATATCTGTTAAGTCCATCTGGCTAACACGTCCTTTAAGGCAGATGTTTCCTTATTAATTTTCTTTCTGGTTGATCTATTCATTTATGTAAGTGGGGCATTAAAATCCCCTACAACTATTACTGTCTATTCCTCCCTTTAGGTCTGTTAAAATTTGCTTTATATATTTAGATGCTCCTACGTTGGATGCACAAATATTTATAAATGTTATATTCTCTTGTTGGATTTACCCTTTTATCATTATGTAATGCCCATCTTTGTCTCTTACTACAGTCTTTGTTTTAAAGCCTATTTTTTCTGATATAAGTATAGCTACTCCAGCTTTCTTTTGGTTCCGTTTGCGTAGACTGTCTTATTTCATCCTTTCACTTTGAGTCTGTGTGTGTCCTTACATCTAAAATGACTCTCTTGTAGACAGTATATATATGGGTCTTGCTTTCTTATCAGTCAGTCACTCTGTGTATTTCGGTTGGAGCACTTAGTCCATTTACATTTACAGTAACTATTGATAGGTATGTACATATTGCCACTTTGTTAATTCTTTTCTAGTTGTTTTTGTAGTTCTTCTGTGTTCCTTTTTTTTTCTTCTCTTGCATTCTTCTTTTTTTAATAGACTTTCCAAATTTTATATTATTTTTATTCATTAAGTGAATATTTTAGCTACAAAATATTTAAATATACAAGCAAGTGAAATTATATGTTCAACAAAATTAAATTACAATCATTGATGTGTTTCCAAACATGTTTGTTCTTTTAAGTTTATCACAACAAATTTACAAGGGTTAGTTTTTCATCCTAAACAATCTTCATAATTTTTTAGAAATTTAAATATCTTTCAGATAAATTTTAAAATCACCTTTGGTGTCTCTGTAAGAGTGTACCAGTTTAAATTATAATTATTTTTAATTGAAGCATAGTTGACTTACAATATTATATTGGTTTCTGGTATACAACATACTTATTCAATATTTTTATAGATTATACTCCATTTCCAGTTATTACAAAATAGTGGCTACATTTCCTATGCTGTAGAATATAATTATTTATTTTATACATAGCAGTTTGTATCTCTTAATTCCCTACCCCAATCTTGCCCCCCCCCCCACCTTCCCTCTCCTCACTGGTAATCACTACTTTGTTCTCTATAGGTGTGAGTCTTTTTCTGTTTTGTTATATTTGCTTGTTTTGTTTTTAGATTCCACATATAAGTGATGACATACAGTATTTATCTTTCTCTGTTTGACTTATTTCACTAAGCATAGTACCCTCTAGGTTCATCCATGTTGCTGCAATGGCAGAATTTCATTCTTTTTTTTTGGTTGAGTAATATTCCATTATATATATATATATATATATATATATATATATATATATTCAATATATATACTACATCTTCTTTATTCATTCATAGGTTGCTTCCGTATCTTGCCTATTGTAAATAATGCTGCTGTGAACATTGGGGCACATGTATCTTTTTGAATTAGTGTTTTTGGTTTTTTTAGATGTATACCCAGGAGTGGAATTACTGGATCACACGGTAGTTCAATTTTTAGTTTTCTGAGGAACCTCCATACTGTTTTCCACAGTGGCTACACCAATTTACATTTCTACCAACTGTGTACGAGGGTTCCCTTTTCTCCACATCCTCGCCAACATTTGTTATTTGTCTTCTTTTTGATGATAGCCATTCAGACATGTGTGAGGTGATATCTCATTGTGGTTTTGATTTTCATTTTCCTGATGATTAGTGGTGTGCCTGTTGACCATCTGCATTTCCTCTTTGGAAAAATGTGTATTGAATTCTTCTGCACATTTTTAATTCTGTTTTTTGTTTGTTTGTTTGTTTTTGATGTTGAGTTGTATGAGCTTATTGCAAATATTTTCTCCCATTCAGTAGGTTATCTTTTCATTTTGTTGATGGTTTCCTTTGCTTTGCAAAAACTTTTAAATTTAATTAGGTCCCATTTGTTTATTTTTGCTATTGGTTCTTTTCCCTTAGGAGACTGATCCATAAAACTATTGCTACAATTGATGTCAAAGAGTGTTTTGCCTATGTTCTCTCCTAAGAGCTTTTTCACATATTACATTTAGGTCTTTAATCCATTTTGAGTTTAATTTTGTATATGGTGTGAGAAAATGTACTAATTTCATCCTTTTACATGTAGCTCTCCAGTTTCCCAGCACCACTTATTCAAACAAAGAGAACAAATCTTGTTCTCTTCCTTTGTGATTTGATGACTTTTTAAATTTACTGTTATGCTTATATTACTCTCTCTCTCTCTCTCTCTTTTTTGGTATTTACTAAAGGATTGCTTTATGGTTACCAGGAGGCTTTCGTATAATAACATAACATTCTGTTTTAAATTGATAACAACATAAGTTTGATCCCTATATCTCAACATTTTTACTTTCCACCTCACAGTTTATATCTTTATGTCTTGTGTATCCCTTAACTAATGATTGTAATAGTTGTTTTTACTGCTTTTGTCTTTTAATCTTTATACTAGTTTTATAAGTGATTAAACCACTACATTTACTATATATTTACCTTTCCAGTGAAATGTTTTCTTTCATATGTTTTCTTGTTAGAAATTAACCTTTTTTTTTTTCAGTTTAAATAAGTCCTCCTAACACTTCTTGTTAGGCCAGTTTAGTGGTGAAAACTCCTTTAGCTTTTGCTTGTATGGAAAACTCTTTCTCTCTCTTTAAATTCTACCTGATAACTTTTCTGGGTAGAGTATTATTTGTTGGATTTTTTATTCTTTGTTTCAACACTTTGAATATATCATTCCACTCCCTTCTGGTCTGCAAAGTTTCTGCTGAAAAATCTATTGATAGTCTTATGAGTGTTCCTTTGTACATAACAAAATATTTCACTCTTGCTGCTTTCTAATATTCTCTCTCTGTCTTTAATTTTGACATTTTAATTATAATGTGTTTTGGTGTAGGTTTCTTTGGATTCATCTTATTTAAACTCAGAATTTCCTGGATCTGGATGTCTATTTCTTTACTCAGGTTAGGGAAGTTTTTGTCCATTATTTCTTCAAGATTTCTGTTATTTTCTATCTCTCCTCTCCTTCTGGGACACCTATAAGTTGAGTGTGTGTCCATTGGGTTTTGCCTCAT
The DNA here is from genome assembly GCF_028023285.1 of Balaenoptera ricei. NCBI lineage: Eukaryota > Metazoa > Chordata > Mammalia > Artiodactyla > Balaenopteridae > Balaenoptera > Balaenoptera ricei. Next base: position 114,937,855 of record NC_082639.1, on the reverse strand, counting down.
AAGCTCGTTAAGCTATCTTCACTTTTAAAAAAAAATTAATCAATTTATTTTTTGCTGCTCTGATTGGGTGAGTTCTACTGCCTTGTCTTAAAGTTGACTGATCCTCTTTTATGCTTCATCTAGTCTGCTGTTGAATCTGTCTAGTGTATTTTTCAGTTCAGTTATTGTATTCTTCAGCAGTGATTTCTATTTGGTACTTTCTCATATTTTCCCTCTTTTTGTTGAAGTTTTCCTGTGTCCATCCATTCTTCTCCCCAGGTCAGTGAGCATCATTATGACCATTACTTTGAACATTTTATCAGGTAAACTACTTATCTCTATTTCATTAAGGTTTTTTTCTTTCTAGGTTTTATCTTGTTCTTTTATTTGGAATATATTCCTCTGTTTCTTTATTTTGCTTGACTCTGTTATGGTTTGTATACAGTAGATGAAATGAAGACCTCTCCCAATATTGAAGAGTGGCCACATGTAGGAGATAAAACTTATTATTCAACCCTGCTCCAGCTCTTTGTCATCTCTCAAATGTTTGTGCTTCTTCAAACAGCCTATTATATTTTAAAATGCTCCCAGTATTTGAGGATGTGCCAAGACCTCTTAGAGTTCCTAAGAGAAGTATCTCAGTACCTAGCTTCAAGATGTTTGGAAGCTCTGTTCTTCTTTCTCAAAATTGTTTTGGCTCTTCAAGGTCTATTGTGTTTCCATACAAATTTTAAAATTATTTGTTGTGGTCTGGGGGAAAAAATGCCATTGGTATTTTGATAAGAATTGCATTGAATCTGTAGATTGCCTTGGGCTAGTATGGTCATTTTAACAATATTAATTCTTTCAATCCAAGAACTTGGTACAGCTTTCCAACCACTTGTGTCATCTTCAATTTGTTTCATTGGTGTTTTATAATTTTCTGTATACGGGCTTTTTACCTCCTTAGGTAGGTTTATTCCTAGGTATTTTATTCTTTTTGATTTGATGGTAAATGGGATTGTTTCCTTGATTTTTCTTCTGATAGTTTGTTGTTAGTATATAGAAATGCAACAGAGTTCTGTATATTAATTTTGTATCCTGCAACTTTACTGAATTCATTAATGAGCTCTAGTAGTTTTCTGGTGGCATCTTTAGGATTTTCTCCCCGTAGTATCATTTCATCTGCAAAAAACTATATGCTTATAAAATAGACAACCTAGAAGAAATGAACAAATTCTTAGAAAGATAAAATCTCCCAAGACTGAACCAAGAAGAAATAGAAAATATGAACAGACCAATTACCAGTAATAAAATTGAATCAGTAATTTAAAATTTCCCAAAAAACGAAAGTCCAGGACCAGATGGCTTCGCAGGTGAATTCTACCAAACATTTAGAGAAGACTTAACACCTATCCTTCTCAAACTATTCCAAAAAATTGCAGAGGAAAGAACACTTCTGAAGTCATTTTATGAGACCAGTATCACACTGATACCAAAACCAGACAATGATATCACAAAAGAAAAATTGCAAGCCAGATGAAATAAAATTTGTATTTTAAGGCAAGAAAAGAAAAAATGACCAGAGAGATTAAAAGAATATCCAATTCACCAATTAGAACATGAAAAGATGCTCAATTGCATAATTCACCAGGGACATGAAAATTAAAACTGCATTAAGATAATCCTAGCACAGTGGCTAAATTTTACAAGATTATAATACCAATATCAGTAAATATTTTACAGCAACAGGAACTCTCACACACTGGTTGATAAGGTAGGAATTAGCACAACCACTTTCCAAAATAATTTAGCAGTACCTTCTAAACTGAGCATTCTAAAATAATTTTAAGAGCCAGGAATTCTACTCACAGGTATATATTCAACGGATATGCGTGCCCACATGCACCGAGAGACCTATACAAGAATATATGTAGCAGAGCTATTTGTATTAGCTTCAAAAGCAAGTAAAAGCTCTTTGTTCCCTTGAGGTCCTCCTGCTGGACTGAGATGGAATAATCTCTATTTACCCTTATATGCTTTTCTTATCTCAGAATGAAGTAGGTAGGATATAACAATGTATGTAAGGTGATATGCATTTGCAGATATGAGATTAAATGTCCCCTTAAGAAGACCAAGGTATGGACCCAGAAAGAAAGGGTGGGGAAAACTATTTAAAAATAAGGAACTGGCATTTCTCATGGCAGCTAATGTCTTAGGGATCTTTGCTGTCAGTATACCAGGATGGAAACTTGAGTTTTAAAAAGTTATAAAAGCAATTCACAAACATAGTAATTTTTAAAAAGTTAAACAGCATAGAAAGACATAAAATAAAATGTCTCCTTCCTATCCATAGTTCTTCAAATATAACCACTATTTTAGATATACTTTCCAGGAAATGAAAAAGGATACTTTGTCAGTTTATATACACATGTACTCTATTTTTTACATCTACCCCAATGTGATAATACTACAAATATCAATCTACTCCTCACTTTTTTCTCTTCACATTAATCAAGGTTGTCTTGCCTTCTTATATGTGCAAGTTTATCTCATTCTTAATGTCTGCATTTTATGTCATTGTTTAGATGTATCAGAATATTCTTAAGCAGTCCCATTATGTTGTTTCAAGTGTTTTGGCTATTATGAATAATGTCACAATAACATTATTTTAGAGCTATCTTCCATACTTCCCTTAAGGTATTTTCCAAGCAATAGAAATGTGGGGTCAAGGATATGAGCTTTTTAAAAACCCTAACATTTATTTTTTCACTTTGATCACTGGGCAGGAAACTTTGATTAGTAGTTGAGGATGGGTACTTCCACTTCCTTTTTTCTAATTTACTAATGCATCCTGCTCTTTGAAAAAGCTGTTTCTCAGATGTCTTCCTTGGGGCTACTGTGACAGTGTACAACTGTAAGATCAAAGCCAAACTTAGTATTCCTGAGAAAACCTCTCTTTTGGTCTCAGCCCTGGGCAGGCCAAGTCTTCATGCTGCTGTGGGTGTCACTGCTGGTCCTGGGTAAGTAGAACAGCTCAACGTGGGCCCTGGGTGGGGTTGGGACAGCATCTCTCTATCGTGGACCTGACCTTTTCTTGGGGCTCAGCCCCTGCTCAGAGATTCTTTTCTGCCTGGGGAGATTATATTCTCTGGCTTCACTGTATAGCTCAGAGATTTCTCCCTTGAGGCTGAAAGCGTGGTCAGAGCTTCAACTTTACAAAGAAGGAAACCACAGTGACCACAACACTTAAGGGTTTATTCATTTTTTTCTACAACAAATATTACTTGATAAAGTCCAGAAAATGTATTACGTTTGCTTGTTCATATTGTCTCATTCAGAGAAGACCCTAGTTTTCTCTCTGCAGAGGAGGAGTGTTTATCCCTTGTATGACAATGCCAGACCATGATGCTAGACATGGGAGGGAAAGTATTCTAATACAAAAGATGTCTCCTTCTTTTGCACACAAATGCAAACCACAGCTGTGATTGTCAGATAAAGAACACAGGGAGGGGGATACAAAGACCGAGACTCACAGGGGGAAGTGGGCAAGGCAAGGGAAAAACCTAAGATGCATGACATTCTTTCTTTTTCCCTCCAGGTTTATTGAAGTATAATTGACAAATAAAAATTGTATATATTTAAGATGTACGAGATGTTTTGATATACATGTATTATGCAGTAATAACCACAATCAGCTAGTTAACATTTCTCTCACTTTACATAATTACCATGTGTATGTGTGTGTGTGTGTGTGTGTGTGTGTGTGTGGTAAGAACACTCAGGATGAACTCTCAGCAAATTTCAACAATTCATTATTAGTCACCATACTCTATATTAGATCTCCAGTACTGCTTTGTCTTACAACTGAAAGTTCATTTCCTCTGACCAACATCTCCCCAGTTCCCCTATATCCTACTCACTGCCTGGCAAACACCATTTTATTCTCTGCTTTTGTGATTTCAACTTTTTCAGATTCTACATGTAAGTGGGATCATGCAGTATTTGTCTTTCTCTGTCTGGCTTATTTCAGTTAGCATAATGTCCTCTAGGTTTATCTATGTTGTCACAATGGCAGGATTTTTTTCTTTTTTTTTAAAGCTGAATAATATTCCGTTGCATATATATATGCAACGGAATATTATTATACACCACATTTTCTTTATCCATTAATCAGTTGACAGACACTTAGATTGTTTCAATATTTTAGCTACTGTGAATAATGCTGCAATGAATATGGGAGTGCAGGATTCTCATCAAGATACTGATTTTATTTCCTTCAGATACATACCCAGAAGTGGGATTGCTAGATCATATGATAGTTTACTTTTAATTTTTTAAGGAACTTCCATACTGTTTCTGTATAATGACTGTGTGAATTTATATTCTTACCAACAGTGTACAGGGTTTCTTCATCAACACTTGTTATCTTTTGTCTATTTGGTAATAGCTATTCTAACTGGTGTGAGGTGTTATCTCCTGGTTTTGATTTGCACTTCCCTTATAACTAATGTTGAGCATCTTTTTATATACTTTTGGACACTTTTATGTCTTCTATTAAGAATATCTATTCATGTCCTTAACTGTTTTTTAATCAGGTTATTTGTATTTTGTTGTTGATTTGTTAGAGTTCCTAAGACATTTTATATATTAACCCCTTATTGGATATATGGTTTGCATATATTTTCTCCCATTTCGTAGGTTACTCTTTATATTGTTGTTTCCTTTGCTGTGCAAAAGCTTTTACTTTTGATGCAATCCCATTTGTTTTAGTTATTCCTTTTTTTGCCTATGCTTTTGGGGTTATATCCAAAACTCATGTTCCAGATCCATGCCAAGAAGCTTTCTCCCTATGTTCTCTTTTAGTAGTTTTACAGTTTCAGGTCATATATTTAAGTCATTAATCTACTTTGAATTGATTTTTGTACATGGTGAGATATAAGGATCCAATTTTTTTTTTCATGTGGATATTCAGTGTTTGCAGAATGATTTACGGAGAGAACTATTCTTTCCCCCTTGTGTGTTTTTGGCACCCCTTTTGAAGATCAGTTGACTGTAAAAGTGTGGACTTATTTCTGGGCTCTCTGTTCTGATCCATTGATCTATATGTCTATTTTTATGCTAGCTTTGATTCCCATAGCTTTGTAATAAAATTTGAAGTCAGGAAGTATAATGCCTCCAGTTTTCTTCTTCTGGTTCAAGATAGTTTTAGCTTTTGGGGGTCTTTGTATATCTATTTCAGTTTTTTTCTTTGTGATAACTATGGGACCTTGTAAAATATAGCAGACAATTTAAGTTAAGAAATGTATTTCAATTACATATTAAAACTCTACACTTTTAGTTCTCCCCCATTTTGTTATAGATATCACAATTTACACATTTTATATTGTATATACATTAACAAATTGTTTTAGCTATAGTTATTTTTAATACTTTTGTCTTTTTAAACTCTTTTCACTAGAGTTAAAAGTGATTTATATACCACTATATAGGATGCTATGGTCTGAATGTTTGTTTTCCCTCAAACTTCATATGTTAAAATTTTGACACCGAAGGTGATAGTATTAGGAGATGGTGGGGCATTTGGGAGATGATTATGTCATGAGGGCAGAACCATCATGAAAGAGATTAGTGCCCTTATAAAAGAGGCCAAAGAGAGCCCTCTTATGCTTTCTTCCATATGAGATTATAGCGAAAAGATAGCTGTCTATGATGAAGTGCACTGTACTGGAGAAGAGTCTGCCGGTGCTTTGATATCAGACTTTCCAGCCTCCAGAGCTTTGAGAAATAAATTACTGTTGTTTATAAGCTACCCAGTATGGCATTTTTGTCATAGCAGACTGAATAGAATAAGACCCGGTATTCAGAGTAGTCTGAATATAACTATACAGATCTTCCTCAATTCATGATGAGGTTATGTCCTGATAGACTCGTTATAAGTAGAAAATACCATAAGTCCAAAATGTATTTAATACTCCCAGCCTACTGAATATCATCGCCTAACCTAAACTGCTTTAAACATGCTCAGAACACTTACATTAGCCTACAGCTGGGCAAAATCATCTAACACAAATACTATTTTATAGTAAAGTATTGAATAGTTCATGTAATTTATTGAATACTGTACTGAAAGTGAAAAACAGAATGACTGTATAGATACAGAATTGTTGTAAGTTTAGCCCTTTGACTGTGTGGCTGACTGGGAGCTCTGGCACACTGCTGCTGCCCAGCATCACAAGAGAGTATCATACCGCATATTGCTGGCCCAGGAAAAGATCAAAGTTCAAAGTTCAAAGTATGGTTTCTACCAAACGCGTATTGCTTTCGCACCATCACAAAGCTGAAAAATCATAAGTCAAACCATATATATACTCACTTTTAACAGTGAATTTTATAATTTCATGTGTTTTCATGTTGTTAGTTAGTGTCCTTTAATTTCAACTTGACGAACTTCCTTTAGCTTTTCTTTACAACAGGTTTTATGGTAGTTAACTTCCCCAGCTTTTTTTTTTATCTTGGGAAGTCTTTATCTCTCCTTCATTTCAAAGGACAGCTTTGCCATGTATTGTATTTTGGGTTGGCAGGGTTTTTTCTTTCAGTATTTTAATTATCCCACTCTCTCCTGATCTGCAATTTTTCTACTGATAAATCCACTGTAAGTTTATTAGGGTTCCCTTGTGTGTGATGAGTTGCTTTTCTCCTGCTGATTTAAAAATTTTCTCTTTGTCTTTGACTTTTGAGAGTTTGATTATAATATGTCTTGGACCTTTTGATGTCTAGCTTATTTGGGATCCTTTGGGAATCATGGATCTAGATGTTCAATTCCCTCCCCAGATTTGGGAAGTTTTTAATTATTTCTTTAAACAATCTTTCTGCTCTTATTCTCTGCTCCTTCTGGGACTTGAATAATGCATATATTGATTGGTTTAATGTTATCCCATAAACCACCTAAGTCGTCTTCACTCTTTTTTTGGTCTTCTTTCTTTTTGTTCCTCTAACTGGATAATATGAAATGGCTTGTCTTTGAATTTACTGATTCTTTCTCCTGCATGATCACTTCTGCTATTGAAGGTGTCTATTGAATTTTTCAGCTTAGTCATTGTATTCTTTAGCTCCAAGATTTCTGTTTGGTTCTTTTTTATGTTTTCTATTTCTTTGTTAAAGTTCTCATTTTGTTTATGTATTGTTTGCAGATTCATTTACTTGTCTGCTTTTTCTTATAGTTCATTGAGCTTCTTTAAGACTATTATTTTGAAATGTTAGCCAAGCAGTTCACGGATCGTTAGGGTGAGTTACTGGAGCTTTATTAGCTTCCTTTGATGTTTTCATATTTGCCTGACAAATATGATCTGTGTAGCTCTGCACTGGTGTCTGTGAATTTAGAAAAGCAGACACTCTTTCTGGTATTTACTTGTTTGAACAGCTAAATACTCTTGCTTCTTCCATGAACTTATAGGGCTGCCTCCAGGATCATGGTTGAGCTTGGCTGGAGCTGGATCTCATGATTATTGCTGGGTTTACATTTGGGTCTGCAGTTGGCAAGCCTGTTACCAAGGGCATGGATGGGTGTGGTTTCTGCTAGGTCCCTGAGCGTTCTCTCATTGGGTTGCTTGGCTGGTCCCTGGACAGTCAGGACTGCCCTGAACTTCAGTAGAGTGGCACTGGAGTTTGGTCACAGGATAGCTTTAAGGACCACAGTCAAGTTCAAGACATGAAGTTCTGTTACCAGGGGTGCTTACAGGTGTGGCTTTCACTGGGTCCCTGGGTAGAACCCTGGGCAGGCAAGACTGCTTTGGACTACAGTAGAGTGGGACTGGATCTGGGTCACAGAACTGCTTCAGCAATAGAACTCAGGTCTGAGGCTGGTGGGCTTGCTACCAAGGGCATGGCTGAGCATGGATTCCTCAGCAGAAAAGGCTGGTGGCAGGACCATGGACAAGTGGAGCTAGAGTTGACTTTACAGGAGAATAAGGCAGCTTTTAGTCTGTAGCTGGGATCATAGTCAGTGAGTCTTCTACCAGTACATGTGCTTGTCTTCTCAAAGTGGCGCTCCTTGGTCTTGGGCTCCAATGGGGTTTCACAATCTCTAGATCTCAAAGCTCTCAGTTTTTGTTTGTAGATGGCTGCTAAAACTTCGTTTCTGTAGAGGGTGGAGACAAAGACTAGAGACCTCCTCTTCTACCATCTTGCTCATGTCACTCCCAACATGTGACATTCTCTTTGTGCCTGTGGGTGTGTATAAGTCTGTCAATTCACACATATCAACTGGTTGGTTTTTTACCAAAGTTGAAAATATTAGAATAAAACATATTTATTCATTTGTTCAACAAATTATTTAGTAACATTAATACACAGCACTATGCTAGGTGCTAAGAATGATGATGGGAAGACATGGGAAGCATCATTTCTGTGCTTAGGAAGCTCATGATATAGAAGGTCCTTCAACAAGGCCAATGTACAAGAAATATCTATGTAACAAGATCTCAGTTAAACAATTGTCCAAGCAAATTTACCAATGATGGTAAAAGTGGTTAACAAACTATATGCCAAGTAACTGGTAATGACTTCATGAAACAGATAGACAGTAGGAGCTGGAGGGGGCAGGGATGAGGTACAGCACAATGTGAGAAAAAAGGACCCCATAGTTGGAAGCTGCTTGGAATACTCCAGAAATAGGAAGCACATCCTAGTGTGGCACCAAAACAAAGGAGCAGGATAGGGTAATGGCCAGGAGCATGTGCTTTGGGGTCAAACAGGATGGGTTCAAATAAATGGGTTAAAAACTCCATTCTACCCTTAACAGCTACTTAAACAGTTTCTGGTCTGTAAAATGGGGATAATCATAGAACTTTCCTCATAGGAATAGTTAAGAAGATTACATGAAATAATGTATGTGAATATCTACCACATAGAATACACTCAGAAAAATATTAGCTACTTATAAAACAATACAAATCCATGATTCCAAGATATTTAGAAAATGGCGAATAATCCATTGCTCTGATTATAACACTTAGGTTTGGATTACTTCTCATCAGCCCCATGTGGACAGGGATAATATCCCTTTTGCTCACTGCTGGATTTCTATTGCCTTGTCCAGTTCCTAGATACAGTTGGCATTCCACACATTTCTGTTGAATGAATGAATCAAATCTGTCCCTCATCTGGAATGTGTAATCAGTTTACAAACTAGTCAATTTTGCCTCTTCTGCCTCTCCAATACTCCTTTCTCAAACCTGTATCTTCCCAAGTAGAGATACTTACTAACTTAGTACTTTAATTAATTCATTATTCAATAAATGTTTATGAAATGTCTCTTATAAACCAGGCACTGTTATAAATTCTGTGTGATATATGGTGAACATGAGAAGTCCCTGCTTTCACATAGCTTCTGTTCTAGAGAAGGAAAAGTAAGCAAACAAGCAAATAAGATAATTTCAGATAAACATTCTGAAGAAAATTAAATATCATCATCTCTTGCTCTGCCTTCCCTCCAGTCCTTCTGTTTTACATCTGCCAGAGTGCTCCAATAAGTTACAACTTTTAATCTTGTCACTTTCCTACTTGAAACATTTCCATGGCTCCCTGTTACTTTTATGATGAAACCATAGCTACATACCATCCATAACTTAGGCCCTGCCTATCTGTCTAATCTGATTTCCCCTAAACTCTCTACCTTCCAGAACCACTCCCCCGTTCAACTTCTGAACACCAGTGCTATTTCTTCACATCTGTGCCCTTTCTGTCTTAATTACACCCCCCATCAGCTCTTGCCAAACACAATCACCTTTGCCTGGCTGACTCCTATGTTCTCATTCAGTCTTCTCAAGCATCACCTCCTTCAGGTATCTTTTATGGTCCACCCACCCTCTTTGCCACACACTGACTCACACACACAGACCCTACATACTGGGATGGGTGACCCTTCTGCCTTCAAGATGCCCCATGTGTATTTCTATTACTGCACATATACCCTGCATTATAATTATATTATTTTGCTTCAGGTTTCTGTTTATCCCACCAATCAACTTCTTTTATCAGATACCATTTTTTATTCATCTTTTTTATTCACGCTTTAGTCCAAGTACAATGACCAGTATAAATAGACATTTGACAAATGACTATTACATTAAAAAATAAATTTTAATGAAAGAAATAATAAATGAATGAAAAAAAAAAACAAGCATTCCCTTCGAAAAGCCAAAGATTCCTTGCTCTGTGCTCATCTCTGTCTCTTTATATTTTTACAGCTCCTGTCAGTGGACAGTTTGGTGAGTTCTCCTTTCTTATGTACTTCAGTGTCCCTGGATAAGAGTGTCTCCCTAATAAATATGAAATATTTGTGATGATTGCCTGAGGATCTCTAATATCTCCTGTTTCTCTTGCTGAGGTCGGCAAAGATGTGAAAGTGTCACCTGGTCTATTGGCATTGCCCAAGAGCCAGGATAGCCACGTGGTCATCCTCTGGCCCTCCCTGGAAGAAGCAGCAAATGTACAAGCAACTCCTGGCCTTCACTAGGTCCTGCACTTACTCCTATTGCAAATGGACCCCAGATAACAAGGCAGGACATCTTAACTCCATATCAAATGTGCAGGACTTGGGATAAGATGTTCTCCAATCAGCAAGCCTGCAAAACTTCTCTGAAAACATCACACTGTGGAGATACCAGTGGGAATGTTGCATTCTCTAAAGTTTTAGGAGTAAGATCCTCCAGGAAATGTGTGGGGAGCATAAGAACATCCAACAAATGGGCCCTTAAAAGGAAGAAATGCACAAAAAGAGGAGATTGAGGGAGAAGACAAATTGTCTTTATCCCACATTTTTTTTAAGTTCTGACACTTAATTGCCAATCTTTTGGGTCAGAGAGTATTTTGGATATTTGAGGACTCATAAATAGCAAGAACTCACTACCACCTCTCTCCTGTCCAAAATCAGCTGCCCAGTGTTTCATCCTTAATTAGATCACCTCTGGATTCTAGCTAACGACCTGTCCATTCCTTGCTCTACCACAATTAGCTATGATGGGATTTTTCTGGGCATTTCCTGGGCATAATCTATAAGATGAAGGTGTTAGACAAGTTAATCTCTCCAGCTTTTTCCAGTGCCAAAATCTTAATATGATATATTCTTTTTTGGAATGTGCAAAACTGTGATTTTAACAACTCCCTGGGAAGTTCTTATGAGTTTATGAACATGATGAAGTGGCAGGGGCAGGGGATGACATTTCCCAGGATCCAATTCCATAACAGACTAACCTACCATTTATTTCCCATTGACATTTGGCAGTGAACCTTGCCTGATATCACCCTCTTGAAATCATTTTGCTCATTGTCATCCCCTCAGCAATCACTTTCTGCTGGGTGAGTGCTTTGGTTGAAACACAGACTTGAGCAATCAGTGACTTTCCCAGGGGGATTTCTTAGGGATTCCCAAAAGCCAGGACCTCCAGTCTGAGCCTCACAAACCACTGTGATGGGGACTGCAGGCCACTCCACCTCAGATTCTTTCTCTTTCATCCACAGCAACTGAACCAAAGTCTGTAATTTTCCTCCATCCTCCATGGACCACTGTCTTCCAAGGAGAGAATGTGACACTGACTTGCAAAACAATTCACTTCGATGCATCAGAGAAAATAAAATGGTACCATCAGTATCCTCTGGTAGAAATACAAAGTGAAACCTCAGGAAACACCCATGAGGTCCATGAATCTGGAGATTACAGATGCCAGGCCCAGGGCTCACTCCTGAGTAATCGTGTGAGCTTGCTCTTTTCTCCAGGTGGGAAAGAAATGAAAGAAAAAAGTTTAGAAATAATAAAGTTACCCAGAACTCAGCTATATTTACTAATTCAAAAGCTATAGAAATAGGACCCAGGAATTTATATATTTTACAAACTGCTCAGGTAAAAGGAAATTTGAGAAGCAGTTTATCTGAATGGTTTCTGAAACCATGTATAGTTTGAGGCTTATAAAATTTATTTGGAATAATAATCTACATGAGGATTTGTTAATATTTGACAGATAGATAGATAGATAGATAGATAGATAGATAGATAGACAGATAGACAGAAATTTCCATTTCTGTCCTAAAGCCACCTGTTTTGAGGTGAAGCAGTATCTTTCTAGTTATAATGCTCTTTAATTTAGTGAACAAGGAAGCAGTATAGTAACAAAGAGCTAAGAGCTTCTTTGACCTGACAATTCCCCTCTTAAGAATTTACCTACTGAAATAATCATAGATATATACAACCAAAATTGAAGAACATTAAATGGTCAAGAAAAGAAAACTCATTAAATAAATTACCTTACTGCCATTGTAGGAAAACTTTGTGGTCATTGAAAACCAGATTAGGGAATGATATTGATGACATAGGAAAGTGTTCATAGCAAAGTAAGTGAAAAGCAAGTTATCAAGTAGATAAATATTTTAATTTCATAAAAAGAAAAGAAATACACACAGACTCTCATATACATGTACATAGAAAAAAGAACTGGAAAAAATCTGGGTGGTGAGATAATAAGGTTAATTTACATTTCCGTTTACAAAATTTTCTCAAACATATGTGTTCCTTTTAAAATCAGAAAAAAAGAGGGATTTCCCAGGTGGTTCAGTGGTTAGGACTCTGCACTTCCATTTCAGGGGCACGGGTTTGATCCCTGGCTGGGGAACTAAGATCCCACAAGCCGCACATCATGGCCAAAAAATAAAATATAAAATAGATAGATAGATAGATAGGTAGATAGATGATAGATAGATAGATAGATTATGATAGATAGATAGATAGATAGATAGAACCAGAAAAAAAGAAATGATAATTATTTTAAGAATCCTTTTTCCTAGTCCCTTTCTTATAAAATCTATTGGAATAATAATGAAAAGAAGGGAGAAACAACCAGATGAAACAAACTGCCCTTGTGTTTCCTACAGCCAACCTGATCCTGCAGGCTCCACTTGATGTGTTTGAAAAAGAATCTGTGATTCTGAGATGCCGAGCAAAGGCAAACACAGTACTGAATACTATAAAGCTGTACAAGAATAGAAAAGTCCTGGAAGTCTTTGAAAAATCCTCTGACTTCCATATTCATCAGGCAAGTCTGAAGGACAATGGCAAATATCACTGTGTTGGAGTTAAGGAAGATGATCGGTTGGTTTTTTCAAACTCGGTCAAAATCGAAGTCCAAGGTAAAGCCTTCATTATTTTGTGAAATAGGATAGTCAAAAGGAGGACCCCTGAGATTGTAGAGGATAAAGAGGGTGGACTGTAATACCATTGAACCTCAGGGCACAATCCTACAAGGAACAGAGAAAGTACTACTGTGCTTTGGGCTGAAGGATATTAGGAATCAAAGGTGGCATCTCTTCTGCCTGCTTTTGTATGTTCTGCTTGCTGGTGCTGAGGATGAACTGTGTTTTTCTCCAGAGCAGTTCCAAGCCTCACTGCTCCAGGGCCTGTTGTGATTCTTCTCTCTAGAGCTGTTTCCAAGTCCTGTGCTGAGAGCCAGCTCCACCCAGCCCACCGAAGGAGGAGCAGTGACTCTGACCTGTGAGACCCAGCTCTCTCCACAGAGGCCAGATGTCCAGCTCCAGTTTCACTTCTTCAGAGACAGACAGTCCCTGGGATCAGGCTGGATAAGCTCCCCAGAATTCCGGATCCCCACCATATGGAGAGAAGACTCAGGGTCTTACTGGTGCCAGGCACAGAGCATGACTCCCTCTGTCCAGAAACAGAGCCAGAGATTACACATACAGGTGAAAAGTGAGTGTTAGTGAGGTGAGACTTGCTAAGACTGGGGCTGGGAAGAGCCGGGCAGAGTGGCACAGCAGTTGTTTACTTTTTTCTTTCAATCCCATGAGAAACAACTCTTTCTTTTTCTTCTGAAGTTTCTCTTCCTTGACACCACTTTTTTTCCCTGGTAGGCCTATAGGCGTAAGCCATGGGCTATGGCAGAGCCCTCCGACTGGGCTGGATGGACTCTGCTTAGCCAGATGAACAGATTCCTAGAATGCTAGATCCCTGGAGCAGAGCACTTAAGAATAAAAAAACAAAGGACAAGAGCTTGGGGACTAAATGGTTTCAACTTGCTGTCTTTAGGGATGGTGTTTTACCCACGATTACTTTTCCCTAAGTCTCTGAAACTGTGTAGGTCCTCAAGCATGACTGCTAACCAATTGTCAAATGCCTCTTCTGATTAAATTTGACCTGTCTCATAGGAGACGTGTTTGAGCATTAGGAAAGATGCAGATCTGGGATGCATGCTTTCCTGAGTGAGGAAGGGGTGAAAGTGGTAGCATTCTCCATAAATTCACTCCCATTCCTAAGCAAAAAAGAAGGTTCTATGTTTCTTCTAAACTGTCCAGATTTTATTAATCTTTGTTCTCCAGTCACAGGCAACAGATTTTTCTTAGGTCCCTAGTTTGGACTGGAAAATTGAGAGGAAGTGGAGAGGGTGTTACCCAACAGTTACAACATAGTAATTTCTAGTATAGGATCTCCCCCAGCATAATTGATGGAACCCCAATCTCAAACCCTACTCCCTCTCTGTTCCCAGGTATCTTCCCTTGTTCTTCAAACCCCCAGGATGACTCAAAAAGGCACTGCCCTAAGCCAACATCCTAGTGTAAAACCACAGCCACCTGGAGTATAGAACACTTTCATCACAGATTTTCCCAGTTTTAGGAGGACTGTTATGGGTCCACCTCCTCTGACCATCTAACTGACTGGCAGAGGTGTTAAGAAGTGCTTATTCCAGGGCAAGCTTGCTGTATATGCCAATGATTGATTTCCACCTAGCCATTGCAGTTGTTACAGCTTCAGAACAAGCACCTCTGATGGCAGGTCTTCCCCTCCCCTTCACCATCCACCACTTCCCCCCAAGCAACACCACTGTTGGGCACCGGGTGTAATTTCCAGAATGATTAGTCCATGTTCTAACAGGTAGGGCATGAGGGGAGGGTGGGCAGGGTTGCCTCTTTTTCTTGTGCCAGATGCTCCACCAGTTCATTAGGGAGTTGAAGTTCTCCCAAACCATGGATGGACCACAGTCTCTCCACCACTTTCTCCCTCGTCCCAAGGAACAAGCTCAATTCTATTCCAGGCCAACTTCCCATCGGGTCAGCAGACTTAGCCCTTCCCATTCTGAGACTCTTCTTCTATGGCTTATTCTGTGACACCCCAATACCAAGAATCCCACATGTCATTTTTATTCATTTAGATGTTGTTCCTGACGTCCGTATATACCCTCGCCCAAAGTTGGTGTTTGAAGGGCAGGAGCTGGTGCTCATCTGCTCAGTAAATGGAGTTCCAGGGCCCATCACAATTTCTTGGTACAGAAAATTCAAAAAGCCGAGGACAGAAGGAAAGCTTCACACTTACTCAAAATCAGAATTCAAGATCCCTGTGGTGAAAAACAGTCATGATGGAGAGTATTACTGTGTTGCCAGCAATAGTCGCTCCTCCTTCCGCAGTGACCCAGTGACCATCAATGTGAAAGGTGTGTCTGCCAGATATTATCTGAGGGATGGCTTTTCAAACTTCTTGAAGACCACAAGGTGGTTGGGTGGGAGTGAATGTTGATAGTTGCCAATAATTTACTACTCTGAATAATCTACCAGAAGTTAGAGACTAACAGGAGTGGGATTTAAGGATAGAAGGAGTTGTGGGAGCTTTTGGAAACTCCTAGAAATGGAGGTCAGAGAAAGTACTCAGTGGCTGGCACATGTCTGGATTCTTCATATTTACAAATTACTTTTTAGCTTAAATGCAGTGGCTCCTGGGATAAAGCCAGAACAAACAGAATTTTAGAACTGGAACAATCTGGGGCCATGTCTCTTCATAAGCCTCCTTGATTTAAGGATGTGCAGGGATTCCCTCCCTCCCACTACCTCGTTGTCTCTTTCAGTTCCAAATGACACATCCTTTCACCACCCTCAGGGCTCCTAGGGCACAGGATGTTGGGAAGAATGAGATAGAGTTCCAGATCTTCCCTGTGAAACCAAGGGAGCCTCTCTTTCAATTCTGTATCAGTTTTATCATGAAACTGAAATCCTGAGGACCCCAGACCCCTATAGTAGAGGAACATCCCTCAATCTCTCTGCCCACAGAACATTCTGGGAGTGACTCCCATGCTCAGACAATGGCCTGGGGACCCAGGCAGTGAGGAGAGGCCACTCTCCATCAGAAGTAAGTCTGACCACCAGAAGTCACAGGGTCAGGTTGTTTGTTACCCCACAGTCTAAAGACTGCAGCTACAGAAATTCACAGGCTTTTGGTTCACATGGCATCATGGCAGGTTCATTGCCTCTGCTTGGCAGATCTGGGCTCCTTCCTGTGACTACACTCTCAGGAATTCCTTACAGTGAATCATCAACAGTAAAATACACAGTCTGACCAAAACTCTCCTAACATAGCTGTGAAAACTTTTCAGGGTCCAGATTCTGTCAGAGTTCACCATTATTTGGTTTAGATGATACTCAGTCTTTGATTTTTCTGTCAATCAAAAAAAGAAAATAGTCCAGCGATTCCTGGGTCTAATCTTCCTCTTACTGAATCCCAACAAATCTCTACTCCCTTACCTACTTCCTGCTTCTTCCCCAATTCATCTATATTAGTCTGCTCAGTCTGCCATAACATAATACCACAGACTGGGTGGTTTAACAACAGAAATTTATTTTCTCAGTTCTGGAGGTTAAAAGTCCAAGATCAGGTGCCAGTAAGATTGGTATTTAATCAGGGTTCTCTTTCTGGCTTGTAGTAGGCCACCTTCTCCGTGTCCTCACATGACCTTTCCTCTGTGCCCTGGGAGAGAGAGAGGCCTCTCTCTTCCTCTTCTATAAGGACACCAGTCCCATCTGATTAGGGCCCCACCCTTATGACCTCATTTGACATTTATTTCCTAAAAGGCCTTATCTCCAAATACAGTCATATTGGAGATTAGGGCTTCAACATATGTATTTAGGAGGGACACAGTTCAGTCAATAACACCATTCTAATATCCCCATTGGCTCCCAGGTCTTTGAACAACTGTCTCTATCTTGTGGGCCTCATTCTTCGACAAGTTCAGATACCATCACACCCCTTAATATGTCTTCAGCATCTCCCTCTCTCCCCTCCTTTGGTCCCTGGCATCTACAGAATTCACTGTTTTTCTCTTTTCTTTCTTTATCCTTCAAATCCCCAGATGCTTGAGTTTCCAATCAATCTTAATAGTTCTAAAATCATTTCTCTATCCCAGAGTTGTGGAGATATCTGTTGTTCCAATCAGCAATTAATTATTGGCAATAACCAATGTGCAAATCCATGTAGGATACAGACAGGTAGCAACATCACAGTTACTCCAATCATGTAACTATGGTTACTACACCATACTAGACCACCCCAAACTACACCACCTACTTTACCAGTATCTGATGCCATCTTACCCTGAAAGCTATTAAGGTAGTTGTGGTAGTGAGAGGAAAATAGCTTCTGTAGAGCCCTGTGCTGTTCCCTTCATTGGTGGCAAACTCCAGTTCCACTTTCAAGGAGATGATATGATTCAGCATTAGACCATGACTAAGGAGACAGACTCAGGTCCTATCTGGCCCTGAAAACAGCCTGCTGAGGGACCACAGGTGGATCTCCTAACCTTTTCCTGACTCAGTTTTCTCACCTGTAAATAGAGAGGGTCAGGTTGGATGCAGGGAGAGTGTAGGAACAGAGGAGAGGGTCCTGGAAGAGTATGTGAATCTGGAACAGAAATGGGCTAAGGGCAGAGGCCTGAGGCCAATCCCAGCAAAGGGAGAAGTGTAGAGCAGGGACAGATAACAAGACTCAGAGAGGCTTGGCAGGTGAGGGAACAGATCTTCCACGGTCATATGGCAAAGGAATGGGACAAGGTAAATCTGTCAGTCTGGTGGAAGCAAGATAAGGGACTTCTTCCCCAAGAACATCATTTCCTCTGGAAAACAGGAATGAGGTCACCTAACAAAGGGAGACAGGAGAGGAGAAGGGCCAGGTCTGATGGGAAAGGAGAAGACCAGCATAGAGAACAGGAGAGAGCTGGGGAGAAAAGCCTAGGAGGCACTGGGCTGCCCTGAGGGCCAGTGGACTTAAGACTCACTAGCCACTGATTGAAAGCACCAGGAAGTGGCAGATGCACCTGTTGACTAAGTGTTTCTTTCCCTCAGTCCCCGTGTCTCAACCTGTCCTCACCCTCAACCCTCCTGGGACCCGGACTCTTGTGGGAGATGAGGTGAGCTTTGACTGTGAAGCTCAGAGAGGTTCTCTGCCCATCTGGTATCAGTTTTTTCGTGAAGGTGTGCTGCTCATGAAGATAGAAACTACTTTATGGAGAACAACGTCCTATAGATTCTCTCTGACTGCAGAGCATTCTGGGAACTACTACTGCACAGCTGACAATGGCCTTGGCCCCCAGAGCAGTGAGACCCTGAGACTCTCTGTCACCGGTAAGCCCTGGATTCCTGCCAGTGACCCATCCCTGACCCAGATCCTCTCGCACCAACCCCTTCAGAGGTCTCCCTGGATCTTCCAGTTTCCTACCCCAATCAACCTCATGCCCGTCTTGGCTCCCTTCTCATAGAACCAGCTATCTGTGGGCCTTAATCCTCATCTACCCTGGCTCAGCCAGACCCCTATGATAGCTCAGCACCTTTCCCAGCTTTTAGCAAATGAATTTGTTTTCTCAAATTATCTTCTCAGGCCCTGTATGTTCAGTCTCCAAGCCAATTTCTCTTAACTCCATGCACAGAAGCATCTCATATTTCCTCAATAACACCTACATATTAATTTAGCTACAAGCACAGTCATATGGGCATATAGTGGGCAAGACCTTACTTTCTCCAAAGGGTTCTCAAGAAGTTCAAGCTCTTCCAGTAGGTTTAAAGAGGGCTGAAGGTGAAAGGAAGGGAGGAAATGTCTTCCTGGAAACCAGCTCATTTGTTTACTGGGGTTTCCGTGATCCTTTGACTTAACCCAGTAAAATAAATGTCATTTCATTGTATTATGTTTTTAAAATTTTTGTTGCAGTATGACATACATTTATAAAGGTATACAAACCATAGGTGTACAGCTCATGGTTGCCCATGGAACCATGAAAAAGTGTCATTTTAGGAGCAAAATTGCTTCTGTTTACACTTGGAATCTTTGTTTAGTAGAGAGTAAAAGTTCAGTTTTCTTTTCAGAGAAGAGAAATATAAATAGAAAACTCCTGAATCTGGTGTATCAGATCATTTTAGATCAGAAGAAAAAAAACCCCATGTCTCCAGTGGGTGAGGGTTTGTTAAGGATATCCAGGGAGTAAAAAAACAAAAAAAACAAAAAACAAAAAACAGGAAAGACATTATATTCAGACTCATGGAATAAGAACTGAGAGGTCTCTCAGAATTCAACTTATTTCTCAAAAACAGATTATGCTGATGTTTGATGAGCTAGAAGCTTTCATTATTCTCTACTCCTAGGCCCATCAGCTATTTCCTTTCTATGTCCTTCTGCCCCATTGTTCTTACTGCTCCTAAGTGCTTTCCACCCTCATTCTTATGACTCTATCTTATAACTTATCTTTACTCAAAACTTCTGTTAATTTCAGCATTGACTGCCTTGGACCTCTGGGTATGACGTCCTGCTCTGTATTTCAGCGTCTGTCCCAATTGCCAAAGCGGTGCTTCCAACTAGTCAAGCAGCCTAGCTCTAAGACACCTCATAGGCCACTGGCAAGTCTATACATAGAATGTTCTTAAACCAACTGCTCACCTCTAATTCAACAAATGATGGTCAAGAGAGCAGGGTCACTTGGGACAACATGACATGTAATGAACTACGTTTAAGAAAATACTTTTTCTAGGAATGATATGCACAGAAAGACCTCTGAGGTTTCCTAGAAAGAGCCAGTGTACATGAAAAACATCTTGCTCGGGTTGTCTGATGTCAGCGTGGGTCAGAAAATCTGAATTCTAGCCCTGGGTATGAAAATAGCTAGCTCATAATTTGGGCAAAACTTTTAAATTTTCTTTGTCTTGCTTTTCACCTTCTATTGAAAGTTAGATAAGACAGTAATTCGTGTCCCTTAAAGCCCCAGAAATCTGTGATTTGAGTTGGAATAGGAACCCAGAGGCCATGAATCCATGAAGCTCTGGAAGAAACAAAGTGAGGGAGAGGCTGAGCGACACTCGTCAAAGCCCCAGACAAGACAACCAGGGAAACCTGTGGGTGCCCCAGAGCTGGGCTCGTTTAGCTGGCAAAGCAAGGGAGAGCATCAGTTTGACAGAGTCTCATCATCTCTCACAGCGGGAAGTTAGGGGAGGCACTTTTAGGGCTTTGGGAGCAGGAACTGGTCAGAGTGTGATTGTAACTGCAAGTGTGGTCTGGTCAGAATTTGTAAATTAGGCAAGTTTCTGTTATAGTCTGTGGTCTTAGGAACCCATGAGTCCATTTGGAGTTCTTATTACTATGGTCCTATCTTGGAACATATGGATCTGAAAGACCTCTTGCTCCTCGATAGCTCTTGTTTCAGATCATAGAACTGAAACATGGCCAGAGGAAGACATTACCCCAATATAAATTGTTGAGTAAAGAGATTATTTTAAAAATGTAAATGATCTGAGACCCAGACTCCAAAGCCTGAAGCCAATCTACCTGGGAAAGCCCCAAGCCCTGAGACATTCTCTTTCTCATTATGATGCTGTATTTTCTTCTCAAATTTAGCAATATCTGAAACCCCTTTATTTCCCGTCTCGTGTCTGTCTTCCTCAATGCCAGAGTATAAGCTTCATGAGAATGGAACCTTATCAGTTTTGGTCTGCACCTCATCCCTGTGCCTACTTGGTGTCTGGCATAGAGTAGGTCCTCAGTCAGCATTTGTAATTTCATGAACAAAAAGGTCTTTGAGATGAGATGAGGAAAAAAAGAGCAGGGAGAGAACATTGATCTTTGCAACTGTTTATATCAACTGAACAGAAGTAAATTAGCCTTAAATTAGCAAACAAGTTGAGAAGCTTCACTGTGAGCCATGCAGACTTTCTGGCAGAATAATCTGGGGTTTTTTTTTTTCTCTCAAGGGAATATACTGCAAAGAGGAGACACAGAAATTTCGTGGGAATGTGAGCTAATAAGATATACCAATTTTGAATCTATCAACAGCCCTGGGTCATTAAAACACTACCCGCCCCTCATACACACACACAGCTTTCTCAAGCAAATACAAAACTCGGAATATAACTTTATTCATTGAAGTAAAAGCCATAAAGAAAACAAGTCCAATATGAGAATCTTATATGTATAGCTGATTCACTTTGTTATAAAGCAGAAACTAACACACAATTGTAAAGCAATTATACTCCAATAAAGATGTTAAAAAAAAAGAGATGATAAGATAACAGAAAAGAAAAAATATATATACATATATATAACAGAGCTCAGGAGAAAAACCAAACCTATGTTAGAAACAAAATCCAAATTTGAAGCAGTAAGAAGAGAATGCATACTTCCGAAATCTGTTAATGGAATGGAGAGTTGGTTTGAGAAAAATAATACAGAACGCAAAGTAGAAAGACACAGAAAAGGCAAAAAGAAAAAGAAAGTAAAGTATGGCGATCAGACAACGAAGACCACAAGTGTGGATAATTAAGTGTCTAAAGAGAGAAACAAAACTCAAAGACATAATAAAAAGTTTCCTGAAGTAAAGAAAACTTGAATATGTAGATCAAAAGACATATCCTGATGAGGTTATTGACTTTCAAGGCTAAAAATATACGTGTGTGTGTGTGTGTGTGTGTGTGCACGTGCCCACCTGTGTGTGTGTGTGATCATGGCAAAAAAAAAGCAGTCATCTCAGAAAGAAAAAATATGCAGTTGGTCTTAGTCTTTACACAGAAGTCAATACTAAAAGAGAGAGGAATGGTATTCAGACTTGGACTTTCAGAGGAGAAATGAGAACTGAGAATTTTATATCAAATCAGAAAAACATTTTCAAACATGCAAGAATTCAGGGAACTTAGTACCCATTAACGCTTCTTGAAAAATTACTTGATGACAAACTCTAGCCAGCCAAGGTATGAATCAATATAAAAGACTCAAAATGAGGAAACTATGATATGAAAAGTGAATACTGAATCTATTCAGATCGGTAGTTCTCAGCCTTGGCTGCATATTAGAATCACCTAGGAATTTTGAAAAGAGACTTTTTACTAAGCTCTCTCCAGACCAATTAAATTCAGAATCTCTCAGATGGGGTCTCAGAATCCACATTTTTTAACACAACCTCAGTTGAAAATATTGTACAGATATGGTTGAAAACCACTGATTCAGACATAATAACAAAGGCTAAGCAATATGAGAGTTATGGTTACAGAATAGAAAGCAACTATTCTAAATGCTGAAAAAGTAAAAAATATATGTAACAAAGGAAAATCATTCAGAGGGAGAAGAGGAAATTAAAAAACCAACTTTCTTATGATTATTATTATTTCATAATGGAGGATAAAAATTGACTTAATAATTTAGAAAAATTAATGACAGATTTCAAAGTTTTCATTTTGTAAATAATTTCTGGATACTTTATAGAGAACAACTCGTCATTAATGAATTACAGCTCACTAACAGTCCATAAAAAATCAAATAATAAACTGTAAGGTCCCATAGGATAGAATAAGTCAATTCTTCAGATGGAACAACTGTAGAGTTTAAAACTAGGAAAAGAGAAATGATAAGAAAAATAAGCCTGTGCATTTATATGACTATAATTGATCAGAGGGTGGGGAAAGGAAACTCTTACATACCATTAGTGCAAGTGTAAATTGGTTGAAACTTTTTGAAGAAAAATTTAACATTATATATCATTATTTGAAATGCCCATATCCCAATCCCAGAAATCCCACTTCGAAGAATTTATCCTAAGAAATGCATTGACAAAATACAATGATATATATACAGAATTGTGTAATGCAGCCTTATTCAAAATTAGAAAACAATAACAACCTAAAGTTCCATAATGGGGAATTGCTTAAGTATATTACAGTAAATTCATACCATGGAATGCTTTGCTGTTGTTAAAAATAATCAAGCAATATTTACCCTAAATTATCAAATTTTAAATTTAGAGGAGTTGCATTTTATGCATGTAAATTATACCTCAATAAAGCTGATTTTTTAAGTGACTGAGATAGATCTCTAGGTAATAACATAGAATGATGCTCATGATATTTTGCTAAGGGGAAAAATCAGGTTGTAGACCAGTATGTATATTGTGATCCCATGCATGTATGTGGGGTTTTTATGCATTTGTTTATGTGTTGATAAGAATAAGAGTTCTTACACGTAGAAAAGATCTCGAAAGTGTCACCAAATAATCAACAGAGGTAACCTCTGAAAAATAAAAATAGAGGAAATGGGAAAAGATCCTGGTATCAACTAACTCATTTTTGCTTTCAGTTCCAGTATCTCACCCTGTCCTCACCCTCAGGGCTCCCGGGGCCCAGGCTGTGGTGGGGGACGTGATGGAGCTTCACTGTGAGGCCTGGAGAGGCTCTCCCCCGATCCTGTACCAGTTTTATCATGAGGATGTCAGCCTGGTGAGCAGCTCAAGCCCCTCTGGAAGGGGAGCTTCCTTCAACCTCCTTCTGACGGCAGAGCATTCTGGGAACTACTTCTGTGAGGCCAACAATGGCCAGGGGGCCCAGCGCAGTAACACAGTGTCACTCAGTGTCAGAGGTAAGTGGACCCAACTACAGCACAGCCAGGGACAGACCATCTCCCCCACCTTCCCCTGTAGCCGAGATTGGAGGTACCCCAGGGTCATTTACATCATTGCTACACAGCCTCCAACTGAGAGTTCTGTATTCTACATTTTCAGGAACTTTCACCTTCCCTTTGCTTGCTTTGCCTCTCCTGGTAGCAGTAGTGCAAGACATTGTGACCAAAAGTTTCCTAACATAGGAATAAAGGCTTTTAAAACACAAATTTCATCCTGGCCAACAATGATCAGCAAGAAAGGAAATTGTAAAGTTCAGCATGTCTCACCTCAGAAGAGATTTAGTTGGGGTTTCCTTTGTCAGTCAATCAATAAAAAGGCCAACTCATCTTTTCACTGGCTCATGAATTTCTCTCTAGATTCTCCTGCCCCTGTCCCAGAACATCTCAGATCTCCAGCCAGAACTCCTGCTAAAAGACCTTTCAACATCATTCTCCTGACAACTTACCTCTCATTCAGCTATAGCACTCTCTCTCCTACCTGGTCTGTCATGGGCTAACCTAGTCATGCCCACTTTCAGTGCAGGCTTGGCACCTCACTCATAGTCTTCCTCTCTACCCTACACTCTGCCATCATTCCATAACTCGTCCACATGGATGACCCACTCAACACCATGTCTTGTCATTCTTTCTGCCACCCACTGCCCGGTACATACACTACTCCAATCACCTGACCACAACCTCCTATCCCTCTACTTGTTTCTTCAAATCCTCCAATCACTAGGGGCAAGACAGGAATAAAGACGCAGATGTAGAGAAAGGACTTGAGGACACAGGGATTGGGCAGGGTAAGCTGGGACAAAGTGAGAGAGTGGCATGGACATATATACACTACCAAATGTAAAATAGATAGCTAGTGGGAAGAAGCCACATAACACAGGGAGATCAGCTCGGTACTTTGTGACCACCTAGAGGGGTGGGATAGGGAGGGAGAGAGGGAGACGCAAGAGGGAGGAGATATGGGGATATATGTATATGCACAGCTGATTCACTTTGTTATAAAGCAGAAACTAACACACCATTGTAAAGCAATTATACTCCAATAAAGATGTTTAAAAAAATTTTTTTAATACAGGAATTAAAAAAAATAAAATCCTCCAATCATTATTGTTCTCAGACCTCAACAGAACCCCCAGTTCATTAACACCTTTACTTCCTCCCAGACAATCACACCCTCGACTCCCACCACCATTTGCATTTTTGTCTCTGTATCCATCCAGTAACTCATCCCTCCTCTTCCTAAGGTATAGAAGACTGCTTCCTATGAAAGGTGAAAATCTCCATCTCACCTCTAGAGTCCATCCTTTCTTGCATTCTCAGACACTTTGAACAACTTTCTCTCCTGCTTTATAGGATCCTTCCCATTGACATTTAACATGCTATGTCTGTCCCATGTCTAAGAAAAAACCCTAACTTGGTCCCACTTACATCTCCAGCCACTGCTCTATTATGGCTAAACTTCTGAGAAAGAGTCAGTTGCACAGATTGTCTCCATTTCCTCCTTACCCACTAGGATTTAACACTTGGTTTCTTCTGACCTCTATACAAAAAATGATTCTCACAAAGGTCACCAATGACCTCCATGGCTTTAAATCCAGTAGCCATTTTCCAATCCTCACCTTACTTGATCTCTCAGAAATAGTACATACTGTTTGTATTTTCTTTCTTCTTGAAACCCTCCCTTCCTTGGCTTCAATGACTTCACCTTCCTGGATCTCCTTTCTCTGCCACTCCTTCTCAGTTCCCTTTACTAGCTCCTCCTTCTATAGACAAACTATAAAAGCATTGGTGTGTCCCAGAGCTTTGTCCTGCATGTACCCTCTTCTCTTATATATGTTCTTTCTCTGAATGATCCTGGGGGTGTCATCTATAAATGATTCTTAAACTTTTATCTCCAAAAGAGACCTCCTACCTGAGCACCTGCTTATGCCATATCTCTTAAAGGCTCATGAACTTGAACATCTCTAAAACTGAACTCATGGAAATCCCCCCAGATCTGGTTCTCCTCCAAGTGTCCCTAGCTCTGTGAAAGACACATCCATTCATCCAGATATACAAGGCAAAAACCCAGGAGGCTCCCTTGCCATTTCTCTCCCTTGGTCTCCATAGCCAGTTAATCATTGACTCCTATTGATTTTATTTCCAAAATATTCCTTGGATCTTTTCTTTCTATCTTTACTGCCACTGTCATAGTCAAACCTACCACCATTTCAATTACTGCAGTGCCACCACTCCACCCCTAATAACCTCTCCATTCCATTTCTGTCCCATTACAATCCATTTTGCACACTGAGATCAAAATTGTCTTTAAAAAAGACAGGTTTGATCATCTCATGCCCCTGTATAGAGACACTTACAGGTTTCCCATTGCTCTGTGAAGAAGGATCAAAATCCGTACCATGGCTTGTGAAGCTCTGCCTAGCTCTCCAGCCTCCTATTTCACGGCACTCTTCAAACCCTTCTCTTAGTGCTGCTGTCACCTCGTTTCAACAGCTCAAAAGCTCCCACCTTCTTCTCAGCTCAGGGCCTTTGCACACACTGTTTGCCTGCCTGTGCAGTCTTCATTCCCTTCCTCACTTGGTTAATTCAGATGTCACTTTGTGAGGCAGCATTACCTGACTAACCCATACTAGATCAGGTCCCATTATTATACATTTCATAGCACCCTATTCTTTACTTTGTATCAATTATCAATGTTTTAATTATGTATTTGTATTTCTATTTAATTACTCTATCCTGTCATCTAGATTGCAGGCTTCATGAGAGCAGGGACTGTGTCTTTCTCACTATTGAATCTCCAGCATATTGTGTAGTTCCTGAGACTTTTAAACTGCTCAATTAATTTTTGATGAATGAATAAATATGAAAATGAGCCAATAACTTGATCAATATTTATTCTCTTTGGGGTCTTATTTTTGATGCGGCCAAGGCTCAGTTACATCCCTGGCTATGTAAGCAGCAGTCTCCCCTGTTTCTCATTTTCTATTGAACTGATTTCTCCTTTTCTCCAATTGTCTTTTGACTTCTCAGATACTTGGGTTTCAATTTAATCTCTGTTTTCAGATTCTCCAAACAATTTTGAGATTGTATATCGAAGTATTCCAGACTATATATAACACTACACAAATGGTTTGTTTCTTCAGATCTGAAGAAATTATAGCTGAGCTCTGAGTGATGTCACAAGGTCATTAAAAACAGAAAAACATTTTCCTGTTTGAAATGTCTTTTCTATGGAGGAACATATTTAAACAGCATGAACTAATGGTTAACTATCTTTCTTCCTTCAGTTCCAGTGTCTCATCCTGTCCTCACCCTCAGGGCTTCCAGGGCCCAGGCTGTGGTGGGGGACATGGTAGAGCTTCACTGTGAGGCCCAGAGAGGCTCTCCCCCGATCCTGTACCAGTTTTATCATGAGGATGTCGCCGTGGGGAGCAGCTCAGCTCCCTTGGGAGGAGGAGCATCCTTCAACCTCTCTCTGACCACGAAACATTCTGGAAACTACTCCTGTAAGGCTGACAATGGCCTGGGGGTCCAGCATAGTGAGGTGATGTTACTCAGTGTCATAGGTGAGTTGGTCCTGCCCGCAGGCAGCACAACCAGGGACTGACCGTCTTCTCTCCCCGGCAGCAGAAATGGAGCTCCAGCATTCGTGTTTGCTGGTGTGACCACCCCCCCCCCCCCAGCATATTTCCTGCACATAGAATCTCCAGTTGAAAGTCTGGGATCCTTCCTGTGGCTGCGGTTTCAGAAACCTGGACCCTCTCAGCAGCACAGTTCAAGAAGTCTTCTTGAATGTGATCAAAACTCCTCACTAAAAATGCAAAGAAGGTTTTTAGAACATTGACTATATTTTGATCTGCAATTATGATTAAAAAAAAAAGGGAAAATAACGAATTCTAAGTATAGGTTTCATTGCCCCAAAAAAGGTTGGGCCATTCTTTGTCCTGGTTTTTCTCTCTTTGACTTCCAACAAACTTCTACTCTTGAGCTTCTTTCACTACCAGGGATATAAACATGCCTCACATTTCCATATTAAAAATTCTATATTAATATTAGCTAGGTACATAGCCTTTAAGGATATACAATCACAACCAATCCAAGTTAGTTTACAAAGTGATTCTTAAAGTAGTGGGGACACAGAGGTGAAAGCAGGATGACATGGAATGAAAATGGTCACCCATTAATCAAATTCTTTCATTCTCTAAGCTGTCTGACATCTTGCCATTAGGTATAAAAACCAAAGGAAAACTGCTTCTTGTCATCTCTGAATCTGCTTTGTGATGATCCCCTACAGGTCAAACTTATGGTAGAGCAAAAGTATGCTAAGGGCTGTTGAGATGGATGTTCTAGTCTTGGTTCTGAAGACACTAGCTCTATGAACTTGGCCAAGCATATTTCCCTATATTGACCTCAATTTCCTCATTCATAAAGTGAGAAAATTGAACTAGATGAATACCAGGGTCATCCTCAACCCTAGAATTCTATTATTTTGGTGCACAGGGAACATGGCATATGTCAGACTCAAAGGTTCCTGGAAGGAGACATGCTAAAGGAGAAGCTGGGAGTCCCTGCTCCTAGGATACAACCCAGAGAAACACGAGACCATGAAATAGCATGCAAATGCTTTCTGAAGTACATAAAGCAAAATACAGGCTGATACTCTTAGTCTCCCTTGGCTGGGTCCCTGAGTATCATAAGGAATACAGACAAAATCACATGAGCAGGTTGATTTAGGCATTACCAGTCCAGGAGCCAGCATCCCATCAAGGTGGTTGGGCAGCCATCTCTTTGGCATCTAGCAGGCAACTTGATTGCAGATTTGATTTTTTCCATTCAACCAGTCCATTCTTCTTCCCCCAGTAGCAGGCAGCACCTGCCTCAGCCAATTTTCCTCTAAGGTTCACAGGGACTCTTACCGCATGGTTTACACACTCACCATTTAGATCCACCACACAGGCATGTACTTCTGACCAAGTGCCACTCCCTCCCTCTTCACAACACAGTGGACCAGCACATCATACCCCTCACACTCTGTATTCGTGATTTTTATACACATCCTCATTCCTTTGTTTCTATGATCCCTGGTGCAAATGCCTATTATTTATGCTGGTGCTATCACACCTAAAGGACTTCTTGCTAGATGATTGTGTCTGAGTCCTAGAACTAGGACACAGATCATGGAGAACTGCAAGAAAAAGGAATACTTATTATCACTGTCACTACCATCATCATCATCACCACCATCAATACTTACTGAGTCCTTGTATGTGCCAGGCCCTGTGCTTAGTACTTGACATGCAATATCTCATTTAATCTTTAAGATAAACCACTGAGGTTAAAAATGAGATCATTTTTATCCTCAGTTTGCAGGAGAGGAAACTGAAACATAGAGAGGTGAAGTAACTAGCTTAGAGACACAGCTAGCAATGGTAGAGCCAGGTTGAAAAATGAGTCTATCCAACTCAATGTAAATATACATTATAATATCTCTCATCCTTTGTGGCCAGGTTTAACACAACTTTTTAATAATTTATTATTCTGGAAGAATACATAAACTTACACGATAAAAAATCAAATGGAGCAAAAGGGTACTTTCAGGTATATTTTTCTAGAAATATTAAAATATATTATAAACAAAGGCATAGAATTTTTTACAAGTACAATCATATTACACATATAGTTATGCAACTTGCATTTTTTACTTGATATATCTTGGATATCTTTCGTGTTTTATTAGCAAGTCAACTAGGTTGTCTCCAGTTTTTAGCTATTATAAAAATTCTACAATAGAAATCTTTGTGCAAATATATTTGCAAATACTTTTTTAAATAGAAGTTTAGTTACAATAGTATAGTTACAATGTGTAGAGCAAAGTGATTCAGTTTTATATACGTACATATATATATATATTCATTATCAGATTCTTTTCCATTGTAGGTTATTACAAGATATTGAGTATAGTTCCCTGTGCTATACAGTAGGCCCTTGCTGGTTATCTATTTTATATATAGTAGGGTATACATGTAAATCCCAAACTCCAAATTTATCTCACCCCACCTGCTAGCCCCCTTGGTAACCATAAGTTTGTTTTCTATGTCTGTGAGTCTATTTCTGTTTTTTTGTTTGTTTGTTTTTGGTTTTTTTGTTTGTTTTTTTGTTTGTTTTTTTTAAAGATTTATTTATTTTATTGATTGATTGATTGTCTTCGTTTCTGTGCTAGGGCTTTCTCTAGTTGCGGCAAGTGGGGGCCACTCTTCATCACGGTGCACGGGCCTCTCAGTATCACGGTCTCTCATTGTGGAGCACAGGCTCCAGACTCACAGGCTCAGTAGTTGTGGCTCATGGGCCCAGTTGCTCTGTGGCATGTGGGGTCTTCCCAGACCAGGGCTCGAACCCGTGTCCCCTGAATTAGCAGGCAGATTCTCAACCACTGTGCCACCAGGGAAGCCCTATTTCTGTTTTATAAATAAGTTCATTTGTAACATTTTTTTTTTAGATTCCACATATAAGTGATATCATATGATATTTGCCTTTCTCTGTCTGACTTACTTCACTCAGTATGGCAATCTCTAAGTCCATCCATGTTGCTGCAAATGGCATTATTTCATTCTTTTTTATGGCTGAGTAATAGTCCATTGTATATATATACCACATCTTCTTTATCCATTCATCTAATGATGACATTTAGGTTGCTGCCATGTCTTGGCTATTGTAAATATTGCTGCTATAAACATTGGGGTGCATATATCTTTTTGAACTAGAGTTTGCCCAAGAGTGGAATTGCAGGATCATATGGTAACTCTATTTTTACTTTTTTGAGGAACTTCCATACTATTCTCCATAGTGGCTGCACCAATTAACATTCCCACCAACAGTACAGGAGGGCTCCCTTTTCTCCACAGGTTCTCCAGCAATGTTTCTTGACTTTTTTTTTTTTAACGTCTTTAGTGGAGTATAATTGCTTTACAATGCTGAGTTAGTTTCTGCTTTATAACAAAGTGACTCAGCTATACATATACATATATCCCCCTATCTCCTTCCTCTTGCGTCTCCCTCCAACCCTCCCTATCCCACCCCTCTAGGTGGTCACAAAGCACCGAGCTGATCTCCCTGTGCTATGCAGCTGCATCCCACTAGCTATATGTTTTACATTTGGTAGTACATATAAGTCCATGCCACTCTCTCACTTCGTCCCAGCTTACCCTTCCCCATCCCCGTGTCCTCAAGTGCATTCTCTACTTCTGCATCTTTATTCCTGTCCTGCCCCTAGGTTCTTCATAGCCTTTTATTTTTTTTTAGATTCCATATATATGTGTTAACATACGGTATTTGGTTTTGTTTGGTTTTTTTGTTTGTTTTTTTAAATTTTTGGCTGTGTTGGGTCCTTGCTTCTGTGCGAGGGCTTTCTCCAGTTGCGGCAAGTGTGGGCCACTCTTCATCGCGATGCTCAGGCCTCTCACTACCGCGGCCTTTTTTGTTGCGGAGCACAGGCTCCAGACACGCAGGCTCAGTAATTGTGGCTCACGGGCCCAGTTGCTCCGCGGCATGTGGGATCGTCCCAGACCAGGGCTCAAACCCGTGTGCCCTGCATTGGCAGGCAGATTCTCAACCACTGCACCACCAGGGAAGTCCACGGTATTTGTTTTTTTCTTTCTGACTTACTTCACTCCGTATGACAGACTCTATGTCCATCCACCTCACTACAAATAACTTAATTTCGTTTCTTTTTATGGCTGAGTAATATTCCATTGTATATATGTCCCACATCTTCTTTATCCATTCATCTGTCAATGGATACTTAGGTTGCTTCCATGTCCTGGCTACTGTAAATAGAGCTGCAATGAACATTGTGGTACATGACTCTTTTTGAATTAAGGTTTTCTCAGGGTATACGCCCAGTAGTGGGATGCTGGGTAGTATAGTAGTTCTATTTTTAGACTTTTAAGGAACCTCCATACTGTTATCCATAGTGGCTGTATCAATTTACATTCCCACCAACAGTGGAAGAGGGTTACCTTTCCGCCACACCCTCTCCAGCATTAATTGTTTGTAGAAGTTTTGATGATGGCCATTCTGACTGGTGTGAGGTGATACCTCACTGTAGTTTTGATTTGCATTGCTCTAATGATTAGTGATGTTGAGCATCCTTTCACATCTTTGTTGGCAATCTGTATATCTTCTTTGGAGAAATGCCTATTTAGGACTTCTGCCCATTTTTGGATTGGGTTTTGTTTGGGTTTTTTTGATATTGAGTTGCATGAGCTGCTTGTAAATTTTGGAGATTAATCCTTTGTCAGTTGCTTCATTTGCAAATATTTTCTCCGATTCTGAAGGTAGTCTTTTCATCTTGTTTATGGTTTCCTTTGCTGTGCAAAAGCTTTTAAGTTTCATTAGATCCCATTTGTTTATTTTTTTTTTTATTTCCATTTCTCTAGGAGGTGGGTCAAAAGGATCTTGCTGTGATTTATGTCATAGAGTGTTCTGCCTATGTTGTCCTCTAAGAATTTTATAGTGTCTGTCCTTACATTGAGGTCTTTAATCCATTTTGAGCTTATTTTTGTGTACGCTGTTAGAGAGTGCTCCAATTTCATTCTTTTATATGTAGCTGTCCAGTTTTGCCAGCACCACTTATTGAAGAGGCTGCCTTTTCTCCATTGTATATTCTTGCTTTCTTTATCAAAGATAAGGTGACCATATGTGTGTGGGTTTATCTCTGGGCTTTCTATCCTGTTCCATTGACCTATATTTCTGTTTTTGTGTCAGTACAATACTGTCTTGATTACTGTAGCTTTGTAGTAGAGTCTAAAGTCAGGGAGCCTGATTCCTCCAGCTCCGTTTTCCTTTCTCAAGATTGCTTTGGCTATTCGGGGTCTTTTGTGTTTCCATACAAATTGTGAAATTTTTTGTTCTAGTTCTGTGAAAAATGCCATTGGTAGTTTGATAGGGATTGCATTGAATATGTAGATTGCCTTGGGGAGTATAGTCATTTTCACAATGTTGATTCTTCCAATCCAAGAACGTGGTATATCTCTCCATCTGTTTGTATCATCTTTAATTTCTTTCATCAGTGTCTTATAATTTTATGCATACAGGTCTTTTGTCTCCTTAGGTAGGTTTATTCCTAAGTGTTTTATTCTTTTTGTTGCAATGGTAAATGGTATTGTTTCCTTGATTTCTCTTTCGGATTTTTCATTGTTAGTGTATAAGAATGCAAGAGATTTCTTTTTTATTTTTTTATTCAAACAGAAAGTCACAAAAATTATTATCATCCTCATCAGTTCACTCAGTCCCATGTAATTAATTTTTTTATCTTGATCTTTTGTTACCACTTTTATGAATTCATCAGTTTTCCATTAGAGTTCTGAAAATGCTTATTCACTCAATTCAGCAGTATAGTCAGTTACCAGAAACCTGTACTTGTCAGAGTCTTTTCCATGAATTCCTTGAAGATGAAACCCTTTTATAGGAACATTTTTGCAAAAGCATCAGAGTACACCCAGAACTGTCTGTAAATGACAAAAGACTTAAAAATGACCACGGTTAAAGTTTTGATGAAAGTTCATAATAATACAATTGGCAAGGAAATTTAGTTATTTCTGAGATATACATTTTAAAGTAATAACTAGAATAATGACTTATAACATTATACCAGAACATATAAGATTTTTAGGAATTTCATGTAATGTCATGTAATGTAATTAATTTCATGTATTGTAAAATGAAACATTTATATTAACATATTTCCATACAAATAACCCAAAGAAATTTTAGTATTAGTTTTTTTTTTAAATTTTGAATTTGATTTTATTTATTTTTTTATACAGCAGGTCCTTATTAGTCATCAATTTTATACACATCACTCTATACATGTCAATCCCAATCACTCAATTCGGCACACCACCATCCCCACTCCTCCCACCCCTGCCGCGGCTTTCCCCCCTTGGTGTCCATACGTTTGTTCTCTACATCTGTGTCTCAAATTCTGCCCTGCAAACCAGTTCATCTGTACCATTTTTCTAGGTTCCACATACATGCATTAATATACGATATATCTTTTGCTCTTTCTGACTTACTTCACTCTGTATGACAGTCTCTAGATCCATCCACGTTGCAACAAATGACTCAATTTCGTTCCTTTTTGTGGCTGAGTAATAGTCCATTGTGTATATGTACCACAACTTCTTTATCCATTCATCTGTCAGTGGGCATTTAGGTTGCTTCCATGACCTGGCTATTGTAAATAGTGCTGCAATGAACATTCGGGTGCATGTGTCTTTTTGAATTATGGTTTTCTCTGGGTATATGCACAGTAGTGGGATTGCTGGATCATATGGTAATTCTATTTTTAGTTTTTTAAGGAACCTCCATACTGTTCTCCATAGTGGCTGTATCAATTTACATTCCCACCAACAGTGCAAGAGGGTTCCCTTTTCTCCACACCCTCTCCAGCATTTGTTGTTTGTAGATTTTCTGATGATGCCCATTCTAACAGGTGTGAGGTGATACCTCATTGTAGTTTTGATTTGCATTTCTCTAATAAATAATGATATTGAGCAGCTTTTCATGTGCTTCTTGGCCATCTGTATGCCTTCTTTGGAGAAATGTCTACTTAGGTCTCCTGCCCATTTTTAGATTGGGTTGTTTGTTTCTTTGATATTGAGCTGTATGAGCTGTTTATATATTTTGGAGATTAATCCTTTGTCCATTGATTCATTTGCAAATATTTTCTCCCATTCTGAGGGTTGTCTTTTGGTCTTGTTTATGGTTTCCATTGCTGTGCAAAAGCTTTTAAGTTTCATTAGGTCCCATTTGTTTATTTTTGTTTTTATTTCCATTACTCTAAGAGGTGGATCAAAAAAGATCTTGGTGTGATTTATGTCAAAGAGTGTTCTTCCTATGTTTTCCTCTAAGAGTTTTATAGTGTCTGGTCTTACATTAGGTCTCGAATCCATTTTGTGTATGGTGTTAGGGAGTGCTCTAATTTCATTCTTTTACATGTAGCTGTCCAGTTTCCCCAGCACCACTTATTGAAGAGACTGTCTTTTCTCCATTGTATATCCTTGCCTCCTTTGTCATAGATTAGTTAACCATAGATGCGTGGGTTTGCCTCTGGGCTTTCTATCTTGTTCCATTGATCTATGTTTCCGTTTTTGTGCCAGTACCATATTGTCTTGATTACTGTAGCTTTGTAGTATAGTCTGAAGTCAGGGAGTCTGATTCCGCCAGCTCCTTTTTTTCCCTCAAGACTGCTTTGGCTATTTGGGGCCTTTTGTGTCCCCATACAAATTTTAAGATTTTTTGTTCTAGTTCCATAAAAAATGCCATTGGTAATTTGATAGGGATTGCATTGAATCTGTAGATTGCTTTGGGTAGTATAGTCATTTTCACAATATTGATTCTTCCAATCCAAGAACATGGTATATCTCTCCATCTGTTGGTATCACCTTTAATTTCTTTCATCAGTGTCTTATAGTTTTCTGCATACAGGTCTTTTTTCTCCCTAGGTAGGTTTATACCTAGGTATTTTATTCTTTTTGTTGTAATGGTAAATGGGAGTGTCTCCTTAATTTCTCTTTCAGATGTTTCATCATTAGTGTATAGGAATGCAAGAGATTTCTGTGCATTAATTTTGTATCCTGCAACTTTACCAAATTCATTGATTAGCTCTAGTAGTTTTCTGGTGGCATGTTTAGCATTCTCTATGTATAGTATCATGTCATCTGCAAACAGTGACAGTTTTGCTTCTTTTGCAATCTGAATTCCTTTTATTTCTTTTTCTTCTCTGATTGCCGTGGCTAGGACTTCCAAAACTATGTTGAATAATAGTGGTAAGAGTGGACGTCCTTGTCTTGTTCCTGATCTTAGTGGAAATGTTTTCAGTTTTTCACTATTGAGAATGATGTTTGCTGTGGGTTTGTCATATAAGACCTTTATTATGTTGAGGTACATTCCCTCTGTGTCCACTATCTAGAGAGTTTTTATCATAAATGGGTGTTGAATTTTGTCAAAAGCTTTTTCTGCATCTATTGAGATGATCATATGGTTTTTATTCTTCAATTTGTTAATATGGTGTATCACATTGATTGATTTGCATATATTGAAGAATCCTTGCATCCCTGGGATAAATCCCACTTGATCATGGTGTGTGATCCTTTTAATGTGTTGTTGGATTCTGTTTGCTAGTATTTTGTTAAGGATTTTTGCATCTATATTCATCAGTGATATTGCTCTGTATTTTTCTTTTTTTGTAGTATCTTTGTCTGGTTTTGGTATCAGGGTGATGGTGGCCTCATAGAATGAGTTTGGGAGTGTTCCTTCCTCTGCAATTTTTTGGAAGAATTTGAGAAGAATGGGTGTTAGCTCTTCTCTAAATGTTTGATAGAATTCCCCTGTGAAGCCTTCTGGTCCTGGACTTTTGTTTGTTGGAAGATCTTTAATCACAGTTTCAGTTTCATTACTTGTGACTGGTTTGTTCATATTTTCTATTTCTTCCTGTTTCAGTCTTGGAAGGTTATACCTTTCTCACAATTTGTCCATTTCTTCCAGGTTGTCCATTTTATTGGCATAGAGTTGCTTGTAGTAGTCTCTTAGGATGCTTTGTATTTCTGAGGTGTCTGTTGTAACTTCTCCTTTTTCATTTCTAATTTTATTGATTTGAGTCTTCTCCCTCTTTTTCTTGGTGAGTCTGGCTAATGGTTTATCAATTTTGTTTATGTTCTCAAAGAACAAGCTTTTAGTTTTATTGATCTTTGCTATTGTTTTCTTTGTTTCTATTTCATTTATTTCTGCTCTGATATTTATTATTTCTTTCCTTCTGCTAACTTTGGGTTTTGTTTGTTCTTCTTTCTCTAGTTCCTTTAGGTGTAAGGATAGATTGTTTATTTGAGATTTTTCTTGTTTCTTGAGGTAAGCTTGTATCGTTATAAACTTCCCTCTTAGAACTGCTTTTGCTGCATTCCATAGGTTTTGGATCATCGTGTATTCATTGCCATTTGTCTCTAGGTATTTTTTGATTTCCTCTTGGATTTCTTCAGTGATCTCTTGGTTATTTAGTAATGTATTGTTTAGCCTCCATGTGTTTCTGTTTTTTACATTTTTTTCCCTGTAATTCATTTCTAATCTCATAGTGTTGTGGTCAGAAAAGATGCCTGATATGATTTCAATTCTCCTAAATTTACTGAGGCTTGATTTGTGACCCAAGATGTGATCTATCCTGGAGAATGTTCCATGCGCACTTGAGAAGAAAGTGTAATCTGCTGTTTGGGGATGGAATGTCCTATAAATATCAATTAAATCTATCTGGTCCATTGTGTCCTTTAAAGCTTCTGTTTCCTTATTTATTTTCATTTTGGATGATCTGCCCATTGGTGTAAGTGGGGTGTTAAAGTCCCCCACTATTATTGTGTTACTGTCAATTTCCTCTTTTACAGCTGTTAACCATTGCCTTATGTATTGAGGTGCCCCTATGTTGGGTGCATATATATTTATAATTGTTGTATCTTTTTCTTGTATTGATCCTTTGATCATTATGTAGTGCCCTTCCTTGTGTCTTGTAACATTCTTTATTTAAAGTGTATTTTATCTGATATGAGTATTGTTACTCCAGCGTTCTTTTGATTTCCATTTGCATGGAATATCTTTTTCTATCCCCTCACTTTCAGTCTGTATGTGTCCCTAGGTCTGAAGTGGGTCTCTTGTAGACAGCATATATATGGGTCTTGTTTTTGTATTCACTCAGTGAGCCTGTGTCTTTTGGTTGGAGCATTTATTCCATTCACATTTAAGGCAATTATTGATATGTATGTTCCTATGACCATTCTCTTAATTGTTTTGGGTTGTTTTTGTAGGTCCTTTTCTTCTCTTGTGTTTCCCACTTAGAGAAGTTCCTTTAGCATTTGTTGTAGAGCTGGTTTGGTGGTGCTGAATTCTCTTAGCTTTTGCTTGTCTGTAAAGCTTTTGATTTCTCCATCAAATCTGAATGAGATCCTTGCTGAATAGAGTAATCTTGGTGGCCGGTTCTTCGCTTTCATCACTTTAAGTATATCATGCCACTCCCTTCTGGCTTGTAGAGTTTCTGCTGAGAAATCAGCTGTTAACCTTATGGGAGTTCCCTTGTATGTTATTTGTCATTTTTCCCTTGCTGCTTTCAATAATTTTTCTTTGTCTTTAATTTTTGCCAATTTGATTACTATGTGTCTCAGCGTGTTTCTCCTTGGGTTTATCCTGTATGGGACTTGCTGCACTTCCTGGACATGGGTGGCTATTTCCTTTCCCATGTTAGGGAAGTTTTCGAGTATAATCTCCTCAAATATTTTCTCTGGTACTTCCTCTCTCTCTTCTCCTTCTGGGACCCCTAGAATGCGAATGTTGTTGCGTTTAATGTTGTCCCAGAGGTCTCTTAGGCTCTCTTCATTTCTTTTCATTCTTTTTTCCTTTATTCTGTTCCACAGCAGTGAATTCCACCATTGTGTCTTCTAGGTCACTTATCCGTTCTTCTGCCTCAGTTATTCTGCTATTGGTTCCTTCTAGTGTAGTTTTCATTTCAGTTATTGTATTGTTCATCTCTGTTTGTTTGTTCTTTAATTCTTCTAGGTCTTTGTTACACATTTCTTGCATCTTCTCCATCTTTGCCTCCATTGTTTTTCCGAGGCCCTGAATCATCTTCACTATCATTATTCTGAATTCTTTTTCTGGAAGGTTGCCTATCTCTGTTTCATTTAGTTGTTTTTCTGGGGTTTTATCTTGTTCCTTCATCTGGTACATAGCCCTCTGCCTTTTCATCTTGTCTATCTTTCTGTGAATGTGGTTTTTGTTCCACAGGCTGCAGGATGGTAGTTCTTCTTGCTTCTGCTGTCTGCCCTCTCAAGAATGCAAGAGATTTCTGTGCATTAATTTTGTATCCTGCTACTTTACCAAATTCATTGATTAGCTCTAGTAGCTTTCTGGTAGCATCTTTAGGATTCTCTGTGTATAGTATCATGTCATCTGCAAACAGTGACAGCTTTACTTCTTCTTTTCCAATTTGGATTCCTTTTATTTCTTTTTCTTCTCTGATTGCTGTGGCTAAAACTTCCAAAACTATGTTGAATAATAGTGGTGAGAGAGAACCACCTTCTCTTGTTCCTGATCTTAGTGGAAATGGTTTCAGTTTTTCACCATTGAGAATGATGTTGGCTGTGGGTTTATCATATATGGCCTTTATTATGTTGAGGTAAGTTCCCTCTATGCCTATTTCTGGAGGGTTTTTATCATAAATGGGTGTTGAGTTTTGTCAAAAGCTTTTTCTGCATCTATTGAGATGATCATATGGTTTTTCTCCTTCAATTTGTTAATATGGTGTATCACATTGATTGATTTGCGTACATTGAGGAATCCTTGCATTCCTGGGATAAAACCCACTTGAGCATGTTGTATGATCCTTTTATTGTGCAGTTAGATTCTGTTTGCTAATATTTTGTTGAGGATTTTTGTATCTATGTTCATCAGTGATATTGGCCTGTACTTTTCTTTCTTTGTGACATCTTTGTCTGGTTTTGGTATCAGGGTGATGGTGGCCTCATAGAATGAGTTAGGGAGTGTTCCTCCCTCTGCTATATTGTGGAAGAGTTTGAGAAGGATAGGTGTTAGCTCTTCTCTAAATGTTTGATAGAATTTGCCTGTGAAGCCATCTGGTCCTGGGCTTTTGTTTTTTGGAAGATTTTTAATCACAGTCTCAATTTCAGTGCTCATGTTTGGTCTGTTTATATTTTCTATTTCTTCCTGGTTCAGTCTTGGAAGGTTGTGCTTTTCTAAGAATGTGTCCATTTCTTTGAGGCTGTCCATTTTTCTGGCATATAGTTGCTTGTAGTAATCTCTCATGATCCTTTGTATTTCTGCAGTGTCAGTTGTTACTTCTCCTTTTTCATTTCTAATTCTATTGATTTGAGTCTTCTCCCTTTTTTTCTTGATGAGTCTGGCTAATGGTTTATCAATTTTGTTTGTCTCCTCAAAGAACCAGCTTTTAGTTTTATTGATCTTTGCTATTGTTTCCTTCATTTCTTTTTCATTTATTTCTAATCTGATATTTATGATTTCTTTCCCTCTGCTAACTTTGCGGTTTTTTTGTTCTTCTTTCTCTAAATTGCTTTAGGTGTAAGGTTAGGTTGTTTATTTGAGATGTTTCTGGTTTCTTGAGGTAGGATTGTACTGCTGTAAACTTCTGTCTTAGAACTGCTTTTGCTTCATCCCATAGGTTTTGGGTCTTCGTGTTTTCATTGTCATTTGTTTCTAGGTATTTTTTTATTTCCTCTTGGATTTCTTCAGTGATCTTTGGTTATTTAGTAGAGTATTGTTTATCCTCCATGTGTTTGTATTTTTTCCAGATTTTTACCTGTAATTAATATCTAGTCTCTTAGCGTTGTGGTTGGAAAAGTTACTTGATACAATTTCAATTACCTTAAATTTACCAAAGCTTGATTTGTGACCCAAGATATGATCTATCATGGAGAGTATTCCATGAGCACTTGAGAAGAAAGTGTGTTCTGTTGTGTTTGGATGGAATGTCCTATAAATATCAATTAAGTCCATCTTGTTTAATGTATCATTTAAAGCTTGTGTTCCCTTATTTATTTTCATTTTGAATGATCTGTCCATTGGTGAAAGTAGGATGTTAAAGTCCCCTACTATGATTGTGTTACTGTCAATTTCCCCTTTTATGGCTGTTAGCATTTGCCTTATGTATTGAGGTGCTGCTATGTTGGGTGCATAAATATTTACAATTGTCATGTCTTCTTCTTGGATTGATCCCTTGATCATTATGAGTGTCTTTCTTTGTCTCTTGTAATAGTCTTTATTTGAAAGTCTATTTTGTCTGATATCAGAATTGCTAACCAGCTTTCTTTTGATTTCCATTTGCATGGAATATCTTTCTCCATCCCCTCACTTTTGAACTGTATGTGTCCCTAGGTCTGAAGTGGGTCTCTTGTAGACAGCATATATGTGGGTCTTGTTTTTGTAACCATTCAGCCAGTCTATGTATTTTGGTGGGAGCATTTAATCCATTTACATTTAAAGTAGTTATCCATATGTATGTTCCTATTACCATTTTCTTAATTATTTTGGGTTTGTTTTTGTAGGTCTTTTCCTTGTCTTCTGTTTCCTGTCTAGAGAAATTCCTTTAGCATTTGTTGTAAAGCTGGTTTTGTGGTGCTGAATTCACTTAGCTTTTGCTTGTCTGTAAAGGTTTTAATTTCTCTGTCGAATCTGAATGAGATCCTTGCTGGGTAGAGTAATCTTGGTTGTAGGTTTTTCCCTTTCAACACTTTAAATATGTCCTGCCCCTCCCTTCTGCCTTGCAGAGTTTCTGCTGAAAGATCAGCTGTTAACTTTATGGGGATGTCCTTGTATGTTATTTGTTGCTTCTCCCTTGCTGCCTTTAATATTTTTTCTCTGTATTTAATTTTTGATAGTTTGATTAATATGTGTCTTGGCATGTTTCTCCTTGGATTTATCCTGTATGGGACTCTCTGCCCTTCCTGCACTTGATTGACTATTTCCTTTCCCATATTAGGGAAGTTTTCAACTATAATCTCTTCAAATATTTTCTCAGTCCCTTTTTTTTTCTCTTCTTCTTCTGGGACCCCTATAATTTGAATGTTGTTGCGTTTAATGTTGGCCCAGATGTCTCTGAGACTGTCCTCAATTCTTTTCATTCTTTTTTCTTTATTCTGCTCTGT
Source organism: Balaenoptera ricei (assembly GCF_028023285.1). NCBI lineage: Eukaryota > Metazoa > Chordata > Mammalia > Artiodactyla > Balaenopteridae > Balaenoptera > Balaenoptera ricei. The sequence goes on along the minus strand of NC_082639.1, from coordinate 114,896,443 downwards.
GGTAGTTATTTCCACTATTTTATCTTCCAGGTTACTTATCCGTTCTTCTGCCTCAGTTATTCTGCTATTGATTCCTTCAAGAGAATTTTTAATTTCATTTATTTTGTTGGTCATCATTGTTTGTTTGTTCTTTAGTTCTTCTAGGTCCTTCTTAAATGTTTCTTGTATTTTCTCCATTCTATTTCCAAAATTTTGGATCATCTTTACTATCATTACTCTGAATTCTTTTTCAGGTAGACTGCCTATTTCCTCTTCATTTGTTTGGTCTGGTCATTTTTACCTTGCTCCTTCATCTGCTTTTTGTTTCTCTGTCTTCTCATTTTGCTTAACTTACTGTGTTTGGGGTCTCCTTTTCTCAGGCTGCAGGTTCATAGTTCCCGTTGCTTTTGGTGTCTGCCCCCAGTGGCTAAGTTTGGTTCAGTGGGTTGTGTAGGCTTCCTGGTGGAGGGGACTGGTGCCTGTGTTTTGGTCAGTGAGGCTGAATCTTGTCTTTCTGGGGGGCAAGACTGCATCTGGTGGTTTGTTTTGGGGTGTCTGTGAACTTATTATGATTTTAGGCAGCCTCTCTGCTAATGGGTGGGGTTGTTTTCCTGTCTTGTGAGTTGTTTGGCATAGGGTGTCCAGCACTGTAGCTTGCTGGTCATTGAGTGGAGCTGGGTCTTAGCGTTGAGATGGTGCTCTCTGGTAGAACATTTGCCATTTGTTATTACGTGGAGCCGAGAAGTCTCTGGCGGACCGATGTCGTAAACTTTGCCCTCCCACCTCAGAGGCACAGGCCTGACACCCGGATGGAACACCAAAACCCTGTCAGCCATACTTTTGGGAAGTCTGAGGTCTTCTGCCAGCATTCAGTTGGTGTTCTGTAAGAGTTGTTCCACATGTAGTTGTTTTTCTGATGTATTTGTGGGGAGGAAGGTGATCTCCATGTCTTACTCCTCCGCCATCTTGAATGTCTCAGTCCTGTTGACTTTTTTTTTATTCAAAATATAAAATTTATTCAAAAGCAATAAAATAACAGTTTCTATGAAGTATGAACTGTATATAATAAGTAAACACAGCACAGTACCAAACTTGTTGACTTTTTAATGATGGCCATTCTGACTGGTGTGAGGTGATACCTCACTGTAGTTTTGATTTGCATTTCTCTAATAATTAGCCATATTGAGCATCTTTTTCACGTGTCTGTTGGCCATTTTTTACATAACTTATGTTAGTAGCCCTAAAGGAAATAGTCTTAGAAGTAGATTTGCTGGGTGAAAGTTTATGTGCATTTTAAATTAGATATATATTTCCAAATCACCATTCAAGGAAGTGTCTCAAATTTGCATTCCCACCGAGAGCATATCAGGGTGCCTCTTAATCCACAACCCCATCAGTATTATCTGCCTTTTTAAGCTTTGCCAGTCTGATGGGTGTTTTTATTTGTATATACTTAATTAGTAACAAAGATGTTATCTTTATATATTTATTGGCTATTTGAAGTTTTTAGTGATTCATACACTTTTCACACTTTTCTGTTGGATATTTTTGTGCATTGAAAGCTATTTGTAGATTCAGGTCATTAACTTTGCTTGTCATATGTGTTTCAATATATTTTCCTTGATTGAGATATGACTTTTATTATTTGTTTATATTATTTTTTGTTCCTTTCTGAGTATGTTAGAAGTAGGAATTTCTATTGACTTTTTGTTTTCCCTCAGTTCCAGTGTCTCACCCTATCCTCACCCTCAGGACCCCCAGGGCCCAGGCTGTGGTGGGGGATGTGGTGGAGCTTCATTGTGAGGCCCAGAGAGGCTCTCCCCCGATCCTGTACCAGTTTTATCACAAGAATGTCACCCTGGAGAGCAGCATATCCCACTCTGGACAAGGAGTGTCCCTCAACCTCTCACTGACTGCAAATCATTCTGGAACCTACTCCTGTGAGGCCAACAATGGCCTGGGTCCCCAGTGCAGTGAGGCAGTGACACTTTCCATCACAGGTACGTTTCCTATTCTCAGGCCACAGACGTGGCCAAAAGATTTCCTCCTAGGATACTCTGATAATCCTTGTGATGCCTGACCAGGACAGTGTTTCTCAGGGACAGGTACACAAAGCTAGATGTTCTCCAAACTGTTATTTTCATTAAGTGTTTCTGAAGGCTTGTCATTTGGGTGGGAAAGGGGGCTAAAGAAGACCACTGAATTTAATACTCTTCAGCTAGCATCATCCATCCTGACCCTCAACCCTTGCATCAGCCACAGACATGAGCTTCCCCACCAAGAGAAGTGCCATCCCCTGTGCCACACCTGCACCTGATTAGCCTCAGGAGTCCTGGTCCCCTCAGTTCATCCTCTCTCCCAGGCATCAGCTCCAGGGATCAGGGCAGTTCAAGACCACAAGCCTCTCCCTCTGGCTCATGCCTGGGGTCTCCCCCTCAGGGCTGACAGGGAGCAGAAGTGGCCCTGTTGCCACCGGTGTCACCGGGGGGCTGCTCAGCGTGATGGGTCTTGCTGCCGTGGCACTGTTGTTCTACTGCTGGCTCCCGAGGAAAGCAGGTGAGTAACTCCCTGGTTAACCTTTGCTTGAGTCCCTGTCCTTCCCATCTCCATTCCCTCAGGCTCATGCTGCCTCTGGAACCACCCCCCAAGCTCTCAACACCTCCTTTCTGCACAATTCCACAGCTCCTACATTCCCCTCTAGTTCCTCCAGAATTTGTCTTCATCAAATGCAAAGTTTCCAGAACAGCCCTATTGGGTGTAAGATGTCTTCACAAGATGCAGTTTATCTGACATGACAAATTACAGTGCATTTCCCTCTCTACCCTTGCAAGACCCCCAAGGAACGGAAGAGGAGAAGAAAAACTCTGAGAAATAGTAGTGAGAACAGAAACCAAATGGAATTTGATAACTTACTGATTTTGTAAATGTATGGTACTTTCATAGCCGATCAAGTCTATTTTCCCACATTCAGCTATTGACCATTGTTCTTCACAAACTCCACGTTAAAAGATTATGGATTGTGGGCTACCCTTTTGTATTATAACTATACCCCTCTGGAATCCAGGATCAGTAGTTTTTGCCCAATCTGCCACCTCCCTTGGACATAGCAAAGGAGGGTTCACATCTTAGAGACAGTGACTCCTGGAAGGTTCTAGGTGAGCCTCCTATGAGCTGTGCTCCTTGTGAAGTCTTCCTTCTCCTGGACTCAATGTCTCTCTGCTTTCCTTTGCAGGAGGAAAGCCTACATTTGACTCCTCCAGGTAAGACCTGCCTATATTGCCGTATGGTTAATGAAATGCCCACCAAGTATGAAAATGGAATTGAATCTGGTTACTGCTGCGAGCATGGTCACTGCTTCATGTCACTGAGATGGGTTGTGCCAATTTCATGTTGCCACCTCCCTTGGGATATCTCAATTCCCAGGACCTTCTCACCCATCAGCTTAGCTAAATAGGCCTTTTTCTTGCAGCAAGTGTTAATTGCTTTTTATTTATTAACTTACATCCTTGGTCCAATGTTGCCTTGGTTGTTTGAGTGACACTATGACCACTGAATCCATCCGTTTCCTAAGATGGTCTTAGCTTAATCAGCCTGGAAAGCTCTGGTCATGGCCAACCCAACCTAACCAACACCTGTTGTGATGACAGCCAAGAAGATGGAGTCACGCAACTTGGCCACCCCGAGAGACCTCTCTGCTAACAGGAGGTGGTGCCTGTGAAGAAGGGGCTGCCATCTTGGATTCCAAAGACTGACTTTAGGAGTCACACCACAGCTCACAAACTATCCCTGGGCAAGCTTATGGTAGCAGCATCCAAACCATCCTGAGTTCCTCTGAGCCTTTTTGTTTGTTTGTTTTTTTGGCCGTGCTGCAAAGTTGCAGGATCTTAGTTCCCCCACAAGGGACTGAACCCAAGCCCTTCTTAGTGAAAGCACCAAGTTCTAACTTCTGGACCACCAAGGTATTCCCATTTGAGCCTTTCTAATTATGGATTTCACTCAGATACTGATCTCTCTGGGAGTGTAGACCTTGGAGCCAGGTTTGAATGGCTCCTGGCTCTTTCCCTTTCTAGTTACATAGTCTTGAGTAAGTCATTTTACCTCTCAGAACCTCCATTTTTTCCATCTAAAAAATAGAGATAATAATAGCATCAACTTAATATTGTTATAGGCACTAGCACAGTGACATACTAGGTGGCAGTAAAGTCTGGATTAATATTATGATTTATAATATAATAGTCCATAACAATAGACCATTTGTTATATGCTCATCTATGTTTCCAGGCTTGGCAACTATCCTGTGGTAAAGACTCACTAACAGGGAATGATCCTTATAGCTACTTCATCAGGATTTCTGGGAAACATCAATGCTTCTACCTTACAGGAACCCATCAGCTTCAGACCCCCAAGAGCCCACCTACTACAATGTACCAAGCTGGATAGAACTGCAACCAGTGTACAGCAATGGTGAGGACTGAGGACCCTCCATTTGGGCAGGGACCCCAGGGTTGGTCCAGGAAGTGGTGGGACAAGAAATGAGGAAGGGATGGTACAGAGGCCCGGAGGGCCCTGCTCCCTCCAGAGAACAAACTCTATCTGGGAGAGGAGGAAGTAGCAAGACAAGGGGCAAGAACCTTAGCGTCCTCTCAAACTTCAACTTCTCTCCAAGTAAATCCTAACGGAGGAGATGTGGTGTACTCGGAAGTCCGGAGCGTGAAGGCGGAGAACAAACAGGCAGGTAAGACCCAAGGACCCTTGATTTGGGCGGTCTATTGCTATGTGTGGCTCAGTCTCCACCCCTTCAGTGGGTCTGGGCCAACCAGACACAGAACTGCCCCTCAGGCTGGGTCACTGAGCTTCTTACTTTGTGCCCACCTACCCTGCTGCGATTAACCAAGCTCACCGTGCAGAGCTGCTTTCTCCATTCTCCACAGATGGCCTCAGCATCACTTGAGTAACAAAGCCATCACCCTGGGCAGTCAGCCCCTCAGAGCTTCAGTGTCCCATCTGTGAAATGAGACAGGACTGTCTATCATTCCCTTCCGACCTGTACCTGTTTTCTACTGCTGCTGTGGCAAATGACCATGAGGGCTTAAACAATACGAGTTTATTATCTTACTGTGCTGTAGGTCAGAAGTCTAAAACACAGGTTACACTGGGCTAAAATCAGTGTCAGCAGAGGTCCTTTCTGGAAGCTCCAGGGGAGAATGTATTCCCGTGCCTTTTCCAGCTTCTAAAGGACACCCTTTTCCTTTCTGGGGCTCATGTCCCATCCCTCCATCTTCAAAGCCAGCAAGTGGCACCTCTCTAACCATTTCTTCCATAGTCAGTGCTCCCTTTGACCACAACTAGAAAAAGTTCTCAGATTTTAAAGTTCTCCTTAAAATTCCACCTGGATAATCTAAAATAATCTCGCCATTTGAAGGTCCTTAATCTTAATCACATCTGCAAAATCCCTTTCTCCATCTTAGGTCACATATTCACAGGTTCCAGGTATCAGGACATGGACATCTTTGTGGGAGACATTATTCTGCCTATCACACTCTCTCATAGGGTTATTGTAAGGATCAAACGAGGAAGTAGATGGGGAGATGCTATTACAGCAGCAGAGTTTAAGCAGCTTTTATGACGAGTATATGCTTGTTGTCTGTCTGTGTCATTAGTCCTCACTCATGGTAGATGGTCAGCTGTGAAGAATCCCAGCCTGGTTTCCTCCTCTCAGAGCAGGAAAGGGAAAGCCTTTGGGGCTATTCTAACTTTGTTCTGTAAAAAGTGTCATGTGATTTTTAGCCATTCTGCTTCCTTCTCTGGTTTTTTTATTCTTCTTGTATAAAATCAAATGAACTCCATTTTGTTCCATTCTTGGTTCAGGGGCCCACCTCTAAAATGTATGAATTCATTCACACTTACAACCCCCTTTGATGTGAGTGTTGTTATTACCCCATTTCACAGATGAGAAAACAGAGGCAGAGAGATCTTAAATGACCAGCCTGAAGTCACAGAGCTAACAAATCACAGAAGAGTCTGTCTCTAGAGTCCAAGCCTTAGGCCAAGCTCTGCTTCTCAGGGCAGTTCCAGGGAGCCTTGAGGCTCATTCCAAGCCAAAAAGAGAAAGCCTTGCTTAATGAATGCCATATTTCATTCCAGCTTTAAGACAATATAATAATAATAACAACTTCTATTATCATATCAACATGTGTTGAGCAGTTCCTATGTGCCTGGTACAGTTCTGAGTAGAGTACTGTAAATAAATACATTGAAAAAAAATATATATATATATGCCATAAATATATACACACACACATATATTTAAAGTTTGTTTGTTTATAACCCTCAGAAGTGTACCTGCACATTGGAACTGCTCAGCACATAACAGATGTTAGAAATCAAACACACACACACATAACCCTACAGGTAGGTATTATTATTCCCAACATACAGATGAGACACCAAGGCAGGAGACATTGAGTGACTTGCCCAAGGTCACAGAGGTGTCACGGCTGACCTGGGGCTCAGTCTGAGGTAGTCTGGATCAGAAGTCTGCTCTAAACCACTGCACTGCCTCTGCTCCAGGCCAGACTGCTTCTCCATAATATACACTATGAATCTATGATCAAAGCATGAACAAGATAAAAAGTACATTTCTTTCTTTTGAGAGTCCCTGGGGAGCTCAGCATGAGGAACAAAGAGTGGAGTGATGTTGAGGAGAGAGTTGCTCGAAGCTGTGAGGTTGAGGTTCTTAGGAAAGGTTCAGTGCAGCCCCATGGAGATGGCTGTGGCTGGGCTGGTGGCACAGATGCAAGGAGAGAGTTCTGAGTTCACAGCTGAATGCTTCCCTTCTTTCCACAGCAGCCTCTGACCCAGAGCTTCTCAAGAACACGGTGAGTCCCGTGACCTGTGTACTCTCCCACTTCGGGCCTGCTGGCCTCTGGCCCTCACCTATGTGCTCCTTCCCCCAGGATTCCTGTGTCATCTACTCCCAGGTGAAGGGGGCTTACGCCGCAGCCCCTAAGCCCCAGCTCTTGGCTGCATCCACTCCTCACAGATGAGTCCACGCAGCTCCCGACTGCTGTCTCAGCCTCTGCACCCAAAGCCACCCTTGGGGGAGAAGGGACATCAAAGTGGGAAGATTTAAACCACCCAAGGCCACACCCAGTAACCTGTGCATCATGTGCCCACACCCTAGTCTGAACAGAACACAGGGCCCCGCAGGACTCCCGCCTATTTCCAAAGTGACAGCCCTGGCCTAGTGGTCTTTTTCTTAATGACATGTTGCTCCCAACCCAGGGCCCATGATGTTGCCTGGCTTCCTTAACGGCTTCAGCTTTGGTCACTATTCCGAGTCCTACTCTCATACACATCCCCACCATTCCTCCATGAGGACTGCACCTAAACTCTGCCACGGATAACCTACTTTCAGTGGGTGCTTTTCTCAGTTGCAGTCAGGCTGGTAAGGCTACAGTGGGCTCTGCCAAATAGGACAGCACACACCCCTGGAGACATGGACACTGGGCTCGTCATGGACCTCCCCATGATGGGACTGCATTCCACACTCCCACTGTCTGTCTGAAACTCTAAGCTCAGAATCTGACACCAGGATAATTTCTCTCCTGCCCAAGTAAGTGGATTTCACACCCTAGGTCCTAGATCCTTCCCATCCTGCCAGAAGTAACCCAGGACAGTCAAGACCAGGAGGACCAGAGATGCAGATAGAATACATATTGAAATATAGGAGGTGCTCTATTACTATTTGATTGATTGAATGAATGAATGAATGAATGAGGAAGATATTATGGGTCATTATGGTGTATTCCTACCCTCAAACTGGCATCTGATCCAGTGTGCTCCCTAGGAAATCCAGGAAGTACCCTTTTCTCTTCCCTGAGTAGGAAATAAACTAAGAGAAAGAGTTTGAGTGAGGAAAGCTGTGTTCAGAAAGCAGGAAGCCTTCTCAAACTTTAAAGTGCTTATATAGGGAGGGTGGGAGGGAGATGCAAGAGGGAGGGGATATGGGGATATATGTATACATATAGCTGATTCACTTTGTTATACAGCAGAAACTAACACAACATTGTAAAGCATTTATACTCCAATAAAGATGTTTTAAAAATAATAAAATAAAATAAAGTGCTTATGGGTAACCTGGAGATCTTGTTAAAATGCAGATTCTTATTCGCTGAGTCTGGGTGGAGGCTAAGATCCTGCGTCTGTAATAAGCTCCCACGTGATGCTAATGCTACTGACCCTAGGAGCATACTGAGCGCCCAGGACCATGAAGAAGTAGCATGGGCTCTGGCTGCCCACTGCCCAGCTCCATGGGGGCCACTCACGTAGATCACGTGCTCCCTGCACCATCCTTCCACTAGAACACCATCAGATCCTGCTGCTAAGAGAACTTCTCAGCAACATGCTGGGTTTCATCAGCCTCCCTGGGTCAGTAAAAAGTAGCTGCCGTCATCTTCGTTTCCCCACTTCAGGCCTCACACTTTCCCATAGAGGAAATGAATACACCGTGAATAAATATACCTCTTAGCTTTCTCCATTCAAAGTTGATCTATCTCGCCTCTGAGCCATGGGATGTTTTGATCCATTTTTATGATGTCCATCACACCTCATCTTGATCTCCACACTCCAGTGGATTGTACAGGGGGAATCATTTCCAAGCCACATTGCCTGGATTAATAAAATCCTTGACGGGGCATTCATGGCCCTTCTCCACGTAGCACCACCTACTTCCCTCTCCAGCTTTTTCCGTGGTCATTGTGCTCCACACCCTACACTCAATCACCGGGTGATCTTCCCCATTTTCTAACATAGCCGCTCTGCACTTCCTCCTCTTAGCCTTTTCCATCATTTGCATATGCTGGAATCCTGCTCATTCATTGAGCCCCAAGTCAAATGTCAGCTGCTACTGGAAATGATCTGTCTTTGGACTCCCATAGCACTTGTATACCGTGAGACATGGCATCACTAATGGTTGATGTTTGGAGGGAACTTAGAGTTTATCTAAGCCACTTCTTTAATTTTGTGGTTGGAAATTGAGAACCAGAGAGGAAGAGCAACTAGCTGAAAATTAAATAATGAGTTAGTGGCAAAGCACATACTAAATTAAACCCAGGACTCCTGGTACCCAGGATGGTGCTCTTTCCTTTACACGGCTCCTCTGATACAGAGACGTGTGCATTTTTGTGTTTCCCCAACAAGACTGAGAGTTCCTTAAAAGGAAAGCCCAAGCAGCCAGCATGGTGCCTGGCATTCAATTGGTGCTCAATGAACTGTTGTTGAATTGGATGTCTATTAAATCCCCCTGATGAATAAACATCACCTCTACAAATTTGTCTGTATCATTATCTGCTCCCTCTTAACCCAGAGAAGTGCAATACATGTCCTTCAATCTTAGAGTTTTTAATAATCCCAATAAAATCATTGCTACGAGGTCCACCTGTCAATTTGAGATGAATGCTGTGTATTGTTCAAAACAAGAACAAGATACTTGCATGAACTGCAGATATCTAAAACACCACATAAAACCCAATCAGTTGTCCCCACAAAACTTGCTCTCCTTACTGTGTTCTCTTTCTTCCTTCCTTCCTTCTCTCCTCCCACTCCTTCCCCTCTTCCTTCTCCCCCCTCCCCCTTCTTCTCCTTCTTCTTCTTCTTTTCTCTCTCTCTCTCTCCCTCCCTCCTTCTCTTTTCCTTCTTCTTCTTCTTTTTCTACTTGAAGATAGCACTCTACCCAGTCACCCAAGACAGAAGATGCATAGCCATCTCTGAGTCTCTACATTGGTCACCCAAGCCAATCCAGTCAACTTTCTTTCCTTTCTTTCTTTCTTTCTTTCTTTCTTTCTTTCTTTCTTTCTTTCTTTCTTTCTTTCAGCTGCACCACACAGCATGCGGGATCCTAGTTCCCCTACCACCAGGGATCAAACACGGGCCCCCTGCAGTGGAAGCTTGTAGTCCTAACCACTGGACCACCAGGGAATTCCCCATCAACTTTATTTTCGAAATATCTCTCAAATCACATCCTCCTTTTAGTTCCCACGGCCACTTCCTTAGTACAGGCCTTCATCACCTACCACCAGGATTATGTAATAGCCTCGAAACTGGTTTCCCAACTTCCAGATTCTCTCTTTGCATAACCATCCCCAACAGATTTGCCAGCTGGACCTCCCAACAGAGTTGCTCATATGACCTTTCTAAAAACCAGCTCTATTTATTCCTCTGTTTGAAATCCTTCAATTATCCAGATTTCAGGCTCTATCATTGGACACAAGGGTCTTCATGATTTAGTTCCAACTTACACTTTCAGCTCCATCTCCCAATATCCCCTTTAACAGACAAGAACACGCACCATGTGCTCCTGCCACGCGAACCTCTTTTCATTTCCTACACGCACCACCTTCTTTCAAGCAGCCATGGCTTTTTTCCTAGTAACTTTCCCCTTTTTGTCCTGTCAAACTCACTCATCTTTCAACACTTAGTTCAAATGTCAATACTCAGTGAGGCCTCATTTCTCTCTACAGGTTTCTATAACCTTTGGCATCTATGTTTCTTGTAGTCCTTACAAAAGTGTGTGTGCGCGTGTGTGTGTGCGTGCACCCATGTGCTTCTCTCCCTGGACTACTTAAAGCCTCTCTAGGGTTGAGTGTTATGGTTAGTTCTATTTTATAACCCTCCCTTCATCCTCGCATCACGCCCAACACACAACACAGGGCCTGGTGAATCACAGATGCTTAATTCATAGTGAATAAATGAATGTGCAACAGTGTTGAATGGACTTTTCCTGTTTCCCTCAGAAAAACACTTAAGCCCCAAAGCTGAGCTCAACAGTTGATAGTAACTCACATGTTCTGAAGAGGAGCTTCTGGACACATCCCACAGGATTGACTCAAAAGTGGCCACACAACCCTTGGGTACTCCCCTGGCTCCTCACACCTCCTCTATCAGCTGAGATCAGAGTTCATTGAAAGGGGTGATGGAGGAGATGGGTGGTCTGGTGAGGGGCACTGGGTGTTTTACTCTCCCTCCCAACTCCAGCCAGGGGAAGGCAGGACTCCTAGATAATGGCTTAAAGAAGGGAAGACAGCCCCTCATCTCACCACTCAAGGGGAACTGTTGAGCCTCAGGTAGAGAGCAGAGCCCAGGGAGAGAGCTTTTAAGAAATCTTAACACAAGAGCCCTGGGGTTTGGGGATGTTAGAGAGCACACTATTCCCCACTCCTCTCGTGGGAAGGGAGTTCCATTAGCACCACACTCCTGGCCTCTAGTGGTCCAGCCCCTCTGTCTTCTTTTCTCATAGCCAAGAGCAGCCCACAGGAGCATGTGTTCCCCTCTGCCTTAAGTTTTAAAAGACCTGCCTCTATAGAGGGATACTTACAGTTTCACAACCCCAACCTCAAGGTTTAGCATAGGAGGCTTCAAACCCTGAGAAACAAAAATAGAGAATTCAAGGGAGCAAAATGCATAGCAAGAGCTGGAAGCTTCTGCTCGAAGCAGGGCAGACGGCTCTATGCCTTGGTGGTGCTTACCAGGCAGAGATCATATGGGTTTTTTACTGTGGTTTTTTATGACAGTGTATTGGAGTTGGCTTTTGGCTGCTGAACTTGAGACAGGAGCTTTAAGTCTTAGGCTGTGGTGTTTTGTGGCAGGTCACTAGAACTTAGACGAGGTTTTGACCAAAGGCTGTAGGGCTGGGGATACACACACTGACCATTAAGCAATGGTGAGCAAGTGCACTGGACTATTCTGGGTGCAGTGGCCCTGGACATGACTTACACTATTCCCATGGTTGTGAATTCAGGCAGCTGCTTCTGCCAGTCAAGGGTTCCAGGTCCTTATGGCACTTGGGGACATGACTTGACAACACCTCCCTCACACACATTCCATGAACCTTCCACCTCCACTCCGGGGCTCCCCTATTGGGCTGAAGTGCAAATGTGCAGGGAAGTTAACTTTGGGATATTGAAGGCAATGGATAACTGTTGCTCCTTTTCTCCTCTCCACAGCCCCCTCCTTAAATGCACCATTCAGAGATGTAAAAGCTTTATTTATATGACCTCTCCGAGGACTCCTTGAGTGACCGAGCAATCAACCTATTGCAAAACTGTGGCCAAGCTGGGTCTACACATCTTAAATGTGTTCTTCTTTCCCAGCCTCCCTCCTATTCCCTCTCCCTTCCGCTTCCCTGGGATTATACTCACCCACAGTGTGTTAGCACATGAGCTTCTCCTTCAGGCTATCTTCTAGGTGAGAGTCAAGGGCCCCAGCAAAGCCAGCAACCTTGAAAAAGGGATCACTGTCCTTCAACAGATTGGCTTTCTTGAACAGCTGTGGCTGTGACCAAGCTTCAGCCATAAAACAGAAACTTTTCATTCAAGGCCTTTGATATATTGGGAGCCAGGGCAATATTTTCTGCTTTCAGTGCAAGGCAGCTGACTTCCATGTATGTCACAGAGCTTTTCAAGCTGTTAGGTGTTAGGGCCTTGCCAAGGTAGGAAGGGCTGGGTCTGCTGACCCAACCTCAGCTGAGTCTTTTAACAAGGACACCAGAGATATGAGCCTGAGCTGTATCCCCGTGCTGCCTTACAGAGCGAGAGGAGAGACATTTGTCTCCACTACAGCACTGCAACTAACACAAAGACAGACAAGGGGAGCGCATTCCCTAGAAGGAGGGTTTTTAGGCCTAACTGCAAATCGAGAGATGACAACAGCGAGAGCAGCTCAGGACTAAAGGAAAAGATCTGTTCACCATCTGTGATGGAGGCCACATTACCCAACAAAGCTCATACCCAATGCCGCTCTGAGAAGGTGGTAGCACCAGGCTCAAAAAAAGGAAATTTAAAAATTCTTCAGTGGAAAAGGAAGGTACCACTTAGGTGAATTCTATCCCTTTCCCAGCATGGTGAATTCATAGTAGCAAAACAAAACTTAAGATTTCTTCCACTTTAGTTAAAATTACAGACTCTAGACTTTATAACAATTTCATTATGGTGAAAAGATCTTTTGCATTTACCCTCTGTGATTCAGACACCAGTTTCTTTGGCAATGCTAAATGCTGGTCTCTGGGGACATAATTTTGTTAGGATAAATGTTTTAGGACCTTGAGATTGGCTTCTTTTCTAAAGTCAGTAAGTCTAGGACCCGTGCTATGATACACTGACATGTCCTATTAACTCTCTGGATTCTTTTAAATAGTGTCTTAGTCTGCTCAGGCTGCTATAACAAAAATACCATAGACAGAGTGGCTTAAAAACAACAGAAATTTACTTCTTACAGTTCTGGAAGCTGAGACGTCCACAATCAAGGTGCCCGCAGATTTAGTGTCAGGTGAGGGCCTGCTTCCTGGTTCTTAGACATGTCCCCACATGGCAGAAGAGGCAAAGGAGCTCCCTGGGGTCTCTTTTATAAGGGCAAAATCCCCTATGAGGGATTGTGTGTTGGATTCGACATAGATGAAGATGCATTGGAAATATTTAATAGGAATGTAGAAGAGTTTGAGTTAACAAATGTTGACATGGTTCAGTGTGATGTGTGCTCATTATCTAACAGAATGTCTAAGTCATTTGATACAGTAATTATGAATCCTCCCATGGGACCAAAAATAATAAAGGGATAGATATGGCCTTTCTGAAGACTGCTTTGGAAATGGCAAGAACAGCAGTATATTCTTTACACAAATCCTCAACTAGAGAACATATTCAAAAGAAAGCTGCAGAATGGAAAATCAAGATAGATATTATTGCAGAGCTACAATATAACCTGCGAGCATCATACAAGATTCACAAAAGAAAATCAGTGGACATTGAAGTGGACCTAACTCAGTTTTCTTTTTAAAAGTCTCCAAAGACAAAAGCAGCTTAAAATCTAATTAAAATGAATTAAAAATATGTTTACTAAAAACAAAACAAAAAAAAAGCTGCGGTCTCAGCCATCTTCTGCCCTCATGGTCCTCTGCCCTCATGACCTAATCACCTCTCAAAGACCCTCACCTCCTAATACCATCACATTGGGGATTAGGTTTCAACATATGAATTTGGAGGGGACACAAACATTCAGTATATAGCAAATAGTAAGGTACATCGTCTATGAGTTTGCCTTGGGATAATTTGAGCATGAAAAATAATATTACTAGTAATAAACGATAACACATTAAAAGAATTTATGAGATAATTATTCTCAACGGAAAAAAAAGAGCAGTCAAAATCTCTTATTTACAGAAGACAACAAATAATAAATGTAGAAGGAATGTTGACATTAGGAAATCACCACTTTGCAATCCCATGGTAACAATTGATTCAGGCAAGGATCACCCATGGATGTTAAAATTACTGGGTAAGAGGTTGCTAGGCAACAAGAGATCCACAGGGTCTCAATGCATCACCACCCACAGTACAAAAGGGGAAATGTACCTTTACAACGGAGAGATCTGGCAGCTCCAATCTTCAGTAAGTGATCCAATGTGGCATCACTGGTAGTGGGGGACACTGACCCTCGGTGATCTCTAATGTGGTGCAGTGGGAAGTCCAGTCTCACCTTCAGAGTGCTCTTATCAAAAAAGCTAACCCAGAACCTACTTGAGGAGACAAATTCAGAATGTGGGCCATTCTGAGAGAGATTCCCCAAAACTGTCAATGTCACAAAAGATGAAAACAAAAGGGCAGTGAGACAAAGGGAGACTGAAAAGACACACCTAATAGGAACCTTGATTGGATTCTTGATCGAAAAAAAAAAAAAAAAAAAACCATAGGAGAAATTAGGGAAAATTTAATATGGACTATATATTATTGATAATATTGAATCAATAACCTGATATTACTTTATAAATATTTTTGAAAATATTCAAAATACTTTCAGATGATTCAGTAAATATTTTTTAAATCGTGTGTGTGTGAGAGAGAGAGAGAGAGAGAGAGAGAAAGAGAACAAATTTGACAAAAAATTGGTGAATGCAAGGAAGGACATGCCAGTGTTCATTGTACTATTCTCTCTTCCAGCTTTTCTGAGATTTGCATACTTTTAAAATAAAGCATCAGGTAGGGGAGAAGCACCTCAGACACTTGGCATTGAATTGATAGGTGCCCTGAGATGCTAATAGAACTTCACCCAGCCCTGTGAGCCACCGTCTCCACTACATGTGTCACGAGAATCCTGCTTGGCCCAGGCACTGAGACACCCTGGCCAAGGATAGAGCCACACAGGACATTGAGGATGATGACTGGGGTTTTTAACTTAAAATATTTTACTTTAATTTCCTTGGGAATTTAATTTTGGAGCTGTCATTCTTCCCTGGAGATTTCCTAATGGAATGGAGTTTGTTTTCAACATCAGAATATCTTTGTGTTGGCATGTTATGATTGGAGAAGTAAATGATGTCATCAGACCTCAATGCAGAACCTCTAATAGACGGTTAGGAAATACGGATGAAATAACTAGGGGCAGGTAATAGAACAGAGAGGAAACTCTCAGGTTCACGTACACTGTGAGCTGGAGTGGACTCTCGTTAGTTCACTGTTCTGACCCATTTCAGAGCTCTCTACAAAACCTGAGCTGCTCAGCTCTGCTCCCAGAAGACTGCACAGAGGAGGAATATTTGGTTTGGGGATGCAGCCTCACATAGATGGCATCAGTAGATATTCTTTCTGCTGCCCACATCCGTGATCGACCACAGGCTTAATGGATAAGCACAGTGAGCTGAACAAAAATCTAGGGAACATTGTAATTTTCCCTAAACACCACTTATTCTTCCCCAGTTAGTGGATAATGGCCGTTTGTTCACATCTTAACTGGTGAATCTATTATATCCAAGTTATAGACATGGGAATTTGTTCTCTTTCTCCTTCCTCTTTACTCAGGACCAGTATAAGCCTGCACTCTAGATAAGTGTGTCTTCTCTGAAGACTGAAACTTTCCCTCAGGTGGGTTGTCTCAAGTTCCAGCCTGGAAAGGGGTAGTTAGCCAGCCCATTTGGTTCTCACTCCTCAGCTTTATTAATAATTGCATTAGGATTCTCCAGATAAACAGAACCAAGAGATGACCTATCTAACTATCTATCTATCTAGAAGAGAGATTGATTTACTATAAGGAATTGGCTCATGTGATTATGGAGGTTGACAAGTCCCCAGATTTGCATTTGGAAAACTGAGGACCCAGAAGAGCTAATGGTGTAATTCCAGTCCAAATGCCGGCAGGTTAGAGACCTAGGAAGAGCCAAGATTTCAATTTGAGTCCAAGAAAGGAAGAAAACCGATGTCCTTGATTGAAGCTAGTCAAGCAGGAGAAATTGTCTCTCACTTGGAAGAGGGTCAGCCTTTTTTTTTTGATCAGGCCTTCAACTGATTGGATGAGGCCCACCTACATTAAGGAAGGCAATCTGCTTTACTCAGTCTATCAATTTAAATGTTAATCTCATCCAAAAACACCCCCACAGATATACCCAGACTAACGTTTGTACAAATGTCTGGGCACCCTATGGCTCTATCAATTTGACGTATAAAATTTATCATCACGATCATAAAGGTGGTCAACTGGCTCCAATATATCTTTTGGTTTGTCTCTCGATTGGTTCAGAGCTCTGACAGGGAAGAGTGGTGTTATTTGGGGGGGTGTCCTCAAAGAAGAGAGGTACCTGTCTGGCCTCCCTCACTTTGGTAGTTAAAAGAATGTCAAACATTTCAAGGGCACACCTGTTTTCTCTTTCTGTTTTGTCCTTTGTTCCTCCTCAAGGTCCGTCTTTCTCTTTGACATCTGGCTGGCCTGCACAAAATCTCCAGATTTAACTCTTTCTACGTCAACTAGCCAACCTTGTTGTCTTTCGCCTCTTCCAATCTCCTCTGATCAATACAGCCCACTCATCAGAGACCTAACTCATAAGAAAAGCTACTATTTATTGAAGAATTAATAAATATAAGGCAGCATGCTAGGCATTATGCTAGATATGGAAGCAACCTAGATGTCCATCAACAGATGAATGGATAAAGAAGATGTGGTACATATATACAATGGAATACTAGTCAGCCATAAAAAAGAATGAAATAACGCCATTTTGCAGCAACATGGATGGACCTAGAGAGTATCATACAAAGTGAAGAAAGTCAGACAAAGACAAATATCATGTGATATCACTTATATGTGGAATCTTTAAAAATGATACAAATGAACTTATTTACAAAATAGAAACAGATGCACAGACATAGAAAAGAAACTTATGGTTACCAAAGGGGAAAGGGAGAGAGGGATAAATTAGGAGTTTGGGATTAACATATACATGTAACTATATATAACATAGATAACCAACAAGGACTTATTGTATATCACAGGAAACTATACTCAATACTTTGTAATAAACTATAAGGGAAAACAATCTGAAAAAGAATATATATGTATAACTGAATATATATATTATATAATGTATATATAACTGAATCACTTTGCTGTACACCTGAAACTAACACAACTTTGTAAATCAACTATACTTCAATTTAAAATTTTTTTAAATAAATAGATAAATAAATTTTAGCCATAACAAGAAAAGAGCACACATTAGTAAGTTGGAGCTAGCATCAAAGTCCATGCTCTTAGCTTCTTCATCCAATGTCCTTGCAGGGTTTCATGGGTCACTAGTCTTGTTTGGAGAGAGACATTTGTGAAGAAGCAGAGAGCAGATGAGAGCTGAAGTCAGAGGCCTGGCTCCTGTATGGCCCTACCGCCCACTAGCCAGCCTCTCCAAGCTCTGCTTACCTCACCTGTAAAACAGGAAAATAATATCAGCTGCTTGCCTGGAGTACTTATTGAAAGAGATAATGTTTGTATAAACCCTGTGCAGGTGTTCTCAGAGCAGGTGGCGAGGTACTTGCATTCATTACGAAGTTTGCATTGCTGTCTGCCTTTATTGGTCCCTACTCCATCATTACAGTGAAGCAGCTGCTGAACTACCAAAAAGATACTCCAGAAGAAAATAGTGGAAAATAGCTTGTTAACCTTTTTAATGTGAAAGGAATGGGATAATTAGGTGAGAGGTGTGAGAATACATATATTTAGCATTTCAGGGAATGACCTATGTAATTTGGGTTTTATCTGGTCATTTAGCAGAGAAATAAAAGCAAAAGGGTGATTTTGCTAGACATACTCTCCCACGTCTCTTACTGACAAAAGATCATGTTGTTTGCTCACAAGAGGGCTTTGAATAAATTCTAATTCCTTGGGCCAGAGCCCAGCATATCCTGTAGCTCTAGGTTTTCTGGTACCAGGCTGCTGAAGAGATCAAGGGCTGGGGTGTGGGAGAAAATGAGAGTGCTTAGGCTGATGGGTACTTCAGGGCTGTTTCTCCATGCTCCAGCCCTCAGCCTCCCTTCCTGCCTGACCATCGCCATTCTCATTCAGATCTCTCCTGTGCTTATTCCACACCTCTGAACTCACATGTCCACCTGTGTCTCCAAGTGGAGAACCACAGTGCAAACCTGATGGATAAGTCTGGTCCAGAGCTGGCCATGTGGCCATGTCAGTGAGAAGGGGTGGAAATTAGAAGAAGAGATGAAAGAGTAAGGTTGAGAGGAAGGTGTCCCTCACTTACCCTCCTTTCATTGGTCCAGGCTGCTCTCTCTCAGTCAAGGATACTACATTGCCTTGGCAAAAATAGAATATGTTCTGTGGGGGAGGGGAAAGAGGTTCTGTGACCATAACCATGGAGTAATAGGGGTATAGGGAGGGTCAGGGAATGGCCCAGAGGGACCCAGCGGGACCAGAGATTCCAGGGCTGTGACTCAGGCTTTGAGGGATGGGAGAGACCAGGGGGAGGTGAGTCATCTAATTATCAAATCTTATTATTAGAGGAGAACTTGAAGGTCATCCACTATTAATGCTTTTCTCATGCTTGGGTCCCTCTGCATTATCCTTCCTGAGACATCATCCAGCCTATGCTGGAATACCTCCAGGGAACTCAGCACCTCATATGGTCTGAAATTACAGAAGGTTGCAGCTGGAAAGAAGCCTTGAGACCAGCAGGTCCAGTGAATGCTGGGGTGGGAAATCCTCATGAGGCCTGATAGCCTTGCACTCTGGAAGTCACCCCCCTGTAACTCTTAACTTTAAGGAGATTCTGCTCCCTGGGCTTATTAACCAAATTGCCTCCTCCTGGTGTCACCTTCAAATAGCTGGGCCAGCGGAGTATGCCAGTGTGGGAGAACCCCAGCTCTCCTCACTGCCATTCATTCATTCATTCACCAAATTTTACTTTGTGCCTGCAACTGAGTCAGGCACCGCACTAGGCACTTGGAATACATCAGTGAATACACCAGATCAAGACTCTGCCTTCAAGGAGCTGACAATCTAGCAGAGGAAAAGATACTAAACAATAAACATGAAAAATAAGTAACGTGTGTAGTAATTTAGAGGGTGGTATGTGCCATGGAGAAGGAAGAAGAAGTAGAGCAGAGCAAGGAGCATCAGGAGTGGCCAGGGCAGGCTGCAGTTTTAAGTAAGGTGACCATGGAAGTCCTCCTTGGGAAGGTGACGTCTGAGCAAAGGCATGATAGGTTCATCGGACGGACAATGGGTCTCTGAGGGAGGAGAGTCCTGGGAAGAGGGCGTAGGCTGCAAGGCAGGGTCATACCTGACAAGTCTGAGGATAGATGGCAGGGAACAATGGTGGAGGCGGAGAAACCAGTTAGGAGGCTGTGCATGGTCCAGGTGAGAGATGATGATGGCTCCCACAAGGGTGGAGACGGTGGTGGTGGTCAGAAGGGGTAGGATACTGGTGACATTTTGGACATAGAGTACACAGGATTTCCTAATGGCTTGGATGTGGGATACAAGAAAAAGAAAAGAAATCAATGTGACTCTAAAATGGTTGACCTGAGCAACTAGAAAGATGGCAACTCCATCCTGAGCTGGAGACTGGTGGGAGTGAAACAAGTCTGGGAGAGAAGATGAGGAGTTTAGTTTTGAACAAGTTGCCTTTGAGATGTGTATTGGACATGCAAGCGGGGATGTCAAGTAGACAGTCAGGGATGGAAGTCTGGGCTTAGAAGAGAGGTCTGGAGACACGCACATGGGAGTCATTGGCATAAAAGACAGCACAATATCATCAAGGGAGTGCCCAGTGGCAGAGGGTCCTTCAGGTCCTTCATGACCACTTTAGAAACATGTTTTGGCTGCCATGTTTCAGGATGGTCGAGTGGTCAATGAGCACACTAATATATGCCTCTCCCTCTCTAAATCCACCAAATATTAATTTTTATCATTTATTGGTGACTGACCTAAAAGTTCCACATGTATTATCTTAGCCCATCCCAAAATAACCAGTGAGGGAGCTGTATTATGCCCATTTTATAGAGGAGGACACCAAGACCCTGCACACACAGTTGTTCAAACCACAGAATGATAAACGATGAAGCCAGGTTTCAAACTCAGGAGGCCAACTCTTAACTGCTATGTTATATGGGAGTTATGTGCTCTAGCAAATCTGTACGTTAGCAATACAAACAAATCCAAAAGAGAAAATGACCCACATCCAAGAAAACGTGGGACTCAGGTGTGCAGTGAAAAAATCCTAAGCTGACAACAGCATAGCAGCCCTAGAAAGTAATTGGTCCAAAGACAGAGGGCTCTGTGAAGATTGTGTTCAGAAAGCAAGCCACTTCTCCTATGCAAATTATGTGAATAAGAACTCAAAATAAATATCCTAAGCAGGTCTTTGTTAATTCTAAACAATAAGATGAAGATATGTGATTCTCCAATAACAACAAGTAAAATGACAATTAGAAACCTTGGGAAAAACCCAGTCTAAGAAAGTCATGGTTCAAATTTGGTGCAAACTAAACTGTGGGATAATTGTGAGTAAACAACGGAGTGGAAGGAAATAGGACTTCATTCATAGAACGTTCCCCTTTTAGTGGCCAAGGTTTAATTACATGTTACTTTCTTTCCTTTTCTGTGGACCTAATCACAACTCTCGGTTCTACAGTAAATAGTGTTTATATAATCATAATGCCGTAAATACTATTTAAGGGGTTTCAGTTTTCAGAAACAACCCAAAGCATAGAACACTTAATTATGGTTACTTTAGCATTTAACTGCTATAAACATGCTCAATATAAAAATGATAGTATGGCTGACAGAAATCTGGAGGAGGAGAGTGGAGGGACATCTACATGCACTGATTTCCTCGTTTTGTGTAGTGGAAAATCAGTAGATTTTGTCTAAAGATGATACATCAAGAAATAGAGATTTAAGTACACTCTTAAATCATATATCTGACCACTGGAAAACCTAGTAACATTACAGATCGAAACCAGGAAGTAGAGGGGGCAGGAAGAAAGGAAGCCCATATAATGCCCTAAATTCTTTACCTTTCCTGCAAGGTAGTTAATAGATACTACCTAAAGTTGGTAAATCGAGAATTTACACATATTGCCATGTTATTTACATTTGTGTGCTAGTAATCAGAGGACTCAGAAATTGTTCATTGCAGTAGTAAATGTGGAGCAATAAGGAAGAGGAACTTTAGTTTCTTTAATTGAATGCCTTTATCTATTGTTTGAGTTTTAAACACGAGCATGTATCCTTTACACATGAATATGTCTATTTAGTATGGAGGTTATTACGGCACACTGAAAATTCAAAGTAAAGCCGTAGTTCTAACTAGTGACCACTAGTCATCACTGGTTTCCTGGCTGGTGCCAGGCCTGGGAGCAGAGTCCCCAGTAACAACCTGGGGGAGCTGCCTCCAGTCTCCTTGGGGCCTGGATAGGGAAGCAGGACAGAGGGAGGCAGCAGCTGGAGGCCAGTGGCTTTGCCCGCAGCAGGAGCTGGCATTCTGTGCACAGCCAGTGGTGCCTCAGACATGGGCAGCCTCAGGCTGGATAGTGGGGTGCACACAACTCCCCTGTGTGATGAGGGTCCTTTCCGGGCCAACGAATTCAGCGCTGCTGATAGGGGAACAGGGATGCAGAGGGACAAGTAGGTCTCCCGATTGTTCGCTCTCAGCTCCCGCCTAAATACAACCTGTGGTCTTTCTGTCCATCCTTAGCCTCTACGCACATTCCGCTCACCCACCCAGCCACCCCCTAACACACACACACACACACACGCACACACATACACACACACACCCCTATCAGTGGTAAATCAGAGCTTTAGCATCAAAAGGTTGGCACAGACCGCTCTTCAGGCAGCTTAGGTCGTAGACGGCTGGTGCCCGTGAAGGAAGATAGACCGCGGGACTTCAATACTCAGACTCGCCACCAGGAGGAGCTTTACTAAAATTTAGATGAGTTTGTGCGGAAATGTTTTTAGATAAGTTATTTAAGACACAAAAAAATAAGGTAAAAATAAAAGGTGATTTGGAAATTTTCACAGGTTGATACAAACAATTCAGCAGTAAAGTTATCAAACTTTTAAAGTGCATGGTGTTCAAGGACTTATTTTTAATGCTGAAAAGATAATTGTGGTGTCAAGGGAACAATTTCACTGTTCTTTTCCAACAACGACAAAAAAAATTTTTAAGTAATTTCTGAATTTTTAAAAATTAAAACCTAAACCCAATGTAGTGATTTTGTAATTTGGTAATCACTTTGTAGTGATTTGGTAATTACTGTCTTCCACCTCACAAACAAACTCTGCCCCATCTCCAGCTCCCACTAAGGGTGAAAAAATACACCTGAGACTTTTG
Organism: Balaenoptera ricei; assembly: GCF_028023285.1. NCBI lineage: Eukaryota > Metazoa > Chordata > Mammalia > Artiodactyla > Balaenopteridae > Balaenoptera > Balaenoptera ricei. Next base: position 114,873,801 of record NC_082639.1, on the reverse strand, counting down.
GCCATGACCCCCCCACCCGGTCTCCCCTTTCTTATGTTGGCAGCTACCCCAGGGCTTGCAGCCCATGAGGTTTTCACAAAAACTCTCAGCAGCTATTAAGCCTCAGGTTACACCTGTAGGGGTTATTGAACTTTATACCTTGCCTACTTTTGTATCCCTAGCCTATATCCCCTGAATAAAGACCAGTAAAATCCCGAAAACGGAGAGGCCCAGGAATAGGCAGGCACAAGGGAGCTGGCTCCAAAGTCAGGGTCAAGGGAAGAGAAAAGCTCATTTAAAGTGGCTGGTGAACACTTCAAAGGGAAAGAAAAAAAAGTTAGGCCCTGGGTCCTGTGGGAGGGAAGGGATTGGGTCCAGAGAGGTCTGGGATTCCTACAGGAAGGCCAGTGGGACCACCAGACACCCTTCAGACTCTCATTCCACAGAGGGACAGGGGGCCACATTCATGAGGTCACTGGCCTCAAAACGGAAGGGATCTTCAGTTTCCATCCTTCCTCTAAGGCCCTTGAAAGCCACTAACCCTGTGTGGTGCATACAAATTGCACAGGCCACCACACAGGGGCGTGGAAATGTAACAGGCGCAGGGCTCAGGTGACCAAAAGTAAGGCATGTGGCAGCTGTGTGGCCAGTGGGTGAGGCAGGCGGTCAGGTCTCCAGAGGCAGCTTCATTGTCCACAGTGTTTTCTAGAAGACCCAGTGATGCCAAGCAGGTGGTCGAGCATCAGAGCAAGATGTTCCACAACAGGAAGTACTAAATGAAAGATACGAAGCTTGAGAAAAATTCACATCAAGAAAATACATAAAAAATCCAAAGGATCATTTCAAAACTGGGCTCTGGGTTCCTGAACCCCTGACAGATGCGGACAGCACCCTTCTCAGAGGTTCCCACCATTCTAGGCCATCTCACACACCCTCCACCTCCGCCCATTCTGGTAAGAGGCTATTTGTAAAAGCAAAACCAGAAACCGAAACCAAAAAATTAAAACATGATAATAAAATATTGTCATGTGGACTTGAAGAAACTGTCAGATATCGCTGCCCTTGGCACAGCTGTGTAAGAATGCACAACACAGATTCTCACACGTCCCTTTTGGGGTCAGCTTGCTACTGTCTTGTGAAGATAATAACCATTTTCCCAAGGAGAATGTCAACTTTTTGATCATCAATGACCTAATGTCTGAAACCTCAAAAACTCCCCACTTGGATGCAAAAGGCTTTCACAGAATATTTTCTACATTTTATTCTTTGTGAAAAGCTATTTTCCTAAGACTGACAATCCAAGTAATAGAATGAGTTCTTTCAAACAAACAGAAAAACAAACAAACAAAAAACCCTCAAGACAAATGATGGGAAGCAGCCTCAGTCTGACAAATGAACTCAGGAAAGCCTCGTTTCCTCTGGGCAGGCGTCCACAGAGCCATTCTTGATGGAGAATTTATACTTTCCCTCCCTCACAACCAGACCATCACTCCAGTCTGGCCATCTACATATAATTGCAAAAGGGCCCTTGGTAATATTGTGGAAAGATGGAAAGATGCTTGACTAGGACATAAATACCAGTGTTCAATGTCTATAAGAACATCAGCTTGCCCCAGCACATATGGAAAAATTTATCACCCAGTCAGGCAAAAGCTATACTCTGTCGGTCCATTACCCCATGAAGTCAGCAAAGGAGCGTGCCTGTATTAAAAGAAAAGGAGGGTTGTAAAAAGACTGAGCAAAGCCAGAAGCATCCAGAAAGAAAGCTGCTGGCTAGGACTGTAGCAGGAAGGGGAGGCAAGTTGGCTCAGAGTTTCTCACCCGGACTTCTTCCTGGTCTTTGGACCGACATCCACAAACATACCAGAAAATTTGCCCTGGTGCCCCACTTGAAGGAGCCGAGAAACATTCATCCTGATGGAAGAAAGTGCGCCTGCCTCCAGCACCCTCCAGAGGGGACAAGTGTGTGTGTGTGTGTGTGTGTGTGTGTGTGTGTGTGTGTGTGTGTGTGTTTCTCTAGCCAAGGGCAAGAGGTGAGAAGAGTAGAGGAGACAACTTCCTTTTATTAATTCACTTGCTTTGTTAGCCGTGATGATGGAAAGGTTCCAAAAGGGTTAGGGTTTCCTTAAAGCAGAGGCATGTCTCTTTCTTTCCCTTCATTCAACCCTTGTCATTTTAGTCATACCATCGGCACACAGGCTTACGATCTCATTATAGAAAGGTACCAGAGCGTCAATACCACACATCGGCGCACAGGGGTCCCCACAGTGCTGTCACACCTTGGCGTCACTGGACATTGTTACCACTTGGCAGACCTCAAGCCCCTTCATGAAACGGTCGGCTTCTGATAGTGGCTGGGAGGCTGGGCCCGCGTGGTAGGCACCCTCAGAGTCTGAGCAGACAAAGCCTCACTTCCCCCCAGGGCATAAGAACCATCCAGGACACCATGGGTCTTTGCAAGCTGTCTGGACACCTGTGGACATCCCCAGGCTCACATGTAAGGAGCCGCTGGGGCAGGTTCCCTCCCATCCCCAGAATCGGTTTTCACTGAGACAGATGTTTCCTGTGAGTATCCTCATGCTGTAAGTCAGTGACTTTTTGTCTTCTGACAACATGTTTCTCTCACTGGAAAGCCATTTTCACACACACACACACACACGTGCACACACACACACACTCATTTTTAATCACATCTCAAGCATCTTCAATGCTTGAGAAGACTGGTAGAGAACCATTAACATTGGTTGGGATGGCCAGGCGGTCTGCTAGGCTCACTCCCCAGCTAAGCAACTTACAACACATACCAGCCTCACAAGACACATGATTCAAAGCTTTGTATTTGTAAATTTATAAATTACTGCATGCTCTAGACCTTCTGAAGACCACTGATGTTAAATTACAGCTTTCCAAAGGTCATGATAGTCTTTACAGTGTTCCCTCCTCAGCAGCCCATGCCTGATCCCACTCCCACAGCCACGCAAGCTTTCCCCCGCAAGTCACAGACCGCCCCGAAAAAGTTGTCTGTACCATCACGAAGGCACCAAACACTTCTGGACTTTTCACAACTGTCTTTTTGCAACCTTGGGTGCAGGAGAGGGAGAGGGGGGTGGTTGCCACATGATTGTCCTCTGTTAGCTCCATAAATTTTATAAATCCAAACAATCTTTATAATCCAAACTTTTCAACAATATTTAACAGCATAAGCCCCCTCCCAGTCCAACCAGATGGGCCACTTTGGCCCTTGCCTGTAACTGTAGCTACATTGCAGTAACTGTAGCTCACCTCTGCCGAGGTCCCCCATGTGTCTGGCACTGAGCTGGGCCACCTCACTGCACTTATTACATCCAACCGTATGGGGCAGGTGCAACTAATACATTCATATTCTCATTTTAGAGAAAAAGGAAGCAGAGGCTCAGTGAAGTTCACTACCCTGCCTAAGCTCACCCAGTTAGAAAGTGACAGAGCTGGGCCTGTGTCTGCAGAGCCTACACGGTCACCTGCTTTCAGAGAGCACATCCAGGGGGTCCAGCGCATGTGGGCCCCACAAAACCTTGCCCCATCCCCAGGCCACACAAACCCCCTCCCATCCTTGTGCAACATCAGACCCACCCACGTCTCCATAGGGACCATTCCTGCCCCTAAAGGGAAACCCTGGGATTGCACTCAATAATGCTACCGTGCTGCCAGGGGCTCCCAAGTGAGCCCAACGGTCAGACTCCTTGAAGAGGTCTGATGTGTTACCGAACCAAACTTGGGTCCGCTCATCCACGTGCAATAAAGCCAACCTACTAACACTAGGTTCTGGTGAAGGAAAGTGCAGCGTTTATTGTAAGGCGCCAGACAAGGAGTTTGGGGCAGCTAATGCTCACAAAGCCTGAACTCCCAGATGGGCTTCAGGGAGGCATTTTTAAAGACCAGCTGAGGGAGGGGAGTCGCAGGGTGTATGATCAGCTTGTGCACAATTCTCTGATTGGTTGATGGTGAGGTAATAGGGTGGTGCCACAGGGGTTAACATTATCAATCCTCGGGCTCCACTAGGTCTGGGGGTTACATGCTCATGGTCATCAAGTAGTTAACTTCTTCCACTGGTGGGGGTTTTAGCATCTGTAAAACAGCTCAGGAAATGTGCATGAGATACTGTTATCTAGGTACTTCAGAGAAGAACTAAAGCAGAGGACATAGGGTCCTGCTCGGTTACACATGCTCCCTGGGCTCAAGGTCTCAGTGTCACTTGATCCTGAGGAAATTATTGGCAAGTTCAGTCAGGTCACACACATTCTACAGTTGATTGTTTGCAGGCAGGAAACTAATCATGGAGAGGATGGTCGGGTCACCCGGTGTAACAGTTGGATCTCAGAGCTTAGATCAGGTAGATTTTCCAGGGTAGGCAACATCTCTCTCAAATAGCACAGATCCAGGGCCTGTAACACAGGGGCTCTGCGGCCAGGTATCCAGTTCCAAGGAAAGTGCTCGGGGCATCACTGAGAAGGGCTTTGTAGAAACTCTTTGCATCTGATCTCTCCCCAGTTCTGAAGAACCTGCAACAGCGAGGCCTTCACGCTCCTCTGAATGTGTTAGGCAGCCTCCTTCATTTAATGAGAATTCTCTTATTCTGCCCCCACTCTCCAGGTCTGCAGGGACCTTGGCAGTTCCTTTGTTTTGCTTTGTTTTGTTTTTAACATTTCTTTAGAGTACAAGTTCTTCTTGTCTCAGGCTCCCTGTAACTCTCTTCTGTATAAATAGGACCTTGGTCATAGCAGTACTTGTGATGAATATCTCATATCCTTTTAACTGCATTTTGTCCGTGACCTTTCTAAATTTATCACATTTGTTTTAAACAACCTTATATTGTCGTCACTCTCCTTCTCAGACTTTGTGGCTTTTCCCCTAAGGCGCCATAGTTGATGGGCCTTCCACTTATGAGGGGGTTTGGGGTGTTGCACCTACCGTTCTTATTGGGATCGCTCTATATATCTACAGCTCTGACCCCTGCGTCTCCACTGCACACATTGTCAAACATTAAGCCCATGGCCACCTTTGATCCTTTCATAGTGCGAAGGCATAATTCTTTCCCTGGTCTGTTGGCAATTTAGAGCACATCAGCTCTTTTCAAAAAGAGCTTTAAGAAACTTCTTAAGGCAAAGTGACTTCTAGGACACCCAGATGTCCTAGAGAAGGCAGTGGCAACATTTTATTCAACTGACCCTAATAAGAGCTCAAGTGATGTGGAGATGGTGAAGGTGGAGACTTGAATGGACACTTTTCAGAAGGGCATGGAGCAGAGTGGGCTTGGGCCCACGACCTGGATCAATGGGTCCTGCCCACCTGCTCTGAGGCAGCCCCTTCTTTCTCATCCTACCTGCATAGAGTCACTGAAATCAGATTCAATTCTGAGCCCAAAGAACCTCAGGGTTGCCATGGGGCCAAGAGGCCTTCTAATCTACCTTCCCACCAAGTTCAGGAGACCCTTCAATAGAATCCCTCCCTGATCGATGGTCATTAGCTGCTTGTTAAACACTTCTGGTGGTGGGGAGCTTATTACCCAGAGGGCATAAGGTCAAGGAATGTTAGAGTCGCCACAAAAAAAAAAAAAGAAGAGAATTTCTAGCCAAATTATGTACATTGTTGGACCATTGTAATTGTTAGAAATGCCTTCCTGAAGACTTCCTCACTCTAAAAGTCACCATTTGTTTCCACGTTCTGTTCCCAGCACATTAAATATAATTCTCTCCTCCATATAGTTGCTCCAAATAGCTGAAGAGCCACAGGGAGAGACCAGGGACTGGTGGTCACCTCATTTCAAGACTCATTTCAAGACCAGACGAACACTGAAGTTTATCCAAGAGAAGGCTGTTTAAACCATCAATGAAGTTGCAGTTCTGCCTCCCGCCACTAGGTGTCACTGACATCAAGTGTGACAGATGTTACTTGTGTTCAGGCTGAGACTCAGAGATCCCTTTTAAAAGTAAAACTCACCACGCATATTCTGAACTCCAATTTTCGCTAACTTATTTTATCATTACATTACTCAAAGGTGTACAAATACGAAATGTATACACTGTATGCTTATCTAATAACAATAAAAATTTTCAGTATAAAATTAGAAAGAGCAATAAAATTCAAGTTAAGGTTAATTTAATGTGGTGGGTAGTGTTATTTTGCTGGAACTAAGTTGGTGATTTTGAATTTAATCGGACTAATGTGCATTCACATTTTTTTGGTCCACTGGTTATGGACTTGAGTCTATTTACTACAAACATGATGGATCATTATTAGAGTCATTTAAAAATTCCTATTTTTGGGGATTGACATGTATACACTGATGTGTATAAAACTGATGACTGATTAAATTAAAAAAAAATAAAAAGAAAAATTCCTATTTAAAAATTTACTCATTTTAAACTATCAACCAATTCTTTGATGAGCCAATAATTTGAAGAATGCAATCTCATTAATTCAATTCACTCATGCCTCATTTTACACAGTCCCTTGCAGTTTTGATTCATTATAATGCTAATTACCTTTGAAATACTCTCCTAAAAGAGTTATATATAAATACAAACCAGTGCAGTTACTCGTTACTATCAACATTTTCCTTGTGCTCCTCAGCCAATGAGAGCTAGTCAGACCCTGGGCAGCCAAAACTACCAGATCCTCTCCATCCTTCCTGACACCCCCCAGGAGGTGCAGCCTGAGCTGAGACGTGCAGTTGCGTCACCCCTCCTCTGGAGGTCCTAGCAGCCTCAAGACCCCACCATAGCTGCCTCCACCAGTTTTTGCTTCAAAGACCACTGACTCCAGAGCTACGAGCCTCTGCAGCTGGTCTCATCTGTGAGGCCGAGCATCTGGGTTCCCCTCCTGGCTCAGCTCGGCTCGGCTCAGCTCCGCAGCCTCAGCTCTGAAACTTAGGATGCAGGGTCCAAAAGGGGCTTTGGCAGAAAAGCATCAAATGCTGGGGAAACAACTGGAAAGCTAGGAATCCATGCCAGGACTCCACTCACTCTCAGCCTCTAACAATTAAAGGATAAGGAGAGGAGCCCCATCAGCTCACCTGAGCTATCAATTCTTTCCCGTGGCACTACTGTACACAAGGAAACACATGAGGATGTGGCCAAGCATCTGTTGAAAAAAATTCCCCAACATTCCACTGTAACTTCAACCTTCTTGCCAATCTTTTGCAATGGGAGCTGGTCTGCACCAATACCGATGAGTGTCTGAAGTGTGAGAAACTGCTTAACTCCAAGTGAACCCAAATATCAGTCTTGCAACAGACAAGATACCCCTGCTATTCTTTTTGCTCTAGTTTTTTAAAAAATCTTCGTAACTTCTGCAAAGCTCTTCATCCTCATCCAAGAATTTCTCCCAGAAGGGATTTTCAATGAGCAGTGTTTACCAGCATACTGTTTTCTCCAAGCTCAGCTCCTAGAGATAATAATACTAGTAATGATGGTTACCAAAGTGGCTGGGCCATGCGGAAATGGAAACACACACACACACACACACACACACACACATACACACATGCATACACACACAAAACTCAAAGGCGCGCTCCTCTCACCATGGAATAGAACCAGCTCATAAGCCCAGGGCACTGGCCTGAAGTGCAAGTGTTCTAGCAAATTCAGAGAAAAACCACAGAGACTAAGCTCTCAGAATGGCTGCCCATAGTCCCTTGTCTAACCCCACCTGTTTCAACAACTGAGTAGCTACGCAGACAACACCTGGCCCTACCAGTTAGCTTCTAAGGGGAAGATCCAAACAGAAAGGGGGCACAGTTTTACTCATAATATCTTGAGGCAAACACCAGACCCAATTGTCCTCACTCCACCCAAGAAGTAAAAAGCTGAATGGATCTAATACACAGCTGTAGAAAAGTTAAAACTTCTCTCTAGGAAACACAAGAAAATCTTGTTGTACACATAAAATCGACAACTTTTACTGTATGTAAATTACAACTCAATAAAAACTAGTCAGCCCTGAAAAATGAACCTTGCTTCCTCCTACCCCTACCCCTCCATTCCCTTCCAACTCCCAGCTTTTTCCTACTAGATCTGGTCTCTGGCATCCTTTACTTTGCCTCTGAAGCATGTATTATTTGTAATCAAGGACATGTGTGTCTGTTTCTTTACCACATGGCTCTCTCTTTAGGTGTATCTCCATGGGAGATTGCTTGCGCATCACTGATAAGCCCAGTATGCTATCTCTCACCCTGTCCTTGGAAGGTGAAAAGCAGAGGACTCTGAACAAATCCTGGTCTGGCATTTGGGTCAGTTCCCAGCAGGGTCTGTGTTGTCCTTGAGACTCAGGGCTTCTAAGCCTGTCAAGGGGATTTGACAAACTCTGTTTGCCTTCAAAGGATGTACTCATTCACACATTTACTCAAATGTACACAGTGAGGTAGCCCATACCACAGTCAATAAACAGATGTTTCCATCACTTCAAAAAAATTCCCTTGTATCCCTTTGCAATCAATCCCCTTCCTCTGGACCCCTCTTGATCCAGGCCACACTGATCTGCTTTCCGACACCATAATCTTGTCTCTTCTTGAAGTTTATGTAAATGGAATCATACAGTATGTAGTCTTTTGTGTCTGACTTCTTTCATTTAGCATAAAGCCTTGGAGAGTCCATCATGTTTTTCTGTGTACTGGTTGTTCATTTCTTTGTGTTGCTGTGTAGTATTTCACAGCGTGGAATGGATGTACCACAATGTGATTATCCATTTACCAACTGATACACATTTGGGCTGCTTCCAGTTTTCAGATATTACCCATAAAGACACTATGAACACACCTGTCTTTGTGTAGACATGTTTTCTCAGGGCTGGGACTAGCTTGAGGCAAGGAAGTCATCTAAGGTACAAAATTTAAGGAGACACCGACTCTTAGGTCCTACTAGTGCAACCCCGAGAGTTAAATTTTGCTTTCTGGGTTCCTAGGTTGCTTCACATAATCTCAGCCTTGTTTTTCATTTCCTTAGGACTGTTGAGTCAATATCTAAGAATAGAACACTGAGTCGTGTGGTTAAGTGTACATTTAAAATTACAAGAAATTGCCCAATTCCCAAAGTGGATGTGCCATTTTCACTACCTCCAGCAATGTGTGAGAATTTTAGTTGCTCTAAATCCTCTCCAACAATTGGTATTTTCAGTCTTCTTGTGTTAGCCATGGTAGGGTTGTGTAGTGGTATCTCAGTGTGATTTTCATTTGCATTTCCCTAATGATAAATGATGTTAAGCACTTTTCCACCTTTCATGTGTTTCTTTGCAATTTGTCCTTTAGTGAAGTGTCTTTCAAATTATTTGCTCATTTTTTTAGAGGTTGTTCATCAGTGGTTTCCTTGCCTCTCAGTATTCCCTCATTTTTGCCAGTTGCTCTGTCAGATTTGGACTCTGTTCTTCAAGCCCATCTGGCTTCAGCTTTTTACCAACAAGCTGTACAACGTTGGGGTATGAATTCAGTTTTTTTTAAAAAGATTCACAGTTATAATTTTTTTGTATCTCTGTCAGTAACAGATTTCTCTCTGCTATACACCTACTTTTCTACGAGGCCCCTTGGTCTTTCTCTCATATGTATAGTCTAGCTGCCACCCAGGGATTTAGACAATTTATTTTGTGACTTGGATCTCACTCCTTCTAGATTGTCATGCTTCCAGATTTTTCCCCTTTAAACTTCCAGTTGCTTGACAGCCCTGAACTCTGATCTCTGGTACCTTTAGCTGGCAAGATGGTGGTTTCTCTTGATGACGTGTTCCATAGTCATAGCTGGGGAATGGGGCTGGGGAGGGGTGTTGGCAGTGCCCTTGGGGGCACTTCTCCCCTCCACTCTGATGACAAATTGAAATTATAATACAGTAATCACAGTTCACACAAAAATGGAGTCAGGAGGCGTTTGAGGATCTGGTGTCAGACACATCTCTGTACCACAGAGAACATGAACTTTCTTTGAACTGTACCAGACCCAAGGACACCACCAGGGCATTCAGAACAACACCTGCCAGCTGCAACCTTATGGTCTCAAGATTTCCCCTTGTAACTATGCAACCATTTCGGACCCCAACCAATCCTTGCTTAACCAGCACCCTTACTTCCTGCCATCTTTGATTATAATTCTTGAGAACTCATGTAATTAACTGTAACCTTGCAGGTTTTGCCCTCCTAAGCCTCCCCCATTTTGTAGTCCCATGGAACGCAATTCAAGTACTTCTTGAATCTGTGTCTCCCGGGCTGCAGTTCTAACAAGCCCCCAATATACACCTTTTTATTTCAGTCAGGTCTCCGTTTCTAAAGTTTTGGTTAACAACTCTTTCACAGCTTCTGCATCTACCAGCCCAGGCCCAGCATCTCCGTCTGAGGCTCTGAGAGGTGGAAGCCTTGGGAACGCAGGTTAAGCAGCTGCCAATACAGAAGGGTAAAGCCCCCCACTCCTCTTCCTGCTGCTGCATCTGATACCATGGCCTCATGGTGAGTGACCTTGGAAACTGACAGCCTCCCCTCCTCAACCCAGCCTGCAGCTCTCTGTGTGCCCCGTTCCCAAAGCTGAGCTGAGGTCGGGGCAGGAGACGAGCTCCTGGTGCCTGTGACTGATTAATAAACCAGCCTTTTCTCTCAAACCCAAACCTTCTATAAACTTCAGCTGTAGGCTAGGTAGGTTCCTCTTAGACAGACTTGGCTTTGCAGGGAACTAGCTGTATGACCTTGGGCATTATCTCATCTTTCTGAGCCTCAATTTTCTCAGAATTTCAAATAGTAGTATCTACCTGTTAGGATGGTTCTAAGGATTAAATGGAAGTAAAGCAATCAGCACAGAGCCTGGCACAGTGTAGTGCTCAAAAAAGGTTACCTACTAGTACCACTATTTTGAAGATAAACTTACATGGATGAGTAATACCTGATTACGAAACAGTGTCTTGCATCAAATCCTGGCATCAGTCCTTTTTAGTTGGGCTCACTCCGGCAATGTACTTAACCTCCCTGAGCCTCAGTTTCTTCATCTGAAAATAGGGATGATGGTGTCCCCTACCTCACAGGGGGCTGCAAGGACAAGATGACCTGTTACCTATAAAACACTTAGGAGAGGGCTTGGTACCTAATGAGAGCTGACAAATGTTAGCTATTATTACACTTAATCCTCCCAAGTCCTGCAAGGGTTTTTATCATTCCCCTATGGTTGTTGAGGAAACAAAGGCTCAGAGCTTAAGTAACTTGTCCAAGGCCACCCAGCCAGTCACTGGTGAGTCCAGACTGTCTTCCTCATGTCCCCAGTGGAAATGCATCTCTCCAACTCCAAAGCTCTCTGTGCTTCCAGTATAAGACTTATTATAGTGCGACTAACACTGCGGTGACGCCCTCGAGGGCAAGGCCTGGGCCTTACTCATCTTTTGTGTACCAGCACCTGACACCAGTCAGGCCCTGGCAGGTGATCAAGAATGCTTGCTGACTTGAGATGAAGTGAGGTGACTGGGGTTGGAGCGCTGGAAAAGGCAGGGCTGGATGTGAGCCTGTATCTGGGCTGTCGGAGGAAGGAGTCAAGATGACTCCAGGTTTCCAGCCTGGGTGGGTGGGAGAAGGGTGGCCCTGTTAACTGAAAACCGGAAGTTGGGAGAGGCTGATGGCTTGGGTTTGAGAAGAAAGTGGGGAAAGGGGAGATGCAAAGGTCAGGCTTAGGCAGGTTGTGATGGAGAGATGGGGACCATTTAATTAGGATCCGGGGCTGTGAAAATCCACTGGCGGCTCCCCCACCCCCTCTCCACATGGACTGGCTTGTGACCTGATGTCAAGGTCCCTGCCCTGGACTTGTTACTAATGGGAGACCCGAGACACACCCAGGAAACCACAGAACACTTACACAGCCACCTATCAGCGCCCAGGAGAGAAATGGGTGTCTGGCCATTGTGGCCGGATTGAAGAAGAGCCTGGAATGAGGGGGTGTGGGGAGGTCAGTCTAGGAGAGCTTCCTGGAGGAGGAGGCTCAGCTTGGTCAGGAGGGTAGTTAGCTGCAAAGGAGGGAGACAGAATGTGGGGTGGGGGTGCTCACTGCAGGGAAGACTAGGCTTCCTGCCCTTGGCTGGGATTCTGGGCCTGGTCCCCTAAGCCGTCAGCAGGGGAGCTGGAGGAGGAATACATCACAGCTGTTGTGAGGGGGCCCGAAGGAGATCTCTAGGGAAACAGGACAAGAATAACCATTCTAATGCCCAGCACCACCCCATGCACGCTGCCTTCTCTCCTGCGGGGGCTTCGCTTTCTGCCACGTGGACAGCCCTCTCTCTCACTCTCTCCTTCCTCCCTTCCCCATCTTCCCACCCCAGCCGACTGTGAAGGGGGGAGGGCGGGACCACCAGTCCCAGCGCCTGGGGAAGAGTGGGCCTTGCCAGCTGTCTCCTCCCTCCCCTTAGCCCATCACGATCCCTTCCTCCTGGTTCTGACAGACAAATCGGGCACCCGCCCCTCCCTGTCTCCAAGCCCCCTCCCTTCCCCTCCCTCCACTGTCCGGCCAGCCCTCAGCCCCTCCCCTGAGCGGGATGCCAGTGATGCAACCCCATACCCAGAAGTGAAGGGGTGAACGAGGGCCCCTCTCCCTCCCTCTTGGGCTTCTGACCCTGTTCCCTGACGTCCCCCCTGCCCCTCTCCCCCCGGTCCCGCCCCAGCCCCTCCCCCCGGGCCCTCAGCCCCTCCCCCCGCCCCCGGCCCGCTCTGCTGTGGGAGGGCCCAGCAGCTCCCCGGCCTGGCCGGGCCGGGTGTGAGTCCCTGGAGGGCAGGGGAAGCTCGGCTTCTGGGACTTCCCCGGCCCCTGGCCAGCAGGAAGTCGTCCTCTGGAGAGGGGAAACCTTGCCCTTGGCCTCGGGCCAGCTGCTGAGCAAGACCAAGGGTCAGGGGAGAAGCCTGTTTCCCTGGTCAGCTGGGGACTCCCGCTGACCTCTGCTCTTCAGGTCTGGGGGTTTAGGCCTCAGAGGCCCAGAGAGCGCGGTCAGGGTGGCGGAAGAGGACGCAGGAGACGCTGGGGACAGTGGGGCAGAGAGACTCGGCGCCGACCCCCCCCGCCCCCGCATCAGCCGTCCTGGCTTTCCCTCCCGTCCCCGGCCTGTGCAGCGGTGGGGTAGGGGCTCTCTGGACGTTTCTCCTCTCCCCGCTGGGTGTGTGTGCCAGGCGGGTGTGGCCTGGGCACAGGGCGTCGATAAGGGGCCGCGGCAGCACCGCCCGCCGCAGCCCTGCAGGACCCAGGGTGGCCTGGAGCAGAGCGGCGTGCGGGCACAGTCCACCCCGGCCTCGTCCTGACACATCGGGCACCGGGGGCAGGGAAGGAGGGTGCCTGGAAGTCTTTCTCCGGTGCCGCGGTCTCCGCCTCTCCGAGGCTGTGGAAGGTGATAAGCCCTGCGAGTGGGGCTGGGGGGAGCGGCCTCCTTTCCCAGGGGCTCTGGCGGGCAGAGGCCCCCGCTCTCCTCTCCGAATCTCGCCTCTGCCCTTACTCCCCGGTTGCCCTGTTCCCGGGCTCCAAATGAGCCCCTGGGGACCCCCCAGCAGCAAACACAACCGGGAGAGAGCAAGAGCCAGCCCCCGGGGAGCAGGGCAGACAACACTGGTGACTGTGCACATTCCCCCCCGCCCCGCCCCGCCCCGCCCTCCGCCACCCCTTCCTCATCTCCCACTCCTCCGCCCCTCAAAAGCCAGGCGGGGTCCCCTTCTCAGAGCTCTTCTTGGGGCTGGGCTGTCCCACCCGGTAGGGAAGGGGGGGGGGGGAGGGCGAGGGGGAGAAGGAGAGGCAGGGAGGTTGGTTGAGACAAAGGGGGCAAGCCTGGGTGGGAAGGAGCCGCTGCGTGGGCTGGAGGTGGGGACAGAGCCAGGTGGCGACAGCCCTGCGGAGCCAAGATCAGGGAGTTTCCGGGGATGAAGGGAGAAGCTGCGCGCTGGGCCAGCGCCCCCTGGTGGACAGTGCTGCAGCGGCAGCCACCCAGTCTCCCTGCCCTGCTGCTGTGGCCACTGGAGTGGTCTGTCCTGGACCGAGTGGAGAGCACAGCCCTGCACAGGACCCAGGCAAGGTCCTCACTAGCAAGACCTGGCTTTGAGAAACTGTACAGGAACCAAGTTCTATTCCAGTGCCCATCGACTCTGTCCACCTCGTTTTCTCACCTGACCAGCAAGTGGTGGGTTATCATGCAGTCTTTGAGGCCCCTTCTGGCATGGGCATCCTGAGATTCCAGGTCAAGATGGATCTGATCTGGCTCCTCGTTACCTCTCTGATCTCAGAATCTCCTTCCCCTCTTGCCTGCACTCACATCTGCTCCAGCCACGCTGGCCTCCTGTTCCTGGAACACACCAGGCACGGTCCCCCCTGAGGGCCATTACAAGGGTTGTCACCTCCACCAAGAAAGCTATTCCTTAAGATGTCCACTCCGTCACCTCCTCCCAGTCTTTTCTCAAAAGTCTTTCCTTTGATGAAGCCTGTTCTGACCTTCTGATGTAAAATTAAAACCACTCTCCCAGGTCTGGATCCTCCCTACCCTGCTTGTCCCAGAGCCCTTATCACCTTCTAACACACTATACCATTTCCTTATTTATCATGACTGTTGTGTAGTGTCTTCCTCCTTCTAATGGAATGATGAGGGTAGAGGGTTTTGTTGGATTCATTCATGATGTATCCTAAGCACCTGGAGCAGTGACTGGCACATAGTAGAAGTTTGTTACCAGTTTGTTGAAGGAATGAGTGTACCATTGAGGAGGGTCTGGGCTGGGGGCAGACAGGTTGTTATGGATTGAGTTGTGTCCCCCAAATTCATATGTTGAAGGCTTAACCCCCTATTTGATGGTTTTGGAGACGGGGCATTTGGGAGGTAATCAGGTTTAGAGGAGGTCATAAGCGTGGGGTTCTCATGATGGGATTAGTTGCCCTCATATGAGGAGAAACCAGAGAGTTGTCTCTGGCTCTGCCATGTGAGGACAGAGCACAAAGGTGGCCTTCGAAAGCCAGGAAGAGAGCTCTCACCAGGAAGTGAATCAACCAGCACCTTGGTCTTGGACATTCCAGCCTCCAGATCTATGAGAATTCTGTTGTTTAAGCCACCCAGTCTCTCTTTTTTTTTTTTTTTTTTGGCCATGTGGCTTGTGGGATTTTAGTTCCCCAACCAGGAATTGAACCCGGGCCCGCGGCAGAGTGAGCATGGAGTCCTAACCACTGGACCGCCAGGGAATTCCCTCTGTCATTTTGTTATGGCAGCCTAAGTAGACTAAGAAAAAATTTTGCCCTAATAGCTTATATTTAGTGAGTAGAAGTGGTTGTGCTACTAAAATAGGGATTCATCGAAAGGATCACATTGCTGATGAGCTTTCACAGGTGGGGAGGGCGAGAAGAAGGCGAGGATTGTGGAGAGAATACAACATAGCTTGAATGAAAGTGCTCGTTTCCCCAACCCTGCCTGTGTGTATTGTCTACCCTCCATCACCACGTGTGTCCCATCCAGCCCCGTGTCTCAGTTGTCTTGTTTTCTTTTGTCTGCTGCCCCTCTGGACCTGCTCCTCCCAGGCAGATATGATGTCTACTCACTGCATCCCCACGACCTGTCCCATGAGCTGCTTCAGGGGACACAGGATGGGTGGAGACAAACAGAAAGGATTCTCATAGCTCTGTGTCAGCAGCCTGGGGAAGGGACACCAGCTGCGCCCTCCGGTTACCCCTGCCCCTTTGGTATCTTTAGTATCTTCCTCTCCATGGACACCTCTCTGCCTTCAGACTGCTCTGAGTCAGCATCCTAAACATGACTGGATTTGCTTAATGAATAATTTTCAAAGATATGTATAAATAGTTCAGAAAATAAAAATACAAGCAGCTAATGAACACTTGGGCACATGTTTGAACTTACCTGTGGTTGTAGAAATGAAAATGTAATGTGTATCAAGAACTAGAAAATTTTCATGCCATCTGCTTCATTACCCATATCTGGGAATAAATCCTAAGGAAAAAACACCAAAAATATTGGAAACACTTTCTGCTCCAAAGTTGTTCACAGTATTCTTTGTTAAAGACCTTCTTAATTGTCAAAAACAACATAGAAAGAACATAACAATTAATGTATAGCTTAATAAAGAAACACCCAACATCAGCACCACGGGTCATGAGATGGCACACCCCAGCACCCTAAGGGTCTCTGTGTGTCCCTTACAAATCACAAGGTCCTCCTCCCCAGAGATAAGCACTTCCTTGCTTTTCTCCAGAGTCTGACCACCTCAGCAAGCATTCACAAATGTGATGGTTTACCTTGCCTGTTTTGGGGTCCACACAAGTGAAGGCACGGAGTTTGTGTTGTCTCCTCTCTGGCTTCTTTCACCCAACATTACAAGAGCCTTTTTCTCATGTCTCTTGGAGGCAGGTGCATGCGTTTGTGTAGACCAGGTAGTTAGGAGCCGAATCAGAGTTATAGGGATCGCATGGAAGAACGTATATAAGCTCCTGTCACAGTGGCCTGCACGTGGTGGAGACTTAATACAGTTTCATTCTTTCCCCTCCCTCTATGTCATGGGCCCAACTGCATTTTGAAGCAGGATTTTATCTGCTCCCATCCTCAGATCCTCTAATCTGCTTCCCATCCTGCTACCACCACTTTTACCACCACCCTGAAACTGAATTCTGTCCCCCTGGCCACCAGGGACAGAGCTGTCTCAGCATTTTACCCTCTGTGGTTCACACAGTTCCCACCCTGTGAGGGTTCCTTCAGGTTTTTTTCCAGGAACAGGACAAAGCCGACCCAGGCAGAACCCACCCCTCTGTCTCCCACTCCTCATTCTTCACTAATATCCTTCATCGACAAGACGGTGTTGCTTCACATTTCAGCAAAAATTGTAATGATTTAATGTAGTAATTAAATTTAAATGATTTAATTAAATCATTAAGTAGTAATGATTTAAACTATTTCAGAGGAAGAGAATACTCAGGCTTTTGGGACATTTTTTCAAAGAAGTGGAGGCAAGAGAAAAAAATCTGGAAAGTGGAGCCAGGTGAATGTGTAGAGGTGAGGCGCAGGGGAGGTGGGGAAACAGGGAAGCTGCCTGGCTGGGGAGGGGCACTGGTGGGCAGGGTGGGGCCTGGAGAAACAGCCCTGGTGCCTTTGATTCTCTGTCCTTTAAGAAAATCACTGTTGTGTCCCTACTGCTCAGTTTCCAGGGTCTTGTGCCCTTTTGCAAGGTGGGTCTTTTGTGATTGCCACTATTGTATACCAGGTCTCAGGAAGAATTCCTGAAAATTCCTGTGGGTTAGGGAGCAGGCTTTATCATGGAAACTTAGCAAGAGAGGTTGGCAAGAAGGGGAGAGGAAGTGACCCTGGTTGTCTCATCATCACATGGAAAAGAGTGGCCAGGCCTCAGAAATTTGCTGAACACACATCTTGGGGCTGTGCTCCAGAGGAAGGACCATGAGTCATGTCATTCTCCCTTCTTACAAGGCAAAGGGTGAGAGCAGCCTTGACAGTGAGGGAACAGGCAGTAAGAGTCTAGGTTAGGTGCCAGAAATTTATAAGAGTTTTCTGGGATTGCAGGAAGCCCAGCACCAGTGACTTGGGGGATGTGGGACTTTTGTAAGCCCTCTGCCCCAGGGATAGAGCTAAGGACCTCATGGGACGTTGAGTGTGGGTGCAGACTCTCCAACTGCAAGTTCAGGTTGTCATCTGTGCTTCTGACCAACTGACTAGAAATTGGAAGATCCCATGACCCCTTCCTTGGATTCAATTAATTTGCTAGAGTGGCTCACAAAACTCAGAGAAACATTCTACTTACTAGATTACCAGTTTATTATAGAAAGCTATAACTCAGAATCAGCCAGGTGGAAGAGATGCATAGGGCAAGGTATGTAGGAAGGATGCATGCAGTTTCCATGATCTTGCTGGGCATGTCACTCACCCTGATTTCAATGTGTTCACCGACCCAGGAGCTCTCTGAACAAGTTTTATTTTGTTTTGTTTTTAGTGGAAGCTTCATCACATAGTCATAATTGATTAAATCATTGGTCATTGGCAATTGATTCAACCTCCAGCCCCTCTCCCCTCCCCCGATGTTGGGGGGTGGGACTGAAAGTCTCAATGCTTTAGTCACATTGTTGGCTCCCCTGGAAATCAGCCCCATACTTAGGTGCTTTCTAAAAGTCACCCCATTAACATAAAACACCTTCAAAGCTCTCCACACCTAGGAAATTCCAAGGGTTTTAGGAGCTTTGTGCCTGGAATGGGGATGAAGATTAAATCTGTACTTAAGTAAGTATTATAAATCATAATATCACAGTAATACATCAATACAACAGAATGAAACTAGTATCAATCTGAAGTACAAAAACACATGATCATCTCAATAAATTCAGAAAAAAGCATTTTACAAAATCCAACAGCCTTTCATGGTAAATACACCCAACAAGCAAGGAATAGCAAGAAATCCCTCAACCTGATGAAGTGCATCTATGAAAAAGCCACAGCTAACATCATACTTAATGATGAAAGACTGGATGATTTCCCCCTACAGTCAAGAACAAGATAAGGATATCTACTTTTCTACTCTCACCACTTCTATTCAACATTGTCCTAGAGGTTCTAGCCAGGGCAATTAGACAAGGAAAATAAATATAAAGCATCATAAAGGAAGAAGTAAAACTATCACTATTTGCATATAACATGATTTTCTATATAAAAAATCGTAAACACTCCATTTCACTATTATAACTAATACACGAGTTCAGCAAGGTCAGAGAATGCAAGATCAATATACAAAAATTGTGTCTCTATACACTAGTGATGAATAATCCAGAAATTAAATTAGAAAAAAATTAATTCACAATAGCTTCAAAATGAATAAAACACTTAGAAATAAATTTAACAGAACAAGTGCAAAACTTATATCCTGAAAACTACAAATACTGTTGAAAAAGTTAAAGATCTAAATAATGGAAACATGTTCATGTATCAGATGTATATTGTTGTATATTCATGTCTACTGTTAAGATGGCTATACTCCCCAAACCGACCAACAGATTCAATGCAATCTTTATGAGAATCCCAGCTGACTTCTCTGTAGCAATTGACAAGCTGATTCTGAATTCATATAGAATGCCAAAAAGGGGAATTGTATGCACTTTCTGTGACAGGCGAGAGTCTCCTCCTCTTGATTCAGAAAGAGGGTTTGACATCACAAGAAGGTTTTGCTATACTTTTCCCCAAATTCCCCTTAGGCTTGTGCTCAGAAAGAAAGAGCCTCTCTTGGCCTTCTATTCCCCTTTCCCATGACCCTAGAATCTTTGTCCTTTACATTTTGGTGGTGACCAGCTGCTGAGTTTCCTGTGTGTCTTTGTGAAGGCAGGAAACACAGAGAAGGTGCCTTGGAGACTGAGTGGCATGGCCTCTGATCCACCCCACCCAGCTCTCTGCCAAGGGCACTGGGGCAGCCTTGTGACCAAACGTGGTCCTCAGACACACAAAAATCTTCCTTCACACTGTCTTCTTTAAGCTAGTGCTCTCAACCAAGGGAGTTTCACAAAACATCTTCAGCTTTTAATTGCCTTGTTGTGTTCTTAGCCATGGTCTCAAATGAAATAGCAGAAGGTATGAATGTATCTGTTAAAAATTAGTTTGGTTGTATATAGCAGAAATACCTCCAATTATAGTGGCTTACACATAATAGAAGTTTAGTTTTTGCTCAGACAAAACAAAACAAACCCAAAATGTTGTGCATCCATACAATGGAATATTATTTAGTCATAAAAAGGAATGAAATACTGACACATGACATAGCATGGATGAACCTTGCAACATCATTACACTACGTGAAAGAAACCAGTTCACAAAAGACAACGTACTATGAGATTCCTGTAAAATGAAAGTCCAGAATAGTGAACTCTATAGAGACGGTAAGTAGATGAACAGTTGCTTAGGGTTTGGAGAGGGTAGAGAAAAGAGGGGAAAGGAGTGATAGCTGAAGAGTGCCAAGTTTCCTTTTTTTTTTTTTTTTTTCACACACACACACTGTATTTTATTTTTACAAGAGATAAATAGACTGACACCAAACATTGTACATGGATGACCACAACAAAAGCAACAATGATTGCAATTACCAAACATGAAACACACTCATACTATGTCATAATATTGACATTCAGTCCAGTAATCCTCCACTGTAACAGCTCCTTTACTTTGCAGTGAAAATTGATTTGTATATTCTTTGCCTCTGAGTCCTTGTGGGATTTTTTTTTTTTTTTAATTCAGACAGAAAGTCACAAAAATTATACTCATCCTCATCAGTTCACTCAGTCCCATGTAATTCATTTTTTTTTTCCATCTTGATCTTTTGTTAGCACTCTTATGAGTTCATCAGTTTTTCATTAGAGTTCTGAAAATGCTTATTCATTCAGTTCAGCAGTACAGTCAGTTACCAGAAACCTGTACTTGTCAGAGTCTTTTCCATGAATTTCTTGAAGATGAAACCCTTTTATAGGAACATATTTGCAAAATCATCAGAGTACACCCAGAACTGTCTGTAAATGACAAAAGACTTAAAAATGACCATGGTTAAAGATTTGATGAAAGTTCATAATAATGCAGTTGACAAGAAAATTAGTTATTTCTGAGATATACATTTTAAAGTAATAACTAGGATTATGACTTATAACATTATACCAGAACATATAAGATTTTTAGAAATTTCATGTAATGTCTGAAACATTTATATTAACATATTTCCATACAAATACAAATATAAGATTTTTAGAAATTTCATGTAATGTCTGAAACATTTATATTAACGTATTTCCATACAAATAACCCAAAGAAAGTTTAGTATTAGTTGTTTTGTTTGTTTTTTTATACTGCAGATTCTTATTAGGCATCAATTTTATACACATCAGTGTATACATGTCAATCCCAATCGCCCAATTCAGCACACCACCATCCCCACCTCACCGCAGTTTTCCCCCCTTGGTGTCCATATGTCCATTCTCTACATCTGTGTCTCAACTTCTGCCCTGCAAACTGGCTCATCTGTACTATTTTTTTAGGTTCCACATACATGCATTAATATACGATATTTGTTTCTCTCTTTCTGACTTACTTCACTCTGTATGACAGTCTCTAGATCCATCCACGTCTCAACAAATGACTCAATTTCGTTCCTTTTTATGGCTGAGTAATATTCCATTGTATATATGTACCACAACTTCTTTATCCATTCGTCTGTTGATGGGCATTTAGGTTGCTTCCATGACCTGGCTATTGTAAATAGTGCTGCAATGAACATTCGGGTGCATGTGTCTTTTTGAATTACGGCTTTCTCTGGGTATATGCCCAGTAGTGGGATTGCTGGGTCATATGGTAATTCTATTTTTAATTTTTTAAGGAACCTCCATACTGTTCTCCATAGTGGCTGTATCAATTTACATTCCCACCAACAGTGCAAGAGGGTTCCCTTTTCTCCACACCCTCTCCAGCATTTGTTGTTTGTCGATTTTCTGATGATGCCCATTCTAACAGGAGTGAGGTGATACCTCATTGTAGTTTTGATTTGCATTTCTCTAATAATTAGTGATGTTGAGCATCTTTTCATGTGCTTCGTGGCCGTCTGTATGTCTTCTTTGGAGAAATGTCTATTTAGGTCTTCTGCCCATTTTTGGATTGGGGTGTTTGTTTCTTTGATATTGAGCTGAATGAGCTGTTTATATATTTTGGAGATTAATCCTTTGTCCGTTGATTCATTTGCAAATATTTTCTCCCATTCTGAGGGTTGTCTTTTCGTCTTGTTTATGGTTTCCTTTGCTGTGCAAAAGCTTTGAAGTTTCATTAGGTCCCACTTGTTTATTTTTGTTTTTATTTCCATTACTCTAGGAGGTGGATCAAAAAAGATCTTGCTGTGATTTATGTCAAAGAGTGTTCTTCCTATGTTTTCCTCTAAGAGTTTTATAGTGTCCAGTCTTATATTTAGGTCTCTAATCCATTTTGAGTTTATTTTTGTGTATGGTGTTAGGGAGTATTCTAATTTCATTCTTTTACATGTAGCTGTCCAGTTTTCCCAGCACCACTTATTGAAGAGACTGTCTTTTCTCCATTGTATATCTTTGCCTCCTTTGTCATAGATTAGTTGACCATAGGTGCGTGGGTTAATCTCTGGGCTTTCTATCTTGTTCCATTGATCTATGTTTCTGTTTTTGTGCCAGTACCATATTGTCTTGATTACTGTAGCTTTGTAGTAGAGTCTGAAGTCAGGGAGTCTGATTCCTCCAGCTCCATTTTTTTGCCTCAAGACTGCTTTGACTATTCGGGGTCTTTTGTGTCTCCATACAAATTTTAAGATGATTTGTTCTAGCTCCGTAAAAAATGCCATTGGCAATTTGATAGGGATTGCATTGAATCTGTAGATTGCTTTGGGTAGTATACTCATTTTCACAATGTTGATTCTTCCAATCCAAGAACATGGTATATCTCTCCATCTGTTGGTATCATCTTTAATTTCTTTCATCAGTGTCTTATAGTTTTCTGCATACAGGTCTTTTGTCTCCCTAGGTAGGTTTATTCCTAGGTATTTTATTCTTTTTGTTGCAATGGTAAATGGGAGTGTTTCCAAAATTTCTCTTTCAGATTTTTCATCATTAGTGTATAGGAATGCAAGAGATTTCTGTGCATTAATTTTGTATCCTGCAACTTTACCATATTCATTAATTAGCTCTAGCAGTTTTCTGGTGGCAGTTTTAGGATTCTCTATGTATAGTATCATGTCATCCGCAAACAGTGACAGTTTTACTCCTTCTTTTCCAATTTGTATTCCTTTTATTTCTTTTTCTTCTCTGATTGCCGTGGCTAGGACTTCCAGAACTATGTTGAATAATAGTGGTGAGAGTGGACATCCTTGTCTCGTTCCTGATCTTAGAGGAAATGCTTTCAGTTTTTCACCATTGAGAATGATGTTTGTTGTGGGTTTGTCATATATGTCCTTTATTATGTTGAGGTAGGTTCCCTCTATGCCCACTTTCTGGAGAGTTTTTATCAGAAATGGGTGTTGAATTTTGTCAAAAGCTTTTTCTGCATCTATTGAGATGATCATATGGTTTTTATTCTTCAATTTGTTAATATGGTGTATCACATTGATTGATTTGCGTATATTGAAGAATCCTTGCATCCCTGGGATAAATCCCACTTGATCGTGGTGTATGATCCTTTTAATGTGTTGTTGGATTCTGTTTGCTAGTATTTTGTTGAGGATTTTTGCATCTATATTCATCAGTGATATTGGTCTGTAATTTTCTTTTTTTGTAGTGTCTTTGTCTGGTTTTGGTATCAGGGTGATGGTGGCCTCATAGAATGAGTTTGGGAGTGTTCCTTCCTCTGCAATTTTTTGGAAGAGTTTGAGAAGGATGGGTGTTAGCTCTTCTCTAAATGTTTGATAGAATTCACCTGTGAAGCCATCTGGTCCTGGACTTTTGTTTGTTGGAAGATTTTTAATCACAGTTTCAATTTCATTACTTGTGATTGGTCTGTTCATATTTTCTGTTTCTTCCTGATTCAGTCTTGGAAGGTTATACCTTTCTAAGAATTTGTCCATTTCTTCCAGGTTGTCCATTTTATTGGCATAAAGTTGCTTGTAGTAGTCTCTTAGGATGCTTTGTATTTCTGTGGTGTCTGTTGTAACTTCTCCTTTTTCATTTCTGATTTTATTGATTTGAGTCCTCTCCCTCTTTTTCTTGATGAGTCTGGCTAATGGCTTATCAATTTTGTTTATCTTCTCAAAGAACCAACTTTTAGTTTTATTGATCTTTGCTATTGTTTTCTTTGTTTCTATTTCATTTATTTCTGCTCTGATCTTTATGATTTCTTTCCTTCTGCTAACTTTGGGTTTTGTTTGTTCTTCTTTCTCTAGTTTCTTTAGGTGTAAGGTTAGATTGTTTACTTGAGCTTTTTCTTGTTTCTTTAGGTAGGCTTGTATAGCTATAAACTTCCCTCTTAGAACTGCTTTTGCTGCATCCCATAGGTTTTGGGTCGTCGTGTTTTCATTGTCATTTGTCTCTAGGTATTTTTTTATTTCCTGTTTGATTTTTTCAGTGATCTCTTGGTTATTTAGTAACGTATTGTTTAGCCTCCATGTGTTTGTCTTTTTTACGTTTTTTTCCCTGTAATTCATTTCTAATCTCATAGCGTTGTGGTCAGAAAAGATGCTTGATATGATTTCAATTTTCTTAAATTTACTGAGGCTTGATTTGTGACCCAAGATGTGATCTATCCTGGAGAATGTTCCGTGCGCACTTGAGAAGAACATGTAATCTGCTGTTTTTGGATGGAATGTCCTATATATATCAATTAAATCTATCTGGTCTATTGTGTCATTTAAAGCTTCTGTTTCCTTATTTATTTTCATTTTGGATGATCTGTCCATTGGTGTAAGTGAAGTGTTAAAGTCCCCCACTATTATTGTGTTACTGTCGATTTCCTCTTTTATAGCTGTTAGCAGTTGCCTTATGTATTGAGGTGCTCCTATGTTGGGTGCATATATATTTTTAATTGTTATATCTTCTTCTTGGATTGATCCCTGGATCATTATGTAGTGTCCTTCCTTGTCTCTTGTAACATTCTTTATTTTAAAGTCTATTTTATCTGATATGAGTATAGCTACTCCAGCTTTCTTTTGATTTCCATTTGCATGGAATATCTTTTTCCATCCCCTCACTTTCAGTCTGTATGTGTCCCTAGGTCTAAAGTGGGTCTCTTGTAGACAGCATATATATGGGTCTTGTTGTTGTATCCATTCAGCCAGTCTATGTCTTTTGGTTGGGGCATTTAATCCATTCATGTTTAAGGTAATTATCAATATGTATGTTCCTATGACCATTTTCTTAATTGTTTTGGGTTTGTTTTTGTAGGTCCTTTTCTTCTCTTGTGTCTCCCACTTAGAGAAGTTCCTTTAGCATTTGTTGTAGAGCTGGTTTGGTGGTGCTGAATTCTCTTAGCTTTTGCTTGTCTGTAAAGCTTTTGATTTCTCCATCAAATCTAAATGAGATCCTTGCCGGGTAGAGTAATCTTGGTTGTAGGTTTTCCCTTGCTGCTTTCAATAATTTTTCTTTGTCTTTAATTTTTGCCACTTTGATTACTATGTGTCTCGGTGTGTTTCTCCTTGGGTTTATTCTGTATGGGACTCTCTGCGCTTCCTGGACTTGGGTGGCTATTTCCTTTCCCATGTTAGGGAATTTTTCAACTATAATCTCTTCAAATATTTTCTCTGGTCCTTTCTCTCTCTCTTCTCCTTCTGGGACCCCTATAATGCGAATGTTGTTGCGTTTAATGTTGTCCCAGAGGTCTCTTAGGCTGTCTTCATTTCTTTTCATTCTTTTTTCTTTAGTCTGTTCCGCAGCAGTGAATTCCACCATTCTGTCTTCCAGGTCACTTATCCGTTCTTCTGCCTCAGTTATTCTGCTATTGATTCCTTCTAGTGTAGTTTTCATTTCAGTTATTGTATTGGTCATCTCTGTTTGTTTGTTCTTTAATTCTTCTAGGTCTTTGTTAATCATTTCTTGCATCTTCTCAATCTTTGCCTCCATTCTTATTCCGAGGTCCTGGATCATCTTCACTATCATTATTCTGAATTCTTTTTCTGGAAGGTTGCTTATCTCCACTTCATTTAGTTGTTTTTCTGGGGTTTTTTCTTGTTCCTTCATCTGGTACATAGCCCTCTGCCTTTTCATCTTCTCTATCTTTCTGTAACTCCAAGTTTCCTTTTGAGGTGATGAAAATGTTCTAAAATTGACACTTCTGATGGCTGCACGTATCTAAGAATATACTCAAAATCACTGAATTGTGTCATTTAAGTGGGTGAAATGTATATCTCAGTTTCTAAAAAGTGATTGTATTGGAAGTATAGAACAAGAACAAGTGCTTTGGAATCAGGCTGACCTGGGTTTGAATCCTTACTCTGCTATATATCAGCCTTGGACTGTGGACAAGTCATTCTACGCCTCTCAGCCTCACTTTTCTCATCTGTAAAGTGGATATAACGATCGTACTTACCTCACAGACTTGTTTGAGGATTAATGAGATAATGCATAACAAGACCTTAGCCTCAGTGTCCTGTACATAGGAAGACCTCAATAAATATCAACTGCCTGAAATATATCAGGGAACACCTGGGCAGGGGAAAACACATAGAGCAGCTGTCTGAGGCTTACAAGGCCTATTCAGATACCTGAAAATAATCTTTGTTAGAACAGCAGATTTTAGCCTTTAGTGTGGACAGCTATAAGAAATGGGTCAAAAATATCTCAAGGCCCAAAATGTAGTGACACCCAGGCAGAGAAGTTAGAGGTAAATATTTTTCCCAGGTGGAGGGGGGGAGGCTGCTATATTGCTCAGATTCTAATAAACGGGTCTCCCTAGATCTGCCAGCCCTACAGAGAATGAGGAGAGTGAGTTGCCCCACTCCTGCACACATTTCCTAAGCAGAAAGCTCAGGGGGAAAGGAAGGGTGAACAGAACAGCAGAATTATTACATTAATGGAATATGCAGAGGCTAGTTGTCCTTCCAGATCTTGATGAAAATCAGAGGAAGATCTAAGTCAACAGATGGGTTTAGCCTATGGGACAGCCATCTCTGGGAAAGAGAGGTTCTTCCATCACCCATGTGGAGAGATTTTGAGGAGTCTGGCAATAGATGCCAACATCATTTGTGGGGTCCCATGGATTCTGAGGGCCAATGGAGAAGAAAGCATTCACTTCTTGATGGAGCTGGTATCAGGTGGTGGTAGAAACAAGACTTCTCTCTCTAAACGAATCCCCAAGTGGGATGGAGTGGATTCTGCCTCATTATTAGTCTATTTTTCTCTGATTGTTGTTTCAGATGGTGCGGCTGGGGGGGAGTATGCATTCACTTAAAACTCCATACCAGAGACTACAACCCTACAGGCAAGCATATCTTCCATTACCACATTTTTTCTACTGTACATGTGAAACCATCGCAATTCTTGTTTTGTCACCTGTTTATCCCCGTCCTATGACCACAAATATACAGGCACATCTTGTTTTATTGCACTTCACTTCATTGCATTTTGCAGGTACTGTGTTTTTTACAAGTTGAAGACTTGTGGCAACCCTGTAATAAGCAAGTCTATTGGAGCCATTTTCCCAATAACATTATTTTTAAAATTAATGTATGTACATTGTTTTTAAAGACATAATGCTATTGAACCTTAATAGGCTACAGTATAGTGTAAACATAACTTTTATACACACTGGAAAACCAAAAAATTTGTGTGACTTGCTTTCTTGCGATATTGGATAGTTGCTTTATTGCAGTGGTCTGATACCTAACCCGCAATATCTCCAAGGTATGCCTGTATAATTCATTTTGCTTATCCATTTGCAAATGTTTAATAGCATTTCTTTCTGGTTACTGAAGAATCCAGTGTTTGGGAGAGCAAGTGAGTTTTTGATACATATCTACATTTTTATTTAATTGTAAACAAGTTTCATTGGCTCAAATTTAAAATGTAGAAATGAGTTGGTGAAAAAATTAGTATCTATCCCTCAGTTATTTTCTATCCCCAAGGACAGGCTTACTTTTTAAAAGAAAATTAGAAAAATGTAGTGCCACAAGAGGGCGCTCCTGGAAACCTGGTCTAGTGGTAAAGCCAACCATTCATAAGAGGAAGTATCTCTGGGAGAATGGATTCTGGAGAGTAGGCGTGTTTCTTGAGCACTTGTAGTCTCACTGGGCACATGCACAGGATCCCACTTACGAAACCCAGAGACTCCTGAAGTAGGAACACACCCCCAATGCTGTGACAGCTCACGGGCTCAGAAAAGTTCAGATATTTATCCAGAGCCACTCAGGTAAAAAGTAAATAAGATGAGATTCAGACCTAATGAGTAAATAAGATGTGGCACTGGCTCATGAGGGAGGGTTTATAACCTCAAGGACACTGGTCACCACTGAAACAATGCTGGTCACTTGTGTCCTCGGAATCAGGGTCACAGCAACCTGCCCACCAGCCAGGTGTTTCCAGTTGGGTCAGGAAGTTTCAGGAAGTTCCTGAATGTGTGAGAATAGCCCCCACCCTGACAATCACAGGGTCTTTGTCCAGCAAGCCCCCTTGTTGTTGAGGAGAGACCTTGTTAATGGGAAAGGGGTATCTAGGGTCCCTGGTTTGACACCCATCCCCAGACTAGGGAGTCTTTTATTACAAATAAATAACTTGGCATTTTATTCTACATATCATCCTTAACATAATACTGTCAGCATGAGTGTATCACCAAGAGTCTGAATGTTACTGAAATATTGTTGCACATGATGCAACCGACAAGGGATTAATTTCCAAAATATACAAACAGCTCATACAGCTCAATATCAAAAAAACAAACAACCCAATCAAACAAATGGGCAGAGGATCTAAATAGACATTTCTCCAAAGAAGACATCCATGTGGCCAAACAGGTACATGAAAAAAATTAGCGGTGCTCAACACCGCTAATTATTAGAGAAATGCATATCAAAACTACAATGAGGTATCACCTCACTCTGGCCAGAATGGCCATCATCAAAAAGTCTACAAATAATAAATGCTGGAGAGGGTGTGGAGATAAAGAAACCCTCCTACACTGTAGGTGGGAATGTAAATTGGTGCAGCCACTATGGAGAACAATATGGAGGTTCCTTTAAAAATTAAAAATAGAGCTACCATATGATCCTGCAATCCCACTCCTGGGTAAATATCCAGAGACAACTATAATTTGAAAAGATACATGCACCCCAATATTCACTGCAGCACTGTTTACAAAAGCCAAGACATAGAAGCAAACTAAATGTCCATCAACAGAGGAATGGATAAAGAAGATGTGGTATATATATACAATGGAATACTACTCAGCTATAAAAAAGTATGAAATAATACCATTTTCAGCAACATGCACAGACCTGGAGATTATCATACTAAGTGAAGTAAGCCAGACAAAGACAAATATAATATTATATCACTTATATGTGGAATCTAAAAAAAAAAAGATACAAATGAACTATTTACAAAACAGAAATAGACCCACAGACATAGAAAACAAACTTATGGTTACCAAAGGGGAAAGGAGGGCAGGGATAAATTAGGAAGTTGGGATTAGCATATACACACTGCTATATATAAAATAGATAACCAACAAGGCACTACTGTATAACACAGGGAACTATACACAATATTTTGTAATAACCTATAAGGGAAAAGAATCTGAAAAAGAGTATATATATCTATCTGATTCACTGTGCTGTACACCTGAAACTAACACAAAATTGTAAATCAACTATACTTCAATAAAAAATTATATATATATAGAAAATAAAGAAATATTCTAAAAATTTAGAGTCTGGGGGCATGAAGTACTGAGGATAAGACTGTGGACTTTGAGATTTCCCCCTTAAGAGGTGAGGATCTTTAGAGAAATTAGGCAACATCCCTGAAAACAGAGTTGAGAAAATGTGGCTGGGGAACCACCAAGGAGTTATAAGAGGCAGTGAGATGATATTTATTAGGATCTGGGAAGGGGGGCAGGAAGAGGGGTCAAGAGCAAGGAGAAGGGCAACAAACACTTATAAGTGTTTATCTAATGACACAGAAATCATTATGCCCATTTTACAGATGAGGAAACTGAGGCTTAAGAAGTTAAACAACTTGCCGAAGGTCAAACAGCTAATATCTGGCAAAACTGTTACCTGAACCTGGTGCAAGTGCCCCATGTCTTTGCATAATAACAGGCAGCCTCTCAGAAACCGTGGTCTTGATTCTCACCGGACCCCCACCAGCCCTTCCCTTCTCTAAGCAGTTTCTCTCAAATCCAGGAACAGCTGCATGCCTTTTGGGCAATTCTAAGCTCAGCTAGTTGTTGATCATTTGTGATGTGACCAGGTCACAGGCTCTTGCCTCTCCCTCTTCTGACGCAGGCCCCAGGCCCTGTGAACAGGGGAGGCAAGGAGACCCCACTCTCAGGCTGGTGCAAGTGCCGGGTCAGCGCCTGAGAGTGGGTGTCCTGTTGACTCACCCTTGTCACAGCCCTCCTAGGAGGGCACTGAGGTGTCACAGATGCTCTTGAACAAGACAGGCAGCTCTCAGCTAAGCTGCACATGGCAGCCATGACTGGTTTCCACCCAGCAAATATTGACTGAGCACACCTGTGTCTCGGCACAGCCAGGGCCCTCCTTTCCTGTCCAGTCACCATCTGCTGCAGTCACTGAGCCCCGAGGTGAGCAGCACGTGTGTGCCCTCCCTCCGCTGCTAACCCCACAGCCACTCTGCCCCATGTGGGCGCCCCACCTCTTTAGGACCTGGGCAGAGTCCATCACGGGTTGGGTCCAAAGACACAGTCTGTGTTCGCCATCTTGCTTCCAGTGCAGACACAGCTTATGCATGTTTTCTACTCAAAGTCGGTTATTTGCTCCCAGCAACAGTAGAGACAGATAAATAGCAACTTAAATAGTGCAGCGATTCCACTCTAGGAGAATCTACTCTCTTCACAAACTGAAGGCCTGGAGTGAGCTTGAGATGGAAGCTGTAAATCCATGGGTTCCCTTGGGTCCCTTGGTCCATCTCTCTGCTCCCACCCACCTTCCCTGGGGGCAGGGCTGTGTCGGGAACTGTTTGACAGCTGGCTCTTCAGGAGGACAAGGCCCTGGTCTCCAGCATTTGCCAATCCCTGTGGTGTGGATACGCCCTCCATGGCTCATTTCAAACCACCACCGTGATGACCCTGAGCACAGACTTGGGAAAAGACACGTAAAACCAGCTCTCACAGGCCAGCTCCAGGTGTTTCCAGCACATCCCTGTCTGGGGGGGAATCTAACATTTCAATCTGCAGACACATATTCATGTAGCCTTGCTCGGAAACACAGCCAACTGTCTACCAGGAGGAAAAGGCAGTCTCTTCCAAAGCAGGAGGACAACTTGTTGAGGGTGATATGCAGAGAGCACCTAAGTCATCCGAGGCAGATGGGGCAGGCTCCCAGGGGGCCATCTGAGCTGCATCTGGAAGCATCATCGGGCTTTGGGCAGGAGGGAAGGGTCTTACTCCAGGGAGTGGGAGCTGGTGTGAAGGCTGGAAGCTGATGGGGGTTCTTTCTTAGGCCCATAAGGGATGGGGAGTGACCCCTAAAGTGGGGAGGTTTTCCCAGTTATCTGTTCCTGCTGGGGCTCTCCCTCCCTTCTGTGCTCCCAATAGGAGGGTCTTAAAGGTCAGTGGGCACGTTGTCAGGGGTCATGAGTGGGGACCTATCTCTTCCCTGTGGGGAGGTTGGTGTACCCTGAGCCCGTGGGGTGGGTAGAAGGTTACGCTGGATGTTTTGCTCTGTCCAGACCCTGTTGGTTGCAAGAGAAAAGCTGAGAACTTGTCCAGCCAAGAACCACAAGGGAAACCAGTGACAAAGGAAGCCCAGCAGAAAGAGGCCGACTGATGTGGCTGGGGAGAGAGTCACCCACAAACTGAGGTTGGGCAGGAGCCATGCATGGGGGCTGGGCACAAGCCCAGGGTGGGGGCAGTCCCTCCACCAGGGGGCCTTCTCCAGCTTTAAAAGGTAACATAGCTGGCATGACTGATGGGATGGTTAAGACTAAGGTGAAAAGACCCTGTGAAAGCTGGACCATGAGACTCCCTAGGAGGACAGTTCACTGCCCCAGGAAGAAGGGCAGGTCCACCAGCCTGCAGCTCACAGACAGTGAGGGTCCCTGGGCCCTGCTGGGAGACCAGCTGAGGCTTCCTAGGCCAGCAGCCTTTGCAGTTCTGGGTTGCGGCTGGGGGTGCACGCCTGTTTGTGACACGCTTAGTGCAGGGGGAGGCGGCTGTGGTTGACCAAAGGTCACCTTGATCTCAGAGGCTGCTGAGATGCAGCCATAGGTCTTAGCATCAAAGATGGAGCCTCAGAGTGGTGAAGGGTGCAGGAAAAAGGCTCCTGAATGGCCTCAGTGTGACCCCGACAGCCGGACCCACATCACATACAGGTCCTGGGTGTGCTCTTGACACGGGAAAATCTTTGGCGTTTGTGAGTGATGGATGTTCCCACCTTTGGGTCACTTCCTCACTGACTTCCACCTCCTCTGATCTCTGGTGGTCCTGCAGACCTCTCACACTCAGGTCCCCAGGCTGGGCTCCCCTTCCTGCCCAGGGTCTCTAAAGGCCCAGCATTCTCTCCACTGGACAGCTGGGTTCCTTCTTGCCTTCACCCCTCACACCCAGTCCTTTGCCAAGTGATTCTACCGCAGCCGTGTCTCTCTATCCTGTCATCTCTGCCCTCCATCACTGCCCTGACTTAGCCCCTCATCTCTTGCCTGGATTTTACAATGTCTCCTGTCTGGCCCTGTGCCTCCAGTGTCTCCCGATAGGCCACGCTGCCCTGATTAATCCACTTAAAGCATCCTGTGATCCTGCCTCTCCCCTGTTCAAAGAGCTTCACTGATTTCCAGTTACCCACAGAATTTACTTCCGATGCCTCAGCCCGGCCTTTAGCATCATCTATGGCCCTGCTACTCGGAGTGTGGTCCTCAGACCTGAGGCTTCGGCATCACCCAGGAGCTTGTACGAAATGCAGACTCTCAGCCCACCCAGAGCTACTGAGTCAGAACCTGCTATTGAACAAGATTGCCAAATGAATCATGTGCATGTTCAAGTTGGACAATGCTGCTTTATGGTCTGGTTCTTCTTTTTAATATATGTGTAATCATGTATATATTACGTATATTATATGTATAGCATCAGTATATATATATCATCAAGTCATACATATATATGGTTTTTAAAAACATACTGAGAAGTCTGTCTCCTGCTGGCCCCAATTCCTCTCCCCAGAGGCAACCACTTCTATTATTTCTGATTTTAGTTTTTCTGTGGTTATTTCTGTGTCTCTAGGTAATGCGTCTGATGGTATTTCTGGAGTTTTCAAACTGAAACATCACCTAATGACTTCCTGTTAATCTAACAGGAAGATTTAACTCACTGATTCCCCCTCCCTCCCCAACCTGCCTCCTGTTCCACCTGCCAGTAGTTGGAATTGATGCTCACGCTGTTGGCTTTCCTCGTGTGTCTGGTGGATCCTTGGTTTTCCTCTTATGTTTAAAAAGGATCCAGGCAGCTCTGTGGGAAATCAGGCTCCACCTTAGGGTGGGGGCAGGGAGCTGACCTTTATGCTGGGGACCCCTAAATGTCAGAATAAGGAGGCTTTCCTGAGGCCCCAGTATCCACACAAGATGTCAAGTTTTCTCCAGGCCACTCATTCAGGGTTTTTGGGTTTTGTTTTTGTTTTAGAAGAGCCTTCCTGGCAGTGAGGCCCATAGCTGGTTTGCTGGAATTGTGGCAATCAGAGATCCTAGTACATAACAATCATGTCTATTGTGTCCTATAACGGAGGGGCTGTCATGGCCACAAAGGAAAGAACTGTGTGGCCATCGCTTCTGACAGGCGCTTCGGGATCCAGGCCCGGATGGTGACCACGGAAGTTCAGAAGATCTTTCCCACGGGCGACCCACTGTACATCTGCCTGGCCAGTCTTGCCACCAATGTCCAGACAGCTGCCAGGTGCCTCAAGTTCTAGCTGAACCTGTATGAGCTGAAGGAAGGTCAGCAGATCAAGCCTTACACCCTCATGAGCATGCCTCTTGTATGAGAGACGGTTTGGGCCCTACTACACTGAGCTGGTCATTGCCAGGTTGGACCCAAAGACCTCTAAGCCCTTCATTTGCTCTCTAGACCTTATTTGCTGCCCCATGGTGACAGATGACTTTGTGGTCAGTGGCACCTGCACTGAACAAATGTACGGGACATGTGAGTCTCTCTGGGAGCCCAACATGCATCGAAACCATCTCACAAGCCATGCTGCATGCTGTGGACAGGGAGGCAGTGTCAGGCATGGGAGCCATTGTCCACATCATTGAGAAGGACAAAATCACCATGAGGGGCTTCCCTGGTGGCGCAGTGGTTGAGAATCTGCCTGTTAATGCAGGGGACACGGGTTCGAGCCCTGGTCTGGGAAGATCCCACGTGCCGCGGAAGAGCTGGGCCCATGAGCCACAGTTACTGAGCCTGCGCGTCTGGAGCCTGTGCTCCGCAACAAGAGAGGCCGCGATAGTGAGAAACCCGCGCACCACGATGAAGAGTGGCCCCCGCTCGCCACAACTAGAAGAAAGCCCTCGCACAGAAACGAAGACCCAACACAGCCATAAATAAATTAATTAATTATTTTTTTTAAAAAAATCACCATGAGGACACTGAAGACCTAAATGGACTAACTCTGTTCCCAGAGTCCTTTTTTTTTTTTAAATAAAAGATTTTCTTTCACTCCTGAAAAAAAAAAAAAAAGAGCCTTTCTTTGTTGACATCCGAGAAAAAAATGCCTGGCCCCTGGATGGTCATGCCTGGGCTGGGTGAGGGTTGGGAGTTGACTATTTCGTGCCCAGACTGGTTCCCTGTTTCAGCCCTGTTCTCACCCCACCCTCCTCCCTACCTGGCCGTCTGAGTTCAGGGGCCCTGCGGTTCCTCTGGGCAGGTGGCTCCATCCTCCGCTGTGCCCCTAGGTGTGTGTTCTAGGTCACTGGTTCTCAAACTTGGCTGCACGTTGGGCTCACCTGGGTCATTAACGAAGTCCTGTCCCCTGGGCAAGACCCCAGAGATTCTGAGGTAATTGGTCTGGGGTCTGGCTCTGCCTTACTAAGCAGCCCTCTTCCTTTCCTCTCTGAGATTCCAGGCATCTCTGGTCTGCTGATTAGTTGCCTCCCTGTCTCTCTTTGATGTGATCGATACACTTAAACAAAATACATTTACTATAGTTTTAATGTTCCAGGGAAGGAGAGGACACACATGCATTTACTTGGTTCATGAACAGCTTGAACAAGAAGTGCAAAACCTCATTTCAGTCTACGTGTCCAACTTCATCTCCAGCCTCCCCTTTGCACTCTGTAATTTAGCAAATACAAACAAACTCCAAAATCATTCCCTTTCACCCATCTGCACGCCGCTCTTTCCCACATCTGTGACGTCACTCATGCTGCTCCGCTGGTAACGTCTAAGCCCAGAGACGAGCTGTGGATCAGCCTCTGCATCTCCTGATCTTCCCTCTCCTCTGAAACGGCTCCAACAGTTTCAAGCTCCTCATTCTCACACAGCCACAAGCAGAGGCAAGAGCCAGTGGGCAGCGAGGGGCAGGAGTTTCTCCTCTCCCTCCTTCCTCTTGTCAGGTGGAAGTCATTCTCAGAAGCTCTCAGGAAACTTTTCTTACCTATCATTGGCCAGAACAGGGCCACATGCCCACCACCAGAGAGCAGGGGAATATCCCCACCTACATCCCTGATCCAGGTATCTCGTCTTGACAGCAGAAGCAGTCAGGGCTCTGTTAGTAAGAAGAGGGGAGGCTCTGGGGGAGGAAGTGGATGGTGTTGATCACAGTATTTTATTTCTCCATTCCTTCTGTGTCCTCTTTGGGGAACTAGTTATCTACATGTTTGATCCCCATTGTCAGTCCATTTTGCTCTAATTGCTTCCCTCTTGTCTTCTATGTTATTTTCTCATCGTGTTTCCGATGGAGTTTTCTGTAGTGTTGATTCTGTTCTTTGTATTTTAAGTTCTGCAAAAGAATTAATTTTCTCCTCAATTATTTTATTTGCTGCTCCATCCTCCAACCCCCTTCATATTCTGATATTTTAATTCATCTTTCACCTCTGAGTTCATCAATCTTTTGCACACTGTTGTTTCTTTCCTTTATTTTGGAGGACCAAATATTTGGGTAGGTCTCTGTTAGTTGTTTTTTTTTTTTTCTGCTTTTTCATCTTTGATTGGAGTCTTTCTATTTGTTCTGCTATTTGCCTCAGCAAACCTGTGTATTTGGATTCCTTTTGACTTTGCTTTCTGTCAGGACCCTGAAGTCTGAGCACATGAGTTAGAGAACTAGATGTGATGCCTTGTATTCTTTGCTTGGTCTCTCAGCTGCCTGGGGAGGGCAGGAAGAGAGCATGGGCTCTGGGCATTGGGAGCTGGAGAACCCTGTGTGCTCCACGTGCTCCAGTTCTGTGAAAACCACAGAGAAACAGTTTCCTCCGAGTGGGGTCTTCCTGTTCCACGAGGAGCGCCCTGTGGGATTCCATTCCCTTCCCCTCCACCCCTTCTGACTGGGCCGGCCATGTGGTGTGGTATCGTGTGGTTCATGAGCTTTCTGTCCCCTCACCCCTCCTGCCCCTTTGTCTGCTGCCTTTCCCATCTGGGTCCATTGCTCCTGGAATGGTGTTTCTCAAACTGGGGTGCTTTGTAGTCTCGGGGTCCTGCAGGTGCTCTGTTAGAATGTTTACATTTCATGCTTTGATTTCAATAATAATCTGACAGTTAATAATCTGGTAATTCATTCTGTGCATATTTGGATCCTGCAGGTGCCCACCTTACAGCAAAGGCATTTTCAGGGCTGCGTTTGCTTTTGTGTTACAGCATCTTCACAGGGGGACCAGAGAACGGCACAGAGCATCGTTCTGATGGGGACCACCTGGTGCATGGTTTATGTGGAGGAGACAGGTGGGAGGACCGGCCATCAGGCAGGACAGGGCAGAGTGACAATAACAACCTGTGCTTTTGATGCCGGCACCGCTCTGAGTGCTGTGAGTGTGTTAAGTCAGTGACTCTGCCGACAGCTCTGTGAGGAAAGACCCTGACTACTGCCCTCTTACAGCTGAGGAGACGGAGGCACTGGGAGATCAAGGCCCTGCTCAAGGGTCTGCAGCCGGTAAGTGGACTGAGGGTTTGACACGGGCAGCTGGGCCCCAAAGCCTAATTTCTTACCCATTAAGCTGTAAGGCTCACGTACGTTCACCCAAAGGTTAATTCAGCTAAAAACAGTTTGCTGAAAGACAGTTTAGAGAAAAATCCATTTTCTAAATGGGTAAACTACTGAACAACCAATTTGCTGAATTTGATAAATTTATAAAATATTTATTTCTATCAATTCTTGATAAAATTTACAATGCTTTGAGTCAGATGGGTTACCAGAGCCTGTGAGGACTTTGGGGAGCAAAGCCCCCCGAGATCTGGCTTCAGACTGCCTCCCTGGCCTCAGGCCCCCTCCCTCTTCCTGTCAGTCTCCTCATCTCTCTGCCCCCCAGTCTCCCCTCTCAGGCCATCTTGTGAACTGACTTCTCTTTCTGTCTCCAGCAGGGAGCTGGGTAGAGAGACATGGAACATTGCTTTAGGTGCTCTTAGGAAGAAATAATGAAACCTGTCTACTAAAATGACAGAAATCTTCAAAAGCTGTTAAACCATTTATCCAAAATGAATTGCTTTAAACTTTATACATAGTTAAAAGAAAGAAGTTTCTGGTACATGGATAGATTTGATAATTTCGATGACTTGATCGATCATTCACTGAATTGGCATTTGGCAAATTGACCGCCTTCCGCCCCTCAGCACCTCTCAAACAGGCACGTGATGTTCAAAAGTTCCTGCCCTATAACTGTGAGGGGCGTATCTGACTTGTAAGCAGAGGTATGGGATTCTATCTCTGTAGCACCAACTTATAAAAGTTTATTAGCAGTAATGTAGTAAATAACCACTATAGGTGCAAATACCCAATGAACAACTTTCTTGTATGATTCCAGTAATAAGTAGATCAGTATTTATTCAATGGAGATTTCAAGAACGGTGCAATGTTATTTTTTTCAGGTCAATGAAGCAATTTACAGATGTATCAATTGTCACCTGGTTGAGTTTTGGTTAAAATGAGCTTGACTATTTTGAATTAGTGAACAAAGACTTTAATCAAATGTTGTACAACAAATGTATATGAGGTAGCATTCTTTGTTTTAAAGTTTAAAAGTAAATTAAACATATAACCTGATGTGAAGCTACAGTTTTTTCCTCCTAACCCCAGCATCAATGATTTAATTTCAGGAAAACAAAAACACCCATCTCATTACATTGGACTTGTGCTTGTCTTTTCTCCCTCAGACTCCCAGAAGAGGAATACATTCCAAGAGGGAGAAAGTATGAAGACTCTGGGGTCACCAGACCTCAGAGCATGTTCTACTCTCTGTTTGGGGTGTCCTTTCTTTTTAATTCTCACAACAGCCCTATGAAGTAGATACAATTATTATCTATACTATAGAAAGGCTACAAAAATTAAGTAAGCTGTCCAGGGTCACACAGCCAGTGTGTGGTGAAGTCCACTGCAGTGTAAGTTCCTTGAGGGCAGGGGCTTATCTTATTTTTCACTGAGCCTTCCCCCCATCACCAGCACCTACTAGGCACTCAGTCCGAATGTGATGGTTGAATGCTGAGCTAGTGAGAAACTGAGAAGGAAGATACTGTTCAGAGGAGAACCCCATGTGAGCAAGCAGAGGTCAGGAGGGCATTGGTGGGATGGGGCAGCTGAACTGGTAATTGCACCTCTTTTTTTTTTTTTAATTTTATTGGAGTATAGTTGATTTACAATGTGTTAGTTTCAGGTGTACAGCAAAGTCAATCAGTTATACATACACATATATCCACTCTTTTTTAGATTCTTTTCCCATATAGGCCATTACAGAGTATTGAGTAGAGTTCCTTGTGCTATACAGTAGGTCCTTATTAGTTACATATTTTATATATAGTAGTGTGTATACGTCAATCCCAGCCTCCCAGTTTATCCTTCCCTCCCGTCCCCCGCAGTGGAAACCATAAGTTTGTTTTCTACATCTGTGACTCTATTTCTGTTTTGTAAATAAGCTCATTTGTACCATTTTTTTAGATGCCCCATATATGCGATATCATATGATCTTTGTCTTTGTCTGACTGCACCTCCTTTTTTTTTTTTTTAAATCTGTCTTTTTTTTTTTTAATTATTTATTTATTTATTTATTTATTTGGCTGTGTTGGGTCTTCGTTTCTGTGTGAGGGCTTCCTCTAGTTGCGGCAAGCGGGGGCCACTCTTCATTGCGGTGCGTGGGCCTCTCACTATCATGGCCTCTCTTGTTGCAGAGCACAGGCTCCAGACGCGCAGGCTCAGTAGTTGTGGCTCACGGGCCTAGTTGCTCCGCGGCATGTGGGATCTTCCCAGACCAGGGCTCGAACCCGTGTCCCCTGCATAAGCAGGCAGATTCCCAACCACTGCGCCACCAGGGAAGCCCTGCATCTCCTTTTTAACATCAGTTGTTCCTGCTCTGTAGCCCTCAGGATAGTAAGGGATTTGGTATTTTATGACGCCAGGGCCTGAAGCTCCTTCATAAGGATTCCCACCCCTGTAACCTACCCAGTACAGTCCCTTTATGAAGCTGAGGTGATGCTCTAGGCTGATGGGGGAAGGGTGGTAACTGGGTGTAGTGACCGCAGGTTCTCACACTGCTCAGAGGAGGGCTGAACTGTGGTTTATGTACTCAGAGGTGGTAGCCATCCTTTGAAAGCGCAAGTCTGGTATGCAGCAAAAAATGGGCATCTATCAGCCTGAACGTGCTATGCAAGTCCTGCCCATCCAGGGTTGGGGCCAGAGTCTGGGGCATGGGAGAATTCCGGAGCTGGGGGCAGGGTACCCTGAGTTCCTCAGTCCTTACTCCTCAAATCCTTCTCCTCCCCTGCTTGGATTCTTATGTGTAATTCAGCCTCCCAGGCTCCTTGATGCTGGGAAGGGGGGTACACACAAGCCAGTCCCACATTTATGTTCTGGGTGATGCATTAGTCTCCATATATTGATCCAGTTTCTGGACTTACAGGTTTGAAGACTATAATGAGTCTGTGGCCATTCACTGAGGTGGGGACTTTTTGGCTGCATCACATAAACTGCCTTAAAATGTTCCCCACTTGCACTGTTATTCCCAAGTCCTCCCAGCCTTGCCCTCCCCTAGTCTCTGCTGGCCCATTTTCATCACCTTCCTTAGCAGATCGCACTCACCCCTCCGTGGACAGATGTCCCCCAGGTGTAAGGTTGCGTTCTTCTCATCCGCGGGGTTGCTGACCACACAGGTGAGGCGGCTGTTGAAGTGGCTGAGGGACAGGCTCAGGCTCAGGTTCCGGGAGCTGCGGGCTGGCCCCAGCGTCCCTCTCTGCTCCAGCTCCCTGGGGAGGCCCTGGCTCAGCCAGGTCACTGTCAGCTTCCCTGTGTTTCCTGGGGTTCCACACTCTGGACTGACATTGCACCAGCCTGATGTGTTAGATGATGAATGAATCTGGATCCCGGGGTGGGGGATGGGCTCTGGGGTGAGAGGGGATGGAAGAGGAACTGAGCTTCAGGGTTAGAGACTCATCCAAGTATATCACCTCTCTCACCTATGTGATGCAGCTCTGGGAGGTTTCTAACTATAGACCTGGGGAAGGAACCTACGCTCCCTGGCCTAAGAGGTTCTGACTCCCAGCCCACAGCCAGATGGTTGAGTCCCTTCCATGCTTAGTCCAGATAATTAAATAATCATGATTTATATAAAAATTATATAATTTTACATATACATGAAAATTATATATGGCAATTATATAATGTATATAATATAACATATATAATAACCACAACATGGGATGGGTTGAGAATATAGTGGAAATATATGTTTAAGTTCTTGTTTTGTACAAAGGAAAAACATAATACTGATTATCTTTAAATGTTGAAGTAAAAATTGAAGTTTAGTAACCAGTAGGATAAAAATACAAGGTGGTATTACTTACAAACTACTAGAGAAGTTTGTGTCGAAGAAAACACTATTAATCTAACAAAAGACAAGGAAGAAAAGAAGACACTATGGTAAATAGAAAACATTTTTTAAAAGTCTGTTAGGTACCTACATGTAAAAATGGAAATATTTGAATGAATTGCATCCCCCTATTAAAAGGCCAAGATTCTCAGATTAGGTAAAGTCAGCTGTATGCTATTTACATGATCTAATGACACAGAAGGATTACAAGAAAGAGAAGGGAAAATATAGACAAGGAAAATTATCTGTTACAGTTCTTATCCTTAATTTGGGTGCCCATCTCAGGAAAATACAGTTCTCCTAGTTAGCCTCTTAGTGCTTGGCAGAACTAAAATTTGGATAGTCAGCTAAATAAAGACTTTTCTGTCTCTGGAGGGTTCTAAGGCCATTCCTCTACACACATGTTCATGTGACAGAAAGAGGCAATATAATACTTATTTTACTAATTCATATGAAGGAGAGGTCACTGAGCCTTGAGGTGGACTTTGAACTGTTATGCAGAGAGTTTTTTGCACCTTCAGTTCTCAGTCACCTCAAGGGTGAGCTTTTGTTAAGAGCTCAAGTAACGAAGATTCTGCACAAGTCGTTTACAACAGGACTGAAAGCAGTTTCCTCTAAATTTTTGAAAATGAACATAAAATCCTTGAAGCCAAAGCTATTGGATGAATATGAAAATAAACAATCAGTAGACCTTCATGAGTGCAGTGAATGAGCCTGGCCTCACATGACATTTTGTTTATAAATTACAGAGTGTAGAAATGATACATGTTGGCTAAAATAATTAAAATCACCTTCACTGTGAAACAAGTTTCACCACATACAAAGTAAAGCACACTCTTTCCCTTTATTGTCTAGATATAAAACTCTCAATGCTGGGCTCATAAAAATCATAGGTTTAAATTTTGTTTTAGAGGAAATGTTCCATTCTCTCTTCAGATAAAACTTTTAGGTTTGTAGAACAATTGAATTTATGCCAGTAGTTTGGAGCATCTATGTCTGTAGTAGAAAGACAGCACTGTTGTTTGAGCTCAGCATTTGCATTTGGGTCAATAAATTTGTTGGTGATTCCACTTAAGAAAAAAAAAAGATAGATTAGGAAAGTGTCAACAAAATGATTACAGGTGTGGCAATAGTGACTACAGACCAAATAAAATTTAAGAATCTTGTGCCTTTGTATTATTTGTTTTCTAAGTCATATATTTTTCCCCTCAATTCCTTCAATACAGCTTTCTTTCACGTTTGACTAATTTTTTTCTAGTGTACCATTTTGATTTCATTTAATTGCCTTTTCTATACATTTTTAGTTATTCTCCTAGTGCTTGCCATGGGGAAAAAGTAAACATTCAAAATATTAACACCCTAAATTTATAATAGTATAGATTGGTAGATTTATAGCATCTTAGCTTCAATAGCATGCATTAATTCTGTTCCTGTCCAGTTCCATCAATGACTTTATTTTGTTATTGTCATGAATTACAGCTTTATACACTGTGTGCTCATTAACATAGGTTTATAATTTTGTTTTATGCATTTTCTTATATATCACATAGGAAACAAAAAGAGGAGCTACATATCAAAAATACAATAGCACTAGCTTCTATATTTAACAATACAGTTAAATATAGAAAAGATCACTTTTACTGGTGATCTTTATTTCCTCTTGTGGCTTCTAGTGCCCTTTTGTTTCAACCTGAAGGACTACCTATAGCATCTCTTGTAGGGCAGATCTACTAGCATTGAGTTCCCTCAACTTTTGTTTATCTGGGAATTTCTTAATTTCTCCTTCATTTTTGGATAGTATTGTAGATAATAGAATTCTTGTTTGACTATCATTTTACCTTCAGAACTTTAACTATATCATCCCACTATCTTTTGACCTACATGGTTTCTTATGACAAATGAGCTGCTCATCTTATTGAGGAGCCTTGTAAATACATGTATGTGACAAGTCAGTTCTTTCTTGCTGCTTTCAAGATTCTCTATTTGTCTCTGGTTTTCGATACTTTGATTATAACGTGTCTTGATGTAGGTCTCTGAGTTTATCCTATCTGGAGTTCTTTCAGCTTCTTGGATGTGTAGATGCATGTCTTTCATCACATTTGGGAAGTTCTTGGCTGTCGTGTCTTCAAATATTTGCCCTTTTCTCTCTCTTCTCCTTCTGGGACTCCCAAATGCATATGTTGGTACACTTGGTGATGTTCCACACAGCCCTTAGGCTCTGTTCATTATTTTTTTCATTCTTTTTTCTTTCTGCTCCACAGTTTGGGTAATTTCAATTGCCTTATCTTCAAGTTTGCTGATCCTTTCTTCCACCTGCTCAAATTATTGTTGAACCCCTCCAGTGAGTTTTTATTTCAGC
Organism: Balaenoptera ricei; assembly: GCF_028023285.1. Classification (NCBI taxonomy): domain Eukaryota; kingdom Metazoa; phylum Chordata; class Mammalia; order Artiodactyla; family Balaenopteridae; genus Balaenoptera; species Balaenoptera ricei. Next base: position 114,830,830 of record NC_082639.1, on the reverse strand, counting down.
CATTGTACTTTTCAACTTCAGAATTTCTGTTTCCTTTCATTTTATAATTTTGATTTCTTTATTGATATTCCCTATTTTTCATACATAGTTCCCCTGGGTTCCCTTAGTTTTTTCATAGTTTCTTTCAGCTCTTTGAGGATATTTAAGACAGCTAATTTAAAGTTGTTGTTTACTGTTTAGCCCAGGATCTGGGCTTCCTCAGGGATGTTTTCTGTCAATTTTTTGTTTTTCCTGTGAACAGTCCCACTTTCCTAAGTCTTTGTATGCTTTGTAACTTTTTTGAAAACTGGGTATTGTTAATGTTGTAATTGGGTAATTCTGGAAAGCAGATTCCACCCCTTCCCCAGGGATTGCTGTTGTTGCTTGATGAAAGCTGCAACTGTATGTTTGTTTAGTGAGTTTTCCAAACTATTTTTTCAAAGACCAAATTCCTTGTCATGTGTGGTCATTGAAGTCTCCATTCCATTATTTCTGTAGTCATCTGGTGACATGACAAAGATTTCCTTAAATGCATGGATCCAATAAAAAAGGAGGGTGGAAAGGTGTTTTGTTTCTTTAAAGCCCGTCAATGGAAGTCACCAGGAAATCTGATTTGGCCTTGCAGGGGTTGAAACTATGGCCAGCTTTCTATGATACCACTCAGAAATCTACCAGACAGATTAAAAAATGCAACCAGGAGGACAGTTTCCTGTTGCCCACACTGGCACCAGCAAGTCTCACCAGGAATGTGTATCATGTCGTTATGGCTGCCTGTCATGGGATTTTGGAGTGGGAGATGGTAGCCACTAAAAAACACTAAAATTTACCAGCTTCTTTCTTTATCCCTCCCATGAATGCTGCAAGTGTTTGACTAGACTTCAGAGTTTTTAAAATAGCTATTCAGAGAGTTCTTGTCATTCAGACAGTTCTTGTCAGCTAAATAGATTTTTTCTGTATGTGTGTGGAAGGTCCAATTTCTGAGTTCCTACACTGCCATCTTTTGTGATACACTCCAAGTGCATGTCTTCTTAATTTAAAATATTCTATCCAGATTTGGTGAGTATGAGTTATTTTGTTATTGTCAAAAATTACAGCTTTGTACACTGTGTGCCCATTAACATAGGTCTATAATTCTCACTATTCCTTTTTCCTCTACTTTTTGAATATATTCTATCCACATGCAAAGAAAATGTACACATAATTGCCCTCCTTCTTTACACAAATGCTAACATACTATGTACTCTTTTTCTTGTGACTTCTTTTTGCCTTAATAATGTAGCTTAGCAATTATTTCATAACCTCACATAAAGAACTACATTAATCTTTTGTATGGTTACATAGAATTCTACTGTATATCAATATCATACTGATCCTCTATTGTCTCCAATGAACATTTAAGTAATTTCCATATTTTTTTGCATTTTAATATCTTTCATAATTTCTGATTTTTTTGGTATATTTAGCCAATTTTGCCATGAAGAAAAAATTTTTATTTTTATTTTGTTAAATATATCAAACTTTTCTGGTTTCAGAGGTTTTTGATTGTCTGTGTTTTTGTTTTTGTCATGGTTAAGCTTTTCCTACTCTTGGATATTAAAAATATCATTCTGTGATTTTTTTTAATTTTTTACATTAAAAATTTTTGTGTGTGTGGTGTATTTTTTATTGTGGAAAAATATATGTAACATAAAATTTGACATTTCACCCATTTTAGGTGTACAACTCAGTGATATCAAGTATATTCACAATGTTGTGCAATCATCAGCACTATTTCCATACACATTTAAATCATTCTTCTTTGTGAAATTTATTTTGGTATGAAGCATGTTGTGTGAATTCAATTTTTTTTCTTGATGGCTAGCCAATTATCTCAAAACAATTATTGTGTGTTTTCTTGGACTTTCTATGTCTATTCAAGTGTTGATACCATGCTACTTTAATCATTGTAGTTTCATGGTAAGTTTTAATTTCTTAGGACTAGTCTCCTGCTTATGCTTATTTTTTAGAATGTCTTTGAATGGTCTTGCCTCTTATATTTTCATATAAAAAAACCTGCTTGAAAATTATAAGACACTGATGAAAGAAATTAAAGATGATACAAATAGATGGAGAGATATACCATGTTCTTGGATTGGAAGAATCAGCATTGTGAAAATGACTCTACTACCCAAAGCAATCTACAGATTCAATGCAATCCCTATCAAACTACCACTGGCATTTTTCACAGAACTAGAACAAAAAATTTCACAATTTGTATGGAAACACAAAAGACCCCAAATAGCCAAAGCAATCTTGAGAACGAAAAATGGAGCTGGAGGAATCAGGCTCCCTGACTTCAGACTATACTACAAAGCTACAGTAATCAAGACAGTATGGTACTGGCACAAAAACAGAAACATAGATCAATGGAACAGGATAGAAAGCCCAGAGATAAACCCACGCACATATGGTCACCTTATCTTTGATAAAGTAGGCAAGCATATACAGTGGAGAAAAGACAGCCTCTTCAATAAGTGGTGCTGGGAAAACTGGACAGGTACATGTAAAAGTATGAAATTAGAACACTCCCTGACACCATACACAAAAATAAACTCAAAATGGATTAAAGACCTAAATGTAAGGCCAGGCACTATCAAACTCTTAGAGGAAAACATAGGCAGAACACTCTATGACATAAATCACAGCAAGATGCTTTTTGACCCAGCTCCTAGAGAAATGGAAATAAAAACAAAAATAAACAAATGGGACCTAACGAAACTTCAAAGCTTTTGCACAGCAAAGGAAACCATAAACGAGACCAAAAGACAACCCTCAGAATGGGAGAAAATATTTGCAAATGAAGCAACTGACAAAGGATTAATCTCCAAAATTTAGAAGCAGCTCATGCAGCTCAATAACAAAAAAACAAACAACCCAATCCAAAAATGGGCAGAAGACCTAAACAGACATTTCTCCAAAGAAGATATACAGATTGCCAACAAACACATGAAAGAATGCTCAACATCATTAATCATTAGAGAAATGCAAATCAAAACTACAATGAGATATCATCTCACACCGGTCAGAATGGCCGTCATTAAAAAATCTAGAAACAATAAATGCTGGAGAGGGTGTGGAGAAAAGGGAACCCTCTTGCACTGTTGGTGGGAATGTAAATTGATACAGCCACTATGGAGAACAGTATGGAGGTTCCTTAAAAAACTAAAAATAAAACTACCATACGACCCAGCAATCCCACTACTGGGCATATACCCTGAGAAAACCATAATTCAAAAAGAGTCATGTACCACAATGTTCATTGCAGCTCTATTTACAATAGCGAGGACATGGAAGCAACCTAAGTGTCCATTGACAGATGAATGGATAAAGAAGATGTGGCACATATATACAATGGAATATTACTCAGCCATAAAAAGAAACAAAATTGAGTTATTTGTAGTGAGGTGGATGGAGTTAGAGTCTGTCATACAGAGTGAAGTAAGTCAGAAAGAGAAAAACAAATACAGTATGCTAATACATATATATGAAATCTAAGGGAAAAAAAAAAAGTCAGGAAGAACCTAGTGGCAAGATGGGAATAAAGACACAGACCTACTAGAGAATGGACTTGAGGATATGGGGAGGGGGAAGGGTAAGATATGACAAAGTGAGAGAGTGGCATGGACGTGTATACACTACCAAATGTAAAATAGATAGATAGCTAGTGGGAAGCAGCCGCATAGCACTGGGAGATCAGCTCTGTGCTTTGTGACCAGCTAGAAGGGTGGGATAGGGAGGGTGGGAGGGAGGGAGGGAGATGCAAGAGGGAAGAGATATGGGAACATATGTATATGTATAACTGATTCACTTTGTTATAAAGCAGAAACTAACATACCATTGTAAAGCAATTATACTCCAATAAAGATGTTAAAAAAAAAAAAAAGACTAGCAGAAAAGATCTTCTACAACTAAAGATACAAGGAGGGAACCACAGTGAGATGGGTTGGAGGTGTGGATATGTGGTATAGTCAAGACCCACACCCCTGGGTGAGTGACCCATAAAAGGGAGGATAATGACAATTGCAGAGGTCCTCCCCAAGGAGCAAGTGGTTGGAGTGAAACTGAGCAGGACCCTGCAGGCCCTTCCTGGGAACAGACCCCCTGTGTTCCCTGTCTCTTGTTAGTAGAAAAGCTTTAGACTCCTAGGCCTTCCCTAAATTCCAAAGAACAAATGTAATCAGAAAAATAAGAAAATGCAGAAACAATGGAAAATAGTTATGCAAGACAAAATAATAATTTAGCCATAAACAAAGTCAAGGACATTCAGTTTCTCCTCAAGGGCTATAGATAATATTCTGAGTCACATCCTTGAGTTGTTTTGCAGATATTAAAACCCCCATTACGTGGAAGAAGTTAACTGCTGACCAGCAGCACCTACACCCCAGACTGGTTAGAATCAGAAAGTTGATGATGTTGACTCCTGAGATACCACCTGTTACCTTACCACCAACGAATCAGAAGAATGTCCACTGTCTGATCAGACACCCTGCAATGACCTCCCTAACCTTGCCATTAAAAACCCTTCTCCAAAATACATTGGGGAGTTTGGATCATTTGAGCATGAAGTGCCCATTCTCCTTGCTTGGCCCTGTGCTGGTTGCCTTGTAATAAGCACTGTATTTTCCTTCACTGCTTCTCAGTGTCAGTAGATTGGCTTTGCTATGTGTTAGGCAAGTGGACCCAAGTTTGGTTTGGTAACAAGAGTCCCACTTCAGGCTACCCAGTCTGGGGGTCCTGCACCAGAAAGACAAGCCCATAACATTTGGCTTTGAAGGCCAGCAAGGCTCATTTTCAGGAGAGCCAGAGGGCTGTAGGAAACAGAGACTCCACTCTTAAAGGGTGCACACAAAATCTCACACACTCTGAGACCCAGGACAGGGTAGTAATTTGAAAGGAGCCTGGGTTGGAACTACCTATTGAGCTTGGAGAGCCACTGGGAGAGGCAGGAGACAACTTGAGCTCACCCTGGGGACATTGATGTTGGCAGAAGCCTTTTTGAGAGCTCGTTCTTCCATGAGGACATTGGTGCTGGCAAACACCATTTTGGAACCCTCCCTCTAGCTTATTAGTGCAGGGACCCAGCACCACCTACAAACTTGTTGGCCCCAGTACCATCCTGGGATGCCTTAGACCAAGCAGCTAGCTGGGGGAAGAGGAGTTCACAGCCCTACCCACCAGCAGGCCAGCTGCCTTAGGACAGCTGTTCTCTGGAGGGCACAAGACCTGAGCCTGCCAACCAGTGTGCTGGTACTAGCCCTGGGACCGCCTTGCTCTTGGCCTTGTCTGGGCCGTGGCCCCTCCCACCAATAAAATGACACCAACTCTGGGACACCCAGGGCCCTGCAGCCAGAGACCCTGAGACCTGGCTCTGCCCACCAGTGGCCAGCAAAGCCCAGGAACCCACTGTACCCCAACACCCAACACCAGTGGGCTGATGCCAGCTCTAGGAGCTCCAGGACCCTATAGCCAGAAACCTGGAATCAGGCTTTGCCTACCAGTAAGCCAGCACCAACCCCCCGACTCCCTTGGTGCCATCACTGCTTACCAGTGAACCAACACCAGCTCCAGGACCCACCAGCCCTGCAGCCAGAGATACCAGTAATCAAAGCAATATGGTATTGGCATAAAAACAGACACATAGATCAGTAGAACAGAATAGAGAGCCCAGAAATGAACCCACACTTATATGGGCAATTAATCTATGACAAAGGAGGCAAAATATACAATGGGGAAAAGACAGCCTTTTCAATAAATTATATTGGGGAAATTGGACAACTACACGCAAAAGAATCAAACTGGACTACTTTCTCACACCAAATACAAAAATAAATTCAAAATGGATTAAAGACTTAAATGTAAGACCTCAAAGCATAAAACTTCTAGAAGAACACATAGGCAGTATTGCAGTATTCTTTTTTTTTTTTTAATAAAATATTTTATTTTTATTATTTTAATTCATCTAAAAGTAACTTTAAAATAATAATGGTAACAATTATTGGATGCTATAGGGAAGTAAAATGAATAATAACAATGTCATAAGGGATAGGAGTGGTAGAAAAGAATTGTGAGTACTTTATTATGAGGTTCCTGAACTACCTACACATGAAGCAATAGAGTGTTACTTGAAGGTGGACTTAAATTAGTTAAACATGCACATTACAAACTCTAGGGCAACCAAAATACAAAATTTTTAAAAGGAGGGTATTGGTATTGATGTGCTAAGAGAGGAGATAAAGTAAAATAACATAAAATACTGAATTAAACCAGACAAGGCAGAAAAATGGGAGGAAAGAAACAAAGAACAAAGACATCAAATAGAAAACAGTTGCAAACAAGGTGATATTAATTCAACTATGTAAATAATAATTTTAAACATGAAAATCTAAAGATACCAATTAAAATACAAAGACTGTTTAATACAGATACATTAAAAAATCAAGACCCAACTATGTGTTGTATTACAGAGTCCACATTCAATATGAAGACTCAAGGATAAAAGTAAAATGTTTAAAATATACAATGTTAACAGTAATCATTATAAAGCTGGAATAACTTTGCTAATTTCAGACAAAGCAGGTTTAAGGGCAAGGAAATTTAACAGGGATGAGAGAGATATTAAACAATAATAAAGGGAGTCAATTTTACAAAAAGACATAAAAACTCTAAATGTGTATGCATTCGACAACAAAGCATCAAGTCACCTGAGGCAACAAATGATAGATCTGAAAGTAGAAATAGACAAATACACTATTGTAGTTGAAGACACCAGCACCCCTTTTGTAGCAACTGATAGGTCAAGCAAGCAGAAAATCAGTAAGCATATTATTGACAGAAATCAATAAATGAGCTATAATAGGAAAAAGAGTTTTATTCCATCAGAACTGAGGACTATAGACTGGGAGACACAGATTCAAGAAGCACTTGAATTATGTTCTGTTGGACTACAAAATGGGAAAGGCTTATGCCAAGTTACATAAGTCATTTGTCAAGAATTATAGCTAAAGCTGGCAAGAAGTAAGGGTGCTTGTTAAGCAAGGAGTGGTTGGGGTCTGAAATGGTTGCACAGTTAGAAGAAGAGACCTTGAGACCATGAGTTTGTAGCTGGCAGCTGCTAGCAGATACTATTTTGAGAATGACTGGTGGTATCCTTGAGTCTGATACAGTTTAGAAAATTCAAGTTCAAGATACAGGAATGTGTCTGATATCACATCTACAATAGCAACCCAGCTTCATTTTGGATGCCTGAACCATGGTTAATTTTGATTTTTAAATGCATTATTTTCTTCAGTATTTTTTTTTAAACATCTTTATTGAAGTATAATTGCCTTACAATGGTGTGTTAGCTTCTGCTTTATAACAAAGTGAATCAGTTATACACATACAATATGTTCCCATATCTGCAGTATTCTCTTTGACATCATTCTCAGTAATTTTTTTTGATTTGTCTGCTCAAGAAAGGGAAACAAAAAATAAACAAATGGGACTACATCAAACTAAAAATCTTTTGCATAGCAAAGAAAACTATCAACAAAATGAAAAGGCAACCTATTGAATGGGAGAAGATATTTGCAAATGATAATATCCAGCAAGGAGTTAATATCCAAAACAGACAAAGAATTCATAGAACTCAACATCAGAAAACACACAAAAAGAACCCAATTAAAAATGGGCAGAGGATCTGAATAGATGTTTTTCCAAAGAAGACATGCAAATGGTCAACAAGCACAAGAAAAGATGCTCAATATCATTAATAATCAGGGAAATGCAAATTAAAATCACAATGAGATATCACCTCACACCTGTTAGAATGGCTATTGTCAGTAAGACAAGAAATCAGTGTTGGTGAGGAAGTAGAGAATATGGAATTCTCGTGCACTGCTGTTGGGAATATAAATTGGTGCAGGCACTATGAAAAACCATATGAGATTCCCCAAAAGATTAAAAATAGAACTACCATACAATCCAGCAATTCCATTCCTGGACATCTATCAGAAGAAAATGAAAACACTAATTCAAAAACATATATGCACCTCTATGTTCATTGCAGCATTATTTACAGTAGCCAAAACATGGATGTGACCTAAAGTGCCCATTAATAGATAAATGGATAAAGAAGATGCAGTATACATATACAATAGAATATTATTCAGACATGAAAAAGAATGAAATCTTTCCATTTGCTATAACATGGATGGACCTGAGTGGTATTATGCTAAGTGAGAAAAGTCAGACAGAGAAAGACAAATACTGTATGATTTCACTTACATGTGGAATCTAAAAAACATAAGAAATAACCAAAACAACTAAATAGAAACAGAATTGTAGATACAGAGTACAGTGGTTGCCAGAGGGGAGAGTGGTAGCAGGAGGAGAGAAATAGATGAGGGAGATTAAAAGGTGCAAACTTCCAGTTGCAAAACAAATGAGTCATGGGTATCAAATGTACAGTGTGGTCGATGTAGTCAATAATTATGTAATGTATTTGTTTGGTGACAGGTCATACCTAGATTATAGTGGTGATCATTTTGAAATGTTTAGAACTACTGAATCACTATGTTGTGTAACATGAACTAACATAGTGTTGTAGGGCAATTATACTTCAAAAACAAACAAACAAACAAACTTACAGAAAAAGAGATCAGCTTTCTGGTTATCAGAGATGGGGTGTGGGGTTGGAGGAACTGGATGAAGGCAGTCAAAAGATTCACTCTCATTTATAAAGTAAACAAGTACTAGGGGTATAATGTACAAAATGATAAATGCAATTAACACTGCTGCATATTATATACAGAAGTTGTTAAGAGAGCAAATCCTGAGTTCTCATCACAAGGAAAAAATCTTTTTCTTTATTTCTTTAATTTTGTATGTTTATGAGATAATGGATGTTCACTAAATGTAATAATTTCATGATGTAGGTAAGTCATATCATTATGCTGTACACCTTAAACTTACACATTTCTATATGTCAATCATATCTCAATAAAACGGAAAGGAAAAAATAAATGTTTTGTAGAATTTATCTCTGAAGCTGTCTGGTCTTGGATTTTTGTTTGTTGGGAGTTTCTAAATAAAATTCTCAATTCAGTTTCATTACTTGTAATTATTCTGTTCATACTTTCTATTTCTTTCTGATTCAGTCTTGGGAAATTATATGTTTCAAGGAATTTATCCATTTCTTCTAGGTTTCTATTTTATTGGTGTATATTGTTCATAGTAAATTCTTATGATCCTTTGTATTTCTGTGATGTCAATTTTAGCCTCTCATTCATTTCTTATTTTACTTATCTGGGTCCTTGGCTTTTTTTTTTTTTTTTTTTTGGTTTTTTTTTATGCGTCTGGCTAAAGGTTTATCAATTTTGTTCATCTTTTCAATGAAATAACTCTTTGTTTCATTGATCTTTTCTAAAGTTTTTAGGCTCTAGTTCATGTGTTTCTGCTCTGATTTTATGATTTCTTTCCTTTATTAAATTTGGATTTTGTTTATTCTTCTTTTTCTAGTTCTTTTAGGTGTAAGGTTAGGTTGTTTGAGATTTTTTTCTTGTTTCCTGAAGTAGGCTTGTATTATTATAAACTTCTCTCTTAGAACTACATTTACTGTGTTTCATAGATTTTGGATCATGGTTTTTATTTGACTCAGGTATTTTTGATTTTCCCTTTGACTTCCTCAGTGACCCACTGGTTATTTAGTAGCATATTGTTCATCCCCCACATTTTTGTGTTTTTTGCAGTTTTTTTTCTTATAGATGATTTCTAGTCTCATAGTGTTGTGTTCAGAAAAGATACTTGATATGATTTCAATCTTTTTAAGTATATTGAGACTTGTTTGCGGGCCTAGCATGTGACCTATCCTGGAGAATGTTCCATGTGCACTTGAAAAGAATGTGTTATGCTGCTTTTCAAGGTTATATTCTATTAATATCTAATATGTCATTTAATTTCAGTGTTTCCTTATTGATTTTCTGTGTGGATGATCTGTCCATTGATGAAAGTGGATGTTAATGTCCCCTACTATAATTGTGTTACTGCAAATTTCTCCCTATATATTTGTAATATTTGCTTTATATATTTAAATATTCCTATGTTGGGTACATATATAGCATCTATATTTACAATTGTTATATCTTCTTGTTGCATTGATCTTTTTATCATTACATAATGTCCTTCTTTATCTCGTGTTACAGGCTTTGTTTTAAAGTCTATTTTGTCTGATATATGTATTGCTACTCAAGCTTTGTATGTCTGAATTTGTCCTTCAAAGGACAGTTTTGCTGGATAGTCAATATATGTTTGAAATTTTTTTCTCTCAAAACTTTGAATTTGTCATCCCAGGGCTTTCTGGCCTCCATGGTTTCTGAAAGCAGATGCTAATCTTTTTTTCTTCTTTCTTTTTTAACATCTTTATTGGAGAATAATTGCTTTACAAAGGTGTGTTAGTTTCTGCTTTATAACAAAGTGAATCAGTTATACATATACATATTGGGGATTCTTTATGAGATGAGTAACTTTATTTCTTTTCAAGATTCTCCATCTTGCTCTTTTAATAATCTAATTATATGACTAGATGTGGATATCTTTGAGTTTAACCTGGTTGAATTTCATTGACTGTGTAGTGTTTTTTAAAAAAAATAAATTTTAGGAAATGTACTGACAATATTTTTTCACAATTTTTCCTCTTTCTCCTCTATTTCTAGAAATCCATTATGTGCATCTTGATATGATTGTTGGTGTCCTATAGGTCTCTGAATGTCTTTCTATTTTTTTCTTCATTATTTTTTCTTTCTCTATTTCAGTTTGGATAATCTAAGTTGCATATCTTCAAGTTCACTGATTACTTTTATTTCTACTCGTATCTGTTGTTGAGCTCCTCCAGTGAATTTTTCACTTCAGTTATTGGATTATTCAACTCCAGAATTTCTACTTGGTTCTTTGTTATAATTTTTATATCTTTATTAATATTCTCTGTTTGGTGATTCATTGATCTTATATTTTTCTATAGTTCTTCACACGTGATTTTCTTTTGTTCTTTGAAGATATTTAAAATAGCCAATTTTAAGTTTTTTCAGTAAATCCAATATTTATGCTTCTTCAGGGATATTTTATTTTTATCTTTGGGAATGTATCACATATTCTTGGTTCTCTGCATATCTAATAAGTTTTTGTTGAAAACTGGTCATTTAAAATAATATAATATGGCAACTCTGGAAATCAGATTCTCCCCCTTTCTAGGGCTTGTTGCTGTTTTTTGTTGTACTTTTTCTTGTTTGCTTAGTTACATTTCTGAAGTAATTCTGTTCATTCACATTCTTTGTTGTGTTTGACTACTGAAGTTTCTGTTTGTTTAGCTTAGTAGTAAGCTAATGTTGGGTAGAGATTTTTTTTTTTTTTGGTTGGGCTGCACGGCTTGCGAAATCTTGGTTCCCCAACCAGGTATCGGACACCAGCCCCCCTGCAGTGGAAGCTCGGAATCCTAACCACTGGACCACCAGGGAATTCCCAAGATTTTTTTTTTCAATGCCTGGACTCTTATCTTCTTTGCTGAGAATCTCTGTGTGCATATTGGCTTTATCTTCCATACTCATCCAGGCCTTTGACAGCTGTGCCTTTAGGCTTCAATTTGTGCTTGCACAGAGGCCCAATGTTAGCCAGGGCCTTCTCAGGCCTCTTTGCAAATGCATACAGCCATATTCATATGCCTATATTTCTAGATTCCCAGAAATATATCAGAGCTTTTCAAAACCCCTCATTCCCCAGCTCTCCCTTATAAGATTTTAATTAGTCTATAGTTTGCATGAACTATTATTCAATACTGTAGGCAGCCCAAAGTTAAACAATTGCCTGTAATTGCTTTTGTCAAACAGTAGAATTCCATGTTAGGTCAAATACAGATTTTCCTGAAGTGGGGTCTTCAGAGGTACCACCAGATATGTCAAATCATGACAAATTTATTGGGAATGAGTCTTTGAAATGGCTTTATCTGGTGGCTGCAAGGTTGCTGGTGTTCACCAAGAATACAGGCTATTGTTTTTCAGGTGTATTGTGCTGTTGGAGAGCAGAGACTTAAGTAGGGAAAGTTAAAACACCACAAACCTTCCTGTCCTTATTGTAATTCAGCTGTTTTTCTTGAATAAATGCCTGTCAGGTTACTGTGTGTCATAGTTATTTTCCAGAGTTCTGAAAAAGTTCTCTGAAAGGGAAGCCGCTTCTCTCACTGATTTTAGAAAGGAGAGAATTTTTGAAGGTTCTTACTCTGACATTTAATACCCTTCACATTTTAACATGCATGTTAAATTATTATGACTATAGTTGCTCGGTATTTACCTACTTTTCCCTGAATGACTCATTGAAACCACCCATCATCCTCTTATTATTTTTTAAAATTTTAGTGCTGTTTATTTTTTATTAAAAATATTAAATGTAATTTTTTTAACTGGCAAATTATTAGTTCTATTACAAAGGAAGAGGAGAGGAAGAGAGGAAGAATAGTTATGGCTAGTCTGCACCTGCTACTGTCTGCTTCTCCCTCCAGCCCAGCTCTGGGTCTTCTCCGCTGCTCTGTAGTAAACCACACATGGCTGGCTTGGTGGCTGTAGTCTTTCACCCAGGAAGGGTGATCATGGAAAAGACCATAATTCAGATCCTCTCACCCCAATTTTTCTTTACCTAAGCACCTAACACTCCTCCCAGGCCTGCAGTTTCTTCTCACATAAGGAAACAGTCAACTTCTATCTCCCCAGGCCTTTCACAGTCATGACTTAAGTTTCTCAGAAACTATATTCTCTTGAGCATGTCCATGGCTGGGCTGATGTGGAAGCTTGTAAGCATCTTGCCAGTTACTTAAAATACAACCTTGAGCAAGTTATTTAATCTCTTTGTACTTTCAAGATGCTCCTTCATTAGATGCATGTAATGCTTAGGAAATATCACGTTTTAAGGATTTAATTAAGCATATATTGTAGATTAATTGAAAGAACACATAGAATAGATATTCAATACATGTATTCTTCACATAACTAAGCACTCCACTGGGATATTTTGCTCTTTGGAAATCAAATAAAATAGATATGACCACCCCTGAAGTCCCTTGGACATCCAGAGAGTTCCCGACACTTTCTGTGCATTCTCGGGAGCTTACTTTCTCCTGGTCACCTCTCAGATCTCCTCTTCCTGGACTCTCCATATCACTGGACTCTACATTTCTCTCCTATCTGACTTTCCTGACGCACACTTTATGGTGCTGTAGATCCAGGCCTGCCTTCCTTCAATTCCCCAAAGATTCCTGGCACCAAGTGTTTGTGTTTGGTAAACTCTTTCCAAATTTTCTGCAGTTGGCATGTGTACTTGTTTATGTGTTATGCCTTAGCACAGGATGGTTGGTATGCTGAAAATGAGGTAGATATTTTAAAAGTCCCAGTTGTTTTGCCAGCATGTAAAGTCTACTGTCTGGCTTTCTCCCAGTGTCCCTGGCCTGCACCACATTGCTGGTTCCCTCTCTCTAGGCTCCTCCTCCCCACTGCCCTTAAGCAAATGATCTTCAAAAACCAAACAGTTCTCTGGGGCTTCCCTGGTGGCGCAGTGGTTAAGAATCCACCTGCCAATACAGGGGACACGGGTTCGAGCCCTGGTCTGGGAAGATCCCACATGCCGCGGAGCAACTAGGCCCGTGCACCACAACTACTGAGCCTGCGCTCTAGAGCTCGCGTACCACAGCTACTGAGCCCGTGTGCCACAACTACTGAAGCCCGCGTGCCTAAAGCCCGTGCTCCCCAACAAGAGAAGCCACTGCAATGAGAAGCCCGCGCACCACAATGAAGAGTAGCCCCCGCTCGTCACAACCAGAGAAAGCCCGCGCACAGCAATGAAGACCCAATGCAGCCAAAAAAATAAATAAATAATAAATAAATTAAAAAAAAAACAAAGAGTTCTCACACAAAAATTGCTCACAAGAGGTGTAGGGACATGGGGAAGGGGAACATACCAGACTTGTTTCCCATCACCCTGAGGGTGGCCAGTGGGTGAGCTGCCTGTATGTTGCCTCCATACAGAAGTGTCTGACCACAGGACTCATTACCTTTTCAGGTAATTCCCCCATTACTAGATGGGGTTGGAGGGAATAAGCCAGTGCTAGATATTCTCTTGTCTGAGATGCTGCAGAGCACTTCAAGGGAGCACAGAATGGACTCACGTGAGTTGTCTGAGGCCACAGAGTGGAATGGGACAGTGGCTGTGATATTGGAAAAATTTTTTCTAGAGTTTGTTGTTGAGAGTCCAGACCCTACACTTGCTTCACTGTGTGACTTTTTGCAGGTCATGCAGCCACTCTTGGTCTCACGTTTCACACCCATAAAATGGATTTAATACGCAGCACCCTGAATACCTTGAGTGCATGGTCGTGGGGCCAGTCTTGCGGATGCAGCATTGGGGTCTGGGCAGCTGAGGAGAAAGGCTCAGTGGGCAGGAGAAGGAGGCACGGACCAGTAGTTAGGTAGATGGTGCTGATTCTGTAGGGTGTGGACCCAAGAGTTCTCCGATGTAGTGGGGTATTCAGTCTGGTGAGAAGAGGCGAGAGCCTGAGCCTCAGTGGGTGGGAGTGAGTCTGAGGCAGCTGAGGCTGTGGCCAGGAGGGGTGTGTAGATATCTATCCCTGCCCCTCTGTGATAGCAGGAGCAGGCCTGGCAGTGGCTTAAAGGGAAATGGTGGGTGTGATGCAGACAAGACTCTATCAGATACTGTGGGGGTCTGGCTTTGCCCTGTGTGTAGGACGGATAACTGGTGCTAGTGGCAGCTAAGAAAGCCATAAGAGTGCAAGCAATTGATAAATGCCAATATTTGTACTTGGCATGTGGTGAGTTGACACTTTCCACAATGGGCTTTAGTTTTTTGCTAACAGCTTCTTACTTAGGCAATGGACAGTTGAAGTTTACGGAAAATCAAAAAGGAAATATATCTCATTAAACGGTGTAAAGACAGAGGACAATCGACCAGAGCAGGAGAGGTCTTGCCCACCTTGGCTGTAATAGTGTCACTTCTATGTCCAACCATAGGCTGACATTGGTGAGCAAGGCGGCCTGGGCTGAGCTGTTAACCAGGGGAAACTAGTAAAGGGATTACAATGGGTGCAGGGGTAAGGAGTTGAGATCACCACACTAGCATGACCACAGGAACGGGGCCTCTCCAACATAGTACAGGCATATCATAGAGTGGGGTTGTTTATATATTTTATTCTGCAATTGTTTATTGAGGTCCTACTGCAGGTTCTGGGGATAATATGAAACATCTGAATGGCTTATTCTAGACCTGTGAGCTGACATCCCAGAACTAACATACTAGCCCCACCCTTAGGGTGGGGAAGAGCCCAAGAGCTCTCAAGAGTGAAGCTTTTCCCCTCCTCTTGCTCTTGCTTCTTAGATGTTTCCTTTGCAGCTGAACAGACTGGCAGGCAGCACTGATGGGGTCCTGCTCAGAAGACCCCACCTCTGCTGGGCCTCCTGGTCCCTGGGATTCGCCAGCCTCCTCCTCAGTGAGTAGCCTGGCTCTCTGGGGGTGGGCAAGCCAAGATACAGGGTCTCCCTCTCTGTCTGATGTCTTAGGTTGTGTTGAGGCTGGGAACCCTGAGTGGAGGCAGCCTTGGCTAGAGTAAGGGATCCGTTACTAGGGAGGTGAGGTAGCTACTGCTGCCATAACAGGGAAGCCAGGAGAGTCTGGAGCCAGTTGGGGAGAGGGATGGAGAGAGATATAGAAGCCGGCTCCTGGGGGGCCGAAGGAGTGAGAACAAGTGTTCCCTGACCTGACAGCCTCTGCCACTGTCCTACAGAGAAAGGCGCGGACCTAGAACCCTGTGTCTGAGCTGAAGGAAGCAACTCTAGTCTGGTTTTCTTGGGCAGGATGCAGGATACTGAATACAATAAAATTCTAATTTTGTAAAAGGAGGGGCAGCGTCCAAAATTTAAGTGTGTCTGTATAGCCACATGTCATAAAAGTATGGAGAAACCATGGAAGGAGCAGTAGACTGCTAAGTGGGTTCCAGGAGGGGGTGAACTTGGGGAAGTGAGAAGGGAGGGTGAAGCAGAGAGGACTGGGGATTAAGGAAAATGGGAACTTAAAGAAAGACTGTCCTAAGGAAGGCTCTATACCTCATTTGTGACTTCATCAGAGATTATATGTTTACAATGAAATTAAATAAAAACTAGTAAAATAGGAAGACCTAAGGAATTATGAATTCTGAAGAAAGCTTGGAAAGCTTTTATAGTTTGAATTTTTGGTTTTAGTATCCCAGCCAGTATATGAACTTGTAGGAGTTATATAAAATTCAGTGGATTAGAGAGCATTTGTAACCAGATGTCTTGAAATAACAATGAGCTTTGCATGGCATTACATCCCATTTAACTAGGTACCTCTGTGTCAACAGTAAAATGTAAGCTTTCTCTTCTCTTCAACTTTATTTAACTAGAGAGATATGTTAGAGGTTTTTTTCTATAGTTCCTGGGGTTCAAAGATTACATGAGAAGGACAGACAGACAGACAGACATGGAGAGAGAGAGAGAGAGAGAGACTTCTCTCTTTCTTCTTCTTCTTACTATATAGGCACTAATCTCTTCATGAGGACCCAAAATCGAGATGGCATAAAAGAACAGAAATTTATTGTTTCAGTTCTGGAGCCCAGAAGTCGAAAATCAAGGGGTCAGCAGGACTATGTTCTCTCTAAAACCTGTAGGACTGTGTTACTCAACTTGGGCCGCCAAAACAAGATACCATAGACTGGGTGACTTAACAACAGAAATTTGTTTTCCCTTAGTTCTGGAGGCTAGAATCCAAACTCAAGTTTGGGGCCAATTCTGTTTCTGGTGAGAGAGGGATAGAGCGCTGTGTCATGGGGACCTGCTGGTCATGGCATTTGTGTCCTGACTTGTTTAGAGGGACCTGGTAGCACAGTCCCATCCAGCTCTTCTCAGTCGACCTTCTGTGGGCTATGTCGGGGAGTCCATCCTGCACCCCAGGGTGTGTGCTCTACAGGACAATGTGTCATCTGCACCAGACCTCGTCCTGCACTAGGGTCTCAGCGGGGAGTGAGGTGTGGAAAGAAGGGACAGAAGAAGAGCTGTGAGGAGCCAGACAGGAGACGGATGAGTGAATACCTTTTACTCTCGTGGACCACTGCCCCCACTGATATGTCATGAAGGCTTTTGGCTCGGGGCTAAAAGGTTGTTAAGCTCAGTGTGAAGGTCACAGTGCTGTGAGGGGAGCTGAAGGAACTGGGGTGAAGGCCTCACCCCGAGGAGATGCCTGCTTAAATGAGTTGGTGATTAAATGACTACAAAGAAATATCTGAAACACTTGTGCATATGAACACTGGCACGAGCTATTCTCTGCTTCCAGTGAGAGCCAGGAATGGGTATAAGTACAGCAGGAGAAACTTGAAATGAGAACTTACTGACTTGGAAAGAGGACTGGGTTCCCAGCAGGCAGAGGCCGACCCTGGAGAATCCTGACCTGCTGGAAGAAGGAAGTTGTTTTTCCTTTCAGGATAAAGTCATTCTGTGGCACTTTCCCTGGTCCTGTTCTGTCCTACCCTGGTCCCCAAAAGGACAGAGGGTATCAGGTCCTTGGAGCTTAAGCCTCAAGGGGGAAGATGGGCTCTGGAGGAGGTGGCCCTGAGGGGAATGTGCCCACTGGCCACAGCTCTGCAGGAAAGTGACCAAGGAAGGCCCATTGCGGCCTCTCAGGGCCTGGCTAGGGAAGTGCTGTCTTGGTGTCAGGGACAGCAGAGCTCATTAAAGGATCACTTGCTCCCCACATATTCTAGTCCCTGGCAGTTAGCCAGAGCCTTGTGACGGTGCTGGCCAAAAAACATGAGAGGAGATCACGCTAATTCTGGACAGATGCAGTGAAACCCCCTGTGTGATTCTCCTGTCTCCCCTCCCTGCTGCGGGGCTGGGAACCCGTGAGGGTGCTGTGAGTTCCATGGGTGCAGCTACAAGGAGGTAGAACCTCCGCCCTGTGTGACAGGACCCCTCCTCACTGTCTCATGGAACCTGTGGTGGGGGATATAAACTCCCCTTGTTCTAAGACCCTGAGGTATTGTAACTGTTTGTTATGCAGCACAGCCTAGCCTGTCCTGCCAGCTACACTGTCTAGAAGGAGCAGGAAAGAGAGCAGCCTTCATATCTGTATTAGATATCTACTGCTGTGTAACCTGTCACCCCAAAACTTAGTGGCTAAATATCACCAGGCATACTCTCACAGTTTCTGTGGGTCAGGACCCAGGGGTGAATCAGCTGGGTCCTCTGGCTCAGGGTCTCCCAGCCTGAAATCAAGGTCTTGGCTGGGGCTGCAGCAGCTCAGGGTCAGCTGGGCAGGATCTGCTTCCAAGCTTACTCATGTGATTGCTGATGGGAGGCAGTTCCTGTGTCTGCTGGACTGAGGGTCCCTGTTCCTCCCCGGATGTTGGCCAGAGGCTCCCTCGGTTCCTTGTCATATGGGCCCCTCCTTAGGACAGCTGACAACATGGCAGCTGGGTTTCTCAGAGCGAGCAAGAGAGAGAGTGAAGGAGAGAGAGAGAGCAAGAGGGAAGTCACAGTCTCCTATAACCTAGTATCACTGAGTGACATTCATCAAGTCTGCTGTGGTCCATTCCTTAGAAGCCAGTCACTAGGTGCAGCCCACCCTCTAGGGGAGGGCATTACACAAGGATGTGAACGTGAGGAGACACTTAAGAAGCTCCCCCTACAGTTATGCATTTAATATATACCTGAAAATCTGATTTAGACACATGATCTCATATAATTCACACTGTCATTATCAGGCAAGTAAGGAAAATGTAAGTTAGCAAGTTTAAGTAACCTGTCCGAGGTTATGCTCCCCCAGAACCAGGACGTGATCCCAGAATTACTTCAAATTCATTTTTACTTATGTTCCAAGAATCAAGGGAGTATATTGGATGGATGGATTTCATGAAAAAGATGGGTTCTGTTGTTTTCTCCTTTATTCTTAACTGAAAAAACACTCACATTTCCTGTCTCTAATGTCCTAGGCGTCTGCAGCACTGGGGTCAAGCGTTCTGGGACACATGGTTCTGGAGTTCAGGATTCTGGAGCCCGTGTTCCTCTGCACAGGGTCCGAGGAGGTTCTGTATTGTTTCATGTGATCAGGAAGCAAGAAGCTAACCTGGAGGAGGTCACATGGGGCTTTGGCCCTGACTCAAACTACAGAGTCCTGCTGCGAGTCTGTGCTGGGGTAGACACTCCCACTTGGGTCAGCCTCCAGGACAAGTACCAGCAGAGGGTCCATGTGCCCAGCATCTTGTCCCTGAAGATTGAGAACCTGACCTCTGAGGACAGTGGACTGTACCGGGCTCGAGCCAGCTTCACTGGAGGAATAGAACTTAACCAAGTTTTCCCCCTCACTGTCTATGGTAAGTGACAGCACCTGACTCCATCCCATGGCTTACCTCCTGCTTTTGTCCTAGGACTGTCACATAGGTCCCATTTTTCAGGATTACTTCCAGACACCAGCCTTCATATCCTATTTTCTCCTTCAAAATTAGGGTAAGTAGTTTCACCACAAATGGTGAGCAGAGCTGAGATTCATACCAGGGATAATTTTGGGAGAGGAGAATGAAAATTTGAGGGAAATGTATTTGTCATAATAATTATTGTTCTTTATAGGACTTAGTTTACTTGATTTGTGTATTAGTTTTCTATTGCTGCTATAACAAATTACTATAAACTTAGTGGCTTAAAACACGAAAGTATTATTTTACCTTTCTGGAGGTCAGAAGTCAGACACAGGTCTCACTGGGCTAAAGTCAAGGTGTTGGCAGGGCTGTGTTCCTTCCTGGAGGTTCCAGAGGGAAAAACATTTTCTCTTCCCTCATACCTTCTAGTGGCTGCCTGAATTCTTTGGCTCATGGTCACATTTCTCCATCTTCAGAGCCAGCAATGGAGGGAATGAGTCCTTCTCACATTGCATCCCCCTGACCTCCTCCTCTTCTTCCTTCTTCTACTTTTAAGGACCCTTGTGATTACACTGGTCCCATCCAGATAATCTGGAATAATCTCCCTATTTGAAGGTCAGCTAATAAATATCCTTAATTCCATCTGTTACCATAATTCCCCTTTGTCAGGTAACCTAACATATTCACAGATTCTGGGGATTGGGACGTGGACACCTCTGGAGCGGGGCATTATTCACCTACCACAATTTGGAAATCCAGATGTAGGTGGTCCTCCCTGCCCTCTCTCTTCTTACCAACCAGAGACAGCATCACTCACAAAGACTCCCCAAATCTAGCTCCCAAATCCTTGATAGATATAGGAGAAAATTTACACTGCAGTACTTCTTAAGAACCTCATTTAGTCAACTCTTTGTTTCCCTAAAATTCCTGTTGCATAGGGAAATATCTGCTCTAAGAGAGTGACTTTGACAGTTTTAGGTCCCCATGTGCTTTCTACCACAGACTTGTTAATCAGTGACTTCCTGTGTGGACCTCTCAAGTTTAGTATCATGTTCTAACCACACTTGGAGTTGTCATTCCTGGTCTCTACCACTGCATCTCTCGGAAATGTCTCTACTTTTGGCATCCCAGCACAGGCCAGATGTCAATCCTCCACAAGGGCTGTGCAGTCCCAGGCATCCTCTGAGCAGGATAAACAGGGCAAGGCCCTGGAACAGGACAAGTCCTTCATTCCCAGGCTTCTTCTCCTTCTAGGAAACATCCCAGCTTCTTATATATAATGGGTTCTAGAAGATGAGGTCTAGCATTTACTTTTTTTACAGAATAATTTTAAGGCTTGCTAATCTAGTGAGATCACATAGGGCTTACCTCAGTGGTTCCCTTCCTTACCGTCATTGCTACATATTTGGGTTTTGGGAAAATTGTGTGTCTTCTGGAAAATGTGTTTACCACCCTGAGAGGGAGGATGCCAGAGCTTCAGTGAGATAATGGATAGGAAAACATGAACTGCAATGTTCTTCATTCATGTGAGGCTCCATTCTTTTGTCCCTCCTGCCCCAGATCCTGTTTCCTTTCCCCAGATCCTGGTCCGCTCACCATTCATCACACCAGGCTGGTGCAGTGTCACTCTGGAGTGCAGTGTCTCAGGGGACACGAAGGACCTGAAGGTGACCTGGGAGAGCAAGGGCCTTCCCAGGGAACTGGAGTGGAGAGGGACACCGGGACCAGCCTCCAACTCCTGGACCCTGACTGTGAACCTGTCCCTGAGCCAGCCCAATGCCAGTGTCACCTGTGTGGTCAGCAACCAGGTGGACCAGAAAACTGCCACCTTAGACCTTGGGGAAGTCTGTGTCCATGGTGAGTGCAACCTGCCAGAGGGGAGGGGCATTCTCAGAGCTCAGGTGCACTGGGGTGAGGGTTCTGGGCTTTTCTCCCCACCATGTTATTAGCACCACCTTCCAGTGGGTCACCCCATACAAGAGCCTGGGAAGCACATCCAATTTGCTTCTTCTTTTAAATGTCTCTCACATCTACGCTCTCCTTTCCACCCCTTACCACGGCTGGTCCATGCAGCAGACTTCCAGTACCTCTCCCCACACTCATTCATCATTCATTGTGTGTCTAGAGTGGTCGTTAGGAAAAGCAAATTGGATTGTGTCAATCGTCTGTGTCATCTGAGGGATTTGACCTCCAGTGGCTCCCTGTAGGATTCAGGGCTCAGATGCTCCTCTGCCCAAGTTTCTTGCCTCACACACTTCACACTGAACTGTTTGCCTAGAGTCCCTGAATGTGTCCTGCTATTGCAAGCTTTTGAGCCCCTGGAAATACTGTTTACTCTACCATCAGCCCTCCCAAGTCAAGAGCCCCTCACTTTCTTACCTACTCCTATTAACGGATGTCTCTCAGTTAAGGCCAACTTCATGGGTGTGTGATCAATACAGTTACACAGGGCCCTTTGCTTAGTTTTGGTCCTGCTTTTAATAAATTTTGACGAAAAGGGACCTCAATCTCATTTTGCAGAGGGCCCTGCAGGTGCTGTAACCTTCCAGCTCAGGCACTACCTTTTTTAAGGAGTGCTCCAGTGGCCACCCCACGCTAAGTAGCAATGCTCTATTTGTGGATTTGTCTCCTGTGTAACCTGGAACACCTTGGGGGCAGAGGCCGTGTCTTGTCTTCTTTGAATACATGTCCCAAACAGAGCTTCTGGCAAAGTTGCTCACATTCAGTGTTTCATTGAATCATGAATGATCTGGTGTGCAGCTCGCCCCTCTAACCCATCCTCCACTGGGGAGACCTGCTGGGGGGACCTGATGTGTCAGCATCACTTAAACCCACTATTACCCTCCCCTCAGCCCCATCCTGGAGTCTCAGATGAAGTTCAACAGTCAGCAGGACCCACAAGAGCCTCAAGAAAGACACCCTTCTCCCTCTGATCCTCCTTGCCCGGCTCCTCCCTGCCCTGTCCCTCTCCTTCCTGCTGCAGTGGGGTGATGGCAACCCCCAGGGCTGGCGATTTGACACAGCCATTACCTGAACATGGCGCTCCTCCTTCCTGAAATGCTGTGCCCACCCTGAATATCTGGGAAACTCCTATTCCTCCCTCCAGATTCAGTTTATGCATCACCTCTTCTGCAAAACCCTCCCTGAAGACCTGTGTGCAAAGGTGTGCACTGCAGTCCCTCTGGCGGGCCGACTTTGATATTTTCTCAGTTCATTCATGAATGAACCTGCTGTACTCCTTCCTCTTCAGCTTCTAAACCAGGACGTCAGATTTCTCTTTCTATCTGTTCCCATCTGTTCCCTATCTGTTTCCATCCGTTCTCTCTCTATCTCCCCTTGGCAATGGGTATTTAAAATTCTGTCTTTCCTTAACCTTTCTTAACCTTTCTTCACCCTCTCTGTGTGAGGGAAATAGGTTCACATGGACAGGCCATTAATGGTCCCCTTGGAGGCATCCTATGGGCCGTCGTGGTTGTGCTAGTCTTCCTGGGAACTGGACTGTACCTCTGGAAGACATCTAAGAAGGAAAAGAACATGGAGACTGGAAGAGGCAGGTTGCCCTTCTCCTTCCTCCTCAGATACCTCCTGTCTTCCACTGGAGCCTAGGCTCCCTTTCTTCTTCATTTTGCTGCTCAGGGATTGCCCCTGCAGAGGGACTTGTGGGTGTGAACATGGCATTGGGGTCATAACAGTGGAAGTGGGTACAGGTTTTTGAGACTGAGATTCAAGCTCCACTCTGTGTATGACTCAGGAGCAACATTGCAGAAGGACCACAGGGACCATGATGATGGCATCGACTGGGCAGAGCTGAGCCCAGAAGTGTATGAAGAAGGCATGTACAAGGTGAGAGGTGGGAGCTGTGCCCGGCCTGGGCTGTCCTGGGTCCTTCTTTGCCTGCACTTGTGCTTGTCAAACCCAGTTACTGCTGTTTCTGGCCCCACTGCCTCTTTTATTCTTTCTGGACAATCAACAGTATTAACTAGGAAAATTTGTACATGAGGCCAGTGTAGTGCTGGGTGCTTTGGGGAAATACGTAAACAGTGCATGTCAGCAGCATTGGTTCCATGTGGGTCCCTCTGGGTCTACTCTATACTTCATCTGCTTTAAGAATGTTTTGTCTTTCACTCCTAGGGTATCACTGGGCAACATCTGAAAGAAGACTGGCCTCTTAGCACTGTCTACTCTGCGATCCATAACACAGGCCAGGGCATGAAGATAATTTAATTGGAGGAAACAGAAGAATCTTGGCACATCTCCACTCTGATCCTGACATTCTTCAGACACCTGCTTCTCTAATTTTGGTTCAGCTCCAGCTGCCCCTGGTCTCTTTTACTCTGACCCATGTGACCTCAGCTCAACAGGGGTGGAGCTGGACTTTCAGAGCCTATAATGGGTCAGGTTTTGTCCTGGGCACTTTACATATGTCCTGGGCATATTACCTCTTCCAAGTCTTTCAAGGACCCTCTAGGGTAAGTATCATGTTCTTTATTTTACAGGACAGTAACCTTTGTCTCCAAGCTAGTTGGTGGCAGAGGAAAGCCTTAAATCCAACTGGGTGACTCCAGCTTTCATATCTTAACCTTTCTCTATATGGTCACTGAAGACCTTGGAATCCTGGAGTATTCAGATGGGAATATCCTTCATTTGTTCCTCTCCCAAGGACCTAGCCTCTGATGTTGGTGCCCTAATATGGACTGAGTTCATTTTTGATGGATCAGCTGATGGTTGAAAGAGAAATTACCCTTTAATTGGACAATGGGGACTTGGTATGTGGGAGACATGGAAAGAGGGAGCTTGCCCTCAGTGCAGAGGACACATTCTAAGAGGACATGCTTCTCACTTTTGGGTCTTATAAGAGTTCTTCCTCTCTTTACAAGGTGTGTCGTGGATTTCAGCATCCCTGTCTTCAAACCAGCTCCCCTTACATTGTTATTCAAAAGTCCACTCAATAGGCTTTACATAAGTTTTTCATTTAAACCTTCAGCAGTTCTGTGAGGCAGAAATTCCCACTGCACAAGTGGAAAAATAAAATTTACAGATGTTAAATACCACATTTAAGCTCCCCAAGTGATGTGCCTGATTTAGATCCACAGAGGATCATAATTTCATTCATTTTGACTCCTTTTTCTCCATCGTTCAAGACCCCCAACCAATCACCATCTTCCGTTGGGTTATCCTTCAAAATGCTTTTTGTAGTCCATCCTCCTCTCATCCTTTCATTCCTATCTTCCACCTGCAGTGTCACCTTTTCTACATTTCCACCAGCAATATATGAGGATTTCTGCACATAACTCTTGTAAATGTTTTTATCGTAGCCCTCCTAGTGTGTGTGATGTAGTATCTCATTGTGGGTTTGAATTGCATTTCCCTAATGATTAATGAGGTTGAACATCTTTTCACGTGTATTGACCATTTGTATACCTTGTTTGAATTAATCCATTTCTCTCTCTGAGTATCTCTCATCATACTTTGCTCCCATCACACCAATAGAACTGCTCTTGTTCAGGTCACCGGGAAACTTCATGTCATTAAATCTAATAGACATTCTGTTTCATCTCCCTTGAATCTCAGCAGCAATGGACCTGTCCGTGCTTGAATCACTGTATCACTTTGCACTCCACAATCACCATTCTTTCCCTCCTATACAGTGGTAGCTCCCTAGTTGCCTTGACTAGTTTCTTTCTCATCTCTCCAATCTCTAAATTCTGGAATCTCCCAGGGTTCAGACCCAGACCAAACAGATGACCTCTCTTCACTATCTATACTCATTATTTTCTGATGTTATGCCCATGCAATAATCTCCAAACCTGTGACTGTGTGAATTTACCTGGCAAGAATGTCTTCCAGATGTGATCAAGGTTAAGGCCCTTGAGATTGGGAGATTACCCCAGATTATGTAGGTGGGCCCATTTTAATTGTGGGAGTCCACAAATGTGGAAGAAGAGGGAGCAAAGTGGGTCTGAGAGATATGACGTGAGAATTTGACATACTATTGCTGTCTTTGAAGATGGAGTAAGAGGGCCATAAGCCCAGGACATGTGCTGGTCTCTAGAAGCTAGGAAAGGCCTTAATTAACAACCAGATGAAAATGAGGACTTCAGTCTTACAACTGCCAAGAACTGAATTTGGACAAGAACAAGAACAAGCAGAAAATGGATTCTCCTGTTGAGACTCTAGAGAAGATCATAGCCTGAGGACACCTCAATTTAATGCCAATGAGACTCACACCAGACTTCTGATCTTCAGAACTGTGAGATAATAAATTTGTGTTAAGCGACTACATTTGCAATGATTTCTTATGGCAGCAATAGAAAACCAATATAGTTATCGTACCATCTCATGGTTTTAAATACACTGACTGCTCCAAAATTTCTGGTCTGGATTGCTCCAATGGACTCCACATTGTAAATATCCAACCATTTACTTGACATCTCCACATGGATGTATAATAGGCATCTCCAGCTTGATATGTCTATGTTTAAACTCCCTAATCATGTTCTCATACAGTTTTCCAGTCCCAATAAATGTCACCTCCATACTTCCATTTGTTTTGGCCACATAATTGCTGCCATCCTTGATTTCATTCATTTTCTCATAACCCACATTCTATCAGCAAACAGTGTTATCTTTTCTATCTATCTATATATCTAATCTATCATCTACTTATCTATCATCTGTCTATACTGATAATATAACTACCCTTACCACCTACCAGATCCAATATGACCACCAGTTTTCACCTGGACTATTTCAGTAGCCTCACAGTGAGTCTCTCTGTCTCTGTACCCCCTTAAGCTTATTCTCAAATAGCATTCAGAGTAGTCCTTTCAAATAAGTTACATCATATAGGCAGGGTGGGTTTAACAGCACATGTCAGATTGTCTTGGTATTATAAATAGATAGTCACATATGTTTATGTGGGCCACAAGGGAATACAAAAGTTGACATGTGAAGTTGTTAACAGTGGTTATCTTCTGGGGTCTGTCTCTTTTTCTGTATCATCACATTTTCCATAAAACTTATCAGAAAAAAAGATCATCTATTTAAATTTTGGGGCATGGGAACAACATGACCAGAGCTGATATTTGGAATAATAAAGCCACATACATACTGAGAAGAAGGTTATCATTTTGAAAATATGGACTGAGCAGCAACATCTCACCTAAAAAAGAATTATTTTTGCATCTGTAGAGCACATTGCTCCTCCGTTACCTTACTTAGTTTCAGAGCACCCTGCTAGGAAGGCAGGACATCTCACAGAAATGAAGAAACAGAGGCTTGGAGAGTAAAGCATTTTTGCCCAAAGTCATATAATGAGAAAGGGATACAGGATCTCAGTTTTAGAGAAGGAAAAGGGACTACAGTCTCTCAGCTACATCATTTCTACCACTGTTGCAAATTTTACAGAACAGGTCTCTGTTAGATGATGTTAATAGGTGATTTTTTATTCTCTTTTTTCCCTTCGTTTTAAAAATGTTAGATATTTTTAATTTGCAGTGGAAAGCACTCAAATTTAGTGTCAAAAAGATCTCAGTCTTGTTGTTAACTCTACATTTAAAAGCAGCTTGACTTTGAGTATATTGTATCCATAGCTATAAAAATAACTTGAATTGTGGAATCTTATTTTAGAAAATTATAAATCATAAATGTAACATACCTTCGGAAGTGTTCACAGTGGGCACTTAAAAAATGGTCACTATATTATTTCTTCCCTGAGCAAATGTTTCTTTGGTAAAGATGATCTTGGGGCTTCCCTGGTGGCGCAGTGGTTGAGAATCTGCCTGCCAATGCAGGGGACACGGGTTCGAGCCCTGGTCTGGGAAGATCCCACATGCCGCGGAGCAACTGGGCCCGTGAGTCACAACTACTGAGCCTGCACGTCTGGAGCCTGTGCTCCACAACAAGAGAGGCCGCGATAGTGAGAGGCCCACGCACCGCAATAAAGAGTGGCCCCCGCTCGCCGCAACTAGGGAAAGCCCTAGCACAGAAACGAAGACCCAACACAGCTAAAAATAAATAAATAAATAAATTTATTAGAAAAAAAAAAAAATGATCTTACTTAGAGACTACTCCAAATATACTTGTTAAAGGTTTATGTAATTTAAAACAATCAGTTTTCTTTTTCTTTTCTTAACATTAATGGAGCAATGTTTTAAAGATTATTGATAGCCTTTTTCTATTTGGTTGTCTGAATACACTGAATACATAGCCTTTACCTAGTAGGGTGAAGCCAAAACATATAACTTGAGAGGGTAGGATCTGATATAGAAGAAATGTGAAGAGGAAGAAAAGGCGATAATCAGCTTCTGGGAGGCAAAGTAGCAAAATAGGATATTGCAGCAAGCCAAAATGTTGGGGATGAGAGAGAGAGAGAGAGAGAGAACTGTGTTGGCCTGAGCTCATCATGATGCAATGGGGAAGGAAAGGAAGGGGCAGCAGCAAGAGTAGGAACCAGCTGAGGTGCACTCACCCCTGGAAGGTCTAGTCATGTCAGAACCGGGGAAGGCAGGCTGGGGAGGGGTGTAGAGTGGACAGGGGGTGCGGCCTTATATTTTTTCCTCGAGTTAAGCTTGCTCTAGTCTAGTATTGCCCTCTGTGCTCACAGGTCAGGTTTTCAATCCTCAGGACCTCATGCTGGGCCCATGGACCCTCTGCTTGTATTTTGTCCTGCAGGCTGACCCACGTTGGAGAGTCTGCCCCTGTGGGGACTGGCAGCATGACTCCGTACCTGCCACACCTGCCCCCCCACCATCTCCTTCCTCAGTTTCCTCGTTTCCCTTGTCTGCTCCTTGAAACACAGGCTGAGGTCTATTTTTTCAGGCCTCTCCTTAGGGGTTGGGGCCTCCCACCTCATAACCTAGGAAAGAGAGACATTGAAGCAAAGGGAGCAAGCACCAGCTGGAAGGCAACACTGGATGGGCTGGAGTTAGCATCAGAGTCAGTTGGGGGCAGCACTGAGGAGCCAAGATCAGGAAGTTTCCAGGGATGAAGGGAAAACCTTCGCACTGGGCCAGCGCCCCCTGGTGGAGAGTGCTGCAGCGGCAGCCACCCAGAGCTTACTCTCCCTGCCCTGATGTTGTGGCCACCTGGGTGGTCTTTCCTGGACACGTGGAGAGAGTGGAGGGCACAGACCTGCACAGGACCCAGGCAAGGTCTGCATTAGCAAGAGTTGAGTTTGAGAAAGACTGTACAGGAACCATATTCTATCCCAGCATCCCTTGGGGAGTGCCCCCCATCCTGTCTACCTCATTTTCTCATCTGTCCAGCTAGTGGTGGGTTATCATACAGTCTTTGAGGCCCCTTCTGGCATGGGCATCCTGAGATTCCAGGTCAAGATAGAGCTGATCTGGCTCCTCGTTACCTGTCTGATCTCAGAATCTCCTTCCCCTCTTGCCTGCACTCACATCTGCTCCAGCCACGCTGGCCTCCTGTTCCTGGAACATACCAGGCACGGTCCCCCCTGAGGGCCATTACAAGGGCTGTCACCTCTGTCAGAAAAGCTATTCCCTAAGATGCCCTCACCTCCTTCCAGTCTTTTCTGAAAAGTCTCCTCCTGGATGAAACCTGTTCTGACCTCCTGACATAAATGGAAACCACTCCCCAAGGTCTGGATCCTCCCTACCCTGCTTTTCCCAGAGCCCTTATCACCTTCTAACACACTATACCATTTCCTTATTTATTATGGCTATTGTAGTGTCTTTGTCCTTCTAATAGAATGACGAGGGTAGAGGGTTTGTCGGATACATTCATGGATGTATCCTAAGCACCTGGAGCAGTGACTGGCACACAGTAGGAGCTAATTAATATTTGTGGAAGGAATGAGTATGCCACTGAGGAGGGTCTGGGCTGGGGGCAGACAGGTCTACCTCAACCAGCTCATGTTCAGTGCAGAGATGTGGTTGTGCTACTGACAATAAAATGGGGTTTCATTGAAAGGAGGACACTGCTGATGAGCTACCACAGGCGGGGAGATGGAGAGGAAGGTGAGGGCTCGTGGGGAGAACAGAGCATAGCTTTGCTCCTGCACTCACTGCATCGCATATGTGACCATGGGATTCCACGTTCCTTCTTATTTTTTCAACCAAAGCCCTCCTGAGCCTCTGCTAAATTAGTGTCTGAATCATCACGTGTTTTGGGAAATGCCAGCTTACAAGGTAAAGCTTAACTCTGAGCATGGCCTCCAGGGCCTTCATGGTCTCTTCCAGTCTCTCCAGACTAGTCTCAAACGTGTCCGACATTTCACCCATTCCACGCAGTTCTCTATTTGCTCACAGTTCTTTCAGCTTCCCCCGCCCCCATCCCCCCCTCTCCACACTCCTTCCAGCTCAAACACCACTTTCCCCACCCTGCCTGTGTGTATTGTCTACCCTCCATCACCGTGGGTGTCCCATCCAGCCCTGTGTCTCAGTTGTCTTGTTTTCTTTTGTCTGCGCCCCTCTGGACCTGCTCTTCTCAGGCAGATGTGAAGTCTGCTCACTGCATCCCCAGGGCCTGTCCCATGAGCTGCTTCAGGGGACGCAGGATGCGTGGAGACAAACAGAAAGGATTCTCACAGCTCTGCGTCTGCAGCCTGGGGAAGGGACACCAGCTGCGCCCTCCGGTGACCCCCGCCCCTTTGGTATTTTTAGTATCTTCCTCTCCATGGACACCTCTCTGCCCTCAAAATGCTCTGGAGTCAGCATCCCAAGCATGACTGGATCTCCCCAGTGGATTATATTCAAAGATATGAATAAATAATTCACAAAATAGAAAATAAAACCAGCTAAGAAACATTTGAGAACATGTTGTAATTTACTTGTAGTCATAGAAATGCAAATTAAGCCGTGACATCCCATAGGGTCTGTAATGTGCATCAGGAAATGTAAAATATGTCATCTGCCTCATTACCCACATCCGCGATGAATCCTAACAGACACCCCCAAATATTGGAAGTACTTTATGCTCCAAAGGTGTTCACAGAACTTTTTGTTAAAGACCTCCTTAGTTATGAAAAAACAATACAGAAAGAACATAACAATAAATGTATAGCTTAAGGAATTATTATAAGGAAACCCCCAATATAAGCACCATGGGTCATGAGATGGCACACCCCGGCACCCCAAGAGTTTCTGCGTGTCCCTTACAAATCACAAGGTCACCCTCACCAGATATAATTACGTCCTTACTTTTCTCCATAATTTGACCACCTCTGTAGACATCCACAAACGTGGTGATTTACTTTGCCTGTTTGGGGGGTTCACACAAGAGAAGATACAGAGTTTGTGTTCTCTCTCTCTGGCTGCTTTGACTCAACATTACAGGAGCTTTTTTCTTGTGTCCCCTGGAGATAGGTGCATGCATTTCTGTAGACCAGGTAGTTAGGAGCTGAGTTGTAGCGATTATTTGGGAAAACGTATATAAGCTCCTAGCACAGTGCCCTGAACGTGGTGGGCACTTAATACAGTTTCATTCTCTACCCCCCTCTATGATATGAGCCTTGCTCCATTTCTGAAGCAGGATTCTCTCTGCTTCCATCCCCAGTACTGAGCTGCTTCCCGTCCTGCTACTACCACTTCTTACCAGCACCCTGAATCTAGATTCTCTCCCCCTGGCCACCAGGGACAGTGCAGTCTCAGCACCAGGGTTTTATTCTCTCTGCTCCACATAGAAAGAAGCCCCACTCCTGTGAGGGCTCCTTAGGATTTTCTTCCAGCAACAAGACAAAGCCAATCCCTCTGTCTCCCACCCCTCATTCTTCACTGAGACCCTTCATTGACAAGATGGTGCTGATTCACATTTCAGAAGATGGATCTTTACATTACAAATGGGAATGATTTAATTTGTATTTCAGAGGAAGAGAATACTCAGGCTTTTGGGACATTTTTTCAGAGAAGTTGAGGCAAGAGAAAAAAATCTGGAAAGTGGAATGTGTAGGGATGGGAGACAGGGATGGTGGGGAAGCAGGGAAGCTGCCTGGCTGGGGAGGGGCACTAGTGGGCAGGGTGGGGCCTGGAGAAACAGCCGTGGTGCCTTTGATTCTCTGTCCTTTAACAAAATCACCGGTGTGTCCCACTGCTCAGTTCCAGAGTCTTGTGCCATTTTGCAAGGTGGGTCTTTTTTTTTTTTTAAAGTAAGTGAGGGTTGTTTTTTTTGTTTTTAAATTTATTAATTTATTTATTTTTGGTTGTGTTGGGTCTTCGTTTCTGTGCGAGGGCTTTCTCTAGTTGCGGCGAGCGGGGGCCACTCTTCATCGCGGTGCGCGGGCCTCTCTTGTTGCGGAGCACAGGCTCCAGACGTGCAGGCTCAGTAATTGTGGCTCACGGGCCTAGTTGCTCCGCGGCATGTGGGATCTTCCCGGACCAGGGCTCAAACCCGTGTCCCCTGCATTGGCAGGCAGATTCTCAACCACTGAGCCACCAGGGAAGCCCCGGGTGGGTCTTTCTGTTATTGCCCCTACCGCATATCAGGTCCCAGGAAGAATTCCTGAAAATTCATATGATTAAGGAACAGACTTTATCAGGAAAACTTACCAAGAGAAGTTGGCAAAAAGAGGAGAGGAAGTGACCCCGGCTCTCTCATCATCCCATGGAAATGAGTGGCTGGACCTCAGTGATTTGCTCGACACACAGATTGGGGCTGTGCTCCAGAGGAAGGTCCCTGCTCCTAGGTCATTCTCCCTTCTTACAAGGCAAGGGGTGAGAGCAGCCTTGACAGCAAGGGGACAGACATATCACTGACCTCAAGAGTACGGGTTAGGTGCCAGCAATTTATTAGAGTTTTCTGGGAGTGCAGGCAGCCCAGTGCCAGGGACTTGGGGGACGTGGGACATTTGTAAGCCCTCTGCCCCGGGGATAGAGGTAAGGACCTCATGGGATGTTGAGGGTGGGTGCAGACTCTCCCAGGAGAAGGAACCCCCAACACCAGTTGGGGTGGTGTCTAGGAAAACCGGAATGAGCTCCGGAATGTTCAGTTTTGTTCCTGGCTGAGAGGCCTGGGCGACAGGCAACCAGCGCTCACTGAATCCGTGGATGAAGTCCTGTGCTCAGGTTTGAGAGAAACACCAGGCTCTTAGCCTGCAATCGCTGTCCCCAGTCCTGAGCCTGCACTGGTCCTGGGTCTGGGGCGCGCTGGGGCAGGGGTGAAGCTGGTGCTCAAGGGGTTAGGTCAGGAGAAGTGGGCCGAGGCAGCCTTGGCTGTTAGGACCTCTGGGAGCTGGGTGGTTGGCAGGCCGAGGAGCAGACTTCAAAGCAGGCAGGTGCCTCTGAGCACTGACGAGTCAGGAATTCCTTCGGGGGAAAGGGGAGCTCGGAGGCCAAGGGGCCTTTATCTTCAGTGATGCCTGTTACAGGAATTCTTTGGTGGTTTCAGGCGGAAGCTGCATCATCCTCACATCCAGGAAACATTTACTTGGCACCCGCGACCTGAAGGGCCTGTGGGAGGCCTGAGGACACAAGTGGAAAAGGCTGTCCTGGCCTCAGGGCTCCCTTTCCCATGGAGGCCACAGACCCCGCCTGCGGCCGGACCGGGGCCACAGTCTTCTTGGTGGAAGGTATTGGTCTTGCTGCTCTCCTGCGTTTTCATCACGTGGATGTGGCTGCGACACTGGGCTCTGTCCACGTTCCCTGGGTCCCGCTGGCCCTGCTCTCCTGGCCTCAGCCCCGGTCTGCTTGGCCCGGCTCTGCTGCACTGCGTGTGGGGCTTCTCCACACCCCTCCTCTTGGCTGGCGGAGCCTTGATCTGAGTGGTCGGTTCACCGGGAA
This sequence comes from Balaenoptera ricei, assembly GCF_028023285.1. Lineage (NCBI taxonomy): Eukaryota > Metazoa > Chordata > Mammalia > Artiodactyla > Balaenopteridae > Balaenoptera > Balaenoptera ricei. The sequence goes on along the minus strand of NC_082639.1, from coordinate 114,797,623 downwards.
CTCACTGTGGCTGATTCAGCTCTTGCCCTTGCCTCGACTCCTGCTGTGAAAGTCCATCCTGTTAGCGCCTGGCCACGTGACCCACCATCCCCCGCATTCACATCAGCCCTCTGCACACTGAGTTGTTTGGCTGGAAGGGGCCGTGGAGGGAGTCATTTCTCCCCCACCCAGTCCTGTTTGCTTCCCTCCCCTACACTGAGACCCCCAACCTTACTTGAACCCCTGGAGATGTGTGAGGAGGGATCTGGGGAAAACCTAGGCAGGCAATAGGCTCACTTACTCCCCTTTTGTCCTTTCCCCCTCAGACTGTCATGCTCCTGGTAAATTTTGATGCATGAGAAGCTGATTTTTTTTTCTTTTTAAATTAACTTTAAGTCCATTGCTTTGGTCATTTCTAACATCCCTAGAGCACAACATGTTGGACCAGTCTCCTCCAGTTTGCACCTGCCTTGGCCTCTGTCAGGAACAGAGACCCTGGGCCGCAGGATCCCCAAGGTACATCTCTTTCCATTCGTGCGGCTCCTTCCCCTCCTGGTTGGTGGTTGTGTGTGCTTCACCTGTTTCCTGCAGGTCATCTTGCATTCCTCCTCCAAGAGGCCTTCCTGCTTTATTTCAGTTTTCACATGATCTGTTTTGTTCTCCTTGATGAAAGAAAATGCTTCTTAAGAGCCTCTGTACTGTAGCACATACAACCTGCACTGAAATGATTTCTGCTTCTATCTCCCCCGCTAGAGTTTGGACCCCTCTAGTACAGTGACTTTGCCTCCTGTCTTTGTATCCCAGTGGTGCTGCACACAGTTGACACTTATTACACGTTTGTTGAATGTTGACCTGATGTTGGAAGACACCCTTTCAGGAAACCTCTAGGACAGTTTGATCTTCAGCCGCCAGGTGGCACTAACGCCCAGGCGCTACGGGTGGGCAGGGAAGGAGGATGTTTTGAGGGAGGCTTAGGTGCTGGTTGCAGGTGGTGCTTGGTGGGTCATGGAGTCTTTTCCTTTTCTCCTCCAGACTGTCTTGGTCTTCTTAGAGTTTTATTACAAAGCGCCATAGACTAGATGGCTTAAACAACAGAAATGTATTTTCTTATAATTCCAGAGCCTGTGAAGTCCAAGATCAAGGTGCTGGTTGATGCCCTTCCTGGTGAGGGCCCTCTTCCTGGCTTGCTGTCTCCTTGCTATTTCCTTACACGGTGAGGAGGGAAAGCTTTGCTACCTCTTCCTCTTCTTAGGAGGGCGCTAATCTCTGCATTGTATCTCACGGCTTCTACCTGCATATTCGACTGTTTCTGGCAACACTGAGCACATCCACTGCTGAAGGAATAGCACACTGCGGGCAGCATCTGTCCCTGGGTAAGTCAAAATGCTGACTATTAAAAGCACTTTAAAGAGCATCACGTACAAAAGCAGGGAATGACTGCACACGAGTTGCAAGCTGCTGTGCCACGTCTGCGCAGCTCCTTTATCCTGCAGAAACCTCAGTTATTTGTCTCAGATTTTAAGAAAAGATTGCCTTAACGCTACAGGAGAGAAGCAAGGAAATAAACTGCTTTAAAGGAGAAACCAGCACAGAGTTAAAGCCAAATGTTTCTTTCTTTTTTATTTATTGAAGTATAGTTGAATTATAATGTTATGTTAGTTTCAGGTGTACAACACAGTGATTTGATATTTTTATAGATTATACTCCAAACAAAGTTATTATAAGTATTGACTATATTCCCTGTGTTATACATTACATCCTTGTAACTTATTTATTTTATGCCTAGTAGTTTGTGCCTTTTAATCCCCTTCCCCATTTTGTCCTTCTCCCTACCCCCTTCCCTCTTATAACCACTAGTCTGTTCTCTATGTCTGTGAGTCTGCTTCTGCTTTATTATATTTGTTCATTTTGGGGTTTTTTTTAGAGTGAACAGATGATATTTCAGATAGCCACTCTTCCAGATGAGTCAATTTCCTTGAAAATCCAATCCATATATGTTCATATGCTGTGCTGGCAGGAAGACTGACTGAAACGGCCAAAACCCAAGAGCTAATATTCTTTTGGCCAGAATAATGGAATTATTATTTTCCTAGCTATCAATCTAAGCAAACAGAGCCATCTGTCAGGCAAAGCAAACACACACACCTTAATAACAGAAAGTGCAGTTGCCTTGACAGAATTTGGATTATACTACTAACCAGGGCTGTAAGATGTGTTTTGACCTAGTATATAATGGATGCTTTTGAGGCATTCCCTAATTAGCATTTACCTGCTTAAACTAATTGCTCATATTTCTTCTTCACTAGTTTATTAAACTTTGTTGGATATTCTGCACAAAACAGATGAATGTGGGCATTGCAGAACAACAAACAGTGGTGTTTCCAGTTCAATACAGTGTTGACATGGTGACACATCAGTTTCAAAATTGGATATTCTTGATACTAGGTCCCAAACAGATTAAGACAAGGCTGAAACTCTATTAAAGGCTATTACAAAATCAGAGATTTCAATGAGATACAAGAATCCTAATACTGAGTTGACAATAGCCCAGTTTCTATCAATTGATTTGCTAAAGTCCACATGAAATAGAACTACTCTATATGTGACAGCCAACAGCTTCCACGTTCTTCAAGGAGGAGTTAGTGGACTTGGATTTGGATTCTCAACAGGGAGTAGTTATATTGGTCAGTGTTTCTCATCCTCCCTCAACCTTCCTCAAATGCCAAATATCTCTATTATTCACCAATATCTTTCTTGATTTAGCTATTAACCAGCAAACTCACTAACAGCCAAAAGGTTCCAGCTGCTCTGGATTCCCCCTTAGAGTAGTGTCAGCTCTCAGAAGCAACAAGTCTGGGGTAGGTCCTGCTTAAGAGGGGACAGACAAATCTTATCTCCATCTTTAGCTCCAAGGGACAAGGTAGGTTATCCAACTTGGCAAAGCATCACACAAATACAAAATCCCTCTCACTATGGGAATTCCCTGGCTGTCCAGTGGTTAGGACTCAGCGCCGTCACTGCTGTGGGCCCTGGTTCGATCCCTGGTTGGGGAACTAAGATCCCACAAGCTGTGTGATGTGGCCCAAAAAAAAAAATCCCTCTCACTAAAGCTGTGTTTTCCTCATGCTGAACCACTAGATGAAAAGGGTCAAACTAAGCCAGTCACTTGCAAGAGGGGCAGGTAGATGGAGACTGTTGGAAATGTACAAAATTTTCCTTCTTCATTTAGTGCCAATGCAAAGCCATTCTAGGGACTGCAAAATGTGACTTCCCAAGTGTGCTTCAAATACGTCAATGGCTGGTGCACTGGGGCTTTCCTTCATTGTATACCTATAACTTTTACTAATGTGTTAGGTAAGGGGCTTTCTGTTCACAAATTCCACGGAGGGTCCTCCAGGTTCATGAAGGCCCTCATTTTCAGATAGCTAAATAATTCGAACGATGGAGGCCTTGTCATGCTGGCTAGTGATGGCTTCAGGAAGAGACAACAACTTGGCCAATTCACAGGACTCAAAATGTTCTTTTCCCTGGCGGGGGAGAGCTGCATCTTGGGATTTCTCCTTTCTCAACACTTGTAAATCAGAAAAATAAAATGTGGATCCATGGCCTTGTCTCCTCATGCACCACATGCTTTATTATAGGTGCAATTAAGTGTACACTATGGTTACATGACAATCCAGTAATCATCTTCACTAAAATTCACGACACCATTAATCATCTCAGTGACAGCACTCCAATTTAACATCTTGGGGATTTCCTCCCCTTCTTCATCATTTATTTGCCAATATTTCCTTGTTATAAATATCCCCCTAGTGATTTTCCTTGGCAGTAACACCTGTGCTGTCTACTGTGTCTACCTTGACTATAAATAAGAACAATTCTTTAAAAAGAAAGCCCTTGAAATAATTCCTACAGTTAGAAGGAAAGCCTTGCTATGGGGTGAATTCCTGGTCATATTCAGTAAGTATTGGCTGTGCTGGAAGTGACCCAAGGGGCTCCTAAGCCAACCTTGTTAGGGTCTTGACATCTCTTTTTTTATTATGCAAACTTTTGAGAATCTGATGATTTAGGAACCCCTTTCTAGAAAAATGCGTCCACCTAAAACAAGCAATAAAGAAAGAAACTATCTCAAAATGAGAAAGTTCTCTTAGAAATAGAGATAAGAACTCAAAGCAGGAATAAAAAATTACTGAAAGGCATTACCCAGGACAGATAACAAGGTCAACATCACCAGTGATGTCATGTCGACAGTGTGCACTCTTGAGATGATATAATAAGAAGGGCATGTTACCTCAGTTGTCTTCCTCCAAAAGCCTGTAACCTCAGAAACATCACACAAATCCCAATGGAGGACTTCCCGGGTGGCTCAGTGATTGAGAATCTGCCTGCCAATGCAGGGGACACGGGTTCGAGCCCTGGTCTGGGAAGATCCCACATGCCGCGGAGCAACTAGGCCTGTGAGCCACAACTACTGAGCCTGCGCGTCTGGAGCCTGTGCTCCGCAACAAGAGAGGCCGCGATAGTGAGAGGCCCGCGCACCGCGATGAAGAGTTGCCCCCGTTTGCCGCAACTGGAGAAAGCCCTAGCACAGAAACGAAGACCCAACATAGCCAAAAATAAATAAATAAATGAAGAAAATAAATTTAAAAAAAAAATCCCAATGGAGGGACAATGTACAAAGTACTTGACCAATACTCAAAACTGTCAACATCAAAAATTCTGAGAAACTGTCACAGCTAAGGGAGTTGAAGGAGACATGACAACTAAACGTAATGTGCTGTCCTGGATGGGATCCTAGAACACAAAAAGGGCATAAGAGAAATACTAAGGATATCTGAATAATGTGTGGACCTACCAATAACAGTTCCTTGATTGTAACAGATTACCATACTAATGTAAGATGTTAATGACAGGGGAAATGGTGTGTAGGGGATATGAGAACTTTATTATCTTCATTATTTTTCTGGAAATATAAAACCCTTCTAGAAAATGTCTATTAAAAATTAATAAAAGTTTTAAAACATAAAATTGAAAAAAAGCTTCCACAAAATGAAAGAAAAAGAAAAAGCAACTGGATCTGGAGGTGAGTGGGTGGGACACTGGGCAGCAGGGGTTTCATGCCCTTTGGCTCTTCCTGGGCAGAGATGGTCAGAGCTGGCAGGAACCAGCCTGTGGGGTGGACCCACTCCATGTCCTCAGGTGTATTCAGCCTGGGGGAAGTTGAAAGCAAAACAAGGGAGACCTATGTGGAGATAAGTAACTTCCTTTGGGTCTCCTGACTCTTTCCTGGCTCCCCTAACTGACATGAGCTGTTTTCTCAAAATTGTTTCCCAAATACTGGCCTGTGCTAAAGGCAGCTGGGGGAAAATCCATGGGGCTGGGTCTGTGAGGCAGAAGGTGACCCTGAGGCAGGTGCACAGATGCCAGGAACCCACATGGCCGCAGTGGCCTTCCTAGGTCCCCTTCCCATCCCCTCTCCAAGAAGAATCTGCCCCCGGACCTAGGTGCTGGGTAATCTGACTTCTGGTGGAGGGTGTGCATGGGCACGTATGGGGGGACGGGGGCATTTTCTGGTCTCTTTTGCATCCTTAGATCTCTGATGAAGAGTGAGTTCCTCTAGGGCCTGACTCCACCAGGAGTCCTTCCTCCCACCCCTCCCCCCAGTTTACAGGCTGGGAGCTCTGGACAGTGGGGAGTGGGGAGAGGCCCTCTGGGAGATAGGGGACTTTGACCCCAGACTCTCTTCTCCTTACTCCAGGTGGTCTCAGCAATGCTGAAAACCCCTGCAGAAGACTTCACAGGAGCTTCAAGGGTAGAGGTGGAGGCTTGTTCAGGATTCCCTGGGCTGAGGGGCCCTGACAGATCGCCAGAGGCCCTGCCCCTGTGACTTCCTGCTGCTGCAAACTAGATGTTCCTTTTTCACTTTTGATTTCATTTAATGTAAAAAAATTTTATTGAGGTGTAATTGACATCCATCATTATATTAGTTTCAAGTTTATAACATAATGATTCAATATTTGCATATATTGCAAGATGATTAAGTCAATAAATCTAGTTAATATCTGTCACCATATATAGTTAACAGAATTTTTTTTCTTGTAGTGAGAACTTTTAGATCTAGTCTCGGCATCTTTCAAATATGCAATACAGTATTTTTAACTATAGTCTCCATGCTGTATATTACATCGTTAAAACTTATTTATTTTACAACTGGAAGTCTGTATCTTTTGATCTCCTTCCCCATTTCACCCACCTTTGGCAACCACCAACCTGTCTTCTGTATCTATGAGCTTGTTTGTTTTTTTTTAAGATTCCACATACAAGTGAGATCATACAGTACTGGTATTTCTCTGTCTGACTTACTTCACTTAGCATGATGCCTTCAAAGTCTATCCATTTTGTAGCAAATGGCAAGATTTCGTTCTTTTTATGGCTGAATAATATTCCACTGTGTATGTATATATATCACATTTTCTTTATCCATTCATCCATTGATAGACACTTAGGTTTTAGGTTGTTTCCATTTCTTGGTTACTGTAAATAATGCTAAAATGAGCATGGGAGTGCATGTATATTTTTTCAAGTTAGTGTTTTCATTCTCTTCAAATAAATACCCCATAGTGGAATTGGTGAATCATATGGTGGTTCTATTTTTAATTTCTGAGGAACCTCCCTAGTGCCTGCAACAATTTACTTTCCCAAAAACAATGTACAAGGGTTCCGTTTTTCTCCACATCCTTGTCAGCATTTGTTATTTCTCGTCTTTTTGATAATAGGCATTCTAACAGATGTGAGGTGATATCTCGTAGCGGTTTTGACTTGTATTTCCCTGAGGTTGGTTATATTGAGCACGGTTTCATGTACTTGTTGCCCATCTGTATGTTTGGGAAAATGTCTATTCAGATCTTCTTCCCATTTTTAAATTGGATTGCTTGTGCTTTTACTGTTGAGTTGTATGAGTTCTTTACATAGTTTAGATCTTAATCCCTTTTCAGATATAAGATGTGAAAATATTTTCTCTCATTCAGTAAATTACCTTTTCCTTTGGTTGATGATTTCCTTTACTGCACAGAAGCTTTTTAGTTTGACGTAGGCTCACTTGTTGCTTTTTGCATGTCTTGCTTTTGCTTTTGGAGTCACGCTTAAAAAATCATTGTCAAAACCTAGGCGTTTTATGGTTTCAGAATTTACATTCAATTCTTTAATCTATTTTGAGTTAATTTTTGTGTATGGTATAAGATAGTGGTCCAGTTTCATTCTTTTTCTTTTTTAACTTTTTATTTTATATTGGAGTATAGTTGATTAACAGTGTTGTTTTAGTTTCATGAGTACAACAAAGTGGTTCAGTTATACATATACGTGTATCTAGTCTTTTTCAAATTATTTTCCCATGTAGGTTGTTACATAATATTGAGCAGAGTTCCCTGTGCTACACAGTAGGTCCTTGTTGGTTATCCATTTCAAATATAGCAGTGTATACATGATAGTCCCTAACTATCCCTCCCCTGAACCCTTCCCCCCGGTAATCATAAATTTGTTCTGTAAGTCTGTGTATATGTTTCTGTTTTGTAAATTTTAGTTCATTTGTATCATTTTATTTTTAGAGTCTGCATATAAGCAATATCATACGATATTTGTCCTTCTCTATCTGACTTACTTCACTCAGTATGACAATCTCTAGGTCCATCCATGTGGCTGCAAATGGCACTATTTCATTCTTTTTAATGGCTAAGCAACACCCCAGTGTTCACTGCAGCACTGCTTACAATAGCCAAGACATGCAAGCAACCTACATGTCCATCAACAGAGGAATGGATAAAGAAGACGTGGTACATATATACAATGGAATATTACTCAGCCATTTTCATTCTTTTGCATGTGGTTATCCAGTTTTCCCAACACCATTTATTGAAGAGACTGTTCTTTCCCCACTGGCTCCTTTGTCATAAATTAATTGACCATATATGTGTTGGTTTATTTCTGTGTTCTTTATTTTGTTCCATTGACCTATGTGGGGGGTTTTTTTAGCATCTTTATTGGAGTATAATTGCTTTACAATGTTGTGTTAGTTTTTTTTTTTCTGCTGTATAACAAAGTGAATCAGCTATATGTATACATATATCCCCATATCCCCTCCCTCTCGTATCTCCCTCCCACCCTCCTTATCCCGCCCCTCTAGGTGATCACAAAGCACCGAGCTGATCTCCTGGTGCTAGGCAGCTGCTTCCCACTAGCTATCTGTTTTACATTTAGTAGTGTATATATGTCAATGCTACTCTCTCACTTTGTCCCAGCTTACCCTTCCCCCTCCCTGTGTCTTCAGGTCCGTTCTCTACATCTGCGTCTTTATTCCTGTCCTGCCCCTAGGTTCATCAGAACCTTTTTTTTTAGATTCCATATATATGTGTTACCATATGGCATTTGTTTTTCTCTTTCTGACTTACTTCACTCTGTATGACACACTCTAGGTCCATCCACCTCACTACAAATAACTTAATTTCGTTTCTTTTTATGACTAATATTCTATTGTATGTATGTGCCACATCTTCTTTATCCATTCATCTGTCGATGAACACCTAGGTTGCTTTCATGTCCTGGCTATTGTAAATAGTGCTGCAATGAACATTGCGGTACATGACTCTTTTTGAATTATGGCCTTCTCAGGGTATATGCCAGTAGTAGAATTTAGTTTTCAGACTTGAATTTCTGAGGATAACACTGCAGACTTTGAGACTGTCCTTCTGAGGGGTGGATGCTCTTGGGGTGAATTAGCACCCCTGAAACAGGTCTGGGAAGGTATAGCCATGGAGGCGCTCACCTTCGTTTTCCCACAGAACACGGCACCTTGGGCCCTAGGGGGCCAAGTGTCTATCAGAAGGGGAGGTGCTGGGTGAGGTCACGCTGCCCCTGAAGCCAGCTCAGGGCTCAGACCACAGCAGATGGTGACCTGGACAGGAAATGAGAACCCTGGCTGTGCCGAGGCACTGGCGTGCTCAGTAAATATTTCCTGAGTGGAAACAAGTCATGGGTGCCATGTGAAGCTTAGCTAAAAGCTGCCTGTCTTGCTCAAGAGCATATGTGACACCCCAATGTCCTCACAGGAGGGCTGGGACCAGGGTGAGTCAACAGGACACCCACTCTCAGGTGCCGACCTTGAACTTGCCCCAGCCTGAGAGTGGGGTCTCCTTGCCTCCCTGGTCACAGGGCCTGGGGCCTGCATCAGAAGAGGGGGACAAGAGCCAGTAAACTTGTCACATCACAAATGACCAACAACTTGCTGAAGTGCTGTGGGAGCCCAGTGCAGAGGGCACCTAAGTCATCTGGGGCAGATGGGGCAGGCTCCCAGGGGACCATCTGAGCTGCATCTGGAATGATCGGTGGACATTTGACAGGGGGCGAGAGGGAAGGGTCTTACTCCAGGGAGTGGGAGCAGGTGTGCAGGCTGGAGGCTGATGGGGGTTCTTTCTTAGGCCCATAAAGGATGGGGAGTGACCCCTAAAATGGGGAGGTTTTTCCCAGTTATCTGTTCCTGCTGGGGCTCTCCCTCCCCTCTGTGCTCCCAATGGGAGGGTCTCAAATGTCTGTGGGCACCTTGTCAGGGACTGTGCGTGGGGATCTGCAGAGCCTACTCAGCTCCCTATGGGGTAGAGTAATGTGGTCTGAATGCCTGGGGTGGGTAGAAGGATGTGCTGTGTGTTGTGGTCTGTCCTCCCCCGCTGGACAGAAGAGAGAGGCTGGCAACCAGTCCAGCCAAGAATCGCTGGGGAAATCTAGTGAAAAAGGAGCCCAGCAGAAAGAAGCCGAAAGATGTGGCTGGGGTGAGAGTCACGGGCAAACAGGAGCCCTCCCAGGAGCTGGGGACAAGCTCAGGGTGAGAGCAGTCTCTCCGCTGGTGTGGGGGTGGGGGGGGGGGCGCTTCTCCAGGTTTAAAAGGTAATGTCGTTGGTGTGGCAGATGAGATGGATGTTAAGACTAAGATGAAAAGACCCTGTGAAAGCTGGACCATGAGACTCCCTAGGAGGATAGTTCACTGCCCCAGGAAGAAGGGCAGGTCCACCAGCCTGCAGCTCACAGACAGTGAGGGTCCCCGGGCCCTGTTGGGAGACCAGCTGAGGCTTCTCAGGCCAGCAGCCTTTGCAGGTCTGGCTGGGCTGGAGGCACAGACTGTTTGTGATGTACTGAGTGCAGGAGGAGGAGCTGTGGTTGGACAAAGGCCACCTTGATCTCAGAGGCTGCTGAGTTGCAGCCACAGGCCTTAGTTTTCCTGCCTGGAAAGGTGCTGGGGAGGAGAGAGGCTGCCCTGGGACAGGCCTGGCCTCCCCCTTTCATGTGGCTTCTCAAAGTCTGAAACCATCTTGTGTGGGAGATTCACTGCACCGAGAGGGACTTGGATCTGGAAAGACCATTGGTATGAAAGGACAGGGATCTGGTCCCAGGCCAGGCTCTACTACATATTGGGTTTATTAATTAACCTCTTTGGATCCTCAGTTTCTACATCTGTAAAATGGGAAGATAATTGTAATAATATCTATCTGTCTCTCATAGACGAAAATGCTTTGTGAATTTGAAAGAGGTAGACAGGTTGGGGGTGTTGATGATGATTTAGCTTTCCAGCTGCACAAGGTGGCTGAGATGCTGACTTAAGAAATTTCCAGAAAGTCCCTGGTGTTCTGCCAGCATGGAATGTTTATTGTCTGGCTCTCTTCCGGTGTCCCTGGCCTGTAGCTGCATTGCTGTTTCCCTCTCTCTAGGCTCCTCCTCCCTCCCCAAATCCTGAGCAGATGGTTTACAGACCCAAACACAAGAGGACTAACACAAGAGGACTTATAGGACATGGAAGAGCGAAAATATGAAGCTTGCTCCCCATCACTCTGAGAGGGACCAGTGGGTGAGCTGCCTGGATTTTGACCCCAGACAAGAAGTTTCTGACCACAGTCTCATTACCTTTTGCAGTAATTTCCCCATTACTAGAGGAGGTTGGAGGGAATAAGCCAGTGTTGGATATTCACTTGTCTGGGATTCAGCAGAGCAATTTAAGGAGCACAGAATGGACTCGGGTGACTTGCTTGAGGTCACACAGTGGGATGGGACAGTGGCTGTGATGTTGGGGGTTTTTTTCTAGAGTTTGTTGTCGAGAGTCCAGACCCTACGCCTGATTCACTGTATGACCTTTTGCAATTACACTGCCTCGCTTGGTCTCAGTTTTCACATCCGTAAAATGGGTTTAATACACAGTGCCATGACTACCTTGAGTGCATGGTCATGGGGCCAGTCATGCATGGGGCTCCTCAGCCTTGGGACAGCTGAGGGGGAAGTCTCAGTGGGGATGAGAAGGAGGCACTGCCCAGGAGTTAGGTAGATGGTGCTGCTCCCCTAGGGTGTGGGCCCAAGAGTTCTCCGATGTTGTGGGGTATTCAGTCTGGTGAGAAGAGGCGAGAGCCTGAGCCTCAGTGGGTGGGAGTGAGTCTGAGGCAGCTGAGGCTGTGGCCAGGAGGGGTGTGTAGATATCTATCCCTGCCCCTCTGTGATAGCAGGAGCAGGCCTGGCAGAGGTTTAAAGGGAAATGGTGGGTGTGATGCAGACAAGAGCCTATCAGATACCGTGGGGTCTGGCTTTGCCCTGTGTGTATGTAGGGAGAATAAGTAACACTAGGGGCAGCTGGAAAGCCATAAGGGTGCAAGCAATAAATGCCAATATTTGCATTTGTGATACGGGGAGTTGACACTTCCCCCAAAGAGCTTTGTTCTTTTGCTCATAGCTTCTTACTTAGGCAACTGACATTTGAAGTTTATGGAAAACCAAACTCATTAAACAGCGTAAAGACAGAGGAGACAGCAACCCAAGGCAGCAGAGGCCCAGCCTACCCTGGCTGAAATAGCATGACTTCTGTGCCCAACCATAGGCTGACACTGAAGAGCAAGCTGTCTGGGCTGAGCCTAACCCCAGGGAAACAGGCAAGGGAATTATAGAGAGTGCCAGCGTGGGGAGTGTGAGATCAACAGGCTGGTGTGACCACAGGGATGGGGTATCTCCAGTAGCGAAGTTGTTTATACATTTATTCTGCAATTGTTTATTGAGGTCCTACTGTAAGTGCTGGGGATCGTAATAGGAAACATCTGAGTGGCTTACTACAGGCTTGTGGGCTGGCAACCCAGAGCTAACATGCTAGCCCCGCCCTAGGGGTGGGGAAGAACCTAAGTGTCCCTTTGAGTGACGCTTCCCTTCTCTCCTGCCCCTCCTCCTATAGACCTTTCTTCCACAGCTGCACAGGCAGGCAGGCAGCCTGTGATGGGGCCCTGCTCAGAAGACCCCCATCTCTGCTGGGCCTCCCGGCTCCTGGGATTCACCAGCCTACTCCTCAGTGAGTGGCCCGGGCTCCTGGGAGGGAGGACCTTTGGGGGGAGCAGGGAGGCAATGTCCCCTTTCCACGTCTAAAGTCTTTGGTGAACAAAAAGACAAAACAGCTCTGTAATTATTTAGCAACTACAGTGCATTTGGTTTAGAGCCCTGGGGTGAACAGAAGAACAAAATGGCCTTTTGGTTGTGGCGAGCGTGGGACCCCTGTGCTCAGGCAGCCTTGGCTGCATTAAGGGAAACATTTCCAGGGAGGCGAGGCTGTTTCTGTGCAATAACAGAGAGACTGGGAGAGCATCGAGCTGCCTGGGAAGAGGGAGGGAGACAAAGAAACCCGCTCCTTGGCGTGGAAGGGCTGGGGAATGAAGCTCCCCTGGTCTGGACTCAGAGGGGAACACCTGGCAGCTTGTGCAGTTGTCCTATGGGGGAGGGTGGCAGCCAGAACCCTGTGTCTGACAGGGAGGAAGCAACTCTAGTCTGGGTTTCTTGAGCAAGATGTAAGATGTTGAATACAGTGAAATTCTGCTTTGGTAAAAGGAACAGCAGCCTGTAAAACTTAAGGGTTTCTGTATACCCACATGTAGAAAGAATATGGAGAAACTACAGAAGGAACAGAGTAGACTGGTAATGTGGGCTTCAGAAGGGAGTGAACTTGGGGAGAAGAGAAATGGAAGTAGAAACAATAGGGAGTTAAGTGAAAATGAACTGAAGACTGGACAACACCGTAATCACATACAGGACTTCCTGGGAGAGTATATGATTATGTCAAAGGAAATTAAATAAAAACTAATGAGAAAATACTAATACCCAGTGAATTATGAATTCTGGAGAAAGTTGGAAAGCTTTTGTTGTTTTAATTTTTTGTTTTAGTAACCCAGCCACTAAATAAACTTGCAGGAGTTATATGAAATTTAATGAATTAGAGACCTTTTATAAACAGATGTCTTGAAATAAGAATGAGCTTTGTGGGCTTCCCTGGTGGCACAGTGGTTAAGAATCTGCCTGCCAATGCAGGGGACACAGGTTCGAGTTCTGGTCTGGGAAGATCCTACATTCCGCGGAGCAGCTAAGCCCGTGAGCCACAACTACGAGCCTGCGCTCTAAAGCCCGCGCGCCTAGAGCCCGTGCTCCGCAATAAGAAGCCACCGCAATGAGAAGCCCGCGCACCGCAACAAAGACCCGATGCTGCCAAAAATAAATTAATTAAAAAAAAAAAAAAAAAAAGAATGAGCTTTGTAAAACATGACCTCTTTTTTAACAAGTTAAATTTATGTCTACAGTAAAATGTAGGCCTTCTCTTCAATTTTACATAACTGGAAAATATGTTCTGTTATTTAGAGTTTTCTCCGTAGGCTCTGGGGTTGGAAGATTACATAAGAGAGAGAGAGAGAGAGAAAGAGAGAGGAGGGAAATGCACAAAATTTTAAGTTGATTTGTAAGTGTTAAATTTTATATTATTTACATAAACTTTTACTCTGTCTTGTTTGTAACCACACCCCCCGGCTTTATTTTCTTCTTCAGGATTAGATCTTTTGTAGATCACAGCTCTTGCTGCCTTCCTTCTCTTTCTACGTCTTCTTCCATCTTCCTCACAGCTGGGCTCACCATTCCCTTCTGGGTGGGTCCTTCCTGCAGCCTGAAGGCTGAGCCTCTTCTCTCCCTGGTTCCCTCCTTTCCAGCACATGGGGAGTCTGGTTAGGCTGCTGTCTAACCCTCAGCCAGCCGGAAGTCCCTGCCCTGCTAAACCCCTCTAAGTACTTGCTTCCCCTTTCCCAGGAGAGGAAAGCTGGAGAATGAGCCTCCAGGAACTGCTCTGATCCTGGTGATGAGAGAGCAGTGCTGGGAGGGGAGCTCCTGCGGAGGACAGGGACAGACAGGGTGGGGGAGGTGATGGGCGGCTCCTGCAGGGGAGAAGCACTGGGCTGGGAGACAGGAGCCCTGGCTCCAGGCGTGGCTCTGCCCTATGTGACCCAGGACAAGTTCACCCCCTGGGGCTCCTCCTTCTCTGTGACAGGAGGGGCCTGGGCAGATCCCCCCTAAGACCTGATCTGGAGGAGATGCCTGGTTAAGTGAGTTAGTGATTAAATAAAAACAAAGAAATATCTGAAATGCTTGTGCATATGAAAGCTGGCGCGAGCTGTTCTCTGCTTCCAGCGAGAGCCAGGAATGGGAATAAGTACCGCAGGAGGGAGGCAGGCCTGAGATAATGAGAATTTATTGAATTGGAGAGAGGATTGGGACCTTGGAAGCCAGAGGCCAAGCGAGGCAGATGGATCCTGACCTGGTGGAAGAAGCAGATTGATCATCTCTTCAGGATAAGACACTTTCCCTGGTCCTGTTCTGTCCTACCTTGGTCCCCAGGATGGAAAGAGGGTATTGGGTCCCTGCGGTCTGTGTCTGAAGCGGGAGGGTGGGCTCAGGAGGAGGTGCCACTGAGGCGAATGTGCCCACTGGTCACAGCTCTGCAGGAAAATGACCAAGAAAGGCCTAATGCGGCCTCGTGGGGCCTGGTTAGGGAAGTGCTGTCTTGGTGGCAGGGACAGCAGAGCTCACTAAATGATCACGCTTCCCCTCATATTCTAGTCCCTGGCAGTTAGCCAGAGCCTTGTGACAAGTGCTGGCCACAAAGCAAGAGCAGGGATCACGCTAATTCTGGACAGATGCAGTGAAACCCCCTGTGTGATTCTCCTGTCTCCCCTCCCTGCTGCGGGGCTGGGAGCCTGTGAGGGTGCTGTGAGTTCCATGGGTGCAGCTACAAGGAGGTAGAACCTCCGCCCTGTGTGACAGGACCCCTCCTCACTGTCTCATGGAACCTGTGGTGGGGGATATAAACTCCCCTTGTTCTAAGACCCTGAGGTATTGTAACTGTTTGTTATGCAGCACAGCCTAGCCTGTCCTGCCAGCTACACTGTCTAGAAGGAGCAGGAAAGAGAGCAGCCTTCATATCTGTATTAGATATCTACTGCTGTGTAACCTGTCACCCCAAAACTTAGTGCCTTAAGCACCACCAGGCATACTCTCACAGTTTCTGTGGGTCAGGACCCAGGGGTGAATCAGCTGGGTCCTCTGGCTCAGGGTCTCCCAGCCTGAAATCAAGGTCTTGGCTGGGGCTGCAGCAGCTCAGGGTCAGCTGGGCAGGATCTGCTTCCAAGCCTACTCATGTGATTGCTGATGGGAGGCAGTTCCTGTGTCTGCTGGACTGAGGGTCCCTCTTCCTCGCTGGATGTTGGCCAGAGGCTCCCTCGGTTCCTTGTCACGTGGGCCTCTCCTTAGGACAGCTGACAACATGGCAGCTGGGTTTCTCAGAGTGAGCAAGAGAGAGAGTGAAGGAGAGAGAGAGAGCAAGAGGGAAGTCACAGTCTCCTATAACCTAGTATCACTGAGTGACATTCATCAAGTCTGCTGTGGTCCATTCCTTAGAAGCCAGTCACTAGGTGCAGCCCACCCTCTAGGGGAGGGCATTACACAACGATGTGAACATGAGGAGACACTTAAGAAATTCCTCCTACAGTTATGCATTTGGTATTGACAGAAACTCTGCTAGGTGCTTTTTTTTTTTTTTAATAAATTTATTTATTTTATTTTTGGCTGTGTTGGGTCTTCATTGCTGTGCATGGGCTTTCCCTAGTTGCGGCGAGCCAGGGCTACTCTTCGTTGCAGTGCGTAGGCTTCTCATTGCAGTGGCTTCTCTAGTTGCAGAGCACAGGCTCTAGGTGCACGGGCTTCAGTAGTTGTGGCACACAGACTCAGTAGTTGTGGCTTGCAGGCTCAGTAGTTGCAGCGCAAGGGCTTAGTTGCTCCGCGGCATGTGGGATCTTCCCGGACCAGGGCTCGAAACCATGTCACCTGCATTGGCAGGCAGATTCTTAACAACTGCGCCACCAGGGAAGCCCCTGCCAGGTGCTTTTGATCCATGATCTCATTCAGTTTATACTGTCATTATGAAGCAGGTGAGGAAACTGCAGGTTAGCAAGTTTAAGTAACCTGTTCAAGGTTACAATTCACTAGAGCCAGGACTTAATTCTAGAATTGCTTCAGATTCATTTTACTAGGCTTCCTCCTAAGAATCAAGGGACTATATTGGATGAATTTCATTTAAAAGATGGGTTTTGTGGTTTTCTCCTTTATTGTTACTGAAAAAAAAAAATACATGTCCTGTTTCCAATGCCCTAGGCATCTGCTGCACTGGGGTCAAGAGTTCTGGGACACATGGTTCTGGAGTTCAGGATTCTGGAGCCCATGTTCATCTGCACAGGGTTCGAGGAGGTTCTGTGTTGTTTCATGTGATCAGGAAGCAAGAAGCTAACCTGGAGGAGGTCACATGGGGCTTTGGCCCTGACTCAAATTACAGAGTCCTGCTGCGAGTCTATGCTGGGGCAGACGCTCCCACTTGGGTCAGCCTCCAGGACAAGTACCAGCAGAGGGTCCATGTGCCCGGCATCTTGTCCCTGAAGATTGAGAACCTGACCCCTGAGGACAGTGGACTGTACCGGGCTCGAGCCAGCTTCACTGGAGGAATAGAACTTAACCAAGTTTTCCCCCTCACTGTCTATGGTAAGTGACAGCACCTGACCCCATCCCATGGCTTACCTCCTTCTTTTATGCTACGAGTTTCACATAGGTCCCATTTTTCAAGATTCCTTCCAGACACCAGCCTTCAGACTCTATTTTCTCCTCTGAAATTAGGGTAAGTGGGTTTACTGCAAATGGTGAGCAGAGCTGAGATTCACAGCAGGGATAAACCACTTTAGTATTTTGGGAGAGGAGAATGGAAATTTGGGGAAATGATATTGCCAAAACAATTATTGTACTTTATAGGTCTAGATTTACTTAATTTGTGTATTAGTTGTCTACTGCTGCTAGAACAAATTGTTATAATTTAGATGCTTAATAAAACACAAATTTATGATCTCACTGTGCTGTAGGTCAGAAGTCAGATACGGGTCTCACTGGGCCCATGTCGAGGTGCTGGCAGGGCTGTGTTCCTTTCTAGAGTTTCCAGAAGGAGATTCATTTATTTGTCTTTTCCACCTTCTAGTGGTTGCTTACATTACTTGGCTCATGACCACCTTCCTCCACCTTCAAAGCAGGTAATAGTGAGACCAATTCTTCTCACATTCTTATCCCTCTGACCTCCTCCTCTTCTTCCTTCTTCCACGTTCAAGGACCCTTGTGATTACATTGGTCCCATCCAGGTAGTCAGAACAATCTCCTTATTTTAAAGTCAGCTGATTAGCAACCTTAATTCTACCTGTTACCTTAATTCCACTTTGCCATGTAACCTAACATATTCACAAGTTCTGAGGATCGACATGGACGTATCTGGGGTCCATTATTCACCTACCATAATTCATAAGCCCACGTAGTTAATGCCTCCTCTCCTTTTACTCAGCACCACCCAAGGCCAGCCTCACTCACAGACTCCACAAATCCAGCTCTAGAAGCCTCAACAGATGTAGGAGGAAGGTTATACTGCAACACTTCCAAAGAACCTCACTTAGTCAACACTTTCTTTCCCTAAAGTCCCTGTCTGCATAAAGGCTGTTACAGCTTTAGGTCCCCATGTGATTTCTAAGACCAACTTATCAATATGTCACTTCTCAAGTTCAGCGGCATATTCTAACCAGACTCAGACTCATCATTCCCAGTTGCTACCACCGCATCTCCCGCAAATGTCTCCACTATTGCGAGCACAGGGCCTTTCTCTGGGCTCCCAGTGCTGGCCAGATGTCCTCCTTCTCTACGGGCTATGCAAACCCAGGCATTATCTGAGCAGGAGAGAGCAAGTCCTGATCTGGGACTAGCCTTTCTGTCCCAGACTTCTTCCCCTTCCAGAGGAAACCCCATTTTCTTAGAAATAACGGGCCTTGGGTAGGTGGGATCCAGGTTTTATTTTCTTGTTGGAGATTTTTAAGGCTTGCTCAATCTAGTGAAATAACATAGGACTTAACTCAGTGGCTCCCTTCTTTATTGTCACTTACTATGTATTAAATATTGGGCAAATTGTGTTTTACTTGTAAAATGCATTCACCATCATTAAAGGGAGGATGCCAGGATTTCAATGAGATACTGGATGAGAATGTGCAGACTGTATTATTCTCCACTCATGTAAGGCTCCATTCTTTTGTCCCTCTTACCCTAGAGCCGGTGCCCCTTCCCCAGATCCTGTTCAAGTTACCATCCATCACACCAAGCTGGTGCAATGTCACCCTGGAGTGCAGAGCCTCAGGGGCCACAGAGGACCTGAACGTGACCTGGCAGAACAAGGGCCTCCCCAGGGAGCTGGAGCAGAGAGTGACACCGGGACCAGCCTCCAACTCCTGGACCTTGCCTGTGAACCTGCCCCTGAGCCAGCCCAATGCCAGTCTCACCTGTGTGGTCAGCAACCAGGTGGACCAGAAAACTGCCACCTTAGACCTTGGGGAAGTCTGTGTCCATGGTGAGTGTACCTGCCAGAGGGGAGGGGCATTCTCGGAGCTCAGGTGCACTGGGGTGAGGGTTCTGGGCTTTTCTCCCCACTATGTCATGAGCACCACCTTCCATCGGGTCACCGCATACAGGAGTCTGGGAGGTACAGCAAACTCATCTCTGCTTTTCATTGTCACATCCATGCCCGCCTCTCCACACCCCCCCTTTTTTCCCCTAAGATACAAGTGTTTTGTTTTTGATGCAAATCTTGTCCACCCAGCTCCAGATGAGCAGCTCCCAGTCCCAGCTGGGCCTGGAGGGAAAGCAGGGGTGGGGTGGGGGAGGTGAGGGGAACTAGGGCTGCAGCCCGCAGAGGTGTTCCCTAGAGATGTATTCCCCTGAGGGCCCACACCTCCCCTGACCCATGCTCCCTGCTGCCTGCGCCTGCCTGCCCGCCTACTTGCTGCTTGCTGGGCATCTCCCTCCTTCCCAGCTGCTGTGGTGCAGTGTCAGAGCTGGTCCAGGGCAATAGCTTTCCAGTACTTCTCCCACCTCATCCATTATCCATAGTGCATCCACTGGAATCCTTTGAAAAGAAATTGGATCTTGAAATTGGTCTGTGTCATCTGGAGGCATATGACCCGCTGGCTCCCTGTAGGATTCAGGGCTCAGATGCTCCTCTGCCCATGTTTCTTACCTCATACACTTCACACGGGATTGTTTGCTTGGAGCTCCTGAATGTGTTCTGCTATTATAAGCTTCTGAGCCTCTGGAAATGCTGTTTCCTCTACCATCAGCCATCCCAAGTCAAGAGTCCTTCACTTCCTTGCTTATTCCTGTTCAAGGATTTCCCTCAGGTCATGGGCACGTGACCAGCTCAGTAACGCAGGACCCTGCGCTTGGTTATAATTCTGTTATTAATAAAGTTTGAACAAGGGTGTGTCAATCTCATGTGGCACAGGGCCCTGCAGGTGCTATAACTGTCCTGCCCTCAAGCATCATCCCCTTTAAGGAGCAGTCCGTAGCCACCCCACACGAAATAGCAATGCTGTTTATGGGTTTGTCTCCTCCGTAGCCTGGAACACCTTGAGGGCAGAGGCCATGTCTTGTTCTCCTTTGAATTCATGTACCAAGCAAAGCTCCTGGCACTGTTTGCTCACAGTCAGGATTTCATTGAATGAATGAATGACCTGGTGTCCTGATTGTAGCCTTGTCCCTCTAACCCATCCCCCCATAAGCTGCTGGGAGGAACTGATGTGTCAGCATCACTTAAAATCCCGCGTTACCCTCCCCTCAGCCCCATCCTGGAGTCTCAGATAAAGTTCAATGCTCAGCATGACCCACAAAACCCTCTGGAAAGAGACTCTTCCTCCCTCTGACCCTCCTCACCCGGCCCCTCCCTGCCCTGTCCCTCTCCTGCCTGCTGCAGTGGGATGATGGCAGCTCCCTGGGCTGGCGATTTGACACAGACATTTCTCAAATGTGGTGCCCCTCCTTCCTGGAATTCTGTGCCCACGTTGAATATCTAGTTAACTCCTATTCCTCCCTCAAGACTCAGTTTACGCATCACCTCCTCTGGGAGGCCCTCCCTGAAGACATGTGTACAAGGTGTAAACCTCTGTTGCACTGCAGTCTCTCTGGCTGGCAGACTTTGGTATTTTCTCAGTCTTCCCCCACTGGGTGACCCCATCTTGTTCATCTCGGTACCCCTGGCACCAAGCAGGAGCTCAGGACCTGGTTGAATGGATGAAACTGACATGGTCCTCCCTCTTCAGCTTCTGAACCTGGACCCTTCAGAGCTCTCCACCTGCTCTCTCTCTATCTCCCCTTGGCAATGGGTATCTTAGGTTCTGTCTTTCCTTAACTTTCTTCATTCTCTCTGTGTGAGGGGAACAGATTCACAAGGACAGGTCAGTGCTGACCCCCTGCCAGGCATCCTAGGGGCTGTCGTGGTTGTGCTGTTGATCCTTGGAGGAGGACTGTACCTTTGGAAGACATGTGAGAAGAAGAAGAAGATGCAGACTGGAAGAGGCAGGTTGCATTTCTCCCTCCTGCCCTGATACCTCCCCTCCCCCACTGGACCCTTGGTTCCTTTCCTTCTGCATTTTGCTGCTCAAGGAATCTCTCTGCAGAGGGAATGGTGGGTGTGGCCTTGGCCTTGGGGTTCAGAACAGTGGGGGAGCGTACAGGTTTTCAAGGCCCAGGTTCAAGCTCCACTCTGTGTATGACTCAGGTACAGAACTGCAGGAGGACCACAGGGACAATGATAGTGGCATCCAGTATGCGGAGCTGAGCCAGCAGGAGTCTCGAAAGGACATGCACAAGGTGAGAGCTGGGAGCTGTGCCCAGCCTGGGCTCTCCTGGGTCCATCCTTACCTGGGTCTGGGCCTGTCAACCCAGTCATCTGCCTTTCCCGGCCCCAAGTTAAAACTCTTTCCAGGTGGTCAGTGGTATTTACTGAGAAAATTTATACCTGGGGCCAGTGCAGTGCTGGGCGCTTTGGGGGAATTCACATGCAGCTCATGTCAGCAGCATTGGTTCCATTTGGGTCCCTCTGGGGCCTCTCTCAGCTGTTCTAGGAACTCTGTCTTGCATTCCTAGGGTATTGGTGAACAACATTTAGAAGAAAAGGAGCCTGTTAATACTGTCTACAGTGAGGTCCATAAGCCAGAAAGAGAAGCCATGAAGATAATTTAATTGGAGGAGGTAGGAGAACTGGAACTCCTAGGACACCTCCACTCCGAGCTTGATCCCTGCAGACACCTGCCTCTCTCAGCTCTGGTCCAGCTCCAGCCGCCGTGGTCTGCATTACTCTGACCCTCCTGCCCTCGACTCCCTGGGCACACATGGCCTTGTCACAGCCTCTGTCACCTCTCCAAGCTGCCTTCCCACTCAGGATCCTCACCCTGCAGGATGCGTGCTCTTTTTCCATCACTGACTCAGCTCCTGATAACTCTCCTCCTGAGGCTTCCCAAAGAGAACCTTCCTGCACATGATAATCCCCACAGCCTCTGCTGAGTGGCTGCCGTGTGTCTTTCTGAGAACACAGCCCAGGCATGGGGACCGTGTAGAAGATATTGACCACGCCGCAGAGGAGGGGGTTAGGACCTTGGTGCTGGAAGCTGAGTTGGGGGTCCGTGGATGCAGCATGGGTAGGTGGGATCCCACAAAGGGCTGGCCTGAGGCTTCCTTTGCACCCTGTATAGGGCAAAAGGTTTGTGTCAAGCGGTGTGTTTGTGTGTGCGTGTGTGTGTGTCTGTGTGTCTGTTGGGGGAGCATCCAGTGTATATTATACATCGGGCCACAGCCCTTTTCCCTGACCACTAGTACTAACCTCAGCTTCAGCTCGTAGACTTCAAATCCACCTCTTGTGGAGTGGGAAAAGGAATGTGTACTGTTTCTGGACCTTCCAAGACTTCTGTTTCTCAGAGAGGGACCCAAGTCGGGACCTGTGTTCTTAGGAAAGCAGCTTCAGCCTTTCCTTGTCTGGGGTCGGGGTACTTGGTTATTAGAATGGAAATGAAGCATGCAGCTCCCGCCTCCCCTTGATGAGGCTGCTGGGAGGGGTGAGGGGTGAGGCTTGTAGGAGGGTCTGAGCCAACCCTCTCCTGCCTCTTCTACTGACCCTCAGCGCCCCACAGCCCTGCTGGCCTCAGATCCTAGGTCAGCCTCCTCTTTGCTCACTCACGTCCCTCTGCCTGAAATGATGGCTCCCTTTCCCTATCCCTTCCTCCCATCCCTGCCTGTTGGAATCCTACCATTCCAACCCAAAACCCCCTTCCAAGTCACATGGTCTACATGTTCGCATAGGTTTGAAAATAG
Organism: Balaenoptera ricei; assembly: GCF_028023285.1. Taxonomy (NCBI): domain Eukaryota; kingdom Metazoa; phylum Chordata; class Mammalia; order Artiodactyla; family Balaenopteridae; genus Balaenoptera; species Balaenoptera ricei. The sequence continues at coordinate 114,775,060 of NC_082639.1, read as the reverse complement.
CCTCTCCCACATCTGTCCTTTTCAGACAACTTGGACATAATCAAGGCCCCTGCCATAGGTTTGCTTTGGATTGGTCATGAGTCTTCCCTGCTAACCTCACCTGGGGCTCCCTCAGGAGGGTGCTGGGGCTTTAGGAGGCCAGTGCCAAGGAGACAAGCACCTCTGTCTGTGAAGGGTCTGAGCTACTCTTACTCCCAACTCCCACAGAGACTCAGCAGACAAGACCCAGAGCACAGATGCTGCTGAAGGTCTTTCTGGTAGTGACTCCACAAGGAAGCAAAGAGGACATGATGAACTCCAATGACACCGCCTGGTTTCCCCAACCCACATCCAGCTTCACGTTGCCTGAGGACCTAATGTAGCCGGCACTGTATTGTGTGGAAGCTTCTCCTCTCCCTGGCGGTCCTCACCTCCTCGAAGCCTGTACCTTCCGCCTTGAGTCCCAGCTCTTGAATCGGAGATGGATTCACTCTGATACTATGATCTGTGATCCTTTGTCTGCTGGCCTAGATTCCTAGGTCTCTTGGTTCCCCTCCCAGCTCAGCAAGCTCAGCTGCTTCACTTCTGACCTCAGAAAGCCAAGCTCTGAGCTAAAGGCTTGAGTGTTATGCTAGGATCCTGCTAGATGGTGCATGAATAAGAGAGGAGCAGAGTTTCCATAATAAGGCTCTTTCTAACCTCTTTCTGCTCAGGCTGAACAGAAGGCTGAGAAGGAAAAAGATGACATCTCTCACTGGCATCCCAGGTGACCGATCATGGCTGGGTATCAGTGCCCATCAGTCCAGAAGCAGTGTAAGATGTGACCACTCATTGACCCCTCCCACCCCCCACCTAAAGCAGAAGAGAAAAAAAAATGAAAGAGGACGGGAACTTGACTTTCCAAGCCTATCATGAACCAGGTTTTGTCCCAGGCATTTTATAAATATCATTTCTTCTTATTCTTACAAGAACACTCTAGGGTAGGTATTACTATCCCCATTTTGCAGGACAAGTAACCAATGTCCCAAAATAGTTGGTGGCAGAGCAAAGCCTTAAATCCAACACTGGACAATTCCAGCATTCATATCTTATCCTTTGCCACATGGTCACTGAAGACCTTGTAATCCTGGAGTATTCAGAGGAGAATATCCTCCATTTGTTCCTCTTCCAAGGATCCTGGTCTTCTGACTCAGGTGCCCCAACTTGGAATGAGTTCATCCTGATGATGGATGGAGCAGTTGGTGGTTGAAAGAGGAATTGTCCCTTCAGTGGACAGTGGAGTAGGAGATGTGGGTGGGAGACATGGAATGAGAGACCCTGCCCTCTGGCTCAGATGAGACATTCAAAGCAGAGATGCTTCTTCCTCTTGGGTCTTGTGGGAGTTACTTCCTCTCATTCAATGTGTGTTGTGGCTTTCAGCATCCCTATTCTCAAGCCAACTTCCTTATCCATTATTATTCATAACTTCATTCAACAATTATGTGAGGCAGAAATCCTCAGTGTACAAATGGAAAATTAAAATCCAGAGATGTTAAGTACCCTACGGAAGTTCTCCCAAGTGTAAGTGATGTAGGCATATCAGGGGGTAATAATTTCACACATTGTGATTCCTTTCTCTCTGTCATCCCAGACATCCAACCAGTTACCGTCTTCCATTGGGTTATTCTTCATAAAGCTTCTTGTACTCCGTTCTCCTCTTATTCTTTCATTCCCATCTTATACCTGCAGCTGCACCATTTTTACATTTCCACCAGCAATGTATGAGAATTTCTCCACATCATCTCCAACTCTTGTTATTTTTTGATTGTAGCCAACCTAGTGCTGGTGAAGTGGTATCTCATTGTGGTTATGAATTGCATTTCTCAAATGATTCATGTTGAACATGTTTTCATGAGCATATTGACCATTTGTATACTTTATTTGAAGAAATTTCTTTCTCTCTCGAACTGTCTCTTGTCATCCATTGCCCCTACCTCTCCATTGAGTCTGCTTTTGTCCAGTCACCAGGGAACATCATGTTGTTAAATCCAGTGGTCAATTCTCAATCCTCATTTCCCATAACGTCTCAGCCGCAGTGGACCTATATTTTCTAGAAACACTGTTTTCACTTTGCATTCACTATTCACATTATTTTCCTCCTACTGGGTGGTTGCTCCTTAGTTTCCTTTATCAGTATCTTTCCGTTATCTCCAACTTCTAAATTTTGGAATAACCCAGGGTTCATACCCAGACCACCCAGACCACGTCTCTTCACTGTCTACACTCATTTCTTTTTGACGTTACGGCCATGCAGTAATCCCATGACTACATGACCTTATGTGGCAAAAGGGACTTAAAGATATGATCCCTCCCCTGGACTCCACATTGTAAATATCCAACGGTTTACTTGACATCTCCACTTGCGCGTATAACAAGCATCCCCATCTTGACATGTCTAAATTCAAACTCCCCAAACATGCTTCCTATACAATTTCTGATCCCTCCAAACGTCACCTCAATCCTTCCATTTTTTCTGGCCACAAAACCTTGGTGTCATCCTTGACTTCATTCTTTTTCTCACACCCCACCCTCTATCTCTATTAGAAAATACTGATATCTTTTCATTCTATATATATTCAAATATTTAATTTCATATACCTATATGAAAAAATTACATTTATAATAAAATACCTCTCACCACCTCCCTAGTCCAATAGGGTCATCATTTCTCACCTGGATTACTGAAGTAGCCTCTGAGTCTCTTACTTTTGTCTTTAATCCTTTAATGTCTATTTTCATAATATCACCCAGATTTATCTTTTCAGAACCTAAGTTATGTCACATTACTCGTTAGCTCAGAACTACCCCATGGGCCCACTTTATCTGGAAGGCCCTGTATCAGCTGACCTCATCTCCCATGCTCCCCTCCTTCCTAATCCACTCTAGGACACTGGGCTCCTTGCCATTCCTTCAATACTACATGCATGCTCCTTCCACAAGGCCTTTGCTCTCTAGAATTCTCTCCCTCTAGGTATCCACATGTCTCATCTCCTCACCTCCTTCAGGTCTCTGTACAGATGTTAACTCTTCAGTAAGACCTACCCTGACCTCCCTATGTAAAACTGCAAACTCTTCCTGATGCCTTCCTCCCTCCTCCATGGTCTATTTTTCTCCATAGTACTTTCACAAGGCTGTGTGACAGGGTACATTTATTCTGGGCTGTAGTTTAAAGACAGGTGGGTATTGAGGCCTCAAAGTATAAACTGCAGTCCTATTACGCAAATACCATTATTATTCCCAGGAAACTGCAACACTGATAAATTAATGAACTTACTCAATGTCACATAACTAATAGGTGGCAGAGCTGGAATTGAAATCTTGGAGTTGGATTCTAAAGCTCTTAACCACTGTATACTAGTTAAATAAAGTATACTCTCTCCACATGAGGGAATACTATTTATGTAATAAGGAGAATAAGTTACAAATTACATCTTTATATATTTGAACGTAAAGTTGCCCATGAAATATTAAATGAGTTATGGAACATGCATAGTGTTATCCTATATTGTAAATATATATAAATATGTTTATGTAGGCATAAAATAGTCTAAAAGCTAGTAGGTTAAGAAGTTAACAGTGGTTATCTTCTGCGGTCTGTCTCTTTTTCTGTATCATCAGTTTCTTTATAACACTAATCAAACAAATTACCTATTAAAAATTTTTAGCAGGACAGTGACATGATCAGAGCTGTGCTTCAGATAGATAAAGCCATATATACACCAACAGGAAGTTTATCATCTAAACCAGTTAACGTACTTATGCTTATTTTTACTTTCTTTTGTATTGATTGATGCCTTCAGGATCTTTATTGAAATAACCCCAAATATGTCTAGATCTGTCTTTATAGTACAGGCAAAGTGGTCTGATTGATCCAAATGGACGCTCCCCGTGAATTGCGTACAATCTGGGCTGTTCATTAGATCAACTGGAGAGCTTTCAGGAACAGATACTTGGACTCTATCCTGAAACTGGGCACCATCTATATTTTTTAAAAACTCAATAGGTGATTCTGATTCATGATCAGGCTTTAGAACTGAAACCTTGGGCCTACATGAACTCTCCATAAAATTCAAATGGGAATGTACATGGCAAAGAAAGGCTGTGAGTTTGTCTTCCAAGATGTTTCTCAGTGTGTGCTAGTATGTAGGTCAGTAAATGTTGGTTGAGTGAAGGAATGAGTGAATGACAAAGCCCTACAGTTTGGCATTACAGTTGACTCTTGAACAACGTAGGGGGCTCCCACCCCCTGAGCAGTCAAAAATTCACATAAAACTTTACAATCAGCCCCCTGTATTCATAGTACCACATCCACGGGTTCAAGCATCCATGGATCATGCAGTACTGTTGTACACGTTTATTGAAGAAAATCAGCATATATGTGGACCTGCGCAGTTCAAACTCATCTGGTTCAAGGGTCAACTGTACTTTGATGTGTTCACCATGTGTTCAGAGTCTGACATGTAGATTCTTAGCCAAAGCCCAGAATTTCCATTTCATCCATTGCCCTTTTGCCTTGGGGATGCAAAATCTTGATAATAAATGTTAAAAGACACTGGTAAACAAAACCAGAATGCATATTTATTCATTTACAGTGAGAAGTATACTTGCTAACTGGGCTAGATATCCCTGTTAGCCTGACCAGGGCATCCTCTTCCCAAAGATAGGCCACATTGGAAGCCGAGTTACCACTGGACTACATGGGGAGCCCTGAGTCAGGCCAGGTAAGCAGATGCTGCCGGCATGGATCCCAGTGGCCTTCTCATCTGAGCTCTCCATCTCCATGGTAGGACTTACCTGCCCAGGGCATGGGATTCTCCTGCCAGCCTGATGGAGCACTTCGTTTGCCTCTGTCACTCATCTCTCGTTATGCCCCATTTCTTATTAACCATCCTTCTGATTGACATTCTTTCTTTGGTCACGTGCCTATGTGAGATTAAGACTTGCCTTGATCTCAACTGGAATTGCTATATCTCTCCCATGATCCAGATATATAGCGTTTTATTTAATCTCCAAAAGTAAAAAAAAAAAATCCCTCCAAATCATCTACCCTTATTTCTCTCATTTCCAAATTGTAGTAGAGGATGTGGAGGGCGAAGACACTCCCTCAATACACCACCTGCCACCAGGTGAGCCACCAAATAGCTTTTGCAAATAGACTAAAAGAGAAAAGCTATAAACTGTTTAATGGAATTCTGTGGCTCTCAGGGCTGGACACATCACCTAATTTATCACTTACCCTTTCAGCAAGATCCTCTCATATTTAAAACAGCCAAACAACAATAATAACAAGAAAAACTCTTGAGAGAATGTAGTGCATAATTAATGTCTATTCAATTTTAAATCTTTATTAAATGGACAATTTCTAGAAAAATATGACTTGATAAAATTGATCTACATGTGTGTATAAACCTCAAAAAATGAACATAGAAAATATTATAAAACTTACATAAGTATTTTCTCCTTTGATGACATAAGAGGCAAAGCCTATTCACAAAGCCTAATGTGAATTCCTCACATCTTTAAAGAATAGATAATTTTTGTGCTAGCAAATTTTTTTTTAACTTGCCAGAAGATAGAAAGCATTCATTTATGATTCAGAAAACTTGACAAAGCATGAAAAAGGAAATAGTTGTCCAGGCTGCTTGGACACATGTAATTTCCCTTCTTCTGCTGGAGATTTTCCTTGGTGAGCTCAATTTCCAGCTTCCCAGGGAGGCTGAGGAGCAGAAGAGCTTTTGCCAGGATCATCCACAATAACGGAAATAAGAATAGAGTTGTAGTCTCTGTTGGGTCAGAAACAGAGCAGGGAGTGAGAAGCTTCGGGGTGATGTATCCTGGGCTGGCCACGTTCCCTGTGGTGTACTGGCTCAACACAAGGCACTCTACTCCAGCTGATGGTTCTGGAGAAACTGGGATTTTGGGGCTCAAAATAATCTGATTTTGCCAAAAAGTTTTCCTAGAATCTAAGAATGTCCATGTTGGACGAAACTCACTGTGGAGTCTGACCCCATTCTGAGCTTTATAACTACCCACCAAGTGATTTTACCTGTAGTTTCACTCCACCAGTGACATGAGGTCACTGTGCCCCAAAGCATCCATTCCAGTTTTGGATGACTGACTATAGAAAACTCTCCTCTAATATCATGAGTCAAAACCTGCCTCTCCTTATTTGCTCATTACAAATATGATTCCTTGTCTACTCAATGGCCCTTCAAGTGGGATTTAGAGCAGAGCAGAGATAAACATCAGTGCCTGGTACAGCTGTTCTACCTCCCCCCATAATTTCCTGGGTCATATGCCAACCTTTATTATCTCTGATTCCCATCTCATCTGGTACTGTCCCAAGGGCTGGGGAGGTTGGAATCATACTTCTTGACAATGATGAGCACCGACCTACCATACCCCCAATCTCCTGGGAAATGAATGTCTGCAGAGGTGGGCACACTCACTTTGCCAGGCGCACTCTTAATCCCAAGAGAGTTCCCCAAGGTCTATGGTGGCAGTTTTCTGGTCCACATGGTTGTTGAGCACACAGGTGAGGCTGGAGTTGGGCTGGCTTAGGGGCAGGCTCAGAGCTTGGTCGCAATGTTCCTCTGTTCCAGCTCCCTGGGGAAGCCCTTGCTTACCCAAGTCACCTTCAGGTCCTCTGTGGCCCTGCACTTCCAGGGTGACATTGCACCATCCTGGTGTGATGGATAGTTAGTCGGCCTGGATCTAGGAAAGGGGCACAGGCTCTGGGGCAGGAGGGAACAAAAGCTTATTATTGTATTTGCAGAGCATGTTATTCACCCACTATCATGTAGTTTCTGAGCAGTCAGGTGGGAAGGCAGGGCATTTCACAGCCAAAGAAACTGAAGCCTAGAGAAATGTGAAATAGTTTGCAAAATTATATAATGAGAAAGTGATACTGAATCTCAGTTTTAGAGAAGGGAAGGCAGCCAGTCTATCAACTCTCTTCACTACCCATACCCCCAACTGTCACCACACACGGCTTGAAATCACACCTGCTTGCCCTCCACATGCATTATCAGAACCTTCACAATCTCCATAGCACTCAGAGGGTGTAATGAAACTTCTTGGGCAAATACTTCCCATGGGTAGAATTTTTAAAGAAGGTTCTGAAAAGTTCTGAGAGTCTTAACCCTCTCTCACCCAAACTGAAGACATACAAAGTTTAGGATTTGGAGATAAGCAGAAAGAGATTTTATTTGGAGAGAGCTGTGAGTTCCTTTCTAACATAATGGGTGCCTACCTCTCACCTCAACATGGTGATAGGGGCTTCAGTGAGATGATTCTGAGAACTTGATGTGTGTCCTCTGCAGCTTGGGGATGCACTGGACAAGTGTCTGATTTATACCTGAGAAGCTGAAGGAATAAAATGCTGCAGAGACAGCCTATAGTAGTAAAATATTGGCTGCCAATAGGGAAGAAATTGCAAAGGCATTGATGAGTCAAATGAGCATGCTTTTTATCAACTAGAAGTAGGGCCTTAAAAGAACTTTGACAAGAAGGGCATCTAGAGAGGCAACAGATTCCCAACAAAGAGAATCTTGGCTGGTCCATGTGGAAATGGACCAGCCAAGACCAGCAACCAAAGAGAAAGATATAGGTGGTCATTCTGAGAGTGTCACCTATGACAGGGTGGATGAGATCCCCAGCATGGGAGAGGAGAGGTATCCAAGGAACCTATGAAAATGCCCCGTGAGAGGAAGAACCAGCAGCCTAAATGCTATCACACCCAGAGAACCCAAGTGCTAGATCTCCACAACAGGATGAGTCAAGGAAGGTCCTTCCTGTTGCCTCCAACTTCCATCTTCCTTACTGCTCCTCCTTCCCTCCCCGTCCCTGTAGAGTGGGGAAGAGAGCTCAGTTTATTTTGCTGTTCTCTGTGATCCTTGTGGGCCTTTGCCAAGGAAATTTGCCCTGGTCTTTGGGTCTCACTGTCTACCCTCTGCTGCATCTGCTGCTGATGTGGGTGTTCCTGCTTGTCTTGGGCTTGTGTGGGCAACACTGGGGACGTCCTTGGTCCCTGCCACGGCCTCCCCTGTAGTGAGGTCCCTGCACTCTGACCTTTCTTATTCTGAACTCAGGCACTTTCTGGCCCATGGCCCCTCTCAGCACCTCATCTCCCCTCTAGGAGCCCACGAGAACGTCTGAACCTCCCCAACATGGAACGCAAGCTAAGGGGAACTTGTAGCACTTCTAGAGGCCCTTTAAGGCCCAAACACACAAACACACATGGCCCAATTTACTAAACATGACTCCCTAGGAGGAGGTACTACCCTCCCAAAGAAGAAGGAAGTAGGACGGAAGCTTCTTCTGCTTTTGCATTCCTGCTCATCTTATCTGGAATTCCTATCACCTGGCTGGCTCCTCACCCCCTGCCACATAGCCTTCTTCTGTTGAGCCCCTAGGGAATGGCATGTCACATTCTGTTTAAGTTTTAATTACAGTCTCATCCTTTATGCATTTTTTAAAATAAATTATTTTATTTTTGGCTGCATTGGGTCTTCGTTGCTGCGCATGGGCTTTCTCTAGTTGCGGTAAGCAGGGGCTACTCTTCATTGCGGTGCACGGTCTCTAGGCGCACGGGCTTCAGTAGTTGTGGCATGCAGGCTCAGTAGTTGTGGCTCGTGGGCTCTAGAGCACAGGCTCAGGAGTTGTGGCACACGGGCTTAGTTGCTCCACGGCATGTCGGATCTTCCCGGACCAGGGCTCGAACCCGTGTCCCCTGCATTGGCAGGCGGATTCTTAACCACTGTGCCACCAGGGAAGCCCCCTTTATGCATTTTTAATGATTACTTAATTTCAGAGAGATATATAAAACTGCTCTCGTGTCCTACCTGGCGTCTTTTTAGTTTGTGATTTGCCAAATGAACTCTCTTCTCTTAGTCTATAATCTTGGTTTGGGAGCACACAAATCTCTTTTGTTCTGTCAATAAAATATGGCTCTTGCCTATTTTGGAAGCCAAAAGATGAACACGGATTTGCACATTCTCAGCGGGGTTCTGACCTCTGCCTTGAGCATGGCTGTCTCAGCCCCAAGTGTTGGAGGGTGTGGGAGTAATGATTACAGGAGTGGAAAAATACTTCGGAATCCTCCAGAGGAGAAGACACATGAACTGACTCAGGAGTTCCTCCTTACAATCTAACCACACAACAAAACTTGATTAAATGTAATTAAAATGTTTTAATTATGCCACTTAAGTTCAGAAACAAAAGGGAACTCAGTGTTGAAGAGCTGAGTGGAATTTGAAGTTCAGGTGTCCCAGTGGGTTATCAGAACCAGAAATATACCTTAGAGGCCAATGTTACATGTCTGTAAGTGGGGATGAAGTGTAAACGTGGCCTTGAGCTTGTAGGGATGCTGCAAAAAGATAAGAGGCTGGGTGAATTAGGGTAAGAAAGTGTTTGTCTTCTGTCATGGGAAGCCAGCATGGGGGCTGCAACCTGCCCTGTTCCATGAGAGGAATGTGAGAAATTGGAATCCAAGCCTTCATTGTGTGTGGGTGTGGATGTGAATTCTAACTACAGGCTAGAAATCAGAGCCCAGAAACTATCTTAAAACTAGGTGGCGCTTATAAAGACCCAAGCTGGGGCAAATACTAAACTGATTCATGTGGAGACTTCCACATCAGGGTACATGTGTAGACTAACTGCTCAAAAGGATTAAGGAAGGAATCAGGCCTATAATGCAAAAATAAACACTTTGAAGAAATAACAGACATAAGGGAGTGGGAAGAAGAAGAAATTTTTTTTTTTTAAGAGATTGGAGTTTATTTATTTATTTATTTATTTATTTATTTTTGGCTGTGTTAGGTCTTCGTTTCTGTGCGAGGGTTTTCTCCAGTTGCAGCAAGCGGGGGCCACTCTTCATCACGGTGCGCGGGCCTCTCACTATCGCGGCCTCTCTTGTTGCGGAGCACAGGCTCCAGACGCGCAGGCTCAGTAGTTGTGGCTCACGGGCCTAGTTGCTCCGCGGCATGTGGGATCTTCCCAGACCAGGGCTCGAACCCGTGTCACCTGCATTGGCAGGCAGATTCTCAACCACTGAGCCACCAGGGAAGCCCCTTGGGTTTGTTTTGTAGGTCCTTTTCTTCTCTTGTGTTTCCCACTTAGAGAAGTTCCTTTAGCATTTGTTGTAGAGCTGGATTTAGTGGTGCTGAATTCTCTTAGGTTTTGCTTGTCTGTAAAGCCCTCACGCAGAAATGAAGACCCAACACAGCCAAAAATAAATAAAAATAAAATAAATAATAAAAAGGCAGCATAGTGTTTAAAAAAAAAAAAAATAGAGTCACACCCAGGAAGTGCCCTCCCTCCCACATAAGTCTGGCCAGGGCCCTCCAAGTGAGAGCTCTTTCTGCCCCCACTGCTCCCCAGCCCTTGTCCCATGGCAGACGTGGGAGGGCAGTAGGCTCGAGGCAGAGGAGGTCTGGCTGTGGTGGGCAGTGTTACAGCAACCCCATGGAGTCACGTGGGTTAGGAGTCTAGGTCTCTCTTCTAAGGACAAAGAGTAGGGAAGTGAAGCAGCAAAGGTGGTCTGAAGGTGCTCATGAATTTCTTGCAGTCTATGGTGGAGGGTAAGGATGACAAGGCTGTCCCTGAAGGCCAAGGCCTGGGCATGGCGGTGGAAGCTGAGGTCCCCGTGCAGCTGCTCCAGAGCCCTTCCCTACAGCGGAAAAAGGCCAACTCCTTGGACACACTCACTGGCAACTCCCTAAGAAGTCATTACTACAGCTATTACCAGGGCTCTGAGAAATCACCTTCTGGTCCACACAGGGCCACTTTCCCGGGCGTGGCACAACCATGGAGGCTGAACAGGACCCACTCCTGTGCCCACCACCATAGACCAAGACTTTGTCCCACCTCTCAGCAACTAAATTTTACCTTTTCTCAAGCAGGAGTAAAGTACCTTTCTGATTAGTCTTTCTAAGCCTTGAAGGATCCTGTTGACGCTGCATTTAGCTGCATTTACATGACTCAGGAAGGGTACATACATGACTTTTAGCTGAAGATTTTCTGTCAGAGCTCATACCAAGGAGCAGCCAGAGCCTTCTTTGGGCTAAGAAAGGGCAGGGGGTTTTAACCTTCCCTGTAATAAAGAGTCTGACTCCATTTTTGATGTTTGACTTCCCCCCCCCCCGCCAGCTTTACTGAGGTATAATTGATATTAAAAACTGTACATAATTAATAAATACAAATAGGTGAGTTTGATCATATGTATACACTTGTGTTACCTTCACCACAATCCAGGTAATATTTATTACCAAACATCACCTCTAAAAGTTTTCTTGTGCCCTTTTAGTGTGTGTGTGTGTGTGTTTGTGTGTGCATGTGTGTATGCATGGTAAGAAAGATGAGATCTACCCTCTTAACAAATTTTCAGTACACAATACCTTCTTGTTATCTATAGGCACTCTGTTTTACAGCAGGTCTCTGGAACATACTCATTTGTGTAACTCTAACTTAACACCCACTGAAAAACAACTCCCCATATTCTCCTACCCCCAACCTCCAATAACCAACATTCTATTGTCTTCTTCTATACTTTTTGACTGTTTTAGGTACCTTATAAGTGAAATCATGCAGCATTTGTCATTCTGTGACTGGCTTATTTCACTAAGCATAATGTCTTACAGGTGCATCCATGTTATCACAAATAGTAGGATTTCATCCTTTTTTAAGGCTGAATAATATTCCAGTGTATGCATATACCACATTTCCTTTATCTATTTACCTGTTGATGGACACTTGGGTCATCTCCATATTTTGGTTATTGTGGAAAATGCTGCAACGAACACGGGAGTGCAGATATCTATTCAAAGTCCTGATTCCAATGCTTTTGGATATATACCCAGAAGTGAGATTGCTAAATCATTTGACACACTCATTCAGGACCTACAGATCCTCACAAAGGAGCTCACAAAGAGGTGGGCCATTGCCCCCACACACATTACAAGACACTTCCGCTTTGGTTAAGTTTCTAAACATTATTTGGGAAGTCAAGGGTTGCTCCATCCTTGGCACTTTCAAGAAACAACTATTTACCCTTTCAGTACTCAGGACATTAAAACAAGCCCAGAATCTTTTAGGCCTTTGTGGGTTCTGGAAGCGATGTGTAATGTCTTTACAAATTTTACTTAAGCCCATTTCTGCTGTTACTCACAAATCAGCCCACTTTGAATGTGGCCCCTTTCAAGAAACTGCTCTAGAGTCTGTGTCCAAATTGCAACACAACAGGCACTCCTATTAGTGCCCCCAGACTCTGCTTCACTGTAGAAACTTTAGCAAACTTCCCTAAGGCCTCTAAGAGTCTCTGGACCTCCCATGTGGCCAAAAGCTGCCCATGAATTTCTGATGCAAACTGTCCTCCACTGGCCCCATTCTGTACGCCATTAGAGCAACATAGAGCAATTGCTGGTTGCATCCCAGGCTCTCCTGGAAATAGAGACTCTCACAGGCCCCAGGCCCATAACTCTTCACACCTAGCTATTCATCAGTTCTTATGTCATGTAAACAGCACCTGCATGTTTGGTATGGCTGCCAAAATCTCTTTTCTAAAATAAAAATCTTTATAAATCTTTGAGCACAGAGTCTGGTCCAAACAATACTCAATAAAGCTATTACTGTTATTATTACTTGACAAAGACCATAGACATAACCAGTGTTCCCAATTCCCCAGCCAGTGCCCTTTCTTCTCCACCAAGCACCCCTCTCAGGGGCTCCTCCCCAGAGACCAGGGGACAGAATCAGAAGGAGGGTTCAAATCCAGGGAGCCGTGCATCTGTATATTCTGTTGCACAGGAAGGAGTTGTGGTGCCATCAGAACGTTTATGTTCAACAAGTTACTGACTTTAAGAAGACATTCGTTGTATTGTGTTGAGAGCAGCTGACTTTCCCAGCCACTGTCAGGTACCAGCTACCTGAGCACATGGGTGCAGCTGTGGGGAGAGTGGCAGAGGGAAGACGGGAAGGATATTCTGCATGTTTTTGTAGTTCTTGTGTAGAAAAAAATTAAATATTTAATGTAACATAAATACAAATATAAATATAAATCATATATATATATATATATATTTCTAAATTGGCTCCCAAGACTTCTCACTCTAATCCCCACAACTGTGAACATGATCGATTTCACTTCTTGATTAGATTATGTAGCTTTAAGGAAGGGAGATGATTGGGAGGGCCTAACCTTATCACATGAGCCCTTCATAAACAAGAGTTTTCTCCAGATGATGGAAAAAGAGGAACAGAGAGATCAAAAGCATGAGAGGTTCTTCATTGCTCCAATGGAGGGGTCCCTGGGGAAGGACTTGAGCATGACCTCTAGGAGTTGAACGTCATCTCTGGCTAACATGTAGCAAGACCCATAACCACGAGGAACTGAATTCTTCCAACAGTAAGAATCAGCCTAGAGAAGGACCCAAAGCTCCAGATGAGAATGCTCTCTGCTGAAACATTGATTTCAGCTTTGGGAGAACTTGCCAAGACGTGTCAAACTTCTCACCTTCAGAACTGAGAGATACCAAATGGGGGGCTACTTTAAGTCACATAGTTTGTGGTAATTTGTTAGGAAACCACTACATGTTTAAGTAAATAACACTTTTTTAATGAAAAAAATAACTATTTTCCAAAACAAAAAAATTTGGTGCAATAAACATGCTTTATGAGATATATGATTTATAAGTATTTCTCCAATTTTGTGGCAGCCTGATTGCAGATTTCCGTTCTAAGGTGGAAGCTCATTTCTCCCTTAAATCCTAGATCTGAAGGGGGTCCAGGACCCCACTATAGCTATTTGGGCAGTTTTTTCAGAAAGGCTGAATAACAGAGTGGATTCAGAATTCTGTGTACAGAGCAATTGTTATTCCCCAAAGGCAGTAAAGAAAGGGAGGCACCCTTCCATTTGCCAGCTTTCTGAGAAGATTGCTGCTGGGAAGAGAGTCTTTTGGAAGACGGGGTGGGAATCAGAGTGACCGAGATGAAACATGGTGGGTGCAATAGTGAGGGATTGTCAGAGTGGATCATATTGTCTCAGTGGTCCACTGTGGCTCAGCTTCCTAGGCCCTGGCAGCTTAAACAGCCCTCTGGATGGTCAGGACCCTGTATCCTGGCTCCAATCAGTTGCCATGCATTCCCAGGGATCCTGAACCACTTACCCTGCCGGAGGCAAATGCTGCCCAGAAGCTGGGAGGCCCAGCAGAGGCCTAAGCCCCTGAGCAGGGGTCTCATGTCAGGCTACCTGATCAGCTGCAGATGACACAGAGAAGAAAAATGCTACCCAGACAGGCCTGGAAATAAGGAAACTGTGACCACACTTGCTGATCATTGGCTAAGAAATTAGTTGTGGAGAAATGACCCTGGCAGAGAGCCAGGATGACAGGCTAAAACAAAACCAAAACTCTTTCCAAAGCATGTCAAGGCTCTTTGTCACTTCTGGTAACAGCGACTTACTTCCTCTGCCTTCTTGAACATTCTGAGCTGTTTGCCCTTCTGTGTCTCTGTGTGCTATTTTCCTGCCAAGAGCACATTCTTCAAACTGGCTCTCACTAGCAAACTTGTGGTGACCTGTCAACTGCCTTCACATTCTTTACTTCTGAAAACTCCTCTGAGTGTTCAGGCCAATGGAGGTTGCTTCTACGCTCACAACTGCATTTTGTGTATAACATCAGTATAGCAATTTTCTTTTTCTAATAGGGTCATTTGAGTTTCTCCCTGAAGACTGTCAGCCCCTTGAGGGTTGGAATTGAACTTTATCATCTCTGTGCTCCCACTATCCTCTTTGCTGAATCATAATAAGCACTGAGCTCCCAGCACCACAGTAGGCACTCAATAATAATTATAGACTAAATGAACCAACAGCATCACTTTAGGACCTGCCTGGCATCGTGTTGGGCAGTCCCCACTCTGTGTTTTTACACACATCATCTGCCCACACTTTGCCGCTTTCCGGGATCAACAGCTCTGCCTCAGGCAGCCTTGTTCATCGATGCCAGCCTGTGGTCAGGCACAGAAGTCATGCTTTTATAGCAAGGCTGGGCTAGGCCCTCCTGGATATAGTGGTTGTCTCCTCTTCCTACTCTCTTCAGTGAGTCAAATTTCCTCTCTCATTTTCAATAAATGGCAACCGTCAGTTGCCTAACTGAGAAGCTGCGGGCAAAGAACAAAGCTCTGAGTGAAAAGTGTCAACTCCCCACATCCCCAATGCAAATATTGGTATTTACCTTGTCCTGGGAACCAGTATTCAAGGCCTTGTAGCCTGCAGGTTTGACTTCACTCCCACACACTCAAGAAAGTTGGGTCACTGCATACAAAACCATATTACGGATGTGAAACATGAGTCCTAGAGGGATTATGTGACCTATGAAAGGTCACGCAGCTAATCAAGGGACAGAGTCTGGACTCATGAAACAAACTCAGGAATTATCCCCCAACATCACAGCCCCTCTCCCATCCCACTGTGTGGCCTCAAGCAAGTCACCTGCAGTCCAGTCTCTTCTCTCCCCAAAACTGCTCTGAAGCATCCCAGACAAGAGAATATTCAGCATTGGCTTTATTTCCCCTCTGCTCCACATAGTAATGGGGAAATATCTTGCAAAGGTAATCTGTGCAGCCTGGGGTCAGACACTTCTTCTTACGTGGAGTCAAAATCTAAGCAGTTCATCCCCTGGTCTCCTGCATGGTAATGGAGAGCAAGTCCCATCTGCCACCACTCCCTCTCGTGTCCCTATACCTCTCTTGAAAGGACTCCTTCTTTGGGAATTATTTGATTATGAAAATGATTTCCGTGCAGGAGGGTGGGGAAGAGGGGCCTGGAGAGGGGAACCAGTAATGCAGCTGGAGGCCAGGGACATTGGAAAGGAGTCAGCCAATACACGTTCAAGGCTGACTTTTTATATGCCAAGGACTTTTTAAAGAAGTCTCACCTTAATGTTCCATCCATCCTGTGTGAAGGCATAACATATAAACAAGCACATGTGTACCAACCACAGTACCTTTGGTAAGAGTTTGCTATACACAATGGTCTTATGCCAATAATATTTGTGGAATTAAAGGAAAGCAGACTTTGATCAGCAGCAGCAGATCATGCATGTGTGTAGGGAGTGGCGGGAGTGGGGGCAGGTGCCATATAGGAGAGAAATATAGAGCTGAGTGAGATGGGGAGTTCAGGAAGAACAAGAGAGCTGAGCTGTAAGCCCCTGGGAATTCACAGAAATTGTAGGAGAGTCTCTGGATCTCTATAGCACTTGGGATGCAATGATACCTATTTTATTTGACCAATTTCCCCTACCCCCCACCCCTATCTCTGGTCACCTCCAATCTTTTTTCTCTTTCTATGAGTTGTTTTTTTTTTTTTTAGATTCCACATATGAGTGAAATCCTACAATATTTGTCTTTCTCTGTCTGACTTATTTCGCTTAGCATAAGCCCTCAAGTTTCATCCATATTGTTCCAAATGACAGGATTTCCTCCTTTTTTATGGTTGCGTATATTTCATTGTGATATAAATATATATCACATCTTTAGCCATTCATCTGTCAATGGACACTTAGGTTGTTTCCACATCTTGGCTATTGTAAGTAATGCTGCAGTAAACATGGGGGTGCAGATATCTCTTTGAAATGATTATTTCATTTCCTTAGGATATATACCCAGAAGTGGACTTGATGAATCATATGGTAGTTCTATTTTTAATTTTTGGAGAAACCTCTGTTCTGTTTTTCGTAGTGGCTGCACCAATTTACATTCCCACCAACAGTGCACAAAGGTTCTCTTTTCTCCACATCTACACCAGCACTTATCTCTTATCTTTTGATAATACCCATTCTAACAGGTGTGAGGTGATATCTCATTCTGGTTTTGATTTGAATTTCCCTGATGATTAGTGATTTGAGCAACTTTTCATGTACCTATTAGTCATTTGACTATCTTCTTTGGAAAAATATCTATTCAGGTCCTTTGCACATTTTTAAATTGTATTTTTTGTGTATTTTTGCTATTGAGTTGTATGAGTTTCTTGTATATATTTTGGATATTAACCCCTTATCTGATATATGATTTGCAACTATTCTCTCTCATTCCATAGGTTGCCTATTCATTTTATTGATCATTTCTTTTGCTGAGCAGAAGCTTTTTAGTTTAATGTCACAGTCAGTATGTCTTATGTTATATAATAAGGGGATAAGAGATGGAAGAAAACAAAGATATTGGAGATATTATATATGTAATATAAATATATACACTATACACACACACACACTACACATACAAACACACAAACACACACAAATGCACTCATAACAAAATGAGAAAAAAATACTCTTGACAATTACAGTCCTTGCTTCTGGTTTCTGTAACTGGCATATGGTCATAGCTGGTATTTATAACTACTTTCTTCAATAACCTATTTTGTTTTTCCTTTGCTTTCAGCATGGTAGTTTGGTGGCCCATTGTTAAGTGTCAGTCTTTACTAAGGCCTAGTAGTAGGTCAAATGCTGTTTCTCAGAAGGAGAGTAATTATCCCAAATGACAGGGCTGTGCTCCAAAATCCTAAGGACCTTCACTGTGATTCACATATAGGGAGCTTCCAAGTCTCCAATCAGCATCACTATTTGCCACTAACACTTCAGGCACCACTGAATCTGTTGGATCACAAGACTCAAGCAGCAAAGAAGCTTGTGCAGCAGCCTGGACCTATTGCACAGCCTTCTCTTGTTCTGGGCCCTACTCTAAACTCATAGCTTTTTGGGTCATCTGGTAAATGGGCTGGAGTAACATACCCAAATCAGGAACATGCTATTTCGAAAACCCAAAGAGACCCCCGAGGCATTATGCCTAGGTTTTTTGTTTTTTTGGTTTTGGTTGTAGGAGGGACCAGATGCAGCAACATATCATCCACCTTAGAAGGGTTATTTCACCATGCCCCACACCATCAAACCCCTAGAGATTTCACTGAGGTAGAAGGTCCCTGAATTTTTGT
Organism: Balaenoptera ricei; assembly: GCF_028023285.1. NCBI lineage: Eukaryota > Metazoa > Chordata > Mammalia > Artiodactyla > Balaenopteridae > Balaenoptera > Balaenoptera ricei. The sequence continues at coordinate 114,757,059 of NC_082639.1, read as the reverse complement.
TGGATTTATTTCCCACCCTCTAACATACATATGTCTTAACAAGTAAGTCTAGAATAGTTGCAACTACTCGCTCAGTAAGTCCAATCAGCACAGTGTCATCAATATAATGAACCAACGTGATATCTTGTAAAAAGGAAAAGTAACCAAGATCCCTGCAAATTAAGTTATGGCACACAGGTGAGAGTTGGTATACCCCTCAAATAGGACAATGAAAGTGTATTACTGGTCTTGCCAGCTGAAAGAAAACTGCTTCCAGTGATCTTTCTTAAAAGGGATGGAGAAACAAGGATTTGTCAGATCACTAGCAGGGGAGGAGTTAATCTGCTCAAGCAATGAAACCACATCTGGTACACCAGCTGCAATTCAAGTCACCACCTGGCTAAGCTTACTGTCCACTGTAAGCAAGCCTAACTCTGAGAATCCACTGTCATTCTCCAAGACCCATCTTTCTTCTGCACAGGTCAAATAGGTGAGTTGATTGGGAATGGGAATCACCACCCCGGCATCTTTCAAGTTCTTGACACTAATCTATGTAGTTCCTCTGTGAAAGCAGAATTACTCATGGTTTACAATTTTTTTAGGTAGAAATGGTTCTAGTGGCTTTCACTTTGCCTTTCCTATCAGAATAGCTCTCACTTCACAAGTCAGGAAACCAATGTGAGGATTCTGCCAGTTGCTGAGTATGTCTATTCCAATTATACATTCTTATATAAATTTATATATTTATTTACTTACTTACTTAAAGCAAAGTAAATATATATATTTACTTTAAGGAATTGGCTCATGTGATTGTGGAAGATGGGTGCATCCAAAAGCTCATGGGGTAGGCCAGAAGTCTGAAGACTCAGGGAAGATTTGCAGCTTGAGTCCAAAAGCAGTCTGTTGGAAGAATTTCTTCTTGCTGAGGGGAGGTCAGTCCTTGTTCTAGTAAGACTTTCAACTGATTAGAAGAGGCCCACCCACATTATAAAGGGTAATAAGCTTTACTCAAACTCCACAGATTTAAATGTTAATCTCATCCAAAAAATACCTTCACAGAGACATCAAGAATAATGTTTGACCAAATAGTTGGGTGCCATGGCCCAGCCAATTTGACATATGAAATTAACCATCACCATCAGTATGGAAATAGAAGATGTGAGCAATACTCTAAAACCAACTTGTCTTAACAGAAACACATAGACTACTTCACCCAACAACAACAGAATACGCTTATTCTCAAGTGTGCATGGACCATTCTCCAGGACCTTGTATTAGGCCACAAAATAAGTCTCAATAAATTTAAGTAGAATAAAATCATATGAAGCATATTCTCTGACCACCATTGGATGAACCTAGAAATCAATAACAGAAGGAAGACTAGAAACTTCACCAATATGTGGAATTTAAATAACACACAATAAAACAACCTGTGGGTCGGAGGTGAACTCACAGGGAAATCAGAAAAGAATATGAGAGGCTTTCAGCCTAAGATGGCAGTGTAGGAAGACCCTGAACTCACCTCCTCTCATGGACACATTGGATCTACACATACATATAGAACAACTCCTCCTAAAGAAGAACTAAGGGCTGATTGAACAGCTTCTGTACAACAAATGATAGAGGGACCACCTAACTGTGGGTAGGAAAGATGAAGATGTGTTGTAGACAGGAACCCCACCCCTGATGTGGCAAACTGCAGTAGGGAGGGATATCACTGAGGAGTCCATGCACAGACTAGCCCACCCTGGGGAGCACAATGATAAAACAGTGGTTTAAAGGTCACCTAGACTATACATTAAGGAAATCCACTTACTAAGTGTAGAGAATCAGCCAAATGAGTGGGGCACTGCTGTAATTTTCTCCAGAGTTGGAGGCACGAGAGAGTGCCATTTTTGCATTTCCCTTCCCCTTGATAGCACAGGTGGGAACATGGTCTAGGCACTCTAGCTGGCCTGCCAAGGCCACCCCAGCACACCCCAGACACTTGGCCCCCACCATCTACAACTTCCCCCAAAGTTGGCCTGGCACCATGTACTTTGGGTTCCCCCATCTGTGTCTGCCCCAACATCAGCCATCCTTCCAAGGTGGCCCCAGTGTAGTGTGTCCCAGGACCATCCCCTCCCCTCAGGCCTGCACCTGCTCCAGCTCTAGCAGTTCCACAGGGATGGCCCCAGCTCAGTGCACCCTGGGATCCCTGGCCTGTGCTCACTCCTGTTACAGCCATCCTGGTGTGGCACACTCTGGGACCCCACCCCCTGATCCATGCCTGCTCCAATTCCAGCCATCCTGCAAGGACAGTACTGGCATGGCACACCTCAGGAACCACCCAGCCTGTGCCCCCTCCAGCCCCAGTCATCCTGCCAGGCCAACCCCAATGTGGTGCAACCCAGGATATTCCTGCTGGCACCCTCTCCAGCTCCAGGCAGCCTGCCAAAGCCTCCAAGCACACATAGTCTACACATGGGACATGCCTTCAAGACCAGGATAGGTAGCTGCTTGGTCTAAGTCATAGACACAAACACAGAAGTCATACTAAATGAAGAGAAAGAAAAATATGTTTTAAATGAAAAAACAAGATAAAACCCCAGGGAAAAACCCTAATACAATAGAGATGAGTAATTTACCTGATGAAGAGTCTCAAAAAAATGGTCATAAAGAGGCTAACTGAACTTGGTAGAAGAATGTAGGAACACAGTGAGAACTTCACAAAGAGTCAGAAAACATAAGAAAAAAACAATCAGAGCTGAAGAATGCAATAACTGAAATGAAAAATACACTAGAGGGAATCAACAACAGATTAGATGATACAGAAGAATGGATGAGTGATCTGGAAGACAGAATAGTAGAAATGACCTAATCAAACAGCAAGAAGAAAAAATAATTTTAAAAAATGAAGATAATTTAAGGGACTTCTGGGATAATATCAAGTATACTAACATTTGTATTACAGGGGTTCCAGAAGGAAAAGAGAGAGAGAAAGGGACAGAAAAATTATTTGAAGAAATAATGACTAAAAACTTCCCTAACCTGGGGAAGGAAACACATATCCAGGTCTAGGGATCACAGTGAATTTCAAACAAGATGAACTCAAAGAGATCCACAGCAAGACATATCATAATTAAAATGAAAACTGTGAAAGATAAAGAAAGAATTTTAAAGGCTGCAAGAGAAAAACAACTAGTCACATACAAGGGGACACCCCCCCATAAGACAATCAGATGATTTTCAGTAGAAACTTTGTAGGCCAGAAGGGAGTGGAATGATATACTTAAAGTGCTGAAAGGAAAAAAAAAAAACAACAACAACTTGCAACCAAGAATACTTTGCTTGGCAAGGTTATCAATCAGAATTGAAGGAGAGATAAACAGTTTCTCAGACAAGCAAAAACTAAAGGAGTTTGTCACCACTAAACTGGCCTTAAAGAAATGTTAAAGGGTCTTCTTTAAGCAGAAAAGAAAAGGCCATAACTAGAAGTAAGAAAATATATGAAAGAAGAAAATCTCACTGGTAAAGGCAAATATGTAGTAAAGACAGTGGATCAGCCACTTAAAAACTTGTATGAAAGTTAAAAGACAAAAGTACTAAAATCAACTGTAACTTCAAGAAGTATTTAATATGTTTACACAAAATTAAAACATGTAAAATATGCCATCAAAGACATAAAATGTGGAGGAAGAGGAGGAAAAATGTAGTGCGTTTAGAATGCATCTGAACTTAAGTGACTATCAGCTTAAAATAAACTGCTATATATATGTGTGTGTGTGTGTGTGTGTGTGTGTGTGTGTGTGTATGAACCTTATTGTAACCACAAACCAAAACCTACAGAAGATACAAAAAAATAAAGAGAAAGAAACCCAAACATAACACTAAAAAAAAAATCATCAAACCAGAAGGGAAGAACCAAGAGAAGAAAGGAACAGAGAAGACCAGCTAAACAACCAGAAAACAAGTAAAAAATGTCAATAATTACATACTTATCAATAATCATTTTGAATGTAAATGGACTAAATGCACCAATCAAAAGATGTAGGGTGGCTGAATGGATTAAAGAAAAAACAGCAACAACAGAAAAACAAGACCCATCTATATGCTGCCTACAAGAGACAAATGAAAATGAAAAGAAAGCTGGGTTAGCAATACTTGTATTAGACAAAAAGACTGTAACAAAAGACAAAGGAAGGCATTCCTCTAAGATCAGAAACAAAACAAGGATACTCAATCTAGACACTTTTATTCAACATAGGATTTGAAGTCCTAGCAATGATAAGCAGAAAAGGAAATTTAAAAATCCAAATTGGAAGGAAATAAATAAAATGTCATTGTTTGTAGATGACATGATACTCTATATAAGAAACCCTAAAGACTCCACCAAAAAATATTAGAACTAATAAATGAATTCAGTAAAGCTGCAGTATACAAAGTTCATATACAGACATCTATTGCATTTCTATACACTAATAACAAACTATCAGAAAGAGAAATTAGAAAGCAATCCCACTTAAAATTACATCAAAAAGAATAAAATACCTAAGAATAAATTTAATCAAGGAAGGAAAAGACCTATACACTGAAAACTATAGGACACTTATGAAATAAATTGACAATGAACAAGTAAATGGAAAGAGAATTCTGTTCTCATGGATTGCAAGAATCAATATTGTTAAAATGTCCATACTACCCAAAACAATCTACAGATTCATTGCAATCTCAACTGAAATTCCTGGTAATTTTCAAAGAAATAGAACAAATAATCCTAAAATTTGTATGGAATCACACACACACACACACAAAACAAATATCCAAAGCAATTTTGAGAAAGAAGAACAAAGCTGGAGACATCACACTCTCTGATTTCAAGCAATACTACCATGCTATCAAAGCAATCAAAGCAATATGGTACTGGCATAAAAACAGACACATAGATCAATGGAACAGAATAGAGCCCAGAAATAAACTCCCATTCATAAAGTCAATTAATCTACAACATAGGAGGCAAGAATATACAATGTGGAAAGAGAGCCTCTTCAATAAATGATTCTGAAAAAACTGGACAGCTGCATGCAAAAGAATGAAACTAGACCACTTCCTTATACCATATACAAAAATAAACTCAAAATGGGTAAAACAGTTAAACATAAGACCTGAAACCATGAAATTCCTAGAAGAAAACATAGGCAGTATGCTCTTTAACATTATTCTTAGCAATAATTTTTTGTATCTATCTCCTCAAGCAATAGCAATAAAATAAAAAATAAACAAATGGTACAACATTAAACTAAACAGCTTCTGCACAGTGAAGAAAACTGTCAACAAAATGAAAAGGCAACCTCCTGAATGAGAAAAGATATTTGCAAATGATGTATTTGATAAGGGATTAATATCCAAAATTTGTAAAGAACTCATACATGTCAGTATCAAATGAAAAACCCAAACAATGCAATTAAAAAATGAGAAGGACCCGAACAGAAATTTTTCTGAAGAAGACATATAGAAGGGCAACAGACACATGAAAAGATTTTCAAGTCACTACTCATTAGGAAAATCCAAATCAAAACCCATATGAAATATTGCCTCATTCCTGCCAGAATGACTATTATCAGAAGACAAATAACAAGTTTTGGCAAGTATGTGGGAAAAGGGAACACTTTTGCACTGTTGGTGGGAATGTAAATTGGTGCAGTCACTATGGAGAACAGTATGGAATTTCCTCAAAAACGTAAAAATAGAACTACCATATGATCCAACAATTCCACTTCTCCATATTTAGCTGAAGAATATGAAAACACTAATTTGAAAAGATATGAGCAGTATTGTTGCAGCATTATTTACAATAGCCAAGATATGGAAGCACCTTAAATGTCCATCAATAGATAAGTGGATAATGGAAGATGTAGCTTATATATATAATGGAATATTCCTCAGCATAAAAAATAAATAAAATCTTGCCATTTGCAACAACATGAATGGACCTAGAGAGTATTATGCTAAGTTAAATAAATCAAACAAAGACAGACAAATACTTTCTGATTTCACTTATATGTGGCATCTAAAAAACAAAACAAATGAACAAACATAACAAAACAGAAACAGACTCACAGATACAGAGAACAAACTGGTGGTTGCCAGAGGCAGTGTTGGTGGGGCGATGGATGATATAGGTGAAGGGGATTAAAAGGTACATACTTCCAGTTATAAAATAATTAAATCACAGGTATGTAATATACACCATAGGGAATACAGTGAATAATATTGTAATAACATTGTATGGTGACAGCTGATAACTAGGGTTATTGTGATGATCAGTTCATAATATACAAAATTACTATAATATAATGTATCAAATCACTATGTTGTACACCTGCAACTAATAGGATATTTTAAGTCAATTATACTTAAAAAGAGAAAAGAAAACACTTTGAGATGTAGGAAAATGGAAACAGAACTGCCAAAATATGGGATGAAGCAAAGGTAGCACCCAGAGGGAAATTTATGGTAGTAAATACCTATATTTAAAAAGAAAAAAGATTTCCAGTTAATGACCTAAATTGACACCTTAAAGAACTAAAAAGAAGTGCAAACAAAACCCAAAATTAACAGATAGAAGGAAATAATACATATTTGAGCTGAGAAAAATGAAATAGATAATAGAAAAACAATGGGAAGAATCAACATAACCAAAATTGGTTTTTTGAAAAAAACTCAACAAAATTGACAAACCATTAGTGAGACTGAAAAAGGAAAATTAGATAGAAGACACAAATCATTAATCAGAGAAATGAAATTGGGAACATTAATAGCAACCTCACAGAAATAACAGGATTGTAAGAGAATATCATGAACAATTATACATCAACAAATTATGTAACATAGATGAAATGGACAAATTCCTAGAAATACAAATGAACAAAACTGACTCAAGAAGAAATAGAAAATCACAACAAACCTACAGCAAATAAAAAGATTGAGTTACTAACCAAAAAAAACATTCTGACAAAGAAAAGTCCAGGACCAGGTCGTTTCACTGATTAATTCTATTAAACATTTAAAACATTAGTATCAATCTTTTTTAATTCTTCTAAAATTAGAATTAAAAGTAGGTAAGAGAACACATCCTAACTCATTCTATGAGTATATTACACTGATACCAAAACCAGTTAAGGAAACCACAAGAAAAGAAAATTATAGACCAATATAGCATATGAATACAGACAAAAAATCATCAGCAAAATACCAGCAAACTGAATCTAATAATGTATTAAAAAGATTATAAATAACCAAAGAGAATCTAATGTTAAAATTATTAATCTAATGTTTAAATAAAAAATTCTTAGTATAACAATGGACACTAGCCATAAGTGCTCCGTTTAATCTGGGCTCAAGAAACAGCCCTTGTTCCAATAAGGGAAATGTGGCAGTTGGTTTTACTGAGGAACAGTATTTCAGTCTCCAATGTGGTACCTTCCTAAGAGGTTTTCACAGGTAATTCTGGCCAAAACAATGTTTGTGTCCCTCCCCTTAAGCATTGGTAAGAGGCTCACCACTTGGGATCAGCAAGGAGGAAGCTAAATATTCTGCTAAACAAACAAACTGAAACACTTTGGCTGGAATTATTAGTTAGCTGCTTCTAAATGGCCCAGCTGTAACATGCTTTCCGGAGTGTGGTTTGCAGACCAAGTTTCCACACACTGTGGGGAAGGAGATGATGTCCTTCAGCAGGTGGTGTGAGGACACTGAGTCCCAAGACCCCTCCCCAGAGCAGAGGCAGAGAAAACAGAGGTCCAGGCTGGATTCCCAAGGGGAAGCTTGAAGAGGAGCATCTCCTCCCTCCTTGAAGGACTGAGAAGTGACCACAAGGACTGCCAGGGGTCTTCTCTTTGAAGGTTCCCTAAACAGGCTCAAAAGCTGTCAGTCCCTGTCAGGACACAGGAATAAGACAGGACAGGATGAAGAGACAGAGCAGAGGCCTTGAAGTCCCCACAGGAGATTCCGGTCTGGGTGGAGGCACCGAATCCCAGAATGTCACAACTGGGAGGGGTCTTCGAGGAGATCTGCCCAGACCCCTCCTTTCACGGAGGAGGAGGCGCCCCAGAGGGTGAACTTGTCCTGGGTCACATAGGGCAGAGCCACGCCTGGAGCCAGGGCTCCTGTCTCCCAGCCCAGTGCTTCTCCCCTGCAGGAGCCGCCCATCACCTCCCCCACCCTGTCTGTCCCTGTCCTCCGCAGGAGCTCCCCTCCCAGCACTGCTCTCTCATCACCAGGATCAGAGCAGTTCCTGGAGGCTCATTCTCCAGCTTTCCTCTCCTGGGAAAGGGGAAGCAAGTACTTATAGGGGTTTAGCAGGGCAGGGACTTCCGGCTGGCTGAGGGTTAGACAGCAGCCTAAGCAGACTCCCCATGTGCTAGAAAGGAGGGAACCAGGGAGAGAAGAGGCTCAGCCTTCAGGCTGCAGGAAGGACCCACCCAGAAGGGGCTGGTGAGCCCAGCTGTGAGGAAGTTAAAAGAAGACAGGGAAAGAGAAGGAAAGCAAAGTGCTCAGATCTACAAAAGATGCTAATCTTCAAAGAGAAAAAAAATGTACTAGGGGTGGATGTGGTAGTAAACAAGACTGAGTTTAAAATGTATTTAAATAACATAAAACTAAAAACTTTCATACATGTTAACACAAAATTTTGTTCATTTTTCTTACCCTATCACCACATTGTGCAATCAACAGTAGTTCCCTCTGAACTTGTCCTGGGTCACACAGGACATCAGAGGGCATCAAATCCAGCCTCCATTTCTTTTTGCTGTTTCCACCATCTGGAGCCCATAATAGCAGGGACCCTTTCTTCCTCCACTCCTTGCCAACAGTCACAGGGACATTCCAGATTCTAGTGGTTTCTCTGCTAATGCAACAGAAATAGCCTCCCCTCCCTGGTAAATGATTCCCTCAATGCAGCCTACCACGCCTGAGCTCAGGGTTCTCAGGCTGTCACCACCAAAAGGCCATTTTGTTTTTTCTGTTCATCCCAGAGCTCTAAACCAAATATACAATTACCACATTTACAAATTACAAGACTGTGTTTTTCTCCTTTTGTTCACCAAGGACACCAGAACCTGAACCTAAGGAGCCCTGCTAGTGGTCAACCACTCCCCTGCCTGCCTCACCGCAGCTCCACACAATTCCCTCCCTTCCCAGGAGCCCAGGCCACTCACTGAGGAGGGGGTCGTTATATCCCAGAGCCAAGGAGGCCCAGCAGAGGTGGGGGTCTTCTGAGTAGGGCCCCACTCCCTTCCAGCCTGTTTTGCTGCAGAGGAAACATCAGAATGGGCAGAGGCAAGAGAAAAGTAAAAGCTTGAGCTCTAGGGGCATTTTACACAGTTCTTCCAGGCTGGAGCTGTAAAGCCAGTTCTTAGCTGATCTCTGGCCATCAAATTAGTTCTAAGGAGACAGCCCCACCACGCTAGAGAAAAGTCTTTCATCTCATCTCCAGCACCTATAGTATGGACTGAGTAAATAATTGTAGAATAAATGCATAAACAGCCCCGGTCTATGATTTGCCTGGCACTATGTTGGACAGGCCCCATTCCTTACAATTGTGACTACCTTGGTGTTTTCACACTCCCCAGCCTCATATCCACCTCTTACTCTTAGCGGCTTCCTCAGGTTAACAACTCTGCTCCAGGCAGCCCTGACCACAAGTGGCAACCTGTGGTCAGGCACAGAAGTCATGCTTTACAGAAAGGCTGAATTAGGCTCCTCCTGGATTCTGTCTCTACCTCATTTAATGAGTCAAGTTTCCTTTCTGACTTTCCACAAACTTCAACTGGTTGGTTGCCTACATAAGAAGCTATGAGCAAAGAATAAATTTCTTGTTCAAAGTGTAAACTCCCCACATCCCCAGTGCAAATATTGGCATTTACCTTAGGCTGGGAACCAGTATTCATGGCCCTATAGCCTCCAGGTTTGACAATATTTACTATTCTCTATGGGTTTACATGCATTTTTTTAATTAATCCACAATACACATTGAATTGAAGCCTCAGACTAACCATATTATCTAAGAATTACACACACTTTACTGATAAGCATCTCAGATGTCCATAGGATTAAGTAACTTGTCCAAGTTTACACCTTATAGTAAGTGGCAAGGTACTCATAAGCTTTCAACACCAGCCCAACCATAGACATGCCCAGGAAGGGAAGGAGAGTGTTGGTTCTGAGAAACTCAAGTCAGGACTGTGAGAGGCCTGGGGAGAAAGAGGATGGCTGTTTCCTGATGGTGTGGCGGGGGTTGGGGGGGACCGGGGCGGAGTGGGGGGACTGCAACCCAGGAGGATAAGGGGTAGGATAAGGGGAAGACTTGGAGTAGATGCTCTGAGTTACTGTCTTTTTCATGACCAGTGTGCCCTCGGCAGCCCCGGTCTGGGTTATGAGGAAGAACAAACAGCTACAGGAGCAGGCTGACAGTAGGCTGATCTCTGAATGTCAGTTCCTCTTTCCCTCAACCTCGAGACCCAACTATTTGCTGTTAAAAATATTTTTAACTTAAAACCTTAGAACAAAATTTCATAAAATAATAATGGAATGATGGGTGGTTTCAATGGATCATTAAGGGGGGAATATATAAACACTGAACAACTTTAGCTTTGATAAGAAAAAAGAATATAGTTCAACATGTGTGTTAAAATGTAAAGTGTAGAAAATGGTGGGGTAAAAACCTTCAGAGATTCTCTCCTCCATAAAAGCAATGAGAAAATCTGTTACCTTTAGAGTACTTTTTCAGAACTCTGAAAATTAACCTTGCAGCAACCCAAGGAGAATTTATTCAAGAGAAACAGCGTAATCTCAATAAGAACAGAGAACTTCGTGGTGTTTTAACCTGCCTCAGTCCCACCCCCTACTCCCTACCTCCATTGTAGTTTTGAAAAATAGCAGTCTGAATTCATGGTGAAACTAGCAGTCTAGCAGCCACTTGAAAGAGCAGAACAGGGCTGGACTTCTTTTTAAAGGTTCATGTGCAAAGAACTGTCATTGTTTGCCTCTCTGGTGGCTTCCTGGAAGACCCCATTTGCAATGATGCCTGTATTTTACCTAACTCAGTGCTCTCCCTTTACTTGAAGGGAGGTATTTGTTGAAAGCAACTGCAAACAAGTGTTTAACTTTGTGGCTATATGCAGTAGTAGATAATAGTTGAAGCAAACAATAGGCTCACCAAAAAGCTTTAAAGGAAAAACTGGGGAATTAGATGTCCATAGGGGCTTTTGAAAGCTCTGACATATTCCCCTGGAATCTAGAAGGTCCTTGCATGCATAGGGCTGTGTGTATCCCCAGTACCATATTGATGTTTGTGAAAGGTCTGAGAAAACCCTAAGCGCTCATCTCTTGCTGACGCTGAGGATCTGCACAGGCAAGCTTTCCTGGTTGGTGTACTGTGCGTATTTGCTACACATCGATGCCAGGAAGGTAAGGTTATCCTGACTCCATGGTGAGGTGGTACATTTTCTGAACTTTGCCCTGTGTATTTTTCCTTTGGCTAGTTTTACTCTGTATCTTTCCCTGTAATAAACTGTAACCTTGAATATAAGAGATTTCAGTGAGTCTGTGAGTCCTGCTGATGAAAAAAAATTAATCAAAGAGAGAAATAGAAAATTTTTTTATTTTATTAAAGTATAATTGATTTACAATGTTGTGTTAATTTCTGCTGTACAGCAAAATGATTCAGTTATACATAGGTATACATTCTTTTTCATATTCTTTTCCATTAAGGTTTATCACAGGATACTGAATATAGTTCCCTGTGTAGAAAATTTTATTCAAGCCAAATTGAGGATTATAACCTGGGAACAGCTTCTCATAAGGCTCCGAGAACTGTTCTGCCCATTAGAGCTCAAAGCACAGTTACACAGGTTTTTGAGACAGAGAGCTGTACATTAAAAGATGTCAATAGTTTGCAAAATCCAGATATGTAAGTACAAAGTGATGGGTCATCATGACCTCTTACAAGATCAAGAAGGAATGTCATCTTTTAAGGAGTTGTCTTGGTGCTAGGAGAATGTTGCTCTTTATGGCTGAGCAGGTATTTCTGCCAATGGGGAGGTTTGGTCAATGCATAATGCAGATACACAATGCATAGTAGAGGGGAGAGAGGAAGCCAAAAGGCAGAGAAATTTTTTTATGTTTAAATTTTTCTTGTCTTGCCATAAAATATGGATTTTATTTCACAGTCCTTATAACAAAGGAGTTCTGTGATTACCACAATTTAAAATAAAAAAAAATTTTTTAAGGAAAAAAACGGAGTTTTTTTTTTATTTATTTATTTATGGCTGTGTTGGGTCTTCGTTTCTGTGCTAGGGCTTTCTCTAGTTGCGGCAAGTGGGGGCCACTCTTCATCGCGGTGCGCGGGCCTCTCACTATCGCAGCCTCTCTTGTCGCAGAGCACAGGCTCCAGACGCGCAGGCTCAGTAATTGTGGCTCACGGGCCTACTTGCTCCGTGGCATGTGGGATCTTCCCAGACCAGGGCTCGAACCCGTGTCCCCTGCATTGGCAGGCGGATTCTTAACCACTGCACCACCAGGGAAGCCCAAAAACGGAGTTCTGTGAGTCCTTCTAACAAAGCTATCAAAACTTGAGGTGGCTGGACTTGCAGTTAGTGCCAGAAGTGTGAATGTGTAACAGGGAAGAGCAAAATCTGACTCCGTGTTGGATCATTTCTTTGACTTTAACCTTTGCTTTTCATTGCTTTTGTTATTATAATCATACAAAATGGCCTGCCTCAGGGAACCCTGCCCCTCTGCCTGAACGTTAAACTTAAAGTGCTTTTGTTCAGCTCACAGGGAGACAATCTGACAGGTGAATGGCTGTAGAAAAGAAGAAATTACCACATCCTCTCCCCGATGCTGGTCAAGCCATGCAAAACTAATGGCCTTTTTACTTTACTTCCTCACATCCTCCCCCTCTCTGCTCTATAAAAGAAACTGGCATCCAGACCCCAATAAGATGTTTTTTGGGAGACACTAGTCCACCATCTTCTCAGTCTGCTGCTGGTTTTCTGAATAAAGTTGCTATTCCTTGTCTCAGCCCTCATCTCCTGATTTATTTGCCTGTCATGCAGCAAGCAGAGCAAGCTTGCACTCGGTAACAAGTGGTCTTGTGTGCACAGTGCCTCCTAACTTTATAGTGAGCCCAGCTCTTACATTTGGTGTCAGAAGAGGGATTCCCTGCAACAGTCCTTGCTCACTGAAACATGTGGTTTGAGAAAAATAAGAACAAGAGGCAGAGGATGAGAAATCTTTGATTCCTGTATGTACTCAAGGTCACCCCTAGTATGGAATTACAGCTGTGCTGCAATCAGTTATTAGAGGTTGAAGTTATCAATTAAATTTAGAAATGATGGATCCAATTCCTGAAGAGTTGTTTTGTTACATGCATAAGAGAATTCAAAGTAACAAGAAAAAAGCTAGATATGCAATCCATTGGTAATTGTTATCTGTAATAGCTAAAATAAAAGTTATAGAGAATGTTAGGGTGGATCCTGATGCTGGGCCAAGCTTGAATTCCAACAACTTCACACCACAGCTGCTAGCCTCAGGGTTGCTACCTAAGAGAAAAGAACAGATAATGAACAAAATTAGACTGATTTACAAGAGATTGGGGAATGGGAAAGGGGAGAATCAAGGGAGTCATCTTAGGAGGGTAGAAATCTATAAATGGTTTTTAAGAAGTGAGATAAATAAAGCAGACATTAATAGAGTCAAAAATGTCTTAATGCAGCTTTCTTGGAAGTTAGGTGGACCAGTGGGAACCCCTGCTGGTCCCACAACAATCAGGGGTCTCCAAAAATCTGATTTATTCACACTAGTTTGGAGAAATTTAAAAATCTAGAGGGCAAAGTTGAGAATGAGAAATTTAACCTCAAAGCACCTGGGGCAATGATCCTACAGTCTAGTTAAGAGAAGAACTGACCAAAGGAGACCCATGGGCATGTGCACAGGCGTTGGAAAAATGGTCAGGGAGTAGAGAAGAGCTGTTTCTGGGACTCTGATTGGGATTCTCATGAACTGTCTTCCAAAACCTGTTGACGAAGTCCTAACAGGGGCTACAGTTAGATTGGGAGGATATAGGGATGTAACAGGTGATGAGATTAAGGTGAAAGTTTGGATGAAAACTGAAATGTTTGAACAGATTTAATGAAAAGAGGTTTTATCTCCTTTACTTGAATGTATTATGGGGATGAATATTGTGTCTGAGTTGGGAATGATTCCCCTATTAATATTGTAAAATAGAAGACATGTAAATATACCATTCAGTCAATATTGATAGAACATGCTAACTGAGAAGCAATAAGATTGCCTGAGCCCACAAGTCATTAACTTGAAACAGTATAGAATATCTGGCAAAAAGAGATTAGCACTTTAATTAACACTCTATTGGTATCTAGCTGGGGTGATAGTACAGACGTATTTTATGTACAGTAGCCCTATATTGAGGAAAGACTGGGGGCTTATGGCAAAAGCCAGTGGGTACTACCTAGCAGTGACTGCTGACTGCTGGCATTTCAGACCAGAAGTTTGAGAGGAAACTATTTGGGAGACAACAAACTTGCTATTGGATGCTAATTAAGATTAGTCTTATGACTGGAGTATGTAAAATTATACTGAAATACCCAAAATGTCTTGAGTGATGTCAGAGAAATGTTCTAATGGGGAGGAGAGTGCCAAGAAGAGTTCCATAATAAAATGGAAATGATTTATATAGGAATATGTTACTGGGGCAGTGCAAGGAGAATTCAGGAGCAGGGGTGCTCTTTTCCCCAGGGGTCAACTTTGGAAATACCTGAGGAGTTGCTAAATCCTACAGCCACTTGGGCCACTTGGGAAGTGGCTTATGAACAACTCTCTGTTGACCAACAAAGATTTGCTCGCTTTATGGAAGGCAGCTGCACGATGAATAAATGACATCTTGCTTGGAAAGGCAACAGCTTGATTAAAGAAAGTAAAAATAAAATGGTTCATGCTGATTAATGTTAATTGCATGCTGTTTGCCCCATGTTTGAATTTTTATTGACTCATGGGCAGTGACCATTGGCCTAGCCATATAATCAAGCAGAAGTGTAATGGAAACGGTCCTAATGTGATATCTTTATGGAATGTGGCCCCATGGAAATGACTATGGGAATATAAGGAGTGAATTAAGGAAGGATATTTTTTTTATGCACATCAAAAGAACCCCTTTCCAGCAAGGGTGATTGGAACCAGCAAGTATATATCTTGGTGCAACTTACTTGAGGTGGCCGCCTGGGTCCATGAAATTAGTGGATATGGAGTTACTACAGCAATGCAGAGATGAGCTGAATCTAGGCATGTTCTCTTATACCCTCTGAGGCACAAAAGGCCAACAAGAACTTTTCCATCTACAAACAAGAAGGATATTCCCCAGGGAGTAGGCCTTTATTTTTCAGGTTGTATATACCACTATACTGAGATATGGTGTAACACTGGTTATTAGTCTGCTAGGGCCATCATAAAAAGATACCACAGAATGGGTCACTTAAACAACAGAAATTTTATTTCTCACAGTATTGGAGGCTGAAAGTCCAAGATCAAAGTGTTGGCAGGTTTGGTTTCTCCTGAGACCTCTATTCTTGGCTTTCAGAAGGCCACCTTCATGTTGTGTCCTCACATGGTCCTTCTCCTGTACATGCATACATCACTAGTATCCCTTCCTCTTCTTATAAGGATGCCAGTCATATTGGATTAGGGTCCCATCTTTATGACCTCATTTAACCTTAATTACCTCTTTAAAGGCTCTGTCTCCAAACATAGTCACATTGGAGTGGCTTCAACATATGAATTTTGGGAAGACACAGTTAAGTCTATAACAACTGGCATTGTTGGTAAGATTATAATACTGATATTGATGGTCAAGTGTATTGGCGATATGAGTTAAAGCCTCCTCAGCATAATACTAATGGAAAGTGACCATTAAGAGGAAGAACTGGATTTATCTAACTATCAGCTAATTTCTGTGCTAAAACATTCTGCACAAATTTATCATAAGACACAAATAGTGGTAAGCCAAGGGGGAAATGAGTAAATAAATTAGAACAAATATATGTTCCAGTACTATTTAGTCTCACCTACTTGGCAACCCTATATTGGCCCAACTCTCCCCCACCTTTGTACCACACTCAAACTGCCTGGCAGAATCATCAACCTTCCTTGACAAAGCCATTATAAATTCACAATATCTAGCCTCAGCTAATCTTAACACCACCCAGCAATCAGCTGTTGTGCATGATAGCTATTTAAAGATAATAACATAAATTAATAATAGCTAACACTTGTTGAGTGCTTGCCATGTGCCACGTACTGTCTTAATCATTCTGTTACCAAACATAAGTCCGTGTGCCCAACACACAGTGAGGCCAAACAATACCAAAATGGAGTTTGGAACAGAGAAAGGTTTATTGCAGGGCCATGCAAGGAGACAGGCGGCTCATGCCTTAAAAACCCCAAAATTCCTGAAAACTTTCAGCAAAGCCCTTTTATAGGAAAGGTGAGGGAGGGGCGTGGTTAGTTGTTGCAAATTCTTGGTGTCAGATCCTTTGTTTGTTTTATTTTTTTAACATCTTTATTGGAGTATAATTGCTTTACAATGGTGTGTTAGTTTCTGCTGTATAACAAAGTGAGTCAGCTATACATATACATATATCCCCATATCTCCTCCCTCTTGCGTCTCCCTCCCACCCTCCCCATCCCACCCCTCTAGGTGGTCACAAAGCACAGAGCTGATCTCCCGGTGCTATGTGGCTGCTTCCCACTAGCTATCTATTTTACATTTGGTAGTGTATATAAGTCCATGCCACTCTCTCACTTCATCCCAGCTTACCCTTCCCCCTCCCTGTGTCCTCAAGTCCATTCTCTATGTCTGTGTCTTTATTCCTGTCCTGTCCCGAGGTTCTTCAGAACCATTTTTTTTCTTTTTTTTTTTTAGATTCCATATATATGTGTTAGCATACGGTATTTTTTTTTCTATTTCTGACTTCATTCTGTATGACAGACTCTAACTCCATCCACCTCACTACAAATAGTTCAATTTCGTTTCTTTTTATGGCTGAGTAATATTCCATTGTGTATATGTGCCACATCTTCTTTATCCATTCATCTGTCGATAGACATTTAGGTTGCTTCCATGTCCTGGCTATTGTAAATAGAGCTGCAATGAACATTGTGGTACATGACTCTTTTTGAATTATGGTTTTCTCAGGGTATATGCCCAGTAGTGGGATTGCTGGGTCATATGGTAGTTCTATTTGTAATATTTTAAGGAACCTCCATACTGTTCTCCATAATGGCCATATCAATTTACACTCCCACCAACAGTGCAAGAGGGTTCCCTTTTCTCCACACCCTCTCCAGCATTTATTGTTTGTAGATTTTTTGATGATGGCCATTCTGATTGGTGTGAGGGGATACCTCATTGTAGTTTGTTGTTGTTGTTGTTTGTTTTGTTTTTTTTTCTCATTGTAGTTTTGATTTGTATTTCTCTAATGATTAGTGATGTTGAGCATTCTTTCATGTGTTTGTTGGCAATCTGTATATCTTCTTTGGAGAAATGTCTATTTAGGTTTTCTGCCCATTTTTGGATTGGGTTGGTTTTTTTTTTTTTTGATATTGAGCTTCATGAGCTGCTTGTAAATTTTGGAATGAAGCAACTGACAAAATATCCTTTGTTCTTGAGGTCAGGTCACGACGTTCCTATAAATCTCCACCAGACAAATGTTATTCTCTGTTCTGACAAGAAAGGGCAGGTCCCAAGGCACAACTTTCACCCTCCGAAGTCCAGGTCCTGGCTAAGAGGAGGGGGTCCCTACGGGGATCAGTTACCCTGCCGGGAGCATTGGTGCAGTACCCCGTCTGGGTCCTCCCGCCATTGCCCAGGCCCGGCTGAAGGGGCAGATCTCAACTGGAGGTGCCCTCAGGGCCAGGTCCCCAGACCCTGCCCAGCCGTCATCACTGAAGGAGCCAGGGGCCCAGGACCCAACTGGCCTTCAGGCTCCTCAGGCTGCCCAAATGGTGGGGCCGGGTCTCGAAGACAGCGACCCATGCAGACTGCCATTGCCATTAGGGTCGCAGAGGCGGGGATGGGGGAGAAGTTCACTGCCGCCTCAAGGCCTGGGCCCAGCCAGTGGCGGCCATGGAGAGGGCGTGAGCTCTTTAGGACACAGCCCCCAGCCTGTCCCCGGGCCCCACAGCTCACCCGCCAGCCCTCCTGTCCCTGGAGGGCCCGCGGGAGAAGGCCACATCTGTCTCTTACCTCACTCTCCGCTGGAGGACCACCACCCCGCCCTTAGCCGAGGGGGCCCCCTCGCCACCGCTCTAACCTTCTGGCTCTCGGTCTGCTGATAATGGTTGCCTGGTAATGGCTCACAGCAACGGGCCACGTGCCAAGGGTTGCGCACTGCCCAGCTCCACCCCAGGATCCCAGGCAGGCTCAGGGGCTCCGTTCTCCCCGTGGGGCGGGGCGGGGGGCCGGGTGCTTCGGGGCCTCCCGAGCGCCAGCTCTGTTACAGTTCTGCACGCTTTAAATTCGTTTAATCCTCATAAACACTCTGTGAGCTAGACGTCATTATCCTCATTTCACAGATTAGTAGAAGGAGACACAGAAAGACTAAATCACGTGATCAAGTCGCGTAGCTGGGAAATATCAGAACCAGGATTCAAATCCAGGTAGTTGAGCTCCAGAACCCACCTTTTCATCACACTGCTGACTTTTTCTCATAGCCTTCCAAACCTCCATTCTACCTTATCACCCTTGGGAAATGAAAGAGCCTCCTATTTCTCAGGAAACAAAAATAGAAGTCAGAAAGCGATGCCTTCTGCAACCATGTATTTGAAGCAGCAAAGGATGAAACTTTGTTCTGTTGGCTTAGGATGTGAAAGATATGTGCTTGATCTCTCCATTGAATGATAGAAGGGCCAGATGAGGTGCCACTTCCCAAAACCTCAACTCAGAAGTTTCAATTAATGTTTTATACTCTTGTAAATAACATTTCCCCCAAATTTTAAAGACAATAAAATACTTTCTTTGCAAACAGAAAAAAAGAAAGAAGAAAAGCGATGCCTTCAAGTTCCTGTCACTTAACTTTTAACTGACCTGCATTTATTTACATCTGTTCTAACTTTCTCTTCTGTCCACACAAAAGACACTGGGCTCCTAGAGTCTACAGCTGGTGCTTTCACCTATGCTTTAACCCCTCCTTCTCCCCCCTTTTTAGGAACTTTACTGTCTAATGTACTTTCTCTTTCTCTGGCATATTTCGCTGAACCTGCTCCCTCCTTTCCTGTAGCCCTTAATCATTCTCGGTACTCTCCCTTCTTAACACCCCCTTAAACTCAGACCTCCAACTGTTGTCCTGTTTCTCCCTCTCCCACATCACAGCCACTACTACACTTGCTCCAAGACACTCAGTCCTCGGCCTCCCTTCACCCTGACTCCTTAGAGCGTCATGAGGGGACCAGGAGCTGCTCCAGCATTTGACACTGTTGACTCTTCCTTCCTAAAGTCTCTTTTCCCTTGGTTTCCTTGATATTATGCACCCTAGGTCTCCTCATTCCCATCTGCCATCCTCCTCAGGCTCTTCCTCTATCTCTAATGCTTTCCTCAAATGTGGGTGCTTCCAATGGTTTTGTCATAGCCTCCCTTCAACTCATTTTCATTCTCTTTCTAGGACAGCTACCCTGTGGGCTCCAAATATCATTCACATGCTGCTAATGCCCAAGTCTATATCTCCACCCCACACCCTTTGCTTCCAACTATCAGACCCTGCATCCAACTCTCTACTAGGTATCTCCACTGGGGCTCATGTTCAACACGCCCAATGCCCCATTCATTGTCTTCAACTTCCATCCTATTGCTGGGTTCCCACTCTCAGCCAATGACCCATTCCAGAAAACTGGGCCTTTTCCTTGGCTTCTTCCTCTCCCACTCCCTAGTGTAGTTGATCACGTGCCTGCCATACGTCAGGTCCTGTTCTAAGGACCTCACATGCAATGATTTTATTTTACTGGTATAACCTTCAGAGGTAAGAAAACAATAATTAAATATTAACTGTTTCTGGTCCTTGTTGCTAAGGAAATCAAGGAAGAATTCCCCAAGCCATCACACTTTTTCTCAGCTTCCTACCCCACCCCCTCATTTTTTGAATGTCTGGAACAGTGCCCCCCCCATCCTCACCCCTCTCTCTGGTTTCAGACCAGAGGACCTGCTCCTTGCATGTCCTCCAGAGCTCTCTCATCACTCTATATCGCAGTGTGCCAAGTTCCTTTTTTATAACATGAAACTTGGTGAGAAAGAGGATGGATTGTTCTTTTCCCACAGGAAATGAAAGCAGAAGCAATCATTACCTCTGTAATCTGGCAATAAATGTGTGTTTTGTTTCATGGGAAAGGCTAGAGTAATTTCAGCTGGTTTACCTGGGCCTATGGAAAGTATTGTAAGGTTATCTTTTCTCATACAACATATTCTCTCTCCTTCTTTTTCCTATTACCATCTTTAGCCTCATAGAAACAAAGCAGCCTCCTATTTGCCCAAATCATTAATTCAAACAGGACAAAACCGTGTCTCATATGTCACTCTCTTTAAATTTGCCCAGCTTGGCCGGCAAGCTCCACCTGTAGCAGTTAGACTCTCAGAGATCAGAGGAAACTCGCAAAGCTTATCATTACTAAAACCTCAGCTTCTGAAAAGAAACACACACACACGCACACACACACATACACACACACACACACACACACACACACCAGTATACAGTCATGCAGTTGTGTGTGAATTATAACAAAGGCTACTCCAAAAACATGCAGATTGCAATTTAAAGGAGGATTCTAAGTATTTGAGAACATCATTATCTTCCAGATGGGAAGGGGAGCAGGGTTGTCTCTCCGAATTGTGCAGTAACTGTACTGAGCTAAGATCCTTTCCCTACAGGGTCCTAGAAACTCAACCTTGCTGGCAGGCAGGGAGCAGGTAAGAACCATTCCAGGGGTCACTGAGATGCATTAACTATAGCAGGTGGTGATATTATTAACTACACTACACAAAATCTGTGGGAGAAATACCTCAAGTTGAATTAAGTATGATTCATATTTTCAATTTATACCAAATGGTAAGGGGGATGAATCAGGTACTGCAGGTGAGTACACAGGCCATGATAATACCTACAAAGCCTAATGGGGCTCTATGCACTAGTGCCCTGCCCCACCCTCTAATTCATTTTGTAGAGCTTGACTAGATTAATCTCCATCTCTGAAAATCCCCTTCAAGAACCTCAATGCACTTCCCACAACCTGGTATACAAATTTATTAATCAGGCTTTAGGAAGTGTAATTTTTCCTCCCTATTGCTCTTATATCTGCAACCTTGGTAAGCTCAGTAGCTCTAGGAGTCTGTATGTGTGTGTGTGTGCGTGTGTGTGTGTGTGTGTGTGTGTAAATTCCCTGGGATTTTCTATTTAGAAAAACTTATAGATAATGTCTATAATAAAGACAGGTCTTTTTCCCACTTGCGAATGTATATACCATTTTATTTCTTTTTCTTGTCATTGCACTGACTAGGACTTACAATAAAATGTTGAACAGAAGTGGTGAGAATGGCCATCCTCGTCTTATTCCCAATATTAGGGGAGAAATATTCAGTTTTCCACCATTACGTATGATATTAACTGCATCATTTTTTTTTTGTATATATGCTTTATTAGATCTTTTAATTTCATAGATCACTGCTCCTATTTTTCTTCCTTCCTTCCTTCTGCTTGCTCCAGGTTTACTTAGCTCTTGGTTTACTAGATTCATAAGGTAAAATCTTAAATTATTAATTTGAAACATTTCTTTTTCTGTAATATATGCCTTTATATTACTGCCTTAGCTTCCTCTAACAAATGTTGATATCTGTATTTTCATTTTCATTTGATTTGTGTATTTTCTAATTTCTCTTAAGACTTCCTCTTTGACCTGTGAATTATTAAGTGTTTTGTTTAATTTCTAACTGTTAGGAGATTTTTCTGTTATCTTTATGTTATTAAATTCTACTCTAATTCTGTTATGGTCAGAGAATATACTTTATATTATTTCAAATCTTTTAAATTTGTTGAGATTTGTTTTATGACCCAGGATAGGATATATTTTGATAAATTTTCCATGTGCACTTCAAAACTGTGTAGTCTGGAGCTTCCCTGGTGGCGCAGTGGTTAAGAATCCACCTGCCGATGCAGGGGACATGGGTTCGAGCCCTGGTCCAGGAAGATCGCACGTGCCACGGAGTAACTAAGCCCATTGCACCACAACTACTGAGCCTGCGATCTAGAGCCCGAGTGCCACAACTACTGAGTCCACGCACCACAACTACTGAAGCCCGTGTGCCTAGAGCCTGTGCTCCACAACAAGAGAAGCCACTGCAATGAGAAGCCTGCACGCCGCAAGAAAGAGTAGCCTGTGCGCCTCAACGAAGAGGAGCCCCTCCTACCCGCAACTAGACAAAGCCCACGCACGGCAACAAAGACCCAATGCAGCCAAAAATAAATAAATAATTTTTTAAACAATTATTTTTAAAAATGTGTAGTCTGCTATTTTGGGGTTGAATGCTCTATAAGTTATCAATTAGGTCAAGTTTTTTCAAGGTCATGTTCATTTCCTCTATATTCTTGCTGATTTTCTATCTACCAGTTCCACTACTGGGAGAGGAATTTAACAGTCTCTTATTATAATAGTGGATTTATCTATTTCTCCTTTCAGTTCTGTCAGTTTTTGCTTCATTTATTTTGATGCTCTGTTGTTAGGTGCATACATATTTAAGATTCTTATCTCTTCTTGGTGAATTGACCCTTCATCATTATGTAATATCCTTCTTTATCCCTGGTAATTTTCTTTGCTCTGAAGTCTACTTTCTCTGATATAATTACTTGGAAAGCCATTATAGCTTTCTCTGGATTAGTGTTTGCATGGTGTGTGGTTAATTTTATGAATATCAGCATATCCCCTCAAAGTTAAAAGCAAACTTGTTTTACCTTAATGCCCTGTCATGAGGAAAGAGACACCATGCTTTCTAGGCCTTTTTGTATTTGGAGGCAAATGCATTACCACTGGGTGTACTATGTTAGTACATTTACCAAGTAATCCATAAGGCAACCACCTTTGAATGGCCCCAGAGAAAGAGAGGATTCTCTAGCTGGTACAAGCTACAATGTAAGCAGCTCTGCCATTGACCATTGTATGAAGTGATCTTGAGCCATCTAATTACTCTTTGGAGCCTGCGGAAGACCATGACAGCAGAAAGCTAAGAGAGGGTCCTCTGATGTTAAGCAGAACCACATCTTCTTTGGAAAGTAACTCTCCTCTCATACAGCTTTAGACTTGATATTAAGACTCTAGTAGTCTTAATACCTGACCATGGGACACCACAAATGACCATGCAACCTGAGCTGACCATCCCCAACTGGATGGATGGATTTTCAATCCATGTAATCATACAATCAGGCATGTCCACTAGCATTTCATTATCAAGTGGAAGTTATATAAAAGAGTAGGCTCAATCAGGACCTGAAGACAAAATTACATTGCATAAGCAGTTCCCTTACAATCCCAATGCACCTATACCTGCTGCCAAGACCATCTCTAACATTTGTGGAACCTGGGACAAGAGGACAAATGAACATGCACACAGCATATGTCTACGTATGGTTAATGTTAAATAAGATATGTTTGATTCTCCCACCTTGAAATATTGTCCTGTGAGCATAAATGAATGAGTAAATTCTAACAAATTACTCTGGAAGCTGGAAGCTGGAAGTTAATGTTAACCCAATGGAACCACAGTTCCTTAAGAAACTAGAAACCTTCCTGGAAGAGAAAGGAGGTCTGTGGCCAACACTGGGCTAACATGGGCTTCCTACCTGTTTCAGTTGATGGAACAGAGTTTCCTGAAGACTGACTCTTGCAGCTAAGGGAACAGCCATCAGGTTGGCTGTTACCAGAAATAAGAAACATTAGCAAGAAGTGCAGTGCCTATGACTGAAGGCATGCCACAGTGTGGCTTTGGAGGCAGAGAACTGACAGAGATTAGAGAAAGTTTGCAATATCTAGTATTATATACCATATCTGGGTTTAAAGCTGCAAATGTCTCTTTCTCCGTGAAATCAATACCTGACAGGATTTTCACAGGTGTTTGGTAATGCCGACAGTCAGAGAGACTTGCATGTTAGGTTTCTGACCACACATCCCTCAAAAGGAAGAAGAGGCCTCTACACATGTGTTGAGGTTAGAGAGATTTATTCAGTGAGACAACACAAGTGAGGAGGGCGTTGATTGCTAGACCATGGCATTGCCGGAGAACCTATAATGAAATCTTACAGACGAGGCCTGGACTTCACCAGATGGGCCTCCAAATTATTGTTCTGGGTGAAGCAATTTGAGGAGGAAGAAGAGATAGTGGCAATATTGTCAAATATACCAAAAGACTGCGTTGGATGGGAGACATTGGTTCAGCTTTAGGGGATCTGGAGACCAGTGGAAAGTATCTTGAGTCCCTAAAGTTAGATTTCTACAAAGCAACCTTCTGGGTAGGGGAATAAAGAGGCTCCCACCTCTAGCCACAGAAGAGACCTCTTGTGTAAGAGACCAAATGTGTAAGAAGCATTGTCATATATAGTCTCCACTAATTAATTTTCATGTGTGTGGGATGGTGGCAAGGAACTATCATACATATGACCACCTGCCCTAAGTACCTAGCAGCCCTAGTGTATGTGGTGCAGATTCAGGTAAATGGAAGCACTGCCTGGATCCTGGGAGGCAGAAAATCCTACCCACTTGTTTCAGCTAAGGCAGGAGGTGGTATTTTGTTGCAGACTGCACCAGAAGCAAACTCTACCCTGGGAGTCCAGAAATTAAGATCA
The DNA here is from genome assembly GCF_028023285.1 of Balaenoptera ricei. Classification (NCBI taxonomy): domain Eukaryota; kingdom Metazoa; phylum Chordata; class Mammalia; order Artiodactyla; family Balaenopteridae; genus Balaenoptera; species Balaenoptera ricei. The sequence goes on along the minus strand of NC_082639.1, from coordinate 114,732,148 downwards.
AGAAATGAAGGGAATCAGAGTGATGTGTAGTTTTAGATCTACAGCTGAAACACCTTGGTAGATAAAGTATTCTGCTCCTCTTGTAAAAAGGAGGGCATCCACCAAAAGATGCTCTCTTCCAGTGAGTAGATACCAGGCTGGTCCCTGACTCTGAACAGGCCGGATATGTGGCAGATCATCTCTAAACCTGAATGCTGTCAGATTTGATCAAACAACAGTTACATATTTGCCGGTATGAACCCCCTAAAACGTCCTAATGACGCAGTGGGACCCGTGCCTGGGTTGGATAGAGAAAGCCAGATTTGATGATCTCATGTACCCAAGGAAAGGGCCAGATCCATAAAGGATCATAAAGTTCCAAATCATTAAAAGCACCCACAGAAGGGTTCTTCCACAACCATTATAAAAAGTAAGGAGTGTGACATTACACAGGATGGAAGAGCTCAGTCTCACAAGTAAATGTTGTGATTTGTTTTCTCCTTCCCAACTTGTAGGAGAAAATTTGCAAGGACCTATGAATATTTTTTCTGAAAAAAATGTAATGAGATGGAGAAAATTTTATTCACCAAAATTCCAGGGGTTGAGGAAGGCAGCATGAGGAAGACTTGAGACAAGCAATTGGAGTGAAGAGGCTGGAACCCCCTCTGAGGGAAGAGTCACTTGTCGGGAGAACCTGACTTTGAAAGGAGACAGACAGTGAGGGGAGTGCCAACAAGAGTGTAGTTCCTTGTATGACAACCTCCAGATGTTCAGTGAAGTTATTAGGCCAATAAGATGACTAGCTCAAGTGGATAGTTTCAGCGGAATGCAAATAGGGCAGATCTGAAACATCAGGAGGGATTTAGTAATGGAGAAGGCCCTGGGAGGAGGCTATGAGGATGTAGAGGTCAAATATTACTGAAGAGCAAGGAGGGCTTTTGATAGTTCAAGGGTATAAAAGTGAATCTCAGACCACGTTTAATCAAGTTGACATCTGAGTTATGTAAATGTTCATTCCAAGGGATGCTGGACCAGATGAACTCTGTATCATTGGGTTATTCAGTGACAAGGGTGTCATTAATCAGTGGTGCATGTGGGGTTTCTATGCTGGGTAGAAGATCAAAAGGAGATCAAAAGTGTCTCCCTATTCAGGCTGGATGGGTCTGTAACACCATGAGTCAACCAAGCCTTTGGTAGGGACTGAGCTGATGTTCTTCCTCTTCTCAGACATTGCCACTCCTCCCACCATGTGAGCAACTCCAGACAGAGACCCTCATTATGAGCCAAGTACGGGAATTGAATCAACAGCTTCCCAGAACATCCTAAACAACCACTTCTCTGTCTCTCTCCTCACCCAGACCTCATGACTCTGATTAGCCAACATCTCCCTTGGCCTTTTCTTCCTCGTTAGAATTTTACTGTGTCCAGAAAGAAAACTCAATTTCTCCTTCAGATGCCATGTCGCAGAACTTATCTGTACTGGCTCAATTAACTTTCTACACATCCCTAGTTCTGAACACTCTTTATAAGCCTAGTCTTGTTTTGGGTAGTTAGGAGGAGGGAGTGAAAGATGGCATGGATGGAAGAGTATTTTCTGTGGACAAACCCCTATTTGTAAAAGCCAGTAAGTTAACTTGTAAAAAGGTGCTCAAATTCACCAGTTATCAGGGAAATCAAAAGTGAAACAAGATACCATTTTTCATATATCAAATTGACAATCAAGATAATAATAGCCAGTATTGGCAAGGCTATGGGAAAATGGGAACTCTCATACACTGTTTGTGGGAATGTAAACATGCACAGCCTTTTGGGGAAGAAATTTGGCAGTATATCAGTACTGTAAATGCACAATGCATTTTGATCTCGAAATTCTACTTCTAAGGAAAAATCTTAACAGGAGCAAAGCCATATAAGTGCTCAAAGAATCATGTTTAAGGGTGTTATGGATGAAACAGCTAGTTGCCTACCTATTCGCTATCCTTTCTGACTATATATTTGTTGGTAGTGATGTGCATAACTAAAAACTGACACTTCACAGACTCCTTTGTAAGACAGAGAAAGGCAATGAAATGTAAGCAGAAGTAATTGGATGGGACTTGAGGAAAAACCTTCTCAGCTTTCTCCTCTTTTCTTCTTTCTAGTGTCTGGAACTTGGACATGATGGTTAGGGTTCCAGCAGACATTCTGTGACCTTAAGGATGGAAGCCACACACCAAGGAATAGAAAAATATAAGAAGCCTGGGAATTTGATGCTTCATAGAATTACCATTGCTGCTCTTCACTGCTTCCTACAGATTTTTCCTGAACACAGGAGAAAAACAAGCCCACAATTTATTTACCATTATTTACCATTACTATTCACCATGATTAGATCTCTCTCGCTAGCAGTCAAATGTATTTCTAACAGACAGAAGTTTGCTGCAACACTGCTTTAAAATAGAGGGAATAATGTAAGCAGTAGAAATGCCCCTCACTTCCACTTTCCTGGTTTTCTAGATCGAATTCCAGTCTCAGTATATGAGAATACTGACATTGAACCTCTTTTATTCTTAAAGCAACTTGAGCTTGGCTGCACTTCAGCACGTTCCTCTCGAGCCACTAGAGAACCAAACTTGTAATGCAAATATTTTTAAATTTGTGGAAAAGAAGACATAAAGTAAACAAGATTCAACAGCTATATAAACTGTATATAAAACCCCAAATTATATCAAAAAAACTAAGAATTGGGAGAAAGAGAGGAAACATACTCAATTTTCATTGAACGTGGGAAAGGAAATAGCATTCTATGCATATCATTGATGATAAGAGGAAAAATAGGTTCAAACTCATTTTTATTCATTTATAGAAAACCACTAGCAAAATTGAGAACAGGATGTTTATCATCAAAATCCTTAGAAAGTAGAGAAGGTAAAGAAATAGAGTCTAGGGACTTCCCTGGTGGTCCAGTGGTTAAGACTCTGCGCTTCCATGCAGGGAGCACAGTTCAATCCCTGGGCAGGGAAGTTCTGCATGCCACACGGTGTAGCCAAAAAAAAGAAAAAAGAAATAGAGTCTATATTGTGGTCTACAAACTTTACGGCAGGGTTGTGAAAAATAAGTTAAAAGCTTTTAATCAGGCAATCCCACCGTATGTATATTTATTAATTGTGAATTGCATTTTTAAAACCAGACACGAAAAGTTAAAATCTATAAAAATATGAGATATCCATATCCATGAAATAAACAGTATTTTAATACTGGCTGTTCATGATGGTTCATACAACATTAGCTAATACCTCAAGGCTCAATATGTATTTAGAGTAAGGTTTATCATTAACAGTAGTGGAGGCAAATCCATATTTCATAGGGTATTCTTGATTTTTTGTGAGTTTGAATTTTTAATTCAAAAATTAAAGCTAGGGACATTTAGACTACTTACATTATTCTTCTATTTTAAAGCAATGTGACAACAAACATTTGTGTCTGTTAGGAATACACTAGGCAGCTAGTAAGAGAGATCTAATCATGGTGACCTAAACAACTTTGAATTTGGGGTGAGTTTCTTGTCCAGTTTAATTGGGTCATCAGTTTTGCCTCATAAATGTGCTGGCAAAGAACTTAATCAGGTGTAGGAGAGGGTCAGCTCTGTCTTCTTTTTCTTGTTCTTTGCCTTACATGTGTTCTCTCCAGTCCACAAATGTCAGGAGAACGTTTTAAACAACTTGACCACTCTGTGCTGGTTAATTCAGTGATGCCCATGCCGCCTAGAGAGCGATCATCTGAAACTGACCCAACAAATGAGAGTGCCACTCTCAACCTTGGCCTTGGGACTTCACACTTTCTCTTGGGGTAACTTATTCACACGCGACTGACAAACAGACCAAGACAGGGTGCCAGGGAAATTTTATTACACGTTATGAGTGGGACTTTTTTTCTTATCTTAAATAGACATTCTTCTTATACTTCAGTGGATCATCTCATGTAGCACACTTTGAAGACCACTACTTTATCTAAAAAGTTAACCTTTTTTTCATTTTATTTTAAAATGCACAGAAAAACATACCCAGAGGAACTATACAAGAGTGCTGATGATCAATTAAAAAATGGGCAGAGGAACTGAATAGACATTTTCTAAAGAAGACATACAAATGGCCAACAGGTACATGAAAGATGCTCAACATCCTTAATCATCAGGGTAATGTAATCAAAATTACAATGAGATATCATCTCATACCTGTTAAAATGGCTGTGGTCAAAAAGACAAGAGACAAGTATTGGTGAGGCCGTGGGGGAAAGGAAACCCTTGTCCGCTGCTAGTGAGGATGTAAACTGGTACAGCCGCTATGGAAAACAGTATAGCGGTTCCTCAGAATATTTAAAATAGAACTACTATATGATCCAGCAATTCTACTTCTGGGTATACATCTGAAGGAAGTGAAACCAGGATCTCAAAGACATATCTGACCCCGCACCCCACCCCACTCCATGTTCATTTCAGTCAAGACATGGAAACACCTAAGTGTCCATCAGTGGATGAATGGATAAAGAAAATATTCTGCCATAAAAAGAAGGAAGTTTTGTCTTTTGTGACAACATGGATGGACCGTGAGGGCCACACATTAGGGGAAATAAGTCAGGCAGAGAGAGGCAAGTACTGCATCATCTCACTTACACATAGGATCTGAAAAACCTGAACTCATAGAAATAGAGAGAAGAATGGTCATTTCCAGGACTGGGAGTTGGGGAGACGTTGGTCAAAAAGTACAAACTTTGGGTGATAGGATGAATAAATTCTGGGGATCTATTACACAGCAGGGTGACTATAATTAATAATACTGTATTACATACTTGAAACTTGTCAAGAGAATAGATCCTAAATGTTACTATCACACACACACAGAGTCACTGTGTGAGGGCAGGGAGATGTTAACTATCTTCATTGTGGTAATCATTTTGCAATACACACATGTATCAAATCATCATGTCGTGCACTTTAAACTTACATATGTTATGTGTCAATAATATCTCAATAACCTGGAAAATGTTTATGACGGTTAGATTTGTGAGGTGTGATAAGTGATTTTTTATTCTTCCGTACAATTTTCTCTGTTTTCCAAATTTTATATGGATTATTATTACATTCTTACATAAATTATGACATGGATTATTCTCATCAGAAAAAAAACCTCTTGCTTTTAAAACTTTGTCCTTTGACTCATCAGGCAAGGAGAGGCTCTAGCTGTGCTGAGAGGATTTGAGAGGACAGTGGGCGCCGGGAGGGGCGGGGAGCGGGGCAGAGGAGGAGCCCAGGTCTAACGCAGTCACCAGGCAGTCATGGACTTCTTATGCAGCCGCTGGTTCCCCACCCAGACCCTGATGCTCCAAATCAGCCTCGTTCTCGGTGAGTAACAGGACGGCGGGGGCTGCTCCTGGAACGACGCAGCTGTGGTAGGAGGCTGAGGAGACAAGTGTGAGGGAGACAGCTGGGCAGCTGGGGCTTGCATGGTATCAACATCCTGTTCCTCCAGCTTCTTTGAGGGTTGAGGGGGGAGGAAAGAGGGGCTAGGGCCTTTCCGAGATGACTGCAAGTTCCTCAGGATGGGAAAATCACCGTCAAACCTTTACCTCAGAAGACAGATATTTGCCCAGCTTTACTGGGCTGCCGCTGCTGAAATGGTTAGAGCAGTGTCTCATTTTCCAGCTTCCTGTTTGGCAGAGAAACCTCCACAATCTGAGGCCCTTCTCTCCAGCCCCTACCCATCCCGCAGCCTGCTTCCTTCCTCTCCTCCCAGGCTGGGGAGGGCATGTGGGGTGAGGGGCCGGCACAGCTTGCCATTGCCCCATCTTTCAGGGACAGCTGAGCTGTGGCACCATTCGCAGAGGTGGGGAGGCAGGGGAAGTGGGACCCCAGCCTCTCATCTGCCGGTGACCTTTATGTGTGGTTACGGTTGTTTCCAACTCTTCCTGGGGGGGCGGGGGTAATGCTGCAGGTGCTGCCTTGTGTGTGACTTGTGAGCTGCCCCCCTGCCTTTGCAAAGAAGGGCTGAGCTCTGCAGTCAGACCCACTGGGTCACAGATTCTGGTCCTGCCCCATATTGGCCATAAAATCTTGGACAAATGTATATACCCTGGGACAAGTGGCTTTACCTTTCTGAGCTTCAACTTCCTCACGTGTAAAATGGATAGAATAACACCTAACTTGAGGTGTCATTTGGGAGATTAAATGAAACAGAGCACATGCATCCCTATGTCAGAGCAACGTCTGACAGAGGGACGCAGAGTATTCATGTACGTAATGTGGTACTTTTCTATCTTGGTGAAAGATTTGCAAATAGACACTGTAAAAGACACAAAAAATTATTGTTTCCTTGTTTTATAATTGACAGTTTTATCATGATCCAACAGTTTATAAAAGAGAAAAGGTTTTCCTCCGGGAATCAAGGGGATTGCAGCAACACAGAGACTGCACACTCTACTAAACTCCCCATCCACCTCCACCTCCTACACATGGTGAATATTGTGAGAACATTTTTAAAAAGTCAGTTTTCCCTTACCAATCAATAAGAGAAATACTACCACCATTGTTGATTAGTGAGCAGAGAGTATGAATAGATGAAGCGTAAAGAAAAAATAGATAAGATAAATAAACATGAAAGAGAATGGTCTTCACAGGTAATCAAACAAATGCAAATTAAGAAGACTGGATATCATATTTTGCCTATCAAATTAACACAGGTGTTTTTCTTTAATGAGACTACTCTGATGACAACGGAACAGTGTGACAGGCACTCTCATATATTATGGTCAGCTTTTTAAATAAGTATAAAGCTTCTCTGTAGTCCATCTTATGTGTCAGAAACATTTAAACATTTAAAATGTTCATACCTTTTCCTTGGTAATTTCACTTCTGGGATTTACCCCAAAGAAAAAAACCTTCATACAGAAGAATCTTATGCACAAAGACATTCTTTTTGGTTTACTTATAATAATGAAGAAATTGGAACCAAACAAGAGGGTAAATTACAATGGGCAAGTTACAACACGAAGGTGGTGACAATGACCGCTATAGGTAGGCAGAGCTGTCTGGGTGAGTGAGAAGATGAAAAGGACTTGGTTAGAAGGAAAGACAAGAATAAATATGTGTTGAGCATCTACCATAGGATTTCTACCATACTAGGAATATTATGTACATTATCTCATTTCAGCCTCACACAATACATGCTTCCTGTGGGGTTTCCTAATGAGGCAGGAAGTGTCAACACAATGGAAGACCCCCTGCTAAACACCAGGCACTGTGACATATGTCGGAAATCTGGCTTTATACATGAGCCCCATTAAGTAGATGACACTACCTTCGTTTTGCATTTGAGGAAACTAAGGCTCACAGAGGCTAATTAACTTGCCTGAGGTCTCAGAACTAAGAAGCATCACTAGGCATCTAACAGCTCCAGGACCTTGTTGTTCCTCAGACTGCAGAGAGGTGGGCACAGGCTGCACTGCCCTCACTGTCCTAACCCTCCCCCGCCTCCCACACACAGAACTCTGACCTCTTAATTAAGGGATAGGGGAACCTCTGCTATTTAAAAGAAATCACTCTTCTCTCGCTACTTCTGACCCTCCCTTCGTACCCCAGCCTCTAGGAAAATTATCCCATTTACATTTCTCAGTAAGGAAACAGCTGCTCCCTTAGTGCCTTCCCCCATCTGAATTCCTTTTCCTTTTTCTACTCAACAGTGCTATCATTTCCTGGTTAGGATCATAGAGTCTACTGGGAGCAATTCAGGGAGATCTGCTGGGGGTTTTCTTGAGATGTAGTTACATCTAGGCTGGCTCCTCTGTGCTCCCAGAGCACTTCTACTGCTCTGCCATTAGAGCACTTGTCAACATTCTCAGAGAGCTGTGTAGATGACAGGGTGGCGAGGGGTACACAGGAAGCTATCTGCCCATCTGTTCTCTGTTTGTGCACTTGTAGTTGCCTAACAACCACTGAGGGCCGGAAGTCCCCCATAGAAGATACAGCTGTTCCTGCCTTGCCCAAGCAGGCATCAGCCATGCCGAATTATAAGCAGGTCGAGAGCAGTCATAACCAGGCGGCATGGAGTCCCACATGACAGGGGAGGGCAGGGAGCTGGATGGGTGCCAGTGGCTCTAGCCACAACGTCCTTTTCATTCCTTAAACAGTGACAAAACAAGAACCCTTTCCTCTAAGTGCATCTTGGATTAAAGCAGATTCAGGCAGTGCTGGGTTCACGATTAACTCATTTTTATTAAGAATTGAAGTTGATTGAACTAGTGAGGTTTTGTCCTTTATTTAAAATAATAATTTTAAGACGTTTAAAGGATATGGTATCATATCATCATATTTAATTTCAGTTCCTTAAAAATTTGCAAGGGAAAAATTTTATGGACGTATATTTGCATGTGTCCTCAAGGCAGGGCACACAGGATGTGTTGATATAGGAGAAATGGAAATGACCTTATTTACACTGCTCTTACGCAGCCTTTCAGTCATATTTGGATTTGGTCCCTTTTCTCTATGTTCTAATGGGTTCCAGAAGTGCACTAGGAAGAGAATTGGAAATCAGGAACTGGGATCTTGTAAAAATTGTGGCACCAGTTTCTCTCTAGCGATTTTTCTCAGTTTTCTTGTAAATTGTTAACTTTATCTCCCTGTTCATAGTAAAGAATCTTTTCTGTAGCCCAAGAGAAATAGCTTAATAAATTTCTTTAAAAATGAAAGAGAGAGAGAACAAGCAAGAAAAAAAAAAAAAAAAACCCAAAACCCAGGAGTCAGGAAGCTTGCAACAACACACAGATGTAAGCTTCACAGCTATATGGAGCTCCTGCAGCTCTCTTCATTAAATTGTCCATCTTTGGAAATTCCCTCATTCCTACCTTTTCCTGAACTCTGACCGGTTGCTTTCTCTTTAATAGTTTAATTCCCTGTTCAAAAAACCAAACATTGCTTTGTGATCACAAACTGTCTCTTACTCTAGAGTGTTTTGTCTGAAAGAGAGTAAAATACTTGAATCACTGCCACCAGCACACAAGCATGATCTAGTGTCTCCAATCTTTCAAAACCGTCCCTTGAAAATCTAAATACCCAAAAGAAGAAATTAAAAGCAGGAAATAACCACACATACAAAGGAAGTTAAACAAAAACTATTTTGCTTAACTTTATACAAATATATTGAAAACTGAGATGCAATGGATCATTTTCTAGAAAGATATAATTTACCAATACTGAGTCCAAAAGAGAAAGAAAATCTAAACAGGTAAATTACCTGCTATGGAAACAGACTCTGGTGTTTCTCCCCTACTCTCCCACTACTACCACACTACTTCTGACACTAGATGTATGAGTTCTTTTCCCCACACCAAGCAATTTGCTCATTTTCCAGATACCATCTGGGTGTCCTACAATTTAACACAATTATAACACTATCTACCTGCAGCTTGTGTCAGACCCCACAGGTTAAGGGTTCAGTCCCTTATTCTCCCCCAACTTCAGACACTAGTTAAAAGTCCAGGTTGTTAGCTGTGCTTCGTACAGACTGGCTATAAATCAGAGGTTCCCGTGACCTTCTTGTCAGGTTTGGTTAATTTGCTAGAGCAGTTCACAGAACAATGGGAGATCAGTTTATAGTAGATCACTGGTTTATTATTAAAAAAATGTAACCCATTAACAGCCAGATGGGCAAGATGCATAAGGCCAGGTATGTAGGGAGGGGGGCAGAGTTTGCATGCCTTCTCCAGGTGTGCCACCCTCCGAGCACCTACTTGTGTCCACCAACCCAGAAGCTCTCCTAACCCCATCCTTTTGGGTTTTTATGGAGACTTCATTACACAGGCAGAATTGATTAAATCATTGGCCACTGGTGATTAAACTCAGTTGCTAGCCCTTCTCCACTGTCAGGATGACAGAGTGTGGGACTGAAAGTTCCAACCTGCCAACAAGGTTGGTTCCCCTGACAACCAGCTCCCATCCTAAGGAGCTTTCCAAAGTCATCTTATGAACATAAATTTCAGCTGTGGTACAAAGGGGTTTGTTATGAATAACAAAAGATACCCATTTCACATTTATTGCTCTGGAGCTATTTCAGGAACTGCGAAAAATATTAAATATTATAATGCCCCTGGAGAGCTTATGTAGGAAATTGCAAAGGCTTTAGGAGCTCTGTCCCAGGAGTAGTGGACAAAGACCAAATATATATATAATAAATAATAATAACACACTACCTGATTTTAAAAATAGGTTAAATTGTCTAAGACCTATTCTTTAAAAAGAAATTGGCACAGGTAGTTTCATAGATTACTTATAACCAATGTTTATAGTACAGATGATTTTACCTTCACCACTACAATTTAACAGTGTTTTAGACATACCGGTTAATACAGTTAGACCTGTGTTAAATATGATTAACAAAGGAAACTTAGGTGACACAAACCAACTTTATTTAACACTTCATGAAGTGGGCATTCTCCATTTCCAAGGGTCCAGAGGACTGTAAAATGGGGTGGATGGCAGGAAGCTTTTATAGGATAAAGAACAAGGAATAAGGAAGAGGAAAATAGAAAATGAATAAGGAATAAGAAAATAAGTACGGAGCCCAGAACTGGCCTAGTGTTTGGGGATTGGCTGACTGGATATTGCAGTTTCTGGTCAAGTGGAACATTTACAAGAGCACAAAAGTCATCTAAGTTTGGGTTTGCTGACATGGCAATCCAGACAGGAGTGACTTAGTCTTGGGCCTAGAAATTTATTTCAACAGACCAGAGAAAGAAATGAGGTATAAAATTTCAAAGAGAAGGGTTCTATTATCATTACTTATAGATGATTTAATTTTTTACTTGAAAAATCCAAAAGAATCCAGAGAAAAATTATTACAAATAATAGGAGAATTCAGGAAAAGAGTTGTATACAAAATTAATACAAAGAAATAAATGAACATGTTATATAGTACTAATAACCAGAAAGACATGACATCAGAAAAATAAAATGCCTATGTATAAACATAACAAGAAATGTGTCAAAGATATGTGACAAAAATATAAAATGCTATTGAAGAACACAAAATAATTCCTGAACAAATAGAAAAATACAGCATATTACCCAATAGGAAAATTAAATTGTAAAGAAATCAGTTATCCTGAAATTAATCTATAAATTAAATGTGATCCTAGTGAAAAAATTACCAACAAAGTTTTTTTTTGAATCCAGATTGTTTATATGGAAAATTATGAGGCAAGAACATTCAGAAACATTCTAAAAAATAAGCATAATCGAGGGAATAGGTCTACCAGACATTAAAACACATCATAAAACAGCAGAATATCAGCACATGAATAGACGTGATAAGTCCAGAAAAGACACAATAAATTATTTTGAGACAACTGGCTAGCCATCAGAGAAAAAAAAGGTTGTATTCATACCACATACCTCATACCAAAATAAATTCCACAGGGACCAAAGGTTTACATGCATCTGGAAATTTCCTCTGGAAATAGATAAGTGATAGTTGCACAATATTGTGAATATACTTAAGCCACTGAACTGTACACTTAAAATGGTTAAAATAGTAAATTTTATGTTATGTATATTTTTACCACAATAAAAAATACATCACATAAAAGATTTAAATACAAAATGAAAAAAATCATGGGATGATTTATTTAATAACCAAGAGTAAGAAAGGCTTAAGCATGACAAAGACAAGGGCAAAATCAAAAACCTCTGTAAGCAGAAAATGTTGATAGAATTAACCTTATGAAAATTAACATTTCCTCATGGCAAAAATGACTACCCATGGTTAGAAAAAATGTCACAAATTAGGAAAAATAGTATAACTCATATATTAAAAGCCAAAAAAAGAGGAAGGTACTTAAATGTTCATCAGTTGAGAAAAAAAAAGAGGATCAATAATAATTCAGGAGAATTCTATGTGACTATGCAAAAGGCTAAGTCAGTTCTTTATGTGCTGTTATGAAATAATTACTAACCCACATCATCAAGGAGGAAAACAAGCACTGTTCAGAGAAGATTACATAGTATGTTATCATTTGTGTAAAAAAGAAGGGGAATTATGTATGTGTTTTCTATGCACACGGATGCATATGGGTAGAATATCTCTGAAAAGGTACAGGGAAAAGGAAGAAAGCATGAGAGTCTTTTCACAGTTTATCATTCTATACCTTTTAAATTTTGAGCCTTGTGACTTTACTGGCTATTCAAAAGCTTAATAAAGTTAAAAAAAATAAACTGCCCTGACTCACTGTAGACCTAAAGACACAGGTATGTTGAAAGGGAAAGAATAGAAAAAGATCCACATAAGTCATAATGAAAAGAGAGCTGGGGTGACTATTCTGATATCATAAAAATAGATTTTAAGTAAAAAAAAAAAAATGTTATGAGACAAAGTGGGACATTTTATACTGATAAAGGGTCAATTCATCAAGAAGATATAATAAGTATGCAATACACATGTCAAACAACAGAGCCTGCAATTTTGAAACAAATACTGACAGAATTGAAGGGAAAAATAGACAGTTCTACAATAATAATTGAAGACTCCAATGCTTTATTTTCAATAACAGATAAAACATCTAAACCGAAAATCAGTAAGTCATAGAGAACTTGGGCAATACTATAAACCAACTAGATCTAAAATACATATACAGAACACTCTACCCAGCAACAGCAGAATGCACATTTTTCTCAATTACACATGGACATTCTCTAAGATAAACCATGTTAGGCCATAAAACAATTCTCCATAAATTTTAAAACTTCAGAATTATACAAACTATCTTCTTGGACCACAATGGAATGAAGGTAGAAATCAGTAACCAAAAGAAAGCTGGAGAATTTGTAATTACATGGAAATTAAACAACATACTCTTATGCAATCAATGGACCAAAGAAGAAATCACAAAAGAAATTAGAAAATATTTTGTGATGAATGAAAATGAAACAAAACATACAAAAATGTATAAATGTATTAAAAGTACTGCTCAGAGATTACTTTATGGTTATAAATGCCTACATTAAAAAATAAAAAAGATCTCAAATCAACAACCTAAATTTATACCTTAAGGAACTATAAAAAGAAGAGCAAACTAAACCCAAAACCAGAAGAAGGCAGGAGATAATGAAGATTAGTGCAGAAATAAATGAAATAGAAAGTAGAAAAATAATAGAATCAGTGAAATCAGTGAAACCACAAGTTAGTTTTTCGAAAAGATCAGCAAAATTGACAAACTTCTACCTAATCTGACTAAGAAAAAAAGTGAGAAGATTGTAGTATAACTAAGGTCAAATATTAAAGCTGAGGTATTACTGACCTTATAAAAATTACAAAGATTATAAGAGAATCTCATGAAGAATTTATGCTAACCAATTAAATAATCTATGTGAAAAGGACAAACTCCTAGAAATACATAAATTATCAAAATTGTCTAAAGAAGAAATAGAAAATCTCAACAGACACATAACAAGGAATTGAATTAGTAATCAAAAACTTCCCCAAAGAGACAAGTTCAGAACTGAATGGCTTCACTGCTGAATTTTACTAAACATTTAAAGAAAAATTAAACCAATCCGACTTAAACTCTTTCAAAAAATAAAAGAAGAGGGGGGAACACTTCTCAATACATTCTTTTTGTTTTTCTTTTTGGCCACACCACATGGCTTGTGGGATCTTAGTTCCCCAACCAGGGTTTGAACCCAGGCCCTTGGCAGTGAAAGCCCGGAGTCCCACTGGAATGCCAGGAAATTCCCAATGCATTCTTTTTTTTTCAGTTTTATTGAGATATAATTGACATACAGCACTGTATAAGTTTAAGGTGTACAACACAGAGACTTGACTTACATATATTATGAAATGATTACCACAATAAGTTTAGGTAACATCTGTCATCTAATATAGATACAAAAAATGTTTTTTTTCCTTGTGATGAGAACTGTTAGGATCTACTCTCTTAACAACTTTTAAATATACCATAAAGTAGTGTTAACTATAGTTACCCTGTTGTACATTACATTCTATATGTTGTATTACATTCAATACATTCTATGAAGCCAGCAGTACCATGATACCAAAGCCAGACAAAGATATCACAAAAAATATAGACCAATGAAGATGGATATACATGCAAAATCCACAACAAAATACTAGCAAATAGAATCCAATAGCACATTAAAAGGATTACATACACCATTACAAGTGGGATTAATCCCAGGAATGCAATGGTGGTTTAACATAAGAAAATCAGCCAGTGTAACACATCATACTGATGGATGAAGAAAAAAAAATACATGATCATCTTAATAGATGCAGAAATAGCATTTGATAAAATTTAACACTCTTTCATGACAAAAACTCTCAGCAAAATAGGAATAGAAAGGAACTTCCCTAACATGACAAAGGGCATTTATGAAAAACGCACAGTGAACATCATATCCAATGGTGAAAGACTGAAAGCTTTCTGTTGAAGATCATGAACAAGAAAAGGTTGCTTGCTTTCACCAGTGCTATTCAACATCGTACAGGAATTCCTAGCCAGAACAATGGGGCAAGAAAAAGAAATGAAAGGCATTCAAATTGGAAAGGAAGAAGTAAAACTATATCTATTTGCAGATGACATGATTCTATACATAGAAAATCCTATAGAATCCACACACACACAAAATACTAGAGCTAATAACTTCAACACAGTTGTAGGGTAAAAAACCAACACACAAAAATCTATTTTGTTTCTATACACCAGCAATTAGAACTCTGAAATGGACATTAGGAAAACAGTTCCACTTATGATAGCACTGGAAAAAAATAGGTAGGAATAAATTTAGTCGAGAAGGTGAAAGACTTGCACACTGAAAACTACAAAATAGAGTTGACATAAATTAAAGAATACCTAAATGGATGAAAGACTTCCCATGTTCATGGAATATAAGACAATATTAAGACAATATTGTTAAGATGGCAATACTCCCCAAATAAATCTACAGATTCAATGTAATGCCTACCAAATTCCAATAACCTTTTTTTTTTTTTATTGCTGCATTGGATCTTTGTTGCTGCATGAGGGCTTTCTCGGAGTTGCGGCGAGCAGGGGCTACTCTTCGTTGTGGTGCACGGGCTTCTCATTGCGGTGGCTTCTCTTGTTGAGCATGGGCTCTAGGCGTGCGGGCTTCAGTAGTTGCAGCACATGGGCTCAGTAGTTGTGGCTCGCGGGCTCTGGAGCGCAGGCTCAGTAGTTGTGGCGCACGGGCTTAGTTGCTCCGCAGCATGTGGGATCTTCCCAGACCAGGGCTCGAACCCATGTCCCCTGCATTGGCAGGCAGATTCTTAACCACTGCCCCACCAGGGAAGCCCCCAATAACTTTTTTTTTTTCAGGAATGGAAAAGATGGTCTTCAAATTCATATGGAGAACACATGTTTCCCAATTTGAAAACTTGCTACAAAACTACAATAATCAAAACAGTATGCTACTGACATAAGGATAGATCTATAGACCAGTGGAATAGAATTAAGAGTCCCTAAATAAACCCAAACATCTATTGCCAATTGATCTTCAGTGAGGATGTCAAGATCATTCAATGAGGGGAAAGAATAGCCTTTTCAACAAACGGTACTGGGATAACTGGATAACCCATGCAAAACAATAAAGTTGTACCCCTACTAATATCATATACAAAAATAAACTCAAAATGGGTCAACAACCCATTGAAACTATAAAACTATTAGAAGAAACATTAGGGTAAATCTTCATAACCTCAGATTTGGCAAAGGATTCTTAGATTTGACATCAAATGCATGAACAACAAAAGAAAAATAGATAAAGTGGACTTCATCAAAATTAAATACTTTGGTGCATCAAAATATATTATTAAAAATATGAAAAGACATTCTGCAGAATAGGAGAAAATGTTTGCAAAATCATATGTCTGATAAGGATCTGGTATCCAGAATATATAAAGAACTCTTACAACTCAACAACAAAAAGACAAACAATACAATTTTTTAAAATGGACGAAGGATTTTTTTTACATACCAATGTATGTATGGATCATTTATTTAACTGGTCTAGCTGGGAAAAAATAAAAGTTTAGATAAGTCCCAAGATTGTTCAAAAATGATTTTTTTTCCATTCCCAACAGAATGCATTAAAAAACAATGGGTACATTAAGATACTCATTTACTTGTAAGCAGACACTGCTTTACATAAGGTTTTGTTTGGTTTTGTTTAGTTTTCTACTTTTTTTTAACATCTTTATTGGAGTATAATTGCTTTACAATGGTGTGTTAGTTTCTGCTTTATAACAAAGTGAATCAGCTCTACGTATACATATATCTCCATATCCCTTCCCTCTTGCGTCTCCCTCCCACCCTCCCTAACCCACCCCTCTAGGTGGACACAAAACACTGAGCTGATCTCCCTGTGCTAAGTGGCTGCTTCCCACTAGCTATTTTACATTTGGTAGTGTATATATGTCAATGCCACTCTCTCACTTTGTCCCAACTTACCCTTCCCCCTCCCCGTGTCCTCAAGTCCATTCTCTACATCTGCATCTTTATTCCTGTCCTGCCCCGAGGTTCTTCAGAACCTTTTTTTTTTTTAGTTTCCATATGTATGTGTTAGCATATGGTATTTGTTTTACTCTTTCTGACTTATTTCACTCTGTATGAAAGACTCTAGGTCCATCCACCTCACTACAGATAACTCAATTTCGTTTCTTCTTATGGCTGACTGATATTGCATTGTATATATGTGCCACATCTTCTTTATCCATTCATCTGTCAATGGACACTTAGGTTGCTTCCATGTCCTCGCTATTGTAAATAGAGCTGCAATGAACATTGTGGTACATGACTCTTTTTGAATTATGGTTTTCTCAGGGTATATGCCCAGTAGTGGGATTGCTGGGTCATATGGTAGTTCTATGTTTAGTTTTTTAAGGAACCTCCATACTGTTCTCCATAGTGGCTGTATCAATTTACATTCCCACCAACAGTGCAAGAGGGTTCCCTTTTCTCCACACCCTCTCCAGAATTTATTGTTTGTAGATTTTTTGATGATGGCCATTCTGATTGGTGTGAGGTGATACCTCATTGTAGTTTTGATTTGCATTGCTCTAATGATTAGTGATGTTGAGCATCCTTTCATATGTTTGTTGGCAATCTGTATATCTTCTCTGGAGAAATGTCTATTTAGGTCTTCTGCCCATTTTTGGATTGGGTTGTTTGTTTTTTTGATATTGAGCTGCATGAGCTGCTTGTAAATTTTGGAGATTAATCCTTTGTCAGTTGCTTCATTTGCAAATATTTTCTCTGATTCTGAGGGTAGTCTTTTCGTCTTGTTTATGGTTTCCTTTGCTGTGCAAAAGCTTTGAAGTTTCATTCGGTCCCATTTGTTTACTTTTGTTTTTATTTCCATTTCTCTAGGAGGTGGGTCAAAAAGGATCTTGCTGTGATTTACGTCATAGAGTGTTCTGCCTATGTTTTCCTCTAAGACTTCTATAGTGTCTGGCCTTACATTTAGGTCTTTAATCCATTTTGAGTTTATTTTTGTGTATGGTGTTAGGGAGTGTTCTAATTTCATTTTTTTACATGTAGCTGTCCAGTTTTCCCAGCACCACTTATTGAAGAGGCTGTCTTTTCTCCATTGTATATTTTTGCCTCCTTTATCAAAGATAAGGTGTCCATATGTGTGTGGGTTTATCTCTGGGCTTTCTACCTTTTTCCATTGACCTATATTTCTGTTTTTGTGCCAGTACCATAATGTCTTGATTACTGTAGCTTTGTAGTATAGTCTGAAGTCAGGGAGCCTGATTCCTCCAGCTCCATTTTTCCTTCTCAAGATTGCTTTGGCTATTCGGGGTCTTTTGTGTTTCCATACAAATTGTGAAATTTTTTGTACTAGTTCTGTGAAAAATGCCATTGGTAGTTTGATAGGGATTGCATTGAATCTGTAGATTGCTTTGGGTAGTATACTCATTTTCACAATGTTGATTCTTCCAATCCAAGAACATGGTATATCTCTCCATCTGCTTGTATCATCTTTAATTTCTTTCATCAGTGTCTTATAGTTTTCTGCATACAGGTCTTTTGTCTCCTTAGGTAGGTTTATTCCTAGGTATTTTATTCTTTTTGTTGCAATGGTAAATGGGAGTGTTTCCTTAATTTCTCTTTCAGATTTTTCATCAATGAATTTGGTAAAGTAGCAGGATACAAAATTAATGCACAGAAATCTCTTGCATTCCTATACACTAATGATGGGCAAAGGATTTGAATAGATATTTCTCCGAAGAAGATATATAAATGACCAACAAGTGCAAGAAATGATGTTCAATATCATTGACCATTAAGGAAATGTAAATCAAAACCACAATGAGATACCACTTTACACCTACTAGGATGGCTTTAATAGGAAAATAAGAGGTACTAGTGAAGATGTGGATAAATAGGACCCCATGTGCGTTGTTGGGACTGCAGAATGGTGTAGCAACGGTAGAAAACAGGCATTTCCTCAAAAAATTAAACTTAGAATTACTGTATGACCCAGAAATTCCATTCCTAGCTATATAGCAAGAGAAAATAAACCATATGTCCACACAGAATCTTGTACACAGATGTTTGTTACAGCATTATTCATAGTATCCAAAAGGTATAAACAACCCAAATGTCCATCAATGAATGCAGGGATAAACAAATTGTGGTATATATGTACAATGGAATATTCAACCATAAAAAGGGACAAAATACTGGTACATACTACAGCTTGGGTGACCCTTGGAAACATTATGTTAAGTACACGAAGCCAGACACAAAAGGTTACATACTGTATGATTCCTTTTATGTGATATATCCAGAACAGATAGAAAGTAGATTAGTGGTTACCAGGGGATGGGGGAGAATGATAACTTACTGGGTACCAGGTGTTTTTCTCGGATGATGAAAATGTTTTAAACCTAGAGAGAGGTAGCAGTTGCACATTGGGAATACACAAAATGCCACTGAATTGTATACTTTACAGTGTTAATCGTATGAGAATTTCACCTCAATGAAAAAAAAGACATGCACCTAAGAGTATGCTGGTACAATTTTTGAAATACAACAACAACAAAAAAAAAAAAAAAAAAAAAAACTTAGAAAGCTTCCAAAGGGAAAATACTTTGAAATGAAAAATAATCAGACTTCTTATCTGCAATACTGGAAGCTTGATGACGGTGAAAAGACATCTATGTGCTACTTAAAGGAAAGGATAATAATCCATGCTATTCAGCCTCAATGCCACTTACTAGCATGGTAAGAGAAGACATTAGCATTTAAGTAAGGATTCAGAGACTATATCACTCACAGAGCCTATTGAAGGAAAATCCTCAGAAAAGTTGTCCATCAAACAGGCAGTTAATCGTTAACAGTAGGGAAAGATAAAGAATAAGCAGAGGTAAGCGAAAAACCATACAACAGTTGTAATTATACTGCAGTGGATTATGGTAATGTGACTGGGAATTTGTGATTTAAGTGGTAGGTGAAGATTCTTGCAATAGAGTCATATTTTCAGAGAAAATCTAATAAATGTCTAGAAATAGAACACTTGACTATGTCAGTGAAACCTCCAAGTTGGAAGGATGTTGCAGGGAGAGGTGTGAGAATATTATAAGGCTGTGTAGTGAGCAGAGGATGTGGGCTAGTGAACGTTCTGCATTTTCATTCTGCTTGGGGTGGTGGTGAGCATTGGGGAATAAAGAGCAGACAGGCATCATTTGAATCTTTTAATATAATAGTGAAGAAATATACATATTAAGAAGGTGAGTACTAATGGAATGAGAAGCACAAAAGAATTTTGGGAGTACTAAGGAGAAAAAGAAAAGAATGAAAGGAAGTCTCACCTCACCTCTCAGTAGCGCTGCCCTAGTCATCCACCCTTCCTTCTTGAACCACTTTCCTTCTTTAGTTTTTCTGACCCTGCACTCACCAGGTCTTCCCCCACTGACTGCTCCTTCTCCACCTCTCTCAATGGACCTGAATCCTCTGGTGGTCAGTGCTATGCCCTCTTTTCTTCCCTAGCTGTAATCACCTAACCCCTAGGTGATTTTAGCTAATCCCGTGGTTGTAAGTAGCATTACTGTGCTGAAGGCCACATTTCCAGCCTTGACATCTCCCCCTGGACTTCAGACCCTTCCCTATGGCCCATTTAACATCCATTCTTGGAAGCCAAAGTTAACATGTCTAAAACTGAATTCTTGTGTTATGCGTATCTTCACCCCAAACCTTCTCTTCCCAAGGCTTTTATGGTATTTACAGCTCAATAAATGTCACCCCATCTACCCAGTTGCTTAAGCCAAAAACCTAGAAATCATCTTTGATTCTTCTTTTCCTTCTCTCTGACATCCAGTCCATCAGCAACCTCTATCATTCTACCTCCAAATTTTTCCTGAATCTCCCCATTTCTCCCCATCCACTACCACCATCCTTCTCTCACTTAACCTATTGTAAAAGCCTCTGAACTGGAATCCCTTTTCCTCCTCTTGCCCTCCTATAAACCATTCTGCACACAGTATCTATTCTAAAGTGATCAATAAAAATGTAAATTACATATTACTCTGCTAAAAACCAGCTGGCAGCTTCCTGTTGCATTCTGAATCCGTCCAACCCCCCTACCCACCCTACAAATCCTTTCCTGCCTCGCCTATCTGTTTTCAGTTCTCTTCTTCACTACTCTGCTCCAGCCATAGCTCTCACTTCGTCCCACAAGGAGGCCAAGATCATTTCTGCACTGGAAACTTTGCACATGCTCTTTCTGCTGCCTGGAATAATTCATTCTGTCCTGTCATCATTCAGGACTCACTTTAGTTGTCACACCGTCTTTGAGGACTTTCTTGATGAGCCACCCACACCTCACACTTCCATCAAATCACCAGTATTCTATCACATTATCCTAAGTTCTTGGCTACAAGCAACAGAAATCAACTGACTAGTTAAATATGTATACTAAAGGAGAGTAGGTGGCCCACAAAACTTTGAAGGATCCAGGTGACCAGGCTTTGAGATGACTCATCCAGGAACTGGTCCAGTAGAAGCTGGTCTGTCACTCCTGACACAGACACCACAGCTTACGTCCCAACACTACTGACTCTGGACACTTGACTTGCCCCAGAACTGCTGCCTCCATTGCCTTAGGCAATCAGGTGGCTGCTGCCATAACTGCCATTGTCAATAGCACATATACTATTGTCCTCCTCTCATCATGACACTAGCTTCTGTTTGGAAGTCTGGGTAGGTGCATCTGATTGGAGGAGCCCAGGTTATGTGCTGTCTCAGCTGCAAAGGTGGCTGGGAAAGTATCAGGCATTTTCACCTTCTATAGCGGGATATGGGCTTGCCTCATAAGATAGAAAATGCCATAAATACGAGAAGAGAGTTCAGATGCCAGGCCACAGATATGAAAGCTGTGTCACATCCTTTTTTTTTTTATGGCACTTATAATTATCTGAAGTCATTTGTTTCCCCTGCTTTTTTCAGCAGTCTCTCTCACTAGAATGGAAGTTCCATGAAAGCAGAGACCTGGTCTGCTTGTTCACCACTGTATCTCTGGCAACTTCAATGGTGCCTAGCTCATTAAGCATTTATTGAATGAAGGTGGGCTGAGGGCCGGAAGGAGTAAAAATTTGTATCAAATAAGTAGAGTTTCAAGAAAGAGAGAATAGTCATACGTCAAATGTGACAAGATGGTCCCATAAGACTAGGATTGACGATTGACCAGTGACATATGGATTTGTTAATTTTAGGGAGTTATTAGTAACTCAGTCAAGAGCAGTTTCAGAGGAGTGGGGACCAGAAACTGTAATGCAGTGGGTTGAGTGAAAAAATGGTGGCAGCAGGGAAAGCTGAAAGGATTTTCTTCTGGTATATACAAACAAATGGGGAAATTGGATTATGATTTATCATCTTCAATATTTTCAGTTTCTATTTCCTGGAATTAAACCAAAGGCCATGTTGGGTGCAAGCTGCAAGAAAAGGAAAGATCATGAGTCTAGGAGGGTGACAGACATGTGCTTGAATCAAAACTGCCAACTTCTAAGCAAGACCAACGTCTAAGCAAGTTACCTCTGCAGCTTTGTTTCCTTGTCTGTAAAAATGGAGATAATTCTCTTTTTTTTTTTTTTTTTTTTTTTAATATTGGAAAGCTAGTGACTGGTTTTTTGTTTGTTTGTTTGTTTGTTTTAATTTATTTATTTATTTATTTTTGGCTGTGTTGGGTCTTCGTTTCTGTGCGAGGGCTTTCTCTAGTTGTGGCAAGTGGGAGCCACTCTTCATCGCGGTGCGCGGGCCTTTCACTGTCGCGGCCTTTCTTGTTGCGGAGCACAGGCTCCAGACGCGCAGGCTCAGTAGTTGTGGCTCACGGGGCCCAGTTGCTCTGCGGCATGTGGGATCTTCCCAGACCAGGGTTCGAACCCGTGTCCCCTGCATTGGCAGGCAGACTCTCAACCACTGCGCCACCAGGGAAGCCCCCGATAATTCTCTTTTTATAAATATAAAATTAGTGTGATGTGAAAACAGACAGTAGATACAGCATAATGTTTGCTCTGCTTCTTTCTTCCTCCGTTCTTAGCTCTTCCTTCACCAGATTCCCAGACAATCAAAGACCCCAGCTCTTCCTGCACATTGAAAAGGATTTTGGGGGGATCTGTCCAGCTGCGACTGAACTCCTCTTTGGGTCCTAACATCCGAGAAATTGAGTGGAACTGGGATTCTGAGGATGATGAGAAACCACAGCTGCTGGTGTCCTGGAGGCCTAATACCCCTAATCCTGATTGGTATGACCTTGAAGAAAAACACAAGCACAGATTCAACGTAACAGAGATGGCTTTCCTGAGCATCAGGAACCTCACTCTGGAAATGAGTGGACTATATACAGCGAAAATCAAATTCCACTCAGGAAAATCCCAGGAGGAAGTCTTTAGACTCTGTTTATATGGTAAGGTATGGGACCGTGCCCCAAGCAGGCATTCCAACAACCACTTTATCTAAAGTAAGTTAGAAATCAGGTTTTCTTAAAAAAAAAACCTCTTTTTTAGGAGTTTTTACATCTCTTCTGATGCCCTAAAAAATAAAACTAAATTTTAAAAATTACGTCTTAGGAAAAACTAGCTACAATTTCTTAATTTCTTACAATTTCTTTTTGTTTGTTTGTTTGTTTAAAAGTATTTATAACAGGAACAGAAAGGGGCTTAAGCTTCATCACCTTCCAGTTAATCCACCCCTAGCAGAACCATGGTAAGGCCTGACCACCACCGTCCTCCCCTCCTGGGCTGGGCCCTCATCCAAATCCCACTGCCCATTCTCGGGGCCCACACACACCTGGCAGAGGGAAGGTACAGGGTACAGGGTGGGTTCCAGGGCTACACATCTCATGAGAGGCAGCCCATAAAAGTTGTAAAGCAGAGGGATCACTTGAGAGCCCCCAGCAACCCCGGGGAGTATAAAAGTATAGAGGCCCACCCACAAATATCAAAACAACTCTCCTTTCAATTGTAAAATACTACAAAGTTGATTATTAGAAATACACAATTATATCAGAAATAGCCTTAGCCGCTTGGTTCAAAAACTGATTTAAAAAATTCTTAAGTGACAAAACACTTGGCAAAACCAAAACAACAAAACTGGATGAAGAAAAAACACTAAGTAGGAGACTGAATGTTAAAACTAGTCATTAGGTAAAATGCTTTTAAACCAGTTGATCTGAAGTCCAGCTGGAGAGATTAGGACACAACTCTGTCCTAGAGACAAGTCAGAGATACAAAAAGAGACCCAGCCCCTGTCCCGTTCCATCACCTCTGCTTGGGTTATCACAGCAGCCTCCTAACTGGCTTCCCTGCCTCTGGTCTCTTCTCCCTTCCAAATTATCCTGCATGAAGCTGATATCTTGATCTTCTTTAAATGTAGCGCTCTTCCTGTTATTTACCTGCTTGAAACCAAACAATGTTCCCGGTTCCCATCCCCCACAGGATAAATGGCACTCAGGAAAAGAAGTTTAACTCCGCACAGGATCAGGTCCTCGGCGGCTTCTTCAGCCTTGCTTCCTGACACTTTCCTCCATGTGCCATGTTCCAAATTTTCTACCCTTCACCTCGCCACCTGGCCCCTTCCTTCTTGACACATGGTGGTGGCTCTCCAGGGAATATCCATATCCCACACATTACCTGCATACTTCACCTAGTGGCAGCGGGGGAGGGGTGAGGGTCTCTAACACAGGAGATTGGAAAGCTTTTAAGAAGGGGCTGGGTTGACTATCCAAGCTGGGGTTTCCAGTTGGTAAAGGATGGAGAACGTATCAGCTGCCTCCCTGGCCTCCAGCTTCTAATTCCTGAACTTGTCTCTCTCTCCTCCTTGGCTGATAAATTCCTGGCATAACTTTCTGAGTAACATCCTACCAATACAGTCTCGTCCTATCTCTTTTGACAGCAAGAAATGAAAGCCTACTCAAATTAGATCAATAAGGAGTGTTTTCGTGATAAAGGTACATAGGTCTCTAGGAGGAAAAGAAATAAAGGAGTTCCTCTGGCCCTCTTGCTCACAGGAACTGGAAAGCTGGAGGGCACTCTCTTCTATCTGTCAGGGACCATGTACTCTCTCATCTTTTTTTCCAGTGTTTCTCTCTCCCTTTCCTGTCAGCTTTATTCTCCTGGGCTTCTCCACGTGGTTAAGAGTATGGCCTTGTACAGTTATGGGTCCCACTCAGCCAGAGAGCAAAGGGAGTTTCCTGGCTCACTCCACATGGAAAATTCTAGGGAGGGCATTTTCTGTTTGGGCTTGGGTCACAAGATAACCCCTAGATGGGTCACTGGCCAGGGAAATAACATATTCTGATTGTCAACGCCTGGGACTTGTGCCCTCCCCTGTAACCAGGGTCAGGGTGATTTGACTAACAAATCATATCAAAACCACAAGGTTGGAGCAAAAGAAGAGTTGCTAGAAAAAGTACAAGTGCTACTAGCTGGTTTCCCTTTGTCTTGCTTTCCATTTTCTGATAATCCACCAGTGCCCATATTAAGTCTTCCAACAATACTTGCTCACACCCCATCGCCTGCAGCACTAAGTACTCATCCCAGCATTAGAGATCCTCCATCAATTGACACCAGTGTTCCAGCCTTGTTTCTAGCCAAATACACTGTTCCTCAAACACAGTCTCTCTCTCTCTGTTACCTCATGGCTTTCAGAACTGCCATGTCCTATAAAGGCTTTTCTGATCCCTGTTGAATGAGTATTTCCATTTTGAAGTCTGAAAGTTCTTTTTCCTAATTCTTTTATGGGTAATGTTTCTCTCTGCCTTGGACTACAGTTATTTGCGTGTGGTCTGCTGTCCACTTGAGAGCAGGGTCCATACCCTACTCTTCTTGGCATCTGCCAGTGTTTTACACAGCTCCCAGGAGGCATTCAGGAAGTATGCCTTTAACCAAATAGATTTAAGCAATTTTTAAAAGCTACCTACAGAAATGCACCTAATTTTTCTAGGATTTTTTAAAAATAAATTTATTTATTTTATTTCTTTATTTTTGGCTGTGTTGGGTCTTCATTGTTGCGTGTGGGCTTTCTTTAGTTGTGGCGAGCAGGGGCTACTCTTTGTTGCAGTGTGCGGGCTTCTCATTTTGGTGGCTTCTCTTGTTGCGGAACACGGGCTCTAGGTGCACGGGCTTCGGTAGTTGTCGTGTGCAGGCTCGATAGTTGTGGCTCACAGGCTCTAGAGTACAGGCTCAGTAGTTGTGGCACATGGGCCTAGTTGCTCCACGGCATGTAGGATCTTCCTGGACCAGGGATTGAACCTGTGTCCCCTGCACTGGCAGGCGGATTCTTAACCACTTTGCCACCAGGGAAGTCTGATTTCTAGGAATTTTTATTATTCAAGCCTGATTAATATTCCTTTACCTATTGAAAAGAGCTTAATAAAAATTCATAAAAACCACTTGCTGAGTGAATACTTTAAATGCCTAAGAGCATACACTTCCTAAACACCTGTCTGTGCTTCATGACACTTTGTAATAGACATTCCATTTGGTTTTATATTTAAATTGTTATCTGTTCATTAAATCAGATCTTTTAAAGAAGTGATGTAAAAATATCATTTTCCCCAGATGAATGTTCAATGAGTCTTGGGAAGGACCCACAAATTTGCATTTTCAACAACTGCCCCAGATCAAGGGTTGGCAAACTATAGCCACTGGTAAATCCAGCCCAATGTCTGATTTTATAAATAAAGTTTTATTGGAACACAGCCACGTCCATTCTTTCACATGTTGTATTGGGCTGCTTTCTCCCCATAATGGCAAAGTTGCGTAGTTGTGAGAGAGACCACCTGTCATATTTACCATCTGATCTTTTACCCTTTGCTTACCCCTGCCCTAGATGACTCTACTGACACAGCTAGTCCATGTAACTTTATAGGGTTATTATGAGGATTAGATGAGTTAATGTAAAGCCTTAGGAGTTATGCCTGGAAATATATGCCTGTCAATAAATGCTAGGTATGGTTTTCTTTTCATCTGCTAGTGGTGTAAATTACATTAATAAATTTCCTAATTATACTATCCTTGCATCCCTATAATAAACCCAACTTGATCATGATGTATTGTGTGATTATATTTGCTAATATTTAATTTAGGAATTTTCAATTCTCTGTTTGTAACTGACATTAACCCATGGATTTGTGTGTTTTGTCTTGTTTTGGTTTCGGTATTCTTGTCTGACGTGAGTATTAAAGTTAAACTATGCTTTCAGAATGACCTCAGAAATATTTTGCCTTTTTAAACTCTGGAACAGTGTATATAACACAGGAATTTTCTTTCTTTGACCATTTGGTAGCACTCACCCCTAAAACCATATGCACTTCATGACCTTTATAAGGACAGATCTTTGGCCACACTTCTAATTTCTTCTAAGACTGTGGGTGTATTCAGGTTTGCTGCCACTTCTTAATAGGATTTTGATCATTTACACTTTCCTAGAAAAACATTATTTCACTTATATTTTCAAATATATTGTCATGCAGTTGGACATAGTGTTTTCTTATAATTTTTAATATCTTCTCATCTATAGTTATGCCCAATTCTCATTCTTAGTGACATTTACTTATAGCTTTAATTTTTTAGTCAGACATCAATATTTTTTCTTTTGATTGGCCTTTTTTTTAATCAACTTTGATTTTGCTGATCAAGTCTTTTTTATTGTTATCTATGCACATAAGTCAGGGATATGTTTGACAGCAATTAGCATTAAACTTGATTTTTTTTTAATTAATTTATTTATTTATTTATTTTTTTGGCTGTGTTGGGTCTTCGCTTCTGTGCGAGGGCTTCCTCTAGTTGCGGCAAGCGGGGGCCACTCTTCATCGCGGTGCGCGGGCCACTCACTATTGCAGCCTCTCTTGTTGCAGAGCACAGGCTCCAGACGCGCAGGCTCAGTAGTTGTGACTCACGGGCCCAGTCGCTCCGCGGCATGTGGGATCTTCCCAGACCAGGGCTCGAACTCGTGTCCCCTGCATTGGCAGGCAGATTCTCAACCACTGCGCCACCAGGGAAGCCCTAAACTTGATTTTTAAAGGCTTGAGCAAATGGGGATTTATTTTTCTCCCATCACCAGAAGTCAAGAGATAGCTTTTGCTGGCAGCCATCTATCTGCTCCACATTGTCTCCTGGGAAGGAGGCTCACTCTATCTTCCTGCTCTGCCATCCTTGGCACATGGGCTTTTGTCCTCATGCTTGTTGCCTTTTGGTCCAAGATAGCTGTTGCTCCAGACATCATTCTAGCATAAATAGCAAAAGGGAGAAAGACAGGGGGAAAAAATCTCTCTTGTGTTGAGGCTTTCTCTTTTCAGGAGTGAAGACCTTTCGTCTCACACAGCAAATTTCCCCTAAGTCACTGGTCAGAACCAATGCAACTGTAAGAAAGACTGAAATTGAGAATTTAGCTTTCTAGGTTCTTCAAGAGATGAAGTCAAGGACAGTGAGGGAAGTGGGACTGAGCATATAGTGAGCGACCTACCAGATTGGCCACCTGGCCATTAACATCTGCATTTACCTATATTACATCCTGTCCTCTAGTCCTTTTAGGTCCATCTGCTGTGGTAAACTCATCTACTGTAGTAATAGTGAATTTGATTTATACATTTCCAAACCATGTTGTTAGGTACATAGCAATCGAAAATATCTCTGTTTGACCTGCTTAATGTTTTTTATCTCAAATTTTATTTGGTCTGTAGTGACTATTGCCACCCCTGCAATCATTTTGTTGACATTTTCCACATCTACTGTTTTTCATCTCTTTCTTTTTAATCTTTCTGTTTCATTAGGTAAAGTAAATTGCATACAGCTGGTTTTACCTAATCTGGGTCTTGGCTTTTTAATAGGGGAATATAACGCATTCAAATGCATTTTAATTTTTTACATGTATGGACCTTCTCCAGACATCCTATTTAATGTTTTTTATCATTTTTTTCTTTTTTTTTTTTTTGCCTTTTGTTTAATTAATACAGTTTTCTTTGATCCAAACTTCTCTAGTAGTTAGGAAATTATACAACATTGTACTTTTATCCCACTGATGACTAAACTTACATTTTTACTTCAGCATTTAAAGATAATCTGTATGTTTTTATTCCTTGAACAAAACAAGAATGTTATCATGATTTTACACTGTATTCTCAATGCCTTGCATGTTTTATTTATTATATATACAATAATATATGGTGATCATATATATTATCATGTATACATATAATTATATAATTATCATATACATCATGATAATTTAGTTATCTAGACTTAACTGAGCATGGAAGGGACTCAACCATCTGTCTGTGGGCTGGGAGTCAGAACCTCTTAGTCCAGGGAGAGTAGGTTCCTTCCCCAGGCCTATAGTTAGAAACCTACACAGATGCATCATATAGGTGAGAGAGGTGATATACTTGGATGAGCTTCTAACCCTGAAGCTCAGTTTCTCTTTTGTCCCCTCTCACCCCAGAGCCCATCCCCCACCCCCAGATCCAGATTCATTCATCATCTAACACATCAGGCTGGTGCAACGTCAGTCTAGAGTGTGGGACCCCAGGAAACACAGGGAACCTGACAGTGACCTGGCTGAGCCAGGGCCTCCCCAGGGAGCTGGAGCAGAGAGGGACGCTGGGGCCAGCCCGCAGCTCCCGGAACCTGAGCCTGAGCCTGTCCCTCAGCCACTTCAACAGCCGCCTCACCTGTGTGGTCAGCAACCCCGCGGATGAGAAGAACGCAACCTTACACCTGGAGGACATCTGCCCACAGAGGGGTGAGTGCGATCTGCTAAGGAAGGTGATGAAAATGGGCCAGCAGAGACTAGGGGAGGGCAAGGCTGGGAGGATTTGGGGAAAATGGGGGAACTGAGGGACATTTTAAGGCCGTTTATGTGATGCAACCAAAAAGTCCCCACCTCAGTGAATGGCCATAGTCTCATTGTAGTCTTCAAACCTGCAAGTCCAGAAGTTGGACCAATATATGGAGACTAATGCATCACCCAGAACATAAATGTGGGACTGGCTTGTGTGCACCCCCTTTCCCAGCATCTAGGACCCTGGGAGGCTGAGTTACACATAAGAATCCAAGCAGGGGAGGAGAAGGATTCGAGGAGTAAAGACTGAGGAACTCAGGGTACCCTGCCTCCAGCCCTGGAATTCTCTCATGCCCCAGACTCTGGCCCCAACCCTGGATGGGCAGGACTTGCATAGCACGTCCAGGCTGATAGATGCCCGTTTTTTGCTGCATACCAGACTTGCCCATTCAAAGGATGGCTAGCACCTCTGAGTACATAAACCACAGTTCAGCCCTCCTCTGAGCAGTGTGAGAACCTGCGGTCACTACACCCAGTTACCACCCTTCCCCCATCAGCCTAGAGCATCACCTCAGCTTCATAAAGGGACTGTACTGGGTAGGTTACAGGGGTGGGAACCCTTATGAAAGAACTCCAGGCCCTGGCGTCATAAAGTACCAAATCCCTTACTATCCTGAGGGCTACAGAGCAGGAACAACTGATGTTAAAAAAGAGGTGTAATTACCAGTTCAGCTGCCCCGTCCCACCAATGCCTTCCTGACCTCTGCTTGCTCAGGTGGGGCTCTCGTCTAAACAGTCCCTTTCTTCTCATTTCCTCACTCACTCAGCATTCAACCCTCACACTGAGTGCCTACTAGGTGCTGGTGATGGGGGAAAGGCTCAGTGAAAAATAAGATAAGCCCCTGCCCTCAAGGAACTTACTGCAGTGGGGGCTTCACCACACACTGGCTGTGTGACCCTGGACAACTTACTTAATTTTTGTAGCTTTTCCATAATATGGATAATAATTGTATCTACTTCATAGGGCTGTTGTGATCATGAAAAGAAATAATCTACATAGAGCTATCAACACAGTACATGACACATAATATGTCAGTAATTATCAGAAAATAGCTCAAAGAAGGGGAGGATTAAATTTCTAAACACAAAAGCAGATGTTAAAGCTAAAGTTGGAGCAAATACAAAATATAGGGTTTGGGTATGAAAGAAAGAAGGAAGGGAGGGAGGGAGGGGGGGAGAAAGGATGGAAGGAAGAAAAAAGTTAAGTAACTGCTGCCCGAGTTGAGAAAGGCATCACAGATAAGGGAACACTTGAGATGGGCCTTGAAGGATGAATAGGAGTTTTCTTGTGGCATAGTGGAAAAGACATCCCAAACAGAGAAAAGGACATACCCTGAGGTCTGGTGACCCCAGAGTTTTTTATCCCTTCTTCCTCTTAGAATGTATTTTTCTTCTGGGAGTCTGAGAAGAGAAAAGGGGCAGGCTGAGGGGATGAGCAATGGCACACGCAGCTAATGGGAGCCTCTGAGTTTCCTGTGCAGAAATGGGACAGAAAGCCTGGTGAAGAAACATTAAAGTAACAACGGCTAGTGTGTAGAGAGACTAGAAAGGAGGAAACCTGTCAGGGTTGCATCAAGGATGTACACGTGGGATACAGGCTCTGAGCCAGGGTGGCCCCACCTCCTCCCAATTGCCTACCCAACAGGCCTGACTGAGGCAGATCTGACACTAGCCTTTGACTCCAGGTTCTCTTCAGAGCAAATGGCTTTGGAGAGGCATCCTTCTTGTGGTTCTGACGGTGAGCCTAGTGGCTGGAGTGTGGATCTGGATGAGAAAGAAGATGCACACTGGGAGAGGCAGGTGCTGGGTAGACCCTGAGGGGAGCCCTGGGATGGGGGTGGATCTGGGGGAAAGGAGTAGATGGAGACCCCAGGGAAGGTGGCAGGGCAGTGGTCAGATAGAGGCTCACTGACCTCTCTTGTGAATCATTCCTGGTAGAAGCCTGGGGTAGAGCAATGCTGGGGGTGGGAGCTGTATGCATGCCCAGAAAAGAAGGGTGGAGGAAGGCAGGGACAGGACAGGGGTCTGGGACCTGATGCTATGAACCAGAGAGCAATGGCTGCTCTCACCTCACCCAAGGGCTGATGGGGGGTCACCTCGAGTTCCATCCATTCTCATTAGCATCTGCTATATACAGGTGGGTCCACTCTCCTGCCAGTGGTGCCAGGCTCAGCAGCTACTCCCCAGGTCCTTCTCACAGTGGAATCTGCTAACCTTCAGACTGCTGTGGCCAACAGCCATGACCCTGCCTATGAAGAGATCAGCTTCCTGAGACACCCTAAGGTGGGTCTAAGGGAGTCAAATTAGGGTCAACTGATATGTGCTCAGAGACAGTGAGTCCTGGGAAGTCCGGAGTATTCTGCTTCCCATCAAGTTCTGGGTCCAGTCCTTGCTTTGGACAATATGGTTGCTGTGCCTGGGTGCCCACAACATGCTGGGAGCTGAGGGGCAAAGGGAGGAAACCACTGATGGGGAACATACCCCACTCATACGTCCACAGCCTCATCAGATCCTTGCTACCACCCAAGGAGGAGGGATGGCAAAGCGGAAGAAGCAAAAGTGTAAATGACCAGGTGTCTGGTAGACCCTGTCATCTATATAAGCCCCAAGGAAATAAAAGTAGGGCACACTAGCAGGGCCTGGATATAGGGCAAACCCAAGAATCTGAGAAGCATCAGGAAAGGCTCGTTTCCTCTTCCCTCCTTCCTGAAGTCTCTCTCCCTCCTACCTGCCTGAGATCCTGCCATTAATACCACCTCTTTGCTTAAAGGCTTTGATACGTCTGCTGATGAGATGTCCCTGGGAGAGCATCTCATACGGCTATTTGCCCTTAGTTGGAAATTGGTGCTATGGTCACAGCTGGAATGATTTCACCGGGGGGAAGAGCAGGAGACAGGACTAGCAGGAGGAGGAGAGGACACCTCAGGGACTTCCCAGAAGCAATGGTCCTCAAAAGGAGCTCGCATCGGGAACGCCTGAAGGGCTTGGTAAGATAAAGTTTGCTGGGCCCACTCCCGGAGTTTTTGATTCAATGGGTCTAAGGCAGACCTGAGAACTTGCATTTCTAACAAGTTCCCAAGTGATGCCGATACTCCTGGTCCCACCCGTTGAGAACTACTGGGCTAAAATGGTGAGCAGAGGAGAAGCAAGTAGAGCTGCTGTCAGGATGCCCAGGAGTAGCCAGTGGCCAGGTCTTCTCCTCTCTCATCCTTGACTTCCCTAAAGAGGGGACAATGCTAGATCATTGCTCCACAAAACATCAGGACCCAGTCCAGTCCCAGCAGGTCATAGTGGGGGAAAGTGAGACACAGAGGGAACACTTGGACTTATCAGAGAACCATGGCAAGCACAAGACAAGATAGGGGTGTCTTCATTCCCAGCCTAGTGTTCCGTGCAGTGTCCCCAACTGCCTCAGTGCCTGCCACACTGTGACTTCCCATGTCAGTCCCTCTCAGTTATGTCCCTATCTAACCTGGGCCTCAGGGGGACTCAGGATATAGTTCATTGTTACCCAAACCCTAATACCCCTACCAGAGAAGCACAGGAGAGGAGCAATACGTGGCTTTGGGGTAGAGAAACAGATCAGGCAACATCTGACCCAGACACGCAACATCTGACCCAAATACACAACCTTGTCCTGAAGCCCCTGCCACATCAGTCCCTGCCCTTGGGGAGCTCTCAGTCTGATGGAGAAAATAAATTCCCTACAAGGAGACAGGGAGTTAAGTCCAGAAATGCATGTGAAGCCCAACTCTGACAAAGATTTTTTTTTAAATCGAAGTATAGTTGATTTACAATGTTGTGTTAGTTTCTGTTGTACAGCCAATTGATTCAGATATAGATAGATATACAGATATAGATATAGACAGAGACAGTGATAGAGATAGAGATAGAGACAGAGATAGAGATAGATTCTTTTTCGGATTCTTTTCCATTATGGTTTATTACAAGATATTGAATATAGTCCCCTGTGCTATACAGTAGGACCTTGTTGTTTATCCATTCTATATATAGTAGTTTGTATCTGTTAATCCCAAATGTCAAATTTATCCCTCCCCCACCCCCTTTTCCCTTTGGTAACCATAAATTTGTTTTCTATGTCTGTGAGTCTGTTTCTATTTCGTAGAATAAGTTTGTGACACAGATTTCTTGATCAACTCTAGAAAATCACTTTCCTCCCTGTGCCTCAGTTTCTTCTTTCATAAAATGAGGATTACAATAATAATAACTTACATTTATCTGATGCTTTTCAGTTTTTCAAAGCACTTTTGCAACGAGAGCAGTCAAGGTGATTTATAAATTTGTTCATCATATATTCGTTGAGTGTCTACTGTGTTCCCTGAATTGTTCTGATCTGGGCTACAGAAGTCTACAAAACAAGAAAAGTCCTTGGCCTCACAGAATATACATTCTAGATTGAGGGAGGGGAGAATGACGAATCAATAAGCAAACTATGAAGTGCTAGACGATGATAAGTGTTATGAGAAAATAAAGCAGAAAAGAGAGATGCATGGCTAGGGTGTGATTTTAATTAAGGCTGTCAGGGGAAACCTCACGAAGAAGAGAGACCCTGAAAGAGATGAGGGAGTGAGCAAAGTGGAATTCTTAGAGTGGGGAGAGAGAGGTAGCACCCTGGGTAGAAGACAGAGCAGTGCAAAGATTCTGCAGTGTTCAAGAGAGAGGTCTGTGCTGAAGCTATACTTTGGGGCGTTATCAGTTTTGAGAACCAGAATTACCTAGTTGAGGACAAGAAGCTCATGAAGAGATGTAGCTTGACTGACCCATCTGCCTAATGCTTAGAAATTGACCAAGACCACTCCTAAACTCTGCTTGAATTGTAGAAAGACAGGGAGAAGGGCAGCTGCCATTCACATAACCCGGAGTGTACTTTGGCCATCCACACTGTCTACGAGAAGATCCGGACAAGTACAGAGCCCCAGGGGGACGCCTAGACCACGATGACACTGGAGCATGGAGGGGCCTTGGCAAGATCTGCCCCACCCCACGCTTTTCCCCTGGGTCCCCACAGATCCCTCATTAAGGTGAAGCTGGGGCTAAAGCCTAGGTCTTCCTGACCAATTTTCAGCACGAGCTGCTCCCCTGGGTTCTCCATCAAAATTTTCTCACATCACAGATGGTGGGTGGTGACTCTGCTACTCAAATAACCAAATATGAGAAGCAAACCCTTCAGCCTTTGGCCACACTTCTGACCTGTGAGCCACTTGACCCCATCAGGGAACACTCATGGTCAGGCAGGGCCTGCACAGGGGTGGTTGGGGGAGAGAGATGATTCCTTGGAACAGGGTGCATCCTGGGGGCCCTGAGAAGGATGGGCCTTGGGTGTAGGACCTTCAGGATTTCACAGCCCGGCTCGCTACACGTGAATAGAGAGAAGAATGGCCCTTGACTGTGGAAAAAAGAGACCTGCAGATACAAGATTCAGGGCCAACTGTGTTGTAGAGGAGAAGGGTGGAAAGGGAAGGAAACAACTTTTTGAGCTCTGTCACCTACTAGGCTTAATTCTAAGCACAGGAAATGTACTATCTAGGTTCTCAAAATTCAATTAATTCACAGGCTTTTTTATTTTTATTCAATAATACATGCCTGCAGTACAAAAGTCAAAAGGCATGTCCTGTTGAAATGATAATGCTTCATAATTTTGCTGCTATTAAAATAGGATCTTGTTCCCAGTGAGTATTCTAACTCATTGATTAAAATAATACATGCAAAATGTATATTAAGCCATGTTACTAAATTTCTCTACTGTTTGTAACAGTTTTTCATTTGATCCCTTTGAATTTGGGGGTAAATAAAAATATTAATAAGTGATTATAATTTTTGCTTCCTTCTTTCCAGATTTTATGCTTTATTCCTGTCTCTTATCGAATTGAATGGGCTAATACTTCCAAAACCATGTTAAATAATGATGATGAAGAATATCCTTGTATTGTTCCTAACTTTAATGTAAATGCTCCCAGTGTTTCTCCATTAAGCATGATGTTCTTTTTTTGGTTAAGGCATATTGTTGTATCATGTTAAGAAAGTATGTATTTATTCCTATTTTATCGAGAGTTTTACCAAGAGTAAAATGGTCAGTTTTATTGTTTCCTTTTTAACATCTGTGAACATAGCATATGGTTTTCTTTTTTATCTACTAATAATACATTAATAGATGTCTTAATATGGAACTATTCTTCCATTATTAGAATAAATCTCAGTTGGTGTATTATTCTTTAAATGTACTACTGTTTGATAGTATTTTTACTTGGGATTTTTGCATCATTATTTATAAATGAAATTCTTCTGTACTTTTTTTATGCTTTACTTCGTCAGTTTGGTATTTGTGTCATGCTTATCAGAGATCCCTTTTATTTTCATTTCTTGTAATAATTCAATTAAAATTCACTTTATAGTAAAAAAAAAAAGATTCCTTTTGAGAAAATAATTCTCGGGCTTCCCTGGTGGCGCAGGGGTTGAGAATCTGCCTGCCAATGCAGGGGACACGGGTTTGAGCCCTGGTCTGGGAAGATCCCACATGCCGCGGAGCAGCTGGGCCCGTGAGCCACAACTACTGAGCCTGCGCGTCTGGAGCCTGTGCCCCGCAACAAGAGAGGCCGCGATAGTGAGAGGCCCGCGCACCGCGATGAAGAGTGGCCCCGCTTGCCACAACTAGAGAAAGCCCTCGCACAGAAACGAAGACCCAACACAGCCATAAATAAATAAATAAATAAATAAATAAAATTTAAAAAAACAGAATAGAAGGGAACACTTCCTAACTCATTGGATAAGACCAATATTAAAACAAAAAAAAAAAGAAAATAATTCTCATTACTGAATGTTGATTTAATTTTTATTATGTTACTTAAAGATGTATAAACATGAAACTATGTATTAATGTCTGGTGCTTATAGCTTTTATATTATAAACAAAAAATGTATATAAAGTAAATAAATACAAAGCAACAAAATAATGAAGCAATGATTATTTGAACATATTCAAACATGCAACTTTAATGTAATGTGATAAATGTTTTTGTTTTGCTGAAACTAAACCATTGGTGTTGGTATTAAGAGAAAAAACTGCAGGCTCACAACAGGCTCTGTATTTAATTTATTTTTTTTAACTTCAATACAAAGAATGCTAGTTCACATACATTTATTGTACCAATACTTGATTAAAGTCTTTGTTTACCAGAACCTCATCTTAACCAAAACTCTGCCAGGGTGACAATTGATAGATCTGTAGAATTGCTTTATTCACCTGAAAAAAAATTAACATGACAACATTATTAAAGTCTTCATTCAACACATATCTATCTACTTGCCACTGGAATCATAGAACAAGAACGTTCTTCAGGGCTTCCCTGGTGGCTCAGTGGTTGAGAATCTGCCTGCCAATGCAGGGGACACGGGTTCGAGCCCTGGTCTGGGAAGATCCCACATGCCGCGGAGCAACTGGGCCCGTGAGCCACAATTACTGAGCCTGCGCGTCTGGAGCCTGTGCTCCGCAACAAGAGAGGCCGCAACAGTGAGAGGCCCGCGCACCGCGATGAAGAGTGGCCCCCGCTCGCGGCAACTAGAGAAAGCCCTCGCACAGAAACGAAGACCCTACACAGCCAAAAATTAATTAATTAATTAATTAATTAATTTTAAAAAAAGAACGTTCTTCATTGGGTATTTGCACCCGTAGTGGGTATTTACAACATTACTGCTAATGAACTTTTTTTTTTTTTTTTAATGAACTTTTATAAGTTGGTGCCACAAGGATAGAATCGCATACCTCAGCTTACAAGTCAGATACCCCCCTGACAGCTATAGGGCAGGAATTTTTGAATGTGACAAGCCTGTTGAAGAGGTGCTGAGGGGCAGAAGGGGGCCAATTTGTCAGATGCCAATTTAGTGAATGTTCAAGTCATCAAAATTATCAAATCTATCCATTTACCAAAAACTTCTTTTTTTAAAACTATGTGTAAAACTTAAAGCAATTCATATTGGATAAAATGGTTTAATAGCTTTCGAAGATTTCTGTCATTTTGGTTGACAGGTTTCATTATTTCTTCCTAAGAGCACCTAAAGCAATGTTTCATGTCTCTCTACCCAGCTCCCTGCTGGAGACAGAAAGAGAAGTCAGTTCACAAGATGGCCTGAGAGGGGAGACTGGGGGGCAGAGAGATGAGGAGACTGACAGGCAGAGGGAGGGGGCCTGAGGCCAGGGAGGCAGTCTGAAGCCAGATCCCGGGGGCCTTTGCTCCCCAAAGTCCTCACAGGCTCTGGTAATTCATCTGACTCAAAGCATTGTAAATTTTATCAAGAATTTTACTTTATTTTAATTTTTAAATAAATTTATTTATTTATTTGTTTATTTATCTTTAGTTGTCTTGCTGCGCACAGGCTTTCTCTAGTTGCAGCGAGCGGGGGCTACTCTTCGTTGCGGGGCACGGGCTTCTCATTGTGGTGGCTTCTCTTTTTGAGGAGCACGGGCTCTAGGAGCACGGGCTTCAGTAGTTGTGGCATGCGAGCTCAGTAGTTGTGGCTCACGGGCTCTAGAGCACAGGCTCAGTAGTTGTGGTGCTTAGTTGCTCTGTGGCATGTGGGATCTTCCTGGACCAGGGCTCGAACCTGTGTCCCCTGCATTGGCAGGTGGATTCTTAACCACTGCACCACCTGGGAAGTCCAAATTTTATCAATAATTGACAGAAATAAATATTTTATAAATTTATCAAATTCAGCAAATTGGTTGTTCAGTGGTTTACCCATTTAGAAAATGGACTTCTGTGTAAACTGTCTTTCAGCAAAGTGGTTTTAGCTGAATTAGCCTTTGGGCAAATGTATGTGAGCCTTACAGCTTAATGGCTAAGAAATTAGGCTTTGGGGCCCAGCTGCCTGTGTCAAACCCTCAGTCCACTTACCGGCTGCAGACTCTTGAGCAGGGCCTTGACCTCCCAGTGCCTCCGTCTCCTCAGCTGTAAGAGGGCAGTAGTCAGGGTCTTCCCTCACAGAGCTGTCGGCAGAGTCACTGACTTAACACACTCACAGCACTCAGAGCGGTGCCGGCATCAAAAGCACAGGTTGTTATTGTCACTCTGCCCTGTCCTGCCTGATGGCCGGTCCTCCCACCTGTCTCCTCCACATAAACCATGCACCAGGTGGTCCCCATCAGAACAATGCTCTGTGCCGTTCTCTGGTCCCCCTGTGAAGATGCTGTAACACAAAAGCAAACGCAGCCCTGAAAATGCCTTTGCTGTAAGGTGGGCACCTGCAGGATCCAAATATGCACAGAATGAATTACCAGATTATTAACTGTCAGATTATTATTGAAATCAAAGCATGAAATGTAAACATTCTAACAGAGCACCTGCAGGACCCCGAGACTACAAAGCACCCCAGTTTGAGAAACACCATTCCAGGAGCAATGGACCCAGATGGGAAAGGCAGCAGACAAAGGGGCAGGAGGGGTGAGGGGACAGAAAGCTCATGAACCACACGATGCCACACCACATGGCCGGCCCAGTCAGAAGGGGTGGAGGGGAAGGGAATGGAATCCCACAGGGCGCTCCTCGTGGAACAGGAAGACCCCACTCGGAGGAAACTGTTTCTCTGTGGTTTTCACAGAACTGGAGCACGTGGAGCACACAGGGTTCTCCAGCTCCCAATGCCCAGAGCCCATGCTCTCTTCCTGCCCTCCCCAGGCAGCTGAGAGACCAAGCAAAGAATACAAGGCATCACATCTAGTTCTCTAACTCATGTGCTCAGACTTCAGGGTCCTGACAGAAAGCAAAGTCAAAAGGAATCCAAATACACAGGTTTGCTGAGGCAAATAGCAGAACAAATAGAAAGACTCCAATCAAAGATGAAAAAGCAGAAAAAAAAAAAAACAACTAACAGAGACCTACCCAAATATTTGGTCCTCCAAAATAAAGGAAAGAAACAACAGTGTGCAAAAGATTGATGAACTCAGAGGTGAAAGATGAATTAAAATATCAGAATATGAAGGGGGTTGGAGGATGGAGCAGCAAATAAAATAATTGAGGAGAAAATTAATTCTTTTGCAGAACTTAAAATACAAAGAACAGAATCAACACTACAGAAAACTCCATCGGAAACACGATGAGAAAATAACATAGAAGACAAGAGGGAAGCAATTAGAGCAAAATGGACTGACAATGGGGATCAAACATGTAGATAACTAGTTCCCCAAAGAGGACACAGAAGGAATGGAGAAATAAAATACTGTGATCAACACCATCCACTTCCTCCCCCAGAGCCTCCCCTCTTCTTACTAACAGAGCCCTGACTGCTTCTGCTGTCAAGACGAGATACCTGGATCAGGGATGTAGGTGGGGATATTCCCCTGCTCTCTGGTGGTGGGCATGTGGCCCTGTTCTGGCCAATGATAGGTAAGAAAAGTTTCCTGAGAGCTTCTGAGAATGACTTCCACCTGACAAGAGGAAGGAGGGAGAGGAGAAACTCCTGCCCCTCGCTGCCCACTGGCTCTTGCCTCTGCTTGTGGCTGTGTGAGAATGAGGAGCTTGAAACTGTTGGAGCCGTTTCAGAGGAGAGGGAAGATCAGGAGATGCAGAGGCTGATCCACAGCTCGTCTCTGGGCTTAGACGTTACCAGCGGAGCAGCATGAGTGACGTCACAGATGTGGGAAAGAGCAGCGTGCAGATGGGTGAAAGGGAATGATTTTGGAGTTTGTTTGTATTTGCTAAATTACAGAGTGCAAAGGAGAGGCTGGAGATGAAGTTGGACACGTAGACTGAAATGAGGTTTTGCACTTCTTGTTCAAGCTGTTCATGAACCAAGTAAATGCATGTATGTCCTCTCCTTCCCTGGAACATTAAAACTATAGTAAATGTATTTTGTTTAAGTGTATCGATCACATCAAAGAGAGACAGGGAGGCAACTAATCAGCAGACCAGAGATGCCTGGAATCTCAGAGAGGAAAGGAAGAGGGCTGCTTAGTAAGGCAGAGCCAGACCCCAGACCAATTACCTCAGAATCTCTGGGGTCTTGCCCAGGGGACAGGACTTCGTTAATGACCCAGGTGAGCCCAACGTGCAGCCAAGTTTGAGAACCAGTGACCTAGAACACACACCTAGGGGCACAGCGGAGGATGGAGCCACCTGCCCAGAGGAACTGCAGGGCCCCTGAACTCAGACGGCCAGGTAGGGAGGAGGGTGGGGTGAGAACAGGGCTGAAACAGGGAACCAGTCTGGGCACGAAATAGTCAACTCCCAACCCTCACCCAGCCCAGGCATGACCATCCAGGGGCCAGGCATTTCCTTCTCAGATGTCAACAAAGAAAGGCTCTTCTAAAACAAAAACAAAACCCCAAAACCCTGAATGCATGCATGGTCTGGAGAGAACTCAGCAGCTTGTGTGGGTACTGGGGCCTCAGGAAAGCCTCCTCATTCTGACATTTAGGGGTCCCCAGCATAAAAGCCAGCCCCTGCCCCCACCCTAAGGTGGAGCCTGATTTCCCACAGAGCTGCCTGGATCCTTTTCAAACAAAAGGGGAAAACCAAGGATCCACCAGACCCGTGACAAAAGCCGGATCAATTCCAACCACTGGCAGGCAGAACAGGAAGCAGGTTGGCAGGTTGGAGGGAGGGGGAATCAGTGAGTTAAATCTCCTGTAGATTAACAAGAAGTCATTAGGTGATATTTCAGTTTGAAAACTCCAGAAATACCATCAGACGCATTACCTAGAGACACAGAAGTAAACACAGAAAAACTAAAACCAGAAATAATAGAAGTGGTTGCCTCTGGGGAGAGGAATTGGGGCCAGCAGGGGACTGAGACTTTTCAGTACATTTTTTAAAACCATATGCATGTATGACTTGATGACACATATACGTATGCTATAAGTATGTATATTATATATCTGATTATATATATATTTAAAAGGAAGAAATCAGAGACCATAAAGCAGCATTGTCCAACTTGAATGGGCACACGATTCACTTGGCAATCTTGTTCAATAGCAGGTTCTGACTCAGTAGCTCTGGGGGGCCTGAGAGTCTGCATTTCATGCACGCTCCTGGGTGATGCCAAAGCCTCAGGTCTGAGGACCACACTCCAAGTATCAGGGCCATAGATGATGCTAAAGCCCAGGCTGAGGCATCTGAAGTAAATTCTGTGGGTAACTGGAAATCAGTGAAGCTCTTTGAACAGGGGAGAGGCAGGATCACAGGATGCTTTAAGTGGATTAATCAGGGCAGCGTGGCCTATCGGGAGACACTGGAGGCACAGGGCCAGACAGGAGACATTGTAAAATCCAGGCAAGAGATGAGGGGCTAAGTCAGGGCAGTGATGGAGGGCAGAGATGACAGGATAGAGAGACACGGCTGCGGTAGAATCACTTGGCAAAGGACTGGGTGTGAGAGGTGAAGGCAAGAAGGAACCCAGCTGTCCAGTGGAGAGGATGCTGGGCCTTTAGAGACTCAGGGCAGGAAGGCAAGCTCAGCCTAGGGGCCTGAGTGTGAGGATCCTGTGGGACCAACTATTGTTGGTAATTTTGAGATAATAGAAAAAACATATATTGGTCCCTGCCCTGAATTCCCGGCAAAGAGCTCCTAAAACACTTGCAATTTCCGAAGTGATAAGAGGACTAGGGCATCTTTTGTTCTAACATTGGGCCTTTGATTCTGGTTTCTGACACAGCACTCCTAAATTTCTGGGAATTTCCTGGCTGATAGCAGAGTCTTTTGTTCTAATGAGGTGACTCTTGGTGGGATCCTCAGCGGGGGCTGGTCACGAGAAAGACCAAGCTAGGATTAGAAGTCCCACTCCCATTTTTCCAGAGAGGGAAGAGAGGCTGGAAATGGAGTTATTAGTCTATCATGCCTACATGGGGAAGCCTTCATGAGAATCCCAATAGTACGGAGTTTGGAAAGCTTCCATGTTGGTGAACACACGGATGTGCTGGGAGAGTGGGGCACCTGGAGAGGGCACGGAAGCTCCACGCCCCTTCCCACATACCTCGCCCTCTGCATATCTTCCCTTTTCATGTTTGCCTGTATCCTTTATCATATCCTTTATAAAAAACTGGTAAACAGTAAATAAACTGTTGTCTTGAATCCTGCAGGCTGCTCTAGCAAATTAATTGAAGCCAAGGAGGTTTTGGGAACCTCCGATTTATAACATCATCAGAAGCACAAGTGACAACCTGGACTTATGATTAACATGTTAATGGGGGGTGGGGCAGTCTTGTAGGGCTGAGCCCTTAACCTGTAGCATATCTCCAGGTGGACAGTGTCAGAACTGAATTGAATTGTAGGACAATCAGCTGGTGTCACAGACTTGCTTGGTGCTGGGGTAGCCCACACGTCTGGTGTCAGAAGTGCTGTGAGTGGTAGTAGTAGTAGCAGTGTAAGAGTTAAGGAGGGACAAGGGGTGGGGAAGGAATGAGTTCTTCCCACACGGTAATGCAGACCAAGAGTTCAGAAGAGGCGGAAATCAGTGAGGAAGTGACCGAAAGGTAGGAACCATCCATCACTCACAAATACCAAAAATTGTCCCTTGTCAGGAGCATGCCCAGGGCCTGCATGTGACGTGGGTTCCAGCCGTCAGGGTCACACTGAGGCCATTCAGGCAGCCTCTTTCCTGCACCCCTCACCGCGCTCTGGCTCCATCTCTGATGCTAAGGGCACATTTGCAAGTCCAGGGTCTGAGGCTGACCTGAAGAGCCAGGAGGACTCCGGCCTTTCCAGAGAAAGACCCCAGGACAGACCTCATTCTCAAGGAAACATGACCTGCCTCTATGACCTGGGCTCAGAGCTTCCCTTCACAGGCCCTCAAAAGGGTCAGGGTGGCACAGAGCAGCAGGGAAGATGGGGACACCCCTCAGGGTGACGTCTATCTCTTCACCTCAACACCACACACTTATAGAGCAGAGATAAAATGCTAAATACATGCATGGTCTCAGGAGAGTCACTGACGAATCCATTTTATGGCACTTCAAATTGTTAAGTCTTTGGCTTGTAGGGGGCTTTTTTTTTTTTAATCTGTAATGTGATTTGCTGTACGTTAGAATAAAAAAGAAAATAAAAACAGCTGCATGGTTCTCTGTGAGACAGTTGGAAAATACCTCCATTTTGTGAAGCTGAGCAGCCTGAGAGAAACTATTCTGGTGGGTGAGGGGCCCCCAGAGGTGGGAGATGGGAGGTCCTTGCTCAGGTCACTGAGACGGGCCCCTGTGCTGATGAGGTGGAAGCCCAGCCCTGGGCTAAAGGGTTAAGGATGGGAGAAGTCTGACCCCTGGATAGACAGGGCATTGCTTCATCTGTTCCTGCTGAATCTGCACGACAGACATTTCTCCTGGTCTCCAGTCCGTCAGGGGCATCCAAGGAGCTAAACCATCATCAACGCACCCCACTTGTCTAGCACTTTCTGGTGCAAAAGCACTTTCACCTATGAGAGGCAGATAAGTACCAATGTGATTACCTTCCCATTTTACAGATGAGTAAACTAAGGCTCCAGAGAGGTTAACTGGTAAACCTCAAGATGTGGAAAGTCAGTACAAGGCAGAGTCTGGCCTAAGACCAGGTCCCTGCCCTTTCAGACCAACGGTCTTTCCAGATCCAAGCCCCTCTCAGTGCAGTGAATCTCCCACACAAGCTGGTTTCGGACCTTGAGAAGCCGCATGAGGGGGCAGGAGGCCAGGACGGTCCCAGGGCAGCCTCTCGCCTCCCTCACATCAGCCCAGAGAGGAACTAAGACCTATGGCTGCATCTCAGCAGCCTCTGAGATCAAGGTGACCTTTGGTCAACCACAGCCGCCTCCCCCTGCACTAAGCGTG
This sequence comes from Balaenoptera ricei, assembly GCF_028023285.1. Classification (NCBI taxonomy): domain Eukaryota; kingdom Metazoa; phylum Chordata; class Mammalia; order Artiodactyla; family Balaenopteridae; genus Balaenoptera; species Balaenoptera ricei. The sequence continues at coordinate 114,687,970 of NC_082639.1, read as the reverse complement.
TCACAAACAGGTGTGCACGCCCAGCCGCAACCCAGACCTGCAAAGGCTGCTGGCCTGAGAAGCCTCAGCTGGTCTCCCAGCAGGGCCCAGGGACCCTCACTGTCTGTGAGCTGCCGGCTGGTGGACCTGCACTTCTTCCTGGGGCAGTGAACTGTCCTCCTAGGGAGTCTCATGGTCCAGCTTTCACAGGGTCTTTTCACCTTAGTCTTAACCATCCCATCAGTCATGCCAGTTATGTTACCTTTTAAAGCTGGAGAAGGCCCCCTGGTGGAGGGACTGCCCCCACTCTGAGCTTGTGCCCAGCCCCCATGCATGGCTCCTGCCCAACCTCAGTTTGTGGGTGACTCTCTCCCCAGCCACATCAGTCGGCCTCTTTCTGCTGGGCTTCCTTTGTCACTGGTTTCCCTTGTGGTTCTTGGCTGGACAAGTTCTCAGCTTTTCTCTTGCAACCAACAGGGTCTGGACAGAGCAAAACATCCAGCGCAACCTTCTACCCACCCCACGGGCTCAGGGTACACCAACCTCCCCACAGGGAAGAGATAGGTCCCCACTCATGACCCCTGACAACGTGCCCACAGACCTTTAAGAGCCCCCCCCATTGGGAGCACAGAAGGGAGGGAGAGCCCCAGCAGGAACAGCTAACTGGGAAAACCTCCCCACTTTAGGGGTCAATCCCCATCCCTTATGGGCCTAAGAAAGAACCCCCATCAGCCTCCAGCCTGCACACCTGCTCCCACTCCCTGGAGTAAGACCCTTCCCTCCTGCCCAAAGCCCGATGACGCTTCCAGATGCAGCTCAGATGGCCCCCTGGGAGCCTGCCCCATCTGCCCCAGATGACTTAGGTGCTCTCTGCACTGGGCTCCCACAGCACTTCAGCAAGTTGTTGGTCATTTGTGATGTGACCAGGTCACAGGCTCTTGCCTCCCCCTCTTCTGACGCAGGCCCCAGGCCCTGTGAACAGGGGAGGCAAGGAGACCCCACTCTCAGGCTGGTGCAAGTGCTGGGTCAGCGCCTGAGAGTGGGTGTTCTGTTGACTCACCCTGGTCCCAGCCCTCCTGGGAGGACACTGGGGTGTTACAGATGCTCTTGAACAAGACAGGCAGCTCTCAGCTAAGCTGCACATGGCAGCCATGACTGGTTTCCACCCAGCAAATATTGACTGAGCACACCTGTGTCTCGGCACAGCCAGGGCCCCCCTTTCCTGTCCAGTCACCATCTGCTGCGGTCACTGAGCCCCGAGCTGAGCAGCACGTGTGTGCCCTCCCTCCGCTGCTAACCCCACAGCCACTCTGCCCCATGTGGGCGCCCCACCTCTTTAGGACCTGGGCAGAGTCCATCACGGGTTGGGTCCAGAGACACAGTCTGTGTTCGCCATCTTGCTTCCAGTGCAGACACAGCTTATGCATGTTTTCTACTCAAAGTCTGTATTTGCTCTCAGTAGCAATAAAGAAGAGAGAGGAAAATAGCAACTTAAATTGTGCAGTGATTCCACTCTAGGAGAATCTACTCTCTTCACAAACTGAAGGCCTGGAGTGAGCTTGAGATGGAAGCTGTAAATCCATGGGTTCCCTTGTGTCCCTTGGTCCATCTCTCTGCTCCCACCCACCTTCCCCGGGGGCAGGGCTGTGTCGGGAACTGTTTAACAGGTGGCTCTTCAGGAGGACAAGGCCCTGGTCTCCAGCATTTGCCAATCCCTGTGGTGTGGATACTCCCTCCATGGCTCATTTCAAACCACCACCGTGATGACCCCGAGCACAGACTTGGGAAAAGACACGTAAAACCAGCTCTCACAGGCCAGCTCCAGGTGTTTCCAGCACATCCCTGTCTGGGGGGGAATCTAACATTTCAATCTGCAGACACATATTCATGTAGCCTTGCTGGGAAACACAGCCAACTGTCTACCGGGAGGAAAAGGCAGCCTCTTCCACAGCAGGAGGACAAGTTGCTGAGGGTGGTACGTCGGTCTACAACACAGCAGCATCCTAAGGGATTCACAGGAGTGGTTTTAACTGTACTTTATTCCCACCTTAAAACCTAACTCTCCCCTTCGTTAACCAAAGCGAAGGCCTGCATACCCCTCACCCACCCTCCTCCTTCACTACACACCCCCGGCCCAGGCTCAAGTGGGGTCCCCCACCCACCCCGTCTACCTCCCCACCAGGCTGTGTATCCTGAGGGCACAGAACGACTTTTTCTCTGGGAGCCCAGCATGCTGGGAGGCAGGACCTTGCAGGGAGACAGACAGACAGACTTTGATTCCATTCCTGCTTCTACTACAGACCGGGTAATTGTGGGCAGATCCTCAATGGCCTCATCTGTAAAACGGGATAATAGCTACTTCCCAGGGTTGTCGGGAGAACTGAGTAAATGTGGTGCTAAAAGCACCCAGCGCAGGGCAACCCCAACAGACATAGGCCACTGCTTCCCTCCTCCCATCCTCCCAGGGGGAGGTGGCCTGAGCCATAGTCGGACAATTTCGCCACCCTGTGGCTGAGCTCAGAATTGCGCAGCTGTTCCTGGATTTGAGGGAAACTGCTTAGAGAAGGGAAGGGCTGGGGGGGGCTGGTGAGAATCAAGACCAGGGTTTCTGAGAGGCCGCCTGGTATCATGGAAAGACACTGGGCACTGGCATGAGGTTCCGGTAACAGTTTTGGAGATATTAGCTGCTTGAACTTCAGCAAGTTATTTAACTTCTTAAGCCTCAGTTTCTTCATCTGTAAAATGGACATAATGATTTCTGGGTCATTAGATAAGCACTCAGTAAGTGTTCGTTGCTCTTGACCCTCTTCCTGCCCCCCTTTTCCAGATCCTAATAAATATCACCTTCCTGCCTCTGCAGGTCCCCTTAGTAGTTCCTCCTTAGCCTCATCTTCCCCTAGAGGAAGTATCTCAAAGTCCACAGTCATCCACATGTGGACTTAGAGATGTCCCAAAGCTCTAAATTTTTACAATAATTCAATAACAGGGAGACACTTGGTGATATACTCATGTCAACAAAATTATGTCAAGGATGATCTATAGAGTAAAATGTCAAGATATTTATTTGTAATAAAGACTCCCAGTCTGGGGATGGGTGTCAAACCAGGGACCCTAAACACCCCCTTCCCGTTAACAAGTTCTCTCCCCAACAACAAGGGGGCTTGCTGGACAAAGACCCCGTGACGGTCAGGGTGGGGGGTATTTCTCCCATATTCGGGAACTTCCTGAAACTTCCTTACCCGACTGGAAGCACCTGTCCGGTGGGCAGATTGCTGTGACCTTGATTCCGAGGACACACAGTGACCAGCACTGTTTCAGTGGTGACCAGTGTCCTTGAGGTTATAAACCCTCCCTGATGGGCCAGTGCCACAGTCTTCAGTGCTGGGAAAGCCCAAGATTTAGGACTCAACAAAATTAGGTCTGTATTTTATCTTATTTACTTGTTACCTGAGTGGCTCTGGACAAATATCTGAACTCTTCTGAACCTGTGAGCTGTCACAGCATTGGGGATGTGTTCCTACTTCAGGAGTCTCTGGGTTTAGTAAGTGCGGTCCTGTGCATGCGCCCAGTGAGGCCACAAATGCTCAATAAACACGCTTATTCTCCAGAATCCATTCTCCCGGAGATACCTCCTCTTATGAAAGGTTGGCTTTATCACTAGACCAGGTTTCCAGGAGCAACTCCTCATGGGACCACAGTTTCCTAGTTTTCTTTTCTTTTCTTTTTTTATTTATTTATTTATTTTTGGGTGTGTTGGGTCTTCATTTCTGTGCGAGGGCTTTCTCTAGTTGCGGCAAGCGGGGGCCACTCTTCATTGCGGTGCGCGGGCCTCTCACTGTCGCGGCCTCTCTTGTTGCGGAGCACAGGCTCCAGACGCGCAGGATCAGTAGTTGTGGCTCACGGGCCTAGTTGCTCCGCGGCATAAGGGATCTTCCCAGACCAGGGCTCGAACCCGTGTCCCCTGCATTGGCAGGCAGATTCTCAACCACTGCGCCACCAGGGAAGCCCCTTAATTTTCTTTTAAAAAGTTAAGACTATCCTTGGGGATAGAAAATAACTGAGGATAGATACTCACTAATTCCTTCACCAACTCATTTCTGGATTTTAAATTCTTCACTCACCAGAAAGAAATGCCATTAAACCTAAGCAAATGGATAAACAGAGTAACTTTTATTATGCGGCCAAAGGACAGGAACAAACAGGTCACAAAACAAGAAATGCAACTGTCTCACACATGCAGTGGAAAAAATATGGGGCATATTAGACAGCTCAGGCTGCCATTACAAATTACCACAAACTGGTTGACTTAAACAACAGACATTTTTTTTCTCACTCTTGGAGGCTAGAAGTTCAAGATAAAAATGCCATCAGGGTTGGCTTTGGGTAAGGCTTCTCTTCCTACCTTGTAGATGGCCACCTTCTCACTGTGTCCTCACATGACCTTTTCTCTGTACAGACAGAGAGAGAGAGCTCTGGTGTCTCCTCCTCTTCCTAAAAGGACCAGAGTCCTATCAGGTTAGGCTCCGAATCTTTTGAGCTCAGATAACCTTCATTACCTCCCTAAAGGTCCTCTCTCCAAATACAGTCATATAACGGATTAGGGCTTCAACATCTAAACTAGGGAGGAAGACAATTCAGCCTATAACATGGGGTAATCAAGTAAATGTTTGCCCTTAGGGTTGCTGTCTCTGGGGTGGAATTTTGAGCGCATGGCATCTTCACAAGTGACTCACCAACCAAAATAGCAATCAGAGATAAGACCAGTGTAGTAATGAGACAGGCCCTCTCCATCCCATTTGGGGATCCTTTTAGAGAGAGCAGTCCTGTCCTTGCCACAATCATCATTTGAGATACCGGCTCCATCAAGAAGTGAATGCCGTCTCCCGTACTCACCTTCAGAGGTCATGGACCCCACAAATGATATTGATATCTGTTGCCAAACTCCTCAAAAATTCCCCACATGGGTGATGGATAACCTCTCCCTTCTAGCAATGACACTCTTGGGGGCCAAACCCGTCCATCTACTTAGATCTGCCTCTGACTCTCATCAAGACCTGGGGTGAGAGCTGGCCTCTATTCCAGTGCTATGTTCACCTTTTCTTTCCCCTGGGCCATCTGCCAGGGGAATGTGGCAGTGGGTGGGCGGGCAGGTCCACTCTACATTCTCTGTAGGGTTGGCAGATTTAGGGGGACTCATTTATCAGAATCTGAGCAACAGGGGAGAGCCTGCCACCCCACCTAGGAAAAATATCTACCATTAATTGCTCTGCCTGGATGTTGCTATATTTTGGGCCTTGAAATCATTTTTTTAAATTATTATTGAAGTACAGTTGATTTACGATTTTGTGTTAGTTTCAGGTATACAGAGTGACTCAGTTTTTCTGGGGTTTTTTCTTGTTCCTTCATCTGGTATATAGCCCTCTGCCTTTTCATCTTGTCTATCTTTCTGTAAATGTGGTTTTTGGTCCACAGACTGCAGGATTGTAGTTTTTCTTACTTCTGCTGTCTGCCCTCTGGTGGTTGAGGCTATCTAAGAGGCTTGATGGGAGGCTCTGGTGGTGGGTAGAGCTGACTGTTGCTGTTGCGGTCAGAGCTCCATAAAACTTTAATCCACTTGACTGTTGATGGGTGGGGCTGGGTTCCCTCCCTGTTGGTTATTTTGCCTGAGGCAACCCAACGCTGGAGCCTACCTGGGCTCTTTGGTGGGGCTAATGGCAGACTCTGGGAGGGCTCACGCCAAGGAGTACTTCCCAGAACCTCTGCTGCCAGTGTCCTTGTCCCCACGGTGAAACAGAGCTAGCCCCCGCCTCTGCAGGAGACCCTCCAACACTAGCAGGTAGGTCTGGTTCAGTCTCCCCCAGGGTCACTGCTCCTTCCCCCGGGTCCCGATGCGCACACTATTCCGTGTGTGCCCTCCAAGAGTGGAGTCTCTGTTTCCCCCAGTCCTGTCGAAGTCCTGCAATCAATTCCCACTAGGCTTCAAAGTCTGATTCTCTATGAATTCCTCCTCCTGTTGCCGGACCCCCAGGTTGGGAAGCCTGACGTGGGGCTCAGAACCTTCACTCCATTGGGTGGACTCCTGTGGTATAAGTGTTCGCCAGTCTGTGAGTCACCCACCCAGCAGTTATGGGATTTGATTTTACTCTGATTGCGCCCCTCCTACCGTCTCACTGTGGCTTCTCCTCTGTCCTTGGACGTGGGGTATCCTCCTTGGTGAAGTCCAGTGTCCTCCTGTCGATGATTGTCCAGCAGCCAGTTGTGATTCTGGTGCTCTCGCAAGAGGGAGTGAGAGCACGTCCTTCTACTCCGCCATCTTGGTTAATCTCCCCAGAGTGACTCAGTGACTCAGTTTTATATATATCAGTATGTATATATATAGAATATATACTATATATACTATATATATATATATATATATATATATATATATAAAATTCTTTTTCAGATTCTTTTCCCTTATAGGTTATTACAAAATATTGAGTATAGGGCTTCCCTGGTGGTGCAGTGGTTAAGAATCTGCCTGCCAATTCAGGGGACACGGGTTCGAGCCCTGGTCCGGGAAGATTCCCACGTGTTGCGGAGCAACTAAGCCTGTGCACCACAACTACTGAGCCTGCGCTCTAGAGCCCACAAGCCACAACTACTGAGCCTGCGTGCCACAACTACTGAAGCCCGGGTGCCTAGAGCCCGTGCTCCGCAACAAGAGAAGCCATCGCAATGAGAAGCCTGGGCACTGCAACAAAGAGCAGCCCCCACTCGCCGCAACTAGAGAAAGCCCGCGCACAGCAATGAAGACCCAATGCAGCCAAAAATAAAATAAATTTTAAAAAAATTAAAAATATTGAGTATATTTCCCTGTGCTATACAGTAGGTCCCTGTTGGTTATCTATTGCATATATAGTAGCATGTATATGTTAATCCCAAACTGCTAATTTATCCCTTTCCCCACCCTTTTCCTTTTCGGTAACCACAAGTTTGTTTTCTATGTCTGTGGGTCTATTTCTGTTTTGTATATGAGTTCACTTGTATCTTTTTTTTTAGATTCCACACATAAGCGATATCATATGATATTTGTCTTTCTCTGTCTGGCTTACTTCACTTAGTATGATAATCTCCAGGTCCATCTATGTTGCTGCAAATGGCTTTATTTCATTCTCTTTTATGAATGAGTAATATTCCACTCATTCATATATATATATATATATATATATATATATATATATATATATACATATATATATACACACCCCACATCTTCTTTATCCGTTTTTCTGTCAATGGACATTTAGTTTGCTTCCATGTCTTGGCTATTGTAAATAGTGCTGCAGTGAATATTGGGGTGCCAGCATCTCTTTGGATTATGGTTTTCTCTGGATGTATGCCCATGAGTGGGATTGCTGGATCATATGGTAGCTTTATTTTTAGTTTTTTAAGGAACCTCCATACTGTTCTCCATAGTGGCTGTATCAATTTACATTCCTACCACAGTGTTGGAGGGTTCCCTTTTCTCCACACCTTCTCCAACATTTGTTTGTAGACTTTTTGATGATGGCCATTCTGACCAGTGTGAAGTGATACCTCATTGTAGTTTTGATTTTAATTTCTCTAATAATTAGTAATGTTGAGCATCTTTTCATGTGCCTTTTGGCCATCTGTATGTCTTATTTGGAGACCTGTCTATTTAAATCTTCTGCCCATTTTTTGATTAGGTCATACACACACACACACACACACACACACACACACACACACACACACATATATTGAGCCGTAGGAGTTATTTGTATATTTTGGAGATTAATCGCTTGTCTGTCACATCGTATGCAAATATTTTCTCCCCTTCTGTAGGCTGTCTTTTTGTTTTGTTTACGGTTTCCTTTGCTGTACAAAAGCTTTTAAGTTTAATTAGGTCCCATTTGTTTGTTTTTATTAGGCCTTAAAATAGTTTTGACCCATATCCTAAAGCTGTCCACATCAAAGGCCAAAATCTGCTGTCCTAATAAAATTTATTTTCAGGTGTCTGAATAGGACTTGTATACCTCGACATCTGCTCTACGTGTTTTCCCCTGACCAGGTGCTCCCTGGCGTCTTTCAGGCAGTTGACACTTATTGAGTGATTACCATTTGTCAAGCACTGAGGCTAAGCACCTGATATGCAATATCTCATTAATCCTCAAACAACTCTATGAGGTAGATATGATCATTATATCCTCTTTACGGATGAGAAAAATGAGGCCAAGAGGAGTAGAATGACTTGTCCAAAATCCAAGGCTGATATATAATGGGCAAAGGATTCAAATCCACATCAGTCTGGCCCCAAAGCAACATTCTTGTCCAATACTTTCAGTACAATCTTGATTGCTTTTATCAACAGACCTTTACAATAACATCTGTGATATGATAACTATTACCAGCTATACAATAACAAAACAACAGACTCTTTTATGTTTCCTTTGCCTGATATATTAGTTGTTTCATATTTGAGGGATGGCCAAGTGACATTCCTTTAGTGACTATTATTTTAGCCAGTCTCATTCCCGTCTAAAGATGTTTGTGATGAATTTCTGACACATCTATTTACTCAGAGTCTACTCATGTCCAACAAAGCAGGAAAATAATAAGACTATATGGACTTAGGACTTAAAATCTATACCTGTAGAGAAGAAATGCCCCTCTCAATCTGCAATACCTGAAAAAGTTCTACCACCCCCAGTAGCAACAAGCACACCACATCTAATACTATTCTCCAATAAATGGAACTAGAGATCCTTAGAGAAATGGCTGATTCTAGGACTGAAGCAGGAAATATACAAGATGAGCCTAGAGTTCTCATAGTGCCATAATGTAAGGAAATTCTTAAAAAAAGAAATGATGGGGGCACGTCAAATGGTCACAGGAGCCAGCTAAAGAGCATCCAATGGCCAAAATAGGAATAAGTTGAGCAAAAAAAATTTAAACAGTGATTTTGGATTATAACCCAAAGTATAAAATAAATGTCAATGAGTGCTGATATAAATAAATGATTGTGTAAATAAATAAATGGAGATGAGACAATCTCCCCTGCAGAAGAATTCCAATAATGTGTGTAGATGCTCCACCCTCAAGGAGTGAAGTATAACCCCCCCCCCCTCCTTAAGTGTGGGCTGCACATAATAACCTCCTTCCAGTGAGGACAGTATGGGGGGCAGGGGAGAGTAACTTCACAGTGGATGAACCTGACAAACACTCCTTTTGTCCAGGTGATGGAGGTCAAGGTCAACAGTGGTAAGTCATGTGGGTAGTATGTACCCTTGGTATGTGATAAAAATGGCACTTTAGCTCTGTGGGCTTCTTCCCAAAAACCCAAACACCAGTCTAATCATGAGAGAAACATTAGACAAATCTCAATTGAGGGACATTTTACAAAATGCCTGGCCAGTATTCAAAATGGTCATCAACACTTTGCTGTACAGCAGAAACTAACACAACATTATAAAGCAACTATACTCCAATAAAAATTAATTTTAAAAAAAATGGTCATCGAAAAAATAGAAGTCTGAGAAACTGTCCCAGCCTAGAACAGCCTAAAGAGACATGACAACTACATGTAAGGTGGTGTCCTGGGTGGGATCCTGGAACAGAAAGGGCACATCAAGGCAAACTAAGGACGTCTGAATAAGTATGGACTATAAATGTGTCAGTATCAGCTCATTAATTGTAACAAATATTAATACTGTAAAATAATAATAAGGGAAGGTATGTGAGGAGTGTAGGGAAACTCACTCTACTATCTTCCCAATTTTCTGTAAATCTAAAATTGTTCTAAAAAATAAAGTTTATTTTTTAAAAAGCGCTACCCCTCCTTGAGCTCATATCCCTTCTGGTTATAACAGCTCATGAAAGATATTCAGGCATGTCCATCACTGTTTCCACAAAGGCCAACAAGACCTATGTGTGAATCTCTTCCCCCACATACACAGGAGCATTTGCTCCCAAATAAACCCTGTTCCCACTGCCGACCCCATGAAAGCGGAATTGAAAACTGGAATCTGTCCCCAGGGTTGTTTCACAGGTGTTTATTCCATACTCATTCAGTAGATGCTTACTGAGCCCCTTCTGGGTGCCAGGTACATGCTAGATGCTCATAACTCAAGGTAAACACAACTTCCCTGCTCTCTATCCACATGGAGTCCACACCACAGTGGGGAACAGACACTAAACAAGGAAATGCCATAAGTCACCTCTCAGATATCATGACAGTTACAGAGAAGGGGAAGTGCAGGCTGCTGGGAGGGGAGGGGGGCCGTGAAAGGGCAGGGAGGCTTCTCTGAGGAAGAAAAATTAAACTGAAGCCTACAGAGTCTGCTTTAAACTAGTTTGCTCTAATTAGTTCTTGGCAACTTGAATGGCACATATGGTGTTTGTGTAGGGTACAAGAGAATCTGGTCTTGATGTTCTTGTAAGCAGAGAAAGATGGGGCTCACCTGTGTAGGTAAATGATAATTGCCTAAGTGATATTCCTCTACAAAATTAATCTTCTTTATTGTTTTCTTTAACCCCAAAAGTAAGCACCAACATCCATTTATGAAAAACTCTATGGAGACAATAAAATGATCAGTGTTTGCCAGGGGTTAGCAGGGACTGAGGTATGAATAGGTGGAGCACAGAGGATTTTTAGGGCAGTGAAAATATTTGGTATGATACTGTAATGGTAGACAAATCATTATACACTCGTCTGAACCCATAGAATGGACAACACCAAGAGTGAACCCAATGTAAACTATGGAATTTGGGTGATTGTGATGTGTCCATGTAGGTTCATTAGTTGTAACAAATGTCCACGCTGGTGTGGGATGTTGTAATGGGGGAGGCTATGCATGTGGTGGGGGCAGAGGGTATATGGGAAACCTCTGTACCTTCCGCTTGATTTTGCCATGAACCTAAACTGCTCTTTAAAAAAAAAAAGTAGGGACTTCCCTGGTGGTGCAGTGTTTAAGAACCCACCTGCCAATGCAGGGGACACGGGTTCGATCCCTGGCCCTGGAAGATCCCACATGCCACGGAACTAAGCCCGTGTGCCACAACTACTGAACCTGCACTCTAGAGCCCGCAAGCCACAACTACTGAAGCCCGTGCGCCTAGAGCCCGTGCTCCGCGACAGGAGAAGTCACCGCAATGAGAAGCCCGCGCACCGCAATGAAGAGTAGGCCCCGCTCGCCGCAACTAGAGAAAGACTGCATGCAGCAACAAAGACCCAAAGCAACCAAAAATAAATAAATAAAATAAGTAATTTTTTTTTAAGTATTTTTTTTACAAAAAGTGACTGAGCACTATAAAAGATTCAAATAACATAGAAATGTACACTGCATAAAATGAAAAAAGCAAACCCTGATCAATTCCTTATCTTTGAATGAGCCATTACAATTAATTTTTATCTTTGAATGAGCCACTACAATTATAGTCTAGATTGTTCCTGTGCATGTATCTATCTACATGTGTGTATCTACCTATATGTTTTTGCAGAAATGAGATCATAGAATGCATAGTTTTGTAAATTTTTCCATTGACAAGCCTATCTTGTACATCTTCACTTGGTGGTACAACTAGGTTTACTCATTTGTCCTAGCAATGACATTCTTTCCTTCTTTAAACAATTCCCTCTTGATGGTCATTTGGATTGTTTCTTATTACCAAAAAAAAAAAAAATGTTACACTGAACTTATTTGTATATTTATTACTGTGATCTTTCTTGAATTTTTCTAAAGGGTAAATTGCTGGAGCAAAAAGTATACACATTATATATATTTTAATAAATATTGTCAAGTTTTTCTCAATTTTGCATCAAATTAACACTCAACAGCATATGAGAGTGCCAGTTTCCCTAAACCCTAATCAACCTTCAGTAATCAGTAATCAACCTTGTTAATTTTTTAATTTTACCAATCTCTGTGAAAGTAGCGCATTGTTTTGATTTTCATGCCTTAAATATTAGAAAGTTTAAAAATTCTAGTATCTGTTAAATGGCCAGTTGTATTTATTCTTCTGACTCTCCATATTCTCTCCATACTTTACTATTGGATTGTTAGTCTATTTCTTATTTATTTATAAGAGTTCCTTGTATACTGTGGAAAATAGCTATCTGTCTACTCTGTGTGTAGGGAATACATTTCTCCAATGAGTCCTTTTTCTTTGTTTATTCCCTCTCCCACTCTCCCGTCAGGGACTCTGAATGGCTAGAAGCCGTCTTTGATTTAAGGCAGGGATAAGGTTTTGTGGGAAAGACAGCCATCAAGTAGGAGAGTGTCTCAGTCTTAAACACCCGCATCTCCTCAGGTCACTGGCGGAAACTGTAGTGTCTGTGGTGCTCAGCTGTGTGGGGAAAATATTGGGAGGGAAACCATGATTGTGATGAAATGTGACATTCTGCAGTGAGCGGAGTGAGGGAGTCTACGCTGGTGAGTCAGTGGGTTTGTTGGCCGATAGGGAGAGTGACATGTCACAGCTTTAGGAAGAAGTGTTCCAGGTAGCCCGGCCTGGAAAATGCAGTGCTGACCACCAGCTGCTGGGAGCCTCGGATTACTGTGCAGCTCAGGGCCACGTCAGGCCTCTCCCAAATGCAGGTCCTCCCTGAATGCAGACCACCCACCCACGGCAGTCCCGGACCTACCAGACTACAGCCCTAAGGGCTGGGGATGGTCTGTACAGGAGGAAGCTCTAGCAAAGAGAAGCCAGGTCTTTATAAAGAAGGGGGAGCTTGTCCCAAAGGCTGGGACAGGTTCACTGAGAGGCTGAGAGGCATGGAGGAGACCATGGTCCCAACTGACCCCAGAATCAGAAGAAACTGTGGCAAGTCCTCCTGGGGCCCCAAGGTCATCATGGAGGACAGGTACCACACCGAGGTGGCAAGAGTCCTGTTTGGCATTTTTTGCTTCCAACAAAAAATGAAAGTTAGGCCTATTGCATCTGTTCTCCAAGGAACACCCCACCTTCAGTTCAGCTCCTGCAATGACAGACCCACCTTTACATTCTGAAGATCTCCGGGGGGTCCAGCTCCAATTGTGGCTCTGGGCTTTTTAATTTCTGGAAGGCAGTTCTTCCAGGGTATCTTTAAGAAATTTGAAAAAAGTTGTTGCCACGGGAGTTTCAATGATGCTAATCAATTTTCTGGCTGTCTCCTTCAGGCCACTGTCTGGTGGCATCATGCCTAAGAAAGGGGCCTCAGCTCTAATGACTTGGAAAATATCAGCAGCCTGGGGGAACTGGTGGTTAACGTGAAATCTGTGTGACGTTGAAGGCCTCCATCTAGCAGACTACAGAGTCCCCCATCCAAACCAGTCAGCTGGGTATGTTCCAGAAGGTTAGGTGTGTTCCATGGCCATGTGTGCGGTATATAATTATGCCTTCCAGGAGATTTCTTTCAAATGTAACTTCCCAAATACATAGAGATGGTGTTGATAGGTACCCACACATATGCACACCTGTAATATTTCAACATTCAGAAGGACAAGATCAAGAAACTTTTAAATGAAAACAGTCTATGAAGACCATTTTTAGGAGCCACTTTAAAGATCCTTACAACAGTTTCATGAGGTCTGTCCTTATTAACATCGTCATTGGGATCATGAGAAATCGGAGGTACTGAGAGGTTGGGTAACTTACCCAGCTTCACACAGTGGGGGAGGGGAAAGCCAGGATTTCAACCCCAGCAGGTGCCCAGCTGTGAGTGCTCAAGATGAGAACCAGGTGGGAAGTGCCCTACAGGTTCCAAAGCACTGCCCATTGTTCACCTCAGGCTGTCTCCAAACTGACCTGAGAGGCGAGGATTCCCCACTCTACAGAGAAGAAAACCAGCTCAGAGAGGTGAAGAAGTGAGGATGGAAAGGGTGCTTGATACAAAATTGTGGCAGCTGGGTTTGATATTGGCATGCGGTCTTCTCTCAGTCCTTCAAAGCAGTCTTACCTCCAGGGAAATGCTCCAGAGCTGGGTATTTCCCCCTGAATGAACCCCAGCCCCAGGAAAGCCCCTGTGTCCCATCCCCAGGCAATCTGCCTTCACCTCTCAGAGTCTGTCTCAAGGGGTGAGGCAGAAGTTCCCCCACTCTCCTCTTTGAAGCTGTTTCACCTCAGAAGTTTCTCATTTGGATCAAGAACTCAGATCTGAAACATAGGCTCCTCAAGGCTCCCCCTTCTCAATGGTAACCCGCCCCACTCTTAGCCCAAAATAATTCTCACCCAGCCCAATCTGAGACGTGGACCTCCAGGTCCCCCCACCCTGATTCCTAGCCTAGGCCTCTCCCACATCGGCACCTTGCCCCTGATTTCTCACCCAGATCACGGATCTCTCACTCAAAATGAGCTCATTTTGCCCAGGATTTAGTTCCTAATAGCTGAATCCTGGTTTACACTTGTGCTGCCGCCCCAGCTATCAACCTGCCACCCCTTCCCCGTTTCTCTGGTTCGACCCGTGTGCTCAATCTCAGAGTGAAAGGAAAAGACTCACGGATCTCGCAGCACCACCTGCAACCAGCACCGAAGCCTCCCTCAAAGCATCCTTCCGCCCTCCCGACTGGCCGCGCAGCGCCTGGGCACTAGTGCCACCTGGCGGCTGAAGATCAAACTGCCGCTAGTGATTTCCCGAAAGGAGGCCTTCCAACAGCACGTCAACATTCTACAAACAAAACAAAACAAAAAAAACGTGATGAGCGCCTATTGTGTGCAGTACCCTGAATACAAAGACAGGAAGCAAAGTCATTGTCCTAGAGGAGCCCGTAGTCTAGCAGGGAGGTATAAGCAGAAATCATTTCAGCGCAGGTTGTATGTGCTACAGTACATTTTCTTTCATCTAGGAGAGGATAGCAAGCAACACGTGAAAACTGAAATAAAGCAGGAAGGCCTCTTGGAGGAGGCGTGCAGGATGACCCGCAAAGGGCAGGTGGAGCACACACAGACACCGGGAGAGGAAGGGGCTGCAGGAATGGGAAGAGATATAGCTTGGGGGGGGCCTGTGGCCCAGGTCTCTGTTCCTGATGGAAGCCAAGGCAGATGTAAACTGGAGGAGACTGGTCCAACGTGCTGTGTGTGGGATGCAGGCTCCTAAGTCTGCATGTGAATGCTTTAAGGATGTGAGAAATGGCGAAAGCAATGGCCTTACAGTTAATTTAAAAAGGAAAAAAAAAAAAAAAAAAGGAAAAAATGAGCTTCTCAAGCATCAAAATTTACCAGAAGCATGACAGTCTGAGGGGGAAAGGACAAAAGGGGAGTAAGTGAGCTTATTGCCTGCCTAGGTTTTCCCCAGATCCCTCCTCACACATCTCCAGGGGTTCAAGTAAGGTTGGGGGTCTCAGTGTAGGGGAGGGAAGCAAACGGGACTGGGTGGGGGAGAAATGACTCCCTCCACAGCCCCTTCCAGCCAAACAATTCAGTGTGCAGAGGGCTGATGTGAATGCGGGGGATGGTGGGTCACGTGGCCAGGTGCTAACAGGATGGACTTTCACAGCAGGAGTCGAGGCAAGGGTAACGGGCAGAATCAGCCACAGTGAGTTCCCGGTGAACCGACCACTCAGATCAAGGCTCCGCCAGCCAAGAGGAGGGGTGTGGAGAAGCCCCACACGCAGCGCAGCAGAGCCGGGCCAAGCAGACCGGGGCTGAGGCCAGGAGAGCAGGGCCAGCGGGACCCAGGGAATGTGGACAGAGCCCAGTGTCACAGCCACATCCACGTGATGAAAACGCAGGAGAGCAGCAAGACTAATACCTTCCACCAAGAAGACTGTGGCCCCGGTCCGGCCGCAGGCGGGGTCTGTGGCCTCCATGGGAAAGGGAGCCCTGAGGCCAGGACAGCCTTTTCCACTTGTGTCCTCAGGCCTCCCACAGGCCCTTCAGGTCGCGGGTGCCGAATAAATGTTTCCTGGATGTGAGGATGATGCAGCTTCCACCTGAAACCACCAAAGAATTCCTGTAACAGGCATCACTGAAGATAAAGGCCCCTTGGCCTCCGAGCTCCCCTTTCCCCCGAAGGAATTCCTGACTCGTCAGTGCTCAGAGGCGCCTGCCTGCTTTGAACTCTGCTCCTCGGCCTGCCAACCACCCAGCTCCCAGAGGTCCTAACAGCCAAGGCTGCCTCGGCCCACTTCTCCTGACCTAACCCCTTGAGCACCAGCTTCACCCCTGCCCCAGCGCGGCCCAGACCCAGGACCAGTGCAGGCTCAGGACTGGGGACAGAGATTGCGGGCTAAGAGCCTGGTGTTCCTCTCAAACCTGAGCACAGGACTTCATCCACAGATTCAGTGAGCGCTGGTTGCCTGTCGCCCAGGCCTCTCAGCCAGAAACAAAACTGAACATTCCGGAGCTCATTCCGGTTTTCCTAGACACCACCCCAACTGGTGTTGGGGGTTCCTCCTCCTGGGAGAGTCTGCACCCACACTCAACATCCCATGAGGTCCTTAGCTCTATCCCTGGGGCAGAGGGCTTACAAATGTCCCACGTCCCCCAAGTCCCTGGCACTGGGCTGCCTGCACTCCCAGAAAACTCTAATAAATTGCTGGCACCTAACTCACTGCCTGTCCCCTTGCTGTCAAGGCTGCTCTCACCCCTTGCCCTGTAAGAAGGGAGCAGAGTCCTTCTTCTGTAGCACAGCCCCAATCTGTGTGTCCAGCAAATCACTGAGGCCCAGCCACTGATTTCCATGTGATGATGAGAGAGCCAGGGTCACTTCCTCTTCTCTTCTTGCCAACTTCTCTTGGTAAGTTTCCCTGATAAAACCTGTCCCTTAACCCATACAAATTTTCAGGAATTCTTCCTGAGATCTAGTGTATAATGGTGGTAATCACAAAAGACTCACCTTGCAAAATGTCACAAGACACTGGAAACTGTGCAGTGGGGACACAAAGGTGATTTTTAAAGGGGGGACGAAATGAAAGAGAGGGGGGATTAAAAGCTGTTCCTGCAGATGCCTGCTCTGCCCACCACTGCCCTTCTCCAAGCCAGGAAGCTTCCCTGCTTCCCCACCTCCCTGCCTCCTACCCCACACGTTCATCTGGACTCTCCTTTCCAGATTTCATTCTCTTGCCTCAACTTCTTTGAGAAACTGTCAGAAAGTCTGGGTAGTCAACCTCCTCCGAAATACTGATGAAATCTTCCCATATCCTTGTGTAAAGATCCACCTACTGAAATGTGAAGCTGCACTGCCTTGTCAGTGAAGGGTCTTAGTGAAGAATGATGGGTGGGAGATAGAGGGGTGGGCTCTGCCTGTCTTATTCTTGAAGAAAATCCTAAGAACCCTCACAGGAGTGGGGAGCTGTGTGAACAGCAGACGATAATATGCTGAGACTGCTCTGTCCCTGGTGGCCAGGGGGACAGAATCTGGATTCCAGGAGGTGGTAAAAAGTGGTGGTAGCAGGATAGGAAGCAGATCAGTACTGGGGTTGGAAGTGTAGAGAATCCTGCTTAGAAATGGAGCTGGGCCTGTGTCATAGAGGGAGGTTAAGAATGAAACAGTATTAAATGCCTACTATGTGCAGGGCACTGTGACAGGAGCTTATATACGTTCTCCCTCATAATCCCTATAACTTAACTACCTGGTCTAAAGAAATGTATGCACCTGGCTCCAGGTGACACAAGAAAAAGGCTCCTGGACCCTAGAGAATATCATACTAAGTGAAGTAAGACAGAGAATGACAAACATTATATAATACCACTTCTATCTAGAATCTTAAAAAAAAATACAAACAATAAATAAATAAAAATAAATAAATAAACAACAATACCTGTAAAAATGGTACAGATGAACCGGTTTGCAGGGCAGAAGTTGAGACACAGATGTAGAGAACAAACATATGGACACCAAGGGGGGAAAGCTGCAGGAGGTTGGGGATGGTGGTGTGCTGAATTGGGCGATTGGGATTGACATGTATACACTGATGTGTATAAAATTGATGACTAATAAGAACCTGCAGTATAAAAAAACAAACAAAGAAAACAACTAATACTAAACTTTCATTGGGTTATTTGTATGGAAATATGTTAATATAAATGTTTCAGACATTACATGAAATTTCTAAAAATCTTATATGTTCTGGTATAATGTTATAAGTCATAATCCTAGTTATTACTTTAAAATGTATATCTCAGAAATAACTAATTTTCTTGTCAACTGCATTATTATGAACTTTCATCAAATCTTTAACCGTGGTCATTTTTAAGTCTTTTGTCATTTACAGACAGTTCTGGGTGTACTCTGCTGCTTTTGCAAATATGTTCCTATAAAAGGGTTTCATCCTCAAGAAATTCATGGAAAAGACTCTGACAAGTACAGGTTTCTGGTAACTGACTGTACTGCTGAACTGTATGAATAAGCATTTTCAGAACTCTAATGAAAAACTGATGAACTTATAAAAGTGCTAACAAAAGATCAAGATAAAAAAAAAAATTAATTACATGGGACTGAGTGAACTGATGAGGATGAGTATAATTTTTGTGACTTTCTGTTAGAATTTTAAAAAAAAAAAATCCCCAAAAAAAAAAAAAATACAAATGAATCTCTACACAAAACAGAAACAGACTTGCAGACATAGAAAACAAACTTATGATTACCAAAAGAGAAAGGGATACAAACTACTACACATAAAAAAGACAAGCAGCAAGGATTTACTGTACAACACAGGGAACTATATTCAATATCTTGTAATAATCTATAATGGAATATAATCTTTAAAAAAATAATGGAATCACTTTGCTGTACACCTGAAACAAATACAATATTGTAAAGCAAGTATACTTCAATTTTCAAAAAATGAACAACAACAAAATAAAAGAAGACAGGAAGAGGGTAAAGTAGAAAGAAAAAAAGAAAAGGGTCCCGTAACATTGGGTGAAAGAAAGCAGAGAGGAGAGAACACAAACTCTGTGCCTTCACTTGTGTGAATCCCCAAAACAGGCAGCATAAACCACCATGTTCACGGATGTCTACTGAGGTGGTCAAACTATAGAGAAAAGCAAGTGCTTATCTCTGGGGAGGGGGACCTTGTGATTTTTAAGGGACACACAGAGACTCCTGGGGCACTGGGGTGTTCCATCTTGTGAACTTAGGTGCTTACATTGAGTACTTTTTATAATAATTCATTAAGCTACACATTTATTGCTATATACTTTCTGTGTGTTATTTTTCACAATCAAAAAGTCTTTAACAAAAGAATATTGTGGATAACTGTTGGGCATTAAGTGTTTCCAGTATTTGGGGGATTTTGTTAGGATTCATCACAGATGTGGGTAATGAGACAGATGGTATGAACATTTTACAGCTCTTGATGCATATTGCAGACCCTATGTGGTCTCACGGTTTAATTTGCATTTCTACGACTACTAGTAAGTTACAACATGTTCTCAAATGTTTCTTAGTTGGTTGTATTTTTTATTTTGTGAATGACCTATACATATCTTTGAATATTACCCTTTGGGGAAATCCAGTCATGTTTGGGATGCTGAATCCTCGGCATTTTGAGGGCAGAGAGGTGTCCATGGAGAGGAAGATACTAAAAATACCAAAGGGGCGGGGGTCACTGGAGGGCGCAGCTGGTGTCCCTTCCCCAGGCTGCAGACGCAGAGCTGTGAGAATCCTTTCTGTTTGGCTCCACCCATCCTGTGTCCCCTGAAGCAGCTCATGGGACAGGTCCTGGGGATACAGTGAGCAGACTTCATATCTGCCTGAGAGGAGCAGGTCCAGAGGGGCAGCAGACAAAACAAAACAAGGTAACTGAGACACGGGGCTGGATGGGACACACACGGTGATGGAGGGTAGACAATACACACAGGCAGGGTTGGGGAAACGAGCACTTGAGCTGGGCCAGGAAGGAGTGTGGAGAGGGGGGGATGGGGGCGGGGGAAGCTGAAAGAACTGTGAGCAAATAGAGAACTGCGTGGAATGGGTGAAATGTCGGGCACGTTTGAGACTAGTCTGGAGACACTGGAAGAGACCACAAAGGCCCTGGATGCCACACGCAGAGTTAAGATTTATCTTGTAAGTCAGCATTTCTAAAGTGTGTGATGTCAGAATGCTAATTTAGCAGAACAGTTAGGGCTTTTGTTTGATAAAAGACAGAAGGAATGTGAATCCCATGGTCATACGTGTTGTGAAATACCAGACTGAAGAATTTAAATTAATGTTCCCACTGGAGTAGGGGCTATGAATATCTCAGAAGGGATCAGTCTGTACATTTCCTAAACTTCTCTGATCTCTGCCTACCTTTCTGGAGGAGCATTTCTCAGAACTGATGCTCCATGGAGCACACTGAGAATTTCTGACATGGGTAAATTGGGTGTCAGTTTGTGAACACAGTGAGTGCAGGAGCCAAGCTATGTTGTATTCTCTCCACAATCCTCGCCTTCTTCTCGCCCTCCCCACCTGTGAAAGCTCATCAGCAATGTGATCCTTTCGATGAATCCCTATTTTAGTAACACAACCACTTCTACTCACTAAATATGAGCTATTAGGGCAAAACTTTTCTTGGTCTACTTAGGCTGCCATAACAAAATGACAGAGGGAATTCCCTGGCGGTCCAGTGGTTAGGACTCCATGCTCACTCTGCCGTGGGCCCGGGTTCAATTCCTGGTTGGGGAACTAAAATCCCACAAGCCACATGGCCAAAAAAAAAAAAGAGAGACTGGGTGGCTTAAACAACAGAATTCTCATAGATCTGGAGGCTGGAATGTCCAAGACCAAGGTGCCAGCTGATTCACTTCCTGGTGAGAGCTCTCTTCCTGGCTTTCGAAGGCCACCTTTGTGCTCTGTCCTCACATGGCAGAGTCAGACAACTCTCTGGTTTCTCCTCATAGGAGGGCAACTAATCCCATCATGAGAACCCCACCCTTATGACCTCCTCTAAACCTGATTACCTCCCAAATGCCCCATCTCCAAAACCATCAAATAGGGGGTTAAGCCTTCAACATATGAATTTGGGGGACACAACTCAATCCATAACAACCTGTCTGCCCCCAGTCCAGACCCTCCTCAATGGTACACTCATTCCTTCAACAAACTGGTAACAAACTTCTACTATGTGCCAGTCACTGCTCCAGGTGCTTAGGATACACCCATGAATGAATCCAACAAAACCCTCTACCCTCATCATTCCATTAGAAGGAGGAAGACACTACACAACAGTCATGATAAATAAGGAAATGGTATAGTGTGTTAGAAGGTGATAAGGGCTCTGGGACAAGCAGGGTAGGGAGGATCCAGACCTGGGAGAGTGGTTTTAATTTTACATCAGAAGGTCAGAACAGGCTTCATCAAAGGAAAGACTTTTGAGAAAAGACTGGGAGGAGGTGACGGAGTGGACATCTTAAGGAATAGCTTTCTTGGTGGAGGTGACAACCCTTGTAATGGCCCTCAGGGGGGACCGTGCCTGGTGTGTTCCAGGAACAGGAGGCCAGCGTGGCTGGAGCAGATGTGAGTGCAGGCAAGAGGGGAAGGAGATTCTGAGATCAGAGAGGTAACGAGGAGCCAGATCAGATCCATCTTGACCTGGAATCTCAGGATGCCCATGCCAGAAGGGGCCTCAAAGACTGCATGATAACCCACCACTTGCTGGTCAGGTGAGAAAACGAGGTGGACAGAGTCGATGGGCACTGGAATAGAACTTGGTTCCTGTACAGTTTCTCAAAGCCAGGTCTTGCTAGTGAGGACCTTGCCTGGGTCCTGTGCAGGGCTGTGCTCTCCACTCGGTCCAGGACAGACCACTCCAGTGGCCACAGCAGCAGGGCAGGGAGACTGGGTGGCTGCCGCTGCAGCACTGTCCACCAGGGGGCGCTGGCCCAGCGCGCAGCTTCTCCCTTCATCCCCGGAAACTCCCTGATCTTGGCTCCGCAGGGCTGTCGCCACCTGGCTCTGTCCCCACCTCCAGCCCACGCAGCGGCTCCTTCCCACCCAGGCTTGCCCCCTTTGTCTCAACCAACCTCCCTGCCTCTCCTTCTCCCCCTCCCCCTCGCCCTCCCCCCCCCCCTTCCCTACCGGGTGGGACAGCCCAGCCCCAAGAAGAGCTCTGAGAAGGGGACCCCGCCTGGCTTTTGAGGGGCGGAGGAGTGGGAGATGAGGAAGGGGTGGCGGAGGGCGGGGCGGGGCGGGGCGGGGGGGAATGTGCACAGTCACCAGTGTTGTCTGCCCTGCTCCCCGGGGGCTGGCTCTTGCTCTCTCCCGGTTGTGTTTGCTGCTGGGGGGTCCCCAGGGGCTCATTTGGAGCCCGGGAACAGGGCAACCGGGGAGTAAGGGCAGAGGCGAGATTCGGAGAGGAGAGCGGGGGCCTCTGCCCGCCAGAGCCCCTGGGAAAGGAGGCCGCTCCCCCCAGCCCCACTCGCAGGGCTTATCACCTTCCACAGCCTCGGAGAGGCGGAGACCGCGGCACCGGAGAAAGACTTCCAGGCACCCTCCTTCCCTGCCCCCGGTGCCCGATGTGTCAGGACGAGGCCGGGGTGGACTGTGCCCGCACGCCGCTCTGCTCCAGGCCACCCTGGGTCCTGCAGGGCTGCGGCGGGCGGTGCTGCCGCGGCCCCTTATCGACGCCCTGTGCCCAGGCCACACCCGCCTGGCACACACACCCAGCGGGGAGAGGAGAAACGTCCAGAGAGCCCCTACCCCACCGCTGCACAGGCCGGGGACGGGAGGGAAAGCCAGGACGGCTGATGCGGGGGCGGGGGGGGTCGGCGCCGAGTCTCTCTGCCCCACTGTCCCCAGCGTCTCCTGCGTCCTCTTCCGCCACCCTGACCGCGCTCTCTGGGCCTCTGAGGCCTAAACCCCCAGACCTGAAGAGCAGAGGTCAGCGGGAGTCCCCAGCTGACCAGGGAAACAGGCTTCTCCCCTGACCCTTGGTCTTGCTCAGCAGCTGGCCCGAGGCCAAGGGCAAGGTTTCCCCTCTCCAGAGGACGACTTCCTGCTGGCCAGGGGCCGGGGAAGTCCCAGAAGCCGAGCTTCCCCTGCCCTCCAGGGACTCACACCCGGCCCGGCCAGGCCGGGGAGCTGCTGGGCCCTCCCACAGCAGAGCGGGCCGGGGGCGGGGGGAGGGGCTGAGGGCCCGGGGGGAGGGGCTGGGGCGGGACCGGGGGGAGAGGGGCAGGGGGGACGTCAGGGAACAGGGTCAGAAGCCCAAGAGGGAGGGAGAGGGGCCCTCGTTCACCCCTTCACTTCTGGGTATGGGGTTGCATCACTGGCATCCCGCTCAGGGGAGGGGCTGAGGGCTGGCCGGACAGTGGAGGGAGGGGAAGGGAGGGGGCTTGGAGACAGGGAGGGGCGGGTGCCCGATTTGTCTGTCAGAACCAGGAGGAAGGGATCGTGATGGGCTAAGGGGAGGGAGGAGACAGCTGGCAAGGCCCACTCTTCCCCAGGCGCTGGGACTGGTGGTCCCGCCCTCCCCCCTTCACAGTCGGCTGGGGTGGGAAGATGGGGAAGGGAGGAAGGAGAGAGTGAGAGAGAGGGCTGTCCACGTGGCAGAAAGCGAAGCCCCCGCAGGAGAGAAGGCAGCGTGCATGGGGTGGTGCTGGGCATTAGAATGGTTATTCTTGTCCTGTTTCCCTAGAGATCTCCTTCGGGCCCCCTCACAACAGCTGTGATGTATTCCTCCTCCAGCTCCCCTGCTGACGGCTTAGGGGACCAGGCCCAGAATCCCAGCCAAGGGCAGGAAGCCTAGTCTTCCCTGCAGTGAGCACCCCCACCCCACATTCTGTCTCCCTCCTTTGCAGCTAACTACCCTCCTGACCAAGCTGAGCCTCCTCCTCCAGGAAGCTCTCCTAGACTGACCTCCCCACACCCCCTCATTCCAGGCTCTTCTTCAATCCGGCCACAGTGACCAGACACCCATTTCTCTCCTGGGCGCTGATAGGTGGCTGTGTAAGTGTTCTGTGGTTTCCTGGGTGTGTCTCGGGTCTCCCATTAGTAACAAGTCCAGGGCAGGGACCTTGACGTCTGGTCACAAGCCAGTCCATGTGGGGAGGGGGTGGGGGAGCCGCCAGTGGATTTTCACAGCCCCGGATCCTAATTAAAGGGTCCCCATCTCTCCATCACAACCTGCCTAAGCCTGACCTTTGCATCTCCCCTTCCCCACTTTCTTCTCAAACCCAAACCATCAGCCTCTCCCAACTTCCGGTTTTCAGTTAACAGGTCCACACTTCTCCCACCCACCCAGGCTGGAAACCTGGAGTCATCTTGACTCCTTCCTCCGACAGCCCAGATACAGGCTCACATCCAGCCCTGCCTTTTCCAGCGCTCCAACTCCAGTCACCTCACTTCATCTCAAGTCAGCAAGCATTCTTGATCACCTGCCAGGGCCTGACTGGTGTCAGGTGCTGGTACACAAAAGATGAGTAAGGCCCAGGCCTTGCCCTCGAGGGCGTCACCGCAGTGTTAGTCGCACTATAATAAGTCCTATACTGGAAGCACAGAGAGCTTTGGAGTTGGAGAGATGCATTTCCACTGGGGAGATGAGAAAGACAGTCTGGACTCACCAGTGACTGGCTGGGTGGCCTTGGACAAGTTACTTAACCTCTGAGCCTTTGTTTCCTCAACAACAATAGGGGAATGATAAAAACCCTTGCCGGACTTGGGAGGATTAACTGTAATAATAGCTAACATTTGTTAGCTCTCATTAGGTACCAAGCCCTCTCCTAAGTGTTTTATAGGTAACAGGTCATCTTGTCCTTGCAGCCCCCTGTGAGGTAGGGGACACCATCATCCCTATTTTCAGATGAAGAAGCTGAGGCTCGAGGAGGTTAAGCACATTGCCGGAGTGAGCCCAACTAAAAAGGACTGATGCCAGGATTTGATGCAAGACATTGTTTCATAACGATCATACTCACCTATGCAAGTTTATTTTCAAAATAATTATAATAATAACTAACTTTTTTCTTTTTTTTTTTTTTTTTTTGAGCTCTACTCTGTGCCAGGCTCTATGTTGATAACTTTACTTGCATTTAATCCTTAGAACAACCTTAAATGGCAGATATTATCGTATTGTAAGAAAAAAGAGGCTCAGAAAGGTTAAGTAATGCCCCAGGTCATGCAGCTAGGTCCCTGGAGAGTTAAACTTGACCCCAAGTCTGTCCAACACCAGAGTTTTCTCTTCTGCCCTGCACCCTCCCGTGGCTCAGCCTGTCTGCTCACCTCCCGAGCTCACACAGTCACCATGCTTGTTAATGTCCACCCCCCACCAACTCTCCACATCACCTCTGATTCTGAACACCTCCACAGCTCAGATTCCCACCCACCATTCAAGGCCCAGCGTTTCTGGAAGCCCTCCACACTGATTCATTCAAGCCCACCCTGGCGTCTCTTCCAGACAGCACGTAGCACATTTGTGGCATGTATTTTGACACTTGATCATATTTAAATGACAGTGTAATTATATATTATTTGGCTTTGTCTTCTAATTATTTAATATTTAGAAACCGTATATCCCCAATCAGTGCAAAACTTCCTTGAGTGCAAGAACCTTAACTTTCCCTTCACTTATTCTGTCTCCTCCCCCCCCCACCCCATCCCTTCGCAGACTGCTAGGCACACAGCAAGTGCTCCTTAAATAAACAGAGATGTAAAAGGCATTGAAGAGGCAGGAATTCCTAGATGATTAATCACCTTCGTATCTTATTGTACGGGTGCATAGCTATACAATATGTAACCCCGGGCAGACAAGCATAAACCTCACCTGAAGGCAGCTTCTCCCTAGGATTCTGGGAGCTAGGGTCCTTTGAGGATAGATCAACCAAAGGACAGCTTTACTGTCCCCTCCCCACTGGCAGTGCCAATTCCTTGTCCTTCCCTCCCTATCCTCCCTGGATGAGGGTGCTAAGAGATTTACCTGAGGGGAGGAGAGGGGTAATGGTGGGACAGAGAGGGCGCACAGGGGCCGCTGACAGCACTTAAGCCCAATGTGTCTGACCCTCCTGTGTCTCTGCAGTGACCCACACAATCAGGCCGGGTTTCGGGAGTTGGTAACCCACACAGAGGCACAGCGTCCAGCCCTCAGAAGGTCCCCGCAAATGAAGGTGAAAACATAGCCTGGGCTCCTTCCTGGCTCTGCCACTTATGAGTGACAAGGGAGTTATGGGGCAATTTGCTGACCTCTCTCAACAGGCTCTTAGCTTTGTCTTACAGTTCCATCGTTTCCTCATCTATAATGAGCAGATTCCCCTTAGTGTTTCCACGAGGGCCACGTGAGAAGATGCATGTAAAGAGCTTCATGCAGTGCCTGTAGCATTGTAAGCACTCAACACAGGGCAGCCATCGTGGGTGCTGTTGTGATTATTGCTGAGATGGGAGACACAGATGGGAGTTGCGAATGTACATGGAGCTGGAAAGAGCTGGAGGTTTGGCCTTGGGACCAGACAACTCATACTTGGGGTCCAGAGATCAGGGAAAGAGCTCCTAAGGGTCCAGGCCTCCCGCCATTATTAACTACCCTTTCCCTCCCTCCACTTTTCTAATCATACCTCTCCTGCCTCCTCAGCAAGGGTTGTGCTCTATCTCCAGTAGTTTTCTTATCATGTCTTCAACATAAGCATTGCTTGTCTCTGCTTCCGAAACTTTGCACAAAACATTCTTTCCTAGATAATTCTCCCTCACTCCTTCCCAATACATGCCTATCACCTCCTCCAGGAGGCCTTCTTGACTCGGCCTCTCTACTCCTCTCCTTGATTTCAGGGGCAGCCTCACCTTGCAGTCGCTCAGACCTTGCTTAGTCATGGCCTCCCGCCTCCCCACCCACTGGAGGAAGCAGATGCCATATCCCCCATCTTGAATGTAAATGCCTGAGGGCAGACAACTGGCCCCTTTGAAATTCTCCCCACTGCATCAGAACGCCTCTTTCTGAGCTATGAGCTCCGTGTAAGCCCACCTCTCCGTGCTCCGTTTTCAAAGACAGTGAAACACACCTGCCCCTTCTCACTTTCTCAGAGTGATAGAAGGTAACTCAGAAAAGAAGGCTGAACATCTGGGAATCAGGGTTCCAGAGAACAGCAAGATAATCATGATTTAAATGTGCTTCTGAGGGCTTCCCTGGTGGCGCAGCGGTTGAGAATCTGCCTGCCAATGCAGGGAACACGGGTTCGAGCCCTGGTCTGGGAAGATCCCACATGCCGCGGAGCAACTGGGCCCATGAGCCACAACTACTGAGCCTGCGCATCTGGAGCCTGTGCTCCGCAACAAGAGAGGCCGCAATGGTGAGAGGCCCGCGCACCGCGATGAAGAGTGGCCCCCGCTTGCCACAACTGGAGAAAGCCCTCGCACAGAAACAAAGACCCAACAAGCCAAAACTAAATAAATTAATTAATTAATTAAAAAATACATATATATTTAAATGTGCTTCTGTCCTCAGCAACAGGGGCGAAGGAACATCATGGTGCAGTAGAAAAATCCTTCTGGAAAAGAGCCCAGGAGAGCCAGG
Organism: Balaenoptera ricei; assembly: GCF_028023285.1. Lineage (NCBI taxonomy): Eukaryota > Metazoa > Chordata > Mammalia > Artiodactyla > Balaenopteridae > Balaenoptera > Balaenoptera ricei. Next base: position 114,660,593 of record NC_082639.1, on the reverse strand, counting down.
ATCTGATTCCAGCTCCACTCCTGACATGTTGGGTTACCTGAGCAAAGAACTTCTCCATGACTCAGTTTTCCTGAGTGCTGAGGCTGGTGCCTATACGTCCCAGACTGCATATGGCTCGCCCTTCCAAGATCCCTTGGGCTTGGGCGAAACTTTTATTTGTCCACTTATGATTGTAGGAAAATAGAGCTGGCCCTAAATGAAACTGTCAAGATCTGAAAACTATGTTTTACAGACCTTTCTGTTCTTTCATCCCAGATCCCTTCCACCCGCTTCCAATAGTCAGTGGGAGAAGAGGGGAAGACCCCCTCTCCCAAATATTTCCCTCATTTTTTCCATCTAAACATGAAATAATTTGAGTAGTAGAGTCTTGCAGGAGTGAGGTGAGTTTCAGTCAGTTGCCTTTCCCAGGTCAATTGAACTTTAGGCCTTTAATCAGTAATAGTGATATGACTGACTGTATTCCCTATTCCAATAATGATCTCTAAGAATATTTTGATGGAGAGATCCTAGGGAGCCCTTTATCCCTGAAATTCTTTGTGCCTATTCAAAATATTGCAAATAAACCTTATTTTGTGCTTATTTGGTTCTGTTATCTATTGCTGTATAATAAACCACCCCCAACTTTAGCTGTCTAAAACAAGAGCCATTTTATTATATCTCACAATTTTGTGGGTCAGGAACTTGGACAGGATTCACCTGGGTGATTCTTCTGCGCCACGTGGCACTGAATGGAGTTACCCAGTGGTATTCAGCTGGGGGCTCAGCTCAGCTGGATGGTCCAAGATGACTTTTCTCATATGTGTGGTATCTTGCCTGAGATGCTGGAAAGACTGATCTTAGTTGGGTGCCTTTCCCTTTCCATGTAGTTTCAGGGTCTTTGCACATGCTTTCTCTAGCAGGGGGACCAGACTTCTTAAACAGTAGCTCAGGGTTCCAAGAGAAAAAGGTAGAAGCTGCAAATCCTCTCAAAGCCTAGGCCCAGAACTCTCACGGCGTCACTTCTGCTACACTCTGTTGGTCAAAGCAGTCAGAGGCCAGCCAACATTCAGGAGAAGGGGAAATAGATCCCATCTCTCCAGGAAGGAGTATCCAAGAATTTGTGGCCATCTTTAATCCACCACCCAGAGTAACCTGATGGGGACTCAGAAGGAAGGATGTGTGGGAGAGGAAGTGAGGGACCTGGGATGAAAAAGGCTACGGAGAGTTTCTTGATGTAAAAGTTGAAGTTTCAGACTTGGCTGCGGTCCCTGAAGAAGGTAATAAATACCTCAACCTCCTGGATATCTCTTCTCTCTATACCCCAAACCTAGCCTAGCCTGGTAAGATCCCAGGAGTTTGGCTAATTCAAAATCCAGCCTATGGTCTAGAACCCACTCTACCCAAACGCCTAATCGTTTTCTAGGATCCTCTATTCCCCACCTCCTATCACCTCCTGTCTTCTCCTTTTCTCCTAAGGAATTCAGACCCTGCACATCTTATCCTTACTATCTCCCAGGACTAGTTTCTCTAACCAGTAATCACCACCTTGCATTTAATGAGCACTTCCTTTGTACCAGAGTCTGTGCTAAGTGCTTCAAATTCATTATTACGTTGACTCCTCGCAACAAGGCATTACTCTCATTTTACAGATAAGGAAATTGAGATCCAGAGAGATTATGCAACACACCTGAGCTTGTATGCTCCAACTCAAAAGTGCAGGCTTTAATTACCAGGTTATACATCTACTCTTCCAATTGTCTACCGTTTAAATGACCCATCCGTGTCTTTATGGGATGTGAGGGTTGGAAGGCCCTCAACATGCTAAAACGAGGACCCCGTTAGAAGGCAAGAGAGGGGAGGAGGAAACTCAGGGACCCCAAATCCTTAAAGATGGGAATGCAAGGAATATTCTCTGTTGAAAAGTTATGGTCAAGGTTTCTGTCTGAATTTATGCCATGGCGTGTGAGTCAGTGGTGAGGAGAAATCTGTACGTGATACCACAGAAAACTGGTTACAGAGAGATAAAACAGAACTAACTAAGCAGGAAGAGGGAAACTGAGCAGTTCAGCTGGCAGTATAAAAGCACCAGAGTTACACCTCGCTTAACTGGAAGTCAGTTTCTGACAACCCCAATTCTGTGGAATGAGGCACCAAATCCAGAAGTGAAAAAGGCCTTTAAGCACCCAAAATAGCTAACACAAAGCTCTTGAACCAAAACCAGATCCTTAGCGCTCCACACAGAGCCTTACTGAGTTACACTGTACAAAGTTTCTAAGAGGCTGACCTCTGGCTTCCCAACCCATGGCCCTGGGAGGACAAGGTGGGTGTGGGTGAAAGGCCTTCTGAGAGGGAAGTGTTTTGAGAGCAAAGAGACAGCAAACAACTTAACAGCAAAGGACAACAGGACTCGAAAGTAGACACAGCATTGTGCTATATGTCACTTCACTTTAGAAAAAGGATTATAATGCCTCATTGTCTGGTGTCTGATGGTTTATCAAGCCCTTTCACACACATTATCTCATTTCAACTCCACAGCAAGCCTATGAAGTAGGCGCCAAGGAGAAAAAATTACACAGAGAGGCTTAGTGACTTTTCCATGGTCACACAGATTAGCGAGCAGTGGAGCTAGGAATAAAACCAGGTTTTATGATGTCTAACACAGGCCTTTCCCTCTACACCATGACCCAGCCTTTTCCTCTACACCAGGATGCCTCCTTTTTCATAATGAGGGCTGTGAGTCATTAAGAAAAGTTTAGTTTACACCTAGTAGATTCTGTTGAACAAGACAGGGAAGTAAGTAATACATTTTTTAAATTTTTTTATTAAAAATGATACAAATAGACAAAGGTTGGCATTTAGGATAAAGTTCAGCTTTCTCTTCTCAGCTATTGGGTGGGCCAAAAAGTGCCTTCGGTTTTTTAAGTAAAAATAAAAGACACATTTTTCATTTTCACCAAGAACTTTATTGAACAACATATTCACCCTTTTGTTTCACTACCTTCTGCCATTTTTCAGGCAACTTCATAATTCCATCTTCCCAAAACTTCTTATCTTTTTGAGCAAAGAACTGTTCCAGGTGCCTTTTACAGTCTTCCAGGGAACTGAAATTTTTTCCACTAAGAGAATTTTGTAAAGACCGAAATAAATGGAATCCGAAGGTGCAATGTCTGGTGAATACAATGGATGAATCAGAACCTCTCAGACAAGCTGTAACGGTTTTGCCTGGTCATCAAAGAAACATGAGGTCTTGCGTTATCCTGATGGAAGATCCTGATGCATTTTCTGTTGACTAATTCTGGACTCTTTTCATGTGCCAATTTCAGTTGCTCTAATTGGGAGCAGTACTTGTTGGAACTAACTGTTTGGTTTTCCGGAAGGAGACTCCTTAATAGAGGCCTCCCTTCCAATCCCACCATATACACAACATCACCTTCTTTGGATGAAGACCTGCCTTTGGTGTGATTGGTGGTGGTTCATTTCGCTTGCCCCATGATCTCTTCTGTTCCACATTATTGTACAGTATCCACTTTTCATCGCCCATCACAATTTGTTTTAAAAACGGAACATTTTCATTATGTTTCAGTAGAGAATCGCATGAAGAAATATGGTCAAGAAGGTTCATATCGCTTAAATTATGTGGAAAGCAAACATCAAAGCAATTCACATAACCAAGCTGGTGCAAATGATTTTCAATGCTTGATTTGGATATTTTGAGTATGTCGGCTATCTCCCACATGGTATAACGTTGATTGTTCTCAATTAATGTCTGGATTTGGTCGCTATCAACTTCAACTGGTCTACCCGACCGTGGAGCATCGTCCAGCGAGAAACCTCCAGCACAAAATTTCACAGACCACTTGTGACGCGTTCAGTCAGTCACAGCACCTTCTCCATACACTGCACAACTTTTTTGTGCGTTTCAGTTGTGTTTTTACCTTTCTTGAAATAATAAAGCATAATATGCCAAAAATGTTACTTTTTTTCTTCCATCTTCAATATTAAAATAGCTACACAAAAATTCACCAATTTTGATAAGTCTTTCTTTAAAGGCACACTGATATGACAGCTGTCACATACAATCTAACAAAATTGTTTCGAATGAAGTTAAAGACAACTAAGTGCTACTAGAGCCATCTTACAGAAAAAAAACGAACAAAACTTTTGGCTCACCCATTACATTATAATTCTACTCATTTACCATCTATGCCTAAGTTGCCATACAGCACAGTGATGGGCAAATCACTCCGTGTCTCCTCAACTTTCAGGCATCAGTTCCTCCTCTTCATCTTTTTTTTTTTTTTTTTTTTTTTTATTTATTTATTTTTGGCTGTGTTGGGTCTTCGTTTCTGTGCGAGGGCTTTCTCTAGTTGTGGCAAGTGGGGGCCACTCTTCATCGCGGTGCGCGGGCCTCTCACTATCGTGGCCTCTCTTGTTGCGGAGCACAGGCTCCAGACGCGCAGGCTCAGTAGTTGTGGCTCACGGGCCCAGCTGCTCCGCGACATGTGGGATCTTCCCAGACCAGGGCTCGAACCCGTGTCCCCTGCATTGGCAGGCAGATTCTCAACCACTGCACCACCAGGGAGGCCCCCTCCTCTTCATCTTGATTCTACCACCTTAGTTCTGTTTTCTCCTCTCTCTCTTGAACTTTCAGAAAACTCTCCATTGGGATCCCCACTTCCAGCTATGATCCCTCAAATTTATCCTTCACTTACATCATTCTAACCAAGCCGACAGGAAGAAAGTCACAGCTCTTAGCAGCAATCAAGACTCACTCCGCGATCCAACCCCTGCCAACTTCCACAGGTTAAGTATTTCCCCTCCTGGCTCCACATTTGGATTCCTACAACACCAAAGGTTTCTTGCTACTAAGTTTCTCCCTCATAGCTGGTGGCTTCTGCTCTTTTTATGATCCTCTCTTTCTGAAGTACCCTTTGTCCGGCCATTTATTTGATTAATTTCTGCACATCTTTAAAGACCCAAGCTTAGTTGTCACCTAGACAACTCTCCTTGTTTTCCCTGCAGTACCCTATCTCCACACCACACTGCCTCTATCCTTGCATGTATCAATCACAATGCCTGTGGTTTTAGGTAACAGAACTCCTACACCTATAGCAGCTTAAACAATAGGGGCTTATTGTCTCTTTACAAGAAGTCCAGAAGAAGATGGTTCCTGAATTGGCTCAGTGATATCAGGGACTAAGTCAGCATCACTGCAATTCTTTTCGACCTTCTGCAAGATTTCTGCAGTGGATCCAAACTCATGACAATATCCAAATTCAGGGAAGATCTATTCGTTTTCTAGGGCTACCATAACAGTATCACTGATGGGAGTGCTGAAACAACAGGACTTTATTTTCTCACAGTTCTGAAGGCTGCAATTCCAAGGTCACGGTGTTCGCCACGTTGGTTTCTTCTGAGGTCTCTCTTCTATCTTTTTTTTTCTTTTTTTTTTTTTTTAGAATTATTCTTTTTTATAACATTGGCGATGTTTTTATTTATTTATTTATTTATGGCTGTGTTGGGTCTTCGTTTTTGTGCGAGGGCTTTCTCTAGTTGCGGCAAGTGGGGGCCACTCTTCATCGCCGTGCGCAGGCCTCTCACCATCGCGGCCTCTCTTGTTGCGGAGCACAGGCTCCAGACGCGCTGGCTCAGTAATTGTGGCTCACGGGCCCAGTTGCTCCGCGGCATGTGGGATCTTCCCAGACCAGGGCTCGAACCCCTGTCCCCTGCATTGGCAGGCAGATTCTCCACCACTGCGCCACCAGGGAAGCCCCTCTCTTCTACCTTAAATGGCCATCTTCTCCCTGTGTCCTCACATGGTCTTTCGTGTGTGTGTGTGTGTGTGTGTGTGTGTGTGTGTGTACGTGTGTTCAAATTTCTTCTTCTTTATGAGAATACCAGTCGTATTAGAATAGGGTCCACCCAAATGGGCTCATTTTAATGTAATTATCTCTTTAAAGACCCTATCTCCAAATACAGTCACATTCTGAGATACTGGGAGTTAGGACTTCCACACATGAATCTGGGGGGCGGGGGGGTGGGGGGGGGACACAATTCAGTCCATAACAGAAGGAGATGCAGGTATAGGAGTTCCCCTCTGGGAATATCACTTTTCAGGTGAAGAATCCTTCCCAGTATCCCTCCAGTAGATTTACAGAGTAGGATTTGGTAGCATGCCCTTTTCCTAGTTACAAGGGGAGGCTAGGAAAGCAGTGTCACTTTTATAATGGGAAGAGGGCTCTGCCAGCCAGAAAGAAAGGGTTGGGAATTACTGGGTAGGTTACCAAAATGTCTGTTGCACTGTTCCCCAACGTGTGTCACAGCTGTCTGCTTATGTGTCTGTCTCTCCCATTAGGTTCTCAGCTCTTTGAAGCAGAGACCAGTGTTTCAATCATCTGTGTACCCCTAATGACTAGCACAGTGCCTGGCTCATAGTAGGTGTTCAGCCAATATCTACTGAAGGAATGAACAAATAGAATTTAATGAACTAGATGAACCTGTTTATGCTATATTTGATTACAACATTAAACTCTGTTCATATATTTGGCTTGCTTTGTCTGTGGTTCACACCTTTAAATATCTGTAGGGTGTATGGCTAATGGAACTGTTATTTCAATCAGAAGAGACCAAGCTCCATGAGCTTTGTTTCCCCAAAGTCTGGCATAGTGCATGGTATATAGCAACTGATGCATGAATTTTTGTAGAATGAATGGTGGATGGATAAAAAATTAAAATATTTAAAAATTAAAATATATTTAATGCTTTGAAAAAATATCGTTATGTACTTAAGAAGTTATTATGTTTTCTAGAAAAATGTCTTCCAGAACTGGGCATCCCTTCTGCTCTGTTGGTATTTCTAAAGGTTCCTTATCACCAGGTAGTTATATCACCTATCTCTATCCTATTCTCTTCTAACAAAGAATGATCCTGATGAGGTTGGCCAATGAGCCCATAATGCTTAGACCAATTTCATCTGAGAAGTAAAGATAGACTAACAAATATAAGACTGAGCTATTTATGTGATGTTTGATTTTGGTTCTGTGGAGTTGCAGGAATCATGTCACAAATCCACACAAAGCACTGATCCCCAAGTATCTGATCTTCCATGTTCTACAGAATAGGGAAGAGCCAGGCACCTAGCTAATGAATGGCATTAGTTGTGGGGATAAGTGACTGATCTGGTGGCAGTTCCCCAATGTTAGAAAGGCTCTGAGGATTTCCATCTAATTCCAACTTCCCTCTCTGCAGCAAGGAGAAGGGACCCAGGCAGCTAAGGTGTAAGGAGCAACGGAGGCGAAAGCTCAAAGTTGCTACAAGTAACCAGGTTCCCAGAGGCAGTGTATTTTGGCACCATGAGGCTGTGTAACCGTGAGTTCAGTCTCCTTTCGCCCTATTTCAGACCCAAGGGACCCACATCTCCTTCACGCAGTTCAAGTAATGAGGTTCAATTAAAACGTTCAGGTTCAATTAGTGTTTCAGGGGCAGTCTTTGGGCAAAATATTTTCCACAAGGGATGTAAGAGAAACTAGCACTGTTCTGGGCCACACTGACATGTAGGGGCAGGAGAGGACTTGGTCTGCAAACAGCATCTGCGTAATGTAGAAGCTGGACAAGATGGCACTTGTGTGTGTATTTGTGCTTCTGCGGTGCCTGTTCTCTGTGCCCCAGGTGCTTTCCTAACATCCAGGAGAAGAACGTGCGTGCTAGGTTGTTTTCCTTCCAAGTTTTGACTTTTTCTTCTTTCCTTAAAGTGTTAGCAGCCCAGATTTTTGCTGCAAAATCAAGACCTGTTATTATAATGATGGTGATTTTTTTTAATTGTGCCAATGAACCTGGTCTTAATGCATTATTGCAAGCACATTAGCCAAGCCCATTACAATAATCTATTGTTGAGAGAAAACTATCCTGGCAGTACATGTATCTAGAAGTTCCGCCTTCTGAACTGATGCCAAAATATGATAGATTCCCAGTTCCTTATGATGTCCAACTACTGTACATGAACTCCCACTCCCCTCTCCCTCCTGCCAACATAATGACTAGCTTTACTTTGATGTTCTCTGCTTTCCACAGTGGCTTTAACTCTCTGCCAGAGTCTCATACACTAAGCACTCTGCTATTTGAAATCCCATTACCTGCAACTCTGCTAACTGGCATCTCGCAGATCAAAGGTATAATAATTGAGGAGACACTGCAATGACTTCTGAACCATTTAGAAAATATTTGACTGTGTTTAGAATAGTTTAACGTTGGCGTTTCAGTGTATTCTGCATTTTTTTCACACTTGCTCCAAATTCAATCTATCAATAAATTACACTATAATACATTCTAATAAATCAAGATGATATAGACAGGCTGGAATGAATAAGAGACCAAAACCAACCAAATAAAATTGACAAGAATTAATGTAACGTAAAGTCTGGCATTTAGATTTTAAAACTACTTAACAGAAGAGTCCTGGGTTAACAGTTCCCAAAAGAAAGCCATGAGAATTTTGACTATCTACTCAGCAGTGTACTACGGCCTCTGAAAAAGTCAATCCTATCCAAAGCCACCTTTTAAAAAAAGAGGAGGCAGGGAGAGCATCCAAATCAAGGAGGGAGAATAGTTTTACTCTCTACTTTGCTCAGACCAGGTCTGTGGAGGACTGTGTTTAGTTATTGAAGCCACATTTGGAGAGAAAAGCAACTAAGGTTGTTCTTTTCCAGCAACTACTTGGGGAGGCATAATACCTGTCTTCAAATAGCTGATGGGCTGTCACATGGAAGAAACATTAAATTTAATCTGCGTAGCCCCAGTGGCCAGAACTAGGAGTCATGGGTAGTTATGTCAGTGGAACACATTTCAGCTCCATATAAGGAAGAACTTTCTATAATTAGGGTGATCTAAACGTTGAACTTGGATGAATCAGGAGGGACAAAAGAAGACTTCTAGGGTATGGTAATTTCTCTTCTCTGCCTGGGTGGTAGGTTCTTAAGTACTTTGTTTTATTATTGTCTTCAACTGATACACGTATATTTTCATATACTCTTTTGTGGATATGATGTATTTTACAATATATTAAAAAAAATCTAGGTTGACGAGGTGTTGGGCAAAGCAGTGACCTCTGATCATCTCTGATCATCATGAGGGTTCAAGGAGAGGCTGGTAGCACTTAGAGAGAGGATGGGATAGATGACCTCTGCCATTCATTTCATCTCTAAGATTCTACGCATTCAAAAAATGTGTGCACAATTATTAAAGGAAAGCTTTTAAAAATATTCTTAAGGTGATTGCCTGTTAATTAACAGGATCTGAGGCCTTGCTCCATTTTTCACTACAACCATTACTGGTGTTTGTTAGACTATGAACCCCAAGTCTATTACAGTGATTATCATTTTTATTGGCCATTATATAATGAGCATTAGATAGACACAGTCTCTGCCCTCTCCAGATGACAAATGATGTGGACAGTCATAAAGAGAATACAGTGAGAGCCAGATATGAACAGTGAATAAATACAAAAGACAGCAAAAAGGTTTATGTGGCAAACAGGTCAAGGATCAGGGCTTATGAGAGGGGAACAAATACACAAGGGTCTTGGAAAAAAAACATCCTAGATAAGTTAAGACCAGGAAATCTAGGCCTCTGCTCCAATTAACTTCAGCAGGCTTTCTGAAAGAAGTGAATAGATTCTAGGAAATAGACAGATTCTAGGAATTCCCTGGTGGTCCAGTGGTTAGACTCTGCACTTTCACTGTCTTGGGGATGGGTTCAATCCCTGGTCCGGGAACTAGGACCCCACAAGCCAGGCAATGCAGTGTGGCCCAGAAAAACAAAAAGAAAGAAAGAAAAAGATTCTGGCAATCAAACATTTGGTTAGGGGAAACTTTCTCCTAAGCTGCCAGGAAAAAATAGAAAAGCCAAAATAGCTTAAGTGGTCATTTCCTCACATTAATCCTATTCTCCTGTTCTGTTCCTTCGTGATCTCTCACTACCCTCTCCACAGTGCTGATGTGAGATGAGGGAACCAAGACCTAAAAAAGGGAAATGAGAGAAAGGGGTATTTGTGGGCTGTGATGGACGTGGAATCGGGGAGAGTCCTTGAGTCCCTAAGTCACTGCTGAATAACAGTCAGGCTCTCTGCTCCTCCTGGCTAAGCTGTGACTTTGGGCAAAGTTACTTCTGCTTTGGACTCACTTAACCTTTAATCTGGGGATCCCCACTCTGTTACTGACATTAACTTCTCTGGCCTCACAACAACTTTGAGTTGATGGGAAAAATAAACCAAAACACAACATCTTATGAGCTACTTGAGTCCAATGTGGTAAATGCAAATAATATGTAGTCAAAGTTTATTCTCTTATAATCATTTATCTTCACTTTATTGAAGGGGAAACTGAGTCACAAAGAGTGGAAATAAGTTGATTTCATATATACCCTTCAGTCTTTGACCTCATCGATGTAAATAGCCTTAATGTTACAGTATTTTTCTTTCTGGAAGTTCTTATCATGATAATTTTTATAAATGGGGAAACCAAGGCACAGAGTGATTGAAATGTATTGTCTCAGTGTAGCCTTCATAAAATAGTGTCTAGATGAGAAACTCAAGAAGCCTAATTCTCAAGGCAAAATTCTTTTTCCATTAGATTCTTACCCAAGATTGAAACATTAAATCCACTTGAAGTTTGTGAAATTAGGTGATAAGTAAAGTTTGAGTTCTTGATACCAAGAACAGAGTAGGGTCTGGGGTGGTAGCAAGAGTAATCGGGATCCTTGACCTTTATAAAGGGTTTCATAGTGGACAAGCGCTCCACAGACGCTGTTACACTCTGTCCTCAGCAAGGACATCCTTACAGATGAGGAGGCCAAAACTCAGAGGCTAGTCAGAAAACAGTTTGTTAGCAAAGGGCAGAACTGAGATGGAAACTCAATTCTTCTGAATCCAAGTTTAGTGAGGACACACTTTGGGGAAAAGAGGCTACCTGATTTTTACTGGGAGACTTGAGTATGAGGGAGGTGGGACGAAGCCAGTCTCAGAAGCACATTCCCAGAAAAGGAAATAATCATCATTAGGCATTTCAAGTGATGACACAGAACTGCTCTGGGCACTGCAGCGACCTACTGACTGCAGCTCTAACCTCTGAGGGCCTGCAATCTAAGACAAACACACTAAGAAGAACAAATATGTACGTGACATACAGATGGTATCTATTACAGTAGATCTACCATAGTGATCTATGACAAGAATAGAGAGGAAAGCATTTATATCACATACATGGCTAGCTAAGTTTGGGATGTGGAGAATGTAAGTGCATAAATGAAAATGGGAGCAATAAAGAAAAGCGAGCCAGGGAAGTAACACACACACACACACACACACACACACACACACCAATTCAGAAAGGGTTTTTTGGAAGAAAAAAATGTTTAAGAGTTCTTTTTTTTCTCTTTTTTAAGAAGCAGTGGATTAGCTGTGTTGTGGCAGGAGCAGAGCTGAGAGTGTGAGATTTAAAACAGAAATTTATCCTTAGGCATATGGAACAATTATAAAGATGGGTAGGAAGGGGGCAGAAGGACAAAGAGGGCTTTGAGCAAGTGGAAATTCAAGAGAGATTACCTGTCTTGACTCCCAGACTGTATCTAAGTGTTTCCACCCCTGTGCTTTCAGAAAGCTCATACTCTCTACATTTCAGGAACAAGAATTTCCAAGTTGTGAAGCCTGTCTGCAGCGGATGAAGAAGGCAGCAGTGCCATGGTGAAGGAGATAGGGACCTTGCAAACGCGAGGCAAGAAGTCCCTAGCCATCTCAATCTCCCCAGATTCTAACACCACAGGAGAGGTTCCCGGGGCAAAACTCATTTATCCAGATCCACAAATTGTTAGAGAATTTCCAGTTTGCTTTAATCAACCCAAATTCACCTGTTGAGTTTTAGGCCAGTGATTAGATTCTTAATATAAAAACTCTGTTGAGCTCTGCTGGCAAATAAACATTTCTCTACATATCAAATCAGACTCCAGCCAGGTAGAGATACCTGTTTATCTCTGTTAATTTTGTTTACTCAAGTCATCCTTTGTGGCTCTAATTAGCAAGAGAAGCAGCAGCAGAGGACCACTAGGAGACTGGGCTGAATAAGAATAAGCAAAGAGTCCTACACTCTGGTTCTGGCTCTTTGTAGAACACAGGGTCTTTGGAGGTGAAGTGCTGGCTTTAACCATGACAATCTGAGACATGAGCCAACGGTTAGCAATTTCAGACTTTCAGAGGCAGCTTTCATTCCTGATCACCCTGGTTTCTCAGTCGACACAATTACTAAGATTTGTATGGATGGTATGAGAACTTGAGGATTTTTATGATGGTTCTTATGATTATTTGTGCCAACATTTGTTCCTCTGCCATATTTATAATGGGCCATTCTGTTCTAACTACTCTACGTGTATTGACACATTTAATACAACCACTTGAGTAGACACTATAGGTATTATGTTCATACAGAGAGGTTAAGTAAATTAACCAAGGTCACACAGCTAGTAAATGAAGGCACTAGAACCTGCATACAATTTACATCATTTAGCTAAATCCCAATTTTTTTTTTTTTTTTTTTTTTTTTTGGCTGCACTGCGCAGCTTGCAGGATCTCAGTTCCCTGAGCAGGGACTGAACCCAGGCCCTGGCAGTGAAAGCCTGGAATCCTAACCATTAGGCCACCAGAGAACTCCCCAAACTCCAGCATTTTAAAAAGAATGTTTAACCAAGCACCTGACATTTACATATAAGGCATTGTTCTAGGTACTATGCAGAAGGTGCAAAGGAGGGCTTTGAGCAAGTGGAAATTCAAGAGAGATTACCTGTCTTGACTCCCAGACTGTATCTGAGCATTTCCACCCCTGTGCTTTCAGAAAGCTCATGCTCTCCACATTTCAGGAACAAGAATTTCCAAGTTGTGAGGCCTGTCTGCAGTGGATGAAGAAGGCAGCAGTGCCATGGTGAAGGAGAACTTTGCAGAAGTGCAAAGTTCCCGCACTCAAAGAGCTCATGGTATAGTTAAAAATATTGGTAGTGTTACCGAGTCCAAGTTCGTACTGCTCTCAGCACAACAGGGCAATAAATCGAGAGATGAGGTGTCGGGGCAAGGAAGAACAACTTTATTTGGAAAAGCAGCAGATTGAGAAGATGGTGGACTAGTGTCCCAAAGAACCATCTTCCCTGAGTTAGAATTCATGCTTCTTTTATACTAAAAGGGGAGGGGGTAAAGTCCTGGCTCCAGGATGTATTAATTTCTTCCTTCCTGCAGCCGTTTCCAGGTGGGCCTGTTCGGGAGGTTTCCTGTGAGCTAAAGAAAGGTATTTTAGCTTAACGCTCATTACATGGGAGGCAGAGTTCCCAGAGATGGTCAATTATGTATAATTTAAGGTTATAGGCAACATCCCTTTAGTGATTAACTTGTAGCAAACGCAATAGAATACAAAGGTTAAAGTAATTTATTCTTCCCTATTACAGTGGTCCTCTCTACGAGAGCGCTTAAATTTTGCTCATTTTATTCAGCTACATAGGATTTTCTCACTAGAAAAGACATTGTATCACCAATGCTATTATCCTTTCTTTTTAAACAGGAAAGGCAACTTTAGGCCCAGAGGGGACCAACTTACTAGTTAATTTACTGTAACTGGAGAATGGCTAGTAGCAAACCCAAAATTGGAAGCCAACTTTTCTAACAACTAATGGTGATGTTTTATGTTCTTCCTGGCATTCAGGATATAAAGGTATTGTTACAACAGCGGTACAAAAAGAAGTTTACTCCTTTATCCCAAATTGTCCTTTAACTCCATTTCACTTCTGGCACACTCTTATTGTTCATTTTAATTTACTTCACCTTTACTGATCCCCACTCCTTCCTTTTTTCTCCTTTTGGAGTGAAACCAGGCCTGGACATCACTCAGACATATGGGGCTGGGGATGGAGATAAAGTAGATGTTTGAGATCCTTTACCATTAGTGAACCTTAAAGGAAGAACAAAAAATGCTTTGGATAAGATGCTTATAACTGCTTGAGCAGAAACAAAAGACGGAAGACAAAGAGAGGAGAGATGTAGTTGAATGACTTAGGGAGAAAACTTGCAAGCTGCTTAGAAGTGGACAAATGAAGACTAAATGCAGGGGGTTGGGGGTCAGCGAGGAAACGTCACACTCCCCTAACGGGGCGGGGTGGAGGGTGTAATGCCTAAGCAAGGCGCTTCACAGAAAGTCTCGCGGATTCTTTTGTAAGTATCTGAAAAGACTCTTTTCTTAGATGGCAGCGAACGACCTCTGAGGTCTGCGGGAATCTCTTCCCATTGTGAAGGCGCTCCTCTCTGGGAGGTCGCAGGGCCCTTTTAAGGAGAAACGGGGGACCCCCTCTCAGCGGTCTGGGGGAAGCTTTATGCCGGCGCCGGGCCCGTTCCCATGGGGTCTGCGACGTCCCCTCCCGCGACAGGCGTGACCCCCGGGGCAGCGCCTGGCCCACACCAGCCCGGCGGGAAAGCCCCCGGCGCCTCCGCTGGCCTCTAGGGCCGCTTCCCCCTGCGAGTCCCGCTGAATCCCGCCCCGCCGCCCGCTGCGAGCGTGCCTAACGTGCCCCCGCAACGTGACGCACGCGCCGCGCCGGGGTGGCTGCGCGGGCAGCGCGGCGGGAGGAGCGCGCGCTGAGGGCCGGGTGCGGGCGGAAGTCGGCGTCTGCGGAAAGGAGAAAGGAAAGGGAGACGCGGCTGGGTGCGGCGCGGCGCGGCGCGGCGCGGCTGCGAGACCGGCAGGAGGGCGCCGCCTCCTCCCCCGCCCTCTCCGCTGAGGATGGAAGTGACGAAAGCAGCCGAGGAGGTCACTTCCTGCTGGGGTGGATGAGGAGGAGCCGGAGACGCCGCGGAGGAGACCGGACCGAAGACGGACCGTGCGGGGGAGAGGTGAGTCCCGGCCTCGCCGCCAGGTTCCTCCGGGCAGAACCCCCGGCTTCGGCGTGGACGGCGTCCCTGTGGTCGGGGCCGCCCGGCGAGCCACGTACCAACCCAACCGGGCCTCCCCCAGTGCGGGGGGCGGGGAGGGAGGGGGCCCCGCGGCTGAGGGGCGACGGGGATCCAGGCAGTGTTCGTGCAGTGGCTCCGCGGAGCTTCGAGGCCACGGGGTGAGGGAGGCCCGGCCGGGAGGCAGGTAGAAAGGAGGCTCCCGGGGCTGTGGAAGCCGGGACCGGGAGCTGCAGCGGGGGATCCGCGGCACCAGACTCTGCAAGCCTCACTCTTTGGGGAATGGTCGCGGTCCGAGGGAGGGCGAGGGCCCTGCCGGGCTTTGCAGAGTTGAGATGAGTGATCCTACTTGGACAGAGTGTCCTCGGAATGAATTTGCCTAAGGCCTGGAGAGGCGCCTCCGGGCCCATGGGAGGGAGGCCTTTATGGGTGAAATTGAGGAGTTGGGATGTCAGGAGAGAGCTTCCTGGGCAAGTCATTGTTGCAGCGGGGTTTGGATCGCAGAGTCGTGGTGGCTGAAGGCATTCCGGTGGCGGAATAAAGACCCGGCGATCCGACAGAGCGGTCTAGTTGTTAGCGTCCGGGGCAGCTTCCTGGAGCCGTGGGGAAATTAGTGTTTTTCCTCTCTCATTGTCACGGAGATGGAAGCAGCCGGGAGAGGAAACTCCTGCCTCAGCTCTGGGGCCTTGTTATTGTGTATCTTGTGTGTGTAACTCTGTGTCTGTGTTTATGTTTGTTTTTTCCTTCCTTTGGGGTATGTATCTCATTCTCATTCCCTGGTAGTTTCATAGCCCGAAACTTGCCGGTCTTCTTAATGTGTATGGTGAGGAAAAAAATTCAAAGGATCTAGAGGAATCCTAGGCTAGATGAAATTTCAAGATTAGGAATTTGTACCCACCCCACCCTAGGGTCACTAAGGCACCTACATTCCCTCTAGACTCCTGCTAATGTTGGTACTGAGGGCCTGTCATTCACCCTGGGGAACTGCCTGGGTGAGGGTAGATCTGCCTTCTGCCCGCATATCCCTCTGGCAGTTTTACCCTTCCCTCCTTTTTGTTAAAGGATTGACTGATACAGGCTGCTTGCTGCTAGGAACAGGAAATTTATTAAGGAACTGTAAATCTGGGTGGAATGAATTCAAATCACAGCCAGACTCCCTCCACTTGTTGAGCAGAAGCTTCTCAGAAATGCTTGCTTTTTTTCCCTTCCTGTTAAAGGAAGAAAATGTAAAATTTTTTCTCAAAGAAAAATTGGGGGAGTGTGTGTGTGTGTGTTTGTATAGGGTAAGTGTACATATGGTGTGTTTACTTAATGTATCCCAGGGTGCTGTTTCAAGGAGGAAGGGGCAGTTTCTGACTGGGAGAAGTTTTCCTTCTCCCATCTCACATAATTCAGGAAAGTAAATCAAAATCAGATGTTCATTCTTGAGTGGCAATCAGATGGCTTTGGATTTTTTTTTTTTTTTAACTCTTCTTTAAACTGGTACATCTGGGTGAACTCAGGCTTGTGTATCTTGGCATCTGGGCCTGTCTAGTAATAGAAGACAAACTGACTTGTTTTGGCTGCTTTTTTGGACTCATTTCACCATACCCTTTCTTTTTTACATTTGAAGGACTGGTCAGGAGGAAGAAAGCAAATATTAAAAACAGTGTTTACAATTTGTGGCTTAAAGTCAGGTGACAGATAATTATGGCCTTTGAAGCTGATGACTTGAGGACCATCATTTGATGACTTGGGGATTAGCAGTTTGGAGGTGACGTGTTTGGAAGAAAGAGGGTTACATAAGGAGGGAAAGACAGGGAAAAAGAAGTTTGGGGAAAAGCTGTGCCAGAAAACATTGGGAGGATAATAAATAAATAGCACCTTAAAGTAATTGATGTGGCTTGTGTCTCTCAGCAGGAGGGTGAAAATGAAAGCAGGCTGTAGCATCGTGGAAAAGCCAGAAGGAGGTGGAGGTGAGCAGAAGTTAATCATCTTCTGACATACCTGGAATGTCCCTCAGTGGTTCCTTTTCTCTCCACTTGGGCTTGGTTCACAAATGCCAGACCATGGCTGACAGCCTCTTGACAGGGTAGATACTGCTAGGACAGTTGTAGGCTTGTTTCCTATGGATGAATGTTAACATGTCTGGTCACCACACCCTTATCCCAAGCTTTAGAGTCTCTTTCCTGTTAGAGACACATTTCCAACCTTGAGAGTAAGGTTGTATTTTCCTAAAACATTATCTTTCCTGTTCGTTCCCTTTGGAACTTTCATGTCCTCACAGAAAGTAGGCATGAGATTTAGTAAGATCTGAAAGGGTAAGAGATTAGACACCTGGGTGCTGCTGCCCAACTCTTATCAGATTTAATGATTGCCACAAGGAAAGGTAACTTCTCTCTGCTTTCCTCTCGGCTGTTGTGGTTAGCCCCAGCTGACCGAAAGGGTGTTTGTGGCATGTTTGCACAGCACTCTAGAGATTCTGAGCATTGGAATGTGAGGTTGGGGAAACAGGTATGTATGTTCCTAGCTCCTGACTACCTTGATCTTGCCCTTTTCATATTAAAGGGTATCAGTTTCCTGATTG
This sequence comes from Balaenoptera ricei, assembly GCF_028023285.1. Classification (NCBI taxonomy): domain Eukaryota; kingdom Metazoa; phylum Chordata; class Mammalia; order Artiodactyla; family Balaenopteridae; genus Balaenoptera; species Balaenoptera ricei. The sequence goes on along the minus strand of NC_082639.1, from coordinate 114,643,080 downwards.
GGCCTATAAAACAGAGTCGTCCCCGGGTTCCCGGCAGATCCAGCTATGGCACTTCATCCTGGAGCTGCTGCAGAAGGAGGAGTTCCGCCATGTCATCGCCTGGCAGCAGGGAGAGTACGGGGAGTTTGTCATCAAGGATCCAGACGAGGTGGCCCGCCTCTGGGGCCGCAGGAAGTGCAAACCACAGATGAATTATGACAAGCTGAGCCGGGCCCTGAGGTAAAGGAAAGGATTCCCAAATCCATTGTGTTAACAGATTGGAAGGAGACTTAAGTAGTTTGGTGAATGTTAGATAAAAAAGGTATCAGGTGATAAGAGACTACACTAGTGAATAAGGTGTAGCTTTAAAGCGGGAGTGGGAGCTGTTGAATCTGTGTAGCACAGGCACAGGAGGAGAAAAGGCATATCTTTGGTTATATGTAGGAGGGAATTCCAACGTGGCTGGCAGAACTACAGTTCTGCTCTGTAGTGGGCGAGAATGTGTGGTGAAACCTGGATTGGAGCTCATTTATAATGCAAAAGATTAGTTTACACTTCCCTGTTAGAATTCTCTTAGAAGTTCTCTTTTTTAGGCTCTCCTGGAAGAAACTAGAAAAAGAGTGAAGCAAGCACACAAGAGAGCACTCACTGCATGGTAGTGCCCTAGCTATTCAGGAACCAATCAGTGAGCTCAGTGAGTTGTCAGTTCATAGGTTGCTCCAGCATGTCTAAAGATTGGTCACTATAAGTTTTCGCAGGTTTTCTTTTCCCCTTGTCAGTCTTTACATTTCATAACCCTTTAGCCCTCCAGGGGCCAGTTTATAACCTGTGCCACTGAATAGATTCAAGCCTCAGGGTTCTAGGTACATTGAAATCCCCTTGCCTTCCTTCACTGTTAGTGACCCTGAATGTAAAATCTGGGCAGCAGCGTCGCTGGAGCCTCTCACTTCCTTTTGAAAGTGAAGTAGGCCAAGCTGACGGCTGTTTTCCAGATCAGGGTGTACCATTGTTTGACCTGCCACCATAAAACAGTTCTACATTCCTTTGTCTATGCCTTGAGCTTAGGCCTCCAGACTAACCACATCAGGTCTCCCAAGAGATTTGTCTGCCCCCACCTGGGCAAGGCAGAAAGGAGAAACAAGGCAGTGACATACAGTGGAACAGGAAGGAAATGGACTAAAGAATTGAAACCATAGAGAGAGAGAGAAGAAAGGTGGTTGGGGCTAGGATAGGTGTTCAGGATCTCAACGTGAGATTGTCTTTGTAAAGGACTAGAATTTAGTTGAAAATTGAATGGGAAAAGTACGCTCTTAGGTCTCCCAGCTCTAACCTAAGGGCAAGGCTGCAAAAGAATGATAGTGATGTTTGCAAGTAATACTCAGCAAGAATTGTTGATCTTAGTGGTTACCTAAGTGTATCAAAAACTGTCAGTAGCTAGAAGATAAATTGACGTGCATTCCTGTTTTTACAGATACTATTACAACAAGAGGATCCTTCATAAAACAAAAGGGAAAAGGTTTACTTATAAATTTAACTTCAACAAGCTGGTGATGCCCAACTACCCATTCATCAACATACGGTCAAGTGGTAAGATGCAAACTCTCTTGGTGGGGAATAAATTTTGAGTTGAAAAAGAATTCTAAAAACCCAGGTCTAATATGTGACCACATAAGTCCCAGTATATAATGCTGTAATACCCTGCCTAGTTGGTTGCTTCTCTCAAAAGCTTTCTTCTGGACCCTCGGAAACCGAAATCTAGGACATAGGTACATCATGAAGGGAAAACACACCCGTGGTTTCTGTTATCTGCTCAGTGTGACTGGGAAAAGGAAAGGTGATCCCAGCAGGGGTGCAGGATTCCAGAAGGATATGTTGATTTAGGGAGTTGATGGGACTTTTAGAGACATGTGTTTATAGAGTCAAATATGAACCTAAATTTCTGGAGGAGGATTCAGTTTGAGACACACATGTTTGCCTTATCATTGAATGGACAGTTGTAGAAATGATCAGAAATAGAGAGACCTTCAGTGTAAAAAAAAACCCAGGTCTAGGATTTGTCATGTTTAAGGAGTATTTAGAAACACCAAAGTAATATGATCCCCTGGATTTCCTCTGCGTTCTTGCTCAAGTTTTCCCATTCATCTCACAGGAAGTGATAGACTCTGCAGCATCAAGATAGATTTGGTTTATTTGGTTCCTTTTTCTGCATATTATTTGTCATCTCCTAGATATTATTGCATTGTCTTCTTTAGGAATGGTGTTCCATAGGTTTGTGTTGATCTTTAAGTTCAGGACTCAGAGTTTTAACACCCTGCCCAGTGACTCTTTCATAGACAAGAACTAGTTTCTACAAACACTTCCGATTTTCTATGAAACAACCAAGCTCACCCTTATCAAGTGAATATCATCAAAACCACAGCATCCTTGATCACAGAAAGGAGGTTCATATGTTTGCAGTGAAAAGCAGTGTCTTTGATCTGCACCAACAGCGCCTCAGAGAACAGGACTCTGGGGTTACTTGACCTTCTCTCCTCTGAAGTGCTGCAAGGCTTCCCCTCTAGGCTCTCCACGGGACAGGTTTCCATGACAGCTGCTCACAGAGGTTTTGGGTCTGCCTCTCAGGGATGCAGAAGGCAGTCTCTGATAAGGATGTTTGTTTGTTTTAAGATGCAAATCAGACCCCTGCCTAAGACAACAGATTGTATTTAACTAGTTTCTGAGCAGTCCATTAATGCTCTTCTTTGTGGCATTGTACAAGGCAAAGAAATCTGATTGTGATTCTGTAGTATTACAACTTCTCAGAGAAACGTTGGAAGAAACCTGAAAAATTAGAGCAGGGGTGTGGCTGAGAGAATATAATGCTGAGATCCATGGCAGATATGTAATTACTACACACAACAAGTTAGGGCAGTTTTAGCTTGATGCTGCTATCATTACAGTTCCACCTCTCCTGTAACCACTCCCTTCTGTCCCTGGGGCATGCATTTTTTAAAAAAAGTGGTATTGGAATGCATCTCTCTAATTACAACCTGTTTTCTTTCCTTGTGCCTGAGGGAGAGGCGTTAGGAAATCAAACCTGTTCTAACCACTGGAATCTTGTTTCCTCTATTTTTCACCCTTACCCCCCTCCTGTGTACCTAGAGGAATTTTGACTCTAGCTGGATATACTAGAGTGTGTGAGTCTTGTTCTTCTGTCTTTGACCCATTTTTTTTTTATTGAAAACCCACAAGTCCAGCCACTTGGACAACCTGGAATGGGGCATTCATCAGCCCTTGGGAGTAATATGCTTTTCCATGGAAAGGAAATCTGGACCCTCACTATATGAAGACTCTGGTCTAGAAACCTAACAGTAGTGGCCTAGCACCACCTGTTGTGCCTGAAGGTGGTTGAACCAACATTGATCCTTAACTAAGCTCAAGATCCTAATCAAAAAGTCATGGGGAAAGCAAAACTTTTAGGGATACTACTTGGTTTTTACATCCTGGTTGCAGATAGCCCCAAAGAACTAGAGTCATTAGTTCATAGAGAACTTTTACCCAGATAGACCAGATGTTTCAGGTTAACTTTTATGATGACAAAGGAATGTGACATTTATTGAACATCTACTTAATGGAGGTACTTTTGCCTAGTGTTTTGTGAATTGACTCATGCAACTCTCCTAGCCAAATAAAGTATACGTCCCAGTACCCTCATTTTACAAATGATAAAATTAAGGATGACAGCAAAGTCAAAGATTGATCAGAGTGGCTTGAATACAGTTATCTGTTGGACACTTTCTCAGGAAACAATTCTTGAGAGATTGAGCTATTGAAATAGATCATACATTCCTTCTCTGGATTGGGATTCATTCATTTGTTCAACAGATAATGTGTTAAGCCCTAAAGACAAAGAAAAAGATTATGGGGGAGTTCTTTCCCTCAAGGAACTTAAAATTTAGCAGGAGAGATAAGATACATGAGGTTTAATACAATTCGGAATACTATGTGGAGTGTGACAAAATGCTCTAAGAAGCAGAGCTATGTGGATTTAGATCCTGGAGGCTAGAGAGATATTGTCTAGATGGTGGGTTGGTACAGTTGGGCTATTTTGAACTGTGTGTTTTTAAAAATAGAAGCAATACACTTAAATTAAAAAAAATTTTTTTTAATATTTAATGTTTAAATGCATTTTTAATATTTACATTAAAATGTATTTTTTTAATGTACATAAGAAACCTTGGACAGATACAGAAGATACTAGTAAAAATGCTACCTGTCAGAGTGTGGGGGGAGGGCAGACCAGTTCAAGGATGGACTTGAGACCTCACTTCACCCCACCCCAGTTTTTTTATCTTTATTTTAGAAAACTTTAAAGCTACAGAAAAATTGAGGAAAAAATTGAACATCGAACACCCATATATCCTCTGTCTAGATTCACTAATCAATAGATAAACATTTGCTTTATATTTCGATATACTTTTTAAATCTTCTGAGATTAAGTTGCAGATGTGACACTTCATCCCCGTGTACTTCAGTATGTATCTCCCAAGTACAAGGACATTCTCCTTCTACTCACAATAACATTACCATACCCAGGAAGTTTTAACATGCTCTAATACTATTATCTAATATATGGTCCATATTTAAATGATATATGCCTTTTAAAGTTTTGCTTTTTTAATCATGATTATTGTCTAATAAAAAATTATTTATTTTAACAAACACATGCAGTTTGCTATGCGCTGGTACCAGTTTAAGGACTTTACAAATATTAACTCTTGTAGTTTTCATAGCATGAGGATTAGTCCTGTTATTATCCGTTTTACAGGTAATGAAACTGAGGCACGGAAAAGTAAGTAAGTTACCTAGAGTAACACAGCTATTAAGTGGTAGGGCCGGGGTTTGAACTTAGACAAGGACCTTATTATTCCCATTTTGCTAAAGGGGTTCAAAAACCAGTTGGTTACTTGTACCAGGCTACAAGGTAGAAGGTGCTGGAGCTAAGATTCAAACCCACGTTTTCCAGCCCTACTACTCCGATTTCATAGTGGCTCCACGAAGGTTGTCTTCTTCAAAGCAGTGTTTTCATACTTCTTGAAGCAGCATACTTAGTTTTCAGACAAAATCTTAGATTTGTTATCTCAACATACTGATACAACATATAAAAATAGGGCTGCTGCAGTTAATCAGAGGTGAGGGATCCAGAATGCCACCTCCAAATTGCCTTCCTCACTCCCTCTAAATGCATTTGGAAAATGCTATGTATTCTGTCTCCTTTTTGCAGATTTACAGTGTACCTTAGCCTGTGTAGGGACTGAGATATCCTCCAGTTTAGAAAAAACAAAGCAAATAACTAAATTGTTTAGGAGACAAGACCTTCTCTACCACCTCCCTTCCCCCCCCCCCACATTATACTTATTCAGTCCTTCAGAACACATAGAAGTGTTTTTTTGCTTTTGAATAGATGTGCTCTTAATACAAAATAAAGATCCAGGAGAATCCAAAAAAAATAGAATTTTAGCCATTGTAATAAGCTAGTAGAAGTGATACTTTGGAGACCCTCTTGACTCTACTCAAATTATATTCAAGGTCATCCATCTGTTTTTCCGAATTGTGCAATTAAATCAGTGGTTTCAGAAAAAAGACCTGCAGACCAGTTTTCTGTGGAACATCATTTTGAAATGCTGCCCTGGCACAGTGTTACTCAGGCACATGTGCCAAGAAAGCTACAGTCTTGCACATACCTACCGACTCCAGAGTCCTATCTGAGGATGACTCAGTTATAACAAGAATAGAAGACTGCAAGCAATTCCTACCCACATCGTATCTCGTGCACCTTTTTTGTTTCTTCTCCTGGATCACCACACTTTCACTTATTTGGGTTTTTCTTATTTTTTCTTCTCCTTTATCCTTCCCTCAGAGTAAAAATAGCCCTCCTGACATCATCAGTGATAGAAGCCACTGATGCCTCCCAGGCGCCCAAAGGGTCCCTGAGGCCTCATACCTCTCTTATGCTCTGATTGTCAGAAGGACCTTTTGGGGGAGTTGAGAACTTGTGAGGCTTTGAAGTTGACATGTGTAGCACAGTGTTGGTTTCTGCCTAGAGCTTCAGTTTTTAGTCTGTGAATTTGGGAGAAGTGGTAGGTACTCGACTTTCTCCCAGCGTCCTCAGTGCTTGAAAGCAGGATGGGAGTGGAGATCATTATACAGATTATGTATAATAGAAAATAGATTGGAGAGATTTTAAAATTTTTGAATCTCTACAAAGTAGTGATTGTATATCAGAAATGATAAAAGTTACACCATGAGAACCTACCTTAACAAACATAGCCTCTTTTTGTGATCTGTTTTTGTTCTTAAAATGTGGTCTTGTTCGTGTTCATATATGTGAGGTGCAGGGTCTTCAGGCTTTTAATGCATTGTTTACATACATATCGTTCCCAGTTTTGTTCATTGGTTTTGGTTTGTTTGCTTACTTTATAGATATGGCCAAAATTATGAAAAGATGATTTGCAAAGCTGAGAGTTAAAGCAGGTGATATATATACAGTATTTAGAGTTGCAGAGGAGAAGGCTGTAATACCCATTCATTCATTCAACTGGTAGTTATTAAGCACCTACTAATTATTAAGCCCTGAACTGCTGGAAATCTACTTGCAAATGATAGGAAGTCCCTGCCTTCATGGGATTTATGTTTTAGAATACAGATAAACAAGTAAATGATATTTTAGATAGTAGTGAGTACCGTGAAGACAGTGAGTAAGACTCTAGAGAAAGGTGGCAACTAAATTGAGTATAGGAAGCTGAGGAGACAGGCAGCTGAGGGATTCAGTCCAGCTGGAATGTTTATTTTCTGTTGCTCTTCAACATCTTGTACTTGTTTAGCATAAGTAAAATTGCTGATAATGAATGACCAGAACTCCAAAGTGGCCTTTTGTCTTTTCCTCCCTCACAGGTGTGGTTCCCCAGAGTGCGCCACCAGTGCCAACAGCCTCTTCCCGCTTCCATTTCCCACCTCTGGACACCCATTCTCCAACTAGCGATGTGCAGCCAGGGCGGTTCTCTGCTAGCTCCCTAACTGCTTCTGGCCAGGAGTCAAGCACTGGCACTGATAGAAAGGTGGAGCTTTCGGAGCTGGAGGATGGCTCAGCCGCTGACTGGCGCCGGGGTGTGGATCTCATGTCCTCCCGGAATGCTGTCGGCGGAGGGATTGGCCATCAGAAGCGCAAGCCTGACATCATGCTTCCCCTGTTCTCTAGGCCAGGGATGTACCCTGACCCCCATAGTCCCTTCGCCATCTCTCCCATCCCCGGCCGTGGAGGCGTCCTGAATGTCCCCATTTCACCAGCCCTCTCCCTGACTCCCACCATCTTCTCCTATAGCCCGTCGCCAGGCCTGAGCCCCTTCACCAGCAGCAGTTGCTTCTCCTTCAACCCTGAGGAAATGAAACACTACCTTCATTCTCAAGCCTGTTCTGTGTTCAACTACCATCTGAGTCCGCGGACATTTCCTCGTTACCCGGGGCTCATGGTTCCACCACTGCAGTGCCAGATGCATCCTGAGGAGTCAACCCAGTTTTCCATCAAGCTGCAGCCCCCACCTGTCGGGCGGAAGAACCGGGAGAGGGTGGAGAGCAGCGAGGAGGCAGCGCCTGTCACTGTTCCCACGCTGGCTCCTGTTCCCCCGAGAATTAAGGTGGAACCAGCCTCTGAGAAGGATCCTGAGAGTCTCAGGCAGTCGGCACGAGAAAAGGAGGAGCGCTCTCAAGAAGAGGGCAGTGTGCCAAGCAGGACCACAGAAGAGGAAAAAGGCACCATCTTTGCCCGCCCGGCTGCACCGCCTGTCTGGCCCTCTGTACCCATTAGCACCCCAAGTGAAGAACCCCTAGAGGTGACTGAAGACAGTGAGGACAGGCCTGGCAAAGAGCCCGGTGCACCTGAGAAGAAAGAAGATGCCCTGATGCCCCCCAAGCTTCGGTTGAAGAGGCGCTGGAATGATGACCCTGAAGCCCGGGAGCTGAGTAAGAATGGCAAGTTCCTCTGGAATGGGTCAGGACCCCGGGGCTTGGCAACGGCTGCTGCTGACGCTTAGAACTGGAAGTTGATTGGGAGCTGTTTATACTATAATCAAACACATACATGTATTTATGTAGCAAGATTTCAGGGTGGGGGGCGGGGAGGGAATTAGGCTGGTTTGATCCTTCTAGGGGCATAGACTTGTATTTTTATGTTTGGGGGATAGGATGGGGTATCTTCTGTTGTAAATTAGATGGGATGTGAACACACTTTTTTTCCTGGTGAGTAGGACATGGGAAGGGTATTGAACTGAAAGAAGAAAGAGCCTCTGTTTCCTGTTGAGGCTTACACTTTCTGACAAACTCCCAGAGGGCCAAGATACTGTTTGGCCCCATGATAGTTCAGGTTCCAGACTTGTTTCTTTTCTATTGTATTTATATATGGAAAGCCATTAATGAATTTATTTTGCTCTGAGACATACACATAAAAGGGAAAGGGGTGTGGTTGGGAGGTTGAGCAGTGAGAGACCATTAATACTTAAGTATTTTGCCTGAAATGTTTCTTTATAATTATTTCAGGGGAGGAATAAGATAATCTCAGTCTTACGGGGGCAGGAGGATGTTCAGGTGTTGCTCTTTTTCTTTTTCCCTTTGTTGTTGTTGTTGTTTGGCTTCTTTTTTTTTTTTTCCTTTTTATAAAATGTTTTCAGGAAACATGAAATGTACTGCCAGTTAGAGCGGGGCTGGCAAGGCACAGGCGCTGAGCCTTCAGCTACGTTGTTGAGACAGGAAGCCCTGCTGTGAATTTCTTGGACATTTCACCTACTTCACCTATTAAGAAGCCATGAGGAGTTATAAACTCTTGTTCAGGGAAGAAAGAAGAGGGCAGGAGGAAGTAACCCAATGCCTTTAAAAACAAAAACACAAAAATGCTCTTTTTTTTTTTCTATCGTGGGTTTGGGGAGCCAAACCAACGTGTGACTGAGCGAGTTGACTGAGAGATGTGACAGAGTTGAAGATGTCTTTCTGCGGTGTCTGGTTCTCTTATCGTTTTCTTAAGTCAAAGCCTTAACAATGAACATACTTCAACATGATACGGGTCTGTCAACGTAAACCTGTAAAAGGGCATAGACAACTTTTCAGATAATCCAGGAGTGTTGGAAGATGGTTAAATTTTAAGCTGGTATTTAATCATCCCCACTTGATGTATTGGGATAGGTAGCAAAAAGGCAGGATTGTGGGAGTTAAGGGCAGATGATACCTGGAAACACAGAAGGTAGCTGGGGGTACAAGTGGATGTTTAGGAAGCTGAAAGAAGCGTTAGACAGACACAAGGCAGACAGATGCCAAGAGGCCTGGTGTAAGTGAAACAGTGGGTGTCTGTCCTGTTGTGGTGTTGCCGTTCTTGCCATACCCATTCCCCTAGATTGTACTAATTCTCATGATCAATTGACTCTCCTACATGAGACCCCAGGAATTGTTTCTTCATGGGAAATTCCCTTCCAGCAACTTCAAAGGAATGGGAAAGTATTGATCTTACATGAAGCAAAAGGAGCCTGGATTAGGGGCAGAGAGAAGCCACAGCCAACTGTGTGTGTGTGTGTGTGTGTGTGTGTGTGTGTGTGTGTGCACATGTAAGTACATAGTAGTATACAGAAATACCTAACATGGCTCAGATCCATGAGCAGCGGAAAGAAGAAATAACTGCATCTCTGATAGGGGCAGGGAGTGGGCACAGGGATGTTGTCTAGAAATTGGAGAGATTCCTGGCTCCATCTCAGCCTAGGTGAACTCAGTGTACTAAGAAGCACTTGAGGGTTGTCTTTTCATGGTGGGGGGGGGGGTCTATTTTAAACTGGAGTGCGTGCGTGAGAGGGGCCCAGGAGAGGTTCGAGCCGGTGAGTGAGTTGTTAGGTGGCTTAAGAGGACTTGAGTCCATCATGCTGTTTTTCGGCAATTGTCCTCCCCCTTGTTTGATTCAAATTCCGTGAGTGGCTTGTCTTTTCCTGGGAAAAGGATTAGGAGAATGGTCCCTAACAACTCAGGCTTTGGTCAGGCTGCCTTTGGTTGGTTGTGTTTTTGTCGGTTTCTTTCTCTGTACCTCGACTTACCTCGAATCAGAAAGCAAGCCCAGGCAGGTGGAAGAGGCATCTCTGCTTGGCATTGCCCAATCTAACCAGGGAGGCTGGCTGCCCACCGTCTCTGTCCACTAGAGGGGAGGGCCGGCAGGTGTCAGTATGAACTCAGGAATAGAAACATGAGGCCTTTAAAATAAGAGGGAGAGAAATCCGTGATGCATACCTGTAACCCCCTAGAACCCAAGTGCCAGAATTAATTCCTAGATGCTGCTTCTGTTTGAATAAAAAGTCACAGCTTTTACACTTGAAAAAAACACACTCAAAAAATGTTCAACTCCATGAAAACTGTTTTTGGCTTTAAGAAATTGTTTGGTGTTTAACTGTTTCCTTTGATTGCCATTCCATCAGTAAATTGTTGGTTGATTTGCACTGCACACTGGGGTTGGGGGGAGGGTCCTACACAGAGCCAGACTTGGGCTTGCCCGGGAAGTGGACCAGGGGATGTGGAGGTCACTGATATTTCCTGGAGCAAAGGGATGGGAGATAGTTTTTTCTTCCCCGAGCCCACTCTGGGCAGCACCTGTCACCAGCCTGGCACAAAGCCAGGCCTTTCTCTTCCGCGAGCATCTCATCACTGTCCAACAGCAGGTGGAAAGGGGGGGACAACACCAGACGTATTTTGCCTCCCCATTTTTTTCCACCTTTTGCTGTGCCAAATGTTTTAACATTTTGCAAATACAGATCTTGAACATGTATTAAGAACCTGTTCGTGCTGTTTGCTTTTTTGACTCTAGAGAAGAAAATAGCAGAGATCTCTTCAGGGCGTCCAGCCTTGCTGAGCTTTTTTTCTTTTTTTTTTTTTAAGAACGGCTAGGAGTGAAATATAAACAATTCACTAAGTCCCTTCAACCCCCAGTTTTCAAGCTGCACTGCATTAAACCCAGCTCGCTAACTAACACAGGGAATTACTGCACCCTAGTCCTCAATGGGCCAAGAAACTTTCAGAAGCATTAAAAAAAAAAAAAAAAAAAATAGTTGAAGTATACCACTTCTCACCAAGCAGGTAGAGTCAGTTGGCTGTTTGTCCCTTGTTTTTTATTTATTCCATAATTATGTTTGTGTTTTTTGTTTTGTAGACAGTAATGGAACATACTTTTAAATTTTGTTTAAAAGAAAAAGAACTTTGATCCAGTCTTTCAAGAACTGTTCCATTTTTTTGTTTCTTCTTGGGGGAAAAAAAGTTACCAGTTAATTTGTTTTGAAATATTTAGGCATTCTTTGAGTTATAAAATTGTGATGCAGGGATTTTTGGGAATTCACATGTGAAAGATGACTTCACTAGTTATCCGCTTAAGCAGAATAAAGTGTTTATATGTACATAAAATGTAAGTAATCTTAACTCCATTGTGCAGTGCCTTTTAGATGTTCCGCTTTCTATAAAGTCTTCAAATTTTTGCATATATATATTATATATATATGATGTAATGTTATAGAAATATATGTATAATATACATATTTTTTCCAGGGGTATCTGATAGCTCTGTATTTTGTTATGGAAGTTGAAAGAAAAAAAAGTATTTTACCTCAGAAATTAAAGTTAAATAAAATTTTAAAAAAATACTTTTAAGTAACGTTTGCGGAACGTTGGTTTTGTTGTTGATACGCTAAGCCAGGGTGGTCATGCCAGAGAATGTGCCGCGTGCATGCTAGCTCACCCACCTCCATGCTTTTTATTCCTGTTGTGCAGGGGCCAACACGGTGAGGGTAGGTCCCTTAAGAGCTTTGGAGATTGTCAATTTCCTTGAGTCAATAGATGCTGCTAGATAAAGGACAACTGAAGCCAGGGACACGAGTTAGTGGGGAAATTTCTACCTCACGATTGACTTGAGGATTCATTAAGAGTACATGGCAAAGCCCGACACAGTAGGCCACACTTTGTATGAATCTATATGAAATGTTCAGAATAGGCAAATCCACAGACACAACATAGATTAGTGGGTGCTGTGGAGAGTGACTGCTAATGGGTCACATCTTTTTGGGGTGATGAAAATGTTCTGGAGTTAGTGGTGATAGTTGTACAACAATTTGAATAGAAAGACCACTGAATTACAGTCACTCTAAAAGGGTGACTTTTCAGCTATGTGAGTAATAATCCCAATAAAGGTGATTTTGGGATTATTGATTTTGTTTTGTTTTTTTAGTACATGACAAGCCAGTGCTAGGGAAACCTAGTATTTCCCAGTAGAGGACAAGAATCCAGAGGAGTAGGAGGAGATCTTACTGGGATATTGAGTATCATATAACACACCCTAAGAAAAATGGTGCCAGACAAAGTATTCTCATTTTACTCTTGAGATAGGCAAAGTGATCTTCTAAAGATCCCAACATTGGTAGAATCACAGACAGGTGTAAAATTTGACTTCTATGGAAGGGTCCTGCGAGTTCAGAAAGGCTGAAATTGATGAGGGGTGAGGCTAAAGAGGCAAACTAGGATGGATTATGAAGGGTCTTAGGAGACACCTAGAGTTTACATTTTACTCTGCTAGCAATGGCCATTCCCAATATTACGCAAAAGAGTTTGGGCTAGACCAAAGAGGAGCATGAAGGCCAGCTTGTCAAATTAACATTTCTGCTTAAGAAGACTATTAACTCATGTTGGCAGGAAAAGGTGAAATGGCAGAGGCTAACTGGTTGATTCCCTGAAGCAACCCAAATCAAGCCGGGAATGAATGGGCTTGGATGCAGACCTTCCTGCTAGGAGAGCCTCCTGATTCTTTTCCTTCCTCAGGCTGCTGAAAGCAAAGTGCGACTTGTTAGGAATGAAACTGGGTATAGTTTTGAGATCAGGATCCCAGGCCACCAGTTCTGCCACCCAATGTTGACCATTCAATGCATAGAATTGGATGGCAATTATTCAAATTCTGAGCAAAGAGGAGTGAGTGGTGGTGAGCAGGGAGGAAGAAGTGAGAGAGATGGAGCTTCAGGGTGAGAACACTTGGTGGGCGGGGGGGGGGGGGGGGGAGGAGGAGGGGAAAGTTAAGTCTCAGAGCCTGTGAAATGAGCGAGTAGGGAATAACCCCTTCAGAGTCTCCCCATTATCTCCCTGTTCACAGTCCTTAGTTTAGTTTAGAAGGCCCTTCATAATCTGGCTCCCGTTTACCCTTCCAGCCTCATCCTTAACCACACAAACACGCATACACACACTCTGTCAGCCCACACAAAGCCTAAGCTCCAACCATAACAGCCAGTGCAGAGACAGCAGTTACCATGTGCCAGGCATGTTAAGCGCTTACTTGTATTAATCCCCATTTTATCAAGGGGAACACTAAATCACAGAGACATTAACTGGTATGACCAGGGTTCAAGCCCCAATACCTGTGTTCTTAACCACTCATGCCATAAGGCCTCTTGGCCCTGCTGAAGTCACTGCCTGGAGACAGACGTCCTTCCTCCACTTCACCTGACCAATTACATCTTTTCCAGAACTCAGCTCAGATGTCATTGCCTTCAGGGGCCTTTCCTGGGCACTCTTCTGTGTGCTATTGCAGCCCATGTTTATCTCTGTGCCACCACCCTAACACAATTTTGTCAGTGCTCTGCCGGTCCGGTTTCTCACAGGATGGTCCAGAAGCCTAGGGCTGGTGCAGGGGTCGGTTCGTTTTCTCCAGTGCCCAGCACACTGCCTGGAACCTGAGGATGCTTGATGAGTATTTGCTGGATAAATGAATAACAAGAAATATATGAAGGAGGTTTGATTGTCCAGATAGAGAATGCCAGTTTGGAATACTGAGGACAGAAGGAAGACTGCTGTCTCAGACATCCCCCCACTCCACCACCCCTAACCCCTCTTGTCACAGCTTCTGCTTCCCTCCTCTCTCAGGAGCTGGGTGTGTTGACTCCCTGAGGAAGGGAGATAAAGTGGAATTGGCTTTAATCCCATAGTCCCACCCCTGCCATTTTACTGGCTGTGAGTCCTTGGGCAGATTATGGAACGTCTCCGTGCCTCTATTTCTCTATTTTAGAAGATTGTTCTGAAGATTAAATGATGCACATAAAGCATTTAGTACTCAAAGTCCTTTTTAAAATGACATGACAAAGATATTTATGCCTGTACTCTGTACAGGGCTTTTGCCTTCACATCACTTCCGTCAGCCCCTCTCAAGAGGAGGTAATATACTATTGTTGCAGGAAGGGGGACTCCTTCCAGGGCCCTAGAGTGGGCTCTTGTCTAACACTTAGAGATGAATTGTCTGAGGAGACACACTTACTGACAAAGCAAGAGACTTTATTGGGAAGGGGCGCTGGGGCAGAGAGCCACAGGGTAAGGGAACCCAGGAGAACTGCTCTGCCACGTGGCTCGCAGTCTCGGGTTTTATGGTGATGGGGTTAGTTTCCAGGTTGTCTCTGGACAGTCATTCTGACTCAGGGTCCTTCCTGGTGGCACGCACATCGCTCAGCCAAGATAGATTCTAGAGAGAAGGATTCTCGGAGGTTGATAGGACATATGGACTGGTGTCTCCTCTCTCCTTTTGACCTTTCCCAAATTCTTCTGGTTGGTGGTAGCTTGTTAGTTCCACGTTCCTTACCAGGACCTCCTGTTGTAAGATAACTCATGCAAGTGGTTACTATCTGGCTTGGCCAGGGCAGGCAGTTTTCAGTCAGTGGTTCCCCTAACACTATGATCCCTGTTTTACAAATGAGAAAGTAGGGGTCCACAGTGGGTGACCTGTCCTACTGATTCAAACCTGTCCCATGAGTCTGAATCCCATACTTTGCCCATTCATGGCCTTGGATCTCTGAGACAAGGGTGAAGACACTTTATTCTAATTAGACACGCAGAATTAGGGGTGGTGCGGGGGACCCCAACCTTAGCATTTCTCCAGGAGTCAGGCCTTGTGTCCCAATCAGGAGTGCAGAAGGAAAGCCAGCACCTGCAGCAGGCCCAGGAGAGGGGGCCTCTATCTCTGGACAAACAGGCTCCTGGGGCTGGGTTTCGAGGACTGATCACGGAGGGATAAAGATCAAAGATTAAAGCCTTCCCTAGAATGCAGACGAGCCCCACCCGGACTCCCAGGGCCCAGGTTGAGGGGAGAAGCCCCACATCTCCAAACTCCAGGGCTCCAGGATCTGGGAATCTGGTCTAGGGAGACAATGGGGAGGGTGCCGCCCAACAATGGGCTAAGACTGAGAAGTGAAGGTCCAGAGCCAAGAGGCAGCAGGTGTCTGCCCCAGTATCACTGCCCCTTGCCTCAGTTGTCAGGTGCTGGCTCCATCCCAGCTTCAGCCCGAAGACTGGTTTAGGAGAACAGTCAGAACCTTACAACCTTAGTCCCAGAGAGCTAAGGGCCCGTGAGGGAGGCCGTCTCTGACCTCTCACCCCACCTTCTGCAGGAACCTGACCAGGGAGGAGAGGGAAGGAGGGAGGAGGATGGAGGGACCCCTCTCTCCAGGAGACAGAGGTCAGCCTTGAAAACATGATTCTGGCTTCAGGGCCCTTTGTTCCAGTGTGTCCTTTTTGTCCTTCTGGTTTTTTCTTTCCCCCAAATTCCTCAAAGAGTAATTTAAACAGGCAGAGGGTGGGGTAGAGATTTCTTTGTATGATTTTGACCTCCAGGCAACTAACTGGAAGGAAAAGGGAGGGGAAACTGAGGTATGTGGTGTAGGCCTGTCTTCAGAATATCACAGTAAAGGAAGCTTGCTTTGGTTCTCCCACTCCTGGCCTAGCTGGGAAAAATCTTTATCTGCCCATGTTGAAATTTTGGACTTCTGGTGACCAACTCCTCCTACCCCCATGTTGACAATAACAAGTAACATTTGTACGTTCTTGTCACTTGCTTTAACTTACTTGATCCACGAGTTGATCCACAACATTGCCCTCTGTGGATTATTACTATTATTATCCCCATTTTGGGGATGAAGAAAACTAAGGTCAACGAAGTTGAGTGAATCACCCAAGGTCAACACAGCTAGTGAGGAACCAAACCAGGACTCACCCAGAGTTCCTGACTCCAAGCTCCATGCTTTTTCTCAAACACCTCCCTCCCCCTCAGTGATGACACACAGAGGCTAGAAGAAAGGGACGGGGGATTGAGTTGCTTTAAAGAGGCCCCTGATTTCTCTAAGGGAATCTTATGGAATCATCACTGGTGTGAGCTCCCCTGAAATGACCTCCAGGCCAGAGAGAGAGAGGCGCACATGCTTTCAGTCAGTCATTCATTCCTGAAACTGACATGGCCACATGCCAGGAGACACAGCGAGTCCCTGCTCTCTGGAGACTCACAGAGACTCAGTTTACTGCGGGAACAAGCCAATATAATGAACTGAAATACAAGGCAGATTGTGGCGAGGTGACAATAGTCACTCATTTATTCATCTAACATTTCCTGAGTGCCTGCTGGATGCCAGACTCTGTCTTGGGATTTCGCAGTCAAATATAAACACTCCTAGCCCATCGGGAGCCTCCAGTTCAAAGACGGGTAATTAGGAAGCTCGGGCTCTGGCTCCAGTGCTCTCCCCACAATGCCACAGGCTTTCCCTTCATCTCCCAGCGAGCTGTAACTTTTCTGGTTACCGGAGAATTTTCAGTACTGACTTGGGCAGGCAGGAGCTCAGATGCCCCCACAACACTGGGGGAGTTCTCACTCTCCTCCACAGCCCTTCTGGGAAAAAAAAAAAAACAGAGCCCCAAGATCCCTTCTAAACACAGGCAGTCCTCAGATGGACTGGTGCCCTTCCCTGGCAGCACCCACACCACCGCTTTTGGATCAGCAGGAACCAGGGTCCTCCTCCTAGCCTCCTGCCCCCAGAGTCCAGCTCAGCCAGAGCCTAGCACATAAGGACTGCTCTATAGATGGAGTAGGTAGGTTGTATTGCCAGTAACAGTGAAGCAGGAGGCACCACTCCCTCTCCAGCAGTCAGGTCAAGGCTGATGGGGAAGGCTTGGTCCTTGCAAACCTAGTTCTGGTCCTTAGATAGCTCCTACCTGATTTGGGGGTGGGGGGGACCACTTAACCACACTTGGCCTCAGGATAGAGATGTGGGAGGCTGGCTATCCAACTGGCTTGGTCTGTGGCCCCACCAAGGGGGAACGAGGGTGGGGATGGGGAAGATGGAGAAAGAGGGTGAGGCATCAACCTAGAAGGACTGTTGAGAGTGGAGCAGTTTGGGAAGGGAGGAGAGGGGATGGGTGAGGGGAGATGAGATGGAGACCGAGTCCTGGGCCAGGAGCCTGAGCACTCGTTGGGAGCTGGGAGGGGCAGGGGGTGATACTCTGGGGGACTGAGTGCAGAGGCATCGGTGGAAGGAAGACCTAGAGGTGAATTCCCAATAAGGTGGGGTGGGGGGAACTGAAGCGAGTGGGCGGGGGCTGCAGAAGGGGTGGGCAGAGGAGCGGGGCAGACAGCAGGGAGTGCCCCCCGCCCAACCGCCCAACCTCCTGCCCATGGTATTGATCCACTAGATTACTCAATTTCACCCGTATTGATCAGGTAATTGCTTTATCTCGGGTCTCATTTGAGCTCTGCATTCTTCTGACTTTCCCGTCTCTCTCCCTCGTGTTTTTTCCTATCAGCCTGACACAAGGCTCCTTAACACAGAATAAATATATATATATATACACATATATATATATATGTATATGTATATATATATATATATGTATATACATATATATATATATATATATATATATATATATATATATATATATGTATATATATGAACATAAAGGTTTGGTTAGCCTGCCCCGGGTTGGTGTTTGGGAAGGGGGACAGGGGTGGATAGAGGAAGGTAAGACCAGCCTCCCCTTGGAGCCCCTAAATTCTCTTTTAAGAAACCCTTCCTGGCTCCAGATAGTGGAAATGTCTGCCCACCCCAGGTTCTCCAGGGTCCAGATAAGAGCTGGGGGAAATAGGCTACATAGGCCTTGGTCTCAATCTGTCTCTTCTCACCACCCCACCCATCCTCCTCCCCTGCAAGACCTGGAAACCCCAGCTCCTCAGCCAGGCTCTTGGACGTCCCTTTACTAAGTCTGCAGTCTTGCCTCTGTCCTTCTGGCTGCTCTTAACTATGTGTCCTGCCAGTCTGTCCCCTGTGGCCCAATGTGTGTCCTTCCTGCCCACCTTCCTCACCCTCTCCCACTCTCCCCATCCTTGGCCTTGGCCCAAGCCCCTAACCCCAGGGTTCAGGCAGCCTGTCCTTCAGCTGGAGGAAGGAACACTAGGGAAGGAGACTCAGCCACTCCCCAGGGAGTCCACAGTCTGTTCCTCC
Source organism: Balaenoptera ricei (assembly GCF_028023285.1). Classification (NCBI taxonomy): domain Eukaryota; kingdom Metazoa; phylum Chordata; class Mammalia; order Artiodactyla; family Balaenopteridae; genus Balaenoptera; species Balaenoptera ricei. The sequence goes on along the minus strand of NC_082639.1, from coordinate 114,624,763 downwards.
CAGGAGCCCCCAATCTGAGAAGGAACGGCTCTTGTCTTCCTGAAGCCTCCAGTCTGAGAGAAGGGACAAGACCCATCTGAGGACAGGACAAGAAGACCCACACAAAAATTATAGACAAGGTCCCGGGAGGGGAGTGAATGCTGGAAGATCCTGGGCAAAATTCAGCTCTCTCACCATCTTCCAAAGCTCAGCCCCAGATTAGCTCACAGACCAGCCAGGCAGAGTGGCAGCAGATACTGAAACTGTAATTTGCCAACAGTAGCTCCCCGAGCCTGGGTGTGAAGTCTATGGGGCCAAAGGGGTCCATCCACCTGCAACCAGGTCCCTCCTTCCAGCACACACTCTGGATTCCTGGCGCCCTGGAATTCCCTGTGCAATGGCCAGAGCTGTGTCCAGGCCCGCGTGCGCCTCCACCCTGGACGCGCCCTCCTGAGTACGAGCCCAGGGAGCAGCTGTCCATCTGTTCTCTTGCACAGGCGCCTGCAATGTCAAGAGTGGGCCCAGGGTGTGAAGATTCTTAGCACTGGAGCTCTATTTTCAAAACTTCTTCTGAGACTGTGTGCCGGGCACTGAAGTAGGAACTGGGAATTCCATGGTGAACACGATGGATAAGGCTCAGGCTCTCCCCATGGAGCTTAGAGACTCTAGTAGGACATTATAAACCAGCTCTCCCTCCTACAGCCTCCAGGATCCCCCACCCGATCCAGGCACACCACCCAGGGCCTTGCAGGCTCACTCTGTCCCCTTTGAGGAAGGGAGTCCATCAGGTGGCGAGAGGGAAGGACTCAAAGCAGGGCGTCCAGACACCATCTGCGCTGGGGGTGTGGGGGTCCCATCTCTGAGCCCCACGAACTCATCCCACCCAGTGAGGAGCCAGAGGAAGCAGTGGAGGGTGTGCAGGAGGGTGGGAGCCCCACAGGGTCCATCTGGCTACATCCTACCTGCCATGAGCTGGCAAGCACCATCACTCTGTGCCAATGTCCTCCACAGAGCCCAATGCAACTCTTCACCAGAGTTTTCCAGAGCAGAGGGCAACTGATCCTTTTTCCTTCTCATCTTAATTTCCGGAGTCCCATCTCTGTGCTCTGGGGAAGTTCCTCCTTGAGTCTAACCAACATTCCTCCTGCTGCTCCCACGGCCTTTTTTTTTTTTTTTTTTTCTAGGTTCCTCTTCCATTCAAATGCCTCAACCTTTCCAGCTTCTCCTTCAACTCTCCACGCCCCATCTTTCTCTCATCCTTCCTCCCCTGACACCTGCATTTATTCACTTTGGCCTCCTTGTATCCGGGCTTGGAAGAAGAGTGACCAACTGTCCCGTTTTGCCTGAGACTGTCCCAGTTTTCATTCTAAAAGTCCTGTGTTTGGGGGAACCTCTCTGTCCCAGGGACAGTGGGGCACCCTACCTGGAAGGTAGGATACTGCATGAGGCCCAGTTCAAGAAGCCAGATGGGAGCAGGGTTTGAGTACAAATACGAAGAGGCCAGCAGCATTTTCCCACGTGTCCACATAGACAAAGACACACACACACACACACACACACACACACATATACAGAGATATCCATAAACAGTCTCCAAAACAGAAACACAGCCCACACATCCAGAAGCAGACACCCACAGAAACACGGACACCTGCATTCAGATTCACACACAGACAAACCCCGCCTCACACCCGCATTCCTCGAGACAGGTGTGTGTGGACACACATAGGCACGCACAGTACACCAACAACGCACAGCAGAAACACAAAAACTGACACCAACACTTACGCACAAAAACACACGGTCATAGAGACAGACATACACAGAGAGACGCTCGTTTTATGACTCCTCAGAGACACACAGACACACATTCAGACGCCCACACAGAGGCACGAATAAGACCCAGGAGCACAAAGATGCCTTCACCTGTGCCCACAGACTGAGCCAATCCACACATTCCAGAGCTTTTCCCTGTTCTGCCTTGGAAATGCTCACAGGATTGGGGATGTTGGCCCCACCCCCAGAGGAGAAGGTGGGCCCAGCCTGGAGGTCTCAGGGGACCCCAGCCTGAGACTCACAGAACCAGATAAAGAGAGCACACCCCGCCACCCTGCTGAAGACTCCCTCTGCCTGGCGGGCCCTGCCCCCGCGCCGGTGCCAGGGCTGGGGACAGCTCTGAGAGCAGCCTCTCTGGAGAGGGGGTCGGGCGCGGGAAGCCCTGGCTCTCTCTCTTGCGGTCGGGCGGTGGGGGTGGAGAAGTGTGAGTGAAATGGGTTTATTACTGGGAGTCTGTTGCCTCGATTGGTATCGATCCCCGCGTGTCACCTTCCATTGCCACTAATGGGACATGAAGAGTCGCCACCGACACCACAGCCCCCGGCTGCACACGCTCACCCGCGGCTCCCCTCCCCTGTCCCCGCATCCCGAAGCTGCACCCCAGGCTGCCTCAGCCTGGCCTCCTGCAGCACCTCCTCCTGCATCCCCCGCCTCACCTCCTCCCTCTGCCTCATCAACTCCTTCTCCTCCCTCTTCCTCTCCTTCTGCCTCTTCTTTGTCTCCCTGAGTCTGATTCCAAAAGCTTCCCTGGCACCTCCTTTTCTTTCCCCCCTTTCCGGCCACCTAAGGACCTTATCCCTCCATTCAGGGGTGTCCCTTTTCCCTCCCCCCGCTTCCTCTTTTCTCCTTCCTCTGGGTCCAGTCTCAGTCACCATCACTCCCCCATGGGGGTGCGTTGGGCCCCACCCAGTCTTGGGGAGTGATGGGGGATTCACGGGAATGAGCCAGTGGGAACCATCCCTCTTTCACCAACAGCTGGCAAGGAGTGCTTATCAAGGGATAGTCTCCTTCTGTCACACCTGGACTGGCCAGACGGACCCTCCTGGAACCAACCAAGTCCCCCAACTTCATTCATTCCACTGGCTGCCACGACCCCAGGCCAGATCCTGGCAGAAGAACAAGGAGAGAGTGAGGAAGAGGAGTCTTTTTCTTTTCCCTCTCCCTGTTCCTCGTGGAGGAGATAACGCCACCTCCTCATCTCTCCCCCACCTGGCAAGCCCCTCACCAATTACAGTGCCTGGGGAAACCCTCCCCAGGGCCTGATCTCCCATCTGTGGGTCTTTGGTCCTGCCCATGTTAATGTCAGATGGTTATGAAGGCACAAGTGAGACCTGAGAGGACCCATTCAGGGTGGTGAGGTCTTGATACAAAGTATGTCAGACAGTGTCGATAGACTGGGAGTTTAGCCTATCGTGCTGCTTACTCAAGTATGAAAAAAAGTCACTAACTAGAACAGGAAAAGTCTACTTGCAGCTCAGATAGAGCATCCTTGGCTTCGCTGCTGTGCAAGCAGTCTGCGTGCCTGAGTCTGTGCCATTACGCCCTGGGGGCTGGCAGGGGAGCTGAGGAGAGGGGGTCCTCCCAGCCCCGCCCTTAGCCCCGATCAGCCCTGAGAGACTCCCCTCCAGGTGACCCTGGGAGATACCCAGAGCCAGCTGTAAGCCCCAAAGTGGGAAGGGCTGCCTCTTGTTGACTCCTCTCCCCAGACAGGGATGGGGTCTCCACCCCCCCATCAGTGGGCCCCATTACTGTGTCAGGGTTGTTTAGGGGGCTGCATCAGGCCAGGTACAGTTACTAGATACGAAGTTGTGGGTTTGAAGGCAGTTTAAAATGTTGAGGCTTCCTGTTGCAAGTTAAGGTAGTTGGATTAGCTAGAGTGTGGGGAGCTGGTCGGGTACCTTTTGGTTTATTCACTCGGCGATCATCTGTAGAGCAGCCTCGTGTCCAGGCACCGCACCAGGCACCGGATGCACACAGAGATGCTCAAAAGAGCAAAGGAAAGGTCTGGATTTGGTCAGGGGCCCTCCCCTCCCCAAAGGGCACTAGGCCATTTGCCTGTGTCTCAGGGAAGAAACAGAGAGGCTCAGGGTCCCACCCTAGAAGCCAAAGTCTGTACCAAGTGCCCAGCTTCCTAATCCCATGCCCAGCCTTCCCCTACAAGAGCCCGCAATCAAAACGTGAATTGTACAGAAAGGGTAGGGGTGGTGGCGGGGGGACTGCTGTGACCAGGTTTACGGGCATGTGAGAGGAAGTGGGCAGGGACAGCGTGTGGAGCGGCAGAAGAGAAAAGGTGAAACCCTAATAGTCTCAGAAGCAGCTGCTCTGGTTCTCACAAGGACTTGAAGTTAGCAACGTGAGGGACTTTCCTGGGAGTTGGGACAGTGGCAGGAAGTGGGACAGCAAAAGAGCCTTGAGCTTCCCTCCCTGGAGGCCTCTCAGATGTCGCCCTCCCAGGAGAGCCTGTGGAGGCAGCAGGTGGTCTGAAGGACCCGGGGGGGTCCCGGCCCACCGTGTAGGTCCCAGTTCTCCCACTAAAGATTCTGCCACGACCTGCTCTTCCAATGGGGCCTTCATGGGGGAGGGGGAGGACGGAATGGCTCTTCCTCCCCAGAATCCTCTCCTTGGCCTTGGCATCTTCCTGCTCTGAACTCAAATGGTCCTAAATCCTTAAATGAAGGAAATGGGATGGGGTGAAGGTGAGCAAGGGGAAGAGCCAGCTCTTCAGGTGAGAAAACACCAGTGACATCTGAGAGAGATACCTGGGGTAACACGTCTTGGCACTAACCTCAGTCTTCCTGGCTATAGCTCTCTGTCCTCTATGGAGATCAAGTTTGCCTCGTCCTGGCTAATATTCCTCCCTTCTCCCTGCATCCAACTCCCTGGAACAGTGTTCTGGACCATCCCTCCCTTTGTAACCTCTTTCCTTTTTGCCCTTGATGGGCTCGGAGTTCTGTCCTCCTGCCTCTCCCCCAACAAGGACCCTCTCTTCGTGGCCCCTGGCTCCTGTCTCTTCCAGCAATCAGCCTCTCTCTCTCACCTTTCCATCATGTTAGCTTCGGTTCATTTAACCAGAAAACAACCCCCAGAATTTAATTCCATGGCCCTCCATTCCCATCTCGATCAGCTCAAGGCTGGGAGGGGCTGTGTAATGATGGGGGAGTAGTGGGGGAGAGAGAAACTTGGCCTCCCAGAGTCAAGGAGAAAAAAAAAAAGAAAATCATATTGATTCCCCAATGACAGCCATCAATCTTTTCCTCCCCACTAGGGATTGGGGAGATTGGACGCAGGCCCAACAGGCTCCAGGGTCCCTTGGTCCCCAGGACGTTAAAAACAGAAGCTTTGGTCTCTGACATCCTCCCTCCTCTAGTTTCCCCTGAGGTCAGTTACCTAAATCCTCCATGCCCTCCCCAGTGTATTCTGGAATCCTACCGCCTTATCTTGTTCCTGTTATTTCTTTAGCAGGGTATCTGATGCCCCTGCAGTTACTTTCTCCTGTCTGGTTTATGACTTAGTTGACAGTTCTTCTTGCTGTCTAACTTTGAGTAGTATTTATAAAGAAAAGGAAAAATCTATTTTCTAGAGCCCTAAGAGGAGAGAGACATAATAAGTGCTTTAAAAACCTTAGAGAGGGCTTCCCTGGTGGCGCAGTGGTTGAGAATCTGCCTGCTAATGCAGGGGACACGGGTTCAAGCCCTGGTCTGGGAAGATCCCACATGCCACGGAGCAACTAGGCCCGTGAGCCACAACTACTGAGCCTGCGCGTCTGGAGCTTGTGCTCCGCAACGAGAGGCTGCGACAATGAGAGGCCCGCGCACCGCGATGAAGAGTGGCCCCCGCTTGCCCCAACTAGAGAAAGCTCTCGCACAGAAACGAAGACCCAACACAGCCAAAATTAAATAGATAAATAAACTAAAAAAAAAAAAAAAAAAAAAAAAAAATTTAAAAAAAAAAAAAAAAAAAAAAACCTTAGAGAAAAGGTGACTGGGTAAACTGTTAGTTTCATTTTAGGACTTGAGACTAAGAGGAAATTTACAGATTATGAGGGTTCAACACCAGTATGCGAGCGGAGGTGGGACCTGGGACTCCGAGGGAAAAACAGGGAGTGAGGTAGTGTTAAAGAGTCAGAGGTTATGAAGAGGGGGTTCTTTTCCAGGCCTGGACTCATCTCCACAGGACGTTCTATGAGAGAAGGGCTGACTTAGAGTGGGAAGGGTAGACAGCTGGAAGGACTTCCCGGCAGTTCAGTGTCCCTTTTCCTAAAACTGAAGCGGGTGTAGCCCTCTCACCAGTCTCCCTGTTGGTCAGATGTTTCAGGAGCCATCTGCCCCAGAGGAAGTTTCTGGATGCAAAGGACCCAGTGGAAGACACTCCCTCCCACCCCACCCGCCCACAGAGGTGGAGGGGGCTCAGGGCCGTGGTGCCACTGGCCCCCGAAGGGTTAATGCTATTGTCTGAAAACCACATCAGCTCCCCTGGGAGCTTGGAGATCCCGCTCTCATTTTAAGTAACCCTAACTCAGCGCGTGATGAGCGAGGGGTCGCTGGGCGAGGAGTGCGCCAGAAGGAGCCGCTGGACTGAGCCCGGAGAAGCTGCTGCACCAAGGTAAGGGGCTCTGGTGGCAGGTTTGCCGCTGGGGCTGGCCAGAGGGACAGCCCTTCTCCTCCCCCACCCCTACCCCAGCTGTGGAGCCAGTCGCAGAGCAACTGGGAAGAGGAAAAGAAAGGAGACACAGGCACGGGGTGAACATGAGAGCCCAAGGGCCACACTGAAGCCGCCTAGGAGGGGCCAGGCTTTTCCATCCAGGTGTGGGACAGCGCAGAGGCAGTTGTGGGGCAGTCAGGGCAGAGAGGGGGGGGGATCCCGGAAAGACAGCAAGTCTGGCATGGTACCAGGCTCTTCTCCCCAGATGGGGCACAGCTGGGGTCAGATGTCGGCTCACTGGGGCAGAGAAGACTCCTGGGATAAATGGGGCCAAGTCAGGCTCTTGGGGCTGAATGAATGAGAGCCTCAGCCATCCCCGTGCCCTGTTGTCTGTACCTACAGGGAGTTCAGCGGCTCAGAGAGCTCACTGCTGCCATCCGTGTGGCCAGGTTGAAGGGCAGTGGGGGAGGGCATGGGCATCACAGCGTGGGCATGGGAAGGAGCAGGAGGTGGTCCCAGGGAGGGCAGAGTTAAGGCTGTGCTCCCATCTGAGCCAGGCTGGGATGAAGTGACATCTCTGATGGAGTGAAGGGATTCAGCCCCGTCCATCCGCTTCCCTCGCTTCCTCAGACTCCTGGCTTCTTCCCAAAGAATGAGGTCCAAGAAGCCTGAAATCTAAGAGCTCGGGTGCCCCGTGTCAGGCGCACCCCTGTGACAGTTGGGGCGGAGGTGGGCTGTGTGAGGCTGGAGAGGCACGGAAGGCGATGCTTCTATGGCAGAGAGAGGTCTTACGTCTCTGCCCGACAGACAAGAGGAGAAGGACTGGGAAGAAGGTGGTGCCACTGCCACTCCACCTCCAACCCCTTTCTGGCCCTGCTCGAGGGCAGTGGGGCCCCGTGGGGAGAGGGTCCAGGGCACATGGATGGAGTCTCGCGTTGGGTTTGGCGCTTAGTAGAAGCTGAAGTTAGGGTTCATGGTAAGAGTGGGTACGAGGGCCAGGGTTGAGGCGGAAGCGGGAAGCGGACATGGCATCGAGGGCTGGGGACTGAGTCAGAAAGCGTCAGAGGCCCCCAGCTGGTGAGAGCGCCCTGGGAGGCCCGCTGCCTGCTGCATTCCTCGTCCCTGTTACTCAGCCCCAGACAGGCCTGCCAGCTCATCCCAGCTCAGCACTTGGCTGGGAGCTTTCACTTCCTCGGGCTGGCCAGACTCCTCAGCCACCTCAGCACCTACTGGAGGGGGATTTCTTGTCCCCTGGGTGGGGAGATGAAGGGAAGGATCGGGGGTGTCCAGTCAGGGGGATCCCCTGGGGCCCAGCTGATGGGAATGAGATGAAAGGAACCGACACTGCGTTTGTGCTGGGGGAGAGGGCAAGGGGCCGCTGGAGGGCTGGGGGGAGGGCAGGGGACTGGAGCAGCCTGGGTCTGGAAGCTGGGGGCCTGGGTTTTAGTTTCCATCTCTGAAGCACAGGTGAGAGACAGGAGGGCAGGAGAGAGACAGAAAGTGACCAAGAGAGACAGTGACAGAGACAGCACAACAGAGGGCAGGCTGGGTGAGAGGTGGTGAGGCAGGGACACCCTCTAAGGAGGAAAACGGGCACGGGGGAGGCAAGATAGACAGATCACTTGATTTGTAGACAGGAGACAGTATGATCTGTAGACATAAGACGTAAAGACAGGAATGGAGAGACCAAGGGAAACTGAGACAGAAAAGGATGGACAACAGAGAAAAAAGAAAGTGAATGGAGCTAGGGAAGTAAGACAAGAGAAGCCTGGTAGACAGGAAGTGGAAACAAGGAAGAATGAGACTTGAGAGGGGAGAGGAGAGAAACTGTAAGGAAGGAGGAAACAGTTGAAGATTAAAGGTCAAACAAAGTGAAACAGAGACTTGGAGGGGCCAGACCAAGGGAGCAGTGGGTGTGAGGCTGGAAGCTGGTCTCCTGACACCCCAATTCCCATTCCCCAACCCCTGGGTCCTTGAGGGGTCTGTGACTTTCCCCATGACTTTTAACTGCCCTTCCTGCCAGGTCTGGGGGTGGAGCATGGGGCTGTCTGGGTTTGGATTTCGACTCCATGGAGTTACACAAACCTTTTAAATCCCACGGCCCTCAGGGACCACAGACACAAGAGCCAGAGACAAGTCTGCAAGGGGCTGGAGGGGTGGGGGTGGGGTGAGGAGGAGGTAAAGATCTGACACCCGACGTGGGGGAACTGGCAATGGGAGCAGGTTGAGAGGGAGCCTGGAGAGGGGGCTCAGGGCTGAGGAGGAGGAAGGAGGGATTCAGGGGAAGTAGGGTGGACCCTGCTGGCGCAGTGGCAGAGAGGAAGGCGCCTCTCCCAGGTGTGGGCTGATGGCAGGAAAAGCTGAGGCTGCGGGAGGGAGATGGGGTTTAGCTGGCCAGATTCCCAGCCAGGGAGCGTCCAGAAGGGCTCCTCTCTGCCCTAGGCTGTCTGGGTTTGGCAGAAGAAGGGACAAGATGCCCTTGGTGAAGAAGGACATCGATCCCTGCCCCTCCCCCAAATTCCCCAAGGGAAAAGGTGTTGGCTTTGCCCTTCCGAGGCCCCCAGCTGGTCTTGCTCTCCCTCCTAAGCCGCTTTCGCTAATAGCATTAAGGGAGGTCTCAGGACTAACCGCTCTCCACTTGGGGTTGAGATCAAGGGGAGAGACCAGAGGCTTCTAATCAGACTGGAGATTTGGCCGGAGGCAGGGCGGGGATGAGGAGTTTGCTGGACGCTAACAAGCAGAAAATATTACACACACATCCCCCCAGCCTGCCATCTCTGTGTTTCGCTCATTACCCCTCAGGGCTGGTTTCTCCACGCTGATCTTTCCGTCTCCCAGGGCTGTATCTGAACCTCACCTGTGTCCACAGCAGCCCCGATTTCCGCGATGCCATTTCTCTGTCTCATTCTCTCTGATTCACCCTCTTCCTCGCCGACCCTCTTGCCCTCTTTTTGGCCGCCTTTGAATTTATAAACAGTCCATTTTCCCATTCATCAATCAAGCAGTCACTGAGAAGACTTCGTTGTGTCCAATCAATCAGATTATGGGGACAATCCACTTTAGCAGCTTAGAAGGGCCAACGACAAAGTGACTTTTGATGCAAGTTTCTACTTTGCAGAGAGGCAGCCTTGTCTGGAGCTCTGACCTTTGTTTATCCTGGGCGTGTTCCTGTCTTCCTCACCTCTCTGTATTCCACTCTGCCCATCTGACGGTCCTCTGGCTTCCCCCGCCCCACCCCACCCCCACTGTTGATCATTTTTCTGGCCAAGAGCCCACCTCTCAGGTTTAGACCGGAGCACCTCCTTCAGGACCCAGGACCTCCTGCCAGCCTTGCCTCTGCTCCCAAGTTTCATCCTCAACTTTTCTGCCCTGACTGACTAATTACAGCTCAGAGCCTGGAGTCAGACCTGTTTGCATCCGGCTCCACCACTTGCCCTGGGATCTTATGCAAGTCTTCTAATCTTTTGAACCTCGATTTCCTCAGCTTGCAAAACAGAGATAATAATACCCACCACGAAGGGTTGTGAAGATTCAATGAAGTAACATAAGAAAAAAAAAAGTCAAGCCCAATGCTGGGTTCATGATAGGGGCCCAGCTCATATTAACTAAACTCTTAAAAATGTAAAATCTGCTTGGGGCACATCCTTTGGCTCCAACATCTAGGTTAAGGCTCTCTTTTTTATCATCGTTATCGCTATTGCTTTTCTTAAATAATTACCTAAAGCCTACATGTGTTGTAATGAGCGCTTGTGTTGGCCAAGGGGATTAATCCTATTAATAGCAATCAGAATGATCGTGATGATGACAATAATAATTGCTCGCTACTGTAACCCTTCAAGAAACACAAAGTTCTTAAGAACAGGCTCTCTGATCATTCAAGATTGGGTTGTGATCCTTTGTGATTTATGGTTCTCAATACTTGTCCTCTGAGGCCACTGCACTGATCCTGCAGTAGGGTCTGGTGGGGCTGTTCAGAGCCTATTAGCCCCAAGCTCCAGAGCAAGAGGGAGGGAGCTGGGAGATGGGGGTAGTGGGACAGAGTGGGACCACCTCCCCCAGCCTTAGGGAGCACTGCCACCAGAGTGTGGGTTAAAATGAAGCACAAGGAATTAAGATTAAACAGCCAGAGCAATTCTTAGATGTAAAAGTAGAACTAAAATCTGCTCCTCTCTGAGGGTTCCCCACGGCCAGCTCAGGGGCTCCAGCAGAAAAGAACGGACTTGAGAGCAGATATTTGGCAGGACTTACCGACGGTGAGGATTTCCACATCCAGAACCAGCAAGCTCTTCAGACACGTGAGGATCCAGGAGGGACTCTCACAAACATGGGAGAGGCCAAGGAGGAAGCTGCAGCATTCAGGAAACCCGGGGTTTGACCCACTTTGGCTTCATATTTTAGATTTTGTTCTTTGAGGGAGCAGGAGAGAGGGTTTGGTAGCCTACCTAGGTGGCTGATTATTATAAATTTTGTATTTTGTATTAAGTTCTTGCTTTCCACTCTTTCACTTAAAGAGCTGTGTGACCTTAGAGAAGTTAGTCAACCCCTCTGAGCTCCATCTCATCTGATACTTCCTGTGAGGTTCAGGGTGTGTCAATTTCTCAGCACAGTGCAGAGTGCCCTGAGTGTCTGCTCTGGGTGGGTTTATTGTTCTCTTCTTGCCAGATCCTAAATCTACCCTGAGGTCACAAACCCTCCAGACCAGGAAACATCATCAGATCCAGCAGGAGGCACCGCAGCCCTAGGAATTCTATCTGCTTCCTCCAAGGAACAGTCCTCCTTTGGAATCTTTCACCTCTGCACCCCCTATTTCCCCACCATTTTCCTGAGATGAGGTAGGAGACATCCCAATCATCTGGAGGTTAGACAAAGGAGGAACTTCCCAATGGACAGAGCAGGAAAGGAAGGTGGGAGAGGAGTAGAGGCATCTGCTTCAGGGGAGGAAAGGAAGGAGAGATTCCAGAATATCAGCTATCAGTTTAGAGACAGATGGATGAGTGGGAAAACCTATTCACCTAGATTCAGAGTGGGCACAAACCTACTCATAGCCCTGTCTGCCTTAATTTCCAGAGATGCTCTCTGCTGGGGCCAGATTGGGTACCCCTGGACACACCTGCCCCCAACAGGCTGTAGGTTTGTCCACTGGCCCACCTGGAGCTGTGTGTTCCTTGGGAAAAGGAGAGCAAGAGACCCAGTGACCTCTTCGTGTGGGGGGAGGGAGGGCAGGGTTGGAATTCCTTGACTTTTTATTTTATTTTATTTTATTTTATTTTATTGAAGTATAGTTGATTTACAATGTTGTGTTAATTGCTGCTGTACAGCAAAGTGATTCAGTTATACATAGATATGTATTCTTTTTCCTATTCTTTTCCATTATGGTTTATCACAGGATATTGAATATAGTTCCCTGTGCTATACAGTAGGACCTTGTTCTTGGGATTCCTTGGGATTCCTTGACTTTCCAACACCCACAGCTCCTTAATGCTGTTTCCCATGGATTCTTGCTACTCAAAGTACAGCCCATGTACCAGCAGCGCTGGCATCACCTAGGAGCTTGTTAAAAATGCAGAATCTTAGGTTCCACCAAGTCCCACTGAATTAGAATCTGCATTTTAAAGAGATCCTCCGGTGACTCTTAATGCACATTAGAGTTTGAGAAGCACTGCTACAGAGGATTTGTTTCAAGTCTTAAGGCAGCACAGTATACGAGAAAGTGCCGTGGATTAGGAGTGGAGGTGGGATGACCATACACCACGTGTCAAGTCGCTTTCCCTCTCTGAGCCTCATCTGGAAAGTGAGAAGGCTACTCCAGATAAGCCCTCACATGCCTCCAGACCTGACGGCCTAATAAGTTCTGGTTGAGAACAGCCCTCACCTCATGCCAACTGCCTCAGAGATGGAAACCCAGAGCCCAGGTGGTGTGAGCCGGTCCCCTGTGCGCGAGTAGTCCCCTGTGCCCGGGCCCAGCCCCAGGAGCAGGGCTCTCATTCTCCCATCCCTCCTCATCCTCTGGCCTATCAGTTCATCTTGCACTAGTGACAGTAGAAGCCAGCTTTTCGCACCATCCTCAGTTCCATCCAGAAGGCTTTGTGACTTAGACATTTCCTCTCCTCCCCTCACCTGCATCAGGCAAGTTTATCTCACTAGAGCTCGTTCCCCAGTCTTCCCCCCATCTCAATGCCCACCCCCATCCCACCCCCAAGCCAAATTGGGAACCAGCAAGGTTCCATCTTCCTTGCCCATGGTTCATTAATTCAACAAATATTTATAGAGCCCCTGTGAGTACAAGGCCCTGGGCTAGGATGGGTTCTGGGTAGCCAGCAGGGAAGAAGACAGCCAGGGTTCCTGGCCACAGGGAGCTGACACTCTGAAGGGGAAGACAGATATTAAACACATAGTGACACCCTTGATAAATTCATCACCATTCATTGATTCTACCAACAATCATTTCTTTTTTTTTTTTTTCTTCTCATTAATTTATTTTGTTTTGGTAAGTATAGTTATTTTTATGACAATGCTATTTATGCTTATACATAATGTGTTTATTGTTATTTTCAAACCAGTTAATAAGTACTTAAAATATTTATTTTAAACTTCTAATATGATCAATGTGATAAACATAACCCATAGAAATAGAAGTTGTTTGGGGATGTCAGTTGTTGCTAAGAGTGTAAAATGGTACTGGGACTAAGGGGAACCTCTGGATTACCCCAGCATCACTGTTTGCCCAGGCGCCATTGGTTGGTGGTGAGGGGAGGCGGGGGAAGGGCATAAACACCTTTCCTGGATGCATGGGGGTGGGGGGGTCGGGGTGACATTGAGCAGTACTATAAAGGGGATGACAGGGCTCTGAAGGCTAACCTCAACTAAGTTTTCAGGAATGAGAGACTGCGTTCTAGGGAAGCTAAGGGACTTTTCCAGAGATGCCTAATACCTTGTCCAGAGGAGGGTAACCTAGGAGTTCCCACATTCGGCACTCACTGTGGTGACTCTGTTCTCTCAGGACACACTGTCAGGTGCTTGGCAGGTGACTTTTGGGCGTGCTGCTGGCGGTGATTCTGGGGGAACAATCATTTCTTGAACATCCACGACACGCCAGGCACTCTGCTAGGCGCTCGAGACTCCTCAGTGAATAAAACGCACAAAAATCCCTCCTCTTCTCAAATGTAAAATTGTTCTAAGTACTATAAAGGTGTGGGTTTGTGTATCTGCCAACTCCTCTCACTCAAGGTTTAGAAAGAGCCAACGATTAATTACATTTTCACTTGTCTCCTCCTGGGAAAAACCCCAATCCTATTAAGCCCTGAGAAAAGATCTCATTCTCTAAATCCCCCAGCGGAGGCAGGACCTAGGACCCTCTGCATTCCTCCCCATCTATAAAGCGGCTCAGCCTCAAGCCCCGAGCCCTGGGTCAGCCCCTGGCCAGTGAGGAGGTCCCCAGGGGAGGCTGGGCCCAGCCTGGCTAGGGGGGAGCTTCCTGCCTCAGACCCTGCTCCCCTGCTTCAGTCTCCCTTTCCTCCCCTAGTCTCGTCCCTCTTCTCTCTTTCCTTCCTCTTTCACCTCCTTCTCCCCTGCTGTCTTTTGCTTCCTCCTAAGGGGGGACCATTTCCCCCCAAGACCCAGACACAGCTCTTGCTCCCCCGGAGCGGACGATGCACTGCAGCTGCCTGGCTGAGGGCGTCCCTGCCATCGCCTCCCGTAACCTCTGGATCTCAGGTGAGCCTCCGCCAGGTGCCCCAGCTGTGCTCCGGCAGTGCCCCAGAGGCCTCGGGAGCAGTGGGACGGCGCTCACTCCCCTCTCCACCCCAGGCCTGGCCTTCCCCGACTGGGCCTACAAGGCCGAGTCGTCCCCGGGCTCCCGGCAGATCCAGCTGTGGCACTTCATCCTGGAGCTGCTGCAGAAGGAGGAGTTCCGCCATGTCATCGCCTGGCAGCAGGGAGAGTACGGGGAGTTTGTCATCAAGGATCCAGACGAGGTGGCCCGCCTCTGGGGCCGCAGGAAGTGCAAACCACAGATGAATTATGACAAGCTGAGCCGGGCCCTCAGGTGAGAGGAGGCAGACAACGTGGCCAGACAGGGCAGAGTTCAAAGAAAAGAGCTGTGGTTTCTGGCACCCCTGTCAGGTTCCCGCCCCTCCGAGGCTTGGGAAAGGCTCTGGAGTATGGTAAGATGTCCAGTGGTTATCCAGGAACAGCTCGGGGTTTGCCTTGCCAGCCTGGGGACAGGGGTTGTGGCTGGGTCTCTGACGGCATCCTCCCTGCCACTGGGCCAACCCTTTATTCTCAACCTTGGAATCTCCAGGTATTACTACAATAAGAGGATCCTGCACAAGACCAAAGGCAAAAGGTTCACTTACAAGTTCAACTTCAGCAAGCTCATCGTAGTCAACTACCCTCTGTGGGAGGTGCGGGCACCGCCATCCCTCCACTTGCTGCTGGGGGCCCCTGCTCTGTTTCGACCAGCCCTGGTGCCCATGGGTGTACAGAGCGAGGTAGGCATGAAGGCTGGTCCTGTCCGCAGAGCTCCACCAGAACCTGCCTCTCTGTCCAGGAGGCCCCCAGCCCTCCTCTCTGCCTCAGGGGCCCATCAGCTTTCAGTGTTCTTCTCCCCCTGCATCCTAGTCCCTGTGTGTCCCAGGGGTGGGGGTGATACTCTGAATCACCCCTACATATTTAACAATCCCTATAGTAGAGCACCTGCCTATGAGAGAGGGCAACTCCTTCTGTGCCAGGATCACAGGGAAGGGGGTGGGGGGGGTCTCAGGGGAGGGTCCAGGACATGTGGGCAGTGCTGACTTAACAACAATTATGAGAGTATTTCATTATTTTAATGACTGGTCATTAAAACAAACAATGTATACTGGGGAATACATGCCAGGCAGGGCCCATTCAACCCCCGAGCCTGCTTCTCCTCACTCCCCAGCTCCTGCATAGAACGCTGTTCAACCATCGGGCCATGGCAGAGCAGCTGGCTGGACAGCGGACCCCTCAAGGACCACCAGAGGCCTCCGGGGACAAGAAGGGAAGCGGCAGCATTGTCCACCGTGAGTGCTCAGGACTGGGGAGGGCCCAGGGAATCTTAAGCAGAGGAGGGGAGGACCCTTTTGATTGAGCACATGGGTGAGGGGGCATGAGTCAAAGGATAAGTCATGTATTCATTCAACAAACATTTATGGCTCACCAGCTATTTACGAAGTGTGGGGACCCACAGATGAAAGATGGCTCTCAAGATGCTCGGAGATCAGTAGGGAGCAGAGATGGGAGGATGCTGAGATTCAGGGAAGCACGAGGTGCTATGGGAATGCAGTTGAGTTGGGGCTTCCTGGAGGAGGCTACACCTGAGCAGGTGAAGAAGATGGAGAAAGATGCCCAGGCAGAGGGAACAGCATTTGTGAAGTAAAAAGCTGCAAGTGAGTGTAGTAAATCTGAAGATCTGCTGGTAGCTTACCGGGTGAGAGTAAGGTGCGTGATGGGAGGGGGGACAAGGAGGCGGGTGAGAGACGAGGCTGGCGAGGCGGACAGGCGTCTGGTCACGGAGGGCCTCAGAAGCCATGCTGAGAGGGCTTGGACTTGATCCTGTGGACAGGAGGGACCCAGAGGGAGAGGCACATCCAGATGTTCATTTTACAAAGACGACTTGGGTTGATGTAGAGTTTGGGGTGGAAGAGGCACACAACTGATGTTGGAGGCTTGGAAGATCATCTAGGCAGAAGATGATGGGGACAGAACCAAGGCAGGGGCCATGGGTGGAGAAGGAGGCCCAACTGAAGAGAGATGGGGAAGATAAAGTTCACCCATTCATTCCCTTATTCACTCATTTCTTCTTTCAACAAATAGCTCATGGGCTCCTGTTGAATGTGCCAGGCCCTGTCCTAGGGCCAGGGGTGCCAATGTGAGCAAGACTGCCTTTATAGAGCTTGTAGACAAGAGGGGGTTTGTGGACATTCAGTTAATAATCCAACAAGTAGATAAGTAATGATAATTGTGCTAACTGCTACAGGGAAGTTCAGGGTGCAACCGGGAAGACTTCCTTGACAAAGTGACATTTGAGCTGAGACCCAAAATGTAAATCGGTGCCAGCTTAGTTCAGAGGGAGAGAGGAGAGCATGGCAAGCAGAGAGAATAAGGTGTGCAAAGGTCCTGGGGCAGGAAAGAGGAACCGGGAGGAAGCCAGTGTGACAGCACATGGTGAGGGAGGGGGACACGGCAAAAATGCAGGCAGAGGCCAGTTCTTCCAGGGCTGTAAGCTGGGAAGAGGCAAAGTCAGATTTTCTGTGAAAAAGATCACAGAGACACTTGACCAACACAAGGCTCTTCTGCAGAGGCCCAAGACCTATCCCTCCACTTCTGGCAGTTTCATGGAACAAAGACCCATGGCCCTCACCCCACCCAAGTGCAGCTGAGAGCCCAGAGGTCCCACCTCCCAGAGAATGCAGGGCGCCTGGCTCTGGGTCCTCATGAGCGCAGCCAAGGCTGTGGGCGTAGGGCGGCCCAAGACCTGCTAGGACTCGTAGGGCCACAAGTCTGGCAGCCTGGAGCAAGACAGCACCTGAACACCTCTCTGTTCTTCCACCCACACCCACCCCTTCCCAGTGCTGGGAATGCCTGGGGCACAGAGCTGCTCTCTTTGGGAAACTATGAGGGGGAAACCAAAAAATATTCCCTGGCGAGCCCCCGCTTGGCGTGAGGTATTTTGCACCTGCCTGCCCTCTGCGGGTACACAGGCCCTGCCTGTGCTTGGGTCCTGGGGCACACTAAGGAGTTTTAGGTCCCTGGGAGTCTAGTAGCAGCCACATGCCCATTTCTGGATCGGGATTCCAGAAGGGTGTGCCAGCCCTTCACTCCACCTTCACTCACAGCATTTGGTGTCAAGAGAAGAAGCTGCTTCTGGGCAGAAGAGCGGCCAGGACTACTGAGCCAGGGGCAGAAGCTGCAGGACCAGAGCTGGGAAGGGGCGGGGAGGGGTAGGAGGACTCTTAGACCCATCTCCTCCACATGCCTACTCAGCTGTGGGGCCCTGAGCGGGGACTCTGCCCCCAGGAGCCCCAGGGGACACAACCTTCCTGGGGGAAAACAGCAGTCTCCACGTCATCTAAGGACCCAAGAAAAGGACGGTGACCTAGGAGAAGGTACACTCTGGCAGGGGTCTCCACGCTTTTCCTCATGAAGGATCATTTTTACTATTTTCCCCTTTCACAAATCCAACATCAGAAATATTGTTCCTACCAAATAAATCGGATGAATTAAGTAATAACTAAATTGTTTTTCCAGTTTTTACTAACTATAGCCCTGCTGATGTCATCCCCTTGGGTTGATACTTGCTAAGAAAAAATGTGGAACTGGAGTTAGGTTTTTTGAACTATAGAAAGTGGTGTGAAGTTCTATATAATCATCTCCAGAGATCCCAGGCTAGGAGCCCCTATTGCAGGATCCTGGGGAAACAGGGCAGATTTGGAAGAAATGGAAGGAGGGAGGGCTTCTTGGAGGAGGAGAGCTATAGGCCAGAGCCAGCCAGAGAAGGGGAAGGCTGGGGATCACCCCACATGCTTGGCCTCACAGCTCAGCAGGCCCCATGACGCTGCTTGATCTTAGCTGGGAGCAGGGGTTTTATGGATGAAGGAACTGAGGACTGAGAACTTAAATGACAAACCCAGGGTCACACAACTAGATCTTTGTCCAGCTAGAATAGAACTAGAGTCCTTTGCTACAGGGATGAGGAGAGTGAAGAATGGATCCATTGAGTTATGGCAAAGAATACCCTCATTCATTCATCCAACACATTTTTATTGAGCACTTAATACGCGCCAGGCTGGGTTGGATCCCAGGATCCAGAATGAAACACAGTTCCTGCCACCACAGTGTTGGGAACACAGATATTAAATAATCACACAAATGACTCCTGATTCTGAGCGACGGGGCCCTGGAGGAGAGTACCAGGAAGGATGAGGGGGGAGTCCAGGGGCTCTCACCCAGGCTGGGAAGGCTCAGAGGCTTCCCCAAGGAGATGACATTTACGATAAGATGTGAAGCAAAGAAAAAAGGAAGGTGCACAGGTGGGGAGAGAAGGTTTCAAGCAGGAGCAAAAAGAAATGGGAAGTGGGCAGAGAAAGGAGACATCTCCAGTGGCGGGGTCTCACTGACTCTCTCTCTCTCTCTCTCTCTCTCTCTCTCTCTCTCTCTCTCTCTAGGACTTGGCTCTGCCCCAGCCCCCTGCCGGCTCAGCCCTTGCTGCTATTTGGGGAGCCCCCAAGACGAGCCTCCCAGTTTTGCCTCCTTCACCCCTCCCCTGCCACCCCCTGTCCCCTCTGACTGGCCCCACCTCTCAGGGCCTTTTTTGCCCCCTGTCGCCACAGGGCAGCACTTCCCAGGGTCCTCCATGCCGGACACCCTGCTCCCAGGACCCGCAGGGGCCCCAGCGGCCCGGCATTTTCCCGGCCTTCCTCTGTTGGCCGGGCTGGCGCAGGGGGCTGGGGAGAGGCTCTGGCTCTCATGCCTGAGGCCCGAGGGGCTGGAGGTAAAGCCTGATCTCACGATGGATCCCAGGGAGGGCTTCTCCTCAGAGAGGCAGGAACCCTACATTGTAGAGGAAAGTCCTGTGTCCCCCAATCTGGAGAACTTCAAAGCAGTGTGGCCCTTGGATCCTCCTTAATGGGGGAGGAAGATGTGAAGTGGGGGGGGGTGTCCCCAAACTCCATCTCACCTCTTATCTACCTCCCTTCTGGCTTTGCTCCTTCCCCTGGCTGGAAACAGCTTTAAATTGTAGAACGATCTGAAGGAACATCTGAAGGAACGTAGTTGCACCCAAGGAGATGGGGGGCATCGCAGGGAAAAAGCGAATGTGGGGATGGGGAAAACTGAGGCAGAGTGTCCCCTCCCACCAAATTGCTAATCAGATTAAGGAGACATTCTTAATCTCAACTTTTTTTGAGGGAGAATGAGAATAAGGTTTCCATAGGTTTCCATCATTTGAAAGACCCCATACCTGCCCACATGAGACGGGAAATTAAGAGTCTAAGTTGGGGAAGGGTCAGGAGTTGTTTTGTTCCCTGAGTCTCAGGGCAACTCCTTTCTTCTCTGGGGCCCTTGTCCCTCATCAGGCTAAGGTCTTCCCTCTCTCTCCTGCCCCTCCGTACAGCTCTCTCCAATCCCTCTGATTTCTGTGACCCTGGGAGCTCCTGTCCCCTCCTTTCCCCAAGACCCAAACAAGTGGGGTCAGGAGGGATGGGCCTCCTCAGCTCTGTAATACTCCACGGCAGACCATGAATAAAATGCCCTTGGCAAACCTCCCTCTTGGCTGACCACCCCCTGCTGCGTTTCTGCTGCCCTCTGATCTGGTTTGGAGCTAAACACCACCCAAGATTCCTGATGGGAAGGGGGGAGGGGGGTTTGGGAGGAGAAGTAGGAACCAAGCAGCAGTAGGAATCAAGCCAGCCACTCTCCTCCCTTCTGCTGCCATCATGTCCCAGAGAGAAAGGCTGAAACTGTAGCCCGAGGAGCTGCCCTGGCCAGTGAGAAACCAGCCTCAAGGAAGGAACCTAAGAGCAGAGCAGGGGTCTTCACAGAATGACCCCCAGATCCCTGCCATGGACCTCTGAGCAGAGTTTTAAGGGTTGGGGATGAAGGAGGGAGTTGGAAGTGTTCCCTCTCCCTCTGCTCCCCAGGTCCTGAGAATGACAAGGGGAGCCCACTGAAGCATCAGGTGGCTGGGGGAGGAGGGGACACATAGAGAGGGGTCTTTTGCTCAACCAAGGGAAGGCCACAAGAGAAGAATGTCCCAGGAGCCAAGGCAATGGAACCATATTGCTCTCCTATCTCTAGGCTGCCCATTACAGGTTTAGGATTTGTCTCCACTTTCTTCCCATGATGGAGAGCAGGAACTAAGGAGGCACAGAGGGTCCCTTTGTCCATCATTTGTCCCCGGCCCTCATCCAAGGAGTAGGGGTGCATCCCTCTCTCAGAGCTCCCTCTTCATTCTGCTACCCTCTGCCCCTCAGTCCTTTGTGGCAGGCGCATGTTCTCATGGATGGACTGGGGAAGGAGAGACCCAGAGTAAGGCAGGGCTAAGCCCTCACCGCACAGAAAGGTTAAGACGAGCAAGGAACCCAGCTCCCAGGCTTCCAAGCGGGGTAGAGGCCAGGAGAAAGGATCTGTGAGTGGGCTTCTTCACAGTCTCCCTCCCTTACCCCAGACGCCAAAAAAGGGGACCTCAGAGTGTCGCTCCCAGGAGATCCTAGGAGCTACCGTGAAAACTGCTTCTCACTTGCTCCCAAAGTCACAGGCCCATCCCCAGCCCTACAAGAAGGACAAACACCCAGCCTGGGGCTTTCCCATCATCCTGTCCAGTTTGGAGAGACAAAGAGCTAGTAGTGTTGTCTGCTGTGGCGCAAAGAACTGGATCACACTGTCATAGGGTTTGGGTCCTGTTCAGAGAGGCCAGCCTCGGGAACAGGGTCCCATAACAGGAACCCCCACGTGCCCTCTGCCTGACCCCTCCTCCTCTTCAGAAGTTTGTGGTTGCTATGACCCCCACGTTTCAGACAATGAAAAATGCTTTGTGGTCACTTTTCTAAAATTTCTTTTTGGAGTAGGTGAACCCAGGAGACTGAAAGCTCAGCTTCAGAGGACATAAATTTCCAGGTGGTGCACTCTGTGTTTTAGACAACAGATTCAAGGAGAGCAGAGTTTCTCAACCTTGGCACTATTGCCATTTGGGGCTGCAAAATTCTTAGCTGTGAGGAGCTATCCTGTGCATTCCAGGATGTTTAGTATATCCCTGGCCTCTAGATACGAGTGGCATCCTCCCCCAGCCTCCTCTTCTAGACCTGGTGAAATGTTCCCCCCAGGGGAAGAAACCGTGCCTGGTTGAGAATCACTTAAGAAAGGCTTCAGCAAGTCCAGATGTTCTGGCAAAGATGGGACCCAGGCGCGAGCAACGCGAAGAGAACTGTTGGTTTCCACGTTACAAGAGTGCCCTCTGGTGGCCAGAGTCAACACCAGCGATCCAAAGAGCTCAGAGCTCGGGACCAGGCTGGGTGGGTAGAACCCATGCGGGGCGCTGTTTGAGGTGAAGGGGTGATGGGCACCTTGGAGTCTTCCGAGGGGAGGAAGGGAGTTGCAGGATAAAAATATTTTATAAGAACCCTCCTATTTCAAACCCCATTTGCAAATCATGGACTATTCACCAAAGGATCCACAGGTCTAATGGGAAAACAGAGGGCAGATTGTCAGTTCCTCTGGTGCAATCGGGTGCAGCCTCAACCCTGGACATCACACCCTCTGGCCCTCTGGGGCCATCAGCCTCCTCTGAGAAGAGCTCGGAGCAGATACTCAGCCTTCTTCTAGGAGGGGTGGGAACCAGGACAAGACACAGCAAATTCAGCTCCCCCACCACCCGTGCTCCCAGGCCCTGGACTCTGCTGCACCAAAGGCAGGGAGAGAAGCACACCTGGGTTCCAGCAGAGTTTTAGGGCGTCAGAACTCCCAGGCTTCATGAACCAGACATTAGTAGCCATAAGGGACCTTTGAGATCATCAAGTTCAACCCCCTAATTTTACAGGCCCAGAGACAAGAAGGGACTTGTTCAAAATCATACATGTAGAAGAGCCAAATTTAGAACATAAATTTCCTAATTATCAGTTAATGTTCTTTCCATCTCACCATAATCACATGGATTGAGACTTTAAGAGACCCTTAAAATTCCTTAGAAATAAGAGCAAATTATATACTGAGAGGGAAATTTTAAAAGTTATTCCTGTGTGATTTTTTTCTTTTTTTTAAATAAATTTGTTTATTTTATTTATTTATGTTTGGCTGCGTTGGGTCTTCGTTGCTGTGCGCGGGCTTCCTCTAGTTGCTGTGAGCGGGGGCTGCTCTTCGTTGTGGTGCGCGGGCTTCTCATTGCGGTGGCTTCTCTTGTTGCGGAGCACGGGCTCTAGGCGCGTGGGCTTCAATAGTTGTGGCTCGCGGGCTTAGCTGCTCTGCGTCATGTGGGATCTTCCCGCACCAGGGCTCGAACCCGTGTTCCCTTGATTGGCAGGCGGATTCTGAACCACTGCACTACCAAGGAAGCCCCTCTTTTTATTTTTAATTGAAGTATAGTTGATTTACAATGTTGTGTCACTTTCAGGTGATTCAGTTCTTTATATATATATATATGTTATTTATATATATTATTTTTTATATTCTTTATTTATTTATATATATTATTATTATATATTATATATATATATATAATTTTTTATATTCTTTTCCATTACGGTTTATCACAGGATATTGAATATAGTTCCCTGTGCTATACAGTAGGACCTTGTTGTTTATCTATTTTATATATAGTAGTATATATCTGTTAATCCCAAACTCCTAATTTATCCCTCCCTGCCCCCTTTCCCCTTTGGTAACCATAAGTTTATTTTCTATGTCTGTGAGTCTATTTCTGTTTTATAAATTAGTCTTGTGTAATTTTTAATATGACCATAGTAGCAAACATTTTCCTTTTTGTGTGCATTTTGGCGCTTGATTACATATTGTCTAGTGCTGTCCTCTAATTGTCTGATTTGCATTAATATGGTGTCCCCATAAGGCTGGTTTTCTCAGGGTGGTGCCACACACACTAGTTAAATGGAAGGTGCTTTGTCACTGGAACACTTGATTAGCATACGGAAGAGGCCTCGGAAATTTCAAAACAAAAACAGAAGCAAAGTATTTGCTGCCCTGAATCATTGCTGGCAATGAGGAGAACCCCTATCCTCTCCCTTTTTCCCCCTAATGAAGACTCTGACCAAGAGGGGAGAAAAAATTCAAGCACCGTATATGCTTTATACACACACATATGAACACACACACACACGTATATATAATTCAACAAGCATTTCTTAAGTGAGAACTACGTGCCAAACACCGTGCTGCCAGGTTCTGAGGTGCCCTTGAGACACTTTCATCTGTGAAGTGTCACAGACAGCGTGGCAGGAGTCAGTGCCTCGCGTGGAACGTAGGTGACTTGGCCGGGGAGAGGAGGGTTGGGTAGCCGGGTCAGGGCTCGGCAGTCACAGCAGATGACTGAGCACTCGAGAGGCAAGGTTTCTGCATACATGCGCAACACCTAATTTAAACGTGAATTTTGTTTAGTAATCAACCTACTTTTAAAATACCTAAAAGTAGGCCGCTCTTACCTTCTCAGATGAACTGCGTTATCCATATGGAATGTGTCTCTTTAAATAAACTTGCTTCCAATAAAATAAGATAAATAAAATAAAATACCTAAAAGTAAATCTCAAGAAGTCCTTTCTAATTACCAAACACAGAAAGCCAGACAACATGTGCCAATTGTTTATAAAGTTATCAAAACAGATATACAATTCTGTGATCGCTTGTTTCATCAAACATTACTTCATAAACACTTCATTATGTATTTGTAATTAATGTTTTTTTTGTTTGTTTGTTTTTGGTTTTTTTAGCTGCATCGGGTCTTAGTTGCAGTACTCAGGCTCTTTGTTGCGTCACAAAGGCTTCTCTCTAGCTAAGGCACGCCAGCTTAGTTGCCCCACAGCATGTGGGATCTTAGTTCCCGACCAGGGATCAAACCTCCAACCCCTGCATTGGAAGGAGGATTCTTAACCACTGGACCATCAGGGAAGTCCCTGTAATTAATGTTGATAATCTTAACCAGGGCAGACTATTCCATCATGTTTATACAACATATATTTCACCATTACCCTTTCGGTGGGTTTTTTTAGGTTTTTTCTTATTTGTTTTGTACATAAAATGGTTTCAAAACTTTTGTCCATAGTTACAATCTTTCTCTTTCCTTAAATTAATTCTTTGAGGTTCGTTCCCAGGAGTGAGATAACTGGGTCAAAAATTATGACATTTCAATGGCTTTAGATACATATTGCTCAACTGTCCTCCAAAAAGATTATAATATTTCAAGCAGCCACATTTACACACCGCTTACTACGAGCCAGCTGTGTCATAAGTGCTTCAGATACGTCAGCTCATCCAAAACCCACAGCAGCTTTAGGAGGTAGACTCTATTATCATCCCATTTTACAGATGAGGACACTGAGTAGAGAGGTAAAACCACCTGTTCAAGGTCACTTTCCTGGCCAGTGGCAGAGCCAGATTCAAATCCAAGACACCTGACTCCATAGTCCTGCTTCAAGTGCTGGCCTATGATGCCAACTGAAAAGAATGAGTTCCCCTGGACCCTCAGCAGCTATGACCTCTCCCCACCTTCCCCCACTTTCATTAATGAGTAAACCGTTACGTCATTACTGTCTTCTTCGGTTTGTCTTAAATAAATGGTGAGGGCAACTGAACATTTTTATGCTCGTCTGCCATTTGTAGCTTGGACCCTCCCGCTTTAAAATTGGGAACAAAGCCTACCTCACTAATACAATATTTGAACGATAGTTTAAATTCATATTATGGCCTGTTAAGGATAAAGGTAGGAAATAGGGTTAGCCAAAAAGAGTGCTTTTCAGAAGGTTCTGAGGAAAGGGAAGAAGAAAATGTTCCAGGCACCAGGCTAGGAATCACTTATTTAGTGTTAATTACTTATCATAATTACCTATAAAAGTAATGTATCTGGTCACGTGACTGGGAGCTATTAATTCCATTTGAAATATTAATACTATCACTAATTAATACTGTTTATAATTCTTTCATTGCTTTGTCCTTAACCTTTCAGAGACTCAGACCAGTCAGAGCAACCCACCAGGGGAAAATTGAGTGAACACAGCAGTAATTACCTGGAAGGTTCAGCCTGAGGAAAGCAAGCAATGGGTAAGATTTGGTCTCTGGGCCAGAGGTTTTGTATCCAAATGGAATGAGACCCAAACAGCACAATTACCGTGGACCATTGCCAGGAACTTAGAAATGAAGCCAGAGAGATCATGCGTCCAACACATCTGTTTTTCAGTTGAAGGTTCAAAGGTCCCCAAGAATAAGTTGTCCTGGGTCACTTGGAACAGCAAACCCTGGGTATCAATCCCTATATAATCAAACCTATTCACTTTTCCTACCCCAGCTTGCCATGGATTGATGGAGAAAATCCCACAACTGCAGGACAAGGTGCTACCATGAAGCTGCCCTCATCTGGGTCCTCACAAGTCTTTTGCTGATCCCAGGTCAGCTCTTAGCATCTGTTCTAAATCTTCTCTTACCTATATCCCGCTCCCTTCCTCTCGGTCTACTCCACTTCCCGCTCAAGGCTTCCCTCCCCTGCCCCGGTCCTTTTTTCCAGTCCTAGGAATGGATTGTCTCCCCAGTGATGTAACCCCTCCCACCTGTACCAAACAAGGAAGGTCAGGCAGGTGTCAACTCTTGTGCCAACTCCAATTAATTGTCTGGGGCCACAATTAGGAAGCACATAGTTGAGGATTCCAAGGTTGTGTTGGGGCTTAGGAAGGGAACTGGTGCCATGTTTTTCTGTGACTTCCATATTACTAAATCCAGTGACCGCATTTTGTTCCTTATCTTATTCAGCCTCTCCTCTGCATGCAACACTGTTGAAAACCCTTTGTCCCATTAGCTGCTAAGATCCATCCCCTCTCAACTCTCCCATTCCTAAGACTGTTCCTTTTCAAACTCCTTTCTGGGCTCCCCTTTGCTCCCCCACCTCCAGTGTTCTCCAAAACACTGGCCACAGCTCTGCTTATCCTACACATGCTTCCTAGATGGTTTTAGTTTTGTCTTGTCTCCTTGTCTTAGCTATCACAACATCTGCACAGCCGGCACTGACCTCTCACTCAAGCTTCAGACTTATTGGTCCAGCTGCCCACCGAGCACCTCTGCCTCATTGTCCCATAGGCAACTCAACCGTATCATGTCCCAAATGGAATTCTTTGTCTTATCATCCAGTGCTGTTCCTCACTCCCCTTTTCTCTCAGTTTCTAACTTTAGTTAATGACACCACAATTTAGCCGATTACAACCAAGTAGAAACTAGAGTGTCAGGCCAAGCTTTTTTCTCCCTCACTTCCTACACCCGGTCAGTCACCAAATCCTACCAGTTTCACCTCCTAAACATTTCTCGAATCTATTCTCTTCTGGACAATGCTACACTGACCTAGTTTAGGCCCCCACCAGCCTCTTAGAGAGTCTAAGCTTGTCCCTTTCCAATCCATAATCCATACTGCCAGAACGTTCTGTTTAAAAAGTCAGTCTGATCATGAGACTCAAAACCCTTCGGTGGCTCCCCTAAAAGGAAAAAAAGGTCTTTGTGCCCCCAGCATTGGTAATTTATCTGTATTATAATGCCATTTAAATAGATATAGGCATAAAACTAGATATAAATATATACTTACAGTACATAAAACTATAAAAGCAATGGCAATTTACCAATTAAATAGAAACAAACTATAAAACCAATACATTTAAAAATAATAACATTAATTTATTGTGACAGATGATGTTTGCTGAAACTAATTGCTGCACAAAATGTGATTGTGGAACTGATCCCTCCAGCGCAGGGTCTCTGGAGTTTGGCAGGCATGCAATGACTCACTTCTCCCACCACTTTTCTCTGTTGGAGCTTCTGCTAACCCTTTGTTCACTCAGCCTGCTGGGAGACATTTGGCCTCCCGGAGGCACAAATGCTTCATTTACATACTGAGTCCTTCTCTGTTCTCTTCCCATTAGCTGAGACAATTAAAGCAGCGCTACCTGGTGCCAACTCATCACAAAGACAAAGGCAAATGCAGACACTGAAGTCATTTGGCAATTTAGGTTATAAAACGCCACCCAGTTGATCCAAAACACGATGGTCTCATTTGTTTTTCATATTATTAAAAGTAAAACACGGGGCTTCCCTGGTGGCGCAGTGGTTGAGAATCTGCCTGCCAATTCAGGGGACACGGGTTCGAGCCCTGGTCTGGGAGGATCCCACATGCCGCGGAGCAACTAGGCCCGTGAGCCACAACTGCTGAGCCTGCACGTCTGGAGCCTGTGCTCCGCAACAAGAGAGGCCGCGATAGTGAGAGGCCCGCGCACCGCGATGAAGAGTGGCCCCCGCTTGCCGCAACTGGAGAAAGCCCTCGCACAGAAACGAAGACCCAACACAGCCAAAAATAAAATAAACAATAATTAAAAAAAAAGTAAAACACAGGGGGTTTCCCTGGTGGCGCAGTGGTTGAGAATCTGCCTGCCAATGCAGGGGACACGGGTTCAAGCCCTGGCCTGGGAAGATCCCACATGCAGCAGAGCAACTAGGCCCGTGAGCCACAACTACTGAGGAGCCTGCGCGTCTGGAGCCTGTGCTCCGCAACAAGAGAGGCCGCGATAGTGAGAGGCCCGCGCACCGCGATGAAGAGTGGCCCCCGCTTGCCACAACTAGAGAAAGCCCTTGCACAGAAACGAAGACCTAACACAGACAAAAATAAATTAAAAAAAAAAAAAAAGTAACAAATGTTCAAGTACAATTGGTGTCTTAAAGAAAAAAAAAAGTAAAACACAAAAGTTAACCGTTCTGCAGAAATTCCATTGACTTCGAGTTGAGACCTAAAGAACCAAGTCCAAGTTCAATATAGCATGGGATCCAGGAGCTCACTGCTGCACCTGCACAAACACTCAAGAAATACTTCTGCAGCCACTTCCCACCACCCACTTGACATCCTGCTGGTACTGAATTGCTTGTACCTCTGGGCTTTGGGTGTCTGCTTGTCCCGTGGACCGAAAGGCCCTGTCTTGTCCTCTGCTTAAGCTAACTCCTGCTCATCCTTTAGGATTTCGCTCAGAAGCTCTTTTTTATCCTGTAAGCAGGGTCAAATAGGTCCCTCCCCATCTCTACAGGGCTAGCACCTAGGCAGGACCTGGTCATGGCAGCATGAAACAACGGCTGCTGAACTAAAACCCAGGTTCCATGTTGTAGTAGTGGGAAACTCTCACAGTGGCTGGGTCGTAGAACTTGCTTCAGTGATCATTTGTGACCTTGGAATTGTCACTGCATCACCTTGAGTCTCAGCTGTCCCATCTATGAAACAGGGACCATACAGATAAACTCGCACAGGTGCAAAATTACAAGGGAATTCGACGCAGCATGGTTTCAAAAGCAAAATAATGGAAGCAACCAAAATGTCCACCCACAGTGTTAAACAAATTATAGTACATCCATAAAATGGAACACTGTGCACAGACAAAAAGAAAAGAGAAGCACCTTGTGTACTGATGTCAAAATACCTCTAAGATTTGTTTTAAGAGAGAAAGTAGGTACATAGCAGTATGCATGGGATGTTATCATTTGTCTAGAAAGGGGGAAACACATATTCATGTTTACTTGATTAGGCATTTGTAAAAAAATTGATAAACAGAAACCTCAATTAAATGGAGTGGGGAGACCAGAAGGGGGAGCTCTTACTCCCTGTGATAACAGCAGAGCCCAATAGGAAGAAGAAAGACCCCTCTTCTTTCCTGGAAATAACTTAGCCAATGAAAAGCCATGGAGTTTCTGTTTACTATAGCCCTCTCAACTTCCTTTTCCTCTCTATAAAAATTGTTCTCCTTCCCTTGCCGTTGGCGGGACTTGCAGATGGCTCGCCAAGGTTGCAATTCTCTGCTGATCCTGAATAAACCCATCTTTGCTGGCCAAATATCTAGCAGTCTATTTGTTTTAGGTCAACTCATTTAAACGTCTGGAAAAATAAACAAGAACTAATAACAAAGTTTACCTATTGGGGAGAAGTAAATGCGTGGCTGAAGGACAGATGTGCAAATAGATTTTTCACTGCAAATATTTTATACTTAAGATTTTAAAACTACAAGATTGTATTATTTATATTAAAGTTAAATAAATTTTTTAAGTAAATAATATCTTCCATAACTACATCGCAGAATCAAGTAAGAAGATCAAATAAAAATTGTAAAAGCATGTGCTATTATTGTAAGGTGTAAAGCAATAATGTCATTTTTGTGGTGAAGCTAATATCCTATAGTACTACTAATAATTATAATGACAAATATGTCACATACCTTCCTTTCTCCAAACCCACATCCCCCCAATACATACTCACTGGGGGAGGATCAAGTTTTACTATCATTTTACAGAAGAAAGGAGACTGAAAAAAGGAAAATGACAAGTAGACTGAAACATGATCTTATACCTACTTATAATATGGAGGGTCCCACATCTGAACCCTCCCCCCAAAAGCCTTCTAAAGGCATCCTCTTCAACAAGAGCCTGCCTCCTTCCTACCCTCCCTTTCCACGCCCTACCCCTACCTTCTCATGGCCCTCACATAATCAGGGGCTCTTCTGCAGCTGGTCTCAAACATCTACCATCAATTCCACACATCATTTTCTTGTTGGCCTAGTACACACACTGAGTCTCATGACCTTCTCTCACTCACTCTGACATCCTCACAGAAATCTCAAGGCTGCAAAACCCAAATAGCAGCCTTACAGCAGGCTCCACACGCAGACACTGGAGGCTGACTCCTGAGACCCTCGACCAGCCCAGCTCATCAGGATGAGTCACTTCTGATGGTCTTCTTGCTTCTTGTTCCTCTTCCCTTTTGTCAAATGTCTCAAAGAAACCAAAACTGGAAGGAAAGAATGCCAAGGTTTGCTTTCTCAAGTAATGCACACAGCAAGGGTCTCCTATGATAAGAAATTCCACACTGAGCCTTATTCAGTCAAAGGTATGACTGAAGAGACCCTAATGAAATAGTTAAACATATGGACTGTGGTCATATGTTTATTCATTCAACAAATATTTACTGAGTGCGTACTAAGTGCTAGGCACTGGACTAGATAATGGCATACTAGTAAACCAGCTCTCCAAAAACAAACCAAAAAAAATCCCTGATTTGAAGCATTAGCCAATTACCAGGGTGTAAATACTCCCACCATAGTCAATATCAAGCTCTGTGACATCTCTGAATGTGGAACTGGAAAGAAATGGACACAATTGGTACAAGCTGGCTCCAGGACACCACTGGACAATGAACAAGATACATACAGACCCTACGTTCATGAGCTTATACTAATAGTATAACAATAACTAACATTTGTTGAGTGCTTACTATATGCCAGTTAATATTCTAATAACTTTATAGTTACAAACCATTAAATTATTACCAAAACCCTATAAGGTTCAATTTTTTTAAAAAGATATAGGACTATTCAGATTGTGTATTTCTTCTTGTGTGAGTTTTGGCATATTGTACCTTTCAAGGAACTTGTCCATTTCATCTAGGTTATCAAATTTGTGGGCATAGAGCCATTCATAATACTCCTTTATTATCCTTTTAATGTCCATGAGTTCTGAGGTGATGTCCCCTCTTTCATTTCTGATATTAGTAATGTGTGTCGTCTCACTTTTTTCTTTGTTAGCCTTGCTAGAGGCTTGTCAATTTTATTGGTCATTTCAAAGAAACAGATTTTCATTTCATTGATTTTCTCTATTGATTTCTTGTTTTTAATTTCTTTTGATTTCTGCTCTAATTTTTACTTCTTTCCTTCTTATTTTGAATTTAATTTGCTTTTCTTTTTCTAGTTTCCTAAGGTGGAAGATTAGATTATTGATTTTAGATATTTTATCTTTTCTAATAAATGTATTCAATGCCATAAATTTTTCTTTAAGCTCTGCTTTAACTTCAACCCACAAATTTTGATAAACTGTATTTTTATTTAGTTCAGAATATTTTTTTTAATATTTTTTTATTTATTTATTTTGGCTGTACCGGGTCTTAGCTGCAGTGTGCAGGATCTTCATTTTGGCATGCGGGATCTTTTTAGTTGCAGCACTTGAACTCTTAGTTGCGGCATGCATGCAGGATCTAGTTCCCCAACCAGGGATTGAACCCAGGCCCCCTGCATTGGGAGTGCAGAGTCTTACCCACTGGAGCACCTGGGAAGTCCCCAGAATATTTTTTAATTTACCTTGAGATTTCTCCTTTGACCTATGTGTTATTTAGAAGTATGTTGTTAAATTTCCAAGTATTTTGGGATTTTCCAGCTATTTTTCTGTTATTGATTTCTAGTTTAATTCCATGGGGATATGAGAGCAGATACTGTATGATTTCTATTCTTTTAAACTTGTTAAGGTGTGTCTTATGGCCCAGAATGTGGTCTACCTTAGTGGATGTTCCATGTGAGCTAGAGAAGAATATATAATCTGCTATTGTTGGGTGGAGTAGTCTACAGGTGTCAATTATATCCAGTTGATTGATGATGGTGTTGAGTTAAACTATGTCCTTACTGATTTTCTGCCTGCTGGATCTGGGCATTTCTGATAGAGGGGAGTTAAAGTCTTCAGCTATAATAGTGGATTCATATATTTCTCTTTGCAGTTCTATCAGTTTTTGCCTGATGTATTTTTTGCCTTATGTTGTTAGATGCATACATACATATAAAGATCGTTAATGGCTTTTTGGAATATTGACCCCTTTATCACTTTGTAATGCCCCTCTTTAGCCCTGACAACTTTCCTTGCTCTGAAGTTGGCTTTGTCTGAAATTAATATAGCCACTTCTACTTTCTTTTGACTAGTGTTAACATGGTATATCTATCTTTCTCCAGCCATTAATTTTTTTAATAAAAAATAATTTATTGTCAACAAAAGAGATATATACAACAGGAAAATAGGTGAATCTTTTTCATTTACTTTTAACTTATATATGTCTTTATATTTAAAGTGGGTTTCTTGGGAGTTCCCCGGTGGTGTAGTGGTTAGGACTCAGTGCTTTCACTGCCATGGCCCAGGTTCAATCCCTGGTCAGGGAACTAAGATCCTGCAAGCTGCATGGTGCAGAAAAAAAAAAAAAAAAGTGTGTTTCTTTTATATAACACATAGTTGGGTCTTGTTTTTTGATCCACTCTGACAATCTTTGTCTTTTAATTAGTGTATTTAGGTCGTTGACATTTAAAGTGATTATTAATATAGTTGGATTAATAGCAACCATATTTTTTATTCGTTGCCCTTGTTCTTTGTTCCTATTTTTGTCTTCCACACTTTTTCTGCCTTTTGTGGTTTTAATTAAACATTTTATATCAGTCCATTTTCTCTCTTCTCTTAGCACATCAGTTGTATTTCTTTTTTTTACTTTTCTTAATGGCTGCCCTAGAGTTTGCAATATAATACTTACAACTAATTCAAGTCCACTTTCTGGCGGTCCAGTGACTAAGACTCCACGCTTCCACTGCCGGGGGGCATGAGTTCGATCCCTGGTTGTGGAACTAAGATCCCGCATGCCGCACAGTGCGGCCATAAATAAATACATAAATAAATAAACAAACAAAAAAACTGCTTCACAGGTAGTGCAATACCTCATAGTTATAAGATATTCCTAATTCCTCTCTCTTGTCCCTTGTATCACTGCTGTCATTCATTTCACTTATACATAAGCACATATATACATATTTGTGTGTGTGTATATATACATGCATACATAATCAATTGTTGCTATTATTATTATTTTGAACAAAATGTTACTTTTTAGATCAATTAAGAATAAGAAAAATAAAAGTTTTTATTTTACCTTTGCTTATTCATTCTCCAGTGCTCTTCTTTCTTTATGTAGATTAAGGTTTCTGACCTATATTATTTTCCTTCTCTCTGATGAACTTTTTAAAACATTTCTTCCAAGGCAGGTTTAATGAAAAAAATTTCCTCAATATTTGCTTGTCTGAAAAAGTCTTTATTTCTCCTTCATTTTTTTTTCTCCTTCATTTTTATTTATTTATTTATTTATTTTAAATTTTTATTTATTTATTTATTTATGGCTGTGTTGGGTCTTCGTTTCTGTGCGAGGGCTTTCTCCAGTTGCGGCAAGTGGGGGCCACTCTTCATCGCGGTGCGCAGGCCTCTCACTATCGCGGCCTCTCTTGTTGCGGAGCACAGGCTCCAGACGAGCAGGCTCAGCAGTTGTGGCTCACGGGCCCAGTTGCTCCGCGGCATGTGGGATCCTCCTGGACCAGGGCTCGAACCCGTGTCCCCTGCATTGGCAGGCAGATTCTCAACCACTGCGCCACCAGGGAAGCCCTCTCCTTCATTTTTAAAGGATATTTTGCAGCGTACAGAATTCTAGTTAGGTGGGTTTTTTCTCTTAACACTTTAAATATTTTACTCCACTCTCCTCTTGCTTGCATAGTTTCTGAGGAGAAGTTAGATGTCATCCTTATCTTTGCTCCTCTATAGGTAAGGTGTTCTCCACCACCCCTGTCCCAGCTTCAGCTTCTTTCAAGATTTTTTCTTTATCTTTGATTTTATGAAGTTTAATATTATATGCCTAGGTATAGTCTTGTTTGGCATTTTTCCTGTTTGGTGTTCTCTGAGCTTCCTAGATCTGTGGTTTACTGTCTGACATAAATTTGGAGAAATTCTCAGTCATTATTACTTCAAACATTGCTTCTGTTCCTTTCTTTCTTCTCTTTCTAATACTCCCATTACATGCATGTTATGTTTTTCTATTTTTTCCCACAGCTCTTGGACATTCTGTTCCATCTTTTTCAGTCTTCTTTCTTTTTGCTTTTCTATTGTTGTACCCTCAAGCTTGGAGATTCTTTCCTCAGCTGTGTCCAATCTACTAATAAGCCCATCAAAGGCCTTCTTCATTTCTGTTAGTGTTTTTGATCTTTAGCATTTCTTTTTTGATTCTTTCTTAGAATTTCCATCTGACAGCTTACATTATCCATCTGTTCTTTCATGTTGTCTACTTTTTACATGAAAGCCCTTAGCATATTAACCATAGTTTGTTTTTAAATTCCTGGTCTGATAATTCCAACATTCCTGCCATATCTGACTCTGGTTCTCATGCTTATTCGGTCTCTTCAGACTGTGTTTTTTGCCTTTTAGTATGCCTTGTAATTTTTTGTCGAAAGGTAGACATGATGCCCTGGGTAAAAGGAACTGAGGTAAACAGTCCTTTAGTAGCATAGTGGTAAGGTCTGGTGGGAGGGGAGTTTTTCTATAGATCTATGATTTGGTTTCCATCTTTTAGTGAGCCTGTGCCCCTTGACTGTGAACTTCACCAGGGCTTCTCAAGTTTTCCCTCCCCTAAAGGGGGCTGGAGTTGGATATTTTCCCTTCCCCCAGATAGGTTAGGCTCTGATAAAACCCCAGCAGGTTAAGCCCCGGTAAAGTAGTTTCTCCTGAGGGCATACTTTATTAAGATGGACAGACTAGTGTATTTCTCCTCCCCCCAACCCATCAACCCCCAACCCTCTGCCACAACACAAAGGGATTTTTCTCCATTACTCACTGTGAAGTCCTGATAGGGCTCCTAGAGGCAAAACTCACAGAAATGGGTGCCTCCCACCCACCCATGACTGTGTCACCCTGCAGTTTTTAACTTTCAGACTTGTCCACACTGAGCCTCAAGCAATTTGTCAATTACAGGTCAGGTTTTCCTACCCCAGCTGTGGTTCCAATGGAAGTTTCTGCTCCTGGGTTTCTGCTCTGGTAAGATGTGAGTCTCTGTATCTGTGTATCTATTTCTCCAACTTGGGAGAGCAGCAGTTTGCCCTGTGACTTCACTTATTTGGTCAATCTAAGAATTGTTGATTTTGCATTTTGTTCAGATTTTACTTTTATAAAATTTAAGATGGAATGGTAACTCTAAGCTCCTTACGTGCCAGACTGGAAACCAGAAATCAACCATCTTTTTTTTTCCCCCTCAAAAAACAAGAGTGAGAAGGGATATGGTGGGGAACACTTGAGGCAAGTGGGGAGATTTACAAGAGTTGCTACGGAGAAGAGGGGAGGAGCTGATACCGCTCAGAAATACACAGGATCACAGGAATTCATGGTAAAAGACCATGAATTTGTACTAGTGTTAAATTCCATGGTTGGGTGACTCCTCAGCAGTCCTCAGCAGAACAGAGGTAGGGCCAGAAAAGGGGGACAGATGTGCTGCTCTTGGGTTAAAGTTTACAAGAGAGCAATGCATTTGAGAGCGTCAATAAGTGAGTTACTGAAGTGATAGATCAGAGATCTAGGCCGATTGACTAGAGAAATTGGAGGACGGGTAGGGTAGGAAGTTGTAGCCAAGGATATTAAACTTAGTAAAGAATCAGGTGATAATAAGGCCCATGATATGGCCATAAGAGTAAGTGGATGGTATAGAGCGAAAGTAAAAGGAGTTGAACATTAGAAGGTCAAAACACGTAAAGAGCTTGAACATTGGACAGTCATTTATTTTGACCCTGGAACTGTGCAAGATGATGATAGCATCCACAAGTTACAGAAAGACTATGAGCAAGATTCCAGAATCTTAAGATATGACCAGTTCCTTATATGTCAATTCCCTATATAACAAATAGGAGTAGATAGTCGTGTAGTTAGACAGTAAGAATCTCAAAGAGGATGGAAGACTTATGATCATCTCTTTGGGCTTCCATTTTCTCTTCTAGGAAAAAAAGGGGGAGGGATTAAATTGGGTCATCTCCAAGAAATTTCACAGCTCTAAAAATCTGTGAACCCCTGTCTAGTAGATGACAGCCTAGAGGTTGCTCCCCACCTCCCAGTACAGTACTCCCTACCCTTGCTGCCCACACTCTGCTGGGATTCCCGCACATCAATGCTCAGCTTTTCTGCACTCCTCAGTCATAACCACGTGCTTCCCTGGCTCATGGGCTGAGCTCTACTACCTAAACTCCATGGACTCAACCTGGGTGCTCCTTGCTGTCTGTGCTAACCTGGCTTACCTAGCTTGGTCCATCTGCTTAGCACATAAGTGGCTCTCTTTATTAACAGTCCATCTTTGTACCCATAGCCTCCATATCCCTCACTCACTCACCTCTGCTCAGATAACTGGTTCTTTGCTGACTCCTTTCTATTGAGCGAGGCATGTGGGATCCTAGTTCCCTGACCAGGGATCAAGCCTGTGCCCCCTGCAGTAGAAGCGCAGAGCCCTAACCACTGGACCACCAGGGAATTCCTTTTTTATTGGGAGGGAGGGGTATTTGTTTTATTTATTTATTTATTTATTTATTCATTCATTCATTCATTCATTTATTTAGGCACCACCATCTTGAAGATTTGTAACACCATAAGGAAAATTCGATGCTTCCAAGGGCTTCTCCCAGGACTACCTCTTATTTAATTAGAGTTGCCCCCTTCACCCAATGCCCATTTTACTCCAATTAATTTCTGCTCCTTCATCTTCATTCGTCTTAGAACTGAATTTTTGCCTGCCCCACACATTCATTCTGGGACTCCCATTTCCAGCTTCAGCCTTCAGCCTATCTCACAACACACCCCTCCAGCCTCTCACTTCTATCCTTCATGTTAACCCACTTTTCAGAAAAGGCCAGGTCTTTCCCCCTCTGGGAGCCTTTACAATCTTGGTGGAGAATCTCTCCAGTTTGACTGCTATGTGCTTACCAGCTGTGAGGATTAGTGAGGCATCAGAATAGTTTGGCAGCCATGCTGGGCTCTCCCTGAAGCTGCCGTGCGCGCTTCTCAGAAACCACAGAGCAGGGAGCCCATCCTGCCAGCGGAGAGCTGCAGGCATCATTAGCTCCTTGTGACGTCCCTCTCAAAATGCAGGCGGGAAGGGTCATTATGTGTGCAAGTCCTTGTGCGGGACTCCCCAGAAGCTTCCAGTGAAACTCACTCAAGTATATAAAGAAGCGGTCATCAGAATATCTGTGTCTTAACCATCCCACTTTCCATACTGCTGCTAGAATTAAATACTGTATTTACCCTTTTCCTTCTCCACCAGATAATCTTGCCGGCTCCCTGCTGTCCCATATTAAAATTAAAATCATTTTTTAAATATATTAGATTTTTAAATTATTAAATTACTACAGGTTATTGCCGAGAACTTGGAAAAAACAGAGAAGTATAAAGAAGAAGATATAAATCACCCGTGTGATATTCTGATTTATAATGACATACATTTGTTCTTTGTCCAGTTTCTGGAACAGAGCTCCTAAAACCCTTGGAATTTCCTAAGTGATGAGAGCAACAAATATGTCTTTTGTTATGTTAATGAAGTGACTTTTGGACCACACTTAAGGATGGGGGCTGGTTGCCAGTGGACCCAGCCATGTGTCTAGAGGGTTGGAACTTTCAGTCTCCCCATTTAGTTCCCACTACCTCCAGGGAGAGGAGAGGGGCTGGAGATTGAGTTCAATCATCAGTGGCTGATGACTTAATCAATCATGCCTATGTAATAAAGCCTCCATAAAACCCTGAAAAGACAGGGTTTAAAGAGCTTCTGGGTTTGTGAACACATGGAGGTGTGGGGCGAGTGGCATTCAGAGAGCATGGAAGCTCCAAGGTCCTTCCCACACACCTTGCCCTCTACATCTCTTCCATCTGGCTGTTATCTAGTAAGTAACTTGTTTTCCTGAGTTCTGTGAGTTGCTCTAGCAGGTTAGTAGAACCCAAGGAGGGGGTCATGGGAACCTCTGACTTACAGCCAGTTGATCAGAAGCACAGGTGACAACGTGGACTTGCAATTTGCATCTAAAGTGGAGGGCAGTCTTGTGGGACTGAGCCCTTAACCTGTGGAATCTGATGCTATCTCCAGATAGATAGTATCAGAATTGAAACGAATTATGGGACACTCAGCTGGTGTCAGATAATTACTTGGTGTGTAGAACCCAACCACTCCCACCCCCCACTTTGGAATTGGGTGACAGAAAGATAACCTGTCATTCCATCTCCCAGAAATAATATTATTAATATTTTGGAGTGTTGCCTAACAGTCGTGTGTGTGTGTGTGTGTGTGTGTGTGTGTGTAGAAATATTTTTCTGTTTCTTGTTTTGTTTTACACAATTAGGATACCTAATACTATTCCAGGATATAGCTGGGCTGTAACTCAATTAATTGTTTCATATCGTCAGGCATTTTTCCAACTGTTCCTTACTATAAACAATGCTGCTGCCATGAACATCCTTGAGGAATTACTGGATTAAAAGATATGAGCAATACAATGGAATATTATTCAGTCATTAAAAAGAGGGAAATCCTGCCATTTGCAACAACATGGATGAAACTCGAGGGCATTATGCTAAGTGAAATAAGTCAGACAGAGAAA
The DNA here is from genome assembly GCF_028023285.1 of Balaenoptera ricei. NCBI lineage: Eukaryota > Metazoa > Chordata > Mammalia > Artiodactyla > Balaenopteridae > Balaenoptera > Balaenoptera ricei. The sequence continues at coordinate 114,586,331 of NC_082639.1, read as the reverse complement.
GACAAAAACTGGATGATTCCACTTATATATGGAATCTAAAAACACTGAACTCATAGACACAGAGAGTAGAATGGTGCTTACCAGGGGCTGGGGGGTGGGGGAAATGGGTAGACGTTGATCAAAGGGTACAAACTTTCAGATATAAGATAAATAAGTTCCAAGGATCTAATGTATAGCATGGTGATATAGTTAACAATAGTGTATTGTATACTTGACAATGTTACAATAGTAGAACTTTTATGTTCTCACCATAACAACAACAACGAAATGGTAATTATGTGAGGTAAAGGATGTATTAACTGACCTTGTTGTGGTAAACATTTCACTCTATATACGTGTATCAAATCATCACATTGTACACAGGGTTATATGTAAATTATATCTCAATAACTTTGAGGAAAAGGAGATATGTCCACTTTAAGGCTTTTTATTCATTCTACCAAATTGTCCCCCAAAAAGTTAAAATTAATTTTTACTTCATTCACTCAATATGAGTTTTTATTTCATGGAATCCTTCCTGCCCACAATAGATACTTTCATCTTTCTAATGCTTTGCCAATTTGATATTTATAGGTAAACAGACTTATTTTGTTTTGTTTTTCAGGGGGGGGCCTCATCATGGCATGTGGGATCTTATTTCCCCGACCAGGGATTGAACCCGTGCCCCCTGCAGTAGAAGCATGGAGTCCTAACCACTGGACTGCCAGGGAATTCCCATAATCTTATTTTAATTTATACCCCTTACTAGGAGTTGTACATTTTTTCATGTGCTTATAGGTCTATTTTATCTCACCTAAACCCAATAGCCCAATCTTGCAGCCTTCTTCCGCTGCACCCATCCACCTTACCAACCTCACTTCTCATGACTTCCCACCAATCTATAGCCCACACTAGCCAAGCTCATCTGATTGCACTCTTCATACATATGACTAGCTAACATGTGATAATCACCTGCTACGTGTTAGGTAATGCACAGTGCTTTGCAAGTATTAACTCATTTAAATCTCATAACAACCTTATAAGGAAGGTATTATTATTATGCACATTTTAAAATGTGGATACAGCCATTAATAAATTAATTAACACTCCCTAGGCCACACAGCTTGAATCTTGACTCTTGGAGGATCCAAAATTCAAAGCCAGAGAGTTGGCTCAAGAGCCCATAACAGGCTGAAAATCCTCCCTTCTAAAATGGTAGCATGACAAGCCTTCCTTTAAAATTTAATTCCACCAATGAGAAAATTTTTCAAATTTTAAGTATAGAGTTGGGGTTTAAGTTTGAAAATAAAAGGCAAGCCAGAATTTCCGCATCTGGCTAAGAAAGTATAATAGGGACTGAATTCCATTGTTTCAACTGAAACACTAAAAAAATAGACAAAATAGACAAAACAACAGTTCTCAAGACATTGGCTACCAGGCAATGCAGGATAGTGATTCCTGGGAAATGGGAAACAAATGAGGTGAGTCCTTCAGTTAGTTGCTCCAGCTTACTTCCCGGACAAAGTTTCCAGGCCAAGGCGCAGGGAGGGGGAGCCCAGGTGGAGTGCAGTAGTGCCCCAGAGCTGAGGAGACAAAGCTGAGAGTCCTGGAGGGCAAGGTGACTAGAGGCCAGAGGCCAGAATATCAGAAGGAGAAAGCTGCACAAAGAGAGGACTCTGGAGAGCTGCACTGGGCCCCCCCTAAGTATTCAGCTGAGTTTAGATCAGTGCATGTGTGGGAGGATAATATCCTAGATTGAAGACAGAACTACTTGAAAGGATTAGAAAGAGGAATCCTTGAAACTCACACAAGGCCAGGAAAGGTGCCTGTTCCTACCAGCCAGAGTGAAAGATCTCATAGTTCCTAGGCCGTCATGCAGAGTACACAGAAGACCTAACCTCAGTAGCTGTGGATAGGGGGAGGGGATCAACTTTAGACTAAATACTGTCCTTGTTCCACCTAACAAAGCTTAAATGCAAGACCTGAAAGGGTTAAACTGCTTCCAAGAAGCTTAACTGTGTTCTATAACAAAATTTAAGAATATATATAGGAATACAAAAATATCCAGCACCCAATTAAAAATTACCAGGCATGCAAAGAAGTAGGACATTAAGGCCCATAATGAGGAAAAATATCAGTCAACTGAACCTGACCCAGAAATGAAACATATGATAGAATTAGCACACAAAAATAGTTATTATAACTGTATTCCATATGTTCAAGAAGCTAGAAGAAAGACCGGGCATATTAAGTATATGTATACGAGGAATTTTAAAAAGAATGTAACTGAACTTCTTGCAATAAAAACTACAATGTTTGAGATGAAAAATACACTGGATATGATTAACAGTAAATTAGACATAGCAGAAAGAAAGGTTAATGAATTTGTAGAATAGCACTAGAAAACCATCCAAAATGAAACATGAAAAGAAAAAGGACAGAGTATCAGTGAGCTGTGAGACATCTCAGTGGCCTAATATACACAGTCTCCAAAGGAGAAGAAAGAGATGGGGAACAGACAAAAATATCTGAAGAAATAATTAACCAATAGATTTCCAAAGTTAACTAAAACCATAACCCACAGATTTAAGAAGCTCAATGAACCCCAAGCACAAGAAAGTAGAAAATAATTACACCAAGCACATCACCTACACCAGCAACAAGAAATGTTAAAGGAAGTGTTTTCAGGCAGAAAGAATGATATCAGATAAAATTTCAATTTACACAAAGGAATGAAGAGCACCAGAAATTGTCACTATGTAGATAAATACAAAAACTTCCATTTTTATTATTTAAATAAGTTTAAAAGACAATTGACTGTTTTACAACATATTACAGGATTTACAACACATGTAGAAGTAAAGTGTATGTATGTTAACAATAGCATAAAACCTGGGAGATTATTATATGTGAGGTGGTATAATATCACTTGAAGTTAGTCAATGATAAAAATTAAGAATTATACTATAATAGCACAACAAAAATTTATAGTTAATAAGCCAGTAAGAGAGATAAAAAGAAATCATAAATATACACTTGTACATTGTAAGGAACTAGAAAACAAAGAGCAAACTAAACCCAAAGCTAGCAAAAGGAAAGAAAAAACAAAAATTAGAGTGGCGATAAATAAAACAGAGAATTTAAAAATATAGACAAAGTCAATGAAACTGTCGTAGTCAATTTGGGCTGCTATAAACATTACCATAGACTAGCTTAAACAACAAAAATTTTTTTCTAACAATTCCAGAGGCAGGAAATCCAAAATCAGGGTACCAGTGTAGTCAGGTTCTGTGAGAGATCTCAAATCAATGATCTCAACTTCAACTGTAAGAAACTAGAAAAAGAAGAGCAAATGAAATCCAAAGTAAGCAGAAGAAAGGAAACAATAAAGATCAGAGCAGAAATCAATAAAACAAAAACAATAGGGAAAAAAATCAATGAAACTGAAAAGCTGGTTATTTGAGAAGACTAATAAAATTTATACACCTGTAGTCAGATTGGCTGGGAAAAAGAAGTTACAAATATCAGGAATAAGAAAGTAAACATCACTACAGATTTTATACATCTTAAAAAGATAATAAAGGAATATTATTAACAACTTCATGCCCATATATTCAAAAACTTAGATGAAATGAATAAATTCTTTACAAAACTGAGTCTATTAAAGCTCAATCAAGAAAAAATAGACAATCCAGATGGCCTTATACCTATTAAAAAGACTGAAGTTGTAACTTAAAACATTCCCACAAAGAAAATTCCAGGCCCAAATGGCTTCATTGGGGTATTCTATGAAACATTTAAGGAAGAAATAATGTCAATTCCATATAAACTGTTCCAGAAAATTGAAGAGAAGGGAATTCTTCCCAGTTTATTCCATGAAGTCATCATTACTCAAAACCAGACAAAACATTACAAGAAAATAAAGCTACAGACTAATATCTTTCATGAATATAGATGTAATAATTCTTAAAATTTTAGCAAATCAAATCAAACAATATATAAAATCATAACTAGGTGGAGTCTATCCCAGAAATTCAAGGCTGGTTCAACACTGAAAACTCACCATATCAACAGAATACAGAAGAAAAACCATATGATCATCTCAGTCAATGCAGAAAAAGAATTTGATATAATACAACATGTATTCTTGATAAAAACTCTCAGCACACTAGGAATACAAGGGGAATATTGCATGATACTACTACACCAGCGGTGCTACACTAGGAATACAAGGGAATGTCCACAACCTGATAGCAGAGCATCTATGAAAAACCTATAGATAACATCATATATAATGGTGAAAAAAACAATGCTTTCCTCCTAATATCAGAAACAAGACAGGGCTGCCTGCTCTTACTAGTGCGGTCAACATCACACTGGAGGGTCTAGCTAGCACAGTAAGACACGAAAAAGAAATAAAAGGAATGCATATAGGAAAGGAAGGAGTAAAATTGTCCTTATTCTCAGTCAACATGATCATCTACATAGAAAATCTGATATAACCTACAAAATATCTACTAGAACTAATAAGTAAGATTGCAGGATATAGGATCAATACACAAAAATAACTGTTTCTATGAACTTACAATAAGCAATCAAAAATTGAAATTTAAAAAATGCCATTTAGCAATAAACTGATATATTCAACAACATAGGTGAATCTGAAAATAATTGTGCTGAGTAAAAGAAGCCATATCAAAAGGAACACATACTCTATGATTTCATTTATATAAACTTCTAGAAAATGCAAACTAATCTTTAGGGAAAAAAAGCAGATCAGCGATCGCCCATGGACTAGGACGGGAGAGGGGGGTCCAGTTGGAAGCAGTGGGAGGGAAGAATTAGAAAGGATCAAGACTAAGCTTTGAGATAATAAATATGTTCATTATCTTGATTTGTGGTGGTTGTTTCATGTGTGTCAAAACTTATCAAATTGTACATTTTAAATATGTGTAATTTATTGTAGGTCAAAATTTTTAAAGGACATTTTTCAGTTTTTAAAGCAGGCTTTGGGCAGGTTTTGTTTTTTGTTTTTTGTTTTTTTAATCTTCCCCTTGGTATCTCACCTTTTTTGTATCTCGCATTTGATCCTGCGTACTTTTTCCTATTGGGAGGAAAAAAATAACACACATAACACACCCAACTTCTGAAATATTAGCCTTCAGTCTAAAACTGGTTTTCTTTCACACATTTCCCTTTACAACTTATCTTGGCACCTTCCCTGTTATTCAATTCATCTCAGCTACTAGGGGTGTTGATGGGAGAGAGCTGGTTTCTAAGGTAACAACAGACAGGAAGGTACCACGCTTGGGAGGCTGGAGTGCACACCTGAGAGGTGCCACCGTAGACAACGCAGACCTCCCCTCAGTGGGAGTTAAGGTGAGAAGTCCCTTCTCCACTGAATGCCTTGAGATCCTCAAAAGTGATGAGGGAGCAAATTTCTGGGGGTGATATCTCAAGGGACACTGAGAAGGGAGACGAAGACGTGAGAGCACTAAGATAAAATTTGCTGTTCACTGTATCATGGGAAAAATGACTCTCTGGAGGGCTGAGGAGTTAAACCGCTGACCTCTACTTCCAGCTCCACCCTCCCCAGTTTCTCCTCAATAGGCCCTGCACCTCTTCTTTCTGATAAGCTTTTGTCTATGAATTGTTCTTTGTTTTGGATTGGTTTTGGTTTTTTGGTTTTGTTTTTTTTTTCACCAGTGCCTGTAACATACAGCCAGTACAGTTGACAGTTAAGCATAGACTCTGGGGCCAAACTGCCTGTGTCCGCAGCTCTGTGACCCTGAGCAAGCTACTTTAGCTCTCTGAGCCTCTGTTTCCCATCTGAAAATGAGGATAATAACCACCTCAAAAGGTTGCTGAGACGGTCTAGTGGTTAATGCTCATAGTTTGTTTAGAACAGTATTTACATAGTAAGCACTATGTATGTTTTGGGTATTATTATTTGATATTTCTTCATATTAAAATTTTATTGGGAACTCAACAGGTTGAATGATCAGAATGTTCTGAGTGACAATGAAATGATATCTGTAACAGAGGTTTAATATTGGTTATTCTGGCTACCCAGAAGTATTCTAGAGAAATCTAAATCAGCTAAAAAATAAACCATAACATTTTCTCACCCTTAGGACTAAACAATATCTTAACTAAGCAAGCCTCTCCGCATCATTTTTCCAACTGATAAAGGTTGAAGAGGGATAAAAGATCTTCAATAAGCAGTAGCACTGTCCCACCAGTGGTGATTTTATTTGCTAGGCTTGTCTCCTAACAGCATCCCAGAAGGAGAATGACTGAAACCTGGAGTCCGTCTTTCTAGACTTTACTCCTAGTTTGGGCTGAGGCTGTCTCTGCATGAAAAAGTTGCTTCTCTAGAAATCACACTGGGAACCATTCAAGTTTCTCCATCACAGCTCTCCCTCAGCTATGCAATTAAATATTAAGTTTCTAGACTCCCTCTCAGAGGGAGAGGGAGTCTAGAAAAAAAAAAAGTTTTTTCCTTTGCTTCTTTCACCTAGAAATGAGGAGGTATGAACTCAAGCCTAAATGTATCAAACTAATGGGATTTCATGCAAATTACCTAAAACTTCTCTGTGCCATAGTTTCCTTAAGTGTAAATAAATTTAACCTAACAACTAATGAACGTAACAATGAATGCCCTACCTATCTCACAGGATGTTGGGCAGAGAGGGTTCATTTATTAATAGAGTTCTTGGAAAAAAGGTAAAAGGACTCTGTCGATTCAAGATATCACTTCTTAACGTTTATCCTGATTTTCCTGCCCAGCAATCTGTAGTTTACAGAGCCCATGCTTGACCTTACTTAATCCTTACAACCTGCAAACAGCAGGTCACAAAGCTAGAAAGGTATACAGCCCCAAACAAACTCAGTTCTTTGGATTCCTAGTCTAGTGCTCTTTTCATTAACCAACAGCTGCTTCCAGATTCCTACAACCTAGTCTGTCTTGGGTACAATCTAATATTTTTTTTCCCTGAACTGAGACTGCAGTTCACTTAAATGACCAGCTAACTTCAGGGAGTTCTATCCTGCTAAGGCCACCCCCCCCATCCCCACAGTCTTCAAAGTGGAGTATACAAAGAGATACGCTGCTCTGCAAGAGGAAAATATTTCAGTGCATTCACAATAGTATTTAACAATAGTAAAAATAACTACTTAAGCTTTATATTAATATTTATTATTATTTACCTTTAATATACGGTCTGAGGCCTGACCTAGCACTCTCACCAGGTCACTGCTTCAGAAGTCATCTGTCACGTGCAGTATGTGAGATGTTTCCAGGAACCCGCAGTAATGCCACACACAGTTCAGACATTCAGTTTCTTTATAATGTATGCCATCCACTGGATAAAAATAAGCCTCTTAATTGCTACAAACGTTCCAATTTTTAGTAAAGACAGGGAAAATGACCATGAAAATTCTTGTTCTGCTGAGATTCATTGGTTATCTCCTGGGAGAGGCCTAAAAAGAGATACAGAACAAAGCACAGATACACATTTTTATTTTACAAAGTTCTATCAAGAACGGCTGGCAAGAGTATACTACCTAGCACTTATTTTCAAAAACAAAAAACAACAAAAATCCACTTAATCTGTCCCTTCAAGGTGAGGATGACAGTCTATTAATTAGTGGGAAAGTTACTGCTTTTCTAAAGAAACTCACGCTTATTGAGAAAGCATTTGGAAAATGCCTGGCTGAAATGGTTCCAAAATTGTTATTTTACAATTTATTTTTGGGTGGCACTGCGCGGCTTGCAGGATCCTAGTTCCCTGACCAGGGATCAAACCCACACCCCCTGCATTGGAAGCTGGTAGTCTTAACCACTGGACTGCCAGGGAAGTCCCTGTTATTTTTTTAATCACCAAAAACAGTGTGTTTCACCTGTAAAACTTTTGTCTGCACACTTGAAAACCAAGAAACAAAAATTTTAAATCTGTTTTAAAAATCTAAACGATACTTCCAAGGGGGTTTGGATCCATTTTTTAAAAATATAAAATGTAAAACCTTCCAATCATTCAAGAAGCACTGATTGACTTAAGCTGTAAATTTACTAGTTGAATTTCAATTAAAAGCCTCTGCATCGTGGTGAATGGGATAGGAAGATGAGTTATCATAATTTAATAAATGCAATCAAGAATGCACTCCTTCTGCTTGACTCTACCTCTTTGACAAGCATCTTTCCCAGTCATGACAACCATTAACTTTCACTAAAAAGTACGATTTTAAAATGCACTTCATCTTTATTTTAATCTTTTAATATTTCTACTCTAGAGCAAGATTTATAACATGTAATAAAATACATGTAAATAATTATTTTAAAATATTATAGATTAAGAAAGCATGATAAGAAAAATGTTTGGTGACCACTGGTCTATCACCATAGAGGAAGTGTCCACATTTGGGAACATCATTTTTGCAGGTAGTATAGGAAGGGAATAAGCAACAAAGTCAGTAGAAATTTGAACTGTGGTGCCTCAGATTCCGGGCAGACCACCTGTCTTTGGGGATTCTGGCCTAGGGGTTGGTGGAGATGGGGTGAAGGTCTTTCTTTTATTTACCAACTTGTACCTGGTATAATTCAGAGGAAGGTTCTAGTTCATTCTGGGTCCTCAGCGGATGCTTGTTAGTTTCTTTTTCCTCTTGCTGTTTGCAAATTCATCACTTCTAACACTGCTGGGATCACTCAGATCCCTCTTTACTGCTTATGGATGTGTGTGGGTAAATACACACATACATGTATTTTCCCCCAGAACAATCACGGTGGTGTGGAAGGGAGAGAACATATGCAAACACACCACCTCCGCAGGGTATTTTACAATAGCATTTACCCAGGCAAGAAGACAAAGTTCACTCCCCAGTCCTAATGAAAAAGTTTCCTTTCTGTCTTAATTATTTTTTTTATTTTTTATTTTTGTCTTAATTATTTTTAACCATAACGCTTGGGACCTTCTGACTAATGTCATGCTACTTGGAAAGATTTAGAAACCGTGATTCTTTGAGAGGGGGTTATGAAAATAGAACTGTCCTTGAAAGGATTTTCCATCGACTTCAAAAACACTTTACCCAGCCTGGTATTAAGATGCCCAAACAACCGGAGCGGGAAGAGCAGAAGGGTCTCTTTCCCCAGTGTCGGTGGGTGTTAGAAGTGAGGAGGACCACCGAAACGGGAGGAAAAGGTTAAAAGAGCTCCTGGCCCCCAGGCAGGGGGCCGCGACAAATTTTTGAAAAATAAGATGAGAAAAGAGGTGGAGGTAGTGTGAGCAGAGGCGGTGGGAGAGCAGGCGTAACGATGGAGAACGCAAAATCCAGTCCACGTGGGGAGGGGGCCTAGGAGCGCCGGGCACCGCAGCAGGGTGGGAAGAGGGGGAAGAAACAAAGGTCAGGTCTTGAGCTCAGGGCAGTAAAAGGGGGAAAAGCACCCAAGGGAAAGCAGCGAAAAGGCGGCCGGGGTGGTGACGGCGGCGGAGGCGGGTGACTCGCGGGGTCCGGGCCGGGGTCGCCGGCGAGCCAGGCCGGGAAAAGCCAGGGATCCGGCTAAGCCCGGGATCGGCTAGGCCGCACCGAGGGGCAGGGCCAGCGACTGTGGGGCCGCGGAGGGGACCGGCCGAGAACCGGCGGCGAGGGGTCGCGTCGGGGCAGAGCGCACAGGGAGACCTAGAGAGGGGCCGGCGGGGCGGGAACCGCAGCCTCAGCTCTCAGGGAAGGGAAAGGCGGTCGACTTCCCACCCCCGCCCCTAACCGCGGCGTGAGGGGAAAGGCCGGCGGGCAGCGCTGGTAGGAGGAGCCTGCGGCCCCGCCCCCGCCGGAGCGAGGGAAGGAGAAAGGCTCGCGGGGAAGGAGGAGGGAGGGCAGCACGGGGAGGGGGCGGCCGGCCGGGCCTGCGCCCGAGCGAGCGGCGAGCCGGGGGGGAAGGGGCCCGGAAGGAGGCGAGCGCGGCCGCGACGCCGGGAGCCGGACGCCCGCCCGTGCCGGCCTGCCGCCGCCGCCTTCCCTGCCTGCGCCCGAGCCCGGAGTCTCGCGGCCGTCGAGACCGGAGCGCGGCGGTCGGGCGTGGGGCGAGCGGGCGAGCGGGGCCGGGAGCCCGAGGCCGCCGGCGGTCCTGCGCGAGGCGCGGTGGGCTTCTCTGCCTGCGAGATTAGGCGAGGGGCGGAAAGGGAGGAAAAAGAGAGGCCGAGTGAGAGAAGCCAGGCGATCGGATTGTCCAGGAGGCTGGTGTGGAGGAATATCCCACCTCGAACTCAAATCCACAATAATAATCCAAACTGTTAATAATACGGGAGCAGTTTTTCTGGCCAGGCGAGAGGGAGAGCAGGGGGAACGGGAAGAAGCGAAATCTCCGTTTCATGGAGGCTGAGGCAAGAGAAAATTTCGGAGCCTGGATGTGGAGGAGCAAAACAGAACTAACTCAGGAAATTGTCTTTCAGAAAAAGGCCGAACCTAGGCTGGGAATCAGGCTGGGGTAGGTGGAGAAACCTGCAAGTTTAAAGGAAAAAGAAAAGGAGAGAATATTTTCAGAGATTTTTCTCTGGTTTGTGGTATTGCTACCATTTTAAAGGTAAAAAGCATTGCATTTCAGGTGTTCTTTGATTTTTTTTTTTTTTTTTGGTGCGATTGGCTCATTTAAGAATTTCAAAACCTTTCATATAAAAGCTTTTTTTTTTTTAAGGAAATTCATAATTTTGGTTCCCAGGGTTGCACTGGACTTGGAAGGAGTGCTGTTGTGTACATACTAGTGTATGGTTTTATTTATTTTTTTACTGTGCAAATCAGCTGGAAGATTTTTTCCAGGTGTCAATTTGGATTTTTTTTTCTTTTTGGTCCCTCAGTATATTTGTTGTCGTTTTAAGCATTGGAGACCAGAGCATTATTTTTTCCCCCTTTGGAGCTTGAGGCTCTCTTGCCAACAGAAGGACAGCTAGGAAAACTAGATTAAAAGGATGGTTTTTATCTATATTTTGCAGTTAAGATTGATATTTTGAAGGCACATTCTGTGATTTTTTTTTTTTTTTTTTAAGCCCATAGCGCTAACCTTGAAGAGATTTGTGGTTGGGTTTTTGGTTCTAAGAAGGTCATAGTTTTTTCTCTTTTTCTTTCGGGTTTTTTCTGTTTTGTTTTTTTTAAGAGGGGGGGAGGGGAAAAGGGGGCTAAGGAAGGAGACCATGTTAACTGGTAGAAGTAGAATGGAGCTTCAGTTACCAGGGTCCTGAGAGCTGGAAGAAGAAGGATTCTGTCTTCAAGTTGGGAGGCCATCCTCTCACCTTTCTTAAAAATTGCAAGCGATTCAGTCCTGATCAAGACATCAAAACTACAGGATTCTGGAACCGTGGAGACACTGAGAAACCATGAGTGTAAGGTTACCCCAGAGTATAGACAGGTAAGTTTGCTAATAATGTGGTTTTTCAACACTTACTTAAGGAATGACTGGGAGGGAAAGTGTTGCATTTTGATAAAAGGTTGCAAAAGAAGGGTCTGTGTGGGCTGTGGGAATTGGTGGGGTCTCTGGGCACTCTCTGGGCATGTGTGTTTATGTTCCCTCTGTGTGTGTCCATGTTCAAAACATATCTCCTGATTCAGTGTTTTTAAAATATAAACAGTAGACAGTGACGCCAGAAGTGGGGAAAGAGGGGGAAATGCTTTCCAGCCGCCTTTGACTTTTGCCAGGCCAGAGGCTGAATTTGAGTCCCTAACTTGCCAGCCTAGGGGTGGGAGGCGGGCACAGGCCTGGTCACGTGAGACCCCAAGGGTGATTGGGTCCGGCTTTAGGTGTCGGAGCTGCTGGGGGAAGGGCCCTGGTAGGGGCGTGGGCCTCCACCGGCTGGTTGTTGTGGAATGGTGGGGCTTGGTGATGGGGTGGATCCCATTTCTAGAATGCGGAGGATGTTGTTGGCCTGAATGATGGGACAGAAACACCCTTTGCACCCATACAGGTCTGGATTTTTACCGGTGGCTGATAATGGCCCCCAAAATGCATAGGTCGACACTAGAATTGCTTCCTCTCCAAGCTTGGGGTTTAATTGAAATCTGCCAACCAGCTGATGCTCTAGGTTAAATCTTCCAAGCCGTTTTGAATAAGCTTGACTCTGCAAAATGGGCCTTCCCTCTGCCTAGAGCCCGAAGGAGTTGTTTTAGGCTCTTAGGCCTGATGGGCAGAGACACTGGCCCTTAGAGTCGGAGCACAGGATGCCCTCCCCCCCCCCACCTCCCCCAAGAGTCTGCCCAGTCGCCCCGTCACTGGTAACACTACAGTTTACAACTTTGTAAGGTGTCTGCCTTTTCCTTTCCTCTCCTCCTCAACCTTTTCTCCTTGAGAGTCTTTAGGGTAGTTTTGTGGGTGCTGGATGGATGGTTGGTTGGAGGACTGAACAAGCAAATGAAAGGACTGGGCCTGGAAAAAAAAAAAAATTATTGGAGAGATAGGGAAGAATATTTTCAAGGGAACAATTGTTTTCTCCCTGTCCAGTTAACCTTTGATTATCCATGCTGATAATAATTTCTTTTGGGCTGTGGAATGTGGCCTAAAATGATACAATCTCTCTCTCTCCCAAACACTAATCTCTGTATTGCCTCAGAGTCCCATTTAGATTAGTTCAGCAGTCCCCAGACGGGGACCTGACTTGGCAGTGGAGAGAAGGCAGACAGCCACAAAGGACAGATAGTATATGTGGCTGCTTGAACCTCCATCCCTTCCCCTTTTTGTTGGCTTCTCTTCAGTTTGACTCTTGTAAAGGGAGAACTGAGGCGTGTGTCAAGGCAAGAAGTTGAAATGGTTACATGGCTGCCCTTCTCTTTTCATCCTCTTGGAATATGGGAATTAGCGCACTTGCCTTTTTGAGATTTGGGGGTGAACTATTTCTCTGAATTCAGAGATGTGAGCAGATGGAAACCCAGGTGTTGGGGGTACAAGAAAAAGGCAGTAAAGGTTCCTGGGCTAGTGTAAGATGCTCCTCTGGGAGTTTGCATACCCTCACAGTCTTCTCAGGATTTGTATCGCACGGTTTTTCTGAGTGCTTTCATAGGAATGTATCTCATTTGAGCCTCCCAATATTTCCATGAGGCAGACAAATCAGAGGTTATTATTTTCATTTTACAGAAGGGGTGATTGAGGCTCATGGGGGATACCTGGCTAGCCCAGTGCCATCTTCCCTGACTAGTGGCAGAATCTAGACTCAGTCGCAGGTCTTCTGATTCTGAACCCGAGGCTCTTTCTCTTGCCCCACCCTGTCTAAGTAGGTTTGTATACTGGTCCTGTGGAAAAGGGGCGGGGGCCCCGTTTTATTCTTTCTGGCAGTAAGGTAAGATGCTTTTCAGAACCCCCTTGCACTTGGGATAATGGAGCTTCGCAGGGTGAGAGCATTCCTCACCTCTACCACTACCCCAGTTCTCTTCCCCATTAAAGGATCAGTTCTGGGACTTGGGTCCCCTTCACGGTGTCTCCAGTTGTATTGGATCGTACCCCTTTAGCAGTAGGTTCATTCTATTGGCTATTTTGACATCTCAGATTCAAGACCCTGTGGATTTTAAATAATTCACAGTTTTACACAATTTTACACCATACTGGAGAGACTGAGTGGAGGGATTTCAGGTTATAGAGTCAGGGATTCTCTTTTAGTTTATCAATTTGCTGTTTAGAGAGCGTAGTGTAAGGTGCTGTGCTCAGTGTTTCAAAAAATTTAAGTATGCAGTTCTTGCTTACAAAGAGCATGCAATCTACTTGAGGAACTAGGAAAGGTGTAAGACTCCTGAAGACCACATAAAAGCAACACTGGACTATAAGCTCTGTAAAGGTAGGAACTGTGTTTTGTTTGCTCAGTTATAGCCTGCACGCCTGGCTTAGTGCCTTGCATGGGGTGAGTGCTCACTAAATATTTGACAAACGAATATTGGATTGAGTGAACATGTCAGCGTGTATAAATTCATCCGTTTCAGATTTTTCAACATTCGTGTTAATTTCAAGTGTAGTCAAAGTAAGGTCAATTAGAGAAGGCTTCCTAGGTGATGCGTGTTTTCTAGGACATAAGGATGGAGGACCATGTCTATGGAGAGAGATTGTGGCTCGAAGAATAGAAGGCTGTGGAATATTTATCCAGCAGAGTCTTTAATCCCCTCTTGGGAAGTGACTTCTGGGTCCAAAGAAACATGAAGTATTTGCAGCTAATCTTTTTTTTTTTTTTTTTAACATGAAAGGAATTTTTTTTTTTTTTTAAAGATTTATTTATTGATTGATTGATTGTTTTGTTGGGTCTTCGTTTCTGTGCTAGGGCTTTCTCTAGTTGCGGCAAGTGGGGGCCACTCTTCATCGCGGTGCGCGGGCCTCTCACTATCGTGGCCTCTCTTGTTGCGGAGCACAGGCTCCAGACGCGCAGACTCAGTAGTTGTGGCTCACGGGCCTAGTTGCTCCGTGGCATGTGGGATCTTCCCAGACCAGGGCTCGAACCCGTGTCCCCTGCATTGGCAGGCAGATTCTCAACCACTGCGCCACCAGGGAAGCCCTTTGCAGCTAATCTTGATCTTACAGTGTTAATCAGTTGTTAGCGAAAGATGGACTAAATGGTAGCTGTTCATGTCCCTTTCAGTTTTTGTCCATGGACAATTTATTGCCTGTTAATGTGTGTTCTTCTCAAAAGTTTCTAAAAATGTGTTTGATATTGCAAGCAGAGATAATAATACTGAATTATTTTTATAGGAATGGTAATGAGTTTTGCTAAGCCATGTATATCCATTTGCCTAGTTCTCCATGGCAAATGTTTTTGAGATGGCCAGATGGGTTAGGATCCATAAAACAGCATCCATAAAATGGCTTTTCTCTGTTCAGAGGTAGTTAGCTCATGTGAGGACCAAAGCAGATGGAGAAGTACTAGATTTAAGCTGAGAGTTCTTGGTTTGAGCCCTGGCATTCCCCTTAACTGTGTGATCTTGGGCAAATCACATGCCTCCCTTGGTTTCCTCATGTGTAAGGCAATAGCTCATTCATATGAAATGCTTTCCGGTTCACAAACATTTTCACATAGCTTGTCATTTGAGGATTGTAACACTTATTGTGTCTTTCTCATGGTGCTGTTGAAAGGAGCAAATCAAATTAGATAGGGACTTCCCTGGTGGTCCAGTGGTTAAGAATCTGCCTTCTAATGCAGGGGACGCAGGTTTGATCCCTCCTGGGGGAGCTAAGATCCCACATGCCGAGGGGCAACTAAGCCTGCGTGCCACAGCTACTGAGCCCACATGCTCTGGAGCCAGCATGCCACAACTAGAGAGAGAAGCCCTCACGCCACAACAAAAGATCCCGAGTGCCGCAACTAAGACCCGACGCAGCCAAATAAATAAATAAAATATTTTTTAAGAAAAACAACATTAAAAACAAATCAAATTAGATAATATATTTCAAATTGCTTTCTAAACCAAAACTCTATAACTTTTAGATGGTAAACTCATGGATTTGATTTAACATCATGCACTACTTTCTGAACTGGCCCAAAACAAATTAAGAGTGACTGAAAGATCTTTCCATTGTTTTGAAGAATTTAACCAGAGTGAACAGGCATTTTTGTTGCAGAAGTGCATGAGGTTAGAAAGAAGGCATACTTTTCTAGTTCTAGTGGTCAGGGTTGGGTGATGATACTAGAATATGAGAAGGGGAAGGTTATTGAATCTCCTTCCCAGGAATTTTGATGAATGGGAGAGGCTTGAGCTACCTTGGCTTCCTTAGATGGGGATAGAAAGGATTTGTTTTATGATCTCTGGCTGTTCCTTGTTTTAGAAGCATATGACTTGCCTAATTCAGAATAAACCCAGAGCCAGCAACTGTTCCTTATCAGGGATCTGAGATTGAATGTAACTTTTCCCCAGCCTGTAGCCTTTTTTTTTTAGAAGAGGCGAAATCTTTCATGAAGTGTATGGAGGAGGTGGGAGAAAAAGGCAGAGGAAGGAGGAAAGAGCCTTCAGGCTGAGGGGACGTTTGTAGAGAAGAAAAGCTGGTAGCCTCGGCTGAGGAGACTGGGCTTGTCTGAGAAGGAGGTGGGGGAGGTTCTTCCCACCTCAGGCTCCCCCTTTCCACTTCAAGTTCTTACTGAGCCCTGGGAACAAGAAACCCCCAGACATTCGGCTGAGTTTCTGCCTAGTTTAGAGGTTGGCCTCCCAGAACAGTGACAGGGATCCAGAACTACAAAGAGTAAGTCCCCTGAAATGCTGAGTCTTCTCCAGAATGTACCCTTGTGCTCTCCAGGCGTGAGATGAGAGATGGCAGTGGATTTGCAGATGAAACATTTGGTGATTAATCACCATTATGAGCAGGAGCAGGCTGAGCTTACCTTCACACACTCAAAAACATTTCTGAAAGAGCACCCTTTGATGAACAAATTTATTTAGCTTTTTTTTTTTTTAAATCGTCCAAGTACTGCCAGAGTCCCTTTTGTTCTGTTTAGGAGGGTAGACAAAAAATGTGACAAGTTAAATGACAATGAGTTCATTAAAAATAAAAAAGATTCTGTGAAGGTCACATGGCTAATCCCCAAATTGGTATAAAGACAAAAGAGTTCTGGAAACTCGCAACCTTCATGGAATAGAGTTTGGAAACTTTTGGATAGTGTCTTTTGGATAGCAGTGATACCGCTTTAAAGATCTGGGAATCTGATGTAGGAGAAAGGGCTTTGTTAACGCTGAAGTTCCATAAAACGTAAGAGGAACGGTTTTAATCTATACTGACTGAATTTGCTTCACATCTTCATAGTGGCACTGCCTTTAAAAGTCCATTTTATTGGTTTATTATTTTTAAAACTTAATTTCAAGATTTATCATGTGGTTTGGAAACCCTTTTCCCCATGGACTGTGCATTCTTCTTTTCTCAATCACCGTATTGGGAAAAGACCCAAGCATAGACCTGCTAGTGTCATCCAAGGTCACTCCTTTGCCCCATGGAGGGAAGCAGGACTACAGAAGTTGCAGATTGTGGTCTCAAAAGAAAAAAGTAATCATTACTTTATGAAAAGTCGTGTTAGATCCCCTGTGAAAAGAGGTTTGGAGTTCTGAGGGAAGACCCCCAGCATCCAAGTAAATAGATGAGTGAATTAGGGTAGCCAACCTCTCAGATTTGATTCCTTCTAGCTGTTATGTTCTTTGAGCCTCTGAAAACATAATGCCTGTGCCCTTTCTTTCAGTGAGCCAGGACTTTTTTTCAGGAATCCTATCTGCCTTCCTGAAAACCAGTGAAAATGAAAGTTTGAAAAAACCAGGGAACAGAGCTGTCTGATGAAATGGGAGGGGAAAGTGGAAGAAGTACAGTGATGTGGAAGTGGAAGTGTGGGGAGAGGCGGGGAAATCTGTGGCCCCCAATAAAATTGGAGTAGGATTTGGAAGACATTTTCAAGGCCTGGAAGAACACCCAGATTTGTGGTCCTAAAACAATTGGACAGATTTGAGGGGAAAATCACAGAAGTCTTAAGTCTTAGAGGATCCTCCTCTTCACTTTCCTCTTGACTCCAAGTAGGGCGTCTCCTGAGCTGGTCCAGAAGGTTGAGGGACTCCCATTTTCAGTGATCTCTTGTGGTTCCATGAGTTGAATAGTTGTAAATTCTTTTGAATCACAATTTTTCCTTTGCTACAATTTTTTATTTTATTTTATTTTTTTTAGTGAATGAGAAGCACTACATTTTCTTTTTCTTTTCTTAATTTATTTATTTATCTATTCATGGCTGTGTTGGGTCTTCGTTTCTGTTCGAGGGCTTTTCTAGTTGTGGCAAGCGGGGGCCACTCTTCATCGCGGTGCGCGGGCCTCTCACTATCGCGGCCTCTCTTGTTGTGGAGCACAGGCTCCAGACACGCAGGCTCAGTAATTGTGGCTCACGGGCCCAGTTGCTCCGCGGCATGTGGGATCTTCCCAGACCAGGGCTCGAACCCCTGTCCCCTGCATTGGCAGGCAGATTCTCAACCTCTGCGCCACCAGGGAAGTCCCTTTGCTACAATTTTTTTTTTTTTTTTGGCTCCACTGTGTGGCTTGCGGGGTATTAGTTCCCTGACCACGACCAGGGATTGAAAGCGCCACGACCAGCCCAGTGAAAGCGCCGAGTCCTAACCACTGGACCACCAGGGAGTTTCCTCCTTTGCTACAATTTAAGTCCATCTTCCTGTCTTTTACTTCTGATTTCAACATAGGCCCTAAAGTCACTAGTCCCTCTGTCGTCTTTATTGACTTCTTCAGGATTCTCCTCATTCTAAAGAATAGCAAACTAAGACTTGAATGTGTGAGAAGGGGGCTTTGAAAAGTTAGGGTGAAGTGATTTCAGAGTCCTGATTTCCAGCACTTTGTCCTCCAGTGTTTAAAGCTACCATAAAATGGTGCAATGGGATCTATAGTCACCAGTCGTGGACTGGCATCAAATCACAGAGGGAACGGGACCAATCTAACAACCTTCCGGAGGGTGACCTATGATCTGTGGCACTTGCAGTCAGTCGGTTGGACGGCAGATATTTGTCAAAATAGCTCCATGCACAGCCTAGTTCTTAGTGTTCTGACAGATAATTTGCAAGAATGTGGAGCTTACATTCTTGTTGGGAAATGTAATAAATGAAACAACACAAAACAATAAAAAGATAGTGCATCATTACTGAATCTTGATGTGTACCAAAAAGGTACATTTAGAGACGAGTAGAAAGTTGGTGCTAGTGAGAATAGCCAGGGGAGGGGTGGTTAGAAATTATTTAGGTTGAAGAAAGAGAGGAAGCTGTTTCAGACAAGGGTAACAATGTAAGCAAAGGTTCTGGGGCAGAACCAAGCATGGGGTGGTCTCAGGATGGTAAGAGTGTTGGTCTTCGTAGAGCAGAGAGAAATTAGGTTGTCAGGGTGAGTATGGTGGGAGTGTCGGGGGGATAAAGATATTCAGACTGGATGTGGAAGGAAAAAGGGAACCAGCAAGGTTTGTGTAATATATGGTGATGAAAGGAATGTTTAAGGAAAGAATTCTAATATTATTATGTAGGTGGGAAGAGAGCAAAAGATAATGTGAGGACAAAGAAGGGCAGGATTTGAAAGACATTTTGGAAGGAAAACCAACAGAGTATGTATGTTAAGGCTGAATCAGATTTGGTTCCCAAGTTTTGGAGACTGGCTATTGCTAGAGAGATTAAGACCATCATTAAAAGTCATTCTGCCTCCCGTTGGTACCCAGCAATTCACTGAACATAGCATATCGAATGATACTTATCTTGTTGAGGCCCTTAGGTTAGGCTGTTTGTACCAAATAGATTTAGAGGTCTTCAATGCAGTCTTCTAAAGAGAGAGAGAGAGGGCAGTGAGTTCTGAGAGCTCCCTTAGGAAATGGGGTCATGATTTGAGGAGATTAGCATATATTTGATATCCTGATTAATTAATCATACCCCACTCTCCCACTGCAGACCAAACTCCAGGGCTCAAGGGATATCTCTGCAGAAACCATCCTAGTAGCATGATTGTAGAGAGTATAGGACTTGAAGTGAGAAGAGCTTTGTGTGAGTCCCAGCCTATCCGCTAACTAGCTGTGTGATCAGGGCGATATGTGTAAAAGCATTTTGTGAATTCTATAGTGCCAAACATTTGATGAGTGTTGTTGAGGCATTTGGTTTGGCAAGGACCCCAGATTGGCCTGAACTCTCCTCAGCTGCCGCGAGAAGACCTGTGCTTGGGTGCTGAGACCTGTGCTGATTCTAAACTGAGGACCGACAGGCATGGCTCTGGGAACATATTGAACAAACACAGGACGGTACTAGTTAAAAATAAGGTGCGGAAGATCTCGTCCTAAGTCCATCCTTTTTCGCTGGAAACCTTCTTTGCACAGTGTCTTTCCTTTCCAGCTCGAACTCTCCAGCTTGGGATCCATGCCTTCTTGCTTCAGTTCAGCCCACATCTCACTAATTGTAGGTCTTATTACTGTCCCCTACCATCCCGCTTCAGGTAGCCTGAAGCCTGTTTCCCAGGCCTACATCACTCTTTCCACATCTTTATATGAGTGTTCTCTTTCTCTCCCCAACTCCGGCTAGTCTTAGTTCCTTCAAGGTGACCTTTTCTGGTTAATATCATCAAACTCTATAGTACATTTATATTATTCAACGTTCCTTTTGCACATACATATAGCAATTGGACTCTTATTATCTTTTATATGTTGGTATAAAATACTTTATATAAAAGTTCTAACAGAATCCCTAGCACATGGTCGACTATTATAAATAAATGTCGGTGCTCTTCCATTCTTTGCATGTTTTATGTTGGTTATTGTGTCTTAACCTGTTTCTCAGGGTTCAAAAGCGATGTCTCTTCATTTTTCTAGATTGTCTTCTAGCGCTCAGTAGAGTTCTCTACTCCTCCCTACGGTTACCTGACTTGAACTGTAGTTGTTCATTCTTGACATAACCAATTCCCTCCATGCCTACCCAAGGGATTTCAAGAAAGCAACTCTAAACATTGCTGCTAGGAAAGGAGACCAAGTATCCCCCTTGTTCTTACCGGGTGCTAGGTCTTGGGCACTTGGTATTTCTTCTAGGGACAGAGCAGCCTTGTTGGGTTGCTTGCCTTCAGCTTCTCCCAGCTCTCGGGGGATTTCCCCACTGGCGGCCTGGTTTCCGGGCTGCTGTTCCCTGCAGGGGTCTGACGGGGCACAGGGCCCGCCCTGCCATTGTCCTGCCTGCCCCAGGCTGGCCCCATTCATTTCCCAGAGCACAGCCCTCAGAAGCTTCCTTCCAAGAGACTGCTGCTGCAGAGAAAGGCCACTGTTGTTCTGGGGGGAGGTGGCTGGAGAGAGTGTAGTAAATAGCTTTGTGAATGGGACCTTGTATGAGACTAGAACCGCAGACCCTTTTCTCCTCCGAGCCCTAGGGATGGGGGCAGAAAACCACTTGGGCTTCAGTGTGTTCACAGGAATAGGGTCTGAGGTTTAGGAATACTCATGCTATCCCTCAGATAAGGAGATTGGTCCATTTAACAAGTCTTCACTGGCTGGTGCCCCTCAAGGCACTAGGATTCAACATGAATAAGTTGCTTACCCTGCCCTCTGGGAGCCTGTGGTTTTGTGTGGGGAGACGAAGGCGAAGGCGAGCAGGAGTTGTATGATACCACCCTGAACTTTTCTGTGATATCAGTTGAAGCAGATGGGAGGGACAATAAAGAAACTTTCCTGGAGGAAGTGACGTTTAATTGAGGCCAGAAAATGAGAGCCAGGCTTGAGTGAGGGAAAGTCCAGGCAGAGGGAACAGCATGTACTGAAGACAGAAGAAAAGGAAGGACATGGTGTGGCGGGAGCTGAAAGTAGCTATGGTCTATAGCGAGACCTTGGAACAATTAATTAAATGAAACAGGAGCGTACAGGAGCTAGGGCCTGGGAACCATGTAATCCTCCCTATTAGGAGTTTTGGACTTTATCCTGAGGGCAGTGAAGCACCATTGCAAGACAAGTAGGGAGTGACATGGTAAGATAGGCTTTTAGAAAAACAAGATCACCCGACTGCAGTGTGGACGTTTAAATTGAAAGAACAAAAGAACAGAGAGGGAGGACAAATCAGGAGCCCATTGTGGTAATCTGGGCAGGAGGTGAGGGTGGCCTCTACTAGGGAAGCGACAGTGGAGATGGAGAAAAATGAAGGATTAGAAGACTAAGTAGTTGGTTATGGGGGTGGGAGGGCGTGAAGGAGAGCGGGGGCAAGGATGACAGCCTTTTCCTTGGCTTGGGCTGCTGGGTGGTACTATTCAGTGAAAAGGGGAACTGAGGAGGAAGAGCGTGATTGAGGGAAGGAGTCCCTTTTGGACATGATGAGTTTGAAGTGCCTGTGGGAGATCCCAGGGAAGCTGTTCAGTAGGTTGGCAGCTGGTTATACAGGCCTGGAGGTCAGGAGGGCGTGCCGGGATGTGGGTCATCAACATCTGGACCGAATGGTGGAAGTGTGAGGCTGTCCAGGGACAGGGTGTAGAGTGAGAAGAGGGCCTTGGACAGAACCCTGAGGGGCACTGCATTCAAAGGTGAGGCAAAGGAAGAGGATCCCACACAAGAGACTGGTGGGGAGTGGCAGGAAAACAGGAGCCAGGGCAGTGTGGAATCTCAGAAATGAAGGGAGGGAGTGGCCAGCAGTGTCAAGTGCTCCCAAGAGGCAAAGGATGGAAAGGATAGAGAAGTGTCTGGATTTAGTAACTAGGAAGATTTTCATGGCCTTGGGGGGGATGTGGGGAGGAGCCAGTTTGCGGTGAGTTTAAGAGGAAAGAGGCAGTGAGGAGAGGGTGATAGTCTGGTCAATTCTTTTATGAAGTTTGGTCAGAAAGAAGAGGAGAAAAAATGGAGCCCCTTAGTCCCCATCAGTTGGCCTCTGAGTTCATTTTTTTCAAGGTAGAACTAGGTTGTCTTAAGTCAGAGGTTAACACACATCAGAGTCTGCTGTGGGAGAAGCAGGAGGGGAGATGTGTGACAGGATTAAAGGAAGGATTAGACCCAAGAGAAGAAGTCAGTTTTTAAAGTAGGGGAGGACACAATTGACAGGGAGAGAAAGATGGAAGGTTTATAAGGCCGAGATAAGAGTGCCATAATGATGGCGCTCCTTTGTATTTCTGTGGTATGATATGTAGTTTGCAAAGCGTTTTTGGTCTGTTATCTTATTGAAGTAGTCCAGGCAAGTATTTGCATTCCCATATTATAGGTGGGGAAACAAGCTCAGGGAGGCTTTAATGATTTGCCTAAATCTGTAAACTAGTAAACAGTGGGATTGGGATTAAAAAAAAAATCTGTGTTTATGGAGCCCTAGCCTAGTGCTCTTTCCATTTTCCTGTCCCCCTGGCCAGGCTCACTGGTAAAAATATGTAAATCTTTGAGGGAGCCAGACATCAGGTTTGCTTGACACAGGTGAAGGGTGTCCTCCAGGAAAAGAGATTGGTAAATCGGGAATCAAGTCTCTTGAGTATTTAATCTCTTCCCGATAAGCTTTCCTTGTCCATGGCCTCCCCATAGGACCTGAGGTTTGCATTCACTATCCAAGAGGAAGGAAACTTCCCTCCCTCTCTGCCTCCTGGTTGGTTAGTGACGGGGAAAGAGTGGCACTCTGAGGCCAGGTAAGTTCAGTGACTTTGGGAAGCATAAAATCTCAGAAGCGACTGAGCATTCTTCCACTAAGCAGTGGGGCACCTTTAAACTACTCAGGGGGGCTTCCCTGGTGGCGCAGTGGTTGAGAATCTGCCTGCCAATGCAGGGCACACGGGTTCGAGCCCTGGTCTGGGAAGATCCCACATGCCGCGGAGCAACTGGGCCCGTGAGCCACAATTACTGAGCCTGCGCGTCTGGAGCCTGTGCTCCGCAACGAGAGAGGCCGCGATAGTGAGAGGCCCGCGCACCGCGATGAAGAGTGGCCCCCGCTTGCCACAACTAGAGAAAGCCCTCGCACAGAAACGAAGACCCAACACAGCCATAAATAAAATAAATAAATAAATAAATAAATAAAGCATGACACAAATTAAGCAATGTGAATACCATCAAGCTTTAAAAAAGAAAAAAAAAAAAAAAAAAAACTACTCAGGGGCCTGATCTGTGTGTACCCTGCGGTGCCTGGACTGTGTAGTGAATGGATGCTCAGTAAAGTTTTACTAAATGAATGGATACAATATTTATTTATTTGTTTGGCCGCAGTGCACAGCATGCAGGACCTTAGTTCCCTGACCGGAATGGAACCCACACCCCCTGCAGTCGAAGTGCGGAGTCGTAACCACTGGACTGCCAGGGAGCTCCCTGGATACAGTTTTTTAATTAACAGCTTTATGATATATAACTCACATACCATAAAATTCACCACTTTAGAGTGTACAATTCAGTGGGTTTTAGTATATTCACAGAGTTGTGCAACCATCCCTATTATCTAATTCCAGAAAATTTTCATCACCCCAGACGAAACCTCGTATCCGTTAGCAGCCACTCTCCACACCACCCAACTAGCCCCAGGCAACCATGAATCTACTTTCTGTCTCTATAGATTTGTCTACTCTGGACATTTCCTATACGTGGAATCATATAATATGTGGCCTTTTGTGCCTGGCTTCTTTCACTTAGCATGATATTTTTCCAAGTTCATCCATGTTGTAGCACATATCAGTACTTTATTCCTTTTTATGGCCAAATAATATTCTATTGTATGGATATACTACCTTCTGTTTATCCATTCATCAGTTGATGGGCATTTGGGTTGTTTCCACTGCTCAACTGTGATGCATAATGCTGCTATGAACATTTGTGTAGAAGTTTTTGTGTGGATGTGTCTTTTCATTTCTCTTGGGTATATACCTAGGGTGGGAGTTGCTGGATCATATGCTATCTCTGTGTTTAGCATTTTAAGGAACTACCAAACTGTTTTCCAAAGTGGCTGCACCATTTTACATTCCCACCAACAAACTGTGAGAATCCAGTTTTCCCACATCTTCACCAATACTTGTTTTTTTGTCTGTCTTTTTGATTATAGCCATCCTAGTGGGTATAAAGTGGTACCTCATTGTGATTTTGATTTGCATTTTCTTAATGACGTTGAGCATCTTTTCATGTGCTTATTGGCAATTTGCATGTCTTCTCTAGAGAAATGTCTATTCAAATCCTTTGTCCATTTTTTGGTTATTTGTCTTTTTAAAATATTTATTTATTTATTTATTCATTTATTTGGCTGCGTCAGGTCTTAGTTGTGGCACACGGGATCTTCGTTGCTGCATGCAGGATCTTTCACTGCAGCCCTCGGGCTTCTCTAGTTGCAGCATGAGGGCTCTAGAGCGCACCAGCTTAGTTGTCCCGCGGCGTGTGGGATCTTAGTTCCCCAACTAGGGATCGAACCCGCGTCCCCTGCATTGGAAGGTGGATTCTTAACCACTGGACCACCAGGGAAGTCCCTGTTTATTTGTCTTTTTATTGTTGAGTAATGGATACAGTTTTAAGCTAAGTCACTTAACCTCGCTAGGCCTCTCAGTTTCATCAGTCGTAAAATGGGAAAGTTGGATTTGATCTCTGAGATCCATCCAACTCTCATGTTAATCTGTGGAACTTCGGTCACTCCTTTAAGGTTCTACTCACCATGTTGCAGTACAGACTAGTTGTTAGGAGTATGACTTTTGTGTCAAATAGACCTGGGTTTCCTGTTACTCAGTCCCTCTCAGCCTCAGTTTTTCCTTTTGGAAAATGAGAAAAAGAGTATTTCTCTCATAGGGTTCTTGCAAAAATTAAGTAAAAGTAATGCATGTAAAGTGCTTAGCAAAATACCTGACATAGTTAAGAGTTCAGTATATGCTAGTTATTATTATTATCTCATTACTACCTCCTATCTTATAGTCTCTAGTTGGATGAGCCAGGTCCCCATCCCTTGGGTGTGACTTAGCTGTCCTGGTCATGGAGGCTTTGCACAGATCAGTATTGTTCAAAATATCCATTGCTGCATAACAGACCACCCCAAACATTGGCTTAACATAATACTAATTATTTTGCTCAGAATTCTGGGGGTTGACTGGGTTGAGCTAAGCAGTTGTTCCCAATTGGGATCTCTCAAACAGGTGCAGTTATATAGGGGCCGACCTGGCCTGGGCTTCAAAGACTTCTTCACTGTGGCCCCTGTGTTGGGAAGACTCAAGACAGCTGAGAGCTGAAACAGCTGGAGCTCCTCGACTCTCTGTCTCTCTGTCTCTGTCTCTGTCTTTTCCTCTCTCTGGAATCTCTATAGATTCTCTTTCCACATGGTGGGGTGAGGGTAGCCAGACTTCTTACAGGGTGACTGAAGGCTCCCAGAGCAGGCATCCCGTGATACTTGCAGAGGCTGCATCCCTCTTTGTGAGCTAGACTCAGAGGTCACATGGTGTCAGTTTTGCCCTACTCTTATTAGTGGAGGGAGTCACAAAGGCCTGGCCAGGATTAGGGAAGGGATATGGATGCCACCTCCTGATGGGGAGTGGTATGAAGAATGGGAAATACTGTTGTGGTTACTTTTGGAAAATTCAGCTTGCCACAGTCCCTTAATTTCTTTATGGTTAATTTTTGTCCCTCCTGTCCTTCAAATACCACTTCCAAACTTATTTACTAGTGAAGTCTTACCTGATTAACTGCTTGATTCAGGTTTCTCCTTTTTCCTGTACCTCTCACCACATAAACCCCTGTTGATTCTTATGTCATATCTGCTTATCTTTTCTGTCATCTGTAATACTCCTGTAGTACTTACAACTGAGCTCTGTGCTCTTTACGTGGTGCCAGCTAGTGCCCTAAATTCTCCAGTTGGGGTTTTTCCAATAACTTTAATCGGCTTGTGTTCAAGTGTTGACTGGTTCTCTCTTGGTTAAAATTGCTTGCAACTTTTCAGACTTACTAACTGCTAACTCTAATCCACCTGGCACTGTAGGGAAACCCAAGTCCTGCACCCCTTTGTTCTCTCATATGACACTACATCCAACCGTGTAAGTATATAGAAGGGTGGATAGGGGAAGATCCAGAATAGCAACTGGCATTTGTCCAGCACTTTACTATTTTTTGGAAAGTGCTTTAACAGTCATTCTGATATATACTTACTACAGTTATTTTTCTCCTTTATATACGAAAACACTGAGGCTCACGGGAGTTGAGACTTGAAATCACAACTGTAGTGAACCTAGGTCCCTGGCTCTAAATCCTGGGCTTCCTCTCCTTGGTTGAGGAGGGTGTCTGGTTTGGGCCCGATGTAACACTCTTAATCACCCAGAGCTCCGGGAAGCCCCGCAGTACTGAGCTCAGAAATCGCTTTCCACCTCCTAGTCTTTGCTGAAGGAGGTAAACTCAGACAAAATCTTCTACCATTCTAGCCCTACCTTCTCTGTAACAGTCATACAGTGATCTGGGACTCTGAGCTGTGTTTTCCTCCCATGGTCTCGCCTCTTCCGCTTTTATTCTTTACACCAGAGATTGAGTTCCTTGGGAGCCCTGTGAGCTTGGTTACTTTGGAAAAGGATCCTCCCAATTGGGGAAAGTGTGTGTGTGTGTGTTTTCTAGCAGGAGGGTCTGAGAAATAGTGCTTATAGGCTAGGAAGCACGGAATGAGCAAAAGGATGGGAAGGTAGCTAGAGAAGATAGAAAAAAAAAAAAACCTCCCAAAGTGGTTAAAGTTCTCTTGTCTTCAGCTGAGGGAGAGTAAAGTCAGATGCAAAACTGATACTTTCTCTGCATCTGACCCTGCTGGTGATCTGCCACTGCCTCCAAATTGATACTTGTGTCATCAGGGGCTCTTAACTGAGAGTCTGCTTCATTTCATTTCCTGTGTTGTTGATCCAATGCTTGGGGAGTTTTATTAGGGTTCTGTTGGAAGAACTAGGACACAAACCAGGCAAAGGATAAGAGCCACTTAATATAATAATCCTTGCAGTACCAAGCATTTATACAGTGCTTTTATTCCTCAAAGCACTTTCCGTCTATTGTTGTACTTTAACCTCACTATATACTTGTGAGGAAGAGCCTAGGGCATGAGGGAGGCATCTCCTTCAGCTGGCTTAGTTTCTGTTTCTTCCTCTCCCTCCTTGGAGGTGGGTTCCCCCAGGACACTTTTCTTTTTTTTTTTTAATTTATTTACTTATTTATTTTTGGCTTCATTGGGTCTTTGTTGCTGCGCATGGGCTTTCTCTAGTTGTGGCGAGCGGGGGCTACTCTTCGTTGCGGTGTGCAGGCTTCTCATTGTGGTGGCTTCTCTTGTTGTGGAGCACAGGCTCTAGGCGCGCGGGCTTCAGTAGTTGTGGCACACGGGCTCAGTAGTTGTGGCTCGCGGGCTCAGTAGTTGTGGCTCGCGGGCTCAGTAGTTGTGGCTCGCGGGCTCTAGAGCGCAGGCTCAGTAGCTGTGGCGCACGGGCTTGGTTGCTCCGTGGCATGTGGGATCTTCCTGGACCAGGGCTCGAACCCTTGTCTCCTGCATTGCCAGGCGGATTCTTAACCACTGTGCCACCAGGGAAGCCCAGGGCACACTGTTTCGATAGCTCTTCCCAGCTTTTGGAATTGCCTCCCTTCTGATACAACTTAGCTCCTCTGTCTTTTCCATGAATGGGGTGCCTTCCCTCCCTGGTGTTTATTGACAGGGGAGCCTGCTTATCTGTGTGGCCGTCCTGTCTGTCACCATCAATCTCATGGAGAGCCTTTTCTATGAAAGCTACAAGATTAGAAAATAAATTGGCTGAGGCAGGATTACTGACTCAGGGGGCTAGGAACCCACAGCTTCAGGAGGGCATGGAGAAGGGGTGGTGAGAAGGGAAGGATGAGATAACAAGCTGGCAGCATGAATCCTACTGGAATCTGAGGTTCTTCTTCCCTCTCTACCAGATTTATCCCCCATCTCATTCTGGCTGCCATCATCTCCATCAGCATCTACTCCTGCCCTGTATGTGCTTATCCCTCTTCTAGATGCCTTGGGGAAGATAATGGAGACTAGTGGTCCCTGACTTTAGGGAACCTAAAGGCTAGTTGGGAAGGTACCTGCAAAAGATCTAAGAGCCCTTAAGCAGCAAGGGTGGAATAAAGGCATCACAGCTCACAGCCAGGGAGCTTACTGTCAGCTTGGTAGAGACAAGGAATCTCCTCTGCTTTCTGATTTTACCTTCGAGTCTTATGTGGCAATTAATTGACTTCAGCAAGAAATGTGTATTGGTCCCAGGTTGGTATGTCAGCATTGTGCTAGAGGTTATGGGGATTTAATATTTACAGGCAGATATTTAACCTGAGATATGTGTTCAAAAAATATGAAATGAATAATAAAGGAATAGTCACTCAAGATGCCAGAGAAGTGACGTATCTGATGCACCTTTTAAAAGATTTTCTCTGGTATTACGAATAGACTAGGGGTTCAAGAGAAAAGCAGGAAGGACTATTAAGCTCTTGCAGTAATCTAGGCAGGAGATGATGGGCATAATTACTGAGTTAAAAATCGCTACCGTTTTTACTGTGGCACAGATACAAACATCTTTTTTTTCCCCTTAACCAACAGACTGTGCTTTTATTTTTAAAATTGAGGTAAAATTCACATAATATAAAATTAACCATCTAAAATATACAGGTCAGTGGCATTAAGTACATTCACAGTGTTGTACAACCATCACCTCTATCTAGTTCTAAAACATTTCATCTCCCCAAAGGGAAACCCCTTACTCATTAGCAGTCATTCCCCATTCTCCCCTCTGCTCTACCCCTACAAACGTCTTAAACTTAGGAATAGGGTAGGTTTCTATGGGGTTTTGTTCCCTTCCCCCTTACATCTTAGCTTTAATATATCTTTATTGGTCAGAGATGAAAAGCGAATTGTTTATAAATGTACCCTAAAGTCAAGAGATACATACATTAGATGTAAAATACATAGCAGGCTGAGCACCTCCCATACCTGCAGACAGGATTTTTGAGGATTAGTGAATTGGCTGATTTAATTGCTACCTCATCTAACCTTCATGACTTCACAATCCACAGCCGTTTATTTGCATCATAATAATCCCTTGTGTTTGTGCATTACTTTGCAGTTTTACAGTTTGAGTGTTTTCACATATATTCTTTTTTTTGTAACAGCTTTATTGAAATATAATAATTCACATGCCATAAAATTCACACTCAAGGTGTGCAACCATCACCACTATCTAATACCAGACATTTTCATCACCCCAAAAAAGAAACCTTATACCCATCACTTTCCATTCCCCTCTCCCCACAGCCTCAGGCAACCACTAATCTACTTTCTGTCTCTATAGATTTGCCTATTCTGGACATGTCATATAAGTGGAATCATACAATATTTGTTCTTTTGTGTCTGGTTTATTTCACTTAGCGTATTTTCAGGTTTCATCTATGTTGTAGTATGTGTCAATTTTATTCCTTTTTATGGCTGAATAATACTGTATTCCATTGTGTATATATACCATCTTTTGTTTATCTATTCACCTGCTGATGGACACTTGGGTTGTTTCCACATTTTGGTGATTTTTTTAAAAAATAAATTTATTTATTTTATTTATTTACTTATTTGGCTGTGTTGGGTCTTCGTTGCTGCATGTAGGCTTTCTCTAGTTGCAGTGAGCGAGGGCTACTCTTCGTTGTGGTGCACGGGCTTCTCATTGCGGTGGCTTCTCTTGTTGCGGAGCACGGGCTCTAGGTGCGTGGGCTTCAGTAGTTGTGGCTCGCGGACTCTAGAGCGCAGGCTCAGTAGTTGTGGCACAAGGGCTTAGTTGTTCCGTGCCATGTGGGGTCTTCCCGGACCAGGGCTTGAACCCGTGTCCCCTGCATTGGCAGGCAGATTCTTTTTTTTTTTTTTTTAAAGAAATTCACGTTCTTTTATTTATTTATTTATTCATTTATGGCTGTGTTGGGTCTTCGTTTCTGTGCGAGGGCTTTCTCTAGTTGTGGCAAGCGGGGGCCACTCTTCATCGCGGCGCGCAGGCCTCTCACTATCGCGGCCTCTCTTGTTGCGAAGCACAGGCTCCAGACGCGCAGGCTCAGTAGTTGTGGCTCACGGGCTTAGTTGCTCCGCGGCATGTGGGATCTTCCCAGACCAGGGCTCGAACCCGTGTCCCCTGCATCGGCAGGCAGACTCTCAACCACTGTGCCACCAGGGAAGCCCCTGGCAGGCAGATTCTTAACCACTGTGCCACCAGGGAAGCCTCACATTTTGGTGATTTATGAATAATACTGTTGTTAACATTGGTGTGCAGGTATATGTTTGAGTCCCTGTTTACAGTTTTCTTGGGTATATACCTCATAGGAGAATGACTGGATCATATGATAGCCCTGTGTTTAGCATTTTGAGAAACTGCCAAACTGTTTTGCAAAGGTGGCTGCACCATTTTACATTGCCACCAGCAATCTGTGAGGGTTTCTAATTCTCCTCTCCAACACTTGTCATTATTTGTCTTTTTTATTATAGTGGGTGTAAAGTAGTATCTCATTGTTTTGATTTGCATTTTCTTAATGACTAATGATGTTGAGCATCTTTTCATGTGCTTCTTGGTCATTGTATATCTTCTTTAGAGAAATGTCTTATGCTAAACCAACCTTGCATTCCTGGGGTAAATCCCACTTGGTCATGGTATATAATCCTTTTTACATGTTGCTGGATTCAGTATGCTAGCATTTTGATGATAATTTTTGTGCATATAGTCTTATTTAATCTTTAGACTAGCACTATGAGATTAGGGTTCCCATGAAAAACTGAAGCATAAATTAAGCAGTTTTCCTGTGACTGCATAGTATCAGGACTAGAATAGGAAAGTAAGACTTTTGAATTTAGTCTAATTTTCTTACCACTGCTTTACTTTGCCCCTCTTTTTAGCATAGATAACCAACAGTTGTTTTCATTTATTTGGGCTGTTTTCCTTTTTTGAAATCCTATCATTATTGCTTAGATTGAAAACTCCCATTACATGGCCACACAATTAAGACTTAATATTAGATGCATTTTGAATGATAATGAAATTTATATCCTTGATGGTTATTAATTTGATTTTAAATGTGTCCTTGTCATTGTCTCTTTTTTGAATGAGGAACATGGCAGAGGAAGGACGTATCTGTGATTCTTCTCTCTTTTTTAGTGCTCAACATTTGCTGTGCCCAAATAAATACTAAATAAAGGCTCTAGGACTGGAAGGATGCATCTCTATAGTGCCCACCTGAAAGCATCTAAGAACAGCTTATTCTGCTGGCCTAAAATCCTCTTAAACAGCTCTCTTCTACCTGAATTGTGTACCCCATCACACCTGTCTCTCTCCCTCCTTCCTAAGTAGCAACTGGTTCATCAGAGACTGTAATTGCTGAGAATTTACTGACAGAATCTCAGCATTAAATCTTTGGCTTTTGCCACCTTTTCTGATGTGTGCATAAGCAGGCTATAACACATTTCACATTGGGGTACAAGCATTTAGAGACCCAGAAAAGCTCTTCTGGAGAGCTCATGAGAGTGAGTGGGGAGCACGTGGGCAGACATTTCCCTGTAAGTATATAACATTGGTGGATATGTGTGAATGCTTTTGAATTCTTATTGTCTACATGTAATTCAATTGCTTTATCCATGTAAGCATTGTAATTTATTCTTGCCACCTCTGAACTCCTTAGCTCCTGCTCTAGTGAAAAATAGGGGGGGGGAAAGAGTTTATTTTAACGTTAGTCAAAGCCCAACATCCCTAGATATATCTTCTGAAAAACAAGACCACGTGTTCAATTACAAAGGCAAATGAAAATGCTTTTTGTATTATGTGTTTTTGCTGAATACTTGTACTGCCTCTCCATTAATGTGGGTATTTAGGACTTGCCTGTGCATCAGTTGATTAATCATTTGTATGTGTAAAGAGATAGAATGCGAGTGTGTATGTACATGCTGCGATTTTCTCCTGTTTTAAATCCAGAAGCCATTGCCTCATTTTATGGTCTAGCAGCATTGTGACCTGGATAATGAACAGAATGTCTTGGGACACACTTGTGTTACCAGTTAATAGAGACCGCCTGCATCTGTATAATTGAAAAGGGCAATGTTTAGTTTCCAGTGTGGACTCAGAATAATTTTTTTTTTCCCTTAATGGGTTTTTTTTTCCTTTTAATAGTTTTATTCTGGTATATTTGATCTACAATCAATGTATACATTTACAGTATATAATTTGATGCACTTTGACATTGTGTACACCTGTGGCACTATCCCCACAGTTAAGACAAGGAGCATACCCATCACTCCCAAAAGTTTCCTCATGCCCCTTTGTAATCTCGTTCTCTCTCTTCTCTTCTTTCCCATCCCCAGGAAACTATCCTTGGGGATTTCTTTTCTATCACTGTAGATTAGTTCACATCTTCTGTAACTTTACATGAATGGAATTATACTCTACGTCCTTTTTTCTTGCCTGACTTCTTTCACTCAGCACAATTATTTGAGGTTAATCCATGTTGCTGTATCTATCAGTAGTGTATTCTGTTTTTATTGCTGAGTTTTATTCCATTTTATGGATAATTTGTGTATCCAGTCTCCTGTTGATGGACATTTGGGCCACCACAAATAAAACAGCTGTGAACGTTTATGTACAAGTCTTTGTGCGGACACGTTTTCCTTTTTCTGGTGTAAACCCTAGGAGAGGATTGGCTGGGTTATATTGTAAGTATATGCTTAGCATCATAAGAAATCGCCAAATTGTTTTCCAAAATGGTTTTACAATTTTACATTCCCACTAGACAACGTATGAAAGTTCCAGTTGTTCCACATCTTGGCCAACACTTGGTATGGTCAGTCTTTTTCATTTTAACCATATTAGTGTGTATGTAGTAATATAGCTTATTGTGGTTTAATTTGCATATCCCTCATGACTGATGATGCTGAACATTTTTTATGTGCCTGTTTGCCATGCATATGTCCTCTTTGGTGAAGTGTTTGTTCAGGTCTTTTGTCCATTTTTTAAGTGGGCATAATTGCTCAGTATTAACTCAGTTATTAAATTGTAAGAGTTCTTCGTGTATTGTAGATACAATTTCTTTGTCAGATATGTTTTTGCAACTATTTTCTCCCAGTGACATGCTTTTTCGTTTTCGTAACAGTCTTTTAAAACTTATTTCACATTTGCATGCAGCAAAATACAGTCTTTGAAGACCAAAAGTTCTTAATTTTGATGAAATCCACTATATCAATTTTTTCTTTTATAGTTTATACTCTTTGTATTGATTAAGTAAATCTTTGCCTAATTCAAAGTAAGATCTTCTCCTAGAAGTTTTATGATTCTAGCTGTTACATTAGATCTGTGCTTTATTTTTAGTTATTTTTTGTATAGGGTATGAGATAAGAATTGAGGTTATTTATTTGTCTCTTTTGGCTTATGGATATCTAGTTGTTCTAGCACTATTTATTGAAAAGAGTGTTCTTTCCTCATTGAGTTGCATTGACACCTTTGCTGAAAATCAGTTGATCATATATGTGTGGCCTAGACTCTACTTTGTTCCATTAATCTGTCAGTAACACTGGTTTGGTTATTGTCATTTTATAATAAGTCTTGATATCAGATGATACAAGTTTTCTAGCGTTGTTGTTGTTTTTTTCTTTTTTGACCGCGCCACACGGCTTGTGACAGCTTGTGGGATTTTAGTTCCCCGGCCAGCGATCAAACCCGGACCCTCAGCAATGAGAGCACGGAGTCCTAACCACTGGACCGCCAGGGTATTCCCTCTAGCGTTCTTTTATTTTCAGAATTATTTTGGTTATTCTAGGTCCTTTTCATTTTCATGTAGATTTTAAAATCAGTTTGTCAGTTTTTACAAAAATGCCTTTTTGGGATTA
This sequence comes from Balaenoptera ricei, assembly GCF_028023285.1. NCBI lineage: Eukaryota > Metazoa > Chordata > Mammalia > Artiodactyla > Balaenopteridae > Balaenoptera > Balaenoptera ricei. The sequence goes on along the minus strand of NC_082639.1, from coordinate 114,552,092 downwards.
CAGTTGAGATTGTGTTGAATCCATAGATCAGTTTGGAGAGGATTGGCATCTTAACAATATTCAGTCTTCTGATCTTTGGACATTGTATATTTCTCCATTTAGGTCTTTAATTTCTCTCAGCAGTGTTTTGTAATTGTTAGTGTACAGGTCTTACACATCTTTTGTCAAATTTATCCCTAAATATTTCATATTTTGGATGCCATTTTAAATTGTAGTTTTTAAATATCAATTTTCAGTTTCTTTTTGTCAGTATGTATAGATATTAATTTTTATATATTTATCCTGTATCCTGCTACCTTGCTAAAAGTCAATAATTCTCATAGCTTTTTTGTTAATTCCCTAAGATTTTAGAACCGCTTGTTTGATTCTAAATCATGTTGTTGGCAAATAATGAGCTTTGCCTCTTCATTTCTAATCTGTATATTTTTTGAGTTTTGGAGAAAAATCAGGATTTTATAACTTTTTGCTAGACATGTGAAGCATATGTTGGATTCTCCCTCACTAGGAATTCTTTAAAAATAAATAAAAAGGAGATTATTAAGTCCTTCTATCCATTCCTTTATTCATTCAGTAAACATTTAGTATCCACTGTGTGTCAGTCACTATCTAGTGACTAATGGAAGAGACAGACATATAAACAAGTAATTTTAATTTAACAAGTAAGTACAGTAAGTGCCGTAGTAGTTATGATGCAGAGTACTTTGGGAACTTCGAGGCAAGGCGATTCAGAATCAGGGGAGAGAATGAAATGATCTCTGCAGGGCTGCTGCTACCCTGGATGGGTATGATTGACAAAAGAATACTCAGAGATTATTGATAGGAAAATGTTTAAACTACACTGTCCTGAGAAATTCTACATCCTCCCCATCCTGATTGTTAGTGACAGTCTGCCCTCTATGTCTTTGGTTTTTGCATCCATGGATTCAACCAACCTTGGATCAAAAATATTCAGAAAAAATAAAATTCCAGGAAGTTCCAAAAAGCAAAACCTGAGTTTGCTGTGCACCAGCAACTATTTACATAACATTTACATTGTATTAGGTATTATAAATAATGTAGAGATGATTTAAAGGATATGGGAGGATGTCAGGGGTTATATGCAAATACTTTGCCATTTTATATTAGGGACTTGAGCTTCCACGGATTTTGGTATCTGCCAGGGGTGGCAGGTGGAAGAGCCCTGGAATTAATCCCCCTTAGATACTGAGGTACAACTATATTTACTTTATTATTATTGAGAGTCTGAAAGGACTACATCTTTATCTATAGTTAGTTCTTTTTCTCTTTTTTCTTATTATTTTTTTTAATCTTACATGAAGGCAACAGCCTTTGCTTCTAGCCGTAAATCTCACTGACCTGAGACCAGGAGCAATGGGAGCAGGGATATTTGATATCATGTTACTCTTTTTTGTTGTTTGTTTTTTTTTAATTAATTAATTAATTTATTTATTTATGGCTGTGTTGGGTCTTCGTTTCTGTGCAAGGGCTTTCTCTAGTTGTGGCAAGTGGGAGCCACTCTTCATCGCGGTGCGCGGGCCTCTCACTATCGCGGCCTCTCCTGTTGCAGAGCACAGGCTCCAGACGCGCAGGCTCAGTAATTGTGGCTCACGGGCCCAGTTGCTCCGCTGCATGTGGGATCTTCCCAGACCAGGGCTCGAACCCGTGTCCCCTGCATTGGCAGGCAGATTCTTAACCACTGCGCCACCAGGGAAGCCCCTCATGTTACTCTTAATACTAAATTATGCTGCTGTGTTCTTAAGAACCCTATGAGTTCGGTACTGTTGCCCCCATTTCTGCAGGTTTTATTTTTTTTTAATAAAGTGAGCTTGATCTTTTTTTAAAAAATATTTATTTTATTTATTTATTTGGTTGCGCCGGGTCTTAGTTGCAGCAAGCAGGCTCCTTAGTTGTGGCTCACTGGCTCCTTTAGTTGCGGCATGCAAACTCTTAGTTGCAGCATGCATGTGGGATCTAGTTCCCTGACCAGGGATCGAACCTGGGCTCCCTGCATTGGTAGCATGGAGTCTTAACCACTGGACCACCAGGGAAGTCCCAATTTCTGCAGTTTTGTTTTGTTTTTTAAAAAGCACTTTAGCATGTATCCTGTTATTTTTTAAATTCTCATAGCAACTCCTGAGGTCTTTACATTTCTCCTGTCATGTACATTGAAGGAGAAGTAAGCTTCTGACTTTGTAGCCCCAGCATATTTCTCGGAATCTGGTGAGTAGGAGGTGCTAAATAGACACTAATGTGTGTGTATTGGCATAATTTCTCTTTAGCCTAGTTGTCATGCTTTGGACTCCTCTAAATAATATAGGATCATTAGCATTTTATAGATAAGGAAATTTCTCCAGGCCACCAGAGAGTAAATGATTGTAGGTTCTCCTTCTTCTTCTTCTTCTTCTTCTTCTTTTTGGTAGAGAATTTAGTATTTTATTGGTTTGTAAAATGATATAGTTTAAGAAACACTAACAGCACTCTTCACTTTAGAGGTGAGAAATCTTGCTTGCTATCATAGAGGAAGGCTAAAAACTTAGACATATCCACACTCCTTATTTGTTTCTGAAACCTCCGTAGTCATGACCTCATTCTTCCTGTCACCCTGTTGCAAAAAGAATCTCTCACTTTCCTGAATTGAGAACTCCCAGAGGGCGGGAACCAATATAGCAAAGCGACTGGCACATGGTAGGAATTGAGTAAACATTCTTTTTTTTTTTTATAAATTTATTTATTTTATTTTTTTATTTTTGGCTGTGTTGGGTCTTCGTTGTTGTGTGCGGGCTTTCTCTAGTTGCAGTGAGTGGGGGCTACTCCTTGCTGCAGTTTGCGGGCTTCTCATTGCGGTGGCCTCCCTTGCTGCAGAGCATGGGCTCCAGGTGCACAGGCTTCAGTAGTTGTGATGCATGGGATTAGTTGCTCCGCGGCATGTGGGACCCTCCCGGACCAGGGCTTGAACCCGTGTCCCCTGCATTGGCAGGCGGATTCCTAACCACTGTGCCACCAGGGAAGCCCGAGTAAACATTCTTGACTGAGTAAATGAGTGTATCCGGCTCACCATGGGAAACACGCCCATCGGACCAATGCACTAAGAATCTGGTGGCCAATTTTCCATTCCACTGCTTCTTCCTCTGCGGGTAAGAAGTGAGCTGCACATACCTATGCTGCATGTGTTAAAGCCTTCTGTGATCTTATGATCGTTAACAGACACCCTATGCCTTAATGGAGGGCTACAGTGCATGTGTGACAATAGACCTTCAGGCTGCAAGTGTGAGTAAGACAATTCCTGCCTCAAGTAGCTCACAGACTATTAAATAGGTAACTTAGTGCAGGGTGAGTGCAGTGATGGGAATGTGCACTGGGAGTTAGGGGCACAGAATAAAGATAACTGACCCAGTCAGGGGAGCAAAGGGAGGTTACTTTTTGTTTGTTTGTTTGTTTGTTTACTAAAAACGAATACAGTGTTTGTTACGTGCCGGGCACTGTTCTAAGCAATTTGCGCATAATAGCTCCTTTACTCCTCGTAACAACCCTGCAAGCTAGGTTCTGTTAGTGTCCCCACTTCACACTGAGGATAAGGAGCTATATAGAGAGTTAAGGTCACACAGCTGGTAAGTAGTGCAACTGGGATTCAGATTCAGGCACTGTGGCTCTAGAGTCTGTGCTCTTAAGCACAGTGCCAACTGGGTCTCTTGTAAGTCCTGAAGTAGAGGGGAAAAAAATGAGAAATATAAACAGCTGTATCAAACTGACAGGATTTCTTGTTTAACTGGCTATGGGGTTAGAGGAAAGGAAGAGTCGAGATTGATTGTCAGCGTCTCTACGTTGGGTGAGAGAGAGAATACAGGAGTAGTAAAGAGGTGGGGTGTACGGAGATGAGGTTTTCAGTGGATTGAGTTTGAGTGTTTACAGGTCGAGGTGTCTCCCCAGAAAGTTACATATAGAAGTCAGAAACTTGAGAGAGTCTAAGGGCTGAAAAGAAGCTTCAGGAGTCGTCAGTGTTATGAGAGCTGGTTAAAAGCACCAGAGTAGACACTGTCCCCTGTGAAGAGAGTGGCAGACCCGAAGGAGAAAGAGAGAGAGAGATCAGCATTGTCAGATGCAGAGAGAAATCCAGTCTGATGAGATCTAGAAAAGAAAATCCTTCAAACTTTCAGTTAAGGGACTATTAACAGTTCAGGGTCAGCAATCTTACTGAAAACAATCCCATCAGTGTCCGGAGGCAGAAGTCAGATTACAGTGGGCTGAAGAGTAAGTGGGAGGTGAAAACGTGAAGATAGTAAGTGTAGACTACTCTATACTTTCCAGAAGTCTGGATGAGGAAAGAGGTTGCTTGGTAAAAGCTAAAGAAGCTTTCTGGGTGAAGGAAATACTTTCTCCTCAGGTTAAGAGAGATTTGGATAAATTTATGGGTTGAGGTGGTAGAGCCCATAGTATTAGAGGGATCCTGAAGATTTAGGAGAGGAGGAGTTCCTGAGGAAGCAGAGGGGAGTGGAGTCAGGGACCTAGTGAGAGGGCCTTGACTAGAGGAAAGTAGCTAAGGTGTGTGTGAATGTTGATTGAGGAGCTCATAGGTAGAAGTAGGAAACTGAAGAAGAATATGCCTAAGGACTCTAGTTACATCAGTGAGGTCAGAAGAAAAACAATCTTATGATAGTGTGAGGGCAGGCTTTAAATACAGAACTTGAGGAGTGCCATAAATGTTTGGAGTGGTGGAGAGGGTGTGAAAAAGAGAATTGGGCTAATAAAGCCCTGACTGGAGGCACTAAAGGCCTGACAAAGGTTGGAGACCTTGGATCTGCACGCAGGATTGCATGGTAGTGTGGTTTTTCCCCAGCTAACTGAGTCCACCTAACTGGCAATAGGAGCAGAGGCCACAGATGGGAGTTTCGCTGCAGTGCTGGTTTGCTGGACACATTTGATGGAGGATCGGAGGTACAAAGGAATCAGGACTGTGACGTTAGGTGATCAACTACAGAAGAGAAGCCAAGAGGGGGCTGACACCTGGAAGGAAAATAGAAGGGTCTGGTGAGGTCACTTATAGGTGAAAGAGCAGATGGAGCGGGACTGAATGTGAGAGTGAGGGAAACTGGAGTTTGTGTCTTTGAACGTGGAAGTATTCTGGACATAGTCAGGATCCAAAGTGTGTAGTTCTGGGAGTGAATAGAGGAGATTGAGTGGAGGTGAAAATCTTAGGAATTAAGGGATAAAAAGAAAATACATTCAGGGAATTCAGTGTGTTGTGTGAGACCCATAAACAGATTTGCTCTGCAGAGTAAGAGGTACTGTAATAGAGGGAGGGAGGATGTGAGCAACTATGCTGGGGAAGAGGCAGGGAAATGCTTCACCAGGGTATTAATATGTTTGATCTGAAGCTTGAGGAATGAGCAGGAGTTTGCTAGGCATTCAACGAGTGAGCCTGGCGAAGCGTGGCTGTGCTATGTAAAGCAGGATAGGGAAAACCAAAATGACTGTGCCTTTGAAATAAACCCACCCACTGGACAAGGCTTCTGATGTGTGTGGGTCAGAATGGGAGATGCAAGGAGTTGGGAACAGACCCAAGTACAGGTGACGGCAGAGAAACGTAATTCAGTCCTGGAAATAAACCCGATTTCTCTAGTGTAGAGCAACCATGGCCAGCGGTCCAGGCATGTAGTTAATTACAGACGTTCAACACTAGATAGCAGAGCATAGGATGAGGAGTCCACATGAATATTAGCCTGTAAACTCCGGTTCCCCCTCCCGTATCACTGCCTCATCAGCCACCCAAAATGGCACCCTTATCTAAAGACCCTCAATGACTTTGCATCAGAAAAAGAAGGAGAATCTGACTTGTGTCTTATTTTGCTTTTGAAACCTAGCAGTGCTTCTTCATACACATTAGGCACTCAATAAATTTTGTTGAATGAATGGCTCAGAAATGATGATGATGATGGTGATGATGATGATAGTAACTTAAAGCTTAAATAGCATTTACTTTATAAAGCACTGTTCTAAATAGTGCTTAATATTCAACAACAATACTGTGAAATAGGGCTTCCCTGGTGGCGCAGTGGTTAAGAATCCACCTGCCAGTGTAGGGGACATGGGTTTGAGCCCTGGTCCTGGAGGAAGAGCCCACATGCCATGGAGCAACTAAGCCCGTGTGCCACAACTACTGAGCCCGCATGCCACAACTACTGAAGCCCCTGCGCCTAGAGCCCATGCTCTGCAACAAGAGAAGCCACCGCAGTGAGAAGCCTGAGCACCGCAACGAAGAGTAGCCCCCTGCTCGCCGCAAGGAGAGAAAACCCGCGTGCAGCAATGAAGACCCAATGCAGTCAAAAATAAATAAATAAAATAAATACATCTATTAAAAAAAATACTGTGAAATAGGTTCTCTTTTTATCCAGATTCAACATAGATGATTGAGCAAAAATATCAAATTAATACCTAGACAGAGAAACTGTTTACTTTGGATATATGAAGGATACGTATCCATCTGGAGTAGAGGATGCAGAAAGTAGTTGTATGAGAGTTCTAGGAAAGATCTTTTCTTCTAATCAGTAAACCCAGGAAAGTGTGGGGGTGGATGGCTGTTTGTTTTTTGTTTATGTTTTTGTTTTACAGCTTTATTGAGATATATTTCACATACCATAAAGTTCACCCATTTAAAGTATACAGTTAATTGGTTTTTAGTATATTCACAGAGTTGTAAGACCATCACCACAATCTAATTTTAGAATTTTTCAGTATCCCAGAAAACACCCCATTGTTCATTAGCAGCCCTTCCTCTTTGCTGCTCCCCGCCCTTCACCCTAGCCCCAGGAAGCCACTAATCTACTTCTATCTCTATGAATTTGTCTGTTCTGAACATTTCACATGAATGGAATCATACAATGTAAGGTCTTTGTGACTGGCTTCTTTCACTTGCATGTTCATCCATGTTGTAGCAGGTATCAGTACTTCATTCCCTTTTTTATCGCTGCTTAATATGTCATTGTATGGATACACCAGCTTTGTTTATTCATCAGTTGATGGACATTTGGGTTGTTTCCTCTTTTTGACTTTTATGAATACTGCTGCTATGAACATTTGTGTACAGCTTTCTGTGTATATATATGTTTTCATTTCTTTTGGGTATATACACCTAGGAGTGGAATTGCTGTGTCATATGGTATTCTGTGTTTAATATTTTGAAGAGCTGCCAAATGGTTTTTCAAAGTGACTGCACTGTTTTACATTCTCACCAGCAATATCTGAGGGTTCCAATTTCTCCGCATCCTCACCAACACTTGTTATTTACCATTATTTTGGTTCTAGCCCTCAGGGTCAGTGTGAAGTAGTATCTTATTGTAGCTTTGATTTACATTTCCCTAATGACTAATGATATTGAACATCTTTTCTTGTGCTTATTGGCCATTTATATCTTTTCTGTAGAGAACCGTCTATTCAAAATTTTTGCCCATTTTTTAAATTGAGTTATCTGGTTTTTTAAAAAATTAATTAATTAATTTGGTTCCGCCGGGTCTTAGTTGCTGCAGGTGGGCTCCTTAGTTGTGGCAGGTAGACTCTTTAGTTGCAGCTCCAGGGCTCCTTAGTTGTGGCATGTGAACTCTTAGTTGCGGCATGCATGTGGGATCTAGTTCCCTGACCAGGGATCAAACCCAGGCCCCCTGCATTGGGAGCATAGAGTGTTATCCTCTGTGCCACCAGGGAAGTCCCCTGGTTTTTTTTTGTTTTGTTTTGTTTTTTATTGTTGACTTATATGAGTTTTTTAAAAATATATTCTGGTTACAAGTCCCTTATCAGATATATGAGTTGCAAATATTTTCTCCCATTGTGTGGATTGTATTTTTACTTTCTTGGTGTTGCCCTTTGAAGCACAAGTTTTTAATTTTAATGAAGACCAGTTTATTTTTTCACTTGTTGCTTATGCTTTTAGTTTTATATCTAAGAAATCATTGCTTAACTCAGGATGACAAAGATATACTCCTATGCTTTCTTCTGAGAGTTTTACAGTTTTAGCTCTTACATTTAAGTCAGTGATCCATTTTTTGTTAATTTTTGCATGTGATGTGAAGCAGGGGTCCAACTTCATTCTTTTGTTATGGATTTCCAGTTGTTCTAGCACCATTTATTGAAAAGACTGTTCTTTTTCCATTGAATTGTCCTGGCACCCTTGTCAAAAATCAGTTGACCATAAACGTGAAGATTTATTTCTGGATTCTCTATTTTGTTGACCTATATGTCCATCCTTATGCTAGTCCCATTCTGACTTGATTACTATAGGTTTTGAAATTGAGAAATATGAATCCTCCAACTTTTTCAAGATCATTTTAGCTGTTTATTTTCATATGAATTTTAGGATCAGTTTGTCAAGTTCTGCAAAAAAAAAAACCCTGGGATTTTGATAGAGGTTATATCGAATCTATACATCAATTTGTGGAGTATTGCCATTTTTTTTTAAAGGTTTCTGTTTATTTAGAAGACACAGACTAACATTATTAGATGGTAAGGTTCACAAATGGGTTCATTTCTTTCCTTAGCTTTTTTTGGCTGCATTGGGTCTTTGTTGCTGTGCGTGGGCTTTCTCTAGTTGCAGTGAGCAGGGCCTACTCTCCGTCGTGGTGCACGGGTTTCTCATTGCAGTGACTTCTCTTATTGTGGAGCATGGGCTCTAGGCGCAAGGGCTTCAGTAGTTGAAGCATGTGGGCCCTAGAGCACATGGGCTTCATAAGTTGCAGCACGTGAGCTCAGTAGTTGTGGCTCTCAGGCTCTAGAGCACACGCTCGGTAGTTGTGGCGCACTGGCTTAGTTGCTCTGTGGCATGTGGGATCTTCCTGGACCAGGGATTGAACCCGTGTCCCCTGCATTGGCAGGCGGATTCTTAACCACTGCGCCACCAGAGAAGTCCCGAGTATTGCCATTTTAACAATCTTAAATCTTCTAACCCATGAACATGGATATCTTTTCACTTAATTTCTTTCAACGATGTTTTGTATTTTTCACTATACAAGTCTTTCACTTCTTTTGTTAAATTGATTCCCAGGTATTTTATTTTTCTGCTACTATTAAAAAGGAAATGTTTTCTTAATTTCATTTTTGTATTGTTCATTTCTGGTGTATAGATATATAAATGTTTTATATCAGCTTTGTATCCTGTGGCCATTTATTAGATCTAATAGTTTTTTGTGGATTCTATAGGATTTTCTATATACAGGGTCACATCATCTGTGAAGAGAAGTAGTATTACTTCTTCCTTATCAATCTGAATGCCTTTTATTTCTTTTTCTTGCCTGATTGCCCTGGCTAGAACCCCTAGCTCAACGCTGAAAAGAAGTGATGAGACCAGACATCTTTGTCTTGCTCCTGATCTTGGGGAAAAGGCAGCCAGTCTTTCACCTTTGATATTAGCAGTGGGTTATTTGTTTGCTTTTGAGGGAGGGGTGAGATAGAATTTAATAGGTGCTCCAGGAAGCAAGTTCAGGTTGGGAGAACGCAAGAGAGGTTCAGAATGCGATTCAGTCACTGAATATTGAACTGGGGGTGGCATGCTTTTGTAGTGGAATGAAATGCTTCAGAGCTGGACTACTTAGTGTGTTGAGGACTTTGTAGCCAGGTAGACGAGCTTCACCCCTGTAGAAGTTTTCCACCAGCTAGCTTAGACTAGCTAATGAATTTGCGTTGTTAAGGAGTCCCCTTGTGTTTAGGTCAAATCATGGTTCACTTTGGTTTAGAAGCTAGGAGAAATAGAAGAAGGGTGTTTATCCCTTCTGGCTGCCCTTTAAGAGCTTAGTGCAATACCAGTGACCTCAGGATTACTCTTCTTGAAGAGCCCCATCTTCTGATCACTGTTATTTGTTACTCAGTACTGTTTGTAAACAATTGGCTCTTTGTGGATTTGCACTTAACTTCTCTTTTGCCTTAACTTAAGTCTCTTTTGCCTTTGTCTTCCTAACTCCTCAGATTGTAAATTTCCCAAGGACAAGAATCATGCCTCTACCTTAATATATGCCTCAGATGTCTAAATCACTTCTGTGTACCAATAAATAGTTATTAACTATTGATAAAGGTAAATGCGATTATAAATACAAAGATTTCTGAGCCGTTTGGGAAGCATATTAAGTATAAATCCATTTTATACTCGATAAGCAGACTTTTGGAAGAGATGAAGGAGGTCACCTGAAAGTCATGATTTTAAAGTTTGATATACACCCACTTGAGTTTTTAAATATGTGCACGAGTGATATTTCTAAACTGTCCCTAGAATTTATTTCAGTTCATTCCCACTTACCTACAGGTGACATACCAAGCAATCTGACTTTTCACTTCCTATGGACTTGTCCTTTACTAACTCCCACTCCTGAGTGCAACTTTGTGACTCAACAACAGCTGGGAGGAAAAGCCTTTGAAAGCAAAGCTGTACCTTGCCTTTTGTTCCTTTCCCCACCTTGTGAAGGAATGAAGCAGGACTTAGGAGAGTAGCTCTCTTTGTATTTCTCCCAGAGGCGAAGCCATTGGCTCTAAGTATAGAGTGAGAAGCTCTGAGGAGTTGAATAAAGGGTGAGATAGAGACACTGAACCCATTTTTCCAGCTTCTCCCAGTGTTGTTATCTCCAAAATGGCCAACACCCCTACATTGATGTGCAAACAAATTCCAAGGCCTTGGTGTAATAGAAAGCACCAACCTGGGATAGGAGCCCTGGCTTCTAGTTCTCACCCTGTCACTAGAGGACCCTGAAAAATTCAATTAAAGGCCTTCTTACTCAGCATAGGCTGCCATAACAAATACCATAGATTGGGCGACTTAAAACAATAGAAATTGATTTTCTCACAGTTCTGGAGGCTTGAAGTCTGAGACCAGGTTACCACCGTGGTTGGGCTCTGGTGAGGGCCTCTTCCTGGCATGTAGACAGCCGCCTTCTCATTGTGTGCTCACATGACCTTTCCTTGGTGTGTGCACATGGAGAGAGAAAGGGGGCCAAATCTCTGGTGTCTTTGCTCATAAGGGCACAAATACCATTATGAGGGCCCCACCCTCATGACCTCATTCAACCTTCTTTATCTCCCAAAGGTACATCTCCAAATACCATTACACTGAGTGTTAGGGCTTCAAAATAATGATTTTGGGGGGAACACAGACATTTAGTCCATAACAAAGGCTCTAATCCTCAGTTTTCTTGTCTGTGAAATGAGGATGTTGAGATTCTTTCTAGCCCTTAACATTTATGATTCTGTGAGGTTGCATCTGCATTATTTTCTATTTTGAGTTATTTATAATGTTCCCCGTTACATTCTGTCAGGCAGCTGAATGGGTTTAGATTTAAATGGAGTTAGGTTTATTCTTTTATTTAATAAGTATTTTTTGAGTATCTGAGCATCTCTTTTGTGACAGGAACTGTTGTAAGCACTGAGACTATAGCAGTGAACAAAAGAGACAAAAATTCTTGCCTTCCTGGAGCTTACATTCTAGGTGAATTAAATAAGGAATAAAAGGATAATGTGTTAGGTAATAATTGCTAAAGAGAAAATAGGAAGTATCAGAAATGCAGGGTTGCAGTTTTAGATATGGTGGTCGGAGAAGACCACCTAAGGTGGCATTTGAGTCAAGAGGGAAGAGAGTGTGTTTATTTTATTTTATTTTTTTAATTTAATTTAATTTATTTTTTTATACAGGAGGTTCTTATTAGTCATCCATTTTATACACATCAGTGTATACATGTCAATCCCAATCTCCCAATTCATCACACCACCACCCCCCACCTCCACTGCTTTCCCCTTTGTGTCCATACGTTTGTTCTCTACATCTGTGTCTCAATTTCTGCCCTGCAAACCGGTTCAGCTGTACCATTTTCTAGGTTCCACATATATGCGTTAATATACGATATTTGTTTTTCTCTTTCTGACTTACTTCACTCTGTATGACAGTCTCTAGATGCATCCACGTCTCTACAAATGACCCAATTTCGTTCCTTTTTATGGCTGAGTAATATTCCATTGTATATATGTACCACATCTTCTTTATCCATTCATCTGTCGATGGGCATTTAGGTTGCTTCCATGACCTGGCTATTGTAAATAGTGCTGCACTGAACACTGGGGTGCATGTGTCTTTTTGAATTATGGTTTTCTCTGGGTATATGCCCAGTAGTGGGATTGCTGGATCATATGGTAATTCTATTTTTAGTTTTTTAAGGAACCTCCATACTGTTCTCCATAGTGGCTGTATGAATTTACATTCCCACCAACAGTGCAAGAGGGTTCCCTTTTCTCCACACCCTCTCCAGCATTTGTTGTTTGTAGATTTTCTGATGATACCCATTCTAATCTGTGTGAGGTGATACCTCATGGTAGTTTTGATTTGCATTTCTCTAACAATTCATGATGTTGAGCAGCTTTTCATGTGCCTCTTGGCCATCTGTATGTCTTCTTTGGAGAAATGTCTATTTAGGTCTTGTGCCCATTTTTGGATTGGGTTCTTTGTTTTTTTAATATTGAGCTGCATGAGCTTTTTATATATTTTGGAGATTAATCCTTTCTCCATTGATTTGTTTGCAAATATTTTCTCCCATTCTGAGGGTTGTCTTTTCGTCTTGTTTATGGTTTCCTTTGCTATGCAAAAGCTTTGAAGTTTCATTAGGTCCCATTTGTTTATTTTTGTTTTTATTTCCATTACTCTAGGAGGTGGATCAAAAAAGATCTTGCTGTGATTTATGTCAGAGTGTTCTTCCTATGTTTTCCTCTAAGAGTCTTATAGTGTCCAGTCTTACATTTAGGTCTCTAATCCATTTTGAGTTTATTTTTGTGTATGGAGTTAGGGAGTGTTCTAATTTCATTCTTTTACATGTAGCTGTCCAGTTTTCCCAGCACCACTTATTGAAGAGACTGTCTTTTCTCCATCGTATATCCTTGCCTCCTTTGTCATAGATTAGTTGACCATAGGTGCGTGGGTTTATCTCTGGGCTTTCTATCCTGTTCCATTGATCTATATTTCTGTTTCTGTGCCAGTACCATATTGTCTTGATTACTGTAGCTTTGTAGTATAGTCTGAAGTCAGGGAGTCTGATACCTCCAGCTCCGTTTTTTTCCCTCAAGACTGCTTTGGCTATTTGGGGTCTTTTGTGTCTCCATACAAATTTTAAGATTTTTTGTTCTAGTTCTGTAAAAAATGCCATTGGTAATTTGATAGGGATTGCATTGAATCCGTAGATTGCTTTGGGTAATATAGTCATTTTCACAATATTGATTCTTCCAATCCAAGAACATGGTATATCTCTCCATCTGTTTGTATCATCCTTAATTTCTTTCATCAATGTCTTATAGTTTTCTGCATACAGGTCTTTTGTCTCCCTAGGTAGGTTTATTCCTAGGTATTTTATTCCTTTTGTTGCAGTGGTAAATGGGAGTGTTTCCTTAATTTCTCTTTCAGATTTTTCATCATTAGTGTATAGTAATGCAAGAGATTTCTGTGCATTAATTTTGTATCCTGCAACTTTACCAAATTCATTGATTACCTCTAGTAGTTTTCTGGTGGCATTTTTAGGATTCTCTATGTATAGTATCATGTCATCTGCAAACAGTGACAGTTTTACTTCTTCTTTTCCAATTTGTATTCTTTTATTTCTTTTTCTTCTCTGATTGCCATGGCTAGGACTTCCAAAACTATGTTGAATAATAGTGGTGAGGGTGGACATCCTTGTCTTGTTCCTGATCTTAGAGGAAATGATTTCAGTTTTTCACCATTGAGAATGATGTTTGCTGTGGGTTTGTCATATATGGCCTTTATGATGTTGAGGTAGGTTCCCTCTGTGCCCACTTTCTGGAGAGTTTTTATCATAAATCGGTGTTAAATTTTGTCAGAAGCTTTTTCTGCATCTATTGAGATGATCATATGGTTTTTATTATTCAATTTGTTAATATGGTGTATCACACTGATTGATTTGCGTATATTGAAGATCCTTGCATCCCTGGGATAAACTCCACTTGATCATGGTGTATGATCCTTTTAATGTGTTGTTGGATTCTGCTTGCTAGTATTTTGTTGAGGATTTTTGCATCTGTATTCATCAGTGATATCGGTCTGTAATTTTCTTTTTTTGTAGTATCTTCGTCTGGTTTTGGTATCGGGGTGACGGTGGCCTCATAGAATGAGTTTGGAAGTGTTCCTTCCTCTGCAATTTTTTGGAAGAGTTTGAGAAGGATGGGTGTTAGCTATTCTCTAAATGTTTGATAGAATTCACCTGTGAAGCCATCTGGTCCTGGACTTTTGTTTGTTGGAAGATTTTTAATCACAGTTTCAATTTCATTACTTGTGATTGGTCTGTTCATATTTTTTTTTCTTCCTGGTTCAGTCTTGCAAGGTTATACCTTTCTAAGAATTTATCCATTTCTTCCAGGTTGTCCATTTTATTGGCATAGAGTTGCTTGTAGTAGTCTCTTAGGATGCTTTGTATTTCTGTGGTGTCTGTTGTAACTTCTCCTTTTTCATTTCTAATTTTATTGATTTGAGTCCTCTCCCTCTTTTGATCAGTCTGGCTAATGCTTTATCAATTTTGTTTATCTTCTCAAAGAACCAACTTTCAGTTTTATTGTTCTTTGCTATTGTTTTCTTTGTTTCTATTTCATTTATTTCTGCTCTGATCTTTATGATTTCTTTCCTTCTGCTAACTTTGGGTTTTGTTTGTTCTTCTTTCTCTAGTTCCTTTAGGTGTAAGGTTAGATTGTTTGAGATTTTTCTTGTTTCTTGAGGTAGGCTTGTATAGCTATAAACTTTCCTCTTAGAACTGCTTTTGCTGCATCCCATAGGTTTTGGATCGTTGTGTTTTCATTGTCATTTGTCTCTAGGTATTTTTTGATTTCCTTTTTGATTTCTTCAGTGATCTCTTGGTTATTTAGTAACGTATTGTTTAGCCTCTATGTGTTTGTGTTTTTTACGTTTTTTCCCCTGTAATTGATTTCTAATCTCATAGCGTTGTGGTCAGAAAAGTTGCTTGATATGATTTCAGTTTTCTTAAATTTACTGAGACTTGATTTGTGACCCAAGATATGATCTATCCTGGAGAATGTTCTGTGCGCACTTGAGAAGAAAGTATAATCTGCTGTTTTTGGATGGAATAGCCTGTAAATATCAATTAAATCTCTCTGGTCTATTGTGTCATTTAAAGCTTGTGTTTCCTTATTAATTTTCTGTTTGGATGATCTGTCCATTGGTGTAAGTGAGGTGTTAAAGTCCCCCATTATTATTGTGTTACTGTTGATTTCCTCTTTTAGAGCTGTTAGCAGTTGCCTTATGTATTGAGGTGCTCCTATGTTGGGTGCATATATATTTATAATTGTTATATCTTCTTCTTGGATTGATCCCTTGATCATTATGTAGTGTCCTTCCTTGTCTCTTGTAACCTTCTTTATTTTAAAGTCTATTTTATCCGATATGAGTGTTGCTACTCCAGCTTTCTTTTGATTTCCATTTGCATGGAATATCTTTTTCCATCCCCTCCCTTTCAGTCTGTATGTGTCCCTAGGTCTGAAGTGGGTCTCTTGTAGACAGCATATAGATGGGTCTTGTTTTTGTATCCACTCAGTGAGCCTGTGTCTTTTGGTTGGAGCATTTAATCCATTCATGTTTAAGGTAATTATTGATATGTATGTTCCTATGACCATTTTCTTAATTGTTTTGGGTTTGTTTGTTTTGTTTTTTTTTTTTCCTGGTCACAGCACCTTTTTTTTTTTTTAAATTATTTATTTATTATTTAGTTTTGACTGTGTTGGGTCTTCGTTTCTGTGCGAGGGCTTTCTCTAGTTGCGGCAAGCAGGGGCCACTCTTCATTGCGATGCGCAGACCTCTCACTGTCGCAGCCTCTCTTGTTGTGGAGCACAAGCTCCAGACGCGCAGGCTCAGTAGTTGTGACTCACGGGCCCAGTTGCTCCGCGGCATGTGGGATCTTCCCAGACTAGGGCTCGAACCCGTGTCCCCTGCATTGGCAGGCAGATTCTCAACCACTGCGCCACCAGGGAAGCCCCTTGGGTTTGTTTTTGTAGGTCCTTTCCTTCTCTTGTGTTTCCCACTTAGAGAAGTTCCTTTAGCATTTGTTGTAGAGCTGGTTTGGTGGTGCTGAATTCTCTTAGCTTTTGCTTGTCTGTAAAGCTTTTGATTTCTCCATCGAATCTGAATGAGATCCTTGCTGGGTAAAGTAATCTTTGTTGTAGGTTCTTCCCTTTCATCACTTTTAAGTATATCATGCCACTCCCTTCTGGCTTGTAGAGTTTCTGCTGAGGAATCAGCTGTTAACCTTATGGGAGTTCCCTTGTGTGTTATTTGTCATTTTTCCCTTGCTGCTTTCAGTAATTTTTCTTTGTCTTTAATTTTTGCCAATTTGATTACTATGTGTCTTGGCGTGTTTCTCCTTGGGTTTATCCTGTATGGGACTCTCTGTGCTTCCTGGACTTGGGTGGCTATTTCCTTTCCCATGTTAGGGAAGTTTTCGACTATAATCTCTTCAAATATTTTCTCTGGTCCTTCCTCTCTCTCTTCTCCTTCTGGGACCCCTATAATGCGAATGTTGTTGCGTTTAATGTTGTCCCAGAGGTCTCTCAGGCTGTCTTCATTTCTTTTCATTCTTTTTTCTTTATTCTGTTCTGCAGCAGTGAATTCCACCATTCTGTCTTCCAGGTCACTTATCTGTTCTTCTGCCTCAGTTATTCTGCTGTTGATTCCTTCTAATATATTTTTCATTTCAGTTATTGTATTGTTCATCTCTGTTTGTTTGTTCTTTAATTTGTTCTATATCTTTGTTAAACATTTCTTGCACCTTCTCGATCTTTGCCTCCATTCTTTTTCCGAGGTCCTGGATCATCTTCACTATCATTATTCTGAATTCTCTTTCTGGAAGATGGCCTATCTCTGTTTCATTTAGTTGTTTTTCTGGGGTTTTATCTTGTTCCTTCATCTGGTACATAGCCCTCTGCCTTTTCATCTTGTCTGTCTTTCTGTGAATGTGGTTTTTGTTCCACAGGCTGCAGGATTGTAGTTCTTCTTGCTTCTGCTGTCTGCCCTCTGGTGGATGAGGCTATCTAAGAGACTTGTGCAAGTTTCCTGATGGGGGGTACTGGTGGTGGGTAGAGCTGGCTGTTGCTCTGGTGGACAGAGCTCAGTAAAACTTTAATCCGCTTTTCTGCTGATGGGTGGGGCTGGGTTCCCTCTCTGTTGGTTGTTTGACCTGAGGCGACCCAACACTGGAGCCTAGCCGGGCTCTTTGGTGGAGCTAATGGAGGACTCTGGGAGGGCTCATGCCAAGGAGTACTTCCCAGAACTTCTGCTGCCAGTGTCCTTGTCCTCCCGGTGAGGCACAGCCACCCCCCGCCTCCCTCCAACACTAGCAGTTAGGTCTGGTTCAGTCTCCTATGGGGTCACTGCTCCTTCCCTTGGATCCCAATGCACACACTACTTTGTGTGTGCCCTCCAAGAGTGGAGTCTCTGTTTCCCCCAGTCCTGTCAAAGTCCTGCAATCAAATCCCGCTAGCCTTTGAAGTCTGATTCTCTAGGAATTCCTCCTCCTGTTGCCGGACCCCCAGGTTCGGAAGCCTGACGTGGGGCTCAGAACCTTCACTCCAGTGGGTGGACTCCTGTGGTAAAAGTGTTCTCCAGTTTGTGAGTCACCCACCCAGCAGTTATGGGATTTGATTTTATTGTGATTGCTCCCCTCCTACTGTCTCATTGTGGCTTCTCCTTTGTCTCTGCATGTGAGGTATCTTTTTTGGTAAGTTCCAGTGTCTTCCTGTGGATGATTGTTCAGCAGTTAGTTGTGATTCCGGTGTTCTCGAAAGAGGGAGTGAGAACATGCCCTTCTACTCCACCATCTTGAACCCAGAAGAGAGTGTGTTTAATTTTGCACAGCCAGATTGGAAACTGAGACCTTGCTAGGGAAAGCTCTGTAATCCAGAAATCCTGCAGCAAACCTGGTTCTTGCTTGCCAACTACCCACTTCTCTCTCCACTAATCCTTCTCCCCACCACCGCGTCATCCTTTTCTGTGCCAGACACTCTGCATTAATTAATGATTTCACAGCCCTTTTATAAATCTCAACCCAAAGACTGTAATGGTTCCATTTAACACCCCTGCTGTCAGAGTCTGGGAGAATCTGGCTGCCTTAGAATCTGTACCAACTCCTGAGCTAGTTTGATGTTTAAATAGTTCTACAACTCTCTTCTCTCCCCTTTTGAATGCTTTTTCTCTTTTACCCTAATTTCCCCTCTCCTTTCTCCACATCTTTCCACGTAGCCCTTGATCCCAAATCTTTTTATCCTGTCATGCTCTTGCTTTACTCTCCCCTTTCTTTTGTAACTTCCCTACTTCCTCCCCTTCTTCACTTTGTTCATCTCACATCTGCATTTATTCCATCTCTGACTCTTCTCTTCTGCCTTGTATTCCTTTCCATCCTCTCATTCTCACCATGCCCGGTGATGTGTGCAGAGAACAGGCTAACACAAGGTGAGGAGCTCTCTCCTTTCCTCACAGAGTAAGTCACATCTTGGCCTCTCTCCTGTCTCCCCCTAACTGCTGCCTGAGCGCACAGAACCTTATAGGGGAGAAATTCTAACACAAGTCAGTTAGGATTTAAAGGGCTGCTAATCTCAGCCAGGCTGTCCCTGCAGGAACCCCATCCTCACTAGGCCTGTGGCATAGGCCTCATCCTACAGATCTGGGGCTGCCACTTCATCCTCTGGCTCCAGCCCTTGGCACGTTTACAGTTAGTGGATTATGGGGATGGTTTCACATATCAGTCAGATCACTAAAGGTTCAGCATGATCCAGGGGAGGAGGTGCCAGCATGTGGTGAAACCGTTCATCGGTCACTGCCCTCTTTTCACTACCTTTCTGACCTGACCCCTGTCCAAGTGCCTCCTGACTTCCCCTGTGTTTCCAAGAACCAGAGCATTGAGTCCCATTCCAAAGCAGCCTTCTGCACCAGAGGGCAAACAGGATCAGAGAGGTGTCTACTTCTTGCCCTCAGAACCCTTTTTGTCTAAGCCCTGGAAAGAGTGACAGAGAGACTAAATCCTACCATTTCTATCCTGTGGTTATAGTGCTTTTGATGGGATGCATCCTTGCTCCCCACCTCCCTCCCTCAGTCCCACTCTGTCTTCAAATCAGAATCAGCCTCAGTATTGGAAGGAATCTTGGCAGTCATCTAATTAATCCGACCCTCTGATTCTTAGCCCATGTGGTTGTGTAGCTCCATCTTGAATATCTCTAGTTTCTCTTTGGCTATCTGGTCCCTTAGATTTGTGACTTGTGTCAGTGGCCATTTGTCAGCTGGTTTGTCGAACAAGTGGATCAAGCAGTGCTTTGTAGAATCCTATATTTTGTAGTGGATGCTGTGTGTGTGTGTGTGTGTGTGTACGTGTGTGCTTGTGCAAAAAAAACACCTATTTTATCTAGGTGGCCGACAGAGGGGAGAGAATGCAAAGATATTTCAAAAGTGGAAGACACATCCTTTCCTCTTAAGGAATTTACAGCTTAGTTGGGGGAAACCAGAGATGTGGAAGTATATTGATTTAAGAATACTTAGAAAAAGAGTGTCAAAACAAGTGTCATTTAATGCACAAATGAGGTCTTTGTGGAGTGAGTTCCACAGAGGTGTTCGTCTTTGGTCATGCTGGATATGACAAATATAACTTGAAATAAATGGTTTGAATGGCTGTTTGCTTTTCACTGAGGTTGTTGTAAGTAACTAACCAATAATACAGAGTGAATTTATGAAGGCTGAGGTTACGCCTGCCTAGGGGGAGAGGTTGGTTAGGAGCAAATCAAGGAAAGCTTCTTGGGATTAATATGGGTTTTTAAAATTTTTTTCTTTTTTAAAAATATTTATTTATTTATTTTTTGGCTGCATTGGGTCTTTGTTGCTGCTCGCGGGCTTTCTCTAGTTGCGGCGAGCGGGGGCTACTCTTCATTGTGGTGCGCGGGCTTCTCATTGCAGTGGCTTCTCTTGTTGCAGAGCACAGGCTGTAGGGTGCATGGGCTTCAGTAGTTGTGGCTCGCGGGCTCTAGAACGCAGGCTCAGGAGTTGTGGCGCATGAGCTTAGTTGCTCCGCAGCATGTGGAATCTTCCTGGACCAAGGCTCGAACCCACGTCCCCTGCATTGGCAGGCGGATTCTTAACCCCTGCACCACCAGGGAAGTCCCAGGATTAATATGTTTTAAGTACGGTTTTGATGGGTGGAATTGGGTCAGTACCGGTCTGCTTTGGGGCTTTTCTCAGTTTGCTCTGTCAACCACAATTGTGAGGGCTCTGGACCGGCCTCAAGAAACTGCCCTGGCAACCTTCATTTCTGGTCTCTGAGCCATAACTGTTCAAAAGCCCTCTAGGATGTTGAGGTCCACTCCCTTTTTGGGATACCACCCCATCCCTATCCTCTGCCCTATGCCACATTCACTTCACCTCCTGAGAGTTCCTGGAGGGGATTCTAGGGTACTCAGACCCACTGAAAGCCTTCAGCATTGTGGGGACAGGAGGTAGGGACGGCCCTGAGACCACTGGCAGCAGTAGGGGACAGCATTCTGTTCTGTAATGGTGTATCGAGAGCAATCATCAGAGCTAAGGTGAGCAAATCCACCACGCAAACAAAGGACAGTGACATTGGAAGGGAGAAGGAAGGTACTACATAAAGTACCTTGTGCTGGAGTTTGAAATAACTGGAACATCAGTCCCATGTTTCAGAATAGAAGAGCAGCAATTTTAGAAAAGAAGGCGAGGTCTGGCGTTCTTTCCTGTTAGCCAAGATTAGGAGGCACTCTGGGAGCGGTAGATTTCCCACAAGACTTTCCTAGGATCTTAGAGATAAGAGTTAGAGTTCTAGATCCCTTTGGCCTTCTAGATGGCATCTTTTCTCCATTCTATGTCCAGCCAAGATTGTTCCGTCTGGAGAGATTGAGGTTGCTGTTTCCTATTCCACAAGATCCCCTTCATTTTCACATTTGGGGGTCTCACCCACAGAATTCCTTCCCGACGTCATCTTTGTGGGAAATAAGGGATGGACTGAGGGGAGGGGCCTCAAGACTGCTTCTCTTTCTGTGAAAATAACTTTCAGCTCTTGCTGCCATTCAGCATTAGTTATATCCATGAGATGGCTTCTTTCCCCCCTCACCCCACCCTTCCTCGGTTTCCTGGAAATGGAGCAGGGCTGGAAGAAAGAAAGGATGGAAATTCCCATTGCATATCTCTCCACTGAGCAGTGGTTGAGATGGGGTTTGGGTGAGGGGGATGGGAGAGGTAGAGAGATGGAGTCAGCCCTGGAGGGAGAGGCCAAGAGACTGCTGAGCTGATGGTATGGGTGTAATTACTCCTCTGCCTTGAGCTTGCCTGTAATTGTGGTTTCTGGGAGCCAGCACGTCCTGGAAATCTGCTGGAACAGCAGAGATTTGGGGTTTCCGCCTGGGATGGAGTTGAATTTTCCACTTGGAACAACTTGCCCAGCACCCGTTTTTGCTTGGGGGGTGGGCAGGGTGAATCCCTAAAGCTCTAAAGGGGCAATTAGGATAGTCTTAGGACTACAAGGCCCTCCTTTGGAACTGAACGAGAGGTTGTATATTCTGAAATTCTGGACATTAGAGAGGTGGCAGATAGCCAGATCTGGTGAAGAGTCGTATGCCGAAAGTTAGGAGAATGAACTCTGTTCCTAACCTTGGATAAGGGGCTTAATGTCTCTAGACCTTAGTTTTCCCATCTGTCATTTGATTTGAACAGCTGTCTTTTTTTTTTTTTTTTTTTTAATAAATTTATTTATTTATTTATTTATTTTTGCCTGCGTTGGGTGTTCACTGTTGGGTCTTCATTGCTGCGCGGGCTTTCTCTAGTTGTGGTGAGCGGGGGCTTCTCTTCATTGTGGTGAGTGGGCTTTACATTGTGGTTGCTTCTCTTGTTGCCGAGCATGGGCTCTAGGCGTGCAGGCTTCAGTAGTTGTGGTATATGGGCTCAGTAGTTGTGGCTTGCGGGCTCTAGAGCGCAGGCTCAGTAGTTGTGGCGCACGGGCTTAGTTGCTCCGTGGCATGTGGGATCTTCGCGGACCAGGGATTGAACCCGTGTCCCCAGCATTGGCAGGCAGATTCTTAACCACTGAGCCACCAGGGAAGTCTGAACATCTGTCTTTTTTACAGGGATCTTCCTAAGTAATAGATGAGGAAATGCTAGACTAATGTAAGGGAGCAACTCATGGTGTGTTGATAAGAGTAAAAGGTAATATGCATTTTCGGTATTTATTGTGTACCCTGTGCTAAATGCTGTAAGGAATGCACCGTTTAATCTCATAACAATCCAGCAAAGTAGCTACTAACCTCTGCTGCAGATGGGAAAACCTGAGGTTGAGAGATTAAATATCTTGCCTGAGGTCACAGAGCCAGTGTCAGCATCAGGATTACTAACCCGGGGATCTGATTGCAAAGCCTGTGTGTTTGGCCAGCAGAAGTATAAATGGTAATCAGCACTGTGTTTTACGCTTGTGCCAGGAAAAACCCAGAGCCGGGCTTAATGAGGACTGGCTATTGGACTTGGAGACAGGGAATCTGAGTTCCAGTCCTGGCACGAGCCATCACTAACCCTGGGACCCCAGGCGAATCCTTTATCTTCTCTGAACTGTAGCTTCCTCATCTGTAAAATACTTATGTTCAGAGTGCTGAGAATCAAATGAAATACTATTTAGCACTACACCTGCCACCCAGCAGATGCGTAATAAATGTTAGCAGAATCTAAGTTCATCTATGGAAAAATAAGCAGCCAATCCCTGTCGTCTTGAATCTGTGATCTGAGATTTCAAGAGAACACTGACGTAAGTTAAGGATGGATCTATGGCAAAAGCAAACTTATGGTTACCAAGGTTGGGGGTGAGGATAAATTAGGAGTTTGGGATTAGCTGATACAAACTACTATATATAAAATAGATAAACAACAAGGTCCTACTGTATAGCACAGGGAACTATATTCAATATCTTATAATAAACCATAATGGAAAAGAACATGAAACAGTATATATATCTGAATCACTTTACTGTACACCAGAAACTAGCACAACATTGTAAATCAACTATACTTCAGTTTAAAAAAAAAAAGAAAAAAAAAAAAAAGGATCTATGGTAAAGTAAAATAGGTGGTAAAAACTGTCCCTAACCAGAGAGCAAAGCATTAGCAGAGAACGGGCTCTGAGGTTAAACTGGTTGGGTTCAAATACCAGCTCCATCGCCCTCACTGGAGGCATGAAATTAAGCAAGTTACTTAACCTCTCTGTGCCTCAGCTTCCGACTGTAAAACCACAACATTAATAGTACCAATTCATAGGGTGGTTGTGAGGATTAAATAAAATAAATAAGAATGGCTAATATTTATTGATTATTCTTACTGTGACCAGGCCGTGGCCTAAGCGTTTTAGTTTTACGTTTTAAATAATTAAGTCCTAACAACAATTCCAAGAGATGGGTACTATTACTCTCCCCATTTTAAGGATGAGGAAGCTGAGGCACAGAGAGGTTAAGTAACTTGTCAGGTCACAGAGCTAATAAGTGGCAGGACCAACATTTACATCTGAGAGAGGGGCTCAGGAGCCTACACTCCTAGTCGTACTGTCTTGTCTCAGTAAGTGCTTGAGAAACATGCTAGCTCTCATCATTGTAGTCATCACTGGAATCTCATCTATCAATCAGTTACCTCGCAATTAGTAGTTACTAAGAGTACATGTTTAACACTGTGCCAGTTATTGTGGGCTCTGTCAACAAGGAATGTAACAGGATTTCTGCTCTTAAGTTTATTATCTATTTGGAGGGAGACATGATCAATATGGATGAAAAAATTGAAAACAATCAAGTACTAAGTGATAGAGGATGGACTCAAAATGCAGCAGAAATGAATTTAGTAAATAGTAAAAAGGTCATTGGAGAAGTTGCACTAATTAATGAGAAAGCTTCCTAGAGCAGGTAATACTTGCCTTCAGCCATGGAAGACTGGGCCAAAGGACAAGGGTAAGCTATTTGGAGCACTGGAGTTTGGGAAGAGTTAGAATTTCAAGGTCGGTCATTCACCGTTCAACACATTTTCATTGAGCGTATACTATGTGCATGGATAAAATCAACACTAGTGCTCAGTTGCCATTGTTTCTCTCCTGGTCGATCCAGGTTGGATTCCTAAAGATTATGTTTTGGAGACAGGCGATTTCCAGGTTGAAGTACTGTTACTGCCCTGCTCAAGGTGGTCTCTTGTTGACATAATAAAACTTCATTATAATATGATTTCTGCCTGGATAGAATAAAGAGTATGTCTTCCAGGCCCCTGGAAAGGCGCTGCAGGGAACCATCTGGTTCATCCATTCCTCTCCCCGTCACTCCCTCCACACGCTCATGCCACCACACTCTTTGCTCATAAGGAAACGAAGGCCTAGAACTACGATTATAATCCAGAGCTTCAAACCCCCAGGATACTTTATTTAAACTACCCTATGCTGCCTGATAGTAAACTGAGTCAAATTATGTGCTCTAAAATGTAGCTGTGTAGAACAAATGCTTATCATTTCTGTTCACCTACACGGGGTTATAGTTTCATCTCCCAGCGCCAGTGATTTTTGTCTTTTTTTTTTGGACCGTGCCGCGAAGCTTGCAGGATCTTAGTTCCCCAACCAGGGATTGAACCTGGGCCACAGCATTGAAAGCACCAAGCCCTAACCACTGGACCACCAGGGAACTCCCTAATTTTTGTGTTCTTAATATCTCTTCCACTGTTGTGCAGTCCCCCACCCCACCCCAGTATGAAAGGTTTCATTCAGTAGGAAAGGGTATAAGAGGCAGCAGCACTTGCTGGAAGTGGTAACAGCCATTGCTCTAAAAACCCTTGTCTTGGCCTGGCATCTCCCCCAACAGAGAAGGCAGCAGCTGGTTTCCTCTCTTTACGTGTATGAGCTAGATCAGCAGACTCGAGAAGTACCCAGCTAGGCAGAGCCAGTGGAGTGTTCTTCTGGTTTGTGGTCTGCCCATTCTACCTCCTTTCAGGCAGGCATATACCTGAGTTGTTGCTCGGAGTTGTCTTAGGCCAAGTTTATGTTTTAATAACAGTGGCTGGTCCAGCAGTCCCGGTCCCATCAGTCAAAATGAGGGGAGGGAGTAAGGGTCAGGGAGGTCCAAAGTGGATCACTTGGCGATGAAACTGCGACGAGAGCTTCAGGGATCTGGCTACTAGGGAAGTTGACTCAGATGTTCCCTGGCTGGCTTTCTATCAGCTTCCTAACCAACCATGTCTGTAAAGTATCCCTTGTAGAGCTCAGGTTATCGGTTGGGGGGCCCAGGTCAGGTGGCTGGAGATGCAGGTGCTAAAGAGACACAGAAATAGAAGACAGTGAGTCCTTCCTTCAGAACAAGTATTTTATTAGACAAAACACAGAATACTTGAGTTCCCTTTTAAAGTAATACGGAGGCAAGGATATATGTGTTTGTAGCACAAGTCAAATGCTTAAGGGCTAGCAGGATGCAAAGAATAGGAGTGGTCATCATTAGAGAGTTAACTGAGGAAAGCTTCCAGAAGGAGGGGAGTTTCCGGGCAGCTTTTAGGAGGATGGAACAGGAATTTGTAGGGAGCCTGTTGCAGGCTGGAGAAGAAGCCCCTGCCCCCACCCTTCTTTCTTCTCTCTGCCTCCGGCCCGGCTTCCTGAAGTCACTAGCTAAGAATGTGATGTTCTGGATCCCCTCCCCCCATTACAGTTGGTAGCTTAGATGCTATGACTAGATTTGCATCTTCCTGCAGTTACCTCAGCTGAAGAAAAGGGTACCACCTCCCTGAGGTAGGGAAAGGGATTGCAAAGCAGAGCAGATGTGCTACTGTCAACCCACGTCAACTCATGTTACCTCTGCTAGTTACTCATTTTATGGTTTAACCTTGGCAGTTTTAAAATCGAAGACTAGCTTTCTTCTGCCACCAAGTACTTTCCTAATGATTGTGTTATGAACTCAGGGAATTGAAACCGCTAATTTAAAATCCACCTTAACAAAGTGAATCAGAAAGGTGAATCTTCTGAGACAAATGACAAAACTTTTTTAAATCAAAGCGGAGACTTCTTGGATTGGCTGTTATTCTGGGTTATTTGTTTTCTGGTTTGTCCTTTATTTGTGCCAACAATAAAAAACTGACTCGAATAACAATTCTATTTTTACGGAGTAGAAAGCAAGGTATGCCTTGCTTTAAGAAAACCCAGTCTTTTGAAAGTTTGTTTTTAAATTAGTGTCATCACCTTCAGGAGGATTCACTTAGGACACATTTACTTACCTTTCCAGGAAAACTTTAGGTAAAACAAGATATACCTGTAGAGTGATTTTTGGTTTACAAATAATTTAGTTATCCCAGTGCCCTGTGAGAAGTGCAAAGCGTGATCTTCCTGTTTTACCAGCACGAAAGCTGAAACTTAGAGGTGTTATGTGGCTTGTCCACTGTCACACAGTGGGCATGATGTAGGCAAGGAAGAAACCTCATTCCATAGATGGAGACCCTTTCCACTCCACCCTCCTAAGCCTTGGGCCTTATGACAGATGCTTATTCTTTACCTTGTGAATTCTAGGCTTTGCTTCTTATTCCTTTGCTTTTGTGAAAACTGGGAAATGAATAAAAATATTCTTAGCCATCTTGTGGGCCTTACCAGTACGGACCTGGAAGTGCTTCTAGATGATTGTTGGTGACGGTGTCTACTGTTTTCTCCCAGTCGAATGAATTTAGTTCTACCTGAGCCCCCTCTGGGTGCAAAGACCTGATATGCCAAAGAAACATGGTGACGGACAAAGAATCATGCAACGTTAGCGTGAGAAAGGACGGGAGATAATGTGGTCCAACCCCTTCATTGCAGGAGATGAAGTCAAGGTGCTGAGAGGGCAAGACTGGACTTTGGTCAGGCCAACTTAAGCTCATGTTTCTGGCTCTATCATTTAGCACCTGTGTTCTTGGGCAAACTATTTAACTTCTCTGAATCTCATTTTCTCATCTGTTAAGGCAAATAACAATGTCTACCTCACCAGGTTATTGTGAGGATTAAATGAATGCCTGTAACATATTAGGTGCTTGTTCTATATAATTTTTTTCAAGGGTAAACAAAAAAATAGGGGCAGATTTGGTCTAGAACCCAGATGTCTAGACTGTCAGTCCTGCCCTCTCACCACCTTGGCCTGTTCTCTCCCTGCTGCTATGGCAGCCTCCATGATCTCCATGATTTCCCTTCCTGTGTGCGCCGCCACGCCCCCAGACCACACACACACACACACACACACACACACACACGGAATTACACAGCTAGTGAATGGCAGCATTAGCACTGGTATCCAGTCTCTTGGTCTCTTCTTTCTGTCCTGAAGCACATTATTTTTATCAAAGGTAACAGTTTGGAGGATACTTAGACAAAAGCAAATGAATGTCAACTAATATAATAGCAATAGTTCATTTGCTTCAGAGGACATCTGTGAGATGGTTGCGTCTGTATTAGATGACTCAGAATTTGTTTATTTTGTGCTGTGAGGCAGGATATGATGGCTTTAGCAGTAGCTTACTAATTATGTTTGACTTAGGGTCTCATAAATAACAAGAATAGCAATCATTTTTTGAGCATTGCTCTGTGCCAGACATTGTGCTAGAGACTTCACTTACATTACACCAGTTCTTACAACAGCCCTGCAGGACAGGTAGCTAGTATTCCAGTTTTATAGATGAGAAAACTGAGGATCACAGAGAGTAACTTTCCCTCGGTCACACAAATGATCAGAGACAGCCAGGACACACGCCCGTTCTAACTCCACACTCCCCCACGCCGCTCCTCAATATCAGTTTGAATTCCTGGGCATAGCCTGAGCGTTGAGCTTTTCCTGAGGGATGTGTGACAACTTATAGACATCAGATGTGCGTCTGTACCTGTGCTGGTAGAGCCTGGGAGGCTAGTGGGGTGTTGGGTTCTGAGTGAAGAGAAGGGTGCACAGCCAGGGTCGTGTGGCATTGTTCTCTGCTCAGCACTGCGGACGGCCACCCCCAGGGCAGGGCTCACTGCTTCCTCACTGGGGCTCCAGAGACTCCGTGGCGTGCCCTCAGGGGCTCACAGTCCAGCAAACAAGGGAGAAAGGTCGGCGCCCAGGTATGAAGTGCTTTGGCAGAAACGTGGACCAGGTGCTGTGGGAAACAAAGGTGCTTGGGAGGAGTGACTCTGGGCAGATTTCTAGCTTCCTTTGACTGGTCTGAAGGGCACAAGGCCCTGCCATGGGAGAGAAGGCACAGTGCAGTACAGCTGTGGCCAGAGGAGGCCAGACCAGCGCTGTCCAATAGAAATAGAGTGCAAGCCTTGAGTGTAACTGAAAATTTTCTAGTAGCCACATTAGAAATAGTAAAGAGAAACAGGTGAATTAATTTTAATGTGTATTTCATTTAACTCAGTATATTCAAAATATGTTATTTCAACATGTAATCGATATAAAAATTATTAATATTTTACATTCTTTTTTTTTTGTACTTAGTCTTTGAAATCTTGTGTGTATTTTGTACTGACAGTGTCTCAGTTCAGACTAGTCACATTTCGGGTGCTCTGCGGCTTCGCTGTTACTCAGTGCAGGGCCAGAAGGGTACTCCTCATGTCGGCCTCCAGCAGCCACTCTCAGTGGTCTCTCTCTCTCCTGCCTTTGCTATTATATCCCAGCAGCTGGGCTCTCATTCAGGTACACATCATCTCTGCCCCACCTGTTCTCTGGGCCTCCAGCCTTAATGTCTTCTTGTCTCCTCTACTCACTGCAGTCAGACCTGTCTTTTTTTTTTTTTTTAACATCTTTATTGGAGTATAATTGCTTTACAATGGTATGTTAGTTTCTGCTTTATAACAAAGTGAATCAGTTATACATATACAATATGTTCCCATATCTCTTCCCTCTTGCATCTCCCTCCCTCCCACCCTCCCTATCCCACACCTCTAGGTGGTCACAGAGCACCGAGCTGATCTCCCTGTGCTATGCGGCTGCTTCCCACTAGCTATCTATTTTACATTCGGTAGTGTATATATGTCCATGCCACTCCCTCACTTCGTCCCAGCTTACCCTTCCCCCTCCCCGTATCCTCAAGTCCATTCTCTAGTAGGTCTGCGTCTTTATTCCCGTCTTGCCCCTAGGTTCTTCATGACCTTTTTTTTTTTTTTTTTTCTTAGATTCCATATATATGTGTTAGCATACGGTATTTGTTTTTCTCTTTCTGACCTACTTCACTCTGTATGACAGACTCTAGGTCCATCCACCTCACTACAAATAACTCAATTTCATTTCTTTTTATGGCTGAGTAATATTCCATTGTATATATGTGCCATATCTTCTTTATCCATTCATCTGTTGATGGACACTTAGGTTGCTTCCATGTCCTGGCTATTGTAAATAGAGCTGCAATGAACATTGTGGTACATGACTCTTTTTGAATTATGGTTTTCTCAGGGTATATGCCCAGTAGTGGGATTGCTGGGTCGTATGGTAGTTCTATTTTTAGTTTTTTAAGGAACTAGATCTGCTCCTGTTACTCCCGTCTAGAAAACCTTCAACAGCTCCCCTCTGTAAAGAATAAAATCCATAGCCTGCCCTAACCTTTTCCTCTGTCCTTGTACTTCTAACATGAATATGTTGTTTTAGTTTTGAAAACCTTTGATATTCCCTATCTCATTTAATTCTCACAGCAGCTCTATGAGATAGGTAGAGCAGGGCAGGTGAATTATCCACATTTTTTAGGTGGAGAAACTGAGACTCAGTGAGTTTGAGAGAGTTTCCTAATGTCCACCAGCTGTTAAGTGGCAGAACCAGGATGAGAACCCATGTCTTTTCAGTTTTATCTCTTGTTCACTCCTCTTGTCTGGCCCTTTCCTCTTTTCTCCCCTGTGATGCACTGACAGCCTCACCAAATTCGCTGTGTTCTTGACCTCCTTCTGTGCCTCTACTTCTGCTGTTTCCTCCCCCTAGCATGTCCTAGCCCAGCACAGCTTCCCATCAGAATTCCACCCTTCCCCAGGCTCTGGTTAAATGTCTCCTCTCTGATTCCTCCTTTGACCATCCCTTCAACCAGATCTACTTTGTAGTTACCAACACATCCTAACATGCATTTTCTTGTTTAGTGAATGCTTCGCTGCTTTGTGTACAGAATTGGATTCTAGAGATCTGAGAGATGGAAGACTTTAGGAGCTTAACCAGTTCTTACAGCCAGGTTGATGTCACTCCCTGCTATAAGTGCGTGGAGAGGCTAACACCTTCCTACTTCATTTAGCCTTTGTTAAAACTGTGAAACTGTGGATTTAACCCTAACATACACACGTTGTGGAGGTTACTCAGAACACTTCCTTTTGATGGTAAGTATGTGCTTACGATATTTTGATGTCTATAAAGTTCTTTTGTGTTTATTATCTGATTTCATCTTTCAACATGTATTTATTGAATGTCCACTATGTACTGTGTTCTGGAGCTGCTATGTGCTCTAGAGAATAAGAGACAATGAAGTTTATCATTAAATGAGGAAAGTAGGCATTAAAAAATCAGGAAAACACCCAAATAACTAGTTACTATTGAGCTAGGCATTGCAAAGGGAAATTTCAGGGGAGATTCAGCTTCTTGGGTATCGGAGAAAGCTTCGCTGAGAAGAAGCGTTTACGCTGAACCGTGAAGAATGAGTGTGAGTTGGCCTGGCCGAGGTGGGAGGGAAGGCCCCTAGGTTTGGAATATAGTGAGCAAGGTGGGGGGCAGGGGGGGAAGGACAAGAGATGAGAACCTGCTAGGCCATGCAAAGGATTTGGAACTTTATACAAGGATAGCGGGAAACCACGGAAGGGTGATGTGTGTTCTAAATTATCTTTTGAAGAAACCCCCCTGACTGTGTGTAGAGAATGGGTGAATTCTAAAGGAGTGGAGGCTGGAGGAGATGTGAGGAGACCAGTTGTTCTAGGTGAGAGGTGTCTTCCACCAGCGTGTGGCAGGAAGGGGCAAAAGTAAGTGGATTCCAAAAATAATAGGTAATATCAGTAGGACTTGGCAGTTGGTTAGATTTGAGGGGGTGTCAGAAATAACTCAGGTTTCTGGCATGAGCAACTGTGTGTGGCCCTGTTTCCTGAGGAGGAACTATTTGCTCAGGATCCAGGGTCAGGCTTGGGCTGGGGAGATTGATTTCAGTGTGAACATTTTAGCTTTGAGGGATCAGTGATGGTGATTTGGTTCCGCCAGTCACCCTTTGAGGAAAGTTGAATTACCCACATTTGTTATGGAGAAACTGGGACTTGGAGAGGTTGGGTGGTTTGCCTGAGACTACGCAGTGAGGACAAGGCTGAGCCTGAGCTGGAGCCCGTACTTTACCCCTAAAGCTGTGCTTTCCAGACCATACCACATGGGCCGCGTGCTACCCTGTCGGCATACCGGTTCTCTGCCTCCACACAACCCTGTCTGCCAAGTTGTCTGCTCTGATCGTCGAACAAGTCCCCAAGCCTCTTGTTCTCCAGGAGTCCTTCATGGAAGTGCGAAGGAGAGCTTTCCTGGCTCTGCCCTACCTAGAATTAGAACACACCAGGAGTCATCCCCACTTTTCCATGTATTGTTCACTCACTCAGTCTTGTACTGTTCCGCTCACCTCTGACACATGTTGAGTGTAGGTCACCCAATCTGGACCTGGACAAGACTTCAGAAAACACAGTAGAGCCATTTGCATAGGACTTTACACTTCCAAAGAACTTAACAAATATTACCTCTTTGATCCTCACCTCAGCTCTGGGAGAAAGAAAGGACGTGTACATTCCTTCAGCAAACATTTTGAAGCAGGTGCCCACCATGCACAAGACACTTTGCTGGGCCTTGACTGGTGTTACAAGGATGAGTAAGATGCCATCCTTGTTCTCAAGGGGTTTAAGGTCTACCAGGGAAAACAGATGATAGACTAAGAAGTTAAGGGACTTGTTTTGAGAGTTCCTCAAAGTTACGGTCCTCTAAATAAGGAATCACTTGGACTGCCTGTTGAAATAAAAATAGTATTCATACCACAGACCTGCTGAGTTGAACCCACAGGGTTGGAGCCTGAAGTAATTCATATGCTGCTCCTCAGCTAGTAAGTGATCCACTTGAGATGTGAGATGTGGCTACATTGCCAGAGACTTTCCCACTCCATTTTTCTGCCCACTACTTTTACAGATGAGAGAATTGACACGTGTAGAAGTCAAGTGGCTGGTGGCCCACAGTGAATTAGAGACAGAATTGGAATTAGCACCTGAATTTCCCTTATTTCCAAGCCCAACGCTTTTCTGCAATATCATTTAAAGTGTTAACTTTGCACTCTGGTTCTGATTGAAACCACTGCTTTTACTTGATCTGTACCCTTTTTTACCTCTAAATGTCTTCAGTTACATAAGCTCTTAGGGAGCATTTGTGTCATATTCTGTCAGCAAGGATTGTCTGCAAACTGGCCTCTTTTCTTTACTATAGGGATGTGCTATGTTTCCAGCCTCAGACCATAGGGAAAATTCTACCCAGAGGCAGAATCCTCAGAAAGTTAGGGTGCCAGGAGGCTGCTTAAAGCTCCACCCTGGCAGATAAGGGAAACCAGACCAGTAGGACCAGGTCAGGGTTCAGTGAGTGTGGACTTTATCTAGAACTAAGGTCCTGGTAAGGTAGCTCTTTCCTGGTTACTACTCCTCGCTTTGGGCAGGGATTCAAGAACATTACTTTGCCCCAGACTCAAAACACCTAGGTCAGCCTATGTATAGTATACTTTTTATATCTATCATATGTGTTATATATCTTTATATACATGTATTGCATATATGTATTATGTATTTGTATCTCATGTATATGTCATATATATTATATATGTGTGCACATGTGAGATGTATATATTATATGTGTGTTTGTATATGTGTGCATGTGTGTACGTATGTATGTAAAAAAGAAAATAGAGAAAGTCCAGTAAAGACCAATTAGATCTACATACCAGCACAGGTCATGTAGCTTTTTGTTGAGGAACACAGACCTTGAAGTCAGTTACTTAACCTCTGTTCACTCATCTGAGAATGGAGATGTACTACCTGCCTCACCAGGCTTTTGTGATGGTTAAATAAGATAATGTATGTCAAATGTTTAGCATGGTACCTGGTAGCTAGTAAGAACTTAATAATTATTATCACAGAACGGGGATATTCTCGGCCTTTCCCTCAATTACACATTTGTTGTGGGATGGGACTGAGGATGAAGAGACCTCCCATTGAAAGGGGCTGTTACCACCCAGCTTAAGCCAGCTGTCACCATATGAGACTAAAGCCCCAGTGGTGCCAGAACTTCTGCCTTTTCAAGAGAAACCAGAAACCTGTATTTTTAAATATGAAATTGCCTGATTTTTAAAATTTTTAACAATTAATTTTAAACACACATATATACATATATATGTGTGTGTGTGTGTGTGTGTGTGCGTGTATACACATATATACATGTATATATGTGTGTATACACGCACACACACACACACACACAAATACCATAGGCCAACAGCAGGGATTTGTGGGCTGGTACCACTCTTCAGCTTTGCTGTCTGGAAGGTCACCAGAACTTTCCTTGCTTCCTCACATGCCCTCTAGGCTAGGATGAGGAGGCGCTTTCACCATGTATTTGCAGAGCGCCCATCCTGTGTCTGGTGCTGGCGAGCATACCGGGAAGAACACCCTGTAACCTTTGCCCTCTGGCAGAGAGGCCGGACTAACACAGCAGATGATAGGGAGCAGTGTAGGAAGGAGGAACATTTGTGAAAGAATGTGGGCTGCATTGTAAAGAAAAGGATGAGGAAATGGAAGATTTCTGTGAACTGATATGGAGTTTCTTTGAGGGTATATTAAATGAGGAATCAAAGTGTAAAAGATTGTGGAAGCAAGAAAGGAAAATAAGAATATTTATATGTGTTTGCTTAGTTTTTACAAGAAGAAACACAGAAAACCAAAAACAAATGAAAGTGGTTACTTGGGGAGGAGTGGGATGAAGGGACAGGGACACTTCTGAATATACCTTTTAAATTGCATTTTGAGTTTTCAACCATGTAAATGTTTGACAAATTCAAAAAATAAAATTAAATAAATAAGCCTGAAAAAGCAAACCCTAAAATTACAGACGAATATAAAAAGAAACCTAGGGACTTCCCTGACGGTACAGTGGTTAAGACTCCACGCTTCCACTGCAGGGGGCACAGGTTCGGTCCCTGGTGGGGGACTAAGATCCCACATGCTGCATGGTGCAGCCAAAAAAAAAGTAACTTAAATGCATTTCAAATTGATAACATAAAGAAGAATTAATCCAAAGTAACTTTCACACACAGTACTGGCTGTATACCTTTAGTGGGATATAGTCTAAGGACAGAAAGAATTGCAAGGAAGCGCTGAACTTTACTTAGTAAGTTTGCTGTTGCCAGTGTTACTGATGTAGTAACTCTGGAAACAGTATTTGATGTATTAGAGAATAGAGCAAATGAGTAAATATATTACTATTGTTTGTGAACAAGGGTCTCACTATGGGAAAAGGAAGATAAAATATGGAATTGGGGAAGATGAGGAAGAACCCTGTAGTGTTGGAGTCGAACGAGATTTTATTGTGAACTCACAATTTCTTAATCAATTTATTTCCTGGCTCTGTCCATTGAAAGGGCCTAGAAGCAGTGACAGCTTAGCAGCACTGAGCACCTAGCATCCAGATCTTGTTTCTAAATACATTTCCTACTAAAAGGAACCAGGGCTCCTTAGAGAAATGTTTGAGTCAAAGTCTGACATAGGGAAAATACAAGGTGAGCCTGGAGTATTTTTGTGTGTGTGCCAGAAAATAAGGATGCACTCAAAGACAGATAGTGACACTTTAAAGGACACAGGAGCTGGCTTGTAGAAGCTCCCACCAGCCAAATTGGGACAACTTTAACATTTTTTTAAAAGCAGTAATGGATTATAATGCATTGCATTGGGGGAAAAAATTCATGAGTTCATAGCACTATTCCAGAAAAGGGACAAAATGACCTTCTTTACAAGATTGCCTGCTAATAGATGTAGAAGGAATGATAGAATTCCTTCATCTCATCATGCTGCCCCTTCAACTTTAATATAGGTTTGAAAATTTTCCCAAAATGCCATTTTGCAGCCACCAGTGCAGTAAGTGGTTCAGGCCAGGATCATCAATGGATAGTAAAACTGTTGGGTGGGAAGCTGTTGGACGACAGGATATTCACCAGTCTCAAAATATCACCCCACAGATTTCCCACTAATTCAAGTGGGAAAATATACTTTTACCATTGAGAAATCTTAGGAGCACCAACTTATCTAAGTAATCAAACCTAGGATCACCAGAAATGGGCACGTTATGCTACATCACTTATCTAATATTATTTTAAAATGTTTAATCTGAATCTAATCCTGAGGAGACAGGCAGATCTGTTGCAGGCCATTCAATAAGGTAACTGGCCTGAACTCTTCTACATGTCAGTGTTAGGAGAGACCAAGAAAAGTGGGCAGGCAGGGGAGTGATATTCTAGATTAAATAAATCTAAAAACCATGAATGAATGCAATTCTGAGATCTTTGACTGGATCGTGTATTGAGGCAGTTGGGGAACAACTATGTAGGAGATTAATGAAACAATTAGGGAAATTTGAATATAGACTATATATTAGATAATATTATTATTTTTTGTTTTTATTTATTTGGCTGTGTTGGGTCTTCGTTGCTGTGCACGGGCTTTCTCTAGTTGCAGAGAGCGGGGGCTATTCTTCGTTGCGGTGCGCCGGCTTCTCATCGTCGTGGCTTCTCATCGTTGTGGCTTCTCTTGTTGCGGAGCATGGGCTCTAGGCACGCGGGCTTCAGTAGTTGTGGCTCGTGGGTTCCAGTAGTTGTGGCTCGCGGGTTCCAGTAGTTGTGGCTCGCGGGCTCTAGAGTGCAGGCTCAGTAGTTGTGGTGCACGGACTTAGTTGCTCTGTGGCATGTGGGATCTTCCCGGACCGGGGATCGAACCCGTGTCCCCTGCATTGGCAGGCGGATTCTTAACCACTGCTCCACCAGGGAAGCCCTAGATAATATTATCGTATCAAAGTTAAACTCATTGGGTGTGCTGATGGCATTGTGGTTATATAGAATTCCAAGGGTCTTGGGGGACATATGCTGAAGTATTTAGGGGTAAAATGTCATGATGTGTGCAACTTTCAAATGGGAGAAAGTGTATAATCATAGAAAGATAAAGCAAGTGACAAATGTTAATTGGTGAATCTAGATGAAGGGTATGTAGGTGTTCATCATGCTGCCCCTTCAACTTTAATAATAGGTTTGAAAATTTTCCCAAAAAATGTTGGGGTAAAAGAAATGCAAGCTGCAGTGGCCAGGGGAGGCCTCATGGAATCAATGCCATTTGACCAGAGCCTTGAAAAAGGAGTAAAGGAGGGATAGAGAGAAGGGATGGAGGTCTTCATAAAGCAGAGGTGAGAATGAGCACAGCATCTTTTAGGATCCAGTAGAGGTAAGGAAAAGTGAACAAGTAATAAGAGTGAATTTGAAAGGTACTTGGATCCACTTGATGAAAGGCCTTTAATACCAGGTAATTGCACGCACATCTGATCATATAGATAGTAAGAAGGGAAATCATAGGTTCTTGACCAGGGGGGGACCCAAAGAAATATTGTTTGGGGAAGTTAGTCCTTTGTGGTAGAATGCTGGAGGGACTGGAGAGTGAAAACAAGAGGTTTTTTTTTTTTTTTTTAAGTCATCCAGACTTGAGGCAATGGACTTAAATGTGGCTTAAAGTGATGGATATCAGTGATAATGTAAAGGAAGGAGCAACTCTGGGAAAACATAAAAGGACTTACCAGTCTCCATAACTGACTGGATAAATATGGGGGTTACTGAGAAGTTGATTCAGAAGATCTATCTCAATGATGCCATTTAGAGAGCCACAAATTTTGCAGGAACTTCTCTACTCTCCTGGGCTTTCTCCATGCCCATCAGATTTAGGCTGATTGGAATCTGATCTCTGCTGCCCAGTTTTGATGGGAATGTCATCAGGAAGAGGGAGAGCCCACCATTAAAGTCTTGATCTGCTGATACAGACGTTTCTTCCTCCTCTCATTCAGTGGTAGTTTTTCCTCCTTTAAGCTCTCAAAGAGAAAAAAAAAAATATTGCATCTGTTCCAGGTATACTTATGTTGTCATCCCCCATGTCCTCCACTGTCTCTGCCCTAGCCTGTGATTTTTTTTTTTTTTTTTTTAGAAGAACTTTCAATGGCTGCTGAAATGATCCTTGTCTTTGCCCCTAACAGTCCTCTACAGCCAGGTACATAAACCTTGGCTTCCTGTGCTTTGAGTTACGTTGAACAGCTCACAACCTAGCTCAAATGCAAAACCAAACCAGGTTAAGTTACCAGACCATTCCTTCTAAGCTTAAATGTGGGCATAGGAAACCAGTTTCCTGCAAAGTCAAGCAGAACAAGGCAAGGAGGAGGCCCAAGCTGTCCCAAGATAGAATGGACTTTCTCCTGAAGTAGTAAGGAGGGAGAAGTGCACGCCCATTCTGGGTAACCCAGGGGTGGGATGTTGTGGATCTAGCCGAAGACAGCAAATGAGCAGCTGGAATAACAAACCTTTAAAAGTTCATTCTGAGAATCCCTCACCGATGTGGGGAGCGGAGCTGTTGCCATTCAGTGTTTATACTAAAGTTCTATATGTATACCTCATCCATTACCTGCAAGTGACTGTGTCTTATTCATTTTTGTACCCCGTAGTGCCTGGCATAGTATCTAGAGCAGCGCTGTGCAATTGAACTTTGTGCAGCGACGGAAGTGTTTTATTCTGCACTGTCCTGTATGGTAGCCACTAGCCATAGTACAACTGAGAAACAGAATTTTAAAATTTAAATATCTACATGTGGCTAGTGGCTGTTGTATTAGATAGATAGCACAGGTCTAGAATCTAGGACTTTTTTTTTTTCCATTTTATTGAGGTATAATTGACACACAGCACTGCCTAAGTTTAAGATGTACAGCGTAATGACCTGGCGTCCATGTACTGCAAGATGATTACCACAGTAAGTTTAGTTATCATCCATAGATTCTAGGACATTCATTAAATGATGAGCTAAGTTGAATCTTTACCTCGGATGAGGAGGTGGGGGGTGGCAGGGCATGATGGACTAGGGTAATTTGAAGAAAGCCAGAAGTTGTAGCTTCTGGAAGTTCACCTTCTTGTCTGGCTGGCAGGCATAGTAATGGGGAGTAGAGTAAGAAGAACATCTAGGAAGAAGGAGCAGTATGGGCAAAGACAGGAGCCAGAAACCATGGCAAGTGAAAGAACAGTGAAGAGCAGGGACCAAAAATAGGACAGAGCATTCACTGTGTCAGGCACAGGGGGTGCTGATCAACAAGACCACCCTGACTTCCTGGACCTTACAGCCCTACAGACAAGCGCACAAGCAGCTCCACTGATTGTATGCAGTAAGGATAGGTACTGGGAGCTGTGGGAGACGGCGGACGGGTGCTGACTGGCATCAGGCAGTACTGCCTTTTCGATGCTGTGGCTAATGGCCTCGCTTGAAGGCAGGGTGACCTTTCTCCCAAGACAATGGGGAAGCTCTAAAAGGTTTCAATCAGCAAAATGGCACAGGTAAATCTGCATTTTAGTAAGGTGGTTCTACTGCATTGACCAGTTTCCACCCCGGGTCCTTCTTAGCTTGATTGTGGTTTCTCTTTTAAACCAACCATCTCCAGTGTCTTGTCTGGTTTATGTCTTGTTTCGTTTTCTTCCTTGCTTCCTCCTTTCCTGCGTCACTCTGTCCTGGGCCCCACGCTCTCTTCTTCCTTGATGTCCTTCTCTCTCTGATCCAAAGATCAGCCAGTAAAAAGCAGTCTCACCTGTCCAGGTAAGTGGGGTGCCAGGGTGAGGGGGGGAAGAAGACCCCTCTTTTAAATTTAAAAGTTATTTATTTGTACTGTGTTGTATTTATTATTTGAATAGTTAGTGCCTTCACATGACTCAGAATTTAAATGGTACAAACAAGAAGATAATGAAAAGATTCCAACTCCATCCCTTTGCCCCTGGCACAGTTTCCTTCCTCAGAGGCAACCAATGATATATGTTTCTTTTGTACCCTTTCAGAGGTATTTTACACATTTTATATATACGTAAGCAAACATATACATACAAATCATTCCTTCTCTTCTACCGTCTACATAATTCTGCATCTTCCTTTTCCCACTCAACAGCATGTCTTGGAGACTATTCCTTATCATATATAAAGAGCCCCCTCATTCTTTTATATGACTGAATACTGTGTCGTTATATTGATACACTGCAGTTTATTTAACCCGTCACCCATTATGAACACTTAGCTTCTTTGCAGTGTTTTGCCACTGCACACAGTGCTTACACGAAGCCCCTTCTACATAGTCATTTGCTAGATATGAATAGGAGACACCATCTGGAGGGGCAGCAACTATTGATTAGGAACTGGCAACTTGTACCCTTTTCTAAAAAGGGGAGGCATAGCAATGATCTGAGCTTCTCCTGTTCCTGCAGGGGCCCTATTATTAGGTCTGGTTTGGTCATCTGTGGTACCTTGAGGTTGCAGGGCCTTAATAGTTTCTAAGCAGGGTGACTTAAGCTGGCTGTAGGAATGGGGTTGGAATACTACCACCAAACAGACCAGATTCCTGTTCTCCCATGGTACACACAAAATAAATGGAATTTCAGAGGCTCGGGTCATCATTGTACGCCTCCTTTCTAGAAAAGGGTACAAGTTGCCAATTACCCAACAGGTAAAGTTGCCAATTACCCAACTAAAGGCCTAGTTACCCTCCTAGAGACACTTGTTTTGGAGAGGGACGAAGAGACGAAGCTAAAGTGAGAGAGAGTGTCTCTGATACAGCCACTGCAGTCCTCTGCTGTGTCCCTGAGGGCCTCTGTGTGTTTGTGACTCTCCCATCCTTGCCTTCCAGTCCCTCCTTCCTTACAAATCATCACCTAAAACTAACTAGCTGTTTGTTTTTTTCTTGTCTTTTTCTCGCATTCATTTTCTCTGCTGCCTCCGTTCTGTTCCATCAGCCCCATTGCAGCCTGGTAAGACCCAACAAGCATGTGTATTTGTGCACACCCTGTTCTTGCTATTGTCTCTTTGTCTCCTGACTCCAGGAAGGGTTATTTCCCTTCACGCCTTGCTGGGCATTAAAGAGATCATGCTTGCCTTGCCAACCTAGGATTCCAGATAGGTGATGTTGCCAGTGGTGTAGATGTGGCTGATCTCCCACCAGATTGAGCGGGTTACAGGGTGAGAGGGTCGGTCTCTTGTTACCCAAGACTCAGGGCCCCTTTGACAGAGCTTCCTTCTGCTACAAGGCTGGTCCCTCCCTGCCCAATTCATTGTTGTGCTTTTCTTACTCTTTCTCCAGGTTAAGTAGCCTGTCTTTGGGAGATTCAGCACCTGAACGCAAGTCCCCTTCCCACCACCGCCAACCCTCCGACACCTCTGAGACAACAGGTAACCTTCTCGGGGCATTAACACGTAGACACAGAGGTGTTTACCCATACAGACAGATCTGTATACCCCAGATGTAAAACAACTTAGCCTTTATATTGAGCTCATAATGTGTGCTAGGTATTGTGTTATATGTTTTATACAAATTACCTTATTCAGTCCTTTTGTCAATTGTAGAAAGTAGATTTTATCATACCTATTTTATGGATGAGGAAGCTGAGACACAGTGGTTAAAAAATTTGCCAAGTGTACAGGCTTGTAGGAGACACAACCAGGACCTGAAACCAGTTGAGTTTTAACTCTAGAATTCATGCTTTCTCCATCACAGGAAGCAGTCACACATACCTGCACATGTGCACGATGTCTAGTACATGCCCACAGGGATGGAGTCAGTTAAGAGTTATAGTCTCTCTTTCTTTTTTCCTACAGTCTGCATATGGTTATACGTGTGACACACAGGGTTTTCTCTTGTCATTTATCCTTCCCTGGATTTTGACAAGGGGCCAGCCCTCAGTCACCCCACGTGAGTTATCCAGCTCTGCAGAATCAACAAGCACTGGTGTCCCACCTGCTGTATTCATTGGACGTAATTTGATGGAAAACTTCCAGTCTCACTTAGGCTTCAATCCCAGGGCTGCTTCTCTGTAACATTAGTCTTCAGGCTGGAGTTGGCCATGCCCCTTCTTCGACCAGTCTCACCCAAACAGGCCTAAAAAGACAGACATGCATAAGAGAGACAAACATCTCAGCACCTCAGAGAAAGGAATTTCTTGTATAGAATACAGAGTAGGTGACAGGGTTTTGTCGATCACTGAGGAAGGCAGGCATTGCAATAGTGTGTGTGGGCAGGAAAAGTCTGGGGAATCTGGAAAGGCTTTCTGGAGGAAGAAACACACTGGGACTTCCCTGGATTGGTCTTGGCTTGTGTGCACTAACTTTCTGATGATGGTTCCTACCGAACTCCCTTCTTTCTCCTCCTTGCCTCTCACCAGGTCTCGTTCAACGCTGTGTCATCATCCAAAAGGACCAGCATGGCTTCGGCTTCACAGTCAGCGGGGATCGCATTGTTCTGGTGCAGTCTGTGCGGCCTGGTGAGTGTTAGGTCCCTGCTACCTGCAGTGTACAGTTCTTACAAAGCCACCATGTATGTGACAGTGCCATAGGACTTGGAGAACTTGCATGTGCTTTCTCTGGAGACCTGGGCATCCTGGGGCATGAATGATTCATTCTAGAACTGGTTCCCCAGGGGCATCTGGGGAAGTCTCCACAATGCTAAGCTTCCAGGCAGAATTTCTAGGGATCACACTCCAGGCTTGTTTCCCCTGTTGGAAGTGTGAAAATGGCAGAATAGCCTTCAGGTCATCAGGCAGGTGCCTGATTGCCCTCCAGGGGAGCTCCTCGTCCTGGGTTGGAAGATGCCGTGGAGAAATCGAAGACCCGCTTTCTTCTTTCTCACCTTCACATGACCTTGCTCCGTGCACGAATGGTCACTGTGCTGCAGCAGTTCACAGTTGAGACAGGCACACTAGTCTAAATGTATTTGCAGATATATTAACACTAAGTAATAAATGACCTAAAGATGTGTGTTGGACAGTACGTGGGAGGAAAGGGTGTTTGTAAGTTTGTATTTGGGTAGTTGGTGGTTCGAAGCTAAGTATTTCCCTTCTGATCAGTTTAGGAAGCCTCCTTAGAAGAAAATAGGATTTCAGGAGTAGTTTGAAAGATGGCCATGGAAAACACATTGGCAGGGTAGAAATTTGGTGGGAAGGGAGTAGAGAGTGGGAGGGCATTATAAGCAAATCGATCAAGTAACCAGTGATGTGTGAAAAAGCTTCACATATTTCAAAGCACTGTCATATGTCAGGTGGTAGAATCATTGTTGTTAAGTGACCCAAACTGAAGAAGATGATCAGGAAGGAGATGGGAGTAGGGGAGAGTATGAAGCACGTATCCCTAACACAAGCAAGTATCCGTAACAGGAGTGAACTTCAGTGTAGCAAATGGGATTGGGCCTGGCAACCTGGCGCAACATAGGCTTGAAGAAGCGTACAAGGAAAGGGGTAGGGGGCAGGCCAGCATTTTCCCACTAAGTACAGTGCAAAATGGGAAGGAAATATACTTACATAATTTGGGAGAAATATTTGGGATTTATTTAATGGGAAAAGTGAAAAGAGAATTTCAAATTTATGACCAAAATGAGGTATGTGGATCATACAAGGATATAAATAATTATAGCTCCTTATGTTTCGTAGTTAACTTTTGTCAGTGAGAGGTTTGTTTTTCATATCCTGGGGTAGAGCTCTGAAAAGATACTTTTATTCTTTGCTTCCATATTCTCTCAAGCTTCCTGGACTAGGGTGAGACAGAGCAAGTGGGACTGCCAGTAACTTGTACTTTGCCTCTATGGTCTCTTTGATATAGAAAGTACGGGGATCCCCTCCAGTGAAGTGTGAGTTCAGCACTCTTCCAATTTTTCCTCCTCTCAGACCTGGAGAGGAAAGAACAAAAGGATGGCTTGCAGTAAAATATGAGTTTTGGAAAATCTAAGTATGTATGTGTATTTCGGGCAGGAGAGGGGAAGAGACTTCACTTGGATTGGCATTGAAATCACAAGAGTAACAAAGCAGTTGTTGCCTTTTCCAGATTTTAGGCTTCTCAATTCACTGTTTCTCAAAGTGTAGTCTGTGTTCTGCCTACATCGGAATCACCTAGGCCCTTAGGATGATTGAAATCCTCATTCCGGGGCCCAGTCCCAGGAGTACTGAATCACTTGCTAGCAGGGAGGTCAAGGAATATGCTTTTTAACAAATTCTCCTGGTGAGTCTCATGCTTACTGAAGTTTAGAACTTCTGCTCTAATTCCTTTACTCTGAAAAGTTTAATTTCTTTTAATCCCTAAGTTATTAGAAGTCACCTCACGTGTTTCATACATTCAGGCAAAATAGCTCTTTCCTCTCCACCTTTAGTTTCTAGATGACAGTGTAAAAGAGAGTTTTCAAGCTACTTGCAAGTACTTTTCCATAATAGCACACTTTAGATGAGGGTAGTCTGGGTCCCAATACTGAAAAGCCAAATTGGAATGTAGTCATCACTGTAATTTCTCTTTTCAGACTAGAAACATCTAGATGTGCTTTGTCGGAGTTTTGTTTTGATCAGATGAATGCAACTTACAGATTTAAGGATCATCTTGGGGCAGATTTACAGGAAACATAATTTTTATGCTTCTCGTGAACTTCTTTCTTTCTTTTTTTTAAAATAAGCTTTCTGAGTGAACATATTTTATTTATTTATTTTTTTTATTTATTTATTTATTTGGCTGCGTCAGGTCTTAGTTGCGTTACGCGGGAACTTTCATTGCAGCTCGCAGGCTCTGTGTTGTGGCACACAGGCTTCTCTCTAGTTGTGACGTGCAGGCTCCAGAGCACGCAGGCTCAGTAGTTGTGGTGCACAGGCTCAGTAGATGAGGCATGCGGGCTCAGTAGTTGTGGCATG
Source organism: Balaenoptera ricei (assembly GCF_028023285.1). Classification (NCBI taxonomy): domain Eukaryota; kingdom Metazoa; phylum Chordata; class Mammalia; order Artiodactyla; family Balaenopteridae; genus Balaenoptera; species Balaenoptera ricei. Next base: position 114,508,105 of record NC_082639.1, on the reverse strand, counting down.
TGGACTCTCTAGTTGAGGCACATGGGCTCGGTAGTTGTGGTGCGTGGGCTTAGTTGCCCCGCGGCATGTGGGATCTTAGTTCCCCACCCAGGGATCGAACCCAAGTCCCCTGCATTGGAAGGTGGATTCTTTACCACTGGACCCAAGGGGAGTCCCTCATGAACTTATCTCATCATTAGTGTTTCTTATGCTTCCTGGGTATAACTTAAACTAGGACTCTAACTTATTTAAAACTACATTTGGCCTTCCATATCCGTGAGTTTCGCATCTGAGAATTCTGCATCCATGGATTCAACCAACTGCAGATTGAAATTTCCATCTGCAGTTGGTTGAATCCACAGATGCGAAACCCGCAGGTGTGTACTACTCCATTTTAAGTAAGGGACTTGAACATCTGCAGATTTTGATATCTGTGGGAGGTACTAGAACTGATCCCCGGTGGATACCGAGGGACGACTGTACGTGGTGATCAAAACCACTGCAGCTCCAGAACAATTTTTTAACAGAAAATAAAGCAGTGATCATTATCATCCTTAATGCTAGGAACCCCCATAATATCCTTGTGAACCTCTCAGGGCTTAGGGACCACGGTTTGAAAACGCTTGTTGTAATCCTTTTCTCATATTCCTCTTAAAAATGATTATTACTTCAACAATTGTTTAATACAGTGAACTCGTTCTTCCCACTGGATAATAGAAATAACTCTTATTTGACCTTGGAACACATCTAGACACATTCAAATAAAGCACACATTACTCTCCCCAGAGCATGGCCCTGCCTCTCTGCCACCTTGGCCTGGCTCTCAGAGGAGAAGTCTGGCTTCTGAGCCAGGTGGAGGAAAGAGCAAGAGATGTGTCCTTATACAGTCCAGTCCAGCTCAAAGGTAGTTGTGTCACTGGAGCAGAATAAGATGTACACCCAGCATTTGAGGCACTTAACACAGAGAGGTGAGAAGAGATTTGAGGGGGAAGGTGATCTGACAGGGTCGTTGGTGTAGATTCAGCCACCTCTGGAAAGGTCGTGGGGCTCTGCTGACCAGGCCTTCTCCTTCCTCACAGGAGGCGCAGCCATGAAAGCCGGTGTGAAAGAGGGCGACCGGATCATCAAAGTGAGTGACCTTCCCTCTCCGCCCCCAGAGGAGGGGGTGCAGCGTCACTTCTGGCCTTGGCCATCCTCCACACTTCCGTTTTCGTACCAGCTGTCATCAGCCACTGAGTAGGGGGGTGGTACCATGAGAGTGAGTAGTATAATGTGACAGAGACTGGGGACTAAGATAGCTGGGTTCCATATTCTAGGCCCTTCTTGACTCTGACCAAGCTTCTGTAATGTTTTACTATGCTAGAGAGCATTGATAAATGGCTCCCTAAAGGAGTGGCGATTGACCTAGGAGAAGGATCCCCTGGGCTTCCACTGCCATTACTCAATAATGTCGTTTGTCCCCCAACAGGTGAATGGCACCATGGTGACCAATAGCTCACATCTGGAAGTGGTGAAGCTTATCAAATGTGAGTTGGGGAGAGCTGACAGTGAAAGAAATTAGGGGATCAGATGGGGCACGGGTGGAAGCAGGCCTGTTGCCCCAGGAGGCTTCCTTTGTAGATGTGCGAGGCAGCCGAAGTCTTTCTTCTTGGCCCGATCATCGTAGACTACCACAGTTCCCCACTGTCATTTCAAGTGGAGACACTGTTAGTCTCTCATCCGACATCTTTATTTTTCCACCCATCTTTGCCCTACGTTTTAGATCATATTCTACTAAGACCAGGTCTCACTCAGATACCGCTCACTCCCCTCTCCCAGTCCCAGGAAACAAGGGACTGGGCAGGCAGGTCCCAGATAGTTACGGGTGGGATTTTGGTTGAGGTCTCTGCATGAGGAAAGGGAAGGAAGGGATACTTGTGTTGATGCAGGATGGAAGGACAGAAATTAGAGAACAGGTGGGGCATTAAAAGTGAGGAGAACTTTACCTGCAGAACTATAAGCTTAATGGAAGGAGAAGGGAGAACCCCCTCCTTTGTACCTTGAATGTCTGCTGTTGAGAACAATACCACTTGAGCAAGCCTCTCTTTGCCTTCCTCCAGCTGGTGCCTATGTTGCACTGACCCTCCTGGGCTCTTCACCCTCATCCATTGGTGTCTCTGGGCCCCAGCAGGACCCAGTCCCAGCAGGAGCTCCCCGAGTCACCCCTGTGATCCCACCACCACCACCCCCTCCACCTCTGCCACCTCCACAGCGCATCACAGGACCCAAACCTCTGCAGGTAATGGTCCTCCTACTCCTCTCCTCATTCTGGTGTCCCTTTGAAGAGCTCCCCATTGGAATGAAAGCAGGTTAAATCAAATGGCAGGCTGGCAGGAAGAGACAAGCCAAAGAGCTGTATGAAGGCCATCAAAAAGTAGAGCAAGATGAGAACTGCATTAAAGGGGTGTTCCATGCCTTAGTGTCCTCCTTCCATGTAAGTGCATATGCAGTTTATCAGACAGCAGCATGCCGTGTGTTTCCTATGTGTGTGCAAGACTCTAAGGAGGCCCTTTGAGAGTTCTCCTCCCCATCGGGGAGAAGGTGCACACCTCCAGACATGGTCAGAGGCATCTGTAAAGACTGTTGCCAGTCATTGTTACAAGGGTATGGAATAAGTCAAGGAGTAGGGGAAAAGGCTTCCTGGGGAAAAAGGCTGCTTGGAGGAATGAAATATGGAGCCTAGTCTGTAGGGGAGAGAGTCAGGAAAGGACGAGAACAGTAGGGAGAGAACCCAAGGGCCAGGATAACCTGTGTGAGGAGTTAAAAGAGGACAGGAGGCAGATAGGAATAGGGAACAGGATTTTCTGGTTGGAAAGAAGACCGACCAGCAAGTCCTGGGAGACTTCAGAGAGCAATTGATACCAGATGTGATTACAGCCAGGGTTTCTAGGAAATTAAGAATGAAATCAAAATCAGATTTTATGTTTACTGAATTTCAGTGAGATACTGAGTGTTACACAAAACATTCTTACGAACCAGGCTCTACTCTCATAGCCTTCCTCGACCAGGAGTCAGCTGGTAGACGAGAATAAAAGCTATCGATCTGGTCCCCAACTCTCACTGCTGTCATATTTTCCATTCTTAGGATCCTGAATTTCAAAAACATGCCACCCAGATCCTTAGGAATATGCTGAGGCAGGAGGAAAAAGAGTTACAGGTAAGGTCGCTGCTGAGGCTAGACTGGCCATTGCCTTAATGAAATAATACTTTATCAGAGCAATCTGCCAATGTGTACAAATTAATTTGCAGGCCATATCCTATCACAGTAAAACCTTAAAAAGTCAAACTTCAGGACTACTAAAGAATTGTCATAGGCCAGTGGAATTTCTTAAAGCAGAATTTGATGGATAGAGTGAATAGGGTAATAGAGCTTATGGTAATAGATTAGAATGGTGACTATGTAGAGAAAATACAAACAAGTGATGAGACAGGTAGAATAAAATGAGGGAACATGAGAACTGAGGCAAATCGGTTGGAATTGATCTTAGAGGTTCTGGGAAGGGAAGGATAAGAGGGAAGGATGGTGGAGGTGGGGGGTGAATGCCGGGCCAGGCTGATGGAGAAGGGGATGCAGAGAGATTTCCAGGCCTGGGGAATGATGCACAGGGAGAACAGGAAGAAGATTAATTTGGCTGGACGGGAATAACCAGATTCCTATAATAGCCATGGCTTACAATGGGCTCCTTGCCCCTTCATTTGAATTCAACAAATTTCTAAGTTCCCACTGTATGTAAAGCACTGCTTTAGTTCCTACGGTATACAGAGATTAAAACGATTAGACAGTTCTTGCCCTCAACATGTTTACAGTCTCATGGGGAAAGTTCATATTACGGTATGAGAGTGGGAGGAACAAAGAGCTTGCAATAAGAGAACAAAGAAGAGAGCAGTTAATTAATAATGGGAAATGTGAGGGAAACTTCACTGAGAAGATTGTATTTCAGCTGGGCCTTGAAGGATAGGGCTTCAGTAGGCAAAAGAGATGGAGAAGAGAAATGCTGGTAAATGGACAGCATAGGTCAAAGGCACCAAGACATGAAAATGTACTCATTTATTTAACAAACATTGAGTTCCTGCTGTGTGCTAGGTACTGTGTGTGTGCTGCAGTGGAGGCATGGGCCAGTGCTAGGGACAAAGGTTAGAATGGTTATAAAGATAAGTGAGAGATGAATCTTTCCTTTAAGGAGTTTATAATCCAGTAGACTATCAATGGATGAATGAAGATAAAGTTATACTGCACTATAATAAGTGCTGATACTTACATTTTGATGCAAGTCATAGAATAATCAAGATAGTGTGGTGCTGGTATAAAGATAGACCTATAGATCAGTAGAATAGAATTCAGAGTCCAGAGATTAATCCATACATCTATGGTCAATTGGTTTGTTTTGGACAGTGTCAAGATAGTTCAGTGGAGAAAGAATGGTCTTTTCAACAAATGGTTCTGGGACAACAGGCTATCTATATGCAAAGAATGAATTTGAACTCTTACCTCACACAATAAAAATTTAACTCAAAATGGATCAAAGACTTAAATGTAAGAGCTAAAACTATTTTTAAAAACTATAAAACTCTTAGAAGAAAACATAGGTATAAATCTTTATGACCTTGGATGAGGCAGTAGTTTCTAGGCTGTGACACCAAAAGCATAAACAACCCCCCAAAAAAGATAAATTAGACTTCATCAAAATTAAAAACTTTTATCCATCAAAGGACACTATCAAGAAAGTAAAAAGACAACCACAGAATAGGAGAAAATATTTGCAGCACATATATCTGATAAGGGTCTACTACCAGAATATGTAATAGACGCTTAAAACTCAACCCAATTTAAAAGTTAGCAGAGAATTTGAATACACAGTCCAATAAAGAAGACATACAAATGGCCAATAAGCACATGAAAAGATGCTTAATATCATTAGTCACTAGGGAGAGGCTAACCAGAACTAGGAGATACCACTGCACACGCACTAGGATGGCTAGAGCCAAAATAACAGTTATTGGTGAGCATGTGGAGAAATTGGAGAAATGTTTGTTTATATTTTGTCTACATATCCGCTATCCTAATCTACTCCCACCGTTGATGGGAGTAGTAATCTACTCCCACCGTAGTGCAGCCAGTTTGGCAGTTCTTCAAAATATTAAACGTACGATCTGTCAATTCCACACCTAAGTATATACCCAAGAGAGTTCAAAGCATAAAACCTGTACATAAACATTCATAATAGCATTGATTAATTGCATAATGGCCAAAAAGTGGAAACAACCCAAATTCCCATTAACTGATGAGTAGATAAACAAAATGTGTTGTATCCATAAAATGGGATATTATTCAGCCATAAAAAGGAATGAAGTACTGATACATGCTTTAACATGGAAGAACCCTGAAAACAGACTAAGTGAAAGAAGCCAGACACAAAAGGCCACATATTGTATGATTCCATTTGTGTGGAAGTCCAGAATAGGTAAATCCATAAAAACAGAAAGTAAATTAGTGGTTGCCAGGAGGTAGAGGAAGGGGAAATTGGGAGTGACTGCTTTCTTGTTGGGTTGATAGAAATGTTCTGGAATTAGATAGTGGAGATGTTTGTACAACTCTGTGAATATACTAAAAACCACTGAATTGTATACTTTTTTTTTTTAATATTTATTTATTTTCTTTATTTTTTTGGCTACGTCGGGTCTTAGTTGCAGCCTGCGGGATCTTTTTCGTTGTCATGCTTCGGCTCTTTGTTGTAGTGCGCGGGCTTAGTCGCCCCGTGGCATGTGGGATCTTAGTTCCCCGACCAGGGATCGAACCCGAGTCCCCTGCATTGGAAGGCGGATTCTTTACCACTGGACCACCAGGGAAGTCCCCTAAATTGTATACTTTAAAATGGTGAAGTTTATGTTATGTGAATTATATGTCGATAATAATTTTTAAAATATTTTTTAAATGCCATTAAAGCCCAAAAGAAGGAATAATTAATTATGCAGTGGTCAGAGAAGGCTTCATGAGATGACATTCCAGTTGGGTTCAGTCTCTTTCACTCTGGAATGTGCTTTGGGCCTTCAGTACCATGATGAGCTTGAAGTTTATTCTGAAAGCAGTGGGAATTGATCAAAGGATTTGAGTAGGGGAGTGATCATATCTTCAAATCAGTTTTCTTTAGAAGAGTGTGTTAAGTGGATTGACACATAAGGAAACTATCTCGGAGGCTGTTGCAGTAGATAAGAAATGATGACCGATTTAACAAGAACAGCAGGAGTAAGAACAGAAGGAGGGATGGCAACGTGAGATATTGAATTCCCTCCATTCCCTGGCGGTCCAGTGGTTAGGACTCTGCGCCTCCACTGCAGGGGGCACGGGTTCAATCCCTGGTCGAGGAACTAAGATCCCTCATGCCACTCGGCGTGGCCAAAAGAAAAAAGAACAGAAAGAGGGATGGCAATGGGAGACATCTCAGGGGTCAGATCAGTAGAACTTATCAACTGGAAGGGGGAGGTAAAGAAGAAGAAAGAAAAGATAGCCTCAAGTTTGTGTGCCTACATAGATGGTGATACCATTGATGGAGTGAGACAGAAGAGAGGAGCAGGGTTTAGGGGAAAGGAATGAAGGTAATCTTTGGATGTACTGAGTTTAAGCACCCATGGGAGGTTCAGATAAAAAGATCATCGACCAGGCACATGGAGATAACAAGGATGAACCTCAGGAGAAAAGATTGGGTTGAAATAGAGATTCAGGTGGCCTCAGCATACAGGTGGTAGTTGAAATTGGGGACTAGACGATATCACCTAGGGCACCACTGCAGAAAAGAGAGAGCTGAGGGTGGAATTTCGGAACATCTGTGCTTCTGTAGCACACCGCACCAACCTCTAACATCACACCAGTTGCTGTTGTATTTGTATTCTAATTATTTATTTGTCCTCCTCTATTGGACTAAGTTCCTTAAAGGCCAGGACCATGCCTACATTTGCATATTCCTCCTGCACAGCTGGCACAGGGCCTGGTGTGTATCAGCTCTCTGTAAATGTTTGTGGGGCTGAAGGCTCACCTAGATTTAAGAGAGGAGGAAGGGGTAAAGCTATGGTTGGGGAGAGGGGTGTGAGGTGACCCAAGACAGTGTCGAGTTAAGAAGTCAAAAGAGGATAGCATTTGGAGGAGGTGGGTGTTTAAAGAGGTCTGGAGAGATGAGGACTAAGAAGAGACCATTGGATTCAGCCGTTGGGTCATTTCGCCTTTGGAAGAGCGAGGTGAGGAGGGGACCTAGGCTGTGTATGCTGAAGAGTGACCGGAAGGCTAAGAAGTCTGGGCTCTACATAGAGACTCCTGTTTGGAAACATGTGGCTGTGAAAGGGAGGAGAAAAGACTGAGGCGGTGGCTTGAAGAATAATCAGACTTGATGGAAAAGGTTTTGTTGTAGTGGCTTGTTTTTGTTTTAAGACAGGAAACGAGCATTTTTGTAGGATGAGGGGAAGGAGCCATTGGAAAGAGGAGACTTTGGAGATATGTGAACGATGCCCAGGAGGAGCCCGAGGCAGCTGGAGGCACTAACCTTGTGGAAGATTCAGAGAGTTTCTATTCTGAGGCAGCTGGAGGCACTAACCTTGTGGAAGATTCAGAGAGTTTCTATTCTGAGGCAGCGGGAAAGGGTGGCTGCAGATGCCTTGAAATGGAGTAAAGTTGGGAAAGTTCTTACCAGCCAATACTATCTGCAGAGACTAAGAGGAGGGTTGGGGGCTTGAGAGGTATGGAGAAGATGAGACAGCAAGTATGGCCCCAGACGATCTTGGAGAAAATGTGCACCCGACGTCTTTATTTAACTATTTAACCCGCCAACTTCACTGAGCATTTCATTTGGTAGTAAAATAATAATAGCTGCCATGTATTCAGTCAAGTAATTATGCCCCAGACATTCTGCTCAGCACTTTCCATACATAATCTCATTCAGAACGTACAGCCATCCCCAGAGGCAGGTACCGTCATCTCCATTTGATCCATGAGGACGTAGTAAAGCTTGCCCAAGTCTACACAGCTAGTAAGCCAGAATTCAGAGCCAGGCCTCCCTGACTGCAAAGCCCAAGCTCTAAACACACATGCTGTGCTCTGCCGTATGCTGGGAGGATGCTAGATAAGTCTCAGAGTGGTTCCCAGCTACAGGGCTCGGGGACGGGGGTGCTTCTTCCTCTCATCTCCTGTGGTTCTCACTGTGTGTATGTTTCCTCCTTAGCACTTTTTTGTGTGTGCTGGTCTGGCCAGTCACTTATATATCTAACCCTTCAGCAGCAGTCAAGGAAGACCTCATTTAGCAAGTAGGCCTTAAGAACAGGTCAGATTAGGATGGGCCTTTGTGTCATGCCTTCTTTCTCTAGTTGCCTCATGTTCTTTTTCTCACTGTTTATACCTCTTTCTGCTCCTGAGTGATGGTGAAATAACATGTATCTCCTAGGAGGCAGAGATCTCCTTTCTCTCCTCTTTGTTTTGGGATAACTGCCTACTCTCCCCACTGGTGAGTCGTCCATTCTCTACTAACCACTCCTCTGCCTTTTCCCTTCCTTGTCCTCCTCGCCCCCCACCCTGCCCCCCAGCGTATCTGTGAGGTGTATAGCCGGAACCCCGGCAGCCTGCTGGAAGAGCAGATCGAAGGCGCCCGGCGGCGAGTCACTCAGTTACAGCTGAAGATCCAGCAGGAGACTGGTGGCTTAGTGGTGAGTGATGGTAGGCTTAGCTCTAGGAAGGGCACGTGCAGGTGGACGGAGGGGAGAATGAGGGAGAAATCTAGGACAGAGGCTTAACGAGTCATACAGGACCATAGGGCTGAGCTAGTGAGTGTTTAGTGTTTTCCAAAGAAACAGAGGTCAGCAGTTCTTTATATAGCACCATAGAGACTGAGCACTGTCCTGACACTTGGGTCCCATAAAAAGAAATAACCTGTTTCTTGCCCTCCAGCAGCTTACAGTTGCAATAGAAAGAAATAAATATGCAATAAATCAGACTGTCAGCTTTAATCTCCTAATTATCCATCCCCTTCTGGGTAGTTTCCTCATAGCTGATGTATATTCCAACACTAATTTTACTCAGTATTCCTCTGGTAGCTTTTCCCATCACCTCTCCCTCCAGTAATGGGTCTTCTCAAAGAAATACGAGCACTTTTAAAAGTCAGCCTAAGTAAAGGATCCCCAGTCAGTTGAGAGGGATCTGTAGCAATCCTAACCACACTTTGTGGGAAATCCCAGAGAGGAGACACTTCCTTATCTGTTCTAGTCAGGGACTTGAGTATTAATTAGTGTCTTACTTCTCTCCATCAGGCCTTAGTTAATTCTTTGGGTAAATAAGTAACTCTCCAAAAACTTTAAGATCTCCAAGAATAATATTTGCCAAAGCCAATAGAAATTATTTGAGGATTATCTACTTTCTTTTTCAGAACATACAGATCAAAAAAGTCTGGGAAGCACAGGCTAATCCAATTTAAACTTTTATTTTCTGAAGGCCTTCTCAGTGTCACATGGTTGATAGGAGCTCAGGTTCAGGACTTAGACCATCTGGATTCACCTCCCAGCTATAGTGCCCACCAGCTTTAAGACTCCTGGGCAAGTGACTTAATCCCTGGGAGCCTTGGTATCCTCATTTATGAAATGGAGCTACGGCAGGATCTGCCTAATAGTGGTATTGTCAGAATTAAAGGATGCCCTCAGCACGGGGCCAGTGCATGTTTGCTGCTGCCGCTGCCTCTGCGCTCGTGTGCTCTGTAAGTGGTTGAGTCTGAAACATTCAGCTTGGAATCTAGGGATCTGAGCGCCAACCCTGGCTTTATAGTTTACCTGCTGTGTACCTTGGGCAAGTTACTTAAAATCTCTGGGCTTCTGTTTCCTCATTTATAACATGGGAGTACTATACCTGCCTCAGAGTTGTTGAAAAACTCAATTGAGATATAGACAAGATTGCATCATAAACAGTAAAGCACTAGCAACATAATTCCCTCCACAAATGGCTGGTCAGCCCCAGTCCAGCGCCTGTCAGTCTTCAAAGATCTTTAGGGGCAGAGCTTTCCATCTGCTAGAGCTTTTCATGCTCCTTGATAGTTCGGAAGTTCTTTCTGTGTCCAGCCCAACTAAGGCAATAGACGCTTTGAGGTCCAGGGTGAGAAATCAAGTAAGTTTTTAGAATTTTACTAATAGTAAAGCTCCCTTTTCACCATTAGGGGTCACCATTCTCCTCAAGCTGTACAAATGAAGCAATACCTCTTCCAAAGGGGCATTTTTCAGGCAATGAAGCAGAAGAGGCCGCTAATTGTAAGCAGATGTTATCTGCTGAGACTGAGGGAAGGGTTGATTGGAGGAAAACAGTAGGGGGAGAGGTTCACAGCATTTGTCCACCCTCCGGACCTTTCTTTTTTAGGACATACTTCCACTATATGGTGACACCAGCCAGAGATCATCAGAAGGTGAGTCCCCTCAGCACGCCTTTTTTCTCTGGCACATCTCTAGTCTACATTCTTATCTATTCTGTTGTCCCCTCCCTTTGGGGCAGATTCAGGGGGAAAAAATATAGTCCCTGCCTCTGAGAAATAGAATAATGAGAGAAAGCAGTACCAGTGACAGGGAACTTGGATACAACTTATTCAGTAGAAATGAGTGTATAACCAGTAGCCCTGGATAGATAAGTGCCAGGGAGATACTAGAACGATGGTGGTCCAGACAACAGCGTGCCTACCAGCACCTAGCAGCTAGGAGCTCAAGAGATGCTGTCATGAGAGGAAATGGATGGGAACCAGAAGAGGGTTGGGATGAGCTGAGGGGTAGCACTCATTGCAAGGTAGAGCTATGGAGGATTATTTTAGGAGGTGACACTGCCTGGGCTCAGGTGTACGGGTAGGTAAAAGCTAGGTGTAGAGGTTCTCAGGGAGTCGTGTAAGAGAGCTGAAGGGAAACTGGGAAAGAAAGGCAGGTGGCAGCTTCGCCCTCCTGCCCTGGGCGCAGGTTCCCAGAATAAAGGCCCTTCTTTCCCCCAGGCCACAGCTCCTTCCTTACTGTGTAAACTCTTTTCTTCTCAGGCCGACTCTCTCTGGATTCCCAGGAGGGGGACAGTGGCTTGGACTCTGGCACAGAGCGCTTTCCTTCCCTCGGCGAGGTGAGTGCCAAAGCGGGGGGAGACCCTTTTAAAACCATACATTCGGTTTTCCTTCTCTGAACACCTAAAGGTTCTATGCTCACTGCTTATACCAAGGCCTCTGGCCTGTCATCTGTGGCCCTCTGGTATAGTTCCAGTTCCAAGGGTTTTAGTCATTCTGCTCTGGGTTCCAAAAAAAGGGGGTTCAAATGCATCCTACACGCAAGATCAGCAAATCTGGCTTCTATTTTATCATCGTCAACTCTGTTATATAGAGTCGGGTGGAGAAAGAGGCCATGTCTTTAACTGTAGCAAGCCTTTTTTGAGTGTAAGGGAGCAGAGACGAAAATTCTCTAAAACAGTGACTGGACCAAAATCGCATTGCCACCTGGCTGCGAATAACACCATCTTAGAGTAATACAATGAACCTGGCCTAACTGGAGGTGGCAGCCTCTCTTTCTTTGTCACAGATCTTTCTGTACTTGAACAGCTTATCTTTTCTGGAGTGGTCAGAAGAACTTCAGGCTTTGGCTTTAAAGGTTGTCTTCTAGGTGTTCTCCGTCTGCATATATTAATTGCAAATATAAACTTGCAATATAAAAATAAGAGTGAATGGAAGAAGTGATAATGGTGTGAGCAAAATATTTACTTAGCCAGCTTAATTAGATATGTAAATAAGTAATTGAAAACATGTTTAAAACCTAATTTTAAATAATAGTTGGAATTTTATTTCTTTACTGCTCCTGTCTATTCATGGGAAGATGATGAATGTACGTGGAAGGATCAGTATGTCGGAAAGACACCAAGAAGGGGGAGGAGGGTCCTAAATAATCCACAGTTGACATTCCCCTGCGGGCTCCACATCTGGAAGCAATGCAGCCTAGTGGGCAGTGGGTTGAGACTGCCCGGGTTGCATCCAGGGAATACCACATTGCTAACTATTTGACCTTCAGCAAGCCCCAGAACCTCTCCAAGTCTTAAGTTTCCTTGTGTGAGAAGTGGGAGGAATAATAGTTTCTACCTCAAAGGGCTATTGTGAGCATTAAATGAGGTGATACATAACCAAGGGCTAGTATAATGTCAGGCACAGAGTAAGTACTGGACATTTATTAGCCAACGAGCAGAGCCCTGAGGGTCTTCTGGATGAGGTTTTTTTTGTTTTTTTTTTTTATTTTTGGCTGCGTTTGGGTCTTCGTTGCTGCGTGCAGGCTTTCTCTAGTTGCAGCAAGCGGGGGCTACTCTTCTTTGCGGTGCGTGGGCTTCACACTGTCGTGGCTTCTTTTGTTGCGGAGCACAGACTCTAGGCACACGGACTCAGTAGTTGTGGCTCGTGGGCTCTAGAGTGCAGGCTCAGTAGTTGTGGCGCACGGGCTTAGTTGCTCTGAGGCATGTGGGATCTTCCCAGACCAAGGCTCGAACCCGTGTCCCCTGCATTGGCAGGCGGATTCCTAACCACTGAGCCACCAGGGAAGTCCCTGGACGAGTTTTCTTCTCACAGAATTCTCTGTTCCTCTAGTCATTGGTGAACCGGAACTCAGTACTGTCAGACCCTGGGCTGGACAGTCCTCGAACCTCCCCTGTGATCATGGCCCGTGTGGCCCAGCACCACAGGCGGCAGGGCTCGGATGCACTGGTTCCCCCCAGCAGTGACCAGGTGAGTGATCAGAGCCACCGTGCGCTTTTGCTTTCCCAGTTTTCAGAACTGGGTTACCCATATGTGGCCTTGAACGATAAGACTAAACCCTGTTTTGAGATAGACACTTACTAGAGGACAAATAGTAAAGGAAGAACATGGTATAAATGCATACATGGAAGTAAGGCTGTCTCAGTTTCTGGGTGAAGAGTCAGTGAATGCATCTGTAGGGAAGTGGTGTCCAAGGAGCAGATTGCTGGTCTTTCTTTTAATGTCTGTATAGAATGGGAAATAGGTTGGTTCAGCGTTTCTCCAGAATACTAATTTTCAATCTTCTCTTTCTTTAGCAAAGTCCTTTTCTTGAGCAAAATCTTATTATTTGGTACCCTAATACAGAAAACAAATAAATGCTTAGCTATCTGGGACTTTTCCTAATCAATCTCCCCACCTCAGCCCCCACCTCAGGGGCACTTCCCTGGAGCCCTAAGGTTCTGCAAAACCTGATTTGAAAGCCACTGCTTTCAAGGGTAGAACTAGGTCCAGGGGAGATTTCAGGAAGACAGTTTTTGGCTCCATGCAAAAAGCTTGCAAAGAATACGAGCTATCAGACAATGGAATGGGCTGACTTGAGAGCCAGGGAATTGCCTGTCATTGTTCAGGCAGAGGTTAGGTCATTCCTTGTTAGAGACCCTGGCAAGAAAGCTCCGAGTTTTGTAAAGCAGTGTTTCTTAAAATTCATCTGCTACCACCATAATTTTTTTTTCCATATCCTCATAGCAACTATATAATGTTACTTAATATTTTTCTTTAAGCTAGCTCACTTTTTAAAACTTAAATTTATTTTTAAAGGAAATTTGCCATTATATTAAAACCAACATCATATACCGTTTGATGCTCTAGTTCTCCCCATAGGATAGAGTTTAGTTACTTTCAGATCTTGGAGGGGGGAAAGGCAGGGAGTGGATCTCACATGTATTAAAATGCCTAGTGTACCAGCTGCTGTGCTAGGTCCTTTAGGAACAAATCTCATTTAATTCTTACCGCCAGAAAAGGAGATAGGCATTAGAATCTTCATTCAGTGAGAAAACTGAGGCAGAGAAAGGCTAAGGGACCATTCAGGGACTCAGCTTGCTAATGGCAGCATCAGACTAGAACTTAGTTTTCCTGAGCCCCAGTGCAGGGCTGCCTCCTGTCCTAGATGCTCTTTGATCACCCCTCCCACTCCTCCACCACCACCACCACCACTCCCCCTTAGTAGTACTACAGGGCCAAGGTCAGGCTGCCAGGCAAGGTCAGGTGCACATGGTGTTCTTAAGGGAGGTTTTCCTTTAGGTGGCTGATAGGAGCAGGTGTAGAGTAATTGGTCTTGGAGTCCTTTTCCTCCTTCTCTGAATTTGTTTCAACTTCTGAAAACTATTTAAGTTGTTATTTTTGAGTGATAAGAGCAAATATAGTATAGTTCCAGTTTCTTAATAATAATCTATGTTAGTAAGAGCAAAGGTGGAAACCTGTACTATACATGAAACTTGCAGCAGCTGGGGGGTGGAATCATAGGGAGTTCAGACTTTGTTATGTAATTCTGCAATGTTTGATTTTCTTATGATAAACATATTCTGCTTTTGCAATCAGAAAAACTGTATGTTTGTAAAGACTTTAAAAAAATAAATCCTCCCGCCCAAACAAGCAAAAACCTAGTGCTTTCAGGTTTCACTAGAGAGCCAAGTAGAGACAGAAGTGATCATCCCACACCCCCTGGGGATCCTGGATCCCAAGGGATTCAAAGACTAGGGTGTTTGTTAGGGGAGAGGAGGATACTCAGGATGTGTCTGAGGAATTCAGGTCCAGTACAACAGGCCTGACTCTGCAGCTTCGAACATGCCATTATAAGTGAGTGCTAGACTCTGATCTCTGAGATGCCTCCTGGGTCTCTCGAGTTCTGTACTCAGTCATTCTGAGCATAGAGTCTGTAAATACCCAGGAGAACAAAAATGAGTGAGGAGTGTCAGGGAGGAACCGTCAGGAAAAGCTCCTTGAGAAGGTGGAATAGGAGGGTATCTTGGGCCTGAGAAAAAGTAGGCATGAGAAGTGCCTCCTCCAGATGGGTTCCAGAGCACAGCCCTTGTTGGGGAATCACTGAAAATGAGGTAGAGTGAATTGAGTGAAAAATATAGTTGGTAGGAAATCTTTGAAAGCTCAAGGAACCTTTAGGAGAAAGGCTTGTCCATTGAAGCGTCTAAAACGTTTATACAGTATGAAATCTCTCATCAGACCTAATCGATGGCATAAGGGGGAAAGAGAGAAAGCCAAGCTGAGAAGCTTGGATTTTAGACTGGAAATGGGGAATCTACCATAGATTCTTGAGCAGGCAGGGGAAATGATGGGGACGGTGTTGGAGAAGGCAAAGCTCCATTCCCTTTTGCTCAAGGAGGCAGAGACGGACCACAGAGCTCTCCTCCAGCAGGGGTGGAAGGCACACGGTAACTGTAGAGGACCGCTGTGGAAGACACTAGGTTTGGAGGGCGTGTTTTTGGGGTGGGGGGGGGGTCTGTTGAGGAGAACAACAAAGCCCCCGCCCACCAGTCCAGCAGAAGCTCTAGGTTCTTATTTTGTGGGCTGACACTCCCTCCTCAGATCTTTCACAAACAGGAAGAGAGCACTTTCTCTCACTTCCGATCTTCATACGTCATGTGACCAGGCTGCTCTGAGTCTGCCCTGCCCCACCCAGAAGCAGTTGCCTCCTTGCAAGTGGAAATCATTTTTTCTGTTCTCTGAGATTTGGGGGGTGGTAGTGCGATGCCGGTGTTTACCAGCCCCGTGTGGCTTTCCCCTCCAGTACCATGCTGTCACTAACCAAACTCCACTGAGGGGGCTGGATCCCCTGTCCTCTGACCTCTCATCTCTACAACTCGCCTCTCTCCTCCAGGGTGTAGATCAAAGCCCAAAGCCTTTAATTATCGGCCCAGAGGAAGATTATGACCCGGGTTATTTCAACAACGAGGTAACAGTTCCCTGATTTTCTCCTTTCATCATCCTGTGTCGTACCTGCTGTCCTGGACTAGGAGCGGTTGGACTGGCACCAGCTGGGAGGGCGCGTGCGGGAGGGGCCGCACTTGTCAGCCCTGGCAGGCAGGGAGCATGGAGCTGAGCTGCGGCGGGCGGTGCTTCTCTGCCCCCCAGCCCTGCCCATCCTTCTGCCTTCCAGAGCGACATCATCTTCCAGGACTTTGAGAAACTTAAGTCACGGCCGGCTCACCTGGGGGTTTTTCTACGGTACATCTTCTCTCAGGCGGACCCCAGTCCACTGGTAAGTCGCAAGTGTCTGTCCCGACTGAGTGCCTGCTTGTGCTTGGCCTCTGTCCCTGCTCTCCAGATGTCGTAAGTCAGAGCCATGGTCATGGTCAGGCATCTCGAGGACAGAGACAGAACAGAAAAGAAGGTGCAACCTGGGTGGAAGGGATTCTTCACTGTTCACTGCATCGATAGCACAGGGAGGAGCAGGAAGAGCGAAGCCAAGAAAGCTGTCGTTCTGGGTCTGCTTGGAGGAGATGGTCTTTCTAGGTTTTTGGAATGAAGGTGGATACAGACCGACAGTGGGAAGTTGAGAGAGCAGCCCTTTGCGAATATACAGTGTTACTGCAAGAAAGCTTGGCAGAGGGGCAAGGTGCTAAAAGGTCTTCAGTCTGAAGGTGATGACGAGAAGCATCATGAGGGGATGGAGGTCGGGGTGCTCTGCGACAGTGCTCAGAGCCAGCAGCCTTACCAGCGTCTGTCGTTCTGCTCAGCTGCTTAGGAAGGGGGATGAAGGAGAGGGGCTGCTGTCATGTTCTCCAGAGTAAACTTCTTGCCCGTGGCATGCACTGCTGCTCTTCCTTTCCGGGGCTGCCACTGTTAGAAGCCAGAGTCAGCATCCATCTGCTCAACAGGTGTTCAGTGCACACCTGCGTGTACATCCCAAGCGCTGGTATCTCAGAAGCATTCCTGAATGAAGACGAGGCACAGCACAAAGAGAAATAAAACATGAACCCTTTCAAACAACAGATAAACAAGCACAAGACAAAATGTCAAGTGTGGAGAGGATACAGAGTTGAGGAGAGATTGCATTGGGGGAATATGTGTGCGCGCGCCAAGGGGTGGGGATAACTTACCACAGGTTTCTGAAACATGCTAAGCCAGGGTTTCTCAACCTCAGCACCACTGACCTTTGGAATTCTCTGTTGTGGGGTGCTGTCGTGTGCATGGCAGGATCTTTAGCTGCATCACTGGACTCCACCCAGTAGATGCCAGTAGCACCTCTCCAGATATAAATCAAAAATGCCTCCAGACATGACTAGCTGTGCCCTGGAGGGCAAAAGCACTCCTGGTTGAGAATCACTGCTCTGACCCATTTTCTCTCTCCCAGCTTTTCTACTTGTGTGCAGAAGTTTATCAGCAAACAAACCCCAAGGATTCCCGAAGCTTGGGAAAAGACATCTGGAATATTTTCCTAGAGAAAAATGCGGTAAGGCAGTCATAGACTGGATTACAGTTTTCAATTTTATTATATTGTTTGGACCATTCAGAGGCAGAGGAAAAACTAAGCAAAACACTCAGGCCAAATGGAGACAGATTTTTTTGTTCTTTTGGTTTTTTTTAATATTTATTTTATTTTTATGGCTGCGTCTGGTCTCAGTCGCGGCACGTGGGATCTTCATTGAGGCATGCGGGATCTTTTGTTGCGGCGTGCGGGCTCTTTGTTGCTGTGCGTGGGCTTCTCTCTAGTTGCGGCGTGCGAGCTCGGTAGTTGTGGCACGCGGGATTAGTTGCCCCGCGGCATGTGGGATCTTAGTTCCCCGACCAGGGGTCGAACCCACGTCCCCTGCGTTGGAAGGCGGATTTTTTACCACTGGACCACCAGGGAAGTCCCTGGAGACAGGTTCTTAAAGAGGATTCCTGGATTCTGTTCCTAGCTCCACTCTAAAGATTGATCTCCTCTCTGGACCTCTTTTGTCCACATGTAGCAAGGTAGAGTACACATTGCCTCTCTCTGAAATGTTTGGAGAAAAAGAACTTGCACCAAGTCCTAATTACTCTCCCCTGGATCAATGCCCTGGTTCCCTTCAACTCTCCTTGCCTTGCCCATCCCTGGGGTGAAGAAACAGAGGCCCAGAGACATCAGATGATAGAAATCAGTGAACCAAGAGGCAAGCCCAGATTTCTGAAGTTCAGCCTGACGTGCTCTTACTGCCCCAAGGCAGGGTTCAGAGGGAGGGGACCCCAGAGTGTCTGGGGTGCACGAGCACTCTGCATCTGGACATAGCTCCCAGGGACGTGTCAGGGATCCCGCTGGCGGCGGCACCTCGGCCTGCAGAGGGCAGTTCCCATCTTAGACTTTCTAAGCTGATCAACTAAACTAATTCCAAAATGACTTTATTCATCTGGCAGTAAGCTGCTAGGACTAATGAGACTGGGGAATAAACTGCTTTCCCTCAAGATTTTTATTTTTGCCCCCTTCGATGGGTCTTGAGTAAGGAGCTTAGAGCTGCCAGTTGTTCCCTGTTGGCTGTTATGGAACCACCCCAGTATCCAGCTGTCAGGTAGTTGTAAAGGAAAAGCCAGGCACTGTGCCCACGGGAAGACTTGGTAACATAAGGCCAGTTTTCCCTTGCGAGTGAAGGAGAGGGGAAGCCCATCAAATCGCCTCATAAAGATTTCTCCCATGCTGCTAAATTGGTACCAGTCCACTTTTTGGAACCTCTCCATTCCATGCATCTTGATGTCCTTGAAATAAGAGTGGGAAGAGTGCAGGTGCCACCCTCGGAGTATAGTCCCAACTTGCCTCGCCACCTCATATTCCACTTCTCAAATCCCGAGCCTAGAATTCAGTTGGAGAGAGGTGAGTGGAGGGTAGGGTAGTGTAGGGAAAGGGGGAGAGAAGGTAGTGTTCTGGAGCCCTCCTTGCCTCTGCACAGTATCTCCCACATCCCCTGGGGTGTGTGGATCTCACCACTTATGCCCCCACCCTTCTGTCTTTTAGCCTCTGAGAGTGAAGGTCCCAGAGATGTTACAGGCTGAAATTGGTAAGTTGGCTCCTAGGACGGTTAGTCTCCTCTTGGTGTCCATCTTGTGCTGGGCCCTCCGAAAGGGGCGGTGGGTCGGGGGGACATAGTCCCTGCCTTGGGCAGCTCTTCTCAGGGGGAAATAGGGACAGTTCCTCCAGAACTCCTCACGGTAGCTTATGGGCAAGCACAAACAGAACAGACCCTGCCTGGGAGCTTGTCGCGGGGAGACAAGACTTGGTTAGGAGACGGGGGTCGTTCCTGCCGACCTGCCATGTGACCTCTCTGGGCCTCAGTCGGCTCATGTGTACAGAGAGGAAATTGGATTCCTAAGCCTGGTCGATCATCAGGATCCCTTGGGGAATTCTTCTTTAAAAATACAGAAACCAGTGCCTCACTCCACCCACCCCACCTGCAGAGTCAGGATCTCTGGAGTATTTTTGTTCTTTTGGTTTTGTTTGTGTAAGTTCCTCAGCTCACACAGAGTGAGGAGCCAGGGAACTAAGCAGTTGCTGTGCTCCCTTCTCACTCCCAAGTCATGACTAGAAGAGCTGGGAGGTGGTATAAAGAGGACGTCAGTCTGAGAGTCTAATCATAGGAGCTTTCTAGGGGTAATAGTTTGAAGCTGCCTTGGAAAAGAGGTACTTTACAGGCCCAGATGATAGGAACGCTTATGGGCACAGGCAGAGGGTGAATGTAGGGACAGGAGAGGCACCTTCCAGTTTCTGGTGGGGAGTTAGGTTTCCTTGCCTTTTGCAGCCTTGCGAGCTAGCCCTGGGTCAGTGGAAGGAGAATGAGCCTCTCAGAGGTTTGCACATGATGTCAGAGGGCAGCAGCGTCTGGACACATCCAGAGAGGGACTTTAATATTTCCCCACTTGATGGAGTGTAGAACACCCTGAAAATGTTTCTGTCCTTGCCTTGGGACTTGGATGTCAGGATTCCAGTCCTGAATTCAGGAATGACCTGGTAGGGCCAGGCCTCCACTTCCCTTGGTTAACAGGAGGGCAGAAAGCCAGCTTCCCCTCCCGGTGCCCCAGGGAGCTAAGAGGCTTGAGGATGCTCAGCAGATATAACCTCCTCCTCCTGACATCCCTCCCCTGTCTCCCCTCGGCTCCCACCGCAGACCTGCGCCTGCGGAGCGGTGAGGACGTGCGCACTGTTCTCTGTGAGGCTCAGGAGGCAGCCATGCCAGAGATCCAGGAGCAGATCCATGACTACAGGTGCCCGGCGCCTCCCCTCCCGCTCTCTCCGCTGCCTCCTCACCCGTTTTCCTTCCCCTGCGGTGTGTGTGCATCTCTTGTGATGTGTGTATGTGTGCCTCACTCTCTGTCCAGCAGTGATGTACATGTGTTTCTTTCTCTGTGTGTCTCTCTGGCTCAGAACAAAGCGCACTCTGGGGCTGGGAAGCCTGTATGGTGAAAACGACCTGCTGGACCTGGATGGGGACCCTCTCCGCGAACGCCAGGTGGCAGAGAAGCAGCTGGCTGCCCTAGGAGACATTCTGTGAGTCTCCGATCCACTTCTGCCCCCTGAACATGCTGCACAGATTGACGTATTTTGTGGGTCTGTTTCCCAACCTCTCCCCCTCTTCCACTGCTTGCCTGATCCGTCTTCCCCTGAAAGATGGGGAGAGTCCAGCCCTCCTGCTTCATTTCTCAGGCTGGGGCTGCAGGAATTTCAAGGGAGTTGCAGAGCCTGGGGCTCCTGACAGTAGTTTGGTGATTATGACAAACCACGGGCTCCAGGAATGCAGGGAGCTTTCTGCTTCCCCTCCCTAGCCTCTTCTTGACGGTTCTCCCTTTTTGCTCTAAGGTCATATCTGATGCTGAGTGTGAGAACCACGCTGTGATTCTCCAGGGAATAAAGTTCCTTCAGGAGGCAGGTGGTTCATGGGAAATTGAACTATTTTTAACTAATCACATCAGAGGACTAGCCTAACTAAACTTACTAAGGAACTTCTGGCACAGCTGCTGTGGTTGCCTCTTTCCAGTCTTATTTTCTAAAAGTGTCCCAGGTGTCTGGGATGACTTTGTGGGGACACTTGCAGGCTTAGAGGTAGATTTTTCACCCCAGTACTTCTTTCCACTCAATAGTTGTATGACTCTTTTTTTTTTTTTTTTTTTTTTTTTTGGCTGCGCTGCAAGGCATGTGGGATCTTAGTTCCCCGACCGGGGATCAAACCTGTGCCCCCTGCAGTGGAAGCGCAGAGTCCTAACCACTGGATGGCCAGGGAATTCCCGAGTAGTTGTGTGACCTTGATCAAGCCATTTCATCTACCTTGGTATCATCTAAAATGACAGAGATTGGGCTAGATGATCTCAATAGTCTCTACTAACAGTGATATTTCAATCCAGCAAATTTCTGTGGAGTCCCCACTGATGCTAAGCACTGTTCTAGGCTCCTGGATACATTAGTAAACAAACAACAATGCTTGTGGGGCTTATGTTATTGTGGGAAGAGAAAGCAGTATATAATAAGTAAGTAAATTGTATACTATGTTAGAAAATAAGGCTGGAGGGAGGGAGGGATAGAGCAGGCTGAGGGGGGTCAGGAGCACCTGAGCTAGTGGGTTGCAATTTCAAATAGAGCCTCATCCAGAAAGTTACATTTGGGCAACTGAAGAAAGTGAGGGAGTCATCCTTGGAAATATCTCGGGGGAAGAGCATCCCAGGCGGAGGGAACAGCCAGAGCAAAGTAGGAATGTGCTTGACGTATTTGAGGAACAGTAGGAGACCGCTGTGGCCAGAGGAGATTGAGAAGCTCAGTGCTGAAGTCAGAGAGGTGACAAGAAGAGCAGCCTCGCAGAGCCTGTGGACTGTTTTAAGGTCTTCAGTTTTTTTCTCTCAGCGAATGAGGAGCCACTGGAGCTGTGAGAGACTCGAGGGTGGGTGGAGGGTGGTGGGAGAACAAGGAGGGGTTCCAAACAGGGAGATCAGTTACGGGAACCCACGCAGTAGGGCTCCTACCAGAGAACTGGCGACGGAGGGTGTGAAGAGAGGTCAGCTCCAAGTACATTTTGACAGTGGAACCAACAGGACGATTTCCTAAAAATTGTTGTATAGGATGTGAGAGAAAGGAAAACCAAGGAAGACTCCACAGTTCTTTACCTAAACAACTAAAAAGACAAAGGTGCCATCAGTCGAGTTAGGGACAATTGTGTGAGGGACAGTTTTGTGGTAGAAAACCAGGAGCTCAGTCTCGGACGTGTCAAAATCTGAGATCTTTAGACATCAAACTGGAGATTTGAGTAGACAACTGCATAGATGAATCTGGCATTTGACAAGAGATCCGGGTTGGAGATGAAACTAGATGAGGTCCCACAGGGAGGGCATATTCTTTGAAAACAACCCTCTGACCCTCAGCCAAACCCTGAATCTTTCCAGGCCTTAGTTTCCCTAGCAGTCAGATGGCACTAATCACCCCGACCATGCCAGGGATGGTGGCAAAACCTGACCGAGCCTATTCTGAGGTCGTAGGCACCACAGAGTTAGGTGGGGTTATTATTGACAGCACAGGCACCCTGCTTATAAAGGCTTCTATTTAAAAGAAGGAAGCGCTAGCCTCATTAAATGGAGATATGAGACCTATTATTTTGAGTGTAAATATTATACGTGTAAATAGCTTAGAATAGTGCCTGGCCCATGGTGAGCACGCAGTATTAGTGGCTGTTACCATTAACCTCTTTTAAATAGGTTCCTCTGAATCAGGTCTCAAGGTATATATCTCTGCGCCCTCACCTTCTTTCCTGTTGCCTCAGTGTCAGCCCAACCCTTCTAATTTAGTTCTAGGTGGACACAAAGAGGAGCCTCTTCCTCCATGATAGCTTCAGAGGCTGAAACAGATACCAAGCGAGAAGCTGTATTTGCCTCATTCCCCTTCCTTTTAGCTGGAAGGACACCATCATCATCATCACTCTGTGCTAACTGAGCCCCTCGGAGGAATGAGAACCCTCACCTCCTGAGCCCCAAGCTGGCTCCAGAGCTGAGACCAAGAGTCTGAGTCTGACCTTCTATCATCCTCCTCCCTTTCCTCACCCGCTCCCTTCCTCTAGGGAAGAACTTACCCTCCTCCCAGTCTTGCACAGGCCGAAGAACCTCTGCCTTTGCAGTCTGCGTCATCTGTTCTTTCTTTTGTTCCAGGTCCAAATACGAGGAAGACAGGAGGTGAGTGAGTCTGTGTGGCTGAATCAAGGTGAGAAGGAGTGGGGTTGAGCTACTGGGCGTTGCATCTCTGCCAATCATAGGGGAGTCCCTAGCTTCAGAGGATCGCCGTCTGTCCAAGTTTAGTTTCCAGATGTCTGTGTAACCACCAGGAGGTCACGAGGCCCAGGCCCTGATACTCGGGGATCACTGCCTGGGACGTGGGTCTGCTCCTCAGTGTGAAGACACCAAGCTGCCAGCACTCCCATTCCTGGCCTCCTCTTCTCCACCCACATTAGCCCTGTGTCTGCCTCCCCACTTCTTTCTCGTAAACCACCGAAAGAAGGAGCAGTGATAGAATCAGCCTGTGTTAGCAGCACCTGCAGAGGGGAGCTAGGGTACAATACATTTCCTCTGTTGGCACATTTTTTTTTTCCTTGAAGCCTATATACATGTCTCTTTGTTTCTCAGTAGCCAGTGTTAAAGTGAGTATGCATTCCTTGAGCATACACGCACTCAATAAGGGAGAGAAGATGGGGTTAGAAGGCTGTTTCAGAGAAGACGAAAGCCAGGGCCGAAACATTTGCTTCATTGAATCCACAAAGTGGATAATCTGTCTACCGAATTGAGAGGCAAATACAGTTTTAAACACAGAGCTCTGTACAGTTTCATCTGTGGCAGTTGGAAGCTACTTGACAGATCATTTCCATCTCTTTTTCTCCTTGTACTTGGGGTGGGTGGTGGCAAAGGCAGCTTACCTGGACTTGCAGGGGCCAGCTGGCATTTCTCCGCATCCCTTTGCCACCCCACCTCTGTGTATATGCCTGAGGACATTAGCTGTGGGCCTCAGCTGTCGTCGCCCACAGCTTAGTTGCTTATGTTTTGGTGAACTGACGCGTCCTCCCACTGGCCACCGTCCCCTCGTTAGGAAGCGGTCTGCGTAGGAAAACAATGCGATTTCTTCTGGGAGTCATGCCAGCCAAGGCTTTTCTCCAGCTTCTGCCTGCTGTCCCACCTGAATATTCTGGGCCTCCCTCTGAATGCCCTGGCCCTTCGCCACCCCGCTGGGTGGTGGTGAGGAGCTTGTGTGAAGCAGAGTCCCAGCCCTTCCACCTGCCGGCGCTTTCCGATTCACCGCCCCCATTCCTCTTTTACAGTGCCCCCATGGACTTCGCCCTCAATACCTACATGAGCCACGCGGGCATCCGTCTTCGAGAAGCACGACCTTCCAACACGGCGGAAAAGGCCCAGTCCGCTCCTGACAAGGACAAGTGGCTGCCC
Source organism: Balaenoptera ricei (assembly GCF_028023285.1). NCBI lineage: Eukaryota > Metazoa > Chordata > Mammalia > Artiodactyla > Balaenopteridae > Balaenoptera > Balaenoptera ricei. Next base: position 114,483,911 of record NC_082639.1, on the reverse strand, counting down.
TTCTTCCCGAAGACCAAGAAGGTGACAGAGCTCCCCTAGAAAGAATCATCTCTTGGCACGGTTCCTGCGCTGAGGCAGACCAGGAGAGTCATTGAGAATCCCCAAACTAGAGCAGCCCTCTCCCTCCCTCCAGTCCCAGACCAGAAGCAGATGTGCTAGGTCAGATACAAGCATGAGTCTGCTTTCCGGTTGCTTGTTTAGGGCTAGTCATAGAGGCAGTAGCATGGTGGCCAGTGGCCCAGTCTGGGTACTGGGACCTTCTCCAAACCCTGGTGTCTCTTATCTCAGCAGAGCAGCAATGCCAAGAAAGAAAAGGATGCCTTGGAGGACAAGAAGCGAAACCCCATCCTCAAGTACATCGGGAAGCCCAAAAGCTCCTCCCAGAGCAGTGAGTATTTGGGGAGCAAAGCCTTGGACAGGGACCTCGGCCCCTTCACAGGCCAGCATGTTGGCAGAGGGCCTTCCTGTGCTTCTGGCAGCCAAAGGCCCAAACAAACTCTGAGGTCGCAGCTTCCTCTCGGTGCTACTGCGTTCTCCCCTTGCCACACCCAGTGACGGCTCCTGAGGTACAGGGAACTGCTTCAGAGCCAAGGAGGCCGAGCCAGTCCCTGGGTCTAGGAACTCAGAGGCAGTTGTAGATACTGAACAGCCGTGCAGAGGAGTATCTCCCCCTTGGCAAGATTGCCCTGTTGACAGTCAATGCCTCCTTCACCTTCATCCATGGACTTGTCTGTCCTCCTGAGGGCCTGTGTGTTGGGAGCAATTATGGGCCCTTGATGGAGGGTTTCAATTAAGCGGAACTAGGTGGAAAGGGAGCAGGTTTGGGACCCAGAGGCTCCCCTCATGCCATCAGTAATGCAGACCTCCATGGGTCACCGATCTCTTCCCAGTTGTGTGTCATCTGTCTGGACATTGCTGCTGGCCCTCCCAGTCATTATCGTAACACCCCAGTGTTAGTCTTGGGAACCTGGGAAGGGCCATGGCATGGGCCTCCTGCCTTTCCTGAAACTGCTGCCTTGGGGGAAGGGGAGAGGAGGGGACTCTACTAGATCAGCCCTGATTTTTGCCACTACCTTTCATTTTCCAGCTTGATGTAATTTTTATTTTGACTCTTGAAACATTAATTTGACTTTTCATGGTTTACTTTTGTTTTTGTTTGTTTTCTTTTAGCATTTCATATTCCCTTGTCCCCTGTGGAAGGTAAAAGGACCATTTTCTTTGGGTTTTTCTTTGCATTAGCATTGAGTTTCCATTTCCCAAGTCCTGTCTGCCCTTCTTCCCCTCTCCTTCATCGCCTCCTGTCCTGGCTCTCTTTCCTCCCTCCCTTTCCTCACTCCATTACTCTTGTATGTTCCTCCATGCTGCTAAAGCTCCCCATGACACAAACGCCTGCTCAGGGATGCCTGCCCAGGGGCTTCTGCCCTCACGCTGGGTGCAGGACTCTGCCCGCCTAAGGCAGGGCGGGAGGGGCCGGGGCACTGCCCCCCGCCACCGTGCAGCTCCTCCTGGCAATGCTGGCAGAGGCCAGTTTCTAGGCCCTCCAAGACTGGTCCACGGCCTGCGGCCTTTTTCTCATTCTGTCAGCTCTCTGTGAATGTGGCTCCAAAAGGCCAGGGCTCTATGTAAATGAGGGAAACCCTCGCATGTTGAAATGTCCCGTACAAGTTCCTCAGATTTTTGTTTTCAATTGAAATAATAATAAAATCCTCAGTTTTGAATGTTATATGGGGTTGTTTTTAGTACCTAATGGGTCTTCAGCAGTTTTGCCTTGGGGTGTTTTCATTTCTATCATCTCCTTTGTTTAAGTCCTTCACTGTAGCACCTTCATCTCCTGACTCTTACCTTTGCCAGCACAGCGTCACTGCAACAGTTAAAGAGAATGACCCTAACGTATGTATGTTAGAGGCCTAATATCTTCTAGAATCTATGTATCAAAAATAAATACATATATAACAGACATTAACCCAGAGGAGCTTAGAACCTAGGACTGGGCAGGTTCATTTCCCATCAGTGAGGTCCATATGGATACGATTAAAGTGATTAATATTTTCTAGGTTCTGTAGTAAATCAAGGGGAGAGGTAGCAGTGAGATGCAATCAGGAAATTAATCTGTTGCTAGAATTCACTTTATATAAAGTGACAATTAAAAATAATGATTTTCAAAATTATTTTTAAAGTTAAATTCCTAGACTTGTTATGCTATTTTAAACAATATAAGTAAAGAAATATTAGGGGGAAAAAAGTCTATTAAACAATGGAAAAAATAAAAGAATGGCCTTGAAACCCAGGCCCTTAGTTTTTAACACATACTTCCTCCCATCCACCCTGCCCGAGGCAGGCATGAGGCAAGCAGCAGGCCTGAGACCGAGCAGCCCTGCCCAAGCTGCTTGCTTTGTGTCAGCCTGAGAGGGAACAGGAACACCCAGGGTAGGGTTGCTGATCCCAAGAGAGGATAAGGATGCTGGATATTCACCATCTCTTTGAGTCATATCTTTCTATTGTCATTTCATGGTTTGATTTGATGTTCTCAAGTTCCCAGGACATCAGACAAGTCTGTATGCGTATCTAAAGACCAAACACCCACCAAAGCTAGAAAGCCTCAGTATTGAGAACCTTGCTGTTTAGGATCATCAGCTATTGCCCCTGTTTATTAGTGAAAGTATCTGATTGTTAGTGACATATAATTCACTTTTATTTAGTTTCATTGTTATTCAGAGAATGGAGGAAGGGAGAGCAAACGTTACTGATGAAAACCTTGCCCTTTTCAAAAACGCGTTCCTTTCTGCGTGTCTTTTTCCCCTGTTACTCTGGGTTATTCAGTTATACCAAATCTCAGGGCCACACCTGTTCCTTGTCACAGCTAGGGTGTAACTATATCCCAAGAACTGGGCCTTTTCCAAGTGGCCCATGGGAGAGGGAACAATGGGCTCTGCCCGGAGGCATTCTATTATAGGACGTTCCCAGGCTCCCACGTCATCACCCAGCCAGGGGTGCTCCGGCCTGTGGCAGCACAGCTGACCCTCCCTGGCTGCTGCAGTTGCCCCAGGGCCCAGATGCACATTCAGTCTGGGACAGGCAGATCTGACTCTAATCTCCAAAACGGGAGTGATGATAACAGTCCCTACTCCTAACACATGTACACAGCCACCTATTCTGCAGTTTTAGAAAAACATTACCTGCCTAAAGGATATGAAATTGTGAGCTTTGAAGAGACCAGCTGAATGCTTTTCTGTTTCCTCTGGCTTGGAAATTTTCTTACGAATCTCAAGTTTAGAATACACAGGGAGATTTATAAGTTTGTCTATGTCGATGTCAGAATCTCTGGTTAGTGTGGTTAGGACCAGGGCCTGGCGCCCGGGGCTGTTTGTCTTGCCTTCCCCATCCCATTATCCTTCCTATTGGTCCGGGCAGAGCAGCATCTTTAGCCCAACTCCTGTTCTGACATCCTGGACCTGGAGCTGAGCTAATCGACTTTGAAGATAGGAGCCACGGAGCCCCTGGGCCTGAGCTTTCTTCTCCAGGGTCTCCGCATGGCATCACCTACGCCTTTTTACTAAACTCTTACCTGCCCTCTCTGCTTTGAACAAGAACAGCTCTCTTTCGTCTTAGCTTTGAAAAGCATCTGGAATTTGAATGCCAGAGAGTGACATCTCTCCTCTGTTCCTCCTAAGAACCCCCTCACTGTTAACGGAGGGTCTGATTCTTTAATGATGGAGAGGAAGAGGTGGGGGTGAGGGCAGAAAGAACAGAAAGGAGAGTCAAGGAAAACCAGAAATAGTGAACTCTAAAAGTAGTATAAATTTGAAAAGTGCTTGGTGAATTTGGCAACCCAAATTATACCAAGGTTGATGTGTTTTTGGTCTTCCTGGCTAATTTTTTTTAACACATATATGGCTCTTGGGAATAACCTAGTAACGATTCTCAAGCATGAGAATCACTGTAATAAAGAGCGGGAGAGGCAAAAGAAATATCCATAGCAAATGCACTTTCACACCCTCTCGTTTTGCATCTGAGGAAAGAGTAGCCCCCAGGAAGGTGGAGGGACTGCCCGTGCCACGCCCCACAGTAGAAGAGCCAGGGCTCATATCACGTCTCCTGACCCTCAGCCCCATGCTGTTCTCATCCATGCTTGCTCATCGCTGTCTTCTGGGCTGGAGGGGAGCGAGGGCCCCGAGAAGTCATCCCTGAACAGAAGGCAGAGTATCTTTCATTATCTTGTTTCTGCTTCCAGTCAAACCAGGCAACGTGAGGAACATCATTCAGCACTTTGAGAACAACCAGCAGTACGATGCCCCGGAACCTGGGACGCAGCGACTCTCAACGGGAAGCTTTCCCGAGGACCTGCTGGAGAGCGACAGGTAGCAGTGGCTGGATGGGGCCTGCTGGCTGCCCAGGGAGGGGAGCGTGGGCAGGGTTCAGGGCTAAGGTTCAGTGCCAGCTACTTTACCCCCGACTAGACTGTAAGGCTCCCACTATAGAGCTCTCTCCCTCTCCCCCAACCTTCCCGCCTGGGTATGTTCAGAAGAAGACATACTATGTGTTGGTGATCAGAGGCCAGCGGGAGAGAGAGCAGGGCCCCTGACCTTCCAGTCCAAGAACCATATGCCTTTAAAATTTCCTTTGGATTCACCCCCTGGCCACTCCGTAGCCTCCACCCCAAGAATGAGCTAGATTATGTTATAAAGCAGCTAGTCAGGAAACCCTAAATGACAAGGCTAGACAAGAGTACAGAGTGGGGCGAAGGGAAATCCTGGGCAATAAGGAAGTCAGGCTAAAGACAGTCTGTGGCGCCCGTGAAGAAGAGAGCTAGAGATGAGGTTCTGCTGGCTGCTTTAAAGGCAGACGGTGTAACTTGGGCATCAGATGTACATCTCAGCGAAGAAATAGAAAGGTCATTGATTCAAAACAAACTGCTCTTCTTTCAAGAAGAAAACGGGGAATGGAGGCTGTGACGTTGCTCACATTCTCCATCTTGGGCCGGATTCTAAGAAGAACCCTTCTCTGGTGGTGACATGTACTCTTAGACTTGCTCTTGACTGTGGCATGACAGCCATCAAGTCACGTCTAAAATTCTGCAGCCAGCACTTAAAGTGAAAACTGCCTGTAGTCAGAAACATCCTTGCAAATTCCTTAAGCCACACTTGAGGTACAGTAAATGTGGTCTTATGTATACAAAAATAGTTCTTGTGTACACTGCCGAGCTGGACTAAAGGCAGACCCAAAGGCAAGTCAGCATGTAACAGCCTGATTAGTCAAACCATTTTACCCCTGAAGTAACTAATTACCAAACTGTAAGTCAAACGTTCCTGCTTGTATGCAGGGTTACTCCTTTCTGTTTATACTAAGCCTTTATAAGCTTAATACTCATTAAAAGATTTTGCCATACTGAGAATTAACAAAGATTTAGGTAAGATAAAGGTTAGATTTGTACTGGGGTCAGAGGTTGAGTTCTAATATTACTGAGTAAATTAAATATACAAATTATATGATTGCTGGGGTAGGTGTGATCCTACAGATGTATCAAATGCACAATTATAAGATATACTATCAACATTTTGAGGAAATATTTGAGACCATTTATAAACGTATTCTTCAAGTTGTTAGGTAAATTTGCCCTGAGACATTCACTGGGATTCTAAATCTACTCTCAGCAGAAGCCTTTGGGTTTGATGGTTTTGAGTTCACTGACAATCTTAGAAGAAATGGCATCGGCAGCACGGTGGGTCAGAGGTTGTCGTAGAAACTAAACAGGTATAAGAAGCCCCCAATTCTAGACAGCAATAGTCTAGGAATTTTTGGCCAGAGGTGGGTTGTATGCCTCACTTCTTGGTGGGATCATTACTCACTTCTGGGTACTTGAAAGAAGCCCCAGGAACCTCATTGCATGAGGTTTGTTGTGGTGCTAAAGTGACCCATTGTGGGGCACTGGTGAAAGTGTTTTGAGTTAGTCTGTGTTGGAATTCTTCTGTCAGACTTCAAGGGGTGAGTTCAGTAGGGCATCAGCTGGCAGTATGGTTTCTAACCCTGCAGGCGAACCCTCAGGACCTGGGCAGGGGAGCAGCATTTGGATCCTCTGGCAGTTCAGAGAGACTTGATGAATGGAGACCAAGCCATTTGGCTCCTTCTCTGCAGCAACCTGCTGTGCTATTAAGAGCTCTCCAGACTCTCTAGGCCTTCTGTGGTCCTAGAGGCAGAGCAGGATGTAGATTAGTAATAATGTCAGCAAAGAACTAGCCCAGCAGGACCGTGGGGGGAGGCACCATCCTGGGGCAGCTAGGGGTCAGAGATGCCAGCTGTCACAGGGCTGAGGCACTGCAGGACTCGAAAAAGAGCAACACCTAGTCGTCAGCATCTCGTCAAGCCCCACAGACACTCAGGGGCCAAGCATGGTAGGCCAGGGAGCGGGTCCTGCCCATCAGTAAACAGGCCCCTGTAAGCACCCTTCCAAGCTGGGCTGCTCCTGAGAGGGGACTGGAAGCCTAGGAAGGGTGCTGTCCGGATAAGAATGGAAGAAATCCACAGTCCACATCACAGCTGGAGGGGTGGGAATTCAACAGCGGATAGAATTTTCTGACAGGCAGTGTGGAGAATACTAAAGAGTGTGTGAAGATGGTGCTTTCACTTCCCTCTTAAAAGATCTTGTAAAAGGAGAGATCCGCCTCAAGCAGAGTCCAGGGTGGGAGCCGACCTGTTCCAAAGCAGAGGGCCCGATGAGCTGGCCACGAGATGGCCAGGGGCAGGGAAGGTGGGACCTTGTTGTCCCTGATGAGGGACTTTGGTGTCCACAGCTTTCCTGACGGGGACTTGGGGTCTTTGGCATCCAGACACCCCACAAGTCTGATTCAGTTAGTCCCAGATTTCACCTTCCTGTTGGGATCCCTTCCTGACCAGTCACAGGGAAGCTGAGAGGCTCTGTCCATCCAGCTGGGCTGGGGAAAGGAAGGATTTTGTAGCAGAAGTGGTTTGTCACTGAGCAGCGTCTGCCACCGGGAGTTGGGACCCTTTGGGTCTGGTGTTTGGGGTGGAAGCCTGCGGCGCTGAGGCACCCCTGAGATGGGGCAGCAGGTCAAAGCTGGCCAGATGTAAGACGCCAAGGTCTTTTGCCCTCTCCATCCAGTTCTCGCTCAGAGATTCGCCTGGGCCGCTCTGAGAGCCTGAAGGGCCGGGAGGAGATGAAGCGGTCCCGGAAGGCAGAGAACGTGCCCCGTTCTCGCAGCGACGTGGACATGGACGCGGCCGCAGAGGCCGCCCGCCTCCACCAGTCAGCCTCGTCCTCCGCCTCCAGCCTCTCCACCAGGTGGGCGGGGCTCAGGGGCTCAGCCCGCTGATATCTTGGGGGCCGGGCAGGAGCAGAGGGTTGCTGAGAGTTGACATTCTCTCCACAGGTCTCTTGAGAACCCAACCCCTCCCTTCACCCCCAAAATGGGCCGCAGGTGAGCGATGGGTGCCATAGCGCCTCTGTTAGGTGTCCGTGCCCCAGCCATGCTCAGCTGCCCCCGCTCCCCTTCCAGGGGCCGGTTGGTGGTGCAGCTCCTCTTCGTGGCCTGCTGGCTTCCCATGGGCCCCGGGCGGTGGGCAGGAGGCGGAGGGACAAACCCCGTGTTTGAGTTTTTCCTCCGTGTGACGCTGAGCTGCCTGTTTTCCCCCAGGAGCATTGAGTCCCCCAGCTTGGGGTTCTGCACAGATGCCCTCCTCCCCAACCTCCTAGAAGATGATCTGGGCCAGCTGTCTGACCTGGAGCCAGAGCCCGACGCCCAAAACTGGCAGCATACAGTGGGCAAGGATGTGGTGGCTGGGCTAAGCCAGAGGGAGATTGACCGGCAGGAGGTCATCAACGGTGAGACTCAGGGGGGAACAGGTGCAGAGCGCCTCAGGTGCAGATGGTGGTAGAGAAAATAGTGGGGGGCCTGGGGGCGAGAGCGGCCACGTTGTGGTTCCTGTAAGGGCCACCTCAGTTCTGGCCCCTGGGGAGAGAGAAGTTGACACACCATCTGAAACCAGCACCAAAGGTGGTTGGGAGGTCCCGTTAGTGATGAGATCCTTGCTGACGGGTCTTCCCGCTGTCTTTCTGCCCCTTCCCGTCACTACCCCCGCTCAGAGCTGTTTGTGACAGAAGCTTCCCACCTGCGCACACTCCGGGTGCTGGACCTGATCTTCTACCAGCGGATGAAGAAGGAGGGCCTGCTGCCCCGGGAGGAGCTGGTGCGGCTCTTCCCCAACCTGCCCGAGCTCGTCGAGATCCACAGTGAGGAGCCCACCCCGCCCGCCCCCTTCCCTGGCCAGCCTTCAGGTTTCTGCCCCAGCTCTGCCCGCATGCCAGGACCCCCCGAGCAGATAGCCCCCAGCAGCCCTCTTTGGCGAGAGAACCTGATATGCAGCCTGAACATCAACATTCCAGTCCCCCCACAAGCGAAATGACTGGAGACCCTGCCCCATGGCCCTGCCCTCAGATCCCTCTTCTCTCGTCATGAAGGGCCTGGCCATGCGGCCCAACCCCAGGCACTTCTGTCTTTTCTCCTTGCCCCAGATTCCTGGTGTGAAGCCATGAGGAAGCTCCGGGAGGAGGGCCCCATCATCAAAGAAGTCAGTGACCTCATGCTGGCTCGGGTATGGCTGCCCAGGCCTGGAGGAGGCGGCAGAGGAGGTGGGGGGAGCGGTCCCAGGCAGGGGTGTGAGGCCGGGGCCGTGTGGTGTCCCTTCTGCCTCTCAGTTCGATGGCCCCGCCCGGGAGGAGCTGCAGCAGGTGGCCGCGCAGTTCTGCTCCTATCAGTCCATCGCCCTGGAGCTGATCAAGACCAGGCAGCGCAAGGAGAGCCGGTTCCAGCTCTTCATGCAGGTACGCTCGGCCTCCCCTCGTCGCCACCGAGAGCAGCCAGTTCAGTCCTAGCTCACTAAGGCTGAGGGGGACAGTTAACCGGGTTCACCCACAATCTCCCGGACTCCCCTCTTGGCCCCCAGCTCCAGGCGCTTGGCCTCTTCTCTCTACAGGGGAGGGTAAACGGCAACTTTCTGCTCCATCCACACCCTCCCCAACGCCCCCTCTTCAGAAACACTGACACATACTCGCTCTCAAGACGGAGGCGCTGGACTGGCCGTCAGAAGGCCCCGCTCACCTACCAGTGCCTGTATTTACTTAGATGGATCTCAGTTTCCTTGTCTATAAAGTGGGAATACTACCTGCTTTATGTGGCTTATTTGACCACATCCCCTTCGGCTCCGTGTCCTGAGCTCACAGCCAGCTCATAATCCAGGCTGACGTCTTCCTCTGTTCCTCCTTCTGTCTAGGAGGCTGAGAGCCACCCTCAGTGCCGACGGCTGCAGCTTAGAGACCTCATCATCTCTGAGATGCAGCGGCTCACCAAGTACCCACTGCTGCTGGAGAACATCATCAAGCACACGGAGGGTAGGGCTCACAGAAGGCTGGCGTTGGGAGGCAGCAGCCCGCAGCTCAGACCCTGGTTCTAGTACTGACTTGCTTCGTGTCCTTAGCAAGTCACTTGACCTCTCTGGTCTTCAGGTCTTCATCCTTGTGTTGTTATGTTCAGTCTCAAAGAAGGTAACGATTGTAAATGTGCTTTGGCAAAACTAAGGTGCTCAGCAGCAGGAGGAGGTAAGGGCTGCCGCTGGCCTGTGTGTGGCCTCTGTGCAGATCAGAGGGAAGCATCTGAGTGACACAGGTTAGCGCACAGAGGGCACCTTGGCTCCTCTGAGGATCATGGTCCCACGCCAGAGGCTGTGGCTGGATTTTAGCCCTGTTGATCCCCCTGCTGGACATCTCTGTGCGATGCACAAAAGATACAGCCATGCGTGCTTACTCCACAGGAGTAGGGGACCATGCTGAATAGGGGGGTCTAACCCCAGGTTGTCACTGTCCCTGGGATTCTGAGCAGCTCTCACCACCCTCAAGTTTGGGATGTTGGCGTCAGCGTGTAGAAGTGGGAAGAACCACAACCTGATTTGAACAGGTGTTCCTAGAGGGAGACACCATCACTGTCATCACCTGCAGTCCCTGTCTCCGCTCCTGTCCTCCACACCCGTAGAGTGGCTGTGGTCTAGGCAGGAATTCCCAAGGGCTATCAGTGTCTTCAGAGCCGTGGTCTGAAACCTGAGGACCCTCAGTATAAGTCATCCTTACGATTGAGGTCCAAGTTAGGCAAGGGTGGCGTGTCTACACCCATCCCTGCTGGTTGGCGACTGGCCAGTGGCTGTTGGTAGCCAGGCACTCTCGGGCTCTGACAGACTTCTCAGGCAGGAGCCCTCACCACCTCCTCTCTGTGCCATGGGTAGGTGGCACCTCTGAGCACGAGAAACTCTGCCGGGCCCGGGATCAGTGCCGGGAAATTCTCAAGTACGTGAATGAAGCAGTGAAGCAGACAGAGAACCAGCACCGTCTAGAGGGCTACCAGAAACGCCTGGACACCACGTCCCTGGAGAGGGCCAGCAACCCCCTGGCAGCGGAGTTCAAGGTAGGAGGCTGAGGCTGCAGCGTCGTCAGCCCCACATGTGCTCCGGTCAGGACCTGGAGAAGGTGGAGGGGAGGAGACCTGGGCCTGTCTGTGATAGGATGGCGCTATGGGGGCCCTGGAATACACACAGCCCCGGTTACCATTGTCACCCCATCCCGAGATAGACAAGGGCAGACAGCCCTACCATAAAGGCTAGATGTTTGAACTCAGTCTGGGAGAGCAGGGGATGGGAGTAAACTCAAGGTAAAGGTGAAGGTCATTTGGGAGAACATAAAGCTGAGGGAAAGGGCAGGTAAAGCAGAGTGACCCTAGGAGAGTACACAGCATGTAGTAGGGGATAGAGAGACCCCTGCCATAACCATCGGCATATCCCCCAGCACAGCACGTAGCACGTGACTTTGTAGTTGCCTTTTTACTTGTCTGCATCCCCCACAGGAGTGTGAGGGCAAGGACTACTCTTGTTCACCACTGATGCCCAGCACCTTAGCACAGTGCCTAGGTTTTCAGATACTTGTTGAATAAATGGTGTCTCCTTAACAGAGTCTGGATCTTACAACCAGAAAGATGATCCATGAGGGGCCCCTGACCTGGAGGATCAGCAAGGATAAGACCTTGGGTAAGTGCCAGGGGACTGGGGCCAAGAGGGAATCTAGGGCACTGCCCCTGGGCTCTTCCCTCTCTGGATCATAAGCCCTGTACCCGGTGCTCTAAAGGGATGGTAAGGAGGCAGCTTGAAACACGACTGGGGATGAGAGCTCAGGGCTCCTTAAGCACAGCATGGGGAGGAAGGACCAAAAACAAAGCAGTCAGAGGTCACCAGACTCCAGGGCTTCCTAGATCCTGGAGATGACTATCCAAGAGCCTCTGGTACCCCATGTGTTAATGGGGGATGAGTGGGCAACAGAGAACACCTCACCAGCACCACACCCCTCCAGACCTCCACGTGCTGCTGCTGGAGGACCTCCTCGTGCTGCTGCAGAAACAGGATGAGAAGCTGCTGCTGAAGTGCCACAGCAAGACAGCCGTGGGCTCCTCGGACAGCAAGCAGACCTTCAGCCCGGTGCTCAAGCTCAATGCCGTGCTCGTCCGCTCCGTGGCCACAGGTACCCGTGAGGAGACAGTCCCAGCCGGCCCACGCCCCGGGGCCATGAGCCCTGTTACTCGTGTCCAGCGAGCACTGGGTGATGCGGGGCCGATCTGGGGCTGTACAGAGCTTATCAGCCCACCTGTGTTCCTTTCCTCCTAGCCCTGACTCATTGAAGCAGGAGGATGTGGTCCAGCGTGGCGTAGGGTGATGGGTAGGATGGGGACCACGATGAGGGAGGACAGCGTGGTTCAGGCAGGATGGGATGTGGGCGCTGGGGATGAGGTAGCAGGATTGGGCAGAGAAAAGCAGGACAACCCTTCCTGCTGCAAAAGTGACGGGCAGAGCTCGCTTTCAGAAGACGGACAAACCCACAGTCCAGAGCCTGGTCCAGTGCTCAGAGCATTTCCGTGAGAAGCAGAGTGTGTACAAGAAGGGCTCTGGAGCAAGAGCCAGGCAACCAAATTCTCTGGGCTCGCTTTCTTCATCTATAACATGGGGGGTGATATCTGTCTCTTGGAGGGGGGGTGTAAAGGGAGGATGGGTATGATGTAGTTTTATAAACCTTAAGCTCCATACACCCCTCAGCCTTCGCTGTTTGGAAAGCGAGAGGTAATGGTGGCTGTGAAGATGGTATTAGGGGACCCAGAATTGCCTCTGTCCTCTTTGTAAGCGAGCCCCAAGTGGTTCTGAGGACCCAGGTCCGTCTGGTGCTGCATTCCTCAGCTGGTTGAGGGTGAGGACTTCAAGTCCGCACTCTGTCGCCTTGGCTCAGGCTGCAGTCATGCCTCTGCCACCCCCAATGCAGACCCTTCTGCCTTCTCTCTCTCACACAGATAAACGGGCCTTCTTCATTATCTGTACCTCCGAGCTGGGCCCACCCCAGATCTACGAGCTGGTGGCATTGACGTCATCAGACAAGAACACGTGAGGATTGCCTGATGGGGGGGGCGGTCCCACATAACTGCCGTCCCCTTGGGACCAGGGTGGTGTATGAGGATGTGGACAGGGAGGCCAGGGCTGCACCCCAGAGCATTCACAGGACGGGGCCTTGAGGGGAAGTGGGAGATAAGACAGGAGTAGAGAGGTTTACGGTGTCACCGCCCCTGACCCCATGAGCAGGCCTGCCCTAGGGAGGAGGAGTCCCCAGCAGTCTTCCAGCCTTTCTGAGGCTGCTTTCCTTTCTCTGGCCCCCCTCCTTTCCCCTGGGGTTTTTCTTCCCTTCCCTCATCAAGCATTGCAAATGCCCACATTCTTCAAAGGCGTTTGCCTCCGGGACCCTCATCCCCACCCAGGGCATTCTCTCACCCGTATTCCCGACAGTGGCCACCCAGAGGCAGCGTGGCACGGTGGGAGGAGATAGGTTGAGTCAGGCAGTTTCTCAGGCTCCAGGTTTTCATCTGCGAAATGTGGATAATGCTACCTCTTGAGAGTTATTTTGAGAGAAAGAAGAGATATAGAGGGACTTCCCTGGTGGCGCAGTGGTTAAGAATCCGCCTGCCAATGCAGGGGACACAGGTTCGAGCCCTGGTCCGGGAAGATCCCACATGCCGCAGAGCAACTAAGCCCGCGAGCCACAACTACTGAAGCCTGTGCGCCTAGAGCCCGCGAGCCACAACTACTGAAGCCCGTGCGCCTAGAGCCCGTGCTCCGCAACAAGAGAAGCTGCTGCAATGAGAAGTCCGCACACCACAACGAAGAGTAGCCCCCGCTCGCCGCAACCAGAGAAAACCCACACACAGCAACTAAGACCCAACACAGCCAAAAATTAATTAATTTTAAAAAGAGAGAGATATAGAATGCTTAGCACAACGAGTAACAGAGAGTTGGTGTTCAGTAATTGGTAGCTGCGAGTAATGTAACCCAATGTGAGCATCCAGTCGGGACTGCAAGGAAGGGGGGACCCCGCTGGGCAGAGGGGGTCCTCAGAGCAGGGCCTGGCGAAGGGCTTCGCAGCTCTGGCGCAGGGGGTCGGTAAGGGGAGAGGCTGTGTGCCTCGGTCCTGTTCTCACCACCAGTCCTCTCTGTTCCCGCTGAGCAACAGATGGATGGAGCTCTTAGAAGAGGCCGTGCGGAATGCCACCAGGCACCCTGGAGCCGCCCCAAAGCCCGTCCACCCGCCGCCCTCAGGCCCCCAGGAGCCAGCCCACCAGAGCCCCACGCCCAGCAGGTGCTTAGCCCTCCAGGCCCCCTCACCATCCCCACTCCAGGCCACTTGTTTGCTGCTTCTAAGCCCTTCACCCCCGGGGATGGGCAGCCTCAGCGGCAGACGTCAGCGGGCAGGTGGCGGAAGGTACCCTCACATCTCTGCCTTCCGCGCCCGTCTGCTCTCCCCCTGCAGCCCCCCACTCGGCTGTAGTAGAGACTGTGCCTGAAGTGGGGTGGGGGGTATAAAATCGTGACCAGGAGAAGCTTGGCCGACACCCACCCTCCCCTCCAGGTTGCCAGCCAGACGGCAGGTGCCGGAGTCTAAACCCCTCCCTCCTTGGGCCCTGCTTCTTCATTGCCCATACCAACTCAGGAGGCCAGAGTGGAATTTCATGACATGGCCACCTCCTCCTGTCTGGCAGAGAGCCAGAATTCCCAGCAGGCGATAGATCGTCTCTCACCCTTGGCTGTTTCTTCCCTCAGGGTAGGACTGGATGACTCCGAGGTGTTCCGTAGTGAGCCAGAGCCTGAGACAGTACCTGGAGGTAAGTCCCCTGAGCTGTCTTTGTGGGAGCCCAACCCAGTCCATTTTCTGTAGGCACAGTAGGGAGGTGGTCAGGTGTGCCTGTGGGGGTGACGGGAGAGGATCGTTGGGGCCAGAGGTGTGAGGTTTTGATAAGAGTAAAGAAACAGAGTGAGGAAGAAAGAGTCTGGAAGAGGAAAGAGAACAGGCTGAAGCGAATGTGGACCAGCTCACTTGCACAGAGCTCTCAGCCTGGGCTCTCTGGGTGCCATGTATCGAGCAGGGGAAGAAGAGAGGGGCGGTCAGGCCCGGGGGTGCCTAACGGAGAGCAGAATGCACTCAGATCTGCAGGCACCGGAGTCTTGTGGGGGCAGGGATAGGGAGCCCAAAGGGCTGAAGATACAGTCACCGGGATGGGATTGGCAGGGGCAAGAGGGTCTCAGACAGAATTCTCGTTGAGTTTTTATGTGAAATAACTTAGGGTCTCATGTTTAGAGAGAAATCTCCCCGGTGGGTTCCCTGGCTGGGTCCCTTTTCTGTTTCCTTCTGCTTAGAATGCTTCTCCTAACTCCCGCACCCCCTTCAAGTCTTTGTGCAGGTGTCAGCTTTGCACCAATATACCTTCTCTGACCACTCTGTTTAATACCAGCATTCCTGATCTCCCACACCCTGCGCTATGTTTTCTTCTTTCCTGTAGCACTTCTCGAATTTATTTAGACAATTTACTTACTTATTTTATTTTTCTCTATGTCCGTCCACTAGAATTTAAGTTCCATAGGGCAGGGATCTCTGTTTTATTTACTGATGTATGCCAAGAGCCTGGGACAGTGCCTGGCCATAGTAGGTGCTCAGTAAACATTGTGGAATCAGCCAATGTTCACAGCCCCTTGAACCCAAAGCTGGGCCTGGGATCAACCCATACGTGCCTTCCCTCTTTCCCTGTCTTACACTGTCCTCCCATCCAAAACAGGCACTGGGCCCCAGCAGAGGGTCAAAGGGAAGCACCCGGTCCTGCTAGAGGGCCCCGAGCCGGAGGGCAGCGTAGAAGAAGAGGAGCTGGGTGCCCTGCCTCACCCTTCTGCCTCCCTGGATGGAGAGAACAGGGGCAGCAGGACAAGCGACCCCATCCTCCTGCCCCTCCCAGGCCCTCTGTTCATGGAAGGACTCGCCGATGCAGCCCTGGAGGACGGTGAGTGCCTCATGGCCCCAACCGTCAGCCCCCGGTGCCCCAGTAGCATGGCCATTGTGAACGCCATGGCAGACACCCCACTGTCTTACCTGCTCGAAGGCTCTCCCTGTTGTGTTTGAGGAGAGATGGATGCAGAGAGACAATTGTCATTTCTGTCCCCCCCCGACCCAGCTGGTTGGCCAGAGTCCCCCAGCTCCACCCTGTGACTGAAGCAGTTTCACCAAGATGGCTGTGGGAGAGGGGAGCAGTGGCCCTCCTGCCACCTCTGCACCCTCCCCCGACTGGCGAGGCGTGTAGTCCTGTTTCCAGGAAGCCATCGCGCTGTTTCCCCTCCAGTGGAGAACCTGCGGCACCTGATCCTGTGGAGCCTGCTGCCAGGTCACCCCGTGGACCCACAGGCTTCCGGGGAGCCCGAGGACGACCTGACACCTACACCTTCCGTCATCAGCATCACTTCTCACCCCTGGGACCCAGGCTCCCCAGGGCGAGCTCCCACTGGGGGTGAAGGGGACAGTGCCCGGCTCTCAGGGCCAGAGCGGGGCCAGCAGGAGGACATGGCTGGCTGTTCTCTGGAACACCTGCCCCCAAGGACCAGAAATTCTGGGATCTGGGACTCTCCTGAGCTGGACAGGAATCCAGAGGAAGAGGCTTCGAGCACAGAGGCAACAGGAAGTTACAAAGTTGTGAGAAAAGGTAAAATAAATTGGGGTGGCCACTGGGGAGACACATGCCCAGTTTTGCTAGGGTAGTGCTGAGTCTTCCAGATGGCTGCTTCCTTCCCCGCCTCTATCCTGCAAACCATGTGTGCAGAGGCTCGCCCAGATCCTGGGGGAAGGAGACATGTTGCTATCATGCAAAGGCTTTGGGGTTGGACAGCTGAGGTGCAAAGTCCTAGCTCCGTCACTTAGTACCCGTGTGACCTTAGGCAAAAATCTGAATCACCTCTGGACTTCATTCTACAATATAAGTATATTACTACTGCCTGGCACAAATCAACTGTCAATAAAAGTTTCTGCTAGCGTTTTTCACTGCTCTTCCAGTTCTAAGGAAAAGTGGGGCTCTTCTCAGGAGCCTCATTCCCAGAAAGACAAGGGCAGGTGCTTGCAGCCGGTCACTCCAGATAGCGGTGAAGGAATTGGCGTGTAGGATGGAGGTGGCAGCGGGACTAGATGTGGAGCCAAGACTAGGGGCTGAGGACAAGGCTGGGGAGACGTGTGGAGGGTGTGGAGCTGTGGTGAATGAGCAGGGACGTAGGGAGGGCGCCCGGCTGCTTGTGGAATGCCGTGGACAGTAAGACATGAAAAGCCAAGACTGGCTGGGATGGAGGCTCAGGGCAGGTTTGTCTGGCCAGAGCTCGGGGGAGGGAGGGAAGAGTAAGCTGAAGAGAGGGCAGCCTGGTCTGAGGAGTGCAGCAGGAAAGATGAACCGAAGCGCGGGATGCCCTCGAGGGGTTGAGGTTGGGGGGGGGCAGAGTTCCATGTTAGTGCTAGGGGGTCTCCTTTCCTCCCCTAGTGCCCAGCTCTGCCTCCTTTTCCAGGAGCATTTTTCTTTCCATCTGCCCAAGGTGTGTGCTCTCTCCTGGGTTTCTGGGACCTGACCTCCCTTCTCTCTCCTCTGGTGAATTGGTGGAGCGGCTCTCTCTAGCTCCCTGGGGTATAATCATGTGTGATCTTGTGTTCACTTTGTTCTTCCCTTTTTCTCCACCCCCACTCCCTCCCCCCTTCCTTCTCCCTCTCCTTCCTACTCTCTCTCCCTTCCCTCTCCTTCTCTCTCAGTCTCTACTCTCCCTGGTGGTGGTGTCGGTGCAGCTGAGGTGGCAGGCAGCAAAGTTGTCCCTGCACTACCAGAGAGTGGCCAGTCAGAGCCTGAGCCACCCGAAGTGGAAGGCGGAGCAAAGGCTACGGGTAATGAACTTCTCCTCGGAGCCAGAGACAGGCCAGGGCTAGAATGCGGGCCCACGGGCAGAACTGGGCTTCAGGTGTTAGACCCTTGCCTGCAGTCACGTGGCCACACACCTCCGTACATACTCCCTGAACTGTCTGCAATGGGTGAGGAGTAGGACGTGGGCCTGAAGACGGGAGAATAGACCCTGTGCCAGCCCCTCGCCGAGAGCTGCACAGGCCCCATTCAAAGCAGTAGGGTTAAGCAGCTCTGCTTAGTCACGCAAGGGGGCGGGGAAGCCTGGCCCAGTGTCCTTAGCCTGACATTCTGAGCCACCTGTCCCCGACACTAGTCACCATCCAGTGTCACTGTGGGAAAGGGCTTACGTGGCCTTCCAGGCTCCTGGGCACTTACCTATGCTTACTGCCCTGTCAGTAAGCCTTACGTCCTTCTCTATCTGTCCCCGACCCCATCTGATGGGTTGAGGTACCTCGAGGATCGTGAAGTAGATGGCAGTTGGGGCAGGGCACCGTGTCGAAGTTCAGCAGCAGAGCCTGAGATGGGGCAGAGTGAAGGAGGCTACCGCCTGCTCTTTTTCAAAAGTGCCTAAAACCAGCCCACGCCCTCTTTACCCTTCCTTCAGGGAATGGGAGCCACTCCCGTTTCCCAGAAGAAACACAACCACCCTGCCCCTTCTCCCTTAACTTCCACCACTAAGCATCTCCCCTGCTCTGGGCCAAGCTGAGCAAAGTCGCCATCTCGAAGGCTCTCTGGAGGGGAAGGACTTTTGGGAGACTGGTAGGCAGCCCGAGGCCAGCCTACTCCAAGCTCGCCTGCAGGATGGCTTCCCTGGCCCCGTCAGCCGGCCTGGGGAACACCAGGGGAGCGGAAGATGGCTTAGACTTCCTCTCTGTTTGCCTCCTAATCTCTTTGTCTTGCGGGGGACAGGGAACTGCTTTTACGTGAGCATGCCGGCAGGACCCCTGGACTCAAGCACTGACCCCTCAGGGGCACGCGTGAGCCCCTCCCAGCCCGATGGCCTCCCTGCCTCGCAGACAGAGCCTCGGCCCGCGCTTCGGGAAGGCAATGGAGATCAAAGGCGCCCGGGCCGCTCTCCCCCAAGCCTGGCCCTCAGGGACGTGGGCGTGATCTTCCGTACCATCGAGCAGCTCACCGTCAAGCTCAACAGGCTCAAGGTAAGGGCCTGGGGCCCTGGAGGCCTCAGTCCATTGCGCCGAGACCCATCACCCACGCGAGTGAGCTACACAGTGTGTCTCCATGGGAGCCCTAGATCCCGGCCTGGGCTCTACCCTCAGCCCACCCAGCCGCCCTCAAGCACAACCCATCCCCTGGACCCCACGGATAAGAGGGCATTGCCCCTTCCCCAGGGGCTCATGAACAGAGGGGCTTGAGAGCAGATGTCCCTCTACAACTCTTCCAGGACATGGAGCTGGCCCACAAAGAGCTGCTCAGGTCCCTCGGGGGAGAGTCGTCTGGTGGCACCACGCCCGTGGGCGGTTTCCACACAGAGGCAGCTAGATGGATAGACAGCTCCCTGTCCCCTCCAGCCAAGGAGCACCTGGCCTCTGACTCCAGGGACAGCCGCGAACTGGGGCCCTGCCCTGAGGACGGTGAGTGAAGTCCCCCGGGGTTGGGGCGGGGTGTGCAGGGAGAAGGCCTCCGGCTCCTGAGGAAGCACGCCGTGCAGTGTGAGGACGCGGAAGGGAGTTCTGAGAAGGGGCCTCGTCTCCCCCTGAGTACAGTTCATTCATTCATTCCCTCAGCTTCAGCAAGAGGTCATTTTAGGGAAGGCCCACAGAAGCTCCCCTAAAACTGGGAAACTTATAACTGAACCCTCTTTTCCCTTGGGTTATGGAGATAACAAACCAGGGGGAGCCTCGTCTCCCATCTGAAACCTGTTCTTAATAAGTGGTTCAGAAGCAGATTGCATGGGCCAGGGCCACGGCTGTGTTTCAGCTCAGGAAGACAGACCCATACCTACCCGTGGGCTTTGGGGGCCAACAGAACAGAAGTGGGGTTCAGTAGGCAGCCCTTTCCGGGTCGCACAGGAAACTCTAGGGTTTCTGGAGGAGGAGAATGCCTTGTCACAGAAGGATGGCACTAAAGAGCTGCTCTCACAAGCCTGAGGACTTTGCAGGCGGAACACAGCGGGAGGGTCATCTCAGAGGCCAGCTCCTCACCGCCGTCCCCACATCCCTGCAGGTGCCAACACCCCGCTGGAAGACGGCCCGGCAGACGCAGCCACATCCCCAGGACTGTAGCTGCCCAAACCACCGAATCCTCCGCGTCCCCACTCCTCCTCTAGGGACCGGCCTGAGGCAGGGCACAGGGTGGGGAGACCCCAAACCTCCTCCCCGCGGTGGAGGCAGGCGGTTGAAGAGAGGCTCCAGCCAAGACCCGGGGGGAGATGCGCGTGTTGCTTGGTCTGCTCAGATTGGAGTCAAGTTTCAGTGTCTTTTCCCCTCCCTTCAGCCCAGCCCTTCAAGGCCTTGTGTCTCCTAAGCATGCTGACTGCATCTGAAAGGCCCCCCTCGTCCCACGTACGTGTGCGCGCCTGTATGTGTGGGTGCCCTCAGACAAGCCAGTGCGGGTGAAAGGAGGCGGCTCCAGTGTAAATGCACTTTCTTCCTCCCCTCCCTTCTCCACAGGACCCCCAGGCTGGGGTGGGTGTCTCCACCTCTCCTCTCTTTGTCACTTTGGTTTCCTATAAATATGTATGTATTGTATGTGCATCTTTGCTATTGTAAATAACTTCGACCTTTTTTGTTTCTGATCCTGGCGTGCCGAAGGCAGTTCCAGAGGGACTGCTAAGGGAAGAGGAGGTTCACTTGTATCTCTTTGTTAGCAGCCCAGCTCCAGGATCAGGGCCCAAAGGTGGAGC
The DNA here is from genome assembly GCF_028023285.1 of Balaenoptera ricei. Taxonomy (NCBI): domain Eukaryota; kingdom Metazoa; phylum Chordata; class Mammalia; order Artiodactyla; family Balaenopteridae; genus Balaenoptera; species Balaenoptera ricei. The sequence continues at coordinate 114,463,718 of NC_082639.1, read as the reverse complement.
CAGCCCTGAGCGCCCCGGATCAGGGCCCAAAGGTGGAGCCAGCCCTGAGCGCCCCGGCCCCCCGTAGGCAAGAAGGCCTCCAGCTTCTGGCCCACCTGGCCGGAGAGCCTAGCCTCTGCAGCTCAGTGCTGGGCTACTCCCTCCCTCCTAGGACTTCTCATCTTCAGGGGAACTTCTTACCCCACCTGTGTCCACCCTTCCCCACCCTCTCCCTATAGAAAACCAGTGTATCAGGTACAGAGCTGAAAACTGGGCCCCGGGGAGGTGGGGGTAGGGGTTTGAATGCTGGAGTCCCTAAACTAACAACCTAGGACCATCCCCAGGGGCCACCACAGCCTTGGCCCCTATTACCACATCCACTCCACTCCCCACAGACTAATAGAATATACACACTGTGCTAGGTGTATATATACATATATATATATAAATATATATAATATATATAAAATACAGATATGGAAATGACTGTTTTGCTGTTAAAATAATGTATACTCTTATTTTCTTCCTTTCATGGTTAAGATTTTTTTTTAAGAAAAGTTAAATATTCTTCAACTGTGGTGGTGTGTGTGTGATTCTTGGAACTGCTGTGATCAAAGATACTGTGGTTGTTCCCTCTGAGACTGATTGGAATTGAATAGAGGGAACAGAAGGCAGCCCCAGACCCAGGCCTTGCCATATTCTCTCCCGAAGTTGCAGATGTGCACTTCACTGAACTTCAGACTAAGGGATACAGCCCCCACGGCCAGAACACAGAAAGACGACGTGCGCACACACACACGCACACACACACACACGCGCACACACACGCACGCAGTGGCCCCAGAATCAAGAGCCCTCATGAGCTGCCCTCAGTGAGCTTCAGGACTTTGAAGGCAATACACAGGGGAGGGTCATGTCAGAGGCCTGGCCAGGTGCTGTCATTGGCCCTCCGCACCCTCCCACAGGCTCCGACACCCCCTGGAAGCAGCTCGTCAGGCGTGGCCACACCCCCAGGACTGTAACCACTCAAACTGCCTCCTTTGCCATCACTGTGGGACTAAGCAACGAATTCTCTTTCCCCCCTAACTAATGTTTCCCTCCTAAACCCGACATGACGCTGAGTGCTGACCTTGGGAGCTTACAGTCTAGTTGGGCATCAGGATTAACACACAATCCGTTCTTGATGAAGGGTAGGGGTGAGGACAAGAACTGTACGGACCCACTGAAGCTTCAGAAGGCCTCGGGCAGGGGTAACGAGAGGCTAGCAGTTACTGGAGAGCACCTGCTACGCGCTCAGCGTTGGGAATTCAAAGAGCTGCTCCCTGCAGAAGCTCAGCCAGCCGCCAAGAGGCTGAGCAGCAGCGCAGGTGGTCAGAGGCAAAGAGAGGACCGGGAGGGCCACGGAGCCTCGCAGAGAGGCAGTGCTGGCAGGGAGAGCAGGGCTCTGTCCAGGCAACAGAAAGGGGTGTGGGGACCGAGAGGATGTGACCAGAGGTGAAGAAGGGACGCTCCCCGAAGAGTGGATGTCAGCTCCCCAGAAGCCGGCCCTGGGCTCTTGGGGCACGGTCAGGTCATCTCAGCGGAGGCAGCACTGAGGGCTGAAGAGTCGGGGCCCCCAGCTCTCCTGACTCCTCTGGCCCCCGCACTGTCTGGGTGGCTCTGGTTTCAGGCGGCTGACAGCAGCAGGCAGTGTCATTAGGGTTCATGTTTAGTGCTTGGACTTTGCTACGTAGATGACAGGAGACTCAGCACCCTCTCTAAAGCAGCCTGACAACTCTACGTTTTCATAAGCTGAGCCCTTGCCTCTCCTCCAAACCAGTCCAGACACGTGGGCCAGTTGGAGCAGCAGAAGGGGGAAGGGACCCAGGAGGGTGGCATGGTGGAGCCCGTGCTCCATCCCTCTGCCCCACCCGCTCTTCCGCTCAGCTTGTGCGTGTTGGTTACTATGCGAAGTCTTTCCCTTCTGCCTCTGAGACCAGAGGCACTGCAAACCCTCGTGTATCACCTGTCCTCCAGGGAACGGGGACGGGTGGTACGGGTAGTGACTCTGGTCTGGGCAAGCAAGAACTAGGTCCTGAGGAGGCAGGAGAGCAACACCCTGGTCGGCCACCACCAGAGGGGCTGAGATCACCCCCAGCAGAACCATAAAGCCACTCGGCCATTTCTGGCCATGTTAACGCACTGTTAACAGGTGCAAAGTCCAAATATTCCCAGTAGTTCTGGGACAAAGTTTTCAGACAGCCTCAAGGAAAAAAGTACAGCAATAGACTTTGTTAATGATCTGAGCTCTCCCCTGGGAGGTCCAACCCACACGTGGAAAGGAGATGCTTCCGTGGCCCAGAATCTCTGGGAAGAAGGTGGGAGGGGACTAGGTGGAGGGAGCCACAGCCGCTGCCTCTTTGTGCTTGGCTTTACTGACAGGGTCCCTTGGCAGCATCAGCTCTTGGATCGTGGTGTACGCAGGACATTGTGGGGAGAAGCAGTTTTTCTGAAGGAAGAAAAGGAAGGCTGATAGCTAACAAAAGCAATGAAGATTAATCACCTGGGAGAAAAACATTTCCTGAGACAGGGTGGGTTAGGGGCTGGAGGACATGGAGAAAAGGCAAAGTAGTGTGACTGCCTATCTCAGCGAGAGAGATGAAGGCTGGGTTGTGATAAAAAGAATGAGGGAAACTACAGGCCTGTCTTGGAAATGGGGAGACAAGCTGCCTGCAGCAGCTGCAGTCCCTGGGGACTCACCGCCAGGGACAGCCACAGCAGCCCCACGGGGCCCTTGGACGCGCTCTTGGACTTGGAGAACTGTGCCTGGTACTGCACTGTGGTGAGGAAGGCCTCTAGCCCCACCTCCGTGATGCGGTTTCCTGGTGGAAGGAGCAGAAGACGTGGCCTCCGACACTGCCAACCTCCTTCTTGCCTACACCCTCACGGGACACCCTCTGCGACCCTCTTACTCCAAAACTAACCCCCTGCTCCCCCAGCTCCCCAGCTCACTTACCTAGGACTAATTTCACTCCAACCCTACTTCTCTGACGCCTCCTTTGACCTCCCTCACCCCCACCCCAAAGCCCCGTGCCAGAGGGCCTTCACCATCATGATGCCCAACCACTGGGGAACCAGGTTCCGCTCCGTGGAGCCGGGGCGGGGACACCCTTGTGACCGCATGGGGCCCAGCTAGCCTCGTGGCAGGAAGGCGGGGCGTGGGGGGGTTGGCAAACGTACGGAGGAGGTTGAGATGCAAAAGGACCTTGTTCCCAGGCATGAAAACTTTCCCATCTCGGTGCTCCACGGGCTCCAGGAGAGGGCTGACCATCTCACTAGTTTCCCCAACCAGCTGCTAAGGCAGAATACTGATTGCAGCAGAGGAGAGGGGAGCTGGTCAACAGGCCATTCATTCATTCATTCATTCATTCAACATACATATTTTGAGGGCCGGCTACAGTCCAGGTTTTGTCCCAGGTGCTGGGGAGACAAAGATAAATAAGCCCATACCCTCAAGAAGCAGCTTTGTGCAGGGAAGCCAGAGAGTGAGAGAGTAATGCAGTCAGTATGCTGTCCGAGCTGACAGAGGGAAGCTCAGTACTCGGGGGGGGGGGGGGGGCACGGAGGAGGCACAGCTAGCCAGTCTCGGCAGGTGTCCTGGAGGAGGTGGCCTGTGAGCTGACGTCTGAATAGTATGTGGTCCCTATCAGATGAAGATCAGTGGGGGAAGTGGCAGCAGGTGCAAAGGCATGAAATAGTGTGTTGGCATTCCCTAAGTTGGAGTTCACTAAGTAATTCCTAACAGGGAGAGCAATGAGGGCGATGGACTGGAGGGAGATGACACTACAGGCAGGATGAGAGGAAAATGCAACAGTCCTGGGAAGAAACAGCAGCCTGGATCAAGCCTGGGGCAGGGACAGAAAACTGGCACTGAGAGGCAACCCTCACCCGCTTTCTCCACCAGACTTTCCTCTTTTGTAAGATCTTGTCCTGGGTGCCAGAGTAGACTCCTAAAAGTGGAGGCGCTGTTCCCTGCCAAGGTAGGGAGGTCTTTTGATGACAGAACACAGGCATACCTCAGAGATATTGTGGGTTCTGGTCCTCTCACACCAGACAGCCGCAATAAAGCGAGTCACACAAATTCTTTTGGTTTCCCAGTACGTGTAAAAGTTATGTTTACACTATACTGCAGTCTAAGTGTGCAATAGCATTATGTCTAAAGAAACAGTGTATATACCTCAATTTTAAAATACTTAACTGCTAAAAAAATGCTAACCATCATCTGAGCCTTCGGGGAATCATAGTAGTAACATCAAAGATCACTGATCACAGATCACCATGACAAATATAATAATAATGAAAAAGCTTGAAATATTGAGAGAATTATCAAAATGTGACCCAGAGACACAACGTGAGCAAATGCTGTTGGAAAAAAATGGCACCAACGGACTTGCTCGACACAGGGTTGCCACAAACCTTCAGTTATAAAAAAGAAAAAGAAAAAAATCTGCAAAGCACAATACAACAAGGTACGCCTGTGTAAGGACAGATAGCCCTCGGGTTAGGGTTAGGGTTAGGGTTAGGGTTAGCTGACTCCACTGCAGAGGGGTGGGAGCTACGGAGTCAGCAGTCCAGGAAGGTTTCCGAAGCAAGGAACAAGTTGGTCCAAGTTTAAATAGAAAAGGGAGGCTCCAGGGGCAAAGGAGAGAGGGTCTCTAGTAGCTGTGCACAGGGTGGGGGTAGTACCACGACTAGGAAAACACCCTGCCCTCCTGGGGATCTGCTGGCAGGGGCAAAGGAGAATGTGCTTTGTTCCCTGTGCAACTGTACAAGTAACCGTGGGCGTGGTGGTGAGGAACAAATGGCCTTTTGGGAAGCAGACTGAGTTGAGGCAGAGGATCAAAAGTGTGGGCTCCTAATAAGCAAGTAAAGGTAGAAGGGGAGAGGGCACTGAGCTCTGTTACCCCCCGCAAGCCCAGGTTGGATTAGGGAGGGGGGCAGGACTGAGGACACAATGTGAGTTGAAGTGGCTGCTGCCACAGTACAGGGCTGGAGACTCCATCCCAGGAAGGCTGGGGGACTGGACCCCAGGGACGTGTCCCCCACCCCGCTTCTCCTGCAGCCTACCTCCGACTCCAGGAGGATGCTGCGCTTCTCTTTGCTCCCAGTCTTGGTCCCTTTTCCCTTGCTTAGCTTCTGCTCAGGGATGGTTACCTCTGGAGTGGGAAGAGGAGCCAGAATGCACAGTGCAGACCTCTGATACCACTCAGTTTCCCCAAAGAGAATGGACTGGGGCAAGGAAGGGGACTCCTCAAACCTTGGGTTTGGGTACAACAGAAATAGAGCTGGAGGAGGGACCCCCAGTTAGGTAGGCGGGTTTCTTCTCTGAGGGCAGGGCCACAGGGGTCCAGCCCAGGAGAAACGGTGCGGAGTGCCGTGGATGGGGCCGGCTGGGGCTTCCGACATCATGGTGAGAAGACTAGCTCAGCGCAGGCCTCCCGCATCCCGCCCCGTGCTCCTCCTTCCTCCACACCAAGTGGGCGCCGCAGAGGGGTGCTAGCACTTACTCCCCTTGCCTGCCTTTGTGGAGTCTTCTTTCTTAGGGGTTCCTTGTGTGGGTAACTGCCCAGACCCTGACTTCTCCTCTTTCTTCACCACTTCCTGTGGAGGACGTAAGAAGAGAGATGAGAGTCCTACCTCCCTGGCAGATGGGGAGCAGGTGTGGGAGGGACCAGAGGTGGACTTTCAAAGGCCTTCCTCCCTCCGCCCCACCCGCAAATCAAGGAAGCTTCCTCCCCTGTTCCTCCAGCGCCCAGGGCTCCGCTGCCCACAGCACACCTACCCCGGACTTTTCCTTTTTCTTGCCCAGACCCTTAGGGGTCTTCGTTGTCTGCGTCTTGTCTTTCTCCACCACTGCAAAACTGCTGACCCCCATCAGCTGATTCTTCTCACGCTCTGTTTTGGAGTCCCCATGTCGAGAGGTGGAAGGCTGTGCTCACAAATGGGAGGGGATGGAGGAGAAAGAATCCGGCGCCCCTTCCCCAGTGAGGGGTGAGGGGAAGCCTCATGCCTGGGTGGCAGTCGGACTGGCAGCACCCCTACCCCAATCTCCCTGCCTAAATGCTAACATAATTTGTTTGGGACCCTTCTGGGGCAGGTGCTGTTGGGAAGAAATGGCAGAGGGACCCAGGGATGAGCTGGGGGTGGGGGAAGGTGGCATTCAGACTCATACTGAGGGAGAAAATAGTAGCTGACATTTTTTTAACTAAGTGCCAGGCACTGTTCCAAGTGCGTTAGATGAATTAACTCATTTAATCCTGTCAACAATCCTATGAGCTAGGTACAGTTATCCCCATTTTACAGACGAGGAAACTGAGGCCCGAGAGGTTAAGTCACACGCCCAAGGTCCCAAGCTGTTTTGTGGAAGAGCCAGATTCCAAGTCCCTGCGGTCTAAATCTAGTCCTTTCTCTTAACCAATACACTCTACCGCCCGCGGAGTGGTTCTGCAGTAAGAACCCAAACGTTTGTTAGATCTGTGCAGAGGTCGGAGAGAAAAACGGTCGCGACACAGGGAGAGAGGATGGGTTAAGACTCGGCCAGCTGGCTGAAAAGCAGCCGACCTGGGAAGCGGTTCCAGGGGCTCGGGTCTCAGGCTCCGAGCGCTCCTCACCGATCGCGAGCGCTCCTGCGAACCTTTCTCCAGCAGGAGGCGCCGGCGCTCCACCACCTCGGTGTGCGTCAGCTCGAAGGGGCGCAGGACCTGGGGCGGGGCGGCACCTCGCGCTCAGCCGCCCGGGGAGCGGGAGGATGTGGGGGTGGCTCCCCGGCCCCGCCCAGCCCGCACACCCACCTCGGCCAGCTTCAGGGCGCCCTTGTCCTGGATGCGGTTGTGGGCCAGGGACAGCCAGAGCAGGGAGCGGTTGAACCGGAGGCCCTGCGGGGGCAGGGAGGGGCAGTGAGCCGGCTGGCCCCGGGCCGCCACAGCTCGAGCGTGGGCCCCTGCGGCCTTGCACGCACGTCCGCGATGTAGCCCGCGCCCTCGTCACCGATGTGGTTGAAGCCCAGGTTGAGGGAGACCAGGGTCCGGTTGCAGCTGTGCAGCGTGGACAGAGCCTGGCCTAGGAGCTGCGCCCCGTGGTCGTCGATGTTGTTGTTCCTCAGAGACAAGTGCACGATCCTGGGCAGCAGGAGGGAGAACGCGGGTCACAGGAAACACGGGGTCCTGGGCGTTCCCCGGAACCTCGGAAAACGGGGGCATGAGGAGGGCCATTCGGTCTGAGGGTGGAGAGGCAGGAATTGAGGGTCCTTGGGGAGGTGCTGGAGGGGCAAGGAAGCGTGGGAACTAAGGGTGACTTGGAATGGGGGGCAGGCCCGGAGAAAGGGGGTGAGGGAAAGGAGTCTCACGTGCTGTCCACTGCCATGAGCTTGTAATAGGACTGCTCCGGCAGCGGGTTCCCCTCCAGAGACACCTTCCTGAGGGTGGGGGAGATCTGAGACCCAGGAGGCACCACTGAGGCCAGATGAGGGAAGGGGACAAAAAGGAAGGGTGGGGCTCTGGGAAGCAGCTTGGAAACAGAGGCAAAGGATGCACCCCCCGGCCCAACTCCTTGATACAGGAAATTATATGTGACAGTTCTCCAGACTAGAAATCCAGAAGTGTGCCATGTGAAGGGGCTACTCCCCAGAGTTAGTGAGCTGTGGTAAGGGGGCCTCTAAGATGACCCCAGTGATCCCCACTTCCTGGTATCCGTGCCCCAGTGTAATCCTCTCCCCTTGAGTGTGGCTGGACCTAGTGACTCACTTCTAATGAATGGCATATGGCAAAAGCCATGGGCTGTCACTTCGAATTTAGGTTACAAAAAGGCTGTGGCTTCCAACCCGGGTGCTCTCTGGCACCAGCTGCCAAGTGGTGAGGGCACCCAGATGACCTGTGGAAAGGCTCCCGAGTGGAGGCACTGTGGCCAATCAACTGCCACATAAGTGAGCCTGGCGGCAGATGCTCCAGCCCCAGTCAAGATGACTGCAGCCCCAGCCAACAGCCTTACTGCAACCTCACTGAGATGCTGAGCCAGAGGTGCCAGCTAACCTACACCTGGATTTATCTCACAGAAACTGTGAGATAATAAATGTTTGTTGTTTTAAGCCACTACGTTTTGAAGTAACTTGTTACACAGCAATAGGTACCCAATACATGACCCCTCCACAAGGCAGTAGCTTCTCCAACAGTACTGAGAAAATGGAGGTGTTTTTCCAAGTCACAAGAAAAAATGAAACTAATGGCTGGAAAATTCTCTATTAAAAAAAGTTTCTCTCGGGACTTCCCTGGTGGCACAGTGGTTAAGAATCTGACTGCCAGTGCAAGGGACATGGGTTCAAGCCCTGGTCCGGGAAGGTCCCACATGCCACAGAGCAACTAAGCCCGTGTGCCACAACTACTGAGCCCGCATGTCACAACTACTGGAGCCCATGTGCCTAGAGCCCATGCTCTGCAACAAGAGAAGCCACAGCAATGAGAAGCCCGCGCGCAGCAATGAAGACCCAACGCAGCCAAAAATTAATTAATTAATTAATTAAAAAAAAAAGTTTCTCTCATGATATTTGCCCAACCTTTCAGCCTGGCTCATCTAGCATCTAAACTTGATTGCATTTATTTTTAATTATTTTTATCATGTTGATCTGACTTATTTTTACATATTAAGATGAATTCTATAGTTATTCTCCTGCTGGCTAAATTGTTTCTAATTCCCACGACAGAATACAATATGTGTTTTGTGGTGTTCAAGACAAATAGCACACAAGGACCTCCCGCTGAAGGAGACAAAATCCCTGCCCTCAAGAAGCATCCATCCCATCTACAGGAGGAAGACAAGTGAGGAGGCAAGCCAGTGACGGTGGGCTCTGTGAAGCAGAAGTCAAGGGCACTGGGGGAGCTTCAACAAAGGGCAGCCAAATCAGCTGTGTCCTTTATACAGCAACCACCCCTGTAGTTATACTACTCCACACCTTGCTCTGGCTCCCTCCTATACAAGAATGCCCTTTCCCAGTTCCCTGCCTGGCCCCCTCCTATTCCTCCTTCAAGGCTCAGCTTAGCACCACCTCCTCCAGGCAGCCTTCCGTGTCTCTCATGAACCATTCTTCCACCACTACAGTCCCCACACTGCCCTGCAGTATCCACTCCTATGCCCTTCTCCCTCCCTCACTGGACTGCCAGTGTCTGTAGGATAAGAACCAGTCCCTAGTACAGTGTCAGACACCAGGCAGTGAGGAACCTCCAGGGAGAGAGTGGGTAGTGGTGGGACTGATGGAGAGGAGAGGGGATAAGGCCCAAAAGGTAGGCTCTTTAGGCACCAGAGCAGGCAGAAAAGGAGACCCCACTGCTTGTCAGATGGGAGCTTCAAAACCCAACAGACACTAGCAGCACCCTCTTTCCACAGGGATGCCAGCCCAGGCCACAGGAGCTGGAACTTGTCACCCACCTCCCCAAACTGCTCACTTCTGACCACCCAGCCAGCCAGGCTACCCAGGTAGCCTCCCCCTTGCCTATTCCCTTCTGCTGACCTGAGCGTGGATGAGCAGAGAGGCAGGAGGGCGATAAAGGTGGTCAGGGTCTTATCAGTCAGCCCCACCTTCCACAAGCTGGAGATAGCGGGAAGCACAGAAACGCAGCTGGAGCACCACCTCCTTCCCACCTTGTCCTCTCCAGCCACCCTGACACCCCAGCCACACCCCTCCTTATCACACCTTCCCCACAGTCCCCAGGGCCTTCCGTGCCCCTTCAGTTCTTTCTCCCAGGCCACTGGTGGTCCGTCTCCAACACTGGCCTCCTGCCCCTCCCCCACCCCATGTCCCCTCACTTGATGGCCTGAAGCTGGCTGAGGGAGGTCAGACACTTAGAGAAGATACCCAGGATCCGCTCCTCAACCTTCCAACCTGCGGAAGGGAAAGGAGGACGGCGCCTCAGGCCCGGAGGGGGTGCGGTGGTGGAAGGCGGGTGAGAGAGACCGGGGGCGGACCTCACCGCGGATGTAGATTTCCTTCACGGACTTGTCCTCGGGCTCCAGCTCCACCTGGATGGTGGGCCGGAAGAACTCGTATTTGCTCTCCAGGCTGTTGAGGCTGCAGGACCCAGACAGCCGCTGTTCGTCTAGAAGGCAGGGGTGCGAGGAGCCGGGGAAGGAGGGAGGGGGCAGAGTCACCGCCCCGGGCCCCACGCCCCGGCCGGCCTACGGGAGCCGGAGAGGCCGGGACGGCTCCCACGGAGCCGCGGGATTGGAGGACTCCGCCAGACCCGCATCTGCGAGGGTTTGGAAAGGACTACGGAAGACCGCCCCCACCTCCCCACCCGCCCCCTTGAACTCACCCCGCTCGCTCACACACACATTTCCCTGCGTCCCCGCCATTCGGCCCGCCGTGCGATGGGGGATGGACGCGGTAGCCCTGGCAGACACCCCGGGGTCTCCACTGTCACTCACCTACGGTGGGCTTTTCCGACGTAGAGGCGGAGGGGACGAAGGTCGGGTGCGGGCGGGGCCGGGTGACCACTTTGGGGAAGTCCGTGTAGCCCCACCGCGTGCAGAGCTCAGCGAAGTCCACCTCGAGGACGCCGGTGCCCTGGTACTCCTCTGTGGGGGCGGGGACGAGAGCGGGAGGGGAAGCGCAGCGCCGCGCCGCGCCCGCCGCCTGTAGCGCAAGGCTGCCAACAGAGGGCAGCAGAGACCAGAGGACGTCCCACCCAGCCCTGCGCCCCCGCCCGCCAGGGATCGGCGCACTGCGCCGCGTTCCCACGCTCGTCCGCGCGGGGTTTCGGGCCTCTGGGCGGGCAGCGGCCCCTCCACCGAGGCAGACGTCCTCACGGCCATTTTTAACATGTAAGATGCGTTGTAGAGACCGACACTGAAAACACTTGAGAGGAAACAGTGGGAAATCGAGACCTGAGAGGAAGGGGACTAAAGGGCGTGTAATGTAGACAAATGAGGGCGCCTCTTTTATGTGCCGGCTCGTCCACCCACCCCGTGGGTCAAGGCCGCTTCCACTCCCGCTCTCCGCTCCCTGGGGGGCCTCCTCCTCCCCAGCCCAGCCTCCTCCCACGTTCCTTCCTTGCGGGGACTGCCCAGGGTCACACGGAGAAAGAAGGCCCAGGCCTGATGTGAGCAAAGGAAGGAAAGCAGAAGGACCTCTCCACCTCCCCCCGCTCCCACCCCCATCCCCACGCCCGCACTCGGGTAGACCGAGGCCCAGCAGGGTGGTAGGCTTTTATTTAGCAAACATTGACATAGCACTTACTCCTGTCCCACACTGTTCTAAATGCTTTGGAAATCTTAACTCATTCAAGAGTTTTATTAATTCAAACAGATGCCCACCACTTCCCATCCTGAGGGCTATGCAAACCTGAGGTGCCTGAGTCCCCAAAGACCCCTGCTCTTTCCTGCACCCGCATGGGCATCCCAACAAGAAGTGGGTTCCTTGAGACGGGAAGGGGTGTCCCTGGCAAAGGGGAGAAACCGGAGGCAGAAGGGTGGGCTTGGTGCCAGCCTGCTCTTCCAAGTGCAGGACAGCTTGGAGGCCCCACAGGCAGCGGGCGCTGCAGGGACTGTGCCCCCGACAGAACTCCTGCAGCCAACAGCAGGGAGCCTGCCCGGAGGGGGCAGGGGGACTGGGAGGACGTGTGCTCAGCACTGTGGGGCAAGATGCAGAGAGGTTTGAGGGTTCTCGTGGCAAAAGGGTGAGAGACACAGGCACCCAGACGTCAGGGGGGACACAGACACCCGAGAGACATTAGCTGAATGGATGAGGCCGATGAGAGGAGGCACTGGGAGGCTAGGGGAGCCCCTTGTACAGCTGACTCCTGCACACTGCCTGCTTTCCCGGACTCTTCCCTCTGCTGGGAGAGCCCCTCAATCCTTCCTTGCTTCACTCACACCATCTTTCCCCAAACAGAGGTTCTCAAACTTTAACATCTTTCTGTAAGAATCAGTAGGAAAGCCTGTTAAAGCCGTTTGCTGGGCCCCATCCCCCCAGATTCTGATTCCATAGGCTGGGTAGAGTCTGTGAATTTGCATTTCTAACCAGCTCACAGATGATGCCAAAGATGGTCCAAGGAGAACCGCTGCTCTAGACCAGCACTGCCCGACAGAACGTAATGGGACGATGGAAGTGTTCCACCTCCGGGCTGTAGCTAGCAGTGACCTAGTGGGCAGCACAGCTCTGAAAGGGCCTTGCTCCTGCTCTCCTCCCCTCCACACTCACTATGACCTTGCCTCGTAGCTCCTTGAGAAATAGAAGCCACCAGATGCGATGTCCTCTCAATCTATCAACGTTCCTACAACTGCCTTCACTCGCTACCCCATTTGAGCCCTGCCACAACACACGATAGCGGCTGCTAAAGCCGCTGTGACCGTGTGGCCCTGTCCTGTTATCACTCCCTTTCTCTCCGACCCCTCTGGCTCTCCCTGCCAGCTCCTTCTCCTCTAAGATCACTGAGGCTGGGTCCTGAGCTCTTTCCTGTCTCCGGTTCCACTCCCCCCTCCCCAGGGGAATCTCTTTCATTCCCGGGCTTAAATGCACCCAAACATCAGCAGTTCCCCAATTCACATCTCCCGCCCTGACATCTACTCACCGCTCCACACGCTTCTGTGCAGCTGCTCAGCCGACATCACCCCTTGGAGATCTCTTATGTCCTCTTCCTTCAGGCCTGCCTGTCTCCATGAAAGGCACCTTAACCCACCCCGTGCCCAGTACAGAAACAGGGAATCATTCTTGCTACCTTCCCCACTTTCCACCCCATCCACTACTTCACCAACTCTTTTTCTACCTCGGAAGTACTTTTCCAAGGAGCCTAACCCATCTCCCTCACTACCCGAGTCCAACTACCACCATCCCTCACCTGGGCTATTGAAATACCTCGTAACTCAGCTCCCTGCCTTCATTCTCTCCCTCTGCCACTCCATTTTCCACACAGCAGCCAGAGTGGTGTGAGTGTGTGTGTATGTATGTGTGTGTGTGTGTGTATGTTTAATGTAACTAGGTTCATATCTGTAGGAGATTCTATCCTGTCTTGTCTCTCCTTCTGGAAAATGCTTTCTCCAGCTCCCATAGCTCCCTCCCCACCAGCCACCAGCACTGACAAGGAGATGGCACCTGACCAAGATCTGACAATCAGAGTCTTTTCCCACGTTGTTTTACCTTGAGTCCAGAGACAGCAAGTTCCTGTCCCTCTTTGAAGGCAAAGCTGGTAGATTTGAATCAAGAAGACTTCCAATCAATTCCCCTTTGTGGATAATTAATTTGGGTTGGGGTTCTATCACTTGCAACATAAAGAGCCACACTCATACGCATACTTTTCCAATGGTTTTCTTTTCCTAGAGAATGTAAATTCCATTCCAGCTGGACTGTGTCCATCTCGTTCTCTTTCTATTGGACCTAGCCACAGAGCAGGCATCCAAAAAATAATTGTTGAATAAATGAATGAATATCTATAAAACTAAACTCAAAGTCACCTCCTGGCAGCGCCCCTGTGTCTTCCCATCAATCCCTGGACCTTCTTCTCTGATACAAATTAGCACATCTTATTGTATTCGTCAGCATCCCAAACCAGAGTGTGGGTTCTTTAAGATCAAGTTAATTCAAACATCTGCCAAGCTGAGTTTCAGGAACTGTGCTGGGACTAAAACTGTGATTCATATCCCAGGATGGAGCAGGGCGCTTTGGGTGGGTGCACAATGTACTTTTGTTGAGTGAACGAGTGAATTTGCAGTTTATAAAATACTTTCTCACCATCAACTCTATTGTGCCTCCCAGTAATAGGCAGGGCAGGACTCCATACTACAGAGAAGAAACGTGCCTAATAACACGTGCACACCTCATAACCGTGACCACTTATAACACCCTTACCGTGTGCCAGGAGCTAGTTACATTCACATACTGAACTTCAGCTGGTGGAGCCCTTTTCCACCCAGCGCTCCTCAGCGCCAAAAATTCTGTTATTATTTACCGGCTCGTGTGTCTCACCCGCCATTGCCTGGCACAACGAAGACGCCCCATCCAATCTGGCTAACCCGAGCGACGAGTGGCTGGTGGGAGCGCGCCGAGCCGAAGCCTAGAGGCCTGATCCCCCAACCCCGCCACCAGCGTACCAGGGTTTTTGGGTTCCTCCTCCCCCACCGGCGGCAGGACGGTCGTCGGCTTCTCCTTGGCCCCGCGGTCCCCCTTCCTGGTCACTGCACCGGATGACTTCTGGATCCCGGGACGCGGGGCCCTGGGTGAGGCCACCGGTGGTGCGCTCGCCTCGCCCGACATGCTGGTGCCGTCCGCAGCGACTCTGGGGACACTCACGGGAGCAAGGAGGCAGGACGGGATTCTGTGGGGCTCGCCCTGGTGGTGGCCGAATCAAGGGTCTCTATTCCGCGTCCACAGGCAGGACCCGCCTGCCGCGGCGTCGCCTCAGCGTCCCTCTCCAAGACAACCGCGCGAGGTGGGCGGGCCCAAGGGCAAGGGGCAACCACAGAGCGCACGCGAGGCCGACAGGGGGCACCACAGAGTCATCAGGGGGCGGGAGGAGCCCGGAGGGCGGAGCCGCGGAACTAGGGCAGCCGAGAAGGGCGGGACCAGGGCGGAGCCTGGGCAGCCCTCTGTCACAGGGGCAGGGGAGCCCTGGAGCCCTGGAGGGCCGGACCCCGCGGACCCTGTGCGAAGGGAGAAGGACCTGGGCGGAGCCGTGGCGGAGGGAGACGAGTGGATACCGGACTGGACCGGAGTGGAGGGGGCTGGGCTAGAGCGAGACCAGGACGGAGAGGCGGGGCTAGTGGGCGGGCAAGGAGCTGTCCAAAGTCACCCTGGAAACGGAACCGGGGAAAGCCGGGATCCGACCCCGTGTATTAGAGATCGCGGCAGTCGGAGGAATCTAGGGAAGCAGAGTCCGGGTGGGGACAGATCCACTCTCTGGGGTCGGCCCTCCTACCCTGTAAGGAGAGGACTCCTGATGGAAAAGGCCCAGAGAGACCCACCGAGTTAGCGAGTTGGCGTGGCTCTGGGTTTGTAATACCGACCCCATCTATGTCGCCTCCTGGAGGTCTGGGGACTTAGTTGATCCGCTAAAGAGTTTAGGAGGCGGGTCACGCTTCCAAGAAATTGGATTCAAAGTCCTCAGGTAGCCTAGACCCTGCCGAGCCCCCATCAGAGTATACTCTCTCCCCTCTGCTTTCCTGGCTCCAGCCTCCCCACTCCAGTCTGTTCCCCTCCCCCACCGCCACTCCCAGACCTTCCCACCTTTGAGCTTTTGTGCTGTTCCCCTGTAGAAACGCCACCCTTTGGGGAAGACTCTGACCTATGCAGTCTTTCAGCTCTCAGTGCACCAGTTTGCCCAGCCATCTTAGCACTTGCCAGCACTTACCACTGGTACTTTTAACTCACTCAGCCACTCAGCCTTTGGGGGAACATTTATTGAGTGCCTACCACGTGCCAAGGGGAGTCAATGTTGAACATAAACACAGGATTCCTGCTTTCAGGGAACTTAGAGTCTGGTGGGGGAGGCAGAGATTAATCAAATAATCACACTAAAAAGCAACACATTACAGAGGTGCCTGGCACCCTGTAGGCCTTCTGCAGGTAACTGGTGCATGAACACATCAGTAATCAGTGCTGTGAAAGAGAACACGGGGTGTGAAGGACAAGCAGGAGTTAACAGGTGAGTGGGGGAGGAAGAGCATTCCAGATGTGCCAAGCCCCCGTAGTAGGAAGACGTGTGGCTGATAGGAGGACGTAGAGGCCAGTGTGACTAGAGCAGAGTGGCAGGGAACACAGTTCAGAGTGAGGCTGAAGAGACAGGCAGGCCAGGCCAGCAAAGCCTTTAAGGCTTTGGACAATTTTGACTGTAGCCCAAGGGCCATGGGGCACCCACGGGAGACTTTCAGGCAGGGGTAACCTAACCAGCTTGTATTTTGAAGCAGTTGGTTGGCGGGAGTACCAAACGAATGCAGGGAGGCCAGTCAGGCTATTTCCAGAGTTCACTGGGTTTGGGCTGCCTCTCCACTATATAGTGAGTGCCCCAGGGCGAGATCAGTGCCTGGTACCCCTCTGAAAACACGCATGCACGCACACACAGAGCCTAGCCCGGGAGTGCACAGAAAAGTTACCCAATATACACTTCTTACAGCAATCTGAAATCAGAGTTATCCAGCAACATTCAACCCACCAGTTTATGTATACAGGGCCCTGGGGGCCTTGGGGAGCAATGGGTTGGGGAAAAGGAACACAGGTTTCCTGCTGACCAGTGTTTCCCATGGTAGAACCTGGGAGCCAGGCTCCCATCTCCTCTCCATTCACTTCCTCTATTAAACATGTTCGTGTTCACGGCCGGCCAGTCCTCTCCCTGCTCCTGGCAGGGTACAGCGGGCTCTGTCCTCAGCCTTGAGCAGCAAAGAACCGGTGTGCTGACCTCTGCACACCATCTTGGCTCCTCAACGGTCCTGGCGCCGAAGTGGGGGTGACGGGGGATGCCGTACTGGAGGCAAGTCGTAGTGTCCAGGGATGTGGCTGTTCTTGGGTGAGTCATAGTGGCCAGGAGGCAGGCCCGGGGGCAGAGGGGGCTGGGAACCCACAGAGTCTCGGTCTGGAGACAGAGAGGGGAGAAGATGAGAAGGAGGTGGCTCCTCCCCTTCCCACCACTCTCCTGCCCTCTCCAGCCTCTTCTGCCCAAAGACGGATGCGTAGCGCCTGGCTATGGGCCAGCCTCCTCAGCTGCCAGTGGGGGAGGCCATCTCGACCTGCCCACCTCACAGGATAGGAAGACACTCCGTCACCTGCCTTGTTCCCAGCTTTTCTGGGTATCAAGTCTACAACTCAGGTGCTGTAAAACCACCATTTCAAATCCTCAGCCCTGTGAGGGAGGTACCGCCACCTACAGGCTCTAAGAGGCAGTGTGACTTCCCAAACATCAGGCCTGGTTTGAGCCCAAGTCTGACCCCAGAGGCCTTGCTCTTGCTGCCACTTCATGCCGACTCTGCATTCTCGCCCTCTGTCCCTTCTCTTTTCCCACCTCCCTTGTCCCTGTTCTCTCTGCGCCAGTGGAGAAGGAAGACTCACCATGGGTCAGGGGGCTGGGCTGCTCATAGGTGCCACTGTCTCTCTCTGGCTGGGGGTTTGGCCGCCTCTGGCTGTCCCGGAGCTGAGGAGGCTGCCTGGGGGGGGACCCTGAGGGAGGGCCTTTCATCTCCATGTAGCTGCTCTCCCGGGGGCTCCCTAGCAGGCCGGGCAGGTCCCGTATGGTGGCGTAGGGGTTCTCACTGCTCAGGGAAGCCACGCTGGCCCCCAGCCCCTCTTCAGAGATGGGCCCTAAAGAGAGAGAGGGGAAAGAAGTCAGGCTCAGAGGAGGCACTGGCCCCTAAACCCCAGCGCAGCTCCCTCCCTCGCTCCCCCGCCCTGCCCTGCCCTGCCCTGCCCTGCCCTCACCTTTACTGTAGAAGGGGCCAGGGCCATTCCTGTTGCTGTAGCTACAGCTGTAGCTTCGGTCCAGGCGGCTGCTACCTGAGGAGGAGAAAGCAACCTGCAATCAGGCCCCTGGTCCCCTGCCCAAGGTCCCACCTCCTCTAGAACTGAGGCCCAGAATCCCCTTCCACAGACACACGCACTCAGATGGAGCAGGACGCTGGGCTGTACACATCCACCCTCACCAGAGGCCTTGGCCCCCGGGCTCCTACCCCTGTCCAGAGGCCCTGGAGGGGGATCCCGGCGGTGCTTCCAGTCAGCAGGCAGCGTGGCGTGGTTATCATGCCCAAGGGCTCCACCCGGCCGCTCAGGGGCCTGGAGGCTGGCAAAGAGCTGACTGCCTGGAACCTGGCAGGGGAGGGGTGGGACAGGGAGAGGTACGTGCCCGGCTGGAGCTCTCCGAGAACCGGGCTGTGCCCACAGGACATCCACAGTGCATCCCCGCCCCCAACACTGACCTTGTTAGGGGGCGGGGGGTTAGGTGAGCACTGTGACAGGGTGTGGTAGCTGGGGTTGGAGTAGTAGTGACTGTAGCTCGGAGGGACATCTGCACAAACAGACACAGTTGCAGGGTGACCTGCCCGGTCAGAGACAAGCCTGGGCCCAAGACAGTCATTCTGTTCCAGGAGATCCATAATCAGCCTCTCTGGCCTCTCTGACTCTCTCCAGCTCCCCGCTTCCCGCCTACAAGGTCCAGGGAGGGATGCAGGAGCCCCGCACCCCATCTGCCCTGTACCTAAGAGCCAGCCACTCATGTGTGTCCCCGCCCCCGGGCCAGCTCACCTGGCATGACGTACTCAGAGCCGTCCAGTCGCCCGCTGCTGTAGGCCACTGCCAGGTGCTGGTGCTCCTTGCCTTTTTGCCAATGGCGGTAGCCAATGAACAGCGCCACCAGGGCCACCACCAGGGATCCCAGCACTGCAATGCCAATCACTGCCCCGAGTGAGTTATAGGCCACCGGAGAGGTAGGCGTCATGGTGAATGGCTCCTGGCTTCCTGTGTGGGATGGGGTGGTCACTCAGGACAGTGTCTTGGCCCTACTGGTGAGCTTGGGATGCATGCATGGGAGAGGCCCCAGCAGGGAGGCAGGGTGATACAAGGGTACCACCTAGCAGAGACCTGGGCATGTACCTGTGTCCTGGTTCCCTGGGGACAGTGCGGGGCGGGGTGGGGGTAGGGAGGGGGCTAGGTGAGAACTCACCAATCCTGCAGGGGGCACCACTGTGCCCTGGGGGACACACACAGGCCCCAGTCTCTGGGTGGCACCTCTCTCCAGGACCACACTGGCATGGTTGGGAACAATTGGCGCCGAACATCCCTGGAGAGCAGCCTGTTTAGAGAGCCAAGGAGGCAGGCGGGGATCAGAGGGGTCAGGGAACTGCAGTCCCCTCCTCAGGCTAGGGCTGACTTGGAGGCAGGGGCATGGAGTTCCCCTTCTGCTGGTACCTTCCAAGCAGAGATGTCCGGTCCGGCCTGGGGGGCAAAAACAACTCCCATGCTGGGGGTGGCAGGTCCCGCCATGGCGACACTGGCAGAGCTGGGCACAGTTGGCCCCCCAGTGTCCTAGAGGGCACGCTGCAGGAGACAAGGTTGGAGCCTGTCTGGCGGGCAGGGCCAGCCCCTCCTGAGTGAATTCTCAGCCCCCAGCATCGCTGACCTCTTCAGCTCAGCTTTGGTCTCCCCAGGGGCACCAAGGCTTTGAACCGTATCTACACACTGATGAGTCACAAATGCTTGCCCACAGCCCTGTGTCTTGCCTGAACTCCAGACCCGCGTGCCCAGCTGCCTGCTTACCTTCTGCACTTGCCTATCTGATAGACTTTCAAAATAACGTGACCAGGGCCAGACAACCAAAGGCTTCCAAACTATCCTATATTGCTTAGCTCTGGACTTTTTTTTTTTTTTAACATAAGAGAGAAATAATTGTCTATACTATTCAAGGCATAATTTTTGTGTATCTGACACTAGCAAAAAATCTAATAGTAGTTACTGAATTCTATGGAAAAAGTCTTGTCCAAGATTACTTCCCTCTACCTTGCCCATCTTTTTCATGGTAACTGCTTCTCATTTCCCCTTTTTAAAATTTGTTTGACTCGGTTTTCTGGACTAATTTTTTCCATGATGTCCTTCTTATATTTATGTGGGAAAGAGGCCATGTATAAATAAATAAAAATAAATTGGCAATCCAAAAGAAAAAAAGAACATGTCCAAAACTGAGCTTATGATTTTCCCCGCCCCCATACAAACACTGCTTTTCTCAGGCCTCCCATGCAGAAGGGCAGGGAATTTTTTACCCTGATCTGTTCATTGCTGCATCCTGAGCACCTAGAACAACACCCAGCATGTAGGTGACGCCCAATAAATATTTGTTTATAGTGTTTCTATAAATGGCTGAATCAAGGTGGGTTCAGAGGCTTTTATACCCAGGAGCAGGGGAACGGAAGCCTCTGGTCCTCAGCCCACCCCCTCAGCATGCACACATGCTCAGACACATGAGCCACCACATACGTTGGGAGCAGTCAGGGCCTGTCCAGCCAGCCATGCAGTAGCAGGTCCCATTCGAAGGGTGGCAGGAGGAGTGGTTAGCACACTTGCAGGGCACACAGCGTTTGCCGTAGCGGCCGGGCTGACAGGCTGGGGGAAAGGGGCTCGTGGTGACCAGGGGCAGGGGCCAACCCTCAGTCAGCCCGTGACCCCACTCTCTCCCTCCCTCCTTCCCACTGCAGCAACCGGCCCAAAGATTGGAGTCAGCACAAGAGACCAAAAGGGGTAGAGTGGGAGCTTCAGGCATCTGACACTGCACTGCACATTACTGCTGGCAGGCAGGGGGAGGGAGCCTCACATCTCTGGCAGGAGGGGCCTCGGAATCCAGGTGCACACACACAATTGCCATTCTCAGGGATGCAGGTGCCCCCATTCTTGCAGGTGCAGGTGTTGCTACAGTTGGCTCCCCAGAAGCCCTCAGGGCAGGGCAGGTGGCAGCGGGTACCTGTGAGAGGGGTAGGATGAGCCTGGCCTGTGGCCCCCCTTCCATAGGGTTTCTTCTGAACACACGTCCTGTGGGATGCATCCCCCAACTCCACAGTAAGCCTGGGGCCTGGACACCCAGAACGCTCACCTGTCCAGCCAGCCTGGCACTGGCAGTGTCCGTGAACAGGGTCGCAGCCATCAGAATGGTCACAGTCACAGCGACTGGCACAGCCTTCACCAAACTGCCCCTTCTTGGAGAGGGAGTAGAGGGTAGGACAGGCCAGTCAGCTGGGGGGTGCTGTGCCCTTCCCTCCCCCAGGAAGGCAGACGGTTGTGCACTTACCAGGCAGGGGAGCTGGCAGTGGGTCCCGTGCCACCCAGGGGTACAGGTACAGGCTCCAGTTTGGGGGCTGCAGGCTGCCTCATGGGCACACTGGCAGCTGGCATTGCAACCGAAGCCCCAGGTTCCAGGCGGACAGGGCACGGAGCAGTTACCATGCTGCCAACCTGGAAGAGGGGACTTGCAAGTAGGCATGGGGACCTGGCTCCCCTCCTGAGCAAGCACACACTGGGCATTGGCTCTGCCAGGCTCTGCACTATGAGCTGGGGCTGGGGGTGGGGATGCCCATGGCCGCATAGGAGACAAGCATAGAAACTGTTGGATGTTGGACAGAAGGCTGAAAGACCGCTGGGGATGCACCACCACCTTCTGGGTCTTGGTTGCCTCTTCTGCAAAATGAAGGGGGGTGGCAGCAAACCCAAATGCTTACAGAGGCCCCAACAGGTAACTAAATGAGTTCTTCAGATCATGTGTAAGACAATAGGGAGGAGTGGGGACTGGAGACTGGACTTTGGCTAAATATGATAGACAGCTAGTCAAACAAAACATATCTGCGTCCGAATCTAGCCTAAAGGTTGCCAACGTGGCACCCCTGGTAGATCTCCGAGGCCCTTCCTGGAGCTGCCATTCTGTGATTCTGTATGTCTGAGGATGAGGCACGTTCTGCAGAGAGGTACCTCTGGCCTGGGCCTTTAAGGACAATTGGGGTTTTTGTGGTTGAAAAAAAACAAAGCGGATATTCCAGGAAGGAAGTAGGCTGGCTACTTTCCCAGCAGTCCAGCTGCTGACCAGTGCCTCCGCCCTTACCCTGCAGCCTCTCCCCTACTCTTGGCCTGCCCCTACCCTTGGACTCTCCCTTCTTCGCATGGCCCCGCCCCCAAATCCCCTTCCGGGAGACCCCAACCCATTACCTTCCTTGCAGACGCAGGCGCCGTCGATGGGCGAGCAGGCGATGGCATTTTCGCAGGAGCAGCGTGCGGAGCAGTTGACCCCATAGGTGTCAGGGGGACAGAGGCTAGCGCAGTGCGGGCCCTGAGAGCGGGCGGGAGCACCAGTGAGAGGAGCGGGCGGGCTCCCGGGCCTCTCCGGCACCTCCCTCGCGGCGGGGCGCGCCTCACCGTGTAGCCGGGCGCGCACCGGCAGAGGCCGCTGTCGGGCTGGCAGACGCCGCCGTGCAGGCAGAGGCAGTGCTCCTGGCAGCCGGGCCCGTGCGTGTCCTGCGGGCAGCTCTCGTTGCAGTGGAGGCCCGCCCAGCCCGGCAGGCAAGAGCACTCCCCGCTCATCGGGTGGCAGCTGCGGGCGGAGGCGGGGGCGCGGCGCGGTCTGAGCCCGGGTCCGCAGGTCGACTTCCCCGCCCCCTCCGCGCGGTGGGAGCCGAGCATCGCCGAATTGAGGGGGTTATCGGGGAGGCTCGGTGCTGTTCCGAGAGCGGTCTCTCCCCGTCCCCGAGGCCCCTCCCCTTTCCCTTCTGTGACATCTGTCCCGCCCTAGGTCCTTTTTGTGACTCCGGTGGCTTCAGCACCGAAGGCCTCTCCCATTGGCCTCCAGACCCCTTGACCACAGTGCCCGCGGCCTACTTGAGACTGTGTTCCGGGTCGCAGGTGCAGGGCATCTGGCAGCTGAGGCCGTAGAGGCCGTCGGGGCAGAGACGTTCGGCGCAGCGGTCCCCAGTGAAGCCGTGTTCGCACAGACACGCGCCGTTGGCCGGGAAGCAGCGGGCGCCGGTGGCGCAGTCGCAAGTCTCAGCACAGTCCTGCCCGAAGCGGCCCACGGGGCACTCCTCACGGCACCTGGGCGCCTCGCGGGAGTGAGCCTGGGCACGCCGCCCGCCGCCGCCCCCGGCCCACCCCAGCCCACTCCCACCCCAGGCCAACACCACTCACCGGTCCCCTGTGTATCCCGGAGCGCAGTGACACTGCCCGGTGAACCGGTCGCAGAGGCCTCCGTTGTGACAGCGACATTCCTGGGAGCAGTTGGGTCCATAGGAGCCCTCGGGGCAGGGCAGGGAACAGATGGTGCCCTGTAGGGGTGAGAGGTCGACAGAGCCCCAGGAGCCCAGCCCCCTCCCCATGGCCACAGGACTCATCAACACCCCTACACCCCAAACCCTCAAACCTCTCCAGGGCCCACACAGCCTACCCCCCTCACACACATCCTCCTGGGAGCCCTGTAGAGAACCGCCCACAGAATTCATACCCACAGGCCCTACCCTTCATACCATCCAGCCAGGTGGGCAGCTGCAGGAGCCCCGAGAGGCCTGGAAGACACCCCCGTTTTGGCAAGGAGGGGTGCTGGGGCAGGAGAAGCCAACCCTGTCCTGTGAACAGGACACCTCGCAGCTGTTGGGCAGAGGGGGTGAGGTCAGTATGTAAACAAGCAGTACCTGCTTCCCCCTTTGCCTCCAAGGGCTGGTCAGCCACACACAGGCCCTCCCCAGGAGGAAGGCCCGACTCCAGGGCTCAGTGAGTCACACCCACCCTTCTTCGAGTCTCACCCCCCTTCCCTGTTGGGTACTGCAGGGATCAAGAAACAAACGTTTCCAGGACGGGAAATGGCAGGGACACCCAGCCCCATCAGGAGGGGTAGAGCGAAGAGCCATGGGTGGCGTGTCTGCTCTCCACGCACCCTCTGCTCCAGCTCTAGCTTTGCTCACGCTAGTCCCTCTGGGGGCAACACGTCCGCCTGCCATGGTTTTCTATCCTGAGGGCTCAACTCCAGAGCTCCTCCATGAAGCTAGATCTTTGATCTCCAGCTAGATGCACATTCTCCCTCCTGTGACTCCCCAGCTCTCCCTGCACCCTGCCTTGCAGTAGGGTTCTCTGCGTCCCTATCTCAGCCCCAATTTGGGACGTGCTTTCGCTCACACGCTAGTTCGTGTTATCTTCACAGCAACCCTTCTAGGTGGACAATACTGCTCCCATTTTACAGACCGGAAACAAACACGTGAAGAGTCAATGATTTGCTCAAGGTTGCTCAACCAGTGAGCAGTGAAGCTGGGACCAGGATCTGGGCATCTTGACTCCATCCCTACGTTTGGGATGCTGAGTCCCCTTGTGTCCCCACGTATGCCCGTGCACCCTGTGTCTGCGATCCCGTTAGTGTGTGTTCCTCCCGTTACACACCTGGGCCCAGTTCTCTCTGGGGGGCAGAGGCAGGCTCCGGTCTGGGGGTCACAGGGTGCCCCATGGCACTGGCAGCTGAACTGGCAGGCAGGGCCGTAGCGGCCAGGGGAGCAGGGCTGAGAGCAGTGTGGAGGCTGCAGCCCAGAGGCACAGGAACATGCCCCACTCTTGGGGTCACAGGAGCTGCTGTTGCCGCAGTTGCAGGGCTTGTCACACTGTGGCCCCCAAACGCCCGGGGCACAAGCTGTGGGATGGGAGGGCGGAAGGGGGTCACCAGGGGTCTTGCCCCTCCCCAGCCTCCAGTTAGTCCCCGTCTCTGTGTCCTGGCCCCCACACATGCCCCCATGCCCGGCTTTGGCCCCTCCCCCTGTACCACACCTCCAGAAAAGGCTGCTGGCTGCAGTGGGACTCTGCTGGGTGATCGCCCTGGGGGCCTAAGCACCTGTGCCCTGGTAGGGAGGGTGTGCCCAAGGGTTCTGCATCCCTGTAGGCACAAGGGGTCATGCCCTGCCGTCACCAGCCACTCACCACTGGAGCAGTCGCTGCCCCGCCAGTCTTGCACACATTGGCACTGATTGGGCGCCATGCAGCGGCCATGGACACACTCCTGAGCACAAAGCGCTGGGGCAGAGATGGGGTGGGGTGTGTGTGAGAAGATGCTTCCACCCCTGCCGTACCCACCTTTTATTCTCTGAAGCCTAACCCCAGCTTCCTCCCACACCAGGGACCTGGAGTTCGCCAAGCAGCATTTCTGCCTCTAAGATGCAAAAAGACTGAGAGTAAAGCAACTCAGGTCAGAGCTTGTCAAGACCTCAGGATTCTGGACTCCCGAGCTCCTTTCTGTGAAATTCTGGAAGCACCTTGTTGGGAAATGGGCAGGCGGGGTTCCTCACGTAGGGACCAGACATGGATGCTGTCCAGAGAGAGGGTAGGGGTTGGGCTGGGGGCTCAGGCTGGGCAGGGGTCTCTGTAGGGGCTGGTGATGGTCCAAGGCTGAGAGAAGGGGAGAGGCAGACAGAGCGGGCTCTGCTCTGAGGGTTTCAGGGTGCTGGGGGCGGGGGACAGGAGAGACTGGACGGCGACCGGTCGAGACAGCTAGCGACAGAGAGACAGGGACGGGAAGAGTCAGAGAGAGAGCCTGAGACACGGTGACAGAGAGATACAGGCAGCCCAGAGACAGAGATGCAGAGCCGGAGACTGCTGAGGGACATGGCGAGAGAGGGTGGGAGAGACGCAGGGCCAGCTAGAGACAGAGGTATGAAGTGGCAGCTTTGTCCCTAGAGACAACAGGGCGAGCGGAGGGCAGAGGAGTAGCCCCACCCTGGTGAGGGCAGGGAAGGACTAGGTGGCCTAGGCTCCACGCGTTCCGCGGCCCCACCCAGGACTCACGGACACAGGCCCCGCTGCTCTCGTAGAAGCCCCGGCAGCACTGCAGGCGCATTCGGTGCTCCATCTTCAGCACCTGGCGGTACACGGTCCGGTAGACAACCCTGGGGGAGACCCAGAGGTGGCCCTCAGTCCTCCCTGCCGAGGCCCCGGCTTCCAACCTTCCACAGTGCGGCACTGGGGGAGGCCTGGGGCACTGCCCAACACCCTGAGCTGGGGTAGCAGAGAACATTCCCTCCTTGCCCTCCATCCGGCCACACACATGCCCACAATACACCACACCTGCACACCCCAAACACACATACCCCACACACAACGTGCCTTGAGTGCCCTGAGGCCAGATGCTTCCTCTGAACTCTAAAGGTTCTGAGAAAAGAATGGGGGTACAGAGGGGCAAGGCCCGGGCCGAGGCAGCCCCTCTGGCACCCATCTGCCGATGGAGGGGGACGGGCACTCACGTGGGCCGGGGGCAGGTGTGCGGGCTCTCCCAGGGCCGGTCACAGGGCTCCGAGGGGAGCAGGCTGAAGGGGCGGGAGTGCGACTCCTTGGTTGTGGTGGTGAAGCTGCAAGACAGGGAACGGAGTGGGGGCCCAGGGCAGGGGGAGGCCTGAGCTGGCAGAGCGGAGCGGGGGCGCAAGGGCTTGGCCACAGTGGGGAATATTTAGGCTTGCTCCCTCCAGCCTAGGATGGACCCCCCCATCTGTCCCGCTTCAATCTGGAGGGATCCTCCCAGAGTTGGAATATTCCTGGGAATATTCCATTCCAGCCTTCCATTCCCTGCCGCCTCCTTCTCCCTATATGGGGAAATTGAGCTAGAACTGACTTCTGGGCCCAGCTGATGGAGATGGGTTGAAGCACTTCTGGCCAAACCTTGCCCTGGGACTTGTTGCCCAACCCTGTCCCCTTGGCTCTCCCTGGGCCAGCCCCTCTGCTTGCCCCATAGTGAATGTCTCCTACCCTGTGCTCTGTCCTGCAGCTAGCCTCGCACAGGGACCAAGGCAGGGGGATAAAGAAAGGACAGGGTCACAGCTGAGATGGAGACTGAGACAAGATCAAGATGGGGATGGAGTCAGAGGCATCCCATCTAGAGGAGCAGAGAGAGTAGAAGCAGAAATAAGAGGGAGGTGAGGGCTGGAGAAAGGGAAGGAAGCAAGGGAAGGAGCTGGGAAGAGGAGCCCCAGTGGGGAGAATGGGGAGCTGGGGGCTTGCAGCCCTCAAGGCACAGCAGGGGCCCTCTCTCACCTTTCCCAGAAGCTGCAGGTGTTGGGGTCCTTGGGGTTGAGGGTTCCAGCCAGCCCCAGGCCCAGGGCCAGGAGAAAGAGGGCCCGCAGAGGTGGTGACATTGCTGAGGCCTGTGACACGGCCAGGTGTGGAGCAGGTGAGGGGCACTGCAGCCACAAACCCGGAGGACCAAGTCTCTGCAGAGAACAAGCAGGGGTGGCAGAAGAGATGAGGCTCTGGTCCTCTGGCCCATGCTTCCCAGGCTCCAGGTCTTATTCCTGACCAGGTGGAGCACTGCCATGCCTCTGAGACTTTCTCACACGGTTTCCTCTGTCTGGACGTCCTCCCCCGCATTCTTCACTTTAAGCACTCACCTTTCAAGGTCTAGCCCAAGTGTCACCCCTCTTTCCCTGCCCTGCTTCCCGATCCACACTGGCAGACTGCCCCCACCCATCCCTTCCAGGAACCCCAGCACCATTCACCCACACACCACTGTTCTAGTGCCTGTTCCCTGACCATGACCTCTAGAGGCAGGAACCTGTGCCTGAATTCCCAATCCCCAGCACAGCCCCTACCCAGGGCACTTTGATATTATACCAAGGTGTGAAATTGGAGCCGATGAAGGGAAGTTATAAGGGAAGCCAACTTGGGCTCAGTTAGAGGAAGAACTTTCCAACGGTCAAAGCAGTTCTGTAATGGAATCAGCGACCTCCGGTGGTGAGCTCCCCATCACTGGATGTAGGCAGGCAGAGGCCAAAACCACCCTGATGCTGTTAGGGGCTTCCTGCTTTATGGGGTGGGAGTAGGGCTAGGTCCAGGTGACCTTGAAGGAGGCCCCTCCCCACCACTGGTGCACTGGCACGGCCCATACTGACTTCTGAGAGCCAATCATGACTTCTCTTCCCAACTCCTTGTTCAGTGCTGTCACAGTAGTAGCTTGAAACCAAGTACGGGGGTGGAAATCGGCACCATGGAAATCAGCAAACACCACAAATCAGGGCCACCCCCGCACCCATCCCCCCACCGAAGCCGGTTGCTAAAGCCTTGCCAGCATACCTCTGCACCCAGCTCTAGGTGCTATCACCCAGGGAGTCCCCAGCCTGGCCTCAGACTTAAGGAGAAGCCGCCACCTCCCTGTGACCACCCACCAGCCATCTGGAAATGGGCTCCTCCCCTCTCCTCCACGCCTGGCCTCGCCCAGTGGGTGGGAAGCAGGTCAGGACCTCCGAGGAGTCAGTTCTCGCTCCTGAGCTCAGGAGCCGCGGAGGCCCTTGAGCACCCGCCGCCCCCCGCCCCGCCAGTTTCAGATTCTCTGTTAACTTGCCCCGGCTCCCTCCTCTACGCCTCCCTGAGGCGCCCACATCTGCTTATAATTTTCCCTGAGAAGAGAGAGAAAGGTCGTGGTAGCTGGCCCCTTACCCCCCTGAGTATCTCTGGAATGCCTGCCTCCGGGCCCCACCCCAGACCCTCCACCCACACACTCCCAGGGTCCCCGTGGGCCGCTCTCAGCGCCCATCAGGGCAGCGCTCAGAGGGATACTCCCTAACCTCACCGCACCCCACTGCCGCGTCCTGCCCCACCAGTAAACCCTCCAGCCTGCTCCCCACCCTCTCAGCGGCTGGGCTGGCCCACCTCTCCTCCTCACGCTCCCTCCCACCCACCGCAAATTTCTACCCACCCCCACCCCCACCCCCACCCCCGCTCCTGCCTTGCAGAGCAGCAAGGCCTGCCCATGACTCTGGTTAGTGGCCCCATCACAGCTCCCCCAGGGCAGATCTCCACCTGTTGTCTTTTTTGTGTCCCTCCCATCCATCCTCAGTCCCCAGGTAACTCACCAGGTCTCTATGGCATCCTGGGGCCTGAGAAACTCAGGTGAGCCAGGGGCAGGGTGACAGGGCCCTTGGGCCCCAGGGCCTGAGGAGCCCAGAGAGTGTCCTGGGGGATCCCGGTGCTCATGATATGGAGCCTGAAACAGGAAACAGAGCCTGGCTAGAACGTGTGTATGTGGGGAGGGCAGCAGGGAGCATGATCACGGGCAGAGCATGGGGTGGCTCCGTCCTCCCACCACCCTGAACTTGGAAGGTAGGATGTGGGGGAGGGTGGGGAGTGGGGGGGGGGAGGGACGCAGCCTGGCCTCAGGGAGCCAGGCCACAGTCAGGAGTGTCCTTCAGACAACCCCCATAG
Organism: Balaenoptera ricei; assembly: GCF_028023285.1. NCBI lineage: Eukaryota > Metazoa > Chordata > Mammalia > Artiodactyla > Balaenopteridae > Balaenoptera > Balaenoptera ricei. The sequence continues at coordinate 114,435,055 of NC_082639.1, read as the reverse complement.
TCTGCCCTTCCACCCACACAACCCCCAGCTCCCTCCCCAACAGCTGGCTCCTTCTCCCAACATCCCCAGACTCTGCCCTTCACCCCAGGCCTGCTCCGGTCATGATCCCAGGTCCACCCTGTCTGATCCCAGCTGAACTTCTCCCTCGAGTGTGCACGGCAGCAAGCCCATGGACAGGACCCCGAGCCCCCCACGCATCTCCCCCTCTTCATCCCTCAGTCTGGTCCACACTCCCCTCTTACTGTAGCCCCCACTGTGCCCCTGGCATGGGGGTCCTGTCCTCCAATTGGAGCTCAATCTGTCTGGATACAGGGTCATCACCCTTGTCCCTGGGCGAGCCTCATCTCCAGCCACGCAGGGACCCCCAGGCTTACCTGGGCCTGGATCTGTCCCCGGAGCTCGAGGCTGCGGTGACATGGACAAGACCTGCAGCAGGAAGGCCCTGATGAGGCGCAAAGGGGAGGGGCTGTCCTTCCTCTCATCTACAGCAGCCCCCTCCCACCAGCCACCTCCTCTTAACCAACTTCTGGAGGAAATGGTTCACCCGGGGGACTTTGAGAGGGACCTCGAGATGGGCAGGGGAGCATGAGGAGGGCCTGACCCTAATCCCAGGGGGTTGACTCTAATAACTAGAGGGGTGGGGAGATTCTGTTCTCCCAAGGGCCTCAGGGTAGGACTGGAGAGCAGAGGAGGTCTCAGCTGGTCAGTGGAAGGGGCTGGAAGCCAGGATGGGGTCCGGTGAGATCAGTGGGTGGTCTGCAGGGAGGGGAGAGATGAGATGGGGATCCTGGCAGGGAGGGGCAGGGTTTGGCCTCACCAGCCCCAGACCCTGAGGAGGGGACACAGGCCAGACCAGGAGCCCAGAGCTCCAGCCTGGCTGCCTAGGCTTGTCCCCATCTGAGCCTTTGTCCCTGAGGGGCTAGGGAACCTGAGACCCTGGTCCACCCTTCCCCAGCGCCTCCAGTCCCAGCAGAACTGGGGCTATTGTGATTACACGTGCCCCTTCAAGGGGTTTAAATCAGACAACTACTGGGTCCCCATCTGACCCCAGGGGCCCCCACTGTAGGCTCCCTTCTCCCTCTTCCCATACAGATGCCCCCTGCCTTTCCCCTACTCAGCCTCCTTCCTCCATGGCACCTCTGGATTGAGGGACCCACACACCTTCCCTCACAATTGGAAAACTAACATATGTTGTTTACTGTGTTGGCACAGGCAGAGTGCTGAGCAATTTATATGGATCATTTCGTGTAAAGCTTACGTCAACCCACTGTGGTAGGTATTATTATTCATTTTACTGATGAGGAAACAGGCAAGGAGAGGGTAAGTTCCCTGCCCAGGGCCACACAGCCAGTAATATCAGAGCTGGTATCCAAACCCAGACTGGCAGATCCATCCCTGTGGTTCCAGGCTCTCCCGAGCCCAGGCGGGAATCCCAGGGGCTTTACATCTCTTTGTAATAGCCTTGGTTATGGCGAGGGGGAGCCTGGCAGGGGGCTGGACAGGAGAAGGGGATCGGGCTGGGGGCTGCCGCAAGAACGCGATCAGAGGCGTGGGAACCGGGATGTGTTTACAGTCAAGAATGAGCTGACACTTCTCTCTCCTCCACCTCGAGATGCAAAGCAGCTGGGCGCCTGGCCAGGCCCCCCCCCCACCCCAGTCCCCAGTCCCGCCTGCGCGAACCCCCAGTATCCCTGCCCTCTCGGCCTCCAAGCCCACACAGGGCCCAACCCAGCTCGCCTCCCCTTCTCTTCTCCTGTTCAGCCTGATTCCTCTGGTGGGGAGTCCCCCTACCCTCACTGTACTCCAATCCTAACCCTGCTAGGAGGAGGGGGATGAGTCTGGGGCCTCTGGGAGGGGAGTAGAGTTCCTAGTGGACAGGAGATAATCCATGTCTATAGAAGGCAGAGAGCAAGAGTGGGGCTGATGGAAGTGAGACAGCAAGAGGAACTTCCCCACCAGCTCCCTTCCAGCTGCTCTTCTCCGGGAGGTGGTACAGCAAAGGATACCCTCTGAGCTCTGCATCCCCTCCCAGCCCCCCATTCAAACCTGGGTTCGAATCCCATCTCTCAGTTCCCTCATCTCTAAAATGGAGAGGATAATGGGACTTCCCTTTGTAGGATTGTTCTGCAGAGTAATAAATGAGTTGATACAGATAAGTGCTTAGAGAGCTACATAAGAAGTTCAATGAACAATTGCAGTTTCCATGATGGCATCCTCAGCCCCACTCCTCCTGCACCTATCACACCCTTTCTCCACTCCCCTTGGCACTGTCATACTCTTTGAGTATTAATTCCAGGAAAAGCTGTTTCTTTCTCTTTTTTTCCTGAAGAATCCCCAGGATGATCCGGGAATGGGAATAGGGCCTTAGATGCTGACAGAGAGAAAGGAAGTGGGGAGGGGAGGGGACTAGGCTCCCCAGAGAACCTGATCCCCCAGAACGATGGGCTGCCCGCCAGGTAGTCTTCAAGCCAAAGGCGGTTGATGAGGCAGGACGCCTGGATTCTACTCCCTCCCAGCCCTCAGCCTGAGCACCAACTCCAGCTTCTTGCTTGTTTCCACTGGTGCCTCCTCTGTATCTCTCTCTCTCCCTCCTTCCCATCTTGGAGGCCAAAGTTCCTAGTACTTAAAAGCTGTATGACCTCAAGCATGTCACTTGAGCCCTGTGAGCCTCCATTTCCTCATCTGTAAAATGGGAGAATAACACCCCACATCTCCCAGGGTTCAGTGGGGGTTGGAACTGTTGGTTCCAATGACCATCCTGGAACTGAGCCTCAGACAAGAGGCTGCTCAGTGGACACGTGTTGATGCAAAAACAGAATCCTCCAAGTTCTAGGCTCTCTGCCTCTTTCTTTTTGCCTTTTGTCTTGCTCTTCATCAGAAACTCTCTGCTTTCTGTTGTTTTTTCTTCCTCCATCAGTTTCTTGGTCTCTTCTGCCTCTCTCCTTCCTTTTCTATATCAAGGCTACCACGTACAGTTGTGCAGTATGTTCACTGCACTAGGGAATCCACCTTCAGGTATGGAGTGTAGGCTGAACTCCAGCCACGATCCACAAATCGAGCCCTGTGTCTTAGCTTGGTGCCAAGGTTGCCTCGCCCTGTAGCTCTCTTGTCTTTCAGGATCTCCCCCGTGTCTGTGTCTGTTCTCTGTGCCCTTTCCTAACCTCTCTTTGCCATGGAGACAGGATCACTTAGTCCTTCCCACTCAGTAGCGTGATCCTGAGTCTAAAGACTTCCCTTCCCTCCCCATACAGGGATGCCCTCTAACCCAGCTCCACCAGCAGCCTAGACTGCTCTGCTCCACGTGCCACTCAGAATACCCGTGTACACGCTTGTACACGCACACACAGAGCCCCTCCTACATCCAGCCAAGCCAGGCCTTCGGCACGCCAGGCATGTCTGCCGGATGGAGGGACAGGAAGCCTGCATGTGCTCCAGAGGCTGGGCGGGGAGGGAACAGGGGTGAGGGGCCGGCCTTGTGTTCTCTGTGGCTCAGGAAACAGAAGCTAGAGGGTCCTCAGCCCGACCTGTTTACTCATCAGGAAATAGAGAAACTGCAGGGATTCTGATTCACCAAACATTCAGCACGTGCCTACTGGAAGCTAGAGCCAGTCCGGACCCTCACCACCACCCACAGGTGGAGTGATTGATACCCCTCTCCATTTCACAGGAGAGACCATGGAGGGTCTCAGGTAAAAAGACTTGCCCAAGGGCCAACTGGTCAGCAGAGGCAACAGCAGGATTAGAATCTGCTTCCGAGAACAAAGCAGTGGGGGGTGGGAGGTAACCCCTGGGGTGACACAGGCCAGGGAGCAGCTCCCCCTGCTCATCGCCACCCCCAGATACTGTTGGAAAGCGCAGCTCTGCTCTGGCCACTGCCTCTCTCTAATGCCTCTGTGGCTCCCCACGCTACAGGAAAGGGCACCCAGGGCCCAGGTGGCCAGCCTCTGCTCCTGCTCCTGTGCTCCCATCACACTGGACATGCCTCTCACCACACGGCCACCTCTGCCCAGGCCACTCCTGGAATGCCCAGGTCCTACCCATCCTTCTAGGCCAGTCTCCTCCAGGAAGCCCCCTCAGTGGCTCCACACCTCACCTGTTCCTCCCTTTCCTTGGAAACTTCCTCCAGGCTCTTAGCACACTCACCACGGACCCCTGTGGCCCAAAGGACCCCAGTTCTTCCCTGAGGCCGGCTCCATACTGGACATAGACCAGTCCCCCAGAGGCCCAACACTTCCCCAAACTCCAGCCTAAGGCACCAGTGTCCCTCCTCTGGGGTCAGGTGGGACTAACCCAGGTCAAGTCAGGAGTTCACAGGCCCCGGAACACCTCAAGTCTGATGGACGGATGAGGTAATGTACCCCATCTTGTGATGCCAGCTTGTGAGTCTGGTTTCCCTACCAGGCTGGGACAGCCTCCAATTCCATTCCTGTCCCAGGCTCTGTTAGTGGGCTGCTTGCCCCCCAGGTGTTCCCTGAAGGTTCCCATCCCGTGGTCATTATATTTTTACTAAGGTCTGTCTTCCCCACTGGAATGGAGCACCGTGGGGTCAGGGCACTTCTCTGCCTGCCTGACTACTGTGTCCCCAGCACCTACACACACGCATCTAGGGTGCCTGGCACCCAGTGGGCAGTAATTAAACATTGTGCGGAGTGGATGGACTGATAAACTCTAAATCCTTTCCGACTTGAGTAAGCCCAACCTTACTTTGTGGGAAACAGGGGACAGGGAGAGATGTTTGGAGGCTGTGGCTTGTCCCCGGCTCACCAGATAGCAGGACCTTCCTTCTAGGGCCCTCAAGACACAACACTGGTAAGTCAATGGAAGGTGGAGTTCAGAAAGAACTTCCCAACATTACAAAGTAAAAGGCGTCTCCAGACCTGCTCTCCCGACCTCGGGCAGGAATTCCTCAGGGCCGGCCTCCAAGTTCCTCTGGGCTGAGTGCATGGGAGTGCAGGGCACTGAGTCACCTGGAGAGGAGGGAGTGTGCCCGCTGGCAGGGCCTGAGCCCTTATCCCGCACCTCCGGCCCAGGGACTACGCCCCTCACTGCCCATCCAAACACCACCTCCTACACAGACGGACTAGGCCCCAGATGCCACTATGTGGGGTGGGGTAGGAGGTACAGGCAGGAAAGGGGACTCACGAGGCTCCATGGCCCAGCACCCACCCAGGTGCTGTTTCTGGAGACCTCCATCTGGCCACGTGTGGGTGCTCTAACACCAATTCTCACCCCTTGTTAAATGTATATTGTGAGCTGGACCCTTTCTTTTCATCCTCTCAGCAGTCCTAGAAAGTAGGTGCTATTATGCCACCTGTTATGTAGATGAAGAAATCCCAGGGAGTTCCCCGGGTGGTCCAGTGGTTAGGACTCAGTGCTTTTACTGCGAGGGCCCAGGTTCAATCCCTGGTAGGGGAACTAAGATTCCACAAGCCATGCAGAAAGAAAGAAAGAAGAAAGAAAGCAAGAAAGAAAGCAAGCAAGCAAGCAAGAAAGAGAGAGAGGGAGGGAGGGAGGAAGAAAGAAAAGAAAGGAAGGAAGGAAGAAGGAAGGAAGGAAGGAAGGAAGAGAAAAAAGAAATCCCAAAGAGGTTAAGTAATTTGCCCAAGGTCACACAGCCAACCAAAGGCAGGGTGGGGATTTGGACCAGGTCTATCAAGCTCCAAAGGCTTGTGCTGTCCCTTTTAGGTCCTTCTACCCCTGTGATTTCTCTTTGGTCTTCGGACTTCCTTCTGTTTTACCTCCTCTACCACCTTCTTGTTCTTTCTCTCAGTCTCTGCTCTGTTTTTCCAAATATGCCTCTCGCTTCCCTCTGGGCCTTGTTGTTTCCAGAAGTCTCTATGCCTCTGCCTGTGTTTTCTTTGTCTGTTGGTTTCTGTCTGTCTCCATATTTCTGTCTCTCTATATCTCTGTCTTTGTCTTTCCCTCTCTCCTCCCCTGTCTTCTCTTGCTCCTCCTGCTGGCTTCTCCCCCATAGAGAAGCCTCTATGGTACCTCCCCCAGGACTGGTATGGACACCTTCCCCAGAGCTAGGATGGGCCCTAGGGCCCCTCTTGCATCCCGGGAGGGCTCTCTTTCAAGGTTTCCAAGGCTACTCAAATGAGAAGCTCCGAGCACTGTGGTGGAGGCCCTGCCTGGCCCAGGTCCCCTCTCCAGCAGAATGTGTTGGTGGGGGGAGGCAGACAGCATCCCAGTGACCTCTATCTCTATCCAGGTTTCCGAACTGTGGATGGGGCTGCCTGCAGAGCTAGTTTCCTCTTCTGGGAAAGTCTGATAGGGGATGGAAGTTGGGGGGGGGGGGGTAGTGTAGAAACAGATGCCAACCCTCGGCTTCACCTCCCGCTGAAGAGAGGAAGACAGAGGGGAGCCTGGTTAACCCAGCTCCTAGGTGGCAGGGAGGGTAGCCCCAACTGCAACGGCAAGTTTAGTGGGTAGACTTTGGGAGACCTCAGAAGTGGGAGAGGCAGCAGCAGGGGACAGAGAGCTGGAGAGAGGAGAGCTGTCCCACACCCTGGCTCCCGTGTGCCCACACAGAGGGACTGTATCATGGATTGGGATGGGGTGGGACTCAGACAGCTCCCCGACCCCCCAGGCCCAGCCTAGGCCGGGGTTGAGAGCTGACCCCTTGCCCAATCCTGCCTGGAGCCGAGGTCTGGCTGAGCCTGGGAGCCTGGGAGCCTGGGAAACTCGGACCAGCACAAGCTGTTCCCATCCCCGGGGACTAGGGTCACAGCCCAAGCTCGGGAGAGGCCACTCATAAAAGGCCAGAGCAGGACAGCTGAAAGTTCACTACTGGAGGCTGGAGATGGGGTTGGGGTGAGGATGGCCTTGCTGGGGCCTGGGCTCCAGGGCCCCCCACCCTCACTCCCCCTCACACACACCAGCCCATGGGACTTTCTGGGGATCCACATGCCTGAGACCTTTGCCCAACTTCTTCGTCCTCAAACTGGCAAAACTATGAGCCCCAGGGACCTGTAAACCTGGGTCCCTTCCCTCCATCCGCCTCAAACGTGTCTCCTGGTGGGGAGAGGGCCAACACTGTAATAAACACTGAGCAGGCACGGTTCTAAGCAGGAGACATGTTTATGCTCATCTTAGCCTCACAGCAACCCCATAAGGTAGGCACTATATCTTATTATTCCCCTTTTAGAAATGAGAAACTGAGACACAGAGGTGAAGTCTCTTGACCAAGATCCTACAGGTAGTAAGGAGAAGAGTCGAGATTCGAACCTGGGCAGCCTTGACTCCCGTGTGGGTGCTCTTAACACTACACATCCCTTCAGCCAATTAGAGGGCTTCTCTCTCCAGCCCTGAAAGGGGGCCAGTGGGGTGGTGGCAGCCGCTGGACACACAAAGTCCCATACAAGGGGCTAAGAAACAGCTTCATTTGCATGTCATTTACATGCTGTTTCATTATGGATGGAAACCCCCAATCCCCTTTGGCCCATCTCCACTACCCCATCCCCTTCAGGTCTCTCTGTCGGTCTCTCTTTCCCCCCCCCCACCCAGAGGTCCCCCAGTGCAGGGTGGTCGCGGGACCAGGGGCGCGCGGTCACTCACCTGCCTCGGGATCCTATCTCGCCGTCCGCCTGGGGTGGGGACCGCGGGGGTGGGCCCGGAGGAGCAGAGGGCGGGGGTCCCTGCGTGGAGCCCCAGGCCGACTGCGAGAGCGGCGGGGTGGCCGAAAGTTGTGGATCGCTGGGCGGGGAGGGGCGCGGAGGGGCGGGGGGCAGGAAGGGGGTGGGAACTCGGGCCCTCGCCAAGGCAGGAAGTTTTGACAAGGAAACCGGGAGCCGGGGGAGGGGAGATCCAGAATGCCCGGGAGGGAGGCTGTGTAGGGGTGGGACCACTGAGGCCGAGCGGCCTGGCCGACCCGACAGCCTGGATCGGGCGCCGAGAGGGGGTGAGCAGGGGAGAAGAGCAGGGGCCCCGGGCCCGAGTCCCTCCTCGACTCTTCACCAGCTGTGCGGCCTTGGGGTACTCCGCCTCTCCGGCCTCAGCTTTCTTATCTGCAAAGTGGGGTGGCGGAGGGGAATCAATGAAATCGTCTACGTCAGGCACCTTCCCACTGAGGCCCAACAACCGTTACCTTATTAAAGATACAACCCGGGGACCGACCGACAGCATCCCAGGCTGGGAGAAGAGCACCGGGAAAAGGCCTCTCCGCTTCTCTGGCCGCCCGAAAGCACCCTGAGGGAGGGTGTGATCCTGGGAAGCAGTGTTCGGCGGAGTCCCCGCCTCTGCCCGCCCCCTTGGTCCAGGGCCCGGGCGCTTCTGTGCACCTCGCGCCGCAGCCTCTGCGTGGAGCCAGCCCGAGACGGGCGCCACCTCGCGGCCAGCGTCCGCCTCCCCACAGCCCGCGCACCTGACCTGGGAGAAGGCGTCACTCCGGAGGCCGACAACCTGTACCCCACCTTTCTCGGGGCACCCTTCCCTTCTCAGTCTCTGAGGAGACAGAGGCAATTTTCATAACAACTAACATTTGCTTTCATCATCGTTAGCCCTTTAGGTGCTGCTTCTTTCAATCCTTAACTCGAGATAGGTTCTATTTACATAACATTGTTCGTGTAATTAGGGCACCCATAAGCGGCAAAAGCGGGATTTGAACCAAGATCTGTGGTCCGTCTGATTACAGGGCTCCCTCTACAAACCACCGAGACAGAGAAATCTACAATAGTTCAGGAAGAGCAAGACAGGTACGTTCTTCTTTGGCGCCTTTTACAATTCAACTTTATTGAAGTATAATTGACATAAATTTAAAAATGTACCCACTTAAAAGTGTACAGTTCGATGAGGGTCTTTTACATTTTTTTATTATAGTAAAATATAAATAATATAAATTTTACCATTTTAACCATTTTTAAGTGTACAGTTCAGTGGCATAAAGTATATTCATATTGTTCAACCATCACCACCATCCACTTCCATAACTTTTTCATCATCCCCAACTGAAACTCTGTACCCATTAAACTGTAACTCCCCATTCCTCCTCCCCCAACCCCTCTATTCTACTCTCTACCTCCATGAATTTGACTACTCTAGGTACTTCACATAAGTGGAATCACACAATATTTGTCCTTACAGTATGTCTGGCTTGTTCACTTAGTTCGATGTCTTCGTTTGATGCAGTTTTGTATTTTGTTTGTTTGTTTTTGGCGTGCCATGGGTATTGTGGGATCTTAGTTCCCTGACCAGGGATTGAACCCAGGCCAGGGCAGTGAAAGCGCTGAGGCCTAACCACTAGACCGCCAGGGAACTTCCCCCAAGTTTGATGAGTTTTGACAAATGTGTTCATCTGTGTAACCACCACCCAATTTAAAAAATTTTTTAAAAACATTTTCCTCGGGGCTTCCCTGGTGGCGCAGTGGTTGAGAATCTGCCTGCCAATGCAGGGGACGCGGGTTCGAGCCCTGGTCTGGGAAGATCCCACATGCCGCGGAGCAACTGGGCCCATGAGTCACAACTGCTGAGCCTGCGCGTCTGGAGCCTGTGCTCCGCAACAAGAGAGGCCACGATGGTGAGAGGCCCGCGCACCGCGATGAAGACTGGCCCCCGCTTGCCACAACTAGAGAAAGCCCTCGCACAGAAACGAAGACCCAACACAGCCATAAATAAATAAATTAATTAACTAAAATTTTAAAAAAAACAAAAAAAATTTTCCTCTCCCCAAACTTCTCTTGTGCCCCTTTGCAGATAATGTCCCACCCGCTACTCCATCCTCACTCCCGAACCCCAGCCCTTATGAAATCTCTGATCTGCTGTCACTGTAGATTTTTTGTTCTAGAATTTCGTATAAATGGACTTATACAATATGTACTCGTTTACATCTGGCTTCTTTCATTTACCATAGGCTTTCATTCCTTGCTTATCACCGAGTGGTATTCCATTGTATGGATATATTACAATTTGTGTTTACATGAGTAGATGGACATTGAGTTTTTTCCAGTTCTACTTAGAAGTGGGGGGACTTCCGTGGTGGCTCAGTGGATAAGCCTCCGCCCTCCCAATGCAGGGGGCCTGGGTTCCATCCCTGATCAAGGAAGTAGATCCCACATGCCACAACTAAGAGTTTGCATGACGCAACTAAAGATCCTTCATGCCACAACTGAAGATCCCGCGTGCCGCACCTCAGACCCGGCGCAGCCAAATAAATATTCTTTTTTAAAAAAATAAGTGGGATTTTGCTGGGTTATAACAGTTATGAACTCTTCATGTATTCTGGTTTCAAGACCTTTGTCAAAAATATGTGTTGAGGGACTTCCCTGGTGGCGCAGTGGTTAAGAATCCACCTGCCAATGCAGGGGACACAGGTTCGAGCCCTGGCCCGGGAAAATTCCACATGCCACGGAGCAACTAAGCCCATGTGCCACAACTACTGAAGCCCACGTGCCTAGAGCCCATGCTCCACGATAGAGGAGCCAACGCACTGCAAGGAAAAGCAGCTCCCGCTGGCCGCAACTAGAGAAAGCCTGCGCATGAAGCAATGGCGATCCAGCGCAGCCAAAAATAAATTAATTAATTAATTAATTTAAAAAAACATAACCATTATTAAAATTTATTTTTAAAAATGTGTTGAGAATATTCTCTATTTGACAGACAAGCAAGTGTTGTTTAGTTTGTTGCTTTGAGAGGTGGAAGGTGAAGGGAAGGCGCGGATTGGATGGTGCTGCTCACTTTGGGGAAGGAAGGAACGGAGAAGGCAAGGTTGGGTGTTGCTTTTCCTGACTCCAGTGTTACCAAAAATTTCCAACAGGGGGCAGTAGAAACCAGAGCACAGATCCAGGGCCCAGAGGCCAAAGATCATAGAGTTGCAGCATGTCGGAGGCCAGAGGAGCCTTGAAAGTTGTCTGATCCATCACTTTCGAGGGGTAAATGGGGAGACTGAGGACCAGAGAGGAAGAACAGCGCTCCTCCCTCCTTCACCTGGGTCACTTGTTCTCATCCTTTCACATTCAGCTCTACTTTCCTTTCTCTGGGAGCCTTTCCAGCTTCTGGCTCTCCCTCCCCATCCCACTCCTGCATGTGAAAGTTTAACTCGCCCCTCTCTCGTTACTCTCAGTTCTTCAAGGACTGGGGCCAGGTCGAAATCATCTTTGTGATCTCAGGGCCTGGCACAAAGTAAGTGCACAATAATCGTTAGAGTAAATGGCTGCCACCCTGTGCAATGCTCTTCCAGGGTCTCTGGACCCTAACTCTGCCTCCTGGGCCCAGCCCTATAGCTAGAAGGATGGAAGTTCCCCTGTTGCCTCCCTGGAAGGTACAAGGGGGCCTAAGGTCCTCATTCATCCTTTTGTTCAGTAGCACTTGTTTTGTGTTTACCTGGTGTTGGGCTGCATCCGCAGGCCTGCAAGCCCTGTAATTGCCCAGCCTCAAGACCAAAGAAAGAGCCTGGAGTCATTGATAGAGACATTAATGGTTTAATAGATAGGGGATCTTACACATCTGAAGCAAGGTCCTGGAGCGACACGGGGGGTGGGGTGGGGGGGTAGGGGGGTTCCAGTTATAGAGGGAATTGATGTCAGGTTGGCACATCAGTTACCAGGGTAACCAGCAGAGGGGCTCCCCCTTTTGATAAACTACCATAGTGAAGATAGCTCTGATCTAAAGATTAGAGCAATCACTAGCTGGGGCCAGGAGCAAGTATGTAGGCATTTGCTGAGTAGGCTCTATGATTAAGAGGGAAGGTCAGTCATCGGACTAGGGTGTAGGTGAAGCAGGGACTGGTCAAGCGGGGGATGTACAGAGAGCAAGAGAACAGCCATCTTGGGTGGCCTGATACTGGCACCTGGGATACAGAGGAAATGACATCATGATGATGTTGATGGCAACTACTAACTTTTATTAAACAAACCCTACTGATTACTAGGCACACTTTTTTAAATTTTAATATTTATTTATTTATTTGGTTGCACCGGGTCTTAGTTGCGGCAGGCGGGCTCCTTAGTTGTGACGTGCAAACTCTTAGTTGCAGCATGCATATAGGATCTAGTTCCCTGACCAGGGATCGAACCCCGGCCCCCTGCATTGGAGCACGGAGTCTTAACCACTGCGTCACCAGGCAAGTCCCCTAGGCACACTTTTAAGACCTTCACATTTAACTTATTTAGGGGAGAAGTAAAAGTTTCCTCCCTCAAAGAGCTCACATGCTGATCGGGGAAAGAGTCAATTATTCCTTCATTGATTCATGAATAAGGGCTAGAGATATGAACAAAACAGGCAAAAATCTCTACCTAAATATGAAAGGTAAAAAAATGAAGCTTTCATTCTAGTAGTAGTGCTGGTGAAGAGGTGATAAATGAAATCAGTAAAATCATGACGCATTAGATGATAAGTGTTATCATAAAAAATAGAGAAAAACATGTAGACAACATTCATTGTCCATTGCGATGAATAATGACTTGTACAAATCTCTCTCCTCGCCTTATACCCAGAAGGAATATTCATATTACCATACTGGAATTCTCCAGAGCAAGTGGTTATTGTTCACTCAACACAAACTCTGTTATAAAATCACTATACACTTTGAAATATTCCTCAGTGAGCCTTTTTCAGCTATCACCTTTAGTCCTAACTACACAAGAGTTTTCAATGTTTTTCCCTAATAGGATTGTTCCTGTAATTAGCTATAGAATAAAACCAAATTATCGATGGGCAATGAAAACAGTGCTCTAACAAACAAACAAACAAACAAAAATAGAGAAAAACAAAACAGGAAGAGTGATAGGGAGGGCTGAGGGTGCTGTTTTTGGAAAGGTGGTCAGGGAAGGCCTCACTGAAAAGGTATCCTCCAGGTGAAGCCCTAAATGAGGTGAAGGACGGAGCCACACAGATTTCTGAGGGAAGGGCATTCCAGGCAGAGGAAGAGCAAGTACAAAGGCCCTGGGGCCAGAGCATATGCCATGTTCACAGACTAGCTAGGAGACTGGAACTGAGTGAGCAGCAGGGAGCATGGTGGGAGATGTCAAACACAGGGGTGTAATGGGGGTCAAATCTGCAGGGCCTTGTAGGCTGTGGTAAGGCTGTTGGATTTTGTTCTGCATGAGACAGGGAGCCACTAGAGGTTATGGGACAGAGGAGGGACATGATTCAACTCAGGTTTTAAAAGAATGACTGTTTTGTTGAGAATAGGCTGTAGAGAGCACGGGTGGAAGCAGGGAGACTGCGGAGGAGACCACAGCACTGATCCAGGGAGCAACCTGATGGCTTGGAGGTGCCGAGGAGTGCGTGAGCTCAGAGCACAGTAGCACGTGCCCACAGAGGGAGCGGGTGCCTCTTCCCTCCAGGATGGCAAGGGATTGCTGAGGTCTTGAAGGAATTGGAAAGGGTGGAGAGGGCTCCCCGATCCAGCTTCAAAAGAGGGGCTGAGTGGGACACGGGGCTGGTCTCACTGTCTCCTGGACACACAACTCACCTCAGGAGGCTGGATGTCAGCACACACCTCGCAGGCCACTCCCTGTCTCAGCCACAGCTGCACAGAGGTGCGCTCCAGAACACACAGACACAGGGACGGAGCGGGTAGCTCGGTCTCTGCCCCACGCAGCCCACGGGAGCCGAAAGGATCCCTGAGGTCCTCTCGGGAAAGCCCAGGAGAAAGGATAGCACGTTCTTGCTGCTCTCTCTGCCTCTCCAACCAAGCATGTCATAAACGCTTGGCAAGGATGCTGACGACAGTGGTGAGGACGACCCGCTGACAGGGCGTGTGCCCAGCTGACCCTCTCCCTCACCTTCCTGGGTGTTAATGGGGGGTGGGCACGCTGAAATACAAGCTATGACACACACACACCCTGCCCATTGCCCACCTTCCAACCTGACCTTCCCTCCCTATTTCAGGCTCCCAGGTCCCTCCCTGGGTGGTCTCTGCCCTGAATCTGCCCAAAGGTCCCCACGCCCTACTGTCCCCCTCCCAGCCCTGCCTCCAGCCTGCCCGCCAGTCTGCCTGGCACTCAAGCTCTGTCCCTCACCCCCTCCACTCTAGCTGTAATCACAGCTCAGCCCAGCTCCCCCTCCTGTGAATAATTGGGGCTGATTTAGGGGCTATCAGGGGAGGGGGTGGCTAATGGAGTTCATGGGGGGGCCGCCCTGGTGATGAAGGGAAGGTTGAGAGGCAATTAGCAGGGCTGACAGCCTCGGGAATCACCTAATGTGCCCTCCTGCCCGCAATAAGAGCTAGTGAAGGGTTTGGGCGTGGGGGGTGGCCTTCCCCCCCACACATCCAGGGGCGGACTTGGACTTGAGGAGGGATCTTGGCCCTCCCTCAGCAGGAGGTTGGAGGCCAGATAGCAGGATGGACTTCCAGAAAAACAAGGGCAAGGGAGGGGGGGCACTTTGGGGAGCAAGGAAGGCTAACAGAATGAGCCAGGGACTCCTGGTGCTCCACAGCCCCCCACTTCCCAACACACAGACACAGACACACACAGACACAGACACACACACACACAGACACACAGACACACACACACACACACACACACACACACACACACGAGTGCCCCAGCTGAATCCTATCCCTCACTGGGGACCGGCTCCTGATTAATACCAACATTAGCCCTGAACACGCTCCCCTCCTGGCCTCCCTGCCATTAATTACCTCCTCTCCCAGCCCAGCGAGGGGAAGCCAGCTCCTCCGGGGCAAAAGGAACAGTCTGACCCCCTGCCCAAGAAGCCACTCCCGCCCCCCTCCTCCCTGCTTCCGAAGGAAAAGAGAAGAGAGGAAGAGAGGAATCCGGAGGGAGGGACGGAAGGAAGGGAGGGAGATTGGGCCCTTCTGTCCCCAGCAGCACCACATCTCCCTCTCCGAGGCTCTCACCCCTTGGAGTCTCTCTGCCATCTAAGTTCCATCCCCACCCCTGCACATGGTCAGCCTGGAGCTAAAAAACCTCTGGCTGGAAGAGGGGCCCCCTGGACGAGGTGGGCAGTCAGATCCCTCGGCGCCTTCCCCTGCCTACATCCCTGGTGACTTCGTCAGGAGCGAGACTTTGCACAGACGCGGGCAGCGAGCCCAGTTTACACAAACCAGCACACGGGGACTGTCACACACGAACATAAAACCTGACGCACTGGGACCAAAGTCACCCTGGGGGTGGGAAGGGGGCGACACACTCCACTGGGAGGGGCTGCCCACCACCACACACAGAATCACACCAGAAACATTCAGTCAGCTGCTTGGAGAGGGGCAGGTAACGTATCACAGAACATTCACGTGCCAATGGAGGAGGCTCTGCCTCAGCTGAATGTGTATGAGCCTCAGGAGGAGGGATCCCTGCCTTTTCTCTCTCTCCCTCTCTCTCTCTCTCTCTCTCACACACACACACACACACACACACACACACCTCAAAGCAAAGGGCAGTGAACTGAAACCAAGCCCACGTCTACTCCAGCTCCCACCCCACAGTCTGCTCCCTGCTCACGGCACCAAGCCCTAACTCCCCTCTCAGCCCCTCTGCCTCCCTCTCAGCCCTCGTCCCCCACATTGTGTCTCTGCATGTCTTCCTTTGAGAAAACCCAGGCAGCCCAGCTCCCACTCAAGGATAAGGGGTGGGGAGGCTTCATGAGATTTTTTCTGAGCCCCTCCCGACACCCCCGTGAGCCCCATTATAAGACCAAGCGAGCCTGGAGACCCGACAATCGATATCCCTCAAAGATGAAGATGCTAATAACTTTATCCCCTCTTGTCCTCCAAGTCTCTCCTACATTAGCTCTGACCACAGGCCCCAGGCAGCTGGGACCTGCAGTGGGCAGGCCTGGAGCTGAGTAACCCCTTCAGATCCAGGTGGGAAGCAGGAGGGTAGACAGCAAGAAAGACTTCCTGACACTCAGGAGTGGGAGGCCACAGGGATAAAGGATAGAAAGCCTCAGAAGCATGTTTCCCACTCCTGGATGTATACACTGGAGACCTGACTCAGAGTCTGGGAGGATTTGTGACCTTAGAAGCACCCTACAGGGGCACCAAGGTCCGAGTAATCCCTGAGGGCTTCCCAGAGGAGGTGAGCCGGGAGGGAATTCCCACTGGGGGAAGTCAGAGAGTTGAGGGACCGGAGTTGATGGGGCGGTGAGTGGGGGCCGCTCTGGCCCTGCCATCCCTGCAGACCCAGGGCCCATCCTCCACCAGGGCCGGTTGGGGGGTACCCAGAGACCAACAGCCCATGGGGTTTCAGAGGGTGAGAGAAGCCCTCTCCTCCCTCACACACTCCACAGCCAGGCTAGACCTCTCTGAAGCTGGTGCAGCTGGAGAGGGTGGCTGGGATCAGGGGATAAGAGCTTCTCTTCTGTGAACACTATCCCCCCAAAATATTCTTCCTGCCAGCCTGGCCTATCCCACCCCAAAGACCAGCGTCAGGCCTGGGACTGGCGTGCTCAAAGCCTGTCATAGGATAGAGAGAAGGAGGTGGAAAAGGAGGAAGAAGTGCGGGAAACAGAGGAATGAAAACAGCAAACATTTATATAGCACCTACCACAGGCCAGGCCTCATTGGAAAAGCTTTACACGTGAGACTTGTTTAAATCTCATAATGACCCTAGGAGATTAGTGCTATTATTATCTGCATTTTGTAGAGGAGGACACTAAGGCACAGAAAGGCTGTGTAAATTGCTCAGCATCACAGAGCTGGTAGGTACAGAACCAGGCACTCTGGCTGCAGACTCTAGAAGCTTGATCTCCAGGGAACCAAGCCCTGGAAAGAGAGGAAGTGACCCAGCTGAGTAGGAGGGGGTGTTAAAGAGCCTCTTGGTCCAAGGGCTCAGAGTAAAACACGCTGCCCCAGGGCTCTGGGCCGAAGCTGGGGCTCTCTGCTTTTTTCTCCATGCCCTATGCATGCACCTCTTGTTTCTCTGCACTGCTCCAGGCTGCCCCCTCTCTCCTTGTCTTTGCCCCTAAGTGGGCTCTCCTGGCAGCTCTGGCCCTGTCTTGTCTCCATCTCCTGGCTCCAGGTCTCTCCCCTCCCCACTGCCCCAGAGCCAGAGCTGCTCAAACTTTCCATCTTAGCACTGGAGTCTGTCAGAGCTGGTGGGGGGCGGGGCCAGGGCGGGGATGGGGCGGGGCCGGACAGAGAGAGAATCTGGGAGGGGACTGATGCTTGGAGCTGTGGAGTCCTCAGTCCCCTCTGGGGGTGGGGCTGGACTGCCTGGTGGTTCAGCCTGGCTGTAGACTGAAAGTTGGGGTTTCTGGGTCCTGGCTCCTGCCGGGACTGTCAGCCCCTCTCTCACTGGACAGCCTGTCTAAGGCCACGTTAGGAATTGGGCAAAACAGGCTTTCTCCAGCTGGTACTTGGAGAGTCCAGGGCCTATGGAGTCTGGAATTTCTCTAGGATCTCTCTTTAGCTTGGTGGCTCAAGGGGACACAGGACAGGACATTCTCCACCCAGGCTGCCCCAGCACTCTGCCTGCACTGTTCCTGGAAACCTGAACAGATGCTCCGCCCTCCTGTCGGGAATCCAGCCCCCAAGGGAGCAGACAGAAAAGAGGCAGAGGCTGGTTAGGAAGGCTGAGGGGGTCAGCCTTGGAAGGCTTGGACCCCTGGGTTCTGTAGAGAGCCCATCCCCCCTGCTGGGGGCCCCTGGGGAGCCACACTGGCTTCTGCATCACTGATTCCTTCTCTCCAGAGCCCTGTGGAGATGCTGGCAGAAGCTTCCTTAGACAGGGGAGTTCTGGGTTCTTTCCTCAATGTTAGGTGTTCCTGCAGTATCCACCACCTCATCTGAGCCTGTGTCTCCCAACCAAGACAGCTATCTCTGAGAGGGAAGGGTAGTGGGGGAACTACACCAGGTCTGGGGGACTCAGATGTCTGATCCCCACAGCCTCAGGTGGCTGTCCCTGTCCCAGCTCCCCATGGGGTCCTCGGGGCCCCATTCCATTGATCCCCCTGCAGGCGTTCATCTCAGCTGGTGCTTAGCCCCTGGTGTGTGTGTGGCAGGGGTGGGTGTGGCAGTTAATGGACTTGGCACAGCCAGGAGGTAATTAACAGGGACGGGGCATGTGTCACAGTGGCGTGGTGGGGAGCACCATTAAAGACAATGGGATCCAACAGTTATGAGTCGGGGAGGGGGGAGGTGCCATGTGTGTACATGTTTGCACGTACACGCCTGGCTGTGTGGGGTAGGCTGGTGTGCCTGTCAACCTGTCAATGTGCTCATCTACGTGCCCATCAATGAAGGGAACGGACTGCGGGGGCTCTTAGGCCATGAAGCTGGCAAAGTGGGTGCAAGCTCCCTCCTTACCACCCAGGACAAGGTCCCAGGCCCCGACTGGATTGCCTGAAGGAATCAAAGTCACTGGCTTAAGCTCCTGTTCCCAGATCGATGAAAGCTATCCAATTCCCTCTCCCACAGTCTCCCAGCATTTTCCTTTCCCTGTCCTAACCTTGTTCCCAGAACCCCTCACCTCACCTGTCCAGCTTTTCCAGCAATACCTCCAGCTGTGGTTTTAAGAGCCTCTGAGACTCTGATGCTCTTGACCTTGGTAACGCTCCACATGCCCTGGCGGGTCCCTTCTGCCACCTGACCTCCATACCCTCTGCTTCAGTGATGCTCAGTGTGGGCCAAACCCCAGGCCCCCTACGCCTCTACCCACAGAGTCTCCAAGGCTGGAAGTGTGTACCACTTCCCTCCTCGGCCCTGAAGACAGGCTCAAGGGGCCTGAGGAGGTGGGGAGGATGGGAGTGTGGGCGAGATAGAAGGCACCCTCCAAGGAGGCCATGCTATTCTCCAGGACACTCTGATTCAGCTGCTTGTGCCACCTGTGTCTCTTTACGTCACTCATCTGTGCCTCTGTCTCTTCATCTGTGTCCATCCGTCTGTGCGTCTCTTTCTCCTTCTCTGTTTACACCCTCTCGACAGTCTCTCAGCCTGTCTCCACGTCTTTAGGTCCTGTCCCTCTCTCGGTCTGCATTGTCTCTCTCTTTGCACTGTCTCTGGGCTCACCTGTTGGATTTGATCCCCTGACCCTGTCTCTCCCAGCACGTTCCAACCTCCTCTCCTCCCAATCACTTCTGCTTAAGCCCTCCCTTCCCAGGGGTGGCGCAGCACCAGCCCCACTCAGCCCAGGGCATGAGAGGAGGGCCTTTGAACTTGGCCCTCAAGGACCAGACCCCCCCCATCAATCAGCCCGCAGCCCTGGGTCAGACCTCCATTAGCACTAACCAGCCTGGACAAGAGGCAGACACCATCGGCCTAGGCCTAGGGGTGATAAGACCCAGATTGAATCACCGGGTGGGGAGAGCTGGGCACCCAGGGACATGAGACAGTCACACCATTAGCCCTGAGGAGCCATGGGGAGCATGGGTTATTGCAGGAGCTGGGCAGGTGATTGGAAGTGATGGGGCTGAGGGTGGGAGGAAATTGCTCCTCCCTGGCTCCAGGGTGAGGAAGATGGGGGCAGGGCCCAGGGCCCAGGTCTTGGGGTGGGGGACCTCACCCAGCCTCGGAGCTGACAGAAGCCTCGGGCCAGTGGTGGCCTCGGGCCAGTGGTGTTCCAAGGGACAGAGGGGAAGGGAGAGCTTACCTCCTCCCTCGGGCAGAATGGAATGGGGAGATGGCTTGGTCCTTAGGAAATAGCCACCTTGCTCAATTCCTGGCCTCCAGGTATGGATCTCAAAGCACTTAGAGCCGAGAAGAGTGACAGAGGGGAAGGAACAAGGGGTTCTGCTTCCCTCAACCATTCCTTTATCCTACTCCTTCCCTGTCCCTGCCACATGTACACACACACACACACACACACACACACACACACACGTGCGCTCTCACGTACACATGCACCCACATACGCAAGCTGTCCCCCCCTTTTCTTTCTCAACCTTTTGTTGCATTGTGTGCTTGCTCTGTTCTGGGCACACCAATACAAGGAACACTCACCCCACCAATGCTTCCATCCTGTCCACCTCCACATCTAACTTCAATCCCTCCTACTGCAGCCTTCCTGAATGAAATACAGAGATAGGCAATTAGGGTCTGAAGGTCCGGGAAGCTCGACCTGAGGCTGCCTCACCGCCAGGCAGACAAGATGACCATGGGACTGGGAGGCAACCCACCACTACAAGGTGGAGGTGACGGCTGCGTGCAGTAGGGGTAGGTGGCTGAGGTTAAGCAGAGAGGGGGAGGATCCCGGAGAGTCATCCCCCTACCTGAGTCCCCACAACCCCCTCCCAGAACGACACCATCCCAAGAATTGGCAAGAGACACAGCCAAGGGATAATAAATATAATTGCTATGGCGGAACCCTGTCTAGAGAAGCAGGGACATCCTCTGCTCCCAGACCCCACCTGTCCCCTCCCGCATGCTGAGGGTGAGTTAGATGCTTTGAGATCACCCTGGGGCTGCTGGGAGCCATGGGGGTCGCTGAGGGCAGGCTGCAGTATTCCGGCTACCCAGCCCCTGGGCCAGCCTCCTAGCCCAGGACATCCAGGTAGACAGGAGGCGCCTGGGCAAGGGCTTGCAGCCGGGTGTGCACATCCTTGATGCTGTGGCGTTGTTGGGGCTCCCGCTGCCAGCAGCCCCGCATAATGGCGTAGACCTCCGGTGGGCAGGCACGCGGCCGCTCCAGCTCACGTCCCTGCGTGATGCACTCGATCGCCTGGGGCCACCAGAGGGAGAGAGAAGAGGGCACACTGGGCTGGGGGCAGGAGAGTGAGGCCAGACCCAGCACTGCCTCTGCCTCATTGAAGCTCCCAAGGCAGGTCATACGATATGTCTGGGCCTCGTGGCTACTAATAATCTGAAAGGATGCAGTGAATCCCAAGATTCCTTTCCACTCTGACACTGAGCAGTGGAAGGATTAAAGCTAAAGAGACCCTGGGAGGGTTGGGCTGGGGTAGAATTGTATCCCAAAGGGCTGGAATCAGACCCTAGGAAGACTTGCCAGGTGGGCCAAAGAAGGGGAGAGGCCAAGGCATTTGCCAAATCCATCAGTTTAGTGTTGACGGCTGCATGGAAGAAGGGAAGGGTTCTCCATCTCTCAGCTCCAGAGGGCAAAAAGAAAACAGAGCAGGGTTGCAGGTAAAGGCCTTGAAAAGTGGCTGGCTTGCATTTTAAGGTAGACGGCAACCCCACTTTTTTTCTCTTCTGCAGGTACCACTCTGTGGGGACCTAGCTGCTCTTAAAAGAAAACTGCAGCAGGAAAGATCAAAGTTAAACTCCAGGAAGGACTGCAAGAGCAGCTAAGGGATCCAAGGAAGGAGAGATTGTGGCAGGGAGATGCTTGAAGGGCCTGGAGTCTCTTCCCCCCTTCTTCCCTCCCTCGCCATTAGAGGACTTGGGTTATGGGCGGCACTAATTCCATTCCTTCTCTCAGTGCTTGAGAAAATTAAAATCTATAACCCTCTCTCCCACGCCACCAGCCTCCAGGGAGCAGACTGCATTAGGAGGAGAAATGGAAACTGACAGCTGCGAGCCAAGGAGGGGGTGGGGGGGGAGCTGCTCTGGGAGAGGGAACACCTGTGCCCAGCCAGGAGGGCAAGGGGAGGTGTAGGACCGTCCTTCTTACAGTCTAACCTCCAGCCTTCCTGCTGCAGCATCAGGCCCTCTCGTATTGTGTTCCTCTTTCCATGCCTCTCCCTTTCACCCTGATGATGCCTACTAGGTCTATAAAATGCAGCTAGGGATGGGGGTCTGGGCTCCATTTATAAGTGCTTTGAGGTTTCCCCAGGAGCCAGTTAGAATAGGAGAAGGAAGAATGTGAGAAAAGAACAGGGTTGGGGTGGAGAGAGCAGTGTCAGCGGGATGCTGGATGGGTGCCCGACCTGCCGGCAGTGGGATGAGGGGCAGAAGGGGACAGAATTTCCTGAAAAAGGGACCCGAAGGGGCGGGGAAAGGGTGGCCGGCAGGGAATGACCCACGGAGCGGGGCTGACCTCTGTGTTGGAGAGCTGGTACCAGGGTTGCTTGCCGTAGGTGAAGATCTCCCAGAGCACCACGCCGAAGCTCCACACGTCGCTCTCGGTGGTGAACTTGCGGTAGAGGATGCTCTCAGGCGGCATCCAGCGGATGGGCAGCATGGTGCGGCCTCCCACCTGCCGGCGTGCGGGCGCTGCGTCACCTCTTGCGGGCGCCCACCGCGGACAGCCTCTCCTGACGCAGACCCGCCCCCAGTCCCGTCATTAAAAATAAATAGAAGTGGCTCTCCGGCCCAGGGCTAAAAGGGAAAAACCGATGGTGCCGTTTCCCTCCGCGATAGTGGAGACAGACCCTCCTCCACTGGGGGCCGAGGGGGTAGGAGGAGGGTTAAAAAACAGAGCCAGAGAGTCTCAGACACCACACCGCCTGAGGAAGAGGAGGGCGTGCCCAGCAAGGGCAGGCACTGGAGGGGGACTCGGCATTAGCGTGTCTGCAGTTTGGATGCTGTGGGAGGGGTCGGGGTGAAAGACTTACGCGGTAATAGTCGGTGCTGTAGATATCCCTGCTCATGCCGAAATCGCCGATCTTGACCACTAGTCCCTGACCCACCAGACAGTTGCGCGTGGCCAGGTCCCGATGCACGAAGTGCAGACCCGCCAGGTACACCATCCCCGCGGCGACCTGGCTAGCCACGGCCAGCAGCTGCCCCAGGCCCAGAGGCCCTGGAGCCACGTCCTCCCCGCCAGCCAACAGCTTGGCATCAGGCCCGTGGGACCTTCGAGAAAGAGTGAGGGAGAAGGATAGGCTGGGAGGAGAGAACCCCCAGGAGCCTGAGAGAAGGGAGCCCAGGGAGCTGGGGGTTGGGGGGTGGGGGAAGGGACTCAGGGAATGGAGGAAGGAAAGAACAGGGGAGGCAGCTGTCTGGAGGGACCGGGATGGGGGGCGGCTGGTGTGCCCCACCTCTAGAGCTTCCACTGGTGCCCACACTTTCCACATTAATGCCTTCCTCTCAGGCAGCCCCCTTGAACTCCAAGCCCACTGGAGCTGCCCACTGGCCCCTACATCTCTTGCCCGGGTACACCTCCGACTCAGCCCTTGCGAAGGTGCTCAGCATCTTCCCCCAGGCCTGCCCCTGCCTCAGTGAAGGGAACATCCCCCACCCAGGCTGTGAGCCTGAAATGTGGTCGTCCTTGATTCCTGTCTCTCTCACCTTTGCCCTCGGTATCCAGCCTTCCTTCCAAAGGTTTCCAGGATGCCCTCTTCCTCCCCACAGCCATCCCTCCAGACCAGTCCCTGATCATTCATCTCCATTCCCCGATCATTCATCTCCATTCCCCAAATATTCCTTCTTCTGAAGCTGTCTGACTGATGGTTTTGTCAGTACTGCCCTTTCCTACTGGCCAACTTTCTCCTCAACAATTTATTTCTTCACTTATTCCAGGTAACATCTCCAATGTGCCAAGCACCAGAGCTACAGTGGAGGGTAGGATGCAGATAAACAGGTTACAGCAGTGCAGTGTGGGGGGCACCTGATGGGCACTCAGGGTAGGGATGGAAGAAGTCAGGGAAGGCTTCCTGGAAGAAGAGACATCTAAACTGACACTCAAGCCCTTGGGAAGGGAGGTGGGTAAGCCACTTGAAGGGGTCGGGGACAGGGGTGGGTGAAGGGGCTGGGAAGGAGACCCAGTGTACCAGGCAGAGGTAGAGGCCCAGAGGCGAGGAGAAATAGATGGCCCCTCCTAGGGGAAGTCTTCTAGACTCATCTAGGAGCTTTCATGTTTCCCTCCTTTGGTTTCCCCATGCCCTATCCACTATATAAAGCTGCTTTTCCTCCATCCTGGACCCCAGATGGATCCTGGCTTGCAGCCGGTCCCTAGCACAGAGCCCACACCGCATCTGGTGAGTAAGGGGAAGGGCTCCTCTTTGGCCTCCTCTTGACTTGGGTTCCTCTGAGCCAATTCACCTCCACATTTAACCTCAGGTCTGCCCTCACCTCCTTCCCGCTCCACATCCTCCATTGGCTCCTCCCCATGCTGAAGATAAGCTCAGACTCTGGGGTCTCTCCCAGCTGAATTTTGCAGCCTGGCTACACGAATGACCTGTCACTCCCAAAGGGATGTCTGGAGACCAAATCACTACCATCAGCTGTACAAGCACACTCATCCAGAACCACAGTCCCACGTTGTCCCTCTTACTGGTAGGGAAACTGAGGCCAGAGAGGAAATCTACTTGGCAAAATAGGCGCAGCTAATAAGTCGCAGTTGATTCCAAACCCTGGCCCTTTCCCTGCCTCACACGGCCCCAACCTCACAGGGGGTCCACCTCATCGGAGTAGGACGCAACGAAGGGAATATGTGACCATCACGGTCAGGGGTTGAGAGCAGGGCTCTGCCTGGGGTCACATCTCCCTGGACCATTTGTTACCTGTGTGCCCTTGAGCAAGTCACTTAACCTCTCTAAGCCTCATCTGAGAAATGGGTACATTTCTTGAAGTTATTAAAATTATCAGTACAAATTAGTTAACATATCAGAGCTGTTCTGTCCAAACCCAAAGAAACGAATTTTTGGTAACTTTCTTCAAGTATAAATTGCCATATATGCTAGGAGACTATGAAAAATAAATATACATTTATATTATTATACAGACATATATGTATAAGCACATACAGTCATAATTAGAATGAATTATAAAATATATAGCACAGTGCCTGGAGCGTGGAAAGTGCCTGATAAATGTCTGTCATTGCTGTTATCGTAGTTATCAAAACTGCCACCTCCTACAGGCCTGGCTTCTGTGTGCCACACGCACGTGCACACACACAGTCTCTGCAAAGCCTACCCATCCTGAAGATTCAGCTCGTGACTTCTGCTAATGCAACCTCCCTGACATTGCCGCTCTGTCCTCCGCACGGACTCTCCTCACATTCACACACTTGCCTCACATTTGCCTCGCGGACAGGGCCTTCCTGCTCCTTCTTGGTGTCCCACCCCCCTCAGTTCAGCAGACAAGCAGGGATGTGCTTGTAGGGAAGGGACGACGGGCCAGGGGCCAGCGCCAGGGCCAGGCCCTCATACCGGAGGAAGCGGTTGAGGTCACCATGCCGCATGTACTCAAAGACCATGAGCAGCGGGCGGCCCTCGGTGCAGACGCCAAAGAAGCGCACGATGTGCTGGTGCTGCAGCATGGTGAGCAGCTCGGCCTCCCGCTGGAAGTCCTGCCGGGCGCTCTCAGACACCTCCTTCAGCGCCTGGATGGTAGGGGCAGGGACGGGCCTGGGTGGGGGCCCAGCCTTGACCTCCCCACGTCCAAGGTGACCCATCCACCCCCAAGGCGTGAACCATGCCAGACCCCAGCCTCCCACCCACCAGCCTGAGCACCCCACCCTGGAATGATGGTGCTCAGGGAGGGGGGCCCGGGCCAGCAATATCGCATGGCCAAGGTCTTACCTTGACGGCCACTAGCATCTTGTCCTGCTCAGGCAGCAGGTTGTGGCACTCAGCTAGGAAGACCTTCCCAAAGGCGCCTTCGCCCAGCTCCCACTTGAGCACGATATCTCGGCGCTTGATGTGATGAACACCTGCGGGGGGGCTTGCAGGATCAGACAAGAGCCCCAGTCTTGGGAAGGATGGGACAGGGGCAAGGACAGGACTGTCCAGCAGGGCTGTGCTCTGCACAGGGGGTGCCAGGCAAAGGGGAGGATGGACACTGAGCCTTCACACCTTCACCAAGCCCCATGACATGATGTGCACATGGGTGGCAGCGGGGTGGGAGGGAAGGCTTGTTCAGGCCTGGGGTGGGCAAAGGCAATGGCACACAGGGGCTTCTCCACATGCACACACACACACGTACAAACACACACACACACAGGCTCGCCCGCACCCTTGACCCAGCCCCTCACAGGCATCACTGAAGTACTGTGGGTTCTCAATGATGTGGCCTTGGAGCCCAGAGCTTTTGCCCTCGCTGGGAGACAAGGAGCTGCCACCCAATGTCATGAAATGCAGGGACATGGCCAGTCCATCCTCTGGAGCCAGCACGGTGGGGCCTGGGGAGGAGACACAGTCACATGGCGGGGTCACAGCCCAGGCACACACTCTAGCTCCTGTCAGGTTGCAGCGTGCCAGGCGACCCCACCTCATAGCTTGCACGGGCGGAACAGAAGAGCTAGGAAGCAAGACAGCAGGCAGGAGGAAGGGGAGGCACTATGGCCATTCTCTGTCTGGCTCCTGTCCAACCCCAGGCCCCGTGGGCCACCAGAGAACTCCCCCACTGCCCCCCCGCAGAGCCCAGACCTCCCAGACCCACTTAGTGTTTGACTACAATCCAGCCACCAATTAGCAGATGCTACCTCTGAAACTACCCCGGCTCCAGCACCGACACACTCATATTCACAAGCCCCATAGCCAGTCCTCGTATACCCCAAACACACACTCTGTAGAACTCCATGTGTGCACAGGCCCCCACAGAGAGGACAGAGTGGGGAAGAGCCAGCAGGAAACAAAGCCAGACGGACAGACTGACAGACAGCCATTCTGCAGCCTCCCAACTCACGGTTGATCCCAAACTTGTTCCTCCGTCCACATTTGTTGAGCACAAGAAATGTCGTCGAAAGGAAGAGGCAGGCAAAAACAGCCAGGCCCACAGCCATGGAGACCTGAGGGTGTGGGGTGGTCAGATTTGGGGGTTGTCTGCACTCTCAGAGCTCCCCCATAGCAAACTGTTTCTCCATCCTGCATAGATGCCCAGAGCCAGGCCCCCAGACCTGCCTCCTCCTCCCCTGGGGCCTCCGAGTCACGGCTGTAAAGGGGGCTGATTAAGCTCAGGCCAGATTCTACTGATCTCTGTGCTCTGACCAGAAATGACATGCAGATGAGCCTCTAGCCCGGCCTCCTGAATCTAAAGTCCTGGACAAGCTTCCACTTCCCACGCTCACCCCAAAAGGTGTTTCATCCTTCTCCACTGGGTCTCCGGATGTGCTGTTGGTGTCTATGGGGACACAGGGCAGGAAGGATAGGCTTTGGCACACACTGTGTCTCCTCTACCGACTCCCCACCCTGGCCCCAGCTGACCCCTCAAGGATCAGGTTAACTGTACCCCCTGCCCCAGCCGCAGCTCCAGGGACCAGACAGAACCTCCCCTCCAGCCTGGGCTACTCACCCACCGGCGAGAAGGAGACTGCAGCAGGAGGGAGGAGAGAAAGCAATCAGATGGGGAAAAGAGCAGTGCATCCCCTTCCCCCTCTGGGACTCATCCCTTCGTGGGTGGGGGTGGGATGGGGAGGTGGAGCTGCTGGACCTCAAGGGAGAAGATGCACGTGGCCCTTTTCCAGCTGGGCCAGGGATGCCCTGGTGCGTGGCTCTCTCTTCAGCCAGCCCAAGTGAATGGAAGAGCTCAGGGGTTCAGGACTCCTGGGGTTTGGGGGAGGCAGGGGCAAGGAGGACAGCGCAGAGCTGGACACCAGAACCCCAGGCTCCTTTCTGTCCAAGACCAGGCACTCCAACTTCTGAGGTCAGGATCACAGCAGGAAGTGGGCCAGGCATCCCTGGACACCTGGATCTGTACCCAGGTGGAACCCAGGGAGAGGGGGCAGGGTTCAGGGTGGCCCTCACACCGGGGATGGGGTCCTCAGGGTTGAACTCGAAAGGGTTGTCCATGAAGGCGGCCATGACGGAGGCGGCGGCCTGGCCCAAGGGGTTGGTCGCCAGCAGCGTGTAGTTGCCATTGTTGACGTGGGTGGGCTGGTTGAGGCGCAGGCAGCCGTGTCGCACGGTCTCGTTGGCTGCCAGCTCCAGGAACTCGGTGAAGATGAAGCTGGTCTCGTTGAGCACAGAGCCATTGAAGAGCCAGCGCAGAGAGGGCGTGGGCTGCCCGTCCACGGAGAAGGGGATGCACCAGTGGTGCTGCTCCACCGCTGGCTGCAGATGCACACTGGCGGGGACTGCGGGCCAGAGAGGGGACAGAGAGAGTCCGGGAGCAGCTGCAGACCTGACAAATCCTAGGTGGGGGTGGGAGTGTACAGCTGGAAATCAGGGGGTAGGCCTAAGAGAAACTGGTCAGCAGGCCCTAAGCCATTCATAAGGAGAGACGTTTTGAAGAAGGCTGACAGTACATCTTAAATAAATCAGGCAGCAGGTATATAAAACTCAAGCTTAAAAAACTTAAGTGGGGCTTCCCCGGTGGCGCAGTGGTTGAGAATCCGCCTGCCAAGGCAGGGGACACGGGTTCGAGCCCTGGTCCGGGAAGATCCCACATGCCGCGGAGCAACGAAGCCCGTGCGCCACAACTACTGAGCCTGCGCTCTAGAGCCCGCAGGCCACAACTACCGAAGCCCGTGTGTGCCTAGAGCCCAAGCTCCGTGTGCCTAGAGCCCATGCTCTGCAACAAGAGAAGCCACCTCAATGAGAAGCCCGCGCACTGCAACGAAGAGTAGCCCCTGCTCACTGCAACTAGAGAAAGCCCGCGTGAAGCAAGAAAGACCCAATGCAGCCAAAAATTAAATAATTCCTTGAAAAAAAAAAAAAAAAACTTAAGTGGTGGGTTTAAAGAAAATAAGTAACAGTCCTAGAGAAGTAGGGTACCAGCTTATGGAAATTAGACATGGAGTCTTTTGGATGAGGGATGTAGAAAAATTAAGTGTAATCAAGCCTAAGAAGATCGGGAAGGGGGCCTAAACATCAAACAAATATATATATATATATATATATATATACACTGTTTAAAAACTTTTTGAAAAAAGATATGGGTTTGAAATAGACCCAACCTGAAAGAAGCAAAAGCCCCTCAATAATAGAAAAAAAATAATAATAAACAAACAAATAAATAAATAAATATATATATATATATGTATAAACACATACACACACACGATACTGGAATTCCAGCCAGCACTCATGCAATGGAATACTACTCAGCAGTGAACTGAATGAACTAATAGTTACTCCCATTAACGTGGACGAATCTTACAAAAATAATGTTGAGGGACTTCCCTGGTGGTCCAGTGGTAAAGAATCTGCCTTACAATGCAGGGGACGCAGGTTCAATCCCTGCTCAGGGAGCTAAGATCTCACATGCCGCGGGGCAACTAAGCCCATGCGCCACAACTACTGAGCTCGCGTACCTCAACAAGAGAGCCCGCGTGCCACAAACTACAGAGTCCAAGTGCTCTGGAGCCTGCGTGCCACAACTAGAGAGAGAAAACCCGCACGCGTCAACGAAAGATCCCTCATGACTCAACAAAGATCCCATTAAGATCCCTCAACTAAGACCCGACGCAGCCAAAAATAAATAAAATAAATAATAAATAAATCTTAAAAAAAAAATAATGTTGAGCAGAAGAAATTAGACACAAAATAATACGAGATATGATTCCATTTATATAATGTACAAGAACAGACAAAACTCAACCATATTGATAGGGAAGCATACGTGTGTAAAATTATTTTTAAAAGCAAGGAAATGATTATCACAAAAGTCGGGACGGGGTGGAGAAGGACGGGGTTCTGAATGGGGAGAGGAAGAGAGTGTCTTCTTAACTGCTGGTAAGAATAATTACTGTTTAAGGTGTATATGTTTTGTGTACATATCTATGTATGTTGTTTCACAAGAAGAAAAATTTATATAACATAGAAGATTTTAAATAATTTGTGGCAGACCTAGGGAAATTCGGCAGTAAGCCTAAAGAGGAACTTAGATGGGGAATTTCTTCTTTTAAAACTAGGATGTAGGGACTTCCCTGGTGGCCCAGTGGTTAAGAATCTGCCTTCCAATGCAGAGGTTGCGGGTTCGATCCCTGGTGGGGGAACTAAGATCCCCGCATGCCAAGGGGCAACTAAGCCCGGGCCACAACTAGAGAGAAGCCAGCGCGCTGCAATGAAGAGCCCGCCCACCGCAATGAAAGATCCCGCGTGCCGCAACTAAGGCCCAACGCAGCCATAAATTAATTAATTAATTAATTAATTAAAAATAAAAAAAATAAAACTAGGATGTAGGGCAAAAGTTCTAAGGAGAAACGGACATGAAGAAATACAGCAGAGCAGTGAGAACGGGCAGGCAGCTGGTGTTGAGGGCTTCAGGTAGCAAGACTTGGGCAGGGGCCAAAAAGAAATCCATCTCCGTCCCTCTGGCCTTGACCAGCCCCCAGGACTTCCCTCAAAGGATCAGGTTTTCATGGGAATCTGGAAACAGCTGGGAGAGAGCAGCTGTGGACACACACATCCCACCCCTTTCCTGCAGCCCCCCACACTCACATCCTCTTTTCAGGGAAGAAGGGATGGGAGTGGGCGCAGGGGCAGTCATTGGGACTCACAGGAGACGTTGACCTGGACGGAGATTTCAGCCCGGCCCACGTCATTCTCCGCCCAGCACGTCACGTTCTTCCTATTGAGGTCACTGGTAACATTGGCCAGGGTCAGTCCCAAGGATGGCAGACTCCCAGATTGCTGGGTCATAGAAGAAAGGGGAAAATCAAGAAAAGCTTCAGCTGGCTTGGGATTGGAGGCAGGGCGGCTGGAGCTGATGTCTTTGGGAAGACCCTCTGGCCCAGATGGAAAAGGGAGGAAGGCTGGGAGGGAGGGGAAGGAAAAAGGTGTGGGAGAGAATATAGCAGAGAATGGCCCTCCTTTAGAGCTTGTTTGCAGATTCTCCTGGGTCATTTGTTTAATGATCTGAAAAATCTAGAACACAACCAATAACCTCAAAATAGGCACAAAGTACCCCAAGCCATAAAACCACCATCTAAACAGCTAAATAGATGTCACAAATCCCAAGTACTAAATATGCACAACTAATTGGAAAACCAGCTAGGACCTCACCACCTACTCATTCTTGTTTTACACATAGTTCTAAGAAACCTAGTCTTAGCCCAAGGAAGATCAGAAACAA
Source organism: Balaenoptera ricei (assembly GCF_028023285.1). Lineage (NCBI taxonomy): Eukaryota > Metazoa > Chordata > Mammalia > Artiodactyla > Balaenopteridae > Balaenoptera > Balaenoptera ricei. The sequence continues at coordinate 114,404,358 of NC_082639.1, read as the reverse complement.
AGAGATGGTGCTGGTAACAGGACAGCAGTTAGAAGCAACGGTAGAATCATGATGACTACCTTTGGCAGATGGAAAAAGAGAGTGAAGTTAGAGAGAAGCTAAGTGACTTGGTTCTGAATCATCATCAAAAGACTGAATCAGATTCAGATTCTCTTCCTAAAACACCATGGACGTTATATGGCCTTAAGACAATTCTTAATCTTGTTGAACCAAGATTTTCTTATTCTGTAAGCTGAAGAGGTAAACAAAATGATCTTTTGACATCTTAGAAAGCTATTTTCATAAAATGATGAAAATAGATGAAGTAGTGGACAAATCTGATTTATCTGGAAATTTTGTAAATGTGGAATCCCTTGAATAAATACCACGAAAGGTGAAGTTTCTCTGGGCTTCCAGTGGAATATGTGAGTTCAAAGATTCCAGAAGAGCTCTGCAGCCTCTTATGCAAGGCCTGGGTTCCAGCCACCCCAAGGGGAAGCCCTGCCCTAAGCTTCTCTCGGCTGTCTCATCTCCTCCAAGTCACCCTGGGGTATGGCGTCCCATGAACTCTTCCCTTTGAGCTGCTCTGCCACCCTTCACACTCCTGAGGGGGACCAGCCTCCCCTCCCCTCCCCTCCATTTAGCCCAGTTAGGGTATGGCTTTTCTATAGGAAGTCTCCAGAAAACAGAAGTGGTAGCAAACATGTAAAGCTCCCAAAGAGAAAAGCAAAAACCTGCAACTTCCCAAAACAGATAGCTTATCAAAAGTCTCTCCACAGATGGTCATGCCCAGCCTCTTGTTTCTGCCTTGTCCCCTTTTCCATTACTCACACTCAGTGGCTTTGATCTCTGGGAGAGGAGGAACCACTCAGTGGCCTGTGGTCCCTCCACCATGTCTGGACCCCCTGCTCAGGGGTCCAGTGGTTCCTCCTTCAATATTGTTCCAGGGGCCACCAGCAATTCTGGGGTTGACTCCCCTCCCAAAGCGAGGGCCTCCAAACTGAACACCACACCCCTGCTTTCACTGACCCAGCTCCTTCCAGGGACTGGACCCTCTGTGTCCACCCGTGAGGGGCCAGCTTTCCGGGTGGGCACAGCCCAACGTCGACCCCTGCTGACCTTGTCCATGAGGCCTCCTGAGTCAACTACAGCTACTCTCAGCTGCCCGTCGCCAGCCTGAGGACAGAGAGTGCCCAGAGGCAGGCAGGACATCAGAAGGCCATCATGTCTACCTCCTCAGCTGACAGATAAGAAAACCAAAGTGCAGGCAGATTGAGGGATTTTTCCAAAAGTCACTCCAAGAATTAATTAGGGAGAGAGCTGGAACCAGACCTGTGCCTCCTTTATTAATATGCTCATCACACACTCAAGAGGATGTTGCTTCCAGAGTCTCCAGAAAATGACCGAAAGGCCCCCAAGAACTGGCCTGGGTGCAGGACCACAAATATTGCGCCCCGTCCCTGGTTCTCAGTTTCCTTATCTAGAAATGAGGTGGATGGGAGAGTTGGTCTGTTGGGGTCCCCTGTTCAGCTCCAATATGTGAGGGCTCTGTGACCCTCTCTCTTGTGGCCAGCACCTTGATCCCAGAGTGGGGACCTAAGTTGTGGCGGATCGGTGGAGCCTGGGGTCCTTGCTGGGCCAGGGCCTGGCCTGAGGGCATGTGCATGCCTGCGGCTGTCCAGCAGCACGAGGCCTAGTCCCAGGGCTCTAAACCATCTCTGTCCATCCCTCACCCTTTATGTGCTTCTTATTTGTTGTCTCTCTTTCCCTGTCTTTGTCTCCTGTGCTCTGTGCAGGCCTCGAATCAGGAGGGGGGCATGGGGGCACGGGCAGTGGAGGGCTTCTCACCATCACCGTGGCTGACTCCTCCAGCTCCGTGAGGATCCAGCCGGCCTGCTCCAGGCCCTGCCCCTCCACCTGGCACTGCAGCAACACGTCGTCCCCCACGTCCACGGAGGCATTGGGCATCTGGACCTTCAGCGTGGGCACACCTGGTGGCCCAGGATGCCCAAGGGGCGTTAGAGCTGGGAGTGGCCTCCGAGCCCCGCCCAAGGGCGGTGCTCCTTCTCCCACCCTCCTCAGAGCCCCTGCTCCTGCCCCCCAACCTTCAGTTTCCCCCAGCTCTTGCCAATGTCCGTTTCCCAGCCCCTCTTCAGGGCTCACCCCCTGAGCCCTGCCCAATGCCCTCTCCCCAAGCATGGTGCTCTTTCCCAGCCCCTCACACCACCTCCAGCACGTACCGCAGCTGGTGTTGGACATGAGGGCAAGGGGCCCCTGCCCGGGACACTGCAGCTTCTGTTCCCGCACTCCGCCCAGCCCCTCCTCCTCCCAGCGCTGCAGCCAGAGCAGGGCACAGGTACAGTGCAGGGGGTTCCCCGACAGGACTCTGGTGGGTGTGGGGGACACCAAGAGAGTCAGGGGAAGGGCAGATGTGAAGGAAGTACTACAGCAAGAGGGAGTGCAGTTAGACAGCAGGGTGGACTGTCTAGAGGTGAAGGAGTGGGGAGATGGGAGAAGTTCCTCTCATGGACCCCCCTCACAAGACACTGCTGAAAGAAATAGAATGCCGAAAGTCAAAGACAGCCAGCTGTGGGCTACGTGGAATTCCCTCACCTGGGCTCCCCAGGGTGACAAGCCAGGTGAGGGCTCCAAGTAGGGTGACAAGGAGAGAAGGGCACAGCCTTCCGGGGTGACCCAGAGGCCTGAGGCGCCCACCAAACATACACGGACCACTGCCGTCCCACCCATCCCATGAGCACTGTGGGCGGATGTGCCCGTGTGCACAGGCCCCGAGAACCACGCCAGCACCCCGCCTCCCAAGCACACACGCAATCAGTTGTCCAGGCCAGCTCTCCACCCCCCACCCCAAGTGTGCCCAGGGCAATCGCCACCTCAATGGCTGGGCCTGCAGCTTCTGCTTCGATGGGGGGTTCACAAGCATGCATATGGACAGCCAAACACGCGGTCCCCAGAGAGAACACCCCACCCCCCCCCAAAGTTCCATGCAGACACAGCGACACATACCTTCACACAGAGGTTCAAGTGCCCGAGGGCACACACACACACACACACACACACACACACACACACACACTTGCTGCTCTTGCCCCTGGAAGTCCCCACACTCACAGTTCCTGTAGGGAGAGGCCCTGGACGGTTTTCCAGGAGAGAGACTCCAGAGCATTGAAGGACAGATCCCTGCGGGAGTTGAGACAGAGCAGACAGACCCTGTGAGCGAGCGACCTTGCTCTGACCCAGTGTGAGGGAGGGGAGGAGCCAGGAGGAAGCTGACATCTGGCTCCCCCGACCCCAGCCCTGGCAACTAGACCTAGCCCGGCGAGTCACTGGAGAGGGGGGACTGGTTAGGCTCTCTGAGTCCCGCTCTTCTCCCTGGGACAACAAGGGTTAACCCCACTTAACCCCCTCCCCAGACCCCAGGGAGGCGGGGTGGTCCGAGGGAACAGCCGCTCCCCCTCCCCAAGCCTTGGCCCCAGCTGGCAAAGTGCTGAGGCCCCAGCTGGGGGCAGGGGCTCCATCTGTGCTGCCTGCCCACAGAGCCCAGGACCGGGCCAGAGGAGGAGGGGGAGCACGGGGCCTCCACACTCCCTTGCCCCCTGCTGGATGCCGTGTGAGGATCTCAGAGTCCTTCCTCGGCTTCCCTCCCCACTCCTCCTTCCTTCCCCTCCTCAGGGACTAAGGAAAGTTGGCTGCAATGGACGCCAGACCCCCAGCCCCCTAGCTGTAGAGATGGAGAAGGGGAGTTGGGTGAGGGCCAGCTCCAGTACTCTGCGCCCTGCACCAGGCTGCCACTCCTGGGACCCTCTGCCTCTGAGGGGCCTGCCCTGACCCCTCCCCTTGCCTAGCTGTCTTTCAGCTTGTGGAGGCTGAGATGGAGAGTAGCCGCCACACGGGGACCACAAAGGCTACCCGCTTTAGCGCCAGACAGAGCTGAGTGTGCCTCTGTCCTGCCACTTACAGCTGCGTGACCTCAGCCCAGCCACTGAACACGTCTGATTCTCAGAATTCTCATCTATAACATGGAGATGACACTACCTTTCTCGCCAGGTTGATTGCGAAGATTCGCTGACCTAAGTATCGTGAGGTGTCACTGAGTACGCATTTTTAACTGAAGCCCTAGTACACAGTCAGTGAGGTAACATCACCTCATTTTGTCTGTCGTTGTTGCTAAATCACGGACACACAGAGAGTTTAGAGTACCCAGCACAACTCTGAATGACAGGCTCCCACCACACTTCCCATCTCTCCACCTGCCAGTGGTGAGAAGGAGGAGCTGAACTCCTACCCTCAGAGGGGCTGCCAGGGACTCCAAGGGTCTCTCCTGCCCACCCCTGCCCCTCCCCCTCCTCTACAGAAGGGGTGGCTGTGACTCCCAGGGGAGTACCCCGAGTGGCAGATCTGGTCCCCCAGCTCCCAGGCTATCCCAGGGGCCAGGGAGCAGGTGGGAGATAGAGTCCCGGCCAGAACCCGGAGCCCTGCTCCCCGTCCTTGCTCCCTTTGGACTGGTGTGTATCTGAGCCCTGGGAAGAAAACTGAGGCAGGCACCTATGAGAAGTGCCCCTGTAGCATGAAGCATGGAAGTGAGGCAGCAAGAAGGACCTTCCAGCTGGCAGGGGTGGGAGCTGAGGGCACCGCCATCCCTGAAGTGGATGGGAAGAAGGCCCCAGGAGAATGGGTGGAACGACTTCCCTGACCAGGCTGGGGCCTTCCTCAGAACAGTTCCCTGGGGAGGGCCAAGCCCATTAGCCGCCCAAGCCTAGGTGTCTTCTCACCCCCCTCTGCCCAACCCTGGCCACTCACAGGCGACGGAGACGAGGAGTGAAATGGAAGGCATCTGGCGCCACGAAACGGAGACCACTCTTCACGATGGTGCTGGGGAGGGTGCAGCAGGATCAGCACCGAGGCTCGTAGCTCCCCTGGGTCACACTCTCTGCCCATGCCAGCCCTCCAGTCCCCAGTGCCGAGCCCTGGACCCCTCCCCGCCCTCCTCAAAGCTTTCTCAGCCACCCTGGACCCCTGAGACCACTGGGCTCACTGACCGGCCAGCCCCTCCGTCCTCAGCCTCTCAGGTCCTCCCACGCCCCTCCCGGGCCCCTTGAGCCCTCCCTGACCCTCTGGTCCCCCAGGCCCTGTGTGGAGCCCCTCACAGGTTTCTCAGCTCCCCCAGGCCCCTCAGGTCACTGAGCTTCAGCTGCCACAGATGCTGCTGGTTCTCGATGTAGCTGTGGGGAGAGGGGTTGGGAGTCACAGGGGCGCAGGCCCACACTCGAGTTCCCACGCCCACCCACCTCCCTCCCTCCCAGTCACACGCGCGTGTGCACACATGCATCCAGTCACACAAAAACCTGTTTACACGCGTACACATGCACAGGCATGCCCACACACATGCATCCTCATAGGCATGGAGACCCACCACCTCACACAGCCATATCGTCCCATGCATGCATCCTCACACCATCACACATGCACACTCTCACACACTCAAGCATGCACACACACAGATGTGTAAACATATGCACAGAGACACATCTCCTCACACACGCCCACACATGCATGCATGAACCCACAGGTGTGCCCGTGTGCATGCTCACGCTATCCCCACGGGGAAAAACATAGCTGCATAACTCTCATGCGCACACACACACGCACACACACGTGAGAATGTGTGGGCATACTCACATTCATAAACACACACAAGTCCATTTGCAGCTTGGCGTTCTGCTTTTAAACACAGAGCCCCTCCTGCACACGCTCAGCAATAGGGGGTCACGCTGAAACGCTTGCTTCCACAAAGGGCCTACGCTCATCCCTGCCACTGCCCCACCCAGAACAAAGGAAGCCCTGTGGCCATGTAAATATGCGCTCCCAAACACACCACTCAGGGGCCACCGTCTGGGCTCACCCATACTGCTGTGCACACGCACAGACACACACACACACCCCACCCTCTCCCCCTCAAAGCTGGTCCCTCCCCACACTCAAGAAGCAACCCCTAAAAAAAAAAAAAAAAAAAAAAAAAAAAAGCAACCCCTCCATCGCCCCCCCCCCCATCTTTCAGCAAAGCGAGTGACAGGCATAGAGGCTGTCAGTCAGGGACTCCTTGAGCCCCTCCCTGCCCCAGGAGGGTCCCAGGGAGGAGGAGAGGGGCAATGAGAGGAGGGAGTCAGAGTTGGGGATGGTGGAGAGGCACCAAGTGGCTGTGTTTCACAGTGAGAGGGCAATGGGAAGGCTGAGGGTGGGGAGCAGGGTGCAGAAAAACAAAGAGATAGCGAAACAGGGACACCTAGGAGGAAGAACTGACAGGAGGAGACTGGCAGAGACACAGAGACAGAGACAGACAAGGAGAGAGACAGATAAGAAAAGGGAGACAGAGGGACAGGTAGATAAGCACAGAGAGCCAGAGAAAGCAAGATGGGGAGAAGAGAAAGAAAGAAGTAAAAGCAGGCATGCAGGGCTGTGGGATTTCTGACATCCCAGGCCCTGTCCAGCTTCTGGATCTGGCACGCCAGGGAGTTCCTGAGAAGTCAGCTGCCCTGCAGCGGCACGTCAGGCCCGCCCCCAACACACACAGGGGCCCCTGACTCACTGCCTGTTCTCAGAAATCTCCCCCTCTACCCTGTACTTTCCTCAATTGTGGGAACCAGGACCAGCCTGAATGACCCCTCCCCGCCAGCCCTTCCCAGACTTGGCCCCTGCAGGACAGCCAGGCATCGGGTCCTCAGTCCCCTGAGGTCTAGGGAGTAAAACTCCAGTGACTCTGAGAGAGAGTAGGTCCCTGTCCTGCCAACCCCCCCACCAGCCCCTGCCCAAAGGACCTAGAGCTATAGGGACCCCGGGAGGGAGTGAGAAGTAGTGTGGCCGGGGGTGTGCAAACTGTCAGGCAGCGTGCTCAAAGCTGCCTCATTCGTTTGGATTCATAATCAATCTGTCTATTCGAGTCCATTATCTCCTCGTTAGCTCTGCGGGTGAGGGAGGAGGAGGGGACCTTGCAGGCGGAGGCAGGGGTTAGACTGCCGCCCCACCCAGAGTGACAGCTCAGCTCACCACCCTGCATGCCTCCCACCCCCCCAGCCCCAACCTGTCCACACTTCCCACCACCCCCTCCCCCAGCTGGACCTACTAGGGGCTCGGAAGGGAATCAGGAAAAGAGAGCGCTGATGGGGAACATTCAGGAGCCTGGGCCCTGCTTTGAAGGCCCAGAGTGATGAATGGACGGGATTGGGGGTGGCAGTCTGGACCTCAGGCCCCCTCCCATCATGCAGAAACCTAGGTCCAGACCAAGACAAGGCCATCTTGCCTCCTCATCTCCCTAGGGCCATTAGGGAGAGAGATCAAGTACCTTCCTGTTAATTACCACAAGATACCCACGTAACTCAGTGCCAATTATTGCAGGCTGCTCAAGTCACTTCCAGACATCGATGGCCCCTGCCTCAGATACCTTCCAGCCTGTCATACATGAGGTCAGGGCTCCTTGCCCATTCGCTAACCCCAGGCCACAGGAGGAGAATATTCTAGCAGTTCCTTTCTTCTTCTAGAAGTCTTGCTGGCCATGCCAGCCACATAGAATACTCAAGTATTTTCCAGCCACCACCATGCGATGCTTGAGTACCTCTAGGCCAGTAAGTACGGAATACTCCCTTAGGTTTCACCCGCTGCTAAAAAGTACTTGAGTATTTTGTAACCAGCTACTGCAGGATGTCAGAGTACTGCAAATGCTGGAGATTCCTCTTCGTTTCCAGTCCCGAAGGGAGGAGAGTCTCTCAGCAAGGCCCCTGACTCCCTGCCCAAAGTAGGGAGACAAGCGTGGTGAGGGAGATGGGGTGGGGAGAGGGAAGCCAGGTGGGGCTCTCATTTCCCACATCCAAATCAAGAGGCGGTGTGGACAAGAGATGGTGGAAGTGGGAAGAAGAGAGCTCAACCACCAAGCTATGGCTCCTCAGCGCCTCCCACCTATTCCAGTTCAATTCCCAATTCCAGAGAGAATTGGTGTTGCCTGGTCATGACAAGGAAGGGGGAGGGGGCTGATTTCTCCCTGGAAAAGGGAGTTGGTGAGGATGCCAAACTGGGGGGGGGGGGTGTCTCTGCAGATAACCGCCCCCTGCATAGGGCAGAGGGTGGACTCCTGGCTGAGCTCCAGAAAGCGGTTTCTAGAAGGCTGGGCTCTCTCAGATCTGGTCCACAGAGAGCTCCCTTTCCTCTCCTCGAAGCTAGCACCGCAGCTGCTCTGAGCCCAACTTCCAGGCAGTAACTGCGGAGGCTGCCAGGGCAGCGGAGGAAAGCCGAGGCACAGTCGCGGGCTGCACGGTATCAGCCTCCCGCCGCGCCTGCCCCTCCTGATACAGCAAGCAAGCGGCGAGCCCGTGCCCACGGGGCACTGCTATGCCCGCCTTTCCCCGCGCCCCCTCGCCCGCCAGACACTCACAGCTCCGTCAGGTTCTCGGCGCCTGGCAGGTGGCGGAGGCTATCCAGGGCCCCAGGCCGGGTGCAGCGCAGCCCCGAAGGGCCGTGGGGGCAGCAGACATCGGGGCAGGGTGCAGCGCCCGCAGATGCCAGCATCAGCCAGGCCAGCAGGCTGCCCGGCCCCGTAGCCCGGCGGTGCCCGCCGAGTTGCCCGCGCCGTCCGCCTCGCAGCATCGCGGCGGCGCCCGCCTCGCCCCGGCCGGGCAGCCGTCTGTGTGCTTCCAGCAGCGGCTGCCTGGCCTCCCGCGACATGTGCGCTGGGCAGTGTTAAAGACCCAGCCGCCAGGAAAGGGCGGAGCCAGCGGCCCCCGCCCGGCCTCGCTCCGCCCCCTCTGACTCCAACCCCTCCCCCTCCTCTTCTAAGTCCCCAACTTTGCCCCCACCCTGGCAGCCTACTCCCCCAAGATCCCCCCAGCTCCAGGAGACGCGGAAGGGCAGCCGCAGAACTCCTCGGAGGTGTCTGCTGGGAGTAGGGGAACTGGGAAGTTGATACATTATTTCTCCCAGCCTACAGAAGCTGCATTTAGGGGGGAGGGGAGATGACTGAGCTTTGGGAAAGCTTGCCGTCCAGGTCATCCTAGCCAGCCCCCGGCCTCACATCTCACTCCGCACGGGGCGCGTGCCTGAGGGAGTGTGCATGTCACTTGGGATAAATTAGGTGAAACACTCTCTAAAGCCTAGAAAGAAATGGGAAGGGATCCCCAAAAGACCAAACGCAGAACCTGGGGAAGGAAAACAGAAGAGACAGAAAGGGAAGGTGTCGCCCCCAAACAGCCGGAGAATGGAGACCCGGGACCCGAGACGCCGATTTCCAGGAGAGGCCACAGGGTGGCGCTGGAAGCCCGCGCGCAAAGGTGTGAGCTCCGCCGAGGTTGGGTGGGTGGGGGCGCCGTCGGCAGCCCCCACTGCGCGGCGCCTGGCGACCCAGCGTCAGCCACTGACCCGGGCCAGCCGGCACTGGCCCCCAGGCTGGGTAGGGCCAAGCTGGGCTGGGCTGGCATCGATCGCTGTTCTGACAAGAGCATCGATTTCTGCGCGGAGAAATTAATAGCTCTCTTAGCTCCTCGGACGCGGGAGCCGCCCGCGGGCGGAGCTGGGGACCCGTCGGTCCAAGGAGGCCGCGCACCCGGAAAGCCCCGGGTCCCCAGCAGCAGTCACAGGGCAGGTCCCAGCCCTTTCACCCCGCGGGCCTCAAGCCGGGGAAAGGGGAAGGAAGAGGGGTTCTGGAGGATGGACTTTTGGAGAAGGGTAGGGCAGACAAGGGCCCAAGGAACCCGCAAAGGAAGCCCTCCGAGAGGAGAGTTTTCTCCACCAGGGCCCCAGCAAAGACTGTCCCCCAATTTCCCGAGACAGAGACAGACCGACCGACCAAGTAGCCTGAATTCAGGAAGGTGACGAGACAGAAGCGGGGCCCCACGGGGTCATTGCCCTCTCCACGAGGATTTTGGTTGGAACCAAGGGACTTAACTAGGACAGAGCCTTGCGCCCGAAAGCGGAAGTGACAGGCTCCTAAGGAGGTTGCCAGGGGCTCAAAGAGGCGAAGGACTTGACTATTCGGGAGACAGGTCGCATTCCCGCCGGGTTTCAAGCTCACCGGGTCGCTGCTGCCAGCAGTTACCCCGCAGGTGTCAAGGCAGCAGGTGGCCGAACTTAGAACCACCCTTCCCCGAGGGGCCCGGTCGCTCGCCGCCGCTCCGGCCGGCAGTGCAGCCCCAATTGGGAGAAGTCCGCAGGGGCGAGGGAGGGGGGACCCACCTCAGACGCAGCGGGACTGGGGGGAACTCTGTTCTTGGCCCACCATCCCCCTGTATTTTGGCCTTATTTCCCCAACAGACCTGTCCACCCCTGAGTTGTCAGGCTAAATATTTTGGCTTGGCGGGAGGGGCGGAGAGAACCGAGAGGTCCCAGCAAACCAATCCGTTCGGTCTGGGGCGGGGAGGCGGGAGCTGGGCGCGGCCCCTGCGTGCCACCCGGGGAGATACCGCGGCAGCGCGGCCAGCTGGCGCTGGGGAGCCGAGCGCGCCCGGAGGGATCCGGGGAGACTGTCCCCGGCGAGTCCCGCGCTCCCCGGGACCCCCCGCTCCTCTCCTCTGCCTGTTCCCCGGGCTTCTGCTCCGCCCTCGGGGTTGACCGGCCTCTTGCGCTGCCTTTTGCTCTGCACCCTGTGTGACTTTGTTTCCCTGGAAGCCTCTCTGAGTCTCTCCCCGTTGCTGTCTGCATCTCTGTCCTCATCTCTCTGTCTCTGTGTTCACGCTGAGTCTCTGGCTCCAGCAGCCTGTCACCGTCTGTGTCTCTGTGGCTCTCATTACTTTTTTTCTGTCTCCTGCCATCTCTGTGTGGGATTCTTTGTCACTCTGCCCCTTCCCTTCCCCTTCCCTCTGAAGCTTGCATCTCTGTGTCCCTTAGGGCCTGTCAGGTCCTTCTCCTCCCTGGAGCCATCTGGAGAAGAGCCAGGACTGGGCACAAGGCAGGACTAGGACAATGGCAGTGCCCAGTCTGTGGCCATGGGTAGCCTGCCTGCTTGTGATCCTCCTCTCCTTGGGATTTAGCCTGGACACTCGCGAGGGTGAGTCCCCAGCACTGTCTCCTGGAGCCCCATCTCCCTTCCAGCAGACTGGGAGGCCAAACACTGAGCTTCCAGCCAGAACACATCTATTTACTTACTTCGACATGAAGACTGGGGTTAGGTCTCAGAAGGACTTCCCACCAGGAGGAGCATTTAGTTCCCGGAGATGGGTGTTTTCCTCTCAGTTCCCTGGGAAATGAGAAGGACCCTGAAACAGGGATGAATAGATGTCCTCCATTCCTGCTTATGAAACAGTGATCCCAGTAAAGCCTGAATGAGAATCAAAATGAGGGGGTTAGTCTTAGAGGTCTTTTCTAGAGCCACTGAATGGGAAAGGGGCCAGGATGGGAAGGGGAGCTGAAAACCAGGCACCATTAAGTAACTGAACCCATTGTGCAGACAGGAAACTGAAGCTCAGAGAACTGAGAGATCAAACGAGACTGGGGTCCTGAGCTCCTGCCTCCAGGTTCTGTCCCACGTCCCCCACTTTGAGGGCCCATCCGCTGGGGTAGGAGGCTTCTTTTAATTAGTCCCCAGGCTAAACACTTCCCATGTGTAGCATTTTGGGGGTTGGGACCATGTAGGCAAAGTGGCCCTCATGAGGGTGCTGGGGGCTTGGCAGGGAGAGGAAAAAGTGCTGAGAGTGGAAGATTCAAAGGCGGAAGGATGAAGAGATGTCCCTTTCCCCACACCCACCATTCCCTTCCAGACTGAGGAAGCTCAGGAATCCAGTTCTCTGTGCCTGCCTGAGGGGGTCCCGTGATGCCCTCAGACTGGGGACTTCCAGGGGCAGAGCAGGGTCTCCGTTTCCTGCAGAGACAGAGGGGTGATGTGAATGGGTTGGGGCAGGGGGTCCCCTGAAGAGTGCTAGTCACAGAGGCATTGCCTGCAAGGCATAGCCCCACCCCCTGCACCCTTCCCCTCCTCCACCCCTCCCCTCCTCCTCTGCTGTGCCAGGACAGGGCACAGCAGATGCCAGCCAGGAGCATGGTTGTCAGGACAGGAGCACGGCCCTGGGGGCAGGGGGGCGGGGGAGGGCGGTGTTTGGTCAGGGGACCCAGATGTCCCGTTCCCAGTGCAGCTCTGCACACCACCATGTCCTGAGGGGAGGCAGGCAGGGGTTAACCTGTGTAGGTCGTAGATTTGTTTTTCCAAATGACTCCCATCAGGGGAGCCCTAGAAAGGCTGGGGCATGACGGGAAGTGGCATGTGGGCTCCTGAGAGAACCCCCCATCTGCCTGCAGAGCCTGATTGGCCTTTGCCTGGAGGGACTAGAAGTGTTTTCTCATTCTCCCTCTCTGTGTGTGTGCATGTGTGCCTGCATGTGCTCAGACACACACACACACACACACACTCACAGAGTTGCTGGGTAGAGCCAAGCACAGGGACCACTAATGACAACAGGGAGAAGGTGTGAAGTAAGCCCCAGGGGGCCAGCCTAGCCTGGCCACCCCCTTTTAACCATCAGGGGATGGGCCTGGGTATGTATGATGGGTGCATTGTTTCTTGAGGGCTGGGTAAGAAGGGAGGGAGTGGAGGCTGGAGAGGTTAGCAGGACTTGAATGGCAAGCTGAAGGATTCAGACCTGAATCTTCCTGAGTGGGGACCATGGAAGGTATCCTTGGGAGAAGTGAGTGCAGGGACCAGGTATCCAGCCCATTAGGAGAATGGTCCTACGTGCCTTGGGGAAAGAAAGAAAAGGGGGGCTGGGGCCCTGCGATCCAAAGAAGCCAGACACACCCAGGTCCCTGAGGGAGGAGTGGACTTGGGATCCAGATGTCCATCGATTCAACCCACAACCCCTGAGTGCCCAGTGGTTCCTGCCCTGAACTGGGCACCATGTGGGGATGCTGACTAACAAGGGTCCCACCCTCAGCAGCCTCCCTCCTTGGAGGGGGTGACAGACAGACAGAAAGCAATGTTGGGGCAATACCCCGGGTGTTCTGGTGTGGATGCTGGACTAAGTGCAGCTGAGCCTGAAGTGATTAACTCAGAGGGTCAGGGAAGGTGGGGGCTTGACCTGAGGCTTTCAGGACAAGAATTGAGGGTGTTGGCAGGCCAAGGAACTCTTCTGAGGCTGGAGGTATTAGCGGGGCCCAGTTTATCAACACCCTGGAATGTCAGGCTGAGGAATTTAAACTTGAACTTTTGGCAATGGGAGCCACGGAATGTCCCTTCGAGAGTAAACAGGTGCAGGGACCAGGCATCTAGCTTTCTCAGGCCTGGGAGAGAAGTGGAGTGTCTGAAGCTCAGACTACTGCTTCCCAGTCACAGATTTCATTCATTCATTCCTTCATCAAATATTTATTGAGCAACAATTTCGTGCTAGGCACTATACCAGGCACCAAGGATACAGCAATGAATTACACAATGATCCCTGCCGTTCTGGAGCTTACAATAAACAAAATAAATAAGTAAATTGTATATCAACCAGTGTTAAGCATTTGGAGAAAAATTAAGTAGGAAGGGGAGTGGGACTTCCCTGGTGGTGCAGTGGTTAAGAATCTGCCTGCTAATGCAGGGGACACGGGTTCGAGCCCTAGTCCGGGAGGATCCCACATGGCTCAGAGCAACTAAGCCCGTGTGCCACAACTACTGAGCCTGCGCTCTAGAGCCCGCAAGCCACAACTACTGAGCCCACGTGACACAACTACTGAAGTCCGCGTGCCTAGAGCCCGTGCTCCGCAACAAGAGAAGCCACCGCAATGAGAAGCCCACGCACCGCCAGAAGAGAAGCCCCCACTCACCACAACTAGAGAAAGCCCGCGCAGCAGCAAAGACCCAACGCAGCCAAAAATAAATAAATAAATAAATTTATTTATTAAAAAAAAAAAGTAGGAAGGGGAGTAGGGAGTGTTGCCATATTAAATAGGATGGTCAGAGAAGTCCTCATTGAGAAGGTGACATCTGAGCAAAGACTTAAAAGAGGTGAGGGAGCCATTGAGAGGGAAGAGTGTTCTAGCCAGAGGGAACAGAAAGTGCAAAGACCCCAAGGCAGAAGCTTGGCTAGCTTGTTTGAGGAACAGCAACGTGGCCAGTGTGTCTGAAGACGAGAGAGAAAGCGGGTGAAGTTGGAGAGTTGCAGGGGCCCTGTAGGCTGTGGTAAGGACGTCGGCTTTTCATCAGCGAGATGAAAGCCATTGGGGAGTTTTGAGCAGTGGAGGAGAGTGATCCAGCTTGTGCGTTGTGTTTCCACTCTGGCTATAGAGGGGAGGAGAGAAGAAAGAGGGGACGGGGTGGAGGTGAGGAGACTATTTAGGAAGCTATTACTGTAAAGCCAGGAACAGATGATGGTGAAAGCAGTTCGGGTGGCTCTGGATATATTTTAAAGGTAGAGCCCACAGAGTACAGGGGTTAGAGAAGGAAAGGAATCATGGAGGCTTTAACTTCGGAGTCTGACTGCAAGAATGAAGTTGCAATCAACTGAGAAGGGGACGTGAGTTTGGGAGGGAAGGTCAGGAGCTCACTTTTGTCCATGTTGGCTCATCTGGTGGGGATCCTCCAAGCTGCCAATGAGGCCTCTGAGGCCCAGGGAGCAGGTCACGCAAGGGGTGCTTGGCCCAAACGGTACTGAGGGCTACCTGCACTTGTACCCACAGTGTGCCCCAGCCTGGACATCCGCTCAGAGGTGGCAGAGCTGCGTCGGCTGGAAAACTGTAGCGTGGTGGAGGGTCACCTGCAGATCCTGCTCATGTTCACAGCCACTGGCGAGGACTTCCGTGGCCTCAGCTTCCCACGCCTCACTCAGGTCACCGACTACCTGCTGCTCTTCCGTGTCTATGGCCTGGAGAGCCTGCGTGACCTCTTCCCCAACCTAGCGGTCATCCGCGGTGCCCGCCTCTTCCTGGGCTACGCGCTGGTCATCTTCGAGATGCCTCACCTGCGGGACGTGGGGCTGCCAGCGCTGGGGGCCGTGCTGAGTGGGGCCGTGCGCGTGGAGAAGAACCAGGAGCTCTGCCACCTCTCCACCATTGACTGGGGCCTGCTGCAGCCTTCACCTGGCGCCAACCACATTGTGGGCAACAAGCTGGGCGAGGAGTGTGCCGACGTGTGCCCCGGTGTGCTGGGCGCCACTGGCGAGCCCTGTGCCAGGACCACCTTCAGCGGGCACACCGACTACAGGTGCTGGACCTCCAGCCACTGCCAGAGAGGTGGGCACTGGCACAGAACACGACTAGGGGGCACAGAGGGGGCAGGGTCAAATGGGGCTGGCTGG
This sequence comes from Balaenoptera ricei, assembly GCF_028023285.1. Taxonomy (NCBI): domain Eukaryota; kingdom Metazoa; phylum Chordata; class Mammalia; order Artiodactyla; family Balaenopteridae; genus Balaenoptera; species Balaenoptera ricei. The sequence goes on along the minus strand of NC_082639.1, from coordinate 114,389,119 downwards.
CTGTAAGATGGTATGGGTAAGTACTCTGCTGACACTATTTATTTTAATCCTCACTCATCCTATGAGGGAGGTGCTGTTGCTATTCCAGTTTTGCAGATGAGGAAACTGAGGCTCAGAAAAGTTAAACAACTGATGTAGCATAAGGCAGTCAAGGGGTGGGCACAAGACAGCATCAGGTAGTTATGGAGAGACAGTAAATAAGTTGGACATGGTGAGGAGGGGAAGGGTGGCATGAATGGGTACAAGGCAGCTGCACAAGAAGCAGTATGGGGCAGTGGGCAAGAGCGAAGCCGACTGGCCTGTGTTTGAATCTCAGCTCTACTACTTACCAGCTATGTTTATTTAGCTTATCTGTGCCTCAGTTTCCTCATCTGTAAAACGATCAGAGCATTGTGATGAAGAATGAGCTATTCTGTAAAACATTAGAGCAGTGCCTGGGCCATGTTAGCAGTTCTATGCTTCTGATAAAAATGGCCACAGCACAGGCCGGCAGTATTGAAATGGGAAGGTTGGGAGCTGGGTGGAAGGAGAAAGGAGGAGGTGACAGATGAATGACAGGGCAGGTGAGGACAAATTATGTGAAGTGGGATCTTCTTTAGGAGGTAAGGTGCATGGAGGGGAAACAGAAGGAAAGAGTGGAGAAAAGCAGGAGTGGAATAAGGAGGGGATGGTTGGAGGAGGAAGTGAAAGTTATAGGGGAGGGAAAGAAGACCTTCAGAGACTGGGAGCAGATCTGGGGTCCCCAAGCTGGGGCTCTTTCCACGCAGCTCCTGGAGGTCAGCTCCCCTCACCCCAATGCCTCAGCATGAGGGCAGAAGAGTAACCAGATCCCTGCTGTATCCAGTGGGCCCCACCTCCCCAATATCTCCCTGTTGGCTGTAAACACAGCTGCTGCATGTCCTTCTCGTGTATAGTGTCAACACGCCCTGGCTGACCCTTGCCACACGCATCGCTCCCACAGACATCCAGCTGCCGCTGTGCAGAGTAGCCAGGCCATTGGCACCCAGCCCCAAACCCATCCACATCTGCTTGGGGCCACCTCCCACCCAGGGCAGAGCGCTGAAGAGGGAGGAAGTATGGACAGGGGCATGGGTCAAATGACCGGGGATGGTCCCTCCTTCTACACACTCCCAGGCCCACCTTGCCCTGGGCCTCACTCCTCAGGAGAAGCTGACTTGTTCACCTTGGCCCCATGCCCAGCAATGATCTGGGCACTAGGCCTAGACAGGACAGCAGGCTGGGGAGCAGCAGTCCTGATAGACAAGGTCACTGCTTGGTCCTGAGTTCTGACACCCCTGACTAGGCACTGTGGGAGGTGAGGAGTCACAGAGAGGGGCCACGGTCCCTATCTTCAAGAGCCCCTGTCTGCGGAAAACAGAGTGGGCAACCAGTGTCATCTGAGCTGGAGGGATTTGGGTGCAGACTAAGAGTGTTAGCCCAGGAGGAGGGGCTGGGGCCAGGACCAAGGAGGCGTGGGTAAGGTCTAATGCAGCACTCTGCCCGCAGTGTGCCCCTGTCCCCGTGGGCTGGCCTGCACAGTTAGGGGTGAGTGCTGCCACACTGAATGCCTGGGAGGATGCAGCCGGCCAGAAGACCCCCATGCCTGTGTCGCCTGCCGCCACCTCTACTTCCAGGGTGCCTGCCACAGGGCGTGCCCTCCAGGCACCTACCAGCATGAGTCCTGGCGCTGCGTCACGGCCGAGCACTGTGCCAGCCTGCGCTCTGTGCCTGGCCGCGCCTCCACCTTCGGCATCCACCAGGGTAGTTGCCTGGCCCAATGCCCTCCAGGCTTCACCCGTAATGACAGCAGGTGAGTGTCGGGTGGGCGGGGGGCACCCTTGGAGCAGTGAGGAGGCCCACACTGGTCCAGGGCTCATGCCACATCCTCTGCTTGCCCCTCCTAGCATATTCTGCCACAAATGCGAGGGGCTATGCCCCAAAGAGTGCAAAGTGGGCACCAAGACCATCGACTCTGTCCAGGCAGCACAGGATCTGGTGGGCTGCACCCACGTGGAAGGGAGCCTCATCCTCAATCTTCGTCAAGGCTGTTAGTGCCTTCCTCAGGACCATACCTCTCCTCCTGGCCACACCCTTCCTCCTGGCCACACCCCTTACAATGATCCAGCTGAAGCACCACTTTCCACCATCCTGGGTCCCAGCCCTGAGGGCCCCCTTCCCTTGGCCCCCGTTCAGCTCCCCCCTCCCAATGGAACCATCACTTTCCTTGCCCCTGCTCCAGCCCTGTCTTCCCCATTCCCAGATAACCTGGAGCTGGAGCTGCAGCACAGCCTGGGACTGGTAGAGACCATCACTGGCTTCCTCAAAATCAAGCACTCCTTTGCCCTCGTGTCCCTAGGCTTTTTCAAGAACCTCAAACTAATCCGGGGGGACACCATGGTGGATGGGTAAGGGGTCAGAAATAGTTCCCTCTCTCTCATCTCCTCCCCAACACTCCCAAAACTGTGGTGAAGAGTATGGGAAACAGCTCTGCTACTTACTAGCTGTGTGAGTCTGGGTAGGTTACTTAACTTCTCTGGTCCTCAACTTTCTCATCTGTGAAATGGGGTTAATATAACTACTTATTTCTTAGGGCTGTTGTGAATATTACTTAAGTTGTTATGTATAAAGCACTTAAAACAGACCCTGAAACAAAGTATATATGACTACATAAAATTATAGTTACATACAACTCGATGTGTATTGGCTATAATTGTTATCATCTGATCCTCTTAGCTGCAGAGCAAGACTGCCTGGGTTTGAAACCCATTCCTACCTTTACCAGTTGAGGCCTACCCTTAATGTAGCCAGGATTTTTCAAAATAATGTTTTAAATTACCATCCAGCCAAGTGGTTTCTCATGTACCCCTAGGGGTGCCCGCGCTCCAGCTGGAGAGGCATAGCCCCAGGCTGAGTCCCACTCCTCCCTGTGTCCCCAAAGCCAGGACAGAACCTGGCACATAGCAGGTGCTCAGTTAATGTGAGATGAGGGAAGGAGGGAGGCAGAAAAACAGTTGACCCCATTTCACTGATGAGGAAAACACAGAGTGTGGGTGACTTGCCGGACCTCACATTTCTGGTCAGTGGCACCGAGTGGGTGTGTATGAATGCCCCATGTGTACTGGTGTGGGTGGGCTGCTGTGTGCCGCTCCTTCCCTGTGCCCCCAGTGCAGCCCCTTCGGGAAGAACCCCTAAGACACCCCCTTCCTCACCCCTTGCCCCCACGGGCCGTGCAGAGCAAGGTTCCCTGGCCTCCCCCAGGAACTACACTCTGTATGTGCTGGACAACCAGAACCTGCAGCAGCTGGGCTCCTGGGTGGCTGCGGGGCTCACCATTCCCGTGGGCAAGATATACTTCGCCTTCAACCCACGCCTCTGCCTGGAACACATCTACCGCTTGGAGGAGGTGACTGGCACGAAGGGACGGCAAAACAAGGCAGAGATCAACCCCCGCACCAACGGAGACCGAGCTGCCTGTGAGGCCCAATACCCCAACCCCTGGCACCCTGGCAGTGAGAGATGTGACCCCAAGGAACACCCAGACGCGCGCACACGCTGACCTTCACACACACTGAAATACACCAGACATGCTCCCGGGTGGAAGGGGACGCTTGAAGGGGTCAATGTGATAAGTTCTCTTCAGAGGCCACGTTGGGGGTGGGATGCTGCGGCATCAGGGTGGGGGGTTGGGAGTAGGCGGCTCAAGCAGGTGCTCTCAACACGGTCAAGAGCAAGCGTTCGCCCTTCACCCCGACCAGGCCAGACTCGCACCCTGCGCTTCGTGTCCAACGTGACGGAGGCCGACCGTATCTTGCTGCGCTGGGAGCGCTTCGAGCCGCTGGAGGCTCGCGACCTACTCAGCTTCATCGTGTACTACAAGGAGTCGTGAGTGGCGGGGGCGGGGCCAGAGTGGGTGGGGCCAGAGCGGGGGCGGGGCCAGAGCGGGCCGGGGTCAGAGCCCGACCAGGTCAATTTGTTCACGACCGCAGGCAGGTGAGGGCAGAGCCCCGGGGGGCTGTGGAGAGCCAGCAAGCCAGGACCCCAGAGTCGCACTCCCTCGTAGGGCCCACGTCTGGCTCTCTCCTCTCACCTTCTTCATCCCTTCGTGCCTCAGTTTCACCTTAACCAGTGATGAGGAGAGGACAATCAGGATTTCTGAAAGCCCAGGAGAGGCGCCCTGCTGGGAAGGCCTGGATAATTAAACTTCAATTCACTATGCTAATGTTTCGTACTGACCACATGCTCCTGCCCCAGCAGCGGTTTGGGAAGTACCCACTAATTTGGCCAGTTTTATGCATATCTTTGCCAGCATTTCATTAAAGCCCGAGGAAGGGAGGGAGCAGGGACAACCAAGGACCAGCTGCTCTTTTCTTTGGAGAGAATGTACTGACCATAGCAGGATGGATAGTGGTTAGACCACAGGAAGAACTTCTCCAAAAGCATGGGTAGGGATCAAAAATAGAATTCCTTAGAGAAGAGAGATGGATTTGGGAAGGCAAGCTGGGAGGGCAGGAGTGAGGAGTACTAGCCCTCTGTGGTAGATAGAAGATGGGAGCCACCTGGTTTGGAATCATTTCCTGTGAATTAAAATGGAGAGATCTTAGTTGCCCACTAGCACAGGGCCTGGCCTGGGAGGAAGGGAGAAATACTAATGGTGGGAGGCCTGCTCACAGGGCCAAGACTCTCCTAGGCCTCAGTGGAAGATGAAGGACTCTAGCACGAGGAGCTGGAGAGTTTGTCAAATACAGATTCCTGGGCCCCGCTCCCACAGATTCTGATTCCTTTAGTCCTGGGCAGGGCCCATAAATCTGCATTTCTAACAAGCTTCAGCATTCAGGTAATGCTGAATCTTCTGGGCCATGGACCACACGTTAAGGAATGCTAACATGGACTGCAAGGTAAAGCCCCGGCCTCCCACCCCTACCCACCGGTTGTAGAGCTCACATTCTGCAGGACTATACACAGCTGCCTTTGGACTCAAAGGGCAGAGAATCTTCGAGGTCTTTCAGGAAACTCCCCTAGCATCTGCCTTGCAGTGTGGCTATGGCTGTGCTCCCTTAGAGATATAGTGGGGATCCTGGCTCAATTCCAGCTCTGAGCAGACCCACTCAGTGAGTGTGTCCTGCCCACAAGGCACCTGCCCCAAAGGGCAGACCCACACCTGCTTCTGAATGCCCTCGTACTGGAAGAAGCATGACAATGACAGTCTTGGAGTGATTCAGAGAGGAGGGGGATGCTAGAAACAGGTTGGGGCTGAGCTGCCCCTCATCTCTAGGGATGGGGTGTTCAGCCCATTCCAGAATGCCACAGAGCATGTAGGTCCAGATGCCTGTGGGGCCCAGAGCTGGAACCTACTGGATGTGGAACTGCCCCTAAGCCGCACCCAGGAGCCAGGTGTGACCCTAACCCCGCTCAAGCCCTGGACACAGTACGCAGTGTTTGTGCGGGCCATCACGCTGACCACTGCAGAGGACAGCCCCCACCAAGGAGCCCAAAGCCCCATCATCTACCTCCGAACCTTACCTGCAGGTAGGCTGAAGCCTTTGAAGGGGGTTGGGAGCTAAATGCCTGGGTCCTAGTGAGAATGGGGGAACCCAAGCACCAGAAATAGAGAAGCTGGGTCACTGAACACCGGGCCTATAGAGGCTGGGAGGCCGGACCTCAGAGAGAGGGGCCCTTAACCAGAGAGTATTTGAAAGGGGGATCTGCAGCCCCTCAGTTGTACCCTACTCACACCCCCAGCACCCACAGTGCCCCAGGACGTCATCTCCACGTCCAACTCCTCCTCCCACCTGCTGGTGCGCTGGAAGCCACCGACCCAGCGCAACGGAAACATCACCTACTACCTGGTGCTGTGGCAACGCCTGGCAGAGGACAGCGACCTCTACCTCAATGACTACTGCCACCGCGGTGCGCAGGGAGGAGGCGCGGACCGGAGGGGTTGGGGTGTCGGGCCGCGGGCGCTGCTAGTCTAACTCTTTCCTTCGCCGCCGCCGCACCAGGCTTGCGGCTGCCCACCAGCAACAACGACCCCCGCTTCGACCGCGAAGACGGGGAACTCGAGGCCGACAGGGAGCCGGGCTGCTGCGCTTGCCAGCACCCACCTCCTGGGCAGGTCCTGCCACCGCTGGAGGCACAGGAGGCCTCCTTCCAGAAGAAGTTTGAAAACTTTCTACACAATGCCATCACCATCCCCAAGTGCGTCTCGGCACGAGAGAGCCGGGAGGCCAGGGTGCTGATGAGCGGGGTCTGCGGGCGGGGGGCGGGGGGGCGGGGCCTGGGTTGTGGGTGGGTTTGGGAGGCGGTCCGCCGTTGCAGAGGGCACTGGGGCGCCTTCCAGGCGGGCCTGACAGGGCCCACCTCCCCGATCCCCCGGTCTCCCCAGATCCCCTTGGAAGGTGACGTCCATCAATAAGAGCCCTCAAAGGTGAGCGGGGGCGGAGCAGGGGCCGAGAGGCGTGGCTCCCGGGACCGGGGCCTGGCTCTGACTTGCGCCCTCCCTAGGGACTCGGGGAGGCACCGCCGGGCAGCCGGGGCCCTCCGGCTTGGGGGGAACAGCTCGGATTTCGAGATCCAGGAGGACAAAGTGCCCCGGGAGCGAGCGGTGCTGAGGGGCCTGCGCCACTTCACAGAGTACCGGATCGACATTCATGCCTGCAACCACGCGGCGCACACTGTGGGCTGCAGCGCTGCCACCTTCGTCTTTGCGCGTACCATGCCCCACAGTAGGTGACGCCCCCCCAGCTCTACCCCGCCCACACACCGACCCCAAGGACCCCATCCAATTAGTGCTCCAACTAGCCAGTTTGACCTCCCGCCAACCTCAGGGCCGCAGTTTGCTCACCCTTCCCAGTCCCCATAATCCCAGCGTTTCCTCAAACCTCCCAGTTTAGAGCCCTTGGGTTTGAACATGAAGGTGAGAGGAAATACTTGTGGCCGGGCTGCCTGATGCCCTGTCCCGCAGGAGAGGCTGATGGCATCCCAGGGAAGGTGGCCTGGGAGGCAGCCAGCAAAAGCAGTGTTCTCCTACGCTGGCTTGAGCCACCGGATCCCAATGGACTCATTCTCAAGTACGAAATCAAGTACCGCCGCTTGGGAGAGGTAGGTACCCCAGGAGACACCCTAACCTAGCCCCAGTTTGTGCCTCCATCCTCTTCCCAGCCAGCTATTCTGTGTTGCCCTCAGGAGGCCACAGTGCTGTGTGTGTCCCGCCTGCGATATGCCAAGTTTGGGGGCGTCCACCTGGCCCTGCTGCCCCCTGGAAACTACTCTGCCAGAGTTCGGGCAACCTCACTGGCTGGCAACGGCTCCTGGACAGACGGTGTCGCTTTCTACATCCCTGGCCCAGGTATGCAGAGCCTCTGTCCCAGATCTGTACTCCCAAACAGCCCCACCTGGGTCCCCAGACACATCTCCCATTGTGGAAACCACAGGCCCCTCCACCCCATCCCTCCCCCATCTTTACCTCCCATTGTGGAAAGAGAAGTGTCCTCTACCCTCTGACTTCTCCATCTTTTTTTATTATTATTGTTTTTTTCTTTTTTTTCTGACTTCTCCATCTTTGACCCAACCCTCTGCTGCCTTCTGGCCACCAGAGGAGGAAGACTCTGGGGGGCTGCACGTCCTTCTCACTGTCACCCCCGTGGGGCTCATGCTGCTCATCATTCTTGCTGCCCTCGGTTTCTTCTACAGCAGGAAGAGGTGATGACAAGTCCCATTGATTCCCAACCCCCTTCTTCCCTGAGCCCTCATCATAAGGTCAGTGCAATCAGAGGGTAGTAGATGAGACAGCAGAAAGGAATTCCTTAGAAGCAGTAACTCTTCCCCTGGGGGCGGCATGGAGGAAAGAGACACACCTTTCAGTTAGGGGGACCAACTTGTCCACGTTTGCCTGGGACTTTCCTGATTTTGGTAGTGAAAGTCCCAAACACTGGGAAACCCCTCAGTCTGGGCATACTGGGTCTGTTGGTCACCATACTCTTAGCCTGAGAACTAATGAAACTGGTCCTATCATAGCAGGGGGAGAAGCAGGAGACCTCAGGATGTGTCCTGGGATCCTGGGATTCTTGATGTCAGATCCCCCTAGGGCTGGATATGAGAGGGAACTGAGGGCAGGACTTTGATTAGCTGGGTTCTGAGGACTAGCTGAGCAGACAGCAGCTTCTCTACTTCTGTCCTCCCTTTTCCCAGCCTGTCAGATCCCAGATCCCAGGACTAGGACCAAGACTAGCTTGGAAAGTGCTTGGTGTTCCCCAGGGGTCACCCTGATCAGAGCTAGGGGTATGATCAGTAACTTCCTTCCTCCTTGTAATGTCCCTCTTCCTTGTCCTCTGACATTGCTTCTTCCTTCCCGAGGACCCTTCCAGCCTGACCCTCTCACCTCCCATTGCAGAAACAGCACGCTGTATACCTCTGTGAATCCGGAGTACTTCAGTGCCTCTCATAGTAGGTTTGGGGGTGGCTGGATGGGTGGTGTGGGAAAGGGAGACAGGAGGGGAGAAGAGGCAGACTTCCAGACCATCTTGGAGAAGGCAGCCTTGGGACCCGAGCCCTTCAGAAGAGAAGAGAAGTGGGTGGAGGTGTGGCAGAGAGCAGTACCCTGGCCTGTGACTCCCACTTCCTCTCAGTGTACATCCCTGATGAGTGGGAGGTGCCTCGGGAGCAGATCTCCATAATCCGGGAACTGGGCCAGGGCTCTTTTGGGATGGTATACGAGGGGCTGGCACAAGGACTTGAGGTTGGAGAGGAGCTCACGCCCGTGGCCCTGAAGACGGTGAATGAGCTGGCCAGCCCACGAGAACGCATTGAGTTCCTCAAGGAAGCCTCCGTCATGAAGGCATTCAAGTGTCACCATGTGGTAAGGGAGGGTCAAGGGCATTGTCAGGGTCAAAATTAGGGTGAAGTTCATGTGGTAAGAGGGAAAAGATCAGAGATGATTTCAGGGCACCATCAAGTTTAGGGTTGGGCCTGTGGTTAGGATCCTATTTGGGGTAAAGCTCATGGCTGGGGTTAGAGTCAAAACAGGGTCATCACAGGGCCATGGTAGGATCATGGCTAGGGCTGGAATCAGTCATGGTGGAAGTCAATACTGAGTGTTCACATCATTATTAGGATCATGGTCAGAGTTGATTCAATCATGAAGATTGGGATGATAGTCAGATCGATTAAGGTCATGGGTTAGCGTCAGGGTCATTGTTAGGTCAAGATTAGGGTTATGGTCATGGTTGGGGTTAGGAGGGTTGGTGTCTGGGTCAGTTGTGACAGCAGAACAAGGTTTTGGCCAGGGAGATCAAGGGAGCTGGGTAGACCTACAACCAGGCTCTTTGTCCATCCCAGGTACGTCTCCTGGGTGTGGTGTCTCAGGGCCAGCCAACTCTGGTCATCATGGAGTTAATGACCCGAGGGGACCTCAAGAGCCATCTTCGATCTTTGCGGCCTGAGGCAGAGGTAGGGACCAGGAAGATCCTGGGTGAGGGGCTGGGGAGTTAGAGAGGACTTGGCACAGTTGTAGGGGTAATCATTTGGCAGGAGTCCAGCCTCAAGTTACTACTTCACTAGCCCCCTCTCTTGGCTCTAGAACAACCCTGGGCTCCCTCGGCCAGCACTGGGAGATATGATCCAGATGGCTGGTGAAATCGCGGATGGCATGGCCTACCTCGCTGCCAACAAGTTTGTGCACCGAGACCTGGCGGCCCGAAACTGCATGGTGTCCCAGGACTTCACCGTCAAGATCGGGGGTACAGAGGGGGCCAGGCGGGTGGGGGCAGCCTGGGTAGAGTGACTCCCCCCTAAGCGAGGCTTGAGGAGACCCAGGCCTGTCCCACAGCTCTGTCCCTGATAGCTCCCCACCCTGGATCTCAGTCTCCTCGTCCGAGGGCAGCGGGATTTGGATGGGATGATCTCTGAGGTCCTTTGAGCCCTCACATTCCAGGATTCTTGGAGACTATGGAGGTGGAGAGAGTTGGGAAAGGTATTCCTGGGGCAGGAACTGGTGAATGGCTCTGCTGCCCCACACCCTGTCTACCCTCACTTTCCAGACTTCGGGATGACTCGAGATGTGTATGAGACAGACTATTACCGCAAGGGCGGGAAGGGGCTGCTGCCTGTGCGCTGGATGGCCCCTGAGTCCCTCAAAGACGGAATCTTCACCACCCACTCGGATGTCTGGTGGGGCCTGGCTGGAGCAGAGGGCTCAGGGGGTGTGGAGGCAGGGCCTTGGGAGAGGCCTGGGTGCACTCCTTAGGGTGCGCTGAGCTGCATTAAGGGTGCTGGGCTCAGGCCCTCCTCCGCGTCCTCCAGGTCCTTTGGCGTGGTGCTCTGGGAGATTGTGACCCTGGCTGAGCAACCCTACCAGGGCCTATCCAATGAGCAGGTGCTCAAGTTCGTCATGGATGGCGGGGTCCTAGAGGAGCTGGAGAGCTGTCCCGTTCAGCTGTGAGTCACCCCAGTCTGCCCCTGCCTCGTCCCTGCCCTGCCTATACCTGTCCCACCCCCGTGAGTCTGGCCCACCTCCTCTGATGCTTTTACTTGCACTGATCCCCAGCTCTGAGCCCTCCAACTCAAAATGCCCACTACAACCCCCATTTACTCCCCTGTGACCCTCGCAGACATAATCCCCCATGATCCCCCCCTACAATCACACTGATTGACCCTCTCAGTGCAGGAGGCAGGACGTGTGCACCCCTCTGACACTGCCCCCCACCTCCACCAGGCAGGAGCTGATGCACCGCTGCTGGCAGCAGAACCCGCGCCTGCGCCCAACTTTTACCCACATCCTGGACAGCATACAGGAAGAGCTGCGGCCCTCCTTCCGCCTCCTTTCCTTCTATTACAGCCCAGAGTGCCGGGGGGCCCGGGCTTCCCTGCTGCCCACAGATGCAGAGCCCGACTCCCGGCCAACCCCTAAAGGGGCTTCCTCAGACTTCAGCCCCCAAAATGGGGGTCCAGGGCACTGAGGGGCACCCCATTCCCTGGCTAGTTGGCCTCCCATGGGCAGAGAGGAAGGGACCTGACCTTTGCAGCCATGAGATGCTGAGACAGGGCAGGGGGTGGCCAAGGGGGGCACAGAGAGCAGGAGCAGGACAGATTGGGGGTGACAGGGAGAGCAGAGCAGAGTCATGGCAGGAAAGATTTTCTCAGGAATCTGATCCTCCATGAGAAAGTAATCAAGGCCACAACAGAAGCGGAGGTTAGACTGTGGACAAGACATCCTGCCCTCTGAGTGAGAGAGCCTACTCAGACTAGGAAGAGAGGCCTGCCCGCCCCAGAGGCAGGGTCTGGGGAACCCCACCCTCGGCTTCGGAGCTCCTGTGGGCATCTGGGGCCATCAGCACATTTGAAACCAGATGAGCAGCCAGAATTGGGCCTGGAACCCTCTCAGTCTGTGTTTGGGATGCTGGGTTTGGGCGTCCACGTGACGGCTCCTCTCACCTCCTCCCCTCTGCCCCGTGCCGCAGGGGTTGTGGGGAGAACCCAGGGACCCGGGTGAGCGGGTTCCCAGCCTGGCCTGGACGCCTGCCCTCACCGCTTCCTCTCCTTTGCCATACCCAAAGACCCCAAGCTTGCTGCTCCCCCTTCCTCTTCTCCAGGGCGTTCCCTTGGTGCCGATTCACCCCTTCTCCCAGTCCTTTCCCCCTCAATCTCCCTCCTACCCTTGGATTATTAAGGCTTTAATAGCCTTGCTTCCTCCCTGCCCTCACTTCTGCCCCCCACCCCTGCCTCTCATGGGAAGACTGGAGAAGGCACAATAAAGGCCGAGGTCTGTTTATACCCTGGTCCCGGGCAGCCCATTATCTCTCCATCTATATGGTGTTAACACTGGATGAACTTCCTCCCTCCCTCCTTGGGGACTTGAGGTGGTGACCCTGAGGCAGTGATATAGGATAAATACACTGCTGTCAGACACCACCTCCATGAGGACCTGAGCAGCCAGGGTTGCCTTGGCAGTGAAGCAGGACCATCCTGCTATTATCTGCAGCTCAGGTGGCCAGAAGTGGTTGAGTCCGGCAGGGGAACCTTTGTATCTGGCCTCCCAGCCTCACCAACCCGTCCGCCACACCTCATCCCTCCCTATTTCCACTGGGCAGACATTGCCTGGGGTATCACAGGACAGACTTGAAGTGGGCAGAACTTGGGGTGGGGGAGGGGTACTGATGACATCACCAGTCCGTGCTGGATGCCCCCAAGGCAAGGCAGGGGACACACGTCAGAGCAGAGTCTGTGTGTCTGGCTCCCTACTGTTATTCCATCCCAGGAGCAGAGATGCCCCGGAGGCAGGTTAAAGGAGCGCATGGGAGTCTGTTTCCAGGCTCTTATGCCAGTGGCGTCAGAGCATTCGAAGGGGAGGAGCTGCAGATGAACGACTTAAAACCTTGGTGAAGGGGGTGGTAGCAGAAGGGGCTGGGCCTGGCTCAAGGCTTTTTCGCATCCTATATCAGCGTTTCCTGCATCCAGGTCCTCAGGGCCAGAGCTCCCGTGCTGTCACACACAGGGGTTCTGCGGAGGTTTATACTTCTAAGCGTGCTTGCTCACTCCAGCACCCGTCCTGAAAACCACAGCTCCTTAAGGCATGAGTGGAGTGTGCATGAGTCTGTGCGAGGCGTCTCTATGATAACAACCACAACTCATACACTATCCTGTTAGGGTCCAGGTGGGCAGCAAGGACCACGTGTCCCACCGCACGCACCCCTGCCCTTCCCTGTCCCTGCCTGTCATTGCTGGCTAAGGCAACAGTGACCCCTAATGGTTGCTGGCGGAACCACAGCTTAGGGAAAAAAGAGTGGGGAAGGTTGTTCTCTCCTCCCTGTGTTGCTGGTCTCCGGCCACCAGCGAGTACAAGGGAGGAGAGACTCCACACATAAGCCCTGGATCTGAGACCCACACACTCGCACAGCAGACAGGCACACCTGCACTTGCACAGGCCCAGAGGGCAGCACTGGGGTCAAGCCCTCTCCCCACCACCCATGTCCCCTAACCTCCACAGGATGGGACATTGCGTGCTCAGGAAGCACTGGGCATGTGGTTGTGGAAGGGCTTAAAGAAGGGATTGGGAGTTGAAGAAAAGAGGGCTTCAGAAAAACACTGCCTGTGCTTCACCTCCAAAGATGAGCAGGTGGTGACAGGCCCAAAATAACGTTTTGGACAAAGGTGTAGTGATGCTGGAAGACAAACTCTACTGCCATCTATGTCCTAGAAAAGAAGTGGATGTACATTGTAAATCAACTATACTCCAATAAAATTAAAGGAAAGAAAAGTAGATGTAATAAGGTACCAAGACAGATGGTGGTTAGACTTCAGAAGGGACTTCCCAACTATACAGGGAAGCTTTGTGGAGGGAAGAAGTGTCCTCTCTCAGAGACAGCTAAATACAGACAATAGGTTGGCCCGGGGAAGGAGAGTGATGGACACCTACCAGAGAGGCAGAAGGATGAATGCAGTGACTAAAATAGAAAGTCCAGAAACACCTTTCTTGATTTCCTCCTCCCCCCCCACCCCCCCCACCTCCGATTCAGACAGAAGTCCAGAAAAAATAACCTGCAGCTGGCTAGGAAGGGTAGGAAATAGCGTGGAGACAGATTAGCATAAAAGAATTACATGTTTACCATCTACCCCCTTGGAACTGTTCTTGTGCCCTCTTGACAAGTCCCCCACCTGGGCAAAGGGATGCTGGAGGCTATAGGTCTCATGTCCCACCCCTCCCAGCTCAGGAGCAACTGATGCATCTTTGTGGGGCAGAGACTGGAGTCCTCCATAGTGAGAGGCCCAAAGGCCTGGGGCAGGAGGGTTCGAGGTCAAGTGGTCCGGGGTCAGGTGAGCTCTGCCACTGGACCAGGCCTTGGTTGAGGCAGGACAAATAGGGGTGTTCACAGTTCCTCTTCCTCTAGGTTCTGGGTACAGAACAGAAGGCTGCAGCCAGGGTGGTTCCTGGCTATCATCACGTAGGAGGAAGAGCCAGGTACGAAGACAGGAGAGGTCAGCATCCTGCTCCTGCTCCTGCTCCTGGGTCAGCCCCACAGCCCCATACTCCCTCCGAGACCCAGGGAGCTTGGATGGCAGGGCACCAGGTCTTAGATGCCCAGCCAGGGGGCAAACCTGGAGTAGAAACTTGGACCCTCCCCTTGGCCTAGTGTCAACAACGCTGTGGAAGCCCCTCCCCTGGTCCAGGAGTTGTTTGTCTTCTTCTCCAACCTTAGCTGAGGTGAAGGACAAGGGAGATGTTAGTCACAGCCATTACCCCACAGCAAGGGTCTTCCTCCTTCCAGCAAGAGACTTCAATGCCCAACTCCTCAGGCCACCAGTGCCCGCCCCCAGGGGCACAAAGGAGAGTTTGGGGGTCCTCTCATCCCTGTGAGGCCGATGGGCAGTGTGCTGGCACCTCCTACCCACTCCTGATCTTTGCCCAGGAGTCAGAGGGCCTGAACACCTGGGGCTTCTTCTGGCTGCCTTCTATGAACAGGAGCCCCTCTGGGTCACTCATCTAAAGGCACTACTAGTCAGTGGACACTAGGGTGACACTAGCTGTCCCTGGAGTGAGGGAAGTGACGTTGAAAGTGCCAACTCAGGAATCCAGGCCGGTGGGGTTGAGATGGAGCCAGAAGGGAGGGCATTTGGTGAGCCCCTGGGCACATGATCAGGAGCTTGAGATCAAGTGCTCAGGTACCCCTGATGCCTGGCTGAAGGAAGGGTCTCAAAGGGGCCACACAGCTAAGAGTTTTGACGTCCTCGCTGTGGAAAGGAGGCCTAAGGGCCATGGGGCAGGCGTTCAGGGTGGGTGTGGTGAGGGGTGGAGTGCCCCCTGGGCCCGAATATCTGGATTACCCAAACTCAGGGGCACTTGCCCTTCTCCAAAGCCAGGAGAGGTAGCCCCCTGCCCAGGATGGTAGCTGGCTGAGTAGATACTCCAGCCCAGCTTCCTCATCTGGTCCCTGGGAAGGCAGGACATCTGAAGAGTTTGGCGTCTTGGACTGAGCAGGCCAGGAGCTCCTCTTGCCATCTTCACTTCCACCACAGAGGGGAGAGAGGAGAGATGGGGCCGCCGGTCAGGGTGGGGGTGGGCAGAGGGAGGCACTCCCAGGATAAAGATGTCAACTGAAATCCTAGGACAAAGAAGGAGGGGCACAAGACATTCCCTCCTGTCTCTCTCCCCGCCCCCAGTGGCTGCAGCTCTCAAGCACCACGGACATTGTCAGATGTCAGGCAGAGGGAGGACAGGAAAGGCTGGGGATGCTGGGGAGGTAGTGAGGAGGGAGAAACAGGCAGAGGAAGGGGGTGCGGGAGAGAGGAGACCCAGAGAGGCAGGGAGACAGGAGATCAGAACCCCTCTACACACACGCACTGGAGGCTCTGAGGACACCCCAGCCTGCCCCTTGGCTCTCTGTGGGTCTGGTCCCCACCCATCCCCACTCATGAGCAAGAACAGGGAAACTTTGTGCTTGGCTGTATCTGGAGATGAAGAGGGGGTCACATCCTGAGGGACCAGAGGGTCACGCAGGTTCCCACCCTTTCAGGTTGTGTCAAGCTGGTCCTCAAGCGGAATAGGACAGGAGAGGGGAAGTGGGCAGAGGTGCAGGGGGAGAGAGGGGAAGGATGGCTAGGGTGGCAGTGGGGACAACATTCTGAGACTATGCAGAAGGATTCTTAAGCAAATGAGACAGAGGCCCCTTCCTCTCTAGGAGGCAGAGAAAGGAGAGCGTGTGCACAAAAGGACAGAGGTTGACAGCTGGGTCAGGCAGGAAGAAGTAGAGATGGAGGAGAGGGGTCTAGCCAGCATGCATCTCTCCAAATGGCAATTGGAGTAGAAACCGACTGCTGCTGAAGCAGGAAGAATGGAGGTGGAGCTATATAAAGACTTCCGGGGGAACAGGGTCAGGGGGCAGGGGGCAAAGGAAGCAGGGGTGGCCTCCTTTGGCAGCAGAATTACCTAAGGGAGAGACCTCCATGAGAGAAGGCCAAGGGCTGAAATAAGATAATAGACACCAAGTGCTTTGTAAGCTATAGAGCACTATACAAATTATAGTTGTTGTTATCTAATTGTGATATCATTTAAAAAGATGCTGCAGAAGCACATTTAGTGCCATGGAAAGATGGCCATGATGAACTGCAGAGTGAAAAGGGCAGGTTGCAAATAATAAAATGCCATTTTTTGCATTTACATGTACAAACCCAGAGAAGTGTCTGAAAGTGTAAATATGCATCTGGGAGATGGGGTTGTGGATGATTTATATCTTCTTTTTGCTTATCTGTATTTTCTCTTTATGTTTTTAAAGAACATACATTATTTATGTTGTGAAAAACAAGCAGTTTGCTTTGAAAGGAATGAGACTTCCTCCCAGTTGGTTGAGGTCCTGGGCTCAGGAAGGGTGAGGTCAGAGTGGGCCGGGGCCATGACTCTGCCCTCTCTCTGCCTGGTTGGTTACCTTGGGGTCTGACAAATACATATTCTCCATGAACATTTTTTTCCTCTATGCTCTAGGCTGGGCCAAAGTTGGTTTGCGTGAATTTAGAATTGGCAGCATGTTTTTGTAACCCCACGATGTTTCCGGCTGGGAAGATATAAAACAGGGGGCAGGTAGAGAAAAGCAGACAGAGATCCCCAGCAACTCTGAGCCCACCCACAGGGAGGCCCACAGCCCTCTGCTTGCAGTGTCCTTGGGACCACCTTCCCCACCCAGCCCTGCAGGACCAGCCTCCACCTGTAGTGGCTTCCAGGGCCTGTGGCAACCTAGGTTCCCACCCCCGCTCATTCCTCAGCCTTACCCACGTACCACGCCAACACCCAAACGTGGCTTCCTTTTTTATCCCTTCCCTCACCCTCTGCCTCCCAATCTGAGTGTGGACCATCACACCCTTGGAGGCCTCCCCCCACATTCTTCCCCACTGGGCTCCCACCTTGTCTCTTTCCCAGCCTGAAAGCACCCTCCTCCCTCCTATGAGCCCCTCCCCCAGAGCTACTTAGAATAGTACCTAGTATCGATAATTCCTTATGCTGGCAAAGAGCTTTCTGTTTCCAAAGTGTATGGAAAATCCACTTGGAAAGGATGGCATCAGTGATCTGAGAGGCCAAATGACTTGCCTAAGATCACATAGCCAGTTCCTGGAGGTCCAGCCCCTTCTACCACGAACCCAGCCTCAAGGGCTGAGAGTAAACTGATTTGTCCTCTCTGTCCTTCAGTCCCTTCTTTATCTCTAAATTGCATCTTCCCTGGCATGTAAGCCTTCCACTTCTAGCTGCAACTTGCCTTTCCAGCATCGTGATCTGCCCCACCCCAAAACAAACCTCATGTTCTAATCAGTCTAGACTCTTCCCTATCCACCAACTTGCACCATGCTGCCCATCCCCTGACCTGTGCTCTACTGGGAATTGCCTCCACATCTGCCCCACCCCCTGCCCCATCTTTGGTCTCTGAGGCTGTTTCTGAACTCTGCACCATCCACAGGGCACTGAGTACCTGCTGCCTTATATAGCCATGATGTTAGTGTCAGGACTCCTCTTAGGAAAATAGAAGCCACGCTAGGTATTTCCACAGAGAGTATTGAATATAAGGGGTTGGCTTTACTGGTGTTGGAGGGCTGAAAAGCAAAGAGGGAACACTAAGTAACACAGAGAAAACCGCAAGAGGAAGCTCCCACCCCTAGGTTGGGAGAGCAAGCAGGTAAGGTTGAGGTTGTAAGAGTCTAGAACCTCAGGGAAGGGATACCCCAGAGGTGGGATCCAGATCTTGGAGGAGGTAATGCTGCCCAGCTGGTGCTGGAGCAACGTTGAAAGGAAGCAACCGGAAGAAGCAAGTCCTCCCCTCTCTCCCTGTAGGCAACCTCCCTGTTGGCAGAACTTAGTAAGAGCCCGCTGGCAAAATACGCTCTGCAAAATATGGTTTGCAGAGTCAGCCCCAGCCTCACAGAGCAGATTATAGAAGGGAGGGGTTAGAGCTGAGAGACAATAGGTAAGTGACCAGCACCCATGAGGGTCATTATTTATTATGATTATTGGACCTAAAATGTACTGAGCACCTTCTACATATCTACACTTGACATACACTCGAACATAAAGAATAAAGTGGGGACTTCCCTGGTGGTCCAGTGAGTAAGACTCCTCGATCCCTGGTCGGGGAGCTAGATCCCGCATGCATGCCACAACTAAGAGTCCGCATGCCGCAACGAAGAAGTCCGAATGCCACAACTAAGACCTGGCACAGCCTAAATAAATTTTTTTTTTTAAAAAAAAGAATGGTGAGCTTCATTCTTTCACTGACATTGTACAGATGAGGGAACCATGCCTTCAGGAAGTGAAATAACTTGCCCAAAGTCCTGCAACTAATAAATGGCAAAGCTGGTATTCAAAGTCCACAATTTTCCCACTCTATCCTGTTGTCTACAAGGTGCCCCACACCGGGCTAAGAGGGCTCCAGAGAGGGGTGGGCATAAGTCCTTATGGGCAGGGATGGCAGATTGTACAATGGTCTGGCGGCAGCGCCAAACCTCCTTGAGCATGTTGTATGTGCTAAACCCCTGCTTACAGTAGTTCCTGCCATGGGTGAAGGAGCCACAAAGATGGACAAAAGCCAGGCCCTCCCCTTGCAGAGTGCACTGCCTCCTGAGCAAGAAGGCATGCAGACAGATCACTGCAGTGCACCACAACAGTCCCATGGAGCCGTGCAAGAACCAGGGCTCTGAGAGCACTGCAACTAAAACTCAGATCTCATCACTTCCCTGCTGAAAGCCCCTCAGTAGCTCCCCGGTGCCAACCAGCAAAGGCAAAGCTCCAAGCAGGCTGACCTCTCAAGCTCTCTGCCCCTCACACCCATGCCACCCCCAGATGGCACCGCAGCTCTAAGCCTCCACACCTTCACTCACTTTGCTCCTTCAACCCAGAACGTCCTCCACTCTCTCCACCCTCCCCTTCCCGTGTACCCTGAGGATCATCTGCTCAGCCTTCAAACCAGCTCTCTCAACTACCACCCCTTCTCTGAAGCCTTCTTGACTTCGCTCCCCCTTCACAGCATAATCCTGGGCAGCATGGACCACTCCTTCCTACATGCCCCCTGAACCACAGGCTTTTAGTCTAGCTCCTGTCACTCTGAATTATCTGGGTTTGTTTACCTATGTATCTCCCCTGCCCTCGAGTCTTATTTATCTTTGCAGCCCTTGAAACTATCATACACTCCAGTACATAATAGGTTTTTAATAGATGCTCCATGAATTCATGATAACAAACCAGCCAAGGGCAGGGAGTGCAGAGAGGAAAAAAATACTGCCTTTGGAGCCAGACCTGAACTGAATCTTAGTTAAACATACTTACTAGTTTGCTTCAGCAAATTATTGGTAATTTACTGCTCCCGGCCTCTGTCAAATGGAAAGTCCACTGCACTCGTCACAGCACAATGCCTGAACCCAGACATCTGCAGGGCTACCTGCGTTCTCCTTCAGGTGGTCGTGGGTGAGGTCCAGGCCACATATGAGGGCCTCAGCCCCAAGGGCTGCACCAGGAAGTCTGCAGGCCTGACTGCCATGACTCCTTCCCAGTCACAAAGTCTACACGCTGGACATGCTAGAGGAGAGAGAGTGGGAACCCTAAATCTCCCCAGCCGCTCTAGACCTCTAGTTCCACCCCCCAGAGTCTACGAGATCCCAAACTCCCTTGAACATCTTCCTGTGCTGACCCACAGTGCCCTTGGTGCCTTTGGTGCCCCCAGCTTCACAGGCACCTCAGCACATCTGGAGCTTCCTCTGGTGGTCTGGAGTCCCTAGAGATCACCAGGATCCCCTACACTTCTCCACCGGTCTCCCTTCCCCAGTACCTCCAAGCAGTCCTGGAACCTGACTCTCAGTCACCAAGAACCCTCTCCGCAGTCTCTCCAGATTCCCAGGGTCCTGCGGTCCTTGCAATCCCTCTCCGCCCCTCCAGGCGCTGCCAGCTCTAACCCTGCACCATCTGGATGAGCGGCCAGCCAGCTGGCGCAGGGGCTCAAGCTGCTGCAGGGTTCCTTCCGCTGCACTCCTGTCAGTGCCGCCCAGCCAGCCCTTTCCTCTGCCATGTTGCAATTCACTCTAACAGCAAATTCAGCCTGAGGAAACTTCTGGCAGCACACACATTCCCCAAGTACCCACACAGCAGGGGAGAGAAGCAGAAGAGAAGTGGGGACGGCAAACTGATCTGACCCGGCATGCTCTTCACATGGTCCCAAGTCTTTGCCCAGACTTCCCCTGGGCCTGGGACTACCCCTCTGCCCACAACTTCTTATCAAGGTCCAGCCCAGATGCCCCCACATGGCACTCTCCTCTGAGACTCCTTCCTCCATCACCCCAGCCAGAAGAGAGCTCTCTCCTCTCAAGTCCTGGAGGATGCACATGGCTCTAGGCATGACCGCTTCTCCTCTGTGGTCCTAGCTACCTTAGAACTTGAGCTCCTTGAGGGAAGAGGACAGGTTTGACATTTGGTGTATGGACTGAATTGTGCCCCCTCAAAATTCATATGTTGAAGCCCTATCCCCAACGTGACTATATTTGAAGATAGGGCCATGAAAGAAGTCATTAAGGTCAAATGAGGTCATTAGGGTGAGGCCCTAATCCAATAGGACTAGTGTCCTTATAAGAAGAGGAAGACACACCAGAGATATCCCCCTCTTCCCCACATGAGCACAGAGGAGAGGCCATGTGAGGACACGGTGAGAAGGCAGCCACCTGCAAGCCAGGAAGAGAGGCCCCACCAGAAACCAACCCTGCTGGCACCTTGATCTTGGATTTCCAGCCTCCAGAACTATGAGATAATAAATTTCTGTTGTTTATGCCACCCAATCTGTGGTTTTTGTTATGGCAGCTCGAGCATACTAATACATTCAGGAACTCAGGGAAAGCGTTCTGGGAAGGGAACACCAGCAGACAAGACATCTCACATGTGCTCTTGAGCCCTTCCCGTTATCAGCCCGGCAGCTCACAGGACAGAGGGGAGGGACCAGACCCAGCTGCTACAAGCCCAGCCAGAGGGAAGACCTGAGGTCTGACCCTCTCCCCAGCCCTGAGGAGACAGTGGTTAAATGTTCCCATCACATTGCTAGGAACTTATAGGAAAGAAGGGAAAAAAATACCTGAGCTCCTCCTGCAGATCAGACAGACCCTCTGCTGGGCTCAGCACCCATTTGCTGACGGAATCCCACAACCACCCTTCCAGAGAGGTGTTCTCCCACGTTCCAGACCAGGCAACCAAAGCTTGGAGAGATCAAGCAACTTGCCCAGGTTGACCTTGGCACAAGGGTGGACGGGGATGAAAATACAAATAAGGGTGAGAGACAGTCACAGCCTCAAGATGCTAGAGCTCTTCCAAGTGCACCTACCTGACAAAATGCTGAGGCACACGCAAGATTTCAGCAGCAGGCCCGGAAACTGGTCTGAATTTATGGGAGGGATCCGCTGTACCTGGGTCTAAGAGAATTCATTCCTTGCCAGGGCTGCTGGCCTGGGCCCAGGCCTCCAGACAAAGAGAGTGAGTAATTCCATTTTAAAGGTGAAAAGTACTTCCGTTGCAATTATCACACAGTGTATCAAAGCAGTGGGCACGGTTTCCAGAAGCGGGGGGGCGGGGTGGGGGGAGGTGGGGGGCGTGGTTACTGTGCACACAGAGCAGCCAGAGCAGAGTCGTGGCGTTTGGTGGAGCTGCACCAAGCCCGCCACCTCCCCGCCAACCCCCCCGCCAATTTGGTGATCAATTAAACGGCAGGTTTGGAGAAGATGGCAATCAGGTGTTTGAGTACTGATAATCAGACTTGAGGCTCTCCTGTTCGATTCTTCTCTCTCTTGAAAAGGAGACAACTGATGGGAGGGGAGGGTAGCGGGTAGATACTTAATACCAAGCAGTGCCCATCCTCATGGTGTCCTCCTACTCAGGGGGGTGGAGAGAGAGAGTCCATCCCCAGGGTCCTCCCTGTCCAAAAGGCAGAATCCCAAGATGGGGGTGACCAGGATTCTGGGATTCTCTGCAGTATCTCTGCAGAATCTGGGCTGGGTAGACAGACTTCTGGGCTGGAGAGACCATTGCAGCTCCTCCACACCCCTCCTTTCTGCCTTTTGTCTTTGTTTCCATCTTCCTCAACACCTTTCAGGCCCGCTCTGCCCTGTCCCAGGCCTGGGCCAGCCCTCCCTACTTCCCAAGGAAAGACTATTACGGGAGGTTGTAACTGAGCCAGTGCTGGCGTGGCTGGCGTGGCTGGCGTGGCTTGCGTGGCTGGCGTGGCTGGCGTGGCTGGCGTGGTTGGCGTGGGAAAGGCCTGCGAGGGAGCCACACTGGCCCCAACTGCGGGCGGCTCTCAGGAAAGGTCAGCAGCCCGCAGGCAGGCAGCTGCTTTGGGTGCCTGGTCCTGTGACTGTCACAGTGCTCTAGGTCTTTGTACTCTTGTTCCCCCTGTTTGGGACACTTTCCCCAGACCTTGAAGGGCTGGCTCCTTCTCACCTGGTCAGTGGGTTACAGTGTCTGTCACCTCCTCAGGAGCGGCCTCCCAAAGCAGCATCTACTCTACATCTAACATCCTGCAGTATCATCTTATTACTCGTATCACGATCTGAAATTATCTTTCTGATTTGTTACCCGTTTCTTTTCGTCTCCCCTCACCAGAATGCAGGCTTCCAGAGGGCAAGGGCCATGCACATCTTTGCTGCTGCATTCCCAATGCCTAGGCTGCCTGACACATCCTGGGAGGGCTCAACTCTGTTGAACTGGCCAACTGGATGGATCTCCATTTCTTATTATTACTCTATTGATATAAGAAATAAAATAATGACACAGAAACACAGCAGACTTTTCCAGTTGACGAAGCATTGCATGAGTCACAGCATATTGTCTACATACAACAGCTTAGTCTGGGTTATCCCCATTTTACATGTGAGGCAACTGAGGCTCAGGGGGCCTGCAGGATTTGCCCCAGGTCTCAGGGCCGGTAGGTGGTGGAGCAGGAGCTCAGACAGACCCAACTTCTATTCTCGTTCCACAGCCCTATAGTCTTCTCTTCCTCTGACATTCTCATCCACGCAGGTGCCCACGGCAGGCACAAGTGTGCATGAGAAAGAAGAAGTCTGCACCATGACAGAGGCTGTCCTGCAACTGTGTGTAAGGAGACACATATGGAACTGCAGGAGAGTGGCCTGTGGAGGGGACCGTTGCACAGCATGAGGAGATGGGGGGGTGCCAACATGGAGCCACATCTGCCTCTGGGGTTTTTTTTTTAAATTGAAGTAGAGTTGATTTACAATGTTGTGTTAGTTTCTGGTGTACAGCAAAGTGATTCATTATACATATATATATATATATATATATATATATATATATATATATATACACACACACATATATATACACACATATATATTCATTATATATATACACATATATATTCATTATATATATATACACATATATATTCATTATATATATATACACATATATATTCATTATACATATATATACACATATATATTCTTTTTCATATTCTTTTCCATTATAGTTTATTACAGTATATTGAATACAGTTCTCTGTGCTATACTGCAGGACCTTGTTATTTATCTGTTTTATATATGGTAGTGTGTATCTGTTAATCCTAAACCCCTAATTTATCCCTCCCCCACCCTCTCCCCTTTGGTAACCATAAGTTTGTTTTCTATGTCTATGAGTCTGTTTCTGTATTGTCAATATGTTCATCTGTATAATATTTTATTTTATTTTTTACAAATTTATTTATTTATTTATTTATTTTTGGCTGCGTTGGATCTTCGTTGCAGTGCGCGGGCTCTCCCTAGTTGCGGCGAGCAGGGGCTACCCTTCATTGCGGTGCGCGGGCTTCTCACTGCTGTGGCTTCTCTTATTGCGGCACGTGGGCTCTAGGCACCTGGGCTTTGGTAATTGTGGCATGTGGGCTCAGTAGTTGTGGCACACAGGCTTAGCTGCTACGTGGCATGTGGGATATTCCCGGACCAGGGCTTGGACCTGTGTCCCCTGCATTGGCAGGCGGATTCTTAACCACTGCGCCACCAAGGAAGCCCCTGTATCATATTTTAGATTCCACATATAAGTGATATCATATGGTATTTGTCTTTGTCTTTCTGACTTACTTCAATTAGTATCTCTAGGTCCATCCATGTTGCTGCAAATGGCATTCTTTCATTCTTTTTATGGCTGAGTAATATTCCATTGTATATATGTACCACATCTTCTGTATCCGTTCATCTGTCAATGGACATTTAGGTTGCTTCCATGTCTTGGCTATTGTAAATAAGGCTACCATGAACATTGGGGTGCATGTATCTTTTCACATTCTTCAGGTATATACCCAGGAGTGGAACTGCTGGATCATATGGTAACTCAATTTTTAGTTTTTTAAGGAACCTCCATACTGTTTTCCATAGTGGCTACACCAATATACATTCCCACCAACAGTATAGGACACTTCTTTTTCCTCCACACCTCTTCCAGCATTTGTTATTTGTAGACTTTTTAATGATGGCCACTCTGAGCGGTGTGCGGTGGTACCTCACTGTAGTTTTGATTTGTATTTCTCTAATAATTAGAGATGTTGAGCATCTTTTCATGTGCAGAAGGGCTGTTTTTAATTCTCTAAAAGCTTCCTTTTCTCCTTTTAAAAATGTTCTCAACACGTTAATATATGTTGACTATCTCTGACATGCCAGCATTTTTCCAGGCACTGGGAATTCAACATAAATAAGAGAAGATTTTCACCTTGGAGTGGAAAAGAATGAAAAGAAACTCTGAAACCTATCTCTTTTGCCATTGATTCATTGTTTCCTTTTTTTTTTTTTTTTTTTTTCCTTTCCTCCTACTCAGTTACATGGGGATCTTTCTTGTGGCTCTAGTTGTATAAGAGATCTTCTGCCAGCTTTCAGCTGGTATTCTGTTCCACATGAAGATGTAGTTTTGATGTGTTTGTAGGGGGAGGTGAGCTCCATGTCCTTCTACTCGGCCATCTTGATCTTCTCTATCGGATTCATTGTTGACTCGAGGAAATCGGATGCTCTTTGAGCTCTTTTACTATATTAAAAAGTAAGAAATTGATCTAATTTATCAGTGTCAATACTAATATTACATTTGCAAAAGGCCTTATAATTTTCCAAAAAATTGTAAATATAGTTATTATGTGCATTACTTTATAGAGGAAGTTTTTTTCATACCTTCATAAGAACAAGGAACAACTTTACTAGGCCTGGATCATTACAAATTCATGTACTAATTCTGTAATAAAGCTATGATTTAGAAATGCAGCCAGACACATGCAGACCCACAGGGAAAAGGGTCTGTTGAGGGGAGGGCTAAGGGTGGACATTTCAGTTCACAGTCCCTCACTTATAGCGTGCTTCTTTTGTTACCTACTGGTTTGCAATAAGAAGTAAGAGGCACTAAAAGGTTAATATGCCATGGGCACGTCTCTTCACCCAGATGTGAACTCCAAAAGAACAGGTTGTTGAGTTTTTATTTACTTTTGCATGCCTAGCCCCTAGCGTGTTTGGTATTCTGTAGGCAGAGAATACTTGTTGACTAAATAGATAGAGCAAGAGTAACTATAAAGTAATGCCTTTGGTCCTGTAAATGCCTAGAGCTGTTCAGAGAAAAGGCATTATGTGAAATCTGAAATATCACTGCTCCTTTCCATAGCGTTGTGGGAGTGTGTCATGATCGCTTGTCATGTCAGCAAAGCACATTCTGCTGGATGAAAAACTACATTCAAAGATACCATGGTTTTGCAAATGAGTCCATGTTGTGAGTTGAAATTGCAGCAAAGCATAGGTTACTAAAAGAATACAGTTATGACCTGTGGTTAGAAAAGTTTCCTGGATTCTGATTTTTTACAGCTTGAACATTTTGGTCTTCACAGGCAAATTCCTTAGAGGACTTTTTGTTCTAGTGATAGTTAAAGTCTTGAAAAGTCTGCACCTTTTCTGCTCTTCTCAGGTATCTTTAACATGAAATCATTCAGTGGGAAAGCAGTGAAGCAGGGCCCACCCATCCATCCGTGTGGGGTTATGTCCCTAACTTCTTGGCATCTGTATTGGCTAGTAGTTAATCAGATCTGATCCCGAGATCTGAAGCCAGACCACCTGGTTCTAATGCCCACTTCCTGACTGTGTGACCTTGGGCAAGTCCCTTGACCTTCTTGAGTCTCAGATTCCCTGTCTGTGAAGTGGGGATGATAATCAGAGCATCTCCTTCATGGGTCTGTATAAGGGTATAAGAGTCCATGCCTGTAACGCACTTAGTACGGTGCTTGCTAATGGCAAACACTCAAGACTTGGTGGCTCTAATCTCCCTCCCCACCCCCATACCTAGAGGTCCCAAGTTGGAAGCCCCAGGTTAAGACTAATGTTCTCATTGTGTGACTGAAGCTAAGTCTCTTGACCTTGATCTCAGTTTTCTCACCTGTAAAATAATGCCAGGTAACCCTCAAATAAGGCAAAGCCTGCCCTTGGCAGTTATTTATCAAGTAATAACTGATTATACAAGGTAATGGTGGGCCGTTGGTAAAGTCTGAACACAGGGTAGGATGGTACACACACACACACACACACACACACACACACACACCAGTTTTGTTCCCTGAATGCAAATGGTAGGAACGAAAAAGTAAAGAAAGATATTTGTGTATATTATCCTTGCTATGCTGGACACAGATCTCCTCAGATTCCCTCCATTGCCACCTCCTTTCCAAAAGCCCTGGTCTGGAACTTGCTATAAAGGACAAGATGTTGCTCCTTATACTTTCCAGCACTAAGAAAGAGACACAGCATTTATTTGGACTCTTGAGATTTGGAGGCTAGGTGTGCTGCACTTGAGAATATCACTTCAAACTAGTTGTGAGGTGATCCAGAAGGCTGGCAGTTTTATGTGAGTCCCAGAGCAAGATAGGCCCCTGCAGCAGGTCCAGGCTGTAAACAAGCTGCCCCACCTCTTGGGCCTTGTGATCCAGCACGTCCAGTGGTGCTAGAAATCCCTGTTGTGATGGATAAGGATGCTGTGTGGAGTCTGGCAAGCTCTGATGGGGAACTGCGGCACATACCCTGGGATTCTGGAACAAGGTTATGCCCTCTCTGACAAAGAATTACATCTGAAAAACAGCTCCGGGTTCGATATTGGGCCCTAATAGAGACCGAGTGCCTGACCAATGGGCACCAAGTGACCATTCAACATGAGCTGCCCATCATAAAACTGAATGTTATCTGATCCACGAGTCCTAAAGTTGGACAGGCAAAGCAAGTACTTCATTCTGTGGTGGGCATGATACATCTGGACCAGTCTTGAACTGATCCAGAATTCAAAAGTAAATTGCATAAGCAGGTGGCCCAGACTGCCAATCTCCTGCCTCTATTGCTACTGCTTCTTCTTCAACCACATTTGTGACCTCATGGGGATTCCCTATAACCAACTGATAGATGTGCCAGGATGACACGTTGGCTCTAGCAGCAGTATGGTCTCACTCAGAGTGTCCCTGAAAGACAGTGCTAAAGGGAAATCCTCCCGGAGCTGCAGCATACATCAGTCATCCTCTTTGCACTTAGGGAAAGATGGTCCAGAGTAAGGATGGGCATGGACTACTAGGGAGTGGCAAATAGCTTGGCCAGTTGGTCAGAGAATGTCTGGGACATCTCTTAGTACTTCCATGCCTGGCGATGACTGTTAATGGGTAGCTACAACAACCAACAAGGGCAGGGCAACTAGGGGTCTATACCTTGGGGGAATGAAGTTCTGGATCACCCCACCAGAAAAACAACCCAGACCAGAAATGCTAACTAAAGGTGGGGGCATCTAGAATGAGTGGCAGAGGAGGGAGATGATGACTATCAATCAGAGCCTCTGGATCAGTTACAACTACAAGGATTGTAGCTTTTCTCACTCATCCTCTCACCTCAGTCTTTGAGAAAGACACCCTTGACCTCCACCTTGAAGGGGGTTGTGTGACTGAGTGTAGCTCCCTTCTTGGAGAGTAAGGATGTTTCTGTTTGTACAGAACAAATGTAAGCCCTGTCTTGTAGTATAAGACCTGTATATGATGAGAAGGCACAAGGAGTGGACTGTGTTGGACACAAAACTTGTACACCTCCTTAGATTCTTTTCATTGACTCCTTGGCTGGCTGCCTCCCAAACCACTTCCACTTTTTTCAGAGCCCTTTTTTGGGACCTGAGCTGGCTAGAGTCCAAGCTGAAGTCCTAGGAATGCACAGTCTTCACACCTCACCTGTTGAACCTATCTCTCTGAGTCACCTCTCCATTTCTGATTAATATCAGACACCACACCAAGGACCATGAGATCTGGCTTCCTGAGTAGATACCAAGGTACAGGGGATGCAATCTCTAAGTCGGTTCCTGTGGGACCATCTTGATCAACGGGAAGTGGGAAGTATGAGGGAGCTGGGAAGATAAGTTCCTCCTCCTTTCTCCCCTCTGTGGGTTACTCCAAGTTGTGGTTTCAGCTTGCACCCTGTCTGGAGAAAGTCCTCAAGTGAAAATGCCTGTCGAGAAACTGGATGTTTCTCTTTTCAGTTCATTTTGAAGTGGTAACCAATGCAGTAATATTATTTTGCTTTTTTTTTTTTTTTTTTTTTTTTTTTGCTTCACTTCTCTTCTCCTCATCCTCACCACCCTGACCTTGTACCTCCCAAATAATGTGTCAAACTTTGAGTCTTGCATTGAGCTCTACTAAGACACTTGCTAAGCTTGTCCTCAAGACTAAATCCTGAGCTGGGATGCTTCCTCACTACAGGAGACATGATTGGGTTCATCAGTGTAGCCATTGCTCCTCCCCATGTAGAAGAATACACATCCCTGGGAGTTCCCTGGTGGCCTAGTGATTAGGATTCCAGGCTTTCACTGCTGTGGCTTGGGTTCAATCCCTGGTCAGGGAACTGAGATCCTGCAAGCCACCTGCTTTGGCTAATAATGTGTTAGCGGAAGGAGCATGTTTCACTCCCAGAGATGGGGAGAGCATTTAGGAAAGAGTGGATAACTCTTCATGCTCCTCTTCCCCTGCCACAGTGACTGTGGGAGGGTGTGTAGATATGGCAGCACCATAATGTTTAGGCAACCTGGGAGGCTGAGCCACCACCTGGGCAACAGCTGCCCTGAAGAGATGCCCAGCTCTTCAGTGTAACTTGCATAGGTAAGAAACAAACTTTTGGGGCTTCCCTGGTGGCGCAGTGGTTGGGAATCCGCCTGCCAATGCAGGGGACACGGGTTCGAGCCCTGGTCCGGGAAGATCCCACATGCTGCAGAGCAACTAAGCCCATGCACCACAATTGCTGAGCCTGCACTCTAGAGCCCACGAGCCACAAGTACTGAAGCCCATGCACCTAGAGCCCAAGATGCACAACGAAGAGTAGCCCCCGCTTGACACAACTAGAGAAAGCCGCGCGCAGCAACGAAGACCCAATGCAGCCAAAAATAAATAATAAATAAATTTATTAAAAAAAAAAAACAAAAACAAACTTTTGTTGTGTTAAGCTGCTGAGATTTTGGTGTTCTTTGTCACCTCAGCATAACCTAGCCTATACTAACTGATGTTCCACTTCCAAACCATATGAAGGAGAGGTGTTCAAGAGAATCACACACCATCATGGGAGGAGGGCTTCAAGAAGAGGACAGGGGCATCTTGCTCCCTAGTTGACGTCTGCTGAGTCCACTCTGCTTTCAGTGCAGAGCATAGTGAGGGAGATCATTCATCATGCCTTCGTCTCAATCCCATCCCTGGGGGCTGGGATCAAGGCTAAGGCAACAGTTTTTAAGGAAGGGAAGAGGGCTCAGGCAGCTCAGGGGGAGGCAAGGCTTTGGGGTATGGGTGTGGCTGGGCCAGCCGTGACTCCTGGGGGAAGTCTTTCCCTCTCAGAGCTGCTGGGGAAGTAGCTCTCCAGGCTGTCGGGACTCCAAAGTCCTTCCTGGGTGCAAGGCAGTGTGTACTCTGTCCCTGGCCCCTCCAGCTGCATAATCCACTGCTGGCAGCCCCCAAGCCAGCTTCCGCTCCAGTCACACATCCCCTGCTCCACCCTATTTCCTTTTTCCATGCAGTTGCACATGCTCATTCCTCTTCTAGAAACACCTTTCCCCACCTTCCTCAACCCTGCTCATCCTCCACAGCTCAGCTCAATCCCCTCTTCTGACGTCCCAGCCCCCTGTACACGCAGGCACGCACTGCACACAGGGCTAGATTAGGAGCCTCTGAGGTGGGCTCCCGTAGAACCAGCCCACACCACTAACTCACCACTACCTTCTGTAAGTACCTGTTGGCAAGTCGTTTCCCCCTCTTGACATCTTGAGACAAGATCCTTTTTCTCTCTGGGCTCTCAGCACCAAGAACAGTGCCTGGCACGTAGCCATGGACTGTTGGCCTAAATCACAGTGAAATTTGTAAAAGAAGATCTAGTTTCTAGTCCCAGCTCTGCCATGAACATCTGAGACACTGAAAGACCCGGGCCAAGGCACTTAACTTCTCTGAGCTTCAGTTTACCCTTCTGGAAAATGGGGATAATGTTCCCTGACTCCTTCTCATTTGTGAGGATCACAGGAGAGAGAAATGGGATTGGTCCTCTAGGGTGGCAGCAGATGTAAGCACACTGCAGGTTTAAGACATCAGCACTAAAGTTATTAATAACAACTGCTAATAATCTTGCTGCTAATAACGACCTGCTTAGTTGAAGGAAATTTTGCCTCCCTTTCTGCGGGATGGCCTGGTTTTGTCCTAACCCAGATCCATTCTCTGCTTGACGATGAAGCCAGGTTCCCTCTTCGCTACCCCCTTGTCTCACAGGTTTCATATGACCTCAGAAAGTCCTTCAAAAGTCTGACCCACATTCTTTCTGTTGCAGCTCTTCCCCCCTCTCCTCCTCGTGTGTCCTAAGAGCACAGTCCTGCCTATGAATCTTTGATGACCCCGAAGCCCCATCACCTTATAAGGCTTATCCTTCTGAGGTTGACGTCCCCACTGCCACTGCTCAGACAGAGGTAGAGAGATGGAGAGAGAGACAAAGAGAGAGGGAGAGAAAGGGAAGCCCCAGTCTGGAGTGAGGGCGTGGAGAAAGAATCACCGGAGAGATGGAGATAAGACAGCAGCAAGGACTCCCCAACACCCAGACCCACAATGACACGAATACTCACCACACCACCACCACCTTCAGCTGCCTGGCTTCCGGGGGAGGGACAATTGTCTTACGGCTTTCCATGACGTGAGTCCTCCGCGAGGGCTAGGGCTGTGGGTGAGGCGACATTTCCTGCCCCCGGGGGCTGGGGTGAGAGCAGAGATGAGTAGCTGAGGGTGCACACCTTTTGAGAGCCCAGACGCACACCCTGCTCCAGGGGGCTCCTTTCCTAGGCTGCCCCCATGGAGTTCCCCCTGGCCCAGATATGCCCCCAAGGTAAGTGTGAAGTTGGGGAATGTGGGTGGGAGGGAACATCAAGACCCCCACGACCCCTGCTCTCCTCCCTCTGGGCCTGAGCTCCCACTTCAGGGGTGACGGGTCACACCTCAAGCCAGAGCTGGCGGGCAGGCAGCCCACAACCCCTGCCCCTCTTCGGGGGCTCCAGGTCCACGCATCCCTGAGGATAAGGGTGACAGGGTCTTCTGAGGGCTTCTTCGAGTGGAGAGAGGAGGCAGCAGGAGGATGAAGGGGGCTGGGAGGCCGAGGATCCTGGGCCAGAAGAGGGACCTGCCCTGAAGAGATACGCCTCCTTTCCCGGATTTCAGGACTTCCGGACCAGCCGAAGGCCAGCTGGCTTCCCAGCACTCCTTCCTGGGGCCCAGTTTCCCTGAGAAGCCCCTCTGCGCCTCCTTGGCCCCTTGATCCTCCTCCCTGAGAAATCGTGTCTGCCATCCCTCCTGCATTTCTCCTGCTGTCACAACTGGCCCTGTCCTCCAGGTCCCCAGGGAGAGGCCTATGGGGCCCCTCTGAGCCTGGGGGAGGGGTGGACAGCAGAGGGAGAGGCAGGCCTTCACTGAGAAACTTCTCTGTCCTAACAGGGAGTCAAGAAGCCCCCACCATAACCTTCAGCACCTTCCAGCCCATAGACTTGAACCGCAGGAGCTGCCAGGGCCTGGGCTTGCTTCCAGGACCCAGACTCCAGGCCCTGAAGGCCGAGGAAGCCCGGCCCAGCCCCAGGGCCTCCGCTGCGCACGCTGCGGTGAGTGGGAACCTGGGGGGTGTTGCTCCCTCCTCTGCTCCCACCCTCCCACGGGTGAGGGCTTGCAGGGGGACAGAGGCCAAAGCAGGAATGAGCTGGGTCTGCCGACAAAGCCAGGGGCCCAGAGGGAGGGTCTGCATCTCTGTCCGTGGCCTTCATTTGCCCAGTGCATCCTCATCTCAGGCCTTCTCACTCACCCAGTCATAGGAAATCCTCCCTGTGAACCAGCTCAGTCCCTCCTACTGTAGGGTGAGCCCTCCCTCATTCTGGCCTCTGGCGTTCCCTTCATCCCTCAGGCCAGGGAATGTTTTTCTGTCCATCTGGAAGTCCTCACTCCCATTTAAGCACAGTTTAACAGTTCACTGCTACTGGATCAAAGGCCCACAGACCCAGATGGAAGTGGAAGGAAATTCCCTGGAAACAAAAACATTTTGACCTAAAGAAGAGATTTAAGTTACACTTTGGGAGGGACTTTCTGGGCAATTATACCCTAAAATAGGCAACAGGGATGGGGGATGGGGAGCTTCCTCCGCATGTCCAGGAGGGGCTAGGTATGAGGATGAGAAGGGAGTAGCTGGCTTGAAGTCAGAAGAAGGACCACTAATCATGGCTACTTCCCCCTCCTTGAACTCTTCCCCTATCCAGGCACCTCCCCAGGCCCCAGGGGCTGCCTGCAGCCCAAAGGATATTGGGAAGGAAGAGGTGCCTAGGGAAGAAGGCATGTCCCTGCAGGCTGAGACTCAGGCTTGGTTCCAGAAGACCCAGGCCCATGAGCTCCTGCAGCATGGGGCAGCCCCTGCTTGGTTCCACGGCTTCATCACCCGGAGGTGAGTCACAGAGGAAGAAATAGGCTCAGAGAAGGGCAGGGGCCAGTCCTGGGTCCTGCGGTCAATCAGGAGTAGATTGAGGCTACAGGCCAGGCTATGACACCTGGAGCTTCCAAGGCTACTCGTTAAGGCAGCTCCCCTGGGGGAGATCATTGGAGAGGCTCTAGCCCAAACCCCCCACTCCGTGCCTCAGTTTCTCCCTTCTAGGCTCAACTTTCCCCCTGTCTCTAAGGCTTCTAGTGCTCAACTTTCCACCTCTGCCTCAGTCTCTCTCCCTCCATCTTTATTTACCTCTGGCTCTCTCCAGCCCTCTCCTCTTTCTTCCCTCCCTTGCAGTTCCTCCCTCTTTCTCCACTTCTCAGCTTCACTTCTCCTGTATCTCTCTGTTCACATCCTCTGTTCAGCTTGTGACTTGTGAAGTCTAGAAGTCTATTACCACCCCTGTTGCTGCGGCCGCTGTACTGCCCCCCTTAGTCCCCCACCCCAGGCCGCTTTTCCAGGATGAGGCCAGGAGGAGGATGCAGGGCTGGGAGGTCTCCTGACCATCCACGCCCAGTCCCTGCAGCAGGAGCGCAGTGCCCACATCCTCTGTCTCCCATCTCCACCCTTCTCTAGCCACTTAAGCCCTCTTGGTAGTGGGTAGGGGTCCCCCCATGAGAGCCAGGGAGACAGGGGGTGAGGCTGGAAGAGTCCGAGCATCTTCCGTGTCTTCTCCATCACCCACAGAGAGGCCGAGAGGCTGCTAGAGAGGAAGCCTCAGGGATGCTACTTGGTGCGTTTCAGCGAGAGCGCCGTGACCTTTGTACTGACTTACAGGTGAGGGGCGGAGCGCTGCGCTGGGCGACAGGGAGGCGGGGCTTCGGGCTAATCAGGGGGTGGGACTTGATACTGACGGACGTGTGAGGGGAAGAACTTCATGCTGACTCCCAGCAGGGGCGGAGGGGGTCTATGCTCAGCCCCCAGGCTACTAAGGAAGGGTGGGAGACACGGGCGCGGGGCGGGTAGGGGTCACTCCTCGTGCTGGTGCCCTGGCCGGGAAGAGGGAGCAGGTCTGATCCTGACTAGTGCCTCCAGGAGCCGGACTTGCTGCCGCCACTTCCTGCTGGCCCAACTCGTGGACGGGCGCCACGTGGTGCTGGGCGAGGACAGCGCCCACGCGCGGCTGCAGGACCTGCTGCTGCACTACAAGGCGTGCCCGCTGAGCCCCTACGGGGAGACGCTCACCGAGCCCCTCGCCCGCCAGGTACGCCACCCGCATCCCCGGCCCTGACACTGACCCTGACCCTGGGAACCCAGGCCAGAGCCCAGGCCGCAGGACCTCGACATCAGGCACTTTCCCATTCCCACCGACGACCCAGCCAAACCTCCCTTGCCCACACATCTCCACGCAGATGCCCTTCCAGAAAGATGCGTGTGCTGGAGGAGGGGTCCTTGAGAGACCAGCCCAGCCACACAAAGCCTGGAGGGGCTGGGAGTGGCCAGCTAGGCAGACGGGTCATTTGGGGGGGGGGGGTTGTTTTTTGTTTTTTTGTTTTTTGCCTCGAAGCTTGTGGGATCTTAGTTCCCTGATCAGGCATTGAACTCGGCAGTGAAAGTGCCCAGTTCTAACCACTGGACGGCCAGGGAATTACCGGGTCATTTGTTCTTTAAATTAAGAGATATTTACTGAGACAAGACAGATGGGTGTCAAACCCACAAAGCTACTTACCAGCGGCAAAGACATATAATAGGAATCAAGTGTGAGAGTGTGATGAGAGAGGAAATACAGAGTGGGGTGCCATTTAGCTCACGTGGTGGGGAGCTGCATCAGAGAGTGCCTCCCTGAGGAAGTTCAGGCAGTTCTGAGGGACCGCTCTGTGCCAGGCATTGGTCCAGGCACTGGGAAAATAGCAGTAAACAAAACTGACCCAAATATCCCTACCTCCATGGAGCTTCCATTCTAGTGACAGGAGACAGACGACGGACGAATGTGTAATACAGATAACAAACAGAGAATACAGAAACAAGGAGTGACAGGGTTGGGGCTATTTTACATAGGAACATCAAGGAAGGCTATTCTGGTAAGGGGACATTTGAACAGAGGCCTGAATAAAGTAAGGGAGAAAGTCATGCAGATAACTAGAGGAAAAACATTCTAGGTAGATGGCACAGCAGGTGCAAAGGCCCTGAGGCAGAAGGATCCTTGATGTGTGTGAATAAGAGTAAGAGCAGTAAGGAAGCTAGCATGGGTAGAGAGGTAGGAAATGAGACCACAGGGGTGAAGGAAAGGGGCCCAGTAAATTCTTGTATGATTTGGAATTTTATTCTGAGTGAGATGGGATGGCACTGGACAGTTACAAGCTAAAGAGTGACATGACCTGGCAAGTTTGGGAGGGACATGGGTGACCAGATGGAGACCACTACAATACTTCAGGAGCGAAGATGGCAGCCTGGACCAGGTTGGTAGAGGTGAAGGGGTGAGGAGGTGGAACACTGGGTCTGTTTGGAAAGTGGAGCTGACAGAGTTTTTGCAGGATTGGGTGAGGAGTGTGAAAAGATGGAGTTGTCATTGACTGAGATGAGGAAGGCTATAGGAGGAGCAAGTCTGGGGGAGGCAGGGGAGATCACGAGTTCAGTTTTTGACATTTGCGGTTTGAGACATCCATTCAATATCCAAATGGAGATGTCAAGTACACAGTTGGACTATATGGATCTGGAGTTTAGGACAGAAGTCTAGGTTGGAGATCAACATTTGGGAGCCATCAGCATGTAGATGGATTGATTCTAAAGCCTTCAGGAGGGATGAAATCTCAGGAATGAGTGTAGCTGGAAAAGAATACCAAGTCTCCAGCATTGAGAGTTTGCAGAAATGAGGGGGAACCTACAAAGAAAACTGAGAAGGAGCAATCAGAGAGAGAGGGGAGAAGAACCAGGAGTGTGACGCTCTTGACGCGAAGCAAAGAAAATGCATCAGGGAAGAGCAGGTGCCAGTGGGTCCAGAATTAACCGCTGGATTTGGCCAACAGAAGGTCACTAGTGACCTGGGCAAGAATAGTTTCCTGGAACTTGATTGGAGTCAGTTCAAAGAACTTGCCTTGAGGAACTGTGCCTAGGGGTAAATCTGGTGTGGAATTTTGTGAGGAATAAGGGGAGACCTGAAGATTTCCAAGCAGTTGGAACAGGGTGTAGGGAAGTCTGGTGGGGAGGGGAGCCAGCTGGAGCTGCGAGAGCCGAAGGCAGAGCTATCAGAGACCACGCTCCATGGCCGGCCCTCAGAGGGTCTTATCACTCACGTTTTCTGGAGTTTGGGCTTTATCCTGGAGCAACACGCAGCCACGGAAGGATTGCTAGGGGAACTTCTGCAGGCTCACTCTGCTCACGGAGTGGAGAATGGGTTAGCAGGGCAAGATGATGCAGGAGGACGACTTAGGAGGCCTGAACTGGAGTGGTAGCTGTGGGCATGGAGAAAGTGTGCAGATGTAAAGATATTTAGGCAGTGGAAGGAGCAGGGCTTGTGCTCCGTTAGATGTGGGGAGGAAGGGAGGGAGGTGTCCAGATTGACTCCTAAGGTGCTGCTGTTTCGGCAGCAGGGTAGAGGTGCTATTTTTTATTCATAAAGGGAATGCTAAGAACTCTTAGGGGGTTGAGGCAAGGAAAAGAATTCTGATTTGAATCCATGAACTGCCTATACACCTTCAGACGGAGACATACACTTGGCGGATTGCAGAAGCATGAGAAAAGGCCTATGGCCTGAGCCTTCCAAAAGTAGTGGGCATGTGGAGAACATTCAGGAACCCAGGGATAAATGCTGAGCAAAAAGCATACCTAACATGGGAAGGAACCCTATAAGGCTCATCTCCTCATCCCTGAGGCAGTGTCTCTGTCCCTCGAATATCTAGCTTATAGCTCCATAAAGTAGTCGCCTGGCACCTGCAGAAATAAACACAGGCACAGAAGTCTTGGAGATCTATCCCCATGCCGAAAAATTTTAGGCTAAAGACTTCTAAAGCCTTGTTGCAGTTTTACAACCACAGGTACAAATGGCGACTGGCCTGGCCCTGGCCCAGATGAAGTTAAGTTTAATGCTAAATATGGCCTGTGACCAGAGCGACTGTCCCGCCTCCTGGTCTCCTTGCCCCCTCTTCCTCACCCAGAAACCCAGCGCCACCCAAATTTCTGTGTCGCACCTCCACCCCCGACATTATCCATATGGACGAGATTATTTTGCGCCCCCCTGAATCACCTGCCGACTCCCACCCGCCCCTCGCGCACCAAGTCCCTGAGGCCTCCTTCTTTCCCCGCAGACTCCTGAGCCCGCAGGACTGTCCCTAAGGACTGAAGAATCAGACTCTGGAAGCAAAAGCCAGGACCCACAACCTCAGTATACCTCAATCCTCAAAAAGGAGCAAAGCGCAGCCCCCACGCAGAAAGACGGGGCAGGGGAGCCAAAGCAGGTACTGGGCGGGAGGGGCGGAGAGAGGTGGTGGGGCCTGAGGGAGGGGAGGAGCCGGGAGACGAAAAGAGGGAAGGCCCTGCGGTCAGGGGGCAGGGCCAGCGGGGAGTGGGCGGGGCCTGCAGGGAGCGGAGGCTCGGGCTGAGCTCCAGCTTTGGCCCTGCCTGCGTTGCTCTGACCCACTCTCCTCCCCGCCTGCCTTCTCTCCTAGACGTCCCAGCCGCCCAAGCCCAAGCCTCCCGTCCGCGCCAAACCTCAGCTGCCTCCCGAAGTCTACAAAAGCCCCGCTCCGAGACCCCGCCCAACCCCGCCCCCCAAGCCCTCCAACCCCATCTACCACGAACCTGATGAACCCATAGACTTCTATGCCATGGGCCGTGGCAGCCCCGGGGAAGCCCCCAGCAACATTTATGCCGAGGTGGAGGTGAAGGTGCCTGATTCAGGGTGTGAGGGCCCGCCGTGCATCCTCAGGCACGAAGTCCTACGGAAGTGCCAGTCCAGGCCTGTCCCAGGAAGCCAGGTAAATGGGGGTGCAAGGAGGATTTCCTGAAAGCTAGATTGCGGAGGGTGGAGAAGGTGTTCAGACTGGATGCCTGGGTCAGGGTGAATGCAGGTCAGAGGTCTGAGGTGAGATGGGAAGGACAGAGGGTCCAGGCTGCCAGCAACCCTCTTCCAGGCCCAGATTTGCTCCCTCTCCTCTGCCTGGAGTTACTGGGACCTGCCTCCCCTTTGTCAAGTCCCCACTCC
This sequence comes from Balaenoptera ricei, assembly GCF_028023285.1. Taxonomy (NCBI): domain Eukaryota; kingdom Metazoa; phylum Chordata; class Mammalia; order Artiodactyla; family Balaenopteridae; genus Balaenoptera; species Balaenoptera ricei. The sequence continues at coordinate 114,350,967 of NC_082639.1, read as the reverse complement.
CTCCACTTCCCAGAGAAAATAGAGGCCCCGTCAGCCTTCCCCCAACTGAGCCTGTGTCCCTCTCACCTGGCTTGTTCTCTTCAGACCCACCTGAGATTGACCCCACCCTGTGCTGGGAATCTTGGCTCCACCTCTCCTCTCCTCTCCAGTCTGAACTTGGGCCTCTCTCACTATGGCTCCCTCCCCTCAGCCTTCAGGGCCCTCCTAAAGAAGAGCACCTGGAGTCCCTTGTGTCACCTCAGATGAGCTCAGGGGAGGGGGTACCTGCACGTCCCCTCCTTCTGCACACTCCTCCTCTCCTCCATCCTCCCACCTGCCCAGTCTTCTCATTGATCAGTTCAAGTCAGTATCTTGTTTCATGGGATGTGTTAGACCCACCAGCTGCTCCCACGCAATCCCTCTGCCTCTGCCCCCCTCCTCAGGCCCTTCCCCCCCCCCCCTACTGCTGGCACCTCAGGCTCCCCCTCAGCTCTTGTGCCTGCTCACACTTATCCACACCCCTGCCACCTGCTACCATCCTAGAGCTGATGTCACCAGCCCATGTCTCTATGCAAACTTCTCTCCAGGCTTCTGCTCGGCTCCCCAACATCCCACAGCTTCTTGGACTCAGCACAGCCAACACTGTTCTTACCCTACTCCCCGGATTGCTCGCTCCATTGTTCCCTCTCTGATCGGGTACCTCTCCAGTCACCCAACTATTCAAGGTCGTAGGGCTGCCTTGACATCTCCCCTCTCTTCACCCTCACTCCCCTATAAGCCACTGATTCCTGCTGAGTCTCTTCCTAAATATATTTTTCCTTTCCCCAGTTTCAGCCCCCATCATCTCTCATCAGGACTTATCCAAGGGCTTCTTAACTGGTCTCCTAACCACCAATCTTGCCACTTCTGACCCACTCTGCCCCAAGAAAGTCAGAATGGTCTTTCTAAAACAGCTACCTGGCCCATGAGGCCCTCTATACTTGTGTGGGCTGGGGAACCACCTCCTCAGTCTTACCATCAGCTGCTCCCACCCTCCCAGAACTGGTCACATTTCTCCAAACACACCAAGTGGTTTCAAACCTCCCAAGGTTTTGCACATGCCAGTCCCTCTGGCTATAGCTACTTCCTGCAAGTGCACCCTCCTGCTGCCCAGCAACCTTCTAATCATCCTTCAAGACCAGCTTGCCCTTCTCCTCCTCTGCAAAGACTTCCCTGACCTCACCACAGAGGCCGTCCACACAGAGGCTTTATACACACCTGCCATGCCACTGATCATTGACACCCATCTCCCCTCTCCCCCAGCAGAGTGTGAGCTCCCTGCGGGCAGGGGCTGGGACTTGTTCATCTCTCTTTCCAGAGCACCCAGCACAGTGCCTGGCAAAGAGCAAATGCTCAGGAAATGTTTGTTGAATGAATGAGAGAGGTTTAGACCTCCTCTCTGCAGGGCAATGTCTGTTAAGATCAGACGTCTTGGCCCTTGAGGCTGCTGCAGGTAAGCGTAGGAGGCAGAAGGTAGAGGGTGTGACCTGAGACCATCCTTCTCTCTACAGAATCCAGGTGGCCAACAACTGCATTCTGAGAACTCTGTGGCTGAACAAGGCCCTCCTGTGCCCCACAAGCCCCTACCCCGCTGGGGGCACACCCTCCCCCACAACCTTTCTAGATAGGTGCTTCAGAACAGAGGTCAGGCATGGCTCCCCCTGGGGCCTCCTCAGTAGCTGCTGAGTCTGAGCTGGGGCGGGGCAGGGCAGCGGGGGGATAACTTGGAACAGCGGGTCCAGAGACCTTCACACACACCCAGGCGCCCTTCTCAGAAAATGTGGATGGAACAAACTGTAGATGATCAAAGCTGGAAAGGACCTCAGCCATCATCCATTGCAAACATGGCAAAAAGGTGTCACCTCGCATGCCAACTCCAATCCATTCATTGTGGCTGCCTAGAGCGCTGCATTGGAAAGGATGTTAAGGTCATATCTGAACTCAGCAGAAAAGAACTCTGTGATTGATTAGTGATGTCTGCCACGGGTGAGAGAAGGAAAAGGAGCAGCATCTCCTTTGCCCTTACTGGTCAAGTTCGACTCCCTCACTGTACAGATAAGGAAACAAAACCAGAGGGGGATAGTGGCTTCGTCTTGACGAAGGACTAGAACCCCAGCTTCCTGTTTAGCGCTCTGTTCCGTACCTCACATCCACTAACTCTTTACCACGGGAAATGTCAGAGATTTCCTCAGGAAATCTGGCTGCTTTCCAGAGTTCTGCCGCATGGGGGCCCGGGTGCTTGTTCCCCTCCTCCAGATCCCAGCTTAGCCCTGTTCCCCTAACTGATCTGGGCCCCCACAAAGAAGCCTGGAGGTCAGAGGAGCAAATGTGGAGTCTGCTTCCTTTTAGGGACACACCCACTGGTTCCCTCCCAAGAGTCTCCAAGAATCCAATGGCTCAGTGCTTGCCTCTAAGGAAGTAGGCTAGGAGGGCCCTGCTGCATCCCGCTGCCCTGGTTTCTCCTCCTGGAGTCTTACTTCCTTGGCCCTCTGAGCCTTTGAGTCTGGGCCCTGGTCCAATGCTGCTGTTGTCTGAGGAACAGTTTGGCGAGAACAGATGTTAGAACTTGTTTGTTGATTCTTGTCTGGCTAATAAATCATCGCCAACCACCTCCCCCAACAGGGATTCAAGTGCTCCAGGCTCCTTCTGTCTCTCCTTCTGACTATCTCTCTCATATTGTGGAAGGCAATTGTTGAACGACCATTGCAATGGGGGGAGAAGGGTCGGGGGTTGAGAGACTCCTGGGCAAGGGTCACAGATCTACGGGCTGGGGGCAGGGAGACACCAAGGCAAGGGACACAGACCTCTCTCTGAAAAGTATTCTTTCCCTAACTGGGGTGGGCTGGGCAGCTAGCCAGGGGCAGAGGGGTGGCTACATCACCTGGGGGTTGCCAGGAAAGAAAGGGGCAGGGATGGGAGTGGTTGAAAGGTAGCCCCTGCACCTCCTTCCCCAACCCCCTGCCAAACACAGGACTGGGAGGGGGAGGAGTTATTGTTAGCCTATGTGTGTGAGCCCCTTAGGAGGATGGGGAGCCCCCCTGCAGCAGCTCCCAGCCTCTTGGGCTTAGGCCTCCCCTGTTCCTCTTATGAGGCTTCCTCCTGTCTGCCCAGACCCACTTCAGGGCCATCTTCCTGCCTCTGTGGCCGAGCTCTGCATTCTAAGCTTCAACCACCTAGAAGAATCTGCCTTGGGTCTTATTTTTGTCTCAGACTGGAGGCTCCCTGAGGCAGGGCTGTGTCTGCACCTGGAAGGCCCTGAGGGCTCAGAATAGACTGCCCCCAGGAGCCACTCAGGGGGCTTCTGGGTGCTCCTGTGGTCCCAGCCTGTTCTTACCCTCATTTCTATGAGAGTTCAGTGAAGACAATCAGAGCCCATCGAGGTCTCTCTTCCTGCCAAGGGGCCCTGGGTACTTGCCTGAATCACAGAAGCCCCCCAGACCCCTCCCTGAAGACATATTCCCTAGGCCTAGGTGCTGCCACCACCATGCCACCCCCAGCCTGGTGCAGGGCCAGCTCCAGTGACTAGTGAATTCCCCTCCTTTCCACTCAGTGCTAATCAGCTCAAGGAAAAATATAGTTGCTGAGTCAACAGAGTGGGGTTCCACTTCCTTCTGTCTGTAGGTCTAAACTCGCTCCTGAGTAAGAGATGGGGGGGGGGGGGGAGCAGATGGCTTTGGGAGGGGAGGCTGAAAGTGCAAGAAAGGTCTCAGATTAGACTCAGGGAGTCACCTCATGGCTGGTTCCTCGTGGCAGGGGAGGAGGCAGAAAAAGGAGAGGCTTGCTGTACAGCAAGGGCTGGAAATCAGAGTCAGAAGATGGGATTTCCTTAGACTTCGGGATAGAACAGGATGGCGGGTTCGGGGAGAGGACAGAAATGCCTAGGGACCCACTTGGTGTTTCTGAAGGAGCAAAGCCTCCTAAAAAGGGGTGAGCAGGACCCAGGGAATCTCCCCCTCCCGCTTCGGCTCCTCACTGCTAGGGGTGGACTCACCGAAGTGGGTGGGAGGATCCAGATGATGGATTGTCAGGAGCCCTGGGTTCCTGTTACGGCTGTTTGCTAACAAGCTGCCCAACCTTTAACAGGGGAACTTTTTTCTGCACCACTGTTCCCTACATTCCTTTGAAATGGAGATAGTGCCTTATTTGCCCACAGGGATGCTGTACAGAGGAGATGAGACCAGGCAGCGAGGGGCTTGGCCGAGCAGGGCTGCTGGGACTAGAAGGGACTTCACACCCCTTGTGACTGACTTCTTGGTTCAACCAAATCGGAAACTGAGGTCTAGAGAGGGGAGGTGACAGGGTACTGGAGATAGGACCAGATCTTGTCATCCCAATCCAATGTTCCCCCTTATACCGTGAGGCCCTTCCCAGGCCAAAGGATAAGGCCCCGGTCCTCCCGAGGGCTCCAGCTGCAGGCCCAGCCCTGAGGCCCAAGGTGGTGGAACCTCCCTTCTCCCCACCATAGCCATAGGCACCCCTGCACCATCTTGCTGATTTCACTCCCACAGGGGCCTGGGGCTGCGGTGAGACCTCAGGATGGAGAAGTTGAGTAACTAGTACAGGAAAGGGAGCCTGGCGATTGTGCTGAGCAGGTTCCTCTGCCCCAGCAGAGACCACTGTGCGGGGGGGGGGGGGGGGGGGGGCATTTCCCAGCTGACTCAATCTCCCGTGGTTATTCCATCCCTCCAGCTTCCTCTAGGGAGGGCTCTCTCTGGCTCAGCCCCGTCAGAAAGAAGAGTCTCCTACCCCGAGCCCCAGATCCCCTTCAGAGCCTGCAGAAGGCCTTGCTGCAAGTGGAGGTTCCAGCCTTTTCCTCCAGTTCCAGCCCCTTCAGCACCATGGCCAACCCTGAAGTCTCTTTTTTCCTGCTCCTGTCTCCCTTAAGCTGTCCCCTTTATCCTATCAGCTCCCTCAGCTAATGCAGTAGACAGTCTCAGTAAAGTACCCTGTAACTCTGGCTCAGGGGACCAGGGCAGGGGCAGGGGGCTGAGAAGCTATTACACCCCCAACCTCAGCTGTCCCGAGTCTATAGCGCATCATTCCGCATGAACCCACTTAAGGAGGACTGGGGGCCAGTCATCACTGAGGCCCCATCCCCAACTACCTCTACTGGCCTTAGAACATGTGTCCCCACCGGAAACAAAGCTGAGCAGAGGGAGAGGGGGTAAAAAAAGGTTGGCAGCAGACAGCAGAGCCTTCCAGCACCCTTGCCACCTCCCCAAGCCCCACAGAACTTCAACCATCCCCTCAACAGACTGCGGCTTCTTGGACAGCAAGCTCAGCACCCAGCTGGGGCAAAGACCTGGCCAGGTCCCTGCCCAAGGGTCAGAGCTGAAACCCCCTTTGTGACAGCTGTGCCATCTCTGTGCAGTTCCTAAGTCTGCGTCCTAAGCCTGTTCCTTGTGGACCTCACCTTCCTCAGCTCCTCTGCCCTGATCAATGCAGCACTGCACACTTGGGCTTTGCCCCGGCACCTCCAACACCTTCTAGGGCCATTGGGAGCCACTCCTGACCAAGGCCATCACCTCCCGCCCCCACCAACCCCGTCACTTGGCTGTTACTGCCATGCCAATTTGAGCCGTTATCATTCCTTATTCCTCCTTCCCTCTCCCTCATCCCTGTCTTCTCTTTCCTGTTTATTTATCAGAACTTGAGGTGATTACCTCAGAAAGCCCTCCCAAATAAAGTCTGTCCATTTTCTAACTTGTATTTCTCTTGGTGACCAAGAAATTCTAACCACCAAATAAAATGTCATCTTTGGTAGGAGTAAAAAGTGGCTTTAAAAAAAATGGCTTAATACTACCTCCAGAGAACCAAAGGAGGTGGGAGGCAAGAGGAAGCTGAAAGATATCTGGCTTAACTATCCGTTCCCAGAAGACACCAGGACAATCCCTGCCCACCACGCCTTGCCTCCCAACCCAGAGCACTTCCAGCTCCATCATGATGCAGCCCCTAAAATGAGAAAGTTGAACTGCTGAATCCCAGGAGTGTGGCAACTCAGGAGGGCAGGGCTGCGTCTATAGCGTACTGAATACAGAAACAGCGCTGGACTCCATGGGACCTCAGACTCTGGGGCCCTGCTGAGCCTACCTCACCACCTCACTTCACTATGACACCCCAGAGGGGCGACCTCAGCCCTCAGTGCCTCTGTGGATGGTGGGAGTGGTGGTACGGGCTAATGCTCCTTGCTGAAGGCTGGCTGGATGCACTGACTTGGACAACTACAGCCCAAGTGTCCCTGTGGGATGCAGGAGCCCTGTCTGGCTCCAACCCGAAGTAGGTCAGATTTCAGATAAGCGGGTGCTTTTCCTGTAAGTGATGAAACCCTCCTCTGTACTTAATGAGAAACAGACTCAAGTTACCCCAGCCGACAAGACCAGAAGCATGGCGAGATTCCTCACTTCCTTCTAGTCCCCAAGTCCCCAGCACACACTTCTTCAAACTGCCCCTCTGGCCTTAGCCTTGCTGTCACCAGGACTGTCATACACCAAGTCCTCCCAGTGTTTTCCCCATTCAGAACCTGCAACGACTAGAGTCAGGCATCTTCGTCCAATTAACGCTGCTCTGCCTAGCATCTAAGGCCTTTCTTCTTGCAGGAGTTTAACAGTCCCTTCCTGCAGGAAGCCACTGCAGTTACGCCCTACTGGAGTCCTAGTACCCTCAGCAACAGGTTTCAGCAGTGTCTACAGTAGGATTTGCATGCTGCATTGTGAACGATACCCGGTATCTTCCATCTCTATTTGAACCTTGCTCCGAGGAGGAATCATGCCACCTATCTTGCGGCTCCTGGGCACCACAGTGCCCTACAGCTAACTCAAGTCATAGACCCTGCCACCTCCCTTCCTCATCCATCCACCCACCCACCCAACCTGCCCCTCCCTCTCAAGCAAAAAGCTAGGAGTCCAGAAATATCCAAGATCTGTCTAGCCCCCAAGCTCTATGCAAAGCTTCCAAACCAGTCCAGGTCGATGACAACCAGTATAAATTTGACTCATCTTTAGGGACAGGCATTTCACCACTTTTTCATGTCCAACAACTCTTTCATGTCACAGAAACAATCTCCTTGACTTCCCCCAGTCTTCAGAGATACCCGAGATCAGCAATACTTCCCATATTTGGGATCACAGGCCCCTGTCCCATACAAAATTGTCGTACAATTCCTAGAGTCTTCAATGGCCATGACCCCAGTTTAGATGGTGAGTACTCAGAAAGATGCAAAGTAATCATAAGACAGCTCATGATAGTTTGGAGGTTGCTTTACACAAAGTAAATATTGAGATCCAAGGACAGGATAACAAATGAGAAGGGTCCAAAAAAAAGAGACCTCACTTAAAAGTAGGAAAGGGTCAGGGCAGGCAGCATCTGTCAGACTGAATGTTTTATTTCAACAGACATCCCTGGTTTTAAAAAAAAAAAAAAAAGATGGAGGGGTTCAACATTTCATCACACCCAACAGGGAGCAAAACTCCCATCCAAGAACTCAGAGCCCCTTCTGAGGCATCACTTGAGTCTTTGCTAGCTCCAAGACAGAAAGGAGCTGAATTTTCTAACTTTTGTTAAGAAAAATCTATCAAATATGTTCATTCTCGCAGAGGCGAGGGCTGGGTCCTCAGGGAAGGAGATCCTGGGCTTGGAACAGCTGGGGTCCCAGAGATGAAGCTGGGGGCCCGGCCAGCTGGGCAGCAGGAGATCCAGGGGGCAGTCAGGTCCAGAGCCCTAGAATCCATATTTGGCTTGGGTCTGCCGGCGGCTGAGCTTGTTCTCCGACCAGGTGTTCTTCAGTTCCAGCTCCCGCTCCTTAGCCTATGCAAGGAAGAGGGGGCAGGGGAGAGTCACACAAAGGTTCTGAGAAATATTTTTCTCTTGCCTCTGTGCACTTCCCAATTTAAAGTCTTTCTCCCATCAAAACAATTATGTGGAAAAAGCAAATCCCTTGAAAGATTTAATTTTCCCTTATTCAAGCAGAAGGGGAAGACCCTGAGAAAGCAAAGAAAAACCATCTCTTTGGGGAGCTAATAGGGTTTAAGCAGAATAAAGACTCAAGAATCCTGGTCCTTCATCAGGTAGAATTAAAACAGAGATGCTCAAGTAGGAAATGGACAAATGAGAAATTGAATTTGGCATCTGAAAGAAAGACAACTGGCTACCTTGGATACCTAACTAGCCAGGTGGGAGAGGACAGCCTCGAAGACTTGGACAGGTCAAAACAGGACACCAACCAAGTCTGGAGCCACAGTTTGCTGCTGTGTTGAATACAGTGTATATGGTACCCTAGAAATTCACACCACTTTAAAGTATAAATTGAAGCTGTGAAAAATTGACTGGAAGGAACTAGAATTAATGCTTTCTCCTTCTGACCACGACAACTCCTGGCTCTACATTGCATTCTGGGAAGGTACAAGCGCCACCCTAGAAAAGGGACTCCTCAACCCCACTCCCACAAGCTAGCTGATACCTGCTCATTTCCCCTGGAATGGGGTGGGGTGCTAAGGGTTTGGGTTTAAAAAAAGACCCTACAGGGGAGCAGCGAGCAAAAAAAAATAATTAATTAAAAAATAAAAATAAATTTAAAAAACTTTTGAAAGACCCTACCCTCAAATTCTTTCCCTACAAACAACAAGACAGGGTAAGGGTACAAAGGAGTCCCTGAAAAGGAATGTGAAAATATGATAAGAACAACGAAAGCAAGTTTTGCCACTGAAATCACCAACCAGCATATACACTCCCCAGGGAAATGGCCAGGAAAGAGTCTTATTCCTGGTCTGTACCCTTGACAGCATTTAGTACAGTAGGTCTTGAAAAGATATTTAGTGATTCAGTGAATTATTTGAAAGCTGCCAGGTCCTATCAAATAAATACCAAGACATATTCTAATTCCAGAAGATATTCTGGATTATCTGTAATTTTGAATTATTTGCACTGATGTTTCCTGCCATAGAAATGGAGAACATAAATAAAACCAACTTCCTCATGAGGTGGATGTTTTGCTAAAAGTTGGTGAACCAATTTTTCTTTAAAGTTTTTTTTTTAATTTTTAAAATTTATTTATTGGCTGCATTGGGTTTTCATTGCAGTGGGCGGGCTTCTCACTTCAGTGGCTTCTCTTGTTGTGGAGTGCGGGCTCTAGGCGCGTGGGCTTCAGTAGTTGTGGCACGCAGGCTCAGTAGTTGTGGCTCGCGGGCTCTAGAGCGCAGGCTCAGTAGTTGTGGCGCACGGGCTTAGTTGCTCCGTGGCATGTGGGATCTTCCCAGACCAGGGCTCGAACCCGTGTCCCCTGCATTGGCAGGTGGATTCTTAACCACTGTGCAACCAGGGAAGTCCCTAAAGTTTTTTAAATTATCAGATAAACTTGCTATTTGAAAGAACCCTATGATAAACCATTTCACTCCCCTCTTTTTTTTTTTTTTTTCCCCCTCTTACTTTTATGCTTTGAGTATCTGAATTTTCACTTACAGAGTTTATTCCAAGCACCTGTACTTGAGTCTTATCCGAAGTGAGACTGATGCAGAGGAGAATTCTGAAGGACACAGCCCCACCTAGTGGCCGTATGGAGAACTGGGGAGGGTGCCTGCTGGAAGCTTCTTAGCCTAGATCTCAGCCTTCAAATCCCCAGGTTTATAGGGATCCTGCCTAGCAGGCCAGGGCCCTCAACCCTCTCACCTGATGAATCAGATACGTGATCTGGTGTTTCCGCCGCTGCTGGCCTGTTGGCTGCTCACCTTTCTTCTGCAAGGGAAGAAAACAATCATTAACCCACTGAAAGAAAAGTGGAAGTTTCTCACGTGCCCCAATGAGGCAAGGTTGGGCATTAAGAAACCAACTATACACAGCCCATATCCTAGGGGGAAAAAGTCAGCTTGGAGCTGTTTTTATGTCTGTATACTTACAGTTATTTTTATTAAAGCCATTATGCAAAAATCCCAAGCTCAGACTACTTGCCTATAATAGCCAGCTAACATCCCCATTAGACTGGAAATTCTGTGGGGTCAGGACTGTCTACTACATCTTTGGTAACCCCACCTCGCCCCCAGCACCAAGCATGGTGTTCTGCCCACAGTGGGCACTTGATACCAGCTTTACTGCCTGCAGTCAGTCTAAAACAGCTGAAGTGCCAGGGTACAGGAGACCTTCCTCCTCCCGCCCTCCAGACCCCTCACCACCCCCTCTGCCCATCTCCCCTTTAGGCCCTCTTCATCTCTGTCCACCTCTCCCCAGTCAGGCCAGATGTCTAGCCTATCTCCTACCTGCTGCTTACCAAGCTCTCTCCCATCAGTCACCTCTGGCTGAAACCCCACTCCCTCATTCTAGTAACTGCCAACAAACAACTTCCCTGGAATTAGATTTTCACCATCACCCCACCTCTCTCCAGTCTTCCAGCCTCCACCCGTAACTGCACTGAACCCCTAACCAAACTTTGATGCAAATGATTTACTGTCAAAGTCTATATTGGTCTGGGCTTTCATTCTGCGGTTTTTCTGTCCTCTGCCAGTCTTGTCTCAGACTAGAAGCTTCCTAATCAGCCCCACCCAACTCCCAAAACTCCTCTCTGGAGTCTCCTCAGCACTTATGTAATCAATTTGCACCATAATCATTTACACTCAAGTGTCCTTAAATCTCTTTTTCTCAACTACACTGTAAACCCCTCAAGGACAGGAACTGTATCTTTCTCTCCTTTTTTTTCTATCTAGCTCAATACAATGAGATGATGGAAAAAAACCTTAGACCTGGGAAAATAGCAAACTCCAATTCCTTGATGCTATTTAATATCATTTTATATGACAGTTAAAGATGGCAAACATAAAACATCCAGCTCCATTCCTGGCCCACAGTGAGCACTGACAACAGTAGCTATTACTACGTGATGATGCTTCTCGACCCACAGTTAGTAGAGCATGCTCTCCTAAGTGGTTTTTCCAGTAAACAATGATGGATCTATGCTGATCTAACCACAATCCTTTGCTCTGTCCTGTATGGCCGCCAACATTCAGTTAAAACAAATGGCTGGGGCTCAGATGGCCATCTGTGGCCACAGAACAAAGCAAAGAAAATGGACAGAGAAGGGAATAAAATGCCCGACCTTGGCCTTGCTGGTGCTCGGCTAGAATCCAGGGCTTCCCCACATTTTCCCCCCTGTGGCAGGCTCATAAATGTCCACATTTGCTGTACTCAGCTACTAGGTGAAGAGATGTTCATCATACTGACTGAAGAAAACTAGCAGCAAGAAGGTAGGAGTATGGTGTGGGAAATGTGAGGAATAAAGCATCTGAAAAGACTACAGCTGGCTACAATAAATAATGGAAAGAAAGGAGAGAGAAGGACATGTACACTCAGCACCTAGGACCCCAGGGCTTCTGAGGCTGTGTTGTGCCCACACCTCACAGATGTGCTGTGCCAGGTCCCAACTTAACAGGATGGAGAGGGCTTTCCTGGTGGCGCAGTGGTTAAGAATCCGCCTGCCAGTGCAGGGGACACGGGTTCGAGCCCTGGTCTGGGAAGATCCCACGTGCCGCAGAGCGGCTAAGCCCGTGCGCCACAACTACTGAGCCTGCGCTCTAGAGCCCACAAGCCGCAACTACTGAAGCCCGCGTGCCTAGATCCTGTGCTCTGCAACAAGAGAAGCCACGGCAACGAGAAGCCCGCGCACTACAACGAAGAGTAGCCCCCCGCTCGCCGCAGCTAGAGAAAGCCCGCATGCAGCAACAAAGACCCAACTCAGCCAAAAATAAATTAATTAATTAAAAAAAAAAAAAAAAAACAGGATGGAGAGAGGGATATGACTGCAGAGAGGAGGAGGGGCAGCTATGGATCCTGTCCAGCCAGGGAAGGAGCCACACATATCCGACATCTTCCCAACTGCAGGTTAGGAAACTGTTTCAACCATCCAATCTCAGTAACCAGACTCCACCATCCAGATGGAGAGCAAAGTGCTGCAAATTCTGAAAGGCGGGAGCTCTATCTGGGAGGCTTGGTGTACACTCCAGTACCAAGGGGAACAGGTGTTTGCTAAAGGTGCCGGGACAGTAACAATGGGGTATGGGGTCAGATTTTGCTTTGGCCACCCACTAGACCTTTCCCACTTACTTTGCTGAATGACTTCATGGTTTTCTCTTCTGTCAATGACTTGGTCATCCACTGCTGGGCCCCACTGAGCTGGTCATCACCTTTGATCTCCACAAAGTTGATCTCCTCCCTCCCTCGGTTCCTTTTGCCCTGCAGCCGCTTAAACTGGAAAAGGGGAAAAAAATTCAGGAGTGGGGGGTCTGGGTAGGGGGTCAGGAGATGTCACCAAGGATCCAGAGTTTATAGAATGGTTTTGGGCCTCCCCAATTCCATTGCACCCTTAATTCTCTCTATGCAGTATGTCCTTTCACCGTGCCACCTACCAAGTGGCCTTAAAGCCAGGTGAAAGGCTACTTCTCAGAAGTTTTCCTGGCCTCAGGAAAAGGAAGGGCAAAATGTATTCCCAAACATAAGTGAGTGCAGAGAATCACTGATATGAATTTGTATTCAAATTATTTATAAATTGTATCTGCCTAAAAGGACTGCACACTATTTTCAAATTAAGGGTACAAAAAAAAAAAAAATTTTAGGATTTCTCTTCTAAAACTTGGTTCTTTTAACATGTCTGTCTGTTCCTTCTCATTGGTTCAGTATCACCAAATCAGCAGACCGCACACCAGACCAGACATTAGAGAAGGAGAACGTAGAGATGGGGAGAAAGGAAGCCTCAAAAAAATACCTGGCAAATTTTCTAAGAGACTGCTACTCTTTCCTCCTCAAAAAAAAAAAAAAAAATCACACCACAAGTCACCAGGAGATGTGCCTAGAAGGAGTGTGAGCAAAGGGGAATTAAATTCAAGAACACTCGGAAACCTGCAATGAAACCCAGGTTGTGGTCTGAGCATTACCAAGGCCTCCTGGGGTCACTCTACCCATAAGAAGCTGACTTTTGCCACTGGATGAGCTCTCTGCCGCCTCCTAGGCTTAAAACAAAAAGGGCCTAACTACTGAACTTGTCAAGGAGGATATACACAGGGAAGTGGATGAACACAGTATTAACCACAGGCAGAAGTTTGCAAAGGGATGCACATCTTTCTGTGAAAAGGTGAGAAGAAAATTATTTTTATAAGAACTTGCATGCAAAGAGGTAGAATCCCCTATTTCTCCAACCCACTCCTAATAGGCTGTGACCTCGCTACAGATGGAATACTTTATCTCCTGAACATGACCAGATGGCCGCAAGACATGGGGTTTTCATCTTCCCTTGTGCTGAGCTGGGGAAAAGCTCAGCAGCAGGGAACACAGTGATGTGAAACACAGGGTTATTTACTGTGGCTGCTGTTCCCTCCCCAAATCCACTCTCCCTGTCTCCGTTAGTGTGAATGAACCCAACGTTTTGGCTAGGCATATTACCACCCAACAAAAAGACTACATTTCCTTGCAACTAGATATGGCCATGTGACCAGGTTCTAGTCAGTAAGACAGAAGGGGAAGTGTTCTTAGGAACTTTCAGGAAGTCTCCTAAAAGGGGAGGTGACTTTCTTTCTCCACTCTGCTGCCTGGTATGCAGTAATGATGGCAGTGGACTTAGCTACATTCTTATTCTTATCACTAACCATAAGAATAAAGGCCACAACCTAGGGATGGGCAAAGTAATGATGAGAAGGGGACTGGATCCCTGACAACTTTGTGGAGCTGCCATACCAGCCTTCGCCTACCTACCTCTAGCCTTCTTTTATGAAGAAAAAAGTTAACTTCCCTTACATAAGCCAGTATTACTTGAAGTTTCTCAATTATATGTTGCCAAACCTAATCCTAAATGAATGTCGTTTAAAAAAAAAAAAAGAAAGAAAGAATTTCCTTTAGCTTCAGCTTTGAAACCTGGTGTCCAGGGGTCAAAGATGGTCACTTGTGCTTTGTTAACTTACTGCTTCGTCATCGATGAAGGAGGCATCTGGGGCAATTTCCTGTGGGGGGACCAGAGTCGGGTCCTGTGCGGGATAGTAGCCACCACTGTAATAATCCTGCAGTCAAGGAGGGAAAAAAACACACCAACTGAGGGCACAGTGGAGAGGGGACAAAGAAAACCCTCATCAAAGAGGCAGTGGTGACACCCACACCCACACTACAGACCCTCAAATGGACCAGTAAAAGCACAGATCCTAAGGACCTACCCTATAACTCAAGAACCAGAGTTTCTTCTCACCTGCACCATCCAGACAGATGGATATTTTTTAGGGAAGAGAGATAAGAAATAAAGACGTTCTCTCTGGCTTCAATTTACACCCTGCTCCCTTGGCTGCTTCCCAAGAGTGATTCCCACTCCTGACCTCTACTGTGCCTCAGCCCTGCTCCTCCTGCTCATGAGACCCCAGTAAAATCCAGTGTGAGCAGAGGTGAGAGGGTGTGAGGCATGCCATTCCTGCTCCTCGTCCTATCTACACCCTGGACACAGGGGATCGCCTATAACAGGCAGGGAGGTTGCAGATCTCTGATAAAAATCAACCACTGCAAGGGTGGTATGGAATTTACAAAGCTGGGAACAAACCAGGTTTGCATTACCAGATTTTTAGTTCAGGAATTGATGATTCCCCTTTAGAGGTGAGCTGTCCAGATGTTGTTATGGACCCTAGAGGAAGAGGGGTGAAGGCAAGGGCAAGGCCCCTACTGTGGCCGAGTCAGGCAGCCACAGAGCTGAGAAGCTGTTTCCTCCCTGCCTGCATTTTTTCCTAATTCTTCCACCTTTGCCCAGAACTCCAAGAAATGCTCCTCTAAAAACATTCATTTTATAGTGAGCTATATGAAAAATAAGGTTTAATTCTGACTAAAAATAATACATAAAAACCCAGAGTAATTAACTTTAATAAAAAGTATTGATAATAACATACATTTAAATTGCAGGGCCCCCTACTGTATTTAAAGTGCTTTAATTTGCACAGATTACCTCAATAGTGTTTATAACTGCATACAGAATTCCAACTAATACTCATTTGCTGGATGTAAACTAGTGGTTTCTTAGATTTTTTTTTTTTTTTTTTCCTGCTAAAGAGATCAAAACACTCATGTTCCTCCTTCCTTCTAACAACCTGAGGGGAGATGCATTGTCCCTGATCAGCCTACAGGATACAACAAGGTTTAACAGCAAATAGTTTTCAAAGTCTTTGATCAGAACAGAGTCCCTTCAAAGCCCACTACCTAGACTGTAGATAAGATTAACACTGACCATTCAGAGAATCACACTGGCTGAAGAAGACAGAAGTCTTGAAACCATCGCATGCTGGCAGGAAAACTTCCTACAGCTGCCCAGCCACAGGGCCAGCCAGAGGCCTCTGTCCCACCTCCACCCCTGCTGCGAGTCCCCGAACTCCTGGAGCACTCTCCATCTCAGGAAGCTCTGACCACTGGAAAAGTCTTTCTTAAACCTATTTACAACCTGGCCTCATATATGCTCACTCCCTGAGGCCACAGAGAACAAGTTAAACAGCTCTTCCAAATAACATGTGAATAAAAAGTTATCATAACCATTTACTGAGCATTTGCTATGTTCCAGGCACCACGCGAAACCAATGTAATTCTACCTAGCAACCCTGAAGTTGCTAGTATTCTTCCCATTCGAGAGCTGAGAAATCTGAGACTCAGAGAGGCAGTTAAGTAATAGACTCACATAGTTTGAGATTCAAACTCCAAACCACCCTCAAACCCCATTCTCTATCTCTGCCCAAACTACGGTCCTCCAGCATCTTCTTTCCAGGGACTTGACTCAGTCCCTTCAACTTCCTGTGACTCAGTCGAGGCCTCTCACCATTCTAATTCCCCTTTGCATTCGACTCTCCGGATTCCCTCCTGTCCTCCGCAGTCCCTCCCCTCCCTTGCAGTCCTCAGCACTCCCCACCTCCAGAACTCTTCTCGGACTCACTGCTGTCTAGGAGTCTATGCCACAGTTCACTTATCCTCCTCACCCACATCTGCAGAAGCTACCTGGGATCTCTAAGACTAGAGACTGCTCCTCTTCCACTTTCTCCCTATACCTTTCATCAGCTCCTACAATGACATTTTGTTTTCAGAATAAACGGGTCAATTATGTGTTTCGACCTGTCAGACTTCAAGACTTAGCATAAAGGTAGTATGTTTTGAGGCCTGACAGGTACAGGAAAACCAAGACACCAGAAGATTCATTAATTCAGCCAAAGTGGTGCCACAGAGGCCTTATCACTGGCTCAAAGCTCTCCCTGACGGCCACACTCCAACATTCCCTGGCCTGCCCTCCACGCCTCTTACCCACCTGATAGTAAGCACCAGCGGCATTGGCATCGCCATACGTGGAAAACTGATTGTAGCTGTAGTCATCCCCAGGCTTAGGCATCCAAGGGGCCCCACTTGAGCCTGCTGCCATCTTGAACTCTAAGGGGGCATTGGCTGCATCGTCCTGGAAGGCCGGCTCTGGTTCCGTGCCTGGAGGCAACTCTTCAGGGACAGTGGGAATGGGGTAAGGGTATGGCTCAACTCCAGGCGGCTCGGCCTTCTCAGGGAGGGAGAAAAAGTTCTCAGGGGCTACTTCCTCATCACTGTCGTCCTCTTCCTGTGTGATCTGCTTCGTCACCTGCAGGGCGGCACTCTTGGCAGCAGCCTTGATAGCAGAGGGCGATGGAGTGGTGGTCGTGGTGCCCACAACAGGGGCGAGAGAAGAGGGCTTGGTCTTAGAAGCCTGTCTGGAGGGCTTAGTGTCAGAGGAGCCATCCGAGGGTTTCCGGGAGAAGGCATGGGGCAGGAGCAACCTGTTAGTCTCTTTCACAGTCAGGTTTTTAGGTTGGGGAAGCAAGGCGGACAAACCAGTCCCCTCACTGGATCCCTGGTGAGCCCAGGTTTGGGTAAGGAGGGAAGAAAGATGACAAGTGAGATGTTATGATACATACTACTGACATTAAGAACAAGCATTACAGATATGTGCCCTAGCCTAAAATCTTACCAGCCCTGTTTCCATCTTACCTCGGCCCACTAACGTCATCCAAACTGGACTTGACTCCTCCTACCTCAGGCCATTCTGCTGTCCGCTTCTCCCAAGGTAAGATGTCATCCCTGTTTTCCTCATCCATCTCAACCCAGCTCCTCTTCCCTCTGCCACAAAGCCTTCCCTGACTCTGATTTTTTTGCAAATATGATAATACATTTGGCAAATACATCATCCTTCTTCCCAAAAAGCCCAGGGCTCTCTCCAGCTGATCACTGAACCTCTCCCTATGTCCTAAAGGTTCCTCTTAACATGGGTACTCCCTGCTTCCTTTGGATTGCTACTCAAAGTCAAGAGCAAGGCTATGTCCAAAAAAGACATTCATACATACCGCCAAAAGTTCCCTCCCCCACCCAAGAAAAGCCCTACAGACGGGGTATATTCAGCTTGTTTATGCCAGAGTCATGCATTTAATTTATCAATTTGTAAGCTAATTGGCTCAGCCTATCCAGTGTTCCTCAGCCCAACCAGAGTTGCTATTATTCATAAGAATCTCTGGGATTCTGCTTTCCATGTGCTACAGGGCCAGCTTGGCCTAACTGCAGGGCTGAGGGAGGTGTCAGTCTGAAAAAGGAGAATGGAATAAGGTCATTGTGTCACCGTCCTGGAGTACCCATGTACTTCAGCTCTCTCAGCCAAGAAATGCCCAGAATGAGTAAAATAAGACTTTTGAGTCAAGCAGGCCAGGCAGAACTGTTCATCCAGAAAATGGGCTCTTCTCCCTGCTGTCTGGGTTCACAGATTTGGGTCATTTCAGCCTGGTAGACCCCAGAGGCTCAGGTTCATAAAAACCAGACTGAGGTGGCAGGTGGAGCACATCCTCAGGCTACCTTCAAAGTGTCTGACTTCTCAGATACATCTGGGATCACGGCTACATCCCTTTGCAGTGCTGGGTCCCTACTCTGCCTTAACAGCTCAGAGTTTCTCTATGCACTCATCTCTTCCCACCATCTGGAAGACTGCTGTTTATTCCTGGGGTGCCTTCTGAGCCAGTGTCCTCTCGTCTCTTTAGTTGCCAGTCCACGTCCTCCAGGAAGCCATTCAGATAACAGAGAACAAGTGGCTTCATTCAGTCTCAGCAAGTCAGTATCTTCCATGATTCCTCCTCCATCACCCACTACAAATATGGACACAACATCACTCTCACTAGTTATCTTTCTTTCACATGACTTTGTCCTTCTAACACCTCCCAGCCATGGAAGTGACACCTCAACAGAGTCAGGAGAAGGAGCAACTTCAGCATCATATACCTAAATCATGAGACAGCAACCTTATAAAGGCAGGACTGTTTTTTTTTTTTTTTTTTTTTTGGCTGCGTTGGGTCTTCGTTGCTGCGTGCCGGCTTTCTCTAGTTGCAACAAACGGGGGCTACTCTTCGTTGTGGTGCGCAGGTTTCTCATCGCGGCGGCTTCTCTTGTTGCGGAGCACGGGCTCTAGGCGCGCAGGCCTCAGTAGCTGTGGCTCGCAGGCCCTAGAGTGCAGGCTCAGTAGTTGTGGGGCACGGGCTTAGTTGCTCCGCGGCATGTGGGATCTTCCCGGACCAGGGCTCGAACCCATGTCCTCTGCATTGGCAGGCGGATTCTTAACCACTCTGCCACCAGGGAAGTCTCAAGGCAGAACTGCTTTTGCTCTTCCTGAGGCATATAATCAACATGAGGTCAGAGAGTGTATAAATCACCGAGTGTGGAGCTGAGCAGGAAGAAACTTCTGGGAGCCAGAATAAAGGCACGGGGACAAGGGGAAACAGGCAACAGCAGCGAGATCATCTCCCGACACTGTCTGGTTAAGGACTTCTGGTCTTGATGACAGAGCAGCAGCCAAATGCAGCAGATAAGAGCCTGGACTCTACAGTCAGACTGCCTCAGTCTGAACCCCAGCTCTGTCCCCACTAGTTGTCTGACCTTGGGCAAGTTCCTTAAGCTCTCGTTTTCCTTGTATGTAACACAGGGATGATAATAACGCTATGACTTAAGCACTATTAGGAGGATTAAATCAGTTAAACACTGGTATAGCACTTAGTGCCTGGTAAGTGCTATTTAAGTGTTTCTTTTCCAGGTTAAAAATGAGGCAGGGAGAAGATGGATAATTTTAAAGTTCAGATGCTCCATAACAACATTTTGACCAATCCGTTTATTCTACCATTCCTAAATAATCCTTTTACCTGAAATGTAATGAATCAAATTGAGTTCCAATTCATCTCCCTACCACGCCTGTCCTCTAGGAGAGACGCCAGTGCGCTAAAGCCAGGGAACAGCGAGGAGAGGGTAGAGAAGCACGAGGTCTGATGTTATCAGGAAAACAAAACTACACCCAAACAGGCAGTTGTCCAATACTTGCATTTGCTCTAAGCCTGACCTGGAAATTTCCCGTCTTTCAGGAAGCAATATGGGAAGAGAAGAAATGGCTTCTATTACGTCACAAAGCTTACCTGAAGGACAGTTTTCTTCTTTGTGGGTTCATCTTCCTCGGAATCTGACTGAGAGAAAAAGAAACGGAGTGAGGTCTCACTGTTTAAGGACAGTGGAGAAGCACTCACATTAAATGAAGCACAAATAAAGGACTGGACAACAGGGGCCATCATCTTGTCCGAGCCCCTCCTCTGTATGAGAGGTGCACCCCCCAGAACCAGCTAAACAAGCAGAGCTTCCTTCCTGCTCTCGAACAGCTTCAGAGAACAAGGTATGCGTTGACCGCCCCTGGTCACTCATCCCCATACCCCAGACCTGTTGCACAACCTTCTCAGCATCAATTTCCAGTCCTTTAAATTAAGACTACTTCCTCCCATTCAGCCTTTGGTGGAAAGAAAAAGCTACACCCATTCTTCTTCCTATAAATCTGTCCACTAGAAGATGAATGGGATTTGGCCCACAATCTCACCCAATCTCAGTTTCACTTCTAAAACCACTTACATAGACTACATAACCACAGGGCTGGGGAACTCCGGTGGGATTAAGTGGTATGTTAACTACTCTTCTATGAGGTATTAAAGGTCAAAGCCATTGGAGAAATCCATTCCCTCTCCAAGTATGATCTATTGTCTGCCAGACAGAGTTGTTTGTGTCCAGGAAGAAGGCAAGCAAATGATGACTGTGAGAATTTGGAGCAAGAAGGGAGCTCATCTGTGTTACCCCTCTGACTCACCAGGATTGTTTCTAATACAAGCTCTCACACTAAAAACGTCTAAACTTTTAGCTCAATACCAGTTCCTCAGCATCTCCAACTATCAGAAAGATGCAAGGCATATGAAGAGCAAGCTTTCACATTTTATTTTAAAAAATTAATATCCAAACTGAGAACCTTAGAAGTTTTCCATTTGTTCTTAGCACCTTGGTTTGGGGCATCTGTAAATAAAGGTGATTAGGCAAGAATCTAAGATCCTATTCATCTCCAAGATTCTAAAGAACTCAAATCCTCTGCCTGTCTTTCTCAACTGACCCTCATATCTCACAAGTTCCTTTCGGGATCTTTTCGTTTTTTTCTATTTTATTTTTATTTATTTATTTTTTTGGCCACACCACATGGCATGCGGAATCTTAGTTCCCCCACCAGGGATCGAACCTACGCCCTCTGCAGTGGAAGCGCAGAGTCTTAACCACTGGACCGCCAGTGAAGTCCACAGGTTCCTTTTTGGATTTGTGTGCTACAAGGACTTTTTGATCATTATTACTCAGAACCTACTGTATGCAAGACACTGTGCCAGGTACTACAGACAGAGCTTCCCAACTGGTGTCCTATGGCTGGGTTATAGGTACTATGATGATATTGATCCACTCAGCCCACAGGGCATCAGGCAGGGCTTGGAGCAGGTAGGGTCCTGGCCCACTGGTTTCCAGAGGCACAGCCTGTACCACTTGCCCCACTGTGCTTCAAAGATTTTCTTGTGTGCCATGACATGAAAAAAGTCCCTGCCCTCAAGAAACTTACAGTCCAGTTAAGAAGAATGACAAGTACCCAAATAACTGTAATAAAAGCAGTAAAAAGATAAGGGCATCAAGTGTGGTTCCAACATCACCTCAAAGAATTGGCTGATCCTCCATTTGTGCTTTCTTTCACGTAAGGCCCCCACCTTATTACTCCCTCTCGCCTACCTGAATCGCTGACACCTCTCACTCTCCTGTCAGTCTGCACTCTGTACTTCCTGACTCGAAACTCCTAAAGTCTTCCTGAAGAAGCTCACCTTGCTCTTTTTCACTGTGTCCCTAAGTTATTCATTTGTCTGGGGTGGCATCATGCTAACGATTCATTTGTGCTTGCTCTGTAAAAATGTTACATTTTTCACGTGCGTATTCTTCCCTTTACTCCTGACAGCCAAGGCCCTATCTTACGGTTCAATATTACCTCACAGTAGTCAGTGCACAATGATTTTAATTACTAACTGCTGCCAATCGTAGTATTAAAAAAAACCTGTTAAGAGAAATCTGTCTTGGACTTCCCTGGTGGCACAGTGGTTAAGAATCTGCCTGCCAATGCAAGGGACACAGGTTTGAGCCCTGGTCCGGGAAGATCCCACATGCCTCAGAGCAACTAAACCCATGCACCACAACAACTGAGCCTGCGCTCTACAGCCCACAAGCCACAACTACTGAGCCCGTGTGCCACAACTACTGAAGCTCACGCGCCTAGAGCCCGTGCTCCCCAACAAAGAGAAGCCAGCTCAATGAGAAGCCCATGTACCGCAACAAAGAGAAGCCCCCACTCGTCGCAACTAGAGAAAAGCCCGTGTGCAGCAATGAAGACCCAACACAGCCAAAGATAAGTAAACAAAATAAATAAATATATATATTTTTAAAAAAAGAGAAATCTGTCTTAGTACTTAAATATGGAGGTAAGGGAAAGGGCAGTAAAGGACAGGACAGTCATTTGCTGAGTAGCTACTATGTGTCAGGCAACTTATTCACAAGTTTTTAATTCAATCCTGAATAAAATTTCAAGGTAGGCATTATTATCTCAACTTTACAGGTAAGGAAAATAAGGCTCAGAGAGGTTAAATAATTGCTAGTACACGGCAGAACCAGGACCTGAATCAGTTTAGGCTCCCATGCTTTTGCAGCTGAGCTGTGTGCGTGTCCAGACCTGAGATCCACACTGATCAGATCCCACTAGATCCCACAGGATACAGCCGAGAGAACAAGGCACAACATCAGAAATACAGGTTTCAATCTCAGCTTTGCCACTCACTGGCTGGGAGGATCCCCAAAGAGCCATTCAACCCCCCAAGCCTCAGTTAGCAATAATACTTAATCCATGTCACAACACTGTTCTAAAGACTGCATGAGCTACTATCCATGAAAATGTATATAAACTAAAATTCTTAACAGACTTCAAGGATTACTATTCTCTCTGGTCTGCCAAGATGTCAAACGCAACCGAAGAATAAGCCTTAAGCCCCAAACACCCAAGCATTTTTGACCTTTTCTCTCTGTTCCAAACTTCCACTGCCTCAGGGGCTACTGACCATTTCCCTTGTCTTTTGACCGTGAAGACTTTTCTCCTTTCCAGCAGACCACACAGAGCCACCTCACTATGGGGTATACAAGGTTTTCATGAAGTCCCCAGGCACGTTTAAACTTTAACATCTAAGGCAATACGTCCAATGGAAACAATCTGAAAATAAAATTTTATCAAGTTTAAGACGATTACATTTATAAAATTGTACAAGCATATTTTTATTTTTCAGATCCTGTGGCAAACAGAAAGTGGCTACTTTGAAAGTGTAGGCAAACTGTCCCACGGCTAATAGAATTGAAGGCCAGATCAGCTGTGGGAAGAAAATTCAATTTTTCCTTAAATGTCAGATTGTTTCCATTACACTGTCAACCTAAGTTTAAAAGCGCACGCACACACAAACTGTACAAAGACTTTAGGAACACCTTATTAATTTTGGATTTAGAGAACTGCTATGGCTACTCACAATCATCCTTCTTTGAACATTTTGTACTCATCTACTGAACCCCATTATAAATCATCTCAAGATGGGCACAAAATATGACAGACTCCCTAAAACAGAACACTAAGACCCTCAAAATAAATGTGCTGAGCCCCTAAACACTTCTTAAGTCATGACTATTCATCTTTGAGGGAGGGGTAAAAATAATCTTTACCTCTTAAAGCTGACAAACAGGACTCCGAGACATTCAGTAATCTACCCAGGGCCACAGAGGAAGTCCAGGGCCATTGGGAGGGTGAGGAAATAGAATGAGAACCACCTCTTGCCCCCTGAACTAACTTTAGCCAACTAAAGAGGTTGGAAACACAGAAGTCACTGGTTCACTATGAAAAGAGGTCTAGATGCCACTCAGAATACTTATGAGCATGTGGGGGCCTGAATGAAAACTAACAGGAAGCAAAAGGAAAGCTCAGCAAGGAATTATCCAAATACCTCAAACAGAAAAATAAACTTCGGTTCAGAGTACCAAAAAGGAGGAGATGAATAAGCCAAAAGCTAAGAGATGTGCCATATATCCTCCAGTCACAGGGTAGGGGTTGGAGTTGGGGGGATACAGCTGTCTTGGAGCATTTAAAAGAAAAATTAATTCAGCTTCTATCAGGAACCAGCTAGAGGCAATGGGCTTAGCCTAAATACAGTATTTAACTAAGACACAAGAACTTCCTTGATGGTGAGAGGTACATGAGTATACTGGGTTTTTTCCCCTTACCATGGTAAAACATATATAACACAAAGTTTATCATTTTAACCATTTATAAATGTACAATTCAGTGGCAGTAAGTACATTCACAATATTGTATAACCATCACCACTATTTCCAGAACTTTTTCATCATCCCAAATAGAAACTCTGTACCTATTGAACAACAATTCCCTATTCCCCAGCCCCCAGTAACCTCTACTCTACTTTCTATCTCTGGATTTGCCTACTCTAGGTACCTCATATAAATGGAATCATACAATAGGTGTCCTTCTGTGTCTAGCTTATTTTACTTAGCATGATGTCTGCAAAGTCCATCCATGTTGTAGCATGTACCAGATTGCATTCCTTTCTAAGGCTGAATAATATTCCATTGCATGTATATACCACACTTTTGTGTATCCACTCATCTGCTGATAAGTTGGGCTGTTGCGCTGTTGCCACCTTTTGGCTACTGGCTACTGTGAGTAGTGCTGCTGTGAACACTGGCATACAAGTATCTGTGTGAGTCCGTTTTCAATTCTTTTCACCTAGTAGTGAAATTGCTGGATCATATGGTAATTCTAATTAACTTTTTGAGGACCTGCCAAACTGTTTTCCACAGGAGTATGTTAAATGGAGGCTGTGGAGTCAATTCCTAGAGAATGCTAAAGACCAGTGAATGGTGATCTGAGTGGGTCTGTTTCCTTAGACCCAGAAAGAAGGGTGACGCTAGAGATACGGGAGCACCCAGGGCTGGAAGAAGTACGCTGGGCCAGAACAGGCATTCCCGGGTTTTAGAGACACAAACCGGTTGTGTCTCTTAAGAAGAAAGTATTGTATTTCTTCTTGGCCTCATTAGAGCCTGAGCCTCAATGGCCACCACTGTCCTCTCTGTTCCAGCTGCCAAGAGTGACAAGACACACACACCCAGAGACTGCTGAGCAAGAACGGAAACAGGCATTTTCCATTAAGCCAGGCCCAGTGGGATCTGCTAATCTATCAGAGCCTCGTTCCCCGTGGCAACCTCCCTCTTATCTTTCCAGGCTCTGGTCCTGACAGACTCCCTCTCCAAAAAAGCAATCACTAGTTGCCAGGGCCAGGAGCCAAGAAGAAAATCAGGGCCCAAGCACAGACTCCCCCACCCCCAGGCTCCAAACTCTAATCACTTCTACACTCCTCTCTGCTGTTATCCCAATCAGCTAGATTCATCAACTTTTCTACCCTTTTGTCTCAAATATGTTCTTACAGCTGCCCTTCAGTTAGGACACCATTTTCTCTCCCACCTTTGCACTGCTCATCGTATCACTTTCATAGTTCTGGTTGCTCAAGGTTCTTCTATCTTTTTGGTAGGCACTATGATAGAAAGGAACAGAACACACCTGGGTACAAATACGACTTCTCTGCTACTCCCAAACTGTGTGATTTTAGCTCTGTTCTCTAAATTCCTATCTCCTCACCTGTAAACTAGGGGTAACACTTAGCTTACAGAGTCGCTGAAGTGCCCAGCACAGTGTCGGACACCACACAGGTGCCCCACAGATGTTAGTGCGCTCCTCCTTCCCTTTCTATCTAGGGCTAAATCTTAGCTAAATCCACCGCAGTCAACTCTTATATTACTTGGTTAACAGAAATGAGCAAAATTAGTGAAATCGCAATCTCACAGCTTCAAATCTTCCACTACCTGGGTAAACAATCTAAAAGGATGGGTAATACTAATCCAGATAACCCTAAGATTTCTATTTGTGTTGTAATGCACATTACATGACAGAAAACTCTCACAGCAAACTTATTCTTCTAATTTTGTTTTTTTGGTATCCTAATTTTAGAAGTCTGCATCCCCTAAGCCCGCAAAGTCAACAATAAACCACTGTTCAGAAAAAGAACAGTAAGAAGGGAAAAGGAAAGGATGATTCTCCATTTTATGGATCATTCCTAACTCCTCACATAAGTCAAAAGCTGACTGAATTTGATTCTGCAGGGCACCTGGAGAGAGAAATTTGGCACTACCCTGCCCCCTGACTGCAGCTGATTGATGAGCTTACCCAAACCAATCATATTCTCTCCCCTGGAAAACCAGAGCTGGGACTAAGACTGTAGGTCAATCTGAGCCAATCACTAAAAGGAAGGAACTAAAAACCAAGGAGGTATGGGTGGCCATCTTTCACCTGCAACAAAAGTTAAGAAGTGGAAACTGGTCTGCAGACAAAGAAGAATGAATCAAATGTGCAAAGAGGAGCTGTGGGGGTCTCCGACAGATCTCCAATTCCTGATTCCAGGCCCTTTCCAAGGTACCTCAGTATACTTATGACACATTTCCATTTAAGCCAGCTGGGAGCAGTTTCTGATACTTGTAACCAATTAAATCTAATCCCCAATGTGCTCAGCCTCTGTATTCCGTAAATAAATGGCACCACTACCCTCCCAGCTGCCTGAGCCAAAAGGCAAGGGGTCAGCCTTGAATCCTCTCCTTCACCCATGACATCCAATCAATTCCCTAGTCTTAAAACGTCTACCTCAGAAAAAGACCTGGAGCCTCCAGCTCTCTCCATCCCCCGCTACTCCCTTATCCAGGCCGCCATCATCTCTCACACTCTCTCTGCCGGTCTTGCTCCCTCCAGACCTTTCAGCACCCTGTGATCAGAGAATTCTTGCTCAGACTTCAAGGGCTCTTCACTACCCTAGAATTATGTACAAAGGCCTTGGCATAGTATCCAAGGCCCACTGTCATCTAGCCTCAGCCTCCTTCTCTCTAGCTTCATCTCTCGTCACTGCCCCGCCCACCCATGCGCTCCAGCCATGGTGCCTTACGAAAGGTTCCCCCAAAGCATTTTCATTCTCTCACCTCTGGGCTTTTGTACATTCTGTCCCCCTGCCTGATGTTCTCCTCTCCATCGCCCCTTTCTCTGGCTACCTTCTGCTCATCTGTCGCATCTCTGAAGTTTAGACATCGACTCCTCCTGGAAGCCTCCCCAACCTGTGAACTGGATTAGTGCCCCCAAAGGAGTGCTCCCATGGCACCAGCTCTATCATGGTTCTTCTCTGACTTGACCTAAAATCTATTTCCTTGTCTGTCTCCCCCCATTGACCATAAACTCCTTTTGTGACAGGATCTATCATGTTCACTACTGTACTCTCAGCTCCTGGCACAGAGAAGCAGCTCAATACTGAACTAACAAATGAATGAATGAAAATTCAGAGTTAATTACTTCTACTTCAGCACCAAACCCTAAAGAGAAACTATTTAAGGAAACCTAATTCATTCACTCAAATGTTTACTGAGAGCCCAATAAGCACAAGACACAGAGCTTGGAACCACAGGGCCTTAGAACCACAACTATTTCAAAGGTAAAGGTCACCCTCACCTAATCATCTTGGAACTCTTAGGCTACGCTTCCCAGGAACTATATGTTCAGAAAACAAAAATACTAACTTGAACAGAACAAAAATGGGAAACTGGACCGGCTAAGGGCTAGGATTTGGCTTTATTTTAATTATCCACGTCAGGATTCACCTCAGGAATTTAGTGAATTATACTTACAAAGGAGGGATAGTTAGAAGTCCTCAGAGTTTTCTGCCACTTCAGCCAGCCTAAATGGAAGATTCCACAGCCTCTACCAGCAACTTTTCCTAATGCTACCTTTGCAGACCTAAAAATGAGCCTTTCCGCCGTCACTGTGGAGGGTGGAGGGTGGAGGGAGGCAGGCTCAAAGTGCCATCTTCCACCATATATCACAATTAGGCTGCGAGAAAAGTTGGTGGGAAAATTGTGAAAAGAAAACACCCCAAACAACAAACCTATTTTCCTCTGTCCTACTCAGGGACTTTCCTTTGTTCCAGGTTAAATCAAGACCAAACTAAGTTTCAGTGGAGCAATACAAGGCTTTTTGGGAACCTAAACTTAGAAATGACAAACTCAGGTGAGAAAGAAGGGGGAAACGATATGGAAAAAAATTTGGAACATGGTAGTGAGGGAGATTCTGGAAACTCCTTCTATAAAGAATCCATATTCATTTGAGTTCATTCACTCAAAATATTTAGGTAGTACTCAGCATGTGCCAGGCACTGTTTTAACCACCAGGGATATAGCAGCGAATAAAATAAACAATAAGCCTACCTTCATGGAGCTTGTATACTAGCAAAAGGAGAAAGGCAAATAAAATATACAGTATGTTAGACGGCGGTAAAGTATTTTAGATGGTGGTGCTATGGAGAAAAATAAAAGTGGGATGGGGAGGAGCGTGTGACAGGAAGTTGCAATTTAAATAGGTCGGCTAGGAAGTCCTCACCGAGAACGTGTCTTTTAAGCCAAGATTTGAAAGAGGTGAGGGAAAGAACATTAGGACATATGGGGGGGAGAAGAGAAATAGCCTCCAGGCAGAGCCGGAAGTCTGAAGAAAAGCAAGGGCAAAAATCAGCTTCTCTCAGAGGGTTACCAAAGGTGAGCCAGGGATTGACCCAATTAACCTTTTAGGAGAGAGAGAATGGAAAAGAACTCCAAATAACTCTAAAGTATCACCTGCCCCTAGGCTGTCTCCTTTATCCCCCAAAGCGTTCACTCCAGAAAAGGCCTTCAATTTTTCTGATACAACATTCAGAAAACGACAAGAGCTTGGTTGCCTCTCTAGGAGCCAAATGTCCTAATTCACCTAGGCTTGAGAAATACCTAAACCGTGAAACTGAGGCACAGGCCTGGAGTTCAGATAAACCCTTAATCTTCACTCTGCCCTTTGCCAGGTAAGATCTTGCGTGCTGGACACCTGTTTCTTATCCGTAAAAATTAGAATGTTATCTCCCAGAGTTCTGTAACAATTGAAGGAAAGGGCCAGTGCCTGGCAAATGATCTGTACTCAACAAATACTCAATTTCTTCCCTAACTCCCCTCAAAAACAGAATCCAGGATTCCTATCCTTTTCGTTCCGAACCCTGATGCTTTTAAGTTCAGAGGCAAAGGAAAAGGTTAGTCCTGAATGTTCAGCAAGGCCTCAGGAATCCTGTCTCCCGTTACCTCAGGTACCAGATTTTATGCTGTTCTCAGTATAAGAGAGAGAGAGGAAAAAAAACCAAAAACTGGCCTGCGGTGAAGATGCAACAAAGCGGAGTGGAACCAAGTGTCCCTAGGCCTGGGCCTGTCAGTGCCAGGTGATGGTATATGGCCCTTCTGCAGGCGAATCCAGCTTGAAGACACCCGCATGGACAAATACCCTAACTCCCCAAAGCTGACAAACTTCAGCTCAATTAATCGCACTGTACCAGGAATCCAGCGGTCCGGAATCAACGGATGCACTTACAGGAGGGAGTCTCGGAATCTCCACAAGTCCCTCCCACAGCTGAGCCCATGCCCAAACCCAACGGACAGTTTGGGGGTGCCCTCCTCAGATACTCACATCCCCCTTATGCAGCTCTGGCGCCGCAATCTTCACCGGCTCTGTCCTCTTCTTTGGCTTGGGAAGCCCCAGGGGGGGCCCGGCCCCGCCGATAGGGGGGGGCAGACTGAGGCCAGGGCCTCTGGGCGAGGGCAGCCCCAATCCCAGCCCCTCCCCAATTCCCGCCGCTTCAGCCGGGCTCACGCCTGGAGGTGGGGGGAAGCCTCCCAGACCGAAGGGCAAGGAGGGAGGAGGCTGGAGCCGGGGGTCTCCGGTGGGTGTGGGCAGCAACAACGGCGGGGGAAAGGCTGGGGCCAGCATCTGGGGGGACGGAGGCAGCAAGGCCGGACCCTTGGGCGCGGGAAGAGAAGCGAACAAGCCCCCTAAAGTGGGCCCAGGTGTAGGGGCCGCCGCCTCCTCCTCCTCCTCCGGCTCCGGCTCAGCCTCATCCGGCTCACTCTCATCGCTGCTGGCGTAAGCAACCAGCGACATGGCGCCTCCCGCCTTTGGGGCGCCCTTGCCGGCAGACGAGGCCTACTTGACACCGGGGATGTCCGGAGGCCTAGTGGGCCCCGCCAGTCAGCGGAGCGGGGAACCAAAAAGCCCGCCTTCTCCGTACTCTAGGGGTAGCCCCGGTAGAGGCCCATGCCCACAGTTGATTTCCACCGAATAAGCCTTCCCTCTCCACTTAAGCTCCTAGTCCCGGGCAACTACACACAGCTAATGGCCGCCGAGTCACTCCACCTCCTCCTCGTCTCACCAATATACGAACTACAACTCCCAGAAAACACTTTGGCCACAGCACCATTCTCCGCCGCAGGGAGCTCAGCGCAAGGCACGGTGGGAGTTGGAGTCCGAGGAAGGATTAAGGGGTGCGGAGAAAGACAGGAGGTAAACCCGCCTCTGACACGAGGGCTCCTGGGATGAGTAGTTTTTTTGGTCTCCTGACAATTCCTAGGTAACTACAAGCCCCATCAGTCACCGCGGTAGTCACGGAGACGGATAGGAGAGCATTTCGGTACTTGAAGTTCCCTAAAACAGCTGCTTGGGCGCTAAGATTTATGGGAGACGTAGTGCTCTTAGAAACTGCAAGTGAGGTCGGGAATGAGAGGGAGTCTGGGAAGGTGACGGATTGAGGGAAAATAGCTTAAAGGGAAAGAGGTCTGTAAATGAACTGATGAAGCTTCCGAGGCCACTGAAACCCCGAGTTGGAATAAAACACCCCAAGAAGAGCCAGGGCCCGAGACACCTGTACGGAATTGGGCTGCGAGCCAGAAAGAAGCAAGACTTCAGGCCTAATTAAAAACATCTGAGGGGCTCCCCTGGTGGTGCAGTGGTTAAGAATCCGCCTGCCAATGCAGGGGACACGGGTTCGAGCTCTGGTCCGGGAAGATCCCACATGCCGCAGAGCAACTAAGCCCATGCGCCACAACTACTGAGCCTGCTCTCTAGAGCCCGGGAGCCACAACTACTGAGCCCGCGCGGTACAACTACTGAAGCCCGCGTGCCTAGAGCCTGTGCTCTGCAATGAGAGGCCCGTGCACCGCAACGAAGAGTAGCGCCCACTTGCCGCAACTAGAGAAAGCCTGCGCACAGCAACGAAGACCCAATGCAGCCAAAAATAAATATAATTAATTAATTAATTAAAAAAAAAATCTGAGAGCTGAAATAAATGTGACATAAGAGGGAGTAAGTGATCTCCCTCACCTTGACCAAGGTGCATATCCAGGAGCACACCTAGCCCTTCCAACCTGGGTCCTGACTGCTCTTTGCAGTGAGACAGAAAGATGGGCAGGGCCCTGGAAGGCAGAGCCTGGCACTTGAGGTTAATCCCTTCCCCTCAGCCCAGTGGTTTAAGGGGGCCAGGTACATCTGAGCCCCCTTCACAGATCTGAGGCATCACCTGAGTCCATCTCTATGCATATGTCCTTTGTATCTGTGTGTCCGTGCCTGGTATTCATGTGACTTTGTGTGTGACCTTGTTAATCTGTCTCTGTGAGTGCCTCTTATATCCATCCATGTTTCTGTGTGTCCTTTTCCAGCTCACATATGTCTGCCCGTGATTCTGCAGCTGTCCTTCCCTGTCTGCCTGTAATTTTGTGTCCTTTTCTTTATTCATCTTTGCCCCTTCCTGTCTGCCTGTGACTGGGTGCCCTCTACTTGTCAACTCTGTGCATGTCCTGTATATGCCAAACCACCTCTGTGTGGGCTCTATCTCCCTATTCCCAGAGCAGAAGGCTCTACTGAGCTCAGCCCGTAAAGACTGTTGAGGTTTGGGGAGGAGGCTACAGAGGAAGATGGAAAGGATGACAAGGGGGGCGATGATGATGGCAACAACAGAGAGGGACAGTGAAAGCCCAAGCGTGAATTCTCCATCAGACAGGCCTGCTATGGCCCCCTCCTCCCCACCTTCTCCATGTGTCTAAATCTCACCCTGCCTTCACCAACAAACTCATATGTTGCCTTCTCCATCTGTTTGCTTAAATCTGTTTGCTCCCTGCTCTGGATGCCCAGAGCATTTTTTCTGCCCACCAATTCTTAAACTTTATTGTGCCTAAGATCACTGGGAAAACTTCTTAAAAATGCAAATTTCTGAATTCCAGCCTAAGAGATTCCTCTTCAGTAAGTGTGGGGTGGGGCCCAGAAGTCTGAATTTTTAAGAAACTCCTCAGTTGATTGCAAAGCAGGTGCACTGAGAACCGCGTTGAGAAACTAGACCTGCCAGTCCTCCCTCGCAGCTGGTATGCTTTGCACAGTGCTGACTTCTAATACCACCTTTTCGAATCTAGGTTCCCCAACCTACTTTCTGGTGACTTTGGACAGTCACTTCTCTGAGTCTCACTTTCCTCCTTTGAAAAATGGTTAGAGTATGAAGGGACCCTACCCTACTTCTGTGAGAAACATCTGATATTAACACACAGTGAAATGATTTAGAACCCTAAGAGAACGGGAAACTTTCAAAGGGAAATGACTATCCTTGTTCCTGGTCAACACATCGTGCTGCCCTGCAGTGAAGAGACACCCCAAAAGGGCAGAGATCTTTTTGACAAACATTTTCTAAGCAGGGTCCTCTTACTGTAAGGATTAATGATTTACCTTAATAGGTAGATACCCTGCCCTTGAAAGGTTGTTTTCGTGCAAGAAATTGAAAATAGAAACTTTAGGACAAGGATGGGAAGGGGATTGATTTCTTACTGCTTACTCCTTTATACCTTTAGAAATTTGTAACTTGTGCATGTATTACCTATTCAAAAGTAGTAATAACAGTTATAAAGTCTTCCATTAAAGACAGTGAATAGAATAGACAAATCTAATTTGGTTCCCTCCTGAAATTCTACTAAAACTTCAATTAAAGGAATTTTTTTAAGGCGTTAAAGATCATTTTGAAAAGATTTAAACCCACAAAGATGGGGACATGAGAAAAGGAGATCACAGAAACAACATTTGGAAGGTGGAGAGCAAGAGGCATCAATGGTACTGACTTGGCATATCCAAGAGAGCCAAGAAGCAAGCTGGCCTTGGGGAATGGTGAAAATGAATCTGAAGTATCTGTGGAAACCTCAAAGGGCTCAGGATTGGTGGCATCAAGTACCTCCAGAAGTAAATGAGAAGGGAAGGGAGCAAAAGTGAGGGATGGTTACAAGCTGGTTAACAAACAGTTAGATCCCTAAATCCCCTCCCCCACTTCATGCTAGTGGAAGACTGCCTCTCCCCAATCCCAGAAAAAATAAAGGGTTTTTGTTTTTGTTTTTTTCCAGAGGGAACAAAACAGAGGGTTTCTGCTATGGGGAAAACCAGGCACAGTCAAGGGCAGAGGTATTTTACAGAAATCAAAGGAATTAAAGCAATATGCACATGGAATACTGAGACCCCAGACCTATTTCTCCAGAAGACTGGCCGCCGGCCTTTACCCTAAAGGCTAGATGCTGAGAAAAATCTCCACAGGAAAATGTGTTCAGCCCAAGAGGAAAGATCTATGGAATCCCACATCAGAGATTCCCCCTACAAATTTCCCAGCCAGATACCCTCACATCAAGTTCTCAGTTGAGAAGCCCCAACCACATGCCCATAGGTACAAGATGTCTTTTTAGTCCTTCACTCTTTTTTAAGTCCCTCACTCTTAAACATGAGCAGGCACTCTGACATGGATGATAGAGACAAAACAAACAAGTAAAAATAGAGAAAGTGCAGGGAGAAGAAAACTTCCAAAACCTATCAATTTTCTCAAGTAAGTAAGAGAAAATACTGTATACATGAAACAAGAACAGAATGCCATAAAAAAGTAACAAGCAGAAAATAAAATAGAGCTCTTGAGAAATCAAAATATAAGCACACAAATAAAATTCTCACTAGAAGAGTTGGAAAAGTTCAGAAAATCAGAGAACCAGCCCAGAAAGTCTAATATCTGAATAATAAGAGTTCCAAAAAAAGAGACAACAGAAAAAAAACAGAGGGAAGGAAATCGTCAAAGGAATAATTACAGAAAACTTCCCAGAACTGAAGGACAAGTGTTTGTTTTCAGATTGAAAGGGCCTACCCACTGCTCAGCATAATGGATAAAAAGGGATCCACACCAATATGAAATTTCAGAACACTGAAGACAAAGAGAAGATCCTGAAAGTTCCCAAAGAAAAGAAACAGATCTCTTAAAATGGATCAGGACAGGGACTTCCCTGGTGGTGCCGTGGTTAAGAATCTGCCTGCCGGGCTTCCCTGGTGGCGCAGTGGTTGAGAATCTGCCTGCCAATGCAGGGGACACGAGTTCGAGCCCTGGTCTGGGAAGATCCCACATGCCGCAGAGCAACTAGGCCCGTGAGCCACAACTACTGAGCCTGCGCCCCTGAAGCCTGTGCTCCGCAACAAGAGAGGCCATGATAGTGAGAGGCCCACGCACCGCGATGAAGAGTGGCCCCCGCTCGCCACAACTAGAGAAAGCCCTCGCACAGAAACAAAGACCCAACACAGCCATAAATAAAAAACAAAACAAAACAAAAAAAAAAGAATCTGCCTGCCAATGCAGGGGACACGGGTTTGAGCCCTGGTCCAGGAAGATCCCACATGCCGCAGAGCAACTAAGCCTGTGCACCGCAACTACTGAGCCTGTGCTCTAGAGCCCATGGACCACAACTACTGAGCCCACATGCCACAACTACTGAAGCCTGCGCGCCTAGAGCCTGTGCTCCGCAACAAGAGAAGCCACTGCAATGAGAAGCCCGTGCACCACAACGGAGAGTAGTCCCTGTTCACCGCAACTAGAGAAAGCCTGTGCACAGCAGTGACGACCCAACACAGCCAAAAATAATAAATAAATAAATAAATAAATATGCTGCAAAAAAAACCCCAAAAACAAAACAACAACAAAATGGATCAGGATAGAATGTGCAAGGGCTTCAAAAATCCAGAGGAAAAATATTTCCAACCTAGAATTCAACACCAAGCCAAACTATCAATCAAGTGGGAGGGTAGAATAAAGACATTTTCAGACGTAGAAGTTCTCCAAAATTTTCCATTCTAAGCACCTTTACTCAGGAAGCTACCAGAAGATGTGCTCTATCAAAAAAAAAAAAGGGGGGGGGGAGGGGAGATTAACCATGAAAAATAAACACCTAGGATTTAGAAAATACAGGAGAGGGCTGAAGGGAATCCCCAGGATGCTTGGGAAGGGAGATTCCAGGAGGAAAGCTGGAGACCAGACTACTCACTGCCAGCCACCTATTCATCTTCAAACCTACGCCTTGCCCCCAACACTCCCTCAGGGCCTGGCACAGCACCTACCAATGCCCTAGGAATATATGTGGGAGTGAATGAATGAAGCTTCAAGCCCGTGGCAATGTGGTGGCAGAAATGGTGGCCTTTCAGTACCTCCATTGCCATCTGTGCCCACAGAAGCCATAATCAGCTTCCTCCAGCAGAGCCAAAACTACTGCTCTCTCTCCCTCGGTGGTGGGGAGGAGGGGCGAGGGGCAGAGAAACCACTAGGGCTCAATCATATCATTCCAGAAAAGGGCCCTTGGCCCCTCCTCACCCAGGCACCTCCCAGGCTCCTCTCCTCCCTCGGCCTCTGTTCCTGGTGTCTCAGAGCAATGCCCTTGGTGGGAGAGGGCTGAAAAGTGTGGTCAGACACGATCAGAGCCACAGCAATTCTGTCAGCCTGACTCTGGTCCCAGACCTCATTCCTTTAAGTCTCAGGGACCAAGGGGAAAGCAGACAGACCTGGGGTTTGTGGCTGTACACAATGGAGGCTTCTCATTCAACCTTAGATGCCCCTGTCTATAATTAGCAAGGTTACTTCCAGCACTACTTGTCAGCAAACTCCTGCAAATAATGTTGCTGTGAATGACCTTTTTCATCTTGCAAATGGGAGAGAAAAATGGTGAGGATCCTCACCCATGAAAGAGATGAAATGGTACAGTTTTATTCACTACAGCATTATTGGTATTATCAAAAGAAAGGACAATACCTAAACATCCATCTACAGGGGACTGATTATATCATTTATGACACAGAAATGTTGTGAACTATTATGCAATCATTAAAATGAATGGGGCCAATCCTTGTGTACTGAAATGGAAGGAGTCCCAAGATATATTGTTAAGTAAAAGGTAGTAAAGTGCAGAACAGTGTATATGAGATGCTACAATTTGTGTAAAGGAAATAGATAGCTCTGCATTTGCTTGAAAATTATATAGAGAGAATATTACTAGAAGAATACATACAAATTGGTAAATTTTTGCCTCTTAGAAGAAAATTGGGGTGGCAAGGGATAGGGAGGGGTAACATGAGATGACTTTTCACTAAATTATCTTCTTGACTTTCTAAATTTTGTATCATATACACATATTAATTACATATACAAAAATTAAGCTGAGTTTTTTTAAATGGCATCTACAACTCATGGGGATCTTGAGATGCTCTGACTCCTTCCTGGTCTATGAAGGCTGAAGTTCTCTCCCTGAGGGCTAAGGAGCCAAGGAGCCGTTGCCACCATAATTCTTGGAAGAGCGGAGAAGAGAACCCAGGAATACAGTTTCCCGGGAGCTTTCATAGCCCCTTCCACATGTGGGGTCACACGCCCCTCAGCAGAGACTACTGCTGTATCCTCTCCATAACCTGGCAACTCCAAGCCACTCTACACCCATGCTGCCTCCAAATGAAGCTTCTAGAAGTTCACCTCTGCTCATGTTTCTCTCTTGCCTAAACACTTTAACAGCTTCCACTGTCAACCAATTAAATCTAAACTCTGGGGAGTCTGGCCCAGGCATTAGTATTTTTTAATTCTTCAAGTGACTCTAATGTACAGCTCAAATGGAAAGCCATGGCCTTGGAACAGTGCTGTCCAACAGAACTTTCTGAGCTAATGGAAATGTTCTGTATCTGCTCTGTCCAATACAGTAGCCAATAGCCACATGAGGCCACTGAATACTTAAAGAGTGGCTCATATGACTGAAGAAGGGAATATTTAGTTTTAATTAATTTACATTTAAATAGTCAGATATGTTAAAAGAATAGCTTTAGAGAATGAATCCAATGATTCTCACTTTTTAAAAAACAGAATCCAGGAGTTCCCTGGTGGCCTAGTGGTTAGGATTCCGGGCTTTCACTGCTGTGGCCCAGGTTCAGTCCCTGGTTGGGGAAGTGAGATCCCGCAAGCTGCATGGTGGCCAAAAAAATTAAATAATAAATAAAAATAGAATCCTCTTTAAAAAAAATATTTTTCTTATACAGGATATTATACATACAGAAGAGTTATAAAACATAAGCACTTTTAAGAAAGATAGCTAAGGGAATTCCCTGGTGGTCCAGTGGTTAGGACACCGCATTCTCACCGCCAAGGGCCTGGGTTCAATCCCTGGTCCGGGAACTAAGATCCCACAAGCCTGTTCTAAGCACCTGTTCTAAGCCTGTTCTCAACATCCCCCTTTACAGATGGAAAACTGAGGCACAGAAAGGTTGAGTAACTTGTGTCTGGTCACACGGTTGGTAAGTGGTGGAGTGGGACTCAAACGCAGGTAAATGGGTTCCCAAGCCCATGTGAACACCCACATTCATTGTAGTAGTGCCAGCTTTACCAGCACATAAGGCTAGTACCTAGAAGCTCACTGCAAAGTAACCCATTTTCTTGAACTAAATATTACTCAATCTAATCTGATAAATACAGTGATAACTGATTTTATCAAGCATTTACATAGAAGACAAGACATAGAAACTGAAACTCACCCATTCCACAGACATGCAAACAGAGACTGGGGGCAGTGAAGTAGGTTTCCTAAAGCAATACAGTGTGTCACGGTGGTAGAGCAGGTACTTAGACCCTGTTATCTCTGACTCTTAACCACTCTGACTCCTTGTAAAATGCATAAAAGCATGAATGCTTTTTTATTTTGGGAGGCACCAGTGACAGGGGCCAATGGAGGCGGTTTTGAAAACCACTGGTCTAAACTACCCATCCTTCTCTCCTCCATTTTCCAGAAGGGGTAACCAGGCCCAAGAAGTAGTAATGGGAGCAGGTCACACAGCGTTGAGGGCTGGGACCGGAGCCAAACCCCTCGACTCTCTCTTAGGAGTTAAAGGGAAGGAAGCTGACATTTCCTTTGAACCTAATGAGCAGGTAAGGTTTTCACTCAGATGATCTCCTTTTCACTTTACAACCACACCATAAGGGTAGCTATTTGTATTAGTATTTTTGCAGTGGAAGAAAATTTTGTTTAGAAATTCTAGTTAAGTCATTTGCTAAAAGCAAGTTTCAAACAAACACAGATTGTTTCCACTAGACCACATTGCCCCTGCCTCTAGTACAACCCAACTGCTGTGCCAGTTCCTCCTTCTTCCTGACATGGACAGAAAGAAAGAAGTCCGCCACCATCTTCCCTGACCTTGCTCCTCCAGACTCGCTTCAGAACCCTAGAGCCAGATCTGCACCCTCAAGCCTTCTCT
Source organism: Balaenoptera ricei (assembly GCF_028023285.1). Taxonomy (NCBI): domain Eukaryota; kingdom Metazoa; phylum Chordata; class Mammalia; order Artiodactyla; family Balaenopteridae; genus Balaenoptera; species Balaenoptera ricei. The sequence continues at coordinate 114,313,016 of NC_082639.1, read as the reverse complement.
GCTCTAGGGCCCCAAGTCCACTGTCTGTCTTGACCTCCCTCCCACACAAATGTAGAATCAAGCACCAGCATCAAAGGAATCATTTCACTGAGACATCTGTGAATTGGTTCCAAGCTGGACTAGCAATCGGGGGCCTGTGACGGACTGTTTTAGACCTTACTAATCAAATGGAGGTCCAAAGCAGCAGCACCTTGGGTGATGAAATAGAAATGTGGGCACCCCACACCTACTGAGTTAGAATCTGCTTTCTAAGAGGATCCCCAGGTGATTCATTTGCACATTAAAGTCTGCAAAGTGCTAAGTTAGACCTGAATCCCAGGGGAAGCAGGTTTATGCCCGCCCATGTAACTGACCCTCTGTGGCTCTTGGCTTGGTTGTTAGGGGCAGCTGTGAATTGGTTGATGATGTTATTGTAAGGAGAACTTGGATATTAAATTGCAACCAAGGCCTGGGAGATTACTGCAACAAAGGGAACCTTGGTTGTTTTATTGCAACCAGCATCTGCATGGCAGACTGAATGACAGGCCCAAGAGATTTGTTGCAAAAAGAATTTAAGAAGCCTTATTGCCATCTCCATGCAACAAAGTGGAGAAATGGATAGGAGTCTTTGGTTTAAACTAAATTGGGGTGTGCTAAATTGGAAAATAGTTGAAAAAACATGTTTGTTGCACTGAAATGGCATATTTATAATACTGGCCTGAACACTAAATAAAGGAAACCAATTGTGACACTGGATTTACTGAAACATTTCTAAGAACTTGTGACAAGATTCTCTCCTAACAACAATAAGAACAACAAAGAAGGGTATTAGCCTGACAGAATCTGGACTATCACACTGACTGCATTTCAAACTGGAATGCATGGTAGAGTAAACACCAACTGGGATCTAGCTGCTCTGTTGCAACAAGTTTGGATTTGCTATTGAAACAAATCGACAAGTCTGTGGCTGAGGGCATGCATGAGGACCTTGCAGAGTGCCCCGCTGTGCCAGCAGCCTGGGGCCTGGAGTGCCTGTGGACAGGGCCAGAGGACTCCTATCACAAGGTGGGATTATGCTGAGAGGCCACATTTTATAAAAGCAAAAATTGTGAAATGCATTGCCATGGACATAAGGACAACCAACTGATATGAAGGTCTGTAGGGAGCAAGATCAGGCCTCGGCTAATGATAAGCAGCCCTTCCATGTCTGTGATGTTGGCAGGAAAGTAATGTGATCCCATCTCACAGTTGAAGAAACTGAGGCTCAGGGAGACGTTCAGGGGGTAGCCCAAGTTCTCATGACTAGTGAACAGCAGGGTAGGATGTGCATCTGGGCCTTTTGGCTTCATCCTGCACTTCTTTTTCAGGGAGACTGCATATGCTTTGAAGTAGGATCAGGAAACTTGGAAGAAAAACACACATATTTTATCTCTTCAAACCTAGAATATTTTGTTGCAAAATTTTAAGGATCTGGACATACTATAACTTAAGATCCAAACAGCTTATTTCTAAGTTACCATAGGTGTCTGGAATTTCGGCAAACCCAAGATCAGCAGAGTGACAGCAAATCAAAGATGTAATTACGGCAAAGTCTTGTTTGGCTTAATGGTAAGCGACGTGAATTCAAGTTTTGGCTCTATCAGTTCTTAACATATAACCTAGTCTAAAATGTAGTCTCCGGAATCCGGCAAGATCACATTCGTCCTTTAAGGCCCAACTCAAAAGTCACCACTTTGTGAAGCCTTCCCAGATTTTCCCCCACTCTCACCGCCCCAAGAGAGCTAGTGACTTCACGTTTTATCGATGGTTTGGGATTTACTGGCATTCTACTGTCTCTTCCCACTAGAACAGAGCTCATCTGTGAGGGCTTAACTGGTGGTAAAGCCCAGATCTCTTTTGCCAGGAAGTAGCAGAGAACCGAGACCTGTCTAATGCACATGGAACGTGGCCACTTTGTGCCACAACCCCTCCGAAGCTTCCTCGATACCGAATTCCACAAAGGCCGTCGTAGGGCGCAGTCCCCGACGTTTCAGGAGCCACCCCACAGACTGTAAGCACGTCGAGGTCCAGGCCAAACCTCTGTGCGCTCAGGGGCGCGGTGCCCAGCCCTCGCCCCGGCGCCCAGCACGCTGCCATGCACTGGGTGCCGAGCAAACATTCGTGGATAGGGATGGAGCCGAGGGCAGGGAGACACTGCGCCTAAACGTCGACAGTTGGCAGCGCCGAAGCCGCAGTTGGGAGCGACCCGCGGGGCCGGGGGAGGGGCGCCAGGCCGCTCCGTCCTGCCGGGCGCCAGCTCCTCCCGGGCGGGCGGGCACCCACCGACAGCGGGCACACAAAGCCTACTCGGCTTGCTCGGCAATCGGCTCTTCACGCCTGTGTCGCCGCGCACCGCCAGGCGGCTCCAGGTTGGGCGCCGGGCAGTGGCAGGCACAGGGCGTCAAGAAGCCGCACTCATCAAACCGCCGCGGGAGGGAGCGCGGAGGAGGGAGGAGGAGGAGTGAGAAAGGGAGGAGGGAGGAGGAGGAGTGGGGACCGGGAGGGGGGTGGAGGAAGAGGCCTCGCGCAGCGGAGGGAGCAATTGAATTTCAAACACAAACAACTGCACGAGCGCGCACCCATCGCGCCGGAGCGTTGCCCCGGATCCGCGCCCGCCCCGTCCGTGCGGCGCGCGGGCGGAGACGCCGTGGCCGCGCCGGAGCCCGGGCCGGGGGCCACCATCGAGGCGGGGGCCGCGCGAGGGCCGGAGCGGAGCGGCGCCGCCACCGCCGCACGCGCAAACTTGGGCTCGCGCTTTCCGGCCCGGCGCGGAGCCCGGGGCGCCCGGAGCCCCGCCATGTCGCGATCCAACCGACAGAAGGAGTACAAATGCGGGGACCTGGTGTTCGCCAAGATGAAGGGCTACCCACACTGGCCGGCCCGGGTGAGCAGGGCGGCCCGCCGCCCCCTATCCACCTCCAGACTTGGGTTGCATAACACCCGGGAGGGCAAGAGCGCTCCGCGCGGAGGGGGTGGGGGTGTGGGGCGTCTGAGTCCCCGAATCTTTCCCGAGCGACTCAAGCCCACCCGCCGGTTATATAATGGTGGAGGCGGGGTGGTGGGGGTGGTGGCGGCGGCAGCGGCGAACACCTGGCCACACGGCGTCCGCGCGTGGTGGCGTGTGCGCGGCGTGGGGATCTGAGGGCGCCGGTCACTTCCCGGCCCCCGGCTCCGCGTGCTCAGTTCCGCCCCCAGCCCCCATACTCCCAGCGGTTTCGGGCGCGCTGCCTGGGTTTGGGCCAGCAGTGTAACTCCTCCCACCCACCCCCCCAGGCGCCACCGCTACCCCCTTCAGGGACCCCTTCAGGGACCCCCAGTTTCTTCACTGATTGTTACCCCCAGTTGAAACTCTCCTCTTCCTAGATTAGATGGTTAAGAAGGATCTCAGCCCTGAAAGGCTAGATGGAGGCGGAGTTCGCTTCTAGAAAACTTTGGTTTGGGGCATCCGTAAGAGGTCTGAAGTTGGGAGGGTCGAGGAATCGTTGGGGGGCGGCAGAAGAGGGGATCCGTCTAGCTTGGAAATTACCGGCTAGTACCCTTCACTCCTCAGCCCCACAAAAATATTTCTTCGTATGCTGCCGACTCAGACTGGGGACTGAGGGTGGCAGAGCCCTTGTTGGGATTGGGAAGTCCAGTCCAGACTGCCCTGCCTCTCAGTGGAGGTGGGGGGAACCCGAGTTGCTTCTCCTCCCCATTTCTGAGCCTCTCCCGCCAGAACGGCCCAGTCTGCCATGTGGTTGATTCAGCCCGCCAATGTGAGGCGCCCACCCTCCCCACCCCCCGCCAGCACCTGGCCAGGTGGGAGGGTGGGGCCCAAATGCCCAGCCTGGCGCATTCATCATGTTTCCCCTAAGAACTGAGACAGGTGAAGTAAGGAGTAAGGGAGGTTGCCAGAGGGTGCTGGAGGAGGTTGGGGGTGTCACAGGGCACAGTGTCTCTGGCACTTTATTTCAACGTTGGTGTAGAGAGAGGCCTTTGGTATCGGCCCTAGAGTACAGGACTCCTGTAGAGTGTAATCCAAGGGCAGAGAGGAGTAGAGGGAGTCTTCTGGACAAGGGGGCCAAATGCAAAACTGCCTTATGGCTGTGGGTTGCTCTTTTCCACATGAGTCTGTGTCTTCATCTGGGCCAGACCCTGCTCTGAGCTTGGGAAGTTGCCCCAGGCTCCCTTGGGTCCTGTTCAGAGTGTCCAGACCAACTTTAGGGCCACTCCGAGAAAGTCCAGGAGACCCTTCCTCACTCAGTACCCTCTCCTGAGGAATATACCTAATCCCATATGCCTTGAGCTCCTTGTTCCCTGAAACTTCTAGATGTCTGGCCTCTGGAACGGGAGTGAAGTACAGAGTGAAGCAGGGCTCTCCCAGCCTCCAGGGCCTCCTAGGGGACTTGGGTTTGGGGGGTGGGGGGCAATGTGAGGAAGCAGCCACAGACAGCCTTGTGTGTGCATGTGTGTATGTGGTGTGTGAACACTCATGTACTTTACCCTGCACCTTTGATCCATCTGGCTTCTTGGTCCAGATGCCAAGGTTCTGGTGGGCCGGGCAAGAACTGAACACAGGTCTCTACTGCTCCTACCTCCTGGGGGTGGGACAAAGTCCAGAGACTGGGGAGGGGGCTCAGCTGGAATGGGGGTCGTAGGGAACCCCTTCAGGCTGCAGGGAAGAGAGAAAGGGGGGCCCATGCAGACCCACACTGGCCCCTGTGAAGAAGACCTTCAGGTTTCTGGTAGCCTTTGGAGTGAGGGCAGCGCCTGGGACTGGGGATGCTGTCCATTTCCTCTGTTCACCCTGGGCCTCCAGGACAGAAGGGCAGGACAGGGAGGCAGTCTCTTGCTCTGTTGAGGCCTGGGCCCTTTAGATAAAGTTCGGGTTCGGGGAGGGAGATCAGACTGGATCCCAAAGAGATAGGACCCCACCCTTTGCCTGTGCTCTGGGTCTTGATTCTGAAAATTGGAGGGAGTGGTACACCCAAGGTTGTTATCTTCCAAATACATTCTCCTTGAGCACCGAAAGAGCAGACAAATCTGAGTCTCCTCACCATCCTTGGGTGCTGTCTTAGTCTTTTGAGTGGCAGAGCCTGACGGGGCCTGGCTCCTCCTGAGATGGAGGAGGAGTAGGGGGGCCTTGCTGACTGCTCCATCTAATAGGCAACCAGAGTCCTCAGCCATGGTGAAGGCCACTGTGTGGGCTTTCCTTCCTCAGCCCCTGCTTCTGGGGAGGATGGCTGACTCTGGGTGAGACTGGAACAGCCCAGTGCTTGGAGAGTTCAGCCAGAGGGACCACGTGGTAGGCACGACCTGCCTGGAAGGATGGTGTGACTCCATCTTAACCTTCTCCTTTCCTCTTCCTCCTGCCTGACTTCCTGGGGGATCTCCAAGCACTTAACAGTTAGCCTCCAAGACTCAGGGATTTTCCCCCTTAGGTTCCTTCCTCCTCTCTCCACTTCCTGTTTCACAGTCCCAGAAAACCTGAGCAGCCAGAGGGCCTCGCCCATCTGTCCTCCCTCTGCCCTTCCCCCACATCCAGGCACCACCTTCTCTTTTCTGCCTCTTGGGCTTGCCACACTTTCCTGGCCCCAACTGTCTCCTGCCCCAGATTTTACGATTCCTGGGTCAGGTTGGGCCTGGGCCTTGGGTGTGGTGGTCAGAACCCTGGCTGGCAGTCAGGGTGGGCTTAACCTTCTCTGCTGCCTTTCTATGTGCTGAGCTGGCGCCCCTGGGCCTGGATTTGGTATGAGGCTGGGGGAGAGGTGTTCAGTCCTCTCTCCCCACTCCTCATCTGGGTACTTCAGGCCTTAGAAGGTGTCCTGGGCTCTGGGAGGATGGGACTTCTTGTGCTCAGGCCTGTGTGATGGAATGAGGCACATGCAGAGGGCAGAGGGCCGGGGGAGGGGGGGTGGTGGGAGTGGATGAGCCCCAGCCGAGGGGAAGTAACTTGCCAGGATTCCTGGAACGGCTGAGAAGTAGCAGAGCCCCCTCCCCTGTTGGCCAGTGGAGGAGGTGCAGTGGGGTACCCAGCACTCATCTGGCCCCACCCTGACCCACTTAGCTTTGACTCACTTGTCCTGAGTCACAACCTGGATATAAAGGCACCACCTGGGAGACACATGTCTGTATTGGGAGTACAGGCCTCCCCTGAGACCTCATATCCTCTACGTCGTCGTCGTCGACGAAGAACCTCCCTTCACTTCCAAATGCAGAAAGACATTTCCTTTGTGGCTTGAAGGATGAAGGGTCCACTAGAGAAGGAATGTCTCCCCTTTTTGGGGTGAGGGGTTGGGAATTCCATTAAGTAAAAAGAGCACGCCTCTCCTGGCCCTTCCCCCTCGGGTGCCTACACTCGAGGTGAGGTGGGATTGGGGTGGCTTTATGCTTTGGAGGTAGATGCCCATCTGCCCAGGCCCCTGGCCTCCCTCTTTCCTCTCGACCTACCCTTTATCTGGCTAGAAGTCAGCAGGGCGGGTATATCTGGTGTGTCCCGTTCTGTCTATTTTTAATTCCCATCCATTCTTTGGTTTCTCCCCCGCCCCTGAGGCTGGGCAGCTGGTGGCCTCCTGGATCCCCTGTCACAGCGTTCAGCTACCTCTCTTTGAGTTTGCTTCCCACGGGAAAGAGACTGATGGGCAGAGCGCTGCTTTGCCTGGTCTGAGCTCCTTGAGAGGACCTCATGTCTCCTGTTTCTCACCCCTTCACTCACCAACCCCCTTTCCTGAGCCTCAGTTTCTCCCTTTTCATCACATGTTTCCTACAAGCCTGTTAATGTCCTGGCTCAAGTGTGGCACTAAAAATGCAGAGCCCAGAGTAGTTCCCAGCTGGGACCCTTAGATATTCCCCCCCAGCCCCCCACCCCCTGCCCTCTTTCCTGGTGCACAAAGATCCACCAAGAAGAGGCCTAGGAAAGAGCTTTTGCTATTATTGTCCTATGCCTGTCTCCTGGGATCTCTAAGCCCTGGAGCCCCTCATTTTATTTTTTGCTTCCCCCGCTGAGAGGAGGGTGGGGAGCTAGCAACAGGACCCAGGTATCCTGGCAGAGGACTGGCTCCTCCTTTGCCCACACCCCAGCTCTGGCTTCCTGAGAAGGGCCCCCAGCCCTCAGCCCTAGCTGTGGTTTCAGGCACAGCCAGGGACCCAGGTGCCAGACTCCAGGCTTGGGGGTGGGGTGTGTGTTAGTGTCCCCTCCTCCCCAATCTGGAGAGAGGGCCTGGGGGGGAGGGGCAGTCACATTCCTGGTTGCTGAGTGGCCCCGGGGGCGGGGTTGGGTTGTCATGGCGATGGGGATTGAGCTGGGGTGGGGGACAGCGTGCCTTTCCACCCCCAGCTCTCACACCCCAGTGTCTCCCGGTTGTGGGGAGGGCCCAGTTTGTGCTGGGCCTTCCTGGGGGGGAGGGGCTGGACCTCTGTCCCCAGAGGCCACAGGGCAAGGGGGGAGGTGCTCAGGAGCTTGAAGACTCCATGTCTGGAGCAAGATGCCCCTCAGATTCTTGCTCAGGTTCCACCCCATCTCCTGGGTGTGTCTCAGCTTATTTCCATCCACCTAGCCTCCCTGTCTCCCCAGGCCCCCAGTCAGGCACTCTGTCCTAGTCTCTGTGTGTTTAATCACTGCCTTGGCCTGCCTGTCTCTTTCCTATCTGCACCCCGGGCCCCAGCCAACATGGCCACCTGGCCTCTGTCCGGTGGGAAGCCCGGCCGCTAGGGCTGCTGCAAGTGTTGCTGGGAGTTGTAGTCCTCTTCCCCCGTCCCCCACACCCCCTCCCCCCCAGCTCAGCTTGGCCTGGGCTTCCAGGGCCTGATCTGGGAGAGGCTATCTGGGCCACTGCCTCTCACCGTTTCCCTGACGGACCTCGGCACCTTCTCCACCACACCATCCCTTATGCCCCCAGGACATTTGAGGCAGAGGATCAAGTCAGGAGCTCTAGTTCTGAAATCTGGCCCTCACTAACTTGTCCTGTCATCTTGGGCAAATCACTTTTCTTTTCTGGGCCTCAGTTTCCTTGTCTGTAAAATGAGAGAGTCTGACTGCATCACATGACTTTCAAAGAGTTCCCCAGAAGTCTTTTGGAGCTGCTGCTGATGGGGGATATTGAATAGGCAGCCCCTTGGCCTCACCTCTCCACTTCAGTCAGAGCAGGCTGCTTTTGTCTGTTTCACAGAGTCATTCAGCATATCTTCACTGTGCACCCACTGGGTGCTAGGCACCGTGCTGGACTTACAAACAGACCTCTCTGTTCTCGGGGCAGGTATAGTCCACGTAGACATTAATCAAATGGTAATATGAAGAACCGTAAAATTGGAATTGTGAAAAGCACTGTGAAGGAGAGGTGCTGAGAGTTTTATCTGGGAAGCCGACCAGGTTGGGAGAGATGGGGAAGCTTTCTGGAGGAAGTGATGATGGGGCTGAGGTTGGAAGGCTGATCAGGAGTTCGTATAGGAGACTGAAAGGTCAGTGTGGCTGGAGCAGAGAGCAGAAGGGCAGTGTGATGGGGAGAGGTTGATGATAGCAAGCACGTACGCGGGACGTACTCCGTTATGGTCATTTAATCCTTACAGCGCTATGGCTTAAGTACTATGACCATCTCCATTTTATAGTTGAGAAAATTGAGGTTCTGTCAGTTGCCCAAGCTCATACAAATACTGTTGGCAGCATTGGAATTCAGACCTTGACATCACGGAGAACGGTGAACAGGTGGGCCCTAGAGTCCTGAGAAGCCACCGAAAGGTTTCTAGCAGGGGGAATGGAATGCTCAGACCCGCACTTGGAAAGGCCCCCTCTGGCTGCAGTGTGGAGAATGGCTTGTAGTGGGGCAAGAATGGAGGCTGAGAGAAGAGAGGGAGGCTGTGGCTTTAGTCCAGGCAAGAGGGGACGGTGGTTGGACCAGAGTGACGGCAAAGACGTGGAGCTTTATGGACAGGATCTGTTTACGGATGCTGTTTGGTTTGTGAAAGAGAGGCGGGGATCCTGCTGGGCTTTTATGCCTGACTTCTCTTGAACAAAGTTACACTGCTAAAAATGGTTCAGAAACCCCTTTGGTGAACTCCTGGGTCCCTCTCAGTCTTGAGTTTTCACAGATGTGCCTTAGAGATCAGCCCCTTAACCCCTACCCTCCGGCCCCAAATTCGTGACCTCAAGACTCCAGCTCACGCTCACTTTACTCATCTTGCTCTCAGATTGACGAGATGCCTGAGGCTGCCGTGAAGTCAACAGCCAACAAATACCAAGTCTTTTTTTTCGGGACACACGAGACGTGAGTGAGGGGGCAGAGGTGGGGAGGGCCACGGGGGGACCACTTTGGGGAAAGAGCAGTGGTGACGGCACGCCTTCCCTATCGGGCTGCGCAGCTCAGATGCAGTGAGGGACTCGAGAGCACAGTCTCCCATCTCTCACCAGGGCATTCCTGGGCCCCAAAGACCTCTTCCCTTACGAGGAGTCCAAGGAGAAGTTTGGCAAGCCCAACAAACGGAAAGGGTTCAGCGAGGGGCTGTGGGAGATCGAGAACAACCCTACCGTCAAGGCTTCTGGCTACCAGGTGAGCTGCCATCCGCCCCAGAGACCTCCTGGAAAGCGGGTGTGGCCATAGGTGCCGGGAGCCCCTGGGCCCACATGTGATGCTTCAGGAACGGGGGGCTCAGACACCAACACCAGGGCTTTCAGAGTAGGAGCTCGTGGGGTGGGGGCTTGGGGGAGGCTTTCTGCAGAGGGGAAGGGGTTCCGGGTGTGTGATGTAGCTGTGGTCAGGGGCCACCTGTTAGACAGCGCCTGGGGGGGCAAGAACAGGATGGAGGCGGTAAGTGGGGACAGGCCTTTGGCAGGCCCAGTGTGAGTATAGGATGTGGCCTTAACTCTTTCCACAAAGGCTTCCAGGAGGAGGTGCTCGTGAGCCGGGCAGGATGAGGCGGGAGGGTGGGGGGCGGGGGTTGGCGGGGAAAGGGTCCCAGCTCCCTTTGGGAGAAGTTGACCCGAGGTTTTGCCTCCTGCTCCAGCCCTCCCCCCTCCTGCACAGAGCCCTGCCTGCCCGGCCAGTGGGTTTACCCCGGGGCTAATCCGACAGAGGTGGGTCTCAAATCACTTGTGAGACTGGGCACCTGGGTGGGGGCGGGGGAGAGGTGGGAGAAGGAAGGAGTGAGTGGCCGAGGGAGGGGTCTGGGGAGGGGGCCCAGCGTGGCAGTCGCTGGTGCCACTCAGCCTCTGCTGTCTCCGCCGCAGTCCTCCCAGAAAAAGAGCTGTGTGGAAGAGCCCGAGCCCGAAGCCACCGAGGGTGATGGCGATAAGAAGGGGAATGCCGAAGGTAGCAGTGATGAGGAAGGGAAGCTGGTCATTGATGAGCCGACCAAGGAGAAGAATGAGAAGGGGGCGCTGAAGAGGAGAGCGGGAGACCTGCTGGAGGTAACTGCCCCCTGCCTGGGGCCCCGGAGCAAGGCTCCCAGGCTGAGGAGGGAAGTTACGAGTTTTTCAGGGAGTGCCCGTCTGAGAGACAGACTCGGCCCCTAGTCTTGGGGAGTGTCTTGCTGAGAAGATGGGACACAGGAGACATCTCAGCTAGCAGAGGGCTGGAGGACTGTGGGTCTGCCTAGGAAGGAGAGCCTCTGGGGAAAGGAGGGGCAGGCTGGTGTCCTCCCCCTCGAGCCTCAGCCCACCTCATCTCTGCTAACCCTGCCCAGGACTCCCCCAAACGTCCCAAGGAGACAGAAGACCCCGAAGGGGAGGAGAAGGAAGGGGCCACCTTGGAGGGTGAGAGGCCCGTTCCAGTGGAGGCGGAGAAGAACAGCACCCCCTCTGAGCCGGGCTCTGGCCGGGGGCCTCCTCAGGAGGAAGAAGAGGAGGAAGAAGAGGAAGAGGCTGCCAAGGAAGATGCTGAGGCCCCGGGCATCAGAGATCATGAGAGGTGAGTGAGCCCCCTGCCCCTTGGCAGCTGGGCTGGGAGGGCCCAGCCACCTGCTGAGAGGAGGAGGAGGAGGAGGAGGGCCTGTCGCAGTCAGCCTCTAGGGAGGCAGGGTGGGCTCTCCCAGGAGACCGGCACTGGCTGGCCACACCATTAACCCTTCTCCCCTCCAACCCTCCCCCGCAGCCTGTAGCCACCAATGTTTCAAGAGGAGCCCCCGCCCCGTTCCTGCTGCTGTCTGGGTGCTACTGGGGAAACTGGCCATGGCCTGCAAACTGGGAACCCCTTCCCCACCCCAACCCACTCTCCTCTTCCACTCACTCTCCCCCTTCTGAGCTCAGACCCTGGAGATTGACCCGGATGGGGCAGGCCACCTGGCCCTCACCTCCATGTCCCCACACCCCTGTGACCTGAGTCAGGTCCATGTCTTCTGCTCTGTGGGATGAGATGAGGCCACTGTGTCGCTCTCTGCCTGGAGCTGTTTCCCAGTGTATTTGTTAGGGCCTGGACCGGCTATTTCCATCTTCTGACGCCCCTCTCGCCCTTCCCCGGGCATTCTAGACCTCTGGGTTGGTTGGGATCAGGGCTATGAGTGGAAGGGATGGAGAATAAGTAGCACGGTGGGCTTCTGGGGCCTGGGAGGGGCAATCTTCAAATTGGGGTGGGGGAGTGGAGTGGGCAAGAGGATGGCATCCTGTCCCTTACTCCCACACCTGTTCTCCCAGCTACCTGGATTCAGGGAAAGTGGGACAGCTTGTGGGAGAGGGGCTCCCTTCCATAAATCCTGGATGGTTGACAATGCCCATTCTCTTACGCCAACCCTAGGTGTTATGGGAGTTACAGTTTATCATCAAAAGATTTGGGGTCTTCCAAGTTCTTTGAGTCAAGGACCTGAGATCTGAAGGGTTGACTTCACCCAGCTCGGATGGGAGTGTTGAGGAGTATCCATCCACCTTTAGACCTCAGGCCAGAGTTGGGATGCCCTGGGGAGACCCTCAGCTGCCCTTTTCCCTCTCCCCACAGTGCTCAAGGCCAGCCTACAGTCACATACGTCACCCAGACATAAAGGAAAAGACACATTTTTTAGGAGATGTTTTTAATAAAAGAAAATTACAAAAAAAAAAATTTTAAAGACCCCCCCCATCCCTTTGTGTGCCCCCCACTCTGCTCCTTTCTTCCCCACTGTTGCCCCCATTTCTGAGGTGCACTTGGAGGCTCCCCTTCTGTTTGGGGCTTGATGACTTTTTTTGTTGTAGTTGGGGCTTTGGTGTTCCTTCTGGTGTCATTTCCCATCCACATACCCTCACCTGGTCCCCTCAGTGTTGTCACCAGATCCAATTTGTAACCCACTGAGAGGCCAGAGGGAAATAAGCGCCCTCTCCCAACCTCTTTCTAGTGGTCTATTTGGCTATTCCGTCTCTTGTCTCTTTCACCCTTGCCCCCCTCCCTTGGGCTCTGATGAAAAATTGCTGACTGTAGCTTTGGAAGTTTAGCTCTGAGAACCGTAGATGATTTCAGTTCTAGGAAAATAAAACCCGTTGATTACTACATTGGATTTTGACTGATTCTTTGGGGGTGTGTTGGTTAACTGATGGTGCAGGCGAATGGGAAAGGGAATGCAAATGATTTCCAAATCCACTTTTCAGATTGAGGTAAGGTGTGCCAGCCTTCTCCATTCTCAGTCTGTTAGAGATATCTAAAATTCTACATGAGGGCAAAGTCACAGAATACTGTGCCCAGTATTCTACTTCTGCCCAGCCGCTGTTTAACACAGTTTCCCCCATAAACACCTGGGAAAGTTTTTTTTAAACTTTGCACAAGAAGTAGGGTGTGGGACTTCCCTGGTGGTCCAATGGGAAAGACTTCCCGCTCCCAATGCAGGGGACCTGGGTTCGATCCCTGGTCAGGGAACTAGATCCCGCATGCATGCCACAACTAAGAACTCCGCATACCGCAAGGAAGATCCCACGTGCTGCAACTGAGACATGGTGCAGCCAAAATAAATAAATAAATATTAAAAAAAAGAAGAAGTAGGGTGTGAGAGGTGACAATATCAGCCACAGCTCATGATAGCCAGGGAAGTTAGGGTGTTGGGGCTGGTTGTAGAAACAACTTTGACCCTCAAGGGCAAAGCTAGGGATGCCCGGTACTGATAACTGGTGATGAGGGTCGGGGAAGTTGATAGCATGGAATCCTCCCAATACTCCTGAATTAAGTGGAATGGCTGGATTAGATCCTCTCTGAGGTTTCTTTCAGTCTGACATTTTGTGACTAGATCATCAACTGGCATTGGAAGGGCCCACGTTTCATCCCTTAGTTTAGAAAGCCTATGACACTTTCTTCATCTGCCTTGGCTCCCTCCAGCAGAGGGCGGGCGGGGAGAGTATTGACTGTAGCCTCACTAGAAAGAGAGGCCCTCTGCTTTGAAGAAGCCGCAATCACCTAGAAAATGGAGCCGTCGTCTCTAGTAACTACAATTCCCAGCGGCCTCCACGCAGAGCACGTGCAGGAATGTGCCAGGCGCGATAGCATATTCCGCTTTGCCTTCAACTCCCGACGTGCTTCACGGTGCTCTTAAGCTTCCTTGATTTCCTACAAGGCCAAATTTCCTGTTTCTCGCTTGCTTCGCAGCAGCGGACTACAACTCCCAGCATGCAGAGAGGCTAGATGATCGTTGTTGCGCGTCCATTGTACCATTAGACTACTTTTCCCAGAAAGCCGGGGGACGCGGTGGGGCGGGGCTTAGGTCCCACGTGCATAGGGGACTGACGGAGGCTCCGGGGCTCAGCGGGAAGCGGAGGTGAGGACAGCGTGGCCCGGAGGTTTTGGCACCTCTGGGCTGGTCCGGGAGCGGGAGCGGGAAGGGCCTTCCTTTACCCTGGCATGGCTCAGTCGCCTCGTCCGGGGTCTCCCTGCTTCGGAAGCTCGGAGCGGGTGGTTGCTGAAGACTGCTGGAAGATGGACATCACCCGTACCTAAGATGGGGCCGGCGGAGCCTTTGGAGCCGGGGTCTGAGGGAGCAGACGCTCTACCTCACTACCTAGCACGGCGCCCCAGAGCGCGCCATGAAAGCCCCACTGCTGAAGGGCACCAGCTTCTCCAGGGTTTGGAGGGAAAAAAGGAAAAGATCTAGGGGGCTGGCTTTTTTTTTTTTTTTTTTTTTTTGGCCGCACTGTGCGGCCTGCGGAATCTTTGTTCCCCCATCAGAGATGGAACCCGTGCCCCCTACAGTCCTTCATTGGAAGCGCAGAGTCTTAACCACTGGACCGCCAGGGAATTTTGCTTCTATCAAGTCATATGAACTAGGGCAAGTCACCAGCTCTCAGGGCCTTGGTTTCCTCGTCTCCTGTCAACCTCCCGCGGAGAGCAGTGTGAAGATCAAATGCTGGGAATAGTGAAGTTCCCAGCATTAGACCTCTCACATAGTAGTCCTCCGTAAGCATTTTTTGATTCTGAATGGGAACACCAAGGCCCTTAACATTCATCCAGCATTAATTAAGAATAATATTAGGTCTTTTCCATATTGAAAAGTATAGAGAAGAAAAATGACCTGATATCTCACTGTTCAGATAAACCAGTTGATGTATTATTTTAAAGGTACGTGGTTAGAAAATGCAAACGTTATGGAAAGGAACAAGATGGAAAGTAATAGCCCTCCCAAACTTCCTCATCTCCAAAACAAGTACTTTATTTGTTCCCTGTTGCCTTCTTGTAAATATTTATGTCTGTGATAGAATATATATTTTTAAATTTACCCAAGAAAGGATAATAGTATCCACATGATTCTGTACCTTGCTTTGTTCAAATGTTAAAAATAACTCGAATGACAGAAACAACCCTGTAAAGTTTTATGGATGATGAAACTGAAGCTCAGAAGTCAAGTTGCCTAGGGTCACAGAATAAGTTGATGGTGGAGCAGGGACTAGAAGCCAGGTCGTCTGATTCCCAGTCCAGAGCTTTTAATGTCATTAGAGTGCACTTTAATTGTACTTTGAAGTTAGGCTTCATTCTTAGCTATGAAACAAGGTTAATGGTACTTCCTTCATCAGTTGTCCTTGGGCTTAAATGAGATGATACAGGAAAGCACTTAGCATGGCAAGTGGAAGGTAGCAAGTGCTCAGCAAACAAGCACTTATTATTTTTGCCCTCAGTTGTCTCACCGCCCTATTGGTTTAGTCCATTATCCAAAATTGGGAGGCTTAGAGTACATACTTAGTTTGGAAATGTAGGACCCTATAATCCTAGAGTCTGGCTCTGGGTCCTTTTCCTTTAGAAAAGAAACTATCTTAGGGAGAAGTGGTTATTTCCTGATTGCGATTAGGAATTGGACGTTGTGTAGGCACATTTTAATCCCAGTTTTTATCTCTGCCACCTGTTTGTTTGTTTTACCTTATAACTGCCTGCTTTTTGGCTTTATGTCAGTGTTTTGTCCATTACTTGTTTTCTTTCCATCTTGCTGTTGGTGCGTTTATTAAATAACTTTTTATTGAGTACCTACTACATGCCAAGCCCTACTGGGATCTGCTGGATTCAAGGGTGATCTAGATAACATGGTCCCTGGCCTCAATGAATTTTTGGACTTTGAAGTCAGATATATGTGGCTTTGAATGCTGATTCTCCCACATAGTAGCCTTATGACCATTGACAAGTCACTTAACTTCTCTGAGTCTCTATCGTCATCTGTAAAGCGAAGATAATATCTTGTGAGGATTCAGTAAGATCAAGTCCATTGAGCCATGAAGTAAGTGCTTAAGAAAATGTTGCTTCCCTTGTTTCTTTGCCCCCTTTTTTCTGTCCTACCCCACAGCTGACTAGGAAGATTTCTGGGTCTTTCGCCGGCCAGGGGATTTCTCACAGCCTCCAGCCATGCGGCTCTCTGCTCTGCTGGCCTTGGCATCCAAGGTCACTCTGCCTCCCAATTACCGCTATGGGATGAGCCGCCCAGGCTCCTTGTCAGACAAGAAGAAGAACCCTCCAGGGACTAGGCGGCGCCGGGTGGCTGTGGAACCTATCTCTGATGACGACTGGCATCTGTTCTATGGGGACAGGGTGAGAATCTCACATGGGGTAGGGTGGCGGGGTGCTCCTGGGCAAGGATCTCCCTCCCTGACGGTCATCTCTTCCCACAGGTAGAGATCCTAGAAGGCAAGGACGCTGGGAAGCAAGGCAAAGTGGTTCAAGTTATCCGGCAGCGAAACTGGGTGGTCGTGGAGGGGCTGAATACAGTAAGTGAAGAGTGAGGATGGTGACGCTCAGGAAGCCTGTGCCATCCGTCCCTGTCCATTAAGAGCAGCACAGGGAGGCCAGAGACTGGCCGAGGGGATGGTGAGACAACTGAACCTTTTACTTTTCAACTTGGGCTGAATGCTCCGAGTTGTGGTAGACAAGCCCCCTTCACACCTCCTGGGTTCTGATAGCCCCCTCCTCTTTTGGACAGCATTACCGCTATATTGGCAAGACCGTGGATTACCGGGGAACCATGATCCCCAGCGAAGCACCGTTGCTCCACAACCAGGTCAAACTTGTGGATCCTGTGGACAGGCAAGCACATGGGGCTCTGGTCCGAGGGTTTCTTGCCCTCTGAGTCCACACAGCTATTAACCATATTTATCCAAAGGGAGTGGTGGGTTGGATGTGCTGGAAATTGAGAGGGGCCATCTCATGGACATGACCCCCCATAGGAAACCCCAGTGCAGGGGTGGCAGAGAAACAAGATGGTGACCTTAGTGTTTTTAGTCACTGCTTTTCGGGTTGGAACATAGGAGGGAGACCTAACTCCCTGACTGGCCTCACTTCTTCTATCCCCTAGGAAACCCACTGAGGTGGAGTGGAGATTCACTGAGGCAGGAGAGCGGGTACGAGTCTCCACAAGATCAGGAAGAATTATCCCTAAACCTGAATTTCCCAGAGCTGATGGCATCGTCCCTGAAACATGGATTGGTGAGGCTGGGTGAGGCGGCAAGAAGAGGGGGGTGGGAGGAGTGGGAGTCAGGGATGTTAAGAAGCCTTCCCACCCATCTTCTTTCCTCGGCTCAACAGATGGCCCCAAAGACACATCAGTGGAAGATGCTCTAGCAAAAACCTATGTGCCCAGTCTAAAGACACTGGAGGAGGAGGTAATGGAGGCGATGGGGATCCAGGAGACACGGAGACATAAGAAAGTCTATTGGTATTGAGTCTGGGGAGAGCTGCTTCTCCCCTCCTTGTCTTAGCCTTGAAGGTTGGGACCACCTCTTCTTCAGACTCTAATAAAGAGCCTTGGGTCCTCTGTGTGCAGCTGCTGTCTTTTGGTAGACTGGCACCCCTAACCCCTGTTTCAGGGACTGAGGGAGGGAGCATCTGTCCTGATGTTATGACAAAACCTGGATAGAAGTTAGCCAGCCTTAAGGTGGTCCTCCCAAAGGGCAGGGCCTGCAGATTCTGGGATGGAGATCTAAGGGAGAGACAGCTTCCCTCCATGGAGACCTCTGAGTAACAGGGTGCTACCTGTTAGGGAAGACAGTGGGGATTGGGGATGTGAGACCTAATGTAGCACCCCTGCAGGATACGGTAGGGAGGGTGCATGTCTGTCCTTTTCTATACTTAATAGAAATGATAGAGAAGTAAAGATTTCAATTTTTTAATAAATTAAAAATAAGTTTTTGCATAATATTACATAACACACAGAGGGAGAGAAAGGGTATGAAGCTGAAGGTTTGTAGGGAACCAGGATTCCACGGAGGATGCTGGTTCTCTGGCTGAGGAGGTGAAGACTCCGCCACCCAGTGTGGTACCTGGCAGTTACAGATGGGGTCGGAGATATGCCCTTCCTCAGGCTGTGTCAGCTGTCTTCAGTCTCCAGAACAGAGAAGGTCTCACCCAGAGGCCTTTTGGTGGCCACCAGAACCAGGTTTCTCGGAGAGAGTTCGGGGCTGAAGATGGGCAGAAGCTCAGCATGGAAGCCTATGAGAAAGGCAGGGCTACTCAGAAGGGGAGAAATGAAACAAACTCTTAGCCACTTCCTGCTTAGCCTGTAGGCATAGCCCCTTTTCCCCATGGGGGAGGCTCGAGGGGGTCTAAGGAGACCCAGCTCTCTCCAGGAACATGAGTGCCCAAGACACTGACTCGGGAGGAGGCAGTCTGCAGCACATCATAGGTTCTCAGTGCCTGGGATGCTGGCTTAAAATGCACCTCAGGGAGGTACCACCACAGGCTGATTCAGTAGGAATTTGCATTAACAAGTTCCCCTCCCCCCCATCTGACTCTGAAGCAGCTGGTCTGAGAATCACCACAGCGAGGAACCTAGTCCTGGCAAGTGCAGGGGCCGGGACCTGAAGGAGAGCCCTAGAACTCCAGCCCCTCTGGCCCTGGGTCCCTGCTTTGGCCACCCTCACCCTGCTCCTGAAGGTAGAGCAGCCGGTCCAGTAGAATCAGTGTCTCCACCAGCGGGGCCAGCAGCAGGGCCAGGCTGAAGAAGGCCACCACACGGTTCTCCTGGGCCTGGTGGGCCCGAAGGGCAGCCAGATTCAGTGGCAGGTGGGGGTCAAGCCCCACCCGCTGTAGCCCCCGCTGCACGTATCTGTGGGGTCAGCCACAGACAGCACTCAGTTTGGTTTTAGAACCCTCCTCCCCCATTCAAACTGTCCATTCCTAATTCAATTCCAGCTGTAACAGATTTGCCACCGTAAGGTGCATTTTTAAATGTTTTTCTGGCTGTGAGCTGTCTGTCCAATAGCAAATCAATCCAAAAATTTGTTTTCAGCCAAATCTGTCCAATTTAGCCATATTTTTAGCATTTCAAAAACTTGATAAAAGAGTGACAACTGCCTTTTAAAGAAAGTTTGAAGCTGCCTCAGAACTCAAAATCACTCCCCTCCTCCCAGCACATTTAGATTTTCTTCAGGACATGCTAACAGTTGAGGGTGGGAGGGGAATCATACCTCCAGTAGGTGACGCCCCCCTCCTCACGCCCCCCCAACTCCCCAGCCTCACTCTTCAATCTTGAGCTCGTGGACCCTGGGGATCCCCTGCACGCCTGGCCGACGGAGCTCGGGCCGGGCACGCCGGATGACCGTCTCCAGTGCTGCCCGGTAGCAGTGGGTTCGGAGGCCAGGGCCTGCTTTCTGCAGCCGCTCAGCGTATTCCTCCAGGGCGTGGCAGGCCCCCTCCCGTAGCCTGTAGGGCAGTTCACGGCCAGGCAGCCCAGCCACCCACTGACTCAGTGGGTAGCCACCGGGGTCACTCAGCTTCATGTAACAGCAGCCCACTGAGGCCAGGGCCGCCACCTCGGGGCAGCAGGAGAAGTGCCTCAGCAAGGCAACACTCAGATCCCCACAGGCATGGAGGCCTGTCAGCAGCAAGCGGGCCTCACTCTGAGGTGAGTTCTCCACTGGAAGCAGAAGCTCCTCACACAGGGCCGTGGGGTCTACCCACCTAACCACGTGGTGGGGGCGGTGGCGAGGGCCAGTGTGGACCACCTGTGGAGGCAGGACAGAACAGAGGCAGATGGGAAGCCGGTTTCCCGTCCCCGTGCCACCTCAAGCCACGGGAACGGATCTGTCCTCTTGAGTTCCTTCCCAAGGAGGAAGGTGGGAGAGAAACTGGGGCAGAGGAGAAAGTGGGACTTTAAATCAGGAGATGGGATAGATTCTGGGTCTGTCATTAGTAACTGCAGGTCTTTTCATCTCTGAGCTTCCTCATTTGGCCACTTTTTACAGGTGGCTGTGAGAAGAACGTATCGGTGTAGAAAGCACTTTTTAACTAGAAGGTGCCTTTAAGATATGAGGAGGCTTCGGTGAAGGAGGGACCTTGGGAAAGGGGTAGCAGAAATAAGGACACACCATCTCAAGCTGAGAAACTTAAAAGAGGGAATTCAGCCTTGGTGCCCAATTCCAGCCAAGCAGACCCTGCTATCACGGTCCTGGCTGCAGGAAGGGCTGGTCTACCTGTGGGTTCCGCTTCTCCTCTTTCTGCAGAGCCTGCAGGAGCTCCTGGTCTAGGCGCTGGGCTCTCTCCACCAGTCTCTGATCCCCTTCAATGCTCTTCACCATCAGCCCCAGCCCCAAGGACATGAAGCGGGAGAGATGGCCCTGGAGTCCCGAGAGGGAGGGTGGAGACAGCCCCGTTCAGTGTCCTCTCCACTGTCCCCCTCCCTATCTGTGGTTTGGACACCTGGGTCCTAGGCCCCCAGAAGGCTTAAATTCTGCCCAGCTTACTTCTACCACTCCTTAGCACCTGCCTCCCTGGGCCTGTGGCCTGATAACCTGTCTTCCAGCTGTTCTATCCCCATGACAGAAAACCAGAACATTAGGGGTCTGGCTCACCTGGCCTGAGCCTACATCCACAACTTGGGTGCAGCCTGTGAGGTCACTCAGCTTCTTCACCAACTGAAAGAGGAGGGAACAAAGGTCTCCTGGCCATTGGTGTTGGCTCCCAGGGCAAACACCCACAATGAGGGTGGAGGAGCTGAAGATGGCAGAGGAAGATGGGTAGAGGGAAGAGACAAGAGACATGGAAACCACAATGGGGTGTGCTGACCCCAGGCTCAGGCTACTGTCTTTGCTCCTCTCAGGCTAGTGATTCAGTCTCCTCCACAGAAGAAGAGCCCTGCTGTGAGGCCATGAGCAGATTGTGAAGGTTATCAGAACAAAACTAAGCCAGTGATTCAAATATAGCCACCAAACAACCCGGCAAAAGGATGAAGATATGATTATAGTGTATCTGCCAAGGAAGGGACCTTCTAGGGCCTCTGGTCCTGCAGGTGGTATAAGGTGCCCACACCTTTGTAACCCATAGGCTTAAGGAGTCCCCAGGCTCCCAGATACCACCTATACCCCAGCCATCTCCTCACCTCTCCCAGCCTCCGAATCTCATGCTGCTTCTTGGGCCTGACATGTTTCCGGAATGGAGCTGTCAGTCGGGAACTCTGGCTGGGGTTCTCCAGGAACTCTGAGGGGGTCTGAAACCCAGGCGTCCGGGTAAAAGCCAGGGCATAGGCTGTGGACTTCAGGGCCAGCAGGGTGAGTGGCCACACCGACCTGTACCTGAGATAGCCCACCCAGGCCCCCAGTGAATAGTCCCATTGCATCCTGAGTGTGCCAGTTTACAACCCAGGAGGCCCTTGTGAGACTCTGAGCAATGGCTCCCTGCAGGGCTCAGCACCGAGTCCCCCAACACAGGTCCCTCTTGCCCGTACCTGGCCACTTCCCCTTCCCCAGGCATCCCCAGCAGCAGTGTGGCCAGCTGTGGCGGGTTCAGTCCATCCAGGGCTTCCTGCCACGAGCAAGGGAGTGTGCCCCATAGGTTGTCTGTGAAAAATTCCTGTAGGGGAAAGGGAGAAGCAATCAACAGGCTACTACTCTTCCCATTCTTCCCCGCCCCACTCAACACATGGCCACTGGCTGCAACTAGCAGGCGCCTCTACCCATTGGCTGTCATCTCTTCTCTGAAACCTGCTCTAGCCTCCCCCTCCTTCCTCTGAGCCCAAATTGCATTCTGGACACACCTCTCCTTTTAGCAGTGTCCCCACTTATTTATGTGTCTGTTTCCTCCACTCAACTAAAGGGCAGGGATGGTGGCTTCACATCTGCGTCCTCAACACCACAGTGACTGACACCCAGTATTTGTGTTACCATCTAGTAACCTACCGTTAGATGTGCCAGACATTATATATGTCAGAATGTTGGGGTTGTTTTTTTTTTTTTTTTGGCCGAGCTGTGTGGTTTGTGGGATCTTAGTTCCCCGACCAGGGATTGAACCCAGGCCCTTGGCAGTGAAAGTGCCGAGTCCTAACCACTGGACCACCAGGGAATTCCCTGCCAGAATATATTTTTATTCATTCATTTATTCAACACAAATTCTGGAGCTTTGGTTAGGCACCAAGTTCTATCCTAGGCTCAGGGAATACAAACAATGAAGCAGACAGACAAGATCCTTGCTCTTACAGAGCTTACATTTTAAAAAGTTATTTCAGATAACATCAAATGCCACATAGACAATAAAACACTAATAAAACAGTAACAATGGAGAGTTTGAGTACTATTTTAGATAGAGTGATGAGGGAAGACTTGTCTGAGAAGGTGACACTTGAGCTGAGACTTGAATGAACAGGAAACAGCACATGTAAAAAAATTCAGACAGTGGTTGCCAGAGGCAGGGGGTGGGGGTGGGTAAAATGGGTGAGGAGGGTCAAAAGGTACAAACCTCCAGTTACAAAATAAATGTCATGGAGATGTAATGTACACCATAGTGACTATAGTAAATAATACTGTATTGTATACTTGCAAGTATTGTATACTTGAAAGTTGCTGAGAGTAGATCTTAAAAGTTCCCATCACAAGAAAAAAATGTAGCTATGTATGGTGATGGATATTAACTAGACTTACTGTAATCATTTCACAATATATACAAATACGAATCACTATATTATACACCTGAAACTAAAATGTCAATTCTATCTCAATTTTTTAAAATTCAGGTAATAGCAAACACTTACAGGGGCTTCCCTGGTGGCACAGTGGTTAAGAATCCGCCTGCCAAGGCAGGGGACACGGGTTCAAGCCCTGGTCCGGGAAGATCCCACATGCCGCGGAGCAACTAAGCCCGTGTGCCACAACTACTGAGCCTGCGTGCCACAACTACTGAAGCCTGCATGCCTAGAGCCCGTGCTCCACAACGAGAGAAGCCACCGCAATGAGAAGCCTGCGCACTGCAATTAAGAGGGGCCCCCACTCGCCACAGCTAGAGAAAGCCCACGTGCAGCCACAAAGACCCAACACAGCCAAAAAATAAATAAACTTTAAAAAAAAAAAAAAAAAACACTTACAGAATACTATAATATGCCAGGCACTGTCTGAAACATTTTACGTATATCAATGCATTTAATCCTCACAATTACCCTATGAGATAGTACTATTTTTATCCCCCATTTTACAGATAAGGAAACCAAAGTACAGCAATTAAGTACTCTAAGTCAAAAAGCTAGTAAGTGGCACAGCTGGGATTTGAAACCAATTTGACTCTAGAGTTCTTGCTCTTAACCACCCTACTCAATTGCCTTTCTGTGGAGGAAAGACATTCCAGGCAGATCAGTAAGTGCAAAGACCCAGTGTAGTACAGTGAATGTGGGAGAGAATGAAATGTGTTGGGGTTTAAAAGGGAGCAGGGGACAGATCATGTAGGGTTTTATAGGTAATGGTAAAGAATTACAATTTCATCAAAGAACCTAACAAGCAAGGAAGTGTCCTGGTGAGATTTACATTTTTAAAAGATTAATCTGGCTGTTTTGTGAGGAACTGGGTATGGAGGAGAGGAAGCAAACACAGAGATCAGTTAGGAAGTAGTCCAGGAGAGAGATGATGTTGGCTTGTCCTAGGGTGGTAGCAATGGCAATGGAGACAAATGGGTGAATTTGGTATCTATTCTGGAAGTTGAACCAATAGGACTTGTTGAAGGGCTGGATCGTAGATCAATGAAGAAAAGAGCTGAATCGAGGATGGCTTCTGGGTTTGGGAGCTGAACAATTCAGTGGATGCTGGTGCCATTTATACATCATCTCATTTATTCTTCACAATGATCCTTCAAAAAGAGATCCATTTTACGACTCAGGAACTGGGGCTAGGAGGAATGTTTTTTTTAATGCCTAAGGTTAACACAATAGGGGAGGCAGGATTCTAGTCCAAGTCTGTCAACTCCAAAGTTGGAATTGTCCATTACACTGCAAAGCCAGGAATTTATTCAAAGCTTGAATGAATGAACATGTGTGTTCTTGAAACACCTCACATGTTCCTGGGAGAGTTCAACGTAGCTGCAGCAGCATGGCTCAAATGTCCATGCGTTTTATTACTTTGGACTTGAGAAGGTTAGAAAACCAACCTAGATGCTAAAACTATTAATATTTAGGTCATCTGAAAGAAAAAGGAGGTGGGGGGGCTGCCCCAGCTTTAACCCTTTCTTGTACAAAAGACTGAAGAAACATATTAGAAAAGAGATCAGAAGCTAACTCTCTACATTCTTCCCCTGTCGTGGCTAGGGAGCCACCCACATAACCAGGAGCACCCCACCCACAACCCTGTGGCCTCACGATGATGTAGGCGTCCAGAATGGAACGGTAGAGCGTCACGACCCGGGTGAGGTTCACAGCTAGCTGCCTCCTCGCTTCGTGAGAGAGGCCACGGGCGGAGACCCCCGGCATTCCGGGGCCCAGCCGGTGGCGCGGGGAGGGAGAATGCAGTGAAGGAGGGAACCTGGGTCAGGGCCACGCGGGTCCGGTACCCGGGCTGGGCTCAGCTCTGCAGGACCGGAAGAAAGCGCTCAGAATCCGGTCCCAGACGCTGCCTTTCCGGGATTCGAGGTTGGGGTTGAAGACTTGAGACGCCCTCCTGACGTCACAGGCCGCGACGTCCCACAGCCCGAAGCTGTCAGCATTGGATGCAAACCGGGAGGCGGTGCCAGCGCAGTGACGCCACAGAGGCGTGCCGCGGCGACCACCTCACGGAGTGGGGCAGGCCAAGTTCCAGGTCCCGCCTCCAGATCCCGCCCCTTCCCGTACACCTCCCTCTTCTACCGGAAGTGAGGCCCAGGGCCTCCGGCGCGCTGCAGTGCCAGTTTGTAGCGGCCTCCGCACACCTTCGAATTGTACCTCCACCGGGCTAGAGGGGCCGGGGAGCGCATCCCGCCCCCGCCCCCACCCACGCCGCCCCCTCCGTCGCAGCCGCCGCTGCCGCTTCTCACGCACTAGGAATCCCTGGCCTCGCTCCCGGAGGCAGGGGCTCTGCGGGTACGCGGGCCCGGCCTCCGGCGCGTTCCAATCCGCGAGCCTGCCGGCTCGGGCCTCGCCGACGCGCGCCAATTTCCGCATCCGGCTCCTGGCACTTCCGGTCTTAGCGGGGCCCATCTGGGAGGTAGGTGTGTGAGCGTGGGAAACTGGCTCCGTGGCGTGGACGCCCAGAGTGTGCTGTCCCCAGCCTCGGTTTTCCCCTCCGCTAATATGTGTTGTCAAAGGTCCTTTCTTGGGAGAAGGACTTGAGTGAGATGCATGTGGAGATTTCCCCCACGTGGAGACGAGGGAAATGGGTGCCTGAATTTGTATCTCTGTCCTTGGGTCCCGCGCTGGGTAATTCAGAGGTCAACTATGCCAAATCTGTGACTGCCTTCGAGCATACTTAGACGTTTCTTCCCTGGGCAAATGATAGAGCTCACCTATTCTGGCGTTCCAGATCACAAGAGTTTCAGCTGGTTGGCCCTGCAACCCCCTCAGTTTACAAATGAGACTGAGATCTAGAGAGGGGAAATGGCCTTCCTAATACCATACTGCTGGAGAATTGTGGGGCTTCCCTGGAACCCAGGCTTCCTGGTTCAGAAGGAAGTCCTCCTTCCATCATTTCACATTTCACATTATCTGAGAGGTTACTCTGATGTCTTTCCTCTCTTTTAAGTCCTACGAAGATGGGTCTTATCTTACTGGTTCCCAAGCCTATGGATTCCGTTATCAGGATCACTTTCTTCCCCAGGGTATACTACAAACCTCCAGATGTTGGCCTATGGGATTCAGCAGAGGATGAGTTGTCCATCCTCTCATTGGTAAGCTGTTTTTCCCAACTGTTCTCCCACCATCCACCGTCATCATGTCTACCTTACTCCTCAATCTGGATTTTGGCGAACCTCCCCCCAGAAAGGCATTAGAAGGGAATGCCAAGCACCAAAAATTTGTCAAGAAGCGGCGGCTCTTGGAACGGAAAGGCTTTCTGAATAAGAAGCAGCAGCCCCCTAACAAGGTCCCTAAGTTGCACTCAGAACCTTCAAAGAAAGGGGACACTCGCAAGGTGGATGGCACTTGGAAGCCCCCTCCCCTTCCAAAAAAGAAGACTGCTGCTTCCAGCAGTGGGTCAGAGCAGTCCCTGGACAAGAAAGCTGCAGTGCCTTGGCTGACCCCTGCTCCTTCACAGAAAGCTGGTTCTGTTGTGGCTAAAGTAGATTTGCTGGGGGAGTTCCAGAGTGCCCTACCAAAGATTAAGAGCCTCCCAATTCGCCCCCAGAAGAAGGGCTCCCAGAAGAACCCTCCTCAGAAGACTGCCCCACAGATCTCCACCCAAGCTCATTCAGAGAATAAATACCCTGGAGCATCCCAGAAGATGCCAACGAAGATGGTGGCAATTGACTGTGAGATGGTGGGCACAGGACCCAAGGGGCATGTCAGTTCCTTGGCTCGATGCAGCATTGTCAGCTATAGCGGAGATGTGCTTTATGATGAGTATATCCTTCCCCCCTGCCACATTGTGGACTACCGGACCAGATGGAGCGGTATCCGGAAGCAGCACATGGTGAATGCTACTCCCTTCAAGATTGCTCGGAGCCAGGTGAGAGGCATGGGAGACGGTGGTAGCAGCGGGGTGGGTAGGGAGAGGTCCAAATCATTTTTCTGCAAAGAATATCACCCCGGGAAGGCGCCAGAGGATTGCGGAGGGAGGGATGGAATGGGTGGAGGAGCAGATGAAGAAGGCTTTCTGCTGGGATAAGGAGTGGTGAGAGTCTGGAAAGTCACAATTAGCTGGTGTAACGAACTTTATTAGTTAAGATCTTTTAGGTCCCAAGTGGAATCCTCATCTGGAGAACCGGGAATCTGCTAGAGAAATAACAGCCAGTGATGGACAGAGCAACAGGCATGAGTGCCAGGGGGAAAGGGCTCAATTTGAGAATGCCTTGTAGAGGTGGGGTCTAGGGTTGAGAATAGAGAGGTGGAGAGGGCTTCCCAAGCAAGAAGTAGCCTGTGGCAATGTGGAAAGTTGGTGGTAGGGGAAGGCAGAATATTGACAGAAGGAGCTGGGGCATATTTGTATAACTGGAACAGGTAGCCTGCAGTGGAGGGGATAAAAGACACAGGGCTGATATGCTGGGGTTCTCATCTCACTCACTGAGCAAACCTAGCCACTGTAAGTCCTATGCTGAATACTGGAGACACAACAAATGAACAGGAAAGGAGAGTGAGCTGGCAAATGTGAAGGGGAAGGGAGCCTGCTGGTCTTGGAAGGCCTCCAGAGGGCGCCTGTGGTCCACTTTGTAATTTCAGCTCCACATTCTTTGCCTTATCTAGGCACACACTGTTCCAATAATTCCTCATATGCCAGAGCAGTCAGTTGGAGGAATTTCATCAGAGGTGGAACAGCTGGATTTTAGAAAGAACTTGAAGAGTTGAAGAACATCCTGTGCACCAGAGGCATAGCTGAGCAAAGGCTTGGGAGAAGCAGAAGATGGGGTGGGTCTGAAACAGCAAATCCACTCAGCTTTAAGGAAGGCTATATGTTGAAATTAATACAAAGTAAAGGTGTTAGTGGTCAGTAAACTGCAGGTGAAGTTAGGAGCAACTAAATACCAAGTTGATTGGACTATATCTGGCTTTCATCATAAAAACCAGTGCCCAAGCTGGGGTATGAGACTAAGGTACATTCAAATGAGTCTTTTCCCTTCCAAGGGGTCCCATTGGGAGGCCAGGCATTGATTCCAGGCCTGTTGCTCTTGTTCACAGTCTGTTTGGAACCCCATTTTGGTAATGGCCTTCAGAGCCCATGACATATTCTGTAGTTATCCTCATTGGCAGTATGTCCTTATGGTTTAAGATTCTGAAATGGTGAGAAATTATTTGTTTCCAAGAATAGTGTGAATAAGGTTCCTGACCAGCTGGTAAATACCCTCTGGTTATGAGCAGGAGGAGCTATAAAGCGGTGGGACTGATATTTTGTTGAAGCAGCATAAGCATGGTCACTTGATCACTTCCCTCTGCATCCTTAGTCTATAAATGATTCTTAATGTTTTTCTTTTTTGAGGCGGGGGGCTGTGCCTCACAGCTTGCAGGATCTTAGTTCCCTAACCAGGGATTGAACCCCGGCCCCAGGCAGTGAGAGTGCCGAGTCCTAACCACTAGACTGCCAAGGAACTCCCAATTCTTAATCTTTTATGGCTTGTAGGCTCTTTGAGAATCTGATGAAAGCCATGGATTCCCCCCCCCCAAAAAAAAAACCAAAAAACCGACAAACATATGCATATCTATTTGCACATAATTTGGGGCTTCCATTACCTTCCTGGAGCCCATCTTTAACAACATTTGTCCCAGCCTGTGTCTAAGGCCAACATAATGATCATAGTTAAAGAACTTCAAGTATCAAGCCAGGACTGAACTACGTAGTTACATGAACATCACATTGGGATAGAAATTAATGTGAAGATAAGGAGCCACTGCTGATGTAAATCCAAACAGGGTTACACCATAGAAAATACCTACTTTTATCTTGGGGAGAGGAGATAGATTTCAGGTGAAAGAAAACTTGTGGAAGAGGGCATTTCAAGGATGAGGCAGGTGGGCAATTGGTGGAAAGAACCTAGAAGGACTTAGACAGCCATGTTGGGCTTTTAAGATGCAGGGGCTACATCTTTGAATCCTGTTCCTCACCACCTCTTCTTCCATGCCTGTTTCAGATCTTGAAGATTATCACAGGGAAGATAGTGGTGGGGCATGCCATCCACAACGACTTCAAAGCCCTTCAGTATTTTCACCCTAAGTCCCTCACCCGAGACACCTCCCATATCCCCCTCCTCAACCGTAAGGCCGACTGCCCAGAGAATGCAACCATGTCTCTGAAGCATCTCACCAAGAAGCTGCTGAGCCGGGACATCCAGGTAGCGTCTTCCCAAATGCTGCCAGACCTGTAGCTTGGACACTGAAGGCTCTCCTGCTGCCTCTCCAGGCTCTGACCCTCAAATTCCTCTGGTTGTAGAGAGATCTGGGTGGGATGCTCTGATGGGAAGAGCTTTGGGCAAAGGGGTCCATCTCTACATAGGGATAACTATTCCTGTTCTCTACCTCACGGAGTGTTCCAAAGGATACTTGGAAAAGGAAAAAAGCCTGAAAGTGGGGATAAAACCCTAACTAAGAAAAGTAGAAAGCAGGTAGTTGTGGTGGTCTAAAAGACCATGTAGTGAATGCAAGAGGCTCTTATGTATTTCATATGTTTGGCAGTCAAAGAGGGGATGGCCTGCCTGGCATGAGGCTGTAGACACATGTCATATACAGATCAGTTAAGGAACTGGGGAAGATGGAAGACTCAGAAGGCCTGTTTGTGATCTGGTTTGTTCTGCCTCTGCAGAAGAATGTAGAACAATATGGTATGTACATGTTGCTACAGAAGGGATTGAGGCAGACAGTAGCATAGGAGTTGAACCCCTGAAATTAGATAAGGAGTAGGGCCTCAGCAGAGGTCTACCTTTGTAGCCCGCTAACTGCAGAAGCAGCAGCATCAGTGGGTTGGAGGGAGCCAGTTGGGAAGGGAAGGAAGAAACAGTCTCTTGTAGCTTCATGCTCTTTTCTTCCTCCTTTTTCTTCCTTCCCTCAGGTTGGGAAAAGCGGACATTCCTCTGTGGAAGATGCCCAGGCCACCATGGAGCTGTACAAGTTGGTTGAAGTTGAGTGGGAACAGCACCTGGCCAAGAATCCCCCAAAAGACTAGTGCCAGTGGGGACACTGGTGATGTGGGGAGGCAGAGGCAGGCAGCGCCACACCCGGGAGAACAGGGCAGTGGACCAGTGCACAGCTCTACCAGCTCTACACCTTTGGAAACTAGAGTTGTTGGGGAGAGTGAGGCTCCACCCCAGACTTAATAGCCATTAAAATTTCACCTCAGGTGTTGTTAAGTGTTCCATGGAAGGAGGCAGGCTCCATGTCAGAACCCAGCCCTATAGGCTGTTTACCTCTTAAATGGTGCTAACCATGGGTCCCAGGGTGCTTTGCTCCTGGGAAAAAGCCTTTTGACTTTCAAGGGGCAGGGCATACTGGGAAGTGTAGTTTCCCAAACTGCCTTATCACTAGGGTGACCATGTGTCTCATTTTATGCCTTTTGTTCTCAAGTAATTAGCAGCACCGTGTTGAACTTCCCAAAAGTATCCTGTTGGATGATAACTTGTATGATCACAGTTCATCTCTCAGACTTCTTTTGGCTCAGAGTCTACATCCAGTCTGTGTCGGGATATCACCTGTTCTTTCCACCTTGACTTCCAGAGGAGCCATCCCTGGTGAGGTTTAGTTCTTAGGGTTACAGGGCAGTAGAGGTAAGAGAGTGTGACTTGGAAATCAATTTTTCTGATTTAGGAAAGCAGCCTCTTTCCTAAAGTGATAGAGGATTTATTTAATTTAGACCCCACTTGGTAGGTTAAAGAAGAATTTAAAGTGTTTTAATGGTTTTTAGTCTTTTACTTTGCTAAACCAAGCCTCTTAAGACTCAGATTACTCCCTTGATAAATTTTTATAAAGGAAAAACAATTGTGTGATGTTTTCTTTATAACTTCACATTAAATAGCTTTGTCACAGGATCCTGTAGAGCTGTAATTCTGATAGGGGGTCCAGGGTCTGTGTGAATGACACTTACTGGGCCCTGGTTTGCTGGAAGTCATCAAGAAGCGCTGACCAAGCCTTTTGTGTGTAGCCCATGTGCTCTGCTGCCTTGTCCTCGTCCCTACCACAAATCAACGAGCACACCTAAAGTGACACCCCAAGCCATGCGAACACCTTCACACAGAGGGTATGTGACCAGGAGAGTGACTCAGAGAGTGGGCATGCGGGAGGGATGGAGCCGGGGAGGAAGGGTGCTTGATGACGCCAGCCTGGTCGCTCCCGCCAGCCCTTCCTCGGTGGTATACACCCTCATGTTGGGAAGGTGAATCACAGGTCTGACCTTGTGTCTGGGATCACTGCACTCTGTCTTGAGAGAACGCAGACTCCACGTATACACCAAGGCTTGTGCCCTCTTGAGTGGCTAGTTTGGCTCCAGGGGCCAGAGTCACAGTCATGGCTGCCTATAGAAGGGAATTTCCTGCAGCCAAACCGGACCCCAGACGTGGTCTTGCTGTTGTGTCCTGCGCTACAGGATCTGCTTGCACAGGCAGCTGTTGAGCTCTGAGCAAGTTGGTTCCTGTTGAACCCAACATATGTGGTGTCCGTGACACTTCACAAAGAGGTACTAGGCATCCTTACACACCTCTAAGTGGGAGTAATCTAGGAAGGCTACACCAAAAACGGGATACAAGTCTTAACTGAAATGAAGGCGAGTCTTAATTACATTGTGATCAGTAAACTAGAAGATATGTGGGAAATTCTCATTTGAGTTCAAGTTTTAGGGTACCTGGCTTCGTAATTTATTGAAGTATAGTTGATTTACAATATTGTGTTAATTTCTGATGTACAGCAAAGTGATTCAGTTATACATGTATATACACATTTCTTTTTCTTATTCTTTTCCATTGTGATTTATCGCAGGATATTGAATATAGTTCCCTGTGCTATACAGTAGGACCTTGTTGTTTATCCATACTATATATAACAGTTTGCATCTGCTAATCCAAACTCCCAATCCATCCCTTCCCCACCCCGCTTCCCCTTGGCAACCACACGTCTGTTCTCTATTCTGAGTCTGTTTCTGTTTCATAGATAAGTTCATTTGTGTCATAGTTTAGATTCCACATGTAAGTGATAGCATACGGTATTCGTCTTTCCCTTTCTGGCTTACTTCACTTAGTGTGATAATCTCTAGGTCCATCCATGTGAGTAGCAACTGGCTTTTATGCTCCACTTCACCCCCCACTCAAGTGTCCTCAGTCCAGCATTGGGAAGAGCTCAGTCTCACTTCAGCTCACCAGGAAGAACCTGGAGACCAGAGGACCTTGCAGACATTTTCTTAATCTTTTCTCTTATCACACTTCCTGGTCAGAGCCCAGCTCACCCTGCAAGGTGCCTGGGGATCCCTGTACTTTATTATTTTTTTAAAAATAAATTTATTTATTTATTTTTGGCTGCATTGGGTCTTTGTTGCTGCGAGGGGGGGCTACTCTTCATTGTGGTGCACGGGCTTCTCATTGGGTGGCTTCTCGTTGCAGAGCATGGGCTCTAGGCACGCAGGCTTCAGTAGTTGTGGCCCATGGGCTCTAGAGCACAGGCTTAGTTGCTCCGTGGCATGTGGGATCTTCCTGGACCAGGCCTCGAACCCATGTCCCCTGCATTCGCAGGTGGATTCTTAACCACTGTACCACCAGGGAAGTCCTGGGGATCCCTGTACTTTAATCCCCTCTTTCTCTGCCCCCTCTGTTCCCAGGCTTCATCCAACTGATGACAGATAAGCCCCATTGCAGATTACTATGGAAATAGCAATCAGCAAGTCCTGTTTTGCCTTGGGTATTAAGGCTCTTCAGAGTGGAGCATACGTATAACAAAACACATACTCTTCCAATAGTATTCTTTTCGTGGCATAATGTTTTCTAATGCCGAGACCCCCTTCTGCAGGTGAGAATGATAAAGGGCAAAGAGTGTGAGAAGTGTATCATGCCAAACACATTACTGATCTTAAATTTTCATGTAACAGTGATTCTCAGAAGGGTAAGGGGGGATGTATTTTGAAATTTCAGGTGATAGCACTGCCATTCTCTCTACCCTTAAGAACCACTGACTGAGGGAATTCCCTGGCAGTCCCGTTAACCACTGGACTCTGCACTCTCACTGTCGAGGTCGTGGGTTCAATCCCTGGTTGGGGAACTAAGATCCCACAAGTCACACGGTGTGGCCAAAAGAAAAAAAGAAGAATCACTGATCAAGCCAAGGCTCTAAAGGAATCATTTGATTCCTAGTTTAACAGATGGTTACAGCTGACGATAGGAAAGATGAACAGCACTGTAATTATGAACTTACCCCAAGGCACATTAGCACAAGTCCAAGTTTAGAGACACAAATTCCCATGTATGCAATATGCCAAGTGCATTTATGAATATCCTACGCCTACAGTCTACGTATTATTCACAGTGCACTTTCATTTACCCTGTAATTAAGGGCAAGTCCACCAAACAGCCCATAACAGCATTTTATTGTTGTATTGATACTAGGTTTCAAGTTTGATCTTGCCACTTATTAAATTTGTGATGGTCAGTCAGTTTGTTTCTTGGAGCCCCAGTGGTTCTAGCATTAAAATTCTGGGGTTCTTCTCTAACCTTGAAGTTTAACTGATGGTTGCTGTCATTAATAATAATAATGGCAACCATTTATTGAGTGCTTCTCTGTGTCAGGCACTGTGCTGAGTCCTTTAGGAGCATTGTCCCATTCTCTGTAAGGTAGGTGGTGGTATTCCCATTTAGCAGTTGAGGAACCTGAGGCTGAGAAGAAGGAAGAAATCTTCCCCAGGCCAAATAGCTGGAGCTTGGTGGTGCTGGCACTCAGACCTGCCAAGTCTGCCTGTCTGAAGCCTCTGCTCTTAACCGCTGCCCTACTTGGCTGTTAACACATTCAGGCAGCACCTGATGAGGCTTGGAATCCTTCCACTCAAATGTTTATTAAGCACCTGCTATGTGCCAGGCATTGTGCTAGGCACAGAGAAATGGCATGTGCCCCCGAGTTGCTTACAGCAACCTGAAGAAGAGAAACCAGTAAACTAATTTCAATGCCCTGTGGCAAGTACTGTCCAGAGTCATTGAAGGATTTAAAGCAGGGGAGTGAGGTGGTCAGATCTGGGTTTTAGGAGGACGATGCTGGCAGCCAAATGGAAGCAGGATTGGAGAAGGGCCAGGAGCTGAGTTCTTCTGCTTGACTAATTTGATGAGCAGTGGTGGAGTCCTGAATTAATGAAGTGGGAAGATGCATATGATCATCACTGAGGAGGTAGAATCAGTAAGACTTAGAGATCAGGGCAAGAGGATTAAAGGTTGCCTTGATATTTCTGAATTACAGTGAATAGACAGCAGTGGTGCCATTCACCAAGACAGAGAATATGGTGGGCAGAAGAGCAGGTTTTTGAGGACGATGACTTGGGTATTGACTGGCTTGACTTTGAGCTGCCTGAAGATACCCAAATGGAGATGTCCAGCCAGCAGCTGGATGTACCAGACTGGAGTTTAGCAGAGTAAAAGAGATCTGGGGCTGAAAACTAAGGCTTAGAGACAAGAGTGTAGCAGTGGGATGGAAGCCTTGGATTGGAATGAAGCCTTTATATATAAAGGTATAAAGAGGAACAGAAGGTCAAAATCAGAGTCTCTGGAAGTACTCATCCTTATAAGCTGCTGGAAGAAGAGAGGTCTGAGAGAGGGCTATTGGGTAAGAGGACAACTAAGGAGACTCCCCAGGAGGGAGGAGATAGCATTAAGAGCCAGTAAGCTGAGAGCAAAGAAAAGGGTCTATTTGGTAGTGATTTGGTGCCCTTCATCTCAGCAATGTGTGTGGTGGTGGTGGGGAGGGCAGCAGAAGCTCAGCTGAGGTGTGCTGGAGAATAAATTGGAGGTGAGGAAGGAGAGGAGTGGGTGTGGACTGCTCTTTCTTGGCTTTGAAGAGAAGCAGGTGAAGGTTGCTGTAGGAGTGAGAAGTCTTAGGATGCCAATGGACAAAGCCAGTAGAACATAAGGTGGCTCACGAGGGGGCAGGTGAAGTAAGCTACAGGGGATCCTGAAAGAGTAGGGGGAAGGGATGCCAAGCTTAGGCTTGGCCAGCAATAGGGATCCCTTGTCTTCTGGGACAGAAAGGAAAAAGGAACGGGTAGGGCAGATGGAGATGGTTTTGGATGACGGTGGAATAAAGTGATTAGCACCTGGTGACCTCGATTGCTCATTCAATCAGAGGCAGAGTGGTCTGCTGAGTATGAGGGGGAAGTCAGGGGACAGGAGCTTGGGAAGAATAAAGACAGTTTGCAGCAGCCACTGAGAAGACGGGAGAGCGAGCTGACCGAGAACACAAGGAAGGGCCTCTGAGCAACGGCAGAGTTCCTGACTGAGGTCAGAACCTGAATTTGCAGGAGCACTGCAAGCTGCAAGCCGCAAGCTGCTTGTCACAGTTTTTTCTAGCATCACTCGGCAGCCCAAAAAGAGAAGAGGAGAGTTTAAATGCTTGCGGCTGCATAGGCCGCAATGGGAGGACAGTGTGTGGTCCTGGAGGTGAGTGTCTGAACTGAGATGGAGATGAGATTGTTGGAGTCCGTGGAGTCAAGGACCTGAGAGGCTGACCTATTGAGTAAGTGCTGGAAGCCCCCAGGTGGCTGGCCGTAGGATTATATATCTATATATCTATATATCTGGATCTATATCTATAGATAGATAGATAGATAGATTTCTTTTTGATTGCGCTGCACGGCACGTGGGATCTTAGTTCCCTGACTAGGGATCGAACCCGTGCCCCCTACGGTGGAAGCGTGGAGTCCTAACCACAGGACCTCCAGGGAATTCCCCAGCAGCAGGATTAGAAACAGGAGGATGGGGAGCCTGAGCTAGATCCTTAGGGACCTGAGGTAGATAGATGCAGCAAACAAGGAGTTGAAGATGCAATAAACATATGGCGTGAGCCTCAAAGAGTTGGGTCAGGGATTTCTAAGAGGGCGGCTGAGGCATCATGGAGAAGCACGCAGAGTTCTGAGGCCTCCCAGGCAGCGGTCATGGCCTCCGCCAGGGCTTTATCACTCTCGTTTTCAGACCTGATGTTTGTCAGAGTACCTCTTTCATGCACCTATCAAGGACAGTTAAATAAATGATTAAGCCAGGAACAAGAGTACTAATGAAAGACAGGTATTTCTTTCAGCCTTAGTAGTCATTGATTTTGGTTGATGTCATTCACTTTTCATTCACTTGTTCAAGAAATATTTACTGAGTACAAACCATGTGCCAGGTACTGTTGTAGGCTAGCAAAGTCTGCACGAACTTCCCTTGTAGTGGGGTGATGAGTGACATGAGGAAAAGTAAGGGGATAAGGCAGATATGTGTACATAAGATTTTAGATGGGCTGTTTAGAGAAGACCTCTCTGAGGAAGTGACATTTGAGCAGACCTGAAAAAAGTGAAGGAGCAAGTCATGTAAATATCTAGGGGAAGAACTTTCCAGAGGAAGAGGTAGGTGCAAAGGCAGGAGGAATGTTTGGTGTATTTAGGGAGCAGCAAGGAGGCCAGCATGGCTGGAACAGGGGAAGCCAAGGGGAAGGGGGAAGGAGTTGGGGTTAGTGAACAGGGGGAGATACAGGCAGATAATATAGAGCCTTGTAGGCCATCGTAAGGAGTTGGGCTTAATATCTGCACAAAATGGGGAACCAGTGCAGGGTTTTGAGCAGACTGGTGTGAACTGACTCAGGATTTAAAGGACTCCCCCTGACTGCTGTGAAGGGAGGAGAGTGGGAACAGAGAACCAAAGAGGAGACTCTTGCTGTAATCTAGGCAAGAGATGATAGGAGTTGAGGCAGTGGATGTGGTAAGTGGCCTCATTTGAGACTAACTTTACATACACATGGACGATATTTGGTGTGGTTGATGCTGAACAAATGTTTAAGCCAAGACCGACATCTTTGGCTTTTCAACTCTCACCCAAGCTCCTGTATACACTAGCCCACCAAAGAGAGCTCAGGAAGTACATGCACCCTCAGAAGCTGGGGGCCCAAGGATGGTCAGGGGTGGAGATTTGCTGCAGACTCTGGGCAGACAGGGTTGCACTATCTCTTTCGGACAGTGACTAAATGGGTAAGTGACATCTAGTGGCACTGCTAGGGGAGGGGTCCTGGTGAGTCCCTTCCACCCCAGCCCCTGGCCCGTGGGAACTGCTGCACAGGTTTTTGCTCCACTCTCCTCTCTGCCCTCCCACCGCTTAACTGTGCTGACTTGCTGGTTTTGTTTGTTTCTTTCTTTAATATGTAAGGCTTCTAGCCTTATTTAGGGATACCATCAACTCTGTGCTTTCTTTGAAAGAGTGTATATAATGCATAGGATTTTGAGAGAGATGGGGGTGGTGGGAAGAGGCAGAGAGAGAAGGTATTTTTAAGAATTTGCCATGGAAAGACAAGTACATCTTAATCTTCCTCCAGGCTCAACTGAATTCCACTCTGAAGTGTTTAAGAGCAAAGCTTTGGAATCAAACAGACCCAAGACAGTACATGGAAAGTTGTTGCACAGTGGTGGGTTCAGAGTCAGAGCCACTCCTTTCCCACACCTGGGCACTGAGGATTGGGCCCTGTGCCTGTGACCCTGACCCCCTGTCCCAGTGCAGCACCAGGAACCTAAATTGTCTGGCATCCCTAGACCAGAGGCAGCTTCCCCAAGGGGCAGGTTCTACACTCCCTTCTACCTTGTGGAATCCTGCTCGGTTGCTTCTTGGAAAGATTCCATGAGAGGGATCCAAACCATAACCAAAGGAGGAAGAAGGCAGACTGCCCCTGCCCTGGGAGCTGGGGAGGGAGATGGAGCCCACACCCAGGACCAACAGGGAGGCAGAGGCAGATAATCCAGCCTGACAGCTGGAGACCTAAGGCTGGGGCTTGGATGCCGGGCTGAGCTGGCAGAGTGGGTAGGTCTGGGAAGCTTTCCTGAAAGGTGGGAGGGTGGATCTGGGGTCAGATCAAAGGGGCCCCAGGCTGGGGAAAGGGCAGAGTGTTCTGTTGCCTTTCTGCTAGGTTAGAACCCACCCCCATGCCCACTCTCCACTCCAAGGCAGGAACTGCCTCCTCCCAGCTTTGGAATCAATTCCCTGGGGCTCCTAGGAACCTAGCACCAGCGGGTCAGGGAGCTCATCAGAGGAGACTTGGCCCAACAAGACCACACTGCCCGCAAGCAGGGAGAAAGGCACACCCTGTGTGTCTTTGACTCAGGATGGCTCCCTCTCTAGGCCAGTTACTGCAAGCTCAGTGGGAAGACTAACCAAAAATCCAGGTCATCTGGAAACCTGGAAATGTGTGGCTGACAGTCCTAGAGAGCTGGGATTTAGGAGGCGTGAGACCGTGGCGAGAGGTTGGCAGCTGTGAAATCCAGGAGCTGCTGGCTCCTTTGATCCCCCAGGGACGTGTCCCTGAGGATCCCAAGTGCCAAAGCTCCCGCTTGGATGTTTTTCCCAGGTTGGTGGAGAAGACGCAGTCCGGGGCGGGGCGGGGGAGGTGGGGGCTTTGTCACAACAGTGTGTGTCCTCAGCCTGGCGAGCTGAAATTCACAGGCACTAGTCCAGTGCCCTCTGGGAATCTGGGCAGGCTGGGGGGCCCTGGTGGATGGGATGGGGTAAGGAGTACTGGGTTGGGGGAGGCAGGGAGACTGTACAGTCTCTCTTTGACAGCTAACATTTTCCAGAGCTGGAGCCTACAGGGGAAAGGAAATCAGAGCTTCCCACCTCACACATCTTTTTCCCATTTTGTTCATGCTGCCCAGGGAAAGCCATTAGGGCTAGGTCAGTCTGGGGCCTCCCCCACCCTCCCATGTCTCCAGCCCTGCTATAAGGAGGGGTGGGATGGCAGGGTCACTGGAAGGACAAGGTCCTAGCCTGGCAAAGGGGCCAGACTCTGAACTCTTGTATCCCTTCTTAATTCCCTGCCTGCTCAAGATGGGAGGATGGGGGCAGGGACCAGGAATCTGGGCTCCTGGGGCCCTCCCTTACTCTGCTCAAATCCCCCTGCACCTCTGATTCTGTCTACAGGGAGTCTGGCCCACTGGCCTGGGCCTGGTCTGCAGCAAGAAGGGCCCTGGTGTTGGGGAAGCTGGCACTTATTACCCGACTCTTGTAGCTTCAGCCTCCTTCCTGGAGCCGTTAGCACAGCTGGTTTCCGTAGGCCCCTAGGAGCCAGGCTGGGGGCCAAGCTACTAGGTCTTTTTTTTTTTTTTTTTTTAATTTATTTATTTATTTTTGGCTGCATTGGGTCTTCGTTGCTGTGCGCCGGCTTTCTCTAGTTGCAACGAGCGGGGGCTACTCTTCGTTGCGGTGCACAGGCTTCTCATTGTGGTGGCTTCTCTTGTTGCGGAGCACGGGCTCTAGGCGCGTGGGCTCAGGAGTTGTGGTGCACAGGCTTAGTTGCTCCACAGCATGTGGGATCTTCCCGGACCAGGGCTCGAACCCGTGTCCCCTGCATTGGCAGGCGGATTCTTAACCACTGCGCCACCAGGGGAGTCCCAAGCTACTAGGTCTTATCTGGAGACAGTAGCTGCATTTGGGGGCTAGAGACAGGAGGGAAATGGGAGAGCTAAGGAGCTTTGAAGAGGTGTTCTCCCCAAGCTGGCCGACGTTCCTGAGTCTGACCCATCAGCCCCCCTTACCCTGCCCCCCCGCCCCAGGGACAGTGAGTCCAACACCCTCTTTCTGTCTCCATCCAGAACCTCAAAGCCCAGACCTGGGGCCCCCTCAGTTTCTTCTCGCCCTTCTCGCCTCCCTCCTGGCTCTTTCCTCTTCAATCCCAGAGTCTGATTACCTGGCCCAGTGCCCACCTTCTGCAGTTCAGGCCAGAGGAGGAATATAGCACCCATCCAGTCTGCAGCCTTGCCGATTTCTTTCTTCCTCTAGAAACTCCAGATCATCTCAATGGAGAGAAGGGTTCTTTAGACCCCTGGCTCTTCTTCCATTTGCCATCCTCAGAGAGTGGGAGAGGAGGCATCTGGGAGATGGCTCGGGCTCCCCAGAACCAGTCTTGGGCTAGACTGCAGGCTGTTCATCTTTTCCAGGGTTAGCCACTGTCCCCAGGTGCCATGCAAACCCAGGTGTCCAGGCTGCCAAACCTGTCATAGCTACAGCCTTCTCCCTCCTGCCTTGGGCTGCCAGGGGTTAAGGGGCCAGTGCAGGGCAGGGAGTGGAAATGGCAGAGGGGTCTGGCCCTAGTCACTGCATCATAAAAGCTAAGAGGAGTTTAACTGCAGGTCACAGTGCTGACTGACTTCTTCATCCAGCAGTGCTGCCCTGGGGGGATTCCTTCAGAAGGTGGGGAGGGGCCACAGCTGGCCAGAGTCAGGTCCAGGCCCATCCAGCTTCAGATGTTGACAACTGCTACCAACAGTCCCCGCCACACTGAATCCCCACCTCAGCCTGGAGGTTCTCTGAGAAGCATGGAGGCTCCAGAGGAAGGGGAGTCGGGTTTGGTGCCTTTCACTGCAGTAGGAGAGAAAACTGAGCAGGGCCCTACGTGGAGAAAGGGATGACCTCCCATGCCAGACTGGCAAGAAGCAAAGTCTAGGTGGTGGAGCCACGGTAGAGGGACAGAGGAACAAAGAGCCCAGGGTCAAGGAATAGAATCAGTGCAGTGGTGGCCAGGCCTTGTGCAGGGGGTCTCCAGGCTCTTCAGTGACTGCCCACACCTCTGCGCCTGCCCCCTGAAAAGACGAGCAGAGCCAGGGGCCTCTCTCAGACGAAAGAGATTCAATCCGGACACGTCTTCAGCCAGTGCATCCCCACCTCCTCCTTCTCCCCTCCCTTGCTCAGCCTGCCCGGCTCAGTGTGCCCGGCCCAGCCCTGAGGAAAGCGTTGGCAGACGGAGCTGGGAACCAGGTAGCAGAGCCAAAAACAACAGAGGAGCCGCCTGGTTGCCTGGGTGCGGTGCAGATCCTCCCCTGGTCTAACTGTCATCCCTCCTGTCACAGTCAGTCCCCTCCTTACACCCTGTGGGTCTGACCCTACTGGGACATACTTACCTCCCTCTTTGCAGGGCCCCGGGGCTGGCCCCGGAGGCCACTTGCCATCCCCTGCCTTTGAGTCCAGCTGCCCCTTCCCCCTGGTCGCTCAGATTCTCTGCTTCATGCCTTCCTTAGTTCCCAGGGTCTCTCCCGTGTGCCCAAATGTTCCTGGGAAATGAGTTGCCTCCTTTCTAGATCTCTGTCTCCCAGCTTGTACTTTAGCTTGCTGGAAGCTCTTTTTTGGTCTAACTGCCATCCATCCTGTTGCAATGGCAATTTCATTTGGGGAGAATCAGAGCCGGCCTTACCAGATTTGAAAAGGGCTGGTCCCTAAACCCAGGGAGACACACCCCCTTCGGTACCGAGGATCAGAGCAGACTAGGAGGCAGGATGCCTAAGTCTACGTTTGGTGCTGAGTGGAATCCTGAGGGCTCAGGGAGGCCAGGAGACACAGCTGTCCTGCCCCAGGCACTCCCAACTCCTCTCTTCTACTTTCCGACTTCCCCACCCTCTATAGAAGTCCTGCTTTATTTGCTGCCCCTACCCTGAGTGGCAGAGACCCAGGTGTCCAGCCCCACCTGGGTTTAATTTCTATGTGACTCCCAGCCAACAAACTCTGTGATCCAGCAGATGCAATAACACTGGTCAGGGTGAGGCCCTTCTACAAGTGCTGGCTTTGGCCAGAGAATCTCCTTGGTCCCGGTTGGGGGTGAGGGTGAGGGGTTCATGACACTCCCACTCTTCCCATCACTCCTCCCCCACTCAGCTTCAAGGGAATGGAGAGGAGTGGGGGAGCATCTACATCTACTCACACCCACACTCTTGCAACCATTCAGAGCCCACTCATCTCCATTCCTTCTGCAAAACCAGCCACTTTCCTCATAGCCACACTGCAACGGGAACAAAGCCCCAGAGTGTTTCTTTCCTAACTCTCTCAAGCTGGTTTGTTTCCTCCCCACCCCACCCCCATCCTGCCTCTGCTCCCCCAGCTTTTCTCACCAATTAGGCACCCTCCCCCACCTGAGTCTCCAAATTCCTAGGGGAACCCCAAGAGGAGTATGACCAAGGCTCCTAGAAAGGGGAACGCGTTGCCCCAGGAGATCTGCAGCAGATTTGGTCATAATTAAAAGGCCAGCGACACTAGGAAATTCCTTCTCCTTATGGATCCCAGCGGGAAATTAAAGCCAGTTGTGACTGAATGACTGATGCTGGCTAAACTCCTCCCCATCGCCTGGTTTCAGGGCCCTAGCCCCTGCCCCTTGCCCCTAGGCTCCCCCAGCCTCCTCTGTTAGCCCCCTTTCCCGGCACCCCCAGCGCTCTCATCCCACTGCCCCCAACCCCAGTCCCCCAACCCCCTTCCCCTGAATCTCCCCTAAGCATCCCTTACACATGAGCCTCCATGCTTCTGTGGGGTAACAGGGCTGCTGCAGGCTGAGACATCCAGCCTAGCTGCGCAGCACCATGCTCTGGACCCTCTGCCCACCTCCCTCAGCCAGGGTTGGGGTGCGGGGGCTGAAGCTCAGGCCCAGAGCTGCCAAACCACAAGCACATCTGGAAAAAATTCCCCTCCCAGCCCAACTTTCCTTTGTCTTACTTCTGTCTTTTTGGAAATTCTGGCTGCCTGGCCAGTGGGGGGAGTGAGGAAATGAAGGGAGGGGAGTGGGCCCAGGCCTCCTTCCTCCACCCCAGGGAGCCCCCACCTCCAGCCTCTCCAGTTTCCTCAGCCAGACCACATCCCTCCTCTGTGCTCCTGCAGGTCTAGGCTCCCTCATTCTGGGGACCATCTGTTGAGCGAGGTTTCTACATCCTTGGTCACAAGGCTTGTGGGGGAGAGGGCCAACACTGGCCCTTCTCTTTTGCAGCAGGAGGGATGCATATTGAGGAGGAGACTGGACTATTCTGGCTGGGGTCCCAAGAGGGCTGGAGTGGAGATGGACATGGGACCTGGGTGGAAGAGGTAGGGGGCAGTGAGGGGGAAGGAGAGGCAGCAGGAATCTGCTTTCTGCCATGTTCCCTCCCCCAGCCTCTCCTCATCCCTTTGGCTGGGAGCCTGATTTCACTGTCAGAACCTAATCCCCCTCCCTTTACCTACAGCGTTGCTGGAGCCGGGTGGATGGGGGAGGAGCACAGGCAGTGCCTTAACCCCAGGCCCTGAGCACCCCCCAGGGACCACCCCCTTCCCTCCACCACCTCTGCTTTTGTCTGTCCATCCTCCGAGAGCCCTTCGACCTGCTGCCCCCTCGCTCCCAGAAGACCAGGCCACCCACACCCCCAAATAAACTCTCCCACACCAAACCTGGAACCCTAAAACCAGGCTGGAGCATTCAGCTCCCTTCTTCAGAATTGACATTTTATTGGTTATTGCAGGGTGGGACCCTGTCAAGAAGTCCTTTCTACAGTCTAATCTCCATCCCTCCTGCTCCAGAGTCACCCTAGTTGCATTATTCTTTTCCTACACACCCATAATTTAGAGATTTTCCTCTTTACAGCACAGAGGCTCGACCTCCAGTGTGTCTTTGGTAAATCCTCCAGCCCCTCTCCCTTGGCTCCCCTCCTCCGGGCTCCTCCCCAACTAAGGCCCCTACCTCCCTAGACCGTTCCGGGGCTCTAAGGGAAAGGGCTTAGAGTCTCGGAGAGCCTGTTCTCTGCTCCACCCATGGCCACGCTGGCAGGGAGGGGCCAGGGCAGGAACCCAGGCCTGGGACCAGATGTGGGCATTTTCTTCCCCGCCTCGGAAGAAGCTGGGAGGACAGCTCCGGCAGGGTGGCGGGGGTGCGGTGCGGTACGGGCATCGGGGCCACGTGCAC
The DNA here is from genome assembly GCF_028023285.1 of Balaenoptera ricei. Lineage (NCBI taxonomy): Eukaryota > Metazoa > Chordata > Mammalia > Artiodactyla > Balaenopteridae > Balaenoptera > Balaenoptera ricei. The sequence goes on along the minus strand of NC_082639.1, from coordinate 114,269,942 downwards.
GGATTCGCCGAGGGCAGCTGGGCCGCAGTGTCCCTCAGCGCTGGACAGGCCCCCGGGTTCCGCCCGCTCGGGGTACCGCATCCTATGCGGTCGGCGGTCTCGGGTCTCCCGGCCTGTCTCCGAGGTTCCCTGCCTGACTTCCATTTCTGTTTCTCTGTCTCCCCCCGGGGTCTCGCTCACTCCCACTTGGGTCTCCGCGGGGAGTCGTTCCCTACCCCCTCCTTTGATCTCCCACTTCAAAGCCGCTTGCGGAGGGGCGGCCTCTCCTTCCGCCCGTTTTACGGCTCAGAATGGTGACACCTGAGACCCCGCTCCGCCCCTTCCCCGGGGCACCCAGACTCCCCCCAACCTAGGTGGCAGCGCGGCGCGCCGAGGGTTCCGCGCCTCAGTCCCCGCCTCCCCTCCCTGCCGCCTACTGCGATTCCCTCGGGGGTCTGGGGAGCCGAGTGACAGAGAAAGCACCGTAATAAAGAGCTCGTGTCAAGTGATTGGCTGTGACCTCTGCCCTCCCCAGCCTGGCGCTCCAGGCTCTTGTTTAACCCTTCGATGGCCGCCCAACGCTTTAAGAAGAATGAGTCTCCCTGCGCCAACTTCCAGCGTCCGCAGGCGCTACTGGAGCCGGATACCGGGTGGGGAGTCGAGGGTGGTGGGTAGCGGGTGAAGCCCCCTCCCAGCCTCTTCGAGTTGTTCCAGCAGGGGGCGCCGCTGCCTCACTTAGGTGCCTGGCCCCTGAACCCCAGGGGTCCCCAGCCGAACTCTTGAGTTCGGAGCGGTCACACTGGACCCAGCTCAAGCTTCAGTGGAGCCGGAGCTCGGCCGCCCACTCTCTTCCCCAGCTCTGGCTTGCAAGCAGGGGTTCACCCGCCGGTGGTGTCGCCGGGTGTCCGGCGCCAAGGAGTCGAGCGCACCGTGTCAGGTTGGGCAGGGATGGGGAACAGGCGAGGTGCGACCCTGTGCCTCGGACTGCAGGACATGAGAGCCCAGCATCTGTGCCCCGGGCCTAGCGCCCTCTCCTCTTGGTTGAGAGCCCAGTCCGAGGGCTAGTCCTCCGTCCGCCTCCTCATCCACCCACTGGCGCGGGAGCCAGCAATTTCGGGCCCTCTTAGCGAATTCTGGACCCGCCCACTGGGCTAGATCCAGAGGACGGGGTGGGAGTGGGGTTGGGGTGGTAATGCAGGGCCGGGGCTCAAGGCCCCCCAGGTGGGGTGGAGGGGGGGGAGCGGGAGGCGGGGCCACCTCATTCTTGGGCAAGGGCGGGTCCACGAAGGGTATAAAAGCTGCCCGCGCGAGAGCCCAGGCCGGCTTTAGGGTTGTCCTCGGACGAGTCCTGGTTCCTGAGTCTCACCATCCGGCGAAGGCGGCGGAGACATCTCTTTCGACTAAAGGACTCAGCGTCCAGTGCTCCAGCCGAAGGATCTAAGGGGACCGCCACTAGCACCGCCACCATGCCCAACTTCTCTGGCAACTGGAAGATCATCCGATCGGAGAACTTCGAGGATTTGCTCAAAGTTCTGGGTAAGGAGATTTTTGAGCGCCCGGGAGATGAGAGGGGGCTCCGAGGCCTCGGAGGTGGGTACGAGAAATAAAGGGAAGTTGGAATCAGGGCGTGGGAAGCTGGGCGCCTGCATTCCCAAGAATAGGGGTCAGACGCCTGGGTCCCGGGGCGCTGGGTCCGAACACCTAAATCCTTCTTCCTCTGGCGGGGCGCCCACAGACGCCAACTCCTGCGGCGACTCAGCCTCTGAATCAAGTAGAAACCAGAAGCATGAGGTCGGTATTCCCTGGGGTGAGGCAGTGGGGTTCTCCGCAGTTCGGAATCTGCAAACCCTGCATCCAGGCTGGGAGCCTGGGTCCCTACCCAGCCGAGCCTCCCACCCCCACCCCAGGCATTCTTGCCTCCTTCCCCTTGCCCCCCGCAGGTAACCCAATCCCCGGGCAGATTCCATATCTCTCTGCGCGGGGCTCCACCCACCAGGTGATCCGTCACCGCAGGGCCCCCAGATCCCCCTTTCTTCCCCTTTCAGAACTTCTCCGCTCTGCTCCCCCCACCCTCCATCTGTGAGACAAATATTTTCCTACAGCGAGCAACTCCAGAATCCTAAGCTCGCTCTGGGTAATTATCACTTTCTTAGATTTCAACAAATGGCTTCGTGTGAAACCCCAGCCATCCCCTCCCTTTCAGAAAATCCGAATTCTCTTCTCCCTGCCTCCCTGGAGACAGGCTGCAGCCCAGCTAGGTCTGTTGGTTAAAGGTGGAGGAAGTTGAATCTACCCAGACTGCCCTTCCCAACTTCTGTGTGCCCTCTGGTATCTGGGGAGGCGGGGGAAAGCCTGGGCCGGCTGGGGAGAGGGCTCTGCAAAGAGATGGAGGTTAGTCAAGGACCCAGCCACTGGGAAGCCACCTGGAAACCCGGGAGCCATCAACTTCTGAACGGAACAGAGAGACCCCAGCTGGAATGAGCAGAGGGCACCCTGTGTGGGGCAGGGTGCTGTAGAAATGAGTCAGGAACTAGGAAGGGTCTGGAACGCAGTGAGGAAAGCAGGGATTTCCATCCTTCCTTACCGTTAGTTCTTCTTGCAGTCTGACCACAGTATTTCTTGTAATCATGTCAGCCTTTCTTGCCCTACCCTTGTTGAAATTAAAGATCCAGGGACTTCCCTGGTGGTCCAATGGGGACTCCGCACTCCCAGTGCAGGGGGCCTGGGTTTGATCTCTGGTCGGAGAACTAGATCCCGCATGCATGCCTCATGCTGCAACCAAGATCCCGCGTGCCACCAAGATCCTGCCAAAGGATAAAAATTTTCCCTTCAGAAAGCCTAGATGCCATTCCCTCCCCCAACTTCTCTGGATTCTGGCCCCTCTCCCCAGTGGAGGAGGCAGTGGCCTGGCACACCCCCAGGCCCCAGCTGGAGGATAAGATCCCAAACCCAACCTTGTTGTCTGTCTGTCTTCAGTCTGTTTGTCCTCCCTGCGGGGTCTCTCAGAGCCACGTGCCCTCCTCAGGGCTTGCTTGGGGGCAGATTGAAAACAGACCCGTTAGACAAACACAGTCCTGAATCAGCCAAGGTTGGCTGAGCCTGACCCCAGCACCACAGGTACCAGAAGCTGGCTGGAGGGGTGTCTCCTCTGGACCTAGCCTTGCTTCCACAGGAAACTCAGTCCCTTCTCACCCCTCTTTGTCCTATGCAAGAGTCTCTCTCCTGGGGAGGGATGCTCAGGTGTTTCAGGGATACCCGTCCCATCCAGTGTGATGGTCATGACACATAGCTAGCAGCTCCTGTTCCTGTAACAGGAAAGATGGATAACAGGATGGACTTCCCGGGTAGCACCAGAGAGTGAAGTAGTCTTTTTGTCCAAGTAGGTGGAGTGGGATATGTCTCTTTTACCAAGTCAATTGGTCCTGGGAACCTCAGTCATTTCTCCCTGGACCCAAGAGATCGGCAGCCAAGAAGTGGGCTCCTGGGGCTCCTGAGGGACAGGGCTTCCTCCCACTCCCTTCTGTCTGGAATAGAGTGGGTCTGCTCTGGTGCCGAGGGGAAAGGGGATTTGTTTCTCTAGGGACCCAGGTCTGGAGGAGGGCCGGGGATCTGGACCACATTGGGAGATAGGGAATCCCACTTGCCTGGCCCAGCCCAGCTTGGCCCCTCATCCCACCCATTGCTTCCCTGAAGCGTTCTGCTCCAGTTCAGGTCAGGAGGCCAGGCCAGGTGAAGCGGTGTAGAGCTTGGACCTGGGCCCTGACTAGAGGTGCCTCCCTGCTTGCTTGACTTCCTGTCAGAGGGCTGCTCTCTCCAGCTCCTCTACCCCTTTTAAATAACTAGGGAATAGAGAGAAGGGGTCCAATCTGGGAAAAGCTAGGGGGACAGCACAGGGACTCTGAATCCACAGAGGCTGAATGAGAAGACCTGACCCCTGAAGTGGGGTGGTTGTTCCTGGAGTCGGGCCCACATCAGGGGAGGGGAGGGGAGTGTCCCTTTCTGTTCCAGGAGGGCAGGTGGGCAGGAGTCCGATGCAGGGAACTTTGTCTGAGCCCAACTCTGGCTTTTTCTTTGCCTTCCTTTTATCAGTGAAAATAACAACAACAATAAGAGTAGCTATTGTTTCCTGAAAACATAAAGATGTGCCTGGCACTGTGTGTGCTAGGGCCTAAACACACATCATCCCATGTGATAGGCTCTTGAAGAAGTTACTGTCTCCATTTTACAGTTGTGGCATCTAAGGCTCAGAGAGGTTAAGCCATTTGCCCAGGGTCACCCAGCCTGCAAGGGAGGGTGAGCCAGGTGGAAATCATAGCCTAATGGATCTTATTTCACAGCCTGTGGTGTCCCCAGGCTGCTGACCATTCTGTAGGGGGAAACAGCTGTCCCACCTCTTCCCCTGCTGAGAATCCCTGCTCCTTCTCATCCTGGGGAGGGACAGAGACTCAGCAAATAAAGGCCACAAGACAGGGGAGGTGAGTGGGCAGAGAGGGAAGTGGCCCCTGCTCCAGGACGTGAGTAGTGAGGCCTGGCTGGGGAAGGCCTGCCCTGCACTTGGGCGGGGGTGCAGACGCAGTGACTCTGATGAGCCCACCCCAGCAGATGGTCTCCAGCAGGGTGGACAAAGGACCAAAAGTAAGGTGAATTGAGCCAAGGTGAGCTGTAGCAGGATGAGAGGAATAGGGGGAAGCTGCCCCCAAGAATCGAGTGAAGAGCTGAGACTTGGGGATCCCGATCCAGGGCTGCTGACTCATCCAGGTGGGGCCGTAGCTAGAAGCAGAACTCCCAAGGGCAGGGCACTGCCTCTCTGTCGCTCCTCCCTGAACCCACCAGCCATCAGGGCTGTACCACCTGCCCTCCCTCCAAGGTACTTTCTTGGACACCCAGGCACCCAGCCCCTCTTCCCAGCTGCTCAAAGTTTAGCCTGCTCCTGCTGTTCCTGGGGAGAGTGTGAGACAGGTGCCTGGAGTGCCCATAAAAGTCGAGCCCCTCCTCTCCCTCCAGGGGTAAACGTGATGCTGAGGAAGATCGCCGTGGCTGCAGCATCCAAGCCAGCAGTGGAGATCAAACAGGAGGGAGACACTTTCTACATCAAAACCTCTACCACCGTGCGTACCACGGAGATCAACTTCAATATCGGAGAAGAGTTTGAGGAGCAGACTGTGGACGGGAGACCCTGTAAGGTGCGTGCCGGGACGGGGTCCCTCAGGGTCATGGCATCTATTGCCCTGCCTCTCAACATGACATTTTCCAGTCTTTTCCTAGAGTCTTTCCTCCAGTTCCAATGGAGAAAGTACCTAGATAGTGGTGGTGGGTAGAAACGGGGTGCATCCCCTATACCTCTCACAGCATTGTCCCTGCTGTGGGCCCACCTCACTTGACCACCCTCTCATGCAGAGCCTGGTAAAATGGGAGAGTGAGAACAAAATGGTCTGCGAGCAGAGGCTTTTGAAGGGAGAGGGTCCCAAGACCTCGTGGACCAGAGAACTAACCAATGATGGAGAGCTGATCCTGGTAAGGCCTGCGTCCTCTCAGCTCAGAGCAAGCCCAGTGCTACCTTCAGAGATTTTCCAGGACATTCCAGGGTGCAGGAGATTTAAGAACAACTGTGGCTGGTCTCCCCGTCTCCTATGAGGCTGCTGGGGCAGGACTAGGCTGTCCCTGTCCCATACAGTGTCCTTGTGCAAACGTAAAAGTGTGTCCCTTCCGTGTGGAGCAAAGGACATGCGCTGAGAGGTCCCAACAGTTCTCCGCGGGGATCTTCCTGGCTTGGGGAGAAAGACTTAGGATGGACCCCTGGGGCTGTATTGTCCTCCATCCCATGATGCCCAGGCATTTTGTGACCAGCTCTTACCTGTCAGTCCTGAGCCAAGAAGTAGGTTTGGACCTGGAGGTCAAGCAGAGTACCTCCACTCAACCCTCCTGCTCCCAAGCACAGGACCCAGGGGTCTCCCGGGCTAACAATGACTTCTCCCCTTTCAGACCATGACGGCGGACGACATCGTGTGCACCAGGGTCTATGTCCGAGAGTGAGTGGCTGTGGCCCAAGAGCCGCCAGAGCCCGCCACCAGCCCATGCTCCCTGCTTCACTGCCCCATGGGCTGCCCCTCCCCCATTCCTTCCTTCTAGGCTAGCTCTCCCCTCACCCCAGTCACTTCTGGGGGTGCTAGGATGCCTCCTGCAGGGGCTCTGCTTTTTTTGGCCCCTCCTCTCCTCCCATACACCAACAGAGTGGGATGGATGGCAGGACCCCAGATCACCCATTCCGGAATCACTCCCCCCATCCCAAGTGAGCAGTCCCAGCCCCAAGCCAGCCCAGAGCACCGGCTCTCTCTTTTTCTGCAAGGGGACCCGAGGGCCCGACTGGGAAGACCGGCCCTCTGTCTTCCACTCTTTGTCTCTGTAGCCCATACAGTGTAGAATATTTATTGGTTAATTTTATTAAAATGTTTTAGAAAATAAAACCTGTCTCTGGCTCACTGGGAAGGGGTTGGGTAAGTCACCTGAGTTCAACTTCGCCTCTGAATTGCAGTGTGAGAGAGTCGATGTTTCAGCAGCACCGGTGCAACTCACACACCTGGGAGGGAACCACCTTCCCTTCACCTTTCTCATCACCACCCCCTCATTTGCTGCTGAATCCATGAGCATGACCTTCACTTCCGCTCCTCCAGCCTCCTTTGTCTCCTGCTCTGGCTTCCAAGGCCACCAGGGCACCCCTGACTCTGAGCAGGCGCTGGGGAACTGATTCCCACCTTCTCCCATGATGGTGACACAGCTTCCTCCTCCTCCAGTTGTTCCTTCTCTCTCCTCCAATCCCAATCTGTGGACGACCCCGGGCCTGGCCTTGGCTTCCCACCTGGTTCCAGATGAGCTCGTCACCACCCACAGGCTGGCTTTGCTCTTGCCCAGACATCCTCTGTGTCTGAGACAAACCCATCTCTGCCTTGAGATCCCTCACTCTGCCCCATCTGCCCTGTCTCCTGGGTCTTCCAGGCCCCTTGGGTCCTCCTCCCACTCACCTCCCTGAGCCTCCACACTCAGGTCTGTCCCGTGTCTTCCCAAATTCCATCATGATCTCTCTCAAATGCCTGCCCTGCTTCCCCAGGCCACTGCCCTAGACCATGCTTTCTCATTGCTCACCTCCTAACTGGTTTGCCTGTTTGCTCTTTACATTATCATGCTGTGACAGGGCGAAATGAGCACAAGGGTTAGAATAAGAGAGGTTCAAATCCTGGTTCTGCCACTTGCTAGTTGTGTGACCTCAGACAAGTTGCTTAGTGTCTCTGAGCTTCAGTTGTCTGGATTTTTTGTTTTTCTTTTTGTTTTTAATTGAAGTATAGCTGGTTTACAATATTGTGTTAGTTTCAGGTGTACAGCAAAGTGATTCGGATATATATATATATTTTTTCAATTCTTTTCCATTTTAGGCTATTACAAGATACTGAATATAGTTCCCTGTGCTATACAGTAAATACTTGTTGTTCACCTATTTTATATACGTTAGTGTGTATCTGTTGTTCCCATACTCCTAATTTATCCCTCCCCCATCCCCTTTCCCCTTTGGTAACCATAAATTTGTTTTCTATGTCTGTGAGTCTGTTTCTGTTTTGTAAACAAGTTCATTTGTATTATTATTATTTTTTTTTTTTGGCCACACTGCCCGGTTTGCGGGATCTTAGTTCCCTGACCAGGGAGTGAACCCTGGCCCCCTGCAGTGGAAGTGTGGAGTCCTAACCACTGGACCATCAGGGAATTCCCTGTATTATTTTTTTAGATTCCACATATAAGTGATATATAATATTTGTCTTTCTCTGTCTGACTTACTTCACTTAGTATAATAATCTCTATGTCCATCCATGTTGCTGCAAATGACAATATTTTATTCTTTTTTATGGCTGAGTAATATTCCATAGTGTGTGTGTATATATATATATATATATATATATGCATGCCACATCTTCTTAGGCCAATCATCCGTTGATGGGCACTTGGATTTTTTTTCCATGTCTTGGCTATTGTAAATAGTGCCGCTCTGAACATGGTGGGGGAGTACATGTATAGTTTTGAACTAAACACAAAATAATGTAATTTAATAGCTTATGTACTGGGAAGTTTCAGCTGGGTCTAGCTTCAGGTGTGGCTAAATCCAGGGACCCAAACAAGTACATCAGCCTCTCCCTTTGCATCCATCCTGCTCACCTCTGTTTCTTTGTACGTTGGTCACCTTCAATCCTATCACAAAGAAATGTTCTCTAAATCATAGGAAATTGGCTTCATATGCCCCAAGCTTACATGGTTACCTCTTGAGATCCAAAAAGAAGTGGGACTCTCTCCCGGGGTCTATATCTTCAACATCCCAGAAGGACTCAGTCTGGTTCTGCTTATATCACATGACCATCCCTTGGACCCTTGGTCTAGGTGCTGTTGGCAGAGCAAGGGGCCCACTGATTGTCCAGGCCTGGACCTCATGCCACACCCATGGCCAAGGAACAGGTCTGGCTTGGTGATTAACAATCCCATCAGAATCCCATGGGATGGGAAGGAGCACTTTTCCAATGAAGAGGGCTGCTATGAGTCTCAGGCTTCTAATCTAGAAAATAGCAATTATATATAACATCTACCTCACAAGGATGTTGTAATAGTTAAATAAAGTAAATCTCATTACGTACATAGCACTTAGCAATAGTAAGCTCTTAGGGCTTCCTTGGTGGCGCAGTGGTTGGGAGTCCGCCTGCCAATGCAGGGGACTCGGGTTCCATCCCTGGGCCGGGAGGATCCCACGTGCCTCGGAGCAACTAAGCCCGTGCGCCACAACTACTGAGCCTGCGCTCTAGAGGCTGTGCTCCACAACAAGAGAAGCCACCACAATGAGAAGCCCGCGCACTACAACAAAGAGTAGCCCCCGCCTGCTGCAACTAGAGAAAGCCCCGCTCGTCACAACTAGAGAAATCCCGGGCGCAGCAACAAAGACCCAACGCAGCCAAAAATAAATTAAAATAAAATAAAATTTAAAAAAAAAATAGTAAGCTCTTAGTGTCTCTGATCTATCCTCCACAGTGCTGCCAGAGGATCCTTCAAAACATACATTTTATTATGTCAGAGCCCTGTTTAAAAAACAATAAACAAGACACAAAATCCCCTTAGCTGCACCCCATCTTTTTGTCCAAAATAAAGTCCAAACAGGTATTAGAGGCCCTTCAAGACATGGTCCCTGCCCTTTCGGGTGTGTGTTCCTCCAGGCAGGCCTCAGCTCCAACCTCCCCTGCATGGTATGCCGCCTTCTCACCCGCTGGCATTCAGCTGCTTCTCCAAAGCTTAGCTCCTCACACGGCCTGAAGCGGCCTCTCCCTCCATCAGCACAGACAGTCAGTGGTCACGCTTCAGAGTCTCTGTGTCGGCTGGGGAGCCTCTTCTCCCTGCAAGACCGGGATGCCCTGGGGCCAGAGCCTCCTGCTCCTGCCCCAAGAGAGGCCACATTCGGCAGCTGAGGGCAGAGGGTCAGGGCCAGGGAGCGGGCAGACAGTGTGCAGAGTCCTTGGGTAAGCAAGTCCCCTCTCTGAGTGTGGGGTGGGGGAGGTGAGGGGCCCTTTTGTTTATTCATCCAACTACTGTTTCCTGAGAGCCTCCTAGGAGCTGGGCACCCTGCTAGGTACTGGAAACACAGAAATGAATAAAATGGACAAGATCTCTGCCCTCATGGGGCCTGTGGGGGGGAGGGGAACAGACCTTTAGTAGGGAAAGATGGTTAAAAAGTAAATGCATCAATAAATATGCAAGGGACTTCCTTGGTCGTCCAGTGGTAAAGCATTCACCTTACAATGCAGGGGACGCATGTTGGATCCCTGGTCAGGAAACTAAGATCCCACATGTCGCAGGGCAACTAAGCCCATGAACCACAACTACTGAGCTCGCGCGCCTCAACTAGAGAGCCTGTGTGCCGCAAACTACAGAGCCCACGAGCTCAGGAGCCTGGGTGCCACAACTAGAGAGAAGCCCATGCACCACAACGAAGACCCCGCACGCAACAGCGAAGACCCCACGTGCCACAACTAAGATCCAATGCAGCCAAAAAAAATAAAAAATAAAAAAATATGCAATTACCTGTTGTGGTAGGGGCTATGAAGGAGAAGCGGAGTAGAGGGAGAGAGTGCCATAGAGAAGACCTCATTTAGATTGGGGGTGGGCAGAGCATCAGAAGAGCAGGTGTTTTGGAGGACAAAGCACTTAGGGGGGCCCTGGAGGACTCAGTGGGGTAGAGCAGAGGGGAAGGTGCTCTAGGCAGAGAGAACCACAGGGTAAAGTCCCTAAGGACAGTTTGGGGCTGTTCAAGGTCCCATAACTGGAGTGCCTGGCAGCTGGGGGCCATCAGTGGCTGGATCGTGCGGAACCTGAAGGACCTGAGGGCCACAGTAAGTATTTCTTTTCTTTTCCTTTCTTTCTTTTTTTCTGGCTGTGCCTTGCGCGGCTTGTGGGATCTCAGTTCCTGACCAGGGATCGAACCCGGGCCCTCAGCCGTGAGAGCGCAGACTCCTAACCACTAGATCACCAGGGAATTGCCACTATTTCTTATTTTACTCTAAGAGCAATGAGAAGCCATTGAAGGATTTTTAAAAAGGGGTGGCATTTCATTTGTGTTCTAAGGATTTTCTTCTGGCAGCCAGGTGGAGATGGAACAGAGAAAAGGGGGCGTGAAGGAAAGCCATCAGAAGACTGGTGAGATGCTTGGGCAGAAGGTGGAGAAAAATTTGGGGGAGGGTGCAGACTGTGATGCATTAGAACGGAGGAAGAAAAAGGGAGGTGTCAAGAATGGCTGTCTGGGGGCTTCCCTGGTGGCGCAGTGATTAAGAATCCGCCTGCCAATGCAGGGGACACGGGTTCGAGCCCTGGTCTGGGAAGATCCCACATGCCGTGGAGCAACTAAGCCCGTGAGCCACATCTACTGAGCCTGCCCTCTAAAGCCCACGAGCCACAACTACTGAGCCCACGCGCCACATCTACTGAAGCCTGCACGCTCTAGAGCCCGTGCTCCGCAACAAGAGAAGCCACCGCAATGAGAAGCCCGCGCACCGCAACCAAGAGCAGCCCCCACTCGCTGCAACTAGAGAAAGCCCGCGCGCAGCAACGAAGACCCAACACAGCCAAAAATAAGAAATAAATAAATACAAATAAATTTATGAAAAAAAAAAAAAAGAATGGCTGTCTGGCTTTGGTCGCTGATGGTGCTGTTTTCAGAAATGGAAGAATGAATCAGGCTGAGCCTTCTGGATGCCAGTTTTGTGTTTGGTTTAACCCAGAAGAGTCTTAACTTGTCAGCCTGAGCCCTTTCTTTATCTTCGGCATCACCTCCTCCCCTCTCACCCCATCCTTGACTCCAGCTCTGTCTGGCCTGAATCCAGGCTGCTGGCTCCCCAGCCTACCCTTCCCGCCTCAACTTGACTCCCCACTCCCACCCTGGAGAGGTCTTTTTTCAAGCCTTTCCCAGGCCCTTGCGGCTGGAGGTCTGTCTGTCTATTTGGGGCATCTGCTCTTGTTTCTCTGCCTAGCTTGTCTCTTTCTGAATAAAGTTGTTGAGAATGGCAGACAGAAGAGACATTTATTTTTCCCAGGAGATCTCGGAGGGCAGGGACTGGGACTCCCCCATCAGACTGGGGGTCCTCTGAAAGCAGTAGCTGTGTGTCCACCCTGAGACGGAGGCTCCCCTTGGGCGGGCCCTTCCTCCTGGCTCTGCTTCTCCAGTACTTGCCTGCCTGCCAGCCTGAGATGACGAGGAAGTTACAGTCCTGGACCCAGGAGATTGGACCAGGGAGCGGCCACCTCACCCATTTGGCCCAGCCCAGCCCAGCCTGTGAGAAAATCTCTCCAGCTTCCCCTCCCAACCCAAGGCCTCTTGGGCTCCTCTTCTGTTACCTGCCTCATTACTCAGCGGTGCATTTGAGGGAAAATGCATAGGACCCCCCACCCCCTGCATGCATCCTGAAAATTCTGTGAGATATCTGTGGGCAGAGTCTTTTCTAGAGTCCGAGCTTCTCAGAGAAGAGGGAGAGGGTGAAACCTCTGGGGCAACAGAGGGGCCTGGGTCACTGAGCCCCAACAAGGGCCAGAGCAAGAGGAGCCAGAGAGGAAGGGAGGGCAAAGACAAGGGAGGGGGTATGTGTGATTCTCTCCTGAGGTCAGGGCTGGCACACATGGCAGGGGCACTTACAGGCACTGGGACAGTCTACACCGACATCTTAGGGAAACTGAAGTACACACACACACACACACACCAAGAAACAGGAGCGTGGAGCTGAGAGAAAGGTCTAGAAATGTCAAAACCAAGAGAATCAGGGCACAGCTGAGACCAGAGAGGAGAAAGCCCTGGGGAAGCCAGGGCCCAGGGTACCTCTGAGGCCTCCAGAGCCTGAGGGCAGCTCTGTGCCCATGTGTGGCAGGAGGAGCCACGTTACAGGAATCCACATGGGAGGGAATGGCAGAGGTGGAGCCAGAGGCAGGAAGCCCTGAGAGAGAGAGAGAGAGAGAGGAAAGGGAGGAGACGAGGGGAGGGGAAGACGGGAGAAGGCAGCGTGGGCAGGGACAGGAGGAGATCTAGGCTGGAGAAGGCGGAGATACTCAGGAGGAGGGGAAGAGGGGGAAAGAAAGGGCCCCAGGGGTGGGGCTCAGAGGAGAGGGGGCATGCTGCCCAGGCCCTCTGACCCCAGGTCCCAACAAAGGGCTGCTTAAGGACCGCCACAGGCACAAGATGGATGGGACTGGGGCCGCCAGGCCCTTTGTAGCGGAGGATGAAAGGGAGCAGGCTCTGAGGAGAGTCCTCCAGAGTCCCCCACCTCTTGCTGGCTCCTCTGCCTCTCTCCGCAGTGACTTCAGGACCCTTCAGGTGTCAGTGGAAAGGGAGAGACTGGGGTGGGGAGGTGGGGAGGAGTCCAACCAGGGATTTCTCCTGCCTGGGCCAGTCATACCTGAGAAAGACGAGGGACAGGATAGCAGCACAGGGACAGCTGCGGGACCTGGGAGGGTCCTTCAGTCCGTCTAGAAAGTGAATCCGTCATATGCAAATAGGATGCAAAATCGATGCCTATGGAGGTCCCCCAGTGGTTGAGACTGCTGCTGTAGTGAGGGTCAGGGGTCCCCAGGTCAGGTCCTCCCACCTCTCCTTCAAGCCTGCCGCTGCCCTCCTGACCTCTTGGCTTCTTCCTGCACCTGTCCCCCTTGGTGCTGCCAGTCGAGAAACCAGTTCTGTCCCTGCCCTGGATAAGGATCTCTGGGCTGGGCTCTTCCCAGGCAGCGGCAGAAACCTGGCCGGCTGACAGCACCCTCACTCCCAGCCGGGGCTGCCAAGAGCTCCCCACTCCAGGCCCACCCGAGGGTGGCCCGGCCCCTTCCTCACCATCCCTCCCACAGTCCAGTCCCACCTTCCTTCCCAGCCCTATTCCCACTCAAAGAGAAGTTCTCCTCAGAGTAGCCTTGTAGGGGGCAGGGTCCCTCCCTCACCTTCTTCCGTGGGTGTCCCAGGAACCCCGGTCCCTCTCCTCCCATCTCTGCTCCCCTTTCCCTTTGGGCTGGTGGGCTGGTGGGGTTTGCCTGAATTGGCCCCTTCCTTCCCCACTCCCCGCCCGCTCCCCACAGGGCTGTGACAATCGCTCCCGGACAGCAGGCTCAGCCCCTTGCCCAGTCACTGGCACCGAAGGGGGTAGGGGGAGACAGGGCTGACCCCACTTAACCCCAGCCCCTGGTCTCCTCTTGAACCATCATTCATTTCCCATGACATTCGGGTCCTTTTCTCATCCCTTGGAGCGGCATGCCCGACTCCTCCAACTGGAAGGGACTTTAAAAGGTCGTCTCCCCCGTTCTTCTGCCTCCTCATCAAATGTCTGCCTGACCTCTGTCCCCGGCCAGCGCCCCAGAAACCTTATTCCTGTCCCAGCCCTCCACAGGTTTGGCCAGCCTTTCCCAGCTTCCCCCAGGGGATCCAGCCACTTGCAGGGGAGTGGGAGATCAGAAAAGCAGAGAGGAAGGCAATTCTGGCAGCCATCAGAGGAGATCTGGGGGTGTCTGGAGGAGACTGGACTCAGGTCTCAGCTCCCACCCCCACTCCTTGAGGTGAGCAGGTGTGTCAGGTCAGGTTGGGATTCAAGCTGGTGACTCAAGCTGGAGCAGCCTGACAGCTGCACAGTCCTCGGCAACGTGCCCTCCCTTCCGGCTGCCCCAAGGTGGAATCTTAGAAGCTGGGAATTGTAGAACCAGAGAACAGAGTCCCAGAAGGAAGGGCCTTTGGGGATCATGCCTCTCCTTTGTTCAAGAAGAAACTGAGGACCAGAAAGTGGTGTGGCCTGCTTGGGGGATCACTCAGGCAGCAGGGAAATCATTGGTCACATTAAGAGGGGGCTGCTTGGTCCCAACAGGTGTCAGCAGGACCCCTCCACATCCTCTTTCTCCCCAGCCGGGGAAGTGGGTGCTCCAGGGTGGAGAAGTGTTAGTCTTCCCCATAGGCTCTCTTCCATCTCTCACCCTGGAAGGGGGGCAACCTCTGCTCCTTGCTGGGCCTCTCCTCTCCTTCTGGACTGAAGATTATGAGGCCAGGACAGCTGTGGGAGCCCTTCAGGCTCAGGTGGGGGATTATGGGCTAAAGTTTCAGCAGGAGCCTAAGGGCAGGGGATCCTGGGCTCAGCCCAGAGCTGCCTGGGGAGGGAGAGCCACCCTCACTTGGCCCAGCTTCAGGGCGGGACACTGGAGCTTCCTCAGAGGCCTGATGATCCAGCCCCCAATTCATTTCAGCCCACCCAGGGTGTACCTAAGTGTAAGGAGACCCAAGGACCAGACCATCCTCCTCTTGGTTCAACCGCAGCACAGGTGTCATTACTGTTTTCAGGGATGCCTACAAAGGCAGGGCCCAGGCCTGGCCTTGGCCAGCTGGGCAGCATTTATTCACTTGACAAACATTTACGGAGCAACAGCTATTCGCCAGACCCTGTGCTGAGCAGGACCAATGCAGTCCCTGACTTTCATCCGTCCTCTCATCCATTGAGGAAATATTCCCTGACCTCCTAGTATGTGCCAAGCACATCATTCCCGCTTCTCCCCCTCAGTTGCAGAGCTGAGCCGGGATGGGACGCCCCACAGCAGGTTCTGTGGGACAAGGTGTCAGAAGGGCCCTCTCGTGCCATCCTCAGCCTCTGCCATCAGGCTGCCCGGGTCTCAGCTCCAGCCCCGTTCCTCACAGCTGGGTATAGAGGCTAATCTTTCAGTGAAACTTTCCTGTAATTGTCCTTCTGTCATCACAGTCCCTGACTCAGAAATCAGCCAAGGAACTGCGGAAACAGAGGCAGAAAGGTGAGGTCATCCTTCCAGCAGCCTGTCTCAGGGCAAGAACGTGGGCCACAACCCGGCTGAGTCCCAGGGCTTAACAGAGAAGGAGAGATTGCACCGTCCCACAGTCCTCTCTGGCTCACTCCTTCCCTTGCCCCCATTCCTCCAGGGAAGTCCTTCCTAAAGGCTAACTGAAGTTCCTCCCGCTGTAGCTTCAGCTCCTCAAGGGGCTGGAACCCAGAAGACAGGCTCCTTTCCTCAAGTAGCTTTAGGGACTCAGAAGAGGAGTAGTGTGGGCGCACCCACGTGGGGACACTTTCTCCACCTCTCTCAGCTCTCTTTTCTTTTTCTCTTCTCCACCCCTCATCCTTTCCCCTTCCCTCCTCTCTCCTCAGTCCCCGACTCCAGCTCCTGGCTGAGTGCCAGCATTGTTCCCGCCTGGCTCCCCGCTCCCCGCTCCCCTCCTCCTTCCCTCCCTGCTCTCTCCAGCCAGCCCTAGGGGCACCAGCCTGCCCAGCCCCTGCCCTCAGTAGCCCCAGGCTGGGGGGCGGGGTGGGAGGAGACCTTTCTGGTTCCATCCTCTGCTTCCTCTTAGCTCTGCCCTCCTAGTCCCCACTGATGGCCTCCACCCTGCCATAGAAACCTGGGAGCTTGGGTTACTCAGGGGCCCTGGTTATTTTTAATGCCACCAGCTCAGAAGATAAATATACCTCCCCCTCCCCCCAGCTGCCCTGCATAGACCAACACCTCCTCCAGATTCCCTCATTCTCCCACTTTTTTATCCAGTCTCCTCAGACTTGCTAAATGCCTTCCCCTCACATTCCTCCCTAATGGGTCCCCCCACCCTGGACTCTCAGCAGGAAGACAGCCTGACCCCCAAACCCCCATAGATGAGGTGGGAGGTGTCCTGGTGTCCTGCCTCCACTTGGTGGCTTCCTGAGACATCACGCCCAGCAAAGGGCTCCGTGGGAGCCTCCCGCTCGGCTGGCATGGCTGGGGCAAGACTCAGAGAGCCCTGGGGAGGAGGCGCTGGACAGGAGTCACTCCTTGGCCCCAGCCTCAGCCCTGGGGCCCCTCTCCTATTTGGCCAGGGGAGGGGCCAGTGGTCAAGAGCCCACTGCCTCTTCCTCTCCCTTATCCCAATCCATTTCTGTTTGATCCCACAAGGCAGGCAAGTTCTTCCTGGAATTAACTTCCAGACCTCTTGTTTTGGCTCAAAGAACCAAACTCTGGCAGGGAGTTCCCTGGTGGCCTAGTGGTTAGGATTCTGGGCTTTCACTGCCATGGCCTGGTTTCGATCCCTGGTCGGGGAACTGAGATCCCGTGAGCTGCAGTGCAGCCAGAAAAAAGAGAACCCTCTGGCAATAGTTCAGGGCAGGAACTGCAGCTCTCCAGGGAGGACAGGAGCGGAGCGGGGGCCCTGGGGTCAAGATGGATTGTTGTTCATTCCTAGAGTGTTGGAATCCCGAGGGTTGAAGAAGCCACCAAGGTCCTCTAGGACAGATCACAAAATGGATCACCCTAGAGTGGTTAGCTGTCCTGTGTCCCAGTAACGGGGCTCACACTCCCTCTGGTGGCAACCTGCTCCAGGACAGAAACAAGTCCTGTGGCCATCTCCTTTGTCTGGGCTGGCATCTGGGCCCATAGCGTCTACTCATCAGGACCGGTTCTGATCTCTGGACCCACTAAGAAAAGTCTGGGCCCTTTTACCCAGGAGCCCCTCAGGCGCTTCAGATGACCCCACCGTATGTGTTTATTTTCAAATATTTCACATAGTCTATCAATAAAGAAATACGTTATGCACAGTGGTGGACCTCTCCATCCCCCTTGCATCTCCTCCCTCCTCCCCAGAGGGAACTACTATCCTCTCCTTTATTTTTACCATTATTTTGCCTTTCAAAAATGTTTTTACTACCTATGTACATATCTCCAGATAACACATGGTTTTGCAGGGTTTTGAACTTTGATAGAAAAGGCATCTGCCATGCGGATTTTACTGCAGCTTGCTTTTTCTTCTCAACATCATGTTCGTGAGGTTCATCCATGCTGATGCGTTTCCACAATTGTACTGAATGAACACACTTCACGACTGTGAAAAATTAAAAAACCTGACAGTACCAAGACAATGTGGAGCAATGGGAACTCTTTGTACACTGTTAGTGGAGAGTAACCTGGTATGCCCGCTTTAAAAAACGATGTTGCAGGAAGTCCCTGGTGGTTCAGTAGTTAAGACTCCAGGCTTTCACTGCCAAGGGCATAGGTTCGACCCCTGGTTGGGCAACTAAGATCCCGCAAACTGCGTGCCAAAAAAAAAAAAAAAAAAAAGATGTGGCATTGTGGCATTGTCCAGTGGAGTTAAAGATGTGCCTTCCCTCCAACCAGCAATTCCCTTTCAGATGGCTCCGAAGAGAATGGGACTCACACGGGCCCCAGAAGACCTGGCCAAGAATGTTTGCAGCAGCATTGGTAGTAACAACCTAACACACCCCACCTTATTCACTCATTTATTCATTTCACAAACATACACTGAACACCTGTTGAGGACCAGGCGCTTGGACAGACTGAGAGGCGAGCTCTCTGTGCTCAGGTTGGGTGGATATTATTGCCCCCATTTTATAGATGAGGAAGCTGAGACTCAGAGAGGTTAAGTGTCTCTCCAGGACTCAGGTCTGCCACCAGAGCCTATGCTCTTAACATCCTCACCACACTTCCTGCAGGTGCCTGGTCCTTCAGTGGGCACATTACGGTGTGTCTGTGCCCTCCTTCAGCAGGGTGCTTGGAGCCAAACTCAGCCCTGGAGTGTGGCCAGACCAGCGTGGGGTTGGACAGTCAGTCAGCAAACACCTGATGGGAGCTTCGTGTAGGCAGGGCATCAAGGTACCACCAAACACAGATGGCACCTTCAGCATCTTCCCTGGGATCTCAGCCCAAGCCAAGCCTAGCTCCCTGATTCCAGCTCCAGTCCAGCCCCAGCTGGCCTTCTCTGTCCACTTCTCCTAAAAACTGGGTGGGTGGGTGGCGGTGGGGTGAAGACTGGATGATTTTAACCAGGGGAGAGTGTTTTGAGTCCAGAGTTAGTCATCTCCCGGTTGGTTCTGTGCATCCTAAGGTGGCCCTGAGTGAGATGCTAGGAGAAGCATGAGGGATGGTAGAGATGACAGACTTCCCCACAAGGTCCTCTCTGACTCATTCTCTGACCCCAGCCCCCCGCCCCCCCATCATCACCTTCTTTCCCGGAGAGAGGGAGGTGCAGGCTGAGCCAGAACTCTGAGTTCAAGTTCTATTTGTGTGGTCTTGGATAGGTTACTTAGCTTCTTTAGGTTGTTTCCTCTGTTAGAAAATCATGAATGATACTGATGATAATATTACCTACCTCACTACCTAGATACTATAGCTTAAATTCTTCATCATCATCATCATCATCATCATCATCATCATCATCATCATCACAGGATTTCCCCAGGGAATGTAGCTTTTCTTGTGGCAATAGTGGCGCCTGGTGGCCGTGCCCCACTGCAGCCCCTTTTACTTTGCGGGGGGTGGAGACCTGAGCTGAGCCGGAGCAGGCAGTTGGCTGCTGCTTTGCAAGCTGCCCATCAAACCACAGACCCAGAGCGTCACAGATAGAAGGGAACAGTTCATCATTCTGTACTTTCATCCTCTGTCCCTGAACAACCTAGTCCATGCTCACAGTCCCCCACCTTATCCTCCCCACTCGGGCATCACCCTTCTAAA
Organism: Balaenoptera ricei; assembly: GCF_028023285.1. Classification (NCBI taxonomy): domain Eukaryota; kingdom Metazoa; phylum Chordata; class Mammalia; order Artiodactyla; family Balaenopteridae; genus Balaenoptera; species Balaenoptera ricei. The sequence continues at coordinate 114,250,925 of NC_082639.1, read as the reverse complement.
TGTGATCCCCAACCCTGCACATCTGGCGGCCACTGCACCTCTCCCCATGCCACCCTCCCTCCCTACCTTAGGGCCAAGCCACGTGTATGGGCATCTTCCCTGCCCCCTCCCGCCATCCCACATCTAACTCTTATTGGAAGCGATACATCCTAAGTATTCTCACACTCATCCCTCCTCTCCGCCCCTAGGTTCTGGTCTCATCACCTCGAAGGTGGCAACTGCCTCCTGACTGGCCATCCTGCCTGTCTCCCCCCCCACCCTGCCCCAATCCTTCACAGCGATCTCACCAGGTTAACCACGGTTGAGGTTAATACCTTTTCAGGGCTCGTCGCTGCCTGGAGGGCAAAGGCCCCAAATTAACCACACGGCCACCTCCTTTGCCCCCTCCCCCCTCCCCCTCCCGTTCATCATGCCTCTCTACCAGGATCGCACTCTATGGTTCCCATGTCTGGCCTCCAACGTGCCCATCGGCTTCCTGAGGACAGGGCTCCACATTAGTAATTTTTGATTCCTTCACAATATTTATTTAGTGCCTATGGTGCACCTGGCACTCAATAAGTGCTTTCTAAATATTATTTGAATAAATTACTGTGGAAACCACGACCCAAAGAGGTGAACTGACTAGACCAAGGTTGCATAGAGAGAGACAAGGCTCTTTGTTCAATGCTTTTCCCATGCTACTTGCCTTCCCTTAACCCCTCCCTCAGGATGGAGAATGAGGAGTCCATCTGGCCTGCTGTGGATGTGAGGGAAAGGAGAAAGCTGCAAAGCAAAGTCAGCCCCATCAACCCTCCAGCTGGGAGAGGAGAAAATGAAGAGAGAAGGAACATTTCTGCCTCCCAGGCCCAGCTCCAGCTCCAAGCCTCCCTCATGTGGATGGGGAAAAGCAGGATGGAAAGGCAGGGTCCAGCCAGTACCCAAAGCTCTCAGGCCAAAGCCAGACTTCCCAGCAGGGGTCCCTGGGCCCGCTCTCTGCTCTGCTGATCGCTTCCTCAGCAACCACTCTCTCCCTCTCTCTATGTCTCCAGATCTCTCGGTACAGAGTTTCCCAAAGTTGTCGTCTCTCTTACCATCTGGTCTCCAACCTACTCACTTCCTTCTTCCCGTCTCTTTTCTTGTTGTCAAAAGACTTGTGACTCCTTGCTGATGTTACCCTTTGCCACACATGTCCAGCAGGACCCATCTAGTCCTGGGAGTGGAGGGGAAGAGAGAAGGGGGACAGGGAGATAAAAAGGAGGGGTCAAGTTAGGGATGGGGCAAGAGTGATGTCCTGCCCCTGCCCTAGCCTCCGTATTATGAGGCAAAGAAGTGAGAGGTAGGGGAGATAACAAAAAAGAACAGCTTTAGATCTCTCTGACCACTGCCTGCAATGACATTCCGTTGGGTCTCCCTCTCCTGTCCCTAAGGACACTTTGGCAGACCCGCTCCAAGGCTTCCTTCTCCTCTGCAGGACAGAGGAGGAGACAGGGGTGAGTGCCACTTACCCAGCGCTACAGTCAGCCTTCCTCAGATGCAGACCTCCCTTGGGGGTGGTGATGCCCAAAGCTTGCTCCCCATGGGGGGCTCCTTTCACAGAGTCCTCTTGGCACACAGAACCTCGCGTGTCCCTCCCTGTGGCCCCCTCTATTCCCAGCCATCCCTCTCCAGTGTCTGTGTCTCTTAGTGAGGCCCAGATGAACAAACCCCATGCCCTAAAAGACAGCTGCCCAGAGGTGGGACACCAATGTGCCCTTCATGCGGATGCCCGGCCTTGAGGAGTCATCCCCTTGGAAGTCCACACCCACTCGCCTCAGTGGGCATCACCCTTCCCCTCGGAGCAGAGGAGGGGAAGCCGCAGCCTGCCCTCCGGGGCTGGCCACCCTGCAATCCAATGCTGCGCTGTGCAGCTTCTTTGCACTCCGCCTGCCTTCTCTCCTGGGGACTGGGGCAGGGGTGAAGGCTTCCAGGTGAGTCTGGCAACTTTCTTTAGGATATGCATGGTGCTCAGAGGCTATTATTTTTTAGTTTCGGAACTTAGCTGCAATCCTGAGACATGAGTAGATTCAGAAATTCTTCATCAACCATTATTCCAAGTTGCCTTACCATCTGCTCATCTTCCTCTGGGATCAATTCCAACCTGCCAAGGTCCCTCTTAAAATACTGTGTCCAGAACAATACTTCAAATGTGGAAGGGCAAAGGGAATGTCACCACCCCTGATCTGGACGCCTTGCATCTATGAATCACTTATATCCTTTTTACTTTTTTAGGTGGCCACGTCACAGTGTTGGTTCATAACAAGCTTGTGGTCTGCTAAAACCCTCAGGTTTTCTTCACTAGATAGGCTTTATTCTTTTCTCTTCTTATGCTGTTGATTTTTTTTTTTTGAAACCTAAAGCAGAATTTTATATTTATCCCTATTAAATGTCATCTGGTTCATTTTTTTTTCCTATTCTGTCAAACCCTAACTCTCATTTCTTGCATAATATGTAGATTTGATCAATATGGCTTCTATGATTTCATCCAAGTCTTTAATAAAAACTTGTGATCATCAGACCAAGGACAGAACCCTGAGGGCCCACAGAACCCTCTTCAGCTTTCTCATGGACATCTCTGGGGATGGCTACTGAACTTTGTATCCACCCAGTGTAGTATCACACAGTCCATGTGTCCTGGGCATAGGGACATAAGAAGTGCAGGCAAAGGCCTCATAAAAATCCCAGTAACAATGCAACCCCCCGAGGGAGGAGAGGACACCTGGCCCACCTTGTGCCCATTGAGTGTCCCCCGGTCCCATGGAAGGCCTCATTTTCCTCAGCTTCTCATTGCCTCAAATATCAGTTATCTGTTTAGAATTGTCTGGGCCTTGGTGTCAGCTCCACCAGCTGTGGTTGCTGGGACCCACCTTCTCCTGCCTTAAGAAAATCAACATCCCACTCTTCTCCAGCATTTCAGATCATCTCTGCCTTCCAAGATTCCCAAAACTCACCAAGAGTGGTTCACGGGAAGGGTTTGCTCTAGCTTGGTGGCTTTCATGGTGATGGTCCTCAAAAAGCCTTTGTACAAAGACGTCCCCATACCCGGTCTTATTTGATGCTCAGAACAAATGCCTGGGGATGGGTAAGTATTAACCTCCTTTACCAAATAGGTAAACTGAGACTCAGTTGGAGAAGCTATGTGATTTGCCTAAGGTCATTCAGCTAGAAAGTGTAAAAGTCAGACCCAGTGCTCTTTGCATGAAACACAGTCCAAATGTCTCCCCTCTGGGCGAGAGTGAGAGGCCCAGGAGGGAAACTCCCCACCCCAGTGCCACCCCACATTTCCAGGGGACCACCCTTGGAGGATCCCAGGGATCTCAAGTATTCAGCTTCTCTCTCCCCACAGCCAGGAAGTGAAAGAGGAGGGAAAGATGCCAAGTGACCTCTCCTGGACACAACTTTTGGGATGCCCCAGCCCAAACCAAACCGCAGGATTTGTGAGATAATGTGGGGATGGAGAAGCCTCAGCCTCCCGGTCTGCACTAAGTCTCAGTCAATCCTTCCACTCCACGCCCACCGGCCCCTCCCTTCCTGCTCCACGTATGGTAGTGAATTCAAAGTCCAGTTGGCCTGGTGGGATGGCCTCCTGGTCATTGACCCTGCTGTACCCCCTTTCCAGAAAACCTTCTCCATTCTCTGTGTTTCCCCAGGTCTCTGTGGATACCTCAGGTGCTAAGTATTATGATAATATTACCTCCACCACCATTACTGTTGCCCTCACATTACCAAATGCTCCTCCAGGGCTGGGACAGAGGGCTGACACATAGTAGGTCTCAACACTTGTAGAGCTAAATTGGATTTACATGAGCAGAAATTCCTTCCCCAAAGACCCCCTCAGTCTCATTATCCCTGGCCCTCCCCCTCGGACCCTGCTTCCCCTTTACACTACAAACCCCAAATCCCACCTCCCTCACTACCCAGTTCAAGGACCCCTCCTCCTCCAGAAGGCCTTCCCAACTACTCCCGCCCTCAGTGAGCTCTTCGTTTCCTGAATTGTGGAACCCTCAAAGGGATGTTTTGAGGATTCAGTCAGATAACGCAAATAAAATGTTAGAACATGATTTGGCATATTACAAAGGCTCGATAAATTTGGACTAGTTGTGACTTAAGAGATGCCTCTTCTTTCTGCTTCCTCTTCTTGGCCCGGTCTGTGAGCCACCAGGGGGCGCCCTCTGCCCAAAAATCCCTGACAAAGAGGCCGGGACGGGGTGTCCTTCCCTGCGAACTGGTGTGGGGGCTTCCATTACCTAAGAAGTGGGTATATGAACCTCAGGTTATATGAAAGATGAGTAGGAAGGATGGAGGTGAATAATGGGGAGAACATCTTTTTGCCTGCTCTCTCCATTTCCTGGTGGAGACTGAGGAAATAGGGTGTGTGTGCATATGGGGTGTTTCCCAATAGGACACATTCGTTCTTGTGTTCTAGGCAATGTCTCTTCTAACCTCTCTCTGCAATGCTGCCTTCTTCCAGTATTTCAGGAGGGTGAGCCTTTGCTATTTACGAAAAACATGGCCACATCTATTCTTTCAACAGTCCCATGACAGTTCCATCATCACTCCCATTTTATGGATGAAGAAACTGAGTCTTAGAGGAATTCAGTAAGTAGATACCTCTCTTGGATGCGCTGAGTAACTGAGACTCGCATCCCCTCGCAGGCCTGAATCCCCTGGCACCCCCTCCACAGGCTCAGTTCTATGTATAATCTGCTTTTATCTGGGGTTCTGACCTTGCCTCACGGCCTCCTCCCCCTGAAAGCCACCATCGGATCGGATTCTCCGGGCATGGCTTTTCCTTTGGTTTCACTCTCCAGCATACCGGGGGCACAAGGACAAAGGCTGCCGTCGTTTCTCTGAACTCTAACGGGTTAAGGCCTGGGTCCCGCCCCTTTTCCCGCCAGGCTGGCGGGAGTATGAATAGCCTCGCTCCCACTCCCGACTCTCAGTCGCTTCAGCTGCTCCTCGCCCCGCCCCGTCATTGTCCCCATCCGTCTCCATTACCCTTCCGTCCTAAAAGCTTTGAGAGCTGCTGGCTTCTCCCGGTGCTCCGCGTCTCTCCACCTTCGGTGGGTCAGACGGGCAGGATGGAGGGCTGCCTGGGGGAGGAATCTTTTCAGATGTGGGAGCTCAACCGGCGCCTGGAGGCCTACCTGGCCCGGGTCAAGGCGCTAGAGGAGCAGAATGAGCTACTCAGCGCTGAGCTCGGGGGTCTCCGGGCACAGGCCGGGGACGCCTCCTGGAGGGCCCGTGCCGACGACGAGCTGGCGGCCCTGCGGGCCCTCGTCGACCAGCGCTGGCGGGAGAAGCGCGCGGCCGAGGTGGCGCGCGACAACCTGGAAGAAGAGGTGGAGGGCGTGGCGAGCCGGTGCCATCAGCTGCGGCTGGCTCGGGAGCGGACCGCGGAGGAGACGACCCGCAGCCGGCGCGCGGTCGAGGCCGAAAAGTGCGCCCAGGCCTGGCTGAGCACCCAGGCGGCGGAGCTGGAGCGCGAGCTGGAGGCTCTGCGCGCGGCGCACGAGGAGGAGCGCGCGGGCCTGAACGCTCAGGCTGCCTGCGTCCCCCGCGGCCCCGCTCCGCCCCGCGGGCCCCCCGTGCCGGCCCCCGAGGTGGAGGAGCTGGCGCGGCGGCTGGGCGAGACGTGGCGCGGGGCAGTGCGCGGCTACCAGGAGCGCGTGGCGCACATGGAGACGTCGCTGGGCCAGGCCCGCGAGCGGCTGGGCCACGCGGTGAAGGGCGCCCGCGAGGGTCGCCTGGAGCTGCAGCAGCTCCAAGCGGAGCGCAGCGGCCTCCAGGAGCGCAGGGCCGCGCTGGAGCAGAGGTTGGAGGGCCGCTGGCAGGAGCGGCTGCGGGCTACTGAGCAGTTCCAGGTGAGGAAGCCTGGGGGCCTGGGCAAGACAAGGCTTCAGGAAGTCCCGTTGGGGATCAGAGATCTGGGAAAGGGAGTGGGAAGTGGGGGGTGTGGTGGCTACAGATTCAGGGGCCACTTCTTAGAAAACCATGCCTGGTGCCACTGTCCCAGACTTTCACAACTCTGTCTAGTGTAGGGCTGGAATGATGGAGGTTCAGACCTCAAAGCACACCCCCTCGAAGGGCAGACAGGCACAAGACATTGCATCAGCCTCCTCACTGTCTAAATGGCACCTTCGTACCCTGATGGCCCCTGGACCCCTCCTTAGGCCCTGCTGTCGCTCAGAAGACGCTCAGAACTTTCCCTCTCAGTGCTGATCTGATGGTCTGGCCACTCAAGAGTCTCCAAGTTCCCAGCCACCCTCCTCCCCCTGACAGGAGAGGGTGAGGGGCCCTGGATGGGGGGCCATCAGCCCTTCTCTCCCTTGTCTGGGCTTTTCGGCTCCTGAGCACATTCCAGAGGCCTGGGACAGCTGCTCCCCCTCACACTGCGCAGACGTGACCCGCAGCTGAGAAAACAGCCTCCTGCCTGGGCCAGACAGAGGTCTCACCATGTCCCCCCCCCACCCCCCACCCTGCTTCAGAGGAGAAAGATTCCAGAACATGTGGGAAGTGGAGGGCGTGGGGGCCTAGCATGGGGAGCAGGAGACAGTGACTGGGACCAGGGCTGTTTGGCTTCCAGTCCTGCAGGCTCCAGGCCTGCTGATTAATTGTTTTTCCTTCTGCTTCCACTTTTTTCCCTCTCCTCCTCTCTGTAACCCATCTCCTCTCCTCCCTCACCTCCCCCTTCCTGTGGGAGCTGAATTCTGAGCAGCATGTGCTACCATTTAATCAGCATCCTCAGAGGAGGAGCCAGGCCGTGGGAGAGGGCTGAGAGGGGCCACTGTGCTCTTCTCGGAGGCTTCAGAAGGGGTTCTCTGGGCGGGAAGTGGGGTAGGGGAGGCAGGAATCTGCTCTGCAGAGAAGTTAGTCAGGGAGCAGAAGATGCTGCTGCAGCAGCCAAGGGGGATGCAGGTAAGTTAGCAGGAAGGACCCCGTCCCTTCACTGACTGCCTCTGGCTTGCTCTGCAGCTGGCCGTGGAGGCCCTGGAGCAGGAGAAACAGGGCCTACAGAGCCAGATCGCCCAGGTCCTGGAAGGTCGGCAGCAGCTGGCACACCTCAAGATGTCCCTCAGCCTGGAGGTGGCCACATACAGGTACAGGTTGACCCTGACCCATGTAGGCACACAGATGCACACATACATGCAGGGGCAGACTCCTTGGCTGAAGGGGCCCAGAGCCACGGGTGGTGGAGGCTCTGTCACTGCTCGGTCCTGTGACTCTAGGCTGATCCCTTCCACACCACGATGTGTGCCACCTAAGCCCACCTGCTCTCTCGTGGGTTCAGGACCAGAGAAGCATCCTGTGCCCAGGAGATCCCCCAAGGAGAGGTGATATAGCTGAGTGGGACAGCCTCAAAGGACAGGGCTGGACACGTGTGGGTCATCCATATCCAGAACCTTACCCCAAGGGGCTGAAAAGGCCAGCCTCTGTGTGTGTGCTCACACAGAGAGGGTGATGTCCTTGAGCAGCCTCAGGAAGAAGGAATTGGCAGGTGTGGGCTGGTGGCACTGACTTACCACCTGACCTGGGCCTCAGTTTCCTTGTTGGGGGGATGGGAGATGGGCTGGGTGAAAGCCAAGGTCCCTTCCATCCTGGATGTCCTGGGGCCTGGCTCCTCTCAAGCCTTAGTGCCCTTGGCCCTGCCCAGCCCTTCTACTGACCACATTCCCTGTTGGCTCAGGAAAGGTTGAGACCAAGGAAGTGCTGCTTCGCTGGCTCTGTGGCCTTGGGCAAACCCAGTTTCTGGGAAACTGGCCTGGTTAGCCAAGGATCCACTGATGAAGCCTGAGGAAGGGGCTTTGCTACTGTGAAGGGCTGCGTACCCCAAGCCTGCAGGGTGGAGCCAGGGCTAGACAGGCTATGAGGACAGTGCCCCCAGAATCCACAGGCAAACAAAGGCAGGGGCCCCGGGACAGGTTAAGGAGGGGAGGGGAGGCAGGGCCCAGAGAGGGAAGGTCAGTGAGGATCTAGGGATGAAGAAGAGAGGGGCTTCACCTCCATGGGGCACAGAGCTCAGACAGCATGATGCTGCATCGAGAAGGACAGAGGTGAGACCATAGAAAACACTAACCAGACTCAGAGATCACGAAGAAGAGCACAGAGGAGATAGATGTTCAGGATAACTTGTTGAATTGATTGGTCCTCCCTCCCCCCGCAATTGGTCCCCTCCTCCTCAGTCCCCATGGGGCACTAAGGCAGGGGCATGTACACAAAAACCTCCATTGCCCTGAAAGGCTTGGGATCCAGAGTACTTAGAGATCCCAAGAGGAGGGCCTTGACCCCTAAATCAAACCACTGAAGGGAAAGGACTGTGCAGGCTTAACCTGGGTTTTGAGGCATGAAAAGGATTTGGAGAGAGGGAGCTGAATTCATTGGCTTTTGTCTGTAACCAGCTCTGGGGGCCCTGGGGGAGAAGGAGGAGGGAGCCTATCCCATGGGAACGGCCTGAGAATTCCCACTTCCCCTGGGAAGCCCCCTACTCAGACCCTCCAGATGGCGGTGTGGACAAAGGCAGCAATTAGCATGAGAATCGGCCCCCCACACGGAGGATGAGGTCATAGGCCTGGAGTTGGGAGGGGACTAGCCTAAGCAATGTGTGGGTGTGTGTGTACACTGTGTCGACTGTGTGGGAATCTGCTTGTGTGTCTGTGAGTCCAGCTGTGTGTCCCAAATAAGTGTGTGACTCCGTGTGACCAAGTGGGTGATATCTGTGGGATGTGACCATGTGATTTCATGTGCAGAGCCAAGTATAACCCCGTGTGGCTTTTGTGTGATACTGGTGAGAATGAAGAGATAGCCTGCCAGGCCAGGGACGCGCATGCTCAGCTGTGACTTTTCCCTGGCTGGCTTGCCCGCTGGCCTGTGGGCAGAGGGCTGACCCCGCTTTTCCTCCCTTGTCCCTAGAACCCTCCTAGAGGCAGAGAACTCCCGGCTGCAGACACCTGGCAGCGGTTCCAAGGCTTCCCTCAGCTTCCTGGGTAAGAGGAGGGGCCAAGGTCCCCCCAAAACTTTACCTTTCTTCCCTCTTCACACCCAGAGCAATGCCTTTCCTGAAAAGCACCAGTCTAAGTCTTGACTCCGTGGTCCCCCACGGCAGCGAGCATACTCTTAGCCCAGCCCATAAAAGGCAGGAGCAGGGCACTCTTGCCAGAAGTGGTAGCTGCTCCCCTACCCCACCCCCAACCTGTATGTGCTGACACCGTTTCTTCCCCTCTACCTTTCCAGACCCTAAGCTGGAGCTGCATTTCCCTGGGACCCCAGAGGGCCGGCGTCTGGGACCTTTGCTCTCTGTCCTGAGCCCTACTCCCCTCTCCTCACCTTTGCCTGATACCCTTGAAACACCTGTGCCAGGCTTTCTGAAGAGCCAGGAACTCCTTCAGACCCATACCCCCACCTCGGCCAGCACCCCCATTCCGCCCACACCTCAGGCTCCCTGCCCTGCCACAGATGCCAAGATCAGAGCCCAGGATGCCCCTCTCTCCCTGCCCCAGCCACGGGTTGGGATGCAACAGGTTCCGGAAGCTGTGTGGGCTGAAGCCAAGGTGGCCACCCCTGCCAGCGTCCTGCCAGGACCAGAGGAGCCTGGGGGCAAGCAACAAGAGCCCAGTCCAGGCCAGTCCTCTGAAGATCATGCCTCCCTGGCTCCAGCCCTCAGCCCTGACCATCCCAGTTTAGAGGCCAAAGATGGAGAACCCGGTGGGTCTAGAGAGTCCAGCAGATTCCAGGAGGAAGGGGAAGGACAAATCTGGGGGCTGGCAGAGAAAGAAACAGCTGTAGAGGTCAAAGTAATAAGCAGCTTGCAGCAGGAAACACGTCAAGAAGAGGGGGATCTGGACATGAAAGAAATCCAAGACTCCCCGGGTCCTTTGGAAAAAGAAACTCTGAAGTCTCTGGAAGAGGAGATTCAAGAGCCACTGATTTCTCTGGAAAAACAGCACCATGAGACAATGAGATCTCTAGAGAAGGAGAATCAGGAATCTCTGAGGTCTTTGGAAGAAGAGAACTTAGAAACACTAAAACCTCTAGAAAAGGAGAATCAGGAGTTATTGCAGTCTTTAGAAGGAAAGGAGATGGAGGTAATGAGACCTCTAGAAAAAGAGACTCTAGAACTACTTAAGCCTATAGGAAAAGAGGACCCACAGACATTGCAATCACTAGAAAAGGAGAGTCAAGAAATAATGAGGTCTCTTCAAGGAAACGTAGAAACATTTTTATATCCAGGAAAGGAAAATCAAGAATTAGTGAGGTCTCTAGAAGAGGAGAACTTTGAGTCATTGAGCGCTCTAGAAAAGGAAAGGCAAGAGCCACTGAGATGTCAAGAAGTAGAGAACCAGGAAACATCGAGACCCTTAGCAAAAGAGAATCAAGAGCCACTGAGATCTCTAGAAGAAAAAGACCAGGAGACATCAAGACCTCTAGGAAAAGAGAATCATGAATCTCTGAGGGCTCCAGAAGATGAGAACCAAGAGACTTTGAGATATCTAGAAAAAGAAAACCAGGAGTCACTGAGATCTCTAGGAGAAGATCAGAAGGCAATGAGACCTCTAGAAGAAGAAGACCAGGAGACATTGAGACCTCTAGAAAAAGAGAATCAGCCACTGAAGTCTCTAGAAAAAGAAGACCAGATGACATTGAGCCCTCTAGAAAAGGTGAAACCAGAGGCACTAAAGTCTCTTGGAAAAGACCAGGAGATAGTTCGACTTCTCGAAAAAGAGAATCAAGACTTATTAAGGTCCCTAAATGAAGAAAGTGTAGAGGCAGTGAGATCTTTAGAAACAGAGACTCTAGAACCACTAAAGCCTACAGGAGAAGAAAACCTGGAAATGTTGAAACCTCTAGAAAAGGAAAGTCAAGAACCACTGGGGTCTGTGGAAGAGAACCAAGAGACATTGAGACCCCTAGAAAAGGAGACTCAGAAATCACTGAGCTCTCTGGGAGGGCAGAATGTAGAGAATATGAGATCTCCAGAGGAGGTAGACAAGGGAAGTCAAAGGTATCTGGAAGAGGAAGAGAACGTGGAGAAGGGAGAGAATCCAGAGCCACCGAGGTCCCTGGAGGAGGAGGGACAGGAGCTGCCACTCTCTGCACATCTGCAGAAGTGGGAAGATACGGTGCAGGGGGGTCAAGAACCGGATCAGGAAACGCCCCCTGGGAGGCCTGAAGTGGACAGTGAGGACGAGGCAGAGATGACACCTAGGGAACGGGATAGCCTCGCTGGGAAGGGGGAGGCTGCAGAGCAGGGGGAGCTGCAGCTGACGGCCACAGGCAAGGCCTGGAGCCCAGGTGAGGGGCAGCCAGGGAGCCCTGAGCCCAAAGAGCAGAGGGTCTCAGCTGAGGGAGCCAGTGGGGTGGGAGGCTCTGAGGGCCTCCAGGACCCTGAAGAGTGGCCAGAGCAGGTGGGGACCCCGGGCCTCCCAGCTCCCCAGGGAATGTCAGAGGTGACAGAGCCAGTGTTGGAAGGTGAGGATTTGGCCCCCAGGGATGGCCGAGCCTCCCCAGAGGTCACCTTGGGCTTAGAGACTGCAGGAGCTGAACAGGGACGGGAGCAGGAGACGGTAGGGCTGGAGGACCCAGGCGGCCTGGCCAGAGAGGAGGTGATGGAGCCACCCCTGGGGGAGGAAGGTTTGGAGGCAAAGAGGGTGCAGGGCTTGGAAGGGCCCAGAAAGGAGCTGGAGGAGGCAGCTGCTCCGGAGCCAGAGCTCTCCACACTGCCCAGGAAGAGCAGAGACCCGCTGGAGACTCCCAGGGGCTGGGAGGAGTCTGAGCCTGAAGCCCCTGAGGAAGCAGAGGAGACGTTCCCTGCTGAGACCTCGTGCTGCGATGGAAGTGATATCCCCCAACCCAGGCCCTTGAGCTCAGAGGGAGCAAAGGAGGAGGTCAAACCAGTGCTGGGGCCCCCCAGCCCACGGCCCACTGAGTCCTGCTCACCCACCCCAATCCCTGAAGATGCCCCTGGGCCCCAGCCCCTGGCTGAGGGGAGCCAAGAGGCTAGCTGGGGGCTGGCAGGCAGGGCTGAGGTCCTGGGAAAGGTGGAGGGGGAGCAGGAGGATTTGGGCTCTGGGGGAATCCCTGAAGGCCTCCAGGAGGAGGGGGAGGAGAGCAGAGAAGAGAGTGAGGCTGATGAGCTAGGGGAGACCCTTCCCGACTCCACTCCCCTGGGCCTCTACCTCAGGTCCCCTGCTTCCCCCAAGTGGGACCTGGCTGGAGAGCAGAGGCCCTCCCCTCAAGAGGAGACTGGAAAGGAAGGCTGGGGTCCTGCAGTCCTGGCCTCTGAGGGCCTTGGGGCCCATCCCTCAGAGGAGGAGGAGGGGAGAGATGAGGAGGAGGAACGTGGCCATGACTCTGAGCTGTCGGAAGAATTTGAGGACTTGGGGACTGAGGCTTCTCTTCTTCCTGGGGTCCCTGGGGAGGTGGCAGAACCTCTGGGCCAGGTGCCCCAGCTGCTACTGGAGCCTGCAGCCTGGGATCGGGATGGGGAATCTGATGGATTTGCAGATGAGGAAGAGAGTGGGGAGGAGGGAGAGGAAGAAGATGAAGAAGAGGGGAGGGAGCCAGGGGCAGGGCGGTGGGGGGCAGGGCCCTCGGTGGGCAGCCTCCCGGCCCTGAGTGGCCCTCAGAGAGGGAACCTCCAGGGGTCTGAGACCATGGATGTCAGTGTCCCCTGGGATGATGGCTTGAGGGGTGCGGCATCTGATGCCCCCATGACCGCCCTGGAGACTGAGTCCCAGGACAGCACGGAGGCCTCAGGATCAGAGGAAGAGTCTGATGCTATTCCCTTGGAGAGGGAGGGCCAAGTCCCTGGCCCTCTGGGGACCCTCAGTGGGGTGGAGGACACGGGCTTGGAGGTGGGGGACACCCTTGGTGTCAATGACCAGGGCCCCAGCCTGAAGGAAGAGTTGGAGCATGTGAATGGGGGTGTGGTGAACGGGCTGGAGCAGTCTGAGGGAGTAAGGCAGGGGAAACCGGGGCCCCCTGAGGGCGACCAAGGGAGCCCCTTGGAGGAGGAGGAGGAGGGGGGTGCCCTGAAGACCCCTTGGGCAGGGGCTCCTCTTCACCTGGGCCAAGGCCAGCTCCTGAAGTTCAGTCAGCGAGAAGGAGATGGAGACTCCTGGTCCTCAGGGGAGGACTAGAGGATGAGCACCCCCTCCTGCACCGAGGTCTTGGGCAGGGGGGTATCCCCAAGCCCCTCCCTGCTCGGAGGCAGCACCCTTAACTTATCTCTTGACCTGTGGTTTCTGTCCGAGAGGCCTGGCTAGCCGAGGTGATATGGGTGTGGCAAAGGGACCCATTCCAAGAATGCAGGCTCTGAGAATAGATACCAGCCCCTTGGACCCCGCTAATGGGGACATCTGGCCTGCACTGTCCCACGAGGCTGAAGCCAACTGAATCGCTGTAGGACTAGGCCCCCCCTTTCCCTTGCACTCCCTTTCCTCCCCATCCCATCAGCTGGAAAAGGCCAGGGGCCCGATGGCTCCTCCAAGGGGAGGGGGCCGTGGTGGTCCATGCACCAGGGCTCACCTGCTCTGCCCTTTTTCAGTGCACCCTCATGGGATGTCTGGCTGGTGGCTAATGGGGGTGAGGGGGTGCTCCTATGTCCTGACCCCCCCATATGCCTGCCATGTTGTAGCCCCATCTGGCTTTTCCCTGCCTGAATAAAGTAATGCCTCCGCCTACAAGGTCTGGACTCTTCCTTCCTTAATTCAGGGGGGCCTCAGGGCTGACACAGAAGCAGAAGAGACTGGGGGAGGAAGCAGGAGGTGCTAGTGTTAGGGAGGGGCTGCCTCCTGAGGAGAGGAGGACCTGGAAGGCCTCATGGGGGAGACAAGGCAGGCAGACGAAGGCTGCAGGCATTAGTGCTGGGGACCTGGGGAGGGCTGGGGGTGCTGCTTGACCAGGGAAGGGGGGGCCAGCCCAGATGACCTTGGTGCCTGCAGAAGTCAGGCCTGTCATCATCTCTGCCCACAGCGCTGATTACAGGGATTAAGCCTTGGGGCCACCCTCACCTGCGCATGTCCTCCCTGCTGGCCCCTCAGTGCCGCCAGCATAATAAGCCCCCTTGCCCCCAAACCCAAACAATTGTATGGCCTTGGTGTCTGCTCAGACTGGCTGGGTCAGAGCCAGGTAAGGGAAGAGGGAGGCCTATTCTGTCTCAGTCTGGCTGTGTGGCCTCAGGTCAGCGTTTAACCTCTCTGAACCTCAGATTCAGCCACACAACAAGGGATGCTGGGCCAGGTGACTCCGGGGCCTCCCAGGGCAGGGAGAGCAGGAGGAAGGCTAGGGAAAGCCGGGGGCTATAGTTTAGATCTTCAGTAGGACTTTCCTTTCATGCTAAAGCCGGAGACAGAGAAGACAGGAAAGTGGAGGTGAGGCCGGGATAGACTGAAGCTGTCAGGGGTGAAACAAAAGAGCGAGGGGGTGTGCTGATAACAGGTTAGATCGGGGGTCCACCCAGCCACAGCTTCTTCCCAAGAGTACCCCCCTTCCCAGGAGTTCTCTGGGTCCCTGTGTAGGGCAGGGTGACACCAGGTGTTCCTGGATGAGGTGGGGCTTGAAGGCCTTGAAGTCAGGATACCCAAATAGAAACCACTCCCCAGCTCAGCTCTGCAGGGAAGGAAGAGCTGGCAACACCTCTAAATATCCTGGGTGGGGGTGGGGCAGGGGCTGCCAGACAAATGTTCCACGTCTGGGGACAATCCCAAGGCCAGGAGCAGGCCCTTCCTTTCCTCGGGCCCAAGGCTGAGGGCAGGGGAAGATGAGAAGATGAAGTCTCAAGCCCTCTGACCTCAACTCATCCTCTGGACAAGGAGGGGTGGACAGGAGACCCCCTGACAGAACCTCACTGTCTGTTTCTCTGCCCATGCCTTTCTCCTCCACCTAAGAGTCTTTGCATTAGGTACCCAGGCCCCCACCTCTGCCCTTGGGGTCCAGGATGCTGGCAGCCCTTCTGGCAGCCCAAGCCTCCACGGTCCTTCCTGTACTCACTGCTAACAAGGCCGTGTCTGCTCCCGCCAGGCTGCCAGGCTGGGGGCCAGCACACTGGCATCCGGGCAAATAAGGCCCACTCCCTGCTCCCCTAATGGGACAGAGGAGACCTGTGCTTGATCTCCCCAGGCCCTCGGGCACCCCCGCCTGGACGAGGGACCAAGGACAGAGGCCAAGCCAAGCAATCCTTCCCTGTGTCTGGTGCCCATCCTGCCCCCCACACCAAGATCCCTGGTCCCCTGCAGAATTACCCAAACTAGCCATTTCTGCCAACAAATCCCAAACAGGTGGAGGGACATCAGTTGGACAGAAGTGAAGACTTTCTAAAAGACGTATATGGTGGGTGGTGTGTTCTCTTTGGCAATGGTAGTCCATCCGTGCAGCAAGAGAAATGAGGGTTGGACAGTAACAGGGGCTGTCAGATGTTTACAGGGCATCTCCTATGCGCCATGGACCATGCAGGTGCTGGGAGTCCAGGGCTCCTGGCCCCGAGAGCTCTACCTTCTAACCGAACAAGGGCTTCTGAGTGGAAATCATATTTGAAAACAGAGAAGGGCAGGAGGTTATGGGAGCATAGAGCAGGGGCCCCACCTGATCTAGGCTGGGGAAGGCTGGGAGGAGGAGGTCAGGGAAGTCTGCCCTGGGAACCCGAAGGATGAGCAGGAGCTGACCAGCGTGGGGAAGAGGAGGGAGGAGGAGGAAGTAGGAGGCGGAGGAAAGGCTTCTAGTCAGAGGGAACAGCAGGTGCAAAATCCTGGGGCGGGAAGAGAAGTCTGGGCATTTGAGGAACAGAAAGTAGGCTTGTGTGGCCAGAAGGTGGAGAATGAGGGGTAAAATGTCCACAATAAGACTAGAGAAGAGCTGGGGGCCAGTGGGCCAAGGCCTCGCCAGGCAGCCAAGAAATCTGGATTTCGTCCTAAGGGAAATGAGGAGCTTTGAAGGGTTGTAAGTAGTGAGATGACATGACCAGGTTTGCATTTTAAATAGAACCTTCTGGCTGCTGTGTGAGAGTGGATTGGGGTAGGTAGGTGGGCTTCAGGGAGGCTACTGCAGCGGTCCAGGGGGGGGACAAGGGTGGCAGCGGGATGGAGAGGAGGCATGTAAGGGAAGCACAGTCTCAGGCCTTGGTGACCTGCTGTGGGAGATGGAGTGGGAGTGTGGCAGTAGGGGCAGCTGGGAGTCAGTGGTCCTGTCTTCTGAGCTGGAGAATCCAGCAGGAAATTGTGACCTCTAGGAGGAGCTGCCCCGGGAGAGCGTGGGTTTGTGGAGCTCAGGAGAGAGGACCAGGTTGGAGAAGAGAATTGGAGGGGTCTGGGGGCCCAAGGGTGCTCAGTAAACACGGATTGAATACATGAATAAATGAATGAATGAACGACTGTGATGAGATCAGACAACAGGAAGCACTTGGGAGGGTGGAGTCCCGGGGGAGGGAAGGAGGAGGCAGCACCCGCCACGTCCCCCCCATCCCAGCATGAGGACAAGTGGGAGGTTATTCTGGGACCTCCTCTGGGTAAATATAGCCTCTGAATGGGGCGCGGGTAGGGTGGGGGGGCTGGAGGTGACTTCCTCAGTTTGCTTGGGGCACTTCCTTATAAGGCTGTGCAGACCAAGGCGCCTGGGAGGGTGAGGTCAGGGGCTGAGCTCTCCATTCAGCCCAGCCTGATGCTGTCCCTGTTGCTGCTGCTGCTGCCAGAGGCTCAGAGGAAATCAAAGGCCTTGGCTTTGGGTTCTGGCCAAGGAGCTCAGAGTGTGGCCTCTTAAAGGGCCCCCTCGGCCTCATGTCTATGCAGGAGCCCAGTCCAGGGGTGGGAGAGGGTGTTCTTCCAGGGTCCTCTCAGAAGGTGATGCTGGGGGGCCTCGGTTTTCCCATCTGCACAATACTGCTCGGACTGGATCATTCCCTGCCGCTCCATGCAGCTAGGAGACGCTGCCGTCTAACCTGTATCCCTCCCGCTGCAGGGTCTATGCTTCTTGCTCTGGCCTCTTGAGATCAAAGACTCAGAGTTCATTCATTGCTTCCAAAGGCCCTGGTCCCTCAGCTCCCCTAGTTTCCCCCTCTCGGCCCCTCCTTGGGGGACCAGCTGCTGCCACTTGACCCTGTGGTGTCACAGCTGCTGTCAGAAATGCCATCCTTGTCAGGCAGGGATGGAGGAATGTGATTTAATTTCAGCTGGAATGTGCCCTCTGGGGCTGCCCCTAGAAAGGGGAGGGAATGGAGACTAAGCCCACCTAAGCCCAAGAAACCCAAGAGGGCTCTGGGCTTGGCAACAGGCCCCTGGGTCCCTGTGAGGCCACCCCACCCCACAGGGGATGGTAAATTCCAGGACAGTGCTGCAGCAGGATGGATGGAAGTTAGACATGAGGGTCTTCCTAGGAGGTGGGAAAAGGGAAGGTGTCATGTGAATGCAGCTCCAGTAGATAAAGAAAAGACCCAGGGACCCATTCCTGAGTCCTCAGGCCCACCTTAAAAAGACAAAGGAGAGTCTCATGTGAGCCACCAGGGAAGGGACTTTTTGGCTCAGGGGCAGGAAGAGGGACAGAATGGCCTCAGGTGAGGGCCCACGGAGTCTGCGACCAGAAGCAGAGGAAAACACACGGTCCTCTCTGTTTCCACTCTCATGATCCGAAGATCCCATATCCACCTCTCCATCCACCCTGGGGGCCCCTCTCCCCTCTCTTTCTAATGCAGCACTGGCACACCTAGATCATGTCTCTTCTCCAACAATTCAGAAGCAGTAGACTCTGCCTTCCACTCCCCCACCCTTTCCCCAACCCCATTAATCCAGGGTCTCCAATGTGGACATCCCTCCTGTAACCTAACTCCTGTTTCTCATGCTGTCACCTCTGGCCCCTCTTTCCCAAAGGGGCAGACCCTGGGCCCCAGAGTCCCAGGTCCTAGAGTCTCCTTCAGCCTTCTCCTCTTCCAGTCATAAGCTCCCCTTCCCCCAGCTTTTATTCACTCTCCCCGCCCCATGACTCAGCTGTGGCACCAGAAATAAACCGAGGCAGGTGCCGGGGGCCACTGTCGAGGAAGCACCTCCCAGCAGCTGTGGGCTCAACTGCTGACAAGTGGAGCCCCAGGGTCCCAGGAGGGGTGGCTGGGAGACTTCAATTTGGGGGGTGGGGAGACGTCTCGCTGGCTCTGGCTCCCTCCTCCATCCTCCCTGCTAAGGAGAGACACCCCCTCACTGTCAGCCTCACTCACCACTCACAGACCCACTCTCCTTCCTCGTCTCCCCCTTTTCACCTCTCCTCTGTCTTCCACTCTTCCACTTCCTTTCCTCCCGCCTCCCTGGCCCCTTCCCAACTCCTGAATCCCTTGGTCTCTCCTGGATTCCCTCTTTTTCTATTCACCTCGTTTGCCAGGAAATTCTGTGTCAAAAGAGAACTTCAGTTCACCTTGATGGGGATAAAGGCACAGACAGACATTCTTGCCAATGATACTAAGAATCCTTAGATGCCACTTGGGGTCCATAGAACATGGGCCAGGGGACTGTGGGCTGCTTCTCTTAAGGGCTCCAGTCCAAAGTGGTCAACCAATAGCCTTCCCTCTGTTAACAACTTCTAAAGACCAAGGAAGAATCATCAGGAAATAAACACAGAGGCCACAGGATCTACCCACTCAGACGATTAACGAGAGTCTAGAGTCCTTCAGTGGGGAATTTCCTCACATTTTTCTTCCATTTTCCTCTTTTCTTTTCTCTCCTCTCCGTCCCAATCCTTTTCTCCTGCTCTGTCCCTGAATCTTTCAGTTCTCCCTTCCCAGGAGGAAGAAGGCTGCTTTGCAGGAGGCAGACGGGAAGTTAGATCTCAGGAAGGACCTTTAGCCTGGGGAACAGAGGAAACTTTATACCGCTGGGAGGGACAGCACCTGGATCCTCACTCCAGGCGGTATCTGACTGCAGCCCCTAGGGAAAGCCCTCCCACCCACGGGGGTCTGACAGGCTGAGAATTTTTGGAAGTCTTTGGGAGCTACTGTGTCGCAGAAGGCAGCCAGGACAATGGGGCCCTTTCTCTCCCTGCCCAGGAGACAGGCCCACAGACAGGCTAAGACAAAGGCTTCAGTGAGGTCAGGGCAGTGTGTGGGAGTTGTGGGTGGGGGGGTGGGATGTGGGTAAGAGCAGCCTGGGAAAAGCTGGGGACCCTGGCAGGTGGAGGACCTCTGGAAGGCCCATCTCCCTGGGCTCTCAGGCCCCTTTTCAATGCCCAAGCCCCTAACCCAAGCTGGGCCTCCTGTCTCCACATAGAGGGGGCGGGGACCCCATTTTAGATATGTAGGAAGGAGGCTGGGAGCTTAACCGTATACCCAGGGCACTCTGCTGTGTCCTGGAGGCAGAGGTAGATACAGCTGTGCCCCTACTCCAGCTGTCCAAAGAGATGGGGATGACACTCCATGAGGGGCTGATTCCCCCTATCCAGGCCAAGAGAGGCCACACACACACACACACACACACTGGTCCAGGGGTTAGATTGTGTGCAGGGTGCTGAGTCACCCCTGGACCAGCTCTCCCTTCCCCAGGAAGCCCAACAAAGCCAGAAGAAGGCTTCCGTTTCCGGCAGCCCTGCCCAAGCAGCTCAGCAGGTGTCAGGGGAACAGAGGGGATTCTAGTTCTTCTGGAACTCTCCTCATCCACAGATCAATGATGGTAGATCCCTGCCTACTGCTGCCGGGAGATTCAGTGAGAAAGCTGATGACAAGGCTGGGAAACCAAAGCCCCTTCCAGCTTACCACCAGGGTCTCTCCAGGAAATCCAACCTGCTACCTAAACTCCATCTCTGTGAGGATATGTTTCTCAGACAACGTCCCTTAAGAACCCAAGGACAGGGCTTCCCTGGTGGCACAGTGGTTAAGAATCCGCCTGCCAATGCAGGGGACACGGGCTCGAGCCCTGCTCCGGGAAGATCCCACATGCTGCGGAGCAACTATGCCCGTGTGCCACAACTACTGAGCCTGTGCTCTAAAGCCCGTGAGACACAACTACTGAGCCCACGTGCCACAACTAATGAAGCCCGTGCACCTAGAGCCCGTGCTCCACAACAAGAGAAGCCACCGCAATGAGAAGCCCACGCACTGCAAGGAAGAGTAACCCCTGCTCGCCGCAACTAGAGAAAGCCCGCACACAATAAAGACCCAATGCAACCAAAAATAAATAATAAATAATTAAATTAAAAAAAAAAAAGAACCCAAGGACAGACACTGCCCCCTCCTCAGCCTTCTCCTCTTCAGACCCCACCTTCAAAGGCCCACTTTGGTCTTAATCCACTTACAATTCCAGCTTAATGCTCTGACATCCCTAAAAGTGCAATGAGTGGGCAATTGCAGGGTAATACAGGATAAAGTGGGGTTCTGCTCTGGCCCCAGGATCATCTTCTTCCTTGCAGCTGCTTAAGAAACAGTCCCACTCCCTAGCCATGCTAGGCTGTGTCATGTGGAGTGTGGACCGGGCAGAAGGTGGGACAAGAGAGCCTGGGGCAAAGAGAGGAATGTGGTGGTTGGTGATTGGTAGGGAGCTGGGTCTGGGAAGTCAGTGTTGGTGTCTCAGAGACCAGCTGGTTTGGGTTTACATACCTGGAGAAGGCCCAGGATGGGCCTGGGCAGGGATGGCCTGGGAGAGCCCCCAGCTCCCCCTAACAATCACCTGTCTTTCTCTGTCCTGTCTCACTTGTCTGGGTCTCTTCATATTGCCCTCTCTAAGCTTTTTGCTCCTCTGGATCTGTCTCCCTGTCCTTTAGTTTTATCAGGTTTTACTGACTTCTACAAAAAGGAGTAAGAACTGCCCATGAGCGTGAATGTGTTGTAACCGTGGGCACAAGCAGAAGTGTGTACACATGACAGTGTGCACACGTGTGTGCATGTGTGTGAACCAGTGTGGTTAAGTGTGAGGATCTGCAGCAGTAAGATTCACCCCCATCAAGAAGACAGACAGGGCTTCCCTGGTGGCGCAGTGGTTGAGAATCTGCCTGCCAATGCAGGGGACATGGGTTCGAGCCCTGGTCTGGGAAGATCCCACATGCCGCGGAGCAACTAGGCCCGTGAGCCACAACTACTGAGCCTGCGCATCTGGAGCCTGTGCTCCGCAAAAAGAGAGGCCACGATAGTGAGAGGCCCGCGCACCGCGATGAAGAGTGGCCCCCACTTGCCGCAACTGGAGAAAGCCCTCGCACAGAAACGAAGACCCAACACAGCCAAAAATAAATAAATAAATAAATAATAATTTTTAAAATGAATATCTAAGTTAAAAAAAAAAAGCAGACAGCATGCTGACAAAACACTTTACCAGGAGGCACAAGAAGGCACAATTCAGTGGACTGCGATGAGGTACACACACACACACACACACACACACACACACACGCAGCTGATCATTCTCTCTCCAGTATTCAGAGAGTGACCTCATCATCTCAATCTCCGCTGACTCATAGACCCCAGGGCCAGCTCAGCCTGGCCGGAAGTCCTACCTTCCTCCCGCCCCACAGCCCGCAACCCGCTTCCCTTCCCTGGGCTCAGAAAGACAGACCCCAGCGCTCCCTGGCGGTATCCTGGGACTCCTCCCGTTCGGCTCCACTCACGCACGCGCACACGGCACTCTCAGACTGACGCGCCTGCAGCCGCAGCGCCCTCTGCTGACCACAGCCTATGGGCCTCACAGGTCATTCCCCAGATCCCTGCCCGCAGCCGGGCTGAGGGGTCTCTCCGCTGCCCTTGTTTCCTTGTTCCTGCATCTCTGCTTCTTCTGCTGAAAGTAAGCCTTCTTGAAGCCTAACCCTCTGCGTTCCCTTCACCCTCACACCCCCTGGGAGAATCCCCCTCTGGAACCTCGGAATGGGGACACCAAAGCACCCACCTCTCTGCCTTCCTCTCTGGGCCCTCAGCCCCTCTTCCTCCCCAGACTTCTCCAGGTCTGCTTGACTGGACACTCTGGGCACTCCAGCTTCTTCCAAATATCCTTACGCTGTTCCCCAACCCCCGTGGGCTTATTCATTCCATAAATACTTACTGGGCAGCTATTCTGTGCCAGGCACTCTTATATCAGGCACTGACATCTTGAGAACTTCTCTGACCTTCAGAAGCTAATAAACACAGAAGGTCTATTTATCCTGTGAGGCCCGGCCCAACTCCACTTTTCTCTCTCACACACACAGAGGCATCAAACTTGTTTGGGCTCAAATGCAGCTTTATTTCCTGCTGGTTTTACAGGTACTCCATCCTGCGAACCCATTCTCTTGGAAAACCGAGAATGAGTGGGCACAGTGCCCCCCAGGGGAATGGAGAGGACAGGATGGCTGGCAAGGAGAGGGCAGTTGAGGCACTTAGGGACCTACTCAAGGCCCTGAGGGAAAAACCTGATGCCCAGGATAGGGGTGAGAGAGCCTAAGGCAGGGCTGGAGCTACCCAGGTATTTCACAGAAGCCCCTCAGGCACTATCACCTGGACTTCAGCTCCACCCCTCTCGTTGTCACTCCCTGTGATGGGAAAAGCATGGGTTCGAGGGAGGGTTGGGGGCAGAGGGCAGTGTTGGCGGCCTTGACCCTTAGGGACCTGGAGCTGGATTGGGAGGCGGGGTCAACCGTGCCTTCCAGCTCCCCAGGAGCCTCCTCTGACGTCCTTCTGGGGCTTTTATTGGGCGCAGAGCTCGAGCCTGGGAAAGACACACACACTCACCCTCCACCCTTGGGCTCCTCCTCCTTCTCTGTCTTCTCAGAGCCTGCCCTCTGGTGTTCTTGCTCCTTGACCTCTGACCTCATCAAAACACCTTCCCTGGCTCAGCCCTTAAGAGCTCAGAGTGTGGCTGCATATTCTCAGACAGCAGCACTGAAGGGGACCCCGGAGCATTCAGCCCACCTCCTCTTTGCCCCAGAGAGGGGTAGTGATAACTCCAAGATTACACAGCCAGTGATGGACAGAGCTAGGACTGGAGCCCACGGTTGTGTTGGCTAGTGCCCCCCACCTGCCTCCTCCTGGCACTCACAGGCCTGCGGGGCACACAGGAGATCTGGGGGGGCTCCCAGCGACCATTCTCCTGGCAGCGGATCAGTGGTAGGTTGCGCTGGGCCAGCCCCTCCCGGCACCGGTAACGAAGCACTGTGTCTACTTCATAGCGCAGCCGTGGACGGCCAAATACTTGAGCCAGGGGCAGCTCTGGTGGGGGGCCACAGGACACTGCAGGGGGGACACAGTCAGGAACTGGGAGCTGGGCTCTGGGGGTAACAGTTCCCAGAATTGGGATGAAGGAGGAGAGGAGTAGGCCATAACCTGACACACAAAAAGAGTAGGGGTTCCAGGGACCTCCCTGGTGGCACAGTGGTTGGGACTCTGAGCTCCCAATGCAGGGGGCCCAGGTTCGATCCCTGGTCAGGGAACTAGATCCCTCATGCATGCTGCAACTAAGAGATCGCATGCCACAACTAAGGAGCCCACCGGCCGCAACTAAGACCCGGCGTGACCAAATAAATAAATAATAAAGAGTAGGGGTTCCAAATGGACCCGTCTAATTTGTTATCCCACCCATGCCCACGGCCTGGGACACATTTCTGATTTCTCTGTGTAGCTTTGCACCCTCCTTCTGCATACACATCAGTTCCAGGATTCTCTAGCCCCCACCCCTCCTCCCCCTCGCCTGCCCTCACCCAGCCCCATCTTGCAGGTGTAGGACAGGTGGTAGTTGCAGGGCACATCACTCCATTGTCCCTGATCGTGCCACACCATAACCACGCAGTTCTCTCCGGACAGGAAGTAGCTGTCTGGCTGCCCAGGGTTCCAGTTCTCATAGAGCTGGGAGGGTGGGGGGAGGATGGAGGAGGTGGTGAGGAGCTCCAGCCCCAGGAGCACTGGGAGGAATGGACCTGGAGGACCTGAGGAGAAGGAGGTGGGGGAGGGGCACCAGGAGAGGGAAGGCTAGAGGGATGGGGAGTAGGGGACCCAGAAGGAGAAAGAAGATGTCAGGGGCTTTGGGGGGAAGGATAACGGGAACCAGAAGAGAAGAGAAGGGGACACAAGGAATGGAGGAGGGCCAGGAAGAGGGAAAGGTAAGGGGCCAGTAAAAGGAGAGGGAGGGATGGGGGTTATTGGGGGTAGAGGGCAGAAATGCTTCGAAGAAGCGACCTAGACAGCGTGAGGGATGGCCGGAACCTCTCACCAGGGGGATGCCATCTGACCACAGGAAATCGCCTTCGATGGTCCTGTCATTGAGCCCGATCCACTGGTACTCCCGGTATCGATCTGGGGAAGAACCGCAGGGGAGACGAAGGCATGCAGTGAGCTTCGCTGCCAGCAGATGGCGGCCATTCCCTGTCATCGGGCTGTCTGTGGGTGCTCGCGGGGGGGGAAGTCCTTCCCGCAACCCCAAATCCGCGCTTCCCGGTATCCTTATACCTCCAACCTCTGCACAAGGGCGGGATGGAAGGCAGGGGCGTGGGGGGTGAGGAAGAAGAAAAATATCACCAGGGCTAGAAAAGGGAAACTCTGGAAAAAGTAAAAACTTTCAGCAAGGTCAGAGTCGGGGAGAGTAGACGGAGGCAGGAGAGCCAGGGAGGTGGGGAGCGACTAAAGATAAGCCCCCAAGCAACCGCCAGGCTGATGCAGGTGTATTTCCTGAGCGAATCTCAGCCCTCCCCTGCCTGAAGCCCCACTACCCACGTGTGGAGTGGGAAGGAAGGAAGGAGGAAGGAAAAGTGAATGAATGAATGAATGAATGAGGTAAACCAAGTAATGAGTACCTGAATTAATGTATAAGGGAATTAATTAACACACTCATTAATTGATTGATTGATGAGCGAGTGAATGTGTGAGTGAGAGAACAGGTGACGAGGGTCGCCTCCCGCCCTGTCCCCAGCCCACTGTTGATGAAGTCCTGTTCCTCCGGCGTGCTGATGCTGGCCAGGTGCGCGCCGTACATCCGGCACTTGTTCTCCGCCTCCTCCCAGCTCCTTCGTGTAGAAAAGTGCTTGTAGCAGGCGCCCTGGAAGGCGTCCCAGCCGGGGCTGCAGAAGCGGAGGCCTAGGACACAGAAGGGCAGGCAGCTTAGGCGGGAGGACCCCGAAACTCTGAGGGGCTGGGTCCCCAGACAGGGACTGGGCTCCTCCCGCCACCTCAGACTGAGAGGGCGGGACTAAGTGTAGGAGGGCGGTGCCAAAGAGAGAGTAGAGATGGAGCGGCTAGGAGCTGGAGGGGCCCTGGTTGGAGGGGGGCCTTGATGCCTTCCTTCTCTTGAGCGACAGAGACCAGGGTGAGGCTGGAGTTCCGGCCTGGGTCTCTGCAATCCTCCATCCTAAAGAAGAGCTGAACCCTCCTCTCTTCCCAGGAGAACGGAAACTGACAAGTACTGACTGCCTGCCAAATTCCAGGAGCATAGACTCCCTGAGAGAGTCATTTTTGATTCCACTTAACAGATGAGTAAATTGAGGGGAGGGCTCAGAGAAGTTATGTGATTTGTCTAAAATGGGAATTCTTGGGCTTCCCTGATGGCGCAGTGGTTGAGAATCTGCCTGCCAATGCAGGGGACACGGGTTCGAGCCCTGGTCTGGGAAGATCCCACATGCCGCGGAGCAACTAGGCCCGTGAGCCACAATTACTGAGCCTGCGCGTCTGGAGCCTGTGCTCTGCAACAAGAGAGGCCGCGATAATGAGAGGCCCGTGCACCGTTATGAAGAGTGGCCCCCACTTGCCACAACTAGAGAAAGCCCTCGCACAGAAACGAAGACCCAACACAGCCATAAATAAATAAATAATTTTAAAAAAATAAAAATAAAATAAAATGGGGATTCTTCTCCCACGCTTCCACTGCAGGAGGCCCAGGTTCAATCCCTGGTCAGGGAACTAAGATCCTGCAACCTGCGCCGGTGCATTCAACAACAACAAATGGAGATTCATTAATGGCAAGGCCAAAACCAGTGTCCCGTCCCACCCCCCTGGAACTAGCACGTTGTGGCAGGGTCTAGGCTTCAGCTCTCCCCCCACCGCAGCCCCTCAGCACACTCACCAACATCGCACAGGTCCCCCCCATAGCCAGGCAAACATAGGCAGCGGACCCCCTCCTCCTCCTCCAAGCACGTCCCACCATTATGGCAGGGGCTGGGGACACAGTAACCTGAGAGGGAGAGAGGAGTGAGGTGGGGGGCCAGGGGAGCACAGCTCTGCAGCACAGGGTTCAGGGGTCCCAGCCCTGACGACCTTGTCCTGGGGGCTATCACAGCACCCTAAATGTTCTCCCTGGAGCCTGCCTCTGGTCACAGCCCAGACCTGAGTTCTGGGTTTTTCCCTCCTCACTGCCCCCCACTTCAGCACTGGCTCGGCCCAGTGCTGGTCATTGTCATGCCCACCAGTGTGGACCACGTCTAACAGGGGCTGAGAGGAGTGTCCAGGAAGGCCTTCAGGGCCTAAGGGGAAGGATACTGGGCTGTCAGTCATGCGTCCTGGACTCTTACCTAGCTCCTGGATCTGCCGGGTAACATTGAGCCAGTCACTTTACCTCTCTAGGCCTAGAGTTTAGTCCCCCACCCCTTGTCATTGTGCCAGGTCCTAGCACAGTTCTGTGTAGTCTAGGTGGGCTGGGTGGAACTGAAGGAGAGGAGAGTCACCATAGCAACAGTGAGGTGTGGCCTGCCATTTACTGCTTCTGGGACCTGATACTGGAGTGGTCTAGGAGGGAGCTAACCATTCCTCCTGCTGTCCACTGGGCAGAGCCAGGCCCAGAAGCTGTTAGTGAAGATCCAATGCACTTCCCTCACTCTATGCCCTACTCCCTCGCCCCCCCTAACCCATCCCAGGAATGGAGCTGCAGCAGCTCCCACTGTCCTGTAGCACTGGCTCCACACACTCTCTCAACATCACCCAACCTCTTTGCCTCCCCTTCTTTTCTCCCAGGACTCTCCCCCCCTTACCAGGCTCCCCTTTCCCCCTCCACTTGGGGCCTCCTGCGGGTTCCCCAGCCTAGAAACCCCTTCAGTCCATTTTGTTCCTTCCTTCTGGCCCCTTCTCCTCCAGGCAGTCTTCTTGGACTAACACACTACTCTGAAGGCCTGCAATCTGTTGTCTAGATCCAGCTCCGTCTGGCTAGGCCATCTGCCTTCTCTTCTGGACTCTCTCTCACGATCTTGGGTGGCTGCCCTTAGACTGGGCCTAGGTGCTGAAGGGGCTGTCAGATTCTACTCCTTTCTGATCCGGATGACCCGGAGATGATGGCCCCACAGACTGACAGAGCAGGTCAGGGTTCTCAGCCCAGCCCTGGGCAGGACCCCTCAGACCAAGCCATCCACTCCTAGCAGCCAAGGCCCATGCCCACAGTGCTTTACTCTGGCCCAAGATCCCACTGCCTGGTGGGGATCAGAGCAGAGGTGGGGGGAGGAGAAGCTGGAGGTGATTCAAAGAATTTTGCTGGGATGACCTAGCTGTTTTGGGTAAAATGAATCAGCTGTTCCAACACCACTCCTACTGTCATCACCCCTTCTGCCAATAGTTTCTTTCAAGCTGGTACTGCTACCTCCTAGGGCAAAGCAAGGAGGGGCAGTGTTTTATTTAACCCTTTAAGGACCAGATCCTTCAGAGCGTAGGCGTCCTGAACCCCCTTCCTTTCCTCACACTTTCCTGCTCCTCCCGTGATCCTCTCTGCTCCTCTCTGTCCAACCCCCTAACCCTGGGGGCCAAAGACTCTCAAACTTGGTCCCTGGGGCCGTACCCAAGCCATAGGTCCCTCCCCCTGGCTGTGGGTGGCAGAACCTGAACCAGGATGGTGGGGGGCGGGTGTTGGCGGTGAAGGAACTCCTCTTGAGACTTTCTGGTCTTCCACCTGCCCCCTTTTGGATCAACTACTATACACAATCATAAGGTTCTTCCTTCCTTACTGCTGCAATAGCAGGCTGGAGGACCTCTCACTCATCCCCCGGTGGGGTAACTAAGACACCGCAGATACTTCCAATGATGCTCCTCTCCCACCAAAGCCCCTCCTCACCCCGCAGCGCTGAACTCCAAGGCCAGCTGGGCCGGGAGCCAGTAGTTGAAATGAGTGAGCCTAGGTGTGATGCAGAGCCCCCTAGCCCACCCTGGGCCATCTAGGAGAATGGTCCTGGGACTAGGAGGGTCCCAGCCTTCTCCAGAGATCTCCATTTGGAAGCTCAACCTTCACTAAATAGATAGGGCTTCTTTCTCTCAGACCCCAGAACCTAACTCCCCATTCCCCCTCCCTCCACACGCTCCATCCTCCCCTCCTGATTTGTTTCTTCTCCAGCAATAGGAACTTTGAGATCCTTTGGGTTCAGGAAGGGTGAAATAGTAGGTAAAGGTGGTCATTAGTGCAGGAGTTAGTGGAGGAGGGGGAGGCCATGGGCAGTGGGATGAAAGCGAGATACTATTCCCCTGCTGATATGTGGGGGAGGGGAACAGGGCCTTGGGGCACCTGGACGCCAGGGAATGGCCTCCATGCTAAGAGGGACTTTCTCTGTCAGTCCTCTGTATGTGTGGCTCTAGATGGGAGCCATCAAGATGGATCAGAAATGAATACAAAGGGACACGTGTACACACACACACACACACACACACGCACACACACACTCTGGGCTGCAGAGGTTTCTCTCCAGGAGTGAGGGACTTCAACTCTCAGCACTCCCGCAGACTGACAGACAAAGACTTCTCTGGGGTAAAGTGTACAGTCAGATTTGGGATCTCAGCAGTCAGGAGGGCGGAGACAGGCCTGAGGAGAGGACAAGGGAACAGCAGGGGCTGTTAGACTGCTAGGACAGGAAAGGGTGCAGGCTGAAGATGGAAAAGGAAGAGGCACAAAGACACACAAAGACCCAGGGGAGAAAGAGAGAGACAGAGAGACAGAGATGGCACCAAAAGAACCATCAAAGAGCTACCCAGGACACAACTCCATGGAATGAAAGGGGCAAACAGCTGGGGTTGGAGACAGAGGGTGCCAGAGTTTTGGTTATAAAGCGGTTTAATAGAGATTTATTTCCAAGGCTTGTTTCCATGAAACAGTCTAAAAAAGTACTTCACAGAAGTAGTTGCTTAAGGCTCTGTGGGGATAGGGCTCTCCTAGACCCCAAAGGTTGAGGGGTGGGCATGGGATCCCAGGCTTCCCTGATACCAGTGGGAGGCAGCTGAAGGGAGATGGCACACAGGAGGGGGAGGGAGCAGTGGAGGATGGGCCTGGGCCTTGAAGAGTGCAAAAGGCAATGAGGGCACCCACTGAACAAGGCATGAGGGTCCTCTGTGGGGCCAGTGAGATGTGCGTCACAGGTAGAGAGCCGAGGGTAGGAAAAAGTTCCAGGTGTTTGGTGGTAGGGCTGGGGGTCACAGTGTGGATTTCAGAAACAGGGATAGGGTCACAGGGTGGGAGTCATGGAGTTGGGGGTTACAGGGTGAGGACTCAGAGAGCTGGAATGGAAGTCACAAGGTGGGGTATCCAAGATTGGAAGCCCACAGGTAGAGGTGGGTAGGAGAATGAAGGCAAAGGACAAGAGAGTCTGGGGCAATGGTGGGTTAAAGGACTATAGGTCAGGTGATCCACAGCTGCAGGGGGAGAAAGAGGAGGAGGATAAAGAGGGAGGTTGAGCCTTGGGCAAAGTTACCTGATGAGGGGGCCACGGCCACTCCACCATGGCTGGCACTGTCAGTGGGCAGCACCGGCTGGGCATGCACTGAAGTCCCTGCTGGGACAGTTCTTCCAGAATTCTCTTCAGAAGGGGTCTCCAGATCCCTGGTACCCTCAGGGACCCGTGTGGCTGGAAGCAGGGAAGGGGCATCCTCGGAGCTCCCTGTCTCCTCACTCTCTCCTCGAGGGACCCCAGACAGCTCAGGACCCCCAGTCTCCTCCCCTCTCTCTCTTGCCCCAACCGGAGTGGAAGGTGATGGGGATGCCAGGTTCCCCTCCCTGGGAGTGGGCAGGGTCTCAGTGGGTGGTCCAAGGACCGTTGGAGGCCTGGGAGCCTCTGGCTCTCCGTAGGGAGGTGGTGATGCATCAGGCTGCAGGACCGCCCTCACTGGTGGGGATGCCTGGGAGAGGGACTCCTCTGGAGCCAGCTCAGTGGGGAGAGGGGCCTCTGGGTCCAAGCTGCTGAGCTCACTGGGCCAGGCCCACAGGGCCTCGTCCTCCACCTCCTCCTCTTCGTCTTCCTCTTCTTTCTCTTCTTCATCCTGGTATTTCTCTTCTTCCTCCAACACCTTGCCTTCCTCTTCTGAGGACCCCAGGGGAGGTACAATGGATTGGGTTTCAAATTCTAGGCAAAGCACAGATGATTCAGCACCTGGGACAGCACCCACCAGAGGACAGGAAGAAGGAAGGGGAAGGGGAGAAAGGCGGGGCTGGGGAGGGTGAGCCCTCGGGGGGAGGGAAGAGCCTGCCCTGGGGAGGAATCGCCTTTGCGCCACACCAGAAGAGTTTCAACTGGAGCTGCAATAGTGAGGCAACAGTTGCGGAGGCTCTATGAGCTGTCATTAGCCCAGGAAAACCTGGTGGTTGCATCTACCTCTCCCAGTCTGTTAAAATTCTGTTTATTTTGGGTAGGTGAGGGGGAGGAGAGACCAAAGAAAGGAGATCCCTCCTTCCCAGAGGGCAGCTCCTTAGTCCAAGCATCTGCAGACCCAGCTATTTGGGAGTGGGATTTGCTGGAAAGGCAAAGGTTGGGAGAGGAACAGGAGAGGCGCCTTGCACAACTGTGCTGCTGAGAGAGGACAGGGCAGAATCACGGCAGCGACAACCCCGGCCTCAACCTGGGCTTGCCCCTTCTGCCCCAACTTCTCCCAGGTGCGGACATCCCCAGGATAAGAGATTTG
The DNA here is from genome assembly GCF_028023285.1 of Balaenoptera ricei. Classification (NCBI taxonomy): domain Eukaryota; kingdom Metazoa; phylum Chordata; class Mammalia; order Artiodactyla; family Balaenopteridae; genus Balaenoptera; species Balaenoptera ricei. The sequence continues at coordinate 114,220,150 of NC_082639.1, read as the reverse complement.
AGTTACCTAGGAGGGTCCTAGGGGCCTCTGCTGGGTCTTCTGGAGTGGAGCTTCCACCTGCTCCATCCTCCATAATGGGAATGGAGTAGATGGCTCCCCGAGACTCGCTCTCCACAGCTTCCTGAGGCAGCTGCAGTTCCTCCAGGGTCTCTGTCACTGTGACAATGGCTTCCAGTGCATCAGAGGCCAGGTCAGAGGCTGGGTTGGAGGCCTCAGGGATGGCAGAGGGCTGGGCAGAGTCTGTGGCAGGAGGAAAGTGTCAAGGGGAGGTTAAAGCGGTGGCTCTGCCCTCACAGGCCTGCATGTGAGGGTTCTGGGTTAGACTCAGAGACCATGGAATTCTCTCAATTCTCTCTCATCTTCCCTATGGAGCACCCATGGGGCCCAGGGAGCACCCCGGGGCTTCATCACTCATTCCTCAAGCATTAATCAAGTGCCCGCTCTGTGTCATGCCGAGCATTCTCCTGGGCACTGGGGATACAGTGCAGAGCAAAACAGCAAGCTTCCTGCCCTCAAGGGAATTTATATTCTAGATACAGACAAACAAATAAACATATAATGTTACCATGTAAAGAACAATTAAGTTTAGTAAGGAGATGGGAAGTACCACTTCAGATAGAATGGTAAAGGAAGGCTCAGGAGAGAGGTCATCCCTTGAGTAAGGAGATGGAGGCAGAAGGATGGACAAAATGGCCTCAGCACCTTGGGACCCTGGGTTTAGGGTAAGGTGTGAGGGATCCCAGTCATTCTAAGACTCTAGAAATGGAAGGGGACAGGCTGCCATCACCACAAGAGAGCTGAAGGGTAGAGTACAGGAAGGACATTCAACCATCACCACCTGATGATCTCGGTGTTGGGGCAAAAGGGCAAGTGGCCACCCCATCCTTCCAGGATCTGCTCTCTTCAAATAACCAGAGTTTTAGAATGAATTACCTTGTCCCGGGGGAAGGGAACCAAAAACAGAAAACCAGTGAAGCAAAGGTGGAATTGGGCTAAGAAAAGCCCTGAGGGCCATCTGTGTTCAGCCAGACAAGACAGGACAGCACATCCTGCCTTCGTCACCTGCTTCAGTGAGCCTTGCTCATACCAGACAAGCAAACCTGTGCCCTTGCCTGCCTCTGCCCTCCACCTGCTCCAAACCATAGTCATCCTCTTCCTTCCCCTCTTCTCCTGATTCAGTTCCTCCTTCAATTTCTTTCCAGAACAGTGCTTGGGACATAATTATAATCAGTGCTAGAAGTGTTAGCTACTATTATTATAATTATTATCATCATCACCATTATCTGTGTTCAAGTAAGTCTTTCCAGATGGACCTGTCTTCCTGTGGACTTCCCTTCCCCATCCCTCCCAGCCTCAGGCCAAAGCCATCTGGAGATCTGTCCCAGGCGAAGTAATGCTTTTCTCTCAGTCTTTCCTTGTGCTGGGGGTGAAGCATTTCGTCTTTGGTCAGACTGGGGGCTCCCGTGGCAGAAACTGTGTCTTCCTCCTTCAGACTAAGGGCTTCTAGAAGGCTGTGTCTTCTCTTTCCAATTCTGCCTCCAGCCCTTGTACCAGTACTGCAGGCTCACAGTTGGGGCAGGGACTCCAATACTCCATGGCAATGCCTCCCTGATTGTCAGTCATCCTTGGCCTGGGCCCTGTGCCTCTGGGGGTCGCAGGCACTGCCTCCCCTCCAGCTGCCAGTAGAAGATGTGGGCAGGAAGCCATCTCTGCACCCAGCTGTCTTTAAGGACCTGCTCCCTGTGGGGGGAATTATGTCTGTCCCTCAATATTTGGTGGTAAAAATCTGTTACCTTCAAGTTGAAGGTTCTGGAAACCCCTCTGAAGCGTATTTGGTTAACTGGAGCAGATCATTCATTGGATTCAGAGGATGTCAGTCATCTCTGATCTGCTCATGAGCTGACCAGAGATGGAGACATATTTGGCAGTCCAATAAGGGAGAGGCAGCTTTGCAACAGGAAGAGACAAGGCAGGGACTACTGGTGTGGAGGCAGGTGAGGAGATGCAGAGAGGTGAGCCCTCCTTGAGGCCACAAAGACCAAGTCAGAGGGCACAACCAGAATTAGAACCCTAAGTGACAAGCTGAGCACCACCCAAAGCTCCTTGAGGCAAATGGCAAAGACCCAAGAGAAACTGGTCGGGGCTGGGGTAAGAGCGTAGGCCTCGACTCTGTCTCCCTGAGGTTGGTCTCAGCCTCTGCAAGGAGGTGGGCTCACCTCGGAAGCAGTAGACATTGAAGCGGCTGTGCTTGTTGGGGAAGCCGGTCTGGTTGGGGAAGAGGAAGAGAGTCTTGACACCAGGGAGGCCCCCACCACAGCGCTGGCTGGGTGTGACGATGGGGTAGCGCACACTGCCATCAGCCAGCCAGCCTGGGCTGCAGCGGTCCAGGCCACCATCCCAGGCTGCATACAGCTGGCCCGTGGTTGCAATCTTAGCACCCCGCTCCTGGCAGTATGCCCGTGCCTCCTCCAATGTCAGCTTGTCTGGAGGGGCCCCCAGGAAGAGCTCTCCTGGGGAGGAAGAAGAGGCTGGGTTACCAGGAAGGGAGCTCCTTCCACCCTGGGCTCCCACAGAGACTCTGGGCAAGCTTCTCTGGGCCTCAGTCTCCTCATCTGCGACATGCAGTCCATCACACTACTTTATAGGATCGAAGTCTTGATAGAACCTTAGGATGGATAATATTGCTCGAGGGAACCTGGTCCAACTTCCTAATTCTGCCAAGAAGGAAACTGAGGCTCAGAGATACTAAAACGTAGAGAGATGCACAGCAGGTAACAGCAGAGTCAAACTCAGTCTCCTACCACCTGTCTGAGGCTTTGGCCATGAACTTGTCTATATGACAGTGTTTGGAGGGAGGGACACTGACTGTTTCCTTACCGCTGGCTGCCCACTTAAATATAGGCTGATAAAGGATGATAAGATCCAGCAGAGGCCCAGGAGGACCTATGGGCAGCACTGGAGAGGGGGCTCTTCCCCTGGGAACTCCCTACCCCCAATCACCATTTAGTTCTTCAGCATAACAGTAGACATCATAGAGGTCATCCGGGTCCACCACTCCATAGTTCCGGACCCCAGGGAAGCCATCCATGTCTCCATAACAGGCCTCTCGTGGAGTCTGGATGGGATACCTGGGGAAGGGGTACAAATGCCTTCACCAGGGAGCCATCCCATGGTGACCCTCCTGAATCACACTGCTTTTCAGTGCAGCCAGTTGTCCTCCTAGCTCTGCAGAAATGCACACCTCCCACCAGGGCGGGGTCCTAACCCACCCTCCAAAGACCAGCTTCATCTGCCAGAGGCAGGGAGCCCTATATGGCCAGCCTGAGGCAGCAGTGGGCAGCCCCTGGCAGAACCAGAGGCCACAGCCCTCCTCAGAAACAGCTAGAAGCTCCTGGGCCCCAGCCCCAGCCCACCTCACGGTCTGGTCGGACAACCAGCCAGCATCACACTGTTCATAGCCCCCAAGATAGGCGGCATAGAGCTGCTCCGGAGTGGCGATTCGGGCTCCGATGCGGGCACAGGCCTCCTGGGCCCCAGCGAAGGAGAAAGCATAGCGGGCAGAGCCCTCCCGGTAGAGAAAGACGACCCCTGAGGGGCAGAGAGGATCCTGAGGCAGGATCACCCAGCTCACTGACTTTCCCTTCCCTTCCTTGTCAATCCCCTGTATACAAAGGGTAAAGTCCAAATTGCGCCCACTCTACAGCATGAGGGGCTTCAGTTAGACTGTGGGTAGAACTTCCTCCACCTGAAGAGAGAAAGGAGGTAACAGAGGCCTGTAGCTACGCACTCCTTTTCCAACTCAGTCTGTGCCTTCTAGGTGTTTGCTTCCGCTTCAGACTGTGGGTTCCCCTCCCTCTCTCCGGGAACCTCCATCTCTGCCCTCTCACCTTTGACCTTGACCTCCACGGCGTCGCTGCTGTCGTCGATGCCGTGCTGGACCTCGCAGCGGTAGATACCCGAGTCGTTGGGCCGCAGCTCGCTCAGCACCAGGGAGACATCGGTGAGTGACGCCGGGTAAGCAGGCAGTGCCACGCGGAACCGGTAGGCCTCGCTCACCTTGACGCGTAGCCCCCGCGCCACTAGCACCTCGGCCTCCCGGCCGCCGGACAGGAAGGTCCACTTGACCCGGGGGGAGCCCTGCGCGGCCCGGCGGCTTGGCGGCGGCCGCAGGTAGTGAACGTGGCACGGGATGGTGAGGGCGCCGCCCAGCACGCCCTGCAGCGGCGCGTCACCCGCTGTGCGCACGCGCAAAGCCCGGTCCTCTGTGGGCGGGCGGGGCCGGCTTGCACTTCGTGCTGTGGCTCTGCCACGACCCGCCCCAGGGTTTCCAAGCCCCGCCCCAGGATCCCGACGCCCCGCCTTAGGATTCCCGGGCCTCGCCCGGGGGTTTTCGTAACCCCGCCCCCAGGAACCTGGGCTCGGGCCCGCTGAGTCCTGCAAACCCACCTCTAGGTCCCCCAGGCCCACCCCTCACGGTCTACAGACCGGTCCACAAAGTCTCCCAGTCAAATTCAACTCCAGTGTCTCCCAGTACCACCCCAGGATTCCTGGCCCCCACCCCAGGGTCTTCTAACCTCACCCCCTGGGTCCTGCAGCCTTGTCCTCAAAGTTTCCCAGTCTGTTCCCTTCGGTCACTTTCACGATTTCTCCCAATTCCACCTCTGTTCTGCCTCCCAGACCCATTCATCGTGCCCCAAGGGTCTCCCATCCTCCACCCTGGAGACTGGCAGCCATGCACCTAGTGTCCCTCCCCAGCCCTACTCCCAAGATTCCGCCACCCTACCAGCGGCCCACAAATCATCCCTTATTTTCAAGTGTCCCTGCCCTGATCCTCCCCCACAGTGCTCCCAATTCTGTCTCCTCCCTGGGTCCCTCAAGGCTGACAGAGGTTGGTTAGGGCTGAACAAGAGGCTCCTTCCTACCACAGGGGAGATGCAGGAGACAGTGACCCTGAATGGGGTTGCTTACCTGAGCTGTCTCCTTCCAGAGCATCAGCTAAGGCCGCAGGGACACAGGCCAGAGCCAGGGTTGCCAGCAGGGGCAGAGATGGTAGGGCCATGCTGCAGGATGAGGGAGGGAATGGAGGAGGAAAGATGGGGTTAGACCTCAGGATGGACTTCTGACTCCCTACCACGTCCACATGGATCACACATATCCTGACTCCAGAAGCCCACTGCCCCCACCTCACTATTAATTAACACTGTTTCTGTCTCCCCTCAAGGGATTCTTATTTATTTATTTATGTTTGGCTGCATTGGGTCTTCGTTGCTGCTTGTGGGCTTTCTCTAGTTGTGGCGAGCGGGGGCTACTCTTGGTTGCGGTGCGTGGGCTTCTCATTGCAGTGGCTTCTCTTGTTGTGGAGCACAGCCTCTAGAGCGCAGGCTCAGTAGTTGTGGCGCACAGGCTTAGTTGTTCCGCAGCATGTGGGATCTTCCTGGACCGGGGCTCGAACCCGTGTCCCCTGCACTGGCAGAAGGATTCTTAACCACTGCGCCACCAGGGAAGTCCCCCCACCACGGGATTCTTATTCAGAACCGAGACCTGGGTCCTCGTCAACTCACTGTGTGACTTAAGGCAAGTTCCTTACCCTCTTTAAGCCTTTGTTTTCTTACTTGTAAAGCAGCACCATTACTACCACCTCACAGGTTGTCATGAGGCTATGGGCTTTGAGAGTGCTTTTTATCCTAAAACAAAACAAAACAAAAACAAGCAAACAAAAAAACCTGTACAAATGTATAGCACCCTGCACACAGTAAGAGCTCAATAAATGCTTACAGCATATAGCATGAATTGTGGGTGCTATTATGCTTGAGTCTCCTCTGCCCCTCCCAGTACCGGATTTCTTTGAACCTTCCTCCTCCCAACCTTTCCTTCCTGTCCCTTCCTCCCTGAGTACCATACCCACCTAGCCTCCTCTGGGAAGGCTTTCTAGACTAAACCCAGGCAATGAACAACATCTCTCCAGCCCAACCCCTCATTGAACTCCCTCCACTGCACCATTACTTATAAGGAAACTCTTCTCTTTACCCCCCAGCATCCTCCACCCCCTCATCCTTGGCTGCCTTCTCCCTCCTTCCTCCCAGCCTTTCCTTTCTGCCTGGCACGGGCTTTCCCACAGGATCTCCTGGCTCAGAAACCAGCTGGGACAAAGCCCCTGTCTCTGCCAGTCTGGCCTCCATCCAGCCTCTCCCTCCGCCCACCCCAGCCCCAGGCTGGGGGGTGGGCTAAGGGGGGTGTGTGAGAATAAATGAAAGGGACCATTTCCCTCCTGCCCTTGGCTATCAGAAGCTCTGAGAGCTTGAACTATTCTTCTGAAGATCTCAAAGCTCTTACACTCTCATAATGGAGGGATGGGGGTGGGACATTGAGAAATGGGCCCAGAGAGGGATTGAACCTGAGTCCCCAGCGAAACCAAGTCAGGCACCAGGCCAGTATGCCCTCAGGAAGGAAGGCTGCAGAGCCAACGTCATCTTTAATGGTTGGCTTAGACTCAAAAGAGCATGGAGAGCCAAGGCTGCCATGGAATAGGCCAATGGTACAGCAAGAGAGATGAAGGTTAGACTGCAGGCAAGGCTTCCTAGACATCAGGCTTATTCCTACTGTCTACTCATTCCCACTTCAGACCCATTGTTCCACTTCCATCTTCCCTGACCACTCAGGCTCTGCCTTTGTACATGTCTGCCCTTTTCTGAGCCTGAGCTGATGGGAAATTTCCCTCTTCTCCCAGATCCTCTGAAGGATCCCACATCCTCCTAAGGATGCCTCCCCACCACGGTAACATCCATTTCCCCCATTGTGGCTGGGCATCATTCCCTCAAGGTCAGAGGTGGGGGAGGAATGGCAGAAGCCAGATGCCCAGGGCCTCTCTTCGACCTTTGAGAGGGAGGGGGTTCTTGATGGGGCCCAATCAGAGGGTGTGAGACCAACTCTTGGCATGGGGGCACTTGAGAGGACTGCTTTCTGGGGTTGGAGTGCGGACCATTTGGCATGAACAGCCAGTGCCTGCCGAGTGCTTGGGAGACTGTTTGCCATGCATTTGAGCTGTGCCAGGTCCTAAGCCAGACCCCTTTCTGGCGCCTTCCCTCCCCTCGCCCTGGACTGGATCTGGAGCTACTCACAGCTCTCTGATGGGCGGCCCAGAAACCCATATAGTTGGAGCCACTCTGTGACCAACACCCTGGACCCTGCCTTTCACCTCTGTTATGTAAGTGGGGGAATGAAAGGAGAAAGTCTGAGTCTGATGAGGACCTGGATGTCCTGAATCATAGAGGGTATCCCACCCTCACCTCCTAGATTTGGAGTCACTGACCGGAGGGGCCAAGAGAGTGGGCCTGATTGTGTGGTTCTCACAGTCAGAGAGTTCTGCACACCTCCCAACCCCACACCAATCACACCAAGCTTGGGCCTCAGCCCCTTCCTGGTATAGCTAGGAGTCCTGAGAAAACTCAGGCATCCCCTCCTCTGGTACCAGACTCAGACTCAAGGATCCAAGCCTTGGTCTCCATAGCACACACCCACCCACCTCCACTCCATCTTCTCATCCTCCAGAGCAGGACACACCACTTCATCTCTATCCTCAAGAGCTCAGCAGTCTTCCTGTCCCTTTCCCTGATGCCACACCATCCCTCTGCTACAGCCTCTGGATTTCTCCCCTTGTCTTGAGTTTCCCCAGCTGTTCAGGAAACTTCCCTCTTGTTACATTATCATTCCTGTCTGACCATGGATGTCTATCCCCTCACAGGCTTCAAAAACCCAGTGCACAGAGAATCAAGACCAAGCTGTGTGTGTGTGTGTGTGTGTACGCATGCATGCATGTGCGTGCACTTATGCACACAGGCCCAATGCCCACCATCTCTATGCTGAATGCCCACCAGCTGGCAGTTCAAGGTCGGCCCCATGGGAACTGAGCTCCAGCACTCAGCAGGGTGAGCAGGGATGCACACGAGGCCAGAGCTTCAGTCACAGCATGAGGGAAGCTTTCAGCTATCCCCTTAGTGGCTGTGTGAGGGGCAACAGGAACCTACACAATATCAGTGAGGCCTTAGCAGGGCCTGCAGGAGTAATTGCGGTAACCATATAAATAGTCCTATTTATTGGAAGCACAACTAACAATATGATTAGCAACATCGCCAGCTGAGCTATTGTAACTCCTCCTAGTATAAAATCTGAAATGTGGATGATGCTGTTATCAACAGCAAAGTTAGCCATGACAACACAGGCACTGGTAATACTGGGAGTGGATCTATGGGTTAGGTCATTGTCCCTTGATCTCACTGGTATTATCTGGAATAGAAGTAATGCAGATATGAATGGTGCTAACAAAACTGATGGCAAATCTTGGTCCTGTTAGAACCAAGTGGGCAGAGCTATTCTGATAGGAAGGGGATATGGAAGTACCCGGGGGGAGGGGGGTTCCCGGCCCAACAGCAGGGCTAGGAAGGAAAGCAGGAGTGGTAACTGGAATTCCAGCTGACAGTTCCTACCATCTACCTGAGCCAGGCCTCTTACTAAATGCTTCCCATGTACAACCTCAAGTTTGAGAAAAATACTGATTAGGCATTACATCGATGAGGAATCCGAGGTTCAGGGAGGTGAACTAACTTGCCCAAGGTCACACAGCAAGTAAGTGGCAGAGTTGGGATTCCAGCTCCAGTCGGCGCCGGGACCACCCACAACAGCGGCTCCTGTTTGCTGTCCTGCGGGCTCCGGGAAGGTACCCCTAGGGTGGCCGGCCCCGGCTCCTCCCGCGGTGCTGCCTGCACGGTGGGTACAGAGTCGGGGGCTGACTCGAACCGCCGCCGCCCTGCCCAGGACAAGGTTGGAAATCTCGGGTGGTGGTGCTGGGTCTGGAGCCCGCAGCAGGGAAGACGCAAGGACCCAGAGGGGCGTTCCCATTAGCCCGCGGACTCAAGGGGGCTGCGGGTCAGGCTGCAAACAGCAATGGGGGTGCCAGCGGCAGAGCTGGGAGGCAGAGCTGGAGATGGCAGGACGGCAGCAGGGGCCGTAGGCTCTCTGGGCTGGCCGACAGCGGACCTCGCCGAGGTGTCAGGGGTCGGCGGGTTGCGTGCGCCGGAGCCACGCGAGGTAAGGCCTGAGGGGTCGGGGGTGCGGACCACAGGGCAGCCGGGGGTCGCTCCCTTCTCTCTCCCTCCCAGGTCTGGGCGGCTGGGATGCGGTCGCACTCACCTACCGGCGGGAGGCGGAGGACCGGGGTGGGGGTGCGGCACCGCGAAGTTTGCTGCCTCCTCCGGAGGTCTCCTCCGCGTCCACGGCTCGGTCCCGCAGCTGCAGCCGAGACTGCGGCGGGGACTGCGCGGGCGCGAGCAGAGGCTGGGCCCGCAGGACGCTCGAAAGAGGGCGCCGGGCGGCCGGGCGCCGCACAAAACCCCCTTTCTTTCCCCCCCGCTCCGCCCTTCCTCGAGGCTGCCCCCGCCCTCGGGCTGGGAACGCGGGGGGCTCGGGAAGATCACGGGACCCGCTGCCTTCTCTGCGTCGGTTCCCGGCGGCGGCAGCCGCGAGAGCAAGGACGAGAGAAGTAGGACAGCGTCCTGGGGATGAGAAGCTGAAGACTTGGAGTAGGGAGGGAGGGAGGGCTCGCCGAGCTAGAGGATGATGTTGCAGCCGGAGGGATGGGAGTTAGACAGTCGGAAGGACTTCCCGTTGGTCAAGGGGAGAGGAGGAGGGACTCAGACAGTAGGGAAAAGGATGAAGGGAGAATGGGTGGGAGGCTTTGCTCCTGGAGAGACATCACACGCACGTATAAATGGGGGAGGGAGTCTCTTTTATGGAGGCAGGATGAGGTGCAAATGACCTTAGCCACCTCCCTGGAGGAAGCTCTGATTGGGTTTTGTCTTCTGTGGTGCTCCCACTCCCTGCACAGAGGAGGAGCTGACTTTGCAGCTGGAGGGATGGAGGTTAGGCAGCAGATTCATGGGTTAAGCAAAGCAAGGAACTCTCTAGACATGGAGGGGGGAATGTGGCACTGTGAACGGTCATTACTGGTCATGCAAACCAATGTGCAAAATGCAGGCGTTGCTGGGAGCCCAGAGGGCCCACTGGCCAGAGCTGTCACTGATGAATGCACAGCCTGGTGCCAGGGGGTGGGCCTTGAGTGCTGCCCAGCCGCTGGGGACTCCTCAGAGCCCAGAATACCAATGACACCCCCCTCCACAGTTCCAGGGCCTCTGCTTGCCTCTTCTTTCCCAGGCTCTCTTTCCCTCTCCCTCCTCCCTCCTGGGATTCCAGGCAAAGGCCATGGCACAGACTGTGGGCAGGACAGCCAGACTCCTGGATTCTCTCCCCTGGATACCAGTGATGGCATCAAGGATAGCTTGTCAGGGGCTTTGATATACACAATCTCCAACAGCACCTCCGAAGTATACCAAGTAAAGTGGGGTGCCTGCAATGCAAATGCAGCCTCAAGGCAGGTCCATGTCCATCCATCTAGACTCACCCAAGTCCGTCTTGTATGGAAATTCTGGACTGCCCTCTAGTGGATGCCCCAACTGCCCCACTCACCACTGCCTAGGCTTCCACTGCCTGGGCTTCCACTCACAGTGCTGTGAACTTGGTTCCGAAGGACTCAAGAAGCTCACACACACACACACAAAACAAACCAACCCTCCCCCCCCCAAACAAAAACCCTCCTCCCCAAATCCTTGAGGACCTAAAGGTAGAATTCTGGCCCCTCCACACAGACCCATCTATTGGAGAGACGGGACAAGAAGACCTGGGGGACGTGGGTGGTAAAGTCCCTCAGTAAGAGACATGCCCCAGGCAGGGATGCAAGACTGAAGGGGACAGAACAAGATGTCTGAGGAGTCTGGGGAGAAAGAGACCTCAGTTTATTCATTTCATTAAACAAATACTAACTGAATGTCTGCTATGGATCAGGCACTATTTTAGGCCTTGGGAATGCTGTCCCACGTTCCTTAGTGGGGGTGAGGGATCTGAGAATGCCTCTGGGGACAGATCTAGGCAACGCCTGGGCAGACCTAGGACCTCCCTTTGCTTTCCTCAGACCTTGCATCCCCGAGCTGAGAGACAGTCTCAGCATCGGCACCTGCATCCAGCCTAACCCCCTCTTAGGCTTGTCTCTACATGGGCTCGATGGGGCTTGAGCCCAGCCAGGCAGAGCCATGCAACTGAGTGGCTGAAATTCAATCCCAGCGGTGGCTCACACGTAACCACAATTCTTGCCTCAGGGAAACCTGGCTGTGACCAGAAAAGACAGAGAAAGTGACTTTCCTCGCCACCTACCCATGTGACTAGAAATGTGGGCACACATTTTGGTGCCCTGGAGGAATCCATCCTCCAGCAGCACCTGCGTCTGGACAAGGGCTGGTACCAGACAGTCTGTTCCAAGAGGCAGACCCCTGGTGGGAAACCAGACCTGGTGAGAGAACAGTGAACTGCTGCTGTGAAGATCTTGATGAGAACAGGACTCTGGAGTCATGCGCACTGAGGTCAAACTCCTGTCCTGCCATTTGCAGTGGCAAAACCTTGGGAAGGTCTTTGTTTCTCTGGAACGGTTTCTTCTGTACAACAGGCTGAAGAGTATCTGCTGCACTGGGTAACACGTACTGCACTTGGGCTGGGTAAGGGAGGCACGTGGCCCATGGCTTAGGCTCAGCCAAATCTAATTATTTTTTATTTTCTTTTTTGTTTAATTGAAGTAAAGTTGATTTACAATATTGTGTTAGTTTCAGGTGTACAGCAACAAAATCTAATTCTTTTCCTTTAGTAGTCATACACACACACCCTAATCTGCACCAGATCTCTTGGCCAGGAGGTCAGTGGGCCACTCCCCTGTGAATGGGATAGAGTGCTCATTATTTGAGAGAGGAGTCCTTTCCCAAGGATTTCCCAGGGGAGGAAATGAGCACCTCCCCAAGACTTTCCAGTATTTCCAGCTGTGAAAATTCATACTGAAGTCTAACCTGCACTTGATCTGCCAATTTCTGATCAGGGACTTTCTTTACTTGCATCTTGACCCATGGCCATGTGACAATCTCCCCCACTCCCCATTTCTATCCTCTTTTTGAGAAGAGATGAGATCTAAGATCTTCCCCTCTAGGATTCAGAAAGGGATCCTCAGGGACTGGCTGAAGGCAAACAGGATCAATGGAAGCAGGAAGAATGAAAGTCAGATTTTAAGTAGAACTTCCTGCCCCAGTAACAGGAGGAGAATGTCTCAGGTAACCTTAGGTATCTTCTGGATGAGGAAACTGAGACCCAAGTGGTGAAGTGACCGTCTAGGGTCACATGGCATGTAACTGACATGACCAAAAACCAGGTCTCCCGACTCCCAGGCCCGGTTTCTTGCCAGGGCCCACAGCTGTCTCTCTCAGGGGAGAGAAAATGGGGAAGGTGGAGAGAAGAGAGAAGGAAGGAGGTGGGTCTAGCTCTCCTCCCCCTTCCATGTGCAACCCAGCTGGCTGTCTCCCAGCCTCCTGGGCCCTGGAGAATTTTCCAGTCTCTCCAGATGAGAACAATCTCCTACCCACTGCCCATCCCCAATATCCTCCATCCAAGACAAAGCTGAGGTCATGACCCAAGTTCAGGAAGCAGAATCAACCCTCCAAGTTCTAGCATCCCAACCCACCCCCCCACTGGACTCCCAATCACAGTGGCCACTGGGAGAGCCTGTCTTTCCAGCTTCTTGAACACCTGCCTCCACTTTCCCAGACTTGGGGGTGGGGGCCCAAGCAGCTTGATTGCTCTCTGAGGCCATGCACATCACACAGGCACCTGGATCCTATGCCATGGGGACGTGAGAGTGGGGCTGAAGAGGGGGGATGGACATGGTGCTGAAGGCTGGCACAGCTGTGTTTGGAGAATAGGGGCTTTGATAGCTTCTGAAAGGGGCCAGGAAGCTTGGGACCCCAGCCCAGGGGAGGGAGGGCCCAGGAATGGCTGGGTGTAGCTCTGAGGACTCCTGCAGCTGACCATGGGCTGGGGATGGGAGGGGAGTAGGGTGGTGGAGGGACAGTGGGGGGACCTACAGACTGACCAACATTGTGGGAGAGCCCCTGCTGCATGAGCAGGAGCCAACTGTCCCCCCTGACCTGACAGACCCTCGCTTTGAGGGCTGCAAACTCATGTGTTCAGAGAAGACCACCAGCCTGTTCCACAAAGAACAGCTGAAGGAACCGGAAGGCTCAACCCTGAGTACATCCAAATCTACCTCTTGAGAAAAAGTCTGTCCCATCTGCAGACTCCCTGCAGCCCTTCTCCCGCCCCCTGATGGGGAAAGACCGCTCACTTTTCTGTGATGCTGGGGCAGGTGCTCTCTGAGTCTCAGTTTCTTCACCTGTAAAATGGTAATAACACTTTATTTTATGGTTTTGATGTTGGAAGAATGTAATTAAAACAAAAAATTAAACTGGAAGGAATTAATTTTAGATTAATTTAAACAGAGGAAAAGTGATGCAATCCCTAAAATTTTAAAACAAAATGAAACTCATGCACCTAATTATATATGAAGTTGGAGGCAAAGCCACATAGAAGAATTTTCTTTCAAGTGATTATAAAACTCAGCATTTAAAAAAAAAAAAAAAACTCAGCATTTTGACTATAGAACTCTAAGAACAAAAAGAACCATGGAGATATGTTACTGCTGGCATTATTATTTTGAAAAGGGCTATTTATGGTGATAAAGCAAATAAGTAATTATAGTAATGGTGTTAGGAACTAAGATTTTCAGTGTAAGAAAAGGAAAGTTAAGCAAAAACTGCTAATCTTAAATCTGCATTGGAAGTAGCAGCATGAGCTCATGATTTGCATATTTATCTTCTGTCTCCTGAAAAGGCTTAGAAGCAATGACAAACCAATAACAGTGACTACCACTTGTATCCAGATTGAGGTCTCTAAATAGTGCTTTTCACTAAATGGAACTCTTTGGAGAGATTCCAGGTCTGGGGCAGGATAGTTTGTCATACTTGAGAATAAGGAAGTTATGAGACTTAGGTCGGGTTCATGTCAAAAGGACCCAGTAGCCAACTTGAGAAGACTCCCACTGGCCAAAGATGAAACAACCTCAGCATTAAGATGAATAATGACTGGAAGAGATTGAAACATGTCAAATGGATAAAAAGTCCATGATTTCATAATGATACTAAAAAATAAGATCAATGGTCACCTCTGGACGTTGATAGGACATCAACTCACAATTTTGAAAATGAATGGGGCATATAGCAGGTCCTGTTGGTGTCCCTGTCCCTTGATAAGCCAAAGGCTGCTGACCTCCTGAGGATTAGTTTCTGATGCGGAGGCACACTTGGCCTCAGTGCATGGCAAGTCAGAATGCCCCGGAAACGGCCCTCAATCAGTGACAGAAGGGGAGTTGAAAGACTAAAACCCCAGCCCCTCACCTCTCAGGAGGGAACACTCTGAGGCAAGTTTCTCTCAGAGCTCCCAGCAGCTTTGAGCTCCAGCTGCCCATAGCCATCACCTGCCCAATTATTTGGATTATTTACTTAATTATTTATTGGATTCCTTCCCTTCCCTGTTTCCCTTTCCTATCAAGATCCGGGAATTTTCAGACCTGCTAAGTCATGAGCACACGTGGGTGAGCACAGTGGCAATCCACAATGGTACATTTGCGACTGGGTGTGAATACATACAGAGGCATGAGTAAACTACATGAGCAGGAGGCCCAGGTTCCCACATTACCTATCTCTGCTGCACCCTTGCCTCTCTCTCAGCTCACCCTGTAGCCTTGTGGGGCTTGTCTGTGATTAGGATTCAGAGGAGGACAAAGCCCACCCCTGGTCCATAGATGAATCACTGCGACCTTTTTTTTTTTTTTTAGAAATTTATTTATTTATTTATATTTATTTTTGGCTGTGTTGGGTCTTCGTTTCTGTGCGAGGGCTTTCTCCAGTTGTGGCGAGTGGGGGCCACTCTTCATCGCGGTGCGCGGGCCTCTCACCGTCGCGGCCTCTCCCGCTGCGGAGCACAGGCTCCAGACGCGCAGGCTCAGTAGTTGTGGCTCACGGGCTTAGTCGCTCCGCGGCAGGTGGGATCTTCCCAGACCAGGGCTCGAACCCGTGTCCCCTGCATTGGCAGGCAGATTCTTAACCACTGCGCCACCAGGGAAGCCCACTGTGACATATTGATGTGAGCTAAACATGGGCTGTTACCACACTGCAGCCCCCACAGGGATGGCCCTGAAAGACAGTGGTGAGGGAAGATCCTCCCAGGAGGATGTTTCAAGCAGTACACAGGTCATCTACTTTGCAGTGAGAGAGATGACTTGAAGGAAGTATATACATGGACTCTTGAGCAGTGGCAAATGGCTTAGCTGGTTGGTCAGGCCAGAAAGGGCAAAACTGGAAGGTTGGAGATAAGAAGTCTAGGGAAGAGCTATATGGATGGACTTACAGGAGTGGACATTGTGTCTGATGACAGTACCGTTTAAGAGCATTCACTGCAGAGGAGACATTGAACAGCTAGGGGAATAGAAGGACTCCAGTGGATAACAGCCAGACTTTGTCCTCCGCCATGCCAGGGCTTGCACAATGTGCCCATGAATGGAGTAGTTGTGGCAGTGAATATGGAGACTATATAAGGGCTCACCAGCATGGATTCCCTCTCACCAAGGCTGATCTAGCTACTGCCAATGCTGGATGTTCGGCCTGTCAACAGCAGAGACAGATGTTAAAGCCTCCACATGGTACCATCCCTCAAAGAGATCAACCAGCCACTGGGAAGCCTGTTGATTACAATGTACCTCCTTCAATTTGGAGGGAGGGAGCAGGAACTCCTTACTGGGATTAATGCATATTCTGGATATGGATTTGCCTTTCCTGCCCAAATGCTTTGGCCATCACTAATATCTATATCCAAGGACATAAAGGAAATGGTTTATCCTTATGAGATCCCATATAGTATCACCTCTAACCAAGGAGATCAACTTTATAGTGAAGGAAATGTGACAGTGGGCACATGACCACAGGATCCATTGGGCCTACAATGCACCATATCTCCTTGAAACTGCCAACCTGATAGTATGTTAGTATGGCCTCTTTACACCACATCTAAATACCAGCTTGGGGAAAACATCCTCTAGGATTGGGGTACTGGCCTTCAAAACACAGTATATATATATATTTTGAACCAATGGCCATTCCATGGTGCTGTATCCCATGGGTAAAAATCATGGGTACAGGAACCAGGATATGAAAGAAGCAATACCCCTCTCACCAGTGGCCCACTTCGGGAATTTGTGCTTCCTGTACCTATAAATTCAGGCTCTTCAGGATTAGAAGCCATAGTTCCTGGAGTGGGAGATGCATCTACCAGGTGTCACAGTAAGGGTATCACTAAACCTAAGGCTATAGCAACTTCCGGGTCATTTTGGGCACCTCATGCCAACTGACCAGTAAACAAAGAAAAGAATTATACTGGCCAAGTTGTTTGATCTTGATTATCCCATGTCCAGTGGTAATCATGAACAGGCAGTTACTGCAATGTTGGCCTGTTAAGGGCATGGTAATGAAAGGCTGAGGCCTTCAGGGATGAAGGTCAGGGTTTTTCCATTGTGAAAGACTCATAGACCAACAGAATGAATTGTAGAGGAGGGAGATGTTGAATATTGATTACGGCCTTGGAACCAACTGCAGCAACTGTTTGGCCCACTAACCTTCTTGTAATAAGACACTTTTTTCTTTTTTTTGGCTGCACCATGGGGCTTGTGGGATCTTAGTTCCCTGACCAGGAATTGAACCCGGGCCCTAGGCAGTGAAAGCGCGGAGTCCTAACCACTGGACGGCCAGGGAATTCCCAAAACTTTCTTTTTAATGAATTAGAAATTGCGATCAGCCATGACCTTGAAGAATCGGTGAGGGGACAAAGTGATCTTATCATGGAGGCACAAATGGATGAACAGTGCAAAGGGTTTAGCATAGCTGTGACCCCTATCCTTTGCATTCACCTCTGCAAGGGGAAGGCTTCTGGGAGAACATCTGTGACTCTGCCTGGGAACGTTTTTTTTCTGGCTGTGGGAGCATGTTTGTGCTCAGGGCTAGCCAGGAATGGTAGAGGGTTAATGCTTCCAGAGGCAGCCCTCAACTTTCAGACAGGAAGTTGACCAATAATACTTTAGTTTCTTTGCCCCTCAGGTGGGATTTCCTGAGACAGGTTCTACACTGCCTTCCAGAATTCCCCAGCAGGATTGAGCCCCAGTTGCTCCACCTGCTCTATCACAACCTTTCATTAGCTTCCTCCCCTTTCCTGTCTCACTTCTCCACTTCTATACCAGTGCTCCTTAGCATGACCTCCCAGATAAACTCCTTGCACTCAAAGTCTTGACTCACATCTGCTCTTAGGGAACCCTGTTGTCTTAGTCATTTTAGGCTGCTATAACAAATTACCATAGTCAGGGTGACTTAAACAACATTTATTTCTCACAGTACTGGAGGCCAGCAGATCTGGTGTCCGGTGAGGGCCCACTTCCTGGTTCTCAGATGACTGTCTTCTCATTGTATTCTCACATGGTGGAGAGCAGAGAGAGGAAGTAAGCTCTCCCAAGTCTCTTCTTATAAGGGCACTAATCTCATCATGAGGGCTCCACCCTTGTGACCTCATTACCTCCCAAAGACCCCACCTCCAAATACCAGCACATTAGGGATTAAGGTTTTAACGTATGAATTTTGAGGAGTGGTGGGACACAAACATTCACTCCATAGCACCTATCTAAGACAAATGGAAGAGAATCAAACATTAATCCTACCTTCCCAAATGGGTTATATGTCAGGGTAACAAAATAGTGGATAAAGAGAAATTTTTCCTCATAGACAATTCACAGCTAATAAATGAAGGAGAAATGACAAAATTAGAACGTCTCCATTTTGCACTTCTAACGAAATAATGTATCTAGACAGTGATCATCAGTAGCCATTAGATTAAAAAGTTGATGAGTGTAGTGAGTTGACAGATGGCCACAGATATATCCATGTCCTAATCCCTGAAATCTGCAAATGTTAACTTGCTTGGAAAAGGGTCTTTGTGGATGTCATTTATTACATGAATTCATTCCTGGAATTCAGTTAATGGTTTTGAGATGAGATCATCCTGGATTAGCCAGGTGAGGCAAACCCAGTGACAAGTGTCCTTATGAGAGATGGAAGAAAAGACACAGGCACATGAAAAGGAGGAGGCGGAGATTGCAGTGATGCAGCCAGCGGAGCCCAAGAACACCACCAGCCACCAGAAGTTATAAGAGGCAAGAAACAATTCTCCTCAGAGTCTCCAGAGGGAGTGTGACACTGCCGACACCTTGAGTTTGGACTTCTGGCCTCCAGAGCTGTAAAAGAATAAATTTCTGTTGTCTTAAGCCACCAAGTTTGTGGCAGTTTGTTACAGCAGTCATAGGAAACTAATACAGTGAAAAACTTTATAATGGGTGGATCAGACTTACACTATCTGAATTCACTGATCAATCTTAGCATCACTATTTTAGCCCAATAATCAGACACCATGTGCCTCCTGATGTGATGAAGGAGGAAGTATACAGTATCACTTATTAAATATTACTGGGGGGAAAAAAAGTGAGTGTTAATTTAATCAAACTTGTAAATATAATTACAGGAGATGGAGGAATATATTAAATGACACTTTGAGGATACACTCAGCCAAATCAAGACTGTGGGAAACCTGACAGGAAAAAGACCCAGTTACATAAACAAACAAGATGGTATAGATAAAATGAAGGAGGAAGTATTATGGCTTAAAAGATACTTAAAGGGGCTTCCCTGGTGGCACAGTAGTTAAGAGTCTGCCTGCCAATGCAGGGGACACGGTTCGAGCCCTGGTCTGGGAAGGTCCCACATGCCTTGGAGCAACTAAGCCCGTGCACCACAACTACTGAGCGTGGGCTCTAGAGCCCGCAAGCCACAACTACCGAGCCCACGCGCTGCAACTACTGAAGCCCACGCACCTAGAGCCCGTGCTCCACAACAAGAGAAGCCACCACAATGAGAAGCCCGCGCGCCGCAATGAAGAGCAGCCCCCGCTCGCCGCAACTCGAAGGAAGACTGTGCGCAGCAACAAAGACTCAATGCAGGCAAAAAAATTTAAAAGTTTTAAAAAAAAAGATACTTAAATTAACCCAAAACAACTAATCAAATGCAATGTGTAGACCTTAGTTGGATCCTGGTTTGAGCAAATAAACTTATTATAAAGTTATATTTTTAGACATTCAGGAGAAATTGATCATGAACTAAATGTTAGATAACATTAATTTTGTTGGAGGAGTGTGATAGTAAATTATGCTTGTTTGTTTAAAAAAAAATTTTTTTTTTTTGCCACACTGGGTGGCTTGTGGTATCTTAGTTCCCCAACCAGGGATTGAACCTGGGCCCCTGGCAGAGAGAGCGTGGAGTCCTAACCACTGGACTGCCAGGGAATTCCCAGAATTATGGTTATTTTTAAGTCACTATATATTAGAAACACACACTGAGTATTTACAGGTGAAATGATAGGCTATTTGAGATTTGTTTTTAAAATACTCCAGCAAAAAACAAACACAAATGAGAGGATTCAAGAAACAAGGATAATTTTGAAATCGTCAAGCTGGAGGATGGAGTGATTTTTTATTCTGTTCTATTTTTGTGTACTTTTTAAATTCTCTATAACGAGAAAATAATAATAATAGCAATATGAAGAGTAGTTGTAAGAATTCGTGGTCATATGTTTCCATGGGCAAAGAAACAAAGCTTTGCAGCAAATGAAAAGCTCCTCCCATGACCGTTTCTCATATGGTCTCTTGACAAATGCTGAAGGCATTATACTGAAGACAAGCCATCTTCCTACGGGCTGAGCTGCAAGGCCTTAGATCTTGGCTTCCTGGGGTTCTGACTCCATAATAGGAGTGGGGGGACACAAACATTCACTCCATAGCACCCAAGACAAATGGAAGAGAATCAAACATTAATCAAACGTTAAGAGAATCAAACATTAGAAAACCCAGAAGATTGGGGGAGTGGGTGACTACCAATATGTCCAATATGTCCCAGAATTTAGACTGCCCTCCTTGCTGTTGGTGGTCAACATTTGTGCTGCTGCTGTTCACCAAATAGTTCCAATTCTACGTCTAGGCCAAAGTAAGATTGCTCTTTGCTGCCCCCTTGTGGTTGAGTGGGGCCATGTAATTAGTTTTGGAGAATTGAGTTGTGAACAAGACAGGTGTCTCTGGGGCCTGTAGCTATTAACTGCTTGTATAAGACCCTCCAGTGCTCTTTTTATTTTTTCCTTCTGGCATGGTGATTGATGGCATATGAGATGGTGGCTGCTCTGTCACCCGGGGTCCCTGAATAACTAAAATAAGAAGAGCCCCCTTATTGACCACAAAGCACAAGTAGCTAGAGTGAGAAATAAACCTTTATGTTTTAAGCCACTGAGATTTGGGGGTTGTTTGTTATCACAGCATAATTTAGCTTATCCTGACTAATCAGTGCCATACAACAACCGATTCTACAGGCTACCTGGTAAGAACCTGAATAAGAATAATTATTTTTGTTCTGTTACTATCATTATTACTCATTAATTATTATAGGTACCACTTACTGAGTGCTTCTTATGTGTACCAGGCATGTACTATGCAGTCGATGCGTTGTCTCAATTACTGTTCACAGCAAACTCGGGAGGCAGATCTTATTATCCCATGACCAAGATGAAAAAACCAAAGCTTAAGAACTGGCACAAATATTTCATTTGCTATATGAGGATTATTGAAGATGATGTTCATTCAGTTATCCTCTGTCCCTTATATAAAGTCCCATGGGATGAATTCATTTGACAATGATTGCAAGAATCCTCTTGGAAAGCAATTTTACAACATGTATCAAGTGCCGTTAGAAAGTTCATACCCTTTGCGCCAGTCATGACTATTCTCTAGCCCAGGCTTTTTGTGGTGTAGCTAGATTGCTTGAACAGTAATAAACAAACAAACATACAAATAAAATATATAGAATATAATATATATTAAGGAAAATGAATTAATGACATTGGAATTTGTCTCTTGAGTTCCTGGTATGTTTCTTTTAGCCAGATGTTAAGAATGTCCCTGGTCCAGTTGCCCCTTTTGCCCTGGCGGCCGTGATGGTGGTGAACGCTAAACCCAATGCACAGCCGCCCTGCAGTATCAGCCCTGCGAGGACCTTACTGTGTCCGTTAACCTCCTCTTCCTTCTGAGGGCTTAATTTCCCATCAGCTGTTAACAGCGGAATGACTTTCCTTCCTTTAATAGCAATCATGTAAACCCTTCTGGGAGACTGGCAGGATACAAACACATTTTGAAATATGTTCAGGTCCACCTTGTATTTGTTCTGTGGTGCCCAGGGGCTAGGCCTGGGGGTTTGGAGCGCTCCTGGAAGATTTGAACTAGAGTAATCTTAAGTGAGTGTGTGGCGCCCCCGCGTGGTGCCTGGTACAACACCACCCTGGATTCATTTGCTCCTATCCGTGGCCAGGCCGTCCACGGTGAATCCAACTCTCTTCCGGCCTTTTGGTGCCCTCTCCTCGCAATCCCTACTCTCTTGCAGGTTCACCCCTCAGGGGCAGTAGCCTCTGCTCTTACTCTGTCTTCCTAGGCGCGCCGTCAGCACGCTGGGTCCAAGGTCATCCCCCTCATCCCCCCACGCCTCGCCGCCGCGCTTACAGCTTCACCCAACACAAAAAGTCCTCGAGTTATTTTATTGCTGTATATATAGAAGTCAGTTAATGCCCCCGGGACGCCCCATCCGTCACCCAGCAGTAGCTGCCTCGTCTGCCGGGGCGCGCGAATCGCCGCGGGTCCGAGGGTCGTAGCCGCGCACCGCCACCGGGTGTGCCACCACTTCCCCTCCCCGACGCCGGGCCAGCCGGGATCCTCGGCCTGCAGCCCTCGGCCGAGAAGGCGGGTCAGGAGGGGCTGCTCCTCGTCTGATGGAAGGGGAGGCTCGCGGGAAAGGGGCGGCAAGAGACCCCTGACACGACTCCCAGGCTTTGTCGCGCGCGCTGGAGGGGGCGCTGTGGGCCCCTATTCGGAGTAGCAGTAGGTCCCGTAGGCCGCCTGCTGGGGTCTGGGGAAGCCGAAGCTGCGCACTCCGGGATCCGGGAGGCCCCCGCAGCGCGGCCGAGGCGTGGTGATGGGGAAGCGCACGCTGCCATCCGCCAGCCAGCCGCCGTCGCACTGGTCCAGCCCGGAGAACTTCCAGGCTGCATAGAGGTGCCCGACCTTGGCCACCATGGCCCCGCGCCGCCGGCACGCCGCGTGGGCTTCAGACAGCGTCAGCCGCCCCGGCACGAAAAACACTTGGCCTGGGGACCGAAGCGGGTCACCGACTGATCCAGAGAAGGGCCAGCCGGGGCGCGGCGGGATTCAGACTCCCAGGGAGCAGAGTCGGGGGGGCAGGTGTGGTCGGGTGGGTCCGAGCTTGGGTAGGAGGAGTGGGAGTAACGAGACTGGGGGTGCGGGTGAGGTTGCGGGAGACAGGCTGGAACCTGGGTGGGCGGAGTGACGGAGGGGCGAGGCCTTCAAGAGACCACGGATCTGGCCCGGGATCTCAAGCCACTTGCCTTCTACCTTCCCCGCCCCATTCTTCAGGTCCGGGTCCTGGCCCCGCTCGCCCCGCCCCGCCTCATTCACAGGCTGAATCCTCCTCCTTCGCAGCCGGTCAGGCCCCGCCCCCTCCGGTGCTGAGGCTGGCTCGCCCCGCCCCCTTACCTGACAGCTCAGAGGTGAAGCAGAAGGCGTCGTAGCGGTCACGCTTCCGGTCGCGGGGCCCGTAGCTGCGGATCCCGGGCCGCCCTGGGCCACCGCACGGAGCGCGCGCCGTAAGCACAGGGTAGCGCACGGAACCCTCGAGCAGCCAGCCCGCGTTACACCAGTCCAGACCCTCGGTCCACGCTGGGGGGAGATGGCGGGGGGTGGGGTGGGGGGGTCGGGCGATTAGAGGCGCCACAGGCGGGAGCCAGACCCGGAGTTCGCCTCCACTGGGGTCCACGTGACAGCCCGGAGGGCGCCTGGGCGGTGCCCGGGTTCGGCCGCTCACCCTGGTACAGCTGGGCGTAGGTGGCCAGGCGTCCGTCTTGCTCCTCGCACGCCTGCTTCGCCTCATAGTAATTGAACTGGTACCTGCCCCGACTGGGCTGGTACGGAAACACCACACCTGGGGGGGGGGGGTTGGCAGACAGCCTGGGGAGGGCCGGCAGAAGGAGAGGGGGAAGGAAGGGCGGTGCAGCCTAGGAAGAAGGGCTAGGGGGTCCCCGGGAGCAGGCGGGGGAGAGGCTGGGGAGGAGCCCTGGGAGGCCTGAGATGAGACAGCCGAACCACCCCTGGAGAGGAGCGGGGCAGTAACCGAAGGGCCTCACCCTCCAGGCGAAGGGTCAGCGCCACGCTCTCGTCCTCGATGCCATTGATGAGCTCACAGCGGTACCGGCCCTCGTCCTCCAGGCGCACGCCCGCGATGACCAGAGAGGCGTCTAGCCGATGCCCCCTTCGCATCCTGGCACGCCCCCCCAGGGGCCCGTAGCCCCGGGCGTGCGGTCCGTTGGTGATGAGGATGGGCGTTTCCTGGAGTTCCCCCGGCTCCACTTTGCTCCAGCGCACCTTGTAGCTGGGAGGCGGGGCGCCCAGGACGCAGGGCAGCGTGGTCGTGGCCCCACGACGAGAGTGAACGACCTCGTGGATGGGGGGCAGGAGGTAGTGGGGGCCAGGGTGGGGTGCTGAGCAGAGGGGGCCACAGTGGCAGGAACCCCCTCACCCTCAATGCCCCAAGTGCCTACCCAGATCCCCGTACCCCAGGCTCCCCCAACCCTCTCCTCCATTGCTCACTCAGCAATGACTCTCAGCCCCAGAGTATCTCCAACAGCTGCCCTTTCCACTTTCCCCACCACTGTTCCCCAGATTCTGGGCAGAGCTAAGGTCTTACCTGAGTCCCCCAGGGCTCTGTGGAAGGTGGTGAAGGCCCAAGGGAGAAGGAAGTGGCAGAGAGTGGGGAGACTGATCCTGCCTTGCATGGTGGGGAGTCAGCCCAGCACAGTCTGCAGGGCACAAAGGGTGGGCATTCCTTAGGGCTAAGGGAATGGGGTGGAGGGAACAGGGTAGATCTCCCATCAGGGATTCCTGAGAGGGGACCGTCGAGCTGGAAGCCATGAGGGCAGAAAAAGGGGCTGAAGTTGTTAGCAAAAGGAAGGTGATGGGGGAGGGGCAGTAACTAACTAGCCCATCCCTCCTCCTCTCTCACATCCCTTCAGTCAGCAGGTCCTAATTTAGCACCTCCTCTACCTATCCATTCTCAGCACAAGTGGTACTTCCCAAATCTTTTTTTTTTTTTAATTTTATTTATTTATTTATTTATTTTTGGCTGTGTTGGGTCTTCGTTTCTGTGCGAGGGCTTTCTCCAGTTGCGGCAAGCGGGGGCCACTCTTCATCGCGGTGCGCGGGCCTCTTACTATCGTGGCCCCTCTTGTTGCGGAGCACAGGCTCCAGAAGCGCAAGCTCAGTAGTTGTGGCTCACGGGCCTAGTTGCTCCGCGGCATGTGGGATCTTCCCAGACCAGGACTCGAACCCTTGTCCCCTGCATTGGCAGGCAGATTCTCAACCACTGCGCCACCAGGGAAGCCCTACTTCCCAAATCTTGCCTTCTGGATTGCCACCTGTGGTCTCTGTCCTCTCCCAATACCCATTCTTCATCTGAAGTCAGAGTAAATATGGTCTTGTCACTCTCCTGCTTAAAACGGTGACTCCCCATTGCCATGAGAATCAAATCTAGTGTCCGAACCCAACTTCCAAGGCTCTCTGTGATCCAGCCTCTCCCAGCACCTCCAACATTGCCCCCCTACCCTACCCCTCACCACCTGTGCCCTCTGCACTGTGCTCCAGACATGTTCTGGTTCCAACACAGTCCAAGTTCACCCTCACCTTCCTCTTACAGGCAATCAGTTTGGGCCTCACCTCCTCTGGGAAACCTTTCCTCTCCCTTCCACTTCATCACGCTGTAGTGCACTGTGATCTACTCCTCTGGTTCCCCTACTGCCTTGGACTGGGGACTTTTTTTCTTAGAAGTATTTCTATTAGCAGCTAAATTAGCAGTGTGGATCTGAAAGTAATACATATGCATATGTAGACTATGTCAGTGAGCTTTCCAGTAATTATAAAGTTATAAAGTATAAAATTATAAGACTATTAAAAATGATTTCAAACACAATTGTCTATTTCAGTAGCTGATTTTCCCCCCTTCTTTATTCTATTCTTTATTCTTTATCACCTTGGCCATTTTTTCTTTTTTTATCCTTATAAAAGACTTCTACAGACAAGTCTATTGACCTAGATGGAACATTTTAGAAAAACATTTTCTAAATGTTTACTGTAGTGTATATTTAAATTTCCAAATGATAGTTAACCCAGGATTTTACAACTAAGCCTAGAATTTTGTTACAAAATGTAATAAAAAGCTTTTAAAACCCTTTAACAATCAATGGTATAAGTTTCATATTCTCCTGAATATATAAATTTGGTATACTTCACTTCTACTGATAACGTTTGTATTGTTTCTAAGAGACATTAACTTTTAATTTTCTGGAACATATTATCGTTAAGTCACAAATAGTCTTTTTTTTTTTGGTGATAAGAATGAATAGCAGGAGCAGCATTTGTTAAACCAAATCTAATATGAAACTGACTCTTTCTAGTGAGTACATTTGAATTTTGAAACAGTAGAACAATAAGGCTTAATATAAAGCAAAATAAATTTTTTATGTTTATGATCTGACCTTGGCCATTTTTTTAAAAATTGGACTAAAGACCCCTTAACCTAGTTTTATTCCTTTTTGAGATCTGATTCCTCCACTTCCTAATCGCATGACTTTGAACAAGTAGCTTAACCTCTCTCTGCCTCAATGTCCTCATCAGTAAAATGTGGTGAATAGTAGCACACCTACCTCACTGAGGAGTTGTGAGGATTAAAAGAAGTAATATATGTAAAATGCTTAAATAGGTCCTGATATCTAGTAAGGGCTATGTATATGTTAGTTGTTATCTGCAGCTCCCGGCATAGTTTCTGGCAAACAGTAGGTGCTAAATAAATATGTGTGTTAATGAATGAGCTCCCATTAAGGACTTCTGGGAAGAAGAGCAGGGACATGACAAGAGGAAGGAAAGACTGGAGGAGTCGGAAAGCTAAGGAGCTGGACTCCATCTTCTTGCAGATGAAGGCCAGAGCCGAGCATGCAGCAGAAGAGACAGGGTTGAGGTGCAGAAAGGACTTCTCAATGGTTAAAAAGGAAAGCATCTGGGACAGGGACCTGAGCGAGAGAACACATCTTCTGTACAGGAGAACCTGGTAAGCACAGTGATAGTGGGAACTGAGACCGATTGAGGGACCCATAGTAATGACAGCCAGCACCCACATGTTCAAAGTTTAACGTGCCTGAAACTGCTCTAGGCACTTTACATGTACACTTTTATATTTACTCCCCTTAGCAATGAGGTAGGAACAACTATGGATCCCATTTATATATGCTCAAAGGTGCTCATATGTCAGGATACTTGAGTGAGGTCACACAGTTAGTAAGAGGAGGGGTTTGCTGGGACTTGAATCCAGACTTGACATGAGGTTCAAGCTCTTAGTCACTGATCTGTCTTTCTGTTTCTCAGAGCAGGCGCACACATATCTTCTTCATACCCCTTACAGAGAATGAGAGAGCGGCCAACAGCTCCAGTGCCTCCCCCCACCTTTTTTTTTTCCACTTATAAAGTTTTATTTAAGAGAATTATTCATAATTTTTATGGGACACTTTTAGGTATAGAATAAAATTATTTCACTGATAATTATTTTATGAACATTCTGATCAACAGTACTGTGTAAGATATTTTGACACTGACCTGTTAGACGTGGGCCTCTTCACAGAGATGGAGGGAGCAGTGACTGGCAGCTTTTTGTCCTGCTGGAGGAAGAGGTTCCAGGTGAAGGAGTTGCCTGGGCCCCTGGGAGGTCCAAGCATCTAAGAGCCCCAGGACTTGGGCCCCTGATCATCGTGGTCTCTCCTTTCACACCTTTGAGGAAAGGCTTCTGTCCTGAGTTCAAAGAAGTCAAGGTACCAAAAACTCCCCCACTCATCACTCCACTAAGCCAGGCTAAGTGACTAGGGTCCAGCTCTGTGACCGGGCACTGTGTCTGTGGCATTCACTGTCCTGGGCCCAGGGGAAGACACGGCTTAGGAAGAGGCATGGGAACCCATGAAGAGGGATGGAGTAAAGGAGGCAACCCAGGAATAATTACCTGGAATATTGTGGAGAATGGGGTGCCTCGTTTCTCCTAGATGCTCTTAGACCAGAGAAGGGATGGATTAATGGGTGGGTGTAAGGATGTTGGACTGATGGGCATGGACTGAACTACAAATGAGGCTCAAAGATCCATAAGTGTCAAGTTCCAGCTGCCTCCACTTTTCCATACGGGCCTACTCTGCGCAGCACCACTCCACCTCCCCCAGCAAAGCCCTCACCTCTGCCCTCCAGTGCCTGGGTGCGCATTGCCTATGGGAAGAGGCTCTCAAGGTGGGAATCAGACTTCCAGGACCTCCAGTTGCTTCAAAAAACCTGACCCCTTCTGTCCAGCTCCCCTGTCTGTCATCTGTCTGTCCTTTCCTTCTCTGTCCCCACCCCATCGGAAGCACAATTTCCCATTGTCTCCTTCTTTCCCCCTATTGTTGAATAACAGGGGCCCTTTCTTTATCCTGTGGGTAATGGCAACGAAATGTCAACAGCTGGGGATGTGGGATGCAGGACCGGCTGGCACACACCACCGGAAAAAGGGCCTGGGTGGAGGCGGGCTCAGAACAGGAACTGACATCCCCAAGGAGGAGAAAATGGGGAGAGGGAGAGAGAAGGTTGGTGAGAAGGTTGAAATGAGGTCCCCCTCAATATTCAAGCTTCAAGGCTCTAAAGAGATTTTGTGTAAGGCTGGGGAAATGGCTGAACTCCACAGAGAGCAGAGTGGTCAGCATTGCAATAGGAGAGATGGAAATTAGATAGCACAGAGGACTTTGCTGTCTCTGGGAAGGACATGGGAATTTCTGAGGATGGAAGGATTTTGGAAAGCTCTCCAAGAGAGGGCATCTTATTTGTTCCCTAGTTCCCCATCGCCTCCTTCAGCAGATGGATAATCTTAAAGTTCTCAAGAGAAGGGAGATCCTTAACCTCCCCGAGTGAAGATTCACTTCTCTAAAATCCCTCTTATTAGGAAGTTCTTTTGGAAGTCTAAACTCCTACTGGAGTTTAAGCTCATTTTTTAAACCTTTCTATTGAGATAGAATTTACATACAACAAGGTGCAGATCCTAAGGGTACAGCTCAATAAATTTTGACATGTGTACACACCCTGTAACTACCCAGCCCCAGATTAAGATATAGAACGTTTCCAACACCCAGAATAAGCGCATTTCTTTTTTGTTTGCTGTCAATGCAAAGGGAGCACTCCCTCCGTAAATAGCCATTTAGAAATGTTTCGAGCTTCGAATGGCCTCTTGACCTTCTTTTCTCTCTGCAACCCAACATCAGTGGCTTCACGTTACTAAATCCTACACTTTCAGGATCCTTAGCCTCCTCGTTTACCAGAGGGAAGGGAAAGTGACTTGTCCAAGACCACACAGAACGCAGTTGTTGAGTCGAGCCTAGGACGTTCTGCTTTTCCGGCTAATCCCTCTTCCACTCCTCTCCTCGACCCTCCGAGTCAGCCCCGGAGCTGCAGGGTCTTCACTGGGGCCATATTTGACAGCATGGAGCCCACCCCGACGGTGGATTGGATTGACTGTCTTTTCCTGTCCGCTCCATCCTTTCCTAAACCCTTCCCTCTTCCTCCCAGAGAGAAGGACAAACGAGAACAGACAAATAGCCGCCTGTCTCCTCTGCCAGGACACCCTGATCCCGCGCATCTGATTGGCTTCCGCCCAATGCAAACAAACAGCCTTACGCGGAGAGGGAGCGTATAAAGCCTCCATGGCCTGACCGGTCGCACCCTGATTCCCAGGCTCACCCCTCGTTGCTCCTTTCTCCCCAGACCACTTCTGAGTTGCGGGTCGGAAGTCTCTGGTGTATAAATCCGTAAAAGGCTGAGTTTGGCAGGGAGGAAGGCCTAGAACTATGCGATAGATGCAAAGAGAACCCCCTTGAGGATGGAATGAGAAAGGAACAGACCAAGAATAAATACAGCGTGAATAACCAAACTGTTTAGTCTGCTCAGGTCACGTTCATTCTCAGTTCTTCCCGAAGACACTACGAGATAGGAATGAGGTAAGACTGCTCAAGCTTGAGTTGGCATCTTTTCTGGCATCTTCTGAGGAGAGGCCTTTGCCACTCCTGCTGCCTACCAACCAGGGTGAGGTGGAATCATCTAGAAGGAGCATGGAGTCCTGACACCTCTTTCCCTGACACCCCAGACTCAGCCTCCACCCTCCAGGCACGTTCAGCAGACTAATTTTCTGGATCTTTGGTGACGGCAAGCATGGGCTCAGTTTACTACGGGATTGTTGCATGAAGGACTGGAAAAGTCGGCAAAATGGTACTTTAGGGCGCATGGCAGGGAAGGGCCAGGTGTGCTGGGGTGGGGGGGTAGTGGGGGGCTTCCCGCTCCTTCCAATGAAATTTGCATTCCCTCCCAGCTGCCTCGGCCACCACAGAGTCTCCAGCAGACGCTGCAGGGCCGTCTCTCGTTCCTTCTCTGCTGGGTCTCACCTTTCTCCTCCTCCCTGGGAGCCCCCAGGCCTCCTCTTTCTTCTAACCCAGGCTCGGGCCTTTTGTGGGGCTGCATCCTGGCTGCACTGCAGGACCCTGTGGGGGGAGAGCCTGGGGGAGTCAGCCTTGTGGAAAGGCATGTTTTCCGCTCAGGATGCCTCACTGTACCCTGAACAGCCTTTGTCCTGTAGACAGAGTCAAGGGTGGGAAGGAAGGGGAAGATGTGACCCAGGCCCTTGGGTGTAGGGTGGGCTGCCAGTCTGGAGGGGGCATGAGGCCACATGGGCTAATGGGAAGAACACTGGACCATGAATCAGGAATCCTGTTCCAGCCAGATGCCGACTTCCTATGAGACTCTACAGCAACCTCCTGGAGCTTCAGTCTCTCTAATTATCGAATGGGCACCACACCTGCCCAGTGGGACTGGCTGGTGTGAGGATGATGGAGCAGCCTTCTACCCGGCGAAAAGCACGCTGTGAATGAGGTTCATTGTTATAATGGTTAGTTCAAATTGGAACACTGTTAGAGAAGGGGAGAATGAGATGGGAAAGAGCTGAGATCCGTTAGACCCCCTCATCCTTGAACATCCTTGAACTAGCCACACCCTCCAAGAACAGGTGGAGCCCCTCATGGGGCTGGGGTCTCTTTCTAAACAGTGAGGGTGTCCCTCTCTGTATTTCCATCTTACTCTATTTCCATCTCTGTGGAGAACAGGAGGATGTCACCACCATGCCTAAGATGCCACGTGGAGCCCTGACCGTGCCCCATCTCAAGCTGCCCCGCCCAGCCCAGGAGTCCTGACAGAACTCAGTTCCCTGTTTGTCACTCCAGCCCCTTGATTTGGGGCTCTTGAGAAGTGGACCCACAGTGCCCACTTCAGTACTGATCAGAACCTAGAAACTAGAAGCAAAGATGTCCAGAGGGAGGAGCTGGCTGGCTCTATGGGCAGCCTCTTCCTGGCTCTGAAAGGTCTTGAAAGACAACAGTGGGGATATCTGGTTGTCCTCATCTCAACCTGGCAAATGTTCAGGTTCCTCAACCATCTCTATCCTGAGGGCGTGGTGGCTGAGGGGTGTGGCCAGGGTAGTGCTTTTTCTGAAGTCCCCCTTTTCTGAAGGGCCTCAGGGTATAGAGAACTGTGTGAGCAATGCAGTAAATGAACTTAGGAAAGTCTTGACCTTATGAAGTTCTCAGGCTAGTGGGATAACACCTGTCCTATCGCAGAGGTAGGTGAGGGTAAAATAAAATGTTGGAAAGTGCAGAGAACAGTAAAAGACAAATGGCTAGAAGTTGTTTCCATGGTTACTAAGATTTAACAATTATATTTTACATATTACTAATCATGTCTCTGTTTGTCACAGTCAGTTCATGGCTATATTCAAGTGGGCCATTTAAATTGTACTTTTGGGGTGCAGCTACTATGGAAAACAGTATGGACGTTCCTCAAAAACTAAAAATAGAGTTGCCATATGATCCAGCAATCCCACTCCTGGGCAAATATCTGGAGGAAACTATAATTTGAAAAGATACCTGCACTCCTATGTTCATAACAGCACCATTCACAATAGCCAAGACATGGAAGCAACCTAAATGTCCATTTACAGATGAATGGATAAAGAAGATGTGGTACATATATATAATGGAATACTACTCAGCCATAAAAAAGAATGAAATAATGCCATTTGCAGCAACATGGATACAACTAGAGATTATCATACTAAGTGAAGTAAGTCAGAAAGAGAAAGACAAATACCATATGATATCACTTATATGTGGAATCTAAAACATGACACAAATGAACTTATCTATGAAACAGAAACAGACTCACAGACATAGAGAACAGACTTGTGATTGCCAAGGTGGAGGATGGTTGGGGAGAGGATTGGGAGTTTGGGATTAGCATACACAAACTGTTATATATAGGATGGATAAACAGCAAGGTCCTACTGTAGAGCACAGGGAACTATATTCAATATCCTGTGATAAACCATATAAAAAATATGAAAAAGAATGCATATATATGTATAACTGAATCACTTTGCTGTACAGCAGAAACTAACACAGCACTGCAAATCAGCTATACTTCAATAAAATCAATTTTAAAAAATAAAATTGTGTTTTTGTTCATCTACCTCTGCAAATACCTTGAGATTCCCGAGTCCTCATTTTATCAGCCCTTCTCACACTCCCAGGCCTCAAGGCTTGCTGTCTCAAATCCCTGCTTCTGTTCTCGTTCAAGGCAGTCTAAGTTGGATCTGACCCTACTTTGTACAGACTCTCACTCCCAGTCTCACGTTAGTCAAACTTAAGCCTAGAAGTAAGAAGATTTGCAAGTATTAATCAACCATTCTCAGGCCAGAATGTGAATAAATTTAAAAAGTGAGCCCCAACTTATAGCTCTACATTCTCTCACATGAGAAACATAAATACTCTCACAGTATTAACATTCCCATTTTATGGACAAAGAAACTGATGTCTAGAGAAAGTTAGTTAATTGTTAGTGAGTAACCCAGGGAGCTCATCTCCAAAGCTAGATGAGTTCTTCCCTTCTGTGGAAGAATAATTCCTCCAAACTTAGAAAAGGTAAAATGAGAATTGCTTTTTTTGTTGGTTGTTGGGGGTTTTGTTTTGAGGGGGAGTTGTTTGGTTTGGTTTGGTTTGGTGTCGCTCTAGAGCATTGTCTAAAAGCTTGCTTGACACTCAACTGACTCTCCTGGAGAATGTAACTTTGTTGTTATAGTATATTTGATAAATAATCTACAACCAAAAAGAGATGAAACATTTACAGTCTGTATGGTTAGTGGTTAACTTGCAGAAGTTGATAAAATGATAGGGTTTTATTGCCCAACAGAGAAGTTAACCACAAAGGTGTTTTGGTTTTATTGTCCTGGAAACTTGACCAATCATATCTAAATTAGCAATCTTATTTCGGCATTCCTTTTTTTATTGACCATATAAATCCCTGTTTCTCAAATGCTCTTCAAAGCAGCTCTTTTGTCTTCTTCCTAGTTCTGCCATTAATGAGTTAAATAAATCTTTGATGTGAGTTCAAAAATAACTTTGAGAATTGTTTTTCCACTTCTCAACTTCCCTATATTGAAAGCAACATCCTAGTGCTTTCTGCTTCCCTGGAATAGCAGATCCACTTGTAGAACTAACACATGAGTGCCCTGAGAGACTGAACCTCCTTGAGGGGAGGATACTTTGTATCTCCAGCCTGCAGAGGACCAGCAGTGGCACTAGGAGGAAGTGGCGATTCTCAGCAAGAGTCCTCTACAGTGCCTTCTTGTAGTTAAGGCTACGAAGGCTGCTGCTCCAATGGGCCACCATTGTTACAGCAACTCAATTTCATTAGCTACATCAGAGACCTTATAATGCATCCATTGTTCTTCCTCCAGGAAGCCTCCCAAGAAACAATTTAACAGTTTTCTCACCTGGCATATACTAGCATTCAGAAAAGGTTTACTGAATAAATAAATAAAATTGACGTTTTCTTTCTTTCTTTAATTTCTGCAAGCTTAACCAAAGGGCAGGACATAATGGTTAAGTTCCACAGGCTCTGGAATTTGAGTGTCCGGAGATAAATCTCAGGCAAACTACTAACTGGATAACATTAGGCAACCTTCTCTTTACTTCATTGTTTTCCTCTGAAAAAGAGGATAATGACATCAATAATTAGAAATGTGCCTGACTCATAGAATGCACTCAATGTATTTTAGCCCTTACTGTTGGTGAGGGGAAGAAGTGTCACAGGGAACAGAATCAATCAAAACACAGATACTGACTGATTGATCCTGAGGGATCACGTGATTTTTTAAAACCATAAACACATACAAATCAATGTCCCACTTATTTTTATTTATCACGAAACATAACAAAATTAATACATGAACATAATGAAAAAGAATTAAACCAGTAACAAAGGGATAAAACGAAAGTAAAATCCTTCCTTTCTTCCTTCCTTCTTCTTACTTCCTCCTGGAACAATTAAACCATTGTTAAGCTTCTTCTGTACCTGCCCATAAAGTTTTTAAGAATCTACAAGAATTCAAATAAATAGAAACATATATCATGCACATACTCTTTTTTTTAAATCTAATTGGGATCATATACAAACTGCTCCCTACTTTGTTGTTGTTTTTTTTAACCTAATAATATGTTGTGAACATCAGTCCTATCAGCACATGACATAAAGCTTCTTTATTCTTTCCCATGTCTGCATAGTATTCCAGTGGGTGGCTGTAGCATAATTTATTTCACGAGATGCCTATTGTTGGAGACTGCTAGAGGTTGGACAACCAGTTAGCCATCTTGGGAAAAAAATATGATCCATAATTCATTCCTTAAACTAAATAAATTCTTGGAAGCTCAAATATTTAAATGTAAAAATGAAGCCAGAATGAGTCATAGAATAATAATTTTTAAATTGGAGGGCAACTTTTATTGCTTTCTTAAAAACTGATTCCACAATGATACATTTAATTGTAGACAGTTTAACAAACATAAAAACATTTAAAAATGAGAATCCCAGGATTTCTCTGGTGGCTCAGTGGTTAAGACTCCGCGCTCTCAATGAAGGGGACCTGGGTTTGATCCCTGGTCAGGGAACGAGATCCCACATGCATGCCGCAACTAAAGACCCAGCGCAACCAAATAAATAAGCAAGTAATTTTTTAAAATGAAACTTAATCCTACCACACAGAGAAAATAAATTTTAACATTTTGTTGTCTGTCCTTCCAAACTTTCAAGGCATTTATGTATTTATTTATTACGTGTATGAATTTTTTCATGACTTAATATGCAATACATCTGACAGCCAGCAGGTGGCGCGAGAAGGCAGCATTACCGGCGCTGACGGGCCCTGCAGAGTGCTGGGCTCCGCATACAGCTCGAGTCCTATGCACTGTTGGAGGATCACCGCTTGTTTACTGCGGGCGATGTTCAGAGATGGGAATGCTATAGCAGAGACCTGAAAGTTCTGGGGGCGTCCTCCAGACTCAGAGCGCCCTTCAGACTCGCTTTGACAAAGCTGAGCTAAGCTTCAGTTCAGAGGGAGAGAGTCCCAATATCTCAAAGCGTTTTCCTTCGTATTTGTGGCAGCAGTGCCAAGAGAAAGAATGAGGTGGGACACCCTGCTGCTTTTCTTTCCAGCAGGGTCCTTTTTCCCATCTCTACTGCCACTCATATTGATGTCTTTCATACTGCCCCCGTTCAGAAATTTTTCCATGGCATTTTTACTGATGTATCTGGAAATATTTCATTTAAAAAAAAATACTGATTGATTGATTGGCTGCATGAGGTCTTAGTTGTGGCACGCGGGATCTTTCATTGTGGCGCGCGGGCTCTTCATTGCAGTGCGCGGGCTTCTCTAGTTGTGGCACGAGGGCTCCACAGCGCGTGGGCTCTGTAGTTGGGGCATGTGGGCTCTCTAGTTGCGGCGCCCGGCTTAGTTGCCCCGCGGCATGTGGGATCTTAGTTCCCCCACCAGGGGTGGAACCGGCGTCCCCTGCGTTGCAAGACCAATTCTTAACCACTGGACCACCAGGGAAGTCCCTGGAAGTATTTTATTTTTAAAAATATAAAAAACAAGCCAAGTGGAAGTGTCTGCTGCCTTGCAAACTTCACTTCTCTAGGCTGACTCTAGAAGTGGCAGCAAGCACTACAGAGGAAAGAGGGCCCCTTTTGCAGTTCCCTCCCTCATCCATTCTCACCACCCCACCACCACAACCAGCATGTACACACACTGGGGTTTCCAAGCCCCTTCACAGAAGGAGACACTGAGGTCAGGGAAAGACAGAGACAGGAACTAGAGGGACAGTGATGCAGAGCTCAGAGACAGGTCTTGACCCAAATTGGAGAGAAGCGTGGTACCAAGGGGCAGATGGCAATGATGCTTCAAAGAGAAATAAATGTTTGTTAAGCAGAAACCCACACCAGATTGCATCAAAGGACAGCCATCTGTGGCTGAGACCATTTCATTTCTGTTTTCTGTGGTGACTGGCCCTCAGGTTACTTACCTACAAATAGGGAAGATTATATACAATTTGGGATTAGGCTGAGAATCAAATAAAATGATGTTTGTGAAAATGATATTTTAAACTGTGAACCACTGTTTTAAATAAAACCCACTATTTTAATTTTTTTGAGTCATTTAAATTTATTTATTTATTAAGGCTGCTCCGGGTCTTATTTGTGGCACGCGGGATCTTTGTTGTCGGCATACCGACTTCTTAGTTGCGGCGTACATGTGGGATCTAGTTTCCTGACCAGGGGTCAAACTCGGGCCCCCTGCATTGGGAGCATGGAGTCTTAGCCGTTGGACCACCAGGGAAGTCCCCAAAACCCACTATTTTTAAATAGCAAAGCACTCTGCACAAGGGATTGTAATGTTTTTGTTGTTATGGACTTAAATGGTTAATGAAGTAGGAAAATTACAAACTGCCTAGGCCTGAGGATTAAGAAATAATATCAGTCTAAGAAAAAACCCTAAGAGACATAGGCGCGCCTTTTTTTTTTCTCAACAGAAAGAAAAATAACATTATATTAGGTAAACATTGCCAATATTTGTGATATAAGCTTTCAAAAATCCCAACATTTGGTACTTCCCTGGGGTCCAGTGGTTAAGACTCTGCGCTTCCACTGCAGGGGACATGGGATGGATCCCTGGTCAGGGAACTAAGATCCCGCATGCCACATGGTGTGGCAAAAAAAAAAAAAAAAATCCCCACAATTGTAGTTGCAACCACAGGCTCTTTTCTCTTCCCTCATTCTCAGATTTCAGTAATAGAATAAATACATGAATAAACAACTGAGAAGAGGTAGAAGAAAATGTTACACAAGTTTATGCACCAGAGGGATTTGTTAGCGTAGTATGATTTTTATGACACTGTGTGTGGACTCAGAGTATAGAAAGATAACCCAATACCTAATTTTTAGGATTTCATTCTGCTCCAGAAATTTAGAAAGGAATTCAAGAGTTAGTCATCTCGGACTTCCCTGGTGGTGCAGTGGTTAAGAATCCGCCTGCCAACGCAGGCGACACGGGTTCAATCCCTGGTATGGGAGGACTCCACATGCCGCAGAGCAACTAAGCCCGTGCGCCACAACTACGGAGCCTGAGCTCTAGAGCCCACGAGCTACAACTACCAAGCCCGTATGCCACAACTACTGAAGGCAGCGCGCCTAGAGACTATGCTCCGCAACAAGAGAAGCCACCGCAATGAGAAGACCGCGCACTGCAATGAAGAGTAGCCCCCACTTGCTGCAACTAGGGAAAGCCCGCGCACAGCAACAAAGACCCAACGCAGCCAAAAATAAATAAATAAATGTATTAAAAAAAAAGTTAAAAAAAAAAAAGAGTTGGTCATCTCAGGGCCACATTCACCTCCTCCTGAAGGTCTCCCTGTTGCCAATCATATTTCTCCTCATTTCTTTTTTTTTTTTTAATTTATTTATTAATTTATTAATTTATTTTTTTATATTTATTTTTGGCTGTGTTGGGTCTTCATTTCTGTGCGAGGGCTTTCTCTAGCTGCGGCGAGCGGGGGCCACTCTTCATCGCGGTGCGCGGACCTCTCACTATCGCGGCCTCTCTTGTTGTGGAGCACAGGCTCCAGACGCGCAGGCTTAGTAGTTGTGGCTCACGGGCCTAGTTGCTCCGCGGCATGTGGGATCTTCCCAGACCAGGGCTCAAACCCACGTCCCCTGCATTAGCAGGCAGATTCTCATCCACTGCGCCACCAGGGAAGCCCCTTTCTCCTCATTTCTGCACGAAGTTCCTCAGCACTGAGGAACTCTGATTTGTATTCATTTGATGTTTTAAAGTTATTTTTCCTGATAAAATATGTTAATTGTAGAAAAAACTAAAATTCAGAGAGAATATATAAAGAAGGGTATGCACTTACTCATAATTCCTTCATCTCAGAATGACTGCCTGTAACATGTTAGTGTTCCCTTGTTCTTTTACTGTGCCTGTGGTTTTTTGGGTTTTTTGAGATATAATTCACATACCATAAAATTCACCCTTTTAAAGTGTACAATTCAGTGGGTATTAGTATGTTCACAAGTTTAACCAACACCACTGATTCCAGAACATGTCATCAGCCCAAAAAGAAACCCTCCACCCACCCATTAGTAGCCACTCTCCATTTTCCTCTTCCCAGCTGACCTATGTCAATGGATTTGCCTACTCTGGACATTGCATGTAAATGGAATCATACAGTATGTGGCCTTTTGTGCCTGGTTTCTTTCACTTAACATATTTTCAAAGTTTATCCATGTTGTAGAATGTATCAATACCACATTTCCTCTGATGACCTAATCATATTCCATTGTGGATCATGTTTTGTTTACCCATTTATTAGCTGATGGACATTTGGATTGTTTCCACTTTTTAGCTATTACTATAGATAGTGCTTCTATGAAATTTTGTGTACAAGTTTTTGTATAGACATATATTTTCAATTCTCTTGGGTATATACCTAGGAGTGGGATTGTTGGGTCATACAGTAATTCTATGCTTAACTTTTTGAGGAATTTTTCAAACTGTTTTCCAAGGCAGCCACACTATTTTACCTTCCCACCAGCAATGTATAAGCGTTCTTATTTCTCCACATCCTCACCAACACTTGTTATTGCTCATTTTTAAAATAATAGTTATCCTAGAAGGTGTGAAATGATATTGTATTGTGGTTTTCACTTGCATTTCCCTGATGACTAATGATGTTGGGCATCTTTTCATGTGCTTATTAACCATTTGTATATCTTCTTTGGAGAAATGTCAATCCAAATCTTTTACCCATTTTAAAATTGTGTCGTCTTTTTATTATTGAGTTGTAAGTGTTCTTTTTTAAAATTTTATTTATTTATTTATTTATTTTTGGCTGCATTGGGTCTTTGTTGCTGCGCAAGGGCTTTCTCTAGTTGCGGTGAACGGGGGCTACTCTTCGTTGCGGTGCGTGGGCTTCTCATTGTGGTGGCTTTTGCTGCGGAGCACGGGCCCTAGGTGCGCAGGCTTCAGTAGCTGTGGCACGCGGGTTCAGTAGTTGTGGCTCGAGGGCTCTAGAGTGCAGGCTCAGCAGTTGTGGCGCACGGGCTTAGTTGCTCCGCGGCCTGTGGGATCTTCCCATACCAGGGATTGAACCCGTGTTCCCTGCATTGGCAGGCGGATTCTTAACCACTGCACCACCAGGGAAGTCCTTGTAAGAGTTCTTTATGTATTTTTTGGATATTAGAACCTTATCAGAAATATGATTTGCAAATATTTTCTTCCATTCTGTAATTGTCTTTTTACTTCTTGATGGTGTCCTTTGGAGCACAAACGTTTTAATTTTGATGAAGCCCAATTTATCTGTTTTTTTCCTTTGGTTGCTTGTACATTTGGACTCATAGCTAATAAACTATTGTTTAATCCAAGGTTATGAAAGTTTACATCTATGTTTTCTTTTAAGAGCTTTAGAGGTTTTGCTCTTACATTTAGGTTTTTGATTCATCTTGAGTTAATTTTTGCATATGATGCGAGGTAGGGGTCCAACTTCATTTTTTTTTGCATGTGGCTATTCAGTTGTCTTAGCATAATTTGTTGAAAAGACTATTCTCTCCTCATTGAATTGTCTTGGCATTCTTGTTGAAAATCAATTGCCCATAAATGTATGGGTTTATTTCTGGACTCTCATTTCTATTCTATTGATCTTTATATCTAGCCTATGCCAGAACCACAGTCTTGATTACTATAGCTTTGTGGTAAGTTTGGAAATTGAGAAGTGTTAGTCGTTCAACTTTGTTCTTTTTCGAGAAAAAGGACTCCTTGCATTACCATTTGAACTTCCAAATCAGCTTGTCAACTTATGCAAAAAAAGCCAGCTAGGATTTTGATAGAGATTGTGTTGAATCTGTAGACCAATTTGGAGAGTATTGTGATATTATTAAGTCTTCCAACCCATGAACACATGTATCTTTCCATTCACGTAGCTCTTCTTTAGTTTCTTTTGATGACATTTTGTAATTTTCAGTGTACAACTCTTGCTCTTCTTCTGTTATATTGTGTTAAATTCCTAAGTGCTTTATTCCTTTTGATGCCATTGCCTATGAATTTTTAACATAGATGGGTTCTTACTATGCAGGAACCAGTTTGTACCTGCTTTTTTCATTTCAATCATATCGTAGACATTTCCCCCAAGTTAACAAGACTCCTTTAAAAGCTACATATTAGTGCATTGTACGGTTACACTATAATTTATTTAGCCATTCTCCTGTTGTGTGATATTTAGGTTCTTTACAATTTTTCCATTTTATAAATATTCCTGTAATAAATATTTCTATCGATCTTGCTATGTCTGCATTTTAGATTATTTCCATATAAGTAGTCACGGCCCCTTCCACCACGAGAGAACACAGCAAGAAAGTGCCAGATATGAGTCAGGAAGACGGCCCTCACCAGAAGGTGATCGTCCCAGTCCCTTGATCTTGGACTTCCCAGCATGCAGAACTGAGAGCAGCCAAGATGGCAGATTAGAAAGACCCTAAGCTCACTTTATAAGTAGCCATGTATTCTTGTTCTCTTACAATGGCTTTTATTTCTCACAACTCTTGTGAGGAGTGTGAGACCCCATGAAACTTGGAACTCCTGGAGGCCCATTTCTTCTTTTGCAGTCCCACATAGCCCCCAGGGACAGGCTTACAGCCTGGGAGAGGCTCCTTCAGGAAGCCTTCAGGGGCCCTGGCTTCTCCTCTTACCCCCGTAGCACTGTGTCCTGACCTTGCCACAGCTCTCATCACTCACTCATATAAATGCCTGGTAACTTGTTACACTCCCACAAGACGGTGAGGCCCAACAGGACAAGGGCTGGACCCCTAGCCCTTGGCCTACAGAAGACCCTTAATAAATGTTTATCAAATGAGTGAGTCAGGCAGAACAGGAGTTCAAGGTCCTAGGCCAGAGGAAGAATCTTGAGTCAAGGAATTATGGCCATTAGGTTTTTGGAGTGGCTGGCAAAGTATGCCACACAGAAATTGTGGGCTAGAAAGGGCCCTTGAGGTTGCCCTATTCAGGAGTTTTCAAACCTCTTTTATGCCCACAGTATAATATATTAGATAGATAGGTAGATTGATAGATAGGGGAGATGGAGTGGGAAAATGGTGGAAACTGAAGACCTATCTGTGGAATTTTCTCTCTCTCTCTCTCTCTCTCTTTTTTTTTTTTTGCCGCGCTGCTCTGGCTTGCTGCATCTTATTTCCCCGACCACGGATCGAACCCGACCCCTGGCAGTGAAAGCGCGGAGTCCTAACCGCTGGACCGCCAGGGGATTCCCCCTTTATTTTTCCTTCCCAGGTAGCATATTTTTAAAGTAAAATTAATTTTATGTAAAAAAAAAATCTTATGGGGATTAGGGAGTATGACATACTGAGCAATTATGACAAAATTTTACTGTGACACGGCAGTTTTTCTTTTTGAAGTTCCTTGGGAGTGGGGGAGGGGGTGGGGTGGGTCGGGCTCTAAGCTACCGTAAATACTGATACAGGGACGCAAACAAGGGATTTTTTTTTTCAGGTTTTAGTTCTTGGGTGGCTCAGTGAAGCCTAGGAACAGTTTGTGGGGATGAGAGCACGCGCAGCCTCTCTTGTTGATTTGTTTGCAATATGTTCTTTCCCTCCCCTGCTCAATGGACCCTAATACTTAAAAGGCAAGTCCAAACTCCTCAACCTGGCATGGATTCCGCGATCCTCCCTCTCTCTCCAGTCCCACTCGAGGTCCCGATTTTCCCTGGGCTAGACTAGGTGCACCCCGAAGTCAGGGCTCTCTCTTATGCATCTTTGTATCACCAGTACCAAAAGGGGCAGGTCCTGGCACAGAGTGGTGAGTCAAAAAGTGTTTGATGAACCTACTGAAACCTCTCATCTCTAGGATTTTATAAATAACTGTCCCTGAAGGCTGAGTATTCATCCCCGCAAATCACCTCAGAGGTACTACCTCCTTCTCTGCCTCCACGAATCTCTCAGGCCACTCTGAATGGTTTCCCCTAAAGTTTTCCTTCCTCACATTTGTGCCTGTAACTAGTCAGTGTCGGACCCAAAGCTGTTCTCTGCATCCCAATAGAGCCGGATAGGACTGAAGTCCCGCGGCCATTTAGACCTGCAGGGAGGAAGTAAACAGAACACTTTCCGGATCTCCCGAAATGGGCACAACACAGTTCCTCCGGGGACGACCGAGAGTTCGGTTCCGGCGTGCGTCTCTATGGTTTCAACAGCCTAGAACGACCGAAACGGCACTTCCGGGTAGATGGCGGCGCACAGATCACGTCTGGCACATGTTTCTGCGGAGAGGACCTTGCACTAACGGTAAGAGCTTACAGTCCCCCGAACGGTGGCTGTCGGAGCCCGGGCTCAGGAGCAAATGTGAGAGCAGGAGAGTAGTTTTACCCAAGTGAAACTGCGGGAGGAGGGCTGGAGTTTAGACCTCAGAGGAAGGAGGCCTAGGGAAAGGGTTGCCGGTTCTTTGGAATCGCTGTAAGGAAGGTGGCCCTGGGCCCCTTCTCCAGAAAACTCAGGTTGACTGGAAAGAAAACAGTTCCTGAAAGTGTGCTAGAAGCCTTCACAAAGACTGTGGCGCACAGCCTGGGATCTAGTTGCTTCTGTCCAGTTATCCGTTCTAGGTCGGTTAAAGCAATTACCATCTATGTCACTCAGTTCAACGAATGATGACTGAACGCATTCTCGATTCTTGGAGTTGCATTAAGTACACCGGGGTTGGGTAATAAAACCAGGGCGTATAGTTTCGAATTACTGCGACAAGGGACAGGCAGTGGTAGGTTTTACAGCGTAAAGTACAAACGTCTATGAGACTGAGGAATGTAGTGATTAAGAACACCAGTTCTGGAATGCCTGAGATCCTGGATCTGCTACTTGCCAGCTGTTTGATTTGGACAAGTAACTAAACTTCTCAGCGCCATTTGTCAATTACCAAAAAAAAAAAAAAAACCTCCTAATAGGGTTGTTGGGAGGATTAAATGAAATAATGTGTGTGCAGCAATTAGCAGCAGGCTGGCATTGAGTAAATGCACGTGTTGGTGGTTGTTGTTATTGAAATCTGGGGGCTAATAGATTAGAAATAACTTCTGAGAAGAAGCAGAGGTTTGAGGTGGCCTCAAAGGCCTCAGTGTTTGAATTTTACTTCTCTTGCATTATCAAGAAGCAAGATAGGGCCATTTCTTCACTCAGTGCTTTTCTGTTGGGACTCTCAAGGTGTCAATTAGGTTTTCAAGTAATCATCCTTCACAGTAGAAATGTGAACAGAAATGTGATTCATCCTAAATTTGCTACTCTTCATACCTAACCAGACTGGTCATCGTTGTTAAGCCTAATATGTAATGTTTAGGAGGGGTGACTTGATGTGTCTGACTTTTTTTTTTTTATTAGCATACTCACTAGACATTCTTAAACACAACTGAAAGTTTTAGCCTTTGGAGTTGTCACTTGGGGAGGCCAGAGGGTTACTCCAGGAGTGCCATTAATCAGCTTTTAAAATGGTCTGCAATGCCTATAATAAATGATCTTAGTACAAGGTAACTTTAGTGACTCAAGTCAGCAGTGATAGTCTTAGTTTTGAATGTCTTGTGTAATAAGCCATCTTAACCGTTTCAGAGACAA
The DNA here is from genome assembly GCF_028023285.1 of Balaenoptera ricei. NCBI lineage: Eukaryota > Metazoa > Chordata > Mammalia > Artiodactyla > Balaenopteridae > Balaenoptera > Balaenoptera ricei. The sequence goes on along the minus strand of NC_082639.1, from coordinate 114,176,790 downwards.
ATTTGGTATATAAGTCGGACAGTGCCATTGTGGAGTCCAAAATGAGGAACACCTGAACGACTCTAAAGAAATGCAACTACAGTTGACAAACAACACAGATTTGAACTGCATGGGTCCACTTACATGTGGATTTTTTTCAATAAATATTACAGTACTACATAATCAGTGGTTAGTTGAATCCTGGGATGCGGAAGGCTAGTATGGGACTTGAGCATCCATGGGTTTTGCTATCCACAGCAGGTCCTGGAACAAATCCCCTGCTGATACTGAGGGATGACTGTAGTTGGGAATGTGATAGAAAGTGGGCCACTCTGGAGTCAGGCAACCTGAGCTCATATTCCAGCTCCATCTCTTACCAGCTGTGTAACCCCAGGCAAAAAACCCTTTGTAAAATAAGGATAAGGTGTATCTCACAGGACTGTCAGAATTAAATGAGACAGTATAGCAATATGTGTAACCCCTCTGTTACGCTTTAAATGCTCAATAAGAGCGCCCTTCCTAAGCTGGACAGTTTCAAAAGGGGTGCTCCAACAAGACTGAAAGACAGTGGGGGGCTTCCCTGATGGCGCAGTGGTTTAGAATCTGCCTGCTAATGCAGGGGACACGGGTTCGAGCCCTGGTCTGGGAAGATTCCACATGCCACGGAGCAACTAGGCCCGTGAGCCACAACTACTGAGCCTGCGCGTCTGGAGCCTGTGCTCCGCAACAAGAGAGGCCGCAATAGTGAAGAGGCCCACGCACCGCGATGAAGAGTGGCCCCCACTTGCCGCAACTAGAGGAAGCCCTCGCACAGAAACGAAGACCCAACACAGCCAAAAATAAATATAATAAATAAATAAAAGATTACTATTAAAAAAAAATACTGTGCAGCTATTAAAGTTATTTAAAAAAAAAAAAAAAAAAAAAGACAGTGGGGAAGAGGCACGTAGCCTTCACATTGAGAGGACAGTGTAAATGCTGGGGCACAGGTATAGGATATGGGCTCTATTAAGTACTGTTGTCTTATAACTCAGGTTAACAAGCACCTCCTTGCTTTGTTTTTACGTGGTAATAAATCGTGGGAGATGCTATCAGGTAGTGGTAAAGAGTGGGGACTCTGCAGACAAGCTTCCTGGGTTTGAGTTCTACATGTATCAGCTGTGTGACCTTGAGCAAGTCACCTAACCTCTTTAGGCTTTAGTTTCCTCATTTGTAAAACAGGGATATAATACTTTTCTGAATGTAAAGTTCAGGAAATCTTCCCGGGCTGGGAAGAGTACACGAAATGATCCATGTAAAATCTTAGCACAGCCTGGCATGTAGTGAATTCTCCATACATTTGGGTGTTATTAATACCAGGTCTCCTTGGCTTTCAACATGTTGACATTGACCTCTCAGTGGTCGGACAGGGAGCTCCCCAAGGACCAGGCCTATTTCCTCTGTCTCTGCTCCAGCTTCAGGAAAGAGTTCTTATAAGAGCAGTCAGGATGGATTTGATGGATGACTTGGGCACTTTCTTTTTTTCCTCTTAAAGGGAAGATAGTGACCCCTTCTCTTCTCTGGTGAGGGCCTGAGGACAGTGACTCTTTTCTCACCATGAGTGTCACCCCAGAGGTCAAGAGTCGTGGGATGAAGTTTGCTGAGGAGCAGCTGCTAAAGCATGGATGGACTCAAGGTGATTCCCATGGGGCCCTTTTCACATCCCCTCAACTCCCTCACTACCCTCTGCCCAGGGAAGAGGCATCATCCTGGATTAACCCCTATGTAGTCCGTTCAACTGGAGCAGGAAAGTTAGTTTAAAGGGAAATTTGCAGAAGAAAATTGCTGACATTTCCAGAAAAGGGAAGAAGGGAAGAAATATGATGGTGGATAGTGAGAAAGAGTGGTTCGGAGGACTGGGAGGGGGAGGAAGAGACACGACTTCTGTCCTGAGAGAATTATGAAGGAAAGATAGTTTGGGCTCAAAGATGGGAGGACTGCATGGAGAGGTGCTAGGAAGAGTGCAACTGGGAGGGCTTCCAGGATGGACGGAGCATGCCCGAAGTTAGATATGTGGAATGGCAAGGAGTGGCATGTGCTGGGGGTGCCTTGTGAGGGCTTGGGGCAGGAGTGGAATAAGCCAAATCATTCACTGTTTGCAGGCAAAGGCCTGGGCCGGAAGGAGAATGGCATCACCCAGGCCCTCAGGGTAACGCTGAAGCAGGACACTCATGGGGTAAGACTGGGCAGGCTGAGGGAGGTCAGTGTGGATGGGAGAGGGGGGCCTTGAGGATAGGGGGAGGGAGGGGAATGACAGGTCCTGAGTTCATACTTCTTCCTCTGGCAGGTGGGACACGACCCCGCCAAAGAGTTCACAAACTACTGGTGGAATGATCTCTTCAACAAGACTGCGGCCAGCTTGGTAGTGAAAACTGGGCAGGTATAAGCTCTAATAGTAGGCACATGAACCATGAGGGCCTGGGACATGTGGGGGTGAGGGAGACATGGCATGTCACCCACTCACGGATACTCCCCCACAGGATGGAGTACAGATAAGGTGCCTGTCTAAGGAGACCACCCGTCATGATCATGCCAAGCCCAACCTGCTGTATCAGAAGTTTGTGAAGGTATTAGAGGCTGGGGGTGAGAAGGCCCATCCTTTTCTCCTTCCCTGGTCTCCCCTGGGGCCTGAACAATTGCCTTGTACGCCCTACCTATTCTCAGGATTGTCCTAACAGTGGGATCCTGTGACCAACCTCGCTGTTGCTTACCTAGACTGCCCAGACCCTCAGCAAGAATTGAAATCTTCAGGTTGAATGTATCCCTGCCATCTGCTGAGGGGGCAGCAACAGAGAGTGGGAGGTGGGGCACAGTCAGGAACTGTCAGAGCAGGGCAGGGAGGGGATGTCTAATTCAGAGGGCTTAGAAGCCGGAGGAGACTTGCAAGATTATCTGATCCATTGTCCTTATTTTGCAGATGTGGCCAAAAGGGGGGAAAGTGGCTCGCTGAAGAGCCCACAGCTGGCTAGTAATGGCAGACAGGACTAGAACCCAGGTGTTGAGACTCCCCTTTTCTAGCCCGCCAATAGAAGGGAGCTAACATTTAACGATCCTCTGTTACGTCCTTAAGGGCTCTATGTATTATCTAGCAAATCCTTCCCATTCATCTCTGTGGCCATCTTCTGCCCCAGTTCAGACCATCATCCTCTCCTGCCTCATTTCTTTCACAGCCTCATAAATATACTCCTCACTCTAGTCTCAAACCCCACTGCGATTAGTTCATCCTCCACAAAGCATCCAGTGTTCTCTGAAAAACACAAATTTCATTCTGTCACTGGCTCCTCCTTGACCTAGGATGACACAGTCCAGATGTGTCAGACTGGCTCACATGGCCCTTCATGCCTTGTCCCTGCCTTCTTTCTTAGCCTGTCTCTCGCCACCTCTCAGGACCTCTACACTTTAGCCAGATGGAATCTGAATCTTTTCAAGGTACCATGTTTTTTCACTTTCAAGTTTTTGCACATGCTATTCCCTCTGCCTGGGACATTCTGCTTCCTTTGCCCCTTTACCTGCTGACCTTTTTCTTGTCTTCCAGAGCTCAGCTCCTTGTAGTAACTATTCCCCAAACCCTGAAGCCTGAGTAGGGTACCCTTCCTCTAGCACAGACAACACTTTCATCATCGTTTTCTATGTTCTGACATATTCCTTTACCCCTCAACCATGTAGATTCCATCTGGGCTGGAACCATCTCATCCTTATTCCACTCTATCCCCAACTTCTTAGCCCAAAGTAGGTTCTTAACCTGGTTAAAGTACTGTGCACAGGTATGGGGGGAGGGGCATGAAAAGTAGCATCTTTATTGTCCGTTACTGGCACCATGGGATGACCGCCAGGGGGCACTTGTCCCACTGTGAAGACCTGATGACCCAGAGCACTTCTTCCTCCCTTCCTGTTCTGTCCACTAGCTGGCTGTGAGCCAGGGAGGCCAGGACTGCCCCCACCCCACCCACCCCCAACTGCAGCCCACCTCCTGCCCAAGTTGATGTATGCAGTTTGGCACACCTCTGTGTGGGGCTGCAAGGAGTGATGTTGGGGGCTGACAAATTTGTGCCAGTGGCTGTTCAGGGTGGCAGTGGCACCACTGCTCTTCCCTTTCCAGGAGGGAAGAGCAATGGTGGTGGTGCTTAGTGGGCCTTGTCCACCCCCATGATTCCTCCTTCTAGATGGCCACACTGACTTCAAGTGGGGAGAAGCCAGACAAGGACTTGGAAAGCTGCAGTGATGACGACAGCCAGGGGCCCAAGCCTGCAAAGATGTGAGACTTCTTTTTAGTGCTAGGGGCATGTGGGAGGAGATGCCTTCCAATCTCAAAAGAAAGGACCAAGTGTAATGCTTGACTGTGGGCTTCTTCAGGGTGGAAATGTGTTGTACTCATCTTTGTATCCCCTACACCTAGAAAAGTGCCGGGTCCTGAATAGGAACTCAGTGCTGAAGGAATGTTTTAGAGGGAAGGAGAGGTCAAGCCTTTCCACCAGATCTGTTTGTAATTCCTGATTCCTGCCCTTCCCCAACAGTCTGACTGATGAGATGCTGCTCCAAGCCTGTGAGGGGCGAACAGCACACAAGTAAGTAGCGGTTAGCTTCTTGGGCTCCCTTCTTTTCTCCCCATCACAAGCCCACCCCTGTGCCACTCTTTTCACCCCAGAGAAAGTGATTCCTATTCTCTGCCCATTTCTGAAGCTGCCTGAAGACAGGCAGCTCCTCCCTTACGAACTTTCCCTGCAGTCTCAGAGATTAGGCCTGTTTTCCCCAATACCCTCCCTCTGACTTGGGCCCCATCTATTTCAGGGCTGCCCGTCTTGGGATCACGATGAAGGCTAAGCTTGCTCGGTTAGAGGCCCAGGAGCAGGCCTTCCTGGCTTGTCTCAAAGGCCAGGACCCTGGGGTCCCTCAACTGCAGTCTGAGAGCAAGCCCCCACAAAAAAAGAAAAGGAAGCAGAAAGAGGAGGAAGAGGCTACGGCAACTGAAAGGAATGCAGAAGAGTACCCAGAACACACTGATCAGAGTGTCAGGAAAAGCAAGAAGAAGAAAAGACGGCATCAAGAAGAAGGTGTCACAGATGAGAGAGAGGGAACAGCTGTAAGGCATGAGGAAGAAGAGACCACAGGAACAAGTGGGCTTGGGGAATTGAAAAACAGAGAACAAACTGATCAGTCCCTCAGGAAAAGGAAGAAGAAGAGGAGGCAGCATGAGGAAGACTTGAACATGGAGGAGGCTGTTGTAGATGGTGGGACCAGAGAAGCAGAAAGCAGATCATGCAGTGATCGGAAAAGTAGGAGAAGCAAGAAGAAAAGACAGCGGCATCAGGAGGAGGAGGACGTCTTGCGTGTAAGGGATAAAGGAGATGAGGAAGATGGCAGGACTAGGACAGCAGAGAGCAAGGCATACACGGGCTCAAGTGGCAGAGGTAAGAAGAGGCAGAAGCAACCAGAGGAGGAAAGACCTGGAGTCCACACTGACCAGAGAGCAAAAAAGAAGAAACAGAAGAAGAGAAACTGAAGGCCAGGTCAAGATGCAGCCCAATCGAGTCCTCTTCAGGAGTTGAAGCCTCAGAGACCTGAGTTGGTGCAGGTCTTGTCCACCCTCTCAGTGAGGAGTCCCTCCCAAGGAGGAAACAGCTCTGGAACAGTAGTCCGCTGAGAGGAGAGCAGTAGTGCCGTGTCTGACTTGAGGGAGCAGGCACATTTCCCCCTTACAGCGTCTAACCCAGAGATGGTGAACTCAAGCGCCTGCAGGGACCGGGCAGCTAAGGGACAAGGATGCTGGGGGCTGTGGGAACGGGAATGCAGACAGCCTCTGAAGGGGCATCTTGGCCAAAAGAAGCTGAAAATATAGACCTATGAGAAATGTACTGATTTTTTAATTTTGTGAAGGCTAAGAAAAACATGCAAATTCAGCGCATAGGTTGCCAGCTTCTAACTATACCAAATTGAATAAACATTAGCTTGGTCTCCTAGCCTATATATAAGTCCTGACTGTCATCTCCATTCTCAGCCTGAGAAGGTCCTGAATACAAGTTAGTTTCCTTAGAGGCCTCTGAAGAAATTCCTTCTGTTAACTTCCTGTAGTCTTGCTATGCTGTTAAGTGGAAGGAGAAAGTTTAGAGAACCTCACCCAGCTCCCTGTCTGCATCCCTGATAAGAATTGTGTGTGTGTAAAGGACAGCACACCTCACTTGGGAGCCTTTTTTAGCATCTGAAAGTGAATTGTCATTGCCCCCAAATGTCATAGCAACCCCTCTTGCATATTGTTCCCCCAGAGAGAGGGCACCACATCTCCAGTGTTGCTCTCTGGCTCCTGCCATCTCTTAACCTTTATTGCCAGAAGAGCTCCTAGGACTCCACAGCTCTGGGAGAGAGGAACTAAATCTATTGGGAAGAATGCCCGCCCACCTTCCCTCACTGCAGACGATAGACACACTCGGTGTCAGGGTAGGGTGGCAGGTTCAGCTGGTACTTCTTTTCCAGAGCAGGAGGCACGAAACGACCCCCCAGGTAGTGGTAGCGACCAGTAAACTGGGTTGCAGACTTTTTGGGTGCTGTCAGGGAGATGAGCAAGTCTGGCTGGATCCCTCCAGAGTTTCCCTTCTCCACATCCCATCCTGAAAAGAAGGTGGTATTCAGAAAGAGCGGAAAAGACCAGATGTCCAGTCCCCTTCCACACCTTGCTCTACTCTAGTCCTAAAAGAGTGGGAAGCCCCCTGGGTCCCCACCTGAGGAAATCGTGTCCATGTACGCCTGGGCTCTGGTCTCTGACAGTCACTGTAAAGGGCATTCCTGAACTCTTTGCTCCCCAGCCCTACTTTGGCTGTGGTATGCGCCTCTACACTTGGTCTGAACCTTGAGTCAAGAACCAGGACTCCTAGTACCTACCTCAAGGTAGGGCAGGGCCCCAATCCCCCCAACCTCCTTGGACCCAGCACCTGAGGGAATGTCGATGCTGGCAATGGGCACGGTGAGTCCATTCAGGACACTCAGGATGCTGTGGAATGGCTCCCGAACATCACCCTTGAAGCTGAAGCCAAAGATGGCATCCACCACCAGCTCGTATAGTTCATCAATCAGCATGGGCTGTGGCAGAGCAGAAAAAGGAAAGGATGTCAGAGCCGGCAGCTGCACAAAGAACCCTTAACAGGAGAGGGCTGTCCTTTGTACCCACAGACCATTCACATAGGCACAAATATAATTTTATCTCATTCAGATGGCATTCTGAGGCCTAGAGTTAAGTGCAAGTGGGTCACTGATTGAGGCCAAGCTGAGTCCAGTCACATTTTCTGTTCTGAGGGCCTGCCAACCATTGGGGAGGCTACAGTGTAGGACAGCCTGAGACTTGGAAGTCAGGAGAGACAGATTCTGGTCTTGGCTCTGCCGTGATCTGGTTCTGTGACTTTGTACAAATCACTTCCCTTCTCTTGCATCTCAGTCTCTTCACCTGTAAAATGTGTTAAGGAATTTTAAAAAGAAGTTCTCAAGTTTCCCACTCCTAAATCCAAGATCTGAAACATCTGAAGAAAGGGTTTAGGATGAGGCAGTCACTTCAGCTCCCAGGAGATGCAGATGATGTGTTTACTGCAAGCTAGGCGAAGAGGAACTGGCTGCAGAGTTACAGGAGTGGGGCTTCCCTGGTGGCACAGTGGTTAAGAATCCGCCTGCCAATGCGGGGGGCACGGGTTTGAGCCCTGGTCTGGGAAGATCCCACATGCCGTGGAGCAACTAAGCCCGTGCCCCACAACTACTGAGCCCTGCGCTCTAGAGTCCACGAGCCACAACTACTGAAGCCCACGTGCCACAACTACTGAAGCCCGCGCACCTAGAACCCGTGCTCTGCAACAAGAGAAGCCCGCGCACCGCAACAGAGTAGCCCCCGCTCACCGCAACTAGAGAAAGCCCGCACGCAGCAACGAAGACTCAATGCAGCCAAAAACAAATGAATAAATTAATTAATTTTTTAAAAAAAGTGACCAGGGGAAATTAAGGGGAAATGAAGCTGTAGAGAAGGTAGTGTTGGGAACTCATGGAGCACGCCTTACGGAGAAGGCTCTTACACCACTTCCATTCAGACAGCATGCTTTAGGCATCTTCTGTGTCAGGCACTATCCCTGCCCTCTAAGAGTTAATCCTCTAGAAAGGAAGATAAGCAAATGAGCTCAGCCTGGAAAGGTGAGGGAAGAGCAGAACACAGGCAGCAGTATTGAGGAGGGCAGTGAACTGGAACCACCTACCTCTGGGGGCATTTCACCAAGGAAAGGGATGTCCATTTTCTGGCACTGGGTCACCAGTGCAGTGAAGAGTGGCTTGTTAGGCCTTTTAGGATAATAGATGGTTGGCTGGTAGCCCTGTGAGGAAAGGAAAGGGGTGATTCAAGCCCAGGTCCTGGAAACCTCATACCCGACAGCCCTTCCCCGCACACTCACAAAGAGTTTGAGGTGTCGAGCACAGACCAGGCCGTCTCCTCCGTTATTCCCAGGGCCGCAGATGACCAGGACAGTAGGGGGACTCCTGGACAAGGACGTGGGGGGATATGCCTGAAGGCAGAGTCAAAGGGGATTCAGAGGGGCTTTGGGCAGTGACAGCCCAGTCTCGGCCTGGCCGTCCCTCCCACTTCATTGAGCCTAGGCCAGGTGGCTTGCACAGTGACTTGCCCCTTGGGTGTAGAGTTGGCCACTGACCTTGGCAATGGCTGTGGCACAGCTCAGCCCGGCCAGCTCCATAAGTTGGTCCACGCTGAACTGGTACTCGTTAAACAGCTCCTGGTCCACGGCCTGGGCCTCCTCCTGGCTGAGGAAACCCACAACCTGAGTCCCCGCCCCTCAGGTGTTCCGTCGCGCAGGCGGCGCGGCCCAGGTCCCGCCCCTGGGAGGGGGGTCCTTCCACCCAAGTCCCGCTACCCGCGTGCCCGCCCAGAGAGCACGTGCCCGTCCAACCTCAGGTACTTCACTGCTGAGCTCGCCATGACCTCTGAGTCCCCGCGGCCACCCGAGATCAGCCGCTGCGGCCCCCACCAGGTGGCTCCCGCGCGACAGGCGCCGGCCTGGACTCTGAGGAGCGATAGGCGCGAGCCCGCAACCAGCAGCCCGAGCCCCAGGAGCGCCCGCAGCCCGGACATTCAGTTCTCAGAGCGCGCGCCCCCGCCCCGCGCCCGCCTCCCCCCAACCCCCGCCCCCGCCCCCGCCCCCGCCCCCGCCCCCGCCCCGGCGCATGCGCGGCCCCTCGCCCCGCCCCCGAGAGGCCGGGGCCGCGCGCACCGCTGACGGAAGCTGTCATGGGGCTGGCGGGACCGGTAGTGGGACTCCACCGCTCCTTCGCGCGTTACTGTGCGCGCCAGCGCCCCGGGTGCACTCCCGCCCCGGCCCCACCTCGTCCGGGCGCCTTGCCTAGATGCCAGCCCTTCGCGGGAGCATTTTCATGTTGCCTCACAGATGACCCAAAGTGCTTTGCTTCCAACCGCCCTTTGATAATAATTCTTGTTTTTCGTAGCTCTTTCAGGAAGCTGTATAGCGTAGCAGTTAGCCCGGGTTCCTCCCCTACCACTTAGTGACTGAGTGAACATGGCTCTCCAGGTTTCAGTCTCCTGTCTATAAAATGGGGATACGAGTACATACTTCATGGGGTGGTAATCCATGCAAAGCCGTCGACAGTGCCTGGTACATAGGGCTCAATAAATTAATGTTCTTATTCACACTGCTAAGCATTTCATATAACTTAGGACCCCTCTCCCCACCAAATTAGCTTCCCCTATCTCTGTTTACCAGGATAGCACGCTGTACTTCCCTAATCATACATAATACTTATCGCTATTTATCGGGTAATAGCTGTGGAAATAGAAAACCATAAACCTTAAATAGGTTGAGTATGCCAAGATTAAAAATGTAGTTGAAACCCTAGACTCCAGGTTACGATAATATTTCAAGAAAAACCTGGAGAGGAAGACTAAACTTGTAACCCAAGAGCTTTTAAGAATGCAAACACACTCCTGCCGGGTTAAGAGAGAAGTTTGGGGAATAACAGACCGGTTACATTAAGGCACTAAGATAAAGATAATTATCCAGGTGGAATGAAGGGCTTGGGTTTTTGTGGGGTTTTTTTTCCGTTTTCCATTATGGTTTATTACAGGATTGAAGGTCTTGTTTTTATGCTAGTATATTCTTTTTCTGTATCATGAATTCCATTCCCGGCTAGTTCACTGAGAAAACAAGAACCCCTCCTGCTTTTAACTACTCCTCTGATAGTCTCCTTTTTAATTATAAGAGGTTTAACATCTCCTATGGGTTGTACCCTTGGCCTTCATCTATGTTTGTTTTACATGTTTGTTGTGGGAAATTGAATGTATCAGACTGGGATTGTGGTGGAAAATTGTTTTTGTTAGACTTTGTTTGTGGTTTACTCATTGAGTTTACTCATCTAAATTGAAATGTAGGGTTTACATTACAATTGGATGATCTTATACAAGACCTCATTAACTTTGTTTTATAACTTCACCGGTATATATGTAGTTTCACTTTTATATATTAGTCAAGACTCCCTACAGGCCTACTTGAGAAAATTAATTTGGTAATTCTGAAGATTCATTTCTAAAACACAATGTGAAGGATGCTTCTTTGACATAGATAACATTTTGAGTTTATGTGCCCAGTGCTGACATGAATCATCTCATTTCATCCTCACAACTCTGTTATTATCCCCATTTTACAGATGAGAAAACTGAGGCTCAAAGATGTTGAGTAACATGTCCAATGATACAGTGATAGCTGTCAGTGGAGCTAGGATCCAAGCAGCTTGACCTAGAGTATGTAGTCTTTTTTTTGTAAGGGCTGCTGTGTATGCAGTGATCTTCAGTGTTTTTATTTTTATTTATTTTTTTAATTAATGAACTTATTTATTTTTGCCTGCGTTGGGTGTTCGTTGCTGCGCATGGGCTTTCTCTAGTTGTGGCGAGCGGGGACTACTCTTCGTTGCGGTGCGCGGGCTTCTCATTGCATTGGCTTCTCTTGTTGCAGAGCATGGGCTCTAGGCGCACGGGCTTCAGTAGTTGTGGCGCGTGGGCTCAGTCGTTTTGGCTCGTGGGCTCTAGAGCACAGGCTCAGTAGTTGTGGCGCACAGGCTTAGTTGTTCCGCGGCAGGCATGTGGGATCTTCCCGGACCAGGGCTCAAACCCGTGTCCCCTGCATTGGCAGGCAGATTCTTAACCACTGCGCCACCAGGGAAGCCCCTAGAGTATGTAGTCTTAAGCATTATTCTATGCTGAAATGCCTCTCCAAATGCAGAACTATGTAACTAAAGGGTTGTCAACTGCTGACTTCATTCTGATGAGACGTAACTATAAAATTATGACACACTCAGAGTTTATGAAACAGCCAAATGAGGGCTATCCTCAGGAAGGCAGTGCCCAAGTGCCCTAGTCCACCTTGCTGCCTTTCAGATTTTGGAGTTTTCTTTGGGAAATGCCTTCAAAACCAGTTTAAGAAGGGCATGTGGACTGAGCACCTGCTGAGTTCCAGATGCTTTACATATATTATCTAATTTAATCCTGTCCATCCTATGATGTATTTTTATCCTCATGTTAGAGATGAGAAATTGAGTAGCAGAGAGAAGTCGAGTAATTTTCCTAAGATAATATAGCTATGAAATGGTAGAGCCAATGATGGTTGATATTGGGTTGGCCTGACCCAGTAGCAATACTCTCGTGTGGCAGATGCTGCTACTTGTCCCTCAAAATCCATTCTCCTTCCTTCCTTCTCTATTTAAAGGCAATGTTCTATTGGTTTTTGTTACAGTCAGTGAATCTGCATCCCAATCAAGACATCTTGAATGCCTGACAAGATAATAAGCTCCATTTAGATAAGGAAGATTAACAGCTGTGTCCCCTGCACCTATTTCTGTGCCTGGAACATAGTAGGTCCTCTACAAATATTTTAATGCATCCTCAAAATTTCATTGTGAAGTAATTCACAGTACAGTACATGCTCTTATCTGACATGACTGGGAGTAGATAATTTTATTTCGACTTAAAACAAAAAATACAGGGAATTCACCAGCAGTCCAGTGGTTAGGACTCCACGCTTTCCCTGCCGAGGGTCAGGGTTCAATCCCTGGTGGGGGAACTAAGATCCCACAAGCCACATGGCACGGCCAAAAAAAACCCATTCATTTGCCATCTGTCAAAGTGTGACCAGGGTCTTGTCTTTGAGGATAGGGCCAAAGATTGTAGTTCTCCATTTTCTTTATCTCATAAACTTCACCACTTACATATCACCTGCAATTTGTGTCCTTAAGGTGGAAAAAAAATTAATTGTATATTTGAAGCAAACTGAGTGCAAAATTCATCTAGATTTTTATGATTTTCCCCCAATCTGTAATAGTCTCTCTGCTTACATCTAATTCAACAGCAGTTTTTAAGGTGACTCACCTGAATCACGTCTTCTAAGGATTCAACTTAGTTTTCATAGAAACTGCTTGTTTTCACAGTCTTAGTTCATCAATTTAATTGAATTACAAATTACAATAACACAACTGGAATAAACACATTTGGTATCAAACACAACCAACTCGGTAAGCAAAGGCTTAACTGGGGGAGTAGAACTGACTGCACAGCATTCTAGAAGGTACTCAACTCACTGCCTAGGTTTGAATCGCAGCTTCACTTACTAGTTGTGTGACCTGGGTGGCAAACCAGTTAACTTTTGTGCCTTGTTTTCCTCATCTGTGAAAGGGGATTCATCTGCTGTGAGGATTAAAGGAGAAGACACTTGTGAAGCACTTTGCAGAACAGTGTGTGGTATGTGCTAAGTGATCAGTGTTACATAATACTGTTGTTGCAGCTGCTGGCAGCAGTTTTGCTACAGGTCTGAGGGGCCTGCATCCAGCATCTACTATGTTTCTTGGAGGAAGAGGAATGCATCCATTGGTTGGTTAAGGCGTATCTTCTGTAGCATTAGATCACCATTTCCCACGTGAGAAAATGGAGTCAGTGACTCCAAAGCCTCTTAACCAAGATGTCATAGTTTTAAGAACTGGCAAGGGCCTTAGCAATTGTGAGGTTTGAATCCAGAAGGAAAGGGGAGAAATTCACCATCCGTTTTCCATTTTTCTTTTGCTTATTGAGTCCAAAAATCCCAACGAGGAGCACACAGACCACCTCAGTGCTGAGACTGCAAAGCCCTTGTCCAGCCTGCTCCGGAGCCCACTTTCTGACGTTGTATTCCGTGTCCATATAGTGCTCACTGGGAATGACTGGGAAGGGGCTCAGCCCCAGAAGCCCCTGAAGTGTGTATGTTGAGGAGGTACTGCAGGGGCCATGCTGTGGCCAGCAGGGGAGGGTCACATGATCCTGCAGAAGCCAGACTCAGTGGATCTCCTCTGAGGGTTCCTGCTGGGGGTTTCCCTGGGCTGTTTGGATGACCTGAAGGAGGCAGAGAGGGGCTTGCCAATGGGAGTGACTAGGGAGCGAACAGAAGGCAGCTTGCCCTGGCTCCAGTTTCTGTTACCCTCTCTGACCCTTACCTCTGCTCGCAGGCTCCAGGGCAGGAGGGAGTAGGCTTAAGCCGCCTGTCCCCCAATTCAGCAGGGCTCTCCCTTTCGCTGAGGCCTACACTCAGGCTGTGCAGGAGGCAGGGGACACCCTGGGCCTCCAGAGCCGGGTGAGGGCTGTTCAGATTGCTAAAGGGCAAAGACAAAGAGGCTCAAAGCACCATATCCCTAAGCACCAGACCACATCTTCCCCCAACTTTAACAGTGATCATGTTCCATTAAAGTCATCCAAAGCCATACCCTCTCCTACTTCTTTTATCTATTCTCCAGGCCTCTTCCCTTCCCCCAGGGACCCACCTCTTGCTGTGGGGGCCGTTGGTGACCAGAAGGCCAGGGTTCTCCATTCTGAGGGGGCCTTGGCCTCCAAATGAGAGATGGGCCCTGGGTCTTGGACCTGAATGGAGAGGACCAAACACATTCATCACAGGCCTCTCTGCACCAAGAACCATCATGGTGGAAACGAGACATCTTTGGGAGAAGAACAAGGAGGGTGGGTATCAGGGGATGTATTGGTTACTGTACACAGAGGAGACACCTGTACAGGGCAGGTGCTTGGCAAACCTGGGCCGACTAAAGTTGGGGATGATTCACCAGTGTCACTGATGCCTGGAAGAAAACACGCTGAAAAGAAGACATCAGTTAATTCAAGTCACCAAGTAGCAAGGAACTCTGTCCTCAGAGTGCCAAGCCTTTGGGGGAAGAGACTAGTAAACAGTAAGCTAAGATAAGAAAAGCATCCAGTGCCTGGCATGTAGTAGGTGTGAAAGCCTTGGTGCCCTAAGATACAAAGTTCTAGATGTTAGGAAAGCCTCAGAAGCAGGGAGGAAGAGGCGATTCAGGAAAGGGTTTAGGGGAAATGGGCCAGGGCCTTGAGAGACAAGCAGAAAGTGGGGAGGCCTGGTCCTGGGGTTGGGAATACAATGTGTGTGTGGGGCGGCCTCAGCATCAGACCTGAGGCGGGGAAATGACAGAGTGGGGCGTGGGGATAAAGGAAATGAGAGTCTCCCATTTGGGGGAAGGCGATGCACAGCTGGAAACAGCCTACTTAGACTCACGCTCCAGTCTTGGTGCCCAAGACGTCGTGAGAACATTCGCCGACTCTTCCTCTTTCCCCTCGTGGCCCTCCTCTAACTCATCTTCCCACCTGTTGGAAGATCTGTAGGGGCAGGGAACAGGGGGCAGAGTGGCACTCCAGCCAGATCCCCTCCTCCCCAGATCCCACTGGCCACTGACAGTCTGTGACACCTCCCAACACCCTCCAGAGGCCATACCCACACCTGAAGCTCTGTTCCTGCCTGCCCTACTCACTCACCTGTGCCACACTCCTGCTGTGCCTTTTCCCACCCTGGCTGGGGTCCCCACCACAGGGCAGGCCCCACCTGGAGCCTGGGGCCCCCCTGGAGCTGAGGTCTGGGAATGAAGGGGAGTAAAGGGAATCAGTTTCAGAAAAATGGCCATCCCAGCTGTGGTTGTGGTATGCATGTATGTTCTCTCCACACACAATGGCCCCAGAGAGACAGAGAAGTGCTAGAGACAGCTGGGCTGTGCCTTGTGTCTGAGGATGAAATTACAGGGCAATGCCCTTTGTTGTGTTAAGGGCCCTGCTAGTAACTCTCAAGTTAGAACTCGGGCTCATGGACTATCAGACCTGGCCAGAGCTTAATGACCACCTCATCCTGCTTGGGGCCTCCGGGACAAAGTCACACAAAGTCGGTGGCCAACTTCAGATGGAACCCAGCTCTTCTGACCCCCAATCCAGTCCTCTGCATATACCAGGCTAATTTAATTTTACTTGCAAATTATAAATATGGTGTCCTAGTCTTTCAAATAAGAGAACATAAAACCTAGTAAATAAATATAACAAATAGTAAAGTATAATTTCAATTCCTGGCGTAGGAGGTTGCCTGAGAAATCTCAGAGTGTAAGGGAGGAGGCAGCTGGAGAGACACTGACCTGCTGAGAGAGCTGGGAGGTAGCGAGAGGGGGAGAAGGAGTCAGAGAAGGAGGGACAAGGCTAGAGACCCACAGAGAAATGCCCCCTAGCGAAGGAGGGAGGGGAGAGAGGAACGTCCTTGGAGCACTGCTCCCATCCTGTGGCCCTTTGGGGAACTGCAGCCAAGGACAAACCTTTCCACCTGCTCACAGGTTTGGCTCAGTATCTTTGAAGGCACCCCTTGGCTTTCACCCACTGAGCTAGTTACCACTCAGCCAAGGCCCTGGCACAGCCCTAGTGTTGGAGACGTGCCACAATCCCCCGCCCACCTCCCCACCCCCAGGTGGCCTCTGGAAAGTGATATATGTCCCATATGCAGGCCCCAGGGCAGATGAACACAGATGAGCAGTCAAGTGCAGCAGCAGCCCTGAGGACAGCAGCTCTGCTCACCACCACCCCTTTCTCTGGGTAACCTCTCCCCACCCCCCGCTCCTTGTCTCAGGTGTCAGCTCACCAGGGTGTGGGTCGGGAGCAGCCCACCCCGGGCCAAGTGGGTCCTTATGGCATCTGTCAGCTTGGCCACCAGCCGCTCTCGCACAGAATCTGGCTCCTTCTGGGGAGAGAGTGGATAACGGGGTAGCGGAGGAAGCCTGGGCTTTGTGGTCCTCTGGGGATCGGGGAAGAAAGAAACAGGAAAAGGGGAGGGAAGGGGACTTTGTCTCCCCTCTTTTCTAGCCCATCCCCATGCCTTTGCCAGGGTCCTGCCACCGCCTGCCCAGAATTGTGGACAGAGATGGACTCTTCCTCTCAATAGTGTCCCAGGACCTAGCACACAATGTGCTCAATGCACATTGGACGAGTGAATGAATGGTGGGGTGAAGGCAGGAATGTCAGCCAGAGAAAGGATAGCAGGAGAGCAGCTGGAGGGATACTGGGGAAGAGTTAGATTCCGGGATGGAGGGTCTCACCTGACACCGGGCCAGCGCTTCCTTATAGTACTTCAAAGCCTGGTCATGCTGCCCCAGTCTGGCTGCAGCAGCCCCCAGACCCTCACAGGCCTGCCATTGCCCCTTCACGTCCCCTGGGGAAGACAGCCTGAGATGTCCTCCCACAGGTCCCTACCCCTCCAGAGGTACTCCCCACCCCCAGTCCCCCTATCTGCCTCCCCACCAGCCCCAAGGATCCTCAACCTTTGCCCCACCCCAAGCCACCTGCAAACCCCCTCACCCTCACCAGTGTCCCGGGCAGCCTGCAGAGCATGTAGATAGTTGTCTCTGGCAGCCTTGTGGTCTCCCAGCTGGCTCAGTGCAAATGCCAGGCTTCCAAAGCTCCGGCCCTGCTCCCATCGCTGCCCCACAGAGCCTGGTGACAGAGCCCGCCCCATATTAAGAGAGGACTTTGGCTGCTGGGGCATCAGGACCCTACCCCCCAAAGACAATGGGAGGGTTGCCAGGAGTCCTTGTGCTCAACCCTGGCACACCTCCAGATGCACCACAGAGGCCTGAACGCTTGAAACCCAGCCTCTCCTCAGTCCTGAGCTTCGGCCTGAATGCCTCCCCCATGCTAGTTTGAGCCATGTATAAATCCAGGGAGTCAGGCGAGGCACGTATTAACAGCTCCATTTTTATACATGTAGAACCTGTATCTCAGAAAGCAAAAATGACTTGCTAAATGTCACAAAATCATTTAGAGGAAGCACTGGCTCCACTTCAGGCCTCCTCTACCAGCCAGGGCTCTTCCCTCTGCCCATTGTTGCCTTCCCAACCCCAGGCCTCAGCCTCTGGGCCCATGACCCTCTGTCCTGTCTGGCTATCCCATCTCCTGCACCCCCTGCACACCCTCACTCCCCTGTTCTGGACTTCCCAGTCCCATAATTAGTTCTAAACGTCCATCTACTCTTCAGCCTCCGGGCCCCAGCCGGAACCCCCTCTTAGTCCCTTGGCCCCAATCCCATTCCCCAGCCCCTGGTACCCACCGTGCGTGTCGGCAGCCTTCTGGTGAAACTCCCGGGCTTCCTGATAGTTGCCGAGGGCATTGTGGGCCATCCCAAGGTTTCTTAGCACCGTGGCCTCCTCTCCTGGCCCCCGGCACAGGGGCAGGGCTTGCCGGAAGGCCTCTGCTGCTAGCGGGAACAGCTGGAGCTGGGAATAGCCCAGGCCTAGGTCGTTATAGAGTTGCCCTAGAGGGCATGGCCAAGGTCAGTGGTAGCCAGGTCAGATGCAGCTGAAGCTGTACTGCTGCAGCCTCTGTCCCACTCTCCCAGGGTTCCCCCAGCCCTCAGAAATGCCTCTGCTTCCACCCCACTTCTCAGAGTATCACCAAGTCTTAATCTCCCCAGATCCCACACCTTCTCTGCCCAAAGGCCTCACCCAGCAGTCCTCGCTCAGTGCTCCTCTCAGCAAGCCTCCGGCTCTCCTCCAGCACCTGCACCACATCACCCACCCCGTGCTGCCCGCTCTTCAGCATACAGCCCGCTGCAGCCCCCAGTGCCAGGGCTGCAGCCCGGGGCTGCCCTGCTTGGGCGTAGGCCCGGCTCGCTTCCTGCAGGCAGTGGGCTGCTAGCTCAGGCTGTCCCAGAGCCTGGTAGCAGGCTCCCATTTTTGCCTGGGCTTGCCCCTGGTCACCTAGTGGCTGGTAGTGGCCCAGGGCCTTGTGATACCAAGCCAAAGCCTGAGGCAGGTCACCCAGGGCATGGTAAGCCAAAGCCACGTTGAAACACTGGTCGCCATGACACCCGCCCTGGGCTGTCTCTTGAGGTTGAGCTCGTAGGAGCAGCTCAAGCCCTCTGGCTGGGTCCCCAGTCTCCACGTAGGCAGCCCCCAGGTTGAAGGCACAGGCCCGGAGAACAGGGATGTCCCTGGTTTGTGGTGACTTGGAAGCCAGGAGGAAGGCCCTCTGGAAGCTGGTCAAGGCCTTGTGATTCTGACCAGCCAATAGGGCCCTGTGGCCAGCCCTGGTGAGGGCTTGGATGCTGGCCTCTTGCCGTGGCCACTTTCTTTTCTTCTTTTTCTTCTTGGAGCTTGAAGGCGAGGGCGAGGGCTCTTGCGGGGTATCCTCAGTGTTGAGGGAAGACATAGTGCTGACGATTGGGAGCAGAGGGGGCAGTATGTCATCCTTGGCTTCCTCCAAAGCACTATCCCTCTAGGCAATTCAGCTCTACCTCTGCCCTGGTGTGACCCTCAGGGTTTCAAGGATTTCTCTCTGCCATCTCACTTTGCTTCATCTAACCCGTTGAACACCATATTAACTCTCACTCTAATGTCCAGACTAATTTTTCGTCCTCCAAGGCTCACTTCAAGCTTCCTTCAGAAAGCCCCTCCCCTCAACCAACTGGGTCCCTCTTCTGTACTCCCATAGCACCTTATGTCCTTTATGGCATTTAACACACTGGGTTTAGGATTATTGACTTTCCTGTCTATCTCCCCTACAACTTGAAGGGTCTGGCACATAGTAGATTTTCAATATATGCTTATTGAATGAGATGAAAAAGTTTTATTGATCATTAGATTATTATTATGAATAAATGAATGGATGAACGAACAGAGCACATACAGGGCCTCTTCTCCACCATCTCCTTCACCCTGTGCCTCCAAAGACATCCACTCATGTCTAGGTTCTCCTGCTGTCTAATCTCAAGGTATAGTTCAAGTCAGCTCACCAAACAGTGAGCTCCTGCTGTGTGCCGGGAGCCACACAAGGCACTGGTGGCACAAAGCTGCATAGGCCATGGGATTGGCAAGGAGCCAACTTCCAGGAGCGGGGCTACTGTGTCTCCATTTACTGCTTACTCCCTATCTCAAGGGGAGCCCCTTTCCCCCCTACCTCCTTGGCTTTCTGTCTGCTTGCTAGTTTCAGCCCCCCAACATCCTGCTCTGGTCTCCAGGGCACTCTTAAACCCAAATACATTTCTCTCATCAGCACGTGTTTCCCATTAGTATCTCTCCCCCAGAAAGGCAAAACCTTTTCATGAACTCTCCTCCCAAGAGACAGGAAAAGGAGTGGAAAGGATTCAGTAGCTGAGCTCTCAGCCCCTCCCATTTGCTTCTTCTTCTCCTTGTTTTTTTTTTTTCTTTAGGAGAAGCAGGCAGAAGTGATACATTTTCTTTTTAAAGAAACTCCCCCTGCTCCTAAGAACAGCCAGGAATCCTGTCTCTTTGAAGCCCGCATTCCTGAGGCGTTCCCGGCTGCCCCCACCAGGTCTTGGGGCCCCAGACACAAAACGCCTTACCTCCTTCGATCTTCTCTGTAGCTGGCTTTCTGGAATGGTCCCTCAGGCTAGGGTTACCTCCCTTATCTCTTAGCTCAGAGCCCCTGGGGTTCCCCGACAACCAGGTACCGCCCCCCACTCCTAGGGAATTCTTTGATTGACAGCTCAAATGCCCTATCTTAGTGCTGAACCCTGCTGGTGCTTGGGCACAGATACCTGGATTCCATTGCCCTTCCTGCCCCACCTCTCCCCACCCTTGCAGACACACGCATCAATCCTTCACTTCAGGCAAGAATCAAAGCATCAAGGTCTTGTTACTAGTCACAGTTTCAAAGATCATCTATCCCATTCCCTCATTTCACAGAGGAAGGGACCTCAGAAGAGCAGATGTAACTTGCCTGAGGTCACAGAGCACTCATGTAGCTGGGATTAGAGCCCAGGTTTTCTGATTCTGGGCTAACTAGCCTAAGGTCCCTTCCACTAACTGTGATTGCGAGCTTTAATGAGGCTTGGGTTGTCCCAGAAGTGAACCCTTTCACACATACACACACGAACACACACACACTCTTATACACTGTGCTTCTGTGTGGTAGTTTCACATTTGGAAACAGGGTGAAAGGTTGATGGTCAGGAAGGGCCTGGAGATCAGAAGAGCCTCTCTGCCCCCGGACTCCTTTTTCCAGCTCCACTGATCTGCAACCTCCAGGTTCTGCTTAATGAGAGGACAGCAGGCCCCAGGACAACCGGCACCTACTGCCCTAACTCACCAAGGGTGGCCTGCATCAGAAAGCAAATGTCCTCATTTATCTGGGAGAAAGGCCTCTTTTAAGCAGAGGCCATGGCCAGAAACAAAATTATAAGGAAGTACTTGGGCTCACCTGCATTTGCCAGGCAGCCTCTGCTGAGTGCCTGCTGCGTGCAGGCCTGGTGCTGTGTGCCACAGATGGTGCCCATGCCCGAGGCCGGCTCTCCTAGCAGCCTGCAGCTTCTGCCCACGGACTGGGCCTTCAGGATGCTACCACAGCATAGCCAGAGCCAAATATGCAGCTCAGTCTGTTGTTCACTGAGTAGCCTCTCTTAAGGGGAGAGGAGGATTTGGGGAGGGAGCAGGGACTGAAACCGTTCTCACCAAGGTTCCAATGACCTCTCAATGATCTAGTGATCATTTCTGAATCATTTTTCTTGTTTGATTCCCTGCTGTATCTGACATATCCTTGCAACTCTCTCCTCACTTGGTTCCATGACCCACTGTGTCCTGGCTGTCCTTCTCCTGTGCTGACAACTCCTTCTCCATCTCCTTTGCTTGCCCTCTGTCCACCTCTTTTTTTTTTTTTTTACACACACACACACACACACACACACACACACACACACACTGTATTTTATTTTTACAAGAGATAAATAGACTGACACCAAGCATTGTACATGGATGACCACAACAAAAGCAACAATGATTGCAATTACCAAACATGAAACACACTCATACTATGTCATAATATTGACATTCAGTCCAGTAATCCTCCACTGTAACAGCTCCTTTACTTTGCAGTGAAAATTGATTTGTATATTCTTTGCCTCTGAGTCCTTGTGGGATTTTTTTTTTTTTTAATTCAGACAGAAAGTCACAAAAATTATACTCATCCTCATCAGTTCACTCAGTCCCATGTAATTAATTTTTTTTTTCATCTTGATCTTTTGTTAGCACTTTTATGAGTTCATCAGTTTTTCATTAGAGTTCTGAAAATGCTTATTCATTCAGTTCAGCAGTACAGTCAGTTACCAGAAACCTGTACTTGTCAGAGTCTTTTCCATGAATTTCTTGAAGATGAAATCCTTTTATAGGAACATATTTGCAAAAGCATCAGAGTACACCCAGAACTGTCTGTAAATGACAAAAGACTTAAAAATGACCATGGTTAAAGATTTGATGAAAGTTCATACTAATGCAGTTGACAAGAAAATTAGTTATTTCTGAGATATACATTTTAAAGTAATAACTAGGATTATGACTTATAACATTATACCAGAACATATAAGATCTTTAGAAATTTCATGTAATGTCTGAAACATTTATATTAACATATTTCCATACAAATAACCCAATGAAAGTTTAGTATTAGTTGTTTTCTTTGTTTGTTTTTTTATACTGCAAGTTCTTATTAGGCATCAATTTTATACACATCAGTGTATACATGTCAATCCCAATCGCCCAATTCAGCACACCACCATCCCCAACCCACCGCAGTTTTCCCCCCTTGGTGTCCATATGTCTGTTCTCTACATCTGTGTCTCAACTTCTGCCCTGCAAACCGGCTCATCTGTACCATTTTTCTAGGTTCCACATACACGCATTAATATACGATATTTGTTTTTCTCTTTCTGACTTACTTCACTCTGTATGACAGTCTCTAGATCCATCCACGTCTCAACAAATGACTCAATTTCGTTCCTTTTTATGGCTGAGTAATATTCCATTGTATATATGTACCACATCTTCTTTATCCATTCGTCTGTCGATGGGCATTTAGGTTGCTTCCATGACCTGGCTATTGTAAATAGTGCTGCAATGAACATTGGGGTGCATGTGTCTTTTTGAATTATGGTTTTCTCTGGGTATATGCCCAGTAGTGGGATTGCTGGATCATATGGTAATTCTATTTTTAGTTTTTTAAGGAACCTCCATATTGTTCTCCATAGTGGCCATATCAATTTACATTCCCACCAACAGTGCAAGAGGGTTCCCTTTTCTCCACACCCTCTCCAGCATTTGTTGTTTGTAGATTTTCTGATGATGCCCATTCTAACTGGTGTGAGGTGATACCTCATTGTAGTTTTGATTTGCATTTCTCTAATAATTAGTGATGTTGAGCATCTTTTCATGTTTTCGTGGCCGTCTGTATGTCTTCTTTGGAGAAATGTCTATTTAGGTCTTCTGCCCATTTTTGGATTGGGGTGTTTGTTTCTTTAACATTGAGCTGAATGAGCTGTTTATATATTTTGGAGATTAATCCTTTGTCCGTTGATTCGTTTGCAAATATTTTCTCCCATTCTGAGGGTTGTTTTTTCGTCTTGTTTATGGTTTCCTTTGCTGTGCAAAAGCTTTGAAGTGTCATTACGTCCCATTTGTTTATTTTTGTTTTTATTTCCAGTACTCTAGGAGGTGGATCAAAAAAGATCTTGCTGTGATTTATGTCAAAGACTGTTCTTCCTATGTTTTCCTCTAAGAGTTTTATAGTGTCCAGTCTTACATTTAGGTCTCTAATCCATTTTGAGTTTATTTTTGTGTATGGTGTTAGGGAGTATTCTAATTTCATTCTTTTACATGTAGCTGTCCAGTTTTCCCAGCACCACTTATTGAAGAGACTGTCTTTTCTCCATTGTATATCTTTGCCTCCTTTGTCATAGATTAGTTGACCATAGGTGCATGGGTTTATCTCTGGGCTTTCTATCTTGTTCCATTGATCTATGTTTCTGTTTTTGTGCCAGTACCATATTGTCTTGATTACTGTAGCTTTGTAGTATAGTCTGAAGTCAGGGAGTCTGATTCCTCCAGCTCCGTTTTTTTCCCTCAAGACTGCTTTGGCTATTCGGGGTCTTTTGTGTCTCCATACAAATTTTAAGATGATTTGTTCTAGCTCTGTAAAAAATGCCATTGGTAATTTGATAGGGATTGCATTGAATCTGTAGATTGCTTTGGGTAGTATAGTCATTTTCACAATGTTGATTCTTCCAATCCAAGAACATGGTATATCTCTCCATCTGTTGGTATCATCTTTAATTTCTTTCATCAGTGTCTTATAGTTTTCTGCATACAGGTCTTTTGTCTCCCTAGGTAGGTTTATTCCTAGGTATTTTATTCTTTTTGTTGCAATGGTAAATGGGAGTGTTTCCATAATTTCTCTTTCAGATTTTTCATCATTAGTGTATAGGAATGCAAGAGATTTCTGTGCATTAATTTTGTATCCTGCAACTTTACCATATTCATTAATTAGCTCTAGCAGTTTTCTGGTGGCAGTTTTAGGATTCTCTATGTATAGTATCATGTCATCTGCAAATACTGACAGTTTTACTTCTTCTTTTCCAATTTGTATTCCTTTTATTTTTTTCTTCTCTGATTGCCATGGCAAGGACTTCCAGAACTATGTTGAATAATAGTGGTGAGAGTGGACATCCTTGTCTCGTTCCTGACCTTAGAGGAAATGCTTTCAGTGTTTCACCATTGAGAATGATGTTTGCTGTGGGTTTGTCATATATGGCCTTTATTATGTTGAGGTAGGTTCCCTCTATGCCCACTTTCTGGGGAGTTTTTATCATAAATGGGTGTTGAATTTTGTCAAAAGCTTTTTCTGCATCTATTGAGATGATCATATGGTTTTTATTCTTCAATTTGTTAATATGGTGTATCACATTGATTGATTTGCATATATTGAAGAATCCCTGCATCCCTGGGATAAATCCCACTTGATCGTGGTGTATGATCCTTTTAATGTGCTGTTGGATTCTGTTTGCTAGTATTTTGTTGAGGATTTTTGCATCTATATTCATTAGTGATATTGGTCTGTAATTTTCTTTTTTTGTAGTGTCTTTGTCTGGTTTTGGTATCAGGGTGATGGTGGCCTCATAGAATGAGTTTGGGAGTGTTCCTTCCTCTGCAATTTTTTGGAAGAGTTTGAGAAGGATAGGTGTTAGCTCTTCTCTAAATGTTTGATAGAATTCCCCTGTGAAGCCATCTGGTCCTGGACTTTTGTTTGTTGGAAGAGTTTTAATCACAGGTTCAATTTCATTACTTGTGATTGGTCTGCTCATATTTTCTATTTCTTCCTGGTTCAGTCTTGGAAGGTTATACCTTTCTAAGAATTTGTCCATTTCTTCCAGGTTGTCCATTTTATTGGCATAGAGTTGCTTGTAGTAGTCTCTTAGGATGCTTTGTATTTCTGTGGTGTCTGTTGTAACTTCTCCTTTTTCATTTCTGATTTTATTGATTTGAGTCCTCTCCCTCTTTTTCTTGATGAGTCTGGCTAATGGCTTATCAATTTTGTTTATCTTCTCAAAGAACCAGCTTTTAGTTTTATTGATCTTTGCTATTGTTTTCTTTGTTTCTATTTCATTTATTTCCGCTCTGATCTTTATGATTTCTTTCCTTCTGCTAACTTTGGGTTTTGTTTGTTGTTCTTTCTCTAGTTTCTTTAGGTGTAAGGTTAGATTGTTTATTTGAGATTTTTCTTGTTTCTTTAGGTAGGCTTGTATAGCTATAAACTTCCCTCTTAGAACTGCTTTTGCTGCATCCCATAGGTTTTGGGTCATCGTGTTTTCATTGTCATTTGTCTCTAGGTATTTTTTGATTTCCTCTTTGATTTCTTCAGTGATCTCTTGGTTATTTAATAATGTATTGTTTAGCCTCCATGTGTTTGTGTTTTTTACGTTTTTTCCCCTGTAATTCATTTCTAATCTCATAGCGTTGTGGTCAGAAAAGATGCTTGATATGATTTCAATTTTCTTAAATTTACTGAGGCTTGATTTGTGACCCAAGATGTGATCTATCCTGGAGAATGTTCCGTGCGCACTTGAGAAGAACGTGTAATCTGCTGTTTTTGGATGGAATGTCCTATAAATATCAATTAAATCTATCTGGTCTATTGTGTCATTTAAAGCTTCTGTTTCCTTATTTATTTTCATTTTGGATGATCTGTCCATTGGTGTAAGTGAGGTGTTAAAATCCTCCATTATTATTGTGTTACTGTCGATTCCCTCTTTTATAGCTGTTAGCAGTTGCCTTATGTATTGAGGTGCTCCTATGTTGGGTGCATATATATTTATAATTGTTATATCTTCTTCTTGGATTGATCCCTTGATCATTATGTAGTGTCCTTCCTTGTCTCTTGTAACATTCTTTATTTTAAAGTCTATTTTATCTGATATGAGTATAGCTACTCCAGCTTTCTTTTGATTTCCATTTGCATGGAATATCTTTTTCCATCCCCTCACTTTCAGTCTGTATGTGTCCCTAGGTCTGAAGTGGGTCTCTTGTAGACAGCATATATATGGGTCTTGTTTTTGTATCCATTCAGCAAGCCTGTGTCTTTTGGTTGGAGCATTTAATCCATTCACGTTTAAGGTAATTATCGATATGTATGTTCCTATGACCATTTTCTTAATTGTTTTGGGTTTGTTTTTGTAGGTCCTTTTCTTCTCTTGTGTTTCCCACTTAGAGAAGTTCCTTTAGCATTTGTTGTAGAGCTGGTTTGGTGGTGCTGAATTCTCTTAGCTTTTGCTTGTCTGTAAAGCTTTTGATTTCTCCATCAAATCTAAATGAGATCCTTGCCAGGTAGAGTAATCTTGGTTGTAGGTTCTTCCCTTTCATCACTTTAAGTATTTCATGCCACTCCCTTCTGGCTTGTAGAGTTTCTGCTGAGAAATCAGCTGTTAACCTTATGGGAGTTCCCTTGTATGTTATTAGTTGTTTTTCCCTTGTTGCTTTCAATAATTTTTCTTTGTCTTTAATTTTTGCCACTTTGATTACTATGTGTCTCAGCGTGTTTCTCCTTGGGTTTATCCTGTATGGGACTCTCTGCGCTTCCTGGACTTGGGTGGCTATTTCCTTTCCCATGTTAGGGAAGTTTTCGACTATAATCTCTTCAAATATTTTCTCTGGTCCTTTCTCTCTCTCTTCTCCTTCTGGGACCCCTATGATGCAAATGTTGTTGCTTTTAATGTTGTCCCAGAGGTCTCTTAGGCTGTCTTCATTTCTTTTCATTCTGTTTTCTTTAGTCTGTTCCACAGCAGTGAATTCCACCATTCTGTCTTCCAAGTCACGTATCCATTCTTCTGCCTCAGTTATTCTGCTATTGATTCCTTCTAGTGTAGTTTTCATTTCAGTTATTGTATTGGTCATCTCTGTTTGTTCTTTAATTCTTCTAGGTCTTTGTTAATCATTTCTTGCATCTTCTCAATCTTTGCCTCCATTCTTATTCCGAGGTCCTGGATCATCTTCACTATCTTTATTCTGAATTCTTTTTCTGGAAGGTTGCCTATCTCCACTTCATTTAGTTGTTTTTCTGGGGGTTTTTCTTGTTCCTTCATCTGGTATATAGCCCTCTGCCTTTTCATCTTGTCTATCTTTCTGTAAATGTGGTTTTTGGTCCACAGGCTGCAGGATTGTAGTTTTTCTTGCTTCTGCTGCCTGCCTTCTGGTGGTTGAGGCTATCTAAGAGGCTTGAAGGGAGGCTCTGGTGGTGGGTAGAGCTGACTGTTGCTGTGGCGGTCAGAGCTCCGTAAAACTTTAATCCACTTGACTATTGATGGGTGGGGCTGGGTTCCCTCCCTGTTGGTTGTTTTGCCTGAGGCAACCCAACACTGGAGCCTACCTGGGCTCTTTGGTGGGGCTAATGGCAGACTCTGGGAGGGCTCACGCCAAGGAGTACTTCCCAGAACCTCTGCTGCCAGTGTCCTTGTCCCCACAGTGAAACAGAGCCAGCCCCCACCTCTGCAGGAGACCCTCCAACACTAGCAGGTAGGTCTGGTTCCGTCTCCCCCAGGGTCACTGCTCCTTCCCCTGGGTCCCGATGCGCACACTATTCCGTGTGCACCCTCCAAGAGTGGGGTCTCTGTTTCCCCCAGTCCTCTCGAAGTCCTGCAATCAATTCCCACTAGGCTTCAAAGTCTGATTCTCTATGAATTCCTCCTCCCATTGCCGGACCCCCAGGTTGGGAAGCCTGACGTGGGGCTCAGAAGCTTCACTCCAGTGGGTGGACTTCTGTGGTATAAGTGTTCGCCAGTCTGTGAGTCACCCACCCAGCAGTTATGGGATTTGATTTTACTCTGATTGCGCCCCTCCTACCATCTCACTGTGGCTTCTCCTCTGTCCTTGGACGTGGGGTATCCTCCTTGGTGAAGTCCAGTGTCTTCCTGTCGATGATTGTCCAGCAGCCAGTTGTGATTCTGGTGCTCTCGCAAGAGGGAGTCTCTGTCCACCTCTTAAATGCTAGTGTTTCCCAACACTCTGCCCTTTGCTCGTTTCTTACTTTACATGCTCTTCCTCAAAAACTTCATTCAGTCCTTTGAATTTTTTTTTTAATTGAGTATTGTTGATTTACAATATTGTGTTAGTTTCAGATGTACAGCATAGTGATGCAGTGCTTTTTCAGATTATATCCTATTACAGGTTATTACAAGATATTGGGTATAATTCCCTGTGCTATACAGTAAATCCTCATTGTTTATCTATTTTATGTAGTTTGTACCTGTTCATCTCATACGCTTAATTTGTCCCTCTCTGCCTCCCTCTCCCCTTTGGTAACCACAAGTTTGTTTTCTATGTCTGTGAGTCTGTTTCTGTTTTGTATATACATTCAGTTGTATTATTTTTTAGATTCCATGTATAAGTGATACCATATAGTATTTGCCTTTCTCTGGTTTCACTAAGCATAATATTCTCTAGGTCCATCCACATTGCTACAAATGGCAATATTTTATTCCTTTTTATGGCTAATATTCCATTATATGTATATATAGTAGGCCCTCAAGTTAAAGGGACCAAAGAACACTATAGGAAGTGGAGGGGGGGTTAATGGGAATACTAGGGGGAAATGATAAGAGGCAGGGGTAGGCGCAGGGGCTACTTCAAATAAGACGGTTTAGCAGCGAAGGAGCCCTGGAGAAACAGCGACCCAAAATACCACAGGAACGGGAGCTCCCCTCGGGGAGCGCCCCTCCCTGCCTTGGACGGTACCCTTCGCCTCACCTGGCGGCGCACCTCCCAAACATGGAACTACAAATCCCAGAGGCCCCTGCGGCACGGACCGGAAGTGTCCTGTCCGCCTGTGGGTACGATGACGGGCGGTGGCCGGGCGGCGGGAGATTCAAACCTGGAAGAAGGAGGAACATGGAGGGGAGAGGAACGGGCCCGGGCCGGGCGACCTGTGAGTGCCAGAAGGGGCCGAGAAGGGTCCGGCAGTGATGCCACTGGTCGGGGACTCGGTGGTCCTGGGAGAGGTTGGGGCTGGGGTTGGGCGCAGGGCCAACCAAGCAAGGGGCGGCCGGGCTGTGCTCAGTGGGGAGGGAGCACTCAGTCCGGACTCCTGCGGGCCGGAGTAAAGCTGTGAGCTGCGAAACGCTCCGACTTCTCTGTCGCGCTTCAAAGCTTACAAAGAGTTTTCTCCCTTATTCCCAAATTCTGGGGCTCCGGGAGTGGGAGAATGTAGGAGGTCTGGATGGCCCCTTAAAAATTCGGCAATTACTGATGGCTACCATACTTGCCAAGAGCTACCAGGGGACGGGACGCCTAACAAGGCCTGGGGGGGCTTCCTTGACTTTTTGATGCTTCTTTGAGACAACGCCTCTCAAACTTTACGGTGTCGGAATTACCCGGGGAGCTAATTTAAAATGCAGATTCCTGAATCCTATCCCAGAACTTTAGTAACAATAGGTCTCGACTTGGGCCCATAATCTGCATTTATAACAAGCACCGCTGTGCTTCTTCCGTCACCCCACGTAACTGTGATGCGGGTAGTACCACACTTTCAAAAACACTGCTTTAGAAAGAGAGACTGGGGTCCGAAAAATGGGACCGCAGAAAGGTTTCCATCTGACCTTCTGAAAGAAAAGCAAAATCTACTCCTTTCCCTTCCTCTCCATTAGGATTCAAAAAGCGAAGTCCACGTCCACCGATCTGTTGAAGGAAAGCTAGTTCCAGATCTGAAAAGGACAGGAAAACTGATTTTTTTTTTTAAGACTCTTGTGTGTATGTACAAAGTCCCGCCCATCTCTCACAGTCCTCAATTCATAACTCTGAAGTGATGTCACTCACTTACTGGTTTATTTTCCATGCTTAGCAACCAACACTTGTTTCTTGTACACCCCCCTCAGGAACTGATGGATTTCCTGCGATTGGCCAGTGCTTTCAAATTTGAACATGGAGGGGTGTGTGTGTGTGTGTGTGTGTGTGTGTGTGTGTGTGTGTTTTAACTTGCTTAACTGACAATTCAAAGAAGCCCTGCCCCTCCCCCAATCATATTGCAGGATATGCAACATAATGAAAAGAGATAAAGAGTGGGAACGACATTAAGTGCTGAGTCAAAGACATTTGCTAAGCTCTGTCTCTGTTTTCAAGCTCTCTGACTTTATTTTCTTGGTGTATGTGTGTAGCTTTCTCTCATTTTGTCTGCTTTTGTACTGTCTTCCCTAAGGAGACTAGAGAGATAGGGGAGAAGAGGGGGGAAAAGGATAAAAGGAGGCTGTGGCTAAGGCAGAATATGAATGCTGTCTCATTTAAGGGATTTCCTGTTCTTGAGTTTAGGAGTCAGAGACTGTCTGCATTTTATTTAGCTTGGAGACTATTTAACTCCTCAGGTGACCTATACCAAAAGGGAGAGTAAATACACCTTTGTGATCTTTTAAAATTCTCTGTCCTTCCACTTAAACCCAAGTGAGTGGCTTTTTTTCACGTGGTTCCCTCTGTTGAACTGCCTTTTCTCCCTTTCTGCCTGTTCATTCTTTAAGATTCTACTCACAGATAGAATCCTTTGCTTCCTCTGCTGCTTCCATAGACTATTTTAATTTATTTATTGGAGTATAATTGCTTTACAATGTTGTGTTAGTTTCTGCTGTACAGTGAAGTGAATCAGCTATATGTATACCTATATCCCCTCCCTCTTGGACCTCCACCCCCCCCCCCCCACATCCCACGCATCTAGGTCATCACAGAGCACTGAGCTGAGCTTCCTGTGCTTTATACCTTGTCCCCACTAGCTATCTATTTTACACATGGTAGTGTATATATGTCCATCGTAATCTCCCAGTTCATCCCACCTTCCCCTTCCCGCCCTGTGTCCACATGTCTGTTCTCTATGTCTACGTCCATAGACTATTCATGAACTATGATCGCACTTCTCACATCAGGTTGAAGTTTTTTACTTACATGTTTTTCTCTTCTAATAATAATCTTTGTACTTCTTGAGAGTAGGAGTCCGCTAGTCCAGTGCCTGACATATAGGAGGTATTGAATGAATGAATGGCTGCTGAATGATGAGTTCTAGTTGGTCCTGTTAACCTAGCCTCTGGGAGAGTACCTGAGGAGGATGACACAAGTACAGTTCTTGGAGAACTCAGAATCTAATTAGGGATAAAATGAGGAGCTAAGTTCCCAGCCAAGGAAGGATCTGGACATTCCTACTAGGAGGTACTGAGGGAAGAGCCGTGAAGTAGGTTTTGGAAGGGGGAGGTCAGGAAGATGGCTAGAGGGGAAAGGGAAGGAGTACCTCCAATACAGGAAGGATCCCCTCTTAAAGGGTGCAGAGGCCTCCCTTTAACAGGGTGCTGACTAGGATAGCTTTACTGGATGGGAGAGAAGATTGGAGCCAGTGTCCTGGGAATAGGGGGACAGACATGTGGGAGATGCCTCCGGTTTCTGAACAGAGTTGCCTTAGAAAGTCTGTTAAGAAGAAGCTTGCTACAGCCCTCTGTCTAATGCTCCCCTCCTTGGTTCCTCAGATGAACGCCTCACAGCTGAGGAAATGGATGAGCAGAGGCGGCAGAACGTCGCCTATGAGTACCTGTGCCGGCTGGAGGAAGCCAAGCGGTGAGCAGAGGGACCGCCTCTTTCTGGTCTCCCTTTCCCACCCTGCCCACCCCAGGCACCTGCCCTCAAAGCAAATACAAAAAGACAAGAGTCCATTCTATGGGAAAGGGAAAGTTGAAATAGCATCTTTTTTTTTTTTTCTTTCAGACTAGTTTTTAGAGCAGTTTTAGGTTCGCAGCAAAATTAAGAGAAAGATACAGCGGTTTTCCATATGCTTCCTCCCCACAAACATACATAGCCTCCCCCATTATCAACAGCCCCCACAAGAGTGGTATGCTTGTTACAATTGGTGAACCTACTTGGGCACGTAATCCTCCAAAGTCCATAGTTTGCCTTAGAGTTCACTCTTCATGTTGTATACTGTAGTCTATGAGTTTGGACAAATGTATAATGATATATAGCCATCCATCATTATAGTATCATAGAGTAGTTTCACTACCCTAAAAAGTCTCTGTGTTTCATTTATTCATCCCCTCTGCCCCACTGCCACCCCCAACTTCTGGCAACCACTCATCTTTCTACTGTCTCCATAGTTTTGCCTTTTCCAGAATTTCACATACCTGGGATAATACAATATGCAGGCTTTTCAGATGGGCTTCTTTTACTTACTAATACGCATTTAAATTTCCTCCATGTCTTTTCATTGCTTCCTAGCTCATTTTTTACTAGTGCTGAATAATATTCCATTGTCTAGATGTACCACAGTTTATTAATCCATTCACCTATTGAGGGTCATCTTGGTCGCTTACCAAGTTTTAGCAGTTATGAATAGAGCTGCTATAAACATCCTTGTGCAGGTTTTTATGGAGATGTAAGTTTTCGACTCCTTTGCCTGAATACCAAAGAGCACAATTGCTGGATCATATGGTAAGGGTATGTTTAGTTTTGTAAGAAACCACCAAATGGCTTTCCAAAGTGGCTGTACAATTTTGTATTCCCACCAGCAACGAATGAGAATTCCTGTTGCTCCACATCCTCAGCAGCATTTGGTGTTATCAGTGTTCCAGATTTTGACAATTCTAATAGATGTATATTGGTATCTCACCATTGTTTTAATTCACATTTCCCTGATGACATATGATGTGAAGCATCTTTTCAGATGCTTATTTGCCATCTGTATATCTTCTTTGTATATCTTGGGTAA
This sequence comes from Balaenoptera ricei, assembly GCF_028023285.1. Lineage (NCBI taxonomy): Eukaryota > Metazoa > Chordata > Mammalia > Artiodactyla > Balaenopteridae > Balaenoptera > Balaenoptera ricei. Next base: position 114,144,386 of record NC_082639.1, on the reverse strand, counting down.
CAATCTTTTATCAGATGTGTCTTTTTTTTATAATTATTTTATTTTATTTTATTTATTTATTTTTGGCCCTGCCATGTGGCTTGCTGGATCTTAGTTCTCTGACCAGGGATTGAACCTGGTCCCTGGCAGTGAAAGTGCCGAGTCCTAACCACTGGACCGCCAGGGAATTCCCTCAGATGTGTCTTTTGCAAATATTTTCTCCCAGTCTGTGGCTTGTCTTATTATTTTCTTTACATTGCCTTTTGTAGAGCAGAAGTTTTAATTTTAGTGAAATCTAGCTTATTAATTATTTCTTTCAAAGATTGTGCCTTTGGTGTTGTATCTAAAAAGTCATTGCCATACCCAAGGTCATCTAGGTTTCCCCCTATGTTGCCTTCTAGGAGTTTTACAGCTTTGAATTTTACTTTGAAGTTGATGCTCCATTTTGAGTTGATTTTTGTGAAGGGTGTAAGGTCTAGGTCTAGGTTCATTTTTTGCATGTGGATGTCTAGTTATTCCAGCACCATTTGTTGAGGAGACTATCTTTGCTCCATTGTATTGCCTTTGCTCCTTTGTCAAAGATCAATTGACTGTATTTATGTGGGTCTCTCTTCTGTTCCACTGATCTATTTGCCTATTCTTTCACCAATACCACACTGTCTTGATTACTGTGGCTAAGTCAGGTAGTGTTAGTGTACCAGCTTTGCTCTTCTCCTTCAATATCATGTTGGCTATTCTGGGTATTTTGTCTCTCCATGTAAATTTTAAGAGTCTCATGCTCCACTGACTGAGTTAGCTGGGTGTGCCGCCATGTAAACTTTATTTTTATTTATTTATTTATTTATTTTTTAAATTTATTTTTGGCTGAGTTGGGTCTTCGTTGCCCTGCGCGGGCTCTCTCTAGTTGCCGCGAGCGGGGGCCGCTCTTCACCACGGTGCACGAGCTTCTCACTGCAGTGGCCTCCCCCGTTGCAGAGCATGGGCTCCAGGTGCGAGGGCTTCAGTAGTTGTAGATTGCGGGCTCCAGAGCACAGGCTCAGCAGCTGTGGCGCACAGGCCTAGCTGCTCCGCAGCATGTTGGATCCTCCCGGACCAGGGCCCGAACCCGTGTCTTCTGCATTGGCAGGCGGATTCCCAGCCACTGCGCCACCAGGGAAGCCCCCATGTAAACTTTAGAATCAGTGTGTGGAGATCCACAAAACAGCTTGCTGGGGTTTTGATTAGGACTGCATTGAATCTATAGCTCAGGTTGGTAAGAACTAACATCTTGACAATATTGAGTCTTCCTATCCATGAATATGGACTATCTCTCCATTTATTTAGTTCTTCTTTGATTTCATTCCTCAGAGTTTTGTAGCTTTCCTCATGTAGATCTTGTACATATTTTGTTAGATTTATACCTAAGTATTTCATTTTCGGGGGTGCTAATGTAAATGGTATTGTGTTTTTAATTCAAATTCCACTTGTTTGTTGCTGGTGAATTGGAAAGAAGTTGACTTTTATTTTATTTTATTTATTTATTTATTAAACATCTTTATTGGAGTATAATTGCTTTACAATGGTGTGCTACTTTCTTTTTTTTTTTTTTTTTTTTTAATTTATTTATTTTTATTTATTTATTTTTGGCTGTGTTGGATCTTCATTGCTGTGCACGGGCTTCTCACTGGGGTGGCTTCTCGTGTTGCAGAGCACGGGCTCTAGGTGCACGGGCTTCAGGAGTTGTGGCTCGCAGGCTCTAGAGCGCAGGCTCAGTAGTTGTGGTGCACAGGCTTAGTTGCTCCGTGGCATGTGGGATCTTCCTCGACCAGGGCTCGAACCCGTGTCCCCTGAATTGGCAGGCGGATTCTTAACCACTGTGCCACGAGGGAAGCCCTGGTGTGCTACTTTCTGCTTTATAATATTTTATTTTATTATTTTTATATTTATTATTTTTTATTTATTTATTTATTTGGTGGCACCAGGTCTTAGTTGCGGCAGGTGGGCTCCTTAGTTGTGGCTCACGGGCTTCCTAGCTGCGGCTTGCTGGCTTCTTAGTTGTAGCACATGTGCTCCTTAGTTGTAGCCAGCAGGCTCCTTAGTTGTGGCTGGCAGGCTTTGTAGTTGTGGCTCGCGGGCTCCTTAGTTGCGGCATGCATGTGGATCTAGTTCCCTGACCAGGGATCAAATCCAGGCCCCCTGCATTGGGGGCACAGAGTCTTAACCACTGCGCCACCAGGGAAGTCCCGCAATTGACTTTTATATATTAACCTTATCTTTTGCAACCTTGCTATAATCACTTATTAACGCCATGAGTTTTCTGGTGTCATGCTTTCAGATTTTCTACAAAGACGATCATGCCATCTGTGAACGAAGACAACATCACGTCCTTTTATCCCCTTACATAATTTAATACATATCTCTATATATGGACACTTGCTTACATAACCACAATACCATTATAATACCCACCTAAGTTATCCATTAATCCTTGGAAGATCAACACCGAGGCCATTTTCAAATTTTCCTGATTGTCTAAAAAAATCATCTATTTTTACAGTTGGCTTATTCAGTTAAGGATCTGAAAGAGTTCACATGTTACATTTGGTTGTTATGTATTACTAAGTCTTCTTTCATCTAGAACTGACATAAACAGTTCTTTATGTCATTGACTTGTTGAAGAAACCGGGTCATTTGTCCTGTAGAACATCCTACATTCTGGCTTTGTCTGTTCACTTCCTGTGTCCCTCAACTTGTTCCTCTGTACCCCATATTTCCTGTGAATGGATGTTGGCTCTAAAGACAGGGTAAATGCTTAATTCTTTCCTTTTAATCAATAGCATATTTTTAATGTTCTCCAAAGAAAGTAGGTAGGATGGGGTAGATAGAAAACCAGAGTGTCTGTGTCAGGGAAGGCATGAAGGGAGGTGTGACTGGCTCTCTCTTTGAAAACAGATCTTTCCTATAGGCCCCAACATGTGGAGAGGCCCTTATTCTCTCCCTCATACAATCATCAGCCATAATAATACTTTACATTTATATTCAAAGTGTTTTCACATTCATTAACTCATTTAATCCTGGCAGCTGCCCACTGAAGCAGGAAGTACAGGTGGTATCTTCATTTTACAGATTATGCAGCTGAGGCCCAGAGAGGTGAAGTGGGGGAGATGGTGTGGAAAGCAGGTCTTCTGATTTGAAGGGCTGTGACCTTTCTGTCCCTTTGTGCTGCTCCCCTCGCTTCAACCCTGGGGCTTCCCTACTCCCCTCATCATCATCAAAGCTGGGTTATGGGCTGTGTAGACATGACCTTTGTATACCTGGGTTCTCAGAACATGCAGAATAAGAGAAGTGAGCAGGTACAATTTGGTTCAACAGCCAAATTCATAACCAGACTGAGTGAGAGGTTATATCATGTAACAGGTAAGAGCCTGTTTAAGCCTCACTGAAGATGGGCAGCTTCAGTATCTGTCAGGGAAGATGTTTAGGGTGGGTGGGGGCTGAGGATAGGCCAATCCCGGTGTTTGGGGCAGCTTGGGAGAAGGTGGGAACAGCCAGGCAATGGGCAGAGAGGGGAGTTGGGAGTAAGGCAGGAACAGGAGGCAGGAGAGAGTGAGAGGCTGCTTAGGGGGAGAGAGGGAGGGAGGGAAGGTCTTATGTTTGGAATGAAGTGCTGTGGCCTGCCAGAGGGGGTGAGAAGCTGCTCTTATGCTCTCAGCTGGATGGAGGCCTGCCTGAAGGAGGAGCTTCCTTCCCCGGTGGAGCTGGAGGAGAGCCTCCGGAACGGAGTGCTGCTGGCCAAGCTGGGCCACTGTTTTGCACCCTCTGTGGTTCCCTTGAAGAAGATCTATGACGTGGAGCAGCTACGGTACCAGGTGGGGAGCAGAGTTCTCTACTTTCTACCTTCTTCCTCTCAAACTATCTGTTCTCAAAGTTGTGAGAGTGGGGTGACCATATTATTTATTGTCCAAACCTGGGTACTATTGAGGATAAAAAGGGTGCTAGTAATCATTGCACTGGAACAACGGGTTTCGATTGGTGTCTTGCAGCCGGGCAGTGTGTACTATGCTTAGCAGCAAGGGGCATTTGCTAGGTGGGCTTTGAGATACCTCTGATATGAGAACTTCCAAGCAGACTTTTCTACCCACAGTCTACACTCAGAGGCTTGTAAGCTTTGCCACTTTGAAGTTACTTCCAGGACATGCTGCCCCTTCCCTGTGCTCTAGTCAACCCAACCCGCCTCTCCTTCCCATCCCAGCTCCGGACTCCCCTTTTCCAGGAAGCCTTACTAGCTTGCTAATCCCATCCCTGTGCCATCCTTCCCAAATAACTCACTGGGTCATCCGTCCCTGGTTGGTTTCTCTCTGTCTTTGTGTCTCTGTCCTGGGGGGATGGGAAATCCATAGGACAGGGTCCTCTGCCCCTACCCCTTGAATCTTTAAGCTGTCGTCTGGGCTCTACCCAGAGGGAATCCTGAGAACTGTGGAAATAGATTCTCTTCTCTTTCCTTCCCTTTTAGGCAACTGGCTTGCATTTCCGTCACACAGACAACATCAACTTTTGGCTGTCTGCAGTAGCCCACATCGGTCTGCCTTCGGTAACATTGGGTCTCAAGACTGGGGTTCATCTTTGCTCTTCACCAGCACCTGCACCTCCACCGCACACATGCTTTATCTCCCTGGCACTCTTTAGTGCTCATCTCCATGTGTCTTCTAAATGAACTTAATCTAAGAGTTTAAGTTCCCTGAGGCTGTATGTCTTTGAACCATGTTACTTGGTCTCTGTCTTCACTTCCTTGTGGGTAAGGGCAGTGAAGGGAGGTGAAGGCAACCTGGCCCGGATGCATTGTTCCCATTAGTCAGTGAGGCCCCTATATAACACAGGAGGTGGGCCTCACGTTGGCCAGCCATCTTTCCACCAGAATTTCATAGCGTGAAACAAGGACACACCACATCCCAAGGCGGTAGACTAGGAAGACTAGGCCAGGACCCCAGCTGGATACATGCTGCATGTCCTCTCACTCTTTGACTCTCAGTTTGTTTCTCATCTGTAAAATGGGGATAGTAATCCCTCCCCTGTCTTCCTTATAAGGTTGTCAGGAAGATCACATAAACCTCATTACAGTCGCCAAGTGGCATGAGAAATCATGCCTGGGGTTACTCAGTTCTTAGAGGGGCGCCCACTGATCAGAGACCTCTGGCTTGAAGACAGGGATGGCATGCCCTGACCCTTTGCGGTCCTTGGCAGTGTGTGTTTCATTAGGCCCCTTGTGGAGTCATGGCCAGCTCCCAGCATGCCACCTTTCTGGCAAGAGTCCAGGGTGAGGGGCACAGGCTGGCTGTGTCTGTAGGATGAACAGGGGGCCTGTTTCTCTTGGAGCATGTGGCCTGCGTCCTATAGCCTTGATAGCCTTGTCTGGTGTTTGGTTAATCTGGGGCTGTGTGTCCGTGGCTGGGTCTTGGCTTAGTATGTGTCCCCAGTGCCTTTCTTTTACGCTGAGTGCGTGGCTGCAGTGCTGACTGTAAAGAGTTGGGGAGATTGACCCAGAAGCCCCAGGCAGCAAAGGAGTATACACCCCAGCTCAGAGAGGAAGACCAATTCCTCAGCCCCTCTCTCCATATCTGGTGCTGCTTCAAAGTCTTCAATGGCAGTAATTGGCTGGTTTCCCCTCTAGACCTTCTTCCCAGAGACCACGGACATTTATGACAAGAAGAACATGCCCCGGGTGGTCTACTGCATCCATGCACTCAGGTGAGAGACCACGACTTTTGTCATCCAGGTTCCTCTAGGTGGATGCAACCAACAGTCAACAGCAACAAACATTGCAGCAGGGAGGATGGAAGATAGACCACAGGGAACGCTTCTCAGAGTGACATTTTTGATCTACATAGTTTTGTTTAGATTTACGTGCATGCTGGAGGGCACATTTATGTGTGATCTGTGTGGATGAAGGGAAAGAGCGGGCAGGGAAGAGTGTTCAGCTTGTGACTGGGGTGCAAGGAAGTCAGATTAGGATGCATCAGGAGTGTCACATGCCGTCAGTGTGAATGGAGAAGGCTATTTAGTCCTACTCGCAGCCAGCCATCAGCAAGCAGTTGGCTAAATCATAGAAAGTAATTGACCAGTTCCTATGTCCATCATGTCATCCCTTCCTGACTTCATTTCCCACATCCTTTGAGGACTCTGTGCCTTAGCTTAGCGGGTCTCTGCTTGCTATGCCCTTTCCATCCTCCATCTCCATCCAGTGACCTGCCACTGCAATGTGTCCTTCTCTGTGAAGCCTTCGCAATCCCCCCAGAGCTCCTACAGCATCTTAGTTTTCTGCTATAGCATTGCCTTGTGCCGACTTACAATAACATCTCTCCCTGTGAATGGGGGATGACTTGTGGGCAGGCGCTGTATGGGCTTCATCTCCAAGTCCCCATAGTATCTCCTGCAAACCTATTATAGGCAGCATGTGAAAATGAATAGGCCCCAATGCCTTCCATTCTTTCCTAGTCTCTTCCTCTTCCGGCTGGGATTGGCCCCTCAGATACATGATCTATATGGGAAAGTGAAATTCACAGGTAAGCCCAGCTCCTTCCCCAACCACCACAGTCTGGGCAGGTCTTGGGGGTTCCGGGCCTGATGAAGGGCATCTGTGCTATTATTGCAGCTGAGGAACTCAGCAACATGGCCTCTGAACTAGCTAAATATGGCCTCCAGCTGCCTGCCTTCAGCAAGATCGGGGGCATCCTGGCCAATGAACTCTCGGTGGATGAGGCTGCAGGTAGAGACCAGGCTCCCCTGCTGGGGTAGTTCAGTGAGTATGGGAGGACTCTGAACCTTATAGCCCCTGCATAAATCCTGGATACTTCTCATCATAGGCAGGGCCAACAGCCTACCTGGCTTGCCTGGCCCTTATGAATGGAAAAAGGGGATGATGTCAGAGTGGTCTGCAGCTGGTTATGCTGTAGCTGGACTGGGGTTTGCTCTGGCATCCTGACCTTGTTTTCATGTCCCCTCCTAGTCCATGCGGCTGTTCTTGCCATCAATGAGGCAGTGGAGCGAGGAGTGGTCAGGGACACCCTGGCTGCCTTGCAGAATCCCAGTGCTCTGCTGGGGAATCTTCGAGAGCCTCTGGCAGCCATCTACCAGGAGCTGCTGGCCCAGGCCAAGATGGAGAAGGCTGCCAATGCCAGGAACCGCGTAAGGAGCCTTGGATGGCAGGGGCCGAAAAGCTGGGTGGCCTGGAAAATCGCGAGTGAAACCAGGACTCCTATTTGTCCTGTCTTCGGAATCCAAAGTTGCCTAGAGAAACCAACTTGTCAGTTATTTTTGAGAAACAGGAGAGGAACTCAGGAGAATAATGGGAGTTCAAAAGAGAAGATAAGGGAAAATGTTCTGGGGCAGGGCTGAGGGATTGGAATGTAGAACTGGATGAGATTAGACTGGAGATTCCAAAGGGTAGTTCAACTTAACTGTGTCAGTGCCAGGGGGTTAGATCCCACGATTTCCTCAGATTCCTTCCAACCAGACTGACCTTTGGCCTTGGGAAGACCCCCAGAAGAAGAAATAGTTATAGACAGGGAGGGAGGAGTAAGAAAGATTGAATTGGTTTTCCCAGGTTCCCCTCTCAATGTAGTTTTTGCAGAATGATGGAGAAAGCCAGGACATCTATGACTGCTACCTAACTCAGGCTGAAATCCAGGGCAACATCAACCATGTCAATGGTAAGAGAGAAAGGCCAGGAGGGGTTTGAAGGGTAAGCCCCTGCCTAGGGAGTTTTAGGCTTGGCTTCTCTCAGGCCAGAAGGCCCATGACCTCACTTGGGCCAACACTTATTTCAAGGGAAGATCAAAGTCAAGGCTGTGTGTGCTCTGTTTTACATCTGTTAATGTCTGGAGAAGTGGTCGCTGTCAAGGGGGCTTCTGTTTGAATGGACATCCATAGAGTGGACAGAGGCAAAGGGGCAGGCTTTTCAGCTCTTGGTCCTGGGGGCAGTTGGTCTGGGGTCCTTCAAGAAGAGAGTTTGGAGAATGGATGGGGGTAGGGGATCAGGGCAGGAGAGGCTGCTTGAAAGCCCAGGATGGAGTGTGCCTCTGCCTTTTTAGGTCAGGATATCCTCAGGGTATGGGTGGTGAGATGGGAAGGCTGTGAAGATCAAGCTGAAGAATTTGGGCTGGGCCCTAGGAGCTCAGGGGGCAGGGGTGAGGGTAACCCTGGGCAGGCAGGAAGAGGGCTGAACTGGGGATGTTAAGGGGTGGGCTTTCTCACTATCCATTATGGAGTCTTGGTCTTTTCAGTCCATGGGGCTCTAGAAGTTGTTGATGATGCCCTGGAAAGACAGAGCCCTGAGGCCTTGCTTGAGGCCCTTCAAGACCCTGTCCTGGCCCTGCAAGGAGTGAGGAGAGACTTTGCAGACTGGTACCTGGAACAGCTGAGCTCAGACAGAGAGCAGAAAGCACAGGTCAGGCTCTGTCTATGACCTGCTACCTCCTCTATCTGACTCTACGATGGGGGAGGGCCTCACCACTGTCAATTCTTTGTATTCAGTAAGTGCTGACTACATGTTTAAATGGTTAAATTACCCCAAAGCCTAATGGACCAGACTGATCAGCTTCTGCCTTCTGAGAATCTCTCATACTGACCGGGGGGGACCCAGGGGCAGTCCAGTAGGCAGTGATATGCTCCCCCATTGCTGAATTGAGACCTCAAGTTAGCAGTCTTATTTTCAATGCTGTTGACTTTCTCCCTGACACTATATTTGTGTTGCCGTGTTGTTATTTCGGATGCTTGCTGGGTAAGAAAGAGCCAGAGGTTAGAGATGAGTTCTGAGGGATGGGTGGGCCAGGCTAGTCTGCCTAAAGGGGAGAGGTGGGATTGAGGGTGGGCGACTGGGTGGACCTGGGGCTCATGCTGGCAGCTCCTGAAGTATGTTCATGGTCCCAGGAGGACTCTCTTCTACTGCATCTCTTCCCTCTTGCAGGAGCTGGGCCTGGTGGAGCTTCTGGAAAAGGAGGAGGTCCAAGCTGGTGTGGCTGCAGCCAACATAAAGGGTGATCAGGAGCAAGCCAGTAAGTCATCTCCAGACTGAGACCTGGTCTGGGTGTATCACTGGCTCTTGGGAGAGCATGTAACTCCTTTGCCAGCCTCTGTGTAGAGCAAGGTAGACTGCTGCCCGATTTTCCAGCTCCCCACCTAGTGTGCCCTATTCCTGGCCGCCTGGGGGGATGCTACAGGTAAGTTCATTAAGGCCCTGGAGACAATGACAGTCAGTACTGCACCAGGCTGGACTTCTAGGGCAGGCAGTTTCCTTCTAGGCACCTCCCCTGTATTTTGACCGTTTCAACTTGGTTGAGTTCCTTTGGCTTCTGAAATATAGTGATGGCCCAGATGAGAGAGAAACTCATGATCCAGCTCAGTTTCCCTTAAAAACATGAAATACAAGTATAATTCTTTATTAAAAGAATGTGGGTTAGCGATTGTCTCCCTCCAAGGGGATCAATCTGGGTAGCAGGCATGAAGAGAAATAGAGTGCCGAGGCGCCACGCAGCAGCCTGTGGACACCACACCTGGCACGAATGCTTGCCTCTGACTGAACTTGCTCAGTCGCCCTTCACCTTTGTCTGGCAGGGCTCTCCGTGGCTATCTCATGGAGCCCCCAGGCCGCTCCTGGCTAACTGCCTGCTTATCGCTCAGTTCCTTGCTGTTGCCAGAGTGATCGCTCAAGCACAGATCTGATCTTAGCTTCTTTGTTGAACATCTTCAGACCTTCATGGGTTCTTCCATATTTCTCCTAGACTTTAGTCCCATCTCTTCAGCATGGTAGGTGAGACCTTCCAGATGTCTCCCCCAACCCTTCTCTTCACATCCCACCGGCCCAGTTGAGTCAGATGACCTGTTCTTCCTTGACTGCCCACAGCTTTGCCCACTGCCAGGCCTCTGGTCCTATGGATTACAGTTCTCCCACGTTTTCACCAGTGGAAAGCAGATGAAAATATCCTGCAGAGCTGCCTCAAATGCCTCCTCCTCTGTGAGATCTTCCTACTCTCTCCCCCTAGAATCCCTCCTCCCCCGCGCTGCCAGTGGATTTGCGGGGAGGGGAAGTACCTCTCACATAGCAGTGACAGCAATGCAGTGTAGGTAATTTTGTATCCTTATTTTTCCCCAGTGGATTTTGTGCTCCTTGATGTCAATGCCCATATCTGCTTGGCATTTTATAAGCCCCAGCATTTGAAAACTAAAACTACATAGATACACCAGGGCCCCTTTTTAGCTTGCTCTCGCCCTTTGCAGCCCAAATGGCTCCACCTTGGAGCTAGTTCCCTATTCCTCTGCGCTGTCATCAAGATTTGGTCCCTGGAGCCCCTTGACTAACCTCATCTTAGTTGTGCTACATAGCCTCCTGTCAATCTTATGCTCACCACCCTAGGAATTCACCTCTGCTATGACAGCCACCTGCTGAGCTACTCAACTTCTAGGCCTGACAAATTGCTTCTTCCGGAGCCTCTTCTTAAAGCGACCCAACCCCTTTCCCTCCTGAACATTTAGAAACGCATTTTGAACCTAGCAGAGGTTCAAAGCCATTTCCCCTCAGAGATCACCAGCAGAACCTAGTTAGCCAGGAGAGTGGAAATAGCACAGGATGCCCAGCCTGTACAGCCTCTCCCTCCTCCCCTGCAGTGCTCCGGGCTGTGCAGAGGATCAACAAAGCCATCCGGAGGGGCGTGGCAGCTGACACCGTGAAGGAGCTGATGTGCCCGGAAGCCCAGCTGCCTCCAGTGTACCCCTTTGCATCAGCTGTGTACCAGCAGGAGCTGGCAGTGCTCCAGCGGCAGCAGCAGGGGGTAAGCCCTAGAAATGAGGATCCAGCTCTTGGGTTCCCAAGGAGCTGGAGGGAGCAGAGCAGTCAGTCCAGAGCACCCATGAGGGCACCCTTAGATGCTGGCAAGAGATTAGGAGTGGGAGGTGGGCTACCATCCTTGCCATCCTGAGTGTATTATAATAGCAAATACCTTGGAGCAAACACTGCTTTAAACACTCATTTAATCCTAAAAGAACCCTATGGGGTAAGTATGATTATTTCCATTTTAGAGATGAGAAAAGGGATACAGAAGTTAAGTAACTTGCCCAAAACAGCTGTGGCTGGCAGTGCTGGGAGTGCATGCAAAGCTGAATATACTGGAAGCCTATGTTTTTAACCACTCTGCTGTCCCACCTCCCCCTGTCCGTACAGCTTCTCTGACAGTGAGGTGATAGGGCCCTCCTGTAGGGACTTCCCAGCCTGTTGGAGGAGTTAGAATACACCCGAGGGTCCAGGCAGAGACACAGGGAGGAGTAGATGATGTAAATGGGAGATGACTTCACACTAGGGAAATGGAAGGGGCAGAGCTCAGGGTAAGTCTGGGAAGGCTTCTCGGAAGAGAGGAGACTCAATAAAGAATCCTAACCACAGCAGGCATTTATAGAGCATCGACTCCAGGCATGACACTCAGGAAGTGCATGGTCTCAATGTATGAGACTATAGTACAAGGAAGCATAAAATAAGTCCTGAGAAGTAAAGCATAGCGACTAATGTGGACTTTAGAGCCAGAATCCTTGAGTTAAATTTCAGCTCTACTGCTTCCTAGCTACGTGACCTTGGGCAAACTATTTACCTCCTCTGCCCCTCAATTCATATATAAAATGGGAACAATAATATACTTATTTCATAGGATTGTTGTAAGGATTAAATGAGTTAACATATGTGCTTAGAAGTGAGCATGGCGTGAAATTTTTAGCCATTATCATCATCATTATTATTATTATTATTATTATTATTTGCAGCATTCTATTTGTAGAGGACAGGAAGGGTGCTCCAGACAGGGAACAGCACAAGCAGATATTTGAGAAGGAGGAGAAGACTGGGCAGGGAAGTGGCCCTTGGGTGTGTAGTACAGCACTGAGGAGCCCACATAATCTTGCTCTCAGTGTGCCCAGGGCCTAGTGCAGTTCTTGGTGTGTGGTAGGGACCAGAAAGGAGCAGGTAGGACTCACTGGTTAAATGTGGGCTCTGGTATCTGGCAGTTAGCTTTAACTTATATTACTTGACTATGGGTTCATCTGTGAAATAGGGATATTAACAATACTTACCTCTTTGGCTTGTTATGAAAGTTAACTGATAATGTGCACGAAGTACTTATACATTGAGCACATAGTAAGCATTCTCAAGTATTAAGTATGATTAATTATTAGTGAATGGATTAGGCCATAGGTGTTTTGAGACAGAGACTCTGGGATGTGGGAGAGTCTTGGGGGCAGGATGGCAGGCAGACCCCCGAGGCCCTTCACCAGCCCACTAGGGAATCAGCCCTCCCTCTGTTGTAGGAGCTTGGCCAGGAGGAGCTCTTCGTGGCCGTGGAGATGCTCTCAGCCGTGGTCCTGATCAACCGAGCTCTGGAGGCCAGGGATGCCAGCAGCTTCTGGAGCAGCCTGGTGAACCCCGCCACAGGGCTGGCCGAGGTGGAAGGAGAGAATGCTCAACGGTGAGAAAGGTTAAGGTTTAGCCGCATGTTGAGAGAGGGGATGGGTGGGTGATGGAGGGAATGTAGCCAAGAGTCCAAGTTCTTGTGCTCGGAGACTAGCCTTCTGCATGATGCCCTGTTCTCCGGCACAGGCCCACCCTCTGGGTCTATTTGCAGTTCCCTGGCCTGTGTTTCTCCTGGGAGTGGGTGGGTTCACAGTCATTCCCCTTTCCTCCGTTTATTTAATCTTTTATCACAAAGGTTTGAGTACCCACTCATGTGCCAGATACTATTTTTTTTTCTCAATTATTTATTTATTTAGTTGCACCGGGTCTTAGTTGTGGCCCGCGGGCTCCTTAGTTGTGGCACGTATGCTCCTCAGTTGTGGCCAGCAGGCTCCTTAGTTGTGGCATGCAAACTCTTAGTTGCAGCATGCACGTGGGATCTAGTTCCCTGACCAGGGATTGAACCCAGTCCCCCTGCATTGGGAGCGTGGAGTCTTAACCACTGCTCCACCAGGTAAGTCCTGCCAGGTACTATTCTAGGTGCTGGGAAACAACAGTGAACAAAACACAGTTCCCTGCTCTCATATAACTTATGTGCTAGTAGAGGGAGACAGACAAAAAACAAACATGTCAAATGATTAGAAGAGCTATGGTGGTTAAAAAAACAGGGCAAAGCAGATAAAGGGTGGGGACATGGTAAGGGCAGTTTGTCTCTGCTACATAGTATGGTTATGGAAGACTTCTTTGGTAGGGGGGTCATTTTGAGAGAGACCTAAAGGGCGTAAGCTATCTGGGGCACAGACCCTGAAAAAGAAGTGTCCTTGGTGTGTTCAAAGAACACAAGGAAGCCACGAGGCGGAGTGGAGGGAGGGAGGGAGAATAATGGGAGAAGAAGTTGCCGAGGCTGGATCATGTAGGCCTCTGGCTTTTACTCTGAGTGAGGAAGGAAGCCACGGGGGGGGATTTGAGCAAGGAGGGAGGTGATCTGACCTACTTTTAACAGGATCACTCTGGCTGCTGTGCCGAGAATCGACTACAGGGTTAGAAGGGAAGAAGCAGGGAAACCTGTTAAATGTCTATTGGAGTAACCTGGGCGAGAGTTGATGGAGGCTTGGCCTAGGGCGGTAGCAGTGGAGGTGGTGAAAAGGAGCCAGATTTTGGATATATTCTGATAGCTGAACTGACAGGATTTGGTTATGTGGTGGATATGGGGTGTGAGAGAGACTGGAGACAGCTATGACTCCCAAGATTTTTGGCCTGAGAAGTTGGAGTAAACATTTACCAAGATGGGAAAGACTGTGGGAAACGCAGGTTGAATAGGGGGGATCGGGAGTTTAGATGTTTGCTGCTGGGCTTGCGGTGATTTTTGGCGTTCACGTGGAGATGCCGAGCAGCCAGCTGGCATTTATGAATGGGCTATTGGTGTACTTTCTGGAGTCATTAGAACGTGGTGTTTCAAGCCATGAGATTAAGTGAGATCACTTAGGATGTGAGCATGGAGAGAGAAGAGGCCTGAAGACTGAGTCTTGGGATGCTCCGACATTTAGAGGTGAAGGAGGAACCAGCAGAGGAGACTTAGAAAGGACAACCTGTAAGGCGAGACGAGAACCAGGAGAATGTGACGTCCTGGAGGTCAAGTGAGGAAAGTAGTCCAGAAGTTTCCCCTGACCTCTGGCTGATGATGCACATACTACCCCCCTCACTCTCGCTCACCTTGCTGCCAGGTACTTTGATACTCTGGTGAAGCTGCAACAGGTGCATGGAATGGATGGGGCCTTCCTGAGCTGGAATGATCTTCAGGCCACCGTGAGTCAGGTCAACGCCCGGATCCAGGAAGAGACCAATCGTGAGTGGAGTCCAGGACTGGGGGAAGATGGCCCAATGCGGACAGCCCCATCCCTTAGCCGTAAGTCTGGGCCCTCGGCCCACCTAGATCTCTCTTTCCCAGAGGTCCTTGCGGTCAGCCTCATCAATGAGGCTCTGGAGCAGAACAACCCTGAAAAGACCCTCTCCTCCCTTCTGCTTCCTGCGGCTGGCCTGGACGATGTCAGCCTTCCTGTTGCCCCTCGGTACCATCTCCTCCTCGTGGCGGCCAAAAAGCAGAAGGCCCAGGTGAGGCTTGGGCTGGCTGGGTTGGTCACCAGAGCAGGAAGAATATCCCCTATGGGTAGAGCTGTGCCCAGTAGGCACCCTGGGAAAGCCAGTCTGATGGGCACCGTCCCTTCTGGGGATGCGAGGCAGTGGGGGTTCTGATCTGGCCTTGGGGGAAGAAGGGCAGAGTTCTGGTTGCCAGCACAGAGCGAATGGTGGGGGCCTTGTGCGTGGGAAGAGCACAGGTCTGGGAGCCAGAAAACCCAGACTGGATTCCCTGCTCTGACACTCAGTGACCATGTGACTTACAGCAATTCCCTAACATCCCTGAGCTCTCCTTATACATCTGTAGAATACTACATGCCCTGGTCCTACCTACCTACTGGAATGAGGGTTAAAAACCAAGTGAGTTGAAGAATGTGGCAGGGTTTTAAACCTGTAACATCCAGAGCAGGCAGCAGCGTAGAGAGTGGCTGAGGACAAGGACTCCTGCATCCTTGTCCAGGTTGCATCCAACTCCAGGTTGCATCCTGGCACCTGACCCTGCACGTGTTACTTACCCTCTCTGGGCCTCAGTTCCCTCACCTACAAGCTTGTGATAATAGTGAACTTGTCTCAGAGTTATAGGGTTTAAGTGAGGTAATATGACAGGGGTACTAGCTAAGGTTGATGGAGTTCTAACCCTGTTCCCGAGCATTGTCTTATGTGCTTTGCAAGTTTTAGTTCATAAGAAAGTGCTTTGGAACACTGCCTGGAACACAGTGCTCAATAAAATGTTAGTTTAGAACGTTCACTCTATTAATGAGGAGAGCTGGGAGGGAGTAGAGTCTGGGGTTGGGATTGGCTAAAGCAAGGGAGGGAACAAGCCTGACAGCGTGGCAGGCACAGGCTCACTTAACCCGTGGTCACATGCAATCTTCCCACTGCCTTGTGCGGCAGAGGAGTGTGGAGAGGAATGGGAAGGAGAGGGTGGAAGTCAGGGTCAGATGGGCCCAAGAAGCCATAAGTTGAGGCGTAGGGGAATGGGGAGGAGGGGCAGGTAAGTGGGGCCTCCGGCGTGGGCTCTCCCTGGACATGACTGAGGCACAAGGGCAGGGAAGTGAGCTGTTGAGAGGGTGGTGGATGCTGAGGGTTTAAGAGGGTTCTGGGGGTGTTGTGGCCAAGCTGAGTTGATGCTTGGCCTGAAAGCAGGGTAGGAAAGAACCTTGTGAACTGGCAGCTGTCCAAGGGAGCCACAAGGCCATGCCCACGCAGGGTAGGCAGAGGGGAGTGGAGGCTGCTACCCTGTGGCTCCCAATGTGGGCCTGCAGTTTGGCTCCCCTGGGCAGCTGGGCTTGGGGAGACCAGCCTGGGCTCTCATCTTGTCCCATCTCTCTCAATTTACCAGGTGACAGGGGATCCTGGAGCTGTGCTATGGCTGGAAGAGATCCGCCAGGAAGTGGTTAGAGCCAACCAGGACACAAACACAGCTCAGAGGAGTAAATGGGCGGGGGTGGGGGCAGGAGTGGAGGGGAGAGGGGTTGGGGGAGACGAGGAGATGTGGGCTCGGTGGGAGCCTCCCCAGTCACCTCCTTCTCCATTTCAACCTCTTTGGGGAGGCAGGCCAGAATGAGAACAGGGCTGCTGCTTTGACCGTAGGATGGATTTCCTAGCAGTCAGCCGGGCAGGAAATCCTCAGGAGTCGAGAGCCCATAGTCCACCCACTGCCTCCTTCTGTGCCTTCCTGTGTACACTTTCCTCCTGCAATGTGAGCATGTGAAACCACGTGGGGGTCAAAAACCCATCCCATTTTCTACTGGTAGCTTGAGTCTGGGTTCCAACAATCAGCTCTGGTTAGAGAATGTTTAGTCTTGAAGTTGGCGAAGAGGGGTTGGCTTTGAGGAAAACTAGGCAAGGTCAGTACAAATAGACACTGGTGTTACTTCTGGTGTGGGGTGCTGATGGTGTTAGTTTTCAGTGTCTGGAGGCCATCTGTCCATCTGTCTGTCTGTGAGTGACTGGAAGGCAGGGACTGCATCAACTCCCCCCACTTCTTGGACTTTATTCTCCTCCTAAAAGACTGTCTTGAGGCTCTCTGACCATATCCTGCCCTGGAGCTTCTGTAGAAGCTGACTTTCCTTTTACCAAGCCCCAGCCCAGCCCTACACGGTCTTCCTCCAGGAAGCCTTCCTTGATTGCTACCTTTTCCTCCAAGCACAGCTGCATGCTGCTCCTTTTCATCTGTGTCCATCCTGGGATGTCCTTGTCCCTTCCATCAGGCAGAGTGGTTTTGTGTCCTTCTTCTCTGGATCCCTCCCCAACAGACAGGACAGGGCCTCTGGGAGGGGCTCAGGGAAAGATTGACCACTTCCTCCCAATGCCCCTATTAGTGGCTCTTGGTGTGGCCGCCATCAATCAGGCCATCAAGGAGGGCAAGGCAGCCCAGACAGAACGGGTGTTAAGGAACCCCTCCGTGGGCCTCCGATGGGTGGTTCCTGACTGCGCTGACGGGTACCAGCGAGTCCTGGAAGATGCCATGGCAAAGAAGCAGCATCCAGGTAGTGGCCTTACCATGCCGCTCCCTTCTCTGCATGCCTCAGCCACCTCTAGCCTCCTCTGAGCCTTCTCTGCTTACTTGGTTTCTGCTTAGGGGATACAGCGCTCTGGGTTCAACATGACATGAAGGATGGTACCGCCTACTACTTCCATCTGCAGACCTTCCAGGGGACCTGGGAGCGACCCCCCGGCTGCCGCCTCAACACCTCCCACCTGACTCGGGAGGAGATCCAGGTTGGTGGGCCCCTGCAAAGGAGGGGCCTCATGGATGGGAAGTTTCCTGCGGGAGAGGCTCCCACCCACCAGGACACCAAAGGCTCTCTCTCCTACTTCCGCAGTTGGCCGTCACCAAGATCACCGCTGCCCACGACCGCCAACAGCTCTGGAAGGCCAATGTGGGCTTCATTATCCGGCTCCAGGCCCGCCTCCGCGGCTTCCTGGTTCGGCAGAAGTTTGCTGAACGTTCCCACTTTCTGAGGACCTGGCTCCCAGCAATCATCAAAATCCAGGTAGCAGGCTCTGGCCATCTGAGGCTTCAGGGCCTGGACATATCTGAGCTTCAGGGTTTCCTCCCTACTTACTTTTTGCTGAGTGGAGTTGGGATGATCTTTTGGCCTCTGAACAGTAGTGGTTAAGAGCATGGTATCTGGAGCCCAGACTACTTGGGTTTGAATCCCCGTTCCACCAGGTTAGCTGCATGACCTCAACAAGTTATTTACTCTCTCCCAGTTTCCTCATCTGAAAACTAGGAATCTGGAAATTGTAGCACCCACCTTATAGGGTTGTTCTGAGGTAATATCTAAAGTACATCTAAACAGTACCTGGCAGATAGGCAAGAGCATGGTATAAATGCTGGTTACTGGCATCATCATCACCATCCAGAGGGTATGAGAGCTGCTTTTTAGCTTCTCCAGGGGGAGAGTAAAAGATTTAGTGAGACCTCGGGGTATAGACCCCAGGAGGACTTCCTGCCTAGAAAAGGAGTAGGGAAGAGGTGGTGGTGGTTAAACAGAAAAGGGGTGGAATCCCTTAGGGAAAGAACTCTACCTTTTCTCTCCAGCCAGCCTTTCCATTTTTATTCTCCCAACCTGTGGATGGTCCAGTGTGGCCTCTGAGACCAACCCCCAAGTAACTGGGGCACGAGGCCAACTGGGAAGAGAGGCCTCGGGCCCAGGCACTTTACAAGCCAGGAACAGTGGGAGCTGAGCAAACAGAGCTCCTCAGGCAGATGTGACCTGGAGGGCCTCGTGGCAATGTTGGCAGTGTAAAGAGACTTTATTTAATGAACACCTCCAAATGCCCAGTATCTGCGAATGATGCCACTTGGCACTGGGCAAGGGTGAGAGATGGGTGTGAGAGACACAGGTGAGCGATCACATCTCTCCCATCACAGGAACTGGAATACAGTGGATGTGAGATATTGTGATAGTAGGGACGCAGAGATAATACCAGAGAACCCCAAGGGAGACAGAAGCACAGACTGAGACTGGCCAATGGCCCTCGATTATGATCTGGGACATGTGGTGGTCATTGAGAACTCAGGCTTTGGAGTCAGAGGCTGCAGTTTGTCTCTTGGTCCTACTACTTCTGGGCACCTTACTTAAGCCTCTCCAGCACTCAGTTTCCTCATTCATAATGGTGGTGCTCGCCTCATGTTGATTGTGAGGGTAAAGTAGGATAATTACATGTAGCATTTAGTGCAGTACATACTCTATTGGTGGGAGCCATTATGAGACGTTAAATTTCGGGACATTGGTCCCAGAATTCAAAACAGAACCTTAATAATCAGCATTTAGTGGTCTAAATCATAGGGATTCCTCCCTCCTGAGCACAGCCTGGAATTTCACACCAACCCTAAGGAGCAGAAAAGCCACACCAGCAGTGGGAGAGGGCACAGTGTCGGAAGGCGAGTTTGCTACTGATCCTGGATCTGTGCCGGCTCTGGCCTGGGTCCAGGGAGACAGAGAAAGGGAGAGGGGGCCCAGAGCCCCAGGCTACCTGCTCTCCAGCTAGGGGGAGTGAGACTCAGAAACGAAGCAGCTTGGGTGTGTTGAGACTTTAATCTCTCCTGAGAGGTCTGACCCTGGCCAGGACCCCAGTCAGGGTCCTGAATTCTGACCAATCCAGATTGGGAGGCCTTCTCTTTAAGGAGCAGCCACATGGGGGTGGGTAGGTGGTAAGAGCAGAGAGGAGACCCCTCTGCCTTTCCCCACAGCAACTGACAATATGTCAGGCAGTACCTGGAGTAGGAGGGGAAGGAGTGCTGAGGAAAGGCACAGACTTGGGGCTTCCTGGCCTCTAGGCTCCAAGATGGGCAGCTGGTATCATGGGGCCAAGCTGTCTCTTTTATATCCTTTCCCAACAGAAGGACAGTGTAAGTCTTAGGGGAAAGCCTGGCCAAGAGAGCTGGCTTTAGAAGGAGCTGGGAGGGACAGTTGTCTGAAAGGAGATGCTCTTAACGCACCAAGCCATGGCAATGTCAGCGGCAGAGTGTTCTCCAGGGCCTGAGCTCTCAGGAGATGTTTAATGTGTTCCCTAAAAGATAGGATTTCAGTAGGTAGAGACAGGGCTGAGGTGAGGGTGGGCATAGACAAAGGTTCAGGGGCAGAAGATCATAAGGCATGTTTAGAAGAAAGTGAAATGTCTGAGGTGGTTAAAATCCTTAAGGAAGTAGGGATCAGTAGACAGATAGGAGTGTGGGGTCAGATGGTTGAGAACTTCTGGAAACTTTGGGGCTGGAAGAAACATGGTCTAAGTGGTACTTTAGGAAAATTAATCTCACACAAGCTTGGGGTGAAAGGGAAGAGGCCCCTAGGAAGGAGACCAAAACAGAAGGGAGCCATGAGATTTGTGTCTTAGGGACCGAAGGGGATGTGACTTATGGAGGAGATGGTCATTTAGACCCTTTGCAGCAGACTAGCAGTGGGGAGGGGCATCAGCCTGACAGCTGAATTACTGGGGGCCTTGGAGGGAAGATTTGCTTAGAGCTGGGGTTCAGAGCTGAATGGTAGAGTTGTAAAGAGAAGGGTGAGTTATGAGAGCATGAATGACCTGCTGCCCAGATGGCCATTGGCAGAGATGGTGGGCACACAGCTCTGTGCCTGCATACACTTTCCACCCGTGCCACCATGTGCCTCTCCAGACCATGGAGCGTGTGACAGAGTGTGGGTAGTCTTTATGTGGGTGGATTAGTATGTTGGGGGGGTTATGGTACATGCTGTGGTGAAGCTGGTGAGTAGATGTATGCTTTATTAATATCTTTTACGCTTTTATCTTAACAGTTGTTTCTATGAGGAGGTGTTGCTTAGCATGAGTGTGTATGTTTGATTGCATGGTGCACGCGTGAGTGTGTGTGTGTGTGTGTGTGTGTGTGTGTGGGACCAGGGAGTGTGACAGAGGCTATGATTGGCTACATGCAGACGTTTGGTCTTCCCCATGAAGTTGGAAGTTCTTTGAGAACAGGGCCAGTTTCCCCTTCCTTCCCCCTCTACTTTCCTGCCTCCCCACACCCCCCGCCCCTTCCCTGGAGATCCCAGGACGAGGCTTTTCCCACGAGCTTCTCAGGCCAACAGGGACCAGCTGGGGTTACCGCTTTTTCCCTTCTGATCTCAGGCTCATTGGCGGTGTTACAGACAGCGGAAGATTTACCTGGAACGGTTGCAGTATTTAAAAGCAAACACAAATGCTGTAATCAAGGTAGCTATCATGATTTGGGTGGGTTCCTGTCTCTCTTGAAGGACTCTCTGAGAACAGTTTTTAGTCCCCTCACCTCCTATGACCTCTAGAGATGGCTGGATTGGCCTGGAGGGCGGGCCCTGAGCCTGGAGCTCTGAGGCAGTGTGTCTCTGCCCCCAGATCCAGGCTTGGGCCCGGATGTGGGCAGCTCGGAGGCGATACCGGAGGCGTCTGGGCTACTTCCAGAAGAATGTGAGTGTCATCCCACTCTCCCTGTCCCCATATCCAACCTTTATCCATGAGACCAGAGCACAGGCAGCCAGCAACCCTTTTCCCATCTGTGTTCCTGGCAGGTTAACTCCATCGTGAAGATCCAGGCATTTTTCCGAGCCAGGAAAGCCCGGGATGACTACAGGATGTTAGGTAAACTGCCTGGCTTCCCTCCTCTGTCTGTGCACGTGTCTGTCTTTGCGAGTTTCCTGGCTTTCAACAGTTAGCAAGGTAGAAAGTCACATGACCCCACAGCTCACAAACTGGGACCTTAGAGAAGTTGTCTGGCCTTCTTAAGCCTTTGTCTCTCACCAACAGCTGATATCCCCAACCTTGAGCTTGTCTTAGGACCCAGGGTGGGTGGAGGAATGAGGAGATGTGCTCCTGCCTTTGCAGATACCCCAGTTTGATGGGAGGGATAGGAAGGGAGGTCTAGATATCCCTCCTGGGGCCACACAGCGGGTAAGGGGAAGGTACAAGTTGTCTGTGCAGGAATGTGGAACAGAGGTGGTAACAAAAGCCCCCCTGCCCCACCCCAGTAAGAGATAGCCTCATCACAGGAAAAGCCCCTCTAACAAGGTTCTGTCTGTACCTCTGTACCAGTCTTAGATTATCTTCCTGTTGCTACCACACAAGCAAAAAAAAAAAAAAAAAAAAGAAGAAGAAAGAAAGAAAGAAAAGGCTCTTTCTCCTCTCCCTAGAGTTCCAGCCTTCCCCCACTTTGCCCTCTTCCCTGACCCATGATTCCTCCACTTCCCGCCCTCTGTGGCCCAACACACAGGAAGCCAGGCGAGGTACCTGGGGTCCTCTCTGCAGTGCTAGGGAACTTGAGGAGGAGCGCTTGAGGGAGCTCCATCTTCCTGCCCCATGGCTCCCAGTAGTTGGGCATACATCTAAAGCCTTAAAGAGGTCCTTCTAGGCTGCTCTTGGCTCCTGTTCTTAAAGCCCAGAAACCCAGCCTTGGAGGTCCCCCTCCTTTTGGTGAAGCGGACTAGTGGTCTATCTCCAGGTTTGCCTCCAGCCCGTGGGTTTCCGAAGAGGTAGGCCCCTTTCCTTCCTGGGCCTGAGGCCACACCTGTGGGCTTCAAGGTTGAGTACACTGTTCAGGAATCATCTCCTTCACCTCCTTAGTCCATCTTCCCACCCTGTCCTGCCGGCAGGGGTACCACCTGCCCCTCTCTAGCCATCTGCTTCCGGGCAGCTAGCTGCTTTTCCCTCCTTACCTCTCCCCAGCCTGGCCCTTTCTGTTTTTTCTCTTGCTGTTGCATTAATACCACTGCCCTGACCATCCTTGATCTCTTTTTCTTCTCTTTAATTTATAGTTTTTCTGGAAGAACTTGTTTTTACCAGGTCTGTCTCCCAATTTCATTAGCCCCAGCTCCACTCAGGGCACTGCCACTTACTAGCTGTGTGGCCCTAGGCAAGTTACTAAACTTCTTTATTGCCTCCATTTTCTCATTTATAAAATGGAGATAATGATCAGGTATGGTTGTTGTGAGGATTAAATGAGTTAAGGTGCTATATCTCGTGAATCCAAGATGCCATCAACTGTCTTCCATTGGTTCATCCATTCTCCACTCCTCAAAGATCTGTCTTCCACACAGTAGCCAGATTAGTCCATTAAACCTCATGATCTTGTCACTCTCCTTCTTAAAACCTGTCAGTGACACCCCATTGCCCTGGGGATAAAGTCCAGTCTCCTAAGCACAGCTTCCAAAACTCTTTGATCCAACCTCTCCCTGCACCTCTGACCTCACTGACCCCCAGCCCTGTCCCTCAGCACCTGCGCCCTCCACACTGTGTTACAGACATGATGGACTTCTAGCACTTCCTAAAACAGCCAAGTGCACTCCCTCTCACCTCCTTTTCACAGACATCAGGTTGGGTCTCACCTCCTCCCGGAAGCCTTTCTTCACTCCGCAGGTGGCCTTTGGTGGCCCGCTTTCACTTTCCCAAAGGTCCCCATGCTTGCCCCTCTCAGAGCACTAACCACACTGTAGTGAATTGTGGTTTATTTGTCTGCTTCCCTTACTGGACTGCCTTTAAGGACTAGGCCTAGTTTTGTTTATCCTCCAAATCTGACTCCTTCATTTCTTACTAGCTGTGTAACCTAGGGCAACGTACTTACCCTTTCTGTGCCGGAGTGATTTCCTCAGTAAGTTACAGTGTGCTGACCTCACAGGGTTGTTTTAAGTATGTTAAAGCACTTAGAACAGTTTCTGTTCCATAGTGAACATTATATGTCTTAGTTGATATTTTGTTGTTATTCCCGGCAGCTTAGCTCATAGGCTTCTCTTTGCTCAAATATCATTCCAAAAGAGATTCAAGGAGAATCCCTCTAACTCTGACCTCCCTATATTATAAAATCCATTGAACATTCCTTCTATCTGTGCTCCCCCGACGCAGACACTCCTGATGGAGGAGGGTTGTGTGAGGGTCAGGCAGGGCTGAGTGGAGGCTGATAGGTGGAAGTGAACTTGGGATGAAGGATGAGTAAGTTGGCCCAGCAGGAGTGGGGAGTGAATCAGAATAGGGGGGCCTAAATGGATCATCAGAGGATGCTAGGGCTCTGACTTTGGTGTGGGAGGTCACCGAGATAGACCCAGGTTGGGGGTGAATCCAGGCAGGGGAAGGACAGCTCTTGTGTCATCCCTAGTTATAAGATAAGGAGCTCAGGGACAGGACTGGCTGGGAGGCTGCCCACTGCCCTCCAGCTGCAGGCAGAACTAATTAGAAAAGGACTGGGCTTGGGGACCTGCTAGCCTCCAGCAGAATGGACACTGAGGGAGGGATTACTGGGGAAGGGGGCTGGCGAGGAAGCCTCTAGTGAAGGCATGTCTAATCCCGGCGCCTCTTCCGTTCCTGCCAGTCCGCGCGCCCCATCCCCCTCTCAGCGTGGTACGCAGATTTGCCCACCTCTTGAATCAAAGCCACCAGGACTTCTTGGCTGAGGCAGAGCTGCTGAAGCTCCAGGAAGAGGTGGTCAGGAAGATCCGGTCCAATCAGCAGCTGGAGCAGGACCTCAATCTCATGGACATCAAGATTGGCCTGCTGGTGAAGAATCGGATCACCCTGCAGGTGAGGGGCCCCCTGGCCTACCCTTCTCCCAAATCTAGCTGCCCCTGGAGAGGTGATGCTGGCCATTCTCTGGTTGCTAATCAAATATTTTTTAAAGGTCTGGATTTTATCACATGGCTCAGGTCCTTGTACAGTGGTCCTCTGCCCTTCTAGTAATTTGTTGGGGCACATGATATAGCAGAAAGAGCACTGGACATAAAATTGGAATGGCTGGCTCTGCTGATTCCTAGTGATGGGACTGCGGGCTGGTTGTTTAACCTCTAGGTCTGTTTCCTCATTAGTAAAGTGGGAATAATGAGAGTGCCTACCTCACCAGGCCAAATGTAAAAATAGATATGAAAACTCCTTAAACTGTAAATTACCATACAAATGTGCAGTGACGGGGTGGAAGTGATATAGTGATATCTCCACCTCAAATCTGTACAACAGTCTAATAAGAAATAATAGCAGAAACGAATAGACATGGTGCCTCAGTCTGGTAACCCACTTCTCTCTGGGGACTCACCCTGTGACAGCAGAGGTGCCAGATGGAGTCTCGGGGCAGTGGGAGGCCCTTTCTCACCCTAGAGCTATTTATCTCCCTTGGCTCATTCCTTGAATACCTTGAACAGCAGAAAGCCCTGGCTCTTCAAGGCACTGATTCTAGACCATATGTTCTGTGCTCTGTGCTGGCCTGGGTTGGTTGTATCACACGCTCCCCCGCCTCTGCAGGAAGTGGTCTCCCACTGCAAGAAGCTGACCAAGAAGAATAAGGAACAGCTGTCAGATATGATGGTTCTGGACAAGCAGAAGGGATTAAAGTCGCTGAGCAAAGAGAAACGGCAGAAACTAGAAGCTTACCAACACCTCTTCTACCTGCTCCAGGTGAGCAGAGGACTTTGGAAGGAGATATCTCCACTATCTCCTGAGGGTCTGGGACCTTGAGGCCTTCATGTCTGTGCCTTTACCTGCAAGTAAGGTGTTCTTTCCTACAATCCTAATGCCTTGTACCCAGGGAAAGAGACTACCTCTGTTCATTTGTCTGGAATGTTCCCAGTACCCCCCAGAAAGTGTGACAGTGTTCTCTATTCCAAGTTCCAATCAGCAAAGCCTTTCTTTATCTGATCACTAGTCCTCAAGGTGCATTATCAGCTATTCCTATCTCCCCCACTGCGTACAGACTCAACCCATCTACCTGGCCAAGCTGATCTTTCAGATGCCGCAGAACAAAACCACCAAGTTCATGGAATCAGTGATTTTCAGTCTATACAACTATGCCTCCAACCGCCGAGAGGCCTATCTCCTGCTCCAGTTGTTCAAGACAGCACTCCAGGAGGAAATCAAGTAGGTTTTCCAGATGCAAAGGAATGGGAAGAGAATGGGTGAAGAGATGCCACTATTGGCTCCTTCACAAGGTGACAATTTATTGAGGTTTGAAGGTAGAAATGGAATCAGAAGACCTCTTTTCTCTGCCTCCCACGGAGACAAGACATCTCCTGGGACAGCATGCAGGGAGGACATGCGCGGACATGTTAGCACAAAGGCCGAGACAGAGATAACAAGACATTCCTTAACAGGAGGGATACCAGAGCAGGCTTTAAAGAGCCAAAAATCTCAAAAGGAAAAGCAGCTATTTTACACAGAGGCAGGAGACCAGCTTCAGTTACCTCTTGACCCATAGGTCGAAGGTGGAGCAGCCCCAGGACATGGTGACAGGCAACCCAACGGTGGTGAGGCTGGTGGTGAGATTCTATCGTAACGGGAGGGGGCAGAGTGCCCTGCGGGAGATCCTGGGCAAGGTGATCCGGGATGTGCTGGAGGACAAGATGCTCAGCATCCACACAGACCCTGTCCACCTCTACAAGAGCTGGATCAACCAGACCGAGGCCCAGACAGGGCAGCGCAGGTGAGCAGACGGGCAGAGGGAGAGCTCTCTTTGATCAGCTCAGCCTGGGGCCTCACTGGGGAAGCTTGAGTGTGCTTTGAAGGTGGCATATAAATGAGCAGGCTGATTTATGCAAATATGACACCAGCCCTATAGGATGAAATATGGTAGCCTTTAGACCCCCTCTGGTAATTAACATGGAACTGCTGTAAATGACACCAGACCTGGTGCGCTTAACATAGAATGAGCACAGATGAATATGCAAATGTGTTTAATTGCCATGTCAGTGCTTGCAAATGATATGTCAGGTTTACTGGGAGTTGGGATATGGACTCCTTACTGATAGGAGTATAGCTGAATATTCAGATTTATAGATGAATAGGCAAATGAGATAGTGGGAGAAATAAGTTGGCCTTATAGATTGGAGGCATTAACTCAGGTGCATAGGTACTAGGGAAATGGAGCCGCTGAGGAGAGCAGGCAGCGCTGGTGGCTTCTCTGGGTGGCACGCTGGCATATAGGATGGGGGTACTGCAAGGCCTGGCCCAGCCTTCCCCACCCCCACAACTACCAAAGATATGCAGGGTGGCCCTGGTCTCCTCTGGTTCCCCTTAGGATCTTTCCACAGACTCCAGGTCCTCCATTTCCTCCTACACTCTTCCACCTCCCCCTGGGTGCTCCACCTCTTTCTTCTTCCACCCACATCACTCTAGTCCTCTCCGAGTCCTTTCTCTTATTCTGGCCTAATCCCCTTAAGCATATGCTGGGCTGCCCTCAGCGTGTATGTATGAGATCTTGTTGTTAGATGACTTTAGGGGGTAGAGCCTCAGGGAGGAGAGGCCATGGGAGGGGCTTCTGGCTGATACCTTGTCTCTCTCTGCCCATAGCCACCTCCCCTATGACATCACCCCAGAGCAGGCCTTGAGCCACCCCGAGGTCCAGAGACGACTAGACATCTCCCTCCGCAACCTCCTTGCCATGACCGATAAGTTCCTTGCAGCCATCATCTCATCTGTGGACCAAATTCCGTATGTGCACCAGCCGCACACCAGCCTAGGCACAGGATCTCAAGAGGGCCAGGCCACGATGGGGAGAGCAGAGCAATACTGAAGGATGGAAGCAGGAAGGGAAACTGGTCTCGAGGTGCTCAAGGGCTTCAGGAGATGGGTGGAGGATGCCCAAAGCCCCGGCTAGAGACTTGCGCTGGAATACAGCACGCAGGTCTGTGTGGGCAGTCAGAACATCACTGGGCCAGAGAGGGGAACCTCAAGTGATTATGGGGACATATTATTGTCTGAGTGTAAATGGTGGACAATATAAAACTCTTCAGTCCACAAAGTCAAAAATAAGAAAACTTCAAACCAGTAAACACTTGATAAAAGTCCTTTCCTTTCTTAAAATTTAGTCAATAATTATTTTTTGAAAAACAGATGATTGAAAACGGTGAGAAGGTGGGCCTCATCTAGATCATCACTCAGCCAGCCAGCCTTTCTGGGGCTCAGTGGTGCACGGGGCAAGGTGGGGATGCTGCAGAGGGGAGCCCACAGAGTTCAGTGCCCTGCTCCCCAAACCTGGAGGACTGGATTAAGGATTTAAAATTAGGATTCAGAAAAGGTTGTCCTAGGACTAATAAAGGAAAGTACACAGTGAGCTGTAAACTTCTGTCCCTGACACCCTAGGAGGTGGAAATAGCTTTTAAAGGTATTTAATTAAATTTGTAGGTGGCACACCCATAATAGGAATAATAATTAAGTCTAGCATGTCTGAATAGCACTCTACCATTACTTTCACAGATATAATTTCACTTGATCCTCATAAAAACCCTATGAGATAGAGAGGACAAGAATGAACATTCCCATTTTTCAGATGAGGGAACAAACTTATAAGGGAAGCAAAACAGCCTAAGCTGACATCTCTGGTTAGTGGTGGAATCAGGACTGGACGCTTCTACTCCAGTTCATTGTGCCCTCGGCCCCTGCCTCTAGCCCAGACCAGGCCCTTCATAGATGCTCTGTGATAACAGCCTCAGAGCCTCCCAGGCTGTCCTGGGTTGGGATTCTGGCTGTGGGTGTCAGACACCTAAGGTACAGGCTAAAGGTGCGTCTGTGGGGAATGCGGGATGAATATTGGGATCTGGGGTGTTTCCCAGGGGAGACTAAAGGGGACCAAAGAAGAGGCTCTCAGGCCAGGCTAGAGGCTGCGTGAGAGCTTAGTGGCTGACCGGGCCCTGGTCCTGGGTGCTGACATAAGGGCAGGAGGGAGGGACAAGGCCCAGAGATGTTTGGAGGAAGGCAGCAGGGAGCTGGCTGTGGATAGGGGAGGGCCAGTGCTTGAGCTCAGCTCTGGGGTGGCTGAGCCCGGGGAAGGAGAGGCAGACACTCAGGCCCTCACTCTGGGGTGGGTGGGCAGGGCCATAGCGCACCTATTGCTTTGCCCCCAGGTATGGGATGAGATATGTGGCCAAGGTCCTGAAGACAACTCTGGCAGAGAAGTTCCCCGACGCCACAGAGAATGAGGTCTATAAGGCAAGTGTTGTCTCCCATCCCCCACCTCTTGCGCTCTCCTTTGCCCCGATGGTGCCTGTGAACCCCCAGGCTGACACAAAAGGACAGAAAGCCCTATGCTGTAAAAATCCAAGAAGGAAAATATTCACCTTGTCAATCGAGCCTGGCTCACCAGCAGGGCTCAGGTAGCAGATGGAAAGACACCCAGGACATGAGTTAACACTGGCCAACCCTGGACTTGTCAGATCTGGGTTCCAGTCCCAGCTATTGCTCAAGTTTGCTGCGTGACCTTGAGCAAGTTCCCGGCCTGCTCTGGGTCCGTTTACTCTTCTGTACAATAACGGGGTTGACCCAGGTGGTCCTTCCAGCCAGGTGAGCAGGGAGAGTGGGGCTGGGGCTGTGGAGGCGGACCCCAGGTGCTTCTACGATCCTGTGCCCTCAGGTCGTAGGGAACCTCCTGTACTACCGCTTCCTGAACCCGGCTGTAGTGGCCCCCGACGCCTTCGACATTGTGGCCATGGCAGCAGGCGGCGCCCTGGCCACCCCCCAGCGCCACGCCCTGGGGGCTGTGGCTCAACTCCTGCAGCACGCTGCAGCTGGCAAGGCCTTCTCCAGGGAGAGCCAGCACCTGCGGGTCTTGAATGACTATCTGGAGGAGACACACCTCAAGTTCAGGTCTTGGGTCCTGGCATCCTATTCCTCCCTGTCCCCTCCTCCTTTTCCCATCTTCTTTCACGTACCACTTCCCCTCTCAACTCCATGAGGAGGGGAGGCATAGAGGTGAAGAGTATGGTTAGTGGGTTAGAGGAGGATAGATTGTTGGAAGGACTCCCCAGTGGAGAGAAAAGAGGACTATTGAAGGAAGTTGGCTTGAGGGGACCACTGCGAGAGAAGGTAGAGCAGCACAGAAGGGCTGGAGCCGAGACTGGAGAGTCAGAGTTGGCTTGAGCAGTCACTGGAGAGGGCCAGCGGAAGGCTGATGGGAACAGAAATGTGGCAGGTGCCGGCCCGCCCCACCCTCTCACATGATCTTCCTCTGGAGGTAGGAGGTTCATCTGCCGAGCCTGCCACGTGCCAGAGCCAGAAGAGCGCTTTGCGATGGATGAGTACTCAGACATGGTGGCTGTGGCCAAACCTGTGGTGTACATCACCGTGGGGGAGCTGGTCAACACGCACAGGGTGAGGGGCGGCAACCTGGGGGCGCTGGGTAGGTGGGCTGGTCCTGGAAGGCCTGGTTCAAACTCTGCATCTCTTTTTCTCCCTCCATCCTATAGCTGTTGCTAGAACACCAGGACTGGATCGCCCCTGATCACTGCGACCCCCTGCACGAGCTCCTGGAGGACCTTGGGGAGCTGCCCACCGTCCCTGACCTCATTGGTGCGTGCCATCCTTGACAGCTGGGGCGGGCGGCAGGGGCCTTCAGGCAGGGGCGGGCAGTCAGGTGAGAAGGGCATGGGAACGTGCCCCCTCAAGTTTGTGTTCAGTTGGGGACGTGTGCCAGGAAGCTGGTTACACACTTTCCCGCTCTCCCTCTGGTCCTGGGATGGACAGACTGATAGGGAGAATGTGGACAGACAGTAGGGGACCCCGTACCATCATGTAAGTGGCCAGTTAAATCATGCGAGAGAGCCTTGGAGGGATACGGCCTGTCTTGGGTCTTAAAATGTGTCTCTGATGAGGGGGGATTTCAGGAGCTGTGGAATGGAAGGAAGCTGGCTTACAGGGGTGGAAGGGCAGGGTGGAGGTGGTGACAGATGGGAGACAGCCGGGAGCTCCAGGCTTGGGGAGGCACAGCCCCAGTAATGCAAGGGTGAGCTCTGTGGGTAACAGCCCTTCCGTTGGTGCTCAGGGCTGAGGGTACAGGGTGGTGCCGCAGGGCAGTGTGGGAAAGCTTCCTGGAAGAGGGGCTCATGGAGCAGTGTATTTATTTACCATGGCCCCATCTGTGCGTGTGTAAGTGTGCTAGTCTCTCTCCTTCCTCACCTGCCTCAGGGGAGAACGTAGCTGCGGATGGGAACGTGGATCTGAGCAAGCTAGAAGTGTCCCTGACACTGACCAACAAGTTTGAAGGGCTAGAGACAGATGCTGACGACACCAATGCCCGGAGCCTGCTTCTGAGGTGGGAGAGCAGCCTCGGCCCCCTGAACCTCCCCAGGCCAGTAAGATGGCTACTCTGGAGTGGCCATCCCACCTTCTTCCTGGGCTCTCTTATCCTTCAGAAAGTTCTCCTTGAAGCCTAACTGGCCTTCCCCTTGCTGCAGTCTCAGCTGTTTTCCTTCTGGCAGCCTCAGCTTTTTGCTCTGTCTTGTGGCTGAAGGCAAAGGAATAGTTAGGACATTGGCAACACGGTTGTTTGCATATTGTTGTGCTGTTTACCAAATGCTTTCTTACACATCATTTAACCTAAGGGACAAACGGTGAGGTAGATAGATGACGGTTTCCCTGCCTTCCAGTGGAGGAAAGAAACTTGGATTAAGTGACTTGCCTAAAGTCCCACAGCCAGTCGGTGGAGGAGCTCGTGTTCTAATTCCCTGTCCTTACGAGTGATGGTCAGGAGATGGGCATGGAGCTTTTCATCCCCAGTTCTGCAAAAGTGAGGGAGGACCCCCAGCAGGCCTGGGCTGGTCATCCAGGCAGAAGAGGAGCCAGGTCGCCACTTTGATCCCCCTGCCAGCAAGGCAGCCGCTCTGCTCACCCATTCACCCGGTAAACCAGTGAGCTGGGTGTTCAGCTCTGTCCTGCCATCAAAGCCCTTACAGTGGGGCGAGGCTAGGGGTGAGCACACATCAGAGAGCCACCAAGAGGGAGGTGGGTGTCAGGTGCGGGAGAGCTCAGAGGGACACCTAGGTAGGGAAAGGTCTCACAGAGGAGGAAGTGTGTCCTTCAGCCAAAGGACTCAAAGGAAGACCATTTGTGGGAGGCATTGTAGGCAGAGGACACAGAGGTGTAAGAGAGCACAGTGTGTTCGGAACCATGGTAGTTCTGCATCACAGACCCATCAACCCGCCTCCTGGGTCTTCCTCCTGGTTATGTTCTCCTCACAACACCTACCTCCATCGCACCCTCTCTCCTTACCACCCGAGCATCCCTGGCAGCCGTGATGCGGGGCAAGGTCCACTTACTCTCAGCTCCCTAGCCAGCCCCATGTCCAGACCCTCCCCCTGTCCCTCACCTCTCCCCCATTGCTCCCCTCCTGCAGCACCAAGCAGATGCTGGCTGACATCATGCAGGTCCACTCTGGGGATTCCCTCAAGGAGATCCTGTCCCTCTCGGCCTCCAGAGAGCAGGTGAGCGGCAGGCTGGCCCACAGGTACTGTCTCGTTCGCCCCCCACCAGCATGGCCGATGCCTTTCCCGGGCAGACACCTGTGCTCACCAGTAATGAGAGCTCTGGGGGGCCGAGGCCTCTGCCGTTGGCCCCCAGAGACCCTCAGGCTGCAGAGTGCCAAGACTCCACCTCCGTCCCTACTCCGCACTGAAATAAGAGTGAGCCCTGCAGGGACCCCAGCCCCTGCTGTCAGTGCTAGGAGTTGCAGGGGCCGCGGAGAGGCAGTCTGGGCAGGCTTCCGTGAAGAGCACCGAAGGGCTGGTGCTCAGCGCAGGGAGTGGCTGCTTGAGGGCCTGGAGGCAGGAGAGGGTGGCGAGTGGTGGCTGGCCAGGGGCAAGTTGGGCCAGCTGGAGTACAGACTCAGCCAGGGGCTTCCCAGAGAACAGGTGGGGACAACCAGTAGAGGCCTGTCCCAAAACACAGGACAGAAGGAGGGAGAGAACCCCAGATACCCTGGAGCCATCACAAAGCTCCGTTGTTGGGAAGTTGCAGCCACTGTCTACCGGAATCCTTTATGCTGTACTCCTAGTGGGTCCCCCTTGGCCACTCTTCCTCTTAAGTGACCCACGAGGCCCTTCAGCATCTGTGAGGTTGTACACTTTGATGTTCTTCACAAGCCACCTCACCCCGCCCCTCCCCCTCTGGACCCATGGCTTGGGGGCAGGATGGTAGGGCCTGCTAGACCCCTCAGCATCTCTGCCCCCCAGGAAGCAGCCCACAAGCGGCTGATGTGCCGACGCCAGGCCTGTGAAGCCCAGACCCCAGAGTCGCTGCGACGACACCGCTCGCTGACAGCCCACTCCCTCCTGCCGCTGGCAGAGAAGCAACGGCGTGTCCTGCGGAACCTGCGCCGACTCGAGGGCCTGGGTTTGGTCAGCGCCAGCGACGGCTACCAGGGGCTGGTAGATGAACTGGCCAAGGTAACGGCCTGGGCCTGGAGGGAGCAGGAGGGCGAGAAAGAGAGAGAGAGAGAGAGAGGGAGTGAGAGTGTGTGTGTGTGTGTGCACGCATGTCCGTAGTGCTGGCACCTCAAGGGCAGGCCTCTCCCTGGTGAGTGCCTACCCAAAATTGTCACCAGCCAGGGGAAGGCCAAGCGATCTCCAAGGGTCCTTTTTGAAGGAAAGGTCTCAAAATTAGTCAGGGAAGGGAGTATTCTTGAAACTCTCTTTCACTAAAAAACAAGGAGTCATGGAACAGTAACTCCTCAATGGGGGAGAGGCCCTGGAAACGTCCTTCAGGGGTTTGGGATAGGGTCCTTGAGATTGCCCTCCTCCTAGGGAGAACAACCTTGGAATCTTCCTCTTCCTGCTCTTCCTGAAGATCCTTACAGTGAGTTGTTCTTGGGCCTGAATCAGACCCTGAGGCTCTCCTGCCAGGAAGGGTCAACTCACCCCTCCCCTGGTGCCCCCAACCCCAGGATATCCGCAACCAGCGCAGGCACCGGCAGCGGCGGAAGGCAGAGCTGGTGAAGCTCCAGGCCACGTTCCAGGCCCTGAGCACTAAGACCACCTTTTATGAGGAGCAGGGCGACTACTACAGCCAGTACATCCGGGCCTGCCTGGACCACCTGGCCCCCAGCTCCAAGTAGGTGCTCCCTTCCTACACTTTGAAGCTTACCTGTGACCTCTCCTCCTGCCCATGTCGACCTTTGCCCCACTCTTGACCAGCTTTGATAGGGACATCTCACCCCAGAACAGCATGGTCCCTTCCTGACTCTGGTCTTTGAGTTTCACTCGCAAAGTCTTGGGTTCAAGTGCAACCCCCTCCTTTGTCTTCCACCAGTGAGAAGTCTTCCTCGGGGTCTAATTTCCTTCCTACCAGCCACAGAGAGAACTCGTGTCTTTGGTGTTGAAGGGTTTGTTAGATGAATTCTCTGGGGCCTTTTCTTCATCAGGAGTTCTGGGAAAGGGAAGAAGCAGCCATCTCTCCATTACACTGCTGCCCAGCTCCTGGAGAAGGGTGTCTTGGTGGAAATTGAAGATCTTCCCACCTCTCAGTATGTGTCTTTGGAGGGCAGAATGTCAGACCTTTCCCATGTCCTAACCTGGGGATGGGGCTGTGGGTTGGGCACCAGGTGGGAGGGAAGGAGATGCATGGTCCCTGCCTTGAAGGAGCTGCTAGAACAATGGGGAAGACACGACATTTCCAGACAGAGAGTTAAGGGCAGTGGGTGTGGTCTGGCACAGTTCTAGACACCCCAAGGCAGACGATGCTGGGAAAGTGTCCTGCAGGAGAGAACAGCTGATTAGGGCTGGGCAGAGAAAAGAGCTGAGGTGTGAGCAGAGGTAAAAGTGGGAGGAGAAAGAGAGCGATAGAGGGGAAGCCTGGCTCTGGGTGACTCACAGCCCTGCCTGGGATGAGCAGCAGAGGGTGGAAGAGTGCGGCTGTGGCCCTGGAAAGAGGCACTGGGCCCTGTTTTGAATCCTTTTCTTGATAGCTTCAGAAATGTGATCTTTGACATCACCCCTGGAGATGAGGCAGGAAAGTTCGAAGTAAATGCCAGGTTCCTGGGTGTGGACATGGAGCGATTTCAGCTTCACTATCAGGTGAGGGGACACTCCCATGAGCCCTCAAGACACCCGATGGCCTTTCGGTGCTAGCCTAAAGATGGCAGCCTGGCCTGGCTTCCCTGGGCCGCGGATGACATCAGCTCTGTTCCCCACCCAATCCATGTCGTCTGTTCCTGAAGAGAAGGGTGATGGTCTGTGTAGCCCAAGCCTCTCTGTCCCCGTGCCCTGACACAGACCCCACTGCCAAGCATCAGGAGAGTGGAGTGGGCTGGTGATGTCAGAGCAGGATTAATATTTGAAGCCGTATCACATGTCAGGGACTTTACACATTACCCCATTTAATCCTCTCCGAAGCTCTCAAGCATTATCCCTATTTTATAGGCTCTGAGACTAAAAGGTTAAGAAGCCGGCCTAAGTCATAAACTAGTGTTCAGGGAAGCAGTGATTTTTAAATCCAAATCTTTTTGCTCTGCTGTTTTGTCTTTTAAATGATTTCAAGCCCTGGCTCTGCTTGAATTGACATTTGGTCAAGTCACTGTACCTGTCTCTTGGCCTTGGTTTCCTCATCTGTGAAGGGGGTTTCAATGCCCACTTCAGTGGCCAGTGCCACTGGATGACTGTGTAAGGCTCCAAGATGTTAGTGTTTTATAGACTAGCTGTATGGGCCACCGTGAGAAACCCTCAAACTTGCCTCCCTGCCCCTTCCCTCCCTCCTAGGACCTCCTGCAGCTCCAGTACGAGGGTGTGGCTGTCATGAAACTCTTCAACAAGGCCAAGGTCAACGTCAACCTTCTCATCTTCCTCCTCAACAAGAAATTCTTGCGGAAGTGACAGAGGCAGTGGGTGCTACCCAAGCCTTTCTTACCTCGCTGGATGCTTTTCTTAACACTAATGCACTATTCCACTTCCCTGCAGACACCCAGAGCTCAGGACTGGGCAGGGCTCAAGGAGTCTCACCCTTTCCCCAGCTGGGGGGAGTTTGTCTACCTGGCCACAGGCAGGGACTCTAATTGGCTCAAGGGAGCCCTGTCTCTGAGTCTGGCTGTGTGGCTTTGAAGTCCCAGAACCCCACGGTTTTCCAGCCAGATGGTAGGGAATGAACCTGGGCCTGCGCTTTGACCTGAGAAAGCTATTGCTCTTGCGTCTGCTGCTGCCCTCCCGATACCGTGAGCACTGCCCCAGCGGCCTGATTTCCTGCTGCCTCCCTTCTCTTCGCAGACCCCAAAGCCAGGGCTAGGCTCCCTGTCCCCACTCCCACTTCATCAGCAGTGTGTGTTCCTGCCCTGTTAAAGCCCAGGCCCCTCTGCTGCTGTGACGCCTCACACCCTCCAGCCCGTCACCCTCACACCGGGTGGGCAGCGCTCGTGAATGCCCACGTGGCATTGTGACACGGTCGTCGTCCAAGGCGGCCTAGGCAAGATGACCCTCCGTTAACCTCAAATCTCATTCCCTTGTTTACACTCTGTTTTACATGCGGGTCACTAGGGTATTTATTCTCTCCTACCCCTATTCTCTGTGCAGCCTTAATCATGGCTTTCTTTTTGAGCTCAGAGAAAGAGTTCCCATTTCCCTGTTCAAACTAATATTCGTGCCAATCTTTTATACCTTGTATATAAAGTCACCTTGGGTCACTCGTGTTTAAGATCTCATTACTTCAGCTTCATACGGTACAAAGAGCAGTCTTCCCCTTTTCTCTCTCACCCTCAGGATTCTTGCACCTTAGAGCTGACTCTTGCAGGCAGTTTCCATAGATCTGCCGTCTTGTCTCTGCCACTGCCTCTCTCTTGTCCCCACATCTACCCAGCTTCCTGTCCCTGTGGCCCTTCTGATTTCATTTTAATAAAAGCAGCTGTTACCCCCACATCTGTTGTTAACCCCTTATTTCACTTCCTGCAGAGCAGGCCTCCAAGTTCTGGGACAGATGTTCCCTGGTGAGCTGGGGAGTCCTTCCTGCAGCCTCCCCCAGCCTCCTGCCTGCCTCGGCTGTGGGCCCACTCTGCCTGCCTGAGCTCATCAATGCTTAATGAGATGTGGCGTTTATTCCTCTCTTCCCTCCCCCAGGGGACAAAGGGTAGGCAGGAATGCTTAGGTTTCGATTCTGCTTTTATCAGCCACTCTGAAGACTAAAGCCAAGAGGAGGAGAAACCAGTCCGGCTTCTACTCCACCCATTTTGCACACATTTGCAGCAAATTCTTTTCCTGAGCCTTGGGTGATGACACCAAAGGTGCTTGAGCCGCAGCTCCTTAGTATCGTGGCTTCTACACTCTGATCAAAATCCTGTGTCCGTGAGGAAAGCCGCCCTCCTTTCCTCCCAGGTTTCAGGAAGCACAGAGGGGAGTCTGGAGGAGGGGACAGTCTATACAGATACCTGTCCTGACATCTGAACTCCCAAGCAGCTCCTATTGGGCGGGCGCACACAAGTTTGCCCAGTGCAGCCCATCTCCCTGCACTCTGTTCCATTCTGTCACTCAGGACCTGTCTTGCTGTCACATTCAATCTCAGTCACATCCTCTCTCCCCTTAACATGTCACAGCAAAGACTTCAAGTACCGCCTCGCTCTGGGTGACAGTGACACGTACCAGTGGATCTGAGTTTCTACACATGATCAGTCATCATTAAAAGTCTCACACTCACCAAATGGCTCCAACACTATCCCACTGTGGTGCCCCCCCCCCCCCACAATCACATGATCTCAGCTGCAGGCACCACATGTAGAAAAGTCACAGCAGCTACCGTAATTGCTGGGATATTTACATACACTTACTCCTCACAACAACTCTACAAAGGTAAGCAATCACCATTTTTGTTTAACAGATGATGAAACTGTGATTCAGAGGATTAGATAACTACCCAATGCTACACAGCTGGTAAGGGGCAAAAAGTCTTTAAACTCAGGCCCATCTGCTCAGATTATATTCCCTTGCATTTTTCTCTTCTCTGAAGCATTTCCACTTCCTTCACCCCACACTCTCATGCCACTCTCTTCTTCCAGGCTCACCCGACTCAACTCTAGTGATGGTCCCTGATGAGCTTCAGTTCATCAAGTCTTTTCCTAACTGTTGATGCCCAATCTGAGATACAAACACTTAGCTCCAATGGTTGGGGCTATATACCAGTGCAACCTCTTCGGAGGACAATTTGGCAACATCAGAAATATAAGTGTGGGGTGCCAGGACAATGCAATGGGGGAAAGAGTAGTCTTTTCAACAAATGGTGCTGGGACAACTGGATATCCACATACAAAAGAATGAAGTCGGACCCCTACCTCACACCATAAACAAAAATTAAAACAGATCATAAACCTAGACATAAGAGCTAAAACTATAAAACTCTTAGAAGAAGCACAGATATAAATTTTCATGACTTTGGATTAAGCAATGGTTTCTTTAGACACTGAAAGCACAAGCCACAAAAGAAAAAGTATTGATAGATAAATTGAACTTCATCAAAATTCAAAACTGTGCTTCAAAGGACACTTTCAAGAAAATAAAAAGACAACCCACAAAATGGGAGAAGATATTTTCAAACCATATATCTGACAAGGGATTTATATCTACAATGTATAAAGAACTCTTACGGGGCTTCCCTGGTGGCACAGTGGTTAAGAATCCGCCTGCCAATGCAGGGGACACTTGTTTGAGCCCTGGTCCGGGAAGATTCCACATGCCCAGAGCAACTAAGCCCGTGGGCCACAACTACTGAAGCCCACATGCCTAGAGCCCATGCTCCGCAACGAGAGAAGCCACCACAATGAGAAGCCCATGCACCGCAACAAAGAGTAGCCCCCACTCGCCCTAACTAGAGAAAGCCGGTGCTCGGCAACAAAAACCCAACACAGAGAGGGAGGGAGAGAGGGAGGGAGATGGGGGGAGAGAGGGAGGGAGAGGGAGGGAGGGAGGGAGAGAGGGAGTGAGAGGGAGGGAGGGAGGGAGAGAGGGAGGGAGAGGGAGGGAGAGAGGGAGGCAGAGGGAGGGAGAGGGAGGCAGAGGGAGGGAGAGGGAGGGAGAGAGGGAGGGAGAGAGGAAGGGAGGGAGGGAGGGAGGAAGAAATTTTTAAAAAAAACAACTCTTACAACTCAAAAATAAAAAGCCCAACTAAATGGGCAAAGAATTTGAAAAGCCATTTCTCCAAAGAAGATATACAGATGGCTAATAAGCACATGAAATGATGCTCAACATCATTAGTCATTAACAAAATGCAAGTCAAAATCATGAGATACCACTTCACTCCCGCTAGGATGGCTAAAGTAAAATAGGTAATAACAAGTGGTGAGGATGTGGAGAAATTACAAGTCATATATTTCTAGGGAGCTTGTAAAATAGTGGAGCCACTTTGGAAAACAATTTGGCAGTTCCTCAAAATTTTAAATATAGAGTTACCATATGAGCCAGCAATTTCACTCCTAGGTATATACCCAAGAAAATTGAAAGCATATGTCCACACAAAAATCTGTACATAAATGTTCATAGCATCATGATTCATAGTAGCCAAAAAGTGGAAGTAATCCAAATGTTCATCAACTGATGAATAGATAAACAAAAGGTGATATATCCATACAATGGAATATTATTCAGTCATCGAAATGAAGTACTGGTATATGCTACGACATGGAAGAACCTTGAAAACATTATGCTAAGTGAAAGCCAAATACAAAAGGTCATATATTGTATGATTTCATTTATATGAAATGTCCGGAACAGAAAGTAGATTAGTGGTTGCCAGGGCCTGGGGAAAGGGGAGAATGGAAAGTGGCTGCTCATGGATATGGGGTTTCTTTGGGGGATGCTGAAAATATTAATTAAATAGTGGTGATGGCTGCACAACTCTGTGAATATAGTAAAAAACCACCTGATTGTACAACTTAAAAGGGTGAATTTTATGGTATGTGAATTATATTTATTTTTTTTAATGTAAGCATACATACCCAGTAAGGAATTTTTCCTGTGGAGACACCTGGATAAGGGAGCAAAGAGCTCTGGAGTGTTTGTTGCAGTATTATTTGTAACGGTGATGATCTTAGAAGGGCAGCCACACAATGGTACATTATGCAGCCAACAGAAATGATGAGCTAGATCTGAGTGCAATGATGTGAAAAGCTGTCAGTGGTACATGTTGTTTGGAAAGATACACAAGAAATGTGGCAGTGGTCACCTTTGGGGAGGAGGAAGTATCTTTCTGTGCTGTTCTTACAGTGAGCTTATACTAGTCCTATGAAAAGGAAAGCCAACTCATGCTATGGCTCTAGAACTGAGGTGTGAACATCATGGAGGAGTGGCGTGTCCCTTGTTCTACAGCAGTGCTGCTGGGATTAGGCACCACAAGCTGTTCCTGGTCGGTCCGCTACTGGGACACATGCCGAAATTGAGAGCAAGCATTTAGAAACTCACAGCCAGCAGTTTTACCCCTGAATCTAATAAAATATTGAGTTTATATTTTATGTCTTTTCATTTCATTTTTCTAATAACTAGTTTTTATTGTATTTCACGAAAATATAAGTCCATAACAGATGGGAAATTTTAAGATGTCACCCTTCATTACAGACAGTTTGAGAAGAACTGTTCTACAGGGAATACTTTTAGTCATGTGACATAAGAATGCATCAGCAGGGACTTCCCTGGTGGCGCAGTGGTTAAGAATCCGCCTGCCAATGCAGGGGACATGGGTTTGAGACCCGGTCCGGGAAGATCCCATATGCCGCGGAGCAACTAAGCCCGTGCACCACAACTACTGAGCCTGTGCTCTAGAGCCCGCGAGCCACAACTACTGAAGCCTGCGTGCCACAACTGCTGAAGCCCGTGCACCTAGAGCCCGTGCTCCACAGCAAGAGAAGCCACAGCAATGAGAAGCCTGCACACCGCAACGAAGAGTAGCCCCCGCTCACCACAACTACAGAAAGCCCGCGTGCAGCAACAAAGACCAATGCAGCCAAAAATAAATAAATAAATAAATTTATTAAAAAAAAAAAAAAGAATCCGCCTGCCAATGCAGGGGACACGGGTTTGAGCCCTGGTCCAGGAAGAGCCCACATGCTGTGGAGCAACTAAGCCTGTGCACCATAACTACTGAGCCTGCACTCTAGAGCCCATGAGCCACAACTACTGAGCCTGTGCACCACAACTACTGAAGCCCGCACGCCTAGGGCCTGTGCTCCACAGCAAGAGAAGCCACTGCAATGAGAAGACCACACACCGCAACAGAGTAGTTCTCGCTCGCTGCAACTAGAGAAAGCCCGCATACAGTAAGGGAGACCCAACGCAGCCAAAAATAAATAAATAACTTTATTTAAAAAAAAAAAAAAAAAAGAATGCATTAGCACTGGGGTTTCTGGGGGGTTTTAAAAAATATTTATTTATTTATGTATTTGGTTGCTCCGGGTCTTAGTGTGGCAGTTGCTCAGTTGCTGCTTGTGGGCTCCTTAGTTGTGGCATGCAAACTCTTAGTTGCAGCATGCATGTGGGATCTAATACCCTGAGCAGGGATCAAACCCAGTCCCCCTGCACTGGGAGCCCAGAGTCTTAACCACTGAGTCACCAGGGAAGTCCCACATTGGTACTGTTGAATTAAACCAGAGGGACTGAATGGAGTAGCTGAGATCACACTATACATGCAATTTTAGAGTCTGCTTTGTTCATTTAGCTGTGAAAAACATTCTCTATGTCTTAAAAATTTCTTCAAAAACGTTATTAATGTCTATAAATAGCCCATATAGTTCATGTATTTAACATTCCCATAATACTGGACAGTTTTCCATTTTCATTAATTTATATAATTCTGCAATGGATATCTCTGGGTATAAGATCTTTATTTACATTTCTAATTATCTCCTTAGAATACTAGGACAGGAATTACTAGATCAAAGAGCATGAAATTTTAAAAAATTAGGTTTTTCCAGATTATAATACATATTCATTGTAGAAAATTTAGAAAATATTTAAAAAGCAAAAAAAGGTTAAAATAATTCATGATACCATCACCAAACGATAGCTACTTGTAACATTTTGATATATTTTCTTCTAATCATATTTGTAATTAGAATCACACTATGCATCTTATTTTGTAACTTGCTTTTTCCATTTAACACTGTAAACAATTCACCATATTAAATGGGATATACTATAATTTACTTAATCCATCCACTGTAAAATAACCATCTATACTTAATCTATCCACTATAAAATAACCATCTAGAGGGTTAAGTTTTGATATATAGAAGAATGTTATGTTGCAAATCCCTTGAAGGGGGCTCTGTTGGCATTGTTCTCTCTGGGTCTCTTTTTTTTTTTTTTGGCCAAGCCATGCGGCAAGCAGGATCTTAGTTCCCTGACCAGGGATCGAATCTGTGCCCCCTGCAGGGGAAGCCAGAGTCTTAACCACTGGACTGCCAGGGAAGTCCTGAGTCTTTTCCTTAAAGGAACTGATCCTATCTTCCTCCAAATGACTGGTGGGATTAATGGTTAGCAGAATCTGCCTCCCCCTGACCAGGACACTGGGCTCAAGGCTATAGAATAGACACAGACTCCCTTCCCTTCTGCAATCGGAATTTGAATTCTGAGGGCGGCACCCAGGAAGGAAAGCCAGTTGAAGCTGAGTCACCAGCTGGCAGCACCCTGGAGAGACAGCCACCAGTTTCTGGCACTGAGATCCCTAGAGGGGTCAGCGTGTCATCTTTCCCAGGTCAAGTCATCTCACTCCTTACAGCCCTGAGTGCTATCAGCGTCTCCCAACAGATCCCTGCTTGCTGAAATTCCTCAGCGTCATGTTTTATTATTTACAAAGATTCCTTCCTGATTCATCTTTGTACCTAAATCTTTGTGCCTGGGTTTATTTCCTTGGACTATACTCCTAGAAGGGAAGTTGCTGTGTCAAAGGGTAGGCACCTTTTAAAGGCACTTTTTGCATATGACCTAATGTCCTCCAGAAAATCTGTATCAATTAACAAAGAAAGAGGGCACAGAAGGTGAGAGAAAACTGGTACACCCTATGGGGCCAGTACTCCTTGATCCGGAATGAAGCCCAGCCTGACTCTTGCAAATCAACACAAATCTGCCCTCGTGGGGCTTGTGAAACCTCTCAGTTGCCTTCCTACCACTGCCAGTGTAGCATAAGAAGGCCCCTTCCTCTGCAAGGAACACACATTTAAAAAATACAGATTGCCAAATGCAATGTGGTACCCTGGACTGAATCTTGGGACAGGAAAAAGGACACCAATGGGAAAACTGGTGAAAATGAATAAAGTCTAGAGTTTAGTTAATAATAATATGTTAATATTGGTTTCTTAGTTTTGACAAATGTACCACAACAATGTAAGATGTTAACCTTAGGGATATACAGGAACTCTCTGTACTGTTTTTGCAACTTTTCTGTAAATTTAAAACTATTCCAAAATTAAAAGTTTATTTAAAACTCTATTACACCAATTTATAGTCCCACTAAGAGGGCATAGAACTGTTAGTCTTACCACGACCTTGCCGACAGCAAGTATTTTTAAAAATTCAGTCCTTCAACAAATATTTATTAAGTGCCGTCTCTGTGCCAGGCACTATCCTAGGTACTTGGGATCCGTCATTAAACAAAGCAGACATAGATTGATGCCCTCATAGTGTTGACATTGCAAAGAAAGACAGATACTTTAGTATGTTAGAAGTAACAAGCGCTTTGAACAACAAGGATTTACTGTATAGCACAAGGAACTATATTCAATAGCTTTTAATAAACTATAATGGAAAAGAATTGAAAAAAGAACATAGATATATACATATATAACCGAGTCACTTTGCTGAAACTAACACAATATTGTAAATCAACTATACTTCAATTGAAAAAAAAAAGAAGTAGGGACTTCCCTGGTGGCGCAGTGGTTAAGAATCCGCCTGCCAATGCAGGGGACACAGGTTCGAGCCCTGGTCTGGGAAGATCTCACATGTCACAGAGCAACTAAGCCTGTGCACCACAACTACTGAGCCTGTGCTCTAGAGCCCGCGAGCCACAACTACTGAGCCCGTGTGCCACAGCTGTTGAACCCCGCACACCTAGAGCCCGTGCTCCGCAACAAGAGAAGCCACCACAATGAGAAGCCCACACACTGCAACTAAAAGTAACCCCTGCTCGCCACAACTAGAGAAAGCCTGTGCGCAGCAATGAAGACCCAATGCAGCCAAAAATAAAGAAATTTAAAGAAAAAAAAAGAAGTAATAAGCACTTTGGAAAAAGCAGAATAAGGGACAGCACGGGTGAAGGAGAGGAATAAGGGGTGTGTTACGATTTTCAGTAGGGTGATCAGGAGAGGCTTCACTGAGGAGGAGACATCTCGGCAATGACTTGAAGGAGGTGAAGAGGTAAGCCATGTGGATATCTGCAGAAAAGGTTTGAGAGATAAGGTGGAAGGACAGATCGTGTATGGCCTTGTTGGGGTTACACAAGATGTGGCAGAGACCACTAAACGCTCACCCAAAACCCCAATTACTCTGCTACATTCCCCAGCCCCTTGCAGCTAGACAGGACTATATGAACAGTTTGGACCAACGAAATGTGAGAGGAAGTGTAGTGTGTCACTTTCAGGTTCACAGGCGACAAAAATCCCACATGTGATTTTCTGGTCTTTCTTTCCCTCATTGGTATCTGTGGTCCAGAGAGTGCAGCTACAAGGTGGTAGAGCCTCCACCAGCCTGGGTCACTACTGAGTGACTACACGGAGCAGAACCTCCCCTTACTATCCTATGTGTGACAAGTGTCATGAGCTGAGTCACCAGCTGGTGGCACCCTGGAGAGACAGCCAGGCACTGTCTGCCACTGAGACTTACTATCTTCAGCTACTGAGATTTGGGGGGTGGTCATCACCGCAGCACAACTTAGCCCATCTGGCCTGATACAGAAGGACTTGGCTTTGACTCTGTGTTAACCGAATCCATTGTTCGTTTGAAAACTACAAGCGTCATTGTTTAGTTTTCATTTTTTGATAATTACTGAATATAGCAGATTATATTTTCTAAGATGGCCATAACAAACTCTCCCAGCCCCCATGCTCTCCTTATCATGGCATTGGCACTCCTCCCATTGAGAGTTGGCATCTATGTTCCCTTCCCTTGA
Source organism: Balaenoptera ricei (assembly GCF_028023285.1). NCBI lineage: Eukaryota > Metazoa > Chordata > Mammalia > Artiodactyla > Balaenopteridae > Balaenoptera > Balaenoptera ricei. Next base: position 114,100,003 of record NC_082639.1, on the reverse strand, counting down.
ATCCGGGCAGGCCTAGAACTACACTGAAAGTGAGGCTCTGGGACCTCTAAAGCTAGTCACAAATGACATGGCTTCCGTGAAGTCCTGTTGGAACATTTGTTCTTGGTAGGCTACTGCCATGCTGTGAGGAAGCCAAGGTGACACAGAGGAGTCAAGTGTAGGTTCCAGGTGACGTTCCCAGCTGAGGTCCTAGCTGACAACTAAACATGTGAGGAAGCCTTTGGGAGGACTCCAGCCACTGTCTGTCTGCAACCCCATGAGTGACCCTAAGACAGAACTGCTTGGCTGAGCTCAGGCAAGCCCAGAACCATAATGATAATGATGACGGTGATGATGGTGATGATTGTGATGATGATGATGTTTTAAGCCACTACGTTTTTTTTTTTTTTTAATAAATTTATTTATTTTATTTATTTATTTTTGGCTGTGTTGGGTCTTTGTTGTGTGGGCTTTCTCTAGTTGCAGTGAGCGGGGGCTACTCTTCGTTGCGGTGCGCTGGCTTCTCATTGCAGTGGCTTCTCTTGTTGCGGAGCACAGGCTCTAGGCACGTGGGCTTCAGTAGTTGTGGCATGCAGGCTCACTAGTTGTGGCTCACGGGCTCTAGAACGCAGGCTCAGTAGTTGTGGTGCACGGGCTTAGTTGCTCTGTGGCATGTGGGATCTTCCCGGACCAGGGTGCAAACCCATGTCCCCTGCATTGGCAGGTGGATTCTTAACCACTGCGCCACCAGGAAGTCCCCTAAGCCACTAAGTTGTAGGGTGGTTTGTTACATAGCAATAGATAACTGGAAGAGTGAGGCTGAATACTTTCACTATTCTTACCTAATATATTGAAGTCTTTTTACACCAACATGCCACTCCTTACCAAGCCTGGCTTTTCTCTTTCCAGATAAATATGTGAAAAAGGGTGAGACAATGGATGGAACTACCGGAGATGTCCCTCAAAATGGACTCAGAACAAAAATGTTCTGGGAATAGCTGTTCAGTTAACACACATAGGTATTCAATAAATATTTGTTAAATGAATGAATGATCCTATCCATGGGGGGTGGGGAGATGGGAGATGTTGGTCAAAGGGTACAGACCTCTAGTTATAAGAGGAATAAATTCTGGGATCTAATGTACAGCATGGTGACTACAGTTAACAATACTGTATTCTATACTTGAAAGTTGCTAACTGTTCTCACCACATACACACACACACACACACACACACACACACGATAATTATGTGAGGTTTATGGAGGTGTTAACTAACCCTGTTGTGGTAATCATTTTGCAATACATACATGTATCAAATCATCACATTGTACACCTTAAATTTATACAATGTTATATGTCAATTATATCTTAATAAAGACAGAAAAATAATAATAATGCTGTCCAAACTAACACAACATTGTAAAACAACTATACCCCAATAAAAATAAATAAAATAAAATAAAATAAAATAATAATGCTGTCCACATTTCTGCATCTTGTTTAAATATATTATAATCAACTTAATTAAATGCTTTCATGAAATTCAGATGCATTATACAACATTCCCCAGAAATACCAATCTATTAAATAATTTTATTATAAAAGGCTTACAGCAAGGTTTTACTTTTCTCTTCTCTTCAGTTTCCTTTTCATTAAACAAATAAAATAATGTATATTGTATCTCAATGTAAAAGACTCAAGTAATAGATATGAAGGTAAGCTAAAACATATCTGCAACCTATTTTCCCCAGAGGAAAGGTTTATTGATAGTTTGCTATGGATCCCTCCAGACCTTCTTTCTATATATTATTTGCATTTATGTATATGAACTTTTTGTGGCAGAATGTATTTTCCAAAAATGGCCATGACAACATTTCCCATCCCACATGCTCTTCCAAAACCTTACCACACCCCCTCAGGTGGAGGCTCTGTCCTCTATCCCACAGCCTGGGCAGGCCTCTGGGCCTGTCTCACTAAGGTGTGACAAAAGTGGTGCTATGGGCTTCCCTGGTGGCACAGTGGTTGAGAATCTGCCTGCCAATGCAGGGGACACGGGTTCAAGCCCTGGCCTGGGAAGATCCCACATGCCGCGGAGCAACTGGGCCCGTGAGCCACAACTGCTGAGCCTGCGCGTCTGGAGCCTGTGCTCCGCAACAAGAGAGGCCGCGATAATGAGAGGCCCGCGCACCGCGATGAAGAGCGGCCCCCACTTGCCGCAACTAGAGAAAGCCCTCGCACAGAAACGAAGACCTAACACAGCCAAAAATAAATAAATAAATAAATAAATAAACCCAAAGTTTAAAAAAAAAAAAAAAAGCTACAGAAGTTGTTTAAAAAAAAAAAAAAAAAAGTGGTGCTAGGTGACACCCAAGGCTTGTCATAAGAAGCAATACTGATTCCCCTTGGCTGTTTGTGTTAGGACACATACTTCTAGAGCCGTAAGCCACGTTGTAAGAAGTCTGGCTACCCTGAAGCCCCCATGCTGGAGAGACCACAAAGATAGACTACAGAGGGAATAGATCATAGCTTTTCCGGACCCCTGCTTGAGTGTTCCCACCCTGCTTGAGTGTTCCCACCCCATGTGCCAGACATGTGAGGAAGCTTTCACCTTAACCCCTATCAGAGTGTGACAGTGTGAGACCCTGCATGGAAAAGCCACTAACCATTAATTAATATACATATACCTATGTATATTATGCTTACTTGCATAAATGACCTACTATTATATAGATTGCTCTGAGACTTGCTTTTTTCACTGAGTAATTTCTGAGACTCATGTGGGTCAGTGGGCTCAGATCCATTCCATGTTTTGTAAGGCTGTGCAGCATTCCATAGCATAGATATTCCATAACAGGGCATAGAAGATTTTCAAACATCTTTTAGCTGTGGCCTGCCTCTTCAAAGGAAAAGTATTCTTGGAAGCCCACTGTTTAAAACAAGTGAAACAAGCTGCTGGGTCCCAGGCAGAGCCTCTCCTCACTACACTCCATGGAGGGAGGGGCCCTTCCTTGAAAGAACTCCTAACTTTTGATGCCACATTTAAAAATCACTCACCTTGGGACTTCCCTGGCAGTCCAGGGGTTAAGACTCCACCCTTCCAATGCAGGGGGCACTGGTTCGATCTCTGGTGGGGGAATTAAGATCCCACAAGCTGCGCTTGCATGGCCAAAAAATAAAAAATTCACTCACCTCATAGAGGGTCCAACAGTAGGTCACAGCAGTGCTTCTTGTCTGTGTTTTATTCTTTTCCTCTTTTTTTAAGGTATAATTGGTATATAACATTATATTAGGTTCAGGTGTACAACATAATGATGATTCTGTATTTGTATATATTGTGAAATGACCAGCACAATCCATCACCACACGTAGTTCCAATTTTTTTTTTCTTGTGATAAGCGCGTCTCAGTCTTGAATGTACATTCGAATCACCTCTGAATCTTTTTTTTTTTTTGTAAAGACCACTCTTTATTTTTTTTTTTTTAACTTTTGGGTTTTATTTATTTATTTATTTATGGCTGTGTTGGGTCTTCGTTTCTGTGCGAGGGCTTTCTCTAGTTGCGGCAAGTGGGGGCCGCTCTTCATCGCGATGCGCGGGCCTCTCATTATCGCGGCCTCTCTTGTTGCGGGGCACAGGCTCCAGAAGCGCAGGCTCAGTAATTGTGGCTCACGGGCCTAGTTGCTCCACGGCATGTGGAATCTTCCCGAACCAGGGCTCGAACCCGTGTCCCCTGCATTGGCAGGCAGATTCTCAACCACTGCGCCACCAGGGAAGCCCACCTCTGAATCTTGTTAAATGCAAGTTGTGGGACTTCCCTGGTGGTCCGGTGTTTAAGACCCCACGCTCCCAGTGGAGGGGCCATGGGTTCGATCCCTGGTTGGAGAACTAAGACCCCGCATGCCGCACGGAGGGGCCAAAAAAAAAAAAAAGGTAAAAAAAAAAAAAAAAACGCAAGTTGTGATGAGTAGGTCTGGAGTGGGTCGAGATTCTCAGCAGTTCTGACCATCTCCCAGGTGATGCCTGTGCCCACTTGAGTGGTCAGGGATTAGCAAACCCCAGCTAGCTCCTGATGACCCCTGCTTTCCTCTCTCACCTTCCAAAATGGTGGTGGGGGTTATCTTTCCCTCCTCCTTTTTATTATTAATTTATTTATTTATTTTGGCTGTGAGGCATGTGGGGTCTTAGTTCCCCAAACAGGGATCGAACCTGAGCCCCCTGCAGTGGGAGCACGGAGTCTTAACCACTGGACTGCCAAGGAAGTCTTTCCCTAAAGATTGGAAGCTCCTATTTTCACCTCCAGTCTTTGGCTCCCTTTCTATTCTCCAGAATTCCTCACAGATCGGGGGCCATGCCACCACAACCATCTGTGCAAGTTCCCTCTGCGCCGCTGCGCTGCTGAACTTCACGGCGTGGAGACAGGAAGTTGCTGAACGAATGGGCTGTAGATTTGATTCTCACCTTTCCAGAACTTCAGTTCTCTCATTTCCACTTTAAATATCTGTTTTAGGAGAGAAATGGGTAGAAAACAGGAGTTGGGAATTGTGTTCCCTCTGTCATCTGTCACCATTACTCAGCCTGCTCCAGCAGAGGACCCTTTTTTGGCCCTTTCTCAACACTTTTGCTCCAGACATGACCTTCCCCCACCCCGTGCCATGAGAGAAAGAGAGAAACCTCTAAGATGGTCCACAAACCTCTACCAGGCTTTGAGCATCCTGTTACTATACCAACAGATTTGCACCACTCTGGAATCTGGCCTTGGTTACATGTGACCCTCTCCTTCTGTAGGGGATGGAAGGAGAGGGCCTTTGTGGCAAGGCACCATACATACGTTATTTACATTAACTACTGTAATCTCTGCAGTACTTTATGAGTATCACCCTCACGTTATCACTGAGGAAACTGAGGCTCAGTGACTCACCTAAGGTCACACCGCTAGAAATGACTGAGCTGGGATTGGATCTCAGACCTGCCTGACTCAGCATTTTCCCCAGGTTTTCTCTAAACCTGAGCAATTCTGAGCTCCCTGTGTGACCATGCTGGGTCTCTGAGTGCCCTTTTCTCCCTCATTGGCACTTTCAGTCCTGAATTCATGAGGATACAGTCCCAACTACGCCCTGGGGTCTCCCTTCCGTGTGGAGTCCTGGGCCCCTCCAGCATTCCTGTAACCAGGTCGTCAGGGTTCTCTTCTTTGGCAACAGTGAAACCATTTTGTCCCTGACCCGACTGGGCACAGACAGGCTTGGGTTGGAATCCCACAGCCACCTGTTGCGTGAATACAAACACGTTCCTTCACCTCTCTGAGCTTCGGTTTCATCATCTGTAACATGAGGATGATAGCTCTATGTCAGATGGGCTATTGGAGGATGAGAAGAGTGTCTCTAATGCCTTTCAGAGTGCCTGGCATCAGGCAGGAATGAAAACAAAACAAGCTTGTACCTTTTTTATCCTCAATTTTTTAACTTTCTCATGGATCAGGACTAAGGTGGCCTCTCATTGGCCCCTGCGTCTTCGCAGCAACAAAGCCCTCCAGGGGCAAGTCAGGAGTGTGTGAGATGGAGCAATTTCCTAGCTCTTACTGAGAGCAGGAGGGGGCTGAAGCACACCCCGCTCCCTGTGGAATTTGGGGACCATGCCAGGACAGACCACAAGCAGTTATTAACCAGTATGTGTAACATGGGTGAGTGGAGAGCGATGGGAGAACCAGAGTTTGGCGAGACACCAGTGGGCAGGCTGGCACTCCGCACGGGGAGCTGGGTATGGACCACCACGGTGCCCACCCCTCATCACTTCCCCAGCTCCCTGTCACAGGTGCTCAGTAAAACTTGTTGAATGAAGACGCTCTTTGGGGATAGGGGCTGAGCCAATGGGGGAAGTGACAGAAGAATGGTGATGGCCCTGTGTCGACACTGTATGAAGGCCTGAGCTGCTTCCTGATAGACCTGTTAGAGGTGTGGTTGGGTGGGTGACAGAGCTCAAAGGAGAAACAATAGAGTCGTTCCTATTGATGGTTACTTCTGTCAAACTCCAGCCAACTTGAAAATAAATTTAAAGTAATAGAATAAAAATAATGATATACCGTGGGGAACTTCAGCTTTGAGAACACTGAAACTTCCAGGTTGAGTGAGGGATCCCGCCGCCAGGCTGCCTCTCCTCTGCAGAGCCTCCGTCTGACTGGGAGGCCAGTGCAGGTTCCAGCCAGCCTCTCCTCGCATTCCAACTCCTGCCAAGCTTCTACCCTCCAGCCTTTGCAGTTCTGCAGAAGCTCCTACCTTTTAGTGGATGGGGCAAATCCTTGACCCCTTCTATCACCTGATTAAAAATGCTTGACCTGGTCTTTTGTCCCCTACCTCCCGTCCCCACCCCCAACAGCCCTCAACAGATAGTCTGGAGCTTCCCTGGTGGCACAGTGGTTAAGAAACCACCTACCAATGCAGGGGACACAGGTTCGAGCCCTGTCCGGGAAGATCCTACATGCCGTGGAGCAACTAAGCCCGCGCGCCACAACTACTGAGCCTGCGCTCTAGAGCCTGGGAGCCACAACTACTGAAGTCCGTGTGCCACAACTACTGAAGCCCGTGCACCTAGAGCCTGTGTTCTGCAACAGGAGAAGCCACCACAATGAGAAGCCCGCGCACCGCAACAAAGAGTAGCCTCCGCTCGTCGCAGCTAGAGAAAGCCTGTGCGCAGCAACGAAGACCCAACACAGCCAAAAATAAATTAATTAATTAAAAAAAAAAAAAAGAGAGATAGTCTGATGAGTACCTCACAGGCAAGCACACACACAATCATAGCATCCTGGAGAAGGACCATACACACACTCATTAACACGTGGAGTGACAAGTACATCTCTCCTCTGTAACCATCATGAGGAGGATGGGAGAGGGAGCCTTGAGCTTTGTCCACCCTGTTCCTTTACTGTCTCCCTGCCTCCCCTGCCCCCTACAAACGGTGCCAGGGCCCCCTCCTATGCCGCCAGGTACACAGCCTCTGGTTGCTTAGCAACGGCGTGCCTCCTCTCCCTACCTCAGCAACCTCCCCTTGTAGCTCTAGTAGCAGCCACAGCAGGGAGGGCCAGGCTGGACCTGCCAGGAGTTGCTGCTGCTGCTGAAAGGGAATGTGTGGGAACAAGCCCCCAAATAGGCCCAGGTGTGAAACCCAAGGTTCTTTTTTAACACACAGGTCCCACACTGACTCTCGGAAAGTCCTGCCACCCTCCCCTGCCCCTAGCTTCCGCCAAGCTGCTGGTTCCCCCTCCCACACTGGACATCTCACTCCACTGCTGTGCTTTCTCTGCCCTGGGTCTCTGGATCTGCCCCATGTGGTCCGTTCCCCTCTTGAGGCTCAAGGCCCCTTGTCGTTTGTCATCCTATAACTCCACATCCACGTGTGTTTGTCTCTGGGGTCTCAGTGGCTGTCCTAGGCTCTCTTTCAGCCCCTCCTGCTCAGACTGAGTAACTAACTGCCTGTCTCCCCTTCACTAACACCAATCCCCTCACTCCCCACCTCCAAAGACTGGTCGCTGGGATGACCCCATGTTGCCCCAGCAACCATGACCACACCCCTTGTTACCACCTTTCCAGGAAAGGTCTGTGGTGGGAGGGGCTTCACCGAAATGGCCCCCAGGGGAATCCTGCTTTCTGCACTCAGCCTGCCCTGGGCTTCAGTTTCAATGGAAACTAACACTGGACTTCTGGCCAACTAGAAGAAGACCAGGTCCAGAAAAGAAAGAAAGTCCTCCCTGCTGCCTTCCCTCCATCCGATCAGCTACAATGTCAGAGTCCCCAGGAGAAGCTCCTGAAGAGGCTCAGCGCCTGCAGTGGGCAGGAACCTGCCCCACCCAGAACAGTGCTGCCCAGCCCCCAGCTGATAGAGTGCCCTCCCAGGGCATGGTGTCCATCTCCCTGTCTGTTTCCACCTGACCTGACCTCTTTACCTACACTCCCTGCCACCCCACCTCCCTCAGTCCCTTAGGCTTGGGTTTGACAATATTCCCTGTGGGTTAAGAACCAGGACTAGGGAGCAGTCGGCAAAGAGATGGCTGAGAGGAAATACTTTCAGAGTAAAGGGAGACGGGGTGGAGCCCAGGCACGGCAGGGTTGGAGGGATGCTGAAATGAGAGCATGAGGGAGATTTAGGGAGGGAGGCCTGGATTCTGCCTTCTAGCAGAGGAAGCCAGCAAACAGCAGATGGAACTTTCAGGCAGGAGGCTGGACTGAGTGACCTCACCCAAACCCTGTGGTCTGCTGCTTTTGCAACCTGGCGAGTCTCCCAGCTCTCCTGGGTCCCCAAGTAGGAGAGCTTTTTATAGTTCACTACCCAACTTGGGTTTGAATAATTAAACAAGATGGACAGAAATAGTAGCCGGACAGCTAAGGCGGGTTATTTTGGGGTTTTCTGGAACACAGAGTGCTCCTGGGCGGCACCCTACCCCTGCAGGGGGTGGAGCCAGCATGAAGGCCGATGGGAGATTCCTGTGGGGGAAACCCACCCGCACCCCCCAGGGTTCCTTGGGTTGACAGGTTTGCTCTCAGCCAGAGGAGGGTCTCACCACATCTTCCTGGTCTTCAAGGAAGGAGAGGGCTCCCACTGCCTTCTGCTCATAGCTCCTCCCCTGGCAGGAAGTCCCTTCTGTTGTCTGTCAGCCCTTCTACTTCAGAGATGGTGACAGATATTGAAAATCAGATCGATAAGCAGCTTCAAGACAGGCTGAACCAGGACAAGGTGGCTACTGCTCCTCTGGCCAAGGAGCTGGAATCAGGTGATAGGAGGTCTTGTGTCCCCCTCGCCCTCCACTATAACTGTTGGAAAGCTGTGGAGGGAATCAGGGTTGGAGTGGGGGATGGGAGGCAGAGATGGGGAGACGAATTGATGGGGGGACAGACTAGGCTCCAGGGAAGAAAAGGCCAAAGATGGATTAGTGTTGGGGCTGAGAACCTCTGAAGGGGCAAGAAGCTCTCTTCTCCTAGCTCCCTAGTGTCCTGTGTTCCTGGCAGATGCCCAGCCTGGATTTGCTGGGACAGGGTTCTAGCAGCTGGGGATGGGGAGAGGTGGGGAGGGCCCCTTCAGGTCTGCATTGCAGACCAATCATTTGTGGCTTGTTTGCATAATACTTTTGGTTCAACCGCAGAGATTAGGGCCTCACCCCAACTCTACCTTGAGGCTCTACCACAGAGCTTAAAACCTGGGGCCAGAGGGGGCACTTGTAATGTTTTCTCCCTTTGGTAACAAGGGGTGGGTTTGGAGGTCAGATTTCAGGAAATACTGAAATACTCATTCATTCATGTTTATTCATTCAACAAACATTTTAAAAGCATCAACTATAAGCCTTGCATTGTGCTGGTGCTGGGAATAAATTAGTATGGCAAGCTCCTTGCTCCCAAGAGGCTCCAAGTTTAGTGGGGGAGATGGCCATCTTAAAACCTGCTCTCCGCCATTATCGAGTGCTTACTGTGCATTAGATACCATACAGGAACTTCACAAAAATTGTCCCATTTAATCCTCATAACAAATCTGTGGTCTAAGTAGCATTAGCCCCATTTGACAGTTATTAGAACCAAGATGAAGAGATTTGTCCAAAGTCACTCAGCTTGTAAACTATATAAATGGAACTGGAACCTACGTTTATGTGATTCCAAGTTCTGTGCTCTTAACCACTGCCCTTGTGGTCGCTAATGCCTGGAAGGAAGATGTAAATTCATTAAACGCCGTGGGTGTTCAAAAGAGAGTGAGATTACCTTTAGCTTCGGGTATGTGCTACGCGTGGCTGGGTGGGGCAATCAGGGAAAGCCTCCTAAAAGAGGTGGCTTTGCACTGTACTCCATTCATTCTACAAATACTTAAATTGAGTATCTACTACGCCCTTGTTGTTGGTGCTGAGGATCCCGAAGTGACCGAAGTCCTTGCGCTGCGGACATGCTGGGCAGGGATAGAGGAAAGGCTGAAATTATAATTGCGCGAGTCGTAAATGCCAAGTTTCCTTTACCCTCAGAGTTGTTCTGCTCCTCCTGGGTTTCTCTCCCAGGAGCAAATACCCAAACTTCTGGGGAATCTAGAGGAAAGGCCTGTCCGTCCTACTCTGGGAAGTCCTTCCTAACGTCTATGCTGCATTTCTTTCTGTTCCAACAGAGTTCCCCACCTCCCATTTCATTTCTCTTTTTCAAGGCCAAATCTCACAGCACTAACCCGGCAGGCCGAGAGCGTCTGGCCCTTTAAGGCCACCTTCTTCCCCCCACGTGCCGTCTGGTTGGGCTGGCGACGCTGACGCACGCGTGACGTCAATGGCAGCTGGCGGAGTCTGGGCACGAGGAGCGAAGTTGGGGTGGGGGTGGGGGGGCGAAAACGAGAGGGCGGTTCATTTGCATTTAAAGGGTCCACTCCAGGGTTAGCGATCAAGGCTTTAAAGAAATGTGTATTTTGAAAACTTTCCGTCTTGCGCTATGGGGCAAGAAAAAGGCGTGGTATAGCTAAAGTCGGTGGTGACTCAAGTTTGCAATGTCAATTATGTCCTTCCGCGGAAAGGGGGAAATAGTCCTTCGGTGCCCGGGCTGGAACCACGTGACATGGAGGGGGCGGTGGGGGGTGGGGAGCGGGAAGAAGGGAGGAGCTGGGGAGACGACTGTCAGGCTTCGTTTCAGCTGCCCCCACCCCCACATCCTGCCCACCCTCCTGCAGCTGCCACCACATCCTGCCCAGCCGGGGGCAGGGAACTCGTGTTGTGGGGGGGGGACACTCACCCAGGACCCAGGTTAGGCACCCCTTCCCTACCTCCTTCAGTTCCAGGGTGGGGCGTCTGCCCTTTGCCCTGGGCCTGGCCCCAGGCACCCTGGCACTGAGCTTGGGGCACAGCTCTGCCAACACAGTCTTGGACACCTCTCTGCCCGACTCCGCCCCGCACCCTGCCCCCGCCCAAAGCGGGACTTGTTCGGTCCCAGATCAGAGCCCCATCCCTGGACTAGCACAGTTATCAATAGACAATTAGAAGTGTTCAATAACGTTTTTATAATCTTAACTCAGATATACAGCTACAAACACATATACAGATGCATGAAACAGACGTTTGCTGAGCACATTCCATGCCAGGCCCTGAAAAGCCCTGAAGACTCAAAGTTGAGTTAAACTGCTGCCCTCAAGGAGCTCAAAATCTAGTGAAGGAGAGTAAATTAGAAACCAGAAATGTCAGTACAATGCAGTGTGTACTGATGAGGTAGATACACAGAGTGGAGAACACTGTACAGAAGCAGAGGTACAGGAAGACACACAAGTCCACATGGAGAATATGTACACAGAAGGATCACCAGTATATTACCCGTGCTGATGGCCCTTCCCCTCACAAGTGAGGTGGAAGATGGGAGAGATTGGGGGCCTTTGCTGGGATTACTGGAAAACTGGGAGGAAGAATGATCAGCCCAATGGAAAGGATGACATGGATGGAGGTGAGGATGGAGATTGTCCAAATGACTGTGGAGAAGGCAAGAGGGTTAACCAAGCAGCCAGTTAGAGGCTGAAACAGCAGTAATGGCTTCCCATAGTTGTGAAACAACAGTCAGGAGAGAAGCAGCCCTTGTGGATGAGGAAGACCTTTCCAAATTAAGTTGGATAGGGATGCTTGGGGAGGTGTGAATAAAGGGAGCTATTGATGTCCCTTTGCCATGTAAATTGATGAAGATAATACTGTACAGAGGAGCTTACACACACTTTTTAGGACTTTGGTGGGCATCTGTCTGACTCACAGGGGATTTTATAGCAATATTAGTTGACTTTTCTCTAAGAAAGATTGAGTTGGTAGTCAGAGGGAGAGAAGGAAAAACGAGACCCAGCCACATCTGAGCCTGCCTAGGCATTTTCCACCTAGCACATCCTGGGATGGGTAGTCCAGGGGCTAGAAGAAAAAGATGTAGTGAGTCATTTTCAGGAAGTCTTTATTATAATCTAACTTCCAGCAACACTCCCTAGATCCTTTCTTAGTTCTCCATGGAAATCAAGACCTCGTGTTTGTTACTTTTCCTTTCCTATGAAGTTCTCTCTATAAATACATGTATATGTAAATTCTATTCTACTTGTAATGTCAGCCTCTCCTACTCTTTCCTACTCTGTTTTCTAGTGGATTATCATTTCAGCATCTCAGGGTCCAGGACACTCCATCTCCCCCACTGAGCTTTTCCCTGCCCTCCTTTCTCCCTCCTGCTCTTCCTGGCCCTTTAACACCCTCCTAGGTGACTCACCTACCTTCCTTCCTCATTCCTTTATTTAGGACCCAACATTCCAAGGCAGGGAGGACCAGCTGGCCAATCACAGCCCTGGCAAACCTACCTTGGGCTTGAGATTGGCTGGAGCTGTGGTTGGCGGGAGGCTCACCACTCAGATCTGTAGGATGTTGGGGAGGGGGTTTCTGGGAATCAGCCCTGGGAAATAATTTGTTCTGGGGCTGCTAGTGGTTTTGGAGAGAATCCTTCCAATAGAGCTGGGGCCAGAGGGGTCTCTAGCTTGAGAGCCTCAGAACTGGAGGCAGGCTGAGAACCCAGCTTTCTCAGTGTCCTGGGGGCTTGGCTGCCCCCTGCCCACTTTTTTTTCCTGTGATCTGGGACCCAGTGGTTTGAAGGCTGAGTTCCCAGGCCTGTTCCTAAGAAGTCTTTTCCAGCAGCCCTGGATCTCTCCAGTCTCAACATTCTGCTTTCCCGACGTCGGAAACAGCCGGAAAATAAACACCCTGATGACTAAACGGTTTCTCCAGCTAGAGCCTGGGGAAGCACTAAAAATAGAGGCCACAAGTGAGGGGAGGTTCCCCACTTGAGGGAGGGGGGGGCACTTTCCCATCCTGCTATTGCCACAGCCCCAGGCCTGGCACAAGGCTCTGTTCTTCTCAGAGTCCTTGGGGACAAGGCAGATGGGCTCGCCCTGCCTACACTGAGGTCCTTCAGGCAAGCTAGCCCTGCCTGGTAGGGAAGACTGACATCTTCTGGTGCTGGGGCCCCATCTCTCAAATCTAATGGGGAACTAAGAAGCTATGTTTGGGGACAAAGTGGGACACTTTAAATCAGGTTTCCTGAAGGAGGGGCCAAGTGGAAGAGTTGGAAACTGAGGCCAAGGAAATAGGAGCTTGCTGGCTTCCTGACTTAAAGCATACAAGATAAGCCTCCAACCTATTTGCAAAGCAATTCCACTGAACTTGCCTCCGCTGATGCTTGTATAAGATAATAGGACTAAAGGGGGTCTTGACAGTCCAGCCCTTGAATTATTATAATGCAGCATGAGGTACTGTTCAAAGCAATCTACTTGTATGAACTAATTTAATCTTCACACCAATTTATGAGTTACGTACTATTATCATCATCTCTATTTTACCCATGAGGATCATGAGGCACAGGGAAGTTAAGTAACGCGCCTGTGCTCCCAGTTAATAAAGGGTGGAATAAGGATTTGAACCAAGGTAGCTTGACTACTCCAAAGTTGATGCCTCTTATCACCATAACATGCTGCCTCTTTCGGGATATATTCGTCTCTTCAGCCCTTAACCTAGAATTGAGTCTTTGTCCAGTAAATCAGACCCAGCCAGATAGAAATCAGGGTGTGTGAAGAACTGAGTGCCCTTCTGTTCTGCAAGGTTCTTTCAGATCTAAGCCAGATTCCATCATTTCCTCAAGCTCAAGGTAGGAAGCAGACGTTGGAGTAACAGGGATGCTGGGAGAGGAAGTCTGATGGGTCAGTTGTCCAGTAGGCATGGCACCCCCACTCCTGTTGCAGGGCACGAGAAGATTCACCACACCCTGGAGCAAACAGGAATTAAAAACTTTTTAAAACAGCTACTACTGCTTCTTTAATAAGATGCTTTGGGGCGTTTCCTGTGCTGGGGGAAATTAGGGTCACACCCCTTTAAATTGCCCCCCTCGGCTGTAAGTGTTCTGGGGCCGCAGGCACTGGGGATTAGGTCACCCACGAACTATGAGCTGTCGCTTTAAATTGCTGGGCGTCTGCCGAGCTGGGCTCCGGGAGGGGAGGGGGCCTGTCACAGGTAGAGGGAGCAAGCGAGCTCTCCAGGTAACCTCCCAGAAATGAACGTGTCCCTTTAAGTTGGAGCTTCGGCACACCCTAAGTGAGGGAGATGGAATCTTTTCAACACTTAGCGTCTACCCTTAATTTATCTACTTAGACTCCCACCTCCCAAATCTCCTGGGCCTTGGGGGATGGGGGGAGCTGTCGAGGTAGCGTGTGTGTGTATGCGAGAGTATGCACTTAGTCCGAGGAAGCTCCCGGGAAAGGACCTCCTCGAGCGCACGGTGGCAGCAGTGCTAGGCGGCCGTCCGGCCAGATGGAAACGGGGGCACCACGGGCGCGGGCCGATCCCTTTAGGGGCCTCTGGGTCTCGCCTGCCTACTTTGCCTCGGTCCGTCGCTGTCTCCCTCCCTCCCGGCTGGCGGAGGGATCTGCCGCTCCCGGCGCCGCAGCCTAGCTTGGAAGGGCGGTGGGGTGGGGGCCGACCCGGCCCGGCTCGGCCGGCCCGAGGAAAGCGAGGGGCGGGGCCGCGTCCCCGGGACCGCCTCTACTCCGGCCCCGCCCCCACGCCCCCACGGGTTCCTCCCATTGGCTCCCCGCCTGTCCATCACCCCTGTTCCCCCCACCCCTCAAGCTAGGCTGAGCTGTGCCTACGTCGGCCTTGACTCTTGGGGGCTGGAGGAGTTACCTTTGGATCCCTAAAGGAGGAAGGAAGCAAAATATCAACAACAGCCGAGGCGACTCGGACGCTCGGCCCGGGTTCCCCGCCTGCCTGCCCGCCCCCGTGCCCACGACGGGGGCCTAGGCCCCCCGGCGCCGCCCAGGGCCCGCGCGGACGCCGGCCTCATTTATTATTCTCCCCGCCCGGAGCTGCGGCTTCCAGGTGCTGAAGATCCCCCGGACTAGGGGCGAGGGCTACCCCCTCCCAGCCGTGACATCCCCCTTCCCCCAGTGGGGCCGGTGAGTATAGAAAAATAATGAGCCTGCCGCTTTAAGAGGCCCCCTCCCCCACCCGTCCTGGGGTTGGGGTGGAGGGTGGTCTAGACCGTCCCCCTGAGGGGTGGGATGGGGTGGCCTTCTGGACTGGGAGGAACTCGCGGAGCGGGCTGTTTCCGTGTGGCGTTGGTGGGAGATTATATGGGGGACTGTTTGGGTGAGGGAGTCGGCTGTGGGGGACAAGTGGAGTGGGCTGTGATTCCCTTGGGTGTTGAGGTCGGGGTGGGGACCGGGGGCTTGGGGGCGCGCCGGTCTGTAGGTGTCCGGGGGTTAGGGCGACCCCCGAGTGGTCTGGGAAGGGGCGCCATCCTCAGAGGGGGTCTCTGGTGACAGCCGGGAGCGACTGACATTTTAACAGCCGGCCCTCCCTCCCTCTCCCTCCTCGCGCCGCCTGTTCCCTCCTCCTTGGCCCGAAATGGTGCAGAAGGGGGCCTGGGAGGGCGGCGGGAGGGTGGGGGCGGGGGGAGCCGCAGCTGTTTGGGAAGCGGGGGAGGGAGGGGGGATGTTGTTCAGATGACACCAGGGTGGTGGGTTGGGGTGTGTGAGTGTGTGTGTGTCCGGGGCCCGGGTTTGCCCGGCGCCTGTGGAGTTGGGACGCGGAGTCACCACGGAGGTGGGCACGCAGGACCCTTCCTTGGGACCTCCTAGCCCGCTCCCGAGACCCCTGATCTGGTTTGTCAGCAGCCCCAGCTGGAGAACCCCCGGCCAGAAGTTTGCAGCTGTTCAACATCTGGGCAAGAGTTCTCCAGTCCTTCTCTCCACCTATGGCTGGCTGAACTGGGCTGGGAGTGGGGGTCTAGTGAGTGTTGGGGGGCTTTTGGGGAGGGAGGGCCAAGGAGGCTAAGATGCATCTAGTCTCTCACCCCAGTGCTAGCCCCTTTCCTATCAGGTTTGGTCTTACAGGGTCTCCCTTCCCCTAGTGATTGAAGCCTATCTCCCAGTAGCCTCCTGAGGTCTCTCCCCAGTGAAAGGAGGGCTTCTGAGTGTGGGCACCCTTGGAACCGCTGACTCGGTTATCCCAGGTTTGTCCTTTGAGTGGGGGACTCTCTCTGCCTTCTCTTAAGCAGCCTATTGTTGATGGGTTGGGGGAGGGTACAGTGGGTGGATCCTGTGTCCCCCTTCTCAGTGCCCAGCCCCCTTTTGAGGTCTCCTTGTAGGCCTGGTTTCTTTGGTTTGGGGGAGTGGCCCTCTGCTGCCCCTTCCCCCATCCCCTCCGTGGGTCTCGTAGGCAATTCAGGGGCCAGCCTGGACTATGGGAAGTTTACCGTCTGGGGCGGTGACCTTGGGCTGCTCTGGCCTCGAGATAGCAGGGGAGCCCTGGCCAGCAGAACATTGGGTATTTTGAAGTTAGGGAGCTGTCCACCTCCCGCTCCCCTCCAAACCCCCAACAGAGAAGTCTTAGTAGTCAAGGAGAGCATTGAAAAAGGCACATGTCAGTGTTCACAGATGTCTACCCGCCTGTGGCCGCCGGGTCACACCCGCCTCAGGACTTAGCCTGGCTGTCCCAGCTCCCACGGCCTGCCTGGGAATGAATTTCCTTCCTGTGGTTTCCCAGTGTGTTGGGCAGGAGATGGGGGTGGGGTGGGATCAGTGTGAGGGTGGCTGAAGACCCGTTTATATGGAGTGATTGGGGGTTCAGTAGAGCTTATGTGTAGCTCTTTCTCCACTTTCCCCAGCAGACATTTGGACCCTTGGGTCTCAGTGGTCATATTCTCTTTGTTGTAACTTCCCTGCCACCCCTCCCCCAACACAGCCTGTGTGTGTTAGTGCATTTGTGTGTATATGTATGTATATGCATGTGCATTTGTAAAGGGCGGGGTCTCTGGTTTCTCTGGGAAAAGGGGGAGCTTTCACTTACATACCTTTAGAGGCCAGAGAGGTTGTTTTTTTTAATCTGAGGTCACACAGCAAATCTGTGTCAGAGCTTTAGTCCAACCACCACTCTTTCAGGCATGGCTTCATAGCAGGGAGAGACCATAGGAAGGAAGACACAGTCCTTCCCCTTGGAGGCCCTGGTCCAAGTGGAGAAGCAGGACCCTTGTGTTGGGGGATGGGCATGAGAGGTTGGGCTAGACCTTCTGTCTGCTCAGTGTCTGGAATAGAGTAGTGGAGGACATGAGAGGGTGGCGGGGACTGCCCATTGTCTACCCTACTCTGTACCTGCTGTCCCTGGACTGGAGGAGCCTGGGCTTCCCAGCTCTGCCCCTCTTGGTTCCTGGTTCTTCTCATAGGCTCGGAGATATGATAGTCTTTCTGGCTGCTGTTACGTAATCTCTCCAGAAGATTTTTTTTTTTTTTTTTTTTTTTTTAATCTTTCCTGGGTCTTTCCTGGGAGGTGTGATGAGGGGAGAAGGCAGAGGGTAGACTCCCCAGGTTGGGGCTGGAGGACCAGTAGCAAGGAAGTTCGGAGAGGCCTCCTGGCCTCTGAGGGGGACAGGAAAGAGGACACCTTGGGTTTAGGCCCTCATTGATTGTGACCTAGCCTCTCCCACCCTCCTCCCCGACCCTGCCCTGGGAAGGTCTCTCTGCTGTGAGTATCCCTGGGCCTTGTGCCCCCAGAGAGGCCTGCCCCTCTGCTCATCCTGTCAACCTTCTTCTTCTGGCCAGCTGGGCCCCTTGCCCTCCCCAGTTGGCTTTGGTCCAGAATCTCAATGCTTACCCTGGCCTGGTATGGGAGGGCCCTGTGTTGGACACTTTGCCACCCACTTCTGTGCCTCTGTGGGGGCAAGAGGAGTCAGGAACAAATGGGTGGGTCCAGCATTTCCCTAGTTGTATTTAGAGCCAGGCTCCCTGCTTCTGTGCCCCTCTAGTCCAGAGGGTGGTGGCCTTACTGGAGAAGGGAAGTCAGTGGGGGATGTGTAATAGAGGCCTTGACCTCTTGGGAACAAGTCATAGTTGGTGTTCACCTGGGTTCTGGAAGTGGGTATGAGGATCAGACATGGGCCTAGAATCCATCCTCAAGGGTCAGACTCTGGGTCTTGTGGCACTGTGGTGGCGGGTTCTCCCCACCCCTTGCGATCATAGCTGGGACTCTCCAGGCTCTCTGAGGCCAACTGGTTTGAGGCAATTGTCTCCCTTGTAGAGGGAAGGAGGAGATGGTGGCAGGGCCAGCATAGCCTCAGCATCACTGTAATCTCTGGTGACTTTTATGAGCCAGTCATGGGGCCGGAGTCTGGCCAACCGTCTGTCCTTCTGTCCCAGTTTGGTGACTTACTCATAGGGTGAGGGGGAGGTGTTAGGTGCTGGTAGTTCTGTTCTGGGAGCTGAACACCTTTCTGTGGTTGATGTCCCCCTGTCTGTCCACAACTGCAGCAGGCAGAATGGAGCTTAGACTTCAGGAAGAACTTATCAGTGGAGGTAGATGGCAGAGAGAGAGAGAGCTCTAACTTGGCTTGGGAAGGATGGGATCTCAAAATACTTTCTTCGCCAGTGGCTCTTGGTGGCTCTGCTGAAAGGCCTTGAACTTTGGCCTAGTGGGGATGGTGCTGTTTGGCTCCTGTAATCTTTATTTTCTCTTCTCCCCCCATGCCTGGGACTGAAAGTATCCTGAGGAGAGTTTGTCCTGAGAGCTGTGGAATGGCTAGCGTTTGGGCTCCTTTCCCCTGACGGGGGCGGGGTGGGGGTCTTTTGCAGACTGGCATGCCCAGATGCACCTGGCAGGTCCACAGCGTTTAGTGACACACATGCATGGAGGTGTTCAGCACATACACACGAGTGTGTAGACACCCATGGAGCAGCTGCACCCTGTAGGGGGTGGGGGTAGCGAAAGGCAAAGATAATTAAAAGATTGGAGACTGGGGACAGGGTGAGGGGACTGGAGGCAAGAAGGCCGAGGCATGCAAAGCTCTGAAGAGAGGAGTGTTGACTGGAGCAGGAAGGATTGAGTTTAGACCTAGAGCATGGCGTGTGAGTTGGGGAACCCTGGCTGACTCCCCTCACTGCCCCTTGCAGCACTCCACCCCTGCCACCATTTATCCCTCTCTGTGCCCCTGGCTCAGCCTGCCTCGGCCCCTCACTCGAACCGCATGTCCTTGGGTAAGTCTGCTTTCCAGATGTACAGGAGTTTCACCTAGCCTTGTGGTGAGCAGAGCACCTGGGTGTTTTGGTGGTTTGTCACTGGTCTCTTTTGCCCTCCCCACTCACCCAGATAAACAAGGCCATTCTGAGGTATCAAAGTTACATCTGAGCCCTCAAGCATTTTGGGGCCAACTCCTGGCCTGGGTGATCCCCAAGGCCCTTTGCATCTGATTTGTCCTTTTCTTGAGGCTGTGGCCACAAGCTCTCCTTCCTGGGAGCCTAGCCATGCTTCTCTGGCTGGTCCTGCCTGGTGTGGAGACAGGGGGATGCATTCACTGACTCTGCACAGGACCCTGATAGCCTGGGGTTGGGGGGTGGCAGTTGTGCCTATTGTCTGATCTCTCTCCCCTCTGTTGTAGGCTGGGAAGGGAAGGACTTGTGTGGAGCTCTGGCCTGTTGCTGGCCTCTCCCAGGTGGGACCATATTTACTCATTTAAACTCACCCTCCCAGGAGGCTCCAGGCTCTAGGCCTGGTCACTGACCTTGGCTTGGTGCCTCTGGCTGGGTGCTCTGGCCACTCCCCTAGGAGTTGGAGAGACCAGGGAAGCATATAGAGAAGGAACTTTTTTTTGCCCCCTGGTCATGAGCACTTTTACCCAAGGGCAGTACCCCACTTACCCTATTTTCCAATATACTTTGGAGACCAAAAACTAAAACTTTTGAGATCCCTGGGGATTGGAGGAAGGAAACTTCCATTTGTTGTGTTCCTGTGTGCCAAGCTCTGTGCTGGGCATGGAAACATAGGAAGACTCATTTATTTTTCTCCACACTGTTTTTTGTAATTGAGGAGACTGAGTCAGAGATTTAAGTGACTTGCTCAAGCTTTCCCAGTTAGGAGGTGTTAAGGGCTTTTGTCTAAGGTTAAGGGAAGGATCCTGCCCTGCAGGAGGGGCAGTGGAAAAGGAGGCCCAGGGAGACCTGGGAAGAGGAGGAGGATACATTGAAGGGAAGAATGAGCCCAGTAGGATTCCCTGGCAGGAGTGCAGAGGATTAGGGTCTGGTGGCAAGATGGGGGGGGACATGCTTTGGTTCCCTGAGTAGGTATTGTCTTCTGATTGAGTGCCATGGGAGGAAGCCCCCAAAGCAGGGGTATGTAGGCAGGAACAAGTGACACTCAGAGACCCTTCCTGGGTACCAGTTAGTACCCCCTAAAGCTGCTGTATGAGATGGATGAGGAGAGAGACTAGATCAGGAAAGACTTGAGCCAGAAGAGTCCTGGGCTTGTGCAAAGGCAAGAGGCATGGCTGACTTGAGCCTCCCAGGCCCAGATATTAGGGAACCTGCCCTGGAAGGAATGTGCTATTACTCCTGGGAGGGAGAACCTGCCTGCTCTCAGTCCAAGTTTTGCGGGGAAGCGCTGTGCTCAGCAGTCAGCCCTCCTCTGCCACTTATTCCTGGTGACCTTGGGCATGTCCCTGCACATCTCTGAGTTGGTTTCCATTTCTATGAAACAGAGATGCCTCCCCTGGAAAAGGAAGGAGGTTCCATGGGAAAACGTGTGGTACTCAACACAGAGTGGGTGCTTGGAAAGTGGCTGCATCCTTTCTTCCAGACATCAGCTCCAACCTGGCCCTGGACTTGCCTGCTAAGGCAGCGGTCCAGAAGGTGGGGTGGAGGCACGCAGTGTCCTGGGTAGGGACTTGATGTGAGGGGGCCTTAGGAGGCCCTGAGAGGACCCTGGGACGGGCTTGGGAAGCTGAGCCCAGCTCTGCCCTCCCCAACGAGCTGCCTCCTTGTCTCAGAACCTACCCACTCCACATTTCACCCCCGAGTCTTACCAGATCCCTCTGGCTGCCTGCTTACTTATCTCTCATGATCTCCCTGCCCCCACCCCTGCCAGCAAATACTTGGGATTGAGGGTTGGGAGAACAAGGAATAAGAGAGAGCTCATCCTCAAATCTCAAGGGAAGACATAGGGTGGGAGTGGGTGTGGGTGGGGAGAGGAGGGTTGGTCTCTTTGTGGAGTCTTCCCACTCCAGTTGGATCGAGTAACACGGAGGCAAGGGGATGGAGCAGGTGACCTCAAACCTTTAAAGCATGCGTGTGTTAATGGTTGGGGGTAGACCAGGAGGAAGGGCTGATCTTGAAAGGGTTGCCTCAGGCCTCCCCAGGCACATCTCTCTTTGACCTCTGAGCCCCTTTTCTCCATCCCCCACAGCTGCCTGCCTCTCTGCTGACTCCCCTATGCATACCCCATGGCAGGCCTGTGGGGCCCAGGCTGACTGGGTGGGGACAGGTGTCCTGGCCCAGCTGTTTTCTCTTGTCTCCCCCACCTGTCAGCCCAGAGGGTGGGGAGCTGACAGGGAGCAGAGATGAGGAACCCCTTGGCCTCCTCACCTGCTCCCTGGGGTGGGGCCCTGGTTGTAAAATGTAGCAGAGGGATTGAGAGTAGACAATAGGCAGGCCTTCCCACTCAGAGGAAGGATAAATCCTGACCATAGGAATGGCAGAGAATGCTGAGTACTAGGTGTGTGTAGGTACTTCCCCGCCCTGCCTGCTAGTGTGGCGGGGTCGGGGCGGCTCCATCTGGCTGGGCATCTTAGCCTCACCTGGCACCTTTCCTGAAAGCAGCAAGCTAATCCTATAAGAGCTGCCTGGCTGGCCGCCTCAGCAGGCCCACGTATCCGCACTGCCGGCCCTCCCTTGCCAGGGGCTTAGAGGACTGTCCTTCGAGTCAGAAGGAGATCCAGCTGCCACCCTGAGCGGGCCCCTTTAAATCCCCGGTGGCTTCCCGAGGTCATGATGTCTCTAGGAGGATTTGCTTTCCGTGATTGGATTGGCCTCTTTGTGGGGGGCAGTGCTGTCTGTAATTGTAGGTGAACGCTTCACATTCTCATCCTCCACCTTCCCTTCCGTCGGAATTGGTGCTGTCCAGTCTGAGGGCCCAGGCCTCAGGCCTCCTCCCTTCTCTCCTTGCTTTCACGTTCCAGCAATCAGGACCTGGAACCCCCTTCATCTGCTTCAGCTAGAGCAGCCTTGCCCCTGTTCTGTGGATGGGAAAAAAGGATCTTGCTGCTTTAAACAAGGGGACAGACCACTGCCCTGGAATACAGTGCCCTTCTGAGACTGTCTACTGCCTGTTTTTCTCCACTTGTTCCTCTTCAGCTTGTTCTTCCTTCGGCCAGGGGCCCATGCTCCATAGTTTTCCCAAGCCCTCATTTCCATGGGCAGTCCCTCTCCTGATCTAACCACCAGCCTGCCTGCTGCAATGGCAGGCAGCCCAGACCCAGCACTGGTGGCATTATGCTCACCCCAACGGCTCTCAAGCTGACCCGCCCCCAAGGCCCCAGCTGCCACTTTCACTTCTGTCTCCTGAGACCCCAGAGGGAAGTTGGGTGGGGAGGTGGAAGGTGACACACTAACCGTCCCAACCGCCCCACCTCTCCTCAGCCGAGGCTTCGGATGGCCAGGGGCCCCTGTCCACCACTCTCATCTAGATGAGTGGAATGGGCTTAGGTTGCAGGGGAACGGTTGGCTGCAGTGGGAGGAATGGTGGTTAGATAGCAGGAAGGACTTCCCGGCATAGGAGACCACTGCCTGCTTGGCTTCATTGTTTCAGAGGGTACAGCTAGAAGCATAGGTATTATAACTGGACAAACAGAGGTCAATTTGACCTCTTCAAAGTAGGCAGGGGATTGGCTGTCTTCTAGCTCCCATTAGTTGGACTACAGTGCTGGGACCGCCATGCCCTCCCAAGTGTTACCAGCTGCCCATGCTTAGTCAGGTAACTTCTAACAAAGCAAATTTTAGCCCCAGAGACTACTTTGAGTTCAAAGACTCAGCCTGGGAAGTCCTCTCTGTAGTCTTACATCTATCTCGCCTGCTGTACTAGGCTGTTTCCTCTCGTTTTGCACTTTTGGGAGTGGAATTTAGAAGTGAGGATAGAGGTGGAAGTAAGGACAGTCCACTCATATCCTACTGCTGCCCCAACCTTGGCACTAAAGAGGGGAATAGGGTTTTTCTCCTGAGGAACCCCCAGGCAGTTTTGGAGCCATCACACTTTACCCCATGAATCTTATCAAATTCCTCTAGCTGCAGTGCTTACTTGTTCCTCATAATTACACCTCCTCCCCTCAAATCCCTTCCTGGACAGGGGACGTGGACAAGAGTGGAGGACCCAGTTGGCTTGAGAGCTCTAGACAGTACCACTAGATCAATTCAGAAATGTTTTCTGCAGAAGAAGGATGAGACTGGAGACCTGAGGTGCCAAGAACTCCACTTGGGGTCCCTAACTGCCTAGGGATGCTGGGTGGGGGTGTCCCAGGTCCTAGAATGGGAAGTAGAACTTGATGGAATAAGGTCAGAGACACTATCCAAATCCCCATGCAAATGAGCAGTAGTGAGTCATTACTGATTGGCCTGCTGGGTGGAGCATGAAGCAAGGCTCAGGCTCAGGTTCCAGAGCTGGCCCCACTAATGACCATGACAGTGACCTTGGGCCAGTCACTACTCTAACCAGAAGCAGGATCCCAAGCCCTGGGTCTGATAGGCATTCCAGGTGTGTGAGGGGACTGACTTGGCAGAATCTCTGCTGCCAGGGCCTGTGCGCCCTGCCTGGCACCTGCCCTGGCTGACCATGAGCCTCTGTCAACCCTTGGCCATCTGTTGTGGAGGTTATCGTTCCGAAAGCACCTCCGTCTTCATCAGGCCTGTTCCTCCACTCTTCCGGCCTCCACATTGCCCTCCCCTCCTAAGCTGGAGGACAGGGGACCTAACTGGACCATCTCTTCTGTTACCTCTCCATGGAATCACACAGTCCTGACCTCCCTTCCTTTTGAGCCTCTATAAAGAGCATAGGAACAGAATGTCTTGGCTGGAAGGGCACTTGGGTACCTACTCCACTCCACCTACCCATTGTACTGGCCAGCGGGGTGAACTCTGGCGGGGGCAGTGCCTTATTCAGGTTCACACAGTGAGTTAGGGCCAGGGCAGGGACTAGAACCCAGGCATCCAGAATCCCTACCCATAGTCCCCGTATTTCCCTGGGCTGTTCATTACCCTACCTCACCTACCCCTTTTCTACTAGGACTCAATCTCCTGTTACCCCCAGATTCTTCCTGAGGTCAGCGGGGTGGCTCTGGGAACTTGTGGGCGCAGGGTGGTTCCTAGGAGCCAGCCTAGAGGCCACCAGGGGAAGGCCAGAGCTGGGGTGGGCAGTGCTGGAGGTCGGGGGTGGGGGTGTGGCTGCTGCCTCTGTAGGGGGCCATACAGCCTCAGTGCTGCTACAGGAAGGATGAGAGCTAGACTACAGGAAGGACAAGCCAGGGTGGGGAAGCAGTGGAGGCGGCTCAGGAGACAGACCCTCACTGGAGAGGCATCTCCTGGGCAGAGAACAGGCTGGCCGCATCCCAGGAGATTTGCCAGGGAGAAGAGGGCGGGAAGCCTGGGGTGGGGCGCGGGAGAGTTGTCCAGCGGAAACTGGAGGGAGGGCTCCCAGCCCTGCTCCCCACGCTGGGCGCTCCTCTTGGCAAGTCGATTCCTGTCCCTTAAGCGAAGACGTCAGTGCCGGCCTCCGCTTGTGTTCTTAGGGTGCCTGGGACCTGAGGCCACCCCCGCCCCAGGTCCAGCTTTCTTGGACTGGCCCTCTCTCCCTCCCCCCAGCCCAACAGTCCGCCCCCAGGTCCCTTGTCGGTGAGTTAAAATTAGCTCAGTGCCCAGACTAAAAATAGCCCCTGCCCAACCCTGAGGCTGTTGGGCTGGGGGAGGGGAGTCCCCGAGGGAGGGGAGGATGGTGGGAACCAAGGGTTTGGGGAGTGAGCCTGCCAAACAGAACTTTGAAGGGAGGAGAAGGACGGGGATGGGGACCCGCCTGTGCCTTTGAGAGCAGACCCTAGAAGAACTTCAGGGTGAATGAAAAGAGGCTGCCTTGTGGGAGGGGGAGCAGAGAGGGGGCAGAGGGAATGGAGAACAGGGAGGAGCCAGGGAGCAGTGGGTGGGGAGCAGGCTGGGGGTGTGAGAATTGGACTGTGGGCGGTGGGGGAGAGGGGCAGCGTGAGACCCCAGCGCTGCCTTTGCCCAGGCTTCGAGGGGAGGGTGACGCCCCCCACTTCGGGGCTAGTACAGTGTTTGTGAAGGAAGGGCTCTCTGTGTAGATTCCAGAGGCTGCGAACCCCCGGACTCTCTTGCCTGGGCCCCACCTCTTGATGGTCACTGAGTTTACCTTCCCACCCATCTTCCAGAGCTCCTCAGCATGTGTCTCTGCGTAGAGGGCTGCGGTTCAGCGTGAGTGGCTTGGAAGGTTAGTGAGCCCTGGGGTGAGGCAGGAATGGAGGCAGTACCCAGGGCATTGAGAGGGCCGCTGGGCCTTGTGCCCACCTCTGCCCACTCTCAGGGCCTGCTTGCCCTGGAGCCGGGACCTAGCCAGAGCCTCAAGAGCCGAGATGCTCCATCCCCGGCCAGGTCTGGGCTCAGTCCTGGCGCCTGAGGGCCTCCTTGCCTTTCCCTGCCCTGCCCTAGGTGGGCCCTGCCCTTCCCTGTCTGTCTCTTGGCAGGACTGCAGGATTTCAGAGGACAGGGTTGGAGTCCTGTCGAGTTTCGCCCACGTGCTCGGCCTAGCATCAGCGTCGTGCAAGCAGTTGTTGAACCTGCCTCTTGTTCTCTACCCGCTTCTCTCTCAATCTCTGTCTCTGTCTAGTCTCCTGCCTCTCCCTGTCTCCTCTGGCCCTCTCCTTGTCTGCCTCTGCCCCTCACTCTGCCTTCCTCTTGGACTCTCTACCTCTTTTTCTCTG
The DNA here is from genome assembly GCF_028023285.1 of Balaenoptera ricei. Lineage (NCBI taxonomy): Eukaryota > Metazoa > Chordata > Mammalia > Artiodactyla > Balaenopteridae > Balaenoptera > Balaenoptera ricei. Next base: position 114,074,234 of record NC_082639.1, on the reverse strand, counting down.
TCTCTTTTCCTGTGTCTGTCCCCCTCTGCCACCCCCCTCTGTGTCTGCCTCACCCACGCCTCCTCCCTCGTTAGTGAGCAGGCTGCTTGAGGCCGCCTGACTGTGGGGGTGACAGGTGGATTGGATTGTCACCCCCTCCCCCAGCGCCTGCTGCTTATTTCATGCCCTGCAGCCCAGCTACAGGGAAGGGGCGGGAGGAGGGATGACAGCTGTCTCCAGCACCTCCTGCCTTCCCCTCCAGTCCACAGCCTACAGCCCTGAGCAGCCTGGGAGGAAGGGATGAAGGGCCTGCTTAATGAGAGTTTCTCAGTATGTGGAAGAGCAGGGTTTGAAGCCCGATGCTCTGTGACGGGGGCTGCTCGCTCAGCCTCTCTGGGCAGCTGCTCCATTTTGACTTGCGCTGGTATGGCAGCTCCAAAAGCAGATGCTCTGCAGTTCCTCTGAACCTCTGGGCCACTGGGACAGAGGATGGATACGGGTGGAAGGGTGCAGGGGAGAAGGGGAGGTAGGTGGTCCCCTGACAACAGCAGGAGAGAGGAGGTGCAGGCTAGCCACTGGAAGGCGCTTCTCCCGCAGCTCCCCCAGGAAGGGCAGCCCTGCTGCAACTGCAGCTTCAGGAGGCTGCCCTGACCGCTCCCCCCAACTCCTCCCGCTGGCCCCAGGCCACCCTCACACAGGAACTGAGATAGCATCATTCTGAAACCTGAGAGTGGTTTGAATATTGCTCAGGTACCAAGTGGTGTTACACTGGGGGAGGCAGGAGCCTGTTCCTTCTCCCATGCCCCCTCCAAACCAAGATCCCCTTTAGGGTACATTTTATATGTTATTTGCACCTTATTTGCATGTCAGTACAACCCACATGTTCCTATTGGGTCTGTAGCCCAGCTGAGGAAACCGGTTGTCCATGGGGTCCTTCTGGAACCCCCACCGTTTCTGGTCCCCTCACTCAGCCTCTACTTGTCAAGAGTGTTGTCAGATGAGCCTCCTGCCCTGTGTCCTGTCTCATTTGCAAAGGCTTCTCTGCAACCACCCTTCTCCACAGACGGTGGGTCTGCGCCTGCCTCCCTGGGGCTCAGCCCAGCTGCCATCCTCCTCCCTCTTTGCTCCTTCTGTCTCTGTTGGGGGAGGCCCTATCTCTGTCTGCTCCCACTTACTCCCCAGGAGGTCCACCCTGCCCAATCCTGTCCTGCCAGCACTACTCCGAGTAGGTGAATCAGAATCAGAAGCAGCTGGAGTCTTCGAGGGGGTACTTTTGGTGACAGGGATGCTGCCAGCCCAAGGAGTCACAGCTGTGGCCTGAGGTCAGGATTGGGTGGGCCCTGGGGCCATCCGAGCAGGAAGGCCATCCTGGATAACCCCGTCTCTGTGGCAGCCCTAAGCCCTCCCAAGCCTTTGGCCTCCAGGAGAAGCAGCCAAAAGCCAGGTCAGTCATCTGGGAGGGCCTCCTAGAGGAGGAGCAGGCTGGAAAGGGGAAGAGGAATGGGGCCGGCCCAGGCGAAGAAGAAAAGGCTCACATCTGGATAACAGATGCCCAGGCCTCTGGCTCCTGGCAGTTGGTTAGGTAATTAGGAAGAGAGCTAATTAAGGAGGTCCAGGTGTTCATTAAAATCTCCCTAATTGGATAGGAGGGAAGCTTGGACAAGATAGGCCTCCATACCTTGGATAGGGTCAGTTTAGGGTTCATTGTGCCCACCCAGGCCCCAGCCACCCCTTTTTCCAAAGTAAGGGCTGAGTTCATGTTCTTGCCCCCAAGCCTTCCAAGACTGCAACAGTGTAGAATGGATAGCAGAAGGGGAAAGAGATGAGTACAGACTGAGCCTCCTTTGTAGGAGGGCTCCTGGTTAGATAGGAAGAAGGACTGCCCAAGGTAGGGGCATCTCCTCCTCTGGCAGTGTTGGCACAGAGGTAGGAGTGGCAATGGGGAAGGCGCCATGGGAACGTGGAATCATAAAAAGTGCTTTGGGCTACTGGGTATAGATGAGGCCTGGTCTTTTTAACCCTGACTTTGCTCTGTCAGAGGATGCTCAGTGGGTCTCTGTGGCTTCCCTGTCTTCTCAGCCCTGATCCCTCTAGCAGCCCAGCTCCCCCAGCATGAGGCGGGGGTGGGGGTGGGGGTGTAGGAGATCAGCCAGGGAGCTGGTTGCCAGGTGACAGTTGCCTAAGCAACCCAGTCCTCTCCATCTCCATGTGCTCAGGGCTGCTCCTTAGAAGACTTTAGAGTCTCACCCTCTGTACCAACCAACCTGAGGGTAGGGAGGGTTGAGGACTGGAGTAGCAGGGGTAGTTGGAGGGTAGGTGGCGTCCAAACAGGCAAGCTGCCGGCACAGCTGGGAGAGGAAGAGTTCTGTCTCCACAGAGGATAGAGTGGGAGGAGCTGGTCCTACAACAGAAGTTAGACCACAAGAAGGACTTCTCACAGGGTCACAGTGATGAAACAATCCTTTCTTCCTTTCAACAAACATTTCCCAAGCTCCTCCTTACAGGGGATAGAGTGGTGAAGGATACAGATGTGGTTCCTGCCCTCATGAAGCTTCAGTCTCATAGGGGAGCCAGGCATTAAATAGAAGCACAGAATTGTAATTATTTACAATCATGATAAGTGCTAGAAAGAAAAGAACAAAATACTCTGAGAGTCAGTAATCTTGGGAGAACCAAAGGAATGAAGTTAGATTGTAGGAATGACTTTTCTGAGGATCGTGAGAGCAAAGAGAGGGATCTCTCCCAGCTTCAAGGAGGAGATAGCATTGGCCATAAACTGGTAGAGGTTACCTCTCAGCAAAAATTTGCTGATGAACGAAAGGCGGCGAGAAGGAGATAGTAAAATGGGGGAGGGATGCAAGGTGGATACTGTGAGCCAGAGGAGGGTGACAGTGACTGCATTTACCAGTCTAGACTGGGGTTTTCAAGGCCAGGCCAGAGAATCCCATTTAAAAAGCCCTCGTCTTGAAAAATTAAAAAAAGAAAAGGAAAAAAAAAAAAAGCCCTCTTCTTAGCCCTCCCTTGCCCTCAGTGTGCCCTCCCCGCCTTCTCTGCCAAACCCGTACCACTGCAACTCTGGAAAATACAGCCTTTGGATTGCACTGGGAGGCGGGGCAGCCGAACTCCTCGGGCTGGAGCCTTTGCAGTGGCGTGTTTGGCAGAGATCGGGGTCACAGACGCGGGATGGGGTGGCTGGAGCTGGTTCTGGGTCCAGATATCTGCTCAGCCAACTCAGGGTTGGCTGGGCTGGTGATGGTGATGTCCTAGGGCATGTGTGAGGGTGGACAGTAGGAGGCCCGAGGCCCATGGAGCACCTTGAGGATAAGGAAGAAGGGAAGAGGGTTTGAAGATTTCTCCCTGGGGAGAGAGAGAGAGGTGTGGAGGGTCCTTCTAGGAGTGGGGAGGGGGCTACATTGTTTTCTGAAGCTGCCTGGACAGAGCAGAAGCTCTCTTTCCAGCTGGGCTAGGGAAAGCCTGAGGGAAAGTCCTGATAATGGGAAAGGGTGGGGAGGGATATTCCTGGCTTCTCCCAAGTCCATAGATTCCCTGCCTTCCCTCTCTGCTTCCCTCTATGGCCAAGATGCCAAGGCTGAACTTTGGCATCTACTGTGGAACCTTGGGGCCCACGGTTGAGTGGATATGTGAAGGCTAGAGAAACTCAGCAGCCACTGGAAATGGGGGCTGGGGAGGGGGTTCCTAATTACAGGTGTCTCTGTCGTCAAACACCCACCCTCTGCCCAGGTTGGTTGGGGGGAGGTGAGAGCCCACCTTCCTGGACTCTGTAGTGGGCTCTCTGGCAGGGACTCTGTGGAAGGGGAACTCTGGAGAGGAGGGCTGGACTTCTGTGGTCTGGGCTCCTCCCAGGACCCTATCAGAGTGGCTTTAGAAAGCGTGGGTCCCATGCCTACTGCCCCTTTCCACCATCTCCCACTATTCCATCTCTGGAATTGCAGAGCCAGAAGGGCCCTGGGGTCAACTTGTGCCTCCATCCTTGGCCCTTCCAGTCCCCAGGGGCTCACCCAGCCTGTTTAGGTGCTACCCACACCTGAGAGCATGCACCTTTTCTGGCTCAGGCTGGGCTGCCATCCCTGTGCCTCCTTCCACCCTGTGGTACCTCACGCTGTACAGTGCAGGGCCTCCGTTTGCCTTCCTGGCTCTTTAATTGGAGCTCTTCACCCAGTGGGCCATGATGGGTTTATAGGTGTACTGAGACAAGGATCCCTCCACCCGGTGCCTGTGTCCCCCTGGCTGCCAGCAGCCTCTTTCCTGTCTGGCACTGGTTCTATATTTTCTCTACATGCTCTGAGTTGAGCAAGGTTGGGAGGCAGTGCTCTTAGACTGAGCTTGGGTTCTAGACATGCCCCACTCCTCTAGAGCAGGAGTTGGCAAACTGTGACCCATGGGCCAAATCTGGCCATGCCTGTTCTTATAAATCTAGTGTTATTGGGGGCACAGCCACACTCGTTCTTTTAAATGTGTTGTCTACAGCTGCTTTAATGCTGCAGTGGCAGAGTTGAGCAGTTACAACAGAGACGGTATGGCCTGCAAAACCTGAAATACTTACTATTTGGCTTCTTTTTTTAAAAATATTTATTTATCTATTATTATTTTTTTTGGCTGAACGGGTCTTAGTTGCGGCACGTGGGGCCTTTCGTTGTGGCGTGTGGGCTCCAGAGCACGTGGGCTCTTCGTTGCGGCACGCGGGCTCTCTAGTTGAGGTGCGCGAGCTCAGTAGTTGTGGTGCGAGGGCTTAGTTGCCCCGCGGCATGTGGGATCTTAGTTCCCCAACCAGGGATCCAACCCGCGTCCCCTGCGTTGGAAGGCGGATTCTTTACCACTGGACCGCCAGGGAAGTCCCTATTTGGCTTTTTAAAGAAAAAATTTACTGACCTCTGGTGTAGAGGGGTGGTTGGTTGGTTGGTTGGTTGGTTGGTTTATTTAAAGCAGCAGAATCCTTTCTTCAAAGCAGAAATTTAGGCCAAGGCCCACTGAGTAAAACAGATTGGGGTAGAGGAGCCCTGGTTAAAGGGAGATAGGGGTTCTGCAGCCCAAGCCCTACTTCGGGACTCCAGGCTCCAGGGTTCTATGAGTCTGGTATGAGGACCACTGCTCTAGACCTGCTCTGGTATATCCTTGAGCCAGGGGTGCAGACACACTCCCATTCTGGCAGCAGGTACACCGGACTAGCTGTTCACAGCCTCGGCGGGTGTTCACTCGGCACGTTCTCTGCACCGGGCTCCGTGTGGGAACCACCATCCTAGGCCAGCGGGGCAGCTGGCGAGCCCAGGTGTCTCTACTCCTGGTGGGCTCTGGGGAGAAGTGAGGGGGTGGGACGTTCTCTAAGACCCAGACCCTTAGGAGCCAGGGAGCTCCCTGACTGTGTTCTGTCTGACCTAGAACCTGAGGGCAGCAGTGATGGTGTGGAAGGAGCCTGGAGCAGAGCGCTGGGCCCTGAGTGAATTCCATCTTGTGCCTGGCTGTGGCATGCCATCACCTCAGGTCACCACCATTTCCTTAGTTTGTGGATGGGGCTCAGATGCTACCAGCCTCTCACAGGGGTGCTGTGAGGCTGGCCCGTGTGCCAAAGGAGCAGGCATGAGGGTCGCCAGGGCTGACAGTCCTCTTGTGACCCTCCCCACCCAGGAGGCTGTGCAGAAGGTGTCCTGCAGACCATGAACTGAGTGCTGGTCCGAGACTGTTCATGAGCACAGTGTAAGGTGTGCCGAGACCCGCCACCCAGCGATCCCCTCCCCTCCCTGGCACTGAGGATCCCCGGAAAAGATGGGGAGGAAAAAGATTCAGATCCAGCGAATCACCGATGAGCGGAACCGACAGGTGAGGGGATCCTGGAGCTTCACGGAGTGGATGAGGGCAGGGAGCTGGCCTCTGCCTCCACTCCACTTCCAGCCACTCCAAGAAGGCTTCCCGGAAGAAGGGGGCTCTGGAGTCTGTTATGGAAGGGCAAGGGCTGAGTTGGGAGAAGAGGAATCCCCACCTCCCTGCAGCTCTTAGGACCCTGTGTCCTAGAACCCCAGGACTCATCTGCTGCTGCAACCAGGCAGACCTGAGCCCCTACCATATGCAATATGCAAACCTCAGGCCGCACCCAGGCACTTCCCCTTTCCCAAGATGAATCTTTCCCCTCCTCCTACCCCAAGGGAAGCGCCTGGAAGCTCCTCTTTTCTCCCTCCCTAACCTCTTTATAGCCCCCAGCACAGAGGTGTGGAGTTCTGTCCATCTGAATTTCTCTGCTTTCAGTGAATTGGCCCTGGGCTGTGTCTTGGCCACGTGTTGGTAGAGGGGTGCTGGCCTGTTCCTTGCCCAGACCAGGGGCTCCTGAGAACAGGGTTATCGTGAGGCAGGGGCTGGCTATGTCCAGCTTCCTGTAGGTGGGACTCCTGGGCAGACCTTGACTGAGCCAGACCTGGCCGCCCACACGCCCACCTACAGGTGACATTCACCAAGAGGAAGTTCGGGCTGATGAAGAAGGCATACGAGCTGAGCGTGCTCTGTGACTGCGAGATCGCGCTCATCATCTTCAACCACTCCAACAAGCTGTTCCAGTACGCCAGCACGGACATGGACAAGGTGCTGCTCAAGTACACGGAGTACAATGAGCCGCACGAGAGCCGCACCAACGCCGACATCATCGAGGTGGGCCCACGCACGCGGACCCCACCCCCGCCTGCAACTGCACACCACGTGCCCATGCAGCATGCACACTTGGACCTGCCCGTGCACACACACATGTACACCTGCCCCTTGAAGCCCCCTCACCTGTGCACACACACATATAAACCCACAACCTCTCCTACAAACCCCGGGCCCAAGGAGGAAGGAGGGCAGTGAGGTAGATGTCAGATGGGGCTGCCCACCCAGCCCAGTCCCACCCCAGCCCTCTCTGAGCCGCTTTCTTCATGTCTGTCAGGCACAACATGACATCTCTGCTCTGTCTGCTCTCAAATTCTCTCTTTCTCTCTCTTTTCCTTCCTTCTCCATCTTTTGATATGCTCCTGCATCTGACTCTTCCTTTCTCTGTCTCCCTCTTTGTTTCCATCTCTGCTGCTCTGTCTCTGTCCCTTTGTGGGTCCCTGTGGCTCTATTTTCTGTTTCAAAGAGAGCTAACATTGTAAACCATTAAAGGACGTGGGCTTTGGAATCCAGCTCTGGCCTTTACTGGCTGTGTGGCCTTGGGCAGGTGGTTTAGCTTCCCAGAGCCTTGGTGCCCACCTCCACGAAATGGGGCCAGTGCCTGCTTTGAAGAGTTTTGTGTGAATTGAATGAGACAGCCCAGTTCCTGCTTCTCACACTGGGGGTACGGGACCTGTGCCGATGAAGAAGGGTGCCTGGGAAGCCACAGGCCTGCCTTCCTGGAGCGAGACTTTCACTCCACAGATGTGGAAGAAATTCCTTTATTTTTATATTAGCGAAGACAGATTTACTCTAAACTAGAATGTAAAATTCACATTCATTTTCAAGACAAAACAAGTATCTGTGAAGATGTTTTGAGCATGGAGAGGTCAGCTTTGGGGTCTCCTCCACACCACCAGGTGTGCATCCCCTACTTTGTGTGGGTGCATGGGAGAAGCTGTGGCCTTTGCTCTAGGACAGCGTACAAGGTGGTACATGGTAGGAACTCAGTAAATGCAAAGAAATGTTTTGTCTTTCTCCCTCTTATTCTTCTACCTCTCTGTCTCCATTTCGATTTCTCTTTCCCCTTCTTCTTCTAAGCAGAGCCCAGGAATTGAGCCGGGCAAAGTCAGCCCTGACGGCCTTGCGCTGGAGAGCGCTCTGTGCCTTCTGGCTGGGGCTCACCTAAAGGGTGGACAGGCACAGGCTGCCTCAGGGCACCAGCCCCTCAGCTCATCCCCCAGAAACCCCCCACCCCACCTGTCGCCTTGGAAGCACGTGTCTCTGTGCCGGCTGCATTCCCTGGGTTAGGCCCGCCTTCCACGTGACCCTGTATTCTGATGCCTCCCCCCACCAGCCACACAGTCACCCAGTGCCCTAGGAGGGGAGGGTCACCCTGAGGGAGGGGGCTGGGGAGATGTTGGGAACCCTGAGGTATGAGGTGGTGAGAAAGTAGGAGAGTCTTAGGGAAGGGCTGGAAGGAACGCCCGGGGAGGGGGGGGGGTCGGGGCTGGGAGGACCCTCACCCCTGCTGACGGTAGTGGTGCGGTTACAGACCCTGAGGAAGAAGGGCTTCAACGGCTGCGACAGCCCGGAGCCCGACGGGGAGGACTCGCTGGAACAGAGCCCCCTGCTGGAGGACAAGTACCGGCGCGCCAGCGAGGAGCTCGACGGGCTCTTCCGGCGCTATGGGGTGAGCCCCACTCACTCTCTCTCTGTTGGCCCCCCCTTCCGGCCCCTTCCCCCCCAGGCGCTGCACAAGAAGCACAGGGAATGTGAGAGCCCTGAGGTGGACGAGGTGTTTGCCCTGACCCCCCAGACGGAGGAGAAATATAAAAAGATAGACGAGGAGTTTGATAAAATGATGCAGAGTTATAGACTGGCCGTGAGTAGTCGCATGGAGGAGAGCCTCCCTGTGGTGCATGGTGTGGCTTCGCGCCCCGCCCCGGCCCTCGGCTGCCTCTGATGGATGTTCTGCTCTGAGCCATGCTGGGGCTATTGGTGACCACTGAGGAACCTCTGACGTTGGTCGTGATAAACCCGTGACCCTTGCTGAGACTCATCTTGGATGGAGCATAAGCCGGGAGAGGCCTGGAGTGTCCCCCTCACCAGCGAGAAGTGTGTAGATGACCTGAGATCCTTAGATGACAGGAAAGTAGAGAATGTGCTCTTTGTCCAGATTTGTTTTGGGGAGAGGCCCCTTTGGGCTTGCTCTGACACCCCCAGCCCAAGATACTCAATAGCACTGTCAAGGGGAGGCAGAGACTCCTGCTGAAGGGGAAGGCAGTGAGGTGGGTGAACGCCCTCTGCAGCAGGCAGACGGATGAGAGACGACAAGTGAGGTGACGCCCCGACCCACGCGCTCATCCTTAACAGCTGTGTGTGTGAGTTTGGGTCTGTACTCAGGGCCTCTAACCTGCTCTCTGTGTGTCCTGCCTGGCTGAGGACTAACCCACCTCCACTAGGGGGGTTCCAGGTGTCCCCGGGTCTCTCTGCAGTGAGCAGAGCCTTCTTCTCATTCTCTGGGCCAGAGCTGGATCCCAAAGCACTCCAACCAGCATACTTCCTTGGTGGGAGTGGCAGGCATGACTCCAGGGGGTTCCAGAGCAGAGAGATCGAGCTACTGGCCCAAGGACGCACAGCCCAGAGACTAGAGGAACCCTGGCCTGCCCTCCCAGGCAAAGTGAGTCCAGGGTAAGGGGTCACCCTGGCCTGACCCTGCCTCTCCATCTTCTGTCTAGTCAGCTGTCCCGGCCCCCAACTTTGCCATGCCCGTCACGGTGCCCGTGTCCAATCAGAGCTCACTGCAGTTCAGCAATCCCAGCGGCTCCCTGGTCACCCCTTCCCTGGTGACGTCATCCCTCACGGACCCACGGCTCCTGTCCCCCCAGCAGCCAGCACTACAGAGGAACAGTGTATCTCCTGGCCTGCCTCAGCGGCCAGCCAGCGCAGGTAAGTGATCTGATAGGTGGGTAGGTGACGTGGCAGTGAGGTGTGGTGAGACTTTGGGATTCCGTTTTCCACAGTGACTATTTCCCTTCACCCACCACAGCACTCTCCCATGTGTGTGTGTGGTTCCAGAGGGAAAGGACTGTGGCTCCCAGTGAGTCCAGTTCCCAGGACTCACTCTGGAAGAGGGTGTCCTGTCGGCTTATGGTTCTCTTTTTCCTCCAGGGGCCATGCTGGGGGGAGACCTCAACAGTGCTAACGGAGCCTGCCCCAGCCCAGTCGGTGAGTAAAGCTGCCCTTCTGCCTGGGGGAGCGCCAGGGTCTGCCTGCTCGGTGGCCTCAGGTGTTCCAGGGACCGAGAGGGACCTAGATTAGGGGAGAGGAAGATCCCAGGGCCTGAGCTGGATGTAGTGTCTGAGGATTTTTAAGCCCCTGGATTTTTTTGTCTGTAGCAGTGATTGGTGTGGATGATTGGCAAAGATGTAGGCTCAGGGAATTCTGGGCAAACTCTGAGAACTGACCAACATTTCTAGTTGGAGGAAAGGTTCCAGATTTTTCCACTTCAGTGGGGGGGGGGGGCGTCTGGTTGGGATCTGGAAGATAGGAATATCTGACATTGGCGACAGATAAGAGGCACAGACTCACGCGCACTTACACACGTACGGACATTTTCTCACTCTCATGGAACTATCCAGACGTTAGATGTGCACTTGTAAGCACACGTCTGTAAACCACAGAAGAAAGGCTGCTCGCTCCATGCCACCCTGCCCCGCCAGCAGCTGACAGCCCCTCCTGCCCTGTGCCGTTGTCCGGCTGGTGACTATGACTTCGAATGTCACCATTGACGTCACCCCAACATTCCTGCCATTCCCGGAGTGATCCGGGAACTGGGATGGAGGCAACCACACGCTTCCAGGGAAGCAGTGTGCTCTCAGGGCAGAGGGCGAGGTGATACTTCTGACATTGGGCACCCCCACATCTCTGGGTTTTAGAGTCCCCCAGCTTGGCCCCAGGAACCATGTACTACCTCCTTGGCAGCAGTTGTGTACGGGGGCAGGAAATAGGGGGAATGGGTGAATACCCCTCCCTCTCCAAGGAAAGGGCCAGAGAAGTGCCTGCAGACCTTAAGGGAACGGTGATACTTCTAGGCCCTCAAGCACAACACGTAGAAAGTGGTTGTGTGGCCCTGGAGAAGTCATCGCACCTCTCCCAACCAGCGGTTGGCAGGTGTTTCCTCGTCTGTAAATAGGGCTAATGATACATGTCCTGTCCGTCTTGCAGGGTTAGTGTGAGGATAAATACGATGATACGCGTGTGACGGCCCTGTGTTGGTTATGGAGTGTGGAACAAATGTAAAAGATGGTTATTCTGCTTGTTATCAGCAGTCGAATTTTGGTGGCAGCTATGTCATCAGTCCCCCAGTTCCAGTAACAGCAGCACTGCAAGTGCATGGCTCGTCTTTTTCCCAGAGCTACAGGCATCTTGTCATGTGCTTATCCAAATCACAGCATCCCGAGCTCAAGGCGAGGGGAGCAGTCTGAGTGGTTGATTTGCCCTCGTGACCAGGATCCACACTGAGTCTCAACTTCCAGGCTGCCACCCTTCTCCAACCTGCGTCATTATGGGCCCAGTTGGGGGCAGGTGCTGGACTTCCTGTCGTTGGAGACCAGCTCCTACTACCCAGTCCCATCACATGTAGCTTAGAGGCAGGGGGATGAACCCAATGATTGAGGAGTAAGGAGTGTTCTCCCCTTACTCCCAAGACAGGGTGGTTTTAGGGGAAAATTAGAGAACTCAGTAGCCAGTCAAAGTCTGAACATGGCTTTGAGAAGTTCTGGGTGACAGGAGTATTGGTTTGGGAGCAGTTAACAGGGCTAAGTGGTGGGTCCATGTTTTTCCTTTTACCCTCATCTCTTCACCTTTCCAGGGAACGGCTACGTCAGTGCCCGGGCTTCCCCTGGCCTCCTCCCCGTGGCCAACGGCAACAGCCTAAACAAGGTCATCCCTGCCAAGTCTCCGCCCCCACCCACCCACAGCGCCCAGCTTGGAGCCCCCAGCCGCAAGCCTGACCTGAGGGTCATCACTTCCCAGGGAGGAAAGGGGTTAATGCATCATTTGGTGAGTGGGGTGTCTGGACCGAGGGCCAGGGGCTGGGGAATGGGAGAGTGGGGAGCAGTAGGGTGGGAGGACAGAGCCGACTTCTAGCAGGAGAGATAACCAGCAGTTAGGACTTCCCTAGAGAGATCGTGGAATCGTGGCTTTTTATGAGCTCTTCCTTCCCGAAGGGCCTTACAAGAGGTTGGAACACAGAAGTACCGGTCTCAAGGGCAGTAAAAAGGGACAGGAGGTGGGAGAGAAGGTTCCGTGATGATGATAGGAGGATGATCAGAGGGATTTGCCTCTACAGCAGAGGGATGAGGATTAGACTGTGAGGATTTCCTAACTGGTGGGCATTGGGATATAGCATCTTCTGGAAATCAGTCAGGACAGTGAAGAGCCCTGCCCTTCTAGGCTGGAGAGCCATCCTGCTCCGATGCAAAGAGGTAGACGGCTGTGGGGGCAGGGGCGTGAGGGGAGGGCAGGGGCCAGACTCTGAACCATCCCCTTGGTTTTATTTCTGCTCCCAGACTGAGGACCATTTAGATCTGGTAAGTGAGGCTATGAGATGTTTGCTGTGGCTTTAAATTCTGGGTTAGCCCATTGCTCTGCGGTCCCCCAGCATGGAGTATGTGTGTGCCTTTGTCCTTTCGCCTGTGTGTGTAGTGTGTGGTGTTTGTTTATCTGGTTATTTGCCAAGAGCTATGCTCAGTGCCAAGTGGGATGCAGAGATGAACGGGGTGGGGGCGAGGGGCTCATATGCATGTGTATGTACCTGAGTGTCCGTGGATGTTTTCATGGGATGTTGCATTCATGCAGACACACCTTTGTGTGTGTGTATGTGTGCGCGTGCACGCACACGTGCGCCAGTGGAGTGGGCCTGCCTCAGGCCTCAGAGGTCCCATCTCAGTGTATCCAAGGGTGCCTGGATTAGGCCCTTGGACTGAGGGTTGGACTGCGCTTGCCCTCTGACTCTACTCATGCCCACCCAGGACAGAGACCTCCTTAGGAGGGATGCCAGCCAGACAGGAAAATCGGTTTTCTAGGGAAAGCTGAGGCCCAAGGCAAGACCAGAGTTGTCCTTGGTCGGGGGCTTCCCTGCTTCCCTCTGTCTCCTGGTGCTCCCTCCTGCACGCAGCCTGTCTTACAGACACTCAGAGGCATACGCAGCGCTCTTCCTCTGTCACACATATGCACGCTTACATACTCACCCTCAGCCAGGAGTGGGGCGGGGGCTCCTCCCTCCCGAACTCCCTGACGGGAGGCCAGAGAGGCTGGAAAAGGCAGGCAGGCTTTGGCGGCCAACACGGCGGCAGTTACGGCCCCAGCGTGGAGTTGGAATAAACAAGTGACTCAGCGGCAGATGGAGCTGACAGCCCTACACACGTGTGTGCGTACACGCAGGCACACGCCACGCCAAGCCCTGCATTCCCCTCACAGATGCTAGCACACTTCTACCAGGGCGTGTGCTGCAGTGTGACGGGTGGAGGGTAGACTCTAGGGGGACTAACCAGGAGAAGAATGGAGACAGGGCCCATGGCTGGTGTTGGGGCCACAGGGCCAGCATATGTGCCTTCCTTTTCGCATGTGTGTAGGCGTCAGTGAATCTGTGTGTGCATGTCTCTCTCCATGGATCTCCGTGTCTCTGTGAATGCACCAGTGTGTGTTTGTGTATCTGCGGGGCCTCCATGCTAAGGCATCCCTCCTGGGCCTCGAGATTCAGGGACCCCAGCTTGTCCTTGGAATGGGGGGCCTGGGTAAAGCAGCCCTCCCATTTGCCACCTCTTGACAGACTGTTTTCTCCTGCAGAACAATGCCCAGCGCCTTGGGGTCTCCCAGTCTACCCACTCGCTCACCACCCCAGTGGTTTCCGTGGCAACACCGAGTTTACTCAGCCAGGGCCTCCCCTTCTCTTCCATGCCCACCGCCTACAATACAGGTGAGTGTTCACGTGACGTGTAGCTGTGTGCACTTGGCCTTGGGGCACAGGAGGGACCAGAGAAGGAACATGAGGTATTCTCTGGGGGATGCCCCAATCTGAGGAGGGCCATTGATTTGGGGTAGCCCCTACCTAATTAAGGTTGCCAGATTTAGCAAATAGTAACATCGGATGCCATTCACATGGTGATGGTGTTACTGGAACTGTCTCAAAGACATACTTGTGCAAAAATTATTCATTGTTTTGTCTGAAAATCAAATTTAAGTGGGTATGAGTATCCCTTATTTTTAAATAGGACCTAATGGAGAAGGAAAGCCCTGTCCTTGGGGAGCTCCCATCTGAGGTGGGTTGAGCAGCTGGGTGACTCGGGCTGACCAGGGTCGGGGAGTGGGGAGGGGAGCATGCCGAGGTCAGCAAGGCTTCCTGGAGGAGAAGAATGAAGGAATGAGGGAGAGACAAAGACAGAGAGAGACAGGGAGGCTGAGGAGGCCCGAGAGGAAGCATGGTCAGGAAGATTTATCCAGCTTTCTGGGAAAGCCAAGTAGGGACTCCGGGGCGGGGCGGAGGAGGAAGAAGGGGATCTCTCACCCTGATGTTGGCTTGGTCGAATGACGAGGGGGAAAGGGAGGAGGAGGTCTGATGAAAGTCGGGGAGGGGATCTGAAGGTGAAGAGTCACTTGGAGACATGGGAGAGACCTCTGGGTAGAAAAATTCAGAAAGGACACCCAGTGCTTGGGCCGTCCTGGGTCCCCAGGGCTGTCCTGGCCTCTGTCACCCACTCACACCCTCCCAGGAACAGTCTGTGACATTTTCAACCATTCTTGCCTGCATTCCAAGCTGCTGTGTCAGGAAGGACTTCCCAGTGCGGAAATGCCTTGTCACCTTGTTTCAGAGCATCGATGTGGCTGGGAACCTGGTCTGTTTCTCCCACTGAAGAGGCTTCTGATGTTCCCCAGCTTTTCTCACCTGTGAATGGCTTGCATCAGGGCTGTTCTGTGGTGAGATCAGACTAGACCAAAAGACCCCTAAACTTCTCCCCACTCCCCAAGCCCACATTCCAGAGTTGAACCATGCTAGGTAGGTCCCAGACACCAGTACAAATACCTACAAAATCCCACCTGTTCCATGTGTGTAAAAATCCAGAACCCAACCCTGTGTGTGGGAAAGCCCTTCAGGGCAGGTAAGAGAGCTGGAGGAACTGCCTCGTGTTGAGAGGCCAGACCCTGGCATGTGGGTCGGTGTCCAGATTTTATCACCTGGGTGTCTTGTGAAGTCCCTCGTCCCTTGTGTGTGCTCCCATGTGTGTACCCACTCCCAAGTTATCATGTCCTTGGGCAGCTTCAGAGAGGACCGCTTCAGATGGCCGCACCTTCGGGGGCCAGTAGGAGTTCTCATCTCTGAGTTGTGGGGGGACAGGAAGTCTCTGAGGCCCTTCTAGCCCTGCCAGTGGGGGCGGTTGGTAGAGGGCAGCACAGGCCACTTTTCAGGAGCTGCTGTTTATTTGGGAATCCCATGGTGGTGGTTTCCTGCCATCTTCTCAGGTCCTCCACCAGTCTCTGTGAAGCAGGAGGCAGGTTAGTGGGTGTCAGTGAACCTGGGACAGGCGCTCAGCAAGGCCAGACTTCAGACTCTATTTGTCACTCTGGTGTGAAAGCAGATTCTGACCCTGGGCCTGCCGTTGGAGCCCTGCTGGGAAGTGTTTGGGCTTTCTCACATCCTCTCAGAAACCAAGGGCTCCAGTTCCTCTTGCTGCAGGAGTAGTTAAGCAGGCCTCGGTTTAAACAGCAGGTGTTTTCAGGTGACCCTACATATATAAACAAATCCCCAATGAACACATTGCTGTTTAGTTGTTCACTGTTTACAGTGCTTGGCCCCCATCCAAGTTCCGGCTGGGGGTGATCTGCCTGTGCTAATATCATGGATAAGGGACGCACCTGGCCCCTTGTTGACACTGGCTGCAGAGGTCTGGCTGTGGTCGCTCTAGGAGCAGACCGGGGGCCTGCTGGGGAGCCAAATCTCCAGGTAGACAGGGCTGGAGTGTGGTGGGAAAGTGCAGGACTGGGGTTTGAGTCCCTACCGTTCACTGGCTGGGGGACACTGCACTGTTCAGGGTTGGTTTCCTTGTTGTAAAATGAATGTTGTAAATAGTTGGTCGTAGGGGCCCCTGTCTGCCCTTGGTCTGCTTTTTAAATGTAAGCATCTCAAAACTCCTGGCTAATTAACATTGTTATGAGACCAGAGGCAAGCGTGGACCATCTATAGAGTGAGATTTAAAGGTAATAAAGAAGCCTGGGGTCTTGTCTTAGCTCTGCCATTGGCTTTCTCTGTGACCTGGGGAGAGTTCCTCAAACTTGAGGCTGCAGCCGCCTCATTTGTAAATTAATAATAACAGCAGGTAAATCTTTTGATTATTTATCATGTGCCAGACACTGTTCTACATACTTCATGTGTATTAACGTGCTCAGTCCTCATAGCAGCTGAGTGATGCAGGCAGGATTATTGCCTCCAGTTTATGGACAGACTAAGTAACTCGCCGAAGGTCGCATGGACTGTAAGTGGAGGTGGCCAGGAGTTTTGACCCCATCGCTCGTGCCCTTCACCTTACTGTTCTGTTGCACAGATAATCCTGTCTTCCCTGCGTAAAGACAGAGGGCTGGAGCAAATGGCCCCTCACGTAGGAGCCACGTGGTGTAGCGTTGGGAAGACTGGCGGGTGTGCCCTCCTCATCACACCACGGTGCAGTCGGCCTGTGTTCCTCAGGGAAGGCGTTTTCTAAACTGTCCCAAACAGGCTGCGGCATGAAACATAACAGAGCTGTGTAAATTGTGAAACATTTCATGGTTCTGTTTGTTCTGTGACAGTGCAAACATCACAGTTTCTTCATTAAGACAGAAATTTTGGAAAACAACAAGTGCCACCTCATGGGGAAATCCGCCAGAACCTTGGCCAGTTGCACCGCAGGCCTGTTTCACTCACAGCCCCTCTGCTCTTGTAGGCCCTTCTGGGTGGCAGACGTGCGTCCTCTGTGTTTGTGGGCACAGCAGCCCGAACGCTTGCTGCTACCTATTTCTGCCTGTTTTATGTGTTGACAGTCTTCAGGAGACTCAGGGACTTTGAGGAAGGTGGAATGGTAGTTACAGTCATTTGCTTCAGATGCGCCATTCACCTAGCATTTCCCACCATTCCCCTCTAATCTCAGAAAGGTTCTTGAAGACTTGGCAGTTGAAGAGATGACAATTAGACATATACTAGACCTTCCCTACCTACCTTTTTTCCCCTTCTTTTTTATTTTTTTAAAATTTATTTATTTATATTTTTAATTTTGGCTGCTTTGGGTCTTCGCTACCGCGCATGGGCTTTCTCTAGTTGCGGCAAGCGGGGGCTACTCTTTGTTGCAGTGCGCGGGCTTCTCATCGTGGTGGCTTCTCTTGCTGCGGAGCATGGGATCTAGGCGCACGGGCTTCAGTAGTTGTGGCGCGCGGGCTCTAGAGCGCAGGCTCAGTAGTTGTGGCGCACGGGCTTAGTTGCTCCGCGGCATGTGGGATCTTCCCGGACCAGGGCTCGACCCCGTGTAACCACTGCACCACCAGGGAAGTCCCTCGTCTTCTTTTTTAAAATTGACATTCTAAAAGTGATACCTACACATGGTTTAAAAAAAAAAAAAAGTTAAACACTATTTTAAAAAACGACCTCTCTTTGCATCCTGTTAAAAGACAGCACCTCGTGGTTATTCAGATTTACGTTTTTTTGAGTGCCATCTTCACTGAATTTGTATGGGCTTACTTGATTATTCACATCTGTCGTTAACAACTCCCCCCATCCTGATAGTCCTGCAGGCGGCTCCCCCATGGGAGCCTCGGTCCTCTCTCCCACTGCAAGAAGCTCACCCGCACCTTCTTCCCCACCCCGTGCAGATTACCAGTTGACCAGTGCAGAGCTCTCCTCCTTACCGGCCTTCAGTTCGCCTGGGGGGCTGTCGCTAGGCAGTGTCACCGCCTGGCAGCAGCCGCCGCAGCCGCAGCAGCCGCCGCAGCCCCAGCCGCAGCCGCAGCCCCAGCCGCCCCAGCAGCCCCAGCCGCCACCTCAGCAGCAGCCCCACCTGGTCCCCGTGTCCCTCAGCAACCTAATGTGAGTCCCGGGGATGCCCCGCCAGTGTTGGGGAAGGGGGAGCTGAGGGGTGGGAAGAGGAGGGGCCTCTTGAGAGCTGAGATCCCTTTGAGGTTGTCTGTCATCATTGGACAGCACGTAAGCCACTGAGTGGCAGCCCTGGAGTCCCCTGTTGAGGCCTGGGAGAGCCATCCTGAGCCTTTCCCCGAGCCAGCCCGGGGTTGGGGTGGGGTGTGGGGCCCTCCCAGCTCTGCAGAAGACGACATGGGATGGAAAGACAACTCATGTGACTTCTTTTCCTTCTTTTCCCTTCACTTGGCCCTCTCTCTCTCCTGCTGCCTCTGTCTCCATCCACTTGCCTCACCCCACCCCCAACCCCCATCCTCTCACTTCCTGTCCTCTCTCACTCCCTGTCGTGTGACCTCCCATCACTTTTTCTGTCCCTCACCTCCTCTATTTCTGTCCCTTGTACTCCATGCCCACTGCCTGTCTCCAGCCCCGGCAGCCCCTTGCCCCACGTGGGTGCTGCCCTCACGGTCACCACCCACCCCCACATCAGCATCAAGTCGGAACCAGTGTCCCCAAGCCGTGAGCGCAGCCCTGCGCCTCCCCCTCCAGCTGTGTTTCCGGCTACCCGCCCTGAGCCTGGCGACAGTCTCAGCAGCCCGGCTGGGGCCTCCTATGAGACGGGGGACCGGGATGATGGACGGGGAGACTTCGGGCCCACACTGGGCCTGCTGCGCCCAGCCCCAGAGCCTGAGGCTGAGGGCTCAGCTGTGAAGAGGATGCGGCTCGATACTTGGGTACTGTAGCATCACCCCTCCGGTCTGCCGTTGTCTGCTACACCCAGGGACTGGCCCATATGCCCCCAGCCTGTCTCAGCTCCCACCTAAGAGGCCCTGTGGCCAGCTAGCCCTTCCATCAGCCCTTATGGGGCAGCACCGACACCCTTTCACCCCCACCAAGGGCCCATCTCCCGTCCCTCCAGCATCAGTCCTTCTGCTCGATGACTTCCTCCCCTCAGAGCTGGCCCTGCCACTAGAATCCTGGCCCTACTGGGAGAGGGACGTGGGGGGCACATACCCCGTAGCCTGGGCCACGCCCTCACACCCCCTTCTCCATCTCCTCTCTTCACAGACATTAAAGTGACGGTTCCCACTCCCCTCCTCTCAGCCTCCCTGATGAAGAGTTGACAATCTCACCGCCCACCCCTCCCTGTCCTGGGCTCCTCCCGCTCGACCCCCACTTCCTTTCTTGTGCTCCGTGTCCTGTTGACGGTTACATTTGTGTATAATTATTATTATATTATTATTATTATTATATTTTTTTTAATTTGGATTCTCGCTTTGGAGAGGGGGATGCTCCCATCCCCTCTTTCTGCACCCCCCACCAGTTTCACTGGCTGGGAGGCTCTTTTTTGCGGGAAGGGGGGGACACTTTGCACGTTGTACACATATGCTGCAGGAGGGGGTGGGGGGCCCGATAGGCCTTGGGAAAGGACAGGTGCCGAGCCCTGCATGCGGGGCCCTCCCACCCCATCCCCCAGACAGAGGGAAATAACCAAAAACTACCAAACAACAAAAACCCCTTACAATAGACTGAAACCCCGAAGTCGGCCTCATGGGTGATTTTGTGTTTCAGGGGGAAAGTGAGGCAGAGGTTCTGAAGAAGGTCTCTGCTTCTCGGCTGTTCCTATGGCCACAGGCACATGGGGCAGCATACCCAAGCCTGGGCCCCAGAGGCCCCTGCACACACACCACACACTCTCAACTGGTTATTGTGTGATCTGCACCTCCAGGGTGTGCGGGTGCTGGCTGAGGTTTGGGGCTGGGAAGGCTGCCTGGGAATCGAGGCTGGAGGGGGAGGGGCTTGAGGTAGGGCCCCTATGAAGCACAGTTGGAGAGAAAGACAGAGAGCCATGAGGAGAGGGCTGAGGAGGGGCAGAAGGGCTGGGGCAGGGGGTGAATTGGGGGCCCCCTCCCTTCCCCAGCACTTTCTCTAAGATACACAGTGCAATAGCTCCCCATCCCTCAGTTGACACCAGCCCTGTAAAGCTGGCCACAAAGCGCAGGGAGAACTGGGGAGAGTGAGGTGGCTCAGCAGGAGACGGCCTCAGGCACCCCGGGGTGCCTGAGGACTGGAAACCCTTGCATCCAGGGACTAGCGTGAGTGAGGGGACTTGCTCTTCCTTGCACGTACACATACCCAGAGGAGTGGACACTGGGGTGGTGTGTGAAGGTGGGAGAGGGGATGGAGAAGGTCCGCAAAAGGCCTGCCTCCCTTCTTTCCTCCTTGGCCCCTCTCCCCAGCCCTCCTCCCAACTCCTTCCGCTCCTGACCCCACCTCCCTGCTCTTGGCGCCCTCATTGTCTCGCTACCTCCTGTCCCACCACCCCCAGGCCGCATCCCACCTTCTGTCTTGGCTACTGTAATTGTAAATAGCAACCTTTGGAAAACGTTAGCAGTGTAACAGTCCAGGAAACTGTTTTTTTTTGTTGTTGTTGTATTGATATGAAATGAGATTCTATTTTTGTCAAAGTATATTGTAATAATAATGACTCAAACGGCCCGTACTGTACAGATGAGATTTTTCTGCTGTTGTTCTTGCTCCCCTCCCCGCCCCCAAGTCCGCCCTCTCTACTGCCTTCCCAGTGGGGGCAGCCAAAGCGTGGGGTCCTGAGACCCCAGGCTGGATCACAGATCAAACTGGAGGGGGCAGGCCCCCGGCCCGCAATCCACCACTACCCCTTGCCCTAAGGGGCCTGTCCTGGGGTGACATGGGCAGGCAGACTGGGGCCTGCCCCACTCCTTCACATAAGAAGCCCAGCCCCTCTGCCCAAGGGGTGCAGTGCTCCCTTGGGGTTTCATCCTGGTGGGAAAGTAGAGTTAGACAAGGCCTGGTTTATGTGGTAGGCGACAGACACTCTGCCTGCCTCTACGATCCAGCCGCTTGCAGTATTCCGACACTTGATGCAGGGAAGGAAACCAGAGCAGAGGGGTGCGTGTGACCGCACAGGTACCCGAGTGTGTTTATGAGGGCATCTGGTATTTATGTGTCTGAGTGTTCCTTTGTATTTATGTGTGTGTGTGTATGGTTGCATGGGTGTACCTTTATGTGTGTCTGAGCCCGTCTGGGCATGTGTGTGTGAATCTGTGTGAACTGAGCTCTGAGGATGTGTGCCTCTGTGTGTGTGTGTGTGCCTGAGTGTGTGTTTACAGAGGGACAGATGGCTCTTCTTGCAGCCACACAGCCCTGGCTTCCAGCTCTATGACCCTCCTTCCTGAGCCCCACTCTCTTCTTCCCTGCTGCATCCCCTGTTCTTACCCTCAGCTCTAATATGTTTATACTTCACTTGGGGATCTGGCACTTGGCCCTCTTGGCTTCTCCCTATAGCCCTACCTCTCCCGCAGCTCCACGCACAGTTGTTCACCCAGTGCCCAGGCCTTTATACCCAGCTCCCTTTCTTGGAGTACCCTCTTCCCCCCACACCCCCTCCTGCTTTCAGGATGATACTCAAGTTCCTCTTCCTCTCTGCAGCTTTTTGCTCACCTGGGCTGTGATCCTTCCTTACAGCTTACCCCCCAACTGCTGATTGGGCACACAGCATGCTCAGTCTTCCTGCACGTTCCTAGAGGGAGTGTCAAGAATCGATGAGGCTTGATCAGGACCTTGAAAGAAGCCAGGGTGTAGTCTTGTGCATGTATGCATGCATCCCCAGAGCCTTGCCCAGTGCCTGGCACATAGCCAGCGCTCAACAAATGCTGATTGGGTGAAAGGTGAATGATAGGTGCTCAATAAACGTTGAATGACTGGCCTTCCCTTCTCAGGCTATTCCCGCCATCAGTCTGCCCACCTTTCTAGGCTGGGCTTGGCCACCATTAAACATGGGGTCGGGGTGAGGGCCCCTGCAGTTCACGGTGCAATATTCACCAGTTTTGCCCTCTGCCTTGTAATGGCAAACCTGGCTTTTGATTACCATGTGTGGATGTGTGTGTGTCCTTTTCTCTCTATCCCTGGGGGCAGGGGGTGATCTGTGAATGAATATGTGACATTTCTGCAATTCAGTATCCCGAGGTTTCTCTTCGGGGTAGGGGCCCCTGGCCGGCCTGATGAATGGGTCTCTGGGAACCCAGACCTCAAGTGGGGACTTCATTTCTTCTTCCTCTCACAAGCCAAATTTGCCTCCACCCACTCCTTCCTCCGAAGAACTGGGCATTTGCCAAAGTAATCACTGGAGTCATCCAATGCCCCTCCACTCCCCAGGTTTCCCACAGCTTTCAGGGATAGTGGGCAAGAGGACCTCCCACACATACACACCCCCCAGTGGAACACACCATTTCCCCTCCCCCCAGCAGTGCACTCAATGCAGCGAGACTGACCCCTGACCCTTATCAAGCCCTTCCCACCTTGGACAGGAAGGAAGTAATGCACCTTCTCTTGCTGATTATTTATTTGTTTGGAGAGACAGAAATGATGTAAAAGTGTATCTAGAAATATCTATATATATTTTTAACTGACTCTTTGGAATCCCCTGGGGTGGGGTGGGGGGTGAAATTAGGCTTTCACGGAGGGGAGGAGACATGGAGCCTGGGAACGCTTCATCTCCCCTCTTGCCGCCTCTCCATCCCCTAAGCAGTTGGTAGAAGGAATGGGATTCGTAGGGGGGGAGGGGGGCTGGAGTGTTATATGGAGAACCTGGATTCTCTCTTGTCTTCCCCATTCAAGTCCCAGAGGGAAGGGGGGAGGGAGAGGGAGGGGAGACAGGCCCGGAGGTGCCCCATCCTCAAACCCGACAATCACCCACACTCCTAGGGCTCATCCTGGGTCCTGGGGAGGGCGAGTCCAAGTGTGTGACTGTTGATTTGTTTTCAATATTTCTTTTTGTGCTGTATGGTGATGCTTTCTTAGTATTCTACACAATAAGAAAAGACAAAGTCCTCGAGATTCTTATGAGTTTTGTTTGAAAACTCTTTCACTATATTTGTTGTAAAGAGGTTTACTATTAAAAGAAAAAGAATACACGTTTCTGATACTTCGGCCTGGGTTCTGGTTTCTTTGGTGCGGTCGGCTGAGGAGGGGAAGGAAGGATCGTGTGGCCCTGCCAGGGTGGGAGTCCAGAGCTCCACCTCAGCAGGAAAGAAGGGCGGTTAGCCTGCCGGGCGGACACTCGAGATGTCTGAGGTGGGGTTTTCAGGTGAGAATTTCTTCCAGGTGCTCTGTCAGAAGCAGAAGCAGCCCCAGGACTCAGGAGGGTTGTCTGGTTAGAAGCCAGAGGAGGGATCCTGGGACACAAGAAAAACAAATACCACTCAAGGCCAGGTCAGGAACAGATGGAGTGTGCGTGGAGGAGGAGGAGTGTGATAGAGGACCTTCAGCTACGGAAAACTTTTCCACAGCAGAAACTTGCCCAGGCACTATGTTAGGCACAGATGGATTCCACCTTCACGGTCCCCACAGAGTTCCCTCCCGAAGGGGCAGCTGCCCTACCCCTCCCTTTTGAAGCACCGTCTAACAGTGCCAGGAGCCTCTCCCTGCCCTCCTCACATACCCCAAAGGGCTTCCCCACCTGGTGCCTTTCTGCAGAGGTTTGGCAGGGGCTGGTGGCTCTTGCTCCCGTAGCCGTGTGCCCTGCACAGCTATGCTGTAGGGCAGATGCAGGGGCTCTGGAGGGAAGTGCATAGGGAGGGCCTGGCTCACTACTAACAGGGTTTGGCCACTCCTCTATACTAGGCCCATGCTAGGTGCTGCAGAGGCAGAGATGGAGTATGAAGGGCCCACATAGGATGGTGGCGACAGGCCTGCAAATGCCTAAAATCCACAAACCGTGGTTTTAATGCTTTGGTTGCTGCATGTGCAGGCACATCACAGAATGTCTTCATTCCTTGGGTTCCGCATCTGAAAACTGCGGTCATCTGTACCAGTCCCGCCTCCCTCTCAGGGTCATTACAGATTTTGCTTCACTTCTCCCTCAGCTGGAGCAGAGGTGAAAGATGCTGAGCAGGAAAGGGTTAAGAAGGTACTATCCTCCGGATGAGGTTCCCCTGCTGGCTGCCTGTGACTAGAACAGCCTTGACCTAACACAAATCCTGAGCAAAACCTCTCTCCTTTGCACATCTCATACACTCAAGACTGTTTGGCCTCACCCCTCCTTCTCTATAGGCATCGGCTCCTGATGTCCTGGGTAGGCATTACTATTGCCCACAAATATCTCCTGCCCTCTTCCGCTTCCTGGACACATAGAAGATTGTATTTCCCAGTCCCTGTGTAGTCAAGTGAGGTCATCAGACTAGTTCTGGCCAGTGGACCGTACTGGAAGTAATGTGTGTCACTTCCAAAATCAAGCTGGTATGTGATTCTCCAAGTGCTCTTTCCCTATCGTGGCAACTGTGGAAGCATGTCAAAGCAGCCTGGATGGCTAAGCTGCCTTAAGGTGATGTCCAGCGCCACAGTGGACTTTGTGTGAATGGCAAATAAGTGTGTTATGTTAAGCCACAGAGATTTCAGAATTGTGTCTGCAATATAACCTATCCTATCCTGATTAATGGAGTATCCATTCACATTGGGACAACCTTGAAGCCCCATCTACTGCATACCCGCTGTGGTGTGGTATAAAGATCTCTGGACTTGGCATAGTCCAGAACTTGTTCAACTCCTAGTTCCGTTGCTTACCAGCTGTGTGGCCTTGGGTAGTCACCATCTGCCCAAGCCACTGTTTCATCAACTGTAAGACAGAGCTAATAGCTACCTGTTTTCTCTAACCCAAGCCTTCGCCTTCTCTAATCCATCCTCCCATCTTTGGCACAGCACTGATCAGCCAGCACCTCATGGTTCTCTACTGCCCACCAAATAAGCCCAAACTCCTGGGCAGGGCTCCCAGGGCCTTCAAGGAACTGACACAACCTCTTTTCCAGGCGTAGTCCATGCAACTCCACTGCACATCCCTTGGCCACTAGGGCAACCATGCAGTACAGTCCATTCCTTGACAGACCCTTTGAGTCTTCAGTCATGCCATCCTCCTGTCTTAAATGCAACAAACATTTATTAAGCACCTGCTGTGTGTGAAACTCTTTGTTAGGTATTGGAGATATAGAGAGGAACAAGACAGCTCCTGCCTCTCAACTCACAGTTAAGCGGGGACAAGAGAGAAGTGAAGCAACAGTTAACACTTGAGTCAGCAGGCTGCATTAAATGACATGTAGGAAGGCTGTAAGTGGGCTGTGGGATCAGAGGAGGAGGCACACCGAAATCCGAGCCAGTACAGATCAGGGGAGGCTACTTAGGGGGAGGTATTTGAGCTGGATTTGGAAGACATGTACAAATGAGGGCAGGGAAGTCATTCCTGGTAGCCGGAATAGTGTGTAAAGTATGGAGAGAAAATGGTGCATTCAGGAAATCAAATACTGTGGTATGGGCCAAAGGTCTAGCAGAGAAAGCTGAAGAGGTAGGCGGAAACCTCACTGTGAAGGGCCTTGATTGCCATAATTTGGATTTTATTCTGCAGGAGATATTTGGTCATCAACGGATTTTAAATAGAGGAGGGACTTGATCAGATTTGCACTTCAGAAAGCTTCCTGCCAGTATAAGCTCCCTCAGACAGTAATGCTGAGAACCAGTTGGAAGGCAGGCAGAATTGAGGTCCAGTCAGGGTCCTTTGCAAGTGAGAGGATGAATTTAGTAAATACTTAAGAGGTAGAATAACAGGACTTGGAAACTGCCTGGTGAGGGTAGAGGACGAAGGAAAGGGAGGCGAGTCAACGACTCTCAAACTCATGCTTGTACTACTGACTGGATGGTGGTGCTGTGGCGCCAGACAAGGCCACCAGGTACGTCCGAAGGAGATGAGTTTCGTTTCAGATGAACTGAGTTGGAGGTGTACGTGGAAGCCCTCGTATGGTATTGACAGATGGTCATCCTGTCCAGGCCAGCAGGATGAGGTCACCCCATGGGTAGAGAGAAGGTTTTTATGAAGAGGGAAGCCATTCATAGTGTTGGTCACCTGTGAAGTCGTCGTCCTTGGGACATGGGAACTCCAAGGACCATGGAAAAAGGCTGGAGGGCGGGGCAAGGAGAGACTCATAAAGGGCCCCAAGCTGCATAAGAGTTTGAGTTGTATAGATCAGAAGAACCAGATATGTATTTATCTGTGATCTCCTAACTTCATTAAAGGCCTGCTTGACTCATTAGTCTTGTTTTCTTTGGCCGTACCGCATCTGGGATCTTAGTTCCCCGACCAGGGATCGAACTCACGCCCCCTGCAGTGGAAGTGCAGAGTCTTAATCACTGGACCACCAGGGAAGTCCCTTGACTCACAAGGCTTGTGCTAACCTTGAAAAAGGGAAAGCTCACTGATGCATTCTTTGGGGCATCGAAAGTAGAGAGGAGTGTTTTGCTCCCCAGGGGTAACTGCACAGTCAGGTGTGGTGGACCCGGTGCAACCCTAGAGGTCACTGGTTTTCTTTTGATAAGGAGAGATAACACTTCTTTACCAGATACCTGGAGGATATTCCAGAGGAACTACCTGGTAGGCAGCTGGATGAATGAAGCTGGGGCTCAGGCCAATGCCTAGGCCAGAGACAAGAGAAGACTTGTGAGACATCAGCCTAGAGAGTACACCTTAACTTCTTCAAGACTCAGTCACTTCATGTGTAAAATGGGTTGCTGTGAGATTTAAATAAATGTTACAAATTAATCACTTGAAACCATTCCTGATCCATAGTAAGTGCTCAATCACTGTTATTATTTTTATTACTGCTACTTGTCAAAGACATGAAAATAGATTAACTTACTTGGGTAAGAGGTTCTATGGGCAAAAAATAGGGCTCTACATGCCTATTTCTTTGAAAACTTTCCTATCATTCAAGCTTTTACTCCTACAACTTTCCCTCCATTAAACTTTTCCTGATTTCCCCCATCCTACCCAGCTGGCTATGATATCCTTCTCTTATGAAGTGTCTTAGGAATCTGCCCCTTTTTTATAGCTCCTACCTCATTCTACCTGAAACTGTAGGTCCTAGCTTCTATTTTCTCTGTACAACTGGACTGAAAGCTCTTCTTAAAAATTCACTGTCTCACCCATTTTTGTGTCTGGCTCAGTGCCTGGCACACAGTATGTGTTCAGTCAGACTAAAATGAGATAATGCATGTGAAAGTGCAGTTCATAAACTGAGCGCTACAAAGGGTTTTTTTCCCCTCATGGGCGTGGTAACTTTCTGCAGCTTCTCTACTTTCCAGTACCAGATCCAATGGGGCTGAGGAGCGTGGATTCCCGTTTCTTCTAGTTATCACTTTACTGAAGAATTAGCAGCCAGTGGGCTCCCATCCCCAAAGAGGTGACTCTTGGGAGGTGGGAAGCAAAGGGTGGTATCTGATTGTTCCAGCCAAGGAGGCCAAGCAGTTCCCTGTAGCTCATGTTCTTGTGACTCACCCCTCAGTCCCATGGGCTAACTTTTCCAGCCTTGTGATTGTGGAAACTTGTTTCAGGAACAGCAAGCGGATGTGAAAGGGACATAAGGCGACCCCACCCCAGGCTCCAAAGTGGCTCCTACTAAGCCAATACAGACTGCTTGTTTCTGATTGCAAACTTAAATCATTCAGTGTCATTGCCCGCCTAGGGGGCACGTCCAGTGCCCTACTCTATTTCATTTGGTAAACCCTAGGCCCAAAAGGAAAAGGTGGCTCTCAGGTTCTTTCCACAGCGCAGTTCCCAAATAGGTATAGTTCATTTGAGCCCAGGCTTTACTGCTTCCAGTTGGATTGACTTGCATTTACCCACCCCACCCCCCTTTGCTTTGTCCCCGTTTCCACCTGTTTACAGCTCTTAGGCCTCATTCGGGCACTTCGTTTGGCTTGAGGTCCCCGCCTTCGCAGTGTGGCCTCCCAGAGTCACTCCCATTGTCACTCCCATTTACTGCGCATCAGCCGCCATGTGCCCAATAAAAGCTGGTGACGACGCCGAGGGCCCAAGAGCGAAGGGAAAGGGGAAGAGGAAGGGGAAGGGCCCCGCCTACACGGAGGTCACGCGCCCGCCAAACTCCGCCCTCACGTGACCACAGCGCCAGTCCTCACCCCTAGTCACCGCCCTCGGCTGGAAGCGGAGGCTGGCCTCGGCGCCTTGGTGCCCAATCCCAGCGCTGCCACCCAGTGTCGGGTGGGGACCTTGAATTGGTTTAGTATTCGCGAAGAGGAGAATCTCCATCTAAGGCGAAGGGGAAGAAGGGAGGTGTAAGGTAATAAAAGCACTTGTTTAACCTGTCCCACTAGGCTGTAAGCCCCCATGGAAGCAGAGATCACCGTTCCAAAGCGCCTGCCTAGGGCAGCGTCTGGCATACAGTGGGTGCTCAACAAATGACTGACTAGCAACGACCCCCTGGGGACCCCGGCGCCCTTTACACCGACCCTTTCACTCTCTCATTCACCCTCCCCGCTATGACAGCAAATAAGGCAGTCGGTCGCCAGCGGGTGAGCAAGCTTCCTGCCCGCTCCCAGGCTGCCTTCTCAACCGCTTGGTCCACACAGGTATGAGTGCGGACAAAGACCCAAATCCACTCCCAGGGCTCCCCACCGAAGGGCGGGAAGTGGATCTTGAGGCTCACTTCATTGGCTCATCCGATGACGGATGGGACCATCAGCCAACCGCAGCCTACACAAGACGCATGCGTACAGAAAAGATTTTAGCCCCTGTATGGAAAAAACCCGAGCGGAGCGAACCAATTTTGGCTGGGTCGCACCAGGGCCTCAAGGAGGAGA
This sequence comes from Balaenoptera ricei, assembly GCF_028023285.1. Lineage (NCBI taxonomy): Eukaryota > Metazoa > Chordata > Mammalia > Artiodactyla > Balaenopteridae > Balaenoptera > Balaenoptera ricei. The sequence goes on along the minus strand of NC_082639.1, from coordinate 114,045,787 downwards.
TGCGCATGCGTGAATACAACTGCCTCGCGCCCTGCCCAATTCCAGGGGAGGGAGCGCCCTCCCGCCTGCTGGCAGTTTTCACAGAAGTTTAGCCTCCGTTAACAGTACGGCCCGCCATGGTGCTTCCTGGAGTATCCCGAAGAGAGGAAGAATCCCGGTCCCTGCCCTCGCGGGTGACACGGCCGTCCCCAGACACAGCCAGAGCGCCACTGGCCTGGCCCTGTGTGCAGAGGCGCCTCTGGAAACTGTGGGCCCAACGGTGACGTGACTATTAATTCGCAGTTTACGAAGCGCGTTGTATCCGCTGTCTCAGGAGTTCCTCGCAAAAACCCTCCTGTTAAAGTAAAGAAAGAAGTGGAGGCTCAGAAAGGGGAAGGAACCAGGCCGAGGACACTGCCTGTGAGGGTGACACCGGAATTGGAACCCAGGCCGCCCATTCAGTGCTCTCCTACCATGATAAGCCACCTCCCTGCCTTCCAAGGAGTTTATGTCTAGTTAGGGTGATGCCACTTAAGATATAGGAAAAGTGAAGCTACAATTTCAGCTCATTTTAAAAATAGACAGTGACTACTAGAGGCGTTCAGAGTGGGAAGGATCGCTTTGTGCTCTTGTGATCTGAAGAGGCTACGTCAAGGAGATGAAGCTTCAGAGTATGTATAATTGGATTGACTAAATCTTAGGAACATACTATTGAATGATAAAAGAAATCCCAGAACACTGCAAGTATTTGAGACCATTTTCATAAATTTCAGAAACAAGCAAAATTAAACAATATATTGTTTGGGTATATATGATAAAACGTTTTGAAAAGCAGAGGAATGATAAACACAAAATTTATTAGTAGTTACTTTGGAGAGAGTTTGGGGATGGGATGGGGAAGAAAAGTGGATGCTCTTGGTAATGTTCTAGTTATTGGGTTAAATGGTAGATTTGTGGGTATTCATTATATCTTATAACACACATATAACAACTATTCTTTTGTATGTATAAAATATAATCTAAAAGATAGTAGAATCATCTCCACCACCACCCCCCCCAAATATAATACACAGTTGGAGAGATGAGGAGAAAGCCTTACCTATATTACAGTTGGTTTCCAGAGCATTTCTACACATGTTATATCAGTTGATCCTCACAAAAACGCTTCGAGATAGGTATTATTATCTCCATGTTAGAGAAGAAGAAACTCAACTGAAAGTTACTTGAGGCCAGTGAACAAAGACAGGAAAGGCGGAAATGCAGAAGGCCTGTGGGGAGCCCTGTACAGCTAAACCTCCAGTGTGCCAAGCACTATGCCTGAACAAGGAACATGATCAGTAAACATTTGTTTTTTTTGTTTTGTTTTGTTTTTTTATAACTGGTATTTCTTTTTTTTAAGGTTTGCATTTTTTTTTTTAATTTATTTATTTACGGTTGTGTTGGGTCTTCGTTTCTGTGCGAGGGCTTTCTCTAGTTGCGGCAAGCGGGGGCCACTCTTCATCGCGGTGCGCGGGCCTCTCACTATCGCGGCCTCTCTCGTTGCGGAGCACAGGCTCCAGACGCGCAGGCTCAATAATTATGGCTCACGGGCCCAGTTGCTCCGCGGCATGTGGGATCTTCCCAGACCAGGGCTCGAACCCGTGTCCCCTGCATTGGCAGGCAGATTCTCAACCACTGCGCCACCAGGGAAGCCCAGTAAACATTTGTTGAGTGAGCGAGTGGCTGAATTTTCTAATTACTTGGGTGTCTAGTGGTGAAATGAGCTGTCCTAGAAGTAGTTGAATACCCTGCACAGCAGCTGGCTGACCATTGTCAGGATCAGGAGTACTATAGAAGTGATTCTCTCTCTGGGTAAAGGTTGGATATAGATAACCTCTAAGATTCTTCTCAACTCTAAGGCTCTATGAGTTTATCAGGGGATGAAGGCAAAACCATATGAAGATAATAAGGCTTTCCACTGGGGAAGTGGAAGTGGTCACCAAAGAAATGCCTGGACAAAGGAGACATTTTGAAGGACAAATTAATAAGACCTATTGCCAGAATAAGTGTGAGGTGTGTTGTAGTTGTTGTTATGTGTATTGTTGTATGTAGCTACACGATGTTGACCCATCCCAACTGGATGAATAGTTGTGCTACCAAGTAAAACAAGGAAGTAGGCCTTCATTTAGAAATGCCTAGCAGACAGTTGATAATACAGGATAGTGCTCAGGAGAAATAAGGGCTGAAGACACACTGAGATGTAAGAGAAAGAACACTGGAGTTTGAGTTAGGAGACCTGATTTCTAGACCTGGCCTTGCCTTTAATTGAAAGAGTCGCCTCGGACAAGTTACTTAATCCATCTGAGTTTATATTCTCAGATATTAAGGAACATATACACACAGCAAGAACTATAAAAAGAAGCATGTGCCCTACCCTCTTCTCAAGATCTAGTTAAATCTACTCATATAGTTACATATGCAGATATCCATCATTGGAACTTTGCTGTCCTGGGTTGTCCATTAATGTCATGTTCTTTCTCCATTATAGGACGTGACCACATTTTATTTCGTGTGCTTGTGCTAGAAGTGAGTTCCTTGAGAGGAGGAACCCTATCTAATTCAAGTTTATATTCCCCCATGGTGTCTTGCACAAAGTAGTAGATGTGTCTTGAATTGCACAGAATTGTGTGGTGAAGTAGAGAGCGATGTTTAATCTCTGTGAGACCTAAATGTTCTTATTTGTAAATTATGCTAGTTCATCTTTAAAGTTCTTTTGCATTATAGAAGTCTGTTATCCAACTATGTTCTATGGATTGGGAAGATTGAACTATCCGATCTCTAAATTCCTTTTCCAACTCCAATATTCAAAGATTTTGTAATATTGAGTTACAAGTAATCTGCACAGAAGTGATAGATTGAACTTGAACAAGTTCTTGAAGGGAAAACGTGTAGAAGAAGAAGATTGAGAACAGAAGCAACACCCAGTTATCCGACACAAGAAAGAGAAGCCATTGAAAGTGACATAAAAATCAGTCTCAGGGCTTCCCTTGTGGCACAGTGGTTAAGAATCCGCCTGCCAATGCAGGGGACATGGGTTTGCGCCCTGGTCGGGGAAGATCCCACATGCCACAGAGCAACTAAGCCCGTGCGCCACAACTACTGAGCCTGCGCTCTAGAGCCTGCGCGCCACAACTACTGAGCCCGCACGCCTAGAGCCTGTGCTCCACAGGAGAAGCCACCGCAGTGAGAAGCCCGCGCACCGCAACGAAGAGTAGCCCCCGCTCGCTGCAACTAGAGAAAGCCCACGTGCAGCAACGAAGACCCAACGCAGCCAAAAATAAACAAATTAAATAAATTAAATTAAAAAAAAAATCAGTCTCAGAAATAGGAGAGACTTCCCTCCTGGTCCAGTGGTTAAGACTCTGTGTTCCCAATGCAGGGGGTATGGGTTCAATCCCTGGTTGGGGAACTAAGATCCCGCATGCTGCACAGCATGGCCAAAAAAAAAAAAAAGTAGGAAAGATAATAATAGGAGGGGTTACAAATTCAGATGCCAGGCAGATAACATAAATAAGTGAAGTGGTCATGTGGTAAGTATGAGGGAGCAGTGGAGACTGGAGAGGACACAGCCCATCCAAAGAAGTCAGCAGTCTCTGGTTACCAATGCTTGTGTTGCCACATCTTTTAGTTTTTAAGATGAAGCTGGAAATCCAGATTTTTGTTTGAAATCTCATGATTTTTAAATGTGGGGAACCAATTCAGATTCTTTTAAAGCTCTATGCAGGTAAACACACACACACACACATCTATAGGCCAGATGTGTTGGGCCACAGTCTTTAGCCTCTCTAATATAGTACCAAAGAGGAACTCTTTTCCCACCCTCAAATCATACATGCTTAAGTATAATTTTAGTGGAAGAGGTTCCTGTTCCTGTTCATACCAGTTCTATAATATCAATCCCAACCCTCTTGGTACTTCCAGGGCTTTGCCCCATCAGTTATACCCTTCCCTTCCTCTTTTTTTCTTACTTATTTATTTATGCTGCACACAGGCTTTTTCTATTTGTGGCGAGTGGGGGCTACTCTTCGTTGCGGTGCGTGGGCTTCTCATTGCGGTGGCTTCTCTTGTTGCAGAGCACAGGCTCTAGACGCATGGCAAGCTTAGTTGCTCCGCAGCATGTGGGATCTTCCCGGACCAGGGATCGAACCTGTGTCCCCTGCATTGGCAGGCGGATTCTTAACCACTGCGCCACTGGGGAAGTCCCCCTCCTCTGTTTTCAACTTTTCCCTTTCTACTTGCATCTTTCCTTCAGTCTAAGAACATGTTTAAGTCTCTCCAGTGCTCCATTGTCCTATAATCCCTTCTAGGTACTTTCTAGAAAGTTTTATCTCTTTTTCCCTTCTCCAACAAATTTCATAACAATTAATTGCATTTGCTATTTCTATTCTATCTTTTCCCATTATAAGTTGGCTTCACTCTTCAACTCACTGTAGTCTAAGGTCAGCCTTCACCATTCCACTGAAGCCTTTCTGACCGGGGCAAAAGTCTCTGTTGCTAAATTCACTGAACTGCTCCAACTGGGCTAAACTCCTCAGAGATCAAGTATTATCCTTTGCACCTAACTAAGAGGTGTTCCATCAAAGTTTATTAAACCAAACTGGAAACTTTTCAAGAAAGAAGAATGGTCAGCATCATCAAACTTGCAAAAAGATCAAAGACTGTGTTGGCCAAATAAAACCCATTAGATTTTAAGATAAGGAGATTGTTGGTAACTTTTGAGAGGGTAGTTTCAACAGAGGGAGTTGGTAAACATATTGCTCTGGTTTATAAAGAAAGCAGTTGTGAAGTGATGACAGAGGATATAAATCATGCAGAGAAGTTTGGCACTACAGGGAAGAAAAATCAAGCAGGAAATATTGGAGAAATAATGCCAGTTGGAGTTCCTAAGATTGAGAAAATCGTGGCATGTTTGTAAGTAAAGGGGACAAAACCAGCAACATAGGAGATGCTGAAAATGCTCGAGAAAGGGAACACTTGAACATGCATCATCAGAGGGGATGGGAGAGAGTTGAGAAATCAGCCAGTTGAAGAGACTGGTTGGCCTTTGCAAGGAAGTGAGAAGTCTCCTCCTCTGAAGTAGACAGCAGGGTTAAAGGCACAAGTCATAATTATATACAGACCCTTGAGGTAGGAAAGGTGGTGTAGGAGAGCTCCTGTGGATTTTTTCAGTCAGATGGAAGCAAGGTTACATGTCTCCAGTAATGGGGTGGTGTACCAGAACTATAGATTGCTGGTGATCTAAGAGACATTATTCTTTACTGGCTATACTCCTTTTGCTCACTGTGTATTGTTTCCTGGGGGTTCTGTATTTGCTGCCCTTTCTTCTTTATTCCTTTTCAGGGAAGTGTCATCTAGTTCTGAGGTTTAAGCAAGCACGTAAATGCTGATGACTCCCAATCTATGTCAGTAGCTTAAATCTCTCTCTTGAGCTTCAGATCTATGTATCCAGCTACCTATATAACATATCCCTGGGGTATTTTACGGATTAAACTGAACAAAAACTCAGTATCTCCAGGAATGAAACTGTTAATTTCTCCTAAATTGCTTATCACAGCTAATGGTCACAATACTTTCTCTGTTGCCCAAGCCAGATACATGTCTTCATCTCTCTCTTTTTCTCTCTCCCTCTCCTTCTCTCTCTTTCTCCAAATGTGTGCGTAGGTAGATAGGCATTTAAAAGACTGGGAACACACTTATATTTTGTGTATTATGTTTTCTTTTTCATTTACTAATGTCATAATCATTTTATCATGTCAGTAAATGATTTTCTATATTTTTAGTGTCTGCATAGTATTATCTCCTACACATGTACTATATTCTACTGCCCCGTTGAAAATTCTGTTTGTTTCCTTTTTTTCTATTATAAATAGCACTGAACATACATGTACGTATTTTATTTCCTTAGACTGAATACTTAGAACTGAAAATGGAAAGCCAAAGAGTTGCACGTTTGAAAAGCTTTTAACACATATTGCCAAGTTGGCCTTCCAGAAAAATTGTACTAGAAGTATATGGGTAGCATTCATTTACCTGTACTTCTGCCAACATTGGATGTTAACACCTTTAAATTTTGCTGATATAATAGATTATATTTGGCCCTCCAACTCTCAGCCCCTGTCTTTCCCCAAAATCCTTTATCCTTTGCTTCTCACAACTCCCCTGGGATACACAACTCATTTGAAAGGCCGAGGGGAAAGTTACACCAAATTTCCCATAGAGATAATTCTCAATCTGCCCTTTCTTTAAGCCTCTAGCCCGATTTTTGCTGCTTCCGTGCACAGTGGTTTCTAGACTATTCTATATGAGCTTCCAAAATATGTTTTTGGTGACTCTTTAGTGTTTTCTCTTATCTCCCTCTTTTCCTAAATTCCTGTCTCTGAAAAGTTGTTCTTCTCCCTCCTTGAAGGTTGACCCTTCCGAAGCACTCCTGCCCTTTCCTCCTCCCCTAGAACCTTTGCCTTATTTGAGTAGTATCTTCCATTAATAGAGTATTAATGTCCTTCCTCTTCCAGCAAATATAGTTAAATCTCTCCTATACAAGAGAAGAGTTCCATCACCCTTTTTACCTTCTCAAACTTCTACCTTCTTTTCTCCTTTTTTCATCATCAAACTTTTCTAAACAGTAATCAAGAAGTGTCTATTGACTCTCATTTACCTCTCACCCCTTGAATTACGTGTTCCAGCCCCTTTTCTCTCCTGAAATTGTAGTCTTCAAGGTCCCAAACAGTCTCAAAGCCGTATTGAAAATCTTGGTCTCTGTTGTCTTCCTTCACATCTTAGTAGCTTGTGACACAGAACCATGGCCTCCATCCTGAGGCCGTCTTCTTCTGGCTGTGTGGCTCTGCCTTCTCCCGGTTCTCCGCTTCAAGAGAACGTCGGTAATTCTTCATGCTCTCTAAATGTTTGTGTGCCTCAACCCTCATCTCTTCTCTCCCCTCTTTCTTTGGGTTTTCTCACCTACTTCTGTGGCTTCAGTGATCTTCTTTACATTGATGACTCACAGCCTCTCTCTTGAATTCCAGACCCAAATGAGATAGTTACCTGTTAGACAGCTCTACCTGGATGTAACTCCTCCGATTCCACAAGTCCCGTATTGAATTCGTGAGCCAACCACCCCTTCCCCTCCCCACACAGAAAAATCTGCTCTCCCACCATGTTTCCCACTTCAGTTAATGCTGTCACCATACTTTTAATGATCATGTTCAAAATCATAATCTAATAGTTACCAGGTATTGAGTACCTGCTATATGCCAGGTTCTTTCCAGACACTGTCAAATCCAATCCTCTTAGAATAATTGTGTAAAGTTGATTTACTATTCCCGTTGTTACAGATGAGGAGACTACTAGAAAGTGGTGTTATTCATGAGTCTAGTTAGTGCTAAAGCCTCTGTGTGGTATTTCACCACATAATTTCTTCCTGCTCCTCTACCATATCCAGCCAGTTTCCAGGTCCCCTGAATCTCTGCGTGTTCACTGTACATCTGCCCCTTCTTTATCTGCCCACCACCTCCTTCAGTCAGCCTTTGTTCTTTTTGCCTAGAAATTAGCAAACCCTCTTCAACTATCACTGACAGATTTCATTCTAAAGCATAGTTTTAAACATATCACTCCTTGTAAGTAAAAATCCGAAATTGCTCTTGGTGCTGAATGAAGTTCTAAGCCTTTAGCTTGGCATCCAAGGCTCTCCACCCTCTAATGCCAGCCTTTCATCCTGCAGGTGCCCTTTGTGGACTTATATTCCATCTAGCCAAGAACATGAGCCTTCAACATGCCCTGCACTCCTAACCCAGTCTTTGTTCTTGCTATTGCTTCCCTCTTTAATTCCTTTTCTTCCTTATCTAACCCCCCCTCCCATATGTGTCTGTTGAAATCCTACCCACACTTAAAGCCCAATTCAGATGCCACCTCCTACCTAAAACCCCTTCAAATCCTCTAAGGGACAGTTTAGTTCTACCTCTTCCAACCCCGACTCTTAGTATTTTTGCTTTTCTTTGTCATATTTTTCCTGGTCTCAGAGATATTTTTGTAAATGTTTGTCTTCCCAGCTAGTCTCTTATATTCTCAAAGGATATGGACTATTTCTTAGCTATCTTTGTTCCTCTCACCTTAACCCCGCCCCTGCGCACCCCTCCCCCCATCCCCCACTAGGCAGTGTCCAAAGCAGTCATGCGCTGTGTGTTAAATTTTAGTTTGGCTGATCTGAACCAATCAAATAAACATTTGGTCCATTCTTGTTAATCCTTCAACTTCCACATTCCAGGCTCTGTCAGGTGAGGTGTTGTGCTGTGTTTCTAGACTGAGTGGCCTTGTAGGAGGGAGTCATTCCTGGAAACTGGAATAGATCAGAGATACCCCTAGGAAGAGAGATTATTTTCTCCCATTGGATTCCGACATAAATAAATTTTGCCTACTTTTACACAGTCAGTTCTATTCCGAGTGTTGGGTAGAGGGAAGCAGTGTTCCAGGCTTTGGAGTCAGCCCAGGTCCCACCACTTACTAGTATGACTCAGAACATATTGCTTAACCTCTTGGAGTCTCTGTGAGTACTTACCTCGTAGAGTTGTGAAGAGTCAATATAATGAAAGTAAAGCACTTAGAATAGTGCCTAGCAAAGATTAAGTGTTTAATAAATGTTAGGTGTTATAGTAACAGTAGGAATTATAAAATACATTCAAAATAGGTTTTATCTATTTATACTTTAGTATGCATGTGCCTGCCTTTCTGGAAATCCACATCAGTGTAGATTAAATGACTCTACTTCCCAGCTTGTCTTCCCAGCCCAGGTCAGCCCTTTCAGCCCCTCTCCTTCCTCTCTCCTCTCTCTCCTCCTGTGTGGAGGAGGATACTGCCATAGCCTTGCATGGCCACCAGGAGGAGCATTTGTGCCAAAGGAGGAGTTCCAACTCTCCCGCAGGAAAAAGCTTGCTTGAGTCTCCTGGCCACATATGCTCCCCTCTAGGGCATGTTGCTCGGTAGTGTGCTATTTTGCGATGCCACCACTTCCATCTCCCTGTCCCCTCCTCCTCCAGGCATACATGGGGCTCTCTAGTTCTACATTTCTATTCTCTTCTTTCAGACAGCCTGCTCTAAAGGAATGAACCCTGGATGAGAGCCAGGAGACCTGTGACTTACCCAGCTTTGCCACTGATTAGCTAACTGCTTGACTTTCTTTAGCATCCGTTTCCTCACCTGTGAAATGATGATACTAATACCTGCCCTGTGAGCCTCACTAGGTTGCTATAAAACTTAAATATCCTGACGTATGTTGAAACTATTTATTAACTATAACATGCCACAAAGCTTATACCTTTGTCTAATCTCATACTGTGTCATTGCTCCCTTCCACTGTCTTTGCGGTCTATGCTCTTCATTCCCATCAACCCTGTGTCTCAAGTTGGAAACTGATGGTCAGGAAGGGAATACAGAGCACAGCTTCTCTACCTCTGCTAACAAAAAGGAATGAGTTTCAACCATAGCAAGAGGTTGAAAGGCTGGAGCCTCTTTTAACAGGGAGAAAAGGGCAGAGAGGGAATTGTCTAGAGCAGCATGAAAGCAGGGGTACCTAGAAACAAACAGAGGGATGGGGTGACTTGCTCCATAATTGGCCAGAGGGAAGGCTTAGCATATTTTTGCTAAAAGGTTAAGGGCATCAGTGAATAAAAGAATGAATGTAGGACTTCCCTGGTGGCGCAGTGGTTAAGAATCTGTCTGCCAATGCAGGGGACAGGGGTTCGAGCCCTGGTCCGGGAAGATCCCACATGCCGCGGAGCAACTAAGCCCATGCACAACTAGTGAGCCTGTGATCTAGAGCCCGCGAGCCACAGCTACCGAGCCCGTGTGCCACAACTACTGAAGCCCGCGTGCCTAGAGCCTGTGCTCTGCAACAAGAGAAGCCACCACAATGAGAAGCTCGCGCACCGCAACAAAGAGTAGCCCCTGATCTCCGCAACTAGAGAAAGCCCGCACGCAGCAACGAAGACCCAATGCAGCCAAACATAAATAAATAAATAAAATTTTAAAGTTAAAAAAAAAAATGAATGAATGTATTGGGACTTCCCTGGCGGTTCAGAGGTTAGGACTCTGTGCTTCCAGCTGCTGGGGGCCCAGGTTCTATCCCTGGTTGGGGAATTAGGATCCCGCAAGACGCGCGGTGCAGCCAAAAACAAAAACAAAAACAAACAACAACAAAAACCCGAAAACAAAAAAAGAATGAATGTATAAATGAATCTGCATGAACGAATCAACTGTGGTCCCTCCGTAGGGTAAGGTATTTAAGGTTTTGGGACACTAGGTGGCAGCACAAGGCAAGAAACCAAGAGATGAGACGTGGCACCTCATCTGTATTCCGCTGACTTTAAGCACCTTTTCCCTTTCTTTACCTACATTCTTTCAAAGGATGACACTCTCTAATGGTAAAGATGCAGACAGGGAAGAGAAAATCTGAGGGGAACCAAATCATATTTCCTAGGGTCGTTTTCAAATAGCCCTTGGGGTTGGAGTGTTCCAGCTTTCAAAAGGGCATTAAAAAAAAAAAGGAAAATTCAGAACACTGCATGAGAAATCTGGATTAGGGTAAGGAGGCATTCAGATAGGACTCCCAATCTAGACTGATTGGGAAAAGAACTGTGGCAGGAATCTTTTTTTTTTTTTTCTTTTTTTTAAATCAAATAATGGTACTCTGAGGAAGTTAGTGCCTCACCCATTCCTGCCTCAGGACACCAAAGACATGTCTCCTCCAATGTCTCCATAGATAGAGAGCCCATAGCATTTCTCAGCAAAGCAAAAGCAAAGCAGAAATCAGGAGTGTAGTTAATGGAAACTCTTCATTTTATCCTCCCATCAAGTATTGGTTCTTTGCTACAGGAAAGAAGGCTCTGCCAAAAGCCGGGGGCCATCGAGTAAACCCCCATCTCAGCCAGGAAATCCTCAAAAGCTACTGTGGTACAAAGCAGGGAGTTGATCATACCACCTTTGCCACCATAACGCCAGTCTTCTGTGTCGTGAACATCATCCCAGTGGAAAGATGCTGCCTTCTCCTTAGTTTCACTCTGCTTGGTTTTGTAACTCTAAGACAAAATTCCCCTTTCTATATCATTTCCATTTCTCCTGTTGCTCTGTTCAACATCCTATTTTAGCAGCCATCCATGGATGTGCAGCCCAGTGATGCCCCTCCAAATTTCCTTTAGCACAGTAGAACAAATACCACCATCTTATCCTGTTTTCTCTGTCTATGGGCTATGACTCCTTGATTCTCCCTGTCTCTTCCAGACCTCACTTCTTCCCATGCTTTTCCTTTGAATTGTAACACTTACTGTCTTTGTAATAATGCATATAAAGCACTTGAAACAGAACACTCATTTATTCATTCATTCAACAAATTATTTATCAAATGCCTGTTATACTCTTCTGGGCACTTGATAGAGAAATGAACCAAACGGGCATGATTCCTGCCTTCGTGGAACTTTCAAGGAAGCTTATAGTTTTCACTTTAAGCTGACACATCCACTGCTTTGTGTCAGAATCTTGGCATTGGAAGGAATGTTTGAAACAGCTAGTTCAATCCCTTACCCAAATCAGAAATTCCTTCCTCTATGTCTTTGATGGGTGGCCATTATTAACAAAACGTTCTCTATATTTGGTCTTTTCTGGCCATTTATACATTCTTCTTCATGCCAACCCTAATCTGCTTCCTTATTTCCATTCACCGATTCTTCTCCTGCACTATTTTTTTTTTATATCTTTACTGGAGTATAATTGCTTTACAATGTTGTGCTAGTTTCTGCTGTACAACAAAGTGAATCAGCTATACGTGTACATATATCCCCATATACCCTCCCTCTTGAGCCTCCCTCCCACCCTCCCTATCCCACCCCTCTAGGTCGTCACAAAGCACCGAGCTGATCTCCCTGTGCTATGCAGCAGCTTCCCACTAGCCATCCATTTTACATTTGGTAGTGTATATATGTCAGTGCTACTCTCTCACTTCGCCCCAGCTTCCCCTTCCCCACCCCCCCGCCACTGTGTCCTCAAGTCCGTTCTCTACGTCTGCGTCTTTATTCCTGCCCTGCCACTAGGTTCATCAGTACCGTTTTTTTAGATTCCATATATGTGCGTTAGCATGTGGTATTTGTTTTTCTCCTGCACTAATAGTCTGTCCCTTTTCTTTCTTTACTTTTTTTTTTATTGGGGTACAGTTGTTTTACAATGTTGTGTTAGTTTCTACTGTATAGCGAAGTGGAGTTCCCTGTGCTATACAGTGGGTTCTTATTAGTTATACATATTAGTGTATATATGTCAGTCCCTAGTCTGCCCCTCTTCTACATGATGGCCCATTGAAAGTTAAAAGTTAAAAACAGATATCATGTCTTGTATTTTCCATGTGCCAGTCACTTTAGTGGGTCTTTTCATATAATCTCATTTAATCCTCACTTACTGTGCAGCCAATGTCATTCTCACCTTACTTACTAATAAGGAAACAGAAGATGAGACAGGTGAAGTAACCCGCCCATTGTCATACCCCTTATGTATCACAGAGCCCCCTGTTTTTAGCTAATCCTCTTCTCAGTGCTATCTTATATGTTAGTATCTCACTTCAGATGAAGCCAGTTCAAAGAACAGTAACATTCTTCATCTTTCTTGATCTGGATGTGATTCTTCCCCTCATAAAGCCAAAGACCACGTGAGCTTTAAGCAGTTACATGATGGTATCGGTTCATAATGAGCTTATGATTACCTAAATGTTCAAGTCTTACTGATATGCATTATCGTGAAACATGGTCTCTCCCATTCTCTCCTTTCCCTACATTCTGCATGTTCAGGTCCTATTCATCCTTCAAGGCCCACCCAGCTCATGCCACCCCCTTAATGAAATCTTCCCGATTCCACATTATGCCAATTGAATATTATCTCTTGGGCTTCGCTTGTGGCGCAGTGTTTAAGAATCCGCCTGCCAATGCAGGGGACACGGGTTCGAGCCCTGGTCTGGAAAGATCCCACATGCCACGGAGCAACTAAGCCCATGCACCACAGCTACTGAGCCTGCACTCTAGAGCCCACAAGCCCACAACTACTGAGCCCATGCGCCACAACTACTGAAGCCTGCGTGCCTAGAGCCCGTGCTCCGCAACAAGGGAAGCCACCGCAATGAGAAGCCCGCGCACGCACTGCAAGGAAGAGTAGCCCCCGCTCGCTGCAACTAGAGAAAGCTCACGTGCAACAACGAAGACCCAACGCAGCCAAAAATAAATAAAATAAAAAATTTTTTAAAAAGGATCTCTTGCTCTCCCCTTAGAATTTCTATCTGGTTTTCTGAGCACATATCATGTCCTGCTATGTACGTCAGTAATCTGTGTCCTTGTCTTCACTCTTTAACCAGAGCATATGCCTCATTCCCTTTTGTGTCTCTTAGTGCTTTGTATATAGAAGTATCCAGCCACGTTTGCCAAATGAACAAATCTTATAACTGGGAAATTAACATTGTGTCCCTATATGTGCAAATGCTTTACACGCTGCTGTTAAATTTCTTGAGCAAAGGCTTTCTAACTTCTCTATGGTGTTGGGGCACAGTCCCTGCTCTGTCTTGCACAGTGTTTTGTATAGAACACCCGCCAGGAACTGTGTATTACCTCATTGATTTTTCACAGCAGTCCTGTGAGGTAGGCATTACCTCTGTTTTACAAATGAGGAAAATGGAGAGTCAGAGAGTTGAGGATCCAGACCCAAGATCACCTAGCTAGTAAGCAGCAGAGCTGGAATGATTCAAACTGAGATCGTCCTGACTCCAATGTCTGTGTTATTTCTGTCACTATGCTGCTTTTCTAAAGTAAAACATGTGCCCCTTCTGGAGACCAAGTGTGTTTGGGGCAGTCGCCCCAAACAGGCAGTTAATTGTTGGCCGAGCTGGGGAGGCCTGCCTCTGCAGATTGTCCTGGAGATGATAAAGCAGGCTGCTGGGAGCCCCTTTAGGTTCTTGAGCAGGTCAGAAAACAGCTAAAAATAATGGCTGAGAGACAGAATGGGTTAGAAGTGGCCAAGACACAGGAAACTGTGGGAAGAGACTGGCTATTCTTTGTGTGTGGAACTCTCTCCTGATTTCCTCTTGAATAATTCTCTCATCTTCTGCAAGTCTTTGTTCAAATGCCACCTTCTCAGTGAGGCCCCATCCCTCACTCTCTTACCCTGTTTTATATTTCATTTATTTTCTATGGCACTTATCACCTTTTAATAAATAACTTGCATGATCTAATTCCTGGAGCCGATTTGCACATACATATTCCTCCTGGTTCAGCCATAAACTTCCCGTGAGGCTCCTCCTAAGCCTCTCCCTCCACCATTTATGAAGCCCCTTTTGACCACAGAGTAATAACAAAGAAGAGAATAAATGTGAAAAGCCTATAGAAGAAATGACTTTTAGATGGAATTAAATTAGTGCTCCTGTGGATTTTCCTGTCCTTTTCCCCACAGTTCCGCCAAGGGAGGGATGAAAGTTAGATTTCAGTAATTATTTCCCAACAGTCACAGGTGGGAGAAACTTGAAGAGACTAGAGAGAAAGAGAGACCAAAAGTGGGCTGGGGCAAGGTGGCCTCAGAGCTGAGACAGCAGGCCAGTGGGGCACAGAACAGGCTGTCCCACACCTCCACAGGGGGCTGATCCTCAGAGACCCCCAGAGCCCCGGGCCCGCCCCTCTCCCCGATTCCCATCGTCGCAGGCTCCCGAGAAGAATGCAGGTCAGGAGCATAAGTGACCTTTCACACCTCAGACAAGCTAAGTTTGTTTTCTCCTTTTCTGTCCAGCGCGCAGCAGGAGGGAGGGGGAAATGGGATGGGCCTTGTCGAACTTTCTCCCACTACAATACCCCAGAGGAGCTGAAGTGGAGAGAGTAAAGGATCTATTTATTTTGGCTCAGGAGGGACAATGTAAGCAGATGGTCTTTGATGGGATTAGCGGCGTAATCTCTAAGACCCTGGTAAATTGGAAAATGATCCATTATATTCCAGGAACCTTTGGCGGCTTCAGCTCCTGGGGAGGGAGGGGCAGGGCCCGGGGGCACCTTGTTAGAAAGGACCCCCCTCCGGGAGCAGCCAAATCTTGCACAGAGAATTTGGGAGGAAGTTCGTTAGCTGGGCGATGGAAGCCCTTCTCCACTTGAGAGAGCACAGAAATAAGAATTCTCCCAGTGCCCTCTCAGAGCCTTTTTTTTCTTCTTTTCCCTCCTCCCTCTCCTGGGTGTGCTGGGGTGTCTTCACTAACGGCCTCTGCCTCCAACACTTTCCATTCCCAGGAACTCTTCTTTGGGGAAAGATATTGGGTCTCCTGCCTTGGGAGGTCAGAAAATTCTTCTTAGAATCCAAATGATAACCCTCCCAGTGGAATCTCACCATTTCCCACTCCCTCCACTGGGACTCCCTCCACTCTCCATAGACTTGAAAGCCAGGCAGAGAAAGAGCCAAGAGGAGGGGGAATGGGCAGGGAGAAATGTGAAAGGGGAGGTAAGGTGATAATGAGCCACTCTGCCCAACCCTTCATCCTTTTAACTCACCTCAATCCCCGCAGAGCCCAAGTGCCTCCAGACCTAGGATCCCCTCCATCTGGAGGAGACTGGGCCTCTGAGTTGGAGGCTGACGGGAGACGCATTCAGTATGAGGTGTGGTGCAGTAGATAGGGTCATATAAGTTATTTGTAGTGTGTTGTGTGTAAGTTATTTGTAGTTCCTCACAACTAAGTGAGGAAAATTGAAATCGAAAAACTGGAAAGCCTAAGGTCACCCACTTCAGTAAGTGACAGAACTAGGACTGAAACTTGATTTCATTATACTGTGAGATCTACTCGTGTTGATAAATATGTCTAAATCTTTATTTTAACTACTGCACAACATTTTATTTATTTATTTCAGTATTTAAGTAATTTCCAAAACTTTATTGGTACAACCATTCTTGAACAGATATCTGCTTGGAATTGTATCAGATTTATAGATTTAACTTGGGGGATTAAAAACCAAAACACAAATAGTCAAATATGCATTTTTCCATACATAGAATCTCCACAGTTCTTTGAAAATAAGTATGTAAATAAGGAAAGTTGGTGGTGGGGAGGGGCAGATAGAAAGGCAGCACAAATTATTCAGTTCTAAGTAAAAATTCCAACAGTTTTGAGTATATTCAACTCTAAGAGATGTAACAGTTGACTGGTGAGGGTTCCAGGAGGAATTCCACTTGTACAGCATTTTGTTTCAGGCTATTTCAATGTACTGAGGTATGTTTTATTTTATTTTAGTATCATTTTTTAAAAGAGTGACACTTTGTTGTGTGTGTATTTGTCTATTTGGGATAATTTGAGGCTGACACAAGGATTTGTAGACTGGTTAAAACAAGAAGGCAGAGTGAAGAGGCAGCAAGCTACAGCCATTCCTCACCTCCCAAGCCCCCCTCCCCCCCAGCAAATATGGAAATTTCTCCCAGCAAATATGAAAATCAAACAGTTGACATAACAATCCTGGACTGGAAGAAACTTACTATTTCTTGAGTGTCTATGAGGGGCCAAACAGGTACACACTGGGTGCATTAATGCACTGAGTTCACAACCCAAGGAAGTATGTTTCCTCTCCTGCATTTTACCTGTTCAGAACAGAGGCTCAGAGAGTTTAGGTAACTGGCTTAGAGTCACACAGCCAGCTAAGTGGCAGGGCTGCCACTGCAGACTGTGCTCTTCCCAACACCTTGCTCTTCCATCAAGCTGTCTGGCCTTATGTCATCCTCTGCCCAGAGCACCCCGCCTGGTTATTCACCCTCCTGGGAAGTCCTCTTGCTCCCTGTTCTGGGTTTCTTCCACAGAAGGAGGCTACTCCTCACCTCCCGCCCCCACAGCTGGTGCCTTTCTCTCAGGTTGGCCCGCACCCTGCTGAAAATTAATACACAGTATGTTTACTGATGAAGTCCAAAATGTTCTGGGGTGAGACTGACTGACTCGCCAAACCTGGGTTGGTCTCATTCCTTCCTGGCTCTGATCATCTTTCCACTGGAAGGACTGGTGACTCCTAGCCCCAGACTCTCCTTTTATAAAGGAGGAAATAATTTGGCCAAGGTCACATAGTTGGTCCTAGCAGCCTGTTCCCCACCAGTCCGTGGATACGGGGGCCAGGAGAGAGACTAGGGTAGGTATTTATTCAGGTGTTCTGAGAGTAAAATGGCCACTGAGTCAGCTGGCGCTTATGGGTGAGCTCTGAACTCAGCCAAGCCTCTTGGTGGCTGTGATTCCAGAAATGGCTCGGCACCTTTATCTGGAGGACTTCAGCTTGCTGGGTGCATCTCTTAGGCACCTTCTCTGTGCCCTAAGATGTTAGAGCTTCCCCATCGCCTCACACTCTCTCTATCACCTTTCTCTGCTTCTGACAGCCACAGACATGTTCAGCGGAGTCTACATGTTCCTAATTCTCTGAAGTCTGTTGCAGGCTACCATGTTATGGTCTCCCCATCCGCTACCGGAAGCCCAGGGTCTAAGGGCAGAATTCAGCAGCTTTGGAAGATAAGGTCAAGGGCCCCCAGCGGTGCTTCAGGGAGAGAGGATATCAGTGCCTCCGGCCAAACTCCTTGAGGGGGCTCGGCTGCCCTTCCACCACCTTTCTCCGTCTCCCTTTTCCCCTTTATCTCTATGTTTCCTTTTCTCCAGCATTTCTTCCTCTCTTATCCGGCGCGTTCTTGGCCCCCTCTTTTCTCCTCTGTCTCTCTCATCTTCCTTCTCCTCATCTTGCCAGGCTCCCCTGACACCCTAGCTGCTCCTGGTTATCAATTACTCACCCCCCTGGCCCCGCACCACAGTCCGGGACTTCCTGTCTGGGGCTGGGGCCCTGAGCTGCCAGCAGGGAGTGGGCGCCGCCGCGCCCCCCAAACCCCACGCTGTCAACAGGCCGGTTTTCCCGTGGCTCCGCTTGGCACCACGAACCCAGAGAAGCGCCTACAAGGGCCTCGCGGCCAAGAACATGAACCTTGGGGAGAACTGACCCTGACAGTCGAGGGATATAGGGGGGGATAGGAGGATCATTCTTGGTTTTATTTTCCCCGGGGGTGAGTTCAGTAGCGGAGGTGGGGGGCAGAGGTGGTCCTCTGTGCCATCGCTGCTGGCGGGGCGAGTCGGGACTAACAGACCCTCCAGCGGGGCTTTTCGCCGGACCCGGGTCCGGGGAGCGGGCGGACGAGCAGAGGAGGCCCCGGGGGCTTGGCTTGGGCCGAGCGCAGGCGCCCGGATCCCCGAAGCTCTCAAACGCCGACTCGCCCCGTCTAGGCCCCCTTTCCCCTCGGGCGCCTTGGAGTCGTTTCTTTTCCATTTTGTTTCCTTGCCGTTTCTATAATTTAGTTTAACATTTTAAATGCCTTTGGTATGTTTCCTTTTTATTTCATTTAGTGTTATTTTATCTCGTTTGTTTTAATGTGTTATTTCTTTTCAAATAGATTTTGTTTTTCCCTTTTCTCTCTTTCCGATTCTCTATTTTCTTCTGCTCACTTCTCTCCTCGGCTCTTCTCGTGCTTTCATTTCCTCTCCTGGGCGCCCGCAGCCCTGCGGCTCCCGCGTCGGAGGCGTCCGCGGTCGTCCCGCCCTGGGGAGGAAGCGAGTGTCCCCCACGCCTCGCCCTTCCCACCCGGAGCCCCCTCGGCGCCGCCCGGCGAGTCCGCGCCCCGTGCCGCTGCGGAGCTTGGACTTTGTCGCAAGCGGGAGCCGGAACCGCTGCTGCCGGCGAAAGCGCGGAGAAGAGGCACGGGCGCCGGCTGGGGCCGCACGGGCGCGCTCCTGCCTGGCTTTGGCCGGGCCCGGGCACCCGCAGTTCACACATAGAAGCCACAGGTCCACACACACTGGGATTCAGGGGCCCGCAGACCATGGTCCACGAGCCACAAAGACACCGAGGCTCACAGCCAACTCAAGGGCGTGCGCTGCGCAAGCACAGCGCACAGCGACAAACACAAACACCGAGATCAACAAATGTCACACATACAGCCCCAAACTACACACGCACACCAGTCACGAGTGTCATACGGCCATATGGACATATATGTGATCATAGTACACATACACCAACCAGCACACCCATGACTGCGCACTGCATGTGGACATGAGGCAGAGACACACAAACCTACTTGTGCACACACTGCCGCTCAGGGGGGTTTCAGTGCTGACTACTCAACCCATCCCAGTGGTGACCCTGGGGAGAGCTCCCGGCAGCGGGGAGGGAAGCTGCCTGGTGTCACCAAGCAGGCACAGCAGTAGCCATATACACAGACACCCAGCGTTCAGTAGCTCTGCCGGGACTAAGGCTGTAGGGGCTCCAAGGTGGGGAACACTGGCTGCATTTTTAGCTGAGGGATCCAGCCCAGACCCCAGAGCCTGAGCCCCAGAAATGAGCATCAGACCTAAAGAACCCTCTGCGAAGCAGACAGAAGCGGGCACTGCACCAAGAAAATGGCACCGTGTTAGAGTGTAAAGCAGGCATGCGATATGTGTGCCAGTGTGTATTCCGTGCCACATGTATCCCACACAGTGCCGGTGTTTGGCCAGGTGCCCACATGGAGACCATTATTTTTGTGAAAACGAGCAGAGGAGATGTATATGGTTCCAAGAATAAAAGTAACATATGTATACAAATACAGGTACCAATACACAACTAGGGAGATGTCAAGTAGAAAATCTCTCTCCAGCTCACTGATATCGTCATCAAGCTAGCATGCTAGACCAAGCCTCTGTGGCAAGGTCTGTCTCCTTTCCAGGGCGACCGTGATTATTTGGTGCCATGGGAGCTCTTTGGTGAAAGACTGGTTTGTGGGAGAATCAGATGTATCTGACATATTATCAGCCCATCAAAAGGGGAGATTTTGGCAGCTTTAGGGGGGAACTTTGGGGTAAAAAACTATCTGAATTGCACCCCAGAAGTCCTGGGTTTGGAAGGTGCCCTGGGCTGTAGCAGCACCAGTGATGGCCAGACACGCCTGGCCGATGGTGGGGCCTGACCGCAGGCAGGTGCCGGTACACATAGACTGTGCTGGATAAAAACATAAACCTGTTCATGCCATACACAAACCCTCTGTACACACGGACAGCTCTGAGAACCACACTGGGCAATGTGCGGTTACAGATGTCCAATTGGATTGCCAGAGAAATTAATTTTGTAGGAGAGAAGATAAGAGATATTTAGGTGCACACACAGAGCTCTATGGTTTTAGAGCTCAGTTATTGTAACAGGAGAGCCACAGCAGCAGGAAAGTGCCTAGCGCAAAAGAGAAACACAGGCAGGTGAGTCCCCCTCATAGAATGCCAGGTTGCATGGAGATGGGTGTCTAAGGGGCAGCCCCGGGGAGGGATTCGATCCATTGTCCAAACGACTCCAGATGCACACAGAGGGATGTGCCTGATGAAGCTGCAAATCTACTCACCAATTTCTGGGCTGAGCCTGGGGGAGAAACACGCAGAATTGAGGGCCACATCCCAGGTCTCTAACGTGGGATAGAGAATGGAAAGCGTGGCCCTTGGGGCTGGCTGGCTGTCAGTCTCTGGATCTGCCCTGTCCTTGACTGGCTTTCTGGTGCCTCTTAGCACCTTTTTCTTTCACTCTTGCAGGTCGCTGTCTCTGGGTCGGTCTCTGCCTCTCTCAGTTTCTCTCTCTGCTCCGTTTGTCTGTGTTTCTCTCACTGCCTCTTCAATTCATTTACTATTCTGTATTACATGGCCACAGAGAAACACAGCCAGATAGATGCAAGAGCAGATACAAAAACAAATGCATATCGTAGATGCAGAGGTCATTGGTGATAAAGCCTATCCATCTTGCTGGTCTATATAGATTTATGTGACAGCACATTTTCATTTTTGTGTAAAAATCTAAGTAGAGCCTTGAAATTTTGTTTCCTTTCAGTCCTGTGGCTGCTCTCTCTTTGGGTGTCTGTCTCTGTCTCGTTTCTCTCAGAGACCCTTCCTCTTCTTCATTATATCACTTAAGAGCAGGCATTTTGGCCCTTGGACCCTGCCACAGTTTCGGTAATCCCCCCTTCCCTATATTGCCTTCTTCGAAGTTTGCCTCAGGTGGGCAAAGGTTTTTTTTTTAAACAGACAGTTAGATTGCCACATTGCAAGTGGTACCTGGAGAAAGACATTTGAAACATGATGGAGACGCAAGAATATAAAGGGACATAAAAAGGGTTTTGGGGCCAAACAGAGATACTTCCTTAATTCACCTGGGGGCTGGAGGCTTCTTCTGAGTGGAGTGGAGGGAAGGATATAGGTGAGGCTCTGAAATCCCAGTCACTGGTCCATGGCTGCCGTGGGCCAGCAGAATCCCACCCCGCAAGGCAGAGGAAGAGGTACCCAACTCAGTAGGGCAAGCACTGGGAACAAAATGATGGAAAAGCAATGAAAACTGTCAAGGTCCCACTTCCCAATCTTGGATCTGGTATAAACAGTGTCTGAGTAAAAGAAGGATAGAACAGGAAAAGGGAGGGAGTGGTATGGCTGACTCCTTAGAGACCCATGCACCCCGTGGAGATCTAGCTGGGGAG
Organism: Balaenoptera ricei; assembly: GCF_028023285.1. Lineage (NCBI taxonomy): Eukaryota > Metazoa > Chordata > Mammalia > Artiodactyla > Balaenopteridae > Balaenoptera > Balaenoptera ricei. The sequence continues at coordinate 114,024,235 of NC_082639.1, read as the reverse complement.
CCAGAGAGTGAGACAACCCCTGAGAGGAGAGGAGGGATTCCCGGCCCAGCCCTGGTGGGAGAAAGGAAGCTGGAGAGTCGGACTTCCTTCATGTGATTTATGCTTATCCTGTGGTTGTTAGAATAAATGATGCGCCAAAAGCCTCTGCTGGGGCCCCTTGACCATTTACTAGGTGGTGGAAAGAGGGCAAAGGACTTGGTAATGTGGGTTGGGCTCTGGAGCCAGCAGAGGACTGGGGAAGGCCTCCGTCCTCGGGCTGCCCCAAGCCCAGCCTGAGTGAACCTGGAAAGCTCGTCCCTCCCGCCTCCAGATCCTTGTTTTCTCTCCAGATCTGGATTCTTCGTGCCTCTCTCTGTGTGAGTTCGCGACTCTGTTTCTGGCTTCTCTACTCCCTTGAACTGTGGATCTGTCTCTCTCCATTTCTGTCACTGCTTCACAGCTTTTCTGACTTCATCTGTCTCTGTTCTCAGGTCTCTGTCTCTCCGTACCCCCTCCCTTTGTTAATTCAAAGGGTTCTCACTGAGCCCCTCCCTAGGCTTCCCAGAATAACATTGAGTAAAATGAGATAAAACCCGCCTGTAGGTTTTTTTTTCTTGTCCTACTCCCCTCAGCCCCCTCCTCCAGGGCTACAACCCCCTCTTATAATGTCAGATAATTGCTGGTGTGCAGCTCTGAGAAGCCAGAGCTGATACCAGGGAAGGAGCGGGGGGGTGGGGGGAGAGAAATAAATAATAATCTGCTTCCATTCAGTGTATATAGGTTACTTGATTTGCATATATGCTAATATTGTTATAATTACCCTGCTGTTCTGGCCTATGATCAAGTTCTATAAATACATAGGATAGCAGAGCTAGGCCTAGCCACACCACCCTGAAAATTATCGAGTATACGTTATGTATCTGTGTGCATTTCTGTGTACTCTAAATCTATGAGCCTTTCTTTGATATAACACTCTCCCTTACAGATCCTAGCTATTCCGGCTTTTAGTTACCCCTCCTATGTTTTAAGGCCACTCCAAGGGAGAAGGAAAGAGAAGCCTGAATGAGAAAACATTCTAGGTTATATTTAAATGCTTAGAATTAGTATCATTATGAATAAGTTATTACTATTTTATTAGGAAAATCAAAGATTTCCCCAAATTATTGAATTAGTTATCTCCTGAATGCCCCCCTCCTACAGGGCCTTGCTTTGGGGTACAGGTTGGGGGATAGGAAAAGATATCTCTACAACTCTAAGATGTCCTAGGCCTTTTGAGATGTTTAAGAAAATGCTGACTATGGGAGAGGAAGTGCAGTCCCCTTCCCCAAATCTGCCCCCATGCCTCACTCTCTTAGCACGCTCCCACTCTCAGGAAGCCAAGGGGAAGATGCTCATGGAGCTGTGCAGATTTTGGGGTGATAGTGGCAGAAGTGGGGAGGAAGCCTGGAGGAACATAAAAGACGCAATCCACAGCTGTCTGCTTTTAATTATAATTATCCCCTTTAGCTTCCTTTCTGGCTAATGAGGGGGGGATTAAATTTTTTTCTGCCTTTCTCCCCCTCCCTCCTTTCTCTGGAATTGAGGGGTGGAGTGAGTTCAGGGTCCTCCTCCCCTTCTTCCCCAATCCCTTGGTTACTGGGAGAAAGGCAGACTCCAGAGGGTGGTGACAGTATGAAGAGATTTGTAGGAACAAAGGAAGGACAGGTTTGGATTGCTGGACACGTCCCAGAGTTGGAGAGACCCCCCCCCTCCATTCCACTGGCACCCCCTCCCATCAACCCCCCAGCTCCCTAGACAAGGAACTCAATGTCTTCAGCCGGTGAGAAAGGAGCTAAAGGGAGCCCTGGTCCAGAGGGAAGGAGGAGGGAAGGGGTGGGGAGCTGGGGGCGGGGGGTGCAAAATTAGTCTCAAAGGATCTTTATTTCTGAGCTAGTGAAGCAGATGTAATCAAGGGGAGAGCAAAATAATCATAATGGGAGGAATGAGGGGAGGGGGAAGCTGAGGCTGGAATGGGGGGACTGGGCCAGAACAGGGCTGAGAATTGGGGGGCAGGTAGCCTTGATTGGGGGCAGCCTGTTACCTTCTCCCACCTCCCCAAAGTCTGCCTACCTTTGGGTAGGCAAAGAAAGACCAGGTCTATAGACTCTGACCTTTGCCCTCAGAATCCCCCTTTCAGAGCTTAGGGATGGCCAGGCCAGAAGGTGGCTGGGAAGGCACCAGGGAGAAGAGAGCCCCCCGCCCCAGCTGAGGGAGGTGGTGAGGAGAGGGGAGACTGAAAGCAGTGGGGGAGGGTGAGAGAGGGGAGCCAGCAGAGACTCAAGTGGCCTCCAGGTCTGTGGGACAAAAGTTGGAGGGAGATTTGTATATGAGAGAAGAGGGGAGGGGGCCTTGGGGAAGGGGGGGCTTTGACAATGAACTTGAGACAAACTTCATTAGCATGCAGGCCTGCTGTCTGTCACGTCGAGCTCAGACTGAGTTCCCATGCAGGCCAGGAAGAGAGGGAGGGAGAAGAGGGAGGGGCTGAGGGTGGGGGTGAGGGAGAGAAAAGAGACCCGACCATTGTACCGTTCTGGGCCCCAGCTTCCACCAAATATCGGGACCCCAGCCCTGGAAACCAACCCCCAACTCACTCTCCCTCCTCTAAGAACAAGATAATTTATCTCCCACTTTGGATCTGTGGTCCCACCCCTCCTCTTCTCTTGTCTAGTCTTCCAAGTGCTGGCCTTCACTGCCCCCCCAACTTGGTCACCCCTCCAGCTCTCAGCCTTCATCTTCTGACTGTCACTTTCTCTTTTACAACTAAGATCTGGATTTGTGATTAGTTGAGCTGACAGGGACAGAGAGCTGGGGGAGGTTTGGGAAGGGGAGACCGGAATACTTTGAACCTCCAAATGGCAAACTGTGTCCTCTTTCTATCACTTCGTATCAACTCCACTCCCCACCCTAGACACACATCATTTAATCACGCTCTCAAGTTCGAAGGTGAATTAGAACGGGAAGGAGACTGGGGACAGGGTATTTCTGTCACACACTTTCTCTTGCTTCCTTTGGGGATAAGGGTGGCCTGGAGGAACAATAGCTTTCCTTAGCCCCTTCTTCCTGCCTCAGGTTAGAAAAGGCAGTAAGAGGAGGTGGGAAAGAGTGAAGATGACAAAGACCCCTTCCCAGACAGGCATTAGATGGGAGAAGGAGGGGCTTCATCAGAGTGGGTTGTTATTCTGGTGGTGATGGTGTCTCCAGACAGGGGCAGCACCCCCTTTTTGCTGCCTTTCCAGGGAGCGCAGCAAGAGAAAGAAAGAGAGAGGCAAGCGAAATTCCTGAATGGATAGACAGGTGCTACGTCATCGGAGCTGCATCCTCCACTCCACAAGAGGCTAGGAGCCGGGAGAAAGAGGCAGTCCAGCGGCAGGGGCCACCCGAGCAGGATGTCCTCCTCACAGCAGCCGGGTAAGTGGCCATTCTTTCGGGAGGGTCCTAGCCCCTCAGACATCTGAGCTGGGAGTGGGAAGGGATCCCCTAAAATCAGTCAGAGCGCCCTACCTTCCTACTTTGCCCACAGGCTAATGGAGGCGGGTGCAATAAGCACAGAAAAGAAAGGCTGATAAAAGATTTAAGGGTGACCAAAAGGGATGAGGCATGTGTGTGAGTAGTAGTTGGCAGAGTGGGATTTCATCTCTTGCTTCCCCCTTCTATCTATCGAGGTGGGCTGAGGCAGGCCCCTGCCCAGCCGTCCCAGAGCGCCTCTTGGTCCCCCTCCTTCCCCTAGCCCAGGCCAACCGGGAGACAGCTTACTAAGTTTGTCAATGGGATTCAGGGGGGCTTTAGGGTCACGGTGCTACTGATCCTATTAATCCGCCCCTCCCTTCTCTCCACCAGACAGGGCCAACATCTTAATGCTTGCACCAGAGGAGAGGCAGGAAGGGAGATTGTAGTGGAGATGGGAGGGAAGAGAAAAAATGGTTCTGTATTTGGACTCCTGACCTTCTTTCCTCGCTCTGACTCTTATTCCTCTCTGCCCCAAAGACTTCAGGTTTTAGGGGCGGACAAAGTCTGAGGGACTGGGGTGATTGTGGGTTGGGGAAGGAGCCACATCTCCAAAAAGGTGGAGACCAGAATCAGGAAAAAACACTGATAGCATTTAGATTAATTTTATTCCCCTTTTTCCTTGCTTTTCTCATGAGCTGGGAGGTGGGAAAGGGGCTGAGGGGAGCTTAAAGGCAAGTGAGGTACTGGGGGCAGATGCCTAGGTTCAAAAGGGGAGAGCACCCTGCTCCAGCCCTTATGCGACCCATCTGACGGTGTGTTTTTAATGTCTTGTTTTTTAAGAAGGGCCAGAGGAGATAGAAAGAAGACACTATTCTTATCCCCAGTCCCCACCCACATGGTGCTTTCTGGGACAGAGGCTGGGACCATTGTGGGGTAGTAGAGGCTAGAGGCCAGCAGGCTATTTCTGGTACCCCAGGGGCCAGGTTTCTGGGAGAGGCTGAGGCTGCCGCCACGGAACAAGCACACACATGTTCCATGCCTCCTGGGGTGTGGTCCTTGTCACCACGTCCCCCTGGACATTGTGTGTGTGGGGGGGTAGGGTGGAGTGCAGGGCAGAGGTCAGCAAGGAGAGGTAAGCTGCTCCAGGGACCCCATGATGCTTTTTTATTAGGGTGGGAGAAGGAACCTTAGGCTCCCCAACTGTCCTTGTGCTTATTTTCTATCAAGTTGGGGGTTGAGGTTGGCCCCCTCTTTGGTCTGAAGATAATTTCAGACTGAGACACCCCTTTATGAAATGGATGGGCCTGCAGAGCTGAGGCTGGGAGTTAAGTGGGTATTCATGGGTGTTAGAAGTGGGGAGGGGGGCATTCAAAACACCCCTCCTAAAAATCAGGCTTGGATTTAAGGCTTATCTCTGCTCCCCAGCCTTCCTTTTTTTTCTGATTTCCTCTGCATTTAGGTAGGTTATCTTCCTGACTTTAAAAAAAAAAAGAAGAAGAGGAAGAATTCGTTGTGGAATTGAGTTTGATGTAAAAGGAATCACCAACTTACCCCAACACACACACACACACACACACAAATACACTTCTCTTAGTATTTTAGGAGCTGGGTTACCTGTGGTATACATGTCATTCCTCAAAATCATAATTTAGCCTGAAGCAAATACTGGGAAAGTAAGACTATAAAATACTGAGACTGGGTTTCAGACCCAACATTAAAATTTTTTTTAAAAACTGCTTTGTATTCACACCTTTTGTGTATGTGAGAAAGAGAAGGAGAAGGAGAGAGGGAGAAATTGATAGCTACAGGATATGTCTTTATGGACCCTTAGTGATATGCATGGGTAGATGATAGGTAGATAGGTAATGATAAGAAGGGGGAAGAAAGCTAGAGACACAATATGATTGACAATATCTCAAGTGGATAGCACTTTACAGTTTACAATGCCATTGCATCTAGATGGACAAAAATGTATATCTGACCCCAGACCCTTCATTCTATCTGGAGCATGCTTTCTCATACACCAGGAGCAGCAGGAATCTGTGAGGGGATGGTAGCCATTGGGCAGGGAATTACTCCTCCAGTTTTAAGTCAGAAGGGTCACAGCATCTCCACAGGCTCAGTTCAAACCCCTGGGCCGGTAAGGTTTTGGACGGAGGTGGAAGGAGGTTGTGAGCATGGGCCTGGGTTAGAGTCGTCCAGTCAAGATGGAGCCGGAGAAGCTCAGGCCAGGGGCCCTGCCTTCCCTGCATGTCTAGGCTTTTCTCTTTTAGCTATCTCCCTGTGCGGCCCAGAGCTCTGGCAGTTGAAGAGGGGAACCTAGACTGTCTAGGTTCTAAAAACATAAGACTAGGAGAAAAGGAGTTGGTGAGAGAGTGTCAGGGAGACAGGGGTGTTAGTGAGAGAAGACTGGAGCCACTCAAAAGACTTTAACCTTTGTATTCTCCTCCTTGACAGGAGCTGGGCATCCGAGAAGAAGCAGCCTCCTTTGTTTCTGGTGTCATCGTAGGTGTCCCCCTTTTGGCTTTGGGGGTATTTATTTTCTTGTTCGTTTGTTTTTGATGGTGGTGTTGGGGGTGAGGATGGAGAAAGAAGCTGGTTCTGCAGTCATCTGGGTTTTCTCCTGTTCCCTACACCTCTCTACCCCATGCCCTGTCTCTTCTAGCTTTCAGCCCCTGATTTCGGTCTATTCTGATTGTAGTAAGACTTGTATAGTCATTGATAATGGGAATGGAACATGGAGACTTAGGAATGAAGGCCACCCTGCGCCCAGTTCCGTGAGAGAGAGGAGAGGCACTGAGGATTCCGGGGACTCTTTTCCCCCTCTCTCATAGGCTGCTGAGGGCAGAGATGGAGGCCAGTTGACACAGGGGGAGGTGGTTGGTTGCAGAGGAGCAGAGATATCTGCACATGGGTGATAGAGGTGAGAAAGGAGAGGAGTGTGGGTTGCGGTGAAGGGGGACCTGCAGAGCTTAAACAGCTGTGAGTGGGTGTGTGTGCCAGGGTGTGTAAGCATTGGGAGGTGGTACTGCTGGGAATATCTGTAGATATGTCATTGCATTTGTCTTAGTTGATAGGTTTGTGTGTATGCGCGTGCATGTGTGCATACACAGCACCCTTACACACTCATGCTTTTGCCCCTCAAAGAGACCATTTGCTGATGGCTAACCCTCTACCACCTCTGTCACCTTGTTCTCACCTTTCCAACTCCATAGGGCTCTCAAGCAAGTGAGCGTTGTGTGAGTTCAAGGACAGAATTGGGAGCAGGCAGGGAGGCAGTGTTTAGATAGACCTGAGGAATTTTCAGGCCAGCCTCTCAAGAGGAGAAAAACACTTTGTGGGGAGCGAAGGGTGGTATCCCCAGGGATGAAATCTTCCAGATTATGTCTCCACACCCTTTAAACTCATCTGCCCATATAGAGATTTTTTTTTTCACAGCTTCCCCATGTTTTTTTTTACTGCGAATTCTTGCTTTTATTTGTCGCTATCCCATAAAAAATGCAAATATTCTATAGCAAAAGAATAATGTATGATAATGTTCACAATAATGATGCACTTATAAGACAGAAATAAATATCTGAACCCACCCTCTTCCAAATGCAGCTTTCATGTGTATCTTCAAGGCAAATTAACCTGATAATTGAAACAAAGAACAAATATGCTTTTTATTTAATTACCTAAATATTTCAAGAGAGTTGCTTGATGCCAAAATATATTTTGGGACCCAAATTATAAAGATCCATCCAAAAGCTGCATCCAGAGAGCATGATTCAGGCCATGTTTTTTTATACATGGACCTCTTCAGGGACACAGACAATGGGTGGGCATCAGGCCTGTAGGGGTGGGGGTGGGGACAGGCACTGGCAAAGAATGTATGCTCCTTGGCTATTTGAGACACTTACAGACTCAGATCAGCACCAGGGATTTGGTGTGCTCTCTCCACAGTCTGCCAGAATTTCCCTGGAAGGACTTGGGTGGGGTCTGCAGACCATCGCTCTAAGAACACTGCAGCGGAATCTGCTGTGTGCTGGAAGCAGAGGGCTCTGCTCCACCTGAGGCCTTCCTAGAGAGACTGAGGCTGGTTAGCCAAGCACAAGGGGCATCTAATGCACCCATTTTACTCCAGCTGTTAGCTTCTCTCTGGTCGGCTGTATCCAATTCTCCATAGTAGAAGGGTCCCTTCTGGTCAAAGGAACTGCGGAATAGTCACTAACACACAACACACAACTCCCCACACTCCCCTCTCATCCCCATACACAGATCCCACAAGACACACCTTTTGTCAATGCCCGCCCTCTGCATCCACAATGGGCTCAATCCACATGAAGGCAAACTCAGACTTGCAGACACACTCACAGAGACACACGTTCTTTTATTAATTCATCAGTTACTGAAGGACCTACTGTATAGCACAGGGAACTCTGCTCAGTATTCTATAATAACCTAAATGGGAAAAGAATTTGAAAAAGAATATAAATATATGAATATGTATAACTGAATCACTTTGCTGTACACCTGAAACTAATACAACATTGTTAATCAACTATACTCCAATACAAAATAAAAATTAAAATAAATTAATTCATCAGTTACCGGGCACCCACTTTGTTTTAGGCATGGTGTTAGATACCATACAGTCGAAAATGTATGAAATCGCCTCTGCCCTTGAGGGGCTGTCTCATTTGCTACCCTTGAATTAGTTTCTTTTTTGAAACTGGAGCAACATGGCTTGGTATACAAACCAATTCCAGTTAATATGATGGTGGGGAGTTTTCTGCTTCTTTCATGGCTTGCAGTTCCATCTCCATTAGAATAAAGACGATGCCCCACTCATGGTCATCCCTGAGCAGGAGCTGTGGGAGATCAGGTTGTCAAGTCCACCCAGACAAAACTAAACAAAAAATTACTTCATCAGGAATCTAGGCAGAGAGGGGGATTCCAAGTAGATAGTGCCAGGACAACTTAGAATAATCTCCATTTTCTTTTGTGGCCCCCCCCCCCTTATATTTGGACACTCTGTTTAGACTGAGGTACCTCTGTAGGAGCCAAAGCCACAGTAAGGTGCAAGGGGATCTAGTTCTTTGTCTAACTATTTGGGGAAATTTAGATATGTACCCACTTCTGTCCTGACCTTGGTTTTTGAGGAATTCCAGTTGAGTCTGAATTTGGGCAATAAGGGTGTGGTTGGGGGATTTCTGCTGGACAAAAAACCAGTTCTGTCCTCCTCCCTCCCCAACAAAAATACAGCAGTGGCTGAAGGGGAAGGGAGGTTCCTGCTGATCCCAACTGCTTCTTGCTAAGCTGTCTGGATGGCCCGGGCCAGGGCAAGGAATTGTGGAGATAAGCTTGGGCCCCACAGAGGGCAGGGAACTTGGTTGGAAATTAGTGACAGAGAAGAAAGGGGAGTGTGCTAGCTAGCAAGACAGGCTCTTTCCCACATGCTGGCCCCAGCCCCCAGGAGCTGAGTGAGGGTAGGATGGAGGGGCAGAAAGGTTTGTTTAGGGTGCTTTTAAGGGATCTCGTGGAAGGGCAAAGGGGTAAATACTTGTAGGGGAAATTGGTGGTGTGTTCGGAGAAGTGTAGGCCCTATTTAGGATTGCTGGAATGTCTAGAGCATATTGGGTATCTTATAAAGGGGTGTGAGGTGGTACACTGAAAAATATTTGAGGAGGTCTGTAGGCATGAAGAAACCTATAGTTTCTCTGGGGCCTGGCATGGGGGATGTATGTAGGGAATGCATTTAGCAGCACACCAGTAGGATATGTCTACCTGTGAGAGTGGGGAGGGCTCTGCTCTTCTGCAGCTATACCCCACCATTGGCTGGTGTGCTCTCAGTTCTGGGAAGGTGAAGAATTGACACTGTGGAAGTTTCTAGAGAGCCTTTCCCTTGGGTAGGGGCCTTGAGACCCTATGGAGGCTGACAGAGGGGGAAAAGGTGTGCCAAGCACTGCCCTGAGAATGCCCTGAGACCTGGGGAAATCAGGGCGTCTGCTTCAGCTCCCTACTGTCACTGTGGTGGGGAAACGCAGGTCCCTGGGCTTTATCCTATTTCAAAGTGCCCCCCACCTCACAATCATGCAGCAATTATTCATACATTTTCCAGTCTTTGAGGGAAGCACCAGATGAAACCCACTGGCACGGGCTTGCATCTAACCAAGGCAAATAGCATTCAGGCTGGGCTTTGTCTTAGACTATGCAGAGGCAGGACCCTGGGGCAGATAAAACCACCTGGCTGGGTCTGATGGCCAAACACTGGGCCAAACCCAGTGCACCCCTGTTGGTGTAGGATCCCTGGTGATAGGAACCAACCCATATTAGGCAGAGGGACTGGCTCCCGGTGTCCAAGTCATAGGATTTTTTAGAAAAGGGGCCCAGAGGAGTGGGTGGAGGGATGAGGTAACTCGGCACCAGGAAATAGAACTGCTCCCTGTCAGTCACAGCGGCTCAAATGGGGGTCCGCAGCTCGATCTCAGAGGGCTCCGCCAGTCTTGGAGAATCCGGATCCCGCCTGCGGACCAGCGTGTGCCACCGGGAGTTGAGATACGGCATTATTCGCTTCTGATTCTCCCGGCCACATGGGGAGCCGGGTCGGGAAAGCCCGCAACCTGAAACCTTGCTTGGAGAATGATTTTTCTCCCTGTGACCCCGGCTCTCCAGGCACCCGGAGATGGAACCCGGGTTGGGGGTGCAGGGTTCGCGGTTGAAGGCGCACGGGGTGGGGGAAGGGAGAGAAAGCTCTAGCGAGGGCCTCCAGGGCTAGGTCAAGTCTGCAGGTGTTGCCCAGACTAATGCCAGCTGGGATCCCCAGCCTCCCCTACCTGGAACTTTGGTGCTGCGAACAAGTTCAAGAGATATTCTCATTTCTGCACGGCGAAAAAGGAGGCCCAGCCTCGCTCAGACCCTGCATCTCCCAATAGGCGTCCCAAACTTCCAGGATCTTTCCCTCACTGTTTTGGATTGAAAACCAGCAAGGGAGGTTCCCGTCCATCCTAAAAGATTAAGATCACAGTCTGGGAGGGATCAGAATCCGAGAAGCACAAAGAATATCCTGATCAGAGAAGGCAGGTAGAGGTAGACTCTCCAGTCATCTGGTTCTTTTTGAGGAGATGTCACCCGATCTCTTTTCCCATCATTGAGCCCTGGACCTGGTGCAATACACCTAGGGCCAAAATGGAAAATGTAGAACCTACAAAAAGAGTGAGGTTGGAGTGCAAAAGCACAAATGGCAATGGATTGGAGATGGCCGGCAGGTCTCGGGGATGCAGCAAAAGGTTGGGTGGGAATCAGCACACAGACATAGTAGTTCCTCCCCCCCTCACCATTCTCCCGGGGGGAGGGCGCCCCAATTGCGCGCTCCGGCTCAACCTGGAAAGGAGGAGGGGCGGAGCCGGCGGGGCAACGAGGTGGTGACGTCAGGCTCGGCGGAGCCAATCACAGGCTCGCCTGGGGAGGGAGCGTGAAAGGATGAATGAAAAGTCCGGAGCCGGAGCGCGCCCGGGTCAGAGCAGCGGCAGAAGCTACGGAAGGAGCTAGGGAGGTGAGGCCCGCTCTGCCCTGCTCGCCTTGGCTCGGCGGAGGCTGAGATCCCGGCGGCGCCTCCACCCCGGCGCCCGCTGAGCCCTGGCATCTCGGACCCAGGGCAATGGCATTCCGTGGGCGGGAACGTGCAGGGAGGACCGCGCGGGAGAGCACAGATGGGCACACTGGGCTCGATGTAAGTGGCCTGGCTGGCTCGGGACACGAGGTGGGCTAGAGCCTCGGAATCCTGCGTGCCGGCGCCTCCGCCACTAGGGGGGCTGGCCGAGCCCCACACCCTCCTCAGGGCTCCCGGGACCTCCTAGACGATTCCCGTTCCTGATCGGAACCCCCACCAACCCCTAGGGCACCTCTCGCTTCGGACCCCCGGCCATTTTCACAGCCCTGGGTGATTCTGGACCTCTTTGTACAAAGCCATTTCTCTGGGGGGGTCCTGCGGGGCCCGGGACTCGGCTCACCTTCCCGGCCCGCCCTCCGCTTTCTTCCCTCTTCCCCATCTCATGGGTGCTCTCTCGGATCCCTTCCCGGGTGTGTCTCTGCCCTTTCCTTCTCTCCTAGAGAGACTCGCTTGGTAGTCCCTGGGTCGCCTCCTCCCACCCCCTTTGGGTTGCTAGGATTTTCCCGTTTCCTTCTGGGACACCTCCGGGGTTTTACCCCCAGGATTTCGCTACCCGCTCCCCCTTTTAGTCGGAGGCTTGGATCCAGCCCTTTCCCCTGCATGAGCTCCGCTTCGCTTCCACCGCCCTCGCGAGTTGGAAGCTGTGGGGGGGCCGGCTCCGCGCCTCCCCCCCCTACGACCCCACACGGAGGCTTGGGCTCCGCTGAAAGCTAAGGTTCAGTCTATCGGATGCGCCTGGATCTTCCAAAGGAGGGCAATGTAGACCCCGCGAGGTTTGGGAGGCCTCTGCCTCGGTCCCTGCAGTCTTCCCGTGTGGCACGAAAAGCCCGAGAGTCCCTCCTCCCAGGGACCAGCGGAACTCTCTCGCTTCTGGCTCGAATGGGGAGCGGGAAACGAGGCGTCGCAAGCTTTGGGGATCCGGGGGCGATTCCCGGACTTCGACACCGTCGGCCGTCGCGTCCCTTCCACGCCTTTTTCGGTCTCTGTCATGTCTGTGTCCCTGTGTCTCTGAGTCTTTTTCCGTCCTGGACTCTGTTTCTCTCTCCGTCCCCCACCTCTACCAGTGCACCCTTTCCCCAGCCCCCATCGGCGAGCGACCAAGATGCTTCGGCGATACAGGCGTCCGCAGCGGCAGCCGAGAGGCTGCGTGGAAGAGGCGGCGACGGCAGCCAGGAGGCGGGGTTGGTTGTTATCTTTGGTTATCTAGCTGTATGAGTGGTGTGGAGTCTTCATAAAGCTAGATAACCGAAAGTAAAAATAACCCCATACACTGCGCGGAGGGGCCCCGGGAAAGCTGGCGGCACGGGCGGGCGGGGGAGGCCTAAGCGAGGGGCTAGAGCTGCGAGGACCCACGGGCCGTGGTAGGCGAGAAGAGGACCCGGCGGCCTTCGGGCCTCAAGACCGCAACAGTCGGGGCGACTTTCCACCCTCCAACTTCGGTCCGCGCAGGTAGGAGTCGCAGCCCCATAGCCAGGCGCAAAGCAGTACCTTCCCCAGCCGAGTTGGGGGGTGGAGGGTAGCAAGAAAGGGCTTTGTGGTTACCTCTCGGGATGGGGCCTTTTCTGGCAGTCTGCGGATTGGGTCACTGCCGGGGAAGCTGCTCCAAGGGAGAGATCTGTTGAAATCTTGTTGTAGGGTTATTCCGGACGGTGCCGGGGGTTCCTGGGCCAGGCCTCTCCCGTGGGCGCTGGTGAACAGCTTCCCGCAGGCTATTCACAGCTATTGCTGGGGCGGGAGAGTTTGGGCGAGGTCACCTGAGAAGGCTAGCCATTTCTTTGATCGGCTCCCTGAAGCCACGTAAGTCTATCCAGCTAGGTCGGGAGCCGAGAATGGTAAAGTGGAGATAAGTGGAGGTAGACTGGAAGTACTGGGGGTGGGGGCGGGGTCGCTCAGAAAGAGGACAGGGTGGCTGGGGAAGCTCTTTGCCCAGCCTGGGTTCCGGGGCGACGGAGGGCAGAGTATATCTCAGCCCCCTTGTTTTCATATTCTTTCCTCCTTCCCACTCAGGACCTGAATCTGATGTCTTGAAAAGCTTCTCATGCCAGCTTTGTCTTCACTGACTAAAGGGGTTGAGTTGGGGTCTTTCAGGACACCCTACCTCCCCACCCCATCCTCACTGTCTTGGAAATCATCTCCAAGAGCAAATGGCCTCAAGGAGCTCCAACACAAAGGAATTTGTGGCTTGGTATTTATGCTGCCCAGAGAAAGCAAAGAATTAGAGAGATTAATCAGGGCCTTTCCTAAAAGAATCCATTTATCTGGCCTGACCTAAATATTTTAAGCAAAAGAGTGTTTAGGTGCAGTTGAGTGGAGGATGGTCTAGTCACTTGGTAGAATAAAAGTAACTGTAGCAAAACTAGAAGTGGGCCCCCTCTGCATTTATTACCTCTCCCCATCCCGACAACTCCCCACCATCCCCCCACCCCACCCCCACATTCCAGAACACAGGGCAGGGCAGTGAGGAGTCAAACGAGGGCAGGAGAACTGGACAAATGACCTCATACTGACTCCCTTTGCCTGTGTAAATTTAAAATTTCCTCCCAGGAGCTGATTTTATAGCTACAAGATTATGATTCAATTATATATTATGTGGGAGAAATATTTGGGAATCCAAACTAAAACAATTGGGCTCCAGAGTACCTATGTCTTCTTCCTTCTGAGGTTTGGAGGAAAGAGAGATTAACGGCCTTTTTGCTTTATTCAGCTGTTTGAAATCTGGTTCTTTGGAGGGGGGTGTGCAGCTGGAGACAGGATTAGGAAGAAAGGGAGTGGGTTTGGGGCAGGCACTATTAACCCCTAACACCACACCTATTTCCCAGTAACAGCACTCTGCCTAGGTGCCTTCCTTTGATCCTCCAACACTGTGAGGTAGCTGTTACTAACCGCATTTTACAAACAGGAGCTACACATTCAAATGTGTTGCTAATGTCACTCAGTGGTTTCAAATCCAATACTTTTTCTACTTCTCTACTCTACCATGCTTGCCTGAGGGAAGGACTAGAGAGGGTGAGGTAGGTAGACTGGGATGGGAATGAGCTAAGAAGGGAGGGAATCTGTGCATCAGCGGAGAGGGAAACCCCACTGTGAGATGCAAGGCCTGGTTGTGAGCACGGGCTGACTTTTTTTTTTTTTTTTAACTTTTCATGTAGTTAGCTGGAAATGTGTATTTGGGATCTGCTGAGGCTCATCCACAGGAGACTTCAAACCTATATTATTAGCCACACCATTTGGCTTTATATTATTATTGTTGTATCCCATTAACGCGTTTGACCACAGGATCTCCAAAGGAGAATAGAGGGCCTGAGGGCACTGGTGGGTTGAGGGTTTACATCCTACAAAACAAGCACCTCAATGGAAAGGGGGAATAGAAGGCAGGAGCGATGTGGGAGTGAGGGTTTGTGTCTGCCTCATGCGTACATACGGTGTGTGGGTGTGTGGATAGGGTTGTCAGGAGAATGATGGGTGACAGTGTTTGTGGGCTGTGTATGTCTGCTTATGAGGGTGAGAAACTGAGTGATGTGTGACCTGGTATGAGATTGGATGTGCGTGATCCATGGTGGGTAGGAAGCTCAGATGTGAGATTAGGGATTCCTGGCTACATATAGCTATAAATCCACTAGAGGAAGAGACACCCTGGGATCTGGGGGGTTTTACCAAATGCAGACATCACAGTGACACCACTGAGTCCTGCCTTCTGCCTCCCCCAACCTTTATACCAGATAACACTTCCTCCAGCTAAACCCAATAGGAGAACCGATGGAATGGGGATGCGTGGAGGCTGGGTTGAAAGGGGCACAGAAGGGCCTTACCAATTTCTCTTTTGTATCATCACATTTCTGTGTCCAAGAATTTTTAGTTCTGTTCTTCGGATCTTGCTACATCCACCTATTCCTACTGGAAAACAAATTTTAAGCTAGGTTCTTTACCTATTTCTCTCCTCAGCCCTTTATCCCAATACCCTCCCCTATTGAATTCTGAGTCCAGGAGTTCAAAGGAAATTTTCTTCTAAATATTTGTCTCAAGTTTTACATTTTCACTCACACCCTCACCCTGGGACAAAATTTTTCCAATCTAGGCATCAAAAAGATTTTGTTGAAAGGTCCTTACAATAATAGGAATCAACACAATCAGAAAGGCTAGGGAATGAAAGAGAATGAGCAAATGTGACTGAACCAAGGTCTATGTTTAGGTGCCATTATTAACCAGCCTCAGATCAGATATTTGTACAGTGGGGATAAGAATTTATATCCTCAGGGTTGTTACATGGAGCAAATGAAGAATTCTATATAAAAGATCTTATATGTTATGATACCCACAGGTAAAGAGTAATTCTTAGATTGCAGAGTAGCTAAAGGCTACAGTTTGAAACGACTGTTTGAAAGCATATGATTGATCTCAGAGTGCAAAAAGGACAGCTTTTTGGCATATTCTCGACTGAGGATCTCAAAACACTTAAACTTGAGAAAATTCCTCCTCCTTTTCAGCTTTGGCGTTGAGGAGGGACTCTTGGGACCTGAGGAAGCAGTGTCTGAAGCCTGGGGAGAGGAGGAACAGACCCCGGGAAGCCTGTTAAGGGAAGTGGCTGGAGTCCACGTGGCAGAATGACCATTGTATTTTTTTCTCCTTAATGGATCTTACCATGTATTGGTAAGAGTACTTAAGATTGGTAAACTGACTTATGTAAATAGAGGGGTATGGCTGTGTAAATGATAATTCCAAATTTATTCTATTAAGCTTCTGGAGTTACTAAAAAGAGTTTATTAAATTAAAGGACCAGTTAGGTAGTGGATATAATTAATGAACCAAAGAGAGTTCTGTCTATCAGTATGCAGACTTTTCTTCATCACTGAATGACTTTCAGAAAGGGTGTTTTCGGGGACTTCCCTGGCAGTCCAGTGGTTAAGACTTCCCGCTTCCAACGCAGGGGGTGCAGATTCAATCCCTGGTCTGGGAATTAAGATCCCACATGCCACGCAGTGCAGCCAGAAAAAAAAAAGGGGGGGGGTTGTTTTCTGTCTTCTTGCCTCCCAACCCCCCACCTTCCCAACCACTGACTCTTTTTTTTTTTTTTTTTAATATTTATTTATTTATTTGGTTGTTCCGGGTCTTAGTTGCTTCATGTGGGCTCCTTAGTTTTGGCATAAGAACTGTTAGTTGCGGCATGCGAACTGTTAGTTGCGGCATGCATGTGGGGTCTAGTTCCCTGGCCAGGGATCGAACCCGGACCCCCTGCATTGGGAGTGCATAGTCTTAGCCACTGTGCCACCAGGGAAGTCCCCCAACTGCTGCCTCTTGATTCCCAAGGTTGATAACTCACCAGAGAGCACAGGCCCCTCTGCATTCTTCCACATCTGGAAGTCCTTCTGAGGTCTGTACTTCCCAAGGTCTGGGAGTTGGAATACTGATATTTATTTCTTCACCTCCTTTCCACAGTGATGTTCTGGGGATCTTTGACCTTTCCATCTTCCTTCCTTTGCTACTGAGACCTCAGAGATCTTGAGTGGTTATAGCACTGTCTCATTTAGAGGCAGGGTGTACCAACTTCCTTAGTTGTTAAATGAGTTTAGGTTAATGCTTTAAAATCATTGGAGTAGACAAAACCATAAAAACATTCTCAGAGCTTTGAGGTGAATGAGGAGCAGGGCTGTGGAAGGTAAGTGTGGGCCAGAGCATATTTAGATAGGAGAGAGGTAAGAGAAAAGGGGGAACCCTTCCTTGCCACCCAGGCTCTCCCAGGGCTCAGAATGACACCCCCCCTCCTCTTGCCCTAATCCCCCCATTAAGGCTGCTCTGAGTTTGTTATGACAGCGGCTGAAGGCAGCTGAATTGCTGTTTGCTGTGTCTGCTAATTGGACTGAAGGGTTGGAATCTGGACACTGAAAGAGACCATTGTTGCTGTTTACCTTCCACAACTGCCTCCCTGGGGACCTTCTGGGTGAAGGGGAACAGCACGCCCTCAGGGTCATTGCACCCATTCCCTGTCTCTGCACAAGGGACTGGGGTGGGGGGAAAGTTCATCTCATTGCCTTGGAATGGTTTGAGCTCCCACAGCACAGAATAGACAGGCCCAACACCTGAGTCGGTCTCCAGGCCAGGCTTGGGGCCATTGGGAACTCCTAGGAGAGGGGAGGTTATATGTTTGTCCTTCTCTTCCCTATTCATTCCCTTCTTCAGGGGGCCTAGCATTGCCTCTTCCTCCAGCTGCTCAGGCTTAACCCCTGAAATTTTTCTTATTTGCTTTCTTCCAGACCAGTGATTCTCAACTTGGTTATGCACTAAAATCACCTAGGAAACTTTTAGAAAATACTGATATTTGGGTCCAGCGTATCCCAGAGTGCCTGAGAATGAGGCCTAGATCAGTATCATTTAAAAGGTCTGTTGGTGTTTCTAAATGTGCAGTTAAGGTTAAGAACCACTGATATAAGCTCATCTCTCTGCCTGGGAAATGCGCAAACACACACACACATGCACACCACACACACACCTGTGCACATGCAAGCAAGCACACACATACCCTTTCCTACTTTCCCTACCTTTCTATCACCGCCCCCCCAAGCTCCTAATAGCTATAATACGATCAGGCAGATTGTGTATCTTCCTCATCTTTATTACTAAATTCCTCATAGGAGCCTTAGAATTTAGGATGGAATTTAGAAGTCTGTAACCTGTCCACTACTTCAACCTGAGCTCTACCCCAAGGGCAGAAACTATGACTCCATCTCCCTGTGGATTTCCAAGTAGGATCCAGATGAGGACTGATCTAATCCGGGACACTTAAATCATTAGGGATGAAGGAGTGTGAGTTTCAGAGTTTCATTGACTCTTGATCTCTTCCTCCCCCAAAATAGTATTGGCTATTTGGAGATCTTCAGAGAGGAGAAACTGTCTTCAGAAATACATCTGCCCCTTTCCTTGCTGTTTCCAAATGTTTCTGCTTCTCTTCCCTTTAGCTTCTCGTCTGGGGTGGGTGGGTGGGTTCTCCACCACCCTCCCACCCTCTTTCCTCCACAAGGGCACCAGAGCCGTATCCAGCACCACGGACAGCTCCCAGGCGGTGAGTGAGGTCGCTGTGCTGACCCCCTTTGGGAGGGTTAGGAGGGGATCCTGTCTGCACGGTTATATATCAAAGACTCTAGAATTTTTAATCTTTGGGAGTTGTTTGCAGGCACCTGTTGAGTCTCAGGGAGAGGAAAAGGCTGAGGGCAGTTGCCATTCCGTCTCCAGGAAACTGGGTTTGTCCCCTTTGGGGAGTCTGAATGAGAGGGCTCCAGCAGTAGGGAGGTTGAGGGTTAAATTTCAGGAAGAATTTAACCTAAGCTCATGTAAGATACAGAGTGTATGGATCAGGTAGAGCCTTAGATAGCATCAGCTCTATAGCCCTCATTTTACAGATTCCCAAGAGAGTGGAAGAGGTATGACCAAGGTCACTCAGCTGGTTAGTGGAAAGGCCAAGATCCAGGCTCCTGGTTTCCAGCCTGGCCCTGCTTATTGTGTCTGATACCTCCTTAAGGAGTCTCCCTGCCTGAGTTGGGTGGAGCAGTCCTACTGCAGGTAGGTAGAGTTCACAGGTTGCCCCCATACAAAAAAGCACAGGATGCATGTCTGGGCATGTGTGGTGTCCACACAAGCCAGGAAGAGATGGAACTGACTGCTCTCTCTGTCTGAGAAGGCTGGGAAGGGAGGCCTCAGGGAGAAGCACAGCAGAAGGCATACCTAGCAGTAGCTGGTAAGCCCATGGGAGAAAAGGCAAGGGGGCAACAACCTGCCAGGGCAAAGAGGCCAGTGGATGTCCACAAGGAGTCTCCAGAGGCCAGCAAGAGTCACGCAAACTGGAATGGGGCCTGGGAAAGGCCCTTCTGCGTGCCCAGTCCTGCTCCCCCAACACCGCAAGCCTGGAAACAAAGGGGCCATTCTTTCTAGGATTTGATGCCGCCATCTCCGGCTGGCAGTGCCAGGTGGTGGGGGCATCGGGGGTGTCAATCCATTATCGCCCCCAACTCTCTAGGTCCTCTGGGGCTGGATGTTGGGGAGGTGGGTGTTCCATGCTATGTTGCCATGGCAACCACCCCAACCCCCACCTTCCAAAGCACAAAGAGAGACAGCTTGCACCGCCCCCCCACCCAGGAAGAACCTGGGTCTGGTTGGGAATCTTCCCTTGGGAATCCTCCTTTCTGATGCACAAGCCATGGCATGCATAAGCATCACCCTCTTTTCAGCTGAAGGTTCAGCCATCAGCAGACCATACAGGCAGGGAGGCTGGTACATCCAGAGTCTATGGGCAAGGTTGTGTAAGTGAGTCCCTTGTACTTAACCCTCTCTCCCCCCAAGCTCTCCTGTCTCTCCTCACCTATAGCCAAGGCCATCCTAGGCCTTCTCAACTGAAGCAACGGTGCCTTCACCTACTCTTTCCCAGAAGCGAAGGACACCTCACTACCCCTAGCAAGCCCCCAGGCTGTGGGAACAGAGAAGATGGGGTCATTCCTGCCACCCTCCATCTGTACCCTCCGCCATTACTCATTAGGCATTCTGCCCCCTCCTTCCGCTTGTTAAGCCTGATTTGCATACATTTGCATAATACAACTCATTTGCATTCCAGGAGGCTCTTGGTAGAAGCCAGGAAAAATGGGGAGGGGGGTTGGAGAAGAGAGAAAAGGGGAGAGATTTTGTTTTCATCAAAGTGTGTGTGTTGGAGGGGGAGGTGGCAGGAAGAAGACAGAAATAAAAACTCACACTACTTTCTTTCTTCCCTTCTGCCCTCCCTCCCTATGCTACACTCAAATGCCAAAGAGAGATGCCAAGGGGCCGGCTTTTCTGTCCTTTTTTGTCTTGCTTCCTCCGGCCTTGGCTCCCTAGCCTGGCCCCCCACCTTGTTGGGCTCAGGCTTCAGAAAGAAAGGGGCAAGGGTAGGAGGCAAGCTGTGGGAACGGAAGCAGAGGGAGCGAGGGAGGCCACCATCTTAGGTAGCTGGCGCCTATAAAATGGCCGCCTCTGACAGGTGTGGGCCGAGAGCCAGCCTTGGTTGGTGGGCAGGGAGGGAGGTGAGACCATAAGAAGGACTTTCTGGCTGACCAGGAACATTGCTGAGTCTTCCTACTAGTGGAATTGTGAGAAGAGGATGGGGAGAGAAGGAAGGAGGGAGAGATGAGGGATGGCAGCCCCAGAAGAGACATGAACCTCACATAGGATCAGGGGTGGTAGAGAGGCCACTGTGTTGAGTTTAGTTCCAGACCCCTCATGGGTGCCAGTGGTTAGAGAACTTGGAGGACTATGAAGAGTGTAAAACAAAAATACGGGAAGAATCAGAAGTGGGAGTATCAGCAGGAAGGGGAGGGGGAGAGGGTAAGGTGTGGGCAGGCAGGATTATCTGTCAGTTTGAGGGTTTCTCTGGGGTCGGTGAAGGGCCGCTCGCTATGTACCTGAGGTGAAGTTCCAAGTCTTCTCTCCTCAGCCCATCAGTCTGGCTTCCACCTTCATAACTGGTGAAACCTGTGCCCTCTCCAGCCTCTCACACAGACTCTTCAGCTGGACCCAATGGCCCTTGCTCAAGCCTGGTGACCTCTGTGGAACATTTCCTACTGATATCCATTTCATACTGATGTCTTCTCCTTTGGCCTTTGGGTATATCCCTGATTATTATATCCCTGATTATATCCCTGATTATTATTATTATTATTATTATTATTATTATTATTATTATTATATCCCTGTTATATCCCCGATTATTCATTCTGGGTTCTAGTCATTCAGTCCTCTGGGTAGATCAGTTCTCCAGCCAGAATTGTTTCCCAAGGTTCTGCTTTCAGCTCTTTTTTTTCCCCTTTCCACTCATGCTCTTTCACTTTTATCATTTCAACCATCATTTGGAATTAAAACGCTCACTCATTTCTCTAAACTCCAGATTTGCACCCTAACTACTGTGGTCCTGTCATTAGCTCCCAGATCAGACTGGAGTGGTGCCTCTGATTGGCTAAGCCTGGACCGCATGACCAGGCCCTAGCTTCAAGGAAACCAGGGAAAGTACCTGTGCTTTTGGCTTCTGTAGTGGCTTATAAGTACAACCTCCCTCCAAAACTCATGAGATGGCCATTCCCCAAACATAGGGAGGGCATTTAGATGCTTACTCACTCGGCATTGTGCTTTCAGTCTTGCGCTACATTCCTGCTTCCCCACCTCTATCAATAGCATCATTAAACGTCTAGGTCCTCAGGTGCAAATCCTGAGCATTATCCTGGCTTTGCCTTCTTCCTTTCCCCTTCATCCAGATCGGTCACATCAGAACCCATCACTTCGTCCTCAGTAGCGCTTCTCACTTCCATGCCTTCCTTTCCCTTACCCATATCTCCATGTCAGCTCATTCACTGAACAGGCATTTATTGCGTGCCTACTGTGTGCCAGGTGCTATGTTGAAGAGGAAGGTGGAATACAAAGCTGCTTTGAGGGCCTAGCAGCCTGGTGGGGGAGGCAGACACGAATAATCACAAGACAGTGTAAAGGCTGCTGCCCTGAAGACTTATACAAGGTGCTGTGCAGCATGCGGGCCGGAGCCCTGGGACACCTTAGGTGAATTAAGGAAGGCTTCCTGGAGGGGGCCAAAAGATAAGTGATAAAATAAAGGGGATAAAAGTGATAAAAGTTAAGCAGGGGCTAACAGTCTAAGGCGTCTGACGAAGTGCATGGTGGGGAGTGGACAGCATATGTGAAGGCAAGGAGGTAGGAAAGAGCATGTTGTGTCAGGCGACTAGAGTGTCCCTCAGAGGGAGTCTGGACTGGGAGGAGATGGGAAATGGAGGCAGAAGTTCAGTTATTAGGAGCCTTATGTGCTTCACCAGGGAGACTGGATTTGATAGGGGCACTGGGCAGTTAGCTGACAGCCTCAGAGGTGCTGAGTGCAGAGTATGGCCCGGGGACAGCACATAACCACCCCCAGGATGAAGGGGGAAACCCGAAGCTAGCTGCCCGCTGAGCCCAGCACCCACCAGATACTTAACTGGCTCTTGGCTGGTTCTGAAAAAATAGAGGAATGTGAAAGGAGTGGGAGCCACCTGAAGAAAGGTCTCCGCCTCTCCCCCCTCTAGAATCACCCTCACGCCTCTCTACACACACACCTGCACGGCCTCTCTACCCACACACACCTGCACGGCCTCTCTACCACACACACCTGCACGGCCTCTCTACCACACACACCTGCACGGCCTCTCTACCACACACACCTGCACGGCCTCTCTACCACACACACCTGCACGGCCTCTCTACCCACACACACACCTGCACGGTCGGGGCAGGCTCAGGGGAGCTCCCTGGGAAGAGATGTGGAGAAGCCAAGGTTGGTCCCCAGCACAGTGAGTGCCCTGAGGTCAGGACAGGAGGTGGACCTCTGGGGACTGGAGTGAAGAACAGAGAAGTTCAGTCCTGGAAACTTCCTGGAGGAGGGAGTGGGAGAAGGGGTAAGGGAGGGTCCAGGGGTGGGCCAAGGCTCTGAGGAGATTCTTCCTAGAGAAGGGGTGAGAGGCTGGAGAGACAGCTGAGGAGGTGACGATGCCACTGCCGGCCACTAGGGTGGAATGTGAGTGGGTGTGCCGCCTACCGCCCCTCCCCCAGGCGCAGCCTCTGCACAAAGACCTCTCTGTGAGTAGCTGTGGAAGTGGCCATGTCAGGTGCGGGGGCTTAGCTCCCAGGGCCCACTGGGAGTGGGCTGGAATGGGGTTGGAGGAGGGGAGGGTGAGGGGTGGCCTCAAGCTTTAGCCAGGTCCTCGAAGGAACCAGAAGCTGAGGTTTGGCCAGGTCTCACAGTGAGGCCGTCCATGGTAGAGCCGTTCCCAGGACAAGCTCCCCTCCAGCACCAAGGCTCTGCCCCTGCTCCCGCCCCATGTCTTTCCAGGTGTAACTCCGATCCTGCCAGGCCTGTCCAACCTCCCTTCCCCAACTGTACATGCCCTCCCATAGTGCCTCTGCGGCTGGCCCCGCCCGGAGCCTCTCCTTCCAGCATAGAGTCCCCTCCAGCTCTGCACAGAGCTCCCCGTGCAGGGAGGGCTATGTTGGGAGGGTGGAAATTCAAGACTGACCAGAGCCCGAAAAGGAGTCCAAGGTCCCCTCGGTCTCCACACCCAGGGGAGGTTTCTCTCCTTGCCTGGCCTCAGTGTCACTTATGCTAATCGGCAGTGTGGGTTGACCTTCTCCCCTACGTCCAACCCTCCACTGGGTACACCGTCCCTGCTAATAAAAGTTTGGATTTGGGGCACTGGAAGCGGTAAAATGACAGTGGACACACCTCAGCTGGCAGGTTGCTCACAGATTTGATAGAGGGGCTCCGGCCATAGGAAGAACAACAAAAGAAGGAGGTTTTGGTTTTCGACTCTGGAATAGGACAGGCTGGTCGAGATACAAATTCTGTCTTCCCTCCCTGACTAGCTGGGTGGCCTTAGGCAAGTCACTTAACGTCTTTGGATCCTAACTTCCTTCCACGGTTATCCTGAGGATCAAATAGGTCGGTGTGGATGAAAGTGTTTTCAAGGCTGTGTGCAGATGTCCAGTGCCCATTCTAAATGCTGAGGGACACAGAGTTAGTGGGGCCACGATAGACAGATGGGGACAATCGAGGAAGGCTTCCGGAGTTTGGAAATGAGGGAGTGGGTTGCTGGGGAGGAGAGTGAAGGGACTCTGGGTGCAAAACGTGATGAAGCCCTGTCTGGGAAGCGTGGCGGGGCTCCGCGGACTGGCTGGGGCTCTCTGGTCTCAAGCAGGTGAGCCTCTTGCTGAGACAGGTTTGGGAAGCACTTGTTTTTAACAACTATGTGGTGAAATGGACTCCATGACCACAGCTTCTTTCATCCTTCTCAGGAAGAACTTCCCGCTGGCCCTGTGTAAATACTGTCCAGCCATTCCGGGAAGAGAGGAGGGGTGGAGTGAAGCTCGATTTCCCTTCATGGCCCTAACCCACTCTGCTCCCTCATCTCAATGCTCTCCAGAGGGAACCTTAGCCGGACATTGTGACCCTCCACTGAATGTGTACAAAATGGTACCTCCTCCGAGCCTTGCCACTTAGGACCCTCCCAAGTCCCTGATTTCAAGGTTCCTCAGCACCGTCAGGAGTGAGCCAAATTCAGACCAGTTTAGATCTCTCGGCTGGTGGGCCAGGGAGACTTTGAGCAGGAGGGTCTTTTGTCTCTAAGCAGTCATCCCTTGTTGTACAAACAAGAGTCTCGAGGAGGAATCCCCACAGGTAGCAATGGAGCCTTTAGGCCTGGAGGGA
The DNA here is from genome assembly GCF_028023285.1 of Balaenoptera ricei. Taxonomy (NCBI): domain Eukaryota; kingdom Metazoa; phylum Chordata; class Mammalia; order Artiodactyla; family Balaenopteridae; genus Balaenoptera; species Balaenoptera ricei. The sequence goes on along the minus strand of NC_082639.1, from coordinate 113,999,867 downwards.
AGGGACAGGCTGAGGCTGGCATATGGAGGGAGAGCCCTGGGCACAGGGTCATGAGCTTCACCCAGCTGGGGCTACCTTCTGCTGGGTCTGTCCATCTGGCACCAGCTGGCTTCCCGGCACTGCCCCCGCAACCAACCAGACGCCTTCTTCTTCTGTTACCATGGCAATTGGCTGCCATCTTGTACTTGGGGCACTATCTCATATCTGGATTTTCCCATGGGGTTCCTGGAGGATGGGAGATAGGTCTCCAGGGGATTTATCCCTCCTCTTGATATCCATCCAATAAAAAATCATATTAATATATGGTTTTTAAAAATAGCCAAAACGAAGGCTTACTATATGTCAGGCTCTGCTAAATACTCTCTATGTGTTATTTAACATGGATAAGAAAGCATTAATGAGGCAAAATTTAAGAGGTTCCCACTCAGTTTCCTGTTTCTTTGACAGACTTTTCCTCTCTCCAACCAGGAAATTCCATGATCTTGCTTACTGCTGTCTTGGGAAGTCCTTTCCAGTGTCTAACCAAGATCTGTACTACTGAAGTACCAGTTCTTTGACCCTTGGCTTGACATGGCTCATCTGAGAGGTAAGGAAGGAACTGCCACCCAGCTTTAGTCACTTTATTGAGCTTCCTGGACTCCAGCTGTTGGGATAGGGAAACTGAGACTTGGCCAGATTGGTGACAGGCCCAAGTGCCCCTTAAAGACCTGGAGGTCCCAAGTCTAAAAGCTTTTGTTTAGAGAAGTGGAGTCAGTGTCACAAATGCTTTGAAATTTCCCTTCCTTGCCCCCATCCCTACTCAAAGAAAGAGGCAGGAGCCAGAGACCACTGGCAAGTGATAGTCTTCTAGCTCGGGTGCAGTGGGGGTGGAAGGCAGTCTCCCCCTCCAGCCACTGGGGACGTTCCAGCAGGGTCCCTGAGAGATCCTGGGAGGGTAAGAATTCCCTCCCTCTGTAGCTCAAGCAGAAGGCTGGGAATGGTCACCTTGAGCTAGAGGGGCACCTCTAAGGGGCACTGTGCCGGGGCCAGCTTTGCAAGGGAATCCTGAACGAGGAGCAGGTGGAGAGAGAAAGGAGGCCATTCTCAACTGAGGAAGGGTGGGCTGGCAGGGAGGGGCTAGGGATAATTTACGATATCACTGTTCTCCGCCCCGCTTTCCCAGCCCCCACCCTCTTCCCAGCCCCCTGCTACTGTACGGTTGCTAGGAGATGCTCCCTCTGTCTGGAGCTGGGAGGGTGTACCAGGCGGAGACTGTTCCATCTGGACTCCTCCTCCCCCACCCAGGGGAGGGCCCTGCGCTGGGCTTCATCTACCACCCCTTCCCAGGCCCCGAGAGACACCAGTTTCCTCTGCTGTTCCCCCAAATCCAGCCAGCCTGGGGCTAGCAGGGTTCCCAGACAGGCTGAGGATCTGGAGCAAGGAAGGGAAAGGGAGCTGTGGAGGGAGAGGCTAACAGACTTAGCGGGCACTGAGGAGAAGCTGGCTCACGTCGGGGCCTCTGGGAGCCAGCCCAGGCTGGGAGTAGGGCCACAGGGGGTCAGGGACACAGGCCTCAAGGAGCCCAGGTCTGAGGGAGACTGAGTCCTTACCTTTGGGGAGCTTCCAGTTTGATGGGTGAGGCAGGCCTCCCATCCCCACTTCTCCATAGTATGGTCAAGGTCAAGGTTAGGGACTGGCAACGGTGGGGTTGGGGGCAGGGAAGGGAAGGAGGAGGTGGGACAGGGAGGAAGGAGGCAAGTCTGGAAAGTCTGAGAGTCTAGGTAGGAGGAAGGTGACACTGATCTGAGCAGAGTTGGGCAGCGCGCAGCGGTGTGGCCTAGATCCCCTTCTCTTTCTGAAATTCTCTTCTCAGATTTTAAAGCCGTTGGCGAAGTCGGGTGAGGTGAACTTGGGGGGCTCCCAACTCCGGGTGGGGCAGGAAAGGAATGCTGTGCCCACAGCTGTGCTTCTGACACCTGATTTCTGTGTAGCCCCTATTGATTTTATTCTTTCCTAGGCACAGCTTCCCTCCACCCCAGGAAGGAAGGGACTAACCTTGATCTGGCACCCACTTGCTTGTGTAAGCCCTTTCCTAGCCATTGTCTCAGTTAATCTTCCAACGGTCCTGAAAACTGGGTGATACTGTCCCCACTTTACAAAGGCATAATCAGAGCCCCAAGTCATAGGACTAGTAAGTTGGGCTGGGCTTCAAATGGGACTTGGTGGCTCCCAAAGCATAGTCTATGTCCCTCAGAAGTGCTGACTTCCTGCAGAACATGTTCCAAACACAATCAGAGGGACTGAGAGGAGAGACGACCAGATGGGCAGGGTGCCTTCTCTGCATGTTCTCAGGGGAGGAAGGGGCGCTCCTTCTCAGGTGCAGGAGTGAAGTCTGAGGAATGCTGAAACAGTCCTTGCAGGTTAAAGACAGGACTGGGGGGACTTCCCTGGTGGCGCAGTGGTTAAGAATCTGCCTGCCAATGCAGGGGACACGGGTTTGAGCCCTGGTCAGGGAAGATCCCACATGCCGCGCAGCAACTAAGCTCGTGCACCACAACTACCGAGCCTGCGCTCTAGAGCCCGCGAGCCACAACTACTGACCCCGCGTGTCACAACTACTGAAGCCCGTGCGCCTAGAGCCCGTGCTCCACAACAAGAGAAGCCACCGCAATGAGAAGCCTGCGCACCACAACGAAGAGTAGCCCCCACTCACCACAACTAGAGAAAGCCTGCACGCAGCAACGAAAACCCAACACAGCCAAAAATAAATAAATACATTAAAAAAAAAAAAGACAGGACTGGGGAAGAGGCCATGGGAGCTGTAGAAGTCAAAAAAATCTTCCCAGGTTTGTCCCTAGCCAAGGAAATATGCTTTCTGTCTTCCTGAAGCAAGTCCCTTGGGCCACCGCCGAGCCTCTCACCTGTCTGGGATCTGAGTTCTTGCCCTGGGCATGCCCTCTCTGCCTCCCCCTCCACACACGCAACCCCTGCCATGGCCCTGCGTAGAGCACCTAGACGTTCCTAGACTCATCCATTGTCATGGTGGCCCCCTTTTACATGGAGCCCTCCCCGGTCTCTCGCCTTTCCTGGCCACTGGATGCTTGTCCTCTGCCTCCTGCTAAGGTCTCCATCCAAAGAGAACCTTTTTCAATCTTGACATTTTTTTTCTTTTCAGACCAAAAAGAAGAACCTACTTCACCCAGCTGCGTTGGGTTCCCTCTGAGAAGCCGTCCTGATTGACTGAAAGACAAGGCTAAACTCTAGCAAGTTGAAGAGCTCTTTCAAGAAGCCTTTGAGCCAGAGAGAAGTGGGGAGGCCCTAGCCTCCAGCCTGGGCAGCCCACTGTACCTGGAGCCACCTGGGATAAGACTTTGCTTCACCATTGCTCCCAGGTCTACAAGCTGTCCGTCCCACCCGTCCTTGTCTCTCTTGTGTTGTCTGAGCTGAGATTCCTCTGAGATGGAAGTCCGATCTCCTGTCTAATAAAGACTCTTGAATACTGAACAACAGTACTAGTGGTAGTGGATGTACCTGGGCAGGGGAGGGGCTAAATGAGAGGAGGGCAGTACCGGGCTCCCTCTAAGAGACCAATGCTATAAAAGCCACCATTGCAACAAAAGGGGGACGCCTCACTAAGGCGGAACTCCCACCTGTGGGGGGTGGGTTGGGGAGGAAAGATCTTGGCTCCTTCCACCTCTCTGAGCCACCCCAACGCCCCTGGGAACACCATCCATGATCTGGTCAGTCCCAACTCAGAGCAGTGGGCTGATGCTCCCAGCCAAGGAGGTCCCTAGGTACCACCCCAAGGACCAAGAGGATGGGAGAGGGTGGGGTTGCTCCCCCAGAGTGCCTGTGTGGGAGGTCACTGGATGGCCCTCTGTCTCAGCCACAAAGGGACACATCCTTAGAAATGTCCTCCAGGGTTTGAACAGACCAGAGAGAAAGAGCATCCCTGCTTCACAGGGCCACCCACTCCTGCTTCCTCTCTGTCCACCCTCAGTAGAGGCAGACGGGGATGAATATGCCTAACAAGAGGGATTCAGGTTAGACAGCAGGTAGGACTTCCCAACAATACCTGGGAGGGAACCTGAGGGAGCAGGGGAACCACAGCAAGAAGGAGCTGTGCTCTTGGCCTCATTTCCCCCATAACACACCTGCGTAAAACATGCTCCCCCAAAAGATAGCGCCCCCCTCCAATCTCTAGAGAGTTCCTGCTGGAAAGTGTTACCAGAGTCCAGAGTGCCAGCTCCTTTTAAGCCTTCTACCACTCCCTAAAAAGTCCTTCCTCCCATCTAACAACAATCCCTCCATGGAACTATAGCTGGAATCCTGGGATTTTTCTAAATAAAAAGGCTTAAGATAATACACACAGTTCAATTCCAATAGCACAAGAGGAAAAGTATGCCTCTTACCCTCCCCTGTTCCCAGCCACCCACCTCCTCTCCCAAGAGGCAACCACTGGTGCCTACGTCCTCCCTGAGATACTCTGCGCATCCAAGCACGTATGTCTACACACCCCTCCCCTTCCATTTAAACACTGACCACAGCATTTTTAGCTCCTCTAGACCAGGGCTCCTAGCCTCAGGTCAAGGCTAACCACAGGGGATCCTTGCATCTGCTGAAATTGCATACAGAATGCTGGCTAGGCACCTGGGCATGATTTCCAGGAAGAAGGAATGCATTAAGAGCCACCTGGTCTAGCCCAGCTCCTCATTTTACAGAGGAAACTGAGGCCAGAGAGGGGAAAGGCTGTGTCCAGGGTCCTCAGCATGGTGGAGGCCCATGAGGAGAATTCCAAGCTCCCCTAACCTACATTCCAAGGAGCCCCAGGATCCTCCACAAGGACAGGGTCTAGGAGGGCTGATTGAGGCCAAGGATGCACCCAGGAAAAGGCAGTTCCATTTGTATCACAATCTGGCATATTTAAGGGGCGGAGCCTGGGCTCACCAGGTCAGGCAAGTGCTTCTGAAGTCCCCAGACCTCCTTTCAGGATCCTTCCCACTGCGCAGCCTTGCAAGGACCCATTGCAGCCTTGGGGTCAGCCCCCAGAGGAGGAGGGGTGAATGGAGACAGGGTCTGGCCTGGGATCAGCAAGAAGGAAGTTGCCCAGGTCTGCCCTCCCCCTCACCCTGCTTTTGTTTGGACCCTGGAGGCTAAGCATCAACCCTCTATGGCTTCCTTACCCTCTGGATATTGGGGGGCCTGGGCAGGGAAAAGCAGCCCTCTGCCTCCATTAGTGGCCTGGCCTCCTGGCTTGGAAGGGAGGCTCCTGGTGAAGGAGCTGGGGCGGCAGGAGGAGGTGGGAGGAAGGACTTATCTGAGCACAGGAAAAGAAAGCAGGACACTAGTGACAGCAGGTGGGAGAGGAGCCACAGAGGGTGGGCTGCCTTTTGGAAACAGAAAGACCCAGACCCAGACAGGGGCAGAAGGGGTGCGGAGGGAACCCTCCCTCAACAGGGATGCCAGGACTGGGCTGGGAGGGTCCAGGCAGACACTTAAGAATCTGCTCTCAGAGTCCCACTGAGCATATGCAGATGAGGCCTGTCTGTATGCAAATGAGACCGTCTGTATGCAGATGAGGAAAGAGGGCATTCTCTTCTCAGGGTTACCATAGAGCCCATCCCTACCCCTTTCCCTCAGGGCCCCAGGTGCAGGGCAGCCTGCGAAGAGGCCAGGCCTGGGGAGGAGCAACCTGCAATAGAAGGTTAGACTTCGGGAAGAACTTACCAAAGGAAAATGGCCAGTCCTGTGAAATGAACTGTAGAGGAAATGAGGAATATAGAGGGGCTGCTGAGAGAGCCAGGCGAAAAAGATGGGGGTGGACTGTGAAAGAACATCTCAGTCACCCAGAAACGCAGGCAGACTGCAGAAAGCTTTGAAAGGGAGGCAGGAAAAAAAAAGAACTTCGATTGAGTATCCACTTTGTGCCAGGTCCCACATGGAGTGTCTTCCACTCACTGTCTCACTATTCGGTGATAACCCTGTGAGGCCTTTCACAGATGAGGCCCAGACAGACTGACAGGTACAGGTCACACAGTTTGCAAATGGCAGGGCCCCGGGCTGTCTGACTCTGTGGCAGGCAGCCACGGCTTAGGACCTCCTTACTCCTCCCTTCTGGCAAGCCGCTCCTCCTCACCTGAGGGAAACTGAAGGGCCTGAGGGGTTGGGAGGCTGTGACTGAGTGAGGAGTGCTGCTACCCGCTGAGGGGAGGTCTGGCTGGGTCTCAGGCCCAGAGAGGGCCTGCCGAGGACTGGGAACTGGCGGTGGAAGGTAGGGTGTGGCTGTGAGGGTAGCTGAGTGGGCAGAAGCCGGGAGAGGGACATCAGGGCTGGGAAGGACGCCAGGGATAATACAGTGGGAGAAACTGAGGCCCACAGGGATTGGGAGGGTTGCCCTCCTCACTCAGCAGATCCAGGTCCAAGCTGGGCCTGAACCCAAGGCACTGGGCCCCCAGCCCAGGGCCCCTTCCTGGGAATGCAGAGGCTGGGAGTCGGGGCGTCTTGGAGAATAGCCTCTCCTCTTCCTTCGGTGGCCCCTGGTCCCCCACATCCCATGGTGTAGCCAAGGGCTTTGTGGGGAATCCGTGGGGAAGAGAGGCCCCTTGTTGGCCCATTCATCGTGCTGGAGGCTCGGCCAATGCCAGCCCAGGCACCGGCTGGGCTCTCCTTCCTGGGGGTGCCAGCCGGCCCCCACCCACTGCCACTGCCCGCTCCCCAGCTCTGGTGTTTCCTGGAGCCTCAGGGCTTTGGCCCTGGTCCCGGCTGAAGGATGGCGGGGAGCCCCAGCCCCCGCGCCCCCCGCACCTCGCCTTTCACACGCTGGCACCAGAGCCGTGGGAACGCTGGACGGCAGCTGGGCACCGGTGCCCGGCTCTGCCCACCCCCAGCCCGGCCGACCTCAGAGAGGGGAGAGGAACAGGCTGCCCCAAAAAAAGGCCCCCTCCAGGATGGGGCCCTAGAAATCCTTAGCACTAATTATGAATCTGGGGACAAACAAGGCATTTGCAAGTCAATTAGTGACAGAACTTTCCCAGGAAAGAGCTTCATCCAGGCTCAGCTTCAGACAGGGCCACATGCTGGGTCATCGTGTCCCTCCCCCTGCCTCTGCCCTGCTCAGAGCTCAGGGACAGAGGCCGCCCGATGTTCTGCCAGCCCCTACGTGGCGGAGGGTCTCAGAGCCCTGATGGGCAATGTGGGGCAGGAGGGCAAGGCTGCACTCTGCTGAGGTCAACTGGAGGTCACTATAGCGCTGCCACCAGGAGACGTCCTGTCAGGGCCCTGGCCTCAGTTCCACCCGTGACAGAACCTGGCTACTCCTGGATGGAATTGTCAAGGAGACAGCTGGCCCGGACAGGGTGGCATGGATGGGTTGACAGGAAAATAGAAGTCATTGTGAAAGGGCCAGGGGGACATGCTACCCGGAGGACACAAAGAAACCAGGACAGGAGGAGACCAAGGGAGAGACAAGTGGTCCCAGGCATCTCAGCTCGTGCCCAGGCAGGAGGCATGTAATCCGAGGGGGCTCAGCCGCACACGTGGGAACTTCAGGCGGACCAGCCGGCCATCTGGGGCCACTTCCCATAGAGAGGGCGACAGAGCCCGTGAGGCGGCTGCTCCCAGGCGGGGAGGCCTTTAGCTGGGAGAGGGGCTCTCTGCTGAGAGGACCCCTTAATTGGGGGAAGAGAGTGAGGGAAGGGGCTATTTGGGGCAAAAGCCCTAGAGCCAGCCTCGCCATCTGAGGGAGATTAAGGGATTATAATTAAAATGCGTTTGAGGGACTCCAAGCAGGTGGGTTGGGGCTGGTGCTAACGATCTAATTGCTGCCTTTAGCCAGGGCTTTAGCCGGGGCCTGGCTGCTGGGGCTCGGTAATGAGTGGGGGGTGGGTTCCTTTTAAAGGAGGGTGGGTGAGAAGAGGCGGAGTTGAGGGGCCAGGAGGGGCAGTCTTTCTCTCCACTGTGAACACCTCAGCTCACAGGGTCCTGTGCCCCGGCGGGGCTCCCCCTACTGCTCTCCCTGAGAAACCAAGGGGAAGGCTGCGGCTCAGTGGAGCTCTGGGAGGCCTGGAGAAGAATCTGGGGGGCCAGGAGTGAGCAAAGAGGATACTTACGTTCCCACAGAGACGGGACATTGAGCCGGGGATGGTTAGGGTGTCCTGGGAACAGTTACAACGCCAACACGAACTGCAAACATACTCTGTGTCGAGCATTGTACAAAACACTCTATAAACTGATTTCACCCTCACAACCAAGGTAAAGTAGGTCTCCCCCTCGGGACTAGAGCTGGGCCCAGCCCCCTGGCTAAGCAGACGCCAGGGGTCCCACTGGCCAGGGGTGGCTCCTTTCTAGGAAGGGACAGATGAACAAACCCTCTCTAGACTCTGAGAGACCTCAGGCTGAGGGGCAAGAGCATGCAGATTGTAGCCCAAAGACCCTGGACTCTGGGAGTCCAGCCTGACCGAGGTGGTGCAGACCCCCTCCTGCCTCTCATGCAGAAGGCACACTAGGGACCTGGACACACATCAGGTGTCACACCGCTAAGCCTTTGCATATGCTGTTCCCTCTCCTTGGAAAGCCATCCCTTCTGCTCTGTTTCTGCCCTTCTGAGAGATCTTCCTCTCCCCTGCAACCCCTAGGTCCCCTAAGAGGTAAGGGTTCTCTCTGGCCGCCTAGAGCCTGGCTGAGAAGGTGCTTACCACACATTTAGGAAACAGATGAATGGCCTGGTGAGGGGCCGGTGTTTACTTTTATAACTAAATGTCTGAGCAGCTCTGGGAGGATACAGGGGAGACCAGGAACATTAGTTGCCTCTGGCATGGGAACTGAGTGGTGGAGACCCGGATGCAGGAGGGAAACTTTACTGTGTGGTACACCCTTTCGGGCCTCTAAAGTTTTGTGCCCTTAAAGTGAAGAAATTACTGGGGACCTCCTTGGTGGTCCAGTGGTTAAGACTCCTCGCTTCCACTACAGGGGGCATGGGTTTGATCCCTGGTCAGGGAACTTAAATCCCATATGCCACGTGGCCAAATAAATTTTTTTTTTTTTTTTTTTTGGCTGCATTGGGTCTTTGTTGAGCGGGCTTTCTCTAGTTGCTGGGGGGGGTGCTACTCTTCGTTGCGGTGTGCGGGCTTCTCATGGCAGTGGCTTCTCTTGTTGCGGAGCACGGGCTCTAGAGCACAGGCTCAGTAGCTGCGGCGCACAGGCTTAGTTGCCCCGCAGCATGTGGGATGTTCGCGGACCAGGGCTCGAACCCGTGTTCCCTGCATTGGCAGGCGGATTCTTAACCACTGCGCCACCAGGGAAGCCTCAAATAAATAAATAAATAAATAAAATTAACATTTTAAAAAGTGAAGAAATTATTATTCAGAACTAAACCTAATTTAAAATAATAATTACTGCATCTTTTTTGAAGGCTTGGGAAGGACAGAGTTTAACCCCAAAGGCCAGAGCATAAGAGAACCCCTGAGACTCCTCACTGGGGAGGAAACAGTGCAATTTCAGTTCCTTCTCTCTACCTCCCCCTTCTCCCACCCTGCTTCTGCCTCCTCCCAGGGCCTGGTCCCTGTGCCCCACACTCCGCCTGGTCCTCTAAGAGCATTTCAGTGTTGGCCCACAGAGCGGAAGTGCCCCCTCCCTATCACGTGGGCATTGAGGGCAGAGCCCCTGGATTCTCACTAGCCTTGCACAGGGCAAGTCACTGAAGCTCCCCGAGCCAGCAGCTGCCCCTGTGAACATACAGTGACGGCCTGGCTGCTCTCGCCTGGAGAGGTCTGGGGGCGGCTGCCCGCCCTCCTCTGCGCATGCCCGAGGGACGCTTGCTGCCCAGCCCCAGCCGTGGGCCGCGCTATCTGCTGTGTGCTCCCTCCCCGGCCACCTCCCGTCTCTGTGCCTCCTTGTCCCATCTGGGGCATGGGTGTATCCCTGCCCTTCCTCCCCCTGTATGGCTGAACTGAGGATAAAGGAGCTCTGGGCACCCAGTCTTAGCATTCTTATCTGAAAAATGGGGATACAAACAGTAGCTATTTGCCAGAGCTGTTGGGGGGATTAAATGAGATAATGTATGTAAAGTGCTTGGCTCGGCGGGGCACGAAGTGGGGGCTCATAAATGGTGGCTGTTATTATAGTTATTAAATGGGAGGGACCCTGCAAAATGTGCTAGCCTGGGGAAGGGACTCATCATTATTGCTCTGGCTGGGAATAATGAGGCCTTGTGGTAATAGCCCCTCGCACTCCCAGGCCCCTCTGACAAAAGGACGCAGCGGCTGCGGACGGGCCCGACAAAGTGAGAAGTGAATGGTACATAATGGGACACTTAGGGGCTTAGCCCAGGCTGGGGGGCGCTGGGAAGGACCCTCCGGCTGTGGCTCCAGGTGCTGAAGGACCCCACAGGCCAGAAACCCAAGCCGACGGGCCGCCTTTTCTCTGCTTCAAGGCGGCTTGGCCAAGAGCCTTCAACCACAAACCCAGGTCATCCGGGCCTTCGCTAATATGGACAAAGCGCCCCTAAGTGCCAGGTGCTGCTCTGTGTGTCAGGGCACCAGCCCACACCAACAGACCCCAGGACCTCAGGCCTCGGGAGGCTAGTGTGGGAGACCAACATGAATCCAAACAAATACTCAAAATATGTAGAGATGCTGATGAATGATCTGAAGAAAAATAGGAAGGGAAAGGGAACATAAGGGCTGGAGTCAGGGTGGTGAATTCAACTTAAAATAAGGTGCTTCCGGAAGGCCAGATTTTGTCCAAACTTTTCTTGTGGAAAATGTTAAATAGATGCAAAAATAAATAGACTAATCTAATGAACCCCCATCTACCCCTTATCCAGCTTCAACAACTGCCAGTCTTGTTCCACCTGCACCTCCACCTACTCTCCCCCCACCTCCCGTGTCACTTTGAAGCAAACCCCAGACTTCTCCTTTCATGGAGGATGTGATTTGAACAAAGACCAAAGGAGATGAGGAAGCCAGCCATGTGGTCATTAGGGAGGTGAGCATTTCAGGCAGAGGGAGCAAGTGCAAAAGCCCTGTGCCTAGGATTGGAAGATCAGGCTCTAATCTCAGCTTTGCCTCTACTGGCTGTGTAAACTCACACGAGTCCCTTAACTGCTCCGAAACTCAGTTTTGTCATCTGTGAAATGAGGCTGATGCCCTCACCCCACAGGGAGTTTATAGAGGTGGGATGAGAATCTCTGCGAGTGTTTTATAAAGTAGAGCAACACGCCAGGATCAAGGTCTACTCTCAGAAACTCAGTGTCTTGGTGAAGGTGAAGCAAGGCCCCAGGGTACCCAAGACTAGGTGGGGGTTGGGAAGGGGGTCTGGGGGTGGTTTCCTGCAGAAGGTTACCCCCAAACTTAGTCTAGCAGGCTACGGTGATGGGGAGGGGGCTTGAGCTCAGACCTAGGCCATGTCTGCTGGCCTCCCCCTCACCCCCACCCCCATGGATGGGCCACAGGATCCCAGGCTGCTGGAAACAAGAGAAGGGCCAAAGGCCTGAATGGCCAACTGTTCTCTGAGGAGGCTTGGCCCCCTCTAAAGACCCTTATCACCACCTCCACCTCCCTCCCAGGGTGATTATCACCCAGAGGGGCCTTTCCTGGGGGACACAAAGAGACCCTCCACTCCCATCCTCTAGGCAGGATAATGGGCCATTCACACTGAGGGGACCCCAGCCCCACACCTGGCCCTCTCAGGCAGCCCCCGACAGCCCCATTGTCCCAGGCCCGCCTTGCTCACGGGTGTCAGTGGCAGGGAAGCCCTAGCCCCCAGCTGGAGTGCTCCTGGACTTCCCCCACCTCCCCAGCCGCCTGGACTCTGGGCTCGATTTGGGGGGAGGTGGGCCCACCATTCATCCCACACCCGCTCACTCGGAATTTCACTCCTCTCGAAAGTCCTTACAGAGCGATGGGAAAATGGGAGGGAATAATTAGGAAAATCATTAACGTCTCAAGGCCCATCTGAGAGGGATTAAGGGATTAAAAGCCTTCCAACCAATCTCTCCTACTTTAAGGTTGTTGGAGGGGTTTTGTTTCCAGGACTTCTTTTTCCTCTTCTCTTTTCCTGGACTGGGGGACACTAAAGTCTTGGTGGATCCTTCCTTCAAAAGCTGCAGGAAAGAGTCAAGACAGTAAAGTCCGCATGGAGAAGAATGGGGAAGAGCAGGTGTATGGGGGAGGGTCCCTTCCCAAGCTCTCCTGAGCCGCCTTGGGCCACTTCTCCGGACATGGGTGGATAGGGAGGGGTGCAGCGGCCAGGCTGGGCCGGAGGGGAAGCCCAGACAGGCCTGCTGAGAGCGGACGGCTCCCTTGGAAGGCCCCTGAGAGGCCCAGCCCTGCATGCCAGCCACATACCACCTCCTCCGAGTCCTGGCCGACTGGGTCCAACCGAGGCAAAATGCGCCAGAGGCTCCACGCCACACATCCTGCTCTGGAAGCCCAAGGCTGGAGGTCAGAGAGGAGGGAGCAGGGCGGGAAGACTGAATCAACAAAGCCTTTTACTGTTTGCAGTAAGCAACATACAACCGCTGTCCTTGAGCAACGCATGGTCCAGTGGGGGTGAGCAGGTAAAAATGAATAGCTCGTTACAACACACTGTGAGGCTGGCTGAAGTGTGAAAGGGGGTGAGGGGGTCTACAGAGGAGGCAGACCTCATCTAGTCTGGAGGGATTTGGGACAGTCCCCTGGAAGGGGTGATTTATTTATGAGAGGATCCCTAAGGCCTGGCACCTGGTAGGTACTCAGCAACTGGGAGGTAAATGCTCCACTCGGATGCATCACCCCCTTTTATATGGAGTGTCTCACTGAAATAGTCCCCCTCACCTGGCTTAAGGCAAAGCCGGTATTTGGGTTGCTGGAGAGCAGAGGTGCACGTTAGGGGATGGCCCAAGCTCTCCCTAGAGTCTTCATGAGCTCCATCCTGACCCAGCCCTGAACATTCTGGGGAAGAAAGATACTGGCAGCACGTGGCTCACACAGTGCCCTCCCCCCCACCAACACACACACGGTTCCAGTTTGGGGGCACCCTGGAGTGAAGGCGGCACCTCCGTTTCTCTGGAAGGCTCAGCTAAACCCCCTCTGAACTTCTGTACCCACCAACCCTTGCCTCGAAGACCTGAAGCCTGGTGGGGCAAAATGGAGGCAGGCGGGAGCCATCCCAGAGCCAGCACCTCGCCAGTGGTGCGGGTGATAGATGCTGGCGGCTGCAGCCCTCTGCAGCATTAATAACCACGTTTACAAATGGTCTTAATTAGCAACTGCCAACAAGAAGCCCGGTACTAATTCCACCAATAATCGAGGATTGCGGGGCGCGGACGGGAACGCGAGTGAGGGGATGGATGGCTTGCAGATACCGTGCAGCTGTAGGGTCCAGCGACAGCAGAGGCCAGCTGAGTGGCTGGAGGGCTGGGAAGACGGGGGACCCTGCCCCCACCGGCTCCCACACCAGGGTTCCTTGACCCCCCACGGCGCAGCCTCCTCAGATGGTGTTGGGACAAAATGAAGCGTGAGGAATTGCAGGGAGGAGGGGAGATCTCTGTCTGCGCCGTCAGAGCCAGAACCCAGACAGCAGCCTGTGGGATGAAGGCGAGCCTGTAAAAGCCCAAGTGAAATGAGCTAGAAGGGGATTGGGAACAAGCCCCACAGTGTCCTGGAGCCACATTCCTTGCTCTGGGGAGACGGAGATGGATGGTGCTGAGCTGGGAAGGAGGGGACACTAGGGTTGGGGGGGGCGCAGCTTCTCCAGCTGAGGGCTCCCCTGCCAAGACGAGTAGGGTGGGAAAAGCGAATTTAAGAATCCAGCCGATGCCCCAGCACAACAAAGCCCACTTCCTCTCTCAGCCTCAGAGCCAAGATGGGTCTGCTTGGGTCCTGCCCAGAGACCTTCCAAAGACCATCCAGAGCAGGCCCAGAGAGCTCCAGAAATCCAGGCCAAAGAGAGAGAGGGCCCCCTTCAGAGCAGGTATCTCTGGTCCAACCTCTTCTGGGGACCACCTGCAAATGTCCTGGAAGAGAAGAGGGAGGGTCGTGGGAGGAAGGATGTGTTCTGGGGCTCAGGCGGGTGGAGCCTCTAGCCATGTGTGGAGACGTACGGGGGCCTGGGTTTGGCTTCTTTCAGATGTGGCTTTTGGGGTCCCCGGAGGAGTTTCCATGAGGCTGGGCAGCCCCAGGTCAGAATGTTTTGGAGGGTTGCAGGTTGCAGCAGAGACCCAGTGAGGAGTTGGAGGAGGGCCCACTTCCAAAGGTGGGGAGTGGGGGTGGACAGAACTCTGGCTGCTTCCCTGGCACCATGAACTGCCTCAGCTCCCAGCCCACATCCCCTGACCCCAACTTTCCTCTTATCTGTCTCCCAAATGCTATCCCAGGAGGCCAGGCTCCACTGCCCACACTGTACCTCCACCTCCCCAGAATGGAGTTGCCATGCATGTTGTACCTGGATCGTCACAGAGGCCAGGAGGACAGAAGGAAGAGCTCCATCTTAGTGAAAGCCTGGGCCAAACCAGAAATGAACAGGCCTCTGAGGCAGCACTAGAACCCCTGCTTCCCGGAAGACTGCCTGCCCTACCAGCATCTTCTCCCTCCTCTCCCCACTCAACTCTCTCCTGCCTTACTGGAACTGAAAACCTGGACTTCCTGGGACAGTTCTCATTTTGCTGTTGCCCTGATTGATTTTGCCCCGAAAACCTTATGAGTGAGTCTCAGAAGCATCATTGTTTCAAGGGCCCAGGCACCATTTCTGAAAGAGCTCCCACCTGAGTGGCATCAGCCCTTGATCATGAGCCTGTGTGGGAGTTTAGGAAAGGTGGAATCAGGTCCTGCACCTTGCAGAGTCGAAAGCCCAGTTACTGGAGCTCAGCCTGTAAGCACCCAAGTGCAGAGGCCAAGTTCCCAGCTAGAATGGACTCTGCTTCCAGCATAGAGTCCCTTGTCTACTATCCAGTGTTGGGCCAATACCATCTGTTAGATGGGCACAAGCTCCTGGACTGGGGGGCAGAGGGATGCACGTTTCACTTGTGGGAGGGGACTTTCTGTGGCAAACCGTTCCCCCGCACCTCTACATCACTGGAGAAATTTCTTTCAGTCCTGCATGGCTAGGGTTTCTCCCAGTAAACGGTGGGCCTTCTTAACTGGTGGTGGCAGCAGAAGGAAGCAGGAAGGAGGCCTGGACTGGGCCTGGGGCTCATGAGTCACAGAGGATCCCTTGGGGGCATCTCTGTCCAGTAACCTGCTTTGGGGAAACCATGAGTATTTCCCTCAAGGTTCTGGAAGGGAACTGGCTCCAGAGACACCCCTGGTCAATGTAATGTGAAAAAATGGATGGAGATGGAGAGGGCAGTTAACAGGTAGGGAGGACGGGAAGAGCATCAGCGATAGGCTAGGTTTAACCTCCAAGAGACGAGGCTCAGAAATGAACTGATTTGTGTGAGTGGGGGAGCCAAGTTGGGGGCCCACCAAGGTCTGACCCCAAAGTCAAGGCTCTCTGGGGAGAGGAGTAGGTATGGAGGGAACAGGTGACCACCCCTCCTTGGCCCCAAGGCCTGGTTTGGGTCGCCTTCTTCCTTCCTCCCCGGGCTGGCGAACTCCGATCGGCGATCAGACGGCGGCACAGAGACAATAGCGCTCTGTCCCGGGCGGGCGCTCCGGGAAGACAGCTCATCCCTATGCAGGGACGGCCTCCCCCACCCGGGCCTGGCCGTCAGCCCCTTTCAGGCGGTGGAAGCCGGGGCGGCGGCAGAGGGGGATTCTCACAGGCCGTTGGACATTTGCATAGCCCGCTCGCCCGCCCGGAGACATTGGCCCGCATTGTTCCCGGGCGGCGGCGGCAGCGGCGGCGGGCGCACGGGCCGGGGCGCGCGGGGCGGCGCGGAGGACCCGGCTGGGAGCGGGCGGGAGGACCAGACAAAGGAGACGGGGCGCGCAGAGCCGGGCGGGGGAGATCTTGACGGTGGGAGAGAAATATCGGGGTGAGGTGGGGGGGGAACGCGGCTGCCGAGTTAGTCTGTCCCGGGACTGCCACCGACCCCCACTTCGGACACCCACGCCGTGTCTAATTCCTCCCTGAGCTGGGGCCACCATGCGCCGTGATTTGAATCCCAATAGCGGGGCATCTCAGGCCTTCCCCAGGCTACGCAGGTTCAGGGCGCCAGGTCCTCCAGAGGTCAGAGGAGCAACTCCTAGCTCCTGGCCCAGGGGGCTCTGGCCACACAGGCACAGAAGCACCCTGAGGTGCGTGGGGAACCTTGGACCTCCCAGCCAGATGTCTGGGCAGGAAGCTCTGTTGTCGCCCACACATACTTGTGCCAAGCCCGTACAGCTCCACCTCCAGAAACCCTTCCCTAATGCCTCTGGCTCTGCTGGCTTGACACTGACCCCAGCGCAGCCAATCTTCCCCATCAGTGGGGCCCTGGGAGGCGAGCAGGGGCCCAGTATCCTCGTCCATCATTGTCCCCAGAGCTCAGGCACTGGGGCTGGACAGACAGAGTTCATGAGTGGGCAAGTGTCTGATTGTCCTGCATTGAGAGTGATAATGGTGGTGATCAGAGGGGCTGTCCCTGAGGGGCAGAGGCCTCATTGTCCTGAAGGGGTGAGGAAGGAGCCCCCTTGGCCCCTGTCCCCGCCATCTTCTTGACCTGCTCATTGTCACCCTGTCGACCCAGCCTGAATGGATGGGCCACCATGTGGGGAACCAATGGTGCTGAGCCAGGGGCTACAGGAAAGATGGGGGAGGGGCTCAGTCTTGGTGCAGCAGAGAGGCTCCAAGGATACCTGTCTTTCCTGCCCTCTGAGCTCCCTGCCTGAAAGCAGTAATGGGACGATCACCCCCATACCCAAACCAGTAATGATGGCTCAGTCCATCATCTGGACCGAACAATCTATGGACTGCCCACCAGGGTGCTAGGCACTACAGGAAAAGCTGGGGGAGGGAGAGGAGGAAATGCAGAGGGAAAAACAAAGGGCCTGGTTTAGAAGAGTTCAGTCCAGGACAGAGTCCCCTGAGCCATGAAGCCAGGGTGCTGGATCTTGTAGTAGAGCTCAGCAGCGTCTCCCAGGCCATGAGAGGCTTTATGGGGGTGATGGAGCCTGAACTCTCCGGTTAGGGGATATTCAGGGCCATCTCTTGTCGGGCAGCCATCACCCTTTCTCAGGGATCTCTTGGTGGGCCACCCTAGGAACTGTAGCCTTTCCTCCCTTAGAAGCTGGCTGGGTAATTGTCCTCTCCCAGGGAGGGTTCAGTTGTCACTTCTCCAGGAAGCCTCCCTGGAATGAGATGGGAGCGATGACCAGCCTAGGCTAGAGCAGCCCCTTTTTGTCAAGCCTGGAGGAGATTTGGTTGTGGTCAAGAAAGAACCAGAGTAGAAGGAAAGGATCAAGTGGGAAAATGTTGGTGGTATGTGTAGTAAATGAATACTCGTAGCCTTTCCCACCCAGGATAAGCAAGGGCAGGGAGGGTCTTATCCTTAAGTCTCTCCGTTCCTATAAGTCTTTCAGATCTCTGTTTGAGGACTGCTCGGGGAGCTCAGGGGCAGAACAGGTCAGCTGGCTGTACCTGGATCCATGCAGAGGCAGAGCAATGGCTCTGCAGGGTGAAATGGGGGATGGGCCTCTGCTTGCCCAGACTCCCTCCCAGCAGGGGCTGACAGGACAGGGTACCTTTTTGCAATCTCAGCAGTCATCCTGCCTCAGCACAAGGTTGTCCCTCCAGCATACCTACCCCAGCCAGCAATGGTCCGGGGAGGCTGTGGAGGAAGGAGGGGGAGCTCAAGGGGAGGGATATACCAAACATATTTGGGCCACATGGGCAGGGGTGGTTCCCATGGGGCACTTCTCTCTCAACCGCCCTCCTTGTTCCTCAGCTTTTCCTCAACTCTGTGCTTGATTTCTTTCCCCAGCCAGACTCAGTCGCTTCAGCTACAGTGAGGATGGAGCCTCGTGGGAGCACCTTTTGCCCCTGTCCCAGAACAAGGCCTCAGAAATCCCTCCTTCGGTTCCTAGGTGTGCATGGGTTTTGGTTTTGAGGAAGAGGTCTCTAGTCATGCTCACTCCTGCCAGAAGCCTGGGGAAGAGCAGGAGAGGGCAGAGGGGGGTCCCAGTACTTCAGGGTTGGGAAAGGAGCTCTGGTCTACTGGGAGGATGGATTCTCTGTTGAATGAGAGATCTGGAATGACATGTGGTAGGGACTGGGAGTTCATAAAAGTCTTGTGGCATGAATAGTGAGGACCAGAGCTGAAGCAGACAGGGATGCCGTTAGGCTGTTAGGAAGGACTTCCCATTCTTGGTAGAGGATGGAGGGGCAAGAAAGGCCACATCTTCCTCTGCTGGGTCTGGAGCACCCTCTGGTGGTCAGATGGCTTCAGGCTGACGGAAGCCCCATTCTCTGCAGTAACTCATTTGCCCTTCCTAGTCCCCACTCCTCAGACTCGGGACAGGGACATAAGTTGGTGCCTGGGGGCTGGCTGCTTCCAGCTTCTGAGGAGTTAGTGGCAAAGAACTCCTTTTGCCTCTCTTAGTCCCAGCAGGGGCCCTCTTCCTACTCTGTTCAGAGGCCACCCAAGTTCAGGGTCAGAGTGGCAGCCATTCTGGAATAAGAGGAGCTCTGCAGCAGCCTGAGCTGTCCTATAACAAACACAGACTTGCTGGAGGAGAATGAGCTCCCTGTCTCTGGAGGCAGGTAAGCCCAGTCTGGGCATCCACCTAGCAGAACACGGCATCCTAGTGGGAGTTCCATGGACCCAGGGAGGCAGGATATTGTCACCACTAAGGTCCTTTCTCATCCGAGGTTCCCACATTGTGAGTTAGATGGTAGGAGGAGCCCCCCAAATTCCCAGTGCCCAAAAAAAGGAGTGAGAGTCCTCGGTGACCGTGGTATTTATCACCCTCAGGGAGCCAGGCCCTGGCTCAGGGTTCACTGTAACAGAGTGATGCTGGTCCAGCGGGTCAGCAGTCACTTGGGTGCCTCACTTGCAGGGCGTGGGGCGGTGGGGTGGGGCTGTGTGAGGCTCTCCCCTCACCACGCTAGTTACTGCCCCTCCCCCAATGCTGCCTATGGTAAGGAGGCTCCTTCCGGCTCCTGTCTTCTTTCTTGCAGCAGAAGTGATGGGAACTAGAAAAGAAAAGCTTCCCAACGGTAGCCAGCCATCATCTTCTAAAAGGAGAGCATCCTTTCAAGGCCTGGAAGCAAGTTAGGCCCGAGTCTCCGGTTCCTCTGCCCTCAGCGGTCCCTGGGCTAAGTCCTCATGCTCCCCAGGCACCTGGAGGGCAAGGATGGAGGAGCAGGTGAAGGGGCAGCTCCAGGGGGCTGGAGACCACAGCTCAGGGGGGGGACGCCAGAGGAGAAGGAGCAAGCGAGGAAGGAAAGAGGCGGGTTGGATCAGAGGAGTTGCGGCAGGGAAGGGAAGGTTGGAGGGTGAGAGAGCCCTATGGGCCTGAGGGGCTGCAGCCACATCTCACCTCCCAGTAAATCTGGTCCTCATAGCACTGGGAGTCTGGCGGGGAGTCCAAGAAGGGCAGCCTCAGCAGGAGCCCTGGTGGCAGTAGGGGATCATGTGTGAGGCTTTTTGCCACCCCCATGGGGGATATTGCCACTCAATACCACCGGGCACAGAGGAGCCAGGAGGCATGAGGTCAATGTGATGCCTGGCACAGGCAAATCACAGCGGTATTTATCGAGCACCAACTTTTGCTAGGCCCTATGCAAAGTGCTTGACAAGCATTGCCCTCCTTAAGCAACCACAGCGGCCCTGCAAGGTGAATAGGATCCCTCTGTTACAGAGAAGGGGGCCAAGGCTTAAAGAAGTTAAATAACTTATTCAAGTTGGCACAGTTGGGAACGGACCAAATATTGAGTATGTCATGAACCACAGCTCATAAGCCTTCTGTGGCCGCCTATCCAGGAGGGGTGCAGAAAGTGTTTATTGAGTAAATAAGTAATTAAATGAATGAATGAATGAGCTGAACCTTGTTTGAGAATGAAAATCTCAGGGTGGGAGCAGGAGGGTGGGGCTACTCAATCAGACGTTTTATTCTGAAGGCCAAAAGGACTAAGGCCAGATATCAGGAAGGACTGCCTGACCTGGCATCAGTGGGCAGGCTGCCTCTGTGGAAGGTTTTTGTGCTCCAGTCTAGTGATGAGCCAGGCAGGCCTCTTCCCTCCCTGCCCCGGCCCCACACGCCTCAGGGCCTCAGCCTGGGGTTGGGCTGCCCTCTAGTGGGTAGAGGGAGCAGCACAGGGAAGCCACAGAGGAGAGGGATCTGTCAGCCCCTAGCAGGCTTCCCACCTTCCCTTGGCACCGGAAGGGAGCAAGTACCCTTGGTCCTACTTATCTGGAGGAAGTTACCCCTTAAATGTACAACGCCACCCTGCACCTGGCACAAAATAGGCGCTCAACAGATATCTGTGAGTAAATGAATGGCAGGGGGATGGGATGCAATGGCCCTTCCTCCAGAGAAACCCCCTCCTCTGTCTTCTGCCCTCCCTGGAGCTCCTGCCAACGTCCCTCCCCCACCCAGCCAAGATCACTCACCTCCAAGGCTCCCACCCACAGAGGCAAATATCAGTGTGACAAACAGTCCGAAGAGCTGGTGCATGGCCTGAGACGTCGCGCTGCGCTGGCCCTTGGCTAGGAGCGGAAACACGCTCTCTAGGCTGCAGGGAGGGGAGAGTGTGGGGAGACAGGGACGGAGCACGGAGCCAGGGCTGGTCGGTGCATCAGTGCACTGCACCGCTTCCTGCAGCGGCCAAAAGGGCCTCAAGGGAGCTGCCAGGCTGAGTCACCTCCGGGCCTTTGCTCCAGTCAGGCCCATAGCCTGGAACACCCTCCCACCTCCCGTGTGCCAGCAACACCCTCACACCTTTCAAGGCTCACTTTGAGGGTCACTTTTGCCTGCCCTCTCTTCTGAGCCCTGATGTGCAAAAATCTATCCTAAGGGTCAGTATCTCTTATCTGACCCTTTAGTAATAACACTATTGAAATCATTTGTTCAATGACCTTCTGCTGCACTTGAGTGAGGACCAAGAGGGCAGTCCCCAGTCTTGTACACTCCAGTTTCTTCAGCTCCCAGGAGGTAGAGGAATGAATGAATGAATGAAAGAAAATAGACAGCTTTTTCTTGTTGGTCCACAAAAGGAGAAAGAGAGTGAGGGACTTAGTTCCAGGGGGATATCGATTCCACTGGGGATGGGGGGTGAGGGTGGGGAGAACTTACCCATCTCCGTAAGCTTCATGGGTGGCCAGCCCAGCCACAAGGACCCCCAAGAGCGCTCCCAGGACCCCAGGCATCCCATGGAGGTTGTGGACACCACATGTGTCTTGGACTTTGAGTTTTGACTCAAGGATGGGCTGGAGAACAGGACACCAATAATGAGTCTCGTGTGCCCCCAGAAGACCCCCTGTTCTGCCCAGGGCTCAAGAGGCATCTGTACCGTGAAGAACTTGTACCCCAGTGTGGAGACGGTCCCAGCCAGGAAGCCAGCTACCAGAGCCCCAAAGGGTGTCAGCATCATTTCAGCCGATGTCCCCACCACAACCCCTCCAGCCAGTGCGGCATTCTGGACGTGGACCTAAGGGAGCACAGAAGAACAAGGCATTGGAGGCCCTTTCAGATCGTCACACCCACACCCAACCCAACCCCGCCCACCACAGTGGCACCTACTGCTTCTGAAGTCCCCCCACCATCTAACCCTCTAACTCTCCTGCTATCCTATCATCACCTCATGCTCCGACCCAACGCCTCCAGTGCAGATGGAGCCCCCTGTGCCTGTGCCCTTACCTGTTCCCCTGGAGAATCCGCCTTGCAGGGTCTCCGATCTCTCCCCCGCCTCCCAGTCCATCCCTCTGCCTCTCCCAAGCCTCTACTCCATACCATGTCCAGCCGCCCATCCCTCCCGACAAGGGCTGACAAGGCGAAGGTGCTAAGGGTGCTGGCAGTCAAGGAGTAGTACGTGTTGAGAGCCGTCCGATGCTGCCCATCCCCCAGCGTAGTGGGTGCAGAGTTGAAACTAGGCCAGAAGATCCATAGGAAGATGGTCCCTAAATGGTGGGCAGGCAGGCAGAATGAGAGGAAGGAGGTGACTTCCCCACAAGGTACAAGCTGTGTAACTGCACTCAAGTCACCTACTCTCAGCAGCCTCAGTTTTCTCATCTGTAAAGTGGGGATAGTGATACCTACTTTATAAAGTGAGAACTAAATGAGGTGATACATACGAAGTGCATAGCGCATGGCCTAGCCAGTACTAAATGTTCAACAAATGGTAGCTATGGCAGGGTACTGGCACAAAAGGGAGCTACTTGATTGAAAACCACAGGGGCTTGAGATTTTTTAAGTATCAGAAAAGGAAAGAAAAAAAGGCAAAGGGCACGACATGTCAGGCACTAATCTGGTACTTGATATACATAAGAGGAAAATCATTTGTTTTACAACCTCAACTGCCCCCTGGAGAGGGTGGGCTCTGCCATGAGCACCGATGGGCTGGGCCTGCGCATCTGGGGTAAGGACTGGGAGCTCCATATGCCCTGCCTGCGGTTCCCAGGTCAGTCCTGGAGGGAGACGGGGAGGGGCCAAGGGCAGGTGAAGGGGAGCCTCCCTTTGGGGACCCCGTAGGGTAGGGTCAGCAAAGCAAAGAGGCTTGAGAGACTGCCCCTTAGTCCTGAGTGGTCCTTGGGTTGCGATGTAACTTCTGCACCTCCACAGTCTGATTAAAATCTACCACACATACACATGCGTCTTTGGAGAAGAGTTTTGGGAGGAATCAAGGAAGAGGCCAGTTTTCCTGTCTGGAAGGAGCTGGGAGGCAGAGGAGGTCTGAGAATGTAAGCCTCGCAGGAAAGCACGCACAGGCATCTTGGGGAGGCCTTTGGACTTCAAGCTAAACTTATCTGCGTCTCAAAGGGCAAGGAGGCCTCAGCTGACCTAGGGTTCCACATGCTCTATTTCACAACAAACCCAGATGTGAGCAAGAAATACAAAACCAGTCTCTTTTTAATGTAAGAATGGGCACTTCGGTCACTACTCAATACTACCTTCAAGAACATAAAATCCGGATTTCCTTTCCTGACTCATTAGTGAACAAAGAGAGAGGAGAAGAGGCCAAGGCGGAGGTATGCGCTTAGAAGAAACAGGTGGTGATGATGGGGCTTGCAGGTCAGACCCTACTGCTCGCAGGCGTGACCTACGACCTCTCCTTCTCCCCCTTGAGAGTGCAGGGGCTTCCAGGAAATCTCCTGAGAGGACGTGACCTCAGGAGAGGGGACGCAGCCCCAGGGACAAAATCCTGGAGGTTAGAGATGGGGAGAAGCTGAGTCTGGCTGGAGAGAGAGCGCGGGGAGAGTGAGTGGGGAGGGGGGAAGGGGGCGAGGAGCGGCCAAGATCCTGCAGGGGTGGGTGTGCCAGGCTGAGGAGTCCGGTTTCTAACTGTCTGTCAGTAGTGGGGGCCCTGGAGGCCTTTAACAGAGATTGATGCCATCAGACTTCGATTGAGAAAGGCCCCTGGGATGGATCTCAGGGCATGTGCATACCCTAGTGCTGAGTTCTAAGAACCTGTCATAAAACGACTGAGAATGGTGAGCACGGATTCCCGGGGCTCTGGTGGAAGAATCTGAGTTGGAAGGGAGTTCCCAGCCAGAACCCCAAGGATTCTAGGTGGCACCCCAAGACCAGGCCTGGAGATGAACCGGCCCCGTACCCACCACACCTCAGCAGGCCTCACCAATCATGGCAAAGAGGTCCGAATGGTAGACGGAGCCCTGGCGATGCTTGCTCTTCTCCAGCTGGGGCCTATAGAGGACCCTGGAGAGGACCAGCCCGAAGTAGGCACCAAAAGTGTGAATAGTCATGGAGCCTCCTGCATCCTTCACCTGGGGAGGTGGAACTGAGGTGGAGGGGCAGCCCCTCGCCCCGACCCCTACCCGACGCCCTCCCTGCTCAGGGCCTGGCCCTGCCCACCCCCACTCCTCACCCCATCCCCATCCAGACTCACCCCGAGGAGACTAAGGAGCACAAACTCGTTGAGGCCAAATAGCACCACCTCCAGCAGGGCCATGAGCAGCAGCTGAGCCGGCCCAGTCTTGCCCAGTATGGCACCAAAGGAGATAAGCACAGCCCCAGCGCAGAAGTCAGCATTGATCATGCTGGGGGGTTGGGATGGGGAGGGTGAGAGGGGGCTGGAAGCGAGGGCAGCCCTGGGCGGGTGTGGGGAGGGGAGGAGGCAATGAGCCTACCCATCTAAGCTCTTCCCTGGTAGGCAGGAAGGTATCACCTCGCCTTTTTTGTGGATGCGGAAACAGAGTCTCAGGGAGGTTCTGGGACTCAGCAAACAAAGCCCACAACAGGTGGAAGAACCAGATCTTGAATCAAGAGCTCCTCTGAACCCTGCCCTTTTCCATGACACTATCTATCCTCCCAACATCTCTTGGGTAATAAGGGGCCTAAAGAAATGGGGAGGTGGGGGCTCGAGGATGGGAGAAGAAATTAGGCAACAGAACAGGCAGGGCACCTAAAAGAAATCAACTGATGGGTCAAAAACCTGGGTCAGGGAGCAGACTTGAAGGACTGGGTTTGAGCTGGGTCCCTTGGACAGGGGCCTCCCAGGTAGACCTGAGGGGAGCCAGGGTGGCCGCCACTGCCCACCTCTCTACGCCTACATGGATGTGGCCACCGTGGAAGGAGTGGAAGAACCCCTGGACGAGTGTGGACCACTGCAGGGCAAAGGCGGCCAAGAGGAAGGTGAAGCCCACGCTGCTGAAGCCGTAGCGCTGCAGGAAGACCATGAGGAAGCCGAAGCCCACGAAGATCATGGTGTGCACATCCTGGAAGCCTGCAGGGGTGAGGGGGGGGCATTCAGGGCTGCCACCCATCCACCAATCAGCCATCCTGCCAGCGCCCCCAGCTCTCACCAGCCAGGGCCGCCTTGAGGCTGGAGCCGAGCCTATAAAACTCCCTGGGCATGGCCGGCCTCCCAGCCTGGGTCCCCCATGCAGAGCTGGCCAGCTTGGAGCAGTGGGACCCAGACCATCCCTGCTGTCGCCATGTCAGAGCAAGAGAGTAGAGCCTTTCTCTCTCTTCTCTGCCCCACTCATTTGCCCTATCCCTGGGTCGCTTACAACCAGCGAGAAGTCCAACCTTTCCTGTGTTCTTTCCTGGCACAGTCCCTGCCCTCTGTGCTGGAAATTCTCTTCCCCTTCCGGCTTTTCTTCAATTTTTCCTTTCTGTCGGAAGTCCTTCTTGATGTCTACCCTCCATTCCTCATACTTCAGAATCTATACCTCTCCATTTTCAGGATTTTAAATTTTATAAATTAATTTACAAAAATAACTTTAAATTGTTAACAGAGATTACCTCAGGAAAAAGAAATTGAAGGGAGGGGGCAAGGCTGCTGAGCTGTACGACTCCGGTGCAAATAACGCCCCCTGGAGGTATGCAATATGGCCACACCGGGAAGGAGGATTTTACCCTATAGTTTGTGTCTTTCTATACTTTGAATGTTTTAATTTTATAGATGAATCACTTGAATTTTTTTAAGTGTCAGTGGGGTTTCTGGGCAGGGAGATTTGGGGTCTTTTCTGTTTGCTTTCTATTCTGTGTAAAAAAATCTAAAATAATAAACAGTAATAGTGAACATGAGATAAGTACAACAATTTGCTTTTGTATTAGTTTGTCCTGTACCCCTCCCCCCATCTACTTGTAAATAGGGTTTGAAACACAACCTAGTATGATGTTCAGCCAGTGCATCTGGTCCTGTTTCCTTTGTCTTGGGTCTATGTACCCATAATGCTGCGCTATCTTTGGCTTTGAGAAATACTAGAGAAACACTTGAGTGCATTACTGCATTTGTTGGAAATAACTTACTGAGAAACAGGGTCAACCATGACCATAAACTCTCCTTTCATAGCTCCATGTGAGAAATTTCTCCTGGAACTTAGTACTAGGAAATGTCATTTCCCCTGAGGAACCAGGAACCGGTTTGCTTTCCCTCATTCATGTGATAGATGTTTACTAAGCAGTCATGCATCAGGCTCTGGGAATGTAGAGCTGTCGGTGGAGGACAGCCATCAAAAGATCAAAGAATCACATTTGTGAGGCTTCCTTGATTCTGATGAGAACACATACCTGACCATATTACCCCTTTTTCCTGGTTGCCTGGAAGCTCAGAGCTACATTGGAATTTCAACTATAACAACTGTAGGCCTTCACAGTGTTCATTATTTGTGTACTGCTTTTATACTTTTCTTTTCTTATTCACACGTTTTTGTTGTAAATGACCTCGTCTCTTGCAGAAAGAGGCAGATCACAAAGAAAATCACAATCACCTTTTTTGTTTAAAGGTGAAGCACCAACAAGCCAAAAATTTATTATTGAACTTTAGAATGTAATCAATAACTTTGAGAGAAGCAAATTTTTATGCTTTTGTGTGTGTGTTTGTGTGTTGTGTATAGGCTGATAGGAAATGAGTTTGCAAGCCCCTGGCAGAGGGTTGGGTGCATGTTGGAACTGGAGGTCTACAGCTCAGCTGCCAGCCCCAGTGGCCAAGGGGGTGAGGGTCTGGAGGTCCACTGGCCTCACTAAATGTCCCCACCACTGTGCCACTTTTCCAGCCCTGCTCACTCCCCAAATCACCCAGATCTCTCTTCCCTCTCAGATCTTAAAACCCAACAGAAAAGGAGAGGTATCTTTTAGAACTCAGCCCCAAGCCTAAGTTCTTTTAGCCTCGCGGCCTGACTTGTTTTCTCCTTGTGCAAACAGTAAAGGGGGTGCCGTGTCTGTTCTTTTGCCCAAGGATAGCAAAACAACAAAGGGGGCTGGGTCATGCCCATTTCATGCTGAAACCGCTCCAGAACTTGTCTTAAATGGCAATAATATTTACATCTCCCACCCTGGGTTTGTTTGGAATCAAAACTCAATCCCTTGGCCTTTCACCTGGAGTCTAAAAATCAAGAAATCTCCTTTACTCATTCCACTCTGTGGAACATTCCACACAGACATTCTCCATGGACTGTGGTGGGTAAGGGGCTATTCCAGCTGGAGGCAGGGGGATAGATGAGATGACCCCTCAACATTCCCTTCAGGGGATCCCTGGATTGGGCAGGATGGAGCCTGTTTTCCATCACATCCCCACCCCCACCAAACCCATGCACCTTTGGTTGGAGAGAAGATAAAAGCCCTCTAGGAGCACCTATCACCCTCCCTCCTTCCCTTACTGCCTCTCCCCAACCGCACCAGATGACTCCTGAACAAGGTCAGACTGTGGGACAAGGGGACAGTTAAAGCTGGGGCTTTAGCATCTAACAGAGCTGGATTTAAATTCCAGCACCTCCCTCGTCCACTTCTCACCGTGTGACCTTGGACAAGCCACTTAACCTCTCTAAGCCTCAGTTTCCTCATCTGTAAAGTGGGGATATAAAATGTGAGAAGCAGGAAAAAGGGAGTGGTAAGGTGGGGAGGCCATCTCTCCCCCCCCCCACTCTACCCCCACGTGCTTTTAAGAAGGCAGATAGGGCTGTATTCTCTAGAAAAGTCACAAACCACTCTGGTCCCAGTCACTTCCCCCTGCCCCCACCTCAAGAAAATCCTGATTCCATTTGTCCTAAATCCCTCTCCCTGCAAGTCAGGTCTCAGAGATATATAAAAAAGAACCTGTCCATATTTTGTCTTAGAACCCTTTCTCATCTTGCTTCTGTGTCCCCTGTATGCCTAGTCTTTTTCCCTAGTCTTTCCCCTTCTTTCTTTTTTTTTTTTTTATTGGAGTATAGTTGCTTTACATGTTGTGTTAGTTTTCCCCCTCTTTCTTATTTTCCATTACTTGCCTCATAGGATAAGAGGTTTGTAATGTGGGGGAAAGTCTGCAGATGGGGAGTCAAGAGACCCGGTTCTAGGCTGGCTAACTTGCTGTGTGACCTTGGGCAGTCACGTGACCTCTCTGGCTCTCTCTCTCTCTCTCCACATCTGAGAGGAGTGGACCAGATGAGCTCTAAAGGCGCTTCCTATAGAGATAACAGACAGACACTCAGAGCAGCCATGCACTTGGCATTGGCTAGTCCCACAGCTAAACAACATCGGCAAAACTCTCTTTCATCTCCCAAATCAAAGGGCAGTGGCTACACCACCCTCTGGCCCTGACCACTTCTCTTGGACACAGGGATAGGTGAAGACTTGGCTCATCAAAGTCCCAGGCTCCAGGGACCTCACACCTCCCTCCTCCCCAACCCATCCCCGCACCAGGGTCCCAAGTCCACAGGGATAGAAACCTAGTGCAGAAAAACAGGTAGGATTCCCACTGCTATTCCTCTTATTGCAATCCAGGGACAGAAAACTGTGCATCCAGGAGAGCCTACCATTGTAGCAGAGGGATGAGAGGTTGGGGGTTTCAGGGAGGGCTGTGAAGCAAGCAGGGCTTGGAGGCCTTGAGTGAGGCCCATGGGAGAAGCAAATGGGGTTTCATGGCAGGTAGCCAGCTCAGACCCTAGAACAAGAGCTTACTTCTCTCAGCCCGTGGACTGTCCCTGCCCAACTCCCCATCTTTGTAGACAAATGTATGACCCCAAGAGTCTGCCATCCCAGCTCTGTGGCTCTGGCTTTGATTCCAGCATCCATGGCTCACCTCATGCAGCCAGAATTGGGGTGAAATGTGGGGAGGGAGGGGCTGTAGCCCCCCCTCTGCCTAGGATGGCCGGTATTCTGGCACTTTATGCCCAGGTCCAAGCCTCCACCTCACCCTCTCTATCCTCAGCATTGTGAGCTTCATTTTGTTATTTTGCTGGGGTTGGGGCTGGGAGAGGGTCAGGTGGGGACAAACTGCTGCCAGCTCTGCATACAGAAAGTAGGGTAATAACAGCCTGGGATTTTTATAGGAGACTCTCACATTCTGGGCCTCGTTTGAATGTGTATCCTTCAAACTGAAGCATCTTTCTCCCCATTGCTCAGGTGGGGAAGACTGAGGCTTAGAGACCTGGTCAAACATTTGTGATGAAGTCTGAGAGATCTGGTCCCAGCTGCCCAGGGCCTGAGTCACAAGGTTGGGTCCCCAATCTTGAGGGAGAGGCTCTGTCCACAACAGGGGGCAGGGGCTTAAACTTCTCCTTCCTGGGCCTTGTCAGCAGGCAGGTGAGCTGTGGTGCTAGGAGCTGAGGATGGCCGAGTCCTAGTTCCAGCTCTGTCACTCACATGGTAGGTGACCATGAACAAATCACAACCCCTTTGAGCCTCAGCTTCCTCCTGGGTGAAATGGGCTAATGACCCTGCCTTGCCTCCTAAGCAGGGCTGGGGAGCTGCTACTCTGTGATTGGCTGGTGGATAGTTACATCATTTTCTCTCTGGCTCTGGAAGGACCAGCTTTGGGGGACTGGGGAAGAAATGTCTCAGTCCACTAGTCTTGGCTGCCTTCACAGCTAATACTATCACTGCCTCCTGCGCCCCACTCCCTACCTCCCCTGCCCAGAGGATTTTTTCCCTGTGGTCAGGGTGGAGGCCCCAGGAAAGGCAAAGTCTCTGAACAGCCCAGCAAAGCCCAACTAGGCCAACAAGAGACTAGGTAAAGCTGGGGCTTCAGATCTGGGTTCAAATCCCAGCTCCCTCAATTCTGACAGCAAGACCTTGAACCAGCCATCTAACCTCTCTGAGCCTCAGTTTCCCCATCTTTGCCTACTTCATAGACTAAAGGAGAAAAAATGCATGTGCCGCCCTCAGCATAATACCTGGAACGTGGCAGACGCTAGTGAAAGGGTGTTATTATAAATCTGGGGCACCTTAGATCTGGGCATCCACGTGCTCCCTGCCAAGACATCGGGGGAGCTTAGGGCCTTAGCTCCCCCCGCGCCCTCACCCGCACTCACTTGGGTAGCGAAAGTAAAATTCATTGTCCGCGTTACTGTGGTTGCGCCAGTGCCAGAGGGCAGCGTCGGTTTCATGGTTGTAGCGGACAAAGACCGCAAAGAGGATGGCGGTGGCGCCCTGGAGGAGGAGGCACAGCAGGGGCAGCTGCAGTCGCCGGCCCGCGGTGCGGCGGGGAGACCCGGCCATGGGATAGAGGCTGCGAGTCTCCGGCTCCGGTTAGGGCTCCTGGCGCGCGGCCCTGGGAGACACTCACCGGGCGGGTCGGGCAGGTTTCACTCGAGCCAGGCCCCGCCCACTGGAGCCAGGCCCCGCCCACAAGGAGGCTTACCTGCCCACAGTTTCTGGCTCCAGCCCGGGAGGCGGGGAAGGGTGGGCGGTGTCGCAGGCCTGAGGTGGGGCAAGGAGTGGGAGGCGATGGGGCGTTCATACCCCCAAATCCTCTTTCCTTTGGGCCAGCTGACCCTGGCGCCGCTCCGGTTGGGACAGGTCCTTGGAAATGACCCTGGAAAGGCGCCCTATGTTCTGCCTGCTGGGGCGCAGCTGCGGGACCGCGGGGGGGCGGTGCGGGGTGGGGGGAGAAGGGAAGGCACCCGCCCCCTCAAACATGGTGTTAGAGAGTGTTTCCCAAAGAATAAGCGGCCTTATTAATAGGCTCAGACTTCCCTGGCCGAGCCCCTCCAGGGTTAACACAAGAGAGAGGAGAGGGATTACTCAATCTTTTGCCCAACTGAAAAGGCGATGGAGAACGGAGATAAAGAAGAGCCGGCTCTCTAGGCGTTGATGATTAACCTGGCCGGGGAGGTCTGAGCCTCAACAGTTGAGCTCCTTACCCGACTCCCAAGCCTCAGCCTCCTCACCCGCGTCTGCATCCCACCACACTTCTAGGTCAGAAGGCTGGACATGCGATCAGGCTGGGCAGGGGCCAACTGACACTTGGGTTCCCTGCACGTCCAGTGTGGATATGAGAGGGTCTGGGCTGCCCCAGCAGCTGGAAAGAAGGGAAGCTAGATGGTAGGAGAGTCTTCTCAGTTAAGAGTCAAGAGACCCTTGTTACACAAGCAAGATTTGCATCCGCCGGGGTCCTGGTAGATAGACAGCGAGGAGACAGCTGTTAATTGAGCACTTACTGTGACCCAGGCTTCAGAGATGAACCAGATGACCCCTCCCTCCAGGAGCCACTGTCCAGTTGGGAGAGAGACACTTAGGAGAGAACTGAATTACCACCGGGGTAAATGTGTGACCCTGGGAATCACAGAGGCTCTGGGGGCCTAGAGGAGAGGCTGCAGAACCCACAGGAGTGGGGATGAGGGAGGGGACAAAGATGGAGAATTGCTTCCTGGGAGGTGGTGTCTGCAGGCAGCCTGGAAGGACAACCTAGAAACTGAGTAAGTGAAGAAAGAAAGAAGAGGAGAAGTTTCAAGAAGGAGACCCACATAAGCAGAAACCGTGTGCACATTCAGGGTGCTCAGGAACTGAGGCCAGGGGTGGGTATCAGCAGGCGGAGGTACATGGCCTCTACCCAGTGGGTGCCGGGCCCCTGGAGACCTCTAAACAGATGGAGGACCCTCACATTATTGGTTCTGACACCCAGAGGCCACAAGGGGCTTCAAAGAAGAAAACGTGAAGGTCAGTGGGGCTGGTGGTGGGGAAGGCCCTCTGTCTACACTGCCCATAGCCTAGCCCCAGCTGTCTGAGGGGGTTGTTGTGTGGGAGGGACTTGTGGGTGTTTCCAAAGATGTCTCAGACCCCGGCCTGAAGGAAGAGCTGCCATTCTCAGGGGATGTGGCCTAGGCCCATAGGGACCAGCCACTGCCCAGAACTGATGCAGGGTAGGGCTCCTCCTAGGAATGGGAGTTGCCCCTTCTCAGGAATTGGAAGGGACAGGAGTGACAGGAGTCCCTGACCCTCCTCCTTGCTTCCCCTTCTGCCCTCTCCCCAGTTCACCTCCTCCCTACCTCCCCTCAGGGGCCTGAGCCTCTGGCCCAGCATGGGCTCTGGGGGACAGTTGGATTCTAGATGCCCAGCCAGGCAGGCTTGGGAGGGTGGTAGCTGCCTCTGATAGCACTGCTCTACCAGGCTGAGCAGCCTCTCTGGCCTTCGGTGGCCCCTGGCCCCGAGACTCTCTCTCACTTCTTGGTCAGCAGGATGGCTGTTTTCTAGCTCCTCTGCAGTTGGTGGGGCAGGGGGAGGAGGTGGGGGAGGAGAAGATGTCTGGTCAGCAGCCTTTGGATAATGATTCTCAGATAATTCAGCATCTGGGGTATCCTCCCAGGTCCAGCCTTCTGCCCCAAAGGTTCAGCCTGCTTCCTGAGCCCTGTTTGGGAGCGGGGGTTGCCCTGGGTTGCACAGGCAGGGACTGGACAGGCCCTTAAGGGGAAGAGTCTTCAAAAGCAGCAGAACGTGAGAGAGAAAGAAGGAGTGAGCTGGGCCTTCCCAGCATCTTCTGGGAGCCTCCACCCTGATGCCAGCCTCCTCCATCTCTATTCACCTGTTGTCTCTCGTAGTCTCTGAATTCCTCTGAATCTTTGATTTTCCCTCTCCTCTGTTGCTCATTCATTCATTCAATGAATACTCACTTAGTGTCAACCCTAAGCCAGGTCCTGGGGCTGTGACCTGACATTCTAGTCACACGTGTAAGATGGTTGGGTCCTGGATGCCTCCAGACCTGGCAGGTGTTAACCCTTTATTTGTTGGATTGTGGGAGGTCTAGAGGGAGCCCCCCGGAAGGGCCAGGATAGCTGGGCCAACCTCTTGAGGGCATACTTGGAGACCTTTGGGGAACTGCTAAATACCATCTTTATAGGAGGATCTTGGTATTTGAACAACTAATGGGTACCATCTGGTATCACCCCTGGTCCAGCAGAGAGCAAGACCCTGACAGTCCTCCCCTTTTGAGGGTCCCCCTGGCCCACCCGCCCCTTCTGAGGGCTCTCCTGGCAGGCCTACACCTGTGAGGACTCCCCTGGCCCACTACCCACTATGGAGAATCTCAGTCCATGGTTTTCTTTTGGATTGCCAAGTGCTGTCAGGGCCCCTGGCCCTTCCTCCTGCCTTCTCTGGCCCTGAAAACTCTGATGGAATGGGGGGACTTCACCTCTCACCCCTTCCTCCATCCCTGACGTCCTCTCAGAGCCCAAACTCAGTCACCAGCTCCCATCCTGCCTGGCCTGGGGTCTGCCCCATCTTTGACCTTGCATCTCCAGTTTCTAGCTGTGACCAGCTGGGCACTTGAGGGTGGCCAAGGGGAACTGGTGTCTGCTGCTTGCCCTGGCCCAGCCTGGCCAGGCTGTCCACGGGGACCAGGGTTTGGGTTACTGAGTAACTCGGGGTTGCTTGGAGCTGTTCTCTACTGGGGTCACCTCCTCCCTACTCCCTGCTCTCTTGGCTCAGGAATCCCCAAAGCCAATTGGCTCCTTTTGCTCCATCGAGCTATCCCCAGTGTTTATGGGGAACAAAAGAGAAAAGTAGCAAAGCACCAGAATCAGTAAGACACTTGTTTGTTCATTCCTTCATTCATTCAATACATCTTTGCTGTTATGACCTCGGCAAATTGTTGAGCTCTGAGTCTCAGTTTCCCTATCTATAGGAGTAATAATATTCCCTTTGTGGAAGTGTTATGAAGATTACAAATAATTGATGTAGAGCGTTGGCATTTTCATAAGCAGTCAACAGATATGGTTATTATTGTTCTGATTGGCTGAGCAGAGAGGGCAAATGGGTTGCTGACTCCAACATACTACGGGCACATGCGCCTCTGGGGACAGGAAAGGATGGAGGGGGCAGACACAGTCTTGATGTGTTTTCCTGTCATCAGCTGGAGGCCGTGACCAGCAGAGTCTGGGGCCTAGGACAAGCATATTCAGAAAGGGCCATCAGACCAACAGCCCCTGTGACACAACAACTCTTGAATAGAGGAGATTTGGGAGAAGGCAGAGCCTTCATTCATTCAACAAACATACTGAGCACCTACTGTGTGCCAGACATGGTGCTAGGGGCTGGAGATCCAGTGGAACGAGATATATCCCTGGGTGGGGGTGGGAGGTCTATCTGGGGGGAATGCAGGTGAATCAGCAGGCAATCGCATTGCCAAGGGTGATAGTGGGGAAGACAGGTCCTATGGGGACGCAACTCATGCTGGGGGTGGTCAGCAAAGGCTTCCCAGAGGAAGTGATGCTTACCTTGAGATCTGGCCTAATTTCACAGGTAAGGTGGAGCAGAGGGATTCCTTTTTGTCTAACAGTCTGGTATGAAAATAGAAGAAGAAGCTATACTAGAGAACTCCTCAGCACCCATTTTCTGGGGGTGGAAAACCCCAGACCTCAATTTTTCCCCAAAACCACAGCCACAGTGGCACCATACAAAATATTGTTGTGTTTACATACAGCCAATGGTAAAAATCAAATATGGCTTTCTGTCCCCAGAGGCTCACCAAAATAACTTCCATGTAAAAGATTGCCAGAATCAGATTACTTGTGTTTGTTAAGGTTTCTTCATCTGTAAAATGAAAATGACAATACCTTGGGAAAAAAGTTTGTCAGAAGGCAGTGATATCCAATTAAAATGTTTTCCATTCATGTAATACATTTTGTTTGCATTCCTGCTATGTGCCAGGTGCTACGCTACGTGCTAGATTCTGGAGGAATGTCCTCCACGCTCCATCACCATCAAACAGAGCAGAATCATGCTCTGTTCTCAGGATGCCAAGATGGATGAGATGTAGTCTCAGTTCCCAAGGCCTGACAGCAGCTCTGCTTCAGTGGTGCAATTCTTGCGATCCTGTTGGGGGTCTGTGATCAATTCCTGACCAGTAAAAGTTTCGAAAGACAGCAAAGAGCAGAAGGTGAGAGCGTGGCCTCAGAATGAGAGGGACAGAGGTCAGAGTCCCAGCTCTGTCCAAAAGAGATTTTGAAGAAGTTGCTTACCATGCCTTGAACCTCAGTTTCCTCATCTGTTACATGGAGATAATAATACTAATAACCCCACAGGGGTTGTTGTGAGGATTAACGCCCACAAATCACGTGACATGTAGTACGCCTTCAATAGTACAGCCATGGTTGTGACTGTTGATCAGCACTTACAGTCAGGGAAGTCCCTCAGTCCTTAGTTTTAAAAATATAATTGTGTTCAGTTAATTCTCAAGTGCCTGACTGGAGCCACTTAAGAGAAAAGCCAGGGGGGACTTCCCTGGCGGTCCAGTGATTAGGACTCAGCTCTCACTGCGAGGGCCAGGGTTCCATCCCTGGTTGGGGAACTAAGATCCCACAATCCATGTGGCACAGGCAAAAAAAAAAAAAAAAAAAAAAAGGAGAGAGAGAGAAAAGCCAGGAGGGAACCTAGGGTGCAGTGGAATTGCATCTAGAAATGGGTCAGGTGGAGGTGACAGCAGTTAAAGGGAGCGGGGAGATAAGAAGCCACATCCCCACCCCAGCTTCCCTTCCTCAGTTCTCCTAAGGATTCTGCTGCCACCACCAAACCAACCAAAACTACACTCTGCCCTGGACAAGCCAGGAAAGCCAGCTCAAGCCCTACTACCTCCCTCTGCCAGGAGCTGTTGTTCAGGCATCCTGGTGTTGGACCCTTGCTCTCCTAGGCCAGTCCCATCCTCCCCTCCCCAAAAGTGAGTGACACTTTGTGATGAACACCTCTCTTCTCTGGAAAGGCAGCAGTTGGATAGAAATATTCTTTACATACAACCCAGGGCAGGACAGTTGTAAAGGTTGGAAGCACATCTTCTCTGCCCCGGGCCTGAAGCAGCCGGGATGGAGGTGGTAAGATGGTTCCATAAGGTTTGACAAGAGCTGCAGAAGAGCGATCAGACTGGGCTGTGATCAGACTCAGCCTCTCTGGGGCACATCTAGGGACGTGGGCTGTCTGCTCTGATCTCCCTTCTGCAGCCCCGCCAGCGTACCAAGCTCCTGAGACACAGAGGAGAATGTGGGATCTGAGTCTCTTAATGCTGTTAAGCAAGGTCATGACCATTCAGCTGTTCACTTCGTAGCTATTTATTGAGCCATGCGTTGCAAGGTCAAGCAGGCCCTGCTTTCAACCCTGAGGACCTGGCAGTGAACAAATAGACATCGTCCTTGCCCTCATGGAGCTGCTGTTCTAGTCGGGGAGACACACAATAAACACACACAGATAGATACATAAGATGTCACGAGAGGTTTGTTGAAGAAAACAAAGCTGGGCTAGAGGATAGAATGACAGGGGTGCTGCTAGACTGGATTGCTAGGGAAGGCCTCAGGAGGGATGGAAGGAAGTGAGAGGGGATCTTACAGACTGATAGGCCGAGGGGACAGCAAATGCACTGCCCCTGAGGTGGAACAGCAAGGAGTGTGGCAAGAGCTCAGTGGGCAATGGGGCAGTGCAGGAGGGGTAGTGGGGGCCAGCACACAGAGGGCTCAGGGCCCTGGTGAGGAGTTTGGACCTTACCGTAAGGATAATGGGGAGCAATTTGAGGGGTCAAGAGCAGAGAAATAACATGATCTGATGTATTATTTTAAAGGATCCCTCTGGCTGCCTGGGGAGCAGGTAACCAGTCCAGAGGCCACTGCTGCAATCCAGGCAAGAGCCGACGGTAGCAGTAACAGTGCAGAAAGCAGTCGATTCTGGACGTATTGGGTTGGCCCAAAAGTTCGTTCGGGTTTTTCTTTAACGTCTTACGAAAAACCCGAACGAACTTTTTGGTCAGCCCAATATTTGGAAGGTAGAACTGACAAGGTTTCCCGAAGGGTTGGATATGAGGTGAGAGAGAAAGGAGTTGCTATGGACCGAATTGTGTGCCCTTAAAGTCATACGTCTAAGTGCTAACCCCCAGGGTGATTGTATTTGGAGACAGGGTCTGTGGAAGATAATTAGGTTTAGATGAGGTCATGAGAGTGGCCCCCTCATGATGGGATCAGTGCCCTTATAAGAAGAGACACCAGAGAGCTCCCCGCACCTCTTTTGCTCTCGCTTTCACGCTCGCCCTCTCTGCCAGGTGAGGACAACAGCAAGAAGGTGGCTGATTGCAAGTCAGGAAGAGAGCTCTCACCAGAAACAGATCGTGCGGGCACCCTGACCTCAGACTTCCAGCTTCCGGAACTGTGAGAAAAGAAAGTTCTGTTATTGGAACACCCAGTCTATGGTGTTTTGTTATGGCAACCTGAGCTGACTAATATATGAGTCAAGGATGGTACCCAGGTTTTTGACCTGAGCCACTGGTGGTGATCCCATCTCCAGCAGGGAACCAAGAAGACCCCTCCCAAATGCAGCCTGTTTCTCCCTCCAGGCTGAGAGATTCGCTTTCCAGACTCTGTACTTTAGTTCCGGCGGGTAATTAGTTCGGGCTCTTACCCGCGTGCCCCTTCTTCAACTAAAAGAGGACTTCACCTTCAAGGCCCACCTCAAGTATGATTCCCTGCCTTTGGGCTCCTTGCCGTGTGCTCCCCAAATTAGAGTGCTGGATGCCCCGTTGGGATTTATACCTCCACCCCTCCTCTGGACTGGGCCATCTTGAGGGCAACCCCTCTACTGGGCATGGCATGGTCCGCACTCCCAATTCCTGACTGCAATGTTGGGCTGAAAGGAGACAGGACTTTGACTCCACCAGGGTGAGTCCTTTCCCGCTGCAGGGAGTCCTTTCCAGATCTCCAACCTCGAGGGCCTGCCCTTCCCTACTCTGCCAGGCCCTCCACCCTGAGACAGCTGGTCAGCTGGCAATGGAGCTAAGTCATCACACCGGTCCCCACCTTCCTCTGCCAACAACACCTTCACCCTAGGCTTGCAGCTCCAGCACTCACAGCTCAAGCCAGTAGCAGGTTAGCTCCCACGGAGGGGGCAGGCCGCACCCCTCCATCTCCGTGGGCGTGGGCAGCGATGGTGGACAGGAAAGAGGGGGACCCCGCCCTGTTGGCTGGGCTGGGCTCCCTGGCTGGCTCTCAGTGTGCTCTTCACCGTCCTGTCTTCTTAGCCAGATCAGTTTGTAAACAGTATTATCCTTCCCGCTTACTCATTCAATATTTATCTATTTAAGTATTTCATTTTATTAGCCATTTAAATATGCAGCAAATGGCTACTGAGAGCCAGCTATGTGCCAGGCACTATTCTATGCGTTGGTCATACAGCAACGGGAAAAGCTGTCAAGAACAGGAACAAAAAACCCCTGATTTTTCACTAATGTGAAACTTACTAAAGTTCTTTTTAACTGTATTGTTTTAAAATGTGTCACTACTGGGAATTCCCTGGTGGTCCAGCGGTTAGGACTCGGCGCTTTCACTGCCGAGGCCCGGTTCAATCCCGGGTTGGGGAACTAAGATCCCGAAAGCCGTGCCATGTGGACAAAAAATAATAATAATAATAAAATGTGTCACTACTTGAAACTGGTGGTCTGACGGCATCAAATTCCTGCCAAGTGGTTTGCAAATATCAGATGACAAAACCCAGAAGATCCTGAGTTCAGGAAGGGAGAAGCTGGGCCAGTGGGGTGGAGGAGTGTCTTGGGGAAATGCTCCCAGAGAACTCCTCCTGGGTTCTGACTCTCCCCTTCCGATATTCATTTTTACAAGCTCTGGACACATCTGAAGTTCCGGATTCAGTTAGAACTGCCACATCTGAGATGAGCAATAAACAGAGAGGCAGGTTCAGATGAAAACCACAGGAGGGTGTTACAGGAACTGGGGCTGCTTTATCTGGGCACTGGAGGTCTTAGATTGCGGGGGCTGCGGATGGCACTATTGGTTCCTGCCTTCACCATGGAATTAGCTTACTAAGTGCTTGGAGAAAGCTGTAGGAGTCAGACCCAGGTTTAGGTACAAGAGCCTTCTAGCACCCAGACCTGCTGCCCTGGGAGGAGACTGGGCTTCCTGCAGCTGGGCTGGAAGCTGGGTAATTCCTGGCAGGAGAATCATAGACACAGAGGGGTAGGGGGCCTAAAGCACACTCACCAGAGCCACTGCGGGAAAGTTGAAAAGGCTCAGCAGATGATTGTGAGAGACCCCATATGGCAGCATCCACTCCCTCAAGTGAACCATGCTGGCCTGGTGGAGACGCTGGATCAGTGTCCCTCTGAATCATTTGGGTTGGGGAAGAAACTCTGAAAAAATACCAGTGCCTGCCCCCACCCCCAGAGACTTTGATTTAATAGGTTTGGGTGGAGTCTCAGCACCAGTATTTTTCTTTTAAAGCTCTCCAGACAATTTCAACGCATAGCCAGAGTTGAGGATCGCTGATATAGACCAGCACATCAGCCCCCTGCCACCGGGGAGCTTGTTAGAAGGGAGAGATTGGGAACTCCCTGGTGGCGCAGGGGTTAAGAATCCGCCTGCCAATGCAGGGGACACGGGTTTGATCCCTGGTCCGGGAAGATCCCACATACTGCGGAGCAGCTAAGCCCGTGCGCCACAACTACTGAGCCCACGTGCCACAACTACTGAGCCAGTGCGCCACAACTACTGAGCCCACGTGCCACAACTACTGAAGCCCGGGCGCCTAGAGCCCGTGCTCCACAACAAGAGAAGCCACCGCAATGAGAAGCCCGTGCACTGCAACAAGGAGTAGCCCCTGCTCGCTGCAACTAGAGGAAGCCCGCACACAGCAACAAAGACCCAATGCAGCCAAAATTAAATAAATAAATCAATGAAAGAAAGAAAGGAGAGCTCTCAGGATCTGCCCCAGACCTACCGAATCAGAAACTCCAGAAGCGGGGCCAGCAGTCTGCATGGAACAAGCTCTCTGGGTGATTCTGATGCATGCTGACGTTTGGGGAACTTTCAGGCCTTTTCTAGCTCTAAGAGTCTCAGAACCTCAGGGAAACAAAGGTCGATAATGGCTTACCCTCTTCACCAAGGATGTGTGTTCATGTTTAACCTGCTTAGAGAACAAACCAGTCAAACCAGTCAAACCTGAGATCACAGAATGGTTTCACTTCTTTGTTAGTGTCTCACTTCCTGAAAAATCCAAACCAAAAACTACCCATCTTCAGACTTTTTCAGTAAGTGTTCAGTTTGGCAGCAAACAGTGGTCCTTGAATTAGATGCACCCATCACCTCCTGTCTCAGAAATCTACTACTTGAGTCCTTAGGACCCTACTGTCTGCTTTATGAGGTCTTCACTTATGGGACCCTGCCATCCCCTTGGTTTTCATCCCACCCCCAGGAGTCAGTGTCAGTACACAGAGGGAAGGACCTACCAAGCAAGAGTTGGCCCAGCTCACCCAGAGAAGAAAGTGGTGGCAAAGCAGGCTTGAGCAGAAGATGTCAGTCCGGGCACCACTGTTCATTCAGTGGAAAAATGCCAATGTGTCTGTGGTAAAGGGAAGGGAAAACCAAAACCCTGTGTCAGAGGAAGCCCACAGCAGAGGGCTTATTTGCAGGGAGGTAGTTTAGCACTCCGCGCTGGAGATTCTGGATGAGACTAGAAGGCTGTGAGGATCCCAGGGTTTCCATCCGTCAATTCCACCCCACCCCCTCTGCCCCAGTGTAGAAGAGAAGGAGGGACCCAGGCTCCACTCAGAGATTTTTCTCCGGGCCTTTCTCTTGGCCTCAGAGCAATTAGAAAGGCCCCAGAACCCGAAAAGGAATCAAGCCCTGGAGAGGAAGTAATGGCAAAATCTAGGATCTCTAGAATACACAGTCAGGTAAGAAGGAAGAGGAACAGTAGTTAGTGAAATCTCAGCCCCACTGAGGGGAAAGTCAGGAGGAGATGGACACTGGGGGAATGCCGCTCAGGCACACCAGCCATTTTCCTTTTCCCATACCCCTCCGTGCAGTTCCCTCTGAGACACTGTCATGAGGATGTCCCAAAGGCACTATCACGTGTTATAACAGGCACCTATTCTGTAAATTCTCTGGACCCTACCTCTTGCTCCACCTAATGCTGCGGTGACAGTTTCATACAAACTTCAACCAGCTAAGTGCAGGTACAACCTCTCAGTGTCTCTCCTTGGAATCTGTGCCACGCCTCCCATTTATTGCCCTGGGGCTTCTTTGCAAGAACCTACAAAGACTTATGCATGTGCAAACTGGAAGCATGGGGGTGCTAGGGACTGAATGTAGCCTCCCAAAATTCTAAACTGAAACTGAAACTCTAAGTTGAAACTGAAACTCTAAACTCTACCCCCTCAATGTGATGGTATTAGGAGGTGGGACATTGGGAGTTGATTAGGTCATGAGGGTGGAGCCCCCATGAACGGGATTAGTGCTCTTAAAAAGGGACCCCAGAGAGCTCTATCACCCTCTTTTCACCATGTGAGGATACAAGAAGTTGGAAGAGGACCCTCACCAGAACTCGACCAGGCTGGCACCCTGATCTTAGACTTCCAGCCTCCAGAACTATGAGATTAAATTTGTTATTTATAAGCCACTCAGTATACGGTACTTTGTTTTTTTGTTTTTTGTTTGTTTATTGAAGTATAACTGACTTACAATACTATATTAGTGTCAGGTGTACAACATAGTGATTCGATTTGTATTTTATTTTATTTTGTTTTGTTTTGTTTTTTTGGCCACACTGTGTGACTTGCGGGATCTTAGTTCTCTGACCACGGATGGAACCCAGGCCCTCGGCACTGAGAGCATGGAGTCCTAACCACTGGACTGCCAGGGAATTCTCTCGGTATCTTTATACATTACAAAATGATCACCACTATGGTACTTTGTTACAGGATCCTAGACTAAGACAGGGAGTTAACAATAGTGGGGCACTCTTGTCCAGCAGGGGTCAGGAGCCAATAGATACATTTCCCCTTTTCATTACCTCTTTTCATTTCATTTCATTTCTCAGAAATGGTTCTGAGATCCATTTCATGAGGCTCCTCAAAAGGTCCTGTGGGATTGAGCATGAGTCACCTGTAGTGGTGGCCAACTGAATGATGCATCTTTATATCATCTTTCCCTTCTTCCCTGTCCACTCCGCTTGTTCTGCGTACCTTCTCTCTGGATCGCATTCCCAAATAAACTACCTGCATGAAAACACTTGATTCAGGCTTTGCTTTTGGGAGAAACTGGCTAAAACAACTGGTTCCAGACTAGAATGAAGACTATCAGGATGGGATTTTGGAGCCGGATCACTTTTTAGTAAGATGGCAAAAAGGATTCCATTGTTGGTAATTCCTGGTGTATTATAGCATCAAATAACTAAGATTCTCACCCGTGGTGGACTGGGATGTGGTAGAAGGGGAAGTGCTGGCATTTGTGATAGCTATGACCCTTTAATGGCATGGGGGCAATGGTAACTATAAGGGTTGGCTGGCTTTTAACTGCTTTGGAAGCCTTCAAAAAAAAGAAAATTATAGGCTCAGGTCAACCAACTAACAACTCAAGGCATACCACGAAAGTCAGAGAGCCTCTTTGGCAATGTCTAAGGAGACTCTCACCTAAGTTGCAGGGCAGACAGTGAGAAAATCAGATACGGGATCTAACTGAGGGTAGCAGAACAGCAAAGGAGACTGAATGCACAGCACCAACAGGTCTCCTATATCAAACTCAGGACCCTGACAGGAAAAGAGTAAGACTCAAAGACCTGGAATAAGACATCTGTGCACATGAACCTGAGAATTCTGAACCTCCAGCTTCATCTGAACACTCCAGGTCAGCAGAAGCAACCCTCTCCCCTTGCAGAGATTAGCACCACCATCAAATACTTAAAGGATACAGGGATGGTAGTTTCG
Source organism: Balaenoptera ricei (assembly GCF_028023285.1). Taxonomy (NCBI): domain Eukaryota; kingdom Metazoa; phylum Chordata; class Mammalia; order Artiodactyla; family Balaenopteridae; genus Balaenoptera; species Balaenoptera ricei. Next base: position 113,957,432 of record NC_082639.1, on the reverse strand, counting down.
TTGGGATAAAGTGATGGATACATAAGGGTTCATATACTATTCATTTTTCTGGCTCCTGCAGAAGCCAGAGTGGATGATAATGGGTTACCATAAATTTAACCACACGGTAGCCCCAATCATAGCCGCCATACTGAATGTGGTATATTTACTGGCCAGCTTCTAGCATTGATATGTGACTATTGGTCTGGCAAGTGTGTTCTCTATCCTCCTTGGTAAGGATGGTTTAAAGCAATTTGCCTTTATATAAGAAGGACAGCAGTACACAATCACTGTCTCGCCATAAGACATTAGCATGCTAACTCTCCTGTTCTCTAACCAATAGAGTCTGCAGGGAACTCAATTGTCTTGACACACTGCCCAACATATGCCAGTCCACTCCATTGATGATTTACTAATTGGACTTGACGATCATGAAGTGGTAAGTAGTTTAGTAAGACTAGAAGATTCAGGCTCCTGACTGTATGGCTGTTAGTGTGACTGACGCCATCTTGGGCCCTTACAGTTTCTCCTGACCTTTCGCTGACCCTACCCAGGACTGTAGTGTGCAGTGAATCACTTCTCTGTCATCAAGGGCTTTGTAGTTAATAGATATTGCTTAATAATCATTCGGACTAGGTAGCCTCTATGCTCTGTTAGTCCCCAAACAATGATGAAAAACCTTCCCTGACGTATTCCCAGTGCCCACAGGACTAGTTACCCATTCACAAACCTTAACTTAGGAATGTACGTCCTGTTTCCAAGCACCTACCCCCATACCCTAGGTTAACTATAAAATTATCCCAATGGCCCCTCTGCGGTATGGAAAGCAGCTCGATCCCAATCCCACCCACTGATCTACTGATTATATGGAGCTGCCTCGTTTTTCAGTCTCAAGATGCCTTCTCAGTTTGGTGCGTGCTTTTCATTCCCTCTGTCCTACAACACTGCAACATTGAAGAAATTTTTAGGGATCCAATAATCTGAGGTATGCCAGAACATCTCCCCTAAAGTGAAGGACAAATAGTTGCATTTTGTATCCCCTACCACTAAGAAGAATGGTAACTGGCAGAACTCTTTAGATTTTGGAGGCAACATATCCCACACGTGGGAATATTGCTCCAAACCATTTATTAGGTGACCTGAAGGGCTATCAGTTTTGAGTGGGGTTCAAAGCAAGAGAGAGCTCTATGGCATGTCCAGGCTATGACTGAAGCTGTCCTGCCACTAAAGCCACATGACACAAAAAAACACAGTGAATCCAAAGGTCTCTACAGTGGATTAGAACATTGTAGAGAGTCTCTAAAAAGCCCCAATAGGAGGGCTGTAACACAGACTCAGGGTTCTGGAGCCAAACTCTGCCTACTGTGAAAGAGAATGTTATCATTTGAAAAATGGGCTATAGGGCTTGGGCACAGACCCAGCACTGACTATGGGACATCGAGTGACTATTCATCCATAGCTACTCATCTTGACTGGGTATTATCAGATCCATTGAGTCATAAGATTGGGAGGGCACAGCAGCAATCCACTGTACAATGGGAAAATGGCATATTTGGGATTAGGCCTGAGCAGATCCAAAAGACCCATGCTAATTACATCAACTGGTGGTCCAGACTGTCTATGTCCTTTGCTCCAGTGCTTTTCCCTCAACTCATATCTATGGCCTCATGGGAAACTTTCCAAGACCAACTGACAGAGGAACAAAAACTCAGGTCTGATTTTGAACACTTCCTATATATTTGATATTAAGGTATTATTGCTATTTTCAAGTGTAATAATAATGTTGTCACTTTTCAAAAGCATTTATCTTTTAGTGATACATACTAAAATATTTACAGTGAAATTATGTAATGTATGCAACTTGTTTAAAATATCATGAGAGGGGAAATGAATGGCCATGGTTAAGCCTGAGTTAGGGATAGATGGGAGTTCATATACTATTCTATTTACTTATGTGTATGTTCTAAGTTCTCTGTAAATCAAAGTTAAAAACAACAACTCATTCTGGTCCAGAGATGGGTCAACATGATACACTGGGGTTAGCTGTAAATGGGCTGCTGCTGTATCACAGCCTTACTCAGGGGTGGCTTTAAAGGACACCATGGAGGGAGATCCTTCCCGGACCAGAGCCTTGAGCATCGAACCTAGCCAGTCGTTTACTTTGTATGGCAGAAGTGGCCTGAGGTCGAGTATACATGGAGTTCTGGACAGTAGTGATGAATTGCTTGGCTGGTTGATCAGGGGCCTGGAAGGAGAAAGACTGGAAAATCAGAGACAAGGAAGTACGGGAAAGCAAATATTGGTGGAAAATTTGGGAAAATAATTAAAGTAACTTTTGTTTCTAGTAATCAAATTATGTTCCTAACAGTGAAAGAAGGGTAATTTGGCTCTTTCATTCTTGAAGATGTTTTCATCTAACACTACCTTAGCCTTTCCAATCAAAGCTAAGGACAGCAGAGCCTGAGAGTAGCTCTTCCTCTCACGGAACTCTTAGCCTTGTGGTGCCCAGAGCTCTATTCTCTGCTTCTTCATTCTCTAGGTGATCTCCTCCAGTTTTGTGGCTTTCAATATCATTAATATACTGATGTCTACGGAATTTTTATCTCCTCCCAAGCCTCCCCCATGAATTTAAGTCATGTATCTAACTGCCTGGTGGACATTTCCACTTAAATACATATCAAGCATCACAAATCTAACACAGTCAGAACCTTGCTTCTGCATCCACCCCTTCCTATTCCTCCCCCAGGCTTCTCCATCTCATAAATGACAACTCTATCATTCCAGCTGTTCAGGTCAAAAATCTAGCGTCATCCTTGACTTCTCTTTCTCTCATACATCGTATCCATCCATCACCAAATCCTGAGACCTATACCTTCAAAATATATTCAGACTCTAGGGCTTCCCTGGTGGCGCAGTGGTTAAGAATCCGCCTGCCAATGCAGGGGACACGGGTTCATGCCCCGGTCCGGGAAGAACCCACATGCCGCAGAGCGGCTAGGCCCATGAGCCACAGCTACTGAGCCTGCGCGTCTGGAGCCTGTGCTCCGCAACGGGAGAGTCCGCAACAGTGAGAGGCCCGCGCACCGCGATGAAGAGTGGCCCCCGCTCTCCGCAAACTGGAGAAAGCCCTCGCACAGAAACGAAGACCCAACACAGCCAAAAATATATATATATATTCAGACTCTAAACGTTTTTCACCACCTCCGTAGCTACGACCCTGGTCCAAGCCGCCTTCACCTCTTGCTCGGATTATTAAAATAATCTCCTCCTCCTCCCTTGCCTCTATACAATCTATTCTCAACACAGGAGCTAGAGTCACCCTGTCAAAATAAATGTATTTCTGATCACATGACTCTTCACAATCCTCCAATGGTTTCCCATTTCACTCAGAGTAAAAGCCAAAGTCCTGGGCTTCCCTGGTGGCGCAGTGGATAAGAATCTTCCTGCCAATGCAGGGGACACAGGTTCGATCCCTGGTCCGGGAAGATCCCACATGCCGCGGAGCAACTAAGCCCGTGCACCACAACTACTGAGCCTGCGCTCTAGAGCCCACGTGCCACAACTACTGAAGCCCTTGCGCCACAACTACTGAAGCCCGAGCGCCTAGAGCCTGTGCTCCACAACAACAGAAGCCACTGCAATGAGAAGCCCGCGCACCGCAAGGAACAGTAGTCCCCGCTCGCTGCAACTAGAGAAAGCCTGCGCGCATCAACGAAGACCCAACACAGCCAAAAATAAATAAATAAATAAAAATTAAAAAAAAAAAAAAGCCAATGTCCTTAAAATATCCTGCAATGCCCTACACATCATCTGGGATTCTCATCACCTCTCTGATCTCACCTCCTTCCACTCTTCCTTGCAGTCATGCCATTGCAAATATCTTGACCTGTTTGTTCTTCCAGAATTCCAGGCACGCCTCATGGCCTTTGCACTTTCTGTTCCCTTGGTCTGGAATGTTCTACTCCTATATGGCTCACTCCCTCTCTACCTTCAGGTCTCTGCTCAAATGCTACTTTCTCAGTAAGGCTTCCCTTACCTCCCACAATCTCCCCCTTCCCCCCGTTACACTACACCAAGGGTTTTCACAGTGTTGGTTTCAGGACCCCTTTACACTCTTAAAAATTGAGGACCCCAGGGCTTCCCTGGTGGCGCAGTGGTTGAGAATCTGCCTGCCAATGCAGGGGACACGGGTTCGAGCCCTGGTCTGGGAAGATTCCACATGCCACGGAGCAACTGGGCCCGTGAGCCACAATTACTGAGCCTGCGCGTCTGGAGCCTGTGCTCCGCAACAAGAGAGGCCGCGATGGTGAGAGGCCCGCGCACCGCGATGAGGAGTGGTCCCCGCTTGCCACAACTAGAGAAAGCCCTCGCACAGAGACGAAGACCCAACACAGTCATAAATAAATAAATAAATAAAGAACGTGAATTTCTAAAAAAAAAAAAATTGAGGACCCCAAACAGCTTTTGTTTATATGGGTTATATCTCTCTATATTTACTTTGTTAGAAATTAGAACATTTAAAAATATTCATGTATTCATTTAAAAACAATAGCAACCTCATGTTAACAAATATTTTTAGTAAAAATAACTATAATATCCAAAACAAAATTAGCGAGAGCACTATTTACATTTTTACAAATCTCTTTAATGTCTGGCTTAATAGAAAAATAACTGGATTCTCATACCTGTATCCAATCTGTTGTGATGTCACATCCATGTAGCCTCTGGAAAACCCCACTGTATACACATGAGAGAATGAGAATGAAGGCAAATAATGTCTTAGTATTACTTACTACAAAAATTGTCTTGACCTCAAGGATCCCCTAAAAGGGTTTTAGGAACACTCAGGAGTCCCTGGCCCCATTTGCAGAACTGTGTACTACACTATATTTTAATAGTTCTTATTGTCATCCAACATAACTATGTATTTACTTGTTTTCTTACTGTCAGTCTCCCTGCACTAAAATGAAAACTCCATGAGATGGAGACTTTGTTCTGTCCACTGCTCTATCCCCAGCTCCAAGATCAGTGCCTGCCACATGAGAGGCACCCAGTAAATGAATGAATGAAGAAATGAAGAAAAAAGGAAAAACAAATGTTATCATTTTTAGGATTATCTCATCACGAAGAATGCAGTGATGCTGTAAAACACCTCATTTTTAAAACAATTCCATTGATGAATTTATCCTGGAGTCTCAAGTACCTATCACCCAGATAAGACAATTAACCACCTATGATCAATTTTATTTCATCCACACCCCAACCCAGCCCCCTCTACCAAGGTTCTTTCGAGGCAAACCACAGACATCATCTGTATATGTTTCTGTATGTATCTCTAAACATGAGGACCCTTATTTTCAACATTTTATTATGAAAATATTCAAACATATATTATAGTTGAAATTTTTCCAGTGAAAACTCATGGATAACCAATACCTAAACTCAACCATAACATTTTATTCTATTTGTCACGTAATTATCTATCCATCTTTCCATCTATTTTTTTTTTTGATGCATTTCAGAGTGAGTTGCAGACATCAGTGTACTTCACCCCTAAACCTTCTGTATGCATATCATTAACTAGAGGTCAATATTTGTTTACAGTTTCTTTTTTTTAAATTAATTAATTTATTTATTTATTTTTGGCTGTGTTGGGTCTTCGTTTCTGTGCGAGGGCTTTCTCTAGTTGCGGCAAGCGGGGGGCCACTCTTCATCATGGTGCGCGGGCCTCTCACTATCGCGGCCTCTCTTGTTGCAGAGCACAGGCTCCAGACGCGCAGGCTCAGTAGTTGTGGCTCACGGGCCCAGTTGCTCCGCGGCATGTGGGATCTTCCCAGACCAGGGCTCGAACCCGTGTCCCCTGCACTGGCAGGCGGATTCTCAACCACTGCACCACCAGGGAAGCCCCTACAGTTTCTTCTTAAGGTAAAATTTACATCTGATGAAACGCACATATCTTAAGTGTACCATTTGATGAGTTTTGACAAATGCATACTTTTATGTAACCCAAACCCTATATCAAAATATAGAGCCATCAACCAGAAAGTTCCCTCTGCCCCTTGCCAGTCAATTCTCATTCCCACTCCATCCCCAGAGGCAACTGTTGTTTTTAGTTTTTTTCCATCATATATTAATATTGTGTGTTCTAGAGCTTCAAATAAATGGAATGGTACAATGTGTGCTCTTTTCTGCAAGATGCCTATCACTTAATGTAATGTTTTTGAGATTCATTCATGTTGTTGAATGTATCAGTAGTTTGTTCCTTTTTATTGCTAAGTAGCACTCCATTGCTTGAATATAACATTTTATCCTAACCTATCTATCATTATGAAATGTTCCTCTTTATCCCTAGCAGTACAATTTGTCGTTTTTTTCTTTTTCTTTTTGGCTGTGTTGGCTCTTTGTTGCTGCGCACGGGCTTTCTCTAGTTGTGGCGAGAGGGAGCTACTCTTCACTGCGGTGTGCAGGCTTCTCATTGCAGTGGCAGGAAGAACTGACATCTTTACAAGATTGAGTCTTCCTTGGGACTTCCCTGGCAGTCCAGTGGTTAAGAATCCGTGCTTCCACTGCAGGGGGCGTGGGTTCCATCCCTGGTCAGGGAACTAAGATCCTGCATGCTGGGCAGTGCGGACCAAAAAAAAAAGAAAAAGATTGAGTCTTCCTATCCATGAACATGGAATATGTTTTCATTAAGCGTGACTATAAATTTTTTTATTGAATATATTTGACAAATAACATTGTGTATATTTAAGGTGTACAATGTGTTATTTTGATATATTTATATTTTGTAATATAATTGCTGTTGTAGTGATACTTACCACATTACATAATTATAGTACAATATTGTTGTCTAAATTCATTATATGGTGCATTAAGACTATGGCTTACAACTACTGAGCCCACGTGCCACAACTACTGAAGCCCGCGTGTCTGGAGCCTGTGCTCCGCAACGAGAGAAGCCACCACAGTGAGAGGCCCACGCACCGCAACAAATAGTGGCCTCCGCTCACCGCAGCTAGAGAAAGCCCCGCGCGCAGCAACAAAGACCCAACACAGCCAAAAATAAATAAATAAAATAAATAAATTTATAAAAAAAAAAAAAGACTATGGCTTATTTACTACTTGTTGCAAGTTTGTACCCTTAAACATTACTTTTTTATCCCCCCACCCCCATCCCCTGAAAACTACCATTTTACTTTGCTTTTCTTTTTTGTTTGACTTTTTTAGATTCCACATATAAGTGATATCATACAGTACTTGTCTTTCTCTATCTGACTTATCTCACTTAGCATAATGTGCTCAAGGTCTATCCATGTTGTCACAAATGGCAGGATATCCTCTTTTCTCATGGCTGAATAATACTCCACTGTGTATACATACCACATCGTTTTTATCCATTCATCCTCTGATGGGCATTTAGGTTGTTTCCATACCTTGGTTATTGCAAATACTGCAATAAACATGGAAGTGCATTTACCTCTTCAAAATACTGTTTTCATTTCCTTTGGGTATATACCCAGTAGTAGAATGCTGGATCATATGGCAGATATATTTTTAATTTTTTGAGGAATCTCCATATTGTTTTCCATAGTGGCTGGACCAATTTACATTCCCACCAACAGGATATAAGGGTTCCCTTGTCACCACATCCTCACCAGCAACTGTTGTCTTTTGTCTTCTTGATGACAGCCATTCTAGTGGGAGCATGACTCTTAAATTTTAGGTGTGAATGGAGAGATCACCGGCTAAGGGAAGAGGGGACCCCATTCAGACTTTATTCAAAAATTGCATTCTGGGGACTCCCCTGGTGGCACAGTGGTTAAGAATCCACCTGCCACTTCAGGGTACACGGGTTCGAGCCCTGGTCCGGGAAGATCCCACATGCCACAGAACAACTAAGCCCATGCACCACAACTTCTGAGCCTGTGCTCTAGGGCCTGTGAGCCACAACTACTGAGGCCTGAGCGCCCTAGAGCCTGCGTGCTGCAACTACTGAGCCCACATGCTGCAACTACTGAAGGCCATGTACCTAGAGCCTGTGCTCCGCAACAAGAGAAGCCAATGCAATGAGAAGCCCGCACACCACAACGAAGAGTAGCCCCTGCTTGCCACAACTAGAGAAAGCCCGCACGCAGCAACGAAGACCCAACATGGCCAAAAAATAAATAAATAAAAATAAAAATGAAAAAAAAAATGTTAAAAAAAATAAAATAAAAATGAAAAAAATGTTAAAAAAATAAAATAAAAATAAAAAAATGTTAAAAAATGAAAAAAAGTTAAAAAAATGAAAAAAAATTGTTCAAAAAAATTGCATTTTGATGAGGATGAGATGATGAAATAAACATACTTCCAGACATAACTTATCCTTCCTTTTTCCAAGCAGTTTGGTCTAAACTTATCCACAAATATCTTTGTAAAATTATTTAAATTATTTCTTTCTCTTTCTCCATGGATAATAGCTTAATCAGAATTTTTTCAATGCCCAACCCCAATTCCTCAAGCTTCATTTCAGCCTTATTCCTGCTCAGTCCTCTTTAATTATACAGAATAAAGAAGTCTCTCTGAAAAACCCTTCAAAGAGTTGAAGCCAATGTGAAGTCCTCTTCTCAATCACTGCTTTCTCACTTCCTCCTCATCTCTGTTTTCAAGCCTAACTCTCCTTTCATCTTCTCCACATTCCACGGGAAAATAAACCTCTGGAAAAAGGACCCAGTCTCAATCTCAAGAATAATTTGCCAACACATCTGTAAAAGAAAGTGGTGACTAATGTGGCTCAAACGGCTAAGCCAAACTCAGGTGTCCCCTTCTCAAACACTGAAAACTTATGGCTGGACTTGAACCCTCATTAAAGCTAAACTGACTTCCCAACTTAGAAATTTCAGGATGCAGTCTCTTGGTGTTTCAAGCTCAAGACTAGTCCTTCTCTGTAATTTAGCTCAGATTTACCCATTGCCTGTCTTTATTTCTAAACCCTTTATCCAGATCCTGGTAGTTTTGTATCAGATTACTATTATTAATTAGTGCAGGCCTCTCCACTTCCATTCTCCCTTCACCCCAAAATGTTCTACCCATTATATGTGCCTTGCTGCTATTTGAAAGCCTCCAATTGCTCTCTAGTGCTTCAAATAAAATCAGAGCTGGGACTTCCCTGGTGGCACAGTGATTAAGAATCTGCCTGCCAATGCAGGGGACACGGGTTCAAGCCCTGGTCCGGGAATATCCCACATCCATGGAGCACCTAAGCCCGTGTTCAACAGCTACTGAGCCTGCGCTCTAGAGCCCGCGAGCCACAACTTCTAAAGCCCACGCACCTAGAGCCCGTGCTCTGCAACAAGAGAAGCCACTGCAATGAGAAGACCATGCACCGCAACGAAGAGTAGCCCCTGTTCACCGCAACTAGAGAAAGCCCGTATGCAGCAACAAAGACCCAACGCAGCCAAAAATAAATAAATAAATAAAATAAATTTTTTAAAAAAAGAATGAAAATCAGAGCTTCTAACAGTTGTTACCGGAATAATTCCCCAGGGAAAGCTGCTCTGTCTGTTCTCAGTTGCTCTACATTGTGACTCATATCCTATACTCTGGGCATAAAAAACCCTCTTATCCTAATTTTTCATGACTTATTCTCCTACCTCTAGGTCTTTGTCCAAGCTTCCCAACTGACATGGAACTACCTTACTTCATCTGTCCATGTCATCCAATGCAGCTCCTTCATCAAGTGGCACCACTTCCTCCAGCAAGATTCCACGATTGGTCCAGTATCCTACTAACCTCTATCTCCGAACTTCCATTCCCCCTCAGAGTACCACTAAATTTTACAATGAATTTTTTTTCTTATTTGCTTCGTTAGATAGTAAATCCCCCAAAACTCTCTCTTCTGTAATATGTATCCCCACGTGCCTTGTATAGTGCTTTGCACTCAATGAGCACTTACTATGAACTTGTGAACCAACCAACTACTTGTAGAATATATATGCCCAGATTCCACCAAGGGTTTACTGGGAAGAGAGTAGGGAAAACATACACAATAACTTTGTTCCACAATTCATTTACTGAATTGGGGCAGGTGATTTACCAACAGATTGCAAGATAAGGTTGGGAGAGAAGAGTTCTGGCTTTCTCTCCCAGGAGCCAGTTGTGTCATGGATGCTTGTAAATTTTCAAAAATAGCCATCTGTTGTTGGGCAAGCTGGGTCTCAAGCTGGAGACTGGCATACATACATTCTAGGAGTCCTAGGCATTCCTTGGGCTTGTGGTCAATTCCTGAAGGAAGAGCAATGGAGGTGCAAAGGAGACAAAAGAGAGATTTTATAATTGTACTGAGGTGGGAAGGGCTCTAATAAGATGACTGCTCTAATCTTTCTGGGCACAACTCAATCCAGATGCAGCTGTGCTCAGCTGTCACCTTCTCCATGAAGCCTACCTGGCCACCCTATTTGAAACCAATCCACTGGAACTTATTACCCACTCTCTTGCTTTATTTTTCCCTTAGTACTTATGATTATTTGGCATATTTTGTAATTAGTTACATAATTGTTTTTAATTGTAATTAGTTATGTAATCCCCCTTCTAGAATGTAAGCTCCAGGAAGGCATAGATTTTTGTCTGATTTGTTCACTAGTGTGTCCCCGGCACCTAGAACAGTACCTGACGCGTAAGTGTTCAACAAATATTTGATGAGTGAATGAAATGGTCTGAGAGTGAGGCCTAACTTCCCTTTCAAGAGCTCAGGGGATGCCTCAGCATTCTTCTTACCTGACATAGTAAGGTCATCAGCAGTGACCCGAAGTTCTTCCTGTTGTCTAACTTTGACCAGTCTCGCTGAAATCAATTCTTTTTCTAATGTTTTCAACTACATTATCTGCATCCAGCTCTTAGTTAACCTTCGTAGTTATTTATCCATTGTTTGTGTATTTATTGGTCTTGACTTCTTTGTTAAACTCTGAGGTCCTCAAAAACAGGACTCATGACTGTCTAGTGCGCTGTTTGGCTTCCCACAGGTATGCTAAATACCCACTGATTTCGCCATGGGAGGATGAATAACTGAAATGCAAAGAAACTGAGCTAACTGTTACTATTTCCTTCCCTGGCCACTTTTCAACTAACATTACTAGCAAGCAATAAAATTTTCAGCCAGCTCCAGCCACCTCCTCCATACAACCTTTCCCCCTGCTGAGTCCACTTGGGAAATCCACCCTGCATCCTTCCTTACCTGAGGACAGCTTTGTTGCCGGGATTTTCAGGCAAGTGGCTGGTGGGGAACTTGCTTGAAGATTAATAAAGCTGGGGTGGGTTTGGCTCAACAAAGAGGCACAGCATTACCTTCCTCTTTGGCTGGAACAAAATCAGAGGCAACTAAGTCAGAGTTCATTCCGACAAGGGACAGCCTAATTAGATCCCTGCGTCTGGTCTATGAATGCAAGTGCTGAGATCCTGGCCTGAATATCTTCAAAGAAAGTTATATAAGACAAAAGAGAAACCATAGTGGGACTAAGGGAAACCAAGCAGGGTTGGGATAAGCTAAAATCTAATTTGCTTATATTCTGCAAGTTCTTATTGATCTGTGCTACATGCTGACTACTGTGCTGAATGTTAGGGCATACACAAGACATCTAAGACATGGTTTCTTAGGTGTTTAATATCTACTTAGGGAGACGAATCAGACTCTGGTGAAATGGTGATATAACAACACAGGACATAAACAATGAGTCTGACAGCCTCGGGTGAAAGTAAGTCCTTTTATCTTTTAGTTATACTAAGATGTGAATAAATGTAAAAATGAATGTTTTTGAAATGGGGTAAGATATCAATATGAGTACAACAGTCAAAGAAGACTCCAGGCAGGTGGAGGATATTTATTGGACCTTGAAAACAGGAAGCTTTGGATAAGTGGAAAAGATATTTCAAGTGGGAGAAAAAAAGGATGGCATGAGCAAAGGCAAGGAAGCAAGAATATGGCTAGGAGGATGAGGAGCCCTAAGAAAGTGGCCAGAATTAGAGGGTGGAGAGTGGGAAAGCAGGATGGGTCATGGAAGACTCTTTCCAATAGCAAATCTGAGACTTTCTCAGAAAGTCACTGAGCCTTTTAGGATTAGAAAATATGATAAAATTTTTACTTTAATTAATCCACTGGGATTAAAATGGGTTGGACATGGAAGTTCTCAAAGGGGAAAACAGATTACCTTCGGCAAAAATAGTTACGTTAGAAGGAAAATTTGATTTGTAGGGAGAAAACCATGAGTCCTATAGGAGACATATGTTATTTCTGTCTACTGAGCAACCCTTGCTCTGGAAAACTACTCTTTCCCCAGATTCCAGGTCATACATACATCAGGCCCCTCTCCATATTCCAACAGGAAAAGGCATGTGACCCAATACAGGGCAATCATGGTTTCCTATCTCCCTTGGCAGCTGTGACTGATTGAAGGGATAAGCACATGAGGCAAACTGGGCCAGTCATTCCTTGGGATTGATATATAGATTCTGTTGTCAAAGCTTGCTTTCCTCTGATTTGCTATGCTGGGAAGATGTAAATTTGGGGTCAATGAAAGCTACTGAGTTTGGCTAGCATGCTATGAGAAGCAGATACAAGCAAGAGATTAGAGAGGAGAGAGTGCAGGAGAAAGATGGAGAGATGGACAGATAGCTACAGGCACTGAATCCCGTTCCAGTCCCTGTGGTACTGGTAGCTCTTCTTCCTATTCTCTGACTACCTCAGCAACCTCCCAATTGCACAAGCCTCTGAATTTCCTTTCTCTCTCAAAGGAATCTGAGTTGGGGTAACGTCATATTAACATAAATCACATTTTGGACATATTGGATCTGAGGTGAGACAAGACAGTCCAAATAGAAATGCCTAGAAAAACAGCCAGAGAGAAGGCACTGAGCTCAGGTGAAAGGTCAAACTGCCAGGCCAGTCACAAAGAGGTGATGAAGGAACTGCAAAAATACATTAGCTCTCCAAGGTCAAAAACTGTGAGAGAAAACTGGACCTTTGGGGAACTCCTCCTCAGGAGTTTGGAAGATGAAAAGGAAGTGGCAAAGTAGACAGAGGAGCAATGGATGGAAAGGCAGAACAGCTGGTTCTATGAAAGAATTAAAGGGGTTGAGACAGTGGGGAATCCATTATTCACTATCATAATGAGATCAAAAAAGGATAAAAAATTGAATTCATTCATTCATACACATAAGAGACAGTTAAGTGCTTACATGTATCAGCCACTGAAGATACCACAGTGAGCTAAACAGACATGGTTGCTATTCTCATAGAACTGACAGTATTGCAGTTTAGACAGTCATTAAGTGATCAAGCACCATCAGTTACTCTTGGTGAGGGAAATCCATTTTTTTGCCCTGGGTTTGTGGATTTTTCTGAGCCCTACTGTAGGTCTTCCATCTTCTCCTCGCTCCTGCTCCAGAGTCATCATCTCATTTGATGGCTCACTCAGCATGGTAAGGAGCTAGAAGGTGAAACTCAGGCCTCAAGATTCTTCTCACCATTTGAAAAATTTGTGAACTTCCATGCGAAAGCACTTCTCATTTGGGCCCTTCCTAGGTGTATGAGGATGCATTTTCTGCTGAACTGTAAGGTTTGAAGAGTATGTTACACACAATCCACACTAAAGGAACCATATTTCTGACTAGACAATGTATAATAGAGGATGAGGTTGGGGAGCAGCCAAAGGAAGCAGAACAGAGACAATAATAAAAGGTGATTTACATACAGTATCTTATACATTTCTCATAATGACCCTATGAAGTAGGTAGCTTTATCCACATGTTTTTGAGAAAACTTAAGTTAGGAAATTTGCTCAAGATTCCACAATTAGTATGTGGCAATGGCGGAATCAAATCCAGGCCTATAGACTCCAAAGTCATGCTCCTTACCACTGCACAATATAATCTGTGAAAAGAGCTAGTTCATTTATGTTCAAGTTATGACAGAGCAGGCCTCTCAGATAAAGTAATCTACCCCACCTAACAGTTAAGTGAATAGGCTCTGGAGTCAGATGGTCTCAGGCACTTCCCTGGCCACCAGTGGGACTATCCCACTCAGTCTGAGTATCTGTTCACTCTAGCCAACAATATGTCTTCTGTTCTAAGTATTAAGGGGAGATACAAAGTAATAATTAATATATTCATTCAACATATAATTATTGAGCATCTGGGACTTTCCTGTTGGCACAGTGGTTAAGAATCCGCCTGCCAATGCAGGGGACACAGGCTCAAGCCCTGGTTGGGGAAGATCCCACATGCCGCAGAGCAGCTAAGCCCGTGCGCCACAACTACTGAGCCTGCGCTCTAGAGCCCGTGAGCCACAACTACTAAGCCCACGCGCCTAGAGTCCCTGCTCTGCAACAAGAGAAGCCACGGCAATGAGAAGCCCGCGCATGACAACGAAAAGCAGCCGCCGCTCACCACCAACCAGAGAAAGCCTGTCCGCAGCAATTAAGACCCAAAGTAGCCAAAAATAAATTTAAAAATTTATTAAAATATATTAAAAAAATTATTGAGCATCTATTATTTAACAGATTCAGTTCTAGCCACTGGGAATACAGGAATGTTCCCATTTAGTGGGAAATGCAGAGCAAATACAAATACTTTCCAATTAAATAAGTAACAGGAAAAAACATACATACAACTAGCTTCATTTTCCCAAAAGCTGAGCAATTAAGGAGGCCTGGTTTTAAGGGAGAGGAAGCAGGGTCTCTGACACACACCTCTTCTGTTAGTAGGATGACTAGAATTCTGCTCCATCTGAACACCAACGGGTGTCGTGCCTGGGAAAGAATCACATGACCACCGACAACCCATGCTACTATTTTACTATTAACAACTTCATAAGTTCTCCCCAGCAGAGCTCAGGCTGTTCCAATTTGGGGAGGAAAAAATGTAAAAGGGTGTACTGTTCTATCTCATGGCCAAGTATAAGTAATTGTTCTTGAATTGATCTTGGTCTCACAGCCCTTTCATTAGTTTGGAAAACATGTTTCTAGTAGTACTGCAGCCTTTTTTCCTGGACAAAATAGTACTGTAACCATGCCCAAACCTTAACAGTCTCCTATGAACGGGCAAATATTCTGTGTTCTCTCATCGTTTTAATTTCTGTAATATCCGTCCTTTTCTTGTCTTGTAAGGTAATTTAAAAACTCTGGCTCCCCAACATCTCTAATGCACCGGGAGATGAGGAGGGCAGAGGAGGGAATGGGAGTGGAGAAAGAAAATCTGAGAGCACTACAGGGAACACTTGAAAAAGTGTTTTAGATAGGATAACTCGGGGAAAAAGTAAGCCATCACCCTCCGGTACGGCTCACAGCCTCAGCAGAACACATTTGCCTAAGAAAGTAAAGGTCCACGCACAGCAACGAGTCAGAAGCAATAAACCACAATTCCCAGCGTGCCCGGAAGAACAGTTACCGCCCAGCCCAGTCCGATCGGACTACAACTCCCATTTCACCCCGCATCAAACCGGCCAGGTCTTCCAGCAACTGCCGGTTTAAGCCCCGCCCCTCTATCCCTCCTGGTTGCTAAGGCTGGAACGAAAGCGTGGAAACTGTCACGCCTTTCTTGACCTTCGGGACCCGAGAGGAGCTGAGACGCAAGAGTTTAAGGACCTCACCTGCGGTGTTAATCGAAAGCCTCAACCCCAGCAACCACCCTTGTAGTTGATACACATGCGCAGTGCCATGCCGGTCAACTGCCCGAGCCTTGGCGCTTGCGCGGAGGTTCGCGCTGCACGCGGCCGGGAGCGGCCACCCTATTGCGCAAGCGTCTGTGCCCTCTCTATCTAGCTTTCCCTGCGTTCTTACGTAGGGGGCGGGGCTAAGAATGTCAATTGGTCTGTGTGCGTGCCGGTCAGTGAGGTGGGTGCGGTGATTGGTGGCGACCCGGAGAGTAGTGGGTTTGTGTGTCAGCCCTGTGGAGGCAGCGTTTTCTGGGCTTCGCTGGTTCTCTCTCTCCAGAAGGTTCTGCGGGTTCCCCCAGCTCTGGGTACCCGGTTCTGCATCGCGCCGCCATGATGGGTCATCGTCCGGTACTCGTGCTTAGTGAGTTGTGGGAAAGCCGGGGAAGGGACCCCCCCCC
This sequence comes from Balaenoptera ricei, assembly GCF_028023285.1. NCBI lineage: Eukaryota > Metazoa > Chordata > Mammalia > Artiodactyla > Balaenopteridae > Balaenoptera > Balaenoptera ricei. Next base: position 113,941,370 of record NC_082639.1, on the reverse strand, counting down.
CCCTTCACCACCCCTCTTTTTCCGCACTTTACAGCCTTGCCCCAGCCCAGTCCCGCTCAGGTCCGGCCACTGAGCCTTCCAGTCGTTAATTTTGGAAGCCCCTTCTCCTGTTTCCCTCTCTTCTCTTAACCCATTCCCCTGTCTTGGCAAATGTAAACTGACCTTCCTGTCGCCGAGCCTGTTGAACGGAACGGCGTTCCGTTCTTCACCCCCAACCCCCGCCCTTGAACTCTTCCTTGAGCGATTTTCAATGTGTAGCTGAATGAATAAAGGTTTTTTAGTTTGGCCTAGTTTTATAATCTTGGCTCATCCCTTAGTAACGGTGTGGCCTTGTCCAAACTGCTTGAGTGAAAATGGCTCCATCTTTGTTATTAGGGTTAACAGTATTTCCTCATAGGATTGTGAGGCTTAAATGAGATAAGGAGATACAGCTGTTTAAAAGAGGGTCTGGCAAACAGCGAGTGGTATCCTTGGCCACTTCCTCTTCGGTAGCCGTCCTCTTGAATTTCCGTTAGTCAACCCCTGTTCACGAAGTAATAACCCTGCTTCCCTCATTGGTCTGGCTTAGATGTAATTATTCCCTCAAGTGTCCTCTCCGTTGTAATATTTCCCACTTACCAGCTGAGTTTTCCCACATTCCTCGATTGGTTCTCTTTACCCTTCGGGAACATCCCAGATTTCTTTCCTTACTTACGAGTCCCATTTCCCTTGTCTTCCCTTGGTATGTTTCCAACCTGTGTAACTTCCGTATCCTATTTGCAAGAGCACCTGAGATGCCTGACTAGCCATTTTCCTTCCCTCACCATCTTCTTTGTAGAGAATGCTATTCCAAGATTTTATCTATTTTGTCTCTACTTGGAAAATAACTGTTTTCAGACAAGAATTCACTTAACCCAGAAAAATACCCTATTTTTTCTGATGAATCCATTAGAAAGGTCCATGCAGGATTTTAGTTCACTGCCTGAAATAGGAATCTAAATCCTGAGAATTGTGTTTAGATTTGATGGGACTGGATCGAAAATTTTACAGCAAATTGTAGGGAAAATATAATTTGGAGAGAGGAGTGAGACATTACGTAGGTTCAGTTATAGTCATTGGCTTGTCTCTCATTGAGAGGGCCCTGGGGTGACTGAGTGGTGCATTGTGCAGCCCTTTGGAGGTCCACGTTAATCTCTGGCATTAGTGGCTGTATCCAGTCAGGCTCCTTATTAAAATACGTAGTCAGCTCTTTCTAATGGTAAATGGGTAACTGAGGCATTCTGGTTATGTCCAAGCATGATGTGACTATCTTGGCAAACCCAGACACTTGAGTGTGTGTTCTCATTCCACAGCACAGTGGGGGGGCCCTATCAGTAATTATGCTGGGACTGTCAGTATGATTCCCCATATCCAAGTATGAGAATATGAACCCCCAGACTCCCTTTTTACGTAAAGGAGATTGATGCTTTTTAGAGACACCAGCCCTTTGAGAATCTCATGGATCTCAGATCTTAGGTTATGAATTCTTGCTGTAAATACATGAATGTTTGGCTAGAGGGAAAGTGATGACCAAGATTCCAAAGTTGAAGCTTTATGGATTGTTTCTTCGTATACCAGGGGTTGAAGTAAATAAAGCTTTATGGATTGTTTCTTCGTATACCAGGGGTTGAAGTAAATAAATAAACATAAGTATATACGTTTACTTTTTAACAGTTTGTCGAGGTATAATTGACATACAATAAGCTGCACATATTTAAAGAGTACAGGTTGATAAGCTTTAATCCGTATATACATCATGAAACCTGGGTGTGTTTTTATTTTCAAAGATTGGGGAATAAATAGCTTATATACAGTGGGGCAATCCTGGGCTGTTGCCTTTTGTTTTTATCTATTTTAGGCCAGAACACAAAGCGTGAATCTGGAAGAAAAGTTCAATCTGGAAACATCAATGCTGCCAAGGTAGCACATCTTTTAAGTTGTTTATAGTAGTTTGCCTGTAGCTGCCTTCCCTAGTATTTCTGTATTTGTTTGCAATTAGGCAGAGGAAAAGTTGACTTCCCTTCCTTCCGGACATTTCCGTCTCGGTGGTAAGGAGAAGGAAGCCTTCCCTCTCTGAGCTAGGCCTGATGGTCTTCTTATATTAACTTGTGCATATTCTATTGCTGTATATTGTCTCATAATATTCTGTTTGTGTTTGTCTCCCATACTAGACTGAGTTAGTTGAAGGGAAGAACTGTATTAATTCCCTTTTGTATTCCTAGTACTCAGTGCAGATCCTGGATAGGTATTCAGTAAATATCTTTTGAATGAAAGAATGAAATAGCCCTAGATCTAATTAGCATGGGGTGGAGGCTACTATCATGGAAAGAAATACAAATACGTGGACTTTCAGTTATCTGGACTGCTGGGAAACTGAAGCTCTGGGAGGCATGTCCCTTTTTTTCCTTGTGAAAAGTTATTTGTTTCTGCATCCAGAAAACATTCCCAAAGCGGAAAAAGCAAAGAACAGAATCTAGCCATGTGGCGTGCTGTATTTAAAGTGGTCGCCAACCCTACTTTAGAAGTGTCCTTGTTAAAACACTGGCTCTGTGGGTTACTCATGCCTCTTCCCCTGACACACTCACTATCTTCTGATTTGTGCTTACATGTTTTATATTTTCTTTCCATAGACTATTGCAGATGTCATCCGAACATGTTTGGGACCCAAGTCTATGATGAAGGTAGGCTTATCTCATTACTGAAACTTCGACTACAGATTTTCCCTTTCTGTTTTCTGGGACACTTAAATATAACTTCTGCTTTTGTCCTAGATGCTTTTGGACCCAATGGGAGGCATTGTGATGACCAATGATGGCAATGCTATTCTTCGAGAGGTTTGACTTTTCGTTTTGCTTTCTAACATTTTATAAAGGACACATAAAGAGATAATGTAAATAATGATTAGCTTTTTTGGGCTGCTGTAGCAAATTACCACAGACTGTGTGACTTGAAACAACAGAAATTTATTCACATGGACTGGAGGCTGGCGGTCCAAACTCAAGGTGTCAGCAGTGCCATGCTCCTTCTGAAGGCTCTAGGGAAGAATCCTTCCTCTTATAGCTTCTGATGCTTGACCACATTCCTTGGCTTATAAGCTCTCTTTCTGTCATATGGCATTTTCTTGTGTGTCTCATAAGGACACCAGTGGTTGGGTTTAGAGCGTACCTTGATTACCCCTATGACCTCATCTTAACTTGGTTACATCTGCAAAGACCCTATTTCCAAATATAGTTTTCAGGGGATGAGACATCAACATGTTCTTTCAGAGGACACAATTCAACCACAACAATGGTGTTCCCAATAAATAAGCTAAAAGATACTGTTCTGTTCTCAAGAAACTTCAGTAGTTAAGTTGTCCTAATGCATTTTTCCCCAAAAAGAAAAAGACTTGGAAAGGTGTTTTACTTAGATATTTTAGGGGCCACTTTTAATCTTTAAAGCTGTGGTAAAACAATAAAAGGGAGTAAGTGTGGAAGCAAGAACCTCAAGAGTTAGGACCAAGCAGAATGGGTTAAGAGGTCTTTCTTTCAGATTCAAGTACAGCATCCAGCAGCCAAGTCCATGATTGAAATTAGCCGGACACAGGATGAAGAGGTTGGAGATGGGACCACATCTGTAATTATTCTTGGTAAGAAAAGAACGGAAGGTTGATAAGGAAAATTAGATTGAAACATTAAGATTTTTGCCAGAAATAACGTCAGAGCTTTTTGTTTTGTTTTGACTGCAACGCGCGGCATGTGGGATCTTAGTGCCCTGACTAGAGATGGAACCCGCCGCACCCCCTGCGGTGAAAGCATGGGGTCTTAACCACTAGACCGCCAAAGAAGTCCCCTGAGTCATATTTTAAGAAGAACATTTGTACCAATCCACTAATTATAAATGTTTAAAGAACTTTTTGCTAATTTTCTGTGTATTGTCTCCAACTGAGCATAAAATGTTCATCATGGTATAGGATGAGCTTTGCAAATCTGATTGAATAAAATACAGTCCATTGTCATACTCACAATACGTTATATTCTATAAAGTCACCACAAACACTGAATTAGTGAATACTAAACCATCACTCCGGGGGGAGTATAGGGTTAGGTTCCTCAAGCGTCCAGTCACATATTTATCAATGCATAAATATGTATGTTTTATGTTTTATTTGTTTGTTTTAAAGACACTTTATTTATATATATTGTTGATTCATTAACACTGGACTCATGCCCAGTAGCACTATAACTTATGCCTGAACAAAGCTTATGTAGTAAGTTATTGTCTCTACAGGGCACATTACAGCTTTCTTGCACGTAGGAAAATTAGATAGTACTTTAGGACTATACTTAGGCCATTTTAAACAGTGAAATCAACAAGAAAATGCGCAAAAAATGTGGAAAACATGCCACTAAATATACCACGTAAAGGACACTTGTTTACATGTGTTACATGGGAATTCCCCAGTGGTCCAGTGGTTAGAACTCCACACTTTTTCACTGCCGAGGGGGCGGGTTCGATCCCCGGTTGGGGAACTAAGATCCCACAAGCCGTGTGGCACGGCCAAAAATAAAAATTAATTAATTAAAAAAAAAAATCTGTAGCAATATGTTTTCAGGAATTGAGGGAAAAACTATTTTCAGTTAGGAGATGCCAATTTATAGTGTTGGCCCACAGGCCTAAAAATAGAATCCTTAACAAAATTATTATAATATGAACTTTTTAAAAATTAATTTTTAAATGCCTTTGTACTGCATTTTGAGAATGGTGAGTTGGGTGGAGATTTGCTTGAGTCACCACCAACTAATCACATCTTTAGATCCAGTTCTTTTGTGGATTGAGGATTAATTACATATGGCTAGTTCTGTACTGAAACTTGGAGGATGAAAGAAGTAGGTAAGACTCCATGTGCTTTTTCACTTATTTGGGTAGAAGATGAGCTTTAGGTTTCAGGCAGAATTTTCTAGCTGGTAATCTTAGTTAAATCTCCTGGAGATATTAAGTAGGTTAAGTATCCATGAGTCTAGATTTCTTAGACTTAGGTAGCTTTTAAAAAACCAAAACTGCCATTTCTGAAGATATCTTTCTTCTGTGATACTGCTCTGATTCTTCTTTAACAGGGTATAGTCTTTTCTAAGTTAACTTATTAGAGCATGTTTAAAAATATTTGATTATCTTTCTTTTAATATACATGATGGTCACTTAGGAATTCTAAAGTATTGAAATCAAACATTTGAGCACATGCCAAAGAGTATACATGTGAACTTTTACACATTTGTGTACATTTTAAAAATTAGTATCAGTGGACCTGGTAGTACAAGCCCTTTGTGCAAAAGGTCCTTTTTTTGACCAAAATAATGGTTTTTCCTCTTCAAAACTTTTTTTAGAAACAAGCTTTTGTGTGTGTGTGTGTGTTAATTAGAATTAGAAAGTAAGGACAGTTTTTAAAAGGAAGGGACATTTTACCAATAATCCCTCTTCCAGAGGGTAAATTTTGTAAATTTTTATGGGTATTCTTCCAGGTATAAAGTTTTGTGGGTTTTTTTGTTTTCAGTACCAGCAGTTTGACTACATCCTAGGTATTGAAATAATAATAAGCAAGTCAATTTTCCTTTATTTTTCTTTCTCTTTTAGAGTCTTCGGGAAAATGTTTACCATTTGTTTAGGAAACTGGGAACAAATATTTAGTTAGATCACAAGAATAAGTAAACCCTGGGATCAGTCTTTGATCATTTAAAATATATCTGATGAGAATTTTTTTTTTCCGAATTTGCTTGTACAAAGTATAAAATCTGGAATAGTATTTGCATACTTTGGGGAAACGTACTTAAGAAAAAAGAGCAGGTACTTTTAGAAGCATAATGAAGTTGCCTTGATATCCAGGTACTTTTCAAAATGTTATGGTGTATGCATCTTTTTTCAGCAGGGGAGATGCTGTCTGTGGCTGAGCACTTCCTGGAGCAGCAGATGCACCCAACAGTGGTGATCAGTGCTTACCGCAGGGCTTTGGACGATATGATCAGCACCCTTAAGAAAATAAGGTATTGGAGGTGGGGACCAGAAATGGGTAGTGTCAACTATGGGAGGCCTGGAAAACTAATCTGTTCTTAGATGGTAAAGGAAGGCCGAGCACATCACCAGTAGTTTATACCCTGGTGGTATTTTGTGAGAAGGAGAAACAAAGAGGGGAGCAAAATGAAGGGAAGGGTAAGAGAAAAAAAATTTTTAGAGGGCTTCTCTGGTGGCGCAGTGGTTGAGAATCTGCCTGCCAATGCAGGGGACACAGGTTCAAGCCCTGGTCTGGGAGGATCCCACATGCCACGGAGCAACTAGGCCCGTGAGCCACAACTACTGAGCCTGCGCGACTGGAGCCTGTGCTCTGCAACAAGAGAGGCCGCGATAGTGAGAGGCCAGCGCACTGCGATGAAGATTGGCCCCCGCTTGCCACAACTAGAGAAAGCCCTCGCACAGAAACGAAGACCCAACACAGCCAAAAATAAATAAATAAATAAATAAAAATTTAAAATAATACAGACATACACTTTATTTTAAAAAAAAAGTTTTTAGAAAATGGCAAAGGATACAAAGCAGACAAATAAAAGAAGCTAGGTTTAATTCTTCAAAATATATTTTGGTTATATGCAGTCTGCTAGTTTCCATGTTAGGCACTGCTATGGGAAATGTGTAGTAAGTGAAATAGAGCTACCCACCAAAGTTTTAGATTCTAGTGGGAGAAATAAGTTAAGGAGTTAGATAACTAATTATTCAGGGGTTAAAATACCCTACCATCGTGTATGATTATAACTAATTCAGTCAGTACTCTCTCTAAAGTGCTGTGGAGGATGGTAGCCAGTGGTTTTCATTAAAATCAAAAGGACTGGTACTGAAAATGCTATTTGAATCCTCTCTAGTTATCAAAGAGCTTGCTGTTAGTCTATGTTTGCTGAGTGCTATAAGGTAATAAAAGGAATATAGGAATGTGTGACTTCTACTTGAGGAAATGTCAGTTAAGTAAGAACATGATACAGAATGCAAAATTTCTTTGATTAAAAAAGTTGTTTAAAAAATAAAACCTGGGACTTACCTGGTTGCACAGTGGTTAAGAATCCGCCTGCCAATGCAGGGGATACGGGTTCGAGCCCTGGTCCGGGAAGATTCCACATGCCATGGAGCAACTAAGCCCATGAACCACAACTACTGAGCCTGCTCTCTGGAGCCCGCGAGCCACAGCTACTGAAGCCTACGCACCTAGAGCCTTGGTGCTCCGCAACAAGGGACGCTACCACAGTGAGAAACCCGCACACCACAAGTAGAGAAAGCCCACGTGCAGCAACGAAGACCCAGCGCAGCCAAAAATAAATCAGTTATTTAAATAAATTTATTTTTAATTAATTAATTAAAACCTATAATTTTCTACTCATATCCTTAGGTTGTCGGGTACACAAGTACCTAGCAATTTGGTGAGCTTTGTATTGTACTTCCTGCTGTTAAGAAACAAAGTATATGATAATATCTGTCTAGCACTCTTACAGAAGGAGGTGCTTGATTTAAAACATTTTTATGAAGTAAGCTTTGTAAGAATGTAGAGTACACAAAGGATTTACTGAATATTTGGAGCTGAATCATTAATGTTTTTCTTTTTATCAAGCAATAACTGCCTGTATATCTTAGATAATATTTTTGGAGCTATTGCTTTTTCCCTAAAATACATAATTCAGCAACTATTTAATGATTGCTTATTGTGTGTCTTACTGTGTTAATAAAAGGGATTTCAGCAGTATGAAAATTTGGGCAAGATGGTATCCAAGGTCTCTTACAACTTATGATTCTAGATAGTCTTGCCACGTACAAATTTGTAATTTCGTTAGAGGAGACTAAACACGTAAAAACACTGTGGCGCACCATGTATTATGATGCTAGGTAAAATAGAATCAGGTGTCCAAATGGATAGCACAGACTGATGGTGATTCTCCAGAGGAGCTCTCAGAATTTGTTAGTTATAGGATGAGGTTTCAAAGGTAAAATGTGTCTTGACCCAAGTTGTGAAAGTAATAGAGTTTATTTGGTTGGAGCAGAAGGTAAAGAAATTATCTTACTGTAAACTCTGTAAGTGTGGAGAGTTGTCAGACATGAGAGCAGATTACTCAGGGATTTGAGACACCTTTCAGGGATGGGTTAATTGTAATTTTGCTAAAAGGCAGAGGGTGGACAAAGTTACTTCTTGATAACACTGAGTTTCCTACAAAGGAACAGATTCCCCTTGTTCTGCCTGTTGGCCCACTATTACAGTCATCAAGATATAGATGAGGACTTCCTTAAACATCCAGGATCCCACTGAGCATATTATTCGTTTTTCTTTTCTCCAGTACCCCTGTTGACACCAGTAACCGAGATGCCATGCTGAACATCATCAACAGCTCCATTACTACCAAAGTAATCAGTCGGTGGTCTTCTTTGGCTTGCAACATTGCCCTGGATGCTGTCAAAACTGTACAGTTTGAGGAGAACGGTCGGAAGGAGATTGACATCAAGAAATACGCAAAGGTAGAAAAGGTAAACTCTTTGAATGTGTACTTTGGAGACAAATTATTTGGTAGCATGAGTCATCACACTTGTGGAGGAAATAAGTTTAAATCAGAGCAAGATATTTTTATTATTAGAACCAGGAAGAAGAGTATTTGCTACCTGGAAAACAAAAACTTGAAAAAGAGGGTGCCAAAGAGGTATCTGAAATAATTCTGTTAGCTTCACTGCTGTCCCTACACAAGGTCTACAGGGGCAAGAGAAAGGCTTATTTTTGTGTCTGTATTTGTGCATTTGCATACATATCAGCCACTGGGTCAGGAAATAAACAAAGGCTCTACAGCATAGCGCTAATAAGCCCCAGAATGCTTTCTCCATCTTTATTAATTTAAGATTTTAAAGTAGCATTAATATCTTGTGGCCAGTAGATGGAGCCCTATGTCTAAAATTCATGGAAATATCTTTCAGGAAGTAGAGATCTGCGTCCTTTTTTTTTTTTTAAGAAATATTGCGTGATTCTCATTCATTCATTCATTCGGCTGCGCCAGGTGTTAGTTGCGGCACACGGGATCCTCATTGCAGCATGAAGGATCTTTTAGTTGCCACATGCGGGATCTAGTTCCCTGACCAGGGATCAAACCCAGGCCCCCTGCATTGGGAGTGCGGAGTCTTACCCACTGGACCACCAGGGAAGTCCCTGTGCCCCTTTAAATCTTTGTCAATCACTGAATTTCTGTCTCAGCCAACCTTCAAATTGTGTATCATGGTCTAAGATTGATGTGCTTCCTAGAGAGAAAGAAGTGTGATTGCAACTGTAGTTGTTTTAGAGGTTCATGGAAAAAAGATACTTTAAAAATCTGAAATGGTGGTCATTTGGGAAAGATGAATGTCTGGGCAGGGAGTTGAGAAATTATCTCCTGGTTGTGGATTGAAGTGGTTCTTTTGCTCAGATACCTGGCGGCATCATTGAAGACTCGTGTGTGCTACGTGGAGTCATGATTAACAAGGATGTGACCCATCCGCGGATGCGGCGCTATATCAAGAACCCTCGCATCGTGCTGCTGGATTCTTCTCTGGAATACAAGAAAGGAGAAAGCCAGGTAATGTCCCTGGCCCTATTCCTTAAATTTGATGTAAGAATCTGTTAATATGGACAAGGGAAATAAAAAGTGTTTGTTACATGCCTACTCTGTGACCTTTACAAGTAATCTCTGATTCTTACAACTACTCTTTACAGCAGATGATACTGACTTCCATTTTACAGATGAGGGATCTACACCTCAGAGAAGTTAGGTTAATTGCTTGAGGAACACAGCTGGTATTGGCGAAATCAGAATTTGAGCCCAGCTCTGTTTGGCTTCAATTCCACACTATCATGCCACCTTTCCTAATGCATCAGTAGAACATAGAGTAGGAGTTAATTGAGCTTTGAAGTGCCAAAGAATTTCCAGAGGGCAGGAAGCTCACAAGGCTCCATCACCCTTGGATAAAACAAAGTAATTGAAGCTTATCAAACAGTGGTTGGGAACAAGAATCGATTCATTAGTGAGAAGAATTAAGACCCTGAGTTACCATGCACACTGACAGGTCAGAAGAAACATTGAACTAAGTGGCTAGAGACCTTAGCCAAACTCCACTAATTGCATTGTGACTTTGCATTCCAGTTGCTTTATAATTAAATGGGGTTAAACTAGATGACTGCTGGAGCTAAAGTGGCTTATAGAGGTGTTGGGTCGTGGCTTATTCTAACTCATGCTTTCTGGGATACATGATAGTGCTGGATGGAGGGAGTATAGTAGTTAGGATGACCCTAAAGAGGTTCACCAATCCAAAATTTTTAATTCAGAGTGACTTTTCTTCACCACATAGACTGACATTGAGATCACACGAGAGGAAGACTTCACCCGAATCCTCCAAATGGAAGAAGAGTATATTCAGCAGCTCTGTGAGGACATTATCCATCTGAAGCCAGACGTGGTCATCACAGAAAAGGGCATCTCAGGTAGGACTACATTCATTTTTCCAGACTATTGTTGTGGTAGAAGAGGGTCGGTGATTTTTTTCCTCGCATGTTGTCATACACTGAACATAATTAACATGTGATGGTTAGGGTATGTGGAGGATAAAACCTGTTCAGAACCCAGGGTTTCTGGTTTCCAGCTTGACACCTCTATTCTTGCAGATTTAGCTCAGCACTACCTCATGCGGGCCAATATCACAGCCATCCGCAGAGTCCGGAAGACAGACAATAATCGCATTGCTAGGTGAGTAGGCCAGGTAAAAATAAGATTCTCCTTCCCATGTGTTTTTATTTTGTAGCTTCATAATGTAGTCATCCTTATCTGAAAAAGTTTAGCATAGGATAAAGCTAGCCAAATTATTTACAGATGGAAATAACCTGGGTTTAGCCATCTGCCCTCTTCAGAAGTCCTCTGTCTAGAGACTTCCTGGTGGTCTAGTGGCTAGGACTCCGTGCTCCCAATGCAGGGGGCCTGGGTTCGATCCCTGGTCAGGGAACTAGATCCCACATGCCACAACTAAAGTTCCTGCATGCTGCAACTAAGACCCAGCGCAGCCAAGTAAGTAAATAAATATTTGAAGAAGAAGAAGTCCTCTATCTAGAGTAACAGTTATCTGCTGCCTGAGACTCTACTGCTCCTAACCAGTAGTGAACAGCTTATGCTTAGACATCTATGATCACTACCTTGGTATAGGGGTCCATTTCAGATCAGTCTGTTTTAACTAGCTCAGAATATAGCAGATCCAACAATTATCTTGATTGGATCCTCAGCTGCTGTTAATGCAACCTTAGATTGCACTCACTACTTCAGCATGAATATGTAGGCTCAGATACCATCTATTTTTAAGAGTAATTTTTTTTTTAAAGGTGAGTCTATTCTACATCACATAATATGCCATAGATCCAAATCCAATTTTATACTTAAAACGCTTGCTCTGAAATGGCTCGGCATACATACATATACATAGTTGACTCTACATGCCCATGAGTGGGGAAAAAGTGACAAATAAAAAATTAGCCCTACATTCATTAAAATGGGGTGAGACATATACTTATGTACTTAATCACCTTATTTCTTGCTTGACCTTTACATTGTCTTTAGTACAGTCCTGTTATTGACCTTGAGATCTAACTAGGCATTATAGGATGAGTTCTATCTAGAAATGACCATTATGTGTTATACACATGGTCAGATATGCATAAGGATTCATTTGTCCAAATTTTAGGGTCCACGAAGTATATTTTGAATTAACCTGTATCTCGTTACAGTAGTTGCCTTAGGTATGCACACTTTCACTTATAAAGCCACATTAGTTTAAGGAAACTTCACCTACATATTTGGAAATCTATTTCACCGGCAACCAAGACGTCTCGAGTTAGGTAGAAATGTTGTTAGCAGTCCACTTTGGCCCTTAACCCTTACACCCCACCGCAGACCCTAAGGACCAGGAAGATGAGTAAAAGTATGACATCATCTGGTCTTCTCTCTGTCCCCCTTCTCCCCATCTAATCAATAGAGCCTGTGGGGGCCGGATAGTCAGCCGACCAGAGGAACTGAGAGAAGAAGATGTTGGGACAGGGGCAGGCCTGTTGGAAATCAAGAAAATTGGAGATGAGTACTTTACATTCATCACTGAATGCAGAGACCCCAAGGCCTGCACCATTCTCCTCCGGGGGGCCAGCAAAGAGATTCTCTCGGTGAGTCAGCCTTGGAAGTGTGACTGAATGATCTAGGTCATTCCATTTCTTGAGAGTTTCCCAGAGGGCCTAAAATCATCCTGTTGCCCATTTATAGTTATTTAATTGCCATCTGAAGCCACAAATCTCTCTCTCCTTTTTTTTTTTTTAATATTTTTATTTTTAATCATGGTTTAAAATGTTTTTAATGTAAAATATATCATCTGAATCATTTTTAAGTGTATAGTTACAGCAGTTTTAAGTGTATTCATATTCACATGCAACAGATCTTCAGAACTTTTTTTATCTCAAAAAATTGAGACACTATACCCATTGAACAATGACTCATCATTTCCCCATCCACTAGTAACCACTGTTTCCTTGTTTTTTAAGTTGAAATTATAAATATTACTTTTTTTTTCCTTAGTGAGGTTAGGTAATTTACCAGAGGCATATAGCTAGTAAGTAGAGAGTTTACACTACACTGTGCAGCCTCCTGGAGTACACAGCTAGACAGGACAGAGTAGGGTTATGGGTCTGTCAAGCACAATGGACAAAAGTCTAACATCCCAGAGTGACACCACATTCCCCCTGGCCTTGTTGCAGTTGTAGTTAATGTGTTTTTCCAGAGTTAGTAGCATCTGCCCTGCCCAAAAGGTTTGAAGGACCTTTCTTAGTTTGCCCTCCTTGGTGGTTTACCGAACTTGGCAGTCAGGAAGTCGTTTGGTACTTCTGATCTGTCCTTGAGTCATCAAGCTTTGGCTTTATACTCTTTGTTTCCTTTCCCAAGGAAGTAGAACGCAACCTCCAGGATGCCATGCAGGTGTGCCGCAATGTTCTCCTGGACCCTCAGCTGGTGCCTGGGGGTGGGGCTTCTGAGATGGCTGTGGCTCATGCCTTGACAGAAAAATCCAAGGCCATGACTGGTGTGGAACAATGGCCATATCGGGCTGTTGCCCAAGCCCTAGAGGTCATCCCTCGTACCCTTATTCAAAACTGTGGGGCCAGCACCATCCGTCTACTTACCTCCCTTCGGGTGAGTTCCTTTCCATGCTCTTCTCTTGATGGGGTAGGAAAAGCTGTGTTTGGCCTAAGAGGGTAGTTCATGTCTGTCTTTCCAGGTTCTCCTGGTAGCTTGTTCCCTTAAAATCTCTTCTCTTTCTTAATTTTTGATTTGTTTGTTGTCGTTGCCATTTCCTCTTATCCCTACCTTATCAATGCAGTGTATTTGATTTTTATGTAATGGTCTCTGTCAGCTTACTTGTTCCTAGTATTTTCCCCTTTAATTATTTATGCTTGTTCCAACTATAGGCCAAGCACACCCAGGAGAATTGTGAGACCTGGGGCGTAAATGGTGAGACAGGTACTTTGGTGGACATGAAAGAACTGGGCATCTGGGAACCATTGGCTGTAAAGCTGCAAACGTATAAGACAGCAGTGGAGGTGAGGCACTCTAAGACATATGCTGTGCTGTTTATTTCCAGATAACCAGAAAACAGTGTGTTTGGTCCAGTCTTGAGGAGGGGGAGATAGAAGGCAGAGTATTCCCCAAAAGATCTCCCAAGGAATTCCATCCCCCTACTTATATTTAGCTCATTTAAAAAGCAAGGTAGGGGGACTTCCCTGGTGCAGTGGGTAAGACTCTGTGCTGTCAGTGCAGGGGGCTCGGGTTCGATCCCTGGTCGGGAAACTAGGTCCCGCGTGCATGCCGCAACTAAGAGTTCGCATGCTACAACTAAGAAGTTCACATGCTGCAACTAAGAAGTCCACATGCCACAACTAAGAAGGTCCCGCATGCCGCAACTAAGACCCGGTGCAGCCAAAAATAAATAAATAAATATTTTTAATTTAAAAAAAAAAGGTAGGGAATTCCCTGGCAGTCCATTGGTTAGGACTACATTCTCTCACTGCTGAGGGCCCGGGTTCAATCTCTGGTTGGGGAACTAAAATCCCACAAGCTGTGTAGCATGGCCAAAAGAAAAAGAAAAAAAAAAAAAAAGGCAAGGTAACGTAGCACAGGCTGCATCCCTTGCTTACAGAGAACTGCATTTTACATTCAAGACTCTGAAAGGGTAGATTTCAGATAAAATGGTAATTATATAGGAGGAGCTAGGTGATACGTCTAAAAGAAAACAAGTGTCCTTCCCTTCTTTGCTAACCTCTTTGGGGCTGTGGTTTTTCTCCTAGACGGCAGTTCTACTGCTGCGGATTGATGACATCGTATCAGGCCACAAAAAAAAGGGTGATGACCAGAGCCAGCAAGGCGGGGCTCCTGATGCTGGCCAGGAGTGAGCGGTGGGCAAGGCGACCTCAACGCACAGAGCCAACAGTCTCCCCCTTCCCTGAGCCAGACTGCCAGGGACACTGTGGATGTCTTTGTTTGGAAGGGATCGGGTTGAGGGGCAGCCCCAGTCCCTTTCTGTCCCAGCTCAGTTTGCAAAAGGCACTGACATGTAATTCTTCTCTATTGTAAGCTTTCCATTTAGTTTGCTTCCGATGATTAAATCTAAGTCATTTGAGATGGTGGTTATTTGTTTTTCAACCTTGGGTCATATCTCTGCCTCCTGGCAAGGAGGGAGGAGGCAGAAAACCTTACTGGGAAGAGAGATGGGAATGAGGTCATTCAGTATCTTTGCCTCCTTGAGAGGGTATTCTTCAGACTTCTCAGTAGATGCTGGTTGGGAAGGCTCTTGGAGTTCAAAGCATGATATTGCAAAGCTTAAAAACATACCACCTTGCATTCACCACTCAACAGGAAGAACCTGCCCAAACCATGGGTGTTCCTTGCATGTGGTTGTATGTAGAGCAACACCCAGTACATGCTAGGGCTCAGGCACTTATCCTAAAGAACATAGAGCATCTGTTTCTGTACTGTATTCCGTAACTTTTCAGAATCCTTCCTATCATACCTAGAATTCTTTTTCTCTGCCCTCTCCCAGTGTTCTTGATTCCAGTCTATTTTGGCTTGCTGGCTTATTTTCTTGGCATGCTTGTGTCACAGTAGGACCTCTGCTTTCCCTGTAAGCAGAAACAAAAGATGTAAGTCCCATTTTGTGCTTTGTTTTTATCAAGGCAAAAAAAAAATCTTGTAGTGGCCCTGAGACGCTGGAAGCTAGGTGGGGCTAGCATTTGATTTTTTCAGAGTCCTTCCTCTGGGCCTTCCACTGTCCCCTTTGTCCTCATGACTCATGCAATCAGACTGTGTCTCCTCCCTGACCACGGGACTTAGTGTTACTAAGTTGAATACTAGGTAGAATAATAATAGCTAGCACACATTGCCTATTGTATAATAGATATGTTCTGTTCACTTTGCATATCCTCAAAAGGACCCTATAAGATAGGTAATAACCCCATTTTATGATGGGGAATCCAAAGCATAAAGTAGCTTGTCCAAGGGTCCCAAAGCTGATAAATGGCAGACCTAGAATTCCTGTGTAGGCAGTCTGGCTCTATAAGTGCATTTACAGCTGGCTATGCTGCCTGAACAGAGGTGTGCTGTGGAAAAGGGCCGCTGGAGACTCTGCGCTGTTCATGCCTAGTATTCAGCTTCCTGCTTAACCCAGTCTAAAGTCTTCAGCTTGGGACTTCCCTGGTGGCACAGTGGTTAAGAGTCCACCTGCCAGTGCAGGGGACACGGGTTGTGCGCCACAACTACTGAGCCTGCGTTCTAGAGCCACAAGCCACAACTGCTGAGCCCGTGTGCCACACTACTGAAGCCCATGTGCGTAGAACCCGTGCTCCACAATAAGAGAAGCCACCACAATGGGAAGCCCGTGCTCGCTGCAACTAGAGGAAGCCCTCACACGGTAACGAAGACCCAACGTGGCCAAAAATAAAATTAAAAAAAAAAATGAAGTCTTCAGCTTTTTCTCTTCAATGAGGCTCTGAGATAAGCCTACCTATCTTTTGCTGAAATCCCTGTGTCTTTACTTGCAGTGTTAATTCCCTCAGAGCTTTAAGACCTTAAAGAAAGATGAGTTAATTCTCAAGTAAATAAAAAGATCTTGAAGAAGTAGTGCTTGGAAGATCTGAGAAGTTATGGAGGGCGGAATTGCCTCCCATTTGTTCCTTAACACCTTTCTGGGTCCATTCTGGTTTCAGCTGTAATGGTTAAGCACTTGGATAATTGTACATAGTAGTCTTCCCTGCTGTCATCAGTGCCTCTTTCTTCTTTAAGACTTACAATGTCTCCTGAACCTATGAAAATTCCTTCTGGCATGTTGGATCAATCTGTACTCTTCAGTCTAACTTTCAAAGCCCCTTTGTGCTGTTCAAAGCCTAAATTTAACAGTGATTAAAGGCTACCCAAGCCACTTTGTTGCCTGCATGAACTCTAAGTGATTCCATGAACACAACTTTGCTGCCACCTTGACTTTGTCATGGTTCTTCCCTGTCAAATTCCTGGATTCAACTAAGTCCTATTCCACACACCCGCCCCTAAAGTGGTGTATTGGGGGTGGTGGGGAGACTTGAATTCCTATTTACTGAAACCCTTTGAACTCAGCCAAGACTCTTGCTTATATCCTTGCTTGTCAAGTCCAGAGTTGATAACCTCAGAGGGTACAAGTACTTTTTTCCTCAGGAAAAGTGAAAGTTGTTTTTTTAAGTTTTATTGAAGTATAGTTGATTTACAATTTTTTTAAAGTTCCAAAGGAATATTTATTAAATACAGAAAAATAGAAATGATTTTCTAAAGAATCCAAAGCCCCTCTATCTGAATCCAACCACTGTTAATATTTTGTTATCTTTACTTCCAGTCTTATTTCTGTGCAACTTTATTTATTGAAAAAGAAAAAAGGAACAAAAAATAGGAACAGAAAAAGCTCAACACATATAGAACATTTTTTTCATCTGTTAGTTTCACTTAGCATTAGGGTCAGAGGCATTTTCTCATGGCATTATAACTTCTCTGTAAATGTTTTTTTTTTTAACGTCTTTATTGAAATATAATTGCTTTACAATGGTGTGTTAGTTTCTGCTTTATAACAAAGTGAATCAGCTATACATATACATATATCCCCATATCTCCTCCCTTTGCGTCTCCCTCCCACCCTCCCTGTCCCACCCCTCTAGGCGGTC
This sequence comes from Balaenoptera ricei, assembly GCF_028023285.1. Taxonomy (NCBI): domain Eukaryota; kingdom Metazoa; phylum Chordata; class Mammalia; order Artiodactyla; family Balaenopteridae; genus Balaenoptera; species Balaenoptera ricei. Next base: position 113,924,077 of record NC_082639.1, on the reverse strand, counting down.
ACAAAGCACCAAGCTGATCTGCCTGTGCTATGTGGCTGCTTCTGTTGTACAGCAAAGTGACATATCTTTTTCGTATTCTTTTCCATTCTGGTTTATCACAGGATAATGAATGTAGTTCCTTGTGCTATATACAGTAGGACCTTGTTTACCCATTCTGTATGTAATAGTATGCATATGCTAATCCCAAACTCCCAATCCTTCCCTCCCCGACCCCCACCCCTTACTAACAACCACAAGTCTGTTCTCTATGTCTGTGAGTCTGTTTCTGTTCCGTAGATATGTTCATTTGTGTTTTTTTTTTCTTTCTTTTTTGGCCACACCGCACAGCATGCGGGATCTTATTTCCCTGACCAGGGATCGAACCCGTGCCCCCTGCAGTGGAAGCACAGATTTTTAACCACTGGACTGCCAGGGAAGTCCTGTGTTGTATTTTAGATTCCACATGTAAGTGATATCATATGGTACTTGTCTTTTTCTGACTTACTTCGCTTAGTATGGTAATCTCTAGGTCCATCCATGTTGCTGCAAGTGGCACTATTTCATTCTTTTTTATGGGTAATATTCTTCATTTAGGTTGTTTCCATGTCTTGGCAATTGTAAATAGTGCTGCTATAGGGGGTGCATGTATCTTTTTAAATTATAGTTTTGTTTGGGTATATGTCCAGTAGTGGGATTGCTGGATCACATGGCAACTCTATTTTTAGTTTTTTGAGGAACCTCCATACTGTTTCCCATAGTGGCTGCACCAATTTCTATTCCCACCAACAGTGTAAGAGGGTTCTCTTTTCTCCACCCCCTCTCCAACATTTATTATTTGTAGACTTTTTTTCTTTTTTCCTTTTTCTTTTTTCTAGCCTCACTGCGATATGCAGGATCTTAGTTCCCCAACCAGGGATCGAACCTGTGCTGCCTGCAGTGGAAGCACGGAGTCTTAATCACTGGACCACCAGGAAAGTGCCCTTGTAAACTTTTTAATGATGGCCATTCTGACTGGTGTGAGGTGGTACCTCATTGTAGGTTTTTCTTTATGTATAGTTAATTTTTATTGCAGTTTGGTTGATTTACTGTAGTTTTGATTTGCATTTCTTTAATAATTAGTGATGATGAGCATCTTTTCATCTGCCTATTGGCCATCTGTATGTCTTCTTTGGAGAAATGTCTATTTAGGTCTTCTGCCCATTTTTCAATTGGTTTGTTTTTTTTGTTATGGACTTGTATGAGCTGTTTGTATATTTTAGAAATTAATCCCTTGTTGGTTGCATCATTTGCAGATATTTTCCCCCAGTACATAGGTTGTCTTTTCGTTTTGTTTATGGTTTCCTTTGTACAGAAGCTTGTAAGTTTGATTAGGTCCCATTTGTTTATTTTTGCTTTTATTTCTATTGCCTTGGGAGACTGACCTAAGAAAACATTGGTACAATTTATGTCAGAGAATGTTTTGCCTATGTTCTCTTCTAGGAGTTTTATTTATGGTGTCATGACTTATATTTAAGTCTTAAGCCATTTTGAGGTTTTTTTTGAGTATGGTGTGAGGGTGTGTTCTAACTTCATTGATTTACACGTGGCTATCTAACTTTTCCAGTACCACTTGCTGAAGATACTGTGTTTTCCCCATTGTATGTTCTTGCCTCCTTTGTCAAAGATTAATTATCTATAGGTGTGTGGGTTTATTTCTGGGCTCTCTATTCTGTTCCATTGATCCATATATCTGTTTTTGTGCCAATACCATGCTGTTTTCTTTTTTTTTTTTTTTAATTTTTTGGCCATACTGCACAGCTTGTGGGATCTTAGTTCCCCAACCAGGGACTGAACCCCCGCCCCCTGCAGTGGAAGCATGGAGTCTTAACCACTGGACTGCCAGGGAAGTCCAATACCACACTGTTTTGATTACTGTAGCTTTGTAGTATTGTCTGAAGTCTGGGAGGGCTATGCCTGCTCCTTTGTTCTTTTTCCTAAGGATTGCTTTGGCAATTCTGGGTCTTTTATGGTTCCATATACATTTTAGGATTATTTGTTCTAGTTCTGTGGAAAATGTCATGGGTAATTTGATAGGGATTGCATTAAATCTGTAGATTGCTTTGGGTAGTAAGGCCAGAAAAATGAAAGTTTTTAAGGAAACTTGAGTTTATCCTAGAGTAGCCATTTGGGGGAAAAAATGAAATTGGATCCTTTCTTCATTTATTACAGCAAAATTAATTCCAGGCAACTGAAAGATTTAAATATAAGAGTACTAGAAGAAGACACGAGATTTAAAAATATACTTACCAGGGGAATTCCCTGGCGATCCAGTGGTTAGGACTCTGCGCTTTCACTACCAAGGATGCGGGTTCCATCCCTGGTCAGGGAACTAAGATCCTGCAAGTTGCACAGTGTGGATGTAAGTAAGTAAGTAAATAAATAAATAAATACTTATCAGAGTGGGGAAAAATAATAAATGTAACTACATAGAATATTTGCATGGCAGAAAAAGAACAAATGGGAGAGGGAGGATGATGTTTGCAACAGTACAAGAGTTGATTTCCTTGAACTTTTAGAACTTGACCATTAAGAAGATAGGGCCTCAGAAAAATAGGCAAAGGGTATAAATAGCTCCAGAGAAGCAAAAAATAAATGACTAATAAAACATGAAGAGATGTTTAACCTTATTCATAGGGAAATGCAAGTTAAGTTTGGTAAGCACTTGCCAGGGTGTGGGGGAAGTGGGCTCTCAAACATGGTGTGAGTGTCAATTGATGAACCTCATAGAGGGCAACTTGACTGGGCAATTCTACTCCTGGGTATTTATCCTATAGATTTGGTTACAAATATGTATGAAATGCTTTTCATACAGGGATATTCCTTTCAGTGTTGTTTGCCGTGGCAAAATGTTGGACACTATCAAGGTTGTGGCTAAATATACCCATGGAACGTCCCCCCTGCAATGAGAGACTGGAGAATGAGACAATTCCAAGTGCATTGATACAGAACATTGCTCAATATATAAGTGAAAAAACAAACTGCAGAACAGTGGATTCCATTGTATCTTATTATACATATGTATATGTGTATATATATGTATATGTATATATGTATTATCAAGTGTGCACACACACACACACACACACACACACACTTGAGGGACTTCCCTGGCAGTCCAGTGGTTAAGACCGCACTTCCACTGCAGGGGACATGGGTTCAATCCCTGGTTGGGGAACTAAGATCCCACATGCCACATGACATGGCCAAGAAAACAAAACAAAACATACACTTGAGCATGCATAGAATATTTTATGAAGGACACATGAGAAACTGATAATAGTGGTTGTCTCAAGGAAGGACCCAGGTTGCTGGGGAATAGGGATGGTACCCTTTGGTACCTTATGAATATTGTACTGTATGCATTTTTTATTAGCCAAAATGATTTTAGGATTAAGCAAAACAAACAAACAAACAAAAAAGCAAAACAAAACAAGAAAGGACTTCCCAGGTGGCGCAGTGGTTAAGAATCCGCCTGCCAATACAGGGGACACGGGTTCGATCCCTGGTCCGGGAAGATCCCACATGCCGCAGAACAACTAAGCCTGTGTGCCACAACTACTGAGCCCACGTGCTGCAACTACTGAAGCCTGTGCGCTCTAGGGCCCACGCGTCGCAATGAAGCCCATGCGCCTAGAGCCCGTGCTCCACAACAAGAGAAGCCACAGCAGTGAGAAGCCCGTGCACCGCAACGAAGATTAGCCCCCACTTGCCGCAACTAGAGAAAGACCGCGCGCAGCAACAAAGACCCAACACAGCCAAAAAATAAATAAAATTTAAAAATTAAAGAAAAAAAACAAGAAAAATAAAAAGTGCATTCATTCAGCCAGACATGAACTCCCTCCTATGACAGTTATGTATCACTTTCATGTCCTGTTTTCTGAGGTTTCTTTTCTCCACAATAAAATTGTGTGCTCTTCCAGGACAAGAACCTGCATAGCTGGGGGCTCAATAAATATTAAAAATTGACAAAAAGAACCCTCTGAGGTGTGCTATCTCTCCCATCGAATTCCTTCAAATTCTTCTCTGTGCCTTCCCTGCCACAGAGTCATTCTATAGATTATATTTGGATGTTGAATCCAGACATCATGCCTGCTTATAGGTAACTTTAGCGGGACCAGTTGGGTAGGAGAGGTTGGGAGTATGTCTGCAGATCTAGCCTGGGATGACTTGCTTGCCAGGTCAGCTGGGGATGACGAACTCCTAACCTTTCTGATTCTATTCTCACTCACAAATCTGGGTTAAGGGAGGCGGTCTCTTTAAGAACTGCTGTGATGGTCCCGCCCTTTAAAGAGATCAGCTGAATCTGTGAGTCACATGATTTCAGCGTCTCTTCCGCCCTCTGAAGTCGGGACTGCCTGAGAAGCTATGAGGAGTCTCGTGCTCCTCCTGAGTCTACTTCTGACAGCAGCTCCGTTTGGCCTTCTGGGGGAGGAGACCCGCCAGGTGAGGGGCTAGAGCAATAGGTGTTTCAGGATATGCTACCTTGAAGGGTGGTTGGAATCTAGGGCAAACAATTGGTGGGGGTGGAGCATGCTTGCATTGACAAAAGAGTTTTTCAAACTGGGGGTCGGAGCAGCCGTGGGTCACGGGACAGGATTGGGGAGTAGGGTGGATGTGAGGGCTTCCTGTGTTCCGGTGAAACCTGGACCTTGACTTAGCCCTGAGTGAGCCAGGTCCAAGCAAGTGTTGGATTTTTTTCTTCCTCTCAGCCCTGTGCCCTGATCTCTCCACCAGGGTCAAGGCAGTTCTGGCTCTACCCACCTCTCCTCCACCCCACCTCTGCCCCTTACAACAAGGTTCTGTTAGCTCCCACAAGCATTCCTCTTGCCTAGGCCCCCAAGGTCCCACCCTTTCCCCATCATTTTCCAAGGTCCCTCTCCTTATCCCCAAACTTCTTTGCCCTGTGTCTCTTCCTGATCCTGTTCGCTTGACCCTCCACTGCTCCATGTTCCAGGTGTCTCTGAAGGTCATCTCTGACTGGCTGGACCCTTCCCAGAACCTGCTTCATATCCAGGCAGTGGGTGCCACTTCCACCCTGCACTATGTGTGGAGCAGCCTGGGACCTCCAGCCGTGCTGCTGGTGGCCACCAACACCCCCAACAGCACCCTGAGTGTCAACTGGAGCCTCCTGATTTCCTCTGAGCCTGACGGGGGCCTCATGGTGCTCCCCAAGGAGAGCATCCAATTTTCTTCTGCCCTCGTCTTTACCAGGGTAAGGAGGTTGGGGGAGAACCAAGGGGAAGAGTGCAGAGGAGAGGGTTCATTCGAGTTAGAGGGAGAAACTGAAGACTGGGGGTAGGTGAAGTAGAGTCAGGTATGAGAGCCTGGGGTGGGGCCAGTGAACGGGGGGTAGTGGTGATTCAGGAGAAAGCTGGACTCAGGCAAGCCTAGTCCCTCCCCACCCCCACCCGCCAGCTGTTTGAGTTTGACAGCACCAACACATCCGATGCGGCTGCCAAGCCTCCAGGAAAATCATATCCCCCATACTCCTTGGCTGATTTCTCCTGGGACAACATCACTGACTCATTGGATCCTGCCAGCCTGCGCGCCACATTTCGAGGCCACCCCATTCACGACCCCACTGGGGCTTTTGCCAATGGCAGCCTGGCCTTCAGGGTAAGGGTATGGGGAATCAGAACTCAAAAGGCTGGTTTACGAGGGTGGGAGTTAATGATGGGGGTCGCCTTCACACACAGGCATCCACCTGCTTCCCACACCTCCCATGCCTCTTCCATCCTAGGTTCAGGCCTTCTCCAGATCTGGCCGACCAGCCCAACCCCCTCGCCTCCTGCACACAGCGGACACCTGCCAGCTAGAGGTGGACCTGGTTGGGGTCTCTCCCCGGGGAAACCGCTCCTTGTTTGGGCTGGAGGTAGCCACATTGGGCCATGGCCCTGACTGCCCCTCAGTGCACGAGCAGCGCTCCATCGATGATGAATATGCACCTGCTGTCTTCCAGGTCAGGCTTCCAGCAGAGAAGCAGATGGGTGTGGGGTGAAGGGGGACCCCATTAGGACCTCAGAGAATCCATTCAACCATTTACCATTTAGCAACACTTTATTCAGCTCCTTTAAGTGCTGGGCACTGTGCTAATGAATTTAGCCCAGTCTCTGCTCTCAGTGGAGAAGCCAGAGGGAAGGCGGTGCAGTGTGACTAGTGCTCTGACAGATGGGATTTGCAAGGGCCCGGGGGCCCAAAGGAGGGAGCTGAGTGCAAGCTTGCTGAGTGTTGAGGCTGGAAAAGGACCCAGTGCCATCCAGTCCAGCTCCCCTTTCTACAGAGGAGAGATTGATGCAAACAGCCTGTTAGTTCTAGAACCAGGCCTAGGATTCAGGACAACTCGTGACAGACAGAGGCTGGGAAAGGGTGGGGGAACAGAAAAGTTGGGCACCACTGGTCCTCCTCATCCTGCCTGTTTGCCTTTCTCCCCAGTTGGACCAGCTGCTATGGGGCTCCCTCCCATCAGGCTTCATGCAGTGGCGACCAGTGGCTTTCTCCCAGAAGCAGGGGGGCCGGGAATCAGCCATGCCCTGCCAAGCTTCCCCTCTTTACCCCACCTTGGCATACCTTCTCCCCCAGTCACCCATTGTCCGAGCCTTCTTTGGGTCCCAGAACAACTTCTGTGCCTTCAATCTGACATTTGGGGCTTCCACAGGCCCTGGCTACTGGGACCAACACTACCTCAGCTGGTGAGAGTCAGGGCCTGGGCCAGGGGTTTGGGAGGTCGAAGTGGAGGAGGGTTGGGCCTCTCGGCCTTCCCTCCTAAGCCTGCTCACCTTTCTTTCTCACTGTGCTTGCTCTAGGTCCATGCTCCTGGGTGTGGGCACCCCTCCAGTAGATGCCTTGTCCTCGCTAGTCCTAGGCATCGTGGCAGTGGCCCTGGGTGCTCCAGCGCTCATGCTGCTGGCAGGAGGCGTGTTTCTGCTGCTGGGCCGCAAGTGGTACTCAGAATACCAGCCTATAAATTGAGGCCTGCTCTCTAGAGGGAAGGACATTACTGGACCTGCCTTGCTGGTCTGCAGGTTTGAGGGTCAGTATTACCAGCCAGCTGCTCCCTTTTCCCATCTTGCTTTTCTGCAGAACCTCAGAGACCAGCCTCAACTTCCTGCGGACCCAGGTGGGGCTTCCTTCAAACTTTGAGGAGGCACCAGGGACAGAGTGATTGCTAGAGGGAGGGTCCCCTCGGCGTTGCCTCCCCGCCCCTCCACCCCCCATTTCCCTTGAATGGGACTCACAGGCCTAAATGAGAGGCCTTCTGACTTGTCTGCTACCCTGGAGGGCATGAAATAGACTAAGTTTTTCCCCAGGGCTTGTCTCTCAGTGTGTGAGTGTTGCTGGGTCTGGTTCCAGGGAATGAGAGGGCTGGAGGTGGGCATGGAAGGCAATTTCTTGTTTGCAGCACCATTTCTTCCCCAGGCCCAGTTCTCTCCCTTGCCATGGGACCAGGCTCCTGCCAGCCACTCTTCAGCATGCGGAGCTGGGAGGTCTCTGGTGCAGTCTGAATCCAACAAGGAAGGGACACCTGAGACGAGGGCGCACACACGAAGGAAGAGCCAAGGAAGACAGTGGTAGTTGTTTATTGTTACACACACATTCATATGGGGTTAACATCAACCACTATGTCTTCCAACCACTCCCAGCCACCACAGGTATGGGTGCACGCGTGCACACACACACACACACGCCCACACACTCACACACACACACGCCCACACACACACACACACACACGCCCACACACTCACACACACACACATGCCTCTTGGGAGGCAGGTTTCCCTGTCTGCTCCTCTTCCCATGAGAGAGGTATGACTTCTGGGCAGTGTGGAGGTGCAAGGTTACAGGGACCTAAAGGGTTGGAAGGGAGGAGGCAGCCACACTGGATTGGGACAGCTGTAATTGACTTGACTGAGGCTCAAGAGCCCATATGGCCAGTCATGGAGGGTCCTGAACCCAGGTCCCCAGGAAGGTTTTCACCAAACGTGAACATCCTATTTGATCTGATGCCCAGCCATTACCTTTAGGCATGGGCAAGGTTTCTAGTCTCTTTGAGGCCCTCTGCTTAGACACCCAGCACAGAAATGGTCAGAGTTTTGGCTGTGGCTCTGCTGGCTGCCTCACAGGAGGCTGGGCAGTGGAGCAGAGTCCAGCCATTGTGGCCCCTAGTGGCAGTGGTGGGAGGCTGCTCAGGAAGGAACCATGCCTCTGCTCCCGGTCCTGTGCCCTCAGCATCCTTAAGGAACATGGCTGTCCACCTCTTTCCCTGAAAGAATGTCTGAGTCCCTCCCGCCTAATTGTTCCAGGCTCCAAAGGTGAAGGGGAGTGCCCCAACTCGGAGAGCAGGGGACAGTCCAGGCTCTGATTGGATGGTACCCCTGTCGGGGCAGTAGGTGGGTTCATCCCACCCAGGTACCAGGGCTGGGAGCAAAGGGGTGGGGCGGCTTAGCCCCAGGAGCGAGGCCTGTGGTCTGAGGCGGAGCGGGCGTGGTCAGGGTAGTCCAGGCGGCTCTCGGAGGCAGTGAGCATGCGTTCGGGCTCCACCACGAACATATAGTAGAGGTTCCACACCAGCATGGACAGCAGGGGCAGGAATGTCAGGCCGTAGCCAAAGCCTCGGAAGGAGCGGCCCACGGCAAAGGTCAGCCAGTATATCAGCCTGGGAAGCAAGAAAAGATCGGGCTTTCCTTGAGGGGAGTACATGAGCTAACTGGCAACAGGCTGATGATGGGGAGAATACAAAGTGAAGGCAGCAGATGGGTGTTGGTCAGCACAACTGATACCTCTAAAGACAGCCAGTGTTTATGTACTTACCATGTGCCAGGCATGGTACCAATTATTTTAGGGGCACTGTTTAATTTAATTTAGACCCCCACATCTCTATGAAGTGTGTATATTATTCACCTCCCTCTTTGTTTACTTTTCAAATTTTAATTAAAAAATTTTGAGTAGGCAGTATACATTTACATGGTTCAAAATTCAAAGGTACCAGTGAGTATAGTAAAATGTGTTCCTTTACTGATTCCCAGACACCCTATTCTCGTCCTTCACCTTCTCCCCTCTGTTCCACTCCCACCCCAGACATCTAATATTATGGTTTCTTGTACATCGTGATGTTTTCTGTACATAAGAGCGAAAAGATTTATGTTTTCCTTTTCCCTTTTTTTTTGGAAGTTTGGTAGCATACTAAATATAGAGATTGTTCTGCACATTGATTTTTTTCCCCTCATTTAATGTATCTTGGAGATTGTGTTATATTAGTATATAAACAGCTTCATTATTTCACAGCTGCAGTACATTCCATTGTATTTACTTCCCCTTTTGCAGATGAAGAAACTAAGATTCCAAAAGGGTTAAGTAAGACTGGTCCAAAGTCACACATTGGGGAAATAGTAAAACCATGGTTTGAACCCATGCCTGTTCATCACCCCGTCTCCTGCCATTTTAGAGGGGCTGAGGGAAAGAAGAGAGTAAGGAAACCAGCTTCAAGAGAGCTTGAAGCCCAGAGGGATGGACTAGGCACAACCAAATTTCCCCTCTTGGAAGATCCATTCAAAATACACACTCCTCAGTGGCGGGAGGGCAGCAGCTTCCCCTTAATATATGAAGGATCACTTATTACAAAATTGTGATGGCTCTATTTTTTTACCTGGGAAATGGAGGAAAGAGTAACTGCTGATTCTCTACTGCACCAGGAGGCAGCATAGCTTAATAATAATATAAAAGTTCACATTTAGTGAACACTTACCAAGTACTAGACTGTTGCAAGCACTCTATATGAATTAACTAACTTAATCTTCACAATAACTCCATTTTACAGATGATGAAACTGAGGCACAAAATACTTAAGTAACTTGCCCATGGTAGAGAAGAAGGACCCTGGATGAGAGAAGGAAGGGACCTGGGTTCTAGTCGTGCCTCTGCTGCTGACTGACCTATGCGACTCTTCTCCCCCAATCTGTAGTCACTTTCTCTCTGTAAAATGGGTAAGATGGACCAGACAATTGCTGGTCCTTTAGCTCCCTGATGATTCTTGGTGCTTAAACCAACTTCTGTCTGAGACCAGCATTCCCCGAGAGGGAGATGGGAGGTTGAGTTACATGAGCAGGAACATATTTATCTTGGGAAACATCTACTGGGAGAACTTGCAGGGCTGCATGATGGTCAGGAGGCTGGTGGGACAAATGACCACTAGACTACAGTCAGAAGTGACAGGAAGACAGATTTAAGCTAAATAAGAAGAATGCTTTAGCAGTTAAAGCTACCTGGAATGCTATATGGAAAATAACAAAAGGAAATGTATTAGGGGAAAAAATGGAAAGGCCTGCATTTGGCTTCAGAAATTCAAAGGTGCCTTCTGGGTTAACAGTAGTTCACATGAAAACACCCCTAAGGATTTCAGGTGCCTACAAATTCTAAATGAAAGCAGAGTAATGAGGCTGCCATGAGACCTATGTGGCCTTGGCTTGTATGAACAGGACAATACCCTTGACCAGCCCCCATCCCTCCCATTTGACAAGCAGGAGAATTTCCTGCCTCGAGGGAAGGACACAGGATAGTGAAGGGACCAGGGCCATTTAGCAAAGTAAACACTGGGGAAGCAGAGTGTTGGAGTGGGGGAATTGAGAGCTGTTGTCAAAGATCTGAATTTGTCTAGGCAACTACAGAGGTCAGAGTCAGGGCAGCAGTTTTTAGCACAATATAAAAAAGGACTTTCTAATAATTAGGACTTTTGAAAAATGAAACAAGACTGCCTTATAAAGAACTAAGCACTTGGTCACAGGGGCTGTTCAACCAATGTTCAGCCAATGGCCACCTGACCAGAGTGCCACAGAGGAGTGGCTGCGATGGGTGGGAGGTTGGTCTAGGTGACACCTGAAAGCCCTTCCAGTTCTAGGTTGATACATGTATCTTATGAAAGACATACGAGCTGATCACCTGCTACCAGGTGAGGTAAAGTGCAAGCAAGAAAGTGACTCAACTTTCTGGGGTGCACATTCGGGCTGATGCAGAGTCCAGAAAGCTCCCTGGCTCTCCAGACATTCAGATGCCTGGGTCTCTTGAGCACCAGCACCTCCCTATGCCCCACCCCTGGCCCCAACTCACCGGGAGATGGCAAAGAGACCAGTGAGCAGAGGCAGCAGTTTGAGGGTATCTTGGGGCAGGTAGGTGGAAAGCACGGCCAGGTTGAAGAAGTAGAGGATGAAGAGCTGGACCGACTGGGCCACATATCGCCGGTGGATCTCCACCTCCCGCCGTGGCTCCCCAAAGGGTCGCAGGGCAGAAAAGCACAACAGGCTCAGCCCGTACACCAGGATCCCTGGGTGGGGTTGGAGGACACATAGGGTCAGGAGAGGAGCGGCAGGCAGGAAGCTGGGGGCAGGGTTCGTAGCAGAGAGCTCATGGGCATGGGCTCTGCACCGTGGGTGGGGCTGAGGTGGTCCTGGGAGGAGATGGGCACACAGGGGTGACAGGGTGTGGGAGGCCCTGAGGGTCCAGGTCTAGTGAAGGGAAACTCTCCTGCTCCCCAAGCCAGGGAGGCCCTGCCCTCCAGCCCAGCTCCCACATGCCCCCTCCCTTCTTGCAGGGCCCAGGCTCACCCAGTACAATGGGGAAGGTGGCAAAGACCCCGCAGCGCAGCGTGTAGATGAGGCGGGAACTCATGGTCGGCAGGCGCGGGGCATCGAAGGGCAGGAAGGCATATGCCCCATAGAGCAGGCAGGGGAAGAGGATGAGGGCGGCTCCCACCGAGGCCATGGCCCACAGCCCCTCATGGCCTCCACATCCCCTGCAGCACCCACAGGAGTACCCAGCCGGCCTCACCACTGCCTCGGCCCACTTGCGCTCCGGGGGCTCAGGGTGGGTGGCCCGGGTGGGCAGGAGTGTCTGGCGGTGCTCACCCTCACTGGCCTCACAGCACACAATGAGGTCTTCCTGGGGCCGCCGCTCAATGCACTGTAGGTCGATGGGCACGAAGGCCCGGGCCACCTTCTCGGGCAGCAGGCTGGCGTCATCTTCGGGCAACTCCTCTAGCTTGGTGGGTGGCTCTGACTCAAGGGGCTCAGGCTCAATGTTCCTCCAGCCAGGGGGATCTGAGAACGGGGCACTGGGCTGGGGGCCAGTCCCCCAGGGCAAGGTGGCAGCCTCACTTACTGTGCTGTCTAGACCATCCTCCGTCCCCTCTCCGGCTGTGGGAGACCCAGCTGAAGATCCCGCTCTGGAGGACTCAGCTCCAGGGGACTCAACCCCATCTTCCCCTTCCAGCTTCCGGCCATTGGGGACCAAAGCCTGGGGTGGGCTCTTCTCCAGGGCCTCGGGCCCCTTCACTTCCAGCAGGGCCAGGGTCTCGGGTTCTGTCATCCTGGGGCTTCACTTCTGGGGTCTACCGCAGGTCATGTCACCCTGGAGGGAGTAAAGTTCTGTCAGAAGCTGCCGTCCTCTGGCCCTCAGGAGGGGTTGACAGAACTGGAAGTCTCCAGGACAGCTGGCCTCGTGGGCTTTAGTCCTTTCTGGGACCTTAGGGAGAACATGGTCCGGAGGAAGGTGTTGAAACAGAGGGAGGCAGGAGGGAAGTGAGAGCCGAAATGGAGGCACCCTTTCGACATCAAATGCTAATCAGCAGGAGAGGGTGAGTCAGGGGGCACAGGCGCTGGCAGCTGTGGCCTCAGCCAGCCGCCACCCACACCTTCTACCCCCTCCACCAAAACCCTTGGGGTCATGGCCACCCTAATGCAGGAATGGGAGGAAAAGGAGAGGTCTAGAATTTTGCCAAGGATTTTATTCCCGCTAAGGATCTTCTGTGGACAGAGAAGCTGCCCCTTCACTTCCACACCTCCTATTCCCCTGCAGATCCCCAACTGGAATTCTCCTGGCAACTGATACCAATGATTTGCCAAGAGATCTGTCCCAAGGAGCTGGCAATAGCGGTGCATCCTGTTCTTTTGTCTCCAATCTGGATACCTGGTCAGTTTCCAAACTTCTCAGTAACCCACCCACAACGTCTCCGGAGGGCCTGGGTCTGTTCATTCTGACTTCTAAGTCTAATCAAGGCTGTTTCCCATGCCTCCTCTCTGGTCTTTCTTCCCTCCCTGCTGCCCTCCATCTCACTGCTTCTGGTTGGGGCTGATTCCCCTCTCTCCACCTCCTCAAGGATCTCCTAACCCTTAGTGTTTGGACCCATGACACCCACTTACTTTCCATCTGGAGAGAGGTGGAGGGTCCCCAGCGTCCGGGAAGGAGCTGCCCAGCTCCCTGCTGGCTCTGCAAGTATTCCTCTCAGTCTCCCTCCCTTTACCTGTGTCTCCAAACCAGTCTGACCAGAGCAGGTGGGGCCCAGTTTAAAGGGGCAGGCCCCGCCCTGCTGAATCTGCCGACAGAAAAAGCATTAAAGGAGGACTTTCGTCCTTTCTGAAAGTGGGGGTGCAGCTGATCATAAGGGTAAGTGTGTGTCCTAGCAACATGGGATGCATAGGAACCCCCAGCACAGGAAAGCAAAGGAGGAAGAAGTTTGGGCATGAGAGGGTGCTTGGAGTAGATTGGGATACCCAAAAGAGGTTGAATTTCTACACTTATTCATTCAATATTTATTGAGCACCTATTATTAGCTAGGCACAGACACAGGAAAGAACAAGATGACAGACAAAGTGTCTGTGCTTGGGACTTCCCTGGTGGCGCAGTGGTTAAGAGTCCGTCTGCCAATGCAGCGTGCACGGGTTCTATCTCTGGTCGGGGAAGAGTCCAGATGCTACGGAGCGACTAAGCCTGTGTGCCACAACTACTGAGCCTGTGCTCTAGAGCCTGCGCGCCTAGAGCCTGTGCTCCGCAACAAGAGAAGCCACCGCAATAAGAAGCCCGCGCACCACAACGAAGAGTAGCCCCTGGAAGAGTGGCCCCGCTCGCCGCAACTAGATAAAGCCAGAAAGCCCACGTGCAGCAACAAAGACCCCACGCAGCCAAAAAAAAAAAAAAAAAAAGTCTCTGCGCTTAAAGAGCTTGTTCTTTTGGGATAACAGATAATAAAGAAGCCTAGCAACTAAACCAATATGACAATTTCAGTAGGGCAAACCTCTTTGCCAAAATGATATTTGAGCTGAGACCTGATGGGAAATCAGGAGAACGAGTGTTCCAGGCAGAGAAACAGCAAGTGAAAGGCCAACAAGTGGGAAAGACAGGTTGTTTCAGGTACAGAAAGAAGGTCGGTGGCTGGAAAAGGAATTTATGTTCCCATTACAGCGGTACACAGGTCCCCTGAACACCTTGCCTTTTAGGTTAGGTTTAAGGTTTAAGAAAGCAATTGGAATCCAAGGTGATCTTTCCGGGGGCAGAACCGCTTAAGGGTGTACCTTCTCAGTCCTGTGGATCTTTTCCCCTGAAGTTATTTGAGCTTTGTGAGGGCAGGGACAGTGTCTGGATTGCTCATCTCTGTGTCTCCAGAACCCAGCATTGTGACTGGAAGACAGCAGGTGTTCAATAAATGTTTGCTGGACTGGTGAGAGATGAACATGCAAGTGGAAATCTTTGGGTTGGAGTGCGGGAGCTGAAGGGCCGAGGTGCCTGTACAAGAGTCCTGTATTGGATGGCCTTGCTCTTATGCTATGCTTGACTCTTTCCAAGAAAATTTTCACATACACGTTTTTTGTTTGTTTAAATAATAGGGGGAAAGGGAGAATTGGAATCACCCTAACTAGTAATCTGAAAGAGGCTCGGCTCAAATGGGGCGGGGGTGGGGGGTGCGGGCAGAAGGATGGACCAAATGACCACCGTCAGACAAAGCAAAGTCAAGCTCCTAGCTGTGAGTCCATCTGCCCTGATCCAGCTTAGCCTCGGCTTCCCCGTTCTCTGGCAGCTTTGTCAATAAAGTTTTTCGCAAGGGCTTGCAGAAGCCAGGAAGAGGCCATGCTGCCCAGAGTTAGTTCTGGCAACTTCCCGGGAGGGAAAACGAGTTTCGCGAGATTTGGTAGCGGCAGGCCACTGGCCCGCAACTTCCAGCTGGTATCGCGAGATTTGGCAGGCGGAGGAGGAGCTGTCGCGGGCAGCCGTCTCGCAGCTATGGCGGCCGAGCAGGGCCGGCGGCGGTGGCGGCTGCGGCTACGGCCGGAGTCGGCAGTGGTGGCGGTAGCGGTAGGTGGCGGGGATCTGTGACCGGGAGCCGCCCCCTGTCCCGAGCACCATGAGCCAAGGCACCCCCACAGGGGAGAGCAGCGAGCCCGAAGCAAAGGTCCTCCACACTAAGCGGCTTTACCGGTGAGAGGGGCCGGGGCGTGAGTGCAGTCGCCAAGGGAAGTGGGGGGACCGCGAGGGGCGGGGCCTCCCGGGCGGGCGGGCTCTGGTGCCGGGCTGGGGTGCGGGCGAGGGAGGGGGGGTGCAATTTTGGAGGGCGCAGAGGGGGCGGGGCCCCGTAACCCGGGATTGAGCTGAAAGAAGAAGGAATTGGGTGGGTGGGAGGTTGGGAGGGAAGCACGTGGAGGGATACCTTCCGCAGTGAGCTTGGAGCGGGCACCGAGCTTTGCGGATTTGGGGTAAGAAGGTGGGAATTGGGGACTGCAGGGGTTGGGAAGGTGAGGGTGGGGTCACATATGGGAGAAAAACCCGGAAGGGAATGGTGCTTAGAACCCTGTAAGGACTTACAGGGAAGAGCCCTGGACTGAAATCAAGAGAGCCAGGTTCAGCTCCTTGCTTTGCCATTCTCTCACAGTTTAACCTTGGGCCTCAGTTTTCTCATCCTTAAAAGGAGAGATTTGGATTTGATAGGTTTTGAGGTCCCTTATGGCTCTAAGTTTTGGGAATCGGAATGAAAAGAAAGAGGCTGGAAGACTATTTGTGTTGGACTGGAAGGGCGGTGAAGGACTTTGAGTCCAGAATGTTCTTAGGTCATAGGAGCCCATTTCAGGGCACCTGGGGACTCCTGAGTTCTGCCTTCCTTCCAGCCTCATGACTACAGTCTCTTGCCAGGCAACTTCCATTCCTGGTTTCTGATTTCCACAGTGCCACTCACACTCCTCAACGTCTTCAGCCTTTCAGCCCTCTGTTGGGAACAGGCCAGTATGAGCTCTTCCCATCCTGAGTGAGCTCCTCCTGCCCCGAGTCGAGGATTTTTTGTGTGGGGCAACTGAAACATGGGCTCTTGAACTGGATCAAAATAGGTTGAAGCATAGAGACCAACTTGAGTTTTCTGCTTTCTAATAGGGAGTAGGGTTTGGGGTTTTCATTCGGCTCAGGCTCTATAGAACCAGAGGTGTTTGCATGAGAAGACCAGCTTCAGAGCCACGGGCCTCATCTTGACAGTGAAAGAGTCAAGAACATGTTGTCTTTTCCACCCTTGAGTAGGCATCCTGCCTGCTCTGGCTTCCTAAGCCAGAAGGCAGAGGGGAGTATAGGCTGATCCAAAAATAGAAAAGTGATCCAATCTGTCAGCCCCTGGGCGCTCACTGTGGGCTGCCCCAAGCAGTCTCCAGGTGGGTGAGCAGTTGGCTGGGATGGCACGTGTGCCTTGTCATGCTGCCGAGTGTCAGTGCTGCCTGTCAGACAGAGCGTGGGCAGTGCTGGCAAGATTCCTTACTTGTCTCCAGCTTTTGGAAATGGCTCTGGTCATCCTTGTGATCATTCACAAATCTTGTTTTTTCTCAAGCCACTGCCCTCACAGAACTGACTGACTTAAGCTAATATGTTTGCATGTGTGGCTTACATGTGTGCACGTGGGTATCTCTGCTGGTAATTGTGTGTTGTTGGCTTTGGGCAGGATGGAAATTTGAGGCAGCAGATCTCTTTTTATTATGTATTATAGCAGTGTTGATTGGTGGGAAGAACTGGGGGAGGAAGGTCTGATTTCTCGGCCCAAGGTAAATATGTTGTTAGACTATGTAACTGTCATCCGACCTTCAGTAAATTTGGGAAATTCCCACAGTCTGTTTACAGAAAAGAAATTCTGAAATGTTTTAAGCCCCTCAGAAAAGGCAGCTGGAAAAGAGATGCTGGAAGGGACACAAGCACCAGTTAATTAGGCCAATTTTAACTGTTTTTTTTAAAACATATTTTTCTTTTTTAACACTGTTCTAGGCCTAGGATTACAATAGTGAATGAGACACAAGACTGGTTTTTGTAGTTTTTGTTCTAAAGGAGATTACAATTTAGTGGAGGAGCTTAGGGTCTGATGGGAAATGTAGAAGAAAGTGCGGAAACCTCTCAGGTTTAAGAGTTTGCAATTAGAACTTCCTTGAGTAGTGGTTACTAACCTTTTTGAATTGAGAATCTAAGGAAAGCTCTGGGGCCTGTCCATAAAAATACACACACAGCCTCCTTACATCTGTGCATGGCACTGAAGTTAAAAGCCCTTTCCTGGGGACTAAGCTGGCATATCACTGATGGCTGCCTGGTGCTGCCCTTGGCATTGAGGGCCAGGATGGCTGAAAGGGCTTGGCTTCCATCTCTAGGCAGCCCAGGAGGTGTTTGGAGAAATGCTGGGCTCTTAAGATTGCCTGTGAGAAGGCCTTGATTACCATCCCACCCACTCAGCTGGGTGTTGGTGGTCACTTCGCCCTGTACAGGACAGCTTTTAGTGGTGTACCACCTGAGCCACCACAAGATGCTAGCCTCCTGTGGCCCACTTTCCCCGGCCCAGGAGCATGTTTCAGTATTCTGAAACAATTTTGGACTGTTTTAGGAATCATCACTCCCTGTTTTTTGGTTGTTTTGTGTCCAGAGCTGTGCCTGATTCACCTGTTCTCACAGCTGCTGTCTGTCCTCTGGGTTTTACCCTTCCAGAGATGATACTTACCTAGGCACCTCTTGGCCATCCATTGTAGAGTTTCCTTGAACTTTTCTCTTAGGGTCTGGAATATCTTCCTCAGGATGAAGACTAATATTTTTTGGTACTTACTGTGTACAAGGCCCTGTTACAAGTGCTTTATATATTAGCTAATTTAACCCTCACAAAGTAGATGATGATATTAACCCCATTTTATAGATGAGAGAACTGACACATAAGGAAGTTAGGTTTTTTTTAAGGTTTTTTTTTTTTGGCTGCATTGGGTCTTAGCTGCGGCATGCGGGATCTTCGTTGAGGCATGCGGGATCTTTCATTGCGGCATGCGGGCTTCTCTCTAGTTGTGGCGTGTGGATTTTTTCTCTCTAGTTGTGGTGCACGAGCTCCAGGGCACGTGGGCTCTGTAGTTTGCAGCATGCGGGCTCTTTAGTTGAGGCACGCAGGCTTAGTTGCCCCGCGGCATGTGGGATCTTAGTTCCCCAACCAGGGATCGAACCCACGTCCCCTGCATTGGAAGGCAGATTCTTTACCACTGGACCACCAGGGAAGTCCCGGAAGTTAGATTTTTTTACCCAGGACCACATAGCTGGTAAGAAGTAGAGCTAGGATTTGAACCCAGGCTGTCTGGTTCCAGAGCCTACACTTTATATTAAAGAAACAGTTCCTTCAGCAGGATCCAGGAGACCTTATAACTAAGCAGTTTAGGGACACCCTCCCCCTTTCTCTTACCCCATTATTCCAAAGCAGAATTTTATATTAGGAATGCCTTTCCTTTATGTCAGAGATAATAAGCCTTTGCATAATAATAATTTATTCATTCCACCAATATTTATTGAATGCCTACTGTATATCAGTGCTGTATATAAATTATTTATTATTTCATTTAATCCTCACAACAGCCCTTTGAGGTAACTGCTATTATTTCCATTTTTATGGATGTGGTAACTAAGGCTTAAAGAGGTAGGTAATTTTTTTTTTTTTAAATAAATGTATTTATTTATTTATTTATTTTTGGCTGTGTTGGGTCTTCGTTGCTGCGCGTGGGCTTTCTCTGGTTGCGGCGAGTGGGGGCTGCTCTTCATTGCGGTGCGTGGGCTTCTCATTGTGGTGGCTTCTCTTGTTGTGGAGCACGGGCTCTGGGCGCGCGGGCTTCAGTAGTTGTGGCTCGCAGGATCTAGAGGGCAGTCTCAGTAGTTGTGGTGCACGGGCTTAGTTGCTCCGCGGCATATGGGATCTTCCTGGACCAGGGCTCGAACCCGTGTTCACTGCATTGGCAGGCGGATTCTTAACCACTGCGCCACCAGGGAAGCCCGAGGTAGGTAATTTTGCCCAAAGTTATAGAGTTAGTAAGACACAGCCAGGTTCAAACCCTAGATGTTTTGCCTGGCATCACAGCCTATGCTCTTTCCATTGAGAGAGTCTACCTTCCCATATCACAGAGTTTCTCTACCTTGACACTGTTGACAGTTGGGGCCAGGGTAGTTATGGTGGTAGACTGTCCCATGTATTGTGGGGTGTCTAGCAGCACACAGTAAGTGCCAATAGCAGTGCCTCTTCTTCCCCTCCCCCAGGTAGTGACAATCAAAAATGTCTTCAGCATTGCCAGATGTCTCCTGAGGGAACTGCTGTATCAGGATGGAGACTGTGTTCATCTTGTTTTGTACGGAGCTCAGTCTGCAGCCATTTGGTTTCTCCACCCCAAATTCTTTAGCTTTTCCTCTGTGATCAGTGTTCCAGCATCATAGGTGGACCATACACATGGCTCAGGGGCTCTTTGCCTATGTTTCCCTGCAGGGCCGTGGTGGAGGCTGTGCATCGACTTGACCTCATCCTTTGCAACAAAACCGCTTACCAAGAAGTGTTCAAACCAGAGAACATTAGCCTGAGGAACAAGTAAGCTGAGACTCTAAACCACACATTCTTACAGTTTCTTTATTCCTTTCCACCTGAAACCCTGTCACATATAGACACGTGTTCTCTTTTATCTCCTGACCTCATGGTACAATAATAGGGTATGACGTCTCTGGCCCTCCTAAGAGGGAGAGGGGATCCCTCACTCTCTGCAGCTTCTACATCTAACACCATTAGAATGGTGTTTGAGTTGGAGGAGTTGGCCATACTGCATAATGAAGGAAAGAAAGAGGAGATGCAGAGGCAGAGTAAAAAGGAGAGAAAGGTGCAGGGAAAGAAATGAAGATTATTAAAATTCTTATTGCTCCTGCCTCTGTCTTTTGGGGCTCCCACTGCCTTCCAGGACTGCTGTTGTCTTGGGTCCTACTGACTGACCCTGGATGTCTATTGGGAGGCACAGAGATTTGTCAGTCAGGGTGTTGGCAAATGCCTTCTTGTCCTCAGTTCTTGTGTCCCTCACCAAGGGATGGGCAGTCCCTCTCATGCACTCCTCTACACCCTCCCAGGCTGCGTGAGCTCTGCGTAAAGCTTATGTTCCTGCACCCGGTGGACTATGGGAGGAAGGCTGAGGAGCTGCTGTGGAGAAAGGTGTACTACGAAGTTATCCAGCTTATCAAGACTAACAAAAAGGTAAGGGGAGGTCAAGATCTTGGCAAGACGTTTGTCTAAAGAGGGGAAGCTAAGGAAGAAAAGGACAGCTAGGCAAGTGGGCCAGAGTATGGTTGTAGATAGGGAAACCAAGGAAGAGATAGCAGAAAGGGAGGGAGTCATATGGAATTAGGATCAGGGAAGGAGGGGAGCCTGATCCCAGATGGGGAGACCAGAGAAGTAGATCTAAGGGTATAGGGGTAACTTGTGAGTGAGAGGAGATGTGGATAATGTTCCAGAGCCAAGAAGATAAGTTTATTTCTTCAGGGAGATGAATATGATTAGGGATGGGGGAGCAGAACTCTGATCTTGTTGCTTAGCTAGCCCCTTCCCTTTCCCAATCTCCAGCATATCCACAGCCGGAGCACCTTGGAATGTGCCTACAGGACACACCTGGTCGCTGGTATTGGCTTCTACCAGCATCTCCTTCTTTATATCCAGTCCCACTACCAGCTAGAACTGCAGTGCTGCATCGACTGGACTCATGTCACCGACCCCCTCATAGGTCAGTGAAACCTGAAAGGTGGGCTCAAGGAGCAAGTTCATATGCTTCTACTTCTGGCCTTCTTATCCCTCAGGATCCATGTACCTTGTGACCCAGCCAGGCAGAGAGGATTCTAGAAGACCTACAAATGCTTCATGAAATTTGGATTTATCCAAACAAGCGTATGACTTGGGGTAAAGAGCTTAAGGAAAGAGAGAGAGAGAGACCTCTTCAGTCTGGGATTGTAGACCGATGGGGAGTCGGGGAGGGAATAGAATGATCTAGAGTAGGTCTGGCACTGGAAGATGTTATTAATAGCATTTTTTTTCTTCCAGTTGAATTTGGCTGGCATTTCTTTTAACTTTAGAGATTGTTTCCTAGTATTTGATGAAAGTATTAAAGTTTTTAGAAACGTTGGGGAAATCATGGACATTCTTTCAAGATAGTGCAAATCTCTTTTTGGCCTTCTGAGGTACTGGCAGCTATGGTGGTTTTCTCTTCAGTTCAGCTGTCCTTTAGAGCTCCTTCCCTCTTCCTCCAACTCGCCTTGCTCTCTATACCCCCTACCCTCCCCCAGCCCCATGCCCCTTCCCTCACCAGGACAAAGACATTCTGGGTCAGAGATGGAGGTTGTGTCTGCACCCCTATGTGGCAGCATTCTCTGGTCAGAAGCAGAGCACTGTATTTTGTACATTTAAAAACATTTAAAAACAAAACAATGGAGAATTCCCTGGCGGTCCAGTGGTTAGGACTTGGCACTCTCACTGCTGGGACCCCGGGTTCAGTCCCTGTTTGGGGAACTAAAATCCTGCAAGATGCGCGGCGCAGCCAAAAACAAAACAAAACAAAATAACATTAATCCAAGGCAACATTTATAGGTGTTATACCAGATTGCCAGAGGGGTCCATAGCTTAAACAAAGATTAAGAACCCTTATTTCAAAGGGTCAGTTCCCCAAACCACTTTAGTTTTTCTCCTTATTGATATTTCTTATTCAGCCAACTCAGCGATGTCTCTATAAAAAATATTAGGAAGGGCTGCTCAGAATGGGAGCTACACACCCAGGAGAGTGGCTGCAAAGTGGAGTGGACAGGAGGGTAGTCTCTGTAGCCAGGCTGCCAGTGGAATCCTGGCTCTGTCACTTACCTGCTGTGCAACTTTGATTTCTTTAACTGTAAAATGGAAGTAACGAGAGTAACTACCTCATGCGGTTGCTTTGAGGATTACTTAAGTTGATATTTTAATACACTTAGAACAGTACCTGGCACATGGGAAAACTGCCTGCCAAGTAGCTGAAACTCTCTGAAGTTACAAGGCTGCCTGGGTGAAGGGAGAGGAGAGAGCCCATGCGTATTTGGCTCTGGCCACCACCAGTCCTCAGGTCAGGCAAGATAACCTCATTTCCCTCATGGATAGACTCTCCGTAGGCTGCCTTCTCTGTGGACCTCCCACCAGGCAGAAGCCAGGAGCATTTACCTTGGCCTCATTCAAATGCCATTCTTCCTGGGCAAGTTTCCCATCTTTACCCAAACCTTTTACCTTTAGGTGGGGAGCTGCTACCCAAGGCACCCACAACTGTACTGACACTTGAGCCTCACCTCTTCTTTCTAAAAGCCTTCCTATGATGACCTTTCACATGACCTTCCCCCAGGGAGCTGTCCTAGGTTGAGGACCATAGCCCATCTGTTCTAGTTCCTTTCTGTCTTGTGAATGACTCCTGCCTATGAGTTTCTGTGCCCCTGCCTCTGTCTACCTGTGAGCATGTGTCTCTATCTGTGTCCTGGATGGGTGTCTTCTCTGCCCCATAAGGCCGTGTTCTAAAACTAGCCCTGGATTCTTTATCTGCTTTCTCCACCTAGGAAAGGTGTTTCCCCATAGATAAGGACAGAGGAATGGGCTTATAAACATCTCTCTCTCTCTTTCTCTTTCTCAGGATGCAAGAAGCCAGTGTCTGCCTCAGGGAAGGAGATGGATTGGGCACAGATGGCATGCCACCGATGTCTAGTGTACCTGGGGGATTTGTGTAAGAATCCGAACCTTTCATTTTTCTCTGTTTTGGGCTACAGGACAGGCTCCAACTGCTCTTGTTGGTACCACCCTTTACGTGATTGGAGAGCAGGAGGAGCAGTTTGGCCTCTGATAACTTTTTCCCTCCAGTCTGTTTACAGCGTTTCCTTCTTTTCACTGTTCGTGCATGAGTCAAAAAGGATGGTGAATACACGAAGAAGGAAAATGTCACTGCACTTTAAGAAAGTCAGGGTGATAACCTGGTTTCATTGGTGGGTTAGGAGGATTTTAATTTGATGTCTTTCTCCTTTGGGGTTTTCTCTTCATGGATTCCTAGAGGAATTGCAGTTAGACCTCAGGGAGGACTTACCTGCCTGAAATATGTTTCTCAGAATGGAAAAGTACTCTCTTGCTTTATGGCCCCTGGGTCTCTATTCCTGATAGACAAAGGTTCTGTCATTAGGCTGCTGGTGTGTGGCTGTCAGATGCATTATCCTTTATTGATCTGAGGCTAGTCTCCCTGCCTCCATCCCACTCCTGGACCCTTTATAGGCAGGGGGCACAGAGAGAATCAGCTGTTTCACAGTAGATTGACCAAGTGTCATTAGTAGTGTCTTCTCTCTAGAACTGAGCAGTTGAATTCCAGAACCAAATATCAGAAGTCTTTTCAAGCATTTATATATGCTGCAGCCCCTTCATTGGGAAGAGATAATCAAGAAGAGCCTCTTTACTTTACAAACACTAAATATTCTTTACATTTTGGACCTACCAGCAAGGAAGAGAGAGTTGAACAATTTGCCCATAGTCATGCAGACTTAAGACTGTGCCAGAGACCCAAGCAGCCTGCCTTCTAGCTCAGGTATCTTCCTCCCGGGCTCTTACTACAGTTCTCCAGAGTAGACTCCCAGATGAGGGGAGGTTTTTCTGAAACACGGAATCATTGTATTTCTTTTCCTCCTCTCCCTCCTGCAGCACGATATCAGAATGAATTAGCTGGCGTAGACACTGAGCTGCTAGCTGAGAGATTTTACTACCAAGCCCTGTCAGTGGCTCCCCAGATTGGTAAGTGGACCCCCCCCACTGGGGCCTCCCAACCCAGCAGCATTTTCCAAGAGGAAGACAATGTTGAGATGGCAGGCAGGCCATACTCACTTCCCCCTAGGTCCTTCCCACCCACTCTCAATTCTTTCATACTTCACCTTGGTTCTGCATTCTGCCCCTTGTAACACACTCAGAAGATGGTGGAAGGAGAAGAGAAATGGGAAAGTCTTGAACTAAGAAGGAAGGAGGCAGAAGAAGAGGGAGAGGGAAGATGGCTTCCCTGGCCCTGAGGTTTCTGTAGAAAGAGGAGACTGTACTTCAGCTGCCCCCACAGAATCACAGTGAGGGAAGGGATAAGGCTCCATTACAGGGAAAGATGGGGGTTAGCATGTAGGAAGGAGAACTCAGAGGTGAGAGACTGAGCTGGGATAGAGGAGAGGGCTCCATGGAGCTCAGTCAGCATTGGAAGAGGCACAGCTGCTGCTGAAGGAATGGCACCCATCAGTGCTGAAATCCCTGGCGGTCCAGGTGGGCTTAGACTGATAGGAAGTGAGTCTAGAATAGATAACGCCCTGGAGGAGCAAGATTAAGCCGCTGATCACCTGAGACACCAGTGTCGCCTGCAGACCCACTGTTCTCCCCATGAGTTCGCTGATGCTTAACGTGGGTTGGGCCTTGCAGCTTTCGGTGAGTATTATGGCTACAGACTGTGTGACTTCTCTTTCTCTCCAGGAATGCCCTTCAACCAGCTGGGCACCCTTGCCGGCAGCAAGTACTATAATGTGGAAGCCATGTATTGCTACCTGCGCTGGTGAGTATTTGCCAGCTCTTTCCCCAGCCCTACTTTCATGTCTGCACAATTCCTGCTTTGTTTTCTCTCTTCCCTTTCTCCCTTTTCTAGCTCCTGGGTGAGATAGATAGGAGAATGCTAAGATTGAGGGGGTCCCTTCTCTCAGGGGCATCCTGACGCAGCCATGCTGCTTTTCACACAGCCACCTGGACTTGTAGATACTTGGGCAGCTGAAGTAGCTGTCTGCTATCATGAAAAATAACAGGATTGCTGCCTTTCTGAAGAAGGAAATAAATTTGATATAGTTGATAAAATGGTACCAAAGTAACCTCTGACAAGAACTTCAGAACTGTAGAGCTTCAGTGTCTTGAGGTGACAGAGATGACAACATGGGGGGGACAAGTTTAACAGGGTGGATCACTGCTTCCCTGGATCTCACACTTAGCTCTTAGAATGAAAAAACAATTTTTTCAGGGCACCCAAAGTTGATTAGGCTTAGGTTACTAAGTCACCATAACCAAACGCACATGAGACTGATAGGTAAATGAGAATGCCATTGGTTAAGTTTTAGTGAGACATAAACTGCCAGGAAACTCACTGTTGCCACCTAATCAGGGCCAAAGTCTACTTGAGAAGCCAAATCTATCTCAGAAGAAGTTATTTAGTGAATTGGGCTTCAAAGCCTAAAGGGAATAAGGGTGGTCTTCATAGCTTAAATGGTCAGCTACTA
Source organism: Balaenoptera ricei (assembly GCF_028023285.1). Lineage (NCBI taxonomy): Eukaryota > Metazoa > Chordata > Mammalia > Artiodactyla > Balaenopteridae > Balaenoptera > Balaenoptera ricei. Next base: position 113,898,691 of record NC_082639.1, on the reverse strand, counting down.
AGGTGTAAAGTAAAATAACCTAATTCTGCCTTCCTGGTCAAGGAAACCTGTTTCCTGTATCAACAAATATTTGCCCTGTTCCTTTAGTAGATCACTACAGACTGGCCTCCCATCACCTGTATTCATTTTTTTTTTTAATTGAAATATAGTTGATTTACAATGTTGTGTTAATTTCTGCTGTGCAGCCAAGTGATTCAGCTATACGTATATATACATTCTCCTTTATATTCTTTTCCATTATGGTTTATCACAGGATACTGAATATAGTTCCCTGTGCTATACAGTAGGACCTTGTTGTTTATCCATTCTATATGTATATAATAGGTTGCATCTGCTAACCCCAAACTCCCACTCCATCCCTCCTCCACCCCCACTTCCCCCTTGGCAACCACAAGTCTGTTTTCTATGTCTGTGAGACTTTCTGTTTCGTAGATAAGCTCATTTGTGTCATATTTTGATTCCACATATAAGTGATATCATATGGTATTTGTCTTTCTCTGACTTACTTCACTTAGTATGATAATCTCTAGTTCCATCCATGTTGCTGCAGACGACACTATTTCATTCTTTTTTATGGCTGAGTAATATTCCATTGTGTATATATATGTATCACATCTTTATCCATTCATCTGTAAATGGACATTTAGGTTGTTTCCATGTCTTGGCTGTTAAAAATAGTGCTGCTATGAACATAGGGGTGCATGTATCTTTTTGAATTATAGTTTTGTCTGGATATATGCCTGGGAGTGGGATTGCTGGATCATATGGCAACTCTATTTTTAGTTTTTTGAGGAACCTCCATACTGTTTTCCATAGCGGCTGCACCAATTTACATTCCCACCAATAGTGTAGGAGGGTTCCCTTTTCTCCACACCCTGTCCAGCCTTTGTTATTTGTGTATTCATTCTTGAATATGATTACCAGGTTTATAACCTCCCATTGCATCTTTCCCATTCCTTGTGTGCCTTCTGGGGAATGCCCCCCTTACTTGTCCTGGATCCCTCATCACATTCATAATCATGATTTAGGGTGAATCACTTTCAAAGAGAGCCAAGCACATCCAGGTTTGGGAGGTGCCAAATAACGTCCTCCTCTACTATGCGTAAACAATTATATTTCATGGTTTGTGGGTTAGGCATTTGGCTAGGGCTCAGTTTGGCAGTTCTCCTCCTGGTGGCGTTGTCTAGGGTCAGTCAGTGGTATTCGGCTGATTTGGGGGTCTGATATGTCTGGAGGGTTGGTTCATCTGGACCCCTCTCCCTCTCCATATAGTCTCAGGGCCTCTCCATGTGGTATCTTCCTCAGGGTAGATGGACTTCTTACATAGTGGCTCAGGGCTCCAACAGCAAATAATGACCCAAGAAACTTGGAAGTAGGGTCTGCCAGTCTCTTAAGGCCTGGGCCTGGCAACTGGTGGAGTCACTCCTACAGCATTCTCTTGGTCAAAGCAGTTGCATAGTCGTTGTCTCCCACCCTCACCCCCTGCCAAGATTTAAGGGGAGGTGACACAGAACCCACTTCTCAGTGGAAGGAGTATCAAAGAATTTGTAGCTATATTCACCACTGACGTGTATTTCTTCTATCACTGCTTTTTGTAATTAAAAGACGTTTCAAAAAACAAGACATTTTTTAAAAAGTATAGCATGCTGTTAAGTTCATAGGCTTTGTGGTAAGACAGACTTGGGTTGGAGACTCAGCTCTACTATGTTTTAGCTATGTGACCATTGTTTTATTGATTGATCGATTGCCGCGTTGGGTCTTCGTTGCCTCGTGTGGGCTTTTCTCTAGTTGTGGTGAGCGGGGGCTACTCTTTGTTGCAGTGCACGGGCTTCTCATTGCGGTGGCTTCTCTTGTTGGGGAGCACGAGCTCTAGGCACCCGGGCTTCAGTAGTTGTGGCACACGGGCTCAGTAGTTGTGGCTTGTGGGCTCTAGAGCGCAGACTCAGTAGTTGTAGCGCACGGGCTTAGTTGCTCCACGGCATGTGGGATCTTCCCAGACCAGGGCTCGAACCCATGTACCCTGCATTGGCAGGCGGATTCTTAACCACTGCGCCACCAGGGAAGTCCGCTATGTGACCTTTGCATTATACTTGATCTCTCAGGCTTTATTTCCTCATCTGTAAATGTGCACAATAGTAGGGTACAGTGCCTGACACAGAGTGGGGTGCTCAGTACATATTTGCATTTGAATGAATGTCGTGAGGATTAACTGAAGTAGTGTATGTAAATATCCTTGCACATAGTAAATGCTTGTTAAATGCTACCTATTAAGTGCTGTGTGCTTTAAGAAAGATGAAGGATAGTGTATTTCAGGGATGGTAACTAAGTTAAGTTTGTAACATTGAGTGGGATTAATTGTCCCATTTTTGGATACAGAGGAGATGCAGACGTCATCATTACTCTGATTAATCTGGAAGTTGTATGTGTGTATTTTATTAGGAAAGATAGCTTTCACCCTGAGTACATACATGGAAGGGGAGGCTGGGGGCAGCCTGTATTGACTAGAAACAGTGCTCCCTAAATCCCTGGAAGACTGACATTTCCCCTCTCCACCTCTGCCTCTGCCAAGACTCAGTAGCTCACCTCTGTCTCCTTCAGCATCCAGTCGGAAGTGTCCTTTGAGGGGGCCTATGGGAACCTCAAGCGGCTGTATGACAAGGCAGCCAAAATGTACCACCAGCTGAAGAAGTGCGAGACTCGGAAGCTCTCTCCCAGCAAGAAGCGGTGAGTGGGGCCTGTGGGAAGAGGGGGTCTTTCTGCAGTTGGTGCAGTAGGACCGTAGGGACTCTGGAGCTGTTCACCATTTACCTTGGGCTCCTCTCATTTCAGATGTAAAGACATTAAGAGGTTGCTGGTGAACTTTATGTATCTGCAAAGCCTCCTGCAGCCCAAAAGCAGGTGAGTGGAAGAGAGTGTGAGCAAGAACTGTGTCCTGTGAGCCCCATCCACGATGGCTTCTTTATGGCAGGGGACTTGAAGAGGAGGGAGTGGGCTGGTGAATTCTGCCTTTTGATTGGAAATTCTTTAGCTGGTTAGTCCTTTCTTGGCATCCCTCACTGTCTCACCCTAGATTCTGTGCCCATTCTCTGGGTGGCTTACCCGCTGGCACAGTGGGTGCTTACTAGATGTTGAAGGAATGGCCGAATGGGAAGCCTGCCCACATCCCTTCCACTGCGTGTCTGCCCTTCCCGTGTTATTCTGTTTGCTTTGGAGACCAGCCAGCGCTGATTCCCCCTGCTCCTCTTTCTGAAGTCTCCCCTAAGGATCCTGTGGTCTTTTTTCTGAATCCTGTATTCCCAACTCTTTTTGCCTGCCCCGGCCCCCATCACTGACCTCCCCTGTTATCCTGCCCTTCCATAGCTCTGTGGACTCAGAGCTGACATCACTTTGCCAGTCAGTCCTGGAGGACTTCAACCTCTGTCTCTTCTACCTGCCCTCCTCACCCAACCTCAGCCTGGCCAGTGAGGATGAGGAGGAGTATGAGAGTGGATATGCTTTCCTCCCGGACCTTCTCATCTTTCAAATGGTCATCATCTGCCTTATGGGTGTGCACAGCTTGAAGAGAGCAGGTAACTCTCCCTCTGTCCCTCATTTCTCCCCGACTGGCTTCTGGGATCCTCACTACCCTTTTCTGCAGCTCCTTATCCATAAACTTGCTTCCACAAGCAGTCCCTTCACTACCTGTGTCGCTGCCTGGCTGTGGGAGAGAGGGGCAAGGAACCCTGCCCTAAAGAAGCTCCTAGTGAATGAACAAAGGCAACAGCGTATTCCCACCCCCTCCGCCCCCCTGCACCCACAAACACACGTACCCTTGGCCAGGACCCAGGCCGACACAGTGGTTGAGATGCTTAGCTGATGATCCAGATGGAATTCAGACTTGCTGGGGGTGGGGGCAGCTAGGCAGTTCTGGAAACCTTTCTGCCGGAGGTGTATGTAGAGCAAAGTTGGATGGAAGGGAGGGAGAGGCAGGGCTGGGTGCGAAGATGCTTGGGGCATATGGGGAGACGCTTGCGTGAAGGCATCAAAGCCAGGGAGGATGAGATGGGACAAGAGCATCCATGAGCTTACATGAGGAAGCAGGATGAGCTGGCACATTCCACATTACAGGATGAGAGTGAAGAGACCTGAGAAGTCTTTTTTTACCTTAGAGGAAGTTTTCAGAGGTAGTTGGACCCTTGGAAGGGTTGAGAACAGGTGAGGTGAGGTTGGAATTAATGGAGCCTACTCCTCTTCAGGGCCCTGGGCCCCTAATGCTGGCTTTCCTGGTTTTAGGATCCAAGCAGTACAGTGCAGCCATTGCCTTCACCCTGGCCCTCTTCTCCCACCTTGTCAATCATGTCAACATACGGCTGCAAGCTGAGCTGGAAGAGGGCGAGAATCCTGTCCCGGCATTCCAGAGTGATGGCACAGGTGCAGGCACGGGGGAGGTTGTGACTGTGGAAAGGTTAGCATGGGGCGTGGGGATCGTGGGAGGGGAACACAGGTGTGGCAGGGGAGGTGCTGTCAAAGAGCACCTGCCAGTGTCCTCGTTCCGGTTTGTCCCTAGGCCCCACCTGACCATCCTCTTTCCACAGATGAACCAGAGTCCAAGGAACCCTTGGAGAAGGAGGAGGAGCCGGGTCCTGAGCCTCCTCCTGCAGCATCTCAAGATGGCGAGGTCAGAAAGAGCCGGAAGTTCTCCCGCCTCTCCTGCCTCCGCCGCCGGCGCCACCCACCCAAAGCTGGTGATGACAGTGACCTGAGTGAAGGCTTTGACTCAGACTCGAGCCATGACTCAGCCCGGGCCAGTGAGGGCTCAGATAGTGGCTCCGACAAGAGCCTTGAAGGTGGGGGAACGGCCTTTGATGCCGAGACAGATTCAGAAATGAACAGCCAAGAGTCCCGATCAGACCTGGAAGATATGGAGGACGAGGAAGGGACACGGTCCCCAGCCCTGGAGCCACCTCGGGCCAGGTCAGAGGCTCCTGAATCCCTCAACGGCCCACTGGGCACCAGTGAGGCCAGCATTGCCAGCAATCTACAAGCCATGTCCACCCAGATGTTCCAGACTAAACGCTGCTTCCGACTGGCCCCCACCTTCAGCAACCTGCTCCTCCAGCCCACCACCGAAGCTCCCACCTTGGCCAACCGCAGGCCCTGTGTCAATGGGGATGTGGACAAGCCCTCAGAACCAGGTACTTGGGCCTCTCTTCATCATCTTGCTCTGGCCTTCACCTCCATACCATCGGCATTCATCTGAGAGGGGCCGCTTTTTTCTCTGTTTGAGTACCTCACATCCCCACCCTCACTGCCTTGCTTTTGGCTTCTGCCTGTAGTGTGGCCTGGCGTTTTTTTCCTGGGAATCCCCTCTGCTGCTCACTTCCTTATTCTCAGCTCCCAGCTGATTTCGTGGTCTTATTCTCCTCCCACTGCCACCTTGCTCCGTGGGTTTGGGGCTTTTCTCCCCACACAGCACTGCAGCTGTAACTCCCTCCCGTGCCATCCCAGGTCCTACCAGGGCTCCTGGAAGCTAGAAAAACCAGCACCCACCAGGGCAGGTGGATTAGAATGAGACTTTTCTCCTGAGGGTCTTCCCCTGAGGTGCAAAGGGCGCACCTGGTCAGCAGCAGCAGTGAACATTCGCGGCATCTACTCTATGCCAAGCACTAAGTTGGATTTTCTGGGGGGTCTTATCTAATTTTCACAGCAGCCTTGTGGTGGAAGAGTTATCATCCGTATTCTACATTCTCTTCTTTACCTCCAAGCTTCTGTGCACAGTGCTCTTTTGGTCTGGAACGTACTTTTCCTCCCTTGCCCCGAGCCTATTGCTTGGCTAATTCTCACTCTAGATTTTAGCTTAAAAGTCACTTGGTCTGGGATTCCTCCAAGGGTAGGCTTCTCGTGAGCTCCTGTAGACTCTGCACCTCGGCAACTTCCAGCCTTTTCCCACTCAAGTGACATTGTCCGTTGACTTGGCTGTCCGTCCACTGCAATACCACGAGCCTCTTGAGGGCAGGGCAGTCCATGTTTTGTCTGTCGCTGTATCTTCATTACCTAACACAGTGCTTGGCACATGGTTGGGACTTAGAATGAACAAAAGAAATGAGGAAGCTGATGCTCAGAGTTGGAGTGTGAACTACTTAGTGTTCTAACCTGCAGACTTGGAGAGCTAGGAGTTGGAAGTAGTTCTTTTAATTCTGTACCCCTTTTCTCCCCACCTGTAGCTCACTTCTGTCTGCCCTGCCTTTTGCACAGTATAGGCACATCATAAATATCAGTTGAGTGAGTAGCTGTAGACCTCACAAATTAGCTCGTTTGTTTTTTTTTTTTAATTTATTTATTTTATTTATTTATTTTTGGCTGCGTTGGGTCTTCGTTGCTGTGCACGGGCTTTCTCTAGTTGCGGTGAGCAGGGGCTACTCTTTCGTTGTAGTGCATGGGCTTCTCATTGCGGTGGCTTCTCTTGCTGCAGAGCATGGGCTCTGGGGCACGCGGGCTTCAGTAGTTGGGGCACGTGGGCTCTAGAGCGCAGGCTCAGTAGTTGTGGCGCATGGGCTTAGCTGCTCCGCGGCATGTGGGATCTTCCTGGACCAGGGCTCGAACCCATGTCCCCTGCATTGGCAGGTGGATTCTTAACCACTGCACCACCAGGGAAGCCCCTTAGCTCGTATTTTAAAAGGCACCAGGTTCTTGGCTTAAAAGCAACCAGTTAGTGGGCCTAGAAAAGTTAGGCAGGGGCCTGATTCCTCTCACATCAGAATTCTTCAGAAGAGTCCAAGCAGGTTGGGGCATGCTCCCCCCACGGAGCCGAAGCCTGTTGCCATGTGCCTACTAGTCGCTCATCCTGGTTCTCTGTCACCCACCCCCAGCCTCTGAAGAGGGCTCTGAGTCGGAGGGAAGTGAGTCTAGTGGGCGCTCCTGTCGGAATGAGCGCAGCATCCAGGAGAAGTTGCAAGTCCTGATGGCTGAAGGCCTGCTTCCTGCTGTGAAAGTCTTCCTGGACTGGCTACGGACTAACCCCGACCTCATCATTGTGTGTGCGCAGGTGTGTCACTCCACTCCCACTGCTCTCCGTCAGGTCCCAAGGTGTTAGGGGAGGGCGCCAGCCAGGATGGGGTGTGGGAATCCCCTCAGGTGGGCTGGTCAAGACAAAAGTTATTGTCAGGCACCTGCTCTGTGCTGGCTCCGTATGCTTTTTACGGGCCAAGGATTAGGCATGACCTTTGCCCTCACAGAGCCTGTGGCCTGGGCTGGGATACAAATTTTGTGGACTGGGAAAATGAGAGCACTGCTTATTCTGCTTTGTGTCCCCAACGCCAGGCATAATGCCTGCCATTATGAGTAATGTCTATGACAGTGTGTGTTCAAGGGCTAACCTGGATAGGTGAACACCGGAGTCCAGAGAAAGGAGAGAGCACTGAGTAGTGACAAGAGAGATGAGACTGGGAAGTGACAGGATGTTCAGACAAGGTGCAGGTGTTGTGAGCAGGGAAACGGCTTAAAGAGAGTCCCGTAGCTGGAGCGAGTGGTGTCAGAGGCGGGCTGCCATGGAGACTGGTTGCCGTGATTGTGACCTTTTCCTTCCTTTCTCAGGTTCAGAGTCTTAATCTTGAGCCTCCGGTGCCCTGAGGCTTTTCTTCAGTGTTGCTTTATTCCAGTAGCACACCTGCCTGCTGTGGAAGACCCTTTTCCCTGCAGGTCGCCCTCTTCCCGAGATGAGGGAGTTTAGGTCAGGGCCAGGCACAACCTTGGGCATGTGCTTGTGCCTGATGACAGCTAGTTAGTCATTGTTAGTCATCGAGGGCGGTGTGGTGAAGATGGGGGTGCAGGTCACATCCCCAGAGAGGTGGCCCAGTGTGGGCACGTGGAGGGCTGAAAGGAAAAGTTTGTGCTAGACAGGGAGAAGCTTCCTCCAACGCTCTAGCTTTTTCCACTACCAAGATCCAGAGGGTTTCTCCTGTGGTTTCACGCCTTCCCTTTTCATGAAGCCTTCAGCGGTTGATGAAGTTCAGTGAGGCTTCATGGTCCCCTTCTTCATTCCTGCCTGTTTTCCAAGTCCTCCGTGAGCCCCCCTTGGCCTCTTTTGTTAATTTTTCTCCCAAACGCTTCTAGGCCTGTGACCATAGCCCCAGACCCCCCAGATATAGTGCTTTTCTTGTTCACTGCCAGCCTCCAGCACTGCCCCAGCTGAAGCCTTCCTCTTCTCTCTCTCCCTCAAGAGCTCTCAAAGTCTGTGGAACCGCCTGTCTGTGTTGCTTAATCTGTTGCCAGCTGCTGGCGAACTCCAAGAGTCTGGTGAGTGAGTCCCTGGCACTGTCCTCCCTCTCTCTCTCCCTCACTGGCCCCACAAAGCCCGCCTCCCCCTTCCTGGTAACCTGGCCCTTAGGGTAAGGAGGTTAATGGGATTCACTGCCTAGCCTCCCTAACACACAGCAGTCATTGTGGTCTGGCCCTCTCTGGTTTCCTGCCCCAACACTGCCCCACTGTGGGCAGGTGGCCTGGTCCACCAGGGAGTGTGCTCCCTGGGGAAGGCAGTGGAGTGGCAAGAGCAGAGTGAGGGGAGCCTGTGAGCCAGCCCCAGTCACTGGTGTGGCACCGATGCCTTCCTCATTGAGAATTGACCTTGACCTTCAGAGCCCATCTGTCTGGTTCATCCCCTCCTGCCACCTTCCAGCTGGAAATCACCTTCTCCTACCTCTGGACTCACCCAAGGGCAATCCATTCCTTCTTCCAGAGTTCCTCCTCTCACATCCATCCTAGTGTGATTGTGCCTCTGTCAGGGGGCCGTCCCAGTCTGAGCGGTCCTCTAACCCTCCCAGCTCTGGTCTCCTAAAGCTCTGCCTGACGGCCCTGTGCACCCATCTCCCCTTTCCTCCCCCCACCACTCCCCACCTTGTGTCCGAGGAGTATGTCCTGCCTCCCAGCCTCTGAGGAAGGACTGTGTCCCTCTGACTGGGGGCTCCCACAGGGCAGGTGGTCTCACGTGTCCTCTTTCTCCCCAGGCCTGGTCCTGTGTCCTGAGGTCCAGGATCTTCTTGAAGGTTGTGAACTGCCTGACCTCCCGTCTAGCTTGCTGCTCCCAGAGGACATGGCACTTCGCAACCTGCCTCCCCTCCGGGCTGCCCACAGACGCTTTAACTTTGAAACGGATCGGCTCTTGCTCAGCACCTCAGAAGAGGTGAGGATATCATTTCTCACGCCACAAGCTCTGTTGTTCATCAGACTCAGTAGCAAAGCAGGGGCTCAGGGCTGGAGGGGGCAGGCAGGCACCCCTTCCATCCGGACAGGGAGCATGTCCCTGGGGCTGCAGCTGTGAGTCCTTTTTCACTCGGTGAACCGTTTGGACTTCCTTTCCTTCTTGGCAGGATGTCCTTCCACAGGTCTGCTGTTGGTAGTGTCTCCCTTTGTAGAACAAGCCTCCTTCCCCTTTCTCCACCTTTTGGAGAGGACAAAACAAGTAAATTATTAGGGCTTTGAAATCTCTATTGGTCTCTTTTCTCTTCTGAGCCCAGCCTCCTCTAAGCTGACCAGCAAACAGTCAGAAAGTTGGAGCTGGAAGGGAATGTGCTACCCATTTAGTCCAGTGACTTTCACCCTTGAATCTGTGTCAGCACATGGGCCGTCTTGGGGGCAGCAAAGGGAAGCCAAGAGGACAGGCGTCCCAGCCCCCGTCCCCAACACAAACACACGCACACACACAAACACACACACACACACACCACCCCCACCCCCGCGTTGGTTCCTCCTTCTCCAGCTTGGCTTGATAGTCTGTTTTATATTTTAGCATTCTAGATAAGATTTTTGTTTGATGGGGAAAGAAGGGTTTTGCTGACCAAAAACATAAGTTGGAAATGGTGATCTAGTTTGTCCTTTCATTTTACACGTTAGGATCTGAGACCCAGAGAAAGATGGCATAAGAACCCAGGTCTTGTCACTCCCAGCCCGTGTCCTTGTCTCTTTCTTCTCAGCCCTGAGTCCTGCTTCTCTAGTCCTTCTGGGAGTTTCCTCGCCCTACTTGCTCACTCCTTTTCCAGTAGCTAGAGGCCCTGGGCCTCGGCGCTCCTCTTTTCCGCCCCACAGACCACAGGCCTTACGAGGGAGCCCATGTTGCTGAGTTGGCTGGGCTGGCAGGGACGGCGGAGGGGAGGAGCCGGGGGCCAGCGGGCCTGGAGGGCCCTGCTCAGCCAGGCCGCCTCCCATGTCTCCTCACAGACGGTCGTGCGCATCTGCTGCATCCGCAGCTTTGGCCACTTCGTTGCCCGCCTGCAAGGCAGCATCCTGCAGTTCAACCCAGAGGTTGGCATCTTCGTCAGCATCACCCAGTCTGAGCAGGAGAGCCTGCTGCAGCAGGCCCAGGCCCAGTTCCGCATGGTGAGTCAGGCCTCCCCTCCCTGTCTGCTCCGCTCCCATGGGCTCACCGAGAAACCCAGGGTCAGAGGCTCAGACACACTGGTGGCCCTCGACTGAAGAACCTGGGCATTGGGGCCAGGGAGACTGAGCCTGGGGAGGGAACTGAGGGCTGATAGGGAGTGAGAGTTGCCTTGAGCAGGGGCAGCCTGGCACCGGGCCTGTATGTAGACTGACTGGGGATTGAGGGCCATCTCTGTCACCTCCTAGTCTGAATTGAGCAAGTCACTTAACCTTGCTAATTCTGTTTCCTCATCGGTTACACAGGAATAGTTGAATCAGCTTTATGGGGTTGCCGTGACTGTGGGATGATAGTGAATGGCAGGCGCTTTGCACTTTGCGTTATGGAGTGTGTGCTGTGGAGTATGTGCGCTCAGCAAAATGCTCCTTTCCCTTCCCTTTTCGAGGGATGAAGACTGAGGAATGGAGGGATCCTGGCATCAGACACCATGCAGGAACCCTCCCATCCCACAGAAGCCCCAGAGAGTAGGAGGTGGCCTGTGTTACCTCTTTTCCAGTCAGTCATTCATTCCACAAATATTTAATGAGAATCTGCTTTGTGCCAGACCCGTCAGTATCCTAGGCATGAGGGTTACAGCAGCAAACAAGACAGGCCTTTCTCTTGTGAGGCTAATACTTTGTGAGCAACACTGTGGGTTCTTTAGTGGGGCCTGCACAACCCTGGGCGTGTTGTCCTCCCCAAGCTAAGTGGCACCAGTACATGTGGGGGGGTGGTGTCTGGCGCGGGAAGCACGGCCCACGTGTCTTGGCAAGCCCAGGGGTTCTTCTTCATCTCAAGCCAGTCTCCTCCCTCATGTTCTTCCTTTCCCCAGCCCCAGGCTCCCCGACCTCTGAGCACCCCCTTCCTGTGGATGGGAAGGGGCACAGTCTCCCCAGAAACCCCCCTCCTTGCTGCCTTAAAAGCAAGCACGTTTTGTTAAAAACTAACCTTTTGTGTTAAGACTTTCATTGCTGTTGCGTAGGGGAAAACACAGGGGGTTACAAAAATAGTTATGGGAAAGTCACACAGCTTCAAAAAATGTTAGAGTGTTTGCAGGCATTTCCTCTGGCCTAAAGCTCCCAAAGACGACTCCTGGAGGCACGGAATACTTGAAAGCCCCTCTGGTGTGGTGCTAGACACCACAGGCCACGGTGGACCCAGGCCACACTGCCTGCTAGGACTGCCTCCTGCTCTGCCTGAGTCACGTTTCCACCCCAAGGGGTTTATCCCCTGGCAGCAGCAGCGTGGTCCTTGTCATATTGCTATCTCCCATCATTTATCGAGAGTTTTGCATGTGCAAAGCTGCTTTGCATGTGACATCTCATTTAACCCTGTAACAGCCCTGTGAGGTGGGTGCTTGCAGCCTCATTTTATAGACGAGGAAGCTCAGAATGACAAAGGAGGAGGTATCAGTGGCAGAGCCGGGGCTCTGGAATTGGAAAGACCAGGCTCTTGTCCTTGTTCTAAGCTGCTGTGGGAGCTTAGCTTCTCTGCAAGCCAGGCGGGGCGCTGCTCCTACTCTCTGGGCTCTAGTGTCTGCCTGGTTTAGGGACCCCTGTTTCCCAGTGGGTCTGGTCTTCTGCCTCCCTTTTTTGCTTTCTCTACCAGAGTTTCTCGAAGGGGACACTCCGCAGGCGGGTAAGAGGTGGACACTTCATAACCATAGTATAATTATCAAAACTAAGAAGTTAGGATTGGTACAATTGTGTTAACTATAGACTTTATTCAGATTTCACTAGTTTTCCTGTAAATGTCTATTTTCTTTTTCAGAATCCCACATTACATTTGATTGTTTTAATGTCTCCTCAGTCTTTCCATGTCTTTTTTTTTTTTTTTTTTAATATTTATTTATTTATTTGGTTGCGCCGGGTCTTAGTTGAGTCAGGCGAGCTCCTTAGTTGTGGCATGCGTGTGGGATCTAGTTCCCTGACCAGGGATCGAACCCAGGCCCCCTGCATTGGGAGCCCAGAGTCTTAACCACCGTGTCACCAGGGAAGTCCCTTTCCTTGTCTTTTATAATCTTGACAGTTCTAAGGAGTATTGTTCAGTTGTTTTGTAGAATGTTCCTCACTTGGCTTTGTCTGGTGTCTTATGATTAGGATGAGATTATACATTCCAGATTAATATTTTAAAGCATCACTCTGATGATGCCAGTTTGCTTGTCAAAAAGCCTTCAGTGGCTCCCCATGTCTTTTAGAATAAGTCTCCATCTTTAGACCAAGGAATTTGGACTTCATCTAGAAGACAAAGGAAAACCATCACAGGACTTTTAGTCAGGGCCATGGTGGACAGCAGATGGTTTTTGAAAGATTGCCTTGGTTGTAGGCAGAGAGAATGAATTGGGCTGGAGGCAGAGACCAAAAAGAAGGTGCTTATAATAGTCAAGGTGGGAGGTACTGGCTTAGACCAGGGTTGCACGTTGAAGATGGAGGGATGCAGAGGGATGTGAATGATTTTTTAGGAGGTACAGTTGACAGGACTGGGAGGCTGATAACTTCTGGGGCTGAAAGAGAGGGAAAAGTCAAAGCCAGCTAGCTTTCTGACTTGGCAGATGGTGGTTTACTTAGCAAGCTGGGGAACACTAGAGGATGAGAAGCAGGTTCTGAGAAGCAGGTTGGGCTGTCAAGTAGGCATTTGGGTATGTACGTCTGGAACTCAGGAGTGGTCAGGTCTGGGCGGAAGCTGCAGATTTTGGAAGAAGTTGGCAAGTGGATGATGATAGAAAGCGAAGGGGTGCATGGATGGTATCCCCTGGGAGGGAGGACAGATTGAGAGGAGCAGAGGTGGAACCCTGAGATGCAGACAGGTGCCATCCCCTCCCTCTCTCCCCGGGAGGCGTGAGCTTCTGTGGGCTGCTAATGGAACGTGTTCAGATGACACAGGAGGGATATTTTTTCTCCCACGCCTCCCTTCCCCTCACTTAGCAGGAGAGATAGAGAGCTGACTTTATATGAGGCCGTACCTATTTCAGACCCCAGGAATCCCTTTTGGTCTTCTTGATCACTGGAGAAAGGAATATTCCCCCAGCTGCTTGTCCCAAGCTTAGCACCTGGTATTCTCCCCTTGTAGGCACAGGAGGAAGCTCGGCGGAACAGGCTAATGAGAGACATGGCCCAGCTACGACTTCAGGTAAGAAGTTGGGGCCCCGCGCTCCTGTTCCTATGAGGCCATTCGTCGAAGGGGTCCCTTGTTCCCACTGGCAGCAGGAGGAGCCCCATAAGAGCCACCTTGGGTACCATTCTTCCCCTGCCCAGGCTGCACGCAGCTCCACCCACTCTGCCTTCTCTCAACAGCTCGAGGTCTCTCAGCTGGAAGGGAGCCTGCAGCAGCCCAAGGCCCAGTCAGCAATGTCTCCCTACCTCGTCCCCGACACCCAAGCCCTTTGCCACCACCTCCCTGTCATCCGCCAGCTGGCCACCAGTGGCCGCTTCATTGTCATCATCCCAAGGACAGGTAAGTATATTGGAGAGGTGGGGGCAGAGAGTGTGGCTAAAAGAGAATCTGGCTTGGGATTGAGAGACTCTTACTTGGGGCCCAGTTTACACACAGTGGCCTTGGTCAAGTCCTGCCACCTCTCTGAACTTCAGTCATTTCATCTGCGAAGTGGGCATGACAATCCCTGTTAAACCCTGACTCACAAGATGGTTGGGAGAAACAGATGAGAAAATCTAAGTGAAAGCAATTGGTAAGTTGCCAAATACGTTGTTGGCAGAAGGTCAGTCTTTGAAAGAACTTCAGGATTCCTGTAGGAGCTACGGTCCCTTTTCCTGCAGTGTGTCCTGGAGTGAGTGCAGATGCTTCTACAGAGCCCCATGTCACGACAGCCTGAGCTCATCTGTTTTGTCGTTCCCCCACCCGCATCTTGCCCGCCAGTGATCGATGGCCTGGATTTGCTGAAGAAGGAACACCCCGGGGCCCGGGATGGGATCCGATACCTGGAGGCAGAGTTTAAAAAAGGGAACAGGTGAGTGCAGGCCTGGCTGGACCTGTGCTGAGCCCAGACAACAAATGCGTGTGTTCCTCGTGTAAGACACGTGGTCCCTGCTCACAGTTGGCTCACTGCCTGGTGAGGGAGGCCGAAGACATAATTAGAAGTCAGGGTCTTAGGTGCTGAAATAGACAGCGATTGGAGGAGCCAGGAGCCCTGTTGGGGAACAGTGACCTGCTGTCCATCTACCTCTGGGGCAAACATGAGATCACTGTGACCGGGGAGAGGGGAACAAGCCCCCACCTCCAAGCTGTGGACTCCTTTGCAAGAGGTTCTCCTGCTTTAGGTGATCAGGTTGACCAGGGTGGGAGTGCCTTCATTGGTGCTGCCCAGGGGCTTCCCATGGGGCTGGGGGGACAGATGGCAGTGTATAGGTGCTCAGCCCAGCACAGGCCCTTCCTTCTGGCCTTTGGGGCCAGAAAAGGACTAGACACTGGGTATAAGGAAGAGGGAGAAAGCTCCCTGCTCTCTGCTGGCTGGTCTACCCCTCCTCTGGATCTGCCCTTGCCTGGTCAGAAAGCTGCACAAAGCCTGCTTGTTTGGACCTTGTCTCCAGAAGCACTGACTTGAAAAGCATCTGCTGCTTCTCCCCTCCCAGCTCCTCTCCAGGGAGGAACCAAAGAATTGACGTTATCAGGAGGAAAAGCAAGCTGGGCTCAGCAGCTAGGAAGCCACTTCAAAATGACTCCAAACAGACCTGTGATGTGGGAGACGTGCCCCCCCCCCATAAAACTGGGTCCCCTGCGCCACAATGGCCCGCTTTGTCCCCTGCCCCCAACCTTCACACTCTCGTCTCCTTTGCAGGTACATTCGCTGCCAGAAAGAGGTGGGGAAGAGCTTTGAGCGGCATAAGCTGAAGAGGCAGGATGCAGATGCCTGGTAAAATTTCAGCCGCCACCCCTAGAACCTCAGATAGGCTGCCTACCTTGCTTCTCTGTGGGCACTCCCCAGGACAGAGGGACAGGGCCGGAGAATTCTGTAACAGGCAGCAGGGCCAGCGCGGGGCCAGGCTCCTTCTGCCAGAGGCCTCCTGCAGGTCTCACCTTAGATGGAGTGAGAAGGTGCTCCAGCATCTGAGCCCCCGTGGCCCTGAGATCCTTGGGCTCAGCTTCCTCACTCATTGAACCTTTGCCCAGTCCCTGTAACATGTCCTCCAGGGCCAGCTTCCAGGACCCACTGCTCTGGGCTGCCTGGCTTCTCTCGCTCTCTCCTGGTGCCCTCCTCACCCCCAGCTCCCCCTGTGCCCTGGAGATCTGGTGTTCAGGCTGTGCTAATGCTGGGGCTTGGCCCGCCTTCCCCCTGCTCCCACCAGGACGCTCTATAAGATCCTGGACAGCTGCAAACAGCTGACTCTGGCCCAGGGGGCAGGTGAGGAGGACCCGAGTGGCATGGTGACCATCATCACAGGCCTTCCACTGGACAACCCCAGCACGCTTTCAGGCCCTATGCAGGTGGGTCACGGGGTGATGTTTGGCAGAGTGTGGAATGGGGAAGAGGTACCGGAGTCGACTCCCTCAGACCAGACAGCTGCCCTTTTCCTCTTCCATCACCCCTTCCCCAGCCCCTCAACGGCTTGTCCCAGAGTTTGGGAGGTCAGGCCCTCCTCCATTTGTCCTCCCCCCAATTCTACAGGCAGCCTTGCAGGCCGCTGCACATGCCAGTGTGGACATCAAGAATGTTCTGGACTTCTACAAGCAGTGGAAGGAGATTGGTTGAGACCGACCCCCAGGCCCTGCAGCGGGGCTGACTCCAGATCTCTCCTGCCCTCCCTGGCAGCCAGGACCACCACCTGTAGTCACCCCACCACACGCAGACTCACGCACGCACACAGGAAGGAAGCCCAGCTGCACACAGGCTGCAGGGAGGGCCCAGGAGCCAGCTGGGAGGGGGGCGTCCCCCTGTTGCCAAGACAACGTCAGGAAAGCAAGGAAAGTGCTTGGAGCAGGAGAGGCCTGTGGGCCCCTAGCCAGCCTTCCTGCCTCAGCCCCCCTGCTTTCCCCAGGGGCAGGTGGCAGGCACGGGTGTCTGCGTTTCGTTGGAGTGGTTCCTGGACCTCTGAGGGGAAGGGACAGCAGAAGGGGCCCTTCTTCCTCACAGACGCAGGGTGGTTGGTGCCAGGAGTTTGGGCCCTCTGGGCCTGGGGGTAGAGTTGGGTAACACCAGGTGTCTGGGTGGTTCTCTGCAGACCCTTCTTCTCCTCGAGGACCACCCATCCCCCTCTCATCTCCCTTTGCAGGGGCTGGGCAGCTCTGGAGCCTTGGGGACTCTTAAGGAAGAGGGGCCTGGAGCTGCCTGCACCAATAGCAGGGCAGGGCTTAGATCCCCTCCTCCTGCTGCAGGGGCTGCACACCCATTGCCCCACTTCTGTTTTCTGTCTCCCTTCGTCTAGCTTCCAGGGCAGGGAGCAGGCCCACGACGGCTGCAGGCAGTCTGGCCTATGTGCCAATGAGGGCTTCTGTGCCCACCAGCCCCATGGTCACTGCACTTTGTGCTCTGGGCTGCTGTGCTGGGACAGAGTGGGATGCCAGTAAGAGGAGAGGGGGGTGAAGTTTGAGGCCACAACCCCCCTTACTATCTAGGGAGGGGCCTGTGTTCGGATGGACAGCAGAAAGGAGAGGCCCCTTGAAGCTGCCCGGCCAGGGACCCTCTGCCCTGATGGGCTTCCCTACTTCTGTCCTTCCCCGGGACTAAAGGCCTGGAGGAGCTGAGCATGGGGCTAGCTTCTGGAGTGTTGAGGTGAATGTGAGAGCGGAGATCATGAATAGCTCAGGGCAGTGAGTGGAGCAGCAAGAGTGGGGCTGAGTGTGGGAGGCTTTGGCCAGGATTGCCTCGGCCCCTCCCCCTCAGGCTGCACATACAGCTCGGGCTGGGGGTTGAGGGTCGGGGATCTCAGCTCTGCTGTTCCCCACCCCAGCGCTAGCCTAGCTTCCCAGACTGTTCTCGGAGGAGAACAGGCTTCCTGCCTTCTTCCTCTAAGACAGCAAGTCTGGGACAACCTGGGGGGAGTGGGATCACCCCCACTTCCAGTCCCTGGCAGAGACTGAGACTAAAGCATCACTTAATAAAGACCCCCAGAAGCCCACTCCCTGTCTCCTGGTGCCTTTCTGTACAATTTTATTGGGACATTGGAGATTACATGCTGAAATGGCAGTTTGCAAAGGTTTCTTTGAGGTGGCCCAGTTGAAGCAAGATACCAGCAGTTGGAGCACAAACTCCAGAGATGGTTTTGGTAGATGTGAAGTTCATTGAACTGAGCTGCTGCCTTCACAAGGGTGATAGGTGAAAACAATATACAGATGATCCTGAACAATATGAGGTTTTAGGGCGTTGACCCCTATGCAAGAAAAAATCTGCACTTGATTTTACAGTCCGCCCTCTGTATCTGCAGTTCCGCATCCACGATTCAATGAACTGGGGACCATGTAGTACTGAGTACATATTTAGTGAAAGAAATCTGCATATAAATGCAGTTCAAACCTATGTTCAAGGGTCAACTATTTTGAAGGCTACAGTGCTCCCTGGGGGTGGTTTGCAGTTTTCAGCTGGGTCCTCTGAATCAGGGAGAAACTTCCTCAAAGGAGAGGTGAGGGTGAACCTTGAAACCAGCCTCTGAGTCTTCAACCCCATCCCTCCGCAAGGACTGACACCTCAAGTGTGTCTGGGGAGTGGAGAAGCTTGGTGAACCCCTTGTGGTTGAACCAACATTTACCAAATGCATTTGCTGTGGATTCTGCCCAGCACCAGCCGCTGAGAGGCAGCGAAGCACAGTGAGAAGAGGTTTTGGAGAATTCAAATTCAGGGTTTGGATTCCTCTGCCCAGCTTAAGGCAGAGCCACCCTCAGCTCCTGGGAGAGTCTGGAACCCTGGAGCTGTGGGGCAGCCTGGTCTGAGGGGGGCGCTCTGCACCACCCTGGCTGCATCCTGGCTAGGGCCCTGGCCTCTTCCGGCCAGTCTGCTCTCAGTGGGGTGGGGTCAAGCTGGAGGGGCTGGCTGTGTGCTGGAGCCCGAGTGAGCTGCCTGCTAATGGGGCTGGGCCACCCCGCACTGCTCCCTGGAGGCTGGACAAGGCTGGGATTGTTCTCTGGCTCCCTTTTGTCTCCCACTCCCCGCCCAGGCTTGGCCCGCCTGCCCGCCACTCTCTTCTCCCTCCCATTGGCCCGGCTGGCAAGAGGCAGGGACTCCACCCGTGGAGCCCGGGGCCTGCCGACCCACCAGCTTAGGAGCGCCCATCAAACTCTGGGTAAGGAAGCTCACCTGGGGCCAAGACGCCCATTCTGGGGGAACTAGAGGCCACTTGCCTGCTCCGGCCGGCCCCTCCCCCTTTTCCATGGCTACAGCACAAACTACTTCAGAGACCTCTGAACCCCAGTGCTGAGGGAAGGGACCCTGAGGGGAGCTAGACGCCAGCATCGTCCTGGTCCACCCCTCCCCCAGGCAGCTGGGCCGCACTCGGGATAGTTTAGAATACCCCCATCCCACTTCCGGGAGGGGTCATCTATCTATCTCAGTTTCTTTTTTTTTTTTGGCTGCGCCCCAAGGCTTGTGGTAGTGGGATCTTAGCTCCCTGACCCGGGATCAAACCCAGGCCCTCGGCAGTAAAAGCACAGAGTCCTAACCACTGGACCGCCAGGGAATTCCCGGGGTCATCTATCAAATCTCAGCCAGGGTGCAGGGACTAGGGACCAGGTCGGCCTTGTGCCCAGCGGGGTCCCCAGCCCCCAGCTCAAGGGCAGAGGGCCCCCCAAATGTTGAAAGACAGGAACAGAGGCTTTGGGTTCGGGCTGGCGGTGTGAGGGCCCAGAGTGTGTGTGGAGCAAACATGCACACAGAGAGTAGGCAAAGCGATGACAGGAAGAGGCGTGGGGCGGGGCTGGAAAGTTTTGGCCTGGAGAGGTGGGAGGAGTGTCCTGTTCTCCCTCCTCCCGGGGCAGTTCCACCCACCCCGGTGGCCCAGGCCATCCACTTGTGCCAAGGAATGTGCCTGGGAGAGGCGGCCTGAGAGGCGGGAGGGGCAGCAAAGCTGCGGCCACCCGGAAGCAGCGCACAGGTCTGAGGCTGAGGGGCCGGGGCTCAGGAGGGGCAGGGACCCCAAATGCCCCCCGGGGCACAAGTGTAGTCTTCAGAGAAGAGCCAGGCATCCCCCTAATTCCTTGTCCCACCGGTAGGCATCTGGCCTCTCCAAGAATTCTCCCTGAGCACCCTAAGTTTTCTGTGCTCAGCCCAGGCACTGTGAGCCAAGGGGCTTTCTGGTGCTGGCAATGGCGGTGGTGGTGTGTGCTTAGGCTCTCTCTGTGCTGTCCTCCGTAAGTCAGGGTTCTTCTGAGACAAAAATTGGGGGTTGGGGACCTGGCTCCAGGGTCCAGGGTTACTGAGGCAGCCTTCTGGCTGAGAAGGACCCTCCACTCCTTGCTGAGTTGAGGCTGACCAGCCCCTCTCAATGGGGGAACTAAATAGCCCCCAGGCTAGGCTGGGGAGGGGTTGGGGTTATGACCACTGGGGAAGCTGGGCCAGCCTCCCCTGGCCTGAAGCAAGCAGCTTGGTGGCCAGCTGCCACCCACATGCATGCCCGTGTACACAGCCTACCCTGGGACTCAGTGACCAGGTCCAGCCTGGACCTGGGCGAAAAGGGACCTGTGGATGGGGGCAGATACCTAATTCCCCCTGCCCTTTGTCTCTAGGTCAACGTGGAGGTGCCGGGCCACCATGCTCAGTCTCAAGCTGCCCCAACTCCTTCGCATCCACCAGGTCCCCAGGGTGAGGGATTCACCAACTCCTACTTCTCAGGGGACTGGCTGGGGCAGTTTCTTCTCTTTTTGCAAGTGCAGAAGTCCCTGCTCTAGGCTAGCTCTTATCCCTGCCATTTCAGTGTGGGACTCTTCTGTTCTCTAAGGAACAGGCTTGTGACCGGCTCCCTAGAGCCCAGAACACGCCTTTATCCAGAGTCGCCTTCCTCAGAGCACCCTGTGTCCATCCTATCTTGTCCCCTTACTCTGCCTCTTCTGTTTCTCACCTGCTCTCTGGGTACTGGAACCTGTGGTGAGATGGGGTTGGATTTAGTTTGACTTTTGGGGCCTTTGTGATCTCCAGCCCATTCCCTTCAACCCTGCTTCCAGAGAAAGGGTGGGATACAGTGGAGTCCCTTGGAGAGAAAGGGTGGGACACAGTGACTCCTCTCCTCTCCCTGCCCCCCACAACCCCAGGTGTTCTGGGAAGATGGTATCATGTCTGGCTACCGCCGCCCCACCAGCTCGGCCTTGGACTGTGTCCTCAGCTCCTTCCAGATGACCAACGAGACCGTCAACATCTGGACTCACTTCCTGCCCACCTGGTGAGGGAGGCTCTGTCCCAGGTTTGGGCCTCGAGCTCAAGGGGGTACTCAGGCGGACCGGGACCGTCCGGGCCCGCGGGCTGCACTGGGAGTCGCTGGGGGTCCGGTGGCCTGAGCACGTGCCCGCCGCAGGTACTTCCTGTGGCGCCTCCTGGCGCTGGCGGGAGGCCAGGGGTTCCGGTCGGAGCCCTACCACTGGCCGCTGCTCGTCTTCCTGCTGCCCGCCTGCCTCTACCCGTTTGCGTCGTGCTGCGCGCACACCTTCAGCTCCATGTCACCCCGCGCGCGTCACATCTGCTACTTCCTGGACTACGGCGCGCTCAGCCTCTACAGCCTGGGTGAGCCCCGCAGCGGAGGCCGGAGCGGTGGGCAGGGGGGGGCGGGGGCGTTCCGGGGCGGGGCGGGGGTGTGGCGCGGGGTCTCTGGGGCGGGGCCTCAGCTCCCGCCCCGCCCCCCGCCAGGCTGCGCCTTCCCCTATGCCGCCTACTCCATGCCGGCCTCCTGGCTGCACAGCCGCCTGCACCAGCTATTTGTGCCCGCCGCCGCACTCAATTCTTTCCTGTGCACCGGCCTCTCCTGCTACTCCCGGTGGGTTCTCGGCCAGTGGTGAAGGGGAAGGCGGAGGGACAGGACAGGGCACCCACAAACACTTGGACACCCAGGACCGCTGGGTTGTGCCTGCATTTCACTGCTCTTGAACAACATTGGTAACAATGGGACCGTTTATTGAGGACTGACTGTGCCCAGACCCTGTGCACCAGCACCATCCCTGCGCTGTCTCTAACTCTCACAGCCACGTTAAGAGGCAGGTGTCTATCCCCGTCTAACAGCTGTTGTCACTTACAGAGGAGTCATGTGGCCTAAGGGCTTTCACAGCCACTAAGCTACACTGACATTCCATCTTGGCCAAAGGTCCCCTGCCCTCCTCTGACCCCCACCCCAGCGTAAGGATGGTGACCAGCCTTTCACTCCCGCCTCCCAGGTTCCCCGAGCTAGAAAGCCCTGCACTCAGTAAGATCCTCCGCACGACCGCCTTCACCTATCCCTTTCTGTTCGACAACCTCCCGCTCTTCTATCGGGTAAGGCTCCTGCTTTCCTGTCCTGACTCTCACAGTGCCCACTCCCAGCCCTGCCCCCTCGATCCCTGACTCAGCCCTGCCGCCCACCCTCCTAGCCCAGCACCCAGTCCAGCTGTGCCCTCCCCCTCCTCATCCTCACCAGATCCCAGACACATGATGTCCACCCCCAAAGCCCCTCCCCGTCAACCCTGCTTTTCCTTTGCCAGCTCGTACTGTGCTGGGGCAGGGGCCACAGCTGTGGGCAGGAGGCACTGAGCACCAGCCACGGCTACCACCTCTTCTGCGCGTTGCTCACTGGCTTCCTCTTTGCCTCCCACCTGCCTGAGCGGCTGGCACCAGGACGCTTTGATTACATCGGTGAGAGCACACCTGGCCTGGCCCGGGACGGGATGGGGAGACGGCTCCCCAGAGCACAGAGTGAACTGAGTAAACGAGAGTATTCCTGGCAGGGCCCTCAGGGTCCAGGCCCAGCCCCAGTCCTCAGATAACAACAAAACCAGCAGCCTGTAGGCCAGGGGCTCTGTGCACAGCAGCTCACTCACTCTCGCCAATAACTCTGGGAATTGGGTTTCTTATTCCCAGTTTTAGGGGGGTAGCAGGCCCAGAGGATGTGGTGCTCACCATGGGTCACAGGATGAGTTGGAGCAGCCCTGGGGATGGGGTATGTGCCCTCAACCGCCCATCCTCCCCACAGGCCACAGCCACCAGCTATTCCACATCTGTGCAGTGATGGGCACGCACTTCCAGCTGGAGGCGGTGCTGGCTGATATGGGATCTCGCCGAGCCTGGCTGGCCATGCAGGAACCGCCGCTGGGCCTGGCGGGCACAGTGGCCACACTGGGCTTGGCGGTGGCCGGGAACCTGCTCATCATCGCTGCTTTCACAGCTTCCCTATTTCGGGCTCCCAGTGCGTGCCCCCTGCTGCAGGGTGGCCCGCTGGAGGGGAATGCAAAGGCCAAACTACAGTGAAGCCCCAGCTCTGAGCCTGCCTTGGAGGGAAGCAGAGCCCAGGCCTCCCCGCCCCGTGCTGGGGAGGAGCCCAGACCCAGGCCTGATCAGATGGGGGCACTTCTGAGCCTGGAACCAAGAGGAGTGGCTGAGGAGAGAGGAGTGCGGAGATCAGAAGGCAGAGGAGCGGAGAGGGGCTGGGGGGCTGGTAGAGAGCAAGAGGGTCAGGGAGGGTGCTCTTGATGGGGCTGGGGGAAGTGCTGAGGGTCTGAGAGGGGAGGTGCGTGTGTCCAGGCTGGAGCTGCCCCACCCGCCATCGAAGGCTGGGATGGGGAGGTGTTGGGCCCTTTCATCTGGTCCCATCTCTGGTGCTCCTGGAGTTTCTGCTCAGCCCAGGCAAGAACTAACATGACTAACCCAGGCCCATCCTGAATGCTTATTAACCAGGCCGGGAGGCCCGCTACTGCCCCCACCCGCAAACCAGGCAGTACCGTCTACCGGAAGCTCTTTGCCTACGGCGACGAGGCTGTCTGTCCTGGTCACAGCCGTGTACTCCAGGCGTTCAGGCCTTTGGGATCTGGTCTATTTGGGTGTGTCACAGATGGGGCAGTGGGTTGAGGTGGGGGAAGGTGCTGGGCTAGAGAGGAGAACCCTATTTAGACTTCAGGAAGCCTTCAATGCTTCTGGACTGAGGCAGGGATAAATAAATAACTCAACAACAGATTTTGGGAAGCACTTTCTGGGACTGAAAAAGGTAAAACCTCCTCTCCACTCCCCATCCTCCCAATACCTCCTCCTCACACTCCATAGATGGACAAAGAATCACAGCCCCACCAGTTCCTCTTCTGGAGTTTATTCTGGAGCAGCTGGGATGACGCTCCCAGCTGCTGGGATCTCACACGTGCCAGGCAGGGAGGTCAGGGCGAGGGGAGGGGGAGGGGTCCCGGAGAGGAGCCAGAGCTGGGGGCTGCCAGCCAGGCCGGCAGGGCTGAGAGCTCTAGGCTGTGCCGTAGAAGCGCCGATAGGCCTCCTGGAAGCCAATGTGGTCAGCCAGCTCGTCACAGGCGGGGTTGAGCTCACACACCTCCCTCCTGGGCTCCAGCGGATCTGGGTAGGGGGCTGGGGCCCTGAGAGCCCAACACACTGGCATCAGCCTCCATGCAAAATGCCCGCCCCTCCTCCCACTGCACTTGGGGCTCCAGAGTCCTCCCACAGCGGTCGCTCCTCCCAGCCCATCCTGGAGATGCAGGGCCCTGGCCCAGCACCTCCTTTTCTCTCACCCCAGCCCATGATCCAGGTAGCGCCTGAGTCTCTTCACCACCTCGCTGCTCTCCTGCTTGGACACAAAGGCTGTGGAGCAGAGGGTCAGGGGTCAGGTGACTCCGAGTTTGGGTGGACAAGGTGGGGAGTAGGCTGGCCTTCCTGAGAGCCAGATGGGAGGGGGCAGGAGGGGAGAATGGGACTGAGGGGACCAGGGTGAGACAGGGGTGCTGGGAGTGGGCAGCACCACTGAGTGATACAGGGCACAGCTTCCCATCAGGCCCTGCCTCATACCTGCACCTTTGCCAGACTCCTCATCTCTGGGCTTTGCATCTGCAAAAAAAAGGAGCCCAGTTCACCCCTGCTCATCCCTAGGGCTCTCCCTCTCCTCCCCTCCTCTCTGGCAGCTTGCTCTTCCCTCCTCTCCCTCCACAAGGACAGCAGTGGGGGCAAATGGACTGAGCCCACAGAAACGTGGTTAGACTGCCAATAGGGACTGCCAGTGGAAGGGGTGAGGAGAGGTGAGGCCATGGTGCTTTCCCCTCGCAGATCCCGCGGGCTGGGGCAGGGATAGGGGCACTCACCTGCCCGGCCAGCGAGGCAGAGTGTGGCCAGGGCCAGCAGGGCGAGGAACATGAGGGGTCTCATGGTGTGTCTGTCAGCGGCTGCGCTAGGGCTGCTGCTCAGGACTCAACTGCCCCTCCCAGCTTCCAGCGCTGTTTTATACTCTCTGGGCTGTGCCCCAGAGGCAAGGGTGCGGGCGGGTCTTGGGGGAATCTACCAGGGCTATTTGGGGGTCATCCGCCTAGGCCAAACCCCAAAGGATGTTGTGGTTGGAGCTGCGGCTGCCTGGGCAGGCCCCTGGGAGTGATGGAGGAAGGTGGGCCTCAGTCCAAGACTGCCAGCCTCCAGACAAGGTCCCCAGCCCCTCCTCAAGGGGGTCGCCCCAGGTCCTCCAGCCCCTACTCACTCTCCCTCGGAGCCCCAGCCTCAGTTTGAGCACCAGCGGGGCAGACCAGGATGGGTAGGAGGGGGAGCCTAGAGAGGAAGGGGGGCCCAGAGGTCCAAAATAGATTTGCACAGAGCTGGGCTACAGCCTCTCACAGGCTGATTTCCACCGTCAGCCCTGTGGGCAGGAGCCAAATTCAGGGAGGGAGGGCCAATGCCCTCATTCACCCCGAGGGCTCCTGCCTCAGAGAGACCTCAACAGCAGGCCTGGCATGGGGGCGGCTGGACTCTGCTCAGGCCCTGAGCCTCGGGACGGGGGAAGGGGTTGGGGCAGCATAGGGCCAAGAGCCAAAAGCCAACACAGGTGTGGCCAGGCGTGAGGTAAGGACAGCCCTTCTGTCTGCTACTGGCCAGGTGGGCAATGAGGTGGGAACCCCCTTCCCCATGCCCCTTGCACCTCTGAGCTCCTGATCGCCCCCACCCCGATCCTTTTCCTGCCCTCACAGCCTCCCCATTGCCAACAACCTTGGGGACCTGTCCTCCGAGGGGCAGAACATTCAGCCTGAGAAGCCCCACCCCACACCTGAAAGCCACTTCTGCCTCAGCTCAGCCTGGAGAAGAGGGAGGGTGTCCTCACCCACCACCCACTCACCAGGTGGAGACCTGCCAGACGAAGCACTGCTGCCTCCACCCCACAGCCGGTGGCTGGATGTTTGGGTGTGTCCAGGAGGAGAGAGGAGCCACTAGGCTCAATTTGGGGGGGTGGGGTTGATGATCAGGGACCACCCTGCCATCTTCCCGAGTGTCCCCGCTGCTCCTAGACAGACCCAACCAGGCCTCTCTCTACAGAGTTAGGGTGAAGCCCTCGCCAGGGAAGAAAGCTCTGCCCCCACCCATACCCACCCCCTTCACCCTCCAGTCTGGAGGAAACACCCACCCTGCCTTTGGCTAAGTCACTCCTGATGCCCTGTGGCCCTGGCTGGGGAAGAGGGGGTTGTGAGAAGCCAGAGCACAAAGTCCCAGCCTTTGGAGGGCCCACTTGCTCCATGCTCGAGCACTCACCAGGCACAAACAAACACCTAGGGAGGCCCACCATAGAGCCTCTCAGAATCAACCCAAGGCAAAGAGAAGGGCAGGCGCAGCTGGACAGAGTGACACCCCCCCAGCAGCTTGTCCTGGCCTCAGGGAACCCAAGGCTCCTGGTTTCTGTGACAAGGGGCTTCACTGCCCTTCCATACATGATGGTCAGATGCACCCCCCACCAACCCACCCCAGCCTGGAGGCTCTTGGAGCCCTGCAACTGGGGCCTCGATTGGAGCCAGGACTCCGGAGTCCAGGGGGGGATCTTGGCCCAGGAGAGTCCTGGGAGAGGGAGCATCCTCACAGATTACAGTGTAGTGGAGGAAGTTTATTTGCGGATGTGGGGAGAACATGGCAAGGGCCCTTGGGCTGGCCAGCAAGGGGGCAATCAGTGGAAACTGAATACCGATTCCCCAAGCCAGGTCCTAGGGAGGGCTCAGGAATAGGCGATACGTGTGATGGGGGTAGGGTGGGGGGTTGGCCTGAACCTAAAGGAGAGGAAGCATGGTGCCTAATTCCCAGGGCAGGAGCTGGCCAAGAATCCTAAAGTTAGAAGAAAACAGGGAGGAATCTGAAGGTAGTGTGTGTTTTTGACCCCAAGGGAGCCCCAGAGGCACAACGGCAGTGGAGACAGCTGAGGCCTCCTTCTCCGGCAAATTCCATCACTGCTTAGGGACTGTTCTCGGAGGCCGCTCACTCAGGCCCAGCATCCTGGACCACAGGCCCTTGACCTTGACTGCCCTCTGCTCCTGGGCCGGGCCCTCTCCTCCTCACTCAGGCTCCCTCAGCACGGCCACCAGCTCCTTCTGTTCTCTGTGTAGAGCCTGACATCAATGAGAGAGAACAGACAGACTGGGAGATGAGAAAATCCAAACCCTTTCCCTCCACTGTCCTTGACTCCAGGCCTGGGTTTCCCCCAGGATGATAAGGGGTCTGTAACTCATATCACAGGCCCAGCAGGGCATATTAGGAAATCCGCCCCACTCAGCAGTTGTTTATGGCAGGCTGGGTGCCATGGCCACCTAGGCTGGGCCCCCCAGAGCAGAGCCGATTTTCAAAAAGGGCCCCTTAAGTGTCCCCCAATCCTCTGACCTCACCGGAGATTTCTAGCAGAGAAACTTTCTTAAGTGGACTTTCAGCTGGGCTACAGACATGGGAATTGTAGTGAAAAAGGGCTCTTTGAGCCCACACAGGGCTCAGCACTGAACACTCAATCCAGCTGACCCACTTCAAACAATGGTTAGCATCTGTAGCTGTAATGGGAGAGGTGGGGCTATAAGAGCAGGGGGCTTCCTTCTTCCTCTTAAAATAAAAGCACTGAATGTCAGAGCTGGCAGGGCGTTGGGGATCACTATTTGGCCAATTTGGAAGCCAAAGCCTAGACAGGGGAGTGACCCTTGGCCTCATGGTGATGAAGCGCCAATGGCAGAGCAGCCGGAGGACTCAGCAAGGCAGCCCCGAGAGTACCCGAGACACAACTCTCAACTGTGGAACCTGTCCCAGGAGACGGCGCTAGGCTGAGGCCTCGCTTATACCACCTGGGTGTCTGCTGTGTAGAGCCTGGGCCACTGCACTACACTACACTAGACTACACACCCCCAGGGCCAGTGTGTTACAGGAGGAGGCTGAGGGGGTGAAGATAAGAGGAAGCAGCGCAAGGCACCAGCCTTCCTCCTGCTGCCGCCTCCCTGAGGCTTGGGGCCTTGCTGAGGCTGGGGCAGGGCCTTCAGATTGCCCCTGACTGGTCTTGGGAAGGAGACCAGGGGACCTGAGAGCCATGGATCTGGGGACTTATTCCCCTCGGGAATAGGAGGGTCTGCCCCAGGAAGGGAGCTGCCGAGTGGCCACAGGTAAACATAAGTTGGACATCTAAATGATGAAGAGAACCCAATAATGGGCCACCGTTCAAGCCCCACTAGAAACCCTCTTTTGGAACTACATTTTGAGCCGGCGAGAAAATCCATCTCATCACTCTGTAGCCACATGTGCTATCTGCGTCACCCAGCCTGATTACTCTCTTCTCCCTTATTCACCAACCTGGCCCCAAGTGACTGTGGGCCACTTTCAGAAATTAAGTTCACCCTCAAAGGACACATATTTGTTGCATGGAGGATGTTTTAGGTATGTTGACGGCTCTCGAAGTCATTCTAATGTACACATTTTAAAGGTACTGGGCAGTGGTCACGTGGAGTAGAACCACCATGGCTACAGAGGATTAACCCTGACCCTGACATGGAGGAGCCATCCCTGGGCAAGTCACTTGCCCTCTCTGGGCCCGTTTTCTCCTTGGCTGCAGCAGGGGAGCACGTGCCTGAGGGCAGGGCCGGGACACTCACCTGCCAGGCCTGCTGCCGGGCCTGGCCCTGCAGCTGCAGCTCCTCCACCTGCCTGCGCCCGGCCAGGACGGCATCTGCCAGCTGCCTGTTCTCGGCCTCCTGTTTCTGCACACGGCGCTGCAGGGCGTCCCGCTGCTGCAGAAAGTAGGGCACCACAGCGCTGCGCAGGTCTTTCTCTGGGATCCCACTAGGGCGCCTGCAGGGCCGCAGGGGGCACAGGGGTTGGGACAGGGAGTCGTCGTGTGGGGTAAGGCTTCTCCTTCCAAACCCAGTCAGTGGCATTCCCACCTTCAGCCTCATGCTGGGCTGGCTTTTGAGGCCTCTCCTGTGGTCCCTCTCACTCCCAAGACCCAACCGCATGGCTCCTGCTCCTGAGGGGAACGCTAACCCCTTGTCCCTTAGCTTCAGCTCCCAGGAACCCATCTCTCCTCTTCTCACCAACCCGCACCTTAGCCCTCCTCCTCATCCACAGACACTCCCTCCAGCTGTAAACCTCCAGGGCTAGAGATGACTTTCCTCGGTCCTTGTGACCATGTGCCTTGCTGGTGCATCCACACCATGGGACTGTGAGCTGGAGAGATGGGGGGAAGGTGGAGGCCTGAGAGCAGGCCCAGACCCCAAGAGGCCCTGGCTGGCTAATGTGAGAAGATAAAGGAAAGATAGGTCTGAGGAGGCAAGAGTTTAGGGGGTTCTGAGTGCCCAGAGTGAGGAGATAGGTCAGTTCTGATGGGCAGTGGGGTAGAAGCCACTGTGGGTTCTTTAAAAATTCTTTCTCAGTTATAAAAGTTAATTCTCTTAAGTTATGAATGTCACAAAGCATTAGCAAACTGAAAAGCACAAAAATGGTTTTTACTCCTCCTGACCTAGGATTCTACTCAGGCAGGGAATGGAGGCAAGAGGCAGGAGCTCAGGCCACTCGCCATCTCGGTGGCCTCAACTCTCCACCCCTGTCCCCAGGGCCTCCTTCTCCACCCTGCCCAGAACAACCTGGCAGCAGGGCTGCCCACTGGAATGACAGCTCCGGGAGAGAAGGTCTTTCGTGTCTTAGTCACTGCTGAATCTCTGGCATCTAGAACAGTATTAGGCGTATAGTAAGTGCTTCTAAGTATTTGCTGAATGAACAAATGAATAAAAACCAGATGCCTGGGACAGACTAATCGACATAAGACTCCAAACCTCGCTATTGTGCCTCATCCCACTCCCTCTACCCTCTCTCTTGAAGGCCAGATGGGTCCTGAAATGAGCTCCCCGGGAAGATTTCTCATCCCAGTCACCTCAACCCCCTGGACAACATGCGCTTGCCCCCAGCTCTCCTCCCCCAGAGGGGCTATGCATTTGTCTCTCTGTTCTGGGTCACTGTTTGGTGTTGGTCCTCTCCACCTGTCCCTGTCACAAGGTCCTCTCAGGGGCTGAGAGCCCAGAGTCTCATGCATATGGGTCCATCAGAAAAGCTCCTTCAAGATGCTGAAATGCTGCCTCTTTCCCCGCGAGCCCTCCCGTGGCCGGGGGAGCAGGCATCACCCTTCTCACCAAGCCGGCTCCTTGCAGTCCTTGCTTTCTTCCACAATCGCATCCAGCGCATTCAGGACAGCTTCCAGGTTTCCCTCCGCTTTGATTTCAGAGATTTCCTCCTGAAGAGAAAAGAGGAAAGAGCTATAGTAATACCAGACAATTCCATATGCTGAACTACTAATGGCACTTAGTAAAATTTTAGCTAATTTAAGTTCTGTCTTTATACAAACATTCCAACTTTTCTACATGTGACTTTTATAATTAAGAAAATAAAGTAAAAATAGAATACATTTAAAAAGAGCCTGCAGGGCTTCCCTGGTGGCGCAGTGGCTGAGAATCTGCCTGCTAATGCAGGGGACACGGGTTCGAGCCCTGGTCTGGGAGGATCCCATATGCCACGGAGCAATTAGGCCCGTGAGCCACAACTACTGAGCCTGCGCATCTGGAGCCTGTGCTCCGCAACAAAAGAGGCCACGATAGTGAGAGGCCCGCGCACCGCGATGAAGAGTGGCCCCCGCTTGCCGCAACTAGAGAAAGCCCTAGCACAGAAACGAAGACCCAACATAGCAACCAATCAATCAATCAATAAAAATAAATTAAAAAAAGAGCCTGCAGCAAGCCTCTCCTCCTGCACATCATCTCTGAAGGCTGCATCCCTGTGGTTGTCCCCACAGCTGAGCACCCTTTGCGGACAGTACACACATTCAGATGCTTAACGAAGCTCATCCTGGAGTGTGACAGCATGGAAGTTAAACTCCCGAGAGGGATCACAGTTACTTAAAGACAGGAATGGAATCCTGTCCTTTTCTGTATCCCCTCCGGTATGCAGTTCCAATGAATTCAACAATTTGCTAAGTGCCTCCTCTGTGCCAGGCTTTGCACCAGGTGCTGGAGGAACACAGAGAAGTAGACCCAGGCGTGCCCTCGCTGAGCTCACAAGGTCAGGTGGGACAACAACTATAAACTCCATTACAACACAGGGCAAAGAGAGAAGGGGCATTCAAGACACCCCTGTCATTTGGAGGGAACAGAGGACAGTTTTGGGGACTGAGGGTAGAGAGGGGCTGAGGGCAGGGTACCTGCCTTCAGGGGGCTGACGATCTGGAGGCAGGACCCGAGCCAACAGTACCTGCTGGGCTTCTTGCCACTCACCTGGATAGATGTCTGCAACTGAGTTACAAACTTGTCATAGATGCGCTGTGTCATCTCAGGCTGCAACTGGTAGAAGCACTTGTAACAGTCAGTGAATCTCTGGTAGCTGGGGGGAAGGAGAGAAGGCAAAGGTTGGGGGGTTCAGAGTCATTGGCTCTTGCCTGGGCAGCCCTGCCCCTCATCACAGGACTCTGAGCCTTGTCTTTTTCATGGCGCTGGTTAAAGGCAGTGGATGCAAAGTGTCTCATCTGCAGCTCCAGTCTCTGAGGATGGCTCAGCCCCACCAGTCTCCCCACTTCCTCTCAGCAGAGCCCCAGCTGAGTTCAGGTGTCTCCCTCTGAAGGGTGGGTCACAATGAGGCCAGCCATGGTTCTTAAACTTGACCTTACCAAGCACCAAATCACCAGGAGAGCTTGTTAAAACTCAGATCGCTGGGCCCCACCCCCTCAGTTTTGAACAAGCTCCAAGGTGATGCTGGTGCTGCTGGTCTGGGCACTCCACTTTGAGAATCTCTGGTCATTCTAGTCCCCTTGCAGGGCTGCGTTAGGACAGGACATGTGGTCTCTGGGAGAGGTTTCCTTACTCCTAAAAAGAGCCACACAGGAAGGAACTGATGTCTGTAGGGAATGACTATATCCAGGTGATGCCTCTAGCTCCCGGCAACCATGGAGGGCCTGGTCTGAGAGCAGAGTTTCTACCCTAAGGAGGCAGAGCAGAAAGAGGGAAAGAACTCGGGTCTCTGAGAACATCGTCAAGCTGCTGAAAACGCCCACCTGGAGCAACCCTACCTTGGGGCTTCTTGTTAGTGAGCTAATGGATTTCTCTTATTGTTCACGCCATTTAAAATCAGGTCTCTGTCACTTGGCAGCAGATACACCCCTTGTAGCTGGAAAGGTCAAAGGGTACCCAGTACACTCCCAACGGCTTGTTCTTGGAAAAAGAAACTCAAATAAGGTAAATGGCTGTCTCCTCTCCCTCCTCGTTTTTGTGCGTGTCTCTCAGCCTGCTCTCTCAGGCCCTTCCCCTCCACAAGTGTTCACTGAGCACCTGCTATGTGCTGGGTGCTCCGGGTCAGTGAGACTGGCACAGCCCTCCTAGAGCTTCCAGTAGAGGAAGAGATGGCAGCAAACACAGAAACTCACATGTGAATGTGGAGAAGATTACTTGTGGAGAGTGCCTGGAAGGAAAAGGACCGGGGTCATGGGGCTGAGAGGGTGTACCATGGGGATCACCTCTAAGTGTGGAGGTGGTCGGTGAAGCCCTCTCTGATGAAGCAACGTTCAAGGGACCTGCAAAAAGTGTCTGAGGAGGAGTCCTGGAACACAAAAAACCCACCCTGATGCTTCGCTATGGGCCCAGATACCCCTCAGCCACGTGGGCCAGGCTGCTGGGCTCTGGACAAACAGGGGGTTAGGTACCTGGAACTCCATGCATAGCCCCCACCACACCCAGGGAGTCACTACTGGGTCCTCCCTTTCTCATGGCTCTTTGGGCCTCCTGGCCCAATTCCTACCCCCAAAACAATGTCTTCTGAAACAGGTGCAGTGTGAGAGCAGTGGTGTGCTGAGGCCAGCTCACAGTGGCTTGCAAGAGATAACCGTTAAATTTCCAGGAAATCTGTGAGCCAGTTGTTAAACACAGCCATTACTGAAAATTAAATTATACAAAGTTACAATAAATTATATTAAAAACAAAGGTACCAGGACTTCCCTGGTGGGGCAGTGGTTAAGAATCTGCCTGCCAATGCAGGGGACATGGGTTCGAGCCCTGGTCCGGGAAGATCCCACGTGCCGCAGAGCAACTAAGCCCGTGCGCCACAACTACTGAGCCTGCGCTCTAGAGCCTGCGAGCCACAACTACTGAGCCCACGTGCCACAACTACTGAAGCCCGCGCACCTAGAGCCTGTGCTCCGCAACAAGAGAAGCCACCGCAATGAGAAGCCCACGCACTGCAACAAAGAGTAGCCCCCGCT
The DNA here is from genome assembly GCF_028023285.1 of Balaenoptera ricei. Classification (NCBI taxonomy): domain Eukaryota; kingdom Metazoa; phylum Chordata; class Mammalia; order Artiodactyla; family Balaenopteridae; genus Balaenoptera; species Balaenoptera ricei. The sequence goes on along the minus strand of NC_082639.1, from coordinate 113,865,700 downwards.
CGCCGCAACTAGAGAAAGCCCGCACGCAGCAACGAAGACCCAATGCAGCCAAAAATAAATAAATAAAATAAATAAATTTATTTTTTAAAAAAAGATAATAACTGCTCAAAACATATGACTTCCTAATCATTCTACACATTTTACTCTGCTCTGGAAGCTGTTTCCATCTATGGTCTCGATCTGTGGAAACAGGTGTGCTGCCGGCCATCTCTTCTCTACTGTGTGTAGTGATGCTACGCTGGTAAGCTTAGGAGTATTTACACCTCAGAAACTGGCAAACACTGCAAGCCAGAGCTTTATTTCAGGAGAGCTGGCTGTACGCACCTACCAGCACACCTCTGGGTAAGGGTGACAGTCTCCCATCCTTCTGAGGGTACACATTCGATATCAGTACCCCTTGGAGGCTAAACCTACGTACCAAAAGGACAATACAAAGATGACAGGCATCATTTCAACCCGCAGCAGAGCCCCAGACATCTTGTTTTGCCGCTGGCCCCACGAGCCACGCAGTCTGTGGCTACATGGAGGATGTGGAGGGATACATGACGCCTGACAAAGCACAGCTGCAATTGAAACCGGGTAATTGTGGCTTGAAATGGGTTTGGCTCAAACACGGGAGATCCTGTTCCTCCTCCCAGCCCACTCGCCAGGCGCATCTGAGCTGGGTGCATCTCCACCCAGTTCAGGCGGCTGGCAGCAGACAGGGCCCAGGGCAGGGGTGAGGATAATTCTGCCCACCGGTGCTGCCCGTCAACCCTTCTGGTGTCCCCTTTGGGGTCTGAGACTTCAGTGAAAGTGAAGGATCCAGAAACATGCACACTGTTACAAACACACAAGATGGGAAACATATGCTCCAAGGACATGGAGGGAGAACAGCCAGGTTGGAGGCCAGGAGGAAAGTGATTTCTTTTCTTTTCTTTTTTTATTGGAGTATAATTGCTTTACAATGTTGTGTTAGTTTCTGCTGTACAGTGAAGTGAATCAGCTATATGTATACATTTATCCCCTCCCTCTTGGACCTCCCTCCCCCCCATTCCACCCATCTAGGTCATCACAGAGCACTGAGTTGAGCTCCCTGTGCTATACAGAGGGTTCCCACTAGCTGTCTATTTTACACATGGTAGTGTATTTATGTCAAACCTAATCTCCCAATTCATCCTACCCTCCCCTTCCCCCACTGTGTCTACACGTCCGTTCTGTACGTCTGCGTTTCTATTCCTGCCCTGCAAATATATTCACCTGTACCATTTTTCTAGATTCCACATATATGCATTAATATACGATATTAGTTTTTCTCTTTCTGACTTACTTCACTCTATATGACAGACTCTACGTCCATCCATATCTCTACAAATGACCCAATTTCATTTCTTTTTACGGCTGAGTAATATTCCACTGTATATATTTACCATATCTTCTTTATCCATTCATCTATCGATGGACATTTAGGTTTCTTTTCTTTTCTTCTAGTTTCATTGAGACATAATTGACATACAGCACCCTGTAAGTTTAAGGTATACAGCATAATGATTTGACTTACATATATTGTTAAATGATTACCACAGTAAGTTTAGTTAATATCCATCATCTCAAATAGAAACAAAAAAAAAGAAAGAAAAGAAAAAAAAAGGATTTTCCTTGTTATGAGAATTCGTAGGATCTGCTTTCTTAACAGCTTTCACATATACCATACAGCAGTGTTAACTGTAGTCATCAAGTTGTACGTTACATCCCTAGTACTTATTTATCTTATAACTGGAAGTTTGTATCTTTTGATCACCTTCATGCAATTCCCTCTCTCCCCAGCCCCCAGGGATTCCTTTCTTGAGAGACAATGCAGACTTGGGAATGCTGTGAATGCCCTTGTGAATTTCCTGAAAACATACATTCACAGAGAAACAGGAAAAGTGATGCATTTTAGAAAACATTCATTGCCACCCCATCCAAATGTCAACTTTTATCTTCTCATGTAAACTATATTATCTTTGTGGATAGAGATGCCATCTGCAATGGCGCTGGGATTTCCAGGGTACCCAGAACAGTATTAGATACATAGCACACTCAAGACATGCTGTAGACCAGGCGACTGGGGCTGAGCTGAGACCTGGGCTGCATGGCCTCAGGCTTGGTCCATTCCCAGCCACCTCCCCTACCCTGGACCCCAGGGTACCAGGGCCTGGGCTACTTGGACAGAGCAGTCCTCTTCACAGAGCATCCCCAATGGCCTCTCTGCCAAGCCCCCCTTTGCCCTCTGCTGGAACGGTCTCCTGGCCTCAGCCTTCCAAGGGTACACAAGGGGCCATCCAGCTTTGTGCTGGGTAAGTGTACGGCTCTAAAGACTGCCTGTCCTTTTGCCTAGGTTCAAATCCTACCTCTACCCCTCATCAGCTGAGTGATCCTGGACAACTTCTTTACCTTTATAAGCATCAGTTTCCTCCTTTGTCAAATGGAGATAATAACTATCCATAAGTCACAAAATTACTGTGAGGATTAAATGAGGTTACATATATAAATACTTAGTACAGTGCAGAGCACATCCGGAAATGCTCCATGTTAGCTACAATTATTATTACTATTCTCAAAGGAACAGTCCTCACCACCCCCTGAGAAGTGTAGAACACAGTCAGTAACTTGGCTTCCCAAGGTTGAGAAGTCTGCAGAAGGCAGGGGCTTAGTAAATGCATCTTGGTTGCAACTGCATGTGCAGGAAGAACCCATTGGCCCCCACTACAAAGAAAAGGCTACACTGTGGTCCCACAAAAAGGGCCACATTTGTCATCAATGAAAGTAACTTTTAAAAGCTGCATTTACTGTTTCAAAACAGAGATGATTACATTAACTGATTTTAACCTATTTTTTTCTCTTAAATACTTCTTGTGCAATATCTGAGATACCATCACTGTTTCTGAACTCACTGATAAAGCATGTCTTTTACTGCACTAAAAACTCATTGTAAACTGAGTTATCACACAAGTTTAACTTAAAGTACTTAAGGCCAGAATCAAACTCTGGTGGCTAGTCAATCTGTCAGTTTATATATGCAGATCAATTGTGTAGGAATGGAAAGACAGAGGCACAGACAAGTAAACACCTGTACGAGTGCTAAGGAAGCCCTGGCTTGCCTTCCTTCTCCATGGTAATCGGCTTGCTGCCTGACTGAACGCCTGTTCCACAGACTGTCCGCCAGAGGGCGGGTGAGAACTGGCGTTTCCGACCAGTAAAGGAGTGGAGGCCAAAGACAGACCAAGACGGATAGAAGCTGGGGATAGAAGCTGGGGAGCGCAGTGACAGAAATTCATGCTCTCCACCCTCCAACCACCACCTGTACAGCTGCCCTGTTTCATTAAGAAATGTTTCTCGGACTTCCCTGGTGGAGCAGGGGTTAAGAATCCTCCTGCCAATGCAGGGGACACGGGTTCGAGCCCTGGTTGGGGAAGATCCCATATGCTGCGGAGCAACTAAGCCTGTGCGCCACAACTACTGAGCCTGCACTCTAGAGCCTGCGAGCCACAACTACTGAAGCCCGCACACCCTAGAGTCTGTGCTCTGCAACAAGAGAAGCCACTGCAATGAGAAGCCCACGCACCGCAACGAAGAGTAGCCCTCGCTCGCTGCAACTAGAGAGAGCCCATGCACAGCAACAAAGACCTAACACAGCCAAAAGTAAATAAATAAATAAATAAATAAATTTTAAAAAAAGAAAGCAGAGAAAAGGAAAGGGAGGGGAGGGGAGGGGAGGGGTTTCTCTGTTTGGTCTTTCCCCCTTCCCCCTTTCTCGGCCCCAGGACTGAGAAAGCAAGAGGGGAAAAGAAAACAGAAGTGTTCCTTGGCTTCTCTGGTGGCGCGGTGGTTGAGAATCTGCCTGCTAATGCAGGGGACACGGGTTCGAGCCCTGGTCTGGGGGGATCCCACATGCCGTGGAGCAACTAGGCCCATGAGCCACAACTACTGAGCCTGCGCATCTGGAGCCTGTGCTCTGCAACAAGAGAGGCCGCGATAGTGAGAGGCCCGCGCACCGCGATGAAGAGTGGCCCCCACTTGCCGCGACTAAAGAAAGCCCTCGCACAGAAACGAAGACCCAACACAGCCAATAAATAATAAATAAATAAATAAATAAATAAAATTAAAAAAAAAAAAAAAGTGTTCCTTGATGAAAATAAGAGGTCAGCCAGCCACGTGTAAATCAATTAAGTTAGAACATTCCCTCACACCATACACAAAAATAAACTCAAAATGGCTTAAAGACTTAAAATATAAGACCTGACACCGTAAAACTCCTAGAAGAAAACATAGACAAAACATTCTCTGACGTAAATTGTACCAATGTTTTCTTAGGCCAGCCTCCCAAGGCAATAAAAATCAAAGCAAAAATAAACAAATGGGACCTAATCAAACTTACAAGCTTTTGCACAGCAAAGGAAACCATAAACCAAATGAAAAGACAACCTACGAACTGGGAGAAAATATTTGCAAGTGATGCAACCAACAAAGGCTCCCTGGAGGAAGCAACGTCTGAGACCTATGAGAGCAGCAGGAGTCGGTCAGAGGACAGAAGGCCCTGGCAGCGCAGCTGAAGAGTGCACAGGCATGCCTGTGTATGAAGATGTAATAACAGGAAATGTGCACTGAGCACTGACTATAACCAGGCACTGTTCTAAGCACTCTACGTGGAGTAACTCACTTAGTCCTCACGATAACTCTATGAAGTAGGGTCTATTATCACCATGCCCATTTTTCAGATGCGAATGCTGAGGCAGAGAGAAGCTTGTCCAAGGTCATAGAGTTGGGACATGGTGGAACCATCTGCTCTGGATCAGGTGCCTTGGCCTCCAAGACACACAGTCTGCAGGCTGGTAGGCCAGACACATAGAGTCTAGACCGTATCATGATGGGAAGAGCTAGAAAAGGGTTTTAAGCAGGGGTGGGACAAGATCATATTTGTATGTTAGAAGCTCCCTCCAGCTGCTGTGTGAGGGTAGACTCAGGAGGCACAGCTGAGGTAACTGCCAACTTGAGCAAGGCAGACGCAGTGGGGATAGAGCGAGGTAGATGGTCTGGAAACACACAAAGAAGAGAGGATCAGCATGATGGGGCTGAAGCCGCACACCGCAGTCTGGTGAGTCATACCAACACTTCAGAAACTAATCACTGCCAGTAGCACGCATCATCTGCACATTCAAAGAGGGTGAGATATTTCTGAAACACTTATTTAATCGGAACATTTTATATATCAAACCACTCTTTTTCCTGTGAAAAACTGTTTCCTATGAACACCAACAGTCTCTGCCACTAGTTTAAAACTCTACCAGTTCATGTACAAATGCAATCAGCTCTCCTTCCTTGGTCATTGTCAGACATAGGCTTTAAGTCAGTTACACAAATCACACTCTGCAGCACATCTCAGGCTGTAAGACTGGACCAGGACAGGCACTGGACCAGTCTGGCATCTAAGAACTTAGGAACTGTCAATCACCTCTCACTCCCTTCAGCCCTCCCGGCACTGACAACACATGTGGCACAGCTGCCAGGTGCCATGGGTACCCCAAACAGTGCTAACGTCAACCGGGACCCCACCAACACCAACTCTAACCAACTGCCTCTCTTGGCGGGTCCTGATTTATAACAAAACATAGAAAGCCGCATCTGCTTGCTTTAAGAGAAGAGCTGTTTCTCAGAAGGTCCAGGAGGCTGTAAGCACAGAAAAGAATCCTTCATTTTCAGAGGACAAGGGAGAGGTCGCAAGTGGTAAGTTCCAACATGGCCACGTTTCTATGTTCTGAAGCCTGAGAAAGGACAGATTCAGGCGTCTTTGCGTCAGCCGATCCAATGAAAGGAAGACACCCTAACTGAAGACAGGGTTGTGGGTCTGTGAGATCTGATAGCCCAGCGAGGCCAATAATCTTCCAGTCACTCTGGAGTGCATCATATAATTTGCCCCCCTCGTTAAGCTAACATGAATGTGAAAAATATGCTGAGTTGTAGGGAAAACCAACCTGCAGTTTAAAATATCCGTTTGGATAAATGACATGTGAATAAACTAGCTTTTACTATGTAAAGATTCCTGTCCTCGGTATAAATACTTGGTCTTTGGGATTGAGGACTTCTAATGACTTGGGAGAGGGTCAAGTATTTGGATACATTTTAAAAGTCTGTATTCATACATGACATTTTACTGAGCCCTTTCTATGTGGAAACCAGCCATAAGTTCCTACCTAACCAAACGAGGGGAAGGCCGTTCTAGCGAGGAGAAGCAGTAAGTGGAAAGAGCAGGTGGCAAGGGTGGGGGGACAGTGCAGCACTCAATGCAGAAGAGCTTACGTGCGTGTGTGTTTGCGCCTGCACGCAAGTGTGCATATGCTGCATACCCACGGCCCTGACCATGGCTAGAGAGACAGGAGGGGCCAAAGAGTTTATGGCCTTTTACACTAAGCTAAGGAGCTGACATTTGATTCTGGAAGCAACCCTGAGCCAATTAAGCAGGAGAAAGACATGCTCAAATCTGAGCTGTAGACTGGAGGGGGCAGGACTGAAGCGGGAGGGCCATTTTGGAAGCTGGTGCAACAATCCTATGAGAGATAGTGAGGGTCTGAACTAAAGCATTTGCACAAGGATGAAGAGGACACTGAGGAGACAGGCTGGAACCAACAGGGCTTGGTGGCTGACTGGAAGTAAGGGGTCAATGAGGACTCCCAAATCTCTGGCCTAGAGAATGAGTAGATGGTGGTATCTTCAACCAAGTTTGGGACCACAGAGGGAGGAGAAATCCTGTTTTGCTGAACTTAATGGTTCTGAGGGACACCAAGTGGAGATTTCTAGCAGTAGACTGTTAGAGATAGAGGTCTGATGCTCAGGAGGAAGATGTGGCTTGGGAACCCTCATTTATTCCAAAACTATTTATTGAATGTCTACGATGTGCCAGGCACCATAATAAGCAATGAGTAGAGAGTGGTGAACAAGACAGATAAGATCCTGTCCTCAAGGACCTTACATTTTATGTGGGGAAGATCGACCACAAACAAACAGGCAGACAGTAGAACTATATACTGTGATAAGTGCTATGAAGGAATAAAATATGGTGCCATGATAAAGAATAACCAGGGGAGAAAGGTGGCTTTAGAGAAGGTCAGGGAAGAGATGGAGGAAAACCATTTCTGGCAGAGCAAACAACAAGTGCAAATGCCCTGAGGTGGGAAAGCTCTTGACATTCTAGGAAATGAGGAGGTTAGTATGACCAAGTATAGTTAGAGAGGGGAACAAGAAGTAGGCAGGGGCTAGAACATGTGGGGCCTTGGAAGCCATGGTAAGGAGCAATGAACAGTCACAAAGGACTTTCAGCAGCTGCAAGATATCAAATGCGATGTGATCATGAACATGTGTAGGTGAAGTAAGGAAAGGGCAATATTCACACATTTAAGGGACACGTGGAGAAAGTAGAGCCCAAGAAGGAGCAACTAGTGAGGTAAAGGGACAGAGAATGGTGTTGCAAGCCAAGAGAGAAATATCAAGGACAGAGAAGTGGTTAACAGTCAAATGCTGCAAGGAAAGCAAGTAGGTTAAAGATGAAAAAATATCCAAAATATTTAGCAACAGAGTTATTAGTGACCTTGAAAGGAAGGTTTTAGGGGAATGGTGGCAAATTGCCCTAAGCTGAGGAAAAAACTGGAGATGGAGAACTAGAACCTGGGAATGCAGAGACCCAAAGCCACAACCTGGGATGTAAAGGGAAGGAAATTGATGGGGAGGTCGCTAGGAGGATGCAAGATTGGGCATCTCTCAGCCAAATTTGTAAATGTATAAACTCCTGCCTGGTGGTCTCAATTCTCTCTATGAACCAGGTGTTGGGGTCATTTTCACTGAGAGGGTACAGGGAGCAGAGCAGGGGAAGGGCCTGAGGGACATGATGAAGATTTTAAATAGCTACTGTGGAGAAGGGCAAGAGAACTGGCTGGAGACATGAGGATCATGGGCTCACTGAGGGCTCACATGAATTCCAAGAACATGACTTTGTGGAGGCACCATTTTCCACCATGGGTGAGACTCTACAGTGCTGCTCGGAGGCTGAGTGTAGGGGCAGAGGAGTGCAGACAGGATACTGAAGTTCGGCTTGACAGTCGGTGGGCTGGAAGGATGAGGGAGCAAAAGAGCTGTGAAACAGAAGTGTGGCTGCCTCGCATCTCCAACTGAACCTATCCAAACAGACGTCTTGATTTCCAACCCCAGACCCATTTCTCTCCCCAAGCTCTCAGCGGGGAGTGTTTCTTCCCCATCTCAGTAGATGGTAAAACCCTCCACTAAACCACCATCATGAAGAGTCAGCATCCTCTTGGAGTTCCCCTTTCCCTCATCTTCCCCTCCAATCCATTCTTTTTTTTTTAACCTTTTTAAAAAAAAATGTATTTATTTATATTTATTTTTGGCTGTGTTGGGTCTTCACTGCGCGCGGGCTTTCTTTAGTTGTGGCGATTGGGGCTACTCTTCCTTGCAGTGCGCAGGCTTCTTTCTCATTGCGGTGGCTTCTCTTGTTGCGGAGCATGGGCTCCAGGGCGCGTGGGCTCAGTAGTTGTGGCTCGTGGTCTCTAGAGCACACGCTCAGCAGTTGTGGCACACAGGCTTAGTTGCTCCGCGGCATGTGGGATCTTCCCAGACCAGGGATCAAACCCATGTCCCCTCCATTGGCAGGCGGATTCTTAACCAGTGTGCCACCAGGGAAGTCCCCGTAGTATTTTATTAGATAGTTATTATATTTACGTAACCACATTCTTCAAATATTGGACATTTTTGGTGGTTTTCAACTATTTTCCACTGAACATGGAGCTATGATGAATATTTTTTGTATGTAAACTTTTCTGAACTTTTTTGAAATAATTATTGATTTGTACGAAGCTGCAAGGAAATGTATCCTCCCCGATGTTATTAACATCTTACACAACTACAGAACAATATCAAAACCAAGAAGCTAAAAAAAAAAACAAAACCCAAGAAGCTGACATTGGTACAATCCACAGAACTCATTCAGATTTCAACAGTTACACATACATTTGTTTGTGTGTATTCATCTTCTTTTCTTTTTTTTTTTTTTTTAATTTATTTTTGGCTGCGTTGGGTCTTCGTTGCTGCGTCCGGGCTTTCTCTAGTTGTAGCGAGCAGGGGCTACTCTTTGTTGCGGTGCGTGGGCTTCTCATTGTGGTGGCTTCTCTTGTTGCAGAGCACGGGCTCTAGGCACACGGGCTTCAGTAGTTGTGGATCGCGGGCTCTAGAGCGCAGGTTCAGTAGTTGTGGCAACGGGCTTAGTTGCTCCGCGGCATGTGGGATCTTCCCGGACCAGGGACCAAACCTGTGTCCCCTGTATTGGCAGGTGGATTCTTATCCACTGCGCCACCAGGGAAGCCCCTGTGTATCTTTATCACATGTGTAACCACCACCTCAGTCAAGATACTAGATGCTTTTTAAATATATTTGTCGGACTTCCCTGGTGGTCCAGTGGTTAAGAATCCGCCTGCCAGTGCGGGGGGCACAGGTTTGATCCCTGGTCCAGGAAGATCCCACACGCTGTGGAGCAACTAGGCCCATGCACAACTACTGAGCCTCTGCTCTAGAGCCTGCATGCCACAACTACTGAAGCCCGCGTGCCCTAGAGCCTGTGCTCCGCAACGAGAAGCCACCCCAATGAGAAGCCCGTGCACCACAACGAAGAGTAGCCCCTGCTCGCCACAATTAGAGAAAGCCCGCACGCAGCAACGAAGACCCAACACAGCCAAAAATAAATAAGTAAATAAATAAATTTAAATAAATAAATAAATTTGTCATGATGTGGGCTGGGGTCTCAAAAAAATCAGAGTCTAGAAGCCTAGAAAGACCTTAAAAGAATCCTACCAACAATCGATCATCTGCACAGCAGTCAGAGTACCTTTTAAAGATCAGTCACTGTATTCAGAGCATTTCAGATAAACAGATTTTTAAGCCAGTGGAGAGCCATCTCCCACACATGCAAAAAAAAAAAAAAAAAAAGATCAGTCACGACTTAAAAAACATCAATGGCTTTCCATTTCTCTTAGAATAATAAACTCCCTTGCGTCTAGTAAAAATAATAACCTCTCTATATAATGCAACAAAGATAGACTATGGGGAAAAATAGATATAAACAACTGTGATGGGAGATTTTAAAAAAAATGAATGGCTCAATCAAGAAGATTTTTTAAATGAGCATATAAAAAAAAAATATATATATATATATATATATATATATATATATATATATATTGGAGTCCTAACCACTGGACTGCCAGGGAATTCCTAAAATATTTTAATAATAAAATTTAAAAGCTCAAACTAATAAGTATAGAATTCTACACCCAAGAAACAGAAACTGCACTCTTTTCAAGCGTACATGGAACACTGACAAAAACTGCCCATAGACTTAGCCATATAGAGCCAGTGTCAAAAATTCCCAAACAATAAGCATCACACAAACTGTGTTATTTCACCATAATGCTATAAAATTAGAAATTGCAACAAAAGGAAAACTTTTTAAAAATTACATGTGTGGAAACCTAATGACATACTACTAAATAATCATTGGGTTAAAGAGGAAATGGTAAGGAAAATTACAAAGTACATAAAATTAAATGACGATGCCCATATGTAAAAAAGTGAAATTGGATCTCTTTCTCATATCATACAAAAACTAACTCAAAATGGATCAAAGACCTAAATGTAAGAGCTAAAACTATATAGAAGGTGCTTCCCTGGTGGCGCAGTGGTTGAGAGTCTGCCTGCCAATGCAGGGGACGCGGGTTCGCGCCCTGGTCTGGGAGGATCCCATATGCCGCGGAGCAGCTGGGCCCATGAGCCACAACTGCTGAGCCTGCGCGTCTGGAGCCTGTGCCCCGCAACAAGAGGGGCTGCGACAGTGAGGGGCCCACGCACCGCTATGAAGGGTGGCCCCGCTTGCCGCAACTGGAGAAAGCCCTCGCACAGAAACGAAGACCCAACACAGCCAAAAATAAATAAATAAATAAAATGCTGGCTTAACTCCTAGAGAGTTTTATTATATATATATATAAAAAAAGAACTCTCTCCATAAAAAGTCAGACAAAAAAACCCAGAAAAACTGATCATGAATTCTAGGAGTTCTGGGGCTGAACAACCTACTCATTTAAAACCAAAAAAAAAAAAAAAACAAAAAAAAAAACTATATAGAAGAAAATATAGGTGTAAATCTTCGTGACCTCGCATTACACAATGTTTTCTTAAATATGACACTAAAAGCCCAAGCAACCAAAGAAAAAACTCTTCTCAAATTTTAACCTAAATAAATAAAATTAATAAATAAGTAATCTAAATTGGACTTCTCAAAATTAGAATTCTTACAAGTTAACAATAAAACGACAAATAACCCAATTAGAAAATGAGCAATGAGGGACTTTCCTGGTGGCGCAGTGGTTAAGACTCCACACTCCCAATGCAGGGGGCCTGGGTTCGATCCCTGGTCAGGGAACTAGATCCCACATGCATGCCGCAACTAAGAGTTCGCATGCCACAACTAAGGAGCCCGTCTGTCGCAACCAAGGAGCTGGCAAGCTGCAACTAAGGAGTCTGCCTGCCACAACTAAGCAGCCCACGTGCCGCAACTAAGAAGCCAGTGAGCCACAACTAAGGAGCCCTCGAGTCACAACTAAGGAGCCTGCCTGCTGCAACTAAGGAGCCTGCCTGCTGCAACTAAGGAGCCCACCTGCTGCAAGAGCTGGCACAAATAAATAAATAAATATTTTTTTTAAATGAGCAATGAATTTGAATAGACATTTCTCCAAAGACGATATACAAATGGTCAATAAGCACATGAAATATGCTCAGCATCATTAATCATTAGGAAAAGGCAAATCCAAGATGCTATGAGATACCAATTTACACCCACTAGGGTGACTATTGGCCATAATTAAAAAGACAGACCTAACAAGTATTGGTGAGGATGTGGAGAAATCAGAACCCTCATGAACTGCCGGTGTAAATGTAAATTGGCACTTGCTTTGGACAATAGTTTGGCAATTCCTGAAAAAGTTAAACATAGAATTACTATACACTCCAGCATTTTCACTTCTATGTATATCCCCAAGAGAACTGAAAACACCTGTTCACAGATGTTCATAACAGCATTACTTATAACAGACAATAAAAAGTAAAAACAGCTCCAAATGTCTATCAACTGATGAATGGATAAATGAAATATGGTATATCCATACAATGGAATTGTTACTCAGTCATAAAAAGGAGTGAAGTACTCATACATACTATAACACGGATGAACCCTGAAATCATGAAGCTAAGTGTAAGAAGCCAGACACATAAGACCACATGTTATATGGTTCCATTTATATAAAATGCCCAGAAAAAGCAAATCCATACAGACAGAAAGTAGATAATGGTTACCAGGAGCTGTGAGATTGGGATGAGAAATGGGAAGTGACTGCTAATGAATACTGTACAATGTTTCTGGAGTGAAAAGAATGTTCTGGAATTAGATAATGGTGATGGTTCCACAACTTTCTGAATACACTAATTTCACTCATTAAAAGGTGAATTTTATGGTATATGAATTAAATCTCAATTTAAAAACATAAATGACTATGAAAATATTAGATATAAGAATTTGTAGAAACCAGCAAAAGCAGTAATTATATGAAAATTTATGGTTTTAAACACATTTTTCAGAAAACAAAAACGACTGAAAAAGAAGAGTTAAATGTTCAACTCAAGAATTTTGGAGCTGTTCCCTGTTGGCCTAGTGGTTAGGATTCCAGGCTTTCACTGCCGTGGCCTGGGTTCAATCCCTGGTCTGAGAACTGAGATCCTGCAACCTGCATGGCACCGCCAAGAAAAAAAAAAAGAAGAAAGAAAGAAAGAATTTGTGAAAAGACTAATAAAATAAATCTAAATAAATTTTAAAAAATAAGGATAGATACAAAGACAAAGAGACCCAACAGTAACCTCAAAACACAGAAATTAAAAAAAAAAAAGGCTGATTCTTTAAAAAGATTAATAAGATAGAACTCTAGCTACATAAAGTCCAAAATAAACAGCATATAATGGAAAAAAGGGAAATAATGAAAATTAAATTAATAATTTAAAACAGTTCAAACAGTTACAAGTTAGTAAAATATAACAGGTGAAAGAGGCAAATTACTGGGGGGGAACCTGTAAAATGGCAAATCTGTCACAAGAAGAAATAACATCTAAACAGAATTGTAGCCATTAAAGAAACAGAAACACCAAAAATCTGCAACAAACACTATGGGGACACTTTGAGGACAAAACAAAGGTGCCTACTGCATCATTGCTCTTTAAATTAACATAATACTGGCAGTCCTCGACAACCCCAGAAAGTTGTAGGCGTAAATGAGTTCTTCCAAACTTTTGAGGACTAGATAATCCTGATTTTATATAATTCGTTCCTGAAGAGGGATATATGTGGCTAATATATCTTTGGTTCTATAAGCTGATAAGGACAGTGAAAGAAAAAGAAACTATAGGCCCATTTCACTTATAGCACACAAAAACTGATCTAACTAAATCCAACTGTATTTTTTAAATGCATCATAATTAAGCAGATTTATTCCAAGAATGCAAAGATAGTTTAACTTCCATAAAATCTACCAATGTAGATCATCAACGTTAATGAACTAAAGAAAAATTATACGATCTTCTTAACTGGGGAAGAAAACATTTGATAAGTTCAACACCGAATCATGATCTTTTTAATAATTCTCAGAAAACTAGAATGAGACAGGGACTTCCTTAATTTCCCAAAAATACATACCAAAAATTGCAGCTGAATGTTTTGAGGATCCAGAAAAATTCATTCTAAAGTTTACAAGGAAAAAATCAAGGTTCTCAAATAGCTGGGTCAATTTTAAAGCGAAGAGAGAAGAGGGACTTGCTGTACCAGACTTAAGGTTTCCTACAAAGGTTTGGTATTAAGAACCCATATGCACTGGCACAAAGACAGGTGAATAGATCTGGGGCAGAAGAGAGACCCAGGGACACAATAGGCGGAGGGACCTGCCATACGATAAAAGGGGCTCCCTAAAGCAATGGGGACAAACGAACTGGTTAGTTGACAATGATTGGGAAAACAAAAAAAATAAGACTGACTGAGACTACCACTTTACACTTGAATCCAGACAGATCACAGATTTAGAGTAGAGAGTAAAACGATAAAATAGCCAATAGGAGAAAACACTGGAGATTATCTTTGTGACCTGGGCGTCGGTATAGCCTCGTAAACAAGACCTCAAAAGCACAAGCCATAAAATGAAAAACATGAATTACATGAAAATTAAGGGTTTTAAAATACAAATTGATTAGGCAATACTTAGCAATTTATTATGACTGTTTGAAGGATGCGGAGTTAGTGCAAAGTTTGAGAAGAGTCATGAGTATCCATACTGCTTGGGAGAAGGTCCCCTGGGATGACTACATTTCTTTTTCCGCTTCATCTTCCTGGGGTAAAGTGTAAGCAACTAAAATCTGTGTAACTTTTTATTTAATTAAGGATTTCTGTTACTCAAAGGACATCATAGACAAAGTTAACATCTAATAGAGATAGCTATTTCCTCTTCAGTCTGAAACAGACAAAGGATTGATATCTAGACTATACCGGGAACTCCAGCAAATCATCAAGATAAAAAACCCAATTAAAAAAAAAATAGGTCCAAATAAAAAAAAAACTACAGAAAATAAGTAGGCAGTTCACAGAAAAGGAAGCCAAATGACTAATGAGGTATATAAGGAATTGTCCACACCTATGAGGAATTAGAAATGTGCAAATTAAAATAATAATGAAATACCCCTTTCACACTTTCAGAATAGCAAATATTAGAATGGTAGATACCCAGTGATGGTGAGGACACAGGAGAAAGGAACAGCTTTTCTGGAAAGCAATCTGACAAAACATAGGTAGATATAAACCCTTGGATCCCATGATTCCAATCCATTATATACCTCAGAGAAATTATAGCACTAGTCTGTGAGGGGATGTACCCTGGCATAATTTGTGGAGGAGGGAGCTGGAAGCAACCAGGTGCCATGATAGGGAATGGGTAAGTGCTGGATGCATATCATGAAATGACAAGCAGCACTGAGAGCTCTGAACCATATGCATTTATAGTATATGGTTAGATCTTTAAAAATAAAATCTATTAGGGCTTCCCTGGTGGCGCAGTCGTTAAGAATCTGCCTGCCAATGCAGGGGACATGGGTTCGAGCCCTGGTCCGGGAAGATCCCACATGCCACGGAGCAACTAAGCCCGTGCGCCACAACTACTGAGCCTGCGCTCTAGAGCCCGCAAGCCACAACTACTGAAGTCCACGCACCTAGAGCCCATGCTCTGCAATAAGAGAAGCCACGTCAATGAGAAGCCCGCACACCACAGAAAAGAGTAGCCCCCGCTCAACGCAACTAGAGAAAGCCCGCGTGCAGCAACGAAGACCCAAGGAAGCCAGAAATAAATAAATAAAATAAATAAATTTATTAAAAAAAAAAAATCTATTAAGTGAAGAAAGACATATACAGCACAACTATCATTCATATAAATTTAAAACATACACTGACAGGGTACTTCCCTGGTGGCGCAGTGGTTAAGAATCCGCCTGCCAATGCAGGGGACATGGGTTGGAGCCCTGGTCCGGGAAGATCCCACATGCTGCGGAGCAACTAAGCCCATGCGCCAGAACTACTGAGCCTGCACTCTAGAGCCCATGGGCCACAACTACTGAAGCCCGTGCACCTAGAGCCCGTGCTCCGCAACAATGAGAAGCCCACGCACCACAAGTAAGAGTAGCCCCCCGCTCACCTCAACTACAGAAAGCCCTCACGCAGCAACGAAGACCCAACGCAGCCAAAAATAAATAAATTAATTTAAAAAAATACACAGACAAAACAACACACTTTACAAGGATGCAAACTTATTCAAATGTCACCTCCCTGCACTCACACTAACCCAGACCCCTTCCCCATTGCTCTCTGTTCCTTCACGCTGATTTATTTTTCTTTACGGCACAAGAAAGTCTATTCCACGAGAGCAGGGACCTTCCTATCTTGATCACTGCTGTATCTCCAGCTCCTAAAACAGAGCCTGAGACACTGGAGATGTCCAAAAAACATTTGTACATGAATACATGAATAAATGGATGACATATAGCCAACAGAAAGCAGGGCCTGTGGGGAGGAGAGAGGAGGGTAAGAATGAGTAAGGGAAAGCCAATCAATCAGTCAATGGAGAGATCTTGCCTGGACATAAAATGATGGTGTGTCATGAATGGTCCATAAAAATGATTACAAATTATTTTATCAAATTTATTACTATGGAAACTAGGCCCTGCTTGATAAGGCTGTCACCTGCCTGTGCGGCCTCCTCTGACTTTACTCTCACTCTGCCAGTTCCTAGAACGCCCTGACCATTTCAGGACCTTTGCACAAGCTGTCCTTCCTTCCTATAAGCTTTTTCTCTAGTTCTTTGAAAAGCTGGTTCCCTCTTATTCTTTGTTTCATATCAATGTCACTTCCTCAGAGTGGAATCACCTAACTATCCTATCTAGTGTTTTCCTTTCCCTCAAGTTGCTTGTTCATTACCTTACCAAACTCTGTGATTATTTTGTTTACTTCATGTCTCTACCCACCGAATGTAAGACAGGGGCCTTGTCTGCTTTATCATATCCCCAGCACCTGACACAGTGCCTGGAACAGAATAGTCATTCAAATATTTGCTGAGTGAATCAGTGAGTGAAGAGATGTATCGTAAGGTTTTTGTAGGAAAGGTAAAGTTCTAAAGCCAGGAGGGAAGGAAATAAGAAGCAGATGAGAGTCTTGATGATGTCAAAGAACAGGGGTAGTGGGGACATAGAGGGTGGATGGAAAACAGGCTGTGGTCAAACCCCTTAAAGTTCTGATAACAGTGTTTCAGCATTAATGTTCTGCGGTATGGGACCATGGACAAAACTCTTCCTTTAAAGTGTCCAATACTGTTGTGACAGGCTGGGACCTGGGACGCTTTGCTGCAGTGCTTGCAGACCTAGGCAAATGTCTCCTCAAACAACAGAATACAAAGTAACTATAAGGGACTAAAAATAACTACATACATGCACAGTTGGTGCAAATTCTGATCAAGATACAAAAAGACCAAAAAGCCAACTGTCACTTTTGAGGTGTCAGGAGAAAAAGCAGGGTACTGCCCATGATCCCTGCACACAGCATCACTGAAGGGGTGGGCAGACCACCTAAGCCACCTCTCCAGCGGACCAATGGATCCACCCCTACCCTCACTCCATTTAAGGGACCAGCTCACTCCCCCTCAGAAAAATGAGCAAGGACACCTGTAACTTGTTTTCACTCCCTCATGCAGCAGCATGAGTCTCAGTAAAGCCTTGCCTGAATTTCTCCTCTGGCCTCTTATCAATTTCTATTGATTAAAGTGTCCAACAATTCAGGTCAACAGCATTGTTAGAATACTGTTCATATAAAGTAGAAATCAAGAGAGGAAGTGTTTCTTTCTATGGTAATACATTTAGTCCTCACAACCACCCAGTGACGAAGGTTATTACTATTTCCCTAATAACAGCTAGAAGTCTAATGCTTTCTATGTAGCCGGCACTGTTCTAAGAGCCTTCCGAGTATTTACTCATTTAAACCTCAGAAAGACCGACCCTATGAGAAAAGTACTATTGTTCCCATTTTATTTATGAGTAACAGAGGCACAGAGCAGTTAAGTCTCGCTCACTTTAAGTTGGGCCATGACTTCAACCCTAAATCTAACTCCAAAGCCTGTGTCTTTCCTCTCAACCACCTATAATCAAAACTAGGCTTACTGGGGACTTCAGTGATGGTGCAGTGGTTAAGTATCTGCCTGCCAATGCAGGGGACACCGGTTCAAGCCCTGGTCCGGGAAGATCCCACATGCCACGTAGCAACTAAGCCCCTGCGCCACTACTACTGAGCCTGCGCTCTAGAGCCCGCGAGCCACAACTACTGAGCCTACATGCTGCAACGACTGAAGCCCGTGCGCCTAGAGCCCCTGCTCCACAACATGAGAAGTTACCACAATGAGAAGCCTGCGCACCACAATGAAGAGCAGCCGGGACTCGTGGCAACTAGAGAAAGCCCGCAGGCAGCAACTAAGACCCAACACAGCCAAAAATAAATAAAATAAATAAATTTATAAGTGCATCCATTATTAAAAAAAAACAAAACTAGGCTTACTGGAAGGAGTAGCTACTTGTCCTAAATGTGCTCCACATTATCTGTATTAGTAAACATCACGTGTCTTCCGGAGGCTTAGGAATTGAGGGTAGAATAAGACCGCCAATCAATAACCCAGAACCCCAGACCCACGCGACTGGGCTGGTTGCCCTGGGGCCGTCCTGGTCTCGCGGGGTTTAGACTCTGGCGGGACAAACCCTCTTTTTGCCTCTCGCCCACCTCAACCTACTGCGAGATTGGCACTCAGCCTCACTTCCTCCACCTTACCTCCCAGCAGCGACCAACTTCTGGAGGAAAGTGTCCACCATGGTGTCAAAAAGCTTCACCCTCGAGATGGTAGTGCCGGGGCGCGCAGATTCCTGAGACAATTCCTCAGGCCCTTTTTCCTCACAGCCGCTGCCTACGTTGACGCCGCTTGATTCGGCCATGTTGAAATAGAACCGCCAAAGCTAACTGGCCCGGCCGCTCCGCCCACCGAAGCCCCCGATTGGCCGCTCCCGGCATTGCGCGCCTCCGATTGGAAACAGCGAATGTCTATCACCGAGCCGCGGGGAGGGGAAACTGTCGGAGGCGGAGGGTTACACACACATTAACACAAGAACGATACACTTACGTATCATACTTTCTCGGTAAGCGTGCAAAATAAGCGCAAAGCTCAAGGACTCAATAAAAACGTTTAATTACACTTCGGAGACTTCATACAGTGCAACAGTCAATGTTCGCTGTTAATATTCACGAGTCCACTTTATCAAATGTTAACTGCATCTGCACTTTATTCCCCTGTCTTTAAATACTCCCATCAGGTTTCCCGTCTTGCCCAGTCTCCCGAAAGTTTCTTCCAATTTTGGCTACAGACCAATACATCAAAAATTCCAACTGGTCCAGATCCATGGTCCTGGGAAAATGGAAGCCCACTTTCCCACCCCCACCAAGACATTTTAACCAAACCGAATCCCAGTCCCTAAAATATTAGATGGGAAAGTAGGGGCCAGGGGTCCCTTTTAGTAAATGCCCATCATCCTTTAAAACTGTGTGTGTGACAGAGAGAGAGAGAGAGAGAGGAAACAGGTGAAAGACTGAAATACTGTACAAGAAAATAAAACAGAAGAAAGAGTCTGGAGGAGTCTGGGATGGAAACAACATAAGACATGAGAAGCAGGAGACTACCTCCTGTCCATGATACTTTACCCACTTTGCAATGGTGGGGAAGGACTGAAGACAAGACTCTAGGGACAGGAAGGTGTGGAGCTGAGAAAACCAACCTCCATAGGTCTCACTAGGATGAGTTTAAAGAGAAAGGAGGGATCCCTGGCTTCTTTTATGTTGGTGGTTCTTAGGGTAAAGGAGTGACTGAGAGGCAGGAAGATTCAGAATGATCTGTGGGCCCAACCCTTTGGATGACCATTTGTGAATAGAAATTGGAGGACTCTTGACAAAGTGCAAGAAGGGACAGACAAAAATAAAAATAAGTGAAAGAGAAAATAACCCTCAAAGATAGAGCCCAAGATGGGCAGTGGTGGTGGTGAAGGTAGAGAATTCAGATTCTGATCTTGCCTGGGGGATAGAATGTGGGGCAGCCATAAGAAATATCAAGGCTTCAGGTAGCTAGCACCTTTCAAATTGGCACCATGGCCTCTCCCAGGGGGTGGGACCAATAAGAAAGTTTGAAGGGTCATCCAAGCCAGATGTCTCAAGTAAAAGTGCAGGGTTTGATATGCCTTCTTCTCATTCCATTTACTGCACCTCTCCTCACCTGCAACACAAGCTTGGTAGAGGAGGTGTGTGTTGTGGGGGAAGGATGAGGCAGGGAAGGAGCACTCATCATCTAGCTCCTGAGAGCTTCAACAGATCATCTCGGCAGTATCAGGCTGGTAAATGCAGTGGTCCCGGTATTGGGTGAGTTCCTGACCCACCCTTTACCCGCCTCCAAGCATCCCTCCAGAAGGTACCATGACTGGGATGACTCCTCAGATCGGAGAGAAGAAAAACACAAACAGTTCCACATCTCAGGGATTCCCATTGTGAGACAACATCTGTTTCTGTGAGTCCAAGTGATTGGGGTATATATGTGTGTCATGACTGCCTGGGGCTGAGAACCTCCACTGCCCTCTACTAGGTTTGGCTCAGCTGGTCGAGGGAGATGCGCTAGGGCACACATATCCTCCTGTCACTTTCCAAACCAACTACTCTCTCAACCAGACTTTTCAGGGTAATGTTCCAAGTCCAGTGTGTCCCAGACAGTCTGATCTATTTAGAGCTGTGCCCACCAGTGTAGTCATCTGGGCCAGGAGAAAAAAACAGCTTATATATCCTGGGGCTGCTGGGACTGAAGGGACTGGGAGGGATAGATAACTGGGATTGAGGGAAAAGCTACATGATATTTTTCCACCTGTCTGAGGAAGGGGTGGGCTCTGCCTGCAGGATTGGTGCTTTAGCAGGACTAAGACAGTAGCCTGGTTCACAGAAAAATACACACACAAAATAAAGTATCAACATTTCTCCCCAACCTAATAACTCTCCAAAGAGAGGATGAGTGCTCTGGAGAACCAGAGGTTTTTGCTGCTCCCACTCCCTGTGCAAAAGTGCCTGGCACCTTGCTCCCAGTGGCAGGGAAAAGCAGAGTAGTCTGGTGGGCAGCTCAGTCCCAAAATAAAAATAAGCAAGCCTAAGAGATGAAGCAGGAAAGGGCTGATGGCAACTGCTTGGAATCTGGGCTGAAAGCCCAAGAGGAAGAACCAGTGGTAGTAAGCAAGTTCTATGTGCAGCTCTTCTCAGGATCTCAGGGACACAGATGGAGGGGGAAGGCAGAGATGGATTGGCAGGGGATGGATGGAGTGGGATTGGCAGGGAGAGTGGATTTCCTTAGGGCAGGACGGTACCTGTACTGAATGAGTGAGCCCAGTTTGGCAAGAAAATTAAAAAATAACGAGAGCAGGGGATCCAGGTGTGGAGCCTCTTCAGCAAGAGCAGTTCAAAGTCTCTGTCCCTGACCCAGGGCCGGACTCGGTATGTGGTGGGGCACCTGAAGAGGGTGCTACCCTCTTCTCTCTGCCCCCGACCCAGAGTAGTGTGGGAAACAGCAGGCTTCTTTCCCCATCACTGGTTACCAGTGTCTTGAGTCCACCAGCTCAGGTCGGAGGCTGAGTTTCTTGAGGCTCTCGTAGCCCACCACAATGACAATGGTTGAGGGCGTGGCTGAGATGATTCTGGCGGAGAGGCCTTTCATGAGGCCCCAAGGCCCCTCTTCTGCCATCAGCTGTCGGAAGGTCAGGATGATGGAGTTCTTGCCCTCAACCTGGAAAAGTCAATGCATTGGAGGACGACGGTCTGCAGTCAAAGCCCCTCTACCCAATCTCCCTCTGCCTTAGGCTAAAGTGGAAAGAATTAGACTTGGGAGTCAGAGGGCTGGACTCTGCTTCTGCGGGACAGTTCAGCACAGTGACTGAGTATGGGCTCTGGTACCAGACTGCCTGGTATGAATTCTGCTCCGCAATTTACTAACAGCGTAATCTCAGGTACTTTACTTAACACTTTGTACCCCAGTTTCCTCAAATATAAAATAGTAATGATAATACCTACCCTGTGTGGTTGTTCTACGAAGTAAACAAAAGACTACTTGTAAATGCTGAGAACAGTGCCTGGCAGACAGTTAAGTATTCAATAATGTTAGTTATAATTAATATCATTAGATAAACTACATAGTGATGAGTCTTTGGACCAGGTGCTTCTCTCTGGTCTCAGGGAGGCTGGATTAAATCACCTCTAAGGGCCTCTGCAGCTCTGTTACGGACCAGGGTTCTTGGCCTTCTGGAAGCAACAGAAATTGACTAGAGGCCAGACAAGAAATTCAGACAAGGCTTTATTGGGGCCCCTGCTGCACGAGAGGGGAGCAAGAACAAACAACAGCTTGCTTTGCTGGCTCACTCCCCAAAGTGGGGGTAAGCTTGTTTCTTATATGGGGTGAGGGTAGGGGTGTGTCCAGGAGTCGGGCCAGAGGGGTGGCTTAGGTCTTATATGGGGTGAGGGTAGGGGTGTGTCCAGGAGTCGGGCCAGAGGGGTGGCTTAGGTCTTATATGGGGTGAGGGTAGGGGTGTGTCCAGGAGTCGGGCCAGAGGGGTGGCTTAGGTATTTTGCCGCCCCTTAGGTGGTGTTGTGTGCAGGGAGCATGCACAGTACCCTGCTTTTGCTCCCCGCACTTCAGAAGTGGCAGTTGGGTTTTTTGGTTTCTTTGTATCTTTTGGGTCCAGAATTTGCCCCAACTGGGCATGCACACAGTTGTTTTTAGTCCCATATAGTTTCTCTGTATTCTGTTGCTCGAGGAGAGGTGTGTCCAGGTGCAAGCACTGCAGCACTGCAGCAAAGGGGCCCCGGTCCCAGCCTGTCTCAGCTCTCTCTACCAGTGATTTTGATTCTGATCATCTCAATCCCTCTGAAGCCCCATGGCTAGAGTCCTCCCCCTCCAACCCTGTCATCTCCCACACACCCTGTGACCTGTCTTCCCTATCATACTGGAATCTTTTCTCTCTTTTTTCTTAATAGTCTTGCCCTCTTCTTCCCCCCCCCCACTCCCATACCTGCCACCAAATTACACTTTTAGAGATTACCCCCTTCATACCTTCAGCCAATGCAGGACAGACACACTCCTTGTTATACTTCCCTCTATTCACAAGGTGGTCCCATCTCTGACTAAGAACGTCTCCCCATTCCTCTCTGCCTCCTTTAGCGCCCTCCTCCACATTCCGTCTTTCCCTTCTTCCTCTGACCACCTGTGCTCCCCTAATCCTCCACTTATCCACAGCCATGTCAAGGGCTTTTTTAGCTATGGCCCTGGTCCTCATATGTGCTGTCTCTTCCAGCCTGGGAACTCCTCAAAGTAAGGACCCGTCCTTTCCCTTGAATCTCCTCATGGAACACCCAGAACAAGGCTCAGGAGAGAATAAGGATGGAACCTATACACTTTATTATTTGCAAACCAATCAGATGCCACTCATTTTCAAACGTGTGGGTCGTGGAGGGGGCGCATGCTTTCCTAGGGACCAATACACAGCTGACCCTCAAACAACACGGGTTTGAGCTGCATGGGTCCACAGATATGCAGTTTTTTTTTTTTTTCAGTAGTAACAAGTAACACTACAGTACCCAATAAAAATTTTAAAAATAAATAAATTAAATAAATATAATAACCGGGAAGACTTTACCATTGCTATTTAACCTTTATGGATTGCATATCTCTCTAAACATGTCAAGATATATTCCTGTTTCTCTAAAGTACACACTTGGTTAATTTAAGAATTCCATGCTTATGCTAGCATTAAATTTAAAGAGATTATTTTACTTCTCTGGAAATAAATCAAAATTGTACATAGGTAGCAGAGTTACTACATAAAAAATTGAATTTAAAATTGAACTGCCTGCTTATATTACCCACAATGTGTTTACATATATTTGACTATAATCTATACCAAAATGATTTAAGTAAAAATTCATTTTTATTTATACTTAAAAAAAAAAAAACACTACAGTACTATGCGATCTGTGGATGGTGAACCACAGATTCAGAGGGCCAAGTTATACTTGAATTTTCAACTGTGCGGAGTGTCAGTGCTCCTAAGCTCCATATTGTTCAAGAGTCAACTGTACCTAGATTTACCAGCCACCTCCATCCCAACTTCCTGGTATCAGGGAAGCTGACTTCACCTCCGTCTGCTAAGGTTATTTTCCTTCCCTCTCCTTCTCACTGTAACTCAATGACCCCACTCTCCTGGACAGCTGTCTTCTTAAGTTACCCAAATCAGATATTAAAATTCCCCCATTCTCTCCACCTAAAGCTTTTTTAAAAATATTTATTTATTTATTTTATGAGTATTTATTTTCTTTTAGTATTATTTATTTTTAAATTTTATTATTATTTATTTTTTTATTTTGGCTGCACTGGGTCTTAGTTGCGGCATGTGGGCTTCTTAGTTGTGGCATGTGGGCTTCTTAGTTGCAGCATGCATGCGGGATCTAATTCCCTGACCAAGGATCGAACCCAGGCCCCTTGCATTGGAAACGCGGAGTCTTACCCACTGGACCACCAGGTAAGTCCCGCCACCTAAAGCTTTATACAGCAAAACCTACCATGTGTATATTATACATCACCATTCAGATTCTATTTCCTTGGACTCGGGGCTGTGAAATTGTCATTAAGCTGACTAAAGACAGGGACTATAATTTCTGGACACCACCACCCAGGGCTTTGTCTGTGTTTGTGCTGAGTCCACACAGAACAATCTGTGAAACCTGTTCAAGGACAGTCATTTTCACTGTAGAGAGCACATAGCCAAGTGGAGAAGCCAGACAGACTTACGAAATTAACTAAAATCATATTTCTAATAACCACAAAGCTACAAGGTAAGGAAAAGGCGGTTGATAGGCTACGCTATTATGATGAAAGCCTAGAAGAAAGCAGTAAGAATTCCTAGAGGCATGGGCAAGGAAAGGAGTAGAGACATGCAAGGTAGCAGACAGGATGACAGAAACATTCTAGGTGATTCAAAGTGCTCAGCTAGTTTCTGTAGATGGTAAGCATAACCACAAGGAAGAGGCTTGGATGACCAGGAGAAGGCTGGCTAGACTAGAGGGCCATGACACAAAGAGGTCACGAAATACTGGAGGGCCTGAAGATCACACTTCTAATGGTTTATCTGGGAGGAGGGTAGGGGAGAAGACTGGTCTTACCTGTACTCGGGTTCGGATGACATCCATGGGATTGGTGAGGATGGAAGCAGTGGCTGCAGCCAGAGGCCCCGAGATGGCTTGAAAGACGATGTGAGGGCACTCCTTAGGGCAGAGGGACGAGAGCTGCTCTGGAATCAAGGGAAAGATAATGCCTCAAGACATGAGGTTCTACCCCATGCGCCCCCAAACCTTTTCTACAAGTTGGCCCAACGATGACAAACTCTCCATCCTTAGCCACCTTAGACCCTATAACTCCCATCTTTGCTTCCATCTAAACCAACAACAACCAAAAATTTTTTAAAATAAATTTATTTATTTATTTTTGGCTGCATTGGGTCTTCGTTGCTGCACGCGGGCTTTCTCTAGTTGTGGCGAGTGGGGGCTACTCTTCGTTGCAGTGCACGGGCTTCTCGTTGCGGTGGCTTCTCGTTGCAGAGCACGGGCTCTAGGCATGCAGGCTTCAGTAATTGTGGCACGCGGGCTCAGTAGTTGTGGCTCGCAGGCTCTAGAGCACAGGCTCAGTAGTTGTGGCGCACAGGCTTAGTTGCTCCCTGGCATGTGGGATCTTCCTGGACCAGGGCTCGAACCGGTGTCCCCTGCGTTGGCAGGCGGATTCTTAACCACTGCGCCACCAGGGAAGCCCTGAACCAACAAAAATTTTTAAATCTCAGGCCCCTTGCAGAAGTCATTTTGCACAGGACAAAATTCCTCTGGAGAGGGGGATTTCAAAACCTCTTTGCTTGCTGACTCCTTTCAGAAATCACTCCTGATGTAAAACTCTTATGTTTATGCTCTACTTTTCACAACTCACTGGCTAGAAAAGCACACACCACATATTTTCTTATATGTGTGCTGGATAACTGGTAAGATACATTAAAAATTGGTAACACTGATTGTCTTTAAGGAAGGAAGCTGGGTGACTGTGGTAGGTGAGGAGTGTTTTCACTGCATACCCTTTCCTACCTTTTGAATTTTGAACCATGTGAATGTTTTAAAAAATAAAAACAATTACAATTAAAAGAGAAAATCATATCCTACAGTGAAAACTTTTCTTCAGCTTATATCAAGAAAGGAAAATTGGACTTCCCTGGTGGCGCAGTGGTTAAGAATCTGCCTGCCAATACAAGGGACACTGGTTCGAGCCCTGGACCGGGAAGATCCCACATGCGGTGGAGCAAATAAGCCCGTGCACCACAACTACTGAGCCTGAGCTCTAGAGTCCGCAAACCACAACTACTGAGCCCGCGCGCCACAACTGCTGAAGCCCACGTGCCTAGAGCCCGTGCTCCGCAACAAGGGAAGCCACCGCAATGAGAAGCCGGCGCACCACAAGGAAGAGTAGCCCCCACTCGCCGCAACTAGAGAAAGCCCGCGCGCAGCAACAAAGACCCAACACAGCCAAAAATAAATAAATTAATTAATTTAAAAAAAAAAAAAAGAAAGGAAAATTCATTTTTCAAAATGCTGATGAAGAAGATGGAATAATATCCAGATTCACCCAATCCCAGTGTCACTAGGAAGTTCACCTGCAATTGAATTATTTTGCTTTTCCCTCTCTGGAGGTAAGAGACAAGAGTTCGTTCATTTATTCAACAAAGATTTATTGAGTGATTACCATGAGCCAGTCACCTTGGGTTCTAAAGATACAACAGTGAATAAAAGAGCCTCAAATCCCTGCCCTTATGAAACTTACATTCTAGTAGGAGAAAACAGACAATAAATAAATCAAAAGCAAAATATACAGCTATGTCAGACATGATGTGTGCTAATTATAGAAAAAAATAAAGCAGGAAAGGAAGATAAGGAATGCCAAGGGCAGAAAGGGTAGAAGGTGAAGTTTAAGCAAAGCCCTAAAGGATAGTATAAGCCTTATCGATCTGTGGGGAGAACTTTCCAAGCAGAGGTAACATCCTATGCAAAGGCCCTGAGGCATGAGCAGGCCTGAGGTCTTTGGCAGCAAGGCCAGTATGCCTGCAGCCAAATGAATGAGGGAAAGAACAGTAGATGAGGTCTAAGAGGTAGGGCCCTGAAGCCATTGCATGGACTTTGGCTTTTACTCTGAGTGCGACTGGATATAAAATAGATTTATCATCTCCATGATTCCCTCTCAGTTTTCTCTGTACAATTCAGTCACCATAATACTTTTACGAATTTTTTCTTGGGGGGAGGAGCAATATAGGGGTAGGGGATTAAGAGGTACAAACAAGCTACAAGGATATATTATACAGCACAGGGAATATAGCAAACATTTTGTAATAACTATAAATGGAGTATAACGTTTAAAAATTGTGAATCACTATATTGTACACCTGTAATTTATAAACTATTATACATCAACTATACTTCGATTTAAAAAAATAATAATTTTTTTTTTCCCATGCTCCTAGTTTTGGTAATTTACGGCCAGGCAACTAAAGATTAGGAAACAAGTAGGAGGGTGGAGGTTGGCAGGACAGAAGAGAGGGCTTCCAAGTCCGAAGGCATGACAGAATTCCTTAAGCCCTACCAGAACCACCTCTCCCCTGGATTTCTAATCACTTTCTTCCCCAGGGTCAGCATACAGAAAGAAACAAAGTGAACTGGTGGCTCCGCCTCAAGGGTGTCTTGTTGCTCCTGAGAAGAAAACATTTTACAGCCACTGGAAGGCAGCATCTGGACTGGCACTGCCAGCCTCCTTGGATCTGTCTGCACTGGTGTCCAGGCCTGCAAGTTGCAGTGGGATTCAGATTTCAATTCTAATCATGCACACATGCCATTTTTCTGGGGTTTAGGAAGAGGATGAAAAAACAAAGGCAAGAGGGTGGAGGAAAGAGCCCCATGGCTTTCCTTCTCCATTATTCATTCAACAAGCATTTATTGGGCATCTATTATCTGCAAGGCAGAAGATAAACCCAGGTTGACTTGGTTAAAGTCCTTCCTGGCTAAATGACTTTGGACAAGTAATATAAGTATTTATTTAATGCTTACTATATGCCAGGCACCGTGAAAGCACTAGACATAAAACAGAGAAATGAACAGGAAAATGCCTTCATGGAACTTACAGTCTAATTAAGGAGCTGGGTGGAAACTGGGGATAAAATAATTGCAAATTATGACAAGTGCTATTAAGGAAAATAAGGTGCTACAAATGAAAACAGGGCTTCCCTGGTGGCGCAGTGGTTAAGAATCCACCTGCCAGTGCAGGGGACACAGGTTCAAGCCCTGGTCTGGCAAGATCCCACATGCCGCGGAGCAATTAAGCGCATGCGTCACTACTACTGAGCCTGTGCTCTAGAGCCCATGAGACACAACTACTGAGCCCACGTGCCACAGCTACTGAAGCCCACGCGCCTAGAGCCTGTGCTCCACAACCAGAGAAGCCACCACAATGAGAAGCCCGAGCACCACAATGAAAAGTAGCTCCCCTCGCCGCAACCAGAGAAAAGCCTGCACGCAGCAATGAAGACCCAACACAGCCAAAATAAATAAATAAATACAATTTTAAAATAAATAAATTTAAAAAAGAAAACAGGAAAAGCCCTCTTTCCAACTGGGTAAAGAAGTCTTCTTGGGACTTCCCTGGTGGTGCAGTGGTTAAGAATCCACCTGCCAGTGCAGGGGACACGGGTTCGATCCCTGGTCTGGGAAGATCCCACATGTCACAGAGCAACGAAGCCCGTGCGCCACAGCTACTGAGCCTGTGCTCTAGTGCCTGCAAGCCACAACTACTGAAGCCTGTGTGCCACAACTACTGAAGCCTGTGCACCTAGAGCCTGTGCTCCACAACATGATAAGCCACCGCAATGAGAAGCCCGCACACCGCAACGAAGAGTAGCCCCCGCTCACCGCAACTAGAGAAAGCCCGCGCGCAGCAACAAAGACCCAACGCAGCCAAAAATTTACAAATTAATTAATTAATTAATTTTAAAAAAAAGAAGTCTTCTTTGCAAAGATGGCATGTACGCTGAGGCTTGAAGCATGAGAAGGACCCAGACACACAAACAACAGGGGAAAGGGTATTCCAGGCAGAAAGAACAGTATCTGCAAAGGCCTTGAGGTGAGAACAGAGCTTGGTATGTCTCAGGAACTGAGAGAAGGGCAGTGAGAATGGACCAGAGTGAGTAAGGGGAGAGGAGCACAAGATGGGGCTGGAGAAGCAGACAGGGACCAGATCACATAGACCTGTATTGACCGTGAGAAGCATTAGATTTTATTGTAAATACCCATAAGGCAGCATTGGTAGATTTTAAGCAATATGGAGTGACAAAAACCAGTCTACTCTCTCAACAAATATTTACTGAGCACTTACAATTCACCAGACCCTGAGACACACAGTGTCACAGAGTGTGGCACACAGTGGGTATTCAGTAAATGTTAGCTTCCACCCGCTTCCAAGAAACTTTCCAGTCAATTATATCAAAATAAAGCTGGGGGAAAAAAAGCGTTAAGAAAAAAGAAGAACCTGTGCAAATAATAGAAGAGATAGGCACATAGAAATAACATCAAGGCAAATGTTCTAACTGCCTTAAGAAAGACCGAAGCAATGTCATGGGGGTTGAAAGGAGGGAAAGATCATTTCTGACTTGAGAGCTACATGGAGAGGATGGGAGAGGAGGCAATGAGTCATGATTTCACCAGGGTAAGTGGACCTGGAAGGCATCTAGCAGAGGGACATGAACACAAGCAGAGGTGGGAGAGATGATGCACGGTGGAGGAATGGTACGTGAACTGGCCTGGCTGCAGCATAGACTATACATAGGGAAACAGCAGGATGTTTCACCGAAAAGGGAAGGTGAAGCCAGGCTGAAGAGTTTGGATTTTACTGAGTAAGCAGTGGGAGCCACTGAACATCACAACCAGAGTTTAAAGTTAATCCATTAGGGGGACTTCCCTGGTGGCACAGTGGTTAAGAATACACCTGCCAATGCGGGGCACACGGGTTCGAGCCCTGGTCCGGTAAGATCCCACATGCCGTGGAGCAACTTAAGCCCGTGCGCCACACTACTGAGCCTGTGTTCTAGAGCCCGCGAGCCACAACTACTGAAGCCCTCGCGCCTAGAGCCCGTGCCCTGCAACAAGACAAGCCACCGCAATGAGAAGCCAGCACACCGCAATGAAGAGTAGCCCCTGCTCACCACAAGAGAAAGCCCATGCGGAGCAACAAAGACCCAAAGCAGCCAAAAGTAAATAAATAAATAAATCTTTAAAAATAAATAAATAAAGTTAATCCATTAGGGACTTGTGTGTAGATAGGAAGGAAGAGACTTGGAACAGCTACAAGGCTGATGCAACAGTCCAAGAGGGTAGGAACAGAGCATGGTTTCCAGGAAAGGCAGTGGGAATGGAGAGAAAGTTGGACAAGACATTCCAGGGTCACCAGGACTAGATGTGGGGACAAGGAAAAGGGGCCAAGCACTATGCCCAAGGCCTCAGTCTCAGTGATTTGGAGAATAACATGGCCACTGACACATGAAAGTAAGTCAGAAGAGAAAGCCAGCTTGGGATGAAAAATAGTTAATTGGGGCTTCCCTGGTGGCGCAGTGGTTAAGAATCCGCCTGCCAATGCAGGGGACACGGGTTCGAGCCCTGGTCTGGGAAGATCCCACATGCTGCGGAGCGGCTGGGCCCGTAAGCCACAACTACTGAGCCTGCGCATCTGGAGCCTGTGCTCCGCAACGAGAGGCCGCGATAGTGAGAGGCCCGCGCACCGCGATGAAGAGTGGCCCCCACTTGCCGCAACTAGAGAAAGCCCTCATACAGAAACGAAGACCCAACACAGCCATAAATTAATTAATTAATTAATTAAAATTAAAATGGAGATTTCTAAAAAAAAAAAAAAGAAAAATAGTTAATTGAAAAAAATTTCAGATGTAAGTGCATGCCTCCAGGTCAAAAGGTCCAACAGTCAGGATGTCTGTCCAGAGCTCTGGACAGGTAAGTTTGGGAACAGAAATAGAAATTTTGGACATATTAGAAAAGGACAATTCTAATTGTAAACGAAATCAAATGAGGAGAGAGGGGTGAGGACAGACTCCAGAGAAAATGCTCACGTTTCCTAGGAAGTTTCTCTAACATTAAGATTGCCAGCATCCATTCCCAAAGAATCTGATACAAAGGGTGGAGGTGGAGTCCAGGTATCTGAACTTTACCAAATACTCCAGATGAAAGACTGTGTTAAACAGAAGAAGAGACAGAGCTATCAAAAAAAAAAAAAAAGTACAATTAGAAAAATAGAAGAGGGACTTCCCTGGTGGTCCAGTGGTAAAGAAGCCACCTTACAATGCAGGGGACACAGGTTCGATCTCTGGTCGGGGAACTAAGATCCCACATGCCACGGGGCAACTAAGCCTGTGCACCACAACTACTGAGCTCGCAGGCCTCAACTACAGCCCGCGTGCCACAAACTACAGAGCCCATGCGCCCTGGAGCCTGTGCATCACAGCTAGAGAAGAGAAAACCCGCATGCCACACCTAGAGAAGCCTGCGTGCCACGATGAAGAGCCCGCGTGCCACAACTAAGACCCAACGCAGCCAAAAATGATAAATAAAATAAATAAATAATAAATAAATCTTTTAAAAAAAGGAAAGAAAAAGAAAAGACCCAGAAAAGTACAGTGCCATAGAAACAAGGTGATTATAGGTTAGGAAGTCATTACAAAATTTGGTCAGAAAAGTTCCAGGTGGGATGGGACAGAATGCCTACTGCCAAGGCTTAGGAGCCAGCAGCAGGGATTTGGGACGCTGCAAGCACAGGCTGCCCTAACTGGCGTTTGGTAGTTACCCAAAGCTACGGATATCGCAGGGTAGCAGGCACACACAGGTCCTGATCTTGACAATGTGCTTTGCCCTTTCAGAAGGAAATCTGGCAGTATGTTTATTGAGGCCCTCAAAAATGTTATCTTTTGACCCAGAAATCCCATTTCTGGGAAATACTTAACAAGTAATGCCTTGTGAACAAAAATACATTACAGGAGTAGAGAGGTTGAAGATTGTATCACACCTTGAACTTAATTTAAATATTTATTTATTTATTTTGGCTGCACCGGGTCTTAGTTGCGGCGTGAGGGATCTTTGTTGTGGTGTGCAGGATCTTTAGTTGTGGCATGCGGACTCTTAGTTGCGGCACGCATGCGGGATCTAGTTCCCCAACCAGGGATTGAATCCAGGCCCTCTAGCATTGGGAGTGCAGAGTCTTACCCACTGGACCACCAGGGAAGTCCCTTGAACTTAATTTAAAAATAGTAAGTAGGGGCTTCCCTGGTGGCGCAGTGGTTAAGAATCCGCCTGCCAATGTAGGGGACATGGGTTCGAGCCCTGGTCCGGGAAGATCCCACATGCCGTGGAGCAACTAAGCCTGTGCACCACAACTACTGAAGCCTGCACGCCTAGAGCCTGTGCTCTGCAACAAGAGAAGCCACCGCAATGAAAAGCCCGCGCACCGCAGTGAAGAGTAGCCCCCACTCGCCGCAACTAGAGAAGGCCCATGCGCAGCAACAAAGACCCAACGCAGCCAAAAATAAATAAATAAAATAAATAAATTTTAAAAAAAGAAAAAAATGTAAAAAAAAAAAATAGTAAGGAAAGGCATCCAACTCAAAAGCTCACTATTACCCATTGCTTTCATCTTTAAATCCTATGGATTTTGTCCCTCCCCACCTTATGATTCTCTGCCAATATTCCACTAACCTTAGTTGATCCTGATGCATCGAGAACCCACTCTATGTCCTACAGTCATATACTTTACTTGTCTGATTCCCTCCACTATAATATTAGCTCCTTGAAGGGAAGAACCATGTCTTACTCATCTCTGAATCCTCCTGGATTCAAATGTTTGCTGTATGAATGGTCCAGTCTCCCATTAAATCACTTGCTCCAACATGCACAGAGCAACAACATCTCTGTCCATTAGTAACCATCCTCCACCCCCACCCTCCTGGTCCCTGCTTACCTGCATAGAAGTGGTAGAAGGGCCACCAGACAGCACTGTTCGGGATGTAAGTAAGCAGCGAAGCCACGTAGCCCCGGTAGAAGCCACGAAGTCCATCAGCCCGCAGGATCTGCCTGATGATGTCCTTGGTTTGGCCAAAGGCAACTACCCCTTGTCCCTCTGGATTCCCTCGCACTTGGAAGCGGCCCGTTTTCTCACCCTTGCGCTGCATCATCAGGTGCTGGGAGACCACATCAATGGGCACCGTGATGCTCTGAGCCACGAGAGAGGCCGAGCCACCAGCCACCAGTGATTTGACTGTGTTGCTCTGGCTGTAGTCAGCTACAAACTTCCGGGTGAGCTCATAAGTGGTAACATAGCACTGGCCAGATATGAGGGTGAAGGTGTTGACCAGGAACCCCCGGTAGAGGCCAGTCACGCCATCTGCCCGCAGGATCTTGATGAAGGCATCAAAGGTCCCATGGTAGAGGCTCTTGCCTTTCTGAACCTGCAAGCGAGTGCGGATGAGGGTGAATGGGTAGACGCTGACACGGATCATCATTGTCATTGCCACACCAAACACGTAGAACTTCTTCTTGTCCAGGTGTTCCCACTCGATGATCTGGATGTTACGTTTGTCCTCCATTGTGCCTGGAGACCTGGGGATTTGAGCAAGGTGGAGGGAATGTGAAGGAGATCAGAATTTGCACTTTCCCCTCCTGGATGGGCTCTGAAACCCCATTCTCAGCCTTCAGCTCCTGGGGTACTCACTTCTCCAAAGTTTAGACTTCACCCAGTCTGGCTCTGCCAACCCCTGCCTGATTCTTCCTTCATGGATCGGGATAGTGCCCTCTTCTCTCTCCTTTACCAGTCTGTCCCAATTCAGGACCCCTCTTCTGAAAATTGTTTCTCACCTCACTCCCGTGGGCCCACTCCCACCTCAGCTCCCTACCCCCAGCTTATCAGGTCATCTATTCTGGTCTCTCTGCCTCTGCCCAGGCCCTGGTGTCATGGCCCATTCTCCTTTTCCTTCTCTAGCTCACCCAGACAGCTCAGGATGCTGCGGGCAAACCAACCACCTGGCCTTTAAGTGGGCTAAGGGGATGTCACTAAGTGACATTCTGGAGGTTCCTAAAGGCTAAAGGGAAGTGCTCCATTTCTGACGCTCCTGGGCCTACTGAGGAGGCATGGCCTTCGGCCTTGGGCCGTTGAGCCTCAGCAGGATGCCTCTTTTACCACCATTTACCAGCTGACTCACCTTACTTTATTTCTGGTTTCCCGTGCTGGCCCCTCTGAGCTCCTCCTGACCCACACTCACTACACTTACACTTTCTCCAGTCTGCATTAGAAGAAAGTGTGAGGAAGAAGGCAAGTGGGGCTTTCACTCCACCACCCCCCCACCTCCCTTCCTTCTAATGACAGGAGTTAGAAATTTAGGAACAAGCCAAAGGTCAGAGTCCTCTTTGGTTATTAGATAACTCACTCTAGAGAAAGAAGAGAACCACCTGAGAGCTAAGCAGTTTCCCTGAAGAGTCTTAACTACAGGGTAGAGAACATGCTTGGCCTCTTTCATCCCCAAGCATATAAATAATAACCTCAGCCCCTAGGTAATGAAGGGAGATTCAAGTGACAGAAAAGATATAGAGACTCTGCCTTTGAGAAACTCAGTCTCTTCAACGGGACACAGTATCCCTCTGGGGAATGGATGTAAGACACAGAGATAAAGAAACCAGGGCAAATTAATGTACATGTGGCCCTCATGTTAAGTGTATCCACTGACTAAAGTTTCAAACAAAACTAATAAGCTTACAACTGTAATAACTGTATAAAATCAGGAGCTTTCAACTTAAGAAATGTCAAATGAAGGGCTTCCCTGGTGTTGCAGTGGTTAAGAATCCGCCTGCCAATGCAGGGGACACTGGTTCGAGCCCTGGTCCAGGAAGATCCCACGTGCCACAGAGCAGCTAAGCCTGTGTGCCACAACTACTGAGCCTGTGCACCACAACTACTGAGCCCGCATGCCGCAACTACTGAAGCCCGCACGCCTAGAGCCCGTGCTCCACAACAAGAGAAGCCAACACAATGAGAAGCCTGCGCGCCGCAATGAAGTGTAGCCCCCGCTCGCCGCAACTAGAGAAAGCCCGCATGCAGCAACGAAGACCCAACATAGCCAAAAATAAATAAAATAAAATAAATTAATTAAAAAAGAAAGAAAGAATCCGCCTGCCAATGCAGGGGACATGGGTTCGAGCCCTGGTCTGGGAAGATCCCACATGCCGCAGAGCAACTAAGCCCGTGCGCCACAACTACTGAGCCTGTGCTCTAGAGTCCTCGAGCCACAACTACTGAAGCCCGTGTGCCACAACTACTGAAGCCCATGTGCCTAGAGCCCGTGCTCTGCAACAAGAGAAGCCACCACAATGAGAAGCCCGTGCACCGCAACAAAGAGTAGCCCCCGCTCTCAGCAACTAAAGAAAACCGGCATGCAGCAGTGAAGACCCAATGCAGCCAAAAGTTAAATAAATGAATAAATAATTTTAAAAAAAAAGAAATGTCAAATGAGAGGACATCATATATTGGACATACACATAGTGACAATGTAATGTGCTCCTGTGTAGGATACTGGACATTTTCAGCCAGAAGGGGAAAGTGGGAAGTTAAAGTCCAGGAAGTAGGAAATCAGGGGCTCCCTAAGCTCTGAGAGAAATCCTTAAGGGATGGGAAAGGAGGTGGCCACATCAAAAGGACAACTCTAGAGAGGTGAAATGTTCTACACAGGCAGTCCCAGCACCAATGCCTTGACAAATCTCATGTCAAGTGTATAACCAGAGTTCATCCTCAACCACCTTCCCCAACCAAAGGTCCCAACCAGCCTAAGTAGCTCTTGGTTTACCATATACGTCAGTGGGGAAGCAAGGTTAGCTTTTTGGAATTTCCTGAGCTGGACTGCATCACTTTCATTAAAGTATAAGATACGTGCAGTGCAAACTGAGTACATGTGAGCTGAGGGAAAACCTCAGCTTCAAGGTGAGGCATGGGTGAGGCACATGTAACCAAGACAGGCTTCCTGGAGGAGGACAAAGCAGCTTGAATGGAGGAATACAAGCGGACAGTGAAAGGGAGGAAACAATGGCTTGAAACAACTGGGTTGACCAGAACAGAGAATCTAGGCCATGGGAAATGAGCTAGAGATGGGGTTCTAGGAGGAGAACCCCTGGAACACTGATGTGCCACTTGCTGTGGGCAAAAGTGGCCCTTCCTCCAGCCTCAGCCCAGGACACCCATCAAGTCCAGTGCGGCAATCTTCTCCTTTAAGGCCCTTCAAGAGAAGGGGGGTCACTGTATCACTGACAAACAGGGTGTTTGGCATCCAGGGTCCCAAAGTTATGAGTCCATTTCCACTGAGAGAGGAGGAGAAGAGAGAGAGAGACACTAGGATTTACTGAACACCTATTACCTCAAGTAATCCTTACAACTTAACCTCTACACAGTTAAGACACTTCTGCTAAATGAGGAAATTGAGGTACAACAAATAGGTTAAAAGGAACAGGCCCAAGGTCACACAGCTGGTTAGCGGAGGCAGGATATGAGCCAAGTTTGCGCCTCTACTCCATCATGCCCTCTACTCCATGGGAGTTGAGGAGTTCCAGCACAAATCACTCTGTTCAGTATAAAGCCAGGTCATTCCCACCCTTGGGAGGTAGAATTAATGCCCTCATGACTGCCAGTCACCCAAGGGTTAAGCATAAGCTCCTGGTAGCAGATGCCCAGGGATTTCTCTCGGCTTTGTTCCATTGAAACCAAGAGCTGCCTCTGCTTTCCCAGCGTGCTTGTGGAGTGACTGAGCTGAGTGGCTGGGCAGGCCTGTTGTCATCATAGGACAAATACGGCAGGGCTCAAGCAAGGCCTCCTGCTCAGCTCATGGATACTGTGTGCTGAGCAGGGCAGAGAGCCAGAGCCACGAAGGACTCTGTTCTAGGACCTGGTTTTGTGGGCACCGTCTCAACTTATCAAACTGAATGACAGAGTGCCAACAACTCCTGATGAGAAATCCTACAGCAGCACCCAGCGCCCCATTTCCCCACTTTCCTCCATCTCTCACATGTGCCAGTCTATTTTAAATTCCCAGAAAGAAGGGAGGACTCTCCACGGCCAAAGCAGGTAATTTCTACCATTGCCATGGTGACAGAAGAAGCCACTAAGGGTCATGCCACAGAGGGCTGAGCCTCCACAGTTGAAGGGGAAGGCACTGCACCCAACCCCTCTATCCCTTTGAAAGGTGGGTTGCTCCTAAAAGTTGGGATCTCAACCTGCTCCTTGTTATTTAACCTCCAAACTTCCCGCTGAAATATCAAAACCAGTTCCTTGTGTTTCACCCTCTGGAAAATCCTCCATGCAGATACCTGTATGCTCACTTCCTTCAGCCTTCCTTTCTTCCAATTCAATCAGCCCAGCTTCTTTATGGCTCCTTCCCAGATCCTTATTTGTGTGCATGGCTCCAATTCTGAATTTTCCCCCATCTTTTAACACAGCTTAGACACAAAGGTTAAAGTGCTTCATACGGAGACCCAACAGATGACCCAGGATGTCCTGAAATCATCAAATGAGATGTCAGAGGCAGAACCCCCACTGCTGAGCCCATCAGAGGAAAGGGACAAACTGGCCCAAGTAGGTATACCTCCTCTCTACTTCCCCTCTCCCTGTACCAGAAAAACCACACCAGACTGTTCACTAGGTTCTGAGATAAGATTCTGGTTCAGGACAAGGCAATGTCACCTGGAATGTAAGGTCATTCGATGAAAAGAACACTAGTAGTCAGGAGATCCAAGTCTGAATTCCACTTCCATTACCTACTAGTAGGACTGGAACCAAGTCACTTCTTTGAAATTCAGTTTCCTCATCTGTGAAATGGGGCTAATAAAGCCTGCCATAGCTATGTCACTGTGGTGCAACTCACATGAGCTAATGTGTGAAAGCACTTTGTTAACAGCAAAGCACTTCTATCATTGCAGAAAGCTCTACTTGCACAGTGCTGCTCTAAATCTTTGCTACTCAGAGTGGTGCACAGACCAGCAGCATGGGCATAATCCGGGAGCTTGTTAGAAATACAGAATTTCAGGATGCTCCATAGACCTGCTGAATAAGAACCAACATGTTCATAAGATCTCTGGGTGGTTAATACATATATCAGAGTTTGGAAAGTATTGCCTTAAATATTAAGGATTGTCAGTATTATAACAACGATAACAACTACTCTAGGAGTCCAGGACCATTATGACTAGGTTAGGAGCCCTCTGACTCCATCCTGACTTGTCACCAGGACTGGGCTCAGTGATGACTTCTAAACTCATTCAAATCTTTTCAGTCAACAACCCCCCCCCCGCAAATCAAATAGCCACCTACAACTCCTGACAAGACATCCGTGGGGTTTGGTCCCCACTTCTGTGCTGGAAACAACATCTTTGCTTCCTCCTTCTGTTCCTCTGTACTTCTTACTGCAACTTCATCAAGGCTTTGCATCCTGGGAGCTATCTACCACATGAATGTGAATATATTTACATGCTTGCCCACCTGTCCTAATGAATATGCATTTCCTTAGGGAAGTTCCCGGGCATGCCTCCAACCTCTCCCTTCAAGACAACCTCCCCTCTGGGGCATGAAGCGATTTCCACCCAGCCTTCCTTCGGTCTTCCATAGGTGCCCACGTGATCCCTCATGACAGACACCACATGACAATCCTCTTCACCTACTCCACATGACACCCCCTTTAAGCTGCTTCTGTCCTGGCCCCCGAGATGCCGCCTCGCCATGCCTCTCGCCATGCTTCTTTCTCTGTCAGCGAAACTCATCCTCTTCCGACAAGAAGAGATGACTCGTTGGAGTCGCCCCTCATACCCCAAACTGCGTGGCGGGCTCCCACTGAATTGCAGCCGGGCACTGCAGACACCCGCTGCCTCCCTGACAGGTCCAGGTCCTCGGAGACCTTAGTCCTCAGGCACCCCAAGCCGGTGGTTCCTTACCTTCTCAGATCAGGGCGGTTCCGCCCCGTCTGAGGTGAACTCCAAGCGCGGACCTCTAGACCGCAGCTCCCACTCTATCCTCTGTTTCTGGCGACTGATGGCCTCCGGTCGCATCTTCCTCCATCTCGACCGGGCTCCCGGTACTGACGGAACCGGAAATTGGGACTTTGTCACTCCCGCCCCCTGCAGGGGGCGGGGATGAACGATGTGCAACTCCACCAATGGCGTTCTGAGCCTTTAGCCTCTCGCCCCGCCCCCGCAGCAAGGGTGGAAGGTCCTGGGAACCATCTTGAATTCGGGCAGAGGCCACGCCTTCATTGGCTTCGACATGCCCTTAGCTCTACAGCGCATGCGTTTTCTTTCTAATTCTTGGAAATTAAAAGTCACCCGGCGCTTCTTGAAGATCTTGTTCTAAATGGGTCACCTTGTGTTTCCGACTTATTGGAATCCTTAAATTCAAATCTAATCCGTAAATTTTTGTGTAATTTTTCTCATCTACAGAGCCAAAACAGAGGCCAGTGTGCAGCAGGAAGGACTAAGTTTAGACAACCAATTTTAAGGTTTGGGAACTCAAAAAACTGCAGGAATAGGGAACATCCTGGAGGTGGAGTGGTTTCTTCCAGCTCTAAAACTATCTGCTTATACATGGATTTAAAAGAAGAGGCAGAGCCTTTTTAAATAAGGGACTGGGAGGCTGGGGGTGGAGATTCATTTCAAAATAGATATTTCTACAACTCAACAAACAAGAAGACAAACAACCCAATTTTTTTAAATGGGCAAAGGACTTGAATAGATGTTTCTTCAAAAAAGGTGACCAAAAAGCACATGAAAAGATGTTCAATATCATTAGGGAAAAACAAATCAAAACCATGAGATCCCACTTCACACCCACGAGGATGGCTAAAATTAAAGCAAGCAAGCAAGCAAACAAGAACCTAGAAAGTAACAAGTGTTAGCAAGGATGTGGAAAAATTGGAACCCTCAGACATTGCTGGTGGGAACGTACAATGGTGCAGCTGCTGTGGGAACAGTTTGGTTGTTCCTCAATATGTTAAGCAAAATTACTATATGACCAAGCAATTTAGCTCTGAATATATACCCAAAAGAGTTGAAAACAGGTGTTCAAACAAAAACTTGTACACAAATGTTCACAGCAGCACTCTTCTTCACTATAGCCAAAAAGTAGAAACAAACGGTGGTATACCCATACAATGGGATATTACACAGTGAATAAAAAAACAAACAAAAAAAGGAATGAAATATGGATACATACTATGATGTGGATAAATTTTGAAACCATTATGCTAAATGAAATAAGCCAAACACAACAGTCACATATTGTGTAATTCCATTTAGATGAAATATGAAGAACAGACAAACCTATACAGACAAAAAGCAGGTAAGTGGATTAGTGGTTGCCAAGGACTGGGGGGAGGAAGAGTGGGGAGTGACTGCTTAATTAGTACAGAGTGTCCGTTTGGAGTGATGAAAGTGTTCTGGACCTAGATAGTGGTGATGATTGTACAGCACTGTGAATGGCTAAATATCACTAAGAGTAAATTTTATGTTATGTGTATTTTACTTCAATTAAAGAATTTGATACCTCTGGGAAACATCCCTCCTGAACAACAGATTTGTACTGACAATTGCCTCAAAATATCTAATGGACATTTCAAACTTAGTGTGAAAGTTAGTTTTATGTCAATCTGGCTAGGGCTATAGTAACTAGTTATTCACTAATAGGTGTTGCTGTGAAGGTATTTTGTAGGTGTAGTTAACATCCACAATCAGCTGACTTTAAGTACAGACTACCTTGATAATGTGAGTGGGCCTCATCCAGTTAGTTGAAAGGCCTTTGGAGCAACACTAAGGTTTCTCTGGGGAGAAATTCTGCATCAAGACTTCAGCATGGGGCTTCCCTGGTGGCGCAGTGGTTAAGAATCCACCTGCCAATGCAGGAGACACGTGTTCGAGCCCTGGTCTGGGAACATCCCACATGCTGCAGAGCAACTAAGCCCGTGCGCCACAACTACTGAGCCTGCGCTCTAGAGCCCACAAGCCACAACTACTGAGCCCACATGCCACAACTACTGAAGCCTGTGTGCCTAGAGCCCGTGCTCCGCAACAAGAGAAGCCACGACAATGAGAAGCCTGCGCACCGCAACGAAGAGTGGCCCCTGCTCACCACAACTAGAGAAAGCCCGCTCGCAGCAACGAAGACCCAACACAGCCAATAAATAAATAAATTAATTAATTAAAAAAAAAAAGACTTCAGCATGGCCGGGGTGGGGGAGAGATAAATTAGGAGTTTGGGATTAACACTGCTATGTATAAAATAGATAAACAAGAAGGACCTACTGAATAGCACAGGGAACTATATTCAGTATCTTATAATAACCTACAATGGAAAAGAATCTGAAAAAGAATATATATATATATATATATATATATATATATATATATATGAATCACTTTGCTGTACGCCTGAAACTAACACAACATTGTAAATTAACTATACTTCAATTTTTAAATGGTAAAAAATAATAAATAGGGCTTCCCTGGTGGCACAGTGGTTAAGAATCCGCCTGCCAATGCAGGGGACACGGGTTCGAGCCCTGGTCTGGGAAGATCCCACATGCCGCGGAGCAACTAAGCCCGTGCGCCACAACCACTGAGTCTGAGCTCTAGAGCCCGCGAGCCACAACTACTGAGCCCGCATGCCACAACTACTGAAGCCCGCGCGCCTAGAGCCCGTGCTCCACAACGAGAGAAGCCACGGCAATGAGAAGCCCGCGCACTGCAACGAAGAGTAGCCCCCGCTCGCCACAACTAGAGGAAGCCTACGTGCAGCAACAAAGACCCAACGCAGCCAAAAATAAATAAATAAATAAATAAATAATTTTTAAAAAATCCAGTCAAAAAATGGACAGAAGACCTAAATAGACATTTCTACAAAGAAGACATACAGATGGCCAATAGGCATATGAAAAGATGCTCAACACCGCTAATTACTAGAGAAATGCAAATCAAAACTACAGTGAGGTACCACCTCACACCACTCAGAATGGCTATCATTAAAAAGTCCACAAATAACAAATGCTGGAGAGGGTGTGGAGAAAAGGGAGCCCTGCTACACTGCTGGTGGGAATGTAAATTGGCACATCCACTATGGGAAACAGTATGAATGTTCCTCAAAAAACTAAAAATAAAGTTGCCATATGATCCTGTAATCCTATTTCTGGGCATATATCTGGAGGAAACTATAATTCGAAAAGATACATTCACCTCAGTGTTCATTGCACTATTTATAATTAGCCAACCTAAATGTCCATAGACAGATGAATGGATAAAGAAGATGCGGTACATATATACAATGGACTATTACTCAGCCATAAAAAGGAACGAAATAATGCCATTTGCAGCAACATGGATGCAACTAGAGATTATCATACTAAGTGAAGTAAGGCAGACAGAGAAGGACAAATACCACATGATATCACTTATATGTGGAATCTAAAATATGTCACAAATGAATGTATCTACAAAAAAGAAACAGACTCACAGACGTAGAGAACAGACTTGTGGTTGCTGGGGGGGTGGGGAGAGGATGGAGTGGGAGTTTGGGATTAGTAGATGCAAACTATTGTATATAGAATGGATAAACAACAAGGTCCTACTGTACAGCACAGGGAACTATATTCAACATCTTGTGATAAACCATAATGGAAAAGAATATGAAAAAAATGTATGTATATGTATAACTGAATCACTTTGCTGTACAGTAGAAATTAACACAACATTGTAAATCAACTATACTTCAATTAAAAAAATTTTTTTAAATGTTCAGAGCTTGACCACTTCCCATCACCAACATACTAACACCCTAATCTGAGCCACCATCATCTATCACCTGGATTATTCCAGTAGCTTCCTCACTGGTTTCTTTGCTTCCACCCTTGCTTCTGCTATGTACCAATCACAATAAAGCAGCCAGAGTGATACTTTTAAACTTTAGGTCAGATCATGTCCCTCCTCTGTTCAAAATCCTCCAATGGCTCCCCCATTTATTCACAGTAAAGGCCAAAGTCTATACAGTGGCCTACAGGGTCCTACAATCTTCCCCCATGCACACACAGCATCTTTCTCATTTCGTCTACTATTCTCATTCCTGCCTCAAGGCCTTTGCATTGGCTGTTGCTTCTGCCTAGAAGCTCTTTCTGCAGGCATCCACATAGCTCCTACTTTCACTTACTTCATTGTTTCATTGTTCAAACATCATCTTATCAATGAGACCTACTCTGAATCCCCTATTTAAGCTTGTAGACACTCCTTCCACTCTCAACCTTCTTTCTCCAACTCAAATTTTTTTCTCCATAGCACATCTCTATTTAAAGTACTCTATCGGGGGACTTC
Organism: Balaenoptera ricei; assembly: GCF_028023285.1. Taxonomy (NCBI): domain Eukaryota; kingdom Metazoa; phylum Chordata; class Mammalia; order Artiodactyla; family Balaenopteridae; genus Balaenoptera; species Balaenoptera ricei. Next base: position 113,822,391 of record NC_082639.1, on the reverse strand, counting down.
CCTGGTGGTCCAATGGTTAAGAATCCACCTTCCAATGCAGGGGACGTGGGTTCGATCCCTGGTCGGGGAACTAAGATCCCACATGCCGTGGGGCAACTAAGCCCACGTGCTGCAACTACTGAGCCAGCGTGCCACAACTAGAGAGCCTGTGTGCCGCAATGAAGAGACCACATGCCACCACAAAGATCCCACATGCTGCAACTAAGACCCGATGCAGCCAAATAAATAAATATTTTTTTAAAAATAAAATAAAGTACCCTATCATAAGTACCTAAAATAAAGTTCCCTGGTGGCCCAGTGGTTAGGATTCTGGGCTTTCACAGCTGTGGCCCAGTTGGGGAAGATCCTGCAAGCCGCACAGCCCAAAAAAAAAAAAAGTTGTTTATAAAGTACCCTATTTATTTTACTTATTTATCTCTCTCCTACACTAGAATGTAGGCTCTGTGATGGCAAGAATAGTGTCTGCTTTGTTCACTGATCTGCCCTCAGCACCCAACAGTGTCTGTCACATAGTAGGTGTTCAGTAAATATTTGTTGAATAAATGAATGGATTTCAGCATTGAGAGAGCACTTACCATACGCCAGGCTCACAGAAACACAATGAAAAAGCAGCACTGTATGAAAAAGGTTATACTGAAGTGTGCATAGGTCACTAACTCTGCATGGGAGGATAGAGAAGAACCCACAGAGAATATGCTGGTCTAGATGGGAGACACAGCATGCCCAAAGGACCTCACTGTTGCTTCCTCTACGCAGACTGTCTATTCATCTCTGTGTCACAAGGCCTGGAATAGTGCTAGGCACTCAATAAAGCTTTCCAGAAAGCTGTACAGAGGGGCTCAGGATTTACAAGTAGTGCCTAGATGTGGATGAAGGAGCTGGAGGCAAGCCATGCCATACCAAGGGGTTTTCATTTTTTTAATTCTGGATTTAATGAAAAGCCATTTGGAGTTTTAGGCAGGTTTTTTGTTTGTTTGTTTTGTTTTGTTTTAAGTAAACTACCCTTTATCGGAGAGTGGAATGCAGGATGGGAGCAGGAGAAGGTGGCAGAGACTGGTCAGGGGTCAGCTCTGGCCGTCATGGTCAGTGATCTGGGCCTGTGGGAATGGAGAGGTGCTGAGGAATTCCAGGGAGAGGGAGGAGGAAGAGGAGATGAGACTGGTGGCCCACTAAATGTGGAGGGGGTGAGAGAGAAGAGGTCCCAAGCTTCTCCATCGCAGTGTGGTTAACTAGCATGGGGAACAAGGGAGGGCAAGCAGGTTTGAAAGGGTTGATAAATTCAGCTGGGGACACGTTGCATTAGAGATGTTTGTGGTGTATCCAGGTGGCTGTAACCAGTAGCTAGAGGGGGAGACAGGAAGCCTGAGCTTGCAATACTCTGTCCCCCACGATACCTCTTCCCCACCCCACCCTGGGCTCTGACTGTTGCTAGTCCGTCCCTACTGCCAGATTGTGAGGGTAGGAAGCAGGTCTGATTCAGGTTTCTCCCCAGCTGTCTAGGCCAGATTCTTTTTTATTTTTGGTCGGGGCGGGGGTGGGCATGCTGTGCTGGCATGCAGGATCTTAGTTCCCTGACCAGGGATCAAACCTGAGCCCCAAGCAGTGGAAGCACAGAGTCCCAACCACGGGACCTCCGGGGAAGTCCCTAGGCCAGATTCTGAACCATAGCAAGTACTTTGTGCATGTTTGCTGAATGAATAAATGGGCATCTTTGGTTGGGAGGTGAGAGTGGAAGGAATAGGCATGGAAGATATTGTCCAAGGGGAATTTTCAAGGGAAATAAGAAAAGAGAAGTGCTTAAAAGACCTGAGGAGCAGTGGCCCGAGAGCTAGGAAGGTAAGCAAGAGCACTGCAGCCAGAGACCAAAGCATAAGTGTTACAAGAAGGAATTGTCACCAGCGTCAAAGGCTGCAGAGAAGTCAGGTAGGATGAGACTGACCAAGGTTTTGCTCTCATAAACAGTAAGCATTTCCCAGGTGCCTCCTCTCACTAGAGCATAGTGCCTCACGCTTTAGGCTGTGGAGATGGGGTTGAGATACTTCCTGCCCCCAGGGTGTTGAGAGTCCAGCAGGGGAAACTGCATGTGCCATCCCTTTCTGTGTTTTACATTCTTTTTTTTATATACTGAAAACTTTTATATTTAGAATTAGCCAGCTGGACTCAGTTTAGATGATCCCAATTTTGTTGGCAACATCCAAAGCATCATAGTCACGAGCCAGTCGAACATATGCCTTTTTCTCTCCATCAGGCCTGATCAGGGTGTTGACCTTGGCCACATCAATGTCCTAGAGCTTCTTCACAGTCTGTTTAATCTGGTACTTGTTGGCCTTGACATCCACATTGAACACCAATGTGTTGTTGTCTTCAATCTTCTTCATGGCTGACTAGGTGCTTGATGATGGCATAATGGTCAAGCTTGTTTCTCTGAAAGGCGCTCTTCCGAGGATATTTGAGATGCCTCCTGAGCCACAATGTTTTGGGCCATTGGAAGGTAGATTACGTCAGACATTCTTTTTTTTGTGGCTGTGGACGCCTTTCAACACTGCTTTCTTGGCCTTTAAAGACTTTGCTTTGGCTTCGGCTTTGGGAGGGGCAGGGGCTTCCTTCTTCACCTTCAGCGCCATCTTCCTGAAAAGCTGTGTTTTACATTCTTATGCTTGGGTCTAAGTACCTCATGAGTGATGCAGACAGTGAGTGCTGGGGAAATCTTAGAGAAGACTAATCAGCCAGGACTGGGGCAGGCTGGGAAGATGGCACGGAGGAGATAGCCTCTAAATTATACCTTAGAGGGAGATGAGGAAAGAGTACATTCCACAGTGATGTTGGTGGGAGGCTGAGGAAAGAGTACATTCCAGAGTAATGGTGGGAGGCTGAGAAGGGAAACAGAGAATAGGTGTTCTGGGAGCCTTTGGGTCACCTGGATATAGACGTCCAGCAGGCTTGTCCTTGCACTGGTTGGAGCACAGGAGAAAGCTCAGCTCTGGAGCTATGTATTTGACAGTGAGGGATCCATAATGCTTAAAGCAGGAAGTTTCTTGTGCATCCTTTCCCTCTGAGAGGTGAAGAAATTGAGGTGCAGACAGGAAGAGCTGTCCAAGTCTATAAACAGCAGACGAAGGCCCCAGGAGCTCAACCCTGGCCTCATTCCCTTTCCACTACCCGACAGCCGTTGGCCTAGAGATCATGGGGAGCCACAAGAGAGAAGGTCTGGAAAGGGTGCTTGGAACAGTGAAAGCCAGGCCTCAGGGTAAAAGTGCATTGGGTAATGGGAGGAAGAAAAGGAACCAGAAGGGGAGAAATACCAAGAGAAGCCAAATAATGCCAATAAAGGAGCCCTAGCAGACAGGATCTTGAGATATTTGCACACCCATGTTTATTGCAGCATTATTCACAATGGTGAAGAAGTGAAAACCACCCAAATGTCCATCAGCAGACAAACGGATAAAGAAATTGTAGTCTATAGATACAATGGAATATTAATCAGCCTCAAAAAAGGAAGAAAACCCTGTCATATACAGCAACATGGATGAACCTTGAGGACAGTATGGTGAGTGAAATAAACCAGTCACAAAAGGCCAAATACTATATGATTATATGAGGCACCTAAAGTAGTCAGACTAATAGACAGAAAGTTGCCAGGGGTTGGGAGGAGGAGGAATGGTGTTTGATGGACATCAACTTTCAGGTTCGCAAGATGAAAAAGTTCTAGAGATCTGTTATACAACGATGTGAATATAGTTAACATACTGAACTGTATGCTTAAACTGTACAGTTAAGGAGATAAATTTTATATCACCATGTGCTTTTTACCACAATTGAAAATTTAAAAAAAAAAATTTTTTTTTTTTGAAGAAAAAGCCATAGTAGAAGAGAGTTGTAAGAAGAACAGTATGGCCAAGATGTAAAGACTGCACAGAGGTCAAGGCCAGTGGGGGGCTTCTGGGAAATCGTGGAGAGTCATCTGAGCAGAGAGGTGGGGGAAAAGCCAGACAGACCACAGGGCATTAAAGAGGGTGAGGGCGACACTGGGGGTGGGGTGGGGGAAAGCAAGAACGGACCCTGCCTGGCGTTTGGTGGTAACAGGAAAGAAAGAGTTAGTGAGGGTGGAGGGGGTAGACTGAAAGGGCGGAGCTGTGGGAAGGATTATTGCTTTGTTTTCTTTTTCGGTACAGAGAGCACCTAGCACACTTGTGGGTAGAAGAAGGGAGATTAACGATGAGGGAGTAATAAAGTGGGGAGGGCGACGCAGGGGGTCTTGGCACAGCGGAAGGGGCAAATGCACCTGTTAGCCTTGGTTGGAGGAGGGACAGGCGTGGACAGAGTGTTTGTCAGATATTGGGAAGGATGTGGCCAGGATGGGGGTGACTGCACAGTCTTGCTATAAATTCAATCCACCAAGAGTTGAAACCAACAGCTTGCAGTGGGAAAGGGGGGCTGAGGAGGAGCCAAGAGAAGTGTGGGACAGCTGGGGACAGCAACTGTGGGGCTGCGGCACGGAGTCCGTGATGGATGAGGTGCTGCCTGGCCGGCAGACACACAGACGTGTGTTGGCCCCAAAGGCAGAGATGCAGGCACTCTCTAGCAGTGCCTGGAGTGGAAGAAAGGGCTGTGGGGCTGGCTGGGGGCTGGGAGGGAGCTGGCAGGGTAAAGGAGGTGGTTTGGAGTTGGAGAGAACAATCACCCCACAAACCTACTAATGTCCTCGGACTGCCTGCTCCCCTTACCTCCCGCGGTCCTCTGCTGGAGCACTCTGCCCCGACAAAAACAGCACCAGTCATAAGCTTTGTCTTTTTAATAAAAAATAAACTGTCTGTGACAAGTGGTTTTTGAATCCCAAAACAAAGGAGAGGGGAGAGGAAAGGGGTCCAGGGGTCAGCCAGGGAAAAGGAGTGAACAAGGCTCAGATTACCCCTGTGTTCTAGCCAGGCCAGAAGGGGTTAAATCTGCCCCAACTGAAGCAAGATGGAAGGAGGTGAGACCTCAGGAAAGACCTCCCGGGTTGAGTTGATAAGGGGAGCAGGAAGAGAGCAGCTCCCTGCAGAGTCCTGGAGAGCCTTGGGAGAGGGGAGTGTTGGTGTCCAAGGTGGCAGCTGCTTTTAGAGTGGAGTCTCCAGGTGTGGTGTGCTATCTTACAGTTGCTTAGGTGTTTGGTGTTCTAGGGTCTCCTGTAGCAGTATGTTTCTGGAAGGTCCCGGGATGGCCAGAACTGAAGGATCCTCTCTAGGTCCTCCTATCATAGCCTAGGTCCAGGTCTGGGGCAGCCCCCATTAGAGAGGCCACGTGCTTGGTAGAAGGGAGTCCCACAGGGGAGTCAGGCCGCTGTGCCCAGCCCCACTGAGTGCTATCGGTGGCACAGAGTGGCGGAGAAGGTCCTCTTGTGGGAGGAAGGTGGTCTTTTGTGCTACTCCCACCCTAGTCAGGGCTGCACTGCTCCCGGTCCCCCCAGCCAGCATGGCCAGGCGCCCTGCCCTACCCGACAGCTCCAGCTTGTACCCAGAGTTTAAGCCACCTCAGTGCCCTGGAGGTTGTTGTCGGCGTCCACATCACTGGCAGAGGTCCTGCATTCCTTGTGGGGTTGGAGGCACTGCTCCCTGCTCAATGGGGCCTTCTCCCCGAGGGGCAGGGTCCCACAGCCTTGGACCTTGCCCCGGGCTCGGAGTGCCCCCAAAGGGGAGGCGAGGAGGAGGATGAGGGCTCCTGAAAGCACTAAGGCAAGGAGTACAGTGACGGTGAGGAAGTGGGGCCAGTAGGACCGCGGGGAGGCCAGGGCAGCCCCACCACCGACTGTGGTCAGCGGGGCCTCCATGCGTTCCCGGGGAATGCCCGCCAGTTCAGGATCCAGGGCCAGGGGTTGGTCCTGACTGTCCACCCAGTAGGAGACCACAGGGTATGAGAAGTTATTCTCAGTGGCCCAGCACTGATAGAGACCCCCCACCCCATCTCGCAGTAGCAGCAAGAGGGAGCCACGGTAGACTGTGGAAGAGACGTCCGGGATCGCTGCTGTGCCGTGACTCCAGTGGTAAGAGGCCAGAGCTGAGAGATGGGGGCAGGGGAGCTCCAGGATGGAGTTGGGGACAGCCAGGACTTCTTTAACTGTAGGTAAGGGAAAGGGGCCAAAGGTTAAGGAGACAGCAGGCAGGAGGGAGTCTCTACCCGACATGTGGGCCCCAACTCCCACCTCCAACTTCTATTTCAACTCCTAAACTCAACTCTGACCCCTTTCCTATCTCCAGTCTGGGCCCCATACTAACCTCCCCAGTACATCTGACTCCAACTCTGACACCAGAAGCAACTTCAACCCCAATCCTGAATCCCAGCTTAGAATTCCTATCCCTCCTCCCTACAGCCTACATCCCAATCCATTCCAACTCTGGGTATTCAGGTCTCAAGCCAGGCAGGTGCTGGGGGAGAAACGGAGGCAGAAATGCCCACGCCCTCCCAGAAGTCCTCCCGAGCCTTTGTGCCTCCCCTGGTCCCACACTCACTGATTTGGGGGTGGCTCCGAGGCCTTCCGCTCCTGCCCACGGGGCCATTGGCACATGCCCACTCTGGGTTCCCACGCTCCATGTCCTGCTTCCAGGACTTCCTGAGAAGGCAGGGAAAGCAAAAATTATCCCTTGAAACAGACAAGAGTGGGAGGAGGAGGGAGCAAGAGAGCGAAGTGCAGGGGGGAAGAAAGTGGGTCTGGGAGACTAGGTAGAACAGAGAGGAGGGGAAGAGAAGCCCAGGGTGGGCTGGAGCAGCTCAAAACTGCCTGGTGCAACTCCATCCCTGGAGGAGCCCCCCACAGGCTGGGGGAATCTTGGAGGGAATGTGTTAGTAGCACCTGGAAAGAGGAAGACCATAAGCTGGGTAACTGGCACTCACGGGATGGTGGTGGGCAGGAGGCGGCAGATTTGGGACTCCGGGTCCCAGGCACAGTGAGGGTCCCGGGCAAGGACACAGTCCACACAGCTCTCGTAGACACTACAGTTGGCTCGGGGAACCCTCCAGATGCCTCCTGAGAAGCCTGCAAACACTGCGCCCTGGAAGAGAGATGGAGAGTGTCAGGGCGTCCTCGCCACACCTAGGAAGGACCCAGTACCCAAGGCCTGCCCCACTAGAAGGCCATCTGAGGGTCAGGCCCCTCCCCACCTGGGTGGGGGCCAGCTGCAGGTTGCGAACAGGCTCAGGGTCAGGGAACAGCTGGATCTCCTCCACCAGATAAGCGTTCTTGTCCCCACTCACCACAGCCTTGTGGAGGGACCCTGTGCCTGTGAAGAGACAGAGAGAGCTGAAATTGTCTGACCCCATCTACACACCCCTCTCGTGCTCCCTCTCTGACTCCAGATGGCTTCTGCAGCTGTCAGAAAGTTCCTTCTGAAGTGTGCACTGGACACAGATCTGTCAGACCGTTTCCCTCTATGCCTTGGAGATGGAGCTTGCTTGTAAATGGCTGGAAATCCCTTGCCTCTCGGCCCTTCCTTTGCAACTGCCTGATAAAACTCCATGCCTGGAGGAACCCAACCGTCCCCTTTCTCCATGGACATGGGGCAGTGGACTGCTGAGCAATTCTGTAGAAAATCACATCACCAGCCTCCCTCACCTCCATCAAGTGTCTCTACTCAAAGGCACTTCAGTGAGTTCTACCCTGACCACTCTTTTTTTTTTTTTTTTTTTTTTAATTTATTTATTTATTTTTGGCTGTGTTGGGTCTTCGTTGCTGTGTGCGGGCTTCTCATTGCAGTGGCTTCTCTTGTTGCGGAGCACGGACTCTAGGCACGCGGGCTTCAGTAGCTGTGGCATACGGGCTCAGTAGTTGTGGCTCGCGGGCTCTAGAGCTCAGGCTCAGTAGTTGTGGCGCATGGCCTTAGTTGCTCCGCGGCATGTGGGATCTTCCCGGGCCAGGGCTCAAACCCGTGTCCCTTGCATTGACAGGCGGATTCTTAACCACTGCGCCACCAGGGAAGCCCCTTGACCACCCTTTTAAAAATTACTACCACCCCAACTGGCATTCCTGACCACACACTGCTCTATTTATTTTCTAATCTCATAATGTACCAAGTAGTTGACTCCTCAGTATGTTTATTGTCTGTCCCCACGCACTCCAAAAAGGAGCTAGATTTTTGTCTGTTTTGTTCTCTATTGTATACCCAATATATGCACAGCTGATGTCCTAAAAGAATGAATGAACCTGATGGGTTTCTTCCACTAAAGCTCAAGGGCATCCACCTCAGCCAGGCCCTCAATATAATATATGCTTGGCAATCTTCCCCATCTCCCCCGCAGACTGTCTCTCCTTCTTTCCTTTTTTTTTTTTTAATAAATTTATTTATTTTTGGCTGCATTGGGTCTTCGTTGCTGCACGCAGGCTTTCTCTAGTTGCAGCGAGCGGGGGCTACTCTTCATCGTGGTGCGCGGGCTTCTCATTGTGGTGGCTTCTCTTGTTGCGGAGCACGGGCTCAGTAGTTGTGGCTCGCGGGCTCTAGAGCACAGGCTCAGTAGCTGTGGTGCATGGGCTTAGTTGCTCTGCGGCACGTGGGATCTTCCCGGACCAGGGATCGAACCCGTGTCCCCTGCATTGGCAGGCGGATTGTTAACCACTGCGTCACTAGGGAAGTCCCTCTCCTTCTCTCTACGATGAATATTTCAATCTATTCCTCTCTCCTCAAACCTCCCACCTTTTCTACCTCTCAATCTCTGCCCCCCCCACCCTGCTCATGACCTTGTGTCCTCCTACTTCGTAGAAAACACAAAAGCCTTCACAAAAGAGCTCCCTCTACTTCTTGCCCATTTCCCCCACAAGTCTATACATTCTCCCATCCAGTCTTATCCCCCCTTCTACTCCTTCACTCCCATCCCAGCAGAGGTCTGTACCTCCCCCACTCATGACCAGTCCCTCCACCTGGTTCTAGAACCAGGCTTCCTGCTGCCTCTGCAACTTCACCTGCCATTTAGCCCCTCGCCTGCCCATCTCTTCGCCATCTCCCTCTCTACTGGATCCTGACGATCTTTCCCATCTTTAAAAAGATTGCTGGCTGGATCCCACGCCCTCCTCCAGTTACCTCCCGTTCCCCTCTTCCCCTTCACAGCCAAGCTTCCTGAAGCGTGATCTGTGATCTCTACTCTCGCTGTTTCCAGCTCCCCCTCTATCCTCCCTCACTCTTCACCTCTCTAGCACGTCTTCCCCATAAGACAAACAGTTCTTGCTAAGGTCACCAAAGCCCTGCATGTTTCTCTCCCCCACCAGACTGAAAGCTCAGAGAAGGTAGGGACAGGGCTGTTTTGTTCTCCCACTGTATTTTCAGAGCCTAGCAGGGTGCCAGGCACAAAGTAGGTGCTCAGAGAACATGTGTTGAATGAATGCCTGAGTGAATGAACTCAAAGGTTTCCCTCCTCAACCCGAGTTGCAGTCCCTGCTCTGGTTCCCTGAGGGGTGGCCTTCAGTCCTTTACTCACTGGTGCCCAGGTACATGACCAGATGGCTATTCCCGTCAATGCCCTGGGCTGTCTCCACCGCAAGCCGTGTGTACTCCACACCAGACTTCACCAGCAGGGGTGTCCCCACCACTGGCTCATCCATCAGGAAATGGTCCTTCATGAAGGTCAAGGCTTTATCAGAGGAGGGGCTCTCCGAGCACTGAAGGGGGAGGAGGCAGATCAGGTCAGCTTTCCCCTTCCTTCAACTCACCCATTGCGTCTTCCCTCCCTCCCTCCCCCTTGGCTAATATCCTTTGCCTCCTTTCCTCTTGGCAGTCCTCATTTCAGGATGGGGATTAAAGCTGGACTCGGGAACTGCCTGGCTTTGAATTCCAGCCTCTGAATTCAGCATGCCTGAGGTTCCTTAACAGGGTAATGGGCCTATTACCAATACATCACAGGCTTGCTGTGAGGATGCAATGCACCAATACATGAAAAGTAATTAGAACAGTGCTTGGCATAAAGTAAGTATTTCATAAACATTAGCTGTCATTATTTTCCTCCATCATTACCTTCACCAAGGATGCCTGGCCACCAGCAGGAAGTAGAGTGAGGGTCCCTTGCAGACAAGGACCACCTTGAACTCATGTCTGTAAGCCCAGGCTTAACACAGGACCTGGCACACAGTTGGTGCCCAATAAATGTTCGCTGAGTCAGTAATTGAATGAATGATGTCACAGAAAGGGGTGGTGAACAGGGAGTGTTTCTCATCATGGTGTGGCATGAATTTGATGCGTGACTCTGGGAGAGTCCCTTCTCCATTCTGGGCCTTCTTTTTCTTACTCATAAAATGAGGGGGTTGGACCGGCTGTTCTCGAAAGGACTTGCCAACACCAGCATACTGTGGCTTTGGGACACCTGTGTCCTGATCTTTGGTCACGATTCTTGTCCTCCGTTTCCAAGGGCACTGTCTTAACACCAGCCCCAGCTCTGTCACCTACAAGATACGTCCTCAGACAAGTTACCCCACCTCTATGAGTTCCAACTTCCTCATCTGTAAAGTGATGTAATAACATCTGTATTTCATTTTGATGCCAGAATGAGCATATGCACTTACTCTCACTTCCTCCCAAAGGGATTTTTTTTTTTTTTTTTAAAGACACAAACCTACAGGGATGGGGAGAACAGGAGAGGAGGCAAAAGCAGCCACATATTGGAAGCTGGAAAGCAAATGAACAAATAGGAAAAGACTTAGCAGGATAAAAGAATCTTCTTAAGCCAGCCCAGGGATAACCCCAAACTATCTGATTTATAAGGCAGAATTCCTGAAGTTCATGGATTAGTGGCCCCAGTCACCTCTGGAAATGGGGTAAAGGAGGGGCTGAATAAAGATGATTATTTGAAAGTCTCTTTAAGAAGCAGGCAGATTTCCCCCCAGCTCCATGCCACTGAGTAACTGTCCCTTCCATACCCTAGCCCCAAACTGGAGGTTTATTCTCTGGAGAGGGTAAGACAGAGGGACTCTGAATGGAGTACAGCAGAGATGGGTGACACCACCATGAAAGCAGGGGATTAAATCCAAGTAGACACAGTACCTGCTGAGACTCTTCCCCCACACCCAGCCCTCTTTCCCCATGGCTCCCAGACACCAGGAGCCAGACCATCTCCCTCCAGGCAGAAGACTGGAAGAATCTACTCCAGGAAAACTGACTAGAGGTCCAAGAGGAAAGACTTAAAGATATTGACATTGAAGGTCCCCAAGAAAGCAGTCCAGACAGACCATCCTCAGTGGAGCTATCACGGAGCTCAAGTTGCCAAGTCATGCCCAGGGTGCAGAGTTTCCAAACAGCTTCATGGTCCCCTCCCTCTTAAATATGAGTAGATAACCAAGGATTACCAGATATGTGAGTGAAACCATGAACATGAAAGAGATCAAACCAAGGAAATGGAAAAAATGAATAAACAAAAACCTAAGAGGAAACAGAAATGATTCAGAGAAAAGAAAACCACAGCAAAGTATCATTATTATCTTAAGAGAGATAATTATGAAGATAGTATACCCATGAAACAAGAACATAATGCTACAAAAGAGGAGTTCTTATTTCAAAGAGTGTGGCCAAAGATTACATACTTCCTGAAAGAAGACCACACTACCACTATGAGGTAGTTTTGCTCCCGAAAATCAAACTTTAATCTGATTACGTCTCTAGATCCAAACACCAACCAATTTACAGAAAATACTTAAACTCCATCACAGAGATGTAAAATCAAGATCCAGACTGTGGAAAATTCTACATAACAAATAAATTGCAAGAGAAAAAAAGAAGTTGGAAAGGGAACATACAGACTAAAAGAGACTGAAAAGAACAACCAATCCAAATTTACAGATTTTATTTGGATTTTGACTCCAATAAACAAACAATATTTTTTAAAAACCCTTATGATATCTGTGAGACTATTAGAAATTTGAACACTAAATGCATATTAGATTAAGGAACTATTATTAATTTTTTGGTGTGATAATGGTACTATGGCTATGTTGTTGTTGTTTTCAAAGCCCTTATCCTTTGGAGATACATACTAAAATATTTATGGATGAGGTAATGGGATGAATGGTAGTCCCCCAAAAGACATGTCCATCTAAAACCTGTGAATGTGACTTTATTTGCAGAAAGGGTCTTTGTATACATAATTAAAAATCTCAAGATGACTCATTCTGGGGACTTTCCTAGTGGTCCAGTGGTAAAGAATCCGCCTTCTAATGCAAGGGACGTGGGTTCGATCCCTGGTCGGGGAACTAGGTTCCCACATGCCGCGGGGCAGCTAAGCCCGCGCGCCACAACTACAGGGCCCACACACCCTGGGGCCTGTGCGCCACAACTAGAGAAGAGAAAACCCACACGGCACAACTAGAGAGAAGCCTGCGCAACGCGATGAAAGATCCCGCATGCCGCAACTAAGACCCAACGCAGCCAAATAAATAAATAAATAAATAAAATATTTTTTTTAAAAAAGATGACTCATTCTGGATTACAATGGGCTCTAAATCCAATGACAAGTGTCTGTATAAGAGAAGTGGAGGAGACATACAGAGATAAGGCAAAGTGATGACAGAGGCAGAGATTGGAGTGATGTGCCTACAAGCCAAGGAACACCAAGGGTTTCCAGCAGCCAACCAGAAGCTCAGAGCGAGGCATAGAATAGATTCTCCCTCAGAGCCTCTAGAAGGAACCAACCCTTCTGACACTTTGATTTCAAACACCTGGCCTCCAGAACTGTGAAAGAATAAATTTCTGTTGTTTCACACCACCACATTTGTGGTAATTTGTTTTGGCAGCCATAGGAAACTAATACAGATGAAATGATACAATGACCAGAATTTGCTTCAAAATAATAAGAGGAGAAGTGGGTGGGGTATAGATGAAACAGTTTGATTGGCTATGAGTTGAAGCTGGCTGATGGGTATACGGAGGTCCATTGCACTATTCTGTCCACTTTTTATATATTTAAAATTCTCTATAATGGAACATGTTTATAAAAGACATATTCAAAGCTCAAAAAATCTAGTAAATTAAATATCTGATAGCAGAAATTAAAAATCTGATAGAAGGATCAGAAGATAAAATTGAGATACTCTCTCAGAAAGTAGAAAAAAACCAAAGACATGGAAAAAATCTTTTAAAGGATTTTAAAAGGTAGAGGACTAGTCCAGGAGGTCCAGAAAGAAGTGAAAAAACATTCTGACATTAGAATGTCAGCTCCATGAGGAAAGAGACTTTTATCTGTTTTGTTCACTGCTATATCCCCAGTGCCTACAACAGTGACAGGTGGCCTCAAAAAATATTTGTTGAATGAAAAGGGAACAGGAGGAAATAGTTCAAGAAAACTTCTTAGAACTGAAAGAACTAAAATTCCAGGCTTAAGGGGCAAATTGAATGTCCAGACAATGAACAAACAGATATCATCAAGGCACAATACCATGAAATTTCAAAACAACCAGCGACACAAAAAAGGTACTACAAGATTCCAGTGAGAAAAAAAAAAAAACCAGGTGACATTCAAAGAGTTGGGGATCAGAATAGCTTTAGACTTCTCAACAGCAGCACTGAAAGCTAGAAGATAATAGAGGAAGCCTTCAAAGTTTGGAAGGAAAATTATTTCTAGTCTCGAATTAGATACACCTAGGCAAACTATCAAATGTGAATGTAGAATAAAGACATATTCAGACATTCAAGGTCTCAAAAAAATTTACCTGCCATGTATCCCTTTCTGGGAATCTCTTTTTCAAAAAAGAAAAGAGAGGAAGTTGTGGGATGCAAGAACCACCAGATTGTCACAAGAAAGTGGCAAAGGGAATGCCCAGAACGATGAGGAAGGGAGATTCCAGGATGGCAGTTGTGTCCCGGATGTAGTTAAGATGTAGATGTAGTACAGACTGCAGCAGATAGGAAGGATCTCCGGGAAGACAAAACTCTTAGAATACCTAATGGATCTGTTTTTAAAAGAGATTCAGATAACTGAGGAAGAGTTTGGGGTTGAATTAAAGATAAGAGCTTAGAAAACAAAGCAAAAAATACTAATAATAATAATCAAGATAATTACTAACTCCAGGGAAAAATTTTAAATTATGCAAAAAGGAAATATAATCATGGCTTACTACCTGGCTCAGTTGTGAATAATGAATCATAATATAAATATTGATCTAACCAAAATTACTATAAAACAATGTTGGGAGATGAGGGGTGGGTGCAGTGGTGTGTTGATAAGGCAGCTCTGGGGAACGATGAGCGGGGGGACCTCTGATTTGAAGTGTTTGATGATTTCCATGATGTATTATTCCCACCATGGCTGATTTCAAGCTATCAATGTATTGTCACTGAACTCGGATTTGTAAAGAGATGCACAAAGGGTTCTTGCTAGTTGCTGCAAGCCAGTTCCAGCACATCGCTGAGTGCGGGTGGGGGACATAGTTAAATCCTCACCATCCAGAACGGGAATTCAATAGACACTGCCTGACACTGAAACATCAAGAAGTAGCAAGAAAAGTATTTCAAGATTTAGAGATAAATATCAAAAGAATCAGCTAAAAGAGTTGAAGGTGGTTGTCTCTAGAGAGGAAAACGTGCTGAGGATAGGAAACAGGGCTGTTTTTTGTAACCAACCATGTAAATCTATATGATTGTTTAAATGCTGTACATATACACTCTGATCAAAAAACAAAAGTTAAATAAGAAATGCAGGTGAAGATGCCCAAGACAGTCCTTGGCACAGCCCGTGCTCCCTTGTTTCCTTAGTGATACACCCAGGTATTTGGGGTGCACTCAGCTGGGGTGAAGGGGTGCTGCTCTGTGTTTAGGATGGGGTTGGACACATGTGGAATGTGGGCAGCCAGAATGGGTGAATATCTGAGCAGACAGGACCTGGGGGTGCGGGGAACACTAGCATTTACTGGGCATTTATTATGCCGTGATAGGTACTTTGACATGCATATTATGTGTCTGGGGAGGCAGAGTTTGCTCAGTGGGGTGGGTAGTACTCACGCTGCCTGGCCGAGGACTGATATCAGGGAACCCGTAAGTAGTCCAGCGTGAAGTCTCTTTGTTCAATTCCTTATACTTCCCCTCAAAGACATGCTTGATGTCCTTGAGTGAGAAAGCACAGACAGCAGAGCTCCTGGTCCCACCAACCTGCCTGGAGAAAGCCAAAGGGGACATTGTCTGTAACCTCCTCTGCTATATCAGGAAACTCCCCTTCCAGCCCTGGCCCACCCTTGGTGAGAAACCCCAGAAGGGCAGGAGGATGAAGGGCTGGGTCAGGCCCCAGCTGTGGTGATAAGGGCTAGGAGAGCCCCAGACTCTAGCCCATCTTAGGATCTGAGGTGTGATTATCTTTAATGAGAATTAAATGGGGCTCATGCCCTGGGGTGTCTCCTGCCTGGCCTGCCCAGACTGGGCCCCTATGGGAGGGGCAGTATAACCAGCTCCCCAACAGGCTCCAGGTGAAGTATTCCTCCTTGGGGATCCCATGTATTTCTGGTCCTCAGATAAGCAACCAGGGCCTGACTACAACGATTTTTATTCCTTCAGCCTTGGTCTGTGGAGACAAAAGGTCTCTCTTGTTCTCTTTAACCTGTGACGTACACCATATTCTCAGTTCTGGATGCCATAGATACCAGACCCTGCTTACAACAGATGTCTTTGATACCTGACATATTGTCAGCAGATACCAAACCACAGCAAGTAAGTTAAACTTTCTCAGCCTCTAAGCAATGACTGTATTTTTATCTTATGTCGCTGGTGGTGTTTCACGCTTTGCTCTGACCATTAGGAAGCTCAGAGCTAAATTTGTGCCGACATCCCGGGACTGCACATTTGTAATGCACATTTGTAAAGCACATGTGTAATGTGCTGACCGGATCCCTGGGTTCCCTTATTCTCCTTTTATTTCCATTTCCTCATGGATTTTATTTTATTTTAATGTTTGCCTTTTGTAAGCTACCTCTTATCCTTTTTGGAATCAGGCAGGATATAAACTAATTAGAACCCTTCTGAGCTTTATTTTTCCCATCTACATTAAGGGCATGAGTCAAATTCCTGGGAGATGGTGACGATCAAATGCCTTCGTATGTGAAGTGTGGAGTATGTGCTCGGCTCACATCAGTTCCTACCCTCCCTGGCGGGCCAGGGCAACAGGGGTGCTGACCCGTAATCCCGCTTCCAGCCGCCACGTTCCCGCCTGGCTGCTCACCACTGAGAGGTGAAGACAGCGTAGACATAGGGATCGGTGGAGGAATTGTCTGCCAGCAGGACAGCGTGACGGATGACGTTGAAGGGCAGCTGCCCCGGCTGGGCGCAGAGTAGCTGGGCCTTCAAGAAGGTGGTCCACTTCTTCTGCAGCAGCTTTTCGCCGCCCACGTCGTTCTAGGGGCACCGGAGGAGTCAGGGGACCGCCCCTGCCCCCACGTGACCTCACCCTCTTCCCCGCCCCTCACTCCCATTGGTCCCTAAGCGTTCAGCCCCGCCTCTGCCATCTCCCCATTGGCTTCTCCACGGCCAGCCCCGCCTCCCGCCCAGGCTGCAGACCTTGCAGACTCTGGCCACCCGGGATGTGTGGAGCTTCTCGAAGAACTCAAACTCGCTGGCTGTCTCCTCGAAGAAGAAGTAGACGACGTGGGTCGAAGGGATGGCTGCCACGAAGGAGGCGTCCGCTGCAGGGGCGGGGCAGATGGGCTAAGAGATGGAGCAGCTGGATGCCCTGGCTTCCCCTTTGTGAAAACCCTTAGCTCTGGAGGACAGGAGACACAACCTCTCGGGTCCCACAGCTGGTCGAGACATAGCCATGGGTGGGGGGTGGGGGCGGGGAGCGACTGGTACGTCTTTAATTATTTATGTAAGATGAAAGCTTCAAGAGGACGGGAGCTATGTCTTCTTCCCTGCAGTACCGCCAATGCCGAACAGTACTGCCTTGCACACTGTATGCCTCAACAAACGAGAGTTGAGTGAATTAACAGCAGTTCACAGTGCCAGGTCTCCGGGACTTGGGGAAGGGGGCCAGACCTGTGCTGGGTAGGGCTCAGGTCCTTACGTTGCAGCCAGCGGAGGAAATTGTCTGTCTTGAGGACAGGCTGGGATCCCAGTGTGCGCATCAGGATGGGCTCACTGCCCAGGAAGTTGTTCATGGTGCCGGAATAGAGCATCCCATCTAGTGTGGGGAGAGGAGGGGAGACCTCATCAGTTGGAGGGTGCCCCTGCCCTCCTCAGACCTGTCAGCATTCACATCAGCCTCTGGCCTCCTTCATGTGTTCTACACCTTCCTATGGAATCCCAAAGCCCAGCTCACAGCCCCCCACTGAGCACCGTTCTTAGGTCCTTCTGCCCACAGGGAATGGCCAACCTTATGGCCTTCAGTGTTTTGGCACTTTTCTCTGGCTCCTCCCTCCTATGCCCAGCTAAACCACTTGCCAGTTAGAATCACTCATTGTTGCCCGAAGACGGCTTTGTTTTGCTTCCGTACCTTAAGTCCTACCCTTTTCTTCATGGAACACCTTCCCTGCCCATCTACCTATCTTTCAAGGTCCCACTCAGTCAAAGTCCACCGCCTTCAGGAAGCCAGGGTGGGGAGTCTGTAATGGTTTGTGTCCGGGAGGGCACAGCACCATGATTTCTTCTTTGTAATCCCTACAGTCCCTAGCACAATGCCTGGCCCACCAGAGGGGGCATTCATACAGAGCATACTTGTTGAACAAATGACTGAATCTCAGGCCTCTTCCCTGCCTGAGACCCTTCCTGGACCCTCCCGCCTCTGTGCATCTCTCCATATCCATTTCGCTCCACCTCCTTTGTGGCAGTTTCAGCAGGAGCTGGTGTTTGGGGTATCTGATTCTCCCTCTGATTTTGTGCTCCGAGGCTCCTGGCTTCTCCTCCCTCTGTCCCCTGCTTTTCAGGAAATTGTCAGATTCCATACGTCACAGAGTGACCAGGGAAAGCAGTTGCTGGGATGGACCAGGGAACCTCATACTCACCTGCCAGGACAGCCGTGTGCTTATGGGCGGGGTCGAAGGGGCTTTGGCCTTTCCCCTCTACAACCTCGTCCTCCGAGATGGGCAACAGGTTGGAATCTTGGCGTTCCTAGAGAGGGGGAGTGGCTGGGGGGCCAGAACGCCAGAGTCTCATGTCTGGGAAAGGAGGGGTGTGAGGGAGGACAGGGAGGGGATGTAGAGGAAAATTGGTCTGGGGCCAGGAAGCTCACAAGGGTCCTGCGTCTGGAAAACCAGAGTTTTCCAGAGCTGCAGAGGATGAGCTGGGAGTAGATGTGAGGAGGGATGCTTGGGGCCTGAGAGCTGGTGCCAGATAACTCACAATGAAGGTGCAAGCAGGGCTGAAGGCGAAGGTGCCACAGGCGTAGAGATGGGTGGCATTGAAGGAGACCAGGACACGAATAAAGTTGAAACACTGTGTCTGGGGGAGATAGAGAATTCAGGCCTCCAGGGCACTTGCCCCAAACTCCTGGGCCCCCAGAGGCTGCTCCCTCACTCCCTAGTAGGGAGAAGGACTGGGCAATGCTGAGGCAGTCCCTGTCTGTCTTTATAGAACATGATGCAGGCAATTATCATGCAAACAAGCATCCTCTGCTGCCTGCCCAACTTGAGATCATCCAGTGATGGTCTAGGGACACCAGGGTTCTCTACCAGAGCCCCAGTATCTCCACCTCTACTTACCTCATTGCTCTTCTTCTTAAAGGCACATTCACTCTTTTTTCGGTCACTGGCTGGCCAGGGTATCTGAAGTGGGGCATTGGGAAAGGGGAGATAAAGGGAATGAGGTCTTCAGCTCCAGCTCTGACCTACCATCCCCACCTTGGCTCTGATGTGAAATCACCAGCAGGCATAGTGGCTAGTTACATGCTGGTGGGCTATAATAACCTCACTTTGTGACCCTGGCTATTACTCTGATGATACTGTTATTCATTAGGACACAGCTCCATGGTAGAACATGGCCTATGGAATCAGACCTGAGTTTGAATCTAGACTCAGCCACTTGCTGGTTGAGTGATCTTGGTCAATTGCACAGGCTTCTGGAGGGCACAACTAGGTAGCATATGTAAAGCACCTAATGCCATGCATGGTATAAAAGCAGCAGTTGGCAAAAAAACCACCACATTTCCTGGGGAAATTGTTAAAAATGTCAGTTCCTCACACCTCAGAGAATCTGTATTTTTAAAAAATTATATTTATTTATTATTTTTGGCTGTGTCGGGTCTTCGTTGCTGCGTGTGGGCTTTCTCTAGTTGGGAGGAGCGGGGGCTACTCTTCCTTGCAGTGCACAGGCTTCTCATTGCGGTGGCTTCTCTTGTTGCGGAGCACGGGCTCTAGGCACACGGGCTTCAGTAGTTGTGGCTCTCAGGCTCTAGAGCGCAGGCTCAGTAGTTGTGGCGCATGGGCTTAGTTGCTCCGTGGCATGTGGGATCTTCCCAGACCAGGGCTCAAACTCGTGTCTCCTGCATTGGCAGGCAGATTCTTAAGCACTGTGCCACCAGGGAAGCCCAGAATCTGTATTTTTAATTGGCATCCCATGTGTGCAGGTGGCCCACAGACCACACATTGAGAAAAACAAACCGTGGAGATGCTCAGTAATTGCTAGCTCCCTCCCTCCCTTTTTTCCTTCCCTCTCGCTTTCTCCCTCACGTTGTTCCCATGAGTAGGGTGACTGTAATTTAACACAGAAGCTTCAGTGATTTCTACCAGTGGGTGGATATCATATTATTGATATAATTTGAGTCAATGTTTCTCTCATGTGTCAATGATTTCCATATCAGCCATTTTAGTAATTAATATTATTCAACCAGTATTCATGGTACCAATGAACAGTGAGGCCACTATAGTGTTTCTTGTCTGTTATACCGATCATATATATATGTCTCTACGAAGAATTGCTGATTGTTGGGGACTTCCCTGGTGGTCCAGTGGTTAAGAATCCGCCTTCCAATGCAGGGACGCAGGTTCAATCCCTGGTCAGGGAACTAAGATCCCACAGGCCGCAGGGCAACTAAGCCTGCACACCACAACTACTAAGCACGCGAGCCACAACCAGAGAGCCCGCGTGCCGCAACTACAGAGCCCACGTGCTCTGGAGCCCGCGGGCCACAACTAGAGAGAAGCCCGCACGCTGTAACGAAGACCCAACGCAGCCAAAAAATAAAATAAATAAATATATTAAAAAAAAGAATTGCTGATTGTTGCTGATTATAGGTAACAGCAAATTGGGTGGTTATTCATGCGTAAGCAGCCCAAGCGCAGGGCAGCTGTCGGCCCCCTCCTCACTCCCAGCCCACGCCCTTCCCCTGGCCTCTCACCATGTTCTTCAGCCTTGGTACCCCTGGATCCTGGATATTCAAAGCCAGAATGGCCTCTCGAGCCCCCACATAGAGAGTGTCTCCATCACCACTCAGGAGCAGAGTGTCAAAATCCTGGAGGCCCTTCTGATGGAAGAAGCTAAGAGCTCTGCGTCCATCCCCTGTTGAGAGGTGGTGAGAAGGAGACAGTGATGAGAAGTCAGTGGTCAAGCAGCTGAGTTCTGAGATAAAATCAGGGGAAGAAAAGGGCTGGCAGAGTGTGCTCCCCAGACCTTGGCAACTGGACCCACTCTTCATCAGCAGCTCCCCGCTTCGTCCCACCCTGCTGGCAGCCATAGGAGCTTTGTGTGTTGAGCTCACAGTAGAGAGGAAAGGCAGCCAGAGACAGGGTAATGACAGACTGGGGCTGGGGGAGGGTGGCCCGTACCCAAGAGACAGACAAAGGGACAGGAAATAAAGTGAGGCACAATGGATGCTCTTCCAGGCCTGGGGGCTGTGGTGGGCGGAGGACACGTTGGTCCTCACCCGTGGGGAGAGCAGAAGGCAGGGAGACGACAGGAAGGTGTTGGCGGCCACAGACAGGAAAGCTAGATGTAGATAGGACTATGTGTCAGAGTAACTGTGGGTTGTAGGGGTCCCACTCACCAGCCCCACTTCCCTCCCCGCCTCTACTGCAGGAAATTTCCACCACAAGAATCACTGCCATAGGCTGAACAGAAAGGAAATATTTTTCTCCAAAGTTTCCTGCAAGCGCCTAGATGTCACCTGGGCATGGGATTCCAGCTGGCTGTGGGAGGTTCCCTGAGGTCTCCCCATCACCGTGCTGTGGCAGAGGTGGGGCGTGTGTGCCTGGTCCCCTGGCATATCAGCAAGGGGGGAGGAGCTTCTGAAATCCTCTCTCAAGAGCACATTCGTACTTTTGCATTAGTTAGAGAACTGACTAGCTAATTGTTACCTTTGGAGGCTCAGAGGCTCTTAGGACCAACCAAGAGGAGGAGTTGGGGAAACGTGTGGCAAGGTGCTGGAGAGGCTGGCCTCCCCAGAACTGTATACACCCCTCTGTAACTGAACTGACCGCCCCAAAGTGTGGTTGTCTGTTCATCTGCCTCCCCTTGGGACCATCAGCACGTTGATGGCAGGGGCTGAGTCCTGTTTATGTTGTAATCTCAGCACCCAACACAGAGGAGGCCCCTCCATCAACGGGCAACATGCATTTCCTTTACCGCGTTGCCCCAGAAAGACGCTAAAGACACAGCTGTGCCCAGGAGACTGCCCCTACAACTCCTACAGGGCCAATGTCCCTTCCTGAATCTTTTACCTGGAGGTGGAAGACCAGCAGTCACCACACCCTCAGTAAGAAACCAGCCAAGCTGTGCCTAAAGGGTCCCAGGGTCCGTATCCCAGCCAGGCCACACTGAGTTCTTGTATTCTTGGTGTCCACAGTACTGGGCATGACGTGGTCCAGCATCATCTGTGCAGTTGCGTGTCCTGGTGTGTCCTGGGTCACCAGGCCCACAGATGCTCTTCTGGCAGGGGCCTTGGCTTTGGGGCACTTGAGGGCATGAAAGCAGTTATGGGTTTGAGGTGACCAGTTTGATAACAGTGACATTTAAGGAGGGAAAGAAAAATCACCAACTCTGGAGAACCAGAAGGCACAACGCCCCTGGCCCCCTGGTCCCCTCACTTCCCTCTCCTCAGTCTCTGCCCCAGGTGAGTTTCATCATTCACTCCTTTCTTAGTCAGCCCGGTGTTGCCATCCCCACACTTCCTGATCATCAGACACTTACCTGCGTAGTATTTGACCCTGGGTGTGGGCCCCTGCCCGTCACCCCGTGCGGTCGTCGGTGGTGGCAGAAGCAGCAGGAGCAGCTGGAAGAGGAAAAGGCCGAGGAGGCTCCAGGAGTCCAGGCCCAGGGCTGGAAGGGCCATGCTCAGCCAGAGGCTGTCACCAGACGGCTCTGGGGAAACAGGCACCCGCCACTCTCTGGATGAGCAGTCTTTACCACATCCTCCCTGGGAACCAATCAGATAGCCCCAGGCAGCAGAAGTGTGTATTGTGGGGGGGATGTTAGAGAGACGGGCCAGTTTCCTCTCCAGAGTGCCCCTAGAGAGTCTCACTTCCATCATCCCACAGGCCTCATCCCGCCTCACTCTCCCCTCTGGGTAGGAGTCCAGCTGTTCCCCATCCCGCCCTTCTGATCTCTTTGCACCAATAGCCCCACTTTGCCTTTTCTCACCTTACTCTCAGGGAAGTCTTTCTTGCTGTTTACTCTTTGCCTTCCCTCCTCCCATAGCCCAGAGGCCAAACCAATGCCTGGTCCCGAGCAGGGAACTTTCTGGGGAGCAGATTCCTGCACTCACAATATAGATTCTTCAGCCCTGACTCTCCTAGCACTTTCAGATCTGTTGATACTCTACACAGCCCTACCCTCTGATGACCCAAACAAGCAGACCAGGTCTGAATCAGCCTGCTCTGATCTCTCCACAGCTGGGCTTAGGTCGCTGACTCTCAGGCCTACAGGCCTCTTCTTGCAGGGAGGAGATGGGAGTCCAGCCTGGAGGGCTGGCTATCAGCCTCTTGCGGAAAGTGGCCCAGGGCAGGGAGTGGCTGGCTGTCTCCCAGCCTCGGCAGCTGCCCCCTCTCTCCCTGGTCCTTGTGCTGCTGCTGTCTGTCTCCCTGGGCCTCTGCATAATCCTCCCCTGGGACTGCCACCCCCCAGCCACCCATCTCATCTCACCCTTGAGCCAGACACAGTGCAGAACCTAGGTGTCCAGACTCTTGGGCGTGGGTGCCATCCAAGAGAATGAAGAAGGGGGGTTCCCAGGCCCCAGAGGCAGGGGACGGGAGGCTCAGCCTGGCTGGGCCAGGCATGCGGCGCTCCAGGTACCCATAGCGGCAAAGCCAGCACTGGGAGCTCTGGGCAAGGGAAACCAGAATTTCCACCTCTCGAGTTGTGACAGATCCCTGGCTTGGGCGGAAGTTGGTGGATTGGGAGGGGACTAAAAGGAGGCACACCTCTCTCTTTCACCTCATCTATCCAGAAAGTTTAAAAGGCCAGAATGTTTCTAGGTCATTTCAGCCATTCCCCTGTCCCTCTATCTCATCACATCCAGTCTAACCAGACTAGCAGTGGTTTCTCCTCTTGCTCAAGACTTCCCAGCTAGGAGACATGACACCGTCTTTCATATTCCTCTTTCCACTTACCCACAAGGTTGGGTCTCTCTACTCCTACCTACTGGGAAGTCCCTGCAGTGGTCTAAACTTTCAAACCTCCCACTTCCAACTGGGCCATAGTCTTTAAAAAATAAAACAATTGTAAACAACAAGGACCTACTGTACAGCAGAGGGAACTATATTCATTATCTTGTAATAACCTATAATGGAAAAGAATCTGAAAAAGAATATATATATATATGTATGTATAACTATCACTTTGCTGTACACTTGAGACTAATACAACACTGTAAATTAACTATACTTCAATTTTTAAAAATGGCTTTAAAAAATCTAATAAGTAAATAAAACAATTGCATTAGGCTCTTATCCAGGGCTTTGCTGTGGAAATTCCTTCTGTAGTCTTATCTCCAAAACTCTTACGGCAGCATCAGGCCAGTGGGAAACCCAGACAATTTCCCATCTGAGCTTGAACATACTTCTGGGGCACCCAAACGCCTGATGATGGCTGCTCACCCCCTCCCTGAAGGCTCCAGGGGGAACCTCATAATGCAGGGTTAATAAGGCATCTAGCACCAAGGGCTTCATGACCTATAAAGTGGGTAGTTTCCTGCCCACTCAGCCTGAGCCCAGCTGACTGCTGGTTAAAGAGCATAGACACCCCAGGGCTAATCCGACTCCGATAAATAACCCACCTCCTTCTTAAATGCACATTCCTCATGGTCAGGAAGTCCTTCCTGTAGTGTAACTTCCGTCCCTCTTGCCACAGCAAAGCCTACAGGGTGATGGGACAGCCTAGGCTCCTCCTTAGAAGAATTTCTTATCAGTCTGCTCAGCCATCTTTCCTTTCCCTCTGCTCCCATTTTCCCTCAATTTCCCTCAATTTCCTTGAGGGCTGGCCTCAGCCAAACCCCTCCTGACAACTGTTTCTATCAAGACTTACCTAAGACTTCCCCAGACTCTCATGGAGTCTTGTTGCCAGATCCTTGGGAGAAGCCATGGTCTAAGCCACCCAGAGAACATTTTGTAGACTCTCAGAATCAAGGGAAACTCCCACCCAGACCCCACCTCAAGCTCAGAGTGGGAGCCTACCCTGCTCTGGGGCCTCTCTGCTTTAACAGATTGGCTTTTCTGGGTCTCTGGGAGGAGCTCTGATAGGGTGGGTGGGGCTTGGGGGAGGAGGTTCCAGCCCCACCCTCCCTGTCCTTGCCCTATCCCCGCCTCTCTGGAAGTGTTAGATTCAATGCCCTGAGCCGAGTTCCTCCTTCTCCAGAGACCCAGGAATTCTCCTTCTGGCAACAAGTCTCCTTTTCCCCAGCCTCTCCAGTGAATATGAAGTCTGCATTATCAGGCTTTGGTCTACCCAACAATTTTAGCTGCTAGGTACCACCATAATCCCATTTTAAAGATGAGGCAAAAAAAAAAAAAAAAAAAAAAAAGATGAGGCAAAGTGAGGCAAAGGAGGTTACACAGCCAGAACCCAAGTTAAACTCATATCTGCCTCATACCAGAGTGACTCCCTTAGCTACACTGTCTCTCAGGAGTCCTACTCCTGCCCTAGTCTGGGAAACTCAACCCTGAGCCACTTGGATGGAGAAGGCAAGTGTGTAGGGTGGGGGGTGGCAAGTTCTAGCTCCGATGGGCTAAGAAACAGTACCTCTGGGGTGATTCCTGACTCAAGAGGAAACAGAAGCCTCTCTGAAGAAAGGCCATCAGGTACAGGTCCCACCCCCTGTCTCCACAAGGGCCTTCAGGTCTAGTTCCCTGGAGGAGCCTGGTGGGGAGGAAGGGCACCCTGCCCCCACCACTGCTTGTCTTGCACCAGAGCCTCAGGAGTCAGATCCCAAGTTACACTGCCATCTCCCTTGCTGCAGCCTGCAGAGCCCACAGCCGGGGCTGGCTTCCTGGGCATGTGACCTGCGCAGTCACGCAGGTCCCCACGCTCGGTCTAATGCCCAGCTGCTGCCGTCTTGAAAGTCTTGATCTTGTTCCAGGAGCTCCACACTTTCATTTCGCACTGGGCCCTGCAAATGATGTAGCAGGTCCTGCCCAAAACATCAAGAATGCTCAGAGCTGACAGGGTCCCACCCCCTCACCGTACAAACCAGGAAACCAACGCCAGGGCGGCTAAGTGTCTTGGCTGAGGTTGGAGTCAGGCAGCAGTTCAGGTGGGGTGGTGGTAGGAAGGGGTCAGAGGTTCAGGACCAGGCTGTAAGGGCCATGCCATTTCATAGCTCCAATGTGGGAGCTCCCCAACTCCTTTCTCCCCCAGCCCTGGGGCCCAGCCTGGGGACCCCCATGACAACAATGTTGAGTTCAACCCTGACCCCCCAGTGGGGACTCCTCCCCCACGGCCCCTAGACCACATCAAATAGTAGCCCCTTTCTGGCCAGCTTTCAGCCCAGGATAGAGATGTAGATGTGGGGATGGAGGTGGGAAGGGAGATGCGGATGTCACTCCCACACTTACCCCATGCTCACCCCGGGGACTCTGTCTCTTCTGCACCCTGAGCGAGCGTGGCTACCTCACTGAGGGAGGGGCTCCTGAAGCCAGGAGAGAAGCCACTCCTGGCTTTGCCGATGACCCAGCTGGTCCAGTTTCCCCCACCACCTCTCCCTTCTGGCTTCAGGGACAGCCCCAGAAGAGCACAGTCCTGGGGAACATCAGCTTCCTGGCTCTCTTTCTTAGCCCCACCTGCCCTGCCCTTCGTTACCCTCTTTTTATAATCACAAGCAAGTCAAATCAACTTATAATTATTAAGTGCCTACTGTGTCTAAGGCACTAGCGATATCGCCAAACCTCTACTCCCCCAGCATCCCCCCCACCTCTTCCCATCCCCACTGTCTCCCAGCCTTCTTGCCGCCCACCCAGCCCAGTCCCCCCTAACCCCTTACCCAGTGCCTCCTAGGTTTCCTCCTTCCGTCTGACTAGTGCTGGAAGACTGAGCTGAGTACTGAACACAATGGCCCGACCCCCTCTCTCTGTCCCCTCCTCAGGGCAGAGCCAGCGCCAGACAATGGCCCCGCACCCTCCTTTCTGAACTGTCAGCTCTCCCGCTCCCTTACCTGGAGCTTGGAGATGCCTCCGTGTTTCCCTCCCCCTGGAATGCCAGGCTTCCTGTCTCCCAGTGCCTTCGTCCCTGCCACACCCCCGCCCCCCATCCCCAACCCCATCCCGCCTCACTTGTCCTCAGTCACCATGGCAACCGCATCTCTAAGTGGGAGGGACTAGAATCTCCCCATATTCTTCCTCCTCCTACCCAGTGTCCCCCTGTGCCCCACCTTCTGCGGCTCCTGGATCCACATGTGTGGAGGAGGCAGAGCTCCGGATGTGGGGGGAGGCAGGAGGGGGCACACTAGCCCCTGGGGGTCCTTGCTCAGCTCCCTTGCCCACCGTCAGGCAGGCACCACAGTGCAGATGTTCCCCAGCTGGGTTCAGGGGTCAGTTGGGGCCAATTCTCCTTTATGGTCAGTTTCTCTGTGTTTTCCCCATTCTCTCAGGAACTGTGTATAAGTAAGGGATGCTGGTCCGCCTGACCCCAGGCAAATTTTTGAGTTTGCCAATGAGGATGCAAATGAACTCACAAATATCTATGCAGAGAAGCCAAGAGACAGGGTCTCTGTCAAGAAGCCTAAGAAGCCCTCTTCTATTAATATTATCCTGGCTTGCATGGCAAGGGCTCCATTGCCAGGTTCAGGTTCTGCCATTTCTTCCTAAGCCACTTTACCAAGATGCCAAAAGCCTTCTTTGGCTAACCCCCTGAGACCTATTAGGAGAAGGTTTGTGCTATAAGAGGAGGGATGGAGGGAAGACTTCAGAAAGGACTTTCCAGAGGTCCAGATGAGATAGGGATAAAAAGAGATAAGCCTGAGCTGGATTCTTTCCCATCTGTGAGGCAAGCAGGGGTCTGGGTGGAAGCTTTGGGAGCTGGGCCTGGTGTCCCCTTCCAGCCCTGATCCTGAGCCACTGTTTACCAGAGTTCCCTCCTGTCCCCGCTGGGCCTCAACTTCTTCACTGGTAAAATGAGGAGTTGAAAAAGCCCCTTCCAGGGGACTTCCCTGGCAGTCCAGTGGTTAAGACTCCATGCTTCCACTGCAGGGGGTGTGGATTCGATCCCTGGCCGGGGAACTAAGATCCCACATGCCGTGTGGCCAAAAAAAACAAAAAGGAAAAAAGAAATGGAAAACAAAAAGCCCCTTCCAGGTTGGCCTCTCTCTGCCTGTGGGAAGATTGTGAGAAAAGGTACCATGGGACTGGGGAGCAAGAGCCCTGGATCCCAGGCCTGGATACCTATAACTTGCTGTGTGATCATAGGCAGGGCACTTGCCCTCTCTGATTCACATAGGTAAAACGATGGCTTTCCAGCTTACCTGGGAGCAGCTTGGCTTATCTCTAGACTTAATATTTTTAGGAAGAAGGAAGTGAGTGTGCTGGTGCCGGCCCAGGGCAGAGAGTTTCACAGGCCAAAACTGGTTCCCCTTTAGGTTAGGTCTGGGTTGGGGTGATGGGTGAGCATTTCTGTCCAGGGCAGGGCAAGAAGGGCCTGTGGTGAAAGCAGACGTGGACCGAGCAGAGCTGCTACCACTTCCCCCCACTTCCTGACATGCCATTCTCTGTGCCCTCAGCCCGAGGCCCTTGGGAACTCAGAGGGTGCCTACAGGCTCTTCTTCCCCAGGACTGGGACACACGGCAGGAGGGGAAGAAATGATTTGGAATCAAGGTGGCAGGGATTAGAGGAAACTGGGCTAGGGCTGTAACAGGCAGGTTGGACTGCAGAAAGACTTTACACCCGGGAGTGTCCTTGGCCCCCATCTCTTTCCTTTTTAGGGGAATTGGTCACAGTCTCTGTGGCAGAACTGGAAGGGACTACATTTCCATTTCTGAAAAAGGAGTAAAGTAGGGGGAGTCTACAGCCCCCGCCCCCTACCCCCAGCTCCACTTCATTCCAGGTTACCCAGCTGGGTTTCAGGGAACCTCTCCTGGCTTTGACCTATGGAAATCAAAACTTCCAGGCAGGAGCTAAGTTGTCTTGACGAGGGAGCAGGGGCTTAGTCTCCGGTGGCGACTGTGGCTGTAGTTAGAACTTTGTTGGGGTAAGCTGGACTCCCAAGTCCCCTGTGTCTAGTTCACTGGGGTAGAGAAGGAAGGAGAACCTTTCTACAGCTTAATCTCCATTTCTTCTGCTGGGGCACACACAATTCCATTTACTCTGGTTTGCTTAGCTTCAGTTTCCCCATCTGTGGGAAGACGGCATCAGGGCCCTATGTCTTTCATTGCAGGAAGGGCAGGAAGTGGCTGGATGGAGGTTAGCAAATGAGGGTCCCAGGAAAATAAGATGGGAGGAGTGAAGGGTGAGGAAACCCAGGCATCCTGCCCCCTAGGCTCTGTCCCTCAAGATCCCTGGGGCTACCCTTCCCCCAGTCTGAGGCCGGAGGACCACTCAGAGGGCCCCCTACGTTATCCACTGAGGTTGGCACACAGATACTCCATGTCCATAGAGCTAGGAAACTGACATCCCGCACCCCCCCATCCCACCCCAGGGACCACGGTCCCCCTTCCCCACCACTTTCAAGCCTTACCCCCAGCCCAGCAGTGGAGACCCTAACCCAGGCGTCCAAGACTTCCAGCAGAGTCTGTACGGGGCAGGGGGCGGAGCAGAGGCGGGCAGGGCAGGGGGAGGGGTGGGGGCCCTGCCAGCCCCCTCCGGTGCCCCAGTTCCCAGGCAGCTCTTAAAGGGACCAAGGAGAATTAGCTAGGGACAGCTTAAGGGGGTAGGTGTAGAGGAAAGTAGGTGGTGGGGAGAGGATTAGGTTTGCCAGGGACAGGAGGGCCAGAGTAGGGGGCCTGACACATCCTCTATTCCCCTGGAACCCCCCAGACTCCTCAGTCTAGCCCTTTCTTCCTCCCATATGACCCCCATTTTGGCCACCCAGCTTATGACTACCACCTCTTCGAATCCTGGCCCCTATTCCCCTTGGGCCCTTGCCCACTTCCTCCCCCCTTCCCCATATTCGTGCCACCTCAGTCTCCGGTGAGAGCTGCCAGCTGGCACTGACTGGTACTAAGCACGGAGAATCAGCCCAAGGATTGTAAGGGCCTGAGGCCTGGCCCCAGAGGGGGAGGGGAGGCCAGCGCCTCAGAGTCAATTTAGGGTGGGGGTGGGGGAGGGCAGGAGGCACCTTCCCCTCTCAACTACCTTCTAAATCTTGTTTCCTCCGCCCCTCCCTGGGTAGGGGTCACTGAGGTGCTGGGGAGGCTAAGAGACAAAGGGTCCTGGCTCAGCCCTTCCCTCTCCTACTCCCTGATGAGCTGTCAGCGTGGTGACATAGAAAAGAAAAGTGACTTAACCGGTTACTTCTGTCCCTGGAAGGGCAGGGGGCAGCTGAGAGATACGTGTAAGTAGAGGGAAAGAGAAGTGGAAACTGAAAGACAGCAATGAGCCAGCAGAAAACCTCAGTTCTCATATCACTGCTCTGCTCAGAAATCCCCCCTGGCTCCCCAGTGCCCGTGGAATTAATTTCAAACTCCCTGACTGGTGCTCTAGACCTCCTCTCATCCCTTCAGCCTGGGAAGGCTCCGCCCAGTCCTCTTGGACCCTGCTTTCCTCAAGTTTCAGTTTAGACTCTATGGCCTACCTGGGATGGTATTTCTCCTCATTTCTACCTGATAGAAATCTTCCATGCCTTCCCCACGAAAGGACCCCTTCCTCTGTAAAGCCCTCCTGGGTTCTCCCACAGTATTCTGAGTTGCCACAGCGTTTTCTGAGAAGCAGGAGTCCTGGGTTCCACCAGCAGTGAGCTGGGTGACTTCAGGTAAACCTCTCTTCTCTCTGGGTCTCAGCTGCCTCACTTAAAACGGGAACACTAATAGTCTGCCCCCTATCGTTTTGGAAGTAATTTGGCTGAAGGTCTCAGGTTCTGCAAAAGTGCTCACACTGTGTCTATTTCTGAGTCTATGCATTTACAAATACTTATAAATCACCTACTATATTGTCAGACACTGCACTAGGTACTGGGGATTCAAACAGACAAAAACACCTATTCTCAGGTGTATGTATTCCAGTACGGAAGACAGAAAATGAACAAATATACAAACGAAATATGTCCAGTGATGATAAGTGCCCTGGAGAAAAACAAACCAGGGAAGGTGGCTCAGAATGAGGAGGAGGATGCTATTTTATTACATTTGGTCAGGGAAGGCTTTATTAGGTGGTGACATTTGAATAGAGACCTGAAGAAAGTGAGGGAACAAGCAAGCAGATATTTGATGGGAAAAGTGGTCCAGGCAGAGGGAACCACTAGAGCAAATGTCCTGAGGCAGTCGTGAGCTTTGTGCTTGGTGTGTTCTAGGAATTACGTGGGCAGTCACTGCAGCTTAAGTGGAGTAAGCACGAGGGAGAGCCGTGAGAGACGAACTGGAGGGGTCATCATGCCTGGCTTTGCATGCCATTTAGAGGACTTTGGCTTTTACATTGAGTGCTTTGGGAAGGCTCTGGAGGGTTCTGAGCAGAGGAGTGACCCAACTATTAAAGGACCACTCCGCTGCTGTGTGGAGAATAAAGTGTATGGAGCAAGGGCAGGAAATTAATGCCATAACCCAGACAAGAGATGGTGGTGGTGGTGAGAATGAACTGGATTCCAGATATATCTGAAAGATGGAGTTGGCAGGATTTACTAATGGATTGAACATGGGGTATGAGAAGACAAGAGGAGTTAAAGACGAACTCCAGGGTTTTTGGCCTGAGCAACCGGAAAGAAGAGTGGTCCTTGGCTGAGGTGGAGAAGATTATAGGCAAAGCAGATAAGAGTGGAGTGGAGGTGTAGAAATCAGCATATCGGTTCTGGACATGTTAACTTTGAGAACCATTGGACTGTCAAGTGGGTGTTCAGGGCAAAGGAATGAGCTAAAGGTATAAACTTGAGAGTCACCAATATATGGATGGTATTTAAAGCCATGCACCTGGAGGAAGTCTCTCAGGGCCTAAGTGTAGACAGAGGAGAGAAGAATTGAGCCCTGGGTCACTCCATCCATCAGAGGTCAGGGAGAAGAGGAAGATTCAGCAATGTCAGCTGAGCAGTGACAAACAAGGTCAAGGGAGATGAAGACTGAGAAGTGGCAGCTGGGTTAGCAATGTGCAGGTCATGGGGACCTTGCAAAAGCAGTCTTTTTCAAATGAAGGAGGAAGCAGATCAGCAGCTGAGAGTGAGGAGGGGAAGTCTGAAGAAAGAGGACAGGTATGAAATAGTCATCTGGAGAAAAAGGATGACTGCGCTAGGGACAGGAATAGCAGGGGAGGGAGTCCCAGGGGTGTGTGCTCATGAATTTAAAGACCAGTCAGCAGGGGAATCATCAGAATTCCATCCGAAGAAACTACCTGAAATATTTGAAGACAAGACATTCACTGCAGCATTATTTACAATCATAAAATTGAGAATTAATCTAAATGTCCAGAGGGGGTGGTTAAATGAAGTGTTGTATATTCATTCAGCCATTAAAAATGGCTGCAAGGGCTTCCCTGGTGGCGCAGTGGTTGAGAATCTGCCTGCTAATGCAGGGGACACGGGTTCGAGCCCTGGTCTGGGAAGATCCCACATGCCGCGGAGCGACTAAGCCCGTGAGCCACAATTACTGAGCCTGCGCGTCTGGAGCCTGTGCTCCACAACAAGAGAGGCCGCGATAGTGAGAGGCCTGCACACCGTGATGAAGAGTGGCCCCCGCTTGCTGCAACTAGAGAAAGCCCTAGCACAGAAACGAAGACCCAACATAGCAATCAATCAATCAATCAATCAATCAATAAAATAAATAAATCTTTAAAAAAAAATGGCTGCAAAACACAATACATTTGCAAAACATATGACTTAATAGCTATAGATAAAATTGAGAGGAAAAACTTTCTCCCTTATCTTAAGAACCAATATGAAAAAGATAATCTTGCCAATAGAAAGATGAGCAAAAGGGATAGAAACATGTTATTCACACCAGAAGAAATGCAAAAAACCAATATATGTGGATGGAAAAAGGGTTTCAACTTCTCTTCAAAGAAATGCAATTTGAAACACTAATGAACTATAATTGTTTTCCTAACAAGATGGCAAAGATTAAAACTGACAAAAATCCTGGTGTTGGGAAGAGTTTGGGAAAAAGTGGCCTCTGCTGCAGATGAGAATGGTAATGACCCAGTTTCTCTGGATGACACTTGACAGTATTATCAACGGCCTTTATAATATGTATACCTTTGTCTCAGCTATTCCCCTTCTTGGAATTTATTTCTTGGAAATGCCCAGAGATGTGTGCAAAGATGTCTGTTCCAGGACACATTATTTACAAGAGCCAGGAGAAAATTGTAAATATATGTATATATTTGAAAATTGAAAAAAAAATGCTTGAAGGCCTTCCCCCATAGTGTCCATAGTGTTTACCCCCGAGTAGTGGCAGCACAGATGATTATAATTTTTTTCTTTCTCTTGTTCTACCCTCTCTGTAATGGCCAAGTATTACTTACATGATAGGAAAGGAGTCAATGTTATTATTATTGTTTTTAATAAATTTACTTATTTTATTTATTTATTTTTGGCTGTGTTGGGTCTTCGTTGCTGCATGCAGGCTTTCTCTAGCTATGGTGAGCAGGGGCTACTCTTCGTTGCAGTGTGCAGGCTTCTCCTTGCAGTGGCTCCTTGCAGTGGCTTCTCACAGTGGCTTCTCTTGTTGCAGAGCATGGGCTCTAGGTGCGCGGGCTTCAGTAGTTTTGGCAGGAGGGCTCAGTAGTTGTGGCTCTTGGGGTCTAGAGCGCAGGCTCACTAGTTGTGGGGCATGGGTTCAGTTGCTCCGCGGCATGTGGGATCTTCCCCGACCAGGGCTTGAACCCATATGTCCTGCATTGGCAGGCGATTCTTAACCATTGCGCCACCAGGGAAGTCCCAAGTCAATGTTATTTTGAAATAACATTGGAAAGTGCTTATGCATGTTAACTGAGAAAAGCAGAATCAAAGTTTAAACCACGGTGAGACCTTAACTATGTAAACTATCAATAAGTATATGTTCAGGGAAAAAAAAATCTTCAAGGAAATCCACCCGGGGTTGCCTCTGGGTGATTGAAAGGGATGACATCTTTTTCTTCTTTGTAATTACCTGTGTTTTCCGTTTTACTACAGAGTATGTGTTACATG
Organism: Balaenoptera ricei; assembly: GCF_028023285.1. Taxonomy (NCBI): domain Eukaryota; kingdom Metazoa; phylum Chordata; class Mammalia; order Artiodactyla; family Balaenopteridae; genus Balaenoptera; species Balaenoptera ricei. The sequence continues at coordinate 113,788,800 of NC_082639.1, read as the reverse complement.
TTATTAACAGCAAGAAAATTCTTAATAGTCATTTGTGGTCCGCTGAGTGTCATGTGAAGTAACCACGTGTGCGACGCACCCGCTGGGCTAAGTCGTAGCTACCAATTCAACTGCATGGTCGGCTTGCCACAGCTTTTGCCGACATGCCTTATCGCTCTGCCCTCCTCAAGAGCCGGGACCTTGCCGGCTGGTCCTGGTGCTTCCCAGCCCACAGTGCCCACGTAGCCTTCTATGTTCAGAGCCCGCGCCATCCATCGGGGCCCGGCTGGGCTGGGCGGGGGGAGCCCACGCCGTGGGTGGGCCTCTGGCGCCCCCAGGTGTCCAGCCTGGGAAGTCCATGTGGACGCCCTCATTTAGAAGAGACACCGGACTCCAATGATGCCCAAGACCCCATACCCACTTGGGACCCCTGAGGCCTTCGCCTGGGACTGAGAAAGGGTTTCCTTCTTCGAAGCTGCCCACCTCAGAAAGGCACCGCTTCCTCAAGCCCACGCCCCATCCTCTCAGCATCCCTTTCCCAGAGACACCTGGTTTCAGCCCATGGGGAACCAGAACTTTCCAGCAAGACTTAAAGAGGCTTTTCTCCTCTCATTCATTTTGCTTTCTCCAATTCGTTTTCCCACAAACCCAGACATGCTCTTTTTCTCACTGACTATTTTTTTTGGCTGCGTTGGGTCTTCGTTGCTGCGCGCGGGCTTTCTTTAGTTGCATCGAGCAGGCAGGGGCTACTCTTCCTCGCGGTGTGTGGGCTTCTCATTGTGGTGGCTTCTCTTGCTGTGGAGCACGGGCTCTAGGCGCGTGGGCTTCAGTAGTTGTGGCACGTGGGCTTCATTGCTCCGCGGCATGTGGGATCTTCCCGGACCAGGGCTCGAACCCGTGTCTCCTGCATTGGCAGGCAGATTCTTAACCACTGTGCCACCAGGGAAGCCCCTTCTCACTGACTTTTGACTGCAGGCTCAACGCCTCTGTCCCAGGGAACATAAACTTATATTTTATCATCACTATCTTCTTTTCAGAAGGGGAGAATAGTGTCACAGAAGTAGGGGTCTGCAGCCAGGACCCTGGGTTCTCTGCCATCTACTAGCTGTGTGGTCTTGTCGAGTTAACTCTGAGTCCCCATTTCCAGGGGCAAAGGGGACAACAACCACCTGTCAAGACAGTATGAGGGTCAAATGAAATAGCGCAGAGATGCTTTGGAATTTATAAAGGGCCAGAGAAAGTTTGGTTCCTATAGCTCATTTTCCCTGTTTGGGTCCCTTTCCCTCAGTCTGGGCTCCTCATTCCCCCAGATGATAGGCCTCCCTCTCTGAGGCTCCTACTCCGCCTGACACGTCCCTTTGTCCACAGCAGTCCACGTTTTCTGGCTCCCAGTGGACTGTAAGGTCCCTGAGGACACTGAACACACTGTCTTGTCCATTTCCCTGTCCCTGAGCTGAGCACGTAGTGTGGCGCAGAGGGACATTTAACTGCTTGTTTGCAAAGTCAGTCCTGCCCCTTTCCTGCTGCTCTCACTGGCTTCTATTCCCTCCTCCCCATCTGTCCTTGCCCCAGGTCCTGAGATGTCACCACCCTCAAACTGGGTCCATATCATCATATGTCTCAGTATTCACGCTGAGTTCAGGGTACAGCACGAAGAAGGTGCTCACTAAGTGCTGGTTGGTTGAAGAAAGCTTGGAAGGAAATGCTCTCCTTCGGGCTCTGCTTCTCTGAGGGACTTACGGAGAGAGAGCCCTGCACTGGGTGGGCAATGCTCAGGTCAGAGCCTCTCCCCATCAGCCACCACTGGGTGCCCAGATGTGCATCTGAAGCTCTGAGGGCCTTGTCGCATCTCCCCTAGAGCAGGGGCAAGGCTGGGTGGCATGAGGATGCGGTGACTGAGCGACATTTGTGTGTATGTCTGTGTGTGTCTGTGTGTGTCTGTCTGCCCCTCAGAACACACAGTGACGCCCACCAACAAAGACAGACACCACAGCAGCCAGGGGTAGAAACAACTAGTGTATTGATTTGGGGAGGAGAGAAGGGGTGCAGATGGGAAATGGGAGGCAAGGGGCTCCTTAGTGTTTGCCAAAATCCACTGCCACACACCCTCCACCCTTCCTCACCTTCCTCCTCTGCGGGGGGGCCCCAGCAGGCTCTCCCCCTTTCTAGTCAGCCTCCCTCTCCCTCCTCCCCTACACCCACTTGACCTCGACCTCCAGTGACTGGGCAGAGCCCACCCCTGGCTCTGAAGCTGGGTGACGGCAGGCTCATTCTAATCTTTCTTCACCCTCCTTCTACCTCCCACCTCATTCCCATCTCTTGTCTAAATAACATACAGAAAAAGCAAGCGCAGCTGGTACCTGGGAGAATCAAGTCATCCCGGGGCTGGGGGCAGGGGGGAACTGGGGGCGGGGCAGGCGGAGGAGCCTCAGCCAGGTGTAGTGGAACGATGGGGGATGGCCCAGGGGCCTGGCTCAGCCCTACTCCCTCGGAGGCTGGCGGAGAAGACTCCACACCTGCCTCTCAGGCACCATGTCACAGGGTCCCCGGGATGGGGGCAGCAGGCAGGGCAGAAAAGCAGAAACTAGGCTCTGTAAAAAGCATCCCTTTCCCTTGGCTCCCTCTTTAGTTTTAAGGCAGATATGGAGCTTCCCAGAAGCAGGGAAAAAAAGGGGGGGATTGAGATAGATGCGCTTTTGGGGGGGGGGCTTATGTTTTTCCTTCAGTATAAAACCACTGTAGAAAATAACTTCTCTTAGAAAAAAACAAAAACATAGAAGAAAAAACAAAGGGGTATTTTTCTTTGGCTTCAAGCCCCTTCCCAGGAGGGGCAGGGCAGGGGTGGGCATGAGGTGAGGAGGAAGCAGGAGGCCTCCGCCCCCATCCCTGCCTGGCAGGTCCCAGATTACATGATGCTGCAGTTCTGGGGGTTCTAAGAGAGAAGAGAGAAGGGGAGAGGTGTGAGCGGCAGCACCTGGCCGGTACCCTCCCTCCCCTTACCCCCCGCCCCGCCCCTGCCCTCCAATCTGGGGCTCAGACAGGAGGGGCAGGACGCGGGAGCGACCGGCTAGGATCTTGGGCTTCGGGGAGGAGGCTCCCACTCCCCCGGGCTGCGGAAGAGAAGGCTCTCCCCCCACAGGGCCACCCTAATCCTCAGGGACCAGGGCCCCCTGCCTGTGGGGGTGTGGAGGCAGAGGGACAACTCACCTGGGTTCGGGGTCTGGAGTTGCCCAGGAGGTAGGAGCGGGTGACCAGGCTGTCCCCGAAGCTGCCACCCCCACTGCCCCCCACACTGCGGTAGCTGCGTGTGACTGTGACACTGGAGGCGGAGGAGCCAGAGGAGATGGATCCGCCCACCTGGGCTCCCGAGCTGCTGGCAGACGCCTTGTCTGCAGGCTGCCCGCACGTCCCGCACAGCACGGTGCGTGAGCGCAGGTTGTACTCGGCGGGGTCCCCCGAGCTGCTGCCGTGGGAGCCCTGAGGAGGGAGACAAGGCTCAGGCCTGACGGCGAGTCTGAGACTGACTGCTCAGGCCCAACACCCAGGCTCCGCGCTGCTGCAGGCTCCCAGTTGCCAGGCGGGAAGGTGGGGTTCTGCGCTCAAGTAACCTAACCTAACCTAACGGCGGGTGGGCGATAGGGCTTAGGGGGCCGGGGCTGGGAAGGGAGGACATGAAAGGGGGCAGGGTCAGGAAGACTTGGGGACAGAAGACAGGGAATGGGAGTTGTGGCTCTGACTCTGTCCTAGCTACTCTGAGCTTAAGAGGGAAAGGAGAGAGAGTGAGCAAGCTTGTAGAGCAGCAGGCATGCAAAATTAATTGGGAAGTGGGGTGGGTGAGAGAGACCATTCTCCCAGGAAAAATGGGGGAGATGAGAGGCCATGCAGGTGACAGGAATGGGGAGGAGACAAGAAAGGAGATGCATGCAACAGAAATTGGGGGAGAGAGGCAGGGCTGGGTGCCCCACATCTGTCCTCCCATCCCTGTCCCAGGAGACAAATCCAGACCCTTGTCCACTGCTCCCATGGGACGACTCCATGGCATCAGAAAGTTCCACTCCCTTCCTTACCAGAGTAGGGAACCCAGACACCTGGGTTCCCTGTTCAAGGTATAGGGAGGAGAGAGAAGAAAAGCCAGGGCAGCAAGTGAAGTTCCAAAACATTCTTTAATGAAAAGATTTTTTTGGGCACGGGGTGGCCAGGGAGAGGCTGTCCCCAGGCCTGGCTGGGTGCCCCAGCGTGGGCTTGGCCTCAGCGGCGGCTGCCACTCACATGGTGATGATGGAGCAGGTCATCTCCATCCTCATCCTCGTCATCGTCAACCATAGTCACTGAGCGCACCAGCTTGCGCATGGCCACCTCCTGCCGGGGATACGAGAGCCCCAGGGGTTAGGGGCTCAGGGCCAGGGGAGGAGTGTGCAGCATACCCAACCCAGTGACCACCTAAGAACCTTCGAGTGGTCTGCCCTTTGTCCAGCCTGCTGCTTACTCTGTCCTCTGGGGTACCAGAGCTAAGGAACTTGTTTCTACCCCAGGGTGACACTGTCAAACTCTCTGGGTAGGAGCATGGTCTGCCTTAACAATCCTCACTGTCTAACCTCCACCCCTCCTGCTGCTGGGGGAGGCAGCTTTGGATCTGCATACTGGGTGGAGAGTTTGGGGCCTGGGACTGCACAGGAGAGCTGGGAGAAAGTGGCCCTGAATTGGCCCCTTTGGGTTGGGGGCAGCTGGCTCCTACTTTGGCCATCAGGGGAGCTTTGTCCAGTAAGAGGCCAGCCTGCAGCATACTCACTTCCCCAGTGGAGTTGATGAGAGCCGTGCGCAGGCTGCTTCCGCAGCCCCAGGTGTTCTGTGCCTTCCACACCAAGTCGGTAGGGGGGCTATGGGTGGCCCCAGCTCCTGCAGCCCAGATCTGGGGGAGGGAGAATTAGAGAAGGGTGCTCACTCCAGCACTCCCATCCTCAGGCCAACCCATCCCCACCCGAGGCCACCCCAGAGTCCCAAACACCCTGCCACTCACCGTCACCACCTGACCAGCCTTCAGAGTGAACTTTGGTGGGAAGCGGTAGGTCAGCAGGGGATCATCTCCATTCTGGCGCTTGATCTGCCAGTTGCCCATGGACTGGTCCTGCCAGGGAGAGAAGGGGAAGGTTGGGGGAAGCTCGTTCAGGCTCTTGGGTTTATCTCATTCTATTCTGCCCCTCACTGCCTTCCCCCTCAAGGATAAATAATAGCTACATCTATGGGCTCTTATGCTGTGCCAAACACACTCAGTACTTTCATCTTCCCAAGAATTCAAAGGGTTAGGGACTATTACTATGCCCATTTTGCAGATGAGGAAACCGATGCTCTGAGAGGTTAAATAAATTGCCGAAGGTCTCACTGCCACCGATGAGTCCCGGAGCCAGGACTGGAACGAGAGTGCGGAGGAGATACCCACACTGCCCTGGTCTGCCTCTGATTCGAGGCACGGCCCTCCCCGCAAACTCCATCCCTTCACTTTCCAGGTTTTCTCCCTAACCCGGACGCATTCTCTTAGACCCAACCTGGGGGACTACCTCATTGGACTTGTTGCGCAGGCGTACGAACTTGCCCTCCTCATCCACCTCCTCCACGGCCACGCGCCCGCTGGTGCGAGCGTGCTGGGAGAAGCTGCTGCGGCTCTCTGTGGACTCCAGCTTGCGCTTTTTGGCGATGCTGCCCCCACTCTGTGTCTGGGACGAGTGGGAGGAGGCCCGGCCGCGGCTGCGCTGCGAGGTGGGGCTGGGGGACAGGCGTAGCCTGCGGAAGGGGAGACAGGGTGGGGGGCCTAGTCAAGGCCGGTGGCAGGCCGGAGGCGGCCGCTAGCACCTCCCTGACTCCCGCACAGCCCACCTCTCCTCCTCGCCCTCCAGGAGCTTGCGGTAGGCGTGGATCTCCATGTCCAGGGCCAGCTTGATGTCCAGCAGCTCCTGGTACTCGTCCAGCTGCTGTTGCATCCTTGCCCGCATTTCCGCCATCTCCCGCTCCTTGTCCGCCAGCAGCCGCCGGCTGGTGTCCCGCTCACGGGCCAGCGAGTCCTCCAGGTCCCGCAGCTTTGCTTCCTTGGCCGCCAGCTGGGTGACAGGGGGCAGGGGTCTGATGAGCTCCCAAGGGCCCCAAGTATGGAGACGTAAGGGGCAGGGGACACCCAGCTATCCTCCCCAGGATCTCCAGGCTCCCATCAGAGCCTTTTATGGCTCTCATGTGGCCTCGGCTGGCTGGCAATGACTGGGGAGTCCTTCTCAATATCCACCTGAAATCTCTTAATCTGAGGCTAGAACCTATTTCCTCTGCCACAAGTGGCACAGCCAGCTAGAAGAATATTGATGCTTTTAACACCTCACACTGGGTCTCGTGGCAGATCTATGAGTTAGGGAGGATAAGAATGATCTCCATATTCAAATGGGAAAACCAAGGCTCTGAGAAGCAAGATAAGAGGTAGTCCTGGAACAGCAAACAGGTCATCTGACTCCAAATCCTAGGCTTCTTACTCAGCCTGCGGTCCTGGGGGCATGTTCTGTCCACTACCCTCCCCTCCTCAGGACTTCCACCCGACATCCTGCCCAGACTACTGGCTGATGGGGGAGGGGCGGGGTGGGGGCATCACCTGCTTCTGGAGCTGGCTGAGCTGGGCGGAGAGGCTGTCGATGCGGACGCGGGACTGCTGCAGCTCCTCGTGGGCGGCCCCCACCAGGTTGCTGTTCCTCTCGGCTGACTGCCTGGCATTATCCAGCTGGAGAGGAGGACACAGGGTTAGGGCTGCAGCGACCAAAGGCAGGAGGGACCTGAGAAGGGCATCACTGCTGCAGCCTCAGGTCCTGGGTGCCCTGAGATCCTGCCACCGTCCTCCTGATCTCCCACAGGACATCTCAGGGTGGGTGGGTGGAGGGCTGCTGGGGGCAGAGGCAGCAAGGGAGCCACGGGAGAATGAGCACCTTGGCAGAATAGGTCTTCTCCAGTTCCTTCTTGTACTGTTCCACCTGGTCCTCGTGCTGGGCCCGCAGCTCCTGCAGGGCATCTGCCAGCCGGCTCTCAAACTCACGCTGCTTCCCATTATCAATCTCCACCAGGCGCGTCTCATGGCGGCGCTTGGTCTCACGAAGCTCCTGGAAGGGTTGGACCCAGAGACCAAAATCAGAACTAGTCCTTCAAGGATGAAACCCAAGTTCCCGGCCCAATCCTAACCCTGAACGGAGTCACTGTACAGCCCCACTTTAACCTGGGGGCTGGCCACCCCCCAACTCCCCATCCACTAGTGCAAGGGAGTCAGGCAGGGAGCTCTGCACACAGCTGATCCCCCAGCCCCAGCTCTGACGTCTGTCACCACCCAGCCCTGGTCCTCTGGTCTGCAGGGCACAGTTCCCACCTCGCTGTAGATGTTCTTCTGGAAGTCCAGCTCCTCCTTCAGGGTCTGCAGCCTGTTCTCAGCATCTACCCGCCGCAGCATCTCATCCTGAAGTTGCTTCTTGGCCTCACCCAGGGCTGCCTCGAGCTGAGAGGAAGGGGGCAGAGGTCAGGGAGAGGGATCATAGGACATCAGAGCTGGAAGGAAGCTGAGAAGTGGGCTGTGTCCAGCATATCCCTTTATATGTGCAGAAACAGGTCTAGGGGAGTGAGAGCCTTGGATACCCACAGAGGTAATAATATATTTATTCCCTCACAGTAATGACTCTGGGTAGGTACTGTGCTAAGAAAAAAAAAGACAGTGCCTCCTTTCTCTGGCACAACATAGCAATTGCTATAAAGGAAGTATGTCCAGAGTACAGAGGAATATGAGGGAAGGAACCAAAGTGTGCCTGGGGTGGTAGAGGGGGCTTCCGGGAAGGCCTCCAAGAGGCTGAGATCTGAAGGACAGGTGAGTGGGGCAGACAGGAGCCAAGTGCAAAGGCACAGAGGGATGAAGGCACACATGTGCACTTCAGGATCTCCAGAAGGCTCAGTACTGCTGAAGCCTGAAGGACAGGGCTCAGGGGGTAGAGTGACAGCAGAGGTGGCCAGACTGGAAGGCAGGGGCTTGATCATGGAGAGATGCGCCGTTATCTGCCACGAAACAATCCTCTGAATCTCGAGCAGGGGGGCACCTGTCTTAGATCTTCATCTTAGAAAGCACAAGCTGGGCAGTGCAGCTGGGAAGGGCTGGGGGCAGGACCTGGGAGGAGAATGGCCCAGCCTTGGTTTTCTTGTCAACCTGCTGGCTTCTCCTGGTCTCTCCACGGTGTACCGTGGCGGCAGGGCCTGGGAGGGAAGAGAGCCCAGGACAGAAGCTTGGTGACTGTCTCTAGTCCTGGCCCTGCTCTGAGCAGATGTGGCTGTGAGATTGGGAACAAGCCAGCTTCTTTGATTCTCTTCCTTAGCTTGTAACATGAGAGATTAGAGGCTAGGATAGCAAAGTGTTTTGAAAGTAAAGACCATCGTCTACATGCTGAGCACTGAGAACATGCATCCATATGTGATCGACCATCAGCTCCCGATCAGGGCTCTGAGGACAGTCTACATCCTCTCCTGCCTCCCAGAGAGGTCATGGCTCTCTATAGCAGGGCCAAACCGGGAGGGATCCAGGGCCAGGCACAATTCATTGCAAAGTTAAATGGAAATGGCTTGTGGATTCTTTTAAATTCACCGTGCTAGACACCATGGGCAGCAAAGGAGGATGCAATATGGTCTGGATGGGTGCAACGATGGTAGGACGTGGGAATGGCTCTGATGCCATGTGACAGGTCAGACCGGGCACCTCCTGAGGGGGCCTGGGGTGGAAGAGTGAGTGTGCATTTGGCAGGGGAGGGGGGAGAGGTGTCAGGTGGCATCACGGGCAGGCCTCACCTTGGCCACTTGCCCCCGCAGGTCATGCAGCTCGCCCTCCAGCGTGCGTTTCTCACTGAGAGCAGTGCTCAGTGCGGCCTCCTTGGAGTTGAGCAGAGCCTCCAGGTCCTTGAGCCGGGCCTGGGCAGCCATCAAGTCTCCCTCCTTCTTGGTATTGCTAAAGAAGCCAGGGAAGAGTGGGTTTAAGAGGAGGAGTCTGTGTTCCTAGAGAGAGCCAGGTCCCCCAGGGAGAGAGAGAAGTCAGGTTCGGGGAGGTCAGCTGTGGGGCCTGGCTCTGCTATCCCTCAAACTGCCAGGGGAGGGCATCCTTGGCTTTGGTTTGTTTGCATCTGCCTGCTTCTGGGGCTGGACTCCCACTTCTCCCAAGGTCCCCAAAACCCCCTTCCTGCTTCTCCACCCTTCCCATGACTCAGTGCTCAGGAACGTGCCTGGGGCCAAGGGCAAAGCTCGATCCCGTGAGATGAATGCTTTTCCCTCTCTCCCCTCCCATTTCTTCCCAAAGAGACAGAGCCACCTTTGTCTCCTGCCCCTTCCCACAGAGGGCCTTAACCTTCTCCCCCGACTCCACCCACCTTCCATTCAGCCAAGCCTCCTTCCCTGTGGGTAGCCAGACAGCCAGGCTCCTAGGCCTTGGGTCTGTGTGTCCCTAACACTTATCAGTTTGAGACCTAAAGGTGTCTGTCACCTCCTCTAGTCCCTTTTACACACCGGAGACTGCTGGGAGAGAAAGTCTGGTTAAAGCTCAGGGAGACCTGGGATGAGGACACCCAGGCATGGTATTGACCCTTCCCTTTCTCAGACCCAGTGTGGGTCCCCTGATCTGGGCAGAGCACAGGGGTTCCAGCCTCCCTCCCTCTGGGCCTCATCAGAGCCTGAGAATGCTGAGCCTGACGCATCGACCACAGGCCTCAGCATCTGGCTCCAGATGTGACCCCCAGGCCTCCAGGTCCATCTGGGTTCCAGCCTTGAACCTCCCCACTCCTCAAACTGGGTAAAGCTTTAGCTAGAACCAACCAAACGGGGGTTGCCTCTGCCACCTCCCTTCCCTTTCTGGGCCGCTGATGATTTTTGCTGGAGAGTGACCTAGAGAAATAGAGGGATCCTATTTTCTTAAAGACCTCTGGGGAACCCAAAAACTTTTCAGTTGTAATGATCCCTTAAGCAATGTGTGGTGAGAGAAACCACTAGACCCAGGGAGTGGAAGGAAAGAGCCAAGGGGCCTGGTCCCAGTTGCCATCTGTAACTCATCAGACTTCAAGCATGAACCCACCATGGCAGATGGAAAAAAGGAAAACCAAACGTGGGCAGGGGGAACAAATTCTATCCTGGAAAGGAGAAAAGTGGCCCTGCCAACATTTTTCTCCTGCCACCAAAGCCCTCAGCTCCAGGAGACCCAACAATTCACTGTGAAGCAGGATGGAGAAGGCTAGACTGGAGGCAGCTCTGGAGGGAGGGCCCAAGACTGAGATGGTGTTCTCCTGCCACCAGCTTAGATTTCAAACAGGAGTCACCTCCCCTCCAACTGGGCTCCACTGGGAGGGGGACAGAGCAACGCCCAGACAGGCAGGGGAAGGACCCGAAGACCTGGGGGGAGCACCCCCGGCCTGCACGCTTGCTCTGTCCAGGCCTCTGGCCCCATCTCAGAACAAGCTGTTTAATGCAACAGTGTCTGTCTCCTGTGAAAAGAGGCCCTTCCAGATCTGGAGGATGTCTCCCCTCCTCCGTCTCAGCCAGAAAAGCTAAAAATAAAGTCAAAACCCAGCTCAGGTTTTGGCTGCCATCCGGCCCAGCCCCTGGCTGGGAGCATAGCCCCAACTTTCCATGACTTCAGAACTTTTCCGAAGCTGAGGCAGCTGCAGGGGGAGGAGGAAAAAAGAAGAAAAACCACTGGTAAAGCGAAGCGACGCAGCAGACATAGATTCCGAGCCCCTTGGGCTGACTCCAAGGTTGGCAGGGACTTCCCAGCCAAGAGGCCTCTCTACCCTGCAGGCTAACGGCTGCAGCTGGCCATCCTGGGAGGCTCTCAGAATTTAGAGAACTAGAAGGAGCTGAGCATATGTTCAGCTTAACCCCCTCCTTGTACAGATGAGGAAACTGAAGCACAGAGGAGGAAGGTGAGTGACCCAGTGTCAAGCACAGCAAGCAGCTATGGGGACTGGTGGGGGGGGGGGCGGTCACAGTCAATTCTGGCTGCTGATCAGGACTCCTCCTCCCCCTCCCCTCCCTCCTCCCCCTCCTCCTCCTCCTAAGCCACAGGTCTAGAGAGAGCAGAGAAGCCAGCAGGAGAAAGAGGGCTCCCAGACCCAGCCAGCCTGAGCTGGGAGAAGCAGGAAGGAGCGCCGTGATGCTTTCGGAAGGCATCTCAAGGGTGTCTCTTCCCTAGTCCCGCCTCCCTGGCCTCCTCAGACACCAGAAGAGGAACTTCAGAAGTTCTCCTTGGAAATACCTTTCCTGTGGCAGTGCAACGCAGCACTGACAGAGGAAAACAACGGCGCTGCATGGTCCCTGCCCTCGGGGGCTCACAGCCTGACAACTGCAGGATTTTGTCCTTCGGTATAACCTCTTCAGTTCCTACTGTTCCCAAAGGTGGGGTGGTAGTAATACTAATATTAATACTAATACTCAGACTAATACTAATAATCATATGACAGCAAACACACCTAATTGCGTACAAGACACTGCTCTAAATATTATAATATTAACTCACTTAATGTCCACAGCTTCCCTACTGAGATAGGTGCTAATACTACGTGATTGAGGAAACAGGCACAGAGAGCTATGTCCAGGGTCCCTCCAGGGTCCTGCAGCAAGTCGGGAGCAGGGCTGGAAATCACTGCTGTACTGCTCCACCTCCCGTGCTATAATGGCCTCCAGAGAAATTAAGGGGGCGATTTTCCTTCCCCTCTTGGAGGCTTTGATTAGCGCTTAAAAGACATGCGATGAAAGGACTAAGACACCCTGCAGATGAGGGAAACCCCAAGCAAAGAGAGGGAAGCAAGGAAGAGCCTTTGTGGTTTTCTCAGCCGTGTTTGGGGAGCTCCCCTCTGTGGGGAAGCAGCTGCTATCACCCATGGGCTCATGACTCAGACCTCAGGAGCTCTGTGGCCAGGGAGCCACAAGCACTCCCCAAGAGATGGCTGGGGGTGGCAGTGCGGAACCCAGTGCCTCTCCAACCTCCTCCCCAGTCTTGCCTGACCACCAGCTCCAAATGCCATTTCTTCCCTAGTTGGGGTCTTCAGCCCTAGCAGGGACCCCAAGCAGACACCGGCCAGGCGTTCAGCCCCAGAGTGGTGCTGCTGCCCGTGCCTGAGTCCACTGGGGGTTGGCGGTGGGAAAGCCGGGCACATGCTGACTGCTGCCCCACAGCTAGGGCAGGGAGGACAGGGTGGGGCAGGCAAGGGGAGCTGGAAGGGTGGGAACCAGGGGCTCCACAGGTGACTCATCCTCAAGCACACAATACCCTGGCAGGGGTCGGGGAAATCCTCTGGTGCTCACAGGGGAGGCCCTGGCTTTACCCACGTCCTGCCCCAGGCCCCGTGCCATGCCAGTGGGTTGCCGGCTTCTCCCTCCCATCCGCCAGGCTCCTCCCGCACAGGAGTGGCTCCATCCCAGCAGGCTCATGAGGCAAGAAGGGCTGGGCATCCTGTTTCTAACTCTTCCCACGTCTGGCAAATCTGATCGCAGAAGGAGGGACGAGTGGGGTGGGGGAGGGCAGGGGAGCAGAGAGGAAAAGAGTAAGGTAGAAATGAGACCTGGGAGCTGGCGCGTGTGTGGCCCCAGGCTGGGGCTCTGTTACGCTGAGGCTGGCTGGTGGGATAGGGAAGCCAGGCTCCAAGGCCACTGCAGGCCAGGACTCTGGGGGCTGCCCTGTGGGGGGGGGGGTGCGGGGGGGAGGAGAAAGGCACGCAGCACAGCAAAGGGGCTGAGGTGGGCACTGGGCCAGGCGCTGACCCGCCCGCTGAGTCACCCTCCTCAGCCCAGCTCGGATGCCAGATATGGAAGCCAGGGCCGGCCGCAGGCCTGTTTGGGCCCGCTTGCCGGGAGCAACTTGCTAGGCCTGAGGGAGAGGCCCCCATTTCCTCCGCTGGGCTGAGGAAGAGACAAGAGGAGCAGCGATAACGGGCTGGGGCTAAAAATAAGAAGTGGGAGGGGCAGATGGCCAAGGGGGTGGTGGAGGAGCCGGACCAGCCCAGCCGGGGCTGCCTCAGACCCGCCCCTGTCCCCTCACTGGCCACGCCCTAGCCTCACCGGCCCTCCGAGTTCCCCATGGCCGCGGGTCGGAGACGGGAGGAGGGGGAGGGGAGGCAGGCGCACAAAGGGCCCTGAGCCCCCGAGAGTCTCCTGCCTCACAGGAAAGGGAGCCCCCTGTGGCTGGGCAGGGCAGAGCAGGGCTGGGGGCAGAGCAGTGAGTCCCAGCCCGCCTGGCTTGGCGAGAGTTCTCCCCTCTCCTCCCAGGGGTCTAGACCTCTGCCCAGGCTGACTCCCTGCCAGGTGATGGGGCTTCTCCAACGGCCACCCCAAGCCGGCCGCACGTTCCTCCTTTTGTTCCAGCAACTCCCCCCACTGAAATGTATCCTTCCCTCCCTCCACCTATCCAAATCCACGCCCCCCGTTCCGTTTGAGCCCCGCCTCAGCCCTGCGCCTCCAGATCCAGTCCCAGGCTTCTCTCCTCTTCCAAGTGCGTTCAGCTGTTGTTTTATCTGCTGGTTTATTCTCTTTCCAGTAATAAGTGTGTCTCGGGGCTTTTTCTGTATGTCCCCAAATGCCCTGAGACTAGGAGGAGCTCAAGGCTTCTAGGGGGACCTCCTCCTGGACCAACTCCTGCCCTTTTACAGATGGGGAAACCAAGGCCTGAAGAAGAGCAGGCTCAGACCCTAAAACCCTGCCCACCCGGTCACCTGAGGACACTCACAACAGATGGAGACAGACACAGAAAATGGCGTGACACACACAGGGGGCGCAGAAAGTAGACAGAGACACCCAGGAAGAGAGCCTGGAAGACACTTCGACTTCTGCTCAATTGCTGGGAGCCACCCCAGTCTGAGGGTGATGCTACAGACACTTAGTGAAGCAGCCCTCAAACATCAGCTGCTCCCACAGCTGTGTGTGGAGCCATGAAGTTCGATGGTCCCCCACCCCTGAAAGTAACCACTGCTTGGGTTCTTGGCTGGTCTGTGGGTCTGCCATCACTTTCAGGTATAGGCAGGACGTGGATAGGCTGGGACAACTGGTTCCCCACTCTGTCATTCAAGGCACCAGCCCTCTCTGGAAAGGAGACCTTGAAGAGAGGAACTGAGGGGGGCAGGTGTTCCAGGGACTTAGAAGCCCCTTGAACCTCCCCCAAACGCCACCCTGTGAAGTTCTGAATGTCTTGCACCTGGAAAGCACATGGTAGAGGTCGACCCCCAGTATGTGGGTGCATGGGCCTCCCCACACAGGCACATGCACCCACAGCAGGCACGGCTCTGCTTCCCCACGCCTCCCTTGGGCGTGACACCTGCTACATATGCTCGGTGTCTGAGGGTCCTCAGATCCCCTTCCAGAGCCACCAGGCTCCCAGCTGTCTTCGCCCCAGACAAAGCCAGGTCTAATTCCAAGCAGAGGGAGGGTTGGGATGGGGGAACTGGTGCTGAGAAGGGGGACAGGAGGCCTGTTGACACGTTCAGACGCAACTCCAGCAGAGGCGCTGGGACTGGCAGGGGGCCAGGCCTGAGTCACAGCTGCTGGGTGTATCAACGTGGCATTGTGCAGAGGCAGGAGAGGCCTGCGGCCAGAGGCCAGGGCACTGGGGTCCTGGACAACAGGCAGCGGGCTTCTTGACCAACCGCTCCCTCCAGGTCCCGTGCCAAACTCCACTTTCCTTCTTCCTGGCCTGTTTCTCCAGAAATTATTCCTGTGTTGTCATAAAAATGCAGGGCTGAGGCCTGGGGACAGACCAAAAGAAGTAGGGGCATGGAGGGGAGATGGAAGGCCTGGGAAGAGGTAGGATGTCCTGGAGGTGGGAGGGAGGGAGGTCACTGGCCAAAAGGTGGGACATTTAGGGGATCCCTACAAGAAGGCGACTCAGCAGTCCCTTCTTAGGACGTATTAACCCTCCACCTGGTGGCTCATGGTTATTAACCCTGACAACAGCAGGAAGGGGGTGGGAGCCGCACCCCGAAATGGAGAGAGGAAGTGGGGGAGGGCCGAGGAGTTCTGGTACCACTGCATTCCAGCTCCAGCCTGGGAAGATGCAATGCTCTCTCCCAGCCAGCAGAGGGTGGCAGCGTTGGAGCTTCGGGAGGAGGAAGGGGGTGCCTTGGCAATCCCGAACAGCCCCCTCTCAACTGCCTAGGTCTGGGACCCTTGAAATTAAGGGTCTCTAACTCCCCTGAGCCAGTCCCTAAAGGGACTCCTGTGATCTGCTCCCCTCCATCTGTCCCTCATCTGGTTCAGACCCTCATCCCTCTTGCTGCCACTTAACAAGAACACCAATCATAGTTTTCAATAAAAGGCTATCTCTCTGCCTTTTCTTCTCTGACTGGACAAGTTCAGGGTCTCCCGTCCACTCTCTACTCTGCCCTCTACCGTGACTCAGCTCCTCTGCTGGGCCTGGGATTCCAGCCAGAATTATTCCTGGTTTCGACAGGCAGGATTCAAGCTTCCTCTCCCACAAACGGGCAGGGGGAGCTCCTGCCTCCCGCACCCTGACCCGCCTCCTTCCCAAACTGTCCCCTTCCTTGAGAGATTGTTAAGGGCCAAGACTTCCTCAAAGCCCAGCCTCAGGTTGCGGGTGCAGGAAGGATAGAAGATGGGCAGTTCAAGGTCACCCCTGCACCTTCCTCTGATTCCGGGCTCATGCTGTCTAATCCTGGCCAGCACTAAGGTAACAGTCCTGCCTGACCCAGAGCCTCCCTTCTTCCCCAACACAGGTCCATGGGACTCTCCCTCTCCTGCATGATACAGCCTACATGACATGTCCTGGAGGGAGACGCATTAAAAACGTAGTGTCCTTTCCTACTAGCAGTAAAAACAAAGCATAAGCCAAGGATGTAATGCCATAATAGTTAACTGTTTCTCACAAACTTTCTCTGAGAAAGAGAAGAGGGTGTTAGTACTTTTAATTCCAAGCTTGTGGGAAATATTTCTATTGTAAATAGCATTGGTTATTAATTATATTCGATTTTCATACTTATAGTGTGGTATTTTAGAGGACTGTTTTCTCACTTTGTGGGTCATTGTACTACTTTGGAACCGGAGGGATCTCTGGAGACCTTCGGCCCTAACCCCTTTCTTTTATAGCTAGGGAAATCCAGAGATGGGGGGTGATTTGCTCAAGGTCACACAGCAATTTAGCGGCAGGGCCAAGCCTAGAACTAAGGACACCAAGGGCCAGGGCTGTTTCTGCTACCTCCTACTACCTGTCATTTTGTTGGTGGACCACCTTGCCTCTTGTTAAGCGGTAGGAGATGCTGCAACCTTCCCCAGAGAACCTCTTTCCCGCTATCTCCAAGAATATTAGAGCTTGGCCTGTGTCATCTTCAGTACACAGGGTGGGGCTCAGGGAGGTGAGAATGGAATGAACTGCACTGGGCCTCTGAGCCAGA
This sequence comes from Balaenoptera ricei, assembly GCF_028023285.1. Classification (NCBI taxonomy): domain Eukaryota; kingdom Metazoa; phylum Chordata; class Mammalia; order Artiodactyla; family Balaenopteridae; genus Balaenoptera; species Balaenoptera ricei. The sequence goes on along the minus strand of NC_082639.1, from coordinate 113,772,397 downwards.
CCTGGTCTTGCCTGCTGCAGCTGCTAGAGGTGGTCAGGGCCTGGGGAGGAGGGAAGCAAGGGAGGGGGAGCACAGGGCACAGTTGGTAGGTAAAGGCATCTCCTACCAGTTGTCCCCACAGCTGTCCCTGCCTTCAGCCCTGACACTGAGCTACTGAATCACTGGGGGTGGGACTGGGAGTAGGGACAATGGGCACGTCCCATCCCATGCAAGAGTAAGTCTCAGATTCCTGGAGGCCAGGGGATGTGCCGGCCGGCCGGCCGGGGGCATCAATCCGTGGGAAGGCAATCAGGGGCCCTGGCAGGAATTACTGTCTTTCTTGTTTCTCTTGGGCTCCTTACGTACTTACTGCTCAGCCCCCAGGGTTAGCTGTACCTTCTTCTTTCCGTTTGAATAAGAATGTGGACTTCAGGGTGGGGGTGGGGGAAGAGATGACACCAGGAGCTCCCTCAGGTGAGGACTGGGGCCCAGGTGTCCTCGAAGGCCTCCGTCCCTGTTATCCTTATGTATCTGCCAAAGGGCACAGCCTCCTGCAGATCCAGGTAGATAATTCCCATGACAAGTCCCAAGACAGTCTCAAGACAGGAATCACCAGCCTCCCTGAGCTCTGTCTCATGATCCATGGCCTGGCAGGGTCCTGGGTCTTTCCAGGCATGGGATGTGGCAAACGCTATTGATCAAGTCTTAACGGGCCCTGCAGGACAGCAGAACATTAAGACAACACTGGTCCCAGAGCAGAATCTCCAGACTGCAGGAGTGCACCTCAGTCATCCCAACCCGCCTTCCAGATCCTCCAGCCTGTCCCCTAAGCTAGAGAATTAAGGTTTAATGGTACGAGCACATAACTAAGAATCAGAAGGCCTGTGCTCAAGTCCTGACCTGTCACTCCCTTGCTGTGTGACATGGCACAAGCCTCTGCACCTCTCTGGCTTTTGCTTTTCTTATCCTGATGAGAGCTTGGATGAACCTGGGCCTGGCAGGTCCCTGCCTGTCCCAACCAGGGCCTCAAAAGGCGGGCAATTCAGGAAGTCGTCGAGCACCCAGGCCTTGTCTGCGGGGGAAGAGACGCTTCTGCTTTGTGGGGCTGGGATCTCCCCACTTCTGACTCAGCCTTCCTCCACCAGTTCCGCGTGGGAAGACACACACCCTGGCACCGTCCCGCAGCCCAAGCCCATAACTCTAGACTCAACTCTAGAACTACTTGTGCATACTGCCTGTCAGGAGTCCCGGTTCCAGACCACCACCAGAACAACCTTAGGAAGGAGGTAGAAAAGGGTCCCAGGATGCAGTGGGGAGCGGGGAGCAGAAGATGCAGACATTCAGGCCCCCATCCCTCCCTTTAAGACATCTGCTGTCTCCACCCTGTCTCTTGCTGTCTCTTGTAAAGCCACCAGGGTGGGAGAGAGAGGGGCAGCATCTGAGTCATCCACCCAGCTGTCCTGCTTGGGGTGGGGCCTAGTTCCAAGCCTGGACCCCAGGCAGGCCTTCCCTGATGCTTTTAACCTCCTCATTCTTCCCGCACTTAGGTGCCCAAATCCCTGGGGCTCCAGAATTGAGAGGATGTGTGTATGTGTTTGTGGGTGGGGGTAGTGTTTCTGCTTGCAGCCTGTAACCCAGCCTGATGAGAGGGTGCCCCAAACCCCTGGGTGTGGTCAAGGTACCCAGGCTGGGCCAGGGATCCCCCCAAGATCTTACAGACAGCTCTGCATCCCAACCCAAAGCCTGGCCCTGAACTCTGAGCTCTAACTAAACATTAAACCAGGCAACACCTTCTCTCTAGGCTTTAGTGGGAGGAGTTAGGACAATGCCTTTCTTCCTCTCCCAAATTCTTCATTCTACTCCGCACCTCACCCTGAGCACAGCAGACGCAAAAGGGAGCAACAAATCCTTGCTCCTCCCACTGAGGACATAGAACAGGACAGAAACCCCAATCTGAGCCCTCTTTGTCTCCACCCTGCCTCTCATCAGCCTAGGATCCAGGTGTGCAAACCCACCCCCCCTTTTCCTTTTCCGGAAGCCCAGCCTCCCCAGCCAGGATGAGTGGGGGAGAGGAGAGGCAGGTGGCTAAATATAACAAGTACACACACCACCCCCGGCCCTGCCCCACGTGTGTGCACACCCGCCTGGTGTCCCAGGCCCGGACAGCTGCACCAGGAGGCAGAGGAGACAGACTGGCGTGGCTGGGTTAGCGAGAGACCATAGACTCCACTTGTTCTGTTCCCTGATCAACGCCTTCCCCAGAAAAAGATCTGCTAACAATGCCCTTCACAGGGATCTGCAAGGTAGTAGTTTGGTAGTTGAGTGGACTAGTTTAGAACACTAATTCTCTGGGACTCCCCTAGCTTGCCTCCTGTCTGTCCTGCTAAGTTATGCATATCACTAGTGGACAATGACAGCAGTGATCCTTTTCAACAGAAATAAAGTCACCCTGAGTTCCCTGGTGGCCTAGTGGTTAGGATTCTGGGCTTTCACTGCCACGGCCGGGGTTCGATCCCTGGTCTGGCCGGGGAACTGAGATCCCCACAAGCCACAGCCAGAGTGGGGGGCGGCAGGCAAGTCACCCTGCCTCTCCACACAATTTCAATTTCCATCTAATCTTCACAAGGGGATGATCGATCTGCCACACCCACCGTGCCTGGGGCTAGGGGCTCACGAAAGGGTATAAAGAGCACAGAATACACAGAGGTCCTGAGAAGAGCATGAGTCTGGAGAAGATGATGCCAAGGGAAAGAAGGAAAGTCAAACCATACCCCCACCCGAGCCAGGGATCTCCAAGCACCTTTAGTGCTCTTTGGCTGAGGTCTTCATAGAAAACAAATTCTTGGGGAGCTGAAGAGGGCCTAAACTTCCCAGCTCCAAAGGCCTTTTTAGAAAAGAGGGAGGAGCCAAGTAGGGTGCGGTAGAGTGGGGCAGGGATGGGTAAGGTAGGAGTGGCCTGAAGCTTCCAACGGCTAGATTTCAAAAATGTCACTGTATTCTGGTAGTTGAACAAGGCAAAGAACAACAACAACAACAAAAAGTCAGCGGCTGAGAGGACGGGCCAGAGCAAAGGCTGCTCAGCTTGGCTGGGAAAATGAAAGCGGCTCACCCCAAGGAGGGAGGCAGGGAGCAACAAGCCCCCAACCCTCGAAGACTCCAGGCAGAGGGTGAGGGTGAGATGGGGGGAGGTGGGGAATGGGGGAGGCAGACCTGGGCATAGCACAACTTCCTGAGCTGGGAGCCTCTGCCCTCTGTCTCCCTCCCTCCCTTGCATTCCTGGGCCAAGCAGGCCAAGGGCTGTGAGAGCTGTGGGGAAGCCGCTCTCCTGGAGCTCTTTGGTGGGCCTGTCAGAGTCCAGGGAAGGTCCCAGACAGGTAGGGAGTGAAGGAGAGCTTCCCAACTCTTAGAGAGAACCCAGGTAAGGGTCGTGCCGAGGGGGCCATCGACATGCCCCTGCAGGGGAAAAAGGGGGTCACCCTGCTTTGGTGACCTCTCTCCAGCACCACTGGACATCTGCCAGCTTGGGAACTCTGTCTTAGTGGGTATCATGTGCTCACAGCCAGGCTGGGCAAAGTTGGCACAGTGCCAAGCCTGCCAAGAAAGTTCTAACAGGACCCTTTCACCCACTCCAAAGTGTCCTGGGTGTCCAGATTTCTTAGACCTGGCAGGGCCAGTTCCGCTTTGCCCAAGACTCTCCCCCAGGCCCCAAATGACTGGCAAATCCCACCCTGACAGAATGTGGACCTGCCACCAGCTCCTACTTGGCCCTGCTGCCTGCGCCGTTACCTTATATATCCTACCCTCTCCCAGAGACCCCTCCCTTCTCTGTCCTGTCTTGACAATTTCCCTTGGCACTGCCAGTCACCCGCTGGGGGCGGTTCCGGTGAGGGAGGAGACTATAACGCAAAGTTATCAGCCGCCTGGAGCTCGGCAAGGGCGACAGTCCGCCCGCCCTCTCTGCGCCTCTCCCGGCCCCACGCCGCCACCTGGGCGCACTCACCGTGCCTTGAGCTCCTTGAACTCCTCGCGCACTTTGCTCAGCTCCAGCTGCAGGCGGGCGCGCTCCTTGGCCACCGAGTCGAGGGTCTTGCGGGCATCCCCGAGCTCTGCCTCGTAGGCGGCCTTGATGCCTGACACTTCGCGGCTGACCACCTCCTCAGACTCGGTGATGCGAAGGCGCAGACCTGCGTTCTCCGTCTCCAGCGAGCGCACACGGTCGATGTAGACCGCCAAGCGGTCATTGAGCTCCTGCAGGTCCTCTTTCTCCTGCAGCCGGGTGATGCGGGTGGGCGACAGCGGGGTGGAGCCGGCCTGCGCCCCACTGCGGGTGGCGCGCCGCTGGGACGGGGTCTCCATGGCCGGCAGGGTGGCAACGCTGCCCGCAGGGCAGAGGTCCCGGGAAGGGCAAGGGGCTCGGGCCGAAGGACAGAGACTGCTCGGGGTGGGAGCGCGCCGGCCGGCTGGCTGGCTCTCGTCTGGCTCCTGGCAGGCGTGGGGATCTGGGCCGGGCGCTGTCCGACCTCGGGATCTGGGTTGGCCGGTATGGATGCGGCGCTCCCGCGATCACTCTGAGTCACCGGCGCCCGGGCAAAGGCTCTAATAGGTCTAGGGAATGGGAGGAGGGGCCACTGCTCTTAAAGGGGCCGTCGCATACCCACGGGGGGTTGGGGGGGGCGGGAGGGGTGAGGAGGGGAGAGGACCACCCGGCGGTGGTGGCGGAGTAGGGCTCCACCCTCTCTCGCGCACCCCCGCGTGCCCGAGGCTTAGCTGAAGCTCGCGTCTAGGTCCCTATCTGCTCAGCGCTCCAAGCTGCAAGCTTGCCCCCACTGCCTCAGGCCTTCGGGGGTAGAGGGCACAGCCAAGGGGTGAGGGTGGGTGGGCAAAGGGCGGGGGAGAGAGGGAAAGTGGGTGTAAAGCAAGGGAGGGTGCCAGGCAGGCAGATCCAGGAAAGTAGGGGGAGGGCTAAGGCTGGTGACCATCAGGGTGACTCACTCTTCTTCCACCACTGGCTCCCCCTTTCCTCCCCATAGTGATAGTGAGTCACCCCTACCCCGCGCCCCCCCCCCCACATGTGGGCAGTCCATTCAAAGCTGCATCTCAGGATGCCAGGGTGGGGTGGGGAAGAATGCCTGGGTTCCCTGGGGTGGTTGGAGGGAGGGCTGCAGCAAAGTTCTGGATCCTGAGTTCCTTTTACACCCTCAAACTTGGGGTGGGGACCAGGAGTTTGGAGTCGCTCTTTTCCTATCTTCTGCCCCAATTTAATCTGCCTTCAAAACCAACCATTGGGTCTTAGACCCAAGGAACAAGCCACAGGCCCCAGAGAAGGCCAAGAATTGGACCCAGGCACTGCCCATCTCCTGCCCCTTTCCTTTGGATTCAAGCAATTGGAAAAAGAGCCTGCCTTGGGTTCCTCCCCCTTCAGTCCCTTTCTACTCCTCACCCCACCCCACCAACTCCAGGACTGTACTTATTTTTTTTTCCAGGACTGTACTTATTTTAATGGATAATTTAAAACAGATACCAGAGCTGTGCATGCATTCATCACATTGCCAGGACACCAGGTCCCAGATTTTTGTGGTTCCCAGAGGGGCCTGAAAGGGGGAGCAGGGCTGGGGGCTGGACAGCCAATGTTGGGTCTCTATCCCGGTTTCAGCCAGAGAAGGGGTGGTGGGAGGTAGGGACAGCAAAGACTCCCACAACCTTGCTGGCTGCAGGGCCAGCACTGCACTTATCTCTACATTCCTCTCTGGCCAGGTCTGCTTTGCCACTGGCTCTGGGGAGGGGCCAGGCCTTCTCACAAAACAGGATCACCCAAGTCCCCAGGCTTCCCCACCCCAGGCTCTGGAGCTTCCATCCTCAGGACTCACCAAAGACCCCTTTAATCAGCCTTCTACTCCCCTCCCCTTATCCTGGCCCTGGCCCCACCAACCATCTCATCCTAAGAGGTGGCAGTGGCTGAGGCTCCAGAACCCATGTGCTTTCCTGCCCTGCCCCTGTGGCCTCCACAGCTTATTCTCTGATGAGCAACTGGGGAAATTAAATTATGTTGCTGACTCCTACAGCTCCAGGATATCAGGATACGCAAGAGAAGCAGAGCTGGACAGGTCCTCTGTTCTGGGTTCTGGAGCTGGCTTCAGAGGGACAAGGGGCTGGAGTGGGATTAAGGCAGGGACTCTTGAGTATTCAGGGAGAGGAACCGGGAAGGGGATGCTTAGGTTCCCATCTCTAGGGGGGTGACTGGCAGTGTGGTGAGTATCCAGGATGCACCCAGTTGAGGGACTCAGGATATGGCTTCCCCTCCTTGCAGCCGTCTCCCCCAGGGCATGGCACTCACCTTCAGCTTCCCAGACAAAACAAAAAGCCTTGTTCTGTTTCTCCCTCTTGTGCTCTCCAAACCAAAAGCAGAGGCGGGGTGGGTGTGCCAATGAAACATGCGGGACACCGGCTGTTCCCACTGCCTTAGCCCCCACGCCACTGAGCGTCCCCCCGCCCCCCCTCACCCCCGCCCCCAGTCCCTGCCTGGCCTGGCTTCCCCTCCTGGCTGGGGAAGCAAAACCACACTTAACCCTTCCTAGCCCAGACCTCCCCATCTTTGGAGAAAAGAGGCAGGAGAAAGAAGGGGGGGAACTCACCCTAAATTTCACTCTAGGTCCTTTCCAAAGGGTCCCCCCACCTTACCACCACCACAATGGCCTCAATCCTAAACGTGAACTTCAAAGGGACTTTATCTTGAATATTCAATCCTAACTCTGAATCCCAAATGTCATCATCTGCTCTCTTGCTGCCAGGTGTAGATCACCAGTCCCAGAAGAAGCAGGAGAAAGCAGGGAAGGCCAGGTCCAGAGGAGCGGAGCCTGCTGGGGGTGAGGAATGGGGGGAGTTGTGACTGGGTGGAGACCAGGTTCCAATCTTATCTCTCACTTGCTATGTGATGACAGGTCTGCTACTGAATTCTCTGGGCCTCGGTTCCCTCATCTGTAACATGGGTAGTGTGGCTATCAAAGACATGGGGGCTGAGCTACTATGTTTGCTCTCAAGGGAGTTGCCCACTGGTAGGGGAAACAGAGGGCAAGGCAAAACCAAGCACAAGTGGTTAAAGAGCAGCATAGAACCCTTAACTGGATAATGAATTCCAAATGGATCCCAGAAGCTGGGAGCTGGAACATTAATAAGTGATATCAGAATATAGTTGAGTCCAAGGGGTGGTTTGGGCAGTGGAGGGGCACTTGTCTTGAAGACCAATGACCTTGGAGGGGGAACCCCCTCTGTTCCCATAGCATCCTGGGTCTTCCTCTGACCCTGCCTCCCAAAAGTGCTGTGAGGGACAGGAGGGACCAAATCCTGGCCATCTGTGTCCCTAATATTTGGCCCAGAGCCTGGCATACAGGAGGTGTTCAGTGTTTCTTAAATGAACAAATGCATCTGGTCCTGCCACTTTTTCAGGTGACTGACTTTGGGCAAGTTATTTCTTTTCTTTCAGCCTCAGTTTCCCCATTGCAGCATGGGGATGCTGCAATGATTAAGTAACATGCATTTAAAGGGAGGCTTCTTGGAGGAGGTAGATTTCGGGCTTTACAGAAGTGCCTTATCCATAGATAGTGAATTCACTCATCCAACAAATATTTATTGAACACCTACTGTGTGCCAGGCACTGAGCTAGACACTGGGAGACAGCAGTGAATAAAACAGACAAAACTCCCTACCCTCATGAGGTTGACATCCTAGTGGAGGGAGATGGTCCATAAATAAAAGACAAAATTATAGTTTGTTAGAAGGTGGTTAAGTGCTATGAAAATAAAATATAAAGTGGGATAATGCTCAACAAACTGGGTAACTTACACTTTGACGCACTTTATAGTTGCATGTTTTCACATACATTCTCAATTTCGTTCCACAAAACCAACTTATGGGCTGCAGATTATTTCCCTGTTTCACAGCTGAGGCTGACTTTCCCAAAACTAAACAGTAACAGGCCGAGCTCAGAACTTGGATGAGGCAGCCAGGTCCAGGACTTCACTATCTTATGCCACTTTGTCGGGGACGTGTGGGAGGAGTAGGGGTGGACTGGTGCAGGGAGGAAGTCTGTGTAGAGGTGCTGAAGCGGGAAAGAGCTGAGGAGGGTGCACAGCTGAGCTGAGCAGGGAGACACTAGAGGTGAGGCAGGAAAGTGTGGGAGGAAAGGCAGGACCAGGACCAGAGAAGGGGGAGATGGGAGGCAGCCGCCTGGTTCAGGGATGGGGCCTGCGAGAGAGGATTCTTGCTGCTTGATAAGCCTGGGGTCAAGAAGGAGAGAAGGGGACTTCCCTGGAGGTACAGTGGTTAAGACTCCACACTTCCAATGCAGGTGGCCCAGGTTCGATCCCTAATCAAGGAACTAGGTCCTGCATGCCGCAACTACAAGAGCCCGCATGCCGCAACTAAAGATCCTCCACGCAGCAACGAAGATCCCACGTGCCGCAACTAAGACCCAGCACAGCCAAATAAATAAATAAATTTTTTTTTAAAAAAAGTCTTCAGACAGTGCCGATGTCCCCTGTGGGGGAAAATCACCTCCAGTTGAGAACCACTTATCTAAGTTCATATGGTAAGTAGCAGAACTGGGATTGTAATACAGGTGGACCTGACTCTGAAAGCCAAGCACTTACCCACCCGGTTATAATCCTGGACAGGTAGGAGTGAGAGAGAGGAGGATTCGAATGGGTCCTAGGCCACTGGGGAGACAGTTATACTCCCCCATAGGGGTGGGAAGAGGTAACTCTTTGGAGGAGGGTCTAGGGAGTGGGGGCTAATTTGGAGAGTCAAGGCCATGGTTTGAGGATCCCTTTATAGTGAGTTCTTGAGGGAGGGTCCCTGTCTTATTCATTCTTTGATCACAGGGTCTACTACTAAACACCTGTTGAACTGCTGAGTCACTTGTGCACAGGTGATTATTATAACCTTGAGAGTGGAGGGACTTGCCTGTTCTTTAAGTGGCTGCCATGTACCATGCACTGGGCTAGGGGCTGTGTGTGGGTGATCCCACTTAATCTTCACCTTAGCCTTATGAGGGAGGTATTATTATCTGCATTTTATCAATATATACCAAAACCCCAAAACTCCGAGAGGTTGACTATGACCTAAGGTAGCCCAGCTGACTAGATTGCCTTCTTCCTACCCAGACTCAGCTAGATGGAATGATGCAGGCTCAGGGCAATTAGCTTAGCTTAGTTCAGCCAGGAAGGCCCTTAGAAGGAGCGTGTGTTTGACAGCCGTTTGGAAAGACAGAGAACCCCTCATTCGAATGAAATCTCACCCAAAAAGCCCAAGATACTAAATGACAGAGGCAGAGCCTCTCTAATAGGGAGATTTGGGGACCCCTGCCTGGTGATCCCTTGCGCCTCTCCCAAGAGGCCCCCAGGGCTCTGGGGAATAAGCCCTTCTCTTTACAAGTGGCTTCTAAGGCCAGAGGAGGAAAGATTTGCCCAAGGTCACTCAGAACCCCCGAAATAGCACTCTGACCCCATCGCATGCTACCACAGGAGACAGGACAGCACCCTGGACCTATGTGAGGGGCTAATCCACCTCAAGAGACCGGCATTAATGTCACTGTGACGTAGGGGTGCTGGCTGCTAAGCCAGAGCGCGGTTCTTTTCCTTCAGGGCTCCAGCCTGGCCAGAAGGGGCTGCTGGATAATGGACAGAGAACTAACCCTTTACACCTCATACCTGGCTGGGCACGTCTCCCAGGTGTGATCCTTTCACAATTAAGATTACTACCGTAACCCTTGCCAACCTCTTAGAGATGCAAAAAGCAAACACCATTACCCCCATCATACAGATGAGGAGATTGAGGCTTGGGCAGGTTAACTGATTTGCTCAAGGCCACACAGCCGACAAGTGTCAGAAGCAGGCCCCAAACCCCAGGTGTCTGCCTCCAGGTTGACTACATCCCACCTCTCTTCAGCCCAGGCCCCGAGGAGACCAATCCAACAGCAAAACCCGGAGAGTCTGCCGGGGAGGTCCTGCCCAACATTCCAAACCCCATCCCCCTCCCTACTGGGCCACGAGAGCCGCCCCACCTGTGAGCCTCAGGTTTCCAGAACTGTCACAATACACACCACAATACACAATACTGCCACAGTACACACCAGACTAGGGCGCAAAGAGGAATTCGGCAGTGACATCTTCCTCTCTCCTTCCTCTCCATCCCCCAGCTATGGCCCCTCCCCACCTGGTGAGGGCGGGGGAGGGGAGGTAGGAGTGGGAAGGGGCGGGGCACCGGAGACTTGGGTGGAGCCATGTGGAGCGGCAGATCAGTTGGGGCTGTAGTGTGACTCGGGCTCCGACTAGGTTGTTCCTCCCTCCAGCCCCCGCCCCGGGCCGTCGGCGGGCAGTGCTGACGGCTAGTGCTGACGCAGGCGCCTGCGTGTGGGCGGCTGCCTGTGAGTCTGTGTGTCTCTGTGTGTGTGGTTGCTGGGGCCTCCCGGCTCTCTTAAATGGAGGTTTCCTCTCCCTGTTGCCAAGGAAACAAACAGAAGCTCCACAGCTCCAGGACTGGGGCTGGAGAAAAGGGTCCCCAAGCCCTACACACCCGTACACTTGCAGAAAGTGAGGTAGAAGAGGATCCCCTGTCCCCCTCCCCTCATCCACGTGAGGACCAAACGTTACCAAATGTGGGGCCTGAAACTGGAGTGGCCACCTGTCCTGTCTGCAGAGCACTGAGGAGTTTCCTAAGACAAGGGACAAGGGACTTGCGGTGCTCAAACCGGGACAATTCCTGGCAAACCGGACAATCGGTCTCCCTAAGTGTTCATCCAATTTTTGTGGGGAGGCTTTATTTCTAAAATATGAGAATATCTTTTACAGATTTTACACAGAAATATGACCACGTGCAAACATGGGCAGACTTCTCTGAGGGTCCTGGAAAGGCCCGTGCAACTGAGGGTCCCTGAGCTTCACCTTTGTTACCTTCACCATAAATCCCCCTGAGGCTCCAGCCCCTGCCGCTCCTAAGCTCCTCAGGGCCCGCTTTGAAGACTACCCACCCCACCCCCAGCACTCACACCAGTGGGGTCAACTGGGAAAGTGAACTCTCAAAAGGAGAATGGTGGTTAATCTGCAGGAGATTTCCTGATGGGTGGATGGAGCAAAGGGCACTTTCTGGAGAAGTGGCTGGGACTGCCAGGTGGGGCAGGTGGATGGGCAGCATCTCTGCCAAGATCAGGAGCTCCTGGAGGGAGGCCCATGGGATGGGGAGGGACTGCCTTGGGCCAGTGCTTCATCATTCATTGCCTAGAAGCCAGAACTTCAGAGCTGGGAGGAGTTAGGACATCATGCAGACCAACCCCCCTCATTTCTAGACCTGCCTTGGTCCAACTTCCCAGATTCCCCCATCCCACTATCCCTAAGCCGCCCACAGGTCTGCCCCAGAGTAGCACCCCATTTGCCCTCTTTGTCCAGTAAATCCAAAGCTCACAGGGCACCCTGAGAGCCCACTTCACTTTGGCCATCGACCCCTGAGGGGCTCTTCATCACAGTGATAGGTGATGGGGAAACCACGGGAGCAGGGGTGGGCAGCAGGGGACTGGCTGGGAGGGACAGGATGCACGGGCTGAGGCTGGTGCGCTCTCAGGCTGCCCAGGGAGGGGCCAAGAGGGCATCTGTTTCCTCTTGGCCAGGATTCCCTCCATGCCACCCCCAGATGAGATGAAAATGGTGCTGGCTTCCTGAAGCGGAGCTGCCTGGCCTGGGAATGGAGGACGGACGGGGTGTCCATCAAAACATCCCACATCCCCTCTCCTCCCTCTGCCTGGAGCTTTGGGGAGCTCAGACAAGGTTTAGGGGTGGGGGCATATTTTTTGTTAGAGCAGAGGAGGTTAGGTCCTGGGGCTCAGTGAACACCAGCGATGTACCAGATGCGATAGCCAGGCTGGACTGCAAGTGGGGTGTGGTGGGGTAGAGGCAAGGGACTTGTCTGGCTCAGAGGTGGGGCCTCACTTTAGTGGACCAGAGGTGGAGGATGGACCAGAGAGACCTGAGCACAGAGGGTAAGTGGGGATGGGGGAGAGATAAGAGTGGGCAGAGGAAGAAGGTTGGGGAAGAAGTCTACCATGAGGGAGGAAGAACTGAGCTTTGAGGTAAGTGTGGGAGAGATCACATCTGGAGTCCAGGTCAGGGGGCCCAGGAGGAGTGGAGAGCTGGGCAGAGGGGAGGCCCAGGAACTGAGGAGAGGGGCAGCTGCCCAGGCTGACGCCAGCTCTCCAGCCCCAGATCCTGGTGGGGCAAATATTTACCCAGCAACAGTTGCTAAGCAGGGAGGAAGGAGGAGGGAAGCCAGTAGCTAGAGGGCCTTCCAGGCTCCTCCCATCCCTCACAAAAGACAACTTAGAGAGGGTGAGCCATACCGTTCCCCTCAGCCCTCCACCCACTCCACGCAGGCTCGGCTATATCCCTCCATGCACACATATCTTGGAGTCACCTCTACCAATGTCCCCCCCGCCCCAGCCCCACGCTGGTAACAGGACAGAGGGCTGGGCTAGAGGCAACTTAATCCCTGGGCTGCCCGGCCTTCCCCTTCCCCTAGGACAGCTCTGGGGGCTCAAACCTTGCAAAATTCCCCTTCCCAATCTGCTGTTCAGTGGGGGCTGGAGAGGGAGGTGGTCCAAGCAGTCAGGATACAGTGAGGGAGGGGATGCGGAAGGATGGAGTCAAGATGTCCAGGGGGTGGAGGCTGGAAGAGAGGATGAGGAGGCTGAAAGGAGGGGAAGGAGTGACTCCCTTAGAGGCTGTGAAAGGGCAGGCAAGGAGGGCTGCTGGATCCAGAGAAGAGAGGTTCTCAGGGGTCCTTCCTGATCTGGCGCCTGGGCAGAGGAGGGGGAGGGACAAAGGAGGGGAGGGTGTGTTCAAATGGAGCCAGATGTGGCCCATGTGATGTGGGCTGTCGCTGGCATGGGCACAGTGGGGGCAGGACATACAACTGCCGCCAGGAAGTATTAGTCAGAAGCTGGGAGGGGCAGGGGAGAGGGACAGCTAGGCCAGGACCCCTGAAGCAGCAGATGGGAGCTTTGGGGGAGGGTAAAAGGGCTCCGGGCCTGCAAGAAGGGATTGAGGTGACCTCCCCACCACCCTTAAGGTTCCCATTCATTTCCCTGGCTGAGCCTCGGTTTCCATATGCAAAATGGACATCCTGACACCTCTTCCCAAGGCAGAAGATGTGCCCAGGGCCCAGCTCAGGGCCCAGCACACAAGAGGGGTTCTCTTCTTTACCCACCTCCTCAGTGTGAGGTCTTTGCTCTGCAGGGCTTCTCCCTGGGGGTCAGTGGGTTCTCACCCTCGGCCACAGGCCCTTTGGAAATCGGGGTGCAGAAATGGGAGGGAAGGACACAAAGAGGAAGCTGCCACAGCAGAGAAGAGGTTCTTGGAGCCCAGGCTCCCTGGTGCTGATGGAGGTTCTTGAGGGCTGAAGGGTTGGCCAGAGTGGCTGCAGGCCCCATGGGTCCACCCTGAAATGGAGGTAGATGGAGGGCCATCACTGTGAAACGACCACAGAGGCGAGACTGAAGCTCCACACCAGGAGGGACTTCCCCGAGCCCGTCCACAGCATGAGCTGGCCCAGAGGGAGAAGTGGTTGAGATCCCAGGAAACAAAGCCGACCTGAAGGGTGGGCCAGGGCACAGCCCTATAGAAACAGACCGAGGGACCCTTGGAGAGCCAGGTCCAAGCCGGCAACCGAAAGAGTGTTGCTTTCCAAACTCCCATTGGAAAGTTTGAAAAATACACACGGAAACATGACTCACTGCCCCCTCCCCATGGCCCCCCTTTCCTGGTTTCTGTGATTTTTCTCCCAAGAGTTAATTCAAATCACATTCTACAGAAACCACGCTTAATGAGGGAGGGCAAAGAGCATGCTGAAGAAGGCAGAGAGGCGCCGCAGGAGGGGTCTAGAAATGGAGATGAGCGGGGGCCTGGGTGCGGTGATCCATCCACTGGGAACACCTCGGGCCAGGGAGAATTCAGCTTCCAAACACTTAGATGCTCAAGTGAATGGAGGAAGGAGAATTCATTCACACAACCACTGCCGAAACTGCAGTGTGGCCGCTGCACCCTGCTGCCCTGTGTAGCCCAAGCCCAGAGAGCTTGCCTTCTGGCCTCCTCCTCGGAATCTGTTCCCAGGGCCACAGCAGAGGCCAGAGGCCCAGGGAGGTGGGATAGGAAGTGGAGCTCCCTGAACTCACTGCCTCCACTGCTCTTTCCCCAAAACGTGTGTCCTGGAGCTGGCACATGGGCACCTCTCTCCCTTTGGGCTGGAGAGGATCCAGGCAGGCCTGGCCCAACACGGTGTCTCTGGGCCAGGAAGTCCCAGCCTGTCCAGGAGAGGCCAGCGAAAGGGGAGCCTGGCACTGGGCCATAGGTGAGGGGCCCTTCCAGTCCAGAGAGTTCTTGGAAGAGGCCTCCAAGGATTCCCAGGTCAGGGGTGATTCCCGAGCTTCCACACTTGCCACCCCTCCTTGGATGTCCCAGATGGAGTTCTTCATGTCTCCCCAACACCACCCCAGCCCCACTCTGTTCCTCCTTCCACAGCCTCACCCCCTCTGTCTCCCCTGGCCAGTGACCCCCCACATTCTGTGGACCCAGAATCTCTCTCCATTCTGCCTCCAGCTCCGTGGTTCTTTTTGTTTTGTTTTGTTTTGTTTTTTGGCCACAACACACAGCCTGTGGGATTTAGCTCCCCGACCGGGGATCGAACCCAGGCCCTCGGCAGTGACAGCATGGAGTCCTAACCACTGGACCGCAAGGGAACTCCCCAGCTCCGTGGCTCTGATTACCAACAGCCCTCGCCTGAGTAACTGCAGGAGCCTCCCGGCCAGTCTTCCTGCTTCCACCTTTGTCTCTGCTCTGATCCTTTCTCTTCCCTAAACCGCAGCCATCTTTCCAAAATGTAAACCTCAGCATGTTTCCACAAGACTTCAAACTAACAGCACTTCCCAAACTGTATTTGGGATAAAGTCCAAATTCCTTGAGCTGGCCTGTAAAGCCCTCCGTGGCCCAGGCTCTGCTTGTTATCTCCAGCCTCACTGCTTGCCCTCTAGATTCCAGCAATCCGGATCTCTCTCGTTTCTTCTAAGCTAACCTTCCTGGACTTGGCACATGCTTTGCCCTCTGACCAACTCCTCCTCACCCTCCCGGCTCAGCTAAAAAGTGCCACTAAGTCTGGGTTAGGTGCCCCGCTAAGCCCTCAACATCTCCTGTCACACGAAATTGACACTGTCTGTGTTCACCTCTGTCTTCCCACATTAGGGGAACTCCTTGAGGGTAGAGGCTGGGTGGGTCTGGGCCTCCCCTGTATTACCAGCACCCAGCACAGTGCCTGGGACAGAGAAGTTTCTCTGTTCACATGTGAGCTGAGCATCTCAACAGACCCCCCCTCCTGAACCAGCACTCCCAAAGCTCAACTCCTCCCTCTAATTTGTCCACACACCCCGCTCTTCAGCACCTAATTCTAGCCCTGCCTTCCTCCCACGTGCCCCTCACTGCCTCCCTGTATCGGAGCTCTACGTGTGCTCGCTCTGCAACCAGGCCTCTCTCCACACCCAGCCCAGGGCATAGTCCCAATACCAGTAGTAACAACGGCTACTGTTTACAGAGCGGTTGCTATGTGACAGGGCCTGTTCTAGGTTCTTTCCATTCATTGGCTCATTTGATACCCAGCAGGAGCTAAAAAAAGAGACTGGCCCAAGAACCTGACTTGTCTGATGGTTCAGGACCAATCTCTCCAGGAGCTTATAACTCTGTCATCACAGTGTGTAAAGGAGATGGGTTATATACTAGGCTGTCAATAAATGTCTACTGAGGGAAGGAACAATATAATTGCCTACATTTACAGCAGGTCCTATCACTCTTGAAACATTACCTCTGGACAGCCCTGGGAACTGAGCTGGGCAAGGTCATTATTCTCATTTTATAGAAGGGGACTTGGTCCAAATGAGTGGGGAGAGACCGGCTTCTGGCCACACAGGTGGCTCTCAACCAAATGGCAGAACCTCCAGGGCCATGCAGGGAGTCCTGTGTGGCACAGGACAGGGAGCCACTGTCCACGACGGGGGTGAGGGTGGGGTGGGATCTATTCGAGGGTTTTCAGGGGTCATGGCTGGGGGGAACCCTGTGGTCTCAACCCTCACTGGGCATCAAAATCGCTTGGGGGAGGGGGCTTTCAAAACTGCCAGCATCCAAAGTTGGGGTATTTTGATGCAATAATTCATCTAGGGTGGGACCCTGGCATTTTTCAGTAAACACTACTTCAGTCTGTCATTTAACAGATGGAGAAGCTGAGGTTTGGAGTAGGGATTATAATAACGGCTAACACTGAGTGCTGACGATGCCAGGCACTGTTCTAAATAGAGCAGGTGCATTATTCACCCGATCCTCACCATGACCCTGCGTGGGAAGGACTGTTATTATCAGCTCCATTTTACGGGTGAGAAAACACAGCACAGTGGGTCCAGGGTCACACAACCAATCAGTGGTGGAGCTGGGATTCAAACCCCAGAGACCTGGCTTGGAAGAGCACACTCTCAACCCCAAAGTTGCAAAGGAGCCAGTGGCGGAACCAGGCCCAGCCAGATGCTATCTCCTCTAGACACAAGTCAGAAAGCCGGTGAGAGTGGGTAAACCAAGGTCAGAGAAGCCACAGTCCAGGTGGGAGGCCTGAAAGCTCCCAGCCCCTCCCTCACAGGGGCAGAAGGGGCTGGGTGGTAAGGGCCTGGGCAGTAAGGCAACTTCCCCATGGGACCACACTTCCACCTGCCTGACGCCCTCCCCTCCTGAAGGGGAGCCCTGACCAGCCCCAGCTGAGCCATCACTCTCCCTGTGCTAATTGATGGAGCCTCCTAATTGCTGATCACAAGCAGGCAATTAAGTCCAATTAGGGAGCGAGAGCTAATTAGTCCTCAGCTTCCCACAGCCTCTGGGCACCCCCAGGGTCTGCAGGAACCTGCTGCCCACCTCCCCCTGCCCCCAGGGAGGAGAATTGCTGCTTGTAGTGAGCATGTGAAAAGTTCACGTGGCTTTCTTACTCTCCTAAGGATCAAGGGTCAAGCACCTCAGCTTATCATCTACCTCTGCACTCCGGGGCAACTCTGTCTCCAGTCCCACTATACATGACTTGCCTTCCCTGACAACCAAGAACATTCATGTCACCCCATAATTCATAAGAGCTTGCCCACCATCCCATCCATCATCCCTAAAACCCTGGAGGTAGGGTACTCCACATTATCACTGGGGCTCAGAGAGGGTAAGTGATTTGCCAAAGATCACGCAGTCCACTTTGACCAAAGATCCTCTACCCCCTGACATACATATGTGATAAGTCTTTCTGATGATCCCCCCACTATCATTCCTGTTGTAACATGGTAGACAGGTGGGGCATGAGTTGTGTACCTTCTTTCCACGGGCTATATACTATGTTAGGTTTTCCCATTTAATCTGCTGTCCTCCCTCTGTTCCTCTGCCTGACTCCGATCTAAGAACCCAGTGCCAAATTCAAGAAGGTTCTTTCTGGGATCACAGAACTTAGAAGACAGAGGATCTAGTTCTCTCTTCCATTAATTTGCTCTGTGACCTTGGAGAAATTTCTTCCTTTCTATGGGTCTCGGTTTCCTCATCTGCAAAACAAGTGGACTGGACTGGAAGATTTCCAAGGCAGTTCCAACCTCCATCCCTTCTGCTGCAGAGGAAGAGATGGTGAAGAGCTACAGTTCCTTCTTGCATGTCATTAGGGGATGAGACAGGGATACCCCCTTTCATACTGAAATTGTGGGGGCCCCACGACTAAACAAGAATGAAACTGTCCTGACAATGACTGGAGGATGCTGGGAATTCCCAGGCTCTAGTAGGGGCTGGGAGTGGAGAGTAGGGGGTCAAACATGATGACCTCTCTCTCTCTCTCTCTCTCTCTCTCTCTCTCTCTCACTCACACACACACACACACACACACACACACACACACACACACACACTACTGCCCCAAGGACCAGGATACAGGAAAATTGGTAGGGGAAATTGCATGGCCAGAATTATGACCTGCTTCCTTGGGCTTGGAGGACAGTGAGAGGCAGGCTGGATGCACAGTTTCTGGCCCACCTCAGGCTGTACATTTTGCCAAGCTCCCTCCCTGTCAGGGTTGGATTCACACAGGGCAGAGCAGGCAGGGAGGGTGGGGGAGATGGAGGGGCCCCTTCCTGTCTCCTCCTGGGTCTTAGCCACACTCTAACTTCCATGCCCCTGTTCTTCTTTTTCTGCTTTCTGGGTCTTCACAGGATGGTTAGAGTCAGACTAGCCTGGGTTCCAATCCTGGCTCTACCACTCATGTCCTACTTGTGTCACCCTTGGCCAGCCTGACAATTTCCTCTTCTGTAAAATGGGGTAACACTAATTCCAGAGGGCCGTTGTGAGCAATAAGTGAAATGTGCATGTACGGTGAGGAGCACAGGGCCTGCCTCTTGTCAGGGCTCAGCTCCCCTCGCAGCACCTGAAAGAGCACAGGTTCGGGAGCTGTGGTTGGGAGAACGTGTGCTGAGCACCAAGAAGGAACCACAGGGCATCCGGTCCCCAGCATCCAGTCCCTCTGCAGCTTTCCCGTTCCTGCGGAGAATCACTGTTCACAGGCCCTGGGGTCCCAGGAGTCCCCAGCTTGCCACAAACACTACCATTGTCATAGAAACCGGACCTCCTCTTCCTCTCTCACTGATTGATTTCACCACATTGTCCCCCACACTGTGTCTGGTTCCTAGATCTCAGCTTTTGATTCACTGATTGAACCGTTTCTCATTTCATGTCCCCAGGATACCATCAACCTTGTCCCCACTTCAGGATCTGTGCCCACAGTCCCTCAGCAGGGCCCTCTTCCCCAGCGGCCTCCACTCCCTTCCCTGCCAAGTTAGTCTGGGCACCTCCTGGAAAAACGTCTGCCCATGAGGTATGAGTGAACTTCAGCCCCGGCTGCCCCCGCAGGCCTCAGGACCTCACCTTTCCTGCCCATTTCAAACTCCGTTAGCGTGGGGTTGTAAAAGCAGCGAGGGCAAGGGAGGTGGCCACGGACAGAGACTGACGGGCGCTGGCGCCACCTGCTGGCCCGGGGGTACCAGCCCCACCTCCTCCTTAAGGGTGGGCGTGTCCAGGCTAGTCCTGAGTGGCAGAAGGCCCTGGCTGTGTCCTGCCAGGGGAGACAGTCATCCACATCATTCGTTCATTCATTCATTCACAGATATTTACCATCTGTGTGCCCCAAATAGCTCTTGTCCTAGCGGAACAAGCAATTAAACTGTCATGAGTGCCTCAAAAGGCGCAGCTAGGGATGCGAGGGTTGGCAGGGGCAGAGAACCAGGCACCTAACCCAGGCTGCGGTTCCCCGAGTAAAGGGTGACCAAGCTAAGTCCTGAATAATAATCACCAACATTTATTAAGCACTTTCTGTGTACTAGACGCTATGTCAGTACTTTACATGCCTCTTGCCACTAATCACATAACAATCCCATGAAGTAATTGCTTATCTTCATTTTATAGATGGGGAAAACAAATTCAGAGACATTAAGTAATTTGCATAGAGCTCACCGGTAATAGGCCACCTGCCCACCTGTAGCCCAGGTGCGGAGGACACTACGGGCTCCCGCTTGAATAGCTGGGCAGAAAGGGAGAAGAAAGTGTGTTCCAGGTGGAGGAAACTACAGGCCTGGAAATCACTGGCCCTGTGGAAACAGGAGGAGAGACGGGCAAAGGAGACCGAAAAGGAGCACCCAGGGAGGGAGGAGAAAAGCCGGGGAGGAAATAAAGGGTATAGAGAAGGAAGGAGGGGCCAGCAGGTTCAGAGGTCAGAGGTCCAGCAAGATAAAAACTGAGACTGGACTCAGCCCCTGCTCTAAGGGAGCCCATCAGTGTGGGAAGGTGGGACCCAGAAACACCGGGAGAGCAGGGTAGGTAATCCCTCTGCACAGGTCTGATGTCAGGGCTTGGGCCAACCAACAGGCCTGGAGCAGTCTGGGAAGGCTGCCTGGGAGAGACATGTATAGTTACCCACCTGGAATGGGCATGGAAGCGCCTCTAGAAAACTGGCAATAAGGGTATAACTGGCAGCCTGGGTATAACTGGCCAAGTCCTGGAACTGTATACAACTGGGGAACAGCCTGACCTCCCTCAGGCTCTGGAGAAGGGGCATTGTGCAAGGATGTTGGAATGAGAAAGTGCCTTGAAGTCCCTCTGGCCCAAGCCACCCCATCTGTAGTCCTGAGCTGGAGGTAGCTTATGCCTGCTGGTAAGAACCCATTGTTTACATTGAAATCAGCCATGGTGAGAGAATTTACACCTTGGAAATTGACAACTGCCACAAACCAGGACTTCCCCCCACCCCACCCCTGTTATTAAACATGTGCAAGCACATCTCTGTTCTACCCTCTCCTGTCCCTACTTCAAAGAAGACGAAACTGAGGCCCAAAGATGGGGAGTGACTTATTCAGTATCACACAGTAATTTTCTTCCTCTTACTCATTCAATTAATCATTCACTTAATAAATTTTTATTGAGTGCCCCCTCCGCTAGGCTTTGGGAAGACATGTCCCTTGTCCTGGGGGAGCCTGAAGTCTGGGGTAGCATACAGAACATGTACACTGGCTGTGACGGCACTGTGGGCTAAGTACCACCAAAGGGGTAGGTACCGGTGCCACGGCAGACTCAGGAGGAGCACTGAAGTCCATCAGCACAGTCAGGAAGGCCTCTCAGAGGACATGACTCCTGAGCTCAGCTCTGAAGGATGAGTGGGAGATAGACAAGATGATGGGGGAGAGAGGGTTGGAGGCAGAGAGAATAGCACCTGCAAAGGCATAGGGGAATGAGAAGACCTGGCAGGAGCACATGATCTATGTGTACTTCTTTGCACTCTCAAGGGCCTACTGGGTCCAAGACTCCTTTTACCAGCAGTGACTGAAGGGAGGGGTTTACATGCTTAGAGATCCCTTCTGAGCCATCAGTCAGAAGTCACACCAGTGAATTAGCACCATTATGGAGTTCCTGCTGTGAATGAGTTCCGGACTAGGCGTTGGCGAGAGGAGGACTCCTGGTTCCAACCCAGTGAAGGTCTATGCCAAGCATCATGCAAACGGCACCCCTCTGGAGACCAGATGAGGGATGGCTCTGAGGGCCCAGGGGTGGGGCTTGGGAGGGGAGGGGAGAGATGCAGCTGGGTGTGGAGGGTAGGAGGTATGGTGGAAAAGCAGAGGGAGAAGTTGAATATTTGGTGGGGTGTGGGGGTCAAGGGAAGAGGCTGTTCAAGAGGGAAGTATGGATGAGCACGCACACGCAGCTTCCAAGCAGCAAACATTGAGCACCTACTGTGTGCCGGCACAGGTGCTGGGAATACAGGAGTGGACTAGAGCCAGCCCCTGTCCTCAAGGGGCTCCCAGGGTACTTGGGGAGACAGAAATGTAAACGGACAGTTACAATATAGTGTGATGAATGGTAAGAGATCTCCAAAAATGACCGGGAGAGATTTCCCAGGGAAAGTGACCTGGAATTTGAGTCCCACAAGATGAACCAGCATGAGCCAGGTGAAGGGTGAGGGAACAGCAGATGGGACAGCACAGGCCAAAGCTGGATGATGGGCAGAACATTGTGTGCTCAAAGCCCTGAAAGAGGGCTCATGTAGCTGGAGTGGAGGGTGAGAGGGAGGGCAGGATCAGCTGACCGCTGGGCAAGGGCCAGAATGTGAGGGATATTCTAAATCACACTAAGGAGTTTGGTCTTGGATCTAATGACAATGGGGAGCCAATACAGTGTTTTAAGGAGAGTTTCATGATCATATTTGGTTTTTAAAAATTATCTCTCTGGCCACCATGTGGAGAATGGATTGGAGGGGTCAGGGGAGACAAGAATGGAGGAGAGAGACCAGCTAGAGACTACTGCAGGCAGGAGAGGATGATGGCTTGGATCAGGAGAGTAGCAGTGGAGGTGGGAAGTTGATGGATTTGGGAAATGTTTTGAGGGGTAGTTGACAGAATTGGTTGATAGACTAGATGGGAGGAAGTTAGGGAAAAGGCAGGGATGATAGATGGCTCCAGATTTCTGGCTTGAGCAACCAGGTGGAGGGTGATGTCATTTACCAGAAGCGGGGGAGGGGAGAGCCGGTTTGGACTGTTGTGGCGGAGCCAGGACTAAAAACTCAGGACTCCTGGTTCCAAGCCAGCACCTGTTTTCCCTGGGGGGACTACTGGGAGAAAGCAGCGAGAATGTGAGACAGAGGAAGGGGAACATGGGGATGGAGAAGGGCGGAAGCAAAGGGAACAAAATAATAGTAACAATTGCTAACTCAATGCCAGGCACTGTGCTTTATATATGTCCAGTTAAATTCTCACAACATGACCATTCTTTCTAAATTAACCACCTCACACCTTTCTGCCCCCAAATCCTGCTTTGTTTTTCCTCACAGTGATTACCGCTACCAGAAATTACATGATATACTTGTTTACTCTGTCTCCCCTCCCCCACAGAATATCAGGTCCATGAGAGTAAGGACTTTGTCATGTTCAATGATGTATCTCCAATGCCTGGAACAGCGCCTGACACAGCAAGTGTTCAATATGTGTTTATTGGATGAAAACTTTTTAACTCCTTATTAGGTAGGTTTTATTATTATTCTGCTTCAGACCCAGGTTGGTTGTACTCAAATGTCTGTTTGGTTAGCCTGGCCCCGATCAGTGTCTGCCAGGGACTCAGGAGGGCAACTGGACATGAACCAGTCTTAAGCAGCTGGAGGGGGCTCAGGATTACCTGGGGAGCTGGTCAGACCATGGGGATGGTCTGTAAACCCAGGCCACCTGGGTTTTTGTCCTTAGTCAGGAATAGACTGGTAGCCTCCTTGTCTCCCACTTGGTGGATGCCCCTCCAGAAAAGGGAAAGGTGGAAGCTTGAGATGACACTTGAGGAGGCAGGACTGGGCGTGGATCCCTAACTGGCAGGGAAGAAACCTCTGGGTCCTAGTGTGCAAGCCCACGCTGGAGCCGCTCCCAGTAGCTGGCCTGCAGCGCCACCTCGTGGCCAAAGTTCAAAGGTGCTTTTCCTCCACCTATCCCTGGCGCTCCTCAGGATCCAGGCAAGCAGGCCACTTTCCCAACCAGCAAGCCTCCTGGGCACCTCTGACATAAATCTCCAGTCCTCTCCCTTTGAATGAACTTCACTCATACTTCAGGGACTCCAGATCCAGGAAGCCTCTCCTGGTCCAACTTCAGTGATCACTCTCTCCTCGGCCTCCAGACTACTCACTGGGTGTCACTGTTCACTTCTGGGGTCCTAGGCTCTGGAGTCAGACAGATCTGGCTTTGAACACTGGAGTGTCCATTTACCAGCTGTGTGACCTGAGCAAGTTACTTAACCTCTCTGAGCCTTAGGTCCCTGATGTTAAGCAGAGATGGCAATTCCAGCCTCACAGAGTTGTGAAGAGTATTAAATGAGATCAAGTCTGTAAACACCAAGAAGAGAGCCTGGAAATAAGGAAACTCAGGAATTGGAAAGTCCCTCTTCCCACCCCTCTCTCTCTAACTTCCTCTTCCCTTTCCTGAAAAAGGAAGCATGATGGAACAGAAGGCACAAGAGAGTCATAGGACCTGAGTTCTCTGGGCCTCAATCTTCCTCGCTGTAAAACAAGGCCATTAGATAACTGGTGAATCTATTCATTCATTCATTCAGTTTCTAGTCCACCTATGACATTCTATACAGTCTTTTATATCCATTAATTCACCTGTGCCAGATTGTGTCTTATGCTTCAGTATCCCCTGTTAGTATCCAGTACAGTGCCTGGCACAGAGAGGACACTGGAAAAATCCCTCCCCAACAACCTAGCAAGGGCATGTTTACTGCCGCCCTCTCCCTGCCCCAAGAGAACACCCAGCCCTGCCTGGCACCAGGTGCCCCTCCCCCTCCCTTGCCTCAGCCCGAAACCAGAGCTGGCGCCACTGGGTGAGGAATCTGGGGACCAACTGTCACAGCTCTGGTATCACCTGCCTCCTGGACACCTGGGTCCGGCCCTGAATCCCAGGGGGGCCCTGTCAGCCAGCTGTCCTGGGGGACCCTAGTTCTGCCACAGCCCCTCTGAGCTGCTCTCCCTAGGGAAATCAGAGAGTGCAGGGGACCTGCTAGGGGGAGTGCTGGAGTGGTCCCAGGGGAGGAGCAGAGAGGTGTTTGTCTGTCCAGGTCCAAAGCCCTTGGAGATTGGGCCCACAACAGTGGAAGGACCCAGAGAGACCTCCTCTCTTCTCCAATCTCTGTAGCCCTCCAAGTACCAAAGACTGTTTTGCCCTCACATTTAATCCTGTTTGTCCATGTTCTCTGGGTCATGTAGGCTAGTTTCTGTGTCTTGCTGAGGGCAGAGATCAAGTCTGTTACTTCTTTTGTGTGTCCTAGAGAATTTTACCCAATACATTGTCACTGATTGAAATTAATGAGTTGAGGGGAATTCCCTGGTGGTCCAGTGGTTAACTCCGTGTTCTCACTGCCTCACTGCCAATGGCCTGGGTTAAATCCCTGGTCGGGGAACTAAGATCCTACAAGCCATGTGGTGTGGCCGGAAAGAAAGGGAGAGAGGGAGAGAAAGAAAGAAAAAAAGGAAGAGAAAGAGAAAGAGAAAGAAAAAGAAAGAAAGGGAGAGAGAGAGAGGGAGAGAAAGAAAGAAAGAAAGAAAGAAAGAAAGAAAGAAAGAAAGAAAGGAAGAAAGAAAGAAAGAAAAAGAAAATAAAGAAAGAAAGAAAAAGAAAGAAAGGAGGGAAGGAGGGAAGGGAGGAAGGAGGGAGGGAAGGAAGCAAGGAAGAAAGAAGGAAAGAAATTAATGAGTTGAGTGTATTCGAGCAACAGAGAGAAAACTGGCTGCGCTCTCAGCAGGAAGAATGGTGTTTAGATCACAAGGCAGACTTCCCATAAGGGAGGGGTATTAAGAAAAGAAAACATAAACCCCATAAAGCACAGGAGAGGGGAGGCTCAGCTGATTAAGACAGATGGAGAAGGCATCCCGAGAGGAGTAGGGAGATGGCTGAGATAACCTCTATAAGGGCCAGCCAGCTTGCTAGGGCAACCTTGGTGGTAGCCTCCTGTGTCTGCCTCCCTCCCTGGGGGCTCTGAGAATAGGGCAGGGGAGGGGCAGGTGTTAGGTTTGTGCCCCAACCCTTGGTACTTGACAGCAATAATAGGTGCCCAGGTTTGCTGGAAGAAGAAAAGGGACACAGCTCCACACACAGATAAGCACAGTCTGGATCACCCATCCTACTCCTGTCTTTCAGCCTCCACTCGAGCTCTGGGCCATCCCACTCTCAACTGGGTCACCTTTCTTGCCTTGCAGCCAGACCTGTGTGTACACACACACACACAGATACACTTGCACATAGACACACACGCTCATACAGCCAACTCAACGACTCCACAGGGTCCTTTGTTCCTCAGGCCTGAGGCTGTGTGTGTGCTAGAGACATATAGAGTTCACCTGCACTCCAGTGCTCAACAGGAATTATTTTTGGATTTATCTGCTGTTTGTTTGGGATGATCTTATTTCTGCAAGTCTAGATCTAGAACTATCTTCAAATGACTCACAGTGGGTCAGGATCTCCTCCAGTGCCTGGCACAACCTAAGAGCTCAATAGGAAGTAGTTAGCTGAATGAATGAATTAAAATTAATTAATGAAGACCACAGTCTAGGTAAAGTCAATTGCCAGGGGAGAGCAACCAGGGCCCCCAAACTAACATTGACTGAACACCTTAAATGAGCCAGGCACTGTGCTAGGAACTTGGCTTATTATTTCCATTTGAGAGATGAGGAAATCGAGGCTCAGCAGTAATTGACTGCTCAAGGGGCAGAACTAGCACCCAGCATGTTTGGCTCCAGAGGTCTGCTCCTTCCTCTTACATCATGAAGGCTGGAATGCGAGGTTACACTCACTACACCCTTACTGAGCTTCTGCTCTGGGCAGGGCCGTGTACTAGGTACTGGGGGACCAGGGTGGGAGACAATGACAAAGATGAGACCCACAGTCCTGTCCTCCAAGGTCCTGAAGGGGAGAGATATGCCACCTACACACCTTTCTGGTCATGGGCAGAGTGAGGGCTGGGGGGGCGGGGCGGGCATAGCTACCTATTTCCAAGCAAAATTGTTTAAGTAAGGCCTTCAGCCCTCATGGGGCTAATTCTAGAATGGGCAGGCAGGGGGAGAGAGGAAAAGGAGTGCCCCTGGACAGAAACTTAGCTTGGCCAGCACAAATGTCAGTGGAGGAGGGGAGTCCCCTGAACAAAGGACGGCACCAGCCTCTGGGAGTGAGGGAAGGACTCATCAAAACCCCTCCCGAGGGAATTCCCTGGCAGTCCAGTGGTTAGGACTTGAGCTTTCACTGCCAAGGGCATGGGTTCAATCCCTGGCCAGGGAACTAAGATCCTGCAGCCAAAAAAAAAACCTCCTGAGAACCTGGCTCTTCAAGGTGCCCATCGCCAGGCTCCGCTGCCACTGGGCACTCTGGCAGGCCCCCCCCCACCCCGTGGGTGGACGTACCCCGCACAATCTGCAGGCACATGCCTCTATGTGCACAGCCAAGCCCCAGACCTAAGTGCGCTCACACACACATCCTGCCCTCCAGGTGCCAGGTTCACGTTTGCCTCTCTCACCTTGGATATTTGGAGTCAGTGGGAGCCTGAGGGTGGACCCATGGTACATGAACACACCCAGGGGGGCTGATTAGTCCTTGTTGGATCAGTGAGCGGGGGTCCAGCAGGGACTGCCGCTTCCCCTACCCTGCCCCTTAGTCTGTCCCTTCCCATTCAGCAGCTGTCCCCTCCCCACTAGCACACACTTGTTTCTGTCCTTTGTTTTCCTCCCTGGCCAAACCCCCAAGGCTTCTTTGGTCATTAACCTCCTGCTTTAATTAGCTTAGTGGGGAGGAAAGTGGAAGCAGGGCCGATTCAGGAGTGGGTGTCTAGGGGGAATCTCATTTCAGAGGGGACAGGAAGGCTCAGACCAGCTGGTGACAAAAAGGCCTGGCACACAATCCATCCTATGCAACTGTTTGCGATTTCTGTTCATGTGAAAAACAGTCACCTGGTCCACAGAGTAGGAGGCTTTCCCCATAGCTCCTGGTTCCCCCAGTCCAGGTTCCTGGGGCAGAAGGAGAGGGGACAAGAGCAGGAAACAGCCACTCCCAAAGGCCCTGTCTCTCCAATTCTTCCTCGCCCACTCTTGCTTAGGGCGGGAGCGCCCAATCCAAGAAGGTTTATTGTTAACTTTATGTTAAATCCTCGATCCAGAGGGCACCCCTCTCCAATTCCGGGGGCTTCCGGGGTTTCTCAGTCACGGCTCCCCTTCCCTGGATCTTCTGCCGGGCAAAGAAGCAAGAGCCCCGCAGTGCGCCAACCCCCAACCCCTCCTGAGATCCTGCACCCTGGCTCCCACCCTCCCATTGGTGTGCAAATTTACTCTCTCCAAGAATCAGTTTAGGGAACTGGGTTTGCAGCTCAGCCCTCACGGCCTCACAGTGCCTGGTCTCTGAGGTCATCTCCTCTGTTCCCCTGCCTCCAAGCAGGACTTTACCTCACAAACTAGTTCAGATTTTTGGTTTCCAAGGCACTCCAGAAAAGGACACCTTACTACTGTAGCTCACCCCCCCCATTCTTATAAAACTCTTTTGGGAAGTTCTTAAAAGTCTGACCTCAAGCCCTCAAGCTGCAGTGCCATCCCTTCTCCTACTGGGAAAGACCCAGGCATAAAAAGGGTAACAAAAGAAATGTTGAAGCTATGGGGTAAGGGGAGAAAAGATTGCATTACACTCCAACTTCCACAAACTCCCCTAAAAGTGCCCAACTGTCCAATTCATGCCTTAAAAACTGATTTTTACTTTCACCAAATTTCCAGAGTCAAAGGAGCTGAATTAATTAATGGGTTTTCAATGGGGAGAGGTGGGTGAGACAAAGTGGGATGATGGTGAAGATCACCCCCAAGCTATATATATGGCCCAGGCCTGAAGAAGTCTGGGTCTCCATTCCATCCAGTCACTCTTTCCTCCTTCTGTCACACCCAAAGCTCCTGGCTCTCACCCGAAACTGTTAAGTCACATCATGCCTTTAAGACTTACTCGCCTCCTCACTCTCTGTCCCCCCACTTCTCTCCTCTCCCTCCACCCCTTCATCCTCCTCACTTCATCTCTCCACAGCCCTCCCAGCTCCCCTCTACTGATCAGAAGGATATTAACTAACTCACCTCCCAGTCGGTGCCTCTCAGATCTCCGAGACTGGGGGAGCGGGAGGGGACGAGGGGGGATGGCTTGCCGCTTGGGGATGAGGGGACCCCGTCTTTTACCAAGGGGTCCCACCCTCCAACCCGGCACCCCATCCCGGCCCCCCCAGCGCGCAGAGCCGTGTTCTCCCCGCATCGCGGCTGCGGGCTTTGTCTGCTCTGCGGAGAACCTCTCCCCGCGGCCCAGAGCCGGGATCGACTCTGGGAGAGCGGGAGGGGGGAGCTGAGAGCGGAGAGGGAGCGCGGCAGGGAGGGGGAAGAGGGGAGAAAGAGCGAGAGAGAGAGAGAGAGCGACAGAAAGCCGCAGTGACCCAGCCGGGACCGCTCCCCGCCCTCTCGCCCCCAGCTCATTACCATAAGAAAGAGGGACCAAAGACCGGCCCGGATCGGGAAGGAGCCTGCCTTGGGAGGGGGGCACATTCCATTAGCCTTTTTTCAACACGTTCCGTTTCTGTACACTGACTCCTCTCCTGGTGCCCGCCTCTTGGAAAAATGAGGGACCTTGACTTCCATCCCACCCCCAGCTTCGCCTCCCAGCCGCGGGTAAAGACCGAAGGCACATCCATATCTTCCTCGGGTCAAGGAATTCGTCCCCGCGCCCCCGAGGGCGGGAAACTACAACTCCCGGCATGCCCCGGGCGCCCCCGGCGCGCCCCCCTCCCGTCAGTTCCATGCTGCTCCATCCAGTTCATTTAAAACAAAAGAGTTTGAGCGCTGGAAGGGGCTGGGCTCTATTGGGGGCCACTGAGCGCCGCTCCTGGACTGGGGCTCGGTGCGGGAGCCTAAAGGGGGCGTCTGGACGGTGGGGTCTAGAGACTCCCGGGACTGAGGCGGGAGGGGTGGGGGCAGAGATCCCGCAGCCCCCCGCCCCCCGTCACCCCCGGAGAGGAGAGGAGATCTGCTTTCTTGGTTTTGCTTCTCTTTCCCCCCACCCCCACCCTGGGGGCTGGGGCGAGGGGAGTCGGGTTACAGGGTGTTTGGGGAGGGGGGCTTAGGGGGAGGGTCTATCTTTCTATCTCGCTTTCTTCCCCCCTCCCCAGTTCTTTGTTCCCCCCTCCCCACACACCCCCCTCCTCTCCTCTCCCCTCCCCTCCTCTCTCCTCTTTTCCCTTCCACCACCTCTCTCTCTCTCTCTCCCTCTCTCTCTCTCCCCCAGCTTTTGTTTCGCCATGCCTAGTCTAGTGGTATCTGGAATAATGGAAAGAAATGGGGGCTTTGGAGAACTAGGATGTTTCGGGGGAAGCGCTAAGGACCGAGGGTTGCTGGAAGACGAGCGCGCCCTTCAGCTGGCTCTCGATCAACTCTGCCTCCTGGGTTTGGGGGAGCCCCCCGCCCCCACGACGGGCGAGGACGGGGGAGGTGGGGGGGGCGGCGCCCCCGCGCAGCCGGCCGCCCCCCCGCAGCCGGCCCCGCCGCCGCCGCCCGCGGCGCCCCCGGCAGCCCCGACGGCGGCCCCCGCGGCGCAGACGCCCCAACCCCCCACCGCCCCCAAAGGGGCCAGCGACGCCAAGCTCTGCGCTCTCTACAAAGAGGCCGAGCTGCGCCTGAAGGGCAGCAGCAACACCACCGAGTGTGTACCCGTGCCCACCTCCGAGCACGTGGCCGAGATCGTGGGCAGGCAAGGTAAGCGGGCGCCGGGACCGCGGAGAGGGATTGGAGTGGGGGGCACGCCATTCCTACCACGGAAAGTTCATTTCCTCCCTTCTTGCCCGCCTCTGGCTCTGTCCCTTCCCCACAAAGGGGGACCCGCTCCCTACCCTGATTTCCAAGTGCCATAAAGTTCCCTGCTACCCCCACCCCGCCAGTTGGGACTGTTCTCCAGATCCTTCCTCCCCCAGGGCCCTGCCCTTAGACAAAGAAATATCCTCTCGTGGAGAGAGGGAAAAGGGAGGGGGATCGGTCTTCCAATCCGGGGAGGCTGTCCGGAGGGGGTGTCCACTCGTAGACAGAAAAACTGGTGGAATGTGCAAAGAGTTACTCAGAAGCCCCAACTCCGGCATTTGCTAGTGGTTTTGGGGAGGGGGCACCCCTGGGACCCCCAGCCGCCTGGAGTTACAGACTTTGGGGGAGACCTGGCCTGGGAAGCCAGACTGAGTATCTATCTCTTTGTTGGGCTGAGTGTAGGAATGGAAGGGGGTGTGGCTCATGGGAGGGTCCCAGCCTGGGGGTGAGGTGGGAAAGGGGGGCTGCTGGGAGGAGGGAGTCCTGTGGTCACCCACACACCAAAGTTGAATGGTCTATGGGGTTTTGGAAGGGGCGCCTCCAATGAAGTGCCACGTCCTGGTGTGGACCTCTCCTCCTCCCTCTCAGGCTTTTGTTCTGGGCTGGCCACGGCAAGGGGCCAGAGGCCTGGAGAGGGGTCTCTGGTAGTGAGAGAGTAGGACAGAGTGGGTGAGGGCATGCTGGGGGGTAAGAAACCTTCACCTGGAGATCTGGTGGAGGGCATGTGTCTGGGTGTGTTGTTGGGGGGAGGGGGGTGTGGGTGTAGAATTAATCCAGTGTAGTATGTCTGATACCACACCCTCCTCCGCTCCAGCATCCCTGGGCGGGTGGGGGTGGGAGTGTTGGTGAGGGTCCAGATTGAGCAGACGGGATCCTGGGGACCCTTCCCTCTCCCAGTTTCCCAAAGGGGAGTTGGGGGGTGGGATTTGGAAATTGCAAGGGGGCTGGGCTGGGGAGGTGTGGGGTGGGGGAGGAGCAGGGGAGGAGCTGTCCCACAGTGGGGAACAATAGAGGAGCTGCATTCCGGCTGGGAGTGAGGGAGGAGGCCGGCTGCTGGCCGGGGAAGAGGGGAGGCAAGCCAGGAGGGCCCCTACTCCACATCTCACCTCATCTACCAGAAGTGTGGGGGGTTGGGGGGATTTTGCAGGGAGATCCAGAATGGAGGAGGGGAAGATGCCACTCCCAGGCATAGCCCTCATCCTCCTGGGCACTCCATCTCTTGAGATTTCTGGTTTTAAAAGTTGGATTTCCTCTTGTTGCCAGAAACTAGGGACCCAGAGCCCTGGAGTTGGGTGGGGACACTGATATCTTTTCTTGGGTGCGGGGGTGGTCTTGGGAGGCCCCGGAATTTCATGGAGTCATTCTTTCCTCTTCTGCCTCCGCATCAGATGGGCCTGTCTCTCATAAAAGTAGGGGGATTTCTCCTATTCAGAGAAGATAAGCCTCTCCCTCATTCCTTAAGTAAATGGAAGTCCTTTCTCTTGTCTAACCTCCCTCCTCCTGCTGCAGTGTCCGTGCTCCTCTATTTGACCTCTAGGAAGGTGAAGCCAACTGGGTCTTCCCTTCAAGAGATGCTTCTTCAGGGTTGTGAAACCCAGGACGAGGTCCACCACCAGTTCTGCACCTCCAGGCCTCTAGCTTTTCTCCTTAGTTTTATACCCGGCCTGTCCTCCTCACCCCAACTCCAATCCCTAAAGACACCTAGCTCTCGCGTAAGTTTATGGGCCCAAAACTTAGAGCCAGAACGCCGATGCCTATCAGATGCCATGCGATTAGAAGTTGTAGGAGAAGGGGCTTCACTGTTCCTTAACCCTCCATGCCTCACAAATAGAACAGTCATTTACTGACTGACATTAAAGCAGCAAGGATGTGGGCTTGACAACAGGTAGGACTTCTCAGCTGCCAAGAGGTCTGAAGACAAAAAGGGAGGAGCAAATTCTCCTTCCTGAGGTCTCTTGAAGGTGAGGAGAGCTGCCCCCAGCCCACTCTCTCCTCCCACATGCCAATCTGGAGAAGAAGCCATCTGGAGTGGAGGAAGGAGAGGGAAAAAAAGATGAGCTCACCCCAGGCCTGTGGTTGGAGGGTTGGGGCAGAATCAGAAAACTAGGACCACTGGCGTTGGTTGGGGAGTGAGGAAGGGAATGGTGAATGTGTATCTGGAGAGGGGTGTGAACGTGTCTAAATGTGAATGGGAACCAAAGTTGTGGGCAGGTGTGTATAGGAATGTGCTGCTTGTGTGCTGGGGATGATGGGGATGGAAGAGTGGGATGGATGAAAGGTTGAAATGCAGGGAATCTGTGTGTATGGGACAGAGGAGTATGTGAAAGTGTACATTAGGCTTGCACCACAAGTATCACTTAGATAAAGGCACACTGCATCACGGCTCCTAGGTTCGTGTGTGTGTGCGCACGCGCAAACTCACACACGTAGCATGTGTGCTTCGAGAAAGCATGTGAGTCTCTGAGGTTCTGTGTGAAGCTAGGGGCAGGGAGAGGGAAGTGGGAGAGGAGGAGAGAGGCTTGTCCACTCAGCCATCAAGGTCTGCCACCTTTAAACTGCAGTGTGGCCATCCCAGCCTCCCTCACTTTTCTCTTTCCCCTTCTCCCTCTTTGTCTCTCTTTGTCTGGGCCTTTCTCCTTTCTCTTTCTGCCTCTCTTCCCAACCTCCCACCTTGAACCCACTCCTTCTTCAAAGCAAGAGTACAGGTCCAGAACACCTTCTTCCCCACCCTACTCAGCCCCCAGCCCATCTTGGCTCTCCTGCCCCCAGGGGACAGGGTGGCAGGAGTGTCCATGGGGTCAGGCACTACACATCATTATCCTCCTTTCCCTCTTGAAACTCTGATTCTCAGACCCTTCCCAGTCTCCCACACTCCACTAGTTGCTGAAAACTTGCTATGAATTTGGGACCCACTGAGAGACACTAATGGGTGGAAGGCATGGGAGCAGCTGGGGGGTCAGTGGTCCCAGAGTAGACTGGAGGACACTTTTAAGGCATGGAGATCAAGTGAGGAGTAGATTGTGGGTTGCTGGGTCCATTGCAGTTCTGAGGAAAGATCAAGGTCAGTGACAGATTGTAGATTGCATTTCCAGGGCAGGGTGGGGGTGATTAAGTGATTTGTAAGTTTGAGTAGCCAGAAATCAGTAGAGAAATTGTGGCAACGGCTCGTGGTTGGAGAGGAGTTAGTGAGTAGGTTTGAGGTTAGCACCTTGTCTGGAGGGTCAGTGATTATTTCAGGATTTCAAAGAGTGCATGAATTTGGAGGTCCTGAATGGAATTCAAGGGAAAGTTGGGACATTTGGCGATCTGTGGTTGACAGAGACGTTGGGTAGATTTAAGATACGATGAGTGAATTGTTCCGGTTAGGGTGGATTGGGGGGGCGGGGTTCAAAGGGTAGACAGAGGTTCCTGGGGGGCTGAGTATCTGAGTAGGAGCAGGAGCTTGTTGGACTGAGTACAAACCTTCTTGGCCGGTGAGTTTCTTTCTCTCTTCCCTTAACTACCTGTCCCAGGCTGCAAGATTAAGGCTCTGAGGGCCAAGACCAACACCTACATCAAGACGCCGGTGCGAGGCGAGGAGCCAGTGTTCATGGTGACCGGGCGGCGGGAGGACGTGGCCACAGCCCGACGCGAAATCATCTCAGCAGCTGAGCACTTCTCCATGATCCGGGCCTCCCGCAACAAGTCGGGCGCCGCCTTTGGCGTGGCGCCTGCTCTGCCCGGCCAAGTGACTATTCGTGTGCGGGTGCCCTACCGCGTGGTGGGGCTGGTGGTGGGCCCCAAGGGGGCAACCATCAAACGCATCCAGCAGCAGACCAACACGTACATTATCACGCCAAGCCGGGACCGCGACCCGGTGTTCGAGATCACTGGTGCCCCGGGCAACGTGGAGCGTGCGCGCGAGGAGATCGAGACGCACATTGCGGTCCGCACAGGCAAAATCCTCGAGTACAACAATGAAAACGACTTCCTGGCCGGGAGCCCCGACGCCGCGCTTGATAGCCGCTACTCCGAGGCCTGGCGGGTGCACCCGCCTGGCTGCAAGCCCCTCTCCACCTTCAGGCAGAACAGTCTGGGCTGCATCGGCGAGTGTGGAGTGGACTCTGGTTTTGAGGCCCCGCGCCTGGGCGAGCAGGGAGGGGACTTTGGCTACGGAGGGTACCTGTTTCCTGGCTATGGCGTGGGCAAGCAGGACGTGTACTACGGGGTGGCAGAGACTAGCCCCCCTCTCTGGGCGGGCCAGGAGAACGCCACGCCCACCTCGGTGCTCTTCTCTTCCGCCTCTTCCTCCTCCTCCTCTTCCGCCAAGGCCCGCGCTGGGCCCCCGGGCGCGCACCGCTCTCCTGCCGCCTCTGCGGGGCCTGAGCTGGCAGGACTCCCGAGACGCCCGCCGGGAGAGCCGCTCCAGGGCTTCTCTAAACTTGGGGGGGGCGGCCTGCGGAGCCCCGGCGGCGGGCGGGATTGCATGGTGTGCTTCGAGAGTGAGGTGACTGCCGCACTCGTGCCCTGCGGACACAACCTGTTCTGCATGGAGTGTGCAGTACGCATCTGCGAGAGGACGGACCCGGAGTGTCCCGTCTGCCACATCACAGCCACGCAAGCCATCCGAATATTTTCCTAAGCCCCCTGCCCCTTGCCTCCTGGGGCCACTCCCCAGGGGCCCTTCTTGGAGCTGTGTTCCACTAGGGCCTTTTGGAAATCAGTGATTTGAGGGGCAAGGTGCTTAGAGATACTCGCTCTCTGGGGAGGGGGGAGGGGAGGCGATGGTGGCTGGAGGGTGGACCACTTTCAGAGCCTCTGGTCACCCTGTCCTGGAAAGGTTGGGAGGGGGCCAGGCCGGAAATTTTACTAGAGTTACAACTCTGATACCTCAACACACCTTTCAGTCTGGAAGCAGCTAAGAGAAACTTTTGTTTTGCCAGAGGTGGCCGCTAAGGTATCCTGACCCCCTCTCCACCTACCCTTATGTGTGTCACACTACCCTTTCCTCTGTGGAGGGGATGGGGAAAGGGAGAGGGAGAATTACCATCTGTATCTAGAGGTGCTCTAACAATCCCCAAGCCCTCTGGTCCTGACCTCTGACCTCCAACCTCGACCCTTTAGACCCTCCACCGCCGTATCCTGTTTGGGAATCTGTTCCTGGGTTTCCAGCAGTATAAGGGGGTTGGGGCCCTTTTGGAAGTCGGGATAGATTTTCTAAGGGGGAAGGGGAGGAAGTATGTCAACCAATAAAGGGCTCAGAACTCATCTATCCCCACAAAGCTGGGCTAGAGGAATCTGGAGAGGGGGTGCTCCTCTCTGCCCCTTGCAGCTTTTCCCTCCACTCTCTCCTCCCCATCTTTCTTCCCTTTGGGTTTTCCTCACTCCTTTTTTCTCTCCCCCAACTCTCCTCTTTGCTTCCCCTGGCTGGCTGTCACAACCAGCCCTGTCTTGCTCTTTTTCTTTCCTCCCTTCTCCCCCCTCCCTCCTGCTCCTTCCAGCCCAGCTCTGGGGACACCATCCCCCTGGGGAGAAGTAGGGGGAAGAACAATTTGATGGTCCCCCCTAATTCCTCTTCTGGCATCCGGAGGCCCTCTCTCGTACTCCTCCAAAGAAACACCTCAAATTCTTGATGGAATGTATCCCTGTTCTCAGTGAAAATTTGAGAAGGGGACCAATACTGGGTTACATAAAGGGTCAAACCTCCACCTTTATCATCTTGGGGCATTACATTTAGGGAACAGTTCTTGGGCTGGATTTTCTGGTGGTGGGAGGGGGAGAGCCAGGGTAGTGTGTCTGCAGTTTTGAGCAGGAAAGGGCCTGAGGCCATAGGAGAGGCTGCTGGGGGGAGGGGCTGCTCCTCCTCCCCTGCGGTGCCCCACTCCATGCGCCCCTCTCTGGACCTGACCTGAACCCTTATTAGCACGTTAATCATGAAGTCTCTGTCTCACTCTTTGTGGGTGAGGAGAGAGACCAGGTCTTCAGAGAGGGGTCAATCCAGAGCCAAGCAGGATTGGGGTACAGCAGGGCCTGTTCTGAGAATCATGTATGATTTTAGGCCTTGCACCCCCTTTGCTGCTTCCCTACTGCTCATCTGGGGCAGCCACCAGCCTCCCGCCCTCCTGGGTTCCGCTGGCCGGGCCAGGAGAGGATGGGGGATGGGAGTCCCGCGGGGGTCCTAGGAGATTCTTGTATATAGTAGGGTGGGACTCTTCTAAGTGATCTCTGAGCACTTAAGCTCCAGAGTCCCATTCTTCCTGGATGGAGAGGGGGTGCAGGGATGGGGGTACAGAGGGGATTTCCTCCTCTCCTTCCTCCTGTTGTGAATTAACTCACCTCTCCTCAGCCTTCCCCTCCAGACCACCAGCCAGGGAGGGGAGCGGAAGGAGGTCACAGCCAGGAACACTGGCCTGTGACAACTTCCCTCCTTCCCGCCAATGTGAGCCATCCTGAGATGTCTGTACAATAGAAACCAAACCAAATGGGCACCCCTCGGTCGCCGAGGGGGGTGGGGAGGGGGGTGGGAAGATGGGATGTCTGTCTGTCGATCCCCCTCCCCCTCTCCACTCTACCCACAAAGGCAGAAGACTGTTACACTAGGGGGCTCGGAAAATTCAATCCCACTCTTACTAATTGAGCCAAACCTAGAAACAAACGCAAAACACATAGTGAGAGACAAGATAGAGGAGAGAAAGAGAGCGTGAGAGGGAGCGAGATAGGTGACCAACACAGAGGAGAGAAAACAAAAATAGCAAAAAAAAAAAAAAAAAAAAAAAACAGTTCTTTATAATTTAATATTCTATTTTAATAAAGGCGTTTATTACCGTATAAATGTAGCAAAGAACCTGGGCTAATATGAAAAAAAGACTTTTTATTAGGTAATTTATTATATGAAAAGGATATTTTATTTTATGATAAAGTGATCCTTAAAAAAAATAAAAAAACTTTAGAAGGTTTAGAATATATGTAGGGAGAGAAGAAAAAAAATACATTTGTATTCAGAGTTAAATCTTAAAAAAGTGTTTTTAATATATGTTCGGGTTTACGTTCCTTTTTCCCCCCACTTTTTTTTTGGGGAGGAATGTCATTTGCTTTTCCGGGGGAGCATCCTGGGATGGATTGTGGAGACAGGGGCTAGGGGAACTTGGTCCCTCTGGGGCCCTGCAAGTAGATTGGATTTCACTCCCGGGGCTCCCCCTCCCCTCTACCCCACCCCCTGGGGGGAGCCGGCAGAGCCAAACAAAGAAAGGGATTAAGGAGAAAGGAAGAAGTTGGAGGACTGAGGACTGAGGATCCTGGGGTGTCCCCCCCCCTTCCCCTGCCCTGTCCCAGGGGCGAGTGAGAAGGGCAAGTCCAGAACTGAGGCCTAGCAGGCCTCCGGGAACCCTCAGAGAGGTGTGAGATTTAAGAGAAATAGTTTTTTTTGTTTGTTTGTTTTTTTAACCAAAAATGAGAGAGAGAGAAGAAAAAGAAAGAAACCGAGGGGTTTAAAAGAAAAGAGTACTACAAAATAATAATTATAATAATAATAATAATTCAAATTTATTTCATATAATCCTAGAGAAAAAGAGAAAGAATT
Organism: Balaenoptera ricei; assembly: GCF_028023285.1. Lineage (NCBI taxonomy): Eukaryota > Metazoa > Chordata > Mammalia > Artiodactyla > Balaenopteridae > Balaenoptera > Balaenoptera ricei. The sequence continues at coordinate 113,734,860 of NC_082639.1, read as the reverse complement.
ACTAGTTACTTAGTAGATGATATTCAGATAGCTTAAAGTTTAGTAGCATTGAGGGCCCCTGGGTCCAGTAGAATGTATAAAAGTCATAACGAAAAGGAAAATAGAGGAGGGAAGTGGCTGAGTCCACCCTGAGCCACTCCATCTTCAGGTATCAGGGTGGGAGCAGGTTGCTAGGTAAGGTTAGGAGCTTCCTTCCAGTCTGCTGGGGTTGATTCTGAGAATCCTTGGATTTTTAAATTATAGGACAAATAGATAAGGGGCTCAGTTCCCAGGGTCTTTGAAAGGATGAACAGTGGTCATTTCAACCAGAGGAGGGCTGGGCTAGGGACAGCAGAGGAGGGAGAGCACATTCACCTGCACCCCTGCTCTGCACCCCAGTACCTGAGGGCCTGGCCATCCTGGCCTTTCCTGTCTGTTGGGCAGCCCTTACTCCGAATGTGTCCTCTTGGGGTTCTCTGGGAGGGTGGAGACTGCCCAGCTCCAACCCTCCTGAGGCAACTTCTCCCAGGCCTAACTGAAGAAGTCCTTCTTGAAGTATAACCTCAATCCACTCCACCTCAGATTGATCCAAGAGCCTGGTAGGTCATTTCACCAACAGACACACATGCTCACGCTTCTTTCTCAGAGCTTCAAGGGGACTGAGGGGGTAGTCTGTCCCCTTTCCTTGTTCCCACCCAATATTCTACTTAGCTTCCGACCTCCATGGCAGCAGGTGGAGGAACCAACTCAATAATCGTTCTCCTTTAAAGCTGCACTGTGCTTTACAGCTTTGCAAAAGTGCTTTATTATCTCATAGAAGTTAGATTTCAAGAAGGACTTCCCACCCACTGGGGTAGAGCAGAGATGCTGTCCTTAAAGGCCTGGGAGAACTGGTCCCCAAGGGTACAAAGGCAGGGGGAGGGCAGGCAGCAGCGACTTTGGGTGACCCTGACCCTAATGCTCTGTTCTAGTGCACCTCCATCTGTAAGTGTTCAGGTAGGGGTCATCCACTGTGCCCTGGCCCCAGGGCACATCACCCTCCCCACAGAAAACTGGGGAGCTTGGCTTTTGCTTGTGAGAAATCAACTCGTTTTTTAAGCACTTGCCTTCTACCAACCCCAGCTTGCAATCAGGTCGGGCCCCTCCCTCCTACCCAAGGGAGTGGGGAGGCCCCTTGGCTCTTGGCAAGAAGAGCCTGCTCCATGACACCAACGACTGTCATGCCCCTCCCTGGCCCTAGACCCCAAACACACAACTCCCTCTCCCCAGTTTACTCTTCTCACCCCACCTAGGGACAGATATCCCCCCTGCTCTTTTTGTCCTAGAAACCCCGCTAGTTTGGGAAGGTAGCGTCTGGGGTGGGGAGGGCTTCCCCTTCCCCGCTCGAGGGTACGGGTGGGGTAGGGTGGGTGGGGGGAGACAGCCCTGGGGCAGGGGGAGTGGTCTCTCCACTGTAGAAAGTAGAGTAGGATTGTGGTCAGACTTAATTTGAGGCATCTAGTGAAGACACGTTACAAATCCACCAAGGAAAAACGTTTCAAAAGCAAAATAAAGGCGGGAATAAAACGGACCCATGAATAATCAAGTCAAAGTGATGTTGCACAAAACACAGAGAAACCAAGAAGGGGGAGGGTTAATGTATTAAATGTGCTATTAAGAACTTAATTTTATTAAAAGTATTATTACTTAAGGCTCCGGCTTCTTTCTCTGCATGTGAGTCTGAACCACCTTGGGGTGAGTGAGGTTTTCTCTGGTGTGATTCTGGGTGACCCTGCTCACCTTGCAGGAAGTGGATGGCTCCTGTCTGCTCTCCACAGCTCCCTACTTGCGTCTCCAAGTGCTCAACCTCTCTTTTTTCTCCCCATTTACCGCCTTCTCTTCCTTGGGGGTGCCAGCAGACCTCCTTCCACTCTGCCCTGCAGAACAGGGGAAGGCGAGGCTGGGTGACCTCGACGCTCCCTGGACAGCCAGCTTGTGGACTTGATGGAGAAGGGGCAGAGAGCTGAGAGCCCGACTCTCCCCGCTCATCCCCGCCAGATTCAATCCATCCCTACACACCACACCCCCTCTTCTTCGGGGTCAGGCAGAAACCTGGATGGAAGACTTAGACCCTCCACCTCCCAGGCTTAAAACCCCTTCCCCAGCACACACAGACAGGGCTAGCCCTGACTCCCCCTTCTCTCGAACAACTCCCCCGCCTCCTCCCCTCACCCCTGGCATCGGAGTGCCCTCAGTTCTTGGCACCAGGGCCCTGGGCACCAGATGGTACCCGCCGATGGTTTCCTTTTGTCTCGCCTTCCAGATACCCTCTCTCTGCCATGCTGTCCTCCCTCCCCTACCTGCCCTGGGGGTTGGCAGAGGGTAGGGCGGGCGCCTCCCACCCCCTTGGCACTGTCCCCGGACCACAGGACTCCAGAGGCAGCTGGCCCTGGGGGGCAGTGTATGGTGGGGAGGATGGAGGGAGGGGGAGGGGAAGGGGAACTGGGCCAGAGATGAAGGGGAGGCACCAGGAAGCAGCAGGATGGCCAGGTCTTGATACAAAACACAGCTTTATTGGGGGGCCCTAGTCTGTGAGGAGGTGACCGATAATAGAGATATGTGGGGAGGAGGGGCGGCGCATGAAGACCTTAGAGCTCTGCGGGGCTGTGAACAAGGACCGGCCACTCTGACATCTGGAACCACAGGGCAGGGAAAGCTCCTGGATCTGGGGTGGGAATGGGGGACACCAGAGTGCCAGCAGGGGCAGGTCAGAGGCTGATGCAACAGGCCCTCTTCTCACCAGGGCCCGGCTCACTGCCCAGGGTGAGGGCATTGGTCCGGGTGCTGTTCTGCCTCTGCTTGGACACCTTGGCGAAGATCTCTGTGAGGGCAGAGGGCAGTGGTCAGGTCAGATGAAGATTTAGAGCCTGCCCTCCGCATACACACTCTATGTGCCCCTTTCTGAACACCGTGGGTTTTGCTAGAAGGAAGAGGAGTTTGGGCACCTGGGTCCCTTCTACTTACGTGGGTGGAGAAGGGCTAAGACTCAGCTCCCTGGTAAGTGTGGCCTTCTGCTTCTTTCCCTAAGCTCCAGCTGAGGGGGTGGGGGGCATACTAGGGAGGCTCTGAGGAGGCTGGGGGCCCACAGAGGGGCTGAGGAATCAGCTGGGGCGGGCGAGGGCTGGGTGTCTGCGTTCCTCACACTGTCCACAGAAGGCTCACGGATGGGATGGGGTGCCTGCCGAATAGCAGGGGCTCTACCTTTGAGGACAGTCTCAAAGGCCAGCTCAACGTTGGTGGAATCCAGGGCCGAGGTCTCCAAGAATAGCAGCCCATTGTTTTCTGACAGGAAAGGAAGCACACCATTAGCTGTGGAGGGCCAACGTGATAATAATAATATTTACTTCATGTTTACCATGTACATTTGCTACGCACTAAGCCCTTGGCATGTGTAGCTCATATAAAACTTAAAACAACCTGTGAGGTAGGTTTGAATACTATCCCTTTCTTATAGAAGAGGAAACTGAAGCCCAGAAACAGAGAGAATGAATAAAGAACTTGCTTGGTGTCCCACAGCTAGTCATTGGCCAAGAGATGTGAAGCTGGGCCATGGGACTCCACAGCCTACACCCTTAACCACTGTATCTTGCTGCCTCTAAACCCCAGAAAGCCTGGGGAAAGTGTGACTGCAGGTGGTCAAGGGGAGCCCACCTGCTACACTTAAGATCTCTGAGCATCGCAGGGTGGGCTGTCCTAAAACCAACTATGAATAATTGCCCATAAAGACAATCTCAGGGCAAGTGGTGGGACATAAAGAGGGACACAGGGTCACAGAGGGGAGGGTCTAGGAGATTCTGAGGAAGATGGGATAGAGGTAGGGGATCCTGTGGAGGATGTCCAGGCCGGAGCCCTACGGTGGGAGCAGGGGCTGGGGAGGTGGGAGCAGGGGCTGGGGAGGTGGGAGCAGGGGCTGGGGAGGTGGGATCTGGGGTTGCATTGGCAGGGCTGGAGGGGTCAGGCTGGGTCATGGTGGGCTCTCACCAGCGAACATGCGGGCCTCGTCAGTAGGCACCTCTCGGGCCTGGCTGAGGTCACTCTTGTTACCAACGAGCATGACGATGATTGTGGCCTCGGCGTGGTCGTAGAGCTCCTTCAGCCAGCGCTCCACCACGGCATAGGTCTGGTGCTTGGTTAGGTCAAACACCAGTAGGGCCCCCACCGCACCACGATAGTACCTGGGTGGGGGGTAGTGGGGTGGACAGAGGCAAGGTCAGGGCCATCAGGCCCAGCCTCAGAGCAGAGCCCTCAAGCCAAAAGCCAGAGATGAGTACCAGAGATGGGGAATATGAAAACTAGAGTCCAAAGACCCAAACCACACAGGGCAGCCCAAAGCTCCCATGTCTGAAGCTGAGCGCCCTCCAGAGATACTGGTCTTGGAGCCTCCGAAGACTCACCTCCCTTCTCCAAAACCAGTGGCTCCCTCCTCCTTCCTAGGCCTTCTGCTTCTCCAGGTCTTTTTTTTCTGATTTGAGTCCCTGCTATTCACCAATGTATACCAGGGCTCTGGTCAAGACAGCCTCCTAGATGTCCCACCTCTAAGATCTTGACCCACAGTGCCTTCTCTCTCATGGCCATCTTTCTAGGACTAGTTAAATCTCCCCTATCATCTGAGGCACCCTTGCAAGCATCCAGTCTCACTCTTGGAGTTAGATGGAGCTTCTTCGGATTGGTGGTATCTAATTACTCCCATTTTATTGAAGAGTCAACTGAGGCTCATAAGAGTCAGGTGACCAGGACTTCCCTGGTGGCGCAGTGGTTAAGAATCCTCCTGCCAATGCAGGGGACACGGGTTTGAGCCCTGGTCCGGGAAGATCCCACATGCCGTGGAGCAACTAAGCCCATGTGCCACAACTACTGAGCCTGCGCTCTAGAGCCCGTGAGCCGCAACTACTGAAGCCCTCGCGCCTAGAACCCATGCTCCGCAACAAGAGAAGCCACCACAACCAGAAGCCCGCGCACCGCAATGAAGAGTAGCCCCCGCTCACTGCAACTAGAGAAAGCCCGCGTGCAGCAACGAAGACCCAACACAGCCAAAAATAAATAAATAAAATAAACGTTTTTTAAAAAGAGTCAGGTGACCAGTCCAAGAGTAATGCGTATGTATAAACCAAGCCCCTGACTCCTGTGCTGTCCCCCACTACACACACACACACACACACACACACACACACACACACCACCTTTGGCCTAACACTGCCTGGGAGATAACTCTGTGTCTGGTGTCAGGAGACCTACGTTCCTCTGTGTCCTCTGAGTCTTTGTAAAATGCAGCTGAGGGGTCCAGCCCTTCACCTTGTGGTTAGACAGTGAAGGCTGCCAAGTGCAAAGCACTGTGCAGAAGTGAGGGGGTGCTCTTGATCGCAGAACCTGCCCCCATCCCAGCAGCACCCTGATTTCACCTGCTTGAGACTCAAACTTCTCGTATTTAAAGAGGAATTAATGATAGCACCTTACTCCTGTGGTACTTTGAGGATTCCATAAAATGCCCAATGTAAAGTGCCTTGTACCTTCCTGGGCACATAGCAAGGACTTAAGTAAGTGGTGGCGATGGCCCTTGTGTTTAGTTCCAGCAGTCAGCATCACTGCAGCCTGTCTCAGACTGTTCGCAGCTCACAGTACTCACGTCTCCTGACTCGGGCCGCAGTGGCCCGTGGTCCCATTCAGGGAACTTACTGCTGAGTGTCCTTGCCTCCTCCTCCTCCTCCACGTCTCCTCCAGAGGTATGCCCTGACTTCCCCAGCACCCCCGCGCCCCAGGAGACCCCCAGCCCCAGCTCACGCCGAGGTGATGGCTCGGTACCGCTCCAGGCCAGCCGTGTCCCAGATCTGAGCCTTGACAGCGGCGGTGCCCAGCATGACAGTGCGGGTGGAGAACTCAACCCCGATGGTGGTACGGCTGTCGTGGCTGAACTCATTGCGAGTGAATCGGGATAGCAGATTGGTCTTCCCCACGCCTGACTCGCCGATCAGCACCACTGAAGGAGTGGAGAGATAAGGGCTGAGCTTGGAGGGTCTGCCCATCCGAAAAGGGGAGCTGAGCTCAGAGAACTGAGGAGGGAGCCAGGTCTCCTGGCAGAGGCTAGGGTCTGCAACTCTACATGAATGCATCCATCCGGGGGCAGAAGGGCTGAGAGTTTGAAACAGGCCGTTTAAGAGGTCTAGGCCTGGTCTGTTGTGACCTGGCTGCAGAGTCAACCTGCGAATACGGTGATGGAGTGACGTCTATGGGCTGTTTGTGGGTATTGGCATTCAGGGTTGTGAGGTAAGAGGGAGGGTAGGGGCCTGGGGGGAGGTTGCACATTTCTGGGTGGGGGAGTATGAGAACATTGTGCGTGTTTCTATGTATACGAGCTGGAAGGACAAGTGGGAGGTTTGTGTGTGTCTGCGTGGGGAGCAGAGGTGTGAACAGAAGTGTGGGTAAGGAGAAAGTTTGGCAGGTGACACGTCTGTGGGTGGGGGAAAGGTATGGACGTATGTGTACAATAAGTTAGGATCCAGTTGTCCCCAAGAAGGGGCAGTCTTGTATGGTTAAGACCATGGGACTGGGTGTGGGACCAGCTATGTGTGTCCTTCAGCAAGCTATTATCCTCTCTGACCTTTTTCTTATGAAAAAGTGATAACAGTAGTATCTATCTTATGGATTGTTGCAAGAAGTAAATGAGATATTGCCCAGGATATAGTGAGTGTGCAAAACTGTTACTGTCGTTATTGTTGTTGGTAGGCCAGTGCTTTTACCTTTAGGTGTTCAGGGACAAGGATCCACCAGCGGGGCCATGAAGAGCCTTTAGGCTGGAGGGCAGCATCCAGGGCCCAGCCTTACCCACCATGGGTGAGTTGGGGGCTGGGGTTAAAATGTGGGGCTGATGTAAGTACAGCTCATAATCTCACTGGCCCTGAGCTACCCAGGGTGGTTCTGGAAAGGCAGGCAGGCACCCCAGGACTGGACACCACATATTCTGGGTGCTGGTCCCCACTCAGCCTCTGACTAGCTGTGTGACCCTGAACAAGTGGCTCACCTTTTCTGGGTCTCAGTTTCCCTGTTTATAAAACCTATAAAGGCTCCCTCCAACTTAAAAAATTCCTTATTTGTTTAGTGCAGGAAAGAGCTGGGAGCTATATGGGTGTGTGTGGATAAGAGGTTGTATGGACGTGTGTGTGTGTGTGTGTGTGTGTGTGTGTGTGTGTGTGTGTGTGTTTTCCTGCCTCTCCCCTACTGGGAACCTCATCCCCATCTCATCCCTCCCAGTGGGTGTGCTCTGAGCGCTATCCTCAGGCCCCAAAGGGGCTCAGGGCAAGGGCTTTGGAGTCAGACAGACTTGGGTTTGAGTACTGACTTAGTGACCTTTTGTAAGCTATTTGCTCTGTGTCTCATCCTCATCTGTAAAATGGAGATACTAATGGTTAACATTTATTGAGCTCCTACTGTGTGCCAGGCACCATCCTGAAGGCTTTACACATATTAACTCATTTAATCCTCACAACAATGCCATAAGGCAAGTACCATTATTAGTATCACCCCATTTTTACAGGGGGGTTAAATGATTTGCACAAGATGGCACAGCTAGTGTGGTAAACACGAGCTGTGCTGCTCAGATGAGCCTTCTAGGAAGGACTTGCCCCCAGCCACAGGGAGCGCAGTCAGCACACAGCCTTCAGCTGTTGGCTCCTTCAGCATCTGCTTCTGATGCAGAGGGCAGCCTCACCTGAGGTCATACCTTTCCTGGGCAGCCTGCAAGCAGCGCCCGAGCAAGGAGAGGGGAACCCAGAGCTGCCTGCCCTTGGCCAAGGCTTTGTGATCTTGCCTTGCAGTGTGACTTCTCCCTTTGCCCAGTCCTGCGCCCTGCCTCTTCCTTTCACTGCTGTTGAGCCACAATAAACATCTTACACCCCACATTTCTCAGTGTCTGCTTCTAGTGACCCCAACCTGTAATAACTCGTAAATGGCAGGGCTGAGATCTGAACTCATGTTTTCAAAATGAAAGATAATTTTTGGGTTGTTATGGTGATTAATGAGCCAGTGGCTGGCACATAGCAAGGGTTCAGTAAACGATAGGAGTAGTATCGCCCCAGTCTACTGCTAATCCTTACTCTGTCTCCCTTCCTGGGAAAGATGCTGGGAGTACAGGTTCCCCAAGCCCTGGTCGACTGAGAGTCCCAGCTCAAGTGAGGGCGGAGCCGAGGCTGGGAGAGGCAGTGGGGTGGGGTGGCTGGACAGGGAAGCATAGGGCAGCTGGTCCACCCTGCCCTGAAGGAGGTGTGCAGGTGGGGGTGGGGAACACTAGACTGGCCAAACACAGGGGCAAGATAAAGGAGCAGGAAAGATACATGCGGACTTCCAGGGACAGCCAAGTTGAAGCCAATTCCTGGTATTTGAGCCCAAGGGGTCTGCCAAGGGGCAGACAGACAAAGCCGTGGCGCTGGGAGTCCTCCAGGTTCTATTAGACCCTTCTCCCAATCGTTACATCTTCCCTATGGCTTTCTCCAGCGCTCTGACGGGATAGATCTATCCTATCTCTCCTTTCCTGTACAGCTGCCTAGAAAGGTGACTTCCTTCCTCTTAAGTCGGCTTGTTTCCCCTTCTTCTCAGGAGGGAATCCTCCATCTCTGGTGCTGCAGTGGCTGACTATTCCTAGGGGTTTGGGCTTCCATTGGGAACAGGGCAGAGGAGCCTAACTTGGCACCATTAAGGGGTGATCAGCATTATTTACTAGAGCATTCTGGCAGCTCCAGGACTTTTGCACCAGTAAACAGACCCTCCCCCACTCCTTAGGCTTTCTTTCTTATCCAAAGGAATGAGGAGCCCTAGGAGGTAGGTCCTGCTAAGTGATTAAAAAACAGGAAGGGGCCTCTGGCTCTGTTGTGCTCTTCCTGGGTCTCTCTCAGGCGTTCCTCTTTCCCTACGGACCCCAACTCACCCTTGAAGACAAAGTTATAATCTTCCTCGTTTCTGTTCCCCATCTTGGCTCCGCATGGAGGGCACAAGTGTCTTCAAGGGCAGAGGTGACGGGTCTATGCGTTGGCTCAATGCCCTCAACCCTCAGCTCTCAAGAGACCTGGATCCGCCCTTCCTCTCATCGGGAGTAAAGAGACTTCTGCAGCCAGAGGGATCGAGGGCCGACTTCAGGCTAGCCAGGGCCTAGGGGGGCTCAGCTCTCGCAGGTGGCGGTGCTGTAAGGAAGCTGAGAGGACGGAAGCTGAGAACAGGAACAGTGAGTGGCTGGAGACCTGGGGCCCAGGTGGGTGGAGAGACAATGACGTCAGACAGGTTAGACAGGTTGGGTGTCTGCTCTCAGCCTGGGCTCCCGCAAGCAGGCGAGCAGGCTCAAGGGAGTGACAATGGGGGCAGCTGGGACAGGGACAGGACCTTCACAGAACCAGCTGAGAGGACGGAATACGCGTTGCTAGGTTTCTGGGACCTGTGGCCATGGGGGGCCCAGCCACCAGTGAGTGAGAAATAGTCCCTTGGGGAGCAGGAAGCTACTCGGCCTCCAGCTTTTCCGCAGAGCCTGTGGTGAGGGGTAACTGGGGGCACAAGAGGAAGGGCTGTTGTGAGGAGGGGCTGGGGTCACCCTGCTGCAGTGCAGAGCTCTGGGAGGTGCATCTTAGATATAGCAACTTCTGCCGCTCCCTGACAGCCCAGGGCCTGGGATGGGCAGTTTCTCATCCTGGGTGGAGCTGGAACTTGCAACCCACCTGCTTGCCTGGGATGGGTCCCTTCCTACAGCACTAGGAAAGGGGCTGGTAGCTCCCCGTCCAGTCTTGTTCTAAGGACACTGGATAGGGGGAGACCTGGGGCAGAAACAGCAGATGAGGTGAGGGGTCTGAGTGCAGGGACAGGACTTCTGGATCTTTTCTACTCCTTCACCAGGACCTGAGGCTTCAGAGCAAAGCCCTCCTGTCTGCAAAGGGCTTCCTGATCTGGAGAGGGTCTGTGTGAGCTTGTGAATGCCTGGAGAAGAGGGAAGGGGTGGCCCTTGTAGGCCGCCAGGGGGCACCCTCCCAACCCCGAGTAGAAAAGGTGCCCCCCAAGGGACTTCAGGACTGAAGGACACTGAACTCCCACGCCCTGTTTTCTGTCTAGCATGACCCCCACCAGCCCCTTGTTCCTCTCAGCTCACTCTCAAGGTTTTGCCAACAGGTGGGTAAGACTCTTCTCTGAGTGGCAGCGGCCAGGTGAGGTAACACCACTGGAGAGGCCAAGGGACCTGAGGCACCACTGCCAATAACCTTTTGGTGTTGGAGGTTGTGGAGAAGGAGTGAGTGAAAAGCCACTCACTTGCAAAACATGAAGAACCTTATAAGCAATCCCTGCTCCTTCCTATCTCCTCTGATTCCCCCCATCCAAGAAAGCAGCCAAGACACAAGACAGGAGTTGAAGTTTATTCTTGGGAAGAACAAAGTCCCCCCAACCCTCCACATCCAGGAAGGCTTCCCCAGGGGGCCCTGCCCCTCCAAATGGTCATCTCTCTTTTCTGAACCCCTGCTTCCACCAACAGTCATTACGACGCTGCTACTTGGGTGAGAGGCTCCTCCAGGTACTGCACCAAGGCCTGGGCCTGTGAGAAAGGGAGGAGAAACCAGTCCCACACAAGGCCTGCCACTAGAGGGATCTTAAATTCAGGTCTACTCCTAATGCCGAGCCCCCAGCCCCCAGCCTCCAGTGTTAGCCCGCACCAGACATGGACTGGGTGACAGGAGAATGACTCCGGGAAGGTGGTGGGGATGGGAGTGGACACAATGATGGAGCATGAAGGCTGGGCCCAGGGTTTTACAGGGATGGGCACATACACACCTTGGCCTTGAGCATTCCGAAGCCAACAGTCTCCTTGGCATACATGCATAGTAGAAGGTTGGCCACTCGAGTGATGGCTACACGGCCCTCCTGGTGGGGGTGATATCAGGGGATGTGATGTTCTGCTTGTACCCTTTGCCCCCTCTTTCCCCATGGGCTCTTCTTGAGAGAGACTGTATCTTCCTTCCATGTCCTGGGCCCAGCAGGAGCTTCTGCTGGGGGACTTTGGCCACAGACCTGGACGTGAAGTTCTGAGGCCATTCCAGCCTCAGCACAGCCACCTACTAACCAAGTTGCCCTGGGAAACTCAATCTCCCAGAAGCTCAGTTACTCTTTCTGTAACCTGTACCTCACTCCAGTTGGTGAGGATGCTAATACACAGGAAGGAGTTTTGTATCTGCAAAGGGCTGTCCAGATGGGTGATGTTATTATTATGGTTTATTATACAGTTATTATCATTATGGTAAGGGGAGAACAGTAACCCAACTTATACTTCTCCTCACTTCCCAAGGTAATGTTTTGCAAACTGTAGGTTTGGCCCCAGGGTTAACCGACCCCAGATCAATTAAGAAGTTGATCAGCATTAAAAGAAAAAGAAGGGGAATTCCCTGGTCCAGTGGTTAGGACTCGGCACTATCACTGCTGGAGCCCAGGTTCAATCCCTGGTCGGGGAACTAAGATCCCGCAAGCTGTGCGGCGCGGCCAAAAAAAAAGAAGAGAAATGAAGTATATTGCATATAGTAAGGGAAGTACTGTTTCATGAAACTTTCGTTTTACTGGACTCTGACTTAAAATATATTTCTTATGGCTGGGTTGTGGTCAGAACATTTGAAAGCTATCACCCTTATAGCACCAGCTCTAGGGTAGGCATCCTAGGAATCATCAGTGGAACTGGCATCCTTGGTTAAGGAGGGAGTGAGGGAGAGGTCGGTGGCTGAGTTACAGTGGAAATCCTTCCTGGAGAGTTCACTCTTGGGGCCTTTTCAATTTGGTTCAGCAAACTTTCACTAAGCATCCACTGTGTGCTTGGAACCAGGTGCTGCACCCCCTGCCTCTCTGGGTGCCTCATCTACTAACCCCTCCCATTCTCATGCTACTCCAGCCACTTCAACTTTGTTGATCTCTGACCAGGCATCATTCTGCCTCAGGGCGTTTGCACTTACTGTTCTCTCTATCAGAAATGTTCTTGGACTTCCATGGTGGCGCAGTTGTTAAGAATCCACCTGCCAATGCAGGGGACACAGGTTTGAGCCCTGGTCCAGGAAGATCCCACATGCTGCAGAGCAACTAAGCCCGCGAGCCACAACTACTGAGCCTGTGCTCTAAAGCCCACCAGCCACAACTACTGAAGCCTGAGTGCCTAGAGCCTGTGCTCCGCAACAAGAGAAGCCACTGCAGTGAGAAGCCCGTGCACCGCAACAAAGAGTAGCCCCCCTCACTGCAACTAGAGAAAGCGCAGCAACGAAGATCCAACGCAGCCAAAAATAAATTAATTAATTAAAAAAAAAAAAAAAGAAAAGAAATGTTCTTAACCCAGACAGCCACATAGCTTGCCAACTTCCTTTAGATCTTTTAGATCTTTGATGAGATGTCACCTTTTCAGTGAGATAGTCCTTGACACAAACATCCTATCTCACTTCCTTTTTGCTTTTTCTCCACAGCATTTTCAATACCTAACATACTACTTTTTACACTTACATACATACGTTACAAAACATATTTACGAACTTATTTTACGAACATACATATTTTACTTAATTTAAGGCATATGTAAGACTGTAAGCTGCATTAGGGCTGTAGTTTTTGTCTGTCTTGTTTGCTACTTTTTCCCCAGTCCTGAGAACACTGCAGGGATCTAAAAATTTGTTGACTGAACAGATAGAAAGGTGAATGAGACAGCTTCTGTTTTCAAGAAGTTCACAGTCTAATGGCCACTTCCCCTTTCTGGACTGCATCGTGTTTCTCTGTAAACTGAAGGGATTGGACTAGGGTCTGGAGACTCTGCCATGCTTCTGAGTCTGTGAATCTCAGATGACAACACTTTGTGTCTGCATATCACTCTACAGTTTATATCCACCCTCTCATTTGATCCCAACAACCCTGTGTGCATGGTGTGGTGATGGGGATTATTGTTTTCACCTTGGAGGTGTGGTAAGAAAGCTCAGAGAGGTTAAGTGACTTACCCAAGGTTCCACAAATGATAAGTGGCTGGCTGAGACCAGAACCCCAGCCAGACCTCAGGTCCAGGACTCCTTTCTCATCACCACTTGATGCATAGGGTCCTGCCTATTATAAATGCTGCTGCAGACCGACTCTTAGTAATCTTCCAGAGATCCTGTCCCTGCCCCTCTAACCATCCAGGATGGGGTCCAGGTCGCCCCTTGGGGGATGCCCTTAGAGAAAGAGGAAGTGGCTCCCTTCTCCATACCATGCAGTCCATGAGGATGAATTTGAGATTGTCTTCATTAAACGCTTGGTTCCCGTTCCGGTCGTAGGCCGCCCAGATGTTACTGGCGATGGCAGCGGTGACCCGGGCGTCCGTATCCCCGTAACCGGAGTAGGCCAACAGAGATCCCTCGTTATTCAGCAGCCTGGCGAAGGATCAGGAGGGATATCAACGTGCTGAGGACGGGGAGGCAAACGCCTGGGCTCCCATCCTAACTCCCGCCACTGGCCCTTCTAGAAAGCAAGCGTCTGGGCTGAGTGTGTGCTAGAACATGCCCCGAGCACCCAGTACGTCGGTTTCTCTTTTCGAGAGGGGCCCTCCGGCCGGTTCACCTAGCTGCTGCCCCCTCTGCCACCTCCTCCCTTCTCCACCCCTCCCTCGGAGAGTCGCGCGCTGCCCCACGCCAGTGCTCGCCACTCGGGTTCTCGGTCCGCACTCACAGGGTGCTCTGGACGCCTCCAGTGTTGGCCTGGCTTAGCACCTGGGTCAAAGCCTTGGGACGCAGCATGCCTGCGGCTCCTATCCCTGGGCTTTTGCACCCAGATCCCCGAGTTTCCTACTACTGCCCTCCGCCTGCCGCTTCCCGTAGTCCAGCTGCCCTGCTCCGGAACGCCCTGGGAGTTGTAGTTTTCTGGCCTGGCTTTGTGGTTCTGACTCAACCCCGCCCCACCGCGGGGTGCCCTGGGAATTGTAGTTCTTTACGATTTCGCGAGGCACCCTGGGAACTACAGTTCGCTTTTCCAGTGCGACCACGCGGTTATGGGGGAAAAGAGCGGGAGAAAAAGGACAGAGGCAGTACTGGAAGGACATTTAACCCCCTCGGGCAGAGAAAAGTCATATCCGCTTGACAATTCACGATTCAGTAGTTAAAAGAAAATAAAAATCCCTATATTTGTCCGGCACACCTTTGGTTACTTTTCAAAGCAAATTTCTACATTATGCACAGTTCTGCGAGATGAGGCGATAGATACTATTGAGGAAACCAAGGCTCAGAAGGGCCACGCAGGCAAAATTCAGATCTCTAGAACTGTACTTAATAGACTTCGTGAAGGCCACTACTCTCAGGGGAATAAAGTCAATCCTAGAGACAAGGTTTTAGGTGGACATCCAGAAGTGGGAAAATTCAACCTCAAAGTCGGGAGAGGGCTCAGGCCTGGAAAGAATTTGGGCTTCCCGAGAAAGACCAGTTATCACAGGCAACGGAGATAAAGCGGCGACACAGAAAGTCCTTTGTCCCGGAGCGGGACTTAACCCGCGGAGGGGCGGGGGCAGCTTTGGGCCCGGGTGGACCTCAGCTCGGCTTGGGCGAGCTAGTTCGGCCCCCGTCCCGCAGTGACGGACACGCCCCGCCTCCGCCCCGAACCCCTCGGGGGCCGCAGCCCAGCAAGGCCCTGTCCAAGCTGCTGGACCCCGGGCTCAGTCCTGGGCGGACCCCGCTGCAGTGGCCCCCCCAGTCCGCCCGGGGCGCTGTGGCTGCGGCTGGTCCGGAGGGGGCGGTGAAGCCTTGGGAAGGGGAGGGGAGAGGGGAGTGTTGGAGGCGCCGGAGCCGAGCCCGGACGGCCGGGCGGGCGGGGAGAAGGAGGAGCCGGGGCGGGCTGGCGGGCGGCCGGGTGGCGGCGGCGGCATGGCGGAGCCGAGCGGGGCCGAGACGAGGCCCCCCATTCGGGTCACCGTCAAGACCCCCAAGGACAAGGAGGAAATTGTGATCTGCGATCGAGCCTCGGTCAAAGAGGTAGTATGGGTGGCGGGGGTGAGGGTGAGCGTGGAGGAGGGGTCTGCGAAGAGGCGGGTGGCTCTGAGACGGTGGGGCGTACGGGAGGGCCGGGGAGAGGAGGGCGGGGGCCCAGCACGCACTCGGAGGAGCGGAAGGGACGGGCAGGAGGGTAGGGGGCGTCCTGCGGGGGTGGTCTGGGGGAGCGTGGCGCGTGTTGGGGAAGGGAGGCCGGCGGTTTGCCTTGTAGCCTGGGCTGGGGGCGTGGTGGAGAGTGGGAAGAGGACACCTTGCACAGGGAAGGGGGAAGGACCCTGGGTTTGAGGGGAGTATTCGTCCCAGTTACTGGTCGGGGTTCGAGGCGCCGAGTCAGAGTGGGGGCCAGGCAAGGAGCTGAGCGGGCGGGAGGCGCAGGTTGGGGGAGAGCTCCGGGCGCCTACTGTGCGCCTCAGAGAACGCTCAGCATTCTCACGCCCGGCCAGGGGGTAGGATTTCCCTCTGCCCGGATGTTTCGTACTCTTTCAAATCGAGGTGGTTACATTTGATTCTCAGCCCCTCTGGGATTTACACAGTGTGCAGTAGGTGCTCAATAAAAATGTGTTGAATGAGTGAATGAGGGAATATTGCCTATGTTCACCACCCCCCTCTGGCTGCTCCAGAATTTCACAGAGGCGGGGCTTAAGATAGGCGTCTGGTTGGAAGGGAGGGATCTGGAAGCTGCCTTTGCTTAACAAGTGCACTCTTTTTACTTAGAGTGTGGGTTTGATTTGGTTGGGTTGATAGAGGTGTTGCTGATAGATTTGGGGAGTCTAACTCTCCCCAAGCCAGCCTTTAGTGCCGTCATTGCCCCTCCCCCACCTTATAAAATGACTACATTCCAGAATTTAAATAATTTTTGCCTGCAAAACTGAATTTGAAATCAGCCCTAATTGAGTGGCCCCATGTGTTTGGTTAAGAGCCTGGGCTTTGATGTCAAGACCTGAGTTCCAGTCTGCCCAGAGCAAGTTACCTAACTGCTCTGATCCTCAGTTTTCTCATCTTTAAAATGGAGATAATAATTAACATGTATCTCATGGAACTCTTAACTAGTGAATAGTTAGTGCTGTTATAAATGGGATCTATTTGTTGTAGTTGTTACAAGAACACTGGGAATAAAGAGAGGAAAGAGAAGGCTGAAGGGAGATAGGGCCTGGGCCCAAGGCTGTTGAAGGAGTTGGGATGGAGAGAACTGCCCAGGTAGTATGCTCACAGGGAACTGGGTGGATGGACTGAAGAAGGAGTGGCAGATAGAAGCAAGGGCTTTCTAGGGTGGGAGACCCTGGGGTAGAGCTGAGAGGAGCTTCTCACTGGTCCACCTCCTTGGTTAAGAAAGGAGCTGCTTATTGCAGCTGGAGGGATGCAGTCAGGACTGCTGAAAGGACTTCCCACGACTAGAGGTGGGAGCAAGGGAATACAGAGGCTTTGAAGAAGAGGCAGGGTCCCTGGTTGGAGGAGCCCAGGCAGCCTTCACAGTGACCTTTGCCTCTTGATCACAGTTCAAAGAGGAAATCTCCCGGAGATTTAAGGCTCAGCAGGATCAGCTGGTCCTGATCTTCGCAGGCAAGATCCTCAAGGATGGGGACACACTGAACCAGCATGGGATCAAGGATGGGCTCACTGTCCATCTGGTCATCAAGACCCCTCAGAAGTAAGTTCAGGAGAGGAGCAGGTCCAGCTTCGGACTGGGCACTTTTTTCCCCATCTGATACTTTCTCACCCATTGTTCAACTGTACATCTAAGGCCTATGCCAAGGCCCAGGAAGGTGGCTCTTGGATGGATTGTCAGGAAGCCCTGTGATCTCATCTGCAGGGGAAGGGAACCTGATTTACCTCTCCCTGAATACCCTGAAGATAGAGGATACTCGCTCCTCTCTTCCTCTGTCTGATATACTGACTGCCCCCAGCATGACCCTGCCCCAGCCTCAGGGTTGCTTAGGAGGTGGCTTGGGTTAGGGCTGAACCTGCACAGCAAATATAGAAATCATTGTCTTCCCTTTTGTGTTCACTTCAACTAGGATTTTTCTTTCTGTCCTCAGGGTTCAAGATCCGGCTACTGCCACTGCTTCTTCCCCTTCCACTCCAGACCCAGCCTCAGCGCCCTCCACCACGCCTGCTTCACCTGCCACTTCTGCCCAGCCCTCCACTTCTGGCAGTGCCACTTCGGATACTGGCAGTGGAAGCCGAAGGAGCAGTGGGGGGGGTACCTCCCCAGGGACTGGGGAGGGACCTCCCAGTGCCACTGCATCCATACTCTGTAAGCCTTTAGGGTGGAAGGCACTGTCCTGTTCTGGGCTGTGGAGTGGGGGAGAGCCAAGAAGAGGGGAAAATATGGTCCCTGATCCTGGTTCGATGGGGATTGGGGACCCCTGGACATAGGGGTCCAGACCTTGGTACTTGAGCCAAGAGGGAGAAGAAACTAGTTTGTGAGGGCTTCCCAGAAGAGGAGAGCATGGCAAAATGTTAAGAGTGAGGGGAGAAATGGGGCTGGGGATGTGGGGAACCCTGGGTAAAGATATTGGAGTTTGGGAAAAAGGTGGGTCCAACAGTAGCCGGTTGGGGAATATTTATTTGCTCATCCAGTAGGCCATCCCTGGTTGCCCTCTCTGTGCTCAGTATTGTGCCTGCCTGTCAGCCTCGGCCATCAAAGAGGTCTCAGTCTAGTAGGCTCACATCTGTCTGCCAGCAGTGGATCAGGGCTGGGGCTGTGGAAATGATTGGAAAAGGGAGATGTGAGAAGCAGAAGGGGCCCATCCTGGAGACCTGACTTCAGTGGCTCTGGCCAGGCAGGGGAAGAGTCTTGCAACAGACTGTGACCCTGCCCCCTCCCCCCAGCTGGCTTTGGGGGCATCCTGGGCCTGGGCAGCCTGGGCCTGGGCTCTGCCAACTTCATGGAGCTGCAGCAGCAGATGCAGAGGCAGCTAATGTCCAATCCTGAGATGCTGTCGCAGATCATGGAGAACCCCCTGGTCCAGGACATGATGTCTAACCCCGACCTGATGCGCCACATGATCATGGCCAACCCCCAGATGCAGCAGCTGATGGAGCGGAACCCCGAGATCAGCCACATGCTCAACAACCCTGAGCTCATGAGGCAGGTGGGTCTGAGAGAAGGTTGGGATTGTGGAGGACACCTGGTGCCCAGCTGTGCCCTGCCTGGCCTTTTCCCACCTTGTCCTACCTTGACTTAGTCATTCATTCATTCAGCAGCCATGTTTTGAGCCCTGGGGGTACAGTGATGAAAAGACATAGGCCTAGCTTTCCAGGAACTTCTGGTCTCAAAGGGAAGTGGGACAAGTAAGCAGGCAGTTATAATAAAGTGTGGTCGGTGCTATTATAGAGATAGTCACAGTATCCCCTAGAAGCACACAGAAGGGCTCCTGATCCTACCTGGGGCTCAGAGGAGGCCCTAAAGGAAGTGTCACCCAAGCAGAGACCCAAAAGAGGAAGAATGAACCAGAGGAAGAAAAAGAGAAGAGTATTCAGGGCTGAGGGACAGCAAGTACAAAGGCCTGGGAATGAAAGATAATAGGAGGATTGGGGAGCATTGTGTCTGGACAGGGCCTGGTGGGTAAGGGAGACCCAGGGGAGGTGCTTTGGTGTTGGTCTTTGGGAGCTCCATCTCGTGGCCATCCACCAGGGGATGGGACGAGGGTAGATGATCTCAGCAGAGCTGTGGACACTAGTGCTAGACTCACCAGAAGATAAGTTCCAGAAGGGCAAGGATTTGCAAGTGTTTTGTTCACTGCCTAGAACAGTGCCTGGTATATAGTAGTCACTCAGTAAGTACTTATTAAATGAACGAATTGTGGGATAAGAGATCAGAATCTTATCATAGACATAAAAGTGTCTTAGAAGAGGCAAGTGTGGAGCAAATTTGGGAAGAAGGACAGGGAAGGCATTCCAAGTTGGATGGGAACAAGAAGCAGCTATGCTCATTTTATCTGTTATGTACTGCTGTCCCCTAGAGCTGACATAGGTCACCCCCTCCTTATTGAAAGTGAGCCATTGGTTCCCAAGAGAAAGCCCCCATCCTGTTTCTCAAGATTCAGTGAGGCCAAAGACCTGGGGTGAGATCTAGAAGGTGTTGGTAGCATTGTCCCAGCTTGAATCCTTTCCCTCCCCAACTTGTTATTTACCAGAAGCCATAGTCTGGTCTCAGTCAGACAGACCAATCTGGCCTTAAACCTTGTCTCCACCACTAACTGGCTGTGTGTCCCAGGCAGTGAGTCTCTGAGCCTATTTTCTCATCTGCTAAATAGGGACAGAAATACCTACACGGGATGGTTATTGTGGGTATTAAGTGATTTGAATTCTGTAAAGTACTTAGCCGAGTGCCTGTATGTCGTAACTGCTCAGTAGATGTTAATTTTCTCTTTTGCGTCTTCTTCTTTCTCATGTCCTTTCTTATTCAACTTCCTTGTGCTCCCTGACACTTCTGTGGATCCTCTGAACCTGAGGGAGGGAAGCTGCTGCCCTCACCCCATCTGGGATCATTGTACCCCCAGAAGTCAACCAGAATACCCATAGGGAGGCAGGGTTATTTAGAGCCAAGGTGACAGTAGAGGAAGGAAGTCCAGTTCACCCTACTCCCTGCCACTATGGGTCAGTTCCTAGGCCCTGGACCCTGGTCCTGATGCAGACCTCCTCATCAGGGCCCACTCTTTTCCAAGCTTGGTGATCCCCTGGTTCCAGGGCCATTCTCTCTCTTTCCCTTTTCCACCAGACGATGGAGCTTGCTCGGAATCCAGCCATGATGCAGGAGATGATGCGGAACCAGGACCGGGCCCTAAGCAACCTGGAGAGCATCCCTGGAGGGTATAATGCCCTCCGCCGCATGTACACGGACATCCAGGAGCCCATGTTTAGTGCTGCCCGGGAACAGGTGGGGCCAGGGGCTGGGCTGTGGGAGGGCAGTCTGGACTCAGGATTACCTACCCCAGATCCAGGCAAGACTGAGGTGCTGTCTGCTCCTCTTTCTTTCCCTAGCGCCCTGAGGGTGGGCCTTGGCTTAAAAGTGGTTCTCATGCTGCATAGCCAGGGATGGTCCAACTTGGCATGGGACTGAGGCACTAGGGCAGAAGATAGCAGAGTTCCCTAGGGAAGTGGGCGAAGGGTAGTATCCAAGGGATTTGACATTGTTCTGACAAACTTCTTGCACCAAGGGCTCAAAGGTTGTGGGGCAGGCCTGGGGTCAAACAGCCAGCCCTAGCACAGTGTGTCTCAAGTGTGGTCCACAGATCACCTGCATCAGAATCACCTGGGGATCTCGTTCACCATGAGATTCCTGGTCCCCACCTTTGAGCTACTTATTGAATCAATCTCTGGAATCAAGTCCTGGGAATATGCACGTTAAAAAAGGCTTTAAGAATTCTTTCCAAATATACAAAAAGTATAGCATTCTCTTGTACCCTTGTGGCCCTAAAATGTTGCCATATATAGTTTCAGTGCCTTTCTGGGTTCTTTTTTTAAAGTTTAGCTTACACTAAATACATTATACATTTACCTGTTTCAAAACTCAAAAGTTACACAAAGTAAACAAAACGGTATTTGAAAAGTATAGAAAGGTATACAAGCTCAACAAAAGTATACACAAGGGATCCTGCTATTTCCATCCCCCAGCCACCTCTTTTCCACCCCAGAGTTAACAAATGTTGTTAGTATTTTGTATGTTTTCCTAGACGTATTAAACATTAGCAAATAAGATATTACACATAGAATTGCAGCCTTCACATACCCCTCCCCCATCTTATACCTCTCTTTCCCTCTCCGGAGCTAACTACCACCCTGAAGTTGGTGTTTGTCATTTCGATTCTTTTATTACCTATGTATGAATCCATAAACAATCTGTGGCCTCGTTTTGCATATTTTCAACCTTATAGAAGTGGTATCATGCTGTTCATAAAATTTTAAACTTGTTTTTTAAAAAACATCTAAAAATGTTTTATTGAAGAATAATATAGTTGCAGAAAGGTGCACATATGATAAGCGTACAGCTGGATGGACTTTCACAGACTGAACGCCCCGCCATCCCCAACCAGCGCCCAAGTGGGAGGGTGGGGCCTCACATTCCTTCTTCCTTGTGGAAAGGAAAAAGCACCATATCCTGAGTGGCCCATGCTATCCCAACGGATTCCTTGTTCATGCCATCTCTGCCCTACACCAAGTCTCCACAGATGAGTGTGCCTTGTTGACCCTGTCCCTACGATGATGCCACATTGTCTTAATTAAGTCTGGGCATCTGGTAGGGTGAACCTCCCCTCCCCCCTTCCAGCTTATTCTTCACCATCATCTTGGTTATTCTTGGCATTGCTGTTTCAAATTTTAGAAAGTACTATAGGGATCAACTGTGAGTTTTTAAAGAAATTAATTTATTTTAAGTTTTATTTTATTTAAGTATTTAATTTAAAAATGTATATCAAAGTAATGTATGTACCTGGTTAAAAAAAAATTCAAGTAGTTGAGCAAGGCTTTATAACAAGCACCCAGCTAATTCTGATGTACTCTGAGGTGTGTGAACCACTGGTTCAGCTAAAAGAACATAACGTTTGGCATCAGCAAACCTGGATTCAAATACCTGCTCCATCATACTTCAGTGGTGTGATCTTAAGTGAGTTGCTTAACCTCCCTGAGTCTTCACTTCCTCATTTGCAAAATGGAGACAATGTGTTATAGCAGTATTCTCAATCATTTTGGTCTCTGGACCCCTTTATTTATTTTTTGTTTAACTTAAAAAAAAAATTTTTTTTTTTTTTTGGCCACACCGTGTGGAATGCGGGGGTCTTAGTTCCCCAACCAGGGATTGAACCCGAGCCCCCTGCAGTGGAAGCTCGGAGTCCTAACCACTAGACCGCCAGGGAATTCCCCTCTGAACCCCTTTATACACTTAAAAATTATTGAGGACCCCAAAAGCTTTTGTTTTTGTGGGTTAGGCCTATTGATACTCACTGTATCTGAAATTAAAACTGAGAAGTAAAAAAAAATTTATTTATTAACTCATTTAAAAATAACAATAAATCCATTATACATTAACATAAATAGCATATTCTTTTGAAAAATAACTTTATTTTCCAAAACAAAACTTTAGAGGAAAGAATGGCCTTGTTTGATTTTTTTGCAGATCTCTTGAATGTCTGGCTTACTACAAGACAGCTGGATTCTTATATCTGCTTCTGCATTCAGTCCGTTGCAATGTCACATGTTACATAGCCTTTGGAAAACTCCACTGAATACTTATGAGAGAATGAGAGTGAAAAAGGCAAATAACATCTTAGGATTATAAAAATGGTTTTTAAACCTTGCAGGGGTCCTAGGACCACACTTTGAGAACTGGTGTGTTAGAGGGATATTGTAAACATTAGAATAAATGGGTCAGGCACATAGTAGGTGCTCAATAAATGGCAGCTATTATCACTTTTGGGAGTTCAGGGAAAGAAATTCAGGCCTTAAGGTGTATGGGGAAGAGCAAAGCAGGACCCAGAACTAGGTGGGTTTGGGTGCTAGGCAAGTTACCTGAACAGGAAATCTGAAACGTTGACAAAGACTGAAACTGGTGCATGAACCCTGGCCTGCAAGCCCTGTTATCTGAACAGGCATCTGGTAGGGTGAAGGAACCACAGCTCAGAGCAGGAGAGTCCTTGGTCAGCCCTGGTCCCCATGACCCCCTTCGAATAAACAGGAAAAGTGACTGGACATGAAACTCCATGGTGGGGAGGGGCTGAGGCTGCTCAGGTACCTCCTGCGTGGGTGTTGGCGGGTCCAGAGGGAGGACATGTGGGTGCTGCCGTGGGCAGCCCACCATATGCTGGGGTGCAGACCCTGAGACGATCCTGGATAACATAGTTGGGGGCCTGGTGCTGATGGGGACTGTTTAGCTGAAGCAGCCAGTCTGAGGAGATAGGCTGTGGGGAGGGAGGGGAAGGAGGAGATTACATGGAGAAGCAACAGAAGGAGGAGAAGACCTAGGGAGGTGTGCTTAGCCAGAGGTGTGCCCACTAAGGGTCTCCATTTTGGTGTGCCTGGATGGACAGAGTGCCACGTGGGGGACCTGGGGGTGAGGGAGAGGGTTCGGTGGAGTTAGTCTTAGACCAGGGTGGCTGGAAAAGGGAGAGCTAGAGGCAGATCGGGGTCGAAGTAGAGAGCCAGCTCCCATCAAGCCAATAATTACCTATTGAGCACCTACTAGTGTCAGGGGCCAGGGGTGCAAAGGTGAATCTGACATTGTCTCTGCCCCTTAAGAGCTAAGGAAAACAAATATCTCACCACACAATGGGAAAGGTGTGTGTAAAGTACTGATACTATAGAGCACAGAGGAGATTAGATACCAAATATTTAGAGCCACCAGGGGAGATGTGGCGTTTCCGGTTATCTGAGGGGTTCAGTTATCCAGTCATCAGCATCAGGCAGCTCCCACCCTGCAGGATGAGGGTGAAGTTGCCCATTGTGGGGCTAGAAATTGACCTGAGGACCTCCAAGGTTTTAGATCTCTCTCCCTTTCCTGGGGAAGGGGAGGCTATTAGGTGAGAATAAAGAAAGGGCCTAGCCCTTATCCCTGATTTGTTTCAGTCCTTAACCCAAAACCTTTCCCTCCTCCCAGTTTGGCAACAACCCCTTCTCTTCCCTGGCCGGGAACTCCGACAGCTCATCCTCCCAGCCTCTGCGGACTGAGAATCGAGAGCCCCTCCCTAACCCCTGGAGCCCCTCGCCCCCCACCTCCCAGGCCCCCGGGTCCGGTGGGGAGGGCACCGGAGGATCGGGGACCAGCCAGGTGCACCCGACAGTCTCGAACCCCTTTGGGATCAATGCGGCTAGCCTGGGGTCAGGTATGTCCTAGGGTGGAAGGAGCTTAGTGGGGTCACCAGGGCAGTCCCTCTGCCCCAGGACTGAATGGGGTTCACACTGCTCCAGAATATTGAAGACAGAGGTGAGACTGTATTGAAGCCACAGAGGGGGCTCTGTAGCCTGGAGTAGTGGCTCGGCCCCTCAGGGTAAGGGTTGGTTCTGGCCCTGTCCTGATGTCCCTAGGAGTGACCTAAGTAAAGGCTCATGAGTAAACCAGGCCCCACTTCCTAAGCTCTTTCAACACTGCTGGTACTATCCAGAGTAAATGGGTCAGACTGGGAATGGGGTGTGGGAGAGGAATCAGGGGGCAGGTAGATGTGGGCTGGGGGAGAGGGATGTGCAGAGCTGCCTTGTACAGAAGTGCAGGTTATGCACTGCACAACCCTGGGAGATGCCCCGTTTGTCTGGACTATGACGATACATATGGCTCTAGGGATGTGTGGTAGATGCTCTGATTTCTCTGTACCCTGGGGAGCATCTTGATTGGGAAAGTCCCTTCCCCTCTATGTGCTTATTTCATAAATAAGGTACTTGAACCTGATCCATGGTTTTAAAATTGTACTTCTGAGTCTTGAGGGCTCTGGCCCATCTCCAGGATGAGGGAAGACCAAAAGCGAAAGGCTCCAGGCCTCCTGCCCCAGCTCCAACCAGACCACTGACATACTTGGTTTCCAAGTGAGATCTGGTTTGAGGAAAGGGTCTCTGCTGCTAAGACAAGTTTGAAAACCATTGAACTGGATGATCTTTAGTCACATCCTTTCCAACTCTGACATCTGACCTGTGGCAGGAACAGTCCAGAGGGGCATGAATCAGACCTAGTTTGCAACTGGCTTGTCCTTAGCAGAGTAGTTGGGGAAGGGGCCAGGACAAAGCCGGGCGAGATGACCTCAGAGTCAAGAGAGACTTGGACCCACGCCCCAGTACTTGGGTGCCCATTTTACCGTTGCCTTTCTGAGTTTTGTAACCACTCAGTGCCTGAAGTAATGTAGATTGAAGTGAGGCATCTGGTTTCCATCTGGACCCCTTTTCTCTTGTTTTTTCCTTCTTGTCCTAGGGATGTTCAACAGCCCGGAAATGCAGGCTCTCCTCCAGCAGATCTCTGAGAACCCCCAGCTAATGCAGAATGTGATCTCAGCCCCCTACATGCGCAGCATGATGCAAACGCTTGCCCAGAACCCCGACTTTGCTGCTCAGGTATGGAACTGGCACGAGCGGAGTGTACTGGGGGCTGTTGCTTGTGATGATCAAAACACTCTGGAGCCAGACTGCCTGGGTTTCTGTATTGAGCTCTGCCACTTCCTAGCTGTGTGAGCCAAGCAAGTTATTTAACCCCCGTTTCCTCATCTGTAAAATGGTAATAACAATAGTTCCTGCCTCAGAGAGTTGTGAGGGTTGAGTTAATACCATAAAGTGTTTAGAACATGGCATGGCACGTAGTAAGCCCTACGTACTCGGAAATGTTAGCTATCATCCTCCTCGTCAGACCGGCTCCTGACTCGTCCTCGTCCAGAGTATAGTTCCATTTCCTCTCACTGTCCCACTTAGGCCTTCAGGATACTTTGAGAGCCTTGGAAAAGCTGGCCAGATTTCCTGCAGTGGAGGGGGTGCCAAGGGAGATGAGGCCGTGGGGGCATTCTGGGGGTGGGTAGGCCCAGGCCTCCCCTACTGCCTTCACCCTGGCAGATGATGGTGAACGTGCCGCTCTTCGCGGGGAACCCCCAGCTGCAGGAGCAGCTCCGCCTGCAGCTCCCAGTCTTCCTGCAGCAGGTGAGTGAGGAGCCTAGATGGGCGGAGGTTGAGGGCCGGGGTGGACCGCGAGGCCCAGTGGGTGGAATTTAAAGGAGGGGCCACGCTTGGCTCTGGACTCAGGGTCTAGGCTGCCTCCTGTCTCCTGGCACCTCCTGTTGCCTTTCTCTGCTGTTTCCCACCAGATGCAGAACCCGGAGTCACTCTCCATTCTTACCAATCCCCGAGCCATGCAGGCGCTGCTGCAGATCCAGCAGGGACTGCAGACCTTGCAGACCGAGGCCCCCGGACTGGTACCCAGGTGAGAGTCGGTGGCAGGTGGGCAGCAAGGTTCTGGCTACTCCTCCCCCTCAACCCCTTTCTCTGCCACTCTCTGAGCAGCCCTTGTGTCTCTGAGGGTGTGTTTTCCTGTTCCTTCCAACTGCTTTTCCTTCTGGCTCTCACATTGCCATCCCTTTCTCAGAGGCCATCTCCCACCTCTTGGTCTCTCCTGCCTGCAGCCTTGGCTCTTTTGGGATGTCCCGGACCCCAGCCTCCTCTGCAGGCAGCAACGCTGGGTCTGCGCCTGAGGCCCCCACCTCCTTGCCAGCCCCGCCAGCCACATCCTCTCCAACAGGGGCCTCCAGTGCTCAGCAGCAGCTCATGCAGCAGATGATCCAGCTTTTGGCTGGAAGTGGAAACTCACAGGTACATGGGGCAGCGGGGCTGGTGCTGGGACCCTGCAGTGTTAAGGGTGGCAGTAGAATGGAGACAGCAGAGCAGACTTCGGAGTCAGCCAGACCTGGCTTTAGTTCCTGGTCTGCTACTTTCTAGCCTTGGGCAAGTTACCGATCTTCCGTAAGTTTAGTTTCCACAGCTGTGAAATAGAGATGAGACTAGTAATGGCGCTTACTGGGTCAGCTGGGTACTGGTCTATGTGCCTTATGTATAAGAGCTCATTTACTTTATTCTCCACAACAGCCTTGCCAGGAAGCTATTATTATTATTTCTGTGTTACAAAAGGGGAAAACTAAAGCCCAGAGAGGTTAATTGGCTTGCTCAGAGTCACATATCTAGAAAGTAATGGAGCTAAAATTCAAACTGAGGCATGCTGGCTCCAGAATTTACACTTTAACTACTGTTACACCATTTCTGCTTATATCAGAGGACCCTTTTGATAATTAAATTAGCCTCCCTCTCTGAGACAAGAGAGGAGGATTCTGGGAGGTGAGGTGACCAGAGCCCTGGGCCACATAGTCAAGGCCTGGGGTTTGGGGGAG
This sequence comes from Balaenoptera ricei, assembly GCF_028023285.1. Classification (NCBI taxonomy): domain Eukaryota; kingdom Metazoa; phylum Chordata; class Mammalia; order Artiodactyla; family Balaenopteridae; genus Balaenoptera; species Balaenoptera ricei. Next base: position 113,708,012 of record NC_082639.1, on the reverse strand, counting down.
GAGCAGGGATGAGCCCCTTAACCCTTCTATGGCCTCTGTGACTCATCTGGGAAAAGCCTTTCAACAGGAATATAAGTGTGCCCAGCTCTGTGCAGGGCACTGAGGGGGCTGGATGAAGGGATCCCCAAGGCCCAGTCCAGCTTAAATTGTGTGGACCGTGATGAAAAACAGCACAGAGCATTGGAAACGGCTCTTGTACTGCATGTTGGGGGCCTCTGTGATTGCTGGGCTCCTTCCAGCTCTGAGTCTTCTGTTCATGATCTAGGCTAGTGCCTCCTAAACATGCCTTGGGGAAAACATTTCCAGGAGATGTTTATAGGAGTGTCAAAAATGAAAAGCCTTCTCTTTCGTAAATAACCGTGTTTGTTGATTGGTTAAACACAATTAACAGGTTCTTGCTTTCCTGGGGCCCTTCTCTGACCTTTAATATGGCCGTGTGTGTGATGACTGCCAGGAAGGAGGGGGTTTGGAGGCGGTATTCATCAACCACAGAACATTTGGCGTTTGGATTGCCTGTTAACATCTCCAGAGTGTTGATGGAAAGCAGTTGGGAATATTGGCTGATCTAGGCCTACCTATTACTTCGAAATCTTAAGAGAGATGCCCCCTGCCTTATGATGACACAGTTGTTTAGTGACTTGGGACGCCGGCTCCTTGGCCTCTGTTTGCAGCTCACCGACCCCTGCCCCATTGGTTGACTCTGAGGATGTCTTCTTCTCACCATTATAAACGCTCAGAATCAGATAGGCCCCCTGGGGTTGGTCCTGTGCCCGCTTCAAAAGGCCTGTCCCCTCCAGGTGCAGACGCCAGAAGTGAGGTTTCAGCAGCAGCTGGAGCAGCTCAACTCCATGGGCTTCATCAATCGTGAGGCCAACCTGCAGGCCCTGATCGCCACAGGAGGGGACATCAACGCAGCTATCGAGAGACTCCTGGGCTCTCAGCTGTCCTAATCCCTCGGCCCGTGCCTCCTGCCTCTCCCGTCCCTCGATGCCAGCGTTTGGTTCCGACCCTCTGCGGCTTGTCATCCCTTCTGTCTTCTCCCTTGTCCTCTCCAGACGGCAGGGTGACTTTAGAGGCATGGGCCCCAGCCCCGTAGCTCTGAGAATTCCAGTTTTACTTCTGCACCTCTTGTAGAACCTTCTCTCCTGGTCCTGCTCTAGCAGAGCTATTTAAACAGTTCTCACAGTTTTGTTGATTGGCCCCTCCTCCTTGGCCCTCCCCCCCTTCACCTTTGCAACCTTCAAACTTCTCAGTGGCAGTGCAGAGCTGAAGGAGGAACCGACTCTCTGCTTTACTGGAACAGGGTATTCTGTCTGTACCACTAGGGTTTTGCTTGTCTTATGTTTACTTTTGGTAACTCTTCCTTCTTTCTCTCCCCCATCCCCTCCCACCTCCAGCCTAACCAATGCTAGACTTCCATGCTCTGAAGGAGGGGCAGGTGAAACAGGCTGTGATTTTCCTCCTCACCCCCTGTTCTGTTCACTTCACCCAGCACTTTTTCATGGGGTCTGTTGGGACTTCCAGAGGAAGGAAGATGCCTGTTCTCCCTGTCTGAAGGGAGAGGTGAGACACAGCCCTCTGGAGAACAAATTAACAGGCCCTGGACCAGCCCAATGAGGGGAGGAGGGAATGAGATTTTCTGGAGGAAGGGAATTGGGGAAAGAGCCTGAGTAGAGGACTTGGAAGTTGGAATGACAGGGAATGGAAGCACTAATAGTTCTTTTAGGCCGGAGAGTCCAGGCTCAGGCCTGGCAAAGGAGACTTAAGAGATGTTAACGGAATTTGAGTGGAAGAAAAGGGCTCAATGAAGCTAAACAATACGGCTCACAGGGGGTTATGTTGGTTCCATTTCCGCAAACACACATGCTTATATATATACACACACGTTTCCATGAACCCAGGACCTGTCTGTGTCTCCAGGTACCAGTAATTTAAGCTCCCCTCAAAAGACATGAAGAGGATTGGGGTCTGTCTTAGCAGTGGGGGTGGGTGCATGAATGCATGCACGCACACATGTGCATGTGAGTTGAGTGGGAGGGTGGATCCCTTGTTGATTTCTGGTTTAGAGTTTTCTCCCACCAGAGAGAAGTAGGCAAAAGGGCCAGTCTAGGTCAGGAATAAATACAGCCTGGAGAGCTAGATCCCCTGGGCTTCTGGATGCTGGGTAACCCAAGGGTAGTGTGGGTACCTCTTCTGAAGCTGTCAGGGCTGTGACCAGCACCCTTATTACCCCTCCCCTCATTGCCTCGGGGAATAGGAGGGGAGGAGTCTTTCCCTCTAGAACCCCTGGCGTTTGGCGTCTTAGCTCCTGCCCTTTGAGTTTTCACTGTTTCCCTCCAGGCCAGAAAGTTCTATTTGAGGAAGGAAAGGAGAGGGCAGCAATGATGCCTTTGATCTGGAATTGGACATTGCTCTATTGGAGCACAGAGGAGGCTCATATCACCCCCTCTCTCTGCTACTTAGCCCAGCTGCTCGGAGGACCCATTGCTGGGAATATGGAGGCAAGAGGAACAGAATTTTCTCCAAGTGGGAAAGGGTCCCAAGCAGTCCAGAGAGGATGTCTGTGTGGCTTTCCCTCCCTACCTCCCCCAACTCCCACACTGGCCTTTGTAAATAAATGGTGTGGTCTTTGTTGTGAGGGTGTCTTGGTGTTTGTTTTCTGGGGGAGAGGAGGCTGGCTGAAGACAACTGCTTGGTTTTAGAGGGCTTTTGTAAAGTGGGATCTAGAGGAATTTGAAGTTGGGTTCGGTTACCACAGGTGTTCAGAAACATCGAAGATAAAGGGATAACTGATCGTGGGGATATCTATAATCTGTAGTTTAGGAATGGGAAGGATTGCTTTCTTCCACTCCCCATTGCCAGACCATAAGTTATCAGATCCCACCCCTGCTCCCCCATAGGTCAGGGCTGGGAGAAGAATGTATGAAAGGTGCCGGGAATATGGCTAAGTCCTTACTTCCATCCTCTGATCTTTTGGCAAGACTGCCATCTCCTTACCCCAGGGAAAAAGGTCAAAACAAGAGAAACCCTTGTATCCAGATCTAATGCAAGCGGAGTTTAACAGTTATTAGTCTTGAGCTCTGAGACTAAACCTAGCTCTACCACTAAATACGTGAATTTAAGAAAGTCTTTTCATACGTATGCGGTTTTATCTTTTGTGTGGTGAGGTTATGGATTAGAGCTCTGTGATATCCGAATAAAGCGAGTGGGAGGTTCCACTTCTGATAGTGGTAGGCTGAATGTTTCAGACCAGCACTCTCAGAAATTTTAAATATGAAAGCTATCAAAAAATCAAAGGGCTAACAAGATTGGCTGGGAATCCAGAGAGAAAAGAAGGCCCTAAAGGCTGCCTTTGCCCAGGGGGCTTTTCCAGTTGGGAAAAGGCTGCTGAGAGGCTGAGCTGTGGTTTTGAGGGCCTTGAAGGATTAGGAGCTAGAGGAACAAAAAATTGGAATCTGGGGACAGCTAAAGATAGGGATGCTGGTAAAGATCCACTTGGACTAGGAACCCCTAAGGATGAATCAGGAGTAAACCAGTCCTCATATTCTGCAGCCTAGTGTCCCAACATTCTGGGTGGTTCAGAAATTCTCAAGTCTCAAACTTGGAGTAAGATGATCCCAGATTGCTAGCATCTCCAGATGCTTGGTAGAAGCAAGCAGAAATCTCAAGGAACTTAACAACAACCTAGACCTCAAAAGTATTGTAATTAATAATTTTTCAAATATAACATCAGCCACAATAAGAATTAGTCAATTAGTCGAGCTCTTGAAGAAATAAGGCAATGAAAATGAAAGCAAACAAATGACCAAAAAAAAAAAAAAAAAAGGAAATGACAGACAATAAATAGACAATTCCATATATTGGAGTTATACAGAAATGAAAACAACTGCTTAGTATTTCAAGAAGATAAAAGCGAGGCTTGGAAATTTCAGCAGAGACAGACCTGAAACTACACAAACAGACATAGCACAATTGGAAAAGGACCAAATAGACATTTTAGCTAGAAAAATAAAATAAATGAAATTAAGGTCTCAATAGATGGGTTTAATAGCAGATTAGACATAGCTAAGGAGAGAATTGGTCGATTATAGAAACAGAATGAACCTTGGAAAAATAAGAGGATGGAAAATACAGAAGAGACAGTAAGTTGGGCTAAATTATGCTTAATTGGAGTCCAAGGAGAAGAGAGAAAGGGGAAAAAGCAATCTGAAGAAATAGTGTCAGAATTATCTATAACTGATGAAAACCATCAAGTCACAGATTCAGGAAGCCCAATGAATTAAACTTGCACTCTGCAAAAAGGCAAAAGCAAAAAAAATATTTTAAAGCACCTAAGGAATAAAGATGGTTTATCCTCAAAGGAGCAACAGACTACTACTTACATCTCAACAGCAAAACTGGAAGACAGAGGAGGGAATGCTATCTTCCCTATGCTTAAAGAAGGTAGCTGCCCAGTGAAAATATCTTTCAAAACTGAAAGTAAAATAAAGATATTTTCAGACCAAAACAGTCCACCACCAGCAGTCTCACATTAAGGGAAATTCCAAAGGGTAATTAACTTCAGTCATAATAAAAAGGAAAAAAAAAATAAAAGGAAGAACAAAGAAAGTGGTAAATATGTATGTAAATCTAAGTAAACATTGACTATAAAACAAAAATGATAATGTGTCATGGTGTTAAAATGTATAGACAAGGAATTAAAGTGCGTGACACACCAGCATAGGAGTCAGAAAGGCAGTGGTAAATGGAGTTGGAGTATACTAAGGTCTTTTATTTATTTATTTATTTATTTATTTATTTATTTATTTATGGCTGTGTTGGGTCTTCGTTTCTGTGCGAGGGCTTTCTCCAGTTGCGGCCAGCAGGGGCCACTCTTCATCGCGGTGCGCGGGCCTCCCACCATCGCGGCCTCTCTTGTTGCGGAGCACAGGCTCCAGACGCGCAGGCTCAGCAGTTGTGGCTCACGGGCCCAGTCGCTCCGCGGCACGCGGGATCCTCCCAGACCAGGGCTCGAACCCGCGTCCCCCGCATCGGCAGGCAGATTCTCAACCACTGCGCCACCAGGGAAGCCCTATACTAAGGTCTTTGCATTGTGCTGGTAGAAAGTAAAGTGTCAGTTAATGTTAGGCGTTGGTAAGGCAAGGATGAATGTTTTGCTAAACCACTAAACATAAAAACAATGTATAACTACCAAACTAATAAGGGGGAAAATAAGATAAAAATTACCTTTCAAAAACAAGACAAGGGGAAAAAAAACCCAAACATGTCAAGAAGTACAAGAGATTTTCTAGGATGGTGAGACTATATGATCCTGTAATGTTGGATACCCAACAATATGCATTTGCCAAAACCCATAGAACTTTACTACACAAAGAGTAAACATTAATATATGCAAACTAAAAAAAACATATAGGACTTCCCTGGTGGTCCAGGGGTTAAGACTCCGAGCTTCCACTGCACGGGGCTTGGGTTCAATCTCTGGTCGGGGATGTTCCACATGCCGCGTGGTGAGGCCAAAAAAGAAAGGGAAGTCAGGTGATCCCAGGATGAAATGAAGAATGTAACCAGAGAATCTAACTATACTACAAATGTATGGAATAACTTCACTGAAGGATGGGTGGTAAGTTATTACCTAAGTAACTTGGAAATTAGTGGAATCTATAAGACTAAAGGCAAAAGAAACTATACATAAGCAGGGTACTCTGGTTGATGCAGTTGATCAGATACCTAGTTGATACATGTCCCATGGTTAACAGTTCTGATACCACTGTACATGTATACTAGAATTGAACAATTAAGTAAATGGTGGATGGTGGGAGCCAGGTTTCTCACTATGAGTTTATAGATAAGCAAGGTGATAAGGCTAGAATTATTTATGCAGTAATGGATTAGAGGTGGAGACATCAGTATGAACTCATGTTTAGCTTAATACAGATACAGATATTTACAAATGGAAATATTTATAGATATTAGTGAGTTAGTATACACACATATTTTCTTGTTCTGTCAGCTGAGAGGGCCTAGGAGTAATGACACTTGGTGGCAACAAGGACACCTAGTACCCAGATCTTGGTTTCTAATACCATTTTCAGTAAAAGGAGCCAGGGGTCCTCAGAGAAATGGCTGACTCCAGGCCTGGGGCGGGAAATAGACAAAATGTGTCTGGTGGATCTTGCAGTGCCAGAAAGTAAGTGATTTAAAAGTAAAGAAAAACAGCAACCTACAATGATGAGGGCATGTCAAAGGGACATAAGAGCCAACTGAAAGAGCTCCCAATGGCCAAATCTAGAACAATTTGAGCAACGAAATAAATAAGTATAAAATAAATGCCCTTGAATCTGTACTGATACAAATAAATAACAATAAATAAATGAGTGAGAAGAGACAAATCTGTGCAGAAAAATTACAAACAACTTATGTAAATGTTCTGCCCTCAAGGAGGGGATTGTAACACCCACTCCTCAAGTGTGGGCTGCACATGCCTTCCTTCCAGAGGACCGTGTGGAAAGGGGTGGGGTGGGGAGTGACTTTAGGGGAACACTACCCCAGCTAGGTGATCATGGTCAATGATAAATCATGCTGATATTACGTACTCTTGATGTGATGAAAACTACATTTTACCTCTGTTCTCTTCCTCCCCAAAACTCATAACCTCAGTCTAATCATGAGAAAAACACCAAACAAATTCCAACTGGGGGACATTCTACAAAACACCTCCCCAGTTCTCAAAACTGTCAAGGTCATCAAAAACAAGGAAAGGCTGAAAAAGTGTTACAGCCAAGAGGAGCCTTAGGAGAAATGACAACTGAATGTAATGTAGCATCCTGGATGGTATCATGGAACAGTAAAAGGATATTAAGTAAAAATGAAATAAATATGAATAAAGTATAAACTTTAGTCATCAGTAGTGGTTCATTAATTGTAATAAATGTACTATACTAATGTAAGATTTTTTTTTGTTTTTTTTGTTTTTTTTTTGTAAGATGTTAATGATAGGGGAAACTGGGTTTGGGTATATAGGAACTCTTTTACTATCTTCACAATTTTTCTATAAATCTAAAATTGTTCAAAATAAAAAGTTTAAGACAAAACAAGAGAGAAAATAAAATATACAGAACAAATAGAAAGTACACATAATATGGCAGATTTAAACCTTAATATATAAGTAATTTTATTAAATGTAAAAGGATTAAATGCTTCAATTAAAAGTCAAAGATTGGGCTTCCCTGGTGGCTCAGTGGTTAAGAATCTTCCTGCCAATGCAGGGCACATGGGTTCGAGCCCTGGTCCAGGAAGATCCCACATGCCGCAGAGCAACTAAGCCCATGTGCCACAACTACTGAGCCTGTGCTCTAGAGCCCGCGAGCCGCAACTACTGAGCCCACGTGCCACAACTACTGAAGCCCACGCACCTAGAGCCCGTGCTCTGCAACAAGAGAAGCCACCACAATGAGAAGCCCGCGCACCGCAACGAAGAGTAGCCCCCACTCACCTCAATTAGAGAAAGCCCACATGCAGCAATGAAGACCCAACACAGCCAAAAAATAAATAAATGAAATAAATAAATTTATTTAAAAAAAAAAAGTCAAAGATTGTCAGCCTGGATCAATAAAATAAAAATCTAACTACAAGGCTCTGAAGATCTTGCAAGTGGAGGCTATCATGTGAGCCTGCAGGACAGCCTAATCCACACCCCACCCTACACCTACTGGGGATCCAGGAGGCCCCGGGCCCACTGGTGGGCCATCTCTGGAAGGAGGTGAGGGACTGAGCCTGCTCTGAGCCTGAGCAGGGGTCAAGACAGCCCAGGGGCACTCACAGGGCCCATGGTGGGTGGGTCACAGGCCAGCTGCTTTGTGCTTTTCGGTCCCAGAGACCTCGCCACCTCCTGGGTCATAGCCCTGTCTGCAGAGTGATGGGGGAGGAGGGTTATGGCCCAGCCTCAAAGAGAAGCTGGTGTCCCAGAGAAGCATGGCAAGGGGCTAGTTTTAATCACTCCCTTTTAAATGAAACATTCTGAATTCCCCAGTGGGTGGAGCTGGGGGTGAGGGCAACAGCCTAACAGTATGCTTACAATAAGACATTTATAGAACATAAGAAAACAGAAAGATTGAAAGTAAAAGTTTGGAAAAAGATAAACTGTACAAACACAAACCAGAAGAAAACTAGGATAGCTATATTAATAATAGACCAGCTAGAATTTCAGGCAGAAATTAACATTAAGAGATAAAGAGTTGGGCTTCCCTGGTGGCACAGTGGTTGAGAATCTGCCTGCCAAGGCAGGGGACACAGGTTCGAGCCCTGGTCCAGGAAGATCCCACATGCTGCAGAGCAAGGAAGCCCATGTGCCGCAACTACTGAGCCTGCGCTCTAGAGCTCGCGTGCCACAACTACTGAGCCTGCGTGCCACAACTACTGAAGCCCACGCGCCTAGAGCCCATGCTCCGCAACAAGAGAAGCCACCGCAGTGAGAAGCCCGTGCACCACAACGAAGAGTATCCCCCGCTCACCGCAACTAGAGAAAGCCCACATGCAGCAACGAAGACCCAACACAGCCATAAATAAAAACAAAAAATAAATAAAAAATTTTAAAAAAGAGATAAAGAGTTAATTCATAATGATAAAAGGTAAAATTCACCAGAAAAATATAATAATCCTAAATATTTATGCATCTAATAACATGACCTCAATATATAAAAAGAAAAAAATTTAGAGCACTTTGAAGAGAATTAGAAAAACCCTCAATTGTAGATTTGAATATACCTCTCTCTGTAATTTATAGAATAGGCAGGGAAAAAATATCGATGTTAATTCATTCTAAGATACAGATTTTTTCACATTTTAACAATTCTGAAAGGAAGTTTTGTTTTGTTTTTTAATCTGTTGGTTTCCTGGTATTGAGTCATAGTTTAATTGGCAGCATGTTAAAACCTTTTGATAGTAAGTAAAGTAACAGTGTGTTCTAGTTTGGATTGTATCCCTCAAAAATTCATATGTTAAAGTCCTAACCCTCAGTACCTCAGAACGTAACCTTATTTGGGAAAAGAGTCATTGCAGATGAAATTAATTAAGATGAGGTTATACTGGAGTAGGGTGGGCCCCTAACCCAATTAGACTTGTCCCTTTTAAAAAGGGGACTTTTGGACAGAGACAGGCAAACAGGGAGAACATCGTTTGAAGATGAAGGCAGGGTGATGTTTGTAGAAGCAAAGGAACACCAAAAATTACCAGCAAACCACCAGATGCTAGGGAAGAAGCATGGAACATATTCTTCCTCCAGCCCTCGGAAGGCACCAACCCTGCCAACACCTTGGTCTCATACTTCTAACCTCCAGAACTGTGAGACAATAAATCCAATTGTTTAAGCCACCTGGTTTGTGGTACTTTTGAAAGGCAACCCTAGCAAAAAAATACTGGGTGCATCTTAGTTTCAGTGAAAAACAATACATATAATGCTGCAACCAATAAAGTATAGAATATATATATATTTTTCAAGCATACATGGAACATCTACAAACATTAAATATATGCTGGGAAATAGAGCAATTTTCAATGAATTTTAAAGGACAGAAATAATACAAAGTATGACCTCTAATCATAATGCAGTTTTCTAGAACCCAAGATTTTTGGAAATAAGGATATATACTAATAAATAAACCATGGGTCAAAAAAGAAATAACAATGTAAATTATAAAATATTTAAAAACTAAATAATAAAAAATTACCTGTAAAAACTGATGGGAGGCAGTTAAACCAGTATGTGGAGAAAATTTTGTAGCCTTAAATGCATATATTGGAAAAGAAGAAAGTTTGAAAAGTAATGGGTTAAGCAACCAGCTCAGAAAGTTAAAAAAAGAATAGCAAAATAAACCCAAAGAATGTAGAAGGATGGAAAAATATAGAGAAGAGCAAAAATTAATGAAATAGGTGGTCCAGTGGGTAAGACTCCATACTCCCAATGCATGGGGCCCAGGATCGATCCCTGGTCGGGGAACTAGATCCCTTGTGCATGCCGCAACTAAGAGTCCGCATGCTGCAACTAAAGATCCCGTGTGCCACAACTAAAACCCGGTACAGACAAAATAAATAAATAATAAATATTTTTTAAAAATCTCACCACTAACTCATGAGGTTGTATACTATTATAAAAAAATTAATGAAATAAAAACCACAACAAATCATATATCTGATGAGGGATAGAGAATATATAGAAATATATATAGACTATATAGAAAACTCCTAAAACTCAACAACAATGAAACATACAACCCAATTCAAAAATGGGCAAAGGGCTTGAATTGACATTTCTCAAAAGAGGATAATACAGATGGCTAATAAGCACATGATAAGATGACTAGTTATTAGGGAAATGCAAAGTAAAACTACAGTGAGATACCACCTCACACCCATTAGGATGGCTACTATAAAACAAAAACAAAAACAAAAAAACAGAAAACAAGTGTTGGCAAAGATGTGGAGAAATTGTAACTCTGTGCACTGTTGGTGGGAATTTGAACTGGTACAGCTGCTATGGAAAAGAGTATGGTGGTGGTTTCTCAAAAAATAGAATTACCACTATGATCCAGCAATTCTACTTCTGGGTATATACCCAAAAGAATTGAAAACAGGGTCGTAAAGAGATACTTGTACACCTATGCTCATAGCAGCATTATTCACAATAGCTAAAACGTGGAAGCAACCCAAGTGTCCACTGATGGATGAATGGATATGCAAAATGTTGTATATACATACAATGGAATATTTTTCAGCCTTAAAAAGGAAGGAAATTCTGTAATATGCTACAGCATGGATGAAACTTGAGGATATTATGCTGTGAAATAAACCAGTCACAAGAAAAGACAAATACTGTATGATTGTATGAGGTACTTAGAGTAGTCAAACTCATAAAGACCTAAAGTATAATGGTGGTTGCCAGGGGCTGGGGGGAGAGGAAAATGGAGAGTTATTGTTTAATGAGTACAGAGTTTCAGTTTTACAAGATGAAAAGAGTTCTGGAGATGGGGGTAGTGATGGTTGTGCAGCAATGTGAATGTATTCAATACTGCTAAACTGTGCACTTAAAAATGATTAAGATGGTGAATTTTATGTTGTATATTTTACCACAATAAATTTAATTAATGAAATAAAAAATAAATACAACAAAGCATACAGGGAAACACAAACAAATATATGCTCTATGATTTCATGTATATAAAACTCCAAAACAGGCAACATTAAACTTTACTTTTTTTTGTTTTTTTTTTAAATCTTCTCCTTTTAACATTCACTTTTTTTAAAAAATTAATTAATTAATTAATTAATTTTTGGCTGTGTTCGGTCTTCGTTTCTGTGCGAGGGCTTTCTCTAGTTGTGGCAAGCGGGGGCCACTCTTCATCGCGGTGCGCGGGCCTTTCACTGTCGCGGCCTCTCTTGTTGCGGGGCACAGGCTCCAGATGCGCAGGCTTAGTAGTTGTAGCTCACGGGCTTAGTTGCTCCGCGGCATGTGGGATCTTCCCAGACCAGGGCTCGAACCCGCGTCCCCTGCTTTGGCAGGCAGATTCTCAACCACTGCGCCACCAGGGAAGCCCTAAACTTTACTTTTTAAGGATGGTTGCCTGGAAGGAAAATCTGTAATGCAAAGCAAGGAAGTAATTACCATAAAAGTCACCATAGCGGTTACCTGTATGGGAAGAAAGAAGTTGTGATTCGGCAGAAGGACATGTGGGATAATTCAGGGGTACTGATAATGTTCATTTCTTGACCTGAGCAGTGGCTACTATAATTTCTTAGAGTGAGCATTTATTTATTTAATGTTTTGTTTTGAAATAATTTTGCACTCACAGAAAAGTTGCAAAAATAGAACAAACAGTTCCCATGTGTTCTTCACCCAGTTTCTCCTATTGTTAGTATCTTGCATAACCACAGTACAATTATCAAAACGAATTAACATTGGTACGATAACATGAACTATACTACAGACTTTATTTGAATTTTACCACTTTGTCTATTAATGGCCTTTTTTCTGTTCCAGGATCCAATCCAGAATCCCACATTGCATTTAACTGTCATGTCTCCTTAGTCTCCTTTAATATGTGACAGTTCCTCAATCTTTCCAAAGTCTTTTAGAGCCTTTTTTGGTAAATATATTTTTTTTAATTTTATTTATTTTTTGGCTGTGTTGGGTCTTCCTTGTTGTGCGCAGGTTTTCTCTAGTTGCAGAGAGCGGGGGCTACCCTTCCACCATTTCTCATTGCGGTGGCTTCTCTTGTTGCGGAGCACGGGCTCTAGGCGCCTGGGCTTCAGTAGTTGTGGCGCATGGGCTCAGTAGTTGTGGCACGTAGGCTCAGTAGTTGTGGCGCACGGGCTTAGTTGCGCCACGGCATGTGGGATCTTCCCGGACCAGGGATCGAACCCGTGTCCCCTGCACTGGCAAGCAGATTCTTAACCACTGCGCCACCAGGGAAGTCCCCCTTGGTGAATGTTTTTATTTTTAATTAATTAATTAAAATTTATTTGATTGAAGTACGGTTGATTTACAGTGTTGCATTAGTTTCTGCTGTACAGGAGAGTGATTCAGTTTTTCATACTCTTTTCCGTTATGGTTTATCATAGGATATTGAATATAGTTCCCTGTGCTATACAGTAGGATCTTGTTGTTTATCCATGCTATATATAATAGTTTGCATCTGCTAACCCCAAACTCCCACTCCATCCTTCCCTCACCACCACGCCCCCCCCACCCACGGCAACCACAAGTCTGTTCAAGCCTTGGCAGTTTTGAAGAGTACTGGTCAATCATTTTGTACAATATCCCTCAATTTGGGTTTGTCTGATATTTCTTATGCTTAAAGGGAGGTTATGCATTTTGACATGAGTGCCTTCTCAGCACAACATATCAGGGATACACAATATCACTGTGTCTTATTACTGGTAACGTTAACCTTGATAACTTAGGTAAAAGGGTATGGGGTCTGCTGGGTTTCCCGCTGTAAAGTTATTATTTTTACCTATGTAATTAATAAACATCTTGAAGGAGATACTTTGAGACTGTGCAAGTATCCTGTTTCTCCTCAGATTTTCACCCACTAATTTTACCCTCCATGGTCGGGTCTTGCTCCAACAATTATGACTCTGGTGTTTTAATAGTGGTTTTCTATCTCCTGCATTTCTTCTACATGTGTTTGTTGCAGTTCTTCTGTAAGAAAGAGCTGTCCTTTCTCCCCCATTTTTATGTTAACTTTTATGCACTTTACTGGAATACACTTTTCAAGCACACCTGGGACATTTACAAAAATTAAATATATACTAGGAAATACATGAATCTCAATGAATTGTAGAGTTGCCCTGCCCAGATTCCCTTTATGGGGCCACACACCCATTCTCAGCTGCAGTGGGGTTGATTGCTAACAGCTAAACAGCCCCTTCACCGGAGAATTGCCCTCATTCAATAGGGAGGCTGCCTCACTGGAGAACCTAGGGCAGCCCGCAGTGATTGACTGATATGGGCTTACAAAAGGCCAACCCCTTGCCTCAAAAGTGCAACCAATTTTGTGTTGTAACTCACGCTTCAGAGTTCCTTGGAATCAGGTGGAGGCAGACTTCACTGTTAACTGTTAACAACCCTGCTTAGCTTTCTTCCCCTGCCCTATCCTGCTTCCCTCACTCCCTTTCCTTCTCCTGAGAGCATTCTCTCAATAAAATCCTCACACAAGAACCTCCATCTCAGCCTCAGCTTCTAGGGAACCTGCCCTAAGACAGGTTTCCTGATTTCTAAGATTCCTTCTGAATGATTAGTGTGTATGTGGGGAAGCGGGGGTGGGCTTGGGGAGGCTCTGGAGGGTAAGGGTTCCTCTTCTTTACTCAAGCTGAGGAAGGAAAAGTGAGATAGCAATATAAATTTGGGAGCTAGCCTTAAACTTTGTTGCCGGGAACAATCACGATCTTAAAAATGACTTCTGAGTTCCCTCTGGGAAGTTTTTATTCCAGTCTTTTTGTTTGCTACAAGCTCAAAAGCTTTGCTATACAGAGCTGAGGGTTACAAGGAAGGAAATGAGACAAGTCTGGAGTTGAAACCTGGAAAATTAGGCCTTGAAGCCTCCCTCATGAGTTACATCAAGACTCTTTCTCGGGCTTCCCTGGTGGCGCAGTGGTTAAGAATCCGCCTGCCAATGCAGGGGACACGGGTTCGAGCCCTGGTCCGGGAAGATCCCACATGCCACAGAGCAACTAAGCCTGTGTGCAACTACTGAGCCTGCGCTCTAGAGCCCGTGAGCCACAACTACTGAGCCCATGTGCCACAACTACTGAAGCCCACGTGCCACAACTACTGAAGCCCGCACGCCTAGAGCCCATGCTCCGCAACAAGAGAAGACACCGCAATGAGAAGCCTGGGCACCGCGACGAAGAGTAGCCCCTGCTAGCCGCAACTAAAGAAAGCCTGCGCGTAGCAACCGAAGCAGCCAAAAAAAGGGACTCTTTCTCTTCAGGTTGTTTTTCACCTTCTTGGGTTGCAGGCCGGAAGGGTTTCTAAAGCCTTCTCATACCTCTCAAGGTATGCTAGCCCCACATCTTAAGAGACAGAAATTCATATAAAATTAGAAAGGATGAGAAGATGTTCAGAGAGATAAAAGGGGGTGGGGAGGAAGAAAGTCAATACATCGACCAAAAAAATTAAGAAAGATAAAAACCTGGAATCATCAATCAGGCTCATACATGCCATCCACAAAAATAAAATTTGCTTTATTTACAAGCTGAAGGATTACACTCTCCGTTCTCCTGGCTTTTGTCCAGACCTTCCCTTGGAGTTCCCCCAGGAGCCTGTTGCCTCTCTCGCTTATTAATGGAACCTGTGACTCCATCCTCATTTTCATTTGGGTCTCTACTTTCTTTGGAGTCCGATGCCTTGTTTTCCTCCATTGATTTCTGCTTATCGTGGCAACACATACACAAGTATTGACGGAACTCGGTCATACTCCAGCGGGATGACTTGGTCTTGGAGGTGGGCGTGCTCAAGCTGCCTTCCAAGATGCTCAAGTGCTCCTTTTGCCTCTGTTGGCAGGTCTTGGAGTATGAGTGTCGCTTCCGTCTCACCCCAGGAGAGCGCTCTGCCTCGTCCTCCTCATCATCGTCATTCTCATCTGCCTCCCTCACCTTATTTCTCCTCATCCGCACGATGGCAACTTTATTCCGCTTCTGACTCTTGGCTCGATCAAGGCTGGGATCTTCTTCCTTGGGGAATCCGAGAGCAAGGAATGAAGCATGCTCTCCACTGACCCATCCCCTTACGCGTCTGATGGGGGGAAGTGAGGCAGAGAAGGACTGAGATCAGAGGGAAAGGTTAAGCCAAGCACTCACCTGAGAGTACAGAGTGGGCAGCACAGATAACAAAAGACTGCACTGCCCAGGGCAGACATGCACTTAAAATTACCAAAGAGGGGCTTCCCTGGTGGCGCAGTGGTTGGGAGTCCGCCTGCCAATTCAGGGGACGCGGGTTTGAGCCCTGGTCCGGGAAGATCCCACATGCCGCCGAGCAACTAAGCCCATGCGCCACAACTACTGAGCCTGCACTCTAGAGCCTGTGCTCCGCAACAAGAGAAGCCACATCAATGAGAAGCCCGCGCACCGCAACGAGGTGTAGCCCCCGCTCGCCACAACTAGAGAAAGCCCATGTGCAGCAACGAAGACCCAACGCAGCCAAAAATAAATAAATAAAATAAAATAAATTATTTTAAAAAAAATTACCAAAGAGAAGTTACTAATCAGTTTCAGCAAAGGATATGCAGGTGTATTCTGAATGCGTTAGAAGAGAGCTCATTATTTTTTTTTTTTTTTTAATTTTATTTATTTATTTATTTATCTGTGGCTGTGTTGGGTCTTCGTTTCTGTGCAAGGGCTTTCTCTAGTTGCAGCAAGTGGGGGCCACTCTTCATCGCGGTGCGCGGGCCTCTCACTATCGCGGCCTCTCTTGTTGCGGAGCACAGGCTCCAGATGCGCAGGCTCAGCAATTGCGGCTCATGGGCCTAGTCGCTCCACGCCATGTGGGATCTTCCCAGACCAGGGCTCGAACTCGTGTCCCCTGCATTGGCAGGCGGATTCTCAACCACTGTGCCACCAGGGAAGCCCCGAGAGCTCATTATTTTAAAAGGATCCTAATGCAAATACTTTGGTTAAATAAAGACTCATTTTAGAAGTCAGGTAATAACCCTCCAATTTATCTATTCTAGAAATCCTGGTTGTTCATATTTGGGGGTGATGGATATGTTTATTATCTTGATTGTGGTGATGGTTTCATGAGTATAAATATATGTCAAAACATCAAATTGTACACTTTAAATATGTACAGTTTACTGTGTGTCAGTCAGAGCTCAATAACAAAAAACACAGCTAGCATTTAAACCCTCCCCCACATAAACAAGCAAATAAGTTCACATATCATGTGTGCTTAACAGCATGTGAATGTTGAAAGGATACCTTGGAGGACTCATAAAAATGGGATAGCTAACTGGGAGGCAGCTGTGTGTGAGATCTTGAGTCAGACAAACTGAGCTCAAACTCTAGCATCTCTGCTTCCCACTTATGCGATCTTGGGAGAGTTACTTAACTTGTTCATGTCTCTGTTTCTTCATCTGAAAAGTGGGGACAATAATAGTATTGAGCTTACCTGGTTCTTATGAGGTTTAAACGAGATATAAATTCTTACAAGTGGCATGTAGTAAGTACTCAGTAGATGTAAGCTGTGACTACTATTACTGTTGGTATTTTTTTCCGGAAGGAGTAAATTTGAGCCATGTTTAGTAAAGATGTGAATTGGAAGGATGTAGAGAAGACATGGATGGTTGCCACAGGACATCTTAGGGGAGGTCAATGAGCTAAGATGCCGACATGGTGGTAGAGCAAGGGGTGAGAGACCCCAGAGGAGGGAGAAATACAAAGTAGGGTACTCACGCTGGTTAGGTCCTGGCTGCCTTGATAGCCTAGGTCATCAGTGAAGCTGTAGATGGATGTCAAGGATACATCAACGGTGTTAAAGGAGGGATTTTCTGCCCCTGAGGATTCCCAAACTTCTCTGGTCTCCTAAGGGGGAGAAGAAGGAGAGGTTAGTTAGAAGCAGGGCCCCTCACACCAGGCAGAACTTCAGGAGTCACCCTACCCTTGCTCCTGCCTGTGTCCCATCCTGCCCTGCTACTTCGAGATTTGAAGATAGAGACACATTATCTCTCTTCTTCATTATCATAAAGTTCTATGATCACTAATGCCATGAGACTCTGGTGTGTCCCCTGCCTCCCTAACCCCACACTCACAATTCTTTAGTCCCCATGTCCTCACAGAAGTGGTTGTCATAGCAACAGGAGGGTGGGGTCCCAGGCCCATGGGTTCAAGGAGGGCTCCTCTGTGGGTATGAGAGGGTGCACGTGCACACATACACACACACACACACACACAGCCCTCCTCCTTCACTTTCAGCAAGAGGAGGCTGGATCTGCTCATCCCCCTCCCCTGGCCCCCACCAGTGATCAGAATAAGAAGACTGGGCTTAAAAAGAGACACTGTGACCAAATTCTAAAAAATGGGACAAAACCCCAAAGGGCACCAAGACATGGCAGATGCAGATTCCAGAATCCACCTAGGAATCCACATGTGCTGGAGAGAAATTTGGCATGAAGCAGACAATAGTCCACAACCAACTTTGGGTGGCCAGGTCTGTCTGAGATCTTCAAGGGATCCAAAGACTTAGAAGGGACACTTCAGTGTCTGTTTCAAGAGCCTGAGCTCTGTCTGAGCCTTCTCTTCCCTTTCTCCTCCCGTCCTCTTAGTCTGGGGAGGTAGTAACCAAGGCTGTATCCTCCATGCATTTTTTTTCTCTCCACACTCTCCCTGGGAGAAACTCATTTCGTTGAATCGGCACTCATCAAAGGCAATGCTGCAATGTATGATCATTGATAGGATCCTAGATTTTTTTTTTTTAAAGTCTTAAAGGGCATTTTGGCAAAAATTGCATATGGATTCTATCTGAAAATAGTGTTTTATCAGTGTCAAACTTCCTGGGTGTGACAATGTTATTGGGGTTACGGAAGAGAATTCCTGTTCTTGGGAGATACGTGCTGACGTACACAGGGATGGAGTATCGCGATGTGCAACTGACTCTTGAATGGTTCCAAAAAATGTACAAGTGAATGTGTAGTGTGTGTGTGTGTGTGTGTGTGTGTGTGTGTGTGTCTGTGTACACACATATATTAATTTATATAGAGAGAGATAAAGTAAATGAACAAAAGGTTAGCAGCTGGTAAATCTAAGTGAAAGGCATACAGGTGTTAATTGAGCCAATCTTTCAAGTTTCTATAGGTTTCAAGTTTTTCAGAATAAAAAATTGCATGTGGGGGCATGCTAGACAATGTTCTCGGCTCTGTAACCTGGCCTTTTCCCACCTCTCCTCCATTTCCAGCCAAACCTAACTATTGCGTGGTCAGCTGCACTGCTTTTCTTTTCCCACCATCACTCAGTTCTGTTCAATAACTATCTATAGGGTAGCCACTCAACAAACTCAAGGTGTGTCCCTGCCCTCTAGATGCTCACCATCCAGCGAGGGAACAGACTTGGTGACAACTCACCTTACGAAAGCATGGTGGGTGCAGTAGCTGAGTGGGAGCAGAGAGCAGGAGCTCGCCAACACTGCCAGTCATGCCCTGGTGTCTGGAAGAATAAATGGGTGGGCACAGTTTATTATCTGAAAGAAAACAGACCCATTAGTAGTTGGTCATCAACACACATAGACTCCTGGCCTGAGAGGTGGGACATGTATGGATTCACTTTTCCCCCAATGTTGCCTTCTAGAGTCAGCCTGGAGCAGATACTTGGAAGTCCCTTTTTTCCTTTCTTTATTTACTTTCAGTCCTTCCACTGAGGCCCTACGTCTTTTTTTTTTTTTTAAGTGACATTTTATTTTATTTTATTTTTAAGTTTTTTTAAAATTAATTAATGAATTTATTTTGGCTGCATTGGGTCTTCGTTGCTGTGCATGGGCTTTCTCTAGTTGCGGCGAGCAGGGGCTACTCTTCCTTGAGGTGCGTGGGCTTCTCATTGCCGTGGCTTCTCTTGCTGCAAAGCATGGGCTCTAGGCACACAGGCTTCAGTAGTTGTGGCTCATGGGCTCAGTAGTTGTGGCGCATGGGCCTAGTTGCTCGGCGGCATGTGGGATCTTCCCGGACCGGGGATTGAACCCATGTCCCCTGCATTGGCAGGCGGATTCTTAACCACTGCGCCACCAGGGAAGTCCCAGGCCCTACTTCTTTCTGTTGCTTCTTTCTGTGGTAAAGTGGGGGGATTGCTATTACTGACTGCTTCCTGGGGGCCTCACAGTGAATCAAGCCATGTCTTCTTCAGAGTGTGGCATCTGCAAACCAACCAACCATCCAACAAGCCACTCTCTTGCTCATAGAGACCGTCTCTCAGAGCACAGGGATGATGTGCTCTTATGTTAAAATAGCTCCTCATTCCTAGAGATGAGGGTGCGGTTGGGGGGACAAAAATGCGAAGGGGCTAAGGGAGACACAGGAGTCCTTCATACCACACTCTCCTATTGGCTCTCTTTAGCCCTCCAAAGGAAGTGCGGCTTCCTTCCCCCTTAATGAGTTGGAAGACTGGGAGTAAGGGGGAGGGCAGGAAGGGGAGCACTCTGTGCTTTGTATGCCCAGAAGCATCCACCACAGGGAAGGTGTCTTCCCTGGGTTCAGGCAGTCAGTGGAATCAGTCGAGATCTGGGCATTTCCTGGGGACTCGCTGGGAGCTGTCCAATATGCTGTACCTTGGACCGTGAGTTCTCCCAGTGATGGGCAGAAGTGCTGTTTCAGAAGAAAAGCAGAGAAAAGGTCTGCTGAGTATCAAAACCCTGGCCTTTTGGAATTCAAAGCCAAAGGCCAGAGAGGTGTCAGGATATATAAGAGCTGTGCTGTCCGATCCACTAACCACGTGCGGCTATTCAAACTTAAGTTGAAATTAGTTAAAATTAAATAAAGCTAAAAATTTTAGTTCTTCAGTCTGACCACTCACATTTCAAGTGCTCAATAGCCACATGTGGCTGGTGGCTAATATACTGGACAGTGGAGCTATTATAGAACATTTCCATTTTCACCGAAAGTTCTATGGGACAGTGCCTCATTAGAAAGAAAGGCATGGCATTCTGTCTGTTTTGAGAGACAGGCAGAGATTTTGTCTGTTTTGTCCACGGCTCTTGCCCTACGGCCCAGAACATTGCCTGGCACTTTGGAGAATGATCAGTAAATTTTTGTTGAAGGAATACTAGAGACATGAGAGCCGGTTTTTCATCACTTCTATCCCCTCACCCAACTGATTTCATCTAGATAGAGTTCAACCAAACTGGGGAGAAAGAAAAGAAAGAGGAGAGAACAGGAGAGAGGGGATCTTAGTTATCTCTGGATAAATCCCTCAGAAGAGCTCTGAGGCTCCGCTGGCTCCGACTTGACATAGTTTGGGATTTGGAGGGGGTGGCAAAGGAAAAACCCAAATGGGTTGGTGAATCCAAGAGCAAGAGGAGTCTTGTGCCTGCTCCCAAAAATGCACATTGTGCCCAGGTAGGGGGTCTGGGACACTTTTCAGGATTTCTGCTCATCCCAGGTCCCAGCCTGGTTTGTGGAATTGAGGAGTGACTGAATAGCAAGGAAGAGGTGAAGGGCCTGAGAGAGCCCAACTGAGTTTCCTATGGCTCCAGAGAGGCATGGAAAGTAGAGGGAGGGAAAGGAAGTGGGAGAGAGAGGAGTACTGTGCCTGGGAAGACCTGGGATAAGGCTGAGGGGGATGCACCTGCACTCTGTGTGAACTCACAGCCCAAGAGCAGACAGGATCCAGATGTCTCAGTGGACACCAGAGAGGAAAAGTATTGATGACCAAGCACCGGAAGTCCCTGATCCCCTCCCCCACGTGCCTCTGGCACATCGGGAGCCGTCTAGAAAACTAGAGGCACCACTGGAGAAAAATGGCTGGGTAGTCCCTACGTTAACAGAGATTTAAGTCCTTACTATCTGATGGAAAAGGGGCTGGAAGCAGAATTGGGTTTGATTGTAGAAAAGTCAGGAAGTTAACATTTCTTGGACATCTAAGTTTGCATCCTGACATTTATACTCACTATTTCAGTGTTGTTTGATTTTTTAACAATGAGAATATAAGCATGTATTATTTATATAAACTAAAAATGATTTTTTGTATGATTCCACTTACATGGGGTATATAGAGTAGTCAAATTCACAGAGACAGAAAGTAGAATGGTAATTGCCAGGGGCTGGGGACAGGAGGAAGGGGAGTTAGTGTTTAATGGGTATGCAGTTTCAGTTTGGGAAGATGAAAAAGTTCTGGTGATGGACGGTAGTGATGGCTGCACAACAATGTGAATGTACATTTTAAATGGTTAAAATAGTAAATTTCATGTTATGTATATTTACCACAATTTAAAAAAATGAATGTAAAAGAGAAAAAATTATTGTTGCAAAGTTACTGTAACAGCTTTGATTCTGGATGTTTCTTGAAAACTGGCATGGTTCATATTCACTCCATTACCACTTCTAGCTAACGTAGGCCCATCTGAGGCCCCTAGATTTGGCAGCAAGGCCCTATTTCTGGGTGCTTACCTTTCTGGCAAGAAAGCAGCTTGCCACTTCCTTCTCAGCTTGGTCACACACTCTCTTGGTGGCCCTCTTGTTGCAGATCCCAAAAGAGAGGTCAGTGGGCAGCTTGCGCTCTGTCCTAAACACCAGGAAACAGGACATAAAACCAGTGACACCATCCTGGGGGCACAGTAAGCACCCTAGCTCTGCATGCCTCTGTTCCTGGCACACAGTTCTCTGCACATCTAACAAAGTTCTACTCAATCTCTTGGTTTGGGGTCCTCTTGAGGATGGCAGGAAGAAGTTGTATTCTTTTGGAAGCCTTTCAACAGAAACATTTCCCTTAGCAATTGACTCTCTCTCTCTCTCTCTCTCTCTCTCTCTTTGGCAGTGGAAGCGTGGAGTCCTAACAACTGGACCACCAGGGAATTCCCAGCAGTTGACTCTCAAAATCTCTCCTCTAGTCAGAATAGATTCCATTAGGGAGACTGTAGACAGAGACGATGAAAATTCCTCCAATCAGCAGGTGTTTCTTGAGCACCTCTGTGTGTTCAGCACCGCTGTAGGACCTTTGTATAAGTATATACTAGAGAAATATCATCTAATCATGAAAGTAGAGTTTCCAGATCAGAAACAATCAGAAAAAAAAAAATTACTAATCTGTGGTGCTGTAAAAGAGCAATGCAGTCTGGCAAAGCCAAGGAAGGCTTCCCAGAGGGGATGAGACTAGAGCGGGGCCCTGAAGGAGGGCTTGGACTTGGATAGGAAAGAGAGGCAACAGGGCATTTGAAGGAAGCCACACACAAAGGAAGTAGGAGCAGATTGAAGGTTGTGTGTAGAGAATTTGTTATGATTCATTCCTGGAGTACGTCCTGTGTGCTCAGGCATGACACTAAGCAATGGAAAACAGACCACCTGTCCTCAAAGAGCTCTACTCTGGGAGGTGGTGAATGGGGGGTGATACTAAAACAAATACAGGTGATGTGTATTAGTCCACAAGAATGTTAAGCCCCCAGAAAGTAGAAACCTTATCTGTCCTGTTCATCACTGTATCCTCAGTACCTAGAACAGTACTAGGCACAAATTAGGTGCCCAATAAGTGCATATTGAATGAAGGAATGCTACAATGCAGAGATAGGATAATAGCAATATTGATAGTTACCATTTATTGAACACACAAATGTGCCAGACATACGCTAAGAGTTTTACACACATTATCCTATTTGATCATCCAGCATTTTGAGAGTACTATAATAATCTCATTTCACAGATTTGGGAACCAAAGCTTATTGAAGTCACACTTGGACTTCCCTCGTGGTCCAGTGCACACTCCCAATGCAGGGGGCCTGGGTTCCATCCCTGTCAGGGAACTAGATCCCTCAGGCCGAAACGAAGATCCCGCCTGCTGCATCTAAGACCCAGCGCAGTCAAATAAATAAATAAATAAATAAATAATTTTTTTTTTTTTTAAGAAGTAACACTTGCCTTAAGGTTACCTAAACAGCAAGTGACCGAAGGGAGATTTGAATTCATGACTGCCTAACTTCACAGTCCATCCTCTGAACATAGAGTCTACTGTTCAAAATGCTGTTTAGGGAAGCTGTTTCTGGTAGCTGATTGAAATGCGCAGGGAAAGGCCCAAGAAAGCGAGACTATCGCAATGAAAAACAGCAACAGCAACGTGTATGAACTAAAGCGGTTACAGTGGGAATGGAGAAGAAAGGATCTACTCTTGCGGGCCCTTAAAGGGCTTCTAAAGAAAGTTCAGGGCTTGGTGACTTATTGGATATAAGGGATGACTAAATTTCTCGCCTGGGAATACGAAGAATAGCCCCGAGAGAAATAGCTTTTCTCTAATTCCTAGTTCGACACTACACTTTAGATAGATAACCCTAATCTCTAGGTTTGCCAGTTCCGCAAAGCACTTTATCAGGTGCTGGTCATCTACAGTAACGGCAAGCCAGCTTGAAAAGTCACTCTAGACTGCAGAATAATAAAAGCGTGAAAGAAAGAACAGGAAAGAAAGAAAGAAGAACGTGGAGGATACACAAACAAGCCTGTTCCAGGAGCTGTCGCATCCCGGAGGCGGGCGGGTACTACAAAGGGAAAGGTGGGGCTTGTCTATGAACTACAACTCCCAGAAGGCATCGGGAAGAGCACCAAAGTTTCCGGCCAGAGCTTACTTCCGGTCTTTTGGGTGCTGACGCGCTCTTCCGGTTTTGGCGGCCCCCCGAAAGGCTTTGAGGGTGAGCACGGTGAGTCCCGAGGCACTGGGGGTGCCAGCGGGAGCTGGGGAGTCTCACGTCCGCACAACACTCAGCGGCTGAGTGTTAGCTCGGGGAGGGCGGGGAGGAGAGAGGGCAAGCCGGCGGGAGGACGTGTAATCTTGGCAAGAGGAGGGGAGGGGGCAGAGCGGACTGAGCTCTCGGAGGGCCCCAGAAAGGGATGTGGAGGGCGAGGACGAATGGGATCCCGTGGGAAGGATGGAGGATGGGATACAGGGGCGTGGGGGAGGACCCTGCGAGCGCGGCGTGGGGTCACAGGGAAGCTGGTGGAGAAGGAGCAGCGGGAAGGCAGCAGCCGTGGGGGACTCCTGCGTGAAGGAAAGCTAGAGGCTGCTGCAGGTCCGAGATCAGCCGAAATCCGGCGGCCCAAGGCGTCTGGCCACATGCAGTCCTCTCAGAAGATCCCGCCAGTTGGGGAGCACCCAGGGCCCTGGTGGCTTAGAGACTGCTCTGTAGAAGGGGCTGCTGCTTTGATAAGCTCAAAAGAGTTTTGATAGACTTTTTAAGAAAGGGCTGTCAGGAAGCTTTTGCTGGTTTTACGTGCTTGGGTTGACTGCTCGCTTTGCTTTTTTCTCCAAAGATGAGGCTGCTGGCATTCCTGGCGTTGGCTCTATTTGCTGTCACTCAAGCAGAGGAAGGAGCCAGGCTTTTGGCCTCCAAATCACTGCTGAACAGATATGCCGTGGAGGGGCGAGACCTGACCTTACAGTACAACATCTACAATGTTGGCTCAAGGTAAGGAGACCCTGGAGCTATAGGTTGGGCCCTTTTCAGGCTTCTTAGATTTCCCAGCTGGGAACAGGGACCAGCAGTGATTTATCTTTGGGAGATTTCCAGCAACAGATATCGTGAGTGAATGAATATACTGCTGGATCTACTTCTGGAAGAGGAGGACATTCTTACCTAAGCTACAGGAAACCATCTTCCACTTTTTGAGCTGGAAGAGTTTCAGAGTGGGGAAGAAGCAAGAATTGTGGTGAAACAGGGAGAGGAAGATGAGAAGGCAGAAGATGTATGATCCTTCGTTACCTCAGGGGTTTAGTTTCAGCTTCCTTTCTTTCATTAGCATTTTTGTTGTCTTTTTTTCACTTTATCCCCTTTAATGTTCTTTTCCACATGCATCTTGCTCCTCTTCTCCTCCTTACACCCACCCACCCACCCACACACACACACACACGTGAGAAGAAATTGGGGCAAAAATGGATTCAGGCCCATTCTTTCCTAGATATTTGAGTATTTTGGTGCCCAGAATCCAGGCCTTGGCTGGGATTCTTCAGTGCAACAAACCCAAATAACTGTGTGACTCATATCTGTCTTTTGTAGGTCTGATTTTTTAGGACAGGCAGGCAGGTTTGATTGCTGATTGCTTTAAGTTTATATCCATTACTAACCTTTCTTTGTTTCCTCCCTTTTCTAGTGCTGCATTGGATGTGGAATTATCTGATGATTCCTTCCCTCCAGAAGACTTTGGCATTGTCTCTGGAATGCTCAATGTCAAATGGGACCGAATTGCTCCGTATCCTCTTGACACTGGGTGATGAAGGCTGGTGGTGGTGGGTGGGAGGGGGGGAATGTTGAAGCAAAACAGCAGGGTCATCCTTGTCGCCGCTCTGGATAAGATGGGGCAAGAGAGACTGGTGAGAATTGTGTGAGCATGATTTAGGGTGGGCCTGAGGAAGGAGGTTCCTGAAGTTCAGGTCATAAAGTTCTAAAACGTTCTGTTTTGGGAGAATGTAGACAGATGTTTGTGGCTGGGCGAGGATGTTTAAGGTGCTTTTAAAAGAAATTCAGGGGCTTCCCTGGTGGCGCAGTGGTTGAGAATCTGCCTGCTAATGCAGGGGACACGGGTTCGAGCCCTGGTCTGGGAAGATCCCACATGCCACGGAGCAGCTGGGCCCGTGAGCCACAACTACTGAGCCTGCGCGTCTGGAGCCTGTGCCCCGCAACGGGAGGGGCCGCGATAGTGAAAGGCCCGCGCACCGCGATGAAGAGCGGTCCCCGCACCGCGATGAAGAGTGGCCCCCGCTTGCCGCAACTAGAGAAAGCCCTCGCACGAACCGAAGACCCAATACAGCCAAAAAATAAATAAATAAATAAATAAAATAAAAGTAGCTATAAAAGAAATTCAGTGGGATGCTAGTGTGGAGGACCTGGGTGACTTTTTTTTTTTTTTTGGCTGCGTCGGGTCTTAGTTGCGGCACAAGGGATCTTCGTTGTGGTGCGTGGGCTTCTCTCTAGTTGTGGCATGTGGGTTTTCTCTTCTCTAGCTGTAGCGCACAGGGTCCAGGGCGCTTGGGCTCTGTAGTTAGTGGCACGTGGGCTCTAGTTGAGGCGCATGAGTTCAGTAGTTGTGGCACGCGGGCTTAGTTGCCCCGCGGCACGTGGCATCTTAGTTCCCTGACCAGGGATCGAACCTGCGTCCCCTGCATCGTAAGGTGGATTCTTTACCACGGGACCACCAGGGAAGTCCCCTGGGTGACCTTTTAAAGACTCTTCTTACTCAATAAATCCCTTATTCGGATCTACTCGTTATTTCCTGAGTGTTGTGAATTAGATTATTTTTTTCCCTGTGATTTAAAGTATATTTAGATTTTCTGGCAAGGGTAAGTGTTCTCTTTGGTTTTTTGGGGGGGTTTTGATTTATATTTTCAAGAACTTCCTGCAGTTTTAGGCAGCGAAAGATTTTCTGTGACCTTAAGTGACTAATTTTTCATCCATAACCTATATTGCTTTAAAAGTTTAATTTAAACACCTCAATACTGAGTATGTTATAGACCCCTTAAGACTTGGCTAGAAAGACATCATATTATACCACACACTTCAGGCTTAGAAAAAAAGCCCGTGTTTATTATTTTCGCAGTATATTGCAGATGCGGAATCATTACATGTGTTGGCAACTCTTTTTGTGAATGGTGCGTTTAGTCCCTGAGTTGAAAGTTTGTTAACAACTGTAGCTTCATCTTTTTCCCTCCTTAACTCTTGGGTCAGTGCTAGCAACGTCTCCCACACCGTGGTCCTGCGCCCTCTCAAGGCTGGTTATTTCAACTTCACCTCAGCAACTATTACTTACCTGGCCCAGGAGGATGGGCCCGTTGTGGTGAGTTACCCAAACCCTTAGTTGGATGGGGCTCAGCTCTGCCTTCCTTTGAAAACTCTTGCAGAAAATCTCCAGAGCAGGTGCTAAATTCTGAGGAAGATAAGAAGGACCAAAAACTTGAGATATCGTCATAGGAAGGAAGTATGTTTCAAATTATAAAGTCTCAGAATCAAGCAATTGAAATGAATGGGAGGGGAGTACTGTAGCATTCCCTTCCGCTTCACTTTTAATCTGTACAGTGTCATGTGCTGCCCAGTTTATTGCCATCATTGTCCTTCCCATCCGTCTTCTGTGCCGCCATCAGATGATTCCTGGTCTCTGCTGTGTCTGTGTCTTTCCCTTGCTTAGAATGCCCCTGCTTCTTGCAGCAAGGCTGAGTTTCCTGCCTCTTCTCGCTTACCCTCCAGCAGTCTCACTGTGTTCTGCCTCTCCCTCTCTCTACTCTCGAAGACCTTCTGTCCTAATTAGACCAAGCTCCTTCCTGTGGCACCTCCCCCGCCCTCAGTGCTCGTTCTTTCCACTTTGCCTTTGGTCTCTGCTTGAAGCACTCTCTGTAGTCTCTCTCCTCCACTTCATTATCCGAAGCCTTCTCAAGACCTAGCTCTGAGCTGCGTCTCCTTGATTCTGTCTTCTGCTTTTACAATTCATATCGCTCTTTCCTACTCATTCTTTCACTAAACAGTGACTGACTGCATCTAAACTTCTATAGCTCTTATAGTCTATGCCACTTGAACGTTTAATTATTGACCATCTTTATTAGTTCTCTTTCCTGTATCTAGGTCTTTCCCTCACTCCCACCTCCCAGTTTAATTATAAACTCCTTGAAGCACGGAACTTTGTCTTAGATTTCTTTCTGTTTCCCATATAAAATAGAAACCCAGCGATAACCAGTCTCTTGACTGACTGATGTAAAGGTCAGCAGACATTTATTGAGCCCCTGCAAGGTGCTAGACTCTAGGGAATACCAAGCAGATTAAGACACTGTCCTAGCCCTCAAAAAGCTTAGGTCATGAATTTATAAATACAGATGGGCTTTAGGCTACTTAGTGAGTGCACAGTAAGGAAGGGACTTAACAGAGTCAACCATAGAACTAAAAGAAATCCAAGAGTCTTGAACATTCAGTGCACTCTCTGAGTTATCTTTTTTTAATAAACCATGTGGAACCATATTCTTGTAATCCTGGTTATGTTTTCATATCTTCTATCATGTGTGCTTTTAGAACCACCTCTAAGACTCTTTGGTTCCACCTGGTCCTTGATGGGTTAAAAGACACAAAATTAAAGGCCCAGCCGCCACTTTAGAACAAAGTTGTTTGCAGTGTGCTTCAAACTCTTGGCCTCCTCTCCAAGACAAAGGAATGTGGGGCAGACTCAGCCCCTCCACTAGTAATGTACATTTGGGTAGGGCTTTATACTTTCCAGAATCCTTCTCATTAGTTCACTTGAGCCTCATGTCAACTTGTGAGGTATAGAAGAGTGTTTCCACTTGAGGAATGGGGAAATGATTGCCAAGGGCAGAGGGGCCAGTGGTGGTGAGCAACTCTTTCCAGAGTCTGAGGCTAAGACAGAAGGATTTGGCTTTAATTTCAGCTGCATACCCATCCTACCTTTTTTTAGTAAATGCTCATCATGTGTCTCCTGGCTCCTAATTTACTTATCTTTACAACACACTAAGAATCATCCAACTCTCTCTAGTTCAAAAACTTTTCCTCATCTTGTTGTTTTCTTGGGCCTTTGGGAACTAAGACACTATTGCTTAGAACTGGGTTGGTTGGAACTGCCCTTTCCCAGATGAGAAAGAGCTGGAGACTTGCCTTAATGCCTTTCTTTTCTGCTTTTCAGATTGGCTTTACCAGTGCACCTGGACAGGGAGGAATCCTGGCTCAGAGGGAGTTTGATAGAAGATTCTCCCCACATTTTGTAAGCTTTACCGTCTTCTTGTCATTTCCCTGGGAGTAGAACATGCTTTTGGTTCTGGGACCTTTGGGCTTCCTTAGAAGATATGTTTAGTTGGTTGGTTCTTGTCATATCTGTTTTTTGATGTCTGATACACACAGCCATCAAATATCCTGATTTAACCATGGTTAGAGATTTTTGGCAATGAGATCAAAATTGCCAGAACCAAAAAAAGCTGCCCTTTTTCTCTGCTCAGCCTTGAGTAGAGCTCCGTCTTGGAGTCCTGGGTCTAATTTGAGGATTAAAAGTATATCTGCTTAGATTAAAAGGGTCACAGAGCATCGGGAAGGTTAAATGGGAACTTTGTTGTAGTCTAGTCTAGGGGAGAATTCTTTGAAGATTTGCCTAAAGTACTGAATGAGGAGATTCATTTATTCATTCATTCGGGGAATAATTATGAGGTTCCTAATTACGTGCTCAGTTCTGTGCTTTGCTTTGAGAAAACAACGCAAGACACAGTCCCTTCCATTAAAGATCTTACGGGCTCATAGAGGCTTCAGCACAAGTCAGTGGGGGAAGAGGGCTGTGATAGAGATCATACACAAGGCTCTGGAGAAGATGCAACAGAAGCACCTAACCTGGTCTTTGAGAGTCGGGGAGGAATTTTCTGGAGGAGGGAGGTTTAACTTATTAAAGAGGAGGTAAGGAAGGGGAGGCACCCTAGGAAGAGGGAGTAGCTCAGAAGTGAGAAAAAGCGTGGTACAATCCAGGAATGGCAGGTAGTTTAGTGAGACCAGAGAGCAGAATGTGAGACAGAGGAATGGAAGAGAGAGCTCTAGGTGGGGGCAGGGGTTAGGTCGCAGGAGGCTTGACTGTTAGGGCAAGACCTGGGCATCTCCCTCCTCAAAGATTGTTTGGAAGAGAGAAGCTTCTCTTCCAGATTGGGTTGGGTCAGGTGAGACCTTTGGTTTCATAGCTCAAAAGATACAGATTGGTCTTTAGCAAGCCATTCTGTGTCCAGAGTAGCCAGAGAGGAACCTTCCTGCCAAGGTTCTGCTTAAAATTTGGGCTGGACTGCTCCTTTCTCATTGGACCCCTTCCTTCCTGGTCCCCTCCTGTGCCCTAATCGAGACTTCTAAGCAAGGCCTTTGTCTTCCACAGCTGGACTGGGCAGCCTTCGGGGTCATGACCCTCCCTTCCATCGGCATCCCCCTGCTGTTGTGGTACTCCAGCAAGAGGAAATATGACACCCCCAAAACCAAGAAGAACTGAGTGGGGCTTCCACAGCCCTCCCTTCACAAGAAATCCAGGTGCTTTCCAGACTCCAAAGGGTATCTCAAATGCAACCTCTTCTCCCTCAGCCCTTGGCCACCTTCTCCTTGATCCTGCCCTGCTCTCAACCAGAGCGAAGGACCAGACCTGGGAGTCTGTGAGAGCATCCTTGGTTCCATCTTGAAGCCATACAAACAGGAAAGCCTTTGGCAATCGCCTTGAGCCTAGGGGCCCTGTGGTGCACCACCGAGGTGCCGTGGGGTGCGTTTCTGGCGATGTGAACTCTCTCGGGTCCAGGAGGGGGCGCTTCGGAGACTGCCTGACACCACTCCGTCCCCCACCCTCCCCTCTCAGAAGAGGGTGGAAGGTAAGATGAAAGCTATGGGACTCTTGGAGGCTACCCAGTCTCTGTGCTGGCTTAGGGAAGCTCTTACCAAATGGGGTTTTCTAATAAAAACAAATGCCACCCGGACTTGTCTGTTTTCCCATCACCTGGATGAGCTCAGGTTGCTGTTGGTACTCAGGCCCTGACTGCCCAGGCTCCTGGGCAGGTGAGCTGAATTCCTGCCTCCTTGCTCTAGGGACTGTGGGTTCTGTTCCCACAGAGATATCCCACCCCCCGCACCCTCTCTTTTGAGCACCTTTGCTTCCGTCCCTTATTTCCCTCTGTTCTCACCAGTCACCATATATTCCCCTAAACCTTCCTTGCCTGTGAGCCCCTCTCCACAGTAGAGGAGAGAATGGGGAAAAGTGGTCTGCAATTGTTCTCATGCCCTGGGAGACCTTCTAGGGGTGATTTATTCATTGACTGTTCTTGAGGAACTATCTCTTATGCCTGATTCTAGCCCTTCCTCCGTTTAAGAGCTAGCTTTTCTTGAGCTTGAACTTATTATTATTTTGGCCACATTGCGGGGTATGCAGGATCCCAGTTCCCCGACCAGGGATTGAACCTGTGTCCCCTTCAGTGGAAGCGTGGAGTCTTAACTACTGGACTGCCAGGGAAGTCCCATCTTGAACTTATTTTTAATGCCTCTGCTTTGAGCTCAGGCCAGGCAGAAGCGCCTGTATCCCCTGAGTTGTTACCTAAGCACGGCCTCTGGAAAGGCAGTGGGTTTTGCGGCAACAGCAGTGGGGAGAAGCCACGCTGAGCTGACTCTGTCCAACCCAGGAATGCCGTGGTCCGAGAACAGCCTCCCAGGCAGGAGAGAAACCCAACAAACACCCGCTTTGTTCCTGTCACCAAGTTTCCCAGCTTAGATTCGGGTGGGGGGCGGGGGGAGAGTGCTGCCCAACCAGTTTAACCTCTCCTTGGCCCAGCCTTCCGAGCCTCCGGGCCCCAAGAAGGATGAAAAGGACCTGGAGACAACGGGAGGCTCCAAATGGAGTAGCCCTCCACCAGCTCACATCCTTCTTTCAGGGCTTACGGCTCGGACACCCCAGGACTGGCCAGGTCAGAGGGCAAGAAGGATATATTTGCTTTGGTTCATTGTGTTCCTGGGGGAGACCTGGGACTTGCTCAAGAGAATGGGGAGAAAGACAATGGGTCAGAAGCTTGGGGTTGAGAGCGAGCATAGGGAAGGAAGAGGGAGCTAGTTTGATAATGTATTGTCTTCCTCTAGGACTATGAAATGTTGGTCTTTGGACCAACACACTATTTGCCATCTGTGTGGTGTCCACTGAAAACAGAGTGAGGAGGTAACCTATAGGAGCGGGGGGGTTCTGGTTTAAAGGGTAGGATGAACTTCATAACTTGGGAAGGTAACGTGAGAGATTTCTCCCTCAGTCTGAGCTCTGGGAGATACTCCTTTTCTGAAAGTTGGGGCAATCTTTACCTTTCCTTGCAGAACTCAGCACTTTGTGTCCTGGCCCTTGTTACAGAGGAGACTAGGGGGAAACCCAGGTCTGACCCAGATGACAAGAGAAGCATTGTGAAGGCAGTGTCACAGGCACCTTGAAAAAAGGCCAAAACTAGATACTTCATCCCTCGAGAGATCAAATTCCTTGGAGTCAGGATGGAATTTGAGCCTCCCTTAAGTAGTCGCATTGAAGAATATAAGCCTCTAAAATCTATAGATGGCGAGACTCAGCTGGAGTAGTTGCTTTAGGATTGAGCCCTCTTCTTGAGGTAACTTAATGGAGGATGAGTAGCAGACAGTACTTCGTTCTAATGGAAACTACCCCAGGGAGATGCGACCCCTGATCTCCAGATTTCATGCAGGTCTGCAAGGGAGAGGGAAAGCAAGCACTGGCCCTACATCCTTACTGGAGACTGAGTACCCAAACGGAGGGCTTCCTCCCTAAAAGGCAATACAGATAGCAACCCAGCTCTCAACGTGTTCCAGATCCCCTCCTCCCGCTGGAAACCAGCCCTGTATCCCTCCCACGTCGTCCAAACTTTTAGCTGGCACCTGCTCACCCACACCCAGCCTTGGTACCAGGAGGAGCCAGGGCCCAGGTTACCACCCCTTTCACATACTAGGCTTCGGGACTTTACCTGCCAAAAGTTACTTGGAAACGGGTATAAGGATTCCCAAGAAGCTGTGGATAATGCAGCGGCTTGGTGACAGGATGGGAAGTTATCAAGACTGGGTCCCTCGAGAGAGCGGCTCAGGGTGGTGGAAGCAGCACTGACCACAGAGGCGGCAGTGCTGCATCCCAGCCCCGGTTCTGCCGCTCACTGGCTGGCAGACCTCAGGTAAATCACACACACCCACCCCCGCTCGGAGCCCGTGTCCTCATTTGGACAATCACGGGATCGTTAAATCAGAGAATTTCCGAGGACCCTACACCAGTAAGACAGGCAGCTGTTTCCCCTGTATTCTTGTGAAGTGAGAAACAACCACTGTCACTCATGTGGTTTGGAGCCCAGCCAGGTAGGAAAGGGCACACAGTTTCCACATCTGGCAACAACTGCCCTCTTCCTCTCACCCAGAGGGAGAGTTTTAGAGCAAGGATAGACCATAGATCACCTAATTTAATCTCATTTAATAGATGAGGAAAGGCAGAGTGGAGTGGTTTATCCAAGGTCACAGCAAGTGGCAGCTAGCATATTTATTGAATAACAATTATGGGCCCAGCATTAGTGTTCCACTATTCGTACGTATCTCATTTACTATCCCCATTGTACAGAGGAGGAAACGAGGCTACTAGGGAACTTCTCCAAGGCCCCTTGACTGGTGAGTTGGCAGAGGCAGCCAAGCTCTTCCGATTCCAACGTGTCCTTTCCCCTGGACCATGAGACCTGTCAGGGAGGAGGCTCCCCGGTACCTCAGGAAGTCCAGCATCTGCCCACTCTGTCCTCTGCCCCAGGGAAGCGGTGAGGGTGAGTCAGTGCCCCTAGAAGCTGTTATCAGGGAAGGGGGTGGAGAGCCAGTCAGATATCCTGTGCCTGGTATCCACAACACGCCGGGAGTCAGCCGGGTGTGTGCCAAGCTGCCTGCTCACCCTCTTCCTGTTGGCTGAAGGAGGGTCCTCCTCTGATGTAGCTGCCCTTGTCATCGCTCCTCCCTGTACTTTCATCACAGAAAATACAGTCTGTCCTCCTCCCCCCTACTGTAACCTGCCTCTTAAAGGGAACGACAAGCATTTTGAAACCAAATTTGAGAGAGAGCAAAGGACCTCCCCGACCCCAGTAGGACCTTGCTGTTAAGTAGGGTTCCAGCTGTGGGCCTTTCCCTGAGTTGTCTTCTTTTTCCCCTCAGCTCCACCCTGTCTCTGCTGGAGGGCGGGTGAAGGTTCCCTGGGATGTCAGGTTCCCACATACTCTCCCCTCAGGGTGACCCCAGCTTGGTTTCCTGTATCTGTTCCTACGTGTGCCTGAATCCGGGGGCTGCCCTTTGGGGGATGCTGAGGATGGGGAACCCAGGAATCCTCGGGACCAGCAGTGGCACCCAAGGGGTTAAAGGTCTGGGCACAGCACTGTCTAGGGTGTTTGAAGTAGGGCGGGGAAGGGAAGGGCTAGAGTAGTTGGAGAGGCAGCTGATCTGGACTGGAATGAGTCCCCCCTGTCTCCTATGCAAACTTCTGGACCATGAGCAATTCCCTTAAAAGAACCAAGAAAGAGGCACCCCCATTAAGGTCCTGGACTGGATTCTTAGAGGGGCTGTCTGAAGTGGGACTTTTTCCTATACTGCAGTCACCAACCGAAGGCAAGAACAGGTCTCCCATCTTTGGGATATCTCCCAAGTCTGGTGAGTTTCCCTCTTCCCTTTCCCTGAGTCCTTACCTCATGAATGGGTATTTCCCAGAAGCAGAGATCTTCAGGAACCCCTCAGCACCCCCAGGAAGTGACAGAACAATTCTCCACCGGTCTCCTGCATTCAGCTCCCTTTTTTTAAAAAAAATTATTTATTTATTTATTTTTGGCTGCATTGGGTCTTCGTTGATGCGCGTGGGCTTTCTCTAGTTGCAGCAAGTGGGAGTTACTCTTCATTACAGTGAGCAGGCTTCTCATTGCAGTGGCTTCTCTTATTGCGAAGCACAGGTTCTAGGTGCGTGGGCTTCAGTAGTTGTGGCACACGGGCTCAGTAGTTGTGGCTCGCAGGCTCTAGAGCACAGGCTCAGTAGTTGTGGCGCACGAGCTTAGTTGCTCTGTGACATGTGGGATCTTCTCAGACCAGGGCTTGAACCCTTGTCCCCTGCATTGGCAGGCAGATTCTTAACCACTGCGCCACCAGGGAAGTCCCATCAGCTCCCTTTTTTTTTTTTTTAATTTTATTAATTTTATTTATTTTTATTTTGGGCTGCGTTGGGTCTTCGTTGCTGTGTGCGGGCTTTCTCTGGTTGCTGCGAGCGGGGGCTACTCTTCACTGCGGTGTGCGGGCTTCTCATTGCAGTGGCTTCTCGTTGCGGAGCACGGGCTCTAGGCATGCGGGCTTCAGTAATTGTGGCATGTGGGCTCAGTAGTTGTGGCTCGCGGACTCTAGAGCGCAGGCTTAGTAGTTGTGGCGCACGGGCTTGGTTGCTCCGCGGCATGTGGGATCTTCCCGGACCAGGGATTGAACACGTGTCCCCTGCACTGGCAGATGGATTCTTAACCACTGAGCCACCAGGGAAGCCCTCAGCTCCCATTTTTAACTAGGGTGCACTGAGAGTGTGTGTGTCTCTGTGTGTGTGCACACAAGTGTGCAAATAGGAAATCACCATAATGGCCAACAGTTAATTAACACTACTTGTGGGACAAGTGTTGCCAAAGATTTTATATACACTTTTCTTTCTTTTTTTGGCCGCGCCACTAGTTCCCTGACCAGGGATTGAGCCTGGGCCCTCAGCAGTGAAAGCACGGAGTCCTAACCACTGAACCACCAAGGAATTCCCTTATATACATTCCTTTTTTTTTTTTTTTGGCTGCATTGGGTCTTTGTTGCTGCGCGTGGGCTTTCTTTAGTGGCGTCGAGCGGGGGCTACTCTTCATTGTGGTGTGCGGATTTCTCACTGTGGCGGCTTTTCTTGTTGCGGAGCATGGGCTCTAGGTGCACGGGCTTCAGTAGCTGTGGCTCGCGGGCTCTACAGTGCAGGCTCAGTAGTTGTGGCGCACGGGCTTAGTTGCTCCGGGGCATGTGGGATCTTCGCGGACCAGGGCTCGAGCCCACGTCCCCTGCATTGGCAGGCAGATTCTTAACCACTGTGCCACCAGGGAAGCCCCCTTTATATACATTCTTAATCCTCACAGTCCTATGGGGTTAGCATATCATAATCCCTATATTAAAGTTGAGGTTTACAGGAGTTAAATAACTAACGCTCATCAATTAAGAGGTAACTTATAGGACTGGGATTCAGACTCAAGTTTATCTGGCACCATTAAGACAGGAGGTATAGACAAACAGGATGGCTAGAATTTTAAAACTTTAAATCCTAATTCACCCTGGGTCCCCTTCCTCTAGGCTGTGACATTATTCCCTTTATCCCTGGTGGTTAATTGTGAGATTTAAAGGGCCACAAACTCATACCTGAGAGCCAGGGGCTTCCAGATTCCAGATTACCCCATCCATTCAGATTAGGGGCTCCTTAGTTCACCCACTACCTTTAGCTCTTCCCTGGGATCTGATGGGTTAACTCCTTGGGCCTCAGTGGCCAAAGTCTTCTCAGGTGTGTCCCTCTGAACCTCAGCCCCTCTCTTGCCCCACCCTGCTGGCATGGCACCCAGGATGCATGCCAAGAAACTGACAGGAGGTAGAAGTGGACTGATTCGTCTCCCCCCTTTTATTCTCTAACCCCGACACATCGTGGGCTAGTCTGGGTCCCAACAAGCCACTGGTAGAATAAGCACACAGGCCCAGCAGAAACAAAGAGGATAGGATCCCTAGGTTCAGTTTGCAAACCAATTTAAAAAAAAAAAGAGAAAAGATGATCACACTTGGAAGCCCAAAGCAGCAAAAATCCTGACTGATTTGTGAGCCTAATATATCAAAGAGGTGGGGGTGATTTAGGGTGGGTTTTTGAGATGCTTGATGGCTGACTTTTAGGAGATAATGATGGGACTTCCCTGGTGGTCCAGTGATTAAGAGTCTGTACTTTCACTGCAGGGGGCATGGGTTCGATCCCTGGTCGGGGAACTAAGATCCCACATGCTGTGTGGTGTGGCCAGAAAAATAAATAAGTAAAAATTTTAAAAATAAAAATAAGGAGATGTGGTTAGATTAGGGGACTGAGACTGTCTGGCTCTCTCGCTTTGAACTTCCAGAATTAAGTACTAACAATAAAATCGACAACTCTGCCCTGTGGGTCCTGGAAGCAGCTGGAAGCAGGAGTCAACCCAAAAGCTGATGTGGGCAGATGGCTTTTGCCTGAACTAGCCCCTGTCCCACAGAGGGGTGGTACACTTGCCTCACTACTGTGTTTGTGCATAGACCCTTCTGGGTCCTCGTCTTGGTGCCTGACACCTGGTAGGTGCTAAAGAAATATTTGCTGAATGAAGGAATCCTCTCTATATATCCTTTGCCTTTTCTTTGATTTTTGGAATTGTGATACCACTCTCTGGCAGTTGACAGGAAAGCCAGGGAAGGAGGGTGAGTTCCAGGACACAGTGTTGAACGCACAGCAAAATCTCATATGTCTCACACTGAGAAATAGAGCGATGATGTAGCCAGGTCAGGGTGAGGTGAGGAGGAATTAGAAACTTGGGTGCCGTATGACTTGCTGTAGAATGGTGTGTTCGGGAGCAGGGAGGGGTGGGAAGGAACTGTGGTTACCAGGACCTTCTTCATCTGAAGCCCTGCTTTAGTCTTCTTTGCAGGACACTGTTGGATTAATGGTTTACTTTCTATGGGAGAGGAAGCAGGTAGGTTAAATTTTGAACCATCAAAGGGTTTTCTGACCCTGTTCCCCCAGGGCTAGGAGACCTGGAGAGAAGCCAGGAGACCATGCCATCTGGCCTCTCCCTTCCTCCCCATTCTTTATTATCTGGTTCTTTCGGGTCTTCCCCGTTATTGCCCCCTTTGGGAAATTTAGGACCCCAGAGCCAGACCCAGGGAGCCCCCCCAGGCTGCGAAGGTGCCCACTAGCCTTGCCCACCGTCCCCCGTGCCTAGCAGTGTGGTTGCTATCAGCAGTTCCTACCCCCAGTGTTTGCTGGCAGCGAACAGAAGCAGGGCCCTGCCTGCCCCCCATCACCTCATTCAGATTTCTAAGATGCAGAGGGAGTAGAAAGGACAAATTTAATTTTTTGGAACCCCCATCTAATTTTTTCTGGAAACTGCTTCCTTTCTTTGGCTGGGGTGAAGGGGGCAGGAATGAGGAAGTGAATAATAATATTGCCAGATTTCTTTCAAAGCTAGCCACTTGCTCTCGTTGGGAGCTTGCCTTCTGGTTTCAGAGAACTCAGGCTCTACAGTGGGATGCATCTGCTTTGAAAACTCAGCTCCACCTCCTACAGCCCTGTGACCTTGAGCAAGTTACTTTCCCTCTCTGTGCTGCCTGTTTCTTCCTATGTAAAATAGGGATAGTATCTATTTCAAGAAATGGTTGTGAGGATCCCACAAGATGCTGTAGGCACTCATAGGTTAAGCCTCTTCCCCCTGTAGGCTCAGGTGCTATTTAGGAAATGGGTGTGCTGGGGTCTTCAATGTCCCTCCTCCCCCAAGCTGGTTGCAGACACCTGGTTGGTGGGCAGTGAGCCTTAATGTCTCTCTTTGATCTCTTTTTCCTCCTTCCTGAGATTTTGAGACCCAGCTTCTCTAAATCAAGAGTCTGCAAACTTTTTCTGTAGAGACCCAGATAATAAATATTTTAGGCTTTATGGGCCATATGGTCTCTGTCGCAACTAACAACTTTGCTGTCATAATGCAAAAACAGCCATAGACCATATGTAAATGAATGAGCATGGCTGTATTCCCCAGAAAAAAACCCTTTATTTATGAGCACTGAAAATTGAATTTCATATAATTTTTATGTGTCACAAAGTAGTATTCTTTTGATTTTTTTCCAACCATTTAAAAAAGAAAATAGGACAGATTTGGCCCACAGGCTATAGTTTGCCAACCTCTGCTCTAAATTACCAGAGGCCATTGTCTATCCCTTCTCTTTGAAGAGTGCAGGTTCATCAGGGTTCATCAGGCTCCTTCTTGCTCTGGTTGTATGTGCTCTTTTCTATCAGAAGTTGTTTATGTTAATGAGTCCCCATCACAGTTGTTTTAGTGTCAGCCTGTGGGTTATTTATTCTCTGTCTCTCTTTTTTAACCATCATATAATGCCTATTTCTGCTTCTGTCTTGGGCCTTCCTCTCTCCAGCTCTCCATTTCTCTATGCTCTGCCTTCTCTCTGCTTCTAAATAATAATAGTAACAACAAAAATAATAGTAGCATTTGCTAAGTACCCAATATGTGCCAAACACAATGTTAGTTGTATTACATACATTATCAAGTCTTTCAATATCCTTACAAGGTAGTATTACCATTCCCATTTTACAGATGATCCTGAAGCTCAAAAACATTAAATAAGCAAGTTCCCAAGGTCATGTGGCTTACGAAGGTGGCAGAGCTAGCAAATCTGATGAACTTCAAAGCACCCTGAAGAAATTATGGTCTCAGAGTTTTGAATAAGAGAGATTTCTCTCAGTACTTCCCTGGCGGTCCAGCAGTTAAGACTCCGAGCTTCCACTGCAGGGGGCACGGGTTCAATCCCTGGTTGGGGAACTAAGATCCCGCATGCCATGCGGTGCAACCCAAAAAAGAGAGAGAGAGAGAGAGAGATCTCTCTATTAAAATATTATATGCTCCCATCTCAGCACACGGTAGAGTGTCTAACGAATCACCGATGACTAGGGCAATTGGAGGTCACACACTCAGAGGAGGAATCATGAGACGCTGATGGTCTGTGTCGATGGGAAAACCATCTGATCCAGAGGTAGGAAGAAAGGTAAAGTGACTTAGAGCCCCTTCTTGCTTTCCTCCCCTGCCCCCATCTCAAGCATCTGATCTCAGACCTATTTCAGAATCTCCTATCTCTGCTCAGCGGAAGCAGTGATGTGACATGATGTGATCTCATTCTGGAGCTAAATAAAGCCATTGTGTGAGACCCAGCCCTGGTTGCTCCCTTGCACCATTTCCTGAGCTCAGGAGCCTAGTGAAAGATGGGAGGGGGCTGGGAGAGAACTGATGGGAGGAGGGGCAAGGAAAGGAACACAACCAGAGGGACTCCAGCTTGAATTTCAGAAAGCGGGGGAGGGACTATCTCTGGGAGGGGGTTGAGGAAACCTTGCTAAACCTCATCTCTTTGAAGGATAGAATGAAAATTATTGACATGATAGCATGAAGGGGTGGAATTTAGAAAACAAAAAACTTTCTGAGGAATGGAATGAAGATTTAAGGGAGAAGGAGCCTAGTGGATTCCATTTTCACAGAGGGCAGAGACCATGAATGACATGACAAAGAGGCTAGAAAGAGGGTAGTTCTTTGAGAAGAGGTCAGATTTCAGGTGGTCTCAGCTGGAGGAAGAAGGGTGAAATTTCAAGACATAAAGATCTCAGGATTCGAAATGTCTGTCCACCAGGCCAAGGCAGCAGGGTATCACCTCCAACAGGCGGCATCTCCAGGGATGGAGGGAAAGGAAAGGGCTTCCATTCACTGCTTTTCATTCATCTTGTCAAATCCAGCCCTGCGGGCAGAATCAGGGCAGGAAGAGTAGATAGAAGCTGGGTACAGGGCGTGTAGGTCAAACAGTTCTTTCTCTTTTGTGAGGTCACTGAATGCCAGATCCAAGTTCCTTGTAGTGCCCCCTCAGTGCCCCTCCATTTCTGTCCTGTTCCCAGCCCCTGCTCCTCTTCTTCTAGTGAACATACCTAGTTCCTACTCTTTCCTCCATCCCAGCTTCTCACGATACATTTTGTCAGTACCCCTCTCCCCCTGCCCCCAAATCTCAGCTTTGGAGACCACTGGTTTGCAGGGACCATGCTGTGGCCCTCAGGCTCTGTCCTGCTCCCTGCAGATCTGCCCATCCTGTTTATTTATTTTAAAAAAATTTTTTTTAAGAAAATATTTATTTATTTGGCTGCACCGGGTCTTAGTTGCAGCACACGGGATCTTCGTTGCGGCGTGTGAACTCTTAGTTGTGGCACGTGGGATCTAGTTTCCTGACCAGGGATAGAACCCGGGGCCCCCTGCATTGGGAGTGTGGAGTCTTTTTTTTTTTTTTTAAGATTTATTATTTATTTATTTACTGAATTTATTTTTGGCTGTGTCGGGTCTTAGTTGCAGCACACAGGATCTTCGTTGAGGCATGCGGGATCTTTCGTTGTGGTGCGCAGGCTCTTCCTTGCGGTGCGCGGGCTTCTCTCTAGTTGTGGCATGCGGGTTTTCTCTTCCCTAGTTGTGGCGTGCAGGCTCCAGTGTGCGTGGTCTCTGTAGTTTGCAGCATGCAGGCTCTCTCGTTGAGGCACGTGAGCTCAGTAGTTGTGGTGTGTGGGCTTAGTTGCCCTGCGACGTGTGGGATCTTAGTTCCCTGACCAGGGATCGAACCCGCGTCCCCTGCATTGGAAGGCGGATTCTTTACCACTGGACCACCAGGGAAGTCCCATCCC
Organism: Balaenoptera ricei; assembly: GCF_028023285.1. Lineage (NCBI taxonomy): Eukaryota > Metazoa > Chordata > Mammalia > Artiodactyla > Balaenopteridae > Balaenoptera > Balaenoptera ricei. The sequence continues at coordinate 113,666,835 of NC_082639.1, read as the reverse complement.
ATCCTGTTTATAGATAGCACATCAGATGGCACGAGGCCCAAGTTTGTGGACACAGAGAGAGGATGTCTCCCAGCGGCAGGCTGAGAGGTCCCCTCTATGTGCCTGTCCAGGTGGGGCCTGCGCTGGTTTCCTAGGCCTCTCCTTTTCTATCTTTAGACCCACCCGGCAGGGCAGCAGAATGCCATCTGCAGAGGCCTGAGTACTTGTCTCCCCCTTCCCCGTGGTAGGCAGGTGTGCAGCTGACACAGGCACAGGTGCCATCTCAGTGGTCCTGGGTGGAGTGGGAGCAGGTTGCAGTGAAAGAGGGAGAAGTAGCTGGGAGGAACGACTGTCCAACAACCTGGACTTTGTGGGGTGTGTGTGTGTCGGGGGCGGGGAGTAAAATAACTTGCGGAAGGCTTGACACCCTCACAGGAAGCCTGGGAGGAGGGGGAGTTCTGGCTCACTGCTTCCTGGTCTTCCAGGGTCCTCCAGGGTCCTCCGAACATCTCAGTTGCTTCACCCCTGGGAGAAGAGGAGCCTGGGAAACTCATTCTAGCAGAAATTCTACAGAGATAGGGCCCAGAGAGGGCGTACAGAGGTAGATGCAGTAGATGTGAGTTGCCTTCCCGCCCCTCTATCACCTTAGTTCTCGGGTATTTGGTACTTGTTTCTGGAGTGGAGCTTATCATTTTCAACTTTAAGAGCTCCTGAGGGTTCTTAAATCTGAGACACACTGAGGCAAGCCCTGATGGCAGCCAAGAGTATTGGGCAGTGAGAACAATGCCCACTTGGGAGAGAGAGAAGGAATTTCAATGTGGCTGGTTTTGGAGCCCTTCTCTTTGCTTCTTGGGAAAAGGTCAGAATGGCTCTCTTACCCCCCAAATGACCAGAGTCTTAGAAGAAATCATAATACTTTCTCACTCATGCACCTTTTCTCCCTGCTGTTTTATTTGCCTAGACTCCTCCCTTTCCAACGTGGACAAATCCTAACCACTCCACCCTTCCAGGCCCATCTCAAAGGCTGTTTACTTCCTCCTGTTTCCCTTTTTTGAGTCCTCCAACTGGCTATATGCACTCATTCCTTTGACAGCACAAAGACTTTTTTTGAAACTTCTCTTGAGGCATTTGGCAAACTCTGGCCAATTGTTTGTGATTTGTGCTTTTGTCTACGTACACACATGCACACATGCACACACACACTCACTAGAACGAATTCCTTGAGGGTAAGAACAATATCTATTTCTCTTTGCTTGGCTTGGTCCTCTGCCATATAGGTGCTCATTAAATGGATAATAATGAGTGAATGAGGATGTCATTATGTACTGGAAAGAACACTAGACTGGGAGTCAGAAAACCCAAGTTCTCTGCTTGACTCTGCAGCTAATTCCTCGTGTGATCTTGAGCCAGTCATCCTCCAATTCTGTGCCTTGGTAAAGGGATGCTCTAGGCCTGGCTGACTGTGACACCTTTCTAGTTCCAAATTCCAGAATTCTAGAGCTCACCATTCTCTGTCTTCTTGATTCAGACTGGCCTGTGTGTGCCTCCCATGAACAAAGACGTCCCAGAGGTGTTCCTCACAGGTGGAGACCTGGTGCCCCAAGGCCACACTCGCCGCTGCCTGTCTGTGGTCGAGTCCAGAGAGCAGCTGGAGGAGAATGAAGAAGAGGAGGAGGAGGGGGAAAAGAAAGAGGGAGATGGCTTCCACGCTGTACCCCTCCGAAGGTCAAGGGCTTTCCGTGCCCACAGTCACAACTACGACCCCTTCAAAAGACATAGTTGGGGGCCGGGCAAGGAGCTCCAGGATCCACTGAGCAGGTAAAACACCAGGGGACCTCCTGTCTCTCCTTCTGTCAAGTCCTAGACCTAGGAGAAGTGGTTGGAAAGGAATGACAGGAGTTGAAGAGACCTGGGCCCCTAGTCTCTTCCCTGGAGAATCCGAACCCAGGCCTGTTGTGGGCCTTTGGGGAGGGTGGACCCTGCCTTTCAAAATGTGGCTCTCCCTAGTAGTCCTAGCTCCTTCTTTCTACCTGGTCTCAAGGGCAGGTGGGTGAGAATGGAGAGGGAGCGGTATGGAGGTGAGGTGAGTAGCGGGGCACTCAGATCTTATTGCCTCCACCTCCCACTTGGGTTTCTTAGGACCATACAACAGTGTCAGAGCTGGAAGGGACTCAGGGATCATATGGCCCAATCACCTCGTTTTACAGATGAGGAAACTGAGGCCCGGAGAACTTTGGGAGGTTTCTTGAGAGAAGTGCTCCCAGGGTTGGGGCAGGGAACCTGGCCCCCTTTCCCAAATTGCTCCCTGCCTGCTGGATCCAGGCTGAGGCAGGCCCAAGATATTTAGACATCATAGTCCAGCCCTACAATGGGGGAAGAACTGCTCTTGCTCAGGGGTCCGCATATGCTTGGCAGACCAGAAGAGAGGGACCCAGCTCTTCCCCTCTCCTGGAAAATCACTGACCATATCCCCAAAGACAGAGGAAACCAGAAAGAGAAGGTCCGGGAGTCAGCATGAAGAGTTCAGTGTGAGTGGTCATTGTGAGGGCCTGCTAGCCGTGGAAGGGCCCTGTCTCTCTGCTTTGACAATGGTCCCCTTGGACAAGTTCTCTTAGCTCTGGTGAGTAGACCAAGCTTCTCTAGCTCCTAGGCAGGGCTGGCTGGGCTGTGTGAGGGGAGAGGACCTTGTCCCTTAACTGGCTTGGGAGGGAACTTGGGCGAGAAGCCTTGTCCGCAGGACTCATGGTACCTTCCTAAGAGCAGCTAATCTAAGGCAGAGATGCCCTGAGTACGCTTTATGTGGTGCCGACTCTATCTCAGGGTCTTCCAGATGTCACCTTTCACTATCAGGCACTAATTTTGACCCTTGGGTAGAGAAGAAAGGGAGCCCTGGGCACACCATTTATCTTAGTAGGAGCTAAGGTTGGCATCAGAAACCAGGCAAAGAGCGAGAATGCAGCTTACCCTTCCTTTCCCTCCCTGCTGAACGCTGGCTGTTTTCTGGAGGGCAGTACTGTCCTTTGACCAGCAGGGGTCACCCTTGCCTGAAGCCAGCTCCACAGTTTTGCCAAAGCACAGCCCCAAAGGGAAGCCAGTTTGGGTCTGGCCTGCGCCTAGGCTAAAACAGGAAGGGCTGGGCTGGGGGCAAGCAACAGGACTGGGCTGAGGCGGTGTTCCTCCCTGGTGCCTGTCACAGGCCACTGGGACCGGAGGGCAGTGGTGGCAATGTGTGTTTCAGGAACAAACTGCAGGCATCGGGATGTGTGGGCTCCCAGGAGCCCCCCTTACTGCAGAGCCAAGAGGAACTGGACCCCTTTCTGGAACTGCAGCACCAAGGTGGCCAACCCTCCTGCGTGGTATGGATAGACAAATCCCCATGGAAGCTACCACCTTCCTCCCCCTCTCCTGCCCCTTTGCCTGTCCAACCACCACTCTGTGCCTCTTCTGTTCTGCAAGCTGCTGGGTCTCTCTGTGCCCAGGCATCACTTTGACTCCATCTGATGGAATCTGAATCTGGTGTCTCTACCCCTCTGTCTGCTTCCCTGGGGCTGTATGCTCTGTCCCCCACTCTTGGTGTCCTGCCTCTGTCTCTTTCTCTGAGACTCTCTGTGCCTTCCTTTCTGTGTCTGTGTCTCTGTGTTGATGTGGGTATCTCTGTTCCTCTCTCATTAAAAGGTCCCTGCTCCCCTTGGTGTTATAACTACTTCTTTCTGTGGACCCCACATTTCTCAGATTTGGAGATGAACTTATTATTTGTAGGATGAAACTAGGCATCTGGTACCCTGAAACACAATAGTTCTCTAACAAGATAATCATAGGACTATCAAGTGAGAAAGGATATAGAGATTGCTCAGCCTTCTGGCTTAAGGGAACATCACAAGGAAGATCTCAAACCAGGACCCAGAGACCACTGAGGATACGCGAAGCTTTTAGAGACATCACTGGGTTTGCTAGCTAAGAGGCCCTGAGTACAGTCAGCCCTCTGTATGCATAGGTTCTGCGTCCATGGATTCAACCAACCATGGATCAAAAACATTTGAAAAAAAATTCCAGAAATTTTCAAAAAGCAAAACTTGAATTTGCCTCATGCTGGCAACTATTTATATAGCATTTACACTGTGTTTACAACTATTTACATGGCATTTATATTACATTAGGTATTACAATTAATCTAGAGATGATTTAAAGTATATGGGAGATGGGCTTCCCTGGTGGCACAGTGGTTGAGAGTCTGCCTGCTAATGCAGAGGACGCAGGTTCGAGCCCTGGTCTGGGAGGATCCCACATGCCACAGAGCGGCTGGGCCCGTGAGCCACAACTACTGAGCCTGCGCATCTGGAGCCTGTGCTCCGCAACAAGAGAGGCCAAAATAGTGAGAGGCCCGCGCACCGCGATGAAGAGCGGCCCCCGCTTGCCGCAACTAGAGAAAGCCCTCGCACAGAAACAAAGACCCAGCACAGCCAAAAATAAATAAATAAATAAATTAAAAAAAATAAAATAAAATAAAATAAAATAAAGTATATGGGAGGATGCACACAGGTTATATGCAAATTTCAGTATTATGCCATTTTATGTAAGGGACTTGAGCATCCTCAGCTTTTGGTATCCACAGGATCCTGGAATCAATCCCTCATGGATAATGAGGGACAGCTGTACATGAAACTGTCTCAAGCCCAGTGACTTAAGGTTACCCCCCTCCAGCACATCCTTTAACTGGCCAGGGGTACCCACCCGGCCTCATTGTTCAAGTGCCTGTGGTTTGGGAGAGAGGCTGAGAAGAGGGGGCTGTTACAGCCTGTCAGGGAAGCAGAAAAACCCATCTTCTCCCAGCTCCCACTTTTCTCCATCAGCATCTCTGTAGGTCTTCCCTCACATCTGATTCAATGTGGTATGGTAGAAAGAACAGGATTTGGGAGTCACAGTGCTCCTAGTTGAACAATTTATTTCAGCTTTCTGAAAATCAGGATACTAAAAACTGTCTTTTACAGTTGTGATTATTCAATGAAAAAAAAAAGTGTTAAAGTGCCCAGTACAGAGGCTAGCACACAGGAGATAACGATTTATTTTTTCTCTTCTCCCCTCCGTTCCTTTGTACTTCTTTCTCTCTCTTCCACCTCTCTCTTCTCCCTGCTTCCCCCTTCTTGGTATTATATGTCTTCTCCTTTCCCTCCTTCTCTAGTGGTTTTTTTTTTTTCTTCTCTTTTTATGCCTTCCTGTTCTGATTCCTCTTCTCTCTTCACCTAATCTTTAAGCACTTCCCTTAAATTTCTCCTTGTCTGTATGTTTGGGGTTTTTTGTATCTTCCTGCAGCAGCAAATAGGTATAAGTCTTCAGCAAAGTCCACAGACTAAAAGTCTGAGATTCATTAAACTAGACTGGGGCTTTCAGACTAGTTTGAAAGCCAAGCCAAGTCTAGCTCAAAATTTATTTTGTTTGGCCAGCATGGTGTTTACACTTTCCAAAATTCAAATGTCCTTAGATGGGAGCTGTACCCTCCAGTTTGCCAGAGTTGCTAGTACTCTCTATTGTATTTTTCCATTTGTCATAAATATAATATGTAAAAATGAATGACTAATCAATCACCCATCCATCTCCGGAACTAGAATATCACCAGTACATTTATCTTTACTTATGTCTTCCTCTCTTCTCTTATTCCCTTGCCTTCCCACCAGAGGTAATCACTATCTTGAATTTTCTTAATCACTCATTTACTTTTTTTTTTAAATAGTTTTAACACAAAGCATTACCTAATGATATATTATTTCTTTTTTGTTTGTTTCTGACTTTAAAAACGATGTTATATTGTACAATATTTTCTATAACTTTCATTTTCACTCAGCATTCTGTTTCTAATTTTTATCCATGTGTTGCAAATAGTTATAGGTAATTATTTTCATTCCAATCTTCTGTTGATGGACATTTGGATAATTTCCATTCTTTACTATTATGAAGTGTCATTATGAACATCCTTTTATTCATCTTCTGGTGTTCATTTGCAAGAATTTCTCCGGGGTATATACCTTGGAGTAGAACTGTTGGGTCATAGAGTACACCGATGTTCATTTTTATAAGATAATGGCAAACTGTTTCCACCCACATCAGTAGTATATAAGAGTTCCCATTGATCCACATGCTTTCCAACACTTGGAGTCATCAGATTTCTTAATTTTGCCAATCTAGTGGTTATAAATCTCATTGTGGTTTTAATTTGAATTATCCTTATTACAAATGGAATTGAGCAATTTTTATATGTGTCTTGGTCATTTGTGTTTCCTCTTCTGTGAAATTCCTCTTCATGTCTTTTGCCCACTTTTCTATTGGATTCTTTGAGGGTTTTTTTCTTTATTGTTTTGAATGTGTTCTTTACATATTCTGAATACTAATCCTTTGTTGTTACATGTGTTGCAATGATCTTTTCTCAAAGATTGAGAAAAGTGGTTTGTCTTTTCCTTCTCCTATGGTGTCTTTAAAGAAACAGAGTTTCTTAATTTAAAAAGAACATATTTATTGAAGTATAACATACATACAAAACATGTATTAAAAAAAACTTTTGAGATTTTAGTTGGAGTTGCATTGACTCTAAAGATTAATTTAGGGAAAGTGGACATCTTTACAGTATTGCTTCTTCCTACCCATCCATGAAAATAGTATACTTCTTCATTTAATGTCTTTTAATAAAGTTTTATCAATTTTTTTCCATACAGAGTTTGTGGATATATATTAGATGTATTCTTAGGTATATTATACTTTTTTGGTCAAGATTTTAAATTAAAAATTTTTATTGAAGTATAGCTGATTTACAATGTTTCAGGTGTACAGCAAAGTGATTCAGTTATACATATATATATATGTATTCTTTTTCAGATTCTTTTCTATTATAAGTTATTACTGTCAAGATTTTAATTTTAGCCATTCTGGTGGGTGTTTTAGAATTGTCTCATTTTGGTTTTAATTTGCATGTCCCTGTTGAAAAATTTTCTTGAGCACCTTTCCATATTCTCATTGACCATCTGAATATCTTCTTTTGTGAAATGTCTGTTCAAGTCTTTTGCTCAATTTGTAAAACAGCTTGTCTTTTTCTTATTGATTTGTAAGAGTTCTCTATATATTCTGGATCTGAGTCCTTTGTCAGATATATGTATTGTGAGTATCTTCTCTGGGTCTTTGACTTGCATTTTTACTTTAATAGTGTATTTTAATAAGCATGAGTTTTTAATTTAGATGAAGTCCAGTTTATTGATTATTTTAATGGTTAGTGCTTTTGGTCATGTTTAAGAAATCTTGCCTACCCCAAGAACGTGAAGATTTTTCTTCGATATTTTCTTCTAGAAGCTTTATAGTTTTAGCTTTTGTGTTTAGGTCTGTGATTTATCTAGGTTCTTGTGTATGGGAGAAATCAAGGTTTTGGTTTTTTCCCCATGTAAATATCCAGTTGCTTCATTAAAAAACTTTCTTTCCCCATTGAATTGCTGTGGTGACTTTGTTGAAAATCAAGTGACTATATTTGTGTGAGTCTATTTCTGGGGACTGTTCTCTGTTCCATTGATCTATTTGTCTATTCTTATGCCAGTATCACATTATCTTAATTAATGTGGCTTTATTGTAAGTCTTAAAAATGTAGTAGTGTAAGTCCTCCAACTTTATTATTTATCTTTAAGATTATCTTGGCTATTCTAGGTCCTTTGCACTTCTATGTGAATTTTATTTTATTTATTTTTTAAAATATTTATTTATTTGGCCGCATCAGGTCTTAGTTGCAGCACATGGGATCTTCGTCGCAGCGTGCAGGGTTCTCTAGTTGTGGCGCGCGGGCTCCAGAGTGCACAGGCTCAGTAGTTGTGATGCGCAGGCTTAGTTGCCCTGCAGCATGTGGGATCTTAGTTCCCCAACCAGGGATCGAACCCACGTCCCCTGCATTGGAAGGCAGATTCTTAACCACTGGACCACCAGGGAAGTCTCTGCACTTCCATGTGAATTTTAGAATCAGCTTATCAATTTCTAAAGATGAAAAATTCTGCTGAATTTTGACTGAGGTTGTACTGAATTCAAAGATTAATTTAGGAAAAATTGACTTCTTTCTGATATTGAGTCTTCTTATCAATGAAAAATAATATCTCTATTTTGTTAGGCTTTCTAAAAAAAAAGTATTAGTTTCCTTCATACAGGTCTTGTCAATCTTTATTAGATTTATTTCTATGTGCCTTATATATTTTGTTGCTATTATAAATGCTTTCTTATATTTAAATTACATTAATTACATTTTATACTTATTTTTGGTTTATAGAAATGCAATTTAATTAATTATATTTATTTACCTTGTTAAACTCTTTTTTTTCAGTTATAACAATTTATCTGTGGATTTTTTTTTGGCTTTTCTAAGTAGACAATTATGTCATCTTTATTTTTATTTTATTTATTTTTTATTTTTTTAAAAATTTTATTTATTTATTTTTATTTTTGGCTGTGTTGGGTCTTCGTAGCTGCGTGCAGGCTTTCTTTAGTTGCGGCGAGCAGGGGCTACTCTTCCTTGCGGTGTGCAGGCTTCTCATTGTGGTGGCTTCTCTTGTTGCGAAGCACAGGCTCTAGGCACATGGGCTTCAGTAGTTGTGGCATGTGGGCTCAGTAGTTGTGGCTCGCGGGCTCTAGAGCGCAGCCTTAGTCGCTGTGGCGCATGGGCTTAGTCGCTCTGCGGCATGTGGGATCTTCCCAGACCAGGGCTTGAACCCGTGTCACCCTGCATTGGCAGGAGGATTCTTAACCACCGCGCCACCAGGGAAGCCCATATACCATCTTTAAATGAACTTTGTTTTCTTCTTTTTCAATATTTATTTCTTTCATTTCTTTTTCTTGCCCTACTGTGTGTGCTTGGCTAGGGCTCTATTGCAGTGCTGAACAGAAATGGCTATCATTGTCTTGTTTCTGATTTTAGAGGGAGTACATCTTATGTTTCACCATTGAAATCGATTTTTGGCTGTAAGGTTTTAAAAGATACTCTATCCAGTTAAGGAAGATTCCTTCCATTTGTAACTGCCAGGTCTTTGGTTTTACCATGAGTGAGTGTTGGATTTTATCCTATGATTTTTTTGCTTTTACTGAGTTGGTTATGTTTTTTCTCCTTTAATATGTCATTGAGGTAAATTACATTTAAAGATTTTCCTCATCTTAAACCACCCTTATATTTTTAGAATAAGTCTGACTTTTTCACGATGGATTGATTATCTTTTTTACACACTGCTGGATTTTATTTGTGGCATCAATTATCTATTGCTACATAAAAGATCAGCCCCAAACTTAGTGGCTTAAAACAACAACCTTTTTTTCCCCCTCACAGTTCTATGGGTGGTTAATTTGGACTGAACTCAGCTGGGTATTCTTCTGCTGGCTCCACCTGGACTCACTTATGTGGCCGTAGTTGTCTGGTGGCTGAATAGGGCTGATGGTCAAGGACAGCCGTACTCATGCCTGTGGGTTGGCAGGTTGCTTGTTGTGGTACTTTGGTTCTCATCCACATGGCTTCTCCAGAAGGCTTAGGCTTGGGCTGGTTCACGTGGCAATAGCATTCCAAGTGGGCATGAGTGGAAGCTTTAAGTTTTCTTGAGGTGTAGGCTCAAAAAATCACATCATGCTACTTCTGCCACATTCTATTCATCGTAATAAGTCACAGGCCAGCCTGTGACTGAGTGAAGAAATAGACTCCTTCTTGATTGTAGGAGCTGCAAATAATTTGTGGCTACTTAAAATCTATTACAGTTTGCTAATATTTTGTTTGGAATTTTTGTACTTTTCATAAGAGAGATTGAGCCATAATTTTCCTTTGTCATATGGTCTGTGTGTAGTTTAAGAATCAAGGTTGGGGCTTCCCTGGTGGCGCAGTGGTTGAGAGTCTGCCTGCCAATGCAGGGGACACGGGTTCGAGCCCTGGTCTGGGAAGATCCCACATGCCGCGGAGCGGCTAGGCCCGTGAGCCACAATTACTGAGCCTGCGCGTCTGGAGCCTGTGATCCGCAACAAGAGAGGCCGTGATGGTGAGAGGCCCGCGCACAGCGATGAAGAGTGGCCCCCGCTTGCCACAGCTAGAGAAGGCCCTCGCACAGAAATGAAGACCCAACAAAGCCATAAATAAATAAAATAAATAAAAATTTAAATAAAAAAAAAAGAATCAAGGTTATACTTGCCTTATAGAAAGAGTAGGAAAGTTTTTGGTTTTGTTTTCTATTCTTTGGAAGAGTTTGTATAAGATTTCAATGATCTATTCCTTGAAAGCTCTGTTCCTTGACTATAAAACTGTTTTGGCCTGGTGTGTTTTGTTTTGTTTATAGAAAGATTAACTACTGATTCCATTTCTTTAATAGGACCATTCAGACTTTCTATTTCTTCTAGATTCAGTTTTGGTAAGTTATATATATTTTGTTTGTTTTTTTAAAGAATTTATCTATTTTGTTTGCATTTTCAAAATTACTGGCATTAAGTTGTAGATAGCATTATCTTTCTAGTCACTACTGTTTCTGTAGTTAGGTCCACTCTTTCATTCTACTTTTATTTGTGCATCACCCTTATCAAAGGTTTGTCTATTTTATTTGCCTGTTCCTAAAATCAACTCTTGGCTTTATTGATCCTATTTCATTTGTTACTACTTCATTGATTTCTGCTTTTATCTTTATCATATCCTTTCTTCTATTTACTTTGGGTTTGTTTTGTTGTTCTTTTTCTAACCTTTTAAGTTGGCATAGCTCATTAATTTTCAGTTCAAAAATTTTTCAGTTAAGCATTTTAAATCGACAAATTATCCTTGAGATACATTTTGGCCATCTCCCACAAGTTTTGTTGAGTAGTATTTTCATTATTGTTGTTATAAAATATCTTTAAATTCCCATAATGATTTCTTCTTTGACCAGTAAGTTTATTTAGAAGGGTGTTTTAAAATTTCTTTTCTTTTTTTTATAGTGAATACAGAGAGATGTCAGAGGAGCTAGTTAGAGTAGCAAGTATTAAATTTATTTATTTATTTATTTATGGCTGTGTTGGGTCTTCGTTTCTGTGCGAGGGCTTTCTCTAGTTGTGGCAAGCGGGGGCCACTCTTCATCGCGGTGCGCGGGCCTCTCACCATCACGGCCTCTCTTGTTGCGGATCACAGGCTCCAGACGCGCAGGCTCAGTAATTGTGGCTCACGGGCCTAGCCGCTCCGCGGCATGTGGGATCTTCCCAGACCAGGGCTTGAACCCGTGTCCCCTGCATTGGCAGGCAGACTCTCAACCACTGCGCCACCAGGGAAGCCCCCTAAAATTTCTAAATCTATGCAGATTTTTTAAAAACTTAAATAAAAATTTGAAATATAACATAGATATAGAGAAGTGTATAAAACTTATATGTACAACGTAATGCATAATTAGGAAGCAAACAACCATGTAACTACTCCAGGTTAAAAAAAAATAGAGTACCACCAAAACCCAGAAGCCCCCCGTGTCCCTCCCCATTCATAGCCCTCTCCCTCCTGGCAGAGCGGACCACTTTCTTGACTTTTGAGATCGATTTTCCCTATAGATTTACCACCTTTATGTGTATCTCTAACCAATATCAATTAGTTTTGCCTGTTTTAAACTTTATATGAATGTAACCACAAAGTATATAAATCTTTTGTGTCTTCGTTCTTTCATGAGATTCATCCATATTTTTGGGTGAACTGTAGTTTGTTCATTTTTAATGTTGTGGATTTTTTTTTTTTTTTGGCTGAGTTGGGTCTTTGTTGCTGCACGCGGGCTTTCTCTAGTTGCAGCAAGCGGGGGCCTCTCTTCACTGCAGTGCGCGGGCCTCTCATCACGGTGGCTTCTCTTGTTGTGGAGCATGGGCTCTAGGCACGCAGGCTTCAGTAGTTGAGGCTCACGGGCTCCAGAGCGCAGGCTCAGCAGTTGCGGCACATGGGCTTAGTTGCTCCGCGGCATGTGGGATCCTCCCGGACCAGGGCTCGAACCCGTGTCCCCTGCATTGGCAGGTGGATTCTTAACCGCTGCGCCACCAGGGAAGCCCCATTTTTAATGTTGAATAATGCTTCTATATATAAATATACCTCAGATTGTTTATCCAAGCTACTGAAAAGGGATTTCTGGGTTGTTTCCTATGATCTCTCTGATAGAGGTTATCTGAAATGTGTTGAATTTTGCCTTATGGACTGATACGTAGCCAGTTTTTGTAATGCTCCATGTAGGCTTGAGAAAAAAAAGCGATTTTCGAAAGATTGGGTGTGGGGTTTATGAATATTTCTACTCCCTATTGTTTTAAACCCACACTGCCCCAGTTTTTCTGTGTGTGTGTTTGTTTTTTCATTACCTGCCTGACCTCTATATATTGAGTTTGTCATCTCTGGAAACGATTCAGGGTAAATCTTTTCTAAGATATTTTCTATATTAAGGCAGCCTGGGTTTGAGTTGCAACAGAGTGATGACTGCTAAATAGCAGGAATAACTTCTCAACTATTTCAAGTGGAATGTTCCAGATATGGGTAGTGGGGAGGGGTAGAAGGCCTGAAGGCCTTGAAGAAGGGCTTTGCTGTGGGAAAGTGAAGAGCCTGGGGGGGAAGATGGATGAAGCCTGACCTTTGCATGAGGATTCTTAACATGATTCTAGGGTCAGCGTTCCTGTCACCCACCTGCTGGCCTTTTGGACCACTCGGCCACTGGCATGCTTTCCAAGTCTGTATCCATGAGTGGCATCAATTACTTCTTGGGCTGCTCAGATCCAGCTGGTGAGTAAAAGTGGGGAGCAAAGCAGTGGTGGCCACTTCCTCTGCCTGTCTCACCCCACTCCTCAGAGCCAGCTGTTTAGGGTCCAGATGTCCTGCATTATGTTTAACCACACACCCTTGGAAACCCCAAAATGCCTTTATTCAAATGAGAGACCCGAATTCAGGACTTTGGTATTCTGAGGCTCTCCTTCCAATGAAGGAGGACATAGGACAGAGAGAGGCTCTCTAGCTTCCCCTGTCACCAGAGATGGAGGACAGTTATCCGCAACATACCTTGTCATCAAGAAGAGGCATTGCGAGCTCAGAGTGAACCCTCTGCCCTCGCCATTCACTGAAAAGGAACTGAGACATTGGCCTCTCAGCCCCCTCTCCACACAACGCCGGTGCTCTGTTACCCTGGCTCCTAAGTTCTTCAGCTCTGCTCTGCTCAGACACCGCCCTCCTTCCCTACTCCCCAGTGCCCGCCCTCAGGAATGGCGTCACAAGCACCTGCAGCTTGGGAACCTGATCCAGGTGGAGGGGGTTGGGGAGGCAGACCTGGGCGCCTTTGTCTGGCTTTAGCTGGACACCTCACGTCTCCTTTTGTGTTGGCAGGGAATTTGTCCCAGTCCTCTGCCGCTGACCTCAGCCAAAGGTGAGTTTGGGGGACACAGAGCCCTTCAAAGCCCTAGATGGGGGAGGGACAATGGGACTGGGCCCTGGGTTTTGTAGCCCCAAGGGTCTCTGTTTCCTGAAACATTGTTCCCCTGAACGTTTCTTATGAAAGACCTCCAAATATCCTTCTACCTGCGCTGCATAGAATTCCCCTTCTTCTCATTGGCTGGGGAAGGCTAAGAAGGTTCCCGGTAGCTCCATGGGATGAAGAAGAAATCAGGGAAAGAAAAGGAGTATATAGACCCCAGGGTGTCTGTTAAATAAGAGAGTGGAGGTTGACTGCTGTTGTCAGTGTCAGAAAAGTGAGCAGGCAGATTGGCTGCTGCACAATCTTAGGGAGAGACGGTGACCAAGGACCATGGATCAGCTTTGGATAGCTGAGATAATTGACCAATGGGGAGTGGCCCTGAGGAGAGCTGGGCACGGGCTGTAGCGCCCCAAGGGGAGAGGGCAGGGGCTGAAGGCATATTGTTCAGGAATCGAGGTGGAGGCTGGGAGATTTACATAGTATCTATGTAAATAAGCACGCAAAATCAGCACCTGTTTATTTGGCTCCTACAGCTGAAGCCTGATTAGAGTGGGTCAGCCCTCTAAGACAGTGTGGGTGTGTGAGCTAGTAATGGGCCCTTTAAGATATCAAGCTCTGATTTGTGGTCCTGAAAATCTCTAGCTGACACATCCTCCTGGCTCTGGGTTTGGGATTAGTTCATGGGATGGGGCTGATGAAATCCCAGGAAATTCAGTCCTTATTGGCGTTAGGCCCAGAGGCCCTTTCCAAACAGCAGGGAGGGTCGTACACAGGACTCTTGTTTTGTGAGGGGAAAACGTCCCCTTGGAGAGCCCCCCTCCCCGTATCATTTCCGTTGGGAAGCAGCATGAAAGAGGAGATTGGGCCTGGATTAGGTAGGAAGGGGGAGTCTGTATTTATCTGGGAGGAGCCTGGAGTTTTCCTCATAAATAGAAGGGCCTGGGAAACTGTAGTGACCATATCTAGGAAATCCCAGGAGGTAGGGGAGTGGGAGCCTCTTTCTCCCGAGTCCTTCCTCTCTCTTCCTCACCCTTCTCTCAGTCTTTCCCCCGGATCTCCCCATTCTCTCTCCCCTGGTCATGGCACTGCATCCACCATATCTCTGGGAGTATCTTGTTCTTTTCCAGCTCCGTCTCCATCTCTTCACGTCTTCTTTTTCTCTCTGCAGCTGCAGCCAACTGGAAGGGGGCTCAGGCACCTGGGCAGGCTCCTCCCTGCGACGGACCCTCAGCTTCATCTTGGGCATGACCGGAAAGGCCAAGGTAGGAGTTGGGGAAGCAGGAGGCCCGGGACCCACTGCCCTCCCCAGTTCCCTTCCCCTCCACCTCACCGTCCGCTCCCCTCCCCCTCCCTGTCCGCTCCCCTCCCCAGCTTCCCCTGCTAGGCAGAGACTCAGGGTAATGGTTCAAGTTTTAAGGGAACATGGTATATCTCCCAGTCTCCCTCCTTCTGTCCCAGTAAATCACCTTTCCTCTGCTTTCCCTGTGTCTCCAGCTTAGCAGCCAGCTGTAGACAGCTGGAAGGGGAGATGGGCCAGGAGCCTCAGAAGCTGAGGAGTGGCCTAGCCCTCCCTCTCTGGAGACCCCACATAGCTGAGAGGTGGGCAGCCGAGATCTTAACCATCGGGCATAATAATCATAATAATTACAGCAATACTTTTTACTTCTTCAGAGAGTATTCGGGTTTGCAAAGTGCTTTTACACTCATAATTTTATGGGTGGATATGGCAGCTGAAGGAGTTGAAATGAGACCATAGGCAGAGTGGAAGCCAGGAAAGTGTATGATTGTGGAAGCGCGTGCACACCGTACCAGGGGGGCCACGTGCAGTTCCGACCCCAGGAAGGTGAAGGCACGTTGCTCTCTTCCTTATTACCATCCCCCCGGCTCTGGTGAAACTAGGAGCTCTGCCTGCTGCTTGAATTCATTTCCACTCTCTTCATTTACTGGCAGAATGAGCCATTCCCCCCTTTTCCTCTCCTGGCTTCCCCAAGCATGCATGTACTTTCCCACCGGGGTGGCTCCTGAACATTGAGAGAAACTCCAGGCAAGACATCATCAGATTCACCTGGAAGCACCACGGGATTCTCACCCAGTAAGGTTACCTGGGCTCCTCCTGGCCCCGCCGGCAATGCCAGCGCTCTCTTCTCTGCCAGCCTTTCAGCCAGGATTCTCCTTCCTCTGGGTGGGCAGGGAGGGCAGAAAAAGAATCAGGTTCTCAGCTCCTTCTCGTTGCAGGCCGCAGGCGGGGAGCTGAAGCGTGAGATCAGGCAGTCTGAGAGCAGGGCGAGGTGGGCACAGTGAGGCTTCTTCTCTCCCGTGGAGGGGAGCAGAGCTCTCTAGAGAACAAAGCCAACACCCAGACCTTGGGTCTGACTCCCTCTCCCCACAGCCTCTCTGTTCAGGGTAGGAGAGTCTGACAGCAGAATCACGCTCTTTTCCTGCAGTGGGAATGGTAGAGGAAGTCGGTGCTGTCTAGGGGCCATCCAGATCCCAGTTGGTCCGCATTTGCCCGCCCTTGGCCTAGCAGTTTGGTGAGGGGATGAAGGAGAAAGTGGGCAGAGACTGAAGCCCAGACAGCCAGCAGAAAAGAGCTAGCATCGTCAGGACATTGTCCCAGTCGCCTTTCCTTACTAGAACTCTTGTTCTGTCTTCCTGTTTCCCTCTCTGTCATCTCCTGGTCCATCTTGCTTCCACCCTCATGAATGTGTGTGCTTGAGTCACTAAATCTCTTCTTCTCCCTCCTCCCAGCTCAGGATAGGGGCCATTAGCAGGTAAACACCAGGGGTGGGGGTGGAGAGAAGCTCAGTCAAGCAGTGAGAGAAGGAAGTAGCTTATTCCTTCCTATTTGACTAGCATTGTAGAGTTGACAAAACACTTTTCCAGAGGTCATCTCATTTAATTCTTATAACACTCTGGCAAAGATAAATATTTTAATCTCTGTGTTTTGTTTTTAAAGCTCTTATTTACATTTGTTATTATTTTTAAAATTAATAACTTATTTGTTTATTTTTGGCTGCATTGGGTCTTCTTGGCCATGCGCGGGCTTTCTCTAGTCGTGGCGAGCCGGGGCTACTCTTCATTGAGGTGCGCAGGCTTCTCACTGCAGTGGCTTCTCTTGTTGCAGAGCATGGGCTCTAGGTGTGTGGGCTTCAGTAGCTGTGTCTCGCAGGCTCTAGAGCACAGGCTCAGTAGTTGTAGCGCACGGGCTTAGTTGCTCCGCAGATGTGGGATCTTCCCGGACCAGGGTTCGAACCCATGTCCCCTGCATTGGCAGGTGGATTCTTAACCACTGCACCACCAGGGAAGCCCCTTAATCTCTGTTTCATAGACAAGATAACTTAGAGACTAGGTTACTTGCCCAAGATCCCACAGTTGGCAAAAGGTGGAGCTGTATTACAAACCTAGAGCCTTGACTATATATTGTTGTCTCTGCTTCTGTCAGTAAACCTACGAAACAGTTTATCCCCTCTCTTCGCTTCTTCCACCATTTCTGATGGATGGCCATTGGAGTCAATAATGCCTTAATCATCTGCTCCCAGAATACACAAGGTCCAAAGTAATAAGAAGAAAAGCAAACCTCCTCCTGGGCACTGTAGGACTTGGGCCCAGTTATCCCTGTGGCTTTCTCTGCTCACCTACTGGCCAAGATCCTGACAACCAGATTCTTCCCTGGGATGGCCTCCCTACTCCTGAAATGTGGGGGACATATCTGTCAAGTTAAAGGAGCTAAAGAAAGTGGTGGCTACTTTTAGATTCTGGCAGAAATTAGGGTTGGCTTTTGTTTTTGTGTATCTAAAAATATAATTTCTGAAAATGTGAGCGGCATCACTGGATAGGAGGAGCAGGGATTGGGATGAAAATGGTTTGGAAGGGGCAGGGGATGCCAAGGAGAAAGGAAAAGGGTTCACTGTTCCAGAGGATACAGAAAATGGAAATTAAGTCAAGCTGCAGGCCTAGCTCACTGAAAGCACAGGTGTTCTTAAAGGTAGACCGGTTTCCTTTACCCACCCCGCAAGTCCCCTTCCTTACTACTCATCTCTTAAGAGGAAGAAGAGGGCATAGGGTGAGAGGCAGGGTAACAAAGAGCAGATCGGTGGAAAGTATATTGAAGATTGGGGTAGGAGACAGAAGAGGGTTGGAAGATTAAGTCCTCTCCTTTCATAGAGACCGTCTACGTTGAGTTTGGGGACTGAGATCCTTCAGATGACTCTGGGATTCAGGTCCTGGGATTATTGGGTATCCAGACTGGAGTTTGGCCCTTTAAGATTCCATCCTTAGCTTGAAACACCCTCCCACCCCAGGCCTGGGAGAAAAGCCGAGGTCTCAGCCTACCCCTTGTCTCAGGGCCCCTAGTGGGTGGAGCCCTGAGGCCAGGATTCTGGCTTCTGGCGGTCTGTTTTTAAATTTAGTACATTCCTCAGCCCTGGCTGCCCACTGGGGGGAGGTAAGTCTGGGGTTCTGGGCCCAGGAACCTCAAGACTGCTGGTTTGGGGGAGTTCCTAGGGCCTTCCTGTAGGTCTCCCCTGCAGGTACAAGCCTGGAGAAGTCAGCCTCCCTCATGGCCCTGGGAAAGTCCTTTCTGCTTTCTAATTTCCATCCAGCCTAGAGCTGGGCATGGTTATTTTCTCTCCTTTTTTTCTGGTTTTTGCTATATAAGGATCCTAAACAAGGGAATGGGTGAAGAAGGAGGTGAAGGAGTTGCTAGGCAGGAGGGGAAGCCAGAGGAGCAGTGTGGTGGTGAGGAGCCCAACTAGCTCAGCCAGTGGTAAGGCAGTGGAGCCCAAAATAGTGGCAGAGGCTAAAATTGGCACCTACAAGAGTGCTGAGCTGGGCTTGAAACCTGCAGCCAGGCCCTACTGCTGAAACCGGGCAGGGAGCCGCTGGGTCTGGGTTGGGCCTCCTCTCCCTCCCTCCTTCCTCCACACCTTTGGGGACCAGAAATCAGGCAGGACCCTGCAAACATAAGATGCTCTGTCCCAGGACTCTCTATACTTCTCTTTCTCCCAGAGACATGGGAGACCCTGAGAGGCAGAAATGAACTTCAATGTGAGTGATTATAATTAGAGTGGAGGAGGAATTTTCCCCAAAAGGTGGAGGTTGCCTCAGGCTGGGGCAAAGTGTCCAGAAAGAATGTCCCACTCCACCCCTTCTTCTTGTGGAGAGACTGGCCAAACTCCAACTGTCCCTGACTGGGGAAGGCTGGTTGCTTGTCTTTTGGTTCTGGCCTAACTTGCAACAGAGGGAACTGGGGTTAGACACAAGGAAGGACTTCCTCAGCTTTTTAGTCTTCTGTAACAGTGGCGAATTCCTCCCCTCCACCACCCCAGTAGTCATCGGAGGCAGAGGTAGGAGGGAAGAGGATGGGCCGAGGGCGGTCTTGTAAGGCCCCAGAGAGTTGGGGGCTTGTGGAAGAATGCTCTCCTCTCAGATTCTTCAACCTCCAGGAGTGAATCTTCCCTTTCAGGCCCTCTAAAGATCCACCCTTTAGTTCCCCTTTGATTTCTCCGCCCTCTCCCCACGCCTGCCCCCAATCGTAAAAGGGGTCGGCGGCTCTGGCCTGCTTTGATGGGCCCCGAAGGCCAGGAAGGAACTGGTCCCGGGTTCCCTGGAGAGCTGGGGGCGGCTGGAATCCTCCGGCCCGCGGGTCTTTCTAGACTGATGGACTGCGGAGGGGGAGGAGGAGGGGAAAGGGAAGACCAGGGGTTGGGTGAGGGCTGCGAGGCGGGCCAGGGTGGGTTTTAGGAAAACCGAAGCCAGGAGGCGGGCGTCTGGGGTTAGAGGCGCCTGGCGCTGGAGGGCAAACAGGCAGAGGGGCCCTGCAAGCTAGTCCACGGCCCCCTGTACTCGTGCCAGCCGCCCCTCCACGGACCGAGGCGTCCCGTCCGGCGCTCGGCACCCGCCCTCCCTCCGCCCCGCCTCCCCCCTTCCTGAGCTCGGGCGGGGGTGGAGACTCGGGTTTGAGGAACTGGCGCTGGGTGCCGGGCGAGGGGAGTCAGACTTCCTGTCCCCAAGACCGACGCGTGCGGGTCGGACCCTTCCCCCGCCCTCCCCCCAAAACAGCCGGACGCCAGGGTCCGCGCCGCGTCCTCCTGGGCTCCACCCCCCCACCGGATTATGTCTCGGATCGAATCCCTCACACGGGCGCGGATCGACCGGAGCAAAGAGCTGGCCAGCAAGGTGGGCTCTGAAACCCCTGTCCCTCTCGCCCGCGGTCCTCAGGGCGCCCTTCGATCCCCGGCACCCGCAGCGCCCCCGGGTCTCCCCGCCTGCTTTCTGGGCGCCAAAATCGGGCGGAGCGTCGGCCGGGAACGCGGCGGGACGGGGTGGGTGGGGACTGTGAGTGAGTGGGGAGGGGGCTGGGGGAGCAGTAGACGCGACCCGCGCCTCCAGCTCCGCGCAGATTCTCTGCCGGGATCCCGGGAGCCAGCGGACCTGGGGTTTAGGGGCTTCCGATCTGGCGGGACCGGGTGTTTTGGGCCGCGTGAAAGAAAGTTGCTCCGGTAAGGGACAGAGCGGGAAGAGGAAGGTGTGTATGTCGGGGGGTGGGGGCGGCGAAAGCTCTCCGGAACCCCCTCCGCCAGGGTCCCACCGGGTTGCTCTCGGTATCCCCCCACTCTGCCGTCGCTGGCTTGGTCGTTCCCTCTTTGTCCCCGCCATCCGGCGGAGGGGGTGGGAGGGGGTGGTTTCCCGGCTTCCTCCCACCATCACCACCACCATCACCACCCCTCCGAGACAAAAGTCAGCTCCTCCTCTCCTCGCAGATGGACTTTCCAGCTGTGATTCAGTTCTTCTCTCTGGTGGGCGGGTGACTGGGGTCAGGACAGCTTAGGGACGGCTCACTTCCCCCCAAGGCATCACCCTCAGGTGAAGGGAGCAGAGGTCTTTGTGTAGCTAGGAGCCTTTCTTCCATCCTTGGGGCCCAGAGCACCCCTGTTCCTGAACCACAGAGGGTCCCCCCATCCCTTTTTGCCCCACCAGCTTCCAAGCTCCTTGTCCTTGCAGCCTGAAACAACCTGAAACCTTTAGGCTGACCCACTTGGCACTGTGCCCTCGTCCCTCCTCCCCACCCCAGCTCTCTTAACTCTTAATCTTGGGACTGTTCACCTACCATTTCAAGAGTCTGGATGTATAATTACCCTAGCCCCCACCCCTATCTTGAGCTCTTGGCCACTCCTTTCCAAGTATCCTTTATTTCTGCCTTTGTACCCAGGCCCACTCCCAAAGGCCATGACCTCTCCACACCTCAGCCCCCAAGAAATGATGAAGCTGACTTGTAGGTGAATAAATGAGAGCTGGGAGGAAGGTGGTGCATGCAGACAGCACCTCCCAGCTGCTCAAGGCACCCACACTGTACCCATTATGGGAAAGGCCAAGACCCAGTCCATAGCTGGTTTAACCTCTGGCCTCTTTCCAATCCCAGTGTCCTGCCCTGGCACGCAGCCTATGCTGATCACCATCACCTTCTTCAGGCATGGGAGCAGTACCCTTTCGGAGTCCTCAGAGATGGTGGAAACCCCTTCCCACACTTCCCTCCTAGCTCCTAGCCTGGCTACCTATCTAGAGGCTAAGTTGGGAGAGGTTCCATCCTGGAACTTTTCCTTAGGGGGTTGGGATAAGGTTCTGCTAACAGGAAAGCAACTGAGGATTTGGGTAGGGCTTAAGACAAACAGAGGGTCAGAGGAGAGATGGCTGAAGTGCAGTGGAACAGTGCGGTGGCAGACAGGCTCTTCTCAACCCTGCGCCAGGCCAGGCCCCAGCTATGAAAGTCTGTTTATTTTTCAACCGTTTGAGCTGAGACCCTGGAGCAGAGCCAAGGGGGGTGGAGAGGTTTTTTGAAACCACGGAAATTTGGTTCCACCCTAAAAGGGAAAGCCATGGGGGCACCGGCGAGGGGCAGACCTGGAGAGGGCCTATAGACAGGGGTTCTGGGAAGGTAGATACTCGGGTCCTTTTTGCGTTACTGGGAGGAGTTGGGGAGCCAGATACCTGGGTCCTCATGCCTTTTTTTTTTTTTTTTTTTTTTTGGTAGTTGGGGGGACTGGGAATCTAGAAGCTTGGCTTTTTCTGTCCTGGGGCTGGCCTTGGTTTTGGGGGGTTTGGGAATCTGACTGGGGGTGGGGATGTGAGGGGGTGAGTGGGTAGATCTGAGAGGGCAGAGAGGCCACTGGAGGAGGTTGGTTGTCAGTTTGGGCTGGTCGGAAGGGGAGGGCCACCTCCGGAAAGCTGTGGTTACAGAAGGGGGGAGTTGATTCTTAGCCAACAAACCCTGGATCCCCTCTTCCCCCTCCCCCAAGCACACCAGCTGTCTCCTTTCTTTTTATACTGCGGTGGGAAGTAGAGGGGGGCCGCTGGAAACGAGATAATTTGAGGAAGATGGTCTCCCCTGCTACCTATGTGGGGGGATGGTTCAGAGCTATGTCCTGATCCCCCCCCCCCACCCCATTCCTTGCCTTCCTCCGTGGGACCTCCTTGAAGTAGGAGGAATTTAAGTCGAACCTGTCCCTTTCTCCTTCCCACCCTCCTAGAATCTTTCTGTGCAGCTCCCCCTCCTCATGCCTCCTCTCTCTTTTCACTCCATTTCTATTCTTTCAGGCTATCTTCAGTCCTCCACCCCCTCATTCTCTCTGCTCTACTTCCTACCTCCATAGGCCCCAAACCCCAGAGGTCCCTTTCTCTCTTTCATCCCCTGTTCCTCCCTCCCTCCTCCCCCCCAAACCCTGTCTCCTCTCTCAGAACAAAGGGTCCTTTCCTGCCTAAGAGGGGGCAGGGGCCAGAGGATCAGGGATGGCCCTGGAGGCTAGGGAGGTCTCCCTGGAATCTCAAGGACCCCAGATTTGGAGTGTGGTGGGGAGAGAGGAGAGAGACTGTTTCTTTGTTCTGAGTGTTGGAGAGGTGGCTGGCTTTGTGTGCAGGACTAGAACTGGAGCCGGAGAAGAGGGCTGGGGGAGCCCTGGAGGGAGCTGAGAGTGCTGGCAGGTTGGGGGGGAAGTTGAATTGGGGGTCTCCCGGGAGGCTGAGACTTTTGGGGGAATAGGAAAAGATTCTAGGGGCCTTTCTTGGAGGTTAGGGAAAGAGCTGAGGGGAGGGGGAGAAGCAAGGATGGGGGAAGGGAGCCAAAAGCTTAAGGAAGTCACTGAGTGACTGCAGGGGGTTGGATGCTGCCTAGAGAAGGACCTGCCAGGGCTGCCCGAGGGATTTAAGGAGGGGTCCAATCTCAGTCCCTCTGACTTCCCCGGAACCCTGAGCTTGGAGTCGGGGAGGGGACAGATCTGAAGAAATGAATCCCATGCGTGCACATGACCTGTATGTTGGTGTGCGTGTGTGTCTGTGTCGGTCTGCCTGTCCCCAGATGCTCTGTGTCACTGTTTTGAATTATGGTCACCAAAGTAGGGGGCTCACTGCACTCTGGATGCGAGGAAGTAGTTCCATTCTTAGCTTCAGTCTGTGCTTTGAAGTATCATCTAGGCGCTTGAGGGAGCAGATTGGTCATGGTTCCTGGAGCTGGTCAGAGAAATGGCTGAGAGGAACTGGCTGGACCCTTCTGGGTTTGTTTATGTCTCCTTGGGGGAGGGTGGGGGAGGGGCTGCAGGCAGCAGCTGCCCCCCTCCCAACTCAGCCGGCCTGCCCTGTGCCAGGAGGGCAGGGAGTCCTGGCACAGCTATTGTTCGCCTGCACAAATGCCCGTCTGTTTGCATCACTCCCCCCTCCGTCTCTGCTTGTCTTTCTCTCCTGACCCGACAGGTGTGGCCGGGTGGAGGGGGGACTAGGGTGGGGTCCAGGATCCCTGGGTCTGAGGGTAACCCGACTTTATTCCCTTTGGTCCTTAGCACCCCTCTTCTGCTTCACCAGTGTGCCCACCCCCATTGTCCGGTGTCTCATCTTCATTCATCAGGCAAGCGTTTATTAAGTGCCTTTGTGTGTTCAGTGATGTCTTTTTGTGTTATGTTTCTGGCTTTGGCGTTAGCGTTTCCGTTTGGCCGCCTTCTCCTTAGCCTCCTGCCTTTATCTTGTCTGTGGAAGCTCATAAAGGAAGCAGAGCCTGGCTGAGACCATCCCAAGCCCTCTTCTCAGTCCCATTGCCAGGAACCCTCTCTCTCCTCTTTTCCCAGCCTTAGAGCCCATCCCTCATGACTCAGTGTCCCTTGCAGCCTATGACTCTGAACCTCTGCTGTCCAGGGCCTAAGCCACAGATGACTGGAAACCCAGTGGAACCCTCCGGGGGCCTTCTGGTCCCTAAACAAAGGGCCTGGACAGAGGCTGCGCCACCTTGGGGAAGGGGCTGCTGCCACTTGCAGCTGGAGCAGAGGTCATTCTGAGCACCACGTGACTTCTCCAGAGGTCTTGGTTTGGACATACCCAATGGAGGAACAAGGACAGCTGAGAGCTTAGACTTTGCTTGGAGAGGCTCTTACTCTTCTGGGTCGGCTCCGCCATCCTCTGCTGCCCGCCTGGGAACAGGAAGCCGAAGTCCAGGCTTTGGCATTCCTTGGGCTTCACGTATGTCACTGTTTTCCTCATCTCTCGGCCTGGGAGACAAAATACGGAGAAAGGGGAGACTGCCTCTGTTCTATGAGCCTTTGAGCCACCAACCTCAATGTCCTCTGCCATTCGCCTAGTCTTTCTTTCCCCAAAATGACCAAGATCTGGGATGACAGTGGAAGGAAGGTTTGGGTTGGTCTTCTTCTGACTTTCAGAGGATACCATCTGGTCCTAAGAAGTTCAGAGGAATCAGGAGAAAAGGTCTGGGAGGAGGGAGAAAAGAATAAACAAGAGAGGAGGAGACCAGAATTCCCTGGTGGTCCAGTGGTTAGGACTCCGTACTTCCACTGCAGGGGGCACAGGTTGGATCCCTGGTCAGGAAACTAAGATCGCACAAGTGCGAGGTGCAGCAGGGAAAAAAAAAAAAAAGAGAGAGAGGAGGAGATTGAAAGCTCTGAAGCTCTGATAAGGAATGAGGGGATCCTTAGAGTAGAGGCAAGGGTGCTGCTGGGACCCCTTGTCTTGGTGTCTATCCATCCACCCATCCTTCTTTTCTTCCTTTCTTTCTAAACATGTATTAAGTGGCTGTTGTATACCAGCCATTGTGCTAGGTGCTTTCCTGTGCTTTATTCATTTATTGTGTAGCAATAGCAAGAAAGACTTTCTGTGAGGATTTGTGAGAAAGCAAGACTCTGGACACTGGACAGTAGAGGACCGAACCAAGCAGGAAGGGCCACTGAGTGTTGGGGTGGGTGTTGTGGATTGCAGAGTAATGGCCGCTTTTCTTGGTGGACAGATGGGGCCATGAAGGTGAGGGGCTGTCCCGCTGGCGGTTGGGCGGGTAACTGGGATGATCTTAAGAATATCTGGAAAGAGTAGGACAGAGAACCAAACAAGCCCATTCACTCCGTCTCTGGAGCAGGCACCCCTGGTGAGCAGGCCCTGTGTCCTTCTAGCCTCACCAGCCTGAGCCCTGGGGCGGGTGCGGACTGCCTCCAGGACAATAGCGCTAGGCAGTGCCAGGGCCGCTTGCTGCTGGGCAGTGTCCGTGTTGGGATGTGCTGCTGCTGCCCACTGCTGGCCCACCTAGAGCGAGGGTCACTTGGAGAGAGGGTGAGTGTTGGGAGGTGGGGGAGCCTGGGCCCAGAGTAGCTGGGTCGTCTGTGGGATGTTGATGCCAGAGAGACCCTGTTCTCTGGCTGCCCCTAGTTCTCTCCCTCCCTTTCCCCCGCTTCTTTGCCAGGTGAGAGCTCCTGGAGGCCTGAGGGCAGAGGGAAGAGGTCAGGGGAGGGGAGTGGGAGTTGTAGCAGCCCTAGGGCAAATCTGCAGGACTGCCCATTTGGGAGTTGACCCTGATTCAGACATGTTGCTCTTTTTACTTTATTTTTTGAAGTATAGTTGATTTACGATATTATATTAGTTTTAGTATTTTTACAGATTATATATAATCCATTAAAGTTATTACAAGGTGACAGTTATAAATCCCCATGCTATATAGTACATCCTTGCTGCTTATCTGTTACTGTTTTGTTTTGCTTTTATTTTTGGCCACGCTGCGTGCCTTGCGGGATCTTAGTTCCCTGACCAGAGATTGAACCCGCACCCTCAACAATGAAAGCGTGGAGTCCTAACCACTGGACCACCAGGGAATTCCCTGATTATCTATTTTATACATGGTAGTTTGTGTCTCTTAATCCCATACCCCTAATTTGCCCCTCCCCATGTTGCTCTTTCAATATGATTTTCACGTTTTTTTGCTTGCTTACTTTTAATTCAAACATAGTAAGTCCTCAAACTTTTTTATTTGTGTCATAGAGAAGGTTGGGAGAGCAGGAGAGGAGAAGAGAAGGCAGACTATAGGGCAGTAAGAAGAGCTATTTGGACTTGAACTTTGAGATCCTATAAAGGCTGTTATTCAGGGGAGGATTTGATCTCCTAAAGAACTATAATTTGGAGCAGGGCAGATGGAGGTTAGACTAAAGGGAGAATTTTCTAGTGGTCCAGATAGGTAGGTACCAGAATAGAAAAAGGGAGGTTAGAGTTAAAAGTTGGTGAGCTTTCTTGACAAGGTCTAGGAGGAGGAGGGCAGGGAGAGGCCAAGGGCAGTAGAAGAGAAGCAAGGGTGAAAAAGGGGCAGCCAAGGTGGGAGGCCATGTGGGAGAGGAGGGAGGCCAGGGGATGGGAAGGAGACTATGATATAGGAAGAGGAGGAGGATGGGAGGAGAGGAGAAAAGAAAAATGGATGATTGGGTGGGAAATGACCTGAAGACCTAGGCTCTGCTCATCGTCAGATGAACCTGGAGCTTCTGAGGGTAAGCGGGAGAGAGAAGGATCTTGGGCTACCAGGAAGCCCTGAGACCCTAGGGCATCGTAGTCCAGTGCCCTCTGGCCCCTGTGCTGTTGACTCAGCCCGTTCACACTTCCCTTTTCTACGCTCACACCAGGCCAGTGTGTCTCTTCCCCTCCCCCACCTCTTAACTGCTAGTGTGGCTTCAGCTGAGAGTCAGGACTGGGCACCCAAGGTCCAGGCTGAGGATTCTCCTCTGAGTTTTGTTTCACTGCCCTGGGGCCCCAGACAGTGTCCTCTGACTTGGGGCTCATTACCCTCAGCCTCAGCCATCAGGATCTCGCTCTTCGCTTTCTGAGAGGCAGGGAATCCTTGGAGGGAGTGGTCCTGCCAGCTCCTCTTCCTGCTGTCAGTCCTCTAAGAGTGGAGGGAAAATCAGGGATCTGAGGTGACCACTGAGGAGGGTCCTGGAATAGGTGGAAAGCATGGTGTCCCATCTTCTCATCTCCTCAGTTTCAGGGAAAGCTCAGGGGCTTGAGAAGGGACAGAAAGAGGTCAGGGAGTATCACTTGACCTGCAGAGGTCAGGGGGAAGCAGGAGAAGAGAAAGCTGATGGGAAATGCCAGCCTCTGAGGTTCTGTGGAAGGGCCCAGAGAGTGTGCCCCATCTCGATGGAGACCAGAGCAGGAGGAACCGACATTGCCGCTGGAGGATGGAGGGTAGATGCCAGAAAGGACTTCCTAGACTAATTGGGTGAGGAGGAATAAGGGAGATATCCTAGGTTTTGGAGGGTAGCATGAGAGGGATAAAAGTTAGACTACAGAATAGACTTCCTGCTGGGAATGAGACCTTGGTGGCCCAGTTTCCTTTCTTAAAGATCCCAGAGAGGACAAGTGACTGGAGACTGAAACCAGGCTCCTCCTGCCCCGAGGTTAGCAAGGGACACGCTGCCTCCCACAGAGAGGCCCCGTGTACCTTGGCTGAGCAGATGTGGAAGAGTCAGAGGTTTGGGACCCTGACCTCTGGTTGGGGGTGGCAGTGGAGGCATTCTGCCCCCTTCAGCCAATCTAATAAGGGGATCTCCTGCCCCCCACTGTGACTGCCACTGCCACGGAGATAGCGGCTCCAACACTGGTTGTCATGGTTATAAGAGGAGCTAACTCCCATAGATTTGAAAGCGCTGGTGAGCTGGCACCTTCTGCTTCGCCTGCTCTCCCCTCCTCTCTGCGCATCTTCCCCCGGCACAGAGAAGGGAGTACAGCAGCTCGGGGGCGAGCAGAGCTAGGGCTGGGAGGTGGAGTGAGGACGCGGAGGTCTAGAGCCGGGGAGATGAGCGGCAACAGGAGGCAGCCCAGCCGCAGGGGCCAGGTAGGTCAGGGGCCGACTCGGCCCTCGGGGCTGGCCTGGTCACTCCTGGACAGCTGCCTCTGACACAGCGCGGCAGGCTCTGCTTCAGGAAGTGGTGTGTTTCAGGCAGGCATTGCTCCCTTGCCTCTGCCCTCGGCCTGTGTCTCTGGACTCCTCAGGCACCCTGGCATCCTCCAGCCTCACTTCCTCTCTCTCGCCCCTTCTACAGACCCGGGAAAAAGAGAAAATGAAGGAAGCCAAGGACGCCCGCTATACCAATGGGCACCTCTTCACCACCATCTCCGTTTCGGGCATGACCATGTGCTATGCCTGTAACAAGAGCATCACAGCCAAGGAGGCCCTCATCTGCCCAAGTAAGTTGTTTGGACCCTGAATGTCACTCTGAGTCAGCGCCCACTGACCCTAATCTTTCTATCCATTCTTTTTACCTTGGATCCATAAGGATCACTCTCCTCTGTGAGCCCCCGCAGGGCCCAAATGCCAGGGCCAGATGCTTGATCCCTTTCTCCCTGTCCTCATGTCTAGGGGTAGTGGCAGTCAGAATATGTCCTAAGCAGGACTAGCTGGGGATATGGGGGAGGGGAGGCTGGGGTGGCTCCCCTTGCAGCTGTCGTCCGCTGGGTATCCCCCAGCTCCCTGAACAGCTGCTGAGGGTCAGGAGAACTGAGTGGAGAAGGAGCAGGAATGTTGTGTGTATGTGGGATGGGGGGGCGGAAATAGGGGAGCTGGGTGGGAAGCTGCTGGCCTTGCAGCTGTTCTGCCGATCTTCCTGGGCAGAACTGGGTGTTCAGGACTTCAGGGTCCCCGTGCCCCTTCCCTTTCTATTGACTGGGGGGAGCCTGAAATCTCTAAATCTCTGCAGTTTGAAGCAGAGGATTAGGGATTAGGACCCCCGTGTCTCAGATTTCTAGTCTGACTGGTACACAGTGAGAAAGAGAGAATATGGCAGCAATGTGTATGTTGGGGGAATAAGGATTAGATAGAACTCCTGACCTTCACCTACATCTAAGGGTAGTCCTGTATTTTGTAAGTACAAGCAACGAATTCTTCCTTCCCCAAGATGCCTACACGGAGGGCTCCTGCCCTGTCTACCCACCCCCCTCCGCACCCAGATTCATGGCAAAGAGCTGCTTCTGATTAACGCAGGACCAGAGGTGTTGTGGCCTACGGCGGAACAGAGGGACAAAAGCTTTAGCTTCTAAATCTCTATGGAAGCTGCGAAGGAACCCCAGAAAGAACCAGCGAGGCTTCCTACTTCCTCACTGTTCAACTTAGAGTTATGAGGATGAGGAGGGAACCCCAATCTAGATCCCTCTAGAGACCTGACAGAATTCCCAATCTGGAAGCTTGTTGCCAGGGGAACCAGGGAGGCGGGCAGCAAGCGCTATTTTGAGAGCAGGTGGAAAGCGGAGGTTCGATCCAGAGACACTGGGTGCTGGGGGTAGGAGAAGGGAGCTCTCCGGGGGGGGGGGGTGGACGCAGCTCCAGCCCCCACTTCTGTCTGCCCCTCTGCCCCACCCTGCTCGCCTTGTATTTGTGGAAGTAAGCACGGTGCTGGGTATTGTCTGAAGGAGTTAGCAGAGTTTCCGGTGTTGTTGGACGGGGGAGGGGAAGCTGGAGACGGCCAAGGGCTGTGAGGGCATGTTGGGGAAAGGGACGGCCAGTAGTCCCAGTGCCTAGGCTTAGCTACTCTTCCTTTCCTCTCCTCTTCTCTCCTACCCCATGGCAGGGTGGGGTGGGTGATGAGGGAGAAGCAGATGGAGTGTGGGAGCTGTGGGTTTACCTTACTTGGGGAACAAGACTCCCCGGGTCCGGAAGGGAGGCTGGAGTCATAGCAAGCATAGCTGAGCAGTGTAGAAGGCAGGCAGGCGTGTCGGGCAGGGGCAGGGCATGGCCTGTCCCCCGCTCTACCGCTGGATCCATCAGCCTTAGCACTGCTTAGGCCTAGCCAGAGTTTGTGGGCATGCGTATGGCTCAACAGGAAGTGCACAGACACTCCTGAGTTAAACCCCAGCTCTACCACTAGCTGTATGACCTCTGGCAGATGGTTTAACCTCTCCAGGAGACAGGATCCTCATCTATAAAATGAGGATCATTGAATCTACCTCAAGGGGTGGTTAGGATCAAGCTCAGGGGATGTTCATTTCCCCCTCTCTGCCCCTAGCTCCCATCCCAGCTGCTCCTGTGCCACCTTCTGTTCCGTGGGCGTCCTCTCTGCCATCTGTCATTCTCAACCACCTTTGTGCTTCTTGAGCTCATCTCTGGCAGCCAGTAACCCCTTCTTCCCTCTAGTCCACCTCGCAGGTCATCTCTGAGTCAGGATTGCCTACCCCTCCTGATGGCTTAATTGCGGTCCACACCTATACCCCCTCACTTCATCTCCTGCTTGAAGGAAGGGGGGAGGCGGGAGGAGAGGGACTGGGGTGCGGCGATGGCCGAGGAGTCTGGGAAGGGGGAGAGTCTCAGGCTGTGTGGCCATGGGGAGATGGGTGTCTGCATGTGGGTGTGTCCCCCCCGTACCACCTGGCCCTCCCGTCACCCTCTCTACCCCACCCTCCCAGCCTGCAATGTGACTATCCACAACCGCTGTAAAGACACCCTCGCCAACTGTACCAAGGTCAAGCAGAAGGTGAGATGGCAGGGAGGGCAGAGGGCTGGGGGAGAGGGTAGTGAGTGTGCGGTACCCTCATGCCTTTTCCGTTCATTCCTCACCCTGTGTTACTCAACCCCTCTCCTCACCAGGGGGCAGCCCAGACCCTCCACCCCAGGCCACAGGCCCTGCAAGAGGGGGCCAGCCTGTTGCTGTAGACACATCCCCTCAGCACTGGGCTCAGCCACCCTGATGCCCTTAGCCATCGTGCCAGCTTTCTCCCTAGGGGGCAGCCACCCAGCTCCTGCCCTGGGCCTATGGGGGTGACCCTAGGGTGACAGCTGTTCTTGGTGTCTCTCTCTTGCTCTCTGTCTCACAGCAACAGAAAGCTGCCCTGCTGAAGAACAACACTGCCTTGCAGTCTGTTTCACTTCGCAGTAAGAGTGAGTAGTGAGGATGCTGGAGCCCCCATAGGACCCTGGACCCCAGGCCTCTCAGCCCATGAGCTCTGCTGCCCCCCTGAGGTCGTTCCCTGGCACAGTGCCTTCCTCTCTTCAATTGGATGCTGTTGGTGGGGTCATAAGGGAGGTCCGGACTCTTGGGCTTAGGGGCAGGACAGGAGAATTCAAATGGGGACGAAGGCTTGGGATGGCTGGTCATCTGAGTCTGGTCACACCTTATATTATTATTATTAGTTATTTACACTGCACTTGGGAATGTTGGCAGAAGTTGTCAAGGGCCAATTCAGACAGATCTGGTGTAACAGAAAGAGCGTGGTGCTTAGTCAAAAAGACCAGAGTCTGTGTATGTATACATGTAGCTGATTCACTCTGTTATACGGCAGAAACTAACACAACATTGTAAAGCAATTATACTCCAATAAAGATGTTAAAAAAAAAAAAAAAAAAAGACCAGAGTCCGAATCTCTGCTCAGCCATTAGCTGAGTCACCCCAGACAAGTCTCTTAACCGTCCTGAGCTGCAGATTGCTCACAGTCTTGTGGCGGGAAAGAGATAAGGCAAGAAAAGCTCTTTATAAACATTAAAAGTATTGCACAAACATACGGGTAGAATTACTGTTATCATCTTTCTTTGACTAGAACAGGGCTAAAGGTGGGGCAGGAGAGGAGGCCTCACTTCTAGTCGAGGAGCCTGGGAGGCTTGAATCCTGGGAAGGCACCAGGTTTGACGCTTGCCTACTTGGTATCCCCCCGACAGCCACCACTCGGGAGCGGCCCAGCTCTGCCATCTACCCCTCCGACAGCTTCCGACAGTCCCTGCTTGGCTCCCGCCGTGGCCGCTCCTCCTTGTCTTTAGCCAAAAGTGTTTCCACCACCAACATTGCTGGGTGAGCCTCTGCTTGGGGAAGGGGGGAGCCAGGCAGGCAGAGTATGGCAGTGGAGGCGGGGGGCTGAGAGGCCTTTCCCATCCCTGAGTTCAGAATTATAGGCAGACAGGTAAGGAGAACTTGGGGTGACTGCCTCTGGGATCCCACCTTGGGTCCCCACCCGGGAAGGGGACTCTTGCCCGAGTCGTCGGGTGATGCAACAAGGCTCCCCTCCCCTCAGACACTTCAACGATGAGTCTCCCCTGGGGCTGCGCCGGATCCTCTCACAGTCCACAGACTCCCTCAACATGCGGAACCGGACCCTGTCAGTGGAGTCCCTCATCGACGAAGGTGACTGTGCCCGGACCTCAGGGAGACCAGGGCATGAGGGGCAGGTGGGAGCAGTCCTGGGAACGGCAAGGCGGGAAGGGATCTAGAGAAGGGCCCAGGACCCAGGGAAGAGAATTGGGGTCCGAGTTGTTTCCCCCACTCACGTCCAGGTGCGGAGGTGATCTACAATGAGCTGATGAGTGACTTTGAGATGGATGAGAAGGACTTTGCAGCTGATTCCTGGAGCCTTGCTGTGGATAGCAACTTCTTGCAGCAGCATAAAAAGGAGGTGATGAAGCAGCAGGATGTCATTTATGGTGAGCCAGGAAGACCACCCCAGACTTCTCTTTTGTCACCAGTCCTGTTTCTTTGTGTCCTTCCTCTGCCAGCCCCTACCTCTCAAGACCCTTCCCTCTTATCCCATTGGCCTTCAAGACCCTGCCTGGCGTCCCCACAAGTAGCCACTAGGCCCCTACCTTTTGGGCCGTTGACCTCCAAAGCCCTTCTTTATCCCTTCCTTCCGGTCAATTCTTAGTCTTTCCTCTCTGCCTGTTCCAACACTGTACTGGGAACTGTGGGAAACCTAGACATGTAGGGGACACATGGTTCTTGACCCTAAAACAGCTCATAGCTTAAGATGGCACGGCATAAAGATAAAAAAATGATTAGAAAATGATCTAAGATTGTAATAATGCAGAATGTTAACCTGGAAGGGATCTTGAAAACCTCAAATGAGCCCTGAGGTCCCCAGCCTAGGCCCCACCAATTGTGGCCAAGCCAGGGTAGAGGCCATGTGTCCCATCGTACCCACAGAGCTGATCCAGACAGAGCTACACCACGTGCGGACCCTGAAGATCATGACCCGCCTCTTCCGCACGGGGATGCTGGAAGAGCTACAGCTGGAGCCGGGAGTGGTCCAGGGCCTGTTCCCCTGCGTGGACGAACTCAGTGACATCCATACACGCTTCCTCAGCCAGATGTTAGAACGCCGACGCCAGGCCCTGTGCCCTGGCAGCACCCGGAACTTCGTCATCCATCGCTTGGGTGACCTGCTCATCAGCCAGGTGAGAAAAGGCAGGACCCATGGGCAGCATTCATGGGAGGAGGTGTGACTAGAGTGGGCATTTCTCATCTCGAAACTCTAGGGGGTGGAGCCAGAGAGAGCTGGAGAGGCAGGAAGCCCGCCTGTTTGGTGGGAGGCCAGAGGGTGTTGGGGATGAGATTTGGCTTTTGGGGAAATGCTGACCCAGCCCTGCTCCCCCAACTTCTAGTTCTCAGGTCCCAGCGCAGAGCAGATGCGGAAGACCTACTCGGAGTTCTGTAGCCGCCACACCAAGGCCTTAAAGCTCTACAAGGAGCTATATGCCCGAGACAAACGCTTTCAGCAGTTCATCCGGGTGAGCAAACCTCTCCAGGACCCACACTCAGCCTCCTCTAGTGGCCCAACCCTTGTGGACACATCCGCTCGTGGATCCCATCAGCAGCCCCTCATAGCAGTAGAGCAAGTGCTTTTGCTACTTTGGTCCTCACAATAAACCTGTGACCTTGTCATCCCCATTTTCCAGACTGGGTCACCTACGCCGACCGGTGTGAGGTAAATGGCCAAGTTAGGGCCGGCACCAGGGCTTAGGCTCCAAGAACGCTCCAGCGTTCTTTCTGTTGCCCTCCCCTCGGGCCCCACTCTGGCCCTGAGCCCTCCTCTGCTCTTGTAGAAAGTGACCCGCTCGGCCGTGCTGAAGCGGCATGGTGTACAGGAGTGCATCCTACTGGTGACTCAGCGCATCACCAAGTACCCAGTGCTCATCAACCGGATCCTGCAGCATTCCCACGGTGAGAGGAAGAGCCTGGGAGGGAGGAAGGT
The DNA here is from genome assembly GCF_028023285.1 of Balaenoptera ricei. Taxonomy (NCBI): domain Eukaryota; kingdom Metazoa; phylum Chordata; class Mammalia; order Artiodactyla; family Balaenopteridae; genus Balaenoptera; species Balaenoptera ricei. Next base: position 113,633,194 of record NC_082639.1, on the reverse strand, counting down.
GGGAGAGGGCTATCTGGGGTGAGAAATGGCTCGGGATAACCAAGGGGGGAGGGATAGGGTCAGATGTGGAATGCTGGGCAGCCTCTGAAGGTGGGAATCGAGATTGGTGGGAATTGGGGCTGGCTTGAAGCTTGGCTGAGCCATCCCTCCGTCATGCTGACTCCCGGTGTCAGGGATCGAGGAGGAGCGCCAGGACCTGACGACGGCACTGGGGCTGGTGAAGGAGCTGCTGTCCAACGTAGACCAGGATGTGCACGAGCTGGAGAAAGGGGCCCGCCTGCAGGAGATCTACAACCGTATGGACCCTCGGGCCCAGACCCCGGTGCCTGGCAAGGGCCCTTTTGGCCGAGAGGAGCTTCTGCGGCGCAAGCTCATCCACGATGGTTGCCTGCTCTGGAAGACAGCTACTGGGCGCTTCAAAGGTCAGTGGTCAGCTTGGCAGGCCAGGCAAGAGTCCGCGGTCAGATATAAAGAAGGAGAAGCATCCAAGCCCTTAGGACCTCTTTTAATGCAGCCCTATACCCAGGGTGAGACCCAGTGGGAGGAAAATACGTGGTCTCTGTTGCAACAAAAGTCTGAATACTGGATTTCACGTGCGATACAAGGACTTCCTTGTCAGTATTTATTCATTTCTTTGGTTCTTGCATGCCCAGAAAGCTACCGGTTTTGATGAGGAAAACAGAGAAATTCCAGGAGCAGAGGACAAGATCAGGGTAGTTGGTTCTACCAGCTGGAATCCCAGCCACCAGGGCTGGGGAATGGGCAGGAGCTTTGGGAACACAGCTAGGGAAGGCCCACGGGAGGGGGCGGAGCCCAGGGAAGGGCGGGCTGAGGAGAAGAGAAAAGGGGGCGGGGCATGTTGGGCTGGGGCACTTTTTCCCAGGCTCTCTTCCCAGACTGCGCTGGCCAACGCTTTCCTACCTCAATCAAGACAAGAGAGTTGCAGGCCTTGGCTGTGGGGGTGAGGAATGAGGGGCAGAAGTATACCGTGCTACCTGAGGCCAGAGTCTGCCTGCACCTCTGTCCTGTGTCATGAAATCCCCACTCCGTAGGCTTGAGTATTGCAGGCTTCACCAGCCACTCCTTCATCCCTTTCTCTCCTTCCCATCCCTCCCACGCAGAAGCTAAGAATATAAAGCATGGGGGGGTTAAAAATAGCAAGGGTGGAGAGCTTTATTTCTGACATCCCTCCCCTTCTGTGTGCCCACAACTTAGAAAGATCTCCAAGGGCAAAGGGTAAGTGTGTGTCTTCTCAACTGTGACATCCAACTTTCTTGGGCTTGACCTTTATTTCCCCTTAAGTCTTAAAGCACAGGACCTCTTAGGATCTGAGAGCCTGGAAGGTGGGGCAGAGAAGGAAAATCAAAGCAGGGCCTGCTGGGGTTGAAGGAGATTGGGATTGTTCAGTGGTGGGAGAGCTGGATAAGGAACCCAACTGTTCCCCTCCCTGTGGAGCACAAAATGAGAAGTGGCAATATGCTGGGGTAGGGGGGAGCTTAGACCAAATATCCAAAAAGGTCTTATGTTAGTCAGTTGTTCAACATGGAACTGAAAGGCTCTGGGAATCCTTTTTCCCTCACAAAAATTCTGGACCCTTTCACACAGAAAAATACACATGTGTGATATATTAATATGTAAAGTTGCTTATGCAACTTCAGAGGATTTGCAGAGCCTCTGAAGCCCAACAGTAGACATCCTAGGGGGTCTGTAGACCCCAGGTTAAGAAACCCGCATTCGTTGTATAAAGAGGGTTTTCTCCACAGGCATTGGATGATCGCTTATGGGCACCTCTAGCCCAAGAAGCTGATTTATCTGATGGCACATGCATTTACCCCCCATTTCTGAGCTATAAGAATGGGAGAGGTGGAGGTCTGCAAAAGTGGAGGAAGCAACCAGAGGGAGAGAGGTCAGGAAGAGGGGAAACAGGAGCTCTAACCTAATGGGTTAGACCTGGTCCTTGAGAAAGAAAAACAGCTGCTCAGACACTCTATAATGCTGACTGTCCTCCTGCCTTTATCCTCCTGCCAGATGTGCTCATGCTGCTGATGACAGATGTGCTGGTATTCCTCCAGGAGAAGGACCAGAAGTACATCTTTCTTGCCCTGGTGAGACCTTCTACCTTCTTCTTCCTCAGCACAGACAAGTGTTGAGGCCCTTCTTGCTTTCTTACCCCAGCCTGGAAGAACCCTGGAATCCTCTAGAGTCAAACAGCTGTTATTGTAACCATTACTATAATATAATAAGGAGAAATAAGAATAGCCAAGACAAATTGTTACTGTATGCAGGCACTTTTACACCTGTGAGGAAGGCCCATTATTATCCTCTTTTTGTAGATGAGGAAAGTAAAGCTTAAAGTTAATTAAATCGTCAAGGGTCACAAACGTTTCTAAGTCCTGTCTGGCTGGCACCAGAGCCTGGGTTCTTAACTTGTATTCTCGGCTGACTCTTCAATCCTTTGGGTATTTCAAAAGGACTGAAGACTCAAATATCCAGGGGTCAGGATTCCCAGCTTTAATCCTTCCTTTCCCCTGACTGGCAGGACAAGCCCTCGGTGGTGTCACTGCAGAATCTAATCGTGCGGGACATCGCCAACCAGGAGAAAGGGATGTTTCTGATCAGCGCGGCACCCCCTGAGATGTATGAGGTCCACACGGCATCCCGGGATGACCGGAGCACCTGGATCCGCGTCATTCAGCAGAGCGTGCGAGTGTGAGTGTGTGTATGGCGTCACAGTACCTGCAGTTTCAGGCCCCAGGCCACAGCACTCCCAGGAATGGAACCCAGGGTTCAGAGGTGGAGGCAGAGGCCAGGGGAGAGACAAGATGGCCCAAGGCAGGAAATGTCATCTATGTTCTACTGTCCTGTAAAGTCGCACTTTATGTGATGACGACCGCAACCACCTTCCAAATGCAGCATGAGCTGACAAGCTAAAGGAATACTTTAAGCTGTCACATTCTGGCATACCTGCCAGCCAGCAGTACAATTTCACCTCCATTAACATCTTAGTCTGTAGGCAGTGGGCCATTATTTGGATTGTACTGTCTTTTACCTTTATTTTCTAAAAATGAATGAAAAAGAGGGGCTTCCCTGGTGGCGCAGTGGTTGAGAATCTGCCTGCTAATGCTGGGGACACGGGTTCGAGCCCTGGTCTGGGAAGATCCCACATGCCACAGAGCAACTGGGCCCGTGAGCCACAACTGCTGAGCCTGCGCGTCTGGAGCCTGTGCCCTGCAACAGGAGGGGCCGTGATAGTGAGAGGCCCGCGCACCGCGATGAAGAGTGGCCCCCGCACCACGATGAAGAGTGGCCCCCGCTTGCCGCAACTAGAGAAAGCCCTCGCACGAAACGAAGACCCAACACAGCTAAAAAAAATTAAAAAAAATAAATAAAGAAAGAAAGAAATAAAGAAAAAGAGGAAAATGAAAGCATTGATACTAGTGGTAAGAGGAGCAAAACTCAAACTCCATACAACAGAGGCAAGAAGGAAATCATTTCATGTGCTGAAGCAGCAGATCTTTGGCTTCTGTTGGACACACATTAGATTTGAGGCAGTCAACTGTGTGTCTGTTGTGATAAAAAAAGTGAAGTGCATGTAAAATGTTGAAAATGGATTCTCAAAGATTATGCCTGAAGAATAAATTCAGTTAGGATGTTTATGATTTTTTTTAAAGTAATTTAATATTTTATTTATTTATTTTTGGCTGGTTTGGGTCTTTGTTGCTGTGTGCAGGCTTTCTCTAGTTGCAGCGAGCAGGGGCTACTCTTTGTTGCGGTGCACAGGCTTCTCATTGCAGTGGCTTCTCTTGTTGCAGAGCTCAGGCTCTAGGCACGCGGGCTTCAGTAGTTGTGGCACATGGGTTCAGTAGTTGTGGCTCGTAGGCTCTAGAGCGCAGGCTCAGTAGTTGTGGTGCATGGGCTTAGTTGCTCCGCGGCATGTGGGATCTTCCCGGACCAGGGCTCGAACCCATCTGCCCTGCATTGGCAGGCGGATTCTAAACCACTGCGCCACCAGGGAAGTCCTATGATTTTTTTTTTTAGCTTTCAGAGAATGTATTCTTCTCCACTTTATACTATGTAAACCTATTTTTTTTTTTTTACTTCTGCAGTTAAGACTTTGAACAAATTTTTCAGAAATGCGTGCAAAGTATGAAATTACCTATTCTAGGAAAACAAGGCAAAGTACCTGTCCCATTGACAATAGATCTATAGTGCCCTTTTTATTAATAATATTAATATTTGTAGTTGCGAAAATAATATTATTCATTATAATTGATTTATTGAGCTTCTGCCGTGTTCAAAGCAGTGGTACATTATTTCATTTAATCCTCACAGAAAACCTGTGAGGAAGATATTGTCCCCATTTCTCACATGAGGAAATAGAGAGGTTACCACCTGGTAAATTGTGGAGCCAGGATTTGAGCCCAGGGTGCTTGATGCCAAAAACTGTAGTTGTCCCTCTGCACTATGCTACCTCTCCAGGTGACCTTTGGAGAGGGACAGACCAGTAGATGCAGATGATCAGTGCTAGGAAAAGGAGAGAGTCAGGAGTGGATGAAGCCAGGGCGTGGAGCTGATGAGGCTTACCAGGGAGAAATAGAGCACGTTTGGGAAGGAGGGTAGGCAGATTCCTGGTGTGTAACCTGACTTCCTTCCCCAAACCCCACCCAACCTGTCATCCCTCCAGATGCCCATCCAGGGAGGACTTCCCCCTGATTGAGACAGAGGATGAGGCTTACCTGCGGCGTATCAAGAGTAAGTCCACCCACAGAGTTTGTTTAAATAATTTATGATATATCCACACAGTGGAATACTGTCTAAAAAGTGAGATGGCTCTATGAGGGCTGATGTAGATCCATAACCAAAATATATTGTTAAGCGAAAAGAGCAAGGTTTAAAACACTGTAAAGTATATGCTACCACTGATGTGAAAATACTGGGGATAGATATGTGTCATATGTATTTTGTATATGTGTGTGCAATATCTCTAGGAAGATAAGATATTATTACTGTGGCTTCCTCTGGGCAGGGAAACTAGGAATAACAGGGTTAAGACAGTAACTTACTTTTTTACTATAGGGCCTTATATTAATTGGGGTATGATCTAACTGCTGTACAAAAAGATTAACAAAAATCAGTCGGTTACACGAGGTAGATTATTTCTCTCCACATAAGAGTCCTAGATTATTTCTCTCCACATAAGAGTCCAGAAGTGGGAAGTACAGAGTAGTTGTGCAGCTCTGCCCTCTTCAATGTGAAGATTCCCCATCTCTATGTCCTCTATGTCTGTGTCTCCATCACTACTCCAGCTCCTGCTATCACATCTGCATCCCAGCTAGCAAGGAGGGGTAAAGAACAAGGAGAGTTTGTACCGATTTTTTTTAAGGGCAGATCTGGAAGACTCTCACATCTGTTGGCCAGAATTTAGTCACGTGCCAATGCCTAGCTGCAAGCCAGGCTGGAAAATCGAGTGTAACTGGGCAGCCGTGTGCCCAGATGAAACTTGCACACCTTCTCTAATTAAAGGAAGGTGGGGAGAATGAAAACTGGTGGACAGCCTGCAGTCCCTGCCACACATTGTTTTACTTTTGTTTTTAAAACAAAAGTACGTGTTACTTTTCCCAAAAAAAAGTTATTTTCTTTTTCATAAATGCCAAAAAATCAAAATTAAATCCTGCCCCTCTGCCCAGGCCTGGCCCCTGACCCCTGGGGCTGCCCCTCCACTACTGGCTCTTCTGGGTGCTCACCTGTTTCTCATCCACAGTGGAGCTGCAGCAGAAAGACCGGGCACTGGTGGAGCTGCTGCAGGAGAAGGTTGGGCTGTTTGCCGAGATGACCCACTTCCAGGTGGAAGAGGATGGCGGCAGCGGGATGCCCCTGCCCACCCTGCCCAGGGGGCTTTTCCGCTCTGAGTCCCTCGAGTCCCCTCGTGGCGAGCGGCTGCTGCAGGATGCCATCCGTGAGGGTGAGGGAGCTCCTAGGGAAGAGTCCAGACTCATCCACTCACCATCCCAAGATATGGACCCGTGGCTAGACACACACAGACAAGGGGGACGTCAGCCCCATAGGCCATAACTCCCCTGAGTGCCTGTTGCTTGCGGGGGAAGATGGTCCTTGCTGCTGTTTGACACCTCTCATCCTGCACATACTTGTGCTGCCCCTTGGGCACCTTTAATGACCTTTGCCTTGTATGTGGTGGTGGCAGTGAGACCCCACTACATGTGCAGGGGGCATTCCCCTAGATGCCTACATGTTCCGTGTACTGAGCGAATGGCATCGCCTCCCATCCCCCACAGAATTCTCTGTTGCTGCTGTCCTCACCTCTTCTTTCCCCGCAGTGGAGGGCCTGAAAGACCTGCTGGTGGGGCCTGGAGTGGAGCTGCTCTTGACACCCCGGGAACCAGCCCTGTCCGTGGAACCGGACAGCGGTGGTAACACGAGTCCTGGAGTCACTGCCAGTGAGTGCCAGGGCAGGGGACCAAGGTAGCACGTGGGAGGGGTTAAAGAGAATGGGGTGGTACCAGGGACTGAGTGGTATCGGGGTGCTAGGGAAGTGGTTCGGCCCATCCTTTTCCCCTTCTCAACAGATGGTGAGGCCAGAACCTTCAATGGCTCCATTGAGCTCTGCAGAGCTGACTCAGACTCCAGCCAGAAGGTGGGTTTCAGGAGGTGTCAGGACTTGGCTAGAGGGAGGGAAAGGGACAGCTGCCCTATAGATCCTTGACTCAGAGCTATCAGGGACAGGCACCAGGGACTTGTGTGTCTGCTGATTCCCCATCCTTGCCCGTTTCTGCAGGATCGAAATGGAAATCAGCTGAGATCTCCCCAGGAGGTGAGGTGGGAATGTGATGATATAGGAGACTGAAGGAGGGGTACTCTCATCTGAAAAGTTAGAGCCCAGTTTGGAGTTGGGAGGGGGAGTGTACACCTCAAAGTACTTGCAGTCTTATTGTCCCACACCCACACTTATTCAACTTCTGGGCAGTTCTCCCATCCTGAAGCTTGGACTCTGTTCCCACCCTCTCCTCTGTCCTCAGGAAGCGTTGCAGCGATTGGTCAATCTCTATGGACTTCTACATGGCCTACAGGTCAGTGGGGCAAGGGCTAGCGTGGGAAGGGGAGGAGCCAGACCCGAGCTGCCCATTTAGGTGGGACAGAATCATCCTAACAGGCCTTTCTAAGCCTTCCCGATTCGAGCTCTCCAGGAATCATGACCTGGGCCCTGGGGAGTGAGGGTGAGGGGTAGAAGAAACGGGGTCCTGATACACCCCTCCGTCTCCATTCCACCCGCAGGCGGCTGTGGCCCAGCAGGACACTTTGATGGAAGCCCGGTTCCCTGAGGGCCCCGAGCGGCGGGAGAAGCTGACCCGAGCCAACTCCCGGGATGGGGAGGCTGGCAGAGCCGGGGCTGTCCCTGTGGCTCCTGAAAAGCAGGCTACGGAACTGGCATTGCTGCAGCGGCAACACACGCTGCTGCAAGAGGAGCTACGGCGCTGCCGACGCCTCGGCGAAGAGCGGGCGACGGAGGCTGGCAGCCTGGAAGCCCGGCTCCGAGAGAGCGAGCAGGCCCGCGCCCTGCTGGAGCGGGAGGCCGAAGAGGCTCGCAGGCAGCTGGCCGCCTTGGGCCACACGGAACCACTCCCAGCTGAGGCCCCCTGGGCCCGGCGGCCTCTGGATCCGAGGCGGCGTAGCCTCCCTGCAGGCGATGCCCTGTACTTGAGTTTCACCCCCCCACAGGTAAGGAAGCTTGAAGTAGTGAACTGACATCAGGGTGGACATCAGGGTCCATGAGAGAACCAGAAAGGAATTGGAGATTTGAGGCCAAATGACATCAGGCATCAGACTTGAAGGATATAGGATACTGATGGGAGGACTGAACAGTTGCGATGGGTGCGGAAAGAAATCAGTCAGTGGTAGAGGTGCTGAGAGTTGAGTCTTCACACTGCTCATTCCCTGGCCTCCTGCTTTTCTGGCCTGCTGTCCACAGCCCAGCCGAGGCCATGACCGCCTGGATTTGCCTGTGACTATTCGCTCTGTCCATCGACCCTTTGAGGATCGAGAGAGGCAGGAGCTGGGCAGCCCCGATGAGCGGCTACAAGATAGCAGTGACCCCGACACCGGCAGCGAGGAGGAAGGTAGCAGCCGTCTGTCTCCGCCCCATAGTCCACGAGGTGAGATCCTGGTGGAGACATGGAATGGAAATGGGATGTAACCTGGGTACAGACCCTTGGGCTGTGGTTTCCAAATGAAGCCTGCATCCTAAAGCACGGGAACAATTAGGATGGTCCCTAACCAACCACTGAGGTCTACAGTAACTCTTGGGAGGGGCACAGAGCACTTCCTGTTTTGCCTCCTGGTAGATGGGAAGTGGAACTCTAGGAAGCAAAGAATGTAGGGGCCTCTGCTCCAGTAAGTCCATGATTCCCAGCCTTTTCAAGCAGAAGTAGATTTTCAAAGTAAAAAAATTTCAAAGCCCTCCAAGTTCTTATAGTTGGTTCAGGAAATACAAAATAACCCAAAACTACTGTGACTTCATGTAATACTAATCTTAACATATTTTGTATTTTATTAATCAAATTGTGTCTCCATATACTTCCAAGTACCTAGGTGTGGATACCTTACTTTGTTGACAGAGGTTTTCCCCTCACCCAAGGATTACAGACCTCTGCCCTCCCTCACAGCTCTCTGAGCTCCTCAGCCCACAGACGGGGAGGCGTCAGTGTAGGGGTTCAGTTGATCACGGGAGCATCTGTTCACTCACTAACTTTGCCCCGTCCTCCTTCAGACTTCACCCGAATGCAGGACATCCCGGAAGAGACTGAGAGCCGCGACGGGGAGCCTGTAGCTTCAGAGAGCTAAGGGGGCCCCTCCCCCCACCCCGTGTCCCCCTGAAGAACATTACTGAGGGAGGCAAACCTGGGGACTCCAATCTGCCAATGACGAGGGAACTTTTGAAAGAACTGCTGATTGTCCTTGCCAGCTCTTGGGATCCTTGGACACGGGGGGCCATTTAGGAAGCTGGGGGTATTAGGCCACAGTGCCCCCTGGTGGCATCCAGAAGCTACACTGCAGATGCCAATTTTTCATGCCTTCTTCCCTCTACTTTAGGAAAATTTATTTATTTATTGTTTATTAGTTATGGAGGGAGAGGGGAGATTTAGAGGACCAGGGACATGGGAACCAAGCCATAGGGATCAGGGGGCCTTGTCCTTTAACACTACTGGGGTTTATTCAGGCTTAACTGTGCAGCTGCTGGGTTCTAGCCCTGACACCCCTCCTGAGCAACACCCATCTTTGAGGAGAGGCTGCAGCCATAAGACCCTACTGCCCCTTCAGGAAGGGCTGTGGTCAGGGCCATGTCCCTCTCCCCTTCCCCTCAACCTCTTACTGCTGTTCCCCCTTCTCTCTGTCTTCTATGGAAACCCCAGGGAGATAACCTGGCTTCCTAGAGTTGATGGAATACAGGTTGAGGTGGCCGTAATGGTTTGTTGGGGGGGTGAGGGGAAAAACTCACAGGGACCAGAATGTTTTTTTGTTGTTGTTGTTTTCTTTTTTGTACCAAAGCCAACTGCACGTGTTTTATATTTTTAAGAGAAGATTGTAGGCAATTAGAAATCGCAGCCCTCTATCTCTACATCTCGGAAGAACTTGAGGGATGGGGGGAACAATGACTTCTCCACTCATCTATAGTACTGGGGGACCCATTTTGATCTCTTCCCCAGCCATTTGGAAAAACAGTTCTTGGGTGAGTTGGGAAATCTACAAACCCTGACCTCATCCCCCACCTCAGCAACCATGACCTGAAACCTCTGCGTGAATTTGGGGGATTTTTCAATGGACCTCCCCCCACCCCACCCCAGTGCCTGCCAGCCCCAGCCAGTTTTCTGCAAATTTGATTGTTTAAAAAAAAAAAAAAAAAAAAAAAAAGATAAAACGGGGAAAATTAAAGTCCTGGAACCCCAGGAAGTACTGTCTGTTAATGTCTGCCAGTTCTGAGGGTGCTGGTGAGGGGGAGAGCCAGGCGATGACGTGTGTTCCTCCAAAAGGAGCCTCTTCCTCTCCCAGGAAGGGTGACTGCCTCCCTGAAGACAGGGGGCGCTAACAAAAGAAACTGCTGCCAATCTTTTTTTGTTGTCATCTTTGACGCTCACAAATACAAGGATAATGAAGGGGCACTTAGGTTCCAGTGGCTGTTGGAGGTTCCAACATTAAAAAACTTGTTTTCATCTCATTTGCATGCCATGCTCAGGAATTGCATCAGCCTCTTGCCCCCTTCCCTCCCTTTCAGCACAGTTCCTGTTAGCCTCTCCCCAGAGTCATTCATTTTCAGGTTCAGCCCTCACTCTGCCCTTGTTCTTCGCAGTGCCAGAGCCCTGGTTTAACCTTTTTAAGACGGTTCCCCTCCTAGGAGCTGCTCATTTGCTCTTTGCCATTTTGAGAGGCAGTGAGAGATTAAGTAGGTTTCAGTTCTTGTTTTTCATTAATTTTTTGCTTCCTGTTTCTGGTTAATACCCTGCTCTGGGGCTGTAGGGGGAGGGGTGAGAGAGTCTAGAGTTGTATAAATGTTGGCATAGTGCACAGACCTCTGTTGGAGCCCATGGAGTAAGATGGGAAGGATGGGGCCCATGACCTCAGCTAGAAAGAGGAATTGAAATCACCTGGGGTGGGGGGCAGGCCTGGGGGCACAGCCAGCACCCTCCACTCCTGTAATTCTCATCCGTCAGCATCTGGCCTTGACAAGGTGCTTTCTCATCCATAACGGAATCTGTGAGGTAGGAATTGTTCTCATTTCACAGACAGGGAAACCTGGGTGCAGAGGGTTGCCAGCCCAGCAGAGGAGCCAGGAAAGGGCCAGCCCTCCTAGCTGCAGTTCTCCACTTCCCCTCCTAGGCTGCTCTGCCGAAAAACACCAGAGCTCCAAAGTTTCCAACACGATGGCCCATGGCTCAGCTGTGTGCCACGTCAGCGGGAAGCAGCTGGGACCCAAAGTTGTAAAGGCAGAGCAGTGGGATGTTAGCATCCAAAGACCACCAGGAAAGGGAATGCAGGCTCCTCCAGCGTTCTTACAGATCCAGTGAAGGATGCTGGTCAGGAGTGTAACGGATACCTGGGGACGCAGAGCCCAGAGCGTGGGTTCCGAGAAGCCCACAGCTCACAGGAGAGCTGCTCTGTCCCTCCTGCCGCCCCTGGACTGAAACTCCCTCTTCATCCTTGATCCCAAAACAAGACACACATTTCTCTGACATGGTAGTTCCTCTGAGATTAGTCCCTCTCTCACGTCTTTCCCATTCTGTCCGTTGTCCCCTCTCTATTCCCATTTTTGGAAACTCAGTCTTACTCTCTGTCTGCCCTGTTGGCAGTTTCACAGCGCTCTGGCTTGAGCTCCAGGGAGCCAGGGCCCAGCTTCTTGCCACAGCAATGCCTCCTTTCCATTGCACCCTCCCCTCCCTCTCCCATCCCAAAGGGTGGGTCTGCATGCATTCATTCACCTCTGACTTGGACCTGTTTAAACTTTGTCAATATTTACCTCCGGGTCCCATAAAGCCCATAAAGCAGCGATGCCCCCAGAGGAGCCAATATCCGGAGCCCCAGCAGGGCCATCAGAGGAGCTGCAGGGGGTGGGAAGAGGGGCACTTGAGTGGTGGAGGATCTTCCATCCTGAATTGGCTGGGAATAGATGTGGATTTTGGAACCGTTTAAACATTATCAAAGAAAGAAAATTAAACATCAAGAGGCTAATTAAATCTCTTTAGCATTTGCTTAATATGGTGTGAATTAGGCGGCTCTTTAGAGCCTCTTTTGTTCAGCAACTGGATGGAGCTGGTGCAGGCGGTGCCCCCTCCAGAGGGGGCTCCACTCACTCAGGAGGCGCCGTGCCCAGCTGGGTTCAGACATGTCAGACCTTGGGGTGGGGCAATGGCAGTGGGAGCTGCACCCCATTTTCTCTCTGCCACCTCCCTCCTTCCCAGGGGCTGCCCCCACCGAAAGTCCCTTCTGACGGCTAGCATTTATCATTGCTGGGTATCTATGGATCCAGAAACCAAAGGGGAACCCCCTGCCCTGGAGTGCACACCTTCAAGAGGGGCCTGAGGGGCCAACTCCTCACTCAGTTCCTTATGTAAAACTTTGATTTCACTCCAGAGCATGTAAAAATTCCAGACAAGACCTTTATGGCTCCTTGTCCCTGTCTCCCAGTTGCCCCCTTATTTCTTCCTTTTTTCTTCTCTCTGTCTCCATTTTACATGGGGTGTAAGAATAATAGCTAAAACTCTATTTCAGGCACTGTTAAATCCTTAACAGCCCATTTTAAATTGAGAAAGCAGGTACAGAGAAGTAAAGTGACTTACCGAGGTCCCTCAGCTGGTTAGTGTCAGACCTAGGATGTGAATCCAGGTGTTCTGACGCCTGAGTTGATGCTCTAAGCCCTTGGGGGAGGAGGAAGATTAGCACCTGTTCTGTGGTTCCCACTCCTCTAGCTGCACATTCAGCCTCCTCTTCTCCCAACCCCCTTCCGCATTTCTTGCCTCCCTATGCCCCACCCACATCCTCAGCTTGTCCTTATCTTCACTTCTCCCTCCAAATCCTGATTTAAGGAGAGACACACGGGTACTCCCAGCCAGCAACAGGGGTTTGCACTCCGAGCTTGGCTGGAGCTAGGGATCCAGCAAGACCCCACACACAGCAGGGAGAACTACAGCTTTTGCAGCTGAGGTGTCTGTGGGCACCAAGTTTCTGTAGACACTAATGAGATGGTAAGAAGGTAGAGGTGGCCAGAGGAGAAGGGCATATTTGGCCCCAGCACCAGAGAAGGGCAAGGGTACACCCCATTTGAGGTGAGGGAGGGAGGGTGGAGGGGATAGAGGGAGATAGACACTGACCTATGACCCAATTAGTCTAGAACCCTTAGGGAAATTTTCCTGGGAATTCTCACAGAAGGCAGAAATGGGGCAAAGAATCCTTTGGGCCACCTTGACCTGGAGGTGGAACTGAGATGAAAGGTGCAGACACTTTGTGGATGCTCCAGAGGTTTATTCTCAGATCCTCATCATTCCCATCTCCACGTGGAGACTTCCACTTGGTCATACCCAGCCCTGACCTGGGTCCCAGCCTCCCTGTTCCCCCATAGCCAGAGTTGGGGATAAAAGATCAGACGTTCCCTGAGGTTGTTGCATCGTGGCAGAGAGGCCAACCTCTCTCTCCCTAGGCTGCGTGGATCCCCACAAAGAGGAGGGGGTTTACCTTGCCCCCTTCACCCAGGTGTCCCTTTGTCCAGGTTGGTAAGCCTGGTAGAAGGGCCACCCTCCCAAGGGGTGCTCTCCATCCACCGCCTGCCCACCTCCTTTAGGGCCACCTGTTCTACCCAGCCCCAGCCCTGGGGCCACAGCCTTGCTCACAGATCCCTGAAGGTGTCTGCCAGGGCCCGCCGGGGCTCCCGCCTTAGGAAGCAGTACGACATGGGGTTGAGGCAGCTGTTGCTGTGTGCCAGGCAGGTGGTGATGAGGAAGACATAGGTATGGATGGTGTAGAAAGTGCTGTCCCAGGGCACCAGGTCAGACTTCACCAGGACACCCCAAAGAGGGACCACGTGATCGGGGAACCAGCAGAGGAAGAAAGAGGCCAGAAGGATGCGGATGGAGCGGGCCACGACCCTGCTGTCCTGCCGTTGCCGCCACCGCAGGAAGGCCAGCAACAGCAGGTAGCTGGTGGTGATGATGCCCAGCGGCACCATAAAGGCCAGGACCACCCTCTGCAGCTGGTAGGCCCCTAGCCAATACCTGCTGGGGAAGCGCAGCAGGCACAGACGCACGCCAGTCACCTCGCCCTTGGCCCCAAAGACAGCCGTGGGCACTGTCACCAGGGCAGCTGCCACCCACACGGCCAGGGTGGCCACACGGGCCCAGAAGAGCGAGAGGTGGGTGCCAGGTCCTGCAGCCATGGCCACCACCCAGTATCGGGCAACACTCAGCACCGTGGTGAGGAAGATGCTGGCGTAGATGTTGAGGACGGTGGCTGTCAGGACCATCTTGCAGAGGGCACCTCCGAAGGGCCAGTGGAAGTCCAGTGCCGACTCGGCTGCCTAGAAGGGGAGAGTGAGTGCCAGCCCAGGTCTGCCAAAGCTAGTTTAAAGACAAAAGCGTCAGAAGGTGGGCAGGGGGCTCGCCGAGCGCAGTTACCCAGAACCCAGAGCACGGCCAAATTTCCCAGCAAGCCGATGGCCCCCACGAGCCCATAGGCCCGGGCAACCCTCAGGGCTAGGAATCCAACAGGCATCATAGCTTCGTCAGCACTCAGCACACTGCCTCCAGAGGTGTTGACCCAGAAAGCAGGCGGGGGCACAGAGGTGCTGGGCGTGGGCATCGCAGGGCATCAGACGTCGGTGGTGCTGGGCAGAGGGGCCAGGGGTGCCTGCCAGACTGGCAGGGGCCACCTAAGGCTCTCAGCAGGACCGTGTAGATCTGAGCGCTTCTCTGCTTCTCTCGGGGCCTCTGGCTGCCTGGAGGCCCAGCCCACGCCCACACCTCAGGGGGCGGGCGGTGGAGGGACGACCTGCCACTTCTCTGTTGGTCTTGGTGGTGGGTGGGGCAGAGTGAGAGAGAACCTGAACGTTGGGATAAATGTGTTTGTGTTTGTGTAGAGCTCTACGCAGAAGAGGGTGGGGGGAGGGAGAATGATCCCACAATGCAGGGCAGCCCCAAGCCTCCACTCCAGGGAGAGGCCCACAGATACCCCATCTCAGGGATGACAGGAACCAAACTGGAGCCCCCTCTAATCCTAACAGTGTTCAGGGGCCCCCTTCTCTGCAGAAAATGCTCCCTTGGAGCCAGGGGGAAGGGGCCTGGGAGGGAGCATGGAGGCAGGGAATCAGAATAGGTATTTGAGAGAGAAAGAGCAGAAGTTCTGGAGTCCCAGATCTGCTCCTCACTCGCTGTGTGACTTTACTCCCGAGCCTCAGTTTCCTAGCTTAAATTTTTCGGGTAAAAGTCTCTGCTTTACGGGATTGGTGTGGTAAAATGAGATAACACATGAAAAAGCACTTTATACATTGCTATTTGCATGAGTGATTATTATTTCAAAGGAAAAGTTGGGGGTGTTTGTGGCACAAGGGAGCAAGGTACCGACCGAGCAGCTATTATCACCATGCCCAGGGAACAGTGCCAACTAAAACACAGGTTGGAATTCATTGCAGCATCAAGTGACTTTGAGGCTAAGGGCAGGGAGGAAAAGGGGAGAGGAAGTCACAGCTTCCTGTTCCCTCCCTACTGGGAACACAGCCTATGAGGACCTGAGCAGGCCCGGGGCATGCCCTCAGTTCTCTTCTTGCTAAGAAGTCCTGTAACCTCTACCACTCCCACTGCCATTTCACCCTTTCCTACTCTAATCTGTGGAGACAGAGGTCAGTGGTACCCCTACTCTCTCCTCCAACCCCCAAACCCCCTTTCAGAACTGTGGATTCTGAGATATACCCTTACCACACCTCATCCTGTCTCCCCATGATCTCAGTCCTAAATGGAAAAAGTGCATCATTGGGTCCTCCCCTTTTGTGCCCGTATCCCTATCCTTTGCAGGATTTGCAGTGATGGGGGAAAATAGAAGACGTGGGGTGAGGGGCAGGGTGTAGATAAAAGAATGAGGCTTTTTCAAAATATTCAGCACCATCCTGTCCTCTGCTAGCTAACTAAGATGTTTGACGTTCAGTTCCCTTGAGTGCTAGGGGAGGAGAGGGGCCCTTTCAGGATAATCAACAATGGGTTTGATGAACCCCATAGGAGAGACCCAGGGGTGAAAGAGATTCAGACTGGGTGCCAGGATGTTTGGGTCCTTCAGCAAGGGATGGGTGTGAAGGGGGTGGCCGCAGGGGAGTGCCCAGCCCAAGTTCAGGTGAGCCCCAGGGGCTACCTCCTGGCCTCAGGGACTGCTCCTTTGTGACTTGTGCCAATCACTCCCTCTCTCAGGGCCATGTTTACTCTTCCACCCATCCTGCATCACTTTGTCCATTTGGCAGCCACGATGTCTTTTAATGCACTGGACCTATTTTCTCTTGGCTTGGAAAACAGAAGCTGGGTCAGAATTTCAGGGTTCTGCTTTCCATTTGAAATATCCGGTCCTCTGATCATTTTTTTTTACCTTTATTCTTTTCTAATCTAAATCCTTTCCCTTGGTCTGAGACTATCAACACTCCTTTGTGGTTATGTAGAGAGGTGGTGCCGCCAACTGACCAACTTTAAGAACTTCACTTTGGGCCCCTTCATTTTAGTATTTTGTTAGTTTGTTCCTTGATTCATCCATTCATTCATTAATCACAGCATTTCTTGAACACTTACTATGTGCCAGGCACTGTGCTAGATGCTGGGGAGATGAAAACATAATATGGTCCCTATCATAAAATATAATAAGCTTTTTGAGATGGGTGGGCTTTTCAGATCATCTAGTTCAGTTTCTCATTTTATAGGGCGTGAAAGTGACTTGTCCAAGGCCACAGGGGAAGTAGTGGCAGAGTGAGGATTTGAGATAAAAGTCTTCTGACTCCTAGAATCTAGCTCTTTCCAGTACATCACAAAACCCTTTGGGCATTTCTTTCCACCTCTAACCTCTTCCCCTTCCAGAGTGCCAGAAGTGCCAGACCCTGCCCTTGGGAAGCGCCAAAGGAAAGAGCAGCAGGATATGGACAGAAGGATAGCGACAACTCTGCTTTCCATGGCCTCTTCCCCCACAACTGCTGGAGGAAGAGGAGGAACTGGACCCAACAGAAATGCTTTTGCCATCTCTCACGTTCATATTACCCTCTAGAGCCATACTTTTCCAGCCCCATTTTCTTTTTTTTTCTTTTTTTTTAAATTGATTAATTAATTTATTTTTGGCTGTGTTGGGTCTTCGTTTCTGTGCGAGGGCTTTCTCTCTCTAGTTGCGGCAAGCGGGGGCCACTCTTCATCGCGGTGCGCGGGCCTCTCACTATCGCAGCCTCTCTTGTTGCGGAGCACAGGCTCCAGACGCACAGGCTCAGTAGTTGTGGCTCACGGGCCTAGTTGCTCTGCGGCATGTGGGATCTTCCCAGTCCAGGGCTCGAACCCGTGTCCCCTGCATTAGCAGGCAGATTCTCAACCACTCCGCCACTAAGGGAAGCCCCCCATTTTCTATCTCAGAATCCAAGGACCTGTAGTGGTAGATTACAGTGTCTCCCTTTCATAAAAGGGACTTCCAACATCTGGGCCTTCCCCTCAGTCACCTGAATACCCTCCCCTCCCTCATCCACATGTCTTTTCAGCCCCACATCCCTGTCCTGCACTCCAAAGCCTAGGCAAAGAGGAATTGGGGGAGGTGGCAGAAGAGACTGAGTTATCCCTCCACAGAGCATAAAGAGAAGGGATCTTGGCATTTGTATTTATGACAGTGGAGACTGAGACTAGCTGCTTGGAGGACTACAAGTGGCAGGAGGAGGGGACCTGCGCCTAATCCAATCTCTAACCTCACATCAACCCAATCAGCCACCACCTCTACTACTTCATGTGTCTGTCAAGAGCTACTGGAGAAAATCCTCCAGTCTTGGTTAAGGGGCATGGGCAGCTTCAGTGCTAAAGGGCAACTTCTGAATCAATCTCTGTCTCTCTCAACTTTATATTTTGGAAGAGCTTTATATTTACAGAAAAATTGCAAAGGCAGTGAGAGTGATCCATCTCTTTTATTTTCCACATTAAGATGAAGCTGCCAGAGCATCAAAAATAAAAAAATCTTAGAGATAAATCTGACAAGAGATGTACCAATACTTGTACACTGGAAACTACAAATCACTGCTGAGAGAAATTTAGAAGATCTTAATAAATGGAGAGGTATCCTGTGTTCATGAGTTTGAAGACTCAATAATAAGATGTCAGTTCCCCTCATAATGGGTCTGTAGATTCAATGCAATCCTAGTCAAAATTCTAGCAGCCTTTTTAAAAGAAATTGACAAGCTGATTCTAAAATTCATGTGGAAGTGCAAATAGCCAAACGATTTTGTAAAATAGCCAGAACAGTTTAGTAAAAAGATTATAAAGTTGGAGTACTCATGTATCCAATTCCAAGCCTTTAAAGCTACAGTAGTCAAGACAGTGTGGTATTAGCAAAAGGACAGACATATAAATCAGTGGAATTGAGAGTCTTGAAATAGGCCCACATATTTACAGTCAACTGATTTTCCACAAAGGTGCAACGGCAATTTACTGAAGAACACATAGTCTTTTCAACAAATGATTCTGTAACAACTGAACACTCACATTAAAAAAAAACAGCGTGCATGAGAGAACTTCAGTCCCTACCTCGCACCATGCACAAAATTTAACTCAAAATGGATCATAGATCTAAATGTAAAACCTAAAACTCCAAAACTTCTAAAGGAAAACAAAGGAGAAATTTTTTATGACCTTGGGTCAGGCAAAAATTTCTTAGATACAACATCAAAAGCACAATCTGTAACAGCAAAAAATTGATTAATTGGGCTTCACTGAAATTAAGAACTTTTTTTTTAGCTTATTTTTTATTGAAGTATAGTTGGTTTACAATGTTGTGTTAGTTTCTGGTGTACAGCAAAGTGATTCAGATATATATAACATCTTAATGGAAAACCCTGAACTTTCTGGGCAACCATACACACACACACACACACACACACACACACACACACATAGGGTATATACGCATATATACACATATGTATGTATTCTTTTTCATACTCTTTTCCATTATGGTTTATTACAGGATATTGAATATAGTTCCCTGTGCCATACAGTAGGACCTTGTTGTTTATCCATTCTATATATAATAGTTTGTATCTGCTAATCCCAAACTCCCAATCCGTCCCTCCCCATCCCCACTCCCCCTCAGCAACCACAAGCCTAGAATTTCTGCTCTTTGAAAAACACTGTTAAGAGAATGAAAAGATATGCCACAGACTAAGAAAATATTTGCAGATCACAGATCTTATAAAGAACTTGTACCTGGACTTCCCTGGCGGTCCAGTGGTTAACACTCCATGCTTCCATTGCAGGAGGCATGGGTTCGATCCTCGTCGGGGAAGATCCCACATGCTGCTTGGTGTAGCCAAAACAAACAAACAAAGAACAAAAAAAAAAAAAAATTGCATCTAGAATATCTAAGGGATTCTCACAATTCAATAATAAGAAAACAACCTTATTTTTTAAAAGGGGTAAAGGATTTGAACAGATAGTTCATCAAAGAAGACATACGGATAGCAAATAAACACATGAGAAGATGCTCAACATCATTAGCCTCTAGGGAAATGCAAAGTACAACCACAGTGAGATAATACTACATTCCTATTAGAATGTCTAAAAAAAAAAAAACTGACCATACCAAGAGTTGGTGAGGAAGTAGGGTACCAAAACTTTCATACATTGCTGATGGGAATATAAAATTATACGATCACTTTGTAAAACAATTTGACATTTTCTTAAAAAGTTAAACATATACTCCATATGTCCTAGTCTTTCTACTCCTAGGCATTTACACAAGAGAAATGAAAGTACACATTCACATAAAGACTTGTACACCAGTGTTCACAGCAGCTTTATTTGAAGTAGCTTAAAATGGGAAACAACTCAAATGGATAACATAATTTTCTATCAACAAGTGAATGGAGGAATAAATTGTGGTATGTTCATACAATGGAATGGTACTCAACAATTAAAAGGAATGGATTACTGGGTTTCCCTGGTGGCGCAGTGGTTGAGAATCTGCCTGCCGATGCAGGGGACACGGGTTCGAGCCCTGGTCTGGGAAGATCCCACATGCCACGGAGCGACTAGGCCCGTGAGCCACAACTACTGAGCCTGCGCGTCTGGAGCCTGTGCTCCGCAACGAGAGAGGCCGCGACAGTGAGAGGCCCGCGCACAGCGATGAAGAGTGGCCCCCGCTCGCCGCAACTGGAGAAAGCCCTCGCACAGAAACGAAGACCCAACGCAGCCATAAATAAATAAATAAATAAAATTAAAAGGAATGGATTACTGCTATATGCAACAGCAAGCATGGAGGAAAGAGCCCTGATGGCTGCCAGGCCATGGTTGTCCCTTCCCGTTTGCCTCACTGAAGCATCTGTTCCTCCTCCATCTGTTCAACATTCCAGGTCCATCTACAGTGCAGCCAAGTCCTGCCTGCCGCAGCCTCCAATCCTAGCAGTGTGCCCCTCTGAAACAGGACAGCCTCATTGCTGACTCCATTTGCTCTGGGCCAGGTTCACTCTAGAGTGCCCCACACTGGGCATCCCAGGCTGTGGCTCTGAGCATCCTAGCCCTTCTGTCTTCTAAGGCCCCCTACATGAAAGGTAGGTTTCCATTTCAGATGTCAGGTATTCACCTTCCTGAGAAAGGAATGGGACAGATGCGTCCCCACGCACGTCGATGAGCAGAGGCTCTTTCCGGGGCCACTGTTCTAAAATCAAACAGAGTTTAAGTCTTCAGTAATGGACACTGCTAGTCAATTTCTTGGTGGGATACCCTGCTCTACTCTATACTAACATTGGTATCTGACTACAACTTACAGTTTCCAGCCTCAGAATGAGGCTTCGGCAATGCATGAAAATCTTTTCACATGTCCCTGATCAGCTAGATCTTTCATACATTCATCCAAAATGCATTTCCTGGGCATCTGGTAAGTGACAGGCACCATGCAGCCCTGGGATACACAAAGATGATTAAGACATAGCTCCTGCCCTCAAACAGCTCACTCTTAGTAAAGGCAACATAAACAATACTTGTAAATACAGCATGAAAGGTGCTATACTAAAGATTTAATAGAGCGTTCCAAGGTACTACAAAGGAAGAGGTGTTTAGCTTTACCTGGGATAGTCAGAGAGATGAGTTTTGTACTAAGCCTTGAAATATCCGTAGATGCTTGTCCAGGGAAAGGGCATTTCAGGTGATGGGAACAGTATGATCAAAGACATGGGGGTATGCAACTGCATGCAGAATCTGGGGAAATGCAAGTGTTTCAGCATGGTTGGCACAATAGTGTGTGTACCAAGGAAAAGACCAGGAAAGATGGGTGGAGGAGGCAATAATGAGGTTATGGAGGACCTTAGGCCGGGCAGAGAAGCTTGGATTTTATCCTGTAGAATAAGAAGCCACTAAAAGCTTTTAATCTAAACAGTGACAGAATCAGATTTATTTTTTTAAATTATCTATCTATTGACAATGTGAAAGACCATTCAAGGAGGTTGAGAATGGTAGGAGAAGAAATATCAATTAGGAGGCTTTTGTAAACAGGGGCTGGGATAGTTAGGAAGTAGAGGAGGGAAGAAATATGGATTATGTTTAGGAAATAGAATCAAGTGACTGGGGATGTAAAGTGACTAAGAGAAGGGAGGAATTAAGAATGACCACCAGTGTATAAGCTTGGGGAATTAAGTACATGGAGGGTACATGAATGGGTGGCTGGATCGATGTATAGCAGATGTATAGCACTGGCATTAGAAAATACAGGAGGAAAAGGAGGTTGAAAAATTTGTGAACATTTGGGTATAGTGATCCAATATGCAGTTGACTACATGGTCTGGAAAGAGACCTGGTCTTGAAGATCTAGACTTAGAAGGTTTCAGTGGAAAGTTGTTATGGGTAAGCTCATAGAAGGAAAGGTCCAGTAGCTTTGTGACCATGTTGGTTGCTTTCATAGCATCCATGTCCCCCTCTTCCTTTCTAAAGAACCTAATTCTGTTCCAGTATCCATTCCTCCCCTAATTCTGTTCCGGTATCCATTCCTCAAGAGCCCAGATGACTTGGAGAAAGCTAACTCCATCTCCAGCTCTAGGAGTGGATCCTGATTAGTTTAAGCCCATCACAATGTAACCATCCTCTTGACAGTAATTGGTTCAAGAGTCAAGGATTAAGCCAATCAACACGTGACATTATCCTGGTAAGTGTTATTAGTCCACAGGTTGGTCCAATCAGACTGAACTGGGGGAAGGATTTTTATTCTAGGAGTGGCAGAGAGGATTTCTTTCTCTTGCTGGACCTAAACATAGAAACATGTGCCCCAGTTGGTGTTGGCCATCATCTTGTCAGCATGAAGGAAGCCAGTCTAAGGACAAAGCCTTCCCATGGAGGCAGGCAGAGCAGAGAAGCTGAGCGTACACCATCTATGGACTTGTAGCTATGAGAGAGAATACATTTATTATTGTTCAAGGCATGTTGAGTTAGGTTTTCTGTTATTTGTTATGAGAAGCACCCTGGTTCAAGCAGAAGGGAATGCAAGGTAGATCAGTAAATAGTATTTTTTATGGCAGAAGGAACCAGAAATGTTCACTAAATTTATTGCTTACTACAGTGAGAGAGAGACATGTTAGTCAGACATTATCTCTATGGGCAGAGAAGACTGTAAATCTTCTAGCTACAGGATTTGGGGAAGCTGGAGTTCAGGAACTGGTGGATTTTCAGAGGTATAACTAGATAGATATCATCCATAGAAGACAATTACTCTTACGATACTGCTGTTGATTGGTTGAAGATTGTCTGACTTTGAGAAATGAGGGGCTGACACTGGACGGTGTTCACTAAGGTGAGTTGTTCATTGATTCAACAGATTTAAAATAGGTTCTGATGGATACAGAATAATCAAATCAGTTTTTCTTTGAGCTTGTGGGAATTTTTTTAATTCCCAGGAAGAAGTATTCCTCTTCCTGTCCAAGAGCAATCTCTGTATCTGTTCTCAAATCCTTCTCTTTCCAGATCCTGCTCCATCAGTCATTCTCTTCCTCTTGGGTTTTCTACAGTTCCTCTTTTATTGCAAGGAACAGAAACCCCCTTGAGTTACTTCTAGTGCTGAAACCTGTATCTAAGGACAGGTTGATGTTTATTATACCAGAGTCCTTCAAAAATCCTCACCGTTTTGCCTACCTAACCCTGCCTTCTCTTTCCTATCTTCACAGCAGCGGGTGGGCATATTGGCATGAACGAGTAGAGCCAAGAATGCATTTTTAGAGTTTCAGTAGATCTGAGTGGATTCAGGTGAGATAATGGGAAGACAATACAGTACAGCCCTCGGGAAGCAAGTTTTATTCCTTTTGCTTTTCATTTGGTTCCTGTTTCTGCTTCTCTCAGCGCACCTGCTCCAGTCTCCTGCTTCTCTTTGCAGACTAGCTCCATCTTACACCTTTTAGAAAATAAGCACCCAGGCATCTGATGTACATTACTAGAGGAAAACACAATTACAAAAAACTTCTTAATTAAAAGGGAGAAAATACAATGTATCCTCCAGCATATCAGCACCATATATTGGTCAAATCCTCAGAGTTATTTTACATCCCTCAGCTCAGCACACCAGCGTTGTAGGGCAAGCATTCCATTGATACTGTAGGGGTACCCACGGGTGGGTGACAGTGTGTTTGAGGACATGAGTGAATTCCCAGCACCAGTTTGCTGACTCACATCCTTAGATGTGGAGGGAGTTCCTTAGTCAAAACATTTGATTACATCATTTTTGCTTATTGGGAAGTTTTCCTTTCACCGCTGATCTTTAGATCATCCCTGAGATAGTCACTGATAAAAATTTCCCCCCATGGAACAGAGCTCCTAAAATATTTCTTTTCTGCCATTATCCTTTGTACTTGGGATTAAGAATCTCTGGAGAGGTTGAGATGCCTTGCCATGTTGATCTGAGTCAAACACAGGACCCAACAGTTCAGGCTTGGTGTTTTTCTGGCAATTCAGTTCTTAGAGAACTTTAGTGGGTTGCCTCTCCTTTTTGCTTCTAAGGGTGCCATGTTGTTGTTCCTATTGTTTTACTGTTGTGATAGCCTTCTTTTTCCTCCTTTTTTTTACTTTTGGTATTTTTTTCTTTTGACATAATTACAGATTTAGAGAAAGCTACAAGAATAGTACAAAGAATTTCTGTATCCCCTTTACTCAGATTCCCCGAATGTTAACATTTTTTTCACATTTGCTTTTTCTTATAAGTTTTTTTTTGTTTTTGTTTTTTAAATTTATTTATTTATTTATGGCTGCGTTGAGTCTTCATTGCTACACGTGGGCTTTCTCTAGTTGCGGCGAGTGGGGGCTACTCTTTGTTTCGGTGCTTGGGCTTCTCATTGCGGTGGCTTCTCTTGTTGTGGAGCACAGGCTCTAAGCGCGCGGGCTCCAGACGCGCAGGCTCAGTAGTTGTGGCACACGGGCTTAGTTGCTCTGCGGCATGTGGGATCTTCCCAGACCAGGGCTCAAACCCGTGTCCCCTGCATTGACAGGCAGATTCTTAACCACTGTGCCACCAGGGAAGTCTGTATGGGTTTTATTTGAACTCCAAGCTGTCACTGCCTTGGAGTTGGTAGATAGCCTAATACTACCTAAATGAGCACCAGGAAATGCACAGTCATTGGGATTCATATGTCAATTTTTTTTTGGCCATGCACTAAACAGGAAGAAAAAATGACCTCAGCCTAACCTCTCTTACTTTAGAGAGACTTTTTTCAATTAGCAATATAAGGAAGTGCTATTGAATGTAGTTTAGAAAATCAGACTTGGCTAGACCCTTAGAGAAATTTTGTTGGGGAAATTCAGAGAGAACTTTAAAATAAATGAACTCGGATTTCCCTGGTGGTGCAGTGGTTAAGAATCTGCCTGCCAATGCAGGAGACACGGGTTCGAGCCGTGGTCCAGGAAGATCCCACATGCTGCAGAGCAACTAAGCCCGTGTGCCACAACTACTGAGCCTGCGCTCTAGAGCCCGTGAGCCACAACTACTGAGCCCATGTGCCATAACTATGGAAGCCCGCGTGCCTAGATCCCGTGCTCTGCAACAAGAGAAGCCACCGCAATGAGAAGTCCGCACACTGCAACTAAGAATAGCCCCTGCTCACCGCAACTAGAGAAAGCCAGCACGCAGCATCGAAGACCCAATGCAGCCAAATAAGTAAATAAATAAAATAAATAAAATAAATGAACTAAGCATTTGACTTAAGAAACCAGAAACAAAATAATACCAAAAGGAGAAGATAATTAATAAAAAAACTTTAATATACTATTGATGAATTGATGAACATACTGATGATTAAAACTAAATCATGGGTTCTTCAAAAAGGTGAACAAATAGACAAGACCCTGGCAAGGCTAAGGAAAATAAGAGAAAAGAAAAAAGAGAGAAGAGAAAGAAACAGCCATACAAATGAGATTAAAAGAATAAGAGACCTTTAGTCAAATTTCATGCAAAACATTTTAAACTCTAAGTAAAATGGATTTTTTTTTTATTATTATTATTATTTTTTATTTTTGGCTGTGTTGGGTCTTCGTTTCTGTGCGAGGGCTTTCTCTAGTTGTGGCAAACGGGGGTCACTCTTCATGGCAGTGCGCAGGCCTTTCACTGTCGCGGCCTCTCTTGTTGCGGGGCACAGGCTCCAGACACGCAGGCTCAGTAGTTGTGGCTCACGGGACTAGTTGCTCCACGGCATGTGGGATCTTCCCAGACCAGGGCTCGAACCGATGTCCCCTGCATTGGCAGGCAGATTCTCAACCACTGCGCCACCAGGGAAGCCCCTGGATGATTTTTAAATGACTAAAATTAACTCAAGAAAAGTAAGAATTCTGAACAGATGAATAACCACATAAGAAATTTGAAAGATTTTCAAATATCTATCATTAAAAAGCTTCCAGATCCAGATGATTTTATAAGCAAGTTCAGTTCCACCTTCAAAAAAAAAAAAATCTAAGTTATTCAAAGTATTTTAGAGCATAGGGAAAAAAAATGAAAGGGCTGCCAACTAGTTTTTCAAAGCTGGAATAAATCTACAACTTGATTTTTTAAAGTACCAAGACGTCACCTATGAACACAGATGCAAAACTCAAAAACAGAATAGCTGTTACGGGTTCGGGACACACTACCACAAAATTTGGCAACTTGGCACACTGAATATTTTCAGCTGAAGGACTCTGAGAAACAACAGGTGTAGGAAGGGCTTTCTGAACTTCCCCTGAAGCAGGTCATCAGACCCTCATGTGAGAGGTGCCCTCCCTATACCCAGAGGAAAGGAGCATCCTTATTTCCAAAATGGAAGGACACTAAGAAGAATCTGAACAAACACGCTTTTCTCAGTTTCCCCCAAATTACCATTGTTAGCTCACATCCCTTTCTGTCCTTTCATATTTTTTCCATGACTTTCCACTCTAAATTAAACCTAGTATAAAAACTCTCAGGATGGACTTCCTGGTGGCACAGTGGTTAACAATCCGCCTGCCAATGCAGGGCACACGGATTCAATCCCTGGTCCGGGAAGATCCCACATGCCGCGGAGCAACTAAGCCCGTGCGCCACAACTACTGAGCCTGCCCTCTAGAACCCACAAGCCACAACTACTGAAGCCCGCACACTTAGAGCCCGTGCTCTGCAGCAAGAGAAGCCACGGCAATGAGAAGCCCGCGCACCACAACAAAGAGTAGCCCCCGCTCGCCACAACTAGAGAAAGCCCACTCACAGCAATGAAGACCCAACGCAGCCAAAAATAACTAAATTAAAAAAAAAACAAAAACAACTCTCAGGTTTAACCATTTCTTTGGATCTTCGTCTCCTTATGAAGCCTCCAGTGTTACATAAAACTTATACTGTGTTAAATAAATTTGTATTCTCTTCTCTTGTTAATCTGTGTTTTATTACAAAGACTCAGCCAAGAACCAAAAAGGGTAGGAGGAAAAAGCTACTCTTCCTCCCCTACATAAGCAAATCAAATTCAGCAGGTCAAGAAGGGTTTATTCCAAAATGGAGGGAGTTCAATCTTAGGAAATGTAGCATCAGAGCTGTTTACAATATGCATTAAAGAAAAAACTAACCTACCAAAAACAGATTTGCTAAATCTTAACACTCATTCTTTTTTTTTTTTTTTGGCTGCGTTGCTGCACGCGGGCTTTCTCTAGTTGTGGCGAGCAGGGGCTACTGTTCATTGTGGTGCGTGGGCTCACTGCGGTGGCTTCTCTTGTTGCGGAGCACGGGCTCTAGGCATGCGGGCTTCAGTAGTTGTGGCATGTGGGATCTTCCCGGACCAGGGATCGAACCCGTGTCCCCTGCATTGGCAGGCAGATTCTTTATCCACTGTGCCACCAGGGAAGTCCTTAACACTCATTCTTGATGAAAGTGCTTAATAAAATTGAAATAGAAGAAAATTTCCTAAACATTTACAAATAATATTTATCAGAAGGAAACATTATATTCAAAAGTGAAAGTGCATTTCTTCAAAGAAGATATACAGAAGGCCAGCAAGTATATGAAAAGATCATTTGTCCTTAAGGAAATGCAAATGAAAACCGCAATGACATATCATTTTGCACTCATTGGGATGGTGATATATATAAAAACAAACCAACAAAAACAGAAAATAATAAGTGTTGGAGAGGATGTGGAGGAATAGGAATGCTTATACATTTCTGGTGGGAATGCAAAATGTTGTAGCCCTTTGTTTTGGTGACTCCACAAAAGTTAAATCTAGAATTACGATATGACCCAGCAACTCTACTCCTAGATATAAAATCTAAAGAGTTAAAAACAGATACTTAAATATTTGTTAATGAACGTTCACAGCAGCACCATTCACAATAGCCAAGAGGTGGAAACCCCAAATGCTCATCAACAGATGAGTAAGTAAATTGGGGTATATACATCTGATAGAATATTATTCAGCCACAAAGAGGAATGAAGTACTGATACATGCTACAATTAGGATGAACCTTGAAAACATGCTAAGTGATAGAAGACAGACACAAAACACCTATATTGTATGATTACATGAAATATCCAAAATAGGTAAATACATAGAGATAGAAAGCCAACTGATGGTTACCAGAGGATGGGAGACAGGGAAGAATGAGAAGTGATTGCTTATTGAGTATGGGGTATTCTTCTGGGGTGATGAAAAAAGTTTTGAAACTAGACAGAGGTGGTGGTTGTGCAACATTGTGAATGCACTAAATGCCACTCAGTTGTACACTTTAAAATGGTTAATTGTACTTTAAAATGTATATCTCAGAAATAACTAAATTTCCTTGTCAATTGCATTATTATGAACTTTCATCAAATCTTTAACCATGGTCATTTTTAAGTCTTTTGTCATTTACATACAGTTCTGGGTGTACTCTGATGCTTTTGCAAAAATGTTCCTATAAAAGGGTTTCATCTTCAAGGAATTCATGGAAAAGACTCTGACAAGTACAGGTTTCTGGTAACTGACTATACTGCTAAACTGAATGAATAAATATTTTCAGAACTCTAATGGAAAACTGATGAATTCATAAAAGTGCTAACAAAAGATCAAGATGAAAAAAAATTAATTACATGGGACTGAGTGAACTGATGAGGATGATTATAATTTTTGTGACTTTCTGTTTGAATTAATAAAAAAAATCCCACAAGGACTCAGAGGCAAAAAATATACAAATCAATTTTCACTGCAAAGTAAAGGAGCTGTTACAGTGGAGGATTACTGGACTGAATGTCAATATTAAGACATAGAAAAAATATATATATATATGTGTCATCTTGGGCATGTTACTTAACTTCTTGTCTCATATGTAAAATGGGATAGTAGTAGTATTGTTGGGAAATTATGTGAGATAGTATATGTAATGTAGAACACTTAGAATGGTATATGGTTCAACCAAAGACTATATATGTGTTTGCTTTCTTCATGGTATTTTATTGTGTATATGCAATATCATTAATTTAGCTAGTTTCCCATTGATCAATGTATAGCATTTTCAATTCCTCTGCTATTCCAATGTTGTTGTCAATATCCTTACATATCCATTACCATTGGCAAAAACAACAAAAAAAAGATAGTCTCCTTATTTTTCTCCTAAAAGATTAGCTTCTCATATTTAGATTTTCATTATTCTTATGGTTGATTTTTGTATTTGGTTTGTATTAGAAATCTATGACTATTCCCACTGCCACCCTTAAGTAAAATAAATCACCCTTAAATTAAAAAAAATAAAAATAAAATGGTTAATTGTATGTTATGTGAATTTCACCTCAATTAAAAAAACATACACAAACAACACTATACTGCATATTGTTTATGTATCTGTACAATGTTGTAACAATATAGAAACACGGACAGGGAGAACAAACAACAAATTCATGATACTGCTGGCTCTGGTACGGGTGATGGGGAGGACAACAGGACTAGAGAAAATAATTAGGGGACCTAAACAGTATTTGTTAAAGTAATCAACAGTATGCCTCTTAACAAAAATAAAGACAATCTGCAGTGAAAAGGAAGTGAAATTAATGTCAGAAACAAGAACGTTCAATCACCACTAGTTTTCACTATTTACTTTAGTAATAATAAAAAAGAGAATCTCCCAAAATAAGTGGTACAAACATTAGAAATTAAGTAAAGATTAATTTTATTGATACATTCTTTGTAAATTGTATCTTATACCTAGAAAATAATTTGAAACACATACCTTTAGTATTCTAAGAACTTTTATTATTAACTCACATAGCCCTCACAACAACTCTGTGAGATAAGCACTATTATTATTAGATCTCCCTTTTATTTATTTTCTTTTTTGGCTGCACCACGCGGCTTGCAGGATCTTAGTTCCTCAACCAGGGATTGCCCAGGGTCCTCAGCAGAGAAAGTGAGGAGTCCTAACCACTGGACCGCCAAGGAATTCCCTCATTATCTCCCTTTTAAAGGTAAGGGAGGGACTTCCCTCGTGGCACAGTGGTTAAGAATCTGCCTGCCAATGCAGGGGACACAGATTTGATCCCTGGTCCGGGAAGATACCACATGCAGCGGAGCAACTAAGCCCGTGCGCCACAACTACTGAAGCCTGCATGCCTAGAGCCCGTGCTCCGCAACAAGAGAACCACCGCAATGAGAAGCCCGCGCAGCACAATGAAGAGTAGCCCCTGCTAGCCACAACTAGACAAAGACCGCAGGCAGCAACAAAGACCCAACGCAGCCAAAAATAAATAAAATTTTAAAAATAAATAAATAAAATAAAGGTAAGGAAGCTGAGGCTCAGAAGTGAAGTAGGTCACAGCTAATTCAGTGGCGATTTTGGGAAATATACATAGGTGGCATGTGCTCTTGTCCATTATACTATTTTATCAATCCAAGAGATTTGGCTACAAAATTATTAGAACTATTCAGAGTTTAGCAAGGTAGCTGGATAATACAAAAATCAATAATTTCTTTTATATCAACAATAAATTGTTTAAAATGACAATTCAAACGTCTTTTAAAATAGCAGTCAAAAATTTTAAATACCTATGAATATATTCAAAAAGAAAGGAACCAAAATCCAGAAGAAGAACACTGTAAGACTTACTGAAGGGCATAACAGAAGACTCCAAAAAATGGAAAATCATACGACATTCCTGGGTGGGAAGAATCTTGTGAACTTGTCAATACTTCCCAAGTTTAAAAATAAAGAAAATGCATAAACAACAAGGATTTACTGTATAGCACAGGGAACTACATTCAATATCTTGTATTAACCTATAACGCTTCATCAAAATTAAAAAATGTTTATGCTTCAAAGGACACCATCAAGAAAGTGAAAAGGGGGACTTCCCTGGAGGTCCAGTGGTTAATACTCCATGCTGCCAATACAGGGGGTGCGGGTTCGATCTCTGGTCAGGGAACTAAGATCCCACGTGCTGTGTGGCCAAAAAAAAAAATAAAAAAAAAATAAAGTGGAAAAACAACCCATGGGATTGAATGGGAGAAAATGTTTGCAAGTCATATATCTGAAGGGACTTGGATTCATAATAAATACTGAACTCTTACAATTTAACAGTAAAAAGATAAATAACCCAATTTTAAAATGGGCAAAGGATTTGAGTAGGCATTTCTCCAAAGGAGATACAGAAATGGCGAGTATCTATACACAGATGAGTAGATAAACAAATTGTGGTATATCCATACAATAGAATATTATTCGACCATAAAAAGGAATGAAGTACTGATACTTGCTACAACATGGATGAACCTTGAGAACATTATGTTAAGTGAAAGAAGCCAGACACAAAAGGTCACATATTCTGTGATTCCATTTACATGAACTGTCCAGAATAGGCAAATCCACAGAAACAGAAAGTAGATTAGTGGTTCCTGGTGGCCGGCGGGAGGGGAAAATGGGAAGTGACTGCTAATGGGAGCAGAGTTGCTTTTGGGGTGATGAAAATGACCTGGAATTAGATCATGGTGATACTTGCACAACTTTGTAAATACACTAAAAACCAATGAATTGTACCTGTAAGATACCCTTTTAAAAAGAGTAAATTTTTACGGTATGTGAATTATAGCTCAATTTTTTTAAAAAAGGAAAAAAAATAAACACAATGTAATTTTTGTCATAATCCCAACAACACTGTATTTTGGGGAGACAACACAAAGGGAAAACGTTTTTTAATCTGAAATTCATTTGTAAAAATACACCTGTCAGAATAAGCAAAGAAATGTAGGTGTATCCACTTGCCCTAACAGATATTAAAGTAGGTGTAAAATTATTGTTATAAAAGCATTACAGCAAAGGAAAAAGTAGATTCATGCAATAGAAAAGAATGCAGAAATATTATATATATAATTTCATATACAATAAAGGTGGCGTTTGTATGGAAGGGACATTTATATATAAAATGTTGAAGGGAAAACACTATAAACTTGGCTTTTAAATGAACTTGTATTCTGTTAATCCTATCAGAATGTACTTATTTGAAAAATAGCATTGTATTTTATTTATTCAGTCTGGAGACTCCTTGCTGCTCCAAGATACCCTACATGTTGGAAATCTCTGGCTTTCAGAATCAACTCAGATTGCATCCAAGGGCTTTCCGGAGCCCGCCCCACTCTCGGACAGTTCAACCGTTAAGTAGGCAGAAACCCGGAAAACGGTGTTTCATAACCTACGCTGGATCATTTCTCCAGCCCTCAGCCGCACGTTTAACTTCCGTTTCTTTCAAATACCTGCGTATAAGCTCCAAGTTGAGCGCTATGTCTTCGCATAGAATTGAAAAAAAAAAAAAAGAGAGAAATTCTTCGAAAGACCTTTGGGACGAATCGTTTCCTTTTTCCTAAACAGGTAACTGAAACGTGAAGTTCGAAAAACTCGTGGGAAAGCGTTCTCCCAGGCAAAAGGCTGGGACTCCACACGAACGTGACTGAAAATTAAACAGGAAAACCTGTTTAATTCTCTGACTCATGCGTATTGTCTTCTAGGCTACCAACTTGCCCATAACAAAGATGGATTCTCCTTGCCCCAATTCCTCCTTAATACGAGATTTAGCAGCCATCTTTTTCAAGGGCAAGGCGCAAGCAGGAAGGTCACACCCTGTCTCACAGAACGCCAGACGCCTTGAAATCAACGAGAGTCCAATCGGAATAGACGTTTACACCGGAACCGCTTTGCCTCACGACCGGAAGAGGTTCTGCGTAAGGGCGTTGGGGCGGAAGTGACGGGAAGCTGGTAGCGGGGTAGTTGGCGGGTGGTTGATCAGAGCCGGTCGCCATGTCCGCGGGGAGCGCGACACATCCTGGAGCCGGCGGGTAAAGCTCCGCGGGAGAGGGCATCGCAGCGAGCATGGGGCGTAGGAGAGGCGGAGGGATCATGGGAAGCAGCGTATGGGTGGAGGGGCGCTTAGTTGGGAAGTGTACATATTGGAGGGCCGGACTCTTGAGGAGGGTGGTGAGCAGGCCCGGGGCCCCTTAAGAAGGCCAGCGGGGATCAGAGAGAGGAGGAAAGCAGGGACTTCGGGATGGACTAGACAAGGGGAAGGCGAAAACGAGGGCGTATAGGACAGAGTGGAATCTTTTGATAGGGACGACGGAATGGAAAGGAAGGAGACCTTGGGAAAAGATTGAAAGAAGTATTTGGGAAAATGTTGCAATAGTTGTCTATTTAAGGAGAGATGGTAATTTCGGCTCTGATAGGAGATTCGAAGTTGCAAAGGGAACATGATAGAGGGAAAATGGGATGCTAAGGCGTAGTAAGGGGAGAAAAATATAAATGAAAGCTTTGGTAGATCCCAGTATTTTCCTTTTACTTCCGTAGGCGCCGCAGCAAATGGGACCAACCAGCTCCAGCCCCCCTTCTCTTTCTGCCACCAGCGACCCCAGGTGGGGAGGTTACCAGCGGTGGGGGAAGCCCTGGGGGCTCCACGGCTGCTCCTTCTGGAGCCTTGGATGCTGCTGCTGCTGTGGCTGCCAAGATCAATGCCATGCTTATGGCCAAAGGAAAGCTGAAACCAACTCAGAATGCTGCTGAGAAGGTATTTGAAGTTGAGGGGATTCTGCTAATTGCAATTTTAATGGGGGTTATTTTGTAATCTTGTAATCTCCCAATAATTTGCGTTTATGGAAGGAGAAAACAGCGATACAGTAATTTAAAGATTACTTAGTTTTGGAACATATTTGATGATATCTTGTCATTTGTTTTTAGGAGACAATTTTGATTGGGCTGATTACATTTATGGACCAAAAAGCTTGTTTTGTCTATGTTCACGTAGTTCAGCTTAAGTTCTATATAGTCATCTAAAGCAATGATGTAATATGTTTTTTGATAACATGCACATTTTCCCTGAAGTCAAAAGAGAAATTCAGGTAAATCATGTGAGCTTTAAAATGTCGTGTCTAATTAGAAGCTGTAGATTCAGATTTCTAATGACTGACTAACTGAAGTGCAGTTAAACATAAACTAAAATGAGTAACTTATATATGGGTTATTTTGCTCTTTTCGTACAAATTGAGGAAATTATTTGCTCATTTTATAAAATCCCTGTTATAATTAGAATCTTACAACTAGAATGGATCTGAACTTTGAAGCCTTTTAATTTACCTTGCCATAGAATGCAAGAAGCTTCCTACAGGATAAATAGTACAGTTCCGTTTGTATTGCTAGAATGCATGCTTTGCACTTAAAAAATCCTTACAACAATTTTATGGAATGGATTATCGTCACCACTTTATAGATAAGGAAAATTAGGTTCATGAATAGAAAGTAACTGTCCTAGATCTGTAAGTGGTAGGCACAGATGTCTGACTTCAGAGTCACCTTGGACAGTTGGGTGTTTAGCTTTTGTTTGAAAGCCTCTGGAGTTGGAGAATTCAGTGTGTTCCAAGACAGACCATTCCACTGTAGTTATACTTTGAAAAAAATTCTTTTGGCTTAAATTAAAATTGCCTTTCATGGTACCTGGGAAGAGATGAGTTCTGTGTTTGAAAGTGCAATTCATGTGAAGTGATGGATATGTTAATTAGTATGTTTGTGGTGATTATTTCTCATTGTATACATATATCAAGACATAAACTTGTGCACTTTAAATGTATACTATTTTTGTCAGTTGTACCTCAGTAAAGCTGGGGGGAAAAAAAGAAAGAAAATGCAATTCGTCAGCCGTCCAGTTTATCAGTAGATAACATCAACATCGTTTATCAGTAGGCACCTGTCTGGATGCTTTAATGTTCAAGTTCTGTGGATTTGGTGAAAACTTTTAGTGAATTGGAAGTTTGTTATTCATTGTATTTTTATGGTTTGAAAAGATTGTGTGAGTCAGTTGTCTCTTTCTAAGGTCTAGAAGGAAATACTAAAAGCACACTGACAGGATGGATACTTGAATGTTAAAATTCTTAATACAGATGTTAATCATTTAGACTCATTTTTTCTCTAAATAGTAATCTCTAAAATGGTAATTGAACTCAGCAGGAGGCAGCATGATGCATAAATATTGGATTTACAATCAGGATTCCTCGGTTTGAAACCCAGAATCCCCAGTTACTGGTTGTAAATTTTAAGATTTAGTTCCTTGGTCACGTTAGCCACATTTCAGGTGCTCGATAGACATGTGGGTAGTGGCACCCATATCAGACTGGCAAGTAGAAAACAGAAAGTTCTGTTGGACAACACTGATATGTACCTTTAAAGGTGGCCATAAGGATTCAGTGAGATAAGATGTGTAAATGCATTCTGAAAGGGGCTAAACAAATGAAAAGAGATATTGTTGAGTTTGTTTAGTTTGCCTCCACATTTAAAAAATGTACCTAATGAGCAAATAAATAATCTGTATTTTACCTTCCTTGTGCTGTCCAGGGTAACTAAAGGTTGGGGAAGGCCATCTTGAGGTTAAAATTTTTTCAGGTAACACTCAGATCCAGCTATCTGGAGTTGCCTATAGTTTATTTTATTATTATTTTTTTGGCTGTGCTGCACAGCTTGTGGGATCTTAGTTCCCCAACCAGGGATTGAACCCAGGCCCTTATCAGTGAGAGCACGGAGTCCTAATCTCTGGACCACCAGGGGATTCCCTGTAGTTTCTTTTTCTTTTCTTTTTTTTTTTTTTAATTGAAGTATAGTTGATTTACAATGTTGTGCTAATTTCTGCTGTACAGCATTTTTTTTTCCATTTTATTTATTTTTTTTATTGAAGTATAGTTGATTTACAATGTTGTGGATTTGTCTGTAGTTTAAATTGAGAGAAAACAGATCAGGTTTTAGGATCTTACTTGGCTTTTCATTCATTCTCTTTTGTTCTTCCTTAATAGAGAGTAAAGGGATGTGAATTTTTTTTAGATACAATTTGAGGTCACTGTAAGGATGGAATTAGTTAAATTTGTTGTGTTGTGACTGTACCATTGGCACAAAGGCCACTTCCCATTACACAAATGAGATGTATGAGTTGTTGGGACTCTGTTGTGCATGGACTCTACCCTGCCCTATATTTTACTACACGTGTAGCTGTCTGAGCAGCAAAGCATCATAACTTGGCCCTTTAATTTTCCTTTTGGAGATTGCAGCTTCTGTTCCATAATGTTTCTGTAATTATATGGTCATAAAAATACACACACGGCCAAAGTTACAGAGAAATCTGATGATGGCCTTCAAGTAAATTGACTGTATTTGATGTCATTTTAGTGAGGTTTTGTTTGCTTTTTATTTCATTTATGAAGAATGACCAAGGAGTATTTCCAGGTGTGTTTGCAGGCAGGCAAAGGGAACAGTAAGGAGGTGATGGCACTTGGGAAAGGGTAGTTTCAAATTGGACAACAAAGAGATATTTATTTCATCATATAAACTTTTTAATCTAATTTCTCTTTTTGTAGCTTCAAGCCCCTGGCAAAGGCCTAAGTAGTAATAAAAGCAAGGATGACCTGGTGGTGGCTGAAGTGGAGA
The DNA here is from genome assembly GCF_028023285.1 of Balaenoptera ricei. Lineage (NCBI taxonomy): Eukaryota > Metazoa > Chordata > Mammalia > Artiodactyla > Balaenopteridae > Balaenoptera > Balaenoptera ricei. The sequence goes on along the minus strand of NC_082639.1, from coordinate 113,597,063 downwards.
TCAATGATGTGCCTCTCACGTGTAGGAACTTGCTGACCCGAGGACAGACTCAAGATGAGGTGTGGAGATGTCGGGCCTCTTTGGGGAAGGTGGTGGGTGGATGTAGTTTCAGAAAAACAAGGCCTTTAAACACAAACAGGAGTCAGATTTTTATTAGTGGATTTGGGTCATTGTCTGCAAAGTCAGGATTGGGTTTAACTGTGGAAGAACTTCTTAGTGAAGGTAAGGAAACAGATATGGGTGAATTCCTTGAGTTAGTTTGAGTACGAAACAATGGAATCAAAGTTTCAGATAATAGGAGAGAACTCATTCCTGCCTATTGGTGGAGTGAATTAATGGGGAAAATCTATCCTGCTACCTGTCATTGAACTCAGTTGCCACATCATCTTTTTAATAGAATGTTTCCTTTTTAGATCAGCCGACTTAGTGGGGCTGCAGTGTCAACTCGAGGGAGGTTCATGACAACTGAGGAGAAGGCCAAAGTAGGACCAGGGTGTGTATGCATATCCTGTACTTTGGGGCAAGGTTGGACATAGGACTCACATTAGCTTCATATTTTTCATTTGTAGGGAATATGTGTATATGTTTGGTTAGTAGCTATACACACACACATGCTTTATAGCAAAATTTGGAACGTCTCAAACAGATGTAAGTGTTAGCAGCTATTTTCTTTCCTCTTGCTGTTTGGTTTTTTACTTCACAGTTAATGCTTTTATTGGAGGAAATAAGTTACACTAAAGTGTAAAAGAAGATAATAATTGTTAACGTTTAATGTATACGTTTCTAAACTTTTTTCCTATGGAAATATTTCCCCCAACAAATGGGTTCCTACTTTGTCATAATCTCCCTTTTAGAAAAATCCTTTTATCAAATTCCTTATTGCCTCTATGATGATTATAGGTTGTAGGTTATCCATGTAAAGGTTTCATCTCAGTTTAGTTTCGTTACTTCCATTATTCAGTTTTTGAGGGCAGGTATTCAGGCAGTGCAACATTTTTCACATTGTTAAACTAAATATAATTAGGAGGCAAAATTTGCTCCCCACCCCAAACCAAGACTATACTTTAACTGTGTATATGGAGGGTTGCTGTTTTGAACTTTTTTAATCTTTAAACACGGTTGTATTTTACCTACTGCTTTTTATTAACTGTATGGTTAGTGATCACTTTCTTCATTATTATAATCACAATCTGAATCTAAGCCACTTTATGTTTAGAATCTAAAGAGTCTTCTCAGTTGGGTGTGGGCCTTTATTTTAATTTTATTTATTTATTTTATAAATTGATTGATTGATTGTTTGATTGGCTGTGTTGGGTCTTTGTTGCTGAGCATGGGCTTTCTCTAGTTGCGGTGAGCGGGGGCTATTCTTCGTTGTGGTGCGCGGGCTTCTCATTGCGGTGGCTTCTCTTGTTGCGGAGCACGGGCTCTAGGCGCATGGGCTTCAGTAGTTGTGGCACGTGGGCTCAGTAGTTGTGGCTCACGGGCTCTAGAGCGCAGGCTCAGTAGGTGTGGTGCGCGGGCTTAGTTGCTCCGTGGCATGTGGGATCTTCCTGGACCAGGGCTCGAACCTGTGTCCCCTGCATTGGCAGGCAGATTCTTAACCACTGTGCCACCAGGGAAGTCCTGGGTGCGAACTTTTAAAGAAATGTATCTATATGCTACCATCACTCTTGTCTCATTAGTTTGGATAGCCAAGAGCACATTTGTCTGTAACTTATTAGACAGCCAGCAAAAAAAAATTCTCTTCTCAAACATTGGGTTATCCAGTTGACTGGAGACTAATGTTCATGAGCCCATAAGAGCATATTTGATCCCTGTGTGGGCCCGTTAACTTTAAGCAACCAACAAAGTTTATTCATTCCCCAGCTGTAAAACCATGTTCTTAGAAATTAACTAGCAACAGCCATTTTCATGTATATAGTCTCTTTTACTTATTTGGAAACTTTGTGAAACAAATTAGATTTGGTGACCCATTTGGCTCCTTTGTTTGTGACCAGTTTGGGATCATCATTTTATATTTCTCTTTATAGGGATCGTCCATTATATCTTCATGTTCAGGGCCAGACACGGGAATTAGTGGACAGTAAGTAATGTTTTTGGCTCACCTACTGTTTTTTGTGAAGGGCAAAGTATTATACGTAGTAAGTTGGCAAACTATTTGTTCCTGATGGCTGTTCTAACTCTTCTTTATGAACTAGTTGTGAATGTGCTTGGGGAATCTATAAAACGGATTAAAACATGAGTAATTGAGCATTGGCCTGTGTTTACCATTGGGTACTAGTCAGTTCGTTCATTTCTTTAGTATAGTATCTTACTATCTGTGTTTTTCCCTAGGAGCTGTGAACCGAATCAAAGAAATTATTACCAATGGGGTGGTCAAAGCTGCAACAGGGACAAGTCCAACTTTTAATGGTGCGACAGTCACTGTCTATCACCAGCCAGCGCCCATTGCACAGCTGTCTCCAGCTGTTAGCCAGAAGCCTCCCTTCCAGTCAGGGGTATGTTTTGTGGAGAGATCATTAACAGTGTTATCATTTCTGTAAAAATGATATATGCCAAATACTACAGAAAGTATGAAGAAAAACCTGAAATTCCAATCTGAAAGTTACCGGCATTGATATCCTATTAATGGACCATTTAGGTTTCTGAGGGGTAGTGAACATCTGAACACACATCTCTTTATACTGACACATTCTAGAAAAGGGATTGATAGATCAAAGAGTACACATGTTGTACATTTTGAAGTTAGTGGTTTGATTTAAATTTGTAAACTTGATGGCAACTGGAGGACTAAGAAGGCTGAGTCTGATGAAGCAAGACTCTGCTGATACAATCCTCCTAGAAAAAAGGGTTGGAGAGAGCAGCCCTTATTGGAGAACATCACAGGGCTGACTGTACTACCCAACATTTTACTCCAGTTTTACAGTAGACTGTCTTTGCTGTTTCTTGTTAACTTACATCAGTTGGGGTAAATAGGTATGCTTACTCAGTATTGAATCTTGGGTTTTCACCTCTTAAATAGATTTCACTGAACACAGTAAGGTGTTAATGTAGTACGTATATACATGGAATATGTAGTTTGCATTTAAATTAAGCTACTTGATAGGGTTTTTTAGGCTTATGGTAGAAAATTATAGGGGGTTGTTTATTCTAGAAGTGATTGAAAGTATCTGGAGGATTAAAGTATTTTGCATAATCATTTTCAAGATTAGGTTTTAATTATGTATTCTCTGTTTAATTTGAGGTATTCTGTTCTTCTACAGATGCATTATGTTCAAGATAAATTATTCGTGGGTCTAGAACATGCTGTGCCCACTTTTAATGTCAAGGAGAAAGTGGAAGGTCCAGGCTGCTCCTATTTGCAGCACATTCAGATTGAAACGGGTGCCAAAGTCTTCCTGCGAGGGAAAGGTTCAGGCTGCATTGAGCCAGCATCTGGCCGAGAAGCTTTTGAACCTATGTACATTTACATCAGGTATGGATGGATGGGTCTGAAGATATTTGGATACTTGTCAGCTGATTAGTACAGGCAGGAATGATTGAAAAGGAGCAAGAGAAAATGGGCTTAATAAGTAGTAACATAAGGAACTTAAGTAAATATAGCAGTAATCACTTTGTAATTAGTTAATAAAAACTGAATTAAGAGGTGGAATGGGTTTTTTTAGTATTCAAATCCTTGGGTTTTATAAGGGTCTGTGATCATAAAATGAGCTGTGATAAGCCTAAAATAACTTTCATTTAAACCTGTGAGAGTATTAATACATCTTATAGTAATTTTAATGACCTTCAAATATCTTTTCTTTATATCAAGAAGTACCATTACTCAGAGAAGGAGACCAATAACATTTGGGTAACGATATTAGTTATATCTTGAAGAGATTAAATGACTTTATTTTTGTGTTCCTATTTCGTGATTTTCAGAAACTTAGATTTGTGCTATATTGAATATATTACATTTATAAAACAGCATACAAAGTGGAAGCAGAATTCTGTATCTTTTCTTTTTCTCCCCTTCAAATTTCTTGGTTCTTATGTCTTTGCAGTCATCCCAAACCAGAAGGCCTGGCTGCTGCCAAGAAGCTCTGTGAGAATCTCTTGCAAACAGTGAGTTATATTTATCTGTCTGAAACTCATTTAGGAGATCTACTGCCATTTTGGACTGTGTGTCTTAGCTATTTTTCTACCTGTATTAGTTTCCTAGGCCTGCCATATCAAATTACCACAAACTGGGTGACTTAAAACAACAGACATTTATTCTCTCATAGTTCAGGAAGCCAGAAGTCCAAAATCAAGGTGTGGGCAGGGTTGGTTCCTTCTGAAGCCTCTGAGGGAGAATCCATCCCATTCTTCTCTGCTAGCTTCTTACGATTACCTACAGTCCTTGGCATTCTTTGCCTTGTGTCAGCATAACTCTGCCTCCATCTTCACCTGGCCTTCTTCCCTGTATCTATCTCTTCTTATAAGGATAACCGTCATTGGTTTTAGGGCCCACCCTAATCCAGTGTGACTACATCTTAATGATCTCCATCTGCAAAACCTTGTTTCCAAATGAGGTCATATTCCAAGGTTCTGGGCAGACAAGAATTTGGTGGTGGGTGGGAACAACACTATTCAAACCACTACATTATTCTGGCAACTAATATTCTCTATAAGGAAGTCAAACTCCCCTAGCCAGGGTCACAGTTGGCTTGCATTTCTTCTTCAGGAGCTATTTCAGTATGAAATTTCTAGTATATAGTGTCATAAAATCTCGTGGTCAGTTGTTTAAATACTACTATTAATCCCGGTCAAGTTGTTTATGATGCACATTCCAAATTTAATAGTAGCTTTAGCTAAAGTAAGGGTGGAGCTATAATAATTTAAAACCAGTTAGCAATGCCTTTGGGATAATTGGTTTAATTACCCATTCTTTTTATTCTATAATCAAATAACCAGAAGTTAAACCATAGGGCTGTTTTTATAGCACCTAAAGGAAATCAGGTTTGGTTGCTGAATATGTTCAACCTTGTGTTATTTGGTTAAGGTATTTGGTATTAAGCTTTTTGGGAAGAAGCTATTGTTTTCTTTGCTTTTGTGAGTTAACCTGAGTTACCAACCCTTGTACCATATAACTTCCTTGACCATTCCCCTTCTTTTTCTTTGTTGCCACTTGAATTGGACTTAGATGCTTATAATAAAGAACTGGACAGGGGAAGTACTAAACCTTCATTAAACCATGAGCTCCTTGAGGGCAAATTACCCAGTAAATAAAAGAATGAATGACTTCTCTACAGTTATACAGACAAGTTAGAAATTTCCTAACTGCTTAATTTCTGTGGCTCTCTGAATGATTTTGTACCCCAGAATTGGGTCAGTTTGTGGGAGGGGGGGAGTTAGGATGCTCCTGATGTCCATGCCCCTGGTTCCCAAAACCTGGCTTAATAATTTATAGGTGTGCCTTATTAAAATTTAGATTAAACAAGTCTAAATTTGATTGAAACATCAGTGGAAATGTTTTAATTCCTAATTGCTTTGATCTTAGAATTATATATCCTTATACATACTCAGTGAATTGGGACTGTTCCATATTGATTTGTTTTCCCTTCACTTTCAGGTTCATGCTGAATACTCTAGATTTGTGAATCAGATTAATACTGCTGTACCTTTACCAGGTGTGTATGTCTTGAAGTGTTTAACTAAAAAATATTTTGCTAGTGATATTGATGTATAAAATATGATACTTGAGGCTAGATTAACTGTGCCAGGGCACTAATAATGTTCCCTTTAACTTAGGGTAATTTGGAAAGCCATTTGTGCCTCAGTAGTTTTCTTCCCTAGAGATTAAGTTTAATATTCAGCGAAAATGTCTCATTCTGCTGCAGCTGATTAAACACTTTTTTTCTTCCCCCTCAGGCTATACACAACCCTCTGCTATAAGTAGTGTCCCTCCTCAGCCACCATATTATCCATCCAATGGCTATCAGTCTGGTTACCCTGTTGTTCCCCCTCCTCAGCAGCCAGTTCAACCTCCCTACGGAGTACCAAGCATAGTGCCACCAGCTGTTTCTTTGGCACCTGGAGTCTTGCCAGCATTACCTACTGGAGTTCCACCTGTGCCAACACAATACCCGATAACACAAGTGCAGCCTCCAGCTAGCACTGGACAGGTAGGATGCCGGGATATGATACATGAGACCATTGAATTAGGAAAAATTGGGGCAGGGAAGGGGTGGAAAGCTGGTGGTATTATTTAGAAGTAATATGGAATGTGACGTATTTTTTTTACCTATTGTCTTCTTCCTGTGTTCCTACCACCAAACTACCTGAATACTTTGGAGTAGTGTGTACATGTGTGTGTATTCATCCTAAAGTTTGCAGTCAGTTTCATAACTCTTGCCACCAAATACAACTTTAGAGCAAGAGATGCCAGGCTTTCTCTGAAGGGCTGGATGGTAAATATTTTAGGCTTTGTGGGCCATACAGTCTCTGTCATAACTACTGCACTCTTGTTGCTGTAGCGCAAAAGCTGCCGCAGACAATACCAAATGAATGAGCATGGCTGGGTTCCAATAAAACTTGATTTACAAAAATAGGTAGGCCAGAACCATAGTTTGCCTGTCCCTGGCCTTGCAGTGTTAGGAAAGTTCTCATGGAGAAAGGCTGGCGTACTGCACTCATCTAAATGATTGGAACTGATTTACTAATCTTAGAAGAAATATACCATATACAGTGTTCCTAGGCCAAGAGATAATGTACTTTCCAAACTCAAGGATTATAAATGCTGGTATATATTTCTTAAGCTAGGTAAGAAACTACAATTTTAGGAAAAGAGTCAGTAGCCAGCTCATCTAGATTATGTACAGTCCTTCTTAGAGGCAGGGGAGAGACTAATGGAAGCATGGTAATGGATTTATGGCGGGTCCTCTGTGGGCCTCTCATAGTGTACCCATGCCAGAGTAAACTGCAGCCTCGAACCATTGCCCAGCCTCCTTACCAGTGGGCTGTGAGCACTGAAGGGGGTTGTATAGTGTGAAACCAAAAATGGGCTTATGAACTCACTTCTGTTTGTGGTCCCCTAGTCATAATTATTTTATGACTTTTATATTTAGGCAGAGCTATAGTTCTGCAGCTTTGAGCCACATCCTTTTATAATTAGGAAGCAGTATGGCAAAGTGGGTAAGAGTTGGGGTTTAGAGATAGACTGGCAGGGTCCGTGATGCTTCCCCATTTTTGAGCTATGTGATCTTGGGATAGAACTTAGTCTATCCAGGCTTTGGTTTTCCTTATATGCAAAATGGACATAATGATCATATCTCAAAGAGTCGCAAGGATTAAGTAAGCAGTCAATAAATATTGGCTGTTATTAATGAGAGTTTTCCTTTTAGAAGTGCTTGTTTTCTCTAATATATCTGTCTTTTCCTTTTGGGAACAACCTCTTAAAACATTAGACTTGCTCTTGACATAACAACTTACCCTTGGAAGTGATAGATGAAGTTGCCTTTGCCACAAGCATTAGCATTTATGATCCACAAAGAGCTAATCACATTGATTAAAGGGCTTTAAATAAGAGAATGTTCTTGAGAACTTCTGAACTAAGTAAGTGGCTGGAGTATCTATTGTTTGTTAATGATCATGTTTGCTCCTAATGGCCAAAATGTGCATCAAGTTTTTCCTGAGAGTTCAAAGCACTATCGAGTTTGTCAATTTCATGTTTTCCTACCATGAAGGTAGGAAGACTAGGTGATACTGTTACCGCATTATACATGAAGGAAACTTAGGACCAGAAGATGAAGGATTCATATGAAACATACTGATCATTAAAGTATATTTTAATCATCCTTTAGTTATTTGTTAGTTGGACATTCTCACACTTTTTTCCTCCTTGGTTTGTTTTGGTCCCAGAGTCCGATGAGTGGGCCTTTTATTCCTGCTGCTCCTGTCAAAACTGCCTTGCCTGCCGGCCCCCCGCCCCCGCCCCAGCCCCAGCCCCCACTCCCAAGTCAACCTCAGGCACAGAAGAGGCGATTCACAGAGGAGCTACCAGATGAACGAGAATCTGGACTTCTTGGATACCAGGTTAAATAAAATATCCTGTCTTACTTTCCTCATCTTATCTTACTGTATTCTCCCTTTAAAGAAAGATAAATTCACATCTGTATCAACTGTTCTACCAGTACTAGGATTTCTGCTTTCTGGAATCCATTTAGATTAGGTATTTATCCTTGGGGATTAATTTAAAGCAAGAGTGATTCCCTTTGGGTGGGTTTTGTCTTTTGGGGTCAGTGTGATAAGAGAGTATAAAGCTCTCTGCCTAGAGAGAAGTCTCCTATGACTAGCATCTGGAAGTTCTGTAGAATTCTGCACTTCCTCTTTATACAGCAGACTCTTGAAAGCCTCTGATAGCTTGTAATGAAATGTGTAGGGAAGAACTGTTATTCTACCAATATATGGTTTGTATTTAAAACCTTGGCTTTCAACTTAGTGTTCTCTTTTTCCCTCCTAAAAAAGAGGATGATGTCTTTCTCCAATTCCTACACCCCTAAAAAAAGGATAGCCAGAAATGCAGTGATTCTGTGCATGTATGTAATTATAAACTCAGTAATTCACTAATGAGTCTTTTTAAGATTATTAAAATACATAATTTCGGTGCAATTTTGTTTTATCAGGAGAAGCACCTTTTTGCCAGAATCCTTGAAGCATTCTTTGAAACAAACTTTGGAGCGTTTTTGTAGTTTATAACTAGATTTGTACAAGCCAGTTAAGTCATGGATAGTTGAAAACATACAGACATAGCATAGTGAATCACAACATCCCTAACCAAGTCCTACAGAGAAAAATAACAGTCTCTACTCAAACTATAGTTACACTCCAAATCCCAAAGAGCTATGTAATGCAGCTTACTGCAATTTGTCAGAAAGATGAGGCACTTGACAGTTACATTAAGGAGCTAAAGTCAATACAGCAGTTGTAGATTTGCTAATGCCACTGTATTTTTCTGCTCATAGCATGGACCCATTCATATGACTAATTTAGGTACAGGCTTCTCCGGTCAGAATGAGATTGAAGGTGCAGGATCGAAGCCGGCAAGTTCCTCAGGCAAAGAGCGAGAGAGGGACAGGTAAGTTGGTTGTAACATAATTATATATGAATACATTCAGATGTCATTTTTTTGTACTATTAATGTGAATAATGATTGTTGCTACGAGCTTCCATGTTCTGAAATTGAAATGAAATCATTTGGATCAAACAAGCTCCTGTTTGTTGTAATTGATGCAGTAATGGAAAATATGATATCCCTTACACAGTCTTAGAAGCAGTTATACTCAGCCTGGAATAATTCAGTACTTGATTATTCACCTATCTTCCTTTACTTTTATTGTCTGAGTCTTAGCCATTTTTCTAAGGATAGACAGTAAAAGAAGTGTTACACCATTTTTGCTACTTAGAATCATAGAATATCACTGATGCAGGTGCTTGAATGGGAGTCCAGCCTGCCATCCAATGCTTGAATTCTCCTTTCCTATATTATGTTAGCCTTCATAAGATGGAGCTGACTTATCACAACAGTTCATTCTGTCATATTCATTCATTCTGTTATATCTTTTTTTTTTCATTTCTTAAGTGACAATATCATACTTTAATTCTTGGTGCATCATTTTATAAACTGCCTAGAAATATGTAATGTGACTGGCAAATTCCATTAATGGATAGACCATGTTTTACATGTAATTGAAAGTATATAAAGGCATATCCATACAAATCAAACAGTTAAGACAGTTACTTTCAAGTCATGACAAAGATAATTTGCATTGGAAAGATCTCTTTTCTTTTTTCTTCTTTATTTTGTTTTTTGTTTTTTTTTTGAAGTGTAGTTGATTTACTATGTTGTGTTAACTTCAGGTGTACAGCAAAGTGATTCAGTTGTGTATACATACATACCTATTTTTTTTCAGATTCTTTTCCCTTATAGGTCATTACATAATATTAAATATAGTTCCCTGTTGTATCTATTTCATTCATATATTTCATTCATTCTATTATATCCTTATAATCTTACCTTTTTTTTTTGGCCGCACTGCTCGGCTTGCGGGATCTTAGTTCCCTGACCAGGGATGGAACCCCGGCCCCTGGCAGTGGAAGTGTGGAGTCCTAACCACTGGACTGCCAGGGAATTTCCTAATCTTACAACTTGATAACAGCTTGAAGAGTAGGGGAGTCAGGTGGAAAGGGTTGAAGTTAATAGTTAAACTGAACTTGAAAGATTATCTGCAGACTATATTGTTATTCTACCTCTTATCTACTGGAGATGTTGAAATTGTTTGAATTTGTCTGAAAAATCATTTAACTTTTTCTTTTAACAGGCAGTTGATGCCTCCACCAGCCTTTCCAGTGACTGGAATAAAAACAGAGTCTGATGAAAGGAATGGGTCTGGGACTTTAACAGGGAGTCATGGTGAGTAAGGTGTAGCTGGGGGAACAAGGGAATGGCTACGACTGGTCTTAAACTATTGGTTTTCTAAACTGATGTTCATTCAGGTGTGACTCATTCAGATGTTTAATCCACCCTCTGTAATCTATTGGCTAATGAGAATACTTTTTTTTTTTATTTATAAGGACAGCATATAGTTACACAGCCTTTTATTTTCAACCGACGTGTGTCTAGAAAAGAGTCAGTCGACTTATATTTTATACATAGCATCAGTGACATTAAAACCCTAGGAAAAAGTAATGATTGGTAGGTCATTTCAAAATTTTGTTGCCTTTGTTGTTTTGAATACCTGGAGATAATCTGATCAGACTTAAAGATATTTCTTTGTGTTGGGAGCTGAGCTACATCTCCCCTTATAGCTCTATTTATTGGTTGGGAATGGTCAGCCAGTGGCTGTTTTTAAAAATGTTGCTTCTTAGTATCCCAGAACTCTAAATCCTGGAGAGGTCCATAAATGGGATTATTTTTGTTCTTTGCCTGTAGTCATAATAAAAATGAACAGAAGAAAATACATTTTTTTTCTTTTCTTAACTTCTTTTCTTTTAACTCTTTAAAAGGTGAAATATCAGCCTCCAGAGACTCACTTGCTAACTTTCCTTTTTTTTTTCTTTTTTCTTTTTTTTTTTTTTTTTTTGTGTGTGTGTGTGTGTTTCTTTTTTCTTTCTCTGTTTTCTTACATGGTTCTGGTGGATTCACATTTGCTGATGCTGGTGCTGTTTTTCGTGTGATCTTCAACGTTTTTGGGTGACCATTGACCCTGTGACCTCAAAATGGTGTCCAATTAACCACTTACAATTAACATCTTTTTTTTAATTAACGAATTTATGGTATTATCTTTTTTTTTTTTTTTTTTCTTGGGGGGGAATGGGGTTGGGGTTGTTTTTCTCTCTTCTAGATTATCCAGTCAAGAAGATGAAAACTACAGAGAAGGGATTTGGCTTGGTGGCTTATGCTGCAGATTCATCTGACGAAGAGGAGGAACATGGAGGTCATAAAAATGCAAGTAGTTTTCCACAGGGCTGGAGTTTGGGATATCAGTACCCTTCATCACAACCACGAGCTAAACAACAGATGCCATTCTGGATGGCTCCATAGGCAACAGTGGAGCAGAGTTTTGAGCCTCGGTGACTCTTTAGCAATAATGCATGCATTTGATTTAACAAGACTCTGGGACCTGTACTGGGAACCATCTTGGACCTTTGCAGAAGTCAGAGATGAGTGTCCCCTTTCTTAAAGGGGTTCCATTCTTTTTAAAACATCCTTATTTCTGCCGTGGCATAGCATCTGTTAAAATTTACTTAGAATCACAAATTTGTCTCAGAAGCTTTTTAACAGTTGGTGAATTGTGCTTGTTCAACAGGGTCATTCCAGTATACCCTTTACCTGGTCCAGCCTTTTCCAAATGAATAGCCCCTATTCTGACGTAAAGCAAGTTTTATTTGTATTTTACTACTGTTTGGTCAATTTTGATAATAACTGGTTACATACAAAGCCTTACTATTTATTAGTGGGGAAATGGTTTTAAGACCATCCATCCTTTCAGTACTTAAATCTAAGAACCTCCTCATCCCTGTTTCATTTTTGGATTCTTTGTTTTGGAAAATGTGGTTTTACTAATTTAAAACTGTTGGATATAGCTGGATCCCGGGATAGTGAAGGTTTTTTTTTCCATTGGGATGATCCAAAGCTGGCACCTTCAGGCACTCTTGTCTCAGATAGCCGTTGCTGTTTTTATTGCCCGTCTAAGCTCCTTGTCTTCAGCTGGGTCAGAGAAAACTACTTGATCAAAAGCTGGTCAGAGCTCATCACAGAAATGAAACCCAGTGGTCTGTCTCTCTCAGAACTGGTTGCCGCTAAAATAGAGAGATTTGACTGCTTGCAATAGAATGGTGGACTTAGTGACTGAAATTGCAACTTGTCCTTTTTCTTGGCATTACAGGTTTTGCCAAAAGAACTTTTTTGTATCAAATATTGATGTGTGAAAGTGAAGGAGCTAGTCTGCTGAACCAGGAGTAGTTTGAGATACCGAACTGTCATTTTTGCACATTTGAATACTTTGCAGGCTGGCTTTGTATAAACGTATCCTCTGGTTTCCTATATGTTGTAAATATTTAGACCATAATTTCATTATAAATAAATGTATAAATATTCTGCTTGTGGTTTCTCTGTTCTTTCTTCTACAACCCATCCATATGCTAAAATTCATAAACTTTTTTACTCATAGCATAATGATATAACCCCATCAGAAAAATACATACGTGGACCCAAAAGTTTGCACATAGTTCCAAGAGTTTTATGACTTTCCAAAGTAAACCCTTGAAAGTCGAAATGAAAATGCAAAGGATTTTTGTGATGGATGTTTTCCACTCTGATATTCTAGCCCCCCTTTATTGAACATGGTTTGTAAAGGGACTGAGTGAAGGAAATATTTGTAAAGGAAATACAAATTATTCTTGGAGAAACATGCTTAAAAAGGAAGAAGGGTGAGCAGAAGTTGCAACAGAAAAATTTCCCTGTGTGAAGTTCCTTCTAGTATTTATGTGTGCTACCTAGAGGTGAATATAGTTGATAGTGCCTTCATTTATTGCTGTATTTAATTTAAGGACCCCTGAAAACTCTTGAATTATCATTTCCTGCCGGGGGATAGTATCAATACATTTGTTAAAACCAAAAAACCCTAATTTTTAAATATCTTTCGTTTACATTTGTTTAAAATATGTTCAGAAATCTGATTAGTCTAACTAGAACGTTCGTTATCTTTGAGACCTGATTCTGTTTTTAAGAGCCCAAGTCATTGTCCTTGTCCCTTTGGGGATATTTGCTTTTTCTGCTGTTAAGCCTTAAACTTGATCTGGGTCCTGTTTTTTGGGAGGATTTGGTGGGTTCCTGTTTCCTGTTTCCACATTCATTTGGTCAAATTTTTTTTTTTTACTCTTCAACAGTACTGGGTAAGTTGTTATTCTAGAGGCCCCTTGTGTGTCGCTTATCACATACTTATTTGACTTTTGTGTTAATAATTGTTTTAACGCCTTTATTTGTGGGCATGTCCTGAGTATGGTACTCTCCCAAGGCCCTTAGTGGTGAGTCGCGGAACAGGCTTTGAGGACCTGCAGGGGAGATGGCCCTCCCCGGGGGGGGCGGGGCCAGTTGCGGGCGTCACGGGGCAGCTCCGCCCCTCCCGCCGAGACGCGGGCGCTGGTGGCGCCATCTTTCCCGGCTACGGGAGGGGTCACAGGTCAGTGCCGATCTTCGCTGCGAGTGAGGAGGGCGAGGTGAGTGATCAAACCCGGCCGACGCCTTCAAGTCCCGACGGGTACGAGCAGCAGGAGTGGGTTAATTCGTGAAACGGAAGGGTGGGGGGCCTGATGGCGGCCGGAGATGCAGCTGGGGGAGGGGAGCTGTCGAGGGGAATGGGGAGGGGGCGGAACCTCCGGGTACCGCTGGTGTGAGAGGACCCCTGCGGCCTAAGGGGCGGTGTTCCTTTGGTCCCCAAACCTCATCTTTCTCACTGGGCTCCTTCATGCTGTGCCAGTGCCCCAGTTTGAAAAGAAATTCAAAATTTCTTTGTCTCTTTATTCTTTCTGGAAAGTAATAATTCGGAAAACCTGTGATGTTTCATAGGCGTGAGCTGTTCCGGAGGGAAGGTGAGGATGTAGGGTTTCTTAGGGCCGCCAGAAAGGGAGCAGGAGTAGTAGGTCAGAGTATGGGAAGGTAGGGCACTGGCTCTAGGACTGTCGTCACGGTGTCTTCATCCTGGTTGAAATGTTTTCTTCTTTTCTTGCCAGGTGCCTTTTCCTCGGGGCAGCCCAGGATTCTCCAAGAGGACAATGGATTCTGGAACTCGCCCAGTTGGTAGCTGTAGCAGCCCTGCAGGGCTGTCACGGGAATACAAACTAGTGATGCTGGGTGCTGGCGGTGTAGGGAAAAGCGGTAGGTGATGTTTTTCTTCCATTTTAAAAGAAGTTAGAATGAAAAATTCTTATAACAAATGCCCTCCACCCAAACCAACTGGGAGACTGGCTATTATGCAATATTGATACTTAACAGTTCTTTCTGTGGGTGACCTTTGCGTGGATTTTAACTTTCCTTTCTTGTTTTAAAGCCATGACCATGCAGTTCATCAGCCACCGGTTTCCAGAAGATCATGATCCCACCATTGGTAAGTCAGATTATCACTTCGGTTTTCCAAATAAACCTCATAAAAGTGTCTTGATGTCAATTTTTTCAAACAATTTTAAACCATTTATATTTTGAGCCTTTTTTGGTGTCTAATTCAGATTTATTTAATAAGAATATCATAGCAGTTGGTAAGCAAATGGATTTTTTTTTTCCTAGCTTAACTGTATATGTATATCAGCCATCTTAGTCTGTCTTTTATTGAGCATTAGTGGGACACTTTCTTTGTTATATTTTTATGGTTGGTATATTGCATTGCCAGGTTAAGGGAAAAATTTAAAGGCCACTTAACGAAGCCTTTTGCTATTATTTTTTCTAAGGGTCTGACTTGAGACTGACTCTGTAACTATGAGTCAGCTGGTTTGAACTTCCACAGAAGGAAGCAGAAAAACAAGTAGAGCCAGCCTGCTGAACTCTTAACAACCCAGACGTGCAGAGCCTGGACTTGTTCCACTAGAAGCCTTTCATTTACTTCCTTATACCTCAAGTTCATTACATAGCAAGGTCTTTCTTCATGTCTTTTCTAATCCTTAATGCTCTATTGTTAGTAAAACAGTGTTAGAGAGTAAAAAGTAATTTTGTTTTGCCTTTTTTTTTAAAACTGCTGTTCTATGTAAACACTAAGAATGTTATGATCATTCCTGAACCATAAGGAGGCAGGTTTGATTTTTAGGAGTTATATCCCAGGATAAAAGAAAAATGGTGATGGGGATAGAGGAGGGCACAGAATACCTGCCATATTACTTGTATTTTCAGGATGTGACACTTTGTCATGATCCTGGGTCTCTAGGAAGGATTTCCATTGGGTCAGTCCTCTGCTGCTCTTTTTTCCACAGAGCCAATGAGTGTTCTGTGCTAACCCATCTTTGGATGTGGTCATTTTATATAGTAGATGCTTCTGTGGCTTGGGGAAAATAGAAACAGTTCTTATTTTTTCATGTACTATATTAAGTTTAGAACATTGTTCAGGAATTCACACTATGGTGGGAATTCTAGGAAAAAAATTAATTTAGGGCCTAGGATAATTTACTTAGAACTACAGAAATATCTTTTCCTGGGACTTCTCTGGTGGTCCAGTGGTTAAGACGCTGTGCTTCCACTGCAGGGGGCACACGGGTTCAATCTCTGGTCAGGGAACTAAGATCCCACATGCCATGCAACGCGGCCAAAAAAAAAAAAGAAATATCTTTTCCTTTCTTCAAAGTAAAACCCGGGAATTCCCTGGTGATCCAGTGGTTAGGACTCAGTGCTCTCACTGCCAGGGGCCTGGGTTCAGTCCCTGGTCAGGGAACTAAGATCCCACAAGCCGCATGGCGTGGCCAAAATAAAAAAAATTTTTTTTAATAAAATTTAAAAAAATAATAAAGTAAAACCCATATCCTTGTCCCCTGAAAAGTTACTTTTATAATCAGTTGATTTTTTTTTCCCCCAGTCAGCTGCTCTTCTGACAATATTATCTGATTTCAACAACAAATACTTTCATCTCTTGAGTTCCTGTTATGTGCCAAGCACTGTGTTAGGCCCTGGGGGTACAGTAATGAGCAAAAAGATATGGGGTCTGCTGTCATTGAGTTTACAGTTTAGTGCAATTTTGTTTCAGACTTTGGCTGCTAACTTTAAGAAGAAAAACTTTATATTGTAACCAGTACACATATAAGTATATGTTTGCACATATGTATATGTAATTAAAATATCATGAAACTATATGTACCTCACTAAGTGTGGTGCACTCTTGTATTTCCTCTTTCATTTTAGATTTCTGCTTGTTTATTTTAATGCTGGTCCCAACCCATTAAATTCATCCACAATTCGCAAATACTAACGGATCATGCGTGACTTGTAGTTTGAGAATCATTGATTTAGTAGGCTCTTCATTTTTGAGGAAGAGTCAGAAGCAGAGGTTCAAGAAAAAATGTTTGAAGGCAATACATAAGGATGTAAGCAGCAATTGTTTGAATGATGGAAATACTGAGTGAGGTTTTTCTCTTCTTTTTTACTTTGCTGTATTTTCCAAGGTTACCATAAGAATACATAAAGAAATGTGCTCTCATAAAGGAGAAATTATGACAATATGGATTCTTTAGAAAATAGTAAACTCTGGTTTTTGCTTTCTCTATAATATTAAAAATGAGGAAAACTATAGCATATGGTTAAGTACATAAAGCTTTTGAGTCAAGCAGCCCTTGGATTCAATTCTGGCTATATCATTAATGAACTTTGTAACATGGGGAATACATTTAATTTTTTTTTTTTTTTTTTTTTAAAGAAATTCACGTTCTTTTATTTATTTATTTATGACTGTGTTGAGTCTTCGTTTCTGTGCGAGGGCTTTCTCTAGTTGCGGCAAGTGGGGACCACTCTTCATCGCGGTGCGCGGGCCTCTCACCATCGAGGCCTCTCTTGTTGCGGAGCACAGGCTCCAGATGCGCAGGCTCAGTAATTGTGGCTCACGGGCCCAGTTGCTCCGTGGCATGTGGGATCTTCCCAGACCAGGGCTCGAACCCGTGTCCCCTGCATTGGCAGGCAGATTCTCAACCACTGCGCCACCAGGGAAGCCCCATTTAATGTTTTAGAGTTTAATTTTCTTTACCTGTAAAATGGAGGTAATAATACCTACCTCACTGAATTATTGTCACTGTTGAATGAACTAACATATATAAATCACTTAGTATAATGCCTGGCGTCTAATAACTATTTAGTAAATGGTAAAGTTACTTTTCTGGCCTAACATTTTTCAAAAAGACAATCTCTCAACTCTTTTAGAATTGTAGGTGAAGTCTAATAAGCTTTAGCTATGAATAAACTTATGTCATGGTTTATGTGGGAAAAAAGAAATCAGTTGAAGACCCAATTTACATATCTCAATGGAATTAGGAGCTTCCTGAGAACATTTGGGCACTTAAATGTGTAATCTACTTCTCCATAAGATGAATTGCAAAATAAGGTTACATATTCCTGCATTTATGGGTTTATAGTACCACCTTTCTTCCCTTCTGTAGAAGATGCTTATAAAATCCGGATCCGTATTGATGATGAGCCTGCCAATCTGGACATTTTGGATACGGCTGGACAGGTATTAAATCCCAAAATGCAATGAGTAAAGGCCTTTTTGTGCTAGTAAAGGGGAGGGGAAGACTTATGCAGAGAAGATCATTAGTTCATCTCTTTTAATTTTTCATGCACTCTGACTCAGGATAGCAGGTAACCAACATCTCTCTTTAATCTGAAATAAATAGCTAAAGTGTATATAGTTCCAGGTTGCATCAATACACTAATAATCCTTGTTTCCCTCTAGGCAGAGTTTACAGCCATGCGGGATCAGTATATGAGGGCAGGAGAAGGGTTTATCATCTGTTATTCTATCACCGATCGTCGAAGTTTTCATGAAGTTCGGGAGTTTAAACAGCTTATTTATCGAGTTCGACGTACTGATGATACCCCTGTGGTTCTTGTGGGAAATAAGTCTGACCTAAAGCAGCTAAGACAGGTGAGGATAGACTAGAAAATGCTATGTGTAGTCTTGTGGGATTAGTCATTTGTGTTTCTCTGTTTATAAATTTCTTTGCCTTAAAAAGAAAATTTTAAATTAGCTTCTCCCTAGCCTAGAAAACTTCCCTATATCTACTAATGTGCTCCTATTTTGAGTAAAATCTGGATTTTAGGAATCAGTTTACAGGACAAAATCCACAGGATAATAATCAGATGACAAATAGAATACACATTAAGTGAAGGATCATGGGATTTTCATTTTCTAAAACCTCAGAAGTAAATCTCTTTATGTTGCAAAAAGAGAAACTTAGGCTTCAAGGTATACTTCCTGATGGTGAGGATTATGAGCCATGGAAAGGGAGAATAAGAGAAATTGTAGAGGATTTTAGAATAAATGATACCCTTCAAGTTAGCAACAATATTTAAAATTTTGCTGTTTGGTATAGAGTTGAAGGAGTGGTGAAAGGGGCACATTTATCACTACCAGTGAAAGCAACGAATGGTACAAACTTTTTAGAAGTAGTTTGACAGTAGGTAAATTCATAATGCTTCTCAGTTAATTCCTGTTTCGAATAATCTATTCAGGGATTTATATATGAAATGTTCATTGCCAGGCTATTTATGGTAGCAAAAAATGAGAATAAGTCTAAATGTCCAAAAGTAGGAGAAATTATGGAATATCCATAATTGGATATATTGATTTCAGGTTCCTTATGGTTTTCTGTATTGTAGTTTAAATATACCTCTCTTTGCCTTGTGATTTACATTCTTGAAGTGAAAAGTATGAAGAAAATTAAGATTGTATATTTGATATCTATAACTATTCCCTGTTCCAAAAGTTATCTTTAAAATAGACTAGAAATAGAATCACATAATTTGAAAGCAGAAGGAATTAGAAGTCATGTAATCCAGCCTCCCAACATTACAAATATCACTCTGCTCTGCTTGGACCTTTCCAGAGTTGAGGCGCTCTCTTCCTGTTAAGGTAACCCCTTCACTTTTTGGGGAAGTTGTGAATCTTTTCCGCTGTTAACCACTATAAATTTTCTCATGTTTACATTTTTAAAGGTCACCAAGGAAGAAGGATTGGCTTTGGCCCGAGAATTCAGCTGCCCCTTTTTTGAGACATCTGCTGCATACCGCTACTACATTGACGATGTATTCCATGCCCTTGTACGGGAGATACGTAGGAAAGAAAAGGAGGCAGTACTGGCCATGGAGAAAAAATCTAAACCCAAAAACAGTGTATGGAAGAGGCTAAAATCACCGTTCCGGAAGAAGAAAGATTCAGTAACTTGAAGGGAAGATGTGAAATGTTTATCTGTGAACTGCAGTGCTTAATCAGAGCAGTCCAGTAACCTGCATTAGTGAGCATGGTGCTTGTAATTTCTCCTGTTATGACCGTTATTTTAAAAATAACTGATGAAGGGAACATGCCCACTAGGAGTTTTCAATGACGTGGTATTTAAAATATTGTTTCTTAGCTAATTCTGGTTCTATTAACCCAGTGGAGCACTGTCTACTTTTAAATTGTCACATTAGAATTTGATTTACCAATGTTTTGGGTTCTGTTGCTGATATTAATTAATGTAAATTTTTTATACCCGGGGGAATACGCATACCATACGTGTTTGACTAAGCTCACAAAAGGAATTTTTTGCCATGCACTATTCTGCATTCTCTTTCAACTGCAATTTCCTGGGACTGTCCCAGGGAAGGACTTCAGTCTTTTCTCTTCATGCTGTGCTTCCTGGAGACAGAACAAAAATCATCGGGAAATCAGTTCTAAAGAGATCGGTGCTAAAGTTCAGCAAATAGCTGTGGAACTGACTCCTGTTGCAGATTATGGAGTGATGAGATTGGGGAAATCAGGCTGTATGTTTTTGCAGGAGCTTGGCTAGAAAAAGTTAGGATCAGAACAGTGCTCCTCAGAGGAGCCTGTCTTTCCTAAGAAGTACACATTTGACCCAAATGCACTGGGATGGATGAGAGCAAACAGAAACATATAAAATGTAATGAAGCTTTCTCCTACAGGGTTATTTTACTCTTCCTTTCAGGGTTTTGCCCTTTACCTTCAAAGGTAAACATTTTGGGAACCATTACTGGGTTACTAAACTGTTGTTTAATCTAAATCCTTGGTTGGGACAGCCATTGCCTTGTACAGGTTTATTTTTTCCCCAGAGATGCACACACCAATACATTTACATTAATTGCTTCCTAGTGCTTTCCCTTAGCTTCCCTGTGCTCTCTAGAAGAGCTAGGCCTGGCAGAATGTTTTTTAGGCCCTTCGTCAGACTGACTGCATTTTCTATACAGAAGAGACATCAGGAGTTAGTAAAATTGTATTTGTGCCTCCTTGACATAGACAATCACTAGACCCAGTGTTCTAAGAAAGCCTGTGGCATTTCTGTGTAATGAGCCAGTCTTGAAGCTTTAAAATTCCCATATGTTGAGTTTCTCTTTGAAGATTTCTTTACAAGGACCTTGCTAAGTTCACCTCAGGGTTTTGCCTGAGCCTTGACAAAGCTTAGCCTAAGACAGTACCTCTTTGATAACTGCATAGTTGAGAAACTATCCTATCTTCTTGGGAAGAATCAGCTTTAAATATTGGTGGTGAGTTCTTTCTTTTGGAATCAGGATTATTTTGATACCTGAACTTGTTATGTGTGGAGATTAAGCACAAAAGTGCTAAGAGTAATGTAGCATATGTTGAACAGTAAATGTCACTGAAGCAGTGTTTGTGACCACTTTAAACTCTAAGAACATGACTTTGTGTAGCATCTCTTAAAAAGTGCCCAGCTCAATTCACTGTTTTCCGTTTTTATTACAGTCAGGACAGGGTTGTTGTATTTTTCCTTCCAATCAATGGTATGTGTTCTAGGTTTAAAGGAAAGTGATGGTTGTAACTTTTTTAGCTGAGTAGTGATCCCTTTTGAAACTCCTGAAATGTTTTTGCTACCAAATAAATCATGGTTTATGGTACTCAAGCCATCCAAAACTGAAAGATGCAGAATTTGAATCTATGCAGGACAAAAGTCTTACAAGGAACCATAGCACTTTGGAGAAGTGTGAAGTTAGAAAAGAAGTACAGTGCAATTCTATTTTAACAGTATTTCACCACATTTAAACTAGCTTAGAGCCTGTTAGGTTTAATGCCTTAGCTTCTCATTACTAATAACCTAGGGAATTGTTATTAGCATCAAGCAAGAAGTTGACAGCTATGTAATTATATCTATAAGACAGGAGGGAGTTTGTACTGTATATAAGAAAAATAACAAGTGGGTGTTTTTAAGACTATCACTGTCATATATTTGATCATTGGATTACTTAGCCCATCAGTTAGTATTGAGAATTCTATTCATGGTGCTAAATAGTTTGAGGGGTATAATATGTGTAAGTCATAGCTCTATTCTTAGTGATTGTATAGTGTAAATAATTTATAAGCTCTAAATAGTCAGCTTTATCTAATTTGAGGGCATTAAAATCAATTACTGCCTGGAACTTTGAGGAGAGAAAAATTCAGGGACAAGTTGAAAAGCACTGGAACTGTTCATGTCCATACCAGATTGGTAAGTTACAAAATTTGGAAGCTGGTGTCTAGAATTAACTGTTTACAATTCCAAAAGAGATATATGTTTTAACTTTGTGATATATTAGCAAGAATTGGTCTACTGTAATGTTTGGGGAGGAGAGGGGAGAGAAAAGTTTTTCACTTATGCACTTGTATATGATGACAGTTTGTATGACACAATACAAAACTTTTAAGCAACTTATTGGGCCTTTCCTTTACTTACCTATGTATGGGTAGAAATGTCTGGAATCGTTACACAAGGGTCATTTTAAGAAAAAACTTAGTACCTTGAGATTTTATATTCTGGAAAATATTGATTCAAAAAAATTTGAGTGCCCACCATATATAGAACACCTGTGTCAAGTGCTCAGGAGCATGCCACAGAATGCCCCTTTGTCCAGAGATTACCTCAGTGCTTGCCTAGGTCAAGGGGTGGGTGGGAGGTGGAGGTGCTGCCGTCCAACTGTGGAAGAGTCTCCCCCATGTGACAGTGAGCTGGGGTCCTGGCAGTAGGCACCACCTGGCTCTGATTCCTGACCCTAAAGCACTGCCCACTGTCCTGGAGCCAGCAGATGGATGACACTTGGTATTTGGCCATGCCATTGGAGAACTTAGGTCGCAGAGTGAACTGCTGCTTCCAGGGCAGGTGCTGGAGAGACCCCACTGATAACCCAGCATCTCTGGGGAGAGGCGAAGGGACAAGGCAAAATTTTAAAAAAAGAGCCTACCTCTTTGGTGGGCAGATGGGAAAAACATGTTGAAAGTGGTAGTGCGTTTGCCCACCTGATCAAGGGTTAACTAAAGTTGTTTCAAGGATGTAAACTAAATGTGAGAGAATGAGGAATAATTTTTTATGTGAAGGTCGTTGCTTTTATCTCCACTACTCTAAATGGGCATCAGTGTTGGTAGAGAGGACTTAGTTTGGACATTAAGGGAATATATTTTTGTGTCCTCATGATTTAACATTTATTGAGTAGGTCAGTAACTGTCAGTGTGTCCACTATTAAAATGGCTAATGGAAGAGGAGCATTCCATGTTCTAATGTAACCTCTGTTAGGATAGACAGTGGAATTACAGTCAAAGTATTTATGGACACTTATGTGCACTAAGCACTGTTTGCTTTAAGAGCTGTGAGGGATTCAGAGGGCTGTAAAATATCCCTGCTCTGGATTAAATTTGCATATACAAAACAACTGGAGATCAATCTTAAAGTAACAGATTAGGTGCTTCAAAGTCAGAGTGTTACAAGGATTCAAAGAAGGAAGGAATTAACATAGCTCGGGCAGATCAGTGGAGCCGACTCTTTAAGAGTGAATGGGAGAGGAGGCAAAATTGAGGAGAGATTGAATTTGACCTGAATAGAATAATGAAGAGATACGATCAGAGATGTAATTTCTGAAATTCCTCATTCCCCGTATGTATTGCTTATTTTCTTTAAAAAAAAAAATTGCTTATACGAGTTTAGTACACCATTGACAAATAATTGGCAGTGTTGCACTTTTTCTAAAGTCAGTCTTGAGAGGGGTGAGACAAATTTGAAGTCTTATTTTTAAAAGTCCTTGTTAACTTTGACAAACACTTGGCTTTAAAAGATGGCTTAGGGACTTCCCTGGTGGCGCAGTGGTTAAGAATCCTCCTGCCAAAAAAAAAAAAAAAAGAATCCACCTGCCAGTGTAGGGGACACGGGTTCGAGCCCTGGTCCAGGAAGATCCCATATGCCGCAGAGCAACTAAGCCCGTGCGCCGCAACTACTGAGCCTGCGCTCTGGAGCCCGCCAGCCAGCGCCTAGAGCCCGTGCTCTGCAACAAGAGAAGCCACCACAATGAGAAGCCCGCGCATCACAACTAGAGAGCTGTTTTGTTTTTTCTCATTTTCTCACTTTAACCTCTGGAGATTTTGATTTCATAGATTTCTGATAGGACCCGGGAATCTATATTAAAACAAAAACCTCCCAGGATTCTGATTGTAGCCATGCAGCCATTCTTGGATTAGGAATCACTGAGCTTGATGATGTCAAAGTGTCTTGGTAGATCATTGGAGGACTGTTTAAAGCAGTGATGAGTTGTAGTTAACAGATGTGGAAAATTGTGGCTCTATGTAGAATGGTGTGGGGATGGGGAGCAACTGGAAGTAAGCAACAAGAAGTCTGCTCTAGTAGTTCATGAGTAAGGGAACAAGGGCTTTGGCTGTAGGGACAGGCAAGAAATATAAATTCATACCTTGTTATGAAGGAAGCCATTGGATAGCACAGAGTGCTGTTAGGTCTTAATGTTTGGGATATTTTGAAATTATATATATATATATATATATATATATATCAACTTTTTAAAAATTAATTATTTTTGGCTGCATTGGGTCTTCGTTGCAGCGAGCGGGGGCTACACTTCGTTGCAGTACGCGGGCTTTTCATTGCAGTGGCTTCTCTTGTTGCCGAGCACAGCCTCTAGGCGCGCGGGCTTCAGTAGTTGTGGCTCGCGGGCTCTAGAGCGCAGGCTCAGTAGTTGTGGCGCACGGGCTTAGTTGCTCCGCGGCATGTGGGATCGTCCCGGACCAGGGCTCGAACCCGCGTCCCCTGCATTGGCAGGTGGATTCTTAACCACTGCGCCACCAGGGAAGTCCCTCCAATCAACTTTTAAATATGAGTCGGCCTTGAGACAAAATTACTGAAATATTTTAGCTTTGTCTGATAGTCCTTGCTTTAAAAAAGAAGAAAAAAACATGATGAGCAGCTTTTGGTTCAGTGTGTACATTCCCCAGCACACATGATTATATCATGAAGTCACCCAGTTTTTTGAACAAAAGCTGCTGGGGTGGGGACATGTGTCATTTCCTGCCCTTCCCAGAGCTGGTTATTACTAGAGTTTATTACAGTTTGCTCTGAGCCAGGAGAAAATCTTTAGCTCCAGAAATATCCCCCACCAGATACTTTTCTTATTTTCCTTGCAGAGGAGTGTGTAGGTGAGAGAGTGGAGGCAGAGAAACTTATGGTTTATGTGAAGGTGAGTCTAACTATGTACTCAAATACGGTGCAATCGACATAAATCTCTGCTGGCCTGGAAGGCATGCATGCACATACAATTTAGTCAGAAATAACTTGCAAAGTCCCACCCAAAACACTGAGGCTATCCTTACTTTCATATCCTTAGACTCCTCAAGAGAGTATGTGGGTCTGGTTGCAGCTAATATACATTCACCGCCACCACCAAAAAAACAACTCTAGACCAAACTTCTTTTGAAACTCTGACTCAGAGTAAATAGGAAGAAGAGGCAAAGGCTTTTTCTGTTTGCTTTAGGTCTGCTTCCTAGACAGTATTTCGTTCACTGCCTGTCTGCCTTTATTTGACAAACCTTTACTGAGTGCCTGCTGAATGCCGAGGCTTCGTGTTGGGTGTTGGGAATTCAACAGTGAATGAAAACAAGCATACAGCTCTTGGAGTTTCAGTTCTGTTCTTTGGGTGCCTCTAATTCTAAAGTGCAAAATCTTCTGCGAGATTTGATCAAATCAGATGGTGGGAGAGTGAAAGGGGGTGGAGGACAAGCAGGAGTTTCAACTCCTTGGTAAACAATAATGTTTAAATGTTAATTTGGAAAAATGCCTGAGAAGAGGCTGATTTGGTGTGAGTGAATGTAAATCATGAAAATGTCCAGTTTCGTACAATAGCAGATGACCCTCTAAAACATTCTTGAGGACATTGGCATCAAGAGCATGAATACATTTAATTTGCATTAGTTCCCGTAGCCTCTGTTTGCATCTTTCTTTGAAGTCTCCACCAGTAGTTATGGTAGAAAAAAGAGGTTCTGGAGTCAGAGTGCACAGGGTGAATCTGAGCTGCATTGCTTGTAAGTGGTGGAACTTGGAACATGTTGTTTAAACTCCTTGGACTTTTTAAAAAAAAAATACATTTATTTATTTATTTATTTTTGGCCGCGTTGGGTCTTTGTTGCTACACGTGGGCTTTCTCTAGTTGTGGCAAGCAGGGGCTATTCTTCGTTGGCGGTGCGCAGGCTTCTCATTGCAGTGGCTTCTGTTGTTGCGGAGCACGGGCTCTAGGCACGTGGGCTTCAGTAGCTGTGGCACACGGTGCTCAGTAGTTGTGGCTCGCAGGCTCAGTAGTTGTGGTGCATGGGCTTAGTTGCTCCACGGCATGTGGGATCTTCCCGGACCAGGGCTCAAACCCGTGTCCCCCATGTTGGCAGGTGGATTCTTAACCACTGCACCACCAGTGAAGTCCCACTCCTTGGACTTCAGTTTTCTCATCTGTTAAATGGGCATAATAATAGCACATATCCAACAGGGTTGTTGGAAGGATTGAGTTTTAAATTTATAAAGTCCTTAAAATAGTGCCCAGCATTGATAAGCATTCAATCGTGTTAGCTATTTTTGCTATTACTATTAAAAAGAAAATGAGTCCCTCCTTACAGCTTGTCAGAGCTTTTCAATTAGATTGAGGTTTACCATGATGTTTGCGGTGAATTACCAGCTCCCCAGACTTGAACACGAGAGCAGCTAATGAATTCCCAGGCTCTTACCGATTTTTCTGTTAGCACATCTATTCCTGGGCCTGCTGAGCTTTAAGACCTCCTCTAGGAGTTTGTTCTTGAACGCCAAGCAGAGCTTTGAGCATTTATTAGAGGTGCTAAGAAGGTGTATTTGACCTAATATGCTTTTAGGCAATTGAGATACTCTCCAGCTTACAATCTTGTAAAAGTTATACTGAATGAGAATAAATTGTTCTCAGTTTTCTGAAAAATTATGCCCTATTGCTAAAACTTATGTTGTTCTTGAATTATTATTATTTTTAAAATTTTTTTTAAAAAATTTTGTTTATTATATTATTTTGTATTTTATTGATTTAATTTAAATTTATTTATTTATTTATTTAATTTATCTATTTTTGGCTGCGTTGGGTCTTCATTGCTGCACGAGGGCTTTCTCTAGTTGCAGCGAGCAGGGGCTACTCTTCGTTGCAGTGCGTGTGCTTCTCATTGCGGTGGCTTCTCTTGTTGCAGAGCAAGGGCTCTTGGTGCGTGGGCTTCGGTAGCTGTGGCACCCGGGCTTAGTTGCTCCTCGGCATGTGGGATCTTCCCGGACCAGGGCCCGAACCCATGTCCCCTGCATTGGCAGGCGGATTCTTAACCACTGTGCCACCAGGGAAGCCCTTGAATTATTTAAAGAAGACTTCAAGCACTAGGCTGTTTGTCTTTTCAAACCACAAGGTAGGGGGGATGGATGAGATTGGTAGGTGAGGCACTTGGTAGGTTGGCAACTCTTCTCAGAGAGTTTGTTACAAGATTACAGGAGAAAATACCTTGGAGTGAAAGGTACTATAGAAAACTATGTGGGAATTCCCTGGCGGTCCAGTGGTTAGGACTCCACACTTCCACTGCTGAGGGCCCAGGTTCAGTCCCTGGTCGGGGATCTAAGATCCCACAAGCTGCACGGGGCGGCCAAAAAAAAAAAACCAACTATGTGATGTTCTTCATTCATTGCCCACCCTGCATCAGTTCTTTCTTCCAAAGGAAATGTTTTACTCAAGAATCCCCCCATCTCCCATACTTAGTTCCAGGACAGTCCTAAATGGCCTAAAGATAATCCCATCCTCCTTGCCTGTGATTGGTTCAGAAATGACCATGTGACACATTTTGGACCAGCAAGATAAGAGGAAAGAATAGCTAGAGGCTTCTGGGAATGATTGACCTTATTTTTCTAGGAGAGGTCCTTTCCCTCCCCGGGGGGGTGCTTCTATAAATATCATAAAAGCCTTATGATTAAGCTAGCATTGAATGTCAGAATGGCCCACAGAAAGAACCTGGGCCCCTCATAGTATTAGTGACCTTTTGCTGAGTCAACTCTGAAGCCTAACCTGCCTCTGGACTTCCAGTTAGGTGAACCGATCCATATTCTTAATGTGTAAGCCAATTTGAATTGGGTTTTCTGTTAATTATAGCCAAAAACATCTTGAGTGCCAAGATACTCTTACCATCATTGTTATTATATTATCATGTTAGAAAAAAGTAATATGCAAAACTATATACATACTATGATTGGAATCATAAGGTCGTTCAAAGAAATTGGAAGGAGATATGCCCAAATTAATACTGTTTGCCTGTAGGTGGATTTTTTCCAGTTCCTATGAATTGTACTTTATTTTATGTGTTTTCTACAATGATCCTGAGTAAGGTATCAGGGGAATAAATGTACAGGAAATAAGACTAAAGACAAAATTGTTGTTAAGGTTTTGGAATCTTGATTTTTTTTTCCTCTTCTCTATTTTCCAGAGTTCTTATAATATGCTTATGATGTTAGTTTTGCAATTTAAAAATGCTTTATAGTTCCTTAACTGAAACTTTAAAAAGTTTTAAACTTTTTCTCTTGCTTCCTTTCTACTACTTGCGTGTACACACAGTGTTCCTTTTCCTTCAGGGCATTTCTCAGTTTGTGATTAAATATTTATTAGTGTGATTAATTGATTAATGCTTGTCTTCTTCTAAGCTCCTCAAATGCAGGACTCTTGCTCATCAATGTCTTGTATCCCCAGTACCTGGCATATGATAGAGACTCAATTAAAAAATATTTCTTGACTAATGAATAAATAAGAGAACAGAATCAGCCAGTCTCAGCATTACTTTTGGAAATATTTCCAATTAAAGGGGCAGACTAATTCTCAGCACTAAAAACCATCATCCCTCTCTCTGGTGGTTATGATCTTAAATATTACATTTTAAGAGGAAAACAGAAGGACTAGAAAAAGGACTCTCAGTCTGGAGCCTGGAATCTGCATTTTTTAACAAGTGTCCCAGATGATTCTGAATCAGGTGGTCTAAGACCACGCTTTGGAGAACATGCCCTAGAACATCCTATTGGAGTCTGAATGTTCACATCATTCATAGTCATCCAGCTTCTAAGAAAATCATGCTGATGTCACCGGGCCTATTTAATGTGAATCAGTCTTTATTCTGCACTTGTGTGGTGCATTAACAAATTCAACATACAAGATAGCATTACATATTGTAGGTTAGCGTTACAGCATTATGCAGTTTCACACAATTCATGTTACCTTTTTCATTTTTTTCATTTTTTTTTTTTAATTTGACACGTTTATTTTATTTTTGAGTTTCATTTTTACAAGAGAAGACACAAGGTAAAGAAAGACGACCACATCGGAGAAGGAGCACGGTGAGGGCAATGTCACTATCGTGGCCATAATAAAAGCCTTCCAAGAAAAAGGACTTGCATTATTCCCTCTCCTGAGCAAGCCGCCCCTGTCCCATGAGCCAGTTCTGTTTTCACATCCAGAGCACCACTCATAAACATGTACATCTTGGCTGTGCTCCACTGAGAAGAACTGAAGGAAGGACTAACTCATAAAAGGGACTTATTAAGAAAAACTCTTGTCTTCCCAAAGGAATCAAGATATCAGCAGAGAAGGACTGACTCTTGGAAAATCAGAAGTGACCATTCCCTAACCTATTCCTGACCATGAGTGCCTTGTGCAAAAGCTAGAATGTGACTCTCTTGTCTTTTAACTGACTCTTAGGAGTAGGCATTCCTCCTCCACCTTTATCAGTTAGCTCTGGGAGGAACAAATGTGAAAGCCAAAGCCAGCTAAGAAACTTTGGGACAGCAAAGTCAAGGGCACGATGGATCAGGCCTGAGGTAGGAGGGAGGAACCCTGTACTGTCCGCCTCTTTGCCATTTTTCTGAGAAAGACACCGAGGCAGCTCCTAGGCTACAGCACTACTGGTTCCTTCCCTGCCACCTCACCACCCACTGCTCAGTAGACCCAAAGAATGCAAGGAATAAAGCTACAAGGAAGTGGGGAAGAGAGGAGTTGGGTGAGGCTGTTTTCCCAGACTTATGTCAGGAGGAGCTACAGAGGCACACACAGCAGGGCAAAGACCAGACTATCTCCACCTGTTGCTTTGCATTGTTTCTGGGAAGGAAACAAAAGCGGGTTGCTCAGCGATTTCTGATCTTTAGACATTAAGGCGATGAAGAGGAACCATTTAAAATTTTTCCTAATGGGGCTTCAGAGTGCTCCTGTCAGATTTACATGAAACTATCTCAAAATGCATTTTTAGAAAACAAAAATTATTTTCTTCTACGTATGATACAGTATTTACATTCCATGGAGTGTGGGATAGAAACTGGTGGTGTGAACCCAACTGATGATGAGATTGTGAGTCAGATTATGGGGGATGTGGGATGACAGGGACAAGAACAGAGAGTGGGCTTTGTGCCTGCTCAGAACTGCTGCTCTGCATTGTCAAGAATCCAGGTTAAAAAAAAAAAAAAAAAAGAATGGGGGGTGGGCGGGGAACAGATTGGTTTTAAATCCACAGAGTTAAGGGAATGTCAAAGGCAACATCACCACTCTCTCCACGGAGACTCAGCTTTTCAACTCCCTTCTCAGAAGCAAGTCAGATAGTGATGTTCTTGTATGAATGTGGAATTTCAATCTTGGCTAATCTTTCAGGACTTGGTTCAAGCTGCTGCTTATTTGAGTTCCTTTTCAGGCTGGCAAAAATATCTACTGCCTATCCAGGCTTACTTATTGTCAGTGAAGTCTCTGCCATCTGAAAAGTCTCAACTCTAAGAGACATGGCTGGTCTAGGAATAAGGAGATGTGAATTGTAACCCCAGCAAGATGCTGAATCTCTCTCAACCTCTATTGTCCACTGGCAGAAGGAGGACTGAACTCTGTGGTTACCCATACCTTCATCTTATCTTGAGATTCAGAAGTCCTAAGAACTAAGCACTTTGTTTTCAGGGAAAGGATGTTCTGAAAAAGTCCAAGTTATCTTTATTATTAATTTAGTCACAGGTACTCATTTTACTCATTTAGTTATTTTTAAGAGCCATGATTGAAAAATTTAAGGAGAAAGAATAATTTCTGAAGTCCCTTTTCCTTATAAAGCAAAACTAACCTCATCTAAGCTACTTGAGAAGACTCTAAAGCTTCTCAGTTTTCAGCATTTCTGGAAAAACAGAGGCCAGTTTAATCCTTCAAAACTCTGATGATTT
Source organism: Balaenoptera ricei (assembly GCF_028023285.1). Lineage (NCBI taxonomy): Eukaryota > Metazoa > Chordata > Mammalia > Artiodactyla > Balaenopteridae > Balaenoptera > Balaenoptera ricei. The sequence continues at coordinate 113,566,334 of NC_082639.1, read as the reverse complement.
CTAACCCATCAACCAACGAATGGCTGTCCTTCCAGACACAGTTACAAAGGGAGATGGCAGTCATCTCATTTTCCTTTCCTTGTCTTCATACCTACATTTGGGATCAGCTGGATGTATTCATTGGTACTATCCTGTAGCTGAATTTGAAGTCGCCAAAGCTCTCTTTAGACAAGTCATCTAGTTTTGTAAACCCAAATTCTACCTAAAAGTCTGATGTCTTCGTGTACTTGATCACAAATTAATCAAGGACTGCCTTTTACCCATTCATAGCAGGAGAGCTAATAACAAATATACCCCATTTCTCAAGTACTCTTTCTCCTGCAAACCCTGCCTTATCCATTCCACCTTTGTTTCTTGGCTTACTACAGACCTCTGGACCTTGCGCTCAGTCAAAGAGCAGAAATGTAAGAGGTAACAGGGAGAAAAGATGGGGATGATAAAAACATGAGGTTTTACAAGAGCAAAAGATTCTTCCACAGAGGTGGGGAGTGAAAATAACTCTCTAGAGAAGCCCAATAAAAAGAGACCAATTTCAGGTAATCAGCAAATACAATTCGGCACAAAACACAAATTTCATGGATTAAAATCTGTACCTTGATATTGGCAGTTAGGCTAATTTCTTCAGTTTGTATTAGACATGCAAGTATAAGGTTACATTTTTATATATAGACTTGTAGAGGTCTTTCCCTCTCTTTTTTTCCCCCATAAAAAAAAAAAAAAAAGGGGATTTCCTAGTGCCTTGCAAAGGAGAAAAATCATCATCGCTAAGAACTGATCTGCAGCTGTGGTCATGTGGGGTGTTCTTTGTGGGGTTTGTTTTGTAAGAAATTTTCTTCTACAGCTAAAATGAGGTTTTGAGTCCACTTCTCTCTGTTTATCTCTCTCCCCACCACGTCCCTGCCCAGCCCGGCCCTGGGGTTAGAGGCAAGGAGAAGAGGATTAGTACTCGCTCAGACTGTGCCACTTGGCCACAGGCTTGCGGGGGCTCTCGCAGACCTCTCTCCAGTGTTCAGCACCGCTGACTGTGACACTGTGCGCCCCCAGGATCAGCCTCCCCACCACCTCGTTCTTGGTGGTGCGATCGAAGTCGATGACAAGGAACTCGATGCTGATGTCGGGCAGGAGGTCAGTGGGGATGTCGTAGATGAAAGACTCGTTGAAGACTGGGTTCAAAGTGCACTTCTTCACATGGGTTTTCTTCTTGGCAATGCGCTTTCTGCCGTAGTAGACGTTCACCTTGACATAAGGATCTGGGGCCCCCAAAGAGATCAGAAAAAGGGAGACAGGCCTATGACACAGTCCTCTCCTATACAATGGTGGCTTCCGGTTGGGGAGGAGGGGCTTCTGCTGTTCATCTCCTTGGTGTCCCACCCCCCCACCCCGTGTGGTCTTTAGTGATTGCACACTAAGTGTACACTGACTGTGTACACGTCTGCCCTCCTGGACAAGGGGCCAAGGAAACGAGGCAGGCATGGAACAGAACAGCCACCTCGAGTCAGGGCCAAAGAAACCCCACGACACCAAGAAGCATTTTCAAGGGCACAGGGACTAACAAAGCCTGCAGGCTTTTTGCAGAGTCTCACCTGGAGCAAGGGCACAGCACCCAGTGTGCATGCATAGCACTGAGGATACCTTGCCAAATGTAGAGACCCCATTTGCTTACCCAAAGCACCTTCCCAGCTACATTCATCAGGAAGGGAATGTAGACAGAGAGAGGAATGGGTGGACAATGAGAGGTGCCAGGGGTCCTGAAAGGTGGAGGGGGGGGTGTCTGGGTCACAGGCAAGGGGCAGTGGTGGGCGGGGCACGGACAGATAGAAATAGGTTGAAGTACAAACACATGAAAAAATGCTCAACATCACAAATTATCAGAGAAATGCAAATCAAAACTACAATGAGATATCATCACCTCACACCAGTCAGAATGGCCATCATCACAAAATCTACAAACAATAAACGCTGGAGAGGGTGTGGAGAAAAGCGAACCCTCTTGCACTGTTGGTAGGAATGTGAATTGATGCGGCCACTATGGAGAACAATATGGAGGTTCCTTGGAAAACTAAAAATAGAACTACCATGTGACCCAGCGGTCCCACTACTGGGCATATATACCCTGAGCGAACCATAATTCAAAGGGACACATGCACCCCACTGTTCACTGCGGCACTGTTTATAATACCCAGGACATGGAAACAGCCTAAATGTCCATCGACAGAGGAATGGATGAAGAGGATGTGGTATGTATATACAATGGAATGTTAGCCATAAAAAGGAATGAAATTGGGTCATTTGTAGAGACGTGGATGGACCTAGAGACTGTCATGCAGAGTGGGGTGGGTCAGAAAGAGAAAAACAAATATTGTATATTAACACGTATATGTGGAATCTGAAAAAATTGGTATAGACACGTTTAGGTCTTATTTGCAAAGTAGAAATAGAGACACAGACATAGAGAACAGATGTATGGATACCAAGGGGGGAAGGGAGGGGGATGAACTGGGAGACTGGGATTGACATACATACACTATTGATACTATGTATAAAGTAGATAATTAATGGGGGCCTGCTGTATAGCACAGGGAACTCTACTCAGTGCTCTGTGGTGACCTAAATGGGAAGGAAATCCAAAAAAAGAGGGGATATATGTATATGTATAGCTGATTCACTTTGCTGTGTAGTAAAAACTAACACAACATTGCAAAGCAAATATACTCCAATAAAAAAAAAAATGTTAAAAAAAAAGAGAAAAAAGAAATAGGTTGAAGTAAATAGCTGCTACCTGAGAGACCGGTGATATCCATCTTCGGCAAGTGTCTGGCTTTGAGGACCACCACTGTCATTCTTTGTGCCACAGGCTGATATGACAGAGACACCTGGAGCTCCCCTCTGCTAATGCACTTCTGGGGAGAAGAAAGAGCAGGTGAGAATCCCGGCAGAGGGAGCAGGCCACAGCACAGAAAGCATGCGGAGGAAAAAGGAAATGTTCTCATCATAATCCTGATACTAAATAAAATCATTTGCATGGAGAGACAGCATAACCTAGTATTTAGGAGCGCAGACTCTGAAGCCAGACCGGCCTGGATTCAAATCCTGACTCTACTTCTCATCTGTCTGACCTGGGACAAGCTACTTCCACTTCCTCATCTGTAAAATGGAGATAAAAATAGTCCCAACTTCCCAGGATTAGTAAGAGGATTCGATAATTTAGAATTTGTAAAACACCACAGTGCCTGGCACACAGTGTGTACCAGAGATGTGCATTCTCTCCTATTCTCTCATTCAGTTCTTTTTCTAAAAATTTTTTAAAACAATAAATTTATTTATTTATTTTAATTTTTGGCTGTGTTGGGTCTTCGCTGCTGTGCACGGGCTTTCTCTAGTTGCAGCGAGCGGAGGCTACTCTTCATTATGGTGCGCGGGCTTCTCATTGTGGTGGCTTCTCTTGTTGTGGAGCACGGGCTCTACGCACGCAGGCTTCAGTAGTTGTGGCACGCGGGCTCAGTAGCTGTGGCTCGTGGGCTCTAGAGCGCAGGCTCAGTAGTTGTGGCGCACAGGCTTAGTTGCTCCGCGGCATGTGGGATCTTCCCAGACCAGGGATAGAACCCATGTCCCCTGCACTGGCAGGTGGATTCTTAACCACTGCGCCCCCATGGAAGTCCCTCATTCGGTTCTTGCCATAAAAAAAGTTTTGAAGACTGTATAGTGGGAGACAGGAAACTTGAGTTTGAGTAACTTGGCCAATTACTCACCAGCTGGCCCTGGGCAAGTCCCTGAACTTTCTGGAGCCTGTGCCTCCATTTCACAAGGGGAATATCCACACCTGCTTCGCCTGCCCCAGTGTATTACCTTCAGAGTGTCTTCTCCAGCCACCTCGGATGCCCACAACTTTGTTTCCCCACTTTGAAATTTTATGCTAGTCTCTATTTTGAGCTTGAAACAACAACAACAAAAAAACCTCTAGTCCTCCAAGAACATTTAAAATAATATTTGGAGGACTTCCCTGGTGGCACAGTGGTTAAGAATCTGCCCGCCAATGCAGGGGACACAGGTTCAATCCCTGGTCCGGGAAGATCCCACATGCCACGGAGCAACTAAGCCCGTGAGCCACAACTACTGAAGCCCACGCGCCTAGAGCCTGTGCTCTGCCACAAGAGAAGCCACCGCAATGAGAAGCCCGCGCACCGCAACGAAGAGTAGCCCCTGCTCACCACAACTAGAGAAAGCCCGCGCGCAGCAATGAAGACCCAACGCAGCCAAAAACAAATAAATAAATGTATATATATATATTAAAAAAAAAAATCTGGATACTAATTACATGCCAGGTGCTGGGGATTCAGAACTGATAGGACTCAGTTCTTGCTCCCAAGGAGCTTATCATGCACTAGAAGAGACAGAGATGTAAACAAACATGTTACTTGTCAGAAAAGTGAGAAGCCTGGAAATTCCCTGGTGGTCCAGTGGGTAGGTCTGTGCTCTCACTGACGAGGGCCTGGGTTCAATCCCTGGTCAGGGAACTAAGATCCTACAAGCCATGTGGCGCAGCCAAAACAAAAAAATCCTCAGTGCTGTTGAGAGATTCAGGGGGAGGCTTTGCCAGCTGACATCTGGGCTGAGTTGATGGTGGGTGAGTAAGAGACACAGGCAATGGGCAGAGAGAAGATCTCGTGGGGCAGGGCGTCAGAATGGCTGGTACAAAGTCTTTGGGTGCTGAAAGGGTAGGCTGTGTTCAGAGAATGCTGAGAGGCGAGAGTGTCCCTGATGTTGGGGTGCTGGCAGGAGGGACGGGCCAGGAACCCAGAGAGGTGGGTCAGGCGAAGGTGAAGGGCAGTGGGGGTGAGCTAACCAAAGAGCAGAGCCAGCCGCAGCACCCAGGCAAGAGGAGGTCTGTAGGCAAAGGTGCGACAGTTATTGTTGTTGTTAGTATATTAATAATAATACTATTTGAGTGAAAGCTGGAGAAGGAACTAAAGTAGAGAAAGACCAAAGTCAGAAAGCTCAGTTAAGAGGCTGCTGCAACAGGCTAGGGAAGAAATGATGAGGCCTGGAACCAGGGCTGTGGCAGAGGAGATGGACCTGGGGTAGGATATGTCTCAGGAAGAATTGTCAGGATTTTCTGGGTTGGGGCAGCTAATTGGATGAAAATATAGGGGAGAGGGAAGAGATGGAGGACTATTTCTTGTGTTTCTAGCTTAGGAAGTAGGGATGAGGCTGGGATAAAGAAAACAAAAGGAGGTGGGATAGGAGGACTTTAGGACATAATAAGTTAAATTTGAGACAAAAAAAAAAATTCGAGACCAAATCATTCCTCCACTATCAAATCCTATTCCTTGTATTCTTCATAGCCCCAAAGGAATGTCACCTACTTGAGGAATTCTTCTTAGATTGAGCAAAAATAGACCAAACTCACCACCAGCCTTACATACGCCACATACCCACCAAAATGACTTGCTGTGCACTCACTAAGTGCCAGGCACTCTGCTAGCAACTAGGGCTGAAATGATGCACAAAGAAGACCCCTACCCTCCAGAAGCTCACAGGCTAGTGCACTACCTGCTCAGGTGTGGCTGGTGCAGGAAAGAACAACAGCAGTAAATAATTTCATTAGCTCATCAGTGAAAAACAAGAGGAAAAACCCTAATAGTTTATGCTTTGATTATAAGTCTTAAGTCACCTCGAGGAATGAACTGTGATAATATTTCCATTTGGCTTAAAAAAGTACTTGAGGCTATATTTCATACCAGGAGCATATGGAAATGTCTCTCGTAGGGTACTGAATGTGACTGAACTTTAAACTTAGCCGTTAGCTTTTGAAATTGAAGTACAAAAGAAAATAGACTTTAAAAAAGATGTTCATGGTATTCTCTGCTAGATTGAAGCCCCACATCTCTTCCTTACCCATAATATATAGCCGGCTCTTGATTATATCCATGGGAAGTACCCTCAGCCAGTTTAAAATCACAGGCTGGTTGCCCTTGCCAACCAGTATACTTCTGGGCTGCTTCCTTTTGACGAGTCAGAATGCAGACAGAGAAGGTAAACTCATTTTTACTATCAGCCACAGCCAAATGGCATCAGGAGAGTAATCCCTCACGAAAAAGAAAATTAAATGCCTTCTAAAACATTCAGAACTGGCCTGCCCAATACAGTAGCCGCTAGCTACATGTGTCTATGTAAATTTTAATTTTAATTCATTAAAATGAAATAAAATTAAAATTTTAGTTTCTCAATCACGCTGGCCATATTTCAAGTGCTCAGTATCCACACGTGGCCAGTGGCTACCATACTGGACAGTGCAGATATAGAACATTTCCACCATCACAGCATCCAGTGGATAGTGCTGATCTAGAAAGAACTTCTGGATTATTTGGGCCACTGCTCCCCTCCATTTCCATGAATAATGAAATGTTAACTAGTTTTGATATCTATCTCTGGGACCATCCTTGAATATTGGTATCTAAATATTAAATATGCAATCTTGGGGACTTTCCTGGTGGTCCAGTGGGTAGGACTCCATGCTCCCAATGCAGGGGGCCAGGGTTCGATCCCTGGTCGGGGACTACACCCCACAAACATGCCACAACTAAGAGCCTGCATGCTGCACCTAAAAGATCCTGCGTGCCCCAACTAAGACCCTGTGCAGCCAAAATACATAAATAAAATTTTTTTTTTAAAAGAGTTTTATTTGTAAAAATAACATTGATTACAAGATTATACTTAAGTTTTCTGGTTATTTATTTAAAACTCTGTTTCAAAAAAAAAAAAACCGCTTCCTAAATCATCCATTGTAGCAAAATCATCCTAATTTAAATCCCGTGCCCCTTCCTTAGTTCTTTGGGAAGGTGGACAACTTCTGGTTACCTTCACAATAATTTCCTCCCCTAAAATCACTCCTCAGACAACTGTTCTCCATCTGCTTCCCACCAACCCCCCTTCACCTTTGGCCATTTTACATGGGCAGAACGCCCATCCCCATTCAGCTGCCCCTTTGTGATGCCCAAGTCTGCAGCCACAACACCACCTGAATACCATTCCATTCTGCATTGAAGGCCGGAGTTTCAAGTCTCCCCCTCCCCCCTCCCCTTCTCTTTCCACCCAATTCCCATTCCAAGCGGCATTGTCAATGACTCTTTGTCAAGGGCTCTTTCTCAAGGGCTGGGAGCGAACTCTGTTTCCCAGCCCCTTGGCCTAGTGAGGTAAAGACCCTGTTGGGGGGCAGGCAAGCAGAAGGACAAGGGGGAGAAAGGGTTTTATCCATGCCTGACAGAGCTGGGAGGCTTTGCTCTCAGAGAGCGGGATCCTTTCTCACTCCGTGGAAAAGAAGAAAAAGAGCAGTGGTCCTAAAGAAGGCGTTCAGCTGAAGGAAATACTGAGGCGAGGGATAAGTCTAGTTCTTATAATTAGCAGGGCCCCGCCCACAGTGATTTTTCTAGGCACAGCATCTTTGCAAAGAGGAGGACTCACGCGTCCTCAATAAACCTTTATTGGGGCTAGAAGTTCTCAGTGCTACCTCCACATAAATCACAGTCATGAGAAAACAAAAGAAACAAAAACCTCAACATTCAATCACATCCCTCCTCGTCTTCTCCCCAATACACAAATAGAGCATCTTTCTTTTTTGTGTGTGTGGTTTTATTTATTTACTTATTTTACATAGCAATTTTCTTTATTGTTCCTGGATAACTGACATTCCTTTTTCTTTCTTTCTTTTCAGTCCTTTTTGACTAGACTGGATGAACTCCAAGGTCTCTTGTAAATCTGAGATTCTAAGAATCCTATCATTCCCATGACCATTGTCCCAGGTCATGAACACCAATCTGGCAGTAGAAAGACAGGAAATGGTTTGGGAAACAATGACCTGAAGAAATTAGGAGTCTAACAACTCTCTATTATAGGCCTTGTAAATCACTTCTTTCCCACTGTCTCTTCTTTAACCCCAGCCCTCGCTGAACCACCTCCCTTCTCCTTGTGGGGGATGTATTATGGGAATGTAAATTCACTTTTATTTCTATCTGAATAGAATACTAGGAAAAAAAAAAAAAAGCTGTCACTAAAAAAAAAATCCAGTTCCTAAGTCCAACTCAGAGAGTTTTGGGCATTATAGAGTTTATACTGTGAACTTCTTTCATTAATAATTGAGTGTTAATTTTTAATGCTTCTTATATCTTTCTGTATATTCCTAAGAGCTGAGTACTCTCACAGAGTCACCCCATTAGCCTTCGTGATCCAGCCTAGAGGGAGACTGAGGCCCAGAGTAGGTAACTGCTTGCCCAGAATTAGTCAGTGAAATGGACAGAATCAGAAATCATGACCAGTCCAGGGCTTCTTCAACTGGACTGCACTGTACTAACGGAAAGGACAAGAGCTGAATTTTCTGCTAAAGGTCAGGAAATGCAGTTAGGGGTGGGTGGTTGTCTAGAGAAATGCAGTTCTCACCAGTCTCCGCCCAGGAACATTTGGCTCCATTATTATAAGGGAGTACCTTACCCAGACCAGAAAGAGCTCTTTACAGACAGTGTGGAATAGTCCAAAGCAGCTCTAACTGATGAGCCATGGGGAGATCCAGAAAGGGCAGATTCTTGGCTACAGTAGGGAGGGTTTAGGGTAGACATTTGGAGGCTGTACTGCTAGGGAATCAGGGGGACGAGTGACTAGAGAGATGACAGCCACGACCCAGGATGGAACACAGCTCTGCCCACTGGCACTGGTTGGGGAAAACAGGCTTAGGACACCCGGGAGGCTGCAAGGCTCTGGGGTGGGGCCGCAGGGGCTCTGGGTGTCCTGTCTGGAGCCTCTTCCAGGGGATGTGTTGCTCAGGATCCCAGCCCCGGCTTATCCCTCCTGAAGGGCGTTAATAAAGTGGAAAGAAGCTTGGCTCTCCCCAAGAGCCCCTGGCAGTTTAGCAAATGCCATTGTCTGTGCTCCCTGCCCAGTGTCCTGGATTTGAGGCTGTTTTGTTCCCAGCCCAAATCGGTCCCTTTCCTTGCCAGGGTCTTCCCAGCTGCAGCTTGGTACAGAGCCATCCTCCACAGTCAGCCGTGGGCTGCGACTGCATGAGCTGTCTGAAGGAGTCCAGCTAGTTGGTGGATTTACCAGGCTAGTGCTCCAGGGAAGGCTGTGCCGGGAAAGAACAACCCTGCGAGGAGAGCTAGATGAAGGCAGGGAGTAGAGCACTGGAGCTGCTATAAAGGGGAGTCAGGAATCAGGGGAGCGGGTTGGCAGAATCTGGAGGAAAAGAAATGGAAGGAGAGGGGAAGGGATGCAGGGAGATGAGACAGGTCACTACTGCAGCTTCTGTCCAGGCCTTCTGACTCCAACCTCAGAGGATACAAAAACTCTTGCTGTCTTGGACTCGGGGACGCCTCATTGTATCCTGGCAACAGACCAGTGTTTATGCCCTGACCAAATGCCTCTAATGGTCTTTGAAATGTTTGGACTCCCCCGGCCCCTGTGAGGTAGAGCTGAGCGGGCCACGTGACAACAGTGGTTCTCTGGGCAATGGCATGGCTGGGCTGGCTGCAGTGGGACAGGCGCCTACACAGCAGAGAGGGTAAGAACACACGTCCAGGGCTTCCCTGGTGGCGCAGTGGTTAAGAGTCCGCCTGCCAATGCAGGGGACACGGGTTCGAGCCCTGGTCCGGGAAGATCCCACATGCCGCAGAGCAACTAAGTCTGTGCGCCACAACTACTGAGCCTGCACTCTAGAGCCCGTGAGCCACAACTACTGAGCCCACGTGCCACAACTACTGAAGCCCGCGTGCCTAGAGCCCATGCTCCGCAACAAGAGAAGCCACCACAATGAGAAGCCCACGCACTGCAACGAAGAGTAGCCCCCGCTCGCTGCAACTAGAGAAAGCCCACGCGCAGCAATGAAGACCCAATGCAGCCAAACATAAATAAATAAATAAATAAATAAATAAATAAATAAAAAGAACACACGTCCAGGGGGAGCCACTTCCTGCCTCCCCTCCCCTCCCCAGCCTGGCACACTGCACAGCGCCCTTCAGCAGTGGCCAAACCTTGTTCCTGGGAGCTCACTGCACACTCAGCCCTGCTGGCCTGGAAGCCTCCTTCCAGTCCTGAGCCTCCTGCCTCCCCACTGAGTCCGGCGTGGTATTGCAGCTGAAGAAGGCAGTAAGAGATCAGCAAAGCATCTACAGGCAGAGCTCTTTCTGGGAAAAGTGCAGTTGATTTTAGTGGCCCTGTTATCCTTTCTGAACCTTCTACCCTCTTCTCCACTGATCCAGGCCTCCCTTGTCTTCCTTCACTTTGTCAAAACAAAATATAAATATCTACAAATCATATATCTCTCCCAGGGATCAAACTTTATTAATAATAGAAATATTAATAGTAATAATAATCATGGTTCCCATTTATTGAAGGTTTACTATGGGCTAGGGATTATGTAAATTCATCATCTTAATTCCTGTGAGAAACTGAGACTTAGAGAATTTAAGCAGCTTGCCCAAGGTCACTTAACGGGTGGAATTTAGATTCAAACTCAGGTCTGACTTCAAAGTCCTTGCTATTAACTCCTAATGGTAAATCCTGAAAAAGGAATGAAACTCTAAGTGTAAAATTTCAACAGCTTCTTTCATAGCACCTACCATACTCACTATGAGATAACTGCCAAGATTTTTTTGTATTTCTCCTCCACTAAAGTAAAAGCTCCATAAGGGCAATAGTATGCCAGGTATATTATCTCATTTGATCCTCATAACCCATAAGGAAGGCAATATTATCAGCTCCATTTTACAGAGGGGGAAATAGAAGCTTAGAAGAGTTAAGTAACTCACCCACATCACACAGCTGGAAAGTGGTGAGCTGGAAGGTGAAGCCAGGCAGTCTGAATCAAGAGCCCCTGTGCTGAACTGCAGAGCTACACTGCCTCCCAGATTGAGGAGGAAACGAACTAGTGGGGCTGGGGGTTACAGTTCTTGCATCCCTGAAATAACTCAAGAGCCAATGCTGGCCCAGTGGAGAGAGGGCAGGATGGAGGGCTCTCATCCCCCTTCTAATGCAAACAAGGAGGAGAGGAGGAACGGGGAGAGAAGTATCTGTGGCAAAGGTTTGGGCCTCGGTAAGGGGCCCAAAGGGTGAAGCAGTTAAGTTGCATTTATAAAATGGTTAAAAGTCATACAGATGATACTACTTACATCTCTAGGTTTGGGTTGGGAAAGGGAAGCTGAGGGGAAAATTACTGATTTCATAGTTTCTCAGCTGTGAGAAATAAGTTCACTAGAGGAAGATCACACATTTTGGAGAAGAAGTTAGCCCCCTTATCCCTGAAGTGATGGGTCTGTGACTGGTGAGCCAGCCTGCTCCAAGCAAGCTGGATGCAGCGTCAGGGTGCCAACCGCTAAGTGAAATTTCAGAAGCTACCTGCCCTTCTCTCCTCACGAAGTTGCTTCTTGGAGGAGATCTAACCTGCCAGGTTCTCTGTCTTACTTTGACCACTGCTTAACCTTGACAGCCAAGAGCTTCCTTTCTACAGCCCCTCTTTGCCATCCATCTCATCCCTCCCCTTCCACTTGTCCCCTTCTCTCCCCCAACCTACCATCCCTCCCCAACACACTCTTCCTCCTCACCTGGATGTTCCTTTTGATGATGTCCCTGGTCAGCTGTACCTTGCCTGTGCTGGGGTCTACTCCAGCCAACGGCACCATGACCTCCCCAATGACGTCATCCCGGGAGAAGCGGTCAAAGCTGAGGACGAGGAAGTGCAGTACCAGGTCCTGCAGCTGGCTGTATGGGATGCCATAGAAGGTGAAGGTCTCGTCAAACACAGGGTCCAGGGTCTTCCGTAGCACTCTGGTCTTCACCCGATGCCGCTTGTCGGGAAGGATGGTCATTTTGATGTAGGGGTCAGAGCCCTGGGTTTGGTCATCCATCACTGGCAGCCCATGAGCCTCCTGGATTGTCACCACCAGGGCTTTTTTGGGGAAGTTATAGTCCACTGAGAAGGTGAGGGATCCTAGCATGACATCCTCCTCTGGAGATGATGGAGAAGTGGTTTTGCTCTCCCCAGGGGTCAGGCTCGCAATGGGGCTCCTCAGTTCTTCCCCATAGTCCACTTTGATGGGTAATTGGTCTATACAAGATCCAGAGCTAGGACCCTTGTCTTGGCCCAGCAGGCCAGCCTCTGCTGCATCCACCAACAGGTTCCCGCGTCCACCTTCCCTCGCAGGGCCATCTTTGTCTCTCCGCACTTTGATGATTTTCTTCTTGTTGCTGAGGGTCTCTGGGTATATGCTGATGCCTTTGAGCATATGAATAAACTTGTATGGTGGGTTCTTGTGCTTCTTCTCTGCCTGCTGGTGGCAGCATGTCCAGACAAAGACAGTCACCGAGACACACACCACCAGCACAGAGGCGCCGATGAGGCCAGCGACCACTGGTGACACATCTGAAGGTGGAGACCAGAGATGTGTCAAGGCAGGTGGACCTCAACCCCTGCCCAGAGCACCCCTGCTTAGTGCTTCTGGCTGGAGCCAAGCTAATCTGTAACCTAGCCTCCAAAGCAAAACTTGCTCATCTGGGCTTATGAACTTCTCCCCTCTCTTGGAGATGCCCTCACCCATCCTCTCCAACCAACCCACGGCTCTTCCTTTCCAACAAACATGGATGAAATACTTATCTTCTCTAGAAAGCCTCCCCTGAAGTGCCCCACCTGACTGCCTGTTCTTTTCTTGGCCTTCCCTCAGCACTTATGGTTTGCTCATATTGATTTGTGTTTCACATAAAGCCACCCTATAGGTCGGCTATAGGTCGACTAAGGTGTTATAGGTCACCTTTTTACATGAGAACCCATTCACCTCAACTGTTACACAAGGGTATGAGCTGTGTCTGGTTTCAGGAGGATATTCCACAGCACCCAGCACAGGGTTTGCAACAGTGGGCTTGTGTGGACTGACTGACTGACAGGTAGGGTAGAAGGATGTGGGATTGATTTTGGATGGTTTTGGTAGGGTGCCCAAGGGTGATAAAAGTAGGTGGGTGGTAAGAAGTAGAAGAACTCTGCGTCTAAGTACTTGAAATATGTTCTAAATTTCAGCTCCCAGGTATTTAAAATACTTGTATTTTAAGATAAAACAATGAAATAAAATAAAATAAATAAAATAAAATAATTAAATTAAAATACTTGTGTTTTAAGATAAAATAATAAAATCTTTTAATATGAAATACAAGTATTTTAAATAGGGAGAAATAGGGACTGTGGAAAATGTCAGACCTTGTCACCTTCTTAATAAGGTCTTCCCTGACCACCCTATTTAAAAGTGTAAACCTTTCCACCCCTGAGACCCACACTTCCTGGCCCTGCTTAATTTTCTCTACATGTCTTGTCATGCTCTCTCTCTCGCTCTCTCTCGCTCTCTCTCGCTCTCACACACACACACACACACACACACGCACACACGCACACACACATACACAGGCGCACACATACACATAAGAATATATACAGATACACACATATAATTTTACTACTTATTGTCTGTCTTCACTAGAATGTAAGTTTCATAAGGACAAGGATTTTGTCTGTTTCGCTCATTTCTGTATCCCCAGCACTAAAAACACCTAACAGGTACTTAATATATATTTGTTAAGTAAACAAATAACTAAAGAGAAACAGATTTTTTTCCTTCCCCTCCTCTAGTCTTGTCTTTTCCTACACAAATCGGGCCCCTGACTTAGATAATTAGGTTTGGGGATTTCCTCCCCCTTAAGTTCATTGAAGCCAAATTGAGTTTAGGCTTTAAAGATCTAGATAAGGCCTATAGTTATCCATACTACTCATTAGGGTAAGTCTTGGGTAGGGCAGGGGAAATAAGGAAATAAATGTGATTCTAGCATATTCCAGATTCTTCCTAGAACATCCTTCCACCAAGTATATGCCTGGCTCACGGCCTCACTCACTGCAGGCCTCTGTTCCAAACCTCATCTTATCAGAGAAGCATTTCCTGACTGCTGCAAGTAAGATGATATCCCGTTTACCCTGCTTTATTTTTTTTCATAGCACTTATTACCCCTGACATATATTTGTCTGTCTTCCCTCACTAGGTAAGTGTAACAAGAATAGTGACTGTTTTGTTCACTGCTATATTCCCAGGTCCTAGAACCATGTGGCACACAGTAAGTGTTCAGTGAACAAATGAATTAGTGAATACAAAACAGCTTCCACTTTAGGAGTTTGGGATTAGCAGATACAAACTACTATATGTAAAAGAGATAAACAGCAAGATTCTACTATATAGCACAGGAAACTATATTCAATATCCTGTAATAAACCATAATGGAAAAGAATATGAAAAATAATATACTCATATATAAAATATATAATCGAATCACTATTCTGTACATCAGAAACTAACACAATATTGTAAATCAAATATACCTCAATAAAAATAAAAAACAGCTTCCACAGATTGGAAAAACAGAATGAGGTCAATATTATTACCCATAACAGGGATAAATGTAAAATTCTATTTGCCCTTCAAAACCTATCGATAGGCAATGGGAGACCTTACTTGATGAGTGTGAGTAAAAATAACTTAGTAGTTTAGGTGACAAAAAGCTTGGAGTATAATTAGGCTGATGCTAACTTATATTATCAGTGCAATGTCCAGATCACAGGAGGGGTAGTATAATTTCATCTGCACTGGTCACGACACATACGGAGTATTCTATCTAGTACCGACAAGAATAAAAATTGCTATTTTTTGTGTACCTTTATGATATCCCTGCCAGGCATCATGTTAGAGATTTTTCTCTCCAAAACAAATAACTCATTGAATAGGTACCATTTATATCCCCACTTTACAATTGAGAAAGCTGGGGACTCAGATCTACACTAGGCCACATAGTAGCAAATGGCAGTGATGGGATTTAAACCCTGGTCTATCTGACACCAGAATGTCTGTACATTATGGATAAGCAGGATAGTAGAGGGCCTGGAAACCATATCAAGTGAGGAGAAGTTGAAGGAACTGGAGCTGAGGAGTCTGGGAATAATAACTTTCTTCAATTATTTAAGGCATTTTGCTGGAAGAAGGTCTGATGTGATTTTACTTTGGAGGGCAGGTCTAACACCAGTGCGTACAGGCTACAGGAAGACAGATTTTGACTCAATGAAAAGAATCAAATTATTTTTAGAACTGCCTCTCAGTGGCCCAGATGGCTTCAGGAGGCAGTGAATCTCCATTTGAAAACTTTCAGAGATTGGATCACCTTGGTCAGGCATATTCTAAAAAAGATTTCTTTAATGAGGATTGGAATAAATGTCTCTGAAATTCTTTCTACTTCAAACATTCCATGGTTCTATGAAAGTTGGGACCAGGTAAGAAAAGAAGTGGTTACATTTTGAAATATTAATATAGATTAGGAGTAAAGCCATTGAACAAAGTAAACCAAGGTGACTGTGTCCATGGCCATACTGAATAACAACAGCATTTATTTTCAGAGTATCAAGTGAAATAAAAGCTGTTAGGGAGAGGTTTCACAAAATGGGAGCAGCCTTAGCTGTAAGCACCTTGAGAGTGGGCAGAAACAACACCCTGTTCATCTTTGAATCCCTGAGTCTCTTGCATCTAACAGGAGCTCAGTAAATATTTGTTTGAACAATTGATTGGGTTCAACTGTCAATCAGCATAGGCACGATTTGAAAAAGTGGCTCTCCATTCACCCATGAGAGACTTCCTGAAAACTGCTTGCTACTGATTAGTAAAATCGAATATTGATTGTGTCTATGAGAAGAGAAAAGCAGGGAACCACCAAGACAAGTATATTTTTGAGAATGATTTGAAAGGGAGTCTAAAGGCCTGGGTTGGGAGACATCCGAGTGATCCTTTTGGCTCTGCCATAGATTACTCTGTGATCTTGAGAGATCCCCACTGCTGCTTACAATGCCTCAACTTTTATTGCTAGAAAATAGAGGTGGAGCAGGTAAAAGAGAAGAAGAAGGATTCTCATCTTTCAGGAGGATAGAGAAGGAAAAAAAGAGAAATGGATGAATCCACTTGTGAATTACCTAGGCGATCTCCTCCACCTTGTTTCCCACTTTTGTCCTACTTTCTTCTTCATTTTAGTATTTGTTAACCCCTGCCTCTCTCCCCCCACCCCCAAGGCAGTGAACTAGAAAAATCAGAGATATTGTCTAGCTTTAGTCAAAAGCTTGGTGGGAAAAGGAAGTTGGAACTAAAAGCTGAAGTGAGTGTTTTCAAGTAGTTGTAAATTGCAGTGACCCATGCTGCTTGCTGCTTTTGTCCTCCAAGGTCATGGATAATTGAGTGTTGGCTCAGTGAATCTCTCAAGGGCTAGGGAGTTTGAAATGAAGTGCTCTATGAGATGTGAAAAAGTCAGAAGTGGCAGTTCTCTGTAGAGGAGATCCTCTGTATGGATTTAAAGATCTGCAAGACACATCTGGGCTTTGTCCAGTTCTCTCAGTCTCTGACCAGCCCTGCTTATTGACACTTCCTTTGCTAAAATAGCTTTTCCCTGTCAAGTAGGCCAGCATGACACAGTAAAATGAGAATGAACTTTGGCATCAACTGGAAATTGGTTTAAATCTTAGCACTACCCTAACTAGTTTGTTTTACTTTAGCCAAGTTATTTTATCTCCCTTAGCCTCAGTTTCCTCATCTAGCAAATATATATAATAATGAATACACTTGAGGATATTTGTAAGGATTAAATAAAATGTAGTACGTAAGGGCCTGATAATTTCTTTTTCCACTAACATTCCCTCTAAATGAGATCAGTGTATTATGCTCTACAGCATCTAACTTTCCAAGGACTCTGGAACTGCAATTAAAAGAAAAGAATATGCTGGAAAGAAGGCATAAGAAGAAAAAGAAAGAGCAAGAAGAAAAATCATGAGGTGCTCATGTGATGACAAAAGGGACATCTATTTTGGAAATTTAGGACTCAAAGAATAAAAATGCAGAAGGTGAAGTGGAAGAAAGAAATATAATCAAGATTTAGCCTTAGGGAATCAGTGCAAACAAGTAGTAAATGGGTGTGATCTGTCATCCTATACTTTCTCTGATCTGATGTCTTCTTCCTGGCATTGAGGGGATAGAGCACACTGGGTTCTGTTCATTTCCATAAACCTTTTATTTGGGAGTGAGAAAAGCCATTTCTTAGTTGGATTATGGCCCCACCCTAAACACTGGAGTCTGGATGCTCAAACCTTCTGGATTGTCTGAGGGATAGAATCTCTTAAGGGAAAAGGAGGAACCCTAGGCTGACAGCAACTCTCACTGGCTTCTCCCATACAAACTGGGATAGAACTGAGGGAGAAACAGGACAATTCTTTTTTATTTTGGGGCCAGGAAAGCATAGCACAGGAAGTTTGCTACCCTAGCACATTTTGGAGGAATCCCCCAGAGGAAAAACTTGCTTCTCGAGCTTTTCTTTCCCATATGCTTCCCTATTTTCTACCCCACTCTGCTCCAGGGAGTGTAACTGATCTTGGAGCCTGTAGGGTTGGGTCGGGGACCAGCAGCTCCGAGATGACGTAATGCTTTCTCTGGTACACAAAGCGGCCTCCCCCGGGCTCGGCCTTTTTCGCCCCTCCCCCTCCGGCCTGGATCGGGCCCCCGCCAGCACCAGCGCGGGTGAGTCCCCCTTTTTGAAAAGCCAGCCTAGGGAAACAGGGAACAAAGGCCTGGGAAGAAGAGCCTAGGCGCTGCCAGGAGGCCCAGAAATAGACATCACGTCATCCCCCAGCCCAGCAGCGCCAAGCGCCATTTGGTAGCTACGGACGGACCCCAACATTACGATGCAGAATAGAAATTGCAGGGCTCACGTTTCCTCCTAGCCCCAGCATCCAGCTGACCGGCTTAAGGAGTGGCTTCCTTTTTGCTCCCCACCCCCGCACCCCTCTTTCCCCAGAGGCCGCCGCCTCCCCTGGCTGCCAGCCACACAGCCCACAGTCCCCAAGCTGCCATCTTGATGCCCCATCTCCCTTGCCACCTCCCTCCCCCGCAGCCCTGAGGAGTGGGAGGGGGAGGAAGGGGCACCGCCCTGCGTGCCCCAAAGGGAAGGGCTCGGCCTATCTCACCTCTCCTCCCCCAGAAGGAGGGGTTCACATCCTCCTCAAGCTCTCTGCTTCTCACCTCCAGCAGTGCTGACACTGCACCATACAAGGTTTTAGCATCCTGGACCTTCCCACCCTCGGTGTGGCTCTGGCCTTCTCAGCCCGTGAAGCCCATAGCTCACGTTCGGGTGCCGTACACTGCCTGCTACCCACCACCGTAGGCCCAATTCTACCCATCACCACAGGCCTGATTCTAGAGGGGCTGGCACTTGAAGGCCATGGTCTGGGCTTCACGCTCTGCCCAGCTGCTGGGCTCCCTTGGCTTTGCAACGGTTTCGCCTACCCCAGGCTTAGTTTGCCAGATTCTACTTACCAAAGCTAGGTCGGATATTGGTGATCTCAGCCATGTCGTAATCAGAGGCTATTGCTATAAATGCTTTTGCAATGGTCAGACAACTCTGGGACCTCCGGTCAGTACGGAGGCCCCCGCTGCAGAGTGCTAGGTCAGGGGAAGGGGAAGGTATCTGGCGGACGCCTCCTGCGACGGTCTGGCCTCTGGTTGCCAGCTGCGGTCGCCTCTTAAGATGCTCCAGGGATGCTCTGAGCTAAGGAAGCAGGTGCAGCCAGACTGGTCCTGATGCGAGGTAGGCCCCGCCTTCCTCCGAACGGCCCTCGGCAGAAGACTCCGCCTCTGTCCGAAAAGTTCCGGAAGGCAAGCCCCGCCCTTTTCCGGAAGATCTCTGGGAGGGCACCCCTCCCATCGCCAAGATTTCCAGAGAATGAGACCCCGCCTACTGATGGGCTGTGGGTCTATAAGGCGAAAACCCCGAGGCCTAAAGACAAGTGTAGGTACTTTATCGTCTGAGATCCCCTAGATCTTGTGATTCCGGTTCCCTGGGCTTAATATAGCAGCAGAATGTTCTGGCAGGATTTTGGAAAAATAAAATTCTATATTGCCTGCATTTCAGTATTAGTTGCCTTTATTGTTATGCGTTTCTGAGACCACTAAAGATTATTATGGAAACTTTCTTGAACTTCAGAAGCTCTGATTAAAGACCAAACCTGGTGTTGGTTTCACAACTCTGAAAATTTACTGAAAATAATTTAATTGTATAAGTAAAACGGATGGATTCTGTGATGTGTAAATTGAAGCTGTTTTAAAAAAAAGACTAAAAAAGAGTGCTAAAGTTAATCAGTGTTGGATATTTCTCTTCCAAAAGCTTCAAGTGCTTAGAACTGCTTAGGGAAGTGAGTGAGAGAGAGAGAGAGAGAGAGCCAGCGAGCAAACCAACAGATCTGTGTATTCTGTAGTTTCAAAAGCAGGACACAAGTGAAACTCCAAGCTTCTAGAGATTTCCTTGGCATTTGGAAGAGTTAGAGTGATTCACGTAAGAGTCAGACTACTGGCGGTTATCTCCATGATTACATCAAGTTCATCATTTTTGGCTGTGGATACTTTCATCCTGTCGGATTCTGTTTACAGACAGAATCAGGTCAAATAAATTATTTAAATGCATAAATATTTGTTGATTGTTCACCTGTGAAGTGAGAGAGTTGAATGTGTTTTTTCAGCTTTGACGTTCTGTCCTTGTAGAAAAGAGGAAAGAACAGTTCTAGGAGTTATTCATTCATTCAAAACACATGTATTGAATTTATTGGACATCGACTATGCCCCAGGCACCTTCCTGGACACTGGATTAATGCATTAGAAGCTAGAGTCAGGATATCTGATTCCTTCTGATAGCTGTGTATCTTTGTGAAATCACTTACCCAGCTGAGCCAAAAATTTGTCCTGTGTAAATTGGAAGGTATAATAATACCATTGTCCCATAGGATTTATTGTGAAGATTAAAAAAAAAAATTACCTTTGATAACGTAGGTGAAAACATTTTGTAAGCAGAGTATTATACAGATATGAATAATTACTATGGATTGAGTTCAAGACTGCCTTAGCTTTATTCAGGAAACTGCACTATTTGTAACTCAGTGATTCCTCTTTCTGAAATTTTATGAATTCTCCATTTCCTTGGTCCTGTATTCCAGGTGTCTAGAGGCGAGAAAGATTAATTGTCAACTTAAACCACTGAACCTTAACCCCCAGTTTTGTTTTGCGTAGGATAGCTCCATGGACAGAGAAAGCGAGGTATTGCCTTTAAAATTTTTGCCAACAACGGACATACTAGCCCTTTGGCTTCTTTCTGCCCTAAAGTAAGATGGCACCTGTGGTTGGCGCATGCTCCTTGATGCCCTGACGCCGCGCACTGCGACTCGGGGGCGCGCACGTCAGTTACTGACGTTGGCTGACTTCCGGTGGTACCGAAGCTGAGTTTCCGCGGGATCGGGCAGGCTGGTGAGGGTACTGGGTCGTGTACCGCGGGGCGGGAAGAGGCAGGTGGGAGCTGGACGTCCGGGCGAAGGATGTCCAGGCTGAGGCGGTCGGGTTTGAGGGCTGGTGCGGGGTGCGTGACAGAGGTAGGGGAGTGAAGGCGTCTAGCTGGGAGTGGGGACTTGGGCCAGCGCTCGGCGGCGAGGTCAAAAGCGCAGTTAGGACCCCTTTGTGAAATCTTTTCCCAGGAGGGGTCCGCGCTGGGCCTGCCTCCGGATTTGCATTCATTCACTGTCGGTCTGACTGCAGTTCCCAAAGGGGGAGGGGCTCTTTAGAGCCTCTGCTGTCTTTGAAGTGCCGGAGCTGATCCCTGCACGCTGCTGACTTTGAATAGTAGCTGCCTTTTTTTTTTTTTTTCCTCCTTTTTTGGACCTCAGTAATTTATCTGAAATATACGACTCGCCTGAACTAATCCCACTCCCCTTCATTCTCCCTTTCCATTCCCTTATCAGCGGAATCTTCAGGTGTTTATTGAACTTTAATTATCAAGATAAGGACATCAGTTGATTTGGCATGGGTGGGGGAATCTCTCCTAGTGTCCTGGAAAAACTGAATTAAGGAGGTTTGAAACTAACCTTATACTTGAGACTCTTAGAAAGAACTTTATTTTGCAGTCCTCTAGTCCCCGCTTTCATCTAGTCCCCTGGTAGATGGGCGTTCAGGCCTTGCTTCAACATTGTCAGTGATGAAGAACTCACTGTAACAGGAGGCAGATTATTTCTATTTTTGGACCTATTGTATTGAGAATAAAGTTTTTTGGGGGTAGAAAGATGCAGTCAGTTTCTATATAATGCTCTTGATCCAAGCGGCATAGAATAAGCACAGAATAGGAAGTTCACACACTCATTCATTCATTCGAGGAACATTTATTGAGTATCTACAATAGGGCAGATACTGCTGAGTCCTAGGCGTACTAGCTAAAAAGAGTTCTTTCCCTCAAAAAGCACATTGTTTTGGGGCAGGGTGGTGGGAAGGAGACAAGAAGCAATCATAAAAGTTGTAAGTATGAAAAAAGAGGTTTGCAAATAGTTGCTATGCGAACATAAGAGAAGATACCATCCACTTTAGGTTAGTGTTGCCATTAGAATGTGATAATTGGAATTGAAGCCAAGAGTCCAGAAGTAACATAGTATAGGGAACAGTTAGGAATCTCTTTCTTGTTTTCAACACAAAATTTCTGTTAATATAGTCTAACCTTTTTAAACAACCACACTTTGCTTTTGGATTGTTTCTGTTAATGGAAATACCTGTTTATGAAAGCAACAGTAGCAAACATTTATTGATCTAAGAAATTACTATCTAATGATGTAGGTGCTATTTTTATTTCATTTTATAGCTGAAGAAACTGAGATTCAGTTTAAGTAACTTATGCAAGGTCACAAAGCTGGAGAGAAGCTTACTTGGGAAACAAATCCAGACAGTTTGACTCCACAGTTTGCTTTCAGCATCACGTTATTCTGCCTCCCTGATGGTAATAATAATAACTAACACTAATCACTTACTATTTAATTCTTATAACAACTCCATGAGGTGAGAAGAATTTTTATTTTTTACAGTTGAGGAAACCGAAGTTTGGAGAGGTTAAGTCATTCAGCCAAGATAACACACTAATCAGTAATAGAGTTAGGATTTGAGCTCAGGCAGTCTAACACTGTCTCTCACCTCCCACCTAATGGGACATTGTGCATTTGGTGTAAAGTACCGTGTTCATGATTGAACATGAATAAGTGAAAAAATTTGAGGAAATGTTATTATCATTAATTAATAGGAAGGTGATAAGAACTTGCCTTTATCCTTTCAGGATGGAACAGAAGTGGGACTTGCAAAATGTTGCCCTGTAAGAAGAGAAGAACTACATTGACAGAGTCCCCACAGCATCAGGGCAACCAGGAGGAAGATGACTTAGACCTAGAGTCAGCTGTTAAACCAGAATCTGACCAAGTTAAAGACCTGGGGTCAGTGTCAGTGTCCTGGGGTCCAAGTTATGGCAGAGCAGCTGGCCTTGAAGTGCAGTCTGTGCAGGATGCAGGAAATCAGCTTGGTATGGAGGACCCATCTTTGAGCTCTGGGATGCTCACCCAGGACACAAATACACCAGTTGTAGAAGCTGTCGATGTGGCCATCTCTCAGGGAATCACCCTGCCTTCCTTGGAGTCTTCCCAGTCCCTAAATATACACATTGGTAAAGGAAAACTGCAGGCCACTAGTTCAAGGAGAGGGAAGAAAATTATACTGAGGCCTGGGTCAGTTGCTCAAGAAGACAGAGGTGATCATCTTATCGCAAAGGAGCCTTTTTCAGGAGATCCTAGTGAAGAATTCAAGGAAGAAGGAGGTAAGATATGGAAGGTCTTAGGTTACATTTTCCTTGTCAGTACCAGCTTGCCATTGCCTTTGCTGTTGTCATCGCACTCTCTGCAGTGCCTTTACAAAATAGCGTTTCTGAAAGAGGATGCTGATTTGCTATGGAATTGGAGCTGTGGTGCTTGTAAGGGTCAGTGTTGAGCGTTATGAATGGGTGGAAACTTTCTTCTCCCCTGCCATTTCCTGGATCATCTTCTGTATCCTTTTCTTTCTCTTACCTTTTCATCATTTCTGGAGGGATGAACTATGTATGGCCTTTTGTGATTTGGTGAGTATTTATGAAGTGGGCCTTGAGGAGGGGCAGCGGCTTAAAGGGAGAGACTGCTGCCTGTGGCATTTGGTAAGGCTCTACAGAGGTGACATAACCCTTAGGACTTGAAAGATGAGTTGTGGTTTGATGGACTGGTGGCATGGAGTATCTTAGGCCAAGAACAGTCTGAGCAGAGGCAGAGGCAGAAGAGGTAGTGAGAGATATCTTCAGAGCGGTAGATTGTGTTTAGATTGTAAAGGGCTTTGTTTTTCACACTTAAGTGTTTCAACGTTTCCTGAAGGTTATAGCCAATTAACAAAAGAAGCAGAAAGCATAGTTCTGACCTCAAAAAGCTTATAGTCTAGTTGGGAAGACAAGACACTGCTCCAAATGAATTATGGATAATTCATTTGGAGCAGTTTAAGATACTATGTGATTAAGTGCTAGTGTGGTACAAGTAATTAGGATTTTTGAAACCAGAACTTGGATTGATAGGGTTCGATGGATTGGGGTGAAGGAGTGGAGGCAGAATAGCATTTTCTACAGACACATAGAAGTGCTGTGTTTGTGTGGGAGGGTAGCAGGGCTTCAGATAGAAAGGATAGATCCAGATTACTATACAGAGCCATGCTGTTATGCCCTTGAGACTGTATAAAGTATTGGCGTAGGATGTTGTCAGTAAGGATAGAGAAGAAAGGGTATATCTCAGAGACATTACAAAGAAAGAATTAATATTACTCAGAGACTGATACCATTTAAGATAACTGGACTGGGGGATGGTGAAGCATGCCTTCACGGGGAAGGTATTTGAGGGGGTTGAAATGAGTTCAGCTTTAGATATATGGAGTGTGAGGTGCCATCAAGGAAAAACAGAAAATTGAGATTGGAGTTTTCTCAATCTCAGTTGGTAAGAGATAGGACTAGAAAAGTGTTAATTGTGGTTCTTCTTCATGGAAAGGAGCATGGAAGAAGATGACAGAGAAGGGAAAACTGCAGAAGTAATAGTGAAAGTCAAGGAGGGAGGAGAGTTTTTTTTGGGTTGTTTTTGTATTTTTTAAAAAATGTTTCCTCTTTATTTTATTTATTTGTTTATTTTTGGCTGTGTTGGGTCTTCGTTTCTGTGCGAGGGCTTTTTCTCTAGTTGCGGCAAGCGGGGGCCACTCTTCATCGTGGTGTGCGGGCCTCTCACTATCACGGCCTCTCTTGTTGCGGAGCACAGGCTCCAGACGCGCAGGCTCAGTAGTTGTGGCTCATGGGCCCAGTTGCTCCGCGGCATGTGGGATCTTCCCGGACCAGGGCTCAAACCCGTGTCCCCTGCATTGGCAGGCAGACTCTCAACCACTGCGCCACCAGGAAAGCCCTGGGAGGAGAGTTTTAAGAACAGATACATCATTTAAAATTTAGTGACAAAGGAGATATAATGATGCCTGAGAAAATATTACATTTAAAGGTTGATGATCTTTGAGAGTAGATTTAGGAGAGTCTTTTGGAAAAAGGAAATCAAATGATGGAATTAAAGAGGGAGGGATGAAAGCCCCAGTAATAATTTGTGCCATGGGAGAATGGAAATCGCTAGAGGGGGTGGCAAGACTATAGAACTTTTTCCTTGGCTAGGTTGTATTTGTGACATGAAGACAGGAGGAAATGGAGGAAAATGCAGGATTAAAGTGCTAGAGAAGGAATGTAAAATTAAGTAGGGGTTCAAAGTCACTCACCTATTGAGGAGTGGAATCTAGAGATATTTTCAGTGGTCAGTTTACAAATATCCAAGTGTAGATAAATAAACATTTATTTTTTAGGATTATCTGTAATACTACTACCCCGTTGGTTCTCCCACCTTGTACTTCAATTAGCTGTATATACAAGTAATACCAGTAAAAGAAGTACATTATGACTCCTTTTTTCCCCCCAAGTAACTTTGTTCGGCCAAATAGAAATGTCACATAAAAAGCAGAAAGGAGGAAAGAAGGAAGATTGAAAATTCATACATGTGCGTTTTGGAAAATATTGAAAAGTTGAAAGAAGAAAATAAAAGTCCCCCATAATCTTAACTGCTCAGAGTAATTACTGTTATAATTTAGTGCATATTCTTTTCGTTGTTTTGCTTTCTTTTAAGTGACATTTTGGTTTTTTTATTATGATTATGTGGGGGGAAAAAACAGAAAAAACATCTAGGTTATTTTGAAGTATCAGCATTGTGTTATAATTGATATACACTGTTAAGTCATGTTTCTAGACTGCAGGTGCTAGTGATTAAACCCTTTTCTATATTGGTGTTTATTCTTACAGAATTTTAATTGTTCTTTTAAAATTGATTTATGGACCCGGATTTCAACTTAAGCCTTTTTTTCCTTTCTTTGCCTTCTAAAAATGATTAACTTAGGCAGATTTCAGCTTAAAATTAGTTGGTTTTTACAGTTTTCAGCTAATTATTTTCATGTTATCAATTTGAAGTTGTTAGACTGGCGGTAAACAAGTTACAGCTGTGCTCTGAATAAGGCTTTTACTTCTCTCTCTAACCCTTCTTTATTACTTTATTTCTTTCTTTATTTGGCTGCATTGGGTCTTAGTTGCGGCACGCGGGATCTTCATTGCGGCAGGCATGTGGGATCTTCCCCGTTGCGGCGCGTGGGCTCCAGAGCGTGCGGGCTTAGTTGCCCTGCGGCATGTAGGATCTTAGTTCCCCTACCAGGGATCAAACCCACGTCCCCCTGCATTGGAAGGCAGATTCTTAACCACTGAGAGGTTAAGACAGGGAAGTCCGTCTCTTACCCTTCTTGACTTCCCTTTCTAAGGTCTTTGGCATCTAGCAGATTGATAAGAGGAAAAGAAGAGTGGGATCCTAGGCGGTTCTGTAGGAGGGAAATTAAATTGAGAAGCAATGAGATGGGATCAGCAAAAAAAGGTTGCAGAGAAAAGGAATATTTTCTCTATGTAGAGTATAGTGCAGCTGATAAACTGTAGGGACAGTTTTGGAGTAGTTCCAACTGTTTGAGGTGGAAAAAGTATCAATGGAAGCTCTACCTACCAAAGTGAACTTCTGTATTTTGCTTAGATGTAAAGATTCTGGTATGTTTGTTTAAAAAAATCATTTGCATCAGTTCAGTTTTTAAATGTTAGACATTAATTCTAAAAATTATTAACGATTGTTGATTAATGAGAAAGCTCTGCTGTGCTACTGATTGAAGTTCCTCCCTCTTATAAGAAATTTGCCTGAGAGGAACTTTTTTTTTTTTTAAATAAATTTATTTATTTATTTATTTATTTTTGGCTGTGTTGGGTCTTCATTTCTGTGCGAGGGCTTTCTCCAGTTGCGGTGAGCGGGGGCCACTCTTCATCGCAGTGCGTGGGCTTCTCACTATCGCGGCCTCTCTTGTTGCGGAGCACAGGCTCCAGACGTGCAGGCTCAGTAGTTGTGGCTCACGGGCCCAGTTGCTCCGCGGCATGTGGGATCTTCCCAGACCAGGGCTCGAACCCGTGTCCCCTGCATTGGCAGGCAGACTCTCAGCCACTGCACCACCAGGGAAGCCCCCAAGAGGAACTTTTGATTTGTTGGATTTAGAATTCAACTCGTTGTACAGTCCCTATTAAAGCTACAGCTTTTAGCCTTTTTGACATTGTGAATTAATCATGGGCTCCTGAAGTAAAGGAAGTAAGATTGAGAGTAAATAGAATTAAGGATTCATTCATACTTTAGTTGAAAATAAAGGCTTTTTTTCTTTGTTGACAGGGTGTCCTCCAATTAAAAATCTTGTGTATACCAGTTGAAACTGCTAATGTTGATGGGATAACAGTCTAAAAAAGTATTATCTGTTTTGAATGGGGCTCAGTAACAAATAACTTGATCTCTTTTTGAAAAACAATTTTTTTCAACTATGTAATACACAAACATGGAAAAAAAGTTCCTAAATGCAGAAAGTACACAGGGAAAAGTTAGGTACCCTTTCACTTTCTCCTCTTGTTTTCCAAGTTCTCAGAAGCAATCACTATTTAACAATGCCTTGTGTATATTCTGTAGATCTTCTGTGTATACACAAGCCTCTATGTATTCTTGTTCCTATGACAGCTTGATTCTAATGTTTGCTTTTGATATTGCATAAATGTTTCTTTGTCTTTTTAATGCCCCTGATGAAAAATGGAAAGAAAGGTAGCACTCTTTAAGAGTTGAGGTGAGGAGGGAATTCCCTGGCAGTCCAGTGGTTAGGACTCAGCACTCTCACTACGGGGGCCCTGAGTTCCATCCTTGGTTGGGGAACTAGGATCCCACAACCCATGCGGCTCAGCCAAACAAACAAACAAACAAACAAAAAAGAGTTGAGGTGAGGAAAGGAGAAAGTTGTCTAATGAACTGTATAACCATGTATTTATAATGTTATGGTGATTTTTACTCTAATGCTTTGTAAGATTGATCTTACAGAGTCAGAAAGTTCAGGACATTTTATAATGTATATCTTTAAAAAAAATTTAATTATGTGTTTTTGGCTGCATTGGGTCTTCGTTGCTGCACGCGGGCTTTTCTCTAGTTGCGGAGAGCGAGGGCTATTCTTTGCCGCGGTGCACGAGCTTCTCATTGCGGTGGCTTCTCTTGTTGCGGAGCACGGACTCTAGGTGCACGGGCTTCAGTAATTGTGGCATGCGGGCTCAGTAGTTGTAGCTCATAGGCTCTAGAGTGGAGGCTCAGTAGTTGTGGCGCATGGGCCTAGTTGCTCCGCGGCATGTGGGATCGTCCCGGACCAGGGCTTGAACCCACGTCCCCTGCATTGGCAGGTGGATTCTTAAGCACTGAGCCACCAGGGAAATCCTATATCATTTATAGTTGATTAAATGTGGTGTTAATGGTCATCTATATAAAATGTCCTTTTGTTACCAGGAATATACCTCCCCCCACCCTACAATTACGAATATGATTTTTTCATAGGGAAAAAAAATGCATATTAGAACTAGAAAGACCTTAGCAATTACCTAGTTCAATTCCCTGACATTACAGATGAGAAATTGGACCTGAGCTTTGATTTCAATATTTTTCTTAGGATACTGTCTTTAAGAGAGAGGAATGCCTGTATAGTAAATGCATCATTAATGAAGTTATCTAACTAAAAAGGACTTTATAACAAGATGCTGATTTCTACAACAGAGTATAATTGAGAATGGACAAAGTGTGGAGCAATATTTGTGATTCTTCCAGGAAAATCTCAAATGCATTCTGGAGGGGAGATGCCTTCATTACCATCAGACAGTCCCTCTGCAAAACCAGCAGCCCAGCCTAGGAAATCATCTCAGCCAGATGTCTGTGCCTCTCCTCAAGAAAAGCCACTCAGGACTCTAGCTCACCAAGCTGAGGAAGAGATAGAGGATGGTGGACTCTTTATTCCAATGGGTAGGCTTTCTTTTCTTTTCTTTAAAAAAAAATCCTCTTTATTGAAGTATAATATGCAGAAAACTGCACGTATCCCAAGGTATCCAAGTTCACTGAATTTTCAAAGATTGAATACACCCATGTAACCAGCAACCAGATCAAGAAATAGTATTACTAGTATCCAGAAGTCCTTCCTTTCATTTATTACTGACACCCACCCATGGGTAACCATTATCTTGACTTCTAGCGGCACAGATTAGTTCACCTGTTTTGTACTTTATGTGAAATATGAATATGTTTTTTGACTGCCTTTTCCCACTCAACATTATGTTTATGAAGTTGGTCCACATTGTTGCATGTACTTGTAGATTGTTCATTTTCATTACGATATAGCATTCTGTTGTTAGAATAGTCTGTATTTTCTTTATTAATTCAACTCTTAATGAGTGAATACTTACCAGTTGTAGGCTACTCTGAATGGTGCTGCTGTGAACATTCTACTGTAGATCTTTTGGTGAACATATATGCCTAATTTTTGTTGTGTGGAATTGCTAGGTCATAGGATTAGGCCTCCTTAAAGTTTTTTTGAAACATTTTATATATATATATATATATATATTTTTTTTTAATTTATTTTATTTATTATTATTTATTTTGGGCTGCACTGGGTCTTCGTTGCTGTGCGCGAGCTTTCTCTAGTTGCACCGAGCGGGGCTGCTCTTCGTCGTGGTGTGTGGGCTTCTCATTGCTGTGGCTTCTCTTGTTGTGGAGCATGGGCTCTAGGTGTGTGGGCTTCAGTAGTTGTGGGATGAGGGCTCAGTAGTTGTGGCTCGCGGGCTGTAGAGCGCAGGCTCAGTAGTTGTGGCACATGGGCTTAGTTGCTCCGCGGCATGTGGGATCTTCCCGGACCAGGGTAGAACCCATGTCCCCTTCATTGGCAGGTGGATTCTTAACCACTGTGCCACCAAGGAAGCCTGAAACATTATATTTTTATTGTGAAATATAACATATACAGACAAGTGAATAAAGACTTCTTTATTTAGCTTAACAAATGGTTTTAAAGTGAACACTTATGATTTCTTTTTCTCATCGCAAATAATAGACCTCCATTGCTATGTAGGTTAGAAGTTGTGATAGTGGACATCCACGTCTTATTTCTGAACTTGGGGTAAGGTGTTCAGTATTCCTTATTATGTGTGATGATAGTTGTAGGCTTTTTATAGATATATTGTATCAGATTATGAAAATTTTTTTCCTAGTTTTCTGAGAGTTTTATCACATACTGAATTTGGTCAAATGCTTTTTTAAAATCTCTATTAAGATTATCGTATGTTTTTTCTCCTTTATTCTGGTTTTTCTTTTTTGTTTTTTTTGTTTTTGGCTGTGTTGTGTGGCATGTGGGATCTTAGTTACCTGACCAGGGATCGACCTCATGCTCCCTGCAGTGGAAGTGCGGAGTCCTAATCACTGGACTGCCAGGGAATTCCCTCCTTTATTCTGTTAATATGGAGAGTTACATTGATTCTTTTTTAATGTCAGATTTATTGAGATAATTTTTGTACAATAAAATTTTTTCAGTGAGTTTTGAAAAATGGACATAGTTGTGTAACTGCCACTACAATCAATATATGGAACATCTCTCTCTAAAAGTTCCCTCACTCCCCTTTGCAGTCCTTCATTCTCAGCCTTTGGGAACCAGTGATCTCAATTTTATTCTTACAGTTTTGTGTTTTCTGCAATATTACATATAGGTGTTATGCAGTATGTATGTAACCTTTTTTTTTAAACTTTGGGTTTATTTATTTATTTATTTATTTATGGCTGTGCTGGGTCTTCATTTCTGTGCGAGGGCTTTCTCTAGTTGCAGCAAGTGGGGGCCACGCTTCATTACGGTGTGCGGGCCTCTCATTATCGCTACCTCTCTTGTTGCGGAGCACAGGCTCCAGACGCGCAGGCTCAGTAGTTGTGGCTCACGGGCCTAGTTGCTCCACGGCATGTGGGATCTTCCCAGACCAGGGCTCGAACCCGTGTCCCCTGCATTGGCAGGCAGATTCTCAACCACTGCGCCACCAGGGAAGCCCTGTATGTAACCTTTTGCATCTGGTATCTTTTAAAATTTTTATTGAAGTATAGTTGATTTACAGTATTGTGTGCATCCCGTATCTTTCACTTCATCTAATGCTTTTGAGATGAATTCATGTTTGTTCTTCATTGCTGAGTAGTATTCTATTGTATAGATACACCACAATTTGTTTATCTGTTCACCAGCTGATGGACATTTGGGTTCTTTCTAGTTTTTGCCTGTTATGACTAAAGCTGCTATAAACCTTCACATGTAGTTCTTTTTTTTTTTTTTTTCTTTTTTTGGGCTACCCCACGTGGCATATGGGATTTTAGTTCCCCGACCACGGATCGAACCAGTGCCCCCTGCATTGGGAGTGTGGAGTCTTAACCACTGGACCGCCAGGGAAGTCCCCACATATAATTCTTTTTTTAAAATAAATTTATTTGTATTTTATTTATTTATTTTTGTTTGCATTGGGTCTTCGTTGCTGTGTGCGGGTTTCTCATTGCAGTGGCTTCTCTTGTTGCAGAGTACGGGCTGTAGGCATGCGGGCTTCAGTAGTTGTGGCACGTGGGCTCAGTAGTTGTGGTGCACAGGTTTAGTTGATCGACGGCATGTGGGATCTTCCTGGAGCAGGAAGGCGCATTGGCAGGCAGATTCTTAACCACTGCACCACCAGGGAAATCCCTAGTTCTTTGATAGACATACGTTTTCATTTTTCTCGGGGTAATAACTAGGAGTGACATTGCTGGGTCTTACAGTAAATGTATGTTTAACTTTATACGAAACTGCTAAACTGTTTTCCAGAGTAGCTGTACCATTTTACATTCCCAGCAGGAATGTATGAGATTTACAGTTGATCCACATCCTTGCCAGCAGTTAACAGACTTCTTAATTCTATCTGTTCTGCTAGGTGTATTTCCTTGTGTTAACTTGCATTTCCCTAATGAATAATGATATAAAGCATATTTTCATGTATTTATTGGCCATTTGTAGATATTTTTTGGTGAAATGTTTGTTCGTTATTCTGTTGTTTGTCTATATTTCATTCATAATTACTACATATCTTGCATGAGATACTTTGAAACTATGCATATATCCTTTTTCTCTTCAGATGTTCCCCCCCTAATTTTAGCCTCCATTGGTAGATCACCTGCAACAATTATAATGGTGATTTTTTATTTCTGTTGTTCCTTTTACATTTATTAACTGGAATTTTTCTGTAAAGAAGAGCAGTCTCTTCTCCCTCATTTATTTATTCAGTTTTTATATGAGTGTGGGCTCATGGATGTTTGTTTTATTATTTGAGTTACAGTGCCATGTTATCATTATTTACTTTACCCGAATTGTTTCAGCATTAGCCATGAGGAGCTACTTCAAGTTTTTTGTTTGTTTGTTTGTTGAAGTTTTATTTATTTATTTATGTGGCTGCTTCGGGTCTTAGGTGCGACACGCAGGATCTTTGTTGTGGCACGCGGGCTTCTTTCGTTGTGGCGTGCAGGCTCTAGAGCACGCAGGCTTAGTTGCCCCTCGGCATGTGGGATCTTAGTTCCCCAACCAGGGATTGAACCCACGTCACTTGCATTCGGAGGCGGACTCTTAACCACTGGACCACCAGGGAAGTCCCAGGTTTTACTTTTACAGATTATGCTTTTGTGTCGTATCAGGGAACCTTTGCCTAATCCAAGGCCACAAAGTTTTTTTTCCTGTTTTCTTCTAGAAGTTGTAGTTTTACACATTACATATAGGTGTATGTGATCCATTTTGAGTTAATTAAAAAATATATTTATTTATTTATTTCGCTGCGCCAGGTCTTAGTTGCAGCAGGCGGGATTTTCGTTGCGGCATGCAGGATCTTTTGAGTTCTGGCATCTGAGTTAATTACTGTATAATGTGGGAGGTATATTTGAGATTCTTTTTTTACCTGTGAATGTCCAGTTGTTTCAGCACTATTTGTTGAAAAGATTTCTTTCTCCATTAAATTACCTTTGTATCTATGTGAAAAAGTCACTATTTGTGTGGGTCATTCATGGACACTCTCTTCTTTTCCATTGGTCTATGTATTTGACCTTTCACCAATATCGCAGTCTTGAAATCAGGTAGTCTGTGTCTTCCAACTTTTTTTTTTAAACAAGGTCATTGGGCTATTCTAGGTACTTTGCATTTCCATGTAAATTTTAGGATTGGCTTGTCATTTTCTTCAAAAATACTTGCTGGCATATTGATTGATAATGAAACTGTTGATCAATTTGGGAAAGTTGCTGTCTTTTTTTTGTTTTGGCTGCACCATGCGGCATGTGGGATCTTAGTTCCCTGACCAGGGATCGAACCTGTGCCCCCTGCATTGGGAGTGCAGAGTCTTAACCGCTGGACTGCCAGGGAAGTCCCGAGGGATTTCTCACATAGATAATTAAGTCATCTACAAATAAGGAGTTTTTTTCCCTTCATTTCCAATTTGTGTGTCTTTTCTTTCTTCCTTTCCATTCCTTCCTCTCTCTTCCTTCCCCTCCCTCTCTCTTCCTTCCTCTCCCTCTCTCTTCTCCTCTCCGTCCGTCAGCCCCCATCTTATTATGCACTGGCTAGGACATTCAGTACAGTGTTGAAGAGAAGTAGTGAGAGTGGGCATGTTTTCCTTTGTTCCTGATCTCTTAGGGAAAATACACTCAATTTTTCACCACTAAGCAGAATTTGTTGGTTTATAACTATTGTTTATCAGATTGAGGAAGTTCTCTACTATTCTTAGTTGTGGAGAGTTTTTATCATGAACTGATGTTGGATTTTGTGAAAAGCTTTTTCTACATCTATTGAGATTATCTTTTGTTTTCGTTTTTGCTTTTAGTCTGTCGATATGGTGAATTATATTGATTGATTTTCAAATTTCAAAGCATTTTTGCATTTCAGTGATAAATCGACCCTTTTGATCATGATATAGGTATTTTTTTTTTGTATTGCTGGGTTTG
This sequence comes from Balaenoptera ricei, assembly GCF_028023285.1. Lineage (NCBI taxonomy): Eukaryota > Metazoa > Chordata > Mammalia > Artiodactyla > Balaenopteridae > Balaenoptera > Balaenoptera ricei. The sequence goes on along the minus strand of NC_082639.1, from coordinate 113,532,922 downwards.
ATTTGCTAATATTTTGTTAAGGATTTTTGCGTCTGTGGTTGTCTGTAGTTTTTTTTTTTTTAATATATATATTTATTTATTTATTGGCTGTGTTGGGTGTTTGTTGCTGCGCGCGGGGTTTCTCTAGTTGAGGCGAGCAGGGGCTACTCTTCATTGGGTGCGCAGGCTTCTCATTGCAGTGGCTTCTCTTGTTGTGGAGCACGTGCTCTAGGCACGTGGGCTTCAGTAGTTGTGGCATGCAGGCTTCAGTAGTTGGGGCTCGCAGGCTTGAGTAGTTGTGGCTCATGGACTCTAGAGCGCAGGCTCAGTAGTGGCGCATGGGCTTAGTGGCATGTGGGATCTTCCCGGACCAGGGATCGAACTTGTGTCCCCTGCATTGGCAGGCAGATCCTTAACCACTGCGCCACCAGGGAAGCCCCTGTAGTTTTCTTTTCTTGTAATGTCTTTGGTTTTGGTATTAGGGTAATACTGACCTCATACAATGAGTTGGGAAGTGTTCTTTCCTTTTCTTTGTGTTTTTTTGTTTTTTGTTTTTTTTGAAGAGTTTGTGAATTGGTTTTATTTCTTCCTTAAATGTTTTGTTGAATGCACCAGTGAAGCCATCTGGGCCTGGAGTTTTCTTTGTAGGATGTTTTTAACTATGAATTCAATTTCTTTAACAGATAAAGGGCTATTCAGTTATCTCTTTGTTCTTGAGTGAGCTTTGACAGCTGGTATCTTTTCAGGTATTTGTTCTATCCAAGTTGTTGAATTTATTGGCATAAAGTTTTTCATAATATTCCTTTGTCATCTTTTTAATGTCTGTGGGCTCTGTAATGATGTCTGTTCTTTTATTCCTCACACTCGTAATTTATGTCTTTCTCTTAATCATTCTGGCTAGAGGTTTTTCAAAGAACAAGCTTTTGGTTTCATTAATTTCTCTATTTTTCTGTTTTCTATTTTACTGGTTTTTGCTGTTGTCTATTATTTTCTTCTGTCTCTTTGCTTTGGATTTAATTTGGTCTTTTTCTAGTTTCTTTAAGTGGGAGCTTAGGTCATGGATTTGAGACTTTATTTTCTAATAATACTATAGAATGTATCAATTTCCCTTTAAGCACTGTGCTAGCTATGCCCCACAAATTTTGATATATTGCATTTCATCAACTTCAGTTGACAGTATTTTCTAATTTCTCTTGGGATATCTTTTTTGACCCATGGGTTATTTAGAAGTGTGTGTGGGGCTTCCCTGGTGGTCCAGTGGTTAAGACCCCACGCTTCCACTGCAGGGGGCGCAGGTTCGATCCCTGGTCAGGGAAGTTCTGCTTGCCATGCAGTGTGGCCAAAAAAAAGAAAAGAGGTGTGTGTGTGTGTGTGTGTGTGTGTGTGTGTGTGTGTGTGTGTGTGTGTAAACAACAGAAATTTATTTTCTCACAGTTCTGGAGTCTGGGAATTCCAATATTAGGTGCTGGTAAATTCAGTTTCTGTGAGAGCTTTCCTCCTGACTTGTAGACACCCACCTTCTCACTGTGACCTCACATGGCCTTTTCTTGGTGCATGTGTGTGGAGAGAGAGGGAGTGAGCTTTCTGATACCTCTTCTTATAAGGACACTAATCCTATAGGATCAGGGATTCACCCTTATGGACTCATTTAACCTTAATTACTTGCTTAGAGGACCCATCTCCAAATACAGCCATGCCAGGGGTAAGGCTTCCAACGTATGAATTTTGGGGGGACACACATTCAAGTTAATTTTGGGGAGACACACACATTCAGGTTTTCTGTACAGGATTAGAGTCCTATTCTATGTTCAGTGTCAGAACCTGGTTTTTTAAAATGTAATTTTTATAGTTATAGAGTACCATATGGCTTATAACAGCAAAAACAAAAATCCACCATAACTTTTTAGAAGTGTGTTTTTTCACTTCCAAATATTTGGAGACTTTCCAGCTATCATTTTGTTACTGATTTCTGATTTAATTCCCTTGAGTTCACATCATACTTTGTATGATTTCAGTACTTTTATATTTATTGAGGTTTATTTTATGGCCCCAATATAATCTTTATTGGTAGCTCTTCCATGTGTATTTGAAAAGCACATGTATTCTGTTGTTTTAAGGTACACTGTTCTGTAAATGTCAATTAGGTCAAGTTGGTTGACAGCATTGTTCGGGTCTTATTTATTTTTACGGATTCTTTTTTTTTTGGTCTATTCTGTCATTTATTGAGAAAGGCATATTGAAGTCTCCAACTTTAATTGTGGATTTATCTATATTTTTCAGTTTTGTCAGTTTTAGCTCTACATATTTTATTTATTTGTTTTATTTTTATTTTTTATTTATTTAAAATTTTTTAGCTGTGCCACATGGCATGCCAGATCTTAGTTCCCCAAACAGGGATCAAACCTGAGCCCCCGGCAGTGGAAGTGTGGAGCCTTAACCACTGGACTGACAGGGAAGTCCCTAGTTCTACATATTTTAAAATTCTGTTTTCAGAGGTACATATGCCTAATAACATTGAGTGGGTTTTGAATGTTAAGGCAAACTAGCATTTCTGGGGTAAACCTATTTGGTCATGATGTATTAGATTTTCTAATATATTGTTTAAGGTTTTTGTTTCTTTGTTTATGGGAGATAACTGGCTTTAATTTTCCTTTCTTATAAGGTCTTTTTCATGTGTTGGTATTAGGGTTATACTGACCTTATAAAATGAATTGGGAAAATTTTCATCATTATCTATTCTCTGGAAGAGTTTGTTTAAGACTGGTGTTATTTCTTTCTTAAATGTTTTGTAACCATTCACCAAGGACGCTGTCTAGGCCTGGAGTTTTCTTTGTCAAAAGCCTTTTAAGTTTTGGATTAAATTCTTTAATAATTATAGGATTATTTAGATTTCCTGTTTCTTTTTGTGTCAGTTTTGGTAAGTTGTGTTTTTCAAGGAATTTGTACATTTTCTCTAAATTGTCAAATTTATTGATATAAAGTTGCTTGTAATGTTTAGTTTGGCATGTCTAAGATTTTTAATGAGGTCGCCTTTTTAGTTCTGATTTTAGTGAGGTCCTCTTTTTATTTGTGTCTTATTTTTTTTGTTGATAAGTTTGGCTAGAGGTTTATCAGTTAATCTTTTTAAAGAACCAACTTTTGGCTTTCTTGACTTTTTTTTTTTTCTATTTAATTGATTTCTGTTCTTTATTATTTCCTTCCTACAATCTACCTTGGATTTGATTTGTTCTTTTTTAGCTTCTAGTAAGATTTTCAATCTTTTTTTTTCTAATATATACATTTAAAGTTAAAATTTGCCCTCTAAGCATTGCTGTAGCTGCATTCTGAAAATTTTGATATGTCATACTTTTGTTTTCATTCATCTTAAAATATTTTTAATATCCATTATGACTTCTTCTTGACCCATGAATTATTTAGAGATATGTTGCTTAATTTCTAAACGTTTGAGGATCTTTCTAGTTAAATTTCTTTATTGATTTCTAGTTTAATTCCATTGTGGTCAAAGAGCATATTGTATATGATTCCTGACCTTTGAAAATTCTTGAGTCACTTAGCTTATGGTCTGTTCATGTGCTGTTAAAAAGAATACATACTTAGTGGGTGTTTTATACATGTCATTTGAGTCGAGTAAAATGTCCTGTATATGTCTGTGAGGTCAGTTTTGCTAATGTTGTTCAGACCTTTTATATCTTTACTGATTTTTTTGTGTCTGCTGTCATGTGTTACTGATTGACATTTGTTAAAATCTCCAACTGTGATTGTGGCTTTCTCCTTTTTTTTCCCCTTTCAACTTTTGTTTTATATATTTAAGCTGTATTTATCAGGTGCACAGAAATTTAGAATTGTTATGTCTTTTTGTTGAATTGACTCAGCATGAAATGTTCCTTTTTATCTCTTTATCTTCTTGCCTTAAAGTCGGCTTTGTATTTGATATTAATGTGTACATGGTATAAGTGTTTACATTGTTTTGCTTTCAACCTTTTTTGTGTCTTTTTTTATATAAATTTATTTATTTGATTTATTTATTTTTGGCTGTGTTGGGTCTTCGTTGCTGCATGCGGGCTTTCTCTAGTTGCAGAGAGCGGGGGCTACTCTTCGTTGCAGTGTGTGGGCTTCTCATTGCGGTGGCTTCTCTTGTTGCGAAGCACAGACTCTAGGCGCGCAGGCTTCAGTAGTTGTGGCTCGCGGGCTCTAGAGCGCAGACTCAGTAGTTGTGGTGCACGGGCTTAGTTGCTCCGTGGCATGTGGGATCTTCCTGGACCAGGGATCAAACCTATGTCCCCTGCATTGGCAGGCAGATTCTTAACCACTGCACCACCAGGGAAGTCCCCATTTTTGTGTTTTTATATTTAAAGTGTATCTCTTATAAATAGCATAGAGTTAAAAAAAAAACAACAAAAAACCTGGTCTGAACATCTTTGTCTGTTAATTAGATTGTACACTTCATTTATATTTAATGTAATTTCTGATATAATTTTCTATTTTCCTATTTGTTTTTTGTTCCTTTATTTCTCCTTTCCTTCTTTTGGATTAATCAAGTGCTTTTACTTTTCTTTATTAGCTTTTTAGTTTTGTATTCTTTTATTTTTCTTTTACATGTTACCCTATATATTAATAGGCATTCTTTGAAATTACTATAATCTCCCTTAAATTAGCACTTTTACCACTTCCCAAACCATGTAAGAACTTTACAACAGTTTTACTTTATATATCTACTCCTGCCTTTTGTGTTATTGATATTGTATTTTACTTCTTCATTTGTTTTAAACCCCACAAGATGTTATTATTATTGTTACTGTCTTAACCAGTCAATATTGATTTATATTTATCACATAGTTAGCCTTTCTTGTGTCTTGATTCATCCTGAAGTTCTTCACTTTGCCTTCATCTTGGGTCATTTTTTTTCATCTTGAAGAATTTCCTTTACTATGTCTTGCAGACCTGGTCTCCTGTCAATGAATTATCTCAGATTTTGTTTGTCTGGAAGAAAATTTTAGTTTTGCCTTCATTTTTAAAAATTATTTTCACTGTGTATAGAATTTTAGGTTGTTCTTTCCCCCCCAGAACTTTAAGATGCATTCTGTTATATTTTGGTTTCCATTGTTTCTGTTGCAAATTCAGTTATCAGTTTTGTTGTTACTTTGATAATTTGTCTTTTTTTCTTCTGCTTCTAAGATTTTCTCTGTTCTGGTTTTCAGCATTTTGACTATTATGTGTCTTCTTGGGTTTTCTGTTTTTATCTGCTTAGGGCTTGTAGAGCTGCTTGAATATGAGATTTGATATTTTATCAGTTAAAAAAATCCTTGTCAATATTTTTTTTAGATATCATTTCTGTCCTGTTCTCCTTCTTTTCTTCTGGTATTCCAGTTACATGTATGTTAGGTCTTTTCACCATGTCCCATGTGTATTGTTTTTTCTTTATATTCTTTTGTTTTTTCGTCCATGCATCAGTTTCTGCTGTTCTGTAGTCTAGTTCACTAATTCTCTGTTTCGTGGTGTCTTATCTATTAAATTTTTCATGCCAGTTTAGCACTATGGATTCTATGTGAAATTCTCCATCTTTTCCTTTATTTTCTTGAATGTGTTAATCATAATTATTTAAAAATCCTTTTTCCAATATCTGATTCACCCATAGGTCTTTTTTTTTTTTTTTTACTGTCGTCCTCCCCCACCCCCTAGTGTTTTGGCATCTTGGTTCTTGCTGTAATTTTTGATTGGATGCTGGACATTGTGAATGAAAAATTCTAGAGGCGTTGGTATTGTTAGCTTCCTCTAAAGAGGGTTATGTTTTCTTCAGGTAGGCAGATAATTTTGGAGGGTCACTTAAATTCTGCTAAGGGTTGGTTTTATGCTATATTAAGTCTATTTTGTTTCTAGATTGTGGCCTATATTCCTAGTGGGTGGCTCTTCTGGGGTTCCAGCACTTCTAAAAAAGCTATAGTGTTTATGAAGACTTTTCCTCCTTCGCAAGACTTCAACTACAACCTCTGTCTTCCCAACACTTGTGGAGTGTGATCTTAGTTCCCCGACCAGGGATTGAACCCATGCCCCCTGCCCCCTGCAGTGGAAGTGCAGAGTCCTAACCACTGGACTGCCTGGGAATTCCCCATGATTCAATCATAGTTTTAAGAGGAGTTTGAACAGAGACTTTTTGGGCTCATTTTTCCTTGGTTTCCTCCTCTGCAGAATTTTATCCCTCAATCTCAGCTGCTTCAGCAGCTCTAATCTCTAGCTTCTTAGTAAAGCAAGAATACTGCTTTCAGCTTGGATTCTCCTTATGTGCTTCCCTTCTCTGAAGGATCACAACTCCTTAAATCATTTCTGTAGGGGTTGTCCTCCAGTGCTTTCAGACTGTTGTATATATTTTATTCTGCTTTTGTGTAATTTTATAGTTTTATATAGTTTCACAGTTGTTTTTGGCAGGAAGGTTTCATCTGATAAAAAAATACATTGCTGTGGCCAGATCCAGAAGTCCTGGGTGTGTTTTTGACAGGGCTGTTAAGCAGCTATTTTCATACAACAAAGTGACTTTGGTGATTTAGATATTACAGAACCCACCCATGTTTTTATTGACATCATCCATTTTGCAGTACATTTACAGTGCAAATTTACTTTCAACTTACTGCTTACATCATTAAATGTGCTTCTCAGCAAATACCTTGTTTTTAGCCACATCCCACCTTTCTCATAGAAGGAAAAATTAGATTTTCTTCTTTTTTCTAGTCTGATTTTTATAGAGTGGCTTCCTTTTTAAAATTTTTTTAATTTTTAAATTTTATTTATTTATTTATTTTTGGCCGGCCACTGCGACATGTGGGATCTTAGTTCCCTGACCAGGGATCGAACCTGCGCCCCCTGCAGTGGAAGCACGGAATCTTAACCACTGGACCACCAGGGAAGTGCTTTTTTTGTTGTCGTTTTTGTTTTCCTTTTTTTAATTTTTAAATTTCAGTTCTTTAGAATTCTTAGGGTCAGTGGTATCCCAATTTTTTTTTTTTTTTTAATTTTATAGCTACTTTATTTATTTATTTATTTATTTATTTATTTATTTATTTTTGGCTGTGTTGGGTCTTCGGTTCGTGCGAGGGCTTTCTCTAGTTGCGGCAAGCGGGGACCACTCTTCATCGCGGTGCGGGGACCACTCTTCATCGCGGTGCGCGGGCCTTTCACTATTGCGGCCCCTCCCGTTGCGGGGCACAGGCTCCAGATGCGCAGGCTCAGTAGTTGTGGCTCACGGGCCCAGCTGCTCCGTGGCATGTGGGACCTTCCCAGACCAGGGCTCGAACCCGTGTCCCCTGCATTAGCAGGCAGATTCTCAACCACTGCGCCACCAGGGAAGCCCGGTATCCCAATATTTTAAAAGTAAGATAATAGATTAGTTCTAAAACAGAGTAAGATGTAACTGAATTATCTGTTCTTTCTTGGATTGTCTGTGCAATGTATTAGAATGTATTCAATTTTCCTTATAGACCCACATTCCCTATTAAACTCAGCCTTAAAATCAGAAATCAGAGGAGAAATAAGTGTGATGTGATTTAGGGGGATGTAATTAGATGAGATGGTGTAACCCCACAGTGATTACTTTGATTCTGTGTTTGTAAGATAGCCATTCTGAATGGGAATTATGCTAACTCCAATGCTTTTTCCATTGAAAAATATTTACTGCAGCGAATTTTGTTATTTCCATTTTAATTTTGTGATAAGTTTTCTTCACAATTCTTTAAAATTATTTTTTATGTTTGTCTTTATTGTATTTTTATTGGGGTTGAATGTTTTTCAGTGTATATTTTAAAGCAGTGTTACTCAAAGTGTGGTCTGAAAACCAGTGCTAGTTTGAGAACTGTTTGTTACTGGTTTGAAACAAAATAATTCATGGAAACTGAGAATAAAACTTTAGAAATGTTGTCACTTTTGACATTATGGCTATATTCTTACTTTATAAAAGTATGAGTCTACAGTGGATTGGTCAAAAACAAGACTAGTTTTTCGCCACAGAGAGTTTAAAGGACAATTTGATTCCTCATCAACTATCTGTATAAAATTTTATTAATTTTAGCTGCTTCCATTGTAAATTTCCTTTTTTTGGTCTTCACTTCTATGAATTTTTGTTACATTTTGTAGATCTAAATTTCGTAAGGAAGATTTTATTTATTTAGGTTAATTTTTAGTTAATAACACACTTTACTATTTCTAGTATAACATTAATAGTTTTAACTTGTGTCTTTCATACTTTTTTCCCCGGGTCAGTTTTGCAATTGACAGTGTTACCAACAACATGATAGGATATGAATATGAAGCTGAATCAAAACTTCTTTGGGTGTCAGAAATCCTTTTCTTGCTCTGCAACTACCAGGTCATTGTTTAAGTACTGGTAAGATGAGGAGGGAAAAGTGGATGGCAGAAACCAAGAACTGGCTAGATTGGTCTACATGAGAAAGGATGCAAGAGGGAAGGGAGGAGCAAAGAGAGGAGATTCAAGAGTGGTGAAGAGAGAGAAGAGTTTTGGAGTTTATGGAGAAAAGGGGTAAATGAGGTGAGAAGAGAGACCTTGGGAAAAGATATGTGTACAAAGGTTTTTAGACAGTTTCGTTGTGTATTATGCTATGTAATTCCCCTTTTGCTGCTTTCTCAAATGACCATCAGTAGAGAGCTTTGTCACTTTTCTGATGCATTCTAGAGTTTTATATTTCTTTTGCATCTATCACTTTGTTGGGATGTACCTCAAGGTAGCCCATTTTTTGTTTAGGTTACACAAATGTAAGATGTGTATGTTTGAATTCTACTTTTTTTTTTTTACTTAAAAATCCTTATCAAAATTTTTTCTGTATCATTAAAAACTCTTTGTAGACATTTTTAACTTGTCCCCCTGCCATCAATTGCTTAAAAAGACTATTTTTAATGGGTCAGTTACAGTCCAGTGTATGGTGTACCAGTGTTCACTTAACCATTTTTTTCATATTGGCTGTGCACACAAAAAATGTTGCCTACCTTTTCAATAAACAATGAATGTTGCCTGCCGTCAAGGCATCAGCCACTGCAGCCATACCCCCACCCCACCCCAACCCTAAAGGGTGCACCCTGAGGGGAATTCAGGTTGGAGAAAAACAGGATACTGGCCCTAGATAGTTAAGATGCATAGCTAAGGAATAACTTCAATGAGCCAAGACTCTTGCATCTTCCTCTACATAGAAAAGCACTAAAATCATTAACTTGAGATGTCTTTTTTTAAAATTAATTAATTTATTTATTAATTTTTGGCTGTGTTGGGTCTTCGTTTCTGTGCGAGGGCTTTCTCTAGTTGCGGCAAGTGGGGACCACTCTTCATTGCGGTGCGCAGGCCTCTCACTATCGCGGCCTCTCTTGTTGCGGAGCACAGGCTCCAGACGCGCAGGCTCAGTAGTTGTGGCTCACAGGCCCAGCTGCTCCGCGGCATGTGGGATCTTCCCAGACCAGGGCTCGAACCCGTGTCCCCTGCATTGGCAGGTGGATTCTCAACCACTGCGCCACCAGGGAAGCCCCAAGATGTCTTTTTTTGCGATTAGCAGTAATCTTTTGATGTTCAATTACATGTGTTTTTTTTTTTTCCAGCGAAAACTTCTATATATCCTGGCTTCTCCCTTACCTCTTTGGAGCAGTTCCTCAGAGCTATCTGAGAGGCTGTCTCCCAGACTGTAGTCCTCAGTAAGGTCCCTGAATAAAACATAACTTGCAACTTTTAGGTTGTGTGTTTTTCTTCAGTTGACATTTAGGTGTTTTCCATGTTTTTGCTAAAATAATTAATGTTGAAATGAATAACTTGATTAGTCTGTACATGTGTAATTATTTCCTTAAGAAGAAGATTGGATTGAAAGTTACGAACATTTATCGAATTCTTGATATATATTCACAAGTGCAAAAGCAATTGGTTGAAATTACTAATAATTTTTCACTGAGTAAACATTGCCAGGGTGCAGCTTGAAGGTCATAAAATCTTTTTAAACTAAGAAGGTTGTCTTGATGTTAATCTTCTCTAATCCCTTGTTTTCAGACGGTAGCAGACCAAAAAGTATCAGAGAGATGAGAACCTCATTTTGGTGTTGCGTGATAATCTACTTCAAGACTTACCAGATTCTAATAATCAAGAAGCTTTTCCTTTTATCTGGTTATATATGTGCTCCTTTCTTGTAGAATAGAGGTACTTCATCCCCTCCCCCCTTTTTTAATCAGAGTGGATTTTTTTTATTGATTTGCTCCTTGTTTTTTTCTTTTCTAGACTCAGTAGTATAATAATAGTGATAAATTACATTTGTATAATATTTCATTGGTTATAAAGCACTTTGATATATATTATTTCACTTAATATGCATGGCATCCCTGATGGGAAGATATCTGTATTTTACAAAAGATAAAAATAAGACTGTTGCCAAGGCAACCCAGTTAAGTTATAGATCTGGGACATAAACCCTGGGTTTCTGATGTATTATCTGGGTAGTATAGAGTAATAATTAAGACAGAGTTCTAGAGCTAGAGTGCTTGGCTTCAAAACGTGGCTTTGTCATTATTAGCTCTTGGGAAAGTTTCTTAATCTTTCTGCCTCAGTTTCTTCCTCTGTACAGTGGGAAAAATAATAGTCCCTACCTCATAGGGTTGTTATGAGGAGTAAGTGAATTAATATGTATAAAGTGTGTAGAAGAATGCCTGACATAAAAGGAATATTCAGTGAATGTTAGGTGTTATTACTACAACAGTACTACCACATCTGCCTTTACCACCGCTGTTATATCTTAGTCTTCTTTGATTTCCAGGGCCAGACAACAGTGTTTTTCTTTTACTGTTGGCTTTTTGGGTTAAGTTCCGGGAGCAGTTGCTTTGGTGATTCTTGTGATGTTCTTGGTTTATTTGCAGAAGAGCAAGACAGTGAAGAAAACGAGAAAAGGCGAAAAAAGAAAAAGGGTACCAAGAGGAAAAGAGATGGAAAGGGTCAAGAAGAAGGGACTTTGGCTTGTGACCTGAAGCTGGATGACATGCTTGACCGCACCTTAGAGGACGGCGCCAAGCAGCACAACCTAACAGCAGTCAACGTGCGAAACATCCTTCACGTGAGTAAGACGGGGGCAGCCATGTAATGGGAATAGAACTCTTTCATGGGGAGCAAATAAAAATTCTCAGGAAACTCTTGAGTCTTGGTGTGTGAATTACTAATTTTGTGAGTTCCCTGTGGCAAAATATTTTACATTTCAAGGTAGCCTTCTCTTTGCACTCAGCACAAGTTTGAAATGTGAACACATGTGAAAGAACTTAATTGGGAAGATAAACTGTTACTCTGCTTCCTTCCACTGATTTGATTGTTTATTGTTTAGCATATTCAAAAATAATGGAAGATGATAATGTTTACAGTGGATTTACTCTTGTGGGTCAGTGTGTCTTAGAAGATGCCCAGTTAACAGTTTACAGTCCTTTGCACATATGCAAATACTCTTCTTTGCTATGTAACAGTACAGCTATTTATAAAGCCTTTGTTGTTTATTACTGTTTCTCTTAAGCAGATAGTTAACCTGAGAATTTTTTTATTTTTGAGCCCTTCCTGTTAGTATCAGCTAATGAGATTGGTCCATTTGCTTGCTACATTGTTGGAAGCTGTGTGCTTCTCTCCAAAACTTCCTTCTTTGCTTTCAGTTGCCTTGCTTTACCCTAATCTGAAACCATTTGGGTATCTAGCTCTCGTTTATCCTCTACATATATCTAGCAGAGTTACAGAGAGATGAGTATTATCTAGATGATACACCTTTGTTGCATAAAGTGAAATTTCATCTTTCTCCAGGAAGTAATCACAAATGAACATGTAGTCGCTATGATGAAAGCAGCCATCAGTGAGACGGAGGATATGCCAATGTTTGTGAGTATTTATTGTTCTTTCAATGTCATGAAACAGAACTATCTGTAAACTGGCTAAGTGTAGTGAGTTGTTTACAAACTCACTTGGGCGTTTGTAAATAATTTGGCAGTTGGGGGCAAACTCAAGAATCACTCGATGATTTTTATTGACTGTTTTCTTCTCATTTTCCCTTCTTAGGAGCCCAAAATGACACGCTCTAAACTGAAGGAAGTGGTGGAAAAAGGAGTGGTGGGTGTTCTATTTTTTCTTTATTGTTTATTTAGCTTTGTTAATAATATATAATTCCAGGTTATTTGTCGGGAAAAAAATATAGGAAATATTTATTATGATCTGGGTTTGACTCCTTAAAGAAATATTTGTAAAAGGCAAATAGACATGTGGAGATGCAATATATGAAATCATTATCATAGTTTATTTTTATTTTAGTTGCTTTTTTGGAAGTGCTAGGTAGATAACCATTTGGAATGGTTGAAAGCAATGAGTGATGACAGTTTTTCTGTTCATGTTGTGAGATAGGTGGTGAAGTGTTTAAAGTAGTGTATTTCAAATTGTGTTCCAGGGACCAGTTGCATCAAGATCACCCTGGTATGGGGTTCCTCAAGAGTGCTTATTAAAAATGCACATTCTTGGGCTCGCCTCAGACCTAGGAATCAGGACCCATGGGTATGGCCTGGGAATATGCATTGTTGAAAGCACAACAGTACATTCTTTTGCACACTAAAGTATGAGAACCTCTTGAAGACTTTTGAAGCATTCTGATACAGCAAGCTCTTTGATGCTGGGCACTGTGTTCTATCTGCTTAACAAGCACTTGTCCAGTTTGTGCTTACCTTCTGCGACAAAGCAGGTGATAGTCCTGAGGGAGTCCATTCTATCTCTGATAGTAAGAAAGATTTGCCATATGGACCCAAAATGCATACTGTAGTTTTTGTCTGTTTGTCTGGTTCTGTTCCTTGCAGCCCTGTATAAGAAATGTCTGTTCCTCTTCCACATGACCTTTCCTCTAGTTGAAGAAAACCAATATATCTTTTTATAACATTCTTTTCTTGCTAAACGTCCCCTAATTTTTTATTGGTCTTCATGTGACAAGGCTTTGAGTACCTTCACCAATCTGATCCTTTTCTTCTGCATGTGCCAAGTTTGTCCATATCCTTTTAAAAGTATGCCTTAAGTGGATCTAGTGCTCCAGATAGGGTTTAACTAGTATAGATTAAAGTTAGGTTGGGACTTCCCTGGCAGTCCAGTGGTTAAGACTCTGAGCTTCCACTGCAGGGGTACAGGTTCAATCCCTGGTCAGGGAACTAAGATCCTGCATGCCGCATGGTGCAGCCAAAAAAGAATAAAATAAAAAAATAAAGTTAGGTTTATTCCCTCAGTGTTCAGATTCCATATTTCCCTTAATGCAGCCTAAGGTTTCATTGGCTTTTTTTTTTTTTTTAATAGGCCAAAGACACACATTTTAGGGTGGAAAATTCTGCTCCCCTATGCACTGGCTTTTTTTGACAGCCACATCATATATATATATTTGTATATCCTTATCTAATTGACTAACCCTGTTTGCATAAAGTGAAATTTCATCTTTCTCCAGGAAGTAATCACAAATGAACATGTGGTAGCTATGATGCAAGCAGCCATCAGTGAGACAGAAGTTCTGTGAAGTCTACCTGACATAGAATATAATTAACATTAATTCCATATTTGATTAAAAAAAACCCAAGGAGATTGAAATCAGGCTCTGGATTATGTCTACCAACCACGTATATAGTTGCAGAGAAGGTAGACAACCCAAGGCTATAGTTTATGTGGGAGAGCAAAGATTAGAGTCCATTTCTCTTGCTTCTTAATCTTAATAGACTGACTCCTTCCTGATGGATTTGGCAGTAGGAAAATTGATTGGTTTAGAAGCAAACATGAGAAGAGGTATGGACCTGAATCACATCATTCCCTTTACACCCTGTATTGGGCCTGGCTCCACAGAGCTAGATAAGTAGCCACAACATGGCAGGGCTGAGGAGATGTGGAGGGCCTAAGGCTTCTTATAGAGACAGAACCTAATGGTCTGTTGGATTTTGTTCATGATGATTTTGTTGGGGTCACAGTTAGATGGTCAAAAAATTATGCACTCCAATGGTATTGTGTCAGGAGTATGTAAGAGGTTTTAAAGAATTCTTTAAAAACTTCCCCCCCAGCAACTCTATTGTTTTATTTATTTTTTTATTTTTAAAATTTATTTATTTATTTTATTTATTTATTTTTGGCTGCATTGGGTCTTCATTGCTGTGCACGGGCACGGGCTTTCTCTAGTTGCAGCGAGGGGGGGCTACTCTTCGTTGCAGTGCGCGGGTTTCTCAATATGGTGGCTTCTCTCATTGCGGGGCATGGGCTCTAGGCGCGCAGGCTTCAGGAGTCGTGGCACATGGGCTCAGTAGTTGTGGCTCACGGGTTCTAGAGTGCATGCTCAGTAGTTGTGGTGCACAGGCTTTGTTGCTCCGCGGCATGTCGGATCTTCCCAGAGCAGGGCTCGAACCCGTGTCCCCGGCATTGGCAGGCAGATTCTTAACCACTGCGCCACCAGGGAAGCCCCTCTATTGTTTTATTTTTTTTAAGACAGTTCTTTTATTTATTTATTTATTTTTGGCTGCGTTGGGTCTTCATTTCTGTGCAAGGGCTTTCTCTAGTTGCAGCGAGCGGGGGCCACTCTTCATTGCGGTGCGCGGGCCTCTCACTATCGTGGCCTCTCTTGTTGCGGAACACAGGCTCCAGACGCGCAGGCTCAGTAGTTGTGGCTCACGGGCTTAGTTGCTCCGCGGCATGTGGGATCCTCCCAGACCAGGGCTCGAACCCATGTCCCCTGCATTGGCAGGCAGACTCTCAACCACTGCGCCACCAGGGAAGCCCTCTATTGTTTTAAAATCCTGAAAAAGTTGAAAAGAATTTTACAGTGAATCTAGATTCCATCTAGATTTAACAATGTAAAATTCTGCCAAATTTGCTTTATCTCTCCCTGTGTCTGTCTATTGTTTTTTCCTGGACTATTTGAAAAGAAGTTGTGTATGACTTGACACTTCACCCCGAAATCCTTCCGTAAGAACTTTTCATGACTAGCTTTTTGGAGGCATACTTATGGTGGATTTATGTAATTGATTAAGACATACTGATGGCAAAAGGCTGCTATCACCTGTAGTATCCTAGGTTTGTGTACTATTGTAGTTTACAAATAGTTTTCATATTTATTATTCTATGTGAACCCAAGCTGTAATATAAAGTAGACAATATAGACACTTTGTCCATTTACGGGTAATACAGATTCTTACTAGGTTTAAGGCAGAGATGCTAATGATGGAAATAGATTCATCTCTCCTTTTCTTCTGCCAAGCTCTGACAAATATTTGACAGTGTAGATCAGTACCCCTACATCACTGCAGCTACGTGTTAGTCTGATGGCTCCTTGTGATGGTAAAGAAGAAGTAAAAATGAAAAACAGTCTATTTTAGTTAAGAGAACTTAACTATTTATATTCTTTGTTGGTAGGTAATTCCAACATGGAATATTTCACCAATTAAGAAGGCCAATGAAATTAAGGTAAACTTGGAAGAGGTAATTCTTATTCTTTTCCAGAAAGGCTTCATCAGTTTCGAAACGCTTCTATTTGTTAACTTTTTTTGACCTATGTATTTATTTAAATTCCAGCTTTGTTTTTTTCCATTTCATTAGTCTTAGGTTTGACTCTCATGCTAGAAATCTTTCTAACTCCTGCCTCTTATTACTTGCTTTAGCTGCTTGTTGTGCTCTTAGGATTTTTTTGTTTTCCTGCTCTGCTTTCTTCCCCTTATTTCCCAAATACATATGATTCGTGTTTTCTATTATTTTATTTTTTTCTATAATTGTATTTATGTAGCCTCCTCAGTTTGTGGATATCCACCTTGAAGACGATGATTCCTCAGATGAAGAGTACCAGCCCGATGATGAAGAAGAAGATGAGACTGCTGAAGAGGTCAGTGGTTACCTGTGTGAGTGTTAGTTGGTAATGTAGAAAAAATTTGGCTCCACAAGGCAGAGTGTACTTTGCTTCCTTAGTAATATCACTTGTTCTATACAGAGGGTTGAAACACAGTTCTTTTTTCTACTCATTTCTTTGCATAAATCTAAGACTGTGACTCCTCTTCATGCTCCTTTGATTTTTTCATGTCTTGTATTATGAAATTTAACACACATACAACATGCAGAACTGTGCATAGGATAAAAATTAAAATATACAGCTTAAATAACTATAAAGCTAATCCTTATGAAACTTCCTTAAAGTCATTAAGTATAACATTGCCAGACACCTCTTATCACAGTCACTTTTCTTCCCCTATAGACAGCCACTATCTTGACTTTTTGGTAATTACTTCCTTGCTTATCTTTCTACTTATATCACCTAAATATGCAGCTCTACACACTGAGTTCAGTTTTTTACTGTTTCTGTACCTTAGGTAAATGGAACCATAGTCTATTCTTTTGTGTGGCTTTTTTTTTTTTTTTTTTGGTTCAACACAAGTCATTTGAGATTCATTTATACTGTTGCTTGTAGCTATAGTTTGTTCATTTTCATAGTTAATGTAATATTCTATTTCTTAATGTGTTCTTTGACTTGTTTGTTAAAGCATTTTAAATCAATGCCTTACAGTTTTACAGAGTTCACAGTGCTTACGAGGATAGAGATCCGTTCCCTGTTCCTACCTTCAGCAAATTAAGCTTTTATTTAAATTTTATTCTCTTACTCTAATTCAGTGATTGATATTTTGTGATTCATTCTATTGAGGTCCTTCAAACTCAGTGGAATGAGGTAGGGGCATACATATGAAAGTGAACTGGATTTGTTTTGTAGAGTTTATTGGAAAGTGATGTTGAAAGCACTGCTTCATCTCCACGTGGGGCAAAGAAATCCAGATTGAGGCAGTCTTCTGAGATGACTGAAACAGATGAGGAGAGTGGCATATTATCAGAGGTAAATCCACATCATACTAGCAAGATAAATTAGAGATGCTCTATAAGTAGATTATTTAACTGTATAAATAGATCATTTCTCCATGGTGATTCTAAGCCGTCACCCTTTGCCAAACATGATTCAAGATCAGTAATCATGCCATTATCTTCCTGGTATTTGTGACTAGTTATAACTGAATTTCAAATTCCCTTAAGTCAGTGAACAGTTAAGAGAAAACTGGAACTCAGTGACAGGGAGAGTTCTTATTAAGGGGCCAAATGTGAGTGACTGGCAGAGTTTCTTTCCTTCTACCCTTCTCTTTTTTGTATGTGTTTTCTAATATTGTTCTAAAGCCATTTTTATTGTATTTCCCCGCTTTCGATAACCTAAGTGGCATCCTGTTGGCTTCATTGGAAATAGGATGAAACCTAATTAGATTAATGTCCTTGACAGTGCCTTTGTTTTTATATACCTCTATCTAGATGTGAAGAGAAAGATTGCTAGCACATGAAAGACATGCTTCTCTCCTCCTGCTTTTTTTTTTTTTTCTCTTTTCTTCCCTTCCTCCCTTTAATTTTTAACATAGTTGCCTCTTTTAATCAGGCTGAGAAAGTCACCACACCTGCCATTAGGCACATCAGTGCTGAGGTAGTGCCCATGGGGCCTCCGCCCCCACCAAAGCCCAAACAGACCAAGGATAGTACTTTCATGGAGAAGTTGCATGCGGTAGATGAGGAGCTGGCTTCCAGTCCAGTCTGCATGGATTCTTTCCAGGTAACATAACTCTAAACTGCTGAAAAAGTCAAATGGAATAATTTAGTCGTTGCTCAGATTGGGAAGGGAGAAGGGAAGATGTTAAATTCTGATACAGTAAGTAACGGTCATGAAATTATAGGTCTTTGGTACTCTATTTAGTTTGTGCTATTTTATTGTAAGTGAGAATTAAGTGAGAATGGCAGTTCCTAAGGATGAAATAAGGTATGTGACAGAGAGCATTTTAAAATGTGGAACATAGGAACAACCTTCAGCCAGATTCCTCAAATATTAACCTTTACCACAATTGCTTTATCATTTTCTCCTTCTTTCTCTCTCTCTGTACACATTTATTTTTTCCTGAATTGCTTTAGAGTGTGTTGCAGTCATGATGTGCTTTTACCCCTAAATATCTTAGTGTATATTTCCTACAAATGAGGACATTTGATTATGAAAATAAGGATATATAATATTATATAGTCTATTAAAGTCCCTATTTGGATTTTGCCAATTGTCCCAATAATGTCTTTTATATAAAGCAAAAGAAAAATGATTTTTTTTGGTGATCCGGGATCCAGTCTAGGATTACATGTTGTATTTAGTCATCTTGTCTCTTAGACTCTTTTTATTGGGAACAGTTTCTCAAGGTCTCATAACCTTGACGTTTTTGAACCTTATAGAGCAATTATTTTACAGAATGTTCCTCAATTTTGACTTTTCTGATACTTCCTCATAATTAGATTCAGGTTATGCACTTTTGGCACAAATATCACAGAAGTGATATGTCCTTTTTAGTGCATCATATCAGGAGACACATGACTTCCATCATGTTAAATTTGATCACATGGTTAAGGTGGTGTCTGCTTGTTTTCCTCGCTGTAAAATTATTATTTTTCCATTTTTAAATTAATTAGTATGTATCTTTGAGGCAAAATATCTTTTCACACACTAATTTTAGCATCCATTGCTTGTTCTTGATTGAAACAGTCATTATTATGGTTATTGTCAAATGATGACCTTCTAAATTCCATCATTAGACAGTTCTTTTTTTTTTTTTTTTTTAATCTTTATTTATTTATTTTTCTTTTGGCTGTGCTGCACGGCATGTAGGATCCTAGTTCCCTGACCAGGGATCAAACCCGCACCCCCTGATTGGAAGCGCGGAGTCTTAACCACTGGACTGCCACGGAAGTCCCAGCCAGTTATTTTTTTTTTTTTTAACATCTTTATTGGAGTATAATTGCTTTACAATGTTGTGTTAGTTTCTGCTGTATAACAAAGTGAATCAGCTATATGTATACATATATCCCCATATCCTCTCCCTCTGGCGTCTCCTTCCCACCCTCCCTATCCCACCCCTCTAGGGGGGCACAAAGCACCAGGCTGATCTCCCTGTGCTATGTAGCTACTTCCCACTAGCTGTCTATTTTACATTTTGTAGTGTATATATGTTAATGCTGCTTTGTCACTTCGTCCCAGCTTACCCTTCCCCCTGGCCGTGCGCAACTGGCCGCACGCTCTGGAGCCTGCACGCCACAACTAGAGAGAAGCCCTCATGCCACACAAAAGATCCTGTGTGCTGCAACTAAGACCTGAAGTAGCCAAATAAATAAATAAATAAATAAATTTTAAAAAAAGTAAAAATAAAAGATACTTCTCTTAAAGTATCTTTTTAGAAAAAGAAAAGGAATAGACATACAGATCATCAGTGGAACAGAATTGATAGTCTAGAAATAAACTCTTAAATTTATGGTCAATTAATCTTTGACAAGTGTTCCAAGACCAATTAATGGGAAAAGAATAGTCTTTCAACAGATGGTGCTGTGACAACTGGAAATCCACATGCAAGAGTATAAAGTTAGACCCTTACCTCACACCACACTCAAAAGTTAACTCAAAATAGATCATTGACTTAAATGTAAGGGCTAAAATTATAGAACTCTTAGAACAAAACATAGAGTAAATCTTTTTGACCTTTGATTAGGCAGTGGTTTCTTAATACAATACCAAAAGCACAAATGACAAAAAGAATAGGTACATTGGACCTCATCACAATTAAAAACTTTTGTGCCTCAGAGGATACATCAAAAAAGTGGAGACAACCCAGAAAGTGGGAGAAAATAATTGCAAATCACATATCTGATAAGGGTCTTGTATCTGCAATATATAATGAACTCAACAATAAAAAGACAACCGAATTAAAAAATGGGCAAAGAGTATGAATAGACATTATTCATTTCCTTTTTTCTCAATAAAAAGGAATGAGGGGCTTCCCTGGTGGTGCAGTGGTTAAGAATCCATCTGCCAATGCAGGGGACACGGGTTTGAGCCCTGGTCCGGGAAGATCCCACGTGCCGCGGAGCAACTAAGGCTGTGCGCTACAACTACTGAGCCTGCGCTCTAGAGCCCGCGAGCCACAACTCCTGAAGCGCGCACGCCTAGAGCCTGGGCTCTGCAGTGAGAGAAGCCACTGCAATAAGAAGCCCGCTCACAGCAACGAAGACCCAACGCAGCCAAAAATAAAATGGATAGAATAAATAAATTTTATTACAAAAAAAAAAGGAATGAGTACTGATACATGCTACAAAATGGATGAACTTTGAAAACATGATGCTAAGTGAAAGAAGCCAGAGACAAAAGGCCACATATTGTATGATTCCTTTTATTTATTTTAAAAAATATTTATTTATTTATTTATTTTGGCTGTGCCGGGTCTTCATTGCAGCGTGTGAGATCTTTTTAATTGTGGCATGCAGACTTCTTAGTTGCGGCATGTGGACTGTTAGTTGTGGCATGCGGACTCTTAGTTGCGGCATGCGGACTCTTAGTTGCAGTATACAAACTCTTAGTTGCGGCACACGTGTGGGATCTAGTTCCCCGACCAGCGATCGAACCCAGGCCCCCTGCATTGGGAGCATGGAGTCTTACCCACTGGACCACCAGGGAAGTCCCTATGATTCCTTTTATATAAAATGTCCAGCATAAGCAAATCCATAGAGACAGAAAGATTAGTGGGTATCAGAGACGGGGATCAGGGAAGAATGGGGAGCTACCACTAAGGGAAATGGCCTTTCTTTTTGGGGTGATGAAAATGTTTTGGAATTAGATAGTGGTGATCTCACACAACTCTGTGAATATAGTAAGATCCACTCAGTTATACACTTTAAAAGAGTGAGTTTTATGGTGTGTAAATTATATCTTAATAAAGCTCTTATAAATGTTCCTGAAATGTTGGTTTTAAAACTGATGTCATTATAAGGATATACAAGGATATATTGTACAACATGGGGAATATAGCCAATATTTTATAAGAACTATAAATGGAGTATAACCTTTTAAAAAAAAAAGACATTGGTACCTACAAAAAAAAAAATTGATGTCATTATCCTTAAAGTTTCTCAGACAAAGAATAATAAATCCAAATGGTCTAGAGAAGAGACCTTGTGTTTTAAGCTAAGAAGAGGAACACACAGGATATGATGAAGTTTGGAAAAATTGAAAGCATTAGGCATTCAGTGATATGTTTTTATTTCCTTCTCCATTGGCTAGCCCATGGATGACAGTCTCATTGCATTCCGAACTCGCTCTAAGATGCCTCTGAAAAATGTTCCCCTGGGGCAACTAGAGGCAGAGCTCCGAGCTCCAGACATCACCCCAGACATGTATGACCCCAATACAGCAGATGATGAGGATTGGAAGATGTGGCTGGGGGGTCTTATGAATGATGATGTGGGGAATGAAGGTAAGTGATTTTGTTTGCATTTAATATCTACTCTGTCCATGGTCTCTGGTAAAATTTTCATTAGTTAAAAGCTTAAAGAAAGGGGTGTTTTTGGTTAATTGATTTAATTGTGTATTTAACAATGTGGTCTAAATCAGTAGTTAAATTCCATCCCCCCCCCTTTTTGTTTTTGTTAAAGAGTCTTTTGGGGAATCTTTTGAATGCTAAGATTCCTCCCCTGAAACGTAAATGTACATATAATTTTATATATGATTTCACGAGAGTGCATTGACTCACTCGAAGACTGTCATGTTAGTTAAGGTTCTTCCTGATGCAGGTGAAAGAATCCTAACTCTCAACTTGCTGAAGTTGAGAATCCTAATTCTCAACTTGCTGAATGAAACCGGACTTTGGGAAGGGCAGAAAAACCTACAGAGGAATTGAGACCCACTTTCCCTCTCAACAGCTGTTATCTCTACTTTTTGTCAGTCAGCTGCATTCTCAAACCTATTTTTTTCTACAAGGCTGGAACTATGATCATAAGCACACCATTCACTTCTTGGTTTGTCCCCACATCAGAAGAACTCTCTCCTACAGGCTCCAGTTTGAAAAATCCAGAGGAACAACTCTGATTGGTTGGGTTTGATCACATGCCCACTGTCTTGGTATTGCATGGCTTCAACAGGGAGACTGTTTCAGCATGGAGTCCTGTGATTGGCAGCACCTTGTAAACAACAGGGTTGGAGTAAGCAATTACCCAAAAGAAGTGACAGTGTTTCCAGAAGTAGGGAAGGAGAATTGATCAGACAGAAACAATGTTGACTACAGTCATACATGGTGTAAGAATCCCTGCTGCAACCCTTATTTGTTTTAGAATATAAGTAAAATTCTTACTTTAAAACAATACATTGTTAAAATTGTCTTTGGTGGGTTTTTTTTAAGCATACTATAGTGAGAGTCAGTTACCAATCATCATTTTGTGCAGTGTTTCTGTAAATTTAGAGGAAATGAGAGATTGATCTAGTTAGTAGTGATTCCAGATGATGTCACATTCTTTTGATGGAATCAGGGCAGTTTTGTTACTATTGTTGTTTCCTTTTGACTCTCTTCAATGGGGAGTGACCAGGATATTCATACTGGTTGTGTTGTGGAAGATCACACTTTTTAAAAAATGTGTATAACTGAACCAAAGTCTTACTTGCATTTTTATGTGAACAGAGTCATTCACTATCTCACTTTAATCCATAGCCAAATTCATTGCTCCTATTTCTGGATCACATGATGTCCTATCAAACTTAATTACAGACAACTTACAGAGCATATCTTTATTCTTTTCCCTGTCTTCTAAGAACAACTACTGTAAGATTTTTGTGTTGAAAGGATAATGCTTTAAGATAAATAAGAGAACATATAGCTTGTATGGAAATAGACTGAGTAAATATTTGGGTAGGTAAGGCCAGGAATAAATTAGGATAAGTGAATGAAAGAAAGTAAGTTCTCATATTTACCTTATAAAGCTATTAATAACTATATTGCACATAATTTGGCATTTGGTATTGAGTACTTTCTTTTACAAGGCAGTGTGTTAGGTTCTATGAGAGAGAGAGGAAAATGATCATTTTGTTAGGGAGTAAACATGTATGAATGGTGCCTGGTCCATTGTTAAATGCATGATACATTTCAGATTAATGAAGTTGAATGAACTCAGATGCACCATAAAAGTGGCATAAGCTCTGTTCTAAGGTTTTAGAAGAGAGAGAATTATTGTTTAGCATGACCAGAGATAGCAACATGAAAAAGGTGGTATTTGAGATGGACCTTTGAAAGATATTTGACAACAGTGACAAGAGAGGAATCAGATGGGTGGAAGTGACATTGAGATAATATGTATTTAGGTTCTGTAGAATATATGCTCCCCAGAGTTTTCTCTTATATTCTGTATTATAACCATAAGGGTAATACGTGCTTGGAGTAAAGAAATCAAATATTGTGTAAAGAAAACTGTTAAAGCCTTTCCTCATGATGACAGTTTCATGCCGCAGAAGGATCACTGATAATAGTTTCATGTGCCTCTCGTGAGAGTTTTCAAATATGACGTTACCTTTTAGTTTTCCACATTAATGTGGCAATAGGAAGAATTTTAGTCCTAAATTTAAATTCTCTAAACATTTAGAAAAGACAGGTAACAAGAAGCAAATTGGTTTGAATTTTAGCATTTTTGTTCTTCTCCACCCACCTTCTATAGCAGAAGTGGTAATAAGCGATGAAATGCACAAACTTGCATGAAGGAGAAAAGGATGAAATTTGCAGCTGAGTCATTGACATATTAACTGGAGAGTCAGTTCCTTAATAATCAACAACTGATATATTATCGCATTAGTCTTCTGATAGGAGTCTAAGCTGCTAGCTTTTCCATTCCTTACCCCTTTGAGAATCTGATGAAAGCTGTGCAGCCACTCCCCAGAAAAATGTACACATCTACATACATGAAGTTTTTTTATGTCACTTTTTTTGGGGATTTATTATTCTCATGAAGTTCATTTATTGACACTTCCTTTTTCTATCAGCGCATTCAAGATCTAAGATACCAAGGCTCAGAAATCTCTGCAGAAAGGAGTGAACAGGGACAAAGATAATTCTATCCATTTTGTAAAAGTGTCAGAGAAATTCATTGTGTTGCTCTGTGTTATAGAATCAATTGTTATACTGCTAGGATTACAACCCAGTTTAATATTCTAGGAATATATCTCAAAGAAGTCTCAGGGGACATTAAAGCATTTTTTAAATGCATGTGACGCTTCATAAGCAAGCTCTGCATTTTGTCCTTAGACCTAAGCTAAGACAAAATATTGATAGTAATTAAGTCAGGTTTTCATGGCTTTATTAGTGCAGCAGCTTTGGTGCCCTGATTGTTATCACCTTGGTTGAAAGAGCTGAAATGCTGGCTGTTGAGGAGGAAAGGCCAGACAGAGTTGGCTGTTAGGATTTTGGGAGTCTGGGTGGTGTTTCTCATAATTTGTCCCTAGAATTTGAATCAGAATCAGGGAGTGTAGGGATGTATTTGTTGGATGATGTTAAGATACAGATTCCAGGGACTTCCCTGGTGGTGCAGGGGTTAAGAATCCACCTGCTAAGGTAGGGGACGTGGGTTTGAGCCCTGGTCCGGGAAGATCTCACATGCCGCGGAGCAACTAAGCCCATGCGCCACAACTACTGAGCCTGCGTGCCACAACTACTGAAGCCCACGTGCCTAGAGCCCATGCTCTGCAACAAGAGAAGCCACCGCAATGAGAAGCCCACGTACCGCAACAAGGACCCAACGCAGCCAAAATGGAAAAAAAAAAAAACCAAAAAAAACCCAGATTCCAGGGCCTCACTCCATACCTACTGAATCAGAATCACTAATGGTTATCATCTAGGTATCTAATTCTTATATATCCTAAAGTTTGACAACTACTGGTCTGGGAGAAATAAGAGTGTATGATAAGGGTTGATTGAGGAAATGGAATAATGGTTAGTGGGGAGGGTGAAAATCCTCTTTCTTTAGAACAGTATTTTTTTGTTTCCTTATTAGGATAGATTTAAAAAAGAGAACATAGAGCCAATGACTAGGGTAGGTTTGGATCCCCAGATCTACCAGCTGAATTTTGTGAGTGCTGGTAAATAGGAAATGATGCTAGATATAGATCACAGTACCAAACTTTAGCCATATGCCGGTTTATTTTGGTAGTATTACGTGGCTAACTATTTTGACATGTTCCTAGTACCATCTGCTCTGCATATTATTAAAAGTGAGAGTCTCATTTGCAAAAAATAAGAGGTTGCACTAGAGGGGGGTGGGTACACAAAATTGAGATCAGCTGGGTAGTTGCTGACATTGTCAGTCAGTCAAAAAAGTAATTCAACCCAGAGGCCAGGTTCCACAATCAGGGTACTAAAAGCTAAGCAGAACTCAGAAGAAACCTTCCTAAATGATTTTTCAACATGTTTGCCAAATGGGTTCTCTGAGAATATTGGCTGACCCGTTTGTATGGTATGGGCAGAAGCTGTCTATTGTAGTTCTTGCACGTAAACAGATGGGGGTCCAAACGTGTGTGCAGTATCCATATGTTATAGGCTTTCCCCACAACTTATATTATTCAGCAATGTTTGTAAAGAACCTGCTGTAAAGAGACTTACATAGAAAGTACTATAGAGATTACGAAGCAAGGATTCCATTCCTAAGGATTTAAAACATTTTTATTGGGGGATAAACCTATAGATGGGTGAAAAAGCCTTCACATTTAGATAGCTATATATATACAATGCAGATTTATATATTATAAACAATAAATGTTGAGTAAAGAATATCAGGTTAGATTGGGGTTTATCAGTACAAATTTTCTAGTGATTATGAATAAAAAATGTGTGTGTGTGACTTCCCTGGTGGTGCAGAGGTTAACAGTCAGCCTGCCAATGTAGGGGACACGGGTTCAATTCCTGGTCCGGGAAGATCCCACATGCCGCGGAGCAACTAAGCCCATGCGCCACAACTACTGAGCCTGCGCTCTAGAACCCACAAGCCACAACTACTGAGCCCGCACACCACAACTACTGAAGCCTGCGCGCATAGAGCCTGTGCTCCACAACAAGAGAAGCTACCGCAGTGAGAAGCACGCACATCGCAATGAAGAGTAGCCCCCGCTCGCCACAACTAGAGAAAGCCCGCACGCAGCCAAAAATTAAAAAAAAAAGTGTGTGTATATATTTTTATTTTTAATGAAAGATATTTATTATGAAAAATTAAGAAAAGAAAGAGTTCTATCCTTCAGTCTTTGTTAATTCTTTCTAGATATTTTCTCTGTGTTTAATCAAGCACATATCTATCTTTTTTTCCAAGAAAGGAATCATACTATACATATTGTCCTGCATCTGCAACTTGCTTCGTTCACTTAATATAATTTAGACATCTTTCTATTGTAATATGTAGGGATCTCCCTCTCCTGTGTAATGGCACATAGTGGTAAGGAATTAGTTATTCTCATTTGCTAGGCGTTGTTTCTGCTTTTTCTTTTAATTCACTTCCTCAGTTGCACTAGCCACATTTCAAGTTCTCAGTTGCCTCATGTGGCTAGGGGCTACCGTTGTCGTACAATGCATATGTAGAACATTTCTGACCTTACAGAAAATTCTGTTAGACGATGCTGATCTAAAGTTGTCCCAGGAAAAATTTTACCTTAATATAACAATCCAGGGGCTTCCCTGGTGGCACAGTGGTTAAGAATCTGCCTGCCAATGCAGGGGACACGGGTTCGAGCCCTGGTCCGGGAAGATCCCACATGCCGCAGATCAGCTAAGCCCGTGCACCACAACTACTGACCCTGTGCTCTAGAGCCCACGAGCCACATCTGCTGAAGCCTGCGCGCCTAGAGCCCGTGCTCCACAACAAAGAGAAGCCACCGCAATGAGAAGACCACGTACCACAGCGAAGAGTAGTCCCCGCTCACTGCAACTAGAGAAAGCCCGCGCAGCAACAAAGACCCAATGCAGCCAAAAATAAATAAAATAAATTTATTAAAAATACATATATGTATAACAATCCATAACTGATTGACTCCTTCAAGATTTTTAGTTAGGAATCTAAAAGACATCATAGCATCAACAAAAATACCCATACTTCTATGCGCTGCCATTACAAATGTTTGTTATTTTTGTATATTTTTAGTTATTTCTGAGTTATTGTAGGGATATAATTTTTTTATGCTTATGAGTATTATGTGTGTATTGTGTTGTACTTTTGTCATGAATGTGTTGAACATGTATAGAATGTTTACATTCTATATGTATATACTATTTTATACTAAGGTGTCATAATTACAGTCATTCCCTAATTATTGGGAATTAGGGTCATTCCTTTTTTCACTATCAATGCCTTTGTATAAAGAGTTTTATAAAAATATTATTTTAATGAGATGCACTACTCTAAGTGGGTTTACTGAGATAAATTATATGTTCAGTTTTCAGGCTTTTGCTGCATTTTGAGAAATTTAAGTTTTGTTTGAAGGAAGGAACTTGGCTAATTGGGGAGAATAGGTGAGATGAGTCCGCTGTGGGAAATGATCTGTGCACAGGCACTGAGGAAAAAAAAGAATAAGTTGTTTAAAAACTTGAGAATAAGGAATTCCCTTGCGGTTAGGACTCTGCGCTTTCACTGCTGAGGGCCTGGGTTTAATTCCTGGTTAGAGAACTAAGATCCTGCAAGCCGTGTGGTGCAGCCAAAAAATAAGTAAAAAATAAAAATAAAAACTTCAGAATAAATGTGCTTTATTGGAGTAGATTCTTATGGTGCTGAACATCTTAAATTTTCATTAGAGATATGAGTTCAGAGTTGGGAATAAGTGTCTAAAACATTTTTTTTCCTAGATGAGGCAGATGATGATGACGATCCAGAATATAATTTCCTGGAAGACCTTGATGAACCAGACACAGAGGATTTCCGCACTGACCGGGCAGTAAGAATCACCAGTGAGTCTGTGTTTATTGAGTCCTGGTCTTGACTTCTCCACATCTACCTTTGTTTACTTTGCAGATTTTTGAGGTTGAAGTTTGTAGCCCACTCAAGACATTTAAGCTTCCTCTACCCATTTATTTCTATAATTCTTTAAATTTACATATATATTCAGGAAGCCTATCAGTTACTCATTTTTACATCCCACAGTCATGCATTGAGTATTTCGCAGCGATTGTACCAAAATGAATAAGACATGGCCTCTGCCTGTAGGATGTCAGCTTAGTAGGGGGATACAAACAGAAACAGTTATAGTACCAAGTGATAGGTGCTATAATAATAGTTTGTGTATACACTAGTGGCCTAAAAGAGGGTTATACTGTCCTAATGTATGGTATGGGTTAGGGAAGGATTCACAAAATGGGATGTTTTATTTTAGTTTTGAAGGAGCAATAAGAAATTTTTGGTGAATGGGGGCAGAGAGGGATATTGCAAATAGAAGAATTCTGCAAACCATGGAATTATGAAACAACAATACATGTGTTTGGAAAATAGTAAGTAGTTTGGTTAAGTCGTATGAGTGAGTGGTGATAGAAGAGTGAAGCAGTGTTCAGTTCATAGAGAGCCTTAGATCTGATTTTTGATCTATCAAAAAGGAGAGCTCAAAGCAGGAAATAAATAGGAACTGATTTGGATTTTAGAAATACCACTTTGATTTAATGCCAGTTTAATGTATTGATTTGGTGGGTAAAGAGAGCAAGATTGGAGGCATGGAAAACAAGTAAATAACTTGGCTTGAGTCATTTGTTTAAAATTATTTCATTGCTAGTTTGCCAATGATGGAAAACATATCTCAGGAACTGTTGATTTTTATTGAGTGTGTGCATGACCCTGTACTGGAATAGTATACACAACATGGTGAAGGTAAGACATTGGCTCTTGATGAGGTTATGAAGAAAGTTTTATAAGTATCCAAAAGTGTTTATTATGTACCTAAATAATGCAAGTCTTTGTGCAAAGAGAATTATGTAAACACAATCCTTTAGGACTTATGTTCTGTTTTGTTGCTTTATTTCATCTTTCATGTTGTTTTTAAGATTAGAATGCCATTTCCTTTATGAAGATCTTCCATTTATTTTGGTATGTTATGACAGTTAAGGTTGCATTGAAAGGAAAGCACCAGGAATCAAAGAGAAAGTGTAGAAAGAAAAGGCTTGAGGATTTAGGTTTTGAGAAAATTGTGAAGGAAGGTCTAGGAAGGTATGAGAAAAACCAAGAAAGCCCTGTGTCTCAGAAACCAAGGGAAGAGTCTTTCAAGAAGGAGCGAATGGTCCACAGTGTCATGTGCTGGTCATGAAACATTTTCTGCTTGAAGCAGAAAAGTAGGAGATTGTATTTCAATTCAGCTCTCAGCCTGGTATACACTTGCCTTCCCTTCTTGTTTGTCTGTTACTTTCTTCAGTTTATAGATAGAGTTGACCTTGAGCAACTTGGAGGCTAGGGGTGCCCAACCCCAGTGTAGTTGAAAATCCGACTGGAAGTTTTGACTACCCGAAAACTTAACTACTAGTAGCCTACTGTTGAAGGCTTACCAATAAAATAAATAGTTATTAACATGTATTTTATATATAATGTGTTTTATATACTGTATTCTTACAGTAAAGTAAGCTAGAGAAAAGAAAATGTTATTAAGAAAATCATAATAAGGAAGAGAAAATATGTTTACAGTACCGTATTTATCGATACTGTAAGTTATGTTATCTGTTTACAAGCTGAATCATCTGTCAGTATCTATATTAATATTGTCTTATATGATACAAAACACTGTAGATATACATGTTACAAACACTAGACAAGAAAAATGAAAAGATAATGTGAAAAAGGAACATTTATTTACTGGTATAAGGATTCATGCATTGATAATGAAGAAGCAGCAGTATGATGGCTTGATGGTAACCTAGTGTAATTGATATGATTGCTTCACAGATCGCTTCTTAGTACTCTGGCCTATACACTGCTGAATGGTTACAAAATTTTTATGGCATACAGTATTACAGTCATATTCATGTACAGGATTGGAAACATTGTTACATTTTTAAAAAATGTGATAATAGGCTGATACACAGTTGATAATGTAATTCTTTGAAAGCACAGTTATAAATCATTAATAAAACTAACATTAATTTTATTAATTATTAATTTTATATTAAATATCACTCACTTTATGCCTATGTAAGGATAGGCTATCCATTTCAATACAAGTCTTGTACATGATGTTCTACATAATGAGTACTTAGGCAGTGATGATGATGATGACACAGAAACATCTCATACAATTCTTGCCATACAGTTATTAGATTTTTACACAAAGATACACACACATACACAACAGATAAGTTTATTAACTGTAGGCATGATGATTATTTACTATTCATTAAGTCGCAGTGGATCATCGTAAAGGCCTTCATCCTGCTTGTCTTCACATTGAGTAGGCTGAGGAGGAGGAGGGGTTGGTCTTGCTGTCTCGGGGTGGCAGAGGCAGGAGAGGTGGTGGAGGAGGAAGGGGAGGCAGAGAGTGTAACTTTATGGAAATAACATTGTAATTTCTGTGTGACTTTTTTGCTTTTTCATTTCTCTAAAAATGTTTCTGTATGGTACCAGTCCCTCTCCCACCATGTGCTTTGGTTTCAGAGTCTGTATCATAGAAGCGTCCTTGTAAAAGAAGTCAAAAGCAGTCTTAAATAATCGGAACCCTGCTGCCTGATTGTCTAATGTCAGTTTGTTTTCTGACACAGCTTCTTCTACATCTTCTTCCTCATCGTCTGGCACTGTTTTGGAAGCACTCATCTTCATCAAGTCATCTTTTGTTAATTCCTCTGGTGCGGTGTCTGTTAGCTCTTGAATTTCTCTGAGATTCAGAACTTGAAACCCTTCACCCCCATCTTTTTTTGGCCATATTCACAGTCTGTTTCATGATTTCCTTGATTGGCTCTGTCGTAAATCTTGTGAAGTCATGCAGGACATCTGAACACGGTTTTCTCCAGCAGGAATTTATTGTTTCAGGTATGATGGCTTTCATGGCTTTTTCTTTAACAATGATGGCATCTTCAGTGGTGTGATCCTTCCTCCAGACTTACGTGATGTTCTCTCCATTGGGATCTCTTCTTTAGTGTGGATAATCCTTTCCATAGAGTATCGTGTGTAATGAGCCTTAAAGGTCCTTATGACCCCCGATCTAGAGGCTGAATTAGAGACATGTTTGGAGGCGAGTAGACCACTTAGATGCCTTCAGTGTTGAATTCATGGGGTTCTGGGTACCCAGGGGCATTGTCCAATTTCAAAAGAACTTTAAAAGGCAAGGTATTTCCTGACTTTAGGGACAAAGCATCGATGGAACCAATCCATAGAAAGGCCCTTCTTTTTGTATATCCAAAGACTGGCAGCTCGTGTTTATCTTTTCCCTTCAAGGTGAGCAGCTTTATAGATAAGGGCAGTCCTGGTGGTAAATGCAACTGCATTTTCACAAAACAGTAGACTTAGCTTCTCCCTCCTGCCTTAAATCCTGGTGCTTGCTTCTCTTCCTTACTAATGTCTTTTGAGGCTTTATTTTTTTATTTTTTTAAATTATTTCCCCTCCAGAATAGGGCACTTTCATCTGCACTAAAAACCTGTTCAGGCAGATATCCTTTCTCCTCAGTCTGGGAACTTGTCTGCTGCCTCTGCGTGAGCAGAGGCTGCTTCTCCTGTTATCTTGACAGTTTTTAAGCCAAACCTCTTTCTAAAATTATCAAACCATCCTTTGCTGGCATTAAATTCTCCAGCCTTAGATCCTTCATCTTCCTTTTGCTTTAAGTTGTCATATAATGACTTTGCTTTTTCTCAAATCATATTAGAGTCTATAGGTATGCCTTTCTTATAGCAATCCTGCACCCACATAAAAGCTGCATTTTCAATATGAGATAAAAAGGTATTTCACAAAAAGCGCAAGGTTTTTGCACCTGCCGGCATAGCGGCAGCTATGGCTTCATGAATTTCCTTTCCATTTTTTACAATGGTCCTTACCCTGGATTCATTTATCTTGAAATGGTGGGAAATCACAGCTGCAGACCGCAATCTCTGGTACGTATCAAGCAATTCAGCGTCTTCCTGTAATGTCATGACTTTTCTCTGCTTCTTGGGAGCACTGCCAGCGTCACTAGTGGCACTTCGCATGGGTCCCATGGTGTTATTCAAGGCCTATGGTATTATACTAAACTTGATGAAAAATACTCAAGAACCGCAAGAGATCACTTTTTCCTACGGTACACAATTTGCTGGAGAGACGAACTGCTCAGGAGATGTTTTAAGCAGATACTTCTAACACCTGAGCTAGCAACAGGAGGTGGCTATGAAATTATTACAGAAGTACAGTATATGCCACAGTTAATTTTATGCAGTTATGATTTCATACTGCATCTTTATGTTTGGGTTTCTCTCAACTGTGAATGGTGCCAGGTATGGTCTGTAAGCGTGTGCATAAGTTTTGATAAATTTTAACTTTTTAGAGTAGATTTGTGTACATTTTATGGTAGTAGATGATAAAATAGACTAGTATCTACATACAGTTTATGCATTCATGACATACCTAACTTTTTCTGAAATTTTTTGGTATTTCTAGGCTCTGTGGTTTGTCTGAGGGTTTTTTCAAATTGTTGGCACATCCCCCCCAAATTGTTCCAATATATTTACTGAAAAAATCTGCATATAAGTGGGCCCATACAGTTCAATTCCATGTTCTTCAAGGGTCAACTGTAATTTCTCAGGGAGATCCTCCTCAATTAGGATTGATCTTCTTGCTCTGTAATCCATACTATTTTTTTTTTCACGACTCAACACACACGCACTGTATTTTATTTTTACAAGAGAGAAATAAACTGACACCAAGCATTGTAAATGGATGACCACAACAAAAGCAACAATGATTGCAATTACCAAACACGAAACACACTCATACTATGTCATAATATTGACAATCAGTCCAGTAACCTCCACTGTAACAGCTCCTTTACTTTGCAGTGAAAATTGATTTGTATATTTTTTGCCTCTGAGTCCTTGTGGGATTTTTTTTTTTTTATTCAAACAGAAAGTCACAAAAATTATAATCATCCTCATCAGTTCACTCAGTCCCATGCAATTAATTCTGTTTTTTTCATCTTGATCTTTTGTTAGCACTTTTATGAATTCATCAGTTTTCCATTAGAGTTCTGACAATGCTTATTCATTCAGTTCAGCAGTATAGTCAGTTACCAGAAACCTGTACTTGTCTTTTCCATGAATTCCTTGAAGATGAAACCCTTTTATAGGAACATTTTTGCGAAAGCATCAGAGTACACCTAGAACTGTCTGTAAATGACAAAAGACTTTAAAATGACCATGGTTAAAGATTTGATGAAAGTTCATAATAAGGCAATTGACAAGGAAATTTAGTTATTTCTGAGATATACATTTTAAAGTGATAACTAGAATTATGACTTATAACATTATACCAGAACATATAAGATTTTTAGAAATTTCATGTAATGTCTGAAACATTTATATTAACATATTTCCATACAAATAACCCAAAGAAAGTTTAGTATTGTTTTTTTTTGTTCGTTTGTTTTTTGTTTGTTTACTGCAGGTTCTTATTAGTCATCAGTTTTATACACATCACTGTATACATGTCAATCCCAATTGCCCAATTCAGCACATCACCATCCCCACCCCACTGCGGTTTTCCCCCCTTGGTGTCCATACGTTTGTTCTCTACATCTGTGTCTCAACTTCTGTCCTGCAAACCGGTTCATCTGTACCATTTTTCTAGATTCCACATATATGCGTTAATATACGATATTTGTTTTTCTCTTTCTGACTTACTTCACTCTGTATGACAGTCTCTAGATCCATCCACGTCTCAACAAATGACTCAATTTCGTTCCTTTTTATGGCTGAGTAATATGCCATTGTATATATGTACCACAACTTCTTTATCCATTCATCTGTCGATGGGCATTTAGGTTGCTTCCATGACCTGGCTATTGTAAATAGTGCTGCAATGAACATTGGGGTGCATGTGTCTTTTTTTTTTTTTTTTTTTTGCATGTGTCTTTTTGAATTATGGTTTTCTCTGGGTATGTGCCCAGTAGTGGGATTGCTGGATCATATGGTAATTCTATTTTTAGTTTTTTAAGGAACCTCCATACTGTTCTCCATAGTGGCTGTATCAATTTACATTCCCACCAACAGTGCAAGAGGGTTCCCTTTTCTCCACACCCTCTCCAGCATTTGTTGTTTGTAGATTTTCTGATGATGCCCATTCTGACTGGTGTGAGGTGATGCCTCATTGTGGTTTTGATTTGCATTTCTCTAATAATTAGTGATGTTGAGCAGCTTTTCATGTGCTTCTTGGCCATCTGTATGTCTTCTTTGGAAAAATGTCTTTTTAGGTCTCCTGCCCATTTTTGGATTGGGTTGTTTGTTTCTTTAATATTGAGCTGCATGAGCTGTTTATATATTTTGGAGATTAATCCTTTGTCCGTTGATTCATTTGCGAATATTTTCTCCCATTCTGAGGGTTGTCTTTCGTCTTGTTTATGGTTTCCTTTGCTGTGCAAAAGCTTTGAAGTTTCATTAGGTCCCATTTGTTTATTTTTGTTTTTATTTCCATTACTCTAGGAGGTGGATCAAAAAAGATCTTGCGGTGATTTATGTCAAAGAGTGTTCTTCCTATGTTTTTCTCTAAGAGTTTTATAGTGTCCGGTCTTACATTTAGGTCTCGAATCCATTTTGAGTTTATTTTTGGGTATGGTGTTAGGGAGTGTTCTAATTTCATTCTTTTACATGTAGCTGTCCAGTTTTCCCAGCACCACTTATTGAAGAGACTGTCTCTTCTCCATTGTATATCTTTGCCTCCTTTGTCATAGATTAGTTGACCATAGGTGTGTGGGTTTATCTCTGGGCTTTCTATCCTGTTCCATTGATCTATGTTTCCATTTTTGTGCCAGTACCATATTGTCTTGATTACTGTAGCTTTGTAGTATAGTCTGAAGTCAGGGAGTCTGATTCCTCCAGCTCCGTTTTTTCCCCTCAAGACTGCTTTGGCTATTCGGGGTCTTTTGTGTCTCCATACAAATTTTAAGATGATTTGTTCTAGTTCCATAAAAAATGCCATTGGTAATTTGATAGGGATTGCATTGAATCTGTAGATTGCTTTGGGTAGTATAGTCATTTTCACAGTATTGATTCTTCCAATCCAAGGACATGGTATATCTCTCCGTCTGTTGGTATCATCTTTAATTTCTTTCATCAGTGTCTTATAGTTTTCTGCATACAGGTCTTTTGTCTCCCTAGGTAGGTTTATTCCTAGGTATCTTATTCTTTTTGTTGCAGTGGTAAATGGGAGTGTTTCCTTAATTTCTCTTTCAGATTTTTCATCATTAGTGTATAGGAATGCAAGAGATTTCTGTGCATTAATTTTGTATCCTGCAACTTTACCAAATTCATTGATTAGCTCTAGTAGTTTTCTGGTGGCATGTTTAGGATTCTCTATGTATAGTATCATGTTATCTGCAAACAGTGACAGTTTTACCTCTTCTTTTCCAATTTGTATTCCTTTTATTTCTTTTTCTTCTCTGATTGCCATGGCTAGGACTTCCAAAACTATGTTGAATAATAGTGGTGAGAGTGGACATCCTTGTCTCGTTCCTGATCTTAGAGGAAATGCTTTCAGTTTTTCACTATGGAGAATGATGTTTGCTGTGGGTTTGTCATATATGGCCTTTATTATGTTGAGGTAGGTTCCCTCTATGCCCACTTTCTGGAGAGTTTTTATCATAAATGGGCGTTGAATTTTGTTGAAAGCTTTTTCTGCATCTATTGAGATGATCATATGGTTTTTATTCTTCAATTTGTTAATATGGTGTATCACATTGATTGATTTGCATATATTGAAGAATGCTTGCATCCCTGGGATAAATCCCACTTGATCATGGTGTATGATCCTTTTAATGTGTTGTTGGATTCTGTTTGCTAGTATTTTGTTGAGGATTTTTGCATCTATATTCATCAGTGATATTGGTCTGTAATTTTCTTTTTTTGTAGTATCTTTGTCTGGTTTTGGTATCAGGGTGATGGTGGCCTCATAGAATGAGTTTGGGAGTGTTCCTTCCTCCCCAGTTTTTTGGAAGAGTTTGAGAAGGATGGGTGTTAGCTCTTCTCTAAATGTTTGATAGAATTCGCCTGTGAAGCCATCTGGTCCTGGACTTTTGTTTGTTGGAAGATTTTTAATCACAGTTTCAATTTCATTACTTGTGATTGGTCTGTTCATATTTTCTGTTTCTTCCTGGTTCAGTCTTGGAAGGTTATACCTTTCTAAGAATTTGTCCATTTCTTCCAGGTTGTCCATTTTATTGGCATAGAGTTGCTTGTAGTAGTCTCTTAGGATGCTTTGAATTTCTGCAGTGTCTGTTATAACTTCTCCTTTTTCATTTCTAATTTGATTGATTTGAGTCCTCTCCCTCTTTTTCTTGATGAGGCTGGCTAATGGTTTATCAATTTTGTTTATCTTCTCAAAGAACCAGCTTTTAGTTTTATTGATCTTTGCTATTGTTTTCTTTGTTTCTATTTCATTTATTTCTGCTCTGATCTTTATGATTTCTTTCCTTCTGCTAACTTTGGATTTTGTTTGTTCTTCTTTCTCTAGTTCCTTTAGGTGTAAGGTTAGATTGTTTACTTGAGATTTTTCTTGTTTCTTGAGGTAGGCTTGTATAGCTATAAACTTCCCTCTTAGAACTGCTTTTGCTGCATCCCATAGGTTTTGGATCGTCGTGTTTTCATTGTCATTTGTCTCTAGGTATTTTTTGATTTCCTCTTTGATTTCTTCAGTGATCTCTTGGTTATTTAATAACGTATTGTTTAGCCTCCGTGTGTTTGTGTTTTTTACGTTTATTTCCCTGTAATTCATTTCTAATCTCATAGCGTTGTGGTCAGAAAAGATGCTTGATATGATTTCAATTTTCTTAAATTTACTGAGGCTTGATTTGTGACCCAAGATGTGATCCATCCTGGAGAATGTTCCGTGCGCACTTGAGAAGAAAGTGTAATCTGCTGTTTTTGTATGGAATGTCCTATAAATATCAATTAAATCTATCTGGTCTACTGTGTCATTTAAAGCTTCTGTTTCCTTATTTATTTTCATTTTGGATGATCTGTCCATTGGTGTAAGTGAGGTGTTAAAGTCCCCCACTATTATTGTGTTACTGTCAATTTCCTCTTTTACAGCTGCTAGCAGTTGCCTTATGTATTGAGGTGCTCCTATGTTGGGTGCATATATATTTATAATTGTTATATCTTCTTCTTGGATTGATCCCTTGATCATTATGTAGTGGCCTTCCTTGTCTCTTGTAACATTCTTTATTTTAAAGTCTATTTTATGTGATATGAATATAGCTACTCCAGCTTTCTTTTGATTTCCATCTGCATGGAATATCTTTTTCCATCCCCTCACTTTCAGTCTGTATGTGTCCCTAGGTCTGAAGTGGGTCTCTTGTAGACAGCATATATATGGGTCTTGTTTTTGTATCCATTCAGCAAGCCTGTGTCTTTTGGTTGGAGCATTTAATCCATTCACGTTTAAGGTAATTATCGATATGTATGTTCCTATGACCATTTTCTTAATTGTTTTGGGTTTGTTTTTGTAGGTCCTTTTCTTCTCTTGTGTTTCCCACTTAGAGAAGTTCCTTTAGCATTTGTTGTAGAGCTGGTTTGGTGGTGCTGAATTCTCTTAGCTTTTGCTTGTCTGTAAAGCTTTTGATTTCTCCATCGAACCTGAATGAGATCCTTGCCAGGTAGAGTAATCTTGGTTGTAGGTTCTTCCCTTTCATCACTTTAAGTATATCATGCCACTCCCTTCTGGCTTGTAGAGTTTCTGCTGAGAAATCAGCTTTTAACCTTATGGGAGTTCCCTGGTATGTTATTTGGCGTTTTTCCCTTGCTGCTTTCAATAATTTTTCTTTGTTTTTAATTTTTGCCAATTTGATTACTGTGTGTCTCAGCGTGTTTCTCCTTGGGTTTATCCTGTATGGGACTCGCTGTGGTTCCTGGACTTGGGTGACTATTTCCTTTCCCATGTTAGGGAAGTTTTCGACTATAATCTCTTCAAATATTTTCTCAGGTCCTTTCTCTCTCTCTTCTCCTTCTGGGACCCCTATAATGCAAATGTTATTGTGTTTAATGTCGTCCCAGAGGTCTCTTAGGCTGTCTTCATTTCTTTTCATTCTTTTTTCTTTATTCTGTTCCGCAGCGGTGAATTCCACCATTCTGTCTTCCAGATCACTTTTCTGTTCTTCTGCCTCAGTTATTCTGCTGTTGATTCCTTCTAGTGTAGTTTTCATTTCAGTTATTGTACTGTTCATCTCTGTTTGTTTGTTCTTTAATTCTTCTAGGTCTTTGTTAAACATTTCTTGCATCTTCTCGATCTTTGCCTCCATTCTTTTTCCGAGGTCCTGGATCATCTTCGCTGTCATTATTGTGAACTCTTTTTCTGGAAGGTTGCCTATCTCCACTTCATTTAGTTGTTTTTCTGAGGTTTTATCTTGTTCCTTCATCTGGTACATAGCCCTCTGCTTTTTCATCTTGTCTATCTTTTTGTGAATGTGGTTTTTTTTCCACAGGCTGCAGGATTGTAGTTTTCTTGCTTCTGCTGTCTACCCTCTGGTGGATGAGGCTATCTAAGAGGCTTGTGTAAGTTTCCTGATGGGAGGGACTGGTGGTGGGTAGAGCTGTTACTGTGGTGGGCAGAGCTCAGTAAAACTTTAATCTGCTTGGCAGCTGATGGGTGGGGGTGGGTTCCCTCCCTGTTGGTTGTTTGGCCTGTGGCAACCCAACACTGGATCCTACCTGGGCTCTTTGGTGGGGCTAATGACAGACTCTGGGAGGACTCACGCCAAGGAGTACTTCCCAGAACTTCTGCTGCCAGTGTCCTTGTCCCCACGGTGAGCCACAGTCCCCTCCACCCCGCCTCTGTAGCAGACCCTCCAACACTAGCAGGTAGGTCTGGTTCAGTCTCCCTTGGGGTCACTGCTCCTTCCCCTGGGTCCCAATGCGCACACTACTTTGCGTGTGCCCCCCAAGAGTGGAGTCTGTTTCCCCCAGTCCTGTCAAAGTCCTGCAATCAATTCCCACTAGCCTTCAAAATCTGGTTCTCTAGGAATTCCTCCTCCCATTGCTGGACCCCCAGGTTGGGAAGCCTGACGTGGGGCTCAGAACCTTCACTCCAGTGGTTGGACTTCTGTGGTATAAATGTTCTCCAGTCTGTGAGTCGCCCACCCAGCAGTTATGGGATTTGATTTTACTGTGATTGCGCCCCTCCTACCATCTCATTGTGGCTTCTCCTTTGTCTTTGGATGTGGGGTATCTTTTCTGGTGAGTTCCCGTGTCTTTCTGTTGATGATTGTCCAGCAGCTAGTTGTGATTATGGTGTTCTCGCAAGAGGGAGTGAGAGCATGTCCTTCTACTCTGGCATCTTGGTTCCTCCTCCTGATTGTATCAATCCATACTATTTTATATGTCCTTTTTTGTTTTTTTTTTGGCTAAGTTCTCTGAATATTTATTACAATGGGTCATCAGCAGTAACAGGGCTGGGGGAGAGACACACAAGACTGATTTGCCCTTCAGGTAGATCTTGGGGGTCTGCCAGCCTGCGGGGGCTTCCTTCAGGCCCGCCTTCTGCCAGATGCGCCTCAGGTCTCTCTCGAACCTCATCTGCTTCTGTTTCAGGCGTCCCTCCCTGACTTTCCGCCGCAGGAACCGGGTCCTCTTGACCAGCTTGCGGTACTTGTGATGATTCATCTTCCGCCGGCGGATCTTGAGCACATTTTTGCACTGTATCTGGGGTGCATCCCAGATCTCCTTACCCCCCTGCTTGACCCCTTCCCCCTGGGCGGACACTCATAGACTTGGGCTGGAGACAGTCCCTGGGGCCCCAGAGTCCAGTCTGGGCAGGAGGTAGCGAACAGTTAGCCAGCTCTCCATGGGGCTGATAGACATCTTCCTGGGGAGCAGCATCTCCTCAAGCTCCATGTGGACCCGCCTGTCAGGGAGGGAGGCAACCCCACTTGGGCCTATTGGTTGTATGCTGTGGTGAGGCCTGCAGGCATGCCTGCCCAGCACCCCACAGACAGGCCAAGGCCCACTGCAACCTGCCCGGGGAACAGCCCTGAGCAGCTGGGAAGTCAGGCGCACCATGAACATGGTCTGTGCTTGGCGGCGGCCCCAGGCACTCAGCAGAGCTCGAGGTGCCCACCGCGTGGGTGGTGTCGACGCTCGGGTCTTAGGCCCCGAGCCCCAGCCAGCCGTGGCCGCCTCCGCCATCCCTGGAGCCCGCACGCCGCGACCTCACACCGACTCTTCCCTATATGTCCTTTTTAATACTCATCTCTCTCATAGTTGCTTATTTATATCTGTCTCCTTCCCTAAACTGTGAGCTTCTCATGGGTTTTGTATTGTTTATTGCCTTAGAGCTGGTGTTTTGCATGGGGCTGACAGTATTTGCCAATCAAATAGTGAACTTTTCTGGAATGCCTGAACGAAGGGTCTTCCTTTCTAGTCATAGAGTTCTATGGTCATAAGTAAAAAACTGGGATAGAATTTTAATTTTGGGGCTTCCCTGGTGGCACAGTGGTTGAGAATCTGCCTGCCAATGCAGGGGACACGGGTTCGAGCCCTGGTCTGGGAGGATCCCACATGCCGCGGAGCAACTAGGCCCGTGAGCCACAACTACTGAGCCTGCGCATCTGGAGCCTGTGCTCCGCAACAAGAGAGGCCGCGATAGTGAGAGGCCCGCGCACTGCGATGAAGAGTGGCCCCCACTTGCTGCAACTAGAGAAAGCCCTTGCACAGAAACGAAGACCCAACACAGCCAAAAATTAAATGAATAAATAATAAAATTAAAAAAAAAAAAAAAAGAATTTTAATTTTGTTTCTACCCCTTGTCATCTTATGTTATCATGCTTAATTATAATCCTTTTAAGAGGACTTTTCTTACATGGATGGTAAAAATTTAAAAATAAAAAAGCTTAGAATCACAGAGTTTGGAAAGCCTCCTGTGGTCGCATATATTTTCCTCCCACTTAAGCGTTTGTTAACAGCTTCTCTCATGTGGCCTTTCAGTCCGTTTGGATACTTCCAGTGACAGGGAGTTCATCAGTTCTGCAGATAGTGTGTCCTACTCTTGAACACCTCTTCAATTAACATTTTCCTTATTAATTTTTTTTTTTTAATTTATTTTTATTTTTTGGCTGCGTTGGGTCTTCGTTGCTGCGCGAGGGCTTTTCTCTGGTTGCGGTGAGCGGGAGCTACTCTTCGTTGTGGTGCGCGGGCTTCTCATTGTGGTGGCTTCTCTTGTTGTAGAGCACGGGCTCTAGGCACACGGGCTTCAGTAGTTATGGCACGTGGGCTCTGTAGCTGTGGCACGCGAGCTCTAGAGTGCAGGCTCAGTAGTTGTGGCACATGGGCGTAGTTGCTTCCTGGCATGTGGGATCTTCCCGGGCCAGGGCTCAAACCCGTGTCCCCTGCATTGGCAGGTGGATTCTTAACCACTGCGCCACCAGGGAAGCCCCAACATTTTCCTTATTGAACCTGAATCTATCTTTTATATTTCTCTGTTTGTCCTTTGTTGCCATAAAATGTAATTTACTCCTAAGTGTGCATAGTATGTTTCTTTTTCTACATTTTTTCTTTATTATGCTAAACATACCAAGTTTTTTCAGTTCTCTAAATGCCAGGCTTTCCACATTTCAACCCCCAAGTTACCCTTCTCTGGATTCTAGCCTTTATTTTTAAGAAAATTCTCCCCCATGACATTTTATTATGAAACTTTTTGAACATACAGAAACGTTGAGAGAATTGTACAGTGGACACCCGTATACCCACTACCTAGCTTCTGTAGTGAACTTTTCATATATTTGCTTAGTCATGCAGCTATCCATCTATGAATCCATTTTTTTAAAAAGCATTTCATAGTGAGTTGTAGATATCTAAACATTTTCAGCACACATATCATGAATTAGAACTCAGTATTTGTTTACAGTTTTTCTTTTTAGGTAAATTTATACACATTGTAGTACAGAAATCTTAAGTGTACAATTCAGTGAAGTTCGATGTGCCTCCTCTTGTATAACTCAAACCCCTAACAAGATAGAGATTTGTCACCCCAGAAAGTACCCACTTGCCCCTTCCAAGTCAGTCCCCACACCATCCTCCCAGGTGCAACCACTGTTCTCTTTTCTACTATCACAGGTTAGATTTGCCTCTTTTAGAACTTCATGTAAATGGAATCATATAGTATGTGTTCTGTTGTGTACAGCTTCTTTCACTTAGCATAATGTTTTTGAGATTCATGCACATTGCTTGTATCATTAATTTCTTTCCTTTTATTGCTGAGTAGGATTCCAGTGTATAAATATACCAATTTGTTTATTTTTCATCCATCCCCTGGTGT
Source organism: Balaenoptera ricei (assembly GCF_028023285.1). Classification (NCBI taxonomy): domain Eukaryota; kingdom Metazoa; phylum Chordata; class Mammalia; order Artiodactyla; family Balaenopteridae; genus Balaenoptera; species Balaenoptera ricei. The sequence goes on along the minus strand of NC_082639.1, from coordinate 113,490,623 downwards.
TGATGGACACCTGGGTTCTTTCTAATTTCTGGCTATCTTGAATAAAGATAGCTCTGAACTTTCTTGTACAAGGTTTTGTGGACAAGTGTTTCATTTCCCTTGGGTCAGCTATTTAGGGGAAGAATCAGTGGTCATAAGGTAGCTGTATACTTAGTTTTCTGAGAAATTGCCAAACCTTTTTCCAAAGTGGCTTTCCACTTTACATTCTTTTTACAGTTCTAGTTGTTCCACATCCTCACTAACATTTAGATTTTAGCTTTTTTTAAAAAAATTAATTAATTTATTTATTTATTTTTGGCTGTGTTGGGTCTTCGTTCCTGTGCGAGGGCTTTCTCTAGTTGCGGCAAGCAGGGGCCACTCTTCATGGCGGTGCGTGGGCCTCTCACTATCGTGGCCTCTCTTTTTGCGGAGCACAGGCTCCAGACGCACAGGCTCAGTAGTTGTGGCTCACGGGCCTAGTTGTTCCGTCGCATGTGGGATCCTCCCAGACCAGGGCTCGAACCTGTGTCCCCTGCATTAGCAGGCAGATTCTCAACCACTGTGCCACCAGGGAAGCCTGGATTTTAACTTTTTTTTTTTTTTTTTTTTTTTTTTTTGGATTTTAGCTTTTTAATGCCCTCTTAAGAAGGGCTTTTACAGAAATGATCACAGTCCTCTAGATAGAGTTTGAGACTCTGCTCTGATTCAGTGATATGCTTGCCTTCTTGGTTGTGAGCACTGTTTTGGAGCTACTGTGTCATATTGAACTTAAGGTCAACCAAAACATTGAGATCTTTCTCAGATTCATTGTTTTTGAGCCATGTTACCTTTTGGTGCACTTAAGAAACTGATTTTTGAAAATCCTAAATGTAAGACTTTAAATTTATCCCCATTATGTTTCACCCAATTAATTTGAGAAAACCTAGAATTTTGAATCTGTCATCAGTTGGTCTGGCAATCCCTTTCAGCTTTATATCATTTACAGATTTGGTAAGTGTGTTTTCTGGGTGTATTAGGTTGTTGATGGGATTGCTGAATAGTTCAGGTCCAAAGATAGGGTCCTATGACACACTGCTGGAGACTTCTCTCTTGACTCCATTCAGTAGGATAGGCCAACAAACTATGAATTTATCTCATTATAAAATCATCTAGCTTACGTTTTTGTGTGCTTTCCCATTAGAATTTAAGCTTCATGAGAGTAAAGTCCTGTCATGTATCTAAGCATCTAGAACCAGGGATTAAGGCATATAGTTGGTGTTCAATAAATGTTTTTAAATGAATGAGTGGATGATGGATAGATGTGAGGATTTTGTTAAGAGCCTTGCTGAAAACAACTTTCATTGAATTTTCTTGGAATTCCCCCTATGGCAAAATGAAACAAACATGTGCCAACAGCGTACCGTTTGGCTTTTTTGCAGAAAAGGAAGTGAATGAACTGATGGAAGAGCTGTTTGAAACTGTGAGTAATGATCTTTGAATGAGAACTCAGAATAGTAAAAGTGGATTCTCCAGCAAGCTCTGTCCTTTGGTGTCAGGGCCTCTCTCTCCAGAAGGGTGGTGTGAACCAAGCCCATTCCCCTTTCAGTCCACCCAGGAGAGAATATAGTGACAGGAGAATTTTGCTAAGTAATAAACTTTGATTATCCATATGTAGGTTATTCTTAATAAAGTTTTCCTTGCAAGCTTTTGGATGGACTCTTCACTATCACATGTTGCATCCTTAAAGATTGCAAACTAATTTTAGATTATTCTGAGCCCAAATAGTTACCTTTCTCATAAATTTATCTCTTTAAAGATATTCTGATCATTTCAAGTTATCCATGCTCTGTCTTTACCATTACAAGTTGGCTGATTGAGAAACTTTTTTCCTGGCATAATAGCTACCTCATGTGCAGGATTGTGCGAGCCCAGAAGTGAGAAAGGTTGTGATGCAAGCTCTTTCTGTGCGCCAGCGTTATTAAAGTCCTGTAAACTAGTCTTTGCTTTCCCTTGTCACTGCTAGAGTGACTTTTGTGTGCCCATTCCCCAGGAAAATCCTTCTTTTCCTTTGCCCTCAGTTTCAAGATGAGATGGGATTCTCCAACATGGAAGATGATGGCCCAGAGGAGGAGGAATGTGTGGCTGAGCCTCGGCCTAACTTTAACACCCCTCAAGCCCTACGGTAGGCTAACCAAAGACCTTGAGACTTAGAATGGAGGAAAAGTGTATGTCTGAAAAGGTTGTGAGAAATTCTGGTTAACAATTTCCCATCCCTGACTACCTGCTGTTACTGATATTAGGATGCAGAGCCCTTGCGGGTGTTAGGTGTCAAGTGACTAAGTCTCCTTATTATGGGGCAGTGCAGCTATAGACCAAGCTGTACCTGTTTGGGAAGGGAGAAAAAGCAGAAGCTGGCATCCGTAGCAGCTTCTCCAGGTGAGTGGTGCTGGAGAGGTGTGTAGGACTCTATGTGGCCAGCCACAGAAACTACCCCAAATTGTAATATCCAGTATGTCCCTTTTGTTCTTCTGTTTCTCCTTAACATCTAGTAAATGTTAATGAACTTTTGTTAGTCACCAAGGCATTAACTGAGCAAACCATAAAGCACCTGAAGTAATGCCCTGGAGTCTGAAATGTGTGTACTGCCCTCTTCACTTAAATCAGCACTTCCGTTGTCCCACCCAGAGAGTAGAGGCTTTAAATTTTTCCCCCGTTTTTGTGATGAATTTGCATAGTTTATCCGTACTTTATTGCTGTCCATTCTGAGTAGCAGCATACTATCGTTAGGTGACTGGCTGGATGTCAGGGTATGGTTTGTGCCGTGTGTGGAACAAAGCAGAACTGAAAGACACATAGTCTCTAATTAGTCCTGTGTTTTAACTTAACAGCATTACCTAACTAGAGAGCTTTGGATCCACCTGAAAGCTAGACCTTCAGGGAACTTGCAAATTTAGTGAAAAAGACAAGATGTACTAATCATTGTGTAAAAGTCAGAAATATCAGTCATACTCGATTACAGTAAATACCATAATATAACCACAACAGAAATCTCAGGAGTTCCTTTTTTTTTCCAGCTTCGTTGAGGTATAATTGACAAATAAGGTTGTAAGATACTGAAAGTGTACAACGTGATGATTTGATAAACATATGCTTTGTAAAAGGATTCCCCCCATCAAGTTAATTAACACTTCTATCACCTCCCATATTTACCTTTTTTTTTTTTTTGAGAACAGATTTCAAAATTTCTTAGAGTCTGTATTTGACCCGCTTATTTCACGTCATATTTCATAGAAAAAAATTCTAGTGTAGCAGAATAGAACCTGGGAACTTATTATCATGGGATTTGATCTGTAAACATATTTCAGTTCCACTAGTCAACTCTGTGTATGAATTTTAAAAATTTGGTCATTAGGTAACTACTTAAAAATCCTTGTTCCAATTCAGTTACCCTTCGGTATTCAGTTGATCTGCTTGGGCTGCTGCTGCTTTTCTTTCAGCTAGAAATGCAAACCTAGCTTAATCTTTGATTAAGTAAAATAACACAGGGAAAGTGAGTTACCTGTGTTCCCCTTATCAACTACCCATCCAGATAATACTTATTAAAATCAGGTGCAGCCTTTTTTTTTGCATTATGTACATTTTTCATGCTTCTGTTCTTCTGTTCCTCTGCTAGTAATGCAGATAATCAAGAGTTTTCAATTCTCAGTAAAACTGTACAGAGGACAGGCCTGTGTCTTTAGGTTTTCACCCTGTGCCAGCCCATACTCACAGTAAATACTGTAAAAGGAAACATAACTTTTTTCAACAGCCCCTGGGGATAAAGATTATTATCATTTTAACTATTGCTGAATTCTAGAGGATTTCTTGAATTATGATAACCTGTTAGTCATAGCTACTTGAGCAGGTCTTATCCTGATTGCATAGAGTATCAGCTCTTGCTTAATCACTTGAGTATCTTGTTCTGCCTCTACCTCAGAACTAGCATGCTAGGTATTTGCATTCTTACTTCAGCCCCAGACACAGTCTCTCTCAGGAGGTAGGTAGTGTTAGAAAACTTGGAGAAGATTCTGTATCACCATTAAGAACAAGTACCAGATTAATGTGGCTGTCAGTGTGATGAAAAATGATGGGTTCCCATTAGCTCCTTGGCTGCTTTGTTATCCAGACACTTCCCTACTCTTAGATTTTTGTTTGATTTCCCCTTCATTATGATATTACTTAGAAGACTGATGTAGAAGAATGGGTGGGGGGCGATTCAGAACCATCTTATTTGAATCTATGCTAACAACTTTGGGAGAAGATTTGGGTAGGATAGGAGTTTGCCTATCGGCTAAAGTGAGATTTGGGGATTAGCAGTAGATGGAAGTTGTTCAGACTGGCTTAGCCCACCATTGGAAGGAACTGGATGTGTTGTGGACCCAGGGAAATGTTCAAATCCAATCATCTCCCTGTTGAGGATAGGTTCGAGGAACCACTGGCCAACTTGCTAAATGAGCAACATCGCACAGTGAAGGAGCTACTTGAACAGCTGAAGATGAGGAAATCTTCAGCCAAACAGCAGCAGGAGGTAGAGAGGGTTAAGCCCCAGAGTGAGAAAGTTCATCAGACTCTGATTCTAGACCCAGCACAGAGGAGGAGACTCCAGCAGCAGATGCAGCAGGTAAGACTCTTCTTGGTAATGTTAATATTGGATCATCCCATGGCCTGGCTCGAAGCCAAACATTAAATTAGCAGCTTTGGAAAAGTCAGAAATAGGTGTCTTGATAACCACTGAAACCACAGGACCACAGGATCTTCACATCAGTTAGGACCTTGAAAGGTCATCATGTTCGTGTCCTTACGGCTCAGGTAAGAATGCATGTAAGGACCCTGATAGTATTCAGAATGACAGATTTCAAAGAATCTTTAGTAATCTCTTCTGAATTTAACAGCCTTATTGCCAGAGTAGTTTTTTCTTCTTTCTAATCTTAGCCCCTCTGGCTTGAGGTTAAACTTCCTCTGGTTCTGTCATTTTGCTCAAGTGGAACATATTTGAGAAAAAAATTCATACCAGGATACTGTGTTGTTCTCATAGTATCTCTAAAAAGCCAAACATATATGCTAAAGTCACTAACATCTTGGTAAAGTCTTCTGGGTTCCTGAAATGACAACATCATAACATGTCACTATATTATTTTCTTTCCCTCCCCAGCATGTGCAGCTCTTGACGCAAATTCACCTTCTCGCCACCTCCAACCCCAGTCTCAGTTCGGAGGCCAGTACCACCAGGATATTTCTTGTAAGGTTTCAGATATCCCTAACTCTAAAGAATTCTGTATGCAGTTAGTTTGGAAGTCATTTCTCACAAATATTGACTCATAAGCTACATTTATTCTTCTCTCCTGTATGTTTTGGTAGCTGTTCATATGGCTTCATGTGCTTGCTGATAAAACATAAGTTACTGGTTCCCATGAAAGGACAGAGAGAGTGTTCAGTTTTCTTAAGACTATTCCTCTTACCTTTTTATTGGGTTCTCTTACCTTTAGATCCACTCATCTTGGGCTTTTGGTACTTCTCTTCTTTTTATTGAATTCATTATTTATTAGGCTCAATATCAGTGTTTTCTGTATAAAATTAATTTTCCTCATGGCATTATGAAATATTTTGGAGGAAGGGCTTTTAATTTCAAATTTTGGGGAATTCCCTGGAGGTCCAGTGGTTAGGGCTCGGCACTTTCACTGCTGGGGCCCAGGTTCAGTTTCTGGTCGGGGAACTAAGATCCTGCAAGCCATAGGGCACGGCCAAAAAGAAAAAAATTCAAATTGTAACACATTTTTGACTGGAGAGGTATTACAGCCACAGGTGTTAGCTTCTGCAAAAATCCCCCTGTCAGTAACGTGTTAAAATCCTATAAAAATTGCTCCTGAACTTTGGGGTAGGTAATGAGGATATTCTTTGCCTCTTGGGTAAGTCTCTTCGGAGTTTGAGTTGGCTAGTAGTCTGAGCTTCCTTCGATAGTCAGCAGAGTGTTATTTCCCTCATTGTGTTCAGAGGATCATGAGAAGTACTTTGTTCTTCAGAGAAACCAAAAAAGACATTTAAAATTTTTATTTTATTTTATTTTATTTTATTAAGTAATGGCTCTCACTCTTGAGAATTTTAATTCTAGCTGGGGAGCTAGACCATACATCCAAAAGGCTGAGGAACACTCAGACTGAGAATAAAACAAGAACAAATTAGTGTATCACAAATCCCCAAATATCTGAGGACTCAGCAAAAGAGCAGTCTTAATGGCAAAATGTTAATTATGGAAGACTTTATGATGATTTTTACCTGTTTTTATACTCTTGTAGGAAGGACAGTTTTTCACTCAGAGGCTAAGGGCTACTGGTATTAATTGTCTGGAACTTAGATCTCCTTTGTGTCCTGTTTTCCCAGAAAGAGCTGGGAACCTTTGCCCAAAGCTCCATCGCCCTTCATCATCAGTTCAACCCCAAGTTTCAGACCTTGTTCCAACCCTGTAACCTGATGGGAGCTGTGCAGCTCATTGAAGACTTCAACACACATGTCAGCGTTGACTGGAGTCCTCGTAAAACTGTCAAGAAGACTGGTAGGGGACAGATGTGTCCGCTTTAAGTTTTTACTTGCAATGAGAGGTGGGAGTCTTATCCCACAGATAATTTCCTAGGGATAATTTCCTAGGGGTGGAGGAGACAGGGTGTTTGTAATTTCTTCCTTCTCTCTTTTATCCCCCCTTTGTGCTCATTATCTAAGTTCTAGAATTAGGTGATAATACTTGGGCTTAAAGTAAGGATGGAGGCAGTGGACAGGGCAGGGTTGTGGGGGGTAGAGATGTGGGGCTCGTGCTAATAATTGGACTTAAGTAGATATGAGGGTAAGTATTAGGAGTCAGGTCAAGACAAACTGGTATCTGATAAAGATGGAAGTCAAGTGGTAAAGTCGGGTTGTGTGTAGGTTTTTACTCACTTCTTCATTAAGATCATTTTATTTCCCATAATGATTATAGTGATATCTCCATTTTGAGTGAAACATTGATTTGGGAGTTAGAAACAAATTAGAGATGTTGTACATTTACCATGTTCGATATTTTAAAGAAATTTGCAGATTTGGTTTCTACCTTGCATTGGTTTAGTATTTTTTTTTTTTTAATTAATTAATTAATTTATTCTTGGCTGTGTTGGGTCTTCGCTTCTGTGCGAGGGCTTTCTCCAGTTGCGGCAAGCGGGGGCCACTCTTCATTGCGGTGCGCGGGCCTCTCACCGTCGCGGCCTCTCCCGTTGCGGAGCACAGGCTCCAGACGCGCAGGCTCAGCAGTTGTGGCTCACGGGCCTAGCCGCTCCGCGGCATGTGGGATCTTCCCGGACCGGGGCACGAACCCGTGTGCCCTGCATTGGCAGGCGGATTCTTAACCACTGCGCCACCAGGGAAGCCCTGGTTTAGTATTTTTTGAGAAAATATTTGCTGTTCCCTTAAATTAAATATTTGCTTCTGATTTGTTCCTAGTTTAGCAAATTAGTTGTGTTTTGCTCTGGATTTGGGTTTGTCTTTGGATTTGATTTTAAATCCCCGACTCTTATAGTTAAATTGAATATAGTTGAATTTAAGTGCATTATGTCATAGACACTGATCTCAAACTACTCTATTAGTTATATGTTGGTAATGAAAACTTAATTTAACACCAGACTACAGTTATAACTTATACATATAGTGTCCTGTGTTTTTCTTCTGGTGATATAAAAATAACATTTATGGAAGGAGAAATATGGCTATATAGTGGTGCTTATCTCTGGAAAGGCAGAAGTGCCTGGAATTGAGAGGCTTAGACAGCAAGACAGAAATGAATGAGACTGAATTGTCTCATTCTCTTTATGGTTTTTTTGTTCCCAACCTCAGGAGGAATCTGGGAGAACTTAATGAAAGTTAAGTAAGAATCAAATAAAGTAAAATTTGGAATACGAGATTTGTGAGGGAGATTAAAGAAGTTGGAATCTTATCCTGGAAGAAAGAAAGCATTGTTGAAGGTCACTTATCTTTCAAGGATTTAAAGGGGGAAGGAGGTAAAAATTTTTTGAGCATACACTATCTGCCAGGTATTACTAGGTACTTTATAAGTGCTTATGTTACTTAGTGTGTTAAGTATTCCACACAGGAAAGAAAAAGAGAATCAACTTTTAATAACATTGAATGGGACTCCTTTTAGGTATATGTTAGGCTGAGAAAGATTGTGGAAACTTTTGGGAGGGGGGTATGTGGGTGGAAGGGCATCACGTTAGGTAGGGGTGGCTCTATCTAAATGCAAAAATGCATTCAGAAGCTTTTGTGAAGCCCTCTTTTGTTCTAGAATTTCATTTATCACGAATTTTTTTCTTACAGCCTATGAATTTCCCTGTTTGCCAAAGCAAGTGGCTTGGATCCTAGCCACAAGCAAGGTTTTCATGTATCCAGAGCTACTTCCAGTGTGTTCTTTGAAGGCAAAGAATCCCCAGGATAAGATTTTCTTCACCAAGGCGGAGGACAAGTAAGGGTTTACCGTGAGGTGAACAAGAGCACAAAATATCCCAAGGAGAAGACCTGTATAATAAAGAACGGACACAAAAGACAAAAAGAAAAGCAGTGTAGATGGGCGCAGTCCCGTAGTATGTGCTTGTTCCAGCAGTGCCAAATACTGCTTTTTTTAGGGAATGACGTACACATTTTTGCAACATTTTAAGTTGTTTTTTGTCTTTTATTTATTGTAAAAACTTATCTTGTAATACTGTTAGAGGGAAATTTTCAAAGGAAAACAATTTTTTTATCCATTATCCTAACCACCCCAAGACAATGATTTTTCTTTTCGCATTTCTTATATAATTATTGGCAATATAAGTGTAATTTTGTTTTGCTTTTTTTTAACTTAACGTCTTATTGAAATTGTTTTTTCTATCAGATTCCATGCTGTAACATTGTCTTATTTTTGTTTCTGTATATTGTCTTTTAAGGCAATATTAATGGCCCTATGATAGTCCTTTTATTTGCCACTTTCCCCCACCCCCTCTTGTTTAGCTGTTCTGAGTGAGGCTTCACCAAGGATCTTTGTGCATAGAGCTTTTGAAAATCTTTCCAGTTTATCTCTTTGGGTAAATTCCCAAGGGTGAGATTATCCGATAAAGGTTATGAACACTTTTATGGCTCTTGATTTGTATTTCCCCACTACCATCAGCAAGTATGTACATAGGTAACTGTAATTGAATATGTTATGTTGGGAGGTAATTTTGGTGATGTTTAATATGTCTAACATGGTGCCCAATACTCATTTTATATTAGTTTTGTTAGAGCCATTCTTCTTCCTTCAAATTTCATTTGTATTATTAGTATAAAGTGCATCATGATCTGACATTTATTAGTGATTTATGCCTGGTTTTTCCTCTTCTCACTTGATTGGGAACTCCTCATTGAGTCTTATTCACATAGTACTTCTTAGCACTCAGTAAATATCTGAAATTTTCTATTGAATTGCCATTAACTTGTACGAGAATTAGATGTAGAAAAAGTGGGTTATAGAATGTGGAGTTCATCTGGGAGGGTTTTCAGCAGGATGGACTATCAGGTGAGATTGAGTGTCACTGCCCCTTTCTCAGTTTGTTAGCTTTAGGACTGAAGCACTTTGAAGGGACCGAGTTTCCTAAGCCTCTAATCAGCAAGTACCTTCTCACTTGCAAGACTGCCCACCAGCTGACAGTGAGAATCAAGAACCTCAACATGAACAGAGCTCCTGACAACATCATTAAAGTAAGTGCTCCCTGCACGCTCCACCGGAGACCTCGCCTGAGTGCAGCCATTCCTATTCTTTTGCTTAGTCTCAATGAATAGCCTTTTATTTAAGACTAGTTCCTCCCGCCTGCACACTAGGTTAATCGCCCTCTTTCCGTTCCAGGAACAGTGATCCATTATTTTCCTCTGGAGTATCAGCTTCTTCCTCTGTTTATAGATATTTCTCCTAAATATAAAATTGTTCAAATTTTAAAATACTTCTCGAATCTGTTTTCCTCTAGCTCTTCATTTTCTCTTTTTTTTTCCACTCTAACCTTCTTCAAAGGGTAGGCCACAGTCCACTTATATCCTTCTCCATAACTCTTTATATTTAGATATTTATATCAAAGTTATAAAGTGTACTTTAAAGAATCAAATAGTTCTATGAGACTTGTCATGAAAGACAATAATTTTTCTCCCTATTTCCTGCTAAGCAAGGTTTTTGTGGGTGATGGTACATTTACCTCCATATCTGGGTAGCATGCTTATAATTGCTACCACTTGATTTTTTTTTTTTTAATATTTCTTTCTTTCTTTATTTGGCTGCATTGGGTCTTAGTTGTGGCACGTGGGATCTTCATTTGTGGCATGTGGGATCTTTCATTGCAGCATGTGGGCTTCTCTCTAGTTGTGGCGTACGGGCTCCAGAGTGCACGGGCTCAGTGTTGTGGCACGCGGGCTCAGTAGTTGCGGCATGCGGGCTCTCTAGTTGTGGCTCACAGGCTGTAGAGCGTGCGGCCTTAGTTGCCCTGTGACATGTGGGATCTTAGTTCCTCGACCAGGGATCGCACCCACATCCCCTGTGTTGGAAGGCAGATTCTTAACCACTGGACCACCAGGGAAGTCCCCACTTGATTTTTTGGATTTAGGCCTTCTCTGTTAAACTGAAACCATGGAAGATGAAGACTTAGTTCTCTCCACACTCCTATAGTCTCACCACTCACTATAATTATATCACAGTTTTGCTTAGATTGTTTTTATTTTTTTATTTTTTTTATAAATGTATTTATTTTTGGCTGTGTTGGGTCTTCGTTGCGGTGCGCGGGCTTTCTCTAGTTGCAGTGAGCGGGGGCTACTCTTCATTGCGGTGCGCAGCTTCTCATTGCAGAGGCTTCTCTTATTGCGGAGCATAGGCTCTAGAGCGCAGGCTCAGTAGTTGTGGCGCACGGGCTTAGTTGCTCCATGGCATGTGGGATCTTCCCGGACCAGGGCTCGAACCCGTGTCCCCTTCATTGGCAGGCAGATTCTTAACCACTGCGCCACCAGGGAAGCCCACTTAGATTGTTTTTAGAGTTTACATTATAAGCACGATTAAAAGCTCCTCACAGCTGAGCTATGTAGTGTGTCATGATTACTTTGCTTTTCCTGCTGGACATTTTGTTTCTCCTGGTGTTAATAATTGCATTTTTGGAGGATGAGTGGGACTTGGTTTTATTATGTATGTATTACCAGTTCAACACTAAAGTCTACTTCAGTTTTATAAATCTCTTTTCAGTGTGTTCAAATATTTTAGGTGTCCTGCTATCATTTTCATCTTCCTGAAGAAATCCTTCCCAGAGCGCTCTGACGCTGTTCCACTCTACCCATGTTGCTCTCTTGGCTTGCTGCACTAATGTCTTCTCTGGTCATCCTGGGGATTCATTTCACCTCTTACTTATGTTGGATCCTTTTATTTCTGAACCCCACATCATTTTTACCTTGTTTTAGTGTAGCACATCCTACTAGCATTCTGAGGAAGAGTGCTCGAGAAACAAATTTTTAGGTTTAAACTACTTGTATTCATTGTCTGTCATGACATGACATGACCAATGTAATTTCCTAGTTTTGCTATTGTACTATATACCTGGTTTGTATATGTAACTATTGTTACTGTGTAACAAGTGTACATGAGACCTGTCTATGAATCTATAATTATTCAAAATCAAAAGTTTGAAATATGTCTCTACTCTGTTCTCCCACTTCAGTGGGTCTAACATTCTAGGTTGAAAATCACTTTAATCAGAACATTTTAAGGGCTCCATTTTCTTCTAGTTTCTAGTGCTGACTCTTTAGAAATTTGATGCCCTTTTGACTCTTGAACCTTTATGTAACACCTGTTTTTCCTCTCCCTCCGGCAGTATGTAGGATTTTTCCTTTTTCTCCAGTGTTTTGAAATTTCATGATAATATGCCTCAGTATGTGTCTAGTTTCATTAATTATGCAAGGTACTTGATAAACTTTACTTTGGAAACTCATAGGTTCCAGTATTGGGAAATGTACTTGAGTTACATATTGATGGTTTCCTTCCCTTCTTTTGGTCTGTTCTCTCCTATGGTGCTCAGTGGTCAGATGTTAGACCTCTCAGGCTCATCTTCTCATCTTGTCTTTCTTCTTTTTTCCCATCACTCTGTCTTTTTGTTGTACTTTCTGAGATATTACTTCAGCTTTTTCTTCTAACCGTTCTGCTGAGTTGAGTTCTTTATTTTTTCTATCATATTTAAGATGTCTAATAGCTATTTTTATTGTTGGGCATTGAATATTCTTTAATAGCAAATGGCAGAGGGAATGTGGGAAAGCAGGAGAGGAAGGAGGCTGGAGTTTTCTCTTCTATACTTGATCAGCATAGTACTCCTGCCCTCACCTCTGCCTGACAGCCTCAGTTCAGAGAACATCCTTTCCACAACCCTGGCTTCTTTCTGCCAGGCTATGGGGAGAAGCTGTCACTGGGCTACATCAAACAAGAGAGGGGATTTGGGGTCTAACCGCCTCTTCAGCAGATTTAAAACCTGTCCTCCTCATCTTGACCTGTTTTTAATTCCTCCACTTCTGGAGGTATCTGGTGTCTTATCCTTTTGCCAGTCTTTGACATAAATTTAGTTGACCCTTAACTTTTCTCCACATGGGGTTTGGTTTTCTTCATTCTCCTATGTGACTTACCACTCCTCCATCTGCTTTTTAGCTTTGAAAAAAAATTTTTTTTTAAAATAAATTTATTTATTTATTTTTGGCTGCACTGAGTCTTCATTGCTGCACGCGGGCTTTCTCTGGTTGCAGTGAGCGGGGCCTACTCTTCGTTGCAGTGCACAGGCTTCTCATTGTGGTGGCTTCTCTTGTTGCGGAGCATGGGCTCTAGGCGCGTGGGCTTCAGTAGTCGTGGCACGCAGGCTCAGTAGTTGTGGCTGGCAGACTCTAGAGCGCAGGCTCAGTAGTTGTGGCGCACAGGCTAGTTGCTCTGCAGCATGTGGGATCTTCCCGGACCAGGGCTCGAACCCGTGTCCCCTGCATTGCTGGTCGGATTTCTTTCTTTCTTTTTTTAAAAAAATTTATTTATTTTATTTATTTATTTTTGGCTGAGTTGGGTCTTTGTTGCGGTACGCAGGCTTCTCATTACGGTGGCTTCTCTTGTTGTGGAGCACGGGCTCTAGTCGTGTGGGCTCAGTAGTTGTGGCTCGCAGGCTTTAGAGCACAGGCTCAGTAGTTGTGCACAGGCTAAGTACTCTGCGGCATGTGGGATCTTCCCGGACCAGGGCTCGAACCCCTGTCCCCTGCCCTGGCAGGCGGATTCTTAATCACTGCGCCACCAGGGAAGCCCGGTAGTCAGATTTCTAACCACTGCACCGCCAGGGAAGTCCCAAGAATTTTGTTGCTTTTACTTTTTCTCTCATTCTGTCTCTCATTTTAGGCTTTTACCTTTAATAATTTCCTTTCTGTTGTTTTCATGGGGATTCAATAGGGAACAAACCCGAATAGATGTGTTTAATCTGCCTGTCTTAACAGTAAATTACCCCTTAACTCTTTTTGTTTTTTAATAAATTTATTTATTTATTTATTTTTGGCTGCATTGGGTGTTCGTTGTGGCAAGCAGGGGCTACTCTTCCTTGCGGTGCGCGTGCTTCTCATTGTGGTGGCTTGTCTTTGTTGTGGAGCACGGGCTCTAGGCACGCGGGCTCAGTCGTTGTGGCTCACGGGCTCTGGAGTGCAGGCTTAGTAGTTGTGGCACACAGGCTTAGTTGCTCCGCGGTATGTGAGATCTTCCTGGGCCAGGGATCAAACCCACGTCCCCTGCATTGGCAGGCGGATTCTTAACCACTGCACCACCAGGGAAGTACCCCCTTAACTCTTTTTTTTTAAAATAAATTTATTTATTTTATTTATTTATTTTGGGCTGTGCTGGGTCTTTGTTGCTGCGCACGGGCTTTCTCTAGTTGTGGTGAGCAGGGTCTACTCTTCGTTGCAGCGCGCGGGCTTCTCATTGCGATGGCTTCTCTTGCTGTGGAGCATGGGCTCTAGGCGCAAGGGCTTCAGTAGTTGCAGCACATGGGCTCAGTAGTTGTGGCTTGAGGGCTCCAGAGTGCAGGCTCAGTAGTTGTGGCACACAGGCTTAGTTGATCTGTGGCATGTGGGATCTTCCTGGACCAGGGCTCGAACCCGTGTCCCCTGCATTGGCATGTGGATTCTCAACCACTGCGCCACCAAGGAAGTCCCCCCCCTTTAACTCTTTAACCTATGAGAGTGTGGATATTATCTCCACAAAGATCTCGAATTATTTCCCAATTGGCTATCCAGTGGATACTTTTCTGCTCTTATCCTATTTAACTTTGCAGTTACATTGATACTTTGATAATGGAGTTCACACATTCCTTCTTCAGACTCTTATCTCCTGTGATACCAGGACTTTTACCACAGGCTGCTCTTTCGTGAACTCTTCTTCCCCTGCTCTACCCTTAAATGTCAGTGTTCCACAGTAAATTTGCAGTGTGTGGCCTCATCCAGATTGATGATTTTTGGTGTTGTCTGTCTCTTCATGATTTTCAAATCTGTGTCTTTGGTCCGGGTTTCTCTCCTGAGCTCCGGCTCAATGAAGTCACCTGTTTAAAGGAATTCTTAGGTAAGTTGCCTCACTGATGCCTCAGACTGAACTGTGTCTCCCTCTGCACCCTCCAGTTGTTGCCACTGGCACCACCACCAACAGCTAACTCCCCTCCGTCCAACTTACCCCTTCTTGGATATGTTCTTTGTGTATGACATTACTGTCTAGCCATTTTCTCAATCCATAAACCTAGGAGTTATACTCGACTCCTTCTGCTTGATCACTGCCGTCTGTCTGTCTGTCACCAAGTCCTCAGTTTTCTTACTCCATTTCCTACTCTGTTACCCACTGCCTTGGTTCAGGCACCTGAATTAAGTTACACCTGCATTAATGCGGTAGTTTCCTAACTGGTGTCTCTAATTCTGGCTCCATTTATTCCATTCTTCAGATTGCTGCCATAGCCACCTCTATCTAATCCTTCAGCCTAGAGTTGAGACTGCTTGGCATGGCACAGAAGGCCTCTCCTGCCTACCTCTGACTTGTCTTCTGAAGTCTCTTTGCATTCCTTTAGTTGTAGCCAGACCGATCTCTTTGTGGTTCCTTAAACACATTCATGATTCTGAAAATGAATTATATTCTGCCCTCCCCTGCTTCATTTAGCAAACTCTGTTTCTTTAAGATTTTTCTATAGTTGCACCTGCTCCAGAAAGTTCTTTCATTTTCAAGTTTGAGTTGTGTGTCATTTTTTGTGCACATCTTTATACTTTCTTACACAGAATGTCATTATTGGTTTCTACTTGACTGTCTCTCCCACTGGTCTCTAAGCTCCTTGAGAGCAGGGATTGCTTCCTTATTTGTATGCTCAGCTTGTAGCACAGTGCCTGGCGCTTATTGTCAGTGTAAGTTCAATTCCCCTCTTCATTCACTCTTAAAACTGAACTGTCTCAGTCTTGCTGTTCTTCTTTCCTTCCCTTCTAATGTCCTTTGCACCATTATTTGCTTAAAAGGAAGCGTCCATGGGCCAGAATAAGGATTAATAAGGCACTCTCACTGCGGCTGCTGAGCAGGAGCAAATTTTAGATAAGATGACTCTGACCACGTGCTTCCTTTTCTCTGTGACCTAAACTTTTCCCTTCCTGGTAACCAGAATGGAGCGCATCATAAGATATTGAGTAATGATAAACTATTTATTAATTAGAGATTAGCTTAATTTGAAATGCAGAAGCAGTCAGCATATGCTGTTCATGGATACATGTATATGGATATGTATGTGTCTGTCTCAGACTGCCGCCCACCACACTCTCTACCCTGACAAAGAGCAGTGTTTCTGGAAGGAATGTGACTCATGCTTAATTTCTTCATGCTCAGTTTTATAGGAAGACCAGACAGCTGCCCATCTTAATGAAGTGCTGTGAAGAGATCCAGCCACATCAGTGGAAGCCACCTGTAGAGAGAGAAGAACACCGGCTTCCATTCTGGTTAAAGGTACAGCCCTTCTCCTCAAAGTATGTCAGAAGTAGAAGGTCACTAGAAACCCGGCAGAAATGTCAAAGGCTACTTTACACCTCTGATGCTTTAGTTGTAGAACTAGGACTTAAATCTTCTTCAGTTACCGTTCCTCTCCCACTTCTCCCCCTGATTCTATAACCTTTTAAAAATAGTGGTTAAAATGCTAGTTTCTTAAAGGAAATTCAGAGCAGAGTTTCTAGAGTATATCACTGGAATGTAGTCTTTTTAGAAATATCTGATATCATGCAGAAAAATCCTTCTTAAAGAGATGTCTCGAGACTGTCCTGGAAAGGTACCTAACATCTAGAAAGCCCAATTATTATTTTTTTTTAATATGTTTATTGGAGTGTAATTGCTTTACAATGGTGTGTTAGTTTCTGCTGTACAACAAAGTGAATCAGCTGTATGTATACATGTATCCCCATATCCCCTCCCTCTTGAGCCTCCCTCCCACCCTCCCTCTCCCACCCTTCCTCTCCCACCCCTCTAGGTCATCACAAAGCATCGAGCTGATCTCCCTGTGCTATGCAGCAGCTTCCCACTAGCCATCCATTTTACAGTTGGTAGTGTATATATGTCAGTGCTACTCTCTCACTTTGTCCCAGCTTCCCCTTCCTGCCCTGTGTCCTCAAGTTTGTTCTCTATGTCTGTGTCTTTATTTCTGCCCTGCCACTAGGTTCATCATTACCGTTTTTCAGATTCCATATATGTGCATTAGCATACGGTATTTGTTTTTCTCTTTCTGACTTACTTCACTCTGTATGACAGACTCTAGGTCCATCCACCTCATTACAAATAACTCAGTTTCGTTCCTTTTTATGGCTGAGTAATAATCCAGTGTATATATGTGCCACATCTTCTTTATCCATTCATCTGTTGATGGACACTTAGGTTGCTTCCATGTCCTGGCTATTGTAAATAGTGCTGCAGTGAACATTGTGGTACATGTATCTTTTTGAATTATGGTTTTCTCAGGGTATATGCCCAGTGGTGGGATTGCTGGGTCATATCGTAGTTCTCTTTTTAGTTTTTTAAGGAACCTCCATACCGTTCTCCATAGTGGCTGTATCAGTTTACATTCCCACCAACAGTGCAGGAGGGTTCCCCTTTCTCTACACCCTTTCCAGCATTTATTGTTTGTAGACTTTTTGATGCTGGCTGTTCTGACGGGTGTGAGGTGATACCTCATTGTAGTTTTGATTTGCATTTCTCTAATGATTAGTGATGTTGAGCATCCTTTCATGTGTTTGTTGGCAATCTGTATGTCTTCTTTGGAGAAATGGCTGTTTAGGTCTTCTGCCCATTTTTGGATTGGGTTGTTTGTTTTTTTGATATTGAGCTGCATGAGCTGCTTGTATATTTTGGAGATTAATCCTTTGTCAGTT
The DNA here is from genome assembly GCF_028023285.1 of Balaenoptera ricei. Classification (NCBI taxonomy): domain Eukaryota; kingdom Metazoa; phylum Chordata; class Mammalia; order Artiodactyla; family Balaenopteridae; genus Balaenoptera; species Balaenoptera ricei. Next base: position 113,473,193 of record NC_082639.1, on the reverse strand, counting down.
GCTTCGTTTGCAAATATTTTCTCCCATTCTGAGGGTAGTCTTTTCGTCTTGTTTATGGTTTCCTTTGCTGTGCAAAAGCTTTTAAGTTTCATTAGGTCCCATTTGTTTATTTTTGTTTTTATTTCCATTTCTCTAGGAAGTGGGTCAAAAAGGTGTGATTTATGTCATAGAGTGTTCTGCCTATGTTTTCCTCTTAAGAGTTTTATAGTGTCTGGCCTTACATTTAGGTCTTTGATCCATCTTGAGTTTATTTTTGTGTATGGTGTTAGGCAGTGTTCTAAATTCATTCTTTTACATGTAGCTGTCCAGTTTTCCCGGCACAATGTATTGAAGAGGCTGTCTTTTCTCCATTGTATATTATGGCCTCCTTTGTCAAAGATAAGGTGACCATATATACGTGGGTTTATCTCTTGGCTAGAAAGCCCACTTATTTTTACCAAATTCTGGCATGTGTTAGATCTGAGCGTTCTTGTTCCCAATAGGCCAGTCTGCCATCCATCCAGGAGGAACTGCAGCGCATAGCTGATGATGCCAGAGAGGTAGGAAATGTGACCGGAACCACTGAGATCAACTCAGACCCAGGCCTAGGAAAAGGCAGCTCGGAACTGGGGAGCGAAACTCGGTACCCATTGCTGCTGCCTAAGGGTGTAGTCCTGAAGCTGAAGCCAGTTGCCAACCGTTTTTCTAGGAAGGCCTGGAGACAGAAGCGGTCATCAGTCCTGAAGCCCCTCCTTATCAGACCCAGCCCCTCTCTCCAGCCTAGCTCCAGCTCTGGGAAAACACCAGCTAGGTCAACTCAGTCAGAAGCCCCTCCGAGCAAAATGGTGGTCCGGCTTCCTCACGTGATCCAGCCGGCCACTGTCTTACAGACAGTGCCAGGTGGCCCTCCACTGGGGGTCCCTGGGGGTGATAGTTTTGAGTCTCCAACAGTGCTGCCTACCACGCCCCCTGAGGCCAGGACCAGCTTCCCTCAGCCTGAGCCCCAGACCCTGCTCTCCTCTGCTCCTGTGCCCAAGGTAATGCTGCCCTCACTTGCTCCCTCTAAGTTTCGAAAACCATGTGTGAAACGGAGAGCCTCAAAGAGAAAGGGGGCCAAGGCCTCTCTCTGTCTGAAGCCTGCCCCCCTCATCCACCCCGCGCCTGTTATCTTCACTGTTCCTGCCACCACCGTGAAGGTTGTGAGCCTTGGCAGTGGCTGCAACGTGATCCAGCCTGTCAGTGCGGCTGTGGCGCAGAGTCCTCAGACCATTCCCATCACCACCCTCTTGGTTAACCCGACTTCCTTCCCCTGTCCGTTGAACCAGCCCCTTGTGGCCTCCTCCATCCCACCCTTAATTGTTTCTGGCAATTCTGTGAATCTTTCTGTACCATCTACCCCTGAAGATAAAGCCCAAGTGAGTGTGGACATAGGTTGCCCTTTGGCTGAGGGGAAAAATGCCTTTCAAGACCTAGAACCCAAATTAGAACCTCAGGAACTATCTCCTCTCTGTGCTGCTGTCTTCCCCAAAGAGGAGCACAGCCCAGGGCCTCCACCAGCAGACAGAGTGTGCCAGGAACAGTTGTCAGAGAGCAGTGCCTATGGCTGGACTCTTGTGAAAACAGAGGAGGGGAGGCAGGCTGCAGAACCACTGCCTCAGGGCTTTCAAGAATCTCTAAACACTTCCCCTGAGGATTTAGAGGAAATCATTAAGATGGAACCTAAAGACCCCGGGGAGGACATCTCTGGTGGATCCCCAGAGCCGGACAGCTGTGATGAAATCAAAGAAGAACACTCTGTGGAATTGGACGCTGGCTTCACAAGTGAGGAGTCAAGCGGGCCTAGAGAGGTGAAGAAACAGACGGTCCTACAACAGGAGGAGGAGAGGAGTCAACCAGCTAAAACCCCTTCAGCTTCTCAAGAGCCTGCTGATGAAGGAAACTCAGGAGATGTGAGCAAGGGGTCCCCAAGGAATGCTTCAACCTCCACTGACCCTGAAATGGTGCTTAGCAGCCCCTCAGGGAAGCCCGAAGACTTATGCAGTGTTGATGGTCAGTCAGTGGGGACCCCAGCTGGGCCAGAAACTGGAGGAGAGAAGGATGGGCCAGAGGAAGAGGAAGAAGAGGACTTTGACGACCTTACCCAAGATGAGGAAGATGAGATGTCATCAGCTTCTGAGGAATCTGTGCTCTCTGTCCCGGAACTCCAGGTGAGAGTTGGGGACTGTTCTCCAATATTTTGTGGACTCAGTAATAGGTTTAATTTATTGATAGGCCACCTGCTTGCTTTTTGCACTATAGATAGTCCTAAAATCATTTTTGGGGGTTGAGGTGAGAGGAGAGGGAAAGAGTGAAATGTTACTTATTACATTTGACTTAAACTCATTTAAACGTTAAATTGAATCACTTGAGCACAATTTAAATGACCCAAAAAACAGATCATAAGCATAGACCCTGGCAAAAGAAAATTATCTTCAGGCTCGACCTTTCAAAACACAACTGCTTGGGAATTCCCTGGTGGTCCAGGGGTTAGGACTTGGCACTTTCACTGCTGGGGCCTGGGTTCGATCCCTGGTCGGGGAACTAAGATCCCGCAAGCTGTGCAGCGTGGCCAGAAAAAAAAAGCAAAAAAAAAAAAAAACCCCAACCCCCCCAAAAAAATCTGCTTCCCAACCCCCCCATCAGTTAATTAACCTCAGTTTTCTCCTGAAAAAGTCTGTACAGTCAGCACTTGGTGAGCCACTGTAGCGCTCTTGAACACTCTTTGGGGTGTTTTGCAGGAAACAATGGAGAAACTGACTTGGCTTGCATCTGAAAGGCGCATGAGTCAGGAGGGTGAGTCTGAGGAAGAGAACTCCCAGGAAGAGAACTCTGAACCTGAGGAAGAAGAGGAAGAAGAAGCAGAAGGAATGGAAAGCCTGCAGAAAGAGGATGAAATGACAGACGAAGCCATTGGAGACCCTGCTGAGAAGCCTCCTACCACCTTTGCCTCCCCCAAGACTGCTCCAGAAGTGGAGACCAGCAAGTCCCCACCAGGTGAGTTGGACAGGCCTGAATGGGGGCGGGTCTCAGGTGGCCTCATTGTCTCAGGGACATGTGCAGAATAGCTAGCTTATAAAACAGGTGCTAGTTTCCAGAGGAAATCCTCTGGATCCCCCCTGCCACTCACCCTTCCCCCAGACAGATGTTTAACCTGGTGCCATTGCAGAGAAGAGATGCTCAGAAAATTTAAATTTGACTTTCATCAGCTGCTAGATTTGTACTCAGTTCATGCAAGTTTTTATACTGGTTCTTAATTCATCTGTCATGCATGAGGCCAAGAGTTATGTTTATTTCAGAAAGCACTGCTTATTCCTCACCAAGACATAGTCTCTTGAGAGCCTAACATCAGACCATACTCACTCTTTTTAGACTCCCATTTTCAATATGCAGTAGCCAGGTATTTCATTATCATGCTAGTTGGTGCAGTTATGCTGCCGACTCTGCATAGGTTTGACTTGACGGGGACAGACGTGCCTCTCATAACATTTTTCCAACAGCTTTTCTCCCAAATTACTACATAATATTGAATAGGATTTGGATGCGGGGGGATGGTGTGTGCATGGGGTGGGATGGGGAGAGTCGAGGTTGCAGGGACAGAGAGACAGTTGTTTTCACATGTGCTCTAAGGAGAGAACATCAAAGCTGCTGGAAAGGGCCGGAGCAATCATCGAGTTCGCAACAAGCGGGGCAGTCGGGCCCGGGCCAGCAAGGACACCTCCAAGCTGCTGTTGCTGTATGATGAGGACATCCTCGAGCGAGACCCACTCAGGGAGCAGAAGGATTTGGCCTTTGCTCAGGCTTATCTGACCAGGGTAGGCAAACGCTGCTTCCTGTTCCTTCCAGTTGCTTTCAGTGAGACTGCTTCTGTTTCAGGGGAGGTGTTTTTAAAATGAAGTATGCTTTTCAGGCTGCACAACAGCCTTCTATGCCTCTGCCTTTGTTTTCCTGGAATTACCAAAAGAACTGTGTGAGAGAACTACAAGGGCACCGACTTCAGTCCTAAGCAGATCTATTATTACTGCCTTAGCATATTACCCCTCTATTGCCAAGAAATGGGGGAAAGGTGATTTCTACCATCATCAGTGAGAGGATAGGCTAATAAGGACCTTTACTGAGCCCTTGTCTTGAAAAGAAAGACATTTGGTACACTGGCCAGAAAGTGGGCCTCAGTGATCTTGAGAGTCATGAACCGACCTGTTGGTGGCAGTGGTCCCTATCTCATTCTTTTGGTAACCACCTGCTTCCTTTATACCCCCAGCAAAGTGGAGTACTAGCGGTGATAGTCATGATTTTTCTTGTCTCCTAATATTTTACTAACATTCCTAATTTATGTGTTATTTACCCTCAGATGGTACCGTGCTGAAATATACATACCAAGCACTCCTTATATATCTCAGTATCGAGCTGAAACCAGGATGGAGAGGTTAGGGGTGTGAGCTAGAGAAAAGCTTACCTGGTATTGTGGGTAGGGCTCTGGTTCCTGGAAAATGAAGGTTTTTCCATCCCCCACTGCCAGAAAAAGAGCTGTGCCTAGCTCATGGCCCTGTGTCTTCCATTAACAGTCAGATCTGAGGACCTGTCAGAGGAGAAGCCTCTGAAGGATAATTCTAGAGCTCTCTAACAGTAGCTCCTCCTCCTCCCTCTGTCCCATTGTTTCCTGTTGGGGCCCAAAGAAAGGGTATTGATGATTGAAAGTCCTCCTGTATAGGTCCGAGAAGCCCTGCAGCATATCCCTGGCAAATATGAGGACTTCCTTCAGGTCATCTATGAATTTGAGTCAAATACTCAGAGGCAGACAGCTGTGGATCTCTACAAGAGCCTGCAAATCCTGCTCCAAGACTGGCCTCAGCTCTTGAAGGACTTTGCTGCTTTCCTATTGCCTGAGCAAGCCCTGGCCTGTGGATTAGTAAGTAGAGGGGCAAAGACAGCACACGAGGATTCTTGGGTCAGAGCAAGACTGGGATTGAACAGTGTTGATCAGCACTGTTCCTGTCTCCTGACTGCTTCCAGTCAGATAGCCTTCCCCTAGCTCAAGGTCATAAGAGCCTCCTTCTTTTCAAGAGGTGGTCTTCCCAACTTCTGTTCTCTCATTTTCTTTACATGTAAAATGAGGGGGTTTTTCCTTTGTTTCTGGTGGAGACCTTAGGTAAATCATATGCCCTTTGCTTCTCACTGTTGTGAAACAGGCATTCATTCAACAAATATTTATTGAGTACCTACTATTTGTCAGGCAAAGTTCTAGGTACTAGGGATATAGTAATTATAAAAGACTAAAATCCTCGCCCTCATGGAGCTTAATGTTCTCATGGAGCTTATGTTCTCATGGGGAAAGTTAGGTGATAAACAGTAAGACATATATATTGTAAATATATATATATATATATATATATAATAAAAATGATAGTGTATATATAAACAGTAAAATATATATAATGCTTTATAGTGAGAATGTTGCAGTTTTATACACGGTGGTCTGGGAAGGCCTGTATGGTAAGGTGACATTTGAAATGTTGGAGAGTAAGTGTCTGAACATGAGGAATATCCCACTAGTTCTGGGTGTCTGTCAAGATGGATAAACACAGGAATAAAGGATATAATGAGGTTATTTTGAGAGTCTTAAAGCAGTTAAATGGTAATGGTATGATTATACATAATCTTCTCTTCCTGTATTATTATGCGGATCAAATGAGTATATATGTGAAAATTCTTTGTAAACAGTGAAATGTGTCTGATCTCACAATCCATGAAACAGTAAGCAATTTGAGATGTTTAACTCTTGAATCTTTCATTTACATCTTAGTTTTCTTGGGTTGGTAGACCCCAGTGACTCAAGGTGGATAGATGCTAGAGTCTTTAAAAAAAAAAAGATCTCACAGGGAATTCCCTGGTGGTCCAGTGGTTAGGATTCGGCGCTTTCACTGCCAGGGCCCGGGTTCAATCCCTCATTGGGGAACTAAGATCCCACAAGTTGCGCAGCGCAGCCAAAAAGAAAACAAAATGATCTCACAGTTGTAAACCAGAGCCTTGTTATTCCCCGTGCCCCTAGCATATTTTTCTTGCTTCTTATGCTTAGAACCCTCAAGTCCTGCTCACACTGTACAGATGACTCCTCTTTTGCCCTCTTTCCACTCTTGTAGTTTGAGGAGCAGCAGGCTTTCGAGAAGAGTCGCAAGTTTCTTCGGCAGCTGGAAATTTGCTTTGCAGAGAACCCCTCACACTACCAAAAGATTATCAAGGTCCTCCAGAGCTGTACAGACTGCTTGCCCCAGGAGATCACTGAGGTATTCTTTCCTGTCCTGCTTCCTTTCCATTGTCACCTGGGCTTTAGGCCCTTCATTCTCCCTTCCCTAACCTATTCCATATCCTCTTGCTTCTGAGCGGTGGACTTCATGGAGGGGATGAAGAAGGCAAGGAATTTTTAGGCTTACCTAAAGCATAAAGCACTGGGGTGGGGTGGTTGCCACCTGAAACCAAAGCCTGACTGCTCCTCACAGGCTTAGGAATGCCGTAAGTGCCCTGGAAGGGAAGTTCGAGGAAGGAAGTGATGGTCTGGGTGGGGGGTATGGGGAGGAGTGGGTTGCTTCCTTGCTCTGCCTTGAGTTGGTGCCTGAGCTGGAGATCAGTAAGGCAGGGTTAGAGAGTGGTGTCACTGGGAATCAAACCTGTTAATAATACAGGCATCCCTAGCCAAGACATGGAAGCAACCTAAATGTCCATGGACAGAGGAGTGGATAAAGAAGATGTGGTATATATATACAATGGAATACTACTCAGCCATAAGAAAGAATGAAATAATGCCATTTCCAGCAACATGGATGGACCTAGAGGTTATCATAGTAAGTGAAGTAAGCCAGACAGACGAAGACAAATATCATGTGATGCGGCTTATATGTGGAATCTTGAAAAAAAAAAAAAAAAGTACACATGAACTTATTTACAAAACAGAAATAGATCCACAGACATAGAAAACAAACTTATGGTTACTAAAGGGGAAAAGGGGGTGGGGGAGGGATAAATTAGGAGTTTGGGATTAACATATACACACTGTATAAAATAGATAACCAACAATGACCTACTGTATAGCCCAGGGAACTATACTCAATATTTTGTAATAACCTCTAAGAGAAACGAATCTGAAAAAGAATGTGTGTCTGTGTGTGTGTAAACTGAATCACTGTGCTATACACCTGAAACTAACACAACATTGTAAATCATCTGTACTTCGATAAAAAAAATATACAGGCATACCTTGGAAATATTGCAGGTTCAATCCCAGACCACTGCAATAGAGTGAATATTGCAATAAAGTGAGTCACACGAAGTTTTTGGTTACACAGTGCATGTAAGAATTATGTTTACACTATACCTTAGTCTATTAAGTATGCAGTAGCATTATGCTCTAAAAAATTTACACACGTTAAGTAAAAAATGCTCACCATCTGTAAATCAACTGTACTTCAATTAAAAAAAAATGCTGGGCTTCCCTGGTGGCGCAGTGGTTAAGAATCCGCCTGCCAATGCAGGGGACATGGGTTCGAGCCCTGGTCCGGGAAGATCCCACATGCCGCGGAGCAGCTAAGCCCGCAAGCCACAACTGCTGAGCCTGCATGCCACAACTACTGAAGCCCGCACACCTAGAGCCCGTGCTCCACAACAAGAGAAGCCACCGCAATGAGAAGCCCGTGCTCTGCAACGAAGAGTAGGCCCCGCTCGCTGCAACTAGAAAAAGCCCGCACACAGCAACCAAGACCCAACGCAGCCAAAAATAAATTAATTTTAAAAAATGCTAATCATCATCTGAGTCTTTAGCAAGTTGTAATCTTCTTGCTGCCGGAGGGTCTTGCCTCAGTGTCGATGGTGCTGACTGATCAAGGTGGTGGTTGCTGAAGGCTGGAGTGGATATGGCAGTTTCAAACAACAAGGAAGTTTGCTCCATCGATTGGCCCTTCCTTTCATGAATGATTTTTCTATAGCCTGCAATGCTGTTTGATAGCATTTTACTTACAGTAGAACTTATTTCAAAATTGGAGTCAGATGTTACAAAACTACAATAGTCAATACAGTGTGGTCATGTGCACAGATTAATGGATGAGAATAGAAAGTCCAGAAGCAGACCCAAATATATATGGGAATTTGATATTTGATGAAAGTGGCATCCCAAACTAGTGGGAGAAAAGATGGGTTGTTAAATAAATGATGTTGACATAACTGGGTAATTAACTGAAGGAAAGAAAAATAATCAAGTTGGAACCCTACCACATTTATACCAGAAAAAATTCCAAATGGATCAAAAATGTAAAAAAAAAAAAAATTGGAGTCATCCTCTCAAACCTTGCCACTGCCTTATCAACTAAGTTTATGTAATATTATGTAGTATTATTGTGTAATAGTCTAAATCCTTTGTTGCCATTTCAACAATCTTCACAACATCTTCGCAACATCTTCACCAGGAGTAGATTCCATTTCAGGAAACCACTTTCTTTGTTCATCTGCAAGAAGTAACTCCTTATCTGTTCAGGTTTTGTCATGGGATTGCAGCAATTTAATCCCATCTTCAGGCTCCACTTCTATTTCTAGTTCTCTTGCTGTTTCTACCACATCTGCAGTTACTTCCTCCACTAAAGTCTTGAACCCCTCAAAGTCATCTGTGAGAGTTGAAATCAACTTCTTCCAAACGCCTGTTAATGTTGACTATTTTTACCTCTTCCCATGAACCACAAATGTTCTTAATGGCATCTGGAATGGTGAATCTTTTCCAGAAGCTTTTCAATTTCCTTTGCCCAGATCCATCAGAGGAATCACTATCTGTGGCAGCTGTAGCCTTATGAAATGTATTTCTAAAGTACTAAGACTTGAAAGTCAAAATTACTCCTTGATCCATGGGCTGCAGAATGGATGTTATGCTAGTGGGCATGAAAACAACATTAATCTCGTTGTACATCTCCATCAGAGCTCTTGGGTGACCAGGTGCATTGTCACTGAGCAGTAATATTTTAAAAGGACTCTTTCCTGAGTAGTAGGTTTCAACAGTGGGCTTAAAATGTTCAGTAAACCATGTTGTCAACAGATGTGCTTTCATCCTGGTTTTGTTGTTCCATTTAAAAGAGCAGAGGCAGAGTAGATTTAGCATAATGCGGAAGGACCCTAGGATTTTTGGAATGGTAAATGAGCATTGGCTTCAACTTAAAGTCACTGGCTGCATTAGCCCCTAACAAGAGAGAGTCAGCCTGTTCTTTGAAGCTTTTTTTTTTTTTTTTTAATTTATTTATTTATTTATGGCTGTGTTGGGTCTTTGTTTCTGTGCGAGGGCTTTCTCTAGTTGTGGCAAGCGGGGGCCACTCTTCATCGCGGTGCGCGGGCCTCTCAATATCACGGCCTCTCTTGTTACAGAGCACAGGCTCCAGACGCGCAAGCTCAGTAATTGTGGCTCACAGGCCCAGCTGCTCCGCGGCATGTGGGATCTTCCCAGACCAGGGCTTGAACCTGTGTCCCCTGCATTGGCAGGCAGATTCTCAACCACTGCGCCACCAGGGAAGCCCTTCTTTGAAGCTTTGAAGCCAGGCATTGACTTCTCCTCTCTAGCTGTGAAAGTCCTAGATGGCATCTTCTTCCAATAAAAGGCTTTTTGTACACTGAAAATCTGTTGTTTAGTGTAGCTACCTTCATTAATTATCTTAGATCTTCCGGATAACTTGTAGCTTCTACATCAGCACTTGCTTCTTCATCTTGCACTTTTATGTTGTAGAGATGGCTTCTTTCCTTAAACTTTATGAACCACCTCTTCTAGCTTCAGAATTTTATTCTGCAGTTTCCTCACCTCTCTCAGCCTTCATAGAACTGAAGAGAGGGCCTTGCTCTGGATTAGGCTTTGACTTAAGGGAATGTTGTCACTGGTTTGATATTCTGATTTGATCTTAGACTACAAAAACTTTCTCCATATCAGCAATAAGGTTGCTTTACTTTCTTATCATTTGTGTGTTCACTGGAGTAGCACTTTTAATTTCCTTCACTAACTTTTCCTTTGCTTTCACAGCTTGGCTAACTGTTTGGCACAAGAGGCCTAGCTTTTGGCCTGTCTCGACTTTAGACATGCCTTCCTCACTAACCTTAATCATTTCTAGCTTTTGATTTAAAGTGAGAGATGTGCGACTATACCTTTCACTTGAACACTTTGAGGCTTTGTAGGGCCTAAGTGTTCAACTGAAATTGGCCTAATTGTCTCAGGGTATAGGGAGTCCCAAGGAGAGGGAGACAGATGGGGGAACAGTCGGTCGATGGAGTAGTCAGAACACATACAGTGTTTTATCTTTTAAGTTCACTTCTCATATGGGTGTGGTTCATGGTGCCCCCAAACAATTACAGTAGTAATGTCAAAGATCACTGATCACAGATCGCCATAATAAATATAATAATAATGAACAATTTTGAAATACTGTGAGAATTACCAGAATGTGACAATGAGACATGAAATGAGCAAATGGTGTTGGAAAAATGGTCCTGATAGATTTGCTCGACACAGGGTTGCCACGAACCTTCAATTTGTAAAAAAACACAGTATCTGTGAGGTGCAGTAAAGCAAAGACACTAAAACGAGGTCTGCCTATACCCCTGCTTTGTAGGCAAGTAAGGAGGGAGAGGAAGTTTAAGAGTTCTTAGTTATCAAAGAGAGGCTTCTGTGTGTCTCCCAGTTAACTAGGAAAGTAGAACCCAGAAGTATGTGGGATTGATTTGGAATGGTGGCCTGGAGAGGCTCTGGAGACTTCATCTTTCCTTCTGCAACTCTCCCTAGCTCAAGACACAGATGTGGCAGCTCCTCAAAGGCCATGACCACCTACAGGATGAGTTCTCCATCTTCTTTGACCATCTGCGCCCAGCAGCTAGCCGTATGGGTGACTTTGAAGAGATCAGTTGGACTGAGGAGAAAGAGTATGAGGTACAGGCTGTGAGGCTGCTGTAGGGTTGTGAAGGGGGAAGGCCATGTGTAGGAGGGATATCTGCCCAGAGTCTGTGTTGAGTGGCACCAACTCCTCCCCAGTTTGATGGCTTTGAAGAAGTGGTACTGCCTGATGTGGAAGAGGAAGAGGAACCTCCCAAGATACCCACAGCCTCAAAGAACAAAAGAAGAAAAGAGATTGGGGTCCAAAATCATGATAAGGTACACCAGGTTGTTGGGGATTATCCATCTTTCATGAATCAAGCCTTGAGTTTTCTGTCTGAGTGGTCCTCTGGCTTAGGGTGGTGCAAAAGCCTCTGTGATCTGAGGCAGTCATGGAGCAGGAACCAAAGGTCAGGCTGCTGTGGACATGCAGAGCCCATGGGAAGAACGGTGCAGCTGCTGAAGAGGTCCCACCCATGATTGCCTCATTAGAAGGATCTGTTTCTCTAGCTCAGAGCTATTTCTCTTGTCGTTGGGTCTTCTTCCTTTCTGTTCTTGTGAAAAAATAGAACCAGGATTCCTCATTTTAATAATAATGACAACAGCTAATACTGAGCTGTGTTCCAAAGTATCGCGTGTCTCTTGTATTTTACGTGGACTATTCACTCGTTTAACTCTCACAATAACCCTATGAAAAGATTGCTCTTGTTTGCATTTTATAGAAAAGGAAACTGAATTGCAGAGAGGGGCCATTGCCAGGGTCTCATGTTTAATCAGGGGCAGTGCTAGGATCTGAGCCCACGTTGTCCGGCTCCAGAGTCAGCTTGTACTCACTGCTGTCTATTGCTCTTCAAGAAGTAGTCTTTTTAGTCCATTTCCCTTTACTACGTGTCTTGCTTGTACTCTTTCTTCGGGAAAACTGCTTCTTAGTAGCTGAATGACCTTGGGCAATTTATTTAATCTCTCTTTGTTTCAGTTTCTTCATTGTCAGTGGGGATAATAATGGTACTTATGTCTTGGGTTTGTTGAACAGAGAGTATCATTGAGTGAGCCTTCCATATGTACAAAGCCCTCTCTCAAGGGGATTGGAGGAGAGGGGAGAGCTCAAGGCACAGGGAGACAGAAACAGAGACAGACGAGTGAGTAGATCGTATCTCATGAGGGAGCTCTCCAGTGACTTTGCCTCAGATTATGTTTCACTTAAGTATTTCTTGAAACATCTGGGCAATTGGGATATGTCAGTCTTTGGGTCATTTACGGATTGTTTCAGGGATTCATAGTAGGCTTTAATTGAGTTTGGGCATTGATTTCCCCAGGCAACGTGAAGAGATGATGTATAATGAAAGAGAAAGGAAGCGGGGGAGGGGGTCAGGGGGCGGGCTTGTTCAGATGGCTCACAACTTAGCTCCCTCTATTGGTACCAAGAATGCTTGGCAGTTAACCAAGCCCAAGTGTCTCCTAGGAGGCTGAGTGGCCAGATGGGGCCAAGGACTGTGCCTGCTCCTGCCATGAGGGAGGTCCTGACTCCAAGATGAAGAAGAGCAAGAGGAGAAGTTGTAGCCACTGCAGCAGCAAGGTGAGGAGGGAACTGGTACCAAGGGGTATCGGAGCTGCCTAGGCCAACCCCCAGGTTGCCTTGCTGTTTGGGGTATTGTTTGCTACCACAGATGTGTACCTTATTGAATTCCTAAAAAGATTACATGTGGATAAGTAATATGCTGTATACATACACATTAGTGTGTGTATGCAAAATAAATAGACTCTTTACAAATATATGTATAATGGATTTTGCTTTTTAAAGAGAATCTTGTAGGTGAAGCTTTTGGAATAGAGAAGAATCAACCAGTTCATATATTTCCCTCTTAGATTTTTTTTTTTTTTTAATGAAACAAACCTGTGTGAGGAAATAGCCTAAAGGTAATGCTGGTTCTCTAAAGTAGGGTTGGTTGGCAGCAGAAATACAGTCCTTGGTTAGAGGATTGGTAGAATCCAGCCCTCTTTTTTGGGCCATTTAAAATTGTTGGAGCGGGCATGCATGTTGGTTGACTTGCTGAGCATCATGGCAGGGTTGATCTTCCTTTGGTCGGCCCCTAAGACAAAAAAGGTCCGGAGACCCTTGACCCAGAAGGCCATCCCTGCAGGTCTGTGACAGCAAATCCTACAAGAGCAAGGATCCCCATGAGTTGGTGGGCGGCAGCCCCCACGGAGAGGCCAGTCCTGTGCCTGGTGCTAAGGAAGCTGGGCAGGGCAAGGACGTGATGGAGGAGGAAGCCCCAGAGGAGCGAGAAAGCACTGAGGCAACCCAGAGCAGGACTGGCAGGAGTACCAGGAAGGGAGAGACGCCTGTTCCAGGTGAGTCATCCAGCTGCCCAGCCAGCCTTGCTCCCTTTACTTCTGTCTTATTCGCACATACTTCAAGCAAGAACGTCTTTGAGCCTGGATAATATTAGTCTTTTCAGGGATGGACTACCACCTCTTTTACTAATAAACCAGTAGGAAATCCTTACTGTCCAGCCTTAATTTTCTTTCCTGTGGCCCCAATCCTCTTGCAGAAATAAGAGTGCTACAAATCAACACGATCCAGCATTTTCTTCTTTTTTAAAAAAAATATATAAATTTATTTATTTATTTTTGGCTGCGTTGGGTTTTCGTTGCTGCGCACGGGCTTTCTCTAGTTACGGCGAGCGGGGCTACTCTTCCTTGCGGTGCGCGGGCTTCTCATTGCGGTGGCTTCTCTTGTTGCGGAGCACGGGCTCTAGGCGCACGGGCTTCAGTAGTTGTGGCTCGTGGGCTCTAGAGCGCAGGCTCAGTAGTTGTGGCTCACGGGCTTAGTTGCTCCGTGGCATGTGGGATCTTCCCAGGCCAGGGCTCGAACCCATGTCCCCTGCATTGGCGGGCGGATTCTTAACCACTGCACCACCAGGAAGTCCCAGCATTTTCTTCTTGTGTTCCCATTCCTGAACCCCTTCCCCTTGTCTCCAGATCCTCTATGGTCTGCATTCTAAAGCCTCAGCCATTCTCAGCTTTGGCAGTCAGACTTCATATCTTTATATAAGCGACCCTAGCCCCCCCCCACCCACCTCACTCTTGGACCTTAGAACTTTATCACGGTAGCTTGCCAGAGTGACCGCATGGTAATTTGTAGTCCTTAGATGCATTGTGACCCTGTCCATACCCTTAGATCCTTATTTTCCTCCTAAACAGGATTGGCAGCAGGGAGCACTTTGCTGTCTCCTCAAGAAGTGACTTTTACAGACCAGCTCTTCCTCGATGGCCCACCGCCCTGCTCACCAGAGACTCCTCAGCTTCCCTCCAAAACCGGAACTGTGCTGTGCGCTGTTAGGAGTAACCAGGCTGGGCCTGAGGTTCTCTCCTGCCCCGTGGCATCCCCCAGACTTCAGGATGAGGGCGAGGGCCATAAGCCAGGGCGTGAGTCAGAGGCTTCCATGCTGGTCTGGAATGCTTCAGAAACTGAGAAATTGTCTGGAACCGTTGAACCCCCTGCTTCCTTCCCGAGTCCTGTTTCCTCAAGGACCGGAGACTTAGGGGGGAGACAGGTGTCTGGGAAACCAGATACTCAGGAGAGCTGGCTGCCTTCCAGTAGAGCTGGGGTGACAGCGGACGGGGTGTCTCCTGTCCATGAATCTTCTTCATCAGGAACTGACACCTCAGAGACTTCTCCCAAAGCCCCTAGAGGAGGTTTGGCTAAAGACAGTGGAATACAGGGCAAGGGTCCAGTGGGGGAGCCGCAGACGAAGGCCACGGAAGCTACAGTGTGTGCCAACAACAGCAAGGTCAGCTCCACGGGGGAAAAGGTTGTCCTGTGGACAAGGTAGGTGGGGATGGATGTGGGAGCGTGTTTGGAAAGTGCATGGAACACACCCACGTTACTGATTCAGATTAATTGCCTTATGTGGATTCCAGGGAAGCTGACCGCGTGATTCTGACCATGTGCCAGGAGCAAGGAGCACAGCCGCAGACTTTTAGCGTCATCTCTGAGCAGCTGGGAAATAAGACCCCTACTGAGGTAAGTAGGGGAAACCCTGCTAGAGCTTCAAGCTCCAGAGGAACCAAGGAAAGGAAGAGGACAGGTTGGCCAGCTAAGAGGTGATTGGTGATTATGAAGGTCTGCCCTGAGGAAGACCTTGACTTGTCAGCTCGGTTAGTCGTGGCTCTAGAAGAGAGAGGGCATTGAATTTTGAGGTAGAAGCCCCAGGGATTGCATTCTAGTTTTGTTTTTAGAAGGAATGTGACTTTGGGCAAAATGTTTAGCCTTTTAACCCGAGTTTCCTTATCTATAAGGAGGGCACAGCCCTCACCGCCTTACTGTGTAGAACAAACGAGATTGTTCAGATTGGGATATAGTGCTTAGTAAATGTTAAAATGTTACTAACTTAAGAAAGGTGAATGCAAGCCTCCTTCTCTCCTCCTAGGTTTCCCATCGTTTTCGAGAACTCATGCAGCTCTTCCACACAGCCTGCGAGGCCAGCTCCGAGGATGAGGACGATGCCACCAGTACCAGCAATACAGACCAGCTGTCTGACCACGGGGACCTTCTGTCTGAGGAAGAGCTGGATGAGTGAGACCCTGGGAGCGTGAGGGTGTCATCTGCACAGGATCGAATCCAACAGGCACCCTGATCGGGGGAAGGGTGGCTGTACTTTGCTTGTAAAACCCTTGAGCTCAGTATGAGGAGCTGGGGGAGCAGGGGGCCAGGGACAAGGACAATGGCAGGCTGGGGTTGGATGGCCCTGCCATCCTGTGTGTCTTTTATGGAGACCTTAGAAATCTACGTTGTAAAGAGCATTGAGGGAGAGTGCAGCTCAGTTCCTTTTCTGTGTGTTTTTTTATTTCCTTTTTTGTCTGGTGGTACATATTTATTGTTGTGTGATCTGATCACAGTGTTTCTAAATGTAATAAATGTGTATGTTGGTGTAGCCAGTCCCAAGACACTGAGCTCCTGCATCCAGCAGTTTTTATTGTAAACTAGCTCTTTCCTTTTCTTGGAGCTTTAGTCCATGAGGCTGTTGCCCCTCTGGTAGCACTGGGCCAGGCTGCGTAGCTCCTGCAGCGTCTCCTCTAGGTCATCCTGTTCCACTCCAGCGTCCATGAAGCTGGCCCAGCGCCGCAGGTCGAGTCTGGCGAGATCTTTGGCCAAATCTCCCAGGGTCCGGTTCAAGGATGAAGAGGAGCAGAGGGCCCCGAGCACTGGGATGCTCTCCACCGCTGCGGAGGGAGAGAAACGGGAGCCCTGTGGTCCGTCCTACCCTTGGGACTCTGTTGCACACACAGGGAAGTCTGGGCCTCTGGTAAACTTGATTGTATAGTAAACTCAATAAGTTTTGTGTGCTCTCCCCTTTGTATACCAGCACCCCAGAGGAAGAACACTTCTCTCAGGAGCCACAGAGTGAATAAAGGCGCGTCAAACTGGGAATTTCCAAAGTACCTTTATCCAGTAAGGGTTATAGTAAAACTCTCCCATGCTTGAAAACCTCTTGGTTTTCTTCACCTCCTACATACCTGCCCCTGTTGGGGGACCATCCAGAACCAAACCCTGCTGGCTGAGGCTTGAGGAGAAGAGGTAGGGGTAAGGAGGAACCACCTTACAGGGAGTCAGCAGCAGATGAGAAGAGCTGTGGGGCAAGAGGACAGCAGCTGAGTGAGAAAAAGTCAGGGGAGGTCGGAGGTCTGGGAGGAGAGCAGGAGCAAGCATTATACTGACCTCCTGACTCTAGGCTGCTGCTGCTGCAAATACTGGGCCAAGACTTCTTCCCCGGTGGTGCACGCGTGGAGCAGGGAGGGCAGAGGTGTCCCTGGGGTGAGCTGACTGCCAGAACAAAGCCAAAACCACCTTTAATCTGTGGCAGCACGAATGAGAAACTAGGACTTAGGTTCTCGGGCCATCAGCTGGATCGGGATGCTCACAGTCTTTTTTTTCTTTCAAGCGGGCCAGAGGGAAGGAGAGCAGGGCAGTGCCATTAGAATATCCAGACGTATGAGAAAAGGATGTGAAGCAAAAGTCTGACAAGGGCTCCTAAGGACCACCAGCCCTCACCTGGTGTGGCATGCTCTGTCTAGACCCCTCAGCACCACGGACTGGGCAAAGCAGCATGTTCCAGAAGGGTCCCCACATGCAGACAGTGGGGTCCATGGGGTGGCCTCTCCAAGCTGCATCAGCGTATCAGGGAGGGACTGGCTTGGAACTAAGGGGAAGGGGATGGTTGCTCCTGCTGTGACCACCTAAAGATAAGGAAGAAATCAAGTTACAGAGCTTTTTCTCAGCTCTGACCCATCTCCTCACAAAGCTTAATACCTTTTTCCCAGAGAAGTTCAGCATATCAGCCAGATGAACCATGGAAATTGGCGAGGAGCATAGGCGATAAGGAACAGTGACTGTGTCCAGGGCTGTAGCCAGGATGGCGCCACAGTGGAAGGGCAGAGCGGCCTGTAAAGAGGATACAGAGAAGAGCACTTGGCTTTCTGGGTGTGGAAAAGAGTGTGGAGGCAGAATAGTAATGGCAGAGAGGCCCCCCGCAGGCTTTGGGACAAAGCAGGGGTGTGTTTGGCCCAGGGCTGGATAAGCATAGGACAGTGTCATCTAAGAGGCCACATCAGAGCCGAGTTCAAGCTGAGGCTTCAAGAATAGAGCCAGTAGCAGATAAAGGCTGACTCGGCGAGCGCGTGCGTGCCGTGTGCGTGTTGCCCTGTCACTAGCTGCAGTCAGAACGAGAGCATCGAGCCTTACATCATATTGCAGGTGAGGGAAGTTGACAGGTGGCTCAGGTTGCAGCCCCAGGCTCCCACCCAAGGATAAGGGGCAGACCAGAGAGCTGTGAGCAGACAGGTGCACCAGACCGAAAGCTGTGTTTAACAGACGGTAGATGTTTTTCTGGGGCTCCTGGTGAAAGAAATGAGAGTAGTTTGTTTTAAGCAACTTTCTCACTGGGCTATCCTCATTTCTCCCTCCTTACCCTGTGACCGTTTCTCCCCACAAGAACTACTCACCCCGAGGCGGTACGGACCAGGGAGCAGGCCCCAGGTTATTATTCCCCGCCCTGAATACTCGTCTTGTAGCAACTCTGCGGCCTTGGCGCCTACCCCAGAGAAGCCATTGTGCAGGTCACACAGGATCTGGAAGCCCTGGAGAGAGGTGAATGGCGAAAGTCGGCAGGATGAGGGGAGTTTCTACCCAAGTGCCCGCCACGCCACGCAGCTACCTGTAGGTAGTCGCACTCCTCCACGTAGAAGTGCAGCCTGTCCTCCAGCTCTTCCAGGTACTTGGGTTCCTTCAGGATACTCTCCCCTTGGCCAAAAGCCTCCAGGCGACCTGTTTCCCTGCCATGCATAAACACAGTCCAGGATTTACAGGACTCCCCCACTTCCATCCCTCCGCCCAAGAGCTCTTGTATTGGAGGAGGGCAGGGAAGATGGCCTCAAGAGCCTCATCCAACATTAGTGGGGACCCAGTTTCTTGCCTCACAGCCTCTGGGGCCCTCCATACCCATCATGGTTGTACTTCTGAATCATACAGATGCTTCGGGGATGGAGATGGACTCTGAGAAAGTCTGACCAGACTCTGATGCTGCCCTCTGTGGGGATAACTGGTTTTGGAGTTGTAGCGGTGGTGAATGGTGGGGGACCTGAAGAAAAAGTAGAGGAAACGTACCTTTCTCCATGTTCCTGATCTGCCCCATTCCCCGTTTTGCAGTATCTGGAGAAGTCTCACCTTTGCCATTGGGAATGGATTTGACCCTCCAGATACCATCACTATTGAGCACTCCCTGGGAGGGATGAGAAAATCTACATTTAGGTCCAGGCCGTCTAGACGCAAAAGTTGATTTATCCTCCCTGATTTTGCTGGCCACACCCTACAACCTCCTTTCCGTTCACGTACTCACAGTCCTTTAGTAGGAGAAAAAAGTGCTTTTCCTCAAAATACCATTCTAGGGCATTTAAGATGGCTAAAATTCTCTTTTTCTCTGCCCCAGTGGAGGCACTCTGGTTGTAGCACTGGGCTTAAAAGTTCAGGGCAGAGGCCCTCACCTCTGCACTCAGGAGGTCCTGGAGATAAGGGTTCTTGGGATAGAGTTCCTCTTTGTGTGTGGTGAGCTTCCCTTGCCTGAAAGAAATTGGAGATTGATCTTAGTGTCAGTTTCCCTGAGTTCTCCAGCTTCCTGTGCTCCTTCCCAACTCCTCTCCAAACATCACAAGTACCATGCTATTGCAGCATCTAGCTGTTTGTCCCTGTAGAGTCCACCTTCTTGTTTTAGGGAGCTCAGACTACCTGTACAAAAATAACAGACAATGTTAGGTAAAGCCCTGTCCCTCCCATCGTTCAGCTAACCTTCCTCTGATCACCTGACAACCTGCTGTCATCATCACTCCAGCACTTGGCCCTTCCAAGCTTTCTTGATTAGACATGGGTTGAAAAAAACCCTTGCCTAGGAGAATGTAGATTCCATCCTTCATTTCCCAGCTTAGTCCTTAGCTTTGGGACCTGGGCAAAGACCACACCCAGTGGTTCTACGGGAGCGCCACAGTTCAACATCTCACTGTGTCTAGGGACAAGTAGCCCATTCCAGAGATAGCTCTTGAACGGAATAAAATTTTGCTTTCTTGCATCCCCTCAGGTGTTGGCATACTGTGGTTAGCTCTCCCTATGGCTCCTCATCTCTGGTCCTTCAGCCTAGTATAGTCGGGGTCAAGGATCTTGAAGCGAACGGATGCTAGAGACTCCACACGTGAAGGGGAACACCGGGAATTGGCTGACTCCAGCCACCACCTAACCCTTCAGATCCATGAGTATGAGTCTCGGTGTGTAAGTCTCTTGGCCGTGTAACGTCTGGCCGGTCCGGTACAGGACGTCGGGGCACAGCTCTCCCGGCGGTTCTTTGGCATCGGTCGGCCTGCACAGCGCAGCATCCTGGGGAGGCACAGAGGAAGGACTGGACTCGGGTGGCGAGAGGAACAGGCCGGAAACAAGGTCTGGAGATCCGGAAAGGTTCAGCTGAGGCAGCCGTCCAGAGAGACCTTACCTGCTGGTTCCACCAGTGCGCTCCCACGAAACCCGCAAAATGTCCCAACTGCAAAGTGAGCACCTCCCGGGCCCCGCCCGCCATGCTGCGCGGCTCCGCGGGGTAGCACAGCCACAGCCTGCCCACCCGCTGCTCCTTGCCGATTGGCTCAGCAGGCTTGTGGGTAGGGCCTTATTCCCGGCGTCCTATTGGCCCATAAACACATCCTTTCCCATAGGATAAATGATTCGTTGGGCTTTAATGACACCGGTCCTCATACCCCGCCTCTTCCTGGCGTGGAACAGTCTTGCTTATCAGTCGTTGTTGTCGAGGGGCGGGGCACAGTGGCGCAGACCGGAAGTTTTGGGCACCAGGGCTCAAGTGCCATGCCGGAGCGTTCTTGACGCTGGGTTCTTTGCATCCCCCGTGGGGTCCCTGGCGCGGCTCACTAAAGATTCTCCTACCTACTCCTACCTGACGGCTCTTGCAGCTGTTGTGTCTTTTTTCACAGGATACTTATGCTGGCTAATAGCGACTCAGGCAAAAAATAAAACCTTGCCAGAAAACTACACGCTACCCTAAAGCCTCACGTGTCCTCTCCTTCCTGTCCAAAACTCACAGCCTTCCTGACTTCTAACCCTGTGGACTGGCTCGGTCTGTCTGTCCGTCTATCTGTATCTATGTAATGTAAGTCAATCAGAGTACATATTCTTTTGCGTCTGCCTTTTGCTCAATATTGTTAACTTCTTCCCTGTTCTTGCATATACTTATAGTTCATTTTCATTGCTTCAGAATACCATTGTAGAAATATACCTCAAATGATCTACTCTGATAATAGACTTTGGAATTGTTTCTAGTTTGGGGCTATTAGGTGCTACAGTTAACATTCTTGTGCATGTGGACATGCACACATTTCTGTTGTGTATATACCTAGGAGTGTAATTGTTGAATCATAAGGATGGGTATGTTTGAATATGGTAAATAACACCAAACTTTTCTAAATTTACCAATTTACAGTTTCACCACCGGTGTAGGAGTGTTTTCAGGTGATGTTCCATAACCTTGACAACATTAAAAATTTTTAGTCCATATCACTGGTTTTAGTTTTCCTGATTATTAGTGAGACTGAGAGCACCTTTTTATGTTTATCACCATTAGAATAGCCACTTTTGTGAAGTGCATGTTCAGGTCTCTTGCCCATTTTTCTTTTGGGTCATCTCATCCATTTGTAGGAGTAAGTACTTTATTCTGAATACAAGCCCTTTGTCAGTTACTTGTGTTGAAAATATCTTCTCCCACTGAAGTATATTAACTCTCCCGCTATGATTGTCTATCTCCTTGTAATTTTGTCAGTTTTTATTTTCTTAGGCTATGTTATTACTGCATACTACTTTACAGTTTTATTTTCCTGATGGACTGAAACTTCCACCATTATAAACTATCCCTCTTTTTCTCAAATAATACTGTTTTACCTTAATATCTACTTTGATAGTAATATAGATGAACCAGCTTTCTTTTGGTTAGTGTTTGCATGGTGTATCTTTTTTTGACTCGCAACTTTATCTCTTGAAGACAGTATACTATATGCCAGAAGCAAACACCAAGATGGGATTATACATGCATGTGCTTTATTGGGGAAATGCCTGTGTGGGGACATCTCAGGAAACCAGAAGAGGCTGGGAGAGTCTCAGACCTTGATGAGGGTATGAACCCGGTGAAGAATAGAGGGAAGGAAGAAGTCTGACTGCAGTTTTTTTTTTTTAACACCCTTATTGAGGTATTATTTATATACAGTAAATGATATTGAGGTGTCACTTACATCCATCTTAAGTGTATGATTTTGTAAATAAAGAGTTGTGCAGTCATCACCACAATTCAGTTTTAAAGCATTTACATCATCCCCAAAAGATTCTTCCTGTGTGATTACAGGTAAACCCTGTTCCTACCTCTAACACCAGGCAACCACTGATCTACTTTTGCCGTTATAGATTTGCCATTTCTGGATGTTTCATATAATCATATAAATGTATTTTTTTGTGTTTGGAGTCTCAGCATAAGGTTTTTGAGTTCCCATGTTGTAGTATGTATTAGTATTTTGCTCATTTTTGGTTATCCGTTTACAAGTTGATGGATATTTGGATTATTTTTACTTTTTAGCTATTATGAATAATGTTGCTATGAATAGTCTCATGCTGCTTGAACACAAGTCTTTGTGTGGACATATTTTCATTTCTTTAAGGTAGATAAGAGGTGGAATTGCTGGGTCATGTGATAACTTCGTGCTTAACATTTTTAGGAACTGCCAAACTGTTTTCTGAAATTATATTTCCATTTTATATTTTATATTTCCATTGGAAATATAAAATATAAAAAATATGGAAAAATATATTTTATATTTCCATTGGAAATGTTCGAGGGTTCCTTTTTTTTTTCCTGCACCCCGCAGCTTATGGGATCTTAGTTCCCTGACAAGGGATTGAACCCAGGCCCTTGGCAGTGAGAGCACTGAGTCCTAACCACTGGACCTCCCTAACCACTGGAATTCCCATGGAGGGTTCCTTTTTCTCCACATCCTCCCCAACACTTGTTATTGTTGTCTTTTTGATTGATAGCCATTCTAGTGGGTGTGAGGTGGTATCTTACTGTGGTTTCGATTTGCTCCTAATCAGTAGTGATGTTGAGCCTCTTTTCATTATCCTGTCAGCCACTTATAAGTCTTTTCTTCAAGTTTTTAATTTTTTTTAAAAATAAATTTATTTTTGGCTGCGTTGGGTCTTCGTTGCTGTGCACAGGCTTTCTCTAGTTGTGGTGAGCGGGGGCTACTCTTCACTGTGGTGCACGGGCTTCTGCTTCTCATTGCAGTGGCTTCTCTTGTTATGGAGCACGGGCTCTAGGTGCGCGGGCTCAGTAGTTGTGGCCTGTAGGCTCTAGAGTGCAGGCTCAGTAGTTGTGGCGCACAGGCTTAGTTGCTCCGTGGCATGTGGGATCTTCCCGGACCAGGGATCAAACCCGTGTCCCCTGCATTGGCAGGCGGATTCTCAAGCACTGCACCACCAGGGAAGTCCCCAGAATTACTTTCTTAATTTCATTTTTGGATTTTTCATTGCTAGTATAGAGAAATACAATTGGTTTTTGTATATTAATCTTGTAGTATTGTTGTGACCTTGTTGAACTTGTTTTTAGTTCTAGTAGACTATTTTGAGATTTCCTAAGGTTTTCTATATACGGGAATATGTCATCTGGAAATAAAGACAGTTTTGCTTCTTACTTTTCATTCTGAATTCAGTCTACCTGAGTGATGAAGAAAGGCCCCAAGAGACCAGCTGTGCAGCAGGCTTAGCATGGAGACAAAAAAAATTGGGGCATGAGGATCAGGTCTGCAGTAGAAGGATCTTAAGAAAAAAAGGGGACTGGATAGGATAGATTATGATAGAGTATTTGGAAAAAAATTAAGAATCCATATTTAGCAAATTGCAAAAGTAAGGAGGCAATTCTTCAGTAAGGATTTTGTACATAAATGATAGTACAGTCATACAGCTTACTATTCCACATTCATGAAAGAGAATAAGGCATATTGATTATGAGCTTGGCCTTCCAAAGATGGAAGCCAATGTCCCAGCCTCATTTACAGTTAAGGATCAGGCTTGTCAATCAGATTCAGGTCCTGTCCAGTAAGTATCTGGTAAGGGTAAGAGCAGTGGCATCTTGCTTTTTTTGGGAGGCAGCAGCACTGCAGTTTCTGGGGGCTAGCTGCCATTATCATTAGTATAGGCTGCAGTGTCAGTGTTCATAGTAGCACTGGTGACTTTATCACAGCAGACCCTCCCCTGTTGTGGTTAGGATGTTGTCCGTGGCTGCTGAGCTTGTGACAGTGTCCCTCTTGGAGGTTCTGTGTGTTACCTATTTCCTTTTCTTTTTAAATTCCTTAGAGCAGGCACTCGATTTATAAGAAAAACTCCTGACAGGTACAATTTCCAAGATACCTGAAAACACCAAGGTATAGAAGAGTAAGTACACTATTGTGTTTTAAAAAAATGCGTATTTTTTTAGAATTTTGTCTCTATAATTATTTGATTGCCTCTAGAAAAGGGAGCTGAGAGGAAAGGAGCCTGATTTTCCATGAAATGTTTTTGTATGGCTTGAACTTTGTAACCCATACATGGCAAAAATAAAGGCATAGTGAAGCCACTGAATGACATTAAGGGAATTGCATGATGTGCTGTGTTTAGAGAGCTCACTCAGGCAGCCCAGTGAAAGACAGACTGGAGGGAGGAGCCAAGGGTAGTTGGCAGAGAAACAGATTAGCAAATGATTATAGTAACTCAAACAAGAAGCGATGGGGTTATGAAAGGCAGTGGTAGTAAGGATGGAGAGGAGGAAGTGAGTTTGAGCTATTGAAAAGATAGATCTCAACGCCTGACTATCTGTATTGGAAGGCGTATCAGTCAGGGTTCAGTCAGAGAAGCAGAACTATATTAAAAGGGATTTGTTAAATGGATTCAAGCTTTCCAACTGTGGGAGCTGGTTAAGCAGCCTCTATAAGGTTGTTATGTTTGAGTCTGATGCTAGAACATCAGTCTAGCTAAAGTGTCTGGGGTCAGGGATGGAGGTTTTATTTTTGACAGGGAATCCTTGAGGAGGTGGTTTCAGGGTAGGGGCAGCTGGCTCTCTAGTGGAAAATGCTGATATACATTCAGACTCTCTTCTCATAGTAATTGTTCAAATAAAGCATTAATAAAATCCAAGTTATAAATAGTAGCTACCTATCATTTAATGGGGGCCTACTATGTGTGAGGCACTTGACATTTATTATGTGATTTAATTCTCAAAAAATCCCTGAAAGTTTGGCGTTATTATTACCTTTACGTAAGGTGAAACAGAGATAGATAAGGTAAAATTAGAGAAGGAAATAGGCTAAGACAGTTAGCTAATAAGCAGCAGATCTGGGACTCAAACGTCTCACTCTTTAGAACCAACAACCTGGGTACGGTGAGAGAATCAGACTCTTTTGAAATTGATGAGTCACTATTTTCTCAAATCTCAGAAAGATGGTACACAGATAGTACTATTCTACATGGATTAAAGATGTTAATTCACTACATACAGTGTATGCTGTAGGGGTTTAGAACTTACTTCTTTCAGGAACCTGTAGAAAGGGGCTGTACTATACAAAGTTGCCAGACTCAGCTGGAGTTTGAGGAAAGTTCTCAGGGACCATTGATAAAAGAGTAAATAGGAAGTGAATGGTCTGGGAGGGAGAAGTTAAGCTGTGAGTCTCAATCTCCTAAATTGAATAAACTCTGGAAAATTTCTGTAGAATTTAGTCTCAACAAGCAGAATGCCAAAGAAATTCAATTTGGCCAATCTGAAGGCTCTTTCCATCTTATAAATATAACACAACACTTTAAGAAAGATACTTAATTTAATTTTTTAGGAAAAGCTACATGATTATTTAAAATGTGAAAACCACAACTAATAAACTGATGTTAGTTTCAGGACATCTTATTGCCACCACAGTCACATCACAAGGAACCCACTGCAACGAAGGTTGGGAGCTGACTGCAGTCCTGTCCGATCCCATAGGTGCACGTGCCTGGCTGCTCTTCTTGTGTCCTGCAGGACTCCCCCATCTGATTGGGTCCATTAGAAGAAATGTCCATTGTCTTCCACGTACCTTGTGACCATGGCTTAGAGGTAGGCACAGAGCCGCTCCAGCTGCCCGGGATTCCTATTACTTAGGAACAGCAGCTCCTTCTTCCCTTCTTCTGTATGAGCTAAAATGGAGTCAAACACAGATAACTGGCAGTTTTCTCCTGTAGCATTTTGTTACTTAGCAAATTCTGTAGTCAAAGGCTATGTTATCCAGATTACATTCTGATATAATTAGCACTCCCAAAACCTCACTTCTAGGCCCTTTATTCCACCCCCCAGTATTATTTTTTCTATGCATAATTTCCTTTTCTGTCTCTATTCCTCCAACCAGCATCTATCTCTCCCTCTGTTTCAAGACTATCCTCTGGACTTTAAGGACTTTGTCAAATCTCTCAAACCTCCTTTTAGAAATCTCCCCATTGTGCCTCCTAACTCATCATGCTGCAGCTGCTTTATACTCTTCCCCCTATTCCTTTAATAACCTATTTGCAGCTAATTCTCTATTACCTAGTGACAGAACCACCTTTATTTTTCCTCTACACCCCGCCCCCCAACACACCCACACCCACCCAGCACTGAGGGCAAGGGTTAAATGAGCAGCTGGAACACTTTCATCTACAAATACTAGGACAGGTATAGCAAGGATTTGGTTCGGTGCTGGAGTAGCCTCTCACACAGCATCAGTTGTTCTGGGGGTGTCCCAGCATATGAGCCTCTCAATCCAAGTGTGTTGAATGATGAATAAATGTGACAGAGTGTGGCAGCAACCCAATCACCTGGAAACTGCCAGTGGCTGGGTTCGGTCTCACCTCCTCTGTTAGCATGAGCATCTTATTCTAGACTAACGTGAGAATTTTAGGGAGAGATATAATGTCTCTTGTAAATCAAACTTTAACCAACCCCACACCTTCTGTACCATCTAATCAGCCAGAAAGAAGTCAAGATAAAGGGGAAAAAGATGAAGTACAAATTACAGGCTGCTGCTGAGGGAAGAAGAGATCAAGGCTCTGACTCAGTGGGATTCTTCTGTGAGAGGAAAAAGCTAAGCAACTGACCTTTCTCATGTTGAAGCCAATTGTTCTCCAAATAATAGTGAATACAACTTTCAAATTCCTTTGGGTTATAGTTGGAAACCAGGATGGGAATAAAGGGATCCAGGGCGTCAAATCCTTCCTGGAGAAGAAAAAGGATAAAGATACAGTATTCGTTAAGTGACAAATCAGTGTTTATTTAAACACTTTGAGGATAAGGTCTTTGATTTTGTTCTATTCTCCTCTACTCCACATTCTCTGGGGCTGGCTACCCTTGCTCTACATGGCCACAAATATACTTAAAAAAGAGAGAATGCTTGAGGCCAGGGGCGGCGGCGGGGGCAGGGGGACGGGGAATGCCACTTATCTGAGAGTGTACACACATAATCATATACGTGTTTAAATTTTTTTACAGTTCTAACTTCAATAGTCAACAACAGTTTTGATAGTTCATATACTCAAAAAAATTAAACAAAATGACAAGGATGGGGGAAAAGATCCTATTATAGAATATAAACTAAAACAAATGAATCAAACTGTATTTCAAAGTTCAAACATAACACTGAAGGGAGGAGGGAAACTAACCCAAACTAACTTCTGAACAGAATATTTGAACGAAAGACCCTTAGGCTAAAGATAAAAACTGCTCTAAAAGATATTGAGCCTAACTAAAACAGAAGTAAAAAAAAAAAAAAAAAATTGCCCTCTAGTTCGCAGCTTATTTATCTAGAGGCAAGGGTTAGCAATTCTGAAACTATTTTTACTATAATCTGAGATTGAGCTAATATGTAAATACACTGTGAATGAAAGATTATCGTTGGAGAAGAGGGTTACAAATATGGAAAGGGCAAAGGATACAATGAATGCCGGGATGCTAGCCTGGAACTAGAGGTATCAGATTCATGGTTTTTTAATATAGAGAAACAGATACAGATGTGTGTGGATGTGTATATATAAACACATATATGCATATAGCACATGTACCTGTATGTTTGTATATATGAATGGTGCATGTATCTACTCACTAACTCTGCTGGAGGGCCTAGAAGAAGTGACACCCACATCCCAGTAGCAGTAAGTATACCTAGCGCTCAGGTCTTGGTTTCTAAATACCATTCTCCTCTAAAATGAACCAAAGCTCCTTGAAGAAATGGCTGATTTTAGGGCTGGGGCATGGAAAGTACATGATGAGTCGTCTGGAACATATTCTTTTTTTTTTTTTTTTTTAATAACTTTATTTATTTTTGGCTGTGTTGGGTCTTCGTTGCCGCGCGCGGGCTTTCTCTAGTTGCGGTGAGCGGGGGCTGTTCTTCGTTGCAGTGCGCGGGCTTCTCACTGCGGTGGCTTTTCTTGTTGCGGAGCACAGGCTCTAGAGCACAGGCTCAGTAGTTGTGGCACGGGCTTAGTTGCTCTGTGGCATGTGGGATCTTCCCGGAGCAGGGCTCGAACCCGTGTCCCCTGCATTGGCAGGCGGATTCTTAACCACTGTGCCACCAGGGAAGCCCTGGAACATATTCTTGTGCCAAAAATAAAGAAGTGCTTAGAAATGATGGGGACAGAGGAGGAAAGGTAGGGAGAAAAATGATGGGGACATGTTAAAGGGACATAGAAGCCAGCTTGAAGGGCTCCTACTGGCCAAATCTGGGATAACTTAAGTAGCAAAATAAATAATGAGAGTAATTATTTAATGGGTTCTAAACCCATTAAATAAGAATTCACATGTCTATGTTGAAACAAATACATAAATACATAAGGGAGAAAGGAAAATTCTTAAATATAAGAGAGGGCCAACTGATACATTTAGAAGTTATGGTGGAGCTAGAAAATATCCATCTTGCAATTATCATGATAACTGATTTAGGGAAGAATCACCGATGGAAACTAAAACTAGTAAAGGGAAGTTTGAGAAGTAAAAGGATATTTACCTAGTCTCAAAGTATATCTCCACAAGATACTTATTCATTACAAAAGGAAAAGAGTAACTTTACTGAGGAGAAATGAGGTGGAGAGCACCTTAACTAAGTGTTCAAAGTTTATATTGCCAGTAACAGGAGAAATAAGTTCCATGTGCTTTCTGATATTATGCACTGAGAAGACACAATATAACTTCTAACATCACATATAATCAGGAAAAAACTCAGACAACCCCATAAAATAACCCATAAGATAACTAGCATGTACTCTTCAAAAACAGAGATATAAATATTAAGGTTATAAAAGACAAAGACTGAGGATCTGTCCCAGATTAAAGGAGACTAAAAACACTTGACAGTTGAGTGCGGTGCATTATCCAGGACTTTCTTTTCCTGTAAAGGACACTGGGATAACTGGCAAAATCAGAATATACTCTATAGATTAGGTAACAGTCAATGTTAACTTTCTGATTTTGATAACTGTGCTGTGGTTATACATTAGAATATCTTTGATTTTAGGAAATATGTATTATTTAGAGATAAAAGAGGGCATCGTATCTCAGGTTAATGTCACATAATTCAGGAAAAAAAAAAGACGGAGAGAAAGAGTAAAGCAAACATGGTAAAGTGTTAACGATTTTAGAAATCTAGTTGAAGTCACAGAGGAATACCATTTTTCTCCAAGTCTGAAATTATGTCCAAAAAAAAAATATATATATATATATATATGTATGTATATTTAGACAGAATGACTATCTAAGGGTAAACAAATTTTCCAGTGATTTGACCTTTCCCAGCAACTCCTGGGGCAGATAGGCTTTCCGGGACTTAAAGAGAGACCCAGTCTGGCTCACAGTCAACACAATGGCGCCTCCTTGCTGAAAGAAAGGAGAAAAAGCTGAATTTGAAAAAGACAGAAAAATGCATTTTAATCATCTGCAGATTTTTTTTTTTTTTTTTTTTTGCCATATGGTGGTATTGCAGTGTGATCTAGCACAGTTAAATGGCAACTAAATTGATTATTAATTCTCGATTTGACTCTGACAATAAATTGCTGTATGATCTTAAATTTATCAAAATCCTTTCCAAAGTTGATAAGAAATAAAAACACCTTGAACAACTGCAGCAAAGTGAAATTATGCCAATATTTCAAAAAAATGGTTTTGAATAAGCGTACTACAGTCAAGTGGAAAGATAAGAAACCAAATATATAGATTTAAAACTTGGTACAGTTATGAGAATTAAATAAGATATAAGAACTTTCTGTCCATAAAATTAGAGACCGGTAAGTATTAGCAATGAGGCAGTTGAACATCTTTAAAACGAAAATACATTTCTTTCTGAAATCTGTTAAGCATCAAATGCACTCACCCAATCATTTTTCACCATTTTCCTCAGGTTGTAAATAAATGCTAGTTCTTCTGGGGCAATCTGCACATCGGTCAATGTGTGAGACAGAGGTGAGAGGGAGGAGAAAGGGAGAAAAGAGGGAGAGAAGAGAACATTACTTGCTCTGCCCGGATGCTCCCCTGAGATATCTGCACTGACAACAACTAGAAAATCCTCAACTGGGAAATCCCTGGAGGTCCATTGGTCAGGACTTCGCGCTCTCACTGCCAAGGGCCCGGGTTCAATTCCTGGTCAGGGAACTAAGATCCCACAAGCTGTGCTGTGAGGCCAAAAAAAAAAAAAGAAAAAAAAGAATCCTCAACTACTACATAACCACAGTACCTGAAGGTACCTCTGGAATAAGCCACATGGCCACTGCTCCTCAAACTGCCATGCTTCTGGAGATTAAAAAACAGTTACCAAGGGAGAAAATACCCACTGCCCCAACCCACCCCCTTCCTTGATGCTTCTGATCATCGTCTCTGCTTAGACCAGAGAACATCATTTTGAAAAGAGAATAGAAAGAAAAAAATTGACAAAGAAAACACAGCTTTTGTTGTCATGCTCTTGGTATTCAGTGGATGATGGAATATGGCATCATCTTCTCCTTCTGATACTATTTTCACTATACATCTTATTTCAAATATTCCAAGGCAAGAAAATATACTGCATGGTCTAGAAGGCTATGTCCCAGCCTACGTATATGATGGTTTCTGAAATCAGAGAAACCAAAATAGAGAAACTCAGTTTTCCTACCGGGCTTTTATCTTCTCTTTTCAGTGTGGTCCTTCCCCAGAGAGCATTGACTCCATCCACTGCCACCAGGAGGCGAAAAATACCCAAAGAACTTTGCCTCTTTAGCTCTTTGAGCACAATCCCAGCTGCATCTGTGGCATTCCTCACCCGCATTATGCCCTGTAGGGAAAGAGAGACAGTGGCTTGCAGTCCTACAAGAGGCTGTCTCTGGTTAGACATAGTACACGTTCAGTGTCTTTTTTTATACCTGTTCAACTACTTCTCCCAGAGGACTGCCTTTCTCAGTGCTTTCTCGCTTATTCCAGACATACTTCTCTTGAACTTTTATCTAAAAATAAAACAAAGACCAAAAAAGGCCACTTAGCCTAAGGATAAACCCATCCCTAGCTAAGAAGGTAGGGTAGGAGGCTAAGGTTATTAGGAGTCTATTTTCATCTATTTTTCAAGCCTTGTAAGAGAGCTCAGCAGGGAAGTGAATGCTTTCTAGCCCATTTCTGCCTGGAGCTTAAAGAAACACACACAAAATAGTAAGGGATTCTGACTAAAAAGGCCCAGGATGAAGCCTTGGCACCTGCATTAACAAGCTCCTAGGTGATTCTAACTTATATCCAGAGTTGAAAATCCCTGGCCTAGAGACTGTATGCAAGAATCACTAGAGAATAATTTTACGAATATGTTTCTGGTACCTAAAAGATCTAATCTGGAGAAAATTATGTAGTTGAAATGTGTGTTAGAGGATTTTAGGCTGTCACCTTGGAAAAGTCAATGAAGCAATCTGGACTTCACTTTGCTACCCACCAGATGTGACCAGCTTACTGCTGCCTCTTTATTTTACATGGATAAATGAGTTTCAGCGTGTGAACTCACTGTGAATAAAATGTATGAAAGAAATACAAAATGGTATAGTTATCCCAACTACAATATTAGTTCTCCATAGTCTACTGATACTCAGGGCACAAAGAAGATAAAAATCTTAAAAGACTGTAGAGCACCAAACTTCTGGGAGTCTAGTCACCTGACTCAAGAAATGCTCATTTGCAGTTTTGAAATTCTTCAGCCAGGTTGAAGCCTCTAAAGGTTGATCAAAGCGCTGTTTGTTGTAGGTGGACTGCAGAAGATCCCGGCAGTTTTTCACCCAAAGATGAGCTAATCAAAAGGCAAAAGAAAACAAACTAGGCAGGAACTGACTGTATTCAACTCAAAATACTCTATGCTTCTTTAAGTTATGGAAGATGACTTTAGTTTCCCACATATATTTCTTAAAGCCTTCTTGCTTCAGAGGTTTACTTTTTGGTCTGGTCCATCTTAGATTAAATATTATCATTACACACAATACACAAATAAATGGATTAAAGGTCACCTCAGCTTCCTGGCAGTTTTTAAAGACAGAAAATGTGGATGCAAACAACACTGAACAAAACAAGGAGGGATATATGCGAAGTATGAGAGTTTAAGTTTTTAAGATCCATGCTGACAACCTAGAATGCTGACAAACAGTACCATGTCAAAGGCTCTGTGGGTACTCAAAGTTGTTGGCTGATGGCAATAAAGCTTGTGGTGAACACTAAGGTGGGAGTTTATGCTCTTGGGCATTACCTATCAAAGTGAGGATTGCTGCGCCAAAAAATACTTCATTCTAATTATCAAAAGGTTCCAAAACCAACTCAGACCAGCCTGTACCCGGAGCAAAGACCTCTCCCTTAGTTGTCAGAGCCCTGTCAGAAAATTGAAGCCACAATGTTACCACAGTAACAGAATAACTAACCCCAACATAGTGAGGGAAGTTCTTACCATCTGGAATATGTAGTATCAGCCAATCCTGTTTTGCACAGAAATGAATAACATGGCAAAGACTGAGGGTTTTTCCTGTTCCCTTCTCGCCATCTAAAGCACTTGCTGTTAAAGAAAACACCACCTTCCAGCGGTTGGGACTCCGCGCTCCCAACGCGGGGGCCCCGGGTTCCATCCCTGGTCGCGGAACTAGATCCCGCATGCCGCAACTAAAAGATCCCGCATGCCAGAACTGAAGATCTTGCATGCTGCAAAAAAGATCACGTGTGCTGCAGCTAGAACCCGTCACAGCCAAATAAATAAATAAATAAATATTTTTAAAAATAATAAATTTATAAAAAAAGAGAAAGGAATAGTAGTTTCATTTTTCTCACCAGGAATTGATTTAGGAATGGATGTGTGACGTAATTCTGGGCAATATGAAATGAGGGAATGTCTGATGGACGCTTCTGGGAAATTTTTCTTTGTTTTAAAAAAAAAAGAATGCAAGAAAGGAATGTTTACTTTTCTGGCCTTTGGACATGGCTCTGTGAAGATGAGATGTTTGGAGTTGCTGCAACCATTTTGTCAACATGAAGAAATCAACCTGGAGACAAAACCTAATACGGTGAGGATGACAGCAGAAAGATTAAAGGAATCTGAGTTCTCTCTTTTTTAAAAGAATATTTATTTGTTTGTTTTGGCTGCGCCCGGTCCTGGTTGCAGCGTGCGGGGTCTTTAGTTTTGGCATGCCTGCGGGGTCTGGTTCCCCGACTGGGGATCGAGCCCAGGACCCCCTCATTGGGAGAGCAGAGTCTTACCCGCAGGACCACCAGGGAAGTCCTGGAATCTGAGTTCTTGATGACCTCAATGAACTGCTGAAATAACCAAACCTGAGCCTAAACCTGATGTTCCCGTTCCTTAGGCAAAAATCATTTATTACCTAAGCCATTTTGAGTTGGACTTTCTTCTTACTCAACTGCAAATGAAGCATCTTAAGTGATAAACTAAAACAGGAGAAGCACAACATGGGATGAAGAATTGGGTCATTTTAGAGATGAGCCACCAAAAGTTGGAGTATGTTAATAGGCTATTTAATATGTTCACACCTAATTCTTTTAAAAAAAGCTGTTTTGACAGTACCACTAAAATAGATTACTTACATCTTTTAAATTTAGGACTGCAAAAATCTCCAATTAGAGCAAGGAGTAAAAGAAACAAGTTCCTGAGGAAAATAAATTTTGTCAATTTTCAAAATATTAGAATTTTCATGCACTCTTACTACAGGAGTGTCAATTCTGACTTAACCCCTTCTGGCTAAAAATAAAGGTATTTTCTTAATTAAAAAAAAAAAAAAAGAAAAAGAAAACACCACCAAAAGGGACACTTCGACTGTCAACAAATAAAGCATTTCTTCTTTTCCCACATTTGAGGGAGGAAAGCATTGGCTCAGATAGCCCAGGCAAGCAGGAAAGGATACAGAAAACGTATCGTACAGCTGGATGAGCAAAATTGGTGTTTTTCAGGTAATGCAGAAGCTCTAGGGCTGGTCTCCTTACCATCAGGCAAGCTTCATTGAATGTCTTCACCTAACAAAACAGGGAAAGAGGAAGGAGAGGGTGGGGTGTGGAACTTCTAGCCTGTTCTTGGTAATATACACTGAGTCCAACATAGCAACCATAGCATCAAATTGCCTATTTTTCATTTATTCAGTTAGGAAAGGTTGGTATTGAATTTGAAAATTTAGCCATGTAATTTAGCTAAGAATTAAAACACATTATCCCGCACCAAGTGTATAACAGTCAACTTTTGATTATTTCTGTAAATGAAGCACAGATATTATATCAGTTAATTGAAATTTACAAATAATCCAGACATAACTATGTAAACTACTTAAGGTTGATATAAATATTAAAAGCATGTAAAATGCTTAACAAAGCATCTGACACATGGTAAGCATCAAATAAATGTTAATTCTTTTAAATTTATTTTTAGCTAATTCTTTTTTTAAATTAAATTTAATTAATTTATTTATTTTTGGTTGCACTGAGTCTTAGTTGCGGCATGCAGGATCTTTCGTTGCGGCACGCGGGCTTCTCTCTAGTTGTGGCTTGTGGGCTCCAGAGTGCTTGGGCTCTGTACTTGCGGCACGTGGGCTCTCTAGTTGTGGGGCAGAGGCTCAGTAGTTGCGACGCGTGGGCTTAGTTGCCCCATGGCATGTGGGATCTTAGTTCCCCGCGTTCCCTGCATTGGAAGGCAGGTTCTTAACCACTGGACCACCTGGGAAGTCCCTTTAGCTAATTCTTATTACTGTAACCACCTAGACTTCTCTCTAGAACTTATATACATACCAGCTCAGGAGCAGGTGCGACCAACTGCCCCACAGCTATGAGGCCGTACCTGACACCACCAGTATACAGATACACCAGAGAACTGACACACAAAATTCATTCCCTTTTTGCCACCAGGAATAATTTGGTGGAAAAATTTGGGAAGCAGTGATATGTATGAAAATGATTTGCAAAGTATTTAATAATGTCTACTGATAAGAATAAATGCCTAACAAATACTACTCACAAGTATATCAGATAAGGATTAAGACAGTGTTGGTATTTTTTTTTTTTAAAGTATTTTTTTTTAAACGTTTCTTTAATTAATTAATTTATTTATATTTATTTTTGGCTGTGCTGGGTCCTCGCCTCTGTGCGAGGGCCCTCTCCAGTTGCGGCGAGCGGGGGCCACTCTTCATCGCGGTGCGCGGGCCTCTCTCCGTCGCGGCCTCTCTTGTTGCGGAGCACAGGCTCCAGACGCGCAGGCTCAGTAGTTGTGGCTCACGGGCCTAGTCGCTCCGTGGCATGTGGGATCTTCCCAGACCAGGGCTCGAACCCGTGTCCCCTGCATTGGCAGGCAGACTCCCAACCACTGCGCCACCAGGGAAGCCCCAGTGTTGGTATTTTTTAAAGAAATCCTAACCAAACAATTGAATTGGAGAAGAACTTTGACAGGTAAGTTCAAACTTAATGGAAAGTGAAACCTTCAAAAACATGATACAGATATTAAAACAGAAATGCCGTACTAGGCAATATGACAGTACTAAAATACACAAACAATGGTGAGGGAGTTGGCCTTTACATACATGGAAGTTATGGAAAGAATGTATGAGTAATTCCCTCCAAAGCACTGGTGGTTAACCATTCTGAAAGCAACCTGCAATAGTTAAAGTTAGGCCCTCAGAACCATGTTAGAGATTGTACTATGAATGTCTTGGGACAGTTTAAAGTGATGATTTCTTCTGACCGTGTCCTACTTCCAAACTTAACAAAATTTTTGATGACAAGCTGTCTATGGCCTAGAATTAGCCCCTTTACTGGTGTCTCATCTAATTTCTTGAAATAAAACACATTGAAGAAATGACATCCTCTGGTTTCTAAGCTAAAAATCACCTGCACAGTCAAGTTTGATATTTCAATAAGAAGGAATAATTTCTGAGGCTGAAACTAATTGAGCAGGAATTAGCCAAAAGAACCAATTTCCCCAGGGACTTCCCTGGTGGTCTAGTGGGTAAGACTCCATGCTCCCAATGCAGGGGGCCTGGGTACGATCCCTGGTCGGGGAACTAGATCCTGCATGCATGCCACAACTAAGAGTCTGCATGACACAACTAAGACCTGGCACAGCCAAATAAATAAATAAATAAATAAATGTTTATTAAAAGTGTTAAAAAAAAAAAGAACAAATTTTGCCAATAAACTCTGCTTGCAGTTAACTATGAATTCTTTCAATGGCTATAAAGCAACCCAAGATTACATTCTTTGGGTTGAATTTATGACCACAAAACTACATTTTCTGAAAACCCATGAGACTGAAGAAGAACAATGAATGATGATGCATCTAATCCAAATATCATTTCTATTTGGCTCAAAAATATATTATGTTTTCGCTTTTCCACACATATAAACTATTTTCATGATATTTTGCTAAGGCAAATATTAAATTCATTTTTAACAATTACTTGACATCTAAAGTTTCTAGAAATCTGTTGGGTAACACAAGGAAAAGAGTGGAATATTATTTATTTACTTAAGAATATTTTGCCTGGCTCCAAAAAGGATTTAAAGAGGTTAACTGCAGATAAGCATTTGCTTAAAGTAATTATAACAACAGCACTATTCACAAAAGATAATCAATAGCTCTATTTATCTGTTTTGTTTTTAAGATTCAAATTAAATCTTTTATAGTTTTCTACTCATTTAGTTCCACCCCTCTGCTATCAACAGCTTGTGTTATAAGCTCCCTCCAATTCCCTCCCGTTTTGAGCACCTGCATTACAAAGCGAGGAGGCAGGCCATGGGGGAATACAGTCTTCAGATCTTGGAAGGATATGTTGTAGTGCTGACCCTCATGCTGCTCCCCATGCTTGGCCTAGGAAATAAAAATGCAAACAGGTATAATGGATAGAGTGACAAAGACTTTGAAAAAGTGTCAAGGGCCTTCTAGACTGTAGTGAGGAAACACTTCTCTCTCAGAGCTGGAAAAGATATTCTTTCATTTCTTAGACAAAAAATGCTCACTGTTGTCCCCAAATCCACAGTGTATATATAAAGCTGATGTTGGCCTGAATGATGAAGCCAGTTGCTCGGCAACATAAACCCTAGATGTGGAAGGAGCAGAGACAATTCTTGCCATCTGGATTCTTCTGTGCTGTGCATAGAGATGATCCAGTCACGTGACAAGATCATCTGCATGCCACTGTTGCCATAGAAACCTCGGAGGAACTGGCAGATAAAGGGACTACAATTACAGGGAAAAGCTGAAAGGCAATTCAATGACTTCATTCACTTATTCTATTTCATTTTGTGCTTGTGAAAGTAGATGAACGCTAGAGACATAAATAAAACACACCCTGCTGAGATGGCGTTTTGGGTAATGCGTTATTTTTTTCCCTTCCACAAGCACAGCATATGTTAAGATGGGGCAACTCAGAGGGCAGGGGTAGGGACAAAAAGGGAGAGAAAAGCTATTGGTTCCCTTCACATTTAAGCACAGACCATACAACTAATTTCATTTATAAGAGGCAACAATAATACTGAGGAAGGAGAAATCAGCATTTAGCCTAATGGGACCTGAAATAGAAAATGCAACACTGGATACTGCTGGAATCCTGGTTTCTGCCGATAAACTTCACTTTAAATGCTGCTCTTGTCAACAAATCAAGTTAGTTCCCTCTCCAGACACTAGGAAATCCACTTAGAAAGGTGGAAGATAGTACCAGATTGGTTATTAGGAAAACTATGTGGTCCCAGGCAAGTAAGTTGATTTCGTTAGGATTCTCCGTACCAGGGTTGGTAAACTATGGCTGGCTACCCATTTTTGTAAATAAAGTTTTACTGGAACACAGCCAGGCCCATTTGTTTATGGCAGAGCTAAGTAGTTGTGATAGAGATCACTTTGGCTCATATGCCTAAAATATTTACTATATGGTTCCTGTAGGAAAAGTTTGACAACCCATCATACACTAAGATCAATAAAAACTACTAAATTTAACTTCTAAGGAATTGAGTAGTTAAGTATTTACTAGGTACCTAACTCTATACCCAACAAAACCCTTGGCACAAAGTGAGTTCAATGGTAGGAATTAAACCGAAACAGATATGGACTGACCTGTCTGAGCTATGTTACCATGGTATCAGATAGGGATGGGGAAGATCAGGGTTCCAGAATGCTGTCTCAGGTACTGTCTGACTATATGTAAAAATCTGCTTAGCTTCTTTCAGTTTCAGTTTTTCTTATGTGTCAAATGATGGCAATACAAATTATAAGTCCTGAAAAAAACCCATATACACATTAGCAACTCACCGGATCATTCTCACTGGTGCGGGAAATAGCTCTGGGACTCTCAATTGCAACCTGGTTATCCAGGTGAGCAGCAAGGCACTGGGGTGCCTGGGTCCCTATGTGCAAAAAACGTCCAGGGTCCAACTATAAAAGAAACCATTTTAGTGTTTTACAATTAATAGGCTTTTTATGCTTGCTACAACACTGAGGTTTTAAGCCATATCTGCAACAGGGAAAAATATCACTAACATGCATTTTAGTTTTATGTAAAACAGATCCTTGTTATTATTTATAATTCTCTAAGTCCAATCACATTATTCATACTCTGAATCTGTTCCAGCTTGTGTTGCTATGTCTGGGCTCTGTCCCATATGGAAACAATTCCGTTAGAGATTGTTCAGGAGCACAGCTCAGCCATTAACAACCTAACTCAGGAAACTTCATTTAATGCTCTTGCCTACAGTGATGAATGGTGGCCAGTACTGTACAATTCCCAGCTGTCTAGTAATCCTAGTCACCTCAGTTATTAGGGGATTAGTGCAATGTTCCTA
This sequence comes from Balaenoptera ricei, assembly GCF_028023285.1. Classification (NCBI taxonomy): domain Eukaryota; kingdom Metazoa; phylum Chordata; class Mammalia; order Artiodactyla; family Balaenopteridae; genus Balaenoptera; species Balaenoptera ricei. Next base: position 113,434,388 of record NC_082639.1, on the reverse strand, counting down.
TTTGATAGGTATAATTACACTCCTTGCAACAATTTTCTTGCTAGCTGTGCCCTGAAATAAAGAATCTTTCATTAAGGACGTGTAATGAGGGAGTGAGTAAAGCATCCAGCTAAGTGAATAAACTGCTCTACAGGCAAGTCAGTGAACTGCACATGGAAACCTCAGAACTGGGAAAGGTTTGGGGAAGAGGATGAGATTTCAGGAGATAAATCTGAGAAAATGCTAACTGGAGAACTCCCAAGCTGAGTTTAAGGATAACAGGCCTTGTGTATAAGTGAAAAGATGCCAGTTACAAGAGAAAGATTAGAGTATGAATCCAGTAGAATGAGGAAAACAGGGTTGTGAGAGATGGCTGTAGAAAGGGAGCTGCTCGCTAGGTCAATAGATAGTATGAAAGCTGCCTGTATTTATATTTAGTCTCACCAAGCAGCTTCATGAGTCCAGAAAATGTATATTATTTTTGTACTACCTCTCATAACACTTATACCCATTTAACAAGACCTTTGACTCCCTGACAACTTTTTAACTGGTATCTTTAAATCTTTGACTCTTCATCTTCCACGGTCCAGAAGATTTGTCCTCCCAAATAGGTTTAACCTTCAGCTAGTCAAAAAGTTTGGATGGTTCCCTATTAATGTCAAAATAAGTCTCAAAGTCCTTAGCATGATAATTAAGGCCACTGCTATAAGTTCAACCTACTTTTCTAGTCCCACTCCTTTATAAACTCTATACTCCAGCCAGCCAACCATGCTAAAACATGTTATTCACTTTCATGCCTTTATATTTCTGCTCATTCTACTTCAGCTTCCCTCTCTCCCTATTTAAATCTTACTCATCATTTAAGACTCACCTCAAATGTCATATCCTCTGTGAGGATTTGCCAGACACCTCCAGGCAAAAGCAATTATCTTTCCCTCTCTATAGATAGCACTTTCTTTGTATTGCATGCATTTTTACTCTGCCTTGAACTACATTCATGGCTTTTGTTAACTGAGTACCTATAAAATGCTAGGCAACAGAGTGTTATACACACATTATTTTTGAGCCAAGAATCCTAGAAGATAGGTAGAATATTATGCTGTTTTCTTATGAGGGAAATCAAAGTTCAGGGAAGTTAAATAACTTTGTCTAAAGTCACAGAGTTGGTAGGTGATGAAACCAGAATTCAAATCCAAGTTTGTCTGACTCCAAAATCTTTATCCTTTTTATTGCATCATGTTATCTTACACACAAGTTTGTCTCCCATTTTAGGCCACACACACTTGAAAGAGAAGGGATCAGGTTTTATTCATTTTTGTATCTCCTTCTCCAAGTACCCCATGCGCCACAAATACTTCATACTTGTGCCCTGGAATAAAAAAATCTTTCTTAGAGACATGATGAGATGGGGGAGTTTGTAAAGCATCCAGCTAAGTGAGAGTAAACTGCACTACACTGCCACTCAGTGAACTGCACATATAAACCTCTGAACCAGAATTTGCAATATTTAATGTAAAGTAATAGGGTAAAGTAATACAGTTGCTCCAACATTGTCTGCGAATGCAGAGACACCAATGTTTATCACATGTACTCTATACCTCCCAGCCTCCCTTGCAGAAAGATTGGGGTCACATGATTAGTTCTGGCTAATGAGCTATCAACAGAAATAACTTGGGTCAATTCTAGTCAGAGCCAGTTAAGAGTGGGTATAAATTCTCTTTTTTCTCCTGCTGTGGCAACCTTAAAACCTACATGCTGAGATGGCATCCCAAGATGACAAAACTGCATCCCTATGTCTATCCCCTCCCATATTTGCCTGTAAACCATTTTTTTTGGCAGCACTGCACAGCACCTGAGATCTTAGTTCCCCGACCAGGGATCGAACCCGTGCCTCCTGCAGTGGAAGTGCAGATTCTTAACCACTGGACCGAAAAGGAATTCCCTCCCTGTAAACCATTTTGGAAATATAGCAACATCAAGAGCAAAACAAAACATATACACACAACACAAACAATATCATGTGCTGAGTTAAGCCAATGAGAATTCAAGGCCTGTTACCTCCATAGGATCTGAACTATACACCCTACAATGTTCTCAATTCTACGGGAGAGAAAGCATCATGTCTCTAAATAAAGTAGCAGTCAAGTGGAAAATTAAAGATATTCAAGGACCACAAGGTGGTGCTATTTCTACAAGAAACCTATGACTTTTTAGTTAAATGTTTTTTGCAGCAAATTAAAAGCTAGCAAAATGGATTCCTTACTTCTTCGTGTTATATATGGCATCACCCAGCTAGTCTCTTGTCTCCAGGGAAAACAACCATATGTACAACTGCCTGTGCACCGTTCCAGAATGAAAATCATGCAGTTCTTGAAAGAAGGGCATTCACGAGCCTATAAAGGAGGTTACTCTAAACTAATCTACAAAAAGCATAAAATCTTCTCACTGACATTCCTCTATACTTTGGACTCAGGTCTTTCTTGTCTGCTATAAAGGAAGAAGAAATTGTAGCCTTTTAATATAATAAGTTGGGGCCAAAATCCATCCCTTTGTTGATCTTTGCTTTTTCATATTGTTTTATAAAAATGGGTTATTTTATGTACATAGGTTTGTCATGAATCCCTGGAAAAAAGGTGAATCCTATAAGAAGAAGGGCTCCTTTTTAAGGAAATCTAATCTGTAATTAAATGATCAGATGGAAGTGACTAAGACCTTCCAGCTCAGTTCTCATCCTTTAAGATATAACTCTGGGAGAATTTCCTCTGGACCCTACTAATCCAGGTTAGGTGCTTCACCATGCTATGACAATCATTTATTCATGATCCCACTACTGGACTTCGAGGTCCTGAAGAAAACATGGACCATAAAATGCAATACAGCACAGTGGTTAAGGCCACAGGCTTTGAAGTCAGACAGACCTGGTATCTAGTCTGGGTTAGACAACTTCACAGCGTGTTACCTCAGGCAAGTTACTTAGCCTTTCTAATCCTAAATTTCTGCATCTGTGAAACAAAGATATTACCTACCTCAGGGGTTGATCATGAAGATTAAGAGAAATAAAGCACTTAGCACAGTGCCTGGCACATAATGAATGCCCAAAAAATAGTAACCACTGGGACTTCCCTGGTGGCAAAGTGGTTAAGAATCCATCTGCCAATGCAGGGGACACGGGTTCGAGCCCTGCTCCAGAAAGATCCCACATGCTGCAGAGCAACTAAGCCTGTGCACCACAACTACTGAGCCCATGCTCTAGAGCCCGTGAGCCACAAGTACTGAGCCCGTGTGCCACAACTACTGAAGCCCGCGTGCCTAGAGCCCGTGCTCCGCGACAAGCCCACGCACTGCAAGGAAGAGTAGCGCCTGCTCGCCGCAACTAGAGAAAGCCCGTGCACAGCAACAAAGACCCAACACAGCCAAAAATAAATAAGTTAATTTAAAAAACAACATCAAAAAAACCAAATAGTAACCATTATTAGTGAAATGAGTCATCTTAGAGTACTGAGTATCTGCCATAAGGAAGGTACTGAAAAACTATTTGCTAAATAAATGAGAGAATGAAGTAAAGCAACAGAATAGTCTTTCTTACATATGATTTTATTATTTTAATCAACTATCAGAAATCGGCAACTTATTTTTTTTTAAATACTTCATGAAGGGATGATAATCATTGACCCAACTGGAGAATAATAAAAGTTAATAAAGATAACTGCACTTAAGCTTATTTATCTCCTTTAAAAAATGTTAGTTCTCCTATGATAGGGTAAATTCCCAAGTGCAACTATTCTACTAACACCTGTTATTGGATTTTTAGGGCAGTTGGGAGTGAAGTGTATGGGCAGAGAAATGGAATTGTGACTGTTCTTTTGAGCAAAACTAGTCAGCTGAAGTTCTCCAGAGCATTTTATTCTGGATACAATCAATCCAGAAAAGAAATCCACCTAAAGACAGTTTACACAAAGCACTTAGGTCAGTCAGGACTCACCTTATGGACCCTGGAGATAAGCCTTGTCATTCCTTTCAGCATTATCCCTGCACTTTTAAAAAAAAGTGAAAAGGTAAGCCACAACTGGGAAAAGATATTTGCACAATGGATTAGTATCTAGAATAAATAATGCCTTTAAACTGATTAAAAAAATGAGCAGAAGACACGAACAGATATTTCACAGAAAAGGGAATACAAATGGCTAGTAAACCCATGGAAACAGTTCAACCCTTATGACAAATCAGGGAAATGTAAATTAAAACCACCACAATGAGATACCATCCACAACCATCATATTGAGAAAAATGCAAAAGACAACAGCAAATGTTAAAGAGGCTGTGAAGCACTGGGAAGTTTCCTATACTGTCAATGGAATTATAAATACAAATATCTTGGAAAACAAATTTGACATTATCTGTAAAGTTGAAAATGTACATGTCTATGGCCCAGGTATTCTACTCCTTCGTATTTATTTTAGAAAAACACATATACATGTACACTGGGAAATATGTATCACAATGTTCATAGTAGTAGAATATGAATTATCAAAACTGTAAAAAGCCCAAATGTCCATTGATAGAAGAGTGGATAAACGGAGATACGGTCATGCAATGGAATGCCATACAAAAATAAAAAGAATAAACTGCAGTTACATGTAGGACATAGATGGATCTCAAAAACTAATACTGAGTGAAAACTGTAATATACAGAATGATATAATTTATATGAAACTCAAAAACATAAATCCTAATTATCTGGAGAATACACATATATGTAATAAAACTGAAAGAGAGAGGCAAGAGAATGATAAGCACACATTTAGAATAATGCTTACCCTTAGGGAAGAGGTAAAGGGACAAGATTGGGGCAGGGCACACAAAGGAATTGTAATGATCTATTTCAAATGATGGATAATAGATATGAGTATTTATTATTTTTATACCATGTGTGTTGTATTTATTCATTTGTATGTTGGAAGTATTTAACTTAAAAACCCTAATCATGTGGGAGCTAAAAAATGTTTAAAATACTTAAATGCAACTCTCAATATTCACTAGTAGATAGCATAACTAAATCAAATCTCCAGGTAAATCACCTACTTCATTTTGGCTCATAATTTTCACCTTTCTTACATCCAAAATCTTTAAAGCAGCAGCAACAACAGTGTTACACCTGTTTATTCAACAGTAACAACAACAACAGAGTCGCACCCATTTATTCAACACTTACTGAGGACCTATTATGTGCCAGGGCCTGTGAATAAGATGGTGAACAAAGCTGTTCATTTCCTGACCCAACAGAGCTTATAGTACGGTTAAGAGATGACACAAACTCCTCTGAATTCTATCTCCTTTTAGTTTTCAAGCTTACTATTTCTCTTTTAGAAACTGCTTATTTTCCCATCAACCTCTTTCCATTTTAAGAGTTTGTGGAAGAACAGCTTAAGACCATTCAGTGGTTGTTCCTACTCATTCAGTGGCCTGAGCAGTGGGAGCTGCAAACCAGGCTTCAGTGGCAGGCTGAGCACTCCGGTCTTCAGCAGGGAACTGCTGAATAGGCACAGGGAGCACCTGCACACCTTCAGACCAGTCAGCCACCTCAGGTTGAGCAGCAGTGAACTTAGGAGCTGGAATGGTCCATTCACCCTGAAATTCCTCCTTGGTCACAGTCTTCTCAGCTGCCGCCTGCTCTTCCTTTTCAATCTCTTCAGGATCTCTGTAGAAGTAGAGATCAGGCATGACCTCCCATGGGTGTTCACGGGAGATGGTGCCATGCATGCGCAGAACTTCACATCAGACTCACTGAGTGAGCTCCCTTGTTGTTGCATGGGATGGCAATGCCCACATAACGCAGAGGAGAGTCTGTGTTACACAGAGTAATGGTGGGCAGGTTAATGTAAAAGGCCGCTGTGAGAGACTGGTCAGCCCTGGGATCAGTAACCACCAGAAGTCTCGGCTCCCGGAAGGCTGCCTGGATCGGGTTAGTGAAGCCTCCGGGAATGAAGCGGCCAGCAATAGGAGTAGCTCCAGTGGCAGCAGCAAACTTCAGCGCAGCTTGCTGGAGGATATGACACTGACATCAGCTGGGTTTTCAATGGCAACAATGGCACCAGCTGCCAAGAGAAGCTTCTCTCAGGTTCTCTTCAGATTTATCATGTAGATGCCATCACTGTTCCTTTTGTAGATGTACTGTTCCATTTGGAAGTCAAGGTTGGTGCCACCTAAGTGGGTTCCAGCTGCAAGAAATTTGAGGACCTCCCCCTCCTTCATTTGCAGGCCATCAAGGGCTCCGGACATTGTGAAAGTTTCCCTTTAAGTTACAATGGGAATCCAGAACAACGCCGTAGGGACCCCTGTCTGGGTAGCGCGGAAAAGGCAAGTTTACTTTTTAATAAAAATGCCAAAGCATTCCTTAATTCAGTCATTCAAAAATGTGTTTTGTGCTTTCATGTGCCCACACTATACAGACTACACAGTGGCATGGTCTCTACTGGCCTGCCTCACATTTACATGTGGGATTGCAGGGCTCCTTTGCTGTGTTTGAAAACCAAAAGTTCTAAAGCAGCAGTTCCCAAAATGAGTTTGGTGAATACTAACTAGTCATAAAATGCACCAATGTTCTCTGGCCAAAGAAATTTGAAAATGCTATATAGTTATCCACTTCTTGAATAATTATAATATATGCACATATTCACACATTTAAAGGCTTTGGGGAACACTATAGTTAAGAGACTTCATTTTAATCCAAATTTACTTGGCCTTGGAACCCTTGGAACTCCCGTTGTTGCAAAATACTATTAATAACATCCTCCTGGCTGCTAGTGGAAGGGCTGCTGCTGTGGAGTAAGGTGGTGGCTGTGAGCATGTGCCCAGGCGTGAGGATGAATTCTACTAGGCCACAGGCAGGGTTGAGGTCCCCTCTGTTCCCTGTTCTTCAACGGTTCTCCTTAGTTCTGCCTTAACACTGCCTCTACTGCTGTCCACCACTGCCCAACGCCCACCACCACCACCTGCTGCCTAATCCAACTGTTCAGAGAAGAGCTAACAGAGCAAGTCTAAGACTGCTGTCCTTAGAAAGGCCTGCTTGCAAGGTTGCCCCTTAGCTGGTGTCTGGGAACTTGGATTTCTGGAGAGTTCCCACCACTCCCAGAACTGGTAAGAGTGGGTCACTGTGCCTCAACTATTTATACAAACAACATGGTTTACATTAAACACCTGCTTTCCTTCTGGGAGTCTGGAAATTTACTACATGCGAGGCTGATAATGACTATATGACCAGCCCCAATAAAAACCGTGGGCACTGAGACTCTGTTGATAGTTTCCCTGGGTGGCAACACTTCACGTGTTGTCACAATTTTTTGCTGAAGGAATCAAGTGTGTCTAATGTGATTCTACTGGGAAAGGACTCTTGGAAACTTATACCTGGTTTCCTCCAGATTTTGCCCAATGTGCCTTTTCCCTGTGCTGATTTTGCTCTGTATCCTTTTGCTGTAATAAATCATAGCTGTAAGTACGACTATGTGCTGACCTCTGAGTCCTCCTAGGGAATCACAGAACCTGGAGGTAGTTTTGGCAACCACTGACACAACCATCCAGTGCCCAACACTACCCAGTATCAATCTCTACCTTATACCCACCATCACCTGGCACCCAACACCACCATCTTTGACCAGCTCAATTTTCTTAACCCCAGTTCTTCTCAATCCTCCCCTATTTCTATTACCTCAACTCCCTGCCTCCAACACTGTCCTCCCCGATCCGTGACCAGCTAACTCCCATACCAATTCTAACCCTCTGTATCAGCTGATTTCCAACCCTAAGCCCTCTACCCAACCTCAAGTTTCCCAACTCCCAAACTATTCAGGACCCCAATGCCACTCCAACAGGATCTGGCCTACCCAATCCTGCTCCCCAGATCTTCTCAATGTGCCCTGGTACAACCACTATTATGAGACAGCTGTGGGCTGCAGCTCTGGAAGGAGGTAGTGTCCTAGAAAGAGTGGGTGACATGATCCTGAGGTCACTACTTCCTCCAGGTATGCCTGTGGTCATTGAGGCCATTACTCTGGCTATGTTTTAGAGATTATGGGAAATGCTGGTCAGGAAAATGTGACCAGCTTTCCATCTTCTATCCTGTCATCTTGTATCCATATTACAACATTGGGCCTACCAGCCTCCATCCTTGAACTTCTCCAATCCATCCTTTCCACTGAAGTCTGGCTCTTAAAACCCTTCAATATTTTCCTACTGCTTTTAAAGGTAAATTACACACACACACACACACACACACACACACACGGCTTATATAAGAATAACAGAAAATACTTTAAGAAAAAAGGGGGGTCAGTGAATCTCAAAAGTCTGATCTCAAAGCAGACAATCCAGACTAAACCACATTTTCCATGTTCTTTAAAATACCTGTAAGTAGAAAAAAATCCTATTGACAGGCCAAATGAAAGCAGAAGAATGGAGTATTTGCTCATTCTACATTCCAAGACATATACAAATCAGGGCACTGCAAGAAAACGGTTCAAAGCCACTAATACTATGAAAAAATGGAGTAATGATTTCTCCTTTCGGTTTTTTCATATCCTTTGAATGTTGATTTGCAGAGTACAAGTTAACCACATTGTAACTGGAAGGCAGATAAAGGACAGGTTTCCTATTAAAACTGACTGATGGTACAAGATGAAAAGAGTTATGGAGATGGATGGTGTGATGGCTACACAATAATGTGAATGTATAATATCATGGAACTATACACTTAAAAATGGTTAAGATGGTATATTTTATATTATGTATATTTTACCACCATAAAAAAAAAGGGAAAAAACAAACCAAAATAAGACTGATGGTTAAAATTAAAGATAAATAATTTTCTCAAGCCTTCTAGGAAGATGAAGAAAAAAATTCTCAAAGATATCATTAAAATACTTCTCTAATATTGTTCAACTGCCATCATTCTGAGACTCTACCTGTTGTCTATTTCTACTATTTCAAGGAAGAAAAGTCCTCCCTCCAATCCCAGTCATTCTTTGTTTAAAGTGTGGATAGGGACTTCCCTGGTGGTCCAGTGGTAAAGAATCCGCCTTACAAGTCAGGGGATGCGGGTCCGATCCCTGGTCAGGGAACTAAGATCCCACGTGCTGCAGGGCAACTAATGCCGCGTGCCTCAACTAGAGTCTGCGAGCCGCAAATTACAGAGCCCACGCGCTCTGGAACCCGCAAGCCACAACTAGAGAGAAAATCTGCATGCCACAACTAGAGAGAAGCCCGCACGCTGCCACGAAGATCCCGCATGCCACAACTAAGACCCAACGCAGCCAAAAATAAAAATAAATAAATAAATAAATAAAGACAAATAATTCCTTAGTCTTTAAACCCTTTGAAGTGTTTTCAGGTACACTTGTAAGGGACATTTACTCACTATTGTATTTAAAGTTCTGTCACTCTTCTGACGAAACTTTCTGGCTAGTGTTAGAGCCCTCTTTCTTTAAAAAGAAAAAAAAAAAAGTATTGTCACGTAGGCCAAGTGTACACTGAAAAGGAAGTCAGAAAAAGCCTGTACCAAACTTAGAAAGGTATCCCAAAGGCTATATGCTAACACTTCAGTGGTCACAAAAATCATAGATTATTTTTTAAATTAAACATTTACTATTGAGATATTTACATATTCACAGGCAAGTGAAAGAAATAATACATGTTCCATGTATCCTTTACCCAGTTTCCTCCAATGGTAACATCTTGCAAAACTATAGTACAATATCACAACCAGGATATTGACCTTGATACAGTCAAAATACAGAACATTTCCATCACTTTAAGGATCCCTCAGGTTGCCCTTCTACAGCCTCCTGCACTTCCCTCCCACAACCCTCCCACTCCTTAACCCATGACAACCACTAATCTGTTCTCTATTTCTGTAATTTTTTCATTTCAAGCATGTTATATAAATGAAATCATACTGTATGCAACCTTTTAATATCGGCTTTTTCCATTCATCATAATTTTCTGGAAATTCATCTAGGTTGTGTGTTATATGCATCAATAGTTTTTCTTTTAATCCTGAGTACTATTCCATGGTATGAATGTGCCTGTTTGTTTAACCATTCATCCATTGAAGGACATCTGGGCTGTTTCCAGGTTTTGGCTATTACGAATAAGCTGCAATGAAACATTTGTGTACAGATTGTGTGAAGAGAATAAAATTCTTCAGGTTAAGGTGATCTAGTTCAAGAACTGAATTAATGCTACAATGATCTGAATAATAATAATATTTTTCAGAAATAGGCTCTAAATTAAGCAATTTATAGGCACTGTCTCACAACACAATCCTATGAAGTAGATATTACATCCATGTGAAAATAGGGATGGATAGACTAACTTGCCCGAGGATATATAGCCTAAAAGTGACAGTTCTGGAATTCAAACCTATGTTTGACTCTGCAGCCTTTGCCATTAGCCACTGTGTATATTGTATTATCAATTATCAAGTGCCGGAACATTTCCACTGATGGGGAACTCACAAAGCAGTCCTGCTTTTATGGAAAGTTCTTTCACAATCTGAGGTGAAATGTCTCCTTATAGCTTCCATTCACTATCCCAGCCTTTCTCTTTGGTTTTACAAACTACCTTCCATGTGATAAATTGAAGGTAGTTATGTCCCCTATTTTTTCTTTTCCAGGGTAAATGTCTTCAGTTTCTCAAAGCAATCATCATAGAAGTCCTTTATATTACTCATCAATACTCTTCAGCTATCATCTTTTTCTTTATAAATAAATTTATTTATTTATTCATTTATTTAATTTTGGGCTGCATTGGGTCTTCACTGCTGCACACGGGTTTTCTCTAGTTGCTGAGAGTGGGGGCTACTCTTTGTTGTGGTGTGTGGGCTTCTCATTGCGGTGGCTTCTCTTGCTGTGGAGCATGGGCTCTAGGCGCACGGGCTTCAGTAGTTGTGGCACATGGGCTTCAGTAGTTGTGGCTCGCGGGCTCTACAGTGCAGGCTCAGTAGTTGTGGCGCATGGGCTTAGTTGCTCCGCGGCATGTGGGATCTTCCCAGACCAGGGCTCGAACCCGTGTCCCCTGCATTGGCAGGCGGATTCTTAACCACTGCGCCACCAGGGAAGCCCTCACCTATCGTTTTTAGATTTTATATTTTCAAGAGTAACTATTTTGTTATTCTATTATGGAAAATGTGTTGAGGCAAGGAATATGACTTTATTCGGAAAGCCGGCAGACCGAGAAGGTGGCAGACTAAAGTCTCAAAATAACTATCTTTTTTTTTTTTTTTTTTTAATAAATAGAATCTGGGTCCCTTTCAGTTTATTTATTTATTTTTTAATTAATTAATTAATTAATTTATGGCTGTGTTGGGTCTTCGTTTCTGTGCGAGGGCTTTCTCTAGTTGTGGGGAGCGGGGGCCACTCTTCATCGCCGTGCGCGGGCCTCTCACTATCGCGTCCTCTCTTGTTGCGGAGCACAGGCTCCAGACGCGCAGGCTCAGTAATTGTGGCTCACGGGCCCAGCTGCTCCGCGGCATGTGGGATCCTCCCAGACCAGGGCTCGAACCCGTGTCCCCTGCATTGGCAGGCAGACTCTCAACCACTGTGCCACCAGGGAAGCCCCTCAAAATAACTATCTTATCCAGGTTTGGATGCCAGTTTCTTTTATAGCACAGAGAAGGGGAGGAGATGAGGAAGTAAAAAGGCCATAAGTTTTGCAAATATCACCTGGAATGGCCAGCCTCGGGGAGGGGAGGTGTTAATTTCTTCTTTCTTGTAGCCAACCACAGGTGGACAGGGTCCGGATGTTTCCCTGAACAAAGGCACTTTGGTTTAGCATTCAGGCAGAGGGGCAGGGTTCCCCGAGGCAGGCCATTATGTATAGACAGTATCCTTTTAGTGAACAAAAACAGCAGAAAGCAAAGGTTAAAGTAAAAGAAACAGATCCAACATGCACTGCTGCTGTAACAAATTACCACAAACTTGGTGTCATAAAACAACACAAATTTGTCATCTTAGAGTTCTGTGGTTTAGAAGTCCAAAATCAAAGTGTTGGCAGGACTGTGTTCCTTCTGGATGCTCTAATAGAGAATTTGTTTTCTTGACTTCTCCAGGTTTTAGAGGTTGCCCTCTCATCTTCAAAGCCTACAACAGTTTGTCAAGTCTCTGTCCTACTGCCTCACTCTGACACTGAGTCTCTGGTCTCCCTCTTCCACCTTTAAAGAACTCTTGTAATTACAGTGGGTCTACCAGATAATTCAGGATAATCTCCCTATTTTCAGGTTAGCTGATTAGTAACCTTAATTTCCTTCTGCCACGTAACATAATGTGTTTACTGGTTCCAGGGATTAGGACACGGACATCTTTGGGGGGAACCATTATTCTGTTTTCCATACCTTCCTTGGTTCAAATAATTCAGGGTTCATTCATTCAATAAGGTCATTTTATTGAGCACTTAATATATTTTAGTCTCTGGTAGGCACTGGAGCACAAAAGAACTGAATACGATCTTATTTGTCTATACTTAGCTGACAATTCATGAATCAGTGCAGTTACCCAAAGCTAGTTAAAGGCAGAGACTGTAAGTAACTTTCTTTATATACAAGTGTAGTGGAACTCCATTAAAGGTGTTTTTCCTTTCTAGCATATGCAATTATGTTGCTAATGAGAAATTTACTGTGAAGGCAACGTGGTATAGTGAAAAAAGTTAAGTTTTTAAGAGACAGGCAAATTGAAGTCTAAAGACAGTTACCGGACTTCTTTGAGCCTCAGGCTTCTCATCTGTAAAATGGGGGTAAGATGATCTATTTCAAAGTGTTGTATAAGGATTAAACAGGAACACAAGTTCTCTTGGCATGGTATTCCACAAATGTTAATTCTCTTTCTCGTCTCATATTTTAAGTATCTAACATTAATTTCAACATTTCCATGACTTGCTTTGCACTAGACTACAAAAGAATATAATAGAAATGTTACACATAGTCCCTGCTCTCAAATTAAAAATGTTCTTGGTAGGGTAACACACCTGCATACATGACACAATTAAAAAAAGATCAGTGGCTCCTAAATGGCTCCATGAAAAAGTTGGGACTTAAGGTTAGGAAAAGCAAATATATAGTGAGGTAATTAAGGCGGATTTCCCTTTAAAAAAAAAAAAGCAAACAAATAAAACCTGATCCATATTTTGAAATATAATATGTTAAGGGAGAAATTTAGGAGTGTCTACTTGAACTTTAGAACTTGAATAGGCCTTTGAGATTAATCTAGTACAGTGATTTTCAAAATATTCCCAGATCCCTAGAAGTCCACAGATGTGAAGGAAAAGGGAAACCCAAGTGGATCCCTCACCTAATTTATTCGGCTTTGCTCACTGGGTGAAACTAACGATTACTGGAATAGAAGAAAGTTTTGGAATTATCTGTGGATTTTAATAGTCCATAGTTCTCCTGAATTCAATCATCAAGAAAAAGTAAATGTTCATGCAGAGTTTTGCGAAACAAGTATCAGTAACCACGGAAATCTGACAGACCTAGTTTTGCACTGTTTTACCAACGATTTGGAAGAAAAGGACACAAACTACCAATTACACCCACAAACTTTATCAACATCAAGAGTACTGTGAACGATAACATTAACTCTCTGCACTTCCCCTGTGCCTAGGAGCTAATTCTACTATACACATATTTTATTATTTTACCACACACCAACCCTGAAGGCAGATTTGGAGTTAACTAATTTTTATGTTCAGTTTTTCGTTTCTTGTTGGTAAGGAACTAAGAAAAATAACTTTCTGAAGGACACACAAGACATGGGAGATCGAGTCCAGACCTGAACTTGAAATATATGGTGTCCTTATCCTCTAACATAAGGCTGCCTAATGAGGTTGAAAATGCATCATCCATCCACGAGGTTTGTGTAAAAGTGCACAAAAACATCATCGCGTATAGACAATAGTGTGAAATTCGAAAATCTAAGCTGGGTTTAAAAAAAAAAAATAAGAAAGAAAGAAAAAGCCGACCACTGAGCCGGTTCCTTCTTGGGTCCTAGGTCCGCAACACAGAGCCCGGAGGGAAGCCCCTTAGGAGGGCTGCCGGCCCTACTGTCCTCACTCCCTACCTCATGGAGGTTCGGAGTCCCGCTCCTTTCCCTCAGGGGTACAACCCCCGTGCCGGTTCACTTCCTCACCGAGAGTCGTGGACCAGCTCTCCCGACCCGGTAAACCGCAGACACTGTCAAAGGCAGGCTCCTCGGCGATCGTCCCGCAGCAGAGACTCAAGCTCGGGTCGTACGGCAGGAAGCTGCTCAACGCGCAGCCGTCGCGGCCTCCAACCACCGGCCAACGGAGGGGCGCTAGGCCGCCCCCAACCAGCTCACTGCGGCCGGGACGAGGCAGGGGAAGGGAGCCGCGGCGTCGCGGCGCCGCGGCCAGCGACGTAAGTAGTCATAAGTGTCTATCCGCCACTCGGGGTAACTCCTGTCCTAACGGCAAGCTCTGCCCGCTTCGCCTGTCGTTTTCTCCCCCGCTTCTGCAGCCGACAGGAATGGAACAGTCCCGCGGGGGGATTGTGGGAGGCGCACGCGCGAGGGGTGGAGGGTTTGTTGGGGGGGGGCCGGCGGAGGAGGAGGCGGCGGCGGCAGTGGCGGCGGTTGGTGGCAGTGGGGGCGGGGAAGGGGGGGAGGAGAGGAGAGGAGGTGGAGGAGGAGGCTTGGGCTCTCGCTGCCGAAGGTACGCGTGAGGGCCCGCGGCAGAGCTGGCTTGACAGGGGCCGAGGGGAAGTGGGGGACTGTGCGAGGAGGCGCCCCAGAGCGAGTGCGTACTGGCTGGCGGGCGCGCAAGGCGGCCGAAGGCGGTGGTTGGTGGGAGCAGCGAGCGACGAGCCCAGATACACTCTGGCGCGTGCGGGCGGCCGTGCGCGCTCCGCCGCCCGAGTCGGGTGAGGGGGGAGGACGAAGGGGGAAAACGCGAGGAGGGAGGAGTGGGAGGTGGGGGGGCACGAGGCGCCCTTCGCTCCCTCCCTCCCAAGGAGCTGCCGCCGCCGCCGCTCTGCCGCCGCCGCTCCCGCCGCCATTTTGGGTTCGCTTTGCGGAGGGGGAGACGATCCTCGTCTCGGTTGCGGGACCCGCCTCCCCTCAGTTTCCCCCGCTTAGCCCCACGCTTTTCCCCTCTCCTCTCTCGCATTTCCGCCAGTCCGCTCACCCGCTGGCCGCCTCCTGACAAGCGGGAGGGATCCGCTGTGGACCAAGGGAAGCGGAGGAGCCTGGTGGCGGCCGCCCCCTCTTCCCCACTTCCCTGCACTCTCATCTCTCTCGGCCTCGGCCTCTGACACGGTGAGTAGAACCGCCTGGGGAGGCCTTTGGGCCTAGGTACTCCCTCAGCGACTTAGTCCTTGGCTTCCTGGGAGCTACTGTCATCTCCCGGACCTGGACCTCCGGGAGAGCGGTGGTAAGGATGGGGGAGGGGAGAGTAGGGAAGGGGATCCTGAGCTTACCGGGAAGTCCCTCCTGGCGGGGGTGAAGGGGTGTCCCTGACAGGCGGACTCCTGGCTTGGGGGAGGGGGCGGGAAAGTAAGCGAGTGGAGGCGGAGTCGGCTGTGCCCCTGACAGGTTAGTTTGTTGTGGAGGTAGGATTGGGGCATCCCCCATAGTCCTGTTTGTTTCGTTTAAGGGATAAGAGCGGCAGGAGAAAAGATCTTCTGAGGGTAGTTTACCTGTACGATCAGATCTGTGGTGTCCCTGACACGCTGAACTGTATGTAGAAAGGATAGAATGATCTCAGTGTTACAAGTTTAATAAATGTTACTGGCTAATTTGTGCATTGAAAGACATGTTTTTGGTCTAGAAGACAGATGGTATGTTGGTGTATAGCGGCTGTGTTTGTGTGTGTATGCGAGGAAGGAAAGTGTTCCGGAAGAGTTTGCTTGTATTTGTATAAGTGTAATGGAGTTCCACTTATAAGTTAGCTTATTTTAAAAGTAAAACTTGGGGTGTTCCCTGCTGGTTGATATGTGTGTGTATTTTAGGGTTTGGGAGTGCCTTAATACTTGCTGAGAAAGAGAAGTCATGGCAGTATTCTACAAATACTGCATGTAAATGTGGGGTCAGGGATGGGAGAAACTTGTCATAGCCAGTTATTCTTAAGAATAGTTTGTTCCTTAGAATAGAGTGAATTGTGTAGATGTGAAGGCCCAGAACATTTTTACTTGAACAATTACTATGAGGGTATAAAGAATGGATGGCCTTCTTGTTGATCTGAGTTTATATTAACACTTTATAATGGAATAAAGCTTTTTTATTGTTCAGAATGCTCTTGTAGTTTGTGATCCTAAATAAATCTCTGTGAAAATGGTGGGATGGGTGTTTCCTCCCGTTTTACAAAATAGTAAATTGAGGCATAAAGAGATAATTTTTCGAAGGTCATGTGTTAAATTGGTGACAAACTTGGGTCTATAACAGATATTTTGACTACTAGTCCAGTAGTATATTCACCATACCATGGCGTCTCAGGAGGTCTTTGTCAGGCAGATCTGAGTTTATTGGAAAGACAGGGGCATATTGACTGGTTGGATGGTATTTGGTAGAGATCAGTTGTGTCAGACAGAACATTGGTTGTCCTTGCCAGGTTAGCCCGTGAGAAATGGGTATTCCATGACTGTATTACTTTCTGTTTATGGAGGAAGCAGAGCATTTCTGACACTTTAGCTTGTATGTTTGAGGGAAGCATGTTTAACTGGTACCATAGCAGCTGCATGGGGGCTGACAGCTTAACTTTAAGGGAGGAAGGATCTTCTTTCATTCATTCAACAAATATTTATTGAATAACTATTCAATAAATGCTCCCTGCCTTGGGGTGGGAATAATCAAGGTGACCCTGTTGAAACAGCCTGGGTACATATGAGGGGATTTGTCTTGACAGTGATAAATATTGAGACAGTGATACATATTGAGTCGAGTGAGGCTCACAGGTCAGTGTGGAGTTGAAACCAGAAAACCTTCCTAAAAAGCCTATTCAGTTTGGAGGGAATTTAGATCTTCCAGACAGTTTACTATGGAAGGATACAAGTGTATTTAAGCATCTAATAGGGTGGCCAGTTTGTGGTAGTGTGCCGCCTTTTGCATTTTCTTTTGGCATTTCCGAGTAAACTGTTTTTGGGATCTGGAATTGTTGGTATATGTGCCTGTGGATATTGGAACTTTTTGGCTTGGCTGAAGAAATTCTTCCACAGGCTAATTTTGTACTAAGGATCCCCTCTATGAATATGAGGGAAGAATACTTGAATTAAGCCAACTTAACTATTTCTCTGGAAAATGGAATGTTTTTGATTTGCTAGACTAGTGGTTCTTAAAAGTTTTTTGGGGTCACTTATTCTTCTGAGAATCTGATGAAAAAACCCTCACTGTAGAAAATGAGCATGAGCACAGTCGCACAAATTATGCATACAAATTTCAGAAACTTAAATTGTAGTGAAGTATTGATAGAACCAATTTATATTCAGGTCTCATTTAAAAGCCTTTTTTTTTTTTTTAAATAGTTTTGTTTGGGGGTAGAGATGTTGGTACGAGTTTAAGGTGAAAGGTTCTTTGACAGTGTTTGAGCATGCTGACGATAAGGAGAACTTTAAGATCTTTGTTTTTTATTCTTTATTCTTTGCAGATTGATTTCTCCAGTGTTAATACATGATTCTGAATTAGGTGATAAGAGAATATAACACAAATGTTTATAGCTTTATTCTTTTTCATTATAATAATAATTTGTATTCTCAAACTCATCTCTTTCCAGTTTTGCATTGGGACTGAGGTGTTTTGAAGCTCATTTCCTGGCATTTATCTTAGTTATAACAAATGTTATTGAGTTATTTTTATGCAGGGGACACAAAGATGAATAATATATGGCTTCTGTCCTTGAAGCTATTCTAATCCTGTTGAAGCTATGAATTGCGTGATAGTGGGGGCTTTCTAAAGGGCAAGGTGGATTGAAGCATTTTCCTAGAAGTTGAGATTTCGTGACTTAGTTGCAGAGAGGTTTTGCTATTATTCTTAGGAAGTTACAAAGTCTTCACATTCTTTTTTTTTTTTTTTTTTTTTTTAAATTTTTTTTTTTATAGCTACTTTATTTATTTATTTATTTATTTTTTGGCTGTGTTGGGTCTTCAGTTCGCGCGAGGGCTTTCTCCAGTTGCGGCAAGTGGGGGCCACTCTTCATCGCGGTGCGGGGACCGCTCTTCATCGCGGTGCGCGGGCCTTTCACCATCGCGGCCCCTTCCCGTTGCGGGGCACAGGCTCCAGACGCGCAGGCTCAGTAGTTGTGGCTCACGGGCTCAGCTGCTCCGTGGCATGTGGGATCTTCCCAGACCAGGGCTCGAACCCGTGTCCCCTGCATTAGCAGGCAGATTCTCAACCACTGCGCCACCAGGGAAGCCCCAAAGTCTTCACATTCTGTATGCAATTTTGTAGCTTAAAAAATGTGTTTTAATATCATTTGATATTTTGGGCTGAAGGAACTCTGGTTTGAAAAGGAGGCAAATGTTGGTAGCATTCCTGATCTTGTCTTGGATGTATTTCTATAGCGAGTTTATGTAAAAAGGTCTTAATGTCATTTTGGATATGCATGTATCTAGACAACACTTCTGGGATGAAATCCAGTAGCTATTTGACAGACTACCCATGAATCTAGTACTGAAAATTAAAAATAATTATTGAATTTTTAAAGAAAAGAAATTCAGAAAGGTGTTTTAATAGTACAGATTACAGGATTCAGTAAGATAATGGCGATATCTTAAGAAAAATGGTTTGATTGTCTCTTTATTGTCATGTCCTCTGTGTAAGAATGTCATGTATATTTGTGAAAAGTTTAATACTTTCTGTAATTTTTAACTTGGGTAGTAGGTTCATGGTTTTTTTTTTTTTTAATATGTCATATATATGTGTGTGTAGCATGTCTATATCTGTGCATATGCATAACATATGTATATAGTCTCCTATAATGTATGACATACTTCACAATTTAAAAAAACAGTGCTTGCAATAATTACAAAAAATACACAGGATCTTTAGGATCGAGAATAGAAAGTGATTTTCATGTCCTATTCTTGAGTTGTATTCTAAAATATGGAGTATAACTTCCCTATATCTTGCTAAGCACTGTGTCTTCATAGTATTAGCAATCCCACTTGAGGCTTTATTCTAAGTCTTCCATGCCTTACAAATAAAGAATTTGGACACATTCAGTCCTGCCTAAAATGATCTACCTGCACACAGTGGAAAAGTTTTACCATATGTGTAGGTGGTGCGTCTCCATTAAATAATTTCATATTCTTGAGTTATGCATGTTGATCTGAGTCTATTAAAGGTAACATAACACCTTATATTACCTTATATTGTAATGCACTGTGAGGTCTACTTTGTGCCAGCCTTTCCAGAGGCATGAGATATCTTAACCCTGGCTGTCATAAGAGAGGGAAACGAAAGTTTTTGTTTTGAGCTATATTGCTAGTCTTTTAAAAAAAAATCATCTTTCTTTAAATTACTTGTAATTTATTTGGTTTATATTCTTTCGTTTGGAGAGGTTAGATTTTCATACTTATGATTTGTCATCTTAGTTAATGATAACTGTCATTTCATGGTTTAGAAATCACTTTCTTAAAAAAAAAGGAAATCACTTTCTTAGTGACTGTCTCATTGGGGGTGTTGATAGCAGTGTGATTTTTTTTTTTTTTTTTCTTCTATTTTTCGGCCACGCCACCCAGCTTGAGGGATCTTAATTCCCCAACCAGGGATTGAACCCGTGCGCCCTGCAGTGGAAGCTCGGTGTCTTAACCACTGGGCCATCAGGAAGTCCCGGCAGTGTGATGTTGACACAACATAATAAATTATGGCTTCAAGTAGTGATGAAATTTAACTAATAATCTTATTGCTATTTCAGAGTTCTGTTTCCTTCTTTGAGCATCTAACTTATTTATGTTTGAAGAGTATATAAAATTTTATTTTTAGCATTAATAGTTTTTGCTTTCCATAGTTTTTAGTCATTTGCTCTCAGACATATGCAAGTTAATGACAGGAGTGTATACTTTTTTTTTAATTTAATTTTGTTCCTTTTTTTAAGTGGAAAATTTCTAACATATACAGAAATGAAAAGAATAGTATAGAGTTCTCATGTACTTAACATCCAGCTTCAACAGTTATTCACACCCAGTTATCACACTATATCCCATCTACTAGCCTCTCTTCCTCCTCCCTCGCTTTGCTTATTTTGAAGTGAATCTTCCAGATGTTATATCATTTCATCCATAAATTCAGTGTGTACATTCTTTTCACTCTTAAATGGGGAATTATTTCCCCATAGTTAGGTTTATATAACTTTTTAAATAAACTATCTGATGATAGTTGGAACTACACTACTCATACCAAATACTTCCAATCTGTATTACCTGTCAATAGGAGTTCCCTCTGCAAACTAAAAGAAATGAGCTGAATGGAAATTTACCTCACTGCCTTTAGATGTTTGCATTGAAAAATGCAGTTAGTTGCTATGTTTCCTAGAAAAGTTTATCAGCTTTGTTCAAACCCACGAGTGAGAAATAATGTCTCTTAGTTCTTTCGTTTGTTTTGTTTTTTTAGTCATAGTGACAAGATGCTAAAAACATTTTCTGGTTACTCTTGGTTCCTCTTGATTTTCTAACTGGATCTAGTTACCACAAAGAAATCAGATGATACTGGTGATGTTGAATAGGAGCTGAAATTGGTCTAAAATCAACTTGCTTTTTAAAGAGAATGAAATACACCTTGTTTTGAGTTTTGAAATTCTGTTTGTGGATGTTTGAAAATACATGTCAAAAAAACCCCACCAAAATACATTTCATTGCTTAAACTGCTAAATATGAACCATGTTACAGAGCATGGTTATGATGAGTACAAATACTGTAGAAAAAGAAAGTAAATATTCCTATTGAGTTATGAAGATGAAACAGAGTATAGAGATTTGAAGTGGTTGCTAGTAAAGTAGAATATAGATGTATATCCTTTCCTTCTAGAAAAGGCTGACAGATGAATGTGAATTCCATCACTAATGAAAGTTTGGTCAACTTACCTTTTGTTATTTCTTATGTTATAGTCCCACAGTAAATAAATCATGAATCTTTGACTTAATCTTCTTGTTTTACATTTTGTTCTATCTTTTCTACACTTGATACCAAATCACTCCTCTCATTCAGTTTTATTTGTCCTAAGACCACAGGTGGACAGTGTGTCAGATTATAAAGGAGCTATATCATGGCTTCTTGGTGTAAATGACATTGAGAACGTGGTAGAGACATTCCTTATGATAAGGTTTCTTAAATTCAGCACTGCTGAAAATGAAAGCCCTAGAGTTTAAATAGTAACATTTAAAGCTTAACAGGGCTTAATGGAGAGAATTTAAAAGATTGTCTTTGAAAGAAAAACTGCTAATTCTGACATTTGAGAAAATGGGAGAGTGAATTAATCATGTATAATCATTATTGGTTGAACAATATTTTATATATATAATATATATATATGAGGATACAAAGATTGGAGAATAAGAATCTCAAACAAATAGAGAGTCCATGTATATGATTGATAACTAAATGATAACACAAGTTGGAAAGTTAAAGTTTAGATGCAGAAGCATATCAAAGAAAAAAGAGCAATCACCTTAAAGCTGCAACTAGTTAGAGATTTAAGTTAATTATAAAAATAATTCTGAGTGTGTGTTTAACTTTAAGGGGGAAAAAACCCTCAAATATAGAGCAAATCAGGGTTTAATTTCTTCTGAACAGTAATTCTTCTGTTTGTTCATTGATTCATTCATCATTCAGCCAACTAACATTTTTTCAGTACTTACTCCATTCTCATTTCTGTGCTTAGGTGTTGGGAAAAAATTAGGATTTTTTTTTTGGTTTGTTTTTTGCCTGAAGCAAGTTGTGAATCTAGTTAGAGGAACATCATGTTAACAAACTTAACATATGATGTAATACATTTCTCCCAGGTAGAGAGGGGAGAAAGTTATTAAGTCTGTGGGGAGAAAGGAAAGGTTAGGGATGGCTTCTGACCAGTGGGAAGAGACAGGTTTTAAAGGATAAATATGAGTTATTCAGTAAGGTATAGCAAGAGCATTCTAGGTAGAGGAAGGTCATCTGCAAGGGTATGAAAGTGAATATAACATAGCAGAATGAGTTCAGGGGACTGTAATTTGAATCACTATAGAACTTTCCACCCATTCCCCTATGATTTCCTGTGTCTTCAGTGCTATATAAGGTTGGCCTTTGTGCTTAGAGATCATCAGAAAAATAAAGATGGAACTATGTTCAGTACACTCTACTTACACAAAATAGTATATTCTTACAGTTAAAGGTAATTTTAACAAAGATTCAAATCAAGAAAATAATTGGTTCTCTTTTAGTTACTCAGAAAATTTTTACTAGAATACACTCCTTCAGCATTTTAGTTAATCAGGCCTTGTCTACAATAGTTACCCAGCCAAATAAAATAATGTATAATTGCTTTTCTTAATAATGAAAAATCTCCCAGCCTCCACATTGGTATATTTCTCCTCAATTTGTTGCAAATTTCAAATAGTGATTAAGACTGTGGACTCTAAAATCTGATTGAGGGATTTTCCTGGCAGTCCAGTGGTTAAGACTCTGCGCTTCCACTGCAGGGGGCACGGGTTCAATCCCTGGTCAGTGAACTAAGATCCCGCAAGCAGTGTGGACCAAAAAAATATCAAATTGAGTAAGCTCAGATTCCAGTTTTGCTACTTACTATGTAACCTTTAGCAAAATACTTATGGTCTTTGGTTTCCTTGACTGTAAAATGATGATAATACTTATAGCAAAGGATTGTTGGAGGATTGTATGAGATAATATGCGTAAGTTCTTAGCATAATTTATGTCATGTAGCAAGTGCATAATACAGATTTGCTGTTATTTCATTTCCTGAAAAGAGAAATTTTTTAAGGAAAGCAAATGACCTCCCTTATATATATTTCTTATAGGAGGTAAGAATATGTAAAATACCTTTGTGAAAGCGTGTATAAACAACTTATTTACATGTATACATGTTTTTTCCTGATTCTCGGTTTATCTTATTTTCCTCACATGTGAATTCTACTTTTGTTTTTTTCCACTTAACTCAAGGTTAGGCGTTTGTGTTTGGCTTCATTTTACCTTCTTACCAAATCAAGGATTTGTCTCCAAAGTGAACAGGAATATATCTCACTGTGTGAATATTTTGGGGTGGAGAACCTTAAGTCTTTGAACAGAATTGGGTTTAGTTATGGGGTTATCAGTGGGTTAAGTCCTTTGTTCAGAGTCAGATAAAAACCAGCATTCTGCCTCCTGTGCCTTCCAACAGAAGGCACTCAACAAGTATTGATTGTATACAGTTGGCCCTCCATATCCATGGGTTCTGCATCTGCGGATTCAACCGACCACAGATCAAAAATACTTGGGGGAAAAGAAATTCCAGAAAGTTCCAAAAAGCAAACATGAATTTGCCTCATGCTGTCAACTATTTATATAGCATTTACATTGTAGTATTTACAACTATTTATGTAGCATACACATTGCATTAGATATTATAAGTAGTCTAGAGATGGTTTAAAGCAGCAGTCCCCCACCTTTTTGGCACCAGGGACTGGTTTCGTGGAAGACGATTTTTCCATGGATGGGCTGGGGATGGTTCAGGTGGTAATGTGAGCGATGGGGAGTGGCAGATTAAGCTTTGCTCACTCACCCGCTGCTCACCTCCTGCTGTGTGGCCTGGTTCCTAACAGGCTGCAGACCACTACGGGTCTGTAGCCTGGGGGTTGAGGACCCTCGGTTTAAAGTATAGAGGAGGATGTGCTTAGGTTATATGGAAATACTATGCCATTTTGTATAAGGGACTTGAGCATCCCTTGGGTTTTGGTATCTGTGAGGGGTCTTGGAACCAACCACCTGCAGATACCGAGGGAGAACTGTACTTTATGCCAAGTACTGTGCTAAGCCTGGGGGATAGAGCAGAGAATAATGATAGTCAAGAATCACTGCCATCATGGTACTCACTTTCTAGTGAGTGGTAAGATAGATATTGTATAAATGGATATGATGTCATAGCATTCCAGTGATAAGTGTTTTGTTTTTTTACTATTTATTTGGCTGTGTCGGGTCTTACTTGCAGCAAGCGGGGTCTTCGTTGTGGCATGCAGAATCTTTTAGTTGCGGCATGTGGGCTTTTAGTTGTGGCATGTGGGATCTAGTTCCCTGACCAGGGATCGAACCCAGGCCCCCTGCGTTGGCAGCACGGAGTCTTAACCACTGGACCACCAGGGACGTCCTTCAGTGATAAGTGTTGTAAAGGAAATGTAAACAAGGTAAGGGAAGGTAAGGGGATGTTAGGTAGTTAGGGAAGTCCTTTGAGGCAGTAGTATTTGAGCAGAAATCTGAATGATACGAAGGACCCCGTGAATCTGTCTGGGGCATAAGCATAAGTGCTGAGGCAGTAGTGTGTTTGGTGTATTTCAGAAATGGGAAAGAGCTGGAACAGAGTAAACAATGTGGGGAAGAATAATAGAAAATAGGGAGAAGAGGTAGCCAGGGCCTAGATAATGTAGGGACTTTTAAGACTTGACTAAGTGTCTAGGTTTTATTCTGGACTTGATAGGAAGCTATTGGGAGGTTTTGAGCAGGGAAGTGACTTGATCTAATATATACACTTTGGAAGGCAAGAGTAATGCAACCAGAGTGATCAGTTAGTAGGAGGTTGTGATATTTGAGGCAAGAGATGATTATGAGTTGAACCTAAAGTGTTATCAGGGAGATGGGTTTGGGGATATATTTTGAAGGTAGTAGGGAGGATAACCTGGATTGGGTGTGTGGTCTGAGTAAAAGAGTAAGTCAAGAATGATTCCAGTGATGGCCTTAACATTTGGATACTATTTACTGAGATGACGAACACTGGGAGAAGCAGGTTGCAGGAATGCAGATATTAAGTTTGGTTTGGATATACTGACTTCAAGTTTTCTATTAAATGTCTCTGGTTGAGATATTGAGTAGGGCAGTTGGATATGTAAGTCTCGAGGTTGGGGCAAATGTAAATTTGGGAGTTGGTCAGTGTAGAGATGCTGTTTAGAGCCATGGGACTTCATGAGATTACCTGGATAGTGAATGTAGAGAAGAGATGAAGTTCTTGGACTGAGTTGTGGAGTATTCTTGACACTTACTAAAAATGCCAGGGTTGAAAGAATCTTTTGATAATTTTAGGGATAATACTTTGCTGACTAAGAAAACCTAGCAAGTACTAACTAGTCAAGACAGAGAGACAAAAATAAAATGGTTGAGGAACAAATTGCTATTCTTTTATCTGTTAAATAGCTCTTTGTGTCGCAGAGCTCAGAACACTCATTTTATGTGAAATTAAGAACCAGAGTGCCTATTTCTACTTGGTTACTCTGAAAAGATGGCCAGAATGGTCATTAGCTTCCTAGATATCCGTTGTGGCGGGCAACATAAGGTAAAACAAATAAATACAAGTTTATAAAGTCATGAATGAGGTGTCAAAAGACATGAAGCTGCTTACTCATTAACATGATAACAATTTCTAGCTTTGAAAATTTACAGAGTAAGAATGAGATCAAGCTGTCTCCTAATTTCTTATGTAGCCTATCATTGGGCATTGTTATACCTTCCTTTTATTAAGCTGGTTTTTCATCTGTGGACTTAATTAGTCAACATATCTAACCTCCTAGAATACATTTGTAAGATGTAACTAATACTTGTAACTATTAGGGGCTTAATATCATTTAGATTGACTTATTGCATTTTGCAGGACATGTTTTTCTGGATGTGGGTAAGGATCTATTAAAATATATTTGAGGTGTCAGAAATTGGAAGGAATAGTAATAACAGACAATAAAAGCAATCACAGTGTATAGGGTGTTTTGTTTTTTGTTTTTTTTTGGCTGCGTTGGGTCTTCATTGCTGCGTGTGAGCTTTCTCTAGTTGCAGTGAATGGGGGCTACTCTTCGTTGCGGTGCGCGGGCTTCTCATTGCTGTGGCTTCTCGTCGCGGAGCACGGGCTCTGGGCAAGCAGGCTCAGTAGTTGTGGCTTGTGGGCTCTAGAGCTCAGGCTCAGTAGTTGTGGCGCATGGTCTTAGCTGCTCCATGGCATGTGGGATCTTCCCAGAGCAGGGCTCGAACCCATGTCCCCTGCATTGGCAGGGGGATTCTTAACCACTGCGCCACCAGGGAAGTGCCTAGGTTTTTTGTTATTGATTTAAAAACCTATCAGGAATCCTCTTAGCTAATGCATGAAACATACCCTCTTGCTTGAGCACATGACTTCACACTTGCCGATCCACCTCTACCATTAGGAAAATGTAGGGCCCATCTGTTGAATTGGCACTGTGCCTAAAAGGCTGGTAGTTTTGGACTTTGTCAGTCCAGGAAAAGGAATTAATTCCAGAACATTGAGGGGAAACTTTTCTAGTAACAACATGTTCCCTAGAGTTTTTCTGATCTCTTGTTGCTGTTTTACAGAAATCACCAGAGAATTAAGGATCCATATCATGTATGATTTCTTTTTCCTAAGTCTAAGTCAGAATTATCATTCGTATGTATTAGAGAGCCTGTTCTCGTCCATGTAAATGGTGTCCTTAAGAAAACATTAACAAAAATTTCCAGATAGTTAGAGGTGATCTTCTTAAGTAGAATTGAGATGTTTAAGAAAGTAGTATGATTTGGGATTCAGGTAAGCCTCGAAAAATATTTCTAGATGAATCTATTCCACACAAATCTGGAAACTATTTACTGAGACTTAGAACTAGGTGATTAAAAATGGCCACCTCCAAGTTTCTTGTTTCATAAGCATCTTAATTATGAATGTTATGGAATGACAGTTGCATTATTTACCTGTTCTTCAACAGGGACTGCATTTAAAAATGGACATAAACTCACATGGGATGGTGGCGGTTAGATGGTGGTTTAAGTAAATCTTTGCTGTACTGTCTGTTATCTGTCCACCTTCTTTTTCTCTTCACCATTTTGATAATGCAATAATTTCTGGAGAATCATTAGTTAAAGCAACATACCAATGTTAGAATGGCAGACTGGGTATAAGAAAAGTAATTCTCCAAAATCAGTAAAATGGCAACAAAGTGATAATCGTCTATCTGTGACCCACCCTGATTGGCTTCCAGCATACTGTTACCAAGCCTCCCTAGCTATATCCCACATACGTCTCTGAAATGCATGCGATTTCTGAATCCAAACCTGACCATGTGCCTTGGCAGGATACACTCTTTAGCACTCTTCAAGATCCTGCCTACCTCTTTAGCTTTGTGTCTCACTGGGCCTCCTACCCTTGTGCTTCAGCTGTTTGGAACTGTCATCATTCCCATACACGGTTCGTTTATATCTCCATGACTTTCATGTTCCTCCCAGTGCCTGGCTGCTTAGAGAACACCTACCCAACTTCTGAGACAAAGTTCAAGTTGATGCTGTGAAGCCTTACCTGGCCACCTCCCCTCTTTTGGTGAACAGTATGCACTCATTTGTCTTTGGCATATACCTAGGAGTGGAATTGCTGGGCCACGGGGTAAGCATATTTTTATCTTTAGTAAATACTATCAAACGGTTTTCCAAGTTGATTTTATGACTTTATAACTTTATCAGGCTCCACATCTTTCCCAGCTTTTGGTGTCGCCATTCTTTTTAATTTTAGCCATTTTGGTGGGTAATAGTATTTCATTGGTATTGATTTGCATTTCACTCATGACTGGTGAGTTTAAGCAACTTTTCATGTGTGTGTTGGATGTTTGGACATCCTCTTGTGAAGTACCTGCTCTTAATATATATTCTGAATGCAATTCCTTTCTCAAATATATGCTTTGCAAATATCGTCATCCAATGTATGGCTTCCCTTTTCACTCTCTAGATGGTGTCTTTTGATGAACAGAAGTTCTCATTTTTCATAAAGTCCCATTTGTCTTTTGTTTTCCTGATCTAGTTTGAAGAGGCATGTAGTTGTGGGTAGGAGGAAATGGAGAATTACTTATTAATAGGCATAAAGTTTCAGTCAAGCAAGATGAATAAGCTCTAGAGATTTATTGTACAGCATTGTATGTATAGTCAACAATAGTGTATTGTACACTTAAAAATTTGGTAGATCTCATGTTGTGTTCTTACCACAATAATACAATAATAAAAAGATAAAGAGGTGTGTAGTAGGTGTCAGTCTATTGAATGGAAGCAAAAAGGAGAGGAATATATTAAGAAAATAGCTAGTCAGTATTAAGATAATGGAGTTAGAAAGTACATCCAAAAGCGATTGGGTTAGTTTTCTCAATTTCATGTATATACGAGCAAGACTTGAGAGGTGTGTGCATATGGTACCTACGTATATTTCAAATCTTTTAAAAATATGTTTTTATTGGATTTGTGTTTAATTATAAAACTTACACAAATTCTGTAACAGGTCAAGGAAAAAAATATTTATAAACAAGATTTTTCCCGTTTACTTCCAAACCTTTTCCCCTGAAGTAACCAGTGCTATCAGTTGATGTATAATCATCCATATTTATTTCTACGTGCATACAAATACATATGTTTTTTTCTACTCTTTACAAATATGAGATCATGCTTGCATTTTTACTTAAAAATAGCATACATGGCTGTATATTTGTGTGTGTGTATATATATATATTTAACTGTTTTTGTGTATGTAGCACATCAAGGACTGGTATAATAAATATTCTTTTATTGCTGCTTTTATTTTTCTATGATAGAAAAGATTACTTTCCAAAATGATGGTGGCCACTAGGGCCCTCTTTCCACCTTGCCAGTATTAGTTGTTATCAGTCTTAAATTTCAACCAAAGTGATGAGTGAAAAATATCTTAATTCACACCTCACTGACTACCAGTGAGGTAGATCATCTTTTTATGTTTCTAATTATTTCTATCTCTTCTGTAATTGCCTGTGCATATCTCCTGTATGTCTTTTCTTACATACTAGTTTATAGAATAACTTTGTATGTTAGAGATATTAATCCTTTTTCATGTTCATTATATTTTCTCCTAGTCTATTGTTTGTCCTTGATTTTGTTTACATCTTACATTACGGTATATAATGCTTTTATGTAATCAAATTGGTCACTTTTTTCCTTTATGGTTTCTAGTTTCCTGATTTGCTTAAGGTTTCTCAACCATAGGCTATAGAAATATTCACCAATACTCTTCAAGTGCTTTTATTTGTACATATAGTTCTTAAATCCATGAGGAAATTGTTCTTTTTTTATTAATTAATTAATTAATTTGGCTGCATTGCGTCTTCGTTGCTGTGCCTGGGCTTTCTCTAGTTGTGAGTGGGGGCTACTCTTCGCTGCGGTGCACGGGCTTCTCATTGTGGTGGCTTCTCTTGTTGCGGAGCGTGGGCTCTAGGTGCACAGCTTCAGTAGTTGTGGCATGCGGGCTCAGTAGTTGTGGCGCATGGGCTTAGTTGCTCCGCAGCATGTGGGATCTTCCCAGACCAGGGCTTGAACCCGTGTCCCCTGCACTGGCAGGCGGATTCTTAACCACTGTGCCACCAGGGAAGTCCATGAGGAAATTACTCTTGTGTTTAATGAGGAATGGTTCTAACTTTGTTTTCTCCAAATGGATAACCAGTTAGGTCAACATGCAACAAACATATCAAATAAATCAGCTTCTTGCCATATTGAAATCTGTTAATTGAAAAAGGTTTTTTCAGGACTGCCACTAGTCCATAATCTGTTTTTATGTAAGGTAGGCAGGGAACCCCTTCCACAAGAAACTTTATTTTGATCTGCCAGAAAAATGTTAAATAGCTTTATTGAGGTATAATTCATGTACTATACAATTCACTAATTTGAAGCATACAATTCAGTGGTTTTTAACATATTCATATAGTTATGCAACCATCTCCACTATCTAATATTAGAACATTGCATCTTGGTACCCACAGTCACTCCCCATCCCAGGTATTCCCCTTTTACCCTAGCCCTAGGTAACCACTAATCTACTTTCTGTATGGGTTTGCTGAGTTTGGACATTTCATACAAACGGAGTCTTACAGTGTTGTCTGCTGGAACTGGCTTCCTTCATTTAACATAATGTTTTCAAAGTTCATCTATGTTGTAGCATGTATCAGTACATCTGGCCCTCCATGTCCATGGGTTCCACATCCGCACATTCAACTAACCATGGATTGAAAATGTTTGTGGGGGGGGTGCTTCCCAGGTGGCACAGTGGTTGAGAATCCACCTGCTAATGCAGGGGACACGGGTTCGAGCCCTGGCCTGGGAAGATCCCACATGCCGTGGAGCAACTAAGCCCTTGCACCACAACTACTGAGCCTGCGCTCTAGAGCCCATGAGCCACAACCACTGAGCCCACGTGCCACAACTACTGACGCCTGTGCGCCTAGAGCCCATGCTCCACAACAAGGGAAACCACTGCAGTGAGAAGCCCATGCACTGCAAAGAAGAGTAGCCCCACTCGCCGCAACTAGAAGAAGCCTGCATGCAGCAATGAAGACCCGACACAGCCATAGATAGATAGATAGATAGATAGATAGATAGATAGATAGAGTGTTTGGGGGAAAGAATTCTGGAAAGTTCCAAGAAACAAAACTTGAATTTGCTGCACGCAACTATTTATACAGCATTTACATTGTATTTACAACTATTTATGTAGCATTTATATTGTATTAGGAAGTAGAAGCAATCTAGAGATGATTTAAATGCATGTAGGTTATACACAAATACTATGCCATTTTATATAAGGGGCTTCAGTATTTTCGGATTTTGGTATTTGTAGGGGTTCTGGAACCAATTCTCTGCGGATACTGAGGGATGAATCTACTTCATGCCTTTTCATTGATGAATAACATTTCATTGTATGGATAATGTTCCTGTGAACATTTGTGTACAAGTTTTTGTGTAGATAAAATTTCTTTTAATCTTTTTATTTAATAAATTTATTTATTTATTTATTTTTGGCTGCGTTGGGTCTTTGTTGCTGCGTGCAGGCTTTCTCTTGTTGTGGCGAGCAGGCGCTACGCTTCCTTGCTGTGTGCGGGCTTCTCATGGCAGTGGCTTCTCTTGTTGCAGAACACAGGCTCTAGGCGCTGCAGACTTAAGTAGTTGTGGCACGCGGTCTCAGTAGTTGTGGCACACGGGCTTAGTTGCTCCGCGGCATGTGGGATCTTCCCAGAGCAGGGCTTGAACCCATGTCCCCTGCATTGGCAGGCGGATTCTTAACCACTGCGCCACCAGGGAAGTCCAAGATAAATGTTTTCATTTCTCTTGGGTATATGCCTAGGAGTGAAATTGCAAGGTTATGTGGTAACTCTGTTTAGCCTTTTGAGTAACTGCCAGACTGTTTTCTAAAGCAACTGCACCATTTTACATTCCGACTCCAATTTTTCCACAGAAAAGTTTTATGAAAAATAAATGTAATGTATTTACAATGTAAATGGTACCCTCTTGGAAACGATTCTTTTGTTTAGTGTATAACCAAGTGGATTGGCCCTGAGTTGACAGCCCTTAATCCTGGCCAAAGTGTAATAATTCACTAATGAGAAAATCTTTCTGACGTTAACTTCTATCTCCCTCCTGTTGCCATTTTAGAATTCCCTAGGGATAGAGTTCAATGTCCCTACATATTCCTTGCACCCATGGACCCATCCCTCCTTTTTAATTTAATTTTATTTATTTTTAAAAAAATATTTGTTTGGTTTTTTTTTTGTTTATTTATTTTGGCTGCTCCGGGTCTTAGTTGTGGCATGCATGCGGGATCTAGTTCCCTGACTGGGGATTGAACCTGGCCCCCCTGCATTGGGAGCGAGGACTCTTACCCACTGGACCACCAGGGAAGTCCCTATCCTTCCTTC
Organism: Balaenoptera ricei; assembly: GCF_028023285.1. Lineage (NCBI taxonomy): Eukaryota > Metazoa > Chordata > Mammalia > Artiodactyla > Balaenopteridae > Balaenoptera > Balaenoptera ricei. The sequence goes on along the minus strand of NC_082639.1, from coordinate 113,402,522 downwards.
TTTAAAAAACAGTTGAAGTTATATATATTCAATTTGTGTTAACTTTGCTTGTCAGGAAGAATTAAGTAAGCTTTGATTAGATTATCTGTCTGACAGTCGATGAGTATAATTTTTTCCTCAGGATTAGCTTTGAGAATTCTTTCTGTGTATATTTTCCTCTTGTGGCTTACCTAGTTATAATTTATGTCTGCTATTTCACTTTGCTGTTCTGAGTTTCTGAAGTAGTTTGTTGGTATAATACAGTATTTCTTTGGTCATGAGACACATTCTTTCCTCCCAGTTTAATGTTTCTGAAATTAGGAAATAATACAACTGATAATTACATTTAATGTGGTAGTGGTTTATAAAAAAATTTCCCCCTGAAAATGCGGTCATTGATTCATGAAGCCTCTTAGAATCAGTGGCATCTTGGAATTTAAGAAATATATACAGTTCATAAATATAAAAATAACTAGATTTACTGGTGATGAGTACTTTGAAAGTTAGGAATTGTTGGTGATTGTCCCTATCTTTTAAATGAAGGGTTGTTCTGTAGCTGAGTAAAAAAGCTTAATTTGTCCAGCTTTTTAAGTGTAGTTTATGTTGTATAAGTCATTTAGAGATATAGTTCAAATTTTTTTGGTATCTTCATGAAGATATTTTAGCTTTTTGTGATTTCAGTGACTTATGTGACATCAGTGATTCAGTGGTTTAATGTAAAACATCTTTTTTTTTTTTTTTAAATTTATTTATTTAGTTATTTTATTTTTGGCTGTTTTGGGTCTTTGTTTCTGTGCGAGGGCTTTCTCTAGTTGTGGCAAGTGGGGGCCACTCTTCATCGCGGCACGCGGGCCTCTCACTATCGCGGCCTCTCTTGTTGCAGAGCACAGGCTCCAGACGCGCAGGCTCAGTAGTTGTGGCGCACAGGCCCAGTTGCTTCGCGGCATGTGGGATCTTCCCAGACCAGGGCTCGAACCCGTGTCCCCTGCATTGGCAGGCAGATTCTCAACCACTGCGCCACCAGGGAAGCCCTGTAAAACATCTTAAACCAGTTAGAACACTGCTTACTCTTTTACTGGTGATATACATAGAGCTTATTTTTTAAGTTGTAAAAACAGTATAAGATTAGATAGTGTTTAAAGACAATTAAAATATCAGTTCTTTAATATTTCAATTTTCGTTTTGTCTGTTCTCTATATGCGTGATTAAAAATATAGTAATATGCGTGTTGGCTTATTCAGTCAATAGATATTTATTTGAATACCTTTTATGGTCCAGGAACTTTACTAAGGATATAGCAGTGATAAGGCAGATAGGATTCTTATTCTCATGAAACAAATGGTCTAGTGTAAAATGTGGATATTAAGCATATAGCTTACTAGTATGATAAGTTTTAAGGGACTTACAGTATGCTATATGACCCCCAGCAGGGAGATCTCCCCTGGTCTAGGGGGTTAGGAAATGTCTCCCTGATAAAGTGACCTTTAAGCTGAGATGGAAAGGATGAGTCAAGTCATCAAAGAAGCAGGTAGAAAAGAGTACTAGGCAGAGAGAAGTAACTATGTTCTCCTAGAAGGAGGAAGACAGAGACGTTTGGGGAGCTGAAAAGTACTTAGAACACTTGTATGTCACACATATGTTATTGCTTTTTTTGGGTTTTATTTGCCCCTGCTGTGCTTATAGAAGAGTGGGAAATGATGTGGCTAGAGTTAGGTAGGGGCTGATAATAACAAAAAAGTAAACGTAAACACTGGTGTGTGTGTGTGTGTCTGTGTGTGTGTGTGAGAAATACTTCTGTAAGTACTAATGTATTAGTTCGTTGAATCCTAACAACAGTTTCTATTCACGGATGAGAGAACAAGGCATAGAGTGCCTTGCCCAAAATTAATATACCAGAACTGGGATCTGAGCCTGTGCATTCTGGATCCAGAGTTTGTGTCTTTAGCTACTGTACCATACTGAAAATTTAAGTTATAAATTATGATTAGGATAGGGGACTTTTATATCCAAAGGTCAGTATGAAAGCATCCAAAGGTTTTAAGCGGAGAAATGACATAATTAGATTATTTAAAAAATCATCTTTCTGGCTGGAGGAAGGGACTGGAGGAAAGCAAGGTGGATATACAAAGGAGTTGGAAGGCCACTACTATATTCTGGGTAAGAATTGTTTTTTTGGACAAGTCAGTGGCAGTGGAATTGGAACTGTGTGTAATCAAAAATTATTTACGTGGTTTTCACAGGTTTTGGTGTTAGGTTGAGAAGTCAAGGATGATCCCCTCATTTCTGACTTAATCAACTGGTGGTACTGTGATTACTTAGATAATATAATAATATTCTAAGAAATATTTTGGTCATTTATAAGAATTTTAAAGAGCATGAAACCCAGGACAAATTAAAATGCATAATGAGCTATGAATTTTTAAAAGTTTTATATAGTTGATTTATATCTGGTTTTGAATGTTGAGAAATACAACAATGATTACAGTCTCTAACTATGTTTAATAAAGACCACAAAGGAAAATGAAAATTTATCATAGATGAGTCAAGCTAGATTTTACTTATTTTAAGCTAAAAATCTGCAAACATTGTTTAGTCTGCATTGTGGTAATTTTAGATATGTACTTATCCAAAAAGAAAAAAAAATGTTATTTTTACGTATTAGGGAAAGTTAATAAGATAAATTACCTTTCTTACCAAGTTAAAACTAAAACTTATAAAACTCCTTTTATTTTATGTTCATATATTGTCATACTGCCTCCCTCTGTATATATCATGTGCCTATATTTCCATCTGTGTACTTGACCTTTCTACTTAAATGTTTCACAGGCATCTAAAATTAAACACGTTTATTACTGAACTCTTGATCTCCCCTTCTGTGTCATTCTGGCAAACAACTTACAGAATGCTAGCCCCATGAGGGCAGGATTTTTGTGTTTTTTTGCGGTGTTATGTAAGTTTCTGTTACATAATGGGCACTTAGTAAATATTTGTTTAAGGAGTGTCTAAATGGTACCACCATACAATTCTATGATTGCTCAAGTCTTCATATTTTATTTCCCTCCCCTCCTACTTCTTACTGACAAATCATATCTATTATACCTCTAAAATATCTCTTAATCCATCCATTCTTAAAAAATTTCCAGAGCTACTACCCTAATCTGTCAATCTTATGACTGTTATTCCAGAATCAACTTTTACTATCTTTCTAAGCATTCTTCCACAGCAACCAGAGAAGTTTTCTTAAAATGTAAATTGTATCATTACTCTGCTTTTCAGAGCTTTTTTTTGAATTCCATATCTTTCATGTAGGCCAACAAGGCCTTCTGCAAGCTATTTTCGTTTAACATTCCATTTTCGTATTGTGCTGTTCTCCATTTGGTTTACCTACTGTTAACCTTTACAGTCTCGGAGTTTTTGCACCCACTGTTCCCTATTTTTGGATCATTTTCACCTCCACCTTTTGCCTGGCTATTCCCTGCTCGTACTGGGTCTCAGCTTATAGTTACATGTTTTTCTAAGATATGTTCCCCATACCTCCAAGTTTCCTTGATATACTACCTCACATAGTAGTACCTTCACATTTATTAGAAGTTATATATATTTGTATGATAAGTCATTCATCCGTCTCCCCCGCTAAATTTAAAGTTCATGACGCCAAGGACTATATTTGTATTACTTATGACTATATCTACAGTGGGTATCACAATTCTCAAAACATATTTAGAGACTGTGAAAATATTTATTGAATGGATGAAGGGATAGTTTAAGAATGATGAATCCATAAAGGAAATGGTGGACTGGTTAGAGAGGTAGTTGGAGAGCCAGTAGAATGTGTGATCATAGTAGCCAGGTGAGAGTTTCAAATATCAAATATGCCAAATGTAGCAGAGAGGAGTAATAAGATCAGGACTAAAAATGATCTTTGGGAGGCAGAATAACATAGTGTTTAAGAGGAGCCAGACAGATCTAGACTCTACCTTTTATTGGCTGTTAACTTGTCTTTTCATCTCTAAAAAGAGAAGAATAATAGGAACTACCTCATGGTGATAGTGAGGCTTAAAATGAGATAATCTGTATAAAACTTTTAGCATAGAGCTTTGCACATATTAAGAGCTCAGTAAAACTTTGGTATTTTTATTATTTTTAAATTGCTAATGCTAAACCCACTGTAAGGACTCAATATTTGTAGTACTTAGAAAATATATACAGTTGACCCTTGAACAAAACGGGGGTTAGGGGCGCTGACCCTCCAAGCTGTCGAAAACCCACATAGTCAGCCCTCTGTATATGCGGTTCCTCCACGTCTGTGGATTCAACCAACTGCAAATCATGTAGTACTGTAGAGTTTACTATTGAAGAAATCTTCATTTAAGTGGACCTGTGCAGTTCAAACCCTTGTTGTTCAAGGGTCAACTGTAATTAGCAATTTTCTAAAAAGTTTGTTCATAGCTAAAATCATCTGGGAAAAAGGGCTTCATGCTGTAGATTAATGTTAATTTCCCTTGAATTTGGGCTAGACTGTTTTGGATTGTTTCAGTGGTTTGAAAATGTAAATCCCAGAGTTGCACGTGAGATGAATGTTGAGTTTGCCTCTTTGAGCATGAATGAAGAGATTCTAGCATTCTTAGTTCTGTGTTTCTCCTTGCAACTGTGTTTTAAATTGAATGTATTATAGTAGAAACCAGAATAAGTTGTGTAACAACATAGCATCCTTGCCCCTGGATGGAAAACCTAGATTGTATAGATACATCTTTCCAAAAGCTGAAAGAATATCATTCACAAAGAACATTGCTTTGAAAGTTCAAAAACAACGTCTGGCAGCTGCTGTAGGGACTGCTTTTCAGGCAGTTTACATTTAGCAGATAAAAGCATTCTTTGTTGTGAAGTATCTTCAGAACTTGGATTTATCTTTACTAGAAACACTTAAATTTGGTATGTGGAGTTTGCCAGTCATGATTTTCCAGTCTTACTGCCTAAGTGGATTCACAGAATATGCCCTAAGGATACTATTCTTTTTTCTCCTTGATCAAGTTAAGGAAACGTAATATTTCTCTATTCCTACATACATTTCTAGGGTAGTGATCAATATTTTCAAATTAATTTTCTTTTCAGTTTATTGATACTTTGCTATTATTTAATAATCTGTGTCACTTGGTTTCAGTTTTTTCCATTTTTAAAATGAAGAGAATCATGCTCTCCAAACCCTTCTCTGGAATGTTTTGACAGTGAGTAAGTGCTGGTAAAAAATGCTTTGAGTTCTTTGAAAGAAATACGGAAATTCTACTTTATATATTTATAAATATACATTAAGACTTCTGTAATTCTTTCATTATGAAAATCAAAAATTATAGGGAAATTTTAAAATGTGTGTACTTGTGAGTAGTGAATGTAAAAGTAGTAGTTTTTGTGTAAATTATTATTTGTTTTTATTCCAAAAAGGATTTCTTTTAATAACTAACCAATAAGATACTTGGCAGGTCCATCAGTTCACCATTAGTAACACGAAACCCTGGATGGGCATTTGAATTTAAGAAACAAGAAAGAAAGAGGAGGGAAAAAACTAGAAAAGGAACAAATTGAAGCCAATAACATGTAACCCACATAAGGCATGGGGTTAATTTAAATATTTATTGACTACCACCTATGTGCCAGGTACCGTTCTTGATGCTGGAATAGTGCATTGAACCAAGCTGACAAAAATCCACTTCCATGTGGACTTTACATTCCAATGGAAGCGTGTAGACAATAAATAAATATATTGTACACCAGATGGTGAAAAGAGCACAGGAGAAATAAAACAGGATAGAGTGTGAGAAGAGGTGGGATGGGTGTTTTTCTATTCTGTAAAGGGAATGCCTCTTCTATAAGTTATATTTAGGCAAAGACATGATGGAAGTGACAGAGCAAACCATGCAGTGATCTGGGGAAAGGGTGTTCTAGTCAGGTAGAATAATAAGTGCAAAGGCCCTCAGGTAGGAGTATTTTTGTTGAATTTGAAAAACGGAAAGAGAATACCTGTGCCCCTCCCCCCCTTCTTGGAACTAAGTGGGGAGACTGGTAGGAGGTGGAAGAGAGGTAGAGGGGATTGTAGGGAATTTAGACCATTGTAAAGACTTTGGCTTTTACTTTGAGTGAGATGGGAAGCCATTGAAAGGGTTTTTGAGCAGAGGAGTGACATGATATGATACAGGCTTTAAAAGGATTACCCTGCTGTTGAGTTGAGAAGACTATAAAGAGATACAAAGGTGGAAACAAGGAACCAGTTAGGAGGTTATTGAAATAGTACAGGGCAGATATTATCAGTTGGATCTGATTGGTAGCTGTCAAATTAGTGAGAAATAGGTTCCACATATATTTTGAAGGTAAAGAAGACTTTTCCTACCGAGTGGACATATGGGGCATTAGAAAAAGAAAGGAATCACAGATGATTCAAAATTTTTGGTCTAAATATTTCTGGTTGGAGTTGCATTTATTGAGATGAGTAAGCCTGTGGGAAGAACAGATTTGGCGAGCTTGGCGAAGGTGAATTGACTTTGGACATGTTAAGCTTGAAGTGCCTAATTATTAACTATCTAGTCAGTGTGTCAAGTAGGCATTTAAATATATGAATCTGGAGTTCCAGGAGGGGGTCTCAGCTGGTCTCTGTCTGGAGATAGAAATTTTTGAATCATCTGTGTTAGATGGCATTTAAATTCAAAAGACTGGATCTGGTCATTTAGGAAGTTAGTGTAGATAGAAAAGGAAAGAGCATGCCCTGGGGGCACTCCAGTGTTAAGAGTTAAGGGAGAAAAAGAAGAGCTGGCAAAGAAGACTCCTTAATCAAACACTTTAGTACTTCTGCACTGAAGTGTATGACTGTTCATAGAAATTGTGGTAATTAAGACCAAAATGGATCCAGATCAGGTCAGGTCACATTTTGTCACTAGGGTGTTATGAGAAAACTTTTGATTTTCAGAGTTTTGAGTTTCAGGATGTGAACACATCATGGGGAAGATAGGACTTTGTACTTTTAAAGGAAAGAAAGCACATGGCACAGAAGCAGAAATGAACATGATTTGTTAGGGACAGTAAAGAAAACAGAATTTTAAAAAAATATTTATTTATTTGGCTGTGTGGGGTCTTAGTTGCGGCACGCGGGATCTTTGTTGAGGCGTGCGAACTCTTAGTTGCAGCATGTGGGATCTAGTTCCCTGACCAGGGATCAAACCTGGGCCCCCTGCATTGGGAGCTTGGAGTCTTAGCCCTTGGAGCACCAGGGAAGTTGAAGAAAACTGAATTGACTAAATCATAGGGGATGTGTGTTGGGAAATAAGGAAAGACAAGTTTGAGAAGTTAGAGCCAGATTATGAAGAGCCTTGAATGCCATTGTGAAGTGTTAATATATGAAGTGGTAGACAGCAAGAATAATTGTCATATACAGTTGATTTGAAAATTACTCTTTCAGCTGTTTGTGTGAATGAATAGAATAGGAATACACTTTAGTCAGTTGGCCAGTATTTGTTGAGTAACTACTTAAAATGCTGCTATGGTCGTCACCTTCTATTGAGCCTTGCTGTGTGCCAGTCATTGGGCTATGCATTCTACTTACATTTCTTGTAGGAGTTGTAAAAGTTGTATCATATGATCTTTGCCTTTGAAACTCTTATAATCTTGTTGGAAAGAAAAGTCTTAAGGCACATAGTTTAAACTATAAAATATTCTACTTCATAAATGGAACTTTCTAAGGGATAGGATGTTCTTTTTTTTCCAGATACTGGTCCTGGATCTTGATCCGGATATATGCTTGAAATAAAGGCTAGTCTGTCAGTCCTCAAGAATAGTGAATTATTTTGTTTTGGTTTTATATTCTCTAGTCACTAGATTATATGCCAATCGTATATGGTTTCCTGAGGATCTTTATTTATGAGAAGGGGGTTGCCCTGTGTGGATTATTCAGATTCTCTGTTAAGGTGTACCAACTATTGTAAAATAATAAATCTACGTTCTGGTTTTAAAATAATTTATAGATTTGGGAGACTGAAGCATGACGGCTGACTATTTGCTACTGGGAAAACTTGTGAAAATATATTTCTGGTTTTTAGAGTTTTTTTAACAACTGTTCTAAATCATGTATATAATTATTTAATGTTTGTCTTTCTCACTAGAGTATAAGGCTTGTAAGTTTAGGAACTGGATCTGTTTTGTTGAATACTGTATTTCCAGGGTGTTACACAATGCCTGGCACATGATAGGTGTTTAGAAATATTTTTTAATGAATGAATGAGTAAATGAATTCAGAGTTGAACTGTAAACCAGCATTAGAGATAATTCCAGCCTAAGAGTCCTAACCTAAAAAGTCTACCACCTCCTATAAATAATATTGGAGTGCTGAAACCAGCCCAAAACATGGTTCTTTACCTTCAATGAAATTGATTTTATTTAACTAAAATGTAAGAAATATATTCCTTTGAAACTGAGGAGTGTTAAAATATATGATATTATTTTTATCTTAGACTGTGTTTGCTTTACTGTCAGTTGCAGAAGCTTGTTGCTTGAGTTAGAACAGTGGATCTTAAACATTGATTTTCACCATACCACTACAGCTTATTTATGATATCTGGAGAATAATAAACTTATTCTGAAATTTAAATTTATTTATAACTAAATGAATTTAAATCCATTTTGAACTGCATTTTGATCCATTTTAACTGATTTTCGGTTCTTCCTGATCTTCTTGTTCTCCTCCCCCCATACCCATTTCTCATGTTAATAATTGCCTCTGTTCTGATAAATTTTTTGTTATGGTCTATCCTGCAGAGAAAGAGATGCTGGTTGCCAGTTTTGGAGATCCCTGTTTTTTATGGAACACAGTTCTGTAAAATTTTCGTAAGATTCCTTGGCAATAACATACACTTGTGATGGACCCTAGAAATACTGCTATGTTAGGATTGGGTTCTGATTCCGAAGGATTTTCAAGAAAGAGTCCCTCTGCCATCAATACTGGTACACTGGTCAGCAAGAGAGAAGTAGAGCTAGAGAACAACACAAAGGAGGAAGAGGACCTTCGCAAGTGGAATCGGGAAAGAGCCATCGAAGCAGGGAAAGATGATGGTTTGACTGATGCACAGCAACAGTTTTCAGTGAAAGAGACAAACTTTTCAGAGGGAAATTTAAAATTGAAAATCGGCCTTCAGGCTAAGAGAACTAAAAAACCTCCAAAGAACTTGGAGAACTATGTATGTCGACCTGCCATAAAAACAACTATCAAGCACCCAAGGAAAGCACTTAAAAGTGGGAAGATGACAGATGAAAAGAATGAGCACTGTCCTTCAAAGCGGGTAAGTAGAATTCCCAACAATATGTGATCATTAACAATATTTGGATTTCACTATTAATTTTTATCGAACCTACGTACATATTTTAGGAATTTTGATTTTAATCTTTTTATGTTATTTCCAAAGTCTGTTTTGTGAGGCAAAACAGGCTTTGAGGCTTGTCAGAGATGTGAGTGATGGTATAACCATGTATGTACTTGTAAAATTACGGCAAATATTTTAAATGGGGTATATCCAGGTTGCTGCTCCTACATGGCCTAGTGGAAAGAATATTGATTGGATTTTTAGTTAGGAAACCTAGAGTTGAATCTTGCCCTCCTGTTTACTAATAGTGTGACTACAGACAAATTAATAGAGAAGAAACTGAGGCTTAAGGATGTTAAATGATTACAAAACCACCTACCTTTCAGGATGGTGCTATTCCTGCTGACCTCAAGAATTTTTGAAAGGTGGATTAAAAAATTTTTATCTAGACCTTTTTACTTGAGACAATGTTAGAGCTTGTCTTGCACAGCTAATTTTTAAAGGGCTTTGAGATGATTGTCTTTAGTAATCTTTCTATAGTATTTTTTTAATAGTGCTAATAATGAGGTTTTGTACTGAAAGGATTTCACCTACAATACATACTTATTCTTAATATATAAGTAGTTTATATCCCATTTATATTATTTGTAGCAGAATATAGTTTGTGGTTCCTGAGGAAAGCTATCTGTATACTTACAACACTGTTGGTAATGGGTTAGGTGTTTATTTTTCCAACAGTTACTTTAGCATAGGATGTTGACTATATTACTGCCCTCTAAATTAGTTCTTCATAAATGATGTAAAGAGCATGAATTACAGAGTCAGAACCAAATTCAAATCCTGGCTTAATAACTGTACACAGTCAATTTGGTTTATCTTAACTGAGCTGTGGTTTCCTCATTTATAACATGGGACTATTAATGCCTGTATTAAATGGGTAAATAAAGAATGAAGTTTCAGTAGCCAAAACATACAACCCAAGTACCAATCAACAGACGATTGGCTTAAGAAGATGTGGTGTGTACGAATGTATGTATATAGATGTGTGTGTATATATATATATGCATATATACATATATGCATATATATATATATACACACAGGGGAATATTACTCAGCCGTAAAAAAGAAATAAATATTGCCATTTGCAGCAACATAGATAGACCTAGAGAATGTTATACTTAGTGAAGTAAGTCAGACAGAGAAAGGCAAATATTATTTGGTATGACTTATATGTGGAATCTAAAAATAATATAAATGAATATTTATATAAAACAGAAACAGACTCATAGACATAGAAAACAAATTTATGGTTACCAAAGGGAGAGAGAGGGACAGAGGGACAAATTAGGAGTATGGGATTAACATATACAAACTACTATACATGAAATAAATAAGCAATAAGGATTTACTATATAGAGCAGGGAATTATATTCAGTATCTTGTAATAATCTATAATGGAATATAATATGAAAAAAAAAACTGAATCAGTTTGCTGTATACTTGAAATGAACACAATATTGTAAGTCAACTGTACTTCAATTTAAAAAAAGAATTAAAAAAAAAAAGAATTAAATTTATATATAGTATTTAGCATGTGGTAGATTCTTGTGAATGTTCTTTTTACAGCCTAAGGTATTGCTTTACAAGGGATCTCTGGAAGAGTTTGGTTATCTGTGCTTGCTCTCAGCATATGATGGTCTGTGAAGAATTTTGTGTTTGTTTGGATGAGTTTTTACATAGTTCTTACCAGCTTCTCTAAAGGGTTCATGACTCCAAAAAGATTAAGCGTCAGTGGCTAAGGAGAGAAAGATACACTGTTATGAGGCATGTTGGTAGTCTAAGAAATCTTGGGAGTTTTATTTATTTTAAAGCAACCAAAACATTTCCCCCCAGTTCTTCAAAAGTAGTTGGGTTTTTGTCCATTCATTCATTCATTCATTTATGGCTGTGTTGGGTCTTTGTTGCTGTGCGCTGGCTTTCTCTAGTTGTGGTGAGCAGGGGCTACTCTTCTTGCGGTGCGTGGGCTTCTCACTGCGGTGGCTTCTCTTGTTGTGGAGCACGGGCTCTAGGCACGCGGGCTTCAGTAGTTGTGGCTCGCGGGCTTAGTTGCTCCACGACATGTGGGATCTTCCCAGACCAGGGCTTGAACCCATGTCCCCTGCATTGGCAGGCGGATTCTTAACCACTGCACCACCAAGGAAGTCCATCAGTGCTGCTTTTAAAACAAATATTAAGCCTTAAATTTCTAGTAAAAACATAGAAATATAGATCATATATTTTATTTCTTAATTGAACTTTTCTTTCAACAATGTTCAGAGGGCAAAAACAAGACCCTCTGAAAAAATAATTTGCTATTCTGGTTAGTACTAACTCACTGTTAACTGTTGATGTAATTTTTAATGGCAAAAGTCAAGTTCAGTTTCAAAAGTGAAATTTTCCGTTTCTTGAATTATGTGACATATTGTTAAATTTATAGTAGTTTACTTACGGATTCTATTATTTAGAGTGATTCAAATATGTCATTTATTTTTTAAAAATTTCAATCCACAGTTTTAGTAACTGGCATGTTAATAACTAAAGTTTAAAGTTTAGTTTATTCTTTGGAGAAGTATTAGATGCTCTTCATGTCATATAAGTTACAGATTTTAAGGGTCCGATTTTTGTTTTTTTAAATGTATTTTCTCCTAGTTTTATTGCGATATAATTGACATACAGCACTGTTTAAGATGTATTTGGTTTATTTTTAATTACTTTTGAGATTTATCTTTTTGTATTACATTTTGGCAAAACTAAAAAATTTCATAACATTCAGCGTTGGCAAGAATATAGGGGAAACAACCACTCTCATGCACTGTTGCTGGAGAGTATATTGATACTGTACTTTAAAAAAAAAAAATTCATTCATTCATTCATTCATTCCACACCTGGTCTTAGTTGCAGCACGTTGGGTCTTTTTTAGTTCGGCATGCGGACTTCTTAGTTGTGCCATGCATGTGGGATCTAGTTCCCTGACCAGGGATCGAACCCGGGCCCCCTGCATTGGGAGCATGGTGTCTTACCCATTGGACCACCAGGGAAGTCCTGATACCATACTATTTTTATTTTTTATTTTTAAATTTTTTTATTTTTGGCTGTGTTGGGTCTTCATTGCCGCGTACGGGCTTTCTCGAGTTGCAGTGAGCAGGGGCTACTCTTTGTTGCAGTGTGTGGGCTTCTCATTGTGGTGGCTTCTCTTTGTTGTGGAGCACGGGCTCTAGGCGCGTGGGCTCCAGTAGTTGTGGCACGTGGGCTCAGTAGTTGTGGCTCGCATGCTCTAGAGCACAGGCTCAGTAGTTGTGGCACACGGGCTTAGTTGCTCCGTGGCATGTGGGATCTTCCCGGATCAGGGCTCGAACCCATGTCCCCTGCATTGGCAGGTGGATTCTTAACCACTGCGCCACCAGGGAAGTCCCAGATGCCGTACTTTTTGAGAGTAGTTTGCTTGTATCTGTCATAATTAAAAATGGACAATTCCTTGATTCCTCAGTGTCACTTCTAAGAAACTATCTTATAGAATACTTGCAAGTATATACCAAGATATATGTGTAAGATATTTATTAGAAGTATAGATTCCTGATACCTTCTTATTGGTTTTGACTCGGTATGTCTGGGTGTTTTTTAAAATATCTTTATTGAGATATAACTCACATATCATACCATCCACCCATTTAAACTGTACAATTCAGTGGGTTTTGATATATTACATTATTAATTTTTTAAAAATTGTAAAATATATTAATATAGAATTTGCCATTTTGGTCATTTTTAAGTGTAAATTCAGTGTCACTAATTCCATTCACAGTGTTGTACAACCATCCCCACTATCTGTTTTCAAAACCTTCTCATCACCCGAAACAGAAATTCTGTAACCATTAAACAATAACTCTGTATTGCCCCTCCACTAAGCCTCTGGTAACCTATAATCTACTTTCTGTCTCTCTGAAATTGTCTATTCTAGGTACCTCATATAAGTGGAATCATACAATATTTGTCCTTTTGTGTCTGGCTTATTTCACTTAGCATAATGTCTTCAAGTTCATCCATGTTGTAGCATGTACCAGAACTACTTCCTTTTTTATGGCTGAATAATTTTCCATTATATGTTTATACCACTTTGTGTTTATCCATTCATCATCTGTGGGCACTTGGATTGCTTCCACATTTTGGCTATTGGAAAATACGCTGCAGTGAACATTGGTGTACAGACATCTGTTTGATTCCTGCATTCTATTCCTTTGGGTAATATACTTAGGAGTAGTATTGCTGGATTTGCTGGATCCTATGATAAGTCTATATCTTTTTGAGGAACTGCCAAACTGTTTTCCATAGCAGCTATACCATTTCATATTCCCACCAGCAATGCATGGGGGTTTCAGTTACTCCAAATCCTCATCACTGCTTTTTACTTTCTGTGTGTGTGTGTATATGTGTATGTATGTGTATTTTAAATAATAGCCATCCTAAAGGGTATGAAGTTGTATCTCACTGTGGTTTTGCTTTGCATTTCCTTGATGACTAATGGTGTTGAGCATCTTTTCTTGAGCTTATTGACTATTTGTATATCTTCCTTGGAGAAATGTCTGTTTAAATCTTTTGACTGCTTTTGAATTGTGGATTTGTTGTTGTTGTTGTTGCTGAGTTTTCAGGGTTCGAGATATAGTCTAGATATATGAGTTGCTAATATTTTTTTCCTGTTCTGTGGGTTGTCTTTTTCCTCTCTCGATAGTGTCCTGATGCATAGACGTTTTAAGTTTTGGTGAACTCCAATTTGTCTGTTTTTTCTTCTATTGCCAGTGCTTTGGTGTCATAGCCAAGATATCACTGCCAAATCTAACATCATGAAGATTTTCCCCTATGTTGTCTTCTAAGGGTTTTACAGTCCTGGCTCTTAACGTTTAGGTCTTTGAGAGATTTTCAGGTATCCCTCTCACCCTGAACTTGCTCTCTGAATTCAGAAACTGATTAAGATAGCAAGAGATACTTTGGACATGGGAAACTGTTATATAAAAAATTTAATGTATAAGAGTATGGATATTGGACTAGCAACTATTATTTTGATTAGGTAATACACTCCTATGATTCAGAATTTAAAAGATAAAAAAGGAAACAATGAAACATTGTTACCATCATTACCCTTCTCTCTCCTCAAATCCATTTTGGAGTCTCCTTTTAGGCAATCATGTGACAACCCCATGCTAACTATGATAACTAGCTAAGCAGAACAACCATTTCTCAACCAAAATGAAGAAAAACTGTTCTGTGTATTGAAATTGTCTTACTTGGAAAATAAATAAGAACAAGTTGTTTGGAACCAAAATTGGTGCAAAGAAGCTTCCAGGAACATAACTGCAACATCAGTGCCTTTGATATCTCCCAGAAATATATTATATATATATATATATACAAGCAAATGCAAGTAATCCCTCCCCCCCAGTTTAAAAATATAAATGGTACTATACTGTACACACTGTTTTGTGTCATTGTTTTTTCCACTTAAATAGTGTGTTAGCGTATCGTGGAGGATTTTCCTGTACGAAACTAAGAGAGCTTCTTTAGCCCTTTGAAATATGGGTGACGAATATTTTTTTTTCCAGTTTTTCATTTGTTTTTAGACCTTGCTTATTTTTTATTTTGCCATGCAGAAGTCTTTAGTTTTTTACTGAATTTAATTAATAAGTCTTTCCTTTTATGGCTTCTAGAATTTGACATATAACTAGAAGGGCCTTCACTCTAAGTTTATAAAAGATCTCCTTATATTTTTTAATAGGAGTTTTTTAATGTTTCATTTTTTTATTATTATTATTTTTGGCCACGGATCTTAGTTCCGCAGCCAGGGATTGAACCCAGGTCCACAGCAGTGAAAGCTCAGGTTGTAACCACTGGACTGCTAGGGAATTCCCTAATGTTTCATTTTAAATATATAAATATTTGATCCATTTGGAGTTTATCATGATGTGTAATATGAGTTGTGGATCCAAGTTTATCTTTTTCCAAATAGCTGCAAGTTGTCTCAACCCTTTTATTAAGAAGTTTTTTTTAGTCCTCAGATTTGAGACACTACCTTTACCATACACTGAATTTCCATGTGTACTTGAGTCTGGTCTGATTTCCCACTTTGTGTCATTGGTCTCTATTTATTTGCCAGCATGATAGTTTTAATTATTATGTTTTATATCTGGTAGGGTTAATCCTTCCTTATTACTTATATTTAAGAGTGTTCCTTGCATTATTGCCTATTAGTTTATAAGCTTTATGTGATTTTTAATAAAAATAGAATTTTTTTCTAGAACTTGTCCAGTTGATTATAAAGTTCATATTTTGTTCATCTTTATCTGTGGTTGAACTTGGAACCTAATTGGTTCTCCTTCAGAAGCTCTGAATTTGCTTTGCTGGGAATTAGGGTGTGTTAGTAACACCTTTCCTGGGGGAGAGCCCCATTTTACCCCTAGGCCATGGATTGGTACGTTTACCCTCTGGGCAACTATGCCTACTTAGATCACCCTTCTTTTTTCTTTTCTTTTCTTTTCTTTTGGTACCCTTGGAGATTTTTCTTACTTCCTATGAGGCCACAGTGCAACAAACTTGGCATCTTATGCTGGATTGAGTTATTTTATTGTAGTAGACGGACCTTTATGCTATTTATCCTGTCTTATGGCTAGAGTAGAAATCAACTGATTGTTTTATAAGAAATACATTCGTTATTAATTTTAAAATAGATTTTCCTGTCTCATTTTTGTCTATGGTAGAAAGGCATATTTTCTTTTAAATTTCCTGTAAAAATTTGGGTTTGGCTGTCTTGCAACTTCATGTTGTGTCTGTGTCATTTCATAAGTTGTCAGAATGGTATAGTCATTCTTCTATTGCGGTATTTTAGGAAGCGAAAGTAGGGGTGGAAGTCATTATATTTACTTGTATTTATCACACACCAACTTAAAAGGAGAAGAGGGAGTGTTAAAATTTACAGCTGTAATTATAATTTCCCTGCCAAAAGGTAGTTTTCTGTTTAGAAAAGAAATGAGTGTTAGATTATTTAAGAAACAGTCCTTTGGAGATGTAATTTTGAGTTTCAGTGAAGTGATTTTTATGGAGAATTATTAAAACCCTCAGTGAATCCAAGTATTCTAATTAAGGTCTGTTGGCCTAAGATTTTAGTAAATTTATATAACTGATAGATTAATGTAGGTTCTTTAGTAAGAAAATATACAGATAATAACAGTTATCTCTGTTCTTGCTCAGTACGGTTAATTTGCCTAGCAGTCTTTCTTGTTTCACACAAATTCCAATTGTTTTGAAATGAAATGTTGAGGAAAAAAATGGGTTTGATATTACTTAGGTTTTGGCTTTTCTTTCCTTGGCATATCTGTTAAACAGCAGTAATTGTCTGCCTAAGTCAGGTTTTCTGCATATAGTAGTTCCTTTAAATTGTGCCCTATATTAGATTAGCCTGGTTTTAGATAAAATGTATATAATTTTAATTGAGATACAATTCAAATACCATAAAATTCACTCTTTTAAACTGTACAATTGAGAGGTTTTTAGTATATTCAGTATATTAGCTACATACAGAGGTGTGCAGCGATCACCACTGTCTAATTTCAGAACATTTTCTTTACCTTAAATATGTATTTTTATTTTGTCTATTACACTTTAGAAAACTAATCATAGGACTAATATTTTACTTTGTAGTTTTCACAAAGGAGGGTCAAATTTTGTATCACTTAATTTTGAACATAATCTCTTGTCTAGACTCATAACATTCTTTTATTTATTTATTCCTCCATAAAATATTTGAGTGCCTGTTATGTGCAGTAAATGAGTAATTATGATGTAATATGATAACTTCCATAATAGAAATACATATGGAGTGTTTATGGAATCAGAATTGTTAGGAGAAGGTGATGAGCAGGAGAATATGCATGGAAAGCTTTACAGAGGAACTCATAATTAAAATTAGATGTTGACATCTTTGTTAGAAATTGCTAGAAAGAGAAGGACTCTGGGGGCAAAGTAAATAGTAAAGGGCAAAGGCGGTTTTAGCATGTCTCCTAGATGTTTGTCAGTTGTGCTGTAAAACAAGAATTTGACAGCCCTTTAGTGTAGTTGAGTACTAAGAAAATAATAAAGAATGGAAGACAGGTGGGGAACTTATCACCTCTTCATATTGCACTCAAAAATTTAGGGAACCTCCACTTCACTTTTTGTCTACTTTTTCTTTGTATCAGATCTTTGGTTGAAGTTTTTTTCTCTGATCTGACTTGCAAAGTAAGTTTTAATCTTAAAATCATAAAGTGTTGCTTTTAATGCTGTAAGATTTTATTTATCTATTTATTTATTTATTTATGGTGGAGTTGGGTCTTTGTTGCTGGGCACGGGCTTTCTCTAGTTGCGGCGAGTGGGGGCTACTCTTCCTTGCGGTGCACGGGCTTCTCATTGCGGTGGCTTCTCTTGTTGCGGAGCACGGGCTGTAGGCGTGCGGGCTCCGGCAGTTGTGGCTCACGGGCTCTAGAGCGCAGGCTCAGTAGGTGTAGCGCACAGGCTTAGTTGCTCTGCGGCATGTGGGATCTTCCTGGACCGGGGCTCGAACCTGTGTCCCTTGCATTGGCAGGTGGATTCTTAACCACTGCGCCCAGGGAAGCTCAATGCTATAAGATTTTAAAGCAGAAATTGCATGACCATACCGATTTGTTCGTGGGATTTTTTCTTTGTTTTTAAATTTGTGATCCTGTTTTATATTAGTATTCCTCTTAGAAAGAGGAAATATTTTAAAGTTAAAATTGATCTTTGGGAAAGTTTTTCTGTTTGAGAAATTTAGGATTACTTGTAGTAAGTAGGAACCCTATCATTTATAACTGTAATGTTAAATATTACCAAAGTTACAGTACCTGAATTTTATTTTATAAATCTGTTAATAGTGAACTACCTTGGTCTTCATACAGTAGTGAAAGTCAAGCAGGAATAATATTGGACCAGATTGGTAGAGCTTCTTGAGGACACAGAACTGCAACAGCAGATGGCATTAGAGATCAGGTTTAAGGATGAGTTGCAAGGATTTAACTGTTAAGGGGGGAAGGGAAGTGAGGTGCATTGAGGATTCAGGGTACAGCTGGCAAATCTCAGAATGACCCTTGGGTGTTGTTGGTCTGTTTAAAGGTATATGTGTGTTTTTTTTTTTTGAAACCAACTATTTCAAAATCTAGCAATTAAGAATTCTCTTCCAAGAAGAAAGGGAAACCTTTGTTGTATGCCTGATAACTCCTTCTTCCCTCCCCCAGCTAAAAGCTGGAAAAATATGAAGGTGTCATACAAGATCTATTTAATATAGCCTTTGCTTCTTCATTATAAATAAATATCACTTTGCACCAGCAAGTGCCTAATGTTAGATGTTAAGAGAGGTATATATGATTGGGTAAAGACCTACCAGGGAAAGGGGCAATAGTTTGCATATTAACTGTGGCTTTCTTGGAACCCCTTAATATAAATATGAGTCTTTCTCCAAGCTGGATTTATGGTGTTCCTAAAGGCTTTGGTTTCTCCAAAATCTGTTAGCTAAATTGAGGGAATACAGATCAGTAGAAGAAGGTAATGTCTCAAAGATGTCAGAAATAAAGTACTGTTAATGTGAAATAGTGATGAGAACTCACTCTTTAAACAAAACAGGTTTTGAACTGTTAAATTTGGTCTTTTTCTATTCTTTATTTTTTAACAGCCAAGTCCTGATCTGCTATGTATATTTTACCTTCATTTTTGGAAAACATTTCAAAGTCAAGTATACACGCTTGCGATAAAGTTCTGCTACTATATTAGGAAGTCAGAGTTTAGGAGGTGCACAAAAGCATTTTGACAAAAATTCACAGATGGTAAATATATATACTAGAATATTTTAGCTGTTTTTAACCAAGCTACATAGAATTACTAACATCTGAGTATATATGTAAAGGCAAAAAGACGATCCTAATAACTGCAGGATTCAGTAGTAACTTTCACAGTAAAAACAGTGAAACAAGATGGAACCTGCTTCTGAACCCCACCTTTTCATTTTTTGGCAAAATTGCTGAGTGTGATTATCTTGTAGTTCCTTGTCTAGCCCTTGATTGCATGGGTAGGAAGCTACAGAAGACTGCTGAAGAAATCACAGGTAGATACTGGAAATTACAAGCCAAAGGCAGGGGAGCTTGGTAACTTCTCTTGTTTGGTAATTATGACCGTTAGGAATTCTCAAACAAGTGGAAATTTTCCTAGGCATACTTGGTGACATTTTTTTCTTCTGTTTCAGCTTCGAAGATAAAGATGAGAAATTAGAAGAATAAATTTAAGGTTACTAAGTTCCTAAATAACAAGCAAAAAGAAAGAAGTTTCAGTATACAGTAGAGAGAGGAAGTAGGATGAGGGAGTGGAAAGAGTTAGCTCAGATGTCACCCAATTCTTTGAAATGTTTCCTGAATCCTCGCAGGCAGAGTTAGTTACTCTAACCTCTGTGCTTCCATTGCATATATTTCTCTGTTTTGAACACATATCACATATTGTAATTATTAATTTGTCTCTCTTTGACTAGTGAATGTTCCTTAAGTGTCAAGGTGACCTTTTTAGTTTTTGCATTTCATGATCAACACGGAACATGCTTTAAAAAAAGGGTTCAATAAGGGACTTCCCTGGTGGGGCAGTGGTTAAGAATCTGCCTGCCAATGGAGGGGACATGGGTTCGAGCCCTGGTCCGGGAAGATCCCACATGCCGCAAAGCTACTAAGCCCATGCACCACAACTACTGAGCCTGTGTGCTCTAGGGCCCACGTGCCGCAACTGCTGAGCCCACGTGCTGCAGCTACTAAAGCCTGCACGCCTAGAGCCCGTGCTCTGCAACAAGAGAAGCCACCGCAATGAGAAGCCTGCGCACCACAACGAAGAAGAGTAGCCCCCACTTGCTGCAACTAGAGAAAGTCCGCGTGCCAACGAAGACCCAACGCGGCCAAAAAAAAAAAAAAAAAAGTTCAGCAAGATTATGGACTGTGGGTTTATGTCTGTAAGCATAAAACAAATACTACCACCAC
Source organism: Balaenoptera ricei (assembly GCF_028023285.1). Taxonomy (NCBI): domain Eukaryota; kingdom Metazoa; phylum Chordata; class Mammalia; order Artiodactyla; family Balaenopteridae; genus Balaenoptera; species Balaenoptera ricei. Next base: position 113,382,118 of record NC_082639.1, on the reverse strand, counting down.
CATCAAAAATACTGCCCTTAAATTATAGCTTGGCGATAAGAGAATTTGTTTGCCTAGTCCTAAGATGGTGCTTGTACACATAACTTTCGTAACTGAACTACTCATAAATATTTTCTCTTCTTTCATTTATTGAAAGTGTATGTTAAAACTTTTAGGTCTTTCAAAACAACCTATAGTTAATTTTAAGAAGTAAGTATTATTGGTAGTAATGCAATGACTTGTGGCTGTTTCATGAATTTCCTGGTAAGGCACAACTTTGGTTACTACCCTTATAATAGGTCGAACAAAAACTTTCCTTTAAGTATTTTGTCACAACACAGAGTGGTGAACTAAGTTGTCTATGTTATCTTCATTTAAAAACAACCCCACATTAGGCTCTTAGTTTAAGAAAACATTTTTAGTAGTCAAATACCTTTTGAATGCATTTAGCACATCTTAGTGACTCATCCACTTAAAAGTGATACCAGATTGTTACCAAGCAAGGGCTCTTGCGCCCATGCAGAAAGCCAAACTCTGACAGCGGGTGTTTGCAGCAAAGTAAGGGTTTATTTGCAGGGCCCCAAGCAAGGAGAATGAGCAGCTCACCGACTTTCTTCTGATTGGTTGGTGATAAGGTAACAGGGTGATGTCCGGGAATCCCAACCTTCTTTTTCCAACCAGTCTGGGGTCTGTATGCATGTGGTCAGCATGTAGTCACCATCTTCCACCTGGGTGGGGCGTCTTAGTTTCTAAAGAAAAACTCAAAGATATACACCAGATTGTTATCTGTGTCTCTTCAGGAGGAACTAGGAATCCTGTGACCCTATTGCCCTAATCGTTAACTGCTTGAGCCTACTCTTTGGAACTCCTGGAAGCCTAGGAGACTTTTTCTTTCCTACAAACAAGAAACAGGGACACGGAGGTGCTTTTGTATCCAGGAAGGCTCCACAGGGTCCTGCTTGGTTTCAGTACCCCCTTTTCTTTGGTACTTCTCAGTCCTGAGGGCAACAGGGACGAGACAAGAAAGGGAATAAAGTTTTGGATAGAGAGATTAGTCATAAACTCAGTATGAACTTGGTTTTAGGGAAACTTTGTCTCCAGATGAGCCCACATGAAACTGTTTTATTCTTACTGCTATCTGGTTTATGTTTACCCAGTGCCTTTTTTTTTTTTTCAACCAGTTTTCTTTGTGTTTAGGCTCCTTAGCTCTTATCAGTGAATTTGAGACTTGCTAAACAGAAGATGGTCACATTCTTCTTACCAGTAACTTTTGAGCTGAGTGCCATCTATGAGTGTAGTCTTTCTTATACCAACTTATGAAAAGGTCCAGAATACAAGTCCGCATTATCCCACTGGAATTCTGTTGTCTTACCTTCATACTGATTGTTTGCTTTGGAAGCTGCTTGAGCTAGAATTCTTTTGTAGTAGAGAAGAAGAGAACGGTTGGCATAGAGCCCAGCTTCTCCAGGGCAGAGGCTATTATGCAAATTCTCCCAGATCTTCACATTTCAGTAAAACCTTCTTTTCTCCCTTTAACACACACAAAACAGACTGCTAAGGGGGCAGCCACGATCTGCCCTAAGCCTTGGAGACAAAACAAGGAAGGTGCCACTCTTCCCAAAATACCATCAATTGTAGAAGCATATGCTTCCATAAATGGAGGGGAAGAGTAGATCCCTTCTATTGCACTGTATGGCTTCTGTTATAAATGTACCAGGAAGATTAAAACTACCATAATTAGTTTCATCAGGTTCAGCCTCAATTCTTGCTTTCATTTTGTAGTAGAAACTTCTCTAATCAGTGCTGCTTCTGGCTGATTGAGCAGTTCACTTTCTTTTAAAGTGTAGCATGTTAGGGATATGTGCTTGAGTCTGTATTATGGTTTGTTTTAATGGTGTACATAATGAGGTATGGTAAAAATGAATGTTTCTCATTTCATTGTTGATCTTGCTAATGGAAAAAGTCATTATTGAAACAAACTGATAGAAGGCATGACTTCCTTAGTCCCAGAGAATTAAGCCTAAGTATCATCACGTTGATTCACTAATTCACATGCTGCTTTTTATGGTTGTCTGTTCATATCTTTATTTCATTTTAATGACTGTAAATCATTCCAGAGATGCTCACATATAGACTGCTTCATATGTGCACATTGCTAATAAATTCTGAGGTACAGCTGCATAGAAATGAATGAAGACTTTTGGGGAGACATCAGAATTAAAGGCCCTATATGATGAGATAACAAACCCGGAGCTTTTCTGAAACTTCATGAATAGGGACAAAAGGTTGAACACATGATGAAAGAGACGTTTTTTCCTGCCTGACCTCACTTTGTGAGTCTAAACCACTGAAGACATTGTTCTAAATTGCCCCTCTCTCCCAATTAGTAGATAGGGATTTGGGGGGAGAAATCCTGAGAGAAAGAGTATAGATTAATTTAGATATGTGCTATGGTGGTGATTTTACACTTTAGGAATAAACTAGGTGTAAAGAAGAATCTAAAGACTTTGTTTCCTCTGCTGTTGATACCTGGGACAGATTGGCATCTAATGTTCCTTAAATTATATTCAGTAGCAAGAAGCATATTATTATTACTATTATTACTATTCTTTTACTATAATATTTTCTGAAGGAATTAAACTTCCTGTAGTAATATGTTTTGGTTGACTCTTGATTGTAATGGGGACAATATAATGAGCTTGATTTTGGACTTCAGTCCAGAATATAGAGTTCAAGTGCAGCACCTAATTAATGGTTTTGTAATTTAAGAAAAGCCCATAGTGGTCTGCTTTTGAAAAGAAAAATTTTGTGATTTTATATTAAAATACTTGACTTAATTATCTATATGTTAAATTTTCTTTAATAATTTATTTCGGGACTCCTCCCCCAACCCCCATTCTCAGATGTTTTGGTTCTCTCTTTGATTGTATGTCACAAACTGAACCTTTGCACATTTCTTGAAGATGTTTTCTGAATATTTTCATAAGTAGACTTAAGATTCTTGCCTTACTTATAGTTCTAATTTTTAACATAGTTTTGCAAGTAATTTATGTTCCATACAATCACTTGGGAGAAATTTGTACATAAGCATTTTTCTTTACATTTTTTAGTGCTTGTCCTAGAGTTTGCAGTATACATTTACAACTGATCTAAGTCCACTTTAAAATAACACGGTATTGCTTCACAGATACCTTATAATAATAAAGTAACACAAATTCCTCCCTTCCCTTCCTTGTCTCTTGTATCATTACTGTCATTCATTTCAGTTATACACAAGGATATACGTACACATCATACATTATTGAATATGTTGTTGCTATTATTATTTTAAATACACTGTTTTCTGTTAGATCAATTAAGAATAAGAAAAGTAGGGAATTCCCTGGTGGTCTAGTCTAGTGGTTAGGACTCTGTGCTTCTACTGCAGGGGGCATGGGTTCAATCACTGGTGGGGGAACTAAGATCCCACAGGCCACGCGGTGTGGCCAAAAAAAAAAAGAGAATAAGAAAAATAAAAGTTTTTATTTTACCTTCACTTTTTCTTCTCCAGTGGTCTTTTTTTCTTTATGTAGATCCAAGTTTCTGACCTATGTCATTTTCCTTCTCTCTAAAGAACTTCTTTTAATACCTTGCAAGACAAGTCTACTGGCAACAAATGCCCTCAATTTTTGTTTGTCAGAGAAAGTCTTTGTTTCTTCTTCACTTGTAAAGGATAATTTCACAGGTTACAGAATTCTAGGTTATTTTTTTTTCTTCCAACACTTTAAATATTTCACTCCACTCTCTTCTTGCTTGCATGGTTTCCGAGGAGAAGTTGGATGTAATTCTTAGTTTTGCTCATTTGTAGCTAAGAGGACAATCTTTAGTCCTATGATTAGGTCTCAGTCTTTTGGTTATCCTGTACCTCTAGACTATAAACTTCACAGATACTTCTCGGTGCCCCCTCCCCTCTTAGGTAGGACAGAATAGTTGGAGTGGGCTAGAGTTGGATCATTTCCTCCCCCCAGATCAGTTAGGCTTTGTTAAATCCCAGCAGGTTAGGCTCTGGTTAATAGTTTCTCCTGAGGGCAGACCTTGTTGGGAACCGAATGGTCTGGCATATTTCAAAGTGGTTCGTTTTCTCCTCCCACAGCGGGAATTAAGAGGGGACTTTTCTCATCTTGTGAACCTCTTAGAGATCCAGGAGATAAAACTCATAAAACTGTGGGAGAATCACAATAACTGAGTCCTCTTGGAGTTTTCAACTCTCAAACTTGTCTACATTGAGCCTCCAGCAATTTGTCAGAGTTCAGGTTTCCCTACCCTAGCACTCACTCATTCCACCAGGGTTTCAGCTCATGGGTTTCTGCTCTGGTAAATGATGATTCTCTGTCAGTCACTGCAGTTTTGGGGGCAGTAGTTTGCCCTGTGACTTCACTTCTATTATGGATATAAATGGTTGATTTTTCAGTTTGTTTAACTTTTCACTTGTTGTTAGGACAGAATGGTAACCTCCAAGCTTCTCCATAAACCTGTAATCAACAAACATTGCAATAGAATTGTGTATAATTGGTTTACAAGAGGACGAAATTGTGAATTTTCATCTACATCTCAGCTTTCATTGCCTGCAGACTAGTTTCAAAATCTTCCACGTAATAATAGAATGATAGGAGGAACTTTCCAGCACATATCATGTAAAAACGAATATATAAGGCACATCACTGTTTTAGTGGGTTCCAGTAAGCAAACTACTTTGAATAAGTTTTCCTGTGTTGATATTGTTATCTATAGAGTGTAACTTTAAAGCTTTCCTGTGTTCAAGTGCTCTTTTTAAACACATAATAAGGCTATCCCTTCCTGTTTCATTAATTTAAGTACCTGACAAGTTAATTTCAGAATCTCTTAGTATAGCAAGAATGATGAAAATAGCCTACTGTATTTCTGTTTACAGACTAATTCTGTAACTGAAATTCTATGCTATAATTCTCTAAACACACAACTTGAGGACATGAGCAAAACATCCTATTCTTAATTCCGAAATCATAAGTTAGGAGCTCATAAACTTCACTATGATTCTTCTGTTATCAGTATCAAATAATAATTTAAATTATTTTTCCTTTTTTTAAACTGATCTTCCTATTCTATACAAATTTTTTTTTCAGTCAGATTCATTCTGTTGTTACGGCGTGTGAGTTGCAGATATCTTTCAACAAACAATCAAAACAGAATTTTAATTTTATCATCCCTTGCCATCAAGCATGCATGTCTGATGTGTGAGATACAGAAGTAGCATATTTAATTATATCATTAACATTTTGTTCACAGCAGAGTGAGATATTAGGAACAAGTTTTTCAATAAAATGTTTTCTCAAAAGAACTTTGCAACTTGAGCAAATCTCAAAATTTTTTTGTCATCAACTACAGAGGATGATTGGCGGTTTGTAAAAACACTTCAAAAAGCTTGTTCAAATTTTACGCCTCATGAATCGTCTCCATAAAGACATTTTAAGGCATTTAATTTTTTTGTATGGAATGAGAATAACCCTTGTTTTAGATGTTTTGTTCTCCTTTAACATTTCCTTCTTTTTTATACTATTTCTTATTATGTCCAGATTAAAATTAAATTATAATGGATAAAGATGATTTTTTTTGGAGTTTGCTCTCGTGAAATTTCGAGCTAAATTGACGTTTTGCTTTTATTTAATTTTCACACAATGTGAATAATTCCCAAATAGGAATTTTCTTGAAAGACTCAAGGATTGCTGAGAGTAAAATACTTCACTTAAAGGTTAATACGTTTAATATTATTTAGCTTAGTGTACTAAAATTTTAGGAAGATTAGAATTATGATATAGAGGACTTCCCTGGTGGTCCAGGGGTAAAGAATCTGCCTTCCAATGCAGGGGACGTGGGTTCGATCCCTGGTCGGGGAACTAAGATCGCACATGCCATGGGGCAACTAAGCCCTTGCGCCACAACTGCTGAGCTCACGCACCTCAATGAAAGATCCCATGTGCCTCAATAAAAAGAGCCCACGTGCTGCAACTAAGACCTGACGCAGATAAAAAAATAATATAATAAATAAATCATAAAAAATTATATAAATGCAGTTTTTATTATTCTGTCTTATATGATTATTTAAATTTTATTAGCATTTATTTACTTATTTAATATATTTATTTATTTTTGGCTGCGTTGGGTATTCATTGCTGCATGCAAGCTTTCTCCAGTTGTGGCGAGCGGAGGCTACTCTTTGTTGTGGTGCGTGGGCTTCTCACTGTGGTGGCTTCTCTTGTTGCAGAGTACGGGCTCTAGGTGCGTGGGCTTCAGTAGTTGTGGCTCGCAGGCTCTAGAGCGCAGGCTCAGTAGTTGTGGCACATGGGCTTAGTTGCTCCATGGCAGCATTTATTTACTTAATCTTAAGATAATGTTTATACACATTTAGATAACACACTCTTTGATATTTATATTGCCAGTCAGTTTCCTTGTTTATTTAACTATGTGATAGTTTTTATTTTAGACCATGAAATTAACAGCTTTCAGAATCATAAGTATTTCAGTACTAGTTATAGTTTTGCAGTAACACCTATACCTCAGCTTCTTTATTAAATGTTACCACATGATAACCATAAGGAAATTCTTCACTCCATGTTTCATATAGAATGCTCACCTGTATTTGAAAGTGAAAATTCAAATAATACCATAAATCTGAGTGGCATGCCTTGTTTGTATTACTAACAATGTTAAACTAATTGGTAGTAATCTATTCTATCATGTTGATTATTCACAAGTTTTGTGATGCCAGAAATAACATGGGAATAAGCATTTGCTTATTTTCTTTTTCTGGCCACGCTGCGTGGCCCTTGGCAGTGATAGCATGGAGTTCTAACCACTGGACCGCCAGCGAATTCCCAGGAATAAGTATTTGGTGGTTTGGCTTTCCTGAGACTGAAACCAAACTTGGTAAAAAATCTGCCTTCAAGTATTAATTCATAATATCTTTTATTTATTTATTTTTTGGCCACATCATGTGGCATGCAGGATCTTAGTTCCCCAACGAGGGATCAGACCCATTCTCCCTGCAGTGGAAGAGTGGATCTTAACCACTGGACTGCCAGGGAAGTCCCCATAATATCTTTTAAAAGGAGATATTTTACAACATTTTTCTACTTTTAATTTTTTTTCTGTCTCCCTGTTTGTAGCTTACCCTTTAATTAGATTCTGTGAATATATTTATAGAGGTCTCATTTATTTTCTTATTTTTCTTGTGCTTCTTGTCAGTCACTCATAATAATAGCAAAATATTGAAATCCCTATTTTTAAAATACATATATTTTCCCTTACTAGTGAGTTTGAACTTTTTTTTTCTTGTTCTACTATTCAGTTCTTTGCTTTGAATTGTCTGCCCGTATATTTGCTCTTTTTGAGATATTGGAGGGGTTTTTTGTTGTTATTTTTTTTAAAGCTACATCTCAGTCTTTTCCTTTATATATTTCTTGTTACCTTTCTCCCAGAAAAATTACCCCTACCTAGAGAAGAACTAAAAATTTACCTCCAATTTATTCTAAGCCTATTCAAGGTGGGCAGTCAGGACTAGGATTCTTCAGGGTCTGTACCCTCAGTGAGCCACCTCTTAAGAAGAGCTCACAATTCGAAATGAAAAAACAAGAAGGTTATCGAGGGACTTCCCTGATGGTGCAGTGGTTAAGAATCTGCCTGCCAATGCAGGGGACACGGGTTCGAGCCCTGGTCCGGGAAGATCCCACATGCTGTGGAGCAACTAAGCCTGTGTGCCATAACTACTGAGCCTGCACTCTAGAGCCCGCAAGCCACAACTACTGAGACTGCATACCACAACTACTGAAGCCCGCGCACCTAGAGCCGACCGAGCCCGTGCTCCACAACAAGAGAAGTCACTGCAATGGAAAGCCTGTGAACTGCAACGAAGAGTAGCCCCCACTCCCTGCAACCAGAGAGAAGACCACGCATAGCAACGAAGACCCAACACAGCCACACACATACACAAAAAATGTCCAGGCAGATTTTCAAAAAGAAGCCAATGAAATATATATTCTAGATGTGAAAACTATATTTTCTTGATGAAAAATGCATTCATTGACATTTAAAAACAGTGAATAATTAGTTTAAGCATCCAATTTAGACACAGCTGCGGAGAGAATAGTGAACTAGAAAATAGCATTGAGAAAATTACCTAGAATGTAGCCAATCCAGAGATGTCAAATATGATAGGAAGAATAAGAGAAGATAAAGGATGGTAATAGGAAGTCCAGTATGTTCTAGTGGAGTCCTGAATAATAATTGAGGAGATGTAATATTTGCCAGGTAATTTTCCAGAATTGATTATTCATGAAGGACGAGTTCTGAAAAGGATTAATAAAGCTATATGTACACTGAGACACATCTTAGTGAGTCTGTAGAGTTATCAAAGACAAAAAAATCCAAAAAAAAAATGAGAATTAGATAAAGGAATGACAGTTAAGCCAATATTAGGCCTTTAAACATCGATTAAAGGAAAGTAGGAAATCAGTTATATCTTCAAATACTGAGAGGAAATAACTGCCAGTTCATAATAGAGCTTCCTCAACATGTTTTAGCAGAATAGATTGTAGATTTAGTAAGATACTGTTTCCAGATATTTTGCTGGGAATTATAAAAACATAAAGTCACCTTCATGAAAAGGATGAAGGGTAAAACAACAATACAAGAGCTTAGGAAACAGGAGAGACCTCTGAAGGCACCCAAGGAGACAAATAGAGGGAAAAAAATCAATTATATAAAAGTAAAATTAGAAGCAGCACATGTGAAAACAGTGAGAAAGAAGGAACAAAATGGAAATGACCAAAGTTCAAAAGGATTGGAGAAGTGTGATATATATGGGGAAAAAAAGAAAATACAACATATGCATAATTGATATCTTTAAAGAAGAAGGCAGAAATTTTTATTTAGATCAGTCTTAAAGCCATAATGTAAGAGCATTTTTCACAAATAACAGAAAATTCATGGAAACAATTATTGTATTATTAGACTTTATCGGTAAAGCTAAGAATCTCTTTGTGAGCCAGGTCAAAGGATCAAATTACTTCGTAAGGATAAAATTCAAGATGTTCTCAAACATCAAAATCCAGAACCAAAGAACAGTGGAGCAAAATCCATAATGTCCTCAAATTGGACAGTTCATCTATACCAAAATAATAGTGACAAACATTTTTGAACACTTGAAATCAGGGAATGTTTTTCTCATTCTTTAAGAAACTCTAGAAAACAACCTTTAATCTTTTTATTAGCCACAGAGGAATGGAAAGGCTAAACAAAGGGACTGCTGTTGGTTTGTTAATTAATAAACAATGTGGAAATGAGAGAGAAATGAAGTCATTTAAGTATATACTGATTTCTTAATATATTATAGTAGGAGTCAGTGTCATTTGAAGTTGATAAAACTGATACAGTAAAAAACTGATACAGTAAAAAGAATATGTCTAATTGGATAGTGAGGCAGCAACAGGAAGAATATGGTAATTTAATCACTGCTAATAGAGTCAGCAAATATTGAAGGCTAAGTATATTATAAGTTAGTCTTTTGAACTTCTCTAGAACAGAAATATACATGTTCCAGATTTTTTAATGCAACAAAAAAGCACATTCCACCTAGTTAAAAAAAATATTCAGGCTATGAAAGGTCAGAGTAACAAAATATGGTATAACTGATTCACTTTGCTATACAGCAGAAACTAACACAACATTGTAAATCAACTATACTGCAATAAAATTTTTTTAAAAAGTAACAAAATATGATAGTGTACTATTAGTCTACTAGGGTTGTCATAACAAAATATCACAGACCAGGTAGTTAAAAACAGGAAACAGAACTCACAGTTCTGGAGTCTGGAAGTCCAAGATTGATTTGCCATCAGCATTGGTTTCTGATGAGGGCTCTCTTCCTGGCTTAGAGACAGCCACTTTCTCACTGTTTCCTCCCATGGCCAAGTGTAACAAAAGAGATAGCTGAGCTCTCTCGCTCTTCTTTTAAGGACACCATTTTTATTGGAGTAGGACCCCACCTTTATGACCTCATTTAACCTTAAGTAAAGGCCTCCTTAAAGGCCCTCTCTCCAAATACAGTCACATGGGCATTAGGGCCTCTACATTTGAATTTGCGGTTATGCAGTTCAGTCCATAACAGATGGACACTCACAAAAACTGAACATACATACAGTAAGCTACCACAAGAAGTAAAAATAATATTTTCTCATCACAATGCAGAAAAACTAGAAATTAATAAAAAACAGTAAAAACTTTATGGTCTGGAAATTACCAGATCTCAGAATTTGTAGAAAATAAACAAAATAACTTTTGATTTTCATGGAAAGCTGTATTCAAAGGGAAGATACCTTTAAATATTAATTAAAAGGAAAATAATAAAAATAAATGGAATAAATCATTCAACTCAGTAGTTACCAAGAGAACAAAATAATCCTAAGAAAAGAAAACTGAGAAACCTGAAGGCAGAAGTGAACTAGAAAGCAAAGGCAGTAACTGTCCAAATAGTGGTTCCTTTGGGGGGAAATGAAACATATTTAGCAAGTCTAACCTGGAAATAAAGAAAAAGGAGGGAAAACAATATATAAAATAAGTAGTGCTAAAGGGCAAATAATTCCAGATACAGAAGTTAAAAGGAAACTATAAGAAATTTGTCTGCTTTTAATTATATCCAAATAAATGTAAAAAGTGAAAATGATTTTTAAAAAAAGATAATTTACTAAATCTGAGTTCAGAAATCAGAAAATTTTAACTGACCAATCACCATAAATATAATAGAGAAGTCCCTCAAAAAGCTCCTACTGTTGTCAAAAAATGCTGCTCTTAGATGGCTTTAGTTTAATTCTGTAAAACTTCAGAGAAAGATAATTTCAAAATTATTTAAATGTTTCAGAGCATAAGAAAGGAAGGAAAGTGAGTATAAAATTAATCCTAAAAACTTACAAAGATAGCACAAAAAGGGAAACTACAAAATAATTTTGCTTAAGCAAAAATTCAGGTTCTTCTGAATACGGGTAAGCTTCACTTTAGCTTACTTTTAAATACATACACAAGGAGGGCTACACACAGTCCCTTTTATATGTGTTGAATTAATTGAAGGTATATTACTCTGTTATTTAATTATACCACTGCTTAAGAATATACATCGATAATTTTTAGTGATAAAAACTTATCTTTTATAGTAAACAGTCTGTATAGTTCTATAATGACTTCATTTTAGTCTCAAGGTTACAAATAATTGCTTGGAACTTTAAATCTTTAAATGTCAGAGCAAAGTCTTTTGCCTGTCTTACCAAAAAGGCTTAATTAAACATATCTCAACTTAATTTGGGAAGATACAGAATAGATTTGCTTTACATTTTATAGAAACAAGTTCATAAATATTCACTTATCTTTACTGAATGTTGTGATATCTCTGTGCTTGTCTTCTTAAGGCATTCTGTGTCATTAACAACTGATAGCTAAGGCTGACAATCTCTGACTTCAGTTATACTTTCCTGAGTTAAAGAATATGGGCTTAAAATTTTCTTTTCCTCATATGTAGGCATAATGATGCAAAATGCTAAGTAAACTATCAGCATACAATTTCAGCAGCACATTAAAAGAGCTATGCATTATAAAGGGACAACACAAACAGTCCTTTTGGAATTGGGTAAAGGGTATACTGGACCTCTGTTTCATATAATTACATGTGAATCTACAATAGAGCTATATACCATTATGAATTGTGTTTTTTCCCCAGGAATCCAAAGGAGTACAATACTAGGAAATGTGTTACTATAATTAATTATACTAATAGGTAAAAAATAAAATAGGTATTTCCTTAATGTGTTAAATAGAAATATGTAAAAATATATAATGTATGTAAAAATATAAATGTATATATGTACACACATATGTATAATGCTTAATGAGGGGACACCAGGGCATTCTCATTAGACTGTGGATGAAGAGAATGCCCTTTTTCATCACTGGTATTTAATAATGTTAATGAGATACTAGTTAATAAAATTAGAAAATAGGAATTAGAAGGATAAAAATAGAAAAGGTAAAATTACTGTTACTTGCAGGTGATGTTATATACCTTGAAATCGCAAGAGAATCAGTCAAAAAAAATGATAAAAGAATTCAGTGAGGTAATTGACTAATAGAGAAATAAATGAGAAATCAGTAGCCTTCATACAAATGAACAGAAGTTAAAAGAGAAGAAGAGATTCCATTAGGAAAGAGATGAAATATCTAGGAATAAACTTATCAGGGTTTAATATTTAAAGGAAGAAAGCTTCAAAACACTAGTGAATTTTGAACAAATAGGAAAGCTTAAAATGTTGTTGAATAAAAAAAATCATAAAGATGTCTGTTGTCCCAAAATTTAATTGCACTTTTTTTATTGTGGTAAAATATACATAACGTCAAATTTACCTTTTTTACATGTACAGTTCTGTGAGCACTAAGTACATTCACATTGTTGTGAAAACCATCATTACCATCCATTTCCAGAACTTTTTCAGTCTTCCCCAACTGAAATTCTGTTAATTCCTGTTAAATAGTGACTCCCTATTCCCCCCATCCCCTAGCCCCTGGTAACAGCCGTTTTACTTCCTGACTCTTTGAATTTGACTTAATACTCTAGGTATCTCATACAAGTGGAATCATATAGTATTTGAATTTTTGTGACTGTCTTATTTCATTGAGCATAGTGTCCTTGAGGTTCATCCCTGTTGTAGCATGTGTCAAAATTTCCTTACTTTTTAAAGTTGAATAATGTTCCATTGTACATATATATACCACATGTTATCATTCATCTGTCAATGGAGTTGCTTCCACCTTTTGGCTGTTTGTGAGTAATGCTCCTGTGAACATCAGTGTACAGATATCTGTTCAAGTCCCTCCTTTCACTGCTTCAGGGTGTTTGCAAATTTAACAATCAAAATTAAAGTAATACATACTTTTTGGCACCAGGTAAGTTGCTTATAAAATTTATATGAAAAAATAAGCAAGAGTAGTCAAGACACTTCTGAAAAGAACAGTAACATGTAGGAATAAGACATCAGATAATTAAAGTTAAAATGGTTAGAACATTGTGGTATTGGCGCATGGATAGAGAGAAAATTAATGACCCAGAATGGAGTATCTAGCAATAGAACCAAGTATGTACGAGAATTTAGTACATGAGAAGTGTATTTTGTATCAGAGGATGAATGATGAAATGATTTCATGTATATACATACACACATGTGTATTAAACTTAAAGGCTGTATGGCTTTTCATTTCTTTTTCACTGCTATATTTCATTTGAGGATAAAAAGATGCCATTATATTCCACATTAAAAAAAAAGAAACTACTTTGATTCCACTTTATCTTCTAGCTCTGCCTCTTTATTTCTCTGTTTCCTTGCTGTTCTTCAGATTTCTCTCTGCCCATTCTCTTTTAAACCCATTCCAATCATGTTATTGTGGGATCTTAGTTCCCCGACCAGGGACTGAACCCAGGTCCCCAGCAGTGGAAGTGTGGAGTCCTAACCACTGGACCGCCAGGGAATTCCCATGTTTTTGCTCTTGTACTTTATAGAAACTGCCTTTACATGGTTACCAGTGACCATCCCCACGCCACAATGCTAAATCCAACAAAGAAATACGTGTTTTCATCTCTGACCTGTCAGCAGCAGTTGGCAGTCATCACTCTTGGAAATAAGTTTTTTTACTTCATTTCCAAGGTACCACACGTTCACTCACTGTGCCTCCCCCCCCCCCACCTCTCGTTGCTACCTTCTGGCCTCCTCATTCTTTTGCTAGTTCTTCATTTTCTTGATCTTTTAATGTTGTAATGCCTCAGTGTTAGTCTTTAGTCCTCTACTCTTCTGTTTATATTCACCCTGTTGACTTAAAATATATATATACACAATGTGAGAGTTAATATATACACAACGTGAGAGTTAAGTTTTATTTGGGGCAAAACAAGGACTGCAGCATTTCAGATAACTGAGAAACTGCTGCTCCGAGGAGGTGAGGGGAGGAGCCAGGATATATAGGAGTTTTGCAACAAAGAGCAGGTAATTGGGAACGTCAAACGATTATTGTTAAAGAAAACCAGATATCTCAAGTTAAGGAATTTAGCGCTTTTCTATATATGGGAAGATGGAAGAGTCTGGGCTCACTAAAATCATTCCTTTGATATGCACCTGAGCTATCTGGGGCCTGTATTTTCACATCCTGAGTTTCCTCAGGGCTCACCACCGGGAGTGGCTGCAGTCTGATGGCTGCTAGATGGCAGGTATTCTTTTCAGCATTGAGTTTCCTCAGGGCTCACCAGCTCACGTTGGAGGGCTGCAGTCATTGGTGACTGTGACATCCTTTGTTTATTGACATGGCAGGAAATATTCCATTTATAAATATTCCATTGATCAACCCTCACCTGGTTATGTGAACCAGGCTCAAGGTTTTAAATATCTATAAGCTGTTGTTTTTCAAATTTGAATCTTCCTGTTCAGACCTCTTTATTTGGATGTTTAGAACACATTTCAATTTTAACATGTCCAAAACTGAACTCCTCATAGTCGTTTTCAACTCTCCTCCAACTACAGTCTTTGTTACCTTTTCATCACTTCCAGTGTTTCTACCCTAGTCCAAGTCACTATCATCTCTTGTCTAGAAAGACTCCATGCTATTACCCTTAAATCCTTATAACTTTATGAAGAGAGCAGCTAGAGGGAGGGAATATTTGAAGATGTAAGTGAAATATCACTCTTCTGTTCAAAATCTTTTAGTGCTTTCCCATTTTTTTTCCAGAGTAAAAGCTCAAGCCTTTATAATGGCCTAAAGGCCCTCCATGATAATAATAGCCCTTTCTGATCACATATTCTATTCTCCCTGAGTCAGTTGCTTAAGTCCTGCACATTAGCATTCTTGATGTTCCTGTAGATAACTTTCTCACTTCATGTCTTTGGTCAGATGTTACCTGATCATTGAGGCCTAGTCCAGTCACCTAACTCAATTTTGCAGACTCTCACAGCACTCTCAATTGGCTTTTCTTTTTCCCATAGCAATTAACACCTTCCAACAAGTAATATTTTAAAAGTTTATTGTTTTTCTTTATTGTCTTTCCCACTAAAATATAAGCTTTGTGAGAGTAGAGATTTTTGTCTTTACTGTTCTTTGTTTTATTTCCAACAGTGAGTGGGCACCCAATAAATATTTGTTGAATGAAGAATTAGGTCACATACCTCCTCTACATAAAACCTTCCAATGGCTTCCCCTCTTTTGGATTAAAACAAAAGTCTGTCCCCCTACCTTCTGCCTGACCACTCTTCCCTTGATTACTCTGGCAAACCTGGATTCCTTGAATTTATCAATATGAGGTAAGTTCCTGCCTCAGGGCCTTTGCTCCTGCTGTTTCCTCTTTTTAGTATTGTTCTTTTCTCAGGCAGCTACATAGACTCCTCCTTCACCTCCTTTGGGCTTCTGCACAAATGTAACCTCAATCAGGACTTTCCTGACAACCTGTTATTTTTTTAATTTTTATCTTGGCTGCGTTGGGTCTTCGTTGCTGTGCGCGGGCTTTCTCTAGTTGCGGTGAGCGGGGGCTACTCTTCATTGCGGTGCGCGGGCTTCTCATTGCGGTGGCTTCTCTTGTTGCAGAGCACGGGCTCTAGGCACGCGGGCTTCAGTAGTTGTGGCTCGCAGGCTCTAGAGTGCAGGCTCAGTAGTTGTGGCGCACGGGCTCCGTGGCATGTGAGATCTTCCCGGACCAGGGCTCTAACCCGAGTCCCCCTGCATTGGCCGGCAGATTTTTAACCACTACGCCACCAGCAAAGGCCCCTGACAACCTGTTTTAATATTGCAAATCCTTTCCAATCCTAGTCTTTCCTCTTCTTCTATGCTCTCTGATTTTCTCCATAGCCTATTTCACCATCTGATATACTGAATATTTCACCTATCTTTTTATTGCCTCTACCCCTATCATGCATTAGAATAAAATCTCTGCAGTGAAGGAGATTTTTTTTTTCCATTACTGTTATTCCTAGCGCTTAAACAATCGGTACTTAAAACTATTTGTTGAAAAAATGAGTTCCTGACGAAGCAAGAATTCAAGATTATAAAGTAAATTAAATCAATAGTGTTCTTGAATACCATCAGTTTAGAGTTAGAAAATGTAACAAAAAAATTATTCACAAAAGTAATAGTATTTATGAAATATTTAGAAATAAACTTGACAGCAAGTGTTTAGGATCTATATGGCTAAAATTATAAATATCTAGTAACACCAAAAAGCTTGACTAAATAGATAACATTTGCTTTGTTACTGTGGAGCTAAAGTTAATGTTGAGCTATCTTTTTTTCCTATTTTAATATATAAAGGTAATGCCGTGTGGAGTTTT
The DNA here is from genome assembly GCF_028023285.1 of Balaenoptera ricei. Taxonomy (NCBI): domain Eukaryota; kingdom Metazoa; phylum Chordata; class Mammalia; order Artiodactyla; family Balaenopteridae; genus Balaenoptera; species Balaenoptera ricei. The sequence goes on along the minus strand of NC_082639.1, from coordinate 113,365,724 downwards.
TCAAAACTTTATATGAACCTCAAGGTCATCTAGAAGTATACATATGCAAAAACAACCAGGGAGCCTTACGAAAATGTTCTAAAGTTAATGGTTATGGTTGCACAACTCTGTGAATATACTAAAAACCATTGAACTTGTGCTCAGAAAGGGTAAATTTTATGGTATGTGAATTATATCTCAATAATGTTGTTATAAATAAAATAAGGAATTTCTATAGGATTACAAAAAGGAAAAAATAGTCTTTTTAAGTATTAAAACATACTGTAAAGTGTCCACATATTATTAGTGGCTCAGGAATAAACATAAATGTAAGTGAAGCAAAATGGAGAGCTTAGACCCAAATATGAATAAAAATATGTGAGAAATGTATTTCAAATCAGTGAATGTGAAATGAGAAATGGAAAAACTCTTAGAACAACGGACAAAACCTTTGCAGGTAAAAGCTGCTTCTCTACCCACAGATTATGTTTTAAAAATTCAAAATAGGGCTTCCCTGGTGGCGCAGTGGTTGAGAATCTGCCTGCCAATGCAGGGGACACAGGTTCGAGCCCTGGTCTGGGAAGATCCCACGTGCCACCACGGAGCAGCTGGGCCCGTGAGCCACAATTACTGAGCCTGCGCATCTGGAGCCTGTGCTCCGCAACAAGACAGGCCGTGATAGTGAGAGGCCTGCGCACCGCGATGAAGAGTGGCCCCCACTTGCCACAACTAGAGAAAGCCCTCACACAGAAACGAAGACCCAACACAGCCATAAATAAATAAATAAATACTTTTTAAAAATGTGTTAAATGTTTAAAAAAAAAATTCAAAATAGATAAATAATTTGAAGTAAAAGTAAGAATGAGACCATAAAAACATTCATTGAAAATGTGGTGAAGATTGTCATCTTTAGGAGGATGTGATCATTCCAATTATGCTACGAAAACAACTATAAAACTAAAGAGATTATTTTATCTAGTATAATGGTTAAGAGCTTTAGCTATGAAATCAGGCTATGTTTAAAGCATACTTCAGTCACTTAATGGTTAAGTGACCTTGACCAGGTAATCTAGTATCTAAACTATTCCTATTTTTAAAAAAATAAATTTAATGAGGATAATTACATTAACCACATCATATGGTTGCTGTGAGGATCAAATGACAGAATATGTGTGGTACTTAGTACAGTTTTTCATATGTTTCTGAATACATTTAACTTCTTTTTAAGAAAAATAATAGGAAGTAGAAGGACAACCAGTAAATTGGGAGACAAATGTGCAACATGAGAGAAATAAATATTATTTCAAAAATATGAAGGGCTCTTCTAAATAAGAAATGATAAACTTCACAATTCAGAAAAATGACATGGACCTCGAACAGCTATTACACTGCTGAAAAAATATACAAGGCCTGCAAAATCACGTGACAGGATGTTTTGTTCATAATACCAGGCAGTAAGTGAAATGTAAATAGAAATGCCCCAAAAGTGTATCTATAGGTTGTGAAATCTTAAACACTGACAATGGCAATGAAAAATATTTTCTTCATATTTAGAACATTGACATTCACAAAAAGAAAACTCACATAGCGTAATGAGAAAACATTACAAGCCGTATAAGAACACAAACCAACAGTAGGGAAAGAGTCAACAGATGAGCATACACTTCACTACCAAAGAGCTGGAAATATTGAAACCATCTGAAAGATTTTGAAATGGTTAAAATGGGCAAAAAGATAACCATTTGATAAAAATAGGACGATAACAAATGGATTTGAAAATGAACCAAATAGTAATTAATCCTAGAAATAATGGCATTTGAAATGAAAACTCAGTGAGTTTATTGGAACAGTAAATGAGAGAGCGTATTTTCTGAAGATAACTATAACCAAATCACCCAGTTGTCAAGGTTTGTGAACATTAAGATTGACATGAATACTGTTAGTCTGATGTTTAATTTCAAAATTGTCAGAAGCAAGGTTGTCAGTTGTTACTGTTTCTGCCATAAGAATATCATTGCCTAAAAATGTAGAATATCACAAGTCACAAGGTATTATCTTGGGTTAGTGTTTATAAACTCTGAATTTTTATAATAAACTTTTTTCCATTAAAAAAGTCTTTCTTGATGCAGAGCTGTCCTACACGTGTAACAATTTATTATATGTACCCTTTTTTAAAAAAAATTTATTTATTTATTTGACTGCATCGGTCTTAGTTGTGGCGTGCAGGCTCTTTGTTGTGGCACGTGGGCTCCAGAGCACGCAGGCTCAGTAGTTGTGGCGCATGGACTTAGTTGTGCCGCGGCATGTGGGATCTTAGTTTCCCAACCAGGGATCGAACCCACGTCCCCCGCATTGGAAGGCGGATTCTTACCACTGGACCACCTGGGAAGTCCCTATTGTATATACCCTTTGATTAAGCAATTCCACTTTTAGAAGTTGAATTGAAGGAAATAATTGGACAAATAGGCAAAGATATATATAATTGGATGTTCATCATTATATTCCTTACAAGAAGAAATAGCTGAAAACTGGGACTTCCCTGGCTGTCCAGTCGTTAAGACTCCAGGCTTCCTCCACTGCAGGGGGCACAGGTTCAATCCCTGGTCAGAGAACTAGGATCCTGCATGCCTCACAGTGCTGTTTAAAAAGCAACCATTATGTGGTTGATTTTATGAATTTTGAACTATTACAAAACCATTGAATTGATAGTCTGACTCGATTTATTTGTGTAAAAGGGTGTCTTCCTCGTATTGTTTAAGTGGGCTATGAAACAGCAAGCATTTTTGGCCCCATTTTTATGAATGAATGTACATGTATTTGAAGTATATGGTGAAGTATCTGAAATGTAAAATTGTTTATTTATGCATAGCAGTGTTTATACCTTCCCTCTTTTCTAATGAGCATACTTTTATCTTTGTTTTCAAGTTGAAGAAAATTATATGCCTAAAATGATGTTTTGATACAATATCTTTTTCATTGGCTAACATACTATACTCTTTAAAACGATACCTCTTACTACTGGTTGTCATTTTAAGAGGTTCTTAGAAAGGTAAGAGAATAATATTACCAGTACCAAATGTAGTTTTCAGCATCTTATTAATATTATCTCATTCACTCTGTTTATTCAGTGTCAGGATTTGGAAGAAAAAAATCTTTGAAACCAAAATCAAATTATCTGCGTTTTTTTGTTTTATTTTTATTTTTTCCTTCTTTAATCATAGACTATTTACTGTGGATACTAACTGTTTTAGGATGATTTTAATTAACCTGAGATATTCATTTCCATCAAAGGTGAAAAACCAGATTTCAGTACAGTCTTTTAGCAGGTTAAGGGAACTGGATGTTTCTACTTTTCTTTTAGACAGAATTTTTAGAATAACTTTTATTGAAGTGTAACATAAATATAAATGTAACAACTCAGTGAATTTTCACAAACTCAACCACCCATGTAACCAGCATTCAGTTTAAGAAATGAAACATTACCAGCACCCACCAAGATCTTGTGCTCCTTTCTCATCACTGCCCCACACCACGGGTAACCATTTTCCTGACTTTAAGTATCATAATTAGTTGTGCCTCTTTGTGAACTTAATATAAATGGAGTTATATAGTACACACTTTTATTCTGTATCCTTTCACTTAGTCTTGTTTGTGAGCATTATCTATGCTATGGTACATAGTCATAGTTTGTTCAGACAGATTTTTAAAGGTAAGTTTTAAAATGGAAGTGTCACAATTTTCAGGTATAAATATATTTTAAAATACTTAATAAAGCCTTTTAAGTTTTGAAAAGTAACTGTAAAAATACAAAATGGGAATATTGTTTCTTTAACAAGATGGGAAGAAAATGTGTTTCTTTAATCGCAAGCTTAATATATGTCAGTTGAATATGAAACTGTCAGAAAAGCCAGTTTCCTCTTGGGCAAAATTGTAAGGGTCCAGTCCAAAAGAAGAGATAGTCCCCTTAATTTTGAGTGAATCAAATATTGGTTGTATTGTGTTTCCTCCCTCCTGGGTTACTATTTTCATTAATCTTCTGTTTATTCTTCCATTTTTAATATAACCAGATATGTATATGTATTCATATTCCTATCTTCTTACACAGAAGATAGCATATTATAACCACCGTCCAAATTCTTGCTTTTTTCATTTAATAATACTTATTAAAGAGCATTCGATAGCAATATATTGATATCTTCTCTTTTTTTTTCCGGTTTTATGGTAGTCCATTGTACAGATATACTTTGATTTATTCAGCCAGTCCCCTGTAGATAATCATTTAGACTATTTTAGGGTTTTGCTATTAAAATGGTGGTATATTTTTAGCTTTTTGCAAACATTAGATTTTTTGCCAGTGTGTCTTGGGGTAGATCCCCTAAAAGTGGTCAAAGGAATAAATGCATGTGGTATTTTTCTAGTTATTGCCAATTTCTATTTTGTAGGGATTATACCATTTTACATACAAAATTTTTCCATATATGCATGAATTTGGTTTTGGGTTTTCTATCCTGGCCCATTGGATCTTTTGTCTTTTCATGTGCTGTACTGTTTTAGTGATAGAGGCTTTAAAAATTAATTTAATATTTGATACAGTTATCCCCTTCTTTTTAGATTTTGCTAGGTATTCTTGCTTATATATTTTTCCCAATGAATATTATAACTTTTCTTATTCCTGAGAGAATCTTGTTGTTATTTTTATTAGGATCACATTAAATTTATAAATTTGCTTAGGGGAAATTGTCAGCTTCATGTCTTCCTATCCACAAACACAGTATGTCTTTACATTTGTTCAGGTCTTTCATTTGTATTTTATAGTTAAGAAAGACTCTTTATGTCAGTTATACCTCATAAAGACTCTATGTCAGTTATACCTCAATTAAAAAAAAAAAAAAATTTTTGCTGAAACGTGAAGAAGAAAAAAATCTTTGTTATCCAAAAGTAAAACAGACTGTTGTGTGAAATGATAAATTCATTTGTAAAGTATATAATGAGGATTCATACATTAGATAGCAATTTATATTATGACTTAAAAGTTACTTCCAACTCTAAGATTTTATATAAAAACACATTCTAAAGAAAATATGAACGTATTTTATTGTCTTTTCTGTTTTTCTCACATGAAGAGAGAACTTGACTGCTCATTCAAGATTATAATTAAGAATGTGTTACAGGAGTGAAAGTTGGTCAGGAATTGTCCTGCATTGGTTTGAAATCATTGAAATCAAATAAGGAGGTAGGCAAAGAACCATTATTTTAAACGAGGACCGTGGGATATTGTAACTAACAATATCTTTTCAAAAACAGTACATTCATATGCTAATGTATATTTAGTCCATGTAAGGAGAAAGTAGACTTTAATTTGCCTTTTTAAAACAATGTCAAAAAATACCATAGGGATATTTCTAAATACTCAATAATATGTATGTTCATATGGTTGAAAGTCAACAAAGATTACATCTTGATAGCCTCTGATATAGCAGTAGAGGAACTAACATACTGTGACATTAGTATAACATTAGTTAGGTTTTTTAAAAAAGCACTGTTGCCTGTCTTATATCTGATTTGTCATCATTTAATTTGTTTGATTGTAATGCTAAACTGAAATGGTATATAAGCTTTACTATCTCTGAAACCCTTTTCTTGTTCAAATTTTAGGATCCGTCAAAGTTGTACAAGAAATCAGGTGATGTTGCAGCCATTGAATGCCAGTCTGAGGAGAGCATCCATCTTCATTCACAGGGAGAAAACAATCCTTTGTCTAAGAAGCTTTCTCCAGTACACTCAGAAATGACAGATTACATTAATGCAGCATCATCTACTCTTGTTGGTAGCCGGGATCCTGATTTAAAGGACAGGGCATTACTTAATGGAGGAACGAGTGTAACGGAAAAGTTGGCACAGCTCATTGCAACTTGTCCTCCCTCCAAGTCTTCCAAGACAAAACCTAAGAAGTTAGGAACTGGCACTACTGCAGGATTGGTTAACAAGGATTTGATCAGGAAAGCAGGCGTTGGCTCTGTAGCTGGAATAATACATAAGGACTTAATAAAAAAACCAACTATCAGCACAGCGGTTGGATTGGTAACTAAAGATCCTGGGAAAAAGCCAGTGTTTAATGCAACAGTAGGATTGGTCAATAAGGACTCTGTGAAAAAACTAGGAGCTGGCACTACAGCGGTATTCATTAATAAAGACTTAGGCAAAAGGCCAGGGAATATCACTACAGTAGGACTGCTGAGCAAAGATTCAGGAAAGAAGCTAGGAATTGGTATTGTTCCAGGTTTAGTGAATAAGGAACCTGGAAAGAAGCTAGGACTTGGCACTGTGGTTGGACTAGTTAATAAAGACTTGGGAAAGAAATTGGGTTCTACTGTTGGCCTAGTGGCCAAGGACTGTGCGAAGAAGATTGTAGCAAATTCAACAATGGGATTAGTTAATAAGGACATTGGAAAGAAACTAGTGAGTTGTCCTATGGCAGGACTGGTCAGTAAAGATGCCATAAACCTTAAAGCGGAAGCACTGCTCCCCACTCAGGAACCACTTAAGGCTTCTTGTAGTACAAACATCAATAGTCATGAAAGTCAGGAACTTTCTGAATCCCTGAAAGACAGTGCCACCAGCAAAACTTTTGAGAAGAATGTTATACGGCAGAGTAAAGAAAGCATATTGGAAAAGTTCTCAGTTCGAAAGGAAATCATTAATTTGGAGAAAGAAATGTTTAATGAAGGAACATGCATTCAGCAAGACAGTTTCTCATCCAGTGAAAGGGGGTCTTATGAAACCTCAAAGCATGAAAAGCAACCTCCTGTATATTGCACTTCTCCGGACTTTCAAATGGGAGTTGCTTCTGATGCATCTACAGCAAAATCCCCTTTTAGTGCAGTAGGAGAAAGCAATCTCCCTTCCCCATCACCTACTGTATCTGTTAATCCTTTAACCAGAAGTCCCCCTGAAATGTCTTCACAGATGGCTCCTAATCCGTTACTTTTAAGTCCTACCACAGAACTAATGGAAGAAATTTCTGAATCTGTCGGAAAGAACCAATTTACTTCTGAAAGTACCCACTTGAACATTGGTCATAGGTCTGTGGGTCATAGCATGAACATTGAATGCAAAGGGATTGATAAAGAGGTAAATGATTCCAAAACTACACATATAGATATTCCAAGAATAAGCTCTTCTCTGGGAAAAAAGCCAAGTTTGACTTCTGAATCCAGTATTCATACAATTACGCCTTCAGTTGTTAACTTCACTAGTTTATTTAGTAACAAGCCCTTTCTAAAACTTGGTGCAGTAACTGCATCCGATAAACACTGCCAAGTAACTGAAAGCCTAAGCACTACTTTGCAGTCCAAACCATTAAAAAAAAGGAAAGGAAGAAAACCTCGGTGGACTAAAGTGGTGGCAAGAAGCACATGCCGGTCTCCAAAAGGGCTAGAATTAGAAAGATCAGAGCTTTTTAAAAATGTTTCTTGTAGTTCACTATCAAATAGTAATTCCGAGCCAGCCAAGTTTATGAAAAACATTGGACCATCTTCATTTGTAGATCATGACTTCCTTAAACGCCGATTACCAAAGTTGAGCAAATCTACAACTCCATCTCTTGCTCTCTTAACTGATAGTGAAAAACCATCTCATAAGTCTTTTGCTACTCACAAACTATCCTCCAGTATGTGTGTGTCTAGTGATCTTTTGTCTGATATTTATAAACCCAAAAGAGGAAGACCTAAATCTAAGGAGATGCCTCAACTGGAAGGTCCACCTAAAAGGACTTTAAAAATTCCTGCCTCTAAAGTTTTTTCTTTGCAGTCTAAGGAAGAACAAGAACCCCCAATTTTACAGCCAGAAATTGAAATTCCTTCCTTCAAACAAAGTCTGTCTGTGTCTCCTTTTCCAAAAAAGAGAGGCAGACCTAAGAGGCAAATGAGGTCACCAGTCAAGATGAAGCCACCTGTACTATCGGTGGCTCCATTTGTTGCCACTGAAAGTCCAAGCAAGCTTGAGTCTGAAAGTGACAACCATAGAAGTAGCAGTGATTTCTTTGAGAGTGAGGATCAACTTCAGGATCCAGATGATCTAGATGACAGTCACAGGCCAACTGTCTGTAGTATGAGTGACCTTGAGATGGAACCAGATAAAAAAATTACGAAGAGAAACAATGGACAATTAATGAAAACAATTATCCGCAAAATAAATAAAATGAAGACTTTAAAGAGAAAGAAACTGTTGAATCAGATTCTTTCAAGCTCTGTAGAATCAAGTAATAAAGGGAAAGTGCAATCCAAACTCCATAATACAGTGTCAAGTCTTGCCGCCACATTTGGCTCTAAATTGGGCCAACAGATAAATGTCAGCAAGAAAGGAACCATTTACATAGGAAAGAGGAGGGGTCGAAAACCAAAAACTGTCTTAAATGGCATTCTTTCTGGTAGCCCTACCAGCCTTGCTGTTCTTGAACAAACAGCTCAGCAGGCAGCTGGGTCAGCATTAGGACAGATTCTTCCACCTTTACTGCCTTCATCTGCTAGTAGTTCTGAGATTCTTCCATCACCTATTTGCTCTCAGTCTTCTGGGACTAGTGGAGGTCAGAGCCCTGTAAGTAGTGATGCAGGCTTTGTTGAACCCAGTTCAGTGCCATATTTGCATTTACACTCCAGACAGGGCAGTATGATTCAGACTCTTGCAATGAAGAAGGCCTCAAAGGGAAGGAGGCGGTTATCTCCTCCTACTTTGTTGCCAAATTCTCCTTCTCACTTGAGTGAACTCACATCTCTGAAAGAAGCTACTCCTTCTCCTATTAGTGAGTCTCATAGTGATGAGACCATTCCCAGTGATAGTGGAATTGGAACAGATAATAACAGCACATCAGACAGGGCAGAGAAATTTTGTGGGCAAAAAAAGAGGAGGCATTCTTTTGAGCATGTTTCTCTGATTCCCCCTGAAACCTCTACAGTCCTAAGCAGTCTTAAAGAAAAACATAAACATAAATGTAAGCGCAGGAATCATGATTACCTCAGCTACGACAAGATGAAAAGGCAAAAACGAAAACGGAAAAAGAAATATCCCCAACTCCGAAATAGACAGGATCCAGACTTTATTGCAGATCTGGAGGAATTAATAAGTCGCCTAAGTGAAATTCGAATCACTCATCGAAGTCATCATTTTATCCCCCGAGACCTTCTGCCAACTATTTTTCGAATCAACTTTAATAGTTTCTATACGCATCCTTCTTTCCCCTTAGACCCTTTGCACTACATTCGAAAACCTGACTTAAAAAAGAAGAGAGGGAGACCCCCTAAGATGAGGGAGGCAATGGCTGAAATGCCTTTTATGCACAGCCTTAGTTTTCCTCTTTCTAGTACTGGATTCTATCCTTCTTATAGCATGCCTTACTCTCCCTCACCCCTTACAGCTGCTCCCATAGGATTAGGTTACTATGGAAGGTATCCCCCAACTCTTTATCCACCTCCTCCATCTCCATCTTTCACCACTCCACTTCCACCTCCTTCCTATATGCATGCTGGTCATTTGCTTCTCAATCCCACCAAATACCATAAGAAAAAGCATAAGCTACTTCGACAGGAAGCCTTTCTTACAACCAGCAGGACTCCCCTTCTTTCCATGAGTACCTACCCTAGCGTCCCTCCCGAGATGGCCTATGGTTGGATGGTCGAGCACAAACACAGGCACCGTCACAAACACAGAGAACACCGTTCTTCTGAGCAACCACAGGTTTCCATGGACACTGGCTCTTCCAGATCCGTCCTAGAATCTTTGAAGCGCTATCGATTTGGAAAGGATACTGTTGGAGAGCGCTATAAACATAAGGAAAAGCACCGGTGTCATATGTCCTGCCCTCATCTCTCTCCTTCAAAAAGCTTAATAAACAGAGAAGAGCAGTGGGTCCACCGAGAGCCTTCAGAATCTAGTCCATTGGCCTTGGGATTGCAGACACCTTTACAGATTGACTGTTCAGAAAGTTCTCCAAGTTTATCCCTTGGGGGATTCACTCCCAACTCTGATCTGGCCAGCAGTGATGAACATACAAACCTTTTCACAAGTGCAATAGGGAGCTGCAGAGTTTCAAACCCTAACTCCAGTGGCCGAAGGAAATTAACTGACAGCCCTGGACTGTTTTCTGCACAGGACACTTCATTAAATCGGCCTCACAGGAAGGAGCCGCTGCCTTCCAGCGAAAGGGCAGTACAGACCTTGACAGGTAAGAGGGTTATTTTGTTGCCTGTTGTTTGTGTTAGAGAAATGGTGTATTTTGCCTACTGGTTGCCTGATACATGTACATGAACTTTTAATAGCTCTAGTGTTTTTGTTTTTATAAATGTATTTTGAAATGTTATCTTCCAAGTTTTTGTTTTCAGTAGATGTGAGAAGTAAGATAAGGCATGTCTTTGCATTAATTTTGAATTTTGAGAAGAGAGATCATTATCAAAACAAACAAGAGATAATACTCAACTTTTTAGAAATCAGGAAAAATGATTTTCTTATGCAAAAAGGCTATTACACGGTTTCTTTAGTGAGAAATGGCTCAGATATCTGGGTTTTTTAAAAAATTTTATTGAAGTATAGTTGATTTACAGTGTTGTGGATATCTGTTAATAGCTATGCAGGATTTTTAATATATACTGATCCAATTTATAAGTGTTTCTGTGTTACTGGAAGAATATGTTGTTAACTCTGTGTGTCTCATAATAAAAATCTAAACAGTCAAAACTGTCAACTTTGGGGAATTCCCTGGCGGTCCAGTGGTTAGGACTCTACGCCTTCACTGCTGCAGGCCCGGGTTCAATCCCTGGTTGGGAAACTAAGATCCCACAAGCCATGTGGTGCAGCCAAAAACAAACAAACAAAATTATCAACTTTGTAAAATTTAACTCAATATTTAGTGGGACTTCATTTTTCAGAGTACCTTTAGGTATCTTCATAAAGGCTGCTTAGGTTGAATGAAGTGACATAAAGCAAATTTAGGTAATGCATTTGTAATGTCTAGAAAGTGTCTTTTAAGAATTGAAAAGAAGATAGAAAACAAGAAAAAGGAAGCATTGCCTATTCATGTATAAGATATCGCTAAGTCACAAGTTCTTTATCAGAGATCTCAACCCTACGGGTTTGTAAATTAACTCTAGAAAGTCCGTAAAACCTCTGATGTTGTAAGTAAAATTATGTGTATGTATGTTTGTGTGTATTTTTCAGGAGAAAATCCATATATTTTTTCTGATTCTCCAAGTAAACTCTGTAAGCCTCAATATCCCTTCCTATAAAATGGGATTAGTAGGGTTATTATAAACAGTAAATGAGATTATAGTGTTTATTAAAATGATTTGCACATAGTAAGCACACAAATGTTAATTGATATTATTCCCCCCGAATATTAAAAACTTGTGCGTTAGAGGAAATGATAAACCCCTCAAAGAGAAGAGTTTTTGTTCCTGATTTTAATTATTTGTGAACTTTTGAAAAATAAAAGCTGTCTTGGTGGAGAAGCTGAGCATTCTTTAGTTTTTTTTTTTTTTTTTTAATAAATTTATTTATTTATTTATTTATTTTTGGCTGCGTTGGGTCTTCGTTGCTGTGCACGGGCTTTCCCTAGTTGCGGTGAGTGGGGGCTACTCTTCATTGTGGTGCGCGGGCTTCTCATTGTTGTGGCTTCTCGTTGCGGAGCACAGGCTCTAGGCGCACAGGCTTCAGTAGTTGTGGCACATGGGCTCAGTAGCTGTGGCTCGCGGGCTCTAGAGCTCAGGCTCAGTAGTTGTGGCGCACGGGCTTAGTTGCTCTGCAGCATGTGGGATCTTCCCAGGCCAGGGCTCGAACCTGTGTCCCTTGCATTGGCAGGCAGATTCTTAACCACTGCGCCACTAGGGAAGCCCCATTCTTTAGTTTTTAACAATGTAATAAAGAGGGAAAAAAATCCTAAACTCTAATTAGGTTCATTCAACAAATTTTTTGACAAAAATTTAATCAACAGCAGTTATTGAATATCTACTGTCAGCCAGACATTGTACTTTGTGGGCCCTTGTGATATAATAGGGAACAAGGCACATAGGTTCATTGTTCTCATGGATCTTAATATTGGAGATGGGTAATAAAAAAAATTGCACATTAAATGTCATAAAAATTGTGACAAACGGTATATAAATATATGCATTTTTTAAAAGTCCAGAGTTCTATGTGAGTATGAAATGGGGGCCTAACTCAGGAAGGCTTCCCTGAGAAAGTGACCCTAGACTGTTACTTGAATGAAGGATGAGCAGTAGTTAGCTAGGTGAACAGAATTCCACTTACTCATTTATTCATTCATTCACTCATTCATTTATTTATTGAATTCCAAAACATCTAGCATTCTTCTAGTCACTGGTATATAGTAGAGAGTAAAGACATGATATCTAGCCTCATTAACTTTCAGCTTGGTGAAGGAAGACAAACTATAGAGTGGTAAGCACATAAATAATGGCATAATTCATAAAAATGCTATCAAATTAATATAAGTGTTAGGGTACATAAGTAAGGGGAGAGGGGTGCCTATTTAGGTAGAGTTATTAGTTGTAGGCAGGCTTGCAATTTAAGGATGTGAAACCACCAAGCTTCTCAAGCTGAGGATTGGGTGAAGAGCACTTTTGAAGATCCTGAACTGGAAAGGAGCTTAGATATTAGAAAAGGGGGGAGGGCTCAGACGGTTCATTGTGGTAGGAGAGGGAATACAAGAGAGAGAATGGTGAGAGAATTGTGGTGAAAGAAAGAAGCCAGACCACATGTTAAAGATTTTGGATTTTATACTAAGCATAAAGACAGAGAAGTATTGATTTTAAATTTACATTTTTAAAAGATTGTTCTAGCTAATGTGTGAACATTGAATTGTACAGGACAAAAATAGCTACAGGGGAACCAATTAGTAGACAATTGCAGTAGTCTAGATAAAATGATGATACTTAAGGGTGTTGGCAGACTCCTTCATGAATATTTGAGAGGTTCGTGGTGCAGTGTCCTGATACAGAGAAGACTAGAGGAGGAGAGATTTGGGGAGAGTACAAGTTTGCTTTTTAATATATATAAACCTTGAGATGCCTTTAGAAAATTCAGGTGGTGATGTTGAGCAGACATTTGGGTATCTAGTTCTGGAGCTCAAGAGAGATGTTTGGGCTAGAGATAAGGGCATTTCACTATGAGGTTTTGAAAAACTTTGGTGATATTATTCACTAAAAATAAAAGGATGTCTGGAAAAGATAGAGTTGGGAACAGACTCTCAAAACCTATGAAACTTTGTAGCCAGAGCACCGAGAAAAACAGTCATTCTAGAAAATACCAGCAGCAGGTAAAAATATATGTTAAATTGTTTAATAAGTAAAGAAATACTACAATAAACATAGGACTCTTTAGGAAAAGATGAAGGTAGCCTGATAGAAACAGATATAAAGAAGGGTTGAAGCTGCTCAGTTTTAGACACAAAGCATATCATAAATATAAAGTGATGCCAGATATAGCTGGTTCTGGTTTATTGTCCTTATTTGTCTCTTTCGCATGAAGGTTGGGGGAACCACGCAATAAGCACTTGTAGGAAAATCTGTGACCACTTGTAGCCAAGAGGGTGAATGGCCATTCTGAACAGAACTACATTGTTCAATGGTTTACTGCATTTAGTCTGTGTTAGTGTATTCTTTGTTTAGCTGCTAACTTGGTGCTTCAAAACATGAATGTACTCTGAAAAATCACGTATGAACTCCATGTCATTCTGATATTCTATTTATCAATTGTATGTGAGCTGTTTTACTCTACAGAAACATTCTAACAAAATAGACTATACATCTATGAATCCTCTGTTTATCTATCTACCTATCGTCGTGAGAGAGATGATATTTCCCTACAGAGAATATAGAGTGAGAAAAGAAAAGAGCCTTGGACAGCTTTGAGGAATTTCAGTATTTAAAGTAGTGATTAAAAACCATCAGCCTTTGGTTTATATATGACCCTTTGTGATGATTTCTACAGTTTGTTTTTTAATTGCTAAAATTTAAAAATCTGGAGATTTCACATAAACATGCAGAATTCTGCTTTTCAGAACATTTGACAACAGTTAATCCGTATTTCCTGGATGACATTAAGGTTGGGTCTCAGTAATGGCCGCCCCTCCCCCCTCCCCAAGTCTTTAGTTGGGGCATACATTCTTCAGTTTTCCTCAGTCCTCACAGTGTCCTGTTGTGTGTTATATCTGGCCCAGTTCAACTATTTAAGAGATTTATCTGGCTCCAAGGAATATTGAGTCTGAGGCCCCTAATTTAAGAGTTGTGAGAAGGAGCTTATAAGAAGTGGGGGAATTGAGGTGAAGATAAAGTGAAATGACAGCTTAGGTTGTTGAATGTATCATCTACATGGACATTAACGTCACCCAAGAGGCCATTTATAGGAGTCAGGGTGGAAAGGATGAATCTGAATCTGGTTTCAGGGACCTTGGAGAATGAGATAGCAGGGAAAGCTAACATATGGAGAAATACCTGCTTTATGAATAAGAACCTTTTTTTTCCCCTTCCTTTAAAAATATAACATACAAAAACATTAAGACCTCTCTGAAGTCACTGTTCTGACACCAATCCTTTGTCACCAACTGAGTTTCCTACAATTTAGATCAATTCTGATACTAACCACCTGGAATTAGAGAAGATCCTGCAAGTTAAGAGCAAAGTTTTTTGAAGACTGCCCTCACTTAAGATGCCAGCTGCAAGTTTCAGTGTCCCCAGTCCACCTACACATCTGCCCAGCCTGCTACAAGTTTAGGGCCTACCACAACCCCTCAGTTTTGATAATTTGGTAGAATGGCTCATAGAACTTACTGAAACCACTATAATTACAATTACAGTTTTATTATAAAGGATACAGATCAGGAATTGAAGAGATGCATAGGGCAATAGCTGGGGCGGGAAAGGGGACACAGAGCTTCCATACCCTCTCTGTGAAATCTGGATGTGTCATCCTCCCAGCACATCATTGTGTTCACCAACCAAGAAGCTTCACCAGGCCTCTGTGTCCAGAATTTTGATTGGGGCTTCACTATATAGGTGTGATTGAATTCAGTCACATGGCCAATGATTTAATCAATCTCAGGTCCATCTCCCCCCTCTGTAGATTGGGCTCACCCAAAGTTTCAACTCTCTAATCATATGGTTGGTCTCTAGTGACCAGCCTCCATCCTGAGGGAATCTTAGGGTTCACCTTAAGTCACCTCTTTGGCATAACAAAGACACTACTATCAGGAAATTTCAAGGTTTTTGAAGTTCTGTGCCAGGAATCAAAGATCAGGTATATTCTTCATTATATCCCAAGTCTAATTTAACTTGTTTTGTTAATTGATCTGTACCTTGGAATCTCTCTTGTCTTCTTCACAGTTACTCTTTTGATAAGTAGGTAGAAATGTGTCTTGATTTTCTAATAGGAATTTTTTTTCAGATAGACATGAAAATTGGCTTACCTATCCACATAAAACCAGTTGAGAAAAAGATTTTTAGTTAAGGAAAATAATAAGAAAATAGTGCTAAATCATGGGATATCTTCTAATTTGGTCACTTTCAAGATCAGAATTTGTTTTGTTCAGGCAAAGCTTTATGAACTTGATTTTTTAATGTTGACTATTATGATGGTAGCTGTCCCTTTAGTTATTTTGTATCTGTTGTTTGCCGGGTACAAGGAATACAAACAAAAGGAGTAAGATATAATTTCTGCCTTCAAGGAATTTATAGTTCAGTGGAGTACATAAACATGTATCCAAATAGTTATTGATAGATAGCTCCTATAATTGAGATACAACGTGTTTGGGGGAGCAGAGAAGAGAGGGACTCACTTAAAAGGAGGCCAGGAAGATGTTTTGAGTTTAGCGTGCAAAGAATAAAGGGTGAAGACTATTTCTTATAGAGAAATAAGCTTTTTAGGGTTTTGGAGACATGATACTATACTTACGTAACTGTAAATAGCCTGATATGGGACCAGGAGATGAGGTTGGAAAGATAGTCGGGGGACAGATCATAACGCCTCTTGTTTATATAGGATACCAAGGAGTTTGGAGTTTACCCTATAGGCAGTGGGAAGTTAAGGGTTTTAAAGCAGAATGATTTGCTAAGATTATATGGATAGCACTGTGATAGATGGATTAGAGAAAGATCAGGTGGACCAGTTTGGATATTGTCTTAGCAAAATATTATGGGGGCCTGAACTAAGGTAGTGATAGAGAAAACAATATTCCAAAGAAATAGATTTTTAAAAGGTAAAGAAAGAGGGAAGATTTTAGCATGTCTCCAAGATACCTCTCTTGGGCAATTGGTTGAATGGTGATGTGATTAAGTGAAAGGTGGCGACTGGAGATGGAAAATGGAGTTTCATGCTGTTTAGTGGGATATGTGGATATATGGATCTGTAGCTCAAAAGAGAAATCAAACCTGAAGGTAAAAGTTTTAGATAAGTGGTTTAAGCGAAGGAATTAAGAGAAGGAATGATAATATGTAGGGTAAACACACTGGGTTTCCTAAGGGAGTTTGTAGTCAAGAGTGTCAGGTGCTACAGAGATCATTTAGATAAGGACTGAAAGTAGACAGTTTGCTTTAGCAGATTATCTTTTGTGATCTAAGAGCGATTTCCACAGTGGCAATTGTTAGATTTCTGGAGGTTAAGGAATGAATGGGAAATAATAAGGAAATGCAGGTGATTAAAATTCTTAGAGCTTTAAATTTTGTAGCAATTCTGACTGGTTTATTATGTACTCTTTCCTTATAATTTTGTATTCTGTCAAGGAAATAACTGCATCTTTTCGATCTGTAATTGTTTCAGTGTCACATAGTTTTCCTTCTTAAAGTATAAAAAGCATAACTAAACTTCATGTTATCTTAAATTGACCTTCTCAGTCTTCAGTTGTTAATTTTTCCACATATAACTTGGAGATAGATTCATTATACATAAATTGCTTTCCTGTTAAAATGTCCAAAAAACTATTTAGTATACCATGTACTCCAAAATTGTCAGTTACCTTCGGGACATTATTATCCTGAAACAGCTGGCCAGTGGCCAAAGCTGGAACAGTTTAAGCAACAAAATAAATAATGACAGTATTGGATTATAACCTAAAGAATAAGGTAAATATCCATGAGTCCATGCTGATATAAATGATTGATTAAATAAACAAATAGAGGAAAGGGACAAATCATCCTTACAGAAGAATTCCAAATAATGTATGTAGACTATCCCCTTCAAGGAAGTGGAACTTAATTCCCCTTTTCCTGAATATGGGCTGGACTTAGTGACCTAATTCCAAGGAACAGAGTATGGAACGGGAAAAGTACTAACTTTACAGTGAAGAGGCCTAGCAGACAGCACCTTAAACCAAGTGAAAGTATAATTTCACCAGTGATAAATCACGATGGTAATATGTACCCTCTGATATAATGTGATTAGAAGGGAACTTCATTCCTGTGGTGTTCTTTCCAAAAACCCATAACCCCAGTGTAATCATAAGAAAACATCAAAAAAAGGGGAGTGGACAGAACATTGTATAAAATACCTAGCCAATGTGGACAGAACATTGTATAAAATACCCGGCCAATACTCCTCAAGAGTATCAAAGACATGGAAAAACAAGGAAAGCTTGAGAAACTATCACAGATCAGAGAAAATTAAGGAGACTTGACAACTAAACACAATGTGATATCCAGATTGTAACTTGGAACAGGAAAAGGACATGAGTGGAAAAATTATATTGATGTTAATTTCATAGTTTTGACAAATGTACCATAGTTAAGTAAGACATTAACATTAAGGAAAGTTGGGTAAAGGGTATATGAGAACTTTTGCTCTGTACTGTCTTTGCAACTTTTCTGCAAATTTAAAATTATTCCAAAACAATCAGGTTAGTTTTTTTTAAAAAGCGGAGTACTAATTGTCAAGTGAAACCAATCTCAAACTGATAACTGATTAAGGAAAAAATAAAAAATATTCTTTACTGTTTGCATTGAGTAGATTTATCATAAGTGGTAGTTGGGATAAACAGTTGGGATAAATTATGTTGATGTAAATTTGAGGAAGATAGATCAGGGGCACAGGCAGAAATGATAGATACGTAGTCCGGAACAAGGCATTTAACCTTTCTCTCCTTGTTTCATAGGTGGGGAAATCAAACTGACTTAATCAGTTCAGCAGTTTTGGATTAAACAAATTAAATCTCATAAAGCTTTAAAAAGAAAACTGGTATAGTCATTTTATAAGTAATTGTGCATTTTATCATTTTATAAGTGATAGCTTATTTTTTTAACTTATATACTCTTATATACTGTTATATACTAACAGTCTAAAGTTAGCTTGATGCACATAAAATTGTAATAAAATTATACTCTTAAATGAGGCCAGGTTTTCTGGTTTCACCCAATCCTGATAACTAATTCTATTTATTTAAGTATCTTTGTTAAGTAGACATGTAATAGGACGGGTGAGGAAGAGTTTCTGACCTGGAGTGTCAGATTCTCCATCCCTGCTTTATAGCATTTTCAATTCATGGCTAGCTGCACGTGCCAGAACCTGCAACCTGATTTCAGAAATGGGGAGAGCAGTCACATGGAGTATTTTGCATTTATAGCTTACAAATTATAGAATGAAAAAAAAAAGTTATCTATCTATGTAAACAGTTATCTTGTCCCCCAAGAATAAATTAGGGCTAAATCTTCTTTTTGTTTGGAAAAAGTTTATTCACTATAGTAGAAGCACAATGGTTGAAGCACAGTATACTGAGTCTTATATTCTTTTTAACTGAAGAATGTAAGCATTGATCAGAATTTTCTGATTTCTGACAGTTTCTCTAGGGTGGTGTATAAGATACACCCGTAAGTGAAGTGTGACTGTGTGGAGATGAAATCAGAAAATTTATTGTGGTGGTTAGTACAGTTCTGGGAATTTCCAGAGGAATTCCATTTCAGCGAATTATCTGATTTGGGCAGTATGAGAAATACCCTGATTGGAAGGAGAAAAACACAGACTTTTTAGCTTCAAAATCACCAGCACAGGCTCTGAATCATTCTTGTACTGAATTTAATTGGTGAGTCAGATGAAATGTATTGCTTTCAGTAAATATATTTCCCACAATTAGAAACAGCTGTTTTTATCGAGGAACCAGTTTTTATCTCAGCATTCAGCTCATTCAGAAGAAGCTTCTGGAGCTCTTATGATCTGTGAACTATAGCAGAGGATTCAGAACTTAGATCTGGAAACAAAAAAACTTGATCAGAGATTTCCACATAGTTGATGTTTTACGTTCACATTATTTTACTCTGGTATCCATTTTAATTATAACTAGTTTTGATTCAGTCACTGTTTAACAAACATTGCCAATATTCTTGACCTATAAATAATAAAAGAAGAGGAATTTCTTAAAATTTGGAACATGCTTTAGTTTTGGTGGGAAGGAGCAATTTAAATGTTAGAAATTAGTTTTAAATGTGTTATTTTAAAATAAATTTATATCTATGAACTGATTAACAGTGTCTTTCCAAGTCTAGCATACTTAATCTGTTTTTCCATAGCTTACCCAAAGCTATTTATAGCATTAGAAACATCAGACAATTTGCTCATTCAAACCATTCCCTAGTTCCTTGGTCTTCAGTGTTGAACTCCCAACAGGGTGTAACCAAAACTCATAACTATATTGTTATTAAAGCTTTAATAGTGGATTTAGACTAAAGAAATGCATGTTTTATCCAAGCAGTTGTTGGTTTCATTCACTATGTTCTTTTGCTAGTTTACATTTGGAAATTCCTCGTTTTTTAGCCTAGGATACTCAGGGCTTCAGTGAAGTAGTTAGGTTGAATCTTTTCCAGTGTTTTCTTTGTGATGCCTTCCACCTCTCCCCCACACTATTATCAGTGGGAATTTTCTCTATTTATGCCGATATCTTTGCCCATATGACTGTCCTCACACCCAGGCATCTGTAAATGTACTATTTCTTTTTTATCTTAGATTTGTTTCAGTTCCTCCTCTATAGACATCAATCAGCATCTCTTGTGACAAATCAACTTCAGAAGAGCTTTTTGGTTTCCACCCATTTTTGTGTATAATATAAAGATTTCCAGATTCTTATCCCTTTTAAACCTAGTTATGTTCTTTTTTGTTTTCTCAACTTTTTGACATTCTTATCCATGGTTTCATCTTATGGTTTTGCTCTAAAAGTACCATCTTTCCTCCTTTTTGTCTAATTTGACACAAATGTTTCCCTAAAACCTGTCTTTCTCTTTAAAAGCTCATCCAATAAATGGCCAAATAAAAACGCAGAGATCCTACAATCAAAACCACTTCCAAGGCTCCCTCACATTTCCAAGTTTGTTTTTTTTTTAATTCTTAATTCCCTCTTTATTATCCCAATTAATGGTATTCTGTTTTTTCAGTTTCCCTCCTTAGCAGTAGTCTGCCTTCTTTTTTACATGAAGGCCTCAACTGAAGAAAAATAATTTACTTGTGATAATCACCTTACATTTATGTTAAAGTCTAGTTTTATTTAGGTACTTCTTTTGTGACTTATCTTTAATTTCTGTTTCCTTCATTTGTATGTATAGAATTTCTAAACATGTTTCTGAAGCTGTCATCTGTGTGATGAGACACTCAGTAGGATTTCTACCAAATATTGAATGGAGGGATTCCCATTAATATTCTCTGTTTATTCTAAAGTACTTAATTATTCAGCTTTATACTGTATTGAAATGAGAAATGGGAACTCATTTCAATGGGAACTCTCTGATACTTAGAATTGTATGTGTTCTCTGTGTATATTCTTTGAGGAAGTATCAGATTTTCTTGAATTGGAATACATACAAACTTCCTGTCTTACGAGGAGTGGAGAGTCTTCACGTATCCCTCCAGGCAGATCTAAAATGACCACTGATGCTGCGGCCATACCACCCTGAATGCGCCCGATCTCGTCTCATCATAAAATGACCACTGATTACACATGAACAAACATTCATCACATGATGGAGACAGTAACAAAGCAGTAACTCCCTTAAGGAATCAACCATGATTTAGAAGAACCAAAGAGCCAAACAGTGGAGGCAGAAAACTACTTTTTCCCCTGGTACAGAGCTGAACAGAGAACTAAACACTTTCTGGTTCTGACTCATCATTTGGGCACATCTTATTTTATTGATATAATCCAGAGCATAATCCCAACCCTGGAGAAGCTATGATGAAGAGTCAGTGAATTAGAAGATTCACTTTAGAGGAGTTTTTTCCAACCTTTGCAGTTACCTACCAGCCTTGGGAGGTACCTATCTTAATAGTACTTCTTAATTAGAGGTACTTATTTTACTAGGACTTCTTTATGTTTAAGATAAATGCTTGGTATTCTAGATTAGTTCCAGTCCCTGTCCTTTTTAAATTTTATTTTAATATTGAATGGTTGCCTATGCATGTCAGTGACATTATTAAGTATTTAGGGTCTAAAAATTCTATGATAAACCTAAGGAGCCAATTTATGTATAATAGTATAACATTTATGAAAACCTTTTGAATTTTTTATATTACCTCATTTCGGAACTCACAACAACCATGTTAGTTAAGAGTCCTTTATTAAACCAACATTTGAATATGTTTACTTGTATACATTTGAATATGTTTCGTAACAGAGCCAGGAATCAAACTCAGGATACCTTACTCCATAGTTCATGTACTTAACGTTACTACACTCAACTCTGCATTGTATTCTGTTTTAGGTTTTGAAGCATAAATATATTGGTCTCTTTTGAAATGGACATGCTAGTTCTCTGGGCAATATCTTGTTCTTCCCCATCCACCCAGTTGCATAATGGCACTTATAAAACAGTATGTTTCTGGCAGTATTAGAGATAGTGTTTGCCAATTTCATATGATTTCTGCTATTAGGCCAGTTTTAACATGCTTTTGAACATCTTTAACAGGTTATTACCTCTTGCATATGAGTTTATATCATCATTTTCCAGTCTTAAACTTGGTTGCTTTACATCATTAGTTAATGTTTTTTTTTTTCAGGTATCCTCATCCTCTTACTGTTCCTATAAGCAATGTTTTTAAGTGAAATAAACGTCTAGATCTGCTGATTATCAAGCCCTAGAGATCTGTATCTTAGGGATACAACTTTATTCCCCCTTAAATATGGAAAATTGTTAAGAACAACTCTGCTCTGTATGAACAGGGAATTCAAACAGACTTTTTGATATGAAAAAGGAGAACCCTCCTGAATGAAGTTTTATTCCAGTTTCCTATTACATCCTAAGAATAGGCTGCTGGCCTCCATTACTTTCAGGAAATGAAAAATGGCTCAGAAGCTAAGTGAGCTAAGCCATCTCTCTCTCAATTGTTTCAGTTTCTCAGGAATTGCTGTACAAAGCTGCCAATAACGATCTCCGGGGATCTGACCCCCATTCCACCTCCCACTGCCTCCTCTGCAGCTCCAGATGCCACCAAAAGAAGGAGCTTTGAAGAAAGTGCCTGTACCCTCTTTTACCCTGAGGTGGGTGAGGCCAGGCAGGGTGATTCTCAGGATATCCTGATGATCAAAGGTATAGTTGAAGCCTTCATCAAGACTTTCTTGAAGATGACCAAGAAATTTGGGAAACGTTGCCAAATAGCGTAGAAACTGAAGACGGAGCTCAAGAATGGATGGCACAAATGCCACCTGAAGTGTAATACATGATAACATACAAGACCCTAAATAAGCTCCTTGAGGGCAGAAACTATTATACTGTTTTTAATGTCTCTCCCTCCCCCCACCTCCACATTGTCTAGCATAGTGCCAAACATATAAACTGTAGTCAATAAATGTTAGTTTATGGCTGAGAGAGAAGACTTTATAAAAAGTGCTCTCCAACCCCTTCTTTCCCTAGTTCTTAATCTAAGATTGTCCATTCGTCAGGAGAGTAATGATAAAGAGAGTTCAATGATGTCTCAAGCTTCTTGGCCACTGTTGTCTTCTGTCTTGGCTGTGTGTCTGAGTAGGAAATATTTATCTGTTCAGTATATGAATTTTTCAGTATTAATACTTAAAGTTATGTCTTCACTGATGCCTGGGCTTTTACTTCTTATCTATTTTATTGTGGTATTTAGCTCTTTAATGGAAATCTTATCTGAACCACACTCTAGGGGGATTTATTGTACTGTTGGTTTTTAAAATCCCTTTTGTATCTGTTTTTAAGATTCAACAATAAACAGTCTTGCTTCTTAATTATATCTTACTGTAGTCATCACTGTGTTTTCAAAGTAGGAGGTACTATCACATCAATTTCCCCAAAATCTAATTTGTTACTCTTGAATGGCAACACATAGTCTTACATCTCACCTGATCAACGCTAAAAGAGCCTGCTGAAAGAGTATGTACAGTGATGTGATTTAAGATACTGCGTGATTAAAACAAAGCTCATGGTTTACTATTAAGGGAAATATTAGAAACTTAGCTCCATTGAGTTCTTCTGTCCCCAAGTTGTCCTTCAGTCAGTTAGTCCGTTCATTAAGGAGTTAACTCTCATTTAGAGGCAGAACTTTAAAAAATCTCATCTTCAAGTATTTGATTTATGGTACCTTTTGGGCCTCCAGTTTATATGTAAGGCTTTTTATTTGTAATTTTTTTCAAGTTAAGAGTGAACATTTCAGAGTGCTACTAGTTTTTTGACAAACAGGTTGACATTCATTATGTATTCTCAACAGCTGGCTTTTTAGGGTATAAGGAGTCTTAATATCAGAGCCAAGTATATTTTATTCAGGAAATAGTCTTTCCTGAACGACATACTTTTCTCTTGAATAAGAGTTGTGTTAACTTATGCTGCGTTTATTTGGGGTTTTGGTAAGAGTATGAGACTTTTTTTTTTTTTTAAAGGAAATGGAGTTTCTTTGTCTTCATGAACTTCTATGTATACAACCAAGGAACTTTAAGTAAGCGTTAAAGGAGGCTTATTCTATTCCATGTATAAATTAATAACAAATTCTTTCAGAGTGTTTTCTGGATTATATGGAATGTGTGGATTTAAGGTTCAACTCTTAATTTTCATCTCTGATTCTATTAAATAAAATGCGCAGGTTGGACCTGCTTTTCTCACATCAGTTGTTCCTAATTAATTGCATTGTAGGTTTTGTCAGTTTATATGATGAATTTGAGTCAATAATCAAGAACAGATTTGATTAGATTATTGCTAGTAATTTTTATCAATAAATATCTTAATAATATGTTTCATAGTGTAATACATAAAAACTAAATCATATATTTTTTTCATTCTTCCACTAAAACTAGTTTTTCCTCTATTAACGTAACAGGAGAAATTATGTATATGAGACCTGTGGAATTCTGTCCGCAACATCTAGTGTCATTTGTCCTTCGCTTAATGTCCTCTTATTGCCAGCTTGAAAGTCATATTATTTCAGAGAATGGCAGTGGCAACAACTAAAATATTACAGTTCTAACACAGAATGGTTTAACTTTATTTTTAGACTTGGATTTTCCTATGATTTCTGTCTTTTCCTGTCTCTCCAGGTTCCCAGCCAACTTCAGATAAGTCTTCCCAGCGACCATCAGAGAGCACAAACTGTAGCCCTACGCGAAAGAGGTCTTCATCTGAGAGTACTTCTTCGACAGGCAAGTGCTATTTGTTTTAACAGACTTTGAAGATAATTTCCCAACTGTTAACTTGTGAACAACAGACTT
Source organism: Balaenoptera ricei (assembly GCF_028023285.1). Lineage (NCBI taxonomy): Eukaryota > Metazoa > Chordata > Mammalia > Artiodactyla > Balaenopteridae > Balaenoptera > Balaenoptera ricei. The sequence goes on along the minus strand of NC_082639.1, from coordinate 113,341,054 downwards.
AAAATAGATTTTTTTCTTTGGCCGTGCCGCATGGCTTGCGAGATCTCAGTTCCCCGACTAGGGATTAAACCTGGGCCACGGCAGTGAAAACGCCAAATCCTAACCTCTAGACCACCAGGGAACTCCCTTATAATAGCTTTACACTGTAGATTACGATTCATTAGCTTGCAGTATAATATTTAGAAAAAACAAACAGAAGTGGTCCTGCGATGTGAGAATAATAATGTATATTGAAACAATAAAATAGTGTTCACCTTTTACCCCTTTCATGTCCAGTTAAGCATACTCCATGAGGTATAGTGATTTTTTTCTTCCAGTTTTATTGAGATATAATTGACATACAGCACTGTATAAGGTGTACAACATAATGATTTGACTTACTCATATCATGAAATGATTACCACAATAAGTTTACTGAACATCCATCATCTCATATAGATATAAAATAAAAGAAAAAGAAAAACATTTTTTTCCTTGTGATGAGAACTCTTAGGATTTACTCTCTTAACAACTTTAATATATAATATACAGCAGTGTTAATTTTACTTATCATGTTGTACTTACATCCCTAGTACTTAATTTATCCTATAACTGAAAGTTTGTAGAGGTATAGTGATTTTGATATAGTTCAGAAGGGATAATTCAGAATGAATAGGTACAAGGGTAGGCACACACAAAAATACAGATTTTGAAAGTCGAATTGAGGTAATGGGGTGTGTAGTGTAATAGGGGAGTGTAGATTAGAGCTATTTAATAAAGACTTAGATATATATATATAAAATTATTTAGTAAAGTGATAGTTTCCAGTAGCATTTACAAATCTTTGAGATATGTAAAACAATTTGAGGTTGTAAGAAGAACCTCTATTAATATTTATTTCTAATCAACTTTTAAAATTTGTAATGTTTACATATTTTAAATATAATATAACCTCTTCATACAGTATAACATATCTGTGTACTTTATACTTAGATTTAGGTTGTACTCTCAGTTTTCTTTTTACTGATAGTATGTGTGTTTACCAAAAAAAAAAAAAAATAATGATAATAATGATATATATCTTCTACCTTTACCAGGGATTGGAGAGTAGGAAATCATTTTTAATTTATCAGTATTATCAGGAGAAATGGGGAGTGGTAGTTTTCATTCCCAGTAGTGGGAGTAATATATGTAAAGGGGAGAATAGTGAGTTCAAGAAATTAAATAAAAGAGCCAGTGTGGTTGGAGTAAAGGCAGTGACTGAATATGAGGCTGGAAGGGCAGGTAGGGACCAGTCATGTAGAGCCTTATTGATAACACTTAGAAGACTTCGAAAGTTTTAGCAAGCAGTCACATATCATTTCTTAGCTTTCTGTCCATGTGGTTTTAATTAGGAGATCACTTAAGACTTACGGTCAGAAAATTTAATTTCTTCATCAGTACAAGGGCTCACTGTCAAATTGTATCAATATGGTAAATTTGTTTAATTTTTATTTGATGATTATCTTCACCATATTTGAAGCTTTTTATTAGTACCATTGTGCCAAAGGTACAGTGAAATTCAAACAGCAATGGTAGTTTTGTCTCTCATAGTACTTTGTCTTTACACTACTTTGGGGAGACTTAAACTCTTTAACAATGACTGACTAATTTTGATGGTGTCAGCCTAGACCAGGGTTCAGCAAACCATAGCCTGTGGACTAATGTTGTCCAAGGCCTCTTTTTTGTGCAGCCTTCAAGCTAAGAATTGATTTTACATTTTTAAAGGGTTGTTTTTTGTTTCTGTTTTTTTAAAGGGAAAGAAAAAATTATATGTGAGAAATTGTGTGTGTCCTCAAAAGCCTAAAATATTTACTATCTCTCTTCTTATAGAAGAAGTTTGCCAACCCCTGAAAAAAATGAATGAGATTTCAATAAGAGACATATCTATGAAGAAAATCACCAAAATGTTTTACTTTAGTAAACTATTTATTTAGGGTTACTGTATATACAGAGCGCTGGGGATACAAATATGAATAAGATAAGGTTCCTGTCCTCAAGGATTTGGACATATTCACCAATTAAAAAGTGTGTTAAATTCTATAACAGGCCAGTATCCAAAATGTTATGACACACAGAGGAACTCAAGCACTAACCACTGACATACTGAAAATGTGACATATATACTACTATAATTTGAGTAGACAAGTGGGACAAGGACATGAAGTTGTAAAAGTAATAATGGACTATATCAGATATGGTGTATTTTTTTATTTGAGGGAATTGAAACTTTATTGTAGATGCAGTTGGGAGCTATTGAAGGATTTTGAACAGGGAAGATGAAAATTATTTCATATATTGTATCAATGAGAATAGGCTAGATTTTGCAGTGCTAAAAAAGATCCCAAAATTTCAGTGACTGAAAACAACAAAGGCTTATTTTTTATTCATGCTATATGACCATGACGGGTCTGCTCCATGTTGTCTTCCCTCTAGTATCCTGTCTGATGGAGCAGCCTCTATCTATCTGGAATGTTGCTTGTCTTATGAAAGAGAGTAAAAGGCCACAGTAAAGCACTAACTAGCTCTTAAAATTTCTGCCCAGAAGTAACATACGTTAGTTCTCACATTTCAATGCCAGAGCAAGTCACATGGTTAAGTCTTATGTCAAGGAAGTATGGGAAGTATAATCCTATCAAGGGAGGAGCAGCAAATATTTATGAATAATAATATAGTCTGCCACATAGGCATTTTAGAAAAATGCAAAACATTACAATATGGAGAATGGACTGTGGCAAGAGAAATGCATGAAGACAGTAGATAATGGCTTCAGGTTTGGATATATAAAATTTGAGCTGTCTTTGGGCTTTTGAGGTAGAGATGTTAGATAGGTGTGGTTTATAGTTTATGACACCTATGGTAGAGATACAGATCTAGCAGTATGTAGATAAACTTGAATTTGACAGTGAATGAGGTTGCCCAGGGAGAAAGTGTAATTTGAAAAGATGACAGAGTTGGAGATTTAAGATACATTAGATTTGAGAGGGAAGTGGATGAAAAGATGTCAGTGAATGACATAAAATTTTTAAATAGTTTTTTAATAAAAAAAGTAAAGAGTACATGTCATAGAAGTCTCTTAATGTCAGACGTCATAAAGAGGTCAAGAAAGATTTGGACAGAAAGTGTGAAATGATTGGGGGAAAGTGGTTTTTGTTTTTTTTGGCTGCGTTGAGTCTTCGTTGCTGCACACGGGCTTTCTCTAGTTGTGGCAAGCAGGGGCTATTCTTTGTTGTGGAGCACGGGCTTCTCATTGTGGTGGCTTCTCTTCTGGCGGAGCACGGGCTCTAGGCATGCAGGCTTCAGTAGTCGTGGCTCGCGGGCTCTAGAGCGCAGGCTCAGTAGTTGTGGCTCACAGGCTTAGTTGCTCCACAGCATGTGGGATCTTCTCGGACCAGGGCTCAAACCGGTGTCCCCTGCATTGGCAGGCGGATTCTTAACCACTGCGCCACCAGGGAAGTCCCGGGGAAAAGATTTTTTAAAACAGTTTGCAGGCAGAGGTAAAGTTAGAGCAATTTGGAGGCTTGAGATGAGGAAAGGGGACAGTTAGAATTTAGGTAGCATTGGAATAGATTAGACCTCTTTATTTCCAGCAGTGTGGTAGATTAGATGTGCAGAGGAAACAAACTTCTCAGTACCAAGAACTAAAAATACTAGATAAAATGTGGAAAACATTTCTTAAAACATTTACTGAACTTTGAAATACATAAATAGAAAACCAGAGACTTTCAGAAAGCTTGATTCAACACAAATAAAGAGCATTAGAGCTACTTGACATCTGCTTGAGTCCTGATGGTATAGAGCCTGGTTATTGGAACACATCCAGGTATAAGAGACAAAGGACAAAGCCTAGAACTCCAGCAGACAGAAGTTCACATCAGATTTCCCTGTATAAATGTGTAACTCCTTAATGGTGTTACCAGTGTAAGAGCAAATAGAAACAAATCTATCACAGAAGCTAGATCCTTGTTTCAGTTTTAGCTTTGGGTGGAGCAGAAAAAAGAGTTTCTGAACACAAGCTCATACTCACCTTCTGTCTCTCATGCAGATTTATATTGCCTGTGAGACAAAGAAAAAAATTAATTAAAATTTGTTGTAGGTTGGTCGTGCCCCCAGTTGCCTTGCAGAGCCAAAGGCAAGCTTAATTTCTGTTCAGTATAAAGCTAAGCTTTTCTTGATCAGTGTATCCTCCATCTTGGTTGACCTAACCTTCTCATTTACTCCAGCAGCCCAGGAATGGCAGCCTTTATTTTGCAATTGAAAGGCAAATAAATCAACCAGAAACTATGTATGAACAATTTCTCCAACTTAACATGTTAAATGCTCAGATTTTGCTGTCTTCCTTTTTAACAGTGTATCATTACAGTGTCCAGCATCCAATCAAAAATTAATAGACATGCCAAGAAGCAAGAAAATATGACTTAGTGGAATAAAAATCAGTCAGTGGGAACTGCCACAAAAATAACATGTGATGGAATTAACAGACAAGTACATTAAAACAGCTATCTTTGAGAATTTAAAGGAAAACATGAATATAGCGAATAGTAAAAATGGAAGATATTTTTAAAATCTAATGTTAACTTCTTTAGGTGATAAATATCTGAAATGAAAATTTCACTGAATGGGATAACAGCAGATTAGACACTACAGAAGAAAAGATCTTTGAACTTGCAGAAATACTAATAAAATCTATCTAAAATGAGTTGTAGAGGTGGGGAAAAAGACTGATATAAAATGAATGGAATTTCAGTGACCTGTGGTACAGTATCAGCAGGGCCAACATACATAGGCTCTGAGTCTTATAAGGAGGAATAAAAAATATTTGAAGAAATAATCCTCAGAACTTTTTCACACTTAATGAAAGTTATCAACCCATAGATCCATGAAGTCCTACAAATCCCAAGCAGGATACACAAACATACAGAAATCAAGGGACATCATTATCAAATTTCTTAAAACCAGTGGTTAAGAGAAAATCTTAAAATTAACCAGCAAAAGCAAAGAGACAAGAAAACACATAGTATACAGAGAAACACTGGAACGAATCACAGCAGATGGATTGTCAGAGATGTTGTAAGACAGAAGACAATAAAAATGATGTCTTTAAAATGCTGGAAGGGGAAAAAAACCTATCAATTTAATATTCCATAACCAGTGAAATACCCTTCAGAAATGAAGGCAAAATAAATATTATCAGAAAAACAAGCTTAAAGAATTTGTTGCCAGCAGGTTTACAGTAGTAGAAATGTTCTTCAAACAGAAAGATCATAGTAGATGGAAACATGGCTCTACCAAAGGAATGAAGGGTTCCAGAAATTTTCAGTAAATAAATATAAAACACCCTTTTCTTATATTCTTTTGAAGTTCATGTGGAATTATATCAAGATAGCATCATATTCTGGACCATAAAACGTCTTAATAAACTTTAAAAGTTTGAAATCATACAGAATATATTTTAAGAACACAATGGAATTGAATTAGAATTCAGTAACAGAAGATATCTTGACATTCCCCAAATAAGTGAAAAGTTAACAACACACTTCTAAATAGCCCATAAGTCAAAGAGGAAATCACAGACAAAATTAGAAAATCTTTTAAATTGAATAAAAATGAAAACACATAAAAATTTTATGGGGTATAGCTAAGTCTGTGTTTTTAGCTTTACAAAGTTACATTATTAAACAAAAAAGGTCTGAGCCCAAACTCTCACCTTTAGGAAGCTAAAGACAGTAGAACAAATGAAACCCAAATTAGATGGAAGAAAAATGATAAATATAAGAGCAAAAATAAACAGAAAACATAGAGAAATCAATGAAAGCTTATACTGGTTTATCGAAAAAAAATTTTTAAAAAGGAGAACTGTAGCTGAAAGGATTAAGAAAAAAGAAATTGAATTAGCAGTATCAAGAATGAAAGAGAGGATATCAGTGCAATTGCTACATACCATAGCAGGACAATAAGGGAGCATAATGAACAGTTTTATGCCAATAAATTTGATAAAAAAGAGCACATTCTTTGAAAAACACCAGCTACTAAAACTCAAGAGTAGCCTAAAGAGCCCTACATCTATTTAAGAAATTGAACTTGCAGTTTAAAACCATTCTACAATGAAAACTCAAAGCCCAAATAGCTTCAATCATGAATATTTAAGGAAAAAATAATACTAAGTATATAAAAACTATTCCAGAAAGTAGGAGCATTTTCCCAACTCATTTTATGAGGCCAGCATTACCCTGATTCTGAAACCAGGCAACACGTTACCAGAAAACCACACTAGTAAGCATGAATGCAAACGGTACAAAATATTATCAGATAGAGTCCAGTATGTTGAATATATAGCATACCATGACTACATGGGTTTATTTCAGGAATGCAAGGTTGGATTAACATTAGAAAATCAATTAATGTATTTTACAAAATTAACAGTGAGAAAATCATAATCATCTAACTAGGTAAAGAGAAAACATTTGCCACAATCTAACATCCATTTTTAATTTTTTTAAAAACCTGATTTTTAGAAATAAAAGGCATACAGATAGGAAAGGAAGAAGAAAAAAATATCTGTTTACAGATGATATGATCTATAGAAAAATTCCTAAGAAATCTGTCAAAAACACCACTGAACGGGGCTTCCCTGGTGAGAATTTCACTTTTATTCCTTTGCACTTAAAATATCAGAAAAAGCACTGGACTAGAAATATATGTATTTAAAGTTCAGTTCTTTATTCAATATTTAGCTGTTGAGTCTCCTAACTGGACCTTCATTTTTAAAGAAGTAAGCTCTATTCTTTCTGCTCCTCATCTCAGAGAGTGAGAATTGTTTTTTTGACCCACCACATATTATTAGGGAAACATGGGCCAACTTTGAATTTATTGTGGGTACTGTAATGTACCTTATTCAGGAAACTATCAAGTTGCCTGTGAAAGACAAATGCATATGGTATTGGGCTGGCCAAAAGGTTCGTTCGGTTTTTTCTGCAAGATGGTTCTAGTAGCACTTAGTTGTCTTTAACTTCATTCAAAACAATTTTGTTAGATTGTATGTGACAGTTGTCATATCAGCGTACATTTAAAAAAAAGACTTATCAGGACTTCCCTTGTGGCGCAGTAGTTAAGAATCCACCTGCCAATGCAGGGGACATGGGTTCGATCCCTAGTCCGGGAAGATCCCACATGCCACGGAGCAACTGAACCCATGCACCACAACTACTGAGCCTGCACTCTAGAGCCCGCAAGCCACAACTACTGAGCCTGTGTGCCACAACTACTGAAGCCTGTGTGCCTAAAGCCCGTGCTCCGCAGCAAGAGAAGCCACCGCGATAAGAAACCCGCACACCTCAACGAAGAGTAGCCCCCTCTCGCTGCAACTAGAGAAAGACTGCGTGTAGTAACGAAGACCCAACACAGCCAAAAATAAATAAATAAATTCTTAAAAAAATAAAAAAAGACTTATCGAAATTGGTGAATTTTTGTGTAGCCATTTTAATATTGAAGATGGAAGGAAAAAAGCAACATTTTTGGCATATTATGCTTTATTATTTCAAGAAAGGTAAAAACACAACCGAAATACAAGAAAAGATTTGTGCAGTGGTTGGAGAAGGTGCTGTGACTGATCGAACGTGTCAGAAATGGTTTGTGAAGTTTCGTGCTGGAGATTTCTCACTGGACGGTGCTCCACGGTCGGGTAGACCAGTTGAAGTTGATAGCGATCAAATCGAGACATTAATTGAGAACAGCCAACATTATACCATGTGGGAGATAGCCGCCATACTCAAAATAATCTAAATCAAGTGTTGAAAATCATTCGCATCAGCTTGGTTATGTGAATCGCTGCGATGTTTGGGTTCCACATAAGTTAAGCGAAAAAAAACCTTCTTCACCGTATTTCCACATGCTAATCTCTACTGAACATAACGAAAATGTTCCATTTTCAAAGCAAATTGTGACGGGCGATGAAAAGTGGATACTGAACAATAATGTGGAATGGAAGGGATCATGGGGCAAGCGAAATGAACCACCAACAACCACATCTAAGGCCGGTCTTCATCCAAAGAAGGTGATGTTGTATATATGGTGGGATTGAAAGGGAGTCCTCTATTATGAACTCCTTCTGGAAAACAAAACGAGTAATTCCAGCAAATACTTCTCCCAGTTAGACCAACTGAAAGCAGCAGTTGATGATCCAGAATTAGTCAGCAGAAAACTCATAATCTTCCATCAGGATAACGCAAGACCGCATGTTTCTCTGATGACCAGGCAAAAACTGTTACAGCTTGTCTGGGAAGTTCTGATTCATCCTCCATATTCACCAGACGTTGCACCTTCAGATTTCCATTTATTTAGGTCTTTACAAAATTCTCTTAATGGAAAAAATTTCTATTCCCTGGAAGACTGTAAAAGGCACCTGGAACAGTTCTTTGCTCAAAAAGATAAAAAGTTTTGGGAAGATGGAATTATGAAGTTGCCTGAAAAATGGCAGAAGGTAGTGGAACAAAAGGGTGAATACGTTGTTCAATAAAGTTCTTGGTGAAAATGAAAAATGTGTCTTTTATTTTTACTTAAAAACCGAAGGCACTTTTTTGGCCAACCCAATATTATGATATTTAATCTTGCTATGATAAATAGAGTGGTATTCCTCGTCTTTTATCCTTTGTAAAGTTATTTAAATAACTAGTTGTGTTCAGTTTTTATCATGTGTGATTTGTTGTCTTATTTAGTGAACGGAGTTCCGTCTCGAAGTCCAAGATTGGTTTCTTCTGGGGATGACTCTGTGGATAGTCTGCTGCAGCGGTTGGTACAACATGAGGACCAAGAGCCCCTGGAGAAAAATATTGATGCTGTGATTGCATCTGCCTCTGTGCCACCTTCCTCCAGTCCAGTCCATAGCCACAGCAAGGAGCGAACCCTGGGAAAACCAGACAGCCTTCTAGTGCCTGCAGTCCCCAGTGACTCTTGCAGTAGTAGCATCTCACTCCTTTCTGAAAAGTTGCCCAGCAGCCATTCCCCCCATCATATCAAGAGAAGTGTAGTAGAAGCTATGCAGCGCCAAGCTCGGAAAATGTGCAATTATGACAAAATCTTGGCCACCAAGAAAAACCTAGACCACGTCAATAAAATTTTAAAAGCCAAAAAACTTCAAAGACAGGCCAGGACAGGGAATAACTTTGTGAAACGCAGACCAGGTCGACCTCGGAAATGTCCCCTCCAGGCTGTGGTATCAATGCAAGCATTCCAAGCTGCCCAGTTTGTCGGCCCAGAATTAAATGAAGGTGAAGAAGGAACAGCACTGCACCTTGGCCCTGATACAGTTACAGATGTCATTGAAGCTGTCGTTCAGAGTGTAAACCTGAACTCAGAACATAAAAAGGGATTGAAGAGGAAAAGTTGGCTGTTGGAAGAACAGACCAAGAAAAAGCAGAAGCCATTCCCAGAAGAAGAAGAACAAGAAAATACTAAAAGGTAATTTCTTGTTTAACATTTTGAGTAGAGGAAACTAGCTTATGCACAAATGTAACATATCTGTGCAGCTGAATTGTTCATTTAATCTAACAACCTTTTACTATATAAGACCTGTTCTTTTCTGTTCTAAGCGTTCTTACTTATGGCTGTCCAAAATTATAAATAATTAAGAAGCAAGGGGGAATGTAGCAATCTAACACAAGGCCCTTACTATACAGATGAGGAAATCAAGACCCAGAGAGATTGTGTGTTTTATCCAGTGTATAAATATGAGTGGAATTATTTTTACTATCACACTATCTTATCTCCTTTGTGCTCTAAAACTTTTCATCCCTATCGTCAAATACATTTTTTAAGTCTTTCTGCATGTTAGATTTTTTTCTTAATTAATTAATTCATTTATGGCTGCGTTGGGTCTTTGTTGCTGCGCGTGGGCTTTCTTTAGTTGCAGCAAGCAGGGGCTACTCTTTGTTGCCGTGCACGGCTTCTCATTGTGGTGGCTTCTTGTTGCAGAGCACGGGCACTAGGCGCTCGGGCTTCAGTATTTGTGGCTCGCGGGCTCTAGAGCGCAGGCTCAGTAATTGTGGTGCACGGGCTTAGTTGCTCCGTGACCTGTGGGATCTTCCCAGACCAGGGCTCGAACCCGTGTCCCCTGCATTGGCAGGCAGATGCTTAATTACTGCGCTACCAGGGAAGCCCCTAGATTGTTTTTTAATAGTTTCTTTTTTATATTTTTACTTTTCCCCAAAAGGTGTAGGGCAGAAGTAAAAAATCACCCTCCACCCCCACCCCCGAGAAGACCATTTAATCCTTTTGTTATATATCCAACCAGATTCTTTCCCTGAAGGAATATTTGGTTTTAATTTTATGTATTTATTTATTTATTGGCCTCTCCATGTGGCATATGGGATCTTAGTTCCCTGACCAGGGATGGAACCCGTGTCCCCTGCCGTGGAAGCACAAAGTCTTAACCACTGGACCACCTCTGTTTACAGAAGTTTTTCGTAGCTGTCTATGCATACGTCTATGAAAAAATACTTTTTTTATAGAGAATATATGGGATTTAAAATTTTTTCCTGAGAATACATGGTCATAAATAAATCAGTGAAACTAGAAGTTTACTGATTCAGGAGTTAAAGTCACTTCACATGATCTCATTTCTTATCAAATCCTATTTTCATGGGTAAGACTGTTAACAATATATTGTGTATCCTTTGATACTTTTCTTATGCATTTACAAATATGTGCATATGCAAAGCTGTTATTTTATATAAGTGGTAACATACATAGTACACTTAATTTTGTAACAACTTTTCTCTTTGTATATCTTGGTGATCTTGTCATTTAGTACATATAGAATTACCTTATTGCATGTCAGGAATATATCATAATTTAATTATTCTCCTTCAAAGGGTTACATATTACTTTTTTACATATAGGTCTTAAATCAGCTGAAATTTATTCTTGTATAAGGTATGAGTGAGTGCTATGTTTATTGCCAGTTATTTATCAAGGTTGCAGATTTGTAAGCATTTTTGTTTTATATGTAGTGTCTATAATTTATATTCCCATTGGATTTTTGTGAAGTTTTGGGGTTTTTTTGAAAGGGGAAAAAATTTAATTAAGGGATTTAAATTTTTTGAATTTTTAAATGATGGTCTTACCACTATTAATTGATCATCATTTCCCTACTTGTTTGAAATGATACCTTTATCATATAATAAATTCTTAAATATCTTTGGGTCTTAGGGTGTTCTTTTATATTTTTATATTCTCTTCCCATCAGTCTGTTTTGTTATCAATCTGTTATTTCTGTTTTAATTACTGAGGCTTTTAAAATATCTACAAAGAGAATGACTTTTGCCTTCGCTATAGTAAGAAAGTGACAATTTGAGACATCTTAACCATTCACTTTAGGAAGGGTCATGTTAAAAATGTGCCTCAGAGAAAAGGCTTTCTTTCAGATAAGCCCTTCTGTTCCAGCAAGTTCTAGTAGCATTAGTCAGCAACATTAAACACTTATTTTCCACAAAATTATATTCTGGAATTTGAGGAGATGATAAAGAGAAAGATACAGTTTCCACCCTCAAGAGATTGTGTAGGCAAGGACATGGCACAGTGAGTTCCCAGAGATAGCAATAGTTTTTCACCTTTCTCGAACTGGAACCTACTGTAGCACTTGTTGTATAGCAGGAGTTTGTTCATTTATTTCTTTATTTTATTTTAAAAATAAATTTATTTATTTATTTTTGGCTGTGTTGGGTCTTCGTTGCTGCACACTGTCTTTCTCCACTTGCAGCGAGTAGGGGCTACTCTTTGTTGCAGTGCACGGGCTTCTCACTGCAGTAGCTTCTCTTGTTGCGGAGCACGAGCTCCGGGCGTGCAGGCTTCAGTAGTTGTGGCACGTGGGCTCAGTAGTTGTGGCTCTCAGGCTCTAGAGCACAGCGCAGTATTTGTGGCACACGGGCTTAGTTGCTCCGCAGCATGTGGGATCTTCCTGGACCAGGGCTCGAACCCATGTCACCTGCATTGGCAGGCGGATTCTTTTTTTTTTTTTTTTTTAATTTATTTATTTATTTATTTATTTTTGGCTGTGTTGGGTCTTCGTTTCTGTGCGAGGGCTTTCTCTAGTTGTGGCGAGCGGGGGCCACTCTTCATCGCGGTGCGCGGGCCTCTCATTATCGCGGCCTCTCTTGTTGCGGAGCACAGGCTCCAGTCACGCAGGCTCAGCAATTGTGGCTCATGGGCCTAGTTGCTCCGCGGCATGTGGGATCCTCCCAGACCAGGGCTCGAACCCGTGTCCCCTGCATTGGCAGGCAGACTCTCAACCACTGCGCCACCAGGGAAGCCCGGCAGGCGGATTCTTAACCACTGCACCACCAGGGAAGTCCCTCTTCATTTATTTCTAAATTAGGTATTTATTGCAAAATTATTTCATGTGCTGAGGGTAAATACAATTGTAAGCAAATATAGAAATATTCCCTATCCTCATGGTTCTTACATTCTAACTACTATTATGAAGAATTATTTAGGTTTATGAGCTTATATTAAAGGTAATTGACTCAGTTTTTTTGTGGAAGTAATGACTAAGGTAAAATCTGAAGAACAGACTTTATTTGTTATTTAGAGGAGCAACGCCAGAGCATACATTTTAGACTGGTAAGTATGAAAAGGCATGGCAGGTTCAGGGAAATGAAGGAAATGTTTTGCGGCCAAAACACATTAATTAGAGTAGTATGGTGTCAAATGAGTCTAGAGAAGAGGTGGTAGGGACCAGATCTTGCAGAGGTCCTTGTACACCATGTTAAAGAGTTTGATCAGTATTCATTGATTAATAACAAACCAGAATGCAAAAGAATATTGTAATGATTATGAGCTGGGTTCTAGACTCAGAAAAACCTGGGTTCAAATCCTGGATCTAAAAGGAAAAAAAAATTTTTTTAACTCATGTAAAAAAATAAAATTACAATTAAAATATTAAAAATATTTAGAAGTGAGTAAATACTGTGCTACATATTGAAATTTGTGGGATGTATCTAAAGAGGTACCTAGAGGGAGATTCATAGCCATTAATGCTTATATTATTTTCAAGAATGCTGAAAATTTATGAATGAAGATATTACCAAACAAAACTTGTGTCTGGTTGCCGGTACACAGTAAAGCCAAACTAATGACACCAGGTTGTGGTGAGGGAAAGTGCAGCATTTATTACAGGATGCCAAGCAAGGAGTTCAGGACAGGTAATGCTTAAAAAGCCCGAATTCCCTGATGGGTTTTAGGAAAACATTTTTATTTTTAAAATTAATCTTTAGTGGAGTATAGTTCTCTACAACGTTGTGTTAGTTTCTGCTGTACAGCAAAGTGAATCAGTTATACGTATACATATATCCCCTCTTTTTTGGATTTCCTTCCCATTTAGATCACCACAGAGCATTGAGTAGAGTTCCCTGAGCTATATACAGTAGGTTCTCATTAGTTATCTATTTTATACATGATATTGATAGTGTATATATGTCAATCCCAATCTCCCAATTCATCCCACCTCCCTCCTTACGCTCTCGGTATCCATTCGTTTGTTCTCTACATCTTTGTCTCTATTTCTGCTTTGCAAATAAGATCGTCTGTACCATTTTTCTGGACTCCACATATATGCATTAATATACGATATTTGTTTTTCTCTTTCTGAGTTACTTCACTCTTTATGACAGTCTCTAGGTCCATCCACTTCTCTACAAATGACCCAGTTTTGTTCCTTTTTATGGCGGAGTAATATTCCATTGTATATATGTACCACATCTTCTTTATCCATTCTTCTGTTGATGGACATTTAGGTTGCTTCCATATCCTGGCTATTGTAATAGTGCTGCAATGAACATTGGGGTGCATGTGTCTTTTTCAATTATGGTTGCTGGGTCATATGATAGTTCTATATATAGTTTTTTAAGGAACCTCTATACTGTTCTCCATAGTGGCTGTATCAGTTTACATTCCCAACAGTGCAAGAGGGTTCCCTTTTCTCCACACCCTCTCCAGCATTTATTGTTTGTAGATTTTTTGATGATGGCCATTCTGACCAGTGTGAGGTGATACCTCATTGTAGTTTTGATTTGCATTTCTCTAATAATTAGTGATGTTGAGCATTGTTTCATGTGTTTGTTGGCCATCTGTGTGTCTTCTTTGGAGAAATGTCTATTTAGGTCTTCTGCCCATTTTTTGATTGGGTTGTTTGTTTTTCTCATATTGAGCTGCATGAGCTGTTTGTATAATTTGGAGGTTAATCCTTTGTCACCTGCTTCATTTGCAAATATTTTCTCCCATTCTTACAGTTGTCTTTTTGTCTTGTTAATGGCTTCCTTTGCTGTGCAAAAACTTTTAAGTTTAATTAGGTCCCTTTTGTTTATTATTGTTTTTATTTTCATTACTCTAGGAAGTGGGTCTAAAAAGATCTTACTGTAATTTATTTCAAAGACTGTTCTGCCTATGTTTTCCTCTAAGAGTTTTATAGTGTCTGCCTTACATTCAGGTCTTTAATCCATTTTGAGTTTATTTTTGTGTATGGTGTTAGGGAGTGTTCTGATTTCATTCTTTTACATGTAGCTGTCCAGTTTTCCCAGCACCACTTATTGAAGAGGCTGTCTTTTCTCCATTGTATATTCTTGCCTCCTTTGTCATAGATTAGGTGACCATAAGTGCATGGCTTTATCTCTGGGCTTAGGAAAACATTTTTAAAGGCAAGGTGAGGGAGGGGTGTCCCAGGTATATGATCAGCTCATGCACAAATCTCTAATTGGTTGATGGTGAGGTGACAGGGTGGTGTCACAGAGGTTAAGATTATCAATCCTTAGGTGCCAGTAGGTCTGTGATGCTTATGATCATTAAGTAATTAATTTCTTCCATTTGGTTTTAGCATCTGTAAAACAACTTCAGGAAATGTGCATCAGATACTATTATCTAGGTACTTCAGAGAGGAACTAAAGCAGAGGATATAGGGGAGGGGTCTGTCCTGGGAATACCCCATAGGGTCCTCCTTGGTTACAAAGAGTCCAATTAAGAAATTCTAAAAACGATGGGATGTCTCTGGTGGCGCAGTGGTTAAGAATCCGCCTGCCAATGAAAGGAACACGGGTTTGAGCCCTGGTCTGGGAAGATTCCACATGCCGCGGAGCAACTAAGCCCGCGAGCGACAACTACTGAAGCCCGCGCGCCTAGAACCCGTGCTCCACAACAAGAGAAGCTACCGCAATGAGCAGCCTGCGCACTGCAACGAAGCGTAACCCCCCCCTCGCCGCAACTAGGGAAAGCCTGTGTGCAGCAACGAAGACCCATTGCAGCCAAAAATTTTAAATAAATTTATTTAAAAAAGAAAAGAAATTAGAAAAATGAGAATAAGCCCCAAAATGTAAAGGACAGAGATAAAACATATACGTTAAATTAACAAAATAAAGCTAAGGTACAGTAGAGAGAAACACTGAAGACCAAAGTTAGTAATACTAATGATAACGAATAAAATATACAAACTTCTGGTAAGGTTGATCAATAAAGGAAGAGAAAGGGGATAATAAAATTAGGAACTAAAAAGGAAATTAGCTATATATGAGAGATTAAAATGTGACTACTATAAGAACTTTATGCCCAACAAATTATAAAACTCAGTTGAAATGTATGTGCTGTATTCCTAGGAAAAATACCTACTCGGAAAGAAATACCCTTTGTGCTTCTGTAATGTAAGTTGAATCTACAACGTCTTGCCACACAAAAGGACCAGGACCAGGTTTAAAAGAGAGTTCTATCTCTCTTTAAAAAGATCATTTCAGTCTCATTAAAACTCTTCAGAGAATATGAAGGGAGTTTGAAGAGGAATACACATACAGAAAGTATATAAATAGAAGTAACCAGTTTTAAAAAAATTTTTTTAATAAATTTTTAAATTTATTTTTGGCAGCGTTGGGTCTTCGTTGCTGCGCATGGCCTTTCTCTCGTGGTGGGTGCGCAGGCTTCTCATTGCGGTGGCTTCACTTGTTGCGGAGCACAGGCTTAGTTGCTCCGCAGCATGTGGGATCTTCCTGGGCCAGGGCTTGAACCCATGTCCCCTGTATTGGCAGGCAGATTCTCAACCACTGTGCCACCAGGGAAGCCCTAAAAAATTTTTTTATAAAGTTAACACCCGTGTAGATACAGAACAGGTGAACATATAGAACATTGGTAGCATCCCATGTTCTTTCCCAGTCATACACCACTTCCTTGCCAGTAGCTATAATCAATCTCCTGACTTTTACCTTTTTTCATACCATTTAAGTATTCAGTGTAGACAATATAGTTTAGTTTATCCTTCCTGAACTTCACTGAAATGGAATTATACAAGACATATGCTTTTGTGCCTCACCTTTTTTGCTCAACATATAAATGTAAAACCATCTCTGATGTTGCATGTTGCTGTAGTTACCTCCTTTTTGTTATTTTATAGTTATCCATTGTTTGTATGTAATAGTTTTTCTTTTTTTTTAATTTTTTTGAAGTATAGTTGATTTACGATGTGTTAATTTCTGCTGTACAGCAAAGTGACTCAGTTATACATATATATATTCTTTTTCATATTCTTTTCTATTTATGATTTATTACAGGATATTGAATATAGTTCCCTGTGCTGTACAGTAGGACCTTGTTTATCCATCCTGTATATACTAGTTTGCACTTGCTAATCCCAAACTCCCAGTCCTTTCCTTCCCCACCTCTCCTCCCCCTTGGCAACCACAAGTCTGTTCTCTACGTCTGTGAGTCTGTTTCTGTTTTGTAGATAGGTTCATTTGTGTCGTATTTTAGATTCCACATGTAAGTGATATCATATGGTATTTGTCTTTCTCTTTCTGACTTACTTTGATGAGTATGATAATCTCTAGATCCATCCATGTTGATGCAGATACAGAGTTTTTCTGTTTTACTGTTGGGCTATTTTCATTTTGACACTATTACCCAAAAATGCTGCTCTTAACGTTCCTCTAATGTTCACTGGTGGATATGGACACTAATTCCTCTAGGGTATATACCTAGGAATGGAATCACTGAATGAAACAATGGATTTGCCCCAAGACTTAATTTTAAGCTATGGTATATTGAGCTAGCATGGAACCGAATATAGAATTGGATAAGAGAAACGGATCCATACATGCAAGCTTGCTATATGATGGAGGTGACACTACATATCAATAAGGAAATAAAATTATATTCAATAAATGTGGTGCCCCAGAAGTTGATATTGCATAGGAATGGGAAGGAAATTGGATTCTGTCTTAATCCATGTATAAAAATCAGTTCCCAGTTGGTTAAATAAATACATAAGTGTAAAAAGCAAACCTTCAAACTTTTAAAGGCTAATACAGAAGGAAGAAAACTTTATGACCTTGTTTCTCAGAGTTCATAAACAAGATATCAAAAGCAGTAAGCATACAGGTAAAGATTGATATACTGTATTATTATTAAAACTAAGAATTTCCGTTTATCAAACATCATCCCAATAAATGTATGAAGACTTGCTACAAACTGAGAGAAGAAATTTATAAGATATAATTTATACATTTTTGGTATCCAGAGTATGTAACCAAAGAAGTATTTCAAAACAACCCAGTATGATCCAGCAATTACCTTTTACATAGCTTAGGAAAACTCCAGCCCAATGATCACCAGAAAGCATTTTTTGGAAAGGTAGTAGCAAGATTGATTATAATATATAGAAACTGGAAATATCCCAGATTAACAGGGAAAGGAATAAGTATATTGTAGTTTTTTGTACAATGGAATATGATATGGTAATAAAAATTAATGAATTATAACTGACATGTAATGATAATGAATGAGCCTTAGAGACTAGATTAAGTGAAAGAAACAAGACCCTAAAAATGATATACTAACTGATTTTGTTTTTATAAAGCAAAAAAAAAGCCACAAAAAATAAACAATGTATTGTGTTAATGTAGATAAATATATCATAAAGCCATATTTTATTTTATTTATTTATTATTTATTTTTTTTGGCTGCGCCACGTGGCTTGCAAGATCTTAGCTCCCTGACCAGGGATTGAACCCGGGCCATGGCAGTGGAAGCGCTGAGTCCTAACCACTGGACTGCCAGGGAATTCCCATAAAACCATATTTTAAAATACCTTACCTCTTCTTCTTTCTCTTTTCTTTCCTGAAGAATTCAATCTTAAAGCCATTTGGTAGGTATCTGTATGGGATGTGGAAACCATGGTGACCCTAAGCTGGGTGTTGGAGGCTTAATGAGGTAAAGGGTTGGATTATGGGGCGAGGGAGAGGGAATGTTAACCCAGCCTACGGTGTCAGAGCCCGAATGGGATAAGAAGGATGCTCTTGTAATGAGGGTGCACAGTGTGGGGTATTAGGGACCAGCAAGGTTAGGAAGTGTCCATCTCAGATCTCCTTAATAGGAATTTTAAAAATTCTATGAGTAGGCATTTGCATTTCCTTTATAAGCCCCCAAGGTGATTCTGATATATATGGTCTATAGACAGAACTTGGAGAAACATGGCACTTGAAGAGTTTATATATGTAGAATATATACATACACATATAAGCAGGAAAGCAGAAAACATTTTTGATTGTAGGAGGAAGAAACATAAGGTAAGGCACAGAAAAAATGAATTTGGCTATAAGGAGAATGGGAAAAAAAATAATAAAATATGAAACCAATCCATCCATCTCATAACCAAGTAAGATTTATCCCAGTTATACAAAACTTGTTCAACATTTGAAAATCAGTTAATGTAATCCATCACATTAACAGGCTAAAGAAGAAATATCACATGGACATATCAGTAAGTGCAGAAAATTTTTTGACAAAAATCTAACACATGTTCATGATAAAAAGCTAGCAATCTTGGGCTTCCCTGGTGGCGCAGTGGTTGAGAATCTGCCTGCTAATGCAGGGGACACGGGTTCGAGCCCTGGTCTGGGAAGATCCCACATGCCACGGAGCAACTGGGCCCGTGAGCCACAACTACTGAGCCTGCGCATCTGGAGCTTGTGCTCCGCAACAAGAGAGGCCGCGATAGTAAGAGGCCCGCGCACCGCGATGAAGAGTGGCCCCCGCTTGCCGCAACTAGAGAAAGCCCTCTCACAGAAATGAAGACCAAACACAGCCAAAAATAAATAAATAAATAATAAAAATAAAGGAATTCCTTTAAAAAAAAAAAAAAAAAAAAAAAAGCTAGCAATCTAGGAATAAAAAGAAACTACCTCAACCTAATAAAAGCTATATGTAAAAAACCCACAGCTGACAACTTCAGTGGTGAAAGACAGAGGTTTTCCACTATTATCAGAAACTAGGAAAGGATGCCCACTTTTGCCGCTTCAGTTCAATTTTGTACTGAAATTCCTAACCAGAGCAGTTAGGCAAGAAAAAGAAAAGCCTGTGTTTATGGGGTGGAAGACTTAAGATATCAGTACTACCCAAAGTGATCTACAGCTTCAGTATCCCTATTAAAATCCCAGTGATGTTTTCTGTGAAATAGAAAAATCCATCCTAAAATTCATGAGGAATCGCAAGGGATTCCAAATAGCCAAAACAATCTTGAAGAAAAAGAACAAAATTGGAGGACTAACACTTCTATATTTTTTTCTTTTTATTGTCCTTTTGCACTGGCTACGACCTTTAACTCTGACATTGAATTTAAGTTATGAGAGCAGACATTTGTCTTATCATTGATATTAGGAAAACTGTATTCAGTCTTTCACTATTAAGTATGAGGCAAAAAGAAAATCTAGGAAATTCCCTGATACGTCATTGCTTAGGTCCCAAGGTACCTAGCCAATCTGTGTGCTTATGTTTATTTTATATATAATTTCAAGGGTTTTTAGTTGTACTTAATGGGAAGATACGTAGAAGTGTCTGTTCCATCTTTGACTGGAACTGTATTCACCTTAATTTTTAAAGATGTTTTTGATTGATTTAGAATTCTCTTTTGACAGGCTCCTCCCCTCACCTTCCTTTTAGCACTTCCAGATGTCTTTTCATTGCCTTCTGGCTTGCATTATTTCAGACATGAAATCTGCATTCATTCTTATTTTTGTACTCCTGTATAGATTGTGTATTTTTTCTCTGGCTCTTTTTATTTTCTTCATCAATAGTTTTCAGAAAGTTTATTATGATATGACATACTTGATTTTTTTTTTTGGTTTATATTGCTTCTGGTTTGTTTAGGTTCTTGGAACTTGGGGTTTATACTTTTTATCAAATTTAGAAAAATTTTGGTCATTGCTCTTTTTTTTCATTTTGAATTTTTTAATATTGTAAAAGTCACGTTATTGTGTGTATGTTTTTTGTTCTTTTCTGTATGTTCGATTTTATTTTGGTAGGTAGTTAAGTTACTTGTGGATTGGTTTGGATTCTTTTGAAGATAGTTTTTAAGCTTTGTAAGAGCTTTTATTCCAGAGATAGTTGAGCCCTACAAAAATGGATAATGTTACCCTCTGGGATCTCTATTGAATGCCCACAGTGTTGGGCAGTGTCTTTCACTCTCCTTAGTGGAATCCGAGTATCTGTCATCATGTGGGAGCCCCGGAAATTGTTTGGGTTATAATACTCTGGTGGTTCTTTGTCCAGCCTTATGGAATTTCACCTTGCACATACACAAACTTAGTATTTAGCAGTGTACTAAAGGAGACCCCTTACACAGATTTCTAGAGTTATTTTTCTCCATAGCTTTCTCCACTCCAGTACTCTGCCTCACAAATTCTAACTACCTCAGCCTCTCCATATTCTGATCTCTCTTTTCAACTCATTAAGTTGGCCATTCTCTGCTTTGGTTCTACTCCCTCCACCTCAGTCCTTCTTGTAAAGGCAAAGTGGTTATAGGAATCATCTCTTTCTATTTTATTTCCAGTTTTCTCAGGGATCACAGTGCTACAGTCACTGTTGTCCAGTGTCTGATAATTGTTTCATAAACTTACTCCAGGTTGATTGTACTTTGCCGTGTTTCTGTTAGTTTCTGTCAGGAGGACAAATCTGGTATCTGTTACTCCAGCATGACCAGATGAGGAAGTCCACATGTCTCTTTTTATAATTGCTCTGATGTTTTTTTAAATAGATAATTATTTATAGGAAAAGAATTTCACCATAAAATTATCTTTAAACTTCTCTTTCTAGCTTTACTGAAGCAGCAGTTGAGATTCCCAGTCCTCCTGAAACCCCAGCCAAACCTCCCGAACCTGAAAGTACCTTGCAGCCTGTGCTTTCTCTCATCCCAAGAGAAAAGAAGGCCCCACGTCCCCCAAAGAAGAAGTATCAGAAAGCAGGGCTGTATTCTGATGTTTACAAAACTACAGAGTAAGTAGTGGTATCTATCAGCTGACATCCTTTAAAGACCTGTCATTCTTCCATGTTTTAAATAATACTTTGACTATCAAAAAAAAACAAAAAACAATGCAAATGTAATATACACAAATACAAATCTCATCACAAACACCTCAGTGTTCACTGTACTCATGATATGTTGTTTGGGGCTAATTATTTTCCCTGATCTTTATCTTCTCTCTGCCTTTCTAGATTATATTTCTGTAGTTTGGATTCTAATGATGCCTGTTTTCTTAATTGAAAATAAGAAAAGGGACACTCTGCTTGTATCTAAAATGATCTTGATGGTTTTCTACATTCATTCCTCATTTGTTAAATGCTGTGTTCCAAACTATTTGCCAGATGAGTAAAATACTTCTTATTTTTAAGAACTTCATATTCCCTTGGGAAAGTTCAGCTTGATAAGTCCTCTGATTGAAACATTTTAAAACCCCAGAGAGCTATCAACTCACTATATCATTCAGTAAGAAGTAGTTCACAGAGTATAGTTGAGTTAGGTTTTGGACATTCAACAGTAGTTTGCAAGATGGAGAAGGGCGTTCCAGTTAGGATAGCATGTACCAAGGCACATACTAGGACGCAAAGACTTTTCATATATTAGAACAACTCAGAAGTTCACTTTTTCTGAAATGTAGTGGTGTTGTGGAAAATAAGCATTGTGTGATAGGGACCGTGGACTTTACTGACTCTTAAGATATTTATCCCACTAAGCTATAGGAAATTAAAAATACTATTTTTAGAAAAGGAAGTGCAAAGTGCGATTTTGTGTTTTAAGATAACTCTGGCAACAGAGTGGAAAATGAATTGAATGAGAGAGTTACTAATGGCAGAAATTCACAGTATCCATCAAAAGGTCATGAGGAATTCTTGAATTTAGGCAAGAAAAGAATGAAATGGAAAGAGGAACAGTTACATTTTAGAGATACATCTGACTTGGTAAGGTTAAAGTGATCAACATATAAACCACAACACTTTATTTTGCATTGAAAAGATCTTTCATTAATTTGCCACTGAGGTAGGTATCACATAAACTCTTTGTACTCCATTTCTGCTTCTTGGGTCATGAAAATGTTTTATTAGTTAGGCTTAGTTTCAGCTGCCAATGATAGGAAATCCTCTCAAATAACCAAGACTTTTTAAAGATAAACATTTATTTTCCTTTAATTTAAAAAAAGTTGTGAAGTACACAGTTCAGAGTTTTAACATGGTATCTTCACAGTGTCTTCAGGGACCTAGACTCCTTTTTTTCTGTTCTTCCATTTCAACACTAAGCTTGCATTCCTATGGTTACCTTTTGTTCCAACATAACTGCCATAAGGTCTTCATTACAGAGAGTATAAAAGAGGAAAAGGGAGTAAAAAACAAGTATTGTACCTTCTTTGTAAGGAAGCATTATGGAGTGAATGTGTTCCCCTGAAATTTCATATATTGAACCCCTAATCCCCAGTGTGATGATATTTGGAGATGGGGCCTTTGGGAAGTATTGAATAATTATAGGTTATTTGGGTGGAGCCCTCCTGAATGAGATTAACATCCTTATAAAGAGAGACACAGAGAGATGATTTCTCTCTCTACCATGTGAGTATACAACAAGAAAGCAGTATCTGCAAGCCAGGAAGAGGGCTCTCACTTAGAACCCAACCCTGATCTTGGACTTCCCAACCTCCAGAACAGTGAGAAATAAAATTTTGTTACTTAGACTACCAAGTCTATGGTAATTCATTATAGCAGCTAATCTGACTAAGAAAGGAAACTTCAAAACCTCATTTACAGTTACTGACTGAAACATAGTCATGAACCATAATTCAGCCACAGGGAAGGCTAAGAAATAATGGTCATTATTCCAGGTGACAATGCCTGAAAAAAAATTAGCATTGTCACTACAAATGAGAAAATGAAAATGCATTTTGGGAAGATCTAATACAGTTACGATTTTAAAGGAATGTTTTTGCTGAATAGAAAAGCAGATATAAAGTTCTCTGCTAAAAACTATATTTCAAGTTTTTGTTTTTGTTTTTGGGGTTTTTTTTTTTACTTGGTTATACCGGGTCTTAGTTGCGGCATGTGGGTTCTTCGTTGCCAAGTGCGGGATCTTCGTTGCGGCATGTGGGATCTAGTTCCCCGACCAGCGATCGAACCCATGCTCCCTGCATTGGGAGCATAGAGTCTTAGCCACTGGACCACCAGGGAACTCACTGTAGTTAAAGTTTTACTTCTACTTTTTTACTAATGTACTTTTTCTGGATTAAATTCCTAAAAATGAGGGATTAATAATAAAATCAGACTGTGCCTCAAAAGATCAGTATCATCAACTACATTAGTGTTTTAAAATGTCTCTAGTCGGATAAAAGTCTTTCACTCTGAAAAGGACCTTGTTTATGTTAGAGCTAGCTCTTCATCTCATAGAAATAAATAAGAAGAAAATGGTTTATTTTGGAATATTTTTTAAAACGTAGACCAAATAATACAGGTGTGCATTCTTACAAGCTGTGAAGCCAATATATTTTTGTGGGCTGGCTGTTTTTTGTTGGTAGCAATTTGGGTGGGGATTGTTTGTTTTGTTTTTTTAATTAATAAACAATTATTCAGAGCAGTTTTAGGTTCACAACAGAATTGTTGGAAAGTATAGAGATTTTGCATATACCCCTCTCCTTATGCATGCACAACATCCCCTACTATGGACATCCTGCACCACAGTGGTACCTTTATTACAATCAATGAACCTGTATTGACACAGTATCACCCAAAGTTCATAGTAGGCATTAGGGTTCACTCTTGGTGCTGTGCATTCTGTGGGTTTTGGTAAATATATAATGACATGTATCTAGCACAGTAGTGTCACAGAATAGTTTCATTGCCCTAAAAGTACTCCATGCTAGGGAAATTTGTTTTTTGGGTCACAGAATGGTACAAGGACATTGCAAGTTTACTCTTTTTTATATAAATCATTATAGGTTTTAAAAAACTGTGAGGGGAGTGTGTGATTCAATTAAAATTGGATCAAGATTAGACTCCAGTATCAGTATGGGAAATTAATTAGATGAGGAAATATTAGAAGTTAGAAGACCAGTTAGGAAGCAGGACACTTCTGTGGTTTTCCAGGATAGAAGTCATGTCATGAGCTGAGGTGATAGCTAAGGTGGCTGGATGTTGGAAAGGGTGGACTCTTCAACATTTTTTACATTAAAATTGAAATGAATTAAAGACTGATTGGATGGTAGGGAGTAAAGGATTAGGCCAGAGTCAGTGATGATCCCGATGTTTTGTTTTGTATTCCTAGGTGTATGATGATGTCATTAACTAATATACCAGATAAAAGTGGTACAGCCAGTACTCCTTGGTTTAAGAAAACCTCTATTACTGTGTGCATGTATATAGGCACCAAAGAATATCTTAGTATTATAGTCATCAAAATATTAACTTGTGTATTAGTTCTCTATGCCTGCTGTAATAAATTATTTAAGTTGCTTAAAGCAAGTCAAATTTATTTTATAGTCGAAATCGATCTCTCTAGGCTAAAATCAAGATGTTAGCATAGCTATGTTCCTTCTGGAGGCTCTAGGGTAGAATTCTTTTTCTTGCCTTTCCAGAATCAAGAGGCTACTTGCATTCCTTGGCTTGAGGCCCCTTCTGTCTTCAGAACCAGCAGTGACAAGTTGAATCCTCACATTGAATCACTTCAACATTGGTTCTGTTTTCACTTTTTTTTTTCCACTGACTGCCTCATTTTTGTTCCTCTTCCATTTATAAGGACCCTTGTGATTAAGTTGGGCCCAGCCAGATAATCCAGAATAATCTCCCTATCTCAAAATCAACAGATTAGAAACCTTAATTTCTTCTACATATTCCCAGCTTCTGGGGATTTTGATTTGGGGAGGGGGTTGCATATTATTGTGCCTGCTATACCCTTCTAGGTTATAGGATTTGGAATGGGGTAGTGAGGTTTTTACTTCTTATTTTCTATGTGTCTTTATTGCGTGAAGTTATAGAAATGCTATATTACTTTTGGAATTTAAATTTTATCTAATAGGAGTTTTAAAGAATATGAAATGTCAGATATAAATCAGGTGAATTGGAGAGTGAACTTTAGACTTTAGAGTATACATTATGGTGAATAGCAAAATATCAAAAAATTAACACTACTTTGAAGGGAGCTTTTAGTTCTACATTTGTGGGGGAAGGTTTCTACTTTTAGTACTCCTAAAAGTACTGCCACTGTCGTGTAACGTTTTGGGCAGATTACTTAGTTTCTCTGAGAGTGGTAAAAGTGAAGCTTGATGTATAAAGTGAAGGTTGAACTACACAGTTCATATCTTAAGATTATCCTGGCTCTCAGATACTGTGACTTCTAAGTTTTTTAAAATAAGAAACTCTCCTTATATACTTCCTTTAATTTATAGGCTACTTTTGAGCACTAAATCTATTACAGGAAATGGGATAACTGTAATTTTCAAGCTTACAGAATATTGCTTGTTTGCATGGGAATTATATATGTAAAATATAGATGTATTTATTATATATTATAGAACACTATATTATTATTTATGTTACATGTATAACACATAATGTTTACACTTAGCTGTCATTTCCTCAAAATAGTATGTATCTTTGGAAATAAAATGAAAGCATTGTGCCATCTTACATTTGATATATTATTTAAATTTTCAGAATGCTTTCATATTAAATCTGTGGGAAATGGTAAAGTAAGGGTTACTATCTACTATTTTAAGAAATTGACACAGAAAAGTTAAGGAACTTACTAAGTTTATAAAATTTATCATCGAAATCATTACTGGGGTTTTGAACACTTAGAGGTCTCACCACTCTTGTTTTACGACTGAATCATGCTGCTTGTCAGAAACTGAGGCTCAAAGGGTAGTGGATTAAAATTTCTTTGTTATAGATAATCTAGTGGTTAAGGTTGGATTAAACACCAGAATATGGTTAATTTTCCCCTGAAATGCTTTAGGAACATTCTAGGTTCTAAATTCAATTTAAATATAGGAGTGTGGACTGGATGAATGCTGAACCTTACACCATTCCCTGTATGAAGTAGTTTTGAATTTTTATTTGTTAATTAATAAACTCTATTTTTTAGAGCAGTTTTAGGCAAAATGGAGCAGAAAGTTCAGGGATTCCCATATGTCCCTTGTCCCCATCCACACTCAGCCTCCCTCATTTCAGCTAGACCTAACCCTTTATTTGACAGATGAGAAAACTGAAGCTAATAAAAGGTTAAATGACTTGCTCAAGTCACACAGATCATGTTTAACAAAACAAGGTGAAAATTTCAGTTTATCTGCTTTTATCTCAATCACTAAGAAAATGATGAAAATAACTTGAGTGAAGTATTTATTTATTTATTTATTTATTTATTTATTTATTGCAGTATAATTAACATACAAAATTATAGTGGCTTCAGATGTACAGCATAATGATTAGGTATTTGTGAATATTGCAAAATAATCACCACAATAAGTCTAGTTAAACTATGTCACTATGCATAGTGACAAAACTTTTTTTCTTGTGATGATAACTTTTGCAATATACTCTCTTAGCAACTTTCATATATGTAATACAGTATTATTAACTATAGTTACCATGCTGTATATTATATTACCATGACTTACTTCTTTTATAACTGGAAGTTTGTAGCTTTTTACTCCATTCACCCATTTGGTACCTCTTGCCTCTGGTGACCACCAGCCTGTTCTCTGTATCTGTGCGCTTGGTTGCGTGTGTGTGTGTGTGTGTGTGTGTGTGTGTGTGTGTAGGGGGGATGTTCATTTGTTTGTTCTTTGCTTTTTGTTTATTTGTTTAATATTTACTTACTTATTTTTGGCTGCATCGGGTCTTAGTTGCAACATGAGGGATCTTTGTTGCGGCATGCAGGATCTTTCGTTGCAGCATGTGGGCTCTTCATTGCGGCATGCATGCTTCTCTCTAGTTGTGGCGCGTGGGCTTAGGTACCCCGCAGCATGTGGGATCTTAGTTCCCCGACCAGGGATCGAACCCGCGTCTCCTGCATTGGAAGGCGGATTCTTAACCACTGGACCACCAGGGAAGTCCCTCATTTGTTTGTTCCACATTCAGGCGAGATCATTCCGTAATTGTCTTTCTCTGTCTGACTTACTTCACTTAGCGTAATGCCCTCAAGGTTTGTCTATATTGTCGCAAATGGCAAGATTTCATTCTTTTTATGACTCAATAATAGTCCATTGTGTATTTGTGTATGTGTGTTTGTGTGTATATACTTACATATATAGCATTTTCTTTATCCATTCATCTCTCAATGGACACTTAGGTTGTTTCCCTATCTTGGCTATTGTAAATAACGTTGCAGTGAACATGAAGGTGCAGATATCTTTTGAAGGTAGTGTTTTTGTTTTCTTCAGATAAATACCCAGAAGTGGAATTGTTAGATCCTATGGTAGTTCTAGTTTTAGTTTTTGGGGAACCTCCATACTGCTTTTCCATAGTGGCTGTGCCAATTTACATCCCCACCAGCAGTGCACAAGGGTTCCCTTTTCTCCACAGCCTCACCAACACTTGTTATTTCTTGTCTTTTTGATAATAGCCATTCTGACAGGTGTGAGGTGATAGCTCATTGTGGTTTTGATTCGCATTTCCCTGATAATTAGTGATACTGAACATATTTTCATGTACCTGTTGGTCTTCTGTATGTCTTCTTTGGAAAAATGTCTATTTAGAGCATCTGCCCATTTTTTAATCAGACTGTTTGGGTTTTTGGCTCTTGAGTTGTATGAGTCCTTTATAAATTTTGGATATTAACCCCTTGTCAGATATAATTTGCAGATATTTTCTCCCGTTAAGTAGGTTTCCTTTTCATTTTGTTGATGGTTTCCTGTGCTGTGCAGAAGCTTTTTAGTTTGCTTATCTTTGCTTTTGATGCCTTTGCTTTTGGTATCATATCCAAAAAAATCATTGCCAGGACCAGTGTCCCGAGTAACATTTTTTAAAACAAGAGTAGCTTCGTGTTTTTAATTTTTTAATTAACTCTATTGTGGTTAAATATACATGGCATAAAATTTACTATTTTAATCATTTTAAGTGCACCATTCGGTAGCATTAAGTACATTACCTTGTTGTGCAGACATCACCACTGTCCACCTCCAGAACTTTTTCATCATCTCAAACTGAATTGTTTTGTTTCTAAAGTATGAATTCTGGTATCGCATCCACGCTACCCAAGTGTGATGATATATGTAAAACCACTGGCATACAGTAGGCACTCAGAGTAAATCTTAGTTGTTTCTTCTGCGTATCACTCTCCGAAAGAGTTGTTTCCTGTCTCCTAAAAGATGTTTCCTATCCTCTTTTTTTTCATAAATAATTTTATTGAGATGTAATTCACATATCATACACTTAACCTATTTCAAGTGTACAAGTCAATAGTTTTTGGTATATTACATTATTAATTTTTTAAATTGTAAAATACTTATAAAATTTGCCACTTTAGCTATTTTTAAGGTTACACTTCAGTGGCATTAATTACATTCACAATGTTGTACAACATTTACCACTGTCTGTTTCCAAAATTTTTTCATTACCTCAAATAGAAACTCTATAATAATTAAGCAAAAACTCTCCACTCCTTCTAAAACTCTCCACAGCACATAATAATGTGTAATGTACTTTCAGTCTCTATAATTTGCCTCTTCTGGGTACCCCATGTTAATGAAGCATACACAGTATTTGTGGTTTTTGGTCTGGATTATTTTATTTAACATCTCTTTAACTTTCATTCATGTTACCATGTATCAGAACTTCATTCCTTTTTCTGGCTGAGTAACATTCCATTGTATGTACATACCACATTTTGTTCCTCTGTTAATGGGCGCTTTGGTTGTTTCTGCCTTTGGGTATTGTGAACAATGCTGCAGTGAACATTGGCATACATTTATCTGTTCAGGTTCCTGTTTCCAGTCCTTTGTGTGTAAACTTATGGTTGAAATTGCTAGACCATATGGTAATTCTACATTTAGCTTTTATTTATTTATTTATTTATTTATTTATTTTTAATTTTTTTTGTTTATCCCCACAAGGCCTCAAAAAATTGTAGCAGCAGTCATGCTTTTCCCTCCCCAGATGAATCTTTAGTAAAAGGCAAAAGATTCATTAGATTATGAAGAGAAGCATGAGTATACATTTAGCTCTTAAAAGAACCACCAAACTTTTCCACAGTGGCTGTACCAAGCGTTCATTGTACAGTTAGTTACTGATTTGGGATCTTTCTTCTCTTTTAATTAATGTGTTTTCACATAAAAATTTTCCTCTTAAAACTGCTTTTACTGCATCACATAAGTTTTGTTCTGTTTTTGTTTTCATTCATTTCAAAGTATTTTCTAGTTTCCCTTTTGATTTTTTTTTTGACCCATTGGTTGCTTAAGAGTAGAGTATGTTGTTTAATTTCCACACGTAAGTGAATTTTTCAGTTTTCCCTCATGTCTAGTCTCATTCCTTTGTGATCAGAAAAGATATTCTGTATGGTTTCAATCCTTTTTAATGTATTGACTTCTTTTGTAGCCTAACATATGGTCTATCCTAAAGAATGTTCCATGTGCACTTGAGAAAACTATGTAATCTGCTGTTGTTGGGTAGAGTGTTGTTTCTATTTCTGTTAGATCTGATTGGTTTATAATGTTGTTCTAATACTTATTGATCTTCTGTGTGATTGTTCTGCCAACTCTTATTGTACAACTGTCTATTTCTCTCTTAAATTCTGTCAGTGTTTCCTTCATATATTTTGGGTCCTCTGATGTTTGGTGAATATTTTTTTATAATTGTTATAGCTTTGTGGTGAATGGACTCTCTTGTCAATATATAATGTTTGTCTCTTGTAACGGTTTTTTACTTAAAGTCTCTTTTTCTGATATTAGTATAATCTCCTTATCTCTCTTTTGGTTACTATTTGCATGGAATATTTTTTCCATCCTTTCATGTTCATCCAGTTCCCATCTTTGGATCTAAAGTGAATCTCTTGTAGACAGCATGTATGTAGTTAGATCATGTTTCGTATTCATTTTGCTCCTCTCTACCTTTTGACTGGAAAGTCTCATCTGTTTACATTTATAGTAATTACTAATAAGAAAGGATTTATGCTTGCCATTTAGTTTTCCATGTGTTATAGCTTTTTGTCCCTCATTTCCTCCTTACTGCCTTCTTTTGTACTTAGCTGATCTTCTTGTAGTTACCTGTTTGATTCCCTTCTCATTCCCTTTTGTGTATATTCTATAGCTATTTTATCTGTGGTTACCATGGAGATTACGTATAACTTCCTAAGGATATAACTCTGTAATTTGAATTGATACCAACTTAACTTCAGTCACATACAAAAATGCTATTCCTGTAAAGCTCCATGCCTTCCTTTTATATTATTGATATTACAAATTACATCTTTATTCATTTTGTGCCCTAAAACATACATTTATAATTATTTTTTATGTATTTGTCTTTTATTTTTTTTAATTTTTTAATTTTTGGCTGCGTTGGGTCTTCATTGCTGTGCACGGGCTTTCTCTAGTTGTGGCGAGTTGGGGCTGTTCTTCGTTGTGGTGCACATGCTTCTCATTGCGCTGGCTTCTCTGTTGCAGAGCACAGGCTCTAGGCGCATGGGCTTCAGTAGTTGTGGCATGCAGGCTCAGTAGTTGTGGCTTGTAGGCTCAGTAGTTGTGGCGCATGGGCTTAGTTGCTCCGCAGCATGTGGGATCTTCCCAGACCGGGAATCGAACCCGTGTCCCCTGCAATGGCAGGCGGATTCTTAACCACTGTGCCACCAGGGAAGTCACTGCATTTGTCTTTTAAATCCTGTTTTCTATACTCTTTTCTCTGCAGTCACCCATCATGATTAAACTAAGAGCCTCTTGCCTCTTTTTTTCCTAGAAAAAAATAAAAGTCTTTTTGTTTTGTTTTGTTTTTTGGCCCCATGGCATGTAGGATTTTAATTCCCCGACCAGGGATTGAACCCGTGGCCCCTGCAGTGGAAGCGCAGAGTCTTAACCACTGGACCGCCAGGGAAGTCCCAAAAGTCATTTTTTAAATAATAATAAAAAATAAAGATTGCATTAACAGAGATGATTAAAGAACTTTCCACATGTGATTTGGCTCCTAATGTGGAGTAGAACATACCAGGCCATCACTGTATATTGTCAGGAATTATAAATCATGATTTATGAAAGTTCAATGAAAGTTCAGTTTGCCTCTTAGAAATAGAGAAGCATTGGGAGGGAATCCATAACCACATTTACATTCCGTTCTATTTTTTATAGAAGCTTGGTTATGTCCAGTCTTACGGCTAAGGAAAATGTGTTTGTATCTGGCAGCAGCTCTGTTGCTCTAGCTCCCTCTAGTGATAATAAAGTGGCTTCATTAGCAATTACTATTCCTCACTTGACTGTTCTTTAATACAGGCCTGATGGACTTTTAATAACAAGATTTAATATATTTTAGTAAATAACAAGATTTAAGATACTTCAAAAAATTATATCCCATTCATACAATGGAATATTATTCAGCCTTAAAAAAGAAGGAATTTGGACATCTCCTACAATATGGATGAACCTTGAAAATATTATGCTAAGTGAAATGAACCAGTCAGAAAAAGACAAATACTGTTTGATTCCACTTATAAGAGGTACCTAGAGTAGTCAAATGCATGGAGAGAGAATGGAGAATGGTGGGTGCCAGGGGCTGGTGGCAGTTATTGTTTAATGGATACAGAGTTTCAGTCTTACAAGATGAAGTGTTCTCTAGATGGATGGTAGTGATGGTTGTACAACAGTGTGAATGTACTTAATACCACTGAGCTGCACACTTAAGATTGGTTAAAATGGGAAATTTTATGTTATATATATTTTACCAGGAACACTTTGCAGGAGATCTGTTACCTCAAGTTCTGAGATATCCCTCTATTCTGTTATTGAGAGTGGAAAATGATATAGCCTTCCCTTAGGAAATGTGTGTCTCAAACTGTAAATACTATCAGAGTTCAAGGAAGAGATTAGGAAAATACAATTTTGTGATGAAAATTGGGAATTAACATATCTTAAAGTGTAGAAATTACAAATGACATCATAATTGCTATAGTAATGATGGTATTATTGTAAACTAGAAATTTGGGAAGTGAAATAATACTTCTTTAAAATACTTTTTAATAGACATGTAGTCATGTTTTCTCTGTAAAAACAGTGTTAGCACTTTCCAACCTGAACATACCTTAGAAATTACCTAATTCACCTCCCTTAAGCCCTAGATCAGTAAATCTTGCATATGCATACAATGGGACTACCTTCCCAGATTAAATGGTTTTATTTTTTTCACAATGTTTTTGTTTGTTTTTTTGTTTGTTTGTTTGAAAATACTCAAATCTCTGGCAAAATTAACACCCATATACCCTACCTAAATTTATCAACATTTTGCCACATTTACTTTAATTCTCTCTATACACACATTTACATTTTTGCAGGGGAAAAGATTTTTGTCCGGTGAAAATTTTGAAAGTAAGTTGCAGACTGAATTTCCCAAATTCACCCCTATGCATTTCAGAAGTTATCACCTTAGAACTAGGATACTCTCCTACCTAATCTTAATACCATTATCATATCTAAGAAAATAAGTAGGACTTCCCTGGTGTGCAGTGGTTAGGAATCCGCCTGCCAGGGGACACGGGTTTGACCCCTGGTCCGGGAAGATCCCACATGCTGCGGAGCAACTAAGCCTGTGTGCCGCAACTACTGAGCCTGCGTGCCTCAACTACTGAAGGCTGTGTGCCTAGAGCCCGTGCTCTGCCACAAGAGAAGCCACCGCAATGAGAAGCCCGTGCACCACAACGAAGAGTAGCCCCCGCTCGCCGCAGCTAAAGAAAAACGCACGCAGAGCAACGAAGACCCAACACAGCCAAAGATAAAATAAATTAATTATTTTTTTTAAAAAAAGCAGTATAACAGTAATATCATTAATATACAGCCCATACTTATATGTTCCCTATTGTCCTAAAATTATCTTTTATTTCAGTTTATTTTGTTTTCTTTTAACGTGGGATCCAAACAGATAACATGTGTTACACCTGATTGCTAGCTATGTGTATTATTTTAATCTATAATATAACCTATCTTTTGTTTTTTATGAGATTGATCCTTTTGAGGAACTTAAGCTTGTTGTGCTACATTCCACAATTTTTAAGTTATTTCTTCATGATTAGATTTAGGTTAAATCTTGGTGGGAATATTACATATGTGATATTTCGTACTTCTAATTGCATCCCACTTATGTTTCACTGTTGGTTATGCCATGTTTGATCACTTGGTTAAGGTGTGGTATCCACCAGATCTCTCCAATGTAAAGATACATTTTTACTATTGTAAATTAGTAAATCATGGGGTGATAGTTGAGGCTGCGGCTTCTTCTCTAGCAGTCTTTTTTTTTTAATCTAATATTTTAGCATCCATTATGATCTTTGACTAAACTGGTGAGTACATTGTTAGTTGCAAACTGGTAATTTTCTAATTCTGTCATTTCTTCAACATTTATTAGCTGATATGTTTCTGGGAAGATGAGCTTTGACTTTTCTTCCCTTTACACACTCAGAATTTCTCTTTTGTTTTGAGTATTGTATGGACTCATAAAAATTTTTAATATATCATAATCCAATACCATCATTTTGTGGAGACATGCTCAAATTTCCCAAATTTTAATCACAGAAGACACTTTAAGCTGGGTCCTGTTTCTTTTAGACATAACCTCATTCATCTTTGAGCATTTCCCTGCTTTCTGTCATAGAAAGGTATCATTCACCCTGGTTCTTTTGTTTGTTTTGGCATTTGCTTTTACTTCTTTGCTGTTGTTTATCAGATTTACCTTGTTCTTTCCTTGCCTCAGATCAGGAATCAGTTATTTCACTCAAGAAGTTTTGGTTTCTTTTCTTTTTCTTTTTTTTTTTTATATTTATTTATTTATTTGGTTACGCCGGGTCTTACTTGCGGCAGGGGGGCTCCTTAGTTGCGACCCACCAGCTCCTTAGTTGTGGCATGTGAACTCTTAGTTGTGGCATGCATGTGGGATGTAGTTCCCTGACCAAGGATTGAACCCAGGCCTCCTGCATTGGGAGCATGGAGTCTTAACCACTGTGCCACCAGGGAAGTCCCTGGTTTCTTTTAATGGGAATTATTTAGAAATCAAAATCTGGGTACTTGGTATGCTGTTTGCTACTAGGTTGTCATCGTTCCTGAGGTGTGGCAATGCTTTTAGTCTCTTTCAGAACCAGGAAATAAATAAGTATATATATGCACACACATACAAGTATTAATTTTCTATTACTGTGTAACACATTACCACAATTTTAGCAGCTTAAAACATTACCCATTTATTATCTCACAGATTCCCTGGAATTTTAGGAGTCTAGACATTTCTGCTGTATGTCTCACAAGGCTGGAATCAAGGTAGCAGCCAAATCTGTGATCTCATCTGAGACTTGAGGTTCTTATCCATGCTCATATTCATTTTATTGGAGTTGTAGAACTCAGTGGTGTCTTGCTTCTTCTAAGCTACTAAGAAAGAGAGTATGCTTCTTTAAGTCTCTAAGCTCAAGGAAAGCCTAAGCCTTCAGTGTTTTTCTCACCATTTTTCTATCAGGTTGTTAGTCTTTTTTTTTTTCCCTTGGCTTATAAGAGTTCCTTATATATTAAGGAGATTTGCCCTTTGTCTGTGATATAAATTGCAACTATATTTTTTGTCAGTTTGTTATTTGTCTTTTGTGCTTATTGGCTATATGTCTTTTGTTATTCCAGTAGCATACTGCGTTGAATACTGAAATATGATGCCTCTAACTTCGGCTCTTCTGGCTTCTTCCAACTTTGTTTGGCTAATTCTGGGTCCTTTGCTATTTCCATATGAATTTCAGGATCAACTTGTTGATTTCTGCAAAAAAAAACAGCTGGGATTTTGAAAAAAAAAATGTAGATTAATTGGAGAGTTTTATATCTTACCAATATTAAGTATTTTGATCCATGAACATGGGATGTCTTTCTAGTTATTCAATTCTTTTAAAATTTCTTTTAACAGTATTTTTTAGTTTTCAGTATGTAAGTCTTGTAAGTACTTTTGTCAAACATACTCCTAAGCATTTTATTCTTTTGATGTTATTGTAAATGGAATCTTTAAATTCCATTCTATATATTTATTGCTAGTGTATAGAAATACACTTGATTTTTGTATATTGATTTTATATCCTGCAAGCCTTGCTGAACTCAATTAATAGTCCTAATAGTATTTTAATGGATTCTGTAGTTTGACTCTGGACTTTGCATATGATGATGATTTTTATCATACAAAGGTCCATATTTTCATGTAGTCAAATTTTTGTTTTGTTTTTGTTTTTGTTTGTATTGTGCTTCTGGATTTTGGATCATTATTAGAAAAGTTTCCCCACACCCAGATTTTTTTTTGTTTTTTTTTTTTTTAATTAATTAATTTATTTATTTATTTATTTTTGGCTGTGTTGGGTCTTCGTTTCTGTGCGAGGGCTTTCTCTAGTTGTGGCAAGTGGGGGCCACTCTTCATCGCAGTGCGCGGGCCTTTCACTGTCGCGGCCTCTCCTGTTATGGAGCACAGGCTCCAGACGCACAGGCTCAGTAGTTGTGGCTCACGGGCGTAGTTGCTCCGCGGCATGTGGGATCTTCCCAGACCAGGGCTCGAACCCCTGTCCCCTGCATTGGCAGGCGGATTCTCAACCACTGCGCCACCAGGGAAGCCCTCCCAGGTTTTAAAAGAACTAAGAAATTCAGCCTTATTTTCTTCTAGTAATTTTTAACTTTGATTTTTACATCTAGTTCCCAGATCTGTTTGGAATTTTTCTGGTATATAGTATTAGGCTAGGCTGTACTCATTGGCTAAACTGAAGAGAGTTAGTCCTTACTGAGTGCCCACTATGTGCCAGTTGCTGTGTTAAGCACTTTACATATATTATCTCATTTAATCTTGTGAAAGACCAGATACTGTTATTGAAGAAGCTAAGCCTTAGAGAGAGTAAGTAATTTGTCCAGTGTTACACAGGTAGTAGGTGACATAGCTAATATTTGTACGTGGGCAATAATTGGCTGCAATACTTATACCTGTTGCCACTTTGCCTCTAACTTAAATACTGTTGGATTGTTTAAAAAAAAAAATTGACTTGTCTGGAACATTTCATTAATTTCTACTTTAGATGGAATGTTCACTCTAGATAAGCATGTATATTTTACATTACATACTTTATGAGATAAGACATTAGGGCTGATAAAGTTTATGTAGTAATCTGGAAATATAATTTTAACTTTTATCTAAAAATGTCGTGCTCCTCAAAGTTTTTTTTTTTTTTAATTTTTTTTTATTTATTTATTTTATTTTTAGCTGTCTTGGGTCTTCGTTTCTGCGCGAGGGCTTTCTCTAGTTGGGGCGAGCGGGGGCCACTCTTCATCGTGGTGCGCGGGCCTCTCATTATCGCGGCCTCTCTTGCTGCGGAGCACAGGCTCCAGACGCGCAGGCTCGGTAATTGTGGCTCACGGGCCTGGTTGCTCCGTGGCATTTGGGATCTTCCCAGGCCAGGGCTCAAACCGGCGTCCCCTGCATTGGCAGGCAGATTCTCAACCACTGCGCCACCAGGGAAGCCCTCCTCAAAGGTTTTAAATTGTGAGGTAAACTAGTTCCAATTGGAGGGTTAGGGAAATTACGTTACATTTTGGCATTACAAAAAAACATGCTTTTATATCCTCCCTCTACAAATTTCACATCCCCAGGACAAAAGTTCTGCCATGATGTTCATGAAGGAACATTGAAGGGGTTTATGCTCCGGTTGTCTGTAGATGGTGTTCAGAATATTTTAACCCTGGTATGATCTTAGTTACCTTTCAATATGATTCTGGGCCATTTCTCCCTATGGATAGTTGGTTGTGCTAAGATCATGTAAATTTGTGTTAATCTAAATAAAATTAGTAAAATAAATCTGTTACAGAAAATAGTGTAGGTTGGTAAAGTGTGTTGAGAGAAATGTTAACATCTTCAGCAAGGTAGTTTATGAAAATAGTATTTTCAGAAGTTTAACTACCAGTGGAATACAGAATAGATTGTCTAAGGAGAAAGAGGCTAGATTCAAGTGATTCTTAAATCCATTAAGGGTAATGCATCAAGTTGTGGTTATAGAACTCAAATCCTTACTCCTTCACTTACTAGTTATATGAATTGGGGCATATTACTGAACCTATGTCCTCAGTGTCCTCATCTAAAAAAATGGCGTGATGAAAAGTACCTACTTCATAGAGTTTTGTGAGTTAAATGCTTGACATTTATGAAGTAAATATTCAATAAATTTTTTCAATGTCTAACTCCATTGTCACTAATTTGTGATCTAGGATAAAATTAACCCTTATAAGACTTACTTTCTCTTGCATACAGTAATATGATATCCTCAGGATTGTTATTCCTCTACTCAGATTTTCTTTGAGATATAGTCGTCTCATGGTATCTGTGGGGGATTGCTTCCAGACCCCCACCCCACAGATACCAAAATGCACAGAGGCTCAGTTCCCTTATGTAAAATAGTATAGTGCAGTCTGCCCTGTGTCTCTGCGGGTTCCCCATACGCAAATAGGGAGGGCCAACTGTGCACTTATTTCCTACATTATAGAATCCAAAATTCTTAAATAATATTTAAGACCCACCATGATCTAGTATAACCTGTTTTTCTAGTCTTATCTCCAGTTACACTCCTGAAATATTCATTCCTTTAACTACAGCATCTGATAATTTCCCCCAATTTCTCCATCCTCCACTTTACTCTTGGTGCTTGTCCTAGGTGTTTGCCGTAAGTGGTAAAAACTACCTGACCACTAGCCTTTTACTTGCCAAATGCCATTCATCCTTTCAGACTTTACTCAAGGTTTGAAATACTCCCTCATTAAATAAAAGTTGCCTTAATTCTCCTGTAGTTGAGATTAATTTTACTCTTCTTTTCCCTTTTGTAAAGCTTAGTAGCACCTTAAGAGTTTTATCACCTTCTAATATTTAAACTAGGCATATATGCATACATGTTTGTTCCTCCACCAGACTGTAAGCTTCTTTTGGCCATGAGTATGCTTTGTGCCTCCCATGTGCCTTGAAACTATCAGTCCATTTTCTATATTATGAAAAAGAAGTAACCAACTGCCTGAATTTCTAAAAAATGTATGACTTAAATTTTCCTTAGAAAAATTTTAAATGCTAAGAGCAGCATCTGCCCTCTTATTTGGTAACAAATATGTGAGGAAATTATTATTTGTCTATCCTTTTCATTTTCACCCAAGAAAGACATTCCAAAATGTAGTAAATGCCAAATTTTTTCTTAAAAAGTTTGTTGTGTATGTGTATGAAAAACATTGTTTCTGTGATCAACTATTATTACATTATAATTTGTATACTCCCTTGACATTTACCAAGATCTTTTACATAGTTTTTATTTGTCATTTATATTTAAGCGCATCTAAGTCATAGTCCTAAACTTAGAGATTAAAATCACAACAGTCTTTACAAATATGTTCTACTATGTTTTCCAGTAGAACAGTGTTTTAACTCCTCCAGTACAGTTTTTCTTACCTTTCAGTATGATTTTGGTCCTATTTTCCCTGTGGTTATTTGGTGCTAAAGAAATTTATTCTTATTTAAACATTAGTCTAAATAAGTTTTTACTACCAAAGTAAATGAATTTATTGCAAAAACTTGGTTTAATATTTTCCCAAAGCATATCATATATTTATTATTTATTTTTATGCATGGTGGGTGATAACCTAAAGAAGATTGCAAGATTTTACAGAAGCATTATATACCTTTCACCCAGATTCATCAAATGTTGATTTCTGCCACATTTCTTTCTCTACCTCCCTTCCTGCCTGCTTTCTTTCTCTTAAACACACAGAGACATTTTTTTTCTCAGTTTTTTGATAAAAAGTTATAGACATTTTAACCAGTGACTCAGAAATATTTCAGCATGTATTTCCTATGAACCAGGACATTTTCTTCAGGATCTTAACATCACTACAATACTATTATCTGATACACAGTTAGTAATCACATTTCACTAATTGTGTCAATTATGTCCTTTATAACATTTTTTTTCTGCAGTGATTCAGGATCCAATATATAATTATGCATTGCATTTAGTTGCCATGTCTCTTTATTCTCCTTTAATTTGGAACACTTCTCCAGCCTTTGTCTTTCATCATACTGACATTTCTTTAAGAGTACAGAGGAGTTGTTTCATAGAAGGTTCTTAAATTTGAGTTTGATGTTTCTTCATGAGTAGATTAAGGTTGTCAGGAATACCACAAAAATAATGTTTTCTTCTCAGTGAATCAAATCAGGAAGCACATGATATCATTGTGTAATTGATGATACTAACTTTGGTCATTCAGTCACTGTGATGTCAACCACAGCAATGTTCAAATATGCAATATAATATAGTCAC
Organism: Balaenoptera ricei; assembly: GCF_028023285.1. Taxonomy (NCBI): domain Eukaryota; kingdom Metazoa; phylum Chordata; class Mammalia; order Artiodactyla; family Balaenopteridae; genus Balaenoptera; species Balaenoptera ricei. The sequence continues at coordinate 113,301,225 of NC_082639.1, read as the reverse complement.
CATACTATATATTACATCTACAGGAATTATTTATTTTATAACTAGAAGTTTGTACCTTTTGACCACCTTAACCATTTCATCCCTCCCCACCCCCCATTTCTGGCAACCATCAAATCTATTCTCTGTGTCTGTGAGTTTGATGTTGTTTTTATTTTGTTCTTTTTTTTTTTTTAATAGAGTCCACATATAAGTGAGATCATATGGTGTTTGTCTTTCTCTATCTGACTTATTTAGCATCATGCCCTCAAGGTCCATCTGTATTGTCTCAATGACAGGGTTTCCTTCTTTTTAATGGCTAAGTAATACTCCATTCATCTGTGTGTCTGTTTTTTGTGCCAATACCATACTGTTCTGATTCCTTTAGCTTTGTAATACAGTTTGAAATCAGGAAGTGTGATGCCTTCAGCTTTGTTCTTCTTTCTCAAGATTGCTTTGGCTATTCGGAGTCTTCTGTGGTTCCATACAAATTTTAGGATTGTTTGTTCTTTTTCTGTGAAAAACGCCGTTGGGATTTTTTTTATTATTGCATTGAATCTGTAGATTGCTTTGCGCAGTTATGGGTATTTTAACAATATTAATTCTTCCAGTCCATGAGCATGAAATATCTTCTCATTTATTTGTATTTTTTTCTATTTCTTTCAGCAGCATCTTATAGTTTTCAGCATACAGGTCTTTTACCTCCTTGGTTAAATTTATTCCTAGGTATTTTATTATTTTCAATGTTATTACAAGTGCAATGGTTTTCTTAATTTCTCTTTATTTATTTGGTTGCGCTGGGTCTTAGTTGCAGCAGGTGGGCTTCTTAGTTGCGGCTCGTGGGCTCCTTAGTTGTGGCTCACTGGCTCCTTAGTTGCAGCACACAGGCTCCTTAGTTGTGGCACACAACCTCTTAGTTGCAGCATGCATGTGGGATCTAGTTCCATGGCCAGGGATTGACCCCAGGCCTCCTGCATTGGGACCACAGAGTCTTAACCACTGCACCACCAGGGAAGTCCCTAATTTCTTTTTCTGATAGTTATTAATGTATAGATACACAATTGATTTTTGAATTTTGATTTTACTAAATTTGTTTATCAGTTCTAACAGTTTTTTGGTGAAGTCTTTGGGGTTTTCTATGTATCATATCATATTATCTGCAAATAGAGATAGTTTCACTTCTTCCTTTTATATTTGGATGCCTTTTATTTCTTTTTCTTGACTAATTGCTCTGCTTATAACCTCCAGTACTATGTTGAATAAAAACGGTGAGTGTGGGCATTCTTGTCTTGTTCCTGATCTTAGAGTAAAAGCTTTCATTCTTTCATCGTTGAGTATGATGTTAGTTGTGGGCTTGTCATAAATGGCCTTTATTATGTTGAGGAACATTCCTTTACCCACTTTGTTGAGCTTTTTTTTTTCTAATTTATTTTTTTATTTTTTATTTTGGCTGCATCAGGTCATAGCTGCGGCACACAGAATCTCAGGATCTTTCGTTGCGGTGCACGGGTTTCTCTCTAGTTGTAGCATGTGGGTTTTTCTCTCTGTAGTTGTGGCACACGGGCTCCAGAGCGCGTGGGCTCTGTAGTTTGCAGCACGTGGTCTCTCTTGTTGAGGTGCACAAGCTCAGCATATGTGGCACGCAGGCTTAGTTGCCCCGTGGCATGTGGGATCTCAGTTCCCGACCAGGGATTGAACCCATATCCCCTGCATTAGAAGGTGGATTCTTTACCACAGTACCACCAGGGAAGTCCCCTTGTTGAGCATTTTTATCATAAATGGATGTTGAATTTTGTCAAATGGTTTTTCTCCATCTAAAGAGATAATCATGGGATTTTCCTGGTGGCGCGGTGGTTAAGAATCTGCCTGCCAGTGCAGGGGACACGGGTTCGACCCCTGGTCTGGGATGATCCCACATGCTGTGGAGCAGCTAAGCCCATGCACCACAACTACTGACCCTGCACTCTAGAGCCCACGAGCCACAACTACTGAGCCCATGTGCTGCAACTACTGAAACCCACGTGCCTAGAGCCCGTGCTCCACAACAAGAGAAGCCACTGCAATGAGAAGCCTGTGCACTGCAACGAAGAGTAGCCCCCGCTTGCTGCAACCAGAGAAAGCCCGCATGCAGCAACGAAGACCCAACACAGCCAAAAATAAATAAATAAATTGATTTATTTATTTTAAAAAATTAAAAATAAAATTAAAAAATTAAGAGATAATCATATGATTTTTATCCTTTATCTTGTTGTTCTGGTATATCACATTGATTTTGCAGATGTTAGACCATCCTTGCATGCCTGGAATAAATTCCACTTGATCATAAAGTACAATCCTTTTAATATATTGTTGAATTTAGTTTGCTAATGTTTTGATGAGGATTGTTGCATGTGTTTTCGTCAAGGTTATTAGCCTGTAATTTTTTTTTCTTGTAGTGTTCTTATATTGTTTTGGTATCAGGGTGATGCTGACCTCATAAAATGTGTCAAGAAGTGTTTCCTTCTCTTCTATTTTTTGGAAGTGTTTGAGAAGGATTTATATTAATTCTTCTTTATTGTTTGGTAGAATTCACCAGTAAAGCCCTCTGTTCCTGGATTTTTGTTGTTGGGAGGTTTTGATTACTGATTCAATCTCCTTACTAGTTATCTGGCTGCTTAGGTTTTCTATTTTTTTCACAATTCAGTCTTGGTAGGTTGTATGTTTCTAGGAATTCATCCATTTCTTCTAGGTTGTCCAGTTTATTGGCATATAATTGTTTGCAGTAGTATCTTATGATCTTTTGTGTTTCTGAGGTATCAGTTATAATGTCTCCTCTTTCATTTCATTTTGTTTATTTGAGTCTTCTCTTTTTCTGGGTGAGTCTAGCTAAAACTTTGTCTATTTTGTTTATATTTTCAAAAAATCAGTTCTTAGTTTCATTGATCTTTTGTCTTTTTAGTCTCTATTTCATTTATTTCCACTCTGATCTTTGTTATTTCTTTCCTTCTTTGGCCTTAGTATGTTCCTTATCTGGTTCCTTGAGTTGTAAAGTTAGGTTGTTTATTTGAGATTTTTCTTGGTTTCTTAATTTATCGCTATGAACTTCCCTCTTAGAACTGCTTTTGTGGCATCCCATAAGTTTTGGTATGTTGCATTTTCATTTGTTTCAAGATTTGTTTTATATCTCTTTTTTTTCATTGACCCTTTGGTTGTTGAGTAGCATCGTTGTTTAATCTCCACATATTTGTGAATTTTCTAGTTTCCTTCTTGTAATTAACTTGTACTTTTATACTATTATGGTGGAGAAAATGCTTGATAAGACTTCAGTCTTATTAAGTTGATTAAGATTCTTTTTTGTGACCTAACATATGATCTGTCCTGGAGAATGTTCCACACGCACTTGAGAATACTATGTATTTTGTTTCTTTGGGATGGAATATTTTGTATATATCTGTTAAGTCCACCTCAGTGTGTTTAATTAGAAGCCTACCCCTTGAGGCCACAGCTACGAAGATAATAAGCTAATAAGCCTCTTTCATGGAAAGACTGGGCATTTCTGTCTGCTGCCTCTTCTCTGTGCCCTGAGGTGGGGGTGGGAGGTAGCTAGTTAAGAACTGTTTCTCTGTTTGTTACAGTGCTATGGGGCCTGTGATTCTAAGCCCCGCTGCCCACCGGAGCCAGGTGATCAAGGGATGTCCCCAGGTTGGCAGCTGCAAAAACCAGGGCTCCAGACATGTGCACAAGCTCCTTTGTAGGCAATACCATTGACCTGGAGTGAGGCAGAGGGATAATACAGAGACCTGGAGGCTGGTAGGTGCAGAGGCTGGCATCTACCAGCCTCCGCAGTCTTTGGAGAATATCTTAGTCTGCCCCCCTAGATGTGTGTTATGTTAGATACCTGCCCCTCAGGTCAGAGATTTAAGATAATCAAATGGCCTCTTTCACAGAAAGACTGGGTGTGTTTCAGTCACCTCCCTCTGCACTGTGTGCTGGGAGGTTAGCCACAGTGAATTCATGCAAGCCCTTTCAGAACTGTTTCTCAGTTTGCTGTTGGAGTACCAGATGTGGGGTTCAAAGCTTTTGCTCCTCAGGGAGAAGCTTGGAGTTGTGAATGCCCTCCTGATTGTGGATTGCTGTTCCATGGATGAGGTTTGCAGTGAGACTGTGATCTCGGCCTCTCCTAACCATTTCAATGTGGTTTTTTTCTTGTTAGCCCAATGTGTACGAGTCACTCAGCTACTTTTAGGGTTCTTTCAGAGGAAATTGTTCTGCAGGTAACTTGTAGGTTCACAGTGTCTCTGGGAGGAGGTGAGTTCAGGATCTTCCTTCATCTCCATCTTGAACCAAAAGCCTACATACATTGTTTATTTCTTTGTTTGTCTATTGTTGAACCTTTGAAATTCCCACTTTTCTCCAGCTCTGTTAGCTGAAAGAGCCTAGAAACAGTGATATCCCACCAGTCGTGAGCACATTTAGTGTATAGAGTTTGGTTATTTTTTATTTATTTATTTTTAAACATTTATTTTTTGTTGTTGTTTATTTATTTTTTGGCTGCGTTGGTCTTTGTTGCAGTGCGCGGGCTTCCCACTGAGGTGGCTTCTCCTGTTGCGGAGCATGGACTCTAGGTGCACGGGCCTCAGTAGTTGCGGCACGCAGGCTCAGTAGTTGTGGCTTGCGGGCCCCAGAGCACAGGTTCAGCAGTTGTGGAGCATGAGCTTAGTTGCTCCGCGACATGTGGGATCTTCCCGAACCAGGGCTTAAACCCGTGTCCCCTGCACTAGCAGCAGGACTCTTAACCACTGCGCCACCAGGGAAGTCCCTACAGTTTGGTTTTTAAATACCATTTCCCACTGAGAGGAACTAGAGCTCCTTGGAGAAATGGCTGATTCAGGGGTGGGTCAGGGAATGCACAAGATGGGCCTGAAACATCATGTTTATACCAATTTTGTTGCAAGTTAGTATGGAAAAAATGTTTGACTGAAATGAGAAATAGCCAAATTAACATGTATTCTGATTTTGTGATGTATACCATGCTAAGTTTCTTTTCCTCCTTGAATCCAAGTGAAACAATTTACAAGAACAATATTTTATTTCTTAAAGATCACCTATAAATCCAGCTACTTTTTTTCTTCCCAACAACTCTATAACATAGCATTCATTGCCTTTTAGTTCATAGTTCTCATATATGAGTGATTAGTTCATAGTTTTCATATGTCAGTGACTAGTAATATGGGTAGCTAAATTTGTGAATAGTATTATGACAAGCATAGCTTTTGATTTCTTAGCTCTCCAGTGTTTATATTTAGGAATTTGCAATAGATTTACCACGTTTAATCTTCGTCCATTTTGTCTTTAATGAAAAGTCTACTCTGCTTGACTTTGTTTTGTGTTTTAATGTTTTAGTAATATTATCTTTAGCTAATGTAACAAAGATTGTAGAATCGTATTCAGAATTTTAGTGGCTGTCTATTCACTGAAAATACAGTGCAGGTTGCTAGGAAGGGCTTTCATTTCCTTTTGGAATTCCAGCTACACTGTGGAAGCTCCCTTTGTTACTAAAGTGACTTAAAACTTTAAGTGCACATTCTAATCTGTGAGTTTGTTCCCAAGTTGTTTCTCAGCCATTTACTATGAACAATATCTACCTAATCCATTAGCATGTAGAACTTGTTCTATGAGTCATTTCTATAATCAACCAACAACAACAACAACAACAAAACTAAGCTTAGGGCTTCCCTGGTGGCGCATTGGTTGAGAATCTGCCTGCTAATGCAGGGGACATGGGTTCGAGCCCTGGTCTGGGAAGATCCCACATGCCGTGGAACAACTGGGCCCGTGAGCCACAACTACTGAGCCTGCACGTCTGGAGCCTGTGCTCCGCAACAACAGAAGCCGCGATCATGAGAGGCCCGCGCACCGTGATGAAGAGTGGCCCCCACTCGCTGCAACTAGAGAAAGCCCTCGCACAGAAACGAAGACCCAACACGGCAAAAATAAATAAATAAATGGATTTATAAAGTTCCTACCAAAATTCTTTAAAAAAAAAAAAAACAACAAAAGAAAACTAAGCTTATTGAACCTTATCTTTGTTAAAGGAAGACTAGAGACAAATACATGTATTTATATAATTCCATTAAAAGTTTTGCAAGCAAATCCAGGCTTTAAAAGAAGTATTCTTGTGCCAGTACCATACTCTTTTGATGACTGTGGCTTTGTAGTATAGTCTGAAGTCAGGGAGCCTGATTTCTCTAGCTCCGTTATTCTTAAGATTGCTTTGGCTATTTGTGATCTTTTGTGTTTCCATACAAACTGTAAAATTTTTTGTTCTAATTCTGTGAAAAATGCCATTGGTAATTTGATAGAGATTGCATTGAATCTTGTAGACTGCTTTGGGTAGTGTAGTAATTTTCACAATATTGAGCCTTCCAATCCAAGAACATGGTCTATCTCTGTATCTGTGTCATCTTTTATTTCTTTCATCAGTATATTATAGTTTTCTGAGTACAGGTCTTTTGCCTCCTTAGGTAGGTTTATCCCTAGGTATTTCATTCTTTTTTTTAAATAAATTTATTTATTTATTTCTGGCTGCGTTAGGTCTTCGTTTTGCTGCACACTGGCTTTCTGTAGTTGCAGCTAGTGGGGGCTACTCTTCCTTGCGGTGTGTGGGCTTCTCATCACAGTGGCTTCTCTTGTTCTGTGGAGCACAGGCTCTAGGCGCGTGGGCTTCAATAGTTGTGGCTCGCAGGCTCAGTAGTTGTGGCATGCGGGCTCTAGAGCACAGGCTCAGTAATTGTGGCACATGGGCTTAGTTGTTCCACAGCATGTGGGATCTTCTTGGACCAGGACTCGAACCCGTGTCCCCTGTGTTGGCAGGCAGATTCTTAACCACTGTGCCACCAGGAAAGTCCCTATTTTATTCTTTTTGATGCAGTGGTAAATGGGATTGTTTCCTTGATTTCTCTTTCTAATCTTTTGTTGTTAGCGTATAGGAATGCAGGAGAAAGCAAGCAATTACACTGTTGGTGGGAATGTAAACTGGTACAGCCACTATGGAGAACACTATGGAGTTTCCTTTAAAAACTAAAAATAGAACTGCTATATGATCCAGCAATCCCACTCCTGGGCATATATCCGGTGAAAACCATAATTCAAAAAGATACATGTGACGAAGTGGAACCAAGATGGTGGAGTAGAAGGACCTGCTCTCACTCCCTCTCGTGAGAACACCAGAATCACAATTAGCTGCTGGACAGTCATCGACAGGAAGACATGGGAAACTCACCAAAAAAGATACCCCACATCCAAAGACAAAGGAGAAGCCACAGTGAGATGGTAGGAGGGGCGCAATCACAGTAAAATCAAATCCCATAGCTGCTGAGTGGGTGACTCACAGACTGGAGAACACTTGTACCACAGAAGTCCACCCACTGGAGTGAAGGTTCTGAGCCCCACGTCAGGCTTCCCAACCTGGGGGTCCGGCAATGGGAGGAGGAATTCCTAGAGAATGAGACTTTGAAGCCTAGTGGGATTTGATTGCAGGACTTCGACAGGACTGGGGGAAACAGAGACTCCACTCTTGGAGGACACACACAAAGTAGTGTGCGCATCAGGACCCAGGGGAAGGAGCAGTGACCCCGGGGGAGACTGAACCAGACCTACCTGCTAGTGTTGGAGGGTCTCCTGCAGAGGCGGGGGGTGGCTGTGGCTCACTGTGGGGACAAGGACACTGGCAGCAGAAGTTCTGGGAAGTACTCCTTGGCGTGAGCCTTCCCAGAGTCTGTCATTAGCCCCACCAAAGAGCCCAGGTAGGCTCCAGTGTTGGGTTGCCTCAGTCCAAACAACCAACAGAGAGGGAACCCAGCCCCACCCATCAGTAGTCAAGCAGATTAAAGTTTTACTGAGCTCTGCCCACCAGAGCAACAGTCAGCTCTACTCACCACCAGTCCCTCCCATCAAGCCTCTTAGATAGCCTCATCCACCAGAGGGCAGACAGCAGAAGCAAGAACAACTACAATCCTGCAGCCTGTGGAAAAAAAAACACATTCACAGAAAGATAGACAAGATGAAAAGGCAGAGGGCTATGTACCAGATGAAGGAACAAGATAAAACCCCAGAAAAACAACTAAATGAAGTGGAGATAGGCAACCTTCCAGAAAAAGAATTCAGAATAATGATAGTGAAGATGATCCAGGACCTCGGAAAAAGAATGGAGGCAAAGATCGAGAAGATGCAAGAAATGTTTAACAAAGACCTAGAAGAATTAAAGGGCAAACAAACAGAGCTGAACAATACAATAACTGAAATGAAAACTACACAAGAAGGAATCAATAGCAGAGTAACTGAGGCAGAAGAACGGATAAGTAACCTGGAAGACAGAATGGTGGAATTCACTGCTGCGGAACAGAATAAAGAAAAAAGAATGAAAAGAAGTGAAGACAGCCTAAGAGACCTCTGGGACAACCTTAAACGCAACAACATTCGCATTATAGGGGTCCCAGAAGGAGAAGAGAGAGAGAAAGGACCTGAGAAAATATTTGAAGAGATTATAGTCGAAAACTTCCCTAACATGGGAAAGGAAATAGCCACCCAAGTCCAGGAAGCACAGCGAGTCCCATACAGGATAAACCCAAGGAGAAACACACCGAGACACATAGTAATCAAATTGGCAAAAATTAAAGACAAAGAAAAATTATTGAAAGCAGCAAGGAAAAAATGACAAATAACATACAAGGGGACTCCCATAAGGTTAACAGCTGATTTCTCAGCAGAAACTCTACAAGCTAGAAGGGAGAGGCATGATAAAGTGATGAAAGGGAAGAACCTACAACCAAGATTACTCTACCTGGCAAGGATCTCATTCAGATTCTATCGAGAAATCAAAAGCTTTACAGACAAGCAAAAGCTAAGAGAATTCAGCACCACCAAACCAGCTCTACAACAAATGCTAAAGGAACTTCTCTAAGTGGGAAACACAAGAGAAGAAAAGGACCTAGAAAAACAAACCCAAAACAATTAAGAAAATGGTCATAGGAGCATACATAATCGATAATTACCTTAAACGTGAATGGATTAAATGCTCCAACCAAAAGACACAGGCTTACTGAATGGATACAAAACCAAGACCCATATATATGCTCTCTACAAGAGACCCACTTCAGACCTAGGGACACATACAGACTGAAAGTGAGGGGATGAAAAAGATATTCCATGCAGATGGAAATCAAAAGAAAGCTGGAGTAGCAATACTCATATCAGATAAAATAGACTTTCAAATAAAGAATGTTACAAGAGACAAGGCCACTACATAATGATCAAGGGATCAATCCAAGAAGATATAACAATTATATATGCACCCAACATAGGAGCATCTGAATACATAAGGCAAGTGCTAACAGCTATAAAAGAGGAAATCGACAGTAACACAATAATAGTGGGGGACTTTTAACACCTCACACCAATGGACAGATCATCCAAAATGAAAATAAATAAGGAAACAGAAGCTTTAAATGACACAGTAGACCACATAGATTTAATTGGTATTTATAGGACATTCCATCCAAAAACAGCAGATTACACTTTCTTTTCAGGTGTGCATGGAACATTCTCCAGGATAGATCACATCTTGGGTCACAAATCAAGCCTCAGTAAATTTAAGAAAATTGAAATCATATCAAGCATCTTTTCTGACCACAATGCTATGAGATTAGAAATGAATTACAGGGGAAAAAAACGTAAAAAACACAAACACATGGAGGCTAAATAATACGCTATTAAATAACCAAGAGATCACTGAAGAAATCAAAGAGGAAGTCAGAAAATACCTCGAGACAAATGACAATGAAAGCACAACAATCCAAAACCTATGGGATGCAGCAAGAGCAGTTCTAAGAGGGAAGTTTATAGCTATACAAGCCTACCTCAAGAAACAAGGAAAATCTCAAACAATCTAACCTTACACCTAAAGGAACTAGAGAAAGAAGAACAATCAAAACCCAAAGTTAGCAGAAGGAAAGAAATCATAAAGATCAGAGCAGAAATAAATGAAATAGAAACAAAAACAGTAGCAAAGATCAATAAAACTAAAAGCTGGTTCTTTGAGAAGATAAACAAAATTGATAAACCACTAGCCAGACTCATCAAGAAAAAAGGAGAGGACTCAAATCAATAAAATTAGAAATGAAAAAAGAGAAGTTACAACAGACACCGCAGAAATACAAAGCATCCTAAGAGACTACTACAAGCAACTCTATGCCAATAAAATGGACAACCTGGAAGAAATGGACAAATTCATAGAAAGGTATAAGCTTCCAAGACTGAACCAGGAAGAAACAGAAAATATGAACAGACCAATCACAAGTAATGAAATTGAAACTGTGATTAAAAATCTTCCAACAAACAAAAGTCCAGGACCAGATGGCTTCACAGGTGAATTCTATCAAACGTTTAGAGAAGAGCTAACACCCATCCTTCTCAAACTCTTCCAAAAAATTGCAGAGGAAGGAACACTCCCAAACTCATTCTGTGAGGCCACCATCACGCTGATACCAAAACCAGACAAAGATACTACAAAACAAGAAAATTACAGACCAATATCACTGATGAATATACATGCAAAAATCCTCAACAAAATACTAGCAAACAGAATCCAACAACACATTAAAAGGATCATACACCATGATCAAGTGGGATTTATCCCAGGGATGCAAGCATTCTTCAATATATGCAAATCAATCAATGTGATACACCATGTTAACAAACTGAAGAATAAAAACCTTATGATCATCTCAATAGATGCAGAAAAAGCTTTTGACAAAATTCAACACCCATTTATGATAAAAACTTTCCAGAAAGTGGGCATAGAGGGAACCTACCTCAACATAATAAAGGCCATATATGACAAACCCACAGCAAACATCATTCTCAATGTTGAAAAACTGAAATCATTTCCTCTGAGATCAGGAACGAGACAAGGATGTCCACTCTCACCACTATTATTCAACATAGTTTTGGAAGTCCTAGCCACGGCAGTCAGAGAAGAAAAAGAAATAAAAGGAACCAAATCAGAAAAGAAGAAGTAAAACTGTCACTGTTTGCAGATGACATGATACTATACATAGAGAATCCTAAACATGCCACCAGAAAACTACTAGAGCTAATCAGTGAATTTGGTAAAGTTGCAGGATACAAAATTAATGCACAGAAATCTCTTGCATTCCTATTCACTAATGATGAAAAATATGAAAGAGAAACTAAAGAAACACTCCCATTTACCATTGCAACAAAAAGGATAAAATACCTAGGAATAAACCTGCCTAGGGAGACAAAAGACCTGTATGCAGAAAACTATAAGACACTGATGAAAGAAATTAAAGATGATACCAACAGATGGAGAGATATACCATGTTCTTGGATTGGAAGAATCAATATTGTGAAAATGAGTATACTACCCAAAGCAATCTACAGATTCAATGCATTTCCTATCAAATTACCAATGGCTTTTTTTAATGGAACTAGAACAAAAAATCTTAAAATTTGTATGGAGACACAAAAGACCCCGAATAGCCAAAGCAGTCTTGAGGGAAAAAAATGCAGCTGGAGGAATCAGACTCCCTGACTTCAGACTATCCTATAAAGCTACGTTAATCAAGACAATATGGTACTGGCACAAAAACAGAAACATAGATCAATGGAATAAGATAGAAAGCCCAAAGATAAACCCACGCACCTATGGTCAACTAATCTATGACAAAGGAGGCAAGGATATGCAATGGAGAAGAGACAGTCTCTTCAATAAGTGGTGCTGGGAAAACTGGACAGCTACAATGTAAAAGAATGAAATTAGAACACTCCCTAACACCATACACAAAAATAAACTCAAGATGGATTCGAGACCTAAATTTAAGACCGGTCACTATAAAACTCTTAGAGGAAAACATAGGAAGAACACTCTTTGACATAAATCACAGCAAGATCTTTTTTGATCCACCTCCTAGAGTAATGGAAGTAAAAACAAAAATAAACAAATGGGACCTAATGAAACTTCAAAGCTTTTGCACAGCAAAGGAAACCATAAACAAGAGGAAAAGACAACCCTCAGAATGGGAGAAAATATTTGCAAACGAATCAACGGACAAAGGATTAATCTCCAAAATACATAAACAGCTCATGCGGCTCAATATTAAAGAAACAAACAGCCCAATCCAAAAATGGGCAGAAGACCTAAAAAGACATTTCTCCAAAGAAGACATACAGATGGCCAAGAAGCACATGAAAAGATGCTCAACATCACTAATTATTAGAGAAATGCAAATCAAAACTACAATGAGGTATCACCTCACACCAGTTAGAATGGGCATCATCAGAAAATCTACAAACAACAAATGCTGGAGAGGGTGTGGAGGAAAGGGAACCCTCTTGCACTGTTGGTGGGAATGTAAATTGATACAGCCACTATGGAGAACAGTATGGAGGTTCCTTAAAAAACTAAAAATAGAATTACCATATGATCCAGCAATCCCACTACTGGGCATATACCCTGAGAAAACCATAATTCAAAAAGTCACATGCACCCCAATGTTCATTGCAGCACTATTTACAATAGCCAGGTCATGGAAGCAACCTAAATGTCCATCGACAGATGAATGGATAAAGAAGAGGTGGTACATATATACAATGGAATATTATTCAGCCATAAAAAGGAACAAAATTGGGTCATTTGTAGAGATGTGGATGGACCTAGAGAGACTGTCATACAGAGTGAAGTAAGTCAGAAAGAAAAAAACAAATATCGTATATTAACGCATGTATGTGGAACCTAGAAAAATTGTACATATGAACCAGTTTGCAGGGCAGAAGTTGAGACACAGATGTAGAGAACAAATGTATGGACACCAAGGGGGGAAAGCCGCGGTGGGGGTGGGGGGGTGGGATGAATTGGGTGATTGGGATTGACACGTATACACTGATGTGTATAAAATTGATGACTAATAAGAACCTGCTGTATAAAAAAAATAAATAAAATTCAAAAGTTAAAAAAAAGAAAAAGAAAAGATACATGCACCCCAGTGTGCATTGCAGCACTTTTTACAGCAGCCAGGACATGGAGGCAGCCTCAATGTCCATCAACAGAGGAATGGGTAAAGAAGATGTGACACATATATACAATGGAATATTACTCAGCCATAAAAAAGAATGAAACAATGACATTTTCAGCAACATGGATGGACCTAGAGATTGTCATACTAACTGAAGTAAGTTAGACAGAGAAAGACAATATCATATGATACCACTTATATGTGAAATCTAAAAAAAGACTACAAATGAACTTATCTGCAAAACAGAAATAGAGTTACAGATGTAGAAAATAAACTTATAGCTACAGGGGTTAAGGGAGGAGGGGGATAAATTGGAAGATTGGGATTGACACATACACACTACTATATGTAAAATAGATAACTAATAAGGACCTACTGTATAGCACAGAGAACTCTACTCAATACTATGTAATGGCCTATATGGGAAAAGAATCTAAAAAAGAGTGGATATATGTATATATATATAACAGATTCACTTTGCTGGACACCTGAAATTAACACAACATTGTAAGTCAACTATACCCCAATAAAATTTTTTTTTAAAGTATTCTTCATATGAAAAATGCAATAGGGTTTTCAGTGAAACCCATACACAAGAGTACTAAGTATACAGTTGTCTGTTCTTGGTGGGAAAATCTAGCAGTTTTCTCACATGATTATCATATTCACAGAGATCATAACATTACATCTCTTCAAACATCAGCATTGCAAAAATTAGGGGAACAGCTGTTACAGATTCAGTAACTTATCCAAAATGGCTGTTGTGCAGGGTATCAGTTTTACTTTCTCAGTTCCTCTTTGTAGTTAAGTCTCCACTCTAAGGTGGAGATTTTACCACATAAATTTTTTTTTAATTTTATAGAAATATAAACATTTGATTTACACAGTTGTGTTAATTTCTGCTGTACGCAGAGTGACTCAGTTATATATATACTTTTTCATATTCTTTTCCATTATGGTTTATCAGAGCATATTAAATATAGTCCCCTGTGCTATACAGTAGGACCTTGTTGTTTATCCATCCTATATATACTAGTTTGCATCTCCTAATCCCAAACCCTCAATCCTTCCCTCTCCAACCCCCACCCCCTTGGCAACCACAAGTCTGTTCTGTATGTGAGTCTGTTTCTGTTACTTAGATATGTTCATTTGTGTCATATTTTAGATTCCACATATAAGTTATTATCATATGGTATTTGTCTTTCTCTTTCTGACTTACTCACTTAGTATGATAATCTCTAGTTGCATCCATGTTGCTGCAAATGGCATTATTTCATTCTTTTTTATGGCTGAGTAGTATTCCATTGTGTGTAGATAGATAGATAGATAGATATACAGATATACACACACACACACCCCACATCTTCTTTATCCATTCATCTGTCAGTGGACATTTAGGTTGTGGACCTTTAGGTTGTTTCCATGTCTTGGCTATTGTCAGTGGTGCTGCTATGAACATAGGGGGTGCATGTATCTTTTCGGATTATAGTTTTGTATATATATATGCCCAGGAGTGGGATTGCTGGATCATGTGGCAACTCTGTTTTGAGTTTTTTAAGGAATCGCCATACTGTTTTCCATAATGGCTGCACCAGTTTACCTTCCCATCAACAGTGTAAGAGGGTTCCCTTTTCACCACACCCTCCCCAACATTTATTGTTTGTAGACTTTTTATTTATGGCCATTCTGACTGGTGTGAGGTGGTACCTCATTGTAGTTTTGATTTGCATTTCTCTAATAATTAGCGATGATAAGCATCTTTTATCTGCCTATTGGCCATTTGTATGTCTTCTTTGGAAAAATGTCTATTTGGGTCTTCTGCCCATTTTTCAATTGGGTTGTTTGGTTTTTTGTTACTGAGTTGTATGAGCTGTTTGTATATTTTGGAAATTCTTGTATCCTGCCACCTTGCTGAATTCGTTTACCAGTTTTAGTAGTTTTTGTGTGGAGCCTCTAGGGTTTTCTTTTTTTTTTTTTTTTGTTAATATAAATTTATTTATTTATTTATTTATTTATTTATTTATTGGCTGCGTTGGGTCTTCGTTGCTGTGTGCGGGCTTTCTCTAGTTGCGGCAAGCGGGGGCTACTCTTCGTTGCGGTGCGTGAGCTTCTCATTGAGGTAGCTTCTCTTGCTGTGGAGCATGGGCTCTAGGTGCGTGGGCTTCAGTAGTTGTGGCACACGGGCTCAGTAGTTGTGGCTCGCAGGCTCTAGAGCGCAGGCTCAGTAATTGTGGCACACAGGTTTAGTTGCTCCACGGCATGTGGGATCTTCCCGGATCAGGGCTCGAATCCGTGTCCCCCGCGTTGGCAGGCAGATTCTTAACCATTGCGCCACCAGGGAAGTCCTAGGATTTTCTGTATATAGTACCATGTCATCTGCATCTAAGGACAATTTTACCAATTTGAATACCTTTTATTTCTTTTTCTTGTCTGATTGCTGTGGCTAAGACTTCCAATACTATGTTAAGAGAAGTGGTAAGAGTGGGCATCCTTGTCTTGTTACAGATTTTAGTGGGAAGCTTTCAGCTTTTCACTGTTGAGTATTATATTGACTCTGGGGTTGTCATAAATAGCTTTTATTATGTTGATATATTCCCTCTGTACCCAGTTTGGTAAGAGTTTTTATCATGAATGGGTGTTGAACTTTATGGAATGCTTTTTCTGCATCTATTGAGTTGATCATGTTTTTATCTTTTCTTTTGTTGATGTGGTGTATCACATTGATTGATTTGAGTGTGTTGAACCATTCTTGTGACTCTGGAATGAATCCAACTTGGTCATGGTGTATATCTCTTACCACATACATTTGTTTAGTGATTTCTGATTAAGTATCATTAATTTGATGTAAAATAAGGCCAATTTTATTTATATACATTGATATACACAGTATAATGTTAATTAATATACAAAAATCTTCTTGTAATATGATTATAGCAACTAGAACAACATGTTTCTAAGGGTTCAGAATCAGCTACTGGTTGGAAACCTCTATAAAAGTTTTAATTTACTTTTCTGTTAGAAGTATTTTATTGCCCTTTTCAACTCACCTACAAAGATGAGGAACCAAAAGCCTTCCAACTCTCCTCTATCAAATTTCACATGGGAGACCTATAACTGTAGGAAAATACTATTTTATTTTATTTTGTTTTATTTTATTTGGCTGCACTGGGTCTTCGTTGTGGTGCTCAGACTTGTCTAGTTGTGGCACCCGGGCTGTCTAGTTGCAGCGTGCAGGCTCCAGAGCGCACGGGCTCAGTAGTTGTGGCACACGGGCTCTCTAGGTGTGGCGCGCAGGCTTAGTTGGCTCGCGGCAGGTGGGATCTTAGTTCCCCGACCAAAGATCAGACCCGTGTCTCCTGAATTGGAAGGCAGATTCTTAACCACTGGACCACCAGCGAAGTCCCTGTAGGAAAATCCTCTTACTCTAAAATCCCCATATTTGTCAGTGTTCCCGACCTGCCGAGGGTGATATTTCTTACTCCCTTTAAATTATGGGATTCCATAAGCCATAGAATAAATAGGAGGCCAGTTTCCTGAGAGGACTGTATAGGTATCATTTACACTTATGAAGTGTACATCTTGTCCTTATTAGTGATCTTGTCATATAAAATTAAATAAGATTCTTCATGGTTACAAATTTGGTTTATCCAATTATATATTATACTGAACTTACATAATTTAACTACATGGTCATCAAAAGTATAGAAACCGTTAGGTAATAGAAAATATATTTGTTGGTCTCTGCCCCCAGTTTCTGATACAGGACTCCTAAAATCCTTATAATTTCCTAAGGGATAGGAAAATTTAGGAGCGTTTCTAGTTCTAATATTTGTCTTTGACTCTATCCCTGACACAGGGCTCCTAAAACCCTTGTAAGTTCCTAAGTGATAAGAGCACTATGAGCATCTTTTTTTTTCTCATAAGGCATCTCTGGGTGGGCTCCTGGATGGCCCTTGGTCATCAGAAAGTCCAAGCCATGATTAGAAGTTTGGAATTTTCAGCCCCATCCTGCCATCCTCCGGAAAGGAAGAGGGCCTGGAAATTTGAGTTAATAATTGATCATGCCTATGTTAGAAAGCCTTTATAAAATCCCAGGAGTACAGAGTTCAGAGATCTTCCAGGTTGGTGAACAATTGGAGGTACAAGGAGAGTGACACACCCAGAGAGGTAATGGAAGCTCTACACCTCTTCCCACATACTTTGCCTATGCATCTCTTCCATCTGGATGTTCACCTGTATCCTTTATCATGGCCTTTAATAAGCTGGTAAATGTAAGTAAGTGTTTCCCTGAGTTCTGTGACTGGTGACCAGCTATAGCAAATTAATCAGACCTGAGAGAGGGGGTAATGGGGACCTCCAATTTGTAGGACATAAGTTGTGGGTAAACTGGGGACTTACTGTTTTCAGTTGATATCTGAGGTAGAGTGGAGGCAGTCTTGTGAGACCGAGCCCTTAACCTGTGGGATCTGACAGTGTCTCCAGATAGGCGGTGTTAGACTTGAGTTAAATTTTAGGACACCTAGCTGGTGTGAAGAGAATTGGTTGACGTAGTGAAAAACTTCCACACATTTTATGACCAGAGGTGTCAGAAGTCAAGTGTTCTGTGTAAAAGTAAGGTGATACACAGGAAAGAAACTCACAGTAGGGAAGAACTGGGTGTTTCGCACATAGGAAGGAAAATGGGTTTTTCGAAATGGGAGCATAAAAAGCAGTTTACATTATATGTACACAGGCATACCTCAGAGTCACTGCAGGTTCAGTACCAGACCACTGCAATAAAGTGAATATTGCAAGAAAGGGAGTCACACGGAGGTCTTGGTTTCCCAGCGCATGTGAAAGATATATTTATACTATACTGTAGTCTATTAAGTGTGCAACAGCATTATGTCTAAAAAAACAATGTACATACCTTAATTAAAAAATACTTTATTGCCAAAAAGTACTAACCGTCATCTGAGTCTTCAGCGAGTTGTAATCTTTTTGCTGATGGAGGAGGGCCTTGCCTCAATGTTGATGGCTGCTGACTGATCAGGGTGGTGGTTGCTGAAGACTGGGGTGGCTGAGACAGTTTCTCAAGACAAAGCAGCAGTTCAGTTTGCTGCATCTTTGACTCTTCCTTTCATGAATGATTTCTCTGCAGCATGCAGTACTCTTTTTTTTTTTTTCTCTCATGCAATGCTCTTTGATAGCATTTTACCCACAGAACTTCTTTCAAATTGGAGTCAATCCTCTCAAACCCTGTCACTGCCTTAGCAACTAAGTTTATGTAATATTCTAAATCTTTTGTTGCCATTTCAACAAAATCTTCACAGCGTCTTCACCAGGAGTAGATTCCATCTCAAGAAGCCACTTTCTTTGCTCATCCATACAAAGCAACTCCTCATCCGTGAAAATTTTACCACGAGAGTGCAGCAGTTCAGTCTCACCTTCAGGCTCCCCTTCTATTTCTAGTTCTCTTGCTATTTCCACCACATCTGCCGTTACTTTCTACACTGAAGTCTTGAACCCCTCAAAGTCACACATGAGGGTTGGAAACGACTTCCAAACTCCTGTTAATGTTGATATTTTGACCTCCTCCCGTGAACCACGAATGTTCTTAATGGCATCTAGAATCTTTTCCAGAAGGTTTTCAATTTCCTTTGCCCAGATCCATCAGAGGAATCATTATCTGTGGCAGCTGTAGCCTTATGAAATGTATTTCTTAAATAATAAGACTTGAATGTGGAAATTACTCCTTGATCCATGGGCTGCAGAGTGGTTGTTGTGCTAGCAGGCATGAAAACAACATTAATCTCGTTGTACATCTCCATCAGAGCTCTTGGGTGACCAGGTGCATTGTCAATGAGCAGTAACAATTTGAAAGGAATCTTTTTTCCTGAGCAGTAGGTCTCAACAGTGGCCTTTGTCAACAGATGTGCTGTCATCCAGGCTTTGTCGTTCCATTTGAAAGAGCAGAGGCAGAGTAGATTTAGCATAATTCAAAAGGACCCTAGGATTTTTGGAATGGTAAATGAGCACTGGCTTCAACTTAAAGTCACCGGCTGCATTAGCCCCTAACAAGAGAGAGTCAGCCTGTCCCTTGAACCTTTGAGCCAGGCACTGACTTCTTCTCTCTAGCTATGAAGTCCTAGATGGCATCTTCTTCCAGTATAAGGCTGTTTCATCTACATTGAAAATCTGTTGTTTAGTGTAGCCGCCTTCATTAATGATCTTAGCTGGATCTTCTGGATAACTTGCTGTAGCTTGTACATCAACACTCGCTGCTTCACCTTGTACTTCGATGTTAAACCTCATGAACCAACCTCTGCTAGCTTCAAATTTTTCTTCTGCAACGTCTTCACATCTCTCAGCCTTCATAGAACTGAAGAGAGTTAGGGCCTTGCTCTGGATTAGACTTTGGCTTATGGGAATGTTGTGGCTGGTTTGACCTTCTATCCAGACCACTCAAACTTTCTCCATGTCAGCAATAGGGCTGTTTTACTTTCTTATCATTTGTGTGTTCACTGGAGTAGCACTTTTAATTTCCTTCAAGAACTTTTCATTCACAGCTTGGCTAACTGTTTGGCGCAAGAGGTCTGGCTTTCGGCCTGTCTCGGCTTAAGGCGTTGCCTTCCTCACTAAGCTTAATCATTTCTAGCTTTTGATTTCAAGTGAGAGACGTGCGACTCTTCCTTTCACTTGAACTCTTAGAGGCCACTGTAGGATTATTAGTTGGCCTAATTTCAATATTGCTGTGTCTCAGGGGATAGGGAGGCCTGAGGAAAGGGAGAGAGACGGGTTTGAGGTTGGGGGCTGGGAGATGGGGGCGGCGGGGATTGGTTAGCTGGTAGAGCAGTTAGAGCACATACAACATTTATTAAGTTCACCGTCTTATATGGGCATGGTTTGAGCCTCCCCAAAACAATTACAAGAGTAACATCAATGATCACTGATCACAGATCACCCTAACAAATAAAATAATAATGAAAAAGTTTGAAATATTGTGAGAATTACCAAAATGTGACACAGAGACATGAAGTGGGAATGCCCTTGGAAAAATGGCACTGTAGACTTGCTCCAAGCAGGGTTGCCACAAAACTTTCAATTTGTAAAAAAAAAAACACAGTACCTGCAAAGTAAAATAAGGTAAGGTGTGACTGTATATATAATATTGTGAACAGTTTTTTAGGTTAGACCAATCAGCATGTATCTTTTTTTTTAAAACAGAAATTTTATTAAGTTCTCCTGTAAGCTTATAATTTATATTAAGAACATTTACAGGATTTTTTTTTCTTAATTTAAGGCTTTGGAACAATATACCAGTTAAAAAGTATTTAATTCCGGTTTGTACAGCGATCACCTAATAACTTCAGGGTAATATAGAA
Source organism: Balaenoptera ricei (assembly GCF_028023285.1). NCBI lineage: Eukaryota > Metazoa > Chordata > Mammalia > Artiodactyla > Balaenopteridae > Balaenoptera > Balaenoptera ricei. The sequence goes on along the minus strand of NC_082639.1, from coordinate 113,280,812 downwards.
AGATTAAGAAGAAAGAAAAGGTCTTTATTATACACTCATTAAAATATAATATTTACTACAGTTAAATCAGTTTTATAGTCCTAGGTAATTCTTATTTTGCTGATCTTGAGTTAAACAGTCTGCTTTCACAAAATCATTTGTTTCCTGGCTAAAAGTTTCCTGGAAATTCTAGCTCTCTCCCTCTTTACAGTCTAACAAGTATCTGTTTAAGGTGATGCTATCAGTTAGTACAGGGAACTCTGTACCCATAATCTTATTGCCACTAGTATCATTAGTCAAAAATAACTGAGATAGTCATTTACTGAGGGTTTTTTGATATTTCTTCCAGCAGTCTTAGTCATAAAGATTTAACCAAAAATTGCTCAGAGAATGAAAACATTATAGAAAGGTAAGACACTGACAATTCTCCATACTCTTCTAATGCATCCAATAAAATGTATGTTATGATTGTCACTAACTGACAAGGATTTCAAACCGAGGGAAAAAAAAAAAGTTCTTGATAAAGAGGATAAAGTTTTTGACAGTTACGGTTCCAATCAAGTATAGGAACATTAGTGTACTTTTCTCCAGTCTTAAAAGTACACAGTGGGACTTCCCTGGTGACACAGTGGTTAAGAATCTGCCTGCCAGTGCAGGGGACATGGGTTCGAGCCTTGGTCCAAGAAGATCCCACATGCCGCGGAGCAACTAAGCCCGTGTGCCACAACTACTGAGCCTGCGCTCTAGGGCCCGTGAGCCACAACTACTGAGCCGATGTGCCATAACTACTGAAGCCCGCGCGCCTAGAGCCCGTGCTCCGCAACAAGAGAAGCCACTGCAGTGAGAAGCCCGCGCACTGCACGGAAGAGTAGCCCCTGCTTGCCACAACTAGAGAAAAGCCCATGCACAGCAGCAAAGACCCAACGCAGCCAAAAATAAAATAAATAAAATAAATTAAAAAATTTTAAAAACAGCATTCACTTTATTTAAAAAAAAAAAAAAGTCAGAGACTTCCCTGATGGTCCAGTGGTTAAGATTCCATGCTGCCACTGCAGGGGGTGAAGGTTCTATCCCTGGTCAGGGAAGTTCTGCAAGCCACACAGTGTGGAAAAAAAAAAAATTAAAAAAACTAAGTGTGGGAATAAGTCCTTGGTGTGAATTACCAGCTGTCTGGGAAACTTCTAAGATAGTTTGAGTATAAAAGACATCTTAATAGTTTTAGTATTTTGAGTTTTGGGCCTAGATTAGAGTTGACAAGATTTGAAAATAAGATGATAAATACCTAAAGCCAAGAAATGACTGTAGACAATATTTAAGATAAACATAATAGCATTAATTGCATAATAGCAATTAATGATTATTAGGAACACTAACTTTTTATATTTTTCCTTAAATAATCATATTTTTTTCTCCCATATGATGGTGGATTTGCCTGTTTTAATTAGATATCCTCCCATCCCAATGATAAATTATTAAAACTAATAATCTACTGAAGAGAGAGAAAGTTGGCCACAAATACTGAATTGGTTACATTTATAAATAGAACATTGTGAAAGGCAAACTAACTTCTTTTGACAATAAAGGCAAAAGAGTTTTTTTCATTTACACACTTATACATACTACTAGTAGTCTCATTTTTGCAACTTCAGCCATAGGCCAGAGTAAACACCTGTCACAGCAACTTTTTTTTTTTTTTTTAACTGTCCAGCCTACTGTAAGTTACGGCAGTTTTGTATCTGAAATGGCTACTCTTCATTCCTACAGGTATAAAGATTTTCTCCTGTGGTTTGAACTGATAGTGGCACACAAATGAATACCCAGAAAATGCCAGGAATGTTCAGAATCTCCAAGATAAACTGACAGAGGCAACCAAATTCTCTCTCTTAATATACCACTCCTCAGAGCTCACACAGAATGGAGTATTTAAAACAATGAGAGAGCTTTCCATGTTGTTGTAACCAACAGGGAAATAAATGGTTATGTCTAAACTAGAACCAAAGTCAGACTTGGCTAAGAACTAGGAAAACAGTTTCTCACATGATTATCATACCCATAATGATATTATGCATCTTAGGTATCAGCATTGCAAAATCAAAGATAAATTTGAGTTTTTTAGGGACTCAGTTGGTAATTGATAGGATATATTCAAGGTTTCATTTATTTGAGGGCGTAAAACTATGCAGGTGACCCTGAATTTTTTTGTGGTTTTGCTTGTCTGTTCACTTCAGGGTGCCAGGTATTTTCTTTCGTGACTACTGCCCCCTATATGTTTGCTTACCCTGTTGGCACCAGGGTAAAATACCAGTTTTGCTTCCATTCCTTTGTTAGCTAAATGAAAACTTTTATGTTATTTCTCTAAGTAGTTTGGATGTGTCTTGAATCTAGTAAGGTGTAGACCAAATTTTCTTTCATACTGAGTGCTTGGTTCTAGACACAGTTGTTTTCTTGATCTATTTGACTTTGATGATGAAGAAATATAGTTTTTAGTTGGTTAAAAAATTCATCTTTGTGTTCACAATCATTTTGGGGGGCCACTTTTTTAAAATGAGAAAAGTGGTCTTATAAGTAGAACAGTCTAGCATCTTTCCTTTCCTTCTTTGTAACTGTCCCCCAAACTACTTACCACTGCCTTTAAACTTTCACATGACTTAGTTTCTAACTTTACCTGGACTGCTTCAGCCTCCTTTCATTTCTTCTAATTCTCCAATCTCATTTAAACTTTCATCTTATACCAGCTATTTCCTCTGCCTGATCTTCCTCCATTTCCCAGATCCTCTCCTGAGTATCAGTAACATTTACATTTTAGCTTCATGTCACTTCCTTAGAAAAGCCTTCCCAAATTACTTGCTATTCATCACATTTTAATTATTTGCCTAGCATTTATTATTTTCTGGGGGTTTTTTTTTTCATTTTCTTAGTTTTTCTTATTTCCTTATTGTATGTCTACCCAAGTAAACTGTCTTTTTCTCTACTGTTTCTTAGTACTTGGAACAGGGCCTGGACTTAATGAGTGCTCAGTAATTGTTGAATAAATAAATGAATGATCCATTAGAAAGAACCAGTCTTCAAATAAGAACTAAAGGTTCTACAAATAACTTACTTCTTTGGATCTCAATTTTCTCATCTGCAAAGTGTGTATTAACATACCTACTTGTTACAAGATACAATAGACTAGACTTGTTTTTGAAAGGCAGTATGTCATAATTCATGAAAGAAATATATCCACCTTGCTTTATTTACTGGAACTTTAAGCCAAAATAAAATCAGAGTCGACTGAATGAGGCTCTCTTCTTTTTCTCATTTCCTTTTTCCTCCCTTCTTTTTTCCCCTTACTTTTATGTATCTGTGAAATCTCTTCAGGTTTTGATCTCATAACAAACATTAGGAACACAGACCCAGTAAGATGAGTGGAAGAGGTAAAAGCTGATGGGACATGGTGGAATAAAATAAAACGAATAGTAGATAAATAGGAGTTTAGCAAGAAACTAAGGTTTACATCTTGAATCTCCTTGCCAGCTACAAAAAATAAAGCAAGTCAGTTAGCCTTGTAGAGCATCAGTTTTCAAGTCTGTAAACTAGAGTTAACATTTCTTACCTACTTCACGGGATTGACATAAATGATAATATGTGAAAGTACTTTATAAACTATAAATCATTAACCAAATATAAGGCAGTCATTATGATCAGATCTGAAATTTAGGTTCCTTCTGCAAAACTGTTGGAGAATGCTAGTGCATTGGAGATGCATTGGAGAATACATCTTATGTATAATTCCTAAAAGGCAATTCCAGAAATTCAGATTTTAAAAATATATGAAAATACTTAGTATCCCTCCCCCACAAAAAAATGGGTTTAAGATTTAAGCCACTGTTAAAACAAATACTCTTTTTTTCCCCAATTCACAATTTTATTTACAAACCAGATATGTAATAGTATGTAAGTCAACTATTTTTGATATGTAGAACAAGTCACACAAAATAGTTCATACACATAAACCATTTGTTATTGTTAATTTTCCTTGTCCCTTTTTGTGAGAGTCACATGAAATGACTAGTTTGGAATCAGAATTATAGAAAAATAACATACTTTTAAACATACTTTTAAATAACATACTTTTAAGTGTAGTGTAGTAGCTACACTTTTAAAAAATTATCACTCTAAATTGTGAATTTGGAATTTTGCTACTTTATGAAATCTTATCTATAGCTCAATTGGATTACATAAACATTTTTAATTAATTAAAGCCGCCCAGTATTTTTGCATAAATTACTGTGAAGCCAAGTTCATTTCTTACTATATTTATAAAGGTGATTTTTAACTCAAAATAGTATCACATTTTGTTAAATTGAGTATAATTGACCTGCAACACTATGTTAGTTCCAGAGGTACAACATAGTGATTCGATATTTCTATACATTACAAAATGATCACCACTAAAACAAATATTCAATAGAGTGATTTTTGTTTTTTCTATTTTACCACAAAAGGAAATTTCATTGCCTCTCACTGTTTTCCATTCTTTTCTAATCACAGCCCAAAGAGCCGATTGATCCAATTAAAGAAAGAGAAGCTGGAATACACTCCGGGAGAGCATGAATATGGATTATTCCCAGCCCCCATTCATGTCGGTGAGTACTCAGTATACACAATATATTACTGAGAAGAAATGGTATTTCTTGAGTTTGGGTGAAATGTCTTTGTGTTCTTATTATTTCTACATCTCCAGTGGGGTCAAGTCTTTACCATTTAATTATAGTTACTCTGAAGAATTTTGCAAACCCTTTTGCCGTCTAGGGGTCAAATGACGTAAATCTTTTTCACCGGAGTTTCAATAAACAACACTATATCTGTAACATTTAATTCTCTAAGTAAGTCATCTAGAAAAACCCAACTATTCATTACTTCAGTTTCAAGTGTTTTCTGTGTTCAAAGGGAGATGATTTGTGGATATGTAAGAATCAAAGGAAAAGGGCCCACTGCTTTTTCTGATTGTTTATATGCTTGAAAATTGATAAAGATTTATCTCTCTATTTATTTTTGGGGAAAATTCTAGTCTTTGTTTAGCATTTCAATAATAATACCTTCCAGGATCATACTGTTGAGCTTATCAGATAAGTAAAGTGTACCTAGAAGGCATCCTGGATTTCCTGGATTGGCCTCATCCAGTCCATCTCCAAGTTCTGTTATTTTCATCCTTGAAATATATCCTACTTCTCTTCAAATTCCATTGCCATTATTCAAGTCCATGCCACTATTATCTTTTGCTCAGGCCATTGCAATAGCCTTCTAACAGATCTGTCCACTTCCATTCTTGCTCCCTTCCAGTCTACTCTCCACACAGTAAAAAGGGAAATGATTTTATAACTTAAACTAAATCGTACTTAAAACCTTTCAGTGGCTCACCATTAAACTATAAACTCCTTACCCCAACTCTTGGGAATGATCTGGTTCCTGACTACCTCATTTTTCTGCCTCTGTTGTTTCCCATATTTCCCTTAATCACTGTATTGTGTGTCATGCTGGCCTTCTTTCAGATTCTAGACCATACCAAACTCTTCCCAACCAAAAGATCATTATGCTTATTATTACCATTGCCTGCAAAGCTCTTCTTCAAACTTCCCATGGTGGATTTCTTCTCATCCTTTGAGAATGAGCTAAATGTCAGTACCAGCTTAAATATTATTTTCTTTAAAATTTTTTTCCTGATTATCCTACCAAAAAGGGTTCCTCCCTCTATATCAAGTCTGTATCACAGCACCCTGTTTACTTTTTTCTATAATCTATAATTACTATATTTGTTTACTCATTTAGTAATGCCTCCTCCACCAGATTATAAGCTCTAGGAGCACAGGATCATTTGTCTTTCTTATTCTCCTTTGATTTCCCCGCGCTTCGTACATAATAGGAGTTTAACAAATATTGGTTATACAATGAAAGAAAAGGAGAAATTAGAATACATAATTGAATATAGGATGAGATTTTTTTTTTCCAGGAAAAACTTACTTGTGTAGTAGATGTTGATCCGGTGCTTTTAGTGTTCTCTTCAACTATGACTTTCTTGACTCTCTTGACTATGGGGCTTTTCTGTGTGTTATGATTATCTAGTTCCTTTTTTCTCCCCAGAGGGCCCAGCGCCAGCAATGTATGTAAAGCAACAGGGGTAGACAAGTTCTGCAATAAAGATTTGTTTGCTTTAATTATTCTGTATTGGGTGGCTAGAGAATAGTTTAAGTACAACATAGCATTACAAGGTTTAATTCTCAGCTAGATAACTGTACTGTTGCTTACTTAAGAAAGGTAATAGTAAGTAAGTTCCGTATTCTCTGGGCTTAGTGCCACAGTTCTTTTGAAAGAGCCTTTTGTTTTTAGTAGTGAGGTCATAGCAGTGGAAGAAGATTCTCAGCAGATTTAGCTATTTCCTAGAATGTGCTAATGATAAATAGGCTTTGAAAATAAGAGGTAATTTTAAAAGTTCTGTGTAAAGGAAAACATGACCATTTTGGTCTCACTGGTTTTGCTCTGGATGGGAAATTGGCTAATTCATAACTCAAATTTTGGAAGGAAGCTCTGACTATTCAAGGGGGTGATTGAGTCAGTTAATTCCAAGGGAGATGAGATGAATAATGGATAGGCCAATATTTCTGTCACATATCTGGCATGAATAGTGGTAAAGAGGTCCAGAATGGAAATCCCTTAATTTAAATAAAGATTTTCTCTCTCTAAATCCCCACTTTAGTCTCTTACTAAGACTAATCTGTACTCAGTGGTCTGCAAATTAAGTAAATAATGGAAAAATCTATCCAAGTAGTGGCCCTTTTTTCCTGTGAAACAAGACATAAAATCAGGCTGTTACAGGATACAATTTTTTTTTCTGGACACTGCTGTTTTGTTGTTCAGATAATAATTTATGATTAAGATAGGGAGGGAGGCCAGTCAGCTGTTTCAAACAGGTCACTTCCAGTATCATATAAACAAAGAGCATGACTTTGAGTCAGCCAGACCTAGGTTCATCTCTGTCTTTGCGATACTAGTTATGTGAATAAAATAGTTATACAGATAAAATAATAATGCATCTTATCATCAATGGAGTCATTCAATAAATGGAAGGTAATATTTATTTTTTAATTTTTAATGAAATCAGGTTTCTTTATCTCTTTAGAGAAATACACTTCAAAAAAATTTACTTTTTATGATAAATACTCATTTGTCAAACTGTATATTATACCTTTACATTTTTAGTCAATTGATTTTTTACAACAGTGCCACAACAGTTCAATGAGGAAAGCATGGTCTTTTCAACAGATGGTTACTGTGATAGCTGGATATGCACATACAAAAGGATAAAGTAACTCAAAATGGATCATCAACCTAAATATAAGAGCTAAAATTATAAAACTCTTAGAAGAAAGCATAAGAGTAAATCTTTGTGACCTTGGGTTAGGTAATAATTTCTTAGGTGTCTGACACCAAAATCATGTACAACAAAAGAAAAAAAGAGACAAATTGAACTTCATCAATATTTAAAACTTTTGTGCTTCAAAGAACACCATCAAGAAACTGAAACAACCCACAGAAAGGGAGAAGCATTTTCAAATCATATATCAAATAAGAGACTTGTATCCAGAAACCCACATATATAAAGAACTGTTATAATTCAATAATAAAAAGACAAACAACAGAATCTTTTCAATGAGTAAATGATTTGAATTGATCTTTCTCCAAAAAAAGGTATAGAAATGGTCAATAAGCACATGAAAAGATGCTCAACATCATTAGTCATTAGGGAAATGGAAATCAAAACCATAATGAGATTATCACTTCACACCCACTGGAATGGCTTTAATTAAAGGATTAATGAGGGTGTGAAGAAACTGGAACCCTCATACATTGCTGGTAAGAATGTGAAGTGGTGTAAACCTCTTTGGAAAACATTTTAGTAGTTCCACAACAAGTTAATCACAGATTTAATATAAGACCTAGCAATACTGCTGCTTAGATACATACCCAAAAGAATTGAAAACATACATCCAAAGGACTTCCCTAGTAGTCCAATGGTTAGGACTCCACGCTTCCACTTGGGGTGGGGGGAGGGGGTGTACGATCCCTGGTCAGGGAACTGGAATCCCACCATGCCGTGCGTAAACAAAATGTGATATATCTGCACAATGGAATGTTATTGGGCAATAACAAGAAATTAAGTACTGAGACATGCGACAACATGGGTGAACCGTGAAAACATTATGCTTTGTGAAAGAAGACAGTCACAAAACACCAAGTGTTTTATGATTCCATTTATATGAAATGTCTAGAATAGGCAAATACATAGAAACACAAAGTAGATGATGAATGGTTTCCAGGGACTGGGGGTAGGGGAGAATGTGGAGTGACTGCTAATGGGTACAAGGTTTCTTTTGGGGATGATGAAAATGTTCCCAAATAATGTTGATTATATTAGTCAGAAGTCTCCAAGGAAACAACCAATAAGATATATAGGGAGCAAGGTTTATTTTAAGGACTTGGCTTACGCAGTTGTGGAGGCTAGCAAGTCCAAATTCTGCAGGGTAGGCTGGCAGCATGGAGACCCAGGAAAAAGTTGATCTTACAGCTCAAGGAGTCTGAAGGCAGTCTACTGACAGAATTCACTCTGTGGAGGTCAATCTTTATTCTTTTGAGGCCTTCAGCTGACTGGATGAATTCTACCCACGTTATGGAGAATAATCTGCTTTCCTTGGAATCTTTTGATTTGCATGTTAATCTCATCTAAAAAATACTTTGACAGGCACATCTAGAATCATGTTTAACCAAATATCTGGGTACTGTGACCCAGCCAAGTTGGCACATAAAATTAACCATCCTGTAGTGATGGCTACACACTCTGTATACTAAAACCCACTGAATAGTACATTTTAAAAAGTTGAATTTTATGGTATGTGAATTTTGCCCCAATAAAGCTGTAATTTTGAAAATGTATATTATATTTATGTTGGTTTGGTCAGGCATATATTTATAAAAATTACAGTGATTATACAATGCAAAAGAAAAATTTTAATGCTTTGAGCTTTATGTTCACAGCTACTTTTAATGTTAATTTAAACACTTTTTTGTAGAGTAGGAGGATAGATTGTTCAATAAAAGAATTTCAAGCATAAAAAACATATAATATTAAGATAAAATTCCCCAGAATAAGTGAAATAGAAATAATGTTCAAGGATAAAAAGAAATGATTTAATTTTCTAAATGTTAAAGAAGGGAGTATTCCTTTTTTAATGAATAGTGATAAGTATTAAATCCCTGTGGTATGCAGGTTCATCATGTTTAAACACTATAACCAAATATTACATCATTTGCAACTGTTTAAACTTTACATTTAAAAATGCATAAGGGGATTCATAATTTTTCAAAAGTCTTCTGGGGAGTATGAGAGCAAAAAAAGTGAAGACATAGGCTTTCACATTTGGCTTCTGGCATCAGTTAGGCCTTGAGTCAAATTCCACCTCCAACAATTACTAGCTGTGTGACCCTGGGCAACTTGACACATCTCAAGGCCTCAAATTCTTTAGTGTAAAATAGAAATTAGTATGAATATTAAATAAAATAATGCATGTAAAATACTTAGCACAGTACCTAACACAGTAATCATTCAATAACTGGTAATTACTGAATTGAAGCTGTTTTTGCAGTAGACTATCAGTCAGCGAGAATCCATTACTTAGTACGTAGGCCCTCCTTCTTTTTACTCTGACAGTTGTTGTGAAATATATCGTGATACCCTTTTCTGCTGAGCTCAGAAAAGAATTCAGAATCCTTTTCAACATAGCTTTTGTCATTTGCCCCTACAAGTCATTCAGACTTAGGCCAAATCTTGACTGCTTTTCCTGATACAGTGGAAAGAACATAGGCCTTATGTGCAGAAAAGAATTAAAATAGCAGACCTAAGACTTCTGTTCTTAGAAAGTCCTGCTTACAAGGTTGGCCATTAGCTGGCATCTGGAAACTTGAATAGTAAACAGTTCCCTCTATTATAAAACTTTCCCTAGATGGTAGGAGAGTCTTACTGTGCCTACCATGTATAAACTGTATGGTTTCTGCTGAACACTTGGTTTCATTCTTAGAGAATGGAATTTTGGTACATCCTAGGCAGAGGGTACCTAAATGACCAGCCACCAGTTAAAACCTTGGGTGCTGAGTTCTAATGAGCTCTCTTGATAGCCAACATTTTACATGTATTGTCACAGTACATTGCCAAAGATTGCATCTTGCAAGACTCTACTGGGAGAGAACGTTTGTAAACTTGTGCCTGGTTCCCTCCAGATTTTGCCCAATGTATTTTTTCTCTTTGTGGGTTTTGCTTTGTGTCTTTTTGCTCTACTAAAGTATAGCCATGAGTCTGACTATATGCTGAGTCCTCTGAGTCACCAGACCTGAAGGTGGTCTTGGGGACCCTCGACACACCTTTGAGTCAAACACAAGAGACTCCTCTTTTCATTTCACACTCTTGTAGCTAGGTGATCTTGAACAAGTTAATTATCTACTCTACATCTCAGCATCTTCACCTATATATTGAGACTGTTTCCAACCTGAGTTGTGAGGATTAAATGATATTTATTTTGAAATAATTAACACAGAGTGGATACCCCCTCCCCTTGGTTTACTATGACCAAGTAAAGTTGTCCCTCTGTATCCGTGGGGTATTGGTTCCAGGAGCCTCCTCACGTATTAAAATCCAAGGATGTTCAAGTCCCCTATATAAAATGGTGTAGTATTTGCATATAACCTACACACATCCTCCTGTAGACTTTTAATCATCTCTAGATTACTTATAATGCTGTGTATATAGTTACCAGCACTGGGCAAATTCAAGTTTTGCTTTCTGGAATTTTCTGGAATTTTTTAAAATTTATTTTTGATCCAAGTTTGGTTGAATCCACAGATGCTTAGAACCCACAGATATGGAGGGCTGACTGTACTCAATGTCAGTGAGAAGAGTAAAGCCATCCCACTTTTTTTTTTTTTTTTTTTTTTTTGGATATAGAGAAATTGGAACCTTTATTTTCTTTTCTTTTTTATACATTTATTTATTTTGTTTTTTATTTATTTTTGGCTGTGTTGGGTCTTCATTGCTGCAAGCTTTAGGCCTTCTCTAGTTGCAGCGAGCAGGGGCTTCTCCTCGTCGCGGTGCACGGGCCTCTCAGTGCGGCGGCCTCTCCCATTGCAGAGCACAGGCTCTAGGTGCGCGGGCTTCAGCAGTTGTGGCTTGCGGGCTCCAGAGCACAGGCTCAGCAGTTGTGGTGCACGGGCCTAGTTGCTCCGCAGCATGTGGGATCCTCCCGGACCAGGGCTCAAACCCATGTCCCCCGCATTGGCAGGCGGACTCCCAACCATTGCGCCACCAAGGAAGCCCCATCCCACTTATTTCTAGAAAACTGGTAGATAATAATGAACAGAAATCAGTAAAATATTAAACAGACAATAAGGGAACAAAGGTTTGAAAACAGCAACAAAATTAATAACCTCTCGCTGCACTGATCAAGACAAAGGAAGAGGTAACACAAATTACCAGTATCCATACTAATGATCCTACAGTCATTAAGAGGCTAATAATATAAATAAATTTATGCCAATATGTTTAACAGTATATGAAATGGGCAAATTCCTTACAAAATACAACTTATAAATGAAATTAAACATCTGAATATCCTATAATTGTTTAAAGAAATTGAGTTCCTTACTAAATCTTTCACATGAAAAATTCCAGAACTGGGGCTTCCCTGGTGGCGCAGTGGTTAAGAATCCGCCTGCCAATGCAGGGTACACGGGTTCGAGCCCTGGTCCGGGAAGATCTCACATGCCGCGGAGCAGCTAAGCCCGTGCACCACAACTCCTGAGCCTGCGTGCCACAACTACTGAAGCCCGTGTGCCTAAAGCCCGTGCTGTGCAACAGGAGAAGCCACTGCAATGAGAAGCCCGCGCACTGCAACGAAGAGTAGCCCCCACTCTCCAAACTAGAGAAAGCCCGAGCACAGCAACAAACACCCAATGCAGCCAAAAAAAAAAAAAAAAAAAAATTTCCAGAACTAAACGGTTTTCCCTTGTGAACTCTTATATATATTTGAGAAACAAATAACACTAGTCTTAACACAAACACTTCGTGAAAGTAGGGGAGAAACAATTCCCAACTCATTTCATAAGCTTAGTGTAACCCTGATAGAAAACCTGACAAAGACTTTAGTTGAAAAAAACAACTACAGAACAAAGTTGATTATAAACTCTTAGAACTAGAAAGGAACTTCCTCAGTGTTATATTGAATAAAAAGCAGATCATACTTAATGATAGGATATTGAATGCTTCCTTCTAAAATTGGAAAGAAGGTAAAAATGTTCACTCTGTTTACTTCTTTTCAGCATTATTCTGAATGTCCTACCAGTGCAATAAGGCAAGAAGATGAATAAAAGTCATAAAGATCAGGAAGGAAAAAGTAAAACTGTTTCTGTTTGCAAATAACATGATCGTGTATGTAGAAAATCCAAAGAGATGCACTAAAAAGTTACTACAACTAGTAGCAAGGCTACTGGGGGAAAAAAATCAGTATATAAAAATCAATTGTAGGGCTTCCCTGGTGGCACAGTGGTTGAGAATCTGCCTGCTAATGCAGGGGACACGGGTTCGAGCCCTGGTCTGGGAAAATCCCACATGCCACAGAGTAACTAAGCCCGTGAGCCACAACTACTGAGCCTGCGCGTCTGGAGCCTGTGCTCCGCAACAAGAGAGGCCACGATAGAGGCCCGCGCACCGCGATGAAGAGTGGCCCCCGCTTGCCGCAACTAGAGAAAGCCCTAGCACAGAAACGAAGACCCAACGTAGCAATCAATCAATCAATAAATAAATCTAAAAAAAAAAAAATAATCAATTGTATTAAAAAACTAAACATACTCCTACCATACAATCCAACAATTGAACTCCTTGGTATTTACCCAAAGAAGTTGAAAACCTAAGTCTGTGCAGTAACCTGCACACAGATGTTTAAAGCAGCTTTATTCATAATTGCCAAAACATGAAAGCAACCAAGATGTCTTTCAGTAAGTGAATGGATAAACTGTGGTACATCCAGACGGTGGAATATTATTCAGCACTGAAAAGAAATAGCTATCAAGCCATGAAAAGACGTTGAAGAATTTTAAATTCATAGTACTGAATGAAAGAAGCCAATCTGAAAAGGCTACATACTGTATGATTCCAACTAAATGACATTCTGGAAAGCAAAACTGTGGAGACATTAATAAGATCAGTGATTGCCAGTGGTTTGAGGGGAAGGAAGGATGAATCTACAGAGCACAGAGGATTTTTAGGGCAATGAAACTATTCATTATGACGCCTTAATGGTGAATACGTATCATTATACATTTGTCCAAAGCCGTAGAATATGCAATACTAAGATACTAATGTAAACTATGGACTTTGAGTGATAATGATATGCCAGTATATGTTCTTGAGTTGTTAACAAATGTACAGCTCTGGTGGAGGATGTTGATAATGGGGTAGGCTATGCATGTTTAGGGGCAGGAGGTATATATAAAATCCCAAAATCTCATAACATAATACAAAAATGTCTAGGTTTGAACTGAAAATCATATGTCATACCAAGAACCTGGGAGATCTCAAACTGAATTTTAAAAGGCATCAATGTATGCCAACACCAAGATATTAGAATTATCTGACAAAGATTTTACAGCAGTTATGATTTTTAAAAAACACTGCAACAAGCAGTTATAAACATGCTTAAAACATAAAAAGATAGAAAGCCTTGGCAAAGAAATGAAAAATAGGAAAAACAAATATAATTTTTAGAATTGAAAGATGCAGTAGCTGAAATTAAAAGCTCGGGGATAGACTCAACAGCAGAATGAAAGATATACAGGAAAGAATCAGTGAACTAGGTGATGGAGTGTTACAAGTATTACCCAATCTGAACAAAAGAGAAAATAGACATTTAAAAAAAAACAAACCAGAGGCTATGGGACCATAACCAAAGAGCTAATATTTATATTCTTGGTGTCCTGGAAGGAGAAAAGAAAGAAGATAGAGATAAAAAAAAGTACTTGAGTAAATAATGGCTTGAAAACTTCCCAAATTTGTCAGAAGACATAAACCTTCTGATTCAAGAAGATGAGCCAAACCCAGAACAGGGTATAGTCAAAGAAATCCATGCTGAGACACATGATCAAACTTGAGCATACTAAAGACAAAACAATTTTAAAACAATGAGAGAGAAATGACTCAATATCCATAGGGGTAAAATGAATCAAATGACAGTGGGTTTCACGTCTGAATTCATGTAAGTGGCACGTTTTTCAAGTACTGAAAGAACTGTCAAACCAGAATCCTATACCCAATGAAAATATCCTTCTTTCAGGAATTGAGAGAAGCAAAGGATTCTTAGGTTTGTTGCCAGCAAATCTATCCTATGGGTAAAGGAAGTTCTCTAAACAGAAAGAAATAAAAGAAGGAACCTTGGAACATCAGGAAAGCAGAAAGAATACAGTAAGCAAAAATATGGACATTTACAATAGGCGTTCCTTCTCCTTTTGAGTCTTCTAAGTAATTGTTTAATGGATGAAGCAAAAAATTTTAACACGGTTGTACTTTTATTTTTAACAACTTATTGAGGCACAATTCACCCATTTTAAAGCACACAGTGGTTTTGGTATATTACATTATTAATTTTAACTTGAGGTAAAATATACATAACTTAAGTTTTGCATTTTGACCATTTTTAAGTATAAGGTTCAGTGGCACTAAGTACATTCACGCTGTTGTGCAACCATCACCCCTGTGCATTTCTAGAACTTTTTCATCATCCCAAACTGAAACTCTGTACCCATTAAATAACAATTTCCTATTCTCCCCTTCCCCCAGCCTCTGATAACCACTGTTCTTTCTAGCTCTACGAATTTGACTATTATAGGTACCTCATATAGGCGAAATCTTACAATATTTGTCCTTTTGTGTCTTCCTGATTTCACTTAACATAATGTCTTTATGTTAACATAAGGTTCTTCCATTTTGCAGCATATATGAGAATTTCATTTCTTTTTAATGGTGGATAGTATTCCTTTGTGTGTGTGTATGTATACATACGCACACATTTTGTTTATCCATTCATCTGTCAATGGACATTTTCTAGTGTTTTCACTTTTTTGCAATTGTGAATAATACTGCTATAAACATTGGCTTACAGAATTCTCTGTTGAGGACCCCCACTTTCAGTTCTTTTATGTGTGTACCCAGAAGTGTAATTGCTTTATCATATGGTACATCTACAGACTATACCATTTTACATCCCCACCAGCAAATCTTAAGAGTTCAATTTCTCCACATCCTTGGTAATACTTGTCATTTTCTGTTTTTTTCCATAATAGCCATCCTAACAGATGTGAAGCAGTATCTCGTTGTGGTTTTGATTTTCATTTTCCTAATGATTAGTAATGTTGAGCATCTCTTTATGTACTTATTGGCCATTTGTATATCTTCTTTACTGAAATGTCTACTCAAGTCCTTGTCTTTTTTTTTTTTTTTTTAACAGTAGGACCTTGTTGGTTATCTGTTTTAAATATAGCAGTGTGTGCATGTCAATCCCAAACTCCCAATCTATCCCTTCCCCCCACGCTTCTCCCCTGGTAACCATAAGTTTATTCTCTGAGGTTTTTTTTTTGTTTTTTTGTTTTTTTTTTTAATTTATTTATTTATTTATTTATTTTTGGTTGTGTTGGGTCTTCGTTTCTGTGCGAGGGCTTTCTCTAGTTGCGGCGAGCGGGGGCCACTCTTCATTGCGGTGCGCGGGCCTCTCACTATCGCGGCCTCTCCTGTTGCGGAGCACAGGCTCCAGACGCGCAGGCTCAGTAGTTGTGGCTCACGGGCCCAGTTGCTCCTTGGCATGTGGGATCTTCCCAGACCAGGGCTCGAACCCGTGTCCCCTGCATTGGCAGGCAGATTCTCAACCACTGCACCACCAGGGAAGCCCCCTATTCTCTGAGTTTTTGAGTCTGTTTCTGTTTTGTAAATAAGTTCATTTGTATCGTTTTTTTTTTTTTTTTTTAGATTCTGCATGTAAGCGATATCATATGATATCTGTCTTTGTCTGTCTGACTCACTTCACTTAGTATGATAATCTCCAGGTCCATCCATGTTGCTGAAAGTGGCATTATTTCATTCTTTTTAATGACTAATATTTCATTATATATATGTACCACATCTTCTTTATCCATTCATCTGTTGATGGACATTTAGATTGCTTTCATGTGTCAGCTATTGTAAACAGTGCTGCAGTGAACATTGGGGTGCACGTATCCTTTCAAACCATGTTTTTCACCAGATATATGCCCAGGAGTGGGATTGCTGGATCATATGGTAGCTCTATTTTTAGTTTTCTTAGGGAACCTCCACACTGTTCTTCATAGTGGCTGTACCAATTTACATTCCCACCAACAGTGTGGGAGGGTTCCCTTTTCTCCACGCCCTCTCCAGCATTTGTTGTTTGTAGATTTTTTGATGATGGCCATTCTGACCATGTGAGGTGATATCTCATTGTAGTCTTGATTTGCATTTCTCTCATAATTAAGGATGTTGAGCATCTTTTCATGTGCCTCTTGACCATCTGTATGTCTTCTTTGGAGAAATGTCTATTTAGGTCTTCTGCCCATTTTTTGATTGGGTTGTTTGTTTTTTGAATATTGAGCCACATGTGCTCTTTGTAAATTTTGGACACTAATCCCTTGTTGGTCGCATCATTTGTGAATATTTTCTCCCATTCTGTGGGTCGTCTTTTTGTTTTGTTTGTGGTTTCCTTTGCTGTGCAAAAGCTATTAAGTTTACTTAGGTCCCATTTGTTTATTTTTGTTTTTATTTCCATTTCTCTGGGAGATGGATCGGAAAACATATTGCAAGCAGCCATACTCCAATAAAAATTAATTTTAAAAAAGAGAAAAACATATTACTGTAATTTATGTCAAAGAGTATTCTGCCTATGTTTTCCTCTAAGAGTTTTATAGTATCTGGTCTTACATTTAGGTCTTCAATCCATTTTGAGTTAACATTTGTGTATGGTGTTGAAAAATGTTCTAGTTTCCTTTTTTTACATGTAGCTGTCTGGTTTTCCTAGCACCATTTATTGAAAAGACTGTCTTTTCTTCATTGTATTTGCCTCCTTTGTCATAGATTAATTGACCATAGATGCATGGGGTTATTTCTGGGCTTTCTATCCTATTCCATTGATCTATATTTCTGTTTTTGTGCCAGTACTGTACTGTTTTGATGACTGTAGCTTTATAGTATAGTCTGAAGTCAGGGAGCCTGGTTCCTCTAGCTCCATTTTTCTTTTTAAAGATTGCTTTGGCTGGGCTTCCTTGGTGGCACAGTGGTTAAGAATCCGCCTGCCAATGCAGGGGACACGGGTTTGAGCCCTGGGTTGGGAAGATCCCACATGCCACGGAGCAACTAAGCCCATGCACCACAACTACTGGAGCCCGTGCGCCACAACTACTGAAGCCCGCGTTCCTAGAGCCCATGCTCTGCAACAGGAGAAGCCATGGCAATGAGAAGCCCACACATCGCAATGAAGAGTAGCCCCCGCTCGCCGCAACTAGAGAAAGCCCAAGCGCAGCAATGAAGACCCAATGCAGCCAAAAATAAATAAATTTAAAAAAAAAAAAAGATTGCTTTGGCTATTTGAGGTCTTTTGTGTCTCCATACAAATTTTAAGATTTTTTTGATCTAGTTCTGTGGAAAAGTCCATTGGTAATTTGAAAGGGATTGAATTGAATCTGTATATTGCCTTTTTTTTTTTTTTTTTGGCTGCACCACACAGCTTGCAAGATCTTAGTTCACCAATCAGGACTGAACCCGGGCCCACAGCAGTGAAAGCGCTGAGTCCTATCGACTGGACTGCCTGGGAATTCCCAAGTCCTTGTCCATTTTTGAATTGAGTCATTTGTTTTTTGTTCTTGAGCTTAGTTCTTTATATATACTGAATATTAATTCCTTCTTACATACTTGATAAATTGGAGAATATCTTTATTACAGGGATAGAGAAAACCACCAACTATATAAACAACAAAGGATAATTTTAATTACATTAACTACCATATTGGAGATAGCAGCTCTAGCAATCTGGGTTGAATGTGGTTGTTTACAATAGCTATGTTAAAATTACAGATTTTTAGGTAAGGTTAAGAATGAGGCAAAAGACAGAGTTTGGTGGAGAGGATTTAATTTTAAGTGAGAAGAATGATACATGAGAATATAAAAGTGTGAGGGAGCTGGTTGTGTTTAAGAAATTGTATTGGTACAGGCATTATGGAAAACAGTATGGAGGATCCTCAAAAAATTAAAAATAGGGACCTCCCCAGCAGTCCAGTGGTTAAGAATCCACACTTCCAGGACTTCCCTGGTGGTCCAGTGGTAAAGAATCCACCTTCCAGTGCAGGGGACGCAGGTTCAATCCCTGGTCAGGGAACTAAGATCCCACATACCGAAGGGCAACTAAGCCCACGTTCCATGACTATTGAGCCCGCGCACCTCAACGAGAGAGTCCGCATGCCGCAAACTACAGAGCCCACGCACCCTGGAGCCTGCACACCACAACTAGAGAGAGAAAACCCGCATGCCACGCAACTAGAGAGAAGCCCACGTGCCGCAATGAAAGATCCTGCATGCTGCACCTAAGACCCAGCACAGCCCCCCCCAAAAAAATAAATAAATAATAAATAAATAATCCATACTTCCACTGCAGGGGACACAGGTTCAATCCCTGGTCAGGGAACTGAGATCCTGTATGCTGCGTGATGCAGCAAAAAAAAAAAAAAAAAAAAAAAAAATTAAAAATAGAACTACCAGGGACTTCCTGGTGGTTCAGTGGTTAAGACTCCACACTTCCAATGCAGGGGGCCCGGGTTCGGTCCTGGTCAGGGAACTACATCCCACATGCCGCAACTAAGAGTTCACATGCTGCAACTAAAGATCCTGCATGCCACACCTAAAAGATCCAACATGCCTCAACAAAGATCCCATGCTGGCAGTGGAGATCCCGAGTGCCGCAACTAAATAAATGCCAGTGCAGCCAAATTAATTAATAAAATATTTAAAAAATAGAACTACCATATAATCCAGCAATTTCACTTCTGGGAATATATCCAAAGGAAATGAAAACACTAACTCGAAAAGATACCTGCACACCCATGTTCATAGCAGCATTATTTATAACAGCCAAGACATGAAAACAACCTAAGTGTCCATCAAGGGATGAATGGATAAAGTAGTTGTTGTATGTATATCATACTACAGTACACACACACACACACACACGTACATACGATGGAATATTATTCAGCCATAAAAAATAACAAATGGGGAAATTCTGCAATTTGCAACAACATGGATGGACCTTGAGGGCATTATGCTAAGTGAAATAAGTCAGAAAGAGAAAGACAGATATTGTATGATCTCACTTATATATGGAATCTAAAAACATCTCTGCACACGTGTGTGTGTGTGTGTGTGTGTGTGTGTGTGTAATAGAAAAGGGGATCAGATTATGTGTGGTTACCAGAAGGATCAGGGGAAGGGGAGTAAGTGGTCAAAAGGTACAAATTACCAGTTACAAGATAAATAAATACTAGGGATATAATCTACAGCATAACTGTAGTTAACACTGCTGTATGATATATATGAAATTGTTAAGAGAGTAAGTAAATTCTAAGAGTTCTCATCACAAGAAAAAAAATTTTTTTCTTCTTTTTTTTGCTTTCTCTTTTGATTGTATCTATAAGAGATTATGATGCTAAATAAATGTATAGCTGTAATCATTTCACAGTATATGTAACTCAAACCATTATGCTGTACACCTTAAACTTATATAGTGATATCTCTCAATTATATCTCAGTGAAACTGGAGGAAAATTAATTAGTATAACAAGCCAAAAAAAAAAAAAGAGAAATTGTGCTTAGGAAGAGCAGAATTCAAGAAACTGGGTAAAGGTGGTGATACTGCTTAGTAGGGTTAAAAGAGAAAACTAGTGGAGGACCTCGAAACTTATACCATAGGGACTTCCCTGGTGGTCCAGTGGTTAAGAATCCAATGCAGGTTCCATCCCTGGTCATGGAACTAAGATCCCACATGCCGTGGGGCAACTGAGTCCACGAGCCACAACTAGAGAGCCCGGGCGCCACAACTGGAGAGCCTGCGTGCTGCAACTACAGAGCCCACGTGCTCTGGAGCCCCCGCGCCACAACTAGAGAGAAGCCCGCACACAGCTGCGAGGAGCCCATGTGCCGCAACAAAAGATCCCGCGTGCTGCTGCAACTAAGACCCCAAGCAGCCAAATAAATAATTTTTTTTAAAAAAGTATGCCATGGAATATATATTTTCATTCATTCAGAAAATATTTAATACCTGCTCTTTGATCAGGCAATTTTCTAGATGCTTTGGATACATCAATAAACAAAATAGGTAGAGATCCCTGCCTCTGTGGAGCTGACATTCTTCCAAAGGGGGGATGGGAATCATAATAAATAATTCTTATCTATTTGTAGAGTGATATTGTAACCCAGTACTCAGATTATATATAAACAAGCTGAACTTTTTCTGAAGGTCAGTCACCTTATCCTTCTTTAGAAAACAAAAAAGGCCAAGTTTTTGTCCGATTTTAAGATATCTTGGAAAAAGGCAAAGCCATTATTAGCTTTCTCCTTTTTATTAAGTACCTCTCTCTCCTTTGGTTTCCTCATTTGCCTAGCTACCTGATTAACAATGGCGTGCTTTTGTGGAGATGTTCCTCCTCCTATTGTTCATATCCTTTTCATATTAGGATTGATTCTGTTAAAGAAAATCATCATGGACCTTCCTCTTCTAGATTTCAAGGTCAACACAAGTTTCTGTAGCCTCTTGAAATGACTTTCTTGCCCACAGAATCAGTTTTATTTCAAAGGGAAAAGTAAAGGATTTTTTGCTCCTTTCCTAGTGATCAGTGGCAGGATTTGAGATCGCAAGGCCCCAGCACACAATAAGAAAAACCTACAAAAGATATGATTCCATCTAATTTTCAGATGGATAGAAAGTGACTTTTTTTTCCCATTTTAAAAATGAGGAGGGCTTCCCTGGTGGCACAGTGGTTGAGAATCTGCCTGCCAATGCAGGGGACACGGGTTTGAGCCCTGGTCTGGGAAGATCCCACATGCCACGGAGCAACTGGTCCCATGAGCCACAACTACTGAGCCTGCGCATCTGGAGCCTGTGCTCCGCGACAAGAGAGGCCGTGATAGTGAGAGGCCCGCGCACCACGATGAAGAGTGGCCCCCCCTTGCCACAACTAGAGAAAGCCCTCGCACAGAAACGAAGACCCAACACAGCCAAAAATAAATAAATTTTTTAAAAAAAGTAAAAATGAGGATTAGCTCAAAGAATAATTTTTCCAAATGAGGAACTCCTGAATAGGTTCCTCTGAGGTATCATCTCCAGCAGGATTTGACAAGGAAATCTCTTTAGGTGAGTCTCACTTATTAAAAATGAATTACCTAGGTCTGGTTTCAGAAATGTTAGAGGAAAGGAAAGACTGACCCATCATATTTTTCCCCAACTCTTAATATATGGATTAGAGAGGAGAAATACAAATAATGCCAGGAAAAGCAACGTAACATCTGTGGAGACGTGGCTAGGAGAACTCAAGATGTTGGGCGTTGGGGAAAATTGTGTCTTTAAAGTTAGTTGAAGTGGATAATGGATGCTTTCTTTCCTAGAAAGAGAAAGAAAAGTATTCTTTTTAAAAATTCAGAACTTACTGTCTACTCCTTCATTCTTTTACACCCTCTTCTCTACAGAAAACACATTAAGAAAGGAGTTAACCCTTTACATTAAGGGGTTTGTCCTGTCTTCTGAGAAGCAATTTTGACTTTTTAAAAAATTATATTTATTTTATTGTTGTTAGAAACGGTACATACTCGTAAATATTCCTTTTTTAATATAGAAAGATGTGAATTAAAAGATAAAGTTCCCCTTCCCAGAAATATAATAGTTTAGCATATACCCTTTCAAACTTTTTCCTATATACATATAGCTGTTTTTTTCAACACTTTATTATGAAATTTTTCAGCATACAGAAGTTTGAAAAACTAAACACAAAATATCCCATCACCTAGATTTTTTCATTAATATTTGACTGATTTATCATATATTTATCTATCCATCTTTTATTCCATCCTATTTTTGGACATGCTGCAAAGTAAATTGCAGGCATTGATATACTTCCCCCATAAATATTTCATCATATCAAAATTAAGATCTCAGTATTTGCTTATAGGGTTTTTCTTTTGAGGTGAATTTACCATCAATAAAATGCACAGGGCTTCTCTGGTGGCGCAGTGGTTAAGAATCCACCTGCCAGTGCAGGGGACATGGGTTCGAGCCCTGGTCCAGGAAGATCCCACATGCCACGGAGCAGCTAAGCCCATGCACCACAACTACTGAGCCTGTGCTCTAGAGCCAGTGAGCCACAACTACTGAGCTCACGCACCACAACTACAGAAGCCCATGCGCCTAGAGCCCGTGCTCCACAACAAGAGAAGCCACCACAATGAGAAGCCCGCGCACTGCAACGAAGAGTAGCCCCCGCTCACCACAACTAGAGAAAGCCTGGGCACAGCAACGAAGACCCAATGCAGCATGCATGCATGCATCAATCAATCAATCAGTCTTCTCAGAGTAACATCAATAGCTAGTTAGGTTATATAATTTTAAAAATAAAATAAAATAGGGCTTCCCTGGTGACTCAGTCGTTAAGAATCCGCCTGCCCTCTCCAAGACCAGCACCATGGCAAAATGAGGAAACAACTAACAAGTGAAGAGTTTGCACAATGGAAAACCACCCTGACCATCTCTTGAATTTATAGGGATCATAGGTGGAACGTTCCCTTCACTGGCAGCCATCTTTGGCCGTTCTATTTCTGCATCACACTCATCCCTCAGTAAAGTCAGTGACTGGATCTTCTCCCAAAGTTTCCCCTGCTTTCCATCAGGCATGGGGAAAAAAAATCAAGAGAGACATTAGTATCTGCAACTGAGGAACTCTTAATCCAATCCAGAAGAAAAGCATCTGTTATGGAAAGAATGAGATATTCAAGGATGTTGGAGACACTGCTCTGAACACATTCTGCACAGCAGTAAAGCAGATTGCCGAGAAAGGAAAAATTCATTCATTTCCAGGAAAAACTTCTCCAATGGTTTGAGAAGAATCTTCTTGTATTCGAGATTCCCTACACTATGCAAAAAGGCAGTATGTATCAAAAAATCTTTAAAATCTGTGTGCCCTACAACACAGCAATTCTGGAATTTATCCTAACAAGGTAATGAAAACTGGCCCATAGACATTTAGCAACAAAGATGTTTATCAAAGTGCTGTTTGTAATAGTGAACTCTGCCAACATTGTACCAAAAAGTAAATTATGGGTACATCTATTTCATGTAACCATTATATATAAGAGAGCATCTGTTAGAATGAAAAGTGCTTTATGATATTTAAATGGAAAAAGTAAATTACAAAATATAGGTGCAACATGATGACTTAGAGTCTTTTTTTGTCCTCTGTTATTTGCTTGTTTTCTGTAGCAAACATGTATAATTCTTCTAGTCAGAAAAGTTTTTTAAAATGATGAGAAATTCTGTTCCTAAGATCTCATAGAAGCATAAAAAGAAGTCTACAATAAAAAATGTATATGAATAAAAAAAAAAAAGAATCCGCTTGCCAATGCAGGGGACACGGGTTCGAGCTCTGGTCCTGGAAGGTCCCACATGCTGCGGAGCTACTAAGCCCGTGCACCACAGCTATTGAACCTGCACTCTAGCGCCCGTGAGCCACAACTACTGAAGCCTGCATGCCTAGAGCCCGTGTTCCGCAACAAGAGAAGCCACCACAGTGAGAAGCCTGTGCACCTCAGCGAAGAGTAGCCCCCGCTCGCCGCAACCAGAGAAGGGCCCGCGTGCAGCAACGAAGACCCGACGCAGCCTAAAATAAAATAAATAAATTTATTTTAAAAATTATAAATCAGTCTTCTCAGAGTAATATCAATAGCTAGTTAGGTTATATAATTTAAAAAAAATAAAATGCACAAATCTTAAATGTACTTTCGCTCAGTTTTTTAAAGTTTTCATACACCTCTGTAACCCAGACCCTTCTCAAGAACATTATCATCACCCCGGAAGGTTCCCTCATGCCCTTTCCTAGACAGCCCCCACCATATATAGCTATTTAATGGGGCTTTTTAAAAGTATTTTTAAAAATCAGCCCTTGCTATAATATTATTCTGCAATTTGGAGAATATGTTTTCATATGAGTAAGTATATACCTCATTTCGTTTTAATAGCTGCATATTCATTATTTAAATGTACCAAAGTTTACTTCCTTGTTGATAAACCTTTAAGTTGTTTACACTTTTTCATTACAGACTTTGTAGTTATACATTCAGCTTTGGTTCCCTATCAACAGGTGGACTCCAGTCTTCTGCCAGATGTAACCCCAGACAGAAACTTGTTATATTACCCTACCTCCATAAGTTATTTCTGCTTAGATATACCTGTAATCCATGCTGCTATATCATCAGATTTGTCAAATGAATAAACTCATTGCATGTAACAAATCACATTTTTATGAAAAATAACACCCTCCCCCCTTTTTTTATTGAGGGCAAGTTTATTATGCTTTCATTTTAGTCTGGATGTGGTAATAACTTTCCCCCCAAATTTTTTTAATGAGAAATGTGACTTTATTTTACATTTTTGTGAATCTCCTTAATGTCTGGCTTAAATATAGGACAGCTGCATCTGTTTTTGCCTTCTATCTGTTGTGATGTTATTCTGGTTTAAATACATGAAGAAATCTGACCTCACATAGGTAAAAAGTTGTAAAAGAGAGGAAGATTTTGATAATTGTAGATATTCTTTGATACTGCAGCAAAATAAATTAATAAATGTAATAGTTCCTTAACACTGCAGTGTTGGAGTATGAAATCAATGGAGTATTAAAATCCACTGGTCTCTCTTGCAATTTAAATGGATTTTTTACCCATGTATGATTTTATCACTTCCTGCATTGGTCATTGAAAAATATTAATTCACTGTATTATATTGCTCTTCCATTTCCTATATGTATCCAAAACAATTCTCATTTGTTAATTGCCACTTATTTCATGAGAAAAACTTAAGTATTAAAAAACTGAGAATCTCATGGTGGTTAATAGACACAAGTTTTCCAAAATTCCAGTGTTCACTCAAACTTAAATTTTGTCATTGGAAACATATTTTCAATTGGGTTTCTTGAAGTAACAAGTTCACTTGACTTACTTTCAGTTCCTAGGTTAGAGTAACCATTGTCTGTCAGTTCCTTTAAGTAAAAATGGTGTTCCATGAGTGAGAAAAGCAACTAGTTCAGCTCACCATTCAAATATTTGCACAAGTGCATTGCCTTAAGATACCTCAGTGTGCAGCAGAAGTGCTTTATGCATACTTCCATTGTGTCATGCAGAATAAAGATTTTGGTTTGTGGGTCAAGATTTAATATTTTTACTACTTTATCAAGAGCATTCTTAGATGGTGCTGGCATAGTTCATTTCTACTAGTTTCATTCTAGTACAGTTTTGTGCCACTTGCCTTGATTCATACTAAAACTGCAGTTTTACCCACCATTCTTTTACTCCATTAGTACAAATGTCAGCATAACAAAAATGCATATAATATCTTAGAGTGTTATTAAAATAGTTTTGACCTCTCAGATCCCTTGGGGTAAGCAGAGCACACTTTGAGAACTGCTGGTCTGGAGACCATGATAGGGCAAAAATCCAGATAACAAGGAAAAGTCTAAGTCCTGCAAGAAGTGAGTTGAGCATTATAGTCCTTCACGAACAGAAAGATACAGAGTAAACAAATTGAAAGGACCTCTTTAAGGTAGAAAAGGGCTCTAAAATTGGCTTTAAAAAGTAGTAGTATTTCAATAGGTAGGAAAAAATGTTAACAGATCATAAATTTGCATGTAAATACTCGAGTTATTTAAATTCAGGGTTACCGATTTTAGAAAACTCTTATACTTCTTTTTATAGTCAACCTTAGATTATGTACATAATGAAGGAGAATAGATGACAGATGCTCTGGTTAATAATTTTAATGATTGAACAATTCTTAGTATTTAGTTTGCTTCATAATGACCTATTTTTGGTAGTAAATTTGCTATGCTAGTTGTTTTATATAAGCTACTATTAAAATATATCTTTAGCTTATACCACATGGTGCACAGTGGAAAAGAGTAGCTAAAATTAAAAATTAGTGATGGAAAATTCATAAAATTAAAAATTAAATATTTTTTTATTCAGTGCATATTAAATCTTGTGGCTGTTTGACCCATTGTATAAATTAGATATTGAAATTGATAGTATTTTTTTGTTTCAGGAAAATATCTAAGGCAAAAGAGAATTGATTTTCAGCTTCCCTATGACATCCTTTGGCAGTGGAAACATAATCAGGTATGAGCATATCTTACCATGCTTCATTCATAAGTGGTAAACGGGGGAAAGGAGTGTGCAAGTCTTTTTCTCTGCCTCCTTGTTATGCTCTCATCTTAGGAAGTATAGAGAAGTGTCCCTGTGAAGGTTAGAGACTAAGAGAAATGAATTTGCATCCATATTTAATGTGACCTCTTTGCCTTCACTCATACTTCAAAATAGCATTAAGTTCCTGCTTCCTTAGGAAACGTTCTGTTATTATTCTGGACTTTTATTTTGGTGGCAAAGATTCTGTTCTGTAAGAATCCTGTTTGATGCAGGTCTCAAGGGAATTTAGATGTACTGCCAGCAGCGCTAAGAAATTTCAGGCTTTATTTTTGTTGGCTCCTTCCCATCAGTTTGGAATTTATTTTTCACATATAAAAGAGAGTCTTCTACCAAAGGAAACAGGGAAAATATTTAACACTCTTGTACTTTTAAAAGATATTTAAATATATTGGGAACTAAAAATGGGAAAGTGCTGTTTTTTTTCTCTCTTGCTTACCTAATTGAAAAGTTTCCCCCAGTTATTTTTATATTAAGCTAAAGCCCCCAGAATCCATATTGAGAACAACCATTGGGAAATAGTCATGCAAATGAGGTAAATAGGCTCCTGAGTTTTGCCAGAATTCCACCAAAGTTTGACTTTGGAAAGCCAAAAGCAGTGAACATTCCCATCTACATTCTCTTCTCTGGTGGCCTCTCTTGAATTCTAAGAGGATCAGTATGTTAGATATTTATTTGTCTCAGAGAGTTCATAGCAATGAAGGAGATAGTGTTTTGAATCTATACCAACTGAAAAATGATGGTGGGATTATTCTTATAGATTAGTACACTCTAGCTTAAACCAAGTTGCCTTTTTTTTTTTTTTGGGTACTGTCTTCTATGGTAAAACACTGACCGACTGACCTAATACATTTTCTTCCTAATGCATTCTTTATTGCAGTATGAGAGCGCCATTATCCTGCCTGCCATCTCCCCTTTGTTCATTAAATTAATTGACTTAATTAAATTGTGAAATGTGTTTCCCTACAACACTCACCCTGAAAAAGCCAAGGTTGTCATCTTTTTCATTTCATACACCTACGCAGGCCATCTAAACAAACCCTGTGCAAGTTTTCCATTCTTTTCATAGCGGCAAATACAGTCTTAATTTATCCAAATGAAAAGCTTTGATCTGCAGTGTGACTTTCATTTAAGTCTATCTAATAACTTGCTGAAGAAACATCTAACAAAAAATGCATTTTCTTTAAACTACTTAGTATTGCTTCTGTTGAATCTAGTTCTCTCTTAAACCCTGATCTAGTAAGTCACCTTTTATTTCAGGATAAAAAAGTGATCACACCAGGTTTCCCTCAAATTATCCAACCCAGAAAGTCTTGTAAACGTTTCCATGTGAGCAGAGTACGTGGATAATTTCCTCTATTTTTAGTGATTGATACTGTTTTCTGGCATTTGAAGTTGAATGCTATATCAAGATTTTTCTGTTTTTTCTTCTAGCTATACAAGAAACCAGATGTCCCACTATATAAAAAAATCCGTTCAAGTGAGTAACATGGGAGCTGTTTTTTCTGCCTCCATACAATCAGTGTTCTTAGCCTGGCACTTAGAAAATTATCCTATATATTCACAAACTGTTCTTTGCTGTCTTCTCTCAAGATGTCTACGTTGATGTCAAACCCCTTTCTGGTTATGAGGCTACCACTTGTAACTGTAAGAAACCGGATGGTGACACCAAAAAGGGCTGTGTGGATGACTGCCTCAATAGGTACTGTACTAAACTGATTCTGTAAGCACAGGCTTTAAGATCTGTAAGATACTTCATTTAGGGGAATTCCCTGGTGGTCCAGTGGTTAGGACTCTGTGCTTTCACTGCCAAGGGCCCAGGTTCAATCCCTGGTTGGGGGACTAAGATCCCACAAGCCACGTGGCGTGGCCAAAAAAGTCACTTCATTTAGAGGAAAAGGTTAAATAGGCTCTTTGATTTCCCCTCAAGAAGTTGCACAAAGATAGTATATAAAACCTAGTTGATGGGCTGTCTCAGTCTGCTTGGGCTTCTATAACAAAATATCATAGACTTAAACAACAGAAATTTATTTCTCACAGTTCTGGAAGCTGCAAAGTCCAAGGGCAAATTGCCAGCAGATTCAGTGTCTGATGAGGACCCACTTTCTAGCTTATAGACAGCTGCCTTCTCCCTGTGTGCTCACATGGCCTTTCCTCAGTGCATGCTCATGGGAGAGAGAGAGAGAGAGAGAGAGAGAGATTTCTTCTTCTTAGAAGGGCACCAATCCCATTAGGAGGTTCTCACCCTTCTGACCTAATATAAACCTATTTAACTCCCAAAGACCCTACTTCCAAATACTGTCGCCCTGGAGGCTAGGGCTTCAACTATGAATTTTGAGGGGACACATTCAGCCCATAACATGGGCTAAATAGAGTAACAGAAAACAATGTGATCTAGAGTCTTATGTCCTCAGGTTTAAATCCTCTTACTTACTTAAGAGACCTGAGGAAAGTTCTTTAACCCCTCTAATAAAAATAATACCATCTTTATGGAGGGGTTTATGAGGATTATATGAAACAATGTTTTTAATTCATTAAGCACAGTTCTAGAAACCTTCCTAGATCTCAGTATATGGTAGCCATAATGAGGGAGTAAAAGTAGGATGATGGCAGTGAAAGAGAAGAAAGAGGCCATGATATATTTGGGCGGGGGGGAAACTAGGTTGATAAACCATTAGCATATAGCAGATATACGCATGATGATTGAGTCAGTGATGCTAATGAGAGGTGGTTATGCTATTGTCAGAGATAGAAAGTGTGGAATCTAACTGGTTTGGAGATAAAAATTATGATTTTGATTTGGGACCACTGAGTTTTTAAATGACGTTGAGATTTCAAAATGGAAATGTCTAATTGAGACAAAGGAGTAGAGATAGAATTTGTTGGTTTTGGTAACATAAGCATATTTATAGCAAAAAAAGAGTTAATGAACTTCCCATCAATGCTCCTTGTTCTAGATAGCTTTCGTAGAAAAAGACAACTGCTTTCCCAGTCTCCATCTCTAGTCAACTGTCCTGCGGGCTGAGGGAATCAGCGTTTCTGCTTTAGCATGCCAGTTGGGGAATTCTCCCTTACGAATATCACTGTAAATTCACATCTTGTCATTGTACATACATACAGTTGTACATAGTAGTAATAACTTGGTGTTATAGATAGCTGATTTTTTTCACTCACAAATACTTTATATATGCACTTTTATGTATCATTGTGGTCCACAAGCTCATCCTTTTTAGGTTAGTATGTCACGGTTTGCCCTTCTTCTGTTGTTCGTTATTCAAGTTATTTTTAATGTTTTGCTATTAAAAATGGCACTACTATGAAACTCTTTGTATAGATTCCTTTCTGTTTTAACTCTTAGAGTGTATTCTCAAAAGAAGAAATACCTGTACAAACTATAAGGACATATATATAATTCTTACTGTATACTATCCAGTAGCTGTCATGAAATATTGAGTTAATTTTTGGTATCACCACCTATATATAAATATATTTATTTCCCCATAGTTCCACCTCCTTTAGTTATTAACATCTAACTTTATTTCTAGTGCTTTAGTATTTTGATTGTTTAACATTTTAGAGTATCGTATGTCCTTAAAGTTGTTTAAATGTGCATCTCTTTAGATGCTAACATTTCTGTGCTTGTTTGTATGATATTTTATTGTCTATGAAATTACTATAATATAGCTGCCTCATTGCTTATTTTCTCTCTTTCTCACAATAGTCCAAGGAGGTAGGTGATAGTTTTACATTGTACAGATGAAGGAACCTAGATTTTGGATGGTAAATTGCTCCACATTACATAAGACAAGTGACAGAGACAGAATTTGAACCCACATGTGTTTGATTCAAAAGTCATGTTCTTTCCACTGTACCACACTGCTTATTGTATACGTATTGATAGTCTTTTAATCTCTGAAAAATTGAAATTTGAACATTTACCTTTACATAATAACATTGGTTGTCTTATATCATTTAGTATGGGTGTCACATTTATCCTTCCCATTATGTTGTCTTTGTTCCAAAAAAACCCAAAACTTACCCCTAAATAAGAAATAAACAAACACTCAGACACAGTACTGCCAACTTTGTGTCATGAGAATATGAGCACTACATCATCATGCATCTAATGAATGTGATAAATGTATAAATAACTAAGAAAAATTAAAATATGTTATTTGGTGGGTGCTTCCTTATATATTTAAAAGTAACCCTCATAGAGATTCAGTTAAATGGAGCTATCTAAAATGTAGGGTGGCTTTGTCTCACCTGTCTTTGTATTCAGAGTTCTGTAAATATTTAAGGGGGTGGGAGAGTTAAAGGATCGGCAGGATCCACTTTCGCATCCATGCAAGACTCATATGTAGAATTGTACTTAACTTGTAAGTAGCCCAGGGAACACGTGATTCCGGACTATATTTTTTTAATATTTATTTATTTATTTATTTATTTTTGGTTGCATTGGGTCTTTGTTGCTGAGCACAGATTTTCTCTAGTTGCATCGAGCCGGGACTACTCTTCATTGCGGTGCATGTTCTTCTCACTGCGGTGGCTTCTCTTGTTGTGAAGCACAGGCTCTAGGCATGCAGGCTTCAGTAGTTGTGGCACGTGGTCTCAGTAGTTGCGGCTCGAGGGCTCTAGAGTGCAGGCTCAGTAATTGTGGCGCACGGGCATAGTTGCTCCGCGACATGTGGGATCTTCCCGGACCAGGGAATCAAACCCATGTCCCCTGCATTGGCAGGCAGATTCTTAACCACTGCACCACCAGGGAAGTCCCAGGACAATTTTTAAAACAAATAATGGGGTTTTACGATTACTTCAAATAAAGACTTTAAACATTTGTTCTCCTTTCTTCCAAACAATTTCTAGGAATCACCAACATTGTTTATAAACACTACAGGTCTTCCTTGGTGGATATTTGTTTCTGTACACCATCCATATCAAACCCATTGCTGCTCCAGAACATTCCTCTTTCCCTGGAACAAAGTCTTGTCATTCATTTCAAGCTATTTTTAAATGCTGTACCCATTTGCTCATAGCACATACAGAGCCCACTCCCTCAGCTCTCCAAAAGGACAGACATGGTGTGTAACAAAACTGAATACTTAAGGGAAGATAAATGTATATTACCTGGTGAGACTTATGCCACCAGTGGTGATTACTTTCGGAGTTCACAGGCCCTAAACTAAACATCAGGGCCCCTGTCTAACTCCCTATTAGAGTCTATCTATGCTACTTTGTTGAGAGCAGTTCACTTCCACTTGCCCACCAATGAGAATCTCTAGGAGCCTTCACCTTTTGCTCTAGAAGAACCCTGGTTCCTCAAATTCTTGGTCCTAAAAAGTCGGGATGGAATGATTCTCTCCCCTGCCTCCAAGACTTACTCCTTCCTGACCTAGCATGATTCATAGCAGGAATATTCATTTCATTTAAGTGAAAACACATTTCCATTTACAGGAATGGTCTGACCTCCATAGCTAGTGAAGTCAATCACATTAGTACCTTTCTCAATGATTGTTTAACCTTAAATCTTACCAGGTGAGAGAAAGAGCAATCAGATGATCTATATTTAGAGGGGGGAGAAATTGCCTAATTTTTCAAGGGCATTATGACTATAGGTAATGGCAATTTACATTGCTAAATCAAAATCTTCCCATCTTAGTTTGCAGCATCTACTTTCAGATTTGGGTAACTTTATAGTTTTGTTTTCCAGACAATGAATAGAAACATGTTTTACTTTTTATACAGTTAAAGGGCTTATCTTGGTCATTTATCAAAACAAACAGAATAGGACTTCCCTGGTGGTGCAGCGGTTAAGAATCGCCTGCCAGTGCAGGGGACACGGGTTCAAGCCATGGTCCAGGAAGAACCCACATGCTGTGGAGCAACTAGGCCCGTGCACCACAACTACTGAGCCTACGCTCTAGAGCCCGGAGCAACCAAGCCCGTGCGCCACAATACTGAGCCCATGTGCCACAATTACTGAAGCTCGCGCACCTAGAGCCCATGCTCCACAAGAGAAGCCACTGCAATGAGAAGCCCGAGCACCGCAACGAAGAGCAGCAGCAAAGACCCAACGCAGCAAAAACTGAATTAATTATTTTTAAAAGCCATGAAAATGAATAAGCCTTCTGAAGAAAAGAGGAGCAATGAATATGCCATGGAAAGTAGAGAGGAGAAAAGGGTTCCTGTTTAAAAAAAAAAAAAAAAAAAAAGACAGGAATTGTTATTGTAAAGGTGGGAAGTCCATTATCATAAAAGATCAACAAAGCCCAAAATAGGAGGACAGTTCTAGGAGGGGTGTTCGTCAATATCCATGCAGCAAAGAAATCAGCAAAACAAAGAATAACTGTGGTGAATTTGACAGTAAGGCGGTGTCTTTACAAGTTAAGCTGATTGTCTTAAATTTTTTTTAATATATTTTTATTATTCTTTTATTTATTTGTTTATTTATTTATGGCTGTGTTGGGTCCTCATTGCCGTGCGCGGGCTTTCTCTAGTTGTGACGGGGGTGGGGCTACTCTTCGTTGCTGTGCACGGGCTTCTCATTGCGGTGGCTTCTCTTGTGGAGCACGGGCTGTAAGCGCACGGGCTTCAGTAGTTGTGGCATGCCGGCTCAGTCGTTGTGGCTTGCAGGCTCTAGAGCACAGGCTCAGTAGTTGTGGCACACGGGCTTAGCTGCTCTGCAGCATGTGGGATCTTCCCGGACCAGGGCTTGAACCCGTGTCCCCTGCATTGGCAGGCGGATTCTTAACCACTGCACCAGTAGGGAACTCCCTGATTGTCTTAAATTGAAGAATAGTCCAGTGGATACTTTCTCTGCTTACTGCTCATTTATGTGATTTGAACTGTGGGCTGTTTGCCCTTTAGATAAAGATAATATTTTTTTAAATAAATTTATTTGTTTTATTTTTATTTATTTTGGCTGCGTTGGGTCTTTGTTGCTGCACGCGGGCTTTCTCTAGTTGAGGTAAGCAGGGGCTGTTCTTCGTTGCGGTGCGTGGGCTCTTCATTGCAGTGGCTTCTCTTGTTGTGGAGCCTGGGCTCTAGGTGCGCGGGCTTCAGTAGTTGTGGCTCACAGGCTCTAGAGTGCAGGCTCAGTAGTTGTGGCACACGGGCTTAGTTGCTCCGCAGCATGTGGGATCTCCCCGGACCAGGGCTCGAACCTGTGTCCCCTGCATTGGCAGGTGGATTCTTAACCACTGCGCCACCAGGGAAGCCCAAGATAATATCTTTTTGAAGAAGAAATCAAACAACTCTGAAAGTACTTTAAATTGTAAACTGTGGGCTTCCCTGGTGGCGCAACGATTAAGAATCCGCCTGCCAAAAAAAAAAGAATCCGCCTGCCAATGCAGGTTACACGGGTTCAAGCCCTGGTCTGGGAAGATCCCACATGCCACGGAACAACTAAGCCCACGAGCCACAACTACTGAGCCCTTGTGCCACAACTACTGAAGCCCACGCACCTAGAGCCCATGCTCCGCAACAAGAGAAGCCCACGCACCTCAACAAAGAGTAGCCCCTGCTCGCTGCAACTAGAGAAAACCCACTCACAGCACCGAAGACCCAATGCAGCCAAAGATAAATAAATAAATAAATAAATAAATAAATAAATAAATAATTTTTTTTAAATTAGAAAAAAAAATCCGCCTACCAATGCAGTGGACATGGGTTCAAGCCCTGGTCCAGGAAGATCCCACATGCACCACAACTACTGACCCTATGCTCTAGAGCCCGTGAGCCACAAATACTGAACCCGCGTGCTACAACTGCTGAAGCCCGCGTGCCTAGAGCCCATGCTCCGCAACAAAGAGAAGCCAATGCAATGAGAAGCCTGCGCACCGCAATGAAAGTAGCCCCCACTCGCCACAACTAGAGAAAGCCCGCACGCAGCAGCAAAGACCCAACGCAACCAAAAATAAATAAATAAATTTATTAAAAAATAAAATGGTTATGATGATAAATGTTATAGTAAATTTTTTGTGTATTTTACCACAATTTTTTAAAAAATCTGTAAATGGCTATGAGCTACTTCAAAACAATAGTGCAGTGTAATCATCAAATTATTAATTCCTCTGTGGGTTACAGTTCATGTATTCTTAGCCCAGAACTAAATATGATAGTGTTTACCCAGGATGCTGAGTGGACAATTAACTCATTAATTTATAAGAAGCATCAGTGTTTGCAACTTGACTTGGAAATTTTCAGTATTATTTTTGAACTTAGACATTATTACCTTGTTAACTTTGTTAGCCAATCTAACCTTATTAAAATAAAAATTAATTTTATGCATTCATTTTTTAAATTCCTATTTAAAAAATGGGTTCATGAAGGTTATATATAGTGTTAATTGACATACAGTTATTCCTTTTCTTTCTAGAATGATCTTTGCTGAGTGTTCCCCCAACACTTGCCCCTGTGGTGAGCAGTGCTGTAACCAGAGGATACAGAGGCATGAGTGGGTGCAATGTCTAGAACGATTTCGAGCTGAGGAAAAAGGTTGGGGAATCAGAACCAAAGAACCCCTAAAAGCTGGGCAGTTCATCATTGAATACCTAGGGGAGGTTGTCAGCGAACAGGAGTTCAGGTACAGTGGTAAATGATACTCCAGTAAAATGGCAAAGTTACCAGATTAGTATGGAAAATGAAATATTTGAAATTTACTTTCAACTTAATCATTAATTGGCTTTCAATCATTTCTCTCCTCTTTAGGAATAGGATGATTGAGCAGTATCATAATCACAGTGACCACTATTGTCTGAACCTGGATAGTGGGATGGTGATTGACAGTTACCGCATGGGAAATGAGGCCCGATTCATCAACCACAGCTGTGACCCAAATTGTGAAATGCAGAAATGGTAAGAAAGCAGGGGAAGGTGAAGACAAGACTCCAACAGAGCAGAAAGCTTTGAGGACATCCAGAGATTGATCTTTCCACAATTTTAGTCAGCTTACACAAAGCAGCTCAGGCAGTTCCTTATTATACCAGATCCTCCAGGTAGAGAGTAAGCTCGTACTATTTCTTCACACTTCATCGTAACTACTCCCAGAAGAATGTAATATTTATTTGTGTGTGTGTGTGATAATTCCTAATATTTATTGACTGCTTACTGTGCGCCAAGCACTGTGTTACGTGGTTCTTCTCACATCCATGCATTTAGCATATTTATCACATCCTTACTGGATTTGTCACAATGAGAAATAAAAATAAAAGTAATAGATTAGAATCTAATTGAGAATGAAAAATTGCATCTAAAAAATAGTTCAGAAAAGATAACATGGTAGGAGAGGATTCTGAGAAGATGATAGAGTAGGAAGCACAAGGAATCTATCTCCCTTTAGACAATTGCACTAGCAGAATCTGTTTGATAAAACTCTTTTGGAACTCTGGGGTCTGTTGAAGGCTTGTAATGTCCAGGGGAAGTTTTAGATGGTCAGTTGTGGATCATTTCAGTCAATTTGAGGTGTTAGCACAGTAGCAGCTACTCATCCCTACCCACAGCCACATGGCAGGCAGCTGTGCAAGTGTTCCTGAAATATCTTGCATACAGCTTGCAGATGCTAGGGTGGATAAAAAGGACCCTGTTCTCCAAATATTAGGTACCTATGCTCTGATTGCTTCTTCTGATCACAGAGGTGCAAAGAAGCAGGCAGCCACTGTGTACCTCCACCATTGTTGCAAGTCCCTCTCCCTCCAGCTAAAGTGACTCCCAGGAGATTTTAAGGGTGCCCTCTTTTCGCCACCTTCATTTTTTGCTTTTCCCCTTTTGGGATAGAAATTAAAGTCTAAGACGTTCAAAAACAACTGCATATATGAGGGGAAATAGACAGTGACTGCCCATATCCAACGAAAGGATTGGAAAAGACACAAGACACTAAGTTTACACCTGAGGCTGATCCTTGGCACAGAGACAGCCTACAGCAATCAAAAAAGCAAAAATAAAAACAGCAAACTGGACGGAGAGTCTTTAATTTCCAGAGTTACCACATTATTCGACTCAAATGTCCAGTGTTCAACAAAAAAATCACAAGGAATTCAAAGACACAAGAAAGTATTGTCCATTCAAAGCAAAAAAATAATTCAGTAGAATCTGAACCTAAAACGGACTTAATGGCAGATACATTAGACAAAGACTTTTAAACAGCTGCCCTAATCATGCTCAAAGAACTAAAGGAAATTGTCATGAAAAAAACTTTCTTTGATGAGAAAGTCATGAAAATGATGTTGGAACACAATGGAAATATCAGTAAAGAGATAGAAAGCCTAAAAAGAAACCAAAAAGGAATTCTGGAGCTGAAAAGTACAGTAATTGAAATGAAAAACTCACTAGATGGATTCAAAGGCAGGTTTGAGCAGGCAGAAGAAAGAAACAGTGAACTTGAAGATGAGGACAATGTAAATTATCAAGCCTGAAGAATAAGAAAAAGATTGAAGAAAAGAGAGCCCTAAGTGACCCGTGGGACACCATCAAGCAGAACAACCATATGCATTGTGGATGTTCAAGACGGAGAAGACAGATACAAAGAGGCAGAGAGAATATTTAAAGAAATAATGGTTGAAAATTTCCCAAATTTCATGAAAGATGTGAATATAAATATCCAGGAAGCTTCCCAAACTCCAAGTAAGATGAACTCAAAGAGACACATACCAAGACACGTTATAATCAGACTTTCAAAAGACAAAGAGCAAATCTTGGAAGCAGCACAAGACAAGCAAATCATCACATACAGTAGATCCTCAATAAGAAAGTTTGCAGATTCCTTATCAGAAATTTTGGAGGCCAGAAGACAGTGGGCCAGTATATGCAACGTGCTAAAAGGATTCCTGTATGTGGCAAAACTGTCCTTCAAAAGTGAGGAAGAAATCAAAACGTTCCCAAATAAACAAAAGATGAGGGAATTCTTGAGTACTAGACCTACCCTGCAAAAATGCTCAAGGGTCTCCTGCAAGTTGAAATGAAAGGACACTAGACAGTACTTCCATGCCATATGGATAAATAAAAAATCTTAATAAAGGTAAATACATGGGCAATTATAAAAGCTAGAATTGTTACAGTGGTTTGTAACTGTACTTTTTGTTTTCTACATAATTTAGGAGACTAATGCATTTAAAGGAATTATGAGTTTATTTTTTTGTGCATACAGTTATAAAGATGTAATTTTGTGATACTGAAAGGAGTAGAAAGAGAGCTGTAAAGGAGCAGAGTTTTTATATGTTAATTGAAGTTAAGCTGCTATAAATAAAATTATAGTGTTATAACTTCAGGATGTTCAGTGTATCCTCATGATAACCACAAATGCAATAGCTACAGACATGTACAAAAGGAAATTAAGAAGGAATTTAAACATTTCACTCCAAAAGATTAAATACTATAGAAAACAGGAATTCAGACAATGAGGGACAAAAAGCTATAGGGCATACTGAAAACAAATTGCACAATGACAGAGGTAACTCTCTCCTTATCAATAATTAATTTAAAGGCAAATAGATTAAACTCTCCAAAAGAGAATGGGATTCAACATCATTTATAATAAAAACTCTCAGCAAAGTGGGTAAAGGAATGTACCTCAGCATAATCAAGGCCATATGTGACAAGCCAACAGGTGGAAGTTTGAAAGCTTTTCCTTTAAGATCAAGAAGTAAACAACGATGCCCACTACTACCACCTCTATTCAACATAATAACTGCAAGTCCTACCCAGAGCAGTTAGGCAAGAAAAAATAAATAAAAGGCATCCAGTTGAAAAAGAAGAAGTAAAACTGTCTCTATTTGCAGATGACATAATATTATATATAGAAAACTCTAAAGACTCCTCCAAAAAACTTTTAAAACTGATAAATGAATTCAGTAAAGTTGCAGGAGACAAAATCAAATATAAAAATTAGTTGCGGGGACTCCCCTGGTGGTCCAGTGGCTAAGACTCCATGTTCCCAATGCAGGGGGCCCGGGTTCAGTCCCTGGTCGGGGAGCTAGATCCCACATGCCGCAACTGAGTTTACATGCTGCAACTAAAGACCCCGTATGCTGCTGACTAAAGATCCCACATGCCACAACTAAAGATCCCGCATGCCGCAACTAAGACCCAGCACAGCCAAATTAAATAAATAAATATATAAATAAATAGTTAATAAAATGCATATTTTTTTAAAAATCAGTTGCATTTCCATACGCTAAGAACTATCAAAAACTTTTTTTAAAGCCTGGATGCAATAGCATCAAAAAGAATAAAATACCTAGGAATAAATTTAACCAAGGAGGTGAAAGACCTGTACACTGACAACTGTAAGATACTGATGAGAGAGCTTACAGAAGTCACAAATAAATGAAAAGATATTCTGTGTTCATGGATTTGAAGAGTTAATATTGTTTAAATGTCCATACTACCCAAAGCATCCTACAAATTCAGTGCAATAAAAATTAAATTCCAATGGCATTTTTCACAGAAATAGAACAAATAATCCTAAAATTTTTGTGGAACCACAAAAGACCTCAAATAGTCAAAGCAGTCTTGAGAAAGAAGAACAAAGTTGAAGACATCACACTTCCTGATTTCAAACTATATTACAAAGCTGTAGTAGTAATCTAAACAGTATGATATTGGCAGAAAAACAGATTCATAGATGAATGGAACAGAATAGAGAGCACAGAAATAAACCCATGCATGTATGACCAATTTATTATAGAGGAGCCAAGAATATACAATGGGGAAAGGGCAGTCTCTTCAATAAAGGATGTGGGTAAACTGGATAGCCACATGCAAAAGAATGAAACTGGACCACTATCTTTCAACATACACGGAAATCAACTTTTAAAGACTTGAACGTAAGACCTAAAACCATAAAACTCCTAAAAGAAAACAGAGGGTAAGCTCCTTGACGTCAGTCTTGGCAATGATATTTTTTTGGTTTTAACACCAGGAGGAAGGCACTAAAAGCAGAAATGAACAAGTGAGACTAGTCAAACTAAAATGTTCCTATACAGCAGTGAAAACCATAAACAAAATGAAAAGACAACCTACAGAATGGGAGAAAATATTTGCAGATCTGATAAGGGGTTAATCTTCAAAGTATATAAGGAAATCATACAAGTCAGTCGCAAAACAAAATCCAATAAAATATAGGCAGAGAATCTGAATATACATCTTTTTTTATTCAATATTTATTTATTTATTTGGCTACGCCAGGTCTTAGTTGCAGTAGGTGGGATCTTTAGTTGCGGCAGGCAAACTCTCACTTGCAGCGTGTGAGATCTAGCTCCCTGACCAGGAATCGAACCTGGGCCCCTGCATTGGGAATGCGGAGTCTTAGCCACTGGGCCATCAGGAAAGTCCCTGAATATATATCTTTTTAAAGAAGACATACAGGTGGCTAACAGGTACATAAAAAGGTGCTTAATGTCACTAATCATCAGGAAAATGCAGGTCAAAACCACTATCACCTCACACCTATTAGAATGGCTGTTATCAAACAGACAAGAAGTAGGAAGTGTTAGGAAGTGAAAAAAAGGGAACCCTTGTGCACTGTTGGTGGGAATGTAAATTGGTAACAGCCACTATCAAAAACTGTTTGGAGGTTCCTCAGAAATTTAAAAATAGAACTGCCATACAGTCCAGCAATTCCATTTCTGGGTATTTATCTGAAGGAAGTGAAAACACTAACTCAAAAAGATATCTGTACTCCCATGTTCATTGCATGATTATTTACAGTAGCTAAGACATGGAAGCAACCTAAGTATCCATCAGTGGATGAATGGATAAAGAAAATGTGTATATCTACAATGGAATATTATTCAGCCATAAAAATGAAGGAAATACTGCCATTTGCAACAACATGAATGGGCCTTGAGGGCATTATGCTAAATGAGATAAACAAGAAGACTAGTACCACATGACCTCACTCATGTGCAGAATCTTAAAAAAAACAACAGCAACTGTTAGATACAAATTGGTGGTTGCCAGAGTTAGGGGTTTGGAGGCTTGGAAAAATGGGTGAAGGTGGTCCAAATAAAATAAGACATGAGGATGTAATGTGCAGCATGGTGGCTATAGTTAATAATAATACATTGTATAGTTGAAACTTGCTAAGAGAATGAATCTTTTTTTTATATATATAAATTTATTTATTTTTATTTATTTTTATTTTATTTATTTTATTTTTGGCTGTGTTGGGTCTTCGTTGCTGCGCACAGGCTTTTCTCTGGTTGCAGTGAGCAGGGGCTACTCTTCATTGCGGTGCATGGGCTTCTCATTGCGGTGGCTTCTCTTGTTGTGGAGCACGGGCTCTAGGCATGTGGGCTTCAGTAGTTGTGGCCCACGGGCTCTAGAGCACAGGCTCAGTAGTTGTGGCGCACGGGCTTTGTTGCTCCACGGCATGTGGGATCTTCCCGGACCAGGGCTCGTACCCGTGTCCCCTGCATTGGCAGGCAGATTCTTAACCACTGCGCCACCAGGGGAGCCCAAGAGAGTGAATCTTAAAGAGCTCATCACAAGAATTTGATACCATGTGTGGTAATGGACGTTAACTAGACTCATTGTGGTGACCATTTTGCAATATATAAGTATAATGAATCATTATGTATACCTGAAACTAATATAATATTTTATGTCAATTACACCTCAATTTTTAAAAAAGATTGGCAGAATAGATTAAAAACACATGATCCAACTATATACTGTGTATAAGAGACTCAGTTGAGATCCAAAGACACAAACAGGTTGCAAGTGAAAGGATGGGAAAAGATATTCCATGTAAATAGTAACCAAAAGAGAGCAGGAATGGCTAAAATAGACTTTAAACCCAAAAAGGTTACAAGAGACGAAGAAGGACATGTGTTTTTTAGAAAGATTCGGCAAGAAGATACAAAAACCGTAAGCATTTACACACATAATGACAGAACCTCAAAATATATGTAGCAAAAACTGACAGAATTGAAGGGAGAAATAAACCTGCAATAATAATTGGAGACTTCAGTACCCCACTCAGTAATGAATACAACAAACAGAAAGATGATAAGTAAGGAACAGAGGACTTAGCACAATAAACCAACTAGATCTAAAAGATATTACAGAATACTCCACCCAACAACAACAGCATTTACATTCTTCTCAAGTGCACATGGGACATTTTCCAGGGTAGACCATATGTTAGGCACAAATTAAGTCTCAATAGATTTTAAAAGCCAGATATCATAGGAAGTATCTTTTCTGTCCACAATGGATGAAGTTGGAAATCAGTAACATAAAGGAAACTGGAAATTTTACGAAACTGGAAATTCACACACTTTTAAAACAACCAGTTGGTCAGAAAAGAAGTCACAAAGGAAATTAGAAAATACTTAGATATGAATGAAAATGATAACACAACATACCAAAACTTATGGAATGCAGCAGTAGCAGTGCTAAGTAGGAAATTAATAGCTATAAATGCTTACATTAAAAATCAAGAAAGAGCTCAAATCAGCAACCTAACTTTACAACTTAATGACCTAGAAAAAGAACAAACTACACCTAAAGTTAACAAAAGGAAGGAAATAATATAGAGCAGAGATAAATGAAATAGAGAATAGAAAAACAATAGAGAAAATCAGTGAAACCAAAAGTTGGTTCTTCAAAAAGATAAGCATAATCAACAAACCTTGGAACTTCCCTGGTGGTGCAGTGGTTAAGAATCCACCTGCCAATGCAGGGGACACAGGTTCGAGCCCTGGTCTGGGAAGATCCCACATGCCACGGAGCAGCTAAGCCCATGCACCACAACTACTGAGCCTGTGCTCGAGAGCCTGCAAGCCACAACTACTGAAGCCTGTGCACTGCAACGAAGAGTAGCTCCCATTCGCCGCAACTAGAGAAAGCCCGCGCACAGCAACGAAGACCCAGCGCAGCCAAAAATTAATTAATTAATTAATTTAAAAAGAAAAGAATCCACCTTCCAATGCAGGAGATGAGGGTTGGGGAACTAAGCTCCCATGTGCCACAACGAAGACCATGTGTGCTGCAACTAAGACCCAACGCAACCAAAAAAATAAACAAGAAAGAAATTTTTTTTAAAACTAGATGGACAAAGAAAAAAGCACCCAAATTACTAAACTCAGAAATGAAATAAGGGACTTCCCTGGTGGTGCAGTGGGTAAGGCTCCGTGCTCCCAGTGCAGAGGGCCCGGGTTCTATCCCTGGTCGGGGAACTGGATCCCGCATGCCACAACTGAAATATCCCACGTGCTGCAACTAAGACACAGAGCGGCCAAATAAATAAATTTTTTAAAAAAAAAACAAATGAAATGAAAGTGGGGACATTACTGCCAATTCTGCAGAAATGAAAAAGATTATAAGAGAGTACTGTGAACAGATGTACACCAAAAAATTAGATAATCTTGTTGAAATGGACAAATTTCTAGAAACACAAAACCTACTAAGACTAAATCATGAAGAAATAAAAAATCTGAATAGACCCATAACTAGTAAGGATATTGAATCAGTAATCAGAATCTCCCAACAAAGAAAAGCCCTTGACTTGATGGTTTTACTGGTGAATTCTACCAAATTAATACCAACCCATCTCATACTTTTCCAAAAAATTGAAGAGAAGGAAACACCTCCTTACTCACTATGAAGCCAGCATAACCCTGATACCAAAGCTTGGTGAAGACCCTACAAGAAAACTAGATACCAATACCTCTTATGAACATTGATGCGAAAGTCCTCAACAAAATACTAGCAAACAGAATTCAACAGCATATTAAAAGGATTATGCACAATGACCAGGTGGGATTTAATCCTGGAAGGCAAAGATGGTTCAGCATATGGAAATTGATCAGTGTGATACACTACATCAATAAAATGAAGGGGAAAAGAAATCACATGGTCATCTCAATTGATGCAGAAAAAGCATTTGACAAAATTCAACACCCTTTTATGATAAATGTACTCAACAAGGGCTTCCCTGGTGGCACAGTGGTTAAGAATCCACCTGCCAGTTCAGGGGACACGGGATCGAGCCCTGGTCCAGGAAGATTGCACATGCCGCAGAGCAACTAAGTGCGTGTGCCACAACTACTGAGCCTGCGCTCTAGAGCCCACGCTCCACAACTACTGAAGCCCGTGTGCCTAGAGCTCGTGCTCCACAACAAAAGAAGCCACCACAATGAGAAGCCTACACGCCGCAACGAAGAGTAACCCCCATTCACCGCAACTAGAGAAAGCCCATGCACCGCAACAAAGACCCAACACAGCCAAAAATAAACATAAATGAAATAAATAATTTTTTTTTAAGTACTCAAAATAGGAATAGAAGGACTACATGAACATAATAAAAGCCATATATGAAAACCCACAGCAAACATAATACTCAGTGGTGAAAGACTGAAAGCTTTTCCTCTATGATCAGGAACAAGACAAGGATGCCCACTTTCCTCACTTCTATTCAAAATAATATTGGAAGTTCTAGCCAGAAAAATTAGACAAGAAAGAGATATAAAAGGCATCCAAATTGGAAAAGAAGAATAAAATTTTCTCTGTTTGTATATTGTATGGTCTCTTGCAGTTGTGTTTCTATGTACAGTGGGCAATCTGAAAAGGAAATTACAAAACTAGTTCCATTTGCAGTATCATGAAAAAGAATGAAGTACTTAGGAATTAACTTAATCAATGAGGTGAAAGAATTGTACAATGAAAGCTATAAAACATTGCTAAAAGAAATTAAAGATATAAATGAATGGTAACACATCCCATGTTCATAGATTAGAAGATTTAATATTGCTAAAATGTCAGTATTGCCCAAAGTGATCTACAGATTCAATGCAATCCCTATCAAAATCCCAAAGACTTCTTTTTTTTTTTTCAGAAATAGAAAACCCATCTTAAAATTCATATAGAATCTCAAGGGACCCCCCACCCCAAATAACCAAAGCAATCCTAAAGAAGAAGAAAACTGGAGGACTCATACTTTTTTATTTCAAAACTTACTACAAAGTTATAGTAATCAAAGCAGTATGGTATAGGCATAAAGACAGGCACATAGACCCATGAAATAGAGTAGAGAACCTTGAAATAAACCTTCACATATTTGGTCAAATGATTTTTTTACAAGTGTGCCAACACCATTCAATGGAAAAGTGATATAGTCTTTTCAGCAAATGGTGCTAGGAAAACTGAATATCCACATGCAAAAGTATGAAGTTGGTCCATTACCAAACACCGTATACAAAAATTAATTCAAACCAGTCAAGGACCTAAATGTAAGACCTAAACCAATAAAAGTTGAAGAAGAAAACATAGAACAAAAGTTTCACAGCAGTGGAC
This sequence comes from Balaenoptera ricei, assembly GCF_028023285.1. Classification (NCBI taxonomy): domain Eukaryota; kingdom Metazoa; phylum Chordata; class Mammalia; order Artiodactyla; family Balaenopteridae; genus Balaenoptera; species Balaenoptera ricei. The sequence goes on along the minus strand of NC_082639.1, from coordinate 113,235,901 downwards.
TTGGCAGTAATTTCTTGGATATGACACCAAAGGCACAGGTAACCAAAGAAAAAATAGACAAATCGGACTTCATAAAAAATTTTAAATCAAAAGACACTATTCTGGGTTTCCCTGGTGGCGCGGTGGTTAAGAATCCGCCTGCCAGTGCAGGAGACATGGGTTCGAGCCCTGGTCCGGGAAGATCCCACATGCCATGGAGCAGCTAAGCCTGTGCGCCACAACTACTGAGCCTGTGCTCTAGAGCCCGCAAGCCACAACTACTGAACCCGTGTGCCACAACTACTGAAGCCCGTGTGCCTAGAGCCCATGCTCTGCAACAAGAGAAGCCACTGCAATGAGAAGCCCACTCACCGCAATGAAGAGTAGCCCCCGCTCACCCCAACTAGAGAAAAGCCCGCACGCAGCAACAAAGACCCAACACAGCCATAAATAAATAAGTAAATAAATTTATTTTAAAAAAAAAGAAGACACTATTCCCAGAATAAAAAGGCAACCCACAGAATGGGAGAAAATATTTGCAAGTCATATATCTTATAAGGTATTAATATGCAGAGTATATAGAGAACCCCTGGAACTCAACAACAAAAAGCCCAATTCAGAATGGACAAAGGACTTGAATATACATTTCTCCAAAGATTGTACAAATGGCCAATAAGCAAATAAAAAGGTGCTCAACGTCACTAATCATTAAGGAAATGCAAATCAAAACTATGAGATACCACTTCACACCCTCAGAATGGCTACTGTGAAAATAACAGAAAACAGTAAGTGTTGACGAAGATGTGGAGAAATAGGAACCCTTGTGCTCTCTTGGGAATCTAAAAATGGTATAGCCACAGTGGAAAAGGGTAAGGAGGTTCCTCAAAAAGTTAAAAATAAAATTACCCTATGATCCAGCAATTCAACTTCTGAGTATATACCCAAAAGAATTGAATGCAGGTTCTCAAAGAGATATTTGCATCCCCATATTTTAATTTTTATTTATTTTTGGCTGCGTCGGTCTTAGTTGCAGCACATGGGATCTTTTGTTGCGGCACGCGGGCTCTTCATTGTGGCGCACAAGCTTCTCTCTAGCTGCGGCACGCGGGCTCCAGAGTGCGTGGCTCTGTAGTTGCAGCACGCAGGCTCTTCAGTTGTGGTGCATGGGCTTAGTTGCCCTGTGACATGTGGGGGTCTTAGTTCCCTGACCAGGGATCATACCTGCGCCCCCTGCATTGGAAGGCAGACTCTCAACCACTGGACCACCAGGGGACTCCTTTTTCAAAAAGAAATATTTATTTATTTAGGCTACACCAGGTCTTAGTTGCAGCATGTGGGATCTTCGTTGTGGCATATTTAGTTGCAGCATGCGGGATCTTAGTTGCAGCATGCACATGGGATCTAGTTCCCTGACCAGTGATTGAACCTGCGCCCCCTGCATTGGGAGTGCAGAGTCTTACCCACTGGACTACCAGGGTAGTCTCTGCACCCCCATATTTTTTTTTTTTTTAATTAATAGACTTTACTTTTTTTTTTTTAAGTATTTGTTTTTATTTATTTATTTATAGCTGTGTTGGGTCTTCGTTTCTGTGCGAGGGCTTTCTCTAATTGTGGCAAGCGGGGGCCACTCTTCTTCGCGGTGCACGGGCCTCTCACTATCGCGGCCTCTCTTGTTGCAGAGCACAGGCTCCAGACACGCAGGCTCAGTAGTTGTGGCTCACGGGCCTAGTTGCTCTGTGGCATGTGGGATCTTCCCAGACCAGGGCTTGAACCCGTGTCCCCTGCATTGGCAGGCAGATTCTCAACCACTGCGCCACCAGGGAAGCCCTGCACCCCCATATTTTATTAACATTATTCATAGTAGCTAAAATATGGAGTCAACCCAGGTGTCCATAATAGATGAAGGGATAAGGAAAATGTGGTTTTTACATACAATGGAATTATTGTTCAGCCTTTAAAAGGAAGTTTTGCAGTGTGTTACAACATGGATGGACCTTGAGGACATTATGCTAAGTGAAATAATCCAGTCACAAAATGAAACATACTACTGTATGATTCCACTTATATGAGATACTTACGAGTAGTCAAAATCATAGAGACAGTAGAATGGTGGTTGTATGGGGCTGAAGGGAGGAGGGGTTGGGAGTTACTGTTTAATAGGTATAGAGTTTCAGTTTTACAAGATGAAAAGAGTTATGGGATTGTATGGTGGAGATAACTACACAACAATGTGGATGTTCCCTTTTTTTTTTTTTTTTTGCCATACCACACGCGGCATGTGGGATCTTAGTTTCCCGACCAGGGATTGAACGCACACCCCCTACAATGGAAGCACAGAATCTTGACCACTGGCCCACCGGGGAAGTCCAGTGTGGATGTTCTTAATACCACTAAACTGTACATTTTTTAATGGTTAAGATTATAAACTTTGTTACATGTGTTTTAACATAGTTAAAGAAAAATAGAATAGTATGAACAACTTTCTATAAGGCTGTCCACTATCACCACTTCTGTTTCACTTCATGAAACATTAGTCACCTAGGAATAGATTTAATGAAAGTTTGTAGACCTCTATACTGAAAACCAGCAAACATTATTGGGAAAAAGGACAATTAATGGAGAAATATGCCATATTTATGGGTTAGAAATCTCAATATTTTTTAGATGTCACATCTTACCAACTTGATCTATAAATTCAAATCCAATCAAAATCCAATTTTTATGGAAATTGGCTGATTCTGAAACATATATCTAATTGCAAAAGACCTAAAAAAGGTAAGATAATCCTGAAGAACAAAATTTAAGGACTTAAACTACCAATTTCAAGACTTACTGTAAAGATACACTAATTAAAACAGTAAGTATTTGCTTGGGCTAGGTGGAATAGAATAGAGAGTCCGGGCAAAGACCCATAAATGTACTGTCACCTGATTTTATGACTAAGGTTTCACTGTGAATCAGTGAGGAAAGGATGGGGACTTCCCTGGTGGTTCAGTGGTTAAGAACCCGCCTTCCAATGCAGGGGACATGGGTTCGATCCCTGGTCGGGGAACTAAGATCCCACATGCTGCAAGGGCACCTAAGCCCATGTACCACAACTGCTGAGCCCGTGCACTCGGGAGCCTGTGCACCACAACTAGAGAGCCCACATGCTGCAATTACTGAGCCAGTGCGCCACAACTACTGAGCCCTCGCACTCTGGAGCCCATGTGCCACAACTAGAGAGAAGCCCGTGTGCTGCAATGAAAGTTCCCACATGCCGCAACAAAGATCCGACCTGCTGCAACTAAGACCCGACACAGCCAAATAAATAAATATTTTTTTAAAAAATTAGGAAAGGATTGTTTTTTAATAAGTGGTGCTGAGTCAGTAGGCTCCTACGTCAATCCACACACACAAATTAATCTAAGATGAATTTTAGACCTGAATATCACCATTGAAACAATCACCTTTCTAGATGGAAAAATGGGAGAGTATTTTTTTATTGATTTTTTATTGAAGGATAGTTTAATTACCGATACACTGCTGTACAGCAAAGTGACTCAGTTATATATACATTCTTCTTCATATTCTTTTGTTATGGTTTATGACAGGGTATTGAATATAGTTCCCTGTGCTGTACAGTAGGACCTCATTGTTTATCCATTCTATATATACCAGTTTGCATCTCCTAGTCCCAAACTCCCAATCCAACCCTCTTCCAGTCCCTTCCCCCTTGGCAACCATCAGTCTGTTCTCTGTGTCCCTGACTCTGTTTCTTAGATAGGTTCATTTGTGTCATATTTTAGATTCCACATATAAGTGATATCATATGGTATTTGTCTTTCTCTTTCTGACTTACTTCACTTAGTATGATAATCTCTAGTTGCATCCACATTGCTGCAAATGGCATTATTTCATTCTTTTTTATGGCTGAGTAGTATTCCGTTGCATATATGTACCACATCTTCTTTATCCATTCATCTGTCAGTGGACATTTAGGTTGTTTCCATGTCTTGGCCATTGTTAATAGTGCTGCTATGAACATAGAGGTATATATATCTTTTTTTTTTTTTGGCTGTCTTGGGTCTTCGTTGCTGTGCGCAGGCTTTCTCTAGTTGCGGCAAGTGGGGGCTACTCTTCGTTGAGGTGTGCAGGCTTCTCATTGCAGTGGCTTCTCTTGTTGCGGAGGACGGGCTGTAGGTGCGTGGGCTTCAGTAGTTGTGGCTCATGGGCTCTAGTGCAGAGGCTCAGTAGTTGTGGCACACGGGCTTAGTTGCTCCGTAGCATGTGAGGTCTTCCCGGACCAGGGCTTGAACCCGTGTCCCCGAATTGGCAGGCAGATTCTCAACCACTGTGCCACCAGGGAAGTCCTTAATCCCCTGATTTTTAATGCAACTTAATTGCTATATGACTGTGAACAAACTCTAATACACAAATACCTCATGTATAAATAGGGATTATAATACCTATCTCATAAGGTTGTTTTGAGAATTAAGGAGATAACCTGTTATGATTGTGGCACAGTGGTTAAGACTTTGAAGCCAGCCTGCCTTAATTTGAAACTTGATTCCCCCAGTTGTTAGGGCAAATTTCTTACATTCACTGTTCATCAGCTTCTTCATTTAGAAAATGGGGGTTATAATACTACCTTTTTAAATATAGTTGTTAGGAGGACTAAGTAAGTTATAACTAATATAACAAGCGCTCTGAAAGACAAATATAAGACATGACACCATAAAACTCCTCAAAGAGAATGTGGGCAAAACATCCTCTGACATAAATTGTAGCAATGTTTTCTTAGGTCATTCTTTCAAGGCAATAGAAATAAAAGCAAAAATAAACAAATGGGACCTAATCAGACTTACAAGCTTTTGCACAGCAAAGGAAACCATAAACAAAATGAAAAGACAAACTACAGATTGGGAGAAAATATTTGCAAACGATGCAACCAACAAGGGCTTTGTTTCCGAAATATACACACAGCTCATACAACTCAGTAACAAAAAAACAAACAACCCAATCAAAAAATGGGCAGAAGACCTAAATAGACATTTCTCCAAAGAAGACATACAGATGGCCAATAGGCATATGAAAAGATGCTCAACATTGCTAATTATTAGAGAAATGCAAATCAAAACTACAACAAGGTATCACCTCACACCGGTCAGAATGGCCATCATTAAAAAGTCTACCAATAACAAATGCTAGAGAGGGTGTGGCGAAAGGGGAACCCTCTTACACTGTTGGTAGGAATGTAAATTGATGCAGCCACTGTGGAAAACGGTATGGAGGTTCCTTAAAAAACTAGATGTGATCTGGCAATCCCACTCCTGGGCATACACCTGGAAAAAACACTAATTCAAAGATGCATGCACCTTAATGTTCATAACAGCATTATTTATAGTAGCCAAGACATGGAAGCCACCTAAGTGTCCATCAAGAGATGAATGGATAAAGAATATGTGATGTATATATATATACACTACTCAGACATAAAAAAGAATGAAATAATGCCATTTGCAGCAACATGGATGGTCCTAGAGATTATCATACTAAGTGAAGTAAGTCAGAAAGAGAAAGACAAATACCATATGATATCACTTATATGTGGAATCTAAAATGTACAAATGAACTTATTTACAAAACAGAAACAGACTCAGACATAGAAAAACTTATGGTTTCCAAAGGGGAAAGGGGGTGGGGGAGGGATAAATTAGGATTTGAGAATTAGCAGATAAAAACTACTATATATAAAATAGATAAACAACAATGTCCTACTGTATAGCACCAGAGACTATATTCAATATCCTGTAATAAACTATAATGGAAAAGAATATGAAAAAAAAACAAGCACTCAATAAACGTTAGCTGTAATTATATGTTATTATGTAAAGCATCTAGAACAAACAGTACATGAACGCTCATTAATAACATAGGTAAAATAGAACAAAAGAGACCCTCATGTATAGGTTAGAAAGATGGAGATTAGTAGGAACTAGAAGATTTTTATAGGTAGCCCATAGAAAATAATTTAAATGTGTTTAGTAAGTAGACTAAAGCCATGTGTTAGAAGGACTTTGAATACCAAGCTGGAAAAGTTAAGACCTTTGACAACATAAAACATGTTTTCCAGAAAACTGATTTAAGACTTAGTCTGTCAGTATTGTATAGGCTAGATAGAAGAAAAGAGAGATTAAAGATGGAGTGATTGGCCAGGAGACTTGAGTAATTGGATACAGAAACAAAGGCAAATTTGAAATCAGTATACCAACTTTTCTGGGTTTTGGGCATGGTATTATGAATCTCTGCCTTTAACTCATTCCTTTCTCTATAGGTCTGTTAATGGAGTATACCGGATTGGACTATATGCTCTTAAAGATATGCCAGCTGGTACTGAACTCACTTATGATTACAACTTTCATTCCTTCAATGTTGAAAAACAGGTAAGAATGATAAATTCAAAAGAGTGTATGACCTTTGTCACAGTGCTCTGTATAACATGGGCCTTCGGTGAACATTATTGATTTGTAGCCACTGAGAAGTACATTGGAGAAGACAGTTTTTCACTCTTTACTCCACTTATCTAGGATACATAGGTCACAGTTATTCTTTCAGAACTGTGTAGAAGAGACTGCTCAATCATCTTTTGTCTCCAGTCAGTTCTTAATTTTTCTGGTGAAGTTTTCCCAAAATTTAATCTTTCCTTTCTACTACAGTAGAAACCCATTTATATTTATTTTATTCTCAATCAGTTATGTTCCTCTATATGAAAATTTCTTGACTCAAACTTATTGTTATGTGTCCAGATGCTCAGGTATTCTATTTGAACTTTTAAATGAGACTGCAGGCTAAAAGCATTATTCTCTTTCCCTTCAAAGCAACTGTGTAAGTGCGGCTTTGAGAAATGTCGAGGAATCATTGGAGGCAAGAGTCAACGCATGAATGGTCTCACCAGCAACAAAAGTAGCCAGCCAGTGACCACACATAAAAAGTCTGGACGGTCAAAAGAGAAGAGGAAGTCTAAGCACAAGCTGAAGAAAAGGGTGAATAATAATCTCATGGTTTTCCCCAAATAGCTACTTAGAGGCAATTATTGAAATAAGGGAAATACCAAAGGGTGGCATCTTTAGAGTTGTTTTAATATTCTTTGAGGTGATTTATGATTTATCTTGTTTTTCCTGCAATCTGGTCCGTCTGTTTTTTAGAGAGGCCACCTCTCTGAGGAACCCAGTGAAAACATCAACACTCCAACAAGATTGAACCCCCAATTACAAATGAAGCCAATGTCCAATCGGGAGAGGTAAAAAGGAGATTTGCTTACCTAAACTCTTTAAATTATGTGACTTGCTTGACAGTTTAAAAATCATTAAACATCTATATAGTTGAGACATTTCTTTTGTGCAGGAAGGCTTTAAACAAGGATTCAGGGGTGAACTTGGGTGGGGGGAAAAAGTATTTTTTCCCTAATTTCTAACTGAAATTTAGCATTTCCTTCAAATGTGACTGTAAGCAAAAGAAAAAGATCTGTATATGTGTGTGTGTATAATAGTTGCAGTTTCCATGAGTTTGTCACCAGTATTTACACTTTCATATCACGTTATAGGTATTACAGTTATCTCTAAATATCATTTACACTCACTTCCATCTTAAAATTACTATGGTTGTTAAATCCAGCACTAGATCTTGTCATGTGTTAAAAATTAATGTTCATCTCTATATCACAATTTCAGGGTTCTTGTTTAATATTCTGAAAAGTGTATTTCAGTTTATTCAGTTTCCTTTTAATCCTGTGTACTAAAAGTTACTTAACATTCATTTATGTATTTATTTATATATTTATTTATTTATTTTTGGCTGCACTGGGTCTTTGTTGCTGCATGCAGGCTTTCTCTGGTTGCAGCGAGTGGGGGCTACTCTTTGTTGCAGTGCATGGGCTCTAGGTGCACGGGCTTCAGTAGTTGTGGCACACAGGCTCAGTAGTTGTGGCTCGCGGGCTCTAGAGCACAGGCTCAGTAGTTGTGGCACACGGGCTTAGTTGCTCCACGGCATGTGGGATCTTCCCAGACCAGGGCTCAAACCCGTGTCCCCTGCATTGGCAGGAGGATTCTTAACCACTGCACCACCAGGGAAGTCCCTAAAGTTACTTAAAATTTTAAACACTTTTAATTAACATTGTTCAGAGGAGGGTTACATGGGCTTCACCAAACTGCCAAAGGAATGAATGCCACAGAAAAGGTTAAGAATCCCTGTTTTATTGATAAATTAACAGAGCAATAAAAAGGATCTTTAATGGTCATCTTTGCTTTTCCCTATATTGAGATAATATTTGTCCGTGTCAGAAGAGAGTAAATATGTATGTCCTATTTTTCAAATTGTCTTGGGACATTTCCTACATCTTCCCTAACTACATACTCCAATATCTTAGAAAGTTCATCCTTATTTATAACTTTCCTAAATTTTAGCCCCTTTCATTCTATTTCACTTTGAATCATAGATATTTTAAACTTCAGTAAAACAGAGAAGTCCAGTGGTTCTCTACTTCGGCTCCATAGTGGCTTTAGGGAGCTTTTTAAAACTCCTGATGCCCAGGCCACACTCCAAAACACTCACATCAGAATTTTCAGAGGTGGAACCCAGGTATCAGTAGTTTATAAAGCTCCCCAAGTGATCTCAATGTGCAGCCAAAGTCAGGAACTATAAAATCAGTCTAATCTCCATTTACTGAGGCACATAGTTTGAGACTTATTCAAGGTCACATCTGTTTATATGTGTGCTAGGGTGAAAATCAAATTATGGAATCATCAAAATTGTGTAGGGTTAATCAAGTTACATATAACTCATTTAACTTTAGAGATCCATGTGGTGGCACTGTACCTAACATGGTTTGCCCAGTGCATATCCATCTTAAATATCTATGCCTTTATCTGCCACTCCAGTTCTCCTTGTTATAGCTGATCCTAAGCCTATACTTCATCTTGGCAACTTACTTTAGAATTTGTAAAAATACTCCATAAAGCTCTGCCTTCAAGTCAGCCCGCTTCAGTTGCCAAAATTGTTGCAGCTTTTAGGTGGTGTTTGTCAGTTATTTGTAAATATTACAGAGAAATGTTTTGTGTTATGTGAAATAAATCAAGATTCAAAACTGAATAATGTTTCTCCATATGTAATTCTCTTTATAATAGCTGATTTCACTGATAAGTATTCATTTATGTCATCATAACAGTGGCTTACATAGAGTAGACATTAATAAATGCTTATTGAATTGATAAATAAAGGCGCTCCTTTCCTCCTTCCTTACAGAAACTTCGTATTAAAGCATCATGTGTTCTTGGTCCGAAACTGGGAGAAGATTCGGCAGAAACAGGAGGAAGTAAAGCACACCAGTGATAATATTCATTCAGCATCATTATATACCCGTTGGAATGGCATCTGCCGAGATGACGGGAACATTAAGTCTGGTAAGAACAGAGAAATATTCTTGTTAATTCCATAAGGTTGCCTCAAAAGTGATTATTTTACTTATTTTCAAACGGTTTATTCAAAGATTCTCTTTAGTCTGGACCAAAAAAGTTAAGATCCAAACGTACAAGTATCAGTCAGCAATAACCTATCCATCCCAGCTCTTCAACTTCCTTGTCTCTACTCTAAGGAACAGGAAGAAACCCCCTTCCACCAGCCTCCCAAACATCACCTACACCCTGAAAGTTACTAGACATGAGATAGGTAGTGGGTGCTCTGTGTTCCACCAGGGAATTCCCTGCTTCTACTTTTTGAGGGAAAGTAGGAAAGGATAAAAGAAGAACATGAGGGGAATTCCCTGGCGGTCCAGTGGTTAGGACTTGGCACTTTCACTGCCGGGGCCCCGGTTCGATCCCCGCTCAGGGAACTAAGATCCTGCAAGCCGAGGGGTGCGGCAAAAAAAAAGTAGAAGCAGTCTGCATGGTGTATGAGGCAACATGCTGAGTGAGAACTAGATCCATTTAGAAATTTGCCCAGAATCTTATATCTTCTCAGTGATTTGATTGGCATAAATTCCCTGATCTTATATTCCAGTTAGTTCAAATCTTCTGATAATAGCAATAATTATTTCCTGAGTAATTTTTATAGGTCAGGCACTGAGCTAAAACACATTAAAACATTATCGCATTTGATCTACACAGATTACCTCTTGAGGGAAGTACAGGCATACCTCATTTTATTGCGCTCACTTTATTGCACTTTGCAGATACTGTGTTTTCTACAAATTGAAAGTTTTATGGCATCCCTGCTTGGAGCAAGTCCGCCGTGCCATTTTTCCAAGGGCACTCTCTCATTTCGTGTCTCTGTGTCACATTTTGGTCATTCTCACAATATTTCAAACTTTTTCATTATTATTATATTTGTTATGGTGATCTGTGATCAGTGATCATTGATGTTACTCTTTTTTTTTTTTTTCTTAATTTATTTATTTATTTATTTTTGGCTGTGTTGGGTCTTCGTTTCTGTGCGAGGGCCCTCCCCAGCTGCGGCGAGCGGGGGCCACTCCCCACCGCAGTGTGCGGGCCTCTCACCGCCGCGGCCCCTCCCGTTGCGGAGCGCAGGCTCAGTAGTTGTGGCCCACGGGCCCAGCTGCTCCGCGGCATATGGGATCCTCCCAGACCAGGGCTCAAACCCGCATCCCCTGCATTGGCAGGCAGACTCCCAACCACTGCACCACCAGGGAAGCCCCTGATGTTACTCTTGTAATTGTTTTGGGGAGGCTCAAACCATGCCCATATAAGACGGTGAACTTTAATAAATGCTGTATGTGCTCTGACTGCTCTACCAGCCAGCCATTCCCTGCCCCCCACATCTTCCACCCCGCCCCCCCACCCAACGCCCCATCTCTCTCCCTTTCCTCAGGCCTCCCTATCCCCTGAGACACAGCAATATTGAAATTAGGCCAACTAATAACCCTACAGTGGCCTCTAAGAGTTCAAGTGAAAGGAAGAGTCGCACGTCTCTCACTTGAAATCAAAAGCTAGAAATGATTAAGCTTAGTGAGGAAGGCAACGCCTTAAGCCGAGACAGGCCGAAAGCTAGACCTCTTGCGCCAAACAGTTAGCCAAGCTGTGAATGAAAAGGAAAAGTTCTTGAAGGAAATTAAAAGTGCTACTCCAGTGAACACACAAATGATAAGAAAGTAAAACAGCCCTATTGCTGACATGGAGAAAGTTTGAGTGGTCTGGATAGAAGGTCAAACCAGCCACAACATTCCCATAAGCCAAAGTCTAATCCAGAGCAAGGCCCTAACTCTCTTCAGTTCTATGAAGGCTGAGAGATGTGAAGAAGTTGCAGAAGAAAAATTTGAAGCTAGCAGAGGTTGGTTCATGAGGTTTAACATCGAAGTACAAGGTGAAGCAGTGAGTGCTGATGTACAAGCTACAGCAAGTTATCCAGAAGATTCAGCTAAGATCATTAATGAAGGTGGCTACACTAAACAACAGATTTTCAATGTAGATGAAACAGCCTTATACTGGAAGAAGATGCCATCTTAGGACTTCATAGCTAGAGAGAAGAAGTCAGTGCCTGGCTCAAAGGTTCATAGGACAGGCTGACTCTCTCTGTTAGGGGCTAATGCAGCCGGTGACTTTAAGTTGAAGCCAGTGCTCATTTACCATTCCAAAAATCCTAGGGTCCTTTCGAATTATGCTAAATCTACTCTGCCTCTGCTCTTTCAAATGGAACAACAAAGCCTGGACGACAGCACATCTGTTGACAAAGCCCACTGTTGAGACCTACTGCTCAGGAAAAAAGATGCCTTTCAAATTGTTACTGCTCATTGACAATGCACCTGGTCACCCAAGAGCTCTGATGGAGATGTACAACGAGATTAATGTTGTTTTCATGCCTGCTAGCACAATATCCACTCTGCAGCCCATGGATCAAGGAGTAATTTCCACATTCAGGTCTTATTATTTAAGAAATACATTTCATAAGGCTACAGCTGCCACAGATAGTGATTCCTCTGATGGATCTGGGCAAAGGAAATTGAAAACCTTCTGGAAAAGATTCTAGATGCCATTAAGAACATTCGTGGTTCACGGGAGGAGGTCAAAATATCAACATTAACAGGAGTTTGGAAGTCGTTTCCAACCCTCATGTGTGACTTTGAGGGGTTCAAGACTTCAGTGTAGAAAGTAACTGCTGATGTGGTGGAAATAGCAAGAGAACTAGAAATAGAAGGGGAGCCTGAAGGTGAGACTGAACTGCTGCACTCTCATGGTAAAATCTTCACAGATGAGGAGTTGCTTCATATGGATGAGCAAAGAAAGTGGCTTCTTGAGATGGAATCTACTCCTGGTGAAGACGCTGTGAAGATTTTGTTGAAATGGCAACAAAAGATTTAGAATATTACATAAACTTAGTTGCCAAGGCAGTGACAGGGTTTGAGAGGATTGACTCCAATTTTGAAAGAAGTTCTGTGGGTAAAATGCTATCAAAGAGCATTGCATGAGAGAAAAAAAAAAAGTACTGCATGCTGCAGAGAAATCATTCATGAAAGGAAGAGTCAAAGATGCAGCAAACTGCACTGCTGCCTTGTCTTGAGAAACTGCCTCAGCCACCCCAGCCTTCAGCAACCACCACCCTGATCAGTCAGCAGCCATCAACATCAAGGCAAGGCCCTCTATCAGCAAAAAGATTACAACTCGCTGAAGACTCAGATGACGGTTAGCACTTTTTGGCAATAAAGTATTTTTTAATTAAGGTATGTACATTGTTTTTTTAGATATAATGCTATTGCACACTTAATAGACTACAGGATAGTGTATATCTTTCACATGTGCTGGGAAACGAAGACCTCCATGTGACTCCCTTTCTTGCAATATTCGCATTATTGCAGTGTTCTAGAACCAAACCTGCAATATCTCCGAGGTGTGCCTGTACTACCACTCTTCCCATTTTACCGTTGAGAAGCTGAGACACAAAGTTTAAGTAACTTTCCCAAAATCAGACAGCTAGTAAGCAGTGAGACCAGAATTCAAAAGCAGACAGACTCATTTTGAAACCCAGACTTGCAACTACTCTATAGCATTTGGCCATTAGTAAGTCCCTTTAAATTGCAGGATTTGTCTCTCTGGTAAACTCCAGTGTTTTCTGATGTTTCTTTAAGGAGAGAAACAACTCCATAACCACTAACCTACTTAGTCACTTTAAGGAAAATAGCGAAAATCGCAGGAATCCATCATAGAAGAGAAAGAGCTCCTCTTTTCCTGAAACTAATTTTCACTTTATCCTTCCAGACGTCTTCATGACCCAGTTCTCCGCCCTGCAGACTGCTCGATCTGTTCGAACAAGACGGTTGGCAGCAGCAGAGGAAAACATTGAAGTAGCTCGGGCAGCCCGCCTAGCCCAGATCTTCAAAGAGATCTGTGATGGCATAATCTCTTATAAAGGTGACCATATTTACCCCAAATTCCTTCTCCTTAGCTTTTTAAAAAATTATATCACTTACCTCACCTGAGATATCCAAGACCAAGAACACATGACAGTTTAGGGCTAGGAATTTAGGTGGTTTACTTAGTTCTTCCTTTGTCAGAGTATAGAATTATAGGACTGATTATAGTCTTCAGGGATTATTGTCTCTAAATCTCTGGATCTTTAGGTTAATTTTTTGTATTTATTGGAATTTTATCATAGTTAAGTACTATATTTAGAAATCACATTTTTTAGCTGTAGGATAGAAAGAAGTAGGTCTTTGTCTTGGATATAATTTTCCTGAATGAGGCAATGAATTAGCAATTTAAGAAAAAAGTATTATGAATGTATGACATCCGTGGTTCTTAACCTTTTTTGATTGACAGATATCTTTGAGAATAAAGTTGTGGACTCTTACCCCAGAAAAATATTATGTACATAATTTTGCATATATTTTGGAAGGCTCACAGGCCCTAACTTCTACATTAAGGAAAAGGATATAAAGTTGCAAAAAAATTACTTTCGAAGCATTTTCATGCAAACATATTTACCCCACTCCTTTCCTCTTCCAAGACACATCTCGTGGATTTGTGTTGGGGGTGAGGGTGGAGAAGGAGAGAATTTTTAATTTTAGGTAGGTAGTTTGGTAATGTACATGACTTTTTCTGACCAGGAAATTTGTAGATATTTAAAATGAGAGATTTGAACAAAGAATTGCAGCTTTTGCCGTCAGCTTTTTTGTCTGTTTTATTTTTTTATAATTGAGGTATAGTTAATTTACAATACTATGTGTACAGTATAGTGATTGGCAATTTTTAAGTTATAAATTTTTGTTATCACAATTTTTATAGTTATTACAGAATATTGGCTATATCCTTGTGTTGTACAGTAATATATCCTTGTTGCTTATTTTATACATAATAGTTTGTACCTCTTAATCTGCTACCCCTATCTTGCCCTTCCCCAGTTCCCTCTCCCTACTGGTAACCACTAATTTGTTCTCCATATCTGTGAGTCTTTTTTGTTGTTATAATCAGCCATCAACTTTTGCTTCCTTCCTTTCCCTAAATTCTGAGGAATTTGGTTTTCTTTCTCTACTATTTTCGTCATGTTTTAGTGGTTTTTTGCCATTTTGTTAACCTAAGGATGGAAAGAAGAAAGGGGAGACCAGCCTGTCCTAATATGTAAAGTTTTGTGGCACCTACTCCCTTTACATTCCCTAAAGATCACACTCTGTATTCTCAACCAGCCCCATCTGATCTAATGTGAAACAGCAGTAGATGTATCTATATGTCACTGCATTCTGGGCATGAAACAATAGGCTTTTTCTCTCTGTGTAGTGAGTTGTTAGAAAGTAAGATAGCAAGTGAGAAGCAGCCCCACACCATGAATTCTGTTTTCATAATACAGAGCAACTGTTATAAGAAGATGGATTCCAGAAAATATTTAGAGTACTGAATTATTCATTATCTGGAATTTAATTGAATCCAAACCAACAGAGTAATATTAACTATGGGCAATTAATGAGAACTAGAAAACATTTTTTGGATGATATGATCTTTGATTTAATAAATTTTGTTGAGTAGGAATTTGCCCTAAGCACCCTAGCTACTTCAGTAAGTTCCCATCTCTCATTCTTCTTAGAAAGTTTTCATTACCCAACTAACACTGTTTTATTTTATATTTCAAGTATATACACTGTATCTTTCATATTCCAGGTAATCCTGAAAGCATCTTCTGATCTCTGCCTTTGACTGCCCACATTTCTGGAAAGTCCTTGCATTTTTCACTGGCCTCAAAAAAAAACTTAGATTTTTTTTTTCCTAACTTTAAATTTTAGGGATTCTACTTTTTCAGTTAGGAGTTAATACTTGCCTCCCTTGTTTCTTATAGTCAGACTTTCTACTAAACCTTGCATTCTCTTGCAGATTCTTCCCGACAGTCACTGGCAGCACCACTTTTAAACCTACCCCCAAAGAAAAAGTAAGTTTACATATGTGGGAATCATTTGAGTTTTAGAAGAGTCCTAAGTGTACCAGATTGACACCCTGGCTTTATGTTCCAGGAATGCTGATTATTATGAGAAGATCTCTGATCCCCTAGATCTTTCCACCATAGAGAAGCAGATCCTCATTGGTTATTATAAGACAGTGGAGGCTTTTGATGCTGACATGCTCAAGGTGTTTCGGAATGCTGAGGTATTTTTCACTGACTTCAAACACAGATTAAGAAGTTTGTTCTGAAGAGATCTGTTCTAGAAGTTTAAGATTTTTACACTCTTCTCCTAGCAACCTTCATATTTCTGATTAAGAAAGACAACAATTTTTATCGAGTACCCTTAGGATAAGGGTTATAGTTTACTAAATATTGGAAATATAATAAATGAAGGCAGTGATATGACCAGAGTGGAAGGTTAAATCATACTCCCAAAACAATTTCTGTAAAAACCTAATTTAGTGCTGAACCTTTATGTTTATGTAATACAGACATTTTACTACATTTAAGTCATATCTGTAGTCTCTTTTCTCGAGACAATAAGTATATGTGAAATACACAGAAATATGTATAGGCAAATAAATATATCTTAAGGATGGAATTGAGGGGTATTACACTAATAGGTTGCAGAATAGGTGAAGCTCATTGGAGAGAAGGTGGTCTTGAACTGATTTAAAGGAGAGGATGGGTATGATGTGTAGAAGAGAGGATATCGTTCAGTGATTTTGAAATACCTTGGAGAGGTGTTTGAAGGACAAAAGAGACTACTAGATGAAGGAGGAATTGAGACTGAAGGCAAGAAATGACAGAAAAACAGACAAGTGCGAGAAAAATTATAGCAATTTTGAATTTTAACATGCTTTCTCCTGAAACCCAGCTTTCAAATATATTTAAACTTGTAGCTTTGTCCCTAGTATCTATAAGACAAAGGTAAACGGAGAGATTCTCCACGTTATGCTTGCAGTACTTAATCATGTTCCATGGCCACTGTGTTTTTGATCCTAATGGATAATAAGGTCTATGGTAGGAGTCGAATAATAGAGCAACAGAGCAAATGGAAAAATTACCATGCAGATTCTAATTTTAATTCATTTTAGTTCAGTTTAAGTTGTTTTCAACTGTCTGGCACCTATATTTGTTGGTATTAAAAATATGTTAACCAAATGAGAGGGTAAAGAAAATCCTGCTACCTCTTCAGGTATATTTTTAAGCCATATTGAGAAGACAAACATGATTTCTTTCTTCTGCTTTCTTCAGAAGTATTATGGACGTAAATCGCCGGTTGGAAGAGATGTTTGCCGCCTACGAAAGGCCTATTACAATGCCCGGCACGAGGCATCAGCCCAGATTGATGAGATTGTGGGAGAGACAGCAAGTGAGGCAGACAGCAGTGAGACCTCAGTCTCTGAGAAGGAGAACGGTCATGAGAAGGACGATGATGTTATCCGCTGTATCTGTGGCCTCTACAAGGACGAAGGCCTCATGATCCAGTGTGACAAGTGCATGGTGAGGGTCAGGAGGTGAAGCAGAAGCCTAGTCCTGATGAGCATGGTGACTATATTCAAAGCGGCGGCCCCTGCCTCTTTTGGCGTGGCTTGACGGGCTTTTTACAAACTTTAACTTTGCCTTGGTTTCTGTTATCCTTTACTGTTCACCATATTGTCCTTCCCTTTTTGATAACTCCCCGTTTCATTTTATCCTTCTCTTCTTTTTTCTACCTCCCATTCTTTCTGCCCACTTTCCACTGCACACTTCTAATGTAATCTGGATCAAGAAGAATGATAATATTTAGGATAGTGCTTTACCTGAAAAACATGAGAGGTACTACACTCTATATAGCATTAATACAGATGGAATGCAATATATGGAGCTCCTGATGAAGGAGTCAGGGCCTGGATTTGAGCCCTAGTATCCCCATCTGATTCATCTGCACTCATTACCTTATGGAAAATGGAGTTATGAGTAACACATAGGATTGTTGGGAGGATATAATTAGGTAAGGATAAGTCAAAACATAACTATAAAGCCTTTCCCAGTGGCCATATTGTTGATACATATTATTTTGTAAGTAATAGCTTGGTACTGTATTCATTCATCCTCCTGTTCTCTATCCATCTCCTTATTTTGTTTGCCCAGATCTACGTATTATGAACCAATCTGTATACTTATGTTCAGATAAGTCCTCATTCTTTTTTCCCCCTACTTTACCATTTATCTCTAATTTCTCACTTACCTCCTTAACATCCTTAGTTCCTGTTTTACTTTACCCTGTCCTACCGCCTTTTTTTTTTTTTGCCACAGCTTGCGAGATCTTAGTTCCCTGACCGGGGATTGAACCCAGGCCCCGGCAGTGAAAGCGCCGAGTCCTAACCACTGGACCGCCAGGGAACTCCCGCACATTTTTTTATTCTTAGCCCCCAGGACTTCTCTCAGTAAGTCTGACCCCCTACATACACACACACTTTTTTTTTCTACAGGTGTGGCAGCACTGTGACTGCATGGGAGTGAACTCAGATGTGGAGCACTACCTTTGTGAGCAGTGTGACCCGAGGCCCGTGGACAGAGTAAGTTGCCCTCTGATAACACTCTAATCTAAAAGTAGGAGATGTGGCACATGGTATTTTATCTGCCCTGCTCCTAATGCACTGAATTTCCTTTGATAAGTTATTCAACCTCTCTAGGCCTCAGTTTCTTACACTTTACATTGAGGGTAATAATTCTGCCCTTCCCTTTCCCTTTTGATTGAGACCAAAGGGAGAATACATAGAAATCTACGGAAGGAATGGAACTATATAAAACCATGGTTTTTATAAACACTACTATCCATGACAGAAGTAACTTATAAAGTTTAGAACTTGGGTACTCTAAATATCACTTATGTTAAGCAGTGTTTAAGTGAAAAGACCACTGGGCTCGGAGTCAGCAAAGGTTAGTCTTAGGCCCATTTTTTAGGAGAGCTGGTAGGTCGGGGTATCTTGCTCAAGTTATTAAATGGGTTTTTGTCTTGGCTCTGCCATATTTATATGTGTGATCTTCTATAAAAGGAGGTATTTAGGCAGTATTTCTTAACAGTGGTGCTGTTGTCAGTTTGAGTGGACAGTTCTTCAGTGTTGTGAGGGATACGTTGCAGAATGTTTGCTTTCTTAGCCCTTGGGCACTAAATGCTAGTAGCCTCCTCCAGTCATTGTGACTAAGTCCCCCTTCACACATTTTCAGATGCCCTTTAGATGGCACAAAGCAACCACACAATTAGTGCTTCATAGAGTACAGTTTGGGATACTTAGCCTGTCAGGTTTGTCCTCTGCGTTCACTTTTTCAAGTTTAACAACTCTAGTTGCTGTCATCTTTTTTTAATATCTGTGCTGTATTGAAACGACTAAACAGTAAGTCTTAATTGGTTGGGAATTCTAGGTTGTAGTTCTTTTTCTCTTGAATAGAGAGGCTGGATACAATAGTCCCAACCCTTATCCATCGGCTTTCTGCTCTTACCAGGAGGTACCCATGATCCCTCGGCCCCACTACGCCCAACCTGGCTGTGTCTACTTCATCTGTTTGCTCCGAGATGACTTGCTGCTTCGTCAAGGTGCGTACACAGAAGCTGACTCTACTTGCCAAAGCTGACCATTCTGAACAGTAGGGGGTATCTGCTGTCTGCATAATAGTGATTGTCACCATATGACCTTTAGCAGCAATAGAATATACCTTTTTTTTATCCTCAAGTCCTTAGGCTTACATACATTTACCTCCACCAAATAAAACTAAATTGGAGAGACCAGGGTGTTATAAAGCTAATTTTAAGACTGGGAAAGACATATAAGATTCCAAGAGGTGGAGGACCTCCCTCATGTCATTCTCATAGTCTAGAATTGATTGTCATCACCATTATACTGCTGGTTGTAGTTATGTATTTATTGTTTCAGATTTTATTGTTTTAGATTTTAAGTTCTTTCTATGTAGACGTTGGGTCAGACTAAGGGATACCTAACAGAATTTATGCAGGAATCATTTTAACCTTCTCCTGTGTTCTGTGCCTTCTGTGTCTTAACCTTCTCCTGTGCCTGCCTAGGTGACTGTGTATATCTGATGAGGGATAGTCGGCGCACCCCTGATGGCCACCCAGTCCGTCAGTCCTATCGACTATTGTCTCACATTAACCGAGATAAACTTGACATATTCCGCATTGAGAAGCTTTGGAAGAATGAAAAGTATGTGTTGAGGTCCTATCTCTATTCTTTTAGCTGTACCCTACCAGCACAGAGCTGGATATTCACTAGGATCATGCTACTTAACTAAACCTCTCCCTTTTCTTTTTTTCTTTTTTTAGAGAGGAACGGTTTGCCTTTGGTCACCATTATTTTCGTCCCCATGAAACCCACCACTCTCCATCCCGTCGGTTCTATCACAATGAACTGTTCCGGGTGCCACTTTATGAGATCATTCCCTTGGAGGCTGTAGTGGGCACCTGCTGTGTATTGGATCTGTATACATATTGTAAAGGTAAGTGATTTGGACTACTTAAAAAATGACCTCCTGTCTGCTATTCATTGATCTACAACTGCCCACTCTGTTCATGTAGTCTCTCTCTGATAAAAGGTTATCCAAGGTTAGCTATGAAGCTTCAAAGAGCTATATAATATTCTTTCTTTCTTTTACCTAGTGCTTGTTACTTAATAAATGTTAATTCTCTTTTTGTTAATTCATTTTTTTTTCATAGTATGTAATTAGCACTCTATTAGTACTTGTGGGAAGATAAGTTATTTCACCCCCCCATTCCAAAATCCTTATGGCCATCATCAACTCTCTACATTAAACAAACAAACAAACAAGAAAACACAATAGTTTTATAAGGTTTGTGGTTAACAGTGGAATCAGACAATCTAATTTCAAATTCCAGCTCTACCACTTTTTACCTGTGTGCCCTTGGGAAAGTTACTTAGCCTACTGAAAATAGGGATTAGTATCTATTTTAGAGAGTTTTGTAAGGATTAAATGAAATAATCTACAAAAGCACTAAGCGCAGTTTATGGCTCACAGTAAAACTCAGTATATGTTAGATACCATTATAAGTAGTTCAGTTGCCTAGCTCTTTCTCTTAGTATCACAGCAAAATAGTCCAGGAGAATATATATTCCATGCAAAAACTAACTGCTTGAAGCCCCATAATGACTCCTCAGTCCCCCAGTTTATAAAGTGTTCATTACTAAATGTGCTTCCCTCATTTATACAGTTATTCTTTTCTGATAACTTCCCCAAAATGTGCTCTGTTTTTCCTTCGAAATGTTCTCTCAAAAATTCCTGCAGCACTCAGTCTACATTTCTGGTTTCTTTCCATCCTATAGAATGCCCTTCAACTCTTAGATTCCCTTTCCCCTTTCTTTGACACTAATGTCTCCTTTCTTCTGAAGTCACCAAATGCTTAGTTGTTCCCCCTCTCAAAACAGCTACCATGTTTCCCTCTTAGGGGTCTCACTGCTCTCCCAGTGGTATGTGAGGGGCAGCTCAGGGTGAGGGAAGGGGAAGTAGGGAGGGTTCTTTAACAGTGTTTGGACTCATAGGGAGACCCAAAGGAGTGAAGGAGCAAGATGTGTACATCTGTGATTATCGGCTTGACAAGTCAGCACACCTGTTTTACAAGATCCACCGGAACCGCTATCCCGTCTGCACCAAACCCTATGCCTTTGATCACTTCCCCAAGAAGCTCACTCCTAAAAGAGATTTCTCAGTAAGTCCCCTTCCTCTCTTCACTGTACGTGTCAGGACAATCTAGTTCATGCATGGAATTCACAGAGTGAGAATTTTCAAGTGGCTCTCTGCTTCTTCATCCTGTTTCCATCCCAAACTGGTAAACTCCCTCTCTATTTGGTATGTTTGAGCAGCAAAAATGCATTTATTCTGCATTTCCTGGCATGGGCTGTGCCTCAGGGAATTGTTGTTATACTTCAGTTAGGTTTTCCTCTTTTTTCTCTCTCACCTCTTTACAGTCTTTGCCCTTGAGCCTCATATCATAGTTTTTTGTTATGTTTTTCACACCCATAATTTTCAGAAACAAAAAGAATATCAATAACATTGAGAAACCTTTGGTGAAAATAATTCATTGCTTTTTCTTTTTTATACCTGGATTTAAAATATAAGACACTATCATTATATAAAATTTGAAAAGTACAGAAGCATTAAGAAGAAAAAATTATTATCTTACTACATAGAAAATAACCACTGTTAACATTTTTATTTTCAGCCCTTTTCCTATGTGTTATTTTTTCTTTCAAATTGTGAACATATTCCTTCAGTTACATTGTGCCGTTTGTCATCATTTCATAAAGGTTTTGGTTATCCATGTATTTGCTATAATGAAACCCTGGACTAAATTCCTCATCCATGAGTCTTTTTTCAGTGGGCCTGTCGGAATTCAGAGCTGTCATCCTGGAATGCTTAGAAATAGTCTTAACCAGAAAGCAAACCTTTATGTTCCTATTTTTCCTAGTATTATTTTTAGATTTCTCTAAATCATATTTATTTTATATTCTTTCTGCTCACCACCAAGCCCTGCCTCTCATCTAGAATTCTTTGATCTTGCTTGCTCAGTCAGCAGCTCACTGATCAGCTTTGAAACCCCAACCTTAACTTCTTAAAAGCTGGGATGGGACAAAAAGAATTTTGAGCCTATCCCTTCTACTATCATTCTAGGCTTACAAAATGCTAAAAACCAGTGTGGCCTACAGATGATTAGAACTAAACTTCTGACCTTAACACAGTCACCCAACTTAATAAAGGTTTTAGCCCAATAGCCCAGTTATTTTCTTTCTTTATCTCCTTACCTCCCCACCTCCCAACCTCCCAACCTCCCTTATCCTGAGTTTGCCCCAGATCATCTGTATCAGCTTTGCCAGCTTCTGCAGTACACTTACCACTTCCATTTCTTCTCTGCAGCCTCATTATGTCCCAGACAACTACAAGAGGAACGGAGGGCGGTGAGTCCCATGGGGGATGTAAGGAGCCTAAGGGATTAACCAATAACTTGAATGGAGCAAGAGAACGATCACCTACCCACTCAGCCGCACACCTAGGATTGGGGAGTCTCTGACAAAGTAGACCAATATAGTGCCAACAGTAATATAGAAGAACTAGACTTCAGTAGTTGTGGTCTCGTTATGGAGCCTTAGTTGGGGCAGGGAGGGAGATTTGTAAGATTAGAGATAGAGAAAGGGAAGGATTTGGAACAGAACTCCAGACAGATTTGGAAAAATCTTTTTTAGGTTTCTGCAAGTTTTCCCTATTACCCCAAGGTGTATCAGCTCTTAGGACTTCTGTCAAGGAACAGAAGTAGCTAGAAGTGCACGGTTTTAACTGAGCAGTTTGGGCTCATAGTTTTTATTTGTGCTATTTTGTACACAGAGGTGTATTCTTAGAGAAAGTACCGAAGGCTTTTCTTCAATTTCCTTTTCTGTTGAATGGTAGCGTAACAATTACTTTACCTACATCAATAGCTTACCATAAGGAAATCAACTATATTTCAATATTAGAAAAATAAAATACCAGATAATAGATGTGAGAAGAAATTTAGGAAAAGTAAAAACTCTATTTAAATGCTCATTTTAGTTGGACTATTGGTATCACAAGGTTGTGCCATACTTCTGTGTACTCATGAAGCAGTCAGAGCTAGCTAAGCGTTTTACCAGCTCTGGTCTGTTTTGTGGATTCCTGAAGGAAAGAAGAAAAATTGAATTTTGTAAATAGAAATTAAATTTCAGAGAAAGGTAGTGGTTTTTTTCAAAAAATAATAAAGTGAAGACCATAGCCAAGTTTCTTACCTCTTGACCCAAGGCTCTAACAGCTAGACTGCAGGATCTCAAGCCATCTCGAGGTCTTTTCCCTTCATTCCCCTTCCATCCCCAAGTGCCCTGCTTAGCCTTCCTCTCTAAATTCACATATCTTTCTGGCAGATCATCCTGGAAGTCTGAGCGCTCAAAGCCACCCCTGAAAGACCTGGGCCAGGAGGATGATGCTCTGCCCTTGATTGAAGAGGTTCTGGCCAGTCAGGAGCAAGCAGCCAATGAGATGCCCAGCCTGGAGGAGCCAGAACGGGAGGGGGCCACTGCTGAAGTCAGTGAGGGTGAAAAAAAAACAGAGGAAAGTAGGCAAGAACCCCAAGCAGCTTGTACCCCTGAGGAACGACGGCATAATCAACGGGAACGACTCAACCAGATCTTGCTCAATCTCCTTGAAAAAATCCCTGGGAAAAATGGTAAGGAGAATCAGGCTCATATCTAGGGTTTAAGATAAATGGGAAATCAGCAGAGAGGGAATGAGAAAGAGCAACTTCTAATTACTTGCTTAGAATGGAAAATATTCTTTAAAAATGGTACAGTTCTGGGACTTGCCTGGTGGTCCAGTGGGTAATCCTCCATGCTCCCAATACAGGGGGCGTCGGTTCAGTCCCTGGTCGGGGAACTAGATCCCACATGGATGCCACAACTAAGACCCGGCACAGCCAAAATAAATAAATTTAAAAAAAAAAAAAGAACAGTTCTTGGGAATTCCCTGGCCATCCAGTGGTTAGGGCTCAGCGCTTCCACTGCAGGGGGCATGGGTTCGATCCCTGGTCGGGGAACTAAAATCCCACATGCTGCGCAGCACGGCCAAAAAAATGATAAAGTTCTTTCATGGGCCCGTGTTTAGTTATATCTTGGGAATGAAACTGGGAGGTGAGAGGATCTCCTCCCTGGAGAACAGCTTATTTCATTTGGGGCTGGAGGAAGGCCTAAATTGCTTATAGGTCAGAAGCGGAACCATTGAATTCCTGTGATCTCCTGAGAACTCAAATCTGGAATAAGGAGTGGGAAGGTAGTATTTGATGAGCCTCCTTGGTTCTGTTTTCAGCCATCGATGTGACCTACTTGCTGGAGGAAGGATCAGGCAGGAAACTTCGAAGGCGTACTTTGTTTATCCCAGAAAACAACTTTCGGAAGTGAACCTCAAAGAATGAGAACCTCAAGCATCTGGGATCCAGTGGAGCTAACAGTCCTGCCTCCTGTTCTCTGAGTGTAGACAGGGGTGGGAAGGGTCCGTCCAGCAAGGGGAATGGGGCCATGTCATTGACGTTAGGTACTTAGTAAACCTTGGAGCTAGTGGAGAGGAAGAGGAAGGGGATCTGTCTAAACAGTTCAGTTTTACTTGTTTTCCTCTCCATTGCTTCACCCTGAGGGTTAATAATGTAGGGTGGAGGGCAGAGCACATTGGGGATGACCAGAATCTTTTGGTACTTTACAGCACTTGCCCCTCCCCACAGCTTGGGTTTTTCTGTGTCATCCTCTGATCCTGCAGGCACTGCTAAGAAGCTGCTTCCTATACCCAGGTATAACTCAAACTCCAAAGGGATAGGGCCAGGATCCCCACCCCTACCCTGTCTGTTCTCTATAGGCTCCAAGAGCTACCTGAGACGTAAAACAGAAACAGTAGCTGGGCCTTGTTCCAAATCCCTGACTAGGAAAAGTTTCTCTCTCCTCTTTTCCCCAACCAGGTCAAAGTAAAATGTGAGTTGACAACTCAAAGCACTTGTAACTGCTGCCCCTCTCCCTACCTCTACTCCCCCAAATGGAATCATGGAATAGGGAAGGCCCCCATGGGGTCAGAAGGGCACAGTACTTATTGTAACTATTTTTGTTTTAACCTTCATAACCTGCCGAACATATTTTTTTCTAATGAGAAGCCCAGGCCCCCGCCAGCACACGTGCTGTTTATGCGCTATGGTTCTTGTGTGTCTGCTGTGCTGTGCGAATGGAGATTCATTTCAAAGAAAAATCATTTTAAAACCTACATAAAAATGAACTCTAACCACCCCCCAACAAGTCACTACATAAACTGTTGAGCAGTATTCACCTATTAGAGTATTTGTTGTGAGTATAGATTATCAATTGAAAACACTACTTCTTGTTTTACTTGTACAGTTTTCAATGTCCATCTCTTAAAGAGACAGTGTATTCTCCCCACCCCTAGTTCCATCTTTCCTCCACCTTCCTGATGACTTCATCTTCAGGAGGGATATCCAGGGTGTCACCTTCCTTCCCATTCTCTTGACCAGAAGTTACCAGATAATACTGTCTCTTTAAAAATAAAATTTAAAAAGCTTTGCTTTGTTGTCTTTTCAGACAGACATATGCATATACGTTTTAGGTGTTCTTATAAGAGAAAAGATGGTTTTTAAATGTGCCAAGTTGTGTGTGTATATATATATGTATGTATATATATATATATATATATATCTGCTGCGTGATTAGTAAGCAATACAATAGTTAAACATTTTCCCATTACTTTTTTCTAATATTGGACCAATGCTGTCCTAATTGTACATTTCCTCTTACGATGACGACGCTCTGACTTGTTTAGGTAGAAACATTGACCACCTTCCATTCCATTGAATCTTTCTTTTTCTCCTTTCTGTGTCAATCTTGAGAAAAAAAACAAAAAAAACAAAAGAGACAGGGGATGCCAAAGATCCCCTTGAGCAGAGAAAAAGCAGAATAAATATTTTATTAAAGAAAAAAGAGAATTAAGAAAATAGTTTGGAGTATTTTCTTACTGTAGAGAAGCACTGTACATTACTAAGAGACCTGGGTATAAGATACTCACGTGTGGAGCTGGGAAAATCGCATGTCCAAGCCCGTTTGAGTGGTTTCTTTTGGTTTTCATTGCAGGGAGCCGGGTGGGAGGGAGGTGGGAATAGGGGCACTTTGGGGGTCTCCTTTTAGTCAAAGCAGGAAAATGACAAGAAAGAGATTAAAAGTCAATATTTCCTTTAATAGTGTTAAACACTAAAATTTTAAAAAAGACTAAAAAAGAAAAAAAAACTTTGTAAAATGCGAGAACAGAAGCAAAAGACACTACGCTCTGTCATTTTATCTTTCTTTTGTTGAAAGACTAAAAACTGAAATGTTTTTTAGACAATCAAATGTTAGGTAAGTGCAAAAACTTGTTTTTTCTTACTGGTGTAGAAATTAATGCCTTTTTTTATTTTTCGGTTGTTTTATAATAACGAATAAAAAGAACCCCCTAGCTGCCAGGCGGGTTTTGGTGTTTGAAATGCGGGGCAAAGCACTACATCACTGCAAATAGATACAGAGTTAGTCTGCATGTCTGTAGGCTGTGTGATTGCGGAAAATATAAATGCTGCTAATATATTTCCTTTTTACAAAAGCATATCTAAATAGATGATTGTTTTGATGTTAATCTTTGTAAATTATGTATTACCAATTTTAACATTGGATGTAATTGCATAAAAAGCTTGCATCTCAATCCTTGAAAGTCTAGTATTAAATGGAAAAAACTTTTCCTAACTACAGAGTGGTGAGCTTGCTATTTTTTTCCTCTTTCCTATCCTCCATTTGTCTTTCAGGATCTTCTCCATCGTGTTTCCAAAGAGATCTGTTTAAAACCACATCATCATTATCCTGGGCCCCACGTGGGCACGCTAACTGCTGTTGACTATCGGATAAAGCCATTTCCTCAATATTAAAATCTTTTTGGTCTGGGCCCAGCCTAGCCAATCAGCATAATAATCTTCTACACCTCTACCCCTTGTAACACATAGACATCATAAGTTTATGCTACATTTTCTAGGCCACTATGTTAGACCGTTTCCACTGTAAGCAATTTACATGTATTCATTTATTTAGTCTTCACAACAGCCTTTTTGGTTGGTACCAAAACCAAATTTTATAGATGAGGAAACTGAAGCAACAGAGAGGTTAAGTAACTCACCCAAGATCTTGTAGCTAGTTAATCCTCATAATAGCCCTGTGTAGTTACTATACCCATTTTTGTAGAAGCAAAAACTGAAGCTCTGGAAGGTTAAGTATAACTTGCCAGAGATCACCTAGTAACTAGTGTTGGAGCCAGAACTCCAAAATCTTTATGTTCATCTGCAAATAGGAAAGTGTCAGAAATAGCCAAAGCATGATCCTACTAAGGAAGATAAAACCATTCCTGCCAACAACCGAAAGACCTAACAAAATCTTGCCCCAGACAGGAGTCAGACATTTAGGCTTTGAGTCAGCTAGAATATAGTTGCACAGAAGCATCAAGACAGTTGACTGCAAGAGCTCAATCTCCACTCCTACAACAACTTGGGGTTCATCCCACTATTACCCAATAGTCTATTCATGGCTGCAAAAACAATACATTAGTAGTTAAGTTTTTTTAATCTTTAATTTTTTTAACCTTTAATATCCCTTTAATACCTACTTAGAGCTGTTCTATTCTAGATAATATGTAATGATAATAGTACAAAACTAATTTCATATCAATGTTTGTCCTATCTCAAGATGTCCTGCAAGGAGGTCCCCTGTTCTGTTACTTGAGAACCGTTAGGCTCCAACTGCCAATATCACCGTATCTCACTGATGCTGACAGTATTGTTCTAGAACCCCTCCCACTTTTGAGGATTACCCACTATAAAACCAGGCACATAGGGATAGGAGTCAGGAAAAGGAGAGGGCAGGTTGAATCACAGGAAATGAAAGCTCTATATCAGTAAAGGATTTCTGAAACTTTAGAATCATGCCCCCCCACAAAGATTACTCTGTAGATCTCACTTTAAGAAATATTGGTCCCAAAGTCATCTTTTATATCTACTCTTTTATAAATTAAAACTTCTTTTGCAGTAGTAATTTGCAATTGAAGAAGCATCATAAACTTGAGTACTCCCGCTCTTAAGAATATTAACTATGAATTCCCAGAGGCTCTCAGAATCCAGTTTGAAAAACATCACCCTAGAAAACACCTGAAATGCAAACTGAGGTCCAAACTGAGAGGGCCGCCAAACACAAAAAGCAAAATTAAAGCAAGGAGCAGATGAATAACATAAATTAGCCAGGAATGGGGAGCATTAAATCTTAGAAAATGGCAAAAGTATGAGACATCTGATTCTAACCAACCCTGCCCCTGAGTATTTCCAAAGCTTCGGATCTAAGATTTTTATTTCCTCAAGTCCTTTCTCCTAACACCAGCCCATTGTGCTCTTAACCAAGTTCCCAAAGATGAAGGAAAACTTAAAATTTCTTTCCTCCGTTTCACCTCATAGTTCTCAGCTTCTCCCTAACTTTCCTGTTGCCTGGTTATAATTATAGCTTTCTATTCTTCTAACCTTTTAGTGATTCTCCTCTAGGCAATCATTTACAGTGATTTCCAGCCCCATCCTCCAAGCTCTAGAGCATTTAGCTATTCTCATGTCAAAAGCCTGAAACTCATTAACTCCTAACAAAGTAATAGATGTCAAGTTATTATGCTTCCTAAAATTATAGCACCACAGAATGGTGATATTAAATAGAAAAAAATGTGTCCCTTCTTAAAACCTTTTAATCCTTCCCATCACCTCAGATAGGAATCTGATAAGTACAATTTAATGGACTAAGTCTTCCCAACTCTCCCATATCTCCTCAGGCTCTTACCATATCAGTCTCACCAAGCAAAGCAATCAAGTCTCAGGCTAGAGAGGCACTTCCTGCAAGTCAGGCACCAATCGGGGGCTACTTCACCATTCCTAAGGGAACAGAAAGAACTGGACCTGGGCTAGGAAGGAAGCATCTCCTTTGGGCTCCCCATAACATGGCCTCCCCCCTCCCCCCTAGCCTATGTCCTGAAACCGACAGTGACAGACACGTTCAACTCCCACTCTTTATTGGGACAAAGGAAGAAGAAGGCAGACCAACACCACAGGCCCACCCGCCAGGGGTGTCCAGACTTCAGCACCTAGTACAGCATGAGTATATCATAAATACAGGCAACATGGGATGGGTGAAGTGAGGAAAGGTTCCATATACAGGAAGAAGCCGAGCGGCCCTTCTAGTCTTGGAAACTGAGGCATATACTATACTGGCACAGTCCACTTACAGATGAAGAAGATAGAGGGGGTCTAGATTTCCATTTTGCAGATAGGGAGCTATTCCCTTCTGCAGATTGGAAAGAGGAAAGAGATTGCATGGAGGGAAATGCCTTTTTATACATTTGGAAGAAGAGCAGATTTCACCTTATAGATGGGTATGGGAGGGAAGGAGGAAAGTTTATTTTACATGTTAGCAGAAATGGATGTGGGAGGAAAGTGTCATTTTGCAGACAGGGAAAGTACTTCGGGGATGATCAGTTTACATGGGGGAGTGTTCACAGGCCATTCCATTCCCAGGTGACAGGAGGGAGAGAGGTGCAGGAAAGGAAAAGGTCCTAGGCCTAGAGAACAAGAGAGGTGTACCCCACAGGCACCAGCCCCTCCACTCCATCCTTCCCACAGCGGAGCCAGTCCTCATCCACAGTGGCGATGACACGCAGCACTTCCCCATGCCGGAAGCTCAGCTGGTCAGGTCCTGCAGCATTGTGGTCACAGAGAGCTCGAACTGCCCTGTGAGGAGCCAGAGGGAGATGCTGGGATGAAGTGAGGCAGGGGTGCCCAGCTGTCCCCAGCCTCACCTTCCCACTGTATGGTATGTCCCTGTTGGTTCAGCTCAGTAAACATCAGTTGGGCTCTGGAAGAGACATGGGGACCATCTATCAACATGTTGATTCTATTTGGGCCCCCAGCCCTCTCCTGAGCTCCAAACCCACTCTTTAGCTGCTTATTTGACGCAATTTGCACTTCTCTGGTGCTTCAAATTCAACATATGCAAACTAAATGACTCATCTTAACCCTCCAAACCCGTCCCCTTGTGTCCCCCATAGTGGTAAATGGCATCACCTTCCACCCAGTTGCTCCTGGCAAAAACCAGGCTGTCTCAGTCTTTACATCCAATCGATCACCAAAACCTGTTTGGTGTTTGTATCTCCCACCACTCCATTTATCTTTCTTTTCAACCCCACTGCCATTGTCCTCATTTAGGCCTCTATACTTTTTCTCTGGACCACTGGCATATGATCTAACTGGTGTGCCTGAATCTTGACAACCCTCTCCAGCTCCATTCTCCAAACAGCAGAGAGCTGTTTAAGTCTAAAACTTAAAACAAGCAAGCCTATCATCACCAGGCTTAAGACCCTTCAATGGCTCCCACTGCCTTGGAGTGATGTCCAGGTTTCTTAGCTGGCCTACTGAAGCCATCAACCTCCCTAACACCGCTGCCAGCATCCTCCACTCCAGCCACAACTACTCATGTACTCATAGTTCCTCACTTACCACACCTGGGCTTCTCCACCTTTGCATCCTGTTCCTTCAGATGCACACCCCACACCATCACTAGGCCTTCTCTGAGTCCCCAGACCTGGGGAAGAAGCCCTGTCTCTATGGCTCCATGGGACTCAGTCTTCCTTTCCTAGAGTCTTACCCACACAGAATTGTAAATGCTCATTTATTCACTGGTATCCCCACTGGAATACAAGCTCCTTGTGGGCAGGGACTCCAACAGGTTTTCCTTTGCATTCCCTCCCCCAGCATAATGCTAAGCACATAGTAAGTACTTGAAAAGTACTTGAATGGAAAATCAAGAAGCCTAATTCAATGGATTGAGAGAACCGAAGCCAGACCCTAAAGTCAACGCAGCCCCTCGTACCAAATTAGAAGACCCCACTAAAGAGAAGAACAGTGCCACAGTGGACACACGTGTGCGTTCGTATACACATACAGTAATAAAAGTTACCACTAACTGGGCACCTTCTGTGTGCCAAATGCTTTTATATTGAATAAAATCACGTTTAGTCTTCAGGACAACCATAACAAAAGTATAAATTATCCTCTTTTAACAGAGAAAGAAACTAAGGTTCAGAGAAATTAGTGTCTCACCAATAATAAATAGCAAAGATGCAACGCAAACCAAGCACTGCCTGACTTTACAGCCCAAGGCCGTTTACACCGCCTCCCATCCACTCTGTGAAGACAGAGAAACACATAGGTATAACACGCACACCGCTTTCTCCCCGACCCTCCTTACCTGTGGGTCTGCGCTGTGCTGGGTGCCGAGACCTCAAGTTCCTTAGGAGAAGAGGGAGTCTCGGGAGGTGCCCCCCGCTTCACCAGAGCCAACACACTCACTGTCGGGGGCAGCCAGCTGGATGGTCTCCTGGAGGAAAGGATGCAGGGTCACAGAGGTCACCCCACCTCCATAAAAAGAACCCAAGTACCCAGGACTTTGGAGGGAGGAAGAGGCTGAGGGACGCAACTGTGGTTCAAAAGAGGTCAGGAGTTGGTCACTGCTGACGGCAGAGTGGCAGTTGTGGGACAGTTACCTTTAGGGTGACTAGGGAGGTGACAACGAACGTCTACAACACCAAAAAACACAAAGGGACCTATGGAACCAGGAGGCTTAGATCCAGAGGGTCACTAGAGAGTACCTGAAGCCATTAAAGAGCTACCAATGGTCAAAACCTAGAGCAGGAGTTGGCAATTTTTTTTTTTTTCTAAAGGGCCAGAAAGTATTCTTGGCTTTGAGGGCCAGGAGGCAAAATGGACAATATTATGCAGGTATTTACATAACTGTTAAAACTTAATGACTTAAGAATATAACCATTTTTATTTCAGGGCTATAGAAAAGCCAGACTGTCAACCTCTGACCTAAAGGATCCCTACCGAGTTTCAAATTGGGGTGACTGAGGGAGTTCCCTGGCGGTCCAGTGGTTAGGACTCGGCACTTTCACTGCTGGGGCCCGGGTTCTCAATCCCTGGTCCAAGAACTAAGATCCCACAACCCGCGTGGCGCGGCCAAAAAAAAAAAACAAATTGGGGTGACTGAGGGCTCTGAGAGGAGGTCAGAGGTCATGGAGAGGACCAGGGACCCCATTACCTGGACTTTGGGGCTCCACTCTCAGTTTCTGTGAGGCCCGCAGGCACTCCAAACAGTCTCCCCAGCCATACGCCTCTGCCTGGTGCAGCTTCCTCTGCGGGCAGGGACCTCTCCTGTGTGACCTCAGTTGCAGTCCTGTGATGCCTCGATCCCCACCGGGGAAGAGGGAAGCCCTCGGTGCCGCCAGAGGCGTAGACCCGGGAAGCCTGGGTCAGCTGCTCCCACCAACTACCTGGGGTAGGAGGGCTTGAGGAGGCTGAAGGGCCTGGAGGGGTCTCCCCAGAAGCCCCCCGGAGGCTCTGGGCCAGCCGACCCCCCCAGTGCAGCATGGCTTGCACAGTCTGCTGCAGGGCTGGAGGCGAGCCTGGGGGGTCAGGGGCCTGAGGCAGGCCCAGGGGCAGGTGGTGGTGGTGCTCAAAAAGCAGGTCCAGGTGGAAGGTGAGCACCGACAACGGCTGCAGCAGGAGCAGCAGCTCCGTGGACAAGGAGGGGCAGCCGCCCCAGGCCAGGGAGAAGAAGCCGGTGGGCAGGTACAGGAGGGACAGCAGGCCTGGGAAAGAACAGGTTAACATCAGCCCCTGCTCTGGGCCTAGTCCAGAGCATCAGCCCACCAATCAGCAAACATCCTCCCAGGCCTCTTCCTATGCTGGGCACTGGGGCAGAGAGAGGGGGACACGGAGGGGTGCAGAGCTGCCACATCCCCGCCTGTGTGGAACCATGGCCTAGAGAGGGAGACGCACGTAGAACGTGTGGTGACAAATATATAACGAAAAGGAGGACTTGAGAGCCATGGGAGCAAAATGGGCGGGCGGGGTGGGGAGTGGGGGCGAGTAAGCCTAGTCTGAGGTGGGGGTGGAGCCTCGCTGAAGAAGGACCCAAAGGATAAATGAAAGTTAATGAGGAGGCAGGAGGGGCAGGAAGCCCTATTCTAGGTGGAGGGACAGTAAAAATAGGGCCCTGGGGCAGAAAGAACAGGAAAGGAAGACTGTCACAGGACCAGGGAAAGCCCCAGACCTGAAGGCAGCGAGCAGAAGAAGGCAGAGGCCAGATAACCAAGACTTTGGAGGTTACAGTGAGGATTTGGGTCGTTCCTCCTATGGACAATAAGACTCCTTGAAAGAGTTTTAAGCAGGAGAGTAGTAAGATCTGGCACCACGGGGAACCAACAGAAGAGATCCCTTCCCCCACCGGCCCCAGCCTAGCACCCCCATCCTCTCCCATCTGAGCCTCTGACCTGCATCTTCCTGGAGACTGGAAAACCACAGCTCCAACTGCTTAGTGCTGGGGGAGAGAGGAGGGAACAGAAGTTCAAGGAGGTGGAGGACTCCAGCCCCCTGTGGGTGGAGGATGGGAGATGAGATTGGAAGAGGGAAGGCCTTCTCTGGGGACATGGGGCACCCACCATGTGTCCCACCCATGACACTCCTGTCGTCCCCAGGCCGTGGGAGGGATGCCAGAAAGAAGGCCACTCACTTGAGGAGGCCCAGGATGAAGGCGTGGAAGCGGCTACGGCTGCTTCTTAGCAGGGCTAGACGGCTCACCTGGCCATACAGGGTTGCCAGGGAACGGGCGCTGGAGCCTGAGGACACAGGGCGCAGTCAGCCAGGCCCAGTCCCTGCCCCCGCCCGCCCAGCCCCACACTCTCCCCCCTTCACCTGGCTTCACAGACGCCTCCACCACGCTCCAGGGGCTGCTCCGGCGCTGCCCAGTGATGAGGTCTTTCCGGAAAGGCTTCAGCCCGTCGGCCACCAGGGCATGAAGGGCCGGACAAAGGGTGGTCAGCACGAGGTGCCCCACATCTGGGCTCAGACGGCTATCCCCCAACTGGGCCTGGAGGCAGTGCAATGGGCATGGGTCCAGAGATACCTCCAGCCTTCTCCCCGCCGACTGTTCCTGCGCCTCAGAGCTACATTCACCTCCTCAACCCCAACGCCCTTCCCACAGGCACCTTCACCTTCTGCACTAAGTTCCGGGCGGCCCCGAAGTGTGAGATGATTTTATCCACTGAAGCGCTGACGGCTATCAGGAGACCTGGGTTGGGGGCCAGGGAAAGGAAGAAGCGTCAAAGCCCCCCGTCTCTCCCTAGGCAAACCCCAAGGGACTTGGAGAGCCCGGTTTACACAATTTGACCCTGAGAGAGGAAGGCCTAAGCGAGGGGAAGTTGATTCCCAAGCCAAGGGTCAAAAGTCAGGGTGTCCTACCTTTTTTCTGCTCCTGCAGCTGGCCAGTCCCACTCTGGGCTTCTGCCATCCACAGTCGCTGGTCCCGGGGGACGCCGGTGAACGACCAGGAACTACGGACTGGGGTAAGGGAAGAAGAAGGCAGTGACACTTACCAGGGGTTACCACAAGGACTCCAGGCTTCCGCACAGGTCACCTCCTGCGGGTCTGCAGCATTCCTGCCCTTGAAGTCTTGGGAAAGGGAGCACAGGGCTGGGTGGAGCATAGGGCAGCTCAACCCGGGCTCCCAGAGTGAAATCCTACACCTATCTCAGCACTGACCTCCTGCTCCCCACTTCCCGGTTCCTATTTCCCTTCCTCACGGCCCAGCTCCCACCTCCTCGATCCCGGAAGTCCCGACGTGGGGCAGCCGCGCTCACCTCCCGCCTGCCAGGCTGGGGCCTGTAAGGCGGGAGATGACAGGCCGAGGGAAGGGAGGGGCAGCCTTGTGCCCGCCGCCCGGGGCCCTCGTCAGGTCCGCAGGGACCCAAGGAGCACGTGGGGAGCCTGGACCAATGGAAAGACAGACAGACGGGAAAGGGAGGAGAGACAGGGGGAGAGGAGACCCAAGGA
Source organism: Balaenoptera ricei (assembly GCF_028023285.1). NCBI lineage: Eukaryota > Metazoa > Chordata > Mammalia > Artiodactyla > Balaenopteridae > Balaenoptera > Balaenoptera ricei. The sequence goes on along the minus strand of NC_082639.1, from coordinate 113,200,965 downwards.
TTGGGAGGCTGGAAGGCGCCGGAAAGGGGAAACCGGGGTCCTGCGCCAGCATCTCGGAGGAGGGCGCCCGCTGCAGCCCACGTGGGGCTGGCCCCATGGAGAAGGAGTGACCAGAACCCCTTCGGCCAATGAGCTCAGCGAACTTCACCCTCTACCCTTCCCGAACAAGGTGGGGATCAGGCTCGAACTGCACTGGCCAGGGAATTCCACAGAGGGTGTGACCCAAGGTCCTTACCAATGGACTTGCTGGGACCCCCTTAAACGCATGGAAGCCTGCTAAGCCCGTATCCACTATGCCCGGGCCTCGAGGGAGAGTGGCCGGGCCACGCAGCCGGGAAAGCAGCAACCTTCGCCCAGCACAGGGAGCCAGCAGGGCCAGACTCCGCAGTACCAATGAACTTAGAATCCGCCCAGGTTGAAGGGCAGGACCCAGACGGGTAACCCCGGAAAAAAACTAAAAAATCGGTCTGGGCGAGGATGGGTGGGGCTTTGGAGTGGGCGGGGCAGCCCCGCCTGAGGCGTGGCCCGCGGGGCTGGCCCGGGTCCGTCTTACGTAGCCTGGGAGGAGGCGGTGGGCTCCTGGTCCAGCGAGGGGCCTTCGGCGGACGAGGTGGCCGTGGCAGCGGGGGGGCGGGTACCTGGCGGAGTGGGGAAGCCGCGGCGGGGAAGGTGCTACTTCTGGGAAAGAGCGGGGACAGCAGCAGTGCCAGTTCAGGGCTGGCCAGGAAAGGCAGGTCCCCCCTAGCCGGAGGCGAATAGGCCCCCACCGGGGACAGGCGGACAGGCAGCAGCTGCTCCTCTGGGGGACTCGGCGCCCCCAGTAGCCGCAGCCCAGCGCCGGGCCAGCCGGCCAGAGGCGCCAGGAGCAGAGACCCAGCTGCGGCCGCGCCCCCACCCTCCAACAGGGGGCGCCCGTCAGCCGAGAACCGGAAAACCAGAGGCCGAGGGAGCAGGAGGGGACCGGCTGCAGGCGGGATTGGCGGGGCAGGTGCGGAGGGGAAGGAGGCCAGCGGGATGGGCAGCCAGGCAAGGAGGGGCGGGAGAAAGAGGGAGCAAAGAGTTAGTCCCGTAACCCAAGGACCCACCCAGTTTCCCTTTCCCTGAGCGCTCCCTGGTAGAAGGGGACGGGAAGGATGGGTGACACAGAATGGAGGGGAGACAGGGGGTCGGGTTGGAAGCTTTGGAGGTGTGGGCGAGGCCAAAGCCCAGCCCTCCTCTCGCTACCTCCTGTGGCCTCTTACCCTCAACGCCGGCCTGCGGGCCTGGCTCCTCCGGCTCCTTTGCGGCTGGGGCCTCCTCACCAGCAGCTGGGCTCCCCGCCCTGCCCTCTTCGGGCTGCCCCTCTACTATGGGCTGCAGCCCAGGTCGGTTCTTCTTCCTCCGGGGAGGGACGGGTGGAGGTGTGGGCCGGGGCGGGACCAAGGCCCAGCCAGCTGGGGGGTCTCGGGGCGGGACTGGCGGGGGCGGGGCCCGGCTTCGGGACCTGAGTTCCTTGAAGGTGGTGACTTCCCGGGGAGGCGCCGGGGAGCCACCGAGCGACCCCGTGGGGGGCAGCTCGGTGTCTGGCGAGAAGACGATGAGCCAGTCACTGCGGTCTTTCTTGGCCTGCGGCACGAGGGGCAGCCCTGGGCCCCGCTTGCGCTTCTGGGCCAGCTCGTGGAAGGATGTGATTGTCCGATGGGGCACCGGCTCCTTGATGACGTCACTTCTCCATCCCCCATCAGTTTTCCCTGCATCTGTTTTGGAGCCAGTATCAGTTATTCCTGTATTGGTCTTCCAACCGGAGTCGAATTTTCCAGGTTCAGTTTTCCAGCTAGAATTAGAATTCCCATTTACTTTCCAATCAGAGTTATTGTTCTCAGTGATTTTCCAGCCAGCTTCAGTTTCCTCTTTGTCAATTTTCCAAATGGGGTTGATTTTCCAACTGGGTTCGGTTTTCCCAGCATCGATTTTCCCATCATAAGCCTCTAGGAGGTCAGAGGTAGGGAGGTCCTGCTCCTCAGCCTCATCCTCTTCCTCTAGTCCTGGGGAAGGCAGGTCCTGGCAGGTGGTCAGGGCATTGCGGTTGGAGTCCAGGCCAGGGCCAGGTGGAGAGGAAGCTTCAGAGCAGGAATCAGGAGAGCAACAAAAGCTGTCTGGGGAGCAGGCGCCTGGAGCTGCAGAAGGCAGTGGGGAGCCTTGCTCCAGAGGAATGATGCTGGGCTGAGGGTGGACATCCTCATTGCCAGGGAGGTCCCTGGAGTAGACCGAGATGGGGGACTCATCAGGGCTAAGATCTGAGCAGGAGCTGAGAGAGGAGGAGCAAGCTGGGTCCGAGGGAGAGGCAACCCCCTCTTCGTCCTGTGCTGGGTCCTGCCGGTTTTCTAGGCCTGGCCCATGCTCCTGGCAACATCGGCAGGGAACGGCTGGGCTGTTGGAATTGGCGTCCACCAAGGTCCCGCTGCAGGGGCCCTGGCTCTCCTTGCCCCCAGTGTCCCCTGGGGGAGGGGATGTGCTCAAGGGCCCCTCCCGAAGCTCCGGACGGCGGGACAAGTGCAGGCCCAGAGAGACATGCTGGAGGTGGATGTGGTTGAGGTTGCAGAGTAAAGCCCTCTGAGGGGACAGCATGGTGCCAGCGGCGACGGGGTGGCCTCGAGAATGAGGAGGAGCAGGCCTCTCACATCCACCTACCTGGCAACCGCAGCTGCAGCCCTAGAAGACAGGGATGGTGAAACCCAGCCAGTGAGGGAGCGGGCCGCGGGAAGGACACGGAGGTGACTGACGGCTGGGGCAGGCCTGGAAAGGCGCCTTGGACAATATTTAAATGAGATGCAAATAGACATCGACTGGCCATTAGTTTCCGCTGCAGTGTTTGCAGGTGGAGTCGAATGTAACCCCCCGGGAATGGGGCGGGGAGGGTCAGAGCATGCGGCTGCGCTCTCGATCTCCTTGGAGGTGCGGGGGCTTGTAAAAGAATGGGGCCCAGAATGGACTCCGGGTCCTCTCTGCTGCAATCTGGCCCTGCTCCCCAGCCTGCCCCTCACTCCCAAGGGAAGGGGTCAAGGGACGCCCCGCCCAGATGCTCTGAATTTGGGTGGTGGGGAGGCTCGTCTGGCTGGTTGATGCAAGAAAGGGGCGGGCGTGGGGGAAAGGACGGAGCAGCCGTCATCATGTCAACTCCGCCTGGCAGGCCAGCCGGCACAGACCCCGAGCTCCGGCCTCCAGCCACGGTGCACGTTCACCCTGCTTCGAAAACCAGCGCGTCTATCCATTCCCTCCGCAGTTGTCTCTATCATCCAGCTACCACCCCACCCCTTCTCTATTCATTTTTTACCGCTAACCTCTCTTGCCCCACCCCGCGTGCCCAATCCGTCCATCCACACCCACAGGACGAGCCATCCTCACCAGGGTCCTCCTGCAACCGCTCCAGCGTCTGCTCCTTCGCAGCTCGGGTCCCCGCCCGGCCCGCACAGACTGGAGGGGAGGGGGGCTGGGACAACCGGCCGCCAGCGCTGCGCAGCCGCGCCCCTTCACGCATGGGCGTGGCGTGACTCAGACCCAGCCCCCAGCGCTTGACGTCTTGCCTGTGTCACCCACCCAGGCCCGGCTCAATGGCTTTTGATGCGTCCTAAGCTTTCACTCCCAAGAGGGTCCTGAAGCCAAGGCCCGAGGTCCTCGCTTCCATGCAGCTGCCCCCGACCCTGACCATTCTGGACAGAGCTGCGCCCCTGGCTGGCACAAGCAGGAACAGAAGAACCACAGGTTAGACAACAATTTATTGAGAGCCTCCCCTCTCCACCTTCACAGTCTCTAAGTCACTTTTTCCGCTTGTAGATCTTGTTTGCTAGCCCCAGGAAGATGGCTGGGGGCAGGGGCGCAGCATACTGCTCAATGAGACCCATAATGCGGCTGTAACTGTGCTCCTCGTACTGCGTGAACACAGCCCGAAGATTCATCTCCTCGTATAGTGCCTTTACCCGGGCCACCTTCTCGGCCTCCTTCTGCCCATAGTTCTCCTGAAGGATTGGAGGCAGGAAAATGGGATTAATCTCCCCCCAGCACCTCCAGGTCCACTCTCCTCCCCCCATCCAGATATTCCAGAACATCTCCAATGCCATTCACTCCATTCCTGCCTCCAGTTTCAAGTGTCTCTTAGTATCTAAGATCTTGAACCTCCCCCTCCCCATCCCAAATGCTCAGACAGTGGCTCAGGCCTCAGTCTCCTCTAGCCCAGGGTTTCTCAACCCTTGGCACATGTGAAATTTTGGACTGGATAATACTTTGTGTGGAAAGCTACTGTATGCGTTGTAAGATGTCTGGCAGCATCTCTGGCCTCTACGCACTAGAGATACCTGTGGTACATGCACACACACCAAGTTATGACAACAAAAAAATGTCTCCCGACACTGCCAAACGTCCTCTGGGGGGGGGTGCAAAATCACCCCCACTGAAGAACCACTGCTCTATCCCCTTTTTCAGCAGCTCAGGGATCCACAGCCCTCTCTCAGGCACCTGCAGGATCTGGCGCTGTTCCGGAGAGGCCCGTTGCAGACACTGAACCACCAGCCAGCTGCACTTGTTGTCCTGGATGTCAGTGCCGATCTTGCCCGTCACACTGGGATCCCCAAAGAGATCAAGGTAATCATCCTGGGTGGGGGCGGGTGCAGAAAAGGAGGAATGAAGAGGCACCAAGGCAGGGAAGGAGGAAAGTTGGAGCCTTTTCTCTGCCAGTGCCTCATGCCTTCCTACCTGAATCTGAAAGAACTCTCCCATCTCCAGCAGGATCTTCTTGGCATTGGCATGCTCCTTCTCCCCGTCAATGCCCGCCTACAGTGAAAAGGGGATTAACAAGCCATACACCAGAGGTGCCTTCATCTTCCTGGCCGCTTCATTCCACGAGGTCTTGCCCCAGTGCAGCCCCCAAATCTTCTCTCCTCTCCTTTCAGACATCCCTGGCTTCCCTGATCTAGGAAGTCCTTACTGATGGCCCAGCCCCTATCCCACTTATTTTAGCTAGGTCTTCCTGCGAGTCATAGCAGAGGTGAGTCCATTCTGGAGGCCCTCAGACTATCTCTTCTCTCACAAGGCTCAGTCCCTGAGTCACTCTGATCCTTCTTCCTAATCTTTTTGCCATTTCCAAATTCTTTCAGGATGAAAAGGAAACTTGGAGAAGGTCAGCATAGACAGTTAATCCCACTGACCGCCTCCGAATCCAGTCTCCTCCCTCTCAGCCTGAATTATATCCTCCCCACTCCTATCCGTACTCAGATGGAGGATTTATTGTTCCCCCTTGATGGGCCATCCACATTCATATTAGCCACTCAGTTAATTTTTACAGTAGTCCGATGGGTGGGGATTTTTATCCTCATCTTACAGCTGAGGAAACAGACTCAGAGAGATTAAGTAACTTGCTCAAGATCACACAGCCATTCAGTGGGGGCACCAGATTGTCCAAAGTTGTCTGCCCTGTGGCCTCCTATCCAAAAGCCCACATGAGCAGGGCAGCGAGGGTGGGGAGGCTCACTCACCATATACATAGCAGCAGCTACAGGAAGGTAAAAGGAGTAGAAAGCCGTCTTGTACTTGACAATAGATTTGTACCTGAGTACAGGGAGAAGATAAACTCCTCAGAAGGATAATGCCCCTGCCCCAGCCCTCCCTCACTGTCCAGATATGGTTCCATTGTCCCTCACCTCTTTTCAGTGAATCTGCCAAGATCTACATTGCCCTGGGGGGCCGTGATGAGGTCCAGGGTCTGTCCGATCTCAGTCTGATAAGAACTCTAAGGAAGAGGAAAATGGCCCATGACCTGGGCTTTCTCCAGGGCTGGAGAACCCTGAAATCTTGGGCCCTACATCCCATACCAGTTGACACCTGGGCAGTCAGAAAGACAGCAGGAGGGAGAGAGGGGCCCAAGACTCAAGGCCCATCCAGTCACACACACAGTCCCTTCCCACTCCTCAGTCACAGAGACACAAAAGCCCCTCTCGCCACCACCACCCTCCCCAATTCCCTTCCTCAATTATTTCCCCATCCAGGCAAACCGAGGTATCTCCTTTGTCCCGAAACAAGCTAGACGAGACTGTCCTACAGAGGCCAAGGCTACTGTGGGCAGCCTCTGGGCACTGAGCCCTGGTCTGCAGCACACCTGCAGGAAGAGCTCGATCAGGTTCATATAATAGGGCTGCTCCCGGCAGTAGAACTTCAGCAGGCGGTAGACACATGCTTCCAGAAGGAAAGCATCATTGATTGCATCCAAACCTATGCCTGGCTGTCAAGGACACAGAAAAACAAGCAATCAGTCTTTGGCCTAGACTCATACCAAGAACCTGTAACTCTGAACACCTCCATAGGTTCCACGTGACCATCTCCCTGTGGCCTGTTCCCATGCCCACCGCTACTTTCCTGCCCACTTTACCTTCTGATACCAGCAGATCTGGCCCCGTCGGGTGAGGGAGGAATCCATGATGTCGTCTGACACCACGAAGAAGGCTTGGAGCTACGAGAACGAAAAGTGGAGTAAGAGCCCCAGGGCTCCTTATTACTGTTCCTTCTACCAGCAACAGAGCTGCTGCTTTTGAGAATCACTGAGCTGGGAAGGAAGGTCAGGATGAGGAAGCCGAGGACTTTTTTTTTTTTTTTTTTTTTGCCACACTATGTGGCATGTGGTATCTTAGTTCGCCAACCAGGGACTGAACCCGTGCCCCTGCACTGGGAGCGCGGAGTCTTAACCACTGAACCACCAGGGAAGTCCACCAAGGACTTTTCATCTGTGCTGTGGGACTTTGGAAAGTTACATGACTTCTTTGGCTCAGGCTTCCAAACTATAAAAAGGGACAAAAACTCCGTTGTTTTCAAAGTAAGAGACACAACAGATCTCTGACATCTCCAGACAAGCAGCCCTAGACAATCCCTGGTATCAGGGAGATGATGAAACATCTTCATATACTGTACTCTCTCGCCAAAAACTTCAGTGAATGCTTCAAGTAAGATTTCTTCAGGCAATTTGACTTTACATGACTTCTGGAACAAAAAAGGCTGTTCCTGTGTCCTCCCCGGGCACTCTGCTTACCTACTCCAGTGACCAGGAACAAAACCCCACCTCAGGGAGCTCATTTGGGAGCGCAGGTCTAATAGGATGGAACTGAAGTCTGACTTCTGGTAACTTTCACCCATGGGTCTTAAACATCATCAAAGGGCTTACTCTTCTGAGTGCCAGCCTACTTGAAGGTACCCAAACGTGCTGGTTCCCCACAGGACTGTGAACTCCTTGGAGGCAGGGCAATGTGTTTGTCCCCCTGGCATTCCCAGAGCCCAGCACAGCATGGTCCCAGAGTGGGTGTGTCATAAATGTTTGTCTAAGAAATAAATGAGAGAATGAAGCACTGTAACATCCCCCAGGATACTTCCTGCAGTCAGGCTACACATTCCGGCTCCTTCAAACAGCTTTTGAAGACATGGTTTTTGTTTTCTCTGGTTTTTTTGGCTGCACCACGTGGCTTGCGGGATCTTAGTTCCCTGACCAGGGACTGAACCTGGGCCCTCAGCAGTGAAAGCGCCGAGTCCTAACCACTGGACCGCCAGGAATTCCCCGAAGATACAGTTTTTAAACCTTCACCCCACCCTGATCCCTGCATGTGCTCTAGTGGATCTGCATTGCTCACAGGAAGTGCCCAACACCACCCACCAGCTCACGTGTGGGCAGTGCAGAAAGGGTTATGGCGATTGCCGCTCTTGTGCCAGGCAAAGTCCCTGGGGAAGGAGGCATCCATCTGCATCTTGACCTCTGACTTCGCCCTGGGTTGGGACCTGGGTTTTCCACATTGGTGGCACACGTTTTATCTACAATGTGTTTATTTGGAGTGGCATTGTTCCCCTGAAGCCACAGGTCCGCTGCCTCCCCTGAGTGATTACAAGGGCCATCTGGTTTCAACCAGCACCACTCAACCAAGATTGTCTCCAAAGGGCATTCATTCTGTGGCCTCCCTCAATCTTCTCTGCCCCCCAACTGCACTTTCTATTTGTTAGGAGAACTTTAAATCTATAGGGATGGTACCACAGTACCGGGTTGAGTTTTTTTAGTCATCTTCCCAGGTATGTGCTATAGTGGGAAGTAACGGGAAATACACATTACCTATGTAGCATCCTTACCAAAATGTTTACCCTGATTATTTCCTCATGATATTAATCAGGCTGGATTGTGAGATACTCTACCAAATAATTGGCCTGGACTTTAAAAAAAGTTAATTGTGATAGGGGAAGTATTCTAAAGACTGGAGAAAAACTACCAAATGCAATACATTACTCCTGCTTGGATCCTAGATGTTAAAAAAAAAAAAAGAAAAAAAAACCTATAGTGGACAATTGGGGGGGAATTACAAGTATTTAAATATGGAATATACATTAGATAATATTTTAGTACCAATGTTAAATATCTTGGATGTTGCTATGATCTGAATGTGTCCCCCACCAAAATTCGTATGTTGAAATCCTAACCTTCAAAGATGATGGTATTAGAAGGTGGACCCTTTGGGAGGTGCTTAGGTCATGAGAGTGGAAGCCTTGTGAAAGGGATTAGTGCCGTTATGAAAGAGACCCCGCAGAGCTCCCTTGCCCCTTCCACCTGAGGACATAGCAAGGAGATGCTGGCTATGAACCAGGAAGAAAGCCCTCAGCCGACCATGCTGGTGCCTTGATCTTGGACCTTCCAGCCTTCAGAGCTGTGAGATATAAACTTCTGTTGTTTATAAGTTACCCAGTCTGTGGTATTTTGTTATAGCAGCCCAAAGATGTGATAACAGTATTGTGGTTACATAGGCAAATGTCCTCATTTTTAGGAAGTAAATGCTGAAATAGAAAAATAAGAGGTTGAAGGAGATGAGGTAGAAGTGAAAGGAAGATAGAAGCAGAAATTATAACAAAAATCATCCAAAACAATGGTGGACAGCTCAAATGGAATCTTGGGGAAGTGACAGCAGTACAGCTGCGTTTAAGAAAACACGGGGCGGCGGCGGGGGGGGGGGGGACTTCCCTGGTGGTGCAGTGGTTAAGAATCCGCCTGCCAATGCAGGGGACACAGGTTCGAGCCCTGGTGCAGGAAGACCCCACATGCCACGGAGCAGCTAAGCCTGTGCGCCACAACTACTGAGCCTGTGCTCTAGAGCCTGCGAGCCACAACTAGTGAGCCCATGAGCCCACGTGCCACAACTACTGAAGCCCGTGCGCCTAGAGACCGTGGCTCTGCAGAAAGAGAAGCCACCGCAGTGAGAAGCCCGCACATTGCAACAAAGAGCAGCCCCCGCTCGCCACAACTAGAGAAAGCCCACGCAGCAACGAAGACCCAACGCAGCCAAAAATTAATTAATTAATTAATTATTTTAAAAAAAGAAAACATGGGAATTTCCTGGTCGTCCAGTGGTTAGGACTCGGGGCTTTCACTGCCAGGGCCTGGGGGTCAATCCCTGGTCAGGGAACTAAGATCCCGCAAGCTGCATGGCACGGCCAAAAGAAAAAAAAAGAAAAAGAGAAAAACACCCCCAGGTGCACCCAGTGCGGCTGAGGTTAACAGCACCCGATTCTACCAGGTGAGCTGTTGGCCCCTCGCGCTCTCACCTCCCTCCGCCCCACAGCTCTGCCCCTCTCCTCCTGCCCTTCCCTCCTTGCCCGCCCTCTGTGTTTATGGGCTCCTCAGCCTCTCCCGACCCCTAGAAGGGCACCAGAGGCCCTTCACCAGGGGCCTCGTCCTCAGTGAGGCCATCGTCCTTCTACCTCCTTGGAGGCAAATCCCTATTCTCCAGCCCCATCTCTCTTACAGGCTCCAGATTGGAATTTCCAACACCTGCAGGACAGACAGCTCTGCCAGATCTGCTCATACCGAGAATGCGGTGTGGCCGACTCTGAGCTCGTCACGTCCTCCCTCGGGCCAGCTGCTCCTCTCCGCAGGCCAGAATCACCTGTCATTCGCCAAGCCCTGAGCGTCTTCCCTCCTGGGCTCACTGGCCCCCTCCTCAGGGCCTAGCACCGCCCCCCCCCAAACCTGGTCCCCCTGTCGCTAATGAAGACTTTAGGCCAGGCCAGCAAACCATACACCTTCAAGGGCCAAGTGAGCTTGGAGACAGGAAGATGTGGGGACTGGAGCAAGATAAAGACAGACCCACACATGTCCTGTCTTGGGAAAGTGGCCTCAATTCAACTTCAGCCAACTGTTGCTACATAGGACTCTAGACCCAGATCTAGCAATTTTCCAAGTAATGCTAGAAATCTGGTGTTTTATGTGAAATCTCTTCTTTGTTAGATTTAGGGACCTTAATTTTAAAATATTTTCGAAAACTACCAATGGGCTTCCAGTTTTCAATCTTTGCCACAGAATAACCTTCTAGAAGAACTAGCTTACTTCTGCAGCTGTCCTCTGCTCAGAGGAAAGAGTTGACAACTTTATGGCCAGTTCCAAGGCCCTGGCCCACAGCAAGTCTACAGGTGAAATATGTACCTACTGACAAAAGACTTTCCCCACATTTGTTAACCCTTGGAGTAATTCACTGAGTCTGGCTGCAGCATACTAGCGGCACAGAAACACAAACAACCAAGAAACCAAGTTTCAGGCCCATCCCTCCTTGCCCCACCCCATCCTACCCAGGGTACCCCCACTCTAAGTAAACCTCGTCTTCTCCTGCCCTTCCCCCTCCCTCTTACCAGTTCCACACACCAGCCCACGGTCAGGGCCCGCCGGAGACTATCAGCATCCTGCTTCCTGGGCTCCACCAGCTCCCGGAACGCTACCAGCACTGTCAAACCCCGATGGTACTTGCCTCCGATGGCATTGTACTCCAGGACCTGGGGGCAAGGGCAGAGGGACAAGGCATCAGGGTCTACAGAGCAGCTATTCTGAGAGTTCTCCTTGCCCCTTCCCACTTCCAACCACGAGGCCTAACTTTATCCTCCTCAACCCCTTCAGGCAGCCTCTGGAATTGCTTTTCTCTCGGCTTCTTCCCAAATCCTGGAGCACAGCTAGAAGTTCTCCAGTCCCCAGGCTCTCTCTGCATTGTCTTCTTCAGTACACTTAAAGGCTCCATACTGGAGATTAAAATCTGCTCCCAAACCCAGGACAGGGCTTGAAATGAGCGAAAACTCTGTACGTGCTACTGATAGGGACAGAGTAAAAGGACAAAGTAGGTGATTAAATAATTAATCCCACTAGAGGACTGTAAGTAAAGAAAAAAAGTATGGGAGACCCCTGTAAGTTAATGATCACCGAAGAAAGCAGGTTTGCTTAACCACAAAACCAAGCAGACCTGCTCAGCAACGGAAGCATGAGACATGCCCCAAAACAATAAAACAACAGTGGCATGAGACCCACATCCTGCCCAGTGAGTTCAGTCAGTTAATGACCCCTAGAACATGCTCTCTGCACACACAAAAAACAATTTATGGAAAGGCGACATTTCAATGTAAAAGACCCTCATTGTACTGAGACCTGAAATAATTGTTCCATAGTGCCACGACAGTCCTGGCTTAAACATGTAGGGACAAGAAAACTCCCCTGCCCAACGCGGAGGAGGAGGTGATGATGAAAGCGTGACGTCTACTCAAGAATGAGGAAGAAGGCGGTCTTGTCCTCCTCCCCGCTTTTCCTTTGATTATAAAACTGTAGCCCATGAAGTTCTTGGGGTGCGGCACCCTCTCACCCACCGGCTTGTAAGCCTCACAAGCGTTCTATTCTAATAAATCACTTCTTTTCTATCACTTTGCCTCTTGCTGAATTCTTTCTGCACTGAGACATAAAGAACTGGAGCTCCTCAGAGCCCCCAGAAACACCACCTAGCGGTTTCACTATGGGAATGGTTGGCGTGCTCACATCTCTCCTTCACCCCATCCCCAATTCTCCTAACTTCCCCTTCACAGCCCATTCCTCCTTTCTCAGCCACCTCCTCCAACCCACAGTTCAACCTATCTGCAAATGAAAAGCCTCTTTCACTTTATTAAAGGCAAGCCCCCTACCCACAGAGTTGGCCACAGGACAACTTGGAGGGGACCGAGGTTGGGGAACCTACCCCCCACTCCTCCAATGGCATCCCCTCCTGCTGGGGCTTCTCACTGTGCCTTCTGCTGCCCTGCTGTCAACCAGATCTAATTCACTGGGAAGACTTCCCTTTTAATCTCCATCCCAGTGTAGACAGACTTCCTTTTCCTTAGTTCCCCTCAGACAAATGAGACAGCATTACAAAAAGAATTACTAGATACTCCAAAAGAATAAAAGAATTAGGCAACTTAAGTATCCCAGCAGTAGCTCCTGTTCTAGAGCAGGGGTTTCCGATGATACACTAGCTTCACTCAGGCCCACTTCAGACTGCTTCCTCCCAGGTCCCTGCCAAGGTAGCACCTTATGATTTCTGGATACCTAATTCCCTTTCTCAACAAAACTAAAGACTTACCAGGTTCAAGGCCCTCCACCCCCATACAAAGCAGTCTGGCTGGCTCAGCAGAACCATAAAGCAGGATTGATCAGCTGACTAAATATACCTGCCCAGGCCCCACCCCCTCCAGAGTGGACCCAGAGTCACTCAGATAAAAGCCTGCTCTCATACCTGTCAAAAGCCAGAGCTGGATCCCACACATGCACAGAGAGTGCAAAGGTTCACTCTCTCAAGTCGTAAACCCCTCACCTCCTTGAGTCGGGCAATAGCATCTCCTGTCTCTGGGTGTCCAATGTCCTCCTCAGTCAGCACCCTGACAATCTGGGAGAAGTGCTGGATGAAATCCTGCCTTTCTTGGGCATAAACATCCAATTTCTGGTCTCCATTCATTCTGAGGGAGGAGTAAAATGCTCTGACAAGAGGGAGGACAAGTCAGAAACCTAATCAGCTGCTCCCCTCCCCAAGGCCCCTCACCCCGCCAAACTCACCGAGGCTCCTCTGTCCACGCTTGGCACCAGCAGCGGGCACTGTGCCAGGCCCCCAGGACTGGGCACCCATGCACCAGGGAGGGCCGCCGTAGGGAACCCAGCCACCTCTCCCGGGGCACCCAGCAGGGGGCTGGCAGCAAGAAGACACCCACAGATCTCAGCCAGCGGGACAGGGGCAGCATGGGGGGTGGCACAGGGAGGGGGCATCGAGCTCTCCCTGCAGGAGCAAGCACCAAAGGCAGATGCACGTTGTCAGCTCCCCAGGTCACCCTCCAACCTTTTACCTCCATACCCAGAATGCCCCACTCTCTTCTGGGCTGAGCTTGAGGGCATTTACAGAAAGAAACGCAGGGAACAAAAAGTATGGCTGGGTGACCAAGACTCAACTGATCACACTTAAAATAAGACGGCTAGAACTTAATGCCACCTAACTTTATCCGGTTGAGAAACCGTCAACGCCTCCTCCAGGGAGCCTCTGGAATTGCTACACTCTTGGCTTCTTCCCCCAAGTTCTGGAGCACATGATAGAAGAGTCCAGAGTAAAGGACCTCAGGACTGGGGGCTGGGAGGACCCTTAAATCACCCTATTTTATGGAGGTCAAACTGAGGCTCTAGGAGATAGGAAGATAACTGGGGAGTGTCAGTGCCAAATCTAGAACACAGGTCTCCCCTGGTAGGCGGGGAGAGGGGAGCGCAGGCTCTGAGATGCTTCAGGAAGAGAAGTGAAAGCGGAACCCCTGGGTGCTATGGACATGTAGCCTGGGGCTCTGGGACTGGGCGTCCTGAGCCTCACAGACCTGGGACTGCGCAGACAGCCTCGGAGCAACACTGGGTGGGTGGGGAGGGTTCGCAGCAGAAGAGCAAAGCAGGGTGCAGTTATCCTGTGGGGTTCCAGGAAAGCACATGGCAGAGTTCAGGAGTTTCTGCACATCCACAGTGTCAGTCGGTCCCACCAACCCCCAAAACGGGGGAACTCTAACACAACAGACTGGACCTCCTGTGCCTTAAAGTATCGCTACAGAGGTAAGGCCGAGTTTCTAGTCCCTGCCAGCCCTCTACCTCTCTCACCTGTTCCTGGACGCCAGTTGCTGCTCCAGATTGTTGGCTGGGTACTCCTAAAAGCCGGACCGCTCGGCGCTCAGCTCCCTGGGACCAGTAGTTCTCGATCTCCTTTCACTCTAGGCAGAAGTGCTTCATTAGACTACAATTCCCGACATGCCATAGGAGGGACAAAGACCGCGCGATCTAGCGCTGGCTGGCTGGGCGGAGACGAGCCACGCTGATTGGCTGCTTCCCCTCGTATGAGCATGAGGCCCTGTAACCAACAGCCAATGGAAGGGCTGCGCTCAGGGCCGGAAGTTAGGAGGAGCTGGAGTGGGCGGAGGGTGGGGTGAGGATGGAGGCAGCCGAGGTGAAAGCGAAACAGTTTGGGAATTCCCTGCACCCTAGCTCCGAGCTGTCACTTTTACTACGCACTTAAATTTTCATTATCTTCCTGTGCAGTTGAGTGGCACATTACTAAAAACCCAGCCGGACCAGCTTGGTCACTTACAGGTTGTCTAACTTAGGCAAATCATTTAACTTCTCTGAGCCTCAGTTGACGTCCTTGAGACTATCTTCCCTCATGTGTTAAATGAGGATAACACTGTGATATAAAGTATATAAAGTGCTTTAAGTGCTCAAGAAAGATAAGACTCAGCAGAAACTAGAAACTTTACCCTTACACACACACACACACACACACACACACACACTGCTTACCCACCCATCATGGGTAAATATAAAAGCTAAAACCATGAAAGGCTTAGAAGAAAACATAAGGGTAAGCCTTCATACCTTGGATTTGGCAATAGATTCTTAGATGTGACACCAAAAGCATAAGCAACAACAACAACAAATAGATAGATTGGAGTTCATCAAAATTAAGATCTTTTGTACGTCAAAGAACACTATCACAGGAGTGAAAAAAAAACCCTACAGAATGGGAGAAAATATTTGCAAATCATACATCTGATAAGAGTTTAATATCCAGAATATATAAAGAACTCCTAAAACTCCACAACAAAAATACAAACAACCCAATTAGAAAATGGACAAAGGACTTGAGTAGACACTTCTCCAAAAAACATACACAAATGGCCAATAAGCACATGAAAAGATTCTCAATACCATTAGTCATTAGGGAAATGCAAATCAAAACCATAATGAGATACCACTTTACACTTAGGAATATGGCTATAGTAAAAACAAAAAAATAAAAAACCTGAAAATAACAAACATTGGTGAGTATATAGAGAAGTTGGAATCCCCATACATTGCTACTGAGAATGTAAAATGGTGCAGTAGCTGGGGAAAGCAATTTGACGGTTCCTCAAAATGTTAAACATAGAATTACTATATGACCCAGCAATTCCCCTCCTAGGTATATACCCAAGAGAAAACAGAGAGGCAAACAAACTTGTACACAAATGTTCGTTGCAGCATTATTCACAACAGCCAAAAGGTGGAAACAACCCAAGTGTCCATCAACAGATGAATGGATAAACAACATGTGGTATATACATAAAATGAAATATTATTCAGCCTTAAAAAGGAAGGAAATTCTGACACATGATACCACATGGATGAATCTTAAAGGCACTGTGTTAAGTGAAATACACCAGATACGGGCTTCCCTGGTGGCGCAGTGGTTGAGAATCTGCCTGCCAATGCAGGGGACGCGGGTTCGAGCCCTGGTCTGGGAAGATCCCACATGCCGCGGAGCAACTGGGCCCGTGAGCCACAACTACTGAGCCTGCGCGTCTGGAGCCTGTGCCCCGCAACGGGAGGCCGCGATAATGAGAGGCCCGCGCACAGCGATGAAGAGTGGCCCCCGCTCTCCGCAACTGGAGAAAGCCCTCGCACAGAAACGAAGACCCAACACAGCCATAAATAAATAAATAAATAAATTAAAAAAAAAAAAAAAAAAGAAATACACCAGATACAAAAGAAAAAATACTCTATGATTCCACTTACATGAGGTATCTAGAGCAGAGACAGAGAGAGTAGAACAGTGGTTGTCAGGAACTGGGGAGAGGGAAGGATAGAAAATTATTGTTTAACGGGTATAGCGTTTCATTCTGAGAAGATTTTAAAAGTTCTAGAAATGGGTAGTGGTGATGGTTGCACAACAGTGTGAATACACTTAATGCCACTTAGCTGTGCACTAAAAAAATGGTTAAAATGGTTATTTTTATGTTAAGTATATTTTACGACAATAAAAAACTTATTGCACCTACCTAGAGTAGAAATAGAGAGAGGTCCAGGAAAACATCATTACATAGTAAATTACAACCTGGGTGAGGAGGGTGTGACATTGCTAACATTTGGCAAGGCTGGGTTGCTAGGATGGTCTGCCTCCACCTTTGGACAGGAGTTCATAAGGAAAAAATAGGAACCTCAAAGGAAATTAGAGATCAGGTCAATAGAACCTTGGGTGCTAGGAAACTCCTCAAGGAAAGACACAAGGCTGAAAAAAAAGAAAGTCTCACTCCAGTTTCCCCATCCTATACCATGATGCCCCCCACCCCCAAATCATCCCACCCTTCCCCCTCTCAGCCCCACACAGCTGGCCAGGCACACCCATATGATTGTTGCAACTCCACCGTGAAATAAGGCCATTAAGGGAAAATTCCCCAGAGCTGTACTTTGTAGCAGGTGGAGCTCCTAGAAGGGACCCCCCCAGGAGGAGGATGGATAGAAAGTGGAGACCAATGCCAAGGGGGAGGGGGTTGGGGAGAAGAGTGGGGGTTAGCAGATGTAAACTATTATATAGAGAATGCATAAACAACAAGGTCTTAAATGTAGCACAGAGAACTATATTCAGTATCCTATGATGAACCATAATGGAAAAGAATATTTTCAGAAAGAATGTGGACTTCCCTGGTGGCGCAGTGGTTAAGAATCTGCCTGCCAGTGCAGGGGACACGGGTTGGACCCCTGCTCCAGGAAGATCCCACATGCCGCAGAGCAACTAAGCCCGTGCACCGCAACTACTGGGCCTGTGCTCTAGAGCCTGCGAGCCACAACTAATGAGCCCGCTCGCCTAGAACCCGTGCTCTGCAACAAGAGAAGCCACCGCAATGAGAAGCCCATGCACCACAACAAAGAGTAGCCCCCGCTTGCTGCAACTAAAGAAAGCCTGCGCACGGCAATAAAGACCCAACACAGCCAAAAATAATTAATTAATTTAAAAAAAAGTGGAGACCCAAAACAAAACAAAATAAAACAGGGACTTACCTGGCAGTCCAGTGGTTAAGACTCCCTGCTTCCACTGCAGGGGGTGTGGGTTCAATCCCTGGTTGGGGACTAAGATCCCACATGCCTCACAGCGTGGCCAAAAAAACAAAAACAAACAAAAACCTAAAAAATAAAAACCAGAAAGTAGAGACCCAGGGTGAGACAGCCCTCAGTGGGCAGCCTGGTTATTTGAGACGTGCAAAGCATTCTTCCCTTTTTTTATTCTTTCTACAAATACCCTATTTATGGCATAGCTATTAAGTCACTGGCATTTGAAATCTGCACTTTCACATATATTTTATCTCATTGAACTCTCACCTGTAAGATTTCCCCTTTGGTGTGAGGACCTTGGTCAAACCTTTCCAGCTCAAGAGTGGCAGAACCACATCCAGAATCCGTTTCGTCTGCCTTTAAGTCTGCACATCTCTACAGAGACACCTCCGAGGCACCTGTGGATCCTTCCCAGAGCCATGTCTTCCTTCCCTCACCACCTACCCGTCAAGGCCCTGGGTCACCGCTCTCCCGTTCAGCTCACGCCTTGTTGGGTGGGGAGGGAGGACAATTAACAAAGGATACAGATAAGAGACAGGCAGAGGAGCAGCAGAAAGCCCAGAGCAATGCAGAAAGGAAGGGATGCTTCCAGGAAGAAGGCGGAGGCTCGCTGGGCCCTGTGGAGTCCGGGGCAAAGACACTGCGAGAAGGGGCACGGCCTGCTAGGCAATGGGCCAAAGGAGGGGTGAGAACTCCTGGAGAAAGGCCCATTTAATACCCACCTGGTTTGCTTCTGCGGTCTGATGGGAGTCAGGTATCAGCTGCCGGCTAGCTCACCCCCAGAGAGAAGAGCAATTGAAACAGGCCAGGAAGGGAAGCCAATTCAGGCTCCAGCCTTCCTTGTTCTTGCCCAGCTAACATGAAACTCCCTGGGCCGGCCTAAGTGCTGCCTGGGTGCAAGTCTTGACTCCACCATGACCAGCTGGGTGAACTTCAACAAGCCACGTGACCTCTCTGAGGGGGCTCCAAATTGCAAATTGAGCATACCAGCGTGATTTAGGTGACCTGTGTGTTTTTAATGGATCAAAGGATAAATGTGTGCCCCCTATCTAATTAGCTCATAGAGCAGAGTTGAGAAGCAAGAGTGGAAACTAAGGAAAAGGTCTTTATAAGTATTCAAGTCCGTTCAAATCCAAGGAATTTTTTTTTTTTTTTTTTTTTGGCTGCATTGGGTCTTCGTTGCTGCGCGTGGGCTTTCTCTAGTTGCGGTGAGCAGGGGCTACTGTTCGTTGTGGTGTGCTGGCTTCTCATTGCGGTGGCTTCTCTTGTTGCAGAGCACGGGCTCTAGGCGTGCAGCCTTCAGTAGTTGTGGCACGTGGGCTCAGTAGTTGTGGCTCGCGGGCTCTAGAGCTCAGGCTCAGTAGTTATGGCACACGGGCTTAGTTGCTCCACGGCATGTGGGATCTTCCCGGACTAGGGCTCGAACCCGTGTCCCCTGCATTGGCAGGCAGATTCTTAACCACTGTGCCACCAGGGAAGTCCCAATCCAAGGAATTATTGATCCACTCTCATTGCAAACCCCAAGTTCAGGAAATGGGGGTTGAGACCTGGGGTTGAAGGAGAGAAGATTGATAGACGGGGAGGCCATGTCTCCCAGAACTAAAGCCTCTCATTTCCCCATTCCAGTCTGGGACTTCCCAGAAGTGACCTTCCTAACAGAACTCAGGGGAAGTCAGGGACAGTGTGATCTCAGTCTGGCTAGGTGGCTAGGACAAAAGCCCTTGGGCTCTCCTAGTCCCAGCCTAACCCCCACTGGGAAACACTTAGCAGGGCAAAGGCCAAGGTCTCCTAAACACACTAGGACCCTGGGAAGAGAGAAAGTGTCAGAGCCACCCCTCCCCCAGTCACCAGGAAGCCTCAAGTACTCGCAGAAAGAACACAGCTTTGCAGTCAGCCAGCCCTGGGTTCAAACCCTGCTTTCAGTCCTTGTTGGTTGTATGATTTGGAATTAATTACCTAAACTCTGTGAATGTCATTTTTATCCTCCTTCAAATGGAGATAATATGTATCTCACGGGTTTGTGGCAGGTCCACTTCCTCACGTGGTTGAGAGCAAATGCTCCAGGTTTCAGCTGCATCCCAGACCATTAGGGCAGTGTCCGGTTTAGCTATTGTAGTTTGTGGTCTCTGTTTTGTTTTGTTTTTATTTATTTATTTACTTAGTTGCACCGGGTCTTAGTTGCAGCTCGGCAGCTCCTTAGTTGAGGCACATGGGCTCCTTTAGTTGTGGCATTCAAACTCAGTTGCCGCATGCATGTGGGATCTAGTTCCCTGACCAAGGATTGAACCTGGGCCCCCTGCATTGGGAGCACAGAGTCTTAACCACTGCGCCACCAGGGAAGTCCCCTAGTTTGTGGTCTCTTGTTACAAAAGTCAACCTGAGTCCTCTAGGAGACTTTCCCTCAACGTGTTAGGTATCCCCCTCTGTCTTCTTGTGGCCCCAGAGCTTACCCCAACCATAACTCTGATCACTAAATACAGTCAGCGCCTGAATTCTTGTCTGTCTTCTCCACTGCCTGGAACTTCTCCGGGATAGGGACACATCTTTGTCGTTGTCTCTCAGAGCATAGCACAGGGTCTGCCCCAACAATACATTTGCATGGAATTAATTTTGATGTTTTTTATAACATACACCAAAAAGTAGAGAAATATTCTAATAAGCCTCCATGTAACTGTCACCCAGATTTCACAATTGCCAACATTTTGTTCGTCTGATTTTATTCAACTACCTCCCTTTTCTTCCCCTATACCAACCACTACACCTTTCTTTGCTGGAATATTTTAAATCAAACCCCCAACATCAATATTATTATACCCATAAACACTTCAAGATGTATCTCTAATACATAAGGAATTTTTTAACACAACAAACAAAATTAATGGTAATTCTTTAATGTTACCTAAGGCCCAATGTTCAGATTTCCTGTTCAGTCCATGTTCCATGTTCAGATTTCCTGGATTGTCTCAAAAACATCTTTTGCAATTGGTTTGTTCAAATCAGAATCCAAATCAGGTCTACATATTGCATTTGGTTGGTATGCGTCTTAAGTCATTTTTCAATAAACACTTCCTCCTTCCCCCCTTTTTCATGCTATTTAATTGTTGATGAAACTGGGTCATTTGTTGGAAGAATTGCCTATATTCTGGATTTGGCTGATTGCATCCTCAAGTCTTTGTTTTAACTCTTTCCTCTACTTCCCTGTAAACTAGTAGTTAGGTTGGAGGCTTCGTTAGAATCAGAATTCTTCTGAGGCATGTACTCACTCCTGTTGCATTCTCTCAGGAGACACACAGGCCTGGTTACCCCACTTTTAGTGGTGCCAAACCTAATGGTTTTAGGAGCCCTTGATGTGCGTTTTAAATTTAACTGAATGGAAGAAGGAGACAAGAAAGCCCATCTAATGATGACAGAGAGGAGGTGAAATCTAGGTGGTTGAATAGGAATTTTGTTTAGCAGAGAAAATAGGCAAGGTGTAGGGAACTGTGTGTGCAAAGGCAAGGCACTGAGAGAGAGAGAGTGTGTAAGGATTCTGGAGTGGGCTGAGGCGTGGAGAAAGGGAGGCGATGTGGCTAGAAGTGATCTGGGTCCAGACAGTAAAGGGTTTTTACATGCCCTGATGAGTCAGTAATGTCCTTGAACAGAGCAGGCTGATCAGACTGATTTTTAGACAGACAACTCTGGCTGCACTGGTGGGGACCTACCAGCGATGGAGACCCCAGGCAGGAAAAGTCTGGGCAATAGATGAACGGAGGCAGCCTGCTGTCCCTGGCAGTGAGGATGGAGAGAGGGTGCATTTGGAAAATGTTTGGAATTGACAGGTTTTGTTGGCTGATGTTAGATGTGGCTGGTGAGAGTCTCCCAGTTTCACTAAGATGCAGAGAGTTGAGGAAGCGGTGCAGGATGGGGTGTGGGTAAGGAATAGAAAAGAAGTTGACTTGGCTGTAGTAGAAGGTGCGGGGTGCAGGGGGGCTGACCGGTGGGGTGTGGTCCCACCACATTGGTGAGAGGGGGCCTGTTGGATATGAGGGTTTGCAGCCCAGGAGAGAGGTTGGGGCGTGCTGGGCCCTGTTGAGTCACACTGAGAGCTGGGCCCCCTCATTCATCACTCACAGTTATTGAGCACCTACTTGACACTAGGAGTGTTGCAGTGGACAAAACAGACAAAATCCCTGTCCTCCTGAAACTGACTCTCTAGGTGAGGTGGGAACACTTTTTACAAGTGAAATGTATAAAAGTCTAGCCGGGAAGGAGAGCAAAGCAGGGAAGGGAAGATTGCGATGTTAAACGGAGTGACCAGAGAAGGCCTCATGGTAAGGTGATACATGAAAAGAAATCAGAAGGAAGTAATAAGCAAGGTATTGCTTCCTTACTTAGGGGAAGGGCATTCTCTACAGATAGAGGGGGACCTGCAAATGCAGCGGCCCTCTCTGAGGCAGGAGTTGACCTTCCTCGTTTGAGAAACAGCAAGGAGGTCAGTATGACCGGATTAAAGGGACAAGAGGAGGAGGATTGAGAGGTAGCAGGGTCTTGTAATGACTTTGGCTTTTACTCCGAGTGTGATGGGGCACATTAGTGGGTGTTAAGCAGTGTGTTCTGTTCTCACCCTCTACCTCCTCCTCCCCAAACCTCAGTGTATGGCTCTTCCACTCACCCCTCCTCTCCCCAGAGTGGAGCCCTCTGCCTTGCCCCACATGCAACATGGGAGCTGGGCCAAATGGGACAGGCCTTCACAAAAAGCTCCAGGAGGAGGCAAAGACCTGGGCCCATACACCCATGTTCATAGCAGCATTATTCACAAGAGTCAAAAGGCAGCAACAACCCAAGTGTCCATCAACAGAGGAATGGATAAACACTGTGTGGCATATACAGATGATGGAATATTATTCAGCCTTGAAAACAAAGGAAATTCTGACACATGAAACCACATGGATGAATCTTGAAGGCATTGTGCTAAGTAAAATAAGCCAGGCACAAAAGAAAAAATATTGTATGATTCCACTTACATGAGGTACCTAGAGTAGTCAAATTCACAGAGGCAGAAAGTAGAATAGACGTTGCCAGGAACTGGGGAGAGGGAAGAATGAGGAGTTACTGTTTAATTGGTATAATGTTTCCATTTGAGTGGATGAAAAAGTTTTGGGAATAAACAGTAGTGGTTACCCAACATTGTGAATGTACTTAAGGCCACTGAATTGTACACGTAAAAATGGTTAAAATGGTAAATTTTATCTTATGTATATTTTACCACAGTTTTTTTCAAAAGAAAAAGGAGATCTGGGCCTAGACTGGCCTCTGCATCTAGCTCTTCTCTGGCTAGTATCCTCCCATGCAAACGAGGGGTTCCATGGATGGACTTCAGAGAGTTTATTACAAGAGTTGTGAGCAAAATTGAGGCCTCTCTTCAGATGCAAGGCGTTCAAGATTTCCTTTAAGCGGGAAAAAAAAAAAAAGTTCAGAATAGTGTGCATGGTACCATGCTGCCACGTGAATAAAAAAGGGAACAATTACATATTGTTTGTACCTGCATTATCTATTTCTTGGAGAATACATAGAAAATTCATAAATCTGGTAACGTGCAGGGGGGAACTGAGTGGCTGGGCAGGGGAATGAAGTTGGGAAGGAAGAAACTCTTGACCTATACCTTGTACCTCTGAATTTTGTAGATTGTGCAAATATCTATTCAAATAAATGTAAATACATTTTGGACAAATTCTATGGCACTTTTGGAAATACAAAGGCAGGGCCCCACCCCCGATATTCTGATGACTGCAGTGGGAGAGGAGTCACCATATTTGCAGGAGAACAAGAGCAATAATTCCGAGCTCTCTGTTCGGGCCGTGCTTACAACACGTCCACGTACATTATCGCGCGGAGCGCTCCGGAAGGTTTATTATCTCGGTTTGCACATGACGAAACCGACGCTCAGAGCGTCTCCCCGCCTCACTCTGGCTCGCGGTGAGGGCGGGGGCGCGGGCCCGGGGCCTCCTCGGCCCAGCGGCCCCGCCCTCGCCCTTGTGCCAGCTGGCGGCTCTCGGGCGCCCCTCGCAGGCCTGCCGGCAGCCTTTTCCCGGATGAGGAGGGCGGGTGTTCTCTGGTTTGCAGAATAAAGCCACCTTAGGCTGGGGACAAAGCCTGGACTTTGTGTGCGTGTGTGAGAGCTCAAGTGTGCATAAATGGGTGTGTGTGAGTGTGTGTCTCTGTAAGGAAAAGTGTGTGAGGTTCCTGTGTGTCTGTGTCTGTGTGAGTCTGTTGTATGCGTGTGTGCTGGTGGTGTGAGTGTAGACTGTGTGTGTTAGGGTTGGGTGGGGTGTGCATCGGTGGAATGCGGGTGTTTGTGTCTGTGCACATGTGTGCGCATACACGCGTGTGCATGTGTCCCGGCATTGGTCAGTCTCTGTCCTTGACTCTGTACAGCTCTGGTATCACCACCGTGAAGCCACCCTGACCTCCCTCACCAGCATCGCTTAGTCTCTCCTGGTGCTCTCTGTGTCCTGTGTACAACTCCATCACCCCGCCTGACACACTTTATTAAACCTTACTGCTAGCATTCCTGCCCCTCCCCAGTCTGGGCAGGGAGCCTGAGTCTGTATAGAACACGGCACATGGTAGGGGCCCCATCCATGCTTGTGTGTGTGTTTGATGTCACCTGCTTGTGTCTGAAGGTGTCAGGGTGCGTGTGTTTGAGGGGATGGGGAGGGGTCGTATCTGACAAAGCTGAGTACACACATTCTGTTTGGATCCTAGGGGCCTATAGTCCTTCTCCCAGATTTCTCACCCACAGGCCTCCTGCTCAGGGCTGCCTGACCCTGTGACAGAGTGCAGGCCATCTCTCACGTGGTTACTTGTGGACCCAGGGTCAGCCAGACTGTTTTTCCTCTGCGGCCTGATTTTAGGTTGAAGCCTCTGTCCCTCGGCTGGATAGGCCAGGGGCTGCTTTGGGGCACCAGCCCCGCCTCCTATTGGCCGCTTGGGACTTGGATCTCTCGGAATTTTGTTCTTTCAACTGGTTCTGGAGTCAGTTTGAAATTGTCAGGCCAACCTTAAATGTCCCTCTCCAACCCCCAAGCACAAAGCCTGAGTCTCCAGCCCCTGAAGTCTATTATGTTCACTCTGGTAACAACTTTTGTCCATCTTTATTTGTTCTATCTTCTATACATAGAGCCTAGGACCCCGAGCTCCTTCCCCCTCGGGCAGTCCTTCCTACTATCTATTTTCTTTCTTTTCCAACCAGGGTCTGAAGCTTCTCCCCTTTTCTTCCACGGAAACAGTCCTGAGAGGGAAGGAATGGAGCTTAGTGGTTACAACTCAGACTCTAGAACCACACTGTCTGGGCCTGAATCCCAGCTCCACCACTGCCAAGATTTTTAGCTCCAGACAATTGTATCAGAACAAAGTCTTTCTCAAATTAGATAATTTGAGGAGTGTTTCATAAGAGGATTATGTGCAAAGGTATGGGCAGGGTGTTGGTAAACCACAAGGGATGGTGCATTACCCCAGAGCTAGTAGCAGTGGCTTAGTTACCACCCTCAGGGGCCCAGGAGATGGAGGGAGCATGTTTCCTAGAATCTGGAGAGAGAGGGCCCCCCGGCAGGCCCTACAGCAACCTCACAGAGGGGAGGGGCAGGTAAACGCCCAGCCTTGCTCTCCTCCATCTCATCTCCTATTAGTGCCACTCTCCACAGCCAAGCCCTAGAGAAGCCATGGGGCAAGGCCTTCAGCCTCCTGGCCACAGAGCAGAGTGGAAAGGGTAGAGAAAGGATCTGGAGTGGCAACAGAAGATGCTCAATGCACCCTGCTAGCCTCTGTTCCCTCATCTGTAAAACAGGCTATTAGGGGACTTCCCTGGCAGTCCTGTGGTTAGGACTCTGCGCTCTCACTGCCGAGGGCCCGGGGTTCAATCCCTGGTCAGGGAACTAAGATCCCACAAGCTGCGCAGCGTGGCCAAAAAAAATTTTTTAATTAAAAAAAAAAATAAAACAGGCTATTAGTCCAACCTTCCTTCTAGATCGTCGTGATGATAAAAGGAGAGGATGTGTATGAGGCCTTGAATGCTGTTCCAGCATATGCTGAGTGCTCAGTGAACATACCCAACTGTCTGCATGTTGATTTTAGTGATGAACTGGCATGTCAAACTTAAACCTGTCTAAAACAGAAACCTTGAATGTTTTCCCCTGCCAACCTCTTTCTTCCCTAGTCTTAGTGAGCGGCATGACTATCTGCCCAACTGCTCAAGCCAGACACCTCAGTGCCATCCTTTAGGGATGAAAGCCTCCCTCTCCCTCTCCCCACATCTCTCCATCATTCCATCCTGTCTGCTTTTCTCCAAACTACATCTCAAATCTGTCTCCCTCTCTCCATTTCTACTGCCACTATGCTAGTCCTCCCACCTAGATTACTCCTAAAAGCCCTCACTGGTCTCGCTACACCTACTGTCTGGTCTCCCCCACCCAGCTAGAGGGCTCTAAAGCATCACTTGGGTGTCACTTCCCTGGGTGAGCCCACTGCCCTCCAAGGCCCTGCTTCGGTCCCCAGTTTCACCAGGGACCACACCCCTCTACCCCAGGCTCAGGGCCTCACTGCAGCTTGCCCTCTCTTTAGCACCAGGCTTTTTCCTTCCTTGGAGCCTTGGCATATATTATTTCCAATCCCTCAGAAAACTCTTTGCTCCAAATTGTCTCCACTGGTTCCTTCTCCTTCTTCAAATCTCAGCTTAAATACGATCACTTCAAAGAGGCCTTCCCCAACCACCTCATCTAAAATACATCCCCCGGGACTTCCCTGGTGGTGCAGTGGTTAAGAATCCGCCTGCCAGTGCAGGGGACATGGGTTCGAGCCCTGGTCCAGGAAGATCCCACATGCTGCTGAGCAACTAAGCCCATGGGCCACAACTACTGAGCCTGCACTCTAGGACCCGCGAGCCACCATTACTGAGCGCATGCCTAGAGCCTGTGCTCTGCAACAAAGAAAAGGCATCGCAATGAGAAGCCCGCGCACCGCAAGGAAGCGTAGCCCCCGCTCACTGCAACTAGAGAAAGCCCGCGCACAGCAACGAAGACCCAATGCAGCCAAAAATAAATAAATAAAATAGAATACATCCCCCTGTCAGGACTTCCCCGGTGGTCCAGTGGTTAAGACTCTGCACTCCCCGTGCAGGCGGCCCGGGTTTGATCCCTGGTCAGGGAACTAGATCCCGCATGCCGCAACAAAGGTCCCTCACTCTGCAACAAAGATCCTGCGTGCGCCAACTAAGACCCTGCGCAGACAAATAAATAAATGTTAAAAAAAAAAAAAATCCCCCCCTTCTCCTCACTGGCTTCTTTGTCCCAGCACCCTGATTCATTCCTTCATAGCACTTACAAAGCATGTAGTTATATATTTATTTGTTTGACACTTGTTTATAGTCTGTCTCCCCACCAAACTATAAATTCCATAGAAGGGCACAGGCTCTGTCTGTTTTGCTCACCACTGTAGCTTCAGGACCTGGCACAGAGTAGGTGCTCAATAAATATTGCAGATGGTCAATGAGCAAATGGTAGCCAACGTGATAATGACAGTGATGTTATCAGAGCCCTTCCAGAGAATCCCACTACATGATCAAAATGCTCCCCATCCCCTTTCTTCAGCCTCCGGTCCCTACCCTAGATCCCCTGCTTCCTAGGTTCATCTAGGACTAACTTCAGTAAAGCACAAAAAAAGGGACCATATCACTGGCAAAAAAAAAAAAAAAAAAAAAAAATCTCTCTTCAGGTTGATGACCGGACAGTGTGAATGGATTGAAAATTTATCAGGAAAAATGGATGAGAGAGGGGGGATGCCAGAATACAGGGGCAGAGAGCCAGCAGGTCTGGGGGAGGGACTCTGTGTGGGGACAGGGGTGGCCTATTGGGTGTGCCCCTTTTCTTTTCTCTGGCGCCCTTCGATAAGACCAGCAGTTTTGTTATCCTCTCCCCCTCTCTCTCCACAGTCCGGGCAGCCCCACCTCCACATTTTGGAAGCATGTCAGTGCAGGACAACATGCGACCCATGTGGCTTTGGTCATGGATCTCTAAGTCCCAAAGGGATTTAGCAAAGTCCATCCTGACTGGGGCTCCAGGAGGTAAGAAGGGGCCACAGATGCCATTGAAGAGAAGGGGAAAACGAGGGTAGAAATCAGGAGTGGGGTGGGGATGTACAAATGATCCATATCTGCTGCTGGCTACGAGGTATTTGGGGAGGATCTGTGTTCATCGGAGTCTCCCCTGTGTTAATTTATGGACCCTGGTCTGGGCTTCTTCTCCCAGCCCCAGTAGGCAGGGCAGAGGGGAGCTCGCAGCATGGGAGCCACGGGGTATTCTCGTGGCTCCTGGACTCTGGCCCCTGGTGCACAGGGCTTCCAGTGACAAGGGAGACACTGGTGACATTTTAACCAGGATGCAGAACTGACCCCCAGCCCAGCTGGGCCTCATGCCTCTGATAGCTTGACAGTGTGGATCAGACCCCCAGAGATAGGCGTGCAGTGGCATGGAGGGTGCGGCTGGCAGTGGGGCTCCTCTTCCTCTGGGCTGGGCTGGGTCAAGCTACTGGGACCTCAGGACCTGGAGTAGCACTGAAGGGGCTGAGGAAACTCAGAGGAGGGGGTGGGAGGCCAGCCACTTGCCCGGGGTTGGAAGGAAGAATACAGGGACCTTAGGAGAGGGAACTGCGTGATTCTCGGCCTGGAAATGAGGGGCCACTGTGAACTAGATAGCAAGGGGGTGCTGAGGCTGAGAGAAGTCAGCAGCTAAAGGGCAAGAAATCGGGGGTTGTGAGGGATCAGATAGCTGGGTGATCAAGAACTTGAGCCTGGAGTTAGTCAGACCTGGATGGGAATCCCATCTCTGTTAGTTAGAACTGTATGGCCTTGGGCAATTTATTTAACCTTTCTCAGCCTCTGTTTCCTTACCTATAAAATGGGGATAATTACAGAGCATTTAACAGTACCTGCTTCCTAGCATCCTTGTGACTAAACAAGATAACGTATGCATAATGCCCAGCTCATAAGAAGACTCAACAAAAACTGGAGAACCGAGGCAAGGAATAGAGACTGTGCTGAGATGAAAGGATGGGGAGGAGAAGCAGATGCCCACGCAGCCCCCTTCTACTGCAGGACCAGCGGGGTACCTGCGGCGGGCTAGTGTGGCCCAGCTGACCCAGGAGCTGGGCACTTCCTTCTTCCAGCAGCAGCAGCTGCCAGCTGCTATGGCAGACACCTTCCTGGAACACCTCTGCTTGCTGGACATCGACTCCGAGCCTGTGGCCGCTCGCAGTACCAGCATCATTGCCACCATTGGTAAGCGCCCTCTATCTGCTCCTGCAGCATCACAGGGCCTCTTGGGTGTTTCTCAAGGTGCTTCCTCATCTTTTGTGTCCTTTGAGATTTCTCCCTGTTTGACTGAGGTCATTCATTCAACAAATATTTGTTGAGCGCTTGGTAGACAAGCTTCTGGGTCCTGGGAGTAGATCAGTGAAACGAAATAAACAGACAAAGATCCCTACCCTTGGGGAGCTGACAATCTAGCTGGGTGGGACAATAATTAATAAACATAATAAATTATTTTAAAAAATAAGGGAATTATTTAGTATGTTAGAAACTGATAAGTACTATGGAAAACAAAAAAAAGAAAAGAAGAATCAAGGATGGTAAGGGGCATCAGGATGCAAGGGCAGGAGGGAGGTTGCAGTCCTAATAGAGAGTCAGGGTAGCCATTGTTGAGAAAATTAGACCTGAGCAAAGACTTGAGGGAGATGAGAAAATGAGCCATGCAGATGTCTGGGGGAAGAGATTTCTAGGCAAAGGGAACAGTCAACGCCAAGGCCCTAAGTCAAGGAGGCTGGAAACCATCAAGGGGAAGAGTAGCAGAAAGGAAGAGGTTGGGGGAAAGGGAAGATCATGTAGGGCTTAGCAGGCCATTTTTAGAATTTGAGTTGAGTTTTCCTCCAAGTATGATGGGAAACTACTGCAGAGTTTTGAGCAGGGGAATGACATGCTCTTACTTATGTCTTAACAGAACCACCCTGGCTGCAATATTTGAAAATAGACTGGGGGTGGGGGTGGGGTAATACTGTGGAGAGCTACAGTATTTCTGGCTTAGAACAGGTGGTAGCAGTGGAGCTGGTGAGAAGTGATCAGATTCTGAATGTATTTTGAAGGTAGAGCCAACAGAATATGATGGATTGGATACGGGGTGGGGGTGAGGGTGAAAAAGGAGTCAAGGATTACTCCCAGGTTTTTGGCGTGAGGGACTAGAAGAATGCATTATCAAATGAGCAGGAAAGGCTGTGGTGGAAAGGTTTAGGGGGGAAGAGATCAGTTCAATTTGAGGCATGTTGAGTTTGAGAGGCATATTAGACATGCAAGTGTGATACAGAGTAGGCAATCAGATACACAACTCTGGGTTTGGGAAAGGGGTCTGAACTGGAGATATAAATTTGGGAGCTGTTGGCATATTGATGGTATTTAAAGCCATGAGACTAGTTGAGACCACAAAGGGAGTGAAGGTAAAAGGAGCATCTAATGTTAAGGGGGGTAAAGAGCAAGAGGGGCTGAAAAGGAGCAGCCAGTGAGGTAGGAGTAAACCAAGAGAGGGTGGTGTCCTGGAGGCCAAGTGAAGAAGGGACATCAAGGATGTGTCAAATGCTGCTGATGGACCAGCTAAGATGAGGACTGAGAACTGACCATTAGATTTAGCAACGACACAGGTTTTCGGTGACCTTGACAAGAATAGATGTAGTGCAGAGTGGGTACAAGGAGAATAGGCGGAGGGGAATTGGAGGCAGCAAGTACAGAGATAACTCTTGCAGTGAATTTTGCTGCGAAGGCGAGCAAAGGAATAGGGCTGTAGCTAGAGGGGGAACTGGGATTAGGAGTTGTTTTTTTTTTTTTTTGGATGAAAAATAACAGCAGGTTTACATGTTGATGGGAATGACCTAACAAAAAAGGAAAACACTGATGACACAGAGGACTGGGGAATGGCTGAATCTGTTTTTGAGCAGGTGAGAAGGAGACCCAGTGCACAAGTGGAAGAACTGGCTTTAGGGAGGGACTGGAGAGGTTGGTCAACTGGGTCTCAGTTACACAGCCATCCTATCAGCAGAGCAGGGATGGGATAGAACTCGACTCTCCTCAGTCCAATGTGAGGCCTCTCAGCTCTAAAGCCTGGTACCCCAAATGCCCTCACCTGGCACCCAACCACTTCTCCTACGCTGGGGTTACCTCCACACCGCAGGACTTAACATCACTGCCAACACAGTTACCTCAGGCCTGGCTGAGCCCACCTTTCTAGGGCCTCACAGTGCAAGGAGGCGTGTGTTAGCTGGAGAGGGGAACGGAGTTTCTGACCTGCGAGCAGGGGTGGCGTCAGGGAACAAAGGTCAGGTAACAGTACTTCTGTGGCCTGGGGCAGCTCTGAGGGTGGTGATGGGTTCACCTGTCTCTCAGGTTTGGGGAGAAAATTGTCTGAGTGGGATCTCTGGTTCCAGGGCCGGCATCTCGCTCCGTGGAGCGCCTCAAGGAGATGATCAGGGCCGGGATGAACATTGCGAGACTCAACTTCTCCCACGGCTCCCATGAGGTTCAGGGCGGGGCCGCGGGGAGGCGCGCGGGGCTAGAGGATGCCCCAGGGTCCCGGCCACCTTCCCCTGAAATCCTCCCTCTGTTCCCATCCCCAGTACCATGCTGAATCCATCGCCAACGTCCGGGAGGCGGTAGAGAGCTTTGCAACTTCCCCGCTCAGCTACCGACCCGTGGCCATCGCTCTGGACACCAAGGGACCGGAGATACGCACTGGGATCCTGCAGGGGGTGAGAGGCGACCTGCGACCCGCCCTGTCTTGGGGACCGGGAAGGGGGCGGTGCGGCGCGGAGGCAGTTGCCCGGAGGGCGGAGCGTGGGGAGGGGCCGGCCCTCACCGAGGCAGGCAGAACTCAGTCCTCCTCTGGCCCCGCCCCTAGGGCCCTGCGTCGGAAGTGGAGCTACTGAAGGGCTCCCAGGTGCTGGTGACTGTGGACCCGGCGTTCCGGACGCGGGGGGACGCGAACACCGTGTGGGTGGACTACCCCAATATCGTCCAGGTCGTGCCGGTGGGGGGCCGCATCTACATTGACGACGGGCTCATCTCCCTAGAGGTCACGAAAATCGGTGCGGACGCGCCTTCCGCCTGGCCCTGCGCAATGCGCGCACTCTCTTACTTTTGGCTCCCGCATTCGCCTTTCACACCCACCACACCTTCCCCTGGCCACCCGTCCTGCCAGCCCCCGGCATCCAGACTCCTGGGCTCACCCTGGGTTGGGGCTGGACTGGCGGGTTAGTAGTTTCTTCCACAGAAGTCCGCCCTGTGCCTATTCGGTGCAGAGTCCAGGCCGAGGACCAAGAAACGAATAGGACTCGGTTCCGCTCTCTTGGGGGTCCAATCCTCGTGTTCCCGCTGCCGTGACTAAGCCCCCGGCCTCACCCCTGACCTCAGCTGACTCTTTCCATGCCCGTAGGTCCAGAGGGGCTGGAGACCCAAGTGGAGAATGGCGGTGTCCTGGGCAGCCGGAAGGGCGTGAACTTGCCGGGGGCCCAGGTGGACCTGCCCGGGCTGTCCGAGCAAGATGTCCAGGACCTGCGCTTCGGGGTGGAGCATGGCGTGGACATCATCTTTGCCTCCTTTGTGCGGAGAGCCAGCGACGTTGCTGCCGTCCGGGCTGCTCTGGGGCCGGAAGGACAGGGCATCAAGATCATTAGCAAAATCGAGAACCACGAAGGCGTGAAGAAGTGAGCCTTGGTCTTTGTTCCCATCAGGCCCTACCCATCCCTATCGCCCCTCCCCTTCTCCTGCCTGCCTCTCCCTGGCATCTCCTGGCTCTTCCCCAGCCCTGACTCCCCCAACCGCCCAGGTTTGATGAAATCCTGGAGGTGAGCGACGGCATTATGGTGGCACGGGGTGACCTGGGCATTGAGATCCCAGCCGAGAAGGTTTTCCTGGCTCAGAAGATGATGATTGGCCGTTGCAACTTGGCGGGAAAGCCCGTTGTCTGTGCTACACAGGTCTGGAATGAGCCCTGGGGGCAGGGCCCTCTGTGGGTCTGGGGACACCTGAAGGTGAATACCCACATCTTAGGTCTCTAGCACGTTTTGCTGTCCAGTGTTTGACCCTCAAACAACAAAGCTAGGAAGAGATACTGTGACCCCCATTTTCAGGTGAGGAAACAGAATAGCCATCACATAGTCTGTGAGTGTGACCCTGGCTTTAGGGGCCTTCAGAGAGTGTGGGAGTCCGAGAAGTAGTTCAGGGCAGGGTCCCCAGTCAGAGTATGACTTCTACAGCTCTGACATCCAGATGTCCCCCAGATGCTGGAGAGCATGATCACTAAGCCTCGGCCAACCCGGGCAGAGACGAGTGATGTGGCCAATGCCGTGCTGGATGGGGCAGACTGCATCATGCTGTCGGGGGAGACTGCCAAAGGCAACTTTCCTGTGGAGGCTGTAAAGATGCAGCATGCGGTAGGAGCTCAGAATGCAAGGCAAATGGGCTGGAAAACCACATCCCTTCCAGGTCCCAATAGCCCTGCCCAGCCTGACCCCCTGGTGCCCACAGATTGCCCGGGAGGCAGAGGCTGCCGTGTACCACCGGCAGCTCTTTGAGGAGCTGCGCCGGGCGGCACCACTGAGCCGGGATCCCACCGAGGTCACCGCGATTGGCGCTGTGGAGGCTGCCTTCAAGTGCTGTGCTGCTGCCATCATCGTGCTGACCACAACTGGCCGGTGAGGGGGACACTGGGAACGCCAAGACAGGGCTTTGGGCCAAGGGCAGGCTGGGATGGGCCCCAGGCTTGGGTTTTGTCTCATCATCAGAGGAGAGGCAGCTATGGGAGCTGGAGGCCTAGAGAGGCAGATCTTGTGATATTTTTTAAAAATCATCTCATATCTTCCTGGTGTGGTAAGAAAGGCGGGTATTCTTATACCCACTTTACAGGTGAGAAAACTAAGGCCCAGAAAAATATGATGACTTACCTAGGGTCACACAGCTTATTGCTGGCACCTGGAACCAGAACCCAACACTCTTTCACTCTTCTGGGCTGACCTTGTCTGCCTCCTTCAGCTCAGCCCAGCTTCTGTCTCGGTACCGACCTCGGGCAGCAGTCATTGCTGTCACCCGCTCTGCCCAGGCTGCCCGCCAGGCCCACTTGTGCCGAGGAGTCTTCCCTGTGCTCTACCTTGAACCTCCAGAGGCCATCTGGGCAGACGATGTGGATCGCCGAGTCCAATTTGGCATTGAAAGTGGTGAGCCACCTAAACTCCTTCCTCATCCACCCCTGGATTTGTATCATGAGTCCTCCAACCCCACGCCCCACACCCACCCAAAAGGGCCTTGCCTCTCTCCTCTGGTCCCAGATTTTCTCTGTGAGATTCACTAAGACTGAGATATTTGGGCTTCCAGGGGTGGGGGGAACGTGCTGAGGGAGGAGGGCAGAGGGAGAGAGGCCAGGGGTCAGGGCCATCCCTAAGAAGTCGGCACAGCTGCTGCCTGCACCAGGTGGCTAGAGCCAGGCCTGACCCAAGGAGCAAGAGGTGAAAAGAGAAAGGTGAACCCAGTCCCCTGCAGCTGCAACTAAAATCTAATTGACAATTGGCTATGCTCATACCCCACCTCTTCCTATCAGCATAGCAACACAGGTAGACAGACTTGCTACTTAGCAACATGCCACCCCACGGGCATACGTGCAGCTCTGATATACAACAGTGGTCACATTCCTGCGGTGCCACCTGTGGGACACACTGTACAGTTTGCCTCGGGCCCCTCATTCCCTACCGAGTGGGCTTGAAGAGGCGAAGGATGGTAGCTCGTTCTCATTACAGGGCTGGCCTGGGTTCCTCAATGGCTGATTAGCATCTTCTCCCCTTCCTCCTCCCAGGAAAGCTCCGTGGCTTCCTCCGTTTTGGGGACCTGGTGATTGTGGTGACAGGCTGGCGACCGGGCTCCGGCTATACCAACATTATGCGGGTGCTGAGCGTAACCTGAGGTGCCCCTCCTCCTCTGACCGAGCCAGCCCTGGACCCGTCCCTCCTTTCTGCTCCCTCCTACAGCCCCACATCTAAGTCTTCTCTACTCCCAATCCTCCCTAGCCTAGGCCACATCTGCCATCCAGGGTGCCCCCTCCCCCTCTCCATTTTGCACAGGCCTTGAAAGTCTGTATCCAATTAAGCACTGGCCATCCAACAGCACCAATGGTACATTCCCTGCATCTGATACTCTCAACTGGTCCCTAAAATACTCTGAGCCTTTAATCCAGCTTAACTGATTAATTCTATCCCCCCAGTCTTCCTGTACCTGGGGGCAGAGGTGAGGGGAACAGGACAATCATGTCCACAGTCTCCACAAAATCTCTATTTAAAAAATATTTCACATCCATGCAGTTTGACGTTCTCATATGTGGCCCTCATGATAATCTAGGCATCCCCCGAGGAGAGTGCCACCTCTTTCTTCATTGTCACTGTCAGTGATATCAAAGCACCACCCTTTTGGGGAAGCTAGGGTAGATGGAAGCCGGGGAGCCCCGAGAGCCAGACGGGCTCATCCTGTCACTGTCTCTACCACCTCTAGGCTGGCAGGCCGCTCCCTGGCTGCTCTCATACCCACCTCATGCCTTGCTGGGTCAGGTGTCCTGCTACCTCCTCCTGTACCCCAGAATGCCCACTTTGTTCCCACACACAAGCCAGGAGCCAAAACAAGTGTCTCTATTTTCTTTTTAAACCTAGGTGTTTGGAAGCAATATAAAACCTCTCCCACACACCCAGAACCCCAGAACTGCCCACCCAGGAGAAAAGGAGATTTAGGGTCCTGGCCCCTCATTCTTTGATGCTGTAGAGTAGGTGTGGGGACAGAGGGGTGGGGTAGGGGGTTTCTCTTGTCCCCGAGAAGGCAGAGGTACTGGCTAGCCTGCCCTTCCCCAGGCTTGGATACCTCGGGCCCTCCCCTTACTCCTGCACCAGCAGCAAACTCAGTAGAAAGGAAAAAAAACCTAAAAATAAGAACAGTCCTCCTCTCCCTCTCAGGTGGCCTTCCTGCTCCTACCTAGTTAGGGAGAGGGCTCAAGTATTGCCACTGATGGGAGTTGGGCAAGGACCACAAGAGCTGGCATGGAGGGGCTCTGCCCATTCCTGTCTCCTTACCAGGAGGGGACGGGAGGGATGGATAAATGAATGGGTAAATAAAATGAATTGATAATAAATAAAATTAGCAAATGAGTGAATAAATACAGTTATTAAATGATTGAATAAATAAGAGTAAATAAATAAGGAAGGGAGCAAGGAAAGAAAACATTCCATCTAAGGATTCACTTGCCCCCAACCTGGGGGGAATCTACGCTGGCACACTAAATAAGGGGGCGTCAACAATCCCTTAGCTTCAAGGGGGCCATCACTGGGACAGGGGCATAGGGAGGAGGTGGCTCCCAGTTTACAAAAAGGCAGTTCTACCACAGAGACGGAGAGTGCAAGGAACTTGTCAGGAGATGTGTGTTCCCACTCAGGGGGTATAGACGGGGAGGGTCCACGCGTGGCAGTAAAGCTGGATGCCCACACCAGGGACCCAAGACGTTTGTTGACAGCAGCGGGGGAACAAGTAATTGGCAGTGCCCAGCTATGCTAGCGGACAGGAAGATAACCATGCCAGGCAGAACCTGCAAGGTCATGGGCAGGAAAACAGAGACATCTAGTTACTTGGCAGTGATGGTGGTGGCAAGTACTTGTGCTTAGTAAGATGGGATCATGGGCCCAGGCCTGCACCTGGCAGGACCATGGCTAGGGGAATACCCTCATCAGAGGGCTTGGAGTCACTTCTACTTGGCAGTGGAGACATACAGCGTCTGGTACAGTGCCTTGAACATGGTAGGCGCTAAGTATCTTTGAGGAATGGGTGAATGGATTAGGAGGATGTCAGGTTGCAGGGCGCCTGAGCTGAGAACAGAGACCATCTTCTTGGTACTAAGGGGAGATACTCCCATAGGGCACTGTTTCAGGTCCCCTTGGTGTCCCCAAGAGGCGTCTGCCCTCTGGCACATGCTACTGCACCTGAGAGCTTACCCAAAGGTTTCACATGTTGGAAGAGAGCTGGGGGCCCCGGGGAGTGGCTGGCTCAGGCACTGATGGCCTGGGGGGCTGGGCTGTCCCTGGAGGCTTAGCCAGGAGCCCTGAGGGGGGCAGGCGTTCACTTCCTGAGCCCTTACACCCAGGAGAGCCATCACCTGCCGCCCGCTGAGGCAGAGAGGGCTGGGAGGCTGAGAGTGGGCGGCCCCGAGGTCCTAGTCGCCGTCCACCTCCTCCCGGGGGAGGCCCCAGCAGTGACACCTGGGAGCGCCCAGCCCGGGACAGGCTGGCATGGAGGGTTCGGGCCGGTGGGGCCGGCAGGCGGGAGGTGGATGCCCAAGGCCCCCGGGCCAGCAGAGGGCCGGCTCGGACAGGGACAAGTGGGGAGGCTGGGGAGCCTGCTCCTGCTGATCTTCGGGCAGAGCGAGCAAGGAGGGTGACTGGAGAGTCAGGGGAGAGGGGGAGAGGGCCCCGCTGGTGCGTCAGGGCAATGGCCACATTGGAGGTCACGGCGGCTGCTTGCAGGGGTGCGTGCACTAGTGGCTCCCACAGCACCGGCTTTCCGCTGAGCCGAGCTCCTGTGCCTGGGGCCAGGCCCCGAACGCCCCGAGCCATATCCCTGTCGTGCTGCACCAAGTGCTGCTCCATGATGCCCCCGCTGCTGCCTGGACTTGGCTCAGAGCGCTTCCGCTGCAGTATGGAATTCTTCTTGCCTAGAAATTGTCCCGCGGGAAGGAGTTAAGGATAGGAAAGGAATCCAAGATGAAGGTTGGATATCAAAAGTATGAGGGTAAAAAAAAAAAAAAAAAAAAGTATGAGGGTAACAAGATGGAGTCAAGGGATGGTGGTGG
This sequence comes from Balaenoptera ricei, assembly GCF_028023285.1. NCBI lineage: Eukaryota > Metazoa > Chordata > Mammalia > Artiodactyla > Balaenopteridae > Balaenoptera > Balaenoptera ricei. The sequence continues at coordinate 113,163,819 of NC_082639.1, read as the reverse complement.
GGTGAAGGTAGGGGATAGGGGTCAAGAGTATGGAGATGGAGTTGGGGGATGGAGATTGGGAGATGGGGGTTGGAGGAAGAGGGTCAGGGGATGAGAGTATGTACCAGAGATGGTGAGGGTCAGGGACTGGTACTCAGGGAAGGAGGATTCAAGGCATGGGAACTTGGGGTGATATCTCCAGGGGTAGGAGATGCTGAGTGGTAAGGACAGGGAGCCACAGTGTTGAAAGCCCTATTGGGGCATTTGCTGGGACTAGGTTGGCCTGGGGTGTGATGCTGAGGCGCTGGAGCCTGGACCCTGGGACGCTGGGGACTCCTTGCTATGGACAAGGGGTGAGGGCACAGCCTGGACCCAGGGCAGACAGGGTGGACAGGCCTCACCAATGCGGCGCAGCCGATCCATGGCCACTGTCTCGAAGGCCCGGCGCATCATGGGGAACTCCTCGAGCACGGCGTTGAAATGGTCCACGCTGAGCGAGTAGAGGCGGCAGTAGGTGTCAGCACGCACACTGGCTGTGCGTCGGCCCCGAGTCAGCAGACAGATTTCTGGTGAAGTTGGGAGGAGGCCTTCAAAACCACTGTCCACAGAACTCCCTCTCACTGGGCCTGCAGCAGCTGACCCAGATTCCTCAGGCTCCTCCCCAGATGGGAGAAACTAACGATTACCCACCCACCCAGGGTCCCTAAATGCTCCAAGCATGGTCACTCTCCAGACCTGCATAATTACTGTCCTTCTCATTCTGTCCAAATTAAAGCTGATAACCAGGCAGCTCTTGCTGGCCCCCAGACACCTAGTTATTCCACTCCACTTTAATTCCCAACCCACCTCCACTGCTTTAGCCCAAGGGGTAGGCCTGGGGCAGTGCCCTCTGTGTGCCCTCCCCTCCCACCCCTTTGAAGGAACACCAAGGGCAACCCAGAAGGAGAAAAGCAGTGCCAAAGCGCAAAGGGTAACACAATGGGGATGTTGGAAGGTGGTGGGTGATTTGGGGACTGAGAGAATATATGAGCCTCAAATCACTTTGGGTAGCAGCTGGCAGAACTGCCCCCACTGCCACAGGCTGGGTCCCTGATTCATACCACCAAGGCATTCCACAAGGGAGCCACAGAGGTCAAGCCCCTGGGACAGCACTGCTTTATTCCTATCTTTCCCTCATGGAAATCTCATGAGATCCTTGGATTTCACTGCTTAAGGGTTCTAAAAGGCCCACTGGCCCAGTAATTTTCAACCTGGCTATACATTGGAATCTCTTAAGAAGCTTTTAAAAATACAGAACTCCAGACCCCAGACCCAGAGATTCTGATTGAATAGGCCTGGGGAGGAGCTGGAACTCTATGATCCTGCAGCACAGCCAGGTGAAGACCCTGATCCAGGGGAGCAGTTGCCCTCTGCTCCAGACCCCCCGACCCTCCCTGAGGCCTGCTGACCCCCAAAGTATGATCCATCAGTGAGGCGGGTGTCCCGGGCGCCACGTGCCAGCACACTGAGCAGCCCATGCTGGATGAAGTACATCTTCCTGCCCACGGAGCCCTCACGCACCACGAGGTCCCCCGGCTGGAAGACCTCAAAGCGTAGCTTGGTGAGCACGGCCGTGACGAAGCTGGGGTCGGCGTGGGCGAACAGCGGCATGTGGGCTACGAGGCCCCGGCAGGTGAAGTTAATGATCTCCTGGGCAGGGGAGGGGCCTGTCAGGCAGGCTGTGCCCCCTGCCCCGAGGTGCCCCCATCGAGCTCATCTGTCTCCAGAAGCCCCACCCCTGGGGTCATGATCTGCCAAAGGACGGGTATGCTTCAGTGGGCCTGGGACAATCTCTAAGCTCCTACCATCAGAGCTCTCCCATGAGCCTTCACAGGACCATCCCCCACAAATAGAGATCCCTGCAGCCCTCCCCAGTATATTTCACCCCATAAGAGCTTCAAGAAAGACCCTAGCCCCTAAAAGTCCTGCAAAGGCCTGACCTCCCATGGGGCCCTCTGTAGGCCCCACTCCCTTTAGGTGCACCTGCTGACCAATAGCCCCCACCCCAGATGGCATCCCAGAAGCCCAGGTCCTTGAAGAGCCTCCCTCCAGGGCCCCGCCCAGTCCCACCTCCCGAAGCGGTTCGCTCAGCTCTCCTAGGATGCTTTCCTCATCAAACATCTTGCCCTGGTAGCGGTGCTCGTAGTACTCATGGATGCGCTGCCGTGTGTCAGCTGGCAGCTTGTGGAAGGACATATACTGCTCCACCTGCTTGTACTGGAGAGCCAACCGATGGCCAGCAGGCAAGAAAACACAGAGACAGATATGGAGCCAGAACGGTGTGTGGGGAGCGGTGTGTGAAGGAAGGTCACAGACGTGGGCCAAACCCAGAGGGTTGAAACATGGAGGCAGAAGGGTATATAGATAATGGTGGATACAGGGAGGACACAGAGCACAATCACAGGAAAAGCCAGACATGGGCGGGTGGGGGGGGGGGGGTCCAAGGACAGGTGCATTGGTCCAAACAAGGAACAGGTACACACATGGCACAAATAGACATGGGGCAAGGCAGGACACAGAGATCCAACAAGGGCATGCGTCAGAATGGGCTCCAAGTTGAGCTACCCAGCCTCCAGCACCCCTCCCCTGCCTTCTCCTGCCCCTGCTGACCTTCTCCTGGTACTGGCGCCGAGAAGAGTCCAGGGACTGGATGAGGGCGGTGGCGTGGCCGATGAACATGGCGTAGCACGTGGCGCCCACGATCATGCTGAGCATGGTGAGCCAGACGTCGGGCATGCCTACAGGTGCCTGCTGCCCGTAGCCAATGCAGAGCATGTGGCTCATGGCCTTGAACAGGGCGTGGGAATACTGGCGGCCCCATGAGTGGTTCTGGGGGGGCAGAGTGTATTGCAGAGCTGGGCATAGACCCCTCAGAGCCTCATTCTCCTCCTGCCCCCTCTTCTCTTTCAGTCCTTCTGTCTGCCCCCTTCTACTTTAGACCTGCCTGCTGGGGGAGGAACTTAGGTTTGGTTCTGGGGGGCCTGAGACAGAAGGGGCCTCTTTTACAGCATGGGGGCTGCAGTTTCTGCCTAGGTTTCCTTCCCTGCCTGCTCCCTCCAACACACAAACACTTCTTCTGGGCCTCTTTCCACTCTCCTCTCACCTCCCCACCTCCTCACTCCTGTCTTCTCTCTTGGCCATCTCTCCATCATCTCCCACCTCCTGCCCCCTTTGTTCATCCCTCCTGCTCAGGGAGAAGAGCGCTTGGAAGGCCCAGGAGGGGCTGAGCTGTGGGGAGTTCTCACCACCATATGGTTGATGGAGACCCAGCAGTCGGGAGGGAAGTCCTGCAGCATGGGGACCAGGAACTGCAGACAGCCATCCCAGTGACATAGCAGCAGCATCATTCCGATGAGGTTGAAGATGCGAACCACAGCACTGGCCAGGTCATAGGTCATGTGAAAGATCTGAGGAGTCCGAGGAGGGGCTGCTGTGGACAGGAACCCCTCTCTGCCAGTACTTCTCCATTCCTGGCCTTGCAAATACTCTCTTTGAATTTCTCTCTAGCCCCGGCCCTCATGAATGTTAAAACTGTGGCTATTATTCACTCGTATAGAGCTTTACAGCGAATAGAGCTAATACAAAGGAGGTTGTATTACCACTCTCATCTTATAAAAAGGAAAATCGATGCCAATCATGTGCCCCAAATCACACAGCAAGTGTCACAGCAGAGACTCAAAAAGGTCTGCTGCACAAGTTGCCCAAGTGTAGCCTGGGAAAGAGGAGAGAGGGCATTTCACAGTGTAATGTCCCCAGGGCATATATAATGATTAATGCCAGAAGTCCTCTTCCCCTCCAATAATAAAAATAATAATAGGTAATTTACTGAGAACTTACTATGTGCCAGGCACTGTTCTAGGTGCTTTACAGGTATTCACTCCTTTAATCCTTACAACCTTATCATATGTAAGTATATTTAACATTTTCATTTTATAGAAGGGGAAACCAAGTCTCATACAGTAAACAGTAAAACTGGGATCTGACCACAAGCAATGATATTGCAGAGCCCACACTCTGAACCACTAAACTCTGCTGCTGTCCTGAAGCTGAAACTCAAGCCTCTCCCACACTCTGCAATTCTTAACTTCTCTCCTACACCTTCCTCCCAGAGTCCAACTAACCCTCAAGTGTTTGTCCAGCAGTTGTACTCCACCCTCCTGCACCACCACCTTCTCACCTTGGGGACCCATCCCCTGAACACTCATTCTGTCCCTGCTTCTCCTCTACCAACTTTGGAGACAGCCCTCCCTTGGAAGCCCCACCCATCTGCCCCACCCCATAAAGTCACCAGGAGCCCCACCCATATCGCTGTCTGGAGTAGTCTGCGAGCCCCCTGCCCACCTCCCCACCCCACCTCCTCCCACTGGTGTATGTAGCGGATGAGGCGGGAAAGGCGGAGCAGCCGCAGCAGGCTGAGGATCTTGGTGAAACGCACGATGCGCAGGGCCCGAGCTGTTTTGTAGACCTCAGTGTCCAGTCGTGGCTCCAGCTCCACCACCAGGAAAATGTAATCCACAGGAATAGAGGAGATAAGGTCAACCAGGAACCAGGTGCGCAGGTAGCGTGTGCGGATGGCCCGCGGTGCCAGCAGGATCTCAGCACCCTCCTCTACCACGATGCCCGTGCGGAAGTTGAGCACCAGATCCATCAGGAAGAAAGTGTCAGAGAGGACGTTGAAGACGATCCAAGGTGGGGAGTTCTCCTCCTTGAAGAAGGTGATGCCCACAGGTAGCACAATGAGGTTCCCCACCATCAGCAGGAGCATGATCAGGTCCCAGTAAAACCTAAGGTAGGGATGGGATGGGAAGTAAGACCACAGTGATATTTCACGATGATGGTCAGCCATTAGACTAAGGGCAGATAGTCTCTCAGACAAAAGTGGGCAAGGGTGCAGAACAACAGAATGACCATTCACAGCTAGTGGGAGTGTAAATTGGGACCACCATTTGGAAAAATAGTTTGGAATTATCTAGTAAAGTTAAACATTTGCATCCCCTGCAACCCAGCAATTCTATTCCTAGGTATACACACATTCAAGGGAAAAACGTGCTCCAGGAGATATATACAGGGATAACAGCATTAAATCTGGAAATAATCCAAATGTCCATCAGTAGAAAAATGTAGATAAATAAGATAAACACAATAGACAAATAGATAAATACACCATGATACACTCATACCCTGGAATATTATACAACTGTGAAATCACCCAGCTGCAGCTACATTCCGCAGTATGAATGAATCTCACAAATTTAATGTTGAGAAACAAAAGGATACACACTGTATGATTCCACACATACAAAATTCAAAAATAGGCCAAACTAAACTGCGTCATTTAGGGATTCACAGAAAAGTGGTAAAACTATAAAGAAAAGTAAGAAAATGAGTACCAAAAGTTAGAATAGTGGGTTTGGGAAAGGAATGTAAGAGCAGTAGGGAGCCTTCTGGGGTATCAGCAATGTAGTCTCTCTTGACCTAATAGTTGTTACATGTGAGTTTGCTTTACAATTATTCTTTCATATGTGTGTGTGTGTGTGTGTGTATATATATATATATATATACTATACTATATATATATCTACCTTATATATTCACTATATATATATCTCTACTATATATATATCCCTACTAAATATACCCCTAATGTGCATATATATATTCTTTATATAGTAATATATATGTAATATCCTTACTATATGTATATGATCTATGTCACTATTATTAAATATTCTTATTATTAAATATTTTTTAAGTTAAAAAAAGATAAATACCCTGTGCTGATCTCACAGGGTTGTTGAAAAAATATGCACTGAGACAACGGATGTGACTGTGCTGTACAAGCACTAGTTGGTATTATGACTCACCCACCCTTTATCCCCAGATTTCTGAAGAGGTCGCTGCTTTCCCCATCTCTAGCTCTCTGTCCATTCCTAGTCTAGGACTTCATGCCTTCCCTAGCCTTCCCCAGCCTTCCCCACCCCATCCCTCCTCCCCAACACAGTTGGGCCCATAGTTCCTGTTTCTCTGCTGGGATCTGCTCATCTGTGTCCCGGGGTGGGGATGGTCTGTCCTGCCTCCCAACTGAACTAGCTTTTCAGGTATGCCCCTCCCTCCTCCACAGCATCTTAGACAGGGCTGCACATACAGAGAAGCTCCATAGCAGATCCTGAGACAGCAAGGCTTGAAGCTCTGCACTCCTTTCCTCCCCTAACCTCCCTGTGCCCAATGGGACTCTGGCTGAGCCCAGGCAAGGGCATGGGCAGGGGAGAGCCATACTGCTGTGGTGGAAGCTGTGAAAAGAAGAGGTCAGGAGGGAGTGAGGTGAAGCCTTCATTCAAAGAAGTTAATTGGACAATCTCAGGGTCCCAAGTAGCTATGGTGGTTTCAATTCCAGGACACACCTAGATGCAGTATCAACCCAGGACCCAGTCCCTTCCGACTCTGACTGCAAAAATCAACCCTTTCAGCCCCAGAAAGAAGTTTGGTGGTCCCCAAGTCCAGGCCTCCAGGAAGCCCTTCAGACTGTGTGATTTCCATCAAAACAAATCCTGGATCCCCTCTTCTTCTCTTTCCTGGCCACTGGAGAAATCCTGTACTGTAAGCTGGGAGAGGAGAGGGAAAGAGGGTTTGCCTAGCCATAGAGCATCTTCACAGCCTGACTCACAGGCCGTCACAAGCCTGGCGTGTGATGCAGGAGAGAGGACAGAAAAGAAGCACAATAATAAGGGGGATACATGGCTTCTGGGGATACATCTGAGGGTGAAATGGGGGAGGGGAGGGAGATCCACAGGAGACTAGAAAAGGTGCATGGTAGGGTGAGAATGAGGCAGTAAAAACGAGGGGAATGAAAGGAAAAAATGAGAGAAAGAGGAACATTTAGGGAGTGTGTATGTCTGTGGATTAAGATGATGTCTAGGTCTCCAGTTGTGTTTCCAGGCTCCTGATTCACACCTCATCCTTTCTGCTCATTTAGCTCCCCAGGTTAGGTGCTTTGCACACATCCTTGCCACATCCAGAAACTGTTCTTCATTTCCCCCAAGGACAGGGTTGCTCTCCTCCCCTAGCGACCTTGATGTAGAGGTACAGCCTGATGGGGACTATGGAATGGCCCCACCCCCACTCTTCGTTCCTTCGGTCTGGTAGTCACCTGGGCGGTGGTCATATGGGGGGTGGCCTTGCCCCTGTGTTTGTCTGAAATCGCTCTGCGTCCAGGCCCTACCCTGTCGAATGCCGCCTTCAGCACCAGGGACAGCGATCAGAACTGCTGTCTGGACACTCCCTCCTCCCCTTCCGCAGCGTCCCTATTTTTTCTGGTAGCCTGCCCTGCGGAACTAGGCGGGTGCTGGGGGTGGGAATGGGGACAGTGGGAAATAGCGGGGCTTGGTTTCTCCCTCAGGCTGACCCCGAGCCTCGGAACATGACAAAATTCCCCAGATCCCCAGCAAGCAGGACAGGAGGAGAGAGCAGTCCCTAATTCCAGTATTCCCTGTGGTGCAGGTAGGGTACCGGGTTCCTGAAACGGGAAATCCAGGTCTCTGGTGTCCGCTTGTCCCTTCCAGCGCCCCCAGAATGAAAAGTCACCAAGGACCTCCGGCTGGGGATCCTTCACCCAAGAATTCCCGGGCTAGGTTGGGGGAAGTGACTCTGTCGTGCCAACAGGGGACCCCTGGGCCGGAAATGAAGTGTCCGTGGAGGGTGGGGCGGGCCCGGCCCCCCTGTCGCGGCCCGTGAGGGTGGGATCTGTGTCCCCCGCCCTCCCTGCCGGACCCCCAGTACCGGAAGTCGCTGTAGGGGTGGATGATCCAGGCCCCCGCTGACTTGACCCGCTCCTGCTCGATTTCCACTGCTTTGTGGCTGCCGAACACGCGAAGGGAGAACTTGTTGACCGTGGGCTGGAGCAGCGTCCCGAGCTGCCTCCTCTTGGGCTCGGGCCCGGTCCCGGGCCTGGACCCAGGGATCGCATCCGAGGCCGTGGTGGTAGACGCCGGGGCAGCAGGAGGCGCCCTCTCCAGCCCAGGGGTCGCCCCATCGCTGGCCCTAGTCGTCGGCCGCTGCTCCGCCTCCATGACGCCCGTTAGCTTACACGTTTGGCCTCCTAGACCCTGCCGCGGCCATTCGGGACCCCCGACCCCTCCCGGAGTCGGAGCGGGCGCAGCCCGGCTGACTCGGAGCGGAGGCGTAGTCGGCTGGGAACCGCCAGCGCGCGGAGAGGAGGGGGTGTGTGCGACAGACTCTCCCGCGGGCGGCGGGCGGGTTGCGATGCGCCCCCTGGCGAAAGCCGAGCGAAGGCTGGGCAGGGCGGGCGGAGGCGGGGCGGACCGAGAGCCATCCCGGGAAGGGGCGGGACCAATGTAACCTGTAACCCGAGGGACCACCTGGTGGGCGTGGCTTAGCCAATGGGGGCGGTCCTCCAAGTATAGGAAGAGAAGGAGGGGAAACGCAGCCAGTGCCACGGAGAGGGCATGGTCTAGCGTTGAAGGGCTTTTATCCACTGAGTGCCAGGGAGGCGGAGCCGCCTGCGAGTGGCGGGTAAACCGGATGCTGGTTGTAGCTCGTGAGGCTCGGGAGAGCGAAGAATTGGGAACCAGTGGAAGAGATGGGGAATAGCTTTTAAAATTCTTCTTACCCACTCTCGCTTATGGACTTCCTGCGTTTCACTTTTTTCTCTCAGCACTCTCCTAGGCATACTCCTTTCTTCTGACCTCCTCCATACTGCTCCCCCTCGTATTTCATTTCCGAACTCATCTGCCAACCCTCACCAAAAGCAATTCTGCCAGTTACTGAGTGGACGCTGAGGATACAAGGATGAACACAAAGTCCTAACCATAAAGCCAGTGCTCCTCTATGCCCGCAGATGAGACAGGTAAATTACAGTGCTATGTGATGTAAAGGGCTATTTTGGGGTTTTTTTTGGCTGTGCTGCGCGGCTTGCGGGATCTTAGGTCCCCGACCAGGGATTGAACCCTGGGCCCTCGGCAGTGAAAGTGTGGAGTCCTAACCACTGGATCACCAGGGAATTCCCTGAAAGTTCTTAAATATCTCAAATTCTTCCCCTCATCTCCACTTCTTATTGTCACTGCCTTATTTCAAGCCCTCAGAATTTTTTCACCTAGATTATTTCAGACGCCTCTAAACGGGTCTCTGAACTCTCTCAGGCCAATTATTTTTCCACAGTCTGCCAGAGTTACCTTCCTAAATCCAAATGTAGCTATATCACTTGCTTAATGTCCTTCAAACTTCCCCATCTTCTATAGGATTACAGTTAAATTCCTTAGAATGACATACAAGGCCCTGCAAAATTTGGACCTAGTTTCAACAACCTTTATTGTGATAGTCCCTCTCTTGAAAGCCAGGAGTCCAATTCTGTTTAAATGTTTTGTTCTGCTTTGTCTCCAGACCTTTGCAAATATATTCTCTGCCTGCTATCCTTCTCCTCCAATTCACTTTCCAACAGTTGGTTCAGATGTCATCTCCTCTAGGAAACCTAAATAGAAACACATTTATAACTCTACTTTCCCAAGCTAGGGTCTAGTCTACAGCTTTCTTACAGTGACGAGGGCACCAGTGTTTATAACACCTCTTGTCACACAGCTGCCAACATTTGTTTACAGGTCTTTCTCTTCCATTAGACCATCGGTCCCCAACCTTTTTGGCACCAGGGACTGGTTTCTTGGAAGACAATTTTTCCACGGATGGGGGGTGGGGTGGGGGATGGTTCAGGTGGTAATGCGAGCGATGGGGGGATGGTTCAGGCAGTAGAGCGACCGGGAGCGATGGGGAATGGCAGATGAAGCTTTGCTTGGTCGCCGCCTGCCGCTCACCTCCTGCTGTGTGGCCTGGTTTCTAACAGGCCACTGACAGGACAGGTCCATGGCCCCGAGGGTTGGGGACCCCTGCGTTAGACTGTGAAGCTGTGAAGAACAAAAGCCTTACGCCTGCCACAATGCTAGACACATAGTGAACACTTAGTAAACGCTTGTTGAATAAGGGAAGTGTTCATGGAAGAGCAAGTGAACTACACTGCCCTCTTCACCCCTTAATTATTCTTCCTCTTCTATTTTAGGAAACTTTTCCTAAACCATTTTTGGCCAACTGATGTAAGCATCATCTGATTATCCACCATCCTGGCTCCCCTCAGATATTTTACTTGAATATAGTTATCCTCAGGTTATTTTTTTCATTTCCCTTATTATTTCTCAATTCCTTCTATAGCGTCTCTAACTCTGCCCAGTTTGTCTCAAGGTCTCCTTCTCTTTCGTCATTTTTTAAATTCAGTAAATTTACACTTCTCATATATCATGTGTAAGTACGTAACATAAAGTTCTCAAAAAATTTCCCTTTCTTTGGCACCTGATTCTCCATCCCTCCATTTCTCAAACCTTTCCTCCAAGGCCATACTCCGCTCCCCCACCCACCCCGAAACGTGCGTAGCTTTTGCTCAGGAGGAAAGGTGGGAGCCCTTCTTTGCTGTTGTTAGGTTGCCGAACTGTTTTAAGAACTGAACTTTCACAGGCTATGCTTGAGAATCACACCTCACCACCAAGTCTCAAAAGGTTTGCGGAGCGGCGACATTCCGTAAACAACAACCCCTTCTTTTCAACCTCCAAACCTAACAAAACAAGCCACAGAAGTCTCATGAAATAGGTAAAAGATCGAGGAAGGATACGGAAGGACACGAGGCGGGAAGGGGGACGGGGGGCGCGGGCCTGGTAATCCCCGACGACTCTCTCCCCGCCCCCATGAACTTCCGCCCTAGCACCTCCTCCGCTCTCACGGGCGGACTGCCGCGAGCTACGCGAGGACGCGCTGGCGTGCGCGGTCCTGGGGGCGGAGCCCAGGGGTAGCTGGGAAGCGACGCAGGACGTGCGTGCGTGCGTACGTGCTCGCTCGCGGTGGCGGCGGCGGATCGGAGAGGCCAGAGCCGGAGACCGAGCTGGGATCGGGCCCCGGGCGGGGGCGGTGCGAGCGGCGCCAAGCGGATCCTGGGGGCGGGGACGGAGCCGGGGCGGGCGGGACTGGAGCGGAGGCCGGGAACTAGGCGGGAGGTCCCAGGGTCTCGGGTTAGGGGGGTGGAGCCGCACTTCGTCGCCGCGGGGGTGCCGGGACTCCGGCCTCAGTGCCGCCGCCATCACGGACTTCCTGTGGGACAAGCGCACGGGCCTCGCCGCCAGAACGGTGAGCGCGCGGGCTGGCGGGCCGCGGGGCCGCGCGGAAAGATGGCGACCGCGGGGCGGGCGGGAAGATTGGAATGGGGGCAAGGGGTCGGGGCGAAATTAGGAGAGAGGGAGGGCTGAGAACCGGGAAGTGGCAGAGGTGAGGAGTAGGAAGATGAGATGGAAGGTCGACCTACCTTAGATGTATTCTGGAAGACAGGTGGGGAAGTTGGGAGGGATCAAAGTAGGAGAAGGGGTGATGGAGTACGGATAGGAGTGGTTCCAGAGATGAGAAAGAGCAGAATATCAAAGTTGGACCAAAGCCGGAGACGGGGAAGACACCACTGTGTCACTTGGAGGATATGGAAAGAGATTTTTACCCTAGGAGTTATTTCTGGATTTTCTGAGTGAGAAAGAGAAAGAAAAAGATGCACAAGTTGAGAAAGGTTGCAGGCTGGAGATCCTTTGGGGAATGTGGAGAAGGACAGCCTGTGAGGGACTTTGGTGGCAGTATGTATATGGTGAGATGACATTTGTGTAGCTGTGCTAAGCAAGGTTGGATTACCTGGGAGAATCTTGTGCTTGCATCTTCTTGGTTTCCTACAAGCCCTGTTAGGCCAGGAATGAATCAAATGCCACCGTCCTCAATTTGAGAAGTAGCTCAGAGTGGGAGCCAGATGTTGGAGTCATGCCTTTTCCACACCTAATCCTGCCCCCCCACAACAAGACTTCTGTCCCTGGGCCTATTTAATTGCTTTCTGCCCTCCTCTTCTCATATTCCTGGATTGTGACAGTGATTTCTCTCTGATTCTTTCCTTGAAGGAAAAAAAGGATTTGTGCACTATGCCATTCCAATTCCAATAACCAGAAGGTGGCCAGCTTTTAGCCAACTGGTGCTGATATTAATTAAAAACCAGTTATTCTGTACTTAGTAAGCACAAAAGGGGAGGGGCTGGATGGGAAGCTGACTGCAGCTTGGAGCCACATGTATTTAAAACCATTCAAGGGGGATTTGGCCAGTGATGTGAGAAATGATTAAGATAGTTAAAGGGGCCAGACCCAGATCCCTGGAACTTGCTTATATTTGGTTTATACAACTATATGTAGAAACCTGGGAAACTGGATTCCTGCCTTCAGGACATGGATGGCCTATTTGGGGAGATAAGATACACTTTTAATGATTGTAAAACATTTGTGATAATAGTGTGTGGTAAAGCATTATCTTGTTGAGTTATGAGGAACTTAGCGTGGCACATATCTATCCTAGATACCAGCCAATGATGAACTGTTGCAGTCTTTATCAGTTACACAGTCTCAACTGTAATGAGCTGTGGCCCAGACCTAAGTGTCTTCATAAAGGCATGTTTGAGGGAAATCAGAATAGAGCAATGAGCTGAGTGGGGGGGAAGATTCCTAAAATTTTTAGCTAGAGTTAGTAGGTGAATAGATATACTCCATTAAGGAGGAATTGTAAGCACAGAGGAGGACTGAGGAAGTTGTGAGTGGTTTAAAAAAAAAGTAGAAATTGAAGAGCAGAAAGCAGCTTAGCATCTCTGGAGCAGCCAGTCCTTGGAGGGCACTTCTGAAAACTCAGAGCTCGCCCCACTATTGCTACTTTTCCTTCCCTTCCAGATGCCTCATCCTCGAAGATACCACTCTTCAGAGAGAGGCAGCCGGGGGAGTTACCACGAACACTATCGGAGCCGAAAGCATAAGAGACGAAGAAGCCGCTCCTGGTCAAGCAGCAGTGACCGGACACGGCGGCGCCGACGGGAAGACAGCTACCATGTCCGTTCCCGGAGGTGAGGCTTCAGGAAGAGAAACTCACACTTGGCCCACTCACTTATTCGTTTATTCAACAAAGATTTATTGGTTTCAAGCTAAGTAGCTGGTGGAAGGTTATGCTCAAAACGGATAACAAAATAACCCATTTACACTGGTGTTAAGAGTCTTATCATAGAGGAAGTATATAGTAAGGGGCTGAGGAAGCATCCAACAGGTTTGGTTGGAGTGGGGCAAGATGTGTAGTTCAGGGAAAACGTCCCAGAGAACGTGACATCTAAGCTTGTCTGAAAGACGAGAGAAGTGTCCCAGACAAAGGGAAAGCAAGTGCAAAGAACTAGGGGCTAGAGGTAGCTAATGAGCTAATAGACAAGACAAAGTTAGGTCTCCATGGTTTTAATAACTTAGCAGCATGTTTAGTGGGAGGGATGGGTTAGGGATAGTTTGGAGCAAAGCTGGATATCAGTCAGGAATAGCTCAAAAAAGAAATGACTGTTTATTCCATTGCATCACTGGAGGGGAGGAGGAGGCCCTCAGAGGGAGTTGTTCTGCTGGTGTTTTCAGAGGTTTTGGTGATGTGCAGGTGTGGGCATCCTCCTCTGTGCTTAGTTACTTCACTGCCCTGGGCCTTGGTCCTCACAGAGAGACTTGAGTGTGTGAGAGCAACTTTTCTAGCGATACTCCTTGTCCTCGGTGAGGGAGGACCTTGTTACATGGTATGACAAGGAATGTGGCCTGAACAGATACACTTAACGGGTGTTTGTTGTCCAACAGCAGCTATGATGATCGTTCATCCGACCGGAGGGCGTATGACCGGCGATACTGTGGCAGCTACAGGCGCAACGACTACAGCCGGGATCGGGGAGAAGCCTACTATGACACAGACTACCGGCATTCCTACGAATATCATCGGGAGAACAGCAGTTACCGCAGCCAGCGCAGCAGCCGTAGGAAGCACAGACGGCAGAGGCGGCGCAGCCGGACATTCAGCCGCTCATCTTCGGTGAGTGTCAGCCCAGGCCCTTCCTCTCCCCACTCTTCTTCAGCCCTCTGGGACCCTGGTAAGTGAGAAGTATCCTTGTTCTCATCTGAGCATTTGGGGCATGAACACTGAGGTGGGCACTGAGTCTGTCTACTCTCTTGGAAGCTCTCCGACTCTTGGAGGGCCCTGGAATCTGCTTTGGAGATTGATGGGCACAGAGCATTTGTGAGCCCCAGTGCCCTCCCTGGCATGCTGGGCTTATTGTGTTGGGAGTGGCTCCTCCACCCCCAAGGCCTCCACTTTCTAATGGGGACCTTGCTTGTGAACTGCCTTTCTCCCCCAAGCCCTGGACTTCATGGCCCCATCAGCAGGTGGGCTTGGGTGGGGGCAAGGGGAGACCTGTGCCCGCCTGGAAGGGCATCGTGTAGAGCATGGGGTTGTGGGTGACATTGGCAACGACACCACTTCTCTGCTCTGCCCATGCCTCTCCCCGTTCCCATTTTGGGTTTGGGGCCTTGGGATTATGCGCCGCTCTCTCTTCTCACCCCGATCCGCCTTACTGCATCTGACGTGTTCCCTTCCACTGTCCCCCATCATCGTCTGTCCCCCCTGGCTGGGCGCCTGTGACCGGTGACCCCTCCACCACCCACCCCGCCTCCCTCCGGCCCCCGCTCCGACACCTGGCTTGCTCCGACCCCCCCCGCCCCCCGACAGCAGCACAGCAGCCGGAGAGCCAAGAGTGTAGAGGACGACGCTGAGGGCCACCTCATCTACCACGTCGGGGACTGGCTACAAGAGCGATGTACAAGCCAAATCGTAACAATCCTATAGCCTGTAATGGTCCCATAGCCATCCTAACGTCCCGAGCCAACCCAAGTCACAGCCTCTTTTGCCTTTTCTCAGTGGTGTTGTTTATCTGGGTGGTTTGAGTTGCTGTTGAGAATTGACCTCTGCTGTCCACTCCCAGCTCTCATGGCCCCTGGGTTAAAGGTGGTGGGAATCATGCAGGGGTTTTCTTCCCCTGTGACCATCTGTATCTGTTCCCCCTTCCTTCATCTCCTCACCCCAGGTTGCTGTACCCTTTTTTCTTCGAACTCAGCTCATTCCCCACCTTCTCTCCCTCCCTCTCCCCGACCCTGCTCTTTTTCATTTCAGATGAAATTGTAAGCACCTTGGGAGAGGGGACCTTCGGCCGAGTTGTACAATGTGTTGACCATCGCAGGTAACTGTCAGCCCCCTCTGTACTACACACCTGGTAGCCATAAAGAGGTAGTGAGGGTTATCTGGGGCTTTTTTGCTAATGAGCCAGAGGTAGGATATCTTAATCCCCAGGCAGCCCTGTTCAGTCTGAGATGTTCTTGAGATTCCAGCAAAAGCCTCTCCTGCCATCCTATAGGGGCGGAGCTCGAGTTGCCCTGAAGATCATTAAAAATGTGGAAAAGTACAAGGAAGCAGCTCGACTTGAAATCAATGTGCTGGAGAAAATCAATGAGAAGGATCCTGACAACAAGAAGTAAGTGAGTGAAGGAGTATGTGGGGAGTCTGAGAGGCTCCACCCCTACACAGGAAAACCTTCCCGACCTGTACTAGACAGGCAGGGGAGTTGTAGACCTTCTCATCCATCCATCTTTTGTTCATCATCTTAGAGTAGTAGAACATTAAGGCAGGAAGGGAGGGTCTGTGACATTCTCTAATCCTTTCCCCTTGTTTTCAGGGCAGTTAGATTGCTCTGCAGTTTGGCTCTGACCCAAGATGGCCTCAGTAGGGATATGCCCTGGAAATGGGCCTGAGACTGAGAATCAACATTTTCATCAAAAAATTAGTTGTGCTTTTAGTACCTAGAACTATGCTAATGAAGCCACAGACATTTATGTGTAATTTTTCTGTTCACACACATTCCATAATCCAAATGTAGAATAAGAGTATTAAGCAAAGACATAAGTAGGTATAAACATGGGCCCAATGATGGCTGATGGTGAGTGAATTTCAGGAGCGGGAGTTGGGGTCAGAATGCAGAAGTGGCACTTTGACAATTTATGGTCCACACTGAAGCCTGGTGCTTGGCAGCTCCTCAGCAAATAGAATTTTTTTTAACTATTTAAAATGTTGCAGGAAAATGGCTTGAAGTTTCACAGGTAGTACTTCTCTCCTTGGGTCTGTCAGAAAGGCCACTGCTTAGCTGAACTGAATTTTCTTGGTGATAATAGCTGGCATGTTTTTATACAAGTATGTGGAATCAACAGCTATGCAGTCCCTCTTTGTTGGAGGGGTGGTGGGCAGATGGGAGCTCATCAGACATCCCCCTTCCCCCATCTCTCTTCCCAGCCTCTGTGTCCAGATGTTTGACTGGTTTGACTACCATGGCCACATGTGTATCTCCTTTGAGCTTCTGGGCCTTAGCACCTTCGATTTCCTCAAAGACAACAACTACCTGCCCTACCCCATCCACCAAGTGCGCCACATGGCCTTCCAGCTGTGCCAGGCCGTCAAGTGTGAGTGGGGCGGGCCGAGGCGGACTCTGGGGCAGCCCCTCCCTCCATTGGACCTCTTCTGTCTCAGTTGTGCACTGCTGAAGCCCCTAAACAGTCAACTCAATTATCTGCAGTTCTTCTGTTCACTGTCATGTTGACCTCTCTTTCTCTTCTGACTTAACTCCTTCACTGATGTCCTTACCATCACTGATTGCTCTTACTCCACATTCAACCTAGCAGGAGCTGGAAGAGAAAGTGTTTGAAGTCAAAGCACCTAATTACCTCTTTTTTCCTTTATTCCCCTTCCTTGGGAAAGTGTAAGTCAGGCAGCAAGCACAAAGAGACAGAAAGATTCCTCAAGCTAGAGGTTTACATTTGTCTGAGCTGAGAGTGCTCTCTGTTCCCAGCAAACCAGGCGGGAGGAGGGAGTAGTGCAGCCAAGGGGCCAGGTAGGGACTAGTACATACTTCCTCTTGAGTCTTCATAACAGTACAGTTTCACAGAGTTGAATTCACAGGAGTCAGACGGACGCATGTCAAAGTCACTACAAAAATTCAACCCATAGGGATTTCCGTGGCAGTCCAGCGGTTAAGACTCCATTCTTCCACTGCAGGGGGTGTGGGTTCGATCCCTGGTTGGGGAACTAAGATCCCGCGTGTCACATGGTGTGGCAAAAAAAAAAAAAAAATACAACCCGTAGCAAGCCATCTTTATACATGGGTTGAGAAGTACATGTATATCTGACGTTAATAAGTATAGGGCTTCTGACGTGGATGGACCTAGAGACTGTCATACAAAGTGAAGTAAGTCAGAAGGAGAAAAACAAATATCGTATATTAATGCATATATGTGGAACCTAGAAAAACGGTACAGATGAACCGGTTTGCAGGGCAGAAATGGAGACACAGATGTAGAGAACAAACGTATGGACACCAAGGGGGGAAAGTGGCAGGGGTGGTGGTGGTGGGATGAATTGGGAGATTGGGATTGACCTATATACACTAATATGTATAAAACAGATAATAAGAACCTGCTGTATAAAAAATAAATAAAATTCAAAAATTAAATAAGTACAGGGCTTCTTAGACTAGGCATTTCATTTGGATGTAGAGCAGAAAGCAGCCTAGTGCTTCTGGACCTGCCTTCTCACCAGCTTTGAGCTAGGTGACCAAGCCTGGGGTCAGCTGGTACCAGTTAGCTCTGGCCACCTGGACCAACCCTGACCTGGCCTTCTCCTCTGCAGTCCTCCACGATAACAAGCTGACACATACGGACCTCAAGCCTGAAAATATTCTGTTTGTGAATTCGGACTACGAACTCACCTACAACCTAGAGAAGGTAAGATGGACAGGGTCCACCCCTTGGCCAGTGGGCACAGGTGGCCATGCCACTTTGCCTTTCTCTTAGCCCTTTCTGTCCTCCCTTTTACTTCTTTCTCCCACATTTTCTGCTCTGGCTCTGACTGAGTAAAACTGCAGTACCAGAATAGATGGAAGGGGAGAGATATAAGACTTAAATTGGAAAAGAATTTGGAAAAAGAACCTCAGTTAACTTTCCAGTAGAGTGAAAATGCATTCAAGGTTCTTGGTTTGGGTTTCCTTCTCTTTCTGTAAGGAAAGGTCAGCTCCACTGAGTAACTGGAGATCATGGAGATCTCAGCTAAGGAAGCTATTTCTCATTTTGCTACCTGCTATATATTTTCACAAATACTGTACACTAGTCACTTGGGTATACTCTTCAGATGCATAGAGACTTGCATGATATTCCACAGTTATTCCTAAATCTTCTTCCTCCCCCACTCCTAAAGTAGTCTGCTGGCTATGGGGGCGGCTGTAAAGCAGAAGGCATGTGTGGGAGCAGGCAGGAGGTCAAAGTTGTTTTTTTAAGGCTCAGAAGCACTTTAGAGAATAGTGGTAGAAGCTCGGTCTGTTCATTCTCTTAGTCTCGGTGCAGAGGTTCATGTTCTTCCTGCTTTGCTCCTAGAAGCGAGATGAGCGCAGTGTGAAGAGCACAGCTGTGCGGGTGGTAGACTTTGGCAGTGCCACCTTTGACCATGAACACCATAGTACCATTGTCTCCACCCGCCATTACCGAGCACCAGAGGTCATCCTCGGTAAGGGGGGAAGGGCAAGGTTGTCCAAGTATGTGAGGGGGTGTGGTGGTGAGGATAGGGCCCCCTGAGCCTCACAGTACCTTTTCCTTCCCATTCCTACCCAGAGTTGGGCTGGTCTCAGCCTTGTGATGTGTGGAGTATAGGCTGCATCATCTTCGAATACTATGTTGGCTTCACCCTCTTCCAAGTAAGTGGTGGGGTGTTTTATATGACCACTAGGTATTCTCCTACCTAATTTCCTTGTCTGCTGAGGAGCTGCCTGCTCACTCCACATTGCTTATCTTCTTGGCGGCTAGACCTCAGGATCCCCTCTCGGTCCCATGCTCAGTTCTGTCTTTGTTTCCCAGACGCATGACAACAGAGAACATCTAGCCATGATGGAAAGGATCTTGGGTCCTATCCCTTCCCGGATGATCCGAAAGACAAGGTGAACCTCGAGTGGGAGGGACTTAACCCTTTTCCTTTTCTCTCCACAAAATTGGTCTCTATCACATCGTTTTCTTTTTTCTTTGACACCTGCCCTCCCCTCAGCTACTCTTGAGATGGGGGAAGAAGGGAATCATCCCACAAAAAGAGGAACCTCCTGATTCCTCAACTTCCCCCTTCCCCTCTAGGAAGCAGAAATATTTTTATCGGGGTCGCCTGGATTGGGATGAGAACACATCAGCTGGGCGCTACGTTCGAGAAAACTGCAAACCACTTCGGGTGAGCCGGGCTGGGAATAAATTGTGCCCACCACCCAGAGGTCACTTTCTTCTTAAGGTGTTTTGCCCCTGGAATGCATTTCACAAGCAGAGGGTTAGGAAAGAAGGGGAGGAAAACTGAAAGAAGACATCTTTTGTTGATAGAAGAGAGATAAGAGGGAGTGGTTTTATGGAGGGAATGAGGTTAGACAGCCATGTTTTTCTTGAGCCAACCAGAGATGAAAGCAATGTCCTGGATTCTTTAGGTCAGGCAAAAAAGAATAAACTACCTTTGAAGAGGTTACATTTTATTGAGCTAAAGAAGATTCATGAAGTTGACAAGGATATACAAGTAGAACTTTCAAAGAGTATGAAGGAATAATTGTGCTAGTGGGAAGGTAGGGTGAGCTGTGACATCAGAAATGGTCACGGTGTGGTCATTCATAATGGTAGCAAGCAGAGCCGTGGTCCTTCAGGATTGAAATCTAGGGCCTTGAAGAACGCAGGGTTTGTAAGGCATCGTGCCTCACCTTTTTCCTGCCCTCCACCACCAGCGGTATCTGACCTCAGAGGCAGAGGAACACCACCAGCTCTTCGATCTGATTGAAAGCATGCTAGAGTATGAACCTGCTAAGCGGCTGACCTTGGGCGAAGCCCTTCAACACCCTTTCTTCGCCCGCCTTCGGGCTGAGCCACCTACCGCCAAGTTGTGGGACTCCAGTCGGGATATTAGTCGGTGACGATCAGGCCCTGGGCCCCCCTGCCACTCTAACAGCAGTGGGTGTCCAGTCCAGGACACTGGTGCTTTTTTATACAAGAGAACAGAGCCGGAGCCCACTCCTTCCTACTGGCTCCCTATGTACCTGTGAATATGTGAAATAGTGTAAATATGAAAGAACTTGGACCTATTGCTTCAACCCCTGCCTTGTACATAATGCTATTCCATCTCACACTTTTCCCACCCTCACTTGCCCCTTCACAACTGAGTTGGATGGGGGCAGAATGAGGTAACCAGATGGCATCTATCCCATGTTTTATAAGGAATTTTGTACAGTCTTTGTGAAATAAAATGACGTGCTTCATCTGACCCCCATCCCTGGAGTTTGAGGTTTGGGGGTCCTGGGGTGGAGGGATGAGAAGATTGGCAACGAAGGGAGTCCCATCTTACCCTCCAAAATTAACCATAGTCAGGTCACCAGTTTACCTGTCCGGTTTGTCTTGGGAGGAGAGTGATGGGTGGGTAACATTTCTTGACGGTGATAAGGGTTATCTGGAATGATAAGGTTTGGGAAGGAGGTTCGACTACTGTAGCTCTTAGGCTGGGCCCCAGGATAAAGCCAGAAATCCAGATTTAAAAATGTGCTCAACTGGGCTCCTGGGAGACTACCACCACCGGTCGGAAGACCCCGGTCGTATATCTCGGAAGACTAGGAGGGACAGGGGTTCTGACGCGAGGCCTGCTGGGAGGTGTAGTTCGTTAATTGAGGGAAATCACGTGGGGAAGGGGCGGTACTTGGCTACCGAGACTGAGTTAGAGGTGTCACGTGGGGCACTTCCCTCTTTGCCTTTGACCGAGACGCAGGCGCAACCCTCCTGCTGCTGCGGGGAT
The DNA here is from genome assembly GCF_028023285.1 of Balaenoptera ricei. NCBI lineage: Eukaryota > Metazoa > Chordata > Mammalia > Artiodactyla > Balaenopteridae > Balaenoptera > Balaenoptera ricei. The sequence continues at coordinate 113,143,008 of NC_082639.1, read as the reverse complement.
CCTTGTGACCCTTCCGGTGTGTAAAGCCAATCCGTGCACAGAGAAGCGGGGCGGACCGAGAGGAGCGGAGGGAGCTCTGAGAGCCACGGCCGCCGCCACTGCCGCGGCAGGGGCGTGGAGGGCAGGGGGCGGCCCAAGCGGAAGTTGCAAACATGGCTCAAAGCAGAGACGGTGGAAACCCCTTCGCCGAGCCCGGCGAGCTTGACAACCCCTTTCAGGTGACTTGCGCCGGCCTCTTTGGGGCAGCTGGGGTAATTTCTCGAGTCTAGAGGGTCGGGCTAACTTGTATTCCCGTTCGTGACATTTGATCCGAGGAAGGGCCGCCACGTGGGAGTGACGACTACTCCAGACCAGTGAGCATCCTGGGGGGGCGGGCCCTGCCCCTTAAGGAGCTGGTACTGGCAGTGTGGCGTGAAGGATTGGGGGCAAATATGGGGACAACAGCGTGGGCCCCAAGCTGCAGTCCTTGGAGCCACAGCAATTGAAAAGAGGCCCCTGTTAGTTCCCCCAGAGGCACCAGGTGCCAGCTGAGCCCCAGATCTTTGCCCACAGGACCCAGCTGTGATCCAGCACCGACCCAGCACACAGTATGCCACGCTTGACGTCTACAACCCTTTTGAGACCCGGGAGGTGAGATTCTGGAGAGCACGGGCGAGCGAGGAAGGGTAGGGTATGCTAACAGACCCACTTTGTTGGGGTATAGGGGACTTTTTTGCACGCAAAGGAAGAAACACCGTGATCTTAGCTCCCTGAGAGAGACCAGTCTGCCATGGGATGCCTAATCCTTCTAAAGACACTAAGGCCAAGGATCCATCGGTTTGAGCTCTAAATGTCAGTGTTGGGAGGACCTGGAGTCTGGCAGGGCCTGATGAAGACCCTGTCTGGGGAGCCTTTTTTGAAGAAGAAAAGGGATGGGGCCGGTTGGAGTTGCGGAGAAAACAAACTATGTTTAGATATACAGTTAGAAAACAAGGGATGAAAAAGACTAGACCTGTTTGTCTCACTGCAATAGAAAAAGGTAAGAGTTTTTAAAAGTTTAAGGAGGTTGATACGGTAGATAAGTGCTTTGAGTCCTGGCTAAGGAACTCGATGTGAGAGGTTATGGGGGCTGCTGCAGGTTGTAAAAGAGTTCTCTGATACAAACACAAGAACTAGCTTTCTAACAACTGGGGGAGGGGCTGCCACCTTAGGTAATGAGTTCTAGGTCTAAAGGTATTCAAGTAGACTCTAGATTCCTGTGTTATGAACGACTAGATGATCCCTAAGGTTTTTTCCAAACTCAACAGCCACCACCAAGCTATGAGCCTCCTGCCCCTGTTCCGATAGCTCCACCCTCAGCTCCCCCTTTGCAGTCTTCGAGAAAGCTCAGCCCCACAGAACCCAAGAACTATGGCTCCTACAGCACCCAGGTAAAGGGGGTGTATGGGTAGGGGTTGAGGAGAGGGGCCAGCCCTGGGTTCAGGACTCACATTGCCCTCTGCTCATACTGGTCAGGCTTCAGCTGCAGCAGCCACAGCTGAGCTGCTAAAGAAGCAGGAGGAGCTCAACCGGAAGGCAGAGGAGTTGGACCGTAGGGAGCGAGAACTCCAGCATGCTGCCCTCGGGGGCACAGCTAGTAAGTGGATCCTTGATAGGGTTGGGGAGGGCATCTGACAGGTTCGAAGTCTCAAAAAAGGACCTCAGAGCATGGGCACTGGAGCCAGATTGCTGAGTTTGAATTTGGGTGCTATGTCTTATTAAGGGTGAGCTCTTAGGCAAGTTATTTAATCTTGAGTGCCTCAGTTTCCTCACTTGTAAAATGAGAATAATGTTTGTACCTGTTTGACAGGATTGTTGTGAGGGTTAAACAAAGTCATCTATACAAAATGCTGGGCACAGTGCTTAGAAGTTGTAAGTCATAATAAACACAAGTCCTAATAAACACTCAGTATTAAAATAACTTTTGCCACTTGCCCTTGTTTCTTTGAACCCTCAAATTGGAAATAGAAGAGAGGACCGGAGGTGAAAGGAAGGGGGAGTGATTTGTTGGTCTCTGTCTCACTTGTGAGATCCTCCTGCTCTTTTTGTGCCTTACAGCTCGACAGAACAATTGGCCCCCTCTACCTTCTTTTTGCCCAGTTCAGCCCTGCTTTTTCCAGGATATCTCCATGGAGATCCCCCAAGAATTTCAGAAGACAGTATCCACCATGTACTACCTCTGGATGTGTGAGTAGTGAGAAGCCTTTTTGAAGGAAGAGTACAGGTAGTAACTTGTACATCTTTCTTTTCTTGGAGCCCACTCACCCAGAACTAGACACTTCACCTATCCTCAGCATTTGAGTTTAAGGCTCATTTCTCCAGGAATCTTACTGGATTACTCCTTTTATAGTATTTAGAACTTATTCTGCAGCCTTCTAGCAAATGTATATTCTTGCCCTCTCCCCCTTCCCCTTGTCCTTATGCATAAACGTATTCTGAATCATTTAAACGTCTTTGCCAAGGGGATCACACATGATTGAGATTTGCTAGCTCTGTCTCCCCTACTGAGGATCCTATGAAGGCAGAAGCCGCCTTCCTTTCCTTACTCTGCCACATTTGGTGAGGGCTGTGGGGTGGGCTTCTAGGGAAAGGAGCTCTCATTGACCCATCATCCTGTTCCTCTAACCCTTAGGCAACACTCTGGCTCTTCTCCTGAATTTTCTTGCCTGCCTGGCCAACTTCTGTGTGGAGACCAACAATGGCTCAGGCTTTGGGCTCTCTATCCTCTGGATCCTCCTTTTCACCCCCTGCTCCTTTGTCTGTTGGTACCGCCCCATGTATAAGGCTTTCCGGTAAGAAGGGGGAGTGGGGATGATGGCAGGGAGGGGACTTGGATGGGTCCCATTCTGCTTCTCCAACGCTAATTCTTTGCCTACACTTCCCTTTCTTTCTCTTTGCAGGAGTGACAGTTCATTCAATTTCTTCGTTTTCTTCTTCATTTTCTTCGTCCAGGATGTTCTGTTTGTCCTCCAGGCCATTGGCATCCCAGGTTGGGGGTTCAGGTCTGTGAGGCTGCCATCTACCTTCACCCCTTCCTCCCACTCCTGTAGACCAAGTCAGCCTTGGGTACTGGCATAGGAGTTGTTCAGAAAAAGGAAATGTGGTTTTTATCCTTGGGAGGTGCTAATTTAACCAGAGAGACAAGATGTCCTCCATGATAGAGAGCCCAGACACAACTCTCAACAGACATAGATTAAGGGAAAGATGGCTGTGGTCAATCTGAAGAGGCTTCCTGGAGGAGACATGTGTAACCATGGTTGGAGAAGAGGAAGAATCCTCAACAGAAAGGTCTGTTTGGAGTGAGGATGTCTGGAAGAGCTTGGAGAGCTGGGAGCTGATCGTTCAGGAGCTGGGATTAAACTGTGAAGAGAGTAGGTGTAGTTTGGGATTGCGGTGCATGGAAAGCTGCCAGACTGACAGGAAAACGGCCCCTGGTGGGAAGACATAACCAGCAGTGAAGCTGGGGGGACAGAGACCCAGCTGTGAGCATCCCCTCTTCACTTCCACATACTTTCCCCTCCTTACAGTGGCTGGATCTCTGTTCTGACGGTGCTGAAGGCCAACACAGCTGTAGCTGTGCTCATGCTGCTGGTTGCCCTGTTCTTCACTGGCATTGCTGTGCTGGGAATTGTGATGCTAAAGCGGGTGAGGGGCTGTAGGTGGGGCTAGGAGAGTGAGATCATGTGTCCCTAGGGGCATGGGTGGAACATTCAGGAGCAACTGGGGAGGGCCAGGCTGACGGATGGGTTCTCAGCTAATGGACCTGGGAGGTGGGTGTTGTGGGGTATGTGTGGGTGTGGGTTGGTAGGGAGCCACGAGGGAAAAGCTAGAGCTGCAGGCTGGTGAGTGGTGGTGATGGCGTTAGATTGGAGTGGGGTAACAGTGGCCAGAACGTGCTGTAAAGTCTATGCCTCTACTTGCAGATCCACTCCTTGTATCGCCGCACAGGTGCCAGCTTTCAGAAGGCCCAGCAAGAATTTGCAGCTGGTGTCTTCTCCAACCCTGTGGTGCGAACCGCAGCTGCCAATGCAGCCGCTGGGGCTGCCGAAAATGCCTTCCGGGCACCGTGACCCCTAACTGGGATGCCCTGGCCCTGCCACTTAGGGGAGGTGACCTAGCCCCCATCCCTGAGGTCTCTGGGACTTGATGAGATGTCACTACTTGATGTCTTCACTATAGTGCCCCCAGTCCCACAGCCATGACTGCTGAACCTGACTTAAGGGTGTGGGGAGCCCAGCGTGACCCAGTCACTGCTTCCCTCCCACTCCCCTTCCCCCAATCAGGCCACACTGCTGCCACCTTTACACACCCCAACCCAGCTTCCTTCTGCTGTGCCAAGGCTGTTGCTTCGGTTATTTAAATAAAAAGAAAGTGGAACTGGAACACAAATCACACCGTTTCTGGAATTTTAATGGGAACTAGGCCTTATGGAAGAGAAAGTGGAGGAGACTAGAATGGAAGCAGAATGTGGACTCCAGAGGGAAGGTCTGACCTGGCCTTAGTGTAAATGGAGAGCTCTCAGGGATGGGGCAGCGGAGTCCGATGATGGCAGGCGCAGGAAGAGGGAGGGAAGTCCACGGTTGGGGTGGAATCGCGGAGCTGCCAGGGAGCCCAGCTCCCTACCCCTCTCCATTAATGACAGGGAAGGAGCCTATACTTCTGCTGGGAACACAGCAGGCCGAGGGGCCTGAGAGGCTGGGTGGGGCTCAAGTGGGAGCCGAAAGCGTTGCTAGCTCCGGCGGCCAGCTCACCCTGCAACCCTGCCTCCTGCTCCCTCCCTCCCTCGCCCTTTCTCCCTCTCCCTCCTTCCCTCCCTCCCTCCCTCCTTCCCTCTCCCCCTCCCACAGGGTCTCTGGCGGGGACTACAACTCCCGGGGTGCACCGCGCTGGCCCTCGCACCATGCCCCTCCTCCCGCACCATCCCATCCCCATCCCCCGCCTCCAGTCCCGGACCTGCTGCAGCCGAGCTGGGGGAGCGGGGGTGTGGTGGGCAGGGGAGTGGGGCTGGCGACCCAGGAGGCGGCGGCACCGCCGCAGCCTCTCCCCACCAGGCAGCCTCGGATCCCACTGGACACTGAAGGCACACCGACCGCGCCTCTAGAGTCACGCCGCCTCTCCCCTCTTCTCTAGACTTCTTTCCCATCCTTCTCGCCTTCACCCTTCCCACCCTTCCCTGGGTTCCGGACCGCCGCCCTCTCTTCACTCCCGGACCGGCCCTTCTCGGCGCCTCTCTTCTCTAGGGAGATGCGATGAGCCGGTGCCCCCGCGTCCTCATCGCCGTCCCGGGCACGGTGCCCGTCCAGTGCCCCTGGTGGGGAGGGAGCACTCCGGGGCCCCTCCGTGACGCCCCTCCCTTGGCCCCCTCCTCAGCTGGAGTCCCTGGGCCATGGCCCAGGGGACCCAGCCAGGGGGTGGGGTCTAGAGCGAGGGGGGTGGAGAGGAGGAAGGACGAGGCCTTGGGCGCCTCTGAGATGCTCCCAAGCGTCAGGGGGAGCCGAGCGAGGCTTAGGCAACCGGGCGGCAGGCATGATGCCCTCGCCTAGTGATTCCAGCCGCTCACTGACTAGCCGGCCCAGCACCCGGGGCCTTACCCACCTCCGCCTCCACCGACCCTGGCTGCAGGCTCTGCTCACGCTGGGGCTGGCTCAGGTGCTCCTGGGCATCCTGGTGGTCACCTTCAGCATGGTGGCCTCATCTGTCACCACCACCGAGAGCGTCAAGAGATCCTGCCCGTCTTGGGCTGGATTCTCGGTGAGTTGGGTGCACAGTTGTTGGGTGGGGGAGGCTCCTCGGGCCCCACCCCTCCACACCAGCTGCCAGTCCAAATCCTGGCCTCTCCTCCCTCTCCTGGTCCTCCTCCTCCTTACAGAGCTGGGTGCACCCTGTGGTGAGGGGCTCACTCAGGTGCCTCCCCTGTCAGGCTGAGCCTGTGCCCACTCTATCCCCAGCTGGCGTTTTCCGGGGTGGTTGGCATTGTGTCTTGGAAGCGGCCGTTCACTCTAGTGGTAGGTGCCAGGGTCTGATGCCCACGGGGAGGCAGGTGCCTAGCACCTGAGGGGATGCCTATTTATGCCCTCGAAAAGGGAATTGACTCTCCCATTCATGCTGTCCAGGCACAAATGTCTGTGAAGGAGGGTGGCTCCATCTGCGGTAGAGAGTACTCTTGGGGTCCCAGCCCTGAGCCTGTGCCCTGTTTCCCCCAGATTTCCTTCTTCTCCTTGCTTTCGGTGCTCTGTGTCATGCTCAGCATGGCTGGCTCTGTTCTCTCCTGTAAAAACGCTCAGCTGGCCCGAGACTTCCAAGAATGCATCTTGGTGAGATTTGAGGAAAGCGAGCCTGAGAGTGCTGGTTGGGGGAGGTGTGCAGGACAACCTGGACTTGTCCTGATTCAGGCTGCCTCACCCTCTCCACTCCCACTCAGGACGGAAAGGTCTGTGTGTGCTGCCCTCCTGTTCCTCTACTGCGGCCCTGTCCAGAGTCAGGGCAGGAACTGAAAGTTGCCCCTAACTCCACCTGTGATGAAGCCCGAGGGGCCCTCAAGGTGAGCATGCACCCCCCCTTCCCCCCCTCCGCCATTCCTTCCTCTCCTGCCATCTTCCTGGTTCTCACCCTTCTGCCTCCTCCTGGAGTCCTCACAGGCCCCGAGTATGTGGGATTTACTCCACCCCAGGCTCCTCTCACATCCCTCTCTCTCTCTTGCCTTCCCCAGAACTTGCTCTTTAGCGTCTGTGGGCTCACGGTTTGTGCCGCCATAATCTGTACTCTCTCTGCTATTGTTTGCTGCATCCAAATCTTCTCCCTGGACCTTGTGCACACGGTGAGTGGGGAGCCGGGGTCAAGGCCAAGAAGGTAGGATGCGGGCAGGGTGTGTATGCTGGGATTGGGCTTGAGGGGTGATGGTTACAGTGCTGGCTTTTGAGCACCAGGGGCTGTGGGTCACCTATTAGGCATGTCTGTTGCAGGGTTATTTAGGGGGTCCAAAGGAAGGTGAGGAGGGAAATGACAGGGAGTAAGAGAAGTATGTGATGCCAGTCTGGGGGCATTGAAGAGTGAGACTAAAAGTTGGGCGGAGTCAGGAAGGTCTTAGATGGGGGTGGGGATAATGGGTTGATGTTCTGGTGGGGACAGAGAACAGATAGTGATTCTGGGTGCAGAAAGGTCCATGTAGAGGAGGACTTTCTAGATGGGCAGGGCAAGAGCTGAAGGTCTTCTGCTGGGGCGGGGTTAGAGGAGGAACTGGTTTTGGCAAAGGAGCCAGAACTGAGCTTCTTGGAGGGGGTGGGGCCAGAAAATGTAGATGAGAGAGGAGTTTGGGAGCCAAGGAGCTGTATTCCCAGAAACCAAGTTTGCTGACTTGCTTGCTCCCCAGCAGTTGGCCCCTGAGCGCTCAGTCTCAGGTCCTCTGGGGCCTCTGGGCTGTACATCCTCGCCCCCAGCCCCTCTCCTACACACCATGCTGGACTTGGAGGAATTTGTACCGCCTGTGCCCCCGCCGCCCTACTATCCCCCAGAGTACACCTGCAGCTCAGAAACAGATGCACAGAGGTGAGGCCAGGTGGAATCTGTGGGGAAACTAAGGAAGGCGACTGGGGCTGAGGCCGGGGATTGGTGGGGAGAGATTTTTTTGGAATAGGAGTTCTTTCCCAGGCTTTGACCCTCTCCCTCATCCTGCCAGCATCACCTACAATGGCTCCATGGACAGCCCGGTGCCCTTGTATCCTACTGATTGCCCCCCTTCTTATGAGGCCGTCATGGGGCTACGAGGAGACAGCCAGGTGAGAGCAGGGCTTGGTGTGGGCTGGGGAGTCAGAGATAGAGCCTGAAAAGCTGGGTGAGCTGCTATCACTGGATAAAGATAATACTAGCTCTCATGATCTTTATAGCACTAGCACATTCACTGTCATCTTTGATCTGCCTGAGAGCTTGGCGAGGTGGGTGGGGTAAGAACTATTATTTCCATTTTACAGATGTGGAAACTGAGGCCCGCATAAGTGACTTGAACAAAGTGACAAAGCTGGACTGGAATCTAGGTCTCCAGAGCTCTGTGCAGCCTATGGGATGGCCTAATCAGTGTGTAGGGCTCGACCCTTGACCCTTGTGTCTTCTGCAGGCCACTCTGTTTGATCCTCAGCTTCATGATGGCTCCTGCATCTGTGAGCGAGTGGCCTCCATTGTAGATGGTGAGCAGAAAGTGGGGAGGGTGGACAAGGTCTGGGATGCCTGGGATAGCAGAGCTGGGTGTGGGGGGCAGAGGGGGAGAGACGAGACCGAGTGGGTGGCTAAGGGACAAATGAGGGCTGGGGCTTCTTGCAATCCTGGGCTTAGCTGTCTGTCTCCTCTGAGATAAAACTGGAGGCAGGATGGCCCGCAAGAGGCTGGGCCTGAGAAAAGGGGAACCGCCTGCGCGGCCAGGCTGGTGCTACCCGGCAGCGCCTACCACCCACAGTGTCCATGGACAGCGGGTCTCTGGTGCTGTCAGCCATCGGTGACCTCCCTGGGGGCTCCAGCCCGTCGGAGGACTCGTGCCTGCTGGAGCTGCAGGGCTCCGTGCGCTCCGTTGACTACGTGCTCTTCCGCTCTATTCAGCGCAGCCGCGCCGGCTACTGCCTCAGCCTGGACTGCGGCCTGCGGGGCCCCTTTGAGGACAGCCCCCTGCCCCGGCGGCCCCCGAGAGCTGCCCGCTCCTATTCCTGCTCTGCCCCCGAGGCCCCACCCCCGCTGGGTGCCCCCACAGCTGCCCGAAGCTGCCACCGGCTGGAGGGCTGGCCACCTTGGGTGGGACCCTGCTTCCCCGAGCTGAGGCGGCGGGTCCCCCGGGGAGGCAGCCGGCCAGCTGCAGCCCCGCCCCCCCGAGCCCCGGTTCGCCGCTTCAGCGATAGCTCAGGTTCCCTCACCCCACCGGGGCACCGGCCTCCTCAGCCGGCTCCCCGACCACCGCTGCTGCTGCCACGGTCCCACAGTGACCCGGGCATCACCACCTCCAGCGACACCGGTGAGCCGCCACAAGATTCAGGAGAGGGCAGGCACTGGGAGTTAGAGGGCCAGTGATACCCACCAGGATTTGGGACACTGTTGAGGCCCCTGGGGAGGAAGAATGGGTGAATTCACTCCTGCAGTAGACACTTCTTATGTCACCTCCTAGAAATACATCAATAGCTTAGTGGCGAAAAGAAGAGGATTTGGTTTTTGGAACGCAGTCTCACAGTTCCCAGCTTGGGCTAGTTACCTACCCTCTCCAAGCCTCAGTTTCTCACCTGTAAAACAGGTATAATAACAGTACCCCACCATAGGTACTGTGGAGTTACTGAGGAGAGATGCAGGTCAAGTGCTTAGCCCTGGCACAGAAAGTGTTTGTCATTACCGTTATGTGCCAGGTACTGGAGAGGCTGCAGCAGGGCACGATAGCGCCTTAGTCCCTGATTTGGTGGATTGTACCATCTAGTTGCTGGCGGACCTGAGCAGAGATGATGCCCCCTTGGTTGGGAATGGGGTGTGGAATCTGGGCTTGAGTTCTCAGGAGGGCCGTGAGATTGGCGGGCGCATCTACTGAGCGCTCCCACTCAGTCCCTGTCTCTGTCTTCCTTCTCAGCTGAATTCAGGGACCTTTATACCAAAGTGCTTGAGGAAGAAGCTGCTTCCATTTCCTCTGCAGATACAGGTGAGGCATATGGTTGGTGCCCAGGGGGCAGTGGGTAGGGGAGTGCTGCCTGGCCTCCTCTGCACCTCCCATTCCACCCACTCTCCCTCTCTCTCTCTCTCTCCAGGGCTCTGCTCTGAAGCCTGCCTCTTCCGTCTAGCCCGTTGCCCTTCCCCCAAGTTGCTACGTGCTCGCTCAGCCGAGAAACGGCACCCCATGCCCACCTTCCAGAAGGTCCCCCTGCCCTCGGGCCCTGCACCTGCCCACTCCCTGGGGGACCTGAAGGGCAGCTGGCCAGGCCGGGGCTTGGTCACTCGTTTCCTCCAGATGTCTAGGAAGGCCCCAGACCCCAATGGGAGTGGAGCCCATGGACATAAGCAGGTAGAGTGAGGGGATCCAGTGAAGACACCCAGGAAAGCCTGGTGCTTCAGGTGGGGCCACACTGATGCTCTTTCCTGTGGCCCCATCTAGGTGCCCCGGAGCCCATGGGGCCGGCCAGGCCGAGAGAGCCTCCACCTTCGCAGCTGCGGCGACCTCAGCTCCGGCTCCTCCCTGAGACGCCTCCTGTCTGGCCGCAGGCTGGAGCGTGGCACCCGCCCCCACAGCCTCAGCCTCAATGGGGGCAGCCAGGAGACTGGGCTCTGACCTGGGTGTCCTCCCACACTGAACAGATCCAGATGAATGCTGGGGCCACAGGCACCAGCTGGTTGGGACCAGCAGCCTCCAGCACCCCCTTGCACTGGCTGACACAAAAAGAAACCTGCTGAACACCCCCAGAAGTATCCCTTTCCCTCCTACCTCTAGGGGCTCCTGCTGCTTGCCTCTGCCCCTCCAGCCTGGGGAGACCTTCTGTCCTGCGCTGCATGGGTGTTCAGGCTGTGCGGAGAGATGACCCTGCTTACAGCGTTGGAGGAGGAAAATAAAGCCCTGTTCCTCCAGCATGAGAGTAACTCTCTCTGATTCACCACGGGCCCTGTGGCCAGGGCAAAGGCATGTCCCGGTTGTTCAAGCACAAGGGGCTGTATGCCTGTGCAATGGGGTGGTGAGGCATGAAGGGTCAGAAAAATCTGGGTGGCCTCTCAGCTCTGCCACCTTTAGCTGCATGATCTTGGGCAAGTTATTTAACCTCAATTGCCTGATCCGTAAAACATTGTGAGGACGAAAGTTTGTAAAGCTCTTAACACACTAAGTAAGGCTTCAATAAATTTCAATTTTCCCTTCTCTTCTGGATCATTCTTTGTCACCTTTGAAATTTGTTCTAGCATCTCTCATAGTTATGAAAACTCTCAAGACGCTGATATCTGTTTCCAGCTACCACACAATGTCTCTGCCCCTTTTCATAGCCAAACGTTTTTTCTCTTCCTTCCTTCCACTCTTGAACATCCATTCTCTCCTCACCCATTCCCATCAGGCTCCTTCCCCTACCTCTCCCCAGGCACTGCTCTTTTTTTTTTTTTTTTTTTAATTTTTTAATTTTAATTTTAATTTTATTTATTTATTTCTGGCTGTGTTGGGTCTTCGTTGCTGCACGTGGGCTTTCTCTAGTTGCGGCGAGCGGGGGCTACTCTTTGTTGCGGTGCCTGGGCTTCTCATTGTGGTGGCTTCTCTTGTTGCAGAGCACGGGCTCTAGGCACGCGGGCTTCAGTAGTTGTGGCTCGCGGGCTCTAGAGCGCAGGCTCAATAATTGTGGCGCACGGGCTTAGTTGCGCCGCAGCATGTGGGATCTTCCTGGACCAGGGATCGAACCTGTGTCCCCTGCGTTGGCAGGCAGATTCTTATCCACTGCACCACCAGGGAAGCCCCCAGACACTGCTCTTGACAAATTTTTCAGTAAGCAAAAAAGTTAGACCCACTGGCCAATTCTCTGCCTGCATTTCACTTGACCTCTAAGAAGCATTTAACCCAGATAATCAGCATCTTTCCTCTTGAATTTTTCCCTTTCTTGTCTTTGAAAACATCATACTCTCCTAATTTTTCTCCTACTTTACTGTCTTGGTATCATTTGTCAGAGTTCACACCTCTGCCCAACCGCTTAACACTGGAGGGCTCCAGGGCGCTCCCCTTGGCCCTCTTCTTTTTTCTACCTCCAGTCTGTAAGTGGCCCTATCAAGATCCATGGCTTTAAAGGCCATCTATGTGTTCGTGGATAACTCTCTCCTTTACCTCTCCATGAGCTCCAACCTCCAATTTGACATCTCTGCTTGGATATTTAATGGGCCTCTCAGACTCAACATGGCCACAGTGGAACTCTTGATTCCCACCCCAGCACCTGTTCCTCTTCCAACATTCCCATCTCAATAAGTGGCACCATCACTCACCTAGCTGCACTTTCCATAAGCTTGGGAATCACCCTCATTTCTTCTTTTCCCTCATCCAACACATCTGATCCTACCCTGAATTCATCCATGTCTCACCAGCTACCTAGCCCTAGTCATCACCCTCTCTCCCACCCTCTTGATCTATTTCCATTCTTCCTACAATCCATTCTCCACTCAGCAAAGTGATAAGAAATCATGTCATATTAAAGTTCTGCCTAAATGTACTGGCTTTCCACTGTATTTAGAATAATCTCCAAACTCCTTATGAAACTATGGTCAGGTACAACCTGGTCCACTCTGCTTCAGCCAAACTGCGTTGCACAAGGGCCTTTGCACGAGCTAGCTATTCACCAACACGAAACTCGGTGCCCTATATCTGTTGCTTTCACCTAATTCGGGTCTTAGTTCCATTCTCACGTTTTTGTTGAGCACTCCCCATTCTATCATACCGCCTTGTTTTGAACACCTATCACTATCCAAAATTATCTTGTTTTTGTTTTCTGTGTCGTCCCACAGAATGCAAGCTCCTGAGAGCAGGGGCTTGCTCATTGCACTGGATCTAACACTTAGTAGGTCCTCAGGAAACTCATTAAGTTATTAAAAGGCAGAGTGGGGCCTTGTAAACAGCTTGGAGACCCTATGACTTTGGGGATAGCCGTGGGGCCCTACAGGAGAGGAAGGGGGTAGGGAGAGGCACTGCCCATAGATGGCGTCTGGCTGCAAGGCTTCTTGAATAATTCACCATCATAACAACCCAGCTTCAGGGAGGGAGAGTTAGGGCGCGGCCAGAACGACAAAATGAGGTAGCAGGGAGTGGAGATTGGGATTCCCAACGGGGCAATTTCTGGGCACTGAATGTTCCCTATCCTGAGGCTCCCAAAGGAGGAAGCTCAAGAATCCACCTCAACTTCCGTAAGCTGGACTCATTGAGGGACTTCAATCCCCCCATCCCTTAGGTTGTGCTGGCGATTGTAAAACGAGACGCATGCGCGCTTCTCGCTTTCCGCGCCCACTTTCCGAATAGACCCCCGGATACGCTTGCGCCCTATTTGGGCTACGGCTGGTCAGCGAAAACAGTCCGTCCCCAGCACAACCAATAAGACGTGAGGAAAGGGCCTGCGTCCCGCCTCCTGACGATTCGGGGGTCTCCCTTCTTGAGCTAGGCCCCGGCCCCGCCCCGCCGGCCCTGCGTGTCTCGCGGCTGCGCGTGGTGGAGTGCAGCCTAGCTCTGCTGAGCCCCCTTCTACCGCCCCGCCCACCCCGCTTTGCAGGCTGCTCTGGGATTTCCCTTCGCCTCCGTTTGGGGCTGCTGTTTCGCTTCGCCGACGGTAGGCGTAATGGATTTTGTACTTTTTGGATCTTAACTCTCCTTTCCCTGCGTCTGCACTTCACCTTTTTATCATCGTTGTTATTATTAATTGTAGGGATGGTTGTATTTTACTAATGAAGAAGAGGGGGGAAATCTTCAAATCCTCTTCTACCCACTTGCTTTTTTGAGGGGTGGAGTGGGAAGAAGGTCTATGTAATTTATCCATTCTTCAATCATCCGACAGATGTTCAATGAGCACGGGACGAGCACCGGGTGCTGTGCTACGTACTGGGGATACAGACTGATCCCCGCCCTACTGGGCTTTCTCACGGACAGATCAGCAGACAAAGGAGTTAGCAGGCCACTGGGTGCTATAACTGACATTAAGCCATTTGTACAATTAATTGCAAATGTAATAAGAGCTACAAAGGAGATGTAAGGGCTCCTCACACACAGGAGGGGTGTGTGTGAAAGGAGAGAATTTCTTGGAGAAAATGACATATGAGCTGAGTTCTGAAAGAAAGATGAATAGGCATTACCTAGGCTAAATGGAGGTGAAGAGTGATGCATAGTAAAGAAGAGCCTTTGAGAGGATTCTGAGGCAGAGAGGATGTAGAACAAGGGGGCCAGTCTGTGGCAGGCTGTAATTGGAGGCTGGTCTCCGTCGTGCCCCTTACAGTCTGATTTCTACACAGCAGCCAAAGTGATCTTTTAAAAATATAAATCTGATGTTGTCACTTCCCTGCCCCAAACTGTCCAGTGAATTTCCATTTTGGAACAAAATTCAGACTCCTCACTGTGGCCACCAAGGCCCTGCAGAATCTGACCCCCAACCTTTTACTCCAAACTCACTTCTTACCACTGTCCCACTCACTCCTTCTGTCCAGCTTCCTTACCCCCTTTTTTTTTTAAGATTTTTTTTTTTTGATGTGGACCATTTTTAAAGCCTTTATTGAATTTGTTACAATGTTGCTTCTGTTTTATGTTTTGGTTTTTTGGCTTAAAGACATGTGGGAATCTTCGCTCCCCCACCAGGGATCGAACCCGCACCCCCTTCATTGGAAGGCTAAGTCCTAACCACTGGACCGCCAGGGAAGTCCCCCTTCCCCTTTATTTTGTTTCATAGTTCTCACGGCCACCTGAAATTACCTGTTTTTTGTCTTCCACCACCACTAGAATATAAGCTCCGTAGGGCCAGGGACTTTATAATCTTATTCATTACTGTATCACCAGGGTCTAGAACAGTGCCTGGCACATAGTAGATGCCCAATTATGATTTGTCATATATGTGTCTTGGGGAGCGCATAGCAGGGGTGCCCAGCTCATTCAGGGGTGTCAGGAAAATGGTACTGATGGTAGGGACATTAAGGCTGAGGAGTTAATGATGAAAAAGAATAGTTATTCATTTTTTTCAAGAGAGGAGAAGAAAATAACATAGAGCAGAGAGGCAAGATGGAATGTGGCCTATTAGATGAAATGTGATTGGAGCATATGGTCCAAGTGGAGAGGTGAGAAATGAGACTGGAACAAAGATGCCAGGTCCCGGTAGCCCTCTTAAAAGGCAGTGTGGAGCCGTTGAAGGATTTTAGGAGGGAGAGTGGTAGCTTCAGAATTTGTATTTTAGTTAGACCATCCAGTTCTTGGAGAATGGATTGGAGGAGAAAAGTAGAGTGTAGGAGGCCAAGCAAGAGATGTTTCAGTAGTTTAGAAGAGAATTGACAGGGAGAAGGGTACAGGGAAAGGACAGAGTCAAGGATGAGCCCCAGGTTCTGTGAGGAAGAGGTTCTATTCATGGGGAAAGAAAACACAGGAGGAAAAGTAGGTTTGGCTGGAGGAGATGATGCTCTCATGATGGTCCTGCTGAAGTGTCTGTGAGACACCCAGAGGAAAGGTCTGGAGGGCAGAGTCACATCACAGAGTCCATCCCAGGAGAAGGATTGGGATTGGAAGTGGAGATTGTGGAACCAGAAAACAATTAGGTTAGTCAAAGCCATGGGTTATCTCTGTGGAGAGAGCATGACGTATGACAAGAGAAGGCCTAGGATAAAACCCTAAGGAACAGACAGAAAGAGGACGCGAAGCCTGCAAAAGAGAAGGAACAGCCAAAGAAGTGGGAGGACATCCAAAGCAGCAGAGTGTGGAGTCATGAAAACAAAAGAGAGTGCTTCTAGGAGGGAGGGGCTATGTGTCAACTGAGGTAAAAAGTCCAGTCAAATAGGGCTGAGCAGGGACTTCCCTGGTGGCGCAGTGGTTAGGAATCCACCTGCCAATGCAGAGGACACGGGTTCGAGCCCTGGTCCGGGAAGATCACACATGTCGCAGAGTGCCACAACTACTGAGCCTGTGCGCCACAACTACTGAGCCCATGCGCTGCAACTACTGAAGCCCCCGTGCCTAGAGCCCGTGCTCCGCAATAAGAGAAGCCACCGCAATGAGAAGCCCACGCACCGCAACGAAGAGTAGCCCCGCTCGCCGCAACTAGAGAAAGCCCGCACGCAGCAACAAAGACCCAACGCAGACCAAAATAAATAAATAAATACATTTATATTTTTTAAAAAAAGGGCTGAGCACTATTCATTGGACTTAGCAACAGAGGGATCATTAGTGACCTTGGCAAGAGCAGTTTTGGAGCCAGGAGGGTCCAGTATCAGCCCATGGAGTGTAGGAAGTGGAGAGAGGACTCATCAGGCGTAGCAACTCATTCCAGAGGTTTGGCTCTGAGTAATATTACATGCATTGTTGCATGAAATCCTCATAACAACCCACGAGGCAAGAGTTTTGGAGATGAGAAAACTGAAGCTCTGAGAAGTCAAGTAACTTCCCAATATCTCAGTTCTAGTGAGAAATGAAGCAGGGATTTCAATCCTGTATAATCACTCGGGTGTTCATGCTGAAACACCCTTCCTTATTGCCTCTTCTTGAGGGGAACAGGAGAGAAATGGTGGCGGCCGGAGGGAGCAAGGGTGGAGGTAGAGGCCTCGCACAGAAGACTCCTTCTACTGTACCTGGAGAGAAGAAACAAAGCCTGGATAACAATAACAGTAATAATTCCAGCCATCTATATGGAATTTTACAGTTCACAAGGAACACCTCAGATTTTTTTTTTTTTTTTTTGACTGCGTTGGGTCTTTGTTGCTGTGCACAGGCTTTCTCTAGTTGTGGCGAGTGGGGGCTACTCTTCCTTGTGGTGCAGGGGCTTCTCATTGCGGTGGCTTCTCTTGTTACAGAGCACAGGCTCTAGGCGTGTGGGCTCAGTAGTTGTGGCTTGCGGGCTCTAGCGCGCAGGCTCAGTAGTTGTGGTGCCTGGGCTTAGTTGCTCCGTGGCATGTGGGATCTTCCCGGACCGAGGCTCGAACCCCCGCCCCCTGCATTGGCAGGTGGATTCTTAACCACTGCGCCACCAGGGAAGTCCCTTCTCAGGTACTGTTATCTTCAATGAGCCTCATTACAACCCTGCATGGGAAGCTCAGAACAATAAGGAAGGTGCGAGCAGGCTCACAGTTGTTCAGTATTTGAATCATACTTCCTGTTGACTCCACCAAATCGCCTCAGTTAGGTCTCACTTTCACTGTAATAGTCTTGTTCAGAGTTAACCTCATTCTTCCTGAAGTTCACCACTCCTTTGCTTCAAACTACACCAAGGACAGTCTCTGAAACACTGACAAGCAGAACCTTAAACAGCGAGAGGGTGCAGTTGGTAACTTAACCCATTCATTCATTCAGTAAACTTGAGCCCCGATTCTGTGCTTGTCTCTAAGTGAAGAGTTTTAAGGTTTCAGAGAAATAGTAACCATGAGATTTGCCCTGTGGCCATTTATAAACTTCCAGAAGACTGAAAATATGCAACTGAAATATCTGGGAGGCTGTATGACATGATGGCTAAGAGCTGCTTGGGCTTCAGAGTAGGACAGACCTGAATTTAGGCTTGACTCTGCCACTCACTTGACCTAAGTCAGTTTTCTCGTCTGTAACATGGGGTTGTCAGGCTAATGCATGTAATAAGCACTTGTGAAAGATTGACTGTTGGTATCTTGAGAAAAATTATAGGAGAGCATGTGAGGTACAAATACTTTCATTTTGCACTGGGCTTTACAAGTATGCTATGGTTATTGTTTAAGAGTTGGTTAATCAGGGACTTCCCTGGTGGTCCAGTGGCTAAGGCTCCATGCTGCCAATGCAGAGGGCCCAGGTTCAATCCCTGGTCAGGGAACTAGATCCCATATCCCGCAACTAAGTTTCCGCGTGCTGCAATTAAGACCCAGTGCAGCCAAATAAATAAATAAACAAATATTTAAAAAAAAATAGTTGGTTAATCAAACTAACTTTATTGCCATAATCATTTGGCAACATATACATGTATCAAGTCATCAGTTCTACGCCTTAAACTTACACACTTACACAGTGTTACGTCAATTATATCTCAATAGAGCTGAAAAAAAAAAGTTGGTTAATCAGATGAATCCAAGGGTGAAGCCACACCCTAGCAATTAAGGGGCAGAAGGGTCTCACTGGAGAAACAAGTCATTTGGTGTCATTAATCAGGAGGAGTGGTGTATCTTCAGATCAGAAACCAGAGCTGAAAGGACAGGTTCCAGGTTGACTGGTAAGGTTTATCCATTCATTCATCTCTTTAAGTATTTTTTGAGCACCTACTCTGCTATGCATGGCATAAGAGTGTCTCTCTTTGACTTGACCATGGAGGTGACAGTGGAACTGGGAGGAGGCACCCTCCTTGGGGAGTTGATCTGAGACCTAAAGAGCAAGGGGCCTGTGACATGGTACTTGCCAGGCTCCAGGGCTGGAGTTTGCTATCTGAGTCAAGCCTACAGCTCGTCACAGGGCTGGCTGAAGTGGGAACAGAACTCTTGTGCTGGGTCAGCCAAACTATTTTTGTATTTCTGCTTTTCGCTTATATTTATTTCCCAGTTGTCCTCCCTTGGTGTTTAGCTAAGTCTTTTAAAAGTGCTGTGCAGAGGGCTTCCCTGGTGGTGCAGTGGTTAAGAATCTGCCTGCCAATGCAGGGGACATGGGTTCGAGCCCTGGCCCGGGAAGATCCCACATGCCGTGGAGCAAATAAACCCATGTGCCACAACTACTGAGCCTGAGCTCTAGAGCCCACAAACCATGACTACTGAGCCGACGTGCCACAACTACTGAAACCCATGAGCCTAGAGCCTGTGCTCCGCAACAACAGAAGCCACCGCGATGAGAAGCCCGCTCACTGCAATGAAGAGTAGCCCCCGTTCGCCCGCATTAGAGAAAGCCCACGCACAGCAACAAAGACCCAATACAGCCAAAAATAAATAAATTAAAAAAAAAAAAAAGTGCTGTGCAGGGACTTCCCTGGCGGTCCAGTGGTTAAGGCTCCGCACTTCCACTGCAGGGACACAGGTTCGATCCCTGGTCGGGGAACTAAGATCCCACATGCCTTACAGCACAGCCAAAAAAAAATTAAAAATAAAATAAAAGTGCTGTGCAAAGGGGACCGAGGAACGCATTTGTGGCCACCTAGTACGTCCCTAGTGGCCACTGCAACCTGGGTGTTTGAGGTGACTCCCCTAAGGGCAGTGGTTCTCAGTCGCCCCCTAGAGGGCATTTTGGAAACGTGTCTTTAGTGGAGACCAGGATTAGGAGGCACTTTGAGAATTTAGTGGAAAGAGGACAGGAAAGGTAGACCACCTATAACATGGAGGACAGTCCTGAACAAAGAAGAATTGTCTCTCATTCTACTTGACTTTGGAATGTTCTGCTCAACAGTATATGCAAAGGGCTTCCCTGGGGGCTCAGTGGTTAAGAATCCGCCTGCCAATGCAGGGGACACAGGTTCGTGCCCTGGTCCGGGAAGATCCCACATGCCACGGAGCAACTAAGCCCGTGTGCCACAACTACTGAGCCTGCGCTCTAGAGCCTGTGAACCACAGCTACTGAGCCCACGTGTCACAACTACTGAAGCCCGCACGCCTAGAGCCCGTGCTCCGCAACAAGAGAAGCCACTTCAGTGAGAAGCCTGCGCACCACAATGAAGAGTAGCCCCCACTCGCCGCAACTAGAGAGAGCCCATGCACAGCAACGAAAACCCAATGCAGGCAAATAAATAAATAAATTTATTAAAACAACAACAACAATATATGCAAATATAAAATCAAATATAAATCAGCAGGACTTCATTATATAATAATGCAGAAAAGTTTTACAAGTTGTTTTTTTGTTTTTTGGAACAGCCCAATAATTTAGGAGGAGATCGTTATGGAGAAGGAAGCTTAAATAAAATACATTGTCTTGACATTATTGCATCTGTCTACTCAGTGGATTAGAGCACTTCCAGCTATGCAATATACTTAGTTTAAAAGAGTTTCAATGCAGTAGTGTACCTGCAAAAGCAATGAACCAACTGCAAATATGTAATAAAAGTAAAGTTTTTTTACTAGCTTCATTGAGGTGTAATTTACATACTATAAAAGTTTCTCCTTTAAGTGTACAGTTCAATGATTTTGAGTAAATTTACAGAGTTTTGCAACAGTTAATCTCCATTCCCACTCCAGCCCCAGACAAGCACTAATCTATTTTCTGTCTACAGATTTGCTTACTCTGGAATTTCATATAAATGGAATCACACAATGTGTGGTCTTTTTGTCTGGCTTCTTTCACTTAACATGATGTTTTTGAGGTACATTCATATTGTAGCATGTATCAGTATTTTGTTCCTTTTTATTGCTGAATAGTATTCCATTTAATGAAATACCACAATTTGTGTATTTATTCACCAGCTGATGGACATTTAGTTTGTTTCCATAAATAACGCTGCTGTAAATATTCATGTGCAAGTCTTCGGGTGGACAAATGTTTTCATTTCTTTTAAGTAGATACCTAGAAATGGAGTTGCTGGGTCATATGGTAACTCTATGTTTAACATTTTGAGAAACTGCCAAACTGTTTTCCAAAGTGGCTGCACCACTTTACATTCCCACGGTAACATATGAGCATTCTAATTTCTGCACATCCTGGCTAACACTTGTTATTGTCTGTCTTTTTGATCATAGCCATCCTAGTGCATATGAGGTGGTATCTCATAGTGGTTTTGATTTGCGTTTCCTTAATGACTAATGTTGTCAAGCATCTTTTCATGCGCTTGTTGCCCATTTTTATATTATCTTTGGAGAAAATCTATTCAAGTCCTTTGCCCATTTTTTAATTGGGTTATCTTCTTATTACTGAGTTATAAGAGTTCTTTATATATTTTGGATACTAGGCCTTTATCAGAGATATGATTTGAAAGTATTTTATCCCATTTTGTGGGATGTCTTTTCACTTTCTTGATTACATCCTTTGAAACACAAACACTTTTCATTTTGATGAAGTCCAATTTATCTTTTTTTTCCTGTCATTTGTGTTTTGGAATCGTAAATAAGAAACCATTGTCTAAAGAGATTCTGGACTTAAGCTATAAGAAGATGAGACTTCTGGGAACCTCGGGAGGAAGTAAGAGTATTTACGTGTGGGAGGGACATGACTTATTGGAAGCCAGGGGACGGACTATGGCAGATTGCCTCCTAGATGGCCCCCAAATGATCCCCACCTCCTGGTGTTTACACCTTTATTTAGCCCCTCTGCCCCACACACATCTGTATAGAAGACCTGTGTAACCAATAGGATATTGTGAAAATGATAATGTGTGACTCCTGAGGCTAGGACCTTGTGGCTTCTGCCTTACTCTCTCTTAGGTGACTCACTGGAGAGGAATCCAGCTGTCATGCTGTGAGGACACTCAAGCAGCCCTATGAATTATTCCACATGGTAGGGAACGGAGGCTTTCTGCCAACAGCCAGCCCCAGTTCACCACCTATGTTATTGGCTTAACTTGGAAGCAGAGCCTCAGCCCAGTCAAGCCTACTACAGATGATAGCAGCCCTGACCAACATCTTGGCTACAGTCTTTTGAGAAGCCTCAAGTCTGAACCATCCAGATGAGCCACTCCTGAATTCCTTACCCACAGAAACTATGTGAGATAACAAATGTTTGTTGTTGCCTAAAACAAAAGAAAAAGAAACCACTGGCTAATCCAAGGTCACAAAGATTTACTCCTAGCCTTCCTTCTTCCAGAAATTTAAGAGTTTTAGCTCTTACATTTAAGTCTATGATCCATTTTGCTTTGATTTTTGATTATGGAGTGAGGTAAGGGTCTAAGTTTATCTTTTTTTTTAAATAAATTTATTTATATATATATATTTTTAATTTTTGGCTGCTTTGGGTCTTCGTTGCTGCGCACAGGCTTTCTCTAGTTGCGGTGAGCGGGGTTTTCTCTTGTTGCGGAGCACGGGCTCTAGGCGCGCGGGCTTCAGTAGTTGTGCCTCGTGGGCTCTGGAGTGCAGGCTCAGTAGTTGTGGCACACGGGCTTAGTTGCCCTGCGGCATGTGGGATCTTCCCGGACCAGGGCTCGAACCCGTATCCCCTGCATTGGCAGGCGAATTCTTAACCACTGCGCCACCAGGGAAGTCCCTAAGTTTGTCTTTTTGCATGATAACTAGTCATCTCAGCACCCTTTGTTGAAAAGACTGTCCTTTTCCTTACTGAATTGCTAAGGCCTAGAATCAAATAGTAAACTTGTGAAGACATGTGGAATGCACTGAATCTTATTCATAAAGATTGACTCTTAAGGGGCTTCCCTGGTGGCGCAGTGGTTAAGAGTCCGCCTGCCAATGCAGGGGACATGGGTTCGAGCCCTGGTCCAGGAAGATCCCACATGCCGCGGAGCAACTAAGCCCGTGAGCCACAAATACTGAGCCTGCGCTCTAGAGCCTGCGAGCCACAACTACTAAAGCCCGCACGCCTAGAGCCCGGGCTCCACAACAAGAGAAGCCACCGCAGTGAGAGGCCTACGCACCTCAACAAATAGTAGCCCCTGCATGCCTCAACTAGAGAAAGCCCGTGGGCAGCGATGAAGACCCAACACAGCCAAATAAATAAATAAATAAATAAATAATTTAAAAAAAAAAAGATTGACTTTTAAGCATTTTGATTTATCATATATTTTATGTTTTTGCAGCACAATAATAATTAAGTATTGTAAAAATGACATATGATGAAACTTACATATTGAAATTATTAATTCATGGGCTGTTTTTGCTTCTGTTAAATCCTAATTTATTCCATTTAGGTTAGTACATATCTGACTATTTTATAATGTCTTGTAGGTAATCATGCCTAAGCATTTACTTATTGAAAACATATTTTGCTATAAAAAAATAGTCCCATTATCTTTCCTTTATATGCCAATTAAGGCAACTATATTGATTCTCTTAAATTGTGTGTGTAGGTAAGTCATAGTATCTATACGTTCATTTCAGGATAGTAGAGAGTATGTGAGGAAATACTTTTTATGAAAAGGGGTGCTCAGGCTGTTGTGCTGAGATCTCCCAGGACAGGGAGAGTGAAGCTTGGGAAGAGAGGCACACCTGCCTCTCCCCAGCTGAAAATCAATCCATCTTGCCCAACCTGGGAGTCCTGGATTCTGTTTCATTATTGACAAGTTATCCCCTGACAAATGCCTTTGAAGAACACAGATCCAGAAATGTTGCCATGTAGCCAGAACTTCAGAAGCCAACTTGGGCTTCATTTTGAGCAGGTAAAACACGTGTAGAAAACATGGGACGATTTTAAAACAGTACAAAACAAACGCTGCAGACCAGCACAGCAGCTTTTGAAAATAACCAGCAGCTAATGTAGCATTTGGCACACCGGAGGCACTCATCAAATGTGTGATGTGTGTCATAGGACCCTGGATACAAATCTTATCGGACGCAAGTCCGTGTGCCCAACGCGTAGTGAGGCCAAACAATACCAAAACGTCGGAGTTTGGAGAGAGAAAGGTTTATTGCAGGGCCGTGCAAGGAGACGGGTGACTCATGCCTTAAAAACCCCAACTCCCCGAAAGAAAGCTTTCAGCAAAGCTCGTTTATAGGAAAGGTGAGGGAGGGCCGTGGTTAGTTGTTGCAGACTTCTTTGGTGTCAGATGCTTTGTTCTTGAGGTCAGGTCATGACCTTCCTGTAAACCTCCACCAAAACAAATGTTATTCTCTGTTCTGACGAGAAAGGGCAAGGTCCCAAAGGCTCAACCTTTACCCTCTGGGGTCCAGGCCCTGGCTAAAGGAGGGGGTCCTTGTGAGGGCTAGTTATCCTGCCCGGGAGCATTCATCCAGCCCCTGGTCTGGGTCCTCTCGCCAGTGCCCAGGCCCGGCTGAAGAGGCAGATCTCATCTGGCAGCACCCTCAGGGCCAGGTCCCCAGACCCTGCCCAGCCATCATCACTGAGGGAGCCAGGTGCCCAAGGACCCAGCTGGCCCTCTGGCTTTTCATTTACACTGGAGAGAATGATTTGTATAGGATCGGTAGGAATACATGTTGTAGCAAATACCAGTCAGGCGAATTCCCAGCTCACAACGATTGCCCTTCTTTGAGAATAGCCCCAACCACAGAGGTGGACCTCAAGTAATGATGTGCAGTGTCCTTGCAGCTTTTTTTTTTTTTGTCCTTGCAGCTTAACCCTGACCTCTGGCCACCTCCTAGCGGGAGACAACTGATCTAAGCTGTACCAATTTCAGAAATGTGAAGGGAGAGACTGAAGCTGGTTGAAGCTGTTACCTTTTTTAAAAATTTATTTTAATTAATTAATTAATTAAAAATTTTGGCTGCATTGGGTCTTCGTTGCTGCGCGCAGGCTTTCTCTAACTGCGGAGAGTGGGGCTCTTCGTTGCGGTGCACAGGCTTCTCATTGCAGTGGTTTCTCTTGTTGTGGAGCACGGGCTGTAGGCGTGCGGGCTTCAGTAGTTGCAGCACGCGGGCTCAGTAGTTGTGGCTCGCGGGCTCTAGAGCGTAGGCTCAGTAGTTGTGGCGCACAGGCTTAGTTGCTCCGCGGCATGTGGGATCTTCCCAGAGCAGGGCTCAAACCCGTGTCCCCTGCATTGGCAGGCAGATTCTTAACCACGATGCTACCAGGGAAGTCCCTGAAGCTGTTACCTTAATGACAGTGTCCATATACTGCAGTTGCTGAGGCCTCCATGGCCTGGGACCCATGGAGACCACCACTGCCATTAGGCTGCACAGGCGGGGATGGGGGAGAGATTTGCTGCTGCTTCGAGGCCTGGACCCGGCCAGTGGGTGGCCGTGGTGAGGGCTTGTAGCTCTGCGGGACACAGCCCTCAGCCTGTCCCCGGGGCACCCCAGCTCACCCACTGGCCCCGCGGCTGGAGAGCCTGGAGGGTCCCGGCGAGAAGGCCGAGATCTGCCTCGGCCTAACCCACTCTCTGCTGAGAGGACCACTGCCAGGCTGACTGTTGGCAGAGCGGGACCTCTACCCACGGCGCTCAGGGTCTCGCACTAACAGCCGCGAGCTAAGGGCTGTGTGCCCGCCCCGCCTCATTACAAATCCAGGTTCCACCACCGAGTAGTCAAGCGACTTTGGGCAAGTTCATGACCTTTCAGAGTCTTAGGTTCCTCATCTCTAAAATGGAGAAAATAATAGTATCTGCCACGTGAGAATAAAATGAGACTATGAACATAGAGTAGCACAGAGTAAGTACTCAATAAATATTAGCCCTTATTATAACCAACTTTATTTAGAAAATAAAATATAAAAGCCTCAAGGGCAGACCACATTGTGAGAGAAGAAACAAGACACTCACAAACTCTGTGCCTGCAGAGGGAAACAGGGAGGGGAGTGGGGCTGTAAGGCCAACAGAGCACATAGCACAGGGAGATCAGCTCCGTGCTTTGTGACCACCTAGAGGGGTGGGATAGGGAGGGTGGGAGGGAGGGAGATGCAAGAGGGAAGAGATATGGGGACATATGTATATGTATAACTGATTCACTTTGTTATACAGCAAAAAGTAACACACCATTGTAAAGCAATTATACTCCAATAAAGATGTTAAAAAATAAATAAATAAAGCCAACAGAGGAGATAGGGGCAAATGTAGTATGTACTTAATATCAATAAATATTTGTGGAGTGAGTGAACTAGAGGGAAATAAGATCACCTGCCCTCCTCCCAAGAACAAGCCCTGTGCAACATTTCCTGGAAAAACAGGAAGTCTAGATGGGGCAGATTTGACATAGTGATGATGGTTCAGTTCAATGCAATAAGCTGGCACCTACCCACCCTGTGCCAGGCCTTCTACTTAGAATGAGTAAGCCATTCCTTTGGGGAACTCCAAGCTCCTTCCATAAACACAGCCCTAACTTGTTGCAGTGTTTGGTGCCAAGCAGGGTGCTAGACACACATTATCACACTTACACACCTCACAGCAATTCTGTGAGAAAGGAGTTATCTCTCCCCTTTTATAGATGAGAAACAGAGGCTTAGAGTGATTAAGTAATTTATTGAAGGTCAAACAGCCAGTAAGTGGTAGAGCCAGGATTCAAACCAAGCTCGTCTCACTGGGACTGTATTCAGTATAGTCTATATTCAGTATAGTCTCAGTGAGACTATAGCTCCTATAGGGCTACAGGAATCTAGAAGAAGAAATGTTCAATTTTGCCTGGAGTGTGTCTGGAAAGACTTCACTGAGAGAATTTAAAAAAACAAAAAGGCACAACAAACAACTGGTTCCCAAGTGTCTACTGTGTACCAGGCACTGTGCTTATCTCCCTGATTTCAGTAGTGACCTGGTGAGGTGGTGGTATTCCCTCCATTTTACAGGTGAGGAAGTAGGCTCAGAGAGCTGTAGTCAGTCAGGTCATAATTGTGTGTGTCACTCCCACTGAATCAATATGATGTGGCCCATGAGGCAACACCATGGACAACCCCCTTGTCACATCCACTGAGGATGCAGCTTTGTACCACACTTTCCAGTTTCTGAACTACTTTACACAACCTCCCTGTCCTGTGATTTCCTTCTCATCTGCATCTGATGATGAAACAAATGAGGACTGGAGAAGCACTGTCCCTCTGCCCAGGGCCCATCGTCCCTGCACTTCTCTGGTTAATATTCCCTAAACCTCACCTCTTCTCCTCCATGAAACCTTCCAGGATAACCCCAGCATGAAGGGTTTCTCTGTGCACACCTGTTACCAATTTTGTCTTTATCTGTAACCATCCGTGTAAGAGTCTGACTCTTATAAGCCTTCTGAACCTCAATAGGGCAAAGACTTCTTAATCATCTCTCAGTATTTTGGCCTCAGTATTTTGCACAGTGAACCTCTTTTATTAGTATCACCTTTATTAGCATGACTTTAAAATTTTTTCTCAAGAAAGCAATGTTCCTGCTGTGGTTCCCACCCTTTGGGATTCGGGAACCTCTACCCAATCCTTCATTCAGATCTTTCATCTAGATTCTTCCTAAAGTTGTCATCCATACATGCCTTCCAGAATTTCATAGGGTGTATAATCACCAACAGCCCGGAGGAAGACAGTCAGTCGCCCTTTACAAGTATGGTTGCGATTGCCTCACTTCTTGTGTCATGTGACTCTCCCATAGTTATCACATGACACATCCACTCCATTTTGCCGTAATTAACCCGCAGGGCTCATCTGGTGCGTATAGCTACCTCAGGCTACTGCACCCCTGTTTTTATTTAGCTGATACTCTATCCCTTCAAGGTTTGGAAACCCTGCAGTCTTCTCATCTGGTGATGGAGCTTTCAAGTCCTTCCAGAGAGGTGAGTGGGCCAGGGCTCCCAAATGGTCTCGTCGCTCTTTCTGGAATCCTGGCCATCCAGGCTCTGGAATTCAGTGAACGACACACTCTCCTCGAAACCAGGCCATCACAGCCCTTTGATGGAGGGACAGATGGAGGGAAGGTGAGGTTGAGGGAGAAATGGTTAGGAAGAGGGGTGGAGGAGGGTCCTGGTCGGGGTGGGCAGAGAGCTATTACTAGCAGAGGGCTTGGAGGGTGTCTGGACCCAGGTGTCTGTGGGCTTTGTTCCATTCTATTAAAGGTGGGAGACTAGGCTGGGTGCCCACAGGCAGTCGAGCCCTGCCTGGGAGAGTAGATGAGAGGTGGAGAGGGGCTTGCCTTCTAGCCTCTCCTCATTCTGTTCTCAGGAGTGTCCCAAGCCCCGGGACAGAGTAGGCATCTTGGCTCCCAGCCTCATGGGATTGCTTCTACTTCAGGCTGTGTCGTGGGCATCAGGTGAGTCAAGGAGGAGGGAGGGAGCCCCGAGGCCCCCTTCTGCCTTATGGTCCTTTGGTAGTCTCTGGCATACTGGTGGTGGACTTCATTAGATGCTCACTAAACCCTTTTGAGTGACTGAGATCAACTGTGGGGTACATCAAGAGAATCTTTGAAATCAGTATTCAGTCTTTCCTTCCAACTAGTGTGTCCCTTCTCCCCATCTTCATCCTTCAGCCCTTGCCTCTCTTGTGCTGTCTCCCTCCCAGGTGCCCGCCCCTGCAGCCCTAAAAGCTTTGGCTACAGCTCAGTGGTCTGTGTCTGCAATGCTACATACTGTGACTCTCTTGACCCCCTGACCCTACCTGACCCTGGTACCTTCAGCCGCTTTGAGAGCACACGCAGTGGGCGCCGAATGGAGCTGAGTCTGGGGACCATCCAGGCCAACCGCACAGGCACAGGTAACCACTACACCCCTCACCCAAGCTGGGGTCCTCCTGGAGCTAAATCATGCCAGCGATCACCATGGAGTTTCTCCCCTGTGCACTGACACCCTTTATTCCCTATGGATGTCCTCAGGGCTGCTATTGATCCTGCAGCCAGATCAGAAGTTCCAGAAAGTGAAGGGTTTTGGAGGGGCCATGACAGATGCTGCTGCTCTCAACATCCTTGCCCTGTCACCTCCTGCACGGGATTTACTACTCAAATCGTACTTCTCTAAAGAAGGTTAGGAGGAAGGGGACAAGATGACATAGTGCAATTGACACTTTGACCTTTCCTTTGACCCTGACATCCACCCATCCCTGACATTTGGGTCTCTGTTAATGCCCAGTGAAAAAAAAGATTGTCCTACCCATCTTCTGCTGAGTGCCTGGGGCCTCTCAGGCTCAGAAGGTCTGCGCTTCACCCAGAGCCCAAGTTCCCCTTGGCCCTGACTCAGACATAATTTAGGACTGGCAAGTGGTAGACAATGCCCCACATTCTCCTACTGACTCAGACACACATATCTTGGTCTTCTTTTTCTGCAGGAATCGAATACAACATCATGCGGGTCCCCATGGCCAGCTGTGACTTCTCCATCCGCACCTACACCTATGCTGACACCCCTGATGACTTCCAGTTGCTCAACTTCAGCCTCCCAGAGGAAGATGTCAAGCTCAAGGTGGGCACTCTGGCTGCCTCAGGCCCCAGTGGCATTGATGCCTGGTGGTTGAGAGGCCTCAGGCTAGAGCAGTCTGCAGAGAGACATAGAACATGCCCCCTGCTCTCTGTGTTCTGTCCTGGGGTGGGAGGGCAGAGGCTGATAGCTAGGCCTGATACACTGGTTGGGCCAGTCTGTTTATGTTCCAACTCTGGATGTCTCTCTCCTCACCACCTTTGTTTCTAGATACCCCTGATCCACCAAGCCTTGGAGTTGGCCCAGCGCCCTGTCTCACTCTTTGCCAGTCCCTGGACATCACCCACTTGGCTCAAGACCAATGGGGCAGTGAATGGGAAGGGGACACTCAAGGGTCATCCAGGGGATCTCTACCACCAGACCTGGGCCAGATACTTTGTCAAGTAAGGGAACAGCAGGGCCATGGGGTCCGGACCAGCCTCCCCTCTCGGACACCCTGGTCTACGTCCCAGCCCTTGATCTGGTTCCGCCTCCAGATCTCTTCAGCTCACCTTTCTACCTTCTGGGTCTTTCAGAATCAGGCCCTTCAGTTTTCCCCACCCAGTCAGGCCTCCTATTCCCCAGGGTCTTGGTTCCCTGTCTTGGCCATGATCACACACCTTTTCCCTCGCCAGGTTCCTAGATGCCTATGCTGAGCACAAGTTACAGTTCTGGGCAGTGACAGCTGAGAACGAGCCTTCTGCAGGGCTATTTAGCGGGTACCCCTTCCAGTGCCTGGGCTTCACCCCTGAACACCAGCGAGACTTCATCGCCCGTGACCTGGGTCCCACCCTCGCCAACAGTACACACCGCAATGTCCGACTTCTCATGCTAGATGACCAACGCTTGCTGCTGCCTCACTGGGCCCAGGTGGTAAGGACCGGGAGCTCCATGGGTACCCTAGTGACCCCCAAGTCCAGCATCCGAATGGCTGGCTCCCGAACAGAGTGCCTTCCCTGCCCCAACTCTTGATTCCTAGAGCACCCTGGCTGGGACCAGGTGCCCAGGTGGCACCCCTGGGGTGCTGGTGGTGGTGGTGATCCCCCTCTGGATCTCCAGGGCCCCATGAATCTCCACGGTTGTCACTTTAACCCCCTCTAAGTTGTGTTCATCCCACTGCCCACTTCTCAGGTCCTAGTGCCTCTTCCAGAACCCTTTGTGCAGGACCCAGGCTCGGTGGCTCTCTTTCCCCAGTAGTCCTTTCCTTTCCCTGTACAGGTGCTGGCAGACCCAGAGGCAGCTAAGTATGTTCATGGCATCGCTGTACATTGGTACCTGGACTTTCTGGCTCCAGCAAAAGCCACCCTGGGGGAGACACATCGCCTGTTCCCCGACACCATGCTCTTTGCCTCAGAGGCCTGTGTGGGCTCCAAGTTCTGGGAGCAGAGCGTGCGGCTGGGCTCCTGGGATCGAGGGGTGCAGTACAGCCACAGCATCATCACGGTGAATCACCTCAGCCTCCCTTTTCGCAAAGCGGACCACCTCAGACCCCTTGCTAGTCTCACCAAAGGCTCCTCTCCAGCTTTTCCCCAGCTGGCTTACTCTTTGGAGCAAATTTTGGGATATCATGATCCCCTCCGTTGCCTTCCCTTCACAGATCTGCACACCCCATCACCCTCGTTCCAAATGCTTGAGCAGTTACATCGGCCTCAGATTCCTCAGCTTCTCTGGCGATGCCTCTGTCCTCACAATCCCTCCCTCCTTAGATATTACTCCCCTCACAAGGTTGAGGCACCATAGCCTGTCTCCCTCATGTGACACTTAACTGGGGGCCTTTGTCTCTGCCCTGTTCCTACCCTAGAACCTCCTCTACCATGTGGTCGGCTGGACTGACTGGAACCTCGCCCTAAACCCTGAGGGGGGACCCAATTGGGTGCGCAACTTTGTCGACAGCCCCATCATCGTGGACATCGCCAAGGACACATTTTACAAACAGCCCATGTTTTACCACCTTGGCCACTTCAGGTGAGTGGAGGGCGGGCACCCCCACTCCACACCAGTCCTAGCATCTTCTGCACTGGGATTGTATCCCCGGCCCCCGCCCCCATCCCCCACCCCCAGTGAAGAAGCAGGAAGGTGCTGAGGGTGGGAACTTTGGGAGCAGCACGCATGTCCCTCTTGCACCATCTAGGCAGGTAGTGACTAGTGGGCACACAGACCATCCCCGAGTGCCCGATGCTGGGGCTGGGAGGCGGGAGGGCAGGGCACGCCCAGCCGCACGGCTCGCGGCCTGGAGAGTTAGGGCAGAGCTTTGGAAGGGTTCTAGGGGGAGGGGGTGGGTGGTAGGGAAGATGACTTCTTAAGTGAGAGACTGATGGGAGCTGCCCTCAGGGCCAGGGGGGCTGGGCTGGGGTCCCTGACGATGCCTGTTCCCACTTCAGCAAGTTCATTCCTGAGGGCTCCCAGAGAGTGGGGCTGGTTGCCAGTGAGAAGAATGACTTGGACACAGTGGCACTGATACATCCTGATGGCTCTGCAGTTGTGGTCGTGCTAAACCGGTGAGAGCAGTGGGGCCTGGGAACTGGGCTGAAGACAAGACGGTGGGCTTGGCGGGATCACACTCTCAGCTTCTCCTCCCCACCTCCCCCAGCTCCTCTAAGGATGTGCCTCTTACCATCAAGGATCCTGCGGTGGGCTTCGTGGAAACTATCTCACCTGGCTACTCCATTCACACCTACCTGTGGCGTCGCCAGTGATGGAACAGATACCCAAGCAGGCGCCTAGGCTCAGCATGGACATCAAAGGGATAGAGTCAGCTCACATGCTGTCTGTGGCTACAGAGGGTACAGCAGGACTGGGGGGGAGCTTAAGTGATGTAAGCCCCAGAGGCAGTGGTTTGGGTGACTCACTCTCCCCTCTAGTTGGTGCCAGGGGCTGGAGGCCCCTAGGGAAAGGACCGGGAGGCCCCAGTGGTCCTCCACCCCCATGCTTGTGTGAGCGTGTGCTGTGTGCTGGTTGCCTGTGGAAACTGGGCCCAGGCCCAGGGTGAGCTCACTGTCTGTACAAACACAGGGGTGGGGGCTGGATGGCAAGAGAGGTTAAGGAAAGGAAGAGACTAGGAAAGCTGAACCCAAAACTGGGAAGTGCTTGTCTTTCTTGGAGATGCAGAACCAGGCCCATGCAGATGTCAGCACCAGGGCACAGGCAGCGAAAGAAGCCAAGCACCAGTGGGTAGACTCAAGCACCCAGATGGCCCCCTTGGTCCAGCGAGGAAAAATGGCAGCCTCTTAAAGGAGAGAATGTCTGATCCCAGTCAGTGTGAGCAGTTTTATTCTGGGGGTGGGACCCCATTTCCACCCATACCACAATGGGGAAACATAGGAGCCCCTGGAATGCATGACAGTAGAAAAATCAGTCCTGGGAGCATGAGGATAAATCATTCCTCTTCAACCTCCTCAGCCATGCCCAGGGCCCGTGTGCGTGGGGCCCGGGCAGGTGGTGCCCGCTGGATGGAGACAATGCCACTGAGCAAGGCATAGCCCGCCATGGCTGCCAGCCCCGCCAACACAGATAGGATCTGGTTCCGGCGCCGATATGGCTCCTCCTCAGTCTCTGGGTTTGCTGGTGTCTGGCGTGGAGGTGGCACCTCAGCTGAGGGGCAAGGAAGGAAGGTGGGTCAGGGGGCTGGTTTCTGGATCCCTGCCCACTCTCCGCAGAGCTAGCGCCCACCCCCGACCCATCTGCCCCTTACCTCCCTCCCAGGGGAAGTAGAGGCTGAGGATATGGGTGCAGTAGGCACAGAGGTTGTGCAGCCCCCGCAGGTGGGCCTGCAGTTTCCCACTGGGCAGCTTCGCCTGCTGCAGCAGGGCCAAGTAGCTGAAGACAAAGGCATCCAGGGAGGCGGGGCTGCAGCAGAGAGAAAGGGTGGGATGGAGAAGGGGAAGAGATGGAGTCGGAGGAAGAGTCGGCCCTGGGAAGGTAGGCTCTGGGCAGCAGGGGACCACCAGGGGAGGAGAGGACACACAGTTCTGGTCCTGGTGTGGGGAAGGCGCCCCAGGTGGCGCCAGCCTGGCCTTGAATGGGACTCTATCCCAGGGCTGCATAAAGGGCACATTGAGTGTCCCACAGCCCAGCAGGCCCCTCCTGGGCCTGGCGGCCCTCCCACCCTCCTGTACCACTGAGGCGGCTCCGGGCCCACACACAGCCCCACTGTCACCAGACCCAGTGTCTGTCCCGAGGACCTCTTGTCCAGAGCCTGAGCCCACCCTAGCCTCTGTGGCTGTCTGAACCTGTACCTTCTTCCAAGCCACCTATGATTCCCCTGGAGTCAGACTCACGCATCTCCAAAGAAGAATTTCTGAGAGCCCAGGCGCTGAGAGAGAAGGGTCAGGCATTCCCGAGCTTCCTGGTACAGCTATAGGGGGACACCAGGTCAGCTTGCGGCTGCGGGAGCAGTGCCGCCTCCCCGGCCAGGCACTCCCACTCCTGGCCATCGTCCTGGGGGCTCCTCTCATACAACAGCCCCCTGTCCCAGAGGTACCTCCTTCTCCAGCTCTTCCTCCTCCTCAGGCCTGTGCTCCCCACACAGCAGCTGCAGCCGCTCCATGTACTGCCGCTGCATGCGGCCAGGCAGGAAGAAGTTGAGGGGAAAGGGCATAGCCTCTGCGTACCACTTCCGGGTTACTTCCACATAGTTCTTGGCGTCTACCCAGAAAGTATGTATCTGGATTGGGTGTGTAGGAAGGAAGAGGCAGGTCTGAGCCAGTGCACCTGCCTGACCCAGGGTGGGCTTCTGGTCCCCACGCTGCTCCAAGCCTGTGTGTGGGTGTGGGGGGGTGTCTGTGTGTATGCCCGACCCCCTCCCCCACTGACCATCCATGCTGGGAGGTCTGGGCACACTCACCAGCACCGGGAGCAGCTTCTCCTCCAGCAGAGACATAAAGGCCAAGGTGTCTGCCCCTTGCCGGGCTGACAGATCATAATCTGCATTGTACTTCTGTGGAGGAAACATCCACTGTGAGGTGGATGCTGGGGGACTCCAGGGACACTTCCTCAAGGAGGGAGGCATCCTGTCTGGCACCACCCACACTGACCTCTGAGTGTAGCAGAGGTAGAGTGTGGGGCTTTGCTCGCTGAGACCCCCTTGCCTGGGCCCAGTCAGTAGCCTGTTGCCGTTGGCGGGAAGCCTGGACCTTGGAGCCTGCTGGCCGTCAACGTCCCGCGCCCATTGGGGGTTGGAAGGAAGGCCCAGCCACAAACCAGGAGCAGCTCCCAGAGTTTCCACAGAAAGCTGGCAGGATGCCTGCTGACGGCAACTTTCTAACAGTAACTTCTCCGATCCAGACACCACAAAACTAGTAGAGTGGAGCTCAGATGCAGGTTGGGCCTCAATCAGTGCCTCAGGAACTAGGGGATGCCATCCTCATGCTCCCAAGACCCAGTGAACCCACGTCTAGGGCCCCAGTGCCCAGCTCTTGGGTGTTTCTTCTATGTCATTCCATGGCCCGGGCACCACCACCACACACACATTCCAACCATACCCCCAGGTCTCAGCCTGCCACACCTTGCTCGGCTCCAGTATCTGCTCCTCAGCACCCTCCTCCACATCCTGAGTAAACGTTGTCCCCAAATAACCTCTTGAGTGTGATCCTTAAATCTCTCTGAGCCTCATTCTCCCCCATGGAATAGGGATAATAATCTTTCTCTCAGTGTGGCTGTGTTAGGAGAAAACTCTTTGGAAACTGGGAAAGCTGTGTTCATACATAAGGCAACAATAGCCCAGTCCCGCCAGGAACTTTGGCTTTTACCTGGACCCCCTCTCTCCATGCCTCTCAAGCCTCCATTAATTCCCCGGTTCCTCCACCTTTGGGAAAGTAGAAATGAATAAGAGGGTCCCACTTCTGACAATATGTTCACTTTTGGAACTAGACCATGAAACTAGAAGAGCCCTTGGAAAGCATCCCGGCTAAGCCCCGTAGTTTTACCAATAAGGAGCTTACGGCTCTGAGAGGTTAAGCAATTTGCTCAAGGTCACACAGCCAATGACAGTGAAAAGCACAGCCTAGGCCTCCCCAATCCTCTCGTAATGCTCTTTCAACTTCCCCACCCTGGCTCTTAGCCTCGTCCATCCTGAGCTCCATATTATAAAGCCCGACCTGGTCCCTGAAAAAAGGGCAATGGCCCTTAGCAATCCCTCTCTGGTCCCATCTTTTTTTTTCTGGTCTCATCTTTGAGGACCTCATCTGAGCCAACTGTTCTCTCCTACTCTCCTTTCCCTTCCATGTGTCATCAGCCTGTTCATCTCTCCCTCCTCACCCAGAAGGCAGAAGTCATTGTGCATCCAGATGCCTTGACAGTGGCCTAGCTGACTCTCTAGCCTACTACTCAACTACATCACAGCAACACGTCTGTGTCTCCTCAACCAGACTACATGTTCCTTGAAGCTCGGTCCCCTGCGTCTGGTTTGGCATATATTTGGTACTCAATAAATGTGTGTTGCACTGAATTGACTGAACTTCTCTCACTGGCAGCCCCCCTACCCAAGCCACCTACCTCTTTTCGAAGGTGGGTGATGATCTTGTGTGGTACTGAGATGACCTCTCCATGACTGGTCTGAAGGGCAGGCAGAGTTCCTGACGTTGAGAAAGAAGTATGTCCACCAGACCCTTAGCTGCCTATCCATACATAACTGCACCACATCCCTGTCTGTCTCCTGCTCTTCCCCTTGTACACTCCCTTCCTCACCCCCCAGGGACACTGGGTACCTGAAGGGCTCCGCCAGGGGTTGGTGATCTTGTGCACCTTGAGTGGGGCACCAGTAAATCTGGCATAAGTCTGCAGGGAAGGAAGCAGAAGGCAGAGAGGCCAGGGACATGGTCCCCACAGGGGAATTAAGAAAAGAAATAACATTTATTGAATACCTTTTGTGCTATGCCCTATGCTTAGGAATTGCCTCACAAAAAAAGGGGTAGACATTACTGTTCCTATTTTACAATGGGCAACACAAGGCTCACAGAGATTATGGACATGTCCATGATTACAAGTCAGCCAGGAAAATCCTCCCCTCTATCTTCTCTCCTACCATCTACCTGGTGAACACCTAGC
Source organism: Balaenoptera ricei (assembly GCF_028023285.1). Classification (NCBI taxonomy): domain Eukaryota; kingdom Metazoa; phylum Chordata; class Mammalia; order Artiodactyla; family Balaenopteridae; genus Balaenoptera; species Balaenoptera ricei. The sequence goes on along the minus strand of NC_082639.1, from coordinate 113,107,422 downwards.
CTCACTTGGAAGCACTAACCATCCCTTCCTGGGCAGTCTCTATGGCCTGTTCCTACTTATACCTTAGCACCTGAACATTTTATTACACTTATTTGCTGACATGTCTATCTTTCTGTAAACAACTTCAGGGGAGGGACCAAATGCTATTCATCTTTGCATGCCAATGTTTGGTATTTGGAAGAGGCCTAATACATGCTTATTAAATGAAAGAGTGAGTGAATGTGTGAAGTGAACTAGTCTGCCTGGCTCCAAAGCTTTTTCTACAGAGCCTGGCTATGGGCCTTTTGGTTAAATAAATAATAACCTCAGTAAATGCTGTTGATTGAGGAGGAGGAAAGGGAGGCTGAGGAGAAAGCAGCAATGCCGAGCCGGAGAACCCTGAGATCGTCCAGCCTTAGTAAACCTCCGGATGAAGAAACAGCGCCCAGAAAGAAGGGATCGTCCCAAGGTCACAGAGCCAGTAAATGGATGTTCAAGAACTAAAACTCATCTTCTGAACCCCTGATCAGGCCTCTTTCCATCGCTAAACAAAACCTAGGCTGCTACGACACAGGACACTGAGTCTATACCGGCCAGGCACGCTCTTTGATGGCCAGTTTCCCCCACTGCACCCGTGCTGAGGCGCCCTGGCAAAATTCGGATGACCTGCTAGTCCGGGCCCCCTCCCCAGTCCTCCAGGGCGCAGCAGAGGGCGCCGACGCCGCTCCTCACCAGCACGGCCAGGCTGTCCAGGTCCACTGAGGGCAGCCCCCAGCCCCCTGACCAGCAGAACAGCTCCATGGGCGCCGCCATCTTGCCCGCCCTCTGTCCCGGAAGCACCTCCCCCTGCGCTTCCGCCCTCCACTGTGCGGATCCGCCCCCAGCCCCTCAGGCGGATCGCAGTGGGGAGCCGGGGGAGGCCCTCAGGAGGGCGCGGCTTATCCCGGCCCAAGAGGCTGCCTGACGGCGTGGGGCGGGGCCGAGGGCTTCGGGGGAGGGCGGACGCCGCCTGATCCAGAGGTGGCTGGCGAAGGGGGGGGGGGGGAAGGGCTCTCAGCGCGGCGCGCCTTGGAGAGTCAGGGTGCCTCGCCCGAGGGGAGCCCTGAACCCCCGAAGGCGCGGCGGGCCCAGGAGAAGGGGGTTTTGTGCTCCTGGACGGGCTCTGGGGGCCCTCGCAAATCTGCACGACATCTGGGCTGCTCCTGGGGCCCCTCAGGGCTCGGCCCCGAGCGGGGGCTGCGGGGGTGGGGGGGGGTCCCCCGAGCTGCATGTTTTCCACAGCGCGTTATGTTTGGAACCGGCCCCGCGCCTCCTGTCGCCATGGAAACAAAACAGGGGCGGTGGCGGCGGCCGGAGCGAGGCAGGGCTGGGGCCTGAGTGGGGGGAGGGGAGGTGGGGCTCGCGGGCTGTTGCCTTGGTAACGGGAACAGAGGCGCCCCTCTGCTTCATCCGGGTCACGGCCTGTCCGCCGGTACCCCCAGTGTTCCCAGTCTGGCCCCCGGCCCCTGGCCTGTCCTTTGGTCTACTCCTGTCCTTGGTGTCCCTTTCCTCTTTCCTGATTTCTTCAACCTCACTGACCACTGTTTTAGACTCTCCCTCCAGTTCCCAGCGGACGCTTCCAGACTCGAAGCTTTCCTAGGAATGAGGGAAAAACGGAGGCGCAAGCACAAGTCATGGGGCCCCCCCCACCCTAATAAAGAGCACTTGCTCTATCCGAGCAGCAAACTTCATGCCATGCGGCCATCCCCTGGGCGCTACAGCGAGCTAGTTTCGGCCACTCCCTTGGAATTCTCTCATGCCAGCTGTGGAATAATGCCCACTGTCTGGCACTGCCCCGCCAAGGGTTCCTGCCTTCCCCAACTGTGGCTTCCAGAAAACAGTAGCGTTCGGTAGCAGCCCCCAACAGCGAGATGCCGGGAGAGAGGGAGGCACCTGGGGGAGAGCACCATTAGGGAGAGGCAGGAGGCAAGGAGGCCTCCAGGACTCTTCCCCAGTGCCCCTGGTTCCCGGAGCTGGGTATGCCTCCAGGGTGATTGGCAGCTCTTTGTTTCAGCCCCCCCTCACCGCCTGCCGGCCCCCCCTTCAACTCCCCCTTCCAGTCCCTCCGCCCCCCCGCTCCTGCTCTCCGCCTAGCCTTTTCCCCTCCCAGCCGCCTGCCTGCCAGGGGTAGTGAGCCGGCTGAGCGGCATGGAGACGCAGGAACTTCGGGGGGCCCTGGCTCTTCTCCTCCTTTGCACTTTCACATCTGCCAGTCAGGACCTGCAGGGTAAGCCTGTACCAATCTTCTTAGCCCCCTCTCTGCCTCCTCCCCATTTGCCCCCAGCTTAATAGCAGGGAGCATGTGGGCAAAAGGAGAGGGGAGAGTCCTGACACTGAATCAGAGAGAAGAGTTGATGAAATTATGGCCCTGTGGGGAGGAGTTGACACCAGAAGGTGGTGGATGAGTGGGAGCTGGCCAGGGTCAGCATGAGGCCAGGGCAGAGGACTCAGGAGCTGGATGCTAGCTAGGGCTGCCTGGCTGGGTTGGTGTCTGAGCATCCCCAGGCACCCCAGGGTTTGGGAGAGCAGCTCAAAGGTGGCTTCTTTCACCCCTGGGCTCCTGGCTGCCTAAGAACGGGATGGGGGGGTGGGGACCGAGAGGTCTGGGCCCTCCTGGAGGTCTGGTGGTAGGATGGGCCTGTGGCTGTGGGAGAGGTAGCTGGAGCAGATGACACAGGCACAGATTCTTTGCTGGCTGGAAGGGAAACCACAGATTGGCCAGGACGCAGGAGGCAGAGGAGCTGGGTCCTACGTTCCTGTAGGAGAGAGCCAGACAGTAGGAGGGTCGGATCCTTCAGTGAGCAGCTGTTTTCATCCAGAGCGAGCGTGCTGAACCCCCAGGATGGGAGGAGGGGCACTAGGGTGTGGAATGAGCCAAACCCAGCCGGGTAAAGAGAATCTGTCTTCCTATTTCTGTGCTGTGGGCACCAGGTGCTACTCCTGCCTGGGATCAGCACAGTGACTCCTTTGCGCCACCTGGTGGGAGCATCTCAAGTTTGCGGGGTGCTGTTTCTGTATTTCGAAGTGAGCCTCAGGCCTACTGGTTCCCAGAGTGGCAGTAAGGAAGGCACAATGCCTTGTCCTCTGATGGCGACAAGGGCTGAATTTCGAGGAGGTGACTAACACTATCGGGTGGTGATGAAGGATGCCCCACCCCCGAAGGCTCAGAGGAGAGAGCAGGCCTTAGCATTTGACAGGGGTCTGACCTTGATCATCCCTGCGTGACCAGTGATTGACCTGCTGACTGTGGGCGAGTCCCGGCAGATGGTAGCTGTGGTGGAGAAGATCCGGACAGCCCTGCTCACTGCTGGGGACATCTATCTCTTGTCCACCTTCCGCCTGCCCCCCAAGCAGGGTGGTGTCCTCTTCGGCCTCTACTCTCGCCAAGACAACACACGATGGCTGGAGGCCTCTGTTGTGGGCAAGATCAACAAAGGTGACTGGTGGGCATCTCCTTTCCTGCCGTGGTGACCCCTTTGAGCACTCTTCCTCATCCCCACTCTCAGATCCCTCTTAATTCTCCTTGGGCTCCAGTGGGGACCGTGGACCCATCAGGCTGTGTCCCGGCACCAGGGGCACCTGGCACTTAGGAGGTGCCTCAGGAGGCCAGGCACCCAAACAATAGGGTGAGGCATCTGTAGGAATGGGAGTTGTATGTGGGAATGCCTGGGGGGAGGGGAGGCATGTCCCTGTGCCCCAGAAGTGGTATCGCTGTGTCCCAGGGATCTGAACTGTCTCAGATCACTGGGACGGTTCAGTGGGTATGGAACCAGCTGCCACCCTAGCAGGGGAGAGAGTGATCTGATGACACTGAAGACTAAGAAAGTCCTAGTCTTTGAATCAATTTGGAAAATATTTTTCGTGTACCTATTACGTACAAGGTGTTGAGAGATACATAGCTGGATAAGGAGTGATAGCCCTAGAGATGTGGTATTCAGAAGAATTGATCCATCCTGTCTCTCAGCTGGGAGACGGGATGGGGGACAGTGCACATACTGACCTCCCCTTCTGGGCAGTGTTGGTGCGGTACCAGCGGGAGGATGGCAAAGTCCATGCAGTGAACCTACAGCAAGCAGGCCTGGCTGACGGGCGCACACACACGGCTCTCCTGCGACTCCGAGGTCCGTCCAGACCCAGCCCTGCCCTGCAGCTCTATGTGGACTGCAAACTGGGCGACCAGCATGCTGGCCTTCCGGCCCTGGCCCCCATTCCTCCAGCGGAAGTCAGTGGGCTGGAGATTAGGACGGGACAGAAGGCTTATTTGAGGATGCAGGTGAGCAGGAAAGGAGGACCCCCTGAGTGTCTGTGAAACAGTTTGCACCGGTGGGAGGAAGAATTGGTAGGTCCTCCCACCCCACTCTGTTTCTGTCCCCCCAGGGCTTCGTGGAATCTATGAAAATGATTCTGGGCGGGTCCATGGCCCGGGTCGGAGCCCTGAGTGAGTGTCCGTTCCAGGGGGATGAGTCTATCCACAGTGCAGGTAACACAGACTTCTGCTAGCTGACATCCTGGACCCCGGGTCCTGTGATCTTTGGTCCCTCCCATCCTCTTGACCTCCCTCCCCCTTAACAGCAGTTCTTTCGGCTCACCTATTCCTGGGGCTTCTGACTCTGTGACCCCAAATCTCCTTCACCTCTGACTCTATGATCTCCAAATAATACCATCCCAGCAGGAGGTGTGGGTCAAAAAAATCTCCGTTAAGGTCATCCCACCTACCAGGGTGGCCAGAAAAATAAAATGATCCAAAAAAAGAATATAACTCTGAAGAACTCTGAGTGGGGGTGAGGAAGTTAGCTGCTTGGTCTTTCTTGGTTGACTGAGCTAAGGGTCTTGGGTCTTTTTTAGCTTCCACTGGCATCTGTCACCTACCAGCCATTTCCCTAAGCGTTGCCCATCTGCCTGGTCTCTCTAACAGGGATGCTCAGAGGCTCTTACCTAAATAAAATATCCACGTCTCCCAGATATTTCAAAGAGCTCTTGTGGTGGAAGCTTGGGAGGGAGGAAATAGAATGTACTGGGGCCCTGGCCCTGCTTTGGGTCACCTCTCACTTGGATCCCTTCTGCCACTACCATGCCTAGGAACAGGAGGATTTGGGTTTCGACTATCTGTGAGGCAGCTCCCTTAGAGGGCCCCTCATCCAGTGGAAGGAGCAGGTGCTGCTTGCGCATCACCACTGCCCTCCTACCATTCGACACCACATCTTTATTCCAAGACTCCAGCCCTTTGTTCCTGTTCCCTCCTTCCTCCTCCTCACCAGCCAGGCCCCTCCTCACATCTCCACCCTCTGTGTTTTCTTGTCCTCTCTAGTGACCAACGCACTCCACTCCATCCTAGGTGAGTAGGCCACGCTGAGGTGAAAGGGCATGAGGATGGGGAGGAGGAGCAGCTGCCTGAAACTAAGTCCTTTTCAGCCAGGAATGGGGTGGGGTTTAAAGATGAGTGGGCAGCAGTGGCAGCACCTGGCTTATTACCCAGAGAGGGGCCGGGGCTGGTGCCCCAGTTCTGAGCCTCTCTGCACCCTGGACCCTGACAGGGGAGCAGACCAAGGCGCTGGTCACCCAACTCACCCTCTTCAACCAGATCCTGGTAGAGCTGCGGGATGACATCCGAGACCAGGTTTAGTGGGCTGGTGAAGGGTGGCGCTGATTCTGGGGTGGGGTGGCAGATGCCAAGAACTGACTCCGCCCCATCCTTCTGTCTACCAGGTGAAAGAAATGTCCCTGATCCGAAACACCATCATGGAGTGTCAGGTGTGCGGTGAGTAGGAGAGTAGGGGAGGGCTCCAGGTGGCACCAGTGTGCTCCCCACCCCAGGGCTTTGGCCTCCACTTCTGGTGAATTAAATGGTGACTTCTAGGTAACTCTGACTGTGCCCGCCCCCCTGCCCAGGCTTCCATGAACAGCGTTCCCACTGCAGCCCCAACCCCTGCTTCCGAGGCGTGGACTGCATGGAAGTGTACGAGTACCCCGGCTACCGCTGTGGGCCCTGCCCCCCTGGCCTACAGGGCAATGGCACCCACTGCACAGACATCAATGAGGTGGGTGAGGGCCCTTTCTGGAAGGGCACAGAAAGCTGGGGTGAGGGAGTTAGGAGAGGCCCAAGAAGGTGGGGTGAATGTTGGTCAGAAGCAGAGGAACCTGGGGTTTAGAAGAGGCTGGAGATCAGAAAAGACATATGAGAAAGGAGGGAGACAGGTCTGGGACAAAGACTGCAGGGCCACGCAGGGAAGGAGCTGGGAGAGTGGCAGGGGCATTTTGAGAGGGCTGGCTAGGAGGGAACCCACAGGAGGCTGGGGGTGGGATCAGAGCATAAATGAGGTTGAGGAGGGGAGGCCTGCAAACAGGGAGACCAGGAGCAGTGGTCCTGGGATCACAGGCAGGGGCCTGACCTCTTCTCATCTGGTCCCCAGTGTGCTCACGCGGACCCTTGTTTCCCGGGCTCCAGCTGTGTCAACACCATGCCTGGCTTCCACTGCGAAGCCTGTCCCCGAGGCTACAAAGGCACACGGGTGTCTGGTGTGGGCATCGACTATGCCCGGGCTAGCAAACAGGTCAGGTTGGGTAGAGTCCGTGGACAAAAGATCTTGGCTTTGCAGGGGCGGAGGGCTTCTGGGTTGGATGTGGAGCCCTTGGGATAAATGGGATGAGGCTCCTGGCTCATCTGCCAGCTTTGCATTGGGTTTGGGTCTGGGCTTCATGTCCATGTTCAAAGATAAGGCCACACCAGTGCTCTCTCCTGTACCTGAGGAGACCCACCGTAGGTCTGGTTCTACCCAAAGTCTGCCCCTTCAGGTCTGCAACGATATTGATGAATGCAATGATGGTAACAATGGTGGCTGCGACCCAAACTCCATCTGCACCAATACTGTGGTGAGCTGAACACCTGAGTGTCTGGGTGGTGGGAATGTGCAACCCCCTCTTCAGATTTCCTGCTTCCCCTCCTCCTTCCCTAGGACATTACATGTGGTAGGTGTTCAACACGGACCCGGTTTGGAATTCCGATCCTGCCTCTTACTAGCCATGGCCTTTAGCAAGTTATTTACCTTTTCTGAGCCTCAGCATCCTCGCTTGAGAAATGGGGCTATTACCCTCCTTGAAAGGTTGTCAGGAGAACCTAAAGGAGATAAGTAATGGACCTGGCCTGTTAGCTGTGAGGGTCCCTCCTACACCCATCAGGGGATGGGGATGTTGCTGGTCGTGGTGGGCTGACCCTCCTTCCTGAGACACTGCCTCCCTACTCTTAGGGCTCTTTCAAGTGTGGTCCCTGTCGCTTGGGCTTCTTGGGCAACCAGAGCCAGGGCTGCTTCCCAGCCCGGACCTGCCACAGCCCGACCCACAGCCCCTGCCATGTCCACGCGCACTGTCTCTTTGAACGCAATGGTGCAGTGTCCTGCTCGGTGAGCTAGGCCTGGGGCTTGGAAGAAAAGGGGGGGGGGGGTCTGGGGAAAGGGGTAGGGCTGGTGACCATGTTTAGGGACTGGTATGGGGGCTTGCATGGGAAAGGGAGGTGGGCCCGGGCCCAGAAACTGGTTGGTGAAAAGAGAGCCTGGAGAGGGTGGGGTGTGGGGAGCCAGCCCAGACCACTAACTCCCACCCTTTGTGTTGCCCCAGTGTAATGTGGGCTGGGCTGGGAACGGGAACGTGTGTGGGCCCGACACGGACATCGATGGCTACCCGGACCAGGCGCTGCCCTGCATGGACAACAATAAACACTGCAAGCAGGTGCAGGGGGCAGGCGGGCGAGTGAGCAGGATGGGGCACCCCAGGCTGAGATAGGACAGAACTCATCCATTTCCTCCCCCTGAACTTTAGGACAACTGCCTTCTGACACCCAACTCTGGGCAGGAAGATGCTGATAACGACGGTGTGGGGGACCAGTGTGATGATGATGCTGACGGGGACGGGATCAAGAATGTTGAGGTGGCTCCTGACCTTTCCAGCTTCTCTGTGACGCTGTTGCCTTGTCCCATAACCCTGTCCTCCATTGGCCACTGGCAGCTCCTGAGGAGGGGCCCTAATACTCCACGTTAGGGAGCCATAAGCCTGGTGCCCACGATGAGGTGGACTACAGGGAAGTTGGGTGGGTGGGATGGAGCCAAGCAGGTGGGCCATCACAGGAGTGGTGATTGGAGACAAGGGTACAGGGATGAGGAAGGTGGCCAGTGGTTCAAGGGAGGCCTGACTCTTTCCCTCCCACCCCAGGACAACTGCCGGCTGTTTCCCAACAAGGACCAGCAAAACTCAGATACAGATTCATTTGGTGATGCCTGTGACAACTGCCCCAACGTTCCCAACAATGACCAGAAAGACACAGATGGCAATGGGGAAGGGGATGCCTGTGACAACGACGTGGATGGGGATGGTGCAGGCCTGGGGCTGAGGGGGTGGCTGGGAGACCTCTAAGAATTTGGATATGGTGGGAATGAAGCGGGGAGGCTGAGAATTCGGGAAGGGCAATGCTTGGGGGAAGTCAGCCTGGGTGAGAGATTACCTGTGGCAGATGTTAGTGGGAACGTGAGGGAGGGGGTGGGGTTAGGCAGGGAGTGGGCAAGAGGATAAGACAAGCTACAGGCAGATTTCCTGACCAGCTGTCCTCTGGATGGGAGATAGAGCTCAGGGCTTTCACCAACCTAGAAGACAGAGTGATACGTTCTAGTGATAACCTTGTGTTACCTGCATATCTTCTAGGCATCCCCAATGGATTGGACAATTGCCCTAAAGTCCCCAACCCCCTGCAGACAGACAGGGATGAGGACGGGGTGGGAGATGCTTGCGACAGCTGCCCTGAAATGAGCAATCCCACCCAGGTACAGGGGAATGGAGAGGGCAGGGAAGGGGTGGGATGACTGGTGGATGAAGCCCAGCCCTTTGGATGGGAAGTGGTCAGGTCACCCTCTTTAGAGTTATCAAGAGGAGATGGTGAGAACAGGTCCCTCTCTCTCAGACAGATGCAGACAGCGACCTGGTGGGGGATGTCTGTGACACCAATGAAGACAGGTAGGGTTTTGGCCAAGAGATGGAAGGTTAGGGGATACTTTACTTTCCTCTAGTATGTTTTCAATTCCCTCTAGGGTATAACTTTAACTCTCCACTACTATCGAGTAGCAGGTCATTCCCATAGTCTACCTTCCATTCTTACTGCTGGACCTTCACCTCATCTGGCTGACTGCAAGGGGTCTGGCTGAATGGAGGGTAAACCCCAGAGAGACTCCTAAGCAGAAGAGTGGGGAAGGATGTGGCACTTTTAAAAGCCTTTATTAGGTGCCTCTTTTTTGGACAGTGATGGCGATGGACATCAGGACACTAAGGACAATTGCCCGCAGCTGCCCAACAGCTCCCAGCTGGACTCAGACAATGATGGACTTGGAGATGAGTGTGATGGGGATGATGACAATGATGGTGTCCCAGATTACGTGCCTCCTGGTCCTGATAACTGTCGCCTGGTACCTAATCCCAATCAGAAGGACTCAGATGGTAAGGCTGGAGTCCCCAGAGGATTGGGCTGGCATGGGCTTTGCTCAGGGAGAAGTGGCAGGCCTTGCTGGGGAGTGAGGGAAGGCAGGGTGGTGGAGAGAGGTCAACATCTCAAGGCCCGAGAGGTGGTAGTGTTGGCTACTGGCAGTGGCCAGGGCCTTCCTGAGCACCTGGCTTCACCCTGCCCAGGCAATGGCGTTGGTGATGTGTGTGAGGATGATTTTGACAATGATGCAGTAGTTGACCCCCTGGATGTGTGCCCTGAAAGTGCAGAGGTAACCCTCACGGATTTTCGGGCCTATCAGACCGTCGTCCTGGATCCTGAGGGTGACGCTCAGATTGACCCAAACTGGGTCGTGCTCAACCAGGTACTAGGGCAGTGGGCTGGGCGGGTGCTGTCAGGCCAGACTAGCAAGCAGGGCCTAAGGAGGGCAGCACACCTGGACCAGGGCTTTTGTCTTTACTGCATACCACCAGGGCATGGAAATCGTTCAGACCATGAACAGTGACCCCGGCCTGGCAGTTGGTATGTAAGGGACACCCAATTCAACAATTTCAATGACTTCCAAATGGAGGGGCCCTACAGGCAGAGGATGGAGCCACACATTTGGCAGGCATCCCTTCCCATCCCCACCCCACAATGGGCATCAGTAGCTTTGCTGCCCCTGACTCTGATCCCACCCACCCACCTGCCCCCAGGATATACAGCCTTCAATGGTGTGGACTTTGAAGGCACCTTCCATGTGAACACAGTGACTGATGATGACTACGCAGGCTTTCTCTTCAGCTATCAGGACAGCGGCCGCTTCTACGTGGTCATGTGGAAGCAAACGGAGCAGACCTACTGGCAGGCCACACCTTTCCGGGCTGTTGCCCAGCCCGGGCTACAGCTCAAGGTCCCGCAGCTGCCCAGATTCCCCAATCCAGGGCCCTTTCCCAAAGGCTCCCCCACCAACCCTGGGGCCTCCCCAACTGCCTGAGTAGGGGGAACCCTCTTACCCAGACATATGGCCTGGAGGTTGGCTCCCTAGGGCTCCAGAATATTCTCCTGACTCCCTTTTCCACCTGCACTTACCAACCTGCTGTCTTCCCTTGGTCGGGTCCTGTGGTTGACCCACTGTGTTTGCCGATGCCCCCTAGGCAGTGACATCAGTGTCTGGCCCAGGCGAGCACCTCAGGAATGCCCTGTGGCATACAGGTCACACCCCTGATCAGGTACGGCTGCTGTGGACTGACCCACGAAATGTGGGCTGGCGTGACAAGACTTCCTACCGCTGGCAGCTGCTGCACCGGCCTCAAGTTGGCTACATTCGGTGAGGGGAGGGGCTGAGCCCTCCCAAGGGACCCCAGGCCCAGCCTTTCCTTCACCTCTAGCTGGGACTCCCCAGTGACCTCCCCTCTACTCAGTGTCTTGGTGCCATTGGGCCCGGACTGGGACCACTTCTCTCTACCTCCCCTCTCACCACAGACTCGCTGTCCTGGCCCTGCTTTCTTCCTAACACCAGGCAGCTTGGGCTCTGGTGCTGGTGCTGCCGAGAACCTATAAGCAATGTTGGGCAAGTCCTTCTTTTTCTGTGCCCCATTTTCCCCTCTGTAAAATGAGGGTGCGTCTGGGAGCCTCCAAACCCCAGGCCAGTCTGTGGAGAGGCACATCACATCCAGCACCATCACTGGTACAGCCCAGAACCTGCCTCATCAAAGTGTCTGACCTGGAAGGGATCATCATTTACAGAAGAGCTAACGGAAACCCAGACTCCACACCTCTTAGTAGCGAGGCTGAGGCTTCTCAGTTCAGCACTCTGTCCACAACTTTGCATTTCCTATTTGGTGGGGATGACAGGGAAGGGAGGGGCAATGGCCAAGAGCCCAGAGTGCAGGGACTTGGGTTGGTTCCCCTTTAAGGTGCCTGGGGCTGCGGGGCGCCAGGACAGGGGATGGGGGGGGTGGACTAGAGCCTGGGAAGCGGGTGACTTCACCCCCCAGCCCATTGTACTCATCGTCATGGCAACTCAATCCTCGCTTGGAATGCGGCTGGTGCTTTGAGATGCAAAGGGGGCTGGACAAAGAGCCAGGGGCCCCAGGCCTGAGAAAAGCACCCCCCTTCCCTCCCCTTTCCTTCCTCCCTTTTCCCCACCTCCCTTCTCTCTCAGGCCTGGTGAGCCCAAGGGGGGTTGGGGATGAACAGGGCCAGGTCATGGTGGCACAGTGCCCACTGGCACCCTAGCACCAATGGACACCCCTATCCTGGACAGGGTGAAGCTTTATGAGGGTTCCCAGCTAGTGGCCGATTCTGGGGTGATCATTGACACATCCATGCGAGGGGGGCGTCTTGGTGTATTCTGCTTCTCCCAAGAAAACATCATTTGGTCCAATCTCCAGTATCGATGCAATGGTGAGGCTCCAGACGGAGATCAGCCTGACCTCTCCTGCCCTCATGGGAGTCACTTCTTCTGACCTTAATCATATCTCCTTTCTCAGACACAGTGCCCGAGGACTTTGAGCCATTCCGGAGGCAGCTGCTCCAGGAAAGAGTGTGAAGAGGTGGCCACCGGCTTCAGAATCCTGATTTTAGACCCTCAGGCCTTGGGGTCCATCCTGGAGACCCTGGGGTCTAATTTACAGCCCCTCAGCCAAACACAGAACCTCCTCTGGCACCCATCAGTTCAGCCCCAGAGGGGTGGTGACCCCACTGTTCAGGACATGAGAAGTTTTCGAGGGGTATTTCTCAGGCATTAACGCCAGGAAAGACAACAGCACGTTGCCATAAAGTTCCAATTGTTTTCTAAGCCAGTGCAATTACTTATTTTAGGGATTTTGCCGGGATAGTGTGGGGAGCAGGAAAAAACCTGAGGCGGGGAGAGGACTAGTAGAATGGAAGTTAGAGATCTAGAGGAAGTTTGGCTGAGTTTGGGGCACGGTGAGGAAGGTGCTGGACGGGGGTTAGGTGAAGGACGGAGGTTAGGTGAAGGATGGGGTGGTGGTCGGAGGATGGCTAAAGTCCTCCCAGCCCCACTTACTCACGGTGGCAGCGGCGACACTCCAGTCTATCTTAGAGCAGCCGGGATCGAGAGCCAGGAGGGCTGGGGCTGCCCCGCTCGGGGTGAGGGGGAGGCCGGGGGGCCGAGGGGGCCGGAGGCCGGGACGAGTGCAATATTGGCGGGGGAGAGAACAACACTGCACCGCGTCCCGTCCCTCCCGCCCGCCCGGGGCCCGGAATCCCGCTCTCCACCGCTTGAAGCCGGACCAGCCCGAGAACCCGGGACGCGCTGGGGAGTTGGGTTCACCTTGGAGGCCAGAGAGACTTGGCGCCCGGAAAAGGGTGAAGAGGGTGGTAAGGGGGAGGGAGAAAGGGAGAAAGGGAGACCGCGATATCCTGGAAGGCCGCTTTCAGACGCCGGGGCGTTGCGCGCGCTTGCTCTTTAAATACTCAGACTGCGCGGCGCGGAGCCGTCGCCATGGTGACGCGTGTCCCAGCAACCGAACTGAATGGCTATTGCCTGGCAACGCCAGGGCTTGAAGTTTTGGGGCCGCCCACCTAAATACTCGCCCTTTCTCTAGCCGGCGAGTTGGGGGTGCTTCCCCGCCTCCCGGCCGCGCCCGGGCGCGATGACGTAAACGCCCTCCGGCCCCGAGCCCGCACCCGGGTCTGGCTGCCGCACAATGCCTCGCCAAGCCGGCGGAGTCGCGCGCGTCTGGGAGCTGTGGTCCTTTTCCTCTTCCCCGGCTTCCCTGCAATCCCGCCGCACCGAAGTGTTCTTAAAATTCATTTCTCAATCTGTATTCTTTGGGGCTAAGAATTGTTTCCTAATGCGGACGTAATTGCTTCTGTCGGTCTAGACCGCAACCCAGGACCTCCGGATGGGACTCGATAAGCTCCACGTGCGCCGTTGTGGCCTCAAATACTCCTTGGTCCCACATGTTTCTGCCCTTCAGAATATCACTTGGTCTTCCCAAATCATGCGCGCTCACAAACGGTTTTGCACCACCCCCATCACCTTGTGCCCACCGGCCCCAAATACCACTTTGCTCCGCAAAGGATAGTTCCGTGCCCCTAAATACCATTCTGTCGCCCCACCTATTCTCTGCCTCCTAAATACATAACTAATCTGTCCCATTCTCCCTCCCACATTCCGCTGCCCTCGCCAAATACCTCGGTGCCCCTTCCGCGTTAACTCAGGACCCCACCCACTTAGCGCCATTTCCTCCAGACACCGCCCCCACGTGCCTGAGTTCCCTCCTAAAGCTCCCAGCCCCTCCGTCGATGGTACAGTATGTTCCTCCCCTTCTCTGTCCAAGCCACTGCTTCTTCCGGCCCGGGCCTGCCCTCCCCAGCCTCTCTCTGCCCCCACTTAGGCAGCGCCACCCAACCTCCTCTCCCGGGACGAGGCAGCCCCTCAGCCCGCTCGGGCAGGCCCGGTGAGGCTCCCGGTGACCGCTAGAGGGCAGGAGAGCCCGGCCAGCGAGCCGCCGCTACAAGGTGGAGGACTGGGAAAGCAAAGACCCTAGGGTTCGGCCGAACCCAGATTTCATATTTCTTTAAGTGGAAATTTCTTCCCCCGCCCCCTTCTAGGGAGAAAGTCAAAGAAGGAACTCAGGTTGCTGGAAAGGCCGGCAGGGGGCGGGACTGTGGGTTTCAGGGTAGAACCGTGTGTGGAACGGGACAGAGAGCGGTTAGAAGAGTGGGGCTGTTCCGGGAAGTAGTTGGGGGGAGGGGGTCCAAAACTAGCAACTGGTTTACTCATTATCGAGCCTTCCCCTTCCTTCTCAGCCCCCAGAGTGGGACTCCAAGGGACCCAGGGAGAATGGGGCAATGGTGCGGGGGACCTGAGGATGAGCTTCCCGGCCTTGCCGTGCAGGACTTTGACCTAGCCCACTTTCTCTGTTACTTTTCTCACCTTGTCTGTTGTCCTGGGGCTAAAATAGGACCATGGGGACCCAGGTCAGGTTCCAGACTCCCTCCACCGCCTTCTGGAGCCAGGGAGTGGTTGGTGAAAGGGGGAGGCCAGTTGGAAAACAAACAGGTTGTCAGAGGGTCGAGTGATTGGAGCCCACGTACCCTATTTGGGGGGCCAGGAATGGTTGGGGAGGAAGAGGAAGAGGAAGAGGTAGGAGGTAGGGAAAGGGGGAGGAGGCGGAGCTTTGTCACCTGTCACCTGCTCTGGCTGAGCCTAGGGCGGGCGGGGGACCGGTATAAAGCAGCAGGCGCCTGTGCCTGCTCCACCTCGTGCACACTGCCTGCCTGAGTCTGTTCTGCCCCCTCCCCACCACTTGGCCACCACCATGACACCGGACATCCAGGCCCCTTTCTTCTTCCTGCTGCTGCTATTCCAAGTGCTTACAGGTAAGGGGCGCAAGGTGGGGAGGGGGTCTTCCCAGCCTTTCTGTGGGTTTTGCTTCCTGGGAGATGGCATCCAAGAGGCAGAAGTTGCAGACAGGGGTGGCCCAGTCTGTGCCAAAATAAAGAATAAAGGAGTGAGGCTAAGGACAGGCTAAGAAGAGACAGCCCCCCAGGAGAGTGGGTGCCAGGGGCAGGCGAACGTCCTGAAAGAAGTCTGGAGGGGGTGGCGGTGGAGTCAGGAGAGGTAAATCTTAGGAGTGGAGAAACCCGACAAGCCAGGAGCAGACAGATATGGGAAGAGGGAGGGAGGCTGCCAGCAGCGAGGGAGGAGGAGGGCTGACCTAGGGGCCACTCCCCAAATTCTCCTGGCATTACTTCTTCAGATGCCAGAGAATGTATTTTTTCCTTGTGCTGATTTGTCCCCCAACCCAACTCTGTAACCTCAACTTCTGACAGCTGCCACCAACCCTACACTAACAATCTTTCTTACAGTCTCTGGTACAAGCAGCAGCAGTACACAGGCTTTAAGTGACCAAAGCACCTCACCCCGGGCCACCAGTGGCACCTCATCTCCGACCACCAGCCCTGCCTCAGGCTCGGCTGCCCCTTCGGTCCACGGTGGCATCTCACCCCGGGCCACCAGTGGCGCCTCATCTCCGAGCGCCAGCCCTGCCTCAGGCTCGGCTGCCCCTTCGATCCACGGTGGCACCTCACCCCGGGCCACCAGTGGCGCCTCATCTCCGAGCGCCAGCCCTGCCTCAGGCTCGGCTGCCCCTTCGGCCCACGGTGGCACCTCACCCCGGGCCACCAGTGGCGCCTCATCTCCGAGCACCAGCCCTGCCTCAGGCTCGGCTGCCCCTTCGGTCCACGGTGGCACCTCACCCCGGGCCACCAGTGGCGCCTCATCTCCGAGCACCAGCCCTGCCTCAGGCTCGGCTGCCCCTTCCGTCCACGGTGGCACCTCACCCCGGGCCACCAGTGGCGCCTCATCTCCGACCACCAGCCCTGCCTCAGGCTCGGCTGCCCCTTCGGCCCACGGTGGCACCTCACCCCGGGCCACCAGTGGCGCCTCATCTCCGAGCACCAGCCCTGCCTCAGGCTCGGCTGCCCCTTCCGTCCACGGTGGCACCTCACCCCGGGCCACCAGTGGCGCCTCATCTCCGACCACCAGCCCTGCCTCAGGCTCGGCTGCCCCTTCGGCCCACGGTGGCACCTCACCCCGGGCCACCAGTGGCGCCTCATCTCCGACCACCAGCCCTGCCTCAGGCTCGGCTGCCCCTCCGGTCCACGGTGGCACCTCACCCCGGGCCACCAGTGGCGCCTCATCTCCGAGCACCAGCCCTGCCTCAGGCTCGGCTGCCCCTCCGGTCCACGGTGGCACCTCACCCCGGGCCACCAGTGGCGCCTCGTCTCCGAGCACCAGCCCTGCCTCAGGCTCGGCTGCCCCTCCGGTCCACGGTGGCACCTCACCCCGGGCCACCAGTGGCGCCTCGTCTCCGAGCACCAGCCCTGCCTCAGGCTCGGCTGCCCCTCCGGTCCACGGTGGCACCTCACCCCGGGCCACCAGTGGCGCCTCGTCTCTGACCACCAGCCCTGCCTCAGGCTCGGCTGCCCCTCCGGCCCACGGTGGCACCTCACCCCGGGCCACCAGTGGCGCCTCGTCTCCGAGCACCAGCCCTGCCTCAGGCTCGGCTGCCCCTTCTGTCCACGGTGGCACCTCACCCCGGGCCACCAGTGGAGCCTCATCTCCGAGCACCAGCCACATTACCAGGACAATTGCCAGCAGCACTAACCAGAGCATAGTACCTCCGACCTCCTCCAGTCATGAGACTTCTCAGCAGTTGCCTATTAGGGTCTCCCTGTTCTTCCTGTCTTTTCACATTACGAACCTCCAGTTTAACTCTTCCCTGGAAAATCCCAGCACCAGCTACTACCAGAAGCTGCAGAGAAGCATTTCTGTATTGGTGAGTAGCTGCCTTTCCTCAACCGGGCTCCCCTGAAGCAGCCTTCAGAACTCTTTGAAGAACTTGCATCAAAACTTAGTCCTTTCCCTCTCACCCCAGTTTGTGCAGACTTATAAACAAGAGGATTTTCTGGGCCTCTTAGGTATCAAGTTCAGGTACAGTTCTGGGTGTGGACTCTATGTGGGATGGGTGGATGTTGTCTTGACTGTGGGGAGGGGCTGGTGCACTTGTGGTTGCGGGGGGTGGGTGGTGTGCTGACCCAGAAGCTGGGACCCATGGTTGAGTTGCCTGTTTCTCTCTGACCAGGCCAGGATCTGTGGTGGTAGAATTAACTTTGGCCTTCCGAGAGGGTACCACTGCCCACAACTTGGAGAGACAGCTTTATCAGCTTGAAGCAGCAGCAGTCAAATATAACCTGACCATCAGTGGAGTTAGTGGTGAGACCACTTCCTCAGCTGCCAGCCAACACCACACTGCCCGGGACCCTCTCTCTCTCCAGCATCTGGATTCCTGCTTTTCCTCTTGGCACTAATAAGGGGAGGGTCACCTCCTTTGAGAGACTGCTCTGACCGCTGCTTTTCCTTTTAGTGCGTGATGCATCATTTCCTTCCTCTGCCCAGTCTGGATCTGGGGTGCCTGGCTGGGGCATTGCCCTGCTGGTACTGGTCTGTGTTCTGGTTGCCCTGGCCATCATTTATCTCATTGCCCTGGTAAGTGCTCAGTCCCCAGCCCTGACCATAGTCCCTCTGCTAGAAGGAACCCCCATGCCCCTCATTACCTCCTATCTTCCCAGGTTGTGTGTCAGTGCAGACAAAAGAACTATGGGCAGCTGGACCTCTTTCCAACCCAAGATGCCTACCATCCTATGAGCGAGTACCCCACCTACCACACCCATGGGCGCTATGTGCCCCCTGGCAGTACCAAACGGAGCCCCTTTGAGGAGGTGAGGATGGCGGAGGGAGGCAGAGGCTTTGGCTGGCAGGGGTTCTGAAAGGGTACTGGGAAAGCCCAAAGAACTTAGAAGAGGTGAGAGTGACAGTAGACAATGAGGACCTGACAAGGCTGGGGTTGGAGGTCAGGGGAGTTCTGGGGGAAGGGCCTTGGGAAGAGACCATGGAAGAAGGGGGATCTCAGTAGGGGGTGCCCCCACTACCAGCACTCCCAAAAGAGCATTCAGTGCTCCGCTGAACTGGTGCCAGGGCTGTTCACTGGGATGCCCAGAGGCGAAATGAGTGGGGCACTGCGCCCAGGGGAGCCCTTCATGGAAGGAGCACCTGTGCCCCAGCTTGTCTCCTAAGAATGGAGGGTAGATTGAGACAGGCTAGTGGGGAGGAGGGGTCTCTGAATTGGGGAATAAGTCTCACCAAGCCAGGTGAGCCTGGGTGCCGGGTGAGGGGGAGGTTCTTGGGAATCTCTGGAGAAGCACAGACCCCTCCTCCCTCTTTCTTCCTTTCTCTCCAGGACCTAGTAAATAATTACTTGGCCACCTGGGGCTGGAAAGCCACTCCAAGTGGGGGAGGGGAGAGGAGTTTCCTTTTCTTGACCCCATTTTTCCTCCCCCTGGGGACTTCCTTCTTCCAGTTTTACAGACACACACACAGCCCCTTGGGCTGGAGGAGCAGAGAATGGAGGGAAAAAGGGGCAGGAGGGGAAAGCAGGGGGAGCTGATAAGAGCCGAGGGGAGGGAGTGAAGGGGGAGCAGAAGGAGGAGTGGCCCTGTTTACAGTCACCTGGCTGCTGGTGGTGACCAGCAGGTGCTCTCTCCAAATTAACCCTTTGAGAGCTAGTCAGGCTCCTGGACCGTTCACCCCAGCCGCGGGGTGCCATCCAGGGGCCTTGGGGAAGAAGCTTCTCCCAGGAAAGCTTCTGCCCCTCACCCTAGATCCCTTCTCCCCCTACCTAGGTTTCTGCAGGCAATGGTGGCAGCACTCTCTCTTACGCGAACCTGGCAGCCGCTTCCGCCAACCTGTAGGGGCACGTTGCCTGCTGAGCAGCCAGCCAGCGCCGACTGCCTCCCTGGGTTTCTTCACTGCTGCAGCACCCCCCCCCCCCTTGCCCCCAACTCTGTTCTGGGCTGGTGAGCTGGGCATTCAGGTGGGCTGCCCACAGTCTCCCTCACAGGCCCCACCAAGTCCCCTAACCCATCTTAGCCCTGGCGAAGCCCATCCGAGCCCCTGGGGACAAGCCTGAGGCAGTGGCTCCCAGGAGGACTGGCGGGGACAGCTCGGAGATGGGAGTGGGAACCTAAACATGGCTGAATAAAACTCGGGCCTCCTCTTCGCTGACCGCCAACTTTTGATCTGTCTTCTGTGACCTGTTGATAGAGGGGCGGTCAAAATGTGTGTGAGGGGGTCTGGAAGAGGCCTTGGGAAAGGAGAGGGAGGAAAGAAAGCCAGAAGGAGCGGGGTTCACTTGAGAAGTAGGTGACATGGGGGCGCAGGAGTGCTTGGTGGAAGAACTCGAGTCACCTCTGTCACCTGTCCTGCATGGCTGGCGGCGCAAGAGGAAGGAGGAAACGAAACCCGGCGGCTCCATCGGCCAGAGTGACCCGG
The DNA here is from genome assembly GCF_028023285.1 of Balaenoptera ricei. Lineage (NCBI taxonomy): Eukaryota > Metazoa > Chordata > Mammalia > Artiodactyla > Balaenopteridae > Balaenoptera > Balaenoptera ricei. The sequence goes on along the minus strand of NC_082639.1, from coordinate 113,088,076 downwards.
CTCTGCCCGCAGGCCCGTGGCTCTCCCCTTTCCCGGAGCCTGGGTTTCACTCCCGCGCCCTCCTCTCCCCTTGGCACGGTGCCCCCAGGCGGCTCTATTCTTAGCTGTCCGGGTGTGAAGTAAGTCCTCGGGCGGCGATAACAGCTGCAGAGTCAACAGGGCCACGATAAGCTCATGTCATATCCGGGGGCTGGCACCGGGCCTGGGCCCCTCCCTGGCCGCCCCACCCGCCTCTGGCTCTGGGGTCTGCTACCCAGCACCCTGGGAATGGGGAAGTGGTTCTGGTTCCCTGATCCCTTCGGGCCCAGGCACGGGGCCCGCCCCCTCCGCATTCCCGCAGAGCCCGGCGCCGCCGCCCGGACGCCCTGTCGCGGGGCTGACGCAAACAGCCACCGCAGCGATGCGCCCCCTGGCGGCCACGAGCGGCTCGGGCCTGGGCTGGGTACAGGTGTGGCAGAAGGCGGGGAAGCGACGGGCTTGGCGACCTCCTTCCCTCAGGCGCCAGATCCACCATGCACCCCTGCTCTGAGTTATAGCAGGGAACCCTCGATCCCCGCCCCCCCGCCCCGCCCCGCCTGCCACGTCCAGCACAGAAACTAAGAGGAATGGGCTCAGGGAAGGCAAAGATATCACAGGAAAGCCTGGCATCACAGTTTATTGTTTATAAACCATGAAAATAACAGCTGTTGCTTGACACAGGCCTAGCAGTGCCCACCGCAGGGGGAGGCAACAGCGGGCACCAGAGGCCTTGCCAGGCCCAACCCAATGGGGACACTTAACCTCAGCTGGCTCCCCAAGGGAGACTTGGCACGTTGGCATGGGTGCAGGACAGGTAAAGCATGCAAGAGGGAGAAGAGGGGGATAAGAGGCATGCGGCTGGGGGTACAGGGACCCAAATAAATAAAGCAGGATGATAGGGTCCCTTTCCCCTCACCAGGGAGTGCCTGGGCAGTGTCCAGCCAAAAAGCCTGCACGCCCCAAAGCTGTAGTTCAGCATGGATGGGTCAGGGAGCTTGGCAGGGCAGAGGGCAGAGCTGGGGAGCATGCCCAGTGTTCCAGGTGCCTTCCCTCCCAATCAGCCTGGGGAGGAGCACAGGGCAGGGATGGGGAAGGGGCTGTCTCCATGACTCGGGTAAGATGCCAAGGGCAGGTCACGGGGCAGAGACGTGGGGGTGGGAGCCTGGATTAACAGGCAGTGGAGAGAATGGGGGACATCCAGAGAGGTGAGCAGAGGAGACTCCCTTGGTCAAGAGAAGGCCCTGGGAAGACACAGACATAGGGGAAGGGACAGGACCACATGGGAGGAAGAGTTTGAGGGAGAAGCTGCGGGAGGAATAACCCGGCTTCAGGAGGCTTGGAAGGCCAGGGCCCAGGAGAGGCCTGGAAGGGTCAGTCCAGCTTGGCAAAGCCCCCAATGGTGACCTTCCTCTCAGGCTTAGTGCCCACGGGCTCCTGTAGCTGTACTGCACCACCCCCAATGAAACAAAAGGCAGGGCACACAGGTCCCGAGCAGTCCAGGGGGCACTCCAGGAGCCCTCGGAAGGACACCGCATCCAGGAAGGAAACCCGACCCCGCTCGTAGTCCAGGCAGATGCCCAGGCGGGGCGGCAGGGGCACTGTGCAGCTGGCCGCCGGGCCATCCCTCCCTGTCAGCCCTGCATTTGAGCTGGCCCCGGCCCCCAGCAGGATCTTGCCCATGCCAATGGTTAGGAAAGCGAAGGGTGGCGACGCCTCCACTGTGGCATCCTCGGCACCGCTGTCATGCCCACTGTCCGGGTCGTACCTGCAGGGGTGGGCGTTGGGTAGGAGGATGTTGGGGGGTGGAGTAAATGTGTGGGGGAGGGGGTACCAGAGGGCTGAGATGTTGGAAGGATGGAATGTTGGGGAGCAAGTGGTTCAAAGGATTGATTTGGGGCGCTTCTTTGGTGGCACAGTGGTTAAGAATCCGCCTGCCAATGCAGGGGACACGGGTTTGAGCCCTGGTCCGGGAGGATCCCACATGCTGCGGAGCAACTAAGCCCGTGTGCCACAACTACTGAAGCCCGCACCGCCTAGATCCCATGCTCCGCAACAACAGTAGCCACCGCAGTGAGAAGCCCACGCACCGCAACGAAGAGTAGCCCCCAGCTCGACGCAACTAGAGAAAGCCCGCGCAGCAATGAAGACCCAACGCAGCCAAAAATAAAAAAAATTTAAAAATAAATTTAAAAAAAAGGATTGATTCTGGGCATTGAGAAGAAAACATGTTGAAGAGACAGGGGTTAAAATATAGGGCTGGGGGTTTGGTTTGGTGGGAAAGGGGTGTTGAAAGGAAAGCACATTGGCCAGAGAGGTGGGGGGAGTGGAAGAAAGACAGGGTATTGCTAAAGCACACTGAAGAAATGCAGAGCTTCCAACACAGGAAGGTGGTGAGGAAATGGTGCTGGGATATCATGCTGAGAGAGCATTTTGAGGGTTAGAGAATCTTGGAAGGATGAAGGATTAGTGACTAAGGTACTGGGGAGAGGGGGAGAGCAGAGAAAGGAAGCTGGGAAGGTGGATGTTGGGAGAGAGATGAGGGAGGATCAGTGTCTTAGATGAAGGATGTTAGAGGGATGCAGGGTTTTGGGGACCATAGGGTTAAGAGGGAACTGGTGTCGAAAAGAAGGCATTTAGAAGAAATGGGGTACTGAGGGATAGAGTGCTGGGGAGGAAGGGGTCAGGGAGAAAAGTATGTGTGGGTGGGTGTTAAACAGGATGTTGTGGATGAGACAATATGGAGATGGAAAGTTGAAGGGAAGAATTTTAGGATGTTGAGAAAAGATGTGGGTGAAGGAGGTACTGGAGGGAAAAGGCTTTGTGCAGAAAGGATGTTGGAAATGGGGTGTTAGGGAGAAAGGACACGGAGACTTGGAGAGATGGATGGAGGGAAGTGGAGATGGCTCCCTTTTCTATTGTCCCTTTCCCCAGCCACTCCGAATATCAGTCCACAAAGCTCTTTCACTGAGCCCCCATTTCTCCAGACCACAGCCACCCCCCCAGCCTGGCTCCTATTACTTCCTCCTAATCTCCTCCCAGCTCCATCCCAGCAAGTGTGTCCTCCCCTTGCACACCGCCCCCCCGTCCCCAGCTCCCCCACCCAGGTCCCCAAACCCCCATCCCTTCCAGAGAGGCCTGACCTGGGGCTGATCACATCAGGGGCACCCTGGAAGCTTTCCTGAAGCTTGCTCTCCAGCCCGACGCCCACCTTCACCAAGTAGGAGGCTGGGTCTACGGCGCAGGCCCAGTAGCTGCGGCCCTGGGTCACAGCCACATCGCCCAGGACCACATCCACGCTCAGGTGGCAGCCCGTCAGTAGCCGCTCAGCAGCCAGCAGCAGGGGCAGCCCTGGAACACTCCGCACTGCTCGCTGGTCCTTGCTGATGGCCAGCCGCTCTCGGCTTGTGCCCCAGCGGCCGTCGAGGAAGAAGTGCAGGACTGGAGTTGGGGAGGGTTGAGACAGAAGGAAGGACTTCAGGGACAAACACTGGCACTGGGGGGAACTTGAGGTGTTAGCACGAGACACTGGGAGATTTCAGAACATGGAACGAGTTGCCAAGGGATGGGCAGGGGGCTCTGGGGAACAGGGCCTGGAGAACTGGAATGGGGAGCATAGGAAAAAAGAAGGGGCATCCCATCCCAAGTGGGCATGGGACCACAGGAAGAGTTTTAGTGATGACTAGTGGGCACAGGAATCAGTCTCCCAGACCCAGCTGACTCACTATGCTGCCTCCCACCCCTTTCCCATGGCTGCGCCATGGAGGGTCCCCACTGCTGTCCATTCCACCTGGTGACATCCCACCACCATCCACCTACACTTTCCAGCCTGCACTCTGGTGCTCTTACCTGGTCCTTACACTTAACCCCTAACTCTTCTGCCCCGTACTTGGATGGTGATGCTTCTCTATTATGCCTACACCCCAGAGTCCCCACTATTTTCTGGAGAGTCACTTTACCAACATTTATTGCGCCCTTACCATGAGCCAAAAACTCAGCTAAGCCCTTACACGTTATCATCTCACTTAATTCTCACAACAACCTTATGAGATAAGTATTGTTACTATCCCTACAGAAGAGGAACTTGAAGTTCAGGGAGGGTGAATAACTCGCCTAAAGCCACACAGCTGGCCAAGAGGCAGAGCTGGTATTTGAACTCAGGCAGTCTTGCTTCAGAGCTAGTGAGAGTGATGCACTGTGTTATGCCATCTCTCCGGGGCCCACCCAGCACCAGCTGCCAGTGCTTGGGTCCCAAGTGTACCCTGTGCCCACTCACCAGGCGCTGGGGGCGTGTGCAGGTGCACATCTTCACTGTACTCGCCGTAGCCGGCCTTGTTGCAGCCACGGACACGCAGCACGTACACAGAGCCTGTGTCAGGGTTCTCAAGCAGGGCGCTGGTGCCCCTCACCTCTTCCCGCCGCTGCCAGCGGGTGGGGCCCGGCTGGGCCGGCACATCCGTGCGCCGGAACTCAATGGTATAGTGCCAGGCAGGTGGTGAGTGGGGGGGCAGCCGCCAGCACAGGAAGATCTGGTCGTAGGCAAAGGTGCGCTGCGTGTCAATGACCGGAGCCTCAGGCACTGTTGGAAGAGACAGCGGGGGTCAGTCAGGGCCTGGCCGCGGGCCTGGCATGGAGGGTGGGCAGGAAAAGGGAAAGCAGCGGGAGCCGGGGGGGTGAGTGTGAGTGAGAGGGATCTGGAGAAGACACCTGTCTGGGCCCTGGGCAGGGATGGGCAGGGCAGAGCCCACAGGAGAAGGAGAGACAGGAGGCCTGATGCCAGTCCCGGTCTGCCACTCCTTTGCTCTGGCCTTAGGCCAGTCACGTCCCCTTTCTGGGCCTCAGTTTCCTCCTCTGTCAAATGAGGGTATGAGATCACATGGTGTCTCTTCTTTCTATGACCCTTTTTATTCTATGAATAAAGAGGAGCCCCAGGGAAAGGCAGGCAACGGCCACTGAAGCCCAGGCAAGAGGGCACTGAACAGGAAGGAGGGAACCAAGTGGGAGGGAGATAGATGCAAGAGTCAGCAAGACAGAAAATAGGGGACAACAGAGGGCAAGCAAAAGCTTGATGGCAGGGGACAAGGTCAAGGGGAAGAGAAGGAAAGTCTAGAGGGCAAAGGTCACAAGGACAAAAGGTCAGAAAGGCAAGGATTAAGAAAGGAAGGCACAAGAGAGACAGAGGGCACTGGTCAGGGGAGAGGAAGGCGGGGATGGGGTCTGGTCAGGGCAGGAAAGAGAAGGAAGCCATGAGTGGGTAGCCGGGCTGTGTGGGAGTGGCAGGGCAGGGCAGGGGGCCTGGTGGGGGGCAGGACCCCTGGGGCAGGGCCGCTGACTTGCCTGGGGTGCTCCGGAGCAGAGTCCGCGGTGGCCACAGCCTACAAACAAAGAGAGGGAGAAGCGGCGCTGAGCGCGGTGGGACGGTGTGGCCGGGTGGGGTGGGCTAGGTGGGCAGGGCGCTGGCCAGGCCAGGCAGGAGGCTGGGGAGTTCCCCGGTGGGCGCTGCCCCCCGGGCCCGCTGCTGGGGAGGAAGGGAGGAAGGCTCTAATTGGGCACGGGGCCTGGCCATCTCCTCACCTCGCAGGAAGTTAAGCTCTGTCAGCAGCTTCATCTCACGCCCCACGTCCAGCTGGCAATGGCGGAAGGAGGAGCTGGCAGCTGGCCGGAACATCTGGAGGGCCTCCGTAGCTCGGGCAATCCTGGGATGGAGGCAGGCAAGGGTCAGGCACTGCCATCTGGCAGCCACCTTTCCCCTTGATTCTGCCTTGCCTGCCCCTAGAGCCTTGGTATCTGCTGGGGGGTCTCTTCCCTGTCCATTCGGGCAAACTGATATCAGTGTGGCCTGGTGAAAATCCTCAGGACCCAGCTCTCCATCGGGCAGTACTCTCGACATTGCCTTATACATGGACTACCCCCACGATTGCCCCTACCCCGCAGGAGCCCATGCCCCTGTGCCATGCCCCTGAGTACCTGTTGTGCAGCTGTTTGGCTGCTTGCACAAAGCAAGGCTGGTCTGTTTCCTTAAGAACCTCCTGAGCGTAGCCCACCAGACCTGAGCCATCCAGCAGGCTCCGGTGTTCCTGGATCTGGGCGCTGAGACGGGCCAGCCGCTCCTGCTGGCACTCCTCAATGGCCTGAAGCAGTGATGCCCGCTTCTCCTCCAGCACAGCCCCCAGCCCCCGCACCAGCTGGGACACCTCCTCCTTGGCCTGCTGACCACTCACCTGCCCAGAGAGCAACATTTACTATCTTCTTCTTGAAGGCAGCACCTGCACCAGACTCCTGGGGCACCATGCCATGGCTAGGATCACAAAGGATCTGGGGAAATCCTACCTACCCATTCTAATAGGGCCAGGTTCATGGCTCCAAAGGCTCCTGTACACCCAGATGGGCTCAACTCCTGACCATTTGTGCTAACCTTCCTGGATGCCCACACCATAATCAATCCTGATCCCTTAAGGACTCCTCCAGATAAGAGGCCATGACTACACTAATGTCCACCTGCACTGTACTAACGTCTTCCAGCATCTGTGCCATCCTTATCGCCCATCCCCATATCAGCTGATTCAAGCAATCTGGCAAAAGGTATCAGAGCCATCGCCTCACCCTCCTTGGTCCAGGGATGTGCACCATCCTCAGCAGGCAGCTGAGCCTGAGGGCATCTGAGCTCCACCCCTGGGGTTTTTCAAGCTCTTCCTCTCCTGGGTGATAGACACCCTGTCTCCACTGTAGCCTCGGGTACCACCTGGCCTGGGGCACTGTTGTTCCTGATGACTTGGTTTAACCAGAACCTCGACATATCCATGGACCCTACATGGGCTTCCTGGGCTTGCAACCAGGTGATTGGGCTGTGCCCATCCACACCCCCTTCCTGCTCCCACTCCCAGGCAGGGCCCAGGGCCCACCTCCATGCCCTCCCTCACCTCAGTGTGCCTCACGGTCTCCTCCAGCTCACAGATCTGGGTCTGTACTGTGTCCTGGTTTCCCAGGATGTATGTCAGGCTCTTTGTCAGCTTGTCCTGAGGGGGAAGAAAGAGGTGGGCATCACACCTGGCTCCAAAGAAGCCAGCAGTTCAGAGGAGGTGTGAGAGGGTGTGAGTGTGGGTCAGCACTGGGGTAGAGTGAGGCGGGGTCCTCACCTTGAGGGCCTGGTACGCACTGAGCACAGGTGTGATCTTGTGGCCGCTGTGGGTGCGTCGCACACGGCAGAGTTGGCATACCAGTCGTTGGCATGTCTTGCAGTAGTGGGTCACCTCTTCCTTGTGATCTGGGCACATCAGGCCCTAGGGACAGAAAGAGCAATGAGACAGTCAGCCAGTGGTGTGTGTAAGGGTGCTGACCTACCACAGAGCAGTTTGGTGCCCTCCCTCTGCTGGCCCAATGGGGGGTGGAGAGGAGTTCAGCTGGTTGTGCTCCATGGTGCCACCTGGTGGTACACCCTGGCATCAAGGAGAGCCTTCCCCGCAAGCTCCAGGCATTAGCCTTGCTTCTCCCTTCATTTACCTCACAGAAATGTGTGGTAATAACAATAATGATGGTAATCTTAGCCTTGTGCTTAATAATTAGCCTTGGCTATCTTGTTTACTGCTGTAGCCCCAACGCCTAGAATAGCACCGGGCACATAGGTGCTTGATAAATATCTGTTCAATGAATGAATGCATAACAGACCATTTTAGTGTATAAATAACCTTCACAAACATTATCTCAGTGATCCTTTCAACAACCCTGCAAGCACAGATATTGCAGGGCAGGTATTATAATCCTCATTCAGCAGATGAGATGGAGGCTCAAAGACGCTCAAAGATTTGTCCAGTGCCTTTTTGTTACAGAAAAAGGAGATCGGCAATGGCAACCCCCTGGCCGGCTCCTTTTGGAAGCCCACAGTGCTGGGCACGCCCTCCCACCCAGCGCCACCATGCCCCTCCCTTCCCAGGCCCTGCAAGGGCTGGCTCACCTTGGGGCGGAAGGAGAGGGTGGGCAGGGTGGGCTCATGCTGGGCCTTCTGGGTGCCCCAGGGGTGGAAGAGCTTGAAGCATTCGTTGCAGAAGGTGGCGCGGCACTCAGTGCAGCCCTTGGTGGCCTCTAGTGGCGGGGGCTTGCACAGCTGGCACAGGATGGCGCCACCCACACTCACACTCTGGCGGTACCGCTCCACCACACGCTCCAGGGTCAGGTTCCGGAACAGCCCTGCCAAGCCCCGCTCCCCCAGCTCCACATCGCCCTGGCAGGCTGGGCACGGAAACATGATCACCTGAGGGTGCAGAGCACCTCGCTTCCGCCCGGGGTATGTCCCAAAGCCTGTGGATGGGCCGGGAAGTAGGGAGGTGAAAATTATAGCTGGCTCAGAGTGGGGGAAGTCTTTTCAATTAAAAAATTAATTTCTATTGTGCCAGAGCGCAGCTCTCATTAGAGCCTGGATGGGCAGTATCTCCACCCCCTGAAAAACAGACAAATGCCCTTGGCCAGTGATGGACCCCTTCCATCTTCCTGATGGACATCCCAGCATCCCCACCCCCACCCCACAGGTGCCAGCCCCACCTGACTTAAGCAGTCGGTCCAAGCGGTCTGGCTTGGGGAGAGTTCTGCGGGAGAGGCGGGGACTTCGGGTAGAAGGGGTGGAGGCAGGAGAGGTGGGCTCAGAGCTGGGGTCCCCACCATGGCCTACGTAGCCCTGCTGGCCCAGCACCTCCCGGGCACAGGCCTGGCATACATTGTGGGTACAGGGCAGCACCAGTGGCTGCTTGTACATCTCTTGACACACTGGGCACAGCAGTTCCTTCTCCATGTTCTTCATGCTCGTCTGTGGAGGGACCAGGAGGTTGGGTCAGAGCTTGGACACCTGGGCATATCTCAGCAGCCCCTCAACTGCCCCTTAAAGACCTAAAGGTCTCAGGAATGGACAAGACAAGTACAAGGGACCAGACAAGCTATGGATTTTCCCCAGTACAAGCCTTGGCCTGGTTCACAGGCCTTCCCAGTTCCCTGTCTCTTGCTTCTGTTTCACTCCTGCAGAGCTACAGACCTAAGGAGGAGGGATGGTTGGAGCTCGGGTCACCCCAGCCTCAAGTCCCACCCCCTTCACTGTCCCAGTCCCAGCCGGACCTGCAGCCCCTCTCACCTGGCCTTTGCCCCTATCCCCCCATCTCCGGGCCGCCGGCCCCAGGCACATCTCTCAAGGATACAGCCCATTCAGCAGCTCGGTGCGGACCCCCGCCCCCTTCTCTGGCATTCCCCTGCCCCCCCTCCCCCGCGTGACTCCTCCCTAAAGCCAGGCTCTCTCCATCCTCCTGCTCACCCAGTCTGTCCTCCTGCCGCGGCTCCAGCCTGCAGCCGCCCTCGGCTCCATTCCCCATCACTAACCCATCCGGCTCCTCCTAACCCATTCCCTTTTGCCCCCCACCATCCGGCCCTCCAGCTCCCTCCCCCGGCATAACCCGGCCTGCCGCAACCCGCTCCCCAAGCAAGGGGGAAAGGAGCGCCCCGCCTACTTGCCCCCTCCCCACCGGAAGTACCCCTCCCTTTTTTGGTGGCGGGGGTCCTCAAGCTATGCCCCACCCCCACACCTCACCTTGGTCCCTCTCTTCGCAGCCATCCCGGTCAGGGGCGCAGCTGACACAAAGGAGGGAGGGACACGGAGGGAGGGGGAAGGAAGTGGTGGGGGGGAGCAGGGCTGGCACCGCCCCTGGGAGAGCCGGGCCCGGGTTGCCATGACAACCGAAGGCTCAGAGGCAGCCCTGAGTGGGGGTGCGGTGGGGTGGGGTCTTGCGGAGGGGCCCAAATTGGGAACTAAACCGTGGGGCGGCCCTTTCCTCGCCCCCCACCTGTCCTCAGTTTTCTTGGAAAATATCCAAGCTCACTCACGCCCCCTCCTCATAGCATAGCCCCGTTGCCCTGCAGCCCCAGCCCCGGTGCACGGCTGGAGGCTACCCCAAGCCACCCGCTGCGTCCGGGTAGCTACATGTTCCTCACACCCCAGCAGATGGACGCCTTCACGGCATTCACCTCCCGGCTGCCCCCGGGATTACCCTCTCATACCTGCATCCCGACCCTCCCAGTCCTTTCTGCCATCATCCGCCCCCTGTCTACATCCCAGCATCTTGCGGGACCCCCACCTGTTCGAGGTCCCGGCTTGCCCGGGACCCCTATACTCCCCCTCCCCTTCCCCTCGACCCCACCTTAACTCACACTGATGCGGACCAGTGCATCCATGATGGAAGTGAAGGCCTGCATTTCCTCACCCTCAGCCATGGCCCTACCATGCCCGCCCGCCCCTGTGTGCCCGATCCCGGCTGCGGCTGCGAACCCCGGGCTTAATGCAGGAGCCCGGTGGGGATGTGGGGAGGGGTGGGGTGAGATGTCACTGCGCATGCTCCAGGGACCAGCCTCGAACGGCGCTGGTCGAGGTAGGAGGTGGGAAATAGTTTTTCCCACGTGGTTCTCAGAAGGCTGTCGCGTCGGGGGGTGGGGTGGGGTTGGCTGGGTAACATGGAATCGTATTTGAGGGGGAGCCATTTCTTATGTTCGAATTCTTCATTGGCTTCTAATCTTACTCATATAAAGCAGAAGGATAGTTTCAGAGAAAGGTGGGCTCCAGAATGGAAGGACTAGATTTTGGTTTGGGCAAGAGTCCAGGGGAGATATCAAGGCAATGATCATGGGGGAGGTAGTCTTGAGGAACAGGCACTAAAGCTGACATAATTGACAAAGAAGACAGAAGTGGTCTAGAGGCTATAGTCCATGGGCCCAGTGACTTGAAGAGTTAAGTGCAGCTTGCACTGAGAGGCAGCAGATGCTCTGGGTGCGGGGAAGGGCGGGGGACGAGGGTGGTGGCCAAGGACGCTCTTGGACGCAATATTTCCTCCCTGCAGGAAGAGGGCGCTGCATTCAGGCGCCGAGAGGGAGAAAGAGGAAGACGTTGGGGAGAAGCAAGGCCACGTTGGGGGCTGACGCATGCGCACAGCCAACCGTGCCCGGTTCGGCTCTCCTCTTGTACAGAGGCGCGGATTGGACCCAAGGGCAGGGCATGATGGGTAACGGGACCAGCGGGGTACCCCAGCGGGCAGACTAGTAGGGGTCGGATTTGGGGAGATTAGCTTTCGCGGTCCTCTCCCCGCAGAGCTGACGTGTCCTGGGTTCCAGACGACGGGCATTTCCACAGGGCCGGGGGGTTCGGGGCGTCCAGGGCTGAGGAATTCTTGGGGGTTGCCGCGGGGTGTAGGGAGTTGGGGAGGGTGGCTGCAGTCCCGGGAGTGCTTGCAGGTGGTTGGGCCCTCGAGTTCCCGGACCTGCCGAATCTGCCTGCGGCTCCTGGAGGGAGGGCTGGGCCTGACTCTGCGTCTCTTCTCCACTCCAGTGGTGGGTACAGGCACATCGCTGGCGCTCTCCTCCCTCCTGTCCCTGCTGCTCTTCGCTGGGATGCAGATGTACAGCCGCCAGCTGGCCTCCACCGAGTGGCTCACCATCCAGGGCGGCCTGCTTGGTTCCGGCCTTTTCGTCTTCTCTCTCACTGTATCCTTTTTGCGGGGGAGCGGGCAGAGGTGTTTGAGAGTAGGAAGGGTGGTGGGCCACGCAGGCTTGTACCCTTCCCATTAGCCACACATCTCTGCCCCCACTGCACGTCCTACTCCTTAACTCCCTCAACCCAGGCTTTCAATAATCTGGAGAATCTTGTCTTTGGCAAAGGATTCCAAGCAAAGATCTTCCCTGAGAGTAAGTGAAAATTGGGGGTTGAGTATTTGAACCCTCTCCAGTAACCTCCCCCAACACGGTACTGAATTTCCAGGTGCTTAGTCAGTAAAGGTTTTTTAGGAGGAAAAAATATGTGTATTAAGACTGTCTGGAGACAGATGATGCTTTTGGATGCAGCACTTTATCTAGCTCCCGGAATTGGAGCTAGAAGAGAGGGCCTCTGAAAGCAAGAAACTCAGTTACTTCCTGGCCAGTTCCCAGGGAAGGTGTGAGGGAAACAGGCAGGTTTGGGCCTGTAATGAATACATCCAAGAAGGGATGTTCTTTGTTTCCACCAGAAAAAGAAGAAGAAGGGCCAAATCAGTTGAGGGGTTCCGAGGTGAAATTGACCCAATATTAGTGAATTCTGTTTATTTGAGATGATTGTGAAGAGCCTAAGTATTAGATACACCAGCTTTCTGTGTCAGCAGGAATCCTGACCAAATTAGAGTAACTGTCAGATTGTTTTCCTTTTGAAACGATTCTAATCAAGAATTGATGATTCAGTTATTTATGGAGAATTAAGTTCATAAAGCCAATTAGGCGTCAAGGCCAGATCACCTAAGGGATGCCACATGCCCCAAATTGACAACAGATGCCATCTCTTGTGAAGCCTTCACCTGGTAGAACAAAGACCTGTCACTGTGGCCCTCGTTTCTTTGTCCTCCTTATGTTTTGCTCTTTCCACCTGGCGCCTTTGTAGGCTTCCGGAGCTCCTTTCATACAGCGGCTTCAGAACTTCTCTGTTAGATTTTATTTCTAAGTGTATTGTCTTCATTTGCTTCTGAAAGAAACCTTTGTAGTGGGGCAAGCTGTTTGGCCCTCTTCACCTGCCCTGCCCTCCCCAGCTGGGCAGGTGGGATTGCCCTTGCTATCTGCCCTCCCATCTTCTCTCTAGTCCTACTCTAGATGTCTTGAGACCCTTTTCTGCCCCCATGGGTGTGTGTATCCAGACACTCTGCTCTCCAACTTATGTCCAGGAACTGAGGCCCTCGACTTCCATAACTAGCCAGCCAGGTTAATGAATTGATCCCTATTGGCTGGCTTCTGTTGGAAAGGCCTTGACCCTCTTCCTCAAATGGGAGCAAGCCTTGCCCTTGAGATTCTGCTGTCACCTTTCCTTTTCCTTTTTATCGGAGGGAAGCCAGGATAGGGAAGTTAAGTGATATTTGGGGCAGAGCTGGTAATGAGCATGCATCTCCTGCCTCCGTGTTCTGGGCATCAGTAAGCCCATCTGAGGTCCTCCTGCTGTTGTCATGCCCTTCCCCTCCAAGCAGTTCCCCCAAGATTCAGAGGGCCCCAGATTTCTTCTAGACTCCACATATGAATGCCTGGTGTATCCATTCTGACCACCCTCCTTGTCCCCTCTTGCCCCCCCAGTTCTCCTCTGCCTCCTGTTGGCTCTCTTTGCATCTGGCCTCATCCACCGAGTCTGTGTCACCACCTGGTAAGTGCCTGACAGCTGAGTAAGGGGTGTAGCATCCTGTCCTTTGGCACTCGATCCTCCTGTGATGGTTCCAGACTTCCCCATACGTCCCTCCCACTCTGTTCTCCCTCTGTCCCCTTCCCCATTTTCCTAAACCTGATCCTGGATTCTTTCCCTCATGCTGGTGTCTGTCTGCTCTAGGAGGCACCAGGCTGGCAGCATGCCCACTTATACCATGACCTTTCTCCTTCACCCTGTAGCTTCATCTTCTCCATGGTTGGTCTGTACTACATCAACAAGATCTCTTCCACTCTGTACCAGGCAACAGCTCCAGTCCTCACACCAGCCAAGGTTACGGGCAAGGGCAAAAAGAGAAACTGACCCTGAATGTTTAATAAAGTTGATTCTTTGTAGCTCTGTGAGCTGTGATATGCTGTGGGCCTCTCCTGCCCATGGCTGCATGGGTGTGCAGAATGTTGGGGCAGATGGGTACTTGCTGTTTTCAGACCTTGGGGATGGTGGGGTTTCCTTCCTCCGAGGTTCATTTTTACCAAATATTTATTGAGTGCCATCAGTGCCAGGCACTTTGCCAGGCACTGGAGTGGCATATACTTGTGTAAGAGTCTCATGGAAGAAAAGTGCATGAATGATCGGCAGTCTTGCCCTTTGGGAAAAGGGGTAAAGACTGCAATGCAGGAATGCCTGCCCATCGGAACTGGAATAGATCTTGGAACAGAGGAGTCAGGGAGGGAAAGGCCCCTCATCCCTACACCTCCCCATGGAGTTCCATTTAACCTGTGAGGGCTTTGTTACTCTAGCTCCCCACCCTGAGCAGATAAGCCCCCTGCCCCTTCTGCTCCAAGTCTGCAGGTGGGAATTCCCTACTGATGTTGCCCTCCTGGACCTGTCTGTTCTGCAGTGTGGATGTGTGCCCGTGTTTAGAAAGACTCCCAGCTTGATCACGGTTCCTATCCTCTGGTCTGTGCCTTCATTTTTCTCCTCTGTTTCACAGCCAAGGAATTAAGACACTTCCTAAGTTTTAGCAAAGTGTTGAATACATAAAACGATAGGAACAAGGCCACCAACCTTGGAGCCAGCCTTAATGGAAGTGAGGGATGTGACTTCTCAGGTCCTGCTCTGTCCATGCTCTGCCATGAGGAGTGCCTCTCTGTCCAGAGTGTCTGTCCTTTGGGGCACCTAGGCACCGTCCCTCTTGCTGGGTGGTGTGGGCTTTAGGGTGCTTACCGTGCCTTGGTCAGCTTTGTATTCTCCACAGTGCCTGATAATGGGCAGTGAGGACTGGTGGGTTGGTTGAATGAAAGAACCTGTCCTCCTAGAACAGAAAATCCTATACGTGGGATGTGGCTGAGTTTGGGAATGAGACCCAATGAAGATGAAGAAGTGAGTCAAAGGAGTTCTGGTCAAGGATTAGAGGCCCCCCGCCGCCAAACCCCCATTTGTAGCCAGACTCCCGGACCCTTTCTCCTCTATGCCTAAGCTGAGGGAGTGCTATGCAGTTTACCCACATTGCCTGCAGAGGGCGGCACAAGCTCACATCTTCCTCCAGGAGACTCGCAACACTCCCCTGCCTGTTGGCCCTGAAGGCTGGGAGGGTTGCTGCTGGGTCTCAGGGTTCTTGCTGAGTCTCTCCGGTGGAAGCCAACTCTTGGAGGACCCGAAAGACTGGCCCATTCGGAAGGGCTGAAGCCTGAATCAAGTCTTCTTGCTCCTCCAGTCTGGGAATGGAGGCAAAGAGAGTTCAGTGGAGACCAGAGCCTTCCCTGAGAGGGAATGGTAGCTCTAGGCTCCAACTTACCTGGTGATGGTTGGGGGGTTACCGTATGTGGGACCCTTGGGGAGAGGAAAGGTTGTCCAAAATGGGTCCTGGACCTCCGGGGAGGCTGGGTTAGTTCTAGGTCTTGCTTTGTCAATTCTAGACTTTCTCCTGACCTGGAGTGGGAGCAGTGGGCAGAGGGCCAGGTCCCAGCCCAGGTGAGCATAGACACAGCTGGGGAATCTGGCCACCTCAGGGCACCATGCCTTCCAAGATAAGAGCTTGGGTGGGGCCAGGTTAGGGGAGGACAGGGGAGAGCCCGAGCAGGTGCCAGGACGACATCAAGGGATCTGGGCACCTGCTGCCACCCACTACATAGGCATCAGGGACAGTATGTGGTCAGGAATAATGACCCCTTGCTCAGGGAATGGGTGCCTTTACCAGGCAGGTTGGTGCTGACCTCAGCTCTCCACCCAGCCTATCCCTGGGGTGCCTAGCTGCCGGCTGCCTCCACCTGACCTACCAATTAACCCTGGGAAGGGTATCCCAGACACCAAACACCATCATTAAGTAAGGGGGCGTGAGGCCATCATGGCTTCTGGAGACCCAAAGGTGAGAAGGGCAAAGGTGCTAACCTCTCGGCCCCGGGATGCCTGGGTCTCTGCACCACCCTGGAGGCTGGAGGCCTAGGGGAGAGAGGGGCGGTCCGCCCCTGGAGGACAGAGGGAAGCCAGATGTTTCCTCCTGCTCCCTCACACGTGGCCCTGACACCCGCCAGCGCCCGCTGCCTGCTCCAGACACAGGAGTAAATAATACAGGGGGAGGGGGCCTTGGATGCTCGTGGGGAGGCTGGCGGGAGAGGGCTCCTGGCCCAGAGGTGTGCTTCTTGGGGCAGAAGGTGATGCCACCTAAAAAGAGGGTGGTGGGAAGGTGAGATGAGGGGGCTCCCCTGCCCGGGCAGAGGCTGGACTCCTCTTGGGCTGGCACTGACATGAGGGGATGCCTGGCGTTTAGGGCATGCCAGAAGGTGGCGGGGGGGGGGGGGGGCAGGGCAGACAGGGAGGGGGAGTCTGCGCCAGGCCTTGGCTCCAGCCCTTTCCGGACCTTATTGTCCTTGGTGAGAACAGGACGCTGTCCCGTTCCCACTGCCCGGCCCCCCAGCTCTGCTCCCCAGGGGCTCGGGAAGGATGTTGGGAAACAAGAGAAGCCAGAGATTGGTAGAGACAGAGATGCTGAGAGACACAGAGACAGATACAAAGAGGAAAGTTTCAGTCAAAAGCAAGTATTGAAGCTCATTGTGAGCTTGAGCGAGCGCTGAGCGCTATGGGAACCGTGAAAGAATGGGAAGCTGGAGGCCCTGCCCTCAGGGACCTCTGGACTGGCCTGCCGTGTGCACACTACTTGACTTAGGGTTACTCACAGAGCCATCTCCTAAGCAAACAATAGCCAGAGCCCTTGTGCGGGCACAGTTGGTGGCACTTAATTGCTTCACCTCAAGTACATTCTTTTCCTCCCTCCCAGCAGGCTGGAAGTTCCTCCGGGGGCAAGGCCAAGATCATGCTCCCAAATCCCACCTCCCTACCCCCTCAGGGCTGAGAGCAAGCTGGCCACCAGAGATTGCACTATAAATGCTATCTGGTTGAGCTCCCGCCCTGGCAGAGAGAGAAGACCCCTATTTGGCCCTAGAATTAGGCACTGCATTACCTGGGGTGGAGGGCAAAGTGTGAACTGCCTGCCCTGGGTCAGGAAGCAGGCTTCAGAGCTGCCCTCACCCCCACCCCGCCCCCGCCCCCTGCTTCCCCTGGGCCACGCGAAGAGCCAGCTATTCCCACCCCAGCCTCCGCGTCCCTGGGGGCTCGGGGTGGGCCTCCTTCCTTCCAACTCTCCTACCTGGGCCCACAGTTCTCAGCAGCCACTCCCCTGGGAGACAGGTCCTCTGAAAGGTGGAGAGAAGTCCAGGTCCCTTCTGTCTACTGAGGTTCCAGATGCATTTCAAAATGAAGAAAAACTGAGACATGTTTGAAATGTGTACACTTGACAAATTAACACTTTTTAAGACAATATTATGATACAATATAATCATGCTAGTCGCAAGGTCATTACAGGATTTTTAGAAATGTTTCCCTTCACAGGGAACTGCAGGCCCTACTTTATAATGTAAAGTTCTATGATAATGGGCATATCAGAGTCATTGTAGGATTCTTTCTACTTTTGTATATATTTGAATATTCCACAGTAAAAGTTAAATCATTTGTACTGTAAATCCCTTCTTTCTGTTCTGTGGGAGAGTGACAGTGTGACTGAATGAAACCACACTTGGAGATAACTTCAGAAGGCTACATTTGAGGCCCTGTGTGACAATGAGGCCTGAGCCAAATGGCCCTTATGGTCTTCGAGGAGCCCTTCTCTGAGAATTCCACTCACCTCAAATAAGCTGGACATGTTTCCCCTACTTTTAGGCTGAGGCACTAACAGAAGGGACTGAAAAGTGGGATTCCCTTCTGCACAGGTCAGGACCCCACAGAAAAACCTCCCACACACCCCCATTCTGGGCCAAGAGTTGCTGTGAGGGCTGACCTCAGGCTGCTTCAAGGGAATTTCTGGGACTGAGGTGCATGTACACCGGTGTGTGAAGGCCTAGGCTAACCCTCCAGGGAGATCCCTCCCCTTCCTGCTCTGGGCCTCCAACCCTCATTTCCAGCCTCTGTGACCCAGGCCTTTTTCTGACTCAGACAGCTTCAGGTTCTAGACATATGTGGGGCAGTAGGAAGGAGCCCAGGTCTTGAAATCAGACAGACCTGAGTTCTAGTTTTGGCTCTGACACCAGGTGAGGGTCCTTGGGCAAGCTGAGTGACCTCTCTGCACCTTAAATTCATCACCTGTAAAATGAGGATAATAATACTTGCCTCAAATTGTGTTAAAGAGGATTGGAATTAAATAACAACGTGGAAGAGCCTAGCATAGCGCTCAACCTACTAGGCATTTGACAAATGTCATTTTCTTCTCCCACGTGATAACAGCCATGACCTTGCCAGCCAACTTAGTGCTTTACAGATATTCTCAGTTTCAACACTTACATCAACCTTATGAGATTGATATTCTTACTCTGTGTGGTTAATTTTATGTGTCATCTTGGCTGGGCCACATTGCCCGGATATTGGGTCAAACATTACTCTGGATGTTTCTTTTTTTTATTTTTTGGCCGCACCATGTGGCGTGCAAGATCTTAGTTCCCCGACCAGGGATCGAACCCATGCTCTCTGCAGTGGAACTGTGGAGTCCTAACCACTGGACCACCAAGGAATTCCCACTCTGGATGTTTCTGTGAGGGTGTTTTGTTTTTTTTTTTAATTATTTATTATTTATTATTATTTTTGGCTGTGTGGGTCTTCGTTTCTGTGCGAGGGCTTTCTCTAGTTGCGGGGAGCGGGGGCCACTCTTCATCGCAGTGCACGGGCCTCTCACTATCGCGGCCTCTCTTGTTGTGGAGCACAGGCTCCAGCCGCACAGGCTCAGTAGTTGTGGCTCACGGGCCCAGTTGCTCCGCAGCATGTGGGATCTTCCCAGACCAGGGCTCGAACCCGTGTCCCCTGCATTGGCAGGCAGATTCTCAACCACTGCGCCACCAGGGAAGCCCCAACACAAATACTTTTAAGGGGTCTTTTTTAGGTAGCCTGACCCTGGCTGGCCTTTCCAGCCTCACCTCCTGCCACTCCGCCTTGAAGCAGTCTTTGTGCCAGAGACAGACACAGAGGATTACTCACAATGAACTCTCAAGCCTCCCTGCCTTTGTTCAGGCTTTCCCTTGGCTTTGCAAGCTCCGCCCTCAACCGCCACCTGAATTCTCTTACTCATCTTTCCAGTATCACCTTGGGCTTTAGGACCTATCTGATAGAGGCTCATGCCTTCCCTGAAACAGTCAATCCCTTCCTCTGTGTTGTATGTAATTTTGCATATTCTTCCATCTTTAGTGCACTTTAGAATAAGGGCTCCACGGGAATTTCCTGGTTGTCTAGTGGTTAGGACTCTGTGCTCTCACTGCAGAGGGCCTGGGCTCAACCCCTGGTCGGGGAACTAAGATCCTGCAAGCTGCGAGGTGCGGCCGATAAATAAATAAAATAAATAAATATATAAATAGAGGGCTCCAGATTTGGAATTTGTCTCTCACTGAGACCAAAGCTTGCCAAAGGTGGGACTTCCCTGGTGGTGCAGTGGTTAAGAATCTGCCTGCCAATGCAGGCAACACAGGTTCAAGCCCTGGTCCAGGAAGATCCCACATGCCGCGGAGCAACTAAGCCCACGAGCCACCGCGCGCCTAGAGGTGGTGCTCCACAAGAGAAGCCACTGCAATGAGAAGCCCATGCACCGCAGCGAAGAGTAGCCCCCGCTCGATGCAACTAGAAAAAGCCTGCGCACAGCAACAAAGACCCAACACAGCCAAAAAAAAGAAAAAAAAGCTTGCCAAAGGAGAAAACTCCAACAAACGTGAGAAAACTGAAGCTCAGAGAGGTTAATTTACTTGCCCAAGGTCACATAGCTAAGTAAAGGAAAGAGGCAGGACCCAACCTCAGGACATCTGGGGCTCTTAAGGCCCAAACTTTTAACCCCCCAGCTGTACTGCCTTTCATACCCTGCTATAATCATGTGTACTTGTGGCCTGCTGTAGCTGCAGAAGGGTAACGGTCTGTAAAAAGATTGAAGAGAAAGGAGTTGGACCATAAGAATCTGCTGGCTTTCGTCCAATGCTATCCAAAGCCAAAGACCCTGTGTCCAGTAGATGGGAGTCTCTGGAGTAGTTATATTTCCTGGGACCAGGACAGCTGGGTCAGTTTCCCTGGAGACCATCAAATGCTAACCTGTCCTTCCTCCTGCCCCTCATCTTACATTTATAGAAGCCCTCTGGGTTTCCCACGCTGTGCTTGGTCCTGGAGTTACAATGGTCCTGGGTGGCCCAAGCAGGGAAACAAAATACTTACAGCTCAACATGGTAAGTGCCATCTATAAAAGAGAGCCTGTGGGAGCTCAGAGGAGGAAGATGGTATCCAACCCTGCAAGACAGGGTCAAGGCCCAGGAAGGCTGCTTGGAGGACATGATGCTTGAGCTGAACATTAAACAAATATGTACCCACATTTTCTTATGGCGTATTTAGGGTTTCACTTTTCACATGAAGTTTTGTTGAATGCACTGGGAATTTATTTTAGTATAAGATGTGAGGTTGAAATATAACTTAATTTACTTTTTCAAATGGTAAGCTTGTTGCAAATGTTTTTCAAATAATCCATCTTTCCTCACTGGAGATGCCATCTCTATCATATGCTGAAATGGTGTATGTTTGATCTATTTCTTCACTTTTTATTCTGTTCCATCGATCTAGGTAGGGAGATGCTATACCTTAGTGGCAAAGTTTGCAGGCTCTGCAGTCTAGTCTGACTATCTGGGGCATACCTGTTTCTTCATTTGTGAAATGGAGATAATAATAGTACCTACTTCATATGGTGGCTGTAAAGATTGAATTAGATTATGCACATAAAGTACTCATTACAGTGCCTGGCACAGAGTAATCAATCAATGAATGTCAGCTGCTATGACGATCCCTATCTGCCCATTCCTATACCAGTAACCCAGAAAAGTGAAATTACTAAGCATATAGCTTTGAGTCAGATGGGACAGTCTGCTACTTACTACCCTGCATGACCTCGGGCAAGTTACTTACCTTTTACCTTCTCTCTGCTTTGGTTTCCTCATTCATACATGGGGATATAAAAGTACCTATTGCAGCCTGTTGTGAAAATCAAACATGCAGTGTCACAAAGGGCATGACACATAATAGCCCCTAAGTGAATGTTTAATCTTCTGCTGATTATTATGACACTATAATTTATTTTCTGTCTTTATGTGTTGCAGGGCAAGCCCCTTCTCGTTATCTTTCCCCCCAGAATTTTCTGGGGAGTGGCAATCTTTCAGGGCCACATCTATTGTGGGTGAATAAGATAGAATTTCTGGATCTGCAAGGCTGATGCCTGGCCCCTGAACTGTGTTGAAAGTCGCTGTGACTAGTGAGGTCTTGAGTGGGTAACCAGTAGGATTTTGGGGAAAGGAGTGGAGGTGGGCCTTTGAAGCTCATATAGCAGGTTTCTAAAAATATTTTAATTTTGCCTTAATTTTTACTTTAACAAAGGAATTTGCATAGTTTAAAAGGCCAACTAGTTCTATAAGGCATTCAATGAAAAATAACAGTCCCCTGCTCCATTCTCCTACCCTCTCCCTACACATACACTCCTCCATAAACCACTGTCAAGTTTCTTGGCTGCTTTTTTGGGTACTCACCTCTATATATTTTTTGTTTGTTTGCTTTTGTTTTGAGCAGTGCTGCACGGCTTCTGGGATCTTAGTTCCCCGACCAGGGATTGAACCTGGGCCACAGCAGTGAAAGCGCTGAGTCCTGATCACTGGACCACTAGGAATTCCCAATATTTCTAAATAACATGTTCATATTATTATTTCTTTCTTTCTTTCTTTCTTTTTTTTTTTTTCTATTTTAGATATAATCAATTGACTGCCTGCCATGGAAAATGAGGATACAGTTCTCTCTAATCCTGACTCTCCCCATATACTCCCCTCCTCCACCCTCTCAATTCAAATATATTCCAAATTTTAGTTAAGTCAACACTTAGTGTTTACATTATTATGGCTGTGAAAATATTCTACACAGCTGAGTTATGTAGTGTTTGTGCTAAGACTCTGTGAATCTGTAAAAACTGGTTTTATTAATTAACACCAGGGACATGGGGCTGAGAAACTTCGTTCTCTAAAATCATACAGTCACAGATTTTCTGTTTGAAATCAAGCAGTGAGAATGGAACATCCCACTGTTGCTGGAGGTTTAACGCATGTTGATTACTTTGATACAGAGAAACAGCCTCAATTTCCAGCCTAGGTGCAAGGCTTCAGATATTGGGGTTTTGGACATAACATTGTACAATTATCTTAATTATGTAGTTATCTATTACATAATTATCTAAAATTAGTTAACTTTGTAGTTTCCAAGTGGATTCTCAGTTCACTTCTCAGTCCAGGCTGTTGTTAACTCCTTCACTTACATCTGTGCTTACCTTGAACCTGTCAAAATACTGCTTCATTTAAATACCACCTGAACTCAACCCTTTCCCATGTATCCTGTAATTCCTGTAATGACTTGGCTTTTTCCTTTGTTTGATGAGCGGCTCCACAGTTCCTCTGGTGTGTGCTCTCTCTTGCAGCAGCAAGTGAATAAACCTAACTATCCAACTACAGTTATGTTCTTAGTGGCCTTTATCAGACAGGCTTTTATAATTCTCCTTCCTTTCTTTTATAACTCTTTGTTTTCCCTGAAGTTGATAATTGCCTGATCTTTCCTTTCACTCGGTTTTCTATATACCTATTATGAATTCATCCCCCAAATTGTGAAAGACATATACACCTTCTCTTAATACCTTAAACACATCAGGTGATTCCTCTGTCCCCACAGTTTTTTTCCCTTAAAGACACCCTCCTGAAGCACTTCTTCTTCTGGCTCCAAGTCTTACTGGTTGCTCCTCTGAGTTTCTCTTTTAAAATATGACAACCTCTGTTCTAACACCTATCTCAGGGCACCTATCTCAGGGCACCTGTTAGTTGTCAATGCATCTGCTTTCCTGACTCCTGCTTTCCTCCTTCCACCCCAGAAGGGTCCGTGTCTTGACATCTCTATTTCTCCAAAGTCTGTCGTGACGCTCAAGAAACGTTCCACTGAATGAATGAATAAAAGAATAAATAAGTGAATAAATGAATGAATGAATGAGTGGAATTTTTGTGCAGGAGAAGTGAGTTTAAGAGGAACGATATTACATTCCCATCTTGTCGCAAGGCTTAAGGGTGTCCTCAGGCTGTCTACAAGCCCCACGCCAGCTTGGAGCGGGGTCTCGAGGGAGGGAAGCAGCACCGAAAGCCCTCTGGGCCCAGGTCGCGGCTGCCGGCGCGAAGCCGTCTGAGCACAGCCTAGGTCAAGACCGCGGCCACGAGCCTGCCAGGCGCCTCTCGAGGACTACAACTCCCAGAAGGCCGCGCGGCGGCGGAGCACGAGCCGTGGAGGATTCCGGACGCTGACGTCGGAGCCGTGCGGCGCAGGGAAGACGCTGGCCGTGGAGGTAAGTGTAGAGGGAGGGCTGAGGGCTGAGAGCGGAGGGCGGGAGCGACGGAGGAGCGGCCCTGAGGTTAGGTGGTACGCAGTGGGGGTGAGGTAGAAGGACAGGGAATGGGTTTCAAATGAAGAGCGGGTAGCGGGGGTGTCAGGGACCTCGAGCTCTGCTTCCTCTTCCCACAGTGACCATGACGAAATTAGCGCAGTGGCTGTGGGGGCTGGCGCTCCTGGGCTCCACCTGGGCTGCTTTGACCATGGGAGCCCTGGGCCTGGAGCTGCCCTCGTCTTGCCGGGAGGTCCTGTGGTCACTGCCCGCCTACTTGCTGGTGTCCGCCGGCTGCTATGCACTGGGTACTGTGGGCTATCGCGTGGCCACTTTTCACGATTGCGAGGACGCCGCCCGCGAGCTGCAGAGCCAGATCCAGGAGGCCCGAGCCGACTTGGCCCGCAGGGGGATGCGCTTCTGACACCCTAACCTCATTCCCGCACGGACAGCCTGCTCTCCCCTCCCCCATTAAAGCGCCAGTTTATTTTCTAACTTTGGTTTGAGTATGGAGTATGGATGATGGGAATTGGGGATTCTGTGTACCAGCTGTTGAGAAGTGAGAGGTAGAAAAGCCACATTCCTGAGGCTCTCTCAGCCTTTATCTTTGCATTCTGCTGGTACTTCCTCCTATTTGCTCCGAGGGAGGCAAAGACGCCCTTCTCAAAATCTCTCAGAATGGAAAAATCATTTCCCTTTCCTGGTCTTTTTAGCCCTGTTAGGAAGGACTTCTTGAAGCCTATTCTTCTTCATAACATCCAAGCTCTGTTCTTTTTAAGGCCTTCCTACGTCTTTACAACTTCTTGGTTCTTTCAGATACCTTTTCTGAGCCAACCCTACCAGCCCAAGAGTAACTGTGGATCAGACAGTTCCCCTCTACCCTTCACCAAACCAGGCAGGTTGACTATCCCTGAACAGAGAACGAGCCTTGATGGGCAAGGGGTAGGGAACAGTTTATTTTAAGGCACATTCTAAAGATTTCACCCCGACCTCCAAAATTAAAAAATAAAATGTTGAAAAAAAATAAAAGTGATTCATCTCCCAGGTTCCATCCAGTCTTCTAAGTAAAGCCCTTTCTTTAGTCCCTGGATTCTCAAAGCAGTTCTTTTCCTTTACCACAACGCACTTCACCAGTGGAGGTGACCAGCAGGAAGAGCTGAAACGAGGAGGTTTCTTTGGTAGTAGGTTGGCATTAAGGTGCCCAGTGGTCAGGTGAACTCCCTCAGGTTTGTAGAAGCTGATAGTTCCTGTCTTGCTCCTGGGGGTACTTCCAGAAAAGCCAGAAGCGAATGAAGCTGGTGAGGATTCCTGGAAGGTTGGGCACCTGAAATCACAAGGGCTGCTATGAGGAGAGGAGCTGATTTTCCACCTCGTACACCTGTCACCCTGCCCCTGTTCTGCTTACCACAATGTAGGGATCTTTTAGTCGAAACCCATAGAACGTCCAGGAGGCAGAGGTGAGGAGGGTGGCAATGGTGAGTGAAAAGGAGAGACGTTGGGTCGATTTAGTACGAATGACCTTGGCCTGTGGGAAAGGATGAAAGACACTCTTAGCAAGGCACATAGTAAATCTCCCACCTTGCCTAAGAATTTCTTCAGAAAAAAAGGTCAAACATCCTCCCTGATCTTCTGTTACCCAAACTTTCCCTCCTGCCCCCCACTCACCCAACTCTACTGCCCCGTCTCCTTCCAGGATTTAGGTCTTTCCTTCCTCTGGAGTATAAGCTACAGTCTCTGGCTATGGGAGACTTATCTCCCTTTCCTCCCTGGACACCCCCACTCACCAAGTCAGCTAGTGGTGAGAGGTACATACTGATGGTGAAGACACTGCAGAAGAGGCCCAGCTGCTGAAGCCGGGTCTCAGTGTCGGGCACCAGGAGCCAAAAGTAGCCAAAACCCAGGACAAGGACCCCCAGCAGGGTTGCAGTCTGAAGGAGCACAGCATGCTGCAGAGGAGAGAGTAGCCTTACTTCTGGATGTACCAGGAGCCCTCTCTGACTCTGCTGCTGGAATTAATTCATCCTGCCCTCTCCCATGCTCCAGTTGGGGAGCCAACCTTTGCCCAAGCCTCCAGTATTGCACTTGTCACATCCTCTTTCCCACCAGTGACTTAAGCACATGTGTGATCCACCCACAACCCTGGAGGTTTCTAGGAGAGGGAAAGGTATCTTTTTTTGGTGACCTTGCTAAGCAGAGTAGGAGCTTAATGCTTGTATGAATGGGGAAGCAGAGCGGATCATCTCTCTCAGCCACTGGCACTGACTTAGAAGGAACTATGGAGACAAAATCCCTTTCCACGCAGTTTGTTGGGCAGCAAGGCACCATCAGGCTAGGCAGAGCTACCAGCATTGCCAGAATGGGGGACAATATGTGAGTCTCAGAAGGCTGGCTTCATGGCGGAAGGAGGACTGCAAGGCTGGAGGGGTCTTCCAGGAAAAGTTGGCAGTGCCAGCCTGTTATAGTCTTCTAGGAAACAATGTTTGCCCTGCCAACAAGGCAGGGCAGGGCATGCAGCAGAGGAAGGGGCTCTACCTTCCGA
Organism: Balaenoptera ricei; assembly: GCF_028023285.1. Lineage (NCBI taxonomy): Eukaryota > Metazoa > Chordata > Mammalia > Artiodactyla > Balaenopteridae > Balaenoptera > Balaenoptera ricei. The sequence continues at coordinate 113,062,396 of NC_082639.1, read as the reverse complement.
TGGCAGTAGTGCAGATACACCAAGATATACAGGGTCTGAAGCACAGCACCCACGGCGTTGACGACGATTAGCGTCCAGTTTCCCTTCAGGGCCCCATAACTGAGCCAGCTCAGGTTGCTGCAGGGTGGAGGGGAGGGACATTCGCCCGCGGGGTTGAGTGTGAGCGGGGGGACCCGAGGGGCCTCGTCCATATTCCTCCTCACACCTCCCCAACCTCCCTCAGACAGCCTTTCCCGCCGCAGGCATCGCCCCTCTCACTTGACATCCGTGGTGAGAAAGGGCAGGAACTGGACACTGTCCACACTCCGGGTCATCCGCATGTGCTTGAGGTCCGAGCTGTAACGGGGACCCGAAGGCAGGGGGGAGAGGTGGAAAGGGAGAACCAGGCTGCTGGGGCGTTGAAATACCCGATGCCTGTCATCCTTTCTGGACAACTGCAGACCCCCGGCCCTACCCTCAGCACCCTGGCCTTCTCCCTCAGGTAAACTGACCAGCCTTGCCCTTGTACCCCGGCCCTCTCGACCCGATTCCACTTTGACCCTAGGTTCCAGATGCAGCCTGGGGCTGCGGCCACGTCTCTGTCCCCTCTCTCTCCTTTCCTGACTTCCTGGTCCTGCCCCAGCCCAGCCCGCCCGCGCTCTCACAGGCCGGTGGAGAACATGCCGAGGGTGAAGAGCACGCAAGCTCCGGAAAGAAGCGAGTCGGCCAATCCGCCCGCCTCCATCCCTCCCCGAGTCGGATCCCGAGCTCGGCGCCTGGGGCCAGCTAGCAGGATCCGGAGCCCGCGACGCCGGAGCCCCGCCCCTTTGCGCCCCCGGCTCCGCCCCTGCGCGCTCGGCCGTCCCCCCGGAAACTGAACCGGAACCCGGCCCACCCTTAGAACGTCAAGCCGGAGCTCAGGTCCCGCCCCTCCGAGGGCCTGTCCCGACCCTACCCGCCCGCTGTCGGCTCGCAGGGTTGCCTGTCTTCCTGTTGCTCTCGGTTTTCTGGCCGGTCTCCTTCCTAAGGCTCCGCGGATTTGTCCCCGGCATCAGCCGCTCCGCACTCTCTGCTTACTCCTTGGATCACCCAGACCCCCAGCCTCAACTCACTTTCCCACAGGCCGCGAGCCTACGTGGTAGAACTCAAAAGCTTGCTACGCGGACTTCAACACGCTTTCACGGAGGGCCGCAGCTCAGAACTTCAGTTGCCCAGGGTTTGGGAGATTTTTCGCTGTTTGCTGAAGCCTCTTTCCGGCCTCTTCCCTAAGTAACAGGGACTGCCAGGAATCACCAAGTCTTTGTGAGATGCCCTCCCCCTTCAGGCACATTGCCGGCTTTCCCTGACTTGGCCAATCCACTGGACAAACGTATATCACCGACCCCCCTAGTCCAACCAACTTGCTGCCGGGAACTTTCCCTCCCAGCCTCCCACACATCTCTGCTGGTGGGGCTGTGGGGCGAGCCGCATGCCTCAGCTGGCAGGCATTCTGAGCGGCTGCCCTGACTCACCCAAGAGCCTGAGTACCTCAACAGTACGCCAAAGCCCAGCGCTGAGAGGGTGCGAGTGGGGCGGAGGTTGGACAGGAGGAACTTCCAGAGTGGGGTGCAGCCTAGAACCCGAGAGACTGCTGTGGGGAGCACTCCTGTCCTGGACAACCCTCAGAGGAGGAAACACCCCACCCTTGTGGGCTGGTGAGGGGCATGTATTCTTTTCGGAGAGAGGGGAAAAAACTCAAACCCAATTGCTACTGATATACCACAGAGCCTAGCAGCAGCAGGGACTCAATGGTCATAAATTAGGATGGAAGGGCAGAAAAGCATGTCCAAAAAAACAAACACATTGCTTTATTTTGAGACAAAGAACATTGTATAAAAAAACTCCAGTTGTAGAAATCAGCAGACACACATCTAGTTCATATACAGATTCTGTACTCGTGGGCCCTGCCCTTTAGGCTACAGTCAGTCTAGGCACAGACTCTGTGCACATGGGCACTGCCCTTACAGCTACACTCTTAAGAACAGGTTGGCACAGCCCCCCTGCTGGCGCAGCTCCGTGGAGTGATGCCCCAGGGTGGGAGAGGATGTAGTGCCTGGCTACAGTCCTCTCCGTGGCACCTCCACAGAGGAAAGTCTTGGGGGAGATGCTGGGTCAGCCCAAGCATGCTGCCTCTCCTGTCCCTGGCTCCCAAGCAGGAAACTTGTCTCTTGCTTTTCCTTCAGAGCCATCCTGGCTCTCTCTGGGAGGGACATCTTCGCCAAGCTCAGTGTCCATCCATGTAAGCCCAAGCCCCTTTCAGCTCGGCTCCCACAGTGCCCTTCTTAAGAGGCCATGTCCGCACAGCTCGTTTCTTTGGCTTAAGGGCAGGAATGGAGGGGAAAGGACTGTCTCCACTTCTTTGTCCATCCCTCTGAGGTGGAGGCGAGGATGGCACCGTCAGGCTTGCTGACCTCCTTTGGGTTGAAAGCTTTAATACTGACCCGTTTTGAGGCTGCTGGGTGGCAGCTTGTGCATGTGGTAGGAGTGGTTCCCAGGACTAGAGCTTTGGGAGGGGCCCCAGGCAGGTGAGGGAGGCCCGCCCTACCCCCTCAGTTCCAGTTCTTACAGTGCGTGCGGCATACACCTTCATGGGGTTTGCAGCAGCAGGAATGGCAGGAGCAGCACAGCCCAGGCGAGTGGGAAGAGGCGGGGGGCGGCACTGTGACCAATGCTATGTAGAACCTGCACCTCTGGGTCATCTGCAAGGTGAGAGGGCAGAGGCCCCCAAGGTGAGCGGTCCCCGCTATTGGCACTGGCCCTCAGCCCAGCGAGGCTTCCCCTGCCCCTGCCTGGCAAAAGAGCCACCTCCTGTACCCAACCTCTTCAAGCAGACCCCCTGTTGTGCCCCAGGCCCAATTTGCTCCAGCCACCTACCTGCTGGAAGTCTCTTCTCCTGTGCATTGGCATGGGCCTGAGGACTGTGAGCTGAAAGGGTGGTCTTAGGTCAGGTACTTGGTACACCAAGGAGGCAGAGGGGTGGGAATGCTGGGTGGGCTGGGCAGTGGGACTTCCCAACCATCCCACATCACTAGACCAGGCCCAGGATAGGGATGCAGCAAGGAGACCCACAAGGCTGTGACACTCACTGATTTTGCCACTGACGGTCACCTTCAACCTCAAGCACTGGTCTTCCTGGTGGTGGATGGGTTTGGCTACAAAATAAGTCCAGAGAGTGATAAGGAAGGAAACTTTTTTGGAAGAAAATAAAAGCGTAAATGCCTCTGACCCTGCTTTCTCGGTCCTTACTCATTTTAATCCCTCTCTTCCCTCTAATCTTTGATTCTCACCTTCCTTAGTTTTTGCCCACTTTCTGCCCCAAGTTCAGTCCAAGCTCCCATTCTTGGGAATAACCCCTGACTTTGGAGGTGGTGGTAAAAAGAACATAGACACTGTCCCCTCCCTACAGCCCATCCTCCATTCCTCCCAGCCTGAAGTTGGGGGCAACCTGCACAATATGCTCCCCTTACCCAGCCACTTTGTCCTCGCCCTGCCTAAGCCCCACTGACAGGGTGAGGCCTGGATTCATTCTATACAAAGCTGATCTCACAACTTGTAAAATCCACCAGTGGCTCTCCACTGCCCTCAGGATAAAGTCCAAACTCCTTAGCACTTCTTAGGCCCCCATGCTCTGCCCTGTCTACTTCTCCAAGCTCCTATCTCCCCACTTCCAAGTGTCCCTCCTGCTCCAGTCAGTCTGAACCATATGAAGTTCCCTGAAGATGTCATGCTCCCTTTGCACATGTCCCCTTGTTTGGCCAGCTCCTCTGTCTGTCCTAAACTCTTGGGTCATCTTCCCCAGGAAGCCTTCTCTGAGGTGCCCCCCAACCCCAGACTAGCAGGTACTCAAGTCATTTCCGCAGGGCCCCTGAGCTCATATCTACCATATCACCCTGTTCTAATGGTCTGTTAATCTATGTATGTCCCTTTCCAGGTTCCTGGAGGACAGAGACTCTGTAATGTTTTATTTATCTCTGCGCCTACAGTGCCAAGCAGAGTGCCCAGGACACAGTAGAAGCTCACTCCACATTTGTAATGGGAATGAACAAAAACAGACTTCAGGATTGGAAGGGGCCGTCTGCTGCTTGCCTTCCCACTAAGCATGTACCGAAGCATGTACATCATGCCAGGTGCGTCCCCCAGTGTGTGCACCTGTGTGCATGCCTCCCGGGCACTCACAGATGTAGTAGTAGCTGTGTCCCTCTTTGAACTCCTTGCCCAGGGTAAAGGGTGTGAAGCGCTGGAACTTCTCAGACAGCTTCTCTGGGCCATGCCTGGCACTGGGCTGGTTGCACTGCCAGCGGACCTGGTCCTTGGATTGGGGTTGGCACAGTTGGTACTGCTCATGCTCCACCAGGTACAGTGTGTACCGCTCCATGGCAGTGTCTGCCACAGAGTCATCCTCATAATGAGGACAGATGATGTCCAGGTAGTCATTTAACTGCACGTGTACTGTGTAGTCCTCACTCCGAAACCTGGGCATGCGCAGAGGTAGAGAAAGCAGGTGGTCACTCGGAAGCCAGGCCAGAGCCTTGAGCTTCCAAATGTTTACATGACCCCTCACATTTCATACTGGACCACCGCCCCCACCAAAGATTTTAAAAAAATCTTAACTTCCAGTATTTAATTTACTGATCTTGATCTCTTAAATATCTTTCCACCATCTCCAAACATTCCCACCACCGTCTGCCACTAATCCTCTAACTAGCATCCACTTAGTATCTTTCAGGTACCAAGGCACTTCCCATAACCTCCCTGATATTTACCCAAGGATGGGCTTCTAAATATTTCCTCTGCTCACTCTTCTACCTATAAATATTTCCCCAACTCTATTCTACCACTTGCTCCTTTAACTGCTATTAGACCTCAATCTGAGACCCTACTGGCCCATTCTATAATCAAGATCCACATCACCCTTTTTCTTTCCCATGCTAGTACTCGGCATCCAACAATCTGTCTTCACTTCTCTTACTCCTCTCATTTTTCCCCTTGACCCACTGAGTATATCTCACATTGTTCAACTTCACTTTTCCCCCAACACCCAGGACATCCATGCCCACAGATAATGTCCAGTCCTTTTGAGTTAAATTGCTTTAATCAATTCGTCCAGTCCCCTCAAATCTCCCCTTCTAGCTACTCAAATCTATGCTCAGCTCTCCTTGTCCACTTCTCTCAAAGCACCCCAAAACCTCTCTGTCCCTTTATCTTCAAAAGCCATACTTTCACCTCTCATGAAATGAGCTCCAGAAATGCTGGAGTTCTCAGATCTGAGAAGGCCTCTCCTCTCCTTCTTCCCAAGGTGGAGCCAGCTCCCCTCCCCCAGCCCATTCCCCCCAGGCTCCAAAGGCTCCAGCCCGACTGCCCACTGACCCCTCCCCCCCAGCTCTAGACACCTGGCTCCAGTCTAGGTGGGGCCCTAGTAGGGGAAAAAGTGCCTCCCCACCTCCCTCTCCAAGCCGGTCAGCTTCTCTGAATTCCCCCAAGCACTGCCAGCTAGAGACTCAGCAGAGTTGGCTGCCAACTTGCTTCAAACCAAAGCCAGGGGCATGGGTGGTGGGGAGAGGGGCAGGGGTTAGGCCAAGAGGCCTCTGAGGTGGGCACCCACTGCCCAGTCAGCATGACCCTTAAGAGGCCTGGCTTTGCAGGAGCATGCCAGTGCTCCAGCTGGGCTTACCAAGGCCCCTCCCCCACCCTGGGGAAAAGAGAGAGAGAGAGAGAGAGAGAGAGAGAGAGAGAGAGGGAGGGAGGGAGGGAGAGAGGGAGAGAGAGAGAGGGAGGGAGGAGGAGCAGAGAGAGGCTTTTAAAATTCCTCTCTGGAGAGATAAACATAGAAGCCATTTCAGAACAGGTATTTCAGCTCTGGGTCTGGCGTCTTTCCTCCATTCCCGTGACGGGCACTGACTCATTCTTCATCTACCTCTGCCACCCACCCCGGCATTCATGAGAACCTGTGAAAATTTCCCTTGTCAAATGTGGACAGCCCCCAGGACCCCAGGATGGCCCAGTGCCCACTTGCTCTGGGCACTGTCCTCCAGGCAAAGGGAGCTGACAGGTCTGGATGGGTGGGGTACCTGCCCCTCTAGCACCAAGGAGGCCAGGGTGCAGCTCACAGTGGCACTGCCCTTCTTCCCATGCTGCCCCCTGCCTGGGGCCTGGAGATCCCAGGGCTGATGCCCACTGCCCTGAGTCACCCATGCCAGCCTCATACCCACCCAGCTCATTACCACCTAGTCTTTGCCCTCAAGCTGGGCCTGGCTTGGCTGCTTGTGGCGTCCACTCTGGGCTGGCTTTCTGTTTAGTCCTGGGTATGGTAGAGTGTGTGTGTGTGTGTGTGTGTGTGTCCAGATGGACAGGGCAGAAGCTGTGCTTGGTGGGTGCGCCCATCACCCCCCTCCTGGGGGTACAATCTGCTCCACTTAGCACTCCCTTGACTCTTGCTCTCCATCTGGGAAAGGGGGGCAGCGGCGTCAGGGAAGGGGGGGAGGGGGGGCAAGGAAGAGGCTCCTTCCTGAAAGAGAGGAAACCTGGGAGCTTGGGAACGGAAAAGGCCAGGGTCCCCCCCTCCCTACTCATGGCTTCCTGTCCCCTCCTCCTCCTTCAGCCAACACCTGGCACGGGCATAAACAGGGACTTTGCTCTCTCCCTCTAGGACAAGATTGGGTCAAAGAAGCAAAGAACAGACAGCAAGGAGTGAGGTGGGGGAGGGCTGTCAGGCGGCCAGTGGGCAAGAAGGCATTGCCCTCTGGGGTTGGCAGCTGGCTGTTCCCTCCCTGCCCAACTCGCCACAGACGACAGACCCCCTACCAGGCAATGCTGCCACAGGGTCAAGAGGAAACTGGCACAGTCTATTTCTCAAAGGGAGTGGAGGGTAGGCCTGCTAGGGCTGCGGGTGGCTGGGCTGAGTGAAGTGTTTTTCCCCCCGACCCCAAGGTGTCCAGCCCTCCTCTCCTTACTCCACCTTACCCCCCTCTCCCGTTTTCCTGCAAATATTGTTCCCATAACTTCAGAAAACTCAAGAACAAAGAACAAAGGGTCCGATGGAGCTTCTCCCTCCCTGTACCATTTGCCTCACAGCCCTAAACCTGCCCCGGAGAAATTAACTCCTTCCTGCCCAGAGCCCTTTGTAACCCTTTTAACCCCTTCCTGTCCTCTGGAACATTTCCCACGACCTCGCTCTCCCCTTCTCTTCAGTTTTACTACCTGAACCTCAGATACCCTCAAGCCTACCCACACACAGCATGTGCCTCATTCATGCCACCTCAAAAGACTCTTGAGGGGGGAGGGCTTTCCAGGGTGACCTTAAATACAGAATGAACACTTAATGCTGGCAGCCCAGGTCCCTCCTGAAGGGTCCTTCCAGGATTACAATAAGCATTCTGCTTACTCCGGATGTCAAGACCTGTCAGTGTGGGCATATGCCCAAGTAACACACAAGGAGAGGCACAGAGGCTTTCTCAGTGGAAGGGCCTAGAACAAGAGCCTTGGCGGCCAGAGAGAGTGGCCCCTGCTAACGGCAGGAACTGTTCAACGCGGGTCCCTCACTTCGGAGTAACAGGGGTGCCAGAGGGAAGGAAAAGAGGGGCAGAGACAGTGCCTGTGCAAGCAGACGCGGGCAGGCTCCTGCCCTGGGGTGGGGTACTCCCAGCTATGGGGGAGAAGAAAGTCTATGGGATCCCTCCCGCCTCCGGTCACCTCCCCGAGACTCAGGTTAGGGGCTAGCCGGGACAGTTAACCTGGAGGGGGGAGCAGTGCCAAGCGGGCGCCCAGGCTGTCGGCCGGAGACTCGGGGCTTACTTGGGGTTTGAACTGTTCCAGAAGACGGTGTGGCGGTCAGCAGCGGCCAGACTGCAGCACAGACCCAAGAGAGGGGCCCAGAGGAACTCCATAGCGCGGGGCCGGGCCAGGCCGGGCGGGGACGAGGGGCTCCTCCGGGTCTGGGTTCCCGCAGGCTTTCTCCGCGGCGCACTCAGCACAGCGCTCACAGCTCTGGGCCCTCCGCCTCGCGACTCCGCCTTTTGGGCCGGCGCCGCCCGACACCCCGCCCCGCCCCCGCCCCGCCAGGCGCTCGGCTGCCCTGGGCCTGGGGGCCGGGGAGGTGGAGGAGGGGAGGGCAGGGGAGGAGGGGAGGAGGGGAGGGGAGGGGAGGGGAGGGCAGGGGGGGAGGGGAGGGGAGGAGAGGGGAGCAAAGCGCGCACCTCCGCCCGACAAATCTGCTCAGCGCTGTGTGTTTGCTCACTCGTGGATCCGCGTGCAGCTTTGTGGGCCTGTGCGGGGTGGTGGGTCTGTGTCCCCCGCGCAGTCTCGTGCGGGAGAAGGGAACGAACTCCACGTGCGGGTCTGCTAACCAGCGGGTGCGGGACCCGGCTGGCGGGCGCCCTGCGCCGATCTTGAAGGGTGCGAGGTTGTTGATAGGTCCCGCACCTTTCCCGAGCCTTGCACACCCAGGCTCGGGCGCCCGCGTTTCCACACTCTCCTCCTACCCACCCCCTTCCTGGACTCTGCGCTCGGCTGCTCCTCCCCACACACGCTGCTGTTTGTTTTTGTTGGGTTTGTCAATGTTGTCTTTGTTCGGGAGATTGTGTCATCGCCTAGATGCCGGGAATAAAGTGCAACCCTGTGTGTGATCAAGTGTGTAACGTGTGCGGCCGGGGCTTAGGGCGCCTCTGTCCGTCAGTGCCTGTGAGAGGGAGGAACACTCGGGATTCTGGGCCCGCGAGGGGGTTCGCTCTTGTTTCTAGGGCTCCAAAGGGCACTAATGACCTGTGTGTGAGTGTGTGCTAACACGTGTGTACCGTGCGAACAGGCTTTGAATATGGACTGTGAGAATCTGGGCCTGAAGGGTGACAAACTGTAACCACAGATGTGCATCTGGCATGTGTAAATACGTGTGATGGCGCGCAAGTGTGAAAGCATTTGTGAGTAGTATCACAGCCGCGTGTGGGGAGGCGTGTGAAACTTTGACGTACGTATGCTAATGTTTGTGAACAGCGTGTGAAGAGGAGGGGAAACATGCACAGGCGAGCAACGTCTGGGGGCTGGGGGCTGAAGGCGGGGAGGGGGTTTTTGTGCAGCGTCCCAGACTGGGAGACTGGGTCTGGCCCAGTTTGGGCTGGGTCTCCCAGTCAGTCAGGCCCCAGTATCCAGCTCGCTACCCCGCACCCCGAGCAGTGTAAACAAACCCGCTGGAATTCGCCTCTCGGGGCTCCTCTCCCCGCCGGGATCTGCACCGTCTGGGGCAGGGGTTGGCGGGTGGGTGTCTGCCTCCCAGATCTCGGGGCGGAGAGGGCGGGCAGGTGTTTGATCAGGTTCGTGTGTGTGTGTGTGTGTGTGTGTGTGTGTGTGTATCTGGAGCTGGAAGTCCTAATGCTGTATGACTGCGTGCGTTTGGTGATTCATGTGTGTAATTGTGTGGCTGTTTGCATGCCCGTCCGGAGTTGATTTTGCGAGTCTGTGCACACCCCTGGCCAGCCCTTCCAAGAGGCTGAGCAACGCGGGAAGCCGCAGACCCGGGGCCCCCTAGAGGCTCGAGCCCAGCTTCCCCGGTTCCCAGGCTGTTTCATCCTCCTCTTTTACGGCCAGGCCTGGCCGCAGCCCCTGTAATTACGCGGGGCCGGAACGCAGCGGCTAGTCCGGCGCTGGCCCCGCCGGGGAGGAGCCTGGGGCGGGGGAGGGCCCAGGCTGGCCCTACCCCGTGGGGGGCGCAAGTTGCTAGAGGCTCGACTCAGCCAGATTCCGCCGCGCGTAGGATAAATATTTACCCCGCGCGAACTAGGGGCTTGGCTCGGTAACCCCGCGGCCGGGTCCCGGCCAGGCGTTGCGCACGGCCCCTACCACCACCCCCTCGCGCGCACCTGCCCCCAGGCGACGTGCCCGGCCCCGCGTTTACCCGAGGTGCAGCCCGCCCCTCCCGCCGGGGCCGAAGTCTACCCGCCGAACCAGCCCCAGGGCGGCGCCTCACGCGCGTTTTGCTCACCTGGGAGGGCACCTGGGTGTCGGCCACCCACGTGTCCCAGGCGAGATTACCCCATCCCTCTGCTCGTGTCCCATAGAATCGAAGTCCCACGAGGGCAGGCAGTTTTGCTGGTTCACTGCTGTATTGCCAGCGCCTGGCACAGCACCTAGCACGCGTAGTAGGTGGTCAAGAAATCTTTGTTGAGTGAGTGAAATCACTGTTCAGTGTTACTTCTGCGGTACGTACTGCTCTGAAAAGAAACCAGAAGGGTTAGAGAAGGAAGGGGTGATGGTAGTTCTTCAGAGAGGGTGGCCCAGGATTGCCCCCTGGAGGAGACAGTTTGGGGCACGTTCCCCCGTTTCTCTGACCGCCGGGATTTCTGGGCGGGAACGTGTGGGCTCCCCTGGGCTGCGCCGCTCGGGCCGGGCAGGTTCGGGCTCGCTCGGCCCAGCCCGGCGGGGCCATGTCCGTTCCCGCCCTGCCTGCGTGTAGGGCTGGAGCAAGCCGGGTGGAGAAGAGGTGGGGGGAAATTCTGGGCACTAACGGGACGCGGAGCCCTCTTTCCCCAGCTTGGCACTGTCCCCAGCATTCTCTCTGAAGGCTTGGAGCTCAATCACTCTTCTCCTATCCTAGTATTTGTGCGTATGGGGGTCTTTCGTCCGAACTAATGGGGCACCTCTAGACCCCAGCTGTTGTGATGGGCACCGAAGGTAAGGGTGCGTCTAGGATAAAATCCCTGCCCTTGATTAGCCCTCAGACCAGTAGGGGAAATAGAGAAGCCACCATTTATACAATAGACTTGCTGCGAGGAAAAGCCGAGATTGCAGACCCACAACCGCCCTCGCACTGCCTGGACACTCCGAGAGCCGCTGCGACTCCTGGTGGACCGGCAGGAGAGCTGCAGGTACTGAGAGACCCAGACCGAGACCACAGAAGAGACTTTGGCTCGGAGACTCGACCTGCAAACCAGCTCAGCCCCATGCCCTCCCCCATCCCAGCCCCCAGGCTGCCCAGGCGGGTCTTGTCTTGGTTCTTGCTTTGGGCTACCTCTCACCACAAAGTTGTGCGCCTGTGTTGGCTCTCAGCACCGCCACCCTCAGGCAAACATCTGTGCTCAGTGGCGGGAGCCGTCTGAGGTGTCTTGTCTGTCTGCCTGCCTGTCTGGGAAATTCCCCTCATGAGTCCTTTCTGGAAATTCCTCGGGGACAGGATTAACCCTCTGAGGGCCGTGGGGGAGGCCCAGCCTCTGGAGGGAGGTGCTGTCCACCTGTGGGGCACTGTTGGCCTGGAGGTAACATTTCCAGTCTGAGCGCCCTGTGGTTTGGGGTGGGGAAGGCCAGAACCACAAGGCCCTGGGACACAGCTAACCTGGCACAGCCTCTAAGGGCATCACTGGGCAGTGGGATGAGGCAGGGCGCAGAGGAGGTGATCCAGAGCTTGAAGTAGTCTCTGCTCCTCTCCCTATGTCATTTTGAAAAATGAAGTGTATGTTTCCCACTTTATTAGTAATGTGTGTATATTTTTCAAAAGTTGAACAAGAGAACAGGAGAATAAAGGGGAACCACCAGCTACTGTGAACATCTTCAACCCTTCCTTGCCAGCTTTTTGTTTGTAAGGTTTTGTTTGCTTGCTTTTAGATATTGTGTTAAATATGACTCATTTCTATCTTGTAATTCTTTTTTCCCCTTTAACTTTACGACAGAAGATATTTTCGTGTATAAACTCTTTGTAAACAATATTTAAAAAAATATTTTTGAAGTTTGTTGTGATTGTTTATGAGATATTTCTCTCTATATATATTTTTAATTTATTTATTTTTGGCTGCGTTGGGTCTTCATTGCTGCGCACGGGCTTTCTCTGGTTGCGGCGAGCGGGGGCTACTCTTCGCTGCGGTGCGAGGGCTTCTCATTGCGGTGGCTTCTCTTGTTGTGGAGCACGCAATGAGAAGCCCGCGCACCGCAACGAAGAGTAGCCCCCGCTTGCCGCAACCAGAGAAAGCCCGCGCGGGCACAGCAGCGAAGACCCAACGCAGCCAAAAACAAAAATAAATAAAATAAATAAATTTATTAAAAAAAAAGGATTGGACCGTGGTTTCTGCACAGAAACCACCAGAAGGTGTTTGTTAATGATGCCACCAAACATTGATCACTTATATCAAATACTGTACTGGGAGGTGCTGGGGGCTCTGAAATATACCCTTCTCCTAAAGGAATCTAATCTGCTTGCAAATATGTACTGAGAATATAAAATAAGAATTATAATAGTGGTATAAATGGAACAACAGGCTGCGGGCTCACAGAGGAAGGAATGTTTATTTGGGGTCAGGAATGCTTCACAAAGGAGGGGATATATATGTTTTTTCCTCTGCCTGCTTTTGAGTCTGCCAACATGGCTGACTCAGGAGGAGATATTTGAAATGGGTTTTGGAGGATAAGTAGGCATTCATATTCAGGGATGAGGGGAAAAAAAACACAAGTAGAGGGGTTAGGGTGTGTGCAGCGAATACTCTGGTGTAGCTAAAATTACAAAATGGGTCTGGGGGAGTGGCAAGAGATGAAAGCAGAAGGTTTGGGGGCCATGTTGCCAAGGGCCTTGACTGCCATGCTCAGGATTTTGAACGTTATTCTGTAGCCCATAGATGCTTAAGTAGGAAACATAATCAGATTTGTATTTTAGAAAAATCACTGAGGGTAACAGAATGTGGGCAGAAGAGGGAGCTCAGAAGTAAGGGGGCTGGTTAGGCCTGAGCTGCAGGAGTTCCGGTGGGAGTGAGACGGGCCTGAAGCTGAGGTGCAGCAGAGTGGGGAGAGCAGAGGACAGATTAGACAGAGTTGGATGAGAGCTGAGCCATGGGCAGGAGGCCGGGAGGAGTCGGGGGTGGCTTGGTGGGCAGAAGTGCCATTTACATATAGGAAATGGAGGTGAGGAACAGACCCAGGAAGGATAAATAAAGAGGACAATTTTGGACATTGTATCAATTAGGAGTGATTTTGGCTGCAAATAACAGAATACCCAACTACTAGTGGTTTAAGCAAGAGGTTTTATGTTTCCCCCAACACAAAGCCCTCTGATGTGGGACAGCAGCTCGACAGTGTCGTCAAAGACCCAATGCTGTCCGCCTCTCTGCTCTGCTGTCCTCATGACTCTGGTTACAAGATGACTGATTGTACAAGAGCTACATTCAAGCTGCAGGAGCCACAGGAAGAAGGGGTGGGAGCAAGAGGGTTTCTCCTCCTAAGGGTCTCTTTCTATCCGGTAAGAAAATCTTTCCTAGCAGCGCAGCTTCCTAGACAACTTACTCTCGGGACAGAACTGGTTCAGTGTCCATGGCTACAGCAGCATTTGTGCAGGAGAAGGGACGTTTGTGGAGGGCTGGGGCTGGGCCTGGGACCCTCCTCCCTCAAATGGGATCTGCTCTGTTCCCCAAAGAAACAGGAGTCTTGTTAGACTGCGAGCAGGATGAGCACTGAACAGGGCCTGCGCAGACATGTTGCGTTTGAAGGATCAGTGGAATTTCCAGGTGGAGGTGTCTAAGGGAGGCAGTTGGGGATGGGAGCCAGGAATCCTTTCCCTGTGATTTTGACTGGGGAGAAATCCTTCCTTCCTAGCTACCCAGCCTTGGTCCTCTGGTCCTCCAGGGTAGAAAAGCCGGGTGAGGGTGGGCAGGAAGACATTTACTCTCAATGCAGCTGATAAACCTCTTTTCCACTTCCCTGTCCCCCCCCTCCCCTCCCCCTAATCTTTCACTATAACGTAGTGTAAAAGCAGGAATTTAGACACTTTTATTTCAGAGACATTACTTTTACATAACTTTTTTTTTTCCTAATTACAGAAGGAATACATGATCAATGCAGAAAACTTGGAGAAGCACCAATGAAGAAAGAAAAAAAATCACCCAAAGAAGTTAAATCTCAGGAGCAAGCACAATTCACAGTTCTTTTCCCCATGGCTCTGGAATTTTTTTTTTTTTTTTTTTTTAAAGATTTATTGATTGCTATGTTGGGTCTTCGTTTCTGTGCGAGGGCTCTCTCTAGTTGCGGCAAGCGGGGGCCACCCCTCATCGCGGTGCGCGGGCCTCTCACTATCGTGGCCTCTCTCGCTGCGGAGCACAGGCTCCAGATGCGCAGGCTCAGCAGTCGTGGCTCACGGGCCCAGCCGCTCCGCGGCATATGGGATCTTCCCAAACCAGGGCTCGAACCCGTGTCCCCTGCATTAGCAGGCAGACTCTCAACCACTGCACCACCAGGGAAGCCCCGGCTCTGGAATTTTTTATGGTAAATATCTTTCAGAGGTTACAGTTTAATGCCCATGTTATGGCCAGCTCGGAATCCCTTACATTTGTGTAACATTTTACGCTCTTCCAGTGTTTTCAGCTGTGTATTTTATCACGTACTATTTCATCTTTATAGACTCCTACACATTTTGAGGTGGGCAAAAGCAGGAATTATGCCCCCACTGACTAGGTGAGGAAACTGAGGCTCGGAAAGATGATGGTATTCAGGACTCAGACGGTTAGCCTCGGTGGGGCTTGGGTCCACAGCACCTTATTCCTTCCACACCTCACTGCCCAACTCTCCTGGGTATAAAGGAAAGACCTGGGCCCAAAGTGCTGAATTTGCTGTGGGCAAATGGGGGAGTGTGTATGGAGAAGGGAAAGGAAGGGGGTGGAGAGGGGGCAGTTCCTTCCCTCACCAGAGCCCTTGAGGGAGAGGGAGGAGAGGGGCTGGGGAGGTGGGAGGGGAGGGACCTGAGGGGGTTTGTGGGTCAGGCTTGTGAGATGCAGTCTTCCAGCGCTGAAGCCTGCCCTGGCCTGTCCCTGCAGGCAATAGATGTCCGGATAATGGCTTACTTTCCGCTTCACCAAACATTTTTTGAGGTCAGTTTGTTTACTAGGCACTCTGTTAGGCACTGCAGGGAAGGCCCGATAAGGCAACCTGTGAGCAAGAGAGAGAGTGGTGCTGTGAGAGCTGGGTCTGAGTCCCAGATATGGAAACTTGGGAAAGGCATTTTTCGTTGCAGAGCCTCCACTGTTTTCATCTGTAAGATGGGGGCAAGGCTACTTTCTTCCTGGAATTATTATATGGATCAAAGGAAATAGCAGCTGTGAGGGGCCTGGGGCTAAGCCTGGGGGAGAAGACTGTCAGTAAGGACTGGTGTGTATTTCTCTTTACCTGGGCCTGACCTCCTGGACTGACTGGGGGTAAATGTGCTGACACTGGGAATGAGGAGGGGGAGTCTTCAGGATACAGGGAAGGCGATGGAGGAGGAGCCTTAGGAACACAAATATTTGTTCCTCCAGGTAGTACTTGATAAATGCCCCAGGGACAGGGCAGCCAAGAGCTCTGAGGTGCAGTGGAGGCAGAGATGAATGGGGGAAATCCTTTTGAGGGTTCCCCAGGTAGGGATGGTGGGTAAGGGCATTTCATGCCCAGAGGGAAGGTGCAGGCCTTTCTCCCCTGACTTGCAGGGGCGAGGGGAAGGAGATGGGGAGAGGATCTGTACCCCCTCCATGTTCCTTATTGCCCCCCTGGCTCCATCTAGTCCCCTCCATCACCCTCTCCATCCACTAACTGTGGGCCAGGCACTGCTGGGTCCTGGAGATCCCAAGCTGGGTCATAAAGAGGAGTAGGAATTGATGAAGTAAGGCGGGGGGAAGGGCACACAGCATGAAAGGGCGACACAGCTTGGGGCTGGGCACAGGGAGAGGGCTGGAACCACGCAGAGAGGGAGGAGGGGCAGGAGTGTACAAATAGCTGGAATGCAGGCGGAATGTGGTAAATACCTCGGGGAGATGGGCTCCCAGTGCTTTGTGACTCGGAAGAAAGAGCTCCTGACATGGGCACGAGTCCCCATGTGGGGAGGTGTCGGGATAGACATCCTGGAGGAGGCCCTTTGGAGATGTGGCTTACAGGGAAACTGCTTTTACATGGGCTGAGGACATTCCAGATTGGGCTGGAGCAGGCCAACCCAGAATGGCCTCAGAGACAAGCCGAGGGGGTTGTATTTCATTGGGGAACCCTAGGCTGAGGGGAGGCAGAGAGAGAGGGGAGGTTTGGAGACTTGAGAGTGGATAATGGGCAGGTTGCCCTGGGAATAATAACATTAGCTCGCGTTTATAGAACACGTTCTCCATTCCAGGCTCATTTGAAGCACTTTGTGTACATTAAGCACTTACTGTTCACAGTCACCATACGAGATAGGTAGTATTATCATCTTCAGTTTACAGATGAGCAAAGTGAAAGCACAGAGAAGTTCATAACTTCCCTGAGGTCACACAGCTGGTAAAGCTGTGAAGCTGGAATCTGAAACAAGGCTATCTGGCTCGAGGGTCCTGATTTAACCACTGCACCATACTATCCAGCTGTTCCTAGAAAGGGGCAACTAGTGCAAGCCACTGGGGGTGCAGAGTGATGCAAGGCCATTCTGGAGATGATCTCTACAGGATGCAGCAGCTGTTTGGATGTGGGAGAAAGATGGTGCTGTTAGTTGAGCATCTGGAACCCAGGTGGGAGGCAGGGCCATGAAAGCCTCCAGATAAAAGCCTTGCTCTCCCAGGCCTTTCTGCTAGAGCTCAGTCAGTCAGGTGCTTCCACCCAGGGCTCTTATTACAAAGGAAGGACTCAGAGATGTGGGGAGTTAGAATTCATTTCTCCCTAGACTCTTCCTGTGATCCTGGCTGAAGTTCTGGCTGCCCCATGCACCTTGGTCCTTGCCCATCTGCCAAGGCAGGTTCCCAGCCTTTCCATCTGTTGTGTGAACTACTGGAATTCCTTCCAATAAATCATTTTTCTGCTTTAAGTGACTTGGAGTCAGTTTCTGTCACTGGCAAGCCAGGACCTGGACGGGTACAGAGGGAGTCGGTGATGATACCAAGGTCTAAAGCCTGGGAGACCAGAAGGGTCAGTTGCAGATGTGTATTTTGGGGGAAGGACAGGGAGTTCTGTTTCAGCAGGTTAAGTTTAAAAGTGCTTGAAAAAGCCTGGAGAGGGCTTCCCTGGTGGCACAGTGGTTGAGAATCCGCCTGCCAATGCAGGGGACATGGGTTCGAGCCCTGGCCTGGGATGAGCCCACATGCTGCGGAGCAACTAAGCCCGTGTGCCACAACCACTGAGCCTGCGCTCTAGAGCCCGTGAGCCACAACTACTGAGCCTGTGTGCCACAACTACTGAAGCCCACGTGCCTAGAGCCCGTGCTCTGCAACAGGAGAAGCCACCACAATGAAAAGCCCGCGCACCTCAAAGAAGAGTAGCCCCCACTCGCCACAAATAGAGAAAACCCGCACGCAGCAACAAAGACCCAACGCAGCCAAAAATAAATAAATTAAAAAAAAAAAAAAAAGAGTGCTTGAAAAAGCCTGGAGAGGGCTTCCCTGGTGGCGCAGTGTTGAGAATCTGTCTGTCAATGCAGGTGAACACGGGTTCGAGCCCTGGTCCGGGAAGATCCCACATGCCGCGGAGCAACTAAGCCCGTGCGCCACAACTACTGAGTCCGTGCGCCACAACTACTGAGCCTGCACGCCACAGCTACTGAAGCCCACATGCCTAGAGCCCGTGCTCCACAACAAGAGAAGCCACCGCAATGAGAAACCTACGCACCACAATGAAGAGTAGCCCCTGCTCGCCGCAACTAGAGAAAGCCTGCGCACAGCAACAAAGACCCAATGCAGCCAAAAATAAATAAATAAATAAAATAAATAAATTTATTTAAAAAAAAAAAAGAAAAAGCCTGGAGAATGGGTTGAGAAGAAGTTTCTTCTTGGCCCCTGGGCCTGAGGACAGTGCTTTGAGTTAGAAGTGTGGAGATGGAGCAGAGAATTAGGGTGTGAGGTGCTGGAACTGACATGAGAGAGTGGAGAGCTGGTTTGCAAACAGTGCCTGCAGGGAACCAGGCAGGAATCATGAAAGAGTGAGGGGGCCCAGCTATCTTTGTCAGGGAGGCAAAATGCAGGCTTCAGGCAAGCATCCCATTGCTTTAGTCATCCCAGCAGAGGGAGAGCATCTTTACTGTTTCAGCAAGAGCCCAAGGAGAACTCGCACTGTCCTTCCTTGGACCACATGCCCATTCCCAACCCAATCCTTGTGGCCTGGGGCTGCTGTGCTGGCACTGGCCAGGCTCAGGACACTGGCTCACTACTGGACCTGGGAGGTGGACTGAGGATGAGGGGGGTCCCACAGGAAAACTGGACTTCTGTCCTCAGAAGGGGAAATGGAAGCTGGGCAAGCAAACAAGCAGATGTCAACTAAGGGAGCTTGGTAGCTTGAGAAGTTTGCCGAATGGAGGGAAGGATTCTTTTGGATGGAGAAATCTGGGCCCAGTTATAGGTTAAGAGGAGAAAACTACTGGAAAGAGTCTGGAGATACAGAGGGGAAACTGAGGAAGCAGGCCCCAGGAAGGACGTGTCGAGATGGGCTTCAGGCTGGAGGGTAGGAGTCCATCTTGGTGAAAGGAGGAGCAGCTGTTTCTGAGTGGAGGCAGGTAGGGAGATGATGGTGGGAGGAGGGCTGAGAGGTACTGGAAGGAAGTCACTAGAGAACCCGTTCCCAGGCCTCACCCAGGCTAAGAGCTTGGGCTTTGGAGACAGACTGCAGAGATTCAAATCCCAACTCCATCGCCTATTAGGATGTGACACTGGGCAAATCCTATCCGGAGCCTCAGTTTTCTCATTTATGCAATGAAGATGAAAATAACAGGGCCCACCCAAAGGATCACGAAGAGGATTAAATGAGATAATGTATGTAAAGTACTTAGAAAAGCTGGCTAGTGTCTGGCATATGGAAAGACCTCAGGATTAGCTATTATGATGGTAATTATTATGATTTTTATTGCAGAGGGCTCACAGTAACAGTAATGAATTCCAATACAACTGGCTCTGGCTCCCACCTGCTGACATAGGACCTCCAGCCCCCTGCCAAGTCCCCCTCAAATATTGCTGATGGTCCCCATAGGGTGTCTCAAGTGGGTTCATCATCGTGTCTGTGCGCGCTGAGCGCTGCAGCTGTTCTGCTGGGTGCAGTGTTTTTCTGCTGGTGGGAGTGGGGCGGCAGGCATCTCCCTCTCCTCTCCTGTGTGACCTCGGTTGGGGGAGGGGAGGAAGGTCCCTGAGAAAGGCCACTGGTGTCTCCACATGATGTGGTTTGGTGGGTCAGCTCTTCAGTTTTCATTTGCAGCTGCTTCTCTCTATGAGGCCTGACAGGCTTCCCCCGGGGCTGGGCTGAGGATGGGTGTGCATATTTGCCACCTTGCTGTACTGTACTGGGACCTCTAGTCCTCTCTGAGGATGACAGCTTTGCCACGGAGCCTTTGGGGAGCTTCCACAGCGCCTCCGGCAAGGGCACTCCTGTGAGGTGTTCTCTCCTGGCTGCTTGGTGATTGCCAACCCCAGTGCACACACAAGGCTCAGGTGAGTGACCTGCCTCAGCCCCTCCTGCCACAGCAGCCCAGCTGAATCCCCAGCAGAAAGCTTGGGCAAAGAGACCGGCCTTGCCCCAGGCGAGGACAGCCAAGGATAATGGTGAGGGGCCAAGGACACAGCGGCCGATCACCAGCACCAGGCGGAGCCGGGCCCCTGGCAAGGCAGGTTGGGAGTGGGCCCTCTCTCCATCCCTGGGCTGTGCTCAGTCACCAAAGGCCCAAATCAGCCCTGAGGCCCCAAGGCCCTTATCAAAGCCAGTTATCCGCCTTCTGCCCCCACCCTTCTACCAGGCCAAGGACAGACCCAAGACCTCCCCCACTGCCTAGTCCCCATCTCTTCCCAGACTCCTGTTTCAGCAGAACTCTCTCCTCTTTCTTCTTCCAAAAAAGAAAAAGAAAAGAAAAAAAATCCCCTATGTCATTTGAAACACCTGGATCCTCTGTAGGAGTGGAGAAGGGCAGGGTACCAGCCAGCGACAATGCCCCGCCAGAAGAGTTTAATTGATTTTAGGACCAATAGCTCTAATCTCCAGGGACAGAAAACAGCTCAGTGGTTGCCTGGGATAGGGGGTGGGGATGGGGATGGGGGTACTGGCTGGAAGGGGGCATGAAGGAACTCTCTTGGGAGATGGCAATATTCTTTATCTTGACAGGGGTGGTGATTACAGGGGTGAATACATTTGTCGAGAAAGTCGTCATGAACCTATACACTTAAAATGTGTGAATATTATTGTGTGCAAATTATATTTCTCTAAAGGCGATACAAAAAAAATACAGCTAACAAACAACAAAGGTTAACTGGAGACTCCAGTTTGTGAACCAGTGACAGGGACAGTGGATGAAGCAGCTGGGGTGGCTTCCTGAGGGTCCCCTGTGGGTAAAGGCACTGGGCCAGGGGCTGGGGCACTGAGAGGGGCCTGTCTCAGCCAGCATCCTCTGGGTGCCCCAGTCCCTGCTATGAGGTCCTTTCCTTTGCCCACAGCCAGGCTCGCTCTAGGAACTGTCCGATTCATGGCAGGAAACTATGTCCTTGAGAAGTTTCCTCATAGGTCCACCCAGAGCCATGGTTTTGTCCTGGGCTGCTTGTGTGGCTGGTGCTCTGAGGAACAAGGACTGCTCCTTCTCTCCCACTGGCTACCGGGAATGCCTATAAAATAAACATGACTGAAAAAGCCAGTGACCACAGTAGACACAGATGAAATGAAAAAAAAAAAACAAAACAAAATCAAAATAAACAAAACCCCCAAACCCACCCTGAGCCTCACACAGAAAAACCAAGATCCCCGAGCTGGGTGGCATGTAGAGCAGGCCTGTTTGGGGTGATATTTATACAAGGGGCTTGGTTCCTCCCTCGGGCAAGTACAGCAAGTTGTAAAATTTGAAGGCACATTTTAAAATTGTTTAAAATCCTCCAAATGTGTTTCCTGTCTGGCACTGCGTATGGGGACTTGGTACTATGTGTGCATGTGTGGCCTGGAGTATGTGTTAATGAGGGAGTTTAGAAATAGTGATGCTGAGGAGACGACGAGAATCAGGGGCAAGAAAGGAGTCTTGTTGTTGGTCAGGGTGTGTGTTCCTCGTGTTGGAATGCGTGTAAAGGGCCGTGGGACCTGGGAAGGTGGTTTCGTCTGGGAAATTAACATCTTTTTAAAAACGACCGTACTTATATACATCATTAGTTAAAGGCCTATAGGGGTAATCATGCAGGTATGTGATTTTTACTTCTAAAGCAAGTAGGTGTGATAATATTTGACAACATATAATAATTAGAATGTCGCAATACACATTTTGATCAATTAGATGATGATGATTAGTACTCCCACACATCATGGCCTTCTACCTTTGCTTAAGCTGTTTCCTCTGCCTGGATGCCTTCACCAGCTGTCAAAATCCTAGTCATCCTTCCCAGCTGGCTCAGTACCACCTCCCCACGGTGCGAATTAATCACTCCCTCTTCTGGGCCCCCATGACATTTTGTCTTTTACAATGTTTACTTTGTTCCTTCCTTTCTGAAATTTAGCTGAATAAGTGTCCGTTCCCCGTCACACATCCTTTGAGGACCAGAACCGACTTGGCTCTCAACGTCTTCCCTGCAGCTCTGTGCCCAGAGTGGGCTCTCAGTCAATGTTTGCTGAATTAAACTGTGTTTTTGTTTTTGTTCTTTTAAAGAGGGTTACTTTGCAGAAAATAAAGACTCTGCATTGGCACGGACCCAATTTGGTAAAAGCCATCACACCTTAAGATATTTTTATTTCATACTCTTTGAAGTTTGCCTCATTTAGAGTGTTGAGTGCGCTGAATTTGGAATTGGTGGAATTCAAAATCTAATTTGAAGAAAATGTGGTATTATGTTATTGTAGTTCTGATACATAATGTTTATCTTGTTAGGAAATCCTTTGTTTGGGGACAGCTTTTGTGGGAAGGCAAGATGGCCTGTGGTAAATTTGTCTTTATTATGAAATTTCCTGGCATCTGACTGATGAAGGATGGTGACACTCTGGCAACTGGGCACCATTCCCTGTAGTGGTTTCTGGGATGGATAACGGGGAACTCAAAACTGGGTATGGAAAAAACACTTGATTAGTGTGAATAATTGAAAGGCACCCCAAATGTAGCCTGGTTAAATAGAAATGTTAAAGGGAGTGGCAGTCTATAAGTCTAGCTATTGTATTCAGCTCTCAAAAAAAAAAAAAATTACAAAAAGCAAAAGATGAAGGCTCCTTGGTGTTCAGTAGTGAGGCTGTCTTGGAACAGAACTGGAACAGATGCCTGGGGTGGGCTCTCTCATGAAGGTGGGTATTCACGCTTTTTTTCCTTTGCTTCCTGGCCGCCCCCTGGGAAGATGTGGTGCCTGGGAAGAGACAGGTGCTTAGGAACCAGACAGATGGGGGTGGGGTGTGGGGTGGGGATT
Organism: Balaenoptera ricei; assembly: GCF_028023285.1. Classification (NCBI taxonomy): domain Eukaryota; kingdom Metazoa; phylum Chordata; class Mammalia; order Artiodactyla; family Balaenopteridae; genus Balaenoptera; species Balaenoptera ricei. The sequence goes on along the minus strand of NC_082639.1, from coordinate 113,040,107 downwards.
TAAGTGGTCTTGAGTCTCAGTTCTTGAGTCTTGAGTCTCAGTTCCCTCATCTGCAGAACGTAAGGAATAATAAATACCTTACAAGGGTTTGGGATACTCTTGTCAATTGCCCAGCACAACGCCTGACAGATGTAAGCGCACATGTGTGGTAGTTCCTCCACTTAGCTTGTGGGGGTCCCCCATCCTCTTCTCCCAGCCTGTCTATGCTACCCTTTCTTCCAGATTAGGCTTACCAGATTTAGCAGATAAAAACGGGGCATGCCCAATTTAATAGGAATTTCATATAAGCAATGAAGAATATTTTAGTATAAGTATTGTCCTATGGAATATTTGGGACATACGTATGCTAAAAAAGTATTCATTGCTTATCTGGAATTCCAGTTCAACTGGGGGTTCTGTAGTTTATCTGACAGCTCTATGTCAAGGTGCATTTTCCTTTGTGAAGCCTCCTGGGTCAATTTAGTAAGCTCCACCCTCTGAACTCTTGTAACCCTTCATGACTTTGACACTTGCTTGACATCCAGGAAACAGCACCACTTTTACTTATCATGACCACTTGTTGAGCATCTATGGTGCACCAGGCATGTGGGGTTACACAACCTGCCATATTAGCCCTCACACTAACCCCGCATGGCTGGAATTAGTGTCCTCAGAGGCCCGAGGGGCATCAATACAGCCCAGCGGGCACACAGTGGCCTCATCCTTGAGGCCCAAGTGTGCAGGACTGAACCCAAACCCCACACTTCTGCTTCCTAGGTCTCTGTCAGTGCCCGGCCCACAGTGGCAGGTGCCCACGCTTATTGTTACGGAGAGTGATGCTCCAAAGGAACAGCACCACTGTCAGAATTGATTTGGGGACGGAGGGGTTACGACCTGTTTCCTGAGTCCTAAAAACAGGATGGCAAAGACATGGGTTTTCAGACAAGAGCAAGAAAGTTTCTAAACTTCTAGAAATTTCTAAAGTGCTGTTTGCTTTAGTGTGTAACTCTAGCATTGTTCCTTGCAGTACTGTGAAACTCATCCCTGAGCGAAGTCCTCTCTGACAACGCCTGTGATAGAGCATGTGTGGGACGCACAGTGTATACGTGGCATGTGGTAGAGAGCTGGGGCTGGCCAGGACCGAGGACATCCGTACTCCTCTGGGAGTTTTTTTGGTTTAAGCTTGAGAAGCAACTGTAGGAAGCTATGGTCCTTTTTGGAAAAGGTGTTAGGCATAACTAAGCAGCCATTTCCGATATCCAATCTCCATGGGTTTTCTTCTCCCAGATGCAGAGGATCTGGGAGTGTGGGTGAGCGGTAGATAGGTTTATGATCACCAAATGGAAATGCAGCTCCTTCTGTGGTTTGGACCTCAATTACCATACTAATGTTACTTCCTTGCTTGTGCTTCGAAGTTAGACAAATTCACCATGGTCAAGCACATTTCGTTCCCAGGATAGAAGGAAGTGACTGATGAGCATGAAGGGTTATAGCTGTGAATATACCTGAGCTAGGGGGTGGACCTTCACCCCGATAGGCTGGCTGCCTCTTTTTTCTCATTACCCCTTTTACTATTTTTATTCCCATTCTAGTTTATATGAATTCTGGGGAGTTGGTTTTATAAGGGGGTGGGGAGAGTGAAGGAACTAGCCTCTCCTAATGATAACCAAGGAGTAGGTATCATCTCCATCCCACAGTGGGGATGGAGGGGTTTAAAAGCCTTTCCAGGCTTGCAAACCTGAAAATTGTGGAGCTGGGACCTGAACTCAGGTCTGTCTGACTTTGAATCCTCAGCTTTTTCCGTGCTGATGCACAAATTCTGCCCTTTAAAACACTTGGGGAAACAGGAGGGGTTAATCACACATGTCTATTTCTTAAAACTACACTAGAATGACTGTGAATCATTATATAATAATAATATAGCTCCTCCAAAGATGAGAGGTTTAACACATTTTGGAAGACGGGCAGCAGGTTGGGGAGTGGGAACTGATTTTTTGAGAAAGGAAGAAGCTCTAAGTTGGGTGCCTGCAGAATGGACTCTTGCCAAAGGATTTTGGAAGAGTAGGGCATCTCTCAAGGCAGGATCTGGCCCAGGGCTGGAAATGGAGATGGGGTTAGGAAAGGGGGGTCTGGGGCAGTTAGGACCCCAGGACTTTCCCGGATCCCCAGAAGTGAAGCAATTACACCCCTGTAAACCCTACCCCATAGGAAACCTCCCCACTGCCCTGAGTGAATGAACGCCCTAAGAGATCTCATCAGGCTCCCGGCTCACATGTGCGCCGTGGCATGCGAGATCTTAGTTCCCAGACCAGGGATTGAACCCCCGGGCCCCCGGCAGTGAAAGCGCAGAGTCCTAACCACTGGACCGCCAGGGAATCCCGACTCACACATTTATATCTAACCCATCCCTTGCCCTAAACTTCACACTCACAGATCTACTGCTTATGGTGACATCTCCACCAGGAAGTCTAATTGGCATCCCACACTCTTGGGATGGCCAAAATGCACTCTTGATTTCCACCCCCAAACCCATTCCTCCCGCTAGTGACTCCCACCTCAGCAAATGGCACCACCTAATTGCCAAGAAAAACCAAAACAAAACAGAGCAAAATGGGAGTCATCCTTGACTGTCCTATCTCTCAACCGTCATCCAGTCCTCATCACATCTTGTCAGGTCTGCCTTCCGGTACATCCTGAAGCTGACCCCAGCTTACCACCTCCACCTCGACCACTTGGGCTGAGCCACCATCACCTCCCCTCACCTGGATCTAGGCAACAGCTTTCCCTCCAGTCTCCCAGCTTCCACTCTCACCCCTATAATCCTATTCTTTACAAGATAGCCAAGAGATCCTTTTAAGTGTAAATTTTATCCTGGGCTCCCCTGGCCAAACCCACCAGTGGCTCCCAGTCACACAATGGAATTCAGGTGCTCACTGTGGTCTACCAAGCCCTTCATTATCTGGCCCCTGGCTCCCTCCCCCACCTTATCTCAAACCATTTTTCTCCTTACTTACCCCTGTCCAGCCACACCGGCCTTCTTGATGCTCTTTGACCTCCCCAGCTTGCTTTAGCCTCAGAGAATTTGCACTTTGAACGTCAGGCTGCAAAACTTTTCCCCAAGATATACACTTAGTCAGTCACATGTCCCCTGCATTGAGAGGTCTTTTCTGATGACTCCAGCTCGCAAGAACTTGCACGAGGAAGGTCACACGCATGCACTCCTGTTCCTCGTCATCTTCTTTTTTTTGACATAATACAAAAGATGTTTATTTCTTACTCATATAAAGTCCAAAACAGACATTGGATTGGCAGGTGACTCTCCTCCAAGTGAAGATTTGGAACTTCCTTTATCTTGCGATTCTGTTATCTTCAAACTGTGGCATCCCAGGTCACCATGCTTATTATCACTGGTAAAGAAAGAGAAGGCTCCACTGGATGAATACAAGGTGAACATGGCATGATTGCTATTCCCACTCCATCTGAGGCCTTGCCAGCTTCATCAGTGGTCCTGAGGTCTCAGCTTCAGTCTCTGGAGCAAGCTGGAAGTCCCAACCATCCCATCCTCGTTGCCAAACTGTCCCCTCTTCATCTTCTTATTTTGCTTTACTTTTCCTCATAGCACTTGTCATCACCTGACATTTATATTCACACACACATATATATATATATTTATATTGAAAATAGATTTTATGTATTTATTAAATATGTATATATTCTTTTCTGTTTATTTTATGTTTCTTCCCAGTAGATTTTAAGCTTCATGGGGCAAGGACTCTGTTCCTTACTGTAGAGAATAATGCCGGGAAGATAGTAGGATTTGAAAAAATAATCTAGCCTCAGGAACACCAGGCAAAAATAGGTAAAAGGAGTATATGGATAAAAATAATCTGTGTGCTGAATGATGAAATTCCTGTCCCCTTCCCTACCTGCTTCCTGAAATCTAGGGCTGCACTCCCAGGAACAAGATTAGAGGACTCTTTTCTAGATAAAGTCCCAGAGAATGGTCCCAAAGAAAAGGTTAACCTTTAGAAAAGATGAGAAAGCCTCTAGATGTACTTTTTTTCCTCCCTTCTTCTTTCTATCCTTCACTTCTTCCAACCTTCACTCCTTCCAATTTTCCCTCTGTTTCTTTCTCCCTTCCTTCCTTCCACAAATATTTGTTGAGCATCTACTATGTGCCAGACAATCTTCTAGGTGCTTGGGCTCTATCTGTAAACAAAACTGAGGTAGATCTTTGCCTTGAAGAGCTAGTATTCTATCGGAGTACAGTCACAAACCCAGCTTGTACATACAGTTACCCAACAGCTTTTTTTGTGCCTCATGCTGAAGTATGAATGGATAGCCAAGGATCAACAGGCATTTGAGGAAGGCTCCAATGGGAAAAAGACAGAGATAAAGCACATAGAGAAAAAGAAATCACAAAGAAAATAGGAATAATGCAGGGAGTAGAAGAAATCTTTAAAAAAAATGGTAACTGATATTTTTAGAGAAGTAAGAGGATTCATGAAATAAAAAGATTATGTTAAAAAGCAATTAGACATTTAATTAATCAGAAATTAGACATACGTTAGTAAAAACAATTAACCAAAGGAATGAAAAGTTTAGCTGAGGAAATCTCTAAGAAAGTAGAAGAAAACAAAGTGTTGGGGAATAGGGGAGGAAATATAAAAATTAGAGAAACAACCCAGGAGATTGAACATCCAACTAATAAGAGAAAGGAGATGGGAGGAAATTATCAAAGAAATAATACTAGAGGGCTTCCCTGGTGGCGCAGTGGTTGAGAATCTGCCTCCCAATGCAGGGGACATAGGTTCGAGCCCTGGTCTGGGAAGATCCCACATGCCGCAGAGCAACTAAGCCCATGTGCCACAACTACTGAGCCTGTGCTCTAGAGCCTGTGAGCCACAACTACTGAGCCTGAGTGCCACAACTACTGAGTCTGTGCTCTAGAACCCGTGAGCCACAACTACTGAAGACTGTGCACCTAGAGTCTGTGCTCCTCAACAAGAGAAGCCACCCGGGCATGGCAAGGAAGAGTAGTCCCCTCTCACTGCAACTAGAGAAAGCCCCGTGTGCGGCAATGAAGACCCAATGCAGCCAAAAATAAAATAAGATAAATACATTTTTTAAAAAAAGAAATAATACTAGAAACTTTCTAAGAACCAAAATTTTAGAATGAGAATGATAAAGATTTGCATTCACACAAAGGATCAGGAATTGGTTCAGTCTTAGACTTCTCAGTAGCAACGCTAGAAACTAGGAGACCTTGATGTCCTGAGGGAAATTGTTTTCCAACCTATGATTCTACCCCAACCAAACTAGCAGTTAAGGATGGGGCTAGGATAAAGAGCACTGCAAGTCACTCAAACACACAAAAGAAAGCAAATGTTTCTCAGGAAGTTCTTGGAAATATGTCCACAAAGGTGAAGTAAACACAGAGAGAATGGGACATGGGATCCAGGAAACAGGGCTCTAACACAGGATAAAGGAGAAGGGAATTCCCAGACTGTTGATGAAGAGGAGCTCCAAGGTGGCAGCTGTGCAACAGAACTAAAGACAAACCAACACAGATTAGAGCAAAGGAGTGAATGACTCCAGGAAGACTGTCTCCAAGAAAAAGGGCACTGCCAAGCTATTGATGAGTTTGACCACATTGAGAGGAAGGATGGATCAGAGATTTTGGGGATAAATTAGTAATCAGGGGGCTTCCCTGGTGGCGCAGTGGTTGAGAATCTGCCTGCTAATGCAGGGGACACGGGTTCGAGCCCTGGTCTGGGAGGATCCCACATGCCGCGGAGCAACTAGGCCCGTGAGCCACAACTACTGAGCCTGCGCGTCAGGAGCCTGTGCTCCGCAACAAGAGAGGCCACGATAGTGAGAGGCCCGCGCACCGTGATGAAGAGTGGCCCCCGCTTGCCGCAACTAGAGAAAGCCCTCACACAGAAACGAAGACCCAACACAGCCAAAAAATTAAAAAAACAAAAAACAAAACAAAACAAAAAACCCAACAAATTAGTAATCAGGAAAAGAAAACAAAAATAAATAAATAAAATAGTCCAGGAAATATTTTAAATTTAAATTCATTTTTGTTTTATTTTTTTTTAAGTTATACAATTTTTATTTATTTATTTATTTATTTATGGCTGTGTTGGGTCTTCGCCTCTGTGCGAGGGCTTTCTCCAGTTGCGGCAAGTGGGGGCCACTCTTCATCGCGGTGCGCGGGCCTTTCATTATTGCGGCCTCTCTTGTTGCGGAGCACAGGCTCCAGACGCGCAGGCTCAGTAATTGTGGCTCACGGGCCTAGTTGCTCCGCGGCACGTGGGATCCTCCCAGACCAGGGCTCGAACCCGTGTCCCCCGCATTGACAGGCAGATTCCCAACCACTGCGCCACCAGGGAAGCCCTAAATTCATTTTTGAATTGGTAATACATTCACATGGTTGAAACATCAAAATGATATAAAAAGCAAAATAATTGACTCCATGTACCCTGTCTTCTCCCAAATAGGCAACCATATTATGTTAGTTTCTTATGGACACTTCCAATGATTTTTTTTTTTTTTAAGTTGTGGTAAAACACACATAACAAAATTTACCACCATAACATTTTTTTTTTTTTTGGCCGCACTGCACCGCATGTGGGATCCTAGTTCCCCAACCAGGGATCGAACCAGTACCCCCTGCATTGAAGCGCAGAGTCTTAATCACTGGGCCGCCGGGGAAGTCCCCCATCATAATCGTTTTTAAGTGTACAGTTCAGTGGTGTTAACTATATTCACATTGTTACGTTCCAGTGTTTTTTCCATAAGGCATGAGTAAATATGAATATACTATCTCATTTAAAAAAATATTCTATATACATTGTTCTACACTTTGCTGTTTTCGTTTTCCATTATATCCTGGAGATCTTTCCACGGAGAGTTTCCTCATTCTTTAGTCAAGTGGCTTAGTGTTCCACTGTGTGGATGTGCAGTAGTTTATTAGACCAGCTCTCTATAGAAAGACACTTCTTTTCCCAATACTTTACTGTTGTAAATGAATGCCACAGTGAATAACTGTATACATACTTTGTTTCAAATGTCTGCAGATATAGCTGCAGGACAAATTTCCTGAAGTGGGACTGCTGGGTTAAAGGGTAAATGCATTTGTAATTTTGCTTGATATCTCCAAATCCCGCTCCATGTGAGTTACACGGTTTTGCCTTCCCACTGGCAATATATGAAAACGCCTGTTCCCTGAAGCCTCATCAACAGACTGTGTTATAAACTTTTGGATTTTTGCCAAGCTGATAAATGAGAAATGCTACCTCAATGTAGTTTTAATTTTCACTTATCTTATGTATGAGATTGAGCAACTTTTTAAACATTTAAGAGCCATTTGCCTTTCTTTTCTGTGAAATATTCATGTTCTTTGGCCATTTCTCTATTGGGTTGTTGGTCTTTCCAGATAATTATTAACTACAAGGAAAATTAAAAGTTTTTGAAGAAAATTCTAGAATGGATCATAGTATATTACAAGGCTCAATTCTGAGTAATTATTACAGTTTCATAACTATCTAAATGCTAAATATTGAATTTACCAAAAATTTGGATTTGACTGTATTGGGAAGGTAGAGGCAAAGTGTGTGTGTTTGTGCATTGAGGGGTAGAACATAGAGAACTAAATACCTTCCATAAGAGGAGGTCATAGATAAAGTCTAAAATAAAAAAAAAAAAGAAAGAAAGAAATAACAAACAGCAGTACCAGCTAAATCAGATTGTTTAGAAATATGAAGGTAAATATCAGAAGAAGCAACTAGAAAGTTTGAGTGTGGTTGCTTCTGGGAATGGGGATTGGGAGTTGGGGAAGGATGTGGCAGGGGCTATTGTTTTTCATCAAAGTTATTTAGTCCTATTTGACTTTCTAAACTACGTAATGCATTCCTGTGATAAAACAAAATTAATTATATACAATTAAAAGGGGGTGGTATATACATTACAATATAAAGCTTCCCCCTTTTCAATAGAGGGATATAATGGTATGTGATACACAGGAGTGTTTATGCTAGTTATTGCAGCCAGAAAGGGTTAAAAGACTGAAGAAGACCCAACAGGTCTTTTTTTTTTTAATTAATTAATTAATTAATTAATTAATTATTTTTGGCTGCATTGGGTCCTCATTGCTGCGCACGGGCTTTCTCTAGTTGCGTAGAGTGGGGGCTACTCTTCGTTGTGGTGCGCGGGTTTCTCATTGCGGTATCTTCCCTCGTTGCGGAGCATGGGCTCTAGGCACACGGGCTTCAGTAGTTGTGGCACGCAGGCTCAGTAGTTGTGGCGCACGGGCTTAGTTGCTTCGCGGCACGTGGGATCTTCCCCGACCAGGCCTTGAACCCGTGTCCCCTGCATTGGCAGGAGGATTCTTAACCACTGCACCACCATGGAAGTCCCAAGGGCTTTTTAAAAAGCAAACAAAGTCATGTTTGCAAGAAAGTCTCTTCCAGTCGCAGGCCAACTTCTGATTCCGTCCTTGATGGAGTAATAGGGGCCATCCTCTACCCTCCTGCATTAAACAACTGAACAAAGGGACAGACTCTATGAAACAATGATATTCAGACATTGGACAACAGGCAGAACAGAACAGCGATCCCTGAGAGGGAGGAAACAAACGAAGTGAGCTCTAAATTTCCCAAGATTACTGCCTGAAGAGAATTTCCAGGCAGTGGTGTAGAGAGGTGCACCCAGGCTGAGCCTGGTGATCTCCTGGAGTTGAGGAGAGGGAGCTGGGAGTCTGGGGAGGCCGAGGTGGGCAGTTCACAGGTCAGGGCACTGAAGAGGAGAGAGCTGCATGGAGAGAGAATTCTGGAGATCTGCAGAGCATCCCCTCCAGGTCTTCAGTTGTGTGCTGAGCAGTGTACACATGTAGGGGAAGAACCATAGGAAAGGAGGCATTCCTCAGAGCTTAGACGACTCCAGGAATACTTTGTGTTCCTGTTACCAAACCAAACTTGGGTCTGCTTGCCCGCTCGAAGTAAAGCCAATCTATTGACACCAAGTTGTGGTGAAGGAAGGTGGAGGTTTTATTGCAGGGCACCAAGCAAGGAGTCCAGGCAGCTAGTTCTTAAAAGACCTGACCTCCTGGGTGGCATTCAGAGAAAGGTTTTCAAAGACAGGGTGAGGGAGGGGGATTGTAGGGTATGTGATCAGCTGGTGGACATTCTTCTGATTGGTTGGTGGTGAGGTAATCCAGAGTCAACATCATCAACCTTCTGGTTCCAACCAGTCTGGGGCAGCATACAATTAACTTCTTCCACCTGTGGGCATTTCATTATCTACAAAACAGCTCAAAGGGTAAGGCTCAGAGTATTGTCTGTAGCCCTTGAGGAGGAACTAAAGGTCCTTGACTTTATTTAATGGTTAAACTATTATTATTTTGTCTTACTTGACTGTTTTCCTTTGTTTCTACATTTCCTCACTTCTCTGATTAAATTTATTCTTTGGAACTCGGGGAAGGCCTAGGAGTCTGAAATTTTTCTACAAACAAGAGGCAGGTGGAGGACATGGTGGGGGTCTGTCCTGGGAAGGCCCCAGAGGGTCCTGCTCAGTTATAGTTCCACCAACCAAAGTGGAAAGACCTCCTAACAGTTATCACTCTGTGCCAGTTATTAATTTATTGCCTCTCAGCTCTAAATTGATTCCTCAGGGGCTTCCTTGATGGCGCAGTGGTTAAGAATTCGCCTGCCAATGCAGGGGACACGAGTTCTAGCCCTGGTCCGGGAAGATCCCACATGCTGCGGAGCAACTAAGTCCGTGAGCCACAACTATTGAGCCTGTGCTCTAGAGCCCGTGCTCCACAACAAGAGAAGCCACCTCAATGAGAAGCCCACGCACCACAACGAAGAGTAGCCCCTGCTCGCTGCAACTAGAGAAAGCCCGCACGCAGCAATGAAGACCCAACGCAGCCAAAAATAAATAAATAAATTTAATTTAATTAAAAAAAAATTGATTCCTCATTGCCTGCTCTGTGAAAATGGAGATGAACTCTTTAAATATTTTTTGTTATTATTATTATTTTTTTTTTAATAATTCAAAGCCTGTTATTAAGACAATGGCTTTGACTTTAATTTTTATTTATTTATTTATTTTTATTTTATGGCTGTGTTGGGTCTTCGTTTCTGTGCGAGGGCCTTCCCTAGTTGCGGCAAGTGGGGGCCACTCCTCATCGCGGTGTGCGGGCCTCTCACCATCGCGGCCTCTCTTGTTGCGGAGCACGGGCTCCAGACGCGCAGGCTCAGCAATTGTGGCTCACAGGCCTAGTTGCTCCGCGGCATGTGGGATCCTCCCAGACCAGGGCTCGAACCCGTGTCCCCTGCATTAGCAGGCAGATTCTCAACCACTGTGCCACCGGGGAAGCCCTATTTTTTGTTATTTTAAAATTATTTTTTCTTCCAGTTTTATTGAGATATAATTGACATACAGCACTGTATAAGTTTAAGGTATACAGCATAATGATTTGACTTACATACATTATGAAATGATTGCCACAGTAAGTTTAGTGAACATCGATCATCTCATATAGATACAAACTAAAAGAAAAAGAATAAATATTTTTCCTTGTGATGAGAACTCTTAGGATTTACTCTCTTAACAACTTTCACGTATAACACACAGCAGTGTTAATTAGATTAATCATGTTGTACATTACATCCTTAGGACTTATTTATCTTATAACTGGAAGTTTGTAACTTTTGACTGCCTTCATCCAATTCCCCCTCCCCTCACCCCCACCTCTGGTAACCAAAAATCTGATCTCCTTTTCTACTAGTTTGTTTGTTTGTTTTTGAAGTATATTGACCTACAACACTAAGTTAGTTCCTGGTACATAATACAGCGATTTTATATTTCTATACAGTACAAAATGATCACCCCTAAACCTGATGGGCATGATTTTAGGCTTTGTTAAAGGAGGATGCTGCAGAGACATTGCAGGGGGAAGAAGTTTTCCCTCTGGATTCTGGTGTGCTCTCTCCACAGGTTTCTGTAGCATACACAGCTTCTCAGATGCAGCTGGGGGAGGGCTCGTCCTTCTCAGCCCTAGAAGTAGTGGCTGCTCCTCATATCTGCTATTCCTATACGCCTTTAGAGTTCTGTTTATTTCTTACTGACCAATCTCTTGTTACGGTTAATAATTCTTTTTTTAAAAAAAATATTTATTTATTTATTTTTGGCTGCGTCAGGTCTTAGTTGCGGCACGCGGGATCTTTCATCGCAGCGCACGGGCTCTTCATTGCCATGCGCAGGCTTCTCTCTAGTTGTGGTGCGAGCTCCAGAGCACGTGGGCTCAGTAGCTGTGGTGCACGGACTTAGTTGCCCTGCAGCATGTGGGATCCTAGCTCCCCGACCAGGGATCGAACCAGTGTCCCCTGCATTGGAAGGTGGATTCTTCACCACTGGACCACCAGGGAAGTTCCAATAATTCTTTATATTAAACTTTCCCTGTTCCTGGCTGATACATGGGCATCAAGTAGCATCCTCAGAAGAGTATTGCCTCAGTGACCAGACCAAATTAGCCCTAAATGAAAGGCTGTTTTGGTCTTGCCAAATGGCACTTAAAAGCAAGTTTTAAAAGATCAATCTGTTTCCAAGTAACTCAACTGTGTCCCTGAACAAGGCTCAAAAATATTCAAAGCAATTAAAAAAAAAAGGCCAGCACCAAACAACATAAAATTCACAGGGTCTGGCATCCAACCAATAACTACCACACTTGAAAAAAAGCAGGAAAATACGACCCAAAATGAGAAAAAGCAACCAATCAAAACAGATCCAGAAATGACACAGATGATAGAATTAGTAGACAAAGGATTTTAAATAGCTATTATTAAATATATTCCATATGTTCGGGAAGATAAAGAAACACAGGAACATGATAAGGATAGATGTGAAAGATATAAAATAAGACATCAATTGAACTTCTAGAATTGAAAATTACAATTTTCAATTGTAATTGCCTGGGATGAAAAATATACTGGATGGGATTAAAAGCAGATTAGACACTGCAGAAAACAGCTGGGTGAACTTGAAGATTTAGCAATAGAAAGCAGCTAAAATGAAACACAGAGAGAAAAAAAAAGAAGAAAAAGAAGGAGAGGAGGAGGATGTAGTAGTAGTAGTAGCAGTAATCAGTGAGCTCTGGAATCATATCAAGCAGCATATATACCTGTTTGGAGAACCAGAAAGGTGGGGAGAAGGGTGACAGAAAAATATGTGAAGAAATAATGGCCAAAAGACTTTGTGTTTTTGATAAAAACTATAAACGTATATATCCAAGAAGCTCAACAAACCCACAAGAAATATGAAAGCACATCATAATCTGCCTTAATCACTGCTGAACATGAGTGATGAACAGGAAATCTTAAGAGCAGCCAGAGCAAAAAACGTGCTAAGTAAAGAGGAAAAAGAGAAGCAGACTTCTCGTCAGAAACAACGCAAGCCTGAAGACAGTGGAGCAACGCCTTTAAAGTACTAAAAGATAAAGCTGTCAACCTAGAATTCAGTGGAGATGTCTTTCTAAACTGAAGATGAAATAGAGATGCTTCAGACATTCAAAAGCTGAAGGAATTCATCACCAGCAGACCTGCACTATAAGAAAAGATTTAGGGCTTCCCCGGTGGCGCAGTGGTTGAGAATCTGCCTGCCAGTGCAGGGTACACGGGTTCGAGCCCTGGTCTGGGAAGATCCCACATGCCGCGGAGCAACTAGGCCCGTGAGCCACAACTACTGAGCCTGCGCGTCTGGAGCTTGTGCTCCGCAACAAAAGAGGCCGCGATAATAAGAGGCCCGCGCACCGCGATGAAGAGTGGCCCCCACTTGCCGCAACTAGAGAAAGCCCTCGCACAGAAACGAAGACCCAACACAGCCATAAATAAATAAATAATTTTTAAAAAAAGCACAATATGTGTTTATCTTTAAAAAAAAAAAAAGAAAAGATTTGAAGTTCTTCAAGCAGAAGAAAAATGATACCAGATGGAAATCTCCATCTACACAAAGGAATGAAGAGCACCAGAAATGGTAAATATATGGGTAAATATAAAGACTATTTTCTTATTTTAAAATTCTCTTTAAATGATAGTGGAGGGATTAAAACGAAAACAATAATGTGTGTGGAATTTATGGGATATGTAGAAATAAAATGCAGGACAACAATAGCACAGAGGCTAGGAGGTGGGAAATAGACAAAGTAAGGTGCTTACACTATAAGTGGTATAATATTACTTGAAGAAGATAGTCTATGATAAATTAAAGATACATTTTGTAATCTTATGGACACACACACACACACACACACACACACACACACACGTTTAAAAGTATAGCTTAATAAGATAATAAAGGAGACCAAAAATGGAGTCACGGTCACAAGCATCCACAGGGGCATGTTGGCTGCCCGCTCTGCAGACTGAGCGCTTGGGTTGGGTTCCTCAGGCCAGAAGGGTGGGAGGGGGGGTGTCCCACAGAGCCTCCAGGTGTTTAGGACAGAATAAGTACTGTCAGAAAAGCGCTTCCTCTCCTGCCACCTTCTGGCAGTAAATCCAGCCTATTTTTAACTCAGGCCTCTGCTTAAGTGCTCTTGGCTACAAGAGAACCTGCCGCTTCTGAGGCCCCGGGCGGCCACAGTCTCCCTGGCTTCCCCGCTGTCTCCAGCGCTGGGAGGCTCACGGGCTGCTCCGATGCTCCCAGCTGCCCAGCCACCTGTCCCAGGAGAAGAAGCTCCTTCGCTGAGGGTGTCACAGCAAACACCCACGCACGACAGGCGGCCCCTCAGCCCGGGCGCAGATGTGCGAGAGAACCTCTAGGGGGCGCCATGCACACAGAGACTGTGGGAGCGGCGCCGGCAGGGTAGTCCCAGGAGGGAATGGGACCGCAGACTCGTGCCCGAGGGGGTGGTGGTGGTGTGTGTGCATGAAGGTGCACTGTGTGAAAAGGGTGTGCTCTGCTGCGAGTGTGAATGTTTTTGTGACTGCTTATGCTATGAAACATAAACATAACAGCCTCTGCCCTTTTGGTCAGCCGCCCCCTCTGCCGGGCTTGTCTTCCCTCCTAGTGCGCCAGCCAACTCCCACACGCTAGCTGGCAATCTACCACCCATCCCTCAAGCCTCTCATCTCTCCAGAAGCCTTCCCTGACGGCCCTGCCCACAGGCCCAGCCAAGTGGCCCTTTCCCTCTGGGTTGTACACCCAGGGCTTAGCATAGGGCCTGGGGTGTGCTTAGCCCTCAAGGAGTGAAGAATGCTCCCAAGGCGCGTTGTGAGCTCTTTCTAGGGGTCAGATCAGGTGCTGGCAGGCCTAGAAGAGCCCCCAGGTGACAGGCCTCGGGACACAGAGGGGTGCCAGGATCACCCTCCAGGCCCAGGGCGGGGTCTGGGGGGTCTGTGCCCAGAGTGGGCTGTGCTGGTGCCCGGGGTGGTAGGTATGGGGACATGGCCCACAGAGAGCGGGGCAAGCTGTGTTGGTCTCTCCCCGGGTCCCTACCCCAGGCTCAGGGTCTGGTGCGTGTGTGTGAAGGCGTGTCCGTGGTGTGCAGAGAGGGGTCCCTTTCATTGTTGTCTCCTTATTGATCAGCGTATGGCAGGAGTGGAGGGTTGTTCAGGGCCCCTGGGAGGAACTGCGGTGGGCATCTGTGTCTAATGCCGGTGTGGACTCATGTCTCTGTGTACGTATGGACGTGGGTGAGAAGCCCCTGCCTCGCCCTGTGTCTGTGAGTGTGTCTGGGCATATCCTTGGGGTCCTAGGAACCTGTAGGTTCCAGAGGGTGTGAATGTGGCACTGCTCTCTCCCACACCCCACCCTCTCCCTCCCCTAGATTTTCCCGGACTACAGACTTTGTCCAGCCGGTTTGGCTGCTGCCCTTCCCTGCACGAAACACTGTTTGCTTAGTTGGGACCGTCAGCATGGTCTGTGTTGGCAACTGTCATCTGTCGGATGCCAGTCCTCAAGCGTGTCACCCTGTGTGACCCTGGGTGCAAGTGTGGCTTGGGTGCCTGTGAGCCCCTCCACCTGTGTGTGGGCTCTCGTTTGTTGAGTGTGTTAGACAGTGTGACCTTCCTGTGCATGTCTGGTGCCCGTGAAGGGTAGGAGTGTGGCTTTGAAGTGTGTTGAGCATGCACGCCGGAATATGTATGGAAGTGGCGAAGTGGTGTGTGTCAGGGGCCTGCCCGCGGGGCGGCTGCAGGGGCGGGGGGCGCCGGTGGGCCTGTGCTGCCTGAGCTGCTCCCTTGGCCGAGGGAGGACCCTTCCACTTCAGCTGTGTAAACAAAGCCCCTGACTTCCTTTCTGAGGCCCCTTCAGGGTTGTCATTCCCCCCCCCCACCCCATCTCAGAGCAGGGAATTTGATTGAATGCGTGGGGTTGCAAGGTTGTGAGGTTATATGACCGGGTGTGAACTGAAGTGTACAAAATTGTGCGTGAGCGCGAATGTGAAGCCGAAGCGTCCCCTGGCCAACACCAGCCTCTCAGGGGCAGGTTGGGGGACCCCAAGCCACTTGAGTTGAGCTCTTGCAGGTCCCCAGGCCGGTTCGTCCACCCTCTTATGGCCAGGCTTGGCGACAGCCCTGTAATTAACCCCGGCCAGGTGCTGTGGTGAAAGCAAGAGTGTGACGCTGACCGTCTGGAGGAGGGGCTGTATCTGCCCCCGTGCCCCCCAACCTCTGTTTAAGCCAGAGGCCAGGCCTCCCCAGCTCAGATCTCAGGCCAGCATCGCTGGGTTCTGCTTGCAGCTGCTCTTCCTGCTCTGGACCCAAAGTGTCCTGGCTGGCCTGGCCCCAGCGCATCTGGGCTGTTCCCTGTGTCAGCACCACACTTGTCAGTGTGTCATCCAGGGGCTGAGCTACCCAGCCTATGTGTCCCCACCACTTCCCACCTCTGTCCCTCATGCTAGCCCTCGCCCCCCCCCCCCACCTAGCTCATGTGCTTCATCCACACCTGTGTCCCCCCATCCAAGTCCATGTCTCCTGGTCCTAGCTCATGTCCCTCCATTTCAATCTCTGTCCCATCCCAGCCCATGACACCACCACATCTATCCCGTGACCCATGTCCCCCCAGCTCAGCTCATGCTCCTGGGTTTGCCAATAAGGCAGAACAAGGATGGCAAGGGAGACTGCGTAAGGCTTTGGGGCTGAGTAGCTCTAAGCTGGACAGGTGTGGACTTGGCCCAAGTCCATTCTCAGCCCCATAGCATCTAGAACTGAAGGGAGGGAGAGAAGGGGGTAAGAGGTCAGAGAAATTCTGAGAAGGAGGATGGACTGGGATGTCTCCACTCTGCCCCAGGCTCCAGAATAGGCTGAGCCTAAAGCATCCTCCAGCGCGGCCCTCTGCTCGCCTCAAGGGCCAGCACCCACCCTTGCAGGCCCCCAACCCAGGGCACAAGGCTTTGAACCCAGCCTGGATTGCAAACGGCCCTGCTGACCTCGTGTCCAGAAGGGGAGGATGCGGCTGGCTCTGAACTTCACTCCACCAGCCAAAATCTGTGCTGAGTTGTTTGTTGTGGCTGCTGTTTTTCACCCTGGGGAGGGCAGGAAGGAAGGGGCCATGTGAGAGTCTCTGTCTGGCTGTGTCCTGGGATGTCCCTATGAGGACCCTCTGGGAATTCCAACGTGTGTTGATATGACCCCTCTTGAGGCCCTTGTGGAGGCGGCCAGAACAAGAGAACAAGGAGGAAGAGGACCCTGCTCAGGGTGGGCACGCTGCCATCTGGAGCTGGCTTTGCCAGTCTGGAGCTGGCACAGCTCACTGAATTGAACTTCCCTGGCCTCAGGGCCCTGTCCTTTGGGGTGGGGACAGGACACTAGCAGAATGTCAGGTCCTGGGGCACCATCTGGCAGCCATCAGCAGATTCTAGGGGCATCCCAGGTGCTGGGATGTGGCAGCAGGAAGAAGGTGGCTTAGCCTGGCTTTCCCTTGCCCTGCTGTTGTCCTGTTGCCCTCTGTCCCCCTCCCCCCAGTATCTTGCTCAGTCCCATAACCCAAACTGTTCTATTTGGTTCTGTGCACTCCTCCCCTGCTTTATCCTCTCCATCAGCAGGTATTGAGTCTGGATCGTAGGCCCCCTTCCTTCCTTCCTGCCACCCCTGCCCTCATTCGCACCTCCAGCCCTTGCCCTCAGGCCCACCACTGGCATCATCTCACCTCTGCCTTGGCCAGGACACCCTGGGCTATGCAGATCTTGGTGCCACAAGGCAGAGGCCCTGTGCCAGGCGGGCTCAGGGTCATGTCATCTGTGCATCTAAGTGCTGAGCCCTCACCCCACTCCATCTTACGTGCTCTGGGAACTAAAGCCTTGCCTGAGGGGGATCCCAGCAGCACCCCAGAACTTCCTGAAGCCCCAGCCTCGGGGGAAATGAAAAGAGATCTTTGAAGTGAGTCGTGCTTCCTCCTTAATCCCTGCTTGTGGGGGATTAAGGTGTTTCAAAGACCAGTCTCCAATTCCTGGGAAGGTGCAGATCTTCCCTTCTGGGGCATCACAATATGATAGGAAAAAATGGGGGCTCAGGAAACCTGAGTTCCAGTCCTGGCTCTGCCATGGACATCTAAGTGACTGCGGGCAGGTCACTTGCTCTCTCTGAGCCTCGGTTTTCACATATGTAAAATGTGGGGTTTGGACTGGCTCCCCCAATCCAGAGCTGAAGTCCTTTGATGTCTTTCTCCAAAAACTCTGAGTGACTGATGGAGGGGATAACAGGAGGCAATCAGAATTTGTGGGAAAGGGTTCCGGGTGGTGGTGCAGGGTCCAGTGGTCAGAGTACAGCGACAGACAGACCCATTTTGAATGTCAGCCTTGAGGGACATAGCCTCTTAGACCCTCAAGTTTTCCTATCTGTGCTGTTGGGGTAGTAAGGCTTCCAAGGGCATGATGCACACAGTGCATGTAAAGCACTGGGCACAGTGCCTGGCACGTAGTAGGTGCTCAGTGAATGGAAGTTGGCTTGGTCTAGTTCCTGCTCCCAAATGCCTGGCCTTTTTGCAGCCTTCCCATTCTTGGATTTTTGAACCCACTAGATCCTCCCCATCCCAGCTGGCCAGCTCCTGCCCCACGTAGCCCTGGGGTTGGAGGGAGCCTGCAGCCTGGACTTCTTTATGGGACAAGCCCACACTCCTCAGCCTTCAAGGCCCTCAAGACTGCCTAGTAGGGCCCCAGTTATGAGTACCTCCTCCTCCTATGTCCCCAGGCTAGAGTGTGATTTTTTCCCCCCATGTTCCTATAGCTTCCTGGCATTTACCCATGTTACACCTGGTTATATTGCCCTATGTGTGTGTGTCACTGATTCCTCGTCACATATCAGCACATGTGAAATTATGAGCTTATCTGAGGCTAGAGACTGTCTTCTTTGTATCCCCAGTACCCAGGTTAGGGCCTGGCACTCAGCAGGCACTCAGTAAATGTCGATTGAATCCATGAATGACTAGATCGATGAGCCTACCTTTTCAAGTCTTGTCTCCACGTGGGGAGCCTCAGACTAGTGCACTGGCTGCCCCTGATCCTCTCCCCACCTGCCCTCCCACCCCCACTCCTCCCAGCTCTGCCAGTGGGAAACCTACACACTCTCCGCGGTCCAGTCGAAATTCCGTTTCCCATGTTTTATGAGTACAGAGGGGGAGAAGACACAGCCCCTGCTGCTCAGAGACTCACAATGCAGCTGGCAAGAGCCACAGGGCACGCAGGAGGGGCACTAACCCAGGACCCAGCCTGCCCACACAGTGCCCTGGTTGGGCTGGAGTCACTGCTTGGCAATGAGGAAAAATGCACCCCCTCCCTGGGCCAGGGAGCTTGGCTGGGCAAGGGAAGCCTGGATAGATTTTGGCCCCTATCAGCAACCCCTCACCGCCCTCCTGAAGTGCCCACCTGTACAACCCTGACCTCACTGGGCTTAGGTGGGGCTGTGACCTTTTTGACTGCTTCAGCCACTGTCCCGTCTTTTGCCTTCTGTCCCCTCACTCTCCTGATGGATGTAGGGTGCTGTAGTTATGTGTGGCTCCAACACCAGCAAACTCTCAGCCTTTTGGCCATAATGTTTTAAATGAAAAAAATAAAATTACAAAGGATTATAAAGGAAACCAATTATATTGAAACACAGTTATCAGAACATTTACATTTTTTGGTATAGTAATATATATGCTTCTTTATTAACACATTAAAAACAAGATCTAACAACTACGGTTATTTCAAAGTAGTGATGAGAGTAAATGATATTTTGAGATATTTTCAAAAACTATAACGCAGCCTGAACACATCTGTGTCTGTTACAAAGTCACAGGCGCTCTTTAAACTACTGTGGCTATTTTTTGTTTTTAAAGCTTCTTTGTTTTACCTTCACATTTTTTTAAAAAATTTTTATTTATTTATTTAGTTTTGGCTGCGTTGGGTCTTCGTTGCTGCGTGCGGGCTTTCTCTAGTTGCGGTGAGCGGGGGCTACTCTTCGTTGTGGTGCGTAGGCTTCTCATTGCGGTGGCTTCTCTTGTTGCAGAGCAGGGGCTCTAGGTGCGTGGGCTTCAGTAGTTGTGGCACGTGGGCTCAGTAGTTGTGGCTCAGGGGTTCTACAGTGCAGGCTCAGTAGTTGTGGCACACGGGCTTAGTTGCTCCACGGCAAGTGGGATCTTCCCCGACCAGGGCTTGAACCCGTGTCCCCTGCATTGGCAGGTGGATTCTTAACCACTGAGCCACCAGGGAAGCCCACTACTGTGGCTTATTGCCCAAGTACGTAGGAGAATGTTAAATTTCAGTTACAGGCGAGTGAAAATAAAGATATAATTTTTTCCTATCTAGGTTCACACCCCCCTGAAATCCATAGACTCCAGTCAAGAACTTCTGGTTACAGAATGGAATGGGAAGAAAAGGAGAAAACCATCACTGATTGAGCCTTATACTCCCTCTGCCATTTAATTTTTACACCAACCCTGTGAGAAGTGTATTATAACCTAAATTTTCTGATGAGATACTTGAGGCTCAGAGAGGTTGAATGAGTTGCCCAAAGTCATCCATGCCCTGCTCGGAAGCCCTTATTGCTCCCTTCACACAGAGCTGCCTCCTTAGGGGAGATGAGCCACAGAACAAGGTGTTCAGTTGACCCTTTGGCCCTAGAGTCCTGTCCCCTCCCTAGGCCCTGTGACCTGTGGGGTTTATTTAACCGATGTACAGAAGAGTGATGGCCTCTGGAAATCACACACACTCAGTTATTTTCATCTCCAGTTTATTTTTTTAGACTAAGAGCAGAGTATGAAAGTCACAGCCAAAGCACTTGAAAAAGGCCCAGGAGAATGGGTGGGGACCACAGAGGATGGGCAGGGCAAGGTCCTGGGAGCTGGGTCCCCCGCTCAGGGCTGGAGGGGAGGGGGCGTTGTTGTCTCACGGTCTCCAAAAGTGTCTGTGCGTTGCATAGGTCCTGTCTTCACAGAAGACAAAAGAGGGGCCAGGTGGTCCCCCAGTGGGGGGCCTAGCCTGGTGGGGAAGGGGTCTGAAGCTGGAGGGGGTTGTCAAGGAAGGTCAGGGGGTTAAGGAGGGGGAGGGACTCTGTCCATCTGTACATTATATATAGAGATATAGAGTCTGTACATGCCTGCCTGGCACCCCAATGCCCACCCCTTGTCACCCTTGTCCACTGCCGGCCCCCCCAGGGGTGTCTACTTGTAAACTTGGATTCAATCCAAACCACAATCCTGGGAGTGGGAGTAGGGGGAGGAGGACGTGCTTATTGCTGTAAACAGGGGAAGGGGGCAGCAGGCGGTGCCATCCCCTCGCCCATCCAGTCCCCTCCCCATGTTCTGCCCCTGGAAAAGAGTGACTGGGGGTGTCTCCCACACTTCGATTTGCTCTCTCTGGGGCACATTTGTCTCTCTCAAGGGGGGAGGGCACCAGGGGTCAGAGAAAGGTACCAGGGGGCAGGGAGTCCTGAGCACTGCCCCTTATGGCCCCCCGGGTTTGGTACCAAACATTACCAGAGCCACAAGGCCACTTGGAACCCTTGGCTGTCCCTGCGCCTGGTCCACTACAGTGCCCTACTTGGTGGGGAGGGGGCAGAAGGGGTGGGCACAGATGTATGGTGCAGACCCCAGTTCCAGCCATCGGAGGAGGGGTCTAGGCCCCAAGGCTAGGCTTCCCTTGGAGAGGCCAAAGCCTCCCTGCTCTGTCCCAGCCCCACTCCACCTCTCCCTGCCAAGGGAGTGGGCAGAGCTAGGAGGCCAAGAGTGTCATAAGGAAGAAGGCGATGCCCACTGCCAGGGGCAGGTGTTCCCGCTTGGGGCTGGTCCCGCTGATGCTCTTCTCAAGCTTGGGCACCTGGGGGTTCTCTCCCTCAAAGTCTTCTGTGGATAGATGAATAGACAGACTGGTGAGAGCTGTGCTGCGTGCTGGGGCGGGGCACGCGGCAGCGGCAGCAGCAATGGAGCGGGGGACGTGGACCACCCACGGGGGTGGTAAAGATCGGTGCCCCCGGGAAAGACATGCAAGATGAGCAGCCACCGGGGAGGGGGCTGCGGTTCCAGCAGTGGCCACCAGAGGGCGCTGCGCAGACTCACCCAGCACGTTGATCTTCACATTGGGGCCCATGGTGAACTGGGGGAGAGTGGGGACCGGCTTCTCCCCGGAGTGCGATGCTGCGGGGGGGGGGGGGTGCGGGGGGGGGAGAGAGGAGGGGATAGTCAGGGCCAGGATTCCCTCCCCCTGTTACAGCTGAGGAGCGAGTCCCCCTCGCCTGTGCCCTCCGCCCCCACCCCCAGGAAGCCAGGGGAGCCCCAAAGCAGGGGAGCCGAGGATGGGGTCGCGGCTGGGAGCCTATTATACTCACTGGAGGCGCAGCAGACGAACACCTTCATCCTCAGACACTTCCAGTGCAGATTGTGGGTGGGCGTGGCTGGGGAGGAGACTGGGCCTGAGTTGCTTTCTCCAGATTTACACCCCGTGCCCTCCTCGCTCAGAAACTCTCTTTCTCACCCCCTCCAAACTGCCCCTCTTGGGCAGTGTCCTTCAGTACCTCCTCCACCCTTTGCGCATTGGTCGTGGTGGCTCCGCCGTCAGCCCTAGAAGCCCCTTGGGTCCCATCCCTCAAGAAACAATGACCCCTGAGGTCCCGGCCCCGGAATGTCCCTCACAGAAACAGTGACTCTGCGACCCAAAGTTTGGAGTGCCACTAAACCTCTTTCTTAGCCTCACGACTCTGAGCTGGAACCCTGAGGTCCCCAGCCCCAACGCCTCATCCCGAGGTATCACTCCAAGCGACGGAGACCTAGTGCCTTGCAGCGTTGGCCCGCCCCCG
This sequence comes from Balaenoptera ricei, assembly GCF_028023285.1. NCBI lineage: Eukaryota > Metazoa > Chordata > Mammalia > Artiodactyla > Balaenopteridae > Balaenoptera > Balaenoptera ricei. The sequence continues at coordinate 113,017,854 of NC_082639.1, read as the reverse complement.
GCCCCTCGGGACTCCACTCCCTGGCACTCTTAGGTCCCGCCCTGGTCCGCCGCCTGGCCGTCACTTACAGATGTAGTAGTACTCGTGGCCCGCGTGGAACTCGTAGCCCAGAGAGAAGGCGCTGTAGCGCTGGAACTTCTCCGAGAACTTGATGGGGCTGTGGGGAGCGTGCGGTCGGTTGCACTCCCAGCGCTTGAAGCCTTGGGTGGCGTTGCAGGTGCGGTAGCCTGCCCGGCTCACCATATACAGCACGTACTGCTCCGCCCCGCCTCCGGGCCCTGGCCCCGCCCCCGGGCCCACCCCTGAGCTGTTGTAGTGCGGGCAGTAAATATCCAGATAATCGTTCACATTCACCTGCACCGTGTAGCCCTCTCGCCGCAGGCTGTGGGGAGAGGAAGCGGGTCAGAGAGAACAAACCCAAAGCCAACCCACTTTCCACCTCACCGCTCCGCAGACCTTCCCCAGGGTCCTCGGAGCCTCCCGGCTTTTCTTCTGAGCTTCCTCTCTTCTCAGTCCCTGTCTCTGTCCCCAGGGCCCTAGTGCTGGCAGTCCCCCCACTATCCTTCCAGGCCCACTCCTTGTTCCGCCCTTCTCATAGTGGCCACCAGAGGGTAGCAAAGGCGCAGGGAAGCCCGGCCGGCCTCCGAAGAAAAAGAGGCGGGGGAGAAGGGTGGAGGGAAGAAGGGAACTTATGCTTTGGTTACCACAGAAACGGCGCAGGCCCCTGCGACTCCCAGACCCAGGCCCGGATTTCCTCTGTCCATCCCCCATAACTCACTAGTGGGGAGGAAGGATAGAAGGAATGGAAGTGTGAAAGTGGGAAGGATCCCTTCGAGGGATGCGCACTCTCCATCGCCTCTCCCAGCATGCTTTCCTGCTGCTGCCAGTCCGCCCCCAAAGGCGAGTTGGACAGGACCTGCCCTCACAGACTCATGTATGGAGGCTTCATGCATATACATGCACAAGTTCTATGGCACACACACAAATATGTCCACCGCCCACTCATAGGTGGCATACACATAGAAAAACTAGGTGATATGTGTGCTGGACTGGCATGCCAGTATTGGTTGACCCCAGCAATCTCAAGCTCTCTTCCTGCTCTTCCCATACACACACACACTGGCACACGCTCCCTCTACAGTATGACTGGCCTCTGTACCTTGAGTCCCACTGACCTCCACCCTGAGGCCACCGACAATTAGGTCCCCAATAACGTGACACAGTAGATCAGGGAGCTAAGGGACTCAACACCAAGGCTCCATGTGGTGCCACGCTAACCAGCCAAAACTTCTGTCTCTATACACCTCCCTCCTCAACCTGGACTCCAACGCCCCAGGTGATGATGATGCTGGGAAAAGTAGTGGGCATAGTGCCCAGACAAGATGGCTGTGCCTCTTACTTCCCTGATCCTTCTATGAGCAGAGAAGCAGATGCTGGGTCCCTTGTAATCCCCACCTGCCTTGCTAGTTATCATCAAAGTGTTGGTCTTACTGCTCTCCATGGTGGTACTGAGTGGTGTGGGGATGGGAGAAGCATCTGAATGGAGAAAGAAACTCAGAGAAGTAGGCAGGAGTTTCCCCTAATTTCCTTAGCATAAGAATGCACACATCTTGGCAGTGAGAGGGGAGTGTGGTGGACACAGGAAGGCATGGGGTACTTGGCAAAATATCAAACCACTGGGGTCCCTGGTCCCTGGAACTCCCTGAGGGGAGAGACTCACTCCCCATGTCGCCAGGCACCTCCCAGTTCCACAAACAGTAACTACGTCCATTAGGGAAACGAGCTTGGAGGCCTTTGGATGGCATGGGGCCTTGAGGGTCCCTCCTCACCTCACCCTACTTCCTTGGCCTTGCCTGTGCCACCCCCTCCCCAGACACTCCCTTCCAAGCCTAGCAGTAAGGCAGATAGGTAAGAGCTGGTGCTTGAGCACCCCAGTAAGAATGGGCACAGCCTCCCTGAATCATCAGGAATACCACCAGCCCCACTCAGTTCCCATGGGAGTGATGGGTCACTCTGGCCCCTCCCTGGCCCTGGCACTCAGGTGGGCAGGAGCCTCTGCCTGGGGCACTGGGAGCAGGAAAACGGGTTAGACCAGGCCTAGCTCCCAGCCACCACCCCAGGTTTGCCTCTCTATCCCCAAGCCCAAAGTCTACTGTTTTCTCCACAGGCTTTGAGGAGGGGGCCACCAGTGCCAGGCCTGGAGCAGCTGCACAGGCACACTGGGGCCTCTGTCCTTGAGCTTCGCCCAGGTTTCCAGCCCTACTCTGAAGTAGCGCCTCCCTAGGGCACTGACCAGTTCCTCCACAACACACCCTGCTCTAGCAGAGAGGAAGCCAAACAGGTACCTCAGTTTCCTCAACACAGAGGGGAGTAGCCTTATACAAAGGTTGCTGGGCAACCACAACTGAAGAGAAGCCACCTCTTTCCCATCCCTGGGCTGAGTGGAACAGCCCCTGAAATGCACCTCCCCCCCAAGCTGGGCATGTGGGAGAAAGAACTGCTTGTGGAATGACTGTGCCCAGTTGGTAGCTGGTAGACAGGGGGCAAAGGGCTGGGTGCCAGGAATCCCCAGCCACACCTCCTGGGAGACCTGAGGTGTCTGCTTGGCTTGGGCGCTTTAACTGAATCTGTCATCCTCCCAGCCTTGGCACTGAAGAGGGAGGTGCCGCTAGGCCCCGGCTTAGCGCCACAGCTCACCCCCCCTCCAGGGCCGCACCTCTCTAACCTAGAGCCACACCCCACGCCCCGCCCCACGGGAGAGGAGGACAGGCTGGGATCTGGGGACTGGGTCGTGCCTGCCCCTTCAAACAGTTCTCTATTCTTCCTCACTTCATCCCCTCCTAGCCTCCCACTTCTCTTGCAGAAAGGCGTGTCAACACACCCCACCTGGAGGGGGTGCCCCCTCACCCCGTTATTTCATTTCTCCCGGCTCTCGCCGTCCCCGGTGCTCATTCCGACCCCTCACTTTCACTCCTTCAGTGCCCTACCCGTTCGAGCCTGGTGGGGTGGGCGGCGGGGGAGCGGGGAAGGAGCAAACCTCTCCCCCTGGGGCAATTAGGGGCAGGTAAACAGGGTGTCTAACAGACCAGGGAGTAGGGGAAGGATCCCCAGAGAGCTGGACTTGTTAAATCCCTGCCCCCACCCCTAGACGCCAGGATGCAGAGCTAAGGAAGTGGAGGAGGGATAAAGACACCGGCCCCCGGTTCTCCTTCTCTCTAGCGCGCGCCCCCGAGGCTGCGCGCCGCTCACCCCAGCAGACTAGGCCTGACCACGTGTGTGCGGCGTGGGGTCCGCGCACCCGGGCTTGGGTGGGTGACTGGCGAGAACGCTCGCGGGGCGGCGCGTTCACGCTGACACCCCCTCACCCCTCCGGCGCCCCGGGCCTCGGCGCCCCACCGCACTGGGTCTTGCCAGCCCGGGACTGGGCCCCGGGCTTCTCCGGACGGCGTCGGATGGGAGAAAATCAGCGCGCCCCATATCCCCGCCCCTCCTCCCTGCGACAGCGGCGGAGGCGGCGGCGGCGGCGGCGGCGAAGGTTTATTGATCTGCAGCGGCGGAGAAGCGCGAGAGACCCGCCGAAAGCGAGACACATAGAAATGGAGAGAGGGGGAGACGCACACCGAGAGGGGGGATGTACAGAAACCGGATTCACTGAGAGGGGAAAGGGAGTGAGACACAGCGAAAGAGGGGGATCCAGAAACCGAGAGAGAGAGGGAAGAGAATGAGACGAGAGAGAGGCTTGGAGAAAGGGAGAGACGTAGAGGCCGCTCCAGAGAGGCCCACAGACAGCAAAGACGGAGACGGAGGGACGCAAAGCAGAATATCAGGGACGGGGAAGGGGTTCAGGGCAGAGACTCGGTGACAGAGAGAAAAGAGAGAGAGAGAAAGACCAACAGGGACGTAGTATAGCCTCAATAAATATTTGTTCAATAAATGTATGAATGAAAGAGAGATAAGCAACAAACATTTCAGAGATAAAGAGACAGGTAGGGAGACAGCTAGAGGAAGATGTTCCGTACGCTTGTTGAGACAGGGGCGAAGACCAGCACCTTTGCACACTTCTGCAAAGAAATGAAACACGGGCCTGGGCGCATATATTTGGCCATCGGCCAGTCCTGCCCCCCCCAATTCGATTCCGGGTTCAGGGGACCCCTCGACCTCACACTCTCACGCTTTCCTCCAGTATAGTTCGCCCAATCCCTAGTTTCTGGGCCAGGTTGGGAACAGGTCTCGCCTATTCCAGAGGACCAAACGGAGGGGCCGAGTGGGAGATAGGAAGAGAGATCACGGTCGCTGTGCAGGGCACTGCCCCCAGGTCTGTCAAAGAGGCCAGCGCACAATTTCCACCAGTACCCTCCCACGTGACCCCCAGGAGGCGGGGTCGCAAGACCCTCTCCACGTGATCCCAAGGGGCAGAGACCCTCGGCAATGACGGGGGGTGGGAGCCAGGAGCCCAGCTCACGTGACCGGGGGGAGGGGGCGCGGGAGCTTGTGGCTCGGCCCGGCCCCGCCCCCAGCTCCCTGGCCCTCTCCACTCCCGGCTCCGGAGCACGTCGCTCTCACGATTTATGGGGCCGCGGCTGCCGCAGTGAGGGAGCCGGGGAGCCCGGGCGCAGCGGCAACAAAGGCGGAGGAAGCGAGGTGGGGGCGGCGGCGGCCTCCCGGCCCGGTGCGCGCCCCCTCCCATCTCTGCCGGTCCAGACCTGTGGGGGAGCGGGGAAGACAGAAAGGAGGCTCTGGGAACCTGGGCTCCTCCACCCCCTCCCAGGGCTTTCACCTGCGCCCAGGTGTATGAGGGGAGGGGAACCTGATCGACAACATTCCCCTTCCCCCCGCCCCGCCATTCCCGCATCCCCCTGGCTCCGGCTTCTCCTAAGAATATGGGGGTGCCCTGACGGTGGTGAGGAACCCGGGGCCCCTCACCTGCGCGCTCTCTGCTCCCCGCCCCCCGCCAGACTCTAGCGGGGTGGGGGGCGGACGTGTGAGTCTGGGGGAGGGGGACGAGCTAGACTGAGCAGGGGAGTCAGCCCCCAGCGCCCCCCGGATTTCTCCGAGTCCCGGTCCGGGGGGGGTGGGGCCGTATCCCCAACCCCGAGGTTTCCATGGGAAGCGAGAGGGGGGCGTCGTTGGCTCATCCCCACCCCCAGTCTGACACTCCGGGCGCGAGGAGGGAGAGAGGGGGAGGCGCAGAGCCCCAAACAACAAAGAGCGGAGCGGCGAGCGGCACTCCTTCCCCAGGGAGGTTGGGGGTCGCGGCCGCCCGGCCTTCTCAGTCCCCTCCCGTGGGGCCTCGCCATTTGCTCCCTAGTCGCCCCCTGGGGTGGGGAGCCAGAAACAGTGCCACCGCCACCGCCTGGGTAGGTGTGACAGTGACCCCCGTGTCCCCAGGGATTTCCCCCCCACACACACACACACACACAGACACACACGGAGGCGGCCGGGGTGATACACACGGCGGCTCGGCGGGGAGGAGAACACAAGGGCAGCAAGGACTGAGCAGAATGAGGACCTGGCCTCGCAGCCGGCACCCAGCCGCCGCTTCACATACCCCGGGAAACCACACGGCCGCCCTGACACCCGCCCAGACCGCGGCCAGCCACCCTAGCCCAGAAGCGGCGGGCCACGCGGACAGCGACCGCAGCCCCATCCCCGACCCGTCGCCCGCTCCCACCCCCAGACGATCGCCGACGCAGACACACAAATCACACACTCAGACACACACGCACACTGACAGCCGCGCACGCCCGCTCACTCTTGGAGCCACACGCCGTCCCCAGCCCGGGCGTGTGTGTGTGTGTGTGTGTGTGTGTGACACGCCATCTCCTTGCCTCCCTCCCTTTCGCCGGTACCCCACGTTCCCATCCTATCCAAGCAGCACCTCCAGAGGCCCCCAACTTGGCAGCCCAGCCCCAGCTCACCCCAACCGGGCTTATCCATACAACCAGGGTAACCCATTCGCCTTCGTTCTGAGGAGGTGCTTGGTCGGACTCCTTGCCTCAGCTCTGGACTCCACTTTTAAAAGCAGCGGTCATAGACAGAACCCCTTGAAACTCTCACGGCTGAAAACAGGTCACCCCTGGGTCCCCCAAGTGCGGCGGCCTATCCCCAGCACACTGGTACTCCCAAACCCCAGCCCGGCCGAAGGAGAGGAAGATGGGGGGACTGTCGGGTGGGGGTAAGCTATTCCAGAGGCGGGTGTGGAGAGAAGCCAAGGTTGGGTGGGGTGTCCCCGAGCAGCCTCCTCAGCACGGCCCAAGCCCTGGTTACTATACCTTAACAGCCTCTTTCAGACACCCCCCGAGTGTCATAGATGCCCACAGAGTGTTTCCCCCTCTCCCTCGCCTCCTAGCCCCCAGCTATGGTCTCCCAGGACTCCCACCCCAGGTTCCACCAGGACTTCCCAGGCCTCCCCCTCTCACTGACGCGGGACGCATGGGCTCCCTGGGCCCCCGACTCACTGCTGGTTGGAGCTGTTCCAGTACACCGCATGCCGATTTCCCAGCGCCCCCCCGGGCCCTTGGGCCAGCAGCGGCAGCAGCGGCACGGGCACAAGCAGCAGCAGCAGCAGCAGTGGAGCCGCCGCCATTCCCGGAGCCGCCGCCGCCGCCGCCCCCCGACTGAGCCCCGCGCTCCCGGTTTCTTGCTTCCCAGCTCCCTGCTGCCGCCGCCGTCGGCCCCAGAGCCTTAGGCCACGCCCCCAGCCCTTCCCTCCGCCCTCCCGGGCGCGTCCCTGAAGCCCCGCCCCTGGCGCGCTCCCGCCAGGCCCCGCCCCGCTCGGGCCCGGAGCCCGCGCGGCGCGTGGGAGGTGAGGACCGTGCTGCCCCCTCGGGAACAACCGGAGCGCTACTCGCCTCTCACTCGTAGGTTTAATTTGCTACCGCCGGTCCTGGGCCTTCTGCTCCCCAGTCTGGAGTTCCCAGGAGAAGAATTAGGGAGGCCAAGACAGGGATCTTGATCTCCTGTGAACATTCATTTCTGGGATGGGGCGAAGGAGACTTGAAAAGAAGCTGGGGGTCCAGGACCCCTTAATAAGTAGAACTAGGCCCCCCTCCTTTCTGAACAGTCTGGTCCTCTGCTCCCTTCATGCCCCTCTTCCCATGTGCATGAGGAGTCAGGTGGGTTCTAGAGGGTGGCCGAGAAGCCCTCAGCTGCCACCTAGGACCTGATAGCTGTTGACCTGAAGCCCCCAGCTGAGCAGGCGGCTTATTTTTCTTGGAGGTAGTGTAGAGTAGCTCAGCCCCCAAGAATGTCAATACTGGGTGCTGGAAGGGCCTTCGGCAGTCCAGAACCCAAGGCAGAGGAGGGACCAAGGAGAGTCAGCTAGAGCAAAACAGGCTTCCCTGGGACACCTACAAAGGATTCTTTACTCACACTCAACCAGAGCCCCCTCCCAGCGCAGCCAGTGGTGTCCCCAGGCATTCTCACTGCTACTCTTACAGATGCTAACAAGAGGGCAGTAGGCAGAGCACCTTGTATTCCAGCTCTCACCATAGTCATTGTCCTCACAGTGGCACCCAGGCACGGACATTACACTCACACATTCAGGAGAAAAGGCACAGACACCCAGAGGCGGAGAACATAGAAACACAGGCATTTGATACAGACATACAGACACACACACAGATAACCTTTTGGAGACACACACAGGTAAAGGTACTATCAGACAACTAGAGATCTGTAGAAACACAGGGATTAGGTACACAGAGACTTAGGAGCACACACCCAGACACACACACAGTGACTCACACACAAGACCATGCACACACTCTGACACACACACAGCTCTGCACTCTCCTCTTCTCTCTTTTCCTGTGAAGTAGAAGTTGAGGGAAAGGGTCTAGAATCCGGACCTAGGGGGTATCCACCCCTCATCCCCTTTTTTGGAGAGGCTCAGATTAAGCGTGATCAGGAGGACCAGGTCTCTCAGGCCAGACTCTTAGAAACCAATCCAACCACCTGTGCGCAGGGTGACAGGCATGATGCTCTTTTCTTCTTACTGCAGGAGGGAGGACATACAGGCACTCTTTATCTGCTTATTGTTGGCGGGAAAGGAGTCCTGACCACAATTCGGCCTCAGATGCTGGGTTTGGGGGAGGGGCAGTGCCAACCAGAAAAAGCCCCGTGCCTAGCTGCTGCCAGGCAAGGGCAGGCTCTGTCCTCCCTGGGCTCCTCTTCACCCCGGGAGATCTCCTCTCTCTTCTCAGAAGCCAGAAAATAAATTAGGCCCCTTGAGGTGGGAATGGGGGACATTGCAAACAGCTTTCCCTCCCCCCAGACTCCATCCCCAGGGAGATTTGTTTCACCCAAATGATGCTGACCTGCCTACTCCAGGTGCCACAAATCCCAGCCTCCTCCCTGCCTACCCACATCCCTGCTCTGCAAAGGGAGGCTTCTCTCTGTTGGGCCCACAGTTGGCAGAGAGGCTGCCCACATTCATAGGGAGTGGGAGCTTGCTGGTTTGGCCTAGGACTTTAAATTCCGTTTTAGAAGCCCTATTTATAGAATCTGGGTCCCACTTAAAGATTTGGGCCCTTTTCTGTAGGGCTCAGATACTCCTCTTTAGAATCTAGCATGCTCCCCCCCAACTCCTGCTCAATAACTGAGTTCTTTTCTCTACAGTTTGGAGCTCTCTCTCCAGGATTTAAGCAGCTCTCTCTATGGGGTCTAAGCCTCTGGTTTTTAAGTTCTGAGACACTCTATAGAGCCTAGGCCTCTGTCTATGGAATATGGTGCTCTGTCTATCTGGGCCCCTATCTAAATCAGGTGCTGGCTGATTTGGGCTTTTGGGTGAATTAGAAAAGCCACCCCTCTATGCAGACCCAGTCCTTAGGGTTCATCTCTTGGCAAGCAGTGCCTTTGTGCAAAAACAAAGGTGCCGCTTCCTTCTGTGGGAGGTGGCCCTATGTGTCTCTCTATCTTAGTGAGGGAGCTTGGGCTGATCGCCTCTACTACTTCTTGGGTGGCTCCTTTGTGCCAGGCACAAACCACACACCTGTATGTGGCAGTTCTGAGTATAGGATATGTGCTTCCAGCTGTAATGCTTAGGCCTGTCAATAGGTCTCTATTCATGGGGTCTGGACTTCTCTAGGGTTTGGGTCTCTGTGTGTAAGAAAGATCTGGGCCACTGTCTACAGGCCTGGAACCGGATCTGAGACCTAGGCCTGTTTCTGTGGCATCTGGGTCATGGAAGGACCCAGGCCTCCATCAGTGGGGCCTAGGGCCTCTGTTTATAACAGTGACTCAAATCTTTCCTGACTGTGACTCATAATAAGATGTATATTTTGCATTTGCAATACAGTACACACACACACACACACACACACACACACACACACACGCATTCACATATAACTGAAATAATGTTTCATGAAGCAATACTTACCCTTATTACAGAAGATGCACTCATATTTTTCTTCTATTCTATTCTTAAAAATTTATTAAATAAAGTACAAAGCTCGTTAAGACCCAGAAAATTGATTCCTTGATTGTATCACCCTTAATCAGTTACAATCTATAGTTTGAAACACTCTAAGGCCTGGGCCCTGACCGACATCCCTCTGCAGAGTGACGGCCTCTGTGGAAGCTGGGGTTCTCTCCACGGGGCTGATCCTCTTTCTCTAGGGCCTCAGGCCTCTTTCTCCTCTCCTGCAGGCTCTGCCTACATTTCCCTCTGACCCTCAGGCTTGCCAGTATGCTGCTGGCTGCCATGTTCTCTCCAGGGGCAGTGAGCTCAGGCCCTTGGGAGTTCTGTGAATGTGGTGCCTTACCCCACCCACCCCTCCCCCTGGGGCCAAGGAAGCAGGGAGCTGAACAGGTCAAGGGCAGAGGGAGTACTCAGGCTGTGTGGCCCAAAGCGGCTCCCCGGACATCGGGTGGCAACCACAGAGCCGAGCTGTTCAATAAATCATGGAGACTAGGGCCTGGGGGAGGGGGAGGCCAGGACGGAAGGGGGGCCATGGGTAAATAATTCATTAAACAAATAAACAAGGAGCCTGTGAGAGGGAGGATCAGGCACGCATGTGAGCGGGAGAGGCAGCCGCCACTTCCAGACATGAAATATTCACAGGTTCCGCACCTTGCCCAGGGCCCATGTGTGTGCCCCAGTGCAGGCAGCCTGTTGGCGTGGTCCTAACGCGGGACCCTGGGTGCCAACAAGGAGGGCAATGCCCGTGTCTTCTGACTTCCAAGTGTGATGTGTGTGTCAGCACGGCTACATGGTGCTCTGATGTCCATGAGTTGACATGGACCCACACACATGACTGACGGCAGGGAACACGGTGCACTGATGTGTGGTCCAGGACACAGGAAATTAGGATGCAGGGCTTGGTGGGTGGGGTTGAGGTGTCATAACCTCTGATTCTAGTCATGCCCTGATCCCTCAAATGAGTCCAGCAAGCTCAGAAGCCTGAAGTGGAGAGGCATCTCTGGGGTGTTACAATGGAGGTGCGTGTGCATACTCTGAACGTGCTTCTAGAAAAGCTGAGAGGGAAGCCGTTGGGCTTGGCAGTTAACAGGATGGGCTTCGGTTCGAATTCCATTTCCACCATTCACTGACTGTGCTAGTCACCTTACTTCTCTGAGACTGTTTCCTCATCTGTAAAATGGGGATAATGACACCCTTCCTCAAAGAGTTGGCTGTTATGAGGATTAAGATCCATGTCTGGGAAGCACTTAGCACAGAATTTAGGACCCACAAGGTGCTTGATTGATGGAGGCCTCATCATCATTATTATCCTGAGGTCTTCCCACCTAAACTAGCTTCAGATTCTCTTTTTCATTTGTTCCTCCCCATCTCCAAACTTCTCTTAATAGCTATCATAGTGGGAGAGGTGACCTTGGGCTTGGGGAGTAGGGATGGGATAGGAAAAGATTAGATAGAATGAGGGGGGAGGAGAAGTTACAGCCAAAAAGAAGCTCACATCCTTGACAGTGTGAAAGGAGGGGTCCTTGACCTTCTTCTCAGACCCCAGAGCCTCTCCTTAACCCCTAAAACTCTCCTTAGATCCACAGTCTCTTCTCTTTCCTGCCACCGAAATTTAGCTTTCTAGCAAGTGGCTGCAAGGGGACAGAAGGAATTGGGGTAGAGCCTCTGAGTAGCATCACAATCTCCTCACCCCACCCGTCCCCAGGCCAGTCCTCACTGCCAGAGCTCTAGCCCCTAACCTCTGCCTATTGGTTGAGTGCTTCCCTGACAAAGATGGCTATGTCTGGGCAAAACCCAGAGAAGTGGCACCCCAGAGTGGGTGGGGAGAATCCAGGCTGGAGAGAGCTGCACAGGGCCAGGGTGGGGTACCTGGGGCCTCCCACTAGGCCCTAGCATGCCCCAGCCCTCTCGTGTCCCCTGGAAAGGATCCGCTCCCAGTGGGAGAGAGCCAGCAGACAGGCCTGAGCCGGCCTGCTCCTCCACAGACAGAAGAGGAACAGGCTGGGGGAGGGGGCCTGAGATCTTGGTGGGGAGTGTTGGCTGTAACCCCCACATCTCCTGTGAGGAGCCAGGGGCAGAGGGGGCCATGGCCTGGGCACACCCTAGGCCGTAGCCCAGCCCTTGCCTCCCTTGGCTAGCCTGCTGCTACTTGGGGTGTCAAGGGTCTGGGCCCCCAGGTGTGAAAATGGTGCCTGCCCACCTCTTTCCAAAGAGCCAACATCAGTTCTCCACTTCCCCTCCCATGGGCTGGGCAGGTTCAGGCTAATCTGCGCCAGAGCTTCACAGCAAACACTGATCTGTAATAAAACCACAATGTGTGTTCGGGAGAAGGGATTCCAGACACAGAAAATCCAGAGACACATACACACTCACACACATACACACAGATGCAAAACATACAGCTCTGGGAGGGCAGACACCAGCAGTACTGAAAACACAGCTAAACATGGACCCATACACTGAGTCAAACACACAAGCATGGTTAGTTCTACACCACTCCTCCATGCCATAAACTTTGTCCTTCAAAACCCAAGTCTTCTCTGACAGTCCATCTTCCCTGTGCTCCCATAGCACTTTCTGCACAGTTCCATAACTGCATTTGCACTTGGTATCGTAATTATTTGCTGGCCAGTTTGTCTTCTAGAGTAATCTGAAGATTCCTTAAGGGAAGAGAGCCTGTCTTATGCAAGTGTATATCCTCAGCATCTAGCATGCAGCCTGGTATTTAGTTAATAGGAATAGGTGAGGTGCTTAATAAATAATTGTTGAATTGATGAACAGAAGAATAAATGCATTCAGATAGTGAGACAACCATGCCTAGAATCCCTCAGAAGCACACAGAGCATAACCAGTGCATGCTACTCAGGCCTCCAGTCCCACCTTCTTGTCTCCTGGTCCTCTGACCCTACTGCCCCTTAGCTTCCTCAAAGTCCCTCCTTTCTCCTTTTTTGCTCAGTGCGAGACCATGAATTTGAGTACCACCTGAGGGCTGGCAGGCAAAGTAAGGGTTAATGACACCTCATTAGTGCTTAATTGGAGGAAGGAAGCTGCCCTGGCACCAGACAGGTGGGCAGGCCTACCCCTTGCTGGAAGCAGGCATCCCTAGTTCCAGCACCCTGTCGGGCATGTGGGTGATTTGGCCCTGGAGACCCTCATCTCAGCCCGGGGCACCTCCCCCCACCATTTGCTTTGCCAATTTAGTCTCTAGGCAGTACAGACCAGCCCTCCCCATCTGTCACCAAACATCCAGAGGGAGAGGCAGACTTCTTATCCTTTCTCCTTTAGCTAGGCTGTGCCCCTTCCCACCCCTGGAGAGACCGGAGGCTGGGAGGAGAGGTGGGGTAAGGAACTGGATAACTGAGCGGTAGATTAGAGAGCCGCTAAGGGATAGATTTGGGATACAGACAGGCAACAGAGCTGGGGATGTGGAGATGTCTGCCCAATTTGACCTTAAATGAAGAGAATGCAAATGAGATGCAGACGATATGCAGATGAAAGCGAGGAGCTCATAATTATCATTCCAGGTGGCATCAACTCCATACCCAGGACCCCAACGCTGTTGCCAATACTCCCCTCCTAACCTTCCTGGGTTAAGTGGCACTGCCCATCACTTTGAGTGAGAAAAATGATCTCAAGAAAAATAAGAGCTTGGCTGGGCTAGGACTGCAGGACCTGGGAAACAGATCTCCACCCTCGCCTCCCCGCCCCCATCCCAAGCACCACCCAAGCTGCCGTTGAAGCACAAGCAAAGACCACTCTCCAGGTTACGCTCGGACGCACCGTCGGTTGCTATGGGGACCCTCCCTCCACGTCCAGGCCTGAACCAATGGGCATCACCACTGATGACCTCATGCCCCAGGCCCCGGCATTCTATTGGTTATTTGGAAGCCAGAGTGCCCTTCTCCAACTGCGTCACCACTGGGGATCCCCCGACGACCCCAGCTGGTGTGGCCGACTGAAAGAAGGACGCGCTGGGAGCTCACAATTTGCTGTATGAATGAATAAGGAAAGGAAGGAAGGGATTAATGAAAGGGAAGAAGAAAAGAGGGTGGGGTCACATAAAAAGACCCAAACTCCAGGATTCAGCCTCTAGGGAAAGACTTGCAACCCCAGAAAGTGGGGAGCAGGATCCAGGTCGGAGACTCGGGCTCTCAGGTTCTCGGGACAGCAAGATAGAGTGATGCAAAGATGAGGGGAGTTTTTGCATCGTTCCGGAAAGACTAGGGCAGGCCCAGCAAATTGAGGGCCCCACCCTTGGCCATCTAGCGCCGCTGAGCTTTGGGGAGATCGGTGACGCCCCAAAACCTGCAGGTCTCCCAGCCTCCTGGAACCGCGCCCCGGAACACGCCTCGAGGACTTCTCATGGGTAGGGCCCAGAGCCTTCAGCCCGTCTAGGTCCCATGAGCGGACTTGGCCCTCGCTGGAGACGCGCCCCAGGACTGAAACAGTCGTCCGCACAGGGCCCAGGCTGTAAGGAAAATGAGTGTAGGGAGGGGCTGGCTTGAGGCCTGCAGCCGGCGGGCCTGAGTTTTCACCGCCCCCCCCCCGCCCCCAGGCCAAGTGCGTGGCTGCCCAGGTGTCCACCCTTAACACCTGCAGGGAGCTTAGGCGGCCAGCAAGGGTGTGTGTCTGTGTCAAGAGCGCGCGTCTGCCTGAGAGTGAGGGCGTGTGTCTGAGTGCCGGGGAAAGCCGACTGGGCCCCGCGTCTCTTTCGCACATGCGTTATCAGCGGCGGATCCGCGCGCCGGCCACAGACTCGGGAGCGAGCGCGCCCGGCTTGGTCCGCGAAGAGAGGGTGTCTGGGGCCGCTGGGAGCAGGATGAGACCCGCACGGTCCTCAGTGCCAGGCTAACCAGTCATCCCCGGCCTGCGCCGCCTCTGCTTTCACCGGAGAGGGGCGGAGGTAGCAGTACAGTCGGTTTCCAAGGCGACATATAGACACCCTCCTGGATGACAGTAGAGACTAAACTCGAACTCGGGACCAGAAGACCGAACCCAGAGCTCATGCTTCAGCTCAGACTTCACTCTCTCCACTCCAGCCCCTCGCCCCCGCTAAGGATCTTGTTTCGGGGTGAGGGCCCTGACACGCAGGCACACGTACCTACAGACATGGCATTTTATGAAAGTGGCCTTGAATGAGGGGGGGGGGAGGGTCCACTCATGTATGCTCCGTCCGCGGTGCTTTCCTCCATCCCAGGCCTCAGCCAGAGCGATGGAACCAACCCAGAGGGACCGGGGTCCGACCCAGGTGTGCAAGGGGGTGGGGCAGCGGTTCGCAGTCTCCAGCACTTCGGTCTGGTCTGTCAGTCTCTGGACCCCCAGCACCCTCCACGGCGACCCCCCTCCCCGCGAATGTTCACACGCCGCCTCTAGCCGCCGCAGCCCCGCCGAGCTAATCAGCACAACATCCACCTATCGATCGTTGGCTGGGTGCCAGGCGGGCCGGCATTGTGCCAGTGCAGGCTGTGGGGCACCGGGACGGGTAGAGCATAGCTTCGGGGGAAGGGGCACCCCTTCCCTGGCTGCACCCAGGACACCGTTCAGAAAGAGGACCCCGGTTAGTCTTGGGGTGGATCATAGCCTTGCCACCTCTGCCTGCCTGAGGTGGAAGAGACAGTGAGGCTGAGAGCAAAGGGGGCCCTCCCTCCTCGGCCCCACCTCCTCCTCCTTATAAAAGCGGAGAACAAAGAGGCCGCTGGGGAAGGAGGCTTTGATCTGACCCCACCTTCCCAGTTCTAGGCCAGGCACCGCCCAGACTGCCCTTGGGGAGAGGGAGGGACGCCCAGCTCTCAGGGACCCAGGCATTCTGAAACCCAGGTGCTGTCTTTCTACTACCCCTTGCTTTTGCCCCAATGCCCTGCTTGGTGCTATCACAGCTTCCGCAGTGCCCCAAGTGGGTGGGCTATCAGGAGCACCTGTCCCCTCCCCAGCACAGGAAGCCAGCTAGGGAGATGGTAGAGGGTGCCAAGCTCCACAGCTGCTGCTGGCACCCACCCCACACTGCCCAGAGGGTGCCTACTGAGGCCTGGCATGGATGGTCTGGGCACAGCTGGCAGGGAGGTCAGGCCAAGCCAAGCTGAGAGCAGAGGCTGCAGGGAGTCCCCCCCCCCAGTGTCAGGGAAGGAGCCAGAGGGCAGTAGGTTGGGGAAAGCAACAAAAAGATGGGTGGTTTATTGAAGGCTTGGTCCAGACACTTATAAAAATACAAATTGGCATGAAATTCGACCTCATGGCAAGTCCGTCTTCACAGAAGACAAGTGGGTGACCCCCTGGGGAGGAAAGGTGCTGCCCCAGGGAAGAGGCCCACAGGGCACTGGGCACAGATGGCAAGCCTGGGCTTCTTGCTTGACCTGGTCCAGCAATCACCTGTCCCCAGGTCTTCGGCCTTGGCCCCCAGCAGGCTCAAGGATCCGATCCTATCAAATCCCAGTCTTCCTGGGGGATGGGATGAGAATATCAAAGCAGCTGACAGAGACCCTATGTTTGTCTTGCCTCTGTTTCAGGGTGCCCAGGGCTGTCTGCAGCTCCCCTGCAGCTCCTCTTCAGCCTGTGATGAGGAGGCCGGCACCTGGAAGGGTCACCCCAGACCCTCTGACCTCCCCCATCACTATTCCATCTTGTCTGTCCGGCTTGGCCCTCCCAGCTCAGGTAGGGGGCAGGGGCCCTCCTCCAGGGAGTCTTGGGAGGGCTCTGGTTCCTGGGGGTGTCAGGAAGGGTCCGCTTGGCTCAGAGAACTCTCAGGAGACGCAGAATTGGGAGCAGCAGCAGCAGCAAGAGACAGAGGGGGCTGGGAGTGGCCCCCCCTTGCCACCCTGACGTGCCACTCTCTCCAGGGCTCCCAACAGGATGGGCTGACTCAGGCTCTGTGAGGGGGAGGGGGTAGCATTGATGGGTCCTCCTGCTTCAGCAGCCTCCTTCCTGCTCTCCCCATTACCTGTTCACTCCCACCCCTTTCTAAGGGGTCTCCCGAACTAGCCAATCCCTTCCCATAATCTACCACCTCATCATCTCTAAGCCCCAACTTCCAAGTCTCCTCCTAGTTGCCATTAGAGACCACCAGTTCAGCTAAGGCTTTGGACAGCCTTGCCCCTGGAGATGCCACTCCCTTTGTGTAAGGGAGGCTCCCACAGACTAAATGGGGGAGAAGAGGTTCCTCAGAGTTTGATGCTCCCACATTCTTCCCACTCCTCCCCTCATTCCTGAGGGGCCCACACTAGCCAGAAGGGTTGCTCCCCTGCCCCAACCCACTCACTGTCCTCCTTGCAGCAGACAGACACCTGGAGCCTCAAGCACTGGCCAGGACTCTCCGGAGTTGGCACTGCTGGGTGGTGGGAAATTGGGAGGAAGAAGTTAGCACAGGCTAGTTTGCATGCCTCAGACTCCGTTTCAAACCCTCCCAGCTTCTTTTCTCTCCAGTTCCCTGGAAAGCTTTTCCTTATTTTGGGGCCACATCTAGGTGCCATCTGTGACCCTACTCATGTCCTCTTTCCTGGTTCCTCTTCCTTTCCTCTTCTCTCTATTGGTTCACTCTAGATGTCCTCGTACTCGGTCCTGGACTCAGGCCCCCTGCCCACTCCCCCCTCCTAGGCCTAGCCTTCCTTCCCAGTCCTCTCATTCCCCCACCCCTCAGGATCTCTGCCTTGACTGCTGGCAATGGCAGGTAGCCCCATTCCCCTCCCCACCTTCCCCAGGAGGCAGCCAGTGTGCCCATCTTCACTCACAGATGTAGTAGTAGGTCTCTCCAGGCAAGAATTCGAAGCCAAGGGAGAAGGGCGTGAAGCGCTGAATCTTCTCTGAGAATCGAACAGGGCCAAAGGGAGCGAAAGGCAGGGAGCACTCCCAGCGCTTGAAGGCACCCGGCCCCTTGGCCTGGCAGGCCTCATAGCCTGGCCAGTCCACCATGTATAATGCAAATGTCTCAGGGCCCTCAGGGGGCCCTGGACCCTCATAGTGTGGGCAGAAGATGTCTAGGTAATCCTTGAGGGCCAGCTCCACCACAGCGTCTCCTCGAAGCAGCCTGCAGGCATAAGGTAGGTGAGGGCGGAGGGGCTCATGGCACGGCACACCTGGGGCACGAGGGTCAGAGATACCCCTTCCCAATGGTCCCCGCCAGCCAATCCCCCACCTACTGGAGAGGGAGCAGCTTAGGAAGGCCCGAGTTCCCCAGACTGACACCTCTTGAGAGACAGAGTGCAAGAAAAGGATGAGGTAACCGATTCACAGGTTCAGAGAGGTTAAGGGACTGCAGTGCCTATAACCACATGGCCCAAATGTGAGAAGGCCGCTCACCACACCCTAGCTTTTGGGTGGGAGCTGCCACCCACCTATCTAGCCCTAGTGCCCAAGACAGGGCCTGGTGTAGCACCTGTGCTTGATAAATGTTAGGTGGATGGCTGCTGTGAAGAAGCTGGGGCACAGAGGCAAGGGGTACAGATCTGGGCCCACAGAGCAGTCACAGACTAGAGATGGAGACTGGGAACAATATCCTCATTAACAGATGCATAAAGAGGAAGGCTTGCCTTTTAAGAGCTCAATTCAATGCGGAAAAGAATGCCATAGTAAAAAAAAAAAAAAAAAAAAAAAAAAAAAAAAGAGAGAGTGGATGGTGGGAACCTCCCTTTTTTTTTTTTGTGGCCAGGACAATCAAGTGCCATACAAAGAGGGGAGCCCCCTCCACATATCTCCCAATCAATCTTTGGCCTCCTCAGGACTCCCTTCCACCTGCCTGGGGGAGCCAGTGCAGGTGGGAAAACCTGGGACATGCTGTTCCCCTCCAGCATCAAATAGAGCATGAACCACTTCCCCCCCCGCATCCCCACCATACACAGAGTCCAACTTGACTTATGAAAGGCCCCCAACTGTCTCTCAATGGGTGGTCTCAAGACCACCTGCATCTGGAGTTCTGATTAGAAATGCACATTCCTGGGCTCAGCTCAGACCTACTGGAACACAAGCTGGGCCTTTGTACGTTTTGTTCCACAGCATCCCCCGTGCCTGGAAAAGTGTCTTGCACAAGGACAGCGCTCAATAAATATTTGTAGATTGAATGAATAAGCCAGAAACCTCAGGCTTAGGGGCTAGCAACCTGAATTTTTAACAAAACCTCCAAGTGATGCAGAGGCACTAGTCTAGAACAGAGTGAGGAATTCAGAGTTGGAGGACAACAACAGCTCTTATCACACAGCATTGGTATTGTAATGACCTGTCCCGAAGCTTGCTGGCCCAGGGGTTCTTTGGGCTCCCAGAGGGCAGAGCCTAGGTCTTATCTCTAATCCCCAGCACCCTAGCACAGATCCCGGCACAGAGTACACGCTTAATAAATGTTAGTGAGTGAACAAACGGAGTCACAGATTGTCTTAAGTGAAAATCAGAAAGAAAAACAGATGGAGAAAGCAGAGGGAGGCAGGGAGAATTGGGGAGGAGGATGGAAACAGGAAAAAATATCGACGTTCAAAGGCAGGCAGCTCAGGAGAGAGAAATAAATAATAGTCTGTATCTGTGTAGCCTGCACCTCTTTCACACACATGACCTCAGTTAGTCCGCCTGACTTCCCAGGGTACTAGGCATTATTAGCCCATTCTACAGATGAGATAACTGAGGTTAGGGAGGTCAAATGACTTGCCTAAAGGTGATTCAGCTAGAAGGGCAGGGCCGAGGCTGCACAGAAATAGGACTAATAATGACGAGATGAAAGCAGAGTTACAGAATGAGATCAGGAGAAAGAGTAGCACCAAAGGGAAGGCCAAGTGAGCAGGAGAGTAACCTTCTTTCACAAGAGTAAAGCCCCCCGGCCGCAAGTCCGCCCGCCCCAGCTCGGGCCGTTGGGAGGCTGGGGATCACCAAGAGAGAAGCGAGGGGGGCGGGGCTCGGAGTGCAGGCCGAGGTCTCTCGGCTGCCGGCTCCGAGACCCCACCGATTGCCTTCGGGGCTGGGGTCCCCCTCTCGCCCCCCAACGCGTGCGGGCAGGGGTTGGGGACCCCGGGCACGCCTCGCCCCTCCCTCCTCCCCCGCCGGCTCAAACAAAGGAGCCCCGGCGCGCGGCCGGGTCCAGGCGGCGCCGCGCACAGTGCGAGTGTCGGGCGCGCGCCCGGCCCGGGAGCGCGCAGGCCCGGCTCGGAGCCCGCAGGTTTCAGCCCTGCTACCTGGGGTTACTGGAGTTCCAGTAGACCTCGTGGCGGAGGCCACAGCCCCCTCGCAGAGGGGAGCTGAGGAGCGCGGCCCAGAGGACAGTCCGCAGCAGGGGCTGCAGCCGCATCGCCCCCGGGGTCTGGTCTGCTCTGGCCCGGGCGGGCCCGTCCCGTCCCGCTTCGCAGTCGCGCCGAGAAAGGTACAAAGTGCGGGAGGGGCGGGGGGGGGGGACTTGCGGGAAGGGGGGTGGGGTGCTGAGACTCACAGGCCACGCCCCTGGATAACTTTCCACCAATGTGGGCGCGTCTCCGCCTCTTCATTCAAAGCCAACTCTTGTTAACCTTCTGTGCGCTGTAGCGCGCGCGCCAGCTTAGGCAAGCTCTTGCTGAGGCTAGACCGCATTTCAAGAGGGCGGCGAGGAGGGACGTATTCCACTGTCTAGGAGTTGTTTTAGGGAGGTCGTGTCTTTCGTGTCTGTATTGGTACAGGGTAGAAAGCCTTATTAAATCTTTGGAGGATTTAAATATGGGCCCACGCCTTTTGCCCAGAAAGAGGCAAGTGAGGCACGGGAGAGGATCCACGAAGTTGTCCAGCCATCTTAGGCAGCATTGCTCCTTTTTCTTTGCACATCTAGGGATATAGCGAGGGGAAGGGACAAATCGCCTCCTGGGACCACCCCCCCTACCCTCACCCCCCCTTTACAGAACCTCAGATGGCGAGCTCGATGCCCACCTTGGGGTTGGCCCCTGTCCCTTTCTGCCCCACACCTTCGTTCTGGGCGAACGAAGGCCATAGTCTCAAAGACGAAGTAATGAAGTGGTTGCGGCGCATACAAAGCACTTCTGTTCCCGAACCCTCAGGTGGGGTGGGGGAGGGGAGAGGCAGGTGCGCGCTCTTGGAATCGTGGGAGCCGCCGCCGCGCCCCGCCCCGGCTCCGGGGCTCTGAGAATGCCAGCCAGTTCCATTTTTCCCAGCCGCTGGTCAGAGGGTGGGGACAGCGAGTCCAACAGCTTGGCCGGTTTGTCGATGGTCGCCGCCAAGGGGCCGCGCAGCGTTGGGGGCGAGAACTTGCCTACTGGGGGTGGCAGAGGGCGTACAGCGCCCTTTGTGGTACTGGATTGTGCAGAAGGTCATCCCAGACTGGGCAGAAACAAGCCGCGAGCATCCCAGGGACACCCGCTGACCCAGCCTGGGGCTCCCGCCCTCCCTATCCTGTCTTCATCTGAGGCGCAGCGTCTCCTGGCGGCCAGATCTGGAATCGCGGCAGGGGAGACCCTCCTTCCCTAAGCAGACAAACTTCGAGGCGCACTCCCAAGACCTCACTTTTATTGCAGTTCTGCAGAGACAGGCTGTGCGCACCTCCCTCAGCTCCGTCCAGCTCCCAGACACTCCCCAACCCCCAGGTGCCACTGCGTGGGCGGATCCCCAGGGTGCTGCTCGACAGTAAGTGGAGGTGCCCAGTGTCGGTGTCTTAAGACTCCTGCTCCGTAGCGTCCAGGCCCCAGCTCCTTCAGTCACCGCGGGGGACTCCAGGGGTCGGGTCTGCCTGTTGAAGTCCTAAGTCCAGGTTGGAGGCAGCGGAGCCTCAGGAGAGGTCAGAGGTAGAGCGAGGACACTGCTGGGGGCGGCGGCGCAGGCCTGGGGTGCGGTAGGCCGAGAAAAAAGGTCAGAGGTCCCCCCAGACCACTCGCCCCACCAGCCCATCCTCAGCGCCCCTCCTCCCCTACCTGGAGGGTACCACTGGGGGCGGGATTCCAGCTCCAGGGCCAGGCAGGTCAGACGAAGGGCGCTGGCCCTGAGGGTCAGCAGGCAGTGGTTTTCTCGGGGGTGGGGGCTTGGTGGGCCCCTGAGACTGAGAGAGAGAAGGCAGGAGGCCAGCTTGGGAGGGGGTATCATGTTGCCCACCTCCCACACACTGGTGCTGGGGAACACCAGCTTGAGGGGCGGCACCAGAGGACACCTTAGTCTGCAAACAAACCTGTCACCATTAAAGATGCCACTGGGGTATGTGCCCTTAGGCACAGGGGGCATCTTACTACTAGCACCACTGGCAAGGCTACCAGCACCACAGCCCTGGGTGGGGGGAGAGGCTGTGCCCTTCTCTCCCCCCACTGTTACCTTCGGGTACCTCACCACCGGGTCAGCGGGCAGAGGGCGGTTGGGGGGATTGGGTCGGTCAGCCAGCTCAGCCTGAACAGAGAGAGGGGCAGTGACTATGAGAGCACAGCCAGGAGCAGTGGGCATGCAGTGGGTCTCCCGAGGGGTTCAGGTCAATATGCAAAGTCAGCCAGGGGGCAGGAGAGAACGGGGGCATGCGCATGGGGCTTGAGTGCATGCCAGTAGATGCCTTAGGGGAGAAAGGTGTGGGTCACCTGTGGTGTCCCTGGCAGACTGCAGTCCCACCACTGACCACCAGATGGTGGTAGAAACCAAGGCAGGAGGCTCACCCTTTGCTACTTCTGGGGAGTGTCTGAAGGCTGAGGGGCACCCTGGTCCCCTAGTGAAAAGCACCACTGGCAGGGAACAGGGAGGAGAATTGCAGTTGGGCACCAAGCCTCCCACCTGCCCTGGGCCAGGGCAGGGCCTGGCCCAGATTTACCTGGAGTCTCTTGGGCACAGGGTCAGGAGGCAGCGGCCTGGAGGGAGGGGCCGGGAAGCCAAGGGCACTAGCCTGCTGAAAGAGCAGGAAGAGCAGACAGGCAGAGTGGGGGTGGGGGGGTGGGAGAGGGAGCAGAGAGATAGATGTGGGCAGAGAGGTGTTAGTGCTCAGGGATGGGCAGCCAGGGGCCCGGGGGCAGTGGGAGCTGTGCATGCGGTTATTCAATTTCATGCAGAGGGGGTGACAAGTGGTGGAGTGGGCGTGCAGACCACCTCCACACACACTCTTCTGTCATCAGATCCAGAGGGCTCAGGGCAGGGGCACTCACCAGCCCTTCTACACATGGTGACCAGGGCCTCATCAGGTCCTGGCACACTGAAGGCCACTCTGAGCACCACCCCCTCCATGCCCTCCAGGGGGCATCACTGCTGGGAGCACAGGTAGACCCACCTTTCAAAGCCACTGGCTAGGCCAGCTCAAAGAGCACAGCTCTCCCTCCTCTAGGTGACTGCCCCTCCCCAGTCCAGGCTGGACTCTGCTTCTCAGCCTGCAGCCAGGGGACGGGAGGGGAGGGCTGGCCCTGACTCCTCTGACTGACTCTTGGGCAATGCAAGTCTTTCTCTGAGTCTAGAGCCTCCAATACCCACCCCCACCCCCCACCCCAGGGCCCAAGCTGGATGCCTGGCCAGGATGGGCCCTCTCTCCTCTGGCATGCAGACGTACCTTGGCACCTGGCATCAGCAGAGCCCTCTGCGGGGGTCCTGGACGTTCGGGGGGACCAGACTGGGCTGCCCTGAGCATGGAGAAAGGCAAGGAGAGAGAGGGCCCAGCCTCAGATTCTGTTCTCCACCCATCTGCAGCCTTTGAGTGGGGTTAACCCTTTGTGGCCCCTTGGAGCACAGTGCAGGCCAAATCAGAAGTGGGAAGGGGAAGCTGATCAGCCTGAGGGAGGGCCCCACTTACCCAGCACTGGGGTTCCTGGAGAGAAATGATCTTAGCACCCCAGCTTCCCCACTTGGGTCTACATGTGAGGTGAAGAGTTACGGGGCACATGTAGGGAAGGGAGATGTGTGTGGGGTGTGGTCTGGAGGGCTTGTGTTCAGAATCAGGTGTCAGGGGCTGCCCAGGGGCGGGGGTGGGGCTCCAGAGCTGTTGTCCTTAACAGAGCTGTGGAGAAAGCTGGTAGCAGGGAGGCTGGTACCTGTATTGGCAGCTGGGTCCCTTAAGCTGGCAGAGTCGCTGGCGCAGGCGGGCACGGTGCCAGTAGCTGGCACCAAGCAGCACCAGGACCAGCAACAACAGGAGGCTGAGCGGCAACCCTGTGGTCAGGGAGCTGTTTGCTGTGGGTGAAGGCAGGTTTGAAGGTGGGCAGGGCTAAGAACTCTACATCCAGGAAGAGGTGGGGGGGGCAGGGAGTGAGGTCAGGTGATCAGAGAAGGTGAAGGGGTCAGGGGTCACAGAGAGTCAGGGAACCAGCAGCGAAGGGGTCAGAAAAAGAGGGGCAGTGAAGGATGCCCTCTCAGCTGCCCCTGTCCCCCACCTCATGCTACCTCTGATGTGGGTGGTGCAGTCTGGGGGCGCCCAACCCTCCTCACAGTGGCAGTGTCTGTTGCTGTCGCAGACCTAGGAGGTACAGGTTGAACAGTGAGGAGCTGTGCCCTCCGGGGCCGTGTTTCCCTGTCCCCAGCTTTTCAAGATCTCAGATGTCCACAACTGGAAGGCGTGCTGAGAATGATAGTGTGGAGGGCGCCAGCGTTCTGGAGAGAGAGAGTCTTTATCTGTGCCAGAGAAAATTAGATTGAACTCACATTGTGAGTGCCTTCTATCTGCCAGGCACTGTGCTAGAAGCTTTCATACTCATCTCATGTGCCCCCAGGGGGTGGGTACTATTATTATGCCCGTTAGTTAGAGGAGGAAACTGAGCTCAGAGAGGTTAATAACCTGCCCTGGATCCAACAGTTAAGATGTGGTAAAGCACAGATTAGAACCCAGGTGTGTCTGTTTCCAAAGCCCACCATTCTTTTCCTTCCCAGAGGCTCCCTGCTCCCCTTTCATCTCCCCCCATGCCAACTCACCCCATGCCCATGGCATTTGCTTCGACATTCCTGTGTTCCCAGGATCTCCACCGGTTGGCATTGATGGTTGATGCACACCTGCCCGATGGTGAGAGGAGGGCAAAGATCACCTTCTCAAGAGCTTTACTGGCACTGGGAGGCCAACATAAACGAAGCCCACCCCGCTTTTACAGATAGGGAAACCAAGGCTCAGAGGATGATGGGACTCTGCTCCATCTGAAGTGAGAATCTGAACTCCCCTCAGAGTCTGCACCTTCTTCACCGGTGGCTAGTGAGGCCTGGGCGCTGCCTGCAGCAGTCCAGATATCCCTCCCCACCTGGTACTGCCCACCTAGGCTGCTCACCAGGCCGGGGCCACAGGCTGTGCCAGGCAGAGTCAGCAGGGGCTGGGCCACGTCGTTGCCCAGGTCCAGGTGTACCCAGCTGCAGTTCAATTTCAGCTGGGTCCCGTTGGCTTCCAGCATCTCCCAGTGAAGATCCCGGGCTGAGCCCAGCAGAGGCTGGGCCCTCCCTCCCTGGCACTGGAGCTGCCCACAAATGGCATCTCTGGGGTTAGGGAGGAGGTGTAGGGTAAGTGGGGCGGAGCCAAGACTCCCACAAACCCAGAGGAGGAGCCAGGTTCCCTCACTTACCTAGGGGCACAGGACACATAGCTGCCATCAGGCCTGCGCCCACAGCTCCCAAAGGCGTCCCCCCGAGTGTTGGCAGTAAGGAGGCAAAGTGGCGCGGCGGGCTGGGCCCCGGGCCCCCAGAGAGCCTGGCACTGCTGGGCATAGGAGGTACAGCGTCCTTGCATGCACACAGCCTGTCCACCAGCACACGGCTCACCGTCCCCCAGGCTGACATCAGGGGGGCACTGGGAGCTGTCTCCTGGGCAGAACTCGGGCAAGTCACAGTCACCTCTGGTAGAGCGGCACTGCCAGCCAGCCGGGCGCAGCTGTGGAGGGTGGGTAAGCATCAGTGTGGGTGCTGGGCAAGTCCAGCCAGGCCCTGGGAGTCAGAATGACCTTTTCCACACTGGCCCCTGGCAGGTGGGCTCTGGGTGGCCAGTCCAGTCTGTGCCCACCTGGCAATTTTGACAACAGAGTCCATCGGACGCGCACTGTGCCCCTGGCCTCAGCTGGCAGGTGAAGTAATCACAGCAAGGATCAGTGCAGTCCTATGGGCGAGGGCACAGAGGGACCGAGTGTCAGAGCAGGCTGGGCCTGAGAGCCTGCCCTAACCCCCTCCCAGAGCCTGAACCCAAAAGGATGCACACAGCAAATGAAAGCCAGAGCCCAACAATCTATGTGCAGTCCCCGCAGACAGGGAGGTGGGGAGAGGGGTTCCTGAGGCTTGGAGATGGCTGATGAGCCAGGGTGAGGGCACAGAAGTGAGTGGGGCAAGGCTCTGGGTGAGGGGCTCACATCGGGGAAGCCACAGTCACACTGCTCGCCGGGTTCCACCAACATATTTCCGCAGACACTGGCCATCGAGGGCAGACTGGAGAGCCGTTCAAAGAGGCAGCTGCCCATTCCACCCAGGAGGGCTTTTTCCAGGGCCTGTCGGCTGCAGTTGCTGAAGTTCAGGCCTGGCAGGAAGCTGGCGATGGCAGCAAGGAAGGTTGGGGCTGCGGATGGCTCCCTGCCCCCTGCCCCCTGCCCTCTCCATCCTGCAGTTACTCACTCTGTCGAGGCCTCCATGATGCAGCTCTTGGCTGGGGCTGGACCTGGACAGGGGCAGCTGTTCCCAGGTGAGTCATGGCCCAGGCCTAGGCTGTGGCCCAACTCGTGGGCTATTGAGGAGGCAACTCCCAGGATGCTTGTGGAGTGGTCCTGTCATTGGGGAGGGGATACCCCAGGTCCAGCACCAGCCTGACTGCTCCTCTTCTCTCCTCATCTGACCTCTTGGGCACTGAGCAAGCACCGCCTCCCTCCTTAAGTGCTTCTAAAGTAGGAGGAGAGCCCAGGCCTGGGTGGCAGGAAACCTGGGTTCTAGCTCACCTCTGTTACCCCTCTCTAACTATATGGCCCTGGGAGAGCACCTTTGTTCTTTGGGCCTCAGCTACCTCCTCCTTCCCCAAGAAATGGGAAGAGCTCATAGGTGAAGACACTAATGAGCTGGCCACAGGTGAGGGTATCCTGACAGCAGAGGCCACGTCATGCACCCCCGCCCTCTATACCCTCAGCTTTGGGGTTGGTAACTTTGCTGGGGGTTTCAGTGAATACATGGTACCACACTGGGGAGGAGCTGAACGGGAATGGGGAGGAGACATGGAAATAGCTCACCATGTTCACACCTCCTGAGAATTCAGGAGAACAGATGGAGTTCTGAATGGCCATGCCCACCATGGGCCCAGAGAATGAAGTGGCACTGCGGGATTGAGAGGGCAAAGGTTAGGGCCCAAAGCCAAGGTGGCCAGAGCTTCAGGGCCTCAGGTAGGGAGTTGGGATGTGAAATTTGCCAGTCCGGGGCAGAGCTGGGCCCCGCTGGCTGAGCCTGGGGGGTCTTACGTCACCAGCTGGGCACTGTCGTGGGGCAACCGAGGCAGCAGGTCTGTCCGGCGCCAGCGGAGGAAGCTGTCTAGTGTGAGACCTGGGTGCTGGCTTATCTCTATCAGGTCACGCTGGGTCCAGGCCTCCAGGCCCACTAGCGCCACCCGGACATTCAGAGGCCTGAAGAACTGAAAGAGAACTGGGGCTCAGGAGAGGGGTTCCCGTGGTCGGGGGCCATAAGGATGCTGCTGGGTCCGATACTCACTGTGTCCAGGAGGAGGGCCACTTCCAGGGTGCGGTTCAGCAGGCTCTGGAAGTCCCGGTACCTCTGGACCTGTGGGTCAAGAGAGGTGACCGTGAAAGGCAGCAGGGCAGGCAGAGGTCAGGGAAGGACTTGCAGGGGCCAGCAAGCTCACCTCGGAATGGTCAGCCACAATCACCAGCTCAACAATCTTGGTCTCCGTCACCACGTCCCGCCTCCACTGTGGACAAGAGGAAGGCGCATCAGGCACACCCACCGCTCACCGCCGGCAGCCGCGCAGGGCTGACCGGGCTGTGTCCACACCCGCTCTGTGTGGTCAAACAAGAGCGTGAAGAACCCATTTCACAGAGAACCACTGAGAACCTGAGAGGCTAGGGACCTGCCCAAGATAGACAAACAATAGGTTTAGAAGCTGGGAGTAGAGCCCTGCTTTTCTGGCTTCAAATTCAGTGCTTTTTCCAAATAAAAAATAATAATAATAGACAACACCATCAAATACTTAATGTATGCCAGGCAGAGTTCTAAGCATTTACACATATATATGTATGTATATAGATTTATTTAATCTTCACAGTAATCCTATAAGGTAAGTAGTTTTATTATCCCCAATGAATAAATGAGGAAATTGGCTTCTTATTTCTTTATGATCAGTAACTATGTATTTGCTATATCCAAGTGAGAGCTCTCTGCATTTGGGTCATAAGACAGATGAGGAGTTTGAGTCAAGTACCTGCATCCAAATCCTGGATATACCATTTATTAGTTGAATGGCCTTGGCCAAGTCACTTAACCTCTCTGAGACAGTTTTCTCACTAAAATAGAGCTACGGATAGCACCTACCTCCCAGGGTTGCTGGGATCAGTAAAGGAGATAATGTTCATAAAGTGCCTGGTACTGGGAAATTGCTCCATTAGCAGGAGCAGTTGTTACTGTGAACAAATAGCTCTGAGGGCCCGGGGGCCAGCCCTGGGGACAATAGAAGCCCAGCCCTCCTGCCATTCATCCTCACCCGGAGAAGGTGACGCTGTCCCAGGGGGTGCTCTGGTGGAGCCTGAGTGGGCACAGATGCAGGCCAGCTCAGGGCACAAGTGTGGCCTGGCAGGAGGAGGTCTTGGAGCCGGGAGATAACAGGGGGACCCCGAAGGTCCCCAGGCCCCAGCTCCAGGGAGTAGCTTCTCTCTGGGGACAGGATCACCAAGCCCCTATGCAAAGATGCAGGAAGTCAGAAAACTTTTCAGCTCCATGCTTCGTTTACGCTCACTCTCTCCACCTTCATGGAATCGACCCCTTGTACCTGAGCCCGGAGCAGGTGCAGACAGAGACCCAGGAGTCGGCATGGCCCTGCACTCTTCCCTGGTAGCAGCAGTTCTCCTACAGCAGAGAAACATGAGTGCCAACGTGAAGGCCAGGCCAAGGTTTGAGCCCAGGAGGCTAGCCTGTGGGTGAGGATAGGCAGTGTCCTCCCATTCTCCAGGGATGGCACCTTCCAGTCGCCCCTTTCCTTCTTCCCTCGGGCCAGAAACAGGGCACGAGATGACCTGACTCACCAGAGTGTGTCCCTCACTGACCACCCGGGTGCCATCAGGCTGGTACCACACCAGGGTTGGGCGGCCTGAGACTAGCTCCCTGTGGAATGAAGAAGAAGGAGGGCAGTGCTCCCAGAGTGGTGCAGTGACAGCCTGAGACCTGGAGGTGGTAGAGGGGTGGCTGGGGGCTGGGCAATCCCCGCAAGCTTCCTGCTTCCCCTGGAGACAGCAGAGTATGGTGGTTGGGCCACAAACTCTGTCAGGCTATCTGGGTTCCAATCTAGTTTTCACCACCCACTAGCTGTGTGACCTTGGGAGAGTTATTTAACCTCTCTGTGCCTTGACTTCTTCATATATGAGGCCAATAATAATACATAATAGTATCTACCTTATAGAGTTGTTACGAGGATTTAATGAGTTCAAGCTCTTAGTACCTGGTACATCGTAGATGCTATATAAGTTGTTAGCCATGTTATTGTTAATGTTACCACTATCATTATTACCTATTCTGTAGCAGCTCCAGGATATGACTCTCACCATCCAATTCCAATTTGATCCGCAAAGCCTCAGGCAGACTGGTCTGTGGGCACCAGAGGGCATGTCACCTCCCTGGCCCTGTCTGAAACTCCTGTCTTCTCTAACCAGAAAACCTCAGGCCCTTAGGAGAGCACCAATGATTAGATCATTGGTGGGGGGATCCTGAGGGAGGGGCCAGGAAGCCCTGCCTGGCCTGGGGTATTGTTCTGGGGGGTTGTGTGGGGAGGTCAAGGAAGGTATCCGAGCCGCCCCTTCTCGGCTTCCTGCCCAGAGAGGAAGCATCATGGAGGACCCAGTGCAGGCCCCAGCCCTTCCTCTGACTCAGCTTTAGAATTGGGAGGGGAGGGTGTTTGGTGAGGCCCTGACCCTCTCCAAGTCTCCCCACTGAAAAAGCTGACAACATGAGACCAAGAAAGCAAGTCTGGCCTCAGAATTTCCCATTGGAGATGGAAGGGTTGGGTGGGGCTGAGGCAGACAGATGTGTGTGCAGAGGGGAGAGCGAGATAAGTGAAGCCAGGTGCTGGGGTGCGGAGCGAGAGGCAGCCAGACCTGGGATGGCCATGCTACAGTGAGGTCCATTCACCCACTCCTCAGCCAGTCTTTGCCTGGAGACACCTGATTATTCAGGGTGGTGGGTGGTGCGGGTGTATTTCTTTATTCGAGGGGAGAGAGAGGCTCACCTGAAGCACCTCTGCTAGGCTGAGCGTGAGGTTGTCCTGAAGGATCTGGGGCTCCGAAGACCCATTCAGGGCCCTCTCTGGCCTTGCCTGCTTCTCCTCAGTGCCACCTGCAGGGTTCCCAGGACACCCCAAGAGAGTGCTGAGAGAATCAGCACCACAGCTGGGGGTGGCTGGCGCCCTCTGACCCACCTGGCTCCCAGCACATCAAGGCCCTTCTCTGCTTGGAGGACCCCTGCATTGCATGCTGGGACTTAAAGAATGCTAGAGGGAGGGGGCGGGGGCTTCTCTCCAATTTTTCCCTTTCATCCCACCAACCCATCCACAAGTCCCCAAAGAAAGAAGTTCAGTTTGCCCAGTCTGTGCACCACCCCCCACCCCGTCCCCCTCAGACCAATCCCAGGTTCTCACAGGGACCCTCCCCCTGTTCCCACCCCCACCCAACCACCTCCCCCCAGGAACGCCCCCTCTCAGGACTGGGCGAAGACTTGTGGCCCGGTGCCCACTCACCCTCCCTTTCCTCACATCAGAGATGCCGGGAACGCCCATTTCTGGGTGAGCATTGCAAACACCCCCCTCCCTAAATACCCCTCATGCCCAGTTAGGCACACCCGCTCCCCACAGCCTCCGCTTCCTCCCGGAGTCCGTCCCCCATCCCCACAATGGCCCTCTCTCCTCCGGACACTCCACCCCCGCCTGCCCTCTCGGCCCCCAGCCCAAGACAGCAGCGGGAAGTGAAAGTTCCAAGGAGGAGTTGGTGTCCCAGCCTCTTTCCTGGCCAATTCTCCCCACTCCTGGCTCCTCCCGGGCCCCCTCCCGTTCAGCCAGCTTTCTGGTGGCATCAGCACCAGGGTGAGGGGTGCCTGGCCGCTCAGGTCTGGGATGGGGGCCAGGAAGTATCCTCTTCGCCAAACCCTAGGAGACGTGCCTACTCGGCGCCCTGGCACCGGGTGGAACGGTCAGCTAGGCCCCAGAGGAGCGAAGACATCAGTCCTGGGGAGCAGAGACCCTCTACCGCGATCCTGAGGGGGCGCTGGGCCAGGCCCTGCGGTGCCTGGTCCCGGAGCCTGAAAGTGTCCGCGGGGACTGTGCAGAGGATGACAGAGTAGGGGGCGCCGGCATCCCTCCTCCTTCCCTCCCCACTCCATCGCCCAGTCTCTGGGCCCTCGGCCCAGGACAGCAGACCAGGGCGGGCTGCACTCTGGTTGGGGTCTCTCAGGGTCTCCGGCCGACCCCAGGACCCCAGTGCTTCCCGACTTCCCTGCGCGTCCTCCCAGTCCGCCCCCCGGCCCACTGCTGGCAGGGTACTCACCTATATCTGGGAGCGGCCGGGAGGGCAGAGGGCTGCCCGCCCCCAGGAGCCCCAGGGCCCAGAGCAGAGCCAGCCGCATGGCAGCAGCGCCTGGGGTCGGGCGAGGGCAGCAGGTGCTGGGCGGAGTGCCGAGGAGCCGCGGCTCCCGGGTCTGCTTCGCTCACCTAGCGGCTCGGCGCAGCCACCAGGCCCCGCCCCGCCCCGCCCCCTCCCACCCGGCCCAGAGCCAGGCTCCGCCCTCGGAAGGCCCCGCCCCCACAGCGCGCCGGGTCCCAAAGAGGCGTGGACCTAGCCCATGACTCCGACTCCCGCAGGGCCAGCGCTGATCTGCACAGCGGCTTCCCGGCTACTGTGCAAAATGGGAGCCGAGGCCCGGTCCGACCGGCTTGGTAGTCGCGCCTCCACCCGGCCCTGGGTCCCGACGCCTTCCTAGCAGCTTCACTGCCCTCTGGCCTCAAGTCAGCCGCCAGGCTCTGTCGGATCAGGCGGGCCAGTTCCCCCGATTGCCCGGCTCGCCCTCCCGTACCGGACCCCTGCGAAGCGCGGGCAGCAGGCGTGTACAAAGCATTTTATTAAACAGGAAGGAGCGGGTGGGAGAGCCAGCAGGACGCCCCTTCACTCCGCGTAGGTAGCATCGTCGTTGCTGTCGCTGTAGGCGGAGGAGGAGAGCTCCTCGCGGGGTGTGCAGACCGGGCACCGCTGCCGCATGTCGTTCCAGCACGACCGGCAGTACACCGCCTCGCAATCCGGCGTAGGGCACACGTAGGACTCGGGCGTCTCGGGTGCCTGGCACACCACGCATCGCCTGCGCAGCCAGGGGCGCAAGAGGGGCAGGCAGCGGCGGTGCAGGATGTCCGCCAGGTGGCGGCGCTGTTGGGAGGCAAAGGGGGTTTAGAGCCTGTTAGCGCTTCTTGTCTGAAGTCTCAACCCCTGACTATGCCCACATGTTGGAGGAAGCTGGATTGGGCAAAGAAGACCCCTGGAGGGCGAGGGTGCTATGCAAGTGGGTCCTAGAGAGCCTCCCTCACTCCGTGATGGAGAGTGGGAGGATGAAGCCTCGATTCTCTCCCAGCCAGTAACAGCAACTACCATCATCACGTTACCATAAATCGCCTTATTTGATTCTCACCGTGGGGCTGAGAAGTGAGTAGGGCAGATAAGACTATCACTATTGTGTTCCCCCCCACTTTACAGATTAGAAAGATGAATCTCATAAATGTTAAGTGACTTTCCCAAAGGCACAGACTGAACAATCAAACCTGCCTGGACGCAGGTACCCTGATTCCAAATCACAAGCCTGGCTCATTATGCTCCCTCCCTCTCCCACCCTCTCTCCGCACAATTGCCAGGAATTCTCAGGCCACCTTATCAGATGCTCTTTGCTCAAGAAACTCCAGGGGGGACTTCCCTGGTGGTCCAGTAGTTAAGACTCCGTGCTTCTGACGCAGGGGGCCCAGGTTTGATCTCTGGTCAGGGAACTAGATCCCACATGCCACAACTAAGAGCCTGCGTGCTGCTTCTAAAAGATCCCGCATGCCGCAAAGAAAATCCCGCAGGCAGCAATGGAGATTTCGCGTGCCGCAACTTAGACCCGGCGCAGCCAAATAAATAAATAAATATTTTTTAAAAAAAAGGATCTCCAGGGGTTGGGACTTCCCTGGTGGTCCAGTGGCTGACTCCGTGCTCCCAACGCAGGGGGCCCAGGTTCAATCCCTGGTCAGGGAATTAGATCCCACACGCCACAACTAAAGATCCCGCATGCTGCAACGAAGATCCTGTGTGCCTCACCTAAGACCCGGTGCAGCCAAATAAATAAATAAATATTAAAAAAAGAAAGAAAGAAAGAAACTCCAGGGGCTCCACTGCCTGCCAAACAAAGGCAGAACTCCTGGGCTTGGCCTTCTGAGCCTTCCACAGTCTGGTCTCTTTCTAGCCTCTGCTCCAACTTACCCCTCCCTGAACTTCGCATCTTCTGTGCCAGTTTCTCCTTAGACTAGCTCTGGCACTTGGCATTCCCTTTGGACTCTGAGTCTTTGCACATTCTGTTCCCTTAGCTTGGAATGAATGCCCTTCACATTTCCATCTACCCATCAAAATCCAGTTAACTCCATGATCTGGTCATGGAATCATAGTATGTTCATTTTCAGTGAGTTTCTTAGGAGGCTGGATCAAGATGGTGGAATAGAAGGACATGGAGCTCACCTCCTCCTGTAGTATGTTCATTTTTTCATCAGACATTCATTCAGCCCCTACTGTGTGTCATGGGAGTTATGGGATCTAGGCACTGGAGGAAAAAGTTAAGCAAACACAGTCTCTCACTTTTATGAGCTTTGTTAGGGCTGATTAAATAAGAGTGGCTGCCACTTGCTTTTGAAATAGTATTGGGCACTGTACCAAGAAACTGTAAGTAAATTAACTCAATTCAAACAATAACCATGTAAGGCAGATATTGTTGTTATCATCTCTTTTTCAGGCAAGAAAACTGACGCTTGGAGAGGTGATCACTTGCCTAGGATCACACAGTGACA
The DNA here is from genome assembly GCF_028023285.1 of Balaenoptera ricei. Taxonomy (NCBI): domain Eukaryota; kingdom Metazoa; phylum Chordata; class Mammalia; order Artiodactyla; family Balaenopteridae; genus Balaenoptera; species Balaenoptera ricei. Next base: position 112,984,312 of record NC_082639.1, on the reverse strand, counting down.
ACTAACACACGTATAGAACTTGCTATGTGCCTGCACCATGACAGTGAAACTCATTTAATCCTTACTACAACTAGATGGAGTAGTTAACTCCATTTTACAGAAGGGAAAAACCAAGGCTCAGCATTTAAGTGTGTTCAAGATCACACAATTGTCATCGTAATAAGGAGAGGAGCCAGGATTCAAACCCAGGCTCTCTGGCACCAGAGCCCCACACCTGACCACCACTCTATTACTGATCTCTAGTGAGCAGGCCTTACAGATCTGTCCAAACTCCCCATTCTTCAGAGGAAAAACTGAGGTCCAGTGAAGACCATGGCCAAGGTCACACAGCTTAATGAGGGAGTGTGGACTGGAGCCTGGTTCTTCCGACGGTGTGCTCTTTCTGTACACTGCATGCCCCTTCATGAAGCCTCCCTGATCCCCAGCCCACCTGCTTCCCCTCATCCACCAACTCTCCCACCCCACCCACCGATGGAACTGCACTGAGGTTCTGGTCTGAAGCCCTCTCAGAAGAACCTGTGGTTTTGCCTTGGGTCCCTTGTTTCTGATGAACTCCTCTTGCTCTCCTTTGACCTGATGGTATCAAATCTGATTCCCCTTTTCTGCCTGCTTCCCAATGGTCCACTTAGGATCTCAGGCTGGGCTGAATCCTGGGGCACAGAGATGGACACAGCCTTGACCTCCAGGAGCTGGATGACCAGGGCCCTTGGCATGCATCCCATCAGAACTCACTGAGCATCAGTAGGCCTGGGACCTTGGTGGGGGCTGGGTGGACTGAGGGGAGATGCCCCTCCCCGTCAGTTCTCAGACCCAGCCAGGGGCACAGGCCTGGACTTACAGGAGCCCTCTGCTGTCGCGCCCGCCTCACGATGGTGGCCCTCCTCAGTTGGGTGAAGGCTGCTCTCTTCCTCAGGAGCTCGTTGTAGAGGAAAAGGATCCGCTTCTTCTCACGCTGGGGCCAGGGAGACAGTACAGAGGAGGAAGACATTCCCCAAAGATGGGGCTTGTGGGGAGCTGGGCTCAGGCTGGTGTGTGTGTGCATGTAGGGGTGGAGAGGGCGGGGCGAGGCGCACCTTGGGGAAGTAGAAGGCTGCGATGACCCTCCGGAGCCGGTAGCCGAAAGCTTGGAGCAGGCAGAGACACACTAGCAGGCTGCTTGGTAGTGCAGCCCTCAGATAGGCCCTGGTACTCAGGGGCACGGGCTGGGGCAGGCAGGCTGGCAGAGGAGGCAGGCCTGTCAGGGCTCTGGCCAGGACCGGCCGCGGCTCTGGGTTGAATTCCCCATGCCAGTGGGGTGTGGGTTAAATCTCTGATTACCCTGTTCTCCTCCTGCCTGCCCCTCACCCTGCAGAGCTGTGTTGTCGGTATTATAGCCACTAGGCCCATGAAGCTATTTGCTCAACTTGGCACAGATGTAGAAATTTTCCATCATGGCAGAAAGTTCTGTTGAACAGCACTGCTCCAGAGGGCTGGGACCAGATGGCCCCAAGGCCCCAGCCCTCAGACTCCTCTGACCCAAGCCTGTCATCCTTCAACTCTTCAAGCCTGACCTGATGTTCCCTACTTTAATTTCTCCAATGCAAGCACGCCAATCCCCATCTCGCCACAGCCAAGGCCCAGTCCCCGAACTCTTTGTCTTGGAAAGACCCTGGCCCTCCCAGCCCTCAATTCCTCTGATCCAAACTTTCAGCATCACTCACGCATGTTGTTGGATTCCACCACCATCTCCGAGGAGGTGTTCAGGGCCCCGATGGTATTCCGAAGAAGCCGGGCAAGCATGGAGTCTCCCCCGACTTTCACCTCCAGTTTATGACTGCCTGAAGCCAGGATAGGGGACGTGGTGTGTGTGAGGCGGGGAGTCAGGAAAGCGTTGGAGTTACGGGGATGGGGCAGGTTGGGGACTGGATGTAGGGGAGAGGTCAAGGCATACAAATACTTCTCAACTGCACAGGACTTTCCGTCCCTTCACTGAGTATTAATTCCTCCTTTTGGTAGATATAAAGGGGGGTGAAAACAGAGACCCCCAGTGATAGCTGTCAGGTTGCAGGGCTGATATTTGACCCTAAGGAGGACAGGGAGGGGCCGAGATGCAGAAGGAGGTGAGGAAATTGGAAGAATTGGAGTGGGGCGGCTGCACAGGGGTGGGAGTTCTCCAGGGGGTTGTCTCTTGGGCCTGGAGCCTGGGGTGGGGACGGGCTCACTGCGGAAGGAGTACTGCACGAAGGAGTGGTGGCGGATGGTGTCGAAGATGGAGTAGAGAGCCCAGTCCAGGCCACACAGCAGTAGTAGCAGCAGCAGCACGGGCAGTGTCTCCGCGAGCTCCCTTATCTGCCCAGGGAGCAGGAGGGGCAGAGCTGGGCAGCGCCTTTGGCCCTGGCATGGAGTCCCCTCTGACGCCTTTGCCCTCCACCCCGCAGATCCCTGCCTCTAGTAGGATCCAGGGGCTTGCCCTCCATGCCATCCTCACCACATTTCTCATTTCTGAGGCCTGGATAGTGGGGTCCCAGGGGAAGATGACGGTTTTCTTCTCGGCTTTGCGGAGTGGCAGCAGAGTCTGCTTGCCCTGGGAAAAATGTCCACACGGTGAGAACACTGAGCGCCCTCTCCCTTTCCCCTCTGCCCTCCTGGAGCGTGAAGCCACACAGGGCGCAGAGCAGGGCACCCTTGGGCAGGGCTGCGCCCACTCACCAGCTTCTTCCTGCGTTCATCGATCTGACAGAAGTAGGTGCTGATGTAGATGTTGTCGAAGCGGATGTCCCCGTTATAGCTGTCCACATAGGAGAAGCACCTGTGGACGAGGGTGTCTCCATCGCCTCCAGGTTCACCCACCCCCAACCATGGGCCTCCCTGATGCACAGTCAGCTGGCCACCCAGCACACACTGAGCACCATCTGCATCCTAGGAGAAGAAGGCTCTGCCCTGCCCTCCAGCAGTCCACGGTCCAGTGAAAGACATGCACATACACACTGGTGAGAAAGACATGCACATACACACTGGTGAGACACAGAGGTGAGGAGGGGAGGGAGCGTCGTGTAAGTGCATGCGTGTGCCTGGGAGGTAGGGGAAGGTTTCCCAGGCATGGAACTTTCAGGATGAATATCAAGCAGAAGAAACAGCAGGAGCAAAGGCACGGAGACAAGGAAACCCCTCGAGGTTGCAGAAATCACCTGATCCATTGACTCCCACGTTCACCTCTCAAGTCCCTGCCTCTTGGCCGAGCCCTCAAAACATCTCCCGGAGGTCACTTCAAGCAAAACTCGTCTCAAGCATCATTTCCCTTCTCCTCTGACACACCCTTGAGTACGACGATGTTTTCCGTGTGTGCGTGTGTGTGTGCCCGCGCAAGTGTAACTCTCCTCTGTGTATCTATCTCCCAAAGTCCCACATAATGATTCAGTTTCCTGAGGAAAAAATGTTAATTGTTGGAAATGTGTTTAAAACTGTAAAAGTACATTAAATAAGCTCTGTAAACTGTGAAACATAAGTTCCAATGCTGTTGGTTCTGGGACCCTGTAAAAATCCACATCTTTGCCTTTAGGATAGAAGTAACTATAAATGCAAAGAAAGACTCTGGGCGCCCCCTTGTGGAGAGACCTAGCGCTGCTGGGCCTGGGCCTCCTGAGTCTGGTCTCCGCCCCTCAGCCAGCTCAGCCCCTTCAGTGAGTGACCTCACCCAGGTTGAAAACCTGGAAGTGGCTTTTGACTCTGTGCCTCCTTCCTTCCCTCCCCAAGCTGGCTCTGAGACCTGCTGCACCTTCCCCCTACCTCCCTCCATCTCAGGCCAACTTCCTGCCACGCCCCACGCCACTCAGGCTCCCTAATCTCTGACCCACCTTGGCCTCCCTGCCTCCAGGCTGTTCCAGTCCACCCTGCAACCTTGCAGCTGGGGGGCAGTTCAGGGCCCTCCTGCAGGGATTTCCAGACTGTTCTGGCCATGCCCACTTCAGCCCAGTCCTCAACCCCAGCCTCCGCCTTCCACATCCCACAAATGCCAGATTCCTGGTCCAAGAGAACACCTTTCCTCTTCTTGACCATAGCTCCCCATCTGCAGCCTTTTGAAGCCCAGTTATGGCCCTTGCAGGGGCCCTCCTCAGCTCCCATACCAGTCCCGAGAGCCAGTCCATAGTACAGCCCTTGAACCATCTCTGTTTTGTGGATGCCTCGCCTGCCTCCCCTAGACCCTGAGCTTCTTGAAGGCAGGAATATGGCTCATTGATCTTTGTCCTCCCACAGGGCCCTGGGCACACACATAACCACTCACCTGCAGTCACCCTAAGCCCCACAAACGGGCAGCCAGAGCAGGCGCCCCTGTGGCCGCCCTTGCCCAGCCCCTGCCCATCTCAGGCATTTGGGGGTGGAGACAGGAAATAGAGGGTCCAGAGGTCAGCAGGGAAGCTGAGTGAGGCTCAGGGCAGCCCAGCTGGACGCCAGGCTGGGTGGGGTTGAGGACTTTGGTCCAAATGGAGGGAAAGTAGCAGCCAACGCAGCAGGCGGGAGAAAATGAAAGCAGAGTTGGATGATAAAAATGGCACAAAGTCAGAGCCAAGGGGAATATGAAGGGCAAGAAAAAAAATCAAAAGTCAAAGCTAAAAGTGGAAAAAAAAAAAAGTCAGCATTGGGATAAAGGCCGGAAGGAGGTAGATAAATGAAGACGGTCGCCCTTTTAAGGTGGTGGGAACATGGGTAACGTTTCTTCTGACAAAATGTCCACATTTCCTTTACCTTTGGGTAAACAGCGATCCCAGCTATATAAAAAGGCAAAGTTAAAGGCACAAGAACATTCACATTCAGAGTCGGAGGAGGGCTCTGCAGCTCCGTTCTTAGGGCCTCCCTCAGGGCAGGGCTCCAATCCAGAGCGGAGGAAGGGGCATCTGGGTGGAGGTTCAGGACTCACGCGTGGAGGACGAGCAGGAAGGTGCAGGAGAGCAGCACGTGCAGCAGCCGCAGGACCCACTCGAGCTGGGCCTCCTGGCGTCTCACGTAGTCCCGCACCTCGGTGCTCACGTGTTCCCAGCTCGTGTTGAGGCCCAGCACCCCAGCCCGCTTCTCTTCCTGGTGGACGGGCCCGGGTGCCGACTCAGAGGCCCAGACCCAGCCTCCCAGCCTCTCTGTGGCTTCTCTCCCCTGATGCCCCCACTCCTGTCCCCGGACCTTTGGGAGTTGCCGCTGCCTTCTGTTCGCTGCCCTCCTTGCCACAGTCTTGTACCTGTATGAGCTGACACTTCCTCACACCTGGCCGACCACCCATCCAGAGTCAGGTCCCTGCATGCCGCAGGCGCGGCACCCTCCCTCTCCTGTCACCCAGTCCCAGCACCACTCCTCGTCTCTTCCCCATCCCTCACAGCCAGCCACCTCCCTCCTGTGCCCGCTCCCTTGTTCTTCCTCACGCCCTGTTCCCTGTGCCCTCCTCCCATTCTCCATCTCCCCCCACCCTCACACTGCCCTTCTCCTACCTTGAGGTTAATAGTGGCTGAAAATTCCCCCTCCAGGCCACGAATAGACTGGTTGAGGGAGTCATAGGTCTGCCCAAAGTTGCCTTCCACTGGGATGCGACTACGGCACCAAACTTCCATCACTGGTGGACAGGGGGCCCAGGTGAGGGGTCTCCCTGGGCCCGGCCTCTAGTCCTCCCTTCCCGTGATCCTCTTCATGCTGCTTTTTTGTCTCTCTGCCCATGACTTACTTTCTTTCTTTCTTTCTTTCTTTTTTCTGCGCTATGTGGCTTGTGGAATCTTAGTTCTCCGACCAGGGATTGAACCCGGGCCCTTGGCAGTGGGAGTGCGGAGCCCTAACCACTGAAAGTCCCTGCCCGTGACTTTCTACCACCCTGAGTCTTTCCCCTCTTCACTCTCCTTGAATTCTTTCCCCCGTTTTTTTCACCTGTCTATAACCATACCAAACACTAATTATGATAGCCAGTACTTAATAGAGCAATTCCTCTGTGGGCCAGCTCTGTTACCTGCTTTACATGTGTTATCCCCTTAAATCCTCAAAAACCCCTAATGGCATGAGTACTATCATTATGCCCATCTTTCAGATGAAGAGACGAAGCTGAGAGCCTTGCTGTAAACTCACCTGAGTCACAAAGCTGGTCGGTTGGAAGGGCTGGACCCTGGGGATGCTGTGTCCTCAGAGCTGAAAGCCTGCCCTCCTGAATGCCTTCCTGCCCTACACCTGCCCAGTGGTCCCCAAGGACTCAGATCCCTATCCCTGGTGCTCCCCACCCTCCTGCCACTATGCTGACCCTTGGCAATGCCACAGAAGAACTTGAACTTCATGGGCAGGCAGAGCAGGTGGTTGAGCAGTGGGACCCAGATGCGTTGAGTGCACTCTCTGTGCTTTTGGTCAAACCAGCGGCGGCAGTTTATCATGGCCTTGTTCACCACATCTGCGGGAAGGGGCAATGGGGGGTCTGAGGTCCCCACACCCTGACCCGGAGCCCTGGCCCGGCAGCCCTCCCCGCCCTCTCCTGCCCAGGGATCCCCCCTCACGGGAGCAACGCAGCTTGGTCTTCAGCTCATACATCTTCTGTGTAGAGAGGCGGTGTCTGAAGGCTGAGGCGCGGAGGGTCTCTCTGCCTGGGGCTGTCTCCTCCGAGCCCTCGGCATCCTCGGGCGCGTATCCACTCTCACTGTTCACCTGGACATCCAGTTCCTCAAAGGAGTTGGTGATGTTCTGAGTCTTGGCTTTCAATGACTCTTTGCTGCTCTGGAGTCGGAGGGAGGAAAGGGGTCAGGCACGCGAGCTTAGAGCTTCTGCTGCCAGACAGCCTGTTCTTCCTCTATTAGCCAAGCTTTGGGCTCTTACCTCAAGCCTATAGGGAGCCTAGGCCCAGAGATGGCCTCTCGCCTCAAACTGCCCACTGTTCTTAGTCCTTGGGAGCCCTCCCTCCTCCCCAGGTGCCCCTGCTCCGCTTACGTCCCAGGCTCCCGGCTCCTCCTGAGGCCTCCCATCCCAGGTCCTGGTTAGTCAAGGAAGGGTTCCCCAGGTCCTTGGACCTCACCCCTCATCACCAACCTCTCAGGCCACTGTGCCATCTCAGTGTCCCCGACTCCCAAGCCCCTCAGCCCTTCTCTCCCCAACTCCTCAACTTTCCAATTCTTCCAATCTCCAGTACCCAATTCCCTCCTCCCCTGATCCTCAAAGTTTCCAAACTCCTCAAGGCCAGGGCCCCCAGTTTCCTGACATTCTAGCTCATCTGCCCAGAGTACAACCTACTCAGGTGTTTGGAAGTGTGTGTGTGGTGTGTCCCAGTGGCTGGGGGCGGGGGCTCTCCTGGCATTTAGTGCCCAGGGACCAGGGCACATCCTGCAATGTTTGGGAACAGTTCTGTCAAAAATGCCAGTACCGCCCCCATTGGGAAACTGTAAGTCCAGGGTCCCAGCTCAGGTCACCTAGGCCCTGCGGGGAGAGGGACCCCTAGGCCCTGCCTGTGTAGGGTCCTGACCAGCAGGTCCTTGAACACTGCCCGCAGGGGGGCTGTGGAGACACGCCAGGCCGAGCGGGTGTTGTTGATCTGCAGCTCCACAGTGCAGCCGAGCGATGCTATCACCTCATTGAGGTTGTGCCGCAGGTTGGCCACTGGTCCTGGGGGAAGATGCCCTGGTAGATTATCTCCCTCTAGAGCCAATTAACTTTCTTCAGCCCATCCCTAGCTCCTGCTCTGCGGGCAGTGACCACCTTCTAGAACTGTACACTGATGGGCCTCAGAAGCTGGTGAGAGGTCATCTCATTCAACCCCTGATTTTTTTCTCTGTGTAAACTAAGGTGGCCCAGAGATGTGGAGGAACTCTCTCAGGGACACACAGCAAGTTGGAACAGCTGGGATTAAGACCCCTACTCTTTCTCCTTCACCAGGCCTGGCTCTCAATGGATGGCCCACCCAGGGTCACTGCTTCAGTGTCACTAACTGGTACCCAGGAGCACACACTCACCCTCATAGATGGCGGCCAAGGCGTATCCCAGCACAAAGAGCCGGCCCTCCTTGCCCAGCATCTTGGGTACTAGCAGGAGGCTGGCGCAGCGGATGTGAGGGGAGGTCCCCCAGCCTATGGCCCCCAAGCCTGTCAGGAGAGCCCAGGAGGTGGCGAGGCAGAGTCAGGACGCTAAGCCACCAGGTTTAGCAGAGCACGCACCCCCCACAACTCCCTTCTAGAACCATCACCGTGCCGCCCTTGTCCCATTTACACTGACTCTGATAGGCCTTCTAGGCCACTCAAGCATTCATTTATTGAAGAGCCATTTACAGAGTTCGACTGTGTGGCAGCCTGTGGAAGGGCTTGGAGAGATGGCTAGAGATTGAAAAGCCATGGTCGATGACTGACTTGGTGTGTGTATGAGTGTGTGGGTTTGTGTTAGGGAAGGGGGCCAACACTTCCCTTTCCCAGGCTGGATTCACACTAACCCTAGGTACTGAGGGAGCAGAGAGAGCAAGAGAAAAATTCTGGAAACAGGCACTGGTGCTCAGAGCAGTCAGAAGAGAGGTCACAGCCACCTCAGTATTCCCCGTGCTCTGACACCTACCGCACTCACCATCTCGGTCCCTAATTTTAGCCCTTAATCGTGTACCTCCTGGTATGTTTTAGCAGTTTCACATGTGTCTCCCTGTGGTCTCTGCAGGGAGACAGTGAGCTCCTTGAAGCTCATAATCCAGGGAGAGAGACAGACGGGTAAACAAATGACTGCAACACCAAGTGCTAAGTGCACAGGGAGGTGCTTACAAAGAGCTGTGGGAGCCAAGGAGGGAGCGGGTGTTTCTGCGGGGGCGGGTGGGGCTGGGAAGGCTGGACAAAGGAGGTGATGTGTCAGCTGGGCCTGGAAGATGAGTAAGTGTTGTTAGGCATTCCAGGCCAAAGGAACAGCATAAACTGGTCAGGGAACCTAGAAGATTCCTGTGTGGATAGAGTGTTCTCCCAAGGATCGCCAAAGCAAATCCCAAGTCCTGACTCTTCCCTCCATCTGCACTGCCCTCGTAGAGTCCCCAGCGTCTCTCACTGGGACTAACTAGTCCCCTACTTCCTCTCTTGCTAACCTAAACTTCAATTTTCACAAGGCAGCCAGAGGGATCTTGTAAAAATGTAAATCCGATCATGTCCCTTTTCCGCCTGAAACCGTGCAATGACTTTCCATCTCACTTGGGAACAAATCCAGGCTCTCCTAACACGGTCTACCGACTCTCGTGATCTGGCTGGCCCCTGCCTAAGTGATCTCATGCTACTCAGCCTTTCGCCCACCGCGTCCGCCGACGCTGGCCTATTGCTGTTCCTAGAACTTGCCAAGCCCATTCCTCCTCTCAGGTCTTTGCCCTCGCTGTTCCCCCTGCCAGGAGCACTCCTCCTCCTAGTCTTCACCTGGCCGGCTCCACCAGCCTTTTGGCCTTTTGGCCAAGACTCAAGCTGAGGACGATAGTGGACAAATAGTTGTCCTACATTCTGAGGATGATTGTTGACCAAGCATTGCTCTACATTCTAAAGAGAACCCCATGGAACTTGCTGATCCCAGTCTGGGCTTTACCAAAAGAGCAAAACTGGTTTTTCACCCCTCTACCCCAACCAGTCTATACAAAGACAAGACCAGAAATCTGAGTTTTCTGGACGTAGAGAGAAGTGGTGAGAGTAGGCAGACATGGGAGGAGAGTCTGAGGAGAGGATGGGTGTCCACTTCCTCATGCCTAGTGACAGACTCCAAGAGAATCCTTCTGAAGCTGGTGCTGCAAGAAGGGGAACCTGGCTCATCCCTCCCAGCTGGACGTCCGCTGAGCTGCAGAGCCTGGCAGGGCCACCCCAGGGCTGTCACCGGAGCACAGAGAGGGAGGAGAGTTCACGGACGTGCTCAGCAGGGCCTCCCGGGAGTGTCAGGGAAACATGAACGTGGAGAGTGGTACTCGCTTCTCATCATGACAGGGGAGAGGGCAGCTGCAAGGGGCCCTGCTTTCCCAGTTTGGCAGGGCAAGGATGTGTGCATTTCCTCTGGGACAAGCAGACGTGTGGAGGGCAGCAGGCCTCAAGCCATCCCTCTGGGATGGGGACCTTCTGCCTGCTTGGGTGGAGGCATCCAAAAGTAAGAGGCTGCAGGTGGCCTGTAGGAGCTACAGGGAGCTTCATTCGAAGTCAGTCAAAGAGAACTGCCCTCAGCAGGAAACTGGGCACTGTGCGGTCCACACAGAGCCTCCAGCGGGACCATGAATGGGCCCCCTGAGACAGCCAGGATGTGAGCACTCGCCGCACAGAGGCGGTGGAATTCAAACAGTATCGATGACTTCAGACTTTTGTCCCTTTTCCTCTAATTCTTCTAATCCCCTTTCTGACATCAGAAGAACCAGAAGGGGAAGGAAGTGGAGAAAAACAGTGAGTGAGCAGGCCATGCCCCCTTCTCCACCGCGGGACCTCACGCCAGGGATCAGGCCTGAGCTGCGGGGCAAGGGGGCGGTAAGGAGGGAAGATGTTTGAGAATGGACGTGAGATTGAAATCTTGACGTAGACTGGATTGGACCTCTTAAACCCTAAAAACAGTCATAATTACTGAAGCAGGACTAGGTCTTCTAGATTAAAATCACCAGAAAGCTAAGGGTCTGTGTGAGAGGTCATCAGTGGGAGAAAGGTTGGAATACAGTGGTCAGGGAAAAAAGTAGTTTCCTGTTGGTATCCCATAGAGGTAGATCATTCAGTGGACCGGGGATGATGCCATGTCTGAGCCCCTTGCCTGGGACAGTGTTAGGAAGGGACACATGCTGTCGCTCTGACCAAAGAGGTGTGGGGGAAGTTGGCTGGGGGGTTACGGGAAGTTTTCTTTGTTCTTATAAGAGACATGAGGAAGGAATGTTCTGCTCTTTTGACATTCCTGTATGAGGATGTGATGCCTGGATTTGCTGCAGCCATTTCATGACCCGAAGAGGAATGATCTACAGACCAAAGACGGCAGAAGAAAAAAGTCGAAAGGAAGCTGCGTCTTGGTGGGCTTACTGAGCTGCTGAATTATCCAAACTCCAAAACCACTCTACCTTGAAACTTGTTATATGAGATGATAAACTCCCTCTATGGTTAAACCACTTTTAGGTGGGTTTTCTGTTCTTGCGGCCCAACACCTCCTGATACGAGGTCTCCATTCAAATGTCACCTTCTCTGAGAAGCCTTCCCTGACTACTCAAGCTAGCACCCAATCCCTTTCTATCACATCCCCCTGGTTTACTTTTTTCATACCACTTGTCACCATCAGAAATGCTCTTGTTTATTTCTTGTTCATGTGTTGTCTAACTCTCTCCACTAGAATGTAAACTTGAAAGAGAACGTAAACTCTGAAAGAGCTGGGTGTGGGGTCGGGGAGGGGGGAAGTAGTTGAAGGGAATTAAGAGGTACAAAATTCCAGCTATGTAATAAATAAGTCACAGGGATATAATATATAGCATAAAGAATTTGGTCAATATCCCTATTGACCAAAATACGGCCAATATTTTATAATAACTTTAAATGGAGTATAATCTATAAAGATATTGAATCAATATGCTGTACACCTGAAACTAATATAACATTGTAAATTAACTGTACTTCAGTTAAAAAAGAACATGGCCAATAATATTGTAGTAACTTTGTACGAGGACAGATGGTTCCTAGACTTATCGTGGTGATCATTTCATAATGTCTGCAAATGTCAAATCACTGTGTAGTACACCTGGAACTAACATAATATTGTACATCAACTATATGTCAATTAGAAAAAAAAGAAATCATTATAAAAAAAAGAAATCATTAGATTTATATTGTAAATCTGCACTGCACATGTATATATGCAAGTATGCACTATATATTACAATGTATATATGTGTATGTAATATGTGTTATATATTATAAGCTCTAGGAGTGTAAAACTTTTTTTAAAAAGTGCTGGGTGCTTGTCAACCTTGTTCACTGCTGAATCCTTAGCAAGTGCTCAGTTAGTGCTAAATGAATGAATGAGTGAATGAATTGAATTTATCAGAAGCAGCAGGAAACAAGACCAGAGAGGTCAGGAGAGATGGGGATTATGAATGGTGGTGGGGTTTGGACCATATCATGGGGGTAATAGGGAGTCCCTCAGATTGGGGAGACTCTAGCGGGCAAGGACTGTGTCTTCTTCTGTAGACTGGGGGCCTCTTCCCTCCTCTCAAAGCCCAAGACAAGGCTGAGGCTACAAGGGACACTTGGGAACAGAAGAAACAAGTGCAGACTCCTTCCTGGGCACCCAGGGCTGGGCTGTGTCCCTGTCCTTAGCCTGGCACTAACCCACCAAGCTGTACAACGTCACCATCTTCTGATCTTCATAGATGTTCATAGGGTTCACCAGGAGCTGAAAGAGACCTAAGGATACAGGGTCAAGCCAAAGGTCAAAAGATGGGCCCCACCCCTGACCTCTGCTCTATACTCACCTATGGCCAGGAGCCCCCCGGTGCCTGCCCCCAGCAGGAAAGCACTGACCGGAAACTCGCCCCGCTGGCGCCACAGGAATCGGCTACAGGAGACGGGCAGCCCCCAGCTCAGGAACCTCTGCACCGCTGAAAGGTCGAAGAGTTTAGCCCAGCAAGGCCAACATACCACTCTTCCGGCTGGGGCGTGGTTCATTAGGATTAGGGGCTTGCAGTGGGGTAGAGGCCGGGGGAATCTGGATGAGGGTGGCAGGGACTTGGGGGATCCTGAAGGAGGATGAGGGACCCTGGGGAAGTGGGGCAGACATGAGCGAGAGAAGAAGAAAGGGCTAGGCCGGAGGAGGGCACCGGATGAGGGGGTGGAGGCTGGGGGACCCCAAAGTGGGGGAAGGGGCTGGGGTCCTGGAGGAGAGATTGGGTGAGAGGAGTGGGGGCTGGGAGTCGCTGGGAGTCACTGGAAAGGGTCGGGGTCTCTGGTGACTGACTCACTGGTGTGGGGTAGTTTCCTTTTTTGCCCTTTTGCTCCGTTCTGATGAGGTCTGATGGCCATAAGTGTGTTCTGGATGAACACTCTCTCATCCCAGAAGTCTCCTCGAAGATGTCCTTGGACGAGAGGTTCTGCTTCTGTCTCCACCGCCTCACCCACAACCTGTCTGGGGTCTGTGTCTTTTAATCCCTCTGCTGTGAAATGTGGAGATTAGAAACCTACCTATCCCTTTGCAACTGGATAAAGAATTCCAAGATACAGCAAAAGCCCTCCGGAACCTTAGAATTCGGTGAGAAATTCTAGGGCCTTTAAGAGCCACAGAACCTGGTGGGCATCGCCTGGAGACAGGGAAACGTTTAGTCTCCGCAGCCATATGCCCAAAGTCACGAAGGATGCGGCGCACCCCTTGGGGGCAGAGGAGCCGAGCATGGCGCGGGCCGTGGTCCGCAGCACGGGGGGCTTTATCCTGGGCTTGTCCTTGGCCACAGCCTATGGGCTCCTGGAGCTGCTGGTGGAAGGGCACAGCCCCTGGGGCTGCCTGGTGGGCACCCTCACTTTGGCCGCCTTCCTTAGTCTGGGCATGGGATTCTCCCGCCAGGTCCGAGTCACCGTCCTCCTGTTGCTGCCCCAGGCCTTCTCCAGTGAGCTTGGCACCCAGTGGAAGGGGTGGGCCCTGGGGCAGGGGCTGGGGCAGGAGGGATCTTGAGGGAGAGGGCGGTTGAGGGAAATACTCTCAAGGCTTCTATAAGGCACTTGTATGGTATATGCCGCCATGTGCCAGGCTGGGGGCCTGGTTCTGAGGGAGCTCTCTCCCCAGAGCAGGGCCGGACACTGCTATTGGTGGCTGCCTTTGGGTTGGTATTGCAAGGGCCTTGTGCCAACACCCTGCGCAACTTCACCCGGGCCAGCGAGGCTGTGGCCTGTGGGGCAGAACTGGCCCTGAACCAGACCGCCGAAGTGCTGGAGAGGGCCAGGCAGCCCCTCGTCAGTAAGGCCGCCCATCTCCACGGACTCCCAAGATCCCCCCCCCCCCGTCCTCCGCATTCTACAGTCCTCTGGCTTCATTCCTCTCCATTGGTCCTGGGCCCTAACCTCAAAGCACCCTGTTAGACCCCCTGACCCTCGCTCTCTGGCCTGCTCCACCGCCAGATGAACTATTTCCCAGACCCAAGCATCCGGGCTGCCCATTTCCCGTGTGGCAGGCCCCCTCCACTCCCTACTCCAGGGCAATGGTGAGAACCAGCCCTCAGAGGAGGAGATCCGACAGTACCCCTGCCCCCGCCTCTCAGGTGCCCTGAACAAGATTAAAGCCATTGCCCAGAAGGCCAAGGAGGTGGCTGACCGGGTCCGAAAGTTCTTCCGGTCAATCATGGATGGCGTGAAGCACATAGGTCAGTACATTAGCATGTCTGTTTTGTGGGGGGGGTCAGAATTCACCCAGTCTCCTCACCCTCATCCCCCATCCAGGACTGTTTGGGCCCCGCCTGGGTGTTGACTAGTTCCCACTGGATATAGCGCAGCCAGGCCCCTGACCGTGAGCCTCTCCAGCTCTGGGTGCTGTCCTGGTGTTCCCCACCCACCCCCCGAGAAGATGCTGCAGGACTCCTGGGTACCAGCCCCGCAGCCATCCCCAGCCAGGGCCCTGCGGAACGTGTGGTATTGGCTCCTGCACATCGGTGACGTGTGCAACTCAGAGCTGGGCAACCCGTACCTGAAGTGTGCTCGGGTCTTCGATGACGCCAAGGACAGCTGCATGCAGGTCATACCACAAGCCTACCACCTGTGTTATGTGCTCATGCCCTTCAAGCTGATGCTCTGTGGACTTGCCAGTGGTGAGAGAGCCGGGGGCTCGCCGGCAGGATTGGGGGCCCGGCAAACGTAGGGGTAAGGTGGGAGGGTGGGCCCAGGGGCCCAACGGGGGGCAATAAATATGGGACCAATAAGGACGATGCGCCCTTTGTGGGATTGTGGGGGGCAGATAGGGAGGAACCAACGCGAAGGGTGGGGTAATAAGGAGAAGCCAAAATGTTCTGAGCCCGTGTGGAGGCTAGTAGGAAAAGTGAAAAGTCAGGGGGCCCTGTGAGAGCAAGGTCCCTGGAGGTGGGAGAGGCAGGCTGTGTCTCTCTGGCCCTGCTGACACTCGGTCTTGGCTCTCAGTGGTCCAGGTTTTCTGCATCATCCCCGGGTACATCCAAACCTTCCTGCGTGAGAGCATGGTCACACGTGAGTGATCCCCTCCTAGCCCTGCTGCATGCGGTGCTCCTGAGAGGCCTTCCTCCCCCATCCCAGGATGTGCCAGCCCAGGAGTGCTCCCAGACCGTGAATGAAAATGCAGGAAAGGACCTCAAGAGGTTACCCAGGCCAGTGTCCAGGAAATTGGGGCCCAGAGAAGAGGAGGTGCTTCCTGAAAGCCTGACTTGAGAGCAGGAGCTGGGGAGAGAAGCAGGGTCCCTGCCCCTGTGGCAGGTCATTGAGATGTTCGTTGTGGAGACGTAAGGCTGGTGCTAAGCACGCAGCGGCAATGGCATAGACTGTGGAGACTTTGTCCCCTCCTCAGTCCACTGTAGGCCCCAACACTGGGGGTTCCCGGCTGGCCTGTGAGCCGTGGGACCCCTGGGCTGACCAGGCCCCTCCCGAGGGCAGCCCCACGCCCTCCTAACTCTCCTTGCTTGCCTCTCCCCCGGACCCGCGGACCTCAGCCGTGAGGAGGCTGATTAACCAGGTGCGTCAGGAGTTTGAGTTCAACATGACAGCCACCCACCACTTCTCTGTGGATCTCAATGCCTCTCGGAGCCTGTCCCAGGTAGCTCTGGACCTCCATGAAGCTGTCAGCATGAAGCTGCACCGCGTCCGAGAGGCCTTGGCTCTGATGGGCTACACCACGCCTCTGCTGCTCATGCTTCTCTACCTCCAGTGAGGGGATGGAGGACGGGTGTGAGGGCGGAGAGCTAGGGCTGCTGGGGGGCCGGCCCACGCCCATGGCATCCTGGGAGGCTGGAGTTTGGGGGCAGGGTGGGGGGTGGGGGAGGGTGCCCTGCCCTGGGGGGTCTGGTCGGGGGGTGCTGAGGGGCCTCACGTGTGCCCCACCAGAGCCCTGTGTTACCGGTACCGCTACCTGAACTGGGACAATTTCGACAACTTCTACATCACCAGCCGATTCCTGCGCATGGATGCTGTTCGCTCCGTGGCGGGATTGCCCACAGTGCTGCCACTCAGTGCCCGTGAGGCCAGACAGTACATCCAGCCGGGTGAGGGCCCTGGGGACCCGGAGACAGGGACCCTGAGGGAGGCCAGGGATTCCCCCTACCCTACTGCCCTGCCCAGAAGTGCCGTGCACAGGCCGGGCTCAGGGCGGGACGAGAGGTAGGGGAGACAGGCCAGAGCTGAAGGAAATTTCCGGCGGGGGGGAGACACAACCCTGTCTTTGGGGAGCCCTCAGAATGAAAGGGGAAAGTAGGGTCCCTCAGAGCACGCAGACAGAGAGAGAAGGGGAAGATGATGCTTCTGGGAGCACCCTGGATGTCGGGACGGAGGGAAGGATGGGTGGGGAGTGGATATGGAGCAAGGGAAGTGAAGTTGGGGAGGCTTTCGATGGGGGGGAGGGTGGTGAGCAGGAAGTGTGCCTGTGCTGATATGGAGGTGATGCAGCTGGGCAGGGGTGGGCAGTGCTGTCTGTGAAGTAAGGGTAAGGGTATCAAGGATGCCTCAGGAGGGAGGATTCCTAGAGACTGGAAATAGGCCACCAGGCCCAGGTGGAGATGCTAGGCCTGCACCTCTAGCCACGGAGCCCCTGCCCACAAAGAGTGCTTCCCACCTTTGCCCAGGGGTCCTCACAGCTTCCGCGTCTTCCAGATGAGCAGACAGGCTCCAGCTTGATCAGGGGCAGGAGCCGCCTCCAGGAGGGAGATCTCTGTAGGAGCTGGGTTCTGGTGGGTGGGAGAATTGGGGAGCATCCTCCTGACCAGCTCTCCCCTACCCAGGCTCCATCTTCTTGTCCCAGTGGGAGCAGATTTTTTACATCCTGGCGACCTTCCACCTTATTCGGCACCTCCTCCTCGTTTTCCTCCTGGTCTTCTTGGACTATGCCATCTTCTGGGTCCTGGACCTGGCCCGGTACCAGCTGCAGGGGGAGATCGTGGCCCGCAGTGAGCGCCTGAACCTCCTTAGTTTCCTCAGTCCTGGGGGATTGCCTGAATGTCCCCATGTCACTCATACTTACCAGCCCCTGACATTGCCACTCTTCCAGCTCTATCCTCTGCCTGGTAACCTCTGTGCCCATTTCAAGATTATACCATAACAGAATAGCTAAAAACACAAGCTCTAAAGTCAGACTGGCCTGGGTTCAAATCTCAGTAGTGTC
Source organism: Balaenoptera ricei (assembly GCF_028023285.1). NCBI lineage: Eukaryota > Metazoa > Chordata > Mammalia > Artiodactyla > Balaenopteridae > Balaenoptera > Balaenoptera ricei. The sequence goes on along the minus strand of NC_082639.1, from coordinate 112,967,068 downwards.
CTTTACCAGATGGTGACCTTGAGCAACCTTGCTGAACCTCTCAGACCTTCAGTTTCCTCATCTGAACCATGGCACAATCATGGTAGCAACCTCTCTGGGTGGCTCTAAGGAGTAAATGAGACCACATGTGCTAAGTGGCTGGTGGACCTTTGATTGAGTGTGTGCCACAAACCACAGAATAGAATTAATCTAATCCTGTGTACCAGAGGCCCAACAGAAAAAGTTAAAAAAAAAATACCCAGAACATGGGACTTCTCTGGTGGCACAGTGGTTGAGAGTCCGCCTGCCAATGCAGAGGACATGAGTTCAAGCCCTGGTCCGAAAAGATCCATATGCCGCGGAGCAACTAAGCCTGTGCGCCACAACTACTGAGCCAGCACTCTAGAGCCCACGAGCCACAACTACTGAGCCCACGTGCCACAACTACTGGAGCCCGCATGCCTAGAGCCTGTGCTCCACAACAAAGGGAAGCCACCTCAGTGAGAAGCCCGCACACCGCAATGAAGAGTAGCCCCTGCTCGCCCCAACTAGAGAAAGCCTGCACGCAGCAACGAAGACCCAATGCAGCCAAAAATAAATTAAAAAAAAACAAAACCCAAAACAATCCATAAAACACTTAGTTCAGTACCCGCTACACAGTCACTGCTTAGCAAATGCTTCATTTTTTTTTAATTTAAATTTAAATTTTATTGAAGTATAGTTGACTTACAATGTTGTGTTAATTTCTGCTGTACAGAAAAGTGATTCAGTTATACATAATATATATATTCTTTTTCCTATTCTTTTCCATTATGGTTTATCACAGGATATTGAATATAGTTCCCAGTGCTATACAGTAGGACCTTGTTTATCCATTCTACATATAATAGTTTGCATCTGCTAATCCCAAACTCCCAATCCTTTCCTCCCCCAGGCAAATGCTTTAAAATAAATGCTTCTGGGTGGTCACAGAGTCAGGGGATGGACTCACTGACCATTAAGATCATTTCAAATCTGGTAGCCTGGGAAGGCAGACCAGGCACCAGTGCCAGCCAGCTCTGGACCATGGAGCCAGTCCCAGGTGCCAAGGGCTGATGTTAGGCCCCAGGGCACCATGAGGGTGCCTAGGGCGTCCAAGGCCCCTGGCTGAGGGCCTGGGGGCCATCTCTATGCCCTGCACTGTCCACTCTCCACCCTCCAGAAAGTATGGCCTTTCCGGCATGGTGGAGTGGGCAGCTGCCAAGAGCATCCCTCACACAGTGTCTTGGTGCCAGGCCCTGTGCTAATATCCATAACTGTGGAAGGCACCGGCTCTACTGGGAAGATTTACCGCGACCTGGTGTCCGCATTTGATGTCCTGCAGCAAGGCAACATCACCATCTTGTCCCAGCGCTGCCTCCTGCGTCCCTCGGAGCCCAACACCACTGGTTACATAGTCATCGGTATCCACACCCCTGAGGGCACTGGGGGAATAGACACCATTCAGGGAAGGAGGCGCAGACTGCTGAGGGTGAGCGTGGCTGGCACCTCGTGCCCTCCGACAGTGGCTTACTGTGTCTTCTGTGCCCCCAGGTGTCATGTATGGCCTGTGCTTCTTCATCACTTTGTTTGGCAACTATGTCAGTCGCCTGCGGCGGGTCATCTGTGCCTCCTACTACCCATCCCGGGAGCAGGTGAGGGGTCCGTGGCCAGTTCCTGCCCCCCTCCCCAGGCTGCTAAGATCATGGCTGTCTGTCTTGGTTTGGGGGAGTTAAGAGGCCTTCAGCAGCCCAGCTCTCTCTCCTCTGGTTGAACCCCAAAGCAAATGATCTGGACTGCAGATGGCAGAACTGGTGCCTCTTGGGGCAGGGCTTTCTGAGACAAAGCTTGCCTCCAAAGTTTTGCTAAAACCCTAGGGGGACAGGAGCCATGTTAACATGTTGAGGTGTGAATGGAAACTCACCATTTGTTTACTCATTTATGACCCACTCACTGAGCATCTACCGTATGCCAGTTACCGTGCTGGCCTCAAGGATGCCAAGGTGAACCAGACACAGTCTTGAGGCAGGCCGGACAGGCTTTTATTTATTTATTTATTTATTTATTTATTTATTTATTTATGGCTGTGTTGAGTCTTCGTTTCTGTGCGAGGGCTTTCTCTAGTTGTGGCAAGTGGGGGCCACTCTTCATCGCGGTGCGCGGGCCTCTCACTATCACGGCCTCTCTTGTTGCAGAGCACAGGCTCCAGATGCGCAGGCTCAGTAATTGTGGCTCACGGGCCTAGTTGCTCTGCGGCATGTGGGATCCTCCCAGACCAGGGCTCGAACCCGTGTCCCCTGCATTGGCAGGCAGATTCTCAACCACTGCGCCACCAGGGAAGCCCCCGGACAGGCTTTTAACAAGATGTTACAATGAAAAAAGTGTTTTTATTAAGGAATGAATAAAGTGTTATGGAAACCCAGAGGAGGGAATGGGTGAATCCATCTAGGGAAGTCTCAAAGTCTTCCCCCAGGAAGGGGCATTGAGCCAAGCCTAGAGGGATTCATAGGAGTTGGACAGAAGGCAAAGGTAGGGAGTGAGGTGGGAGCAGAGGGCATTCCACGTAGAAGAAACAGGATCAAGGGCACCCCATCCTTGACCTCCCCTCCAGCAGGAGAGGATCTCCTACCTCTACAATGTACTTCTGAGCCGCCGAACCAAGCTTTTGGCTGCCCTGCACCGATCAGTGAGGAGACGGGCAGCTGACCAGGGCCACATGAGTGTCCTCCAGGTGCTGGCCAGGCGGTGAGCCCACTGTCCTTCCTTATATGAAGTGGGGTGAGAGGGGGTAGAAAAAGAGCCAGAGGTCAGAATGGATCACTGTCCTTCCTAGGTGTCCAGAGGTTTGTTTGAAGAGGGTGCTCACTGCATGGCATTCATGCATGAATGGATTGAGGATGAGAATTCTTAGGGGTGGGGAGTGAAAGGAGGAGGAGGACAGGAAGCAGAGATGTTGTTGCTATAGTCAGAGGGATGGAGGTTAGCCTGCAGGAAGCACTACCCTTGGTTTGGAGGGTGGTGCTAGAGAAGACAAGGGTTAGCTACGCTGGCTGGGCTGGCCTGCTTTTTCTAAAAAATTAATTAATTTTAAAATTGAAATATAGTCGATTTACAATGTTGTGTTAATTTCTGCTGTATAGCAAAGTGATTCAGCCACACACACACATAAACTCTTTTTTTTATATATATTCTTTTCCTTTATGGTTTATCACAGGATATTGAATATAGTTCCCTGTGCTATACAGTAGGACCTTGTTGTTTATCCATTCTATATATAATAGTTTGCATCTGCTAACCCCAAACTCCCACTCCATCCCTCCCTCACCCCCCTCCCCTTTGGCAACCACATGTCTCTGAGTCTGTTTCTGTTTCATAAAAGTTCATTTGTGTCATATTTTAGATATCATGTATAAGCCATATCACATAGTATTTCTCTTTCTGACTTACTTCACTTAGTATGATAATATCTAGGTCCATCCATGTTGCTGCAAATGGCATTATTTCATTCTCTTTTATGGCTGAGTAGTATTCCATTGTATATATGTACCACATCTTCTTTATCCATTCATCTGTCCTTGGACATTTAGGTTGTTTCCATGTCTTGGCTATTGTGAATAGTGCTGCTATGAACATAGAGGTGTATTATCTTTTTAATTAATTTATTTATTTTTGGCTACGTTGGGTTTTCGTTGCTGCACACGGGCTTTCTCTAGTTGCGGCGAGTGGGGGCTACTTTTTGTTGCAGTGTGTGGGCTTCTCGCTGTGGTGGCTTCTCTTGTTGTGGAGCAGGGGCTCTAGGCGCGCAGGCTTCAGTAGTTGTGGCTCGCGGGCTCTAGAGCACAGTCTCAGTAGTTGTGACACACCAGCTTAGTCGCTCCATGGCATGTGGGATCTTCCCAGACCAGGGCTCGAACCCGTGTCCCCTGCATTGGCAGGCAGATTCTTAACCACTGCACCACCAGGGAAGTCCCAGGGGTGTATGTATCTTTTTGAATTACATTTTTGTCTGGATATATTGGGCTGGCCTGCTTAGTGTCTGGGACCCCTCTCCTCAGGTGCTCCTGCCTGGCTCCGTTTATCAGCCACTCTAGGCAGCAGCAGAGCTACTGCCTGGGCTGCGGGCAGCCCCAGGATGAGGGGGACACAGAGAATTTGGTGTCCTGCAGTACCCCAGGCTGCCGAGGTGAGACGCCTGGGGAGTATGCCTCTCCCTTCTGGGACTCACCACATTTGCATATGACAATCAGCTGTTGTCCTTCTTTTATGGACTTCTCCTGTACCTCACCTTTTGTACCCCTCCCTTCATTACTATGCATGTCCTCATTTACACAGAGCCCTCAGGTAGCTCATTTTCTCTGTGAGCCTTAATCCTCCGGTGCAAATAGAATTTATATGCAAGTGGCGTTGCAGCAACTCCCCAGTGTGCACCGCTTGATGAGGATGGTCCTCCCAAGGGTGGGGTCGGGGAGGCAAGGGCTGAAAGCTGGGGAGCACAGTGGTTGGGGGGGTACAAGTTTACCTCCTTTCCCCCCGGCCTCCTCCAGGTCTCTTCTGTCTCACCTGCTTCCGCCTCCTGGACAACACCTGCTCCGTGTGTGCATCTCCCCTCTCCTACCAGGGGGAGCTGGACCTGGAGCTGTGAGTCTCCAGCGACATGGGGTGGCAGGAGTCTGTGGGGGCAGTGGGGGCAGCCACCCCTCCCCCAGGACCTCTGTGGGCTACTGAGATGGGAGGCTTCTCCAGGGACTCCAGTGATGAGGACAGCCCCCGCCTATGGCTGGCGGCAGCTCGCAGAAAGGGTCCTGAGCAGGAGGCGTTACTGCAGCAATGGCTCCAAGAAACCCTGGGCAGGCCCCTCTTATCGGAGTCCAGCTCCGAATTCAGGTGAGCAGAAAGCTGAAGGAGTTGGGGCCTGGGAGACCTAAGATGTTCTGTCACATTTACCAAGGGCTTCTTGGGTGCTAGAGATGGAGATGGAGATAAAGGGAGGGGAGGGAAGGGAGGCTTGCCCTGGAGGAGCCCACCAAATGGTGGGGGAGAGCGACAGCAAATAGATCAGTGACAAATGCGGAGAGCGCCCCAATCGAGGAGTGAAGCAGGCTCTGGGCAGCACAGAGGACAGAACAACCTGTTTGGGATGGGGGGATATTAATGAAGGCTTCATAGAAGAAGTGAAAAAAGAGGTGGGTTTGGGGGCACTCCGGGGGTTTGTTAGGCTGAGGAGTCGAGGAGAGCATTCCAGGGGGAGGCTTTTGTGTGTGAGTTTGGAGAACGTGAGACACTTAGGAGGTGCGCGGGGGCGTGGGGGCGGGCGGAGCTAAGGGAGACGTGTATGTGTGGCCGGGTGGAGACTGCAGAGCATGCTGGGAGAGGTGGGAGAGGGCCTCACTTTGCCATCGGAAGATCCTCAGTCAGAAAGTGATATAATCATATTTGTCTTTTAGGACAGTAAGCTAAGGAGGCAGAATGGAGGCTGGGCAGGAACAGGGAGACCAGAGAGGAGGCTGTCTTATCTCAGGAAAAGTTGGTGATGGCCTCAGGATTGAGGTGCTGAGAATGACAGGGAGTTTATGCTTGGGACCGGGCGGTGTTAAGGCAAGAGGAGAAACAGGTTCTGCAGAAAGAGGAATGGCCCAGTTCGAGACCTTTGAGGTATCTGTAGGGAATCCAGCGGGAGATGCCCAGGGGACAGTTAGAAAAGGGCAGGGCTCTGGGCCAGAGGTGTCTTTTGGGGGGGTTGTTGACTTAGAGACTGTAAGAGAGAGGATGAGCTAGATCACCCTGGCAGAGGGCAGGGCAGGAGAGGAGGGGACAGGGACAGAACCCTGAGGGGCTCAATCACAAGCCAAGGAGGGGAGAGGCTCACGAACAGAGAGCCAAGCATATCAAACGCTGTGAGATGATCAAGTAGGATGAAGCCTGAAGATTGGCCATTGAATTTGGCGGTTGAGAGATCCTTGGAGTGGCTTATGGGAACATTTCTCATGGTGTGGGGAAGGCCAACACCAGTCTTAATGGGTTGAGGGGGGGTGACTGGTAGAGAAGACTCAGAAACAGAAATGGGGTTCGCGGCTCTGTGTCACTGTTGCAAGAAGTTTGAGAATTCTTTTTCTTTTTAATATAACTGCTGTAGTTAAAAAAAGGAAGCTTGATGGTAGAGGAGGGAGTTAGCTTCATAGAACAAAAGAGTAGCTTGAAGGGAACCTAAAGGATTTTTCTTTATCCAAGTATAGGGAGATTTGAGCATTTCAGAGGTGAAAAAGAGAGCGCTGAAGAGAGAGGGATGCCAGAGAGATGGGATCTAAGGCCAGGTGAGCAGGGTGGCCTCAGATAGGAGCGGGCTCACCTGAGGCAGGAGGGGAGAGGGTATGTTCCTCTGAGCAGAGCCGAGCCTGCTCCCGTCTGGTGGCCTTGCTTTTCTCAGGGAGGGTGGGGGGGCGGGGGTAGGAGGCAAGCACACCTGCTAAGACAGCAAAGAAGGGGTCTGGGAGTGGAATAAAAGTTTCAAGGAGTGGGTGGTGGAGGCTGAAATATCTGCCTTGGGGACTGCACAAAGGAGCCAGCGGGGGAGGTTAAGAGATTTCCAGGTAGCGTTACAGGCTCAGATGAAGTTGAAAACCATAACGTGTAATGACTGACTCCAGCGTGCTTGGTTATTCGGTTTTTTTCGAGCAAATGTGGTAGCCATGAACAGGATTCCAGGGTTGAAGGTTTCTTCTGGGCAGGTCAGGAGAAGGATAAGATGGGGAGAGAATTGGGGTGTCTTTAGTCAAGAGTGTCTGAGATGACTGACTTTGGGGAAGACAAGGCACTGAGACCCCAGGGGGCAGTCCTAGGTCTTTGTCTCGACGGGGGTGTTAGAGCAGAGGCCAGGAGGGACACAGAGAATGGGCCACGCCTGGGAAGAATTCGGGGATAAATGAAGAGAGTGGCCAAGGTTGAGGGTGAGGTCCGAGTGGGAGCAGAGGTGAAGGTCATTATGGCCAAGGAGGTTGAGTACTGAAAGGCGAGTGTTGGAAGAGTCCGCCCACTAGTGAGGAGGCGGCTGGGCCACGCCAACAGCCCAAGTCTGGTACCAGCACCCTGGATGGGTATGGCAGGGTGTCTGCGAGGCCTGGGGAGATGGCCGCAGCCCGGGGGTGTAGCTGCCATGGCAGCCAGGGGCTTTGCAATACACCACAGGCCTGCCGAGTTTGAGAAAGGCAAGCAACCTTCACTCGGGAGGACTGCAAAAAAAACTTTCCAGCGGTCACATTCCAGGGCGAATGGGGCACTGGAAGTAGTAATGAGTTGAGGGGTTGAAGGGGAAGCAAAGTTTTATTTTTAGAGGTTCCAGAGGGCTCAGTGAAGTTAAAAGCTGGGTCGCCAGAGGGGATAGCTTGAGCCTTGAGGGGCTATTATTCCCAAGGTCACTGCTGGTTCTGCCCTTACTACCCACATGACCTTGGGCAAATCGCTGCCCACTCATCTCTCAGCCTAAAATCAGAAGCTATCTACAGCCATGAGCTCGTTTGCCTTGGGGGGCCTGTGAGAGCAGCAGTGGCTGGTAAATAACAGGAGCCAAATCTGAACAGATGGGGCAGGGGCAGGAGGCAGGAATGCACCTGTGAAAACAGAATGTTGGTGACTGGGCCACCCCTTCCTTTCCTCGCTAGTGACCTGGATGAGGAAAAGGGGCTTTGGAAGAGGAGGCACAGGTAGCAGCGCCCACCTGAGGCCCAGTCTGTCAGCATACCCATGCCCCCTCAGCCCTCCTGACCACCTCAGAAATCCTCTGCCCCCAAAGCAGCCCCTTCTCCGCTTCAGAACCCCCAGTCCCTCTGTCTCTCATTTCCCTCTCCTCCTGATCCCGCCCACCTTCTCCAAAATAAAGAAACCAAAGGTGGACACAAGTGTGAATCTTAAATTATTATTTCTTCCTGTCACTTACACCCGAGGTGGGGGGCAGGGCAAGGGGAGGGGAACAGGAGAGGGGGGATTGCCTCCCCCCCACCCCGTAAGGCACTGAGTGGAGAAGCCGCAAGGGGGGAGGGGGGAGGCCACATTGTCCTCACTCCCTGGGGCTAGGCCCCAGGTCTCCTCAGCCCTGGGCTCTCCCATCACCTGAAATGCTAAGATGAGGCCCAGGGCAACCCGACCTCCCCCTACCCCAATATATTACATCATCACTTTTTAAATAGATACAAGGACTGGTCCCGCTACCCCCTCCCTGTGATCCCCCCCCACTATTGGGGGTACCTGGGCAGCTGTGCAAATGGGCATGGGGGTGCATGGGGGGGGGGAGGGAGAGCACCGGGCCCCTGAACCTGCCCCTTTTAAGGAGGGGGAGGAGCCGCCAGGCCAGGGAGGGGAAATAGTGCAAGGCAGAGCCCAGGCAGAATGGGGTCCAGCACCCAGCGAGGAAGGTGGGGAGGAGATACCCCCACCCCCAGCAGAATTGGGTAGTTAAAAATCTGAAACTAGATTTCAACAAGACCAACAGAAAAGGCTATGTACAGACCGGGGGTGGATTCAATCCTAAGGGTAGAGTGAGGGGATTACTCTCCCCGACCCAACAGGAAGCCCGGCTGGCAAGGGTCCGGGGAAAGGATCCCTTTCCCACAGGTCCGCAGCCCACTTTCCTTGCGGCCAAGCAAGAAGCTATTTGCCCCGGCCTTGGCAAGGGGGCGCCGCTCACCAGCTGGGGTGGTGGAAGTTGAGGGAAGACGGCTCGCTGGAAGTGGCCGCCAGGGGCGCTCGCCCGCGCAGGGCACGGCCGCCAGATGGCGCCGGCTCGCCCGTTCTCCGCAAGGCTCCCCCCAACCCCTCACCCTGTCCCACACCCTGCACCGCGCCAGCCCGGGGGCGGCGTGAGTCAGGGGCGGCAGCGGTGTCGGCGGCTCCGGCTTGCACCTGGGCGGGGAGGAGGAGACGAGGGTAGGCCACCGCCCGGCCCGCCCTGCCCTCTGGCCCCGGGGAGGGAGCGGCGGGAACAAGACATTCCCTGCCCAGCGACTCGGGAGGGGAGGGGAGGGGAGGAGAACCAGCAGCAGCTCCCGTAGTTGGGCGGGGCCCCTCCCGCTGCCCCCAGGGGCGGGCGAACCAATCAGGCCACCCCGCCCCCTTCTCCAGGACCCCATGACTCAGCGCTGGGAGCAGGGCGGAGGGGGACTAGGATGGCTCCTTCCTTACAGGCCCAGTCCCCCAGTCTTTCAAGCTTCTACCTTGCTTTCCCCCACTTACCCTTCCTTTGCCGCCCCCCTTTGCATAATTCACTGCCAGGAAAAGGGAACAGAAACCAGGAAGGAGGGGTCTCGAAAGGGAGGGGCAGTCCTTCACCCCCTTACACAGCCAAAACCCCAAGGGGCATGGGGGCAGGGCAAGGCTTTGGTCCCAAGCCCCCCACCCCCTAGAAACCCGCATAGCCGAAGAGGGACCCCACAAATCAGAAATACATTATTGCTTCTACTCCCCAGGAGCAGCTGGGGACAGGGACCCCACCTTTACAATGGAGCTGTAAATATATACATAATATCGTATGTATCACTCCTTGGGAGAGCACCCCAATCTGGGGAGCCTCTGCCCCAAAACCTTCTCAGCTTGGAACTGGAATGAGAGCTCTGAGGGAAGGGCCCAATTTCCGATGCCAGGGAGGCTCAGTGCCCGGACCCCAGCGCCGTCTCTGCTGCACACTCCCGCTGCTCAGCATGGGCGTCCCGGCCCGTGCTGCTCCAGCTCGGCCACTCGTCCCTCTTTAAGAGGACTCCATGGCACCTTCAGCCTGAGGTGTGGTGGGTGCCCCCTCCTCCTCATCGTCATCAGGGGGCCCCGGGGTGGAGACTGGGGGCCCAGTAGGGGCTGGCTCCTCCCAGAATCGAGCCAGAGAGAGTCGGAAGTTGTCCAAGTGGCCATTGGAGAGGTCGAGGCCAGCAGGGGTCGGGGTGGCAGCAGAGGGCGGGGGGTAGTGAGGGGGCGCATCGTCCTTGCGGCGCCGCCGGGTGCGCACCTCCAGGCAGTTCTGGCCTTTAAGGTGGCGCTGCAGGTGGTCCTCCTTGGCGAAAGCCTTGTGGCACAGGTGGCACTCATAGGGCCGGTCCCCTGTGTGCAGGTGCATGTGGTTCTTGAGGTCATAGCTGTGCAGGAAGCGGGCTGGGCAGTGCGAGCATGAGTAGGGGCGCTCTCCTGTGTGCTTCCTCATGTGGATCTTCAGCTTGTCATTCCTGGCACAGGCAGGGGGGAGGGGCAAGGAAACCGTTCAGGATGCGATCCCTGGGTCATTCTGGCCAGGTTCCCAGGCCTTGTCCCACTCCCGTCCCCCACCATTTGTTTCCCTATTACTGCCCCAGGAGACCCTTGCTGACTTGCCCGCAGCTTAACTGGGCCCGGCCACCACCCACTCTGCCTCCAGCACAGCCAAATCTTTCATGCCCCAGACCTACCTCCCTTGACTTTCTTTCTCCTGGTCTCCCTATCCAGGTCTCTCTTCTCACCCTGGGCATCACCACTCCATCCCCTCCAGGATCACCTGCCTCCACACCTCGGGTCTCATAATCCCTTTCTCCCTCCCCCTCGGCATGGCCCCTGCTGCACCCCTTCCCCACTGGTGCTCACCGGGTGAAACGGACGCCGCAGACTTCACAGGCGAAGGGCTTCTCACCCGTATGGGTCCTCATGTGGCGTGGCAGTTTGCCAGCCCCGTGGATAATCTTGTGGCAGACCGGGCACTCCTGGGGCATCTGGGAGCGGCGTTTGCGCACTAGCTTGTCCTGGCCATCTAGGCCTGGTGCCAGGGCGTCCTGGTGTAGGGAACTCAGGTAGGCCATCAGGTCAGGATCGATGGCATCCTCATCTGAGCCCAGCTCCTCTGGGGACAGCGGGGGCCCGCCACCCTGCGCCAGCCCATAGGCGGGGGGATATGCCAGCTCCTCCTCTTCTTCCTCACCCTCATAGGCCTCATAGCTCAGGGGCCCCTCATGGGGTGAGGCAGTCCCTGTGGGAGGGCTGTAGCTGTCCCCCAGCCTACTGCCCCCGCTGCTGCTCACTCTGCCTGCCGCCTCCTCCTCCTCCTCGTAGGTCAAGGGATGGGTGGGCACTGTGGGCACTTCAGGCACTAGGTGGTTTGCCCGGGCCCCCTTGGTCTGCAGGAAAGCTTTTCGGGGCTTGCGGCTGCGGCGGGCGACAGGCCGAGGGGGCGGCGGCGGCGGTGGGAGGGGCACCTGTGGAGGGCTGTCTTCACCGTTGGGAACTCCCGAGGCTGAAGCCGTGGCTGTGACGAAGGCCTCCAGGTACTGGCGAGCTCGCTCACAGTCGTCCTCGTCAGGGCTGGGAGCTTCTAGTCCGCTGCCCTGCAGAATCTCCATGCAGGCAGCGATGACACACGGGATCTCCAGCAGCCGCGCAGCCTGGAGCACTGCCGGCATGTTGGCGCTGCTGGTGGTCAGTGTGGCTGTATAGGCAAACTCGAGCAGGGCACCCAGCGCCTCCGGCCCCACAAAGTCCAGCTCACACACGCCGGCCCCTGCTCCCCCGGCAGCCACCCCGCCGCCCCCAGCGCTCAGGACCGCCCCGCCACCGCCCTCAGTGAAGAGCTTCTTGAAGTAGTGGCTGCAGGCAGCCAGCACAGCCCGGTGGGTGCGGTATTCAAGGCCCTGTGTCCGGATGGTGAGGTCACATAGGTGTCCCAGCTGGCGCTGCTCATTGAGGCAGCTCAGGAGCTCACTGCTGTGGTCTGGGAATGGAATCCCGATCAGGTCATCCTCGGGGCTCCCCATCTTCTCCTGCAGAGTCAAGTAGAGAGGGAGGTTAAGAGCGCTCAGCCCTGCAAGGTGGTCCAGGGAAGGAATACATACCAACGTTGGCCAGGTGACTACAGACTACTTAGATGGTCTTCTAAGTACTTTACACCCACTTCATCTTCCACAACCTTCTAGAGTAACAGTTATCATTCATTTCACAGACAGGAACCTGAGGTGCAGACAGGTGAAGCAACTTTCTATGTTAAGTGCAGAACAGGTTCAAAGCCAGGCGATGGGCCCAGAGTCCGTGTTCCTAACCACTGTGCACTGTTCTGCCTCTGTGAGAGCAGGAGCCCTGCCTTTCTGGCCTTTCCTAGAGACCCGTCTGCTTCACCTGCCCCATTCCCCATCCCTTTGGAAGAAGCACTGGACTGGGAGAAAGGATGCCTGGGTTCTGGTTCAGGCTTCATGAAGAACTGGCTGAAGGACTCTGGGTGGCTCTGGCAGCCAGCCTCAGTCATCTGAAAAGTGGGGTAACAGTCTTTGTGATGGAACCTCCTCTCAGCCCAGAGAGAGGCCAGTGAGAGAGTTCAGATTCACATTGCACCAAGGACTGTTCAAGGCAAGGTCAGGTGCTTTAACTTATGTTATCTCCCTAAAGCATTCGGTGTACAGTAAAACACTATGCAAACCTGAGAGGTGGCTTCCCAGCACCCTCCTCCTCCTCCTTCCCCACCCACTAAAAGTTCATCTCCCCTTCTAGATCCCCCCTTCTAGAGGCCAAAAGGGAAACACAGCTCCCAGCATCCCTCCCCCCACATCCTCCCCTCCCCCATGGGGCCAAGGAGCAGCCACCCTTTGCTGGGGTGTCGCTGGCTGGCGCGGGTGCTTCCTGCCCCGCACCGATAAGCATCGTCCCCGCCCCCTCTCCCACTGCCAATAGGCCAAGTTCCAGTCCCACCCCTCCCCCACTGGGCTACCACCACCACCTCTCCCTCCCCATTCCCATCCAGTCAGGAGAGTCCCCCCTCTCCAGAGGACCATCTTTCACCCTCTATGCTTTCCCCTCCAAGGCAGAGCCACAGAAGGTGCAGAGCTGCCAGCAATCCTGAGGCTGGTGGAGGGGAGGGGAGGGGTAGTAGAGGGAGTCTGGCCTGGAAGTGAGGAGATCTGGTTTAAGTCCTGGCTCTGCTACTATCTTTTTTTTTTTAACCATACCATTAGAATTTATTTATTTATTAGTATTATTTAACATCTTTATAAGTATTCTGCTACTATCTTGCTGAATGACCTTGGGCAAGTCATTTCTCTCTGTGCTTCAATTTCCTCACTGTACAAGGAGGGGGTGGGAATGGAAGCCCCAAGGGCTCAGCCCTTCAGCCCTGACATTTGGTGGGTCTGGAGCAACTGGAGACAGAGTTGGGGCCTGGAAAGAGCTGGGCTCTGGAGTCATCCAGGCTTGAGTTTGAATCCTCAGTCTGCGGCTGATTAGCTCTGTGACCTTAAACAAGTGATTTAATCTCTGGACCTCTTTCCTCATCTCTAATATGGGATCATTCTACCTGACTCCTCGGGCTGTGGTGAAGGTTAAATGAGACCATGGGTGGCACAATGCCTAACACACACAGTAGGGGCTCAATAAATGTTCTGGCCTTGGCAAGGAGAAACAAGGCCTCACCTGGAGGCGGATTCCACTATACAGATGGTCTCTGCTGGGAAACAAGTCTGTCTCCCTCCCTCAAATCACCCCAGGGAGTCAGGTTACTACTAGCTACATGACCTTGGACCAGTCACTTCCTTTCCTGAGGAGGCCTGTTTCCTCATCTGTAAAATTAAAGACTGACCTAGATGATCCTTAGGGCAAGTCCCACTGACATTTTGTCAGTGTCTTCTCTGCCACTCCCAACAGCTGCTCAGTCTTGGCCATTGATGAGGAAGATTTGGGGGGGGGGGTTGGAGGAGTCAAGGGCTACAGGTTTCCTCTTGAGGACACAAGAACTGCATTGTTTCTGCCTGCCTCCCTGTCCCAGCAGCAGAACGCCTGCGCGGAAGCCATGAGTGAGCAGCACCCATGTGGCTCATAAGCCACAGCCAGACACCCTTAGATAGCCCACCCCTTCCCACCTTAAGTCCCCAAATCACTTCTCTCCCTGGGGGCCAAGCAGTCTGGGAGCACTCCCAGTTTCCTTTGGTTCTCCTACCTGTACTTTACAAATAGTACAAGAGGCAAATGGCCCCAGGACTTAGAAACAAACAAAACCGGGTGGGCAGCAGCAGTGGCCACTCAAGCAGCAGTGGGCTCCCTCCTGGGCCCAAGCAAATCCTGTCCCTCCTGAGGGGGATGGGTGGGGCTGTCCTCGATGTCCATTGGCCGGGAGCTGGGCACCCGCAGGCACGTGGCTAACCCCGTCCCTCTCCCTCCTTCCCTCCACACCCCACCCATTCCCGCTGCTAAGCCCGCCTCCCTTCTCCCACCCCAGGGCCGTCTCCGAGGCAACTTGGTGTGGCGGGGGCGCTGATTGGCTGACCCCGCTGTCAGGTCACAGGCTCTGGCTGGTTCACGATGCAACTCACTCAGGGCTTGGGCAGGGGTGGGTGTTTAACCCCTTGGGCCTAACCCCGTGGCCACGAGGTACCAATGAAGGAGGGGAGAGGCAGAGGACACACGTGGGAAGGGGAGGTGTTCACATGGTTCTCTAGCTTCTGGGAAACTCCCCTAGCCCTTACCCAGGGCTCTGGCACCCATGCTAACTTAGGTGCCACCTGGAACTAGGCTGGTGCCAACCAGGCCAAGGGGATACTCCTAGCCCCATCATCTGGGAGGGGTTGGTGGGGTGGAGGCCTCCCCCTTCTTTCTGCCAGGGTGGGGCACTGGTGCCAGGATGCCCACCCCACCTTGGGCACCCTTCCCATATCTGTATCCCAGAGGGCCCAGCCCCCTGACGCCCATGAGTGTCCCCACCCAGCCTGGCATGCCCCCTCTTGCTAAGACCTTGTGGGCATGGGCGTGTGTGGTGGCTGGGGGGGGCAGCTGTGCCAGGGAGCCAGGCAAGGTCTGTTTGGTCTGTTTGCCTGGTAGGGGGAAGAACTGGGGGCCCCACCCCATCTCTCCCCCATTTCCCGCCATCCTCCCCCCCCCCAGGCTCCCCTCACTGTCAGGCCTGCTAGACCGGCCAGGCCGGTGGGCAGCTCTCTTGAAACTGGGCCCTGAGTCAAGCTTGCCCCATCTTTGGTGGGGGGAAGACTTTGGGGTTAGACAGGTGGGAGGGGGCAAAGGTGGGAGCCCCTATCACCTACCCCTCAGTGCCCAAGGGCACCTGCCAAGGTGTGTCCACCACCAAGAAACCAAAAGGTAGAGGGCACTGGCCCTGGCATGGGAAGGAAAAGGAGGCTGGAACTCTTTCCAGGTGCTGACCTCCGGCAGTGTCCAGTGCAGGGCTGGGGGCACCAGGGCCAACACTGCCGGCTCGAGCCAGCTGAAGAGCTGAGATATGAGGCCCTGAACGGGGCAGCTGAATAAAGCTGGCCCCCCTTCCCCACACCCTGGGGATTAGGGGAGTAAGGCTTAGTGTGGGGGGCAGCAGGCGGAAACAGGATTAGCGACGGAGAAAATAGATATGGGCCTGAGACACAGGCACAGAGAGCCACCCCTCCCCAGGCTTGGAGGCCCCCACCTCTGGGCTCTGCCAGAGAGCCTGAGAGGGACCTGGCCAGTCCTCTCCAGGTATAGCAACCTGGGGTGAGGGAGGATGAGGACCAGGCTGTGACACCTCCTGCCAGGGTGATGGAGAGGCCTGCCACTCTTCCCACCTTGGCCGGCCACCCTTCCCCCTTACTCCTTTCTCCTTTCTGCCCCCCCAACCCCCACCCCAACTCCAGCCTCAGGTTCTCTTCCTGTTTTTTTGGAGCTAAGTTTGCACGAAGCCAGGGCTTTGGCCTGTGGCTGGACCAGGGGGGTGGGGAAATATGACAGCCAGTCCAAAGTCCTCAGGGACCCAGGAATCCTAGTTCCCCAGCTTCTCTCACCCCTTCTTAGGGCCTCTGAGGCCCAAGGGCTGAAACCATCTGGCCTGCCCAGTTGGGAAGTCAGGGTGAGGGGTTGAGGTGAATCCCCCTGAGGATTGGAATGGCTTCGAAGGAGAGGCCTTTGGCCCAGGGATGCCCTAGGCATTTATGGAGCCCCCCCCTCCCCACCCCAGCCCCTCCAAGCTAGTACATGCCTTCCCCATCCCCCATAGGCCGCTTCCCCCTCCTAACCTCACCACCCCCGGCACTCACACTTCCTGGGGGCCGAGGCGGGGAAGAGAGACCGCAAGCCACGAAGGGGGAAGGAGGCAAGGGGAGTTGGCTGCTTCCCGGTGCCGTGGGGGTTAAGCCTCTCCTCCCTCAAAATCCCCAATTCCTGGTGCTTCAGCTCCTGACAGGAGGGAGACCTCAGTGTCCCCCCACATTTTCTTTCCATGACAACTGCCCTAGTCCACAGCCTCTCGGGCCGCATCAGGGGAAATCTGAGGGAGATAAAAGATGGCGGAGGAAGGAATGGGGGCAACTCCGTCTTCCCCAGCCCTCCCCTCTTGTCCTTTGGGAACAAGGCCCTCTCCACTCTTGGCCCCTTTCCTTGTCCTCTTCCTGTCCCCTTACTGCCTTCTCGGACCCTTGTCTCCCCTCTCCGCAACTCATCCTTTGCTTTCCTTCCTTCAGCCCTTGCGAGGCTCCCGCTTCCTCTGTACCGCGTCTATGTCCCTAGGCCTCTGAGGAATCATCCCTACCTCTCTTTTCTTTTCCCTTTTGGCTCTCTCCCTCAAGCCTCCTCACTTCCTCCATTTCGCCTTGCTCCGAGCATCCCTTCTCTTCTCCCCAGGCAGGCGCAGTGTGGAGAGGGGCAGAGGAATTAAATCAAGATGCCAGGCCTGCCCTCCAAGGCCTGGTCTTGCCATGAGATGGTCACATTTAAGGTACCCACGGCCCCATTTTGGATGAAGCACAGGGCCAAAATTCGGGGGACAGTTGGGGAAGATGGGGGGGGTGGTACAGTGAGAGCGGATGTGGGGTGGGGTGAGGGGGACAGCCTAGGCCTCTCTGCCCGTCAGAATTTCCAGCCCTGGAGCTGCTGGACTTTCCCCAGAGGCTGCCCACCCTAGGCCAGGCAACTGTGCACTTGGACAGACCCTGGTCATCAGGGTTCCCAGCGGGGGTCTGCCGGAGCACTGCCAGATACCCTTAAGGCCTGAGGAGACCACACAGGGTGCCAGGGTCTGCCCTGTGCCCACCCCCTCCCCCCAGCCTAGCGTCTCTGGCTGGGTAACCGAGCCGGCTGGTAACCCCACACCCGCCAAGCCGCCAGCAGAAACCTGAGCCCCCCAGCCCCAGAGGACACCCCGGCCCGATCCCCGGAGCCCGGCTCCCTGCCAGCCTGTCCAACCTCCTGTCCTGGCCCAGCAACCCCTCGGCTCCCGTAGGCCCCTTCTTCTGCTCTCCTGTCCTCCTGGGTCCCCCAGACACAGAAGCTTCTCCAGGCTCCAGCTCCTCAGCCCCTCAATTCCTAAACCGCCCCCTGTGAAGTTCAGACACCCTCTTCCTAGCCTGTTTTTCAGTCCCTCTCTGACCCTTGGCCAATTCTAGGCCTCCAAGCCTCCCCTGGGGCCTGATCTCCCAAGCCAGAGTGTGGCCTACTCACCTGAACGCTGAGGGGCCTTGCCGGCAACTCCTCTTGGCCCCTGGGGGGAGCAGGTTGGGAGGGGTGGGGGAGGGCCGGGCTGGGGGGGAGGTAGGGTGGCTGTTCCCCGCTCCAGCTCCCTCCTTCAAAGGGGCCGCCCACGACTTGGCCCAGCCCCTCCCCCCTACAGCCTTAACCCTCTGGGTGCTGTCCCCCCTCCCCCCAGATGGAGGGAGGGGTTACCAGAGGGCTGGCAGCGTGGGAGAGGGCCTAGAGTCTCTGCCTGTGGTGCCCGAAGCCCCAGCTGTACCCACCCTGGCCCGTCCTTTCTCAGCCCTAAAAGGGGAAAAAGGTGAGCAGTAGGAAAGGTAGGAGCTGGGACAGTCCAGGAGGACAGAGGTGAGGAGGAGCAATGGGAGAGGCTGCTGGAGGTGGGACCAGGAGAAGGAAGAAGGGAGGGGAGGGGACAGGAGGCAGCAGTGGCCAGAAGAGGGAGGAGGGGAACCCTGGACAGTCAGTGCCAGGGGTGACAGGTGCCTAGGTCCCAGCCCCTCAGGGCATATGGTATAATAGGGGAACACAGGGAGGCCCTCCAGACCCCAGTAGGTCCCTCAGCACCCCTGGGAGCTGGCCGAATTCTCCCCTCTCTGTACTGGGCTGGGGCCCTCAGGGGCTGGGCAAGGCAGCACCCCGCCCTCCCCATGCCTCACCCCAAACCCACTCACATACCACAGTTCCTTGCCCGGGCACCAGCCCCTGCCAACCAGGCCAGGGGGCAGCACTTGTGCCAGCCCCCAATGGCCAGGAGGATCAGGGGGACAGAGCTGGCCTGAGGGGGGTGGACAGATGGGGGGAGCTGTGCGCAACGAAAGAGGAAGGAGCCAGGAGGGGGCATCTGCTGGGAAGCGGCTAGCCCCACCCCTTGCGTAAGCTGCTGCCACCCTGGCCGGTTGGGTGGGACCCGCCTGGGCCTGAGGGGTAACTCAGGAGGGCTCTGAGCCCAGAGATGGGTGGGCCACAAAGTTCCACTTAAACAGCTTCTGGGGTCTCTTATTCCTGGAACGAGGCGTGCCCTAGGTCCCCCAGACACTAGGCCATCCCAAGTCCTACTGGGCTGGGAGGGGGCACCACAGAAATGCCCCCTAAAATATCCCCTCCCCTTTCCCCCCAACAGCTGCTGGCTCAATGCCTCTGGCCTGCTGCCCCTCACCAGCTCCCGGCCCGGTTGGCACCTACCCACCAGGATGCTGGCAGTCCTGCCCTCCTCTCCCTCCTACCCCCCTGGCTCCCAGCGCCCCATGCCAACTGTGGGCCTCGGGTGGGGGAGGGTCACCCCTGTGCCTTGGTGCCAGCTAGGCGGGCCCAGGCCCTTAGGTCCTACAGATAAGGCACAAGACCCTGTTCTCAAGCCATCTCCTCAAGAGGCAGCGCACGGGTTAGGGCCTACACAAAGAGAGCCCAGGGGGCTATGGACAGCTTGATGAGCAGTTATTGAAGGCTCCACTCCCCAAGGTGGGGGCCAGTGTCTCTCCCTGCCACCAGGCACCGGCCTCCCGGCATTCCCCCTGCCCAAGCATTTGCTTGGGCACCAAAGTCCCTGATATTCCTCAGTGCCCTAGTGCCTGCAGCCTGTGAGGGAGTGGGGTGGGGCTGCTCTCTGCCCTTTGATCCCCATAAAGGGAGGGAACCAGCCTAGAGGGCAGGGGGCAGGGAGGGAGTTCATGGGGCCCCTCCATTTCACCCCTGCCAGGGGCAGCAGGGCAGGGTGTGGGCATCTCTTGGGTGGGGCCCTCAGGTGAGAATGGGTAGCATGTCTCAGCTGGGGGGATGGATGTCAATCATGGGTACATGGTGTCATGTGTGAACAAGATGGTGAGGACAAGGTGGGGGGATGCAGAGGGTCCCCACATTCCAAATCATCCCAGTCCACTTTTAGTCCCATCCAGAAAAATTTCCAGACTTAACCAAATTGAGAAATCAAGGAGGACTACAACTCCCAGTATGCACCACAATTGCTTTGCATGTACCTTGGGAGCTGTAGTTCCCTTGAGAAGCCCAATGCTCTCCTCTTCCCCAGAGCCTTGTTGATGTGGTGGGGAGGGCAGAGCAGAGGACTTGGTTATGAATCTCCAAGGGGACTGTGTTTAGAAGAGGTACAAGGCAGGAGGTCCATGGTAGGGGGAGAGGACCCCTGCTCCCAGGCAAAGGGGGAGGAAAGGAGGAAGGAAGGAGGAGAGGATGTCTGTTGAAAGGGGCATATGGGTGGGGAGGAGTTGGGGGGAGTGGTGGAAACAGGAAGGAAACTGAAGCCAGAGACATGAGGTCGAAAGCAAGGGCCTGGTGGAGCCCCACTCCGAGGCTCAGCAGGGACTGGGAAGGCATTTCCCCCTGCTGGGCCTCGGCACCATTCTGGTGGCCTGGGGAGGCATAAGAGGAATTAGTGATGTCAAGTAACAGTAGACTGGTGTGTTTGTGGGGGTCAGTGACTCCGTTTACCTGCCACCAGCCGTCTTTTGTCTAGGGCACCCTCAACTCCCGGATCTGGCACAGGTATCTGCCGGCTGGAGAGCTCTGAAAGCTGACTAGGTTCTAGGATGCTAGCAGGAAGAGGAAGGGGTTGGGGGAGGTTAGGGCCAGGCCTGATGGGTATGGTGGAGGGAGACATGTATGGGGTTAGGCCCAGGTATGAGGTCAAGGAATTGTGCTGGCAAATGAGGATGCCATCCTCTAGGGCTGAGGCCATGGCAACTGGGAGGCCTCAGTGAAGAGAGGGCTAAGATGCCAAGGAAGGCCACCAGCCTCCCACCCATCCCAGGCTGTGGGACAGAATGAAGAGGGCAGCCCTTCCTAGTGTCCCTGTGGAATTTGCTAAAGGTAGCTTTTCCCCTTGTGCCAGGCAGCCTGTGAACATTAACGGTGGAAACTCAGGGGACCAGGTGGCAGCTGGGTGCCTTTTCTTAGTGGGGGTGGAGGTCAGAAGTGGGCAGAGGCTCTGCTTCCAGGCCACTTTCCCTGGGCTCCCCAAGGTTCTGGGACAGATGCTTATAGGCCCCAGCCAAGATTCTTGCCAAGACCTGGGTCTGGCTGGGTGGTGGGTCATTCTTGCCTCTCCAAGGCCTTTGATGGTGGGCAACAGTAGCTCTTACCCCTTCCCCCCAGTCCCCCAGGCCCGCCTTGGCTCCTGGCCGCCTGTGTGTTGGCAGGACTGGTGGTGGGGGGGGGGGGCGGCGAGGCAACTTCAAACTGTCCGGGCAAAACGTCAAGTTTACTCACGAGTTTACTCAGCAGAAGGAGGGGGAAGAGGCCAGGGCAGGCACACCCCATGCCAGGGTCCTATCCGTCTGCTTGTCCCCACCTTCCTCCCCCACCCTCCTCTTCAGTCCTAGGCCAAAACAGGCATAGGCCCCAAGGCCTGGTGGCAGGGCAGTCTTAACTCTCGGAAGGTCAGGGAACCAAGCAGGCTGGAGGCAGGAAGCCCCAAAGCAGGCCCGGAGGCTTCTATCAGAGGGCAGTGCCCTGCCTGGAGCCCATTCACTACCCGTCTTGGGACCTCGGCCTTAGGCCAGAACTGGGTCTCTTAGCCACCAAGAAGGGGGCAGTACCAGGCTAGGCCTCCTCCATCTGACCAGTCCCCTGGGCAGTGACTTCTGACCCCCCCAGTACTAGGCTGTGCCTCAGGCAGCATGATGCCATCTGGGCAGCCATAGGATCAGGGGCTGTTTCTCTAGGCCTTGACTTGGAATGAGGGGCCAGCACCCTATCTGATCTACTTCCCTTTCCTCCCCACCTGCTTTCATTCTCTGCTTTTCTCCCCCAGCCTTCACTGTCCCCACCCCAGAGGCGCTCCACCCCCCATGCCCGCTGGGCCCCCTCCCCCACCCTTCCCCAGGGTGCCAAGTGCAAGCACACAAAGGGCCCGATGGTGCATTGTTAGCCCAGCCCCCGCTGCCCGCCGCGCCCTCCCGGGGCAGGCACTAGGCCAAGGAGGAGCTGGGGGCCCTGGGTGCCAGGGGGCACCATGGGGAAGGGGGAAGAGGTCAGCACCTGTCTCCCAGTCCCTGGGGTCCATGTCAGCCAGAGCTGAGCAGTGATGAGAGTGCCCCATTAGAGCAGGTCTCTCTCCTTGACACCTGAGCTTAGTGGGCACTGCCTTCTTTCTTCCCCAGAGCCCCCTTGGGGTGGTATTAACCCCTTCCTGACCCCTGTGCTAAGGTTGGGGGGTGTGGTACCCAAGGGAGGGGACAGTGTCTGGGGGTGCCAGCAGGCTGTGTGGTGCCCACAGCAACCATGTAACAGAGGCACGCTGGGGGAGCCGGGGTCCCGGGGGCCAGGGACAGGAGGCACTGACAGAGATTTCTTCTTGTTTCATCAGCTGCTCCAGGGGGAGCCCCCTGCCCTTCTCCCCAGTCACCACTAAGGAGGAACACTAAGTGTTACCCAAACTCAGTCACAAATATGTCCCTCTCCAGCCCAGCACAACACTCCATATGCCCACTCTCCCCTCCCAACCTGATGCCCACTCCATGCCAGCTCTCCCAGCAGTGCCAGGAGGGTACAGGGGTGGCCAACCAGCTGGTGTGTGTGTGTGTGGGGGAGCAGGAGGCAACCCCATAATCATCCAGGTCTCACCCCCCTACACACATGCAACCTCAGGAAACAGAGTTCCCATCCTGATTTAACCCCTCACCGCCCAATCTGGCTCCCCCTGCCCCTTGATAAACTGTCTCCCTCCTCCAGGAATAAGTTGGGGGCAGGCGGAATAGCTGCGCTGACTCATTCCCATTCTCAGCTGCAGCTAAGGGTCTCCAAGGCACTCGGGTGGGGGTCAATTCAAGAACGCCCTCCACCTGGCCCGGAAGTCAGGACAGCCTGCTGGTCTCCCCCTCTCCCCAGCACCCACTTCCGGTGTCCCAAACTAGGTCAGCAGCGCTCGTTTCCTGTGGGTCAGCTAGCACCCGCGCCTCTGCCCCTCCCCTGCTCCGGACCCAGGCTCCCCGCCCCCCGCCCCCCAGGGCGCCCCGAGGTCTCACCACGTCTCAGCCGCCCTTTGATACGTGGGGGTTGTGCGGGGCGGGGGGCAGGGGACCCGCCCTCTCTCCAAACACCAGCAGGGCCGGGGCGCCTGGGCAGGCACGTGTCCGGGCACAACCCGCTGCCCACGCCGCCCCCCCACTCCCGGCCCCCCCTCGCTCTGGCCGGGACACGTCGCTCTCTTACTTGGGGTGGGGTGGGAGGAGAGAGAGAAAGCTAGAAATTGAAAGCAGCGCCCCCCACCCCTTTGAATGGCAGCCCTCTGCCAGCGGCGCTCAGAGTAGGTTCTACAACAACACAGTAGCGACCCCCACTCCGGGTAGGGGCAGGTGCGCCGGCGCCTGTGGGGGGACGGGTAGTAGGTAGAATTCTTCCCAGTCGCCCACCCTCGCTCTTGGGCTCTGGGGGCCGGAGCTGGCTTTGAAAAGGTGGCGGCGGTACTGGAGCCTGAACGAAGAGAGTGGGATTGAGGGGAGGAGGAGAGAGGGGTCGTTCTATGTCGCTCGGAGGTTGTCGCTGAGTCCCACTACCGGCGAGAGAGCGCGACTCTGGAAGCGCAAGAAACCGAATAGTCCAGCCGGTAACTTTCCCCCAAGCCGCGGCTCCTCCTGTGCTCCCCCCACCCCCCATGCAACTGGCCCGGGTCCAACCCACCGCGCCAGGGGGCGCGGAGTTGGGGGGGGGAGCGTTGTCCTAGTTAGAATCCGTCAGCGTTTCCATTCCCTCAACTCGGACGGGTCGGGGGTCTCCCCCTAAAGTCACGAAGGAGACTGGGGGAGCGCTCAGCGCCGCCTCACCCTCTCTCCATCCCGGAGCCGCCAGTCTGTCTGATCCCAGAAGTGCAGAGAAAGTTTCTGGGGACCCTCCGCCCTGGGTTGGGGGCGGCTGTAGTTCCTTCTCTACCTTTCCTCCCAGTTAAAATCAATTCCCAAGACCCGGAGTGTTGGGAAGGCACGGGGAAGGGGAGTGGTGGGAATCTGGTCTGCGTGCGTGTGTGTGTGTGGGGGGAACCCACTTACAGGACGGACGAAGGACACTGCAGCAGTCTCGAGTATGGGGGGCCTCTAGCCAGGAGACAAAAGTGGGGTACACTCACCTCTCTGCCTTTGGGTCCTCTGGCTGGAGCTGCTGAGGCTCCGGGTGTGGGGAGAGGCGCGTCCCCCGCCAGGCCCGGGGGCTTGGGGCCCTGCTCCGGTCCTGGTCAGAAGGCCGCGGTCAGTGGCTCGCCGCTCTCTGCTGGGGGGCTCCTCCTCCGCAGCCCTCTGCCTCCTCCTGCCGCCCGCCCCCCCCTCGGCCGCTGAGAACCGTACATTCACCTGGCTCCCACCCGCCCCCCCCTCAGGGCCCGCCTCACCTGTCCTGCTGTCTCACCTGTCCTCCTGCTTGCTTTCCCCCCATCCCTCCCCCCGCCCCCTGCCACCCCCCAAACTCCCCCTCCCAACCCTTAGCAACACCCTCTGTCACTTCCTGGTTTTTCACCCGCCCCCCCAGGCCCCCCTCCCTCCGCCCAATAAGGACATAAACTTCAACCCCTTGGTCCAGCCAGTCTCTGCAGGGCGCAGATGGATCCCTCCCTCCTTTTTCGCTCTCTTATTCCAAGCTCTTACTTTGCTCTCCGAGCTTTTCCCACCCTCCTCTTTTCCCTCCTTCTTTCCTTCTCTCTCTCTTTCTCCCTTCACCTGCCGCGGTCCCTTTCCTCCTCCTCCTCCTCCTCCTCTCCCTCTCTCTCTCTCTCTCTCTCTCTTTCTCTAGCCCCTATCTCTTCCAGTCCACCTTAACTCGAGCTCCGCCCCCGACCCCCATCCAGCCCTCCGCCGCTACTCTGTCCCGCCCCCTGCACTCCACCTCTCGGCCCGCCCATTGGCCTGAACACCCGCCCATCCCAAGTGGGTCCCGCCTTGCGTTCGGCCAGGGAGGGGGCGGAGCCGAGGGGCTGGCCCGAAACCTGGAGGAGGGGAAGAGGAGGGGGCAGTGTCCGCAGCGGCCGGGGAACCGAGCACCCCCATCAAGGGCTCCCACTCCTACAAGAGGGGCTTCCGTAGGGTCAGCACCTCGGGAGGGAAGGGTATGAGGAGGTTAAAGATACACTAGGTGGGGGCGAGGCGGGGACTTAGGGGATTGAGGGAGGGGGTCCCGTGAGGGGCTATAATCAGGTCAGGGCCCCTGGAGGTAGGGGGAGGGGAGCCACCCGGCCATCAACTCCAGCTCCTACGCCCCACCCCACCCCTTGGAGGCGGGGGAATTGAGGCTGCGGGCACCCTGCGTCCCTCCCCACGCGTGACGGCGCCTCGCGGGGAGGGAACGGCGCCCTGGGCAAGCAGCCTCTGCGCTCCAGCCGGTGCCCGATGCGGCCTTGGCATTGTCGGAGGGGAGGGGCCAGGTCCGTGAAGGGGGAGGGGGAGGAACGCTCACGCTCCTGCTCCCCGCCTCCATCCCGCTGTTCCCTAAGTGGAGAAACTGAGTCTCCGTGAAGGAGGGACCTCTGGACTTGGATTCGCTCAGAGACCTGGGAGGCGAGAGGGGACTGAGTGTTTTACGATGTGTATGTGGATTTGGGGAGGGATCAGGATACGTACTTCAGTGCCCCCCAACTGAGGAAGGTAGCCTGTTTGGGACGCTTCCAACTGGGCCTGCGGCGCTACGTACCCCGAAGAGCCCCTCCCACTAGTGTAAAACTGATTCAAATCCGGCTCCGGTGGGCCAGGTTCCGCTCCCCGAGGCCGTCAGGGCCGAACCGGGTCGAACTTGCTTTCTCCAACCCCAGCCCCCTCCGCAGAGGGCCTCCCTCCCTTTCCAGCAGGTGGCTCCGCGGGACACCAGCTCAACCTGTTGGACCACAATAGGCGGCGCCAGGGGGGCCCTGGCCCTCACCCGGGCTGACCCGGGATCCCCGAGCAGGGGGAGGGGCGGAGTCCCGGTCCCTCCCTCTCTCTCCCTCCGGCCGTGACTCAGCCTCGGGGCCGCTGCCCTGCTCCCCAGCCAGGGGCGGAAAGTGTGAGGCGCCCCTGAGGGCCCAGGCCAAACCAAACAGCCCCCCACCCTAGACATTATCTCACTGTAGATTTAGGGGGGCTCTAGGAAGGAGGGGGTAGCAGTAGCAGGCATGGGGCTCTCCCGCTCGGGTAATCCGCTCCAGGTTTTCCTATCGTCCCTGTCCCTCTTGGGTCCCGAGGCTGGTCACTGCTCCGGGTTTTCTTCTCGGCCCCGCCGGACAGATTCTGGTTCGCGAGCGCCCGAAGCCGGCGGGGTCCAGGCCAGGGTTTTTCCCTCCCTTCCCCAGCTCGGGGTCGCGCTAGCCTGGAGAAGGGCCGTGCCAGGGGCAAGACGGCAGTGCCAGAAGCACAAGTGAAATTGAGAGGGGGCTGCTTCGGGGTGGAGAGGGCATGGCCGAGGAAAAGGAGGGCGGGAAAGTGGCTCGGGGAGGGTAGAGCCAGGGCCTCTAGAGGCAGTAGAAGGGAGGGCGCCTTGGCATCAGCCCTTAGGTATAGAGGAGCGAACAGCGGGCTCTCCATGTCCCCCATCCCTGGGGGTCGCCCCAGGCGTCTTGTTGGACCCCACCTGGATTTTTCAGTGGCTGGAATGCCATTCCTCACTTGAGTCTCGAGAGTCCGGGAACCTCCTGTTAGTTTCTCAGTGACGCCCCCTCCCACGTTCTCTTCTGGTCCACAGAGCTCCCTCACTCAGAAGTCGGAGTGGGGAACCCCGACTTGAAATTCCCGCCTACCCCCCAACTCCGGGCCCTTACCTCGCCAAACCACTGAGACCGCGTCGGCCAAGAAACCCTGACTGGGGGCCCCGCCCTCTCCCACGAAACCCCAGCCTGGCCCCTGGGGCCTGCAGCCACCCCTGCCCCGCCACTAGGCCTGGACGGGAACTGGGAACTGGAGGGCAGGTGTGGGCTCCCCAAGGGCCCTCCAGGGGATCGGGGAGCGTCCAAGATCCGCACGTTCAGTGGTCTTCAGGCGACCAACTAGACCTTAATTTTGTGTGGCAGAAGGTGGGTAAATACCCGGAGAGTGAGGTGGTTGACCAAAGAGAAGGATGAACGCCCAGGCCGGGAGTTAACCCCTTTTAGGGAGAACTGCACACCTGGGGCTGGGACAGCGATTCGGAGTGAGGGCCAGGTGCCGTAGGCCGGGCCACGTGCGCCAAGGGTGAGCTGCAGAGGAGCTGGATGCTTGCAGAGCCTGGAGGAGAAAGGGCTTCTGGCGGGAAGAAAGGCAAGGCTGTGACTGGGCGGGGTCCTGAGTGAGTGGGTCTAGGGGCCTGCTGTGGAATGTGGGGGGCTGAGCTGGAAGCGGCGCATCAGCTTCGGCGCCCACCTCTTCCCCGCTCGCCGCCTTCCCCCGGCTGCCTCCGCTTCCCTCGAAAAACCCGCCGCCCAGGAAACCGCTGGGGGCGCTCAGACCGCAGCCCTGCCGCCCCCCGGCGCCCCCACCGCGACCGCCCAACCCACCTGAAGGAGCCGTGGCTGCCAGGGTTGCCCCCCTCCCGCCGACTCCCCCCACACCTGCGGGCTGCACTATTTATAACTCGGCGCCTATTCCGGGCCTCTGGGCGGGAGCCCGGTGTCGCGCAGCGCTAATCATCGCCGGGATCTCTGCGCCCCCCAGGGCCGGGGGAGATAAATTTAGCCTCAGGAAGCTCGGGGGAACATTTTCCAAAACTCCACGTCCCAGAGAAGGCGGAACAGAACCCCTCTGCCCTCAGCCTCCTCCGGACAGCCACCAGGCGGCGCAGGTCCCCCGGCTCGAGAAGCCGGGTCGCTGCTTTGAAGCTGGGGTAGGTAAAGGGTTGAGAAAGAAAGACCTGAGGGTACTGAGGGGCGGAGGTCAGAGGGGTCAGAGAATGGCCAGAAGAATGGGTATGCCCCCAAGGCCGGCAAAGACTGGAGTAGACAGTCTCAGCTGGGCATAACTGAGAAAGGACTTCTGCCTTTTGAAGGGGAAATAACTCATATGCAAACGAGATGCAAATAGGGACGCCAATAAGAGCTTATGCCCTTGGGGGTCTGCGCTCTGGCGCTAGTGAAACAACTGCCACACACTCCCCTTTCTGCCCGTCTTTCTGTTTAGCTGGGAAAACGTGGGACCCTCCCAAGATTATTACTATAATATCCAGTTTATTGCGCACGGCTCCGCAGACCACTTCTCTTGACCCCCCTTCTGCAGCTTCTGCACACCACTGAAGGTCTTATATCCGACGTAATCAGCTGGGAATCCTGGATATCAGGCCGCTCCTCCGCATGCTGTCATACTTGGGGGTCACTTCCAGTTCTGCCTGGTCTCCTTCCCTGTTTTACCCCGCCCAGTCCCCTACCCCTTGTGGCCACTAGAGGGCCCCGGGGCACCGAAGGGTAGATGAGATCTTACCCATCCCTCCCTGTCTAGGTGCCTGCACATCTTCCTTTATTGCTCCCCTCATCCCCCTCCAGTGAGTTCTTGAGACAGTAGTTTGGTCACTTAAAACCTGAACTTACTCTAGTTGGGAAGAGAACATTGCAGGGAAGCTGCCACATCTCACTTTCCCTTCTAGGCCAGTGGGGAGGTGTAGTCCAGGGAACCATCTCCTGGCTTTGTGGCTTACATGAAAAGGGCGTAGCTGGGCCTCCCAAATGAGAGGGGGGAAATCAAGAACAAGGGGAGATTAGGGTTGAGGTGAAGTGGGAAAGCATGGAGTGGGTGCAGAATAGGGTTGGATAGTCCCCTCCACATTTCTGCTAGCCTGGCCCTGCCTCCCAGGCCACTTAGGCCACCATCCCAAGCACCAGTTCAGAAGAGGAAGGCAGGAGAGAAGCCCTGAATTTGAGATGAGAAAATCTGGATTCACCAAATGACTACCCTACTGCAGTGTGCTGTTCATATGACTTTGGAGGGGTCACCACACCTCTCTGGGCTTGTTCCTTCATGTTAAGATGGGACAATTGCCCTCGTCCTGCCTACTTTTGAAGTGGACTTTTGTAAGGCTCAGACACTCTGTAGCTGAAAAGGGCTGTGGAATGGTATAGGAGGTTTTTGTTATCCTCCCCATCCCTCTCCTCAGTCCTTCCACTTTCAGGGCTCTGACACTCTCTTTCCAGCTCTGACACTCTCCTTGGGCTACTGGCAGTCACTACTTCTCTCCCCTCTTCAGCTCCCACCACCTGCCACAATCACAGGCCCTGCCTTCCACCCCTACTACTTCCCCAGTGGCCCTTGCCAGACATCCCCTCCCCTGGCAAAGTCAGAACCCTCAGACTTCAGGATCCACCTCCAGGCACTGCCCCAGCTTGGTAGGAGTGAGGTCTAAGAAAGGAAAAGGAGGCAAAGGTCTAGAGCTTGAGTCAGGGAAGGGCTGGAGTTGGCCAAGCAGGGTGCAGGCTATGAGGGGGAGAGGGAACTCCAAATTCAGATGGGAAGTTGAATTCTGTGTCCATCTCTACCACTAACCTCTCTCTGCTTGGATTTAGGACCTTCTCACTGCTGTGCCCTGGGGCTCTGAAGGCACCAGGCAAGAACACTGACCTGCATTTTGTGGATGTCTAAAGAGGGGCTGCCAGGGATAAGAAATAACCTTGAGTTGGAGTACCGTAGAGTACCATACTGCTGTAAAAAAGAATGGGCAGGCTCTAAATATACTGATGTGGAATCCTGTACAAGGTATGTGAAGGGAAAATAGCAAGGTACAGAACAGGGTATAGAGTATGTTATTAACTAGAAAGATAAGTATATGCAAATGCAGCCACTTCTCCCTACTGCTATTGCTGTAAGCCTGCTCTGAGCCACCAACATGTCTGGCCCTGATTGTGCCCATGACCTCCTAAAAGGTCTCTACTATTCTACCCTTGGTCCCCTAAAGTCTATTCTCAACCCAGCAGCCAGTGTGAGCCTTTTAAATAAAAAATCAGTTCATGCTCAACTGCCTGCAACAGTTCCTCATTTCACTCAGCATAAAATCTCAAGTTCTTACCATGGCCTACTAGGCCTGCCTCCCCTCCCATCCTTAGCTCGACTTTCTCTTTTTCCATAGAACCTATCACCTAGTAACATCAATGTACTTATTTTGTAATGTTTATATTTTATTTTAGAATATATTGTACAGCACAGGGAATATAGCCAATATTTTATAATAACTTTAAATGGAGTATAATCTGTAAGTAAAAATTTTGAATCACTATGTTGTACACCAGAAACTAATAGAATACTGTAAATCAACTATACTTCAATTAAAAAAAAAAAAGAATGAATGATGATGCAGTATAGACTGCATAGACTATCTCTGGAATGCTGTCCAAGAAACTGGTCACCATGGTTACCTCCAGGCAGGAGAGCTGGGGGATGGGTGTGGGAGGGAGATACTTTTTACTATCAGAGTTCATTAGGCATATATTACTTTGAGAAAAAAAAAAAAAAAAAAGAAAGAAAGAAAGAGAGAGAGAAAGCAAGAAAAAGAAAATAAGCCCAGAGAAAAAGGAGTTAACTAAGAAGAAGTCTGAGGAAGAGCTGGTCCCTGGCAGTGAGGGAGGGCCACATACACCATCTCCAGGCCAGTGTCTCAGGACAGAATGGAGGGGGGAGGGCATAACTGGGCCCCAGAGAGTGCTGGGTAGAGATCCCAGGGACACTTTGGCTGGCTCTGAGGTCATGGGGGGCCGTGAGTGGGTATGTCATTAGGCAGGAGCAAGATGATGTAAATGGCTGGTGTGTACCTACCACTAGGAGTGATTCAGGGAGAGCATGTGTTGGTGGCTGCCAAGGGGAAGTGAGGAGTCAATTCTGTGCATTCTGGCTGTTTGTGTCCTATGCATTGTCATAAGCCTCAGGGACCTGCGTGGCCACACAGGTGGCTTTCTCTTGCAGCTCTGTGTGAGCTAGAGGAGCAGGGCTGGACTTCCTCCGTAAGCTGGGAACTAGCACCAGCTCAGCGGTTTCCTCAAGATCTTCAGGGGCAAGGGAGCTGGCCAGACCAGGTCTTCTATTTGGGTTCCCATCCTTACACACAGGGCCTCACAGAAGAAGACCCCACCCAAGCTGGACTCCTCCCTATCTACAAGTTGGGAGGAACCTGGCCTTTCTACCCAACGCCCTCCCCACCCAGGCACCAGTGAGTCAGGAAACCTGGCTTTCATTCTGTTCTGTCCAGGAAAACTTCCTTCCCTCCTTGGCTCCCAGACTCTTCCAGTGCTGACTTTTTCTGACTTCCCTGTAGACATTTAGAACTTTTGGTCTCAAGGCTTATTTATTGTACATACAGCTCAGTGATTCTCATACAGAGATACTGGGGGCAGCCCATTCCTGGTACTAAGAGGGTATGGTAAGATCAGCCATCTGGGCCGGTGGGCTCACTGTACCAGGCTTGGAGGAGTGCCAGGTCCTGCTGCAGTCTGACTGGGGTCCTAGCCAGCAGGCCAAGCTCCTGTGCACCAGAGGTGCACTGGAGGTGGGGCCTGGGAATAGAGGCCCAGAGATGGGGCAGTTCTGACAGATGGGACAAACTCAAAGCAGGATCACACTTCACTCGTCGTTTGTGGCCCATCCTTGGTCAAGCACAGCTGGCCCCAGGAGTCTTGATGGGGGTTGGGCTGGGTGCTAAAAAAGAGAATGGGAAGCTGAGAGGCAGGCTCTGCCACAGAAGCTGCAGCCATGCCTCCTGTCTGTTTGCCCTACCCTGCCCACCTGAGCGATGCTGGCCATGGTGCCAGCGGGGAGGAGGCAGCTCCCTGCTGCCATTAATCCAGCAGCTCCTTGATACACCAGCAGCAGAGGAGGATGTAGGCGACTTCCTTCAGGGTCCGCTGAAGGCCCTCCCACCCTGTGCCCATCTTCATGACGGGTACCCGGAGTCCAGTGTCTCGCAGAACTCCTCCAAGGGAGAAGGGCAGGGCCTGGGCTAGGGGCTGTGTCCGGGACTGCATGTGGGCAGCAGCGCTGAGGAAGGGTGTGGGAGCTGCCTCTAGTGCCTTTTATCAACATTGTCCCCGCCCCCTTCAGACCTCATGACTGTGGGGACAAAGGCCCCAGGGTCTAGCACAGGGAAGGTTCTGGGCCCGAGAATGGGCTGAGTCAGCCCCTGTGCCCAGGGATGGTGGGGTGGGGTTAGTAGGAGGGCTCGGCCACTCCATCTTTCATCCTCCACAGCCAGGCCAGCTCAGCTTCCCTTCCTCCAGCCTGGGCCTTGAAACCCTGGCTGCCTTGCCCGGTTATCCCTTCCCCCAGGGGTTGGCACTGCTCCCTGCTCCTGCCCTCTGGTGGGCTCCTGCTGAGGCTGGCACTAAAACTCAACAATGAGAGCTCCTTTCCAGCCTCCTCTCCCCCTCACCCCCCCGCCCCACCAGAGTGAGCACTGAGGGCTCCGAGCTGCCAGGGCCTGGCCCACTTCTGCTTCTCCTGTCCCCTGAAGCAGGAAGACACAGCAAGAGCAACAGGCACAGGAGAGGTGGTTTATTGACAGGTTAGACCCCAGGATGGCCCCCTTCCCTTCCTCCTGGACAGGGCAGGAATGGGAGGTCACGTGCGGGAGTTCCGCTCCTCGTCTTCGTTCTCAAGCAGGTAGGCTGGACGGTAGGTGGGCTGTCCTCTTGGGTTTGGGCACTTCAGGGCCGGGTTCCGCACCGTGTTCTCCCGGCTCCCCAGTGACGTATAGCTGGTGGGGCGGGGGGATGGGAATGGAGGGCATGGGTGAGTGTGGTGGGCTCGGCTCTCCCAGTCCCAGCACCCTCACATCTTCCACACACCCATCCTCTTCCCCCAAATCCCTTACCCTTGGTCATACAGGATACAGTATGGGACAAACAGTTGACGCAGAAAGTCCCAGATGTCTCTGTAGGTCCAGTCCTGGGAGGTCAGAGAAGAGTCACACATACTTTCCTCTCCCACACCTACCCATTGCCACCTGGGAAGGGGCCTATCCGGGGCTCTTCGGCTCCCTTGGCCTCTGAGGGAGGGCCTGCTACCCAATTCTCTGGTACATCTTGCTCTGTGTAGGCCAACCAATAAGAAAGAGAAAGCTTTTATCCTGTCCCTCTCCATTTCTCAACCCACCCTCCACTGGCATCTAAGTTCCAGGAGGACAGGGAGAGGATATCTATGTCTGTGTAAGCCTGTGCTGTCCAGTAGAACTTTCTGCAATGATGGAAATGTTCTTTATCTGTGCTAACATGGTGGTCGCTTGACATGTCATTAGTAGAACTAAAGAACTGAATTGTGAATTGTAATTTAATTTAAAAATTGAGATATAATTCACATGCCATGAAATTCACCCTTCTAAAGTATACAATTCAGTTTTTTGGTTCTTTTTTTTTAGCAATTTGTATTTTGTTTCAATTAATTACAGTTTGAGTGTAAATAAATGGCTCATGGCTACCATATCAGACAGCACAGGTCTAAGTCATTGTTCTGTCCACAGGAGAAAGCAGGATGCCTGCCGTTGAATTAGTCCTCGATAAAAATTGGTCAAAAGGCTGAACGAACAAATAGCACAGCCTCCCCTGGATGATGGGGCCGTTTCGTCCAAGCCCCAGGGTCTAACTAACCTCCCCCCACCTCAGGTAGCCAGGGAGCAATGACTGATAGGGGACATGAGACTGAAGGCGATGAATCCCCTTCCCCCGATACCAGCAGCGGGTTGATGCGCATGAATGAGGGCCACCCTGGGTCCGTGGGACTGAAGGGGCAGAGGCTGCAGGAGTAGGGGTCGGTGCGGCGGGTGCCCATCAGCACGGCCTCCAGCTGGGGGTGCTGTGCCCGCAGCTCGCTCAGGGCCTGCTTCATGTCACCCTCAGCCTCCAGCACCTGCAGACTGTACCTGAGGAAGAGCAGTGGGCATCAAGAGTGGGCCCTGCCAAGGCCCTCTTGGAACCCAAACCTTCGGGTCCCTAGTACCTCTTGATGGTGTCCTGTAGAAACTGCTCCAGCTCAGGGAAAGGGGAGATGCTGCGGATATACAGGATCTGGAGGGGCTCTTGAGCATCAGGGTATTTCCTGGGGAGGGGGCAGAATCCATTGGCTTGCCAGGATGGGCAGGGAAATGCTCTCCAGAGAACTTGCCTTTTGGCCCCTGGGATGGATACCCTCCCCTTCTCTCCCTTTCTCATCCTTCCCATCCATCAGAACCCACTTCGTCTGGGAAGCCCACTCTGATCTCTTACCTCTCAAATCTGGAGCATACACTCCTGTTTCCAGTATGTAAGCCTTACCTCCCTGACAGGACTGTGACCACCCTGTTGTCGGGGATGGTGGCTTGCACGTCCATACCCCGGGCCAGGCAGGTGTCAGACGCTCAATAAATATGGTGGGGGAATGGAACTGAGAGGTCACTATGGCTACCATCCTCCCAAACCCCACCCAGACACCCCCTTTCCTCCCTACTTCTTAGGATGGGGAACTAGAGAATGGGGCAGATCTATCTCTGGGGTCTTGCCTCCAGGGGGTTGGCTCACTTCTGCACAGCGGCATGGAAGAGGTGCAGGAGGGCGGTGCAGTCCTTGCCCCCGTTGAATCCCACGCAGAGCTGGGTGAGGCTGTACTGAGCCAGGGCAGTCTCAATGGTCTGTAGGGCTCCTGCCACCTTTTCTCTCAGAGAAGACCCTGCCAGGCAGGCAGGGAAGAGGGCATCAGATAGAGACATATGGCTGTCAAAGGGCAGTGGGGGCCAAGCTGCCCTTGCTTAAAACCCTTCCATATCTTCCCAGTGTTCCCCATGCCTTCATCTGCCCACTTGGCCCTGCAGTCTGCCCCCAGCCTGCCATTCAGCCACACCTCACGGCACTCTTCACCTCAGTGTCTTCCCTCTGGAGGTCCTGGTTTCTTTCCATTCTCCTAAACCTCATGCTGCTTCCTTTCAGACCCCCTCTCACACTGTTTACTCTTGCCCACCTCCTGGTCTGACCAAATCCTCCTTAGCACTCAGCTTATAGGTCACTCGCCCAGAGAAGCCTTCTCTGACCTCACGTCAAGGCTGATCTCTCTGCTGTGGAGACCCCCCCATCACTGACACCTCATGCACGATTACCTGTTTAACATCTCCCTCTCCTGTTAAACTCCTTGTCCAGAATAGGGCATACCTCTGTCCTGTTGAGCTATACCCCCAACAGCCAGCACAGTGTTGCTGAAAGGAGGTATTCAATTGATATCTATTGGAAGAATGAATGAATCAGCTGTAGCTATCTTCTACCTTCTCCTGGATCTGTGGGAAGCCTCCAACAGCCCCTGTATTCCTGAGACCGAGGGTGGCACCAAAGGTCTGGTGTATGCTGCCCCTCCCCCAGGAGGCCCCTACCTGACTCAGTGAGTTTGTACACGGCCTCACTGGCCTGCTCCACAGCGTTGGGTACGTAGGGGACTAGCGATCCCTGGGGCAGACGGGCAGTCAGGTAGGCCAGGCATTCCTCCAGGGGCCCTTCTTCCTCCGAGTCCAGTGTCAGCTTCACCTGATAGTAGTTGCTGCCCCAGTCAGGGTAGGAACCCAGGCCAAGCCTGCGCCCAAAGTGGGCCTGGGCCTCAGCCAGGATGGGGGCGATAGAGGCCTCGTTAGCTGCCACATACAGCTCCCGCAAGTGGAACTGAACAGCTGTGTTTTGGAACAGTCCCTTTAGCCCCTCCAGCACCCGCCGCAGCAGCTCCGGAATTCCCGGGAAGAGGTAGACGTTTCGGACGGAGACTAGTGGGAATCTGAACGGACGGCCAGTGAGAGGATCTGTGCCATAATGTAGGCGGGCAGAGGAGGGCACCCGTGACAGCTTCTCCCAGCCCTCCCCCCCTAGGGCTTTGATGGCCCCTTCCAGCTCAGGGTGTGGCTTGAGTTCGTCCCCAAAGGCCTGTGCTACTGCCTCGAAGGTCACATCATCATGGGTGGGGCCAATGCCCCCTGCCGTAAGGACGTGGGTGAAGCGGCTGGAGAAAGACGTGATCTCAGCCGCGATGGTGGCTACCTCATCGGGTACGACAGAGACTCGGCACACCTGGACCCCCAGGGAGCGCAGTGTCCGGCACAGAAAGTAGGTATTGGTGTCCTGAGTGTGTCCCTGCGAGATTGGGGATGGGGAAGATGAGAGTGTCAGTGCCGTAGGGATGAAGGCAAAGGGGGAAGGATCAGGCTGCATCTGCCTGATGATGGGGCACTCTGCTCTTTGGGGGACACCACCTCGGGCTGCCCAGAAGCCCAGACTAGGCACAAGAGCGGGAAAATCCATGTGAATGGAGTCAGGGGTAATGTGATCCCCCTTGGGCCTTCATCTCTGCTTATGGATTCGATCATCAACTGTATGGGGACAACTCATCTACTTCCTCACCAACCCTGACAGTTTTAGTCCTCTGGCTCCAGGTGCTTACTGGGCATCTTCACCCTATCCCTGGCTGTTGTCCCTTTGGTCAATGGCATCTCCAGACACTGTCCACAGCGTCAGGTCCTTCAAGCTGTCAATTCTACTTCTGAAATGTCTCTCCATTTGCTCTCTTCTCTCTGTTCCTACTGCCACCAAACGGGTCCTTGGCACCTTTCACCTGAACAGTGGCGGCAGACCCCTGGCCAGAATCCCAGCCTCCAGCCACAGCGCTCTGCCCTGTGCCTCCTGAACAACTTTCCTAACGTGTCACTGTGATTGCATCACTCTTGGCTCAAAAGCCATGTGTTGTTTCCAACCATATACAGAATAAAGTTCAAATTCATTTGCAGAATATTTGAGGCTGTGAATCTATGGTGTGTGTCCATTCTTCTTTTCCAGCCCCATCTTCTTCTACTTCTCTACAGAGAGTTTAGTGGTTAAGGGTGGCTCTGGAGTAAGTGAGAATCAGGTTGGAATCCCACCTACCACTTACTAGCTGTTCAACTGTGGGCAAGTTTCTCAACCTCTCTGAGCCTCAGTCTCATAATCTGTTCATTGAGATTTATAATAAAAGTACCCACATCGGACTTCCCTGGCGGTCCAGTGGTTAAGACTCCGCGCTTCCAATGCAGGGTGTGTGGGTTTGATCCCTGGTCAGGGAACTAAGATCCCACATGGACTAAGATCCCACATGTCGGGCGGCTCAGCAGGGAAAAAAAAAAAGTGCCCACATCATGGGGTTGTTGTGAGGATTAGTAAAATCACATGTGTGATGTAATAAGCACACTGCCAGGTGCTAGTAAGCACTCAATATTACTATTACAAACCTGATGCCCACCATGACCTCTAGTGAGACTTCCCTGATTATTCAGAAGTGATTTCCCCCTTCTAGTACTTTCCTTCTATCTCACTTATCTACTCTGTGGAATGCCTTGGATCACTTTTCAAACAAGTTGGATATAACTCTGAAATAATACATGCATTGTCACTTCTGTAAAGCCACCCCTCCCCCTACCATAGTGCTTGGCAAATTGTAGGGACTTTGCTACAAGTTTTTCAACACAGTAATTGAAAGAATGAGGGTCACTTTTCCTCCAATATATTGGACTCACTCCAGGACCCTACTGCAGCAAGGGGGCTCCCACCCTGGTTCACCCTCCCTCAACAGAACGTGGAGCAAGCTCCGGAGGACAGGAGAACGCTGCCCCTCCCCCCTCCTCTGTCCCAGACACACCTTGAGGATCTCATCTCCAACAATGATGATGCCCGCCGTCACGCTGCGCCCTGGGGGAGGTTCAGAGGCCCTAGATGCCATGGTCCTGCCTTCTCTGCCCCTCTGCAAGGCCCTCCAGTAGCCACCCAGACCCCCAAATAGGGGGCGCAAGCACGCGGGGCCCGCCAGGTCTACAGGGCACTGGGGGTCATAGCCTGGGAACTGGGGTTCCGGGGTGAAGGAACCTGGAGGAGCCAGAAAGGACAATGGGGGAGAGCAGGAGTGCAGTCTTCCTCATCACGCCCTTGACAATCGACTCCTTTATCCATGTCCCTTTAATAAACGTGTTCTCAAACCCTAGCCCATACCTCTTTTAATGTTTTCTACGCTCGGTCCTAGTCTCCTTAAAATGTCCTTCTCTCCCGAACCTACCACTTTAAATGTCTTCTGTCCGTTGAGCTCGGCTCCTCTAGGGTCTGCTCTATCTTGGGCATCTGCACCTTTAAATGCCTCTTCTCTTTGGGGCACCTGTCCCTTTAAATGTCTACCTTATTCTGGGCCTTGGCCCCTTTAAGTGCGTTCCCTCCCTCCACCCGCGACCAGAACTCAGCCGCCTTCTTCTGCTGGCTTCCGCACCCTTTCTAGCCCGGAATCCTGTCTCTTCCCGCCACGCTTCACACTGCTGAGTTCTTCCAGGTTCTCACCTGCCTCTTGCCCCTTCACCGGGTCTTTCCCTCTCTCCTTCCCTCCCGTGGTAGCTTCCGTACTCAGAGTCCCGCCTTAGACTCCTACCTACCTCGTATTAATTGGTCATTTTGGCCGTCGCTCAGACAACCTTTAAGGGTCAATTGGTGTAGTCGACTATCGCTCTCGAGCTTTAGCTAGAGGGCGGGAGTAGTGCTGGGTTGTTATTGGCGACAACCACGTGGTCGCCCCTCGCCCGGAAACATGGGGGCCGGGCCTTAGTCGGGAGGCGGGGCTTTTCTCTCAGCTGGAAGTGAGGAGTCGGGAGTGAAATGAGTGGTGGTGGTTGGAGGTGCTTTAAGGACTTTGGGGTGCTCCAGTCTCGTGCTGGAAGTAAAGAGAGGCTTGACTCTAACCTCCGTTCTGTGTTCAAATTCTTGTATACATATGCTGTTATTCATTAACCATGACTCATTCTAAGGGGTTGGGGGCTGCTGGCACTGGTGTCAGAGGGGATTTTATATTGTAGCAAATGGAAGTTGGAGGGACAACCAAGAAAAATTGTCAGCATTGCCTGGGAGGTAGCAAGATCCTGGAGGTGACATTTTAGTGTGTGGAACTTTCATTTGTCTCTGTTATAAACAGTAAAGCTAATTACCGAAACCTCTTTGACAACAAAGTCTTGCCGCACCTTGTTCTAGATGGTGCTTTAAACATAACCTCTCCCAGTTAATTGGTCTTGGAGGTACGAGTGAGGGCAGCTACTAGGGAGTGCCACGTGTCCACTTTGGATTCTCACATTATCCTAGCTTCCTCTTATTTCACTTGCCTCTGGTCTAAAAGTACTTCTTAAATTTTAATGCTCCTATGAATCATCTGGGGGCCTTTTCATTTTTTATTTTTATTTTTAAATTAATTAATTATTTATTTATTTGGCTGCGTTGGGTCTGTGTTGGTGCGCGCGGGCTTTGCTCTAGTTGCGCGGTGTGAGGGCTTCTCATTGCAGCAGCTTCTCTTGTTGCGGAGCACGGGCTCTAGACGCGGGCTCAGTAGTTGTGGCACAAGGGGTTAGTTGCTCCACAGCGTGTGGGATCTTCCCAGACCAGGGTTCGAACCCACGTCCCCTGCATTGGCAGGCAGATTCTTAACCAGGAAAGTCCCCATGGGGGCCTTTTTAATATGCTGTTTAAATCTACAGGATTCAGGCGGTTTGGGTGGGGCCTGAGATCTGCATTTAACAAGCTCTCATTGTTGTGGTCCTAACGTGGGTTGGAAAAGAATTTCCAGACTCGAGGCAGAATGAAATAAGATAGAATTTATCAGAGGGAAGGGTTGCTGCCAGAACAGCGGGCCAACTTCCTAGTAGTCTGGGAGAGTCGACCCGAACATGTGCTATTGATCAGTTTTTATAGCCAGAAAACAAAAGAATGGTCCGGGGTGAAAATTTCGTTTACTGATCGACTGAGGCACATATACCTTCCTTCTATCGGGTGAGAGTGGGACAGCTCAGATGCCTTTCCTTATTTGGGACAGGTCCCATTGCCCAGGTGGGTGTTGCCCAGGTGGGCTCAGGAATTTCATAACCATCTCAACATGGTGGGGAGGGTGATTAAGAGTCCGGTAGGGGGTGTAACGCTGCAACTTTTTCAGGCAGGGTCATTCTTTGTCCTTGAAGCATCATTGTCCTTGGAGCACCACATTCCCCCTTCTATTTATAGGGCCAATTCCTTGGCCCTATTGGGTACCCTGCTCATATCTACCTAACTGCCTAATTCCCTCTCAGGCAGTCTGGAACCCCTTTGTGAGAAGGGGTGACGAACTCTCTGACTGCTTCCTGCTGAGCAGGGGCATCATGGGGCCCTGGGTTCCCGTTGCCTGCTCTCTGTCAGGGTGTATCTAGGGAGGAGTGTGGGCCCCATGTAAAGTGATGGCAGCTTGTTCAAGGGGTTGTACGAGTGTTGTCTGGCCAGTGTTCTTGTTGCATCACCACTTGTATTCTGGAAGAGACAAACTTAGCAAGGAGGTTAAAAATACATGGCCCGAAAATTGGTCTGGACCTTGCCTGATTGGTTAACCAAAAAACAGCAATCCTCCTTTAACACTGCACAAGTCCCTCCCTGATAAGCCGTTAGGAGGTCCTGAGCTCTTCTATTTTGTAAAACCACTCCTGTTAGAGAATTTATTTGTTCTTGTAGCATGTTAATTTGAGCTGCTAGGTTGGCAATCTGTTGTGTGAGTTCGAGAGAGAGCTGTTGGGCAGTGAAAATGGAGTTTAAGAGTCCTGCTGAGCCTGTTCCCATCCCTGTTAGGAGGATCGAGGAACGGCGAGTGGGACCAGAGAAGGAGGTCAGGGCTGAATAAGTAGCCCCTGTGTCAATTAGAAAGGTTATATTAGCCCCTGCCACATCCAGGGTTACCTGGGGCTCCTCCAGTCTTGTGGGGAACATAGGGTCCTGTAGGTTGAGCCTCAAGCACCTTCAGTCATCCACATCCAGGAGCCCCCAGATCTACAGTGCAATCCGGTTCTTGCTCCTGGTAGTCAATTACCACTGACAGGGGCAATTGGTTTTGACCTCGGCCCAGGGGGCTGGGACCCAAAATACCCCAAGTGTTGGGTGGTTGTGGAATTGGCCTACCTGCTTGAGGGCGGCAGGGACAACTCCTCTTCCAATTGGCCCTTTTGATGACAGTAAGGGCACGGGGTATCCGGTGGTGGGGTGTGGCAGTTCCTGACAGTG
This sequence comes from Balaenoptera ricei, assembly GCF_028023285.1. Lineage (NCBI taxonomy): Eukaryota > Metazoa > Chordata > Mammalia > Artiodactyla > Balaenopteridae > Balaenoptera > Balaenoptera ricei. Next base: position 112,926,735 of record NC_082639.1, on the reverse strand, counting down.
TGCCCCTGCTGACTGCATTGGTTTCTGAGATGGGAGAGGGGCTCCCGTGGGTCCCTTTTGTGGGAGGGACTGAGTAATGGCAAGAGCCGTATATTGAGCATGTCGTTTTAATTTTTCCTCCTCTCTTAGTTCTCGTCTGTTCCTAGAAGCCTCCTCCCTATTGTTAAAAACCTTAAAGGCCGTGTCAAGTAGGACAGAAAATGGGGTCTGTGGCCCTTGCTCTAGTTTCTGTAATTTGTGTGTTATGCATGGGGATGCCTGGCTTACAAAGTGAACTGCAAGTACAGCCTGACCTTCAGGGGTCTCAGGGTCTAGGCTCGTGTATTTCCTAATAGCCTCTACCAATTGGGCCTGAAAAAGGGCCAGATTCTCAGAGGGTTCCTGTGTGACTTCTCTGAATTTCTTATAATTGACAGGTTTGATGATTGCCTTTTTCATACCTTCTAGTAGACAGGTAATCATGTAATTTCTCCTAGTGAGCCCTCCTGCTGGCCCATTTTTATTTTCCTGGTATCTCCATCTTGCGTCTGCCCGTGGGACTGCCTCTGCCCCTGCTCGGTTCTCATTAGGATTTCAGGCATGTGCCTCATCTGCCCAGGCCTGAGCCTCGGCCCCGATCCTGGCCTTTCCCTCGTGATGCAGCAGGTAGTTAGGACCACGTGAATATCTGGCCAAGTTAAGTCAAAGGCTATAGTTAGGGCCTGGAATTCCCTTATGAACATGGAGGGGTCCTGGCTAAAGGAGCCCAGTTTCCCTTGAATATGAGAGAGATCAGACATGGGGAAGGGGACATGAACTCTGATAGTACCTAGGTCTCCATTAGCGACCTCTCGTAGGGGAAGCATATTGGGACTCGATTCAGAGCATTGGGCTGCTGGTGACCGAGTGTGGGGAGGGGGTGGAAGGTCTGCTTCTGGGTACAGAGGTAGGGGTTGGGGAGCAGAAGGTTGAGGAGGAGGCTGGTGAGATCGGGGACAAGAAGGCTCATCCAAGATACCTGGTGGAGGGGGAGATGCGGAGGGACGAGGTAGTGAAGCTGAAGGAGGAGGGGGGGGGGGAGGATGAGGCATTAAAGAGGCAATGGAGAGACACATGTGACAGGAGTCCCTCAGGCTCAGCTTCTGACTGAGGGCCATGAAGGCCTGGACATATGGAACCTCAGAATCCTTTGCTAGTTTCCGACAATAGAGATCAAGTTGGAGGATCGTGTTGTAATTTAGCGTCCCATTAAGAGGCCATTGTTCTTGGTCCCCCAGTTTGTATTGGGGCCAAGCCGTGTTACAAAGGAAAATGAGCCTCTTCTTTTTGAGATTGTCTGGGTCAAATTCCTTCCAATTCCTGAGAATACAACCAAGAGGTGAGTCTAAGGGGACAGACGTACCTGAACCAATTCTTAGCCCCAATGCCGTAGAATGGGGGTATTGAGAATCACTGACAGGCAAAAAAAAAAATCACTGACAGGCATACGTGCCCTCTTTGTCTCAGTGACGTATCCGTGCGACTTAGGCACAAAAATGCCGACTGTCTCAGCAGTCGCGTCCGACTGAGGTGGCCAGAGCAGTGAGAAACCGTGCGGCCAGGGCATCAGTGACCAGAGAGGGGAATCCCCGGAAGCCAGCCGGGAATTGACTCACCGTTATTAGACTCTCAGGGATGGGAAGGAGCTCCTGGGACGACCTAGAGGCGGCGAGGTCCTTTGGAGTCAGCCCGAGCTGAGGAGAAAGAAGCAGAAGCGACAGAAAATAGGACTGAGGGGGCTTCCCTGGTGGCGCAGTGGTTGAGAATCTGCCTGCTAATGCAGGGGACACGTGTTCGAGCCCTGGTCTGGGAAGATCCCACATGCCACGGAGCAACTAGGCCCGTGAGCCACAACTACTGAGCCTGCGCGTCTGGAGCCTGTGCTCCGCAACAAGAGAGGCTGCGATAGTGAGAGGCCCGCGCACCGCGATGAAGAGTGGCCCCCACTTGCCGCAACTAGAGAAGGCCCTCGCACAGAAACGAAGACCCAACATAGCAATCAATCAATCAATCTTTAAAAAAAAAAAAAAAAAAAGAGGACTGAGGATTCCACCTTCTATCCCTCCCGAGGAGGCGGTGGCCAAGGGACTGGGGGCTGTGTGTTTTGCTTCGTCCACAATGTGCCTCGCGTTGCACGGAAGTTGTCTTGCTGGGGGCAGACGCTCTAATAGCCTGGTCCGTTCCGTGACCCCCTTACCCTTTCATGGGAATCTTCAAGCAGCAGGTGCCCTAATGGCTTTTAAATGCCTGACCCGTTCCCGCACGATACCCTTCGGCCTAGTCCTCAGTCGGAAGGAAGACAGAGGGATCCTCACCCGCTCTGGGTGGCAGTTACTGGGGCGAAGTGAACCGTGGAGCCTTCGGAACACACAGGGTATGGCGCTGGCCAGAGTTCCTCCGTTGCTTCCACAGCAACTTGCCTGTTCACAGAGGGTCCCAAGGAATGAGGAGAGGAGGTGGGGAAAGAGATGCCCCTGGAGATCCCCGTACGAGCCATCAAATGTTGTGGTCCGTATGCGGGTTGGAAAAGAATTTCGACACAAGGCAGAATGTAAAGAAGATAGAATTTATTAGAGGGAAGGGTCGCTGCCCTAACAGCGGCCCAACTTCCTAGCAGCCTGGGAGAGTCAAGCCCGAACATGTGCTATTGATCAGTTTTTATAGCCAGAAAGCAAAAGAATGGTCCGGGGTGAAAATTTCATTTACTGATTGGCTGAGGCACATACACCTTCCTTCTATAGGGTGCGAGTGGGACAGCCCAGATGCCTTTCCTTATTTGGGACAGGTCCCATTGCCCAGGTGGGTGTTGCCCAGGTGGGCTCAGGAATTTCGTAACCATCTCAACATGGTGGGGAGGGCGATTAAGAGTCCGGTAGGGGGTGTAACACCACAACTTTTTCAGGCAGGGTCGTTCTTTGTCCTTGAAGCATCATTGTCCTTGGAGCACCACACTCATGTCATGCTGATGCCACTGTTTTCTGTAGTAAAGCTCTAAAGTTCATTCATTTGGAGGACTGCTGAACCACACCTGGCCTCATTTTACTCTCCTAAAACCCCTCTAAGATAGATATGATGCCCATTTTACAGATGGGCAACAGGCTCAAAAAGGTGAAGGGATGCCATACAACAACCACAAAACACTACAGTGAATGGTAGAGCCAGGCTTCTAGACCCTTCTTTCTCAAATAATTAGCTCCGTGTTTTTTCCAATTAAGAGAGTCTCAGCTCTAAAAAAGCAAAGTCAGGCTTTCCTAATGACATAAGCCATGTATGCTACATCATCTTTCTTAGTAATGGTGATATTTGACAAGCCCCGCCCCCCTCCCTGAAACATCAGCTCTGGTCTGATCCTTTACAGTGGGTTCTCAAGCTTAAGTATGCACCTAGAGAGCTTGTTAAAATGTCACTAGGTTCTACCCTCAGAGTTTGACTCAGTAGGTCTAGGGTGGAGCCCAAGAATGGACACTTCTAAGGAGTTTCCAGGTGATGTTGATGCTTCTGGTCCAGGGACCACACTTGAACTACTACTGCTCTAAGGAAAAAATGAATGGAAGACAGGGAGAGGTGGGAAGATTAATCTCCCTTACTTAGCACTTCTGTTCAAAGTAGAGGGTAAGCTATTATTTGGCGAAATGTTTTCTCAAATAGCCACAGTTTACAGCTGTTTTCTCAAAGGTTAGTGCTTTAACTACCTGTCTAAGAATACTTGAAATTCCCTCATCCAGGCCACACCCCAGGCCAATTAAGTCAACTTCCCTGGGAATGACTTTGGCATCAGCACTTTTAAAGCTACCCAGGTGATTCCAATGTTCAGCCAAAGTGAGAACCACTGAAAACACCCCCAAACCATTGTGTGGAGTGAACAGGCCATAGGTGTGCCTGAGCCTTAGGCTGGTCAGGAAGTGGAGTGCACTAGCAGCCTCTGGCTGACAGCCTCCTCCCTTCACCCTTGTGTACCCTTCAAAAATCAGGACTACATTAATGGCAGCACCCCTGACTGCAGAAAAGAGTTCATTTGTTTTGATGAGATGAAGTTGGCCCTATATAACCTCTTTCTTAGGCCTGTAGTTAGAGTGAAATATATTTCAGTAGATGTTTGACAGCAAAGTCTGCTTAAAGTAGATTAAAAACCAGTTACCTGAACGTTGAAATAAACCTCATTATTAACAAAGAGCTGAACTTCATTATCTCACTGAAGGGCATATAATTAGAACCATGATAGTGAATGTGATGCTTGCCCTGAGAGAGGGAAAAACCTTTACAATGAGAGAATTAGATTATAAAAACTTCCTCTTTAATCAAGGTTTTTTAACATGGAACAGATTTCTTGAATAAAATGGAAAGTTTCCAACACACTGAAACATAAATCACCATACATACAACACCTGGCAGAAAAAAAACAAAACAGGAAGTTTACACAATCCCGGTAACAGCCATGGTCTTATTCTTAGATGCTTCCTCCATCTGCCAAGTGTGTTCTGCTGGATACAGAGCTCACAATGGTTTTGGGGGTCACACTTAGCTGAGGCTGCAACCCAAAGAGCAGTCGTCCGGCTGGGCCATGGTCCTGTTGGTTCTGCTCAAGAAGCAAAGCAGTCACCAGCACGTTCAAACAGTGTACTGAACATCCTTTAAATATCAAAGTGAGAAACAGGAAGGCAACATAATAATGTCATCAGAAAGATGTTAGCAAATGAGGACAGCTGTATAAAGCCTGAGGCTGAAAAGTGGTTCCCCAGCTTCATTTCTTTGGCTTCTTGGGCAGTGGCCGCCGGAACAGCAAGATGTGAGGTTCTGAAAGAGTGAGTGAAATGTAAGAGACAAGCTCACATCATCCTATGCACAACCTATAGTGTCTCCCACTCCCCTTCCCAGGTATCACCCACTCAGATCTTTACAACTAAATTAAGATTTAAGCATATGGCCTTAGAAACAGACCCCGAAGCCTGGCCTGTGTGCCAAGTACAGAATTGTCAATATCAGTTCTCTTGCTATGTTTGTGCAGCCTCGGGGTGTCCTTTATTAGTTTTGTCTGGCAGTTTGGTGTCTGGTGTCTTATCAAGAAATATACTTTCCTTGGTTTATTTGGAACACATCCCAAAATTCACTTTCTGATGGAGAATGAAGCAGGGGCCATAACCTCTACCAGCGTATATGTAGCATTAAAAAAAAAAAAAAAAAATCCTCTGACCAAGTTAGAGATTAAAGGAGGTTTTTTCAGTGACAGGTTGTGTCTGAACTTCCCAGATACTTTCTTATTTTTGGTCACTCCTGTTTTTCTAGATGGCTGGTGAGTTAAGAAACTAGTAAATCATCCCTACTTTCCCCCTATTTCTTTGGGTTATGCGACCTTATCATTCCTTCATTTCCTCAGTCCTACATGGTTGCTCTCTGCCATTGCACTCACCTGGTTCATGGATCATATAATGGACCCATCCCTGACTCTGCTGAACGCCAAGATTCCTCCATTCAGATTCAGACATCAAATGGGTTTTAGGGACCAACTTGGCTATGTCCTTGGGCAACATGACATGCCTGTAACAGAAACATGGGAAGGTGGGGAATCTGTATCAGTACTGGGTACAGTCTGTCAGACGAGTGCCTGCATATAAAGCCAAGAGAGGCAAGAAAAGACAAACCAGTTCGTAATGGCAGGGAGTTTATATAATCTCATTGTGGGGCAGAGGCAGCTAGAAATAAAGGCCAAGATACGTACATTCTCACAAAAGTATATTAAAAAGTACACATTAATAAGTAACACCAGTGAATGAGCACCTAAATTCCAGGCACTGTTGATACATTGACTCTGCCTTCTCGGAGCTTATAGTCTTCTAGTTGATTACCCTAAAACAATATAATGGGAGCCCCACCACACACACACACACACACACACACACACACACACACACACACACACACACAGTGTTAATAAGTAAAGGCAGTTTTGAACAGAATTGTAAGGAAGGGAGAGAAGTAATTTCATGGAGAGGAAAGGCCTATCAGGGAAGAGCCAGAACAAAGGGTGAAATATATCTTATCCTTTAAGATCTATCCTAACTTCATTTTCCTAACTCTGAAGGGATGTGCCATGAGACTTCTTTGGGGGGAACTCCATGCTTTTCTAACCAAGGATAAGCCTCCTTCCATGGCAAAGAAATTACTACTCTGACATGAATTGAGGTGACTCAAACGTCATCATTTTCAATGAAAATGTACTGAATACTCTCTCTGTGCTAAGTAAAAGGGATTTTTTTCCCCCAAAGAGTCAATTCTAGTCTAAATGTCTGAAAATAGCTTACATCTTAACAAGCCCCTGGCATAAAGATTGGCTTCCATACCTATTTAGACCAAAAAAACAAACAAACCCTTTTCTTAAACCAAATATCACTGCCAAGACTTACATCTTCCAGGGGATGAAACTAGTGATGTTTCCCTAGCCCTGCAAAGACATTATAAGCACATAATTTTAGTTAGCCTAGTTCAGATATAGAGGAAAACAGCTGAGGAAAAGAAAGTTAATTGCGTCCAAACAGGGCTGGGGGGCCTTTCCCAAGGATTTGGTATAAAAACAATACAAATAGTGTGTTTGTCAGCAGACACTGAGTTCTCCAGAAGGCCCAGAGCCCTGCACTAGGCTGAAGAAACACAAGGAAAGCAAGCTTCCAGTTGTTTTAAGTATTATGCTTAATATAGACTGGTCGAATGCCAATATTTGTAGAATTCTTTGTCTTCCCTAATTTTCTAATCTAGAATTATGGATTTAGGATTTATCAAATGCAAACTGTAGGGAGTCCTTTCTTCACCATGCTTGGCAAGTCGTACGTGCTCCCAACACAACCTGTACATAGTTCTATCATACCAATTATCACCTGCTTTCTGAAGTCTGTCATTACTTCCACAGATTTTTAGGTCTGTTGAAAGCAGGGACCATGGCTTATCCTTGCACTTTAGCAGAACACCTGAAACCTATAAGCACTCCATAACTGTTTCCTAAGTAGATGCCCTTCAAATATTTGACGGGAATCTATTAGGTCTATATTAAGTCTTTTCTCAATGTTCCTGGCCAGTTTTATTCCACTCCAGTTCTTCGAAGCCCCCTTCCTAAAACAAGCCAGACAACCACGCCCCCTTTCCATGAATTAATAAGCAACACTCAGGCTCTCTCAGAACTCCCCTCACTTTGAAGACTCGAGGAAAATTCGAGCTCCGCCTTTGCCACCTTCTCCCAGGAGGCTCTACGGTGTTGCCATTATACAAGTAGTCTCAAGAAGGCAAGTTCAGTTTGCTCAATGAAGGTGAGAGAATGATCCAGAAACCCGCAAAGCTGAGGGTGGTCGGCACTCTAACACTCTAACCACGTCCACCCACGCCTCCTCCCAACAGGGGAGCTTACTCCAAATTCTCTACACTTTAGGGTTTCTTTTATGATCGCCCCCTATCCTTCGCGCATGCGCCTTACGCTCTCATTGCTCGCACCCATTCACGTTCATCTCCCGCGCATGCGCCATTCTGTAGCTTCAGTCCCCGTTACTAACTCCTCGTGCCCTCACTTGTCAAAGCTCACGACCTTGTTATTGCCCCCGCGCCGGCACTAACCGGTACTCGAACTCCTCGTCGTCGTATTTGTCCGAATAGTAAATCTGCTTGTGCGACATGATCGCCCTGCCTGAGGACCGTCAGCCCCGCACTGCCAACCTCCAAACAACTCCCAGCAGCACACGCTCCCACCCTCTTTGGCCTCGCTTTCAAACACACCGCCCGCGCTTTCTATTGGTCCTTCTGGCGGAAGGCGGGACAACCCCACCTTCAAGCCTCCGATTGGCTAAGATTTGCTTCTCCTTGAGTCCTTATTGGAGTGCACTGCCTACGTTGCTCAAGAACAAACGTAGGTCAAAAATAGGCCTCTTATTGGCTATCATGGCTCCTGTGCGCGTTCTCGTGCTGCTATTGGCTGACACGGGAAAGTGGGCTGGGTGAAGGAGGGACGATGAGGTAGAGGGTCAGGGGTTAGTGAGGCCGGAAGTGAGTGCAATAAAGTTTCTCCAGGGAGGCCGGGCCGGGGAGAAAGTTGGAGCGGCGACCTAAGAAGGCAGTGGCGTGATCCGGAACCAAATCGGCCCGCGGTGCGGTGCGGAGACTCCATGAAGTCCTGGTGAGTTGGGACTTTTTTTCTCCTTAGGTGACCCACTCCTCCTCCCCGGAACCCCTCTCCCGGGACCCTACTTCCGGTCTTCATTTATAAGCCCCGCCCCTGCGACCCTCTCCCCGGAAGTCCCACCTCCCAACTTCAGGGGGCTCCCCGAACCCCGACTTGTTTTCTGTCTATTGTCCCCGACCCCAGTCTGTCGCCCGACTTTCCTGGAAGTCCCACCCCCAGACATGCTTCCAAGCCGTACTACTAGAAACCCTACGTTAGTCCTTCCAGTTCCCCGAAACTCCGCCTCCTAGCGACGATTCTCCGCCAACTCCTGTCTATCAAAAAGCCTATCTCCCAAAAGGGCAGAGCCCTGCCCCTCAAAGAACTATTCGAATTCATGAAGCCACACCTCTCTAGGGGTTCCTCCCCTCTAGAAGCCCCGCCCCTTCCTTAATCCACGTCTGATTGTCCAGAAGCCTTGCCTCTTGGGAGTCTCTGATGCTCGCGTCCTGAGAGGGCCACGCCCCCTCAGGAGCGTTATCCCTGTGGGACCCGGGTCATCGCCTCAGAAGCTTTGTCTTCAATCCCAGAAACTTCACCTGCTTAACATTTCCTTGTTCTTTTTCTCTTTGGGGCCTTTGGCTCAGTTTTCCTGAGCTCTCATGCTCCACTGGGTAGGAAGTCAGAAGTTCACATCTCTGGCTCTGAGGAGTAAGAGATTAGAGGCAGCCCTTTTCCTCTCCCTTACCCCTTCCAAGGGTGGACCTACTTGAAGGGGGCTGGACTTGGGGTTTGGCATGAGAGTGGGAGGGAGACTCGCTCATAGATTCCCAGCCCCACTCCCAGGACCGACTCCACCCCAGAAACAGCTGTTTGTCTCATACCTGTACGTCGGGAGCTGAGTAGGGGCATGGATTTGTTGGTGTGTGACATGTGGGTGTGACAGGAGAGAAAAGTTTTCCACCACCAGAAAACGGTGTCTTGGAGTGGGTGTAGGTAACAGTGTCCTTTTTGCTGTTTAATTTTTTTTTTTAAGGGACTCCTCAGGCCCCACCACTTCTCTGGCTCTTCCCCTCCCCCTAACCAGAGTTCTAGTCTGGGCATTCCTCCTGGTCCCGCTTGACCAGCCTTCCCTTCTGGAAACATTCCTGAGCTTTCGCCATTTCCTGCTACTTTCCGCCGCTCTTGCCTCCTCCTCCCTGCTGGGCTGAGAAGCCACACGCAGCTTCTTCCAGTCACCCGGATTCCCAGTAGCAATCTCCTTTCTTCCTACATAAATTTAAAAAGCCCTACTTCCTCTTTCTTTCTAACAATGCCCACACCTGTTGGTCATTCCCTGCTTCGGGATCCTGCAGGCACCCACAGAATGCCCACCTCTAAAGATGAGGACGTCCTGGTGTGTGTTTGTGTGTGATGGGGGTGTGAGGCTTTGGCAGAATACTTTCCTCATTCTCTCTATGCCTGGGTGCTGAGTCTTTAGGAAACAGAGTGATAGAATTTCTTCTCTGGAGTGGTGCATGGAGTGGCAAAGCTCTCCTTGGAGGACTAAGTGGGAGGTGATAAGCACAGTATCTAACATGTTTTAAGTGGTAGTGTTGTTCATCGCTATAATCATATGATAATTTGCATCTTTTTATATTCTGAAGTAAATTTAAGGATAGGTAATTCGGGGGTGAGCCTGGGGCGTTATATGTATCTTTTACAACTACTTTTTTGGGTCACTTTCCAACTTCCTTTATGGCCCCCTTGAGCAGAGCTGTGGAAGGAAGCTGTGGGTGGAAGGAGTGGGTTTGGGACTGTTCCCTGTGTTCATCCTCAGTCCTTCTCCTGGCACCCCTTTCTCCTTAGCAGATTTGTCTTCTGCCCCCTCTGTCCCTTCGTGGCCTGTAGCCCTCGCTTCTCTTGGAGAACTGTTGCACTCTCCCATTTCCTCCAGCCAGACTCTGCCTCTGGCGTGAGGGGCATCATGCTCTGTGGTGGACACCTGCACCCTTCCCAGTCACTACTGCAAGAGGAGGGGTATGAGCTTACCCGCAGGTCCAGGGAGCTGACCTTAGTGTCAATGCCCTGGCCGCCCCCACCCCTTCTACCCTTGACAGCTTGCTTCGCTGTGGAAAGGGGGACAGAAGAGTGCTTGGCATGGGCCGCTGCTCCTTGGCATGGTAGGCGCCATGCATTGAGAACAAGCCTCCACCAGCCTGTCCTCTGCTCCAGCTCCTGCCTGGTGGCTCCCTGATGCACCACCCAGGTTGGACTTTATTCCCCTTACTTCACCAGCTTTGCCCTTCCTCTTGGCCCCTCCCTGCATCCACTGGGACCACGTCCTTCCTTTTCCCATTTCTTTAGCTCCCTCCACAGCTGTGGTAGCAGAGGATGCTAATGGCCCAGGCTCCCTGGGGCCGCCACCCCATGTGTGATAGTGGTGGGGGGTCACCGGGGGTGGCCGGGGCTGGAGGAGGAGGGAGTTTGAGTGTTCAACCAGGACAGGAAGGGAATTGCTGAGCTCAGGGATCCCCTCCCTTTCCCACCCCCAGCTGCCTCTGTTTCCTCCCTCATTCCACCCGCTGCCCTCCCTCAGCTTCCTGCTCCCTTTGGCCTGCCCCTGTCTGGTTTGGATTGATCCAGACCTCCTCTTGCCACCCTCCTTTCCTTCTCACTCCTCCATCCTTCCCTCCCACTCCCACTTTATTCCTCTCCAGATTACTTGTTGTTTGTACCGGGGCAGGGGGGCATGGATCTCTCTGCCCTGTAAGAGTTCAGGGTTGGGGCAGTGCTGGAGGCTTAGCCCCTCAGAGCCTGTGAGTCAGCACTGTCCTCGGGATTGGTCTCTCCCCTTAGCTCCCCGCCCCTGGGGAGGAGCCAGTCAGCTCTAGGTCCAGCCCGTTCTCCTCACAGCCAGAGAAGAGGCTCCACGCTGGGCGGGGATGGGGCCTGAAACTCTCTGGGTCTGAGCCCGGGGAGCCAGAGCCACTTGTCCCTCTCCCTCCCCAGGACCCTTGAGATCCCTGGGCCATAGAGGTCCGATCAGGCTAAGGGCCTGGGATGCCCCCTGCCTGGCCCCCTTGCCCTGACTGGCAGGGGGGCCAGGCTGGGCAGCAGCCTCCCTCTCACTCCAGCCATGGATCTCCTGCCCCCCAAGCCCAAGTACAACCCACTTCGGAATGAGTCTCTGTCATCGCTGGAGGAGGGAGCTTCAGGGTCCACCCCACCGGAGGAGCTGCCTTCCCCATCAGCCTCGTCTCTGGGGCCCATGCTGCCACCTCTGCCTGGGGACGATAGTCCCACTACCCTGTGCTCCTTCTTCCCCCGGATGAGCAACCTGAAGCTGGCCAACCCGGCTGGGGGGCGCCTGGGGCCGAAGGGGGAGCCAGGAAGGGCAGCCGAGGATGGGGAGGGGATCGTAGGGGCAGCCATGCCGGACTCAGGCCCCCTGCCCCTCCTCCAGGACATGAACAAGCTGAGTGGAGGCGGCGGGCGCAGGACTCGGGTGGAAGGGGGCCAGCTGGGGGGCGAGGAGTGGACCCGCCACGGGAGCTTTGTCAATAAGCCCACGCGGGGCTGGCTGCATCCCAACGACAAAGTCATGGGACCCGGGGTTTCCTACGTGGTTCGGGTGAGTGAACATCCTCCCTCCCACTCCCTCCAGTTCCTCTGCTCACTAGTCTCTTTTTTTTCCTGCTCTTCCCCAGTAACTCCCTTGGTTTCTGTGTCCTGTTTCTTAAACCTTTCTTGCCCCTTCTCTGACTCTTTTGCCCCTTCCCTTCCAGCTCTGTCTGGGGCCCCTTCCTTCTTGTGACTCCCCCACCCCCACCCTGCCATGCTTAGCACAAAGCCCAGCACAAACCCTTAGTAAGTGTTGGAATGAGTGACTCTTGACTGTCCCCTCCAGTCTCCTCCCCCTTTCTGGAGATGTCACTCCATCCCACCCAGTGCCTGTCACTCCCCTCCGAATTCTCTTCCCACATGCATGAGGTCCCCCTAGCTTGCCTTCTGTCCTCACCCTGTTGTTCTGCATGTCGTGGGATGTATCCACGGGCAGTGGGCAGAACTTCTGCATCCCTTACGGAACAAGCCGGGAAGAGTCCTGGGGCTCTTTGTGAAGAGGTGGGGGAGGCAGCTGACTGTTCTCCTCCCGTCCCTCCCCTCAGTACATGGGCTGTGTGGAGGTCCTGCAGTCAATGCGCGCCCTGGACTTCAACACCCGGACTCAGGTCACCAGGTTGGTGGGGCGGGGGGCGGAGTGTGGGGGTCCTGGGATTTGTGAGGGGAGGGGGGAGTGGGTCACTTGGCAGTGGCGCTAGTGATGGCTCATCTTTGGGTGGTGAAGGGGATTGAGAAAAAGTTAGGGAAGGGAGTCGAAGTGTCAGTGAAGAGAGGCAACTCTGACCTGGCTCCTTCTTGCTTATGCAGCCTGGGGGGTTGTGGGGGAGGTGGCAGAGGCAGCTGGCAGCTGGAGCTTGAGTGGAAAATGGGGGTAGATGGAAGGTTGCCGCTGCCTTTGGGAAGGGGATGGGGCATTTGGTAGCTGGAAGGGGGTGGGGCCAGACCCACTGAGGCTCTAACCCAATCAGCCAGGAAGCGGCCTCTCGGTGTCATCAAATATTAAAGGCCCTTAATTCAATCCGCCACGACAAAGAGCCTGGAGTGCCCCTGGAGTCTGGCCTGGCCTTCCCCTCCCCCAGCCCTGTGGCAGCTCCAGCCGAGTGGGAGGCAGGCCGTGGGTCTGAGTCCCCCTCTTTCCCCAGGGAGGCCATCAGTCTGGTGTGTGACGCTGTGCCGGGTGCTAAGGGGGCAACAAGGAGGAGAAAGGTAGCTGGGGTCGATGGGGCTAGGGGTGCTGCTGGGAGAGGTGGAGGAGCAGGGGGAAGGCTGGTGTGGGGCGTGCGGGGAGAAGTCCAGAAGGCAGGAGTGTGTGGGTTTCCTGGTGTGAGGAGCCCCCCAGCTTCTGAGATCCTTGGGGCCTTCCCTAGCCCTGTAGCCGTCCACTCAGCTCCATCCTGGGGAGGAGTAACCTGAAATTTGCTGGAATGCCAATCACTCTCACCGTCTCCACCAGCAGCCTCAATCTCATGGCCGCAGACTGCAAACAGGTTGGTGGAGTGGGGCGGGGGGACCAGAAACATTGATGGGAGGGCTAAGTGAGGACCCGTCAGACGGAAGGCTTGGGAGCAGCAGGACGGTAGGGAAGGAGGAGATTAGGAGGACATGGGTTGAGAAGCCAAAAGGATGAGACTGGGATCCCAGGGTCCTGGGCCAATGGTGGGGGGCGCCCAGTGGGCCCTGAGGCTGCCTGACACACGTCATTCCCTTCCTTCTCCATCCCCTGCCCTAACCCTCAGATCATCGCCAACCACCACATGCAATCCATCTCGTTTGCGTCTGGCGGGGACCCGGTGAGTTGGGGAGCGGAGAATGGGTGGTGGGAGAAGAGTACGGGGCTAGGGGTTGGGAAGACACTGGCTAGAGAAGGGAGCCTGCTAGGATTGAGGTGATGTCTGCAAAGGACTGGGTTTGAGGGGTCAGGAGTGAGGTGGGTCTATGAAATTTAGCTAACTGGCCTCTTCTGACTCTGTCCACCCCAGGACACAGCCGAGTATGTCGCCTATGTTGCCAAAGACCCGGTGAATCAGAGAGGTGAGGCGTGGTGGGGAGCGCTGGGTGGGGCCAGCTGTCCGAGAGGTAGGTGAGCAGGACCCAGTGGCTCCTGCTGTGGAGGACAGAGGACAAGGGCCCCCCTCTGTGCCTCCTCCTGGCCACGCTGCCCCCGAGCTCCCTGACGGCCTCTGCTGTGCCCCCAGCCTGCCACATCCTGGAGTGTCCCGAAGGGCTTGCTCAGGACGTCATCAGCACCATTGGCCAGGCCTTCGAGTTGCGTTTCAAACAATACCTCAGGAACCCGCCCAAGCTGGTCACCCCCCATGACAGGTGAGTGGACCAGGGCGGGGGGGCGCCCAGCTCTTGGGCCCCAGACCGGAATTGGAAAAGTAGATCTGCTCTTCCCACACTTGAGCTCAGAGAGGTGCAGGGAAGGAAATAACCTGTGCGCCCCTGCTTCCCACTTCCTGCTATTCTGAAGTTTCCTGTGGCCATCAGGAAGGTCTCTCGAGGCCCTGCCTGCTGCAGGGCCAGCTCTTCCTGTCGCGTGCCCATGGTGGCGCTGAGCTGTAGTCCAGGACGTCCACGCTGCAGCTCTTTCCTGGCTAGATGGGCTTTTCTTTTCCCAGCCATCTCATTGCTGGTCTGTCCTGTTGTGCATTTCTCCATATTTAGTTTAGTTCTTCATTTGCTTGCCTCTAGAAGCCATCAAGAATTTGGGCGAGGGAGAATGGCTCTTTCCTGAGATCCTTACCTTTCCCACCTCAGACCAGTGGCATTGAGTATTTAGAGGAGGTTAAACTATTCTGGAGCACCCCCCTCCCTGGTACTTAGTGCTCCCCTTCCCTCTTGGGAGACAGCATAACGATCAAGGGCATGACTTTAAAGGCAAATCGGAATTCACATCTCAGCTCCACCACCTTTTAGTTGTGAGACCTAAATCTTTTTACCCCTGACCCTCATTTTCCTCATCTATAAAATCGAAGAAGGAGATAATACCTACCTTATAGGGTTGCCAGGAGGATGAAATGATTATATGTATGAAACAGCCTCAGGCCTACCCCTCAGGGAATGCCCAATACGTGAGCGCTGTTCTGTCTGTTCTCCATGCTCTTCTCTTCCTCCTGTCCCTCCCAGGATGGCTGGCTTTGATGGCTCAGCTTGGGATGAGGAGGAGGAAGAGCCACCTGACCATCAGTACTATAATGACTTCCCTGGGAAGGAACCCCCTCTTGGGGGGGTGGTGGACATGCGGCTTCGGGAAGGAGCCCCCCCGGGGGCTGCTCGACCCACTCCACCCAGTGCCCAGACCCCTAGCCACCTGGGAGCCACGCTGGTAAGTTGCTTGCATGGAGGTGGGCTGGGCCCAGGATGGCAGTGTCTGGTTAGGGCCTCTGGTCTCACCCTACTTTTGTCCCTTCAGCCAGTGGGGCAGCCTGTTGGAGGAGACCCAGAAGCCCGCAAACAGATGCTGCCGCCGCCACCCTGCCCAGGTATGAAGGGAGCTGAGAGGGGCAGAGTGGGGTTTGAGAAGCAGGGCGGGGATCACTGTAAAGCCTCCCTTTCCTCAGCAGGCAGAGAGCTCTTTGATGATCCCTCCTATGTCAATGTCCAGAACCTAGACAAGGCACGGCAAGCAGGCGGTGGAGCCGGGCCCCCCAATCCTGCCATCAATGGCAGCGCGCCCCGAGACCTCTTTGACATGAGTGAGTGTGCCCCTCTCCTTTCTGCATCTGCATCTTCCCACTTGGTTCCTCCTCTTTTCTTCCTGGCCTCCCCTCCCTGAAGGTCTGGCTCTTGAGCATGTGTTGTGCCAGCTGCCTCTTCTAGCCCTCTCTCTGTACCCCCAGAGCCCTTTGAAGATGCCCTGCGGGTGCCTCCACCTCCCCAGTTGGTGGCCATGGCTGAGCAGCTCCGAGGGGAGCCCTGGTTTCACGGGAAGCTGAGCCGGCGGGAGGCCGAGGCACTGCTGCAGCTCAACGGGGACTTCCTGGTGCGGGAAAGCACGACCACGCCTGGCCAGTATGTGCTCACTGGCCTGCAGAGTGGGCAGCCCAAGCACCTGCTACTGGTGGACCCTGAGGGTGTGGTGAGTATTGCAGGGGTATGGGTGGGTGAGGCAGAAAGGAAGGTGCAGTACCTTCCTGTGCAGCCCTGTTCCTGCCTCACTGCTTCCTAGACTTTGCCCGCTGGGCACCTCTATCTGAGCCTCCCCTGCTCTCAAGGTGCCTGGCATTCCCCCTCTAGCGGCTTAGGGTTCCTTCCCTTCTCACATCCCTGAACTTGAGCTGTTTTCCCTTCAGTCCCGGCCAATCCCCAAACCTTATGCCCATGAGTGCTGGAAGGTGCTCATGTCACCTGAGTCCCTCCTTTGACAAATGAGAAGACCATCCTTAAGAGGTTGTGATGCTCAATGTCAGATGGTTAGAGGCTAGGCACCCCAAATCTCCTCTCTTAAGAGGAGCCAGGGGCCTCCCCAGCTTCTCCAGACTCAGGGCTCAGACCAGTGCTCTGTCTCCTGTCTGCACTGTCCCTCTGCCCCTCATAACTTTAGTCTCTTTTCTACAGCAACCTCAGCCTCCTTTGCATGTCTTTTTTGTACTGTGTATCCTCTTCTGAGACATACCACCTTCTTCCAGGTCAGGGGAGGAGTAGCTGTCCCTCAGCTTCATGATTTCTGGGCTGATATCCCCTCTGCCTTTTCCCAGTTCACTGACCTGCCCTCTCCCACGGCTATCTCCAGCTTCTTTCCAGAGAAGCCTCAATGATCAGGACTGACGGCCCTCCTGCTTCTGCCATTTTTTTCTCCTGCCTCAACCCTCTTGAATATTCCAGCTTCCTCAGCTTTGGGGACTGAGGTCTTATTTGACTCTTCACCTGAATTGACCTTCTCCCTTCCCACTTCCCAGGTTCGGACAAAGGATCACCGCTTTGAGAGTGTCAGTCACCTCATCAGCTACCACATGGACAATCACTTGCCCATCATCTCTGCGGGCAGCGAACTGTGTCTCCAGCAACCTGTGGAGCGGAAACTGTGATCTGTCCCAGCGCTCTCTCCTAGAAGATGCCCTGCGACCCCTTCCACCCTATTGCCCGACTCTCAGGACCTCACTTGGGAGTGTTTTGTGGGCTTGGCCTTGTGTAGGGCTGGGGGTAGTGTGGACATTGGGTTCAGCATCCAGCTGAGTGAGAGGGTTTGAGTCAGGAGCCAGGGGTAGAGTCCTGCTTCTCCCCAAACCTCACCAAAGTATTAATGTACAGAGTGGCCCCCTCCCCTGGGCCTTTCCTGTGCCAACTTGATACCCCCTTCCCCAGGGTGGGTGCTGGAGGCCTGGGCAGTATGCCTCCTTGTAATGGAAAATGTCCTGTGGTGATAGGCCCAGTGGAGCAATCACCCTTCCAGGGAAGGGGGAATGAATCACACCTTTAGTCTACCCCTGGGCTCAGGGTACCCCAGACCCCTCTCAACAACCCTCCCTCCCAGCGTTTAAACTTTGTGCCTTTGACCATCTGCTAGGTCTGAAGATATTTTATGCAAAGAGTTCTTGGGCCCCTGAAGTCAAGCATGGGGGTGCTGACACCTTGGCTTCTGGGACCCCGTCCTCTCCTTGCTCAGTACCCCCTCCCGTTTAGGTTGGGCGAACAGAGGCAGGAGTGGCAGCTGTCCCCTCTCCCCGGGGATATGCAGCCCTTAGAGATTGCCTCAGAGCCCCCTCCCAGCCAGTGGGGAGATGGACCCACCCCTTGCTCAGTGCCTCTTGGGCGGGGCCCCTCACCCCAGGGGGTCTATATATACATTTGGCAAGTCCACTCGCCGCCGCCCCCCCCCTCCCCCCCGGCCCCATGTTGCATGCATGTTATACTCTAGAGCCAAAGTACAGCCCTTCCTTCTGTAGCCTCTGCCCTGCCTCCCCCTGCTGGGGTGGTGGGGGGATGACTGAAGTGTCATCCTAGGTGGATTTTGTGGAGGTGGGAACAGGGGCACTGAGACTCTAAAGCAGTAGACAATCCCCAGATACCATCGGTAGATTTGGAACTGCGTTTATTTTTTATTTTATATGCATATATTTTAGGGCTGTAGATTTACTTTCCTAATTTGTTTTCCATAGCTTATTCCTGAGCACAAAATGATAATAATCGATTTATACATCACCTTTTTGACTTTTCAAAGCCCTTTTACAACTATTGGCATTTTCCTCACCCCCGGCCTTTGCCGGTAGCATTATCTTTTCTGAGAGACAAGAGGCCGAGTGTGAGCCAGGACTAGAGAAACTTGGACCTCCCACCGCGAGGCTGGGAGGCAGAAATTTGGCTGAATGAGTGTTAGCTTCACACGGGGCGGGCGGGGGCGGGGGCTGGGGGACACTTAAAACCTGCAGTTATTGAATCCCTTCTCCAGGCCGGGTCCTGCCGTACGACAGAGGAGCCGGCCCTGCTCTGTCATTAGGCCTTGTGGATAAGGGAGCGTGGACTATCTAAATCCTCACCTCCCTTTTTTTTCTTTTCTTTTTGTTTGGATGTTTTCACGGGTCTCACTTATACCAAAGGGAAAGAATCTTCATTAAAGTCCATATTTCTTCTACCTCGGCCTCCTGGTCCCTGTCGCTGCCTATTGTTGGCTGTGGGCCCCCCGCGGCGGGAGGCCGAGGCCGCCTCGGGGCGCGGTGCGGCCCGGCCCACCTGGCCTCGCTCGGGTCGCGCTCGAGCGGGAACCTGGGGGTTCACGGAGGAGGGGCGCCGGGAGGGCGCTGCGGGGTGGAGAGTGCGGGGCCATCATCCAAGGAGATGTTCGTGTCTGCGGCTGGGGCCGCGGCGGCGGGGTGGGATCGCAGCCGGCCGAACCCCAGGCCGCTCGGGCTTCCCGGGCGCGCGCTCACGCCCTCGCGCACCTCTGCGGCGGCCCCTTGGCGGGGGATGGTACGGCCCAGCAGCAAAGCCCACGGCCGCCGCCTCCCCAAGTGAGCGGGCACGCGGCGCTCCCGGGCTTGGGACGGCCCCCCGCCCCAGGGTCGTGCCTTGGTACCGCCCTGCCCGCCCGGCGCTCGGGGGAGGGTGTGACCGGGCCTCGCTCCCCCTCCTTGCAGCGCGTAGTGGTGGCTGCCACGCCGAGTTCCGGTTCCTGTGGCTGCGGCCGCGGGCGGGTGGTGAGGCTGGGCAAGCGTGCAGTTGGCGCCCGGGCTCGCCGCCCCCGCCTCGCCGCACCTCCGGCTTGCTGCCGCGCGGGGGCCTGCGCCGCCCCTGCCTCCCCTTCCGGGCCATGGTGCAACCCCAGGGCGCGTCCGTCCCCCGCCGCCGCTGACCCCGGTCCCCCACTCCATGGCCGCCTCGGCGCCGCCCCCACCGGACAAGCTGGAGGGAGGTGGCGGCCCCGCACCGCCCCCTGCGCCACCCAGCACCGGGAGGAAGCAGGGCAAGGCCGGTGAGAGCGCTGAGGGGGCCTGGGACTGGCGAGGCCGAGAACTCGGAGACCTCGGAGGGAGGGCTGGCGGGCGGGGGAGGTGGTGGTCCTCTGGGTGAGGGCCCTGAAGGGAGGGGAGGCTCAGGTGAAAAGGGTGGGTGGGTGAAGCCCTCCAGGGGTTGCGGGCAGGGGTTCACAGATTGCGGATCCTAGAGTTTGGGGCACCTGGAGTTCAGGAGCCACTTGGGAGTCTGAGAGTATCAAGAGATGGGGCGTCTCATTTGAAGGAAGAGGCAGCTGAGAGTGTAGCGTCCAATTTATTTTTCAAAGTGTACCATTGTTAGTATCTGTGAAGTAAATAAACAAGAGTATAATGAAGTTAGAAGAGTTCGTTATATCATGGCTGCGAGAGAGGAGTTTGGGGAAACCTCAGGGAAACTTGTGTCTGCCTTTTACTGCTTTTCCAGGTCTGCAAATGAAGAGCCCAGAAAAGAAGCGAAGAAAGTCAAATACTCAGGTGAATGGTGGTTGGTGGCGGGGGTAATTTCTAATAGCCCCTTTGGGTGCTCTGCTCTGCCATTCCAATGTCTCTACCTTGCATAAGCCGCGGGGAGAAGAGAAAGTTGTCTTTCTTGTTCTGTTTCTGGTCCTTTCCTTCAACTTCATAACAGATTTTAGGGGTAGGGGTGGGGATGAGATGGTTTGACCAAAGGTCTTATCAGTCAGGATTAGAATCATTCTCTCCCCGTTTGTGCTGTCGTGTTTCCCACATGATGATAACAGCTACCGCTTACTGAACCTTTTCTAAGTGTCAGGGATTGTGCTAAAATGCTTTTAACAGTTTGGGGAGATGGGCATTGTCACTGTTTTACAGATGAGGAATCTGAAGCTTAAAAAAGTTAAATGCCTGCTCCAGGGCCCTGAAGTTACTCAGTGTCAGAGCTAGGATTGCAGCGTAGTTCTGCCTGTTTTCGAAACACTGTTACTGCAGTATGCTGGTTCTGCTCTCCACCCTCAGTTTCTTTGTTGCATTCTAAGGTCTATCTTGATTTAAGGTCTGAGCTGGCCAGTACCAGCCTCCAAAAATGTGTATTGTGTTTCTGATGCTCTCTTGGTTTAGCTCTCTGTCTCCCTCCATGATCCTCTTTCCCTCCTCTTTTCCCCCAGGGCCCTGCATACTCACATCTGACGGAGTTTGCGCCACCCCCGACTCCCATGGTGGATCACCTGGTCGCATCCAACCCTTTTGAGGATGACTTCGGAGCCCCTAAGGTGGGGGGTGCAGCCCCTCCATTCCTTGGCAGTCCTGTCCCCTTTGGGGGTTTCCGTGTACAGGGGGGCATGGCAGGCCAGGTACCCCCAGGCTATGGCGCTGGGGGTGGAGGAGGCCCCCAGCCTCTTCGTCGACAGCCCCCCCCTTTCCCTCCCAACCCCCTGGGCCCTGCTTTCAACATGCCCCCACAGGGTCCTGGCTACCCTCCCCCAGGCAACATGAACTTTGCCAGCCAACCCTTCAACCAACCTCTGGGTCAAAACTTTAGCCCGCCTGGTGGGCAGATGATGCCAGGCCCCGTGGGGGGATTTGGCCCCATGATCTCACCCACCATGGGACAGCCTCCCAGAGGGGAGCTGGGCCCCCCTTCTCTCCCCCAACGCTTTGCCCAGCCAGGGGCACCTTTTGGCCCTTCTCCTCTCCAGAGACCTGGTCAGGGCCTCCCCAGCTTGCCCCCCAACACAAGTCCCTTCCCTGGTCCGGACCCTGGCTTTCCTGGCCCTGGTGGTGAGGATGGGGGGAAGCCCTTAAATCCACCTGCTCCCACTGCTTTTCCCCAGGAGCCCCACTCAGGCTCCCCGGCTGCTGCTGTTAATGGAAATCAGCCCAGTTTTCCCCCAAACAGCAGTGGGCGGGGTGGGGGCACCCCAGATGCCAATAGCCTGGCACCCCCTGGCAAGACAAGTGCGGGCTCAGGGCCCCAGCCTCCCCCAGGCCTGGTGTATCCATGTGGTGCCTGTCGGAGTGAGGTGAACGACGACCAAGATGCCATTCTGTGTGAGGCTTCCTGCCAGAAGTGGTTCCACCGCGAGTGCACTGGCATGACTGAGAGCGCCTATGGGTTGCTGACCACTGAGGCGTCTGCTGTCTGGGCCTGCGATCTCTGCCTCAAGACCAAGGAGATCCAGTCTGTCTACATCCGCGAGGGCATGGGGCAGCTGGTGGCTGCTAACGATGGGTGATGCTGGCGAGGTGCCCAGGAAGTGCATACGTTCCTCCCTGCTCTTCCAGGGTGGTGGTTTTCCTGTCTGGCTCTTGGTCCTTGTTTCCACTGGCTTCCCATCCCCATGGGGCAGAAACACAATGGCTCCTGGGGGCAGAAAAGGAACTGAGATGGGCAGGCAGAAGAGCCTGGATTGCTCACTTTTCTGGAAACTTACGTGTTGAGATCTACAGAGGTCCAGGAAACCAAAGCCCTGCCAAGCAGAGCCATTTTTGGTGGCTGTCTCTGGAGGCCTAGGGGTGTGGCTGCAAGAGAAAAGAGGCTGGAGGAAGATCTGAAGGGCAGGGGTGTCCCCTCTACAGATGATGGATGCCCCCAACACCTGTGCCTAACACTCCTGTCTAGCCCCCCAGCCCCAGCCTTAGTTTTTGGAGTCCAGTATTAAAGGTTTCTGGCCAGAGGAGTTGGGGGTCTCTTCCCATCTCTGCAGTAGCCCTTTCATGGGTGCTGGGAAACAGCTTTAGGGAATAAATGGAGATTTTCCCCTTTTCTTACCTTCCCCTTGCCTCCTCCAAGACCTACCCAACTCCTCCCCCCTCAGAGAACCAAATAGCTTGAAGAAGCAGGAGAGTACGTGGCTATGGCAGTTTCTTGGTGATTTGGGGCTTCAAGACAGTAGGTAAGAGATGCTGTCAGGACATATCTTCCTCATACCAAAGTCACTGGTCGTTTCTCAGACTCTCTTGTGCTTTTTCCCTAATGACAATATTTTTGCTAAAAATTGGGATATGTGGTCTGACAGAGCAGAACATTTGATGTTTGGACTGTCCTGGAAGCCTGGACTCTGGCTGTACACGCCCCCCCCATCTGTTGCACGTTATTTGCAGCGCTGGTCTTCAACTTTTGGCGCCCTTACTTCCCTGCTTCCCTGGCTTGATTGAAGGAAAGCTTGAAGAGGCGCAGAGCCCTTATACCTCATTTTTTCTCCTGATGAAAGGATCCCTGTCTCAGCCTGTGGGTGGGGAGGCGGCAGGACCCTTATTGCCATGGTACTAAAATGCAATCCAGAGCCTGGATGTTTTTTGTTTCTCTCTTTCCCTGCTATTCTTTATATATCTTCTCCGGCCTGGTGATCTAGCTGTTCTCATTCCTCTCAGCCAGAGTCCTGCACTGGGCTTTGTTTTCATTTTATTTTGTAAACACTGCCTGCCAGAGATGGGCCAGCGGCCCTATCAGGAGCCCCTCACAGCTGCTGTCTCTTCCTTACAGCTCGTGCACACATTCCTCAGTGGGGTGGGGAAGGCAGGCTTGGGTTGTGGCCCTGAGAGGAGCTGGTGTTCCCCTGCCCCCACTTCTCCCAGGACCCTAGCGTGTGAAGAGAAGACAAAGGTATACTGCAGAACTCTTTTGCCTGCCCAGGTGTAGCATGCAGCCTCTGAGGCTGTGAGAAAGAAGGGAGCGGCCTCTGGGCCTCTCTCCTCTAGTGTTCCCTGCCGTGGAACAGCAGAGATGGCAGCCCCCCCACCCCCGCACTGCTGAGCTTTGTGTTGTGTTTGTGGTTCTGTTTGCCCCTCTTTTATCGGTTGCTATTTTTGTGGTCTCCCCCATCTCTGCATTTGGTAAGATGGCTCTTGCGGGGGGGGGGGCGCGTCTGCTCAGTCCCTCTCTCCCTCAGTCCACTGCTTTTTGGAAGGAAGCGGGGGTGGCAGAGATGTGGTGGGGAAAGTTTTGTACGGTTGGGTTAATAAAATGACTTGGAAAATCCAGACCAGGACTCCTTGCTTTTGGGGTGTACAGGGTTGGAATGAGCCAGTCACTGCTGGTCAGGATGGTTGCGGCGTGAGGATATGTATCCCTCAGGGTCCCTGGAGGTGGGAATGGCAGAAAGACTCAGGCCCCTGAGCTGACCCTCGTACAAGCCGCAGGGCCCATGGAGGCCTCTTGGCTCCACCTCTCCCCGTTTCCCTGCTGCGAGAAACAAGTTTCCTTTCTGATCACGTTCCTGGGCCAGGCTTGGAGCCAAGCAGGAGCTTTGACTCCAAGGCTTCAGGGAGACAACTGCCTTTAGAGCTTCTGGGGTTAGCGCCCGCACTCCCACTCCCGAGTTGTTTGGGTTAGGGGTCGAGCGTAGCTCCAGGGGTGGGGGAAGGGGCTGCCTTGGTCTAGCAGATTTCGTTTTTGGATGCTTTTCGGCCCCCCATCCCCCTTTAAAAAAAACAGCGGCATCCTTAATCCGCACCGGAGCAGGGTAAGGAGAGTGGCAGGAGGGCTATTTCCAACCCATAATTTGCCACTCTCCCCTCCCCCATCCTGCAGCTGTCTCTGTCCTGGAACCAACCTGGCCCCTTGTCCTGGAGATGTCACCCCTTGCCTTTCAGTTTTGGGTCTTCCCTCCAGAAATTGTTTAGACACTGGGAAAGGAGGGAAGGTGACCCAGGATTCAGTTTGCTGGAAGTCCAGTGTCCCACCGGGAGGTAAGCCCAGGTTTAGGGGCTCTGCAGGAACCCCTCTCCCCTCCCCTGGCTCTCAAGTTTAGCTGTTATTGGCCAAAAGTTTCCGCCCCCTCAGGGAACTTGACTTTCCATTGGCCAGTCCCCAGTCACATGACCTTCCTTTCTCGGGGCTGTAAAGCTGGAGAGCCAGCAACAAGTTCAGCTGAAGACGGAAGCAAGAGCTGGGTCAGGTAATGCTGTAGCGGGGAAGGGGCCGTAGAGATCCATAAGAGAGGAAGGATGGAGGAGAGGAAGGGCAGAACTCTGAAGGGTTGGGCTCCACCGAGGATCTGCAGAGCTGTTTGTTACTTCTGGGCCGGCGGAAGGGGGATCATGGGCGGCCGTTTCCAAAACAGAAACTTGCTCTGGGTCCCCCAGACAAGTCCTAGGTCCTTTGCGTTAGAGGTTTGGGGGAACAACTCTTAGAGGGGTTGAAATTAGCTGGATGAGACTTCCCAGCTTTGTACAGAGAGGGAGAGCTCCCCCTTTAGCTGCCTTTTAGAAACAGCACAAGTCCCTGACAGTCCTTACAGGACGTTATGTTGAATCCTGCCTGAATGAAAAGAGAGGGAGTAGTGAGGAGGGGGTGGAGGTGGGTTTTCTTCCAAGAGGTTGATGAGAAGAAAGAGATCTGAAAATAGCAGGGAAGGGTGGAGATTAAACAGCAGAAGGAACTTCCTAATAAGGCGGTGAGATGCTGGCTTGAGAGGACTGGGAGATCTTTTGGAATGCTGGGTGAACCCAACCAAGAGAGAGATACCAACCAGGGTTTGGAACAGACTGTCTTCTGTTTGGGTCTCAGAAGTGTTTGTCTTGTTGACCCAAATACCGTTGCTGGTTTCCATGGAAACAGTGTGTCTGACATCACCCTGGTTGCCATGGTGCCTGGTTCTGGAGGACCTGAGCAGGCTGTACACAGCCAGGGATAAACAGGGACTTCAGACCAAGCTGCTGCTACTTCCTTCCTGCCACCACCTGTTAAGAGTCACACATAGCAACTGGGGATGGGGAGATGATGACAGAATGGCGGGCTTGGGGCCTGAGACCCTAAGGCAGCACAGTGATGGTTCTGTGGATGCCTGTAGAAACCGGCCAGGGGTGTCCTGTTGGACGTGGTGTGGGGAAGTCACTGCAGGCATTCTCCTGTCTCCTTGTGGGATGGGTGCATGTGTCTGGGAGGCATGGGTATTGGGGGATGCTGTGAGGGGTCCTTCATCTGTCCTGGGCTTGGATCTTGATTGGCAAGGGCCACAGGAGGTTTTTAGGGCACCATGTAGGACTCACACTAGCTCAAACAGAAGGGGGAAGTGTGGTGGTTTCCCAATGTAGAACTGCCACACTTCTACCCCAGCCTCACTTCCTTTTCCCAGGGTTTCCTTTCAGAGTCCTTTTCCACTTGCCACCTTTCTAGCCCATCAACAAGCAGTCATGTAGTCTCCTCTAAAGGATCACAATCTGAGATTCGAGGGGGTCAGCTCCTCTATCCCTCCACCTTTATGCCGGGTCCCAATTGCCAGCCTGGGTGAATAGTCTAGGCCATGGATGGAGGGGTAGGTCCCTCTCTTCTTATCCTGCCTTGTGTCAGGCTTTGGAAGCTGGAGTAACTTCCCATGCCCACCCGGCCAAGTCAGAGCAGATTAGCAGGGGATAGGACCACAACCCTGATTTTTGCCCATGCTTTGCAAACTGTAAAGTGCTTTATACATGATGGCTGCCATAAATTCCTTTTGCCAGTCACCTTCAAGTTCCCTAAGATGAAATTCTGAAGTTTACTAAGAAGGGAAACAACTTAGAATGGAGAGTGAGAGTGACAAAGAGATTTACTAAAGGTACATTCAGGTGGATCTAAGCTATGTCAGTTGTTCTCAACCCTGGCTGCAGATGAGAGTCATTTGGGAGATTTTAAAAAAAATCCTTGCCTGAGCCTGACCCTTGAACACAGTTGTATCAGAATCTTAGGTGATTCCATTGTGCAGCCAGTGTGCAAGACCCCTGAACTAGACCATAGCAAGGACTTATGGTGGGTGATGGGTGGGTGACTTGGGGGTGAAGGAGGCCATTGAGTCTTCTTTTCTAGGCCCTGGGGAAGAAGGTGGTGATTATGGGGGAGGCTGGGGAGGTGAAGGGAGGGCTGGGTTGTTCCTCACTCTTTTTAGCTGTTCATCGTTGACAAGTCAAGTCAGCCAATTTTCTGGCCTTCATTTCCCTTCATTTTCCCTGACTATAACATGAGAGAGTTGGCCTGGAGTTTTCCCAAAGCCCTTCCAGCCCTATGCTTCTCTGACCTTTCAAGGTCAGTTCCGTTTCCCAGTTTACCAAGGGCTCTTTCGGCAGGCTTCACTGTGGCTGTTGGTACATTCTGATTTGAAAGGCAAATACTGCCTAGAAGAGTTGAGGTGTTGGGGTCAGAAGACTGGAACCAGGCTGGTTGTGGAAGTGGCTTCCCAGCCCTTAAACCTTGGAACCCCGTCCAGGCTGCTGTCTCTATCCTGCCTCCCCTGAAGGGAGCTGGGGTCCTTAAGAAAGACTTTCTCTGCAGGTGGCAGCCTCAGTAGCCTTGGAGACCTCAGCAACTATGGCCTCCTGCCCAGACTCGGACAATAGCTGGGTGCTTGCCGGCTCAGAGGTAGGAAAAGCAGGCCTGGGAGCCACATGGAATGGGGGTTCCTGCAGGGCTGGGCTGCTTGCTGGGTCTGTCCCCTTCCTTGGTCTTGGTGATCATGTGCATCACCTCCTGCTGGCTGTGAGAGGAACTGTAGTGGCAGGGAGAAGGCCATCAGGCCCCAGGAGTCAGGTGTTGGGACTTGGACCATGCCTTGAAAGAAGGAAATTGCTGGGGTAAACTGTGAGAAGCAGGGAAGAAATTCTGGTGGGGAGACCAGCATGAGCAAAGGTTCTGAGGTAACAATGGGAGAGCCATGTTGGGGGAGACCAAGGAGGTCCGTTGGAGGAGGTGGAGACATGGGTCAGACGGTGTTGAAGTGAGGTTGGGTCAGAGCCTGGGAACCTCCAGAAGAGGCCTGAAGGGCCTGGCTCAGGCATTTGGGCCTCCTCTTTGATGGGAAATCGTGGAAGGGCTCTGAGTTGGAGGGAGTCAGGACCTTCACTGCCTTGGGCAGAGGGGGCAGCCACTGTGTGGGCTGGGCGGGAACAGGGGGAGAGCGTTTTGAAGGTCCTGCAATCCAGGTTGTAGTTGGTGGAGCAGGAGCGCAGTAGACTGCTGTGCCCTGAAGCCACTGAGAAGGGGGCCAGCGGGATTGGGGGGCTGAGTGTCTGGAGAAGGTTTGTCAAGGGCTTGGTATGTTTGTACCGCAGGGAGGGAAGAAGGTGAGGAGCTTGAGTTGGAGGCGTCGGGTTTGAGTGGCCTTGAGGAGACCAGTTGGGGGTGAGGGAGCTGCCCTCGGGATGATGCTGGGGCAGGACCCATGGACTAGGGTTGGCCGGCAGAGGGGACGGACACCATGCTCCCAGCCAGAGCCCTGGCCCCCTGTTGAGGTGCCTTTGCTGACAGCTGGGGGACCTTGGGCCAGTCGTTTCACCTCTCTGTCCTCCCCTGTAAAAGGGGAGTTGTGATTCTTGCCTGGTAGGAGGGGCCGTGAGAAAAAAGTGACTTGAAAATTGTAAAGAAACATACTAAGGTCAAGAATTATTCTTGGAAGGATAGCGGGAGCCATGGATGGGATGAGCGGGCGGTGGCCTGTCAAGTGGGGCGTAGGCGGAGAAAGGAGAGGCCGTGGCTGGACGGCTGGGCCGAGAGCACCTTGGGAGACAGGCTGGCTGTGGCTGGGGTGAGTCAGGCTTCTGTCAGCTCCTGGGAGAGGGGTGTGTGGGGAGGGGAGAAAGGCCAGAAAAGCTTGGAAGATGTAACTAGAGTGGGTGGCCCGTTGTGAGGGCAACTGGGGAAGCCCGCTGCGGTCGGGACCGTGATCCTTAGGCATCCAGGGGACTTTGTTCTCTTGCCATCCTCCCACCTTCCAACCAATAACTGAGTTGGTCACTTGTTGGGAGGGAGACCCAGGCTCTAGCTGGCTTCTATGGGGAGGTAGGGGGCGCCAGGTTTGTACAGTAGTCCACCGCCTTGGTCCAGTGGTGCTTCTTCATTTAACAGAAACTTGGCCTCCGAAAGTTCTCAGAGCAGCAAGTGAGGTTAGGGAATGGCCGAACACTGCGTCGAGCTGAGATGCTGCAGTGCCAGCTGACCCCCGCCCCCTCCCCACTTTTGAGCAGCCCACTACTGAGTGTATTATATTTTTGTGAGATGTGGGTTGAGGTCCCTGAGCAGTGCGGCTGGTCCCAGGCACCCCAGTAGAGCACCCCTTTCGTCCTGCTGTCCTTCCTCTGGAGCAGCCCTTCTGCTTGTGCCCCTCCCCTCAGAACCTGCCTGTGGAGACCCTGGGCCCTGAATCCAGGATGGACCCAGAATCTGAGAGAGCTCCCCAGGCCCCTTGGAGCCCCTCCAAGGCAGCTGCTGAGGAGTTAGCTGGGACCTTGGATGGAGAAGGTAACAGGGCCCTACTGAGGGTGGGGTGCAGCCACCTGTCCTCCATGTTCTGGTGTTTCCCAGTTTCCTCAGGGAGAGGGAGGCTGGTTGGTCTTATTTCTGGCATTAATCTCAATTTAAAACCTTCCCTCATTCCACCCTGGCTTTCTCCTGCCCCTTCCAACCTGGTTGGGGCCTGTGGGAGCCAGAGGGCCGTGTAGCACATTCCGTTGGGGGGTAGTGGTGTTTCTCCTTAGCCTTTTCTCCTGCCACAGAGACCCTGTTCCAGAGTGAGAGCTCCCAGTCCAGGCCCATTCTGCCAGAGGAGACTGAGGCCAAGGTGAGTATCTTCACTGGGGGAAGGGTAGGAAATAGGGGGGGGCCGGGAGCTGCTCACGGCTGTGTCTGCATCAGGGTGTCCTGGAAGGTGATGATCGTGAAATGGAGCCCCCTGGCCCAGGAGACACAGAGGCCCAGGGAGACTTGGAGGAGACTCCTGAGGCGGTAGCTCTGGGACCGGACACACAGGACCTGGAGGATCAGGGTCCCCCCAACAGCCTGCCCTCATCCCCCCAGACAGGTGAGAGTTCTCCTTGTCTCCCCCTGTCACGATCCTTCTAGAAGGTGTGGGAGTGGGAGTAGATATCGCTACTGAGCACAGCTCTGGGCCAGGCCCTAGGACTTAGCAGCTTGGTGCCCTCCTTAAATTGTATCAGTGAAACCTCACCACCACCCCTGGGGACACTGAGGCTCAGGTTAAGTTACACAGCCGGTAAGTGGCAGGGCCTAGGTCTGGTCGACTCTTTCGTCTCTGCCGTGGGGCCTCCTCTTTTCTTGCCTCTAGATTCAACTCTCATTCCCTGAGTCCCTTCCGTGTGTCAGCTCTGGGGAAGGAGGTTGGCTTCATGGCCTATGTAAGAGGTGGACTAGACTGAGCCCAGATGTAAGTCAGACCTATGAGGGGTGCAAAAAAGGAGGGGGAGGGTGGTCAGTCACGGGACAGGTCGAGGGGAAGGGAGAGGCAGGGACAGGTGGGGAAAGGGGCACACTGGAGGTGTCATTTGAGTGGAGCCTTGAGCAAAGAGTAGGATTTTAGTCGGTAGGGTAGGAGGAAGAGAACATTCCAGGCCAAGGCTGCAGCATCAACAAAGGGATGGGGGGCCCCCTGTCCTGTGCTGAGGAGGCTGTGTCCAACGCTGGTGGCAGAGGAGTGTATGAGTCCATCTCTGTTGAGGGGTGACAGGGTGGAGGGGGAGGCCGGGGGCTGGGGCCATTTAGGGGGCAACTGACAAAGCCGAGGAAGACCTGAACTAAGGCAGATACAAGGCGAGTGACGTTGAGATGTTTAGGTGTCGAATTGTCGAACTGTCTGCGTGTGGGGTGAAGAGGGAGGGCTGAGGTTGGCTAGGTGGGAGCAGTGGCGTCTTGCCCTGCAGTGGGGGAACACCAGAAGAGAACCAGTTTGGAGGGCAGTGTGTTGAGTGTTTGGTCCCCAGGGACACCCAGGTGGGAGTGGCCAGGAGGCAGTCAGACGTCCACGCCTGGAGCTCCAGGGAGGCCAGGTTGGGAGTGACTGATGAGGGACTCATCTGCTCTGCGGGGAAGCCAGCGGGGTGGGTGAGATAGCAGGTGACTGTGTGTACGGTGAGAAGAGCAGAAAAGCAGAAATGGTGCCAGGGGGACCTCTGCCTCTAGGACCGGGAAGAGCCAGGGACTGAGCGGAGGCATTGGGAAGGAGTGGCCGGGGTTTGGGCAGAACCCAGAGCCGGGAGGGTGCTCCACGTGAGGCACGTGTGGGAGGAAGGAGTGCACTTTTAGGGTGAAAGCTGCTCTTGCAGTTTGCAGATTGAAAGGACTGGTCTCCCCCCAGATGTAGAGAACAAACGTATGGCCACCAAGGGGGCAAAGTGGGGTGGTGGGGTGGTGGTGGGATGAATTGGGAGATTGGGATTGACATATATACACTAATATGTATAAAATAGATAACTAATAAGAACCTGCTGTATAAAAAATAAATAAAATAAAATTCAAAAATTCAAAAAATAAAAGAGAGGACTGGTCTCCCACCTCCAGACTGGGCGGGGGTGGTCACTGATGCCCTGGCAGACGTGGGCAGGGTCTCCACGTGCCCCCTCTGTGGTCAGGGCTGGGGGCCTCTCACGTTTGCTTCTGTTTCCCGTCTCTCTGTATGTCCCATCGCTTCCGTTGCTTTACTGCCTTGTCCCCATCCCTTCCTCCAGCTTGGGTCAGGGAGGAAGCCCACTGCTCCAGCAGTGAGGACGACACCGACATGGACGTGGAAGGTCTGCGGAGACGGCGGGGCCGGGAGCCCAGCACTCCTCAGCCTGTGGCCCCCCTGGGCGTGGAGGACCAGACCGGGGCTGAGGGTGCGGGCAGGGAGCTGGGCATCTCCCTCAACATGTGTCTCCTCGGGGCCCTGGTTCTGCTGGGCCTGGGGATCCTCCTCTTCTCCGGTGAGTGGTCCCTCTCCTGATGAGGCCTTAAGCCTCCACTCTGGCCCCTTCTGCCCTCCTGCCGCACTTTCACTCCATTCCACCCCCTCCTCTGAGGGCCTGCCCAGACTCCTCTGTCTCCATTTCAGGTGGTCTCTCAGAGGCTGAAAGCGGTGAGTGAGGACAGGCCCTGACTGGTTCATGTCTGTCCCCTTCCAGCCCTGAGGGAGGCTGATGGGGGCAATTCTCTGGGTCAGGAGTAGGGATGCTGGGGGCTGTACCTTTGTTGCTCAGTTATAGGTCTTGTCAGCTATTCAGGGTGACCCTTGACCCTTTACCTCGCTGGACTGTCAGCCATAGGGCAGGTCCAGGGAAGGAGGGTGACTGTGTGTGGGGGGGTGGGGGTGGGGGTGGGGGGGTGAGGAGAGGGCTCTGTGTGCCTTGGGGCCAGTTTCAGGATCTCACTTTCCCACAGGGCCCGTGGAGGAAGCGGACCTGCAGGTCTTCCCAGATACCGGCTCGGATACTGAGATGCTGGAGGCTGAGGAGGATGGGCAGGCATGTGTGACACTCTGCATTGGTGTGAGGGGCCTGGTGGGGGAGATTCAGGGCTGCGGGGGTGACTGGCTCCTTTGCCCTTAGGATGGGCTAAAGCAGCAGCTGCAGACCTCAGCGCCCCCTGACAGTGTTCCCAGCCTGCAGAACATGGCCCTTCTGCTGGACAAGCTGGCCAAGGAGAACCAGGATATCCGGCTGCTGCAGGCCCAGCTGCAGGTGGGCACAAGCAGGAGGGGGTGGGCTAGACACCCTCCCTAGGCCAGGTGTCTGTCTGTCCTAGTGTCCTCCCCCAAAAGAAGTTTCCTGTGTTCACCCACACACCTTGATCCCCTCCCTTTCCCACTATAGTGAAGTCATCTTCTCAATTCTCTGTTCATGTCCTGCATGCTAAGGGTTAGGCCAGGACTGGCATACCTGCTTCACGTGGCATGCCACCTCTGCTTGATTGGCATGGTCCGCCTGGAGCATTGTGTGGAGAAGGATTTGAAGAACATGCCAAGGCTCAATGGGAAAGAAGTGCTGAGATCAATTAGTAATGTCTGCTCTGGGTATGGGAGGTGGAAATTGGGCAACGACAGCCACATCTTGGCTATCTTTTGGTGAATCGGAGAAGTGTGTGCTTAAAAAGGACATAGAAGCTGAGGCCTGTGATGGAATTTGGGGATCCCAGGGTCTGGTGAAGGGTGCAGATGGGGCAGGGGATGAGAACCAAATCCTCTGAGTTTCCCAGGCCATAAAGTCTATGATGGAATGGAATCAGGGTAGAAGGCACTGGGGCCGTCCTTGACTCCTCCTTGTGCTCTCCATCCCTATTCCCATTCCAGGCCCAGAAGGAAGAGCTTCAGAGCCTGATGCGTCAACCCAAAGGGCTGGAAGAGGAGAATGCCCGGCTCCGAGGGGCCCTACAGCAGGGCGAGGCCTCCCAGCGGGCCCTGGAGTTAGAGCTGCAGCAGCTGCGGGCCCAGCTCCAGGGCCTGGAGGCTGACTGTGTCCGGGGCACAGATGGGGTGTGTCTCTATGGGGGCAGAGGCCTGCGGGCTGGCAAGGTCACCAAGGAGCAAGGCCCAAGGGGGCAGGTGCCAAGCCCTGGCTTCCTGGAGCAGAAGAAACAGCTAGAGGCTGAGGCCCAGGCATTAAGGCAAGAGTTGGAGAGGCAGCGGCGGCTGCTGGGGTCTGTGCAGCAGGACCTGGAGCAGAGCTTGAGGGATGCGGGCCGAGGGGACCCAGCCCATGCTGGCCTGGCTGAGGTGGGTCACAGGCTGGCCCAGAAGCTGCGGGGCCTGGAGAACTGGGGCCAGCGCCCTGGGGTCCCTGCCAATGCCTCAGAGGCCTGGCATCAGGAGCCTCACTTCCAGAGTTCCAGGGAGTGGAGCGGAAAGGAAAAGTGGTGGGATGGGCAGAGGGACCGGAAGACTGACCACTGGAGACATAAGAAGGAGGAATCTGGCCGGGAAAAGAAGAAGAGCTGGGGGGGTGAGGAGGACAGGGAGCTGGCGGGGAGGTGGAAGGAGGGCAAGCCAAGGGTGGAGTGGGCCAGCAAGAAGGATGGCAAGCGACAGGGTTCTAAGGAGCCCCCCAGGAAAAGTGGGAGCCCCCACTCCTCCAGAGAAAGGCAGAAACACCCTCAGTGGAAGGAGGGGGCTAAAGACAGCCATGACCCCCTGCCACTCTGGGCAGAGCTGTTGAGGCACAAGTACCAGGCACCCCAGGGCTGCTCGGGCGTGCACGAGTGTGCCCGCCAGGAGGGCCTGGCCTTCTTTGGCATGGAGCTGGCCCCTGTGCGGCAACAGGAGCTGGCCTCTCTGCTGAGGACGTACCTGGCGCGGCTGCCCTGGGCCGGGCAACTGACCGAGGAGCTACCCCTTTCTCCTGCTTACTTTGGTGAGGACGGTATCTTCCGCCACGACCGCCTCCGCTTCCGGGACTTTGTAGATGCCTTGGAGGACAGCCTGGAGGAGGTGGCAGTGAGACAGACAGGTGATGACGATGAGGTGGATGACTTTGAGGACTTCATCTTCAGCCACTTCTTTGGAGACAAAGCACTGAAGAAGAGGTGGGCAAGCTGTTGGGGAGTTGGGTCAGTGGGACAGAGCAGGAGGCAGGAGGTGATGGTAGGGGGTGTGAAGGAGCCAGGGCCCTGAGCTGGGGCGGGGTGGCGGGGTGTTCTTCAATTTGAGGTTTTATCTCTGCTTTTAGGTCTCCCCTCCCCCTAGCCAGTACTTTTCTTGTCTTCCCTTGAGGGCAGGAAGCTGCCTGTGCTCACCCCAGAGTGGTCCCGGGGAGTCCCCTTTTGGGCTGGGGGGATTTTTCCTCCCGAGTTACCCTGTACTGCCCATACCTGCAAGAGAGATTGCTTCCCACCTTCCCGCCTGCCCAGCTGGGGCCTTCATCCTGGGACACCAGGTCTGGCCACACTCCCCTCCCCCCAGTATGATTGATGGTGACTGCCTGTGTCGCCTGTCTTAAGAGGAGCAGGGTCCCCTCTCCTCAGGGAGCGCCTTCTCATCATGTGGATGTGGCGTTGTTGTCTAAAGGCCTCTTACCGCCCCCCACCATGCCTCTCCACAGGTCTGGGAAGAAGGACAAACACTGGCGGAACCCCAGAGTTGTGGGGCCCAGGGAGGAACACAGCCACCAGCGCCAGGGCTGAGGCCCCGTGCTGTCTGTCCCCTGGGAACCGTTAAACTGCCACCTCCCTTGGCTCGTTTGGTGTCCTTGGATATCCTTCACCGAGGAGAGCGGAAATCACCCAGCCCCGCACTGAAACCACTTTTGCTAGAAAAAGGTCTTAGCTGGACCTGCCTTGCTATCTATGCAAATGTATGCAAATGCTCAGGGCCCTGGGGCCGTGACTCTTGCAGCCTGATTGTGTCACGCCAGTGTGAAGGGGGGATGGGAGAGAAGCCCGTTTTTTGGCGGGTGGGGTGGAGGTGGGGGTGGGGTGGGGGCAATTCTGCTTCTGAAGCCAGAGAGCTTTCCTCCTCTTGTGTGTGTGTGTGTGTGTGTGTCTCGGGGGCGGGGGGGGGGGGGAGTGGGCCCCTTGGCTGCACGCACTGACCCGGGCCCCCTGGGATTTGACTAGCCTGTCTGGCTGGGGGCCCAGCATGAGGGCTTCCCCTGGCGTTTTGTTAGATTTGGAAGGAGCTATCCCCAGGGGGTTAAAACCCCCTTTTAAGCCTTGCTGCTCACCTCCCCACGTGAACTGTAGACTCAGATCCCAATAAAATGCTGTTGGAGCTGTGACATTGGGTGGAGGCTCTGTCACTTGGGGCTGTTTCTAAGCACAAGGGACATCCACACCCACCGCCTTGTAGGCACTGGTACTCACCTTCTCCCATATACTCCTCTCCCAGTCACCTCACCCTCGCAGCAAACCTCAGGCCCTCTGGGCTGGAGCTCCCCATTTTGCTCACAGCTGCCTTGGCTGCACCCCTGGGAGATGTAGAAATATGCGAATGGGTTTTGGAGTCTGGGCCTTGGGCTCAAATCCAGTTTGAGTGATTTTGGGCAAGTTAATCCCTGGGAGACTTGGGTTTCTAATCCTCAGAAAAGGAGACTGAGGGGCTGGAGAAGAGATTAAATAAAGCAATGTAAACCAAATACCTGTCTTGTATTTGGCACTCAAAAGTGATTTCACTCCCTTCAGGGTGTGGAGGAGGGAGGAGAAGGGGACCCCCCGACCCACCCCCCACACCTCCCCCAGGATTGGGGAGGTGAGGGAACCACTAGGTGGCGCCTCGGCTCCACATTTGCTCCAGACATCACCTCCCTCACTACTTAGTACCCCAAATCTTGGACCCCCCCCCCCCACACTGACTTGGGCCGGCTCTCTGGCTAGCTCTCCCAGGAAGACCCAGAATCCCCTGGGCTTCTCTTTAGGAAGTCCTTCCTGACTGGGATTCTTGATTGGCCTGGAAAGCCCCTTGGGAGTGTACGGGACAGAATGATGGTGTGACTTCAGGCCAGGTCAGGGGACTGTGTTAATAAAGCTGGGGGGGCCTGCCCAGAAGGGGGCTGTAATTGAAAGCAAGTGCTTCTGTAACACTGCAACTGATGGGCCACTCACTGTTAAAGGGCTTTGAGTGTATTAGCTCATTTAATTCAGCTGTGGGGTGGGGCGGGGCAGGCTGGGCCTGGAACGAGGTCCACTCATTCAGCAAACATTTACAGTCTATTGTGTACCAGAGGCAGTGAGGCACTGAGAATACAGAGGCGTGTTAAGGAGTTTATAGTCCAGTGGAGCCTGCTTTCTGCAGCACGAGGGACTGCAGTTAGACCTAAGGAAGAACTTCCTCCAAGGCAGAGGGTCAGTGAAAGGGGGCTTTAGGAAAGGAGTCTTCTGTTTCTGGAGTGGGGGGTCAGGAGGAGCAAGTACAGGTTGGCCCGGGGCCAGGGTCTGGATCTGGCATCCTGGCTTTGTGGACCATTGTCCACATGAGGAGGCCTATTTTCCTCGGTTCACATTGCTCACCGTCTGCAGGTGCTCAAAATTTATGCTGCCTGGATTCAGGCTAGGCCTTAGGCAGTATTCCGTGTCCTGGGAGGGGGCCTGTGCTTAGGGGAGGGGACACAAACTGGCCCCCTGGGTTCCCAGAGAGTGTGGGCTGCTTGGGGCTTCTCAGTTTCATTTCTAGGGCCCATTTCCTTCATTTGCATAACGAACTCTCAGGGACGCTAGGAAGTTCCCCCAAGCCCCCTCCTCTTTCTTAGCCACTCAGGAAGTAGATATGCTGAGCTGGAGGTTTCTGACACTGCTGAATCAGGAAGAAAAAACCATGAACCCAAGGGGTATGTTGGGGAGGGGCCAGGACACCAGGGACACTGGCCATTCCGGTTACCCTCTCGGTGATCCTTATGCCCATCACAGGCCATGAGGCCACCCTCTCCGTCACACCCATGCACCCACAGCAGCACTGGTAAAGTGGGGGGACCCCAAGTCCCAGATCATAGGATGCTCTCTGGTGATAGGCCCAGCATGTGGAGATGAGCCAAGGGAGGCTGGAGCTGGGGGACAGTGCTCCCTCCTTCCCACATGGCCGGGGAACAGCTCCTGGGCCATGCAGGGGCTGGGAGAGCCTGTGTGTAGACCCCCTGGACTCTGCCACACGGCCCGGCTTGGCCTCCAGGGTCTGGTCTGGGCCCTTCCAATTTAAGCACTTGGTATTTTAAGCACTTGGCTCTTCTGCCCTTTCCTCTGGGAACTTCCCCAGCTAAGAGCTCAGCTCTGGGGTGCCTTCGGAGAATCACTGGAGTTGGGGCCCAGTGGGCCCTCTTGGGCCTTCCCCTCTCAAATGGAAAAATTCTGCTTCCTTTGGCCAGTCCCCCAAACTTATTTCCCTGCTGTCCCCCAACCTGCTGTTCCTCCCTCCCATCCCTGCCCTTCATTCTTCAGCCTCACCCCCTTTCCCATTGCCCTCAGCTCAGCCTTCTTTCACCACTGCCCCCTCCAGCCCTTACCTCCTCCAGGATCTTCTCCGTCTCTTCCTGCCTCCCCGGGTCCTCCAGGCCCCAGCTTTTCCCTCCTGCCTTTCACTCCCACCCATCCTGGTGAATGGGGGCATGGGGGTGGCGGCTAGAGAGCGGTGGTGGTCACCTTCAGGCCTGCACCACGCCATAAGCTCCTCGAGGGTCAGAGGCATGTGTTCCTTTTGAGAACCACTCCCAGGCCCCTCTGCCGGGCCCAAGGACATGCTGGATTGGTGGGCTCTTGCCATGGGAACCTCCCAGGGCCACCCTGGTGTCGGGACATCTCCTCCTCCCATCTTGTTCTGGGTCACAGACGTTCCCGGTCCCTTCACACTTCACATGCTCACAGAGGGTCCAGAAGGGACACCGCAGGGTGCGGGTGTGGGGCTGTTGCCCTGAACCCAGACGACATCCGGTCCCTCCTCTCCGCTTTCACCGCTCAGCCGTCTGAGCCACAGAAGCTCCTTATTACTAATTCTTGGTGAGTTGTCCGAGTTCCCTATACCTCCTCTGTGAGCCTTCCCTTAAGGTTGCTGCCCATCTCTCTGGTAGCCCTTGGCTTCCGGAATAGGCCCTGCCCATATAGAACCAAAGCAGGCCCCTTCCCCTCTCACCCGTTCTTTATCCTGGGCCAGGTCTCTTCTCACTAGACCTGTGGCCTGGGCAAGCTTTCAATCAGGAAACCGTCTCCGGTCTCCACCACTGCGCACCTATGGGCCTCCTCGCTTTAGGGCTAGGCTTTCTCATCACTGAAGTGAGACTGTGGATCCCCCCTCGCGGGTTGTTGTGATGATGGAGTGAGTCACCCAAAGACAAAGGAAAAGACTTTTAAACTGTAGAGTACTGTCAAAAAAGTTTTAGTTATTTTTATTTTACTTAACCTCTAAGGGGAAGCCCAGGCCTCTGTGAACTACTGATATGGGAGCAGAGGGCGTTGGTTCCCAAACCACGTAGTAGGAGCTGGCGGGGAAAAGATGCCAACTAGCATTCAAGACCCAACACTGTGCTAGGTGCCCGGGGGGACCCCAATCCTTGCTCCTGAGGCTAATTGGATTAGTTTAACGCCGAGCAGAGTTTTAAAAGTACGCTCTTAATGGTGCCAGAGAGGTGAAGAGGAAGGAGGGGGTGGCCTTTGAGCTGGACCTTGAAGATAATAGGATAGGTGATGGGGAGGGGATTTCAGACGGGCAAAGGTGAGGCCTTAGGGGTGGGTGGATGGACCCACCCGGTGGTCAGATGGTGTTAAGTTCATGTTCCTGTAAGGGAGCAAGTTCTCCCACAGGTCTGCCTGCAAGTCTAAGGGGAGCTTTACCATAGCAAATGGGGAGGGGTGCCACTGAAGGCACTGAGGGGCAGGGGGCACGAAAAGGAAGATACACACGGGTGCAGGGCAGCTGGCAGCCGGAAGGGTGGAATGGAGAGATGTGAAATTGGAGGTTGTTAGGAGGTGTCAGCCAGCAGCTCAGGAGTGAGATCACACAGGCCTGATTTAGAGCTGTGAATTAGAATGGACTGGCCTTGGATGGGACAAGGACAAGGGAGAGGGAGGAGTCAAGGACACCCTGAGCTTCCCAGCCTCATGACAGGTGGATGACTGCAACCTCATGCAATATCAGGAAATAAGGAGGAAAGGCCGAAGCTGGTTTTGTAGGGGAGGGGATGGGGGTGAGGTGGAGGTGGGGTGTGTGGGCAGGGTTGGGACGGGGAAGCTGCTGGGCTTGATTGTGCAGGATGTGGAATAGGGATAGAGCCAGCCTCCCAGCAGGTCTCCCCTCTGCTCCATCAAGTTGCATGTCCCCACCTCCCAGTCCTTGTGTCCCTCCTACCCCCCACCCCACGCCCACGTTCCTTTCCAGGGCAGGGGCCCTTTGGAGGAATTCTTACCAGTCTGTACACTTACCTTTACTGGGCCTGATGGGAGACACCCAGCAGAGGGGAGTGACTCGCCCACCGAGGTCATCACTGAGACCCTTTTCAAAGTCAAAGCGACAGGTCATTGGGTGGGGCAGGACGGGCAGAAACCTGAAGCCATGCACCGTGCAGAGGGAAGTGTTAGACGGCCCCCTTTGGAAGCTCAGTCACTCATGGGCCAAACAGACCCTCCAGAAATGCTTGCTCATCTGGAATGTGGCCTGGGCCCTCGTGGAGGCAGTTCTGTAGGGAGGGCCCAGTGCAGGAACCGTGGCATGAGGCCTGCAGAGAAACAGGACACCGCCCTCATCTCCCAGCGCTGGGAACTTTCAGAGCCTTTTCTCTACGTTTTATCTCACGGAGTAGACCTTAAAGTAGGGAAGGCCATGAATCTCTCTCTTTTATACAGATGAAGAACTGAGAGTGAGAGAGGAGGTGACTTGCCTCAGGTCCTATCATAGCTGGACAGTGACAGTGGAGGAAGACTGGCCCCCGGGCAGCCCTTAGGACACCAGTGAGCATTTGAAGTGTCTGGAACTGCTGCTTGCCACCCCCCCTCCCCCAGAGCTGACCCAGGGGTTGGAAACAATATCTGAGCTCCCATCTGTGGGTCCCTTTAACCAACTCCTCCTCCCTGAGCCTGTGTGTCCCCTACTTCAGCTACTTGGGGCACCTGGCCCTGGAGGCATTTCCTCTCTGACCACCAGCTGCCACCTGATTGGCCCCAGCTTGTGGGTAGAAGGCCAGCCCTGGAAGGGCCTGTCATGAGCATCAGTCCTACCTCTTTTGTTGTTCAGAGGTGGAAACTGAGGCCCTGAGAGGGAAGTGACTTGTCCAAGGTCACAAAGCTTGCTAGGGACAGAGTGGAGACCAGAGCCCAGGGCTGCTGACCCCTGACTAAGAGTCCCCTGTTCTTCCTGCCTCCGCTCCTCTCTCTGGCTCTTCGTGCTTGGCACTTAGGCTCTGAGGTGAGGTCTGGACCAGCGGCTTGCTCCAAGGCAGGTCTTCCTCTGCTGCCCCAGGAGCAGTGACTTCACTCATGGCTCCTTCTGCAGAGATGCCTAGTGGTGGCCACAGGGGGGCAGCAGTGGGAGGGACAGGAAGGTGGCCCTGCGGTGGACTGGGCTGGGAGGGAGAGAGGGACCTCTGAGAGCAGCCCTGGAACCAGAGCAACTGAGTGTGGGGTTATGAGGTCTCAGGCTTGAGGATACCCATAAAGGGCCCTTCTAGCCTCAGGAGTGAATCCAGGCTCCCCAACTCTCTGCCTAAGAGCCCCCATTCATTCACTCATTTATTTATTTGTCAATCACTTACGGAGCACTTATACTCTGTGCCTGGCCCTGGGCTGGTACCACTTGATATTCTTTCCAGCAACCTGGTGGGTGTTGAGTTCAGAGTTGGGGGGAGAAACATGGGAAGGAGTGGCCACTGCCTGCT
Source organism: Balaenoptera ricei (assembly GCF_028023285.1). Taxonomy (NCBI): domain Eukaryota; kingdom Metazoa; phylum Chordata; class Mammalia; order Artiodactyla; family Balaenopteridae; genus Balaenoptera; species Balaenoptera ricei. Next base: position 112,886,574 of record NC_082639.1, on the reverse strand, counting down.
GAGGCCAGGCCTGCAGGGCCAGGGGGCTGCCCTGGCTGGGAAAATGCTGGCTTTGGAGCCACACAGACCTGTCTCCACTACTTCTAGCTCCTGACTCTGAGGCACGTGTCTCAATCTCCTTTGGAAAAAAAAATCAACGTTTATCACTAAGATTGTTAAATAACAGTCCCAAAGGGGAAAGGTGGGGGGCGGGGAGGGATAAATTTGGAGTTTGGGATTAACTACTATGTATAAAATAGATAACCAACAAGGACCTACTGTATAGCACAGGGAACTCCATTGGTCCGCTGGAGGGGGCACACAGTTTGGTGGGAGGTTGGTTGCTCCCCTGGCATCCCCTTGAGCGAGCAGCCTCTCACCTCCAGGGACATCTTCTGCCTGATGCATTTCTTAAAGCTAGAGAACCAGACAAAGTGAGAGCTGGCCATACCTTATATTTTCTCTGGCTTCATCCTCACTGGGTACTTAAAGAATCTGGGGGAGGGGGTTCATGAGAGGAGTGGGACCCTAAGTGTCAGAGTCTTCAGTTGTTTGTTTGGAAGTTGTTTTGCCCCTTCTCTTTGGTGTGGGATCCCAGGGTTGGGGGCAATGTACAACAATCTATTTGGTGAATGCCTGGGCAAATCTCTTAGTTATAATGAGCTTCGGTTGTCTCATTTTTAAGTAGGGGTAGTATTGTTTATGTCATATGATTGAGAAAAGATCTGGCACATAGTAAAGGCTCAGTAAATATTAACTATTAGCTATCTGGGGGGAGATAAGTGAGTAAATTGACAGTTACAATGTAGTGTAAGATGCTATGTAGGGGTGAGCATAGGGTATATCAATCAGGAGCATAGAAAACAGGTGTCTAAGTCAGATGGGGTGGGAGGTCAGGGAAGGCTCACTGGAGGAGGCAAGACAAGCTAAGTGTTAAAGTACAAGTCGGAGTTTGTTTCACGGCAAAAAGATGGGAAGGGTGTTTCAGGCAGAGGGAATAACATCTATGAGGATGCATAGAGCTATTTCCAGTTTATATCAGAGCATCCGGCAAGTGGTAATTTATATCAATTTTCCCTCTCCAATTCTGGGATGAAGGCTCTCATGCCCCATGTTTTGTTTGTTTGTTTTTTCTTTTGGCCATGCCGAGCAGTATGTGGGATCTTAGTTCCTAGACCAGGGCTCGAACCTGCGCCCCCTGCATTGGAAGGGCAGAGTCTTAACCACTGCACCACCAGGGAAGTCCCTCTCATGCTCCCTTTTTTTTAAAAAAAATAAATTTATTTATTTATTTTTGGCTGTGTTGGGTCTTCGTTGCTGCGCGCGGGCTTTCTCTAGTTGTGGTAAGCGGGGGCTACTCTTCGTTGCAGTGCACAGGCTTCTCATCTTGGTGGCTTCTCTTGTGGCGGAGCACGCACTCTAGGCGCGCGGGCTTCAGTAGTTGCAGCACGTGGGCTCAGTAGTTGTGGCTCGCAGGCTCTAGAGCGCAGGCTCAGTAGTTGTGGCACACAGGCTTAGTTGCTCCGCAACATGTGGGATCTTCCCAGACCAGGGCTCGAACCCGTGTCCCCTGCATTGGCAGGCAGATTCTTAACCACTGCGCCACCAGGGAGGTCCCTCATGCTCCCTTTATAAGCTCTCTTGAAATTGCCTGTCTCCCATGAGAATAAACGCTGAGAGCAGGCTCTGTTTGGTTTACTGTTGCATCTCTGGCAGTACCTGGCACGTTTTAGACATTTAAATACATGTTGAATGAATGAATGAATGGACTTCTCTCCATCAGCTTCTCATAGACTCAGACTCCCCCTCTTTTCTTTCCCTGTTGTACTACTTCCTTACAACCCCACCCCATTCTGTCCTTCATCTGCCAGGCTCCATTGGCCCTGAAGCAGTGATCGTCAGACACATGAGGACTGATTCACAAGTCACATTTACATTGACCACGCCAGCAGAGGGAAATGCTTGGGTCAGCTGGACAACGACCATGGGAAGATAAACTGGAACCAGAGCATGGAGCTGAAGCAAGGGTAATTGGTGGTGTTGCTGAGCCAGTATGGCATCTGGTTCCACTGTGGGACAGGCTTGCCCTGGAGGGGCAGACCTTGGCACCTCCTGCTCAGGGTTCCCTCTGCCTGGGCAGGGTTGGAGGGGCACTGACAAGCCCAGCTCCTCCCTCTTCTAGGCTCTGCAGAGCTGTATGAGCTGCTCCCCCCCAGGCTCATCCTGTCTCTGGGTGTGTTAATACAGTGAGCAGGCTTCCTTCAAACAGGGCTTCCTTCTAAGCTGTCTTCTGGGTCAGTGAGGCAAACCTCTCTTTAAATGGTCCGCCCCTTTAGTGAGGGGTGACTCGCAGAGGTGACTGTATTCCTGAGTTCTGGGGGTACTTCTCTGTTTTCGGGGGCCCAGCACTGGCTTCCTCAAGTGTCATCTTCCGGAACCCTCATCGGGCAGCAGTGTCCGGCATCTCTGGGTTCCAATCTCAGTCCCCAAGAAATCTGGCCGCTCCCTTCCTGGGTGGTCTCCGCTCCTGTCAGGCACTCCTGCTCCTTCCCCCTTTCCTGCCTCACCCTCTGCAGCAGCCTGGCCTTTAGACCAGCCTGTTCTACCCTAAAAATAGTGCCTCACATTTGTGCAGTCCTGTACAGATCAGGAAAGCTTTCCACACATATTCATGTATTTGATGTTCCCTTTGGCTGTGGAAGGAAGGAGGAGCAGATGTTATATAAAGAGTTTCATGGGCCCTGGGAGGGAAGCACTTCTCTGGGGAGTACTTGAGCAAGTGACCTTGGAGGGTAGGGTGGATTGGTGGGTGAATTTGCAGGTTGAATGGTTTCTGGTGATGACAAGGCCCAGGGTGTGTCCATGGGAGCTGGTGTCTGAGGAGGAGAGGAAGAAAAAGCCTTTGGACATCTGAGGTCAAGGCTTTGAGCTGTCAGGGTGTTGGATGGGCTGACCACTCGGATAGTGAAATCACTGAGAATGACGATGGGAACCGGGTGGAAACGAAGACAAGGTGCCAGTGGCTGAGTCTCAGTACATGCGAACGACCACCAGGATTGGTGGTTGTCAACACTGAAAAGGGGAAAAGCGTAGCTTGGCCAGGTGGTATGAGTCTTAGAGAAGCCAGAGTTTTCCAAGAAGCAGAGGAGGAATGGTCTGGAAGCTGAAATGGGGTGGGAGGGAGACGACAGACACCAAGTTTATGTATGCTGAGGTCTGAGGGCTGGGGGAGAATAAAACGCCTCCCCTGGGAGGGTAATAGGGGACAGTGAGGTTCAGTTGAGGCAGGGAGCAGGAGAAAGCTACTGAGAAGAGGCTGGGGTATGGGGGATGTTTTCTGATCACTGGGAATTCCAGGGGGCTTTATTCTAGGAGGGGTGTGGGGAAGGGGTGGGGTGTAGTTTGGTCAAGTGAGGGAAGAGACTGGGAGTTCTGACTTCTTAGTGATGACTCAGGAAAGCAGGAGTGTGAGTGCAGTTAACCCTTTTTAGTCTCTGCTGGCAGAGGTGGGATTGGTGCTTTCAGTGGAGTCCCATATAAACGCTTGTTGAAGGTGAGCTGGGAAATCTGATCCTGTGTTGGAGTATAAACTTTGAAATCACACAATGCTCAGAATAAATAACTCCATATTTGGATGACACTTGAGAATATACAAAGCATTTTTATTGTACTTTATCATTTTTTTCCTCATTTCCTTCTTATTGTAACCCTGTGAGGTGGCTACATTCCTGCGAAGTGTCAGAGCCGGGATTACAACTCCATGCTGCCTTCTAAGTGCATGGATATGTACAGTGCTTTCAGAGTTGCTTACAAGAAAAAAGACCTTCCCGAAGTCCATTCTTTGTGCACCTGACCATTGACCATTCTACTTTCCTTAGCTTCTCCTGTGCCATCTTTTCAATATTCAGAGAATTAATGGTTTTTCCCAAAGAAAACCTCACTTATCTTGATATGATAGCTTGTAAAATGGAGGCAGTAATGGGTTGCAGGCTCTGTTTTGACAAGCTCAGAGAGATACAGGGCAGCGAGTCATAGCTAAAGATGACTCCACTTACTTAACTGGGACTAGCTGTCAGCTGCTGTGGGCAGCAGTGGGAATTCAGGGAAGGGGCAGATCACCACCACTTATTTTTGCCCCTTGAACTCCTGGCTGAGAGCTAGACTCCAGATAAAACTAGGTAATCTCAAAAAACAACCAACCAACCAAAAACCAAAAACCAAAAAATAAAAAAACCAACTAGGTAATCTCGTCCAGGGGTGGCTTCAAAGCCCCTTTTAAACTTATTCTACTGATGTCATTCCAAGCTCTCTCGCTTCAGAAAACCTTTGGAGAGGAGGCTGCGGCTAGAAAAGCGATGTGAATCTTCTCGCTGGGCTTAAAGGGTCGAACTGTAGTGGCCTCTCCAATTATAAAACCCGTTTAACAATAAAATAACGCGTTTTTTATTGAACCTCAACAATAAAATAAAGCGTCTAAGCTCCTCCCCAGCATGACGTCACCAGACACACCCCTCGGGTCCTCGCCTCATTTCATATCCAGACAGACCTATTTTCACTGTGGGGCATATACGGATTTGCTTTATCACATGTATTTAAAATGCACAGATAAACAGTTTTGAAAACTTTCTCAACATGAACACGTTTATTCTTTTTTTTTCATGTTTGTAGGGTTGTGTGGAAGGCAATGTGAGGTTCACTTAGGAAATTTTAAGACGTCACCCCCCCCCCGGAGGAAAATAGTTGCGTCCTATTCCCGCCCCCCCCACGTGTCACGCGTGTCGGCTAAGAAGGCGGGGCCGTGACGTCAGAGTCTGGGCGGGTTGGACGGTTCCAAATGAGTCTGGTAGGGGAGCTTCTTTAGGCTAGAAGGCTGCCCTAGGAATTTACCTTCTTTCTCTCCATAATCCATTTGTGCAGGCTTTAATTTAAAGTCACGGAAGCACGTGTGCAGGCTGACAGTCCTCTCCACGGCCATGAAGAAGACGGGGGCGGAACCCCTCCTTGTTGCTACTCCACCGAGTGGCCGCGTCCATTCTGGGCCCGGTGGCCTGATTTAAGGGGTAAGGAAAAGTGTCAGTTTTCGGGATCTCAAAGGGTGGCGGCCCCATGGCCCCGCTGGGAGGCGCCCCGCGGCTGGTGCTGCTGTTCAGCGGGAAGAGGAAATCCGGGAAGGACTTCGTGACCGAGGCGCTGCAGAGCAGGTGTCCGTAGGGCGGGGAAGGAGGAGGACCGGGGAGACCGCGAATCACGTGACACGAGGGGTATGTTGGGGTGTGATGGAGTGAGCTTTGGAGTTGAGGCCCTCGGGTTGCAGGGCAGAAGGAGCACTGGGCGGCGAGAAGTGAAGGACTGTCACCGTCACGTAAAACAGCAGTCTGCACACGCCCACCTCAAAGAACCAGGCGGCCACCTCTCCGAAGGCTGTAAGCTGTAGGTCTCTCCAAGAAGCATTAGTAACAGTTACTACCAAGACACTTTTTATACATCATTGTTAATCCTCCAGACAGTGTTGCGAGGTGATGGTTACAGAAAAGGAAACAGTCACGGATAAAGGATTTGCCTCAGACCACACCTCAGTTGTGTCAGACTTCAAAGACGAATCCTTGCCCAGCGCACCAGCTAATCGCTGCGGTTTACTGAGTTTTTATTGTGTCACATAGTGTTGTTAGGTACTGCGTGGTATTATTAATCAGTGTCTCCATTTCACAGATGAAGAAACTGAGACTCTGAAAAGTTAAAAACAAACAAACAAACAAAAACCCAAACCCAAACTTTCCAGAAACACAAAGTAATCAGTAGATCCAGAACTCAAATTCAGCTTTAGCCTAGCTCCAAGGAATGGGTTCTTTTTGCTTTACCTCACTGCTTCTCCTAATACCTTTTGCTCAGGTTTTCTCCCAAAGCAAGGTGTTCTGTGTGGGAGCATTTTTGTTGAGCTAGGAGAGCACAGAAGCCTGAGAACGTGGAGTGGGGCTCCTCTCCTCTTGAAGGCCAGTGTGGTGAGGGTAACAGGAGGCTGCTTTGGGGCACCATGGGGGTTCTAAGAGGTTGCGGAAAAGCCCAGGGCAGAATTTGCCGCCCTAATCTTTCACCACTAAGTATCCGCCACCTTTTCCTAAGTAACATTTCTTCTTACCACCCAACACATAAATCAATTCGTGATCAGAAGCACAGGCTCTGGAATTAGACTGCTGGGATTCAAATCCTGACTCAACCACTTATTCGAGTGTGATCTTGTACAAGTTTCTTTTCTTTTTTTAAAAATAAATTTATTTATTTATTTATTTTTGGCTGTGTTGGGTCTTCGTTGCTGTGCATGGGCTTTCTCTAGTTGTGGTGAGCGGGGGTTACTCTTCGTTGCGGTGCACGGGCTTCTCATTGTGGTGGCTTATCTTATTGTGGAGCACAGGCTCTAGGTGCACGGGCTTCAGTAGTTGTGGCACACGGGCTTCAGTAGTTGTGGCTTAAGGGCTCTAGAGCGCAGGCTCAGTAGTTGTGGTGCAGGGGCTTAGTTGCTCCACGGCATGTGATGAGATCTTCCCAAACCAGGGCTCGAACCCTTGTCCCCTGCATTGGCAGGCGGATTCTTAACCACTGCGCCACCAGGGAAGCCTGTACAAGTTTCTCATGAGAAAGTTTTGTCATCTGTGAGATGGAGATAATAGTAGGGTGAATGTAAGGATTAAATGAGCTAATGCACATGAAGGGCTTGGAACAATTCTTGGCATTTAGTAAAGGCATAGGAACTAAATGTTGGCTTTTATATTTATTTTACCGATATTGGCTTTGTTACTTGCAACGGTGCTTTGGATGAGTCAGTTTTCCTCACTCAACCTCAGTTTCCTCATCTGAAACATGGAAATAAGAACATCTATCTCACCATGTCAGTGTTTAAGTGAATCTGTAAGCATCTCAAGGTCAGGGCAGAAATCATGTATCTTATTCACATTCGTATCACTTGGATCCAAATATAGACCCCAACAAATGGTTGGTTGAGTAAATTGAACAACTGAATGAATGAGTTATTTATGTGTGGTGACCAAGTCAGTTGAGACTGAGATACCCCTAGCTGTGAGAGAACTAGTTCTAGGGGCCCAGCAGTAACTGAATCCAGCCAGAATATTGCCAGGATGTTCACACTGTAATTATGCTTTTATTTGTTTTCCCTGTTAGTTTCAGGGCTCTTTCACATTCGAGTTTCATAATAATCCTGTGGGAGACAGAAAAGAAACTGTTATCCCCATTTTACAGATGAGGAAATCAGGGAAGTTGAGACCTGGCAAAGTTATATAGATGCCAGTAGCAGAAATGGGGCTTCACTCTTCTGGGGCCTGGAAGCTTTAGGTTAACGGGGTTCGGATCTCCCTGTCTCACAGACTTGGAGCTGACGTGTGTGCTGTCCTCCGGCTCTCTGGTCCACTCAAGGAGCAGTATGCCCAGGTAGGTGGTGGTTCTGTGGCATCTGGTGGGTTGGAAGAAGCCAGCTCCTGAGCTTTGGTTGCTGTGCTGTTGCTTGAGTCACTAGCAGCGTCTCTCTGACCCCTTTTGGCAGGGTGGCAGACGGCTCTCCGCTTTCTATAGGTGGACCTTTTGGGGGCATTTTCTGTTTAAGTTTCTTCCCATTGGCCTTACTCACTTCAGGCCACCTCCCTAGAGCGTGTTCAGGAAAGTGTGTCCAGAAAAGGCTGTAGACGCAAGTTGGCAGCTATGATGCCGTGTTATTGGTAAGGGTCTGTCCCCTTATTCAAAAAATATGACACACATCACCCCCCTCCCCCCATTAAAGCTGGCCTGCAACAACCCTTGGAATTCTCCCCTTAGAAATTTAATCACATGAAAAACGCAAGATGTAGAACAGTGTATAGAGAATGCTGCATTTGTATAAAAATGGGGAAAATTGTAAATATATTTGCTCATATACTTAGCCATTCAACAAATATTTATGGGGTGCATTCAGCACCGTTCTAGACGCTTGGGATGTGTAAAAGCCTGGGCAGGATACATAAGAGACTGGACCATTGGCTGCTTCCAGGGAAGGGAGCTACATGGCTGGGGAACAGAGGAGGGAGAGAGATTTTTCACTGTAAATGATGTTTATCTTTTGAATTTTGAACCATGTAGATTAAAAAAAAATAGGACTGCAAAAAATAAATAGGAACTCTTAGGATCTTAGACTTCAGAAAGGGAGCCTGAAGGGTGGGATTAGCTCCCTATACAATGCAAAGTCTGCTCTTCGCTTACATTTCTGTCCTTGACCTCTAGGTGCACCCTTCCAGGGCCCTGTGCTCATGGCCCCTTGGTCAGTTGGCCTGAGACTGAACTTCTGGGTCCACACAAAATGAATTTGTCCCCTCCTTCGATATGACAGCCCCATCTCCATGGGAAGCATTCTCCTGTACCATCGGGTCTTCTCCTACCACCTAAACAGACCCATTCGTAGGATGGCAGCCTGGGGGATCCTGGGGATAACAGATTCAGTGGTTTTCAATTTTTTTTTTTTTTTTTTTTTTAGTGGGAACCTTTCCCAAATGAAATTGGATGCAGAAATTCCTTGTATCCAGTAGATAGACTGGGAGCGACTCTGAGTGGAGTGGAGGCACTCAGCCTTCCCCAGTGGGGCTTGGGCACCTCCAAACCCCAGGGCTCAGAGGAGCAGTTTGAAAACCACTGATCTACTTCCAAACTTCCCAAATTAGGCCCCACTCCAGGCCAGTGAGCCAGGCTGGAGGGTGGGGTAGGGTGAGTGGGCAGGAGTTTGCATTTCTAAAACCCCAATAGGAGACGGATAGGCCAGCCTGCGCCTGCTGTTTTTAAGTCCAGCACCACTTCATCCATTACTCCCATTTGAAAACAAATTCAAAATGAAATGTTAATGCATTGATGTTTTAAGTTGCATTGGGGAATATAATTGACAAGCAGACCATAATGCTCCTGGTGGCTAATCTTCCCCTGTGGTAAAGAGTACATGGCAGGGCTTCCCTGGTGGCGCAGTGGTTAAGAATCTGCCTGCCAATGCAGGGGACACGGGTTCGAGCCCTGGTCTGGGAAGATCCCACATTGCCGCGGAGCAACTAAGCCCGTGCGCCACAACCACTGAGCCTGCGCTCTAGAGCCCGCGAGCCACAACTACTGAAGCCCACGTGCCTAGAGCCCTTGCTCTGCAACAAGAGAAGCCACCGCAGTGAGAAGCCCGTGCACCGCAACGAAGAGAAGCCCCCGCTTGCCACAACTAGAGAAAGCAGCCAAAAAAAAAAAAAAAAGTACATGGCAAACTAGTTTATAGTTTATAAATGGGAGATGGCTGCTGGCCCCACTTTGGAATAGGGTGCAGGTAGGGTTAGGGTTAGGGTTGACTTGCTGGGTCACGGCCCCTTCAGTTTGTACATGAAGAAACTGAGTCTTTTGGGAGAGGGTCTTGCTGCAGTGAATGCCAGGGGAGCTGAAACCTGAACTGAGTGATGTTTTTCAGACCCCCTCCCATCCTGGGGCCCTCTGGATGGACCCTCCTGCTTGTCAGTGTCCCTGGAGAAGGGAAGGCTGGGTCTGGAAGGGGTTCCCTAGGGTAGTCAGAATAGCCCCTCCTGCTCCAGGGGTCCAGGAGTGCCCAGAGCCAAATGTAGTGATGCTGATGCAGCAAAGGTGGCAGGAATTTGGGGATGAGGAAGGGGGTGAGGGGAAGGGGAGAGAGACAGGGAAGCCAAGTCTCCTGGGCTTTGGGATGGGGACAAAAGATGCCAGAGGGGCTGTGGAAGGACACAGAATGTGATGTATTCAGATTTCCCACTTTAGTTGAAGACTAAGCCTGTGCCCAAGGGAGGTAAACTAATTTCAGGTTTAGTTTAAGCCAGAAATAACTGGGAAGGTAAAACTGTTGCAAAAGAGAAAACCACATCACACATTTAAAGACAAACTGAAACAATCTCTGGATTATCCCAAGGCGTTTCTTCCATCTGCCAGTGTTTGGGAGTTCTTAGTTTCTAGGGCCCTTTCCCCTGCAGGCCTCTGACCTGGCAGCAACCTCACGACCTTGCGGCAGCCCTCAGGGAGGGCAGGTGAGGGGAGGGGTGGCCCTCCCTCTGTTTTAGGGAAGACCTAAGCGAGGTTGAGAGGGTGGTGGCATAAACAGAATGTGCTTTCGGCAGGAGCACGGCTTAGATTTCCAGAGACTCCTGGATGCCAGCACCTACAAGGAGCCCTTTCGGAGGGACATGATCCGCTGGGGAGAGGAGAAGCGCCAGGCCGACCCAGGCTTCTTCTGCAGGAAGATCGTGGAGGGCGTCTCCCAGCCCGTCTGGGTAAGTGGGCTCTATGGCAGCATTAGGAAAATCTGTTTCCCCAGCCCTCTGCCTCTCCCCAGACATATCTCACATGTGTCCATTTCTCTCTCCCCACGGCCACCCCCCTGGTCCAAGCCCCCACTGTCTCTCACCCAGACAGTCGTAGTAGCCCTCACACTGGTCCCTGCTTCGGCTCTTGTTCCTTGTGATCCATTCATCACACAGCAGCCGGAGTGACCTTTTAAAAACATCAACCAAGTCATGTTTAGAACCCTTTGTCCCACTGTTTTGATGGACAAAATGAAAATCTGTAATGTGAACTTCTGGGCCTTGAATGATTGGCTCCTGCTGCCCTTTTAGCCTCCTTACTCCTTAAGCCGCAGCAACATTGGCCTTCTCTCTGTTCCTCAAATAAATCAAACCCCTTCTGGAATCAAGGCCTCTGCCCGTGTCCTTCTACCTGCCTGGACTGCCCTTTCTTTCCCTCTTCACCTGGTTAGCTCCAGCTCAGCTTCCATGGCACCTCTACAGGGAAGACTTCCCTGATGCCCAGGTCTTAACTGGCACTCCTGGTCAGGTGCTCCCATAGCACCTTTCCCTTTTCCTTCCTCATTCATTCTGGCAGCCAGTAGTATCTTCCTGTAGCAGGACTGGTTCCAGGTGATTTGGGGATACATCATGTGAAAATCTGATGAAGTCCCTGCTCTCAGGGTACTTACATTATAGCTGGGGGCAGAGGGAGTTAGGCCCTAAAAAAATATAGAATACGTCAGGTGGAGATAAATACTAAGGGACAAAATAAAGCAGGCCAGGACTCTGAGGAGGGCTGGGTTGCTGCTTTATTAAGGGTATCAGGCAAGGTCTCACTGATGTGATGACATTTGAGCGGGACCTGAAGGAAGTTAGGGAGTGACCCAAATGGGTTTTTGTGGGTGAAGCGTGAGTGGCAGGAGGTGAGGTCAGATCATGCAGATTCTCTGGAAAAGCCTGGGGTTTCTCTGAGTGAGATGGGGACTCACTGGAGGGTTTGGAGCAGAGGAGAGGCATGGTCTGCTCTAAGGTTTAGAAAGCTCTCCCTGGCTGCTTGCGAATGGAAGCAGAGAGGCCAGGCAGAGGATCTTTCCATAAGACAGCAAAATGGCCGTGGCTTGGCTCGGGGTGGTGGTGGAGTGGAGAGAAGGGGCGGATTCTGCACAGATTTTGAGGATAGAACCAATAGGATTTCCTGATATGATGGCTCTGGGGTGGAAGGACAGGAGACAAATCCAAGGGTTTTGTTCTGAGTAGCTAGACAGATGGAGTTGTGATATTCTGAGACACGGACGGTGTGGAGGAACAGGTCTGGGGAGAAAATCAGGAGTTCAGTTGCAGAGTGGTAAGGTCGAGATGCTTGTTGATATGCGCTGTGATTACATGGTAATTAGTGAAGCTGCACCTTAGAGTCTGTCTCTCCCACCAGACAGTGAGCTTCCTGAGGGCAAGCACCAGGTCTGTTGTGCTCACCACTCTATCCCCAGTGCCTAGCACAGTGCCCGGCACACAGTAGGTGTTTGACATAGTACTTGTTTAAGAGCTGGGTGAATGAACATGTCCGCAGCATGGACAAAAACAGCTGACCTCTTTATTCACTTATTCATTCGTTCATTGACCATGTGCTCCTGAGTGCTCCTTATGTGTCAGACGGTGCTAAGGGCCAGAGATAGAGCAGTGAATGGAGACACAGTCCTTCCCCTCATGGAGCTGACTCTGCAGAGTGCAGATCAGGCAATAAACACACAAACAGATAAATAGTGATGGTTTCATGAATACTTAGTGCTCAGAGAAAAATAAAAAGCATATCAGAATTGAAAGGGACAGGAAGGGAGCCAGGATGGTAGGGACAGCCTCTCCGAGGAGGTGATATCTGAGCAGAAACCTCCATGAAGCAAGGGAGCCTCCCTCATGATTATCTCGGCAGAGGGAGTAGGATGTGCAAAGGCCCTGAGGAGGAGACCTGGTTGGTATGTTTAAGAAACAGCAAGGTTGTCAGTTGGCTGCAACAGAATGAGTGAAGGGAAAATGATGGGAAATAGGTGCCAGATCTTATAGGTCCTTGTAAGTTGGGGTGAGAGCTTTGGATTGTATTAGAATTATGGGAAACCTTTGAGAGATTTAGGGCAAGGGACTGACAAGAATCACATTTACGTTTTAAAAGGTGCTGGGGGCAGGCACCGATTAGGGTATCTTTGTTTCTGGCCCCAGTTTGCTCATCTGTAAAGTGAGTGCATTAGACTGGCTGATCTGACTTCAAAGCTTGAGGCCTCTTCTTCAGCTCAGCGATGACTGACATGACCGTAGAATACAATGTGGGCAGATCGGGCTGCGGGCTGCAGCAGTCAGGAAGGGCTGCCTGGAGGGAGGAGGGGATGTCCGTCCCAGCTGGCTGGGTAATAGTAGGGAATGGGGCTACACTTTTCTGGGTTTTGTAGTCCATGCTCCTGCTTATTTGGACTGGGGCTGGGTCTTCCCCTCTTTCTCCCTTACCCCCAGTACCTTGTCCTGCTGTTCCCTGCACCATGTCCTGTTGGTCACTTGTTTGTGTCCTTGCCCTGCAGCTGGTGAGTGACACACGGAGGGTGTCTGACATCCAGTGGTTTCGGGAGGCCTATGGGGCTGTGACGCAGACGGTCCGCGTGGTGGCCACAGAGCAGAGCCGACAGCAGCGGGGCTGGGTGTTCACACCAGGTGAGCTGCTCACAACCTCTGCCCCAAGGCTCGGCACGCATGCCAGCCGCCCCACCTGTAGACCAGGCCACCCACTCCTGGGCTCTCCGTCTGGTCTTCCGCTGTCTCCCTGGCAGGCTGTGGGGAGTGAGCAGGGGATTATAAAAAGGAGTCTGAGGCCTGGGGCTCAGGAGCACCTCCAGATTAAAAAGTGGATTTGGGTAGAGGATGGTATCCTTGGGGATGAAGGTTGCCCCGTGACCTTGGCCTGGTATCCTTACCTGGGCTGCCTTCTCCAGGCCAGTGGGCTTCTGGAGGTCTGGCTGGGACCCATTCCCCTGGTCCTTCACCTTTGCTTTCCAGCCTGGTGGGGGGACTGACAGTGGGTCAGAGGTTGGACCTGACAAACTTCACTCCTGTTTGATTAACAGAGTAGGGGGAGGGGGGAAAGGAAGCTCTACTAGGCAGCCTTAGTGGTGCCAGCCCAGGACCTACTCTGTGGCAATTCAGAGGCATAGCTCATATGTCTTCCCTGCCCTAGGTCATTGTGACTCGGGGAAGTTCAGATCAGTGGGTATGACCCTTCCTAATGGCTGCTCACCTCCTGGGCACTCACTCTTAGCCAGGCCCAGGCTAAGCCCTTTAAACATTATCTCACTTTATAGTAGCAGCAAACCCACCAGGTAGATGCTCTTATTACCATTCTCATTGTCAGCTGAGAATGGCACACACTGCCTTCCAAGAGAACTGAATCAGAGATATAGGGATAGAAATGGACACGACCAGCTTCACATAAAATGAAAACGAAATGGCCATTTGGGCTGTCTGTGGTTTGAGATGGCAGTGACAAGTGAAGACTTAAGTCGGTGGGACCCTCTGGGGGGCTCAGGTGGCTGTGGACTGCTGAACCTGCTATCCTGGTGTTTCATGGGGTGGGGAAGTGCCCTCTGGGGTAAGTGGAGCTTGGTTCTGGAGGGACCGAGGGGAGTGCAAGAGAGGGTGGCTCCGTGTGGGGTCAGCAGGCCACAATGCCCGATGCCTGGTGTTTGTCAGGAGGGATGGGGCCTGACCTCGCCATACCTCCTCTGCAGGGGTGGATGATGCTGAGTCAGAATGTGGCCTGGACAACATCGGGGCCTTCGATTGGGTCATTGAGAACCACGGAGATGAGCAGCGCCTGGAGGAGCAGCTGGAGCGCCTGATAGAATTTGTCCGCTCCAGACTTTAGCTGGCAGGTTCTAGGAGCGAGCAGGGGCTGCCAGGGTGAGGGTGGGCTCCCTGTGCCGGACACGTGGTCACTGATGCTGGCCGAGGTTGGGGGAGCAGACAGAGGGCCTGGGTCAAGGTTTCTGGGGGCTGGTAGATGTCAGACAAGTTAAGAAACCGCCAGGGACCTCATTTCTTCGTGGAAAGGACAGCCCTACCTCTTTATAAGGAGACTTAAAGGGCAGAGGGGGGTGAGTTGGCTGTGCTTGAAGCAGAAGCATCACCATCTCCATGGGTGCCAGACCTGTCAGCCTGTGGTGGCCTTGCTTCCCCGACTGGATGCTCTCAGCCCCTTGTTCTCGGCAAGAGCCTGGGGCTCCCCAGTGTGGATACTAATAAACCTTCTTGGAGCACCTGCTCAGAGCTGGACATCTCTCATTTCCCAGATGACAACCCAGCCTGTGTGGCTCCGTAGGGCCCGGGTTGTCCTGGTGGCTGTGGGTTTCTGCTCTGCCTCCCAGCTGGGTGGGAACATATCCTGCAGAGGCTGACCTTGATCCGGGCCAAGTGGGTAAAAGGCTTGTGTGTGTCTGAGGCAGGATTGGAGTCTGAGGGTCTTGTCTTCTGGGATGGCCCCAAGAGAGGCTCAGTGTTCCACAGAAAGTGCCACCAGCAAGTACCCAGAGGGACTGGGGTATCATAGAGGGGCAGAGGCACCAGAGCTTGATGGCACCTGGTAACCATTGTTTGGCCCTGGGCAAGTCACCATAAACCTCAGCTTTCCCATAGAAGGCCTTGGACTTGACCCCTTTTATTTATATAGCCTTATACAATTTCTAAATTTCTTCCAGATTCTTCACAGCCACCCTGTGAAATATTCGAGGAGGGCATTTTCATATGCATTTAGCAGATGCCAAGGACTCAGAGAAGTGAACAACTTGCCCAGGGTGGAGGGTTAGTATGTGCTTGTGCTCCGGCCAGGACACAGGTTGCCTGACTCCTGACCAGGCCCCTCGGCCACGTGCCTTTGGGGTACGGTGCAAAGCTCTGTGGCTCCTGGCCATCCTGAGGCCTAGCCTGAGCCCGCCAACTCTCTGGCCCTGGCTTTGTTCTCCTCCTACAAATCCTGTGGGTTCTCACTGATAAGGGGACAACCAAAGAAATTCCATCAGTTTCACCGTGACCCAAACTGAACTCTACATATTCCTGCCCACATCTCCTCCCTAGATCACCTCCTTCCTGGTGCTAGTTCCCTGGCTTTTCAGTTAACCAGGCCTGAAAGCTTGACAGTCATCGTGGACTCCTCCATGTCCCCTGACCCCCGGCTAATCAGCCCCCAGGTTCTGTTAACCTGCCCTCCCTGTGTCTGTTACTGTAGGGAAGTCTGTGTGCCCAATGTGTAGTGAGGCCAAACAATACTAAAACGTCAGAGTTTGGAGCAGAGAAAGGTTTATTGCAGGGCCGTGCAAGGAGACAGGTGGCTCATGCCTTAAAAACCCTGAACTCCCCTCAAGCTCTCAGCAAAGCCCTTTTATAGGAAAGGTGAGGGAGGGCTGTGGTTAGTTGTTGCAAACTTCTTTGGTGTCAGATCCTTTGTTCTTGAGGTCAGGTCACGGTCAGGTCATGATGTTCCCGTAAACCTCCACCAAAACAAATGTTATTCTCTGTTCTAACCAGAAAGGGCAAGGTCCCAAAGGCTCAACTTTTACTCTCTGAAGTCCAGGTCCTGGCTAAGAGGAGGGGGTCCCTGCGGGGGTCAGTTACCCTGCCGGGAGCGTTGGTGCAGCACCCCATCTGGGTCCTCCCGCCAGTGCCCAGGTCTGGCTGAAGAGGCAGATCTCAGCTGGCAGCGCCCTCAGGACCAGGTCCCCAGACCCTGCCCAGCCGTCATCACTGAGGGAGCCAGGCACCCAAGGACCCAACTGGCCCTCAGGATCCTCAGGCCGCCCAAACAGCAGGGCCAGGTCACGCAGACTGCGAGCCATGTAGACTGCTGCTGCCATTAGGGTCGCAGAGGCGGGGATGGGGGAGAGGTTCACTGCCGCCTCAAGGCCTGGGCCCAGCCATTGGCGGCCATGGAGAGGGCGTGAGCTCTTTAGGACACAGCCCCCAGCCTGTCGCTGGGCGCCCAGCTCACCCGCAGGCCCCGAGGCCAGAAGGCCTGGAGGGCCCCGGGGAGAAGGCTGTGACTCTCTTACCGCACTCTCTGCCACGAGGAACACCGCCAGGCTGACTGTTGGCGGGGCGGGGCTTCTAACCGCGGGGCGCAGGGTCTCGCGCTAACAGCCGCGAGCTAAGGGCTGCGTGCCCGCCCCGCCCTTATTACGTGTCTTCTCTCTGGGATTCTCACTGGAAGGTAAACTCCCTGATGGTTGGGCCGTGTCTGTCGTGTAGTTGTAGCCCTGTCTCCCAGAGTTGTGGGCCCACAGTGGGCACTCAGAAAATGGATGTGATTGGATGCACGGTGAGGCAGGACTGTAGGAGTCACGCTGGAATCAGGTGGTGATCATGCAGAACATGTTTCCTCACCTTCACCTGGAGGCTCTGACCCAGCCTCTGGGGCCTGGTACCTCTGCTCCCCGCTGGCATTGAGCCAGGACTGGCTTGGAGGCCACTGGGGTCCTTTCCAACGCAGAGACTCCGCCTCCTCGGGGCTCTTCTCAGAGTTGACAGCCGAGGCTCTTGGTGAGGTCATTTCCCCCTCCGTGTGGTACCAGACCGAGAGATCACGGATCTGTTTTTTTTTTTTTTTCTTCCTAGCTTTATTGAGCTATAATTGACATATAATATTGTATAAGTTTAAGGTGTACAACATGATATTTTGATACATGTATATATTATGAAATGATTACCACAAAATAAGGTTAGTTAACACCTCCGTCACTTCATATAACTGCCATTTTTTTTGGTGGTGGTGAGAACATTTAGCAACCTCCAGGTATATAATACAGTATTGCTAAGTACAGTGACTATGTGGTACATTGGATCCCCAGAACTTATTCATCTCATAACTGGAAGTTTGTAACCTCTAGCCAACATCTCTGCATTTCTCCAGCTCCTAGCCCCTGGCAACCATCATTTTACTTTTGTTTCTATGAGTTCAGCTTTTTTAGATTCCATATATAAGTGAGATCATGCAGTATTTGTCTTTCTTTGTCTGAATTATTTCACTTAGCATAATGCCCTCAAGGTTCATCCATGTTGTTGCCAAAGTCAGGGTTTCCCTCTTTTTTTTTTCTGGTTGAACAATATTCCATTCTGTATATATATATCACACTTTCTTGATCCATTTGTCCTCTGATGAACAATTAGGTTGTTTCCATATCTTGGCTATTGTGAATAATGCTACAATGAACATGGGGGTGCAGATATGTCTTTGAGATAGTTATTTCTTTTCCTTCAGATATATCAGATATATGTATATCTATATGTATATCTATATGTATATCTATATCTATATCTCCTTCCTTAAATATCAAGGAGGCAGGGATGAAGCAGATAAGGGGAGGTAGCTCTCATATGCCCTTGGTAGGGGTGCTGAGCTGGTTCCTGGCTATAGCTATTTGGAAGAGTCACAGGATGTGACTTGGGAAGCCAGCGGGTCCACTCCCCACCCTTTGACAAGTTGGCACTGATGCCTCTTAACATGGGAGGCCCCAGTGGCTAACTAGTCACTTCTGCTGGACTTGAAGTTTTTCTACACTTAAAAAAAACCCCAAACTGATATTTCTCTAAATATCAAAATCAGTAATAACCCTGACTTTTGATACCCTATGTTTTGATGAGAGCTTTAGCTGCTTTTTTTTCAAGACATTTTGTCTGTGGTTATGATCTTGGAGTATAGCTCTTATTTTTTAATATTATGTATATGTTCTTATATTTTTTATAAGTTTTTTTTAAAAAAAATATTTATTTATTTATGGCTGCGTCGGGTCTTCGTCGCTGCACGCGGGCTTTCTCTAGTTGCTGTGAGCAGGGGCTACTCCTCGTTGCAGTGCGTGGGCTTCTCATTGCGGTGGCTTCTCTTGTGGAGCACGGGCTCTAGGCCCACGGGCTTTAGTAATTGTGGCTCACGGGCTTAGTTGCTCCGTGGCATGTAGGATCTTCCCAGACCAGGGCTCTAACTCGTGTCCCCTGCATTGGCAGGTGGGTTCTTAACCACTGCGCCACCAGGGAGGTCCCTATATGTTCTTTTTTTTTTTTTTAAAGTGGGATGAATATCAGGAGTCCCACTTTTTTTTTTTTTTTAATAATTTATTTATGGGTGTGTTGGGTCTTCGTTTCTGTGCGAGGGCTTTCTCTAGTTGTGGCAAGCGGAGGCAGTCTTCATCGCGGTGCGCGGGCCTCTCACTATCGCGGCCTCTCTTGTTGCGGAGCACAGGCTCCAGACGCGCAGGCTCAGTAATTGTGGCTCACGGGCCCAGCTGCTCTGCGGCATGTGGGATCTTCCCAGACCAGGGCTCGAACCCTTGTCCCCTGCATTAGCAGGCAGATTCTCAACCACTGCACCACCAGGGAAGCCCCCCTATATGTTCTTTTAATAATTATTTGTATCACTAACATTCTCTTAAAAATTTTATTATTCCACTTCTAAACTGCTGAATTGAGGCATAGTTGTCATGTAATAACTGCACATATTTAAAGTGTACAATTTGATAGGTTTTGACATTTGTATTGATATATATCCATGAAACCAGTATCACAATCACAATGAACATATCCATCACCCTCAAAAGGTTCACCATGTCTCCTCTTCTTGCCTCTCCCAAACCCTGTCCCCAGGCAGCCACTGATTTGCCTTCTGTCTCTATAGATTAGTTTGCATTTTCAATAATTTTGTATAAATGAGTCATACAGTATACATTTTTTTTTTTGGGTCTGATTTCTTTCACTTAGCATAATTATTTGAGATCCATCTACATTATTGCAGGTTCATGTCAATAGTTCATTTCTTTTTATTGCTGGTGTGTGGTATGAATATACCACCATTGTCTGTCCATTCACCTGTTGAACATTTGGGTTGTTTCCAGTGTTTGGATATGACAAATAAAGCAGCTATGAACATTTATGTACAAGTTTTTGTGTGGACATGTATTTTCATTTCTCTTGGGTAAATACCTTCTTAACTTATTAAGGAACTGCCAAACTGTTTTCCAAAGTGGTTGTACTACATGCCCACCAGTACTGAATGAGAGTTCCAGTTGCTTCATATACTCACCAATACTTGGTATGGTCAGTCTTTTTAATTTTACCTATTCTAGTAGGCATATAGTGGTACCTCATTAGCATTTTATTTGCATTTCTCTAATGATTAATTTGTTACAAATCCTATGTTCAGTTTTGATAAAATCTCTCAACAAACTAGGAATAGAATGGAAGATCCTCTACCTGAAAAAGAACATTTACAAAAGCCCTATAGCTAACAGCACACTTCACAGTGAAATACTAAATGCTTTCACTCTAAGACTGGGAATGAGGCAGGGTTGTCCACTCTTATCACCTATTCAACATCATATTGGAGGTTCTAGTCAGTGCAATAAGACAAGAAAAAGAAATAGAAGGCATCAGATTGGAAGCGAAGAAGTAAAACTGTCTTTATTCATATATGACATGATCATTTATATAGAAAATTTGATGGAATCTCCAAAAAAACTACTAGAACTGATAAGTGAGTTCAACAAGATTTCAGGATACAAGAGCAATACATAAAAATCAATTGGGGCTCCCCTGGTGGCGCAGTGGTTAAGAATCTGCCTGCTAATGCAGGGGACACGGGTTTGGGCCCTAGTCTGGGAGGATCCCACATGCCCTGGAGCAACTAAGCTCATGCACCACAACTGCTGAGCCTGTGCTCTGGAGCCCGCGAGCCACAACCACTGAAGCCCGTGTGCCACAACTGCTGAAGCCCGCGCGCCTAGAGCCTGTGCTCTGCAACAACAAAAGAAGCCACCGCAATGAGAAGCCCGCGCACCACAACGAAGAGGAGCCCCTGCTCACCTCAACTAGAGGAAACCTTTGTGCAGCAACGAAGACCCGACACAGCCAAAAATAAATAAATAAATTTACAAAAAAAAAAGTAAACCTTTTAAAAAAAATAGCATAAAAACATGGAATAGAGATAAATCTGATAAAAGACATGCCAAACCTGTACACTGAAATCTATAAAACATTGCTGAGAGAAATTAAAGAAGACCTAAAAAACAGAGATTATACCATATTCATAGATTAGAAGACTCAGTATTAAGATATTCATTTTTATTGACATCATTACATACAGTGAAATGTACTGACCTTAAGTGTACAATTCGGCAAGTTTGACAAATATGCACACCTGTGGAACAAAAATCCTTTATAAGATAGAGACATTTCCATCACTCTAGGTTTCTTTTTAACCCTTCCCAGTCAACCTCTGTCCTCCCAGAAACAACTATTCTTTTGATTTCTTTCACCATAGATTAATTTTGCCTATTCTGGAATTTCATATAAATGGCTAACATTCAATTTTAAAACACATTTACAGTTATTTATTTATTTATTTATTTATTGGCCATGCCGTGTGGCTTGCCGGTCTTAGTTCCCCGACCAGGGATTGAACCTGGGCCACGGCACTGAAAGCGCAGAGTCCTAACTACTGGGCCACCAGGGAATTCCCCAACGATAATTTATTTTTTAGACTTAACTTGTTTACTTCTCACTTTCAATTCTTTCATGATACCTCAACTTCCCCATGTTTGAATTTTGTATTTTAATTCCTCTCAAGACAGTTGATGTGCCTTCAAATGCTTTTTTCAGAAAGGGCATGTGGGTGATATAATTTTCTGAACCCCTGTGAAAGAGAGAATGACATTCTGTTGCCTCTACACGTGGACAATGACTTGGCTGGCTTAGGATTCATGACCTGGTTCCACTGTCTGCTTGTGTTTAATATTGCAGAGTCTGAGGTCACCTTGAGTTTTGTTCCTTTGAAGGTAACCTCCTTTTTCTGTCTGGATACTTTGGATTTTTTTTTTTTTTTTTTTGGCCTGCATTTTTGAAATTCAAATTCTGGCATTCTCCAAGGCAGAATGTGGACATGTTTCAAGAGAAAAAAGTTGGCGCTCATTGTTCCCTATAAAGTGCTATGGAGAAATGAGATGGAAATTTAAATGGTTTCATACATTCAAGTGCCTGCTGTGACGTGAAGTAGTCCCCTTGACAGAGAAGTTGCCTCTATCAATGTCTTGGGGAGCTCCCCTTTGGTTTGAGGAGTTGGTCTCAGGGATGACAAATTCTCACTCTCTGAAAGCGTATTTGGGTTTTGGAAACAGCCAAAGGAAATCTGGTGCTAAATTCTGCTGAGGGGAGTGAGGTGAGAGATGCACTTTTTGGCTAGAATAAATAATGCCTATAGTGGAACAACTCTAAAACTTCCTCAAAGCCAGTTCTAGAGAGGAATTTTTAAAAGTTGTCTTATTGTCCATGCCTCTGCGCCTTTGGATATGCCATTCCCTCTGCCTGCAGTGCCCTTCCCAGTGGCTTGCACTTGGACCTTCACAACTAAGGGTTGGACCACTGCACTCCCTGAGTGTCTCGTAGTGTGTGCTTTCTCACTGCTCCATCACTCTGTGAGCAATTCAGGAAAGGTTTTTTGTTTGTTTGTTTTTTGAATTTTTGGTGCCTGGCATGTAGTAGGTCTCAATAAATGTTTGCGGAAATGGAAAAGCTTTTTAAGTGTTAGGAGAGAATATGACCTCCCAAGCTTACTATCTTGAATTCGTCAATGTTCATTTGGACATATAAAGTTATGGTGAGTGTGTCTGAAGCAACAACTCACTGACTCCTGTTGCATTACTCTTATTTATAAACAGTGGTGTGCTGATAAATGTTGAAAAATTGGCTCTCTGCGGGGGGAAGAAAGGCCCCATTTGACCATTTCTGTGATGTAAATACTCCTGCTATGGCTGATTTCAAGCTACTAACATCACGTCAACTGGCTAGCAAAATTCCTGAACATTTAAAAATGAGCTCTTGCAAGCTTGCTCCAGTACATCACCATGAAAATTCTACACCTCCTTTGTTTTTCCACCATTACCCAGTTTGTTTGGGTGGCTTTTTTGCTGTTTATACAGCACATGTACTGTATATTTTATCCCTTGCATCAATCCAATTATTACTCTTTTCCTCAGAGACTAAGGGACTTCTCCAAGGTGGCAAAGCTTTCCTGTCTATTCCTGGGTTTGGTCTCTGTCTGGAGCTCACTGCCAGCACCATGAGGGGCTGGAGAGATATGTGCTTTGCCCAATCTTCTGTTTGCTGGTGTTGAGGTGAGCTGCCTGGAAGGACCCAAGGACCTGTTCTTGGCCCAGGACATCCCTGCTGGCAACCAAGTTGTGACGTTTGCTGGCCTTTGTCATGTTCACTTGTGACCTGATGAACAGGTGACAAGGAGGTTAGCAACTTTTATTATATGGGGATGAGCAGCTGTCACTTTCATGGCCTAATTCAGGATCTGGATGGTGCCTCATTGTCTGACAGCTGAGTGAAGTGATGCGCTCCTCTTTACAATTCAGGGTTTTAACCTATTTCTTCCAGGTGCGTCCAGGGAGCGTCCAGTCAAAGCTGAGTTCCTCGGGAGCCCAAGCTGAGGGTGGTGAGGGCTCCCCCAGGAGGTGAGAGATGGACCTGCTGCCTGCTTCCTGCTTTGGTGGTGGGGTTTTTTTTTTTTGATGTGCACCATTTTTAAAGTCTTTATTGAATTTGTTACAGTATTGCTTCTGTTTTATGTTTTGGTTTTTTGGCCGTGAGGCATGTGGGATCTTAGCTCCCCGACCAGGGATTGAACCTGCACCCCCTGCATTGGAAGGTGACGTCTTCACCACTGGACCGCCAGGGAAGTCCCTCCTGCTTGGTTTTTGTCTTAAATGATACCCAGTTTCAGGGCCTGTGGAAGGTCTGTGTTAGGGACTGTGTGAGGTTTTCTGGGGAGTCACCCAGATATGTGACATCATAGAAAGCAAGTACTGTAGTGGAACTCAGTGATCTAGCTTCAGATCCTTCACTTACAGATGAGGAAACTGAGGCCCAGTGAGGGGAAGTGTTTTGCTCAACATCATACAGCAATAGTGGCAATGCCAGGACTAGGCCCCAGGGCTCCTGACTCCCCATGCAGGTCTCATCCCTTGCCCTTCGTTTCCCTGTGGGAGCATGAGCCTTGTGCCCTTTATCAGAGGGTGGCAGAGAAGGCCCAGCTTGAGCTCTTGGGAGCTCCGCCAAGTTCCTTGCTTCCTGGGTTTTTCCAGACTTCCCTGAGGAGGCTGGGCCACCTGCCTATGCCACCTGGTGTGTTCTGTTTAGCTGAGTCAAGCTGTACCAGGAGAGGCCACAGAGGCCGCTTCCCAGGAGGGAACACTCGTGGCGTGAGGGGGATGAGGAGGGGAGAGATGGGTGTACACCTGGACCTGCTGTTCCTCGGAGGCTGGGGCTGGGATGCTGGAGGTGGAGGGCCCTGCCCTGCACCACGGCTGCTTTCCATCTGGGCGTTGACAGTGTCTGCTAAGTGGAGACCTTCCCAGCAATGTCCCTGTATCGTGAAAGCTCTGGTGAATTTCCAGGCACACCCAGACCTGAGCCAATGGTACTTTTGGCAATTCATGTCTCCTGCTGCTGTGGCTGGCTGGTCCTGCAAGGTGGTGTGGAGGCCCCAGGACAGCTGGCCTGGGCTGATCATTGTCCTAGCAGATCTGGGATGTTCCAGGAGCTATGATAAGTACTGTTGAGTATTGGCCAAACAAGCCAGGAAGGGCAGAGAGCTGAGGCCTTGGATCTGTTTGGCAAAGTCATTCTCAGCACCTGCCCTCTCACGGGAGCACCAGGGAGGGGAGGCGCTCAGACCTTGCCCTGGTGGGGGGAGGGGCACAGGGAGGATATTAACTCGAGCGTCAGGCTTTACAGTTTACCATGTGTTTTCATGCATATTATTTCATTCCATTCTCCCAGTAACCCTATTACTGTTCCCATTTTAGACTGAAGAAATGGGGACAGAGAAAGGTGAGTGACTTTGCCCAGCACGCTTTGTCATCAGGTTTGAATCCCACCTGTCATTATCCAGCTGTGGAACCTTGAGCAGGTTAGGTCACTTTCTTGATTCCCACCTGTAAAACGGGAATCTTGCTACCACTGCAGAGGTTGTGCAGGTAGCACTGTGCTTGCCCTTCGGGAGCTCGGCTAATGAGACTTCTTCCTTTCCCCCCTTGTCCCAAACCACATGGCCAGCAACCGGGGAGTTGGGCCTTGAATTTAGGTTTCTTTCCCTCTGATATGTGTGAGATAAACTTGGCATTTTGGGGAAAGGAATTCTTACTAAGAGATAAAGGGAAACACAAACACAGAAATGAGTGTGTGAACTAAGGGCAGAGTGCTGAGGCCAAGTCTGTGGTGCTGAGCCTCGGGCTGGCTTGCCTGGGGCTCACCCACACCTACCTCTGGCCCTTTGTCCCCTCTCAGTGTGTCTGGCTGGCCTAGACTTGCATGGGCCCCCTGGCAGGTCCTCCAGGGTCCTTACGCCTTCCCAGAAGTTTCTCCCACCTGCTCTGGGATTGGGCCCTCAGGGCGGGCTCGCTGATGGATTGTCTGAGCCCACCTTGAACTGAGAGGGAGTGCTCAACCAGAATCAGCCCTGGAGCAGGCTCAGCTGTGCCCTTTGGAGGCCCCAGGGCCCAGAGCGGCTTCTCAGCACACCTCAGGATGCCCACCCCTTCCCACCCTGGCACGCAGGCCACAGAGGTTTTTCAGTGGATTGTCATTTTTCAAATGACATGTCTGGGAGGTCCACACTCAGGATGGTACTGGGCATGCAAGCACAAGTCAGGTGCGATTCAGGGCTTATTCAGACCTGGTTTACTTCTGTCAATCATTCCTTTTTTTAAAAAAAATAAATTTATTTTATTTATTTATTTTTGGCTGCGTTGGGTCTTCGTTGCTGTGCGTGGGCTTTCTCTAGTTGCAGAGCGGGGGCTACTCTTCATTGCGGTGCTCGGGCTTCTCATTGCAGTGGCTTCTCTTGTTGCGGAGCACGGACTCTAGGCAGGCGGGCTTCAGTAGTTGTGGCTCTCAGGCTCTAGAGCACAGCCTCAGTAGCTGTTGCACACGGGCTTAGTTGCTCCGCGGCATGTGGGATCTTCTCGGACCAGGGCTCGAATCCGTGTCCCCTGCATTGGCAGGCGGATTCTTAACCACTGCGCCACCAGGGAAGTCCCTGTCAGTCATTCTTCAGAGGCCTCACTTTCATGACATCTGGTGGGATTGAACTTAACCAACTCAGAAAAACCCCAATTGTCAGTTACTTTCAGCTTCCATTAAGCCAAGCTGGTACGGGCTCACTCCTCCCTCCCTCCCTCCCTCCCTTCCTCCCTTCCTTCCATGATTTTGATGGTCACTGATTTAGTTACTGCAGCAATTCTCCCCTCTCCCCACCACCACCGCCCCCTGGCAAGGGTTATGGATTATATTCAGTACACAATGTACACAGTTGTTTTGGTCCCAGGATATGGTGACCTATGGAGGCCTGTACTCATAATTAGGTAATTATTTTATTTTATTCTGTGTTTTTTGCTAAATATCTCAGGCAGGCCCTGTTCCTACGGCTTCAGCCTCATCCCTTGAATAACTGTTCTGTGCTCTGCTCTCCAGCCATCCTGAACTTATGGATCCTGGTTCCTGGAATCACCAGGCTCTTGCTCATTTCTGTGCTTTTGAGTGTACTGTACCCTCTGCCTGGAACACCGTTGCCCTGTTTTTCTCTTGACTCACTCCTCCGGCTTTTGTTCTCTGCTTATGTGTCACTTTCTTGCCCCGTGCTCCCTCCCCAAGGTGAGGTGTCCTTGCTATGGAATTCCATAGCCCCCTGGTCTAGCCTTACCACCCCCTGTGAAGGTCTGCTTAATCATGCTCCCTGCTACCCTCTGAGCTCTGTGAGGTTGGGACCGGTCCCTCTTACTTATGTAACTCCCAGCACTTAGCGCAGTACCTATCACATAGTAGCAGGCAGTAAATATTGTCAAATGAGTGAATGAGAGAGTGAACCATGGCCAGTCAGGAGGCCATGATTATGACCATGAAAGTGACCAGGCTCTGGGGCATACGAGTCCCTTAGCTCAGATGCCAGACACACACAGTGGTGGTTTGGCCATGCTGATGTTGTCTCTATTCCAGGCTGGGAGGTGATGGCAGCCAGCGTGGCAGAGCCCCAACCTGTGTCCCCCGCCTCCCCTCCTCAACTCCATTCTTCTTCTCCCGCCCCTCCTGCCTTGGTGGTGGAGGGCCTGCCCCTGGTTCTCGTCAATGCTTCACTCCCCAGTAGTGTCCCATGCCCCTCATCTAGGGCTTGGCTGCATCAATTAGCTCCTCTCCCTTGGATTTCCCAGTTTCTCCGTCTTCCACTATCCTGAAACAACTTCCCTTCCATCTGCTGACCCCTCAAGTACCATCTTGGTTCTCTCCTCCCTTCACTCCTTAACACTCTACAATTGGACCTCTGCTCCCATCTCTCATGAAATTGCTTCTTACAGGTGACCCACCATGCACACACTGTTTTCAGTTCTCACTCATGACCTGCCTGCATCAGCAGATACGACCACCCACTCCCTCTTTCTTTTTATTTATTTATTTATTTATTTATTTATTTATTTATGGCTGTGTTGGGTCTTCGTTGCTGCACGCGGGCTTTCTCTAGTTGTGGCAAGCGTGGGCTACTCTTTGTTGCGGTGCACAGGCTTCTCATTGCAGTGGCTTCTCGTTGCGGAGCACGGGCTCTAGGTGTGCGGGCTTCAGCAGTTGTGGCAAGCAGGCTCAGCAGTTGTGGCTCGCGGGCTCTAGAGCGCAGGCTCAGTAGTTGTGGCACATGGGCATAGTTGCTCCGCGGCATGTGGGATCTTCCCCGACCAGGGCTCGAACCCATGTCCCCTGCATTGGCAGGAGGATTCTTAACAACTGTGCCACCAGGGAAGCCCCCTCTTTCTTGAATTCACTTTTTTTTGGCTCTCCTGCCTCTCTGCTCCTGCCTTTTCTACTTCTGACCCCTCTTCTCTTCTTGTCCTAGAAATACAGGTGTTCCTCAAGCCCTCGCCTTCTGTTCTCTCTCTTCCCCCCTCCATTGGTGAGCTTGTCTTGATGTGGATGACTCCCGAACTTTCTTGCTTTGCTACACGGATGTTCCACTAGTTATGCTCAGACCAGCCTTGTCATCACCCCTCAAAGCCTGCTCCTTCCCGAGCATGCTCTGTTCCATTGCTCACACTGTAGCAGGGTGCCCTGGCTGAGACCAATCCCTCAGACTTTTGAAACCTTGATGAAAAACTCTCACGGAAAGGTCACAAGAAGTTTTTGTCTTTAGAGGTGGTGACTTCAATTCACTTTTGGATCAGGCAGTTCCTTTGTTTCAGGAAAATTGCCCAAAGCAGCCCTACATTACACACATGTGAAGTAAGCATTTACCCATTGTTCCCAGGGAGAGGTGAAGTCACGGGTTCCCTGAGTGCACTCACAGCTGTCCAGTCATTCTGTTTGGTAACAGCAGCTCTTGCATATAGTTGAGTCAGAGCTCTGCCTCTGAGATGTTGTCATTTTTGGGGGCGGTGGAGGGGTGGTTGCAGGGGGAAGTATTTCTTGGATCTGTGTGAATAGAGAGGACGCTGAGCTGCAGACTGCTGTTTGTTCTTGGGCGTTTTAATTTAAAAAAAAAATTTATTTGGCCGTGCTGTGCATCCTGAGGGACCTTAGTTCCCCAACTAGGGATCGAACCTGTGCCCCCTGCATTGGGAACACAGGGTCTTAACCACTGGACCGCCGGGGAAGTCCCTGTTCTTGGGTATTGAGTGTTCTTGCTGGGCCAGTAGTCTGTGGGGCCTCCAGAGCTGAGTGAAGAGGCCTGCTGGCAGGACCCACAGCGTGCCCACACCTTGCCTGGAGGAGAGACTGAAGCCAGAACAGTCTGGACCTGGTGCACCCCCCCTGGACTGGATGGGCTGCAGGTGCTCTCTCTGTGTGACCTGGTTTCACCTCCCTACTAGACTGAAGGCAGCACGAGGGCGGGGACTGTGCATCTGCCAGATGAATTAATGGATGGATAAATACTGTGTTCTGCTGCACCTGGGGCCATAGAGCAGGAGCACCCTCTCTTGGTAGGCTGGGGTTTCTCCCAAGGGTCCATCATCCCGGGAAGAGGCTGCTCCTGGCTAAGGAAGGCAGGTATCTGCCAGGCTACGGGGAAACCATCTTTCCCTCTGCAGGTGGGCTGGGAGTGCATCATGGAGGGGCCCAGAGCCCCTCTGTGTGCTTATCTTCCATCACCCTCAGTAAGAGTCTGAAGGCACAGCCAGTGGGCCTGCCCATCAGGTTTGTGGGGCTGGGGCGAGAGGCCTACGTAATACATGTCTAAATATTTAAAAGTTACAAAGAAAACAAACTTAAATAAAATACCTTCTAACCTCCTACTTTGACAAATATAACTTTATAACAACAAAACTGGAAAACATGTAACTCACAGTTGACAAAATACCAAAATTGATTGAATTTAATTATTTTCATGCATGTCTGTTAATGGGCCAGAAACTGTTGGATAAGTAATAAAGATAAATATCATTCATAAGTTATTATATAATGTTCCACAAAATTTATTTTTCTTGTCTTTATTTTAACAATATCACTAATTATATTAATTTGGTCAAGATTTTCCCTAATTTGTGTGCTGTTGACAGCAAGGATCTAAAAGATGAACATACAAAAAAACACTTTCCGGTGTTTGGAGCTGGAGACGGCCTGGACGCTGGTGAAGCGGCCGCCCGAGGAAGAAGACAGTTAGGATGTCCGTGGTAACTGGAAGGCTGAGAGATCCTGACATAAATCCTTGCTTGTTGGCATCTGATGCTTCTACCAGATGTATGGATGAGAATAACTATGAGAGGGGAAGGTGTTCCACTCACTTCCTGAAGTACAAAAACTGCCGGAAGTTCTGGAATGCTATCATGATCCAGAGAAGACGGAAGGGAGTGAAGCCATCTATGCCTACAGCAGCAGAGAGAGACATAATCTTGGGAGCAATGGGCAAGATGCCCTATTGAGTGTTTGCATTAAAGTGGTTTATTTAACTCAGAAAAAAAAAAAACAAAACAAAAAAACACTTTCCAAAAAGTACAGTAAATTGAAATAAATGTAAAACATTAAACAAATTAAAATTAATTTCCATATATTTTCAAAGAAATTCTATTTCTTGCAAAATTGCCATTAAAATAAAAGGCAAACTACTAGCTTAAATGAATTAATATAAAAAATTTAAAGCAAAATTTTTGAATAAAGCTGATGATTTAAAATTTTATTTTATGAAGATTCAATTAAATCTTTTTATTTTTTTGGCCATGCTGCGCGGCTTGCGGGATCTCAGTCTCCCAACCAGGAATTGAACCTGGGCCAGCGTGCCCTGAGCTACGCTTCTGAGAGAGGAAGGTATCCCTGTGGGGTGTGTGTGTTTGTGTGTGTGTTTGTTTTATCATTAACAGCTTTATTCTAACAATATTTACATATCATACCACTTGCCCATTTCAAGTGAATAGGTCAATGGTTTTTAGTATGTTCACAGAGTTCTGCAACATCACCACTAATTTCAGAGTGTTTATCAACCTCTAAAGAAATTCTATACCCATGAACTGTCACCTCCTATTCTCCCCTCTCCCAAGTCCCTGGCAACTACTAATCTACTTTCCGTCTCTATGGATTTGCCTATTTTGGACATTTAATATTGACAGAATCATAACATGTGGCCTTTTGTGACTGACTTCTTTTACTTAGCATAATGTTCCCAAGGTTTGTCCACGTTGAAGCATGTATCAGGACATCATTCCTTTCCGTGGCTGAATAAGATTCCCGTGTTTGGATAGACCACATTTTGTTTATCCATTCACCTGCTGATGGACATTTGGATTGTTTCCACTTATTGTGAATAATGCTACTATGAACATCCATGTACAAGTTTTTGTGTGGTCATATGTTTCTGTTCTCTTGGAGATGTACTTAAGAGGGAAGGGAATTGCTGAGTCACTCGTGTTCTTTAACAATATTTGTGTAGATGTGTGTGTGTGTGTGTGCGCATGTGTGCGTGAGAGCACAGGTCCCAGGGCAGGGCCCCTTTGCCTGGGTCTAAGGATGGTGCTAGCAGCCTGGTTTCTGCAATGCAGTGTGGGGAATGGAGGCAAAGGCTTTTGTCACACTGATGCTGGGTGGCCAGAAAGGAGTATAGGACCAGAGTGGTAGCAGTCATCTGTGGAAGGTGGGCAATTGTAATTTCGGTAATTTACATGAAATATGACCTTATTTTGTGGTCCTAGTCTGGTGAGGTGTTATCCTCCTGGTTTAGGGCCATCGCTCTCCCCATCATCCAGGCTTAAATTTTGCGGCACAGGTTCTGTGAATCCTGTCATATCAATAGCCCTCGTATCTGTCCTCTTCTCTGCACTCCTTCTGCCACTGTCTAGTTCAGCTGCCTGTCATTTATTACCTCTTGTTTGCCTTTAAAAAATTCTGGCCACAGAAGTAATGTACAGATATACAAACCCAAAACATTGCAGAAATACAAAATTTAGAAAGTAGAGCCCCCCCACCAATACCCCCAGAGATAACTATCACGAACAGTGTAGTGTATTCTCTTCCAAAATTTTTATACACATATTAACAAATTATTATTTCTTTTTAAAAACAAAAACAGGGTAGTATTGTGTATATGGTTCATCCTGCAAATTGTTTTTCTCCCCTGTTGGAATATGTTAGACATCTTTCCTTTTTTTTTTTTTTTTTTTAAAGGAATTCCTTTATTTTTATTATTTATTTATTTATTTATTTTATTTTTGTCTGTGTTGGGTCTTCGTTTCTGTGTGAGGGCTTTCTCTAGTTGCGGCAAGCGCGGGCCACTCTTCATCGCGGTGCGCGGGGCCTTTCACTATCGCGGCCTCTCTTGTTGCGGAGCACAGGCTCCAGACGCGCAGGCTCAGTAATTGTGGCTCACGGGCCTAGTTGCTCCGCGGCATGTGGGATCTTCCCAGACCAGGGCTCGAACCCATGTGCCCTGCATTGGCAGGAAGATTCTCAACCACTGCGCCACCAGGGAAGCCCTAGACATCTTTCCTTGAAAACACATGTAGATCTACCTCATTCTTTTAAGTCTACTGTGTGGCTGTACAGCAGTTTATGTAACCAGTCCCCTATTTATGGACATTTGAGTTGTTGCCAGATTTCTGCCATGATAAACAATGCTGCAGTGTTTTTGTATACATTTCTCTTTATGCATTTGTGGGAGTTTTTCTGCAGGATAAACCCCCAGAAATGAAAATGTTGGGTCAGAGGACGTAAACATTGACTATTTTAAATAGATACTACCAAATTTGCCTCCAAAAGCACACTACAGTTTCTAGTCTCATCATCAGTTCATGAGAATGCTGGTTTCCCCGCCCCTGCCAGCACTGGATTCTATTGACTTTTGTTGTCTTTTACCAATCTTGGCAGCATGTCCTCTTGCCTCCCTTGTGGCATCAGCCTCCTAAAGGTCCCTCTACTCCCAGCTTCTCTCCTTTTGCATATTAATCTTCTAATACCTAGTTCTGATTGTGACCTTGCCAACTCTAAAAGCCCTTTTGAAAATTGAAATAGGCTTGTCCAGGACACCTTTATGCAGTCAATCAACAAATAGTCATTGACTATTAACCATGTGCCAGGCACTGTCTAAGGACAGCATTGAACAAGAATGATAAGATCTCTGCTGTTGTGGAGTTTAATTCTTGTAGTGGGAGACAGAAGAAGCAAAAAATGATCAGACAGTCAGTCTAGTACTAGATAGTTGTGTTATCCTGAGAATTAATATAGGGAGACATGATGGTTACGGGGAGGCTGGTTGAGATTGGGTGGTTGAGAAAAGAATTTGTGAGGAGAAAACACATAAATGAACGAATGATAAGAGCAAAGATTGGGGAAGAGCATGCTAGGCAGAGAGAACAGAATGTGCAAAGGCCAGAAAGTAAGAAGGAGCATGGCATGGTAAGGAACTAAAAGAAGCCAGAGTGGCAGAGTAGAGTGGAGAGGGTACTGGGCAGGATAGGATGGGATGAGAGTTGAGGCTTGGTTAGGGGTTGGACAGGTACAGTTTTGTGAACCAGGGTGAGGAGTTTGAATTTTAAGTGTGATGAGCAGCCACTGGAGGATTTTAATCATGGAAGTGACCTGATCTAAGTTATGTTTTTAGAAATCACTCTTACTGGGTGTGGAACATGGATTATAACTGGGCAAGAGACCCATCATGGGAAAGGGTGGAAGCAGTGTAGATGGAGAGAAGACAACAGATTTTGGATGGAGTAACTAGGTAGAGGGTGGTGGTATTTTTAAGATGGGGAAGACTGAAGGAGGAATGGATTTAGGGGTAGGAAATCCAGAGATCCATTCTGCCCAAGGCAAATTTTGAGATGCTTATTAAACATTCACATGGAGGTGTCATGTAGGTAGTTGGGTATTTGAGTCTAGAATTCCAGAGACATCCAGAGTTCTCTGCTATAAATGTAGATTTGGGAACCATAAGCACACAGATGGAAGTTAAAATCTTGGGACAGGATGCTGTCACCTAGGGAGAGTATATAGACAGGAGAAGAAGAGATCCTAGGACCGAGCCCTGAGATCCTCCAATGCTGAAAAATCAAACAAAGGAGGAAGAACTTAGGAGGAGGCTGAGAAGGAGCAGCCTTGGAGGTTGAAGGAAATCCATCAGGAAAACAGGGAGTAGAGAAACCAAGAGAATAATATGATTCAAGGAGGGAATGGTCAACTGTGTAAAATACTGATGGGAGGTGACCATAGGATTTGGCAACATGAGGGTCATGAGTGTCCTTGACCTGAGCAATCTTATTGGGGTTGGGGGCGTTGAGAGAGAATGAGGGACGAGTGGGTGGAGTCTGGGCTGCAGCCACTGTCCTACAGTTTTGCTGTGGACGGGGAGGAAAGCAAGGGTCGAGCACCTGGAAGGGGACATGAGGTCAAGGGAGGATTTTTAAAGATAGGAGATGCTAAAGCGTGTTTACATGCTGATGGGTGGATTTGGTAGAAGAGAAGAAGATTGTGATGGAAGAGTGAGGTCCTGGGCAGGACCCATGTCCTTAAGGAGCGGGGAAGGGTGGGATCTGGGCACCGATGGGCCCAGGGACGTTATCCCTCCTCACAGGAGGGAAGCAGACAGGGTGGTCTTGATGTGAGTAGGCCAGTGGTTTGTGGTAAGGAGAGGAGGGGGTTTCTGTCAGATTGCACCAGGTTTTTCCCCAGGAAATATGAAGCAAGACCTTTGGCGTGGTGGTAGTGGTAGTGGTGTGGGGTGGCAGCGGTGGGGGGAGAATGTAGGAGGTGTGAGGAGGGAGAGGAGGAGAGTGCTTATCATCTTGGAGACTGGGGAAATGTCATTCTGGGGAAGCATGGGCATGCGGGTGCCCATCTGAGATTGACTTACAACTGTCACCAGCTGTTCACTCAGAGGGAAGCCTCCTGTCCTTCCAGGCCCAGCTGTCCCACTCCTAGCTTTGCTCATTCACCTCCTCAGTTGGGAACACGAAGTAGAAACCAAGGTGGAGTCCCAACCAGAGAGCTGGAAGGAGGAGGTAGGCGAGGAGGGAGGGCACACAGTGGAAGAAAACCAAGCCAGTCCCTGTCCCCAGCTCAGGAAGTCAGTGACCCTGGACAGCAGCAGGAGGTCTGGCAGGGCCCTCCCGGGCAGGGCTGGAGGCCGAGCTGGCGAATTTTAGAAGGCCTCCAGGTTCTATTGTTCCGGGTAAGGCTGGGCAGTAGAGGAGGTGGCTTTGCGCGGTGATACCAGTGTGGGAAAGGAAGCGTGGCTTCGTGTTAGAAGGATGGAAACTCTGAGGGTGGTGTGCAAGTTTCGGCCCTGGGGACATTCTGCCTCGGTTCCCACGGGGCAGGTAGGAAGTCACCCCTCCCCTGACTCCTTTCTGCCATTAGTAGCTTTTCCATCATCCCGCTGAGCATGGGGTCGGCTAGAACCCTCAGCTCCCACACCTGCTCCAGCATCGTTGCCCCGCAGCGGGCTTTCAGGCTGGTGGAGGGTAAATGCCAGCCCGTCAGAGGAATGCAGTGACCCTGTATGATTGTCCCCACTGCCAGTGAGGCAGCTGATTTCCAGTTCACATGGAGGGATTTGAGGCTTGGACGCATCCAGCGACTGCCCAAGGCCTCACTTTGGTACCTGAGCCCTGTCATGGTCCACTGGGGGATTCCTAGATTTCTGGAAGGACAGAATACTTTGTTGTCCTGGTGAGGTTTGCTGCTGTTTGTATGGCAGACTATGTAGGCACAGTGGAGAGGCTTTTCTGAGAATTCGTGTAAGAAGAGAGGCAGCGCAGGGGTCCAGGAATGGGCCCCACCAGGTGTTAACCTCGTGACCTTGAGCAAGCCATTTAATCTCTGGGAGCCTCCGGGTCCTCATCTGCTACTGGGGCCTGGTAATCCCCAACTGGTTCTCAGCTCGGATGAGATAAAGTGCTGGAAAGCACTGCGCAAGAAGGAACTCTTATCAATGTGAAGCTATAAGGCCACATCAAAGGCTGTATTTTTATCTCAGCCCAAGAGGGAAAGGATTGCTTCTCAAAAGGAAAGAGGATTCATTGTACTTATTTGGGGGCTTCATGACTATGTGGATTTTGTTGTTAAAGTCTTGTGACTGAAGGGCACACAGGGGAGATGGATGAGGTGTGCCCAGGCTGGGAAAATTCCACACCCTGCTGGTCTCCAAGGCCCTCTTGAAGTGGAGAGCTCTTATGGGCTGGGAAAGCCACTCAGAAGGCAACTTGCATGATTTAAAATTCTAAAGATGACTTGACAGCTGGGTATGTTCTTTGTTGCTTAATAGGTTTTCTCCAGCTAATTCTCCTGGGTTCTTTCCATTTCCTGGGCAGAAGGAGTTGGCTTTAATATCTCCCCTCACTGGCAATAAGCTGCTGCCTGGTGAACGGAGATGAGAATGTGCAGATGCGTGGGGGAGAGAGGACTGAATGAAAGGATCTCAGCTGCAGGGCTGGAGGGAAGTCAGGCTATCCTCAAGGTGACCTGGAGGTCATGGAGGGCCTGCCCTGCTGCCTGACAGATTCAACCCTGATCATTCTTACCTCTCTTGTTTGCTGGTGAACTCCTACTCAGCCTATAAATGAAAGGTCAAATGATGTCCCCTTTGGGACGACTTCTCCAGTATTATCAGACAAAATTAATGAGCTCTCTTCCATGCTCCTATATCAGTAAGGATGCTTTTGGTTGCAAGTAAGAGGAAATTCCATTTCAATGGACTTAAACCATAAAGAGAATTCATTATTTCAGATGACTGAGAATTTCAGAAGTAATAGCTTCAGTCACGGTTTGATCAGGACTCTGGCTCTGTTTTTTTTTGTTTTTTGTTTTTGTTTTTGATGTGGACCACTTTTTAAGTCTTTATTGCATTTTTTACAGTATTGCTTCTGTTTTATGTTTTGGTTTTTTGGCCTCAAGGCATGCGGGATCTTAGCTCCCTGACCAGGGATTGAACCCGCACCCCCTGCATTGGAAGGCAAAGTCTTAACCACTGGACCGCCAGGGAAGTCCCAGGGCTCTGGCTCTGTTTATCATTAGTTTTCTAGACTCTGTCCTCCTCAGATGTGTTGACTTTGTTTTCAGATTGACTTCTCCCAAGGAGGCAAGATGGCTGCCACCAGCGATGGAGACTACATTCATCCTTCTTGACTTATGGGCAGAAAGAGAGAACGTCTTCTCCCCCAGCCATAGAGCAAAAAACCTTAAGCCTCACTGTGGTTAGACTGACCTGAAGTGGACAAGAGAATCCATGCACCGATTGACATTAGCTTCTCTTCCTGAATCAGTCAGTGTGTGGTACAAATGATGAAATTATGCCAGGCAGGGACCACCATGGAACTGGGGTGAGATCGATCTCACTCAAGCATGTGGTTCCTACAAAGTACGAGTGGGGTGGTTCCCAGAGGGAGAGTTTTTAGGACAGAGAAGAGGGCAATGATTGCTGGGAATGTAACCAACTAATGCCCTCTATACTCCCATGACACTTGGTATAATGTACTAAAGTCATGCGCATTTTGTTAGGCTCTCCAATCCCTCTTAATTCTGATGAAGTCCAATTTATCATTTTTTCTTTTATGGACTGTGCTTTTAGTATTGTATCTATTGATCTATAGAGTCAATGAAATCCCAGTCAAAACCCCAGTCTAACCCAAGGTCACAAAGATTTTCTCCTACGTTCTCTTCTAGAAGTTTCATAGATTTAGGTTTTACATTTAAGTCTGCAATCCATTTTAAGTTGATTTTTGTATGTGGTGTGAGTTATGGATTGTTAAATTTTTTCTTTTTTTGCGTCTAGTTATCCAATTATTCTGGCATCATTTATTGAAAATACTATCCCTTCTCTACTGAATTGCCTTTTGCACACTTGTTGAAAATCAGTAGTGCACATATGTGTGGACCTATTTCTGGAGTCTCTATTCTGTTCCATTGATCTATTTGTCTATTTTTATGCCAACTCCACACTGTCTTAATTATTTTAGCTTGATAATTAGTCTTGAAATCAGGTAGTGTAAATCCTCCAACTTTCTTTTTCAAGGTTGTTTTGGTTCCTCTAGGTCCTTTGCATTTCCACATAAACTTTGGAATAAGCTCATAAATATCTATAAAAAAGCCTGCTGGGATTTTGATTGGGATTACATTGAATCTATAGATAATTTGGGGAGAATTGGCATCTGAACAATCTTGAGTCTCTGACCCATGACCATGGTATATATCTCTTCATTTATTGAGATCTTTAATTTTTCTCAGCAATGTTTTGTAATTTTCAGTGTACAGATGTTGCATGTCTTTAATCAGAGCTATCCCTATTTCATAGTTTTAATACTATTGTAATTGTCACTGTTTATTTCCATCTTTGGTGGTTTATTGCTAATAAGTAGAAATACACTTGAGTTCTGTATATTGATCTGGTATCCTGCAACCTTGTTGAACTCACTTATCAGTTCTAGTGGCTTTTTTAGAGAGTTTCATCAAATTTTCTCCATAGATGATTGATTGTGTCATCTCTGAATAAAGACAGTTTTAGTTCTTTCTTTCTAATCTAGATGCCTTTTATTTCTTATCTTGTTGCACTGGCTAGAACCTTCAGTACAGTGTTGAATAGGTGATGAGTTTGGATGTGACTCATTCTCAGTCTTAGGGAAAAGCCTTTAGACTTTAACCATTATGTATGCTGTTAACTGTAGTTTTTTTTGTAGATGCCCTTTATCAGGTTGAGGAGGTTTGTTCTATTCATAGTTTGCTGAAGGTTTTAAATCAGGAATGTGTGTTGGATTTTATCAAATATCTTTGCTGCATCTATAAATATCATCTTTTTTCTCTTTTTTAGTTTGTTAATATGGTGAATTATATTGACTGATTTTCAAATGTTAAACTTTGCTTTCCTTGGCTCAATCTCACTTGATCATGGTGTTTTATCCTTTTTATATTGTTGGATTCAATTTGCTAAATTTTGGTTTAGAATTTTTGTATCTATGTTTATGAGCAATTTTGGCCTGTGTTTTCTTTTCTTATAATGTCTTTGTCTTGTTTTGGTATCGTGGTAATTCTAGCCTCATAGAATGAGTTGAGAATATTTCCTCCTCTTCAGTTATCTGGAAGAGTTTGTATAAAACTGGTGTTATTTCTTCCTTAAATACTTGGTAGAATTCATCAGTCAAGCCATGTGGGGCTGGGGTTTCTTTGTGGGAATGTTTTAAACTATAAATTCTATTTCCTTAATAGATGTAGAATTGATTATTCACATTATATATTTCTTTTTGTGTGAACTTTGGTAGTTTCTGTCTTTCAAGGAATTTGTCCATTTCATCTAAGTTGTCAAATTTATTGGCATAGAGTTGCTTACAATATTTCCTTAGATAGCTTCTTAATATCTAAGAATATGGAAGTTAGTTACATTCCTGATGTTGATGAATTTTTTTTTTTTTATTAATGTTTCTTTGGAATAACATCTCTTCCAATAAAAAGAATGATTCAAAAAGTTCATTTTTTTGGGTTTCCCTGGTGGCGCAATGGTTGAGAATCTGCCTGCCAATGCAGGGGACACGGGTTCGAGCCCTGGTCTGGGAAGATCCCACATGACGCGGAGCAGCTGGGCCCGTGAGCCACAATTACTGAGCCTGCGCGTCTGGAACCTGTGCTCTGCAAGAAGAGAGGCCGCGGAGATTAACCAAGATGGCGGAGTAGAAGGACGTGCTGTCACTCCCTCTTGCGAGAGCACCAGAATCACAACTGGCTGCTGGACAATCATTGACAGGAAGACCCTGGACTTCACCAAGGAGGATACCCCACGTCCAAGGACAGAGGAGAAGCCACAGTGAGACGGTAGGAGGGGCGCAATCAGAGTAAAATCAAACCCCATAACTGCTGGGTGGGTGACTCACAGACTGGCGAACACTTATACCACAGAAGTCCACCCACTGGAGTAAAGGTTCTGAGCCCCACGTCAGGCTTCCCAACCTGGGGGTCAGGCAACGGGAGGAGGAATTCCTAGAGAATCAGACTTTGAAGGCTAGTGGGAATTGGATTGCAGGACTTTGACGGGACTGGGGGAAACAGAGATCCCACTCTTGGAGGGCACACACAAAGTAATGTGTGCATCAGGACCCAGGGGAAGGAGCAGTGAGCCTGGGGGAGACTGAACCAGACCTACCTGCTGGTGTTGGGGGGTCTCCTGCAGAGGCGAGTGGTGGCTCTGTTTCACCGTGGGGATAAGGACACTGGCAGCAGAGGTTCTGGGAAGTTCTCCTTGGCGTGAGCCCTCCCAGAGTCTGCCATTAACCCCACCAAAGAGCACGGGTAGGCTCCAGTGTTGGGTTGCCTCAGGCAAAACAGCCAACAGGGAGGGAACCCAGCCCCACCCATCAACAGTCAAGTGGATTAAGGTTTTACTGAGCTCTGACCGCCACAGCAACAGGGAGGGAACCCAGCCCCACCCATCAACAGTCAAGTGGATTAAAGTTTTACTGAGCTCTGACCGCCACAGCAACAGTCAGCTCTACCCACCACCAGAGCCTCCCATCAAGCCTCTTAGATAGCCTCAACCACCAGAGGGCAGACAACAGAAGCAAGAAAAACTATAATCCTGCAGCCTGTGGACCAAAAACCACAGTTACAGAAAGATAGAGAAGATGAAAAGGCAGAGGGCTATGTACCAGATGAAGGAACAAGATAAAACCCCAGAAAAACAACTAAATGAAGTGGAGATAGGCAACCTTCCAGAAAAAGAATTCAGAATAATGATAGTGAAGATGATCCAGGACCTTGGAATAAGAATGGAGGCAAAGATTGAGAAGATGCAAGAAATGATTAACAAAGACCTAGAAGAATTAAAGAACAAACAAACAGAGATGACCAATACAATAACTGAAATGAAAACTACACTAGAAGGAATCAATAGCAGAATAACTGAGGCAGAAGAACGGATAAGTGACCTGGAAGACAGAATGATGGAATTCACTGCTGCGGAACAGACTAAAGAAAAAAGAATGAAAAGAAATGAAGACAGCCTAAGAGACCTCTGGGACAACATTAAACGCAACAACATTCGCATTATAGGGGTCCCAGAAGGAGAAGAGAGAGAGAAAGGAACAGAGAAAATATTTGAAGAGATTATAGTCGAAAACTTCCCTAACATGGGAAAGGAAATAGCCACCCAAGTCCAGGAAGCGCAGAGAGTCCCATACAGGATAAACCCAAGGAGAAACACGCCGAGACACATAGTAATCAAAGTGGCAAAAATTAAAGACAAAGAAAAATTATTGAAAGCAGCAAGGGAAAAACGACAAATAACATACAAGGGAACTCCCATAAGGTTAACAGCTGATTTCTCAGCAGAAACTCTGCAAGCCAGAAGGGAGTGGCATGATATACTTAAAGTGATGAAAGGGAAGAACCTACAACCAAGATTACTCTACCCAGCAAGGATCTCATTTAGATTTGATGGAGAAATCAAAAGCTTTACAGACAAGCAAAAGCTAAGAGAATTCAGCACCACCAAACCAGCTCTACAACAAATGCTAAAGGAACTTCTCTAAGTGGGAAACACAAGAGAAGAAAAGGACCTACAAAAACAAACCCCAAACAATTAAGAAAATGGTCATAGGAACATACATATCGATTATTACCTTAAACGTGAATGGATTAAATGCCCCAACCAAAAGACATAGACTGGCTGAATGGATACAAAAACAAGACCCATATATATGCTGTCTACAAGAGACCCACTTTAGACCTAGGGACACATACAGACTGAAAGTGAGGGGATGGAAAAAGATATTCCATGCAAATGGAAATCAAAAGAAAGCTGGAGTAGCTATACTCATATCAGATAAAATAGACTTTAAAATAAAGAATGTTACAAGAGACAAGGAAGGACACTACATAATGATCCAGGGATCAATCCAAGAAGAAGATATAACAATTATAAATATATATGCACCCAACATAGGAGCACCTCAATACATAAGGCAACTGCTAACAGCTATAAAAGAGGAAATCGACAGTAACACAATAATAGTGGGGGACTTTAACACTTCACTTACACCAATGGACAGATCATCCAAAATGAAAATAAATAAGGAAACAGAAGCTTTAAATGACACAATAGACCAGATAGATTTAATTGATATATATCGGACATTCCATCCAAAAACAGCAGATTACACGTTCTTCTCAAGTGCACACGGAACATTCTCCAAGA
This sequence comes from Balaenoptera ricei, assembly GCF_028023285.1. Lineage (NCBI taxonomy): Eukaryota > Metazoa > Chordata > Mammalia > Artiodactyla > Balaenopteridae > Balaenoptera > Balaenoptera ricei. The sequence continues at coordinate 112,845,582 of NC_082639.1, read as the reverse complement.
TAGATCACATCTTGGGTCACAAATCAAGCCTCAGTAAATTTAAGAAAATTGAAATCATATCAAGCATCTTTTCTGACCACAACGCTATGAGATTAGAAATGAATTACAGGGAAAAAAACGTAAAAAGGACAAACACATGGAGGCTAAACAATACGTTACTAAATAACCAAGAGATCACTGAAGAAATCAAAGAGGAAATCAAAAAATACCTAGAGACAAATGACAATGAAAACACGACGACCCAAAACCTATGGGATGCAGCAAAAGCAGTTCTAAGAGGGAAGTTTATAGCTATACAAGCCTACCTAAAGAAACAAGAAAAAGCTCAAGTAAACAATCTAACCTTACACTTAAAGAAGCTAGAGAAAGAAGAACAAACAAAACCCAAAGTTAGCAGAAGGAAAGAAATCATAAAGATCAGAGCAGAAATAAATGAAATAGAAACAAAGAAAACAATAGCAAAGATCAATAAAACTAAAAGTTGGTTCTTTGAGAAGATAAACAAAATTGATAAGCCATTAGCCAGACTCATCAAGAAAAAGAGGGAGAGGACTCAAATCAATAAAATCAGAAATGAAAAAGGAGAAGTTACAACAGACACTGCAGAAATACAAAGCATCCTAAGAGACTACTACAAGCAACTTTACGCCAATAAAATGGACAACCTGGAAGAAATGGACAAATTCTTAGAAAGGTATAACCTTCCAAGACTGAACCAGGAAGAAATAGAAAATATGAACAGACCAATCACAAGTAATGAAATTGAAACTGTGATTAAAAATCTTCCAACAAACAAAAGTCCAGGACCAGACGGTTTCACAGGTGAATTCTATCAAACATTTAGAGAAGAGCTAACACCCATCCTTCTCAAACTCTTCCAAAAAACTGCAGAGGAAGGAACACTCCCAAACTCATTCTATGAGGCCACCATCACCCTGATACCAAAACCAGACAAAGACACTACAAAAAAAGAAAATTACAGACCAATATCACTGATGAATATAGATGCAAAAATCCTCAACAAAATACTAGCAAACAGAATCCAACAACACATTAAAAGGATCATACACCACGATCAAGTGGGATTTATCCCAGGGATGCAAGGATTCTTCAATATACGCAAATCAATCAATGTGATACACCATATTAACAAATTGAAGAATAAAAACCATATGATCATCTCAATAGATGCAGAAAAAGCTTTTGACAAAATTCAACACCCATTTCTGATAAAAACTCTCCAGAAAGTGGGCATAGAGGGAACCTACCTCAACATAATAAAGGCCATATATGACAAACCCACAGCAAACATCATTCTCAATGGTGAAAAACTGAAAGCATTTCCTCTAAGATCAGGAACGAGACAAGGATGTCCACTCTCACCACTATTATTCAACATAGTTCTGGAAGTCCTAGCCACGGCAATCAGAGAAGAAAAAGAAATAAAAGGAATCCAAATTGGAAAAGAAGAAGTAAAACTGTCACTGTTTGCGGATGACATGATACTATACATAGAGAATCCTAAAACTGCCACCAGAAAACTGCTAGAGCTAATTAATGAATATGGTAAAGTTGCAGGATACAAAATTAATGCACAGAAATCTCTTGCATTCCTATACACTAATGATGAAAAATCTGAAAGAGAAATTATGGAAACACTCCCATTTACCATTGCAACAAAAAGAATAAAATACCTAGGAATAAACCTACCTAGGGAGACAAAAGACCTGTATGCAGAAAACTATAAGACACTGATGAAAGAAATTAAAGATGATACCAACAGATGGAGAGATATACCATGTTCTTGGATTGGAAGAATCAACATTGTGAAAATGAGTATACTACCCAAAGCAATCTACAGATTCAATGCAATCCCTATCAAATTACCAATGGCATTTTTTACTGAGCTAGAACAAATCATCTTAAAATTTGTATGGAGACACAAAAGACCCCGAATAGGCAAAGCAGTCTTGAGACAAAAAAATGGAGCTGGAGGAATCAGACTCCCTGACTTCAGACTATACTACAAAGCTACAGTAATCAAGACAATATGGTACTGGCACAAAAACAGAAACATAGATCAATGGAACAAGATAGAAAGCCCAGACATTAACCCACGCACCTATGGTCAACTAATCTATGACAAAGGAGGCAAAGATATACAATGGAGAAAAGACAGTCTCTTCAATAAGTGGTGCTGGGAAAACTGGACAGCTACATGTAAAAGAATGAAATTAGAATACTCCCTAACACCATACACAAAAATAAACTCAAAATGGATTAGAGACCTAAATATAAGACTGGACACTATAAAACTCTTAGAGGAAAACATAGGAAGAACACTCTTTGACATAAATCACAGCAAGATCTTTTTTGATCCACCTCCTAGAGTAATGGAAATAAAAACAAAAATAAACAAGTGGGACCTAATGAAACTTCAAAGCTTTTGCACAGCAAAGGAAACCATAAACAAGACGAAAAGACAACCCTCAGAATGGGAGAAAATATTTGCAAATGAATCAACGGACAAAGGATTAATCTCCAAAATATATAAACAGCTCATTCAGCTCAATATCAAAGAAACAAACACCCCAATCCAAAAATGGGCAGAAGACCTAAATAGACATTTCTCCAAAGAAGACATACAGATGGCCACGAAGCACATGAAAAGATGCTCAACATCACTAATTATTAGAGAAATGCAAATCAAAACTACAATGAGGTATCACCTCACTCCTGTTAGAATGGGCATCATCAGAAAATCTACAAACAACAAATGCTGGAGAGGGTGTGGTGAAAAGGGAACCCTCTTGCACTGTTGGTGGGAATGTAAATTGATACAGCCACTATGGAGAACAATATGGAGGTTCCTTAAAAAACTAAAAATAGAATTACCATATGACCCAGCAATCCCACTACTGGGCATATACCCAGAGAAAACCGTAATTCAAAAAGACACATGCACCCGAATGTTCATTGCAGCACTATTTACAATAGCCAGGTCATGGAAGCAACCTAAATGCCCATCAACAGACGAATGGATAAAGAAGATGTGGTACATATATACAATGGAATATTACTCAGCCATAAAAAGGAACGAAATTGAGTCATTTGTTGAGACGTGGATGGATCTAGAGACTGTCATACAGAGTGAAGTAAGTCAGAAAGAGAAAAACAAATATCGTATATTAATGCATGTATGCGGAACCTAGAAAAATGGTACAGATGAGCCAGTTTGCAGGGCAGAAGTTGAGACACAGATGTAGAGAATGGACATATGGACACCAAGGGGGGAAAACTGCGGTGGGGTGGGGATGGTGGTGTGCTGAATTGGGCGAATGGGATTGACATGTATACACTGATGTGTATAAAACTGATGCCTAATAAGAACCTGCAGTATAAAAAAACAAACAAAACAACTAATACTAAACTTTCATTGGGTTATTTGTATGGAAATATGTTAATATAAATGTTTCAGACATTACATGAAATTTCTAAAAATCTTATATTTGTACTTGTATGGAAATATGTATGGAAATATGTTAATATAAATGTTTCAGACATTAAAAAAAAAAAAAAAAAAAAAAAAAAAAAGAAGAAGAGAGGCCGCGATAGTGAGAGGCCCACGCACTGCTATGAAGAGTGGCCCCCGCTTGCCACAACTGGAGAAAGCCCTTGCACAGAAACGAAGACCCAACACAGCCATAAATAAATAAAAATTAAAAAAAAAAAAAAAGTTCATTTTTAAAAAAAAGTTAAAAGTACATACTGTGAGAAAAACTAAATTCCCTCACACTCAATTACACAAAGACAAATAAATTTATATGCTCCTTGCTTTGGCATTCCCATAAATACATATTTTTTTAATGATCAGATAGAATAAGAAATTCAGTAGAAAATAAAATTTTATACAGAAAGTTAGCTGCACATTTCAGTATTAACATAAGTCTTGTAATAATTCTCACACCACATTCAAACATTAACCCCCATAAAAGGAAGTACCAGTGTTCAGAAGTAGTATAATAGCCATCTGCTGTAATTTTTCCCCTTATAGTGGGAGACAGTTTTGACTACTTGTTCTTCATATACATGAAGCAACAAATAGAGATACTTCTCTGTTCAAGCACGGAATGGAAAAGCCCCTAATAGAATGTCCCACTTAGCCTGAGTATTTAAATTATATCTACTAATTATATATATATATATATATATATATATATATATATATATATATATATATATATATTTATATATTTATATATATTTATATACATATATATTTATTTATTTATTTTTTCTTATTAGTCATCCATTTCATACACATCAGTGTATACATGTCAATCCCAATCGCCCAATTCATCCCCCCCACCCCCACTCCCCGCCACTTTCCCCCCTTGGTATCCATACTTTTTTTCTCTACTTCCGTGTCTCAATTTCTGCTCTGCAAACTGGTTCATCTGTACCATTTTCTAGGTTCCACGTATATGCGTTAATATATGATATTTGCTTTTCTCTTTCTGACTTACTTCACTCTGTATGACAGTCTCTAGATGCATCCACATCTCTACAAATGACCCAATTTCGTTCCTTTTTATGGCTGAGTAATATTCCATTGCATATATGTACCACATCTTCTTTATCCATTCGTCTGTTGATGGGCATTTAGGTTGCTTCCATGACCTGGCTATTGTAAATAGAGCTGCAATGAACATTGGGGTGCATGTGTCTTTTTGAACTATGGTTTTCTGTGGGTGTATGCCCAGTAGTGGAATTGCTGGGTCATATGGTAGTTCTATTTTTAGTTTTTTAAGGAAACTCCATGCTGTTCTCCATAGTGGCTGTATCAATTTACATTCCCACCAACAGTGCAAGAGGGTTCCCTTTTCTCCACACCCTCTCCAGCATTTGTTGTTTGTAGATTTTCTGTTGATGCCCATTCTAACTGGTGTGAGGTGATACCTCATTGTAGTTTTGATCTGCATTTCTCTAATAATTAGTGATGTTGAGCAGCTTTTCATGTGCTTCTTGGCTATCTGTATGTCTTCTTTGGAGAAATGTCTATTTAGGTCTTCTGCCCATTTTTGGATTGGGTTGTTTGTTTTTTAATATTGAGCTTCATGAGCTGTTTATATATTTTGGAGATTAATCCTTTGTCTGATGATTCATTTGCAAATATTTTCTCCCATTCTGAGGGTTGTCTTTTCGTCTTGTTTATGGTTTCCTTTGCTGTGCAAAAGCTTTTAAGTTTCATTAGGTCCCATTTGTTTGTTTTTATTTCCATGACTCTAGGAGGTGGATCAAAAAATATCTTGCTGTGATTTATGTCAAAGAGTGTTCTTCCTATGTTTTCCTCTAAGAGTTTGATAGTGTCTGGCCTTACATTTAGGTCTGTAATCCATTTTGAGTTTATTTTTGTATATGGTGTTAGGGAGTGTTCTAATTTCATTCTTTTACATGTAGCTGTCCAGTTTTCCCAGCACCACTTATTGAACAGACTGTCTTTTCTCCATTGTATATCCTTGCCTCCTTTGTCATAGATTAGTTGTCCATAGGTGCATGGGTTTATCTCTGGGCTTTCTATCCTGTTGCATTGATCTATATTTCTGTTTTTGTGTCAGTACCATATTGTCTTGATTACTGTAGTTTTGTAGTATAGTCTGAAGTCAGGGAGTCTGTTTCCTCCAGCTCCGTTTTTTTCACTCAAGACTGCTTTGGCTATTCAGGGTCTTTTGTGTCTCCATACAAATTTTAAGATTTTTTTGTTCTAGTTCTGTAAAAAAATGCCATTGGTAATTTGATAGGGATTGCATTGAATCTGTAGATTGCTTTGGGTAGAATAGTCATTTTCACAATATTGATTCTTCCAATCCAAGAACATGGTATATCTCTCCATCTGCTGGTATCATCTTTAATTTCTTTCATCAGTGTCTTATAGTTTTCTGCATACAGGTCTTTTGTCTCCCTAGGTAGGTTTATTCCTAGGTATTTTATTCTTCTTGTTGCAATGGTAAATGGGAGTGTTTCCTTAATTTCACTTTCAGATTTTTCATCATTAGTGTATAGGAATGCAAGAGATTACTGTGAATTAATTTTGTATCCTGCAACTTTACCAAATTCATTGATTAGCTCTAATAGTTTTCTGGTGGCATTTTTAGGATTCTCTATGTATAGTATCATGTCATCTGCAAACAGTGACAGTTTTACTTCTTCTTTCCCAATTTGGATTCCTTTTGTTTCTTTTTCTTCTCTGATTGCCATGGCTAGGACTTCCAAAACTATGTTGAATAATAGTGGTGAGAGTGGACATCCTTGTCTCGTTCCTGATCTTAGAGGAAATGGTTTCAGTTTTTCACCATTGAGAATGATGTTTGCTGGGGGTTTGTCATATATGGCCTTTATTATGTTGAAGTAGGTTCCCTCTATGCCCACTTTCTGGAGAGTTTTTTATCATAAATGGGTGTTGAATTTTGTCAAAAGCTTTTTCTGCATCTATTGAGATGATCATATGGTTTTTCTTTGTCAACTTATTAATATGGTGTATCAGTTTGATTGATTTGCATATATTGAAGAATCCTTGCATCTCTGGGATAAATCCCACTTGATAATGGGGTATGATCCTTTTAATGTGTTGTTGGATTCTATTTGCTAGTATTTTGTTGAGGATTTTTGCATCTATATTCATCAGTGATACTGGTCTGTAATTTTCTTTTTTTGTAGTATCTTTGTCTGGTTTTGGTATCAGGGTGATGGTGGCCTCATAGAATGAGTCTGGGAGTTTTCCTTCCTCTGCAATGTTTTGGAAGAGTTTGAGAAGGATGGGTGTTAGCTCTTCTCTAAATGTTTGCTAGAATTCACCTGTGACGCCATCTGATCCTGGACTTTTGTTTGTTGGAAGATTTTTTTTTTAAATTTAATTAATTTATTTATTTATTTTGGCTGTGTTGGGTCTTTGTTTCTGTGTGTGGGCTTTCTCTAGTTGCGGTGAATGGGGGCCACTCTTCATCGCGACGCGCGGGCCTCTCACTGTCACGGCCTCTCTTGTTGTGGAGCACAGGCTCCAGATGCCCAGGCTCAGTAGTTGTGGCTCACGGGCCTAGTTGCTCCGCAGCATGTGGGATCTTCCCAGACCAGGGCTCGAACCCGTGTCCCCTGCATTGGCAGGCAGATTCTCAACCACTGCGCCACCAGGGAAGCCCGTATTGGAAGATTTTTAATCACAGTTTCATTACTTGTGATTGTTCTGTTCATATTTTCTATTTCTTCCTGGTTCAGTCTTGGAAGGTTATACCTTTCTACGAATTTGTCCATTTCTTCCAGGTTGTCCTTTTTATTGGCATAGCATTGCTTGTAGTAGTCTCTTAGGATGCTTTGTATTTCTGCCATGTCTGTTGTAACTTCTCCTTTTTCATTTCTAATTTTATTGATTTGAGTCCTCTCCCTCTTTTTCTTGATGAGTCTGGCTAATGGTTTATCAATTTTGTTTATCTTCTCAAAGAACCAGCTTTTAGTTTTATTGATCTTTGCTATTGTTTTCTTTGTTTCTATTTCATTTATTTCTGCTCTGATCTTTATGATTTCTTTCCTTCTGCTAACTTTGGGTTTTGTTTGTTCTTCTTTCTCTCGTTCCTTTAGGTGTAAGGTTAGATTGTTTATTTGAGATTTTTCTTGTTTCTTGAGGTAGGCTTGTATAGCTACAAACTTCCCTCTTAGAACTGCTTTTGCTGCATCCCATAGGTTTTGGATCATTGTGTTTTCATTGTCATTTGTCTCTAGGTATTTTTTGATTTCCTCTTTGATTTCTTCAGTGATCTCCTGGTTATTTAGTAACGTATTTTTTAGCCTCCATGTGTTTGTGTTTTTTATGTTTTTTTCCCTGTAATTCACTTCTAATCTCATAGCGTTGTGGTCAGAAAAGATGCTTGATATGATTTCAATATTCTTAAATTTACTGAGGCTTGATTTGTGACCCAAGATGTGATCTAACCTGGAGAATGTTCCATGCAGACTTGAGAAGAAAGTGTAATCAGATGTTTTTGGATGGAATCTCCTGTAAATATCAATTAAATCTATCTGGTCTATTGTGTCATTTAAAGCTTGTGTTTCCTTTTAAATTTTCTGTTTGGATGATCTGTCCATTGGTGTAAGTGAGGTGTTAAAGTCCCCCACTATTATTGTGTTACTGTCAATTTCCTCTTTTATAGCTGTTAGCAGTTGCCTTATGTATTGAGGTGCTCCTATGTTGGGTGCATATATATTTATAATTGTTATATCTTCTTCTTGGATTGATCCCTTGATCATTACGTAGTGTCCTTCCTTGTCTCTTGTAACATTTTTTATTTTAAAGTCTATTTTATCTGCTATGAGTATTGCTACTCCAGCTTTCTTTGATTTCCATTTGCATGGCATATCTTTTTCCATCCCCTCACTTTCAGGCTGTTTGTGTCCCTAGGTCTGAAGTGGGTCTCTTGTAGACACCATATATATGGGTCTTGTTTTTGTATCCATTCAGCGAGCCTGTGTCTTTTGGTTGGAGCATTTAATCCATTCACGTTTACGGTAATTATCGATATGTATGTTCCTATGACCATTGTCTTAATTGTTTTGGGTTTGCTTTTGTAGATCCTTTTCTTCTCTTGTATTTCCCACTTAGAGAAGTTCCTTTAGCATTTGTTGTAGAGTTGGTTTGGTGGTGCTGAATTCTCTTAGCTTTTGCTTGTCTGTAAAGCTTTTGACTTCTCTGTCGAATCTGAATGAGATCCTTGCTGGGTAGAGTAATCTTGGTTGTAGGTTTTTCCCTTTCATCACTTTAAATATATCATGCCACTCCCTTCTGGCTTGTAGAGTTTCTGCTGAGAAATCAGTGTTAACCTTATGGGAGTTCCCTTGTATGTATTTGTCATTTTTCCCTTGCTGCTTTCAATAATTTTTCTTTGTCTTTAATTTTTGCCAGTTTGATTACTATGTGTCTCGGTGTGTTTCTCCTTGGGTTTATCCTGCCTGGGACTCTCTGTGATTCCTGGACTTGGGTGGCTATTTCCTTTCCCATGTTAGGGAAGTTTTCAACTATAATCTCTTCAAATATTTTCTTGGGTCCTTTCTCTCTCTCTTCTCCTTCTGGGACCCCTATCATGCGAATGTTGTTGCATTTAATGTTGTCCCAGAGGTTGCTTAGGCTGTCTTCATTTCTTTTCATTCTATTTTCTTTATTCTTTTCTGCAGCAGTGAATTCTGCCATTCTGTCTTCCAGGTCACTTATCCGTTCTTCTGCCTCAGTTATTCTGCTATTGATTCCTTCTAGTGTATTTTTCATTTCAGTTATTGTATTGTTCATCTCTGTTTGTTTGTTCTTTAATTCTTCTAGGTCTTTGTTAAACATTTCTTGCATCTTCTCAATCTTTGCCTCCATTCTTTTTCCGAGGTCCTGGATCATCTTCACTATCATTATTCTGAATTCTTTTTTTTTTTTAAATTTTAAAACAGGGGAGAGCGCGCACGCAGTCCCCCACTACCACAAATTACGCAGTCGAGTTTCCCCCATTTGAGGAAATCGCAGGGGTCAGCACACTCGCAGTGCAATGAGTGAGCCTCACCCTGGGAAAACCACCTTCATGATCATGGTATCTCCCCTGCCAGGTAAGTATTATTCTGAATTCTTTTTCTGGAAGATTGCCTATCTCCATTTCATTTAGTTGTTTTTCTGGGGTTTTATCTTGTTCCTTCATCTGGTGCATAGCCCTCTGCCTTTTCATCTTGTCTATCTTTCTGTGAATGTGGTTTTCCTTCCACAGGCTGCAGGATTGTAGTTCTTCTTGCTTCTGCTGTCTGCCCTCTCATGTTGATGAATTTTTGTCTTTCCTCTTTTTTCCTGATTCTTCTGGCTAGAGATTCATCAGTTTTTAAAAATTTTTTAATTTTTAAAAGTTTTGGCTGCATTGGGTCTTCTTGCGGCCTGCAGGATCTTTGTTGGGTGCGCTCCTCTCTAGTTGTGGTGCACAGGCTTCTCTCTAGTTGAGGCATGGGGGCTTAGTTGCCCCGTGGCATGAGGGCTCGATCAGGGATCTAAGCTGTGTCCCCTGCATTTGACAGTGGATTGTTTACCACTGGACCACCAGGGAAGTTCCAATTTTTTTTAATGTTTACCAGTTTATTAAAGGATATAAACAGCCAGATACAGAGAGATACATAGGGCAAGGTCTGGAAGGGTCCTGAGCACAGCAGTTTCTGTCCCTGTGGAGTTGGGGACCATTATTCTACCACCATGTGGATGTGTTCACCAACCTGGAAGCTCCCCAAACCCCGTACTATTGGGATTTTATAGAGGCTTTCTCATGTATGCATAATCAATTTTAATTAACTCCATTTCCAGCCCCTCTCCCCTCTCTGGAGGACGAGGAGTAGGGTTGAAAATTTCAAACTTCTAATCACAGCTTGGTCTTTCTGGTGACCAGCCTTAATCCCAGAGCCAGAGATTCATCAATTTTATTAATCTTCTCAAAGATCCATCTTTTGGTTTGATAGATTTTTTTCCTAATGTTTTTATGTTTTCTATTTCACTGATTTCCACTCTGATGTTCCTTTCTTTTGTTTACTTAGGTTTAGTTTTCTCTTCTTTTACTAATTTCTTTTTTTTAAAAAATTAATTAATTAATATTTTGGCTGCATTGCGTCTTCGCTGCTGTGCGCGGGCTTTCCTTAGTTGCAGAGAGCGGGGGCTACTCTTCGTTGTGGTGTGCAGGCTTCTCATCTTGGTGGCTTCTCTTGTTGCAGAGCATGGGCCCTAGGCGCGGGCTTCAGTAGTTGTGGCACGTGGGCGTAGTTGCTCTGCAGCATGTGGGATCTTCCCGGAACAGGGCTCGAACCTACGTCCCCTGCATTGGCAGGCGGATTCTTAACCACTGCACCACGAGGGAAATCCCTAATTTCTTAATATAAAAGCTGAAGTCATTTATTTGAGACCCTTATTCTTTTCGAAGACAGGTGTTTGGTGCTATAAATTCTCCCTAAGTATTGCTTTTGTGGCAAATTAGCATTTGTGTGTTTTCTTTTCATCCAAAATACTTTCTATTGTCCCTTTTTATTTCTCCTTTGACCCATGAATTATTTGGAGGTATGTTATTTTGTTTCCAAATGTTTGTGGATATTGCTGAGATCTTTCTGTTATTGATTTCTAATTTAGTTCCATTACAGTCAGAGAATATTTTTATGTGACTTAAATTCTTTGAGACTTGTTTTATGGCTCTGGATATAGTTTGTCTTGGTAAATGTTCCACATGCACTTGAAAATAATGTGTGTTCTACTATTCTTGTGTGGAGGGTTCTATAAATGTCAATTAGGTCAACTTGGTTGATTGTGTTGTTTAAGGCATTTACATCCTAACGATATTTTGTTTGTCCCCTTTATTCTTTGTCCCTTTTTTCCTTTTTTTCTGCCTACTTTTGGATTAATAAATATTTTAAATAGTTCCATTGTTTTCTAATTTTTTTTTTTTTTTTTTTTGCCTATCCACATAGTTACCAGTTTTGATGCGCTTCATTCTTTTGTGTAGATCCATATTTTCCTTCTGCCTGAAGGACTTCCTTTAACATTTATAACCATAGTTCAGGTCTCCTGGTGATGAAACTTTTTAGGTTTTGTATGTCTGAAAAAGTCTTTGTTTTATCTTCATTTTGAAGATATTTTCACTGGGTAAAGAAATTATAGTCTATAGTGCTTTTCTTTCAGTACTTTAAAGTTGTTGTTCCATAGTTCTCTGGCTTGAATTGTTTATGACAGGAAGTCTGCTATCATGCTTATCTTTTTTCTTCTGTATGTAATGTCTCTGGTTGCTTTTAAGATTTTCTCTTTAGCACTTGTTTTAAGCCATTTGATTATTATGTGCCCCTACTGTAGTTTTCTTCATGTTTCTTGTACTTGGGGTTCATTGAGATTTTTGGTTCTGTTAAGTTTATAGTTTTCATAAAATATTGTGAATAATTTTGGTCATTATTTCTTGAAATATTTTTTCTGTTCTCCATCTCCTCCCCGTTTTTCTGAGACTCAAATTAACATATATTAGGCCACTTGAAGTTGTCCCACAGCTCACTGATGCTCTGAGAAAAGTATATTGGATGGGTTTAACAGCAGATTAGACATTATTGAAGAACGTATTAGTGAACTTGAAGACAGAGAAATAGAAGTACCCAACGTGAAACACAGAGAGAAAAAAGACTAAAAAAAAATGAAGGCAACTGACATTTTGACTGCAACCTCATGAAAGACTGTAAGACAGAACCACCCAGCTATGCTGGACTCTAATTCCTAACCCACAGAAGCTTTGAGATTATAAATGTTTGTTGTTTAAACCACCAAGTTTTGGGAGTAATTTGCTATGCAGCAGCAATAGATAACTAATCCATCCTCTTTGCATTTTCCTCTAGCTTCTCCATGTGTAAGTCTCTCCTTTTTATGACCAAGTTCTAAGAAGAGAGTCATTAATACACTATCAGCTCTACTTTGTTAACTTCCATTTGTCCCTATCCCACTCAGTCAAGTTACTATTACTCTCCTTCCCACCAACCCCACTGACTCAGCTCTCACTAGTGTCATCAGTGAACTCCTTGTGGCCAGGGACATTTTATAGCCCTCTATCTAGACCTCTCTGCTGTCTGGGATGCTGTTGATCAATCCTTTTCTTTCTCTGGCTCTTGATGCTCTGCTCTCTCATATTCCTTATTTTCAGCCATATCTTCTGGGTCTCCTATGTAGGTTTCTCCTCCATGAGCTGTCCAATGTTTATTGTTTACCAGAATCTTGTCCTGCCCTCTCCAAATTCTTAGTCTACATATTTCATACACCTTCTCCCAAGGGCATCTCATTCACACATTTAACTTCAACCACAACTTCTGTGCTACCACAGTCTTGTCTATGGCTCTCCTGACCAGTGTCATGGCTTCTATTCTTTGCTTCTGTGTTGGTGATGATGATTTTGGCTCAAGATAACAGAAAATCCAACCCAAATTGTCTTCAACATAAGGGGTCACATTTAAGAAGGTCATATGACAAGACTAGAAGGAAGCAGCTCTAGGGTTGGTTGATTCAACAACTCAGTGATGTTGTCAAGCACTTAGCCTCCTTTTATCTTTCTGCTCTGCCATCCTTGTGAGCTTTCTTCAAGCTAACTCCGTTCATGGTCCCAAGATAGCTTCCATAGGTTTAGGTATCACATACAGATTCAGCAATGTCCATCATCAAGGTAAACTTTCTCAGAAGCCTCTTACAGACTCCCCTTCTCATTCTCTTGGCCACCACTTGCCCATGCCTAAACCAGTCACTATTAAGGGGAATGGGATCACCATGGGATCAGGATTAGGTCAATTATGATTCAATCCTCAGAACTGGAGATGAGGCACTCCTTCTCTGAGACATATGGCCACATGGTCCAGATGATTTACCTGGACAAGTCTTGGGTTCTGTTATAAGGAGGAAGGGGGACAGTGGTTGTTGGGGAGGTAGCCGTGTCTATGTCCCTCTGTCTGACTCTGCCTCCCAATGTGGTCAGACATTTGACTGTGTCAGTGCTCTGATTAAACATGCCAATGGCTACATAATAACTTCTGACTAAATTTCAAGTACCTAGCATGACACTCCAGGTTTCCATGGCCTGGCCTTTATCTGCTTCTCCAGCCTTATCTCCCAATACCCCCACCTTGCATCAACAGCACACCATTATCCTTCAATGTTCAGATCAGGCATCACAGCCCCCAGGAAGCTTCCTGGCACTTGCAGGTGATCCAGGCACCTTGCTGTGGGTCCCCATAGCACCTGCACATTCCTCTCTTAGTCCTCTCTGATATTGACATTTCTGAGCATCAACCTTTCATTCTAAGTGCTTGACAAATCTTTTCTGAACTGAACTACACACCTGCTGGCCTCTCTCCTGAGCTCCAGGCCCGTTTAACATGTGCATTTGGTTTGGCCCACAGACACCTGAATTTCAACATATCAAATAAGTGGTGTATCATCATCTTGCCCTGATCTCTTCTTCCTCCTGCATTCCTTACCTTAGAGAATTTACCTTCATTGAGCTGCTCAAGACAGGAATTTGGGAATGACTCTTTCTCTCTCTTAATCTATTTTGTCACCAAAGCCTGTCAATCCTATCTTCAAATGCCTCTCTAATTTCCCTCTTTCCCTCCTTTCTCTTCTCAGTGCTTTAGTCCAGGCCTGTATCAGCTCCCTGGATAACTGCAGCAGCCTCCAAATTGATCTTCTTGACTCCAATCTTGATCCTATGCTATCCTTTCTCCATAGTGTAGCCAGAGTGTACTTTTTAATAAGGTCAGTCTCGGGACTTCCCTGTTGGTGCAGCAGTTAAGAATCTGCCTGCCAATGCAGGGGACACGGGTTCAAGCCCTGGTCTCGGAAGATCCCACATGCTGCAGAGCAACTAAGCCCATGCGCCACAACTACCGAGCCTGTGCTCTAGAGCCCGCGAGCCACAGCTACTGAAGCCTGCAAGCTTAGAGCCCGTGCTCTGCAGCAAGAGAAGCCACTGCAATGAGAGGCCTGAGCACCACAACGAAAAGCAGCCCCCACTCGCTGCAACTAGAGAAAGCTCTTGCGCAGCAACAAAGACCCCCCCCCCCAAAAAAAAGGTCACTCTCTTGCTTAAATCCTTTGATGCTCTCCATTCCCTTATCAGACTACCTTTCTTGGTTGTAAAACCCTTCAAATCTCTCTCCTATTTAATTCTTCAGCCACCTCTCAAAGTACTCTTATACTCATGTGAACCCAAGCCATCTGGGATTATTTCCGTTTTCTCCAAAGAAATTCTGCAAAGCTTTATCTCTGCCTCAAGTGAGAATCTCTTCACTTCTGCCCCTGGTTGGCTCACAAATCCTCATCCTTCAGGACTCAGCTTAAGTTTTACCATTCCTAAGAAATGCTCCCAGCCCCACCCATTTTCCAGGGTTCATCCAGGTGCCTCTTCTGCCATCCACTGTCGCAGCTCCTAGCTCTATACTAGAATTGTCACTTAACAATTTTTGTAGAACCTCTGCACTCCAGGCCCTAGGTTACCCTGTACTCACTCTTTGGAGTTTCTGTTTTAGCGGGAGTTGGGGTGGAGGGTCCCCAAACTAAGCACATACTCTTTGATTACAGTTGAGACGGTGCCAGGGAAGACAGTGCAGGGTATTAATGGAGTAAATAACAGAGGGCCTGCCTTAGCCTGAGGATCAGGGGTGGCTTCCCTGAGGAAGTGATGGGTACGTGGGAACTCTAGGAGGAGGAGGAGTTGGTGGCCAGGGAAAGAAGATGGTGGGAGGGGGTGTTGGTGGCATTCCAGGCAGAGGAACATCATGTAGGAGCACCCTGAGTGGTGAGGTCACCTGCTCTTTGAGGAGCTGGAGGGGGCCAGAGTGGTGGGTGTGCAGGAGCAGGTGGGGAGAGGTGAAGGCTGATGCCAGGGAGGAGAGTAAGGTCGGCCCCCTCGGGCCGTGGGGCTGCACTAAGGAGGACTTTGGCTTTTACCCTGAGGGCCCTTCGAAGGCATTATGGGGTTTTAAGCAGAGGAGCAATATGATCAGGTTTGCATTTTCAGATGATTTCTCTGCTGCCATGTGGAGGACGGATTTGAGGGTTGAGGGGGAGGGTGGCAGTCAGACCGGTTAGGAGGCGTTGGGGTCATTACTTGGACTAGAGAGGAGAGGGAAGGAGGAGGATGTAGCAAGGCGTTTATGAGGCTGGGTCAGCAGGACCAGGAGAAGCAGGTGTCGAGGATGGCTCCCAGCATCTGGGGGGTGATGGGGCCTTCTCTGTCTGAGATGGGGGACGCGGGACAAGGGGATGGTTTTGGGGGAGCAAATCAAGAGTCAGTTTGGGACATAAGGGTGAGCTCCTCAAGGACGGACACATCTATTATTCACCTCGAATTCCCGGGTATTAGGCCCAGCAGGGGCCCGAGGACTGTTGGTGGAGTGAACGATGGGACAGACGCTCTCATGCCTGCTGACCTGCTTTTGTCGGTTGAACGGCCAGAACACCAGTGCTGTTCCTTGGATGACAGGGAAAGCCCTGTTATGTTCTTTCTCACCCAGCGGGTTATCTGCCCAAATAGACTGCTCTGGCGGTTACCCCAGATGAGAGCGGAGAGGCCCACGTGGGTAGGAGCGGGTGGGTGTGTGGGCGTGAGAGAGCACGCGAGGGACCCTGGGAGTTGGGGGAGCTTTGTACTCAGCATCTCATCACCGTCCATTCCCTTTACTGCTCAGCGGGGGGCAGGGTCTGGCTGCTGCAGGGCAGTGCTGCAGTCCAAGGGCTTGGCACACTTCCCTGCCACTAACACATACCATTCCCAGGTTTCCCCAGAGGCTTGGGGTTCTGTTTTGCAGTCAAGGAGTATAACATACAGAAGGCTGAGACGCTGCCAAGGTGTCTGAGCACAGTTCAACCATCCCCTAGCCGTGCACCATTCATTCGTTCACTCATTCACCCCCTGTGTGCCAGGCCCTGTGCTGGGCTCTGGGTGTATCATGGCAACCAGACAGGTCTGTTCTCGGCCCTCTAAGCTCACACACTTCACATGCATCCATACACCAGTGGTGCCACCACCATCACAGCCACCTTTAGGGTCAGCTAGCGGCTTCCAGAGCACATTATCCTTGCTTCCATCTAAGCTGGCTGAGATACAACACTTGTAGAGTCCATAGATGATGCTGTTATTAGAAGTTTTATCTCCAGCCACACATACGTACTCGCTGGGGGTTCAGAGCAGTGATGCTTATAAGGGCCAGAAACTGACAAGTGCCCCCAAATAGTGAATGACTGCGCAAACTATAGGCATAAGATGGGAGAGCAAGATGTTATCCAATAAAAACGCCAAGTAGGTGGGATTATACTGATGTGTAATGAGATGGGATTTAATGTGTCTGTGAGATTTCCTTTAATGAAATAAACAGAACATAAAAAGTCAGGTACACACTAATTACAACTGCTCTAAAACCTATGTACACACACCATAATCTCAGTTTTGTAAGGAAAACACAATGTATTGCAAAAGACTGGAATATGCCAAATATTAACAACACCTGATTTAGGCAGAGAGTTAATACATGATTTTTCTGCTTCTTTATTGTTTTTATTCTTTCCAGACTTTTTATGATGAGCAAGCTATTACTATGAAAATTCAGAAAAGTAAATAACTTTAAACACTGGAACCCTCCTATGTCTACACATTGGCAGAGATCAGGGATCTACTTCCAGGGATGTAAGAAGAGCTTGGTGATCACTAGATTCTGTTGTCCACACTTGTAATAAAACATACACTGATATTTGAGAGCTGGACTAAGTGGGTGCTAAGTGCTCTTTGGCTCTGAAGTTCTGGGATTCAATTTAATTCCATATAAGTTGAGAAGCTCACCATCTAGTCAGGGGAGCAGACTTATTTATTTATTCATTCAACTCAACAAATATTTATAGAGTTGCTGCTATGTTCCTGGCATTGTTCCAGTTGCTGGGGAACATAAACACATAATTACAATGCCACGTGTGAAGTGCCGCAGGAGAATTCCCTTACAAAGTGTTAGGGGCACACAGCAGGGGAAGCAGCTGACCCTTTTGGGGGCTGTGGGAGGCCATGGAAAGCCTCATAAAGGAGGCTCATTTGAATAGGGTCTTGAGGGATGAATAAGAGTTCTCTAGGCAGCAAACAGAGGGAAACAGAGCTTATGCTAAGTTGAGAATTATTTCTGGAGAGGCCTATGTGTGCTATGAGGGAAGATGGAATAAACAGATTGTTTATAGACTCTTGTCCTCATCCCAGCCACGGAAATCAGGATAAGAAGTGAGTTCAAATATCTGAACTCATAAAGTTAGAATAATTCTTTTGAGTCGTGGCTGTTTCTTCTTCCACCTTTAACTAAGAGTCATGCATGTTCAAGACCTGTTTGAATAATGACCCCTTCGACCCATCAGTACAGCCTGGTCCAGGAACTGGAAACATCTGGATCCTGCTTGGCTGGAAAAACATTGTGTGACCCCTGGATTTCTGTCCTCGTGCAGAAAGAAGGATGGCTGTAAGAAGATGACCTAGGGCTGGAAATTCTAACTGGTAAACAAGAATTCTTGAAAAAGTGATTGTCAGGCATCTCCTGTCTGTCTGGTTCTGTTGCTTGTCTTTCTTCCCTCCTTTTCTCAGTTTCTTATTTCCTCTTTCTCCTTTCTCTCTCCTTTGTCACATCTACCTTCCTCCTTTTTTCTTTCTTTTTCTTCTCTCTTTAGTCTCTTGGTCTCACTCTCTGCCTCCTGTTTCTCTGAGTGTTTCTGTCTCTCTTGCTTTGCATATTTTCTCTTTCTTTTCGCCTAATCTCTTGCCTGTCTTCAGGTCACCTCCTTGGTTTTCTCCATTGAAAGGAGCCCCAGCCTGCCTTTGAGGGGATTTGGGAGGGCAGAGTTGGTGGGATACTCTGAGCTTGTTTGGCCTCCCTCAACAAGCATCTCTTTTTAAGGAGTCTGAATTTATAGTGTGACAATATAAAGAGCTCTTTCATTCTGGCTCTCATATATCCCTACTTGAGCAGAGACATTTCCAGACAGATAATCATCAGGCTTCCTACAGGAAATTAAAGACCTTGGCGCTGTGTAGCTGCTCATCTCACCTTCGTGGCACATTAAGTTTCACAAAAGGCTTTGCTTCCCTGGTATGTGATAGAACACATCTTTGATAAGATTTATTTCTCACATCTCTCTAATGAAGGCGGTCGTGTGTGTCTTCTAGATAAGCAAGCTCACAACAAGGCCAGAGGTTCTCATTTTGGTGCAGGAAAGGGTGCCTCACCTTTCTTATCTGGATTACAAGGACACTGAGCTGGCACCGTGTCCTCAGGGTCCACACTGGGGGCAAGAATCCTTATGATGAGGTACATTTGGACCTCTGGCTGGCTTTGCACATGCGGCACTTGCCTCACTTCTTTCTTGAATCCCCACTTTGTCCACACACTCTAGTCAGCATCTTCTTTAGAGGAAGACAGGCCCCAATCTAGACAACATGGTAATCCCACTACCGTGGGATTTGCCAGGGATTGACTTAGGCTGGAGCATGCAACCCATTTTTAACCGGTGAGATGTGGAGGAAAGTCTAGGGACTTCTGAGACAGTTTTCCCTATTACTAAAAAGAGATCCAAGACAGGGGTGCTTCCTTTTATTGTCTCTGGACTTTGAAGTGTGATGGTGGGATGCCTGGGGGTGCTGCAGCCATCTTGTGACCATGAGGGAGTGGCCAACATGCTGAATGAAGATGGTGGAGCAGAAAGTCAGAAAGAACTTAAGTTCACGGTGACACGTGCCATCAAATTAATGGCCCCTGAAACTGTCTTACCTCTGGAGTTAGCGTGTGTCCTTTTTTTTCCCTTTGGCCACACTGCCTGTGGGATCTTAGTTCCCCAACCAGGGATTGAACCAGAGCCCTCGGCAGTGAAAGCACTGAGTCCTAACCACTGGACCGCCAGGGAACTCCCTAAATGTCCTTGTTTTTAAACTGTCTTGAGTTGGGGTTTCTTTACTGGCAACTGAAAGTATCTTAGCAAATACAGACAGGGAGGTCCAAGATGGACCCACCATGTTTCATAAGGGAAGTGTGAGTTCACTGAGAGAGGGGTGGGGTGGGGAAATGAGCTTTGGGATCAGGTGGCTCCGCTCTGGAGCACCAGCTTTGTTGCTCCTGCTTATGACAAATCACGGGCAAATCACTTAACCTCTCTGAGCTGTAGTTTCCTTGGCTCAAAATGAGTATTGAGTACCACACAGATGCTCAATAATTGTCAGTTCTCTTCTTCCTAGATATGTTTCTCTTCCAGCTATTTTTAAAGGGGCAAGAGGTGCCAGGAGCAGAGAGTTATTTAATGACATTTCAGTGCTGGGGAGAGTTTTATACAGAGACCATTCTGACTCCTTTACCCACAGTTGCTCCAAGTACAAATCACATCTCTAATGCCAGCAACAGCGCTGAGGGGGAGGCAAATACACCCGATTCTCCATTCTCCATGGTGATGAGAGACGTGGATAATTGAAAACAGCAGATAATCCCCGAACCTGCTTTGAGTCACTGACTTCCACCACCTCCCCCAACATCACTTTTTTGGTGCAGCTGACAAACTGCCACATGGATGCACATCTCTCCTCTTCTCTCTTCTGGTGCATCACTTGGCAAAGCTGCTTCAATACAGCCAAGCCCAGGGCGATGGAGGAGAGGCAAGGGGGCTGATGCTGCCTCCCCAGCCAAGAACAGCCTGGAAGCTGCATGATTGAGCTTGGCCTTGGAGTTGGGCTCTGTCTACCCCTTGGGCTAGTTTGACTTCAGTTTCTCCAAGCTCCTCCAGGTGGAGATGAGCACCAGAGATGCAGGTTCCTCGCCTCCAGTGGGCCCCACTCAGGCCAGTCAGTGCACAACTAACTTCACTTGTGCTCAGAGCTCCTCTCCTTATGTCACTCATTTCTTGGAAAGAGGGGTGACTTTTCCTTCTCCCACGCAATGGCATGAACTAAAATGAATTGTATGCATTGAATTTAGAGCTTTTGGATTCGTGATCCAGGTAGCAGTGACCCTCTTATTTACCAAAGTCCCCTTTCAGTCAGTGAAACACTTTACAAGAAGGATGAAAAGTGAGGTGAGAAAGAAACATTTATTGAGTACCTATCACGTGCTGGCCGTGTGCTTAGCATTTCACATCTATTACTTTGTGGGGAGACCTGATCTTTCCAGTGAGAACTCGTCTAGCCTGAAGTAGGAGATACTGGCTGCTTGCTTGTCTCTGGCAACCTATTCTGGAAAATTCCTGCCTTGGTACCAATAACACACAAATCAGTTTCCTCCAGTCCTAGACCCGGGGTTCAGGTCTCTCAGGATCTCTTGCTATTTTGTCCTTTCTCTCTACACTAGAAGTTTGATCTGATGAGATCTGTGGGTCTGGGAGAACTGGACAACCTGAAACTTCTTGGTTGAGTGAGGGGGAGTTGCTGGCCTTCTTGACCTTTATCGGGAGATGCAGAAGTGCCCCATTGATCAGAGTCAAGGCTCACAGCGCTGGAAGCAGCTAGGATAAGATCTGGGGGGCTGTCAGGGCAGGCTCTCATCCCCTTTTCTCTTCTTTCCCTTCTCTGGCTTTTCTGGCTGGTTCAGAAGCTTCTCTAATGGAAGTGAAAAGAAGTAAGTAGGAAGCCATAAGAAGTAAGTAGGAAGCCACTGGCCTTTCTCACCCTCTGGGGCTGACATTTGCCGGATCCTGGAGCCACCAGGAGGCTTATTAATTACTAGGTTTGCAGGAGGAAAAAGGTATTGTATTCAATACTAAGAAAGAGGATTAGTGCTCACCAGGCCCCCCGGAGCTCCCACAATGGGCCACAGGGATTGCGAGAGCTGCAACTTGTCATAAAATCAGTTCTGGGAACATAGTTTCGGAGACAGTCAGAGGAGGCAAGTTTTCCTAAATTGTAGGAAAAGCTCCTTAGTTAGAATAATGGCTTATCCTTGGCGCATACTCTTTCTGAGATGTACAGCCTTATCCCATTCCCTTTCTGAGCATGACTTCCAAACACCAGATGGGAAAATGGCCAGGATGAGGGTGCTGGGCCTTCGGAGTCTGAATGTCAGTTATTTAATCTTGGGCAAGTCCCCTAGGCCTCTCGTTTCTCTTTGTAGAATGGGGACGACAGGAACTGCCTGGCAGAGGGTCACAGGGTCAGTGAGAAGTGGCTGCACGATGTCTGGGGCTTGGTAGGTGCCCCCAAACTGTTGATTGAATCGGTTTCTGAACTATGATCCAGGCCTGGTATTGGGGCAATGGAAGAAGTGTCCTTGAGCAGCCCACATGCCCCCTTCTCCCCATCCAATGACAGGCAGCCTGGAAACCCAGAATGAAAATGTTCTCTCTTCTCTTGACCCTCCAGAGAGTCCACTGAGCTCATTAGCAGGCAGGGAAGATTCCCAAGGTGGAGGGCAGAGGCCAGGTCTGGAAGGACTAGGCTGGCGGCCCACCTGATCTCATGTGTGTAGGGGTCCTGTGCTCATAGGCACTTTCCAAAATTGAGGTCTCCCCACTCACTTCTTTGGTGTCTTTCCTTTTGTTAGAAAAACTTACCAGAGGCTCTAGACTGGAAAAGGGAGTCCCCGGCTGGGCTGTGGCTCCCATCAATGGGGAATTCGTCACTGCACTAAGTGTCCAGCCAGCAGTGGCTGGGCCTCCTCCTGTCCAGCACTGCAGACCCCCAGCATTCTGGCCCCACGTCTGTGATAAGGATTATCTTTGAGTGCCCCGTGGTCCAGGATGGGGGGTGATTTATGGTTCTCCTGAGGTGTGGGTTGGAGTTCCACTTGTTATAAAGTCAGTGTTGGAGTGAGTCAGCCCAGCCGACTGCCTTGAACCCACTTCCTGGGATGACCTCATGGCCCTCTTTTCAGGGTAAGTCTTGGAATTTCCCTTACAAGTCTGGGGGAGAAACAGCTTTCTGTTCTGCTTCACTGTATTTAATGGCAGAAATTTAAAAATGAGAGAAATAGTGGTAAATGTGGGGGTTTGGAAAAGTTTTTGATCCCTCCCTTCATCAATCTTTTTCAGCCTTTTAAAAATATGTGTATATATGTGTAAACCCATGTGTATACATATATGTGTATGTGTGTGTATGTGTTTAGGTCTCTATCTATATCTGTATCTATCCATCTCAAGGGTCTTTGGGGATAGAGTTGGGGCTTCCCTGGTTCATTCACACGCTTCCTCCAGGATTAATGAATGTGGGGAGGGAACTTTTTGTAGTGGTGGTCAGGGCACAGCAAAGCTAACTTTATCCTCCTAATGGCTGAGCTCTGAGACAAGCCCAGCCTCCAGAAGGCCACTCTAGCCACCAATGCACGTGTTCAGTGACTTGTAGGGCCCAATGTGCTTTCCTGTAGGCCCTCTCTTTAAAGGTTCCTTGTGGCCACTGCGGGCACTGGAAGATGAAGCCAGCTATCCTTCCCAGAAGCGTGTGGCTTTTGGTTGAAAACAAAGGATGCTCCACGTTGGACCTGAGTCCATGGCTGTATGGAATCTCGTGGTCTTGGTGACCTGGTCTGATGTGTAGGTGGGCAGCCGCGGGACATGGGTAGAGATGACAATGTTCCGATTTCATGGTGGAGAGCCCAATAGTGGAGAAAAAGCTCTGGTCTCAGGGTGGGGACAAGAGTAGCAGCAATGGCGTCCTGATCTCTCAGAGAACAGCCTGTTCATAGAGGTGATACACTCTGGTTCTCATGGCAGAGACAGGACTAGAGGTGATAGTTCTCTGGTCACCTGGTGGGATCCTAATGGGGGGCGCACACGCTCTGTTCTCATAGTGGGGAAACTAGTAGTGGTGATAATGATCTGATCTCCTGGGGAGGATAAATGAAGGGGGCTGTGTGGCAGTGGGGAGCCGGGGTGCTCCTGTCCACAGGGCAGCAGGGGGTCCAGGAGTCCAGCTCAGAAAATCTCCTGGACCCATGTTTGTTTTTATATAAGAGCAAAAGGGCTGTCGAAGTCTTTCCCTCAGACACTGCTCATGCACACAGCCATGGGGCCTAGATTCTCCCTTCCCTCGTCTCAGAATCCTGCCTGAGAGGTGCTGGCCATAGTGATTAAGTGTCCGATTTGATGGGGATCCTGTTAAGACACTAATGCTCTTCTAATTCTGGCTAAATAGGCATTGGTTTTGTTGATCTACCTACACAGGTTGAGCTTGTTGCTTCCAATTTCAGGTGATTTCCATCTTGTCACTCTCTCCTTCCCACTTAGCCCATCTAATCCTCAGGCTCTTCCAGCTGCCTGGTATCTCCTGTGAAGCATCCTGCTGCCTCCAAGGCTAGGCAGTTAGAGACTCAGACTCCAGCAGGGAGGGCGGCTACGGATTATTACTGAGGAGGGAGAGACTGAGTGCAGTGTCCATAGCAACCCTCCAGCTTTCACCTTTACCAGGAGAGGAGGAAGGCAAAGGAAGGCAGGAAGGCAGTGAGATTCCTGCCCTTTTGCATTATTCATATCAAAGTGCTGGGCGCGGAAGGCCTTGGCTGCTGACTTTGCCCTGTGAATGTGGTGTGGGGAGAGGGGACTTTTTCTCATTTAATAGCAGCGACTTGGAGTGGACGTGTAGCTGGGAGCTTGAGTTTGGGATGCACGCAGTGAGACAGCAGGGAGGGATGTAGTGAGCTGTGCTGTTGGGTGTCCAACAGCTACTGAGAGATGATAGGCCCCCTGAAAGGGACACATCATATCAAGGGGATCCTGATTCAAGTCCCAGCTTTGTCCTTAACTCACATGTGAGCTTAGGCAAGTCACCTCCCATCTCTGGGAGGTCTTCTCTTGCTAGTAAGGCTGGGCCCTAGGCATCTGTGTGGTCCCTTCCAGCCCTCTCATTCAACGGTTTTATGCTGGCTTACCTAGGACAGATAATAGGGGTAATATGTTCTTTCCCTATGGTGGAAAAGCTCGAAGAACCTGCCAAATAGAGGCTACCTTTGCAAAATGTTCACAAAGGTAAATCCTGGCACCAGATGTGGTCCCCGAGTCTCCACGGAAGGAGGCAGAAAGTTACGGGCGCAGTTCCCTTTGGGGATCTCCCTCCGCGCCTCCCAAGGTGCCTGGAGTGCAGAGCTATGTGCATGTGCCACCAGCAGAGGTCGCCACACTCCTCACAAACCCGCCACAGGTTGCTGTGCCCCAGGTGGGTGCGCCCCGGGTGAGCATCAGCTGGGGCCTCAATCTCAGAGCCAGAGCTGGGCGGGGAGCCGCCAGGACCTTCCCGCTTGAGCTGCCACTGGTCACCTGGAGTCTGGGAAAGGGCTGATGGCAGCGGCTGGCTCAGAAGGCTCGGGCTCAAGTCACCAGCCAGGCTCCGGGGATCTGTCCTTCACTCTCGACCCTAACTGTAGGAGGGTGGTTCATCCAAGGCTACAGAGCGCTGCTGTGTCCCTTGGTGCCTGGGGCCTGCGGCTGCCCTGGTTCTTGGCCTTCTCTTGGGCAGCCTAGGTGCCAGCTCTGGGTTTGGGAATCCGTTAGAGGTTTTTTTTTTTTTTTCTCTGAGCCTTTTGGGACTGAGTCCAGGAAGCTGACTTAATCAGTAAATCTTAATTGAGAGCATGTGCTGTGCCAGGCACTGGGGATTCAGCAGTGAATAAAATAGACAGAGAGTCCACCCTCAGGAAGCTGAATCTCTGGTTGGGGGGAAGGGTGCCATCATCTACACAGTGTGGGGCTGGGAGTGGACACCCACCCATCCAGGACAGGCCAGTGATGGGCTCTCTCCACTGACTTAGCCTTGAGCAGACAGGCCTTTGGACCTGCCCTGACTCTAGGGATGAGGCTCAGATGCTGAGCCCTGGCCAAACGGGTCTACACGGGCTCTCCCCCAGCCACCAAGGTCCGCCAAGCTCCTTGCACTTGCCCAGTCCACACATGTAGCACTTTACAGTTTGCAAAGTGTGTGCCCCTATACCAGCTCCCTGTGAGCCTGGCAAGGCCTCATGGTGACAAGATGTTGGTGCCCTGTACCCATTTCTCATGCGTTCTTTCCAGATACTGTATCAGCACCTTTTATTTGACCTTTGACCCCTCAAATAAATGTTCCCTTCTGGACTGATCCATGTGGCCAGAACAGCAAGTTCTCACACCAAAGCCATGGAGAAGTGGTGAGAAGCATTTAAAAATGTATCTCGTTTTTCACAAAACAACCACAGAGGGAGGCATGAATTGGTTCAGTTTTACGGGCTCAGAGTGGTGCCGTGTGGTCACCGGCAGGAAGATGGCAGCTCTAAAGCACATGTATTGGAGTTCCAGCCCAAGGCTGCTCCCGGCACCCCTGCCTGCCTGCTCCACTCCATCTTCTCTCCGTGTTCAGGACCAGCCCTGCCTGCCACAAAGTTTTTGGAGCAAAATCGTCACCCTTCTTTGACAGGTCTCAGTGGAGCTGCTCTGTTGAAACCTCCCCCACTCCTTTTGTCAAAGGGGGTTTCCTGGAGAACCTGGGTAGGAGTGGAGGGCAGGAGGAATCTTTCCTCTGGAAGGGGAAGAAGCCCAGTGGTGGTGGCTGAGTGGAGAGGTGACCTGCAAGTGGACGGTCCAGTTTGGCTCATGGCATGGCCTCTTCCCTCCTTTGAGAACAAGAGCAAACCAGTTGCCTTCTCTGGAACTTAACTCAGTTTCTGCATCTGTAGAATGGGGATACTAATCTAACTCCACTAGCTTGTTGGGACCACATTTGCACAGAGCAGGCTTTCAGTGAATGCACCGGGGTGTGAGATGTTGAGCTGTACGTCTCTTTTATAGCGAGACCCATACGAAGCACAAAAGTTTCAGTTTTTCTTTAGCAAAGCAGGATACTGGAGGAGATGGTGTGAAGCTGCCATAGGTGGGTAAGAGCGGTTGGTGGGTGCCCTGGAGGCAGGTGGGATGTGCTGTGGTCCTGTCTCACTCTTTCTGCCATGACTTGGAGGAGGGTGGGTGGGCTTTACTTAGGAGACCCCTCACCCCGGGTCTGGATGTTCAGGGACTCAGAGAAAAGAAGCATGGATGAGAGACCTACACTTACAGATCCGCGCTCATTGTGGCCAGTGGTGCAGGTAAGGGGCAAGCATTGTGTCCAGGGTCAGAGTGCCCTGAACTCTCATTCATGCATCAGTTCACTCACTCACTTCCAGATTTAACACACAATCTGTGTGTGGGGTAAGGTGCAGTATTGTGTGTGTGTTTTACAATCCACACCACAGGCTCCTGTCCCCAAGGAGCTTATGGTGTAAATTAAAAACAGGGGAGAAAAGTCATGTATACAGAGGACTCCAATACAAGGCAAGAGGTGAAAAGTATCCCCAGAGAGATACAAATAAAGTGCTAAGGGAATTCAGAAGAGGAAGATGATGTCAAATTAGGGGGAAGGAGCAGAGGAGGGGAGGTGTGGGAAGGCTTTGGGTGGAGGCATCACTGTGCTCTCCTTAAATTCTAGTGGGACTGGACACCAAGTGAGGGGTGAAGTGGCATTCTGGGCAGTACCAATGGGGAATGGGAAAGAGCATGAGTCTAGGGGTCAGAAGGATCCAGGTTCAAATCCACGACTAACTGGTGACCTTGAGCGAGTCACTTCAACCTTTCTATACTTTAGTTTATGGGGGCGAGAGTGTAAAGGATGGAGCAATAGAACCTTTCTGGCCTGCCTTCCAGGGCTGCCAGGAAGTGCAAATGGAGTACCTTATGTGAAAGCAGTTGGAAAACTATCAAGTGCTAGCAAATACAGGAGTTGTTTTTATTTTTAAAACATTAACTGATCCTGTAACAAAGCTCCTAGATAAGAACACAATGATGACTGAACCTGAATGGGCTAATGAGCTGTTCAGCCCAGAGCTGTCTCTGACCCAACCATCCAGGGTCTGAGGGAGGTGTCATTGATCTTTAAGATACTTCTATTCTTAGAAGGTTAAGGATAGCCCTTAACCACCACTAGCTTTTCTAAAAATCCCGCTATTGTCTGTCATTGTATCTAAACTCCATCCATCCACCTATCTATCCATCCATCCATCCATCTATCCAATAAACCTATAATGAGTATATCCACAGCCAGATAACCCTGATCAGTGCTGGGGATACAGAAAAAATTAGACCCCTTCTCTGTGCTCAAGAAGTCTACAGCTTAGTGGGAAATACAGCTTTATAAACCATATATCATTCCTTTTCTTAAACCCATTTTCAGTCAGTTCTATGTTTTGGGGGTAACAAGTTCCACAGACCACAGATTATGGGATTTTTAAAGCTGAGTGATCTTAGAAATCACCTCTTCTATCACACTCATTTTACTGATGGGGGAAATCATTATTTGTGTGGAAAGCACTATGACTTCCTCTTATTTGCCTCAAAATGACTTCTCCAAGGTTTCAAGTTCAGTTCAGTTCAATGAATCTTTATTAAGCATCTATTAAATGCCAGGCTCTGTGTAAGAGCTGCAGGTCCGATGATGGAGAAGACATAATTCCGGCCCTCACAGGGGTCACAGTCTAGGGGGAAAAGGATACACAAAGAGATAACAGCTATAGTGCTTGATACTGAAAAATACAGGAGAAGGGCCCCTGATTTGGATATGGGGGAGCTTGGGAGAGGCTTCCCAGCAAGAAGTCCTGTAAGCCATGTCTTGAAGGGCAAAAGCAATGTGCTGGATGAAGATGTACTGGAAGGGCTTGCCAGGCAGAAGGAATAGCGTGAGCAAAGGCATGTAGGTATGAAATAGCATGGCTTGTTGGGGGAACCATAAGAAGCTGGTGGTATTGGGACTTAAAGAAGGAAGCGGTGAGGAATGAATGTGGAAAGGAGGGCAGGGGCAGAGCACCAGCACACCTGATGTGGAGCTGGTATGGCCAAAGGCCACCATTACCTTATTGGGTTTCGTGAGCATGTCCTTGTTCACTTTCCCTGTCTTCTCTGGGCTAAGAAACTCCACCATATCCCCTCGATCTTCATCTTTACAGACTTAAGAGGTATAATTTATTTGAAGGAAGAGCCTATCCTTCAAGGTGTGGATTTGGACATGCAGGAAAAAGTCAACCCTGATGTGCTGGTGTAAACACTCCCATCATCGCTGATTGCAAGCTATCAGTGTGACATCACTGGTTGTGGAGTTGGGAAGAGATATACACCTTTGGCTTTTAGGAGCCAGTACCAGCCACCTCCAGCACACCAGCTTCTGGGCAGCGTGTGTGGCCTGGTGAGATAGCCCACTACTACTGACTTGCATGATGTCGGGACCCTTATCACTCCCATTATATAGAGTAGGAAGCTGAGGATCAGAAGGTAGTTATCCTGCCTGTGGTTACACAGCCACTGCATGGCAGAGAAGGGCTCCAGCCTGGGCAGTCTGACTTTAGAGCCCGAGCTCTAACCATGATATCATTCACTTCCCATTCCCATAGGGTGGCTGTATTGAAGGGCATGAGCTGCATCGGTGGCATTAGCTGTCAAGCTCCAGCCCATTTCCAGATGAATCTCTAATCTATCTTTGGCTCTGGTATAGTTTAGTCCCCCACCCCCACCAGGTGTTTCTTATCCCCATCCATGATAGCAGGACATATTCTAACAGTC
The DNA here is from genome assembly GCF_028023285.1 of Balaenoptera ricei. Classification (NCBI taxonomy): domain Eukaryota; kingdom Metazoa; phylum Chordata; class Mammalia; order Artiodactyla; family Balaenopteridae; genus Balaenoptera; species Balaenoptera ricei. The sequence goes on along the minus strand of NC_082639.1, from coordinate 112,816,481 downwards.
CCTATGGGATCCAGCTGGTACAGCCGGGATGGCCCAGAAAGGTCAACTGAGGCAGAAGACAGGTCATAGCGGTGGAGTGGGCACAGAAATGCCCAGACCTGGCGTCTGCCCCTAAAAATTGATTTTTCACAGCCCAGATGCTGTATCCAGCACTGAGAAGCAATACTAACAGCATATTTCTGCTACTAATGACATAGTAATGATAATTTATTAGGAAATCATTAAGCCTAAGTATATGATCTGGAGCCTTGAACCAAACAGGTGGCTCTGTTTGGGGATGGATGGAGGGCAACCAAGAAGACAGAAGGGAAGGGGAGAGCAGGCAGGGCATGCTGGAGGGGGTGAGGTGGTGGGTACCAGAGGGCTGGCATGGTCGTGAGAAAACACATGAGACCCCAGCTTGTGTCTGAGCCCCAGCGCTATGACTTGTAGTGGCAGGGGGTGTGACCATGTCATTGATAATAATAACAGTAATCAAGATTATCGGGTGTAGTTGTAATTATTCAGGTTTCTGGGGTTGTGACTTACAAGTAATATTTAGCTCTCAATCATTCGGGCTGAGAGGGGATTGGAGAGGTGACAACTGGCATACGGAGGATACTCTGGGCTCTTTTGATGGGAGCCCTGCTCCTTCCTGACCTGGCCACTTGCTGCTCACCATTCAGAACTGCTTTAGAACCTCACTGTGTGTAGGCATGTGTGTGTGTGTGTGTGCATGTGTGTACGTGTTTGTGGGCCAGTGAGTGCACACCTATGTATATAGGTGCACCTGCATACGTGTATCTGTGTGTGTGTGTGTGTGTGTGCATGCATGGCTCTCCTCCTCTTCCCCCTTCCTACCAGGGGAGCAGCTGGACAGAGGCCAAGGGGTGATGGGGGAAGCAAGAGCCAGGCAGGAAGATGCCTCCCTCCTAAAACCCCAGGTGTGCTTGGGGAATCCCATAATGGCCCCTTCTTCACTGATCCCTAAGTCGGCTGCTGTTAGAAGTGGAAATGAATTCAGCTGGGTCCCATCTTTTTGGAACTCCCTTTGCACAGAGTGGGAGCTTAATAAATACTTGATGATGGTTCTGAACCTGGGAAGCCAGCAGCTGTTCCCAGCTCTGACTCTCAGGGCTCCATGGAACAGATCAGGTGGGGAGCGACCACAGGGGTTTTCAGTCTTCCTTCCAGACCTTCCCATGACTCCAAATCCAGCTGGAGCCATAGTGCATTTCACACATCCTGCTTTGGGGAAGCCAGTTCTTCCTCCACAGCTTCTCTCTGGCTCTTTCCCACCCCTCATCTGAGCAATATTTATGGAGCAACCACTGTGCACTGAGCGTCACAGTGGAAAGGCATCCTGGGAGATGGTATAGGAGCTGTGGGGTCACACTGAGCTGAGTTCGAATTCTAGCATCCTTAATTACAAACGGGGTAACGTCTGGCAAGCTACTTATCTGTGCTTGAGTGATTTTTTAAAAAAACGGGTTTCCTCTGTAAAAGCAGAATGATGACATCATTTTCACAGGGTTGATGTGAGGCTTAGAAATAACAGACGCTCCTGCACACATATTGCAGGCAGTTCAGTATTTACCTGGGGTCAGGAGGATGTGGGTTCCCTCTGCTTCTGTGACCTTGAAGTTGTTACTCAGTATCTCTGAGCATCAATTTGTGAAATGGGAACACGATGCCCACCTCCTTGCGTGTTTGGAGGATGTAGCTGGATAATATGTGTTAAACAACCTATCGCAGACCCTAACCATTAATAACTGTCTTCCTGCTTCTTGCCCCCGCATCAGTGTGCACAGCTCCCCTCCTTAGGAGGACCTCTGCTCCTCCTCGCCACCGCCCCGCGTGCGCGTACATCCCGTATCGCCGTGCGCTGACGGCTTTCTGCCATACCTGTCAGAGGAAAGAGGGCAGCTGCTCAGCTCCCGGGTGGGGAGCGGAAACTACATTTCCCAGCCTTCACTGCGCTGCCACTGGGGCTGGGAGCGGAGCGCGGCAGGCCCCACCTTCGGGGTGGAGCCTATGCGGGGGGCGGAGTTAGGAGGTGGTTGGAGAGTTAAGACAAGCCAATGAGACCAGCTGCTAATAAGTGGGCTTGGCTTACCCTATAACAGTGGCAGGAGGAGGAGAGCAAAGCTATTGAGCCAGCGAGGAGTGAAGCTGAGCCTGGCCTCACACGCTCCTAGAGGACCACCTCCTGAGACAGAGTTCTTTTTCCCCCTTCTTCTTCTTTCTCCAAGCTCCCCTCCTGCCCTCCCTCCCTGCCCAGTACAATGCATTCTTGAGTGGCAGCGTCTGGACTCCAGGCAGCCCCAGAGAACCGGAGCAAGCCAAAGAGAGAGGACTGGAACCAAGACACTCTGGTGGGGGAGCTTGGATGCCTGGCTTCCTTTGAGGACATCTTTGGAACGAGGGTGGCTTTGGGGTGGGGAGTTGTGCTGCAGGGAATCCAGCCAGGCCCCAAGATGGACACTTCTGGGCACTTCCATGACTCCGGGGTGGGGGACCTGGATGAAGACCCCAAGTGCCCCTGTCCGTCCTCCGGGGATGAGCAGCAGCAGCAGCAGCCGCCGCCGCCGCCGCCGCCGCCACCAGCACCAGCACCACCAGCAGCCCCCCAGCAGCCCCCAGGACCCCCGTTGCAGCCTCAGCCTCCGCAGCTTCAGCAGCAGCAGCAGCAGCAGCAGCCACCGCATCCCCTGTCTCAGCTCGCCCAACTCCAGAGCCAGCCCATCCACCCTGGCCTGCTACACTCCTCTCCCACTGCTTTCAGGGGCCCCCCTTCATCCAACTCCACCGCCATCCTCCACCCTTCCTCCAGGCAAGGCAGCCAGCTCAATCTCAATGACCACTTGCTTGGCCACTCTCCAACTTCCACAGCCACAAGTGGGCCTGGTGGAGGCGGCCGGCACCGGCAGGCCAGCCCCCTGGTGCACCGGCGGGACAGCAACCCCTTCACAGAGATCGCCATGAGCTCCTGCAAGTACAGCGGCGGGGTCATGAAGCCCCTCAGCCGCCTCAGCGCCTCCCGGAGGAACCTCATCGAGGCTGAGCCCGAGGGCCAGCCCCTCCAGCTCTTCAGCCCCAGCAACCCCCCGGAGATCGTCATCTCCTCCCGGGAGGACAACCATGCCCACCAGACCCTGCTCCATCACCCCAATGCTGCCCACAACCACCAGCACGCCGGCGCCACCGCCAGCAGCACCACCTTCCCCAAAGCCAACAAGCGGAAAAACCAAAACATTGGCTATAAGCTGGGACACAGGAGGGCCCTGTTTGAAAAGAGGAAGCGACTGAGTGACTATGCTCTGATTTTTGGGATGTTTGGAATTGTTGTTATGGTGATAGAGACCGAGCTCTCTTGGGGTTTGTACTCAAAGGTAGGGGCTGCAGTTTCTCTTTATACCTTGAACAAAAGGAATATGTAGGTAGCAAGAGAGAGAGCGCGCGCGAGTTGGGGGGGGGGGGTGGTGAGAGAGAGGGAGAGAGGGAGAGAGATTGGGGGAGAGAGAGGGATGGTGGTGCTGGGGAGAGGCGTTTGCTCAGTTATATGGAACACTCTAACTTCCCATGGTTTTCCTGCTTAATCCCGGGAGAATTCATTCCTTGCTTCCTTGGGAGGGGGGACATCCCCACACACTGTGTCTAATTTGTAGACTCTGTGTTAGGGAGGATTAAAGAATCCCTTCTGAGAAATCATCTTTCCTCCTGGCTCACTCGTACTAAAGCATAACCTAGCAGCTTAACGCACCAATTAATTACACTCTGCCTTGATGTGCTTGCCAGTTCCTGTGACTTCCCCTCCTCTCCTCCCCTCCCTGCTCCACTCCATCTTCCCGAGGATAAAAAAGAAATAAATGTCTGGGTGGGGGGGGGGTGGGTGGGGATTCCATGCCAGTCCCTTCTCTCTCTGTCTTCTCTCTCTCTTCCCAAGTTTCTGTTTCCCTCCTCATCCCTGAGAGACTTAGGGCAAAATAGAAAAGCACCCGTGACTTGAGTCTCCTGGGGGCATGGGGTAAAAATATAGGTGGAGGAAATCAGCGGTCTTTTCCCTCAGGAAAGAGGACTCAGAATAAACCTGCTGCTGCCTTGTAAACATCCCCTGATAAAAATGGCTACAGGTGTTACCCGGGCAGAGCAGATGGGCGCCGCCTTGGCATCAGCTGGGGTGGGGGGGGGGAGTCCCTCTTCTTCGGATGGGATGACAGGGCTTCCTGGGAGTCCCCGAGAGCTCATGCCCCCGGCTCAGCCCCAGTTCTCCCCTCCCACCTCAACTCCTTCTTCTCGGGATAAATAAGGCTGAGTGTGTGAGTGCGCGCCCCGATGGAGAACGGCGGCACGGCTTTAGCGGGGGAGCTGGCCCCACTGCCCCAGCCTCTGTCCAGTCCCAAGACGGAGGAGGGGGTTTCCCTCCCCGAGGGGGCTTGGAAATCGCGTCCTCCAAGGGAGTGGGGCTTGAGGAAGGTGGGTTTCTGTCAAAGCTCTGCTGGCTGGGAGCCCTCCTGCTGCGAGCTTGAAGGCTTGGAGACCTGGGGAGTCACTGGGCAAGTGGATCTTTTTCCCACTCTACCCTTCACCCCCAGTTTGTTGGTGTGAGTGTGTGTGTGCATGCTTACTTGTTGTTTGGATTTCTCTACTTATTTGTCATTTGGGGCAGCGGGTAGCTGGGAGGGGTTCAGCTGTTGGAGGTTTCAAATAGAGCTTGTTTCAGGCTGGGCACAGCTGCTGCGAGACTGTCACATTCCTTGTTGAAATCCAGCCACAAAAACCTAGGAGGTGCTGATCGGATTTCCCCCATTCCCAGCCTCTCGCTAGCTGGAGCAGAGGATGGGCAGATTTGCCCGCTCTGGAAAGGGGTGGGGCAGACTTGTCAGATGACCTGAATAGCCAGAATCAAGACTTCCAGGTGGAGGGTCCCCCAGGGACCTGGCTGCTCAGAGGGGACTGCCCCCGCCCAGGGCAGCTCCTGGAAGCTGCCTTCGTCTAAATGGCTCAAGGATTTGAGCCCCTCCGTGAGCCGGAGCGAGTGGGGTTTCCCCTGGCATCGCAGCTCACTTAGTCATTCCCTGTAATGAGCCTCTGAACCGGCGGGTCCTTCTGCTCGCTGCCTTCTCCCGCTGGGCGCTCCGGGAGAGGGGGCTGCTAGCCTCGGCAGGCCTGGCAGCCGCCCTGGGCACAATCCGGGCTCCCTCCAGGCACCCCCTGGGGACCAGGAGCCCTTGCTGGGGGAAGCTGACGAAGGCCCAAGTGCTGGGGGGTGGGGAGAAGGGGCAAGACAAGCACCCTCTCTTTTAGTGAACCCTGTGGTCAGAGCTCTTAGGGGAATGGCTCTTCCTAGAGACAGCTCCCAGCGTGGGATCGGTCTGTGCACAGTTGTTTTAATGGGGCGGGAGGGTTGCTGCTAGAGCAGGTGCCTCCCTGATGGAGTATTCAGGGAAAGGGGCTTTCCCAGAGCCGGAGACAGCGGACTCTGGCGCGAAGGAAGGGTGAGGTGATCCAAGGGGTGGGCTTTGCCTAATTTTAAATTGATGACCCTCTGGCTGATGGAAGGAGGGAGGGGGCAGCAACCCGGGAAGTCCTGCCTGCCTCAGCTCGTGAGGCGGCCACCTCCTGTGCACCTTGGGGTCGGTATCGGTTGTGATGATCAGGGCTCGCTTTAACCTGCTCACCCGCTCACCAGCCCTTCCATCCTCTATCCATCCGGGCATTGAGTCATTATTGGAACAAGTATTTTCTGGGTGTCTGTGGCAGGCCCTGTGGACCCAGGAGGGATAAGGTAGCTATTCCCTCTCCTCCTGGGGGCAAATAGGATTGGTTTAAAGAAGCAGACCAAAGTTTGAATCCTAGCTCTGCCACCTCCAGTGTGATCTTGGACAAGCCATGTAGCTTCTCTGAGCCTGTCTCCCCAGCTGTCAAGTGGGGAGAGTGAATTAGTGTAAGGCACTCCATACAGGACCTACTGTTATTGTTATTAATGATGAAGACGAGAGGAAAAGAGATGTCTTTTTCCTCTGTTATCTAACTCTGGCACCAGAATTAGTTGGGGCCTTGATAGCTTGGGAACTAAGACTTGTCACTGGAGCGAGAAGTTGTATCTCGGAGGGGAGATGTTCTGAGATGGGGCTGGGTCTTCTGACTGGAAACCACCTATAGCATGGGTCTGTTGTAGGGGAGGTGAACATTTGTTCCCCAGCCTTGCAGAGAAAACGGACTCTGTTGTGACAAGAGGGTTCAGGTCAGAATGAAGAATCAACAGCTGGGGGAACTCAGAGATGTTCAGTGGACCCTGGGGAGGGATGGGTAACAGCCTCTTGTGCTGGAGAACTCTCTGTGTCTGGTTGGCTTTGCTAACTGGTCTGGAAGCAGGAGGGTGGACAGGGGGCCTCAGGCACCCCACCCAGACTGGGTTATTCTGCACTGATGGTGGCAGTTCCCACTCAAAGGCCCTGGGGAGAGGGACACACTTTCTTTTCCCCAAGTGATGAAGACTGCCAACCTTGTGCTTGAGCTGCTGCTTTCAGAAGTTCTCTGCTCTTTTCCACGGGGCTGTGGCCTTCCTGTTTGCCTGTCTTTGGCTGATATCTGTTACTGGGGGAGGAATTCACCACGCAGGCCTGGCTCTCTTGAGAAGGAACATGGCATGACCCCTGAGCGTAGTCAGTTAATGCAAAAGGGAGCCAGCCTGAGGAGGTAAGAAATCAGGACGGAATGGTCCTTGGCTCTGCTCTCACAAGCCTCAGGTGATGATGGGGAAGGAAGATGGGCTGAGGTAAGAGGAGAGCTGTTTGTGATCACGCCAAGGCTGTGGCTCCTGATGGTACTGGGTTATCCCTGAACTGAATGAGCGCCCAGGTGTTTTCCTTATGGGTGGATTTACCCTTGAGGCCTTAGCCACCATGATAGGCCAGGTCTAGAGGTCCTGTTGAGGCATCTTAGTGGCATTGTCTCTACTACATTAGTGCCCCCTCCCCACCTTGCCATCCTGCTGGTGTCTGAGCTGGTGCCTCCATCCAGCTGGCAAGTCATCGGTGGGCCTTGTTTCTCAGGGACCTCGGGCGTCGGGCTGTGGGGTCAGCCCAGGGGAGGCTGGGAAATGCTGGGGCAGCAGCAGGGTGGTTCTGTGTTTCCACCAATTTTGCACAACCTCAAACCACTTCCCCACCCCTGGCCTCACAATCTGTCTGAGTTTCGCTGCCCAGGTAGAGCCCATCCTCTGCCCCTCTTGTGCCCCGCTCCTGCCCTCCCCACCAACTTCCTGCACCTCCGCTCTTCCCGCTCCCCCTGGGGGCCTTGTTGCTGGGGTCACCCGGGCCACGGGTGGAGGAGTGGATATGCTGGGGCTTCCCTGTCTACTCCATGCGTGGCTTCCTTTCTTCAGGCCACCTCATGGGAGGCCACCCTGAAAAGGGCAGCCTTCTCTGTATGCCCTGGGGAGCTCGGTCTCCTGGCCGTTCATTCTTCCAAGAGAGTGGGGTCCCTTAGGGCCAACTTGTATCTCTTTGCTGACCTCACAGAGGTCCACCCCCAGCTTCCAGCCTGAATGATTGAGTGGGCTCACCGGTCCCAGCTCTTCTGTTCCCCTGCCCTCCCTGTCATGGAGGTCTTGTCTGCAGAAGGGCAGAGCAGCAGCCGAGGCTCAGCTGGGTGAATTGTCTACACCTCCTGCCAGACCCAGGAGCCACTTTGGGGTAGGGGGGTGACTGTGGGGGGATGTCCTGATGATTGGGAGCGCATGCCTCAGGGCACTCGTGTCTGTGGTTTCAAGCATGCTGGGAAGGTAGGAATAGGTCAGACTCCTCTGCATGGAGCCTCCCTGTGGGATGACCTGCAGGACAGGGTTGCAGAAGGCAGGAGACTCTTTATAAGCGATTGGCTAGAGGTAGGAGCCTGGGAGCCAGCCACCACGGCCCCAGGCATACATTTTATCATCACACCCAGTGTCTTGGCCCAAGGAGGGCAAGAGAGACTCTGGGAGCGTGAAAATGAGCCCCTTCTCCCACCCAGGGTGGTGGCGACTCTATTTATAACCTTTGTGGACAGTCTGCAAATGAGCCAAACGTTTGTAACCCACAGAAGGGACAGCTAACTTTTATATATGCTTCTCCTTTGCATGTCATGACACTATTTATAACTGTCCCGGGGGAAAGACTTCATAACACATCCGGACTTCCCTTCCCCATGGGCAGTGCTCCCTGCTGCTCCGGCCCTGGCATCATTGCTAGGGCATTTATCGGCTACACAGGCTAATTAGAGAGCTGGTGGATGGCCTTGTATTTCCCTTATTGAGCTTGCAGGAAGGGGGATTTGTGAGGCCAGGGTCCAAAGATCTGCTCTAAAAAATATAAGGTAAAGAAAAACAAAATGAAAAGCAATTGGAGTAACCTCTGTGGTGAAGCTGAGGCCGGGAGAGAGATGTAAAATCAGAACTGAAAGGTTTGCTTTTGTTGTGGTTATTTGTAAAGCACATTTGCGGGAGAAAATGAGTGTGTACTAGAGAGAGAGGGAGAGAGAGGGAGAGAGAGGGAGAGAGAGAGGAAGGGGTTGTTGAGGGCGGCTGTGTATTGATGAAACACCGCCTTCCTCAGTTCAGTGGCAGGCAGACCAGCACGTTCATTCATTCGTAGTTGTTTTTCTTCTCTTTCTTTCAAAACCCCAAAGGCAGAGGGAGAAAGAAGAAAGCCTCCTATTCCTCTTTAAATAATGATTCTAAGACTGCACTGTTCTCAGGAGCTTTGGGGAGGAAAATTCTAGTGCCTTTTTTTCTGGTAAGGAAAGTCTGGAGGAGGCTGATGGGTTTTTGGGTGCCCTCTCCCCCGACCTTGTCATTCCACCCCCAGGAGCTCAGCTGGGCTCCGAGAGCAAGGAGGGGAGGGGGAGCTGGGGGCAGGGACCACCCTGCTTCATCTCTGGGCCTGGCACTGCATGGGCCACGAATGCTGCTGGGCGATAGGAGTGGGGAGGAGGGGACCATTTGTGCCTCACTGGGCCGGCTTTATCCTCAAGAGTCCTGGAGGTAGGGGGTGGTCATGGCCCCCTTTGTAGATGAAGTCATGAGGCCAAGCTGACACTGCTAGTGGGTGGCGGTGCTGGAATAAGAGCCCAGGCCCATTGGACTCCCAAGTTTAGGCCTTTTTCCTTGCCTGCTGCTGCTGGAGAAATTGCTTATCATTCTTAAGAGACAAATCAAGGTTTATGGGCCTGAGAGCCTTGATGCAAAATGTTGGGACGGGATGAGCTTTACCGAGAGATAGGCAGGAAGAGGCTTGATGGAGGGTGGGAGATGCCAGTGCAGGTACCCAGAGGAGACAGTGTCCTGGGGGTTGGCCAGGGCAAGGGGGTGGGGCCCTGGGTGCAGCCTGGGTCCAGGGTGAGATGTGGACAGGCCCACTGTCCGTCATCGGGATGCCTCCTCACCTGGAGGCCTGGTAATACCGCCCCAGAGTGGTGCTGGCAAAGCTGAGAGTGTGGAAGGTGTGGAATTAGACCCCTCCCTGCGAAGGCCTGGACCGGGCGGGCTCCTGACGCAGCCCCGAAGTGCTCCCCCTCCACCCTCGAGAGCCAGCAGGCCGGGACACTTCCGCGCACGGCTCCCTGGCCTCTTGGTCCTCCTGTGAGCTTCCTGTCGCCCTCCTCTCCCCTTTCCAGCACCGGCTGCAGGGCTACTTATTGGGGTGACCCGCGTGGGCTCAGCATCTCACATCCAAGGTATCTCCATGTTTGTTTTTCCTCAGGGTCCCCACCTCGACCCGGGAGTCATTACAGTCAGAGTATCTCACAGATGAGAAAACTGAGCTGCAGAGAGGTTGAGTGGCTCCTCCTGGTGCCCGTGTGAGGAGAGATGGTTCTAGAACGTGAGCTCAGGTCCCCAGTGCCTTGCTCGTCTCTCTGTTCCAAACCCCACCACAAACCTCTGCTGGGGATTTGAGTGAGGGAACCTTCAAGGGCTTCTCCATCCCTGCTTCTAGAACTTTCTTCCGCATCCTTGAGTCCCAGTTTCCTACTTCCCCGGGCATGAGGCTTTGTTTCGCTCTGTCAGTGGCCGTTAATGTTAAAGAAAGGCCTGTCTCTGCTTTGAAGGAGCCCTCAAGAGGTGCCTGCACCTCTTGCTTCTGATTTGTAGTATGGCCTTTGTCAAGTCCCTTCACTTCTCTGGGTCTCTGTTTCTCTAGCTTAAAAATGAGGGCTGGACTCTGATGCTGAACTCCCTTCCTGCTCCAAAGCTTTCTGATTCTATCAAACATATATATTTGTTGCCATTCTATCACTAAGACAGCAAGCCACGGTCCTCCAACTCCTGTTCTCAAGGGGCGTCGGGCCTGCACCCAGGCCCCGTCCATCCAGGCTGGGCTGTAGTGGTGTTGGCAGCTCTGAGGAAGCAGGCAGTCATTCGGGATGTTGGGAGGCTCCCTGTAGGAGGTGGGGTGGCCCCTGAAGTGTTAGACAGACCAAGATGGCGGGGTCATGGGCAGGGGGCCTTTCTGAGAGTGAGAACGTTGGCAGCCAGGGTACGGGGTGCAGAGTGAGTAGGGAATGGAGCAGGGGCAGCTTGGAGTTCCCGCCATGTGGTATCCACAGGGACAGGTAGGGAGGAAAGGGAAGCCTGGGATTTAATATTTAGTTGATAACTGTAATTGCCAGGGGCTCAGAGTTCTTCCTAGACTTCTGCACCCTCAGACCCTGAAGACCCGCTGCTCTTCTTTTCTCAGAGGCAATACTGATTGGCAGAGGTGGCCTGGCATGGCAGTTGCAGCCGTGGGCTCTGGGTTCGCATCCAGACTCGGCAGCATCCTAAGGGGGCGTCCTCAGGGAGTTTCCTGAACCTGGAGCCTGTTTCTTAGATATTCAGAGGGAATCACAGCCCCTGCCTACAGCATAGCACCCAGGTCAGAGCTGGGCACACACTGAGCCCATCAGCTGTTGCTTTTGTGAGAGCAGTGCTTAGAAGATGATGCTGTAAGCCCCAAGCCCCCCAGAGAGCCGTGGAGGGCGCGGGTGCATGTGTCACCCTCCACACAGGTGGCTGTAGAAAGGGGCTCCGGAAGAGGCGAACACGTGTGGAGCATGCCCCCTTTCTCCTAAAATCAAATGGCTTTACCTTCGGTCCTGTTTCTGCCTGGGTCCCTGTGGGTGTGTCTGCACAAGTAAGAGGGAAGCAGACTGCTCCCTGGAAGGTGGGGCTGCAGTGGTGGCCTGGCCTGGGCTTCTGGAGCCTTCTTACCTCATGGGACCCAGTTATGCTACACTCAGCGTCAGCAATCTGTGGCCTGGGCACAGCTCGTTGGGTGTGGACCTGCAAGTCGGACAGGTGGAGAGAGGACAAAAATAAGCCCAGGGAGCCAGGCCAGAGGCCGGGACGCCCGGAGGAAGGTCAGGGGGACACACGATGACCAGGCAGAATGAGGCTGAGAGCACGGATGACAGCGAGAGGGCCAGCCAGGAGGCCTTCCTGGGACAGAACTGGGCAAGCAAAGAAAGCTAAGGCTTTCCTGACATGTCTTCAAGAGAACATAATTTTTCCTTCAAGACTTGTAATGGGGTACCGTCTTGAATTCAAAAGGTTGTGAGGGCTTGTGAATCAAGGTTCTCCCTATCCTTTCTGCTCTGGCAGGTGTTTAACTCTCCCAACCAGGCGCCAAGGAGCATAAAGAGCAGCTGGGTTGGGGAGGGATGTACCAGGGGATCAGGGCTCGCCCTGCGTGGAGGCCATTTTTTTTCCCCAAGGCCTGGTTGTAAGGTAACCAGAGTTGTATTCTGAGCGGAGCCGTGGTGACACTAAATGAACAACATGCAAATGATGTGTGAAATAATATGCAAATTGGCATCTGTTATTTTTGAGTCAGCTTGTTGGGCATTTTTCTTAAAGGACAGGCATTTGCTCAGTGTCAAATGAACAGAAAAGCTGTCTTACAGGACGCTCCCACAGGGGCTGAATGGGCTGGTGCCTGCCCCTCAGAGCTCACGGGCACCAGGCCTGCCAGCCAGCATCTTCAGAATCATTGATGTTTAGCTTGAGCTGATGAATGGAGAAGCCCAGAAAGCTGGGGGTCTTGGCCAGGACCACCCCACAGACAGCGAGGGGGAGGAGACAGGTGATCTGCTGGCTGACCGTGGGGAGTAGGGAAGAGACTGCACTGGGGGCTAATTCTGGCCCAGCCCCTTGCTGCTGGGTGACCATAAGGCCAGTGACTCAAAGTCTCTGAGCCTCAGTTTCCCCATCTGTAAATGGAGAGGGTGGCATTCACTAGCCTGGTGAGAACTAAACGTGATAATGGTTGGGTAAGTGGCCAGCCCAATGGCTGGCACATCCCAGGCTGCCAACAAATGGCAGTTCTTCTTAGCTCCTTTGCCTGAGTTGGCACCTGCCTGCATCCTCGCAAGGTTCCGCCAGCAGGGATTTTTGCACAGCCTTTTCTCCCTTTTAAGAAGATTTCTGATTTTGACAAATTGGGGCTTAGCCATTTTCTCTCTCTTCTGGCTTCCATCGGGTAGGATGTTGGCTTGCTCAGTCAGTCCCCGAATAGCTCCCACATGTGGGAATGCCCGGAGCCACAGACATGGGTGACGTCACCTTCCTCTAGGATGAGGGCTTGGGCAGGGCGTGTTGCTGTGGGTCGGCCTACTGCCTTTGGAGGGGCTCAGAGCTGGATGGCATTGGTGGGTTGACCCAGGGGAGGCCTCCTCCAGGAGCAGCTGCTGGCATATCTGGCCTGGTGTGGTACCATACCTCCCTGAATGGCCAAGCTCCATGGGCCCACCAGGTGTGCCAGCCTGGGTGACATGGCCCCTGTACAGGCCTCCCACCTCAATGAGGAAGGCAGGGCAGGGACCATCCTCTTTACAGGATCCCAAGGCCCAGAGAAGTTATGTGACTTGTCCAAGGCCACTCAGCATTGTGAGTGGCAAGGGTGCAGCTAGAATCCAAGAATTCTGGGTTTTAGTCCCACTGAACACCTGCTATGTGGTAGGCCCCAGTCTAGGTTCCAGGAGTGCAAAGGTCTGTGCCCTTAAGGATGTGAGTCAGCTATAGGGGTCTCTCCTCAATGAAATGTGTTTCTCTCTGCCTCCTCTTCCTAAAAGAGCTCACACTTTCAACACAGACCTAGATTCAAATCCTGGACATGTGCTGTTGAGCTGTATGGCCTTGAGCAGTGGCCTCTTTTTTGGAAAGTGGGATTATAATTCCTTTTGCTGAGCGTGGAGGTGGAGGATTCAATTAGGCACAGATCTGGCCCCCGGGGGCTCTTTGGTCCACTCTGGTCCGTGGCAGGCTTTGCCATGCTATTTCTTTTGAGAGTTCGGTGGCTATGGGTTTGTAGAAACCCCTTAGAGCTGGGCCCATGACCCCCTGCCCCTCTTGCTCTGGGCTGGACCGGACGTTCAGCTCTGCCAAGATGCTCTCTGCTGCTCCTGAGGGTAGTAGTAATGCTGAGCTGGGTGGGAGGACATTTTGGCACAAGACACCAGACTGGTCCACGCTGTGTGCCAGTGATGGAAAGATCCCTCAAGAGTGAAATGAAATTGATGCGAGTGGAGAGCAAGTCCAGGACGGAGGTTGAGTCATGAGGGTTTCCTCTTGGGCGGAGGGGACCGTCTCTAATGCTTCTGTCCTCAGCAGCTCGGCAGAACGTGCCTCTCTCACAAAATGGATACTTCTTTCCCCTTCCATAAAAATGACTCCAAAGCAACTCTTAGGAGTGTAAAAAGGGGTAAATGGAGGAGAAGAAAATGAACATTTATCAAGGGCCTGCAACTAGTGCTTTCACACACCTCCTCTCGTCTAATCCTCACAGCAATCCTTGTTTTACAGATGACTGACCCAAGGATCAAAGAGGTTAGGTGACTTGCCCAGGGTCTCACAGCCAGGAAGTAGTGGACTTGGGGCTTGAACACATGATTTTGCAGATCACCTCCTGGCTTGGGGCTCTTTCCAGCCAAAAAAGCTGTTCTTGTTCTCTCCATCCTTGCCTACCCCACCCCCTTTAGTTTTATGCCACCCTCACGGTCCCACTAGCCCTACCAGAGCCTCAGTGGATGCTTTGAGCTCTGGAGGGAGGAGAGGGAGGGGGAGGCTGTCAGCTTAGACGCAGAAGTCTGTTGAACCTCCATGAGCCCTGGGTACGTTGACAGGGAAGAATGGGCTCTGGGGCCGAGGACGGTCTCCCGTGGGCTCTGGAGGGGTCAGCTGATCAGTCAACAGACATGCTTTGGTGTTCTTGTCCCAGCTCTGCAGCTTCTTGGCTGTACAACCTAGATGACAAAGTTGACTTCCGTGAGCCTCAGTCTCCAGATCTGTGAATAGGGATGAGGATGTGTGTCATGAGGAGCCAATGAGACAAGACCCAGTGCTGGGCTCATGGTAAAGGGCTGGGGAAGTGCCAGCTGTTCTTATCATTAATTTTCTCGTTGTATAATCTGAAAACTCCAAACACAGACTTAGTCACCAAAGCCCAGAGGACTAGATAGAGTCGCTGACCTTGTGCTCCTTCCTGGCCGGATCATCTGTTGCCGGCCTGGCCAGCAGGCGTCTTCCTGGGCCCATCCCGTTTCATGCGCATTCCAGTGCCTCCTGCCCCCCTCTCCTCTGTTGGTCCCACTCCATGTCTATCCCAGGACCCCACCACCCCTTGCTTCTCAAGCCCTTGGTCTTTTGTGGATAACTACTCATGAGGGTCGACAGGTGCCAGGTTGGCTCTGGGGGTTCAGTACTTAACAAGACACGGAGCTCACAGGCTGGTCGGGGAAGCAGGTGTTGACCAAGTCATGACAGGTATGATGAGAGTTTTATAGGAGACAAAACCACACACGTGTCCTGGATTTGACCCGCCAACCTGGCTGAGTCTCCCATTCCTTCTGCCTGTTCCCCCGCCCTCTATTCCCTGCGGGTCCACCTCGCCTTCACTTCTTTCATGTTCCCTTGTATCTATCTCCCAGCTGCCCCCCGCCTCTTATATATGGCAGCATAGCCTGGCGTTAGGAGAACAGGCTTCCATATGACAGAGCTGGGTTTGAATCCTGACTGTCACGTGTGGCTTTGCATAAGTTGCTTCAATGCTTTGATTCTGTTTCCTTGGGGGTTAATCCTAACCCTATTTCTGGGGCAGTTGTGAGGATTAAATGAGGCACCACTGTATGGAAAGCATGTGACATGGATTGTGGCCCATGCTGAGCACCGGTAAAGATTGTGGGTGAAGAGAAAGGCCCTGGACGAGGATTGAGGAAACTTGGTTTCTGGGCCTCTGTTTTGTCATCTGGAAAATGGGAGAAGTGAGGTTGAGGATGATGATAATTTCTCCGCTGGCCATTTTAAGGGAGGAGGGTCATGAGAACCAGATGGAATTAAGGAGCGAAGGGGAAGAAAGCTGTGATGCCCGGAGTGAAGGATCACTTGGCTGATCAGTGGGTGCGTTTTGGAGGGGGGTGGGCTGGAGAGGTGTTTTTTTTTTTTTTTTAATGTTCTGCTTTCTTTCACTCTTTTTTTTTTTTTTTTTTTTGAATAAATTTCTTGGGCTTCCCTGGTGGCGCAGTGGTTGAGAATCCGCCTGCCAATGCAGGGGACACGGGTTTGAGCCCTGGTCCGGGAAGATCCCACATGCCGCGGAGCAACTAAGCCCATGCGCCACAGCTACTGAGCCTGTGCTCTAGAGCCCGCGAGCCACAACTACTGAAGCCCGCGTGCCTAGAGCCCGTGCTCTGCAACAAGAGAGGCCACCGCCATGAGAAGCCCGCGCACCACAACGAAGAGTAGCCCCCGCTCGCCGCAACAAGAGAAAGCCCACGTGCAGCAGCGAAGACCCAGCAACAAAGACCCAACGCAGCCAAAAATAAAATACTAAATAAAATAAATAAATTTATTTAAAAAAAAAATTTCTTTATTTTCTGGCTGCATTGGGTTTTTGTTGCTGGGTGCAGGCTTTCTCTAGTTACGGCGAGCAGGGGCTACTCTTCGTTGCAGTGCATGGGCTTCTCATTGCGGTGGCTTCTCTTGTTGCGAAGCATGGGCTCTAGGCACGTGGGCTTCAGTAGTTGTGGCACACGGGCTCAGTAGTTGTGGCTTGCGGGCTCTAGAGCACAGGCTCAGTAGTTGTGGCTCACGGGCCTAGTTGCTCCGCGGCATGTGGGATCCTCCCGGACCAGGGCTCGAACCCGTGTCCCCTGCATTGGCAGGTGGATTCTCAACCACTGCACCACCAGGGAAGTCCGGCTGGAGAGGTTTTATCTTCCTACCCAGGAGTGAAAACCCATGAAGACATTGTGGCTAAGTGGATTTTCTCACTATCAGGAGATGGCTGAGACAGACCCTCCTGGCCAGCCTCCCTCCCTGCAGGCCAGCCCTTGGCATGAGGCCTGTTCGGCTCCTGAACCCTCCTAGCAGCAGGGATTTAATTACTATAATGTCAGTAGCCGTGGCTCGAGGCTTTCTGGTGGAGGGGAAACAGATTTGTCTTCTCACTGGGAGAATAAAAATCGATGGGAAGGAAAGGAAATGTACCTTCCTCTGAAGTACCCACTGCTGTTGGGCTGATGGGTAGCTTTCGTGGAGGTGGGGAGAGAGGAGCCTGGACAGCAGAGGGGAGGAGACACAGGGTCCACTTCAAGGACCCTTGGTTCTTGCTTTTGTATTCTGTGCCATGACTCAGCTGAGCTGCCTTTGTTTCCCCAGATCAGCCTACCAGTCATATATTAAGCAACAACTGTATGCCTGGCACTGCTCTTTAGAAATTTCTAGCAGAGTAGGGAGGCCAGGCTGAAAAATACGTAACTTTATTCATTCAATAAATAGTTATTGAACATCTATTTTGTGCCAGCATTGTTCTAGACACCACAGATATAGTAAAAAGAAACCATAAAAGATAAAAAACCCTGGCCTTTGGAACATATATATATTTTTTGAATTTTATTTTATTTCATTTTTTATACATCAGGTTCCTATGTTATCTGTTTTATACATATTAGTGTATATATGTCAATCCCAATCTCCCAATTCATCCCACCACGATCACCACCCCTGCTTTCCCCCCTTGGTGTCCATGTTTGTTTCCTACATCTGTGTCTCTATTTCTGCCTTGCAAACCGGTTCATCTGTACCATTTTTCTAGATTCCACATATATGCGTTAATATGTGATATTTGTGTTTCTCATTCGGACGTATTTCACTCTGTATGACAGCCTCTAGGTCCATCCACGTCTCTACAAATGACCCAGTTTTGTTCCTTTTTATGGCTGAGTAATAGTCCATTGTATATATGTACCACATCTTCTTTATCCATTCGTCTGTCAATGGGCATTTAGGTTGCTTCCATGACCTAGCTATTGTAAATAGTGCTGCAATGAACATTAGGGTGCATGTGTCTTTTTGAATTATGGTTTTCTCTGGGTATAGGCCCAGTAGTGGGATTGCTGGGTCATATGGTAATTCTATTTTTAGTTTTTTAAGGAAACTCCATGCTGTTCTCCATAGTGGCTGTATCAATTTACATTCCCACCAACAGTGCAAGATGGTTCCCTTTTCTCCACACCCTCTCCAGCATTTGTTGTTTGTAGATTTTCTGATGATGCTCATTCTAACCGGTGTGAGGTGATACCTCATTGTAGTTTTTTTTTTTTTAAATTTATTTATTTTTGGCTGCATTGGGTCTTCATTGCTGCATGCGGACTTTCTCTAGTTGTGGTGAGCGGGGGCTACTCTTCATTGTGGTGTGTGGGCTTCTCATTGCGGTAGCTTCTCTTTTTGTGGAGCATGGGCTCTAGGCGCATGGGCTTCAGTAGTTGTGGCATGTGGGCTCAGTAGTTGTGGCTCGCGGGCTCTAGAGCACAGGCTCAGTAGTTATGGTGCTCACGGGCTTAGTTGCTCTGTGGCATGTGTGATCTTCCTGGACCAGGGCTTGAACTCGTGTTCCCTGCATTGGCAGGTGGATTCTTAACCACTCTGCCATGAGGGAAGCCCCTCATTGTAGTTTTTTTTTTTTTTTTTAAAGAAATTCACGTTCTTTTATTTATTTATTTATTTATTTATGACTGTGTTGAGTCTTCGTTTCTGTGCGAGGGCTTTCTCTAGTTGCGGCAAGTGGGGACCACTCTTCATCGCGGTGCGCGGGCCTCTCACCATCGCGGCCTCTCTTGTTGCGGAGCACAGGCTCCAGACGCGCAGGCTCAGTAATTGCGGCTCACGGGCCCAGTTGCTCCGTGGCATGTGGGATCTTCCCAGACCGGGGCTCGAACCCGTGTCCCCTGCATTGGCAGGCAGATTCTCAACCACTGCGCCACCAGGGAAGCCCCTCATTGTAGTTTTGATTTGCATTTCTCTAATGATTAGTGATGTTGAGCAGCTTTTCATGTGCCTCTTGACCATCTATATGTTTTCTTTGGAGAAATGTCTACTTAGGTCTTCTGCCCATTTTTTGATTGGGTTGTTTGTTTTATTAATATTGAGCTGCATGAGCTGTTTATACATTTTGGAGATTAATCCTTTGTCCGTTGATTCATTTGCAAATATTTTCTCCCATTCTGAGGGTTGTCTTTTCGTACTGTTTCTAGTTTCCTTTGCTGTGCAAAGCTTTTAAGTTTCATTAGGTCCCATTTGTTTATTTTTGTTTTTATTTCCATTACTCTAGGAGGTGGGTCAAAAAAGATCTTGCTGTGATTTATGTCAAAGAGTGTTCTTCCTATGTTTTCCTCTAATAGTTTTATAGTGTCTGGTCTTACATTTAGGTCTTTAATCCATTTTGAGTTTATTTTTGTATATGGTGTTAGGGAGTGTTCTAATTTCATTCTTTTACATTGTAGCTGTCCAGTTTTCCCAGCACCACTTATTGAAGAGACTGTCTTTTCTCCATTGTATATCCTTGTCTCCTTTGTCATAGATTAGTTGACCATATGTATGTGGCTTTATCTCTGAGCTTTCTATCCTGTTCCATTGATCTATATATCTGCTTTTGTGCCAGTACCATATTGTCTTGATTACTGTAGCTTTGTAGTATAGTCTGAAGTCAGGGAGTCTGATTCCTCCAGCTCCTATTTTTCCCCTCAAGACTGCTTTGGCTATTCAGGGTCTTTTGTGTCTCCATACAAATTTTAAGATTTTTTTATCCTAGTTCTGTGGAAAATGCCATTGATAATTTGACAGGGATTGCATTGAATCTATAGACTGCTTTGGGTAGTATAGTCATTTTTACAATATTGATTCTTCCAATCCAAGAACATGGTATATCTCTACATCTGTTTGTGTCACCTTTGATTTCTTTCATCAGTGTCTTATAGTTTTCTGAGTACAGGTCTTTTGTCTCCCTAGGTAGGTTTATTCCTAGGTTTTTTATTCTTTTTGTTGCAATGGTGAACGAGATTGTTTCCTTAATTTCTCTTTCTGATCTTTCATTGTTAGTGTATAGGAATGCAAGAGATTTCTGTGCATTAATTTTGTATCCTGCAACTTTACCAAATTCATTGATTAACTCTATTAGTTTTCTGGTGGCATCTTTAGTATTATCTATGTATAGTATCATGTCCTCTGCAAACAGTGACAGTTTTACTTCTTCTTTTCCAGTTTGTATTCCTTTTATTTCTTTGTCTTCTCTGGTTGCCGTGGCTAGAACTTCCAAAACTATGTTGAATAATAGTGGTGAGAATGGGCATCCTTGTCTTGTTCTTGATCTTAGAGGAAATGCTTTCCCTTTTTCACTATTGAGGATGATGTTTGCTGTGGGTTTGTCATATATGGCCTTTATTATGTTGAGGTAGGTTCCCTCTATGCCCACTTTCTGGAGAGTTTTTATCATAAATTGGTGTTGAATTTTGTCAGAAGCTTTTTCTGCATCTATAGAGAGGATCATATGGTTTTTATTCTTCAATTTGTTAATATGGTGTATCACATTGATTAATTTGCATATATTGAAGAATCCTTGCCTCCCTGGGATAAATCCCACTTGATCATGGTGTATGATGCTTTTAATGTGTTGTTGGATTCTGTTTGCTAGTATTTTGTTGAGGATTTTTGCATCTATATTCATCAATGATATTGGTCTGTAATTTTCTTTTTTTGTAGTATCTCTGTCTGGTTTTGGTATCAGGGTGATGGTGGCCTCATAGAATGAGTTTGGGAGTGTTCCTTCCTCTGCACTTTTTTGGAAGAGTTTGAGAAGGGTGGGTGTTAGCTCTTCTTTAAATGTTTGATAGAATTCACCTGTGAAGCCATCTGGACCTGGACCTTTGTTTGTTAGAAGATTTTTAATCACAGTTTCAATTTCATTACTTGTGATTGGCCTGTTCATATTTTCTGTTTCTTCCTGGTTCAGTCTTGGAAGGTTATACCTTTCTAAGAATTTGTCCATTTCTTCCAGGTTGTCCATTTTATTGGCATAGCATTGCTTGTAGTAGTCTCTTAGGATGCTTTGATTTCTGCGGTGTCTGTTGTAACTTCTTTTTCATTTCTAATTTTATTGATTTGAGTCCTCTCCCTCTTTTTCTTGATGAGTCTGGCTAGTGGTTTATCAGTTTTGTTTATCGTCTTAAAGAACCAGCTTTTAGTTTTATTAATCTTTGCTCTTGTTTTCTTTGTTTCTGCTTCACTTATTTCTGCTCTGATCTTTATGATTTCTTTCCTTCTACTAACTTTGGGTTTTGTTTGTTCTTCTTTCTCTATTTCCTTTAGGTGTAAGGTTAGATTGTTTATTTGAGATTTTTCTTTTTTCTTGAGGTAGGCTTGTATTGCTATAAACTTCCCTCTTAGAACTGCTTTTGCTGCATCCCATAGGTTTTGGATCATCGTGTTTTCGTTGTCGTTTGTTTCTAGGTATTTTTTTATTTCCTCTTTGATTTCTTCAGTGATCTTTTGGTTATTTAGCAACATATTGTTTAGCCTCATGTGTTTGTGCTTTTTACGTAATTGATTTCTAATCTCAGCATTGTAGTCGGAAAAGATGCTTGATATGATTTCAATTTTCTTAAATTTACTGAGGCTTGATTTGTGACCCAAGATGTGATCTATCCTGGAGAATGTTCCGTGAGCACTTGAGAAGAAAGTGTAATCTGCTGTTTTTGGATGGAAGTCCTATAAATATCAATTAAATCTATCTGGTCTATTATGTCATTTAAAGCTTGTGTTTCCTTATTAATTTTCTGTCTGGATGATCTGTCCATTGGTGTAAGAGAGGTGTTAATGTCCCCTACTGTTATTGTGTTACTGTCAATTTCCTCTTTTATAGCTGTTAGCATTTGCCTTATGTATTGAGGTGCTCCTATGTTGGGTGCATATATATTTATAATTGTTATATCTTCTTCTTGGATTGATCCCTTGATCATTATGTAGTGTCCTTCCTTGTCTCTTGTAACATTCTTTATTTTAAAGTCTATTTTATCTGCTATGAGTATTGCTACTCCAGCTTTCTTTTGATTTCCATTTGCATGGCATATCTTTTTCCATCCCCTCACTTTCAGGCTGTTTGTGTCCCTAGGTCTGAAGTGGGTCTCTTGTAGACACCATATATATGGGTCTTGTTTTTGTATCCATTCAGTGAGCCTGTGTCTTTTGGTTGGAGCATTTAATCCATTCACATTAAGGTAATTATTGATATGTAGGAACATACTTTTTTTTGGTGATTTTTAAAAAACTTTTTATTTTATATTGGAGTATAGCTGATTAACAATGTTGTGTTAGTTTCAGGTGTACAGCAAAGTGATTCAGTTATACATATACATGTATCTATTCTTTTTCAAATTCTTTTGCCGTTTAGGTTGTTACATAATATCGAGCAGACTTCCCTGTGCTCTACAGTAGACCCTTGTTGGTTATCCATTTAAAATAGAGCAGTGTGTACATGTCAATCTGGAACTTACATTTTAGTAGGTAAAACTGACAATAATAAACTAATAAAATAATAAACTATATGTTTATTATACTTTATGTTAGGTAGCAATAAATGATACAAAGAGAAAGAAAGGTGGGATGGGAGGGCAGGGAGTTCTGAGGGAAGAGTTATGATTTTAAATAGGTGGGGAGGATCTCACTAAGAAGGCGACAACTGATGAAAGATGTTTAGGAGGCAAGGGAGTGAGCGAGCCCCGGTGGAAGAGGAAAGAGCAGTGTGAAGGCACTGGATCGGCATTATGCCTGACATGGTCTGGGTAGCCTTGTCCAGTAAAAATATGATAGAAGCCACATCTGGAATTTTAGATTGTCCAGTAGCCATATTAGAGAAAGGAAAAAGAGAAATGTGAAATTAATATTAGTGATATTTTCTATTTAACCCAATATAGTAAAAATATTACCATTTCAACATATAATCAATGTAAAAAATTATTGAGATAGTTTAGATTCTGTTTTTCCTACAAGTCTTTGAAATCTGGTGTGTTGTGTATCTTACAGCACATCTCAACTGGACACTAAATCTTCACTGGAAATACCTGATCTGTGTTTAGAATTCATAAAATTTACAGTTAAAAAAGTAGACTCACACACCCATGTTGTTGCAAATATATTTAAAAGTTTTCCAATAAATGAATGGAGTATCATTTTTAACATGTAAGTTATTGAAAATGAAATACATTAAAAAATTCCGTTATACTAGCCACATTGCAGGGCCTCAGTGGACACGTGGCCAATTTCTACTGTGTTGGACAGCGCAGGTCTTGGGCAGTGAGGTGAGTGATGGGGGCCTCGAGGGAGCTGGGGGGTATGAGGTCAGAGAGGAGGTGGGACCCACTGCAGGGTTCTGTAAGCCATTGTGAGGAGTTTGGCTTCCACCCTGGGTGAAATGGGAGCAGACGGAGGGCTTTGAGTGGAGAAGTAACAAGATGTGACTTACGTTTTAATAGGATGGCACTGGCTGCAGTGCTGGGAACAGATGAGGGGGTGGGGGCAAAGGCGCCTGGTTAAGAAGCCGTGGTCACAATCCAGGTGAGCGGTCGTGGTGTTTCGGAGCCAGGTGGTAGCAGTGAGATGGTGAGAGTGGTTGGAGCCTTGGAATTTTTGGAAGGAAGGCACTCCTGATGAGCTTGATGCAGGGATGTGGAGGTGGGGGAGGTGGGAGAGAAAGGGGAAGGTCAAGGATGAGGCCAAGATTTCAGCCCAAGCAAACATTAAGGATGGAATTTCCATTAATGGGGATGGAGAAGACTGTGGGAGGAGCAGTTTTGGGGAGAAGGTGGGAGTTTGGGGTTGGATTTGCTAGGCTTGAGATGTGTCCATTTCGATATAATGTGGGTGGCGTGTGCCCCGAGGCTGTGGGAGGTCAGAGGCCTGGAGCATGGCAGGCTTCTGCCCGAACCCCTGCGCCATACGGATGGCTCCCCTCCCATTCCAGAGGGCAGTTCTTGGCACAGCTGAATTTTAAAAACTTTCAGATAAATTCTCTGTGCCTCCAGCACCATCGGTGCTTACTCCCTGAAGGTCACTGGAAGTTGCTTGGATCCTCTGGGTCAGAGCCATATTTCAAGGTCACATCTCCCTGCTCCTAGCTGACCCCAGAGCAGTATGATGAATAAAAAGAGTCATACATGGTCTAAAGCTCCCCCAGCATGCTGGGAAGGCCAATTTTAGGGGAAGTTACTGAAACAGTACAAAATTCTGAAGACACGCATTCCTGATTTCCTAGCACTTTAACTCTGCAGGGATGTGGAGGAAGGGATTAATGGGCTACAGGTGGAGAGGGAGTGGAGAGGCGGGCGACCTCTGCCAGGTCTCAGAGCCAGGGAGGCGGAGAGGCCCGGCCCCTGGTACCCCCGCCCCCACCCAGCCTCATGTTCACCAGCTGTGTCACTGAGTGCCTGGGGCTCTCAGGAACCATGCCGGGTGCCATCACACCTGCTCCCTTTCCAGCTGGGAAGAGAGTTGGGAAAGGGGGCAGGAGTGGCCTTGAAGGTCTTCTCCCACCCCTACCAGTGTCCGATGCTGGGACCTGGGCCTGGAGGGTGAGGGTCTTGGGACCTGTGGACCAAGGCCACTCCATTCTGGTAGCCCAGGCCAGCTGGGCACGGGTCTTCTGACCTGGGTTCAGATCCAGAGACTGACCCTTATTGGCAGTGAAACTTCAGTGATTTAATTTTTGAGTCCGTTAGTGCGTCTCTTGAATGGGGGTGATGGTGCCTGCCGGGGCGGTTTTGTGAAGTGATGTTAATGAGTGACCTTAGCTCTGAGATGTGACACTTAGTGCATGTTGACTCTCAGTAAATATTGATTCCCTTCTTCCTTCCACGGATGTGAGAATTGCCTGTGGGCAGGCCAATTCTGCCCCCCGAGTGGCGGGAGATGGTGCAGAAGGGAACATCTGTCGTAGTGTTGGATTGAGGATGCCCGATGAGCAGCGAGTGTGGGTAGAGGAGAAGGAAGCACCTGCGTGAATGGGGGAGAGTGAGACCGTGGGGAGTCTCCTGCCTCCCGCGAGGCTGGGATCTTGCCCTGTGCCTTTATTTTTATTTATTTATTTTTATAATTTAAAAAAATTATTTATTATTTTTGATGGCATTGGGTCTTCGTTGCTGTGTGCGGGCTTTCTCTAGTTGCGGCGAGCGGGGGCTACTCTTCGTTGCGATGCGCGGGCCTCTCATTGCGGTGGCTTCTCTTGTTGTGGAGCAGGGGCTCTAGGCACACAGGCTTCAGTAGTTGTGGCACGCAGGCTCAGTAGTTGTGGCTTGCGGGCTCAGTAGTTGTGGCTCACGGGCTCTAGAATGCAGGCTCAGTAGTTGTGGCACATGGGTTTAGTTGCTCCGTGGCATGTGGGATCTTACCGGACCAGGGCTCGAACCTGTGTCCCCTGCATTGGCAGGCGGATTCTTAACCACTGAGCCACCAGGGAAGCCCCATCGCCCTGTGCCTTTAGATCGCGGCTCTCAACTGGGGTGATTTTGCTCCCCAGTAGGATGTCTGGTAATGTCCGCAGACGTTTTTGGTCATCAAGACTAGGGGAAGGCTGTTACAGACATCTCATGGGTAGAGGCCAGGAATGCTGGTAAACATCCTACAACACACTGGACAATCCCCACAGCAAAGAATTGCCCGGCCCCAGTGTCAGTAGCTCTGGGGCTGGGAATCCCTGCTTTAGATGACTCATTCTCACAGGCTTCTTGTGAGGAGAAATGAGAAAACAGACGAGATTGCTTTATCAGCTTGAACATGCCATTCTAATCCCTCTCTCCCCCTACCCTTTTCTCAGGGTCACCCCTGTGTCATGAAGGGCTCTGGACCAGGAGTCGGAAGACCTGAGTTCAAAGCCCAACTCGGGGCAATGTGTCCTTGTGTCTGGTCTCCGTGTCCTTCATCCTTGCAGGTCTCATGTGTAAATGGGACAGTGGTGTCTCCACAGTGGTGGGCTGTGGTGTGGACACAGAGTCTGCGTGGGGAAGACGCTCCATCACCTGGGATGTGCTGGCCAAGGGGAGGTGGTGGGATTAGAGCCTTTCTACATGTGCACGAATGACACTTTAGGAGAGGGGAGCCCAGGGATGCCCCTCTGCCCCTGCAGGGCCACGTGACTGTTCCCCCAGGCCTGCTCCATTTTGCTTCTTGTTTTGTGTTTTCTTGAACAGGTGGAGCTAAAGTCTCCATTTGGGAAGATGGAATTTGCAGGAAAGCGCAGAGCTATTATTTCTGGGCTGTGTGAGTAGGGGACAGAGCCGGCTGAGTGGCAGGTTTCCTGGCAGGGGAGAGACAGTAAGTGTGCCAGCCCGGCATCGCTAGAATCCTTTTGGGGTGAGTGGGCCAGGATTCCCCAGTAACCACCTCAGGAAACGAGTATTTGCTCTGAGCTTAAGACTGACCGCAGGGAAAGACAGGCCCCACTGTCAGGGAAGGATCTGCATTGATATGTTGAAGGTCTGAGGATGCTCTTCTGGGTAGACTCCCTGGAGCCCATTGTGTGCCAGGCACTGGCCCCGGACATGCTGGGGGACAAAGAGATGGACAGGACGTGGTTGGGGGGTGGGTGGCCAGGCTGCCACGACTCTAAGGAGAGGCAGGCTGTGACAAGTGCCCCAATGAGGTGCGGCGTCACATGAGGGCACGCCGGTGACTCCTCGCGTCCGGGGACTTCTTACAGGAAGTGGGGGTCGTGCGGGCTTCATAGGTAGGGAGGGCTTCATGAGGCAAAAGGGAAAGAGTGTTCCAATCTGATGGCACAGTTTGGGCAGAGGCTCAAAGTTGGAGAGTGCCCGGTGTTCTCAGGGGTGGGGGTGGGGGGGGGACAAAGGCGGCAGGCTTTCCTGGAAGTGCCGGGAAGAGAAGACTGGCAAGGGACGTGGAAGGTGCCCATGGGGCTCACACAGCAGGCGGAGGAGCCTGCACTTTTGTCTAAAGGAACAGGGAGCCATGGAAAGTGTTTGAGCAGTCTAGTGGCGTGATCAAGCCCCGGGAGAGGATGGATTGTTTCTAAAAGAAGGAAGCTTGAGGCAGGGAGGCTGGTTAGAAGGTTATTGCAATAGTTCTACAGAAGGAGAGATGAAGGCTTGAACCAGGCTGGAGGCAAAGGGAGGGAAGGTGGAGGAGGAGGCAGGGGCTTTAGGGAGGTAGGTGGTATGTGGGGGGCTTCACATTTCTCCACCCTGGATGTGGTGTGTGAGGGTCAAAGCGAGTACTGTGCCCTGATCCACTCACTGCTCTGCTCAAAACCAACGCCTTCTTGGAGGATGGGAGGCTGTGAGCACTGAAACAGCCTGCCAGTCCCAGAGGGTGCGGTGGCACAGTGCCCACACCAGCCGGCACCAGCCGCCCTGGCTGGGGGGCTTTCCTTCTGGAACCCACAGGGCTCCGCGCTGGCCTCCTGCCAGGCCTGAGGGAGATGGAACACACCCTCTTCCTGCTCGTTTTCAAAGACAGGGGTGGAATAGCGGCAGCGTGCCGGAGCCAGCTCCACTTGGGCTCACATCACAGCTCGGGTGCTGACAGGCTGTGTGTTTGGGCAACTTGCCCAGTCTCCCTGAACCTCAGCCTGTGCATGTGTGAAATGGGGATCATGGTGCTCAGCCCACGGGGTGTTGTGAGAGAGGATTAATAAGGACACAGGTGTAAAGTTCTTAGCTCAGTACTTGGCCACTCTTTCAATTTACAAGACACGGTGACAGACTGGCGTGACGGGGTGGGGAGAGCAGGGCCGTGTTGCCTGTAAAGGAGATGGAGCCCTGGGAGGTGGTCAAGATGGTGAGTTCTGTCTTGAGTGTGTCGGCTCTGAGGGGTTCGGCGGGGATCCCAGGAGGATACCCTGCAGGAATTGGGCGATGCAGGGGGTCTTCGAGCAGTGGGGTTCACAGGAACCACCCTTACTAGCTAGCTTGGAATCAGTTTTTCAAAACCCCAGCGTCACTGCAGGTGGTCCCAGTGTGGTGTTGGGGAGCGGGGTTAGTAGGGCCAGCCTGGCCTTGGTCCTCAGCGCCTCCTGCCCAGAGGCTGGCCTCACCTCTGCCCAGGGCCCCACTGGGTCTTGGCCCCGCGCAGGCTCCAGAGAAGAGAGAGCCCTGGATTTGGGATCAGTGACATGATATCCGCCCTGGCTCTGCCCCTTCCCTTTCAGGGTGACCTGAGCAGGTGTGGGCTCTCTGGGGGGGCAACATCCTCATCCATAAAGTGGGCATGGTTGTTGGGAGGATCCGTGAGATGAGGGCTGGGAAAGCCTCCCACAGGTGCCTGGCTCATAGGGGCTCTTGGCAAGTGTTTGGTGAATGAATGAAGGGAAAGCCGGGCGGGGGCCAGAGAGGGGTGGTGGGAGGCAGCCCTGAGGAGAGGCCAGGGGACAGGGAGGGCGGCGAGGGGCTCGGGTAGACCTTGGATCAACTCCTGGCTCTGCCACTTGCTTCCAGGTGTCATCCTCACTGCCGAAGTGTGTGGGTGGTGGAGACAGGAGCTTGGGCTTAGGGGCCGCCCTCGTGCCTACCTTACCACGTGGTGATGGGTCTAGAGGGATAAATAGCACCAGGGACACACAGAGTGCCTAGGAACATGCATTCCTCCTTTAGTAAGTACGGTAGGCAGTTAGGGCAAAATTACCCCCAAAAGGCCGTCCCCAAATGCCTTTATTTCCCCAACTATGGCACTGTAAAGAGAAGTGGGTGGGGGAGCTTCTGAAGGCCGGGCTTTCTCGCTGCCCTGGCTGCCTGTCACGTATTCCTTTGCTCTGTCCTCTCCAGAAATGTGAGCCAGCCCTGTAGACGCTGGCTGCAGCCACCTAAGGGCAGCAGTGCACCACGGCTGGGGAGGGGCCGTGGAGGAGCAGCTTGCTCCCAAGCGCACAGTGCGGGGGTGTGTTGTCTGTAGAGAATGTAAAAAAATAAGTGAAAGTAAAGAAAACCAGCTAAAAGTCCTTTGAGTACCACCATCACTGCTCAATAAGGTCAGTGATAAACTCTTCCCCCTCTAGGGCCAGATGCTCCCACCCCATGCCCTTGGTATTCCCTGCCTAGAGGTCCTCCGGAAAAGAGCCTTGTAACTGTCAGTTCCAGGTGGGGAACTCATGGAGCCGTGGCCGAGGAAGCAGAGATGATCTGGAGAATGAGGCATTTATGATTGCAGTGGCAGCTCAGATTTGGGGCCCAGGAGACCTCGCCGGGAAGCGAGGGGAGAGAAGGGCGTGGGGAGATGCGGGCAGTGGAGGTGCCGGCTGTGAGCTCAGGCTGGGGAGGCATTGTCTAGGCCCTTTGGACGTGGGCATGGAGAGGGTGTGTTCCATTTCCCTAGGGCCTGGCAGGAAGCCAGCGCTGAGCCCTGTGGGTTCCAGAAGGAAAGCCCCCCAGCCAGGGCGGCTGGTGCCAGCAGGTGTGGGTACTGTGCCACCCTGCTCTGTGAGACTGGCAGACTTCTCCCCATCCTCCAAGGAGGGACTGGTCCTTCATCTGGGGTGGGGAGGGGCCAGGGCTGCCCTGGGGCTCGGGGAGCTGGGAGGGTTTGGGGAAGATGGGAGACATGCTGGGATTCACATTTCTCCACCTGGCAGAACAGGATGTGCATGAGGGTCAAAATGAGCACTTTTAGGGTTTAATGACGATGATTTAACAGGTTTCCTTGCAGGGCTGTGGGAGGGGCCCATTGTGGAAGGATTGTGGGAGCATCTCTCCAGTCTGGAGAGCCTCAGTCGATGTACAAGGGAGGAAAGTGTGTCCCTGGTGTTGGATGAGGCCCAGGGCCCAGGGCAGTGTGTGCTTGGGATCTGGCAGTGCTTGGCCCCTTTTCTGTATGAACCTCTTGCCAGGGATCCGCAAGGCCTGGGTGTGTTTTGGAACCAGATACATTTGGTCTCTGCTGTATCTGAAGCAGATGTGCATTAGTCCAGATGGGCCTCTGTGGTCCTGTGTCATGGGGCCCCTGCAGTGAGGAGAGCCCAGACCTTTGAGACTTGGGGGCATGAGGGTCCCTCTTCTGGATCTGCTCCCCAAAGCAAGTGCGTCTGGTTCCATTTGGAGCCCATTTGGAACCAGTGAGTGGGCTTATGTGTGGCTGTCTGTGGCTTCTGGGGCTGAGCAGCCAGGCTAAGCTTAGCCCATACGCACTTCCCAGAAACTCATGGCACCATCACAGTATTGGCTGGGTATTGAGGAGTTGGCAAGATGTAGTGTAGGAACAGCAAACAGGTTTTATCTGGGCAACTGGTACTAGCCGCCAGAAGGGCTGTGTTGAGAAGGATCCTGAGGTGCAATCTGAGCTTGGTGGGAAGAGTGCTGTGACTGATTTGTGATGTCTATCCTGGGCAAGGAAGCATGGA
This sequence comes from Balaenoptera ricei, assembly GCF_028023285.1. Classification (NCBI taxonomy): domain Eukaryota; kingdom Metazoa; phylum Chordata; class Mammalia; order Artiodactyla; family Balaenopteridae; genus Balaenoptera; species Balaenoptera ricei. The sequence goes on along the minus strand of NC_082639.1, from coordinate 112,786,818 downwards.
GGAGTGGCAAGGTATTTGCCATCCCTGGTATGGAGGAAAGACAGCCTGTGTTTGCTTTTTGGTGAGTAAATTTTACCTCTCTGGGCCCCAGCTTCCTCGTCTCTAAAATGGGAGTAAAAATGTCTCCCTTCCAACCGGATAGACTTATTGTGGAAATTGAGTAAGAGAGTGGAGTGAAAGTACTGCGTAAAATATAAAAAAGTGATACAGGTGAAGAGTGGGGGTTTTGTTGTTACCGAGTCACCCAGGACCCCAAATGACCTAATAATAGTAGTGTCTGTAGTCACTAGTTTCTCTGGCGCACTGGACTAGACCACTCTGTGGTCTGTGCAAGAGCCATGACTGACAGGACGGGTGATCTGTACAGTGCCTGGCACCCACGCCCTTTATACACTCTTGGCCAAGGTGTCAACAAAGTGTTTGGTCATGTGTCCAATTGGAAGTCACTTCATTTCTCTCACTGACCTTCTCCCCAACTTAAGATTTAGAGACTGTTTTTATGTTTAGTGAGAAAAGGACAGAAAACCTCTCCCCTTGACTCTTACACTCCATTAAAGATAGCAAAATTGCTTTATAAAGTCTGAAAGCCTGACAGGAGCACGTACTAATAATGCATGAATTATGCAAATCTGTGTAGTCACTTGATTTGCATAATGGAGGGACTGGAGGAGGGCTGAGGAGGGGAAAGAGTGGGAGTGAGAGCGCCCGCCCAGATCTGTGCGTAACGGGGGACACCCATTCTCTCCTCCTTCCCCAGCCGCTCCTGGTCCTGAGGGGGACTGTCAGCCTTTCCCAGCTGGCCCTGTGTCTGTCCTTCTGCCGCCTGGCTGCATGGCCATCCCTCCCCCTCACAGGGGTGTCACCGAGGCAGGGGCACACTGCCCTGTGCTCCCCTCTCATGTGGAACTGGCTTCATTAAATCTCACAGCAGCCCATCCGTGTACAGACAACTTTCCCCGGGAAGTCCCCCGGGTCATTATTTCTCCAAACTGTTCTGTCTCTCAGAGGTCGTGGGACTGCCATCTGGAGCTGTAACCATTGACAAGTGCCTTTTGCTTCGGCTCTCTGGGAAGTGAGGGTGAGAAGGCATCTGGAGGAGAGAACTCACCTGACCTCCCTGGTTTCTGATCATTGCTTTGAAGGGTTTGGGCCTCTGGTTGCCAAGTGGGCTCCATCTTCTGCTTTTCCCTCCTGCCCTCCCTGAGCCCTTGCTAATCTTTGACTTCAGCTTTGATGAGGGCTGAGGTTGGGACTGAGGGTACCTGAGGTCTGGCTCCTGTGGGTGCTGCCTGGAAGCGTGGGCAGCTGGGGGGCTCAGACAGAAGGGGTGTGGGTATCAGCTGCAGAGGTGGGGCGGTGCGAGGGGCCGGGCGGGGGGCTTCTCCAGGAAGTACTCACACTTCTTGTTCTGGGGAAGGAGGACGTTCTGCATGGTGGCTGCAGAGACCAGCCCTGGCTGGGGAGTGGGTAGGGGTATCTAGCTTCTGGAAGGTCTGAGCAGCCTGTGAAGGCTGCCAACAGGCTGGGTTCAGCTCAGTTCAACATACTTATTGCGTGCCTGGCTCTGTGGGCCAGGGCTTGTGTTAGGTGCTAGAACCATGGAGATGAAAAAAGCACTTGTAGCTCTTACTGAGCTCCTACCCTAGGTATAGGCTCTGTGCTAAGCCCCTTGTTTACATGTGTCATCTCATTTAATATTTACAACAACTTGATGAAATCACTGCTCTTATTTCCCCGTTGTATGATGAGTAAGTTGAGGCTTGGTCACAGGGCCAGTAAGTGGCAAAGCAAGGCTTGAGCCAGGTCCTTTGACTCTGTAGCCCATTCTCCTGACTACGATGCTTTGCTGCCTCTGTAGACGCCTACCCAGACCCCTCCCTCGAGGGTCTTATGGTAACAGAGGTGTAAGCAGATGATGGGTAGGGTGAAGTATGGTCAATGCAAGGAGAGAGGTTTGAGCCAAGAACAGAAGTAGCACAGAGCATTTAATTATGTCAGGGAGGGCCAGGGAAGGCTTGGAGAAGGGGTGGCCCCTGAATAAACCACAGAGGGGAAACCAGATTCTATCTGGCACTTGAGTCAGTGGACTGTGGTGGAGAGTCGGGGGGGCTTTCAGGTGAGCAGGGCAATTCCAGATGCTCTCAGCCCCCTCCTGAGCAACTTGCAGGGTGGGACTGGGTGAGGGGGAGCTGACAGATTTCAGGGGATCATGGCTGGGACAGGCAGGTGTGGGGTACTGCCCCACGGGCTCCTTTCCCATATGTTCAGCAGCTGTGCTGACCTCCCTGGCCTGGCCACACAGCCCTGAGAGCCGGGGGGTGTCTGTGGGTGCCTGAACTGTGTATGGACTCTGCTTGCCTGGGGTGAGGCCTCAGCTGGTCACATACCCACACCCACTCAGGCCTGAGCATGGGGCCGCCATCAAAGCAGCCCTGGGAATTCTTTGCGCTATGGCACACAGGGCTGAAAGGACCTCTGTCACACAGAGGAGGGGTCAGAGGTTCAGAGGGGAAGTAACTTCCCCAAGTCCAACAGCCGGTGAAGAAGCAGATCAACCCCAGGTTCTCGGGTCTGAGCACTAGCCCCTCCCCTGCTGGCTCCCCAGGGCTCCCACCCTTTCCAGGCTTTGTGTGCCCTGCTTAGCACCCGCTGTCCTGTACTCACGCACCCACACACATGCACTCTTGCTGTGTTTCCCTCGTGCCTGGCCATCCTCTTGGGATCCTCTTAGGCCAGGGCTTTGTTCTGGAGAGAATTCAAGTGGATGAGGAAGGAGCAGAACCTACTAATTACATTACTCCCTGAGAGGCCCCTCACACACACTCAGCCCACTCTGCCCCGCCCCGCCTGCCCGTGGTGTCCTTGCTCCTGCCCTGGGGTTGCTCTGGAGCGGGGAGACCAGTACCTGGTAGATCTGAAAGACTTTCTGTAGGAAGTTTGGAGTGAGGGGGCCTCCAGACTGGAATCACAGAGGTGTGAGCTGGAATCCTGACTCCATCACCTACAAGCTGTGTGACTTTAGGCAAGTGACTTAATTTCCTTGAGTGTCAATTTCCTCATTAAGAAAATGGGAGTAATAATACCTTTGTGGTTCCCAAACTTTGCTACATTTTGGAATCACCTGGGAATCTTTAAATAGTGCTAATAATGTCTGATTTCCAGCTTTCTACCTTCTGATTTCATTGGTTTGGGGTGCAACCTGGTATCCGGAGTTGCAAAAACTTTCCAGGTGATACTGAGCTGCAAAGTTGGGAACCACGTCATAGAGTTTGGGGGGGATTAAAGGAGATCATGCAGACATGTGGGGAAGACTCAGTCAATGGAGGTGATTATTTTTTAATTCAGTTCCCTGCCTGTCACGCCATTTATTGTGGGATCTGAAGGGAGAAGGACGGTTTTCATTTCTTCTCCATGGTGGGTTTGCCTTGAGTGCTGACCCTGAAGTGGCTGACTGTGGCCCATCTGGACTAGAAAAGCCCTTCCTTCTTTTCCCCCTCTCAGGTTAAACCAGAAACTGTCGCTGCAGCCCTAGGGCAGGCCTCCGTCTTCCTGACAGTCTCCAGGGAGTTCATGATCAGAACAGGATGTCTGAGAGGGAAGCTGGAAGGAGCGGGGGTTGATGGCACATGACCAGGGCTCCATGAGTCTCTTCCTGGTGGCTTTGCAGATGGAAGGGCTGGTCCCCACGCAGGTCTCTAGGAGACAGAGGGCCAAGATGCTGACATGTGGTACGCTAAGTCTGGATGTGGTGGTCTGATCTGGGGTGGGGCTGGGCTCAGGGGAGGGTGTCCATGGGGACAGAGTTGGGGAGGGGCCCCTTCCTTGATACCCTCTACTCTGCTCCTTGGCACCATTGGAGGCTCGGCAGACCTGAAGTGGAGGCTGTGAAGGAAGACACATTTCCCTAGATTCCTCAGCTGTTCTGACAGGAAGTTGTGCATCACTGGGCTGACAGGAAGGAAATGGCTCTGCTATTTGGAGAGAAATAGAGGATTCTGACTGGGGCTGAGGAAAAAGGTGTTTGCTTGTAGAAGCTGTTTTGTTCCAATATAGGGACTCTTTCTCCCCTCAGGCGCTTGCTCCCTGTTTATTTTCCTTTGAATGACAAAGGTTGAATTTAGCTAATGAGGAGCTGAGAGAGGGAAGTGAGAGGGGGTCCTGTGAGATTTCAGGAGGTGGAGAGTCTTCGCAGGACGTGCATCCTTCTGCTTTTAATCTGTGTTTCTTACCCAGCTTCCTGCTTCGGGGAGCTGGAAGGCAACAGAGCATTTTGTGATCTCACACACCACTCTCTCCTCCATCCACAAACCATACCTTGGCAAATGCCTTTGATTTCTATTTCTTTTTACCACCCGCAAAAAACACAGTGAATCTTTTAATAGCGCGAGGCCTTTTGGATCACTAACCAGTCGGTCGCCAAATCCTATCCATCTGAGTGCCTAAAGTGCACTCAGAATAGACACTTTTAATAAAATACATTCCCTTTAAGCCAGGGTAAACCTGTGAAATTTGTACATTTCTTTGAGAGCATCTCTACAAATTTTACAGTATTGAAATCGCCACCCAGTGACCTTTCAGGAAGTACTAGATAAATTATAAGAGACAAATAGACAGACCAAAAGGAGAAGGACAATTTCCAGTGCCTTTCCTGCCAGGTTCTCAGGTTGAGTCTTAGAAATCCCTGGCTTCCCGTGTACCCCTCCTCAGCCTTGTGGCGGCCCCTGCCCGCCTGCCTCTCTCCGTGCCTGCCCGTCCGGGTGTCCTCTGAGATGTTTGCAGCTCTTCGAGGCAGCTCTGGTATGTGGCTCCTGGCACCTATTCCTGTCTGTGTTTGCCTCTGCGCTCCATTATTCAAAATGTTTCCACTGGTGGCCAGAACCCCCAGAAATGCCCTTGGGGCTGGCCGAGGGCTGCTTTGGAAAGGCTCAGATTCTCTGCCAGCCGGGGCTGCCCCATGCATGTGGCAGGGAGTCCTCGGCCTTGCCAAGTGAGAGCCAGGCTGGGGTCCAAGCCCAGCCAACCCTCCCAGTGGTCCGAGGCCAGCCCTTGGTCACCTGTGCGTGGTTTGTCCACTTTGTGGATCTCCTCACCCCCGCCCCTAGGTCAGGTCCCCGCTGTCGTCTCTCCAAGTTGGGCACCTTCCTTCCCTACCAGTTGGTGGTGCTCAGGGGATGTAAACCAGGTATAATATGCTGTTCATACTTTGTGTAGGGAAAATAGAATTTGGAAGGCTAATGGCCTATCACGTCACATCACTTAGAGCCCCTGAGGGGTCTTCTGGAGACTCGCTGCTCCTTTGGGCTCTGGGATCTGCTCCCCCTGCAAAGCAGGTACCCAGAGACTTGGAGCCGTGCTGTGGGGTGGTGTCGCACAGCTGCGCCCTGCTGCCAGGGGACTGCTAATTGCAGAGTCCTTGATGGCAGTGGCCACACGTTGACATGCTCGTTTCATGGAAAAGTGAACTCAGTAACCAGTCTGGCTGCTTTGCCATCACTGTTCAGTGACCTGTGTTCACATAAGCTGCAGGCGTTACTCAGGGCCTCTGGATCTCCGTTGCTCTTTTCCCCGCAGAGATACCACCTCACATGACTCCTGGTTGTGGCGAGACCCCACTGCCCTCCCACGTGGGGAGGAGGGGAGATCAGAGCGAAAATCGGGGGTTGAGTATTCTGAGTGCTGCTGGTCCTTCTGGAGGTTAAGTAGCTTCATGAGGAACATAAACAAGGCGCTATCAGTGCTGCCCAGGGGTTCACTCACTCCTTAATTTGATAATTAATTCTGCAAACATTAATGGAGTTTTTCTCACATACTGGGCACTCTTCTAGGTGCTGGGGGTCAGGGAGAAACCGGAGGATGAAAAAGACCTTGTTTCCACACTCAAAGAGCTCACAGCCCAGTAAACAGATACTTCATGCACTTAGATTGTTTCCCAGAGAGGCCTGATGTCCAGCAGAGGTAGCACAGAAGAGGAGGTGGCTCGGGAGGGTGGGGCAGTGGGAGTAGTGAGAGCGTATTCGGGTCTAGGTTGACTAGGAATGCGATAGGCCAAGAGAGGAAGGTCACTCCTGGCCCAGGAAACACGTGCAAAGACCCAGAGACATGAAAGTGCAGAGCATTTTGGAGGAGTGTGAATAAAGACAAAATATGGCTCGAGTCTATGGTGTGATGGGGCTGGAGAGGTAGGCAAGGGTCAGATCATGCAGGTGCCTTGCTTAAGGGGTTCACCTCTATCCTAGAGGCCGTGGGGAGCCACAGAAGGGTTTTAGGCAGAGGGGTGGCACAGTTTGTATGTTTTTAAAAATTTAGGTCTTTTTAAAAAATTTAAATTAAAATTTTTTTATTATTGAAATATAGTTGATGTACAATATTATATGTAACAGGTGTACAATATAGTGATTCACAATTTTTAAAGGTTATGCTCCAGTTATAGTTATTATAAAATATTGGCTATATTCCCCATTTTGTACAATATATCCTTGTAACTTATTTTATACGTGGTAGTTTGTACCTCTACTACCTCTGTTAATCCCCTACCCCTATATTGCCCCTCCCCCTTCCCTCTCTCCCCTGGTAACCACTAGTTTGTTCTCTACATCTGTGAGTCTGCTGCTTTTTTGTTATATTCACTAGTTTGTTATATTTTTTAGATTCCATGTATAAGTGATATCATACAGTATTTGTCTTTCTCTGTCTGGCTTATTTCACTTAGCATAATACTCTCCAAGTCCATCCATGTTGCTGCAAATGGCAAAATTTCACTCTTTTTTTATGGCTGAGTAGTATTCCTTTGTGTGTGTGTGTGTGTATATACAGATATAGATATAGATATAGATATACAGATATAGATATAGATAGATAGATAGTTGCTTCCGTATCTTGGCAATTGTAAATAATGCTGCGGTGAACATTGGGTGCATGTATCTTTTCGAATTAGTGTTTTTGTTTTTTTCAGATATAGACCCAGGAGTGGAATTGCTGGGTCATATGGTAGTTCTGTTTTTAGTTTTTTGAGAAACCGTCATACTGATTTTCACAGTGGCTGCACCAACTTACATTCCCACCAACAGTGTACAACGGTTCCCTTTTCTCCATATCCTTGCCGACATTTGTTATTTGTAGACTTTTTGATGATGGCCATCCTCACAAGTGTGAGGTGATATCTCATTGTGGTTTTGATTTGCATTTCTCTGATGATTAGGGATGTTGGGCATCTTTTCATGTACCTGTTGGCCATCTGCATTTCCTCTTTGGAAAAATGTCTGTTCAGTTCTTCTGCCCATTTTTTTTTTTTTTTAGTTTTCTGTTGCCTTTAATTAACATCTAAATAGATGCCGTATTCTTCTATAATTACAATATGGAAATGTCTGTGAATAAAATAGATAAATTTTTTGTCACATGCCTAGGAAAGAATGGTGGCAGTAAGATTCATCCAAGGTTTTAGCAGCAACATCTACACAGCCAGGGCATGGTCAGTGTTTGGGGACAGAGGTAAATATCTGCAATCCGTGCATACCTTTTTTTTTTTTTTTAATTTGTTTATTTTATTTATTTTTGGCTGTGTTGGGTCTTCATTGCTACGCGTGGTCTTTCTCTAGTTGTGGTGAGCGGGGGCTACTCTTCGTTGCAGTGCATGGGCTTCTTATTGTGGTGGCTTCTCTCGTTGTGGAGCACGGGCTCTAGAGCACAGGCTCAGTAGTTGTGGTGCACAGGCTTAGTTGCTCCATGGCATGTGGGATCTTCCCGGACCAGGGCTCGAACCCGTGTTCCCTGCGTTGGCAGGCAGATTCTCCACCTCTGCGCCACCAGGGAAGCCCCGTGCATACCTTTGATTCCTTCTTTTAATGGCTGATTTACCATCTGGTGCTGTTGGACCATTCTCTTCTCCTTAAATTCTTCCAATTCAATTTGAATTTCATACATTGCCCCACAGCCTCCTGAAATGTCAGTGACTTTGATAGCTGTAGCTCGAGGAAACTTTTCTTTGAGAATTTGGGTCACTTTGAGCTCCCCCTCAGTCTGCGAGGCAAACATGTGCTGAGCACAGTGGAGAAGAGGAAGGCGGCGGGTTCCGCTGAGCAGGGGCGCGGCCGCGGCCTGGCTCCACGCTTCCATGACCGGCCAATGTGGCCCGCCGTCCTTCTGCCCATTTTTTTTTTTAATTTAATTAAGTTATTTTTTATACAGCAGGTTCTTATTAGTTATCTATTTTATACATATTAGTGTATATATGTCAATCCCAATCTCCCAATTCATCCCACCACCACCACCCCACACCCCACTTTCCCCCTTTGGTGTCCATACGTTTGTTCTTTACATCTGTGCCTCTATTTCTGTCCTGCAAACCAGTTCATCTGTACTATTTTTCCAGATTCCACATATATGTGTTAATATACGATATTTGTTTTCTCTTTCTGACTTACTTCACTCTGTATGACAGCCTCTAGGTCCATCCACATCTCTACAAATGACCCGATTTCGTTCCTTTTTATGGCTGAGTAATAGTCCCTTGTATATATGTACCACATCTTCTTTATCCATTCATCTGTCGATGCCCTCTGCCCATTTTTTAATCGAGTTGTTTGGTTTTTTGATGTTGAGTTGCATGAGCTGTTTATATATGTTGGATGTTAACCCCTTATCGGTCATATCGTTTACAAATAATTTAAATATTTTAAATTTAAATTTAAAAATATTTTAAATATTTTAAATATTTTAAATATCTCCCATTCAGCACAGTTTGTGTTTTATATTAACTGCTGTGGAGTCTACATGGTGTGGCAGAAGGAGCCCTGGAGTAGGGGGTCTAGGGAGCTAGATTCTAGATCTGGCCCAGCAGCTGATTGACCTCAGCCAGGTCTAGGCTTCAGTGTCCTGGTTTGTCAGATGAGAAGACTCCAAGAACTGTCCCAGCTCTGACACTCTCCACACCCATGACCACCTCTGTTTTTGGCTCCCACGCCTTTTCTTCTGTACTTGTCTCTCTACCTCTGGCCGCCTGACCCATGTCTCCTGGCTGTCCCACCTTGCTCGGCAGCTGGTGGCAGCTGGAGGGAGAGGGGTGAGTTCTCCAGGAAGAACGTGCACTTCTGACCCTCATAGCTCACAGTTGCCTGGTGTTTTCCAGCCCTGCGGGAATACCTTCTCTCCGCGCCCTCCCCGCGCCCCCCACCCCTGCCCCAGCCCACCTGGCTCCCCACGACTCACAGTCCTGGGCCCAGCTGGGTTTCTTCAATGAAGCAATTCATTCCCCTGGGCCTAACCCTTCCCCACGCCCCCAGTCCGCCTGGCCCCAAATGACAAGAGGCAGCTGATTTGGACTCACCGCCCGGAAGCCAGGGACATCTGCATGGAGAGATGTCAGTGCCTTTGGCCTGTACAGTCTTTTTCCTTTGCTTTGACCCGGGTTTTAAAAGCTTAGCAAGTCATCAGCTGCAGTGGTTGTCCGGGAGCAACAGCATTTGCTCTTCCTGCTCAGGGACCCCCAAGCCACTTCTGCAGAATTGAAAACGGCTGTGGCTGGAAAGACAGGTTTCCCTCACAAGCATCATTTGTTCCACCGCCTTTGCAGGGTTATCGCTCTGATCCTAGAGCGTCTCCAGGCTGAGGAGCCCCGGGGGACAGCTTGGCTGCAGTTTCTCTTTTCCTAGGTCTTTGATCACAGCTGTTATATTTAAAGGCTTAAACAATGGGTTCTAAACAAATAAGTATCTGTTTAGTCAGTGGAATGAGAAATTTAAAGGTGACTCAGACTCCCCTCCCCCGCCCCCAATTCTAAGTGCTATTTACTACCTGAATGATGAGACCTGTAATGGAATCATTTTGCTTGATTCTCCTCTCCTTGGGAATTTGGCATGGTATTTCATTCATTCACTCACTCATTCATTCATTCGAGTGCTTATTGAGTATCCACTACTATGGCCAGGCCCTGTGTGAAGTGATGGGGAGAGAGAGACAAATAGGACCCAGACCCTGCCACAAAGCAGCCTAGAGTCTGGGGTGACTACCCAGTGGGAGCCCAGGGGCTCCAGCACAGTGAGTTCCATTCAGACGTAGAAACTCTAGCTGACAGTCTTAAACCCTGTTTCTGGAAAACAGGGAAATAGAAATAATGCAAGAGGGAAGAAATGTGGGTGAGGAGAGTGAGATGAGGGCGGAGGAAAGAGAGAGATGGAAGAAAGAAAGCAGCAAACTTTCCCACGAGAGACTGCAGACGGCCCCCCAGTTCCCTGCGGCAGCTCACAGCCACGGGCAGCAAGAACCCAGCAGAGGGGAAGGCCCTCCGCTCCCTCTCAGCTCGGCCCTGGCAAGCTGGGTCATAGGCAGGGCACTCCCTGCTTGGTGCCTCAGTTCCCCCATCTGTAAAATGGGGCTTTGGACGGTGGGATCTCGGAGATCTTTGAACTAGCGTTCTGTGACCGGTGCAGGGCATAGTAGATATGGGGCAGGAGCCCAAATAAAGGCTCTGGAAGTAGAAGGAAGTGTTCCCCTGGCTTCTCTCATCTCAACACTGAGACACCCTTAGGTGTCTGGGGCCTGTGGGTGTCCTGCCATCCCCTCGCTAGCAAGAGGTGCCTTCTGGCTACTCTCCCTGCTGAACAGTGGAAGAAGGAAGGTTCTGGGTCTCCATGTTTGTATATTGTTCTGGTGTGGACATTTTCTTCTTGGAGTTTCTTATCTTCTTCTTTCTGACAGTAAGGCCGCTTGAATTGCTCCAGGTACAGGGTGACTCTGCATGACGAGCATGCAGCATCTGATGCTTTGGACTGACTCCTTGGCAGGCCTGCCTCTGGATGCCCTCAGATGCTGACCCAAATGCCTCGCCCTGGGGCCGGGTCAGACTACTGAAGCCCAAGGGTCACATTCCGAAGGGTTCCGGTGCAGGTCACACTCATTGATTGCTAAAGAAAACAATGTTTTGGCAATACGGTGTTCGAAGAATTGGGGTTCCTAGCTGTGTGACCTTGGGTAATTGCTTAAATATTTCCAAGTCTCAGTTTTCCCATCTGTGGGATGGGAGTGGCTCTCCCTACCTCTCAGAGATCAAATAGGAAACTGCAAGAAAGTGCCTCGTAAGCGGGGAGGCTCTAAACTGACATCCACAGGGCAATGATTCAGTAGCAAATATATTCAGCCTTTTCCATGGTTACAGCCTCTTCTGTGCTGAGTAATTCAAGCCACAAAGGGTTAAGCCAGCTAGGCACGTGACTGAGATTGTCCATAATTGATGGAATAAACCTTAAAGGAGTGACGTATAATTGCAGTTAATCCAGGCACTGTGACACTGCCCTGCTAAAAACTGTCTACTAATAATTACTTTGATCTAACAAAATGATGCCTGTCTGTGAGCCTGGTAGCAGGGACCCTGGCCAAGGGTCTGCAGCACTGAGCACCACCCCTGCCACTGGACAAGGTGGGTGTGGGAGCTGGGAGACATGGAGGCCAGAGGGCAGGGAGGGGGCCCCCAGTTCTCTCAGACCCTAAAGCAGCAAATGCTACATATGTAGAGTGATCGTGTGATTCACTCTACATATTCACTGTCTAAATGGGGACACTTTTGAGAGTATGATATTAATAATTGCTACTCATATTAATAATTATGCTAGACAACAGACATAAGCTGGTCTCCCCAGAGCAAACCTGGATGTGTATGGTCCACATGTGCATAGACTGTTTTGAGCTTCTGGGAATCCCTAGGTGGTTGAGCATTTCCACAGTTATGATTTGTCTTCACAATAACTCTGGAAGGAAGAAAGTATTTTTACTCTCATTTAATGGATAATAAAAATAGTGCTAGAGACAAACCATTCCAGCTGTGATCTTTGCCATGGCTTCCCTGGTGGGTGAGCCAATGCAGGTTGAGGACAGCTGGCCAGGATCAGGGAGCTCTGGGGCTGGGGAAACACGTGGTGCTCAGAGGGAGAGAACCAGCAGCTCAGGCTTCAGAAGAGCTGCAGCAAAGTGACCATACCCACGGAGAGTGCAGGGCACACTTCCCAACAGGGCCTTTGCCCGGGTCCTCTCCAATCCTGAACTCGGAATCAGAAGACTCCTCCCTTTACTAATCATGTGATCTCAGCTAATTGTGTGATCACTGTGTGCCTCAGTTTCCTCATTTGTCAAGTGGGGACAATAATTCCTTGTTGTAAGGATTAAGTGCGATCCTATATGAAAATGGGTGGGCTCAGAGACTGACATGTCATAGGTACTCAGTAAATCCTTGTAGAGTTTGAATCTGGAGAGAGTTCCCAGAAGCAGTATCCTTTAGGGAACCGTGGGGATCCTTCTGCCTTGAAACAGTTCTGACTTGGGCCAAGTAGGGTGGATGTGCTCCAGCCTTGAGATCGGGGTTGCCTCAAATTCTTGCAGGGAGGAGGTGGATAAGAGAAATACATGGGGGAATTGAGAGCTTCCTGACTCCCCTAAGCTGTGATGATCTACTGCATGCTCTGTGCGAGGTGGGGACTGCACCCAAGGAAGCTTCAGGCCTTGTGATTCCCTTGAAGCTCTGCACACACAAGCAGCCCACGTTGGCCGGCAGCCCTGGCCTTTTAGGCTCGAGGATGAACTTGCTCAGACATGGGCAGGAGACACTGCTCCTGTGGTGCCCTGTTGCTGGAAGTGATGGCACCTCAGAGCCAAAGGTAGGCGGGTTGGCAACAGTTTGGTGCCAGAGGGCTAGTGAGTGAGAAAGAGAGAGAGATAAAAGTGCCACGTTCAGCCTATTAATAGCCGTGTTTGGTCTCCACCACTTCTATCAACATCGTCCATCACATCCAAACAATCGAAAAGCTTGTGCCAAATGGCTAGGAGTTAACAACTCATGGCTGTGCTGAATTTCTGAAAAACAGTATTTCCACTTCTGATGCAGCTCTGAAATGCCAATTGTTCCATGCCAACTGGTTATTTTTCCAGACCATTTCCCTTTATTTATGTTTAAGCTTTTAGAGTTTTAGGCAAAAAGAAGATGGAGAACCTGGACCAGGTGATTATTATTTCTCCTGATTTGCCCTTGAGAGCCATAGAAGAAACGTTCATTCCCCAAACATGAACTGAGGACTTGCAGAGGGGTGGGAGAGGAATCAGACAGGGGTGCTGCCCCTTTCAGGAGTGTGCGACTGATGGGCAGGCAGAGTGGGGACGTGGGAAAAACACCGGCCCAGGCCTCAGAAGACTCAGGGCAAGATTAGCCCTTTCTGTTACTGCTGTGTGCCCTTGGCTAGGACAGAGCCCCTCTCTGGGCCCCCACTTCCTTGCCTGCAAAGTGGGGGAGTTGGACTAGACGGCCCAGGAGGCCCCTTCCAACTGAGTCTGTGCGTTGGGTTGGAGGACTTGCTGTCTCACGTTTACTGGCAGGAGTGCGGGTGTGGAAGTGGAAGGAGGGTGATGCCGTCCTCGGGCTGCTGCTCTGGGAAGCCTGGAAACGTGGCAGGGGAAACACAGGACAGGGCTGTTCCTTATCCGGGAAGCTCCAGCCTTCAGAGATGTCTGTGGAGCCTGCCAGGCGGTTGTTTTTCTCACCATATGTGATTTCTGGGCGTCTTAAAATTTTCACTTGGCCCAAACATTGCCAGGCTCAGGGGTTGATTGTTCCCTGCGAGGGGATGGAAGTGGTCTTGCCTCTGGGCACCAGGCTGGGAGTGGGCAGAGAAGTGGGCTGTGGAAACCTCTGATGAGGTTGGAAGGTATAGGTGGGATCATGGTGTTGCTTCTGCCACCGCAGCAGCCTCTGGTGCGGAGAGAGGCAGGGGCTGGAGGGTGAAAAGAGGGAAGAGAGCTTGGGGGGAGGGGGTGATGAGTCTGAGAGATGAAGGGTGGGGGTAGTCTGTAGGCCTTGCTTTGTGTCTTTAAAACCAACACATGCTTCTCTGTGGCTGTCAGGTGGTAAGAATTCTTATTTCAGATTCTATCCATCTGAAGATGCATTTACCCAGTTCATTGCAATTGGTTGACCACAGCTCCTGCAGAGAATCCAGGAGTCTGGTGTATGTCCTGGGGCAGGATGGGGAGAGAGAAGCCCAGTCCTGGGTCAAGCCCTGTCTGGGCTGGTTCGGTTCTAGCTGGGAACCCAGTGTGCACACACAGCCTTCTGCAGAGCAAAGTGATTTCCTGCTGTTTTATTGGTTTGGGGGCCAGATAGGTTTTAATAAGAGAAAAGAAAACAACTTCAAAGCAAGCCATCCAGAAAGCACAGTTATTTGTCTCCAACATTCTAGAACATTAAAAAAGGGGGGCCCCGCAAGTTGGAGGAAATATGGGGACCATGGTCTTGGTGAGGGTAGCAGTGGATATTTGCAAGGAGAACCCATCATGGTGATGGCAAACTGAGTAGCCTTCCGGCAGGGCTCTGCCACACCTGGGGGGTGAAGAAAGATTAAGTGGTTTTCTGTAATTGAGGACCCCCCAGGTTGCCAGGATGCATGTTGCGACTAGGACAAGAGACCTTTAGTATGTGCTTCTCCCAAGATGATGGCAGGGACTGGGACCTTCAGAATGCGATGCATAGTGACAGGTGTGCATTCATCAAAGCTGGAGAAGGCTGTATGGGCTTTTTGACACCACAAGAGTGATGTAATTGCTGACTGGCCAAGAGCGCTCACATTCCACAAGCAGAGGAGGATGAAAGGTAATCAGGAGCAGATTGTTTATTGGAGAAGGAAATAAAGTGGCTAGGTGAGAGGTTTGGAGTTGACTTCCAGGATAGGGATCTAGGCTTTTGGAGAACAGATAAATTTAGAGTTGTTATATCTTCAGAAACAGGGGAGACAGGGTGGGAAGGGATGCCTACCCCATGAGCATAAGCCTTGGGGACACAATACCCAGGTTCTAAGATTTGCTTCAACACAGGCTGGTGTTTGATAGGAGCCGAGCCAGACCCACTGGGCCTCAGTGTCCTCATGTAGAGTGAAGGGTGGGGATGAGCTGACCTCCAGGGGTGCCTCCAGGCCTGGGGTCTATATTTTTATTGGTATTTGTCTTGGGGAGGGGCTCACTTATTGAGGACTTTTGCATAGGCACATATGATGTCAAAATCAGAGTGAGGCTTCACAGAGGCATTTGTTTGTTTAGCTTTACTAGGGGCTAAGCACCTGAGAAAGCTGAAGCCAGATCTGTGAAAAAGTCAGAGCCTTTCCAACATAGAGATAGGCTGCCTTGATAGGAAGTGAGTTCCCTGTCCCTGGAGGTAATCAAGCAGAGACTGAATGACCATATGCCAGGAATCTTACAGAGGAGAGTCATGAGCCATTTAACTAGATGGCTTTTACATTTCCTTTTAACTCTAAGGAGCTCCACTGCTTATGCATATGACTAACTGTTCAACAGAGTCTCCTCAAGGCTATGATGTCAGCCCCAGCCTTCTGCACTTCTTTCTTGTGCCCTTAGAGCAGCAGTTCTCATCCCTGGCCTGCACATTTGAATCGCTGAAATTTTTTTTTTTTTTTTGAAATATTTTTTTAAATGTCAATGTCCAGGCCTCACCTGCAGAGATTTGATTTAATTATTCTGGGGTGGGGGTCAAGGTCCCTCAGTTCTAGAATGGCCTGGGCTGTTGGTGCCTGGTGGGCATCCTTCCCACCTGCATACTTCCTGATGGGGTGAGGAGACTCAACCCCCCTCTGGTTTCATTTTGCCTTGGTATATAGCTCAAACGTTTGACCCTTCCACATTCATTCACCCAACAAACATTTGTTAAGTGCTTATTTCATGTTGGAAGAGTCCTAGTAGGCCAGCTCTTGGCTACTTTAGGAGCAGCAAGCCCCAAACTGCCTTCAGAAAGACCTCATCATGTGTATTCCTACCTCCTACACTTAGCACAGTGCCTGGCACATGGCAAGTATATAATAAAACATTTTGATTGAATTGCATGGAATCTTTGCCAATGTTGTAAGTGGGGCAGGAAAATAAATTATAAGCAAGCGCGCAGTAGAGAATTCATGATATGCCATTTCCCCTCTGCTCAGACCTTGTAAAGGAAATCATCTCCTTAATTGGAATTATGTTTGTGGCCTTAGGGGTGACCCATCTGACTTGATATTTTGGTAGCATGGTCTCCCAAATGACCATTTTTTCCTCCTTGGGGCATCGCACAGCGGGAGAGCCGAGGCCTGGGGAGGATGATTCCTTCTTAATTGGTGTCCTGGTCGTTGTGCTGGTTTCACTAACCATTACCAGGCCACCCTCTGCTCAGACCCGAATGCCCTTGTGTTAACTGCATGATGTCCCTCAGCCATCAGGTTTCATCTCCTTCTGGGAGTGACAAAGTGGAGGGCCACAGAGAAATGGCCCAGGCCAACTTGACTTTATGAGTTTCATTTTGAGACCACTGGCATCCTTCACTCCACAAACATTTCCTGCCTGCCCGCCCCATACCAGGCCTGGTCTGGGCTGCACTCGCAACAACGATGCAGACCCCCATCCCTGACGTCAGGCTGCTCACTGTCTGTCATGCTACTAAGTGACCGGAGTTTAATGGTGACATGACTGGGGCCTCATCAGAGAGTGGGGTGAGATGGAGAGATTAGTCCTGCCCAGGAAGACTGGGCATGGAAGGTGATGTTCCGATGACAGGCATCCCGTGTGTCATGAGACTCTCTGGGTAGAGAGAGCACAGACCTTTGGGTCTAAATTCTGCCTGGGTTGGAATCTGACCTCTACCTTGTCCTTGCTTGGGGATGGTGGGCAAGTGACGGAACCTCCCTGGGCCTCGCATGGGGTTGTTCCGAGGATCTGAAGCAATTACAACAGCGCCTGGCAATGGTAAGCGCACAGTAGATGTAGGCTGTTATTTTTATCATGTCCCTTTAGTTGTAATGTATTTGGGAGTTCAGGAAGGAAGTGTCTACCTGCTTGACACATCTCAAAATTTTGTTCCCTTCATTCAAATATTCAGCATTCAACTGATACTTATTGACCTGCTATGTGCCGGACAATGTCTGAGGTACCAGGATGTAGAAGTGGACAAACAAATTTGAAATCCTGCCCTTCTGGGGTTTCCATCTTGGCGGTGAGAGACAGCCCCTGGGATGTGGTAAAGACACCCACACAGAGAGCTCAGGAAGGTGGAAGGTGCCTGGAGCTTGGTCTCCAGTACTCAGGCTGATGTTCAGCCCTGGTGGGCGTTGAGCAGAAGAAGGTCTCATGCCCTCCTTGTCTGCACAGAGAGCCTGCATCCTTAGCAAACAGCATCTTTGGGGAGAAGGTACTCTCTGAAGCTCCTTTGGCCTTGGGTTAGTCTGTATTCCTCACTTCACATTCAGGATGTAGGGTCAGTTCGGGTTCAGCTGCCTCTCTAGGGTCGCCTCTTCTGGTCCTGGTCATTCAAGGAGCTACTTGTAGCTCTTTTCTCTCAGCCTGGGCTTCCTGCCCATTTCTTCCAGGCCCTACTCATCTGCCCTTTGTCTGCCAGGTGGGATTCAGGCTCAGAGGACTGGGGGTGGATGGAGTGGGGGAATCCCTGGCATTTTGCAAGTACCCAGCACAGGGCCTGGGCATAGTTAAGTGCTCTATATAAATATTTATAGTGTGAATGGATGAGTGAATGAATGTTTGGCCCATTGCAGGATGCCAAAGCTGTCTTTCTGAAATGCCTGTGGGAACATCTTTGTAAATTGTTGCAACCCTAAAATGCTGATATTGGAGGTGCATTCAGCAGCCGCTGACTGAGAACCAGCTGAGTTTACCTGCACTGATATCTGTGCAGCAAGAGAAAGGGTGTTTGGCTACAAGAGAATGTGAGCTTTTTTGTGTGTGTAAAAAGAATGAGTTTTTTCATATGCATTATTTTATTTTATCCTCCAGTACCTGTGAGAGTTGGTCCTATTAGATCTGGCATGCAGAGAATGAAACAGAGGCCCAGAGAGGTTAAGTGACAGGTCCAGTGTCACATAGCTAGTGAGCAGCAAAGATATGACTTGAATTCTGGCCTTTTGGTTCCAAATCCCATGTTATTTAGAAAGAGACAATGGTAATTTTCTTTGTTAGCTGTCTTGTTCTATTTGAGGAGGAGTTGGCATGAGTGAGTTTTGTTGCTGACTATTTCACACTCACAATTTTATCATGTATATCATGTAAAATATCATGTATTTATGTATCATGAAATGCCTGAGAAAAGGAGAAAAAGGAAAGAAATATGGGGACTGTCCCTATGACCTGTGTATGTATCATGGCCGGTGTGTGCCCAGTGCCATCGGCCATTAGGCTTCAGGGACTGTTTGGTCCAAGAGTCTCATTGTACTGGGGGTATTGAGGCCTAGAAGAGTGAAGCAGCTCGTCCAAAGTCAGGCATTTACCGTGGAAGAGGCCCAGACCCTCTGGGCCCTCTGATGGCAAGCCCAGGGCCCAGCTCCAGAGACCTCTTAGTTATGAAGCACCCTGGCTTCTTGGAACTTCTCCCTCCTCAGGCCTGTCGGAGGTCCAGGTGCCCTTTAAAGCCCCCAGGGTCCACCCTCCCACCCCATCGTGACAGCTTTGCCTATTTCCCCTGTTTGCAAGTTGGACATCCAAGGACGCAGAGGGTCTGAGTGAGTCCACTCTGGACCATGAGTGACCAAAATAGGATTCTCTCAGGAAGAGCCAGGGGTGTACTTAAATCAGGCAGCTCAACCTGGGACCACGAGCCTGAGCTAAGAGATGAGCATCAGGGTGAAAGGTGTGGAGAGTGGACGAGAATGAGAGATTATGAGAAAGAGGCAGGATGAGAGCAGAGGAAGGAGGAAGGCAGGGGCTTGGCGCTGGTATGAAAGCACCAGGTTGAGGAAAGAAGCTCCGTCTCCGCAGAGACCAGCAACCACGAATGCAGTCTTCCTGGCCAGTGGATAAGGGGCTGGTTTTAATTTGCATAGCGTTAATTAGCAAGAGTGTCTAATTAGGACAACCCTTACAGAGCCACAGTATTAAGCTGATGCTGAATGTCAATCAATTTTGGAGCCTCTCCATGAAATTGAAGGAAAAGTTGACCTTATTAAACTGAAAAGATTTCTAAATCAATTATTTCCCAAGTCGAATGCACAAAACGTAAATCTTAATTCAGTAGATACAGACTTTAGATGATATTACCTCTTCCCCTTTGGGGGTTCCAGCCAGTGACAAAGATCATGAATGGATCACATATGCACACACACACACACACGCGCACACACACGCACACACACGCACACACATACTTTGGGGAAGGCACCTGCACATCTTTACCTGACATTTCACTTCTGTTCAGTGCCCCTCTAGGACTCTGCCTGCAAGCATGGTTTTCTGTTATTTTCAAATGTTCCAAACAATATAATACATTTAGAACTTCAAAGCCTCTGGAAAATCTACCGTAATCATTACAATTCTGGCTTGTCTTTGGAAGCTACAAGGCGGCTGGGAGAGCAATTTTTATGGCTGGCTCAGAAGCTGGGAACGTACTCCATCACAGTCTGCACAGCCTCGGGGGAGGAAGGGCTAGAGCAGCTCTGAGAAGCCTCACTGAAGAAATTGGAGGCTGGAAAGGCCTGACCAGCCGGGCAGGTGGGGTGTTGGTGCACAGGCAGGGCACAGAACCCGGAAGTAGATGATCTGGAGTAAATCCTGGCTTCTTCAATCCTGACTTGGCCATCTGTTGGCCATGTCCTTGGACAAGTTAGGTAACTTCTTGGAGCCTCAGTTTCCTCCTCTGTAAAGTGGGTTGGCGATGTCCACCTTGCATGGTAGGCCCCTATAGTAGTGCTTTATAACAGATTGTTGTCATCAACAAGTCACAGATCTGTGAAGGGCTGGCTCATGGCTTGGAGCAGAACAGGACCACGTGGATAGGGGCATCTTGCAGGAATGTGGTTCACTCTCCTTCCCTGCTAGGAATCCCCTCTACAGCACCCCTGATGGCTGTAGCCAGCCTCTACTAAGATGACAGGAACTCACCATCTCACACGGGAGCCTAGTTCATTTTGAAGGCAAGGGGGAAACGTGGTATATAGAAAAATCTGATATATAGCTTAAAGTCTGGGCTAGCTGTATGACCTTGGAAAAGTCACTTTGTCTCTATGACCCTCAGTTTTGTTTTGTTCTGTTTTTTAATCAGTAAAATGGAGACATTATGACCTCATCTGTAGGGTGAGAATGTGAAGTAATCTGTATAGAAGGCATAGTCTGGGACCTGGTATGTAGTCAATACTTAATAAATGTTAGGTAAAAATAAAAGTACTATTATTAAGTAGTTTCAAGAAGCACTTATTAAGCACCTATTGTACTCAGATCATCAGAGGTAATACAGTTGAGTACCCTGACACTTTATAGAATGACACTATATATTTGCAGTCTTTTTTTACATTAAAAAAGTAAAAAATTAAAAAATAATTGGAAATATACCATATTTACAGTTTTGGGGGCTGGGTTTTTGACTTGATGTTATATCAGGAACCTTTCCTGATATCTTCAAATATTCTCTGCAGAGGTGGCTTTAAGTGGCAACATAGTGTTCCATCACTGGCTATTCTCCAATTTACTTACCCACTCTAATATTTTGGCGCATTTAGGAATAAATGGCTTTAAAAAAACAACTCTCATCTGTTGGGATATAATTCTTAAGCATTCCTGTGTATTAAGGATATTACTCTACTGAAAAATTCTGAGTTGCAGGGGAGAAGTGTTGACCAGTTGACCACGGGGCTCCCTTCCAGCCCTATGAGTCCCTTTGGCCCTTGGATAGCAGTGAGTGGGGGCTGAGCAGGGGTGTGTACATACACACATGTGGTGTACGTCAGCTAATTAGCCAGCCCTGAGTTGCTGCCATCACCCAAAGAACCATATCAATTTCAAGCTTCACTGGAGTTCAGACAGCAAAGAAAAGATGATAATTCAACATTTTAACAAATGGAAAACATTTCTAATCCAGCCAGACTTCTTTGACGTATTTTCCTGCTATTAAAAATGGTTGATGGTTTATTTTTTGTTGACATGTGATAGAGAATGCAAGGAAATGTGTGAAGTAGTGAGCATTCCCACTGATCCAGTGCACACTCGTCTCCCCTTGGGGCTGGGGCTGGCCGATGAGGTTTCACTGGCCAAAACCAACAGGCAGGTGGAGTTGCCTCTTATGTAAAGGCTTTGAGTTTTAGAACAAAAGGAAGAGGCTCAAAGGAGAGGAGACAGCATCTGGCCCCTTTCCCTTCACCTCTTCCTCTAAAAATGATGGAAATAGACTTGGATTCTGATTTCAGTTACTTTCTGCCAAAAGAAATAAATTAGAGTTTGAAATGTGCAGCTGATCCCAAACCCTTTCCTGGGGAGGCATGATGATCCCCAGATGTCAGACCCCTTTGAGAAGAAAGTTATGGTCATTTCTGGCTCGAAAACATCATGATCTGTCCCCAGTTGATTCCTATAGGGAGGTAGTCTTGTCCTAAGAGTCTGAGTGTCCCTGAATTCACCACCTGCTCTCTTCAGCCCCAATAGGTCTTGTGGTTTGGATGGTGTTTCAGGCATCCAATAATGCTTTCGAAGAGTAGAACCTTCCTGAAGGCTGGAACTGTGTTCTGTTTTCCTTTGGGCCCTTAACTGGAGCAGCAGAATACCCCCCAAGGCACCTCTGTGCATGTGCACTGAGTAAATGATTGCAGGCTGCTCTTCATTAAGTGTAGAACATGCAAGAGGCTAAATGAAAAGTGGATTATGCTTGGACCATCGTCTCTGGGCAGAGCAGAATGGAGAATTTTCCCCACAGCTGGATGATCCTGCACAGCGTAGAAAGCTGGGGTTTGTGTATAAGACAGATTGGAAACTTCTGGTGGGCAGGGGCCCTCTATAAATATCCTGCAGTATTTAGCACACTGTTGGACATCTAGCAGGTGCTCAACAAATGAGAAGTTGTTGAAATCGTCATGAAAGAAAGAAAGAATGAATGAGCTCCTTCATTAGTTCTCCCTTGGGTCCCCAGCACTAGCTTGTGTCTGGCACAGAGTGGGCCCCAAAACTATATCAAATAAATGAATGGTAGATTGGCAGACACCAGGGAGAACTGCTTTCTTTCCATCTCAGCCTGCAGAGGGTGGCTGAGAACATGGACTTGGGCATCTGGGAGTCCTGGGTTTAAGTCCAAGCCCTCCACTGACTCTAGTGGCTGCCATATTGGACACACCCCCTAACGCTGGAGATCTCAGCCACCTCTCCCTCTGTCTCTGAAAGCTTGCTTTCTTGGACAGTGATGTCTCCCTCCCTAGCTCTATTGTAGGTTTCATGTGGTAATTAATCATATCCCACCTTCGAAATACCTTCCATTACTGTCTTAAGTAGTCATTTGGGTCTGTGTAAATGGGCACTTCTCACATTTTTACTCTGTTTCCCATTGAGAGTGGGCCTGAAGGCTTGCGGGCAGTGCTCTGGGCTGGGAGTCAGGCTGAGAGTCAGAGGT
This sequence comes from Balaenoptera ricei, assembly GCF_028023285.1. NCBI lineage: Eukaryota > Metazoa > Chordata > Mammalia > Artiodactyla > Balaenopteridae > Balaenoptera > Balaenoptera ricei. The sequence goes on along the minus strand of NC_082639.1, from coordinate 112,764,437 downwards.
CTTGGCTTTGAACTCTGGCATGAGGCACTCACCCCTCTGAGCCTCTACCTGTAATATCTATAAAGCTGGGCTAGAGGCCAAGGGCTGTCTCAAGGATGGATGAGAACAAGATGTGAAACCACCTTGTACACTGTGAGGTGCTTTGCAGGCATCAGGCATGTTATGATTCTGGAGCATGGGGGCTGCTTCTCATGTGGCGTGCCTCTCTCAGGATGCATGAGGCCACAACACAGTGCTTGGAGGTACTGCCTGGCTTTCTGCTACATTTGCTCAGGGGTGTGTTCCTGCCTTCCTTTGGGACTGGGAGCTGCCTCTACTCCCTGGCTTCCAAATGCCCAGGAGGCACCAGCCCTGTAGAGGAGGTGAGGTCGAAGGTAGTAGCCAGCTCTCACAGGGCCTGGCCCCGGGCTAGGCACTTTACATAGACAAATGCCTTTATCCTTCACAGCATCCCTGAGAGGTAGGTACTGATGTTATCCCCATCTGATGCCTGAGGCAACTGAGCACAGAGAGATGGAGTGAGCAGCCTGAGGTTACATGGCTAGTAAGCGGCTACTTCAGGGTTTGGATTCTGTGGGCTGGTCCCAGAGCTCTTGCTGCCAACCACGTGGGTCCCCTAAGCTGCCCTGGGGCTGGAGGACTGCAGTGAAGGCCAAGTGGCCCATCCTGCCTCCCCCAGCCTCAGCTGGAGGGACCCTCAGGGCCCTTCTCCTGCCCAGGACCCCTCTCTGCTTCTGTGCTCGGCCCCCTTCTCTTTCCAGTAGCTCCTCTGCCACCCTCGCTTCCCTCCCCGCCCTTGGCCCTAAAACGGGAGATGAGAGCTGCTGCCAGGACATTCTCATTCATTCCTGAAAGAACTCTGCATTGTCAGAGATGGAAGGGACCTCAGAATCCTCTGGTTCAGGTTTGTTAAGAGAAAAGAGAGGCTCAAGCTGGCACAGTATTGATGCCCAAACCATATAACAGCAGCATAGAAAAGAATTATGTTCATATGACTTATGAGCATGGAGGCAAATATTCTAAACAACACATCAGCAAACTGAATCTAGGCATGTATAACAAACAGAATATATCACGCCCAAGCAGGGTTCATCGCAGGAATGCAAATATGATTTAACCCTAGAAAACAGAGGCTCAGAGGGCAGCTGCTGAGACGGAGCCGCCCCAGGGCCCAGCCCAAGGTACTTTCGGGGCTCAGGCTAACTTTGTGCTGTATCCCGCTCCCAGGAGGCGCTGGTGACAGTCTTTCCTTTGCCTTCACTGCCCCTCACCCCCACCCCTTAACACAGCCTCAGAGTAAAATAAGATGCTCCATCCCGGATTTCCCTAATCCTCTCTTTCCCTTTCTCCTGCAGGATTCCATGTTTTCGTTGGCCCTGAAATGCCTTATCAGTCTGTCCACCATCATCCTTTTGGGTTTGATCATCGCCTATCACACACGTGAAGTCCAGGTAGGTGCCCTCGCCCACACCCCTTCATGCAGGGGCTATTCCTTTGCTCCAGGCTGAGCCTGTCCCCACTCCCAAACCCACCCTTTCAGCAGCTACTTGGGTGATTTCACCAAAAGGTATCTGAGATTGTGGATCTTCTCTTTTGGTTTGGACCCTCGTGGGAGAGGGAATTGTGAGGCTGCCCTGTGGCTTTAGAACAACAGTGACATTATCTTCAAGTGGGGATCCCAGAGGCAAACACGGCTTCATGATTTGGGGGGCAGTCCTGCTTAGAATCTTCATTTTGCACCATTCTACTGTGAGACTTGCTTTGCCCTTTCTATCTCTTGCTGGATCCTTTCTGAACTTGAGCCACTGAATCCCCCAGGTGAAACAGACCTGCCTCCCGTGCCCCTGCATACACACACACACATACACACACACACTGCACCAGATGCCACCAGGAATCTGTATTTCTGACTGGTGTAGACTTTACCCCCACTGGACTCTGCCAGGGAGGAGTCATTTTCTAGATAGAATAGAACCTGCTGTAGTTGAGGGGACCTCTGTTTCTTGCTGCCCAGGAGTCACTTGGCACCCAGAGAAATATTGGCTTAACCTCTGGGGTGCACTCCAGTTTGGCCAATGTAGGGAGGATGGTTCGACCTGGGCTGGGAAGGGCAGGCAGGAGTGAGCAGATCTGTAGCATCTTCTCATGACAATGGCTCTCCCTCTCACTGGACCCTTCGGGCTGACCTGCTCTGCTGGGACCCTGGGTAGTTCTGAAGTATCCAGATGTTTTTTCTCACATGCATACGCATCTAAATATAACTCCCGTCATTTGGCTGGAGGAGCACAGATAGATCCACATCTGGGCAGCAGGCAAGAAATTGACAAAGACCAGAACTCAGAGTCAGAAAAGCTGGGGCCGAGTCTCGCCCATGACCTGTTCTTACAGCTTGTCTTTAGCCAGCCCTGAGACCTTTCTGGACTGGAACATGTGAACTCTTCCTCGTCTGGAACATGGGGGGTTTTATCCTACCATTTATGGGTTGTTGTGAGGATGAATGGGGAGTGTATGAGAGAGCTCTGTAAAGTGTAAAACACTTCAAATCTCATCGCTTTTGTCACTCAGCGTTTCTGGGCCGAGTGGCTGCACAGGCAGAGACGGGCCAGTGCCTCCTGCTCCTGGAGGGGCTCTGCTTTGCCGCTGGATGTCAGGGACCTCTGCGGCTGGCCTGGGGGTGGGAGCCCTGGCTCCAGGCCACCTTACCTCCACTCTGTTGATGACCAGAGGACACTAATCTAGAAGGTGGGGACTCTTTAATCTCTGGGGGGGTCACAGGTGCGGGGACTGAGGTTGTGCTCTGAAGGCTGAGAGTCCCAGACGCCACCAAGCAGCTTCCTTCGTGGGGTCTGACCTGGGCAATGCAGGTGGGCTTTAACCCAGACCGTGGTCCAGTCAACCCCAGAAAGGAGCCAGGAGTACAGGCAGGAGGAACGGGCAAGGAACAGAGACAGGACCATGAGTCACAGTCGGGGCTCCCGGCTGGGTTCACCCCACCCCAAACTAGCTGTGGGACCCATGTATCTCCTCAACTTCTCTGAGCCCCCGAACCCTCACCTAGAGGGTGTCTATACTACTATGTGTCACCTTGACCTGTGCAGAGGGGTTGCACAGGCCAGAGAAAAAGGCAGAGTCATGAACTCATCTGTGATCCAGGCTTGAGGGAGGGGAGAGGAGCTGATCTCAGCCTCACGCCCGCACGACGGTTCCATTCAGCCTGACTGCTGCTGCTTTCCACTCCAGGCATTGGGATTGGAAGAGCCAGGCATCCCTCCCTCTGATTCTCTTGGGGTCCTGCCCCACCTCCCCCCAGGGCTTGCAGCCTTGGCTGTCAGACCTGATCCCACCCAACTGCAGTTGTGACCTCAGTTCTGGCCTGGTGGCAGGGCCGTGATGCTGATAGGCTAGCACCTAGCTGGGCACACTTTGTCCATCCTCAGCTCATAGCCAGTCTCTGCTTCACCCTAATTATGGGCAGCAGAGGATGCTTTTCAGTCACTTGTCTTGGCCTGACACTCACAGTTTGGAGAAACAAAGTGAAGTCAGTGGCATTAAATCCTGGCTCAGACACTTCAGCCTGAATGACCTTGAGCCAACAACAACTTCTCTGGGCCTCGTCGGTTTCCACATCTGAAGTATGGAAGTCATATCACCCACCTTGCTGAACTCATAACCGGGGGTGGGTAACAGTTGACAGTACAGAGTGGGCCTTCATGAAATGGAAACTGTTCTCTTTCCTGTGACCTCTGTCCCACTGCTTCCAGCTGGACCTCGTCCATGTACAAGCTGTGCCCACCAGATAGTTACTGTCACAACTTCCCGGTACTGGCGGGTGGTTGGACTTCCTCCCTGCTCCGGCCCGGCCCTGCCTCCACTCTCAGCTCCCACCGCCCAGCCCCTTATCCTACCTGGCCCACCGTCACGTGGGGAGTCACCAGAACCTGGCATCCTCTGTGCCTCTTACCTGTCCAGTGAAGTTCTTTCTTCTGGAAAGGTCTAGTGGGACCTTCTCCTGCCAGAGGGAAATGGGAACGGTTTGGGCCCAGACAGTCAGCAGGACCCTTGTATGCACTCACCTGACCATACTGTGATTTTCTGTTCTGTATCCTTTTCCCCACCCTCAGGGACAATGATGCTGTTAATCTTTGTATTTCCAGGGACCCATGGTGTCTGACAGAGAGCAGGTGTCTGCAGGGCATATTTTGAATGAAAGAGTGCTGGATTCAAGCTATCTGGTTTCCAAAGCCTTTTAGACCATGACTCAGCTCTGTGGTCTTGGGCCTCAAGTTTCCACATCTGTTCACTGGGAATCCTAAGCACCCACCCCACCCCGATTCTGTAATTGTCTGATTGAGGTTGGTGCCCGCCGGCTGGGGGACCTGCTTCCTGAGAGTGGTGGGAGGGTTATCCCAAGCGTGATTGCCAGTGCTTATCCAGAGGGGATGCTTGGAAAACCTCTTCAGTAGGGAAAGGCCAGCTGCTGCTCATCTGTTGGGAAGTAGGGCAGGGTGAGGGTATGGCTCCTCTCCTCCGTGGGGTGAAGTCAGGGGCTTGTGTTAAGGATATGCTCGCCACTTCCTCATCAACACCAGTTACTGGTCACTTGGCTAAATTTTAGCAGGAACCAGATGACCGTGTTTCCACCTCCCTCCAGCCCTGCCCCAGTCGCTCACATCCAGGCCCCTGGCCCTGGCCCAGCACACACAGGAGGCTAGGAGTACCTTCTAGAATAGTGTTCGTATTTGTTATTAGTTTGGACAACTTGTGTTTGTGAGAAAGAAGACTCTGAAACATTATTGGGAACCTCTCAACCAAACTCTGGCTTCAAGTCATGCACCTGAGGCTCGGTAGGTCCTCAGAGGTGACAGGAGGGGGGTGCACCCCTCACCGGTGCAGGAGGCCCCTCCAGCCTCTGTGGGCCGGCCTGTCACCGGGACTCACTGTCTCTTGAGGGAGGCTCTCCCTGGCTGGGCAGTGTGAGTTCTAGAAAGTCTGCCCTTCCACTGAGAGGAAACGGGCCTCTCTGAAAATTCCACTCAGCCCGCCTCTCTTCTGGAGCAGGGAAAAGAGGTGCCTGTGTTTCCCATGAGGCAACCCCTGTCGTCTGAGAATGGCTGCCCCGTGTCTCCTTGGTCTCCTCTTCTCTTGGCATCTTGGAGCACGGAGCCTTCAAAGGCCCGGGCATCTGTTCTCCTCAGGCTAGCGTGTCCTGGAAAGAAATGAAAAGCAAAATGCATTGGTTGTTGTGTTATTTATCAAAACTTTGAAAACTGCACTCTCCCTTGGAGAGTCCATTTACTCCTGTGGTTTGGCGATCGCCAGCACCTCCCAGATCAGCAGTGCAAACCTCCTTTCCCCAGGCTGCAGACTCACATTTTAGGGGCCATCGGCACACCCTGGCTCAACATGTAACTCCCTCCCTCCCTTCCTCTCTCCCTTCCTTCCTTCCTTCCTTCCTTGCTTCCTCTTTCTGTCTCTCTTTGTTTTTTCTCTTTTCTCTCTGTTTCTTTTCTTTCTTTCTATTGAAGTATAGTTGATTTACAGCGTTGTGTTAGTTTCAGGTGTACAGCAAAGTGATTTAGTTATATATATATTCTTTTTTAGATTCTTTTCCATTATGGTTTATTACAGGATATTGAATATATTTCCCTGTATAGCTGTAAAGTAGGTCCTTACTGTTTATCCAGTTTATATGTAGTGGTGTGTATCTGTTAATCTCAAACTCCTAATTTATTCCCCCTTTGGTAACCGTAAGTTTGTTTTCTATATCTGTGAGTCTGTTTCTGTTTTGTAAATATGTTCATTTGTATCATATTTTAGATTCCACATATAAGTGATATATGATATTTGTCTTTCTCTGACTTACTTCACTTAGTATGATAATCTCTAGGGCCATCCATGTTGCTGCAAATGGCATTATTTCATTCTTTTTTATGGCTGACTAGTATTCCATTGTGTGTCTATATAATATCTTCTTTATCCATTCATCTGTTGATGGACACTTAGGTTGCTTCCATGTCTTGGCTATTGTAAATAGTGCCACTATGAACATTGGGGTGCGTGTATCTTTTTGAATTAGAGTATTCATCTTTTCTGGATATATGCCCAGGAGTGGAATTGCTGGATCATATGGCAACTCTATTTTTAGTTTTTTTTTTTTTTTTAATTAATTTATTTTTATTTTATTTTATTTTTGGCTGTATTGGGTCTTCGTTTCTGTGCGAGGGCTTTCTCTAGTTGCGGCAAGTGGGGGCCACTCTTCACCACGGTGCGCGGGCCTCTCACTATCGTGGCCTCTCTTGTTGCGGAGCACAGGCTCCAGACGCGCAGGCTCAGTAGTTGTGGCTCGTGGGCTCCAGAGTACAGGCTCAGTAGTTGTGGCTCACGGGCCTAGTTGCTCCGTAGCATGTGGGATCTTCCCAGACCAGGGCTCGAACCTGTGTCCCCTGCATTGGCAGGCAGATTCTCAACCACTGCACCACCAGGGAAGCCCTATTTTTAGTTTTTCAAGGAAGCTCCATTCTGTTTTCTGTAGTGGCTGCACCAATTTACATTCCCACCAACAGTGTGGGAGGGTTCCCTTTTCTCCACACCCTCTCCAGCATGTATTATTTGTAGACTTTTTGATGATGGCCATTCTGACTGGTGAGACACTGAACGCTTTATTGCTCCCCAGATATCCTCCCTCCTCTACCCTTCTTACCCATCTAGTGCATTCATTCATTCAGTGTGTACTTAACGAGGTTCTGCTCTGTGCAGAGCCTGGTACAGGGGCCCAGTACGCTGTGCTGGAAACACTGAAACAACTTTTGCTTCTCCAGGGGGTTGCCAATGTTGAGTGAATCCATGGCTCTAATGTCTTTAGTGCCATCCTGGAAGGCAGGACAGAAGGAGGCTGAGAACACAGAATTTAGAGTAGCCCAGCTTGGGTTCAAATCATGTTCTTTGTCACATTGTAGTATGTATGGTAGCCTTTAGCAAGTTACTGAATGCCTCTTAGTCTACTTCCTTTCTGCAAAATGGGACTAATAATAGTACCCACCACAGGGTTGTTGTGCAGATCAAATTAGATAATACGTGCAAAACACCTCAGCTTCAATGAGGACGTGTTTGCTGGGCTGACAGCATGGAAAGGATATCCCAGGCAGAAGTCTCAAAAGAAACAGAGGCCCTGAGACGGGAAACTGCATAGTGCATTCAGAATGCCTCCAGGACAAGGTCCTGGGCAGTGGGGGCCGGTCTACTCTGGAGCATGGCAGGACCAGCAGGAACTCATCTGCCTTGCTGAAGAGTTTTGGAACTGTCCTGTGGGCAGCAGGGAGAACCATGGAAGGAGTTCAAGCAGGGGAGAGAGATGATCAGATTTGCATTTTAGCTGCAGCATGGCAAATGTTGCAAGGGCCAATTTCAGAGGCAGGAAGACTAATTGGAAGCATGTTTCCATGGTCGAGATGAGGGATGGTGACACCCTGAATCAGGGGCAAGACAAGAGCCAGGACAGGAGAGACTGTGCATAAGAGATGTTGAACAAGTGGAATTGATCAGACTTGGTCAGTTATTAGGTTGGAGGTACTGTCTGTGGGGAAAGGAGGGGTCCAGCAGTTGCTTGGGTAACTCAGTGGCTGGGAGTGCCATTCATTATAGTTGAAACCGCAGAAGGAGGCTGAGGTGGGGAATGATGACCAGGTTAGTTTCGGAAGTTGAGGTTTGGGGGCTGGGCATAGTGATGCAGAGGATAGGCCTAGATGAGCCGGGGGCAGTGAGATGAGAGGAGGCATGGGACAGGTCCCCAGAGGGACATCATCAAGTGAGAAGTGGGAGGAGGAAGAGGAGACCGCAAAGGAGAATGGAAAAGTCAGGGAGGTCAGAGGAGACTCCAAAGGGAGGGAGTCACAAAGCTGGGACAGAGAAGGAAGTGTCAGTTATGCCACAGGGGGGTCAAGGAGTTGGGAACCCCACTGGTCTTTTGCATCAGGCTGTGGGAAGGTCATTGTGCCCTTTCTCAGCACAGTCACTGGGAGTGACAGTCACAGGGCAGTGGAAGGGGAAGGGAGGACCAAGTAGGAGGTGAGGGACATGGAGACACTGAATACTGGCTAGTCTTCTAAGAAGTCTGACTGTGAATCGAGGGAAGGCAGAGTGGCAGCTGGAGAGGACACAGTGCTGAGGGAGGGATGTTGGTCTGCTTGTGTAGCCTGGAGAGACTGCATATGTCTCTCAGCTGTCAGGAAGAAGCCAGTTGAGAGGGAGAGGAAATAACCAGGGGCCAGGTTCTTGTCCAGGAGCACACAGGAGGGGAAGGGAACAAGTGCCCCAGGGAGGAAGTGCCCTGGCTCAGAGCCTGGGGGACATGGTGGGGGGATGGGGAGGGGTGGGTGGGAAGTGCAGACACACCCACACCTGGAGGTGTGGAGCCAAGCCTTGGTGTCCTTAATGAAGCTACAGGGGCAGGAGGCTGCAGCACTGTGCCTGGCACACAGCATGGCTCAATTAATGTTTGTCTAATTCAAATGGAGGGACTGCTGTGAACCTAGGACAGGACATAGGCAGTGGCAGATTTCCCATCATCCAGTGTGTGGATGGGAACTTATAGATCATTAATTTCAGTCTGTGCTTATTGGCCATATTCAAAGTAGAAAGCATCAATCAGATGAAGATCTGGTGTGGGCCTCCAGAGGCTTCTAGTCCGCTTCAAACCTGACAGAAATATAACTATAGTGACAAGATAGAGGTCTTCAACCTCATGAACTTGAAACATAGGAGACCAATAAAAGGGGAGACTTTTAAGTTATTAGATGTGTAAAAGTGAATATTTTTATTAAATAGCAATAGAGTTCTCAGCTGGCAGGGAAATTACTTCAAATTGTAGGACATAAATTATATTCAAGAGACAGCTCACATTGCAAAAAGACTCACATGCCATGGCATGATGGTCCCATAGGTTGGAGCGTCCCCCTGGGCATGTATAACCTGCTGTCACAGGAACAGGGGCATCTGGAATGCAGGAGGTGTCACTGGTCCAGATGCCTTGGGGGCCCACTGCTAAATGAGTCAGGGGCATCTTCCCATCAGGGAACAGACTCGATGCTTCAGGCTGAGTCTTGTTCTGTGCTCTCACTCTCCCTTCTCCCTATAGAAGAAAGTGGGCTCAAGTCATACCCTGAACTTATCTGTAAGGTAAGGACTACTGTGTGTCAGGCATTGAGAATCCAGAAATAATTCAGACCCAGTCCCTACCTTTGGAAGCTGCTTGTCCTAGACCTTGATCCACTGTGACCCAAGCTGATAAGCCCCAAGGTATGAGGTGTGTGTGAAATACCGTGTGGCCACAGTGGGCCAGGCAACTCTCATGGAGAGAAGAGGCTTTAACCAAGCCATGTATTCACCGGGAGCAGAGCCCTTGTGTGTGTTTGGGATGAAACTGGCCTGGAGCATTTCAGGGGCGTGAGAGAGAAGAGAAAGGAAGGTGTGTCTGTCATGCAGGGGAGATGGCAGCTGCCTCACCCTGGTGGGGCTGGGGTCTCTGTCCTTGCAGGCCCCCGACAGACATTTCCTAAGGATGTCCCTGGCTGGTTGGCTGATGGATTTGAATCGCCTTCACTGGGCTCACAGATGGGCCAGTGGCCAAGGGACTCCTTTAGAGCTGAGCAGATTGCGGACCCCTGAGATCCCAAGACCTCCAGATGGCCCTCTCAGCCTGCTAGGTCTGAGGACATGAGCTCCTTAACCCAGGTGTTCTTCACAGAGAGGAGGAGGGAACTCTAGGCCCCCAGGGTGGCTCCAGGAACACAGGGCTTGACAGGAAAATTCTGGATGGTGGCCTCCTCTGCTGAGCTCACGGCCATCTCCTACTCCACGCTAATGAACACTCCCTAGACCGATGACAGCACACGAGGGAAATTGGAAATGAGGGGTGTGTCCAGGGGACAGGGCCTGGCTAGGCCACCGTGCATCAGCTGAGGACGCCGCCTGCCCTCCCACCGGCCCACCTGCACCTGTACAGCTGGAGAGAAAGGAGGAAAGAGGGGGCGAGTAGCTGCTCAGTTCAAATGCCATGAGTCTTTGTCAGACTACCCTCCAAAGACAGAAAGCTGAGAGGATGACGCATTAGCAACCACGTCGGTGAGGATGGTGTCACGTCATCTTGTCTAGTGCTTTGTAGTTTTGGGAGTATTTTCACATGTATTGTCAGACCTCTTGCCTGCCTGACTTCACCTCTTTGACTTTTAGGGTTCAGCACAGATGCTTCCTCCTCTAGGAACCCTCTGGCTGCCCCCACTCCCTGGGCAAGGCGCCCCTTCTAGGAGTTGGCTGGACATGGGCTCTGACCCTGACACTATATCTCACCTGCACCCACTCCGGCCGTATGTCCATGGTGGTGGAGGCTGACTTGGATTCACTGCTCTGTCCCACAGCCAAGAGCACCCAGCACATAGCAGGGATTCAATAAGTGTAACCAAATGAATGAACAACAAGCCTGAGGGGCAGACAGGCCGATTTATTCCCCTCGCTCCATAGAAGAGAAAACTGAGTCTCTGTAAGACTGAGAGACTGGCGTGAAGTCCACAGCTCTGGCTTGTGCATCATGAGGGGTCAAGGGTCTCAGCGGGCTGCGCCCTGTGAGCTGGGCTGGCCATGCCTTCTGTGACCCTCCCCACCATCCTCTCATCCCCTCTCGTCCCAGGCCTCAGTCCCAGAGCCTCTTCACTCTCAGATCTGTGGCTGGCCATGGATTGCCATGGTTACCACGTCAGCCCTGGCAGTCTCTGTGTGACATTTTGGTTTTATTTGCTAAATATTTGAACACTTGGCTTTAACCCTTTCTGCCCCAGAGAGGGCTTTCCAGCCATGTTGCCCCTTCCCTAGGGGTGATGGCCTCCCGCTGCTCTCTCCGGGGCCCAGAGCCCACGGGGCTGGCGTGCCTGGGGGAGCAGCAAGGCTGTTTCTCAGCTGCCTGTGTTGACTTTCCGTTTTGTCAGTTGGAAATGTCATCCTGTGTCATGCTTCTTGACAGGGCATGTGCTGTGTCTGTTAACAGGTGTGAAAACTGTTGCCCTGGGCATGTTAAGACTTGCCCCAGCCAGGAAGGCCGGTCCCAGACTTCCGGAGTCAGCTGCCTGCGGCTCCATTCACTTCCAGGCAATTGCCTCTTGCCAAGTCCTCCAGAAGCTTCCTCAGCTCCAGGACTCCAGGATGTCAGGGGTGTCCTCTACCCTGAACCCTGGCAGGGGGACAGAGGGGAAACTGGTTTCGGGAGGAATCAGTGTTTGTATATGGGGCGGTGGTGTCACCTCACCTCCCACTCCTCCTCCCCTGCTGGTGCCGGATGAGGTGGTGCTGGGAGGCTGAATCCACCAAGCTGTGTGTTACCTTGGAAACCACACACCGTCCTCACCTTGGGAAGCGAGGGGGGCCGAGGAAGCTTCTCAAGAAGCTTCTGCTGTAATTCAGGGATACAAGAGATCACCGTCCAACATGGGCAGCTAAGTGAATGACAGGGTTGAGAAAAACAGCCCGAGTGCCTGCCCCATCCAAGGCGCTTCCACCTAGCAAGCCTCTGCACCCTTTACAAGGTGCGAGGGACCTGTGGCCTGGTCTGTTGGTGGTACCAATCACCGTGCGAGCTTGGATGAGCTACTTCTCTCTCAACCTGAGTTTTGTCATCTGTAAAGTAGGCAGATTGGATCAGATGATCTCTGGGGCCTCTGACTGTATCCAGGATTCCATGCCTGAAGGATGCTCAGTGACAAGGAGACTAAAATGTAGGGAGAGTAGCTATGAATGGTTTTTGATAACAAGAACTGATAGAGTTTGCATTCAGGAGGCCCTCGTGCGGGACTGTCCCAGCTTCTCTGCTCAGAAAGGGAGCTGGCTGTCCCCTTAATATAGCCTTGAACTTGAAATAGCAAACAATCAAAAGAACAGTTCTTTGGCTCCAACATCCTAAAGTTTAAAGGTGACTCCTCTTAAGTCTCTTACAAATATAATCTGGTCAGACATAGTAAAGCTTTTAGGATAATTAAAGTCAGTGACCATGTTCCCTTCCTCAGCGCTCAGTTCCAGCTTCCTTCCATGAATACAAACTCCCATTTCTTCAGAGTCACTGGGGAGCGAGTGTTCAGCTTAATTCTATTTCCCTGAGAGTGCCGATGTGTACTGTCCGTGACTTTTTCGGAGTTAATTCATTCTATTTTGTATTGTTGTTGTTACTATTTTCAAGTGATGATCTCTTCCATTTTCCATCAGATCCCCTGTGCAATCTAGTGAACCCCACTGCCTGGGGGTGTGTGTTTGGAAAGCACCACAGGGTTCCAGGGCTTTCTCCTGATTAAGAAACATCGTGCTCAGTTATAAGCTCCGCAAGGGCCATGCTTTCTCTTAATCGTCTGGGTGACTGTCCCTGCTGTGCCAATAAAGGGGGTTGTACGTAGTGGGAGTGTGATGATTCTAAATCTGGGCTAAAGATAATTGACTCTCTGAGGATTTGGGAAATTGGAAGGCATGGTAGAATTTTTAGTGTTTGGAGACTTCCTTACCATTTTCATTGCATTATAGGACCAAGAAAATTCTGATAATTCTAGTCTCCGTTCAGCAGGAAGCTGAAGTCACATCTTTTTGTTTTTAAGAGAAAAGATGGCAAAATCACCACTGCTCAAATTCTCCCAAACCCAATCATTGGAAAAGAGATGAACTGTGCCGAGTTTATCTTTGAATTAAAGAATTCAATACAATTCAATCCAGCAGAATTCCATTTCCTCTGAACATATCACCAATACAAACCTGGTGGGTGGGTGGGAGGGACCCTGGACTTGTGGTCAGTAGACCTGGGGCCAAGTTGTGACTTTGCCATTAAAAATTTTTTTTAATTATTGTAAATGTATATCATGTAAAATTTTACCATTTTAACCATTTTTACGCGTACAGTTCAGTGGTTAAGTTCATCCATGTTGTTGTGCCACCATCACCTCCATCCATCTCCAGAACTGACTTTGTCATTTTTATGTAACCTTCAGTCACCTGATGGCTCTTGGGTGTGGGTGCCCCTCTGAGTATGGTGGACTTTTTTCATACACCGCCCCCTACCAGCATCCCGCAAACTTGCCTTCACCCTGTCCCGACATCCTCATTATCACAGGCCCAGGTTCTGATTCCAAGTTTAGATCTGCTAAAAGGTTTGTAACTCCACAAATGATAATAATGACAGGCTCTATTTTTGATCTCATATGTGCCGGGAATTGTGCCCTTTATGATCTCAATGGATCCTCATGTCAGTCCTGTGAGGTGAATTCTGTTACTATCCCTGTTTTATAGATAAGACAACTGAGGCCTAAGAAGGTGAGTGATGTGGCCAAGGTCATGTGCCTGGTGAGAGGCAGAGCTGGACTCAAGTGGGCTGTCTCTAAGCCTGTTAGGCTTCACTTGGGGGGAGAGCTCCATCCTTGGTCTGTCTCTCCTGCCCCTAGTTCCTGCAGCACCAGAAGGCAGCTTGGAATTTGGGCTCAGCCATGGGAACTCCCCTCCAAAACAGGGCAAGGGCGCACATGACGAAGCCAAGGGCAGAACAGAAACCCCACAGTAGCGCCCGGGGCCCTCAGCCCCAGCAGCACCTCCAGGAGGGACCTCCAGCCTCTGTTCTGCCCTGGGGTGGCTCCTCTGCCTGTTAGAAATCGCTTCCTTACCCTGGTTTCCCTCTTGTCTTCCTCTTGGGTCCCAGGCCTACCCCAAGGATGAGGTCCAGCACCCTCGGGGAGCTGGGGGCTTGCCATCCCCGGGTAGCATTCCCAGCCATCAGGACTGGATGATGCTTTGGTTTCCCTGCCTCCCCTCCTGATCCCTGCTTGGCTAGAGCCTTCTCTGAAGCCCTGGCTGTCTGGCTGGGCCCCATACTGGGTTTTGTTCCTTTTTGCCCTCTCCCCACCCCCCTGGTTTCTGAGAGGCTAGTTCCTGCTTCCTTGCCAGAGTCCCCTGGCCCTCAGGACCAGCCAGCGCCTATCTGGGCTGCGTCTGGTCTTCCCTTTGGACACTGAGCCTTGGGCTGCCAGTGGCCTGGGTGGGTCAGGCTTCAGCAGCCTCCTCAGTTTCCCCATCCCTCTTTCCTCCTCCTGCTGACTGTCCCTGTGGTAAGGGGCCAACAGCTTCATACCCAAGCCCCCCTGGGTTGGACACAGGACGTCCCTGGGTTTTCTCCTGCCCACACAAAACATCCCCAGCTTCCCTGGCACTGTTAGGAGCCCTGTCTCCGTCCTGTCCCCACTGCTTTGCTCAGTGCCCTTGCTCTGCACCTGCCCAGGGGTTCGAGCTGCTCAGGACAGAGGACCACCTACCTGCTTTCTCATTCCGTTACTGCAGCCAAAGACAGCCAGTGCCCCTGACTTGCACAGCAGCCTGTTAGTTCACATTGAGTGGAATGTTTTTTAAAGCCCTCTGTCTTCTTCACAGAGCTGCCAAGCCACAGGCCTTCACCCCCTGCCCCTGATCTCCCACCCTTGCTTGCCCAGTTGCCTTTTGGGGACGAGAGCTGCACCTGTCGTTTGCCTCTGTTCCTTTTCCCTGAGTTCGTTTGGTTTCAGCCCTTTGTTCTAATCTGTCCGGGTCTTTTAGCATCTCACTCAGCAGCCCATGTTTGGGGCCCTCCCAGCTTCCTGTCCTCCCACATTTGATGAGCCTGACTGTGATAGCTTCATCCAAGCCATTGATACAAATGTGGAACCAGAAATGGAATCTGGGGAAGTAAACTTCCTTTTGTTGGATTAAAGGCAGGAGGAATGGAGAAGAAGAAATTCAAGGCTTTGCAAATCTTCCTCATTCTAAATATTCTGTGGCCTCCCCATAGGCTGTGGTTTTATGCTCCCTCCTAACCCACCCGCCAAATAAGTCCGGCTGTGCAAGCACATCGTATAAGTGTTTACTGAGTGCCGCTCTGGTGCGGGATAGAGCTGTGAGCTGCCGAGTGGACCCTGCCTCTGTGCTGCTCATGGTCTGTGAATGAAAGGGTGAGGTGGGCGCTTGGCCACCTGGCAGGATTGGGTTGTCACAACGCTGCCCCAGCAGGCTGTGTCACAGGAGAGTGTTGCCGGACAGCCACATGCCCCTGGGGCTCCAACGTTCCTGAAGCCACTCTCACTGCAGCAGCTGGACTTGGCTGCGACTGCCGACCTGTGGCTGCACTGCTCACAGCCACAACCAGAGATCAGTGACCAGCCGTGGTGGAGCCATCACCCGGTGCAGAGCAGCCACAGCCTCTGAGCTCAGTACCCCGAGGCAGCTCCGTGGGAGACTGGCTGGGGAGACAGGTACATCCCTGACGCCGGTCTGCTGCGTGAGTGCCCGCTGGTCCTGCCCCTCGTGGCCCTCAGGTCCCCCATTTGTGCAACCAGGGCGGGGAGCTAAGTGCTCTCCAAGACTCCTCCCAGCTCTCTCTGGTGCCTCTTGCTAGAATGTGCTAGAAACCTTATTGATGTGAGAGCAAAGAGAAATGACCACCCCTCGGTGTGTGTGTGGAATGGTGGGGGATGAAGGGGGGTTGGGCAGGGCCATATTTGTCTTCCTGCTGCTGTTAGAAATAGCAACCGCTCTCCACCTCCCCTGAGGACTGGACAAAAGGTGATTAATTCATCTGACACGGAGCTATTGAAGGTCCTGTTCTGAGCCTGGCACCATGTGGACTGCAAGGTCCCTGCCCTAAACGGGCTTGGGATCTAATGGGGAGATAAGCACTCGAGTACTCACGGGCCTTGGCTGCCAGGTGCTGGGAGCGCAGGTGCGGTGGGTACAGCAAGGCCTTCCTCATGGGTGGGAACAAGGCCTCTGCCTCCCGGGCATTTGAGATGGGCCTTGAAAGCTGGGCGGAGTTTCGCAGACGCAGGTGGGGTGAGGGGTGCTTTAGGGGAAGGGACCTGCTGGAGCAGATGCGGAGAGCTGGGAAAGCTCAGGGCTTCTGGGGAATGGGAGAGATGCAGTTGGCCATAAAGGCAGTGGTGAGAAGTGAAAATAAAAAGAAAGGCTGGACCCAGAACCTGGCAAGTAGGATCAGGAGAGATTAGGTATCCTTGTCTACAATGGTAGCAGCCCCTAGCTGTCCATCAGAAAGGGCTCAGGGATGGTAATCTGATGGGGGGGACAGGGAGGCCAGAGAATTGATCCCCAGGTTGCATGAGCAAAGCATTTTACCTAAGATTTAGAAACCATCAATAGTCAGCATTAAGACCAAGAGGTGGAGCTGGGGGTGGGAGGACTGGTGGAGATTATGGTGGAAACCCGCCCAATCTGCAAGCTTAAGCACCTACTCTGACTTTAAAGCATAGCATTGAGCTTGAGAAAACATTGAAAAGCTCCTTCCTTGGGGGATCTTTAGACATAAAGACGACAGCAACCTGGTACACTCTTGTTCGAGAGGGAGAGGAACGGAAAAATACCCCTCCAGAATCTGAGGTTCTGTGACCTTGTTAACGGAACACGACCCCACTGGGAGCCCGGGCCTCCTGGGGAGCCCGAGTTTGTCTTGTTCTGTCGGATCTTCTTAGATGTTTAACTGCACTGATGAGATTTACAAGAACCTCAGGATTTTACAGTTTTGCCCTTCTCTCATTGTTCCCTAACCCAGGCTCCCCAGCGGCCTCCCTCAGGCAGGGAGTTCGTGTCCTTCCTCTACCTGTGGGATTGGGGACGGGGTGTGGCGGAATGGCCACACTTCTGGAGTGCTGGCAGAATGGGCTCCTGTCCCCAAGGCCTGGCTGTCACCTGCAGGAGCAGCGATATCATCCAAGGCTGACGTGGGAACTTCTCAGTTTGTAGTGGGCTTGAAAGGTGCAAACTCCGGGGAAATGGAGGAGACGTGCTGCCTGAGGCTTGTAAAGGAGCCGCTGACTTCGAACAGGACCCCATCGTAGCTCTCGTGCCCCCGATGGCTTATCCTGGGGGACCCTGCCACAGATGTCCGGCCCCAGTGCCTTTTTTTCCTCTTCTCAGTTTCTTTATGACCCTCTTATCAGCATCATCTAAACCTGCCTCTTTCCACCTTCTCTTCCATCTTCTCTGGCTCTCCTTTCTCGCTCTTTCAACATTTCCTGTCTTTCGCATCTAAACATGTGGTGCCTGTCGCTGTGGGCTGGCATCACGTGTGTGTGGCTTTCAAGCTGAATTGACAGGGCTGAATTGACAGCCGATACCCCCTGGCTCTGGCAAAAGAGAGGAGGACAGTGAGGGACAGGATATCTCATAGCAGAGAGCATTCTGATCTGGGTGTCCTTTCAGGATAAATTTAGTTCCCAGGGCTGGTACACATTCTAATTTGGAGGGAGTCCTTGGGCGCCCACGGTGGGGAGGGGATGAGCCTCTCCTCACCTGCCTGGTCCACTTCAGGGGCCACGTGAAACCCAGGTTTGTGATCATTATGTAGAACTGCAATTATGGCAACCCCGAGCTGACACAAGATTTATTCATCTGGGACCAGATTTCCTTCAAGCCCCTTTTTAGTTGTTTGTAGTTTTTGAAGCTTCTACATTTTCATGGCTGGCCCATTTCAAGGTATAAATACAGATTAACAGTCTGTACTAGCTGTGTTCTCATGCTCCCAGGATTAAATCAGTAATGACTAAAATATTAATTGGACCTTTATGAAAAGAAAACGAGATATGATACAGAGTGGAGCATTCTAGTGTTAGAATCAAAAGTTTGAATCTCAGCTCTGCTGCCAGCAGGTGACCTCAGGCAGATCACTGAGTCTGTTTCCCCCTCTGTTTGATGGGATCATAATGGCCACAAGGAGTATAGTGAACATCAGCTACAAGAGCTGGGGGAAAGGGCCCACGAGAGCCTGGCACAAACAAGGGGCTTGATGGAGATTTAATTTTGGACCCTCCTTGCCAAACCCAAGCCCTCTGCTCTTGGCCTGGTGGTCCAGCTCTTGCCTGCTGTTGACAGCTATTGAGGTGCTGGACACCTTTAGTCCTTTAGAGTAAGTCTCTTGAGGCCCTTGCTGACCATTCCCATGGTGCTTTCTTAGCTGGTGGTCAGGAAGACTCCCTGAGGGCCTCCCTTCCCAAACCTCTCCCCCTCCCCACCCAGCCCCATTTCCTGTTGATTCTCATGAACAGTGTCAGGAAGCAGAAATACCGGTCTGTGCTGTGTTAATGGGCATCACAGGGCTCTAGGGAGCCTCTTGCTCTGTCCAAGAAAGACTGGCCGGTTCCCGCCAGCCTGGGCCCAGATCACAAAGCCTCTTACTGACGCGCAGGGCCTGGGACCACTCAACCACCTCGGGAGTGGGGAGTGGATCCAGGGATGGTGGGTAGAGAGTGGGCAGCCTGTGCCAGGTACACAGAACGCAGGAGGTGGCAGCTTCCTGATAGGATGGTAATGGTAAGAATGATAACAGCAACTAATAATTACAAAGCACTAAGAGCAGTGCTACAAGTTTTTCAAAATTTATCTCATTTAATCTTCATACTATCCCCGATTTATTCCCGTCCATCCTGTATTAGTTTCCTACTGCTGCTGTAACAAATTACCACAAACTTAGTGGCTTAAAACAACACAAATTTATTATCTTACAGTTCTGGAGTCTAAGATGAGTCTCACTAAGCTAAAATCAAGATGTCAGCAAGCCTGCATTTTCCGGAGGCTCTAGGGGAGAATTCATTTTCTTGTCTTTTCCAGCTTCTAAAAGCTGTCTGCCTCTCCACCTTCAAAGCCTGCAACAGTTGCCCAAGGCTTTCTCACATTGTATCACTCTGACACTGACTCTTCCTGTCTCCCTCTTCCGCCTGTAAGGACCCTTATGATTACATTGCATCCACCAGGATAATCCAGGATAATCTCCCTATTTTAAAGTCAACTGATTAGCCATCCTAATCCATCTGCATCCATAATTCCTCTTTGCCATGTAACATACAGGTTCTGGAGATGAGGATGTAGACATTTGGGGGACCGTTATTCCGCCTACCACAATCCCCTATTTGTGGATGAGGAAACCGAGGCTTGGACATTATATAACATGCCCAAACTCATGCAGCTGGTAAGTGGCAAGGTTGGAATTTGAGCTGGAGCTGCACTATCTAAAACCTGCCTTCGTTTTTTTTTTAATTTTTTATAGCTACTTTATTTATTTATTTATTTATTTATTTTTGGCTGTGTTGGGTCTTCGGTTCGTGCGAGGGCTTTCTCTAGTTACGGCAAGTGGGGGCCACTCTTCATCGCGGTGCGCGGGCCTTTCACTATCGCGGCCCCTCCTGTTGCGGGGCACAGGCTCCAGACGCTCAGGCTCAGTAGTTGTGGCTCACGGGCCCAGCTGCTCCGTGGCATGTGGGATCTTCCCAGACCAGGGCTCGAACCCGTGTCCCCTGCATTAGCAGGCAGATTCTCAACCACTGCGCCACCAGGGAAGCCCCCCTGCCTTCGTTTTAAAGGGCCCCCAGGAAACCAGAGAAAACACATTCCCCCAAAATGGCCCCAAACAGCCTTCCAAAGTGGAAGGAGGGCAGATGGAAGGAGCACACCCAGTTTGAAGCCCTCCATGCCATTTTAGTCCTTAATGGAAGAATAGACTGCTCTATGAATAACACTGCATAGGCTGAACCAGTGGTCCTCCAATTTGGCTGTACGTTGGAATCACCCAGGGAGCTTTAAAATAATACTGGTGCCCGCCCCCAGAGATTGGGATTTGATTGCTCTGGGGAGGCATTGAGTGTAGGGGTTTTTCCAAGCTCCCCAGGTGATTCTAAAGTGCAGCAGAGTGGGGGAATCATTGCTTTGAGCTAATCATGGTTCACAGTCGTGCCCCCCACAATTATGTACAGTCTCTTGTGACCATGCCCAGGACACACCCCTCCCACCCCCAGGACTTTGCTCCTGGGCCCTTGCCCAGAATGGCCGTGTCTCCCTTGTTTCTTCCTGGCAGCCCCCCCTTGCACCCTGGCTATGTATAGAGCGGCATCCTCTATGCACAGAGGACCTTCCCCTTTGGGAACAAAGCATACTTTCCTTCTGTGTCTCTTGTGTCCTTCCACATGGCTGTCTGCAGAATTGAATTTTATTAATTTCCCCATTGCACATGTTACATTTCTATAAAGGGTCTCCCCAAGAAAATATAATAAACTGTTTCTTAGGGAGTCTGCATCAGTTCAACTTGAGAAGCAGTGTATATGGAGTCTGATTAGAGATCAGACTCTGGAACCAGACTGTCTGGGTTCAAATCCCAGCCCTGCCAGTTCCTGCTGTGAGCTCGGAGCAAGTTATTCTATCTCTGTGCCTCAATTTCTTCTATTAAAAAAAAATAAGGATAACAATAGTACTTACCTAGGGTTGGTGTGAGAATTAATGATTTTATCTATGTAAAAGGGATTAATCAGAAGAGTGTCTGGCACACAGGAAGACTGTATAGGCGTTTGCTAGTATTACTACTCCAGTTCCTCCTGTTCTCTTAACCTGGCCCTGTGGGATTCAATTGTATTCAGCAAACACTGATGACCTACTCGGTGCCAGAACAGGAAAGAGTAAGTAGTGTTTCCTACCCTCAAATAGCTCATGGTCTTGGGAGGGAGTGAGGGGTGTTGAGGAGAAGGAGTAAAACAGGTGGGCAACTCGTAATACAGTGTGAAAAGTTTGAACCAAATTGCTAAGGGATGAGAAAGATAGGGACATCCATGATGTGGGGATTCAATGGGACCACGGATGGGAAGTGTATTGTGTATTCTAAGCACTAATAAAATCTTAATGGGTTTTGTCCCTACCGTCTACACTTGTGAAGTTTGGTCTGTAACGCTTAGACTAGTTGTGTGAATCGTGAATTCAGGTAAATTGTGTTAGTGCTGGCTAGTGAATGCATTAATATGTCCCAATTCCTGCTTAAGAAGCCCCTGATGGGAGAACTTGCCCCTGAAGAAGGGGCTGGTTCCCTGCCAGGAAAGGGTTACCATCCCAGATTGCAGCTGGAGTCCAAGGAGGGCTTGTCATGCAAATGGGGGTGGAGGGTGTGTGGTCGGGGAGGGCAGTGGCAGCAGTCAACTGTGGAGTTTGGAGTTGCTCAGAAAGCCCTAGGCTTGGGCTTAAAACCCCCAAGGAGAGGGATAGAAAGTACCCGGATGGGAGGCTTGGTTGTGAAGGTGGCCGCAGGGTTAGTGGGAAAGGAGAGGGTGAATCTTTGGTGGGAGAGGCTCTTTAGAGAGGAGTCCTACTGGACCTGAAAGTGTCCTCCCATCCCTTCCAGCCCAATGGCCTGTGGCTCCACCCACGCCCCTCTCTTGGCTCCGGGCTTCCTTGCTCAGTGTTGGCCCTTGTTGCTGGCCTGCAGTTGCAGCGTATCTGCCAGCTGTGGGAACAGCTGTGCACCGACACTGGGCTGAGTTGCCCCCTGGCACCTTTCCCATCCTGCCTGGTTGAACATGCTTAGAAACAGGACTCAACACTCCTTGGGTTCTTACTGTAAAATATGGGCTCAGAGGCCAAAAACTCCTGTCTGCCTGTTGAGGACAGTGGGGCGAATGCTTGATAGGCTTGTGGGTTTTCTGGTTTTGAAGAAAATCACCTGTCTCGGGCAGACAGATGTTGATCAGTGTGTTTATAGGGGCTATACCGCAAGCCAATAATGATACCAGATCATTACCGAAATGACAGGCGTCAATTCTGACCCGCAGCTCAGAGGGTTTTATTGTCAGAAACATCATTTATGTCAGAAACACCTCTGCTGGGGCAGCCTGCTCCACGCTGCTGACCTTTCAGCCGCGGCCCTGACCTGACTTGTGGCAAAATGTTTGCAGTTGCCTGGGGCGCCCTGCTAATCCATCCATGTGCCTTGCTGGTGGTCAGTAGTGTCCCTTTTTGTTCCCCGGCCACTGGAGTCTCTAGGAATCTGCACAGGGAAGAAAAGCCCTCGGGCTCATTGGTGGGTAGGGCCCAGGGGGATTTCTGAGCCACTTCCTAGGGCCTGGCCAGGGCCCAAAGCCCAGTGTGGTACAGCTGGAGCGGAGGCAGCATGACAGGGAGGGCTCCATCCCCAACAAGAGGCACTTCACAGCCTTGGTGAGATGGGACAGAGGGCAGAGCCATGACGTGTCATGTACATGAAAAGGGCCCTCACAAAGACAGACAGCCTCTCCCTTCCAACTGGTCAGAACAGCTACGTGAAGAGGCTAGAGAATAAGGTCAAGGAAGAAGCCTCCGAGTGACAGCCAGAGGAAACCGGGGGGGACGGGCCACTGGGATGGTCTTGGGGCCCCATGCGTGCCTGAGTCAGCAGGTGGAGCCCTGCAGGCAAACACAGGTTTCCTGGGGTTGAGTCTGATGCCTCGCAGTGGCTAGAGTGTTTCAACAAATGGATCCTATTTTTTCTGTAATATTCTAGATATTGTGTTTTGCCTCATATTCTCAGGGTTATGAATGGTAGCCTGCAGCTGGTAGTCTTCCTAAAACATGACTCTGAGTAGGGCATCCTCTCTTCACACACTCTCACCGTTTGGTGACTTCTAGATAAAGCCGAACCCCTGAGCCTGGATTTCAAGGCACCACAGTGTGGCTGGGCTCCACGCTGCCTGAGTCCTGCCCCAGGCCAGCTGCCTGTGGTCACTGAACATGGACTAGATCTTACCCGCCCGCCTCCTATGCAAACTCTCCTCCTTCCTGGCTGGCGAGTGAGCTCCTGGACACGGGGCAGTATCCTGTGCTTCTCTGCGCAGGTTTGGGTGAACACTGCCTGTTCGTACTGACCAGGTCAGGATACACATCGATGGTTAGCCCTTCTCCAGCCGAGACACAGTGGGTCTGGTATAGATCCAGCTCTACCTCTTATTAGCTATATAATCTTGGGCTAGAGGTTTAACTCTCTGCCTCAATTTCCTTGTCTACAAGCAGAGTCACTTTATTACCTTCCTTAAGGGGTTGGTGTGACCATTAGACGAAATAATACACAGAAAGCACTTGGCAGAGTGTCTGGCACAGGGTATGAGTTCAGTGTGGTAACTGCTATTAGTTTTGTTGCTACTTTAATTTCATCCCACCCCCACTGTCAGTGCCTGGCAACAGTAGGTGCTAATGATTGCAGGATCAATGAACAAGTGAATCAATGTTGAGCTATATTCCTATTCCCCTGCTCTCGTGGCTGTAGCACCTTCCCCTTTTTGTGCCCACGTGCCTACCCCTCGCAGCTGGCCGTCATGAGCATTCTCGGAGCACCTGGGCTCTGGTGGAAGCAGATGGAGCACCAGAGGTCAAGTTCTTCACACTTGGATTGCACATCCTCTTGGGGTGTCAGCTCTTCAGGCTCTTCTCAGGGACCTTTTCCAGGTCCGGCAGTTGTTGGCTGGAGATGCCAGCTATGGAAGCAGCTGGGCCTCCACCATCTTGCCTTATTCTCCCCCCTGGATTTTTTTGCTCTCACTTTAGCAGGCAAGTGCACTTAAAAATAAGTGGCAAAAGCTGCGCTTGTTTGAAGTGACTGTAAGATATGTCACTCTCAGAAAGAGATTTTGTTCTTGCTGTATAAAAGATAAGAAATAGATATCTAGTTAAGGAACTTTTTGGGCCAGCTCTTCTTTCAGGAGGTGGGAGCGAGCGTCCTTTGTCCTTTTGGCGTGGGCTCCAGGGAAGAATGAATGTACCTGCTTCAGAGCTGTCAGTGCAGCTGCTCGGGGCTCGGGTTTTCTCATTGATCTATTTCCCTCCAGTGAATGGGTTCTACAGAAGCTGCAGAGAGATTTCCCCCTAATGATTGTGGATAGAAAAGAATAAAAAGTGACTCTGGGGGTATCTTGGGACCTTAACTGTCATTGCATGCTGACACTTCATTTCAGAATATAAAGGGTCTTCTCCCATTTTGCCAAGATAAATGGTTCTCTTTAGTCAGGAACAGAGAACAAAGAAGCAGGGCTTTCCGTGTAAAATTGAAGGGCCTCCTCTGTGTGGGGTGAGGGTGTTTCCCCTCCCTCTTCTGCTGGTCACTCCCAGAATCTCAAAGAGAGGAAGCTGGAGGTTGGAATCCACCGGCCAGCTTGGGCCCAGGACAGCTCTGTGGATAGAGTCTTTTTTTTTTTTTTTAATAAATTTATTGATTTTATTTATTTATTTTTGGCTGTGTTGGGTCTTTGTTGCAGTGTGCGAGCTTCTTATTGCGGTGGCTTCTCTCGTTGTGGAGCATGGGATCTAGGCGCGTGGGCTTCAGTAGTTGCGGCACGCGGGCTCAGTAGTTGTGGCTCACGGGCTTAGTTACTCTGCCGCATGTGGGATCTTCCCGGACCAGGGCTCGAACCCGTGTCCCCTGCATTGGCAGGTGGATTCTCAACCACTGCGCCACCAGGGAAGCCCTGTGGATACAGTCTTAATCTGTTTCCTCTTTGCAGTTTTCTCTTGGTAAGGCCTGGAGTCCAGGGAAGTGATAACTGCTTACTGGACCCTTGGGAAGACCACATCTCAGACTGGCTGGCATCATAACTGGTGCCCAGGAAGGAGCTGCCAGGGTTGGTCTGCAGAGGGCTGGGTGATGTCTGCTTTCCCTGTGGGTCCTGCGTCCCAGCCAGTTGTAACAAGGCCAGCTCCAGAGCTCTGCACTGGGCTCCATAACAGCCCCTGGCCCTGAGTGCTCACCTCCTGGGTCAGGGTTTGGGTCCCCTGAGCCAACTCTGGCTTCCGTGCCTGTGTCCTCTAGTAGAGAAGCAGCTCTGCAAGGACAATGGGAGTTCAGCTGTGGTGTACCAACACCAGCATAGGGCCCTGCCCTGGTGGGGATTCAATAAATACCTACCTGCGATCGAATGGATGGACAAATAAGAGAACTGACAGCTTCTTCAGCAGGGGAGGTGGTCACTCATGATTCCAGGCAGTGGCGTGGTCTGCTATGGGCTGGGTCAGGGCACAGGGAGGGACAAGGCCCTCCTTTCATTTCAGAGTGAGCTGCTTATATGGTCCATTTTGTAAGAACACAGCCAATGATATCATCCAAAACAGCATGATGACCATGACGACTTTGGGACCCCATATAGTGAAGTCAAATCCCCTTACATTTTTTCAGGGCTCTGCAAAGCTGTCTCCCACATACAAGTCACACGCCTAGACTGGCATTTAGCCTCTATTTACAGATGAAGCGGTTGAGGGGCCAACAGGTCAAGGGACGGGCCCAGGACTGTCCAGACTGTAAAAGGCAGGGTGGGGTGGCTGTCTCCCGATCTGGGGTGCAGAGCCCTGGATACTCCAACACTCAAAGCCATTTTAAATCCAGCTGCGGAAGTAATCTCAGTGACCTTTCCCAGGTCCTGCGTTCACTGCCTGATCCTTTGAGGGGTGAGGGCACCATGCCGACCAGGAACTTCAGGCCATGACCCACTCACCGTCGGTCACAAGTCTCCCCCTCCCAGGGCACTTGCATGTTCCAGAGTGAGACAGTAGAGGCTCTCTCTTGCCCTCAGTAGGAGCTAAGCCCTTCCACCTGCCACTCTTTACAGCATTTACAGCTGAATTCCTATATGAACTTATGCAAGGGAGGGGACATGACCCTGGACAGCCTCACTTTATGGGCTTGGAGTCTCCCTGGAGACTCTGGCTACACTGTCTGGATGGTTCACAGGGGTTGTCCTCAGAGGCCCCCGACCAGAAAACGGCAAATGCCTGGCATCGCTGTGCATTCACCCACTGGGTGACAATGATCTTGAGCCTTTGACCTAATCCCAGAGACTGATCTAATCCATTTGGTGTCAGTGCTGTCTGAGACTGGAGAGCACTCACCTCTTTCCATCTCAGTTTGATCATATTCTAAGTACTGTATTGGTATGAATCATTGTATATAGTATGCTTTGGATATATGTATATGGTTAATGTTATATTAATATAATAAATGTTAGTGTCATATAATTAAATGTTAATTTATCCCAGTAGTCTCACCAGCCTGCCCAGGGTATGGTGAGATGGTGGGACTGGATGACTAGAGTTAGAGAGACCAGGGTTGAAATTTTGGCTCCACCACTTCCTAGCTGCATGACCTCAGGCAAGTACTTTGCCTCTCTAAGCCCCAGGCTCTTCATCTGCAAAGTGGGTACAGTATCAGTGCCTACTCATTGAGTTTTTGTGAGGATGAAACCGGAGAGTCCTTGTGATGTGCTTAGCGCTGAGTCTACTTCACCCTTAGGAAACGCTCTGTAAGTATTAGCACTTTTCAGTGCTCTTATTATTCCATTAGTGTAAACAATGCTTCCTCTAGAGGCTGCTCCTGAATTAGTGGTGTCTTCTTGCCATCAATTACACTTGGGGTATATCCTGATTAACAGTCACAGAGAAGAGGCCTGACGTCTAAACTCCACCAGGTTCTTCGGTGTGGGAGACTTGGAGTCAGGAGGGTCGGCTTTATTTCCTGCTTTGGTACTTGCTGCTTCCCAGGGGCTATTACTAACATGCTCTTCTGGTCTGTGAGTGGGTATAATGGTATCGCCCAGGCTATGGTGAGGACCAGACAAGCTAGTGATGCCAAAGTCCCTGGCTTAGGGCCTGGTGCATGTGCATACCCACCGCTCTCCCTCCCTCCCCCCCTACCTTCCTGTGTTCTCAAACCAGTCCTGAGGCTAAGCGGTGATTCGTGGTGAGTCCTCTGGGCCTGATGCTGGGCAGCAAAGGAGTGGGGTTGACTGTTGGCTGTTGCCAATGCTCACTTCTTCCTAAGAATTGCACCCGGGCCTTTGGGTTCATTTTGTATGGCATTTGTGGAGCTGAGAGTCACACACACAGGGTCCAATGATGGAGCTGGCCTTTCTCTTAGTCCTTGTCAGTTCAGAGCCCATGTGGAGAATCAGAGACAGTTAGAGCCATGAATGCTGGAGAGGGCCCCAGCGATCATCATCAGACCATCTTCCTCATCGGACAGATGAAGAATCTGAGGCCTAGAGGGGAAAGAGGCTCACCTAAGTCCACACAGCAAGTTGCAGAGATTTTCTCCGGGCCAGAACTGGGCTCCCAGGTTCATGCCTCTGGGCTTTCCAGGTGTCTGGGTCATACTGGCCACTATTCCTTGAACATCTACTGTAGGCCAGGTACCATGTTCCCCATTCAACTCATTTACTCCAAATTTAAAGAGTGCGTACACTGTTCCAGGCAGTGGGGATACAGTCATGAATGAGGCAGGTACGATCCCTGCCCTCATAGAGCTTCCAGGGACAGCGTTAGGGACAGGTACAGCGTCAGGCAATCACAGGTAAGGTATCAGATAGGTCAGTGTAAATGCTGATGAAGACAATGAACAAAATGGAACAGTGGTGGAGAATGATCCAAAAGGAAATTACTTAGGGTTGGAGTTTCAAGAAAGACCTCTTTGAGATAATGGTTTGGTGTTGTGATTTATTTCTGTTAACATTATCTCCTTTCTGTTTGTACTACAGTATTATCTCCTTAGGAAGGTAAGGCTCAGATGGGTTAATTAACTTAACCAAGATCATACAGCTGGTCAGTGGTGGAGCCAGCATTTGAATCCTACTCTGCCAGACTCCAAAGTCCAATTCTTTCCACCATCCTTGATTGTCTCCAGAAATTAGGATAACCCTGCCCTACATGTTCATAGTAATATGGAGATCATTGGTATGAGCATTAACAACCCCAAGGCCAGGCTCTCTCTTCATCCTTTTCTAGGGGAAGGATGAGGTGGACTATCCAGGTGGCCTTTCCCCCTCCCCTCCTGGGACTGGCCTCCTAGGGAGTGAGATGACACTGTCCCCAGGCCAGCTTTTTTAGGTCACAGTTTGTCCCAAGCTCTTTATGAAGACAGGCAGAGACTTCCCTGCTTCCGCAGGCAAACCAGGCTGATATGCTTATGTCCCAGCTCCCAAATGCCTTTTTCATTTCCCAGTTTACTGATTGTTTCAATTCTACCAGCCTCATTTGAAAAACTCTTGCATTCATCACAAAGGCAAACCACACAGTCAAGAGCCATATGCTGTCCTCTGGGCATGGCCTCATTTCCTGCCCCATGATTGACAAGTACCCAGGAGCACCCTGCACACCTGGGCGAGTGATTGCTGTGCACTTCAGCCACTGGGGCTGTCCTGCTGGGCTGGGGGTTGGGGGGCTTGGTCCTCCCCCCAGGCTTCCAGCCTCAGACACTTCTGAACCCGCTGCTTTATGGACAAAATCGGTTCTTGAATCATGACCTGCCTCCCAAACCGCAAATTTGCAGCCAGTTCCCTGTGAGCCTTTGCAATCAGATGAATTGTAGCCAGGGCAGTCTGTTCACCTAAATTTTTCATCCAATTAAAAATTATATTGAGGGACTTCCCTGGTGGTGCAGTGGTTAAGAATCCTTCTGCCAATGCAGGGGACATGGGTTCAAGCCCTGGTCCGGGAAGATCCCACATGCCGCGGAGCAACTAAGCCCGTGCGCCACAACTACTGAGCCTGTGCTCTAGAGCCCGCAAGCCACAACTACTGAGCCTGCGTGCCACAACTACTGAAGCCTGCACACCTAGTGCCTGTGTTCTGCAACAAGAGAAGCCACAGCCATGAGAAGCCCGTGCACCGCAACGAAGAGTAGCCCCCGCTCGCAGCAACTGGAGAAAGCCTGCAAGCAGCAATGAAGACCCAATGCAGCCAAAAATAAATAAATAAATAAAATAAATTAATTTTAAAAATTTATATTGAAACATCTATGTATGCACGAAAGCACATCTATCTATCCTTCCTTCCTTCCTTCCATCCATCCATCCATCCATCCATCCATCCTTCCATCCATCCACGGTTGGGTGTCAGCTACATGTCAGGAGCTGTGCTGGGCTGATGGGAAATACAGAGGTGTGTGCATTGCCAGCTCTGCCCTCAACCTGTTCTCAGACGGGGTAGGAGATGATACTCTGTGGACTGTAATTCAAGGAAGACAGGCTAGTAACAAAGAGCTATGCAGACTAGGGGAGGGGGCAAGAATTCAGATATGGAGTGGAGACCAGGAAAAGGGCCCTGGAGGCTGGGCTCTCCAAGAGTTTTTATTTATTTATTTATTTTTGGCTGCGTTAGGTCTTTGTTGCTGCGAGCGGGCTTTCTCTAGTTGCAGAGAGCGGGGGCTACTCTTCGTTGCGGTGCACAGGCTTCTCTCGTTGTGGAGCATGGGCTCTAGGTGCACGGGCTCAGTAGTTGTGGCATGCGGGCTCAGTAGTTGTGGCTCGCAGGCTCTAGAGCACAGGCTCAGTATTTGTGGCGCAAGGGCTTAGTTGCTGTGAAGCATGTGAGATCTTCCTGGACCAGGGATCGAACCCGAGTCCCCTGCCTTGGCAGGCAGATTCTTAACCATTGCACCACCAGGGAATTCCCTTCTCCAAGAGTTTATGAACTCTTTCTTTGTTGTTGCTGAGTGTTTATCTTCTAAGATAAGATGCCTTTTGATTGCAGCGTTCACTGGCTCTGCTCGTCTCCCCACACCGGGTCTCGGGTGGACTGTTAGGGCAGCCTCCAACTAGTACCCCTTCCTGCTTGCCCTCCCTCTATCACCCCACCCCACCTACACTGCTGCCGAGGAATCCCACAGACACATCTGACCTTGCCCTTGTCTGAACACCTTCAGCAGCTCCTCACTGTCCTTCGAATACAGTCTAGACTCCCCAGCCTGGCACGCGGGGCTCTCTGGAAGGTAACCCTGTCCTCTGGGCAGCCACATCTGTGCCATTTCCTCCTTGGACACTGTGCCAGTCCCCTTGGGGTTTCCTGTGCTCCCCTGTTCCGCATCACTGGACCTTTGCATGTGCCACCCCTCCTCCTGAGGGCCCTTCTCCGCCTCGCCTGCTCAGTGAACGCTACTCATCTCTCCAGCCTGAGCTGCCCCCGTTTCGGCGCCCCTCCATGCACACAGGCCTCTCTTATTGTGTCTCCCGTGGCACCTGGTTCTCTGTTTACATGACGGTCCCTCTCAGTGAGCTCTGTAGGGCGTCCAGGCCCGGCTGCTCTGAATCCCCCAGGCCTTATACAGCGTCTGATAGAAGACATGTCTCACGGAATGTTTGGCAACTGAGTGAATTATGTACAGCTTCTGCCGACCTGTCACACTTGAACTCGGGGGGTCCTGGGATTGAGCCTTCCTGTCACAGAAACCTTCCCTTCACGCTGCGATCAGCAGGCAGGGATTGGCCACTGTCCCTGCAGAGGTGCCTCTACTGTCTGCTCTGTTCTGTCCTCCTATGTTTACAAAGTGCTTCCTTTCAGGTGGCCAGCCTACGAAGTGCGGCTAGGTTCTTTCCTCAGAAGCCAGTCAGAGAAGGGACGTGGCTTCCCAGATCATGACCTAATGCCAGAACCTCCATTTTTGTTTAACCAATAGCTGCACAAGTGTCCTGAGACCACAAAGACTGGGACTCGGGCATTGTGGGCTCCCTGTTCCCCTGGGCACCTTAGGATGCCCTTCTCTCACACGGTTCCTTTAGCAGTGTTTCAGAGAATGTTCTGGAAAAATGTGATGCCTGCCTCAATTACTTAGATATAAGCTATTTATGCAAACATCCAGCTGTGGGAAATCCAGCCATAACCACTAACTGGGAAGAAATGGCCTCCCTTGTTCCACAGAGCACTTGCCCTCACAAACTGGGCAGGGAACAGCTCTCCAGCAGGTCAGTGAACAAGCCCGCCTGCCTCCTCAGAGCAGGGTGACCAACACATGGCAGGCATGCCACTGGTATGCCATCTGCACCCAGAGCAGACATGACTAATTGATCCCAGCACCCTTTCTAGATGATTTCAAATGTCTTCTCAGAAATCTTCTCACTGAGCACTCGGGGCAGGCACCTCCAATCATTTGGAGCTGGCCTGAGAGAAGAGCCTGGCATCCCTCCCTGCACTAGTGCTTCCTCCCTCCTGCTGCTCCTCCATGCTCGATGCCCAGGCTACTGTGTAAGGTACTCCTACGACTCTGTGACTCAACCATGGACCACGCACCTGCTCCTTGTGGGCCATAATAGCTTACTCATTCAAAGAGAGACCAGAAAGGCAATAGCGAAATACACTGGCCATAACAATTGTCTCCCCTCCACGGTCCAAGTATTTTCTCCTCTCAGAGGGTCTCTGACCCCCACCAAAGGACCCAGTTCCTCACTCTAAAAACTGGTCTTGCAGGAAAGGCCTGTGGAGTCATTTACATGGAGGATCAAATAGTGTCTCTTCCACCTGGGCGTGAGCTCTTTTAAGGTATACTTCATTTTTTCACTTATAAAGTATTTATTAAATACCTAGTATCAAGGGCAGGCTCTGGGGAGACAATGGAGATAGAAACAGATATGGCCTCTGCCCTCAAGTAAACTTACAGTCTCATAACAGATCAGACTTTCGTCAGATAGTTGCACAAAGAAGTACAGTTGCAACTACAATAAATGTCACGAGTGGCCTAGGATTGACTCAGTCGATAGGAGGATGAATAGATTCTAACTTGGCACAGAGTGAAGGGAAGAGCATTCTAGGCAGAGGGACTAGCATTGCTCAAAGACCGTGTGTCAGGTAGGAGAAGATGAGCATGGCAGCCTGAAAGATGGCCAGTGTGGCTGCAGTGGAGAGAGTGAGGGGCATGAAACGCAAATGGAGGCTGCGGAGAACGAGGGACCCAATCCCTCCGCACCCTGCAGGCCCTGAGAAGATGACTTGTCTTCATTTTGCACAACAGGAAACCATTGGGCAGAACCGCTGGTTCTGTGTCTCCAGCACCTGGGACAGTGCCACGCACATGTCTGAGGAATGGATGCATCCCATCAGTGAGGGATGAAGGGATCCGTGGGTGGAAGGATTGAGCACGGGGCAGGGGGTGGGGGCGGAGTGGGGGTGGGATGAGGGGTGCTCTGTGGAGTACTTGCAAACCCTGGACTAGACGCAGCACCCTCCCCCACTCCAATGCTGATCTCGGGGATCTGGTGTAGGCTGGAATTGTAACTTCCGGTCTTTGACGTTTCTTGACTAAGTCAGCTAAGTTACTGCTCTGGCCATTCTTACAGGTATTTCACTGCAGGCATTTTGTGTTCTATTTCTGCCTTTTTTAAAAAACAGTTGAATAATAGTCCCCAGCATCCAGAATAAGTTAATATTGATTTGTTGTTTTCCTTTTAATTAAAAGTATTATTCATGATCTATTGAGAATTTGAGGTTTACAGTAATAACCATCATTAATGGTAGTTCTTTTATACGGTTTATAACTTTCAAATGGGGTCTGTCAGTTCCCAACCCTGGTGGCTTTGTCTGTAGGCTGGATTGGGGTCTGCCACCCTCACTCGTTGCTCTTTTCCCCCTCAAGCTCCCACAATACTCCCTATCCTCCGCCTTTGCTGTAAGATGAAGGGATGGAAATCCAGGTGTGAACTTTTCAATGTCAGCCTCTCTCCAAGGACATTTGGCCAAGAAGTAGGGACAGCACTTTACCTGGCCCTGGGCCTTGGCCATGGGCAGGAGCAACCGGGAGGCTGTGAATTCAACACACCTCTCCATTTGCAACTTGCCAACTTTTCATTCACTGGTTTGCATGTCTGACACCTCACTTGGCCATGATTTATTACAGCTTTTAAATATCTCTTTCCTTCTCGATTGAACTGTCCGTGTCCATTTGGAATGGGAAGATTGGCTTCTAAGTGTTTGTGGTGAGAATGTTCCTGGGTGCGATGGTTTTAGGTTAGGGGCTTCCTGTTCTTAGTGCTGAACCAAGGACCGTAACCCAGGAACCGCCCTTGATCTGGCTGGAAATGAAAGAGATGGGGAGGGACACACCAGAAGCCACCTGAGACCTGGCTGAAGGAGGGAGCATGTGCAGAGAAACCCTTTAGTTTTGTCAATACCTTCAAGGACAGAAAAACATCAAACTTCTACCTGGATCTCAGACAAGGATAGGTAGTTCCATCTAAACAGACTGGATAGGCTTCCGAATCCATATAGGACTTACTCTCCTGGATGGATAGGTTGGATTCCATTTTGAAAGCACTTCCCTGGGGGGAGTTTCTCCAACATATGTCTTTCTCTCTCTCTTCTTCTGCAAGGTGTGACAGTCTCTCTAACCAAAATCCCTCTTGCTAGAGTTAAAGCCTCTTAGGGACCAGTTAAACTGGAATAAAGGATGGATATAACAAAACATGCAAATTCCCTTTCCTTTTAAAGAGAACTATGTCTCATGGATATTACCTGAATAAACTCATCAGTTTGTTATTACCATTCTGGGATTATAATTGGGGAGGGCTGCAGAAATCTCTGTGAAAATCTTCCCTGCTCTGTATGGGGAGGGCAAGTCCTACCGGTTTCCTGTGGAACGTTCTGGTTCCTATTGTTACCCTGTATTTATAAACTGGGCTTCACTAAGAGCCCACCTCCTTCTGTTGCTGGTTGAAAGGCTATTTAATACAATCCCAGTCAAAGGAGGATGATTTGCTGTGGTTGTAGGAGCACGGCAGAGAGAGGGACACGGAGGGAGTAAAGCACTCCGGGGTGCTGCATGAGTCACCTGACCCTCTGCAAAGGGACACCCATTAGCAACAGCAGGGCCCGTTTTTCCCTTTCAAGATTCCCACAGTGAGCGCCACCCATTTTTACCACAACGGTGACAGGATTTATTCTTGTGCTCGTCTGCCTCCACCCACTCTCAATTCTGAAGCCTCAATGGCTTCACCCTCCACTGATCATGACATAGGTGCCACCTGCCACTTTGGCTTGGATTTTCTTGCAATCACGTTGTTTCCTGTGCTGTCCCCCTGGCACAGTGGAAGGATGCTTTTATGGACAAGGTATCATTGGCAGGTTGGCAGGTGAGGTGATTTCTGAGGGGCTGGCACGATGCCCAAAGGAACGCAGGTCAGCTCTTGGAGTTTGGTTCTTCTTCCTGAATTCCTGCAAACAGCAGAGAAGTTTAAAAAATCCTCAAGTATCTTATTTGGCAACAGAGGGATACAACAATCAAAAAGCCTGGGTACTTTAAGCCATGGAAGAGGCATGGAATCACTCTCAAGTTAGAGGGGGCTCAAGTTATTTGTAACATTGACATCAGAGCCCTGGCTGCCTTTCAAGATTCCTTTCAAGGATGGGTGAGAGACACTCATTCTTCATCACAACGCAACTGGGTTTATTCTCCTCCTATCTGTCTCCACCCCATTCCCAATTCTCAGTGCTTTTATTGTTTTTGTTTTTAACCAAGCTTGGGGTAGCTGTTTAACCACCACTGTGGGGCTTCTAGAAATGCCAGCCCACAGCTTGGGGGAGGCAGCAGAATCACCCACTCAACCCATCCAGCAGTCATGGGCAGTTTTCTGTTGAGCCCGTTCTGTGCACCAGCCTTCACAGGTGTGATCCCTACCCTGCAAGAACTCTTAGTTTCGAGCAAGTGTCCTTTTTCAAAAACTTGTGCTAAGATACACATAAGATTTGCCATCTGAACCATTTCTTAGGTTACAGTTCAGTAGTGTTAAGTACATTCACGTTGTTGTACAGCCAACCTCCAGAAAGCTTTTCATCTTGCAGAACAGAAACTCCGTACCCTCCCCTCCAGCCCCTGGCCACCATCATCCTTCTTTCTGTCTCTGTGAATTTGACTACTCTAGGTACCTCATATAAGTGGAATCATACAGTATTTACCTTTTTGTGACTGGCTTATTTCACTTAGCATAATGTCCTCAAGTTTCATCCATGTTGTAGCATGTGTCAGAATTTCCTTTCTTTTCAGGGCTGAATAATATTCCACTGCATAACATGTTACTTATCTATTTATCCATCAATAGACACTTTTGGTTATTGTGAATAATGCTGCTTTGAACATGGGTGTGCAAATACCTCTTTGAGACCTCACTTTCAAGAGCAAGCATTCTTTTTTTTTTTTTTTTGGCTCCTCCATGCATCTTGTGGAATTTTAGTTCCCCGACAAGGGATTGAACCTGGGCCCTCAGCAGTGAGAGCATGGAGTCCTAACCACTGGACCACCAGGGAATTCCCAAGAGCAAGCATTCTTAACTTGGGGTTTGTGAACTCCCAGAAACTATCTGCAAAATGTGGTGTGTAAATGCGTAAATGCATCTTGTTCTGGGGAAGGCAAATCCATAGTGGTCATCAGGTTTGCAGTGGGGTTAAGATGCCAAAAGGGTTCAGTCTAAAAGGGAACAAGAGCAGCCCCTGCTTCAAAAACTCCTGAGCTCAGAGTATATATATGTATATATAACTGAATCACTTTGCTATACACCTGAAACTAACACAATATTGTAAATCAAATATACTTCAATAAAAATATATATTTAAAAAACCCTAAGCCTCCCCAAAACCCCTGAGCTCTCTAGCAGCAGGTGCAGGGGTGCAGGAGCAAGTCGTCCACATTTATCATGCTGTGCCATTTCCTACCTGGATGAACCTTGGCAACTCTTTTGACTTCTTGGAGCCTTAGTCTTCTAATCTGTAAAATAGGGATAATGACAACATCCTCCAAGAACTGTTGAGAAAATTAAACGAACACAGTGCAGTGGTTAAAAGCATGGTGTGATAGGCTGAGTAATGGTCCCCCAAAATATTCAGGCCATAATCCCTGGAATTGGTGAATATTACCTTATATGGCAAAAGGGACTTTGAAGATGTGATCAAATTCAGGCTCTTAAGAAGGGGAGATAATCCTGGATTTTCTGTGGGGGTCGTGAATGTCATCACAAGTGTCCTTATAAAAGGGAGGCAGAGGCAAATTTGACTACAGAAGAGGAAGTAAGAGATGTGACAACTGAAGCCAGAGGTTAGAGGGTGGGGGGAAGGGTCTGTGATACACAAAAGGCAAAGAAATGGACTTTCCCCTAGAGCCCCCAGAAGGAGCCAACCCTGCTCATAACCTTGACTTTAGTCCAGTGAGACTGATTTCAGACTTCTGGCCTCCAGAACTGGAAGAGAATACATTTGTGTTGTTTTAAAGTCACTAATTTTGTGGTAATTTGTTACAGCAGCAATGGAAACTAATAAACATGGACTCTGGAGCCAGACTGCGTGGGTTCCTTCCAGGCTCCACCATTTGCCAGCTATGTGACCTAGGGCAAGTTACTTAACCTCATCAGGCCTCAGTTTTCTCATCTTTAAATGGGGATAATAATAGGGCCCACCACATAGGGTTGTTATGAGGATAAAGGAAGTTAATATTTGTAAAGCATGAGAACAGTGCCTGGAATCTAGTAAGTAATGTAGGTTCATTTGTTAAATAAAATACCTACAAAGCACGTGGACACTCCTGGCTGACAGGAGGCCGTTTGACGGAGCCAGTTGACACTGGTTTGGCAGGTTTGGTGTGCTCAGCAGAGCCCGTTGAACAAAGCAGGGGAGTATGTGGTGCCTTTCAGGAAGACTGTCAGCCATCTCAGTTCAAATACAGCATGGATGCCTGCAGGGTGAACTTGAGTTCTCTGCTACAGTGATGGCCCCACCCACTGGGCTTTCCAGTCTTCCTTGAAGCATTAATAGCTGTTACTCTAATAGCTGGTCAAATAAGTTGGAGAAACTACATTTCAAAGCTGACTGGTTTTCTTTCCTTTAGGAATTCTCGAACATTGCATATGCAGATGAACCTAGTGAATCTCCAAGAGACATTTCCCAAACATTGGCCACCGGACCCCTTTCTATGGCACTTCCTACAGGACTAGTGTTTTATTACAGAACACACTTCAGAGCAAGTCTGGAGGCCTGGGGCTGCCACAGAGGGTGGGGAAAGGTAGGACAGACTATCTGAGATGGAGTATCAGGTCCTGTTTGCCTGACCTCAGAACAAACTAGAAAATATAGCTGCTGCTGTATAGATATACCCCAGACAGTCAGAAAGGATTACAGACAGACCCACCCCTGATATCTGTAGGGCCTGGGGCCAGCCTTAAATGGGGGCGCCTAAGCCCGCAGCCCTCATTCCCTAGCATGCCCCTCCTCTTCCCTCCCCTGGCTCAACCAGTACCCTGAGGACTCTTGTGGATACCTTAGCCCTCAGGCCCAAGCTCCATCCAACCCCTAACCCAGCTGCCCCTTGGCCACCTCTCAGGCCTAGGGCCACATCTATAAGCAGCCGTGGTCTGCCTGCCAGAGGACAGATGGGGGAAGAGGCGGTGCCGGCCATGGAAGCAGGCTCAGATATGGAATTTAGGGTCCTGGATATCTGAAGGGTGGTTTACAAGATGGGAGTGGATTCAGCACCTTGGTGTCTGTGGGCTCCTGGCTCCATGGGGTGAGGTGTGACCAGAGGAGGCCTGGAGCACGGCCCTCTATTTGGGGAGGCCCAGAGCAGAAGCCCCAGGGGTCTGGGTCTAGGGTGGCACCAGGTGTGGGCACTGACTCTGCAGTGTCACAGGACCCTGAGTTGCGGTTAGCGCTCTTCCTCTGCCCCTCAGCACCAAGCTGGGCACCTCCATAGCCTCGTCCTTCGTTATGTCTGGTGACTTCTAAGCTCCCGGTTGGGCAGGCACTTGCATCCTAATCTCCGCTGTAACCCATGGGGCCTAGCTCTGTGCCTGGTACCCTGTGGCCATGTCCCTAGTGAGCCTTCCCCAACAGCAGTCACCCCCTGCCCTGTCCCTGCCCCCTCCCCTCCTGAATGGAGGGAACAGTGGAGTGCAATTTATGTAATGAATTGTGAGGGGGGCCACCTCTTCCCATGGGAAGCCCTGGCCTCTGCCCGAGGTGGGCGAGCAAGGTGGGCTGCTGACTAGCTCGGCTTTCAGGACCTGCAGTGTAAATGTGCCCAAGAGTGTTTATGTATAGCTGATACACTTTGTTACAAAGCAGAAACTAACACACCATTGTAAAGCAATTATACTCCAATAAAGATGTTAAAAAAAAAATGTGCCCAAGACGTAGGCCTTGAGATAAGTGCCTTTGTTAATTTTTGTAGGTGAGAACTATTTTTCACAGAGTGGTTTAGTCAGAAGGGCTGTGGAACATGTAATGAAGTTGGCCTTGGCGGGAGGAGCGCTGTGAGAGGAGCCCCGCTATTGACAATTTTCAGTAGGGCTTGTTCACAGCATCCTGGTGGGAGTCAGGGGTGGGAGGCTCCTGGGGGCCTCGAAGCTCTATATGGAAAATTACAGAGCAGCAAAAGCTCAGGGGATCATTGTCCCTCCAAGAATGGCTGTGCTTAAAATATCCCCATTAGGTTCAACTAGTGGCTTCCCCCAGGCCAGTTCTTTAAAAAGAAGACTTTATTGGGTTTTCAAAATTACCAAAGCTTGTTTTAACACAGAGGTATGTTCTAATTATTAAAGGAAAAAATAATCAATAGTTTCCCTGACTCCCACCCCCTTACCTCCTCAGAGGCGCTGGTGTTAACCTTTTGGTGATTAATCAGAGGGCTTTTACCACCTTTTTTTGTGTGTGTCCATATGCAAAAATATACCAATATGTATATACATATAGAGGAATTTTTGTTTTCACATGTTGGTGTTTGCTTTTTTAAAAAAAGAGGAATCGCACTACACCAATTATGCTGCATTTTCTCTTTTGACTTAATAAAATATCATGAACATTTTCTAAGTCCATACAAATAGATCCACTTCATTTTTAAAAAGAGCTACATAATGTTCCACAGGGTGAGTACCATAATTTATTCAACTGTTTCCCTGTTGATGTGTATTCAGGTTGTTCCCAAGTTTGTTTTTTCAATTATTAGCAGTTCCAATAGCAGCTCTTATTAGCAGTTCTAGTTTAAATATTCTTCAGTTTCTTTCTTGTGCATATGTTGCAAAAGACTATTTTGCCTTAGGAGAATTATAGAAATGGTGGACAATTAAAATGTTTTCCTTTACCGTCACACTGATAGAGTTTTGAAACCTTAACTTGTGACGTTTTCAGAATATTTGCCCCAATTATGCATTCATTTGGGCAGCCTGCATCTCCTGAGCTCTGTGCGTGGCCCTGTGGCCAAGAAGACAGTCTGTCCTCAAGGAGCCATGTGTCAGGTGGGTGTTGGTGTAGACAGGCGGGTGGACCGGAGCATCTATGAGGCAGCTTGCTGGGAGAGCTAGAGGATTAATAGATGGCAGCGTGGACTCTGGTTTCAAATCCTGTCTCTACCACTCACTTGCTGTGTGGTCTTGGGGAAGTTGGCTCATCTGTAAACGAGGGAAAACAATAGGACTTTTCACATGGGACTGCTGTGAGGACAAAGAGGGTTAATTAATGTAAAGAAAAGTACTTTGGACTAAGCCAGCAAGTCGGAAGCCCCAGTGGGCTGTAGTTGCTGTTTGCAGTGGCCCCCCTGTCTGCAGGGAGATCAGGAAAGCTCCCCTGAGGGTGGACATTTCAGCTGGTCCTTGAGGATGAGTTGAAGGGCATTTTTGTCTGCTGAGGGAAAACAAACACTCCCCACCCACCACTAACACCTGGTCCTGACCTGGTTCTCCAGCACCCCAGGTGGTTGAAAGATCCAGAAACCTCTTCATTTTTAGTTGCAAAACCTCTGAGCCAGGCTTAGAGATCTTCTCCCTAGTGGTAAACAGGTTCATGTTACAGTGGAGCCAGGTCTGGCAGCCCCAGTGATCGTGCTGTTACCCCAAAAACATTCAGCAGGATCAGTTCATGTGTAAAAACAAAATGGAAACTTATCAGAGACTTCCTGTTGAGAAAACAATTCTTCTCACCCCAGATTTAGCAGGTGCTCAGAAACCTTCTAACTCTCCGATCTGCCAAGGCAGGTAGAGACCCAAAAACACTCTCCAGCCTGGGCTGAGTGAGCAAGCACCAGGGGTCGGCCCCCCTCACATAGCTGGGCACCAGGACATAGTGGTCAAGATTGTAGCCTTTGGAACCTGTCTTCCTGGTTCTAGAGCCTAGGTCTGCTCCTTATTAACTGTATGGTCTTGAACAATTATTTAATCTCTCTTAGCCTCAGTTTCCCTATCTGTAAAATGGGAATGATAATACATATTCCCAGAGCCCTACTAAAGACTAAATGAGATAATGCCTGTAAAGCACACAGCACAGGGCCTGGTACAGAATGAGGCTACAATACCTGGTGTCTGTCGTTGTGGGTGCTTATGGAGATGGCCACTCTACCTCATCCCTACCTCCCCTGAAATTGGGGCTAGCACTCCAGACCTTCTGACCAGATGCTATCTGAGAATTGGCTCTGTGACAGTGTACAGGGACTGGGAAATCCCCAAGGGGGGCGCCTAACCCTGCCTGGGGTTGGGAAGAGGCCAGCTAAGACATGTGGAAAGGAGAGATGCTCCATCTGGGCTTTCAAGGATGAGAAGGAGCTCCCTGGTGAAGAGGCTGAGAAGAGGGAACAGCTTGGACAAAACTTCAAGGGACAAAGTTTGGGAATCACAAGTAACTTGGTTTGGCTGGAATGAGATGCCAGGTTTAGGGTGGGGGGCAATGGCTGGGACCACGTGGGGAAGGGCCCTTTTGCCAAGTACAACTAGGAGGTTCGACTTGATTCTGAATGCTCTGGGGAGCCATCGAAAGGCTCCAATAAGGGAAGTAACACAGTTTGGTTTGCATTTTAGACCATTCGCTCTGGTAGCAGAGTGGAGGATGGATGGGGTAGGGCATGTTATGATACCAGGGCATGGCCAATCTAACGCAAGTGTTTTCTGGGGTCATCTTGTCCTTACTGCTTCTAATAGAATTGGGCATGAACTCCCACTGCAAACAAGGAGGGGACCCAATGTCTCCCCACAGGTCTCTGGGGACTCTTGGGAACTTCCATTTCTCTCTTGGCAGCTCCCCTGATGCCAAACTCCTGCTTCTGCTGAATTCTCCAGTTCCATCCTGCACATAGTGACCCCCATAGGCACTGGGTCACCTCCTGGTTGGTCCCTTCATTCCCACAGGACTCATGATCAAGGCCTGGCTTCTCTGTGGGTTGGGAGCAAGGTGGGGGGGCATGATGTTGCTGGTGGCACAACAAACAACATGACATTGAATTTTGCATAGTGTTGTATTTGGAAGTCTCATGACTGTTCCTGCCTCAACGGGGAGAGGGGGAGTGGTCAGAGGCAGCTGCTTCTAAGTGGGCTTTACCTTCCTTGCTCGCTCTGGACTGGCCCCAGGGAGATGAATGCAACTGTCTTAGTTCCACAGAGACCAATCTGGACTGCTAATCACAATGTGGGTTTCCCAAGGTGGTGCAGACCCAGCTTATTTTAATTGTATATTGATCCCGTGGTCAGCGAAGGTTCTTCTGAGAAATGAACGTTTAAAAGAGTGGGCTTGGGCTTCCCTGGTGGTGCAGTGGTTAAGAATCCACCTGCCAATGCAGGGGACACGGGTTTGAGCCCTGGTCCGGGAAGATCCCACGTGCCATGGCGCAACTAAGCCCATGAGCCACAACTACTGAGCCTGTGCTCGAGAGCCTGCAAGCCACAGCTACTGAGCCCACGTGCCGCAACTACTGAAGCCTGTGCACCTACAGCCTGTGCTTGTGCTCCACAACAAGAGAAGACACCCCAATGAGAAGCCCGTGCACCGCAACGAAGAATAGCCCCCGCTGGCTGCAACTAGAGAGAGCCCGCGTGCAGCAATGGAGACCCAATGCAGCCAAAAATAAATAAATTAAATCAATTAAAATAATAATAATAATAAATAATTGATTTAAAAAAAAATAAAACAAAAGAGTAGGCTTGAGTTTTCTTTAGAATAAAACAAACTAAAGTCAATACTGGC
This sequence comes from Balaenoptera ricei, assembly GCF_028023285.1. NCBI lineage: Eukaryota > Metazoa > Chordata > Mammalia > Artiodactyla > Balaenopteridae > Balaenoptera > Balaenoptera ricei. The sequence continues at coordinate 112,722,884 of NC_082639.1, read as the reverse complement.
TAGTCCCCAACATAGAGGGTTCTGCTTGGTGGACCGGCAGGTGAAAGGCATATAGAATGCAGGGCTGAGAGACCTTCAAGATGGCGGAGGAGTAAGACGTGGAGGTCACCTTCCTCCCCACAAGGACATCAGAAATACATCTACATGTGGAACAACTCTACAGAACACCTACTGAACGCTGGCAGAAGACCTCAGACTTCCCAAAAGATATATATATATTTTTCCTTTTTCTCTCTTTGTGAGTGTGTACGTGTATGCTTCTTTGTGTGATTTTGTCTGTACAGCTTTGCTTTTACCATTTTTCCTAGGGTTCTGTCTGTCCATTTTGTTTTGTTTTGTTTTTTTAGTATAGTTTTTAGTGCTTGTTATCATTGGTGGATTTGTTTTTTGGTTTGGTTGCTCTCTTTTTTCTAAATTACTTTTTAATTTTTTTATTTGTAATAGTTTTTATTTTTTATTTTAATAACTTTCTTTTTATTTTCTTTCTTCCTCCCTCCCTCCCTCTCTCCCTCCCTCCCTTCCTCTCTCTCTCTTTCTTTCTTTCCTTCTCTCTTTCTTTCTTTCCTTCTCTCTTTCTTTCTTTCTTTCTTTCTCCCTTTTCTTCTGAGCCGTGTGGCTGACAGGGTCTTGGTGCTCTGGCCAGGTGTCAGGCCTGTGCCTCTGAGGTGGGAGAACCGAGTTCAGGACACTGGTCCACCAGAGACCTCCCGGCTGCACATAATATCATACAGTGAAAGCTCTCCCAGAGATCTCCATCTCAACACTAAGACCCAGCTCCACTCAACAACCAGCAAGCTACAGTGCTGGACACCCTGTGCCAAACAACTAGCAAGACAGGAACACAACCACACCCATTAGAAGAGAGGCTGCCTAAAATCATAATAAGGTCACAGACACCCCAAAACACACCACCGGACACAGTCCTGCCCACCAGAAAGACAAGATCCAACCTCATCCATCAGAACACAGGCACTGGTCCCCTCCACCAGGAAGCCTACACAACCCACTGAAACAACCTTAGCCACTGGGGGCAGACACCAAAAACAACAGGAACTACGAACCTGCAGCCTGCAAAAAGGAGACCCCAAACACAGTAAGTGAAGCAAAATGAGAAGACAGAGAAACACACAGCAAATGAAGGAGCAAGGTAAAAACCCACCAGACCAAACAAATGAAGAGGAAATAAGCAGTCTACCTGAAAAAGAATTCAGAGTAATGATAGTAAAGGTGATCCAAAATCTTGGAAATAGAATGGAGAAAATACAAGAAACGTTTAACAAGGACCTAGAAGAACTAAAGAGCAAATAAACAATGATGAACAACACAATAAATGAAATTAAAAATTCTCTAGAAGGAATCAATAGCAGAATAACTGAGGCAGAAGAATGGATAAGTGACCTGGAGGATAAAATAGTGGAACTAACTACTGCAGAGCAGAATAAAGAAAAAAGAATGAAAAGAATTGAGGACAGTCTTAGAGACTTTTGGGACAACATTAAATGCAGCAACATTCGAATTATAGGGGTCCCAGAAGAAGAAAAGAAAAAGAAAGGGACTGAGAAAATATTTGAAGAGATTATAGTTGAAAACTTCCCTATTATGGGAAAGGAAATAGCCAGTCAAGTCCAGGAAGATCACAGAGTCCCATACAGCATAAATCAAGGAGAAACACGCCAAGACACATATTAATCAAACTATCAAAAATTAAATACAAAGAAAAAATATTAAAATCAGCAAGGGAGGAACAACAAATAGCATACAAGGGAATCCCCATAAGGTTAGCAGCTGATCTTTCAGCAGAAACTCTGCAAGCCAGAAGGGAGTGGCAAGACATATTTAAATTGATGCAAGGGAAAAACCTACAACCAAGATTACTATACCCAGAAAGGATCTCATTCAGATTCGACAGAGAAATTAAAACCTTTACAGACAAACAAAAGCTAAGAGAATTCAGCACCACCAAACCAGCTTTACAACAAATGCTAAAGGAACTTCTTTAGGCAGGAAACACAAGAGAAGGAAAAGACCTACAATAACAAACCCAAAACAATTAAGAAAAATGGTAATAGGAACACACATGTTGATAATTACCTTAAATGTAAATGGATTAAATGCTCCCACCAAACCACATAGACTGGCTGAATGGATACAAAAACAAGACCTGTATATATGCTGTCTACAAGAGACCCACTTCAGACCTAGGGACACATACAGACTGAAAGTGAGGACATGGAAGAAGATATTCCATACAAATGGAAATCAAAAGAAAGCTGGAGTAGCAATTCTCATATCAGACAAACTAGACTTTAAAATAAAGACTATTACAAGAGACAAAGAAGGACACTACATAATGATCAAGGGATCAATCCAAGAAACAGATATAACAATTGTAAATATTTATGCCCCCAACATAGGAACACCTCAATACAGAAGGCAAATGCTAGCAGCCATAAAAGGGGAAATTGACAGTAACACAATCATAGTAGGGGACTTTAACACCCCACTTTCACCAATGGACAGATCATCCAAAATGAAAATAAATAAGGAAACACAAGCTTTAAATGATACAATAAACAAGGTGGACTTAATTGATATTTATAAGACATTCCATCCAAAAACAACAGAATACAATTTCTTCTCAAGTGCTGCTCATGGAACATTCTCCAGGATAGATCATATCTTGGGTCACAAATCAAGCCTTGGTATATTTAAGAAAATTGTAATCATATCAAGTATCTTTTCTCACCACAATGCTAGGAGACTAGATATCAATTACAGGAAAAAATCTGTAAAAAATACAAACACATGGAGGCTAAACAATACACTACTAAATAACCAAGAGTTCACTGAAGAAATCAAAGAGGAAATTAAAAAATACCTAGAAAAAAATGACAATGAAAACACGACGACACAAAACCTATGGGATGCAGCAAAAGCAGTTCTAAGAGGGAAGTTTATAGCAATACAAACCTACCTCAAGAAACAACCAACATCTCAAATAAACAACCTAACCTTACACCTAAAGCAATTAGAGAAAGAAGAACAAAAAAACCCTAAAGTTAGCAGAAGGAAGGAAATCATAAACATAAGATCAGAAATAAATGAAAAAGAAATGAAGGAAACAACAGCAAAGATCAATAAAACTAAAAGCTGGTTCTTTGAGAAGATAAACAAAATTGATAAACCATTAGCCAGACTCATAAAGAAAAAAAGGGAGAAGACTCAAATCAATAGAATTAGAAATGAAAAAGGAGAAGTAACAACTGACACTGCAGAAATACAAAGGATCATGAGAGATTACTACAAGCAACTATATGCCAATAAAATGGACAACCTGGAAGAAATGGACAAATTCTTAGAAAAGCGCAACCTTCTGAGACTGAACCAGGAAGAAATAGAAAATATAAACATACCAATCACAAGCACTGATATTGAGACTGTGATTAAAAATCTTCCAACAAACAAACGCCCAGGACCAGATGGCTTCACAGGCGAATTCTATCAAACATTTAGAGAAGAGCTAACACCTATCCAGACAAAGATGTCTCAAAGAATGAAAACTACAGGCCAACATCACTGATGAACATAGATGCAAAAATCCTCAACAAAATAGTAGCAAACAGAATCCAACAGCACATTAAAAGGATCATACACCATGATCAAGTGGGGATTATCCCAGGAATGCAAGGATTCTTCAATATATGCAAATCAGTCAATGTGATACACCATGTTAACAAACTGAAGGAGAAAAACCATATGATCATCTCAATAGATGCAGAAAAAGCTTTTGACAAAATTCAACACCCATTTATGATAAAAACCCGCCAGAAAGTAGGCATAGAGGGAACTTACCTCAACATAATAAAGGCCATGTATGACAAACCCACAGCCAACATCATTCTCAATGGTGAAAAATGGAAAGCATTTCCTCCAAGATCAAGAACAAGACAAGGTTGTCCACTCTCACCACTATTATTCAACATAGTTTTGGAAGTTTTAGCCACAGCAATCAGAGAAGAAAAAGAAATAAAAGGAATACAAATCAGAAAAGAAGAAATAAAGCTGTCACAGTTTGCAGATGACATGATACTATACATAGAGAATCCTAAAGATGCTACCAGAAAACTACTAGAGCTAATCAATGAATTTGGTAAAGTAGCAGGATACAAAATTAATGCACAGAAATCTCTTGCATTCCTATACACTAATGATGAAAAATCTGAAAGAGAAATTAAGGAAACACTCCCACTTACCACTGCAACAAAAAGAGTAAAATACCTAGGAATAAACCTACCTAAGGAGACAAAAGACCTGTATGCAGAAAACTATAAGACACTGATGAAAGAAATTAAAGATGATACCAACAGATGGAGAGATATACCATGTTCTTGGATTGGATGAATCAACATTGTGAAAATGACTATACTACCCAAAGCAATCTACAGATTCAATGCAATCCCTATCAAACTACCAATGACATTTTTCACATAAGTAGAACAAAAAATTTCACAGTTTGTATGGAAACACAAAAGACCCCGAAGAGACAAAGCAATCTTGAGAAAGAAAAATGGAGCTGGAGGAATCAGGCTCCTGGACTTCAGACTATACTACAAAGCTACAGTAATCAAGACAGTATGGTACTGGCACAAAGAACAGAAATATAGATCAATGGAACAGGATAGGAAGCCCAGAGATAAACCCACACACATATGGTCACCTTATTTTTGATAAAGGAGGCAAGAACATACAATGGAGAAAAGACAGCCTCTTCAATAAGTGGTGCTGGGAAAACTGGACAGCTACATGTAAAAGAATGAAATTAGAACACTCCCTAACACCATACACAAAAATAAACTCAAAATGGATTAAAGACCTAAATGTAAGGCCAGACACTATAAAACTCTTAGAGGAAAACATAGGAAGAACACTCTATGACATAGATCACAGCAAGATCCTTTTTGACCCACATCCTAGAGAAATGGAAATAAAACCAAAAATAAACAAATGGGACCTAATGAAACTTAAAAGCTTTTGCAAAGCAAAGGAAACTACAAACAAGATGAAAAGACAACCCTCAGAACTGGAGAAAATATTTGCAAATGAAGCAACTGACAAAGGATTAAACTCCAAAATTTACAAGCAGCTCATGCAGCTCAATATCAAAAAAAAAAACAACCCAATCCAAAAATGGGCAGAAGACCTAAATAGACATTTCTCCAAAGAAGATATACAGATTGCCAACAAACACATGAAAGGATGCTCAACATCACCAGTCATTAGAGAAATGCAAAACAAAACCACAATGAGGTATCACCTCACACCAGTCAGAATGGCCATCATCAAAAAATCTACAAACAGTAAATGCTGGAGAGGGTGTGGAGAAAAGGGAACCCTCTTGCATTGTTGGTGGGAATGTAAATTGATACAGCCACTATGGAGAACAGTATGGAGGTTCCTTAAAATCTAAAAATAGAACTACCATACGACCCAGCAATCCCACTACTGGGCATATACCCTGAGAAAACCATAATTCAAAAAGAGTCATGTACCACAATATTCATTGCAGCTCTATTTACAATAGCCAGGACATGGAAGCAACCTAAGTGTCCATCGACAGATGAATGGATAAAGAAGGTGTGGCACATATATACAATGGAATATTACTCAGCCATAAAATGAAACGAAATTGATTTATTTGTAGTGAGGTGGATGGACCTAGAGACTGTCATACAGAGTGAAGTAAGTCAGAAAGAGAAAAATAAATACCATATGCTAACACATATATGTGGAATCTAAAAAAAAAAAAAAGTTTTGAAGAACCTAGGGGCAGGACAGGAATAAAGATGCAGATGTAGAGAATGGACTTGAGGACACAGGGAGGGAAAAGGGTAAGCTGGGACGAAGTGAGAGAGTGGCATGGACTTATATACACTAACAAATGTAAAATAGATAGCTAGTGGGAAGCAGCTGCATAGCACAAGGAGATCAGCTCGGTGCTTTGTGACCACCTAGAGGGGTGGGATAGGGAGGGTGAGAGGGAGAGCAAGAGGGAGGAGATATGGGGATATATGTATATGTATAGCTGATTCACTTTGTTATAAAACAGAAACTAACACACCATTGTAAAGCAATTATACTCCAATAAAGATGTTTAAAAAAAAAGTAGAATGCAGGGCCCTGGTCAATCGATTTAACCTCTCTAGGTTAGTCTCTCCATCTGCAAAATGGGCATGATATTACTTCTTTACAGGAAGATTGTGAGGTTGCAATGAGATAGTCATGTGCAGAATCACTTGGTTTGGCCTGTAGTTGGGCTTTGGGATAATTTGGACACATAAGGACACTACGATGAACTGAATTGTGTCCCCCTCAAAATCCATATGTTGAAGCCCTAATTCCCAGTGTGACTATATTTGGAGATAGGGTCTTCAGGAGATAATTAAGGTTAAATGAGGTATAGTAGTAGCCCAATCTGATAGGACTGTGGCCTTATAAGAAGAGAGATCTCTCTCGGTCTCTCTTGCTCTCTCTGCCATGTGAGAACACAGTGAGAAGGCAGCTGTCTACAAGCCAGGAAGAGAGTCCTCGCCAGAACCCGACCATGCTGACTACCTGGATCTCAGACTTCCAGCCTCCAGAACTGTGAGAAAATGAAAAATTCTGTTGCTTAAGTCGCCCAGTCAGTAGTACTTTGTTATGGTGGCCCAAGCTGACTAATGCAGACATGTATTCAATCTGTGTACAGTCTGTCTTCAGAAAGTGGTGATGGCATGGACTCGGCCCTGAGGGGGGTGGGCCTGTGGTCTCCCTGCCCCTCCAGCCGCACCTACCCTGGCTTCCCAGGTCCCAGTGATCTGGGTCCTGCTACCTTCTTGGCCTCATCTGGTACCACCCGTCACTTATTTCCTAGATTGGCCTTCTTTCTTTCATTTCTCAGATGCTCCGAGCTCTATCCTGCTTTGCAGGTGCTGTCCCCTCTGCCTGCAGTGCCTACCTTTGCAGGGTTTACCTTTCACTCTAAGGTTCAGTTCTCAGAGAGCCCTGCCTGGACTGCCTGCCCAAGACAGCACAACTTCTACCCAGGCTGCTCTTGTTTCTTCCCAGCAGGCATCACGTACTGAAATTAAATGGTTTACCTGTTCCTTATCTGTTTTTCTCCATTAGAACGTAAGCTCCATGATGATAGAGGTCTTGTTTACTTGTTCTTGCTATATCCCCAGAGCTTGGCATGGTGACTGTCACATAATAGGGACTCAACCCAGAAAGAAAGAACAAAAGAGAGAAAGAGAGAGAGAGAAAGACAGAGAAAGAATGAAAGAGCAAACTGATCTGGTAAAAGTTCCATGCCCGTGCACCCAGCATCCCTTGAAGTAGATCCAAAGCACCTTGATTTCCAGTACCACAACTTATCCCTCATTATAACTAGAGGCCAACTGGTCCAGCCAACGGTTTTTCAACTGAAGGGTTCTATGGAGGGGTATGGGCCACCACAGAGAGCTAGGCAGAGGACGAGGTGAATGAGTTGGCCTTTTTTTTTTTTTCTTTCTGAATTTTATTTTATTTTATTTTTTATACAACAGGTTCTTATTAGTTATCCATTTTATACATATTAGTGTATACATGTCAATCACAATCTCCCAGTTCATCCCACCACCACCCCCCCTCCCGCCACTTTCCTCCCTTGGTGTCCATACGTTTGTTCTCTACATCTGTGTCTCTATTTCTGTCCTGCAAACTGGTTCATCTATGCCATTTTTCTAGGTTCCACATATATGCATTAATATATGATATTTGTTTTTCTCTTTCTGACTTATTTCACTCTGTATGACAGTCTCTAGATCCATCCACCTCTTTACAAATGACCCAATTTTGTTCCTTTTTATGGCTGAGTAATATTCCATTGTATATATATACCACATCTTACTTACCCATTCGTCTGTCGATGGGCATTTAGTTTTCTTCCATGCCCTGGCTATTGTAAATAGTGCTGCAGTGAACATTGGGGTGCATGTGTCTTTTTGAATTATGGTTTTCTCTGGGTGTATGCCCAGTAGTGGGATTGCTGGGTCATATGGTAGTTCTATTTTTAGTTTTTTAAGGAACCTCCATACTGTTCTCCATAGTGGCTGCATCAATTTACATTCCCACCAACAGTGCAAGAGGGTTCCCTTTTCTCCATACCCTCTCCAGCATTTACTGTTTGTAGATTTTTTGATGATGGCCATTCTGACTGGTGTGAGGTGATGCCTCATTGTGGTTTTGTTTTGCATTTCTCTAATGACTGGTGATGTTGAGCATCCTTTCATGTGTTTGTTGGCAATCTGTATATCTTCTTTGGAGAAATGTCTATTTAGGTCTTCTGCCCATTTTTGGATTGGGTTGTTTTGTTTTTTTGATATTGAGCTGCATGAGCTGCTTGTAAATTTTGGAGATTAATCCTTTGTCAGTTGCTTCATTTGCAAATATTTTCTCCCATTCTGAGGGTTGTCTTTTCATCTTGTTTGTAGTTTCCTTTGCTTTGCAAAAGCTTTTAAGTTTCATTAAGTCCCATTTGTTTATTTTTGTTTTTGTTTCCATTACTCTAGGAGGTGGATCAAAAAAGATCTTGCTGTGATTTATGTCAAAGAGTGTTCTGCCTATGTTTTCCTCTACGAGTTTTATAGTGTCCAGTCTTACATTTAGGTCTCTAATCCATTTTGAGTTAATTTTTGTGTATGGTGTTAGGGAGTGTTCTAATTTCATTCTTTTACATGTAGCTGTCCAATTTTCCGAGCTCCACTTATTGAAGAGACTGTCTTTTCTCCATTGTATATCTTTGCCTCCTTTGTGATAGATTAGTTGACCATAGGTGCGTGGGTTTATCTCTGGGCTTTCTATCCTGTTCCATTGATCTATATTTCTGTTTTTGTGCCAGTACCATATTGTCTTGATTACTGTAGCTTTGTAGCATTGTCTGAAGTCCAGGAGCCTGATTCCTCCAGCTCCGTTTTTTTCCCTCAAGACTGCTTTTGCTATTCAGGGTCTTTTGTGTCTCCATACAAATTTTAAGATTTTTTGTTCTGGTTCTGTGAAAAATGCCATTGGTAATTTGATAGTGATTGCACTGAATCTGTAGATTGCTTTGGGTAGTATAGTCATTTTCACAATGTTGATTTGTCCAATCCAAGAACATGGTATATCTCTCCATCTGTTTGTATCACCTTTAATTTCATTCATCAGTGTCTTATAGTTTTCTGCATACAGGTCTTTTGTCTCCCTAGGTAGGTTTATTCCTAGGTATTTTATTCTTTTTGTTGCAATGGTAAATGGGAGTGTTTCCTTAATTTCTCTTTCAGATTTTTCATCATTAGTGTATAGGAATGCAAGAGATTTCTGTGCATTAATTTTGTATCCTGCAACTTTACCAAATTCATTGATTAGCTCTAATAGTTTTCTGGTGGCATCTTTAGGATTCTGTGTATAGTATCATGTCATCTGCAAACAGTGACAGTTTTACTTCTTCTTTTCCAATTTGTATTCCTTTTATTTCTTTTTCTTCTATGATTGCCGAGGCTAGGACTTCCAAAACTCTGTTGAATACTAGTGGTGAGAGTGAACATCCTTGTTCTGTTCTTAGAGGAAATGGTTTCAGTTTTTCACCATTGAGAATGATGTTTGCTGTGGGTTTGTCATATATGGCCTTTATTATGTTGAGGTAGGTTCCCTCTATGCCCACTTTCTGGAGAGTTTTTATCATAAATGGGTGTTGAATTTTGTCAAAAGCTTTTTCTGCATCTATTGAGATGATCATATGGTTTTTCTTCTTCAATTTATTAATATGGTGTATCAATTTGATTGATTTGCATATATTGAAGAATCCTTGCATCCCTGGGATAAATCCCACTTGATCATGGTGTATGATCCTTTTAATGTGTTGTTGGATTCTGTTTGCTAGTATTTTGTTGAGGATTTTTGCATCTATACTCATCAGTGATATTGGTCTGTAATTTTATTTTTTTGTGGTATGTTTGTCTGGTTTTCATATCAGGGTGATGGTGGCCTCATAGAATGAGTTTGGGAGTGTTCCTTCCTCTGCAGTTTTTTGGAAGAGTTTGAGAAGGATGGGTGTTAGCTCTTCTCTAAATGTTTGATAGAATTCACCTGTGAAGACATCTGGTCCTGGACTTTTGTTTGTTGGAAGATTTTTAATCACAGTTTCAATTTCATTACTTGTGATTTGTCTGTTCATATTTTCTGTTTCTTCCTGGTTCAGTCTTGGAAGGTTATACCTTTCTAAGAATTTGTCTATTTCTTCCAGGTTGTCCATTTTATTGGCATAGAGTTGCTTGTAATAGTCTCTTAGGATGCTTTGCTTTATGTGGTGTCTGTTGTAACTTCTCCTTTTCCGTTTCTAATTTTATTTTTATTTATTTATTTGTTTATTTTTTAAAATTAATAGTGCAGCCCTTATAGAGCTCTTTTTTTTTTAAATTTTATTTATTTATTTATTTATTTATGGCTGTGTTGGGTCTTCGCTTCTGTGTGAGGGCTTTCTCTGGTTGTGGCAAGTGGGGGCCACTCTTCATCGCGGTGCGCAGGCCTCTCACTATCGTGGCCTCTCCCGTTGCGGAGCACAGGCTCCAGACGCGCAGGCTCAGCAATTGTGGCTCACGGTCTTAGTCGCTCCGCGGCATGTGGGATCTTCCCAGACCAGGGCTCGAACCCGTGTCCCCTGCATTGGCAGGCAGATTCTTAACCACTGCGCCACCAGGGAAGCCCCTCTAATTTTATTGATTTGAGTCCTCTCCGTCTTTTTCTTGATGAGCTTGGCTAATGGTTTATCAATTTTGTTTATCTTCTCAAAGAACCAGCTTTTAGTTTTATTGATCTTTGCTATTATTTTCTTTGTTTCTATTTCATTTATTTCTGCTCTGATCTTTATGATTTCTTTCCTTCTGCTAACTTTGGGTTTTGTTTGTTCTTCTTTCTGTTGTTCCTTTAGGTGTAAGGTTAGACTGTTTATTTGAGATTTTTCTTGTTTCTTGAGGTAGGCTTGTATTGCTATAAACTTCCCTCATAGAACTGCTTTTGCTGCATCCCATAGGTTTTGGATCATCGTGTTTTCGTTGTCATTTGTTTCTAGGTATTTTTTGATTTCCTCTTTGATTTCTTCAGTGATCTCTTGGTTATTTAGTAACGTATTGTTTAGCCTCCATGTGGTTGTGTTTTTTTCATTTTTTTCCTTGTAATTGACTTCTAATCTTATAGCGTTGTGGTCAATAAAGATACTTGATATGATTTCAATTTTCTTAAATTTACTGAGGCTTTATTTGTGACCCAAGATGTGATCTATCCTGGAGAATGTTCCATGAGCACTTGAGAAGAAAGTGTAATCTGCTGTTTCTGGATGGAATGTCCTATAAGTATCAATTAAATCTATCTGGTTTATTGTGTCATTTAAAGCTTGTGTTTCCTTATTAATTTTCTGTTTGGATGATCTGTCCATTGGTGTAAGTGAGGTGTTAAAGTCCCCCACTATTATTGTGTTACTGTCTATTTCCTCTTTTATAGCTGTTAGAAGTTGCCTTATGTATTGAGGTGCTCCTATGTTGGGTGCATATATATTTATAATTGTTATATATTCTTCTTGGATTGATCCCTTGATCATTATGTAGTGTCCTTCCTTGTCTCTTGTAACATTCTTTATTTTAAAGTCTAGTTTATCTGCTATGAGTATTGCTACTCCAGCTTTCTTTTGATTTCCATTTGCATGGCATATCTTTTTCCATCCCCTCACTTTCAGTCTGTATGTGTCCCTAGGACTGAAGTGGGTCTCTTGTAGACAGCATAAATCTGGGTCTTGTTTTTGTATCCATTCAGCAAGCCTGTGTCTTTTGGTTGGAGCATTTAATCCCTTCATGTTTAAGGTAATTATTGATATGTATGTTCCTATTACATTTTCTTAGTTGTTATGGGTTTGTTTTTGTAGCTCCTTTTCTTCTCTTGTGTTTCCCACTTAGAGAAGTTCCATTAGCATTTGTTGTAGAGCTGGTTTGGTGGTGCTGAATTCTCTTAGCTTTTGCTTGTCTGTAAAGCTTTTGATTTCTCCATCGAATCTGAATGAGATCCTTGCCGGGTAGAGAAATCTTGGTTGTAGGTTTTTCCCTTTCATCACTTTAATCCCTTTCATCACTTTAAGTATATCATGCCACTGCCTTCCGGCTTGTAGAGTTTCAGCTGAGAAATCAGCTGTTAACCTTATGGGAGTTCCCTTGTATGTTATTTGTCGTTTTTCCCTTGTTGCTTTCAATAATTTTTCTTTGTCTTTAATTTTTGCCAGTTTGATTACTATGTGTCTCAGAGTGTTTCTCCTTGGGTTTATCCTGCCTGGGACTCTCTGTGCTTCCTGGACTTGGGTGGCTATTTCCTTTCCCATGTTAGGGAAGTTTTCTACTATAATCTCTTCAAATATTTTCTCGGGTCCTTTCTCTCTCTCTTCTCCTTCTGGGACCCCTATAATGCGAATGTTGTTGAGTTTAATGTTGTCCCAGAGATCTGTTAGGCTGTCTTCATTTCTTTTCATTCTTTTTTTTTTTATTCTGTTCTGAGGCAATGAATTCCACCATGTGTCTTCCAGGTCACTTATCCGTTCTTCTGCCTCAATTATGCTGCTATTGATTCCTTCTAGTGTATTTTTCATTTCAGTTATTGTATTGTTCATCTCTGTTTGTTTGTTCTTTAATTCTTCTAGGTCTTTGTTAAACATTTCTTGCATCTTCTCGATCTTTGCCTCCATTCTTTTCCGAGGTCCGGGATCATCTTCACTATCATTATTCTGAATTCTTTTTCTAGAAGGTTGCCTATCTCCACTTCATTTAGTTGTTTTTCTGGGGTTTTATCTTGTTCCTTCATCTTGTACATAGCCCTCTGCCTTTTCATATTGTCTATCTATCTGTGAATGTGGTTTTTGTTCCACAGGCTGCAGGAGTGTAGTTCTTCTTGCTTCTGCTGCCTGCCCTCTCATGATTGGCCTTTGAATGCTCTTTTCTACCCTTTCAACCAGTAGAGCTCTGAGTTTATCTGATTCCTATATTGGGCTTTAGTGAAAAATCTCACTAGAAGAAACAGCTCCACAGCTAGGAGAAAATGGAAAACCAGAAATTGGATCCAACCCTTTATCTTACAGAGGAAGAATCTGAGGACCAGTGAGGGAAAAGGACTTGCCCATGCACAGATGGTCATTGGCAGAGCACTGTATCCCCAGTGGTGCCATGGTCAGGCACTATTCTTGTTAACAATTCTTGTTATGTGAGTGAAAAATACTGGCTTCCTCAAATGCTATAACTTAGCTTTTACTCTCTATGAACTGGGGACAAGAAAGGGCTTATGGTCACCACTGGTCTCTGGCAGTCCCAAACAAACTTCAGGCTCAAGGGTCCCATGAGTTTTCATGCCCACTGCAGGAGACCACACATGAACTCTGCTAGGGGCACTCAGGAGAACCCTGGCCAGGCCAAAGAGCCACCAAAGAACATTACACATGGCCCAGTAAGTCACAGCAGTTTCAGAAGGGGAGGATTTCTTCTTAGAAAGACTCAGAGCTGGCTAGCATGGACTCCAGCCCTCTGAGAGTCTTGTTGGTGGTAGAATGATAGACTTTTCTGACAGCCCCCTTACTTGCTGACCTCTCTTCTACCTTCCCTTCTTTTCCTTCCTCCTTTTCTTCAGCTGGTTCCAAGGAGCATTTGCTGACTGGAAATTTTATGTTAGCCATTACTGCAAACCCAGACATTCATTTCATCACTGGCAATCAGCTCTTGTCCTTGGGGAAACCTAATTAGGTATTACGGGACTTTTGATGTCGTTTCCGTGGAAACCCCCATAGTAATGGTGTACATGCAGAATATATGCTCTAGGGAGTTTGGGGAAAAAATGTATATATTATTACTGGATTTTAAGAATATCTTTAATTTTTTTCTCTTGCTTTTTTTCTGCATATATATTTTGTAAATCATGGAAATTTTCCCTGGATTTTTTTCTGTCACAGAGAGAGAATAGTAGAGAACACAAGGGCCTTTTCCATTTTCTCTCCTTTAATTAAAAAAAATTCATAGTTGCGCAAGAATGAGTTTTTCAGATGGGTCAGAAAACGTCTAAGCAGGATCTCCCCTAATAGCTGAGAACATTTTAAGGAAAGATATTTCTTAAATAAAGAATTGAAAAGGCCTCAAGTCTTTCAAAATAGAAGGGGGAAACTAGCAAATCCAATTAATCAACTCCAAATGTATTTACACTAAAGGGGAAAAAAAAAAAGGGCAGGTTCCCTGGTGCTTGTTGCTCTGTCAGGTTGACACTGGGGGCTCCAGGACATTCTCCTTGTCTCCCTGTCGAGACAGCCTGTTTCCAGTCCTGCAGCTAACGCACGGTGGGCTCCAGTGATTGCACATAAAATGATCTGTCCTGGGGTGACCAGATGGCCCTTCAGAGTTGGCCCCCATGGTGAGCTGGTGAACCACACAATTACTCTGTGAGAAACTCCAATGTGGGAAGCGTGCAGACCTGGTCTGACTGGTGCAGATGGAAGAGCCCAGCAGACTTTACAGAGAGGGAGCCTGTTACACACCCATGTGCCACAGCTAAAATTCAAGTGTTCCTGGAGAACCCATAAATAACTGAACTGTTTTCTTTGATACCTCTAATTGGCCACTCAAGGATGGAATGCCCACATTGACCTTTTTGCTAGCTGCCAGCTGATCAATTTACCCCCCAAATTTGCCAACAAGATTCACTGTTCCCAGAGTGCCTGCAGTTTTTCTTCTTCACACCCGATAAATTCTGTTTTGCCTTCGCTCCTCGATTCAGTCTACCAGCTGACTTCCTCGCCTGTGAGAAACACATTGCATGCAAAATAACTCAGCTGCTTGCAAAATAATTTTTTAAATGCTTTGATTTATTCTTTGATATATGAAATGATGTGTCCACTGGGTGGGGCAGGGCTGGGGGAAGCTGGCATGGCCCTTGATCATGATCTCCTCTTCATCCAGTTACCCAGTTACTTGAGATAGAATGGCCAGCCCTGTCTGATTAACTATGTGGGGTGGGAGGGTGGGGGTGGAAGTTCCTTCTAGGGGCTGTGGCATGAGAAGTTAAAAGAGAAGTGTTGGGCATGGCAGGCAAATCACCCGACTTCTAATATGCGTGCTAAGTAAACGCGTGAATTAGATTTGTTTATGTATTAGTTTTGTTGCATGACAAAGCACCCCCAAAATTAATGACTTAAAACAGTAATCATTTAGCTCACGATTGTGTGGGTCAGCAATCAGGGCAAGGCTCAGCTTGGTAGTTCTTCTGCTGTCTCACCTGGGGTGAGCTTCTGTCATGCAGCTGGTCAAGGATGGCCTCACTCGCGTTCCTGGCAGCTGGTGCTGGCTGTAGGCTGGGGTGATGGGGAAAATGGGGCCACGTGTCTACAGCAAGCCCCATCGCACTGACATTCTACAAACCTCAGCTACATCATATTCTCTAATGTCCCTTTGGCCAAAGGAAGGCACACGGCCAGGTTCAGATTCAAGGGAGAAATGGACTGTACCCCTTGAGAAATGGACTGTATGTACCTCTTGCTGGGAGGAGAAGCAAAGTCACATGTGAAGAAAGAAACAAACGGGATTGGAGGAACTGTTGGCATTTTGGTAGCACCACACCAGGTTTGTCTGATACAGGCCTTCCAAGCACTACTGAATCCCTATCTTGCCTAAGAAACTTTCCATGATGGGCCCTTATCATGCCTCTCTTATGCTAGAGCTCCTTGAGATTGTGAGCTGATTCATGGGACATGTGTCTGATTAATATTTATGTCACCACAGTGTTCTCACCTAGTTGGTTCTTTTTCATAGAGGTATAATCGACAAATAAAATTGTATAGTGTACAATGTGATGATTTGATATACGTATACATTGTGAAATGATTACCACAGTCAAGTTAATTAACACATCTACCCCCTCACATCGTTACCTTTTTTTTTTTGAGAACACTTATGATCTGTTCTCTTAGCAAATTTCAAGTATTGGTTGGTTCTTACTAATTATTTTATTGAATTGAGTTGAGTTGAATTGACTGAGTTGGTTCTCCTTTCTTTCTAATTACAAGCTCCTTGAAGGCAAGTTTGGAATTGCTCTCTCACATAAAATCTCCCTCCCAAAGCTCTTGGAATTATACCAACAGGTTGAAAATCCCACAGGCTCTTAGAACCAGTTAAGTGGCAGAGGATCAGGTCTGGAGCCAGCTCTGTTCAGGACACTATCTGGGGTAAGAGTGGGACTTGCAGGTGACCACAGGCCCTGGCACCAAAGCATTCCATCTTCAGGCCGGCCATACCCCAAATGAGCGGCATCACCGTGTGAGGCTAAGGAAGCAGAAAGATACAGCAGTTTGGAGATCGTGGCTTTCCTTCCCCTGCCCCATGCCAGATCCCATCCACATCACCTCAGCACTCTTCCAAAATTCATCAGGGTGACCAGTCAGGCTGCTCTAGAACGAGGCCTGGGTGGCTGAGACCCAAATGGAGGGAAGGACAGTCCTTTGCCACCCTCCCCACTCTGGTCCAGCAGTGCTCCAGCACTTCTCCAGCACTTTCTAAGGCTTGGAGATCACCTGTGACCCTTTATTCCAGATTGGACCACCCCCTGGGAACAGGAGGATGTCCCTCCCATGGCATAAGATAAATCATCAGGTACTTCATTACTCACAGGCTTAGCAATGAGTTTTCTACGGGAGTTTCCATTCTGGGTGGTGAACAAGGGCCACTGGCCGCCTGTCCTTTTCTTCACATGACACAGTCATTCACCCACCCACCCCTTTACTCACTAAAATTCTATAGACTGCCCACTGTGTACCAGGACCATCTCAGGCCTTAGGGAGAGGTGAGATGAGCCAGGCGTGGGTCCTGTCCCCTGGGAGCTCATGTGCCCTGAGACCACACACGAGGTCTGCATAGGACCACGGAATAAGGGCTCTTCAGAGCGGAAGGTACCTCGGGGATCATCCAACCTATCCCCTCATTCCTCAGAGGAGGAAACTGAGCCCAAGAGAGGGGAGTTTAGTCATCCAGGGTCACACAGTAAGCAGTAGTTATTGATTCACTACGCAAGAATTTACCCAACACCTATATATGCTAAGATCTGGGCTGACACTGGAGATACCACAGGGAACAAGGTGGACACAGCCCTGTCCCTTTGGCACTCCAGCTGTGACTGGTGGGTCTTAATCCAGGTTACACTTTAGGCTTACCCAAGGAAGCTTAAGAAAAATCCCAATGCCTCATGCCCAGAGATTCAGACTGGCCTGGTCTGGGGTCCAAGTGTGGGTATTTTTAAACAAGTTCTCCAAGTGATTCTGATGTGCAGACAGGTCAAGAACCACTGCTCTGGGGTGGGGGAGACAGGCAAAAACCAAGTAAATATGAATAAATACGTAACTGAAATTTGTGATTTGTAAGGAATGAACACGATGCTGAGTGAGGACATGGCAGGGTGGGGTACTGTTATCTGCCTAAGTCTGATTGAGGCTGCACTTGGAGAACTGTGGTTCCAGGGGTCAGATGGGAGCAAGCACAAGGGCGTCCTCATATGGGACAGCAATGGAATCTTCTGGGCCGTATTGCCCACTCTGCTGATCCACAGATCCCTGCACTGGAGCCCTGTCTAGCAGAGGCTCTCAATCTGCAACCTGAAATATCTCCCCGCTGGCCCCCATACATACTATTTATGAGTGCCTCCCAGGCCAGCCGGATTAATAATCCCTCACATTTTAAGAGTATAGTCATCCCTCGGTATCCACAGGGGATTAGTTCCAGGAAACCTTGTGGATACCAAAATCTGAGGATGCCCAAGTCCCTTATATAAAATGGTGTAGGACCCTCAGCCCTCCGGATCCACAGTTCTTCAGCCATGGATATGGAGGTCCAACTGTAGTTGGTAAAGCACATTCCCTCTTATCTGTATTATTGGATCCTAATGCTAATCCCGTGCGATGGACAGGGTCAAGGTTAATAGTCTGATGATAGAGATGTAGAAATAGGCTCAGAGAAGTGGTGTGACCTGCCTAAGATCACACAGCTAGTATCTGGATGTGTGAGACTTCAGTCTAGCTCGCCAGCCTCCAACTCCACTACCCATGTCGTCCCCCGACCCCAAGCCTTGCGCCAGGAAACTGAAACAGAAGCGGGGCACCTGGGAGGCAGGTGGGGACACCACCCCGGGGCCAGCACCCTCCTGTCAAGCTGGGCAGAACCGCCGATGTGCCTCACCTTTAACTTGGATGGTATACAATCTCATTCTCCATCAGGAAATCCAAGGAACCTGTGACTCTTTACTTCAGTTCCTGCCCAGAATGAACCCGGTTGCTATAGTAACCTGATGCCGTTCTTTCTTATAGGGTGGATGTTTTCATTTTGTATTTGAAGAGTCTGGCCAGGCAGTCGCGTTGCCATGGCTCGGCCTGTCAGCAGCAGTTAGAAGCAGAGGGAACCCTTTGAGCAGCCTCTAGGTCCCTCTAATTGATGGTGGAAACCCGTGTCTGGAAAACCCCCCCCCGGCTCAGTTGCGCTGCGGAAGGAGGGAGGGGGAGTCTCGGCTGGTGTTGTGCTGGGCACCCTCTCCTGTTCAGGGAGCACACCTTCCTAATTACAGCCGCCTGGGCAGAGGTCGGCCCCTCAGCCACTTGCTCCCATAGAGCCTTCTAGTTCCCCCCCATGATCTTCATCACAGGGGGTCATGCTCAGAGCTGTTTCCTTGAACCCTGAATGCTCAGCCCCCTGGCAAATAGAGGGCCTCCAACATATGTTTGTTGAATGAATGAATGAATGAATGAGCTTTTTTAGTTTATGAAGCCCTTCATACCCATTATCTCCCCTATTCCCCATTATAGCTGTGTGAGGTCCCAGAGCAGGAGGAAGGGGAAACTGTGGTCCAGAAAGGTGAGGGAGGTGCTCTCACAGGCTGCCTTCCTTCCCTGTGCACTTTTGCAGGTGCCCTTGCCTCTGGGCAGCCCACTGAGTTGCCTGGCACTTGCTCCATGAGGCAGACAAATGTCACAGGCACACCCTAAAAGCAAGGCAAGCAGGAGACCCCTGTTCAAGTCATGTGACTCGATTGGTTCACCTTGAATTTGTCTCAGACATGACACAGATCCTTTTTTTTTTTTAAGATTTTTCTTGATGTGGACCATTTTTAAAGTCTTTAATGAATTTGTTACAGTATTACTTCTGTTTTGTGTTTTGGTTTTTTGGCCACGAGGCACATGGGATCTTAGCTCCCCGACCAGGGATCGAACCCGCACCCACTGCGTTGGAAGGCAAAGTCTTAACCACTGGACCACCAGGGAAGTCCCCTGACACAGATCCCTTGATGGGCCCTTTTCACCCTCAGAGGCCCCAGACATGGGTGCCACGGTTTTCTCTCCTGGGTCCTTGGTTGTGGGCATGGTGGCCTGGAGGGCAGGCAGTGAAGGAGGGAGAAGAGAAGGGTGCTTGGTGAGTAACTTCAAAACACAGCAGAATGTTTCTTTGGCCCAAACCGTAGAGGAAACAGTGGGACACACAGAGTAAAGGGCCTCTCCGTTCCTAAACTCCCTGTGAAGTGGGGTGAAGTGTGAGGGCAAGGAAGGCTTAGCTCAGCCTTCAACCAGCACGCCCAATCCACGCTGACACAAACTCTCTGTTACTCCCTCCGTGCTGAGGGTGTATTTCCAGGTTAAATCAAACTTCTTCCACCCAACCCTGGCCCCAAAATTAATTTCTTTCTAACGCAGCCTAATTTCTTTTTGGCCATGAATCCTTCCCAGGACTATCATGAGGATAAACGCTTCCATCGCCTCTCATAAGTGAGGCGTATACCTGTCCAGGAGGCCCCCATGCCCAGCACAGGCCCCTGATTGCAGGCCTCACCTTCTAAGAATCAGAACCTTCAGATGTCCAAGGTAGACCTCAGAGGCCTCGCATTTCACAGATGTGGAGACTGGGGCCACGGAGGGGAAGAACGTGAGGCCCCTTCACAGTCATTGGGTGTGGGAGACCCCCCACTGTGGGACCTCCTTGAGAACAAGCCTGGGCCTTCCCAGTATGCGAACCCAGCACTGAGCCCAGGCTGGGCACATAGCAGGTGCTCACTGAAGGCTTGTTTCAGCTGCTTTGCCAGTTCTCGTGGTGCGACAGTGGGAGCCTCATCTTCATGGAAGGAAGGTTAGGACTGGAAGGGAACTTAGACATCACTGAGCCCAACCCTCATTAGCAGAAAGAGACCCCATGGATTAATAACACTAAAAATAACAATAGCTAATACTTACAGAGCTGGTTGCTAGACAGGATTCTCTGCACTTCGTACGTACTGATCCATTGCAGCCACATAGCGACCACTATGCAGCAGGTATTATTATCATTGTCCCCAGATGAGGAAACTGAGGCACAGAGAGGCTCAATAACTTGCTGAAGGTCACAGAGCTAGTTAGTGTTGGGATCAGGATCCAGACCCAGGCAGTCTGGCTCCAGGGCCCACACCACTAACACCCCACCACCGACTGAGAGCAAAGTGCTGCCAGCAGACACTTTTCTCCTGTGGGAAGAGGCGTCTCTGCCAGCCCTATGGGCTCACTCTGGAAACATAGCCTTTTCATCTCCGCATCCCCCTTAGGGCTCAGCTCAGGGCCTGGCGGGGCCCAGGGACCTGTGTTCAATACAGGTGAGCTGTTCCTCTTCCTAGTCATGAAACAACCAGTTTAGGGGCTCCTTGGAGCTGGAAGGAATCTTGGGAAGCAACTTACAGAAATGGAGGCCCAGAGATTGACGTGTCTTAGCCAGGTCTCCTGTCTCCCCGTCCAGGGCTCTCTTCACCCAGGCGAGGCCTCCAGAGAGGGCCCTGAGGCGGATCAGCTGCCAGATCCTCCCTCGCCCCCGCTGTGTGGTCCCATCCTGGCTGTGCTAACAGGCTATCTGCTCCCACAGCTCTTCGTGATCGACAATGGTGCGGACGACTGGCGGATAGCCATGACCTACGAGCGCATCCTCTACATCAGCTTGGAGATGCTGGTGTGCGCCATCCACCCCATTCCTGGCGAGTACAAGTTCTTCTGGACGGCGCGCCTGGCCTTCTCCTACACACCCTCGCGGGCGGAGGCCGACGTGGACATCATCCTGTCCATCCCGATGTTCCTGCGCCTGTACCTGATCGCCCGCGTCATGCTACTGCACAGCAAGCTCTTCACCGACGCCTCGTCCCGCAGCATCGGGGCCCTCAACAAGATCAACTTCAACACGCGCTTCGTCATGAAGACCCTCATGACCATCTGCCCCGGCACCGTGCTCCTCGTGTTCAGCATCTCACTGTGGATCATCGCTGCCTGGACCGTCCGCGTCTGCGAAAGGTATTCCAGCGGGTCGGGTTCTCCACTCGACCGGGGCCTCTGAGCACACAGCCCATGTTGGGAGGGGGGAAGGGAGGAGGAGCAGGGGGGCCCGGATGTATGTGGTCTGATGGAAGAAACAGGCATGTACCCAAACACCTCAGGAGAAAATGGGAAAGGAGAGGACTGGTTTGGGGCTGAATATGAGCTGCAACATTGAAACATTGGAACCAAGGTAAGCTGGGGAAAATGCATATATAATCCTCATTTCCTGTTCTTTGTAAACCAGTATATCTCAAAGCATTCTGGTTATATCATTACCCCTTTCTCACATATAACACTTTGCAATTTCTGCATTATCTCTCCCTCTTGGAGATCAAGGATGTTCGCTAGCATTTTAAAGCCTCTGAGAAGTCCTGCAGTAATGAAACTGTTTTAATTTTGTTTAGTCCAGATTTTCTCAAGAGTATTCACCCACCAACGCTTTTCATTGTACATCACTATGGATGCCTCACTACTCAAAAATTTGGTCCACAGACCAGCATCACTGGTAACTTGTTAGATTGCAGAATCTCAGGCCTCACCCTGGAACTACTGAATAGCATTTGCATTTTAACAAGTTCACTGGTGATTTGTATGCACCTTAAAGTTTGAGAAGCACCTCACTGATGGAACATACTTTGGGAAACACTGTTTTGGGAGGCTGGTGGCTGGTAGGAGAGAAGGGGGATATGGCCTAATAGAGATCTGGGGCTCTAAGGCATCATGCCAGCCCCTCAGAACTGCCATCATCAAGGCTCAAGGGTAGGTCTGTGGTTACCCCCTTCCACCGCCATCCTCAAGCTGCCCTTACTGACTCCTCTCCCTTTCAAGCTTGTCCTGGATATTCATTTTCTCTGATTTCATATGTGGAGTCTGAACACCGAGGTTAAAAACCTGGATTCTGCCCCTAAGTAGCCGTGAGACCTTGAGCAAGTCACTTCACCTCTCTGGGCCTCAGCGTCCTCATTTTAAAGTGAGGCTCACTTGAGACAGAAGGAAGATATATATTTACTTGAGAGAGGTTATTTTTAGTATGCTGGGAGGCCTGGTCAAGCGTCCTGTGTAATTTACTTGGATCCCATAGTCACCCTTCGTTCATTATCACATAAAATTGTATTGTCAAATCTTCCATGTACCAGTGTCCCAGGAGAGATAAAACAAGCAAAAGAAGTCTGGAGGAGAGTTAGTCTAACAATATCTCAGGGGTTCACTGAACCAGATTTCCCACCTATTTTGAAATGTTCTGTGTGCAGACAGTTCTTTCAGATGTTTGGCCAGCAGACACACAGTCAGATGAAGAGGCCCTTCTGCTGCAGCCAGACAGGGATCCCTGAGAGTGGCAGGGTCAGTCTCTGAGAGCCAGTGCCATGCTGGGAGACATTTCTCACATACAAAGCCTGAAGGACACACGATACCCACGTATTCAGAACCCCGTCATTACTCAGCAGCTGACATTATAACACCTGCTCTAAGTAGGACCATACCTCACCAGGCTTCATGAATCTTCTCTGGTAAGCAGACACTCTTTCTGCAATGGAGAAAGCATATGTTTGGGTTCCAACCCCAGACTCCTCATAGTTCCCTTAGCTGAGCAATATGGTGCCAGTCTGGGCCTCAGTTTTCTCATCTGCAAGCTGGGGATAATAATACTAACTTTATAGGATTTGTTGTTGGAGTCAAATAGATAACGTACGTGAAGCATACACTGTGATAATGATAGTGACCATTAATACTAATAACGGAGATCTCTTGATAACTCTTGGGAATCTTGTGGCTGCCTTTTTATAATTAGAACAAACCAATTCCTACTATATGTAGACCTATGCTCTTCCTGTTTTCCTTTTTTTTTTTTTTAATTAATTAATTAATTTATTTTTGGTTGCGTTGAGTCTTCGTTTCTGTGCGAGGGCTTCCTCTAGTTGCGGCAAGCGGGGGCCACTCTTCATCGCTGTGCGCGGGCCTCTCACTATCGCGGCCTCTCTTGTTGCGGAGCACAGGCTCCAGACGCGCAGGCTCAGTAATTGTGGCTCACGGGCCCGGTTGCTCCGCGGCATGTGGGATCTTCCCAGACCAGGGCTCGAACCCGTGTCCCCTGCATTGGCAGGCAGATTCTCAACCACTGCGCCACCAGGGAAGCCCTGTTTTCCTTTTTAATTGATCAAAGCTGAGTCTTCTAACAGCAATAATAATTAAATGTTCATAGCCCCTTAAGGTGTTTGAAATCCATGTCCTCAAATCGACCCTGTTTGGTGTGTATCATTAGCCCATTTTTCAGATGCGCAAACATGGAACAAAGTACCAGCAAGTGAGTTTCATTGTTTATTGAACCTGTCAGAAGTCTGGGTGATGATTTTTTATCGGATGATGAGCGTGATTCAAAGTGTGTAGTTTGCAAAGTACCCTGTTGCACGTTATTTGGCACTGAATGATACTCCATGGCCTCCACACTGGGGCTGGGTAGACCTGGCCCCCGTCAGACCATGGGCCTCTGTCTACGGAGATGACTGACATGCCCAGCTGAAGTCCAAGGCAAAGGCACAGAGAAGCAACGAGCAAATCAAAGGTTCTCCTAAAGCTTCCCCTTCTCTTGTGAAAAGGCCCTTTGACCAAAAGGCTTCTGCTTAGATCTCACATGAGATATATTAAAACATGTGGGGTGTTGTCATTGCCCCTGTTTTTTGGGAGCTTACCCTGTGCCAGTTCTGTGTGAAATACTTCACTCTTATCTCCATCTGCCCTCCCAGTAGCCCTGTGGTAGAGGCACTGCGATTGTCCTCATTTTACTTATTTTTTATTTTTTATTTTTTAAAATAGTTACTCTCTTTTTATTTATGTATTTATTTATTGGCTGCCTTGGGTCTTCATTGCTGCGCGCGGGCTTTCTCTAGTTGCGGAGAGCGGGGGCTGCTCTTCATTGTGGTGCGTGGGCTTCTCTTGTTGCGGAACACGGGCTCTAGGTGCACGGGGTCAGTAGTTGTGGCACACGGGCTCAGTAGTCGTGGCTCGCAGGCTCTGGAGCGCAGGCTCAGCAGTTGTGGCGCGCGGGCTTCGTTGCTCCACGGCATGTGGGATCTTCCCAGACCAGGGCTCAAACCCGTGTCCCCTGCATTGGCAGGTAGATTCTTAACCACTGCGCCACCAGGGAAGTCCTGTCCTCATTTTAGAGTGGAGGAAACTGATGTAAAGTAACTAGCCCGAGGTCACAGAGCCAGTAAATATGGAGCCAGAATTTGAACTTGCTTCTGACTCTGAACTTCATGTTTGTCTCACCAGCCCAGGCTGAATCCTGCACTTACAAGGAAACCGTGGCCTAGACTCTCCTGGCGACTTTCCCGATCTGAGCGTCTCAACGCCACTGAGACTGACACTTAAATCCCAGTCTTGCTGTTTTGCCTGCCTCTGATGTCTGTGCTTTTAACCATTTTATCACCCTGTCTCCAGGGCTGCCTTCACGTTAAATTCAAACATACCCGAGTGCAGTGGATGCTGTGGTATGCTACCCCGGGGCCACCTCTTGGCCCAGGCTCACTCCCTCAGCTGGGGTTGCCGGCTGCGGCAGAATTGCCCTGGATGAAGGGAGCTGCCTCAGCTAAGATCAAGCCTCCTGCCCAGGGCAGCAGCATCCAGTGACTTGTCAGTGCAGGAGTTTAAAGGCCCAGCCCCTTTACCTCACAGCTCTGCAGGGCCTTCCTGGCTCCAGGGCTCCTGAGGGATCACGTGGCACTTCAACCCCTCCCTCTCCCCAGTCCTACGTCCCTCAGGCCCCACGGGTGTTGATCCCGAGAGCAGCCCCAACAAACCTCCCGCACTCAGATCCCAGTGACTCTTTCCCAGGAATCTGACCTATGGAACTGTGGAAGCGTTTATGAGTAAGTATATTCTTTCCTAATCAGGCAAAGTGCTTCTTTTAAAAAGACCAAGCAATTTCTTTTAGAATCAAGCTTAAATGAGCATTGTCCTTCCCCAATGTCAAATAATCAGCAAGACTGGCAGAGACTGAGATAGGAATTATTCAACCAGAGACCGGACAGAAACTGGAGGCAGGGGCTGCTTTGGAGGACTGAAGCCTCGGACCAGCGTGGAAGGACCTGCCCTGTCCAATGTGGGCAAGATGCCGTTTTTCTCTCTCAGCCTGATCAATGACCATTCTGTCACCTGAGACGGCAGAGAGGGTAAAGGACTCGCCCAAGGTCACATAGCAGCATGACAGGCTCTAGAAAAACTCCCCTCTGCTGATGCGCAGAGCAGGGTTTGTTCACATTCCAGGTGGGTTTCATCAGCCCGGATGCATCTCTAGCTGTGAACACACACTTCTGAAGTTGCTATGGAAATCCCTCTTCAGCAAGACTCATTTTGAAAGACATTTCTCATATCTGGGGTTGGCTTTTATGTGACAATAAAGGTATTTCACATTTCCTCCTTCCAACGAGGGAGAGGGAATCAGTAATTACCCAGAACAGCCTGCTACGGGGAGGGCAGCGCCCGGTTGCTGGGAGGGCAGCATCAACAGCAGGCTTGTTTTCCTTGGACCCCAGTGAAGCATTACATCATGGGTTCCGAGGCCTGACAGTGTGTGGCACTCGCCATTCTCTGGGATTCTCCTGGCCGCGTGCCCGCCTCCCACAGGCCTCCCAGAGCCCATCGGAGGATCCTCCTCATTAAACACTGTCACACACCAAGCAGCTGAGCTGGTGGAGAGACCACTGGGGACCCCAGACCTAAAGGCAGCAAGGTAGGGAAGGGGGCTTTCCCGGCACGCCCTGAACGAAGTCTGCCAGCTCACATGTGGCTGTTTATCTCCCTGGGAGGAGCAACAAGGCCTCCCAGGACACTGACAGAGTGAGCTGAGTCTTGTGATCCCGAGCCAAGTTTTGTAAATGACCTCCTAGCCTCGTGACTGGAATCCCTTTGGCCTCTTCTCTCCTGAGGCCCCAAGTTCTGCTCACAGGCCGTGTCAGTATCTCAGGCCTTCCAGCCTATCAACAGGTCTTTGGTGATGATGGTGTGAACTTTCATCTAAGTCTGTATATTGGCATTTTCGTGAGAAAATGGATTCTGGAGACCTGGCTGCTGGAACTGGAGAAAAACAATGAGTGGCCATTCTTTCTCTCATTAAAACAGAGCCACTCCTCCCATCATAAGGAAGATAAAAAGAGGCTTCCTTCCTCCAGTCTCTTCTGCTTCTGTCCCAGACGCCCAGGTCTGCACCAGCCGGAAGCCGGGAGCAAGTACAGTTCCCTCCTCCTCCCCGTCTCCTTCCCACAGTCTCCTGCCACCTCCGCCAGGGGCTTCAGCTCCAAGAAAGGAGCAGAGAGAAGGTCTACAGAAGGAAGCACATAGCACGGGGTTGACACGTGTGCCCAGGTAGAGCCTTTGTGTGCTGGGCAGAGCTGGGAAGAGCTCTGAGAGCAATGGGTTCTCATGGGCCCTCTGATGTGAGGCACAACCTCCAACGTGTAACACATGCACAGTGACCCACTGGGACGACGGAAAGAAATGATCAGAGTTTCTGTTCATAGTTATTTTTATCTAAGAAAATTAAGCTTTGCTAATCTTAATATGCAGGTAGACTGTAATACATGTGGACAATTTATAATAAATATACATATAGCAGGGGGAGGGTGCATGCTCAAAAATTTTTTACTGGCAGGAGTCCATGATTTTAGAGGATGCAAACCACTGGTTTGGGGAATGAGAGGACTAGTTAGTAAGGATAGGAAAGTATCCTGTCACATTGGATGAAGCCTGCTAGACCTGGAACCCTGCCCTCTAGCTGGAGAAAGGGGAAATCAGCACCCCGTTGGGCAGAGGAGCAGCCTAGGGCAATCCTGCTGCCGGGTGCCAGGTCTGGATAGATCACTCCTAATTCAAAGATGAATTCCCGGCAGGGGGTGGGTGGGGGAGACTGAGGAGGGGAGGGAAGGGGAATCATACAGGAGGCCTTGAAACAAATGTGCAGCATTAAGAAAGAGGAAAATAATTCTGAAGATGCAGAATAACGTTTAATTATGAGGAACAGAAAGCAACATTTGAAAATTCTTGGGCATCCCTTACAGGGTGCAAGAAGATGTGATCTCTATGATAGAGAAGAGTGGGCAGGTATGAAATGAAAATGTATCTGGTTCACATAAGCCTAGAGTTCACAGAAAATGAAAATTGTTTTAGCAAAAAGAAAATCCACATTGGGGCACTGAATTTTTTAAAATGCGGAATGTGAAGGACAAACAAAGGTTCTCTCCAAATGTAGAAGACAAGAACAAAGAGATGAGAGAAGAGGGTGAATAGGACAGAATTGGAAGCTGCATAATCAAGGCTAAATCCTAGCTCTAGAGTTATTTTGGAGGAAGAAACCAGAATGATTTGGATAAAAGCAAAATCAAGGACATACATGAAGAAACCTTTATCAGAATTGGCCTGCCAGGGGGGTGGTGGGGAGGTTAAGATTATTCAGATCAAAAAGTTTCCTGTTTTCCACTTAGAATAGGGGGAAAAATAATTTTTTTTCTGGAAAATTTTCTGAATCATAAGGTTAAACAATCCTAGAAGCACATAGGCAACACAGAGCTGACTTCTCCTCAGAACCCTAAATTCCAGGAGACATTAGGGCATTCGTGTCATTTACATGAGGAAACAAGAGGAACAAAAGTCATTCTTGGAGTTTTGTGGGCTCAGAAGGTTACAACCTACACTTTTTGGGGGAGCTTGTGTGTCCGTTGACCAAGGGATGAATCACGATTAAGATCTTAATAATGGAACTATATGAAAGAAAGACAGGTAGACAGTATTGAAACCAGGTAAACATGAAATCCAGACTACATTTAAACATGATTGTAAAACGAAATTCTAATGTCAAAGAAAAAGTAGATTCTGGAAAGAGTAAATGTATGCAACAAAATAATAATTCCATAATAATGAGAGGGTTGCTAACTCTGATTGAAAAGGTGAGAGAAGTTGTCTAGGAAAGATGAGTAAAAGCATGATAAATTCATCATATTAAGTAGAAAAGAATTTTTAAAGCCTTATCTCTCAATTTTAATAATTAGAGAAATATAGTTTAAATCATTTTTTAAAGCTAAGGGTAACCACAGGTAGAATTTTATAAGTATAATAATGATAACGGTAGCAGGTGTTATTTCACTTAATCCAGACCACAGCTCTGTGAGGTACAGGGACTATCATTATCTCCATCCTACACGTGAGGAAATGGAGGCCCAGGGAGGTTATGGTTACGCAATGTGCCTTGGGTCATGGAGCCAGGGGTTGGCAGACCCGAGACCCCCAACCCCCTGCCTGAGAGCCTTGCTTTTCCCTACCTTGAGAATGTGCATTTTCCACATTCCTGGATGAGACACACAAGCATCATCAGAGACAGAAAAATAAAGGAAGCAGGAAGGAAGAATTTAAAAACAGAAAGCCTGAAACAAGATGAGAGGAAACCAAACTTAAAATTTATAACAATTGGGCTTCCCTGGTGGCGCAATGGTTGAGAGTCCGCCTGCCAATGCAGGGGACACGGGTTCGAGCCCTGGTCTGGGAAGATCCCACATGCCTCGGAGCAACTAGGCCCGTGAACCACAACTACTGAGCCTGCGCGTCTGGAGCCTGTGCTCCACAACAAGAGAGGCCGCGATAGTGAGAGGCACGCGCACTGCGATGAAGAGTGGCCCCCGCTCGCCACAACTAGAGAAAGCCCTCGCACAGAAACGAAGACCCAACAAAACCATAAATAAATAAATAAAATTTATAACAATCAACATAATTGAATTTACCTCCCCAATTAGAAGACAATGTCCCTTACTTAGATAGGATTTAAAAGCAAAATTTAATTTTACACTGTTTACAAAAGAGGTACCTAAAACAGAAGGACCTAGAAAAATAAGTGAATAGCAAAGATTTATTAGTTAAGTACAAACCAAAGGGCAATTGAGTAGAAATCCTCATTTTAAACCAAGTTGAATTCAAAGCCAAAACCATTAAATGGTCCAAAGGAACCATTTAACATGGATAAAAATATTATACACAGGAAAACTGTGAACTTTTATGCAAAAATAAATGAGATAGAAGATCTGAGTTTTTAATGTTTTAATTGTCTGATAAATTTTGAACTTTGTAGCCTATAAACAAATAATACATTTTCTTTTTAAGCATCCATCGACATTTACAAAAATTGATCAACTTCTTGGCCACACGTTTCAAAACATCAGAAAAAAAATTTCAGGCATATTCTCTAACGACAAGGCCATAAACTTCAATTAAAAGGAAACTTTTGGGGGGAGCTTTTAAAGCAGTCTCCTCAACTATAACTTGGTCAAAAGAGAATTATTCAAAACTACCATTGAAAACTATTTGAAAAATTACAACAACTCTATATATTAAAACTCAGATGTGACCAAAGTTGTTCTCAGATGAAAAATATCCTTAAGATTTTTCATTTAAAATAAAAAGCATGAAAATAAATTGAATTCATTAGAAGAACAGAACAAGCCTCAGAACAAATTAGCTTTATAACAAAGACAGGAATTAATGAATTTAAACAAAGAAAAACAGAATTTGTGAATCCAAAAGATATCAATTTCAAATAAATCTAATCAAGAAAAAAAGAAAATACAAACAAAATTAGAAATTTGAAGGTGGAAACCTACTGATTCTGAGGATGTTTTAATAAATGAAAGAGAATAGCTTAACTTTTTTTGAAAGAGAAGACCTTTGAGGGGGACTTTCTCCACTAGATATTAAAATGTGTCACAAAACTAAGGTAATTAAGTCCCTGTGGCATTACTGAAAAATCAGTAATGACAGATCAATGAAACCTAATGGAAACTCCTGAAATAAATCCTAGTATGTGAGAACCCAATATTTGAGGAAAAAACCAATTAGGAAGGAATAGATTATTCTATAAATGTTAATGGGAAGATTGGATACTTGGATGAAAAATCAAATTAGAAACCCACTTCTCACCAGCCACCAAAATAAATTCCAGGTGGATTAAAGAGTCAGATGTAAAAGAAGAAACCATGAACAAGCTCCAGAAAACAAAGTGAATATTTAATCAATCCTGAGATGGGAGAGAATTGTTAAGCATAAAATCTTAGAAGAGAAGAAATGTGAAGGAAAAGACCAGTATATCTGATTATATTATACATACAATTTTGGATTTCTGTCCTTCAAAAAATATAAATTTATTTAAAAAAGCAAATGTTACACTAGGAAAAATATTTGCAGCAAACATGAGAAGAGGTAAATATCCCATTGTGCAAAGCAGTCTTAGTTACCAATCAGAAAAACTCATCTCCTCAGTAAAAAAAAAAAAAAAGGCTAAAAATAAAAACAGACAACCACAAAGGAAGAAATACAAATAACCAATAAAATGAAAAACACAGCCTCTCAAATCAAAGAACTACAAATTAAAACTACAAGGAGAATTGCTTTTTCTCCTCCAGAATTGACAAAAATTTAAATAAATATAATTCGATGCTGAAGAAAGTTGTTATTGTTTGTGGTGAGGTGGATAGGTTGATTCTCTCATACTGATGGCAAGAAGGAAAATTAGCACCATTTTTCTGGAAAACAATTAAATAGTATGTCAGGGGAGCCTTTACAAGTTCATAAATTTAACCCAGGAATTCACCTTCTAGGAAGCTATTCTAATGGAATAATCAATTATGTCAAGATTCTTCGGCATGATGCGTTCTACAGCAGTGGAGAATCAGAAACCAAGCAAATGTCCAGGGCTTAAACAGTTAAATAAATCATAGCACATCAATATGATGGGTAGTTAGGCAACAATTTTAAAAAATCATTCTTCAAAGACTATAATAAGGTAGGAAAATAGTCGTGATGTAATAGTTTTAAAAAGAGCACACAAAGGTATAATATAGGATGTTACCAATTAAAAATACATAGATGTGGGGCTTCTCTGGTGGCGCAGTGGTTGAGAGTCTGCCTGCTACTGCAGGGGACACGGGTTCGAGCCCTGGTCTGGGAAGATCCCACATGCTGCGGAGCAACTGGGCCCGTGAGCCACAATTACTGAGCCTGCGCGTCTGGAGCCTGTGGTCCGCAACAAGAGAGGCCGCGATAGTGAGAGGCCCGCGCACCACGATGAAGAGTGGCCCCCGCTTGCCACAACTAGAGAAAGCCCTCGCACAGAAACGAAGACCCAACACGGCCATAAATAAATTAAAAAAACAAAACAAAACAAAAAACCTACACCTTTAAAAAAAAAAAA
Organism: Balaenoptera ricei; assembly: GCF_028023285.1. Taxonomy (NCBI): domain Eukaryota; kingdom Metazoa; phylum Chordata; class Mammalia; order Artiodactyla; family Balaenopteridae; genus Balaenoptera; species Balaenoptera ricei. The sequence goes on along the minus strand of NC_082639.1, from coordinate 112,691,241 downwards.
TAGATGTATAACAAGCGTAGAAAATGCTTGGAAAATACATCTATTGTTTTCTGTGGGATGTTACATGTGATTTTTTTCATTACATTTTATTGTATTTTCAATGAGAATGCATGGCAATATATATGTGTGTATGTGTGTGTGTTTTAATGTAAAGAGGGAGCATTTTGTTTTTTCTCCCTCCACAAAGCCCCCTTCTCATCTTGCACAGGAACTCATATTTTATATCAACAGGGCTTGGAATGTGAAGTTGAACGGCTCACTCAGTTTTTACATATAATCTTCTCAGAAAAGCTCAATAAAAGTTCCTTCCTAAAGGGTTCCCCTTCAGACTTAGCTGCCAGTGGCCTTAGTGGACAAGGTAGGGGGATGACGTGAGCCTAGGCTGGGGTCCTCTCTCCTCGGGCGGGGGTGCCACTTACAGCCCCTCTGTGGCCGCGGGATGATTATGGGAGGACCTAGAACCGGTGTCCAGGCAGGTGGAGTTGTGCAGGTGAGGTGTGGTCCGAGGCAGGGCTGCATTAACTCTCTAGCACTGGCTCTAGGCGGGCCAGGCCCTGGGGTGCCAGCAATGACGCGGAAGGCACCGTCCGAGGGAGGAGGCTGGTACCGGGGCGGGGCCGAAGCTCGCTCCGCCAGGGGGCGCGGGGCGGGCGGGGGAACGCGAACAGGTGGGGGCCGGTGGGCGGGGTCTCACGGGAAGGGGCAGGCCGCGGGGGAGGAGCCAGTCGGCCAGCTCCTGGCGCCGCCAGAGTTCAGGTTCAACCCTGCTGTGGCGCCGGCGCCCAGGGCAACAAGAATAAACTTCAGGACTGGCTCCTCTGCCCCAAGGTTGCCTCTTTCCTGCTTCTAGTAGCGTCGCATTTTTATTTCATGTGCATGTTTTACATTTTTCCCCATCCTTACTACCTCCGCCCACTTGCTCTTTCTGTTATTTTTGATTCAACAATTCTTTCCTTTATTATTGGCAGTATGTTTGTGCTCTTTGACAATTACGCATGGAAATCGTTAATTTGTGACTGGTTTCTTGGTACTTTTATTTATATTAAGTAATATATTATTCACAAATTATAAGTAATGAATGACACCTCTTAGAAAGGAGAATCAAGAAATGAGGAAAATGTCCATAAGATTAGTTTGGGACAGTGTGGGTGCAAAGTGAACTCCACTGCACTGAGAAACCATTCCATTTTTCCAGTCAAGTCAATCCCCAAATTACTCCAACTTGTGTTACGCTAAACACTAGGTTTCACATAAACTCTCTCTGCGGGAGGTGGCCAGTGCCTTTGCCTCCAGGATTTTTGCCTTAGGTAGACCCAGCCAAGGACAGGGCTCTTTCTCCAGCTGGGAAGGATCATCCAACCTTTCTCAACTGAGATCTGACAATTAAGCCCTACAGAAATGGGCTGGAATGACCATCTTCCTGATTCCACCAAGGATGGTACACAGCTAGTACCACCCTTGATGTATAAGGGGGAAGTTGCTTGTTGCTTATCATGGATGCCTAAGGGCACCCAGGCTTGATTCTCATCCCCAGGACCAGTTGAAAAGGCTGTACCACTGGGAGGAGACAATGCCAAAAATCTTACAAGGGTGGGAATCCTTGGAGGGAGCCAAGGTGAGGAAAAGGGAGGGTTTCCTGTAAGCCACGTCAGCCACATCTATTTGTGGGCTGACATTAGTCAAGACAGGAAATCCACATTCTGTCAACTTTTCCATTTTTCAACTTTGGGGTGGTTTTGTTTGCCCCTGGTGATCTCTTGGTGCCCTGCATCTCAGTGCAGGCACCCACCAGCAAGGGACTGGATCCTCACCCCACAGGCCTTCTCCATGTGTTTGGTGGCCTGGGACACGTCATGTGTGCACTCCTTGCCATTCTGTGCTTTCCACCTCCCTCCACCGCGGGCATAGCTGCTGCCGCCCAAGCTGGTGGGGAGCCCTGCATTCCCACTCTCATAGCATATCTGCTAGGAGATTTTTTCATGAGATTTTCTCCTTCCATTTAATACAGGCTCCTCCGTCCCCTGAGGCTTGGCCCCAGTCCCTCAGAGGCTGAGCTGGGAGGGAATATGGGCAAGATATGCTATACTCCAAATGGAACCTCACTGAGCATCCCCAGCCCTACCCCACCTCCACCTCCCACCCTGCCTGGATGTCTACTTCCCAGCTCTGTGCACTGCCCAAGAGTTTCCCTGGCAACCACGTCCCCTGGTGGCCTGGGAATAGTGGCCCTGGGAACCCACCAACCCTACCACACCAGGTCATTTTGTTTTCCCAAGAGGCTCATGGGAGCTGCCTGCCAACAAAGCCCCTGCAGGCTGGCCCAGACAGGCCCAGACACACTAAGAAGGGCCAGATGAGCTCAACACCCCTACAGTAGAGGGGGCACAGAGCCTACTGAGTAAAACTCCTTTTGAAAGTGTTAAATATGTTGCAGCTGAGCCAATACATGCAGTGATACAGCGCGCAGAGGCTGGATACAGCCTGAACTCAGGGTTAAAAGACCATGTGGCTCCTGGTTCCACCATTTACCTTGGACATCGTACGTGTACTTAATCTCGCCAGTCATGCAGCCTCTACTGACCATGCTCTGGGACAGGGAACTCATCGCTTTAAAAGACCATTCAATCCGTCTGCAGACAGCTCTGACTTAGAAATATCTTCCTAATATTGGTTAAAGTTGAACTCCTCATAGTTTCTGACTTGGGTCCTGTTTTCTGTATCCACACAAAAATTCAAGCAACATAGGCTGGTGGTTAAACCATTGCCATCTAGGCAGATACGGGCTTGGGGTCTTGCTCAAGCTCTTACAGCCATGACCTTGGGCAAGCTAGCCTCAGGACATCCGGGAAGCGGGATAATTCACAAAAAGCCCTTAGCACAGGGCAAAGCATTTAGCACATGCTGAGCACCCAGTGAAGCAGGCTGATCTTCCCTCTTCCGCTGAAGGCCCCTTAAACGTTTGAGAATTCAGGTTTCATCTTCTTCAATCTAATGGTCTCTGATCCTTCAGCAAGTCCTCACGGGACTCAGTTCCCATCAGACTCCACTCTCTTTCTCACCCTCCTCTTTGGTCATCAGTGTCCCCACAAATTGGAGGCCCCAGACCGAACACAGTGCCCCAAAGATTAGGCAACCTCCCATTTTCTCGGCATTATTCTCCTTTTAGTGCGGCTTGAGAGTGGCCCATGGGAAGAGCAATCATCTCCCAGAAGAGGCATAATGACCTGGGAATTAGGGAGTGAGACCCAGGGTACATCTCTGTTTAGGTTTGGCACTTTTGACAGTCCCAACCTACAGCCCCACACGCTGTTGTTAATATTTCCTCAGTACAACTGCACAGGCCCCGCTTAGCCTGCGCCCTATGACCAGCACCCGCACCCCACTCAGCCTGCCACCTGACAGAGCCACAGCTGAATTTAGGCCAAAGGGTTTTAAGCCAAGTGGGGAACTAGTTAGGACTCTAAGTGTCAAGAGGCTCATGTCCTGCTTCCAGCTTTAGCAAGGGGCTCTGGATCTGGCCTCAGAGCCCATTTCTCTGCCTTAGTTTTCCCGCTGATAAAAGCAGTGGTTTTTCAGGCCCTTGCAGATCTTTAAACAGGGGTTGGCCCAGTGTTGAGCTCACTCCCTCCACCCACTGCTCTCTGGACCCATCTCATGCTGGTCTTCCCCATCCCCTTCTTTTCTCCATCAGATCTGCTTCCTAAAGGACATTCTCCACCCTTTGGCATCTCTCTATCATGCTTGCCCCCAGAGAATGCATCCAGTCTCACAAGAATGCATCCTCACCTCCGAAGTCTAAACGTTGAGCAAAGCCTTTCCCCTGAGATGTAATGCTCAGTTCCGAATGGCTTGCTAAGTAGGAATAATGTTAGTAGTTGTTGAGCCCTACTATTCACCAGGCACTATGTTAGCCATTTAATATACCTTAGTAAAACACACGTGATTTTCTTCCCCTCATGGAGCTTATAGTCTACCAGGGAAGACCATGTAGACCAATAACAACTCAAGACACAAGTACGTACTTTCAAATCTATGGTATATACTGTTGAAGTTGTTAAAAGAAACAAGGTTGCGATGATTTTTTTTTTTTTTTTTAAGTAATGGGGTTGGAGAGGAATCCTACTCAGCTGGGACCTGCTTGGAAGGTCTCTCCAGAGAGGTTATGTTTCAGCTGAGACCTGAAGGATGGGAAGGAATGAGTCATTTACAGACCAAGGGGATGAGCTCTCCGAGAAGAGGGAACAGAACATACAAAGGCCCTGAGCTGGCGAAGAGCATGGTGTGTGGAGTGGCTGGAAGGAGGGTAGTGTGGACAGGCATGGGGCTGTGGCAGAGCCTGAGCTGCAGAGGGGGCTCCGGGGACTGTGTTAAGGGATTGAAGGCAAGTGCAGTGGGAGGCCTCTGAAAGCTTCAAGTCAGAGAGTAATACAACCTCATTCATTCTAAGAATATCACTCTGGCAACTTTGTGGAGAATAAATTGGAAGTGGGCAAGGAAACTACTAGGAGGATGAGTTAGGAGGCCATTGCCCAGGCCAGGGCAAAGGACATGGTGACTTAGAAGGGTGGTGGTGGCAGTGTAGGGTTCTTGGATACCTCCTATGTACTAGGCCAAGACTGAATGTCCCATGTATCAAGTCTCTGTTCAAACTCATCATGCTGCCCCTCATATCTCTCTGCTTCTCTGTTTTTGTCTTCTTTTTCTCAGGAACTTTTCCAGTTAGTATTAGTTTTTGGCTGCAAGTGACAGGAAACCCAAAATAACCGCAGCTTAAGCAAAATAGAAGTTTCTTTGTTATGCAAAAGAAGACTGGAAAAGGGTCACTCCAGAGCAGTTATGGTGCTCCATGGCATTAGGAACCCAGGCTTCTTCTGCCTTGTTGCCCTGCCGGCCTTGGTACATGGCTTCTTCCTCATAGTTCAAGAAGGTTGCCAGAGTTCCAGCCATCCCATCTACCTTCTAGACTGCAGGAGGGAGGAAGGGACAAAGTAAGGTGTGCTCTTTCTCTCTAAAGACATTTCCTAGAAGTGACACATGTCATTTCCATTCACGTTCATTGGTCACTCACATGGCTGGAAAAATGTAGTCTTTGTTATTGGCAGCCATTGCTCATTCCTGGGCTCTTTTACAATGAAGAAGGGAAGGAGGACTATTGGGCCATAACTATCTCATAGGCTCATAACCATTCACTATCTTTGTGCCTATGCCCACCCCCATTCACCCCTTTATTCAGGCCTCAAGCCCTAGGGTTCTTATGCTATAATGTCTCTCAAACTCATCTCTTCCTGCTACCTCACTGACACAGATCCCTGTCATCTTACACTGGACTATAGAAGTAGCTTCTCTGGCCTCAAATTATACTACCACTAGACACATTCTATTACCCCTAAAAAACATGCAATTGCTCCCTTTAGAAGATTAAGTCCATATTCCTTGCTTTAGTGTCCAAGGACTTCTACAGTCAACTCATGATAAGACCCATTTGGTTCAATTTCAGTAATATTAGCAGTGATTGTAATAACACCTCACATTTCTATGTGAGGTTTTATTGCCTACAAAATTGAAAGCGGTGACATCTGAAGTCGGAAAACCCTGGCTCACAGCCTAGCTTAATAGTGCACCAGCTATGTGACCTTGGGCAAGTCACTTACCCTCTATTAAATAAGACAAGTGCCTATGACTGTAGCTGGTTCTTGGGGAACACTGGATCCTTTCCTTTCCTGAGCCTCATTCTTCTGATCCGTAGGTTGGAAATATAAACCTGTCTTAGCTATTTCCTAGGTGAGTATGAAATTCAAATAAGAGAGGGAACGAAAAGCTGGGGAAAACATAAAATCCAGGACTCAATCTCTTCTGCTTCTCACAATGGCCCTAAGAAGCGAGCAGGTGCAATAGAGTCCAGAGCCCCCTATTTAGTGGATTAGGACATAGCAACTCAACAAGACTCGGTGATTTGTCCTGTCCCCTGACTCATAGGGCAGTAGAGGCCTGCGACCCCGGGATCCTGACTGCCTGCTGTAGGGCCCTTGGGATATTTGTTAAATTAGGGAGTTGTCTTATGTGACTGTGTTGGGGCCAAAGGAGAAAGAGCAAAATGTGCAAAGCGAATTTAGTTTTTCTTTCAGTTGGCGCTCTGAGGCCAATTTATAATTTGTTTGAGGGCATGCTATCTGGTACCTAGATGGAAATTGTGATGGTGCTGTAGAAAAACAGCAATTTTTAGTGGGAAGCCACTTCCTGTTAGTGAGTACAGGTAGAAACGGCCCATCATCCTCAAATGCCATGATGTCAGTTTTCGGGGGGCCGGGGCAGGCGGGGTTGGAGACTGGCTAGGCATTTTCTGAGAAAGTATATGTCAAAATTCATAAAGTAAACAGCTGTATTGTCAAACTTACAGAGTTAAGTAAATGTGAGTACAGTTAACTGGGTAGTAGCTTTGTAATTATTTTGTCAAGTTTAGCATATGAAATTGCTCTCACTTAGTTACCAACATTCTTAATTTGTTTTGTTCTTGTTTATAATTTAAACTGTGGATTTTATTTAGGGAGTAAATGTGTCTTGAGGCTTTTCATTATTTCAGAAATTAGACTATACCCTCCTGAGGTTGCCAGACTGTTGCTGCGGCCAAATTAGGCAAAGCTGGAGGGCTGGTGAGACTGAGCCAGGGTCTCAGAAGCCTAGTTAAGGATGACCTCAAGCCTGAGGAAGGAGGAAGAGAGCCGTCATTTGTTAAGTACTGGTTTCTTGCATTCATCATCCCATTTAACCCTCACAAGAATCTTTTGTGATGCTATCTCCATTTCACTGATGGAAAAACTGAAGCCAAGGGCAGTGGGGTAGCTCACCCACCATTGTGTGAGGTTGCTTGTTAATTGCCTCTCCCCCAGCAGATGGTAAGTTTGTAAGAGAATGTTTTCTAGAATGCCCAGCCCTTGTAGGAGGTTAGGCATTATTTTTGAATAAGTAAGTCAGGAACACTGCCTTCTTGTTCACAGCTTTTCAGTCTATGCACTTTCTCCTCTGGGGCCAGCACTCTGTGGGGTGGGCAGGGCAGGAGTAATTTTCCCATTTCAGAAACTAGGGAATGGAGGCTTTGAGAGGTATGTGAGGCAGAATCTCACTGCTGGCCCAGAGATCCTGCCTGGAGAGGGAGGGTCCTCCACCCGTGACACTCCCGTGTCGAGCTCCCGGCACCTCCCTCTGAGGTCCCGTTGGCAGCCAGGGAGCCTTCCAGCCTGGGCATCTCCTGGGCCTGGCTCTCCCAGATCTACTCAGGGCTTGAGATTCCAGAGCCCAAGGTCACTTAAGCTAACAAGTGAATGATCCTGTATTTGGGCAAGGGGGTGACGGTGATGGCTGTGGAGATCTTTGTTTTAGGGAATAATTGTTATTTCCTGAAAAGTCTGTGGAAAATCGTGCCATTGCTTGAGGGTGTTTAATAAAATCACTCATCAAAGTAAAAGCCGATAGATAAGTGTTTGCCTAAGGAATCATCATCAGTATCATTACCATGATCCTACTTATCAACAACCTCAACTCTAATCATGACGGATTTGACCAAAAATAAAATAAAGGAGGCCTTTCGAGGACTTGACCTGCGGAGGGCTCTCCTCCACGTCACGTTCTCTCTCTGTCTCCCTCATTTCAGTGAGTCAGTTTTTCCTCCCCATCTGTTTGCTGTTTGGTACTTTATACAACTGTCTGGGCTCTTTCGTTTTGCTTCTGCAATTGCTCAGCTCCGACGTGTTCCCTCCTGATGCTTCTCCTTTGTTCTGGCAGACTCCTCTCATCTGCCGGTTTCCAGCTCTATGAAGTGTCAGAGGTGGGTTGTAGTTTTCAGGCAGCATTTTGTTGCCTGGCAACATTTAACAAGCATCTTCTGTGATGGCTGCGTCCTGGAAAACAGAGCCAGGGCTGGGGTGCTGGGATAGAGGAGGCTCCAGGGGCCTCTCCAAGCTGGTTGGGGAGGAAGAGGGGGGAGAGAGACAGGCAGGCAGACTCAGGTGACTCCGAGTGTAGCCATTCTGACTCTTTTATAACAGCTGGGGCACCAACTCACCCTCTCCTGTTCTGTTTCAGGAATCACAGGTGTTCAGTGGTCAAAAGTCTTGGTTAGGAGCCGTCAGAGGTTCTGTGTAACTTGGTGCCCACCTGCTGCAGCTGCCCAAGGGGTGGCTGGCTGGCTCTGGGCGGAGGCCGCTAGGAGGTTTCCACTTGAGCGGAACTCTTCATCTTGTTCCCCATGGGATGTAAAAGGCCTCCTGTCTGTGAAGATGACTGGCTTCTGTGTCTGCAGTCAGCCCAGCCAAACGCTCCCCAGAGACCGGGTGGAGGTTGAGTGAGGGTGTGTATGTGTGGGTGATGGTAGAGTGTCATCATAGAAACACCTACCTAAGAACTGGAAAAATCCTCACATGTTACATGAAGAAACCAAGGTCCAGAGAGGGGAAGCGACTTGTCCAGAGTCACACAAGTTGGAGAGAATCTAAGCTCCCTGTTGAGGGTCTTTCTCCTGGGACTGACCATCCCAGGCTGACATGACTGGTGCTGGTGGAGTAGGAAGAGGCAGCACAGTGATGAGAAGTACGATGGACTTGGGCCCAGCGTGCTCCTCTCTGGCCTCCATTTCCTTGCCTGAAAAGAATGAGGTTTGTCTGGCTAAAGGTAGCCCCAAGACTCAGTGACTCCCAGAGACAAAGCCTACCCAACAGGCAAAGCACCTCCTGCCCAGGTCTTTGATGGTACGTCCATGGCTGTTCTCTCCCCTCCCTAGAAAAGCCCAGAGGCTGGGGAGTCCTGGGCCTCTGGTTAATGCTCCTTAGGAGAACCCCATTCTGCAGGCAAAACCCCTCAGCACAGCCACACTGTGTTTCTAAGGACACTTGTCACCATCAGGTCAATTTAGGGCAAGTCTCTGGGAATCTGTGTCTTTCCAAATATGGCCCCTTAAAGCATCAAACGTGCTCCCAGGGTATTTCTTCCATCCTGTTTCTGTTTGTTCTTGGTCACTGACCACTCCCCTACCTGGCCAGCTCTCCGTCCTGTTTGGGGGGTTACAGTTGCATGGGGCTGGGGCCCAGGCCCCCTCATTTCTCAGAGGAGCAGACGGAGCTCACGAGGAGACCGCTGATGTGCAGGGGATTTTATACCAACCTCTTCATGTCCTGAAAATGAGAAGAAACGTCCAGATGGGTCGTGTCTCCTGTGTCTTGCTCCTTCTCTTTCCCCAGCAAGAATCTCTCAGTTCAAGAGGCAGAAAAAAGGAGTTTGGATGCTGCAGGCTGTCTTTCCCCAGCTGCATCCCTTCACTCTGCTCCTGGGGCCACAGAGATGAGCAGGGAGGCCCCAGCACACGAGCCTTTCCTTCCAGCTGCTGCTCTTGTAGATCTTGGGGCATGCCAGCTGCGGAGATTTAGAAGTTCCTCTAGCAAGAAACCCCCCCTTGGAGGGGTGCAGGTGCTGGCTGTCTCCATTCCCTTCTCCACACAGTCCCGAGCTTCAGAACTAGCTTTCTTTCTGATGTGTTCCAGGACCTTCAGTTAATCATATAAGCCAAGGTCTGGGTGGTTTGGCTGTGGGACAGGTGAGCCTGGACCAGGCCCTGAGACCCTGCGCGAGACTTTGTCACTCTTCAAGTGGCCAAAGTCCACCCCCAAAAATCCAAGGAAGTGTGCCATCTGGACGCCCAGGCATGTGGACAGAGGTTAGAGGTTAGAGGCAACTGCCCTCCACATGCAGGCTACTTGTGGTCAGGGAGATCCTGCAGCCCCCAGAGCGCTGAAGCCATGTTCCCCAGATGGGGGTGGGTGTCTGTGCTGAGTTAAACTTCTTCCTGCTCACCTCTTTGGCACCCCCTCTCCTTAGTGGCAGGGGAAGCTGTCAGGCCAGAGCTCCCACGTCCTGCCCTGGAATCCCCACTGCTCTGGGAAACAGTAACAAGAAAACTCCTTCCCAGCGTATTTCTTCCAGCCTGTTTCTCTTTGTTCTTGGTCACAGAGCGGTCCCCACCTCCCTCCCACACTAACGCTGCCCAGGTGAGACCACAGCTCTGTGCCCTCCTCAACATCTGTGCGCCTGGGCAGCTGCCTGCCTTTAATTCTCTTTGGAAAGTATAACTGAGAGGAGAAAGACACCCTTCTTTCCTTTGAGGCTCTAGCCGGGACCACTGCCTACGCGGCACTGCCCTCCAGGGGGCGCCATTTGCATTGACGGCTCCGCGAATGGCACTCCCTGGAGTTGCACAGCACACAACCTACGGTGCTGAACAGGGCAGCCCTGGCTCTGGCTCACTCCCTTGTGAAGCTGGCTCCTTGTAATACACATCCAGGATCATATACCTGAGAAAGGGAGCATCCCCAGTAATCTCTCCCATCAACCTCACTGGGCCTTCACTTCCTCAAAGGCATAATATGGTCAAAGATGGGGCTGAGGAATACGCCAGACCCAAGCTCACACTGAGGCTCTGCCACTTGGTAAATGTTTTATTTTGTGCAAATTCCCTAATCTGGCTGAGCCTGAGTTTCCAACTCAAGAAAACAGGAAATGACAATTGCAAATCTTGTTATTGTGAGGATTAAATAAGATAATGCACACAAAAGTTTGGCCCACGTTGCACATGGCTGGCATTTGACAAATGATGATGATGATTGTTATCTTTTAAAAATTTTTTTAATTTTTTTTTTTTAATTTATTTTTTTGGCTGTGTTGGGACTTGGTTGCTGTGCACCGGCTTTCTCTAGTTGCGGCGAGCGGGGGCTACTCTTCGTTGCGGTGCGCAGGCTTCTCATTGCGGTGGCTTCTCTTGTTGCGGAGCACGGGCTCTAGGAGTGCGGGCTTCAGTAGTTGTGGCAAGTGGGCTCAATAGTTGTGGCTCACGGGCTGTAGAGCGCAGGCTCAGTAGTTGTGGCACACGGGTTTAGTTGCTCCGTGGCATGTGGGATCTTCCCGGACCAGGGCTCGAACCCACGTCCCCTGCATTGGCAGGCGGCTTCTTAACCACTGCGCCACCAGGGAAGCCCTGATTGTTATCTTTTAAAATAGGGCTATATATCCAGTCCTACCCGCCTCATAGAGTTAGTCCCAGAAATAAAACGAGATGAGCAATAGATCATCTCTAAGTTCTCTGAGGAAATATTTGGCAAGAATCCCAACCACTGGTATTCTTGTGTATAAAACACCAAGAGCTGTGAAGCCCCTTTGCTTCCAAATCACACTCTGTGACTAATGTCAGGAAAAGGCTCAACCAGGAGAGAAAAAGCTCCCAGGCTGAAGACTGAGGCCCCAGGAGGGTGCAACTGAATGAAAACCAAAGGCAGCAGCTGTGAGAAAGCAGAGGCTCATGGAGGGGAGTGAGATGAGACCAAGTTTGAAAGTCACATCCCCTGGACCCTTGTTCACTCACTGCCTCCTTCAGCAGATTCTCAGAGCTTCCTCCAAGTGCCAGGGCCCCGGGACTGGCACCGGGCCATGCGGAAGGGCAAGTCCCAGCAGCAAGCACGTGATTAGATCCTTCGGTAGGAGGTGACAGAGAGGACCCTGCTGCTAAGGGTGTTCTGCAGAGGGTGCTTGATCCAGGAAGGCTTTCTGGAGGAGGTGATCTTCTGGGCCTGAGGGGACTCCAGCCAGAGGGACCAGCACCAGCAGAGCGTGGAGGTGGGGGAGCACAGGGTGGGAGAGAGAATAAGCAGTTGCTTGCCAGGGGGTGTCAATGAGAGGTCGCAGCTGCACTCAAGGTTAGAGAGGTAGGCAGGGGCCAGGCCAGTCTAAAGAGTTTGGACTTAATCCTCTATCACAGCCAACAGTTCCCAACCTTGTTTATTTACTTTTTTCTTTTATTCTAGTGACGCAGGAGAGATGGTGTTGAGATACCTGACTTCTGCTGTGGGTGTGCCCCAGGTTTTAAGTCATTTCCACCAGCCTAGCCGGAGTCCTAGCCCTTCCTTTCCACTGGAGAAAGCAAATCAGAACATAAGACTGCAAGAGTGATGTTATCATAGGGGTAACCTTGAAACCATCTTGTAAATCCTTCACAGATGTCAACTCTTCAACCACTCTTAGTCCTGGATAGATTGTTTGTGTGTCTCCAGGCTGAGGCTGGGGAACACCCCATGCCCCTACCCTAGGCCGGTGGGAGCCACTAGTGGGTTTTGAGTGGGGGAAAGTCCTCTGTTTTGGAAAGGTTTCCCTGGCTGCAACGTGTGAGGGGAGCACAATGATGACCATCAGTCAAGGAGACCAGTTGGGAGACTGCTGCCATGATGGACATGGGATATAGGATGCCACTTCCACCAGGGAGGTGGTGGCGGGGATGGCGAGTGAGGGACAGGTTTGAAAGTACTAGAGGAGGGACTTCAATGGCGGTCCAGTGGTGAAGACTCCGCGTTCCTGCTGCAGGGGGCACGGGTTCCATCCCTGGTCGGGGAACTAAGATCCCACATGCCGCACGGTGCGGACAAAAAAAAAAAAAAAGAGGAAGAACTAGAGGAGCCCAAATTGCCACGCGGACTCATTGGATGTGGGGTGACAGTGGAGGAAGTTCGAGAACAATGCCCAGTGTCCTGGCGCGGCTGGGTGGTGGTATTGCCCACAGATAGGAGATGCAGGAGGAAGAGGATGGGTCTGGAGGGGATCCGGGCACAAGGCAGGGGGCAGGTAATGAGCAGGGCTCAGGATAAGCTGAACGTAATTTACCCGCTGTTCCCCTGGATATGTCCCATGTTGGCAGGTGGGTCCACGGGTCCGAAGCTCAGAGGGGAGGTTTGGGCTGGTTTCAGAGGCCCGGGGGTGGCAGCTGAAACCGCGAGTAGGCACACGGTCACCGGAAGAGCGGAGGGCTGCGGTCTCCAGGCCCTGGGAGGACAAGCGCGTGGGTACAGCTCCTGGTGCAGCCCTCCCCACTTCCCATCCCGGGAGTCTGACTCTGCGGGGGGCGGGGGGCGGTTCCTGGAGCAGGGACCCTGGGCTGTTTCATCTCATGCCATTGGTACCTGGCCACCCAGTAGGTACAGAATGCGAGTTTGCTGGTTAAGCAAAACCAACCTGAGGCAAAGAAAGACTGGTGTCCCCACAGGAATTGTCAACCCCTTGGTTGGAGACAGAAGCCCCCGCCTCTCCTCGCGGCGGGGCTTTGCTCACGAGGAGAGGATGAGAAAGAGACTGAGCCGGTGAAGGGGAATGAGAGAGGAGAGATAGAGAGGGGCGGGAGGGGGGGTGTTTCAAAGGAGGGAACGAGAGAAAGAAGGATGAGAGAGAAGACAGACCGGCAATGGAAAGACAGACGGATGAGGGAGAGGAAGGGAAACAAGGGCCCAGGGAGCCGGTGCCAGGGAGGCCAACAGTGCCAGCGGCTCTTCTCATCAAAGCCCAGTGCTGGCTCGGAGAGAGCAGCCTTCATCTGCCCTGCCTCTCCAGCCACGCCCTCCCAGTTCCCCCAGCCTTCTCCAGAGCAGTCCCTCCACCGGAGCACCTCCACCCCCGCCCACCCCTGTGCTCCAGCCTCGCCCCTGCTCGTCCTGGGTGGCTCTGTGTACAGGTTGCATCCTCAGAGGCGGTCCCTGCTTAGGGCACCCCATGCTGCCTCTTGGCATGTGTCTCAGTTCTAACTCGGCCTTTTTCAGCTTTCGGCGTTGCTTGGTGTCAGCCTCCTTCACTGGACTGTAAGTTCCCTGAAGTAGGTGCCAAGTCTGGTGCATAGTAGGGGCCCGCTCACGGTTGCTGACTGAATGAGTTCATGTAGTGAGCCCCCAGTAGCTGCCAGGCGCTGCACGGGGTCTTATATTTGTTATCTTATTTAACCACCTACCCGATCCCATGAGAGAGGTTTTACATTTTGCTTTACAGAAGGAAAGCCCAAGACATGGAGAGGTGAGTGCCTTACCCAGGCCACGCAGCTAACAGGTGGCAGGGTTGGGATCTGTCCCCTCTCCGCCATGCCACCTCCAAAGACCGTGGAAGACATGCTTCCCATGGGAACAGTGCTTCTTCCAAACATATTGTTTTTCTCCATTTTCATGCATTTTATTAAACATTTCCAAATGAGGAAACATGGAAATATTTTTTAATAAGAAGAAAGAAAACATTGCAAATAGTGAAACTGACTCAGAATGGTTTGCCAGATGAACCATCTGGTTTTTAATTTAATAACCATTCAAAGAGGTTGACAGCGCTCCTCTTTGTGAAGAAAACAGACCGTGGAAGGAATGGCAGCTGGCCTCCCTCAATTGCTGTATCCATTTGCAAAGTGGGGAAGTCGAACAAAACTTCTTAGCCTAACAAAGGGAGGGAGAGACCTGAGAGAAGGCAAACACACCCCAAGAAAAGCTGAGCTGGCATTCTTGTTCAGACTTCCCTGTAGAGAGGTTGCATCCAGATGTGTGACACCAGCCTGATGTCCCGACTCACCCACATTTGGCAAAAGTCTCCAAGGAAAACTGCCAGAGGAGGCATGCATGCCACCACCTCTGAGAGAAAAAGGCATACCCACCGTGGTCACAGAAAGGGTATGTGTTGCTTCTGCTTGGTTGGTTGTTGGAGTTGTCTGTTTTGGTGGTGGTGGTTTTCTCCCCTTTTAAAAATAACCAGAGGCTTTGCACCCATGCTGTTAGTTCTTGGGGCTGGAAACAAGAGACTAGATTTAGGTTTGCCTTGGAAAGATTCAGCGCTGTTGCCTTGAATTACCTGGTGGAGGGAAACGTCCTTATTTTCCTAAATTCAAAGCCAACTTGTAAAAAATACAACACTGGCTATAGGAATGAGGCAGATGAGGGAGTGACTTCATGGGTGCGTGTGTCGTCAGACATCAGTAGGCTGGTGGTTAGCCCTGGGCCTCCAGGGCCATTTATTTTATATTTTAAGATGTTTATGAGGGAGATTGTTTTTAAGAAAAGAAAGAATTTTTTTTTTTTTTTGGTCTTTATGTGAATTCACTTGTAGCTGGAATAACGGAGTAGCTCTAAAGTCACTGTAATAAGCCATTTATTCCTCAGCTAACTTTGAATTTCAGTGGTACTCTTTCATATACCTCAAGCATTTCTCGAGTCCTCCTAAACTAAGGCTCATAATATGCTTAAGAAATGGCGATTTTCTCCCCAATGCTGGAATCACATGCCCTTGCATGATGAGGGCCCTTGATAATTAGGAGTTGATTATATTGGCAACCAAGACAAAAGTAGAGGTAGGGATGGGAGTAAAACCCAGGACTCCATGAAAATGTCTTCCCTTAAGAAGAGCTTCTCAGGCCCCCTGATCCCAGCTGGTACTCACTCGCCAGTCACACGCAGTCCCCTGGCCATTGTCCTACTGGCAGGGAGCAAGCAGGAGCTCCGCGTTGCCAGGACGGGCTGGCGTCTGCCCAGGCCCACAGATGCTGCCACCACGCCCCATCCTAGGTCCTGCTCACTGCAGCCATTTCTAGAATCAGAAAAAAGATGGGTTTCTGGCCCAGTTTTTTCACTCATTTGCTCTGAGAAGTTAGGGAGACCAGTTAGTTAGTCTCTTGAGCTTCTCATTGTTTTATTATAAAATTGGGATAACAGCTCCTGTCCCGCTGACCTTGTCCTGCTGGCTTGTGATAAAGACAAAATGGGATCATTCATTCATACATTCAACAAGTATTTCTAGCACGGTAGACAAAGTAGAAAAAGTCCTTTCCTTCATGAAGCTTGTATTCTAATGGGGATTGACAGTCAATAAACACAAAAATAAGCCAAATATGTATTATGTCAAGTGGTGATACACACATGGAGAAAAGTGACACAGAAGAGGAAAGTGGGGCATGGTGGGTGTGGGCAGTCGTGTGTCATAATAGGGGACAGGGAACGCTTTCCTGAGAACTGATGTTTGAGCAAAGGCCTGCAATTAATTGAGGTGAGAGCCTTCCGGGTACAAGGCATGGCAGGGACCCAAACTCTGAGACGGAGTAAAGCTGGGCTGCACGAGGAGCTGTACAGAAACCAGATGGCAGGAGCAGAGTGGATGAGGGGGCAGCTCATGGGATATGGGGTCAGAGAGGCCCCAGGGCTTTGGGGGAGGGTTCTTTAGGCCCATGAGGACTTTGGCTCTTGTTCTGAGGGATGCAGGAATTTTGGAGCAGAGAGATGACATGGTCTGTCTTACTGTTTTGCAAGGACCACTCTGGCTGCTGTTAGTGGATGGTGGGTGGGGGTCATATAGGCAGAAGCAGGGAGATCAGTTAGGTGACTACTGCGTGGTCCAGGTGAGAGGGCAAGGCCTGGACCAGGTGGTAGCAGCAAAGGTGGTGGGGACTGGGCAGATTCAGGGCATATTTTGAAGATGAAGCAGATAGGATATGATAGCGATAAGGGCTTCACACTGCAAATCACCATACAGAAGGGCTGTGGTCAACCCACAGCAGTGGAACAAAGGATGAGTGAAAGGAGAACCTGGGAGGAATGAATGACTGTTCCCCTACCTGGCAGTATCTGCTGCCTGTTCCCGCTCCATGTCCCATGTGGCTCTCCTTGTCACTAGGACGAAGCCCCAGGTGGGAAGCTCTTCAAGAGGCAGTCACATGCCTCTATGTGCATCATACGTTCCAGGTGGACAAAGCCCTTCCACATTCGCTCCTCACCACAGTCTTGTGAGATGGTCAGGGCAGACATTATTACACCCTGATTCGGTAAAGAGGAAACAGATCCTGAGACAGTAATTTGTTCAAGGTCACAAAGCCATTAGGGCATGAAAGGCAGTCCTTCAGCTCCAGATCCTGCATCTTTTCTGCTATGACAAGGCCAGGCTTATACACACTAGATTGTAACAGCACAACAATAGCCAACATTTTTTAGTGTGTCTATGTGCCAGGCACTGTTCTCATGGTTTAGAAATATTAGCTCATTTAATCCTAAAGGTAACTCTGTGTGAGCTGGTACAAGTATTATCCCCTTTTACAGATAGGAAGACTGAGGACAAGGTCATGTAGATACTAAGGAGCAAAACCCAGATTCAAACATAGATAGTCCACCATGACACCTAACCATGGTCCACACCGGTGGTCTCCTACCAAAGACAGTGTGTAGGCATCAAATGGAGAGTGCAGAAGCTGAGTGGTGTGGGGTTAGAGACAGAGAACCCACATTGGCTGGGTGGGTCAGGGTGGGCTTTGAGCTGCTTCTTGAAGGGTCATTTACAAGGGATCAGTAAGGACAGTGGCAGGCACGAGAGAAGCAAGAAAGGTGTGAAGCAAGCTTGGAGCACAGCAACATTGAAGAGGAGGCCAGAAGAAGAAGCCAAGAAGGATGGTCAGGGCAGGAGGAAGGCAGGAGAGCAAGCCACTGAAGACGCCAAGAGGACTGTTCTGAGGAGGGAGGCACCAATGGGATCCAAGGCCACCAAGGGGTCGAGTCAGGAACATGTTGTGTTCTTCACTGGAGAACTGAGCAAGCACGGGTTCCACAGCTCAGTGGGGGCTGGGATCTGACTGTGTGAAGCTAGGGAATGACTGGAAGGTGAAGACAAAGAATCCAGTTGGCTTGATTCCTGAAAATTCCCAACAAACAAACCAGACCCAGGACAAATGTCTAGAGCCATTAAATCACTAAGATCCATATGAAAAGAGCTAGGTCGCAGCTACTGTCAAGAAGCTGAGTTCTTATGAATAGTGAGAACCAACTCCAAGCCCAAGGAATTTGGCAGCCAGTTTGACAAAAGTTTATCTGCCAAAGAGAACAGCTGAAGTCACCTTAACATGAGTCACTGAATTACTAAAGCAAGCATCGCTTTCACAAAGGGACAGGAAAAGCAACAAGTAGGCCATATTCATTCCACAAATATTTACTGAGCACCTTTCATGCATTAGGCTCTGAGAAGGTACCCAGAAAAGGTTACGAAGAGGAGTATAATGTAACTCCAGGGTTGGACAAATAGGCCAATGGAACAGAATAGAGAACCCAGAAATAGCTTCACTTTCACATATAATCTATATGACAGAGGTAGCATTCTCAGTGGGAGAAAGGATGAACTACTCGTTAAGTGGACCTGGGATAATTGGTTATCCATATGAAAAAAGATGAAGTTGTATCCCTACCTCACACCACACACAAAATCAATTCCAGGTGAATTGAAGACTTAAATGTGAAAGGCCACATTTAGAAACATTTAAAAGAAAGTCTTATAACCGCAGATAGGAAAGGATTTCTTTAAAAAATTATACAAGTTGCTAATTATAAATGAAAAGGATGATAAATTCAGCTATAGTAAAATTTAAAACTTCTGTTCATCAAAAATACTATAAAGCAAATAAAAAGACCTGGCACAAACTGGGAGAAGATATTTGCAATACATAAACTGACAAAGTTCTTATCTAGAATTATATAAAGAGCTCTTATAATGAATTAGAATAAAAGACAAAAACAAACCAATAGAAAAATGAGCAAAAGTCATGAATGGTACCTCGCAGAAGAGGAAACACCAATGACCAATAAACATAAAAGGATACACAGCTTTTATCAGGAAAATGTAAAGTAAAAGCATGATGAGATACCAGTGTGCCCACTGGTTTGGCAAAAATTAAATTCAGATGATGATGTGTTGATAAAGACATAGAGCAACAGGAACACGTATTCACTGCTGGTAGAAACCTAATGGTACTGCCATTTTGGAAAATAACTTGACATTTTCAAAGGAAGTTAAATATGTACATGCCTTACAAACCAGTAAATCCACTCTTAGGTATGTGTCCTAAGACTCTAACACAACCAGGAACTATGATTAAGAATGTTTGTAGCAGTATTGCTCATTAGAGGAAAAACCTAGAAACAACGCAAATGTCCATCAAGAGGTGAATGAATAAATAATGGTATATTCATAAGATGAAGCACAGTGCAGGAATGAGAATACATTATAGTCACATATATCAACATATATGTTGAGTGGAAAAAAGCAATTCAGAGAAGAGTTCATTGTATTAGTTACCTATTGCTGTGGGAAGCATGCAGTCTTAGCCGGAGGTAAGTCCTGGAGGAGACAGTATGTCTCTCACAAAAAGCAAAGCCCTTACCCTTGACTTGGAATGCACTCTTTGTCCCAGGCCTGAGGAATGTAAAAGAGATTAGCAAAGCTATCTCAAGCCAGGAGACCTCAGGGAACTGAGAGTCCTGGTTATTCCTTATGGCTGGGGGCTGTGTGTGAGCCTGGTTAAGGGAAGATAATGTTCAAGGATAGTTGTAAACTTGTTGACGTCCGTGGTGGTGACTGAAGTGAGACGATAAGCAATTCCATGGGATTATTGTCTAATAAGGAGTTCCTCTTCTGTCTATATAAGATTCAGTAAATTCTAAATAAAGTGCCTTGCAACCATCAGTTGTCTTGGTCCTTCTGACCCCATACTCACGGTGCTATTCAATCCCTTACCCCTCTCCGTGGGGACCTGGAAGACCCCCTGCGGTGGCTGGACCATCGCAAATTGCCCTGTAATTTAGCAGCTTAAAACAACAAACATCTGCTATCTCACAGTTGCTATGCATCAGGAATTCAGGGACAGCTTAAATGGGTACCTCTGGCTCAAGAGGTCTCATGAGATTGTAGTTCAGGCCTGTGGTCTCACCTTAAGGCTTGACTT
Organism: Balaenoptera ricei; assembly: GCF_028023285.1. Taxonomy (NCBI): domain Eukaryota; kingdom Metazoa; phylum Chordata; class Mammalia; order Artiodactyla; family Balaenopteridae; genus Balaenoptera; species Balaenoptera ricei. The sequence goes on along the minus strand of NC_082639.1, from coordinate 112,671,668 downwards.
AAGGGGTTTCTGCTCCCAAGTTCACTCACCACTTGGGTGGCTTCTCCCAAGGGAGAGCAATTCAAAAGAGAACAAGGTAGAGATCTCCCAGACAGAAGCCACAGTCTTCCTGTAACCCAACCTTAGAAGTGATAGCCATATTCTGCCATATTCTATTCCTTAGAAACAAGTTACTAGGTCCAGCCCACACTTAACAGGAGGGGATTACAAAAGTGTGTGAATACCCCAGGAGGAGGGAGAATACCGGGGGTCATTTTAGAGGCTGCCTATCACACTCTTATGGTACGATTTCATTTTTATAAAATTCAGAAGTAAACAAAACTAAATTATATATTGTTTAGGTAGGTATACATAGCTAGGTAGAAGCGCTGTGAGGAGTTTGAGATTAACATATACACACTTCTATATATAAAATAGATAACCAACAAGGACCTACTATATAGCGCAGGGAAGTCTATTCAATATTTTGTGATAACCTGTAAGGGAAAAGAATCTGAAAAAAAAAAAAAAATTTATATATATATATATATATATATACATATATATATATATATATATATATATATATATCTGAATCACTTTGCTGTACACCTGAAACTAACACAACATTGTAAATCAACTATACTTCAATTAAATTAAAAAATTAAAAAATTTTTAAAAAGAGAAGCACTGTGAAGAAAAACAAGAACACAAACATGAAATTCAAGATGTTGATGATATCTGGGGGGACATGGGAGGCTGAGAATGGAGAAAATGCACAAGTATTTTCAACAGGACAGTGAGTTCAGGAATGCTTACTTTTATGCTTTGCAACTTAATTTTATGTTATATATATTTGTGGGTTTTTTCTCTTAGGTTTAGTTTTGTGTTTGATATTATGGAAGTTATACCTGCATACACTTAGAGTCAATTGTTCTGTGGTATTTGCTGTCCTCCACCAGTTTTTCCCATGTATGCCTCCCCAGGGGTAGCACTTTTACCTTCTTTCGCTAATTAATTTTAACCTTTTCCTCCATGTCTCTTCATAACACACTTGTATTGCTGCTTTTTGGTGCTTTGGTTTCGGCATCATCTATCCCCTTCCCACGGTGGAAGATGAGGATTTAGTTCCTTTTCCTCCCCTCCAACTCTTCCTCTCCCCCCATCCTCCTTTCATCATTATATCACGTTTTTGGTTAGACCAGTAATCGGTGTTTACATTACTCAGCCAACACTAATTTGACTCTATTCAGAGCTGAGCCTTGTAGTAAAGGATGATAGCTTTTCCTTCCCTGCATAACTTTTTGTTTCTCCTGGTTAATTACCATGTTTGTTCATTTGCTTAGTTTGCTGTGTATTTATCACTAACTCAATTCTAGACTCTGACAGTTGTCTAAATTTCTTCTCAGGATGTTTAGGCACTGTAGGTTTTCTATCAATTTCATCTTCTTGGAGAAATACCTTCCAGAGCTGTCTGACCTGCTCCAGTCTGGACGGGTTGCCCTCCACGCCTGGTGCGTGGCCGTCACCCAAGGACCTCCTGGTGCCATCACCCCGGGCCTCTCTCCTCTGTGGATCCCCAGTTTCCTCCATCTCAGGGCTTCCTCCTTCTGGGTTTACTCCTTTGTTCTGGTGACGCACACCCTCCTGTAGCTTCATGAGAAAGGGTGCAAAGGAGGCAAATCTTTGAGAGCCTTGGCTGGTTTGGAATTCTGGATTGGAGATAATTTGCCTTCAGAATTTTGAAGTCTTTATTCCATGGCCTTCTAGCTTCCAGTGTTGCTGTGAAAAAGTCCAGAGTCACTCTGACTTCTGATTCTTGTGTTTGACCTCTCTCTCTGTCTCCCTGGAAGCTCCATAGAGTCTTCTCTTTTCCCCCTGGTGTTCTAAAATTTCACAATAATGTGCCTTGCTATGACTCTATTTCCAACCACTGTGCTGGGAACAGTGGGCCCTTAATCTAGAAACGTGTGTCCTTCCGCTCTGGGAAGTTTTTTGTGTTTTTTTTTTTAATTTTTATTTATTTATTTTTATTTATTTATGGCTGTGTTGGGTCTTCGTTTCTGTGCGAGGGCTTTCTCTAGTTGTGGCGAGCGGGGGCCACTCTTCATCGCGGTGCGCGGGCCTCTCACTATCGCGGCCTCTCTTGTTGCGGAGTACAGGCTCCAGACGCGCAGGCTCAGTAATTGTGGCTCACGGGCCTAGTTGCTCCGCGGCATGTGGGATCCTCCCAGACCAGGGCTCGAACCCGTGTCCCCTGCATTGGCAGGCAGACTCTCAACCACTGCGCCACCAGGGAAGCCCCTCTGGGAAGTTTTTTAATGCTGTCTTTAATGATTACTTCTTTCCTTCTTTTCCTTTTTTCTCCTCCTCCTTCTTTTTTTCCAGTTCTCTCTTTCTGAGACTCTCGGTATTTGAATTGGTAGATTGATTCACTAATTTTCTCCTATTTTCATCTCTTTCACTGTCTTTTGGGAAACTTCCTCAATTTATTTTCCAGCCCTGTGGGAGGACTTTTTTGGTATAGCATGTCATTCTTGTCTCATGGGTCCAATATCTTATTTTATCTCTCTTAAGATGTTAATTACAGGATTTGTTTCAAGAGTTCTTCTCTGTTAATGGTCAGTATTTGATCCAGAGTCTTTTTTCTTTGTTTGTTTAATTGACTGATTTGGTCTGTGTCTTTAATGTTTGAGAATGTCCTCAGATGTCTGGGGATTCCTGGTTGTCTGCTTATTTTTAAAAGCAGGGAACTAAAACTGTTAGTTGTAGAGGGATGTGAAGAGAGAGCAAAAGTAACATGTGTGTTTCATCTACCATCTTTACCCAATCATACAGTCTTCCATATCTATCATTTATTTCATAATATTAAAAAGTGAAAAAAACCATAGTCCACACACGCTAATGATGAATTAATAACTATAATAACCCTAAAAAAATACCTACACCTTTTCCTCCTTAGCCTTTAAGGAAAAACATGGGACTCTTTTCTCCAAAAAATTCTCTATTGCAAAAAATATCATGAGATTAGTATGTGAGTTTGTGACAAGTGTAAACCACTCTAAAATTGTGAATAGATTTGGAAACAATTTTTCCCTCCTCTCCACTCCCACAGTCCTGAATCACCAGCCCTGCTCTCTCACTCATCACTTCCTGCTTGGTGAGTTGCATGTGTGTCTTATCTCCATGACGATGCTCCAAGCCATGGGAGAGCAGGGTGCATGTCCGATTCATCTCCAGATCTTCAATAGCCCCTGTCAGAGGGGAGATCATCAAAGTCTGACAAACGATGAATGAATAACATCCTCAAGATCTGCTTCTCCTCTCCTCAGCACACATAGTTAGCACCAAGGGATTTTAAATGGTGAATGAAAAAGAAACCCACAAGACCATAAAGAGAATTTAGAGAAAAATAAAGCAGTAAATCAAACCTCAACTTTAAAAAGAGAGACACATTACTGGTTGCTTTTATTTAATTCCACTTTGAGTTCTGATCTCTTTACCTCAGAATCCACCCACATATGAATAGGATGGGCCATGGTTCTGAGGGCAGCCGAGCAGCTCAGGAACTCTAGTTTAAGCAAAGAAAGGAGGACTTTAGAGACCCATGTGCACAGTAAAGCCAATAAGTCCACAGAAGACAGGCTGCAAATTAAGTCCAAACCCCATAGTTCAGCATTCAAGTCTCTCCATTGCTTCTCCTCGGGTACCTGCAAACTTTCTAGAGGTTCTCGCTGTCTGGGGCCTGTCTTCTTTAATCAGTCTTACATGTAGCTGCTAGAAGAATCATTCTCAGATACCAAGTGTCTCGTGTCCCTTCTTTGTCCAAGAACTTACAGTAGATTCCTTTCATCCCTTCATCAGATAGTTTTCCAGCCTAAATGCCAAGACATCTTTATCTTCATCCTCCTTCATCTTCATCCCCCCACTTCATCTTCATTCCCCCCTCCATCATCGTCCCTCCCTCCATCTTCATCCCTCCCTCCATCTTCATCTCTCCCTCCATCATCATCCCTCCCTCCATCTTCATCTCTCCCTCCATCTTCATCCCTCCCTCCATCATCATCCCTCCCTCCATCTTCATCCCTCCCTCCATCTTCTTCCCTCCCTGCTGGGACCCTCTACCCACTGCACTTGTAAATCCCTACCACTGTATTTTTCTACAGATTGTTTCTCAGACTGATAACATATACCAATCTCAGCAATAATGGTAATTGCTGACACTTAGTGTGCACTTACTCTGGGCCGAGCACTGTGCTAATATGGCTGGTGAATTATTTTCCTTACTCCTCCCATCTGCAGATAAAGAAACTGGGTCACAGAGAGGTTAAGTCATTTGCCCACAGCCGTGGAGCTACTTAAGGTGGAGCTGGGGCTCGAAGCCAGGGAAACGGAGCCCGAGACCACAGGCTCGCCTCCTCTCTACCCACTGCCTCAACCTCACTGTCATCAGACCTGACCCAAGACCCCTTCCGGGAGATGACGAGCCCGGCTGTACTCTACACATGTTTGCGTGTTGCTGGCTTGTGGCATGGAGCCATCTTTAAGTCTTGCCCCTTCTGTGTCCCCACACTCAACCTGTCACTGAGTCTCACTGCTTCACAGACTCCAAAGTCCATCCCTCCAGGGAAGGAATCCCCACCACTAACCTCAGCACAGGCCCTTAGAGCCAGGGTCACCACCATTCTTCCTGGCCAAAGAGCAGCAGGCTGTGAGTGGAGGGGACCACATCAGCCCAAGGGCCTTGCAGAGACCCAGGGCTGTGGGGAGCGGGATGGGGAGGGTGGCTGCCCATCCAAGGCCATGTCAGACCTGGGATGGGGCAGGTGTCCCGGGGCAGGGCAGGGCACGCTCCCTCTCGGGGATCAGACCTGGGATGGGGCAGGTGTCCCGGGGCAGGGCAGGGCACGCTCCCTCTCGGGGATCAGACCTGGGATGGGGCAGGTGTCCCGGGGCAGGGCAGGGCACGCTCCCTCTCGGGGATCAGACCTGGGATGGGGCAGGTGTCCCGGGGCAGGGCAGGGCACGCTCCCTCTCGGGGATCAGACCTGGGCACCAACAGCCTATGCTACTCCAGTGTGGCCAGATGAGCAGACACAGTGCAGCCCTGGGGACATGAGGCCAACTGGAAGGGGTAGGCAGCCAGGGTGCCATCTGGGTAGCAACAGAGTATCGCTGGGGAGCAATCAAAGCAGGTAGGGGAGGGCAGGTAAGACAACTTAACCAGCAGAGCCTTGGGGAGGGATGTCTGCTTTTCAGATGTCACCCCTAGAGTTCTGGGCATGCATGCCCTTGTGCAGACAGCTATGAAAGGCTAAAGCCACCCTCCTCTAGTTACTGGTGGAGGATTCAAGTTGGGGCTGGACGGCCCACCAACGATGTGCTTACCGGGATCTGCTCGGGCCAGGCTCAGGTGGGCCATGAAGGTTGCTGCCTGCACCTCCCTCCTGGCTTTGCGCATTTGCTTCCCACCTGGCTACCCCACCCCTGTGCTGCATCTTTTGAATCAGTCTCCTTACCACCTACAGACCACTCTTCCCAGTGGGCCATGTCATCTTGTCATTCATCTGCTCAAGAGCCAAGAATCATTTCCAAGGCCTTTAAGACCAGATCCAAACCTCTTATCCTGGAATTCAAGGCCTTCCAAAATCAGACCCTTGGTCTCCATAGCTACCTCATCACTTGCTGCTGGAGCCCAGGTGCCCTCCTGTTGCTAAAACTTCCTCATCATTCCCCAAGGCACACAGCAGTCGCTTCCATCTCCCTGATGCTGAGGGAATAGCGAAAAGGGCATGGGCTTTGCTTTGGTTACTTCCTGTGTGTTTTCAGGCAAGTCACTCAATGCCTCTGTGCTTCCAGTTGCTTACCTGTAAAAACACTTTACAGGATGTTGTGAGAATGTGAGTGTTTGTACACAAAGTGCTAGCTAGCCACAGGATAGTTTGTATTGTGTGGCTCCCGCTAATACAGTGTGAGTCAATAAACGGTATCCGTCATAGAGTGTCCTTGGTGTTCCCCACTCACGTGCCCTCCATCTCCTTTCTGACTAGCAGACTTCTGCCTCCTTTTACGCTCATCTCCAGATGCACCCGTATCTGCAGCCTTTCCAGCACACCTGACCTGGGGCGGGGGGTAAGGGTAAGAAAAGCAACATTTGTCAATTGCCCACTGGGCGCCAGACCCTGTTGGTGGGGGTGTGGGGCGCAGGGAGAGCACTGACGGTAGCAGCTAATACTTTCTGGGGGCCTCCTTGTACCAGACCCCATCCCAAGCACGTCATGTAAGCCTTGCTGGTAACTCAATTCTGTAGATTAAGGTTCCAAATGGCTTTCTGCTCTATCCAACCAGGATGGTTTGGTCTCCCTGGCCCCGTCTCACCTTTCCCATCCAGTGGCCTACAAGAGGCTGATGGGAAGAGTTTATCAAGGAGTGATGTCCCTGTCATTCAGGCTCATCCTGTTAGAGAACATTTTGAGAAAGGACCCACCTTCATCTGCCCGGCCACCCCAGGTGCAGCCAGGCCCACCTGCTGCACTCAAATTGGGCCTTGGCTTTTCATAAGGGCATTCCCTTTGCCTGGAACACCTTATCCCCGGCCGGCCTGGAAAACTCAAGCCTCTGACTAGCCCTCCTACATTTGAGTCGAGGTCATTGCCCTTTCCCTCCTGTCCTCCAGGTGCCTCGTCCACTCACTTACTGACGCTTTCAGAAATGTCTGCATCCTTGATGGACCCTTGCCCTGGGCTGAGAACCCTAAGGCAGGGGCTGTATCCTGTTCATCTTTCTATCTCAGTGCCTGGCACAGAGCCTGGCCCACAGCGGGCCTTGTTGTTTGTGGATGAAGGGAGGGAGGAAAAGGATGGGGTGGAATGGGTATCCGGCAGAGGGAATGGTGGTGATGCATTTCCAGCTGGTTCCTCCCAGGGCAGGACAGCCACGAGCCTCCATCCAGCTTAGAAGAGGAGGCCGTGGCTCCGTGGAGACTCCAGGGCCTCCCCTGGAAACAGCTCCAAGAGCGCCCCGGCTACCGCAGCCTCCCTCCAGACACCTGGGAGGTGCCAGTCTTTGGGCTCCATCAGCCTTCTTAGGGGAAATTGCTAAATGCGTTTGGTGATTTTTTTTGACATTTTCCTTATTCAGAGCTTGTGATTTCAGATTAATCATATCCACATACATTTAGACTGTCAGCTTGGAAGGGAAAATCTAAATTTTGTTACTGCATGATTTCATCCAAAGGTATTTTACCGAAAGGACGTCTATGATATGGTGCAAATCATGACAAAACATTTTACCGCTGGGACCAAGCTCGTGGTGGGGGGGTTGGGGGATGGACGGAGAACTGTAGGCAGGACCTGGGTGGGCAGAGTTGTGGCAGCTTCAGTCTCCTGAAGAGATCCGTGTGCCACCATCGCTGCTGTCTCCATCTCAGCAAAATGTCACATTTCCTTCTTTGTCCAGGTTTGCCCAGAGCCTTTACTCCCGGGAATGGCAGTTCCACTAACTAACTCCTGTCTTCCCCCCCGGCAGGTACCATGACCAGCAGGACGTAACTAGTAACTTTCTGGGTGCCATGTGGCTCATCTCTATCACATTCCTTTCCATTGGTTATGGGGATATGGTGCCCCACACATACTGTGGGAAAGGTGTCTGTCTTCTCACGGGCATCATGGTGAGTACCTGCCTCGGCCAGTTACCCTTCCCCACCCACCGAATGCTGCTAGGAGCAGCGCCTTTATGGTGGGTGCAGGGGGCCCTCCTCATCCGGGCATGGGGCCAGCTGCTAGTTAACAGGCCAGCGTGTGTGTCCCTGCACGTAGAAAGGCAGATGTGAAATCTGCGTGGCTTCTCACTGTTTCATTTCCTTGTCTAAGATAGGACTATATCCCAGTTCCTAACAGTTAATGGCCTCTTCATAGCCCCCCAGAAATGGGCCGAGTGAAGCTGGCCGTGGGTCTTACCCTCTGCTCCCATCCACCAGCCCCGGTGAGCATCAGGGCTTGCAGTTCATTGTCCTCTTTCCTGTCGCCTGGGCCCCACAGACCTTGGTACCACATCTGATAAGAGTATAGCTAGAACTCACTGAGCCGGCCATGAGAGACCCGTGTCCTAGACTGGGTTGGCCACTGGTTCGGTCTTGGTTTGATGACATGAACCTGGGCCAACTCTTGGCCTCTGCATCCAAATGTTGAGGTGCCAGTTTCCGAGTGCCAGTTCCCTCCCAGTGTTGGCACCTGGCTAGCGTGTGACTGCATCCCCATCTCTCCCCAGGTGTCCAGCAGCTGTGCTGCCTCCTTTCAAGGTGTATATTCCTCCCGCCCATCACCCTGCCATCCCCCACCCCTACACACACTCGTGCCCATCACATGACCACATGGTACGGAGTTTGGGAGAGATGCGGGTAGGGAGTCAGACCAGAGTCTGAGTCCCCGGTGCTCGCTGCAGCGCTGGACCCCTCCTGCTCACCAGCCCCACAGCCGCAGGCCTCTGACCCCATGACCTCACGGTGGACTCCAGGCAGGGCACTTAGCCTGTTGGACCTCAGCATCCTCGAGTACCAAGGGCGGATGGGAGGCCTGCTCTGCCCTCCTCCCTGGCTGGCGAGGGGGATAAACTGCAATGCTTTATGTTAACGCACTCCGTCAGCAACAAGGAGCTGCGCCGCCTTCAGTGCTGGCGCGTCCTCGGCGTCCCTGCCGCCGCTACTCCTTCACTGGCCGGGGATGAGGGCTCCTTGCCTTGCTGCGCTTCCTGGCCAGGACAGGCAGCCCTGGTCTTTGACCTCCTTCGCAGAACCCCAGGGTAGAGTAAACACACAGGGTCCTCTTTTCAGAAGAGGAAGCTGAGGGTCAGAGAAGGAGCAGGCAGCTAAGCCTGGGTGTCGTGGGGCTGAGGGCGGACAGGAGGCCGGTGACTTGGTCCTAGGGCTCCGCGGTTGGTTACGACAGACCTCCCCAGGGAGCCCTCTCCGCACCCCCATCATCGAAATCCTTCCAGGACTCCCTCAGATTTCAGTCATCACCCCCACTTCTCCAGGAGGACACCAGAGACCCTCCTTCTGAAAGGGAAGTGACTCCTTTCTGCAGTGGGAAGGGGGTTAAGCCCTCGCCAGCCTGGTGGCCTCCTGGGACTGATCTCGGTGACAAAGCAGCTCAGAGCAGCAGAGGCCATAGGGTCAGAGGCCTGGGGCCGTGGGGCTGGTGAGCAGGAGGGGTCCAGCGCTGCCACGTCACGACTGGACACCATCCTCTCCCGTTTCGACTGAAGTCCAGAGCTGGTGCATATTAGCAGGTCCTGGGCAGCAGTTAATGAGAAAAGGCTTAGCCCCGGGGTTGGGATAAATCACGGGTAAGTGTAAGGCCTCAGAACAAATACCTCCCATCGGTTAGTAGGAGTCTATCTGGCACAGCTCCAGCTGTCACCAGGAAACCAAGGAATGATTCTTCCTTCCAGAAAGGAATGAAATGCTGCCCGAAGGCCAAAGCTTTCCTGTCTCAGAGCCGCTCCTGGGGTTCAAGCTTTGTGCCTCAGCACCGGCTCTCAGCCAGGCCCGCACAGAGCCGGGCTGCCAATAGGTGGATGGCCCTGCTGGGAGCCTCCGTTATTTTTAAATACCAGCCATTCGCCCTCTCAGCACGGAGCTGTGCCCCATCCAAGAAGCGGCCCCATAGCCACCATTTCCCTGGTTCCCTCACTCCTGCATCTCCGGGCTTCTGCTCTGGCACAGCTGGGGGGTGGGTGGGCAGGACCCCTGGGCCCCTCCCTGCCTTCTCCTGGGGTGTGGTCTTCAGCACCCGCTTTTGCTCCTGGGGCTGTAGCAGCTCCTTGGAAAGGAGTGTTTGTTCCTTGTGGAGAGAGGTGTGATCAAAGTGGAAAGAACAAACAAGTGAGGAGGAACCGATACCCACCCCCCATATTAAAAATACAGCACATGCCTTTTATCTTCTCCTTTTGCACAAACCCTGCTGCGTAAATATATACCTATCTATAACAGGGACAGGGAGCGTCCCTCCTCTCACTGTCAGTGTGTTTACCCAAATTAAAATCAGCTGCCTCCCTCTGGGGTCTGACAGTGAGGAACCCTGGTGGCATTTTTACTAACAAATGTGACTTTTCCAGCTGAGTCACTCCTTTCCAGGGTTTCGCATGGCTGAGAATCCCTTCCTCCCCTCTCCCAGCCTCCCGACACTTTGTACATCTCCTGATTATTATTGCAAGTGCCTTTACTAAAGGTAGGGCTTCCTGTTTGGTTACCATGGACACCATGCAGGCCAAGGCAAGGCCTGCTCGGGAAGGGAAAGGAAGAATTTGTGTGTGCGGGCTGTAAATAGTCTTAATCATTGTTTTCTCTTGGCAATCCCAGTAACGGTGTAATTATCAACCATTAAGCAGGGTATATAATTGTCTGAACAACTTGACATTGTTGGCACAGACCTGGTGTGTTTGAGAGATTTCACCCACAAAACCAGGTATCTCAAAGTGCATCATCTTTCCATAAAGAATTTTATGATGACAGTTACAAGGTAGAGAGAAAGCTGGCAATATTTAGTATCCAGAATGGGCCTTTGAAGGCTTTTTTGGTTCTGCAGGCATCTGGAAGACTTTTGGGGCCCCCAAGACTCCTGGGTAGGAATCCCATTTCAATACAGCCAGTTTCTAAGGCTGGACTCACTCTGTGGACCCTTCATGAATTAGGGACAAATAGACAAAAGCTTCCAGGATATCTGTGGGGGTCACTGAGCTTTTCCCCGAGGCTTCATGAGAGAGGCTTCTTTGAACTGCAAAAGGAAAGGGATGATGAAGTAAAAGGTAGCACAAATTGAGTCATTTGGGGAGGAGGGAAAAAGAGGGCTCAGTAAGACATCTGCTTAATGTCAGTTTTAGAAGACGAGCTTCTCCCTGAAACACCTTGGTTTCAAACCAATTGATGTTATTTTAGTTGTTACATGGTATCTGTTGCAGAAACAGAATCCAACTGTAAATCCTCCAGGCTTCCCTCCTCCATTTGTCACTTTCATTTATGTTTTATTTTATTTTATCTTATGCTTCTTTAGTTAAGTACACCTCATACTTTTCCCCTTGGGATACTTGTTTTTTGAGACTCTAAGGTTTTCCAGCTGGAAAATGTTTCTTGGACACAAGAAGTAGGAGGACCAGAGTGGAGGAGACTGGGTCTCTGGTTTGGGTCCAGATCTATGGATGAGTTAGGCATGTTGACCCCAGGCCAGCCCCTCCTTTCTCTGTTCACTCCTGTGCTTCTGCTCACCATGTACCTTGGCAAGGACGACCTCATTAGAGGTGAACCCTCTCCCCTCCCACAGCCCTCCCGTGGAAATAGTGTTGGACAGACAAGACCCAGGGAATTCAGTTGGTGTCAACAAGGATTCAGGACTTGGCACCTCTGAAGGCAAAAGTCTGAGTCATGGATTTGCTCCACAATCTGACCCCATGGAAGTCATCCCAGCAGCTGCTTACCCTCTTCTGTCCCACTCCGATCTCTCCTCACATGGCCCCGCTGCCCACCAACCATTTCTGAGATTCCACACGAGGACAGCTAGGACAGCAGGAGCTCTCACACACCCAAATCAGCCAAGCCCTTGGCAATCTGTCTCTTAAAACCAACCCGCATCCCTGCCGTATCACACAAGCATTCCCAAACTGCTAACAGGGCCCTGTCAGGCTGATAAACTCATCTAAGTAAAAAGACCCAAAAGGAACATAGGTGATCATTATACCACTTGAAAGGTGAATACAGCAGGAGGGAGGGGGAATCCCGTAATACTTCCTTTATTTCCTCTAAAGAGCCAAAGTTGACCATTAACTTCTGACTCAAGTCTTAGGCTTCTTGTTCTTCCTGCCTTCCACTCAATTCCCATCAGCCCATCCTTTTTTCCTATTGTCTGCTTCTTCCTTTCCACTTCCCCTGTCTGTCCCATCTGTTGAGGAGGCAGCACAACTTGTTCCCTGTCTCAGTCTCTGCTCCAGCTCTATGTCTCTCTGCATCTCCCCTCTCCCCTTCCCTTCCCTTCCCTTCCCTTCCCTCCCCTCCCCCCGCTTCTCTCTCTCTCTCTCTCTCACACACACACACACACACACACACACTGGAGAGGATCAGTTTGTATTTCAGCACCCTGAACACCACTTTCTGAAGGTTGCTGACGTCTGACCCCATCTTTACAAGGTTGCCTCTTAATGGGAATGACCAGATTAGGCTTCATTATTGGCCACTTCCCTAATTCAGCCAGATGATGGATTTTCTAAAAGAAAAGTTGAAAGTATCCACTGCTATCTATTCAAGTTAGAATTAGGGGTTAAGAACCAAGCATCCTTCAGAGAAATATCCATAGGAGAGCCTTGACATCTTTGAGTTGAAAGAAACTGGGAAATGTCATCTAGCCCAGCCTCCTGCCTGCATGCAGAAATGAATCTTAGTCATATAAGATAGATGGTTCCTTAGTTAGAACACTCTAGCTTCTCTTTAGAACCCTTCTGCATTCAGCATCCTAGGTTGTGAGCCATAGCAAGAACCATGGAGCAATCCATCTAGACCCTGGAACTTCGGGATTGTGGATGGTTGATTGTTTTAATGAAACTTCCAAAGTGGCGTGGTGAGCAGGGAGACTCCATCAGGCTAATTCTGCCCCCAGCTTTCAGGAGTGATTTAAGCAGAGTTTCCCTGGACCCAGGGAAATGAGGAAGCCTGGAGCCTGGGAAGAACCCTCTCCATCTGATGTTCCATTTTTAACACAGTGATATATCCCTCTTTTTGGGCGTTCAGCCCAAAGTTCTTTTGTAGCTCCATACAAAAGAGAGGGATTATATACTCGGTCTGCTTGAGGGGAAATGGAGCACACATCTTGCCTCTAGAACAGCTTCTTTTTAAGCTATTTTTTGCTTTTAGAGGCCTGGCTCAATTGATGACACCTACAGCCCAGGCTGTCCAACTGCCCATTACATATCCTTTGAAAACTGGGCACAGAGTCTCCTGCAAGTCACAGATGCCAGGAAAACAGGGCCGTCCCTGAACATGAAAGGAAAATGAGGTCAGAAAAGGAAAGTTCACACAGGCTCCTTTCTTTTCAGTTTGTTGTGCTAGAAATGGGTGGCTGACCAAGTGTACCGAGAAACATGAGATTGTTTTCATGGGAACCCTTGTAAAAAGCTGGGCGAAAGCGTTGCCAACTTCACCTGTGCCAAAACCTTGCACCGACCAACCTTTGCCAACCTCTGGCAAAGGAAAGAGATTATGAAGGAGAGAGTAGGGGATTGATCTACCATATGCATTCCGCCCAACTCTGGTACGGATTATAGTACCTTTGAAAACAGTCTTTAAGGTTTCCTATGCATTCTGTTAGACAGGGTGAGCCCCAAATGTTATTGATGGATTCCTTCAATCCTAGGACCTCAATTGCTAAACTGAGCTCTGTGGCAACTGTAATTACTGTTTGACATCTAGAGGATCAGACTGCTGACTTTTCTGAGCTTATTGTCTCTTTCCACGAGTGGAGGTTAGGATGGTGCAGGGCCCCACGTGCAGGAATAGGGTGATGGTCACCGAGGGGCATGTGCTCTCTTCCAAGAACCAGGCAAGGGCGGGGCTGTCATCTGCTGCCTGCAGGAGAAGCAGGGCAGGAGCAGTTCTCTCTCGATTCCCGCCCCCGCCAACCAGGTCAAGATGCACAGCGAAGAGGACTTCAAAGTCCTTTGGAAGAATGTTGGGATGAGCCCATTTCTGCTCATTTCTCAGACAGTCAAGCATGTGCCCAGAGGATAAGGAGAGAGAAAGTGAGTCCTGAGGAACCGGCCTCTTTTACTCACTCTCCCTGGGCTTCCCTGGAATGGACCTTCCAGAGCAGAATAAGAACGCTGCTCTGGAGAATCCTGAGCACCTTCTGCGGGTTCCCTTAAAATCCTGATTTGAGGCAGGTGTGTTGTTATCGTCTTTTAAATCTCTGAAAGATGGTGGATTCATGAGCCTCCTGGTGAAAGCAAGAAGGAACTGAATTTCTTGTGCTGAGTCATAGGCTAGACCTCCAGTAAAAAGACCCAACTGGGAGCAAGCTCAGCCGCTGAGTACACAGACTCATGCCAACCAGTGTAGCCCTGGGAAGCAGTCTTGGCGGGGTGATGCTTTGCCTCTTCGTTAGATTATTATCAGGAAAACTCTCCACCACCAACAGGTGATCCATCCATACTGCATGGCTTTCTTTCCTCCTGGCCCCCTGCTCTGGAGCTGGCAGTGGGGCTGGGATATGCATGAGGGAGGGGGAGCGTGTGTGGATTTTCTGTCTTCCCTGCACACCCTGGCAGGTGACCAAGTGATGGTTCGGTGTTTTAAATTCCCCCAAGCCTCAGCCCCATCCAGTATCCTGCTCCATGAAGAAGTGGCCAGCTTTAGGAAGGCTCAGTCTCCCAGAGGTCAGCTCTGCAGCTAAGCCAAGAGCACTGCAGACCCCTTCATGGGTGCGGGAATCAGGGCCCTGATGGGTTTTGTGGCTTGGCCTTGACCAGCCAGAGTTCAAGTCCCCACTCCACTCCTGGAGACCCCACCGTGGGCCCGGGGCACGTGGAGTCTTCCGCCTGAGCCCTGCCTCTTAATGATGTGCTCTCTCCCCTGGTCCTCTTGCTGTCCCCTCACAGGGTGCGGGCTGTACTGCCCTGGTGGTGGCCGTGGTGGCCCGAAAGCTGGAACTCACCAAAGCAGAGAAGCACGTTCACAACTTCATGATGGACACTCAGCTCACCAAACGGGTAAAACGCCACTGTCCACGTCTTAACGGGGGACTCAAGACCAACATGGGAGCCACTCAGAAAGTAGCCACAGTGGGTTAGGGCCCCACCTTTCAGTGGAGGGTTGAGGGAGCCCCAGACACATGCAAACAGCCAGTGCAAAATGGGCACAATGTCCCAATGCTGAAGGCTCCTGTCTTCTCTTAAATCACTGTGCATGGTTCAGGCGACCAAATAACTTTCCTGATAATTAAATCTATAGCATACAATGATGTAACCTGCCCCCCTTGCCTAATGGTACCGAGTAAATCACCCAGCATGAGGTGTTTTGGCTTATGCTTAAATATTTTCATGCTTCTCATTAGGAAGGGCAGTAGAAAGTCTTAAAAACGATATTGGGAATGTATCTAAATCCAACCCTTTAAAAAAAATCATTACAGACAATCACTCCGAAATAACGTTCATCAAAATGTCATCATCCAATTTTCCCCCTTTTGGGTTTTCCAAATAATGTTTCTCCCTCGCAACTTCATGAAAGTGGGTAAGGAGGGTGAAAAACTGAATATAAGCAGGAATGGGAAGATCATTTAGCTGCTAAAAGTCTGACACCCCACTGAATCGTCAGAGAAGAAAAGGCCCATTTAGAAGAGACAGAAACGAGCCTTCCAGGAAAACAGCAGGCCAAATGAGCAAGGCAGAAGCTGTTTATTTAATAACAGCTTTTATGGAAAATTCTTTAGAGCTGCAGGCCGAACGAAGGTCAGTAATATGATTTCCTGCAAAACTCTCCTCTTTCCGAAATGAGAGCAAAGCAAAACCCTGTGCTGGGGTCTTGGCCGCTCTAACAAGTTTCTCATTTAGGATTAAAGTGGGTTAGGAGACCCATGAGCCACGAGATTTTGATTGGGGTTTTTGAAAGCTGGAGAAAATATTCAGTGATGAATGTTGCAGCACAGTAAAAATGTGTTCTAAATAGAGACAAAGGCAGGAAGGGAGAACAAAAAGAGAGGGAGAGTGACAAAGGGTGGGTGTGCTCACTCAGAGGGAGGCGTGGGGGAATGGGAAGTTGCCAGGCCTCTCCAGTTTCTCAGCAGAATTATTTATGGTGTTTGATTGTTTGGTCTTTGATTACATGTACTGGATTCTTTAAAGAGCCTCCACAGATGTTAAAAAGAAGGGGTACAGGCAAATAGTCTTCCGTCGCTGCCATACAGATGGTTGTATACGGTACATCCTGGCACTGAGCTGTCCGTGGTACAAAAGAAAACATGATTTGTATCATCAAGATGGCAGGATTGAGGGCCATACCTGTGGGTAGGCCAGCCGGGTTCCACCCAGAGCCCTGTAACCTAGCTGCTTTCCTTCAGCCCCCTAGTAGGCATGCAGAAGTCATGCTAAGTATTGAGCAAATTACCAAAGTTGCCTCTGTTCTCCCGGAACAATTTGGTGCAGGAGTCAGGGGCAAGGGAGTCTAGCCTCCAAAACCTTCTCAGAAGCTGTTTCTTCGAGCAGAGACGTTAACAGCCTCTCTGTTTATTCTATTTGCTTTTTGAAACCAAGGATGTACTTTGTATATCATGTTATTCCTTTGTCCTCTCCATTTTTCACTCTGTGAATCAGACATTACAGGAAAATAAAGCCGAGGAAAGCCAGCTCCCTCACATGACAGGAAAATAAACAATTTTTCTGCAATATAATTGTACAAGGAGATGAGATTGTGGTTGCTAATTTCAAGCTTTCAAAAATAATTCTCTAAAATCCTCCTCAAGTCCACTTACTTTTTGAAAAGTGGGACTGAAAATCAAATCAACAAATATTTATTGCCCATCTATGAGTACAAGGCATCTTTTTATCGAATAACATCTCACTTTTCTGAGAACACTTAAATCTGTTGAAATGTCCCTTTAATATCTAATATCTTTTCCCAGAGAAACAAACAACACGAAAGGAGTGGCCCTTACAGAGAGAGGATTCTCAAAGCTGGCAAGACTGGAAAGGTTCTTTTACCTAACCTTGATTGAAAGGAAACTGGCTGTGAGCTTGGCCTGCTCTGGCATCAGCTCCCCTTGACCTGGTCTCAGAGAAGCCCACCTTTCTTCCCCTGGCGATGCCTCATCCATCCTCTGTCCTCTCCAAGTGGCCCGCTGTGTCCAGCAGGAGTGGCTCATGGGTCAGACAGAATTCACAGTGAATTCACAGTGAATTCTCAGTGAATTCCCAGAGAAAGATCTGACCTTTGGAGGAGCTGATTGGGACATAATTGCAAACCTCTCAAGAGTGGACAATTAATAGATTTAACAGAGAAAAGCCATCTCTTACAATACATGCAACCTTAATTCTTCAAACCTCTAAGCAAAAAAAAAAACAAAAAAGAGGAATTGTAACCTATTAATCATAAAAATACTCAGATTGTTCTAGTCTTTATTTACTCTGCCTGTCTTGCTGTAAAGGCTTCAGCCCAGACTTTACCACTAGAGTCACACTGTTTTTATTCATTTATTTGCCAGGGGGGGCGGGGGCAGGTGCGGCGGTGTTCTGATGGCACAGGGTCGGAACTCAGTTTCTGGTTTTCCTGATTCCCGTGGCTTTTCTTCTCTCACCTGTATAACTTGTCAACCCTGGTGGCAACGTCATTTCTGTATTTAATGCAATCAGATCTTCCCACACTGACTTTGCAGTGTTACTGCCATTGTTAATCTAGAATTATAATTTATTGCTAACCTCTGGGCTACTAGATAATATATATGTAAATGACACACAGAGAGACTATGAAAAAGATACTAGATCCCCACCTTTTCTCCCACTCAGTGCTACACATCCCGCTGTTGCTGTTTTAGGTAACGAAACACATCCATCACAGCTGGATGGCACTCCCTGTGTTCTGGGGACACCAAGATGAGTAAGAGATGGTACCTGCCCTCATACTTACTGCCTGTCCTCAAAGAGCACCTCTCCTTTCTAAAGAGCAAGGTAGCTGCCCATGGACACACTTGACTTCAGAGGCACCACGGACAGGAGACGTTCTGTTTGCCACGCCTCCTCTCCACATCAAACCTGCAGACACCTCTGCGGTGTGTGCCACTGGCTGAGGATTTTGTCTCCTTATCCTTGCCACGATGGGTTCCTGCCTCAAATACTTCATCCAAGTACATTTCCCCATGAAATCAATGAGTAAGACCAAAACCAAACCCATATCTTCCCTACACTAGTGCCTTCTCCTGCCTTCCCTGTTAATGACATCATCGTTCTTCCAGTCTCCAGGCCTGAAAGCTTAGCAGCATCTCTGACTCCTCTCTGCCCTGGTCCCCACAGGGGTCCGAGCAGCTTTGGAGTCTGATTCCACCTGGCCACACCAGCCTCTCCAGGTCCTCTGCCCACCATACTCAAAGCCACCATCTCAGTCTTGTACCATCTCAGTTGCTTGCTACCTTCTCATCTCACCTGGTCCTCCCTGACCCAAGTCATCCTGTACTTTGCTTCCTTGTGACTCTCCTTAGACTCTGAGACTTAGCTCTGAACATATCACCAACCAGCTCAAAAACCTTTAATAACCCCCCAGAACCTACTGATCCACTGATAAAAAAAGACTCTTCTTTATTTTTTATTTTTTTTAATAGGGGCTAATTTTTTAAAATTTTATTTATTATTTTTTGGAATGCATTGGGTCTTCGTTGCTGAGAGCAGGCTTTCTCTAGTTGCGGCGAGCAGGGACTACTCTTCGTTGCGGTGCGCGGGCTTCTCATTGTGGTGGCTCCTCTTGTAGCAGAGCACGGGCTCTAGGTGCCCGGGCTTCAGTAGTTGTGGCACATGGGCTCAGTAGTTGTGGCTTGCGGGCTCTAGAGCGCAGGCTCAGTAGTTGCGGCGCCCGGGCTTAGTTGCTCTGCGGCACGTGTGATCTTCCCGGACCAGAGCTCAAACCTGTGTTCCCTGCATTGGCAGGCAGATTCTTAACCATTGCGCCACCAGGGAAGTCCCGAAAACTTTTCTTTAATTATGAGCATGTGTCAAAGTTTTATCACAGTCCTGCTAGGGGAAAAAAATGTGTTTTTTTCCAGCAGGCTAATTCAAAGGTTTACTCATAGTAGGGGTCTTTTATAGGAAAAAGACAATGGTAGTCATTGTTGTACAGGGTACAGAAAGCCTGGCTAAAGGACACAGACTCCTGACTGACAGCTGGTAGGGCCCATGAGTGGATTCCCAGAACAGGTCTTCGTCTTTTAAAAATTTATCAGATAATCAATTGAGCAGTTATCACGAATGCTAATTCTCCCCAGAAGGGGATTATAAATTATATCACTCACTAAAGTTCTGTCCCAGACAGACTGGGTACAGTTTTTCTTTAACA
The DNA here is from genome assembly GCF_028023285.1 of Balaenoptera ricei. Lineage (NCBI taxonomy): Eukaryota > Metazoa > Chordata > Mammalia > Artiodactyla > Balaenopteridae > Balaenoptera > Balaenoptera ricei. Next base: position 112,652,617 of record NC_082639.1, on the reverse strand, counting down.
ATAGTCATAGGAACATTGAGCTTTTGAGCTGGAAGCGTTCTTAGGGATGAGCCTCTCAGGCCCAGAGATGGGCAAGTGTGGGCCCCCAGCCATATGCAGTGAGCTGGGTCCCAGCCAGGGCTGCCGTTTGTTCTCAGGCTGGCAGGCAGCTCTCCAGCCATAACCCAATGGGTTTCCCAGAACAGCCAGTTCCTTGGAACTCAGAATGGTGGTTAGGGTCCCAGGTCTGCTGGAAAGAAAAGCCAGTTTACCTCCAAACTAGCTGAGCATCACATTAATAGCATTATGGAACTAGCCGTGGTTCATTACTGCGTTGCTATGGGGGAAGACTACAAACTCCAACTTTGAACCACAGAAGTACATCCCTCCGTGCTCCCTGTCCCAGTGTCCTGCCAGCCATAGGGGTGGAGCCCCCATTTCTAAGTGTTCGGTGAGGGCTTCTGGGTAAGGCGGGCAAAGAAGCCTGAGAAGGGAGTGTGGAATAGGATGGGGGAGGAAGAAGAGAGGGTATAAGGGGGGAGATGAAAGAGATGGCAGCGGCAGGAAGCCAGCAGGAAGTGTGTGTGGGTGAGGGTGAGGGAAGTGAGGGGTTGGCGGATGGAGAAGAGGGGACGCCCCGGTTATAATGGACACCAGTCAGGTGTTTGAAGACGAGCCTGACCTGAGGGCTCTCAGATTGTGATTTTATCATCCCTTTAGATTTATTCATCTAAATTCAACCCCTGGAACTTCTTGAAGTTGTCGAAGTCACACCCACTTGCCAGGCCTGATCTGCCCTCCTCTCCAACTTCCCTCTCCCTGGGAGGGAGTCCTGGCAGCACGGAGGGCATGCTATTTCTTTCCCGGGGGCCCATCAGTAGGGCTCCTGGAATTTCTCTCCCAGGGCTCCCTGTGGCTGTTGGGAGCATGGGGGGAGGTGAAGAAGGGCGCCCCTCGTCTGCCCCACATGTTCCTCCTGCACCAGCCTCCACGAAGTCTGGGGAGGCAGCCAGAGCAAGTCGTCAACATGGATAATACGGCCAAGAGCTCAAGGAACAGACATATGTGTTCTGTTTTATGTTTTCTTTCGCTGGAGGTGGGGGAAGAAGCTGACATTTGTTGGGGGAAGGAACATCAGTAAAACTACTGTGTACTGAGGCACGGTGCAGCCAGGCTCTGTGCTAAGTGTTTCATTGAATCAACACCACAATCCCATTTCACAGATTGGGAGAACTTGCATCACTCTGTAGCACCCTACTGTGCTGTAGTTTTCTCTGAAGCACTTATTACCTGACACTATATTACACAGGGCATGCTGTCCCCATAGGATTAGAAGCTCCTTGAGGGCAGAAATGTTATTGGTTTGTGCATCCCAGTATTCTTACTTCCTAAACAGTATCTGCCCCATTGTAAGGGCTCAGTAAATGTTTTGGGAAGGAATGAATATGAAAATTGAGTCTCAGAGAGGTTCCGCAACGGTCCAACGTAGAGATGATCATTCATCCCCTTGTGAGGTTTTTCTGAGGGCTAGTGGAACAATGTAAACAGAAAGTGTTTAGCATAGAGCCTGGCATATAGTAAGCATTCCGTGAATGTTAGCTGTCAGTATTATATGCAAGATCTTAGTTGGATGACTTTCTTGCCCGGGCTCATGAATCTTAGAGCCCTCCCTGAAGGACATAGGTCACTGAGCCAATTCTCTGGCCACCGTCAGAGTGAAAGCATACAATTCTTGGGAGAGAATGAATGGGCCCACGGAAAACAATTAGCTTGTATGCTTATGGGTTTGGGGGACGAAACAGCCAGTCTTCCATGCACAAACGGCCCTCTTCTAACCATCCCTGAGCCCATCGGATCATGGCCAACCTTACCCAGTCCTTCCCAGTTCCCTGACCCACCCACTCCCACCCTCACCCTCAAGCGCATCTTTTGGCCCTGGCGCCCCGCCCACTAGGAGAGCTCAGTGGGTACCCAAGTCCCCATCAGGGAGTGGTGCTTGGGAGCCCTGTGGAAGCTCAGTGAATCCCAGGGCGGGCACACAGCCTCAACTGCCTCCCACCCCGGCGATGCTCAAAACAATCAGCCAGGTGAATTGGAGGGAGAACCTGGTCACAATAGCATTTACTGTCGACGTGGGAAAGCACAATGCAGTTAAAAGCCTATTTCTTTTTCTCTTGCAGATATTGATCTGCTTAGCTTGGTGCCAGGTTGTTTGCTGGCAATTAATTCAGAGTCAGCACCAAGGATTGCATCTAACATCGCTTTCCTGAATACGCGGGGGCCTCCCGTTCAAACCCATAAAGATGCTGTGACTGCTTTGCTCAGCTACCCAGGCTGTGCTGTGATTTTAGTACCTTATATTTGGGCTAAAGTTAAGTGCAGGACCTGGACTCCCTGTTCTGTCATATTGCTAAGTGAGGGCCATGATGATTAAAAACAAATCTAATGTCCTTTCCAGTTCCTTGATCCTGGAAAACAGGAAATAATTTTGTTTGTGTAGAGATGACATCTAGTCAGTCAGGTCTTTCTTCAGACCACATGAAAACCTTATGCTCTTTTTGGACCTGGCTCTTGTTTTGACTTTGCCATTAGCTAGCTGTGGGATTCTGGCCCTCACATTCTATCTCTGAAGCTGTCATTTCCTCATATTTTCAGTGGGGGTTTGTGCCAGATGATGATAACTAGTATCCTTATGGTACTTTATAGTTTCTATAACACTTAAATCCACATTGACTCAGTTTGCCATTTATCACTTTACGGTCTTGGTCTCTGTCTCAGTTTCTTCATCTGTAAAATGGGGATAATATTAATACCTTCCTGAGAGAGTTGTTGTGAAGATTAAATGAGTTTACACATATGCAAAGTGGCACCTGGTAGATGTTCACTCTTAGCCTCAGCACCATCAGCACCATGGTTATTGCCTCATTTGGGCCTCATAACAACCCTTAAGGTAAGGATTTATTTTTCCCTTCTTATAGATAGTTAAGCACTTACTCCTAAACTGGCAGAGGAAGGATTCACCTGCAGCCTCTCCAGTTTCAAATGTTTGTTCCACACCAACACAGAGACAGTTGTCAAAGGCTCATCAGCGCTGACATTCCATGCCTCTATCAGTGTGCCAAAGACAAGACCCGTGTAACTGGGGCTCTGCCGATCATCACACATGCTGGGCAGGTTTTTCCCTCCTGTTCTTCTGTGAGGCTTTCCTTGGAGGCTAAGCACCTAGGGAAACTGAAAAAACCACCTGTCAAGTTGCCCTCTCCCCACAGAAGGGCGGCAGGAGTAGGCACTCCACAGAGAGAAAGCCTTCCCTTCTATGCTGCCTCTTTTGCCAGGAGGCTGATGTCCACTCCAGCCCCTGGACAGAACCCCGGTGACCACACCCTCCTCTACCTCCCCCCTCCTCACCTGGACACTTAACCATTTCCAGCTTCTCCTCACCACCACCTGCTTCCTTTCAGGCAAGAAAGTACCAAAGGTGGACAATTAAGTCATTTAAAACCATCTTCACGGTAGATTTTTACTGAACAAAAAGGCAGTATTTATGTCACTTAGACATTTCTGAGAAGACCTAGCTGTTCTTTTAGAATATCACTTCAGCGCCAATGAAAAATGTAATCCAGCCTTAGTAATAAATTTTTAAAACATACACACAGAAGTTATCAGCCTGCAAAACAATGTTTCCCAGGCCTTCCCACACGTCTCAGTATTTTAACAACGTCCCATCTGTTGATGTCGGTCTGAAGAAGCAGGCCTGTACTCTCCAATTTTATTAAAATCCTTTCTGGCTAGTAACCTGATTTCTACTAGGCTGGCCTACTTACTTCCAGGCCCTGGGCCTGTGGGCCTGTGCCAGTTTGCATGGCTGACAGAAATGGGAACGGTTAATCAAAAATCTGTTTAGCTTGTGCTTAATAAGAAATGTTTCCTCTTGCTCTTGTTACTAATTGCTGAAGATGTCTGTGTTTGGATTAAAACTTTGTCCCCTGCCATCTGGATGCCATTGATATGTCTCAGCTCTGTCGTGAGCCAGGTGATATCAGTGGTTTCCATGTCAACAGATGACAGCGTCATATGTTGAAATGTGTGATTGCAGTGCAGTGAAAGAGCCAGCCTTGGGAAAGAGGCAGCTCTGGTTTCACAACAAAATATCTTCACTGATTTTCAGACACTGCTTGGAAATGATTTCAGTTTTATGCTAATTACATTTACATGTGAAATTACAGTGTAAATGTTTTTTGCCATTTGGGAAAGGAAACAATGGACTTGTTAATACCTAGAGTTCTATTCGGTGGGAAAGACATTTCCTCAAAGAGGCCTGGTAAAATCTCCAGCTGAAGTGAAAGAAGTCAGACAGAGAAAGACAAATACTGTATATCACTTATATGTGGACTCTAAAAAATACAACAAACTAGTGAATATAACCAAAAAGAAGCAGACTCACAGGTAAAGAGAACAAATTAGTGGTTACCAGTGGGGAGCAGGAAGGGACAACATAGGGGTTGGGGGAGTGGGAGAAACAAACCACTGGGTGTAAGATAGGCTCAAGGATGTATAGGACAATACGGGGAATATAGCCAATATTTTGTAATAATTGTAAATGGAAAGTAACCTTTAAAAATGGTATACAAATTTTAAATAATTTTTAAATAAATAAATGAAATCTCTAGCTGATAGGAAATCTGTTTACTCTGTGAATCCAAGAAATGTACCATGTACACTAAATAGAAATCCCACGTAGAGCATGGAACTCTGCATCCAAGGGCAGCAGTGGTACATGTTTATCTATTCAAAGTGTGCCCCAGGCCTCCAGGTCTTGGTAATGTAGCCTATCTAAATATAGCATCAGCAGCAACAGTCGATAGGCAGTCCTGAAATAATTAAGAAAGAGACAAGAACCACCCCTCAACTTCGGGCTCCAGTCTACTGTGTCCAACACAGGATTAATAAGAGATGAATTTTAATGATCCTTTCTAAGAGTTCATGATTTCATTAAGGAAAAAGATCGTTGCAGAATCATTTCCTTATAAGGTAGACTATATCAACAGACATAAAAAACATGTTATGTGAACCTAGGAAAATTTACCTGATAGCAGCCTGTTTTATTTACTTTTCCTTAGATCAAGAATGCTGCAGCCAATGTCCTTCGGGAAACGTGGCTAATCTATAAACACACAAAGCTGCTAAAGAAGATTGACCACGCCAAAGTCAGGAAACACCAGAGGAAGTTCCTCCAAGCAATCCACCAGTGAGTAGGCCGGGGCAGCTCAGCCACCAGAGGACCAAATTAGAAGTGGTGGGTTCCCCAGAGCTCCATCAGTATCTTCCTGTATACTTAGAGGAGCAGGAGAAATCCATTCTTTTCCACTCAACAACCACTGGGGGCGGTGAACTGGCCGCAGATCAGTCTGTTTATTCACCTATTGCACCTGCCACTGCCAGACATTGGATTGGACAGACTGCTATGGAAGGTAAAAATTAGGTAAGAGCCTCAGGGGGCTCTCATAGTCTACACACACACACACACACACACACACACACACACACACACACACCACATTACAACTGGAAGCAGAACAAATTGTGGTCAGTGCTTTCTATAAGCTAAGTATTTAAAAAGTATAGTGGATTTTTAAAAGTAGAGTATGAAAACATTTATTCTGACCTGGAGGCTTGGGGAAACCATGAAAGGCCTAGAGTAGGGCACTTAAGGCGGAAGGCACAGCCTAGATAAAGGCATAGAAGCCGGGAAATGATCTGAAGAGTGGTGAGGAAACTATAATGACTGAAGGCAGGCACGCGTTGGGGCAAGAGTTTGCTTTCTTGGGGACCTGCCAAGCCCTTGATTCTGGTCAGTTGTCACCCATGTTCGAGGTCCTGGGCTGGGTTCCAAAACCAGATGAATTGATGTGGGTGTGGAATCTGCCCGCGGGGCTGAGCCCAGCGCTTGAGGAGCATGGCTATTACGACTCTTTCCCGCAGACTGAGGAGCGTCAAGATGGAGCAGAGGAAGCTGAGTGACCAAGCCAACACCCTGGTGGACCTTTCCAAGGTGAGTGGCAAACTCCGAAGACCCCGTAGAGGGTTCTCAGATGCTGGCATCTCAATTTCTCAGGTGTGGCTGTGAAGGCCTGGCCTTGGCCAAACTGGACAGTGCAGGACCAGGAAAGCAAAGACTGCTTCCTCCTTTGTTAAAAAATCATCTGGGTTCGAGTTCTTGACACTTGCAATCTACTGGTGTGTGTTGTTGACTTTTAAAACCTGGCATGCGTTTCTTAAATTCAGTCACTCAGGTCAGTCTTTGCTGGGATTTAATTAGCTGACCTACTACATCTTTTTGGTGTGTTGCTTGATTAGCTGTACACTGAGTTTGCACAGGGTGAAGCACACTGACGAGACCAAATGGTGATAATGGCGATGCTGCTTCCTGGGCCACACCTAGGAGGATCCTTCCGGTTTGCCGTTATAATTGCAAACTCATTTTCTTGCATCCTCCAGTCCTTACAACTCAGCTTTTCTGGCCCCAAATCGGTGGTGGTGGTGGTGAGGGGTGCATTTCTTTATTTCTCATGAAGATGCCAAAAAGGAGAGCCCTCCTTTGAGAGTCCTACTGTCATTCTGCGTTTCTGGCCCTGGACTGCTGTAAATACTGTAAAGGAACTCTCTCCTTTTGCAAATCTCTGGAGTGAAGGAATCGGAGGCTGCACCGCTGGCAGAGCTGAGCGTAGGCGCCAATGAAGAAAGGGCCTCCCCTCCTCAGCCCCTCCTCCTCATTGCCTCTTTTTTTTTTTTTTTTTTAATTTGTTTTTTATTTTTGGCTGCATTGGGTCTTCGTTGCTGAGCGCAGGCTTTCTCTAGTTGCGGCGAGCGGGGGCTACTCTTCATTGCGGTGCACGGGCTTCTCATTGCGGTGGCTTCTCTTGTTGCGGAGCACAGGCTCTAGGCGCGCGGGCTTCAGTAGTTGTGGCACACGGGCTCAATAGTTGTGGCTCGCGGGCTGTAGAGGGCAGGTTCAGTAGTTGTGGCGCACAGGCTTTGTTGCTCTGTGGCATGTGGGATCTTCCCAGATCATGGCTCGAACCCGTGTCCCCTGCATTGGCAGGCGGATTCTTAACCACTGCACCATCAGGGAAGCCCCCTCATTGCCTCTTGATAGAAATTTTATATCAAATGTATAGCCCAGGGCCAGGCTGGCAGAACATTCCAGCAGATGTCGATTATCATCATGGAACACATTCCCTGGGTAAGCAAGAGAAACTCCCTCAGGCAAATTAAGCCCCCTTTGAAAAGATGGTGCAATCAGAGGAATTGCCAGTTCTTGGGCCACGTGCAGGCGCCTTGTTCAATGAAGGGATCAGGCCAAAGAAAGGGCCTCCTAAGCTTGGCAGGACTTCAATCAGGGAATGTGTGGCTGGCACAGGTGGGGAGAAGCCCACAGGCTGTGTGCTTTGGAGGGGGCACTGTGGTGGAGTGCAGGGCTCCTGAGAGCCAGGAGGAGGCAAGGATGTGAATGGAACGCCCAAGTGCAGAAGGGAGCCCCCCATGGTCTTGGGTGCACTGCTTAAAACTCTTGGGTTTCAGTATCAGAAACCCATTGGAAGTAGGTTTTAAAATATAGGTGTTTATTATAAGGATATGAGGAAGTCTCATTCCAGGCAGAACCTCAAGGCAGGCATGTGGTCAGACTTCAGGAAAGAACTACCTACAAGTGCCCCTCACCCTGGAAAGTATTTGCTCACCCTCTCTTCTCTCTCCTGTTCAAGTGCCTGCTTCAATTCTCTCTCTCTCCCTCTCCCGCATCTCCTGACAACTTTCTATGCCCCCTGTCTCCATGGGAGACCATGGCAAGCCCCTATCCAGAGAGTACATGTTCTAGTTCTAGCCACAGGCAAAACCGATTGGCCATCCTCCTATTGGTCTTAATTCTAAATTCTCAGAAGGGATGAGATGACTGGCCAGTTTGGGTCACGTGTCCACCCTTGGGCCAATCAGCTGAGGCCAGCAGGGGGGTCGGGTAGGGCAAACATGGCTGGGGACCCACGCTGGGAGGTGCAGGAATGGCCCAACAAGCCCCAAGATATTTCTTTTACAGGTAGCCATGTTTCTGCCTCCCCTCTCACCTGGCAAGACAGGCTGTGGCTGGTGTTCTCCTGGGAATAGCGGGCACACTGGACTTTCGAGCCTGCGTTTCTTCAGTGCCAGCCACCGCCTCTCACAGAGACAGGGCCCTGTGCAGAGCAGACTGGGTGAAGCAAAAAACTCAGTGAACTGGAAAGAGGCTCATGTGAATTGGGTCGGGGAACTAAACCATCAATAACCTGGGAGCAAGTTACCTGGAAAGAAAGGGTGTGGAGGAGAGGGTTAAGGGAAAGCGTCTGCAGGGCTACCGGGAGTGGTGTGGGACCTGCAGGGAGGGTGAACTCTGACATCCATCCAGTCTTCATCTTTCCTCCCAGGAGACTCAGCCAAGGTCCTGGCAGCAGCCTAGCATCTTTCACAGTGGTCCCCATTCCCCCTGGTATCCTGTCACCAAGCAACAGAACAGGGGAGACAATAACACTGTGTTCTCTCCCTTTTCTTTCTGTGCTTCGTCCTCCCAGCTCACCACCTTCCACCCCTGTCCTTTGGTCCTTTCTAGATTAAGAAAAGGGTGTGTGGCCTCCACATAACACTTGCTGTATTGAAGAGCTCGCTCGTAGGGTGGCAGAGATGGGGTGGGGGAACGCTGGGATGCTTTATATGCTAGCTTCAGTGTCTTCCATTGAAGTGTAAAAATCATTCCCCACATCTGAGGCTCAACTGATCAAATAAGATGGTATCTGTGAAAATGCTTTGTGAACTATAACGGTTTTGCATGTGGTAGTTCTGATTAGGAATATAGATGAGGAAACCAAGGTCCAAAGAAACAAAGAGACCATCCCAAGTTCGGGCTGTTGGAGAGCTGCCGCGCTGGGGCTGAGACCCAGGGGCCCGGATTCAGTCCAGAGCTCGTTAGGGTGCCCCTGCGGTCAAACAGATTTGTGGTGTTGTACATTCTGGGAAGAACATGCACCTTGAAGAGGTTCTGTGAATGTTAATTAATGAAGGAAACACTCTTGCTTCTAAAGTCACGCTGTCCTCTGAGGTGGCCACAGAAGAGTCCTGCCCTTGCAAAGGCAGAGCTGCCTCACTCCACCTCTGTGACGGCTCCCTTTGGGGCTGCAGCCAGTTAGTTTCCTGGTGGGAAGGTATCACTACATTTTCAATCCCGCTTCTCCCATCTCCTTTCTGGCTTCTCATATTTTGCCACCTTCCTTTACTTTGTTTTTCGTTCACCTCATTCCCTACTACCTTGGCCCCTGCGGGCACCAATGGTTTCTGCATCTTCCTGGAGTAACTTGAAATTTCAGGTAAAATAGGATCAGGGTGTCACTGGCAGATGACCAGAAGCCCCTAGAGCCTCAGTGCCTGCAGGTGGGGTTTGGGAGGGTACAAAGCAACCGCCAGCCTGGCCCACAGGAACACCCGAGAGCATGAAGTCTCCCAAGAGTCTTGCTCCCAAGTCTGATGTCATTTGTTAGTTTGCAGGGAGAAATGTGACTGTCACATAGATAAGGGCTCTACAGACCAACCCGGGAAGCCAAATTATAACCAGAAAGTTGCCTGATAAGAGGAGAGTCAGAACCGCGGTGGAACGGTTGGAACAAAAGTGGTTTCATTTCAATTAAATGAATTGAATTTGAGGGATAGTTAGACGCAGGGTGGGCAGGACTTTGTACTGGTGAGATGCGGGGCCTGAGGGAGAGGATGACGCCCAGGTTTCAGGTGGGGACAGCCTGAATGGATGGCCTCTCATGGACCCAGGGAGCACTGGCAGAGAGCAGACGTAGGACCGAAAATGGTGCACTTGGCACGAGCTGCCTTTGTTTAGTGCTGCTCTGACCTAGTTTTATAACTGAACTCTCAGAAGACAAGTTTATTTTATTACATTAAAGTTTTATTTTATTGGCAGTTCCCTGGAGGTACCCCATTTTTGCTCCCCTGCTCTCACGACCTTGTTCAATGTTCATTCACAAAAGCTTCCGGAACACCTGCTCTCCAGAGGCAGGCCCTGGGCTGGGCCCCCTTGGGAGTCTTCTCTCCTTTCCTTCAGCCACTCAGGTCTCGGTGGGAAACGCTGAGAAACTTTCTAGGTATATGGAAATAATTTGTGGCGCAAAAGGTCTTTTCCCATCAGTTAAACTCCTACATTGGCCAAAGGATGGAAGGGACGGTGATTTTTCCCTGTGCCAGCACTTTATTCATGCATTAGTTCTACCAACATCTTTTAGTGCCAACCACGTGTGACAGACCCCCTTGCTAGGCATGTTTATGTACATTTGTCCATCAAAAAATGTTAGTTGAGCATCCCCTATGTGCCAGATGCTGTTTTAAGCCCTTGGGACACATCAGTGAACACAACAGGCGAAGGTCCCCACCGTGGAGGAGCTTTCCTTCTAGTGGGAGAAAACAGACAATAATAAGCGGAAGAAACAGCAAATTAGCTAGTGTATTAGAAGGTGGCATGAAGAAAAGAAAAGACTTGAGCAGGGTTAGTGGGATCAGGAGTAGGGCTGGGAACAAGGTGCCATATTAACAAGGGCATCGGGGGAGATGATTTTTAAGGGGAGGCTGAGAGGAGGTGAGGCTGTCAGCCATGGGATGTGTGGGGAGTGAGCAGTGGTGACAGGGCGGGTCCCTGGGACACTGGGAGATGGCACCGAGAGCAGGAGGTTTACTGGGGGCACCATCAGGACAGCACCTGTTGGGGAGCAAGGGAAGCAGGATGGGGCAGAGGGAGAGTCTGAACTGTGATACGATTGACAGAGGCCTTGACCAACCCACGGGAGTTCCAGAGGTGGACTGGCCCTTCAGGGGTGTCCCAAATTGAGACAATGTCCCTCCTCATTGACCAGGCAGGAGAGGGGCTGTAACCTCAGCGAGGCAGCTCCCTTTCACTACGGCCCAGTCCTGAGTGAGTTACGTTGTACGTTGTACATTCTGGCTGCTGTGTTGAAAGTTGGGGCGGGGGTAGCAACAGCTTTATAACTATGTGTTGTTATTATTAACTCCTATTTCATAAGGAAACCAAGCAGAGAGGTTAAGGGGCATGAGGGAAGGCACATTATTAGTGAGTGGCAGACGTGTACTTGAACCCTGGCCTACCAATGGTAAGTCTATTGCATTGTCCGCTCCCCACCACAGAGCCGTCTCTTTCATCAGTAGGTGCCATTGCCATTTGAGCTGAGAGGTTGGACGCAGTAAGAACATGAGGACACTTTAGGGACTTGTTCTAGTTAAGAAGAAAGTGCTGCCTTTCCATTCTATATATTTTCTAATATATTTTTATAAGTAATATATATTATTTTTGTAATAAAACAACAACAAAAACACACACACAAAAAAACCCACTGTGCCATTTGAACCTCCAAGTCTTCAAGAAAGTAAACTGTTTCTCTGTCCTTGGCCAGATCCGACACGGCCGGTGTGGAAGTTGATCCCTGGAGGAGTTGTGTTTCAAGTGTAATCTGGAGGAGTATTTCATTTTTCCCATTGCAGATTCCTCTGCAATGACCTGTCGTCTCCCTGTCTCTCCCAACAGATGCAGAACGTCATGTATGACTTAATCACAGAACTCAATGATCGGAGCGAAGATCTGGAGAAACAAATCGGCAGTCTGGAGTCTAAGCTGGAGCACCTCACCGCCAGCGTCAATTCCCTGCCCCTGCTCATCGCGGACACCCTGCGCCAGCAGCAGCGGCAGTTCCTGTCTGCCCTCACAGAGGCCCGGGGCGTCAGCGTGGCAGTGGGCACCACCCACACCCCACTCTCCGACAGCCCAATCGGGGTCAGCTCCACCTCCTTCCCAACCCCTTACACGAGTTCAAGCAGTTGCTAAATAAAACTCCCCACTTCAGAAGCATTACCCATAGGTCTGAAGATGCAAATCAACTCTCTCCTGGCCACTTTGCCATCAAGGAACATTCAGACCAGGGAACGTAAAGAAGAGAGACCGAGCTAATTAACTAACTCATGTTCATTCAGCGTGCTTGGTTTGATATGCCTTGAAACCAGAAATCTGATCTCTGTTTAGGTGCCTCTACTCGGGAGCAGGAAGAGGAGATGACAGGAAACGACGCCTCTGGTAGGGCCCTTGCGGCACAGTTGGTGGAGAACAGACACCCACGTTCAATCTCAGGTCTTCACGTGGGGGGGGGGTGGGAGTTCAGATGCACTGAAGTAGCCGGCAGTGAAGCCAGCCCGGAGGAGGATCCCGTGGGGGGAGGGCGTGGTGTCAGGCTTGGGGGATGGGTTCCTCACCCCGGGGTCCTCCAGCCCGCCTGTCTGCGTTCCTTCTGTCTAAGGAAGCCCCTGGATGACAAAGTAAAGGGAGAGCTGCCCACAGCTTTTGCCAAGACACACATGCTTTCCTACCATCCCTCACACAGTCATAAAACAAAATTTAGACCGAAAGAAAAATAGACAAATAAAAAGCCAGACTTTCCATCCAATATTAATACCCATATAAACCCGTGTATTTGCAAGCGTGTGCATGTACACACACACATACACACATCCCACAGTCAACCCAGGTCTTTTCTGGTTTGCACTTGACCCAAATAAAGAGGGACCTGGTACCTTACCCTGCACACAGTAGGCACTCCCTAAATGCACGTTGAGTTGGTCTGAGTCGGGATGTGGGTGCTGTCAGTTCAGGTAGTTTGCCAGTGTCGGCCACGTCCTGAGCTTCACTGAAGATGCAGGTTGCTTCAAACACAAAACAGGGTGCTTTGCCCTGGGTATGCACCATGCTTGCTCTGAGATGAATGACAAGCCAAAATTGGCATTCTGGAGAGATAAGCAGCCTTCTAAAAATAACAGCTTCTGCAGAGTTTTCATCTTATATCCAAACAAGCTGTGTTCCACTGGAGCGCCTGATCAGGTGTATGTGTGTGAGGGAAGGGGTGCGGGATCTGTGCATGCGTGCACACACATGCACCAACAGGTGCGACCCCAGGACACCTGCATGAATAGAAGTATTGTCTGGGGGGTTTGCTCAGTGATATTTATCCAGCAACAGGTTTACAGCCCCAGATGTTAGGAGCGCAAAGGGGTCAAGTGCCTCACCTGAGAGCTGGGAGAAGCGACGGTGAGTGGCCCAGCTGGTCCCTTCTACCTGACCTAAAACCACCTCAAAGTGTAAGGTTATGAGGATAAAGGGAGCCTTTAGGGAACCCTGTGGGTAAGATAAGGTGACACGGATTTGTCAGTATCCTGTTCCTGCTGTGCCACGTTAATCCTGGTGCAAAAACTATTGTAATACATCTCAAACTCCAAGGGACTCCAGAAACATCCAGATCCAGTGTAGGACAGGCATTGTGAGGAGAGGGCATGGGGATGCATGATATTTTCCGCACTCCATCATCTAACCATGCATAATGTTTGGGATGTGAAAACCATCATACTAGTCATCACATTTCTCATTCTGAGGTCTTTGACGTCTGCTTGTGGGGACTTAAATCATACTATAGGGAATATTTCATCTGTTTAGGGTAAAACAGAAGGGTTTCATTTGTGGATGGCTGTCCTGTTGGGTTTCACTTTGTACAGGACATCGCCACTTTTCCAAAGGCAGCGTCTAGCTGTGAAGACTTTTCCTCTACAACACTGGGTCTGGTCTTCTAAGGACAAGGGAATCATCAGGCAGCAAAAGGTAGACCACCCTAGAAAGGCTAATCTTTCAAGAAGATCTGGTCTCTTGTTCAACCTCTTCTTATATCTCTTTTCATTGCTGTGCTGTTCCCTTGATGCCCTCATTTTTATCTTGATAACTCCTTTGGGCATTTTCCTTGGTTGGTTTGCACACCATAGATGCCACACTTGCTGCTGGCTTTAAAATTTTTTTGCTTGTTCTTTTAACTATTGATTATCTAAAAGATCCCTCTCCTTTTTTTACCAGTCCCAGGAATGGTGCTCCTGTTTTCAGTGACAGCTGAACATATAAACAGACCAACAAGCAGATGAAATAACCATGCAGTTTCTTTGTGGCGTTAGTTCATTTCACAAAGAAATGAAGTGAAGAGCACTGACAGGTCAACCTGAGCGTGCCAATCCCAGTCATCTAACCTACAGCCCTCAATTCTTAATTCCTGGTCACCCTTCCCATTCCCCCTTGTAACCCTGTGATGTGTGTGTGTGTGTGTATGTGCACATGCACACAAATAGGGATTTAATCTGAGTTTCAAACAAATGGCATGCAAGATTCCACTGCTACTCCTCCTGCCAAAAAGTGTGTGCAGACTGTCATTGACCCATCGCTGTCTGTGGGTGACTCTTCTTTAACTCACCACTAATGCTATTCACTTAGGTAAATCCTGAGGACCAACCTAGCAACACTAGCAAAGAGAGTGGTTGGAGATATTTCCAGTAGCAGTAGCCACTGGCATCCTAGAAACATATGGGCATTTGTAGCATGACTGGACCTATTGGTAGTGCAATAGCTACGTATGGTTTTTATCCTTGGCGAAAGAGTACTTACTCTTCGGGAAAAAAAAAAAGTGATCAAATCTGCATGTTGATCCTGCAATGGTAAATGGGAAGCTGCTTCTCTGTACTGGTTTTTCAGCTTTATGTGGGGAAGTTTCCCATTCTCCTGCAAGTACAATCAACCCTTGATGATTTAGGTATTGATTATCCAGGGTGTAGCTCACCCAGGTTTCCTTCCTACAGCCCATCTTTTGGCTAATTCCACTGAGCCTCAGCATCTTAGTCAGATGGGAAAAGGAGGCAGGTGGATTCTCACGCCATGCCTTCTTGTTCTGTAATTTCAAGTTTGGTGGTGGAGGAGGTTTAATTATCTACTCAAGAATTGGCTATATGGAAAAACTATTAATTACAGTAACCTCACTCCAGTACTGAACTGATTGAGTTCTGCCCACTCCTGGAAGGATGACCCAGTGGCAGAGCCCCTACTATAATCCTTCTGATAACTCAGTGTCAGGTAAAAGTACTCTAATATTCCCTAAAATATCTAGACACTTGAATTAAAAATACAGAGCCACCCCCTCATCACTTAAGCCATATTATAGCTTCATGTACTGTAAAGTCAGGGATGTACTGTGATACTTTAAGACCACTAATCTCAGTGGAATTTCAGGACATAGCATCAGTTGGTAAATTATACCAGACTAGGGGCTCACTCCTCCTTAGATTGAAGTCCAAATAAAAATCTGCATCTTTGGATCAAAGGCCACATATGTGTGATCATCATCAATAAATTTATCATGAAGTGTCTATGAACTGCTCTTGCCATCCTCATAATATGTAACTTCATGACATCATATCTCTAGAAATGCTTAATGCAATGCAAAAGAACAAGAGGGGTAAGGCCCTGCATCACCACTGACTTCTGACCTCAGCAAGTACCAGTGGTGTAACAACAATCTCATAACTGAAGAGGTATAGAAAATGTCTGTGCAAGTAATTTCCAAAGTGCTGAGCAAGTGCAAACTATTGTTATTTATTAAAGGCCAAGAAGAAACAGCATTGAAGAAACAAGGATTTTAGTATATAATATTTGAGGCTTTCCCCCTTAGATTTTTGATAATTTCTTGTGAATAAGTAATGATGGAAGAGAAGAAAACTAGAGATGCAGAATCAGAATAAATAAAACTCTAACACTGGATCCACATCTTTGGCCAATGACTATAACCACCCCATGCCTCAATTTCTCTATGCTTAAAATGAAGGTAATAGTTAATATTCTTAAGTACAAAGTATTCAATAGATTTTAAAATGAAATCACTATCGCCAACAACAGCAGCCCAGACTGACTCTGTCGAGTCCACACCTTGATGTTGCCTCTGAATGTAGTCAATAGTTACCAAAAAGTAATTCTTACATATCAACCGATGTGAAATTAGCAGGGAGAAGTATGGGATTAGCACATAGTCCCAGGACCTCTCTCCTTCAGAGCATACCTCAACAAACAGTGCACCCCAAATTAAGAATCAGTGTTTCATCCCAGAACCCATGGTGTTGCTACCATCACAGGACCACAACTGAGACACTATGAAGTCATTGCACTACCAGTAGGTTACTGCTCTTTTAAAGTTACTGCTCTTAAATCCTAAAATACGTCCCAGTTCTACACAATCATCCTACTTCCCTGGATGTTGCTTAGAAGCAGATGAAGCCTCCGTCAGTGGCCATTTGGCTGCCGCTATTGACTCTGCGGCATTCGGTTTCAGTACCTTAGACAGCTATCTGGTGGCTTCCTGGTAGGCGGGAACAGCCCCTTCCCTTCCCTTCCCGTCAGCTTAATGACGCCCTGGACAGTATCCCTTCCTTCTCTACTGCCGCCAAAGTAAACATTGTGGGAACGGGATCATTGATACCACTAAGAAAGGAATGTTACAGGGATAGCAATATTAACGGTCTGCCTCTGGCAGTAGAATATAGGTGAGTGCTCTTCATCCTGAAAGCTTGTGCCAGGCTGCATGAATAGTTAACACTAAACTCCTGTCAGACAAGTAATATGTAGATTTTTACTAAAATAGACCGAAGCTTATTAAAAGTACTCAGTGCAATGGTATATAAATATATACAGATAGAGAAAAAAAATAACTGTGATCTTTTTTTCTTACACCATTACTGGAAATGCCCAAACATGAACTGGAGTTCCCTCTGAACAAAACCATTATCAAATCATCAACGTATGACCTCCAAATCTAGGTGCCAAGTGCCCTGCCACAGTTGTTTACACACCTGAGAAACGTGTTCTGGAAGCTGTACTCTTGGGCCTGGACCATGTGTTGAAACAAACAAAAGAGACGTTGTGACCAACCAAGCTGATGGAGGAAAAGCACAAAATTCAACACCAACCTATAGTTCGGATCCCAAAGAGATGCTGAATTTATAGCCAAAAAAAAAAAAAAAAAAAATATATATATATATATATATATATATTTTGACAAAGCAAATATCAATCTGATTGGAATAGCCAAAATCCAAGTTCACAGAAGAAGGACAGGGAATAAACAACATTCTCTAGCTGTGTCATATTGTCTCAGTTTTTGAATCTCAACCAGGACTGATCCACCTTCATCAGACACACTTTTTAATGGCGCAACAACTCAATGCTGGTCCCAGATTCTCCATTCTGCACTGACCAGAAGAGAACAACAAAAGAGAGCAACAGGATGTCAATGGAGGAAATATTTTCATGGTGAACTCAGAAACTGATGTGTTTATATTCAGAATCAGATGAGCTTCAATATGAATTTGCATCTTGCCTCTGTACTGCTTGCTATTTTTTAATGATAGGAGAAAGTATAACAGTTTATTTTAAATATGAAATATATTGCTATATTATAAAATATATTGTAACTTTCAACTAACATTTTGTATCAAACTAGTCTTTAGCAGGTCCGGTGTCAGCCTGCTCTCCCAACGACTGTTTCTGAGTACACATCACTGTTAGTGATTGCCTGACACCCAGACCAAGGGTCCTCAGCCTACAGAACTGCCATATTCTAATTCTCTGAGACGTGACTATTAGACACAAAACAACATTGTTCCCAGCTTAGATGACTAATTCTACCCTAAATTCTTTCAAGCCATTTCAGAAGAGATTTTAAAAGCCATCACTCCTTTAGTAGCTGTGCAAAGCCAGTTTAATAAAAGTGCAGGCTCTTCCTATATAAATGCAAAGACCCTCTTCCATAAATGATACGTCTCAAACACAGTCAACTGGTGTTTCCTTTGGCAATGTCAGAATGGGGCATAAGGAAGACTCTTGTTCTCCTGTGACACAAAAGACTCAAAATTCTAGGCATTATAAGTTTCTCTGTGTCAGAGTATAACTGGGATTGGAATTCCATTTACCCAGGGCCCAATGAGAGGCTGGTGTGCAGGCGTGCTCTCCTGAGTCAGCAGTGCCCTAGAGGGTGCGGGGTTTGCACATGTTTATCCACAGCACTGAGCACAGCTCCTGAGGGACTGAGGGGAAGAGGCGGGACACGCAGAGAGCCGGCCTTCCTTTTCTGCTAGTTTACTCCAGCTGGGAGGAAGGAAGAGTTTCAATCAAGAGATTTTCCTTTACTGGCAAAATTGTGGCAAATTCTCTACTTTGGCAACTATGATATCCATGCCCCGCCTTCTCGGAGACACACGCGTAGAATTTCTCACTTCCCTCCTTTGACTGACCAAAGGACTATTTGTAGACGAAAACAGGATGTGTTTGGTTATAGAACAGAGGTTTCCTAGAATCAGTGGGCCTCCTCCCAAGGAGGACCCTCATTTGTTACCATCACTCGGTATAGTATTGCACAGGTGCAAACCAAGTAGCATCAGGGTAGATTGAACTGAGTATGCGCATCTCTTCCCTTCACAATCTCTGACAATTCACACAGATATACTGATAGTGCAAAACGGCAAGTTTTCTCCTGGGAAAAAGGCTGGAACCCTCTCACACTTCCATTCATTTGAGCTTAAATATAGGTAAGGCTGGGGCTTCAGTGGTGTTAGTCATGCCATTCGAAAGAGAAATATCTAAATGCCTAGTTTCAATCTGCTTGTGTAGCTGAGACCTAACTTGGACACACATTTTATTTTTATTGAGCTGAGTTCTCTCAGTTCTCTCTCTCTCTGTACTGCTCCTCAGTTACATGTTAGGCAGAGCTCCATTAAAGCCATCAGAACTCCAGGGCACCAGTTTTTAGCAAGTTACTCACTCACTGGGTGATGGAAATTAGTTTATTCTCAATTTTATAATTGACTGATGAATGTACTGGTGGTAATTGATTGATCTCGTAATACTTTTCTGCTACTAAATAGAACTGTCTCTTTTGGCTTTTCCTCCTAGCCTTTCTCAGACTAAGACTTGTACATTTATAGAGAGTGTTCTGATTTTCTACTCAAAGTTATTATTCGATCTAGAGTCAAGGAGACCAATACAAATTCCTGCTTTGGGGAAAACAGACCTTTTGACAGTAATTCAGGTATACAGCTATATGCTAACCCTTGCTAGTCAAAGCGTGGTCCATGGGCCGGCAGCATTAGCGTCACCTGGGAACTTGTCAGAAATGCAGAATATCAGGCCCCTCACCAGACCTACTTAATCACATTGGGCATTTTAACAAGGTCCCCAAGTGATCTGTATACATATTAAATGTTGAGAAGCTCTGGCCTCACCACACAGCCGTGGTAACCAACAAAATTAATAATCAGAAAATCAAGCCATTTCTTCCTTGACCCTCATCTACAGAATTATTTGAGGAAGTAAAGGTCCTATATGATCATAACGATAAAAACAAATGCATCTTAAAATTCCCCTTGAGGTCATATAGCTTGGGTGGTGTACGCAAAGAAGCAGTCTTTTCCCAGTCTAATTTTAAAAGTACTCACTTCATTGCCTTGAGCCACCTCCAAGCACCTTTTTAAGGTTTTCATTTTAGTGTATGCTGGCAGGGCCATCAGAATATCAGGTGGCTCCTCAGGGCAGGTCCCCTGGAAGGCCACCTGGCTTTCTGCTCAGCATAGCACAGAAATAGCTGCATCTGTGTTCCTTCCTTGAGAAACTCACCATCCCACCAGTGGGAACTCTCCTCCCTACAGGAAACTAGCAAGAGAAGTTAGTTTAACCATCTAGAAACATTCCTAATCTCTTTTAAAACCAAGCCTCTTATTCATTACACCAACCAGACGCTCCAAAGTAAGCAAGGAAAGATGTGAATTGTGATATTGGCGCCATAAATCGATATGTACCCAGAAACAGTTATGTTCTGAATTAATGGCTTTAACCTGTTCATTGTAAAAAGTGCCTTGGACTTCAATCTAAAGAGGTCAGTATAAATATATATGTGTGTGACATATGTAGGCAAATATTTACATATTTATACGTACATAGGTGCACACACATATACCTGCACATTCATATATAATATATACATACATATATAAATGCTTCATAATATATCATATTGCTATTCGCAGCTCCATTTCTTTTGTCTGGTCCTATGTTTATTTGTTTAGTGAGACCTTTACATAGAGAGGTTCTATTCAGGACATCGATGTATTTTTTTGTTTGTTTTTTACTTTTTATTAAAAAGGTAAAGGATATTAAAAAAAAAAAAAAAAATAAGTCAAGTGCCTGAAGGTTTTGAATGGAATTGTGGTCAACTTTCTCAGGTCACCAAAAAGGAAACTGAATTTGCCTTTGGGAACAATTTTTCTGTTTCAGTGACTTTGTTTTCCCTTTGCAGGAGTGCATAAGTAAGAGTGGTTACAGTGATTCTATAATTTCATTATAATCCATTTTAACCATTTTAACAGAAGCAAACCTTTTGTTCAGTCTAGTGCCCAGTTCTCTTCACACATCAGCATCAGAAGGGCCTGGTCTTTGTAAGCTAGGCATGGTTTTGTTGGCATTGGACAGACTAAATTGCAGGGGATGGGGCTTAAATCGGCTCTAAATATTGCTTCCTTTTTAGCAGCACACACAGAAGGACAAATAGGAAGTTCTCTCCCTGAACCAGGTGAGAAGGTGTCCTAGAAGGCCGGCAGAGGGACCCCAGTGAACTTTCTAGAGCTCCTGTGCCCTGCCTTTCTACAATAATACAGTCACCTGTATCAATCAGCCTGTCTACCTTAGCCAAAGGTCTTCTCTTTCTATGGTGTGACAGCTTGTAAGGGACCCACCTCTCTGGTTAGAAGCCCCCCAGAGCCCCAGGGAGAAGTCATCAGGTTTCCATGGCTCTGCCCATGAGCTCAAGGAGGGATTTTACTTCTTCAAACCAACTAAATCTCTCCAGTTCCCTGCCCAAGTGGCAACGCCCTCATGACAGCCAGGGCCAGGCCAGAGCGGCAACGCCCAGTCACGGTGTCAATCAGAAGAGACATTGCAAAATATCAGAGGTGACCAGAAAGACAACACGTCTCTCCAGCTGTCCTCACAGCTGCAGCCACATTTGTGGAATCGTCATTAAGAAGGCTTGGCAAATCAAGTTCCCCAAGTTGAAACCCCCCTACCCTTACTTTCCTCCCCATGAATTTTTCTGTAGCTCTAGACAAAAAAAAACAAAAACAAAAACAAAAACAAAAATGCAATTTAGGTGCTTTCAAAACCAGTATCTAATATTTGGGACTTTTTCTAAGTTAAAATATTTTTAAAAAATATATCTAGCTATATTTCTGCTGCTCTTCCCAAAATTCCTTATGAATGAATACATTTACCAACTCAGTGATTATGAAATAACAATACTTCATACTTATAAACAATCATACCTTTCATCCAAGGACCTCAAACGTCAATAAGTTAGTTGTCACTCTGTGAGGTGGATGACAAACATTATTCCCATTATTCAAATGGGAAAATTGAGCTAGAGAAAACCGAGCAGTAAATGACATCTAAGTCAGGAGTTAAGCTGAAAATACAACCAAAGATTTTTCAGCACATTTGGGAAGGGAATGGAAACTTGGTGGCTCAAGTTCTATTGCTGGCCACCTTTGGATGAGTAAGACCAAGAATGTATGTCGACCATATGCCCAGACCCAGGCTTGGAATGTAAATGGTGGGCTGGTTTGTGGGTTTGGAGGTCTGGGTGGGAGACTGCATCTCTTTCTTTGTGCGAAGTTTGAGAGTTGTGCTGTTGGGAGTAAGCTGAGTCTATGGCCTTTGCCACTTCCTCTTGAACTGAAGCTGGAGAGAAGGAGCATTTTTTAAATGTTCTGGCAAATGCTGATACAGTATGACGGCATTAAATAAAAACAAGACGGGAACTGACACAAACACAAAACCAAAAATGCAAGCGGCTGATTTCCTTTAATTTTATCTTCTTCCTTCCCTATGTCTACAGTTGTGAAAACAGGAATTTTTAAAGGAGGAAATCTTAATTTAGATTAGAAACAGAGCCCCCTGGAAAAAGTTACCTCTTTAATCAAGGGTTACCCTGGCATTGATGGCTGTGTCTGACTCAGGAGATTGGCCCTGCCAACAAGTAGATACATGAATGGCTTTAGTGCCTAACCCAGTTTTGATTTTTGGTTTTTGTTGTTTTGTTTTTTTTTTTTTTTTTGCCTAACCCAGTTTTAACAACCTAGAGAGAAATTGAGAACCTTGCTCAAGGTGAGCAGCTGTTATCAATGAGGATGTATAGACACACTGATGTGTGATAAAGCCGCTTGCAGCTATGTTCAAATAAAGGATCAGGCAGTAACACAGTACAGTCATTCCATTTATCTGAGCAAAGGTTCTCAATCTTGGCTTCACGCTGGAAGCACCTCAGAAGCTTTTGCAAACATCCAAGCCAGGGCCCCCAAGCCCCGAGATTCAGAAGGCAGAGTCTGGGGTGGTGCCCGCACATTTCCCTGAAGCCCCCCAAGGGGTTCTAAGGGGCTCTCAGAGTTGAGGGCCGATCCAGAGCTTGCTGAAGTGAGACCCGCAGGTGCCCAGCCTGGCCAGTGCCCCCTGGGATCTCTACCCTCCCGAGTTGGCAAGGAGCCACTGGGGAGGGGGCAGGGGAGGCAAGATTCGTATAAAGACGGGGATTTGCTTGAAGCTCCGTTGCTTTCATCCTGCCCTCGTTTCTTTTCAGTTCTGGACCCATGAACCTGTGTTCATTTGCATTCGGCTCTACACGTATTGGCAAACAATGCCGCCAGGGTATTGTTCACTCAGTATTTCTCTGCCTGGCTGCCACAGTCTTCTGCTTTTGTCTGACGTACAGTCTGTCTGGGGCTTAATGTCTTTCTTTGGCCTTAGCTCGGGGCGAGGATTAGCGGAAGGGCCATCCCAACGTTTTTCATTAGGCAAAAAAGGCTAAGATTAAAAATAACATGTTGTCCTTGCTAGTAGGTGTCTCATTAAACCTAACGAAAACAGGGTAACCTGCCATGTGACACTCATGGATCCTTTCCTAACTATATTTAACCATTAAGTCAAAGGGCTCCTATCCTAAAGAACACTTGACCCGTTATTACATTATGCATACCTACGAAAGCTGGGGGAAAGGGACGTTAGAACCGGAAAGTGGGCCCCGTTCTCAGAACTGGACAATTCTGCTAAATTCAGGGCCCTCTGAGTAAGACTGCCCCCTGCAGGTCAGACAGAAATACAGCAACCGAGGGAACAGGAAGCTCCTCAGGCATCCGGGAAACTCATTTGTCAGTCACGTCCCTTACCTTACACAGAGGCAATGGGGGGCAAGAGAAGTGATTGGCCCAAAATCAAACAGAGAATTTCTGCCTAATTGGGCAGAAACGGGACTGGAACGTTGCCACCCCCTGTTGAGAATGCCTTCTGTGCGGGTGTGGAAAGCTGAGGCCTGCCCAGAGTCTCGCCAAGTTCTTCCTAGATTCATCCTCCTAGTCAGTTATCAATTTTGCAAATGTTAGATAAAAATAAAAGGCCCTGCTTCCCCCACACACATGTTCACACACACACATACACATACACACACCACATTATCAATCTCTCACTGAAAACAAAGATATGCATATTGCGACTGGCCAAATTAATTCATCATGTATTTTATATTCCAGAGGCATTGATCGTTTTCACTGTTATCTGCCTTTAGTTAAAGAATTTGGAGCTAATACTTGCAAATCGACAAGAACCCCCACTGGTTAGGAAACATTAAATTAGATTATTAAAATGATGCAATTTTATATCCAGCATTACAGTGGATTATGCTAATGGTGGTCAAGGTTATTAATCTTTATTTCAGTCACTACTGCAAATAGTACATGAACATTAGCCAAAATTATCTTTTTTTTTTTTGTAGCATGAATTTGAAATTTACACTTTATTTTTTTCCGGGAACAAGTCACACTTAATAGCATCTCTTTAAAATGCAATTCTGTCCCCTAGAAAACCAAAGGTGGAAAACACAAATGCAATATGTTACTGCTGCCTATGGGCGATTTCCTCTTTAATTAGGTAAAGCTTCTTTCCAAATCTGTTCTACCTCCTACTTTCCAACACTGGGGTATCACTTAAAAGCCATCAAGTATTTCTCAAGAAAGAATACATATAGCAGTGGGGCACCCACACCCCAGTCACTCATCAAGGGAAATGTCAGGTCTTCTGTAGGCTCCTGTACACCGTGATTCAGTTGCCCTTTCTTCTAACACCCTCCTCTCCTCCCACCTCTTGGAATGAGAAGGAAGGTACATACCTCTGCCTGAACATCAGAATTTAGGAATCCCAACAGATTTATACTTAAGGTTTCCTAGAGAATTTTTCTAAGGATGAAAATGCAATGTTTACTTGACTCAGAAATTTGGGAACCTAAGATCCGGTTTGGTTTTGGTTCAAATGAGAAAATAATCATCTAGTATTGTCTGAACATCAACAAGAGGACCTGACATCCATTATTCATTACCTCCACAACATCCATTCCCCCAGTTCTCTAGCCCATAGTACATGGATTTTAATTTGATGAATTTACCCTTCCCCCATCTCCACTGTGTATTTGGGTAGGAGTAATCCTACTTCCAGACCCATGGTGGACCAAGGCAGGCTAAGGCAATTAGAGGGACTCATCACCCTCACGAAGGGATGGGCACATGGCCCAGATTAAGCCAACATGAGCAAATGAATCTCAGAGCCAAGGCTTAAGCAGAAGCTACCAGGAAAAAAAACAGTCTTCCCCAGGAAGGTATGGTACAGATTTTGTCAGGAACTGATGTGCCCTTTTGTTTCATGAGGGAGAGGGTGGGGTTGACAGGGGGCCAACACGTGGAACATGAGGCTGAAGCCAAGACCACAGAAGGCAGAGAGGAGAGGAAGAGAGAAATGGGGGTCTTGGTAAGTTCCTTGGAGCCACTGACTCTTCTAATTACCTGAGCCAGTAACTTTGCTTTATGATGAAGTCATTTGCAGGTGGATTT
The DNA here is from genome assembly GCF_028023285.1 of Balaenoptera ricei. Classification (NCBI taxonomy): domain Eukaryota; kingdom Metazoa; phylum Chordata; class Mammalia; order Artiodactyla; family Balaenopteridae; genus Balaenoptera; species Balaenoptera ricei. The sequence goes on along the minus strand of NC_082639.1, from coordinate 112,627,729 downwards.
TCAGCCACATTCAATATAAAGAGTCCTGGTGGAGAAGAACCAACCTTCTATACACATGTATGATTCCCCAGAGGAGTAACCAGAATGAGAAAGGGAAATGCCTATACAGTAATTCTGACATTTAAAAAGTTTAAAACACAAAAACTAAATAGGATAACAAGAAAATTGGAAATGTCAAAATTGACTCTAGAGTGTACCTTGACCAGCAGAGTAGAAGGGTGATGGAAGAAGGAAAGAGCCACAGAATGAGATTCTGTTCCATGAATCAAGAGACTAAAATGGACAATGATTAATCAGTCAGGTGGTGGAGAGGAGTGCAGTAAAAGTGATCTAGGTATTTTTTGAAAGGAAGGTAAATATTGATAACTTCAGAGTTAGATAATTAAAATTATAATCAATTATATCATTGAAATGGAGTCTATAACTTCCAAATTAGTAGAGGCTGAAAAACTGAGGAAAAAAAATCAAGTCAAACGGAGGAAAAACACAGAAAAGATGGAACAAATTGAAAGGACAAAATAAAATGGAATAAATATACCCAACTATTTCCAGAATCACAATGAAAATAATGGACTAAATGCTCTAGGCAAAAGAAAAGGATTGTCAGACCAAATGTTTTCAGTTATCCAAATAAATGCTATTTATAAGGGACGCATCTAAAACATAAAGAAAAATTGAATGTACAAATCTTCAAAGGTACACCAAGTATATTCTAACGAAAAGAAAGTTGTGTAGCTATACAAATATCATGGGGAAATATACTTTAATGTAAAAAGCACTGAATTCACCAAGAAAATATAACAATTCTGAATTTATGTATTTGATCATTTGGCCTCAAAATACATAAAACAAACATTTATGGAACTACAGAAAAACACAGACAAGCCCACACATTTAACAATTTAAATGTGTTAAATTTTCCTGTGTCAGTAGGAAAATGTATCACATCTCTCTGAGTAAGTAGTAGATCAAGCAGACAAAAAAAATCTGAAAGGACATTGAAAATTTGAATGACTTAATAATTATAAAATCACACCTTTTCCTAGTACATGGAACATTAATGAAAATCAACCACTTAATGGGCCATGAACACATTTGAAAGGACTCGTACCATCAAACAACATTCTTTGAGTACAGTGTGATATATACTAAAAATCAGTAAAACAAAAACTTATAACCAAAATATGTCTTTTGGAAATTAAGAAACATACTTATGAATAATTGACAAATCAAAAAATAAATCATAATGGAAGTTTTCAAATATGTAAAACAGAACTTTAATGAAAATACATTTCAAAATTAGTTGAATGCAATTTTAAGAAAAGCAGAATGAACAAATAGAGACAAGAAATTAAATAGAAAATAAATATACACCAGATAAGATCTTTAAAAAGACAAAAGTTGATCCTGTGAAAACAATTAAAACTGATAAACCTCTAGCAGGATTGAACAAAAAGAGACAGAGAAGGAAGGGAGGGAGAGGGAGAGAGAGAGAAAACACAAAGCAATCTTAGGAATGATGTTACAATCACCAAAAAGATAATAGGAACGGTGTTTGGAAATAAAAGGGAAAAAATAGATTTCTAGAAAAAGACTACTTACCAAAACTGACTCAAGAAAATAATTAAAAAATAGAATAGTCATAAAATCATTATAAATAAATAAGTAAATGCTTCAAATTTTTCCCACAAAGAAAATGCCTGGCCTGGATGATTTTACCAGCAAGTTCTACCAAATATTCAAGGAGCAAGATAATTCCAATCTTACACATTTTTTTCCAAAGCATAAGGAAAAAAAAGGGCTGTTCTCCAATTCATTTTATGAAGCTAGCATAGCATTGATGTCAGAACCCGATAAGGACAGTACAAGAAAGGAAATCTATAGACCAGTTTTATTTATGACTTCAGATGCAAACATCCTAAACATACTATTATCAAACTAAATCTAGAAATAAATGGGGAAAAATACATCATAATTAAATTAGGTTTGTCCCAAAAATGTTTGTTTAACATTAGAAAAATAATGAAATTTGCCACATTAATAGATCAAAGGAGAAAAATCATTTAATAATAATCGATTTTTAAAGAAATTAATTAAAATCAACATTGGTTAATTAAAAAAAACAACACTGAGCAAATTAGGCATAGAAGGTATAGTGTAATCACCCTATGATTCATGCCTTTGTATACTCTTCACCTCTTGAGTGTGGGTGGGACTTGTGACTACGTCTAGCCAATAGAATAAGGCAAAGGTAATGAGATGTCCTTCCTGTAGTTAGGTTTTGTTACAGAAGACACTGTCTTAGTGGACTGAGAGAGTCTCCTGCTGACTTTGAAAAAGCAAATAGAAATGCTGTGAACTGCCCAGGGAAAGGGTCTGTGGCAAGGAACCATGGGTGGGAGGCCTCTAGCAGCTGAGGGCAGACAATAGCCAGTAAGATGCCAGAACTCTCAGTCATACGAGGAAATGAATTCTGTCAACAATCGGAATGAGCTTAGAAAAAGAGATCCTTCCCTAGTCAAACCTCCAGATGAGACTGCAGACTGATTGCACCCTGTGAGAATCTGAGCAAATGACCCAGCTAAGCTGTGGCCACACCCCTGACGCATGGAAACTGAGATGATAGATGTGTGTTGTTCTGAGCCATTACATTTGTAGTAGTTTGTTATGCAGCAATAGAAAATTAATACAAAAGGAACTTCCCTAACCCAATAAATGATATCCACAAAATCGTATCTTCCTAAAGCACATACCATATTTAATGATGAAATCAAGATGCCTGTTATTACCACCTCTGCAGTGGAGTTCCTAGCTGTGCAATATCAGTAGAAAAATAAGAGGGAAAGGATCAGAAAGGAAGAAAATTTTGTCATTACTTGCAGCTGATATGATTGTCTGCTTGTCTACCCCAAAGCATCTGAAGATAAATTATTAGAATTAATCAGAGAGCATGGGTGCTGGATACAAATTCAATAAATAAAAATTAATTTACATGTCTATACCCTATCAATAAGAGGCTACGGAATGAAATTTTACAAAAGCAAACATTTATAATAGCATCCAAAAATATTAAAAATCTAGCAATAGGGACTTCCCTGGTGGCACAGTGGTTAAGAATCCACCTGCCAATGCAGGGGACACGGGTTCGAGCCCTGGTCCGGAAAGGTCCCACATGCCGTGGAGCAACTAAGCCCCTGCGCCACAACTACTGAGCCTGCACTCTAGAGCCCATGAGCTGCAACTACTGAGCCCACGTGCCACAACTACTGAAGCCCGTGCACCTAGAGCCCGTGCTCCGCAACAAGAGAAGCCACCGCAATGAGAAGCCCACGCACCGCAACGAAGAGCAGCCCTCGTTTGCCACAACTACAGAAAGCCCACGCACAGCAACGAAGACCCAACGCAGCCAAAAAAAAAAAAAAAAACATCTAGCATTAAACTAACACTATGTTTTAGAGCTTTACAGAGAAAATTATGAAATGTTATTAAAGGACAATAAAGAAAACTTAAATAAATGGGAATATATTCATGTTCAGGATTGTAAACATGTTTATTCTCCCCCAAATTAATCTATAAATTTAATGCTGTACCAACCAAAATCCAAACAGGTTTTTTTGTGTGTGAAACATGACAATCTGATTGTTAAATTGATACAAAAACAAAGAGGTCTTGACATTTCTGAAGGAGAGCAAGGTAGGAGGACTTACCATAGATCAAGGTTTGTCATAAAGGTAATATTAAGGTAATGTGGTTTTTGTGTAGGAAGAGGAAGACAATTTGAACAGTGAAACACAACAGAGAGCTGACAAACAGACATCATACATTTATGGAAACTTGATCTGTTATAGAGCTGGCCTTGCAAATCAATTGGAAAAAATGGACTATTCAATGAACAGCACTGAAACAATGACTACCTAAATTTATACACAAAAATTAATACTGGTTGAATTAAAAACATAAAGAAAAATTGTGATACTTTCAGAAGACAATAGAAAACATTCCTTAAACAAGACTCCAAAAGCTCAAAGAAAGAGAGAATGACTGACAAATTTGAGTATATGAGACTTTCTATTCCAAAAATGAGAAGGGAGTTACAACTCGTATGACTTACAAAGTCAAGCAAACCAATAGGGGAAAAAAAAACAGGCAAAAGAAAGGAACATGGGGACTTCCCTGATGGTCCAGTGGGTAAGACGCCGAGCTCCCAATGCAGGGGGCCTGGGTTCGATCCCTGGTCGGGGACTAGATACCACATGCATCCCGCGACTAAGAGTGTGCATGCCGCAACTAAGAAGTCCGCGTGCTGCAACTAAGACCCGGTACAGCCAAAATAAATAAATAATTTTTTTTTTTAAAAAAAAGAAAGGAACATGAATTTCACAAAAAAGGAACCACAAATGTCCATAAACATATTAAAAAGGTGGTCAGCTTCTAGTGATCAAGGAAATGCAAACAAAATCACAAGTTACTATTTCACATCCATTAGAGTGATAGAAAAAAAGTTAAAAATCAGGTACTACCAAGTGTTGTAAGTATGTGGAGCAACTGGAACTGTCACCCATCGCTAGTGGGAGTATAAACTGGTATAACCACTTTGGAAATCAGTTTGTCATTATTTAGATTGGTTGAGTACGTGCATATCCAATGACCCAGTAATATTTGTAAAACAAACAAGCAAACAAAATACCACTAGAATCAACCCAAAACAAGAATAGAATGAGTAGAAGAATTATAGACAGTTACACAATGGAATGTCAGGCCGCAGCATAAATGAAATCAATGAACTACAGCCGGGTACACCAGCAGGAATGACTCCGGTCTCATGATATTAAGGGAAGAAACAGCCCAGAAAGAATACACATTGTATGTGCCTGTGATATGATGTTCAAAACCAGGCAGAACTAAATAATATCCTGCTTAAAGATACAGACATTGGTGTGTCACGGGGAAAAAAGGGAGATGAGATTGGAGAAGAGTGTCAGGGAATTCTAAGTTCTGAACATTTCCTAGCTTTCAATCTGGGCAGATAAGATACAGATGTTCATTTTATTATTCTTCTTTAACCTGTACAAAAATGTATACATACATTCTTTTGTATACCTGCTATGCCTCATAGTTTTTTAAAGTTAATAAAGCAGCACCCAGCACATGCCAGGTTTTTCCTCTGGTCTAGTACAGCTGGTCGGCATATAGGCAGCAGTATCATCTAAGATAAGTAGAAGGAATGACCCAACATCCAGGAAAGCAGGACAAAGCTGAAGGTACACCCCCGGAAGCCTCTGATGCTGTTTTAGACTTTAGGAGGTAAAAGAGCTGCCCATAGATGACATCCATACTTCTTCAGTTAGGAGCAGAGCTTTTATCTCCAGAGAACTTTGACTGTGAGCACATGGCAGACCCTCCTGAACACTGAGGAGAAGGGAAGAAGGAGAAAGCAGTCCTCACAGGTCTCCATAAAGAAAAAGGAGCCCTGCCAAGGATGTCTTATTTAATCAAGAACAACTGAAGTGGGACTTCCCTGGTGGTCCAGTGGCTAAGACTCCATGCTCCCAATGCAGGGGCCCCAGGTTCAATCCCTGGTCAGGGAACTAGATCCCGCATGCCGCAACTAAAGATCCCACACGCGGCAACGAAGATCTCGCATGCCCCAAATGCCAGAACTAAGACCTGGCGCAGCCAAATGAATAAATAAGAACAACTTAAGTACCCAACACCTAGATTTAGAGTCAGCTAGACCGGGGTTCTTATTGCTGACTTTGGTGCTTACTAGCTGGTGACATTCTGTGAGAAAGAAGAGCTCCAAGCGTCAGTTTCACCATCTGTAAAATGGGAATACTAATAGTACTCCTACTGGAGGGTTGCTATGAAGATTAAATGCAGTAACATATGCGAGGTCACCTCCCACACGCACAGGGCTAGCCCAGTCTCCAGCTGCTTGTGTAGAGTCACTTATTTCCAAGCTTTGTGTTTTACCCAGAGGGAGCTGACTTAACCATTGCTTCTTTTCATCTAATGATGGTGCTTTCTAGTCTCTGCCATGCCTAGATTCAACCGACTCTATCAGCATAAAATAAACAGGGCTGGAAATCCCAACACAGTGTCCCAGGGGCTGCAAATCAAGAATGCAGCTCAAACGACTCTTATTACACCCGGGAGTCTAAAGCACATCATGCACTGTGATTAAAAAGAGGCTTTACTGCCTCAAAAGTACAATCTTGCCAGTCCTCCCAATCATCAAGAAATCATAAGGACTGACAAATATCTCCTCCCAATCTCATTTTACAGAGGTCTGCATTCAGAGGGAGGCATGGATCATTCAGGAAACCCAAGGGGCCAGGGAGGCGGCAGCTCGTGGTTCCCTCGGAGGAGGATGCCGGGGAAACTCTTCCTACTGCATCTCATTCCCCGCATCCCCGTGGAGCCGCTAAACACCAGCGTCCCCAGGCTGGTGGGGGCTGGGCTCCTCCCCACAGCTATGAGCCCTTCTGCCTTCCCTTTGCCACCTTCCCCCAGGTAAGGCACAGCGATTGATTTCCCCTAATTGAGCCTCCATATCCTCTGCTGTGAAAATACTCTCTCTTCCTCCGTTTTCTTCCAAAATGAGGTAAGTCAGTGAAATAATAGCCACTTCACAGTGCATTCAATTTTCAACAATCTACTCTCTCCTCTCACCAAAAGCGCTAAGATGCTTCTGGCTCAATTAATTATAAATTGTGATCTTCCTTTTCCTGCTTATGTTTATTTTCCTTCAATATGTCAAAATTCTTGGAATCAAAAAGACGAGCTTTGAAATAAAGAGCATGTAGAGAGCGAATTACGTTCTGCCCTGCATAGAAATTCTTCAGATGCTCTCCCTGTCTGTGGGATCAAGTCTACATTCCTTCGCACGATTTCTAATCCTATCCCACTGTGGCCCCAATCCACCTTCCAGCCTCCTTCCCTCTTTCTACCTCCCATCCTGCTTTCCTCATCCATTCCTCCCTCTTCCGTTACGCTGTCTCACACTCACGCACACACGGCTGGGTCTCATAAACCTGAGTTTCACATACTTGTGTTCCCTAAGGGTTTACACATGCTCTTCCTCCTGCCTGGAGAGCCCTAACCTCCATTTTGCTGAGAAAACTCTACCCCATCCTTCAAGACCCACTTCTCTAGAGGCCTCTCCATTTCCCTCACTCCGAGGATAACAGCTCTCACTTGTCTAAACACCTACTGGTTCTCAACCTGCACATCAAGATCACCTGGAGAGCTCTCTAAAAATACAAGTTCCTGGACCTCGTCCCAGACCTTCTAAGTCAGAATCTCCCCAGTGGGAACAAAGCACTCCAAAGCCTCAGAGGTGATTCTAACGCACCGCCATGGCTGAGAAGCTGTGCTGCGTAGCAACTGCGATCATGGGCTCTGGAACCAAATACTCTGGATTTGAAGCCCGGTTCTGCTGCTGACTGGCTGCCTGACCTTGGGCAAGTCACTCAGTTTCTCTGTGCCTCCATAAAATAGGCATGATGATGATAATAGTGTCTACCTCATAGAGTTGCTGTGACTTTTAAGTGAGCTAATATAGGAAAAGTGCCTGGCACAGGGTCAGTGTTTAATAAGTGTTAACTATTTATCGTGTGTCTCTGGCACACACTTCAAGTAATCTTCACAATAGCCCTGAAAGACAGTTACGATTAATCATAACTTACAATGAGGGATCTGCAGCTCACAGAGATAAAGCAAACTGGGATTCACACCCAGATCTGCCTGCCCTCAGAGCCTATGTTGGTTCCAGTAAACCACACGGCACTTTATGTTTGCAGTGGGCAAGTCACATTGAAATGGCCTTACCATTTGGATGGACCACTTGACATTGGATGTCAAGTTCCTCGTAGGTTGGATACATGTCTTGAGCACCTTTGTATCCCCAATACCTAGCACAATAAAAGACCTCAGTAAATATTGGCTGAAATGTGAATTCATAAAGAAAAGAAGGAAAGGAGGGAGGGAGAGAATCAGTCATGGAACAGTGGTCCGAGTCCCTGAGCAGCTCCCGAGGCTAGAATTGTGCCATGCCTCACCCTTTGGAGAATGTCTTCACAAACGTTATCTCCTTCACAAGAACTCCCGTGGCAAGGATAGCATTCTCCCTATTTTAAAGGTAAGAAAATGGAGGCAAAGAGTAGTAATGGTTCATGAATCGCTTGACTTCTTTTCTTTTCTGTTATATATTCTGTTCTCTGTGTATTTTAATGTAGTAAGTCATTTTCAAATCATCTGTGAAAACAGATAGTATATAAATCAATTAACAAAGGTTTATTATTGACATTGTTTTTACCCAAATTCACCTCCTTGAGAGAAGGGGTAGAAGTCTGAAATTCCTATTTGCTGATGTTCTCTAATTAACAGAAATGGAAACAATTGTGGTGCATTTGCCATGGGGTCTATCTTTGGGAAGGCTTGAAGAATGTATGTTTGTTTGGGTTTTGTTTTAACATACGTGTCAAGTGCAGGAGGCACAGTGGTGAGTTGTGGATACTTCACTCACCCAGGGTGTCCTGGAGGAGTAATTGGTCAAGGGAGCAGCAGAAACTGAATTTAACAAAGAGGGATCCTTCTCTGGTGGGTGGAAGTCATGTGACTTCAGCTCCTACTGGCCAGGAGAGCAGTAGTGGCCTCCACCTGGATGTGGAAACAGAGCCCGGGGTACCTGCCCTAACCGGCAGAGCCAGAGTGCGGTGATGTGCGACAGGGACCTGTGTTGGAACTCAGTTGGTAGCAAAGAACGAAGGACCAGGAGTCAAGATCACACCCCACCATCAGCGTCCGTGAAAGCCGTGGTTCCCAACCTCCAGACCACCAAGTAATATTTTCAAGTATTATTTTTGCTTTGCCTGGGATAAGCTTTCTGGTTTACGGTCTTTCCTTTGTTGCATTCTGTTCCTCAAAAGCCTGAATTTCCCCGCTGTGAGCTCACATTCCCTGGGAAGCACAGTGTGTCAGGTTAAGGGGCTGAAGCTCAGCCCCAGACCTGTGACCCTCCTGGTGGGCTGCAGCAGCAAGGGCAGGCTGGGAGGGCAGGTGACGGTCCTCCCGACACACAGGCTGTCTCCATCCTCCCTGTTCCCAGGGCCCTGTCAGGTGACCTCGCTGCTGTCCCAGGCAGAAGCATTTCTCTTTTCCAAGTGCTTGGTTATAACCCCTTTGGGGGAAGGCGGTAGAAGGAAACATTCAGGAACCCTCAGGTCTGGAGCAGGCTCTGGAAGTTCAGATCACACAGGTTATAGTAACCAAGTTTCTCCTTAGAGATAGAGACTCCAGGCAGCAGGTGAGAGTCACCTGGGACTAGAAGGGGACAGCATGGCAAGATCCTACCTGTAAAGGGCCCCAGCTTGCCCACCTCTGGCCCTCCATGAACTATTCATAAGGCCTCTTTGGCAGCATTTTAAAGTCCAGGTTGAGCAAGTCTGTTCAGTATGGACCAGGCAGGTGAGACCTGATTGTTGAGGAGTTAACAGGAGACAAGCAAGAGCCCGGCCAAAGGAAGAAGAAGGTTTCGTTCAGCCAGACTGGAAGCCTCAGCTTGATCTGAGGTCGTCTCTCTCTTTCCATCCTCCTCCTCCACGTCCCACCCCTTCTTCATAAACATTTAGAATAAAACCCATCCCTGCCTCTGAGAGCTCGGGTTTAATTTTTTTTAATAACATTGAGGAGAGAGAGTTGGAGGCAAGTTGTGCCTGAGTAATAAATATAGAACAGGTTCTCAATACATCATAGGCTGACACATCAGGGACTCAACAATGACTGGAGCCTGTAGCCAAGTCATTAATTTGCTGATTCACTTCTGGAGAAAGCCCACCAGCTTTGAATTCCTCATTAATTTCCATAAACAAACTGTGTCCTCTGTCTCCATGGGCAAGCTAATGGAGTTGATAATTACTTCTGCCTTACTATTCTAGTTTCAAAGTTGGAGTTTGGTGATTAAAATACCTATAACATCAATATTTCATTTCCAAAGACATTTGAATTTTAAACGAATAGTGCAAAGCTTCGGATACCTTCATACACAAGTGCACCTGTTTATTCCAGTTTGGCAGTTTTCTTCATTACTTCTGTACCAGAGGAATTGCAAAGATTAACTGTTATTGCTAAACTCTTAAAAATTAAAAGCATTACACTGGTAATGGGCATTGTTTCATATTTTGGGGAGCCATATGATTCAGAGAAACGCCCAAAGTACAGATTCATTCTCTTTTTCTTACAGATGGTTCAGTGGACAGAGCAAGGGTTTGGAGTCAGAATGACCAGGGTTCATATTCCAGCCCTCCGCTTACGAGGATGTGTCAGTAGGCAAGTTATCGCAACTTCTGGACCTCAGTTTTCTCATCTGCAAAATGGGGAGAGTATGTGAAAGGGCTGCTGAGGATTAAATGTGATTGTTTAAAACAGTGATTTCCTGGACCAGCAGCATCAGCACCACCTGGGAATTTGTTAAAATGCAAATTCTCAGGGCTCCATCCCAAACCTACTGAACTAGAAACTCTGGGGGTGAGGTCCAGCAATCTGTGTTTTAACCAGTCCTCCAGGCGATCCTGACGCCCACTCACGAATGAGAGCCCCTGGTTTAAAGCACAAAGCATACAGCAAGCGCTCAAGTGTTCCCGTTTCCTTCTTTCTCTTTAAATAGCAACTGTTCTTTGCATCTAATGACTTGCATGTGGAATGAGCTAGTGATTTCAGCCTACCTGCTCAGTTTTAGTAACACAAACTCTAGACCTAAATAGTCCTTTGGGGATGGATGCCCACAGTCCAGAAACATCACATAATTCACCGCAAAGAGGTCATCTTCCAGGAAGCACACTGGAGAGAGGGTGGGCAGTTAACATTATACATTATTTTGTGGAGGGTTTCTTCATAGGAGGGGACCTGAAGTACTCTTTTCATTTCAGGAAGAAACCAGGTACTTTCAAATTCCTGTACAGCCAGGCCACTGGTGGGGCTGGAGCCTTGACTAAATACTGCCATCCTGTGGGCAGAAGCGAGACACAGTGCATGACCACCTGGCCATCCCACCAGCACTGGCCAGGCATCTATAACACATCAGTCCCCAGACTGGGTCCAGACAGGTACAAAGGTGTAGACATTGAAGCCCCTGCCCTGAGGAGCTTGCAACAGACTAGTGAATAAGACGAGCCTGTAGGCAGATAAGTAGGTAGTCGGTGCAGGAGCCCAGAGGAGGGAGGTGCTCACGCATAAGTGCCTGAAAAGACTATTTAAATACACAATCTGTTCCCTAAGGGCAGCAGAGAATTTGCAGAACTATTAATAAATTTTCACAGAACAAGAAATATACGTATTTTTTAATGAGAAACTAAAAATTAAGTGTGATTTTAAAAAATGCTATTCAAAGGCTCAGGTTCTAATTATAGTCTCCTAATGGAGAAAACATGGAATGGATTCATTTCTCCTGATAAAACAGACGCTCAGTGAGAGCTCCCATTGATAAATTGGTACTCTCATTTGTATCTGTTCACGCTGCATGATTTAAAACTCTAGGAGGATATTTCATTTTAACACAAAATACCGTCTTTTGAGCAAACGCAATTAACTTAAATTCTATATATACCTAATTCAATCTTTCAGATACGTAAAAAAGTACCGTCTACCAAAACAAGAAATTGCTTAAAAGAATGGTGGAGGATGTCAAAAAGATTTGGAAGGCAGCTTGAAAGCACTCCCAATGGACAAATCTAGAAAAATAAGGGCATCAAAATAAGTAATGAAGTAACAAATTACACCCTATTGGATAAAATAGGAAACATGACCCTGTATTGATGTAAATAAATTAAACGAATAAATATAAATTTTGATGAAGAATAGGATCTTTACATAGTTTTACAATACCACCCCACAGGATGTAAATTGGTATACAGTACAGAAAATAGTATGGAGGTTCATCAGAAATTTAAAAATAGAACTACCATATGATCCAGCAATCCCACTTCTGGGTATATATCCAAAGGAAACAAAATCAGTATCTTAAAGAGATATCTGTACTCCCATGTTCACTGTAGCATTATTCACAGTAGCCAAGATATGGAAACCACTGAAGTATCTGTTGACAGATGAATAGATTTTTTTAAATGTCACACACACACACACACACACACACACACACACACACACACACACTGGAATATTATTCAGCCTTTTTAAAAAAAAAAAAAAGAAAAGGAAATCTTGTCATCTCTGACAACATGGGTGAACCTGAAGGGCATTATGCTAAGTAAAATAAGCCAGACACAGAAAGACAAATACAGCATGATCTCCCTTATATGTGGAATCTAAAACAGCAGAACTTATAGAAGCCGAGAATAAATTGGTGGTTGCAAGGGGCTGAGGGGTAGGGGAAATGAGATATTGGTCAAAGGGTACAAAGTTTCAGTTATGCACAACAAATAAGTTCTGGAGATCTAAAGTACAGCATAGTGACTATAGTTAATAATACTGTAGTATTTACAGTTCTTGAAATTTGCTGAAAGAGTAGATTTTTTTAAGCCTGCAAATGTATAATTTATTTTGTTTTGTTTTTCTTCCAGTTTTACTGAGATATAACTGACATACATCACTACAAATTTAAGGTGTACAGAATGATGATTTGACTTACATGCAACACGAAATGAGGATCACAATAAGTTTAGTGAACATTCCATCATCTCATATAAGCATAAAATTAAAGAAATAGAAAAATTTTTTTCCTTTGTGATGAGAACTCTTAGGATTTACTCTCTTAACAATTTTCATATATAACATACATCAGTGTGAATTATATTAATCATGTTGTACATTACATCCCTAGGACTTATTTATCTTATAACTGGAGGTTTGTACCTTTTGACTGCCTTCATCCAATTCCCTGTCGCCCCACTCCCTGCCTCTGGTAACCACAAATCTGATCTCTTTTTCTTTGAGTTTGTTTCTTTGTCTTGTTTTTGAAGTATAACTGACCTACAGCACTATGTTAGTTCTTGTTACACAAAGTAGTGATTCGATATTTCTATACATTTCAAAATGACCTCCGCCATAAGTCTAGTTATAATACATCACCATGCAAAGATATTACATAGTTATTGACTATGTTCCCCACTCTGTATATTTCATACCCATGTCTCATTTATTTTGCACCTGGAAGTTTGTACATTTTAATTTCCCTTACTATTTCTTTGCTATTCCTACCCCTCCGCTAGGGCAACTACCTATTTGTTTTCTGCATCTGTGACTCTGTTTCTGTTTTTTTATGTTTGTTCATTTGTTTTGTTTTTTAGGTTGCACATATAAGTAAAATTGTACAGCATTTGTCCTTTTCTGTCTGACTTATTTCCCTTGGCATAATACCCTCTAGGTCCATTCATATTGTCACAAATGGCAAGATTTCATTCTTTTTTATGGCTGAGTAATATTCCATTGTATCTATATACCATATCTTCTTTATCCATTCATCTATTGCTGGGCATTTAAGTTGCTTCCATATCTTGGCTATTAAAAATAATGCTGCAACAAACATAGGGGTGCAGAAAATTTTTCTAATTAGTGCTTTCATTTTCTTCAGATAAATACCCAGGAGTGGAATTGCTGGATCATATGGTAGTTCTATTTTTAATTTTTTGAGGAATCTCCTTACTGTTTTCCATAGTGGCTGCCCAATTTTTTTCTGAGATATAGTTGATTTACAATATTATATAAGTTTTATGTATACAACATAGTGATTCACAATTTTTAAAGGTTATATTCCATTTATAGTATTAGAAAATATTGGCTGTATTCTCTGTGCTGTACAATGTATCCTTGTAGCTTATTTATTTTATACACAGTAGTTTGTACCTCTTAATCCCCTCCCCCGCATTGCCCCTCCCCCTTCCCTCTCCACTAGTAACCACTAAATTGTTCTCTATATCTGTGAGTCTGTTTCTATTTTTGTTATAATCACTAGTTTGTTTTATTTTTTAGGTTCCACACGTAAGTGATATCGTACAGTATTTGTCTTTCTCTGACTTATTTCACTAAGCATAATACACTCCAAGTCCATCCATGTTGTAGCAAACGGCAAAATTTCATTCTTTTTTATGATAAGTAGTATTCCATTGTATATGTATACCACATCTTCTTTATCCAGTCATCTGTCGATGGACACTTAGGCTGCTTCCATGTCTTGGCTATTGTACATAGTGCTGCTATGAACACTGGGGTGCATGTATCTTTTCGAATTAGTGTTTTCACTTTCTTCAGATGTATACCCAGGAGTGGAATTGCTGGATCATATGGTAGTTCTAAGTGGCTGCCCAATTTACAACCCCACCAGCAGTGCACAAGGGTTCCCTTTCTCCACATCCTCACCAACACTTGTTGTTTGTTGTCTTTTTGATAATAGCCATTCTGATGGGCATGAGGTGATATCTCATTATGGCTTTGATGCAATTTTAAACGGGATTGTTTTTCACTTTCTTTTTCTGATATTTCATTGTTAGTGTAAAGAAATACAACAGATTTCTGTATATTAATCCGGTATCCTGCTACCTTGCTGAATTGATTTGAACCATCCTTGTGACCCTGCAATGAATCCAACCTGATCATGGTGTATGATCCTTTTTATGTGTTGTTGGATTTGGTTTACTAATATTTTGTTGAGGATTTTTCATCTATACTCATCAAGGATATTGGCCTATAATTTTACTTTTTGGTAGTGTCTTTGTCTTTTGGTATCAGGGTGATGGTGGCTTCATAGAATGACTTTGGGAGTGTTCCCTCCTCTTCAGTCTTTTGGAAGAGTTTGAGAAGGACCAGTATAAGTTCTTTTTTTTTTTTTAACAACAAAACCCATCTAATTTAGTTCCTTTTGAAATACAGTTATTCAAAGTGATAGCATGAATCAAGATATTACTCTTTACAGAATAAAATAAAATATAGTTTGAAAAAATATGTGGCTAGTTCTTTAATTAATTAATTTTTATTGTAGTATAGTTGCTTTACAGTGTTGTGCTAGTTTCTACTGTACAGCAAAGTGAATCAGCTCTACATATACACATATCCCCTCTTTTTTGGATTTCCTTCCCATTTAGGTCACCACAGAGCATTGAGTAGAGTTCCCTGAGCTATACAGTAGGTTCTCATTAGTTATCTATTTTACACAAAGTATCAATATTGTATATATGTCAATCCCAATCTCCCAACTCATCCCACCCCCCCTTTCCCCCCTTGGTGTCCATACTTTTTTTCTCTACATCTGTCTCTATTTCTGCTTTGCAAATAAGATCATCTACACCATTTTTCTAGATTCCACATATATGCATTAATATACAATATTTGTTTTTCTCTTTCTGACTTACTTCACTCTGAATGACAGTCTCCAGGTCCATCCATAAGTTCTTCTTTGTATTAATATGCTTGGTAGAATTCCCCAGTGAAGCCATCTGGTCCTGTGGTCCCATTTGTTTATTTTTGCTTTTGTTTCCCTTGCCTGAGAAGACATATCCAAAAACTACTACTAAGCCTGATGTCAAAGAGCTTACTGCCTCTGTTTTCTTCTAGAAGTTTTATGTTTCAGACCTTATGTTTAAATCTTTAATCTATTTCAAATTTATTTTTGTGCATAGTGTGAGAGAGTAATCCAGTTTTATTCTTTTGCATGTAGCTGTCCAGTTTTCCCAGCACCATTTATTGAAGAGGCTGTCTTTTCCCCCATTGTATATTCTTGCCTCCTTTGTTATAATAGATTAATTGCCCTTCTAAGTGTGGATTCATTTCTGAGCTCTCTATTCTGTTCCATTGACCGATGTGTCTGTTTTTGTGCTAGTATCGCACTGTTTTGAGTACTGTAGTTTTATAGTAGAGTTTGAAATCAGGAAGACAAATACTGTATGATCTCACTTATATGTGGAATCTAAAACAGCAGAACTCATAGAAGCTGAGAGTAAATTGGTGGTTGCAAGGGGCTGGGGAGTGGGGGAAATGAGATATTGGTCAAAGGGTACAAAGTTTGTTATGCAGGATATATAAGTTCTGGAGATCTAAAGTATAACATAGCGACTATAGTTAATAATATTGTAGTATTTACGGTACTTGAAATTTGCTGAGAGAGTAGATCGTAAGTGTCCTCACCACACACATACACACAACAGTAACTGTGTGAGGTGACAGATGTATTCATTAGCTTGATTGTGGTAACCATTTCACAATGTATACCTATATCAAAATTTATAACTATATCAAATTATATCACATTGTATGCCTTAAATATATACAATTTTTATTTGTTAATTATACCTCAAGAAAGCTGGCAGGGGTTGTGTGGAGAAAGTTAGAAAAACAACAATAATCCAAAATAAAATAAAATATAATACTGCCCCACAAAATATTAATTACAGACAGGAAGAAGTGAAAGAGCCTGGCAAACACCACCTAAATCAAGTGTTGGAAGTGTGTACATTATTAATAATGAGGCAAATCAGAATCTTGTCCCACCTGATAGGGTGCAGTGGGAACACAACACCACTTCTGTATGCATAACCTGAATGTAAGCATGAGAGAACAGCAGACAAACTCAAAGTGAGGTTAAAATTCTTGTAATCTTCAAGAATGTCAAGGTCATGAAAGTCAAGGAAAGCCTGGAGAACCGTTCCAGACTGAAGGAAAGTTAAGAGATTTAAGAACTAAATGCAAGGTGTAGTTAGTTCTGAACTGGATTCTTCTGCTGCAAAGGTTATTATAGGGACAATTGGCAAGACTGGAGTGGGCTTTAAGGGTTATATGGTAGTTACATATCAGTGTTAATTTCCTGATTTTGATGGCTGTGTTGTGGTTATGGAGGAGAATGTCCTTATATGTAGGACAAATGCTAAATACAAAGACTAAAGTATGTGAAGGTAATAGGGTATCAGGTTGACAACTTACTCTCCAGTGATTTGGTGGTAGGATGGGGTGGTTCTTTGTACTATACTTGTAAGTTTTCTGTAAGTTTGTGATTTTAAAATTAAAAAGAAAACTACTTTTTTTTTTTTTTTTTTTACAGAATATCAGTTCTGGAGTCTGGGTCCTTGGTTTGTAATCCAGTCTCTTATAGTAGTTACAGAATCTTGGGTAAATTACTGAACTTCTCTGTGCCTTCATTTTCATATTTGTACAAGGGTAGTATAATAATACATACCATGTGGGGTTATTGTAGGGATTAAATGAGAACAATAAATGTTACAAGTTAATAGGGTAACAATTTATAATAGGAATCATTTAATTTATCATCCAAACAGGGATTCTTTTCAGAGTAAAAGGATGTCAACTGCTGATTCCTCAAGGAGATCATCAAAATAAACTGTTTATCAGCAAAGTTAGGTTTATTACTTAATGAAGCAAGGGAGACCACTACCTGAGTAGTGTCTCCAAAAGAGGAGGTTGTGGGTGGGATATTCAGAAGGTTTGGAAAGTCGGGTTTAAATTGGATCTTTCAATACAGGGGCCCAGGAGGATGATTGGGATTGACCAAAATCATGATCTAATAGTTTAGGATTGGTGGATACAGGGAGGAGAGGATTTTGAAGGGAACTTCGGGGAGTAAACAGGTGTTTCACAAGCCAGATGAGTGATCTGCTGCTGTGAGAAGGGGGCTATTATCCTGATGAGGGCTAGCTGAGTAGTCTATGTTCAAACAAGTGGATTTTTCTAGAAGTTCCTGAAATAAACAACAATGCTATTTGCAGCTTTCTGGGCCGGGGTTTCTTGGAGTTCAAGTCATGTTAATGCAGTCTTGGTTCTTAATCCTATTAAACTACGTGTAGTTGGTTTCCGTTCTCAGAGGACACTAACCAGACACGACTTAGGAACAACAGGCGTAAACCCGGATATATGGTTACCCTACCTACCACTAGAGAGATACCAAACCCATATAATACAGGAATTATTATCCTCATTTGGCAGATAAGGAAATTGAGGTTTGTGGCCAATTGGAAAGGCAGCTCGTTGAGCCTTGACAGATGAAGGAAAGCTTCCCAGAGGAGATTAGAGTCAAGTTTAGTTTTGAATAATTAGCAGGAGCTCATTAGGTGACAAAGGGAAAAGAGGAAGAGGTAGAGGGTAGGGGGGCAGGAGGAAGTGTACCCAGCCAAAGGAGCCAGGGCCTCCTGGGGAACTACAAGCACCTCAGCTAGGGGAGAGCTGGTGTGGGAGCAGGGAGAAGCCCTGGGATGCCTTGCTATGAAGTTTGGGCTCTATTCCAAGGATGATGTCAAATCATCACAGGGTGGTAAGCAGGAGTGACATGCTTAGATGAGGATTTTAGAAAGTTAAACTTAGTTGCAGTTGTGGAAAGATGGATTGGAAAGGAGCCACAGTTATGAGGCTGTTTTAGTAATTCAGGAGAGGAATAAGGAGGACTTGAAATAAATTTGAATCAGTGAGAGTGGGAGAGAAGTGGGCAGTTGGAAGAGAAGGAAGCAGAACCAACAGGACTTAGTGTTTTGAGTAGCAGGAGGGGGCCAAGAAGAGGGAGAAGAGAATTTTATTGGAATTGCAACTGACATGATAGTGAGTCATCCTATCCATGAACATGTTTCATCCTATTTTTTAAATTGTCATTCAATAATGTTTTACAATTTTCTTCATAGAGGGATTACATTTGTTTATTCCTATATATAACTAATATTGTTTTGCTATTATAAATGGTATTTTAAAGCCTCAATTCTTCTTCTTGAACTGATGAGCTGAAAGGCAACTATTAACAAAATGACCTGTTTTATCATTTGGCCAAATGCCCAGTCACTTTGGGATGCCAGCATTTAAAGATGGTGGCGGCCAAGTGGCCAAATAGCAAATGGAGTGGTTCCCTGGCTCCTTTCCTCAAAGACAGCAGGACCACAGCTCCAACCCCACAGCAGGTGTCAGAGCTGTAGTCAAGGCAGGGGGAGCCCTGATCGCAACCTCCAAGGTGGGTGAGAAAAACTGCCAACACCTGGCCAAGAGAAGATCCCTGAAAGAGTCTCTCCAGGAAGCAGCATGCCACTGGTTGAAATGTAGCTTATCATTAGTGGCAGGCAAGGAGGAAGGCCTCTGGCTTATAGAGAGCTCCAAATCCATAAAGGAAACACATTACCCTCGAATGACTAAAACTGCACATTTTCACATTTCCCTAACTGGGTTTTTGTTGTTGTTGTTTACTCGGGAACTAAGTAAGGGAGTCACTCTACTGAATTTGCATAGAAGTGATTGAGTACAAACAAATCATATTTTCATAGTTAGGTGTATAAGTTCGAACAAATGAAGGAATTTTTCAGAAATACTACAGAATGCTATGTGGGTGATAAAGTAACATTTTGATCTAGCTCTTTTTCATTTCCAAAGCCCTTTTCTATCCATTATATCATTTGATCCTTACAACAACCCTAGGAAGTCAGCAAGAAGAATATTACTCTCCTGGTTTTATAGATGTGGAAACCGAGGTGCTGGCAATTTCAGGACTTGCCCAAGGAGGGTTGTCGTGCTGGCACCCAACAGAGCCAGGACTCAAAGGCTTGATATTAGGCCACCAACACCACACTGCCCTTTACCCTTGCCTGTTGTATAGAAATCTATTCTTGGCTATTCCAGGTCCCTGGCCAGCTTGAAAATTGAACATAAATATTTGTTGGAGTAGAGAACAAGAACTAAACCAAAGATAGACATAGCTACAATTTTTATGCTAACCTAATGAAGTATTTTACCCCATTTATTATGAAGTCATGGGAAAGCTTATGGTAAAAGAGACTCTCCGGATAGCTAACATGCCATAGGAGCATAAGTGAATTTGTCCTCACCTGGCATTGTTACGCAATAGCATTCACCGAGCAAGGACCCTCAGCTGGCTTCCCTAAGGCCATGGACAGCTGCCCAGGTTGGGTTGGATCATTTCTCAGTTGATGGAACTTTGAACAGGTCATATTTCCACGGCAGAGCATCCTTCATTCTTGGGCTGGGAAGACAGTTATATAAAGTATGTTTTGCTTTTATTTAATATGCCATTAGATAAGATGGGTTCTTCCCCATGATAACTACATTACTTCCAGTAGAATATAGACTAAATGGTTCTTCCTGAAATAAAATACACTGGAGAATGTTTGGTGCCAGCATCCAAATTAGCTTAAATCTTTTTCCAAAGTATTCTAAAGATACTCTAAGAAGAATTGTGTTTTTTTAACCGTTGGGTCATTAAAAGAAATTGTATACCAAGAACACAATAACAACTGGCTTTAACCTACACTGGCGAAGTACAAGAGAGC
The DNA here is from genome assembly GCF_028023285.1 of Balaenoptera ricei. Taxonomy (NCBI): domain Eukaryota; kingdom Metazoa; phylum Chordata; class Mammalia; order Artiodactyla; family Balaenopteridae; genus Balaenoptera; species Balaenoptera ricei. The sequence continues at coordinate 112,607,453 of NC_082639.1, read as the reverse complement.
AATGAGGGAATCATTTGAATGATGTATTGGAACCATTTGGATTAAGTGAGTTCACTTCAGATCTATAACAGGCAATAGCTATCATTATTTCTCCTGTTTTTGGTATTTTTATTTTTCCTAAAAAGTGGAGATTTCTTCGCACAAAAGAATGTTTTGCTTATATATCAATCTCATCCTTATTAATTTCTTCCCCTAATAATTTAAAGAAAGACCCTAAATGTAGACTTAGGACTTATATTTTACAAGACATTTATTTTAACTAGTGGTTACCTGTGGGGAGGGAGGGGAGGAGAGGGGCAAGTTAGGGATAAGAGATTAAAAGGTACAAACTATTATATATAAAATAAAATATGCTACAAGGATATATTGTACAGTACAGGGAATATAGTCAATATTTTATAACAACTATAAATGGAGTATAACCTTTAAAAATTGGGAATCACTATGTTGTTCACCTTAGCTTATACAATATTGAACATCAACTATACTTCAATTTAAAAAATTTTTAAAAACCCATGACAATTCTGCATAAAATATATGCATTCAAAATTATTCACACACACATATTACATAGAGAGATAAAATTTGTCACCTCTAAAAAAATTTTTAATAAAAGACATTTGCTTTAAAAAAAAGTTAAGGGGATATGTTTGGTTGGTTAGTTGACTGGTTAGACCTCAGAGGTGGCTTTTAGTTTGTGAGACAATTGACTAAGTTATTCTGGAAACTTAAACTCATGTTCATTAAGAAACCTCAAGTCAAATTACAAAACACAATTACTTCAACCTTGAAATGTTTTCATAATATGTTTCACTTAACTTTAAAGGGACTTTAAGAAACTATCTGTTGTCAGCATTTCCTCCAGTTTCATTTAAATTTTGCTTTATTTCTACTCAATTCAAACAAAGTTCAATATAACACTTATATTAGGTAAGACTCCCTTGGATACAGATAACGGAAACTGAAGCAGTAAAAGGGAATTTGCTGACACCAGAAATTGAGATGGCCAAGGATATATCTGGATTCCAGTGGATCTAGGCATGGTTCAGAGATGTCCTCAGGGCTCTGCTCTCTTCAACTTTCAGTTTTATTTATCCCTCCTTGGCTATGAAGCCAGACATCCACTCCCCAGATGGCCGTGAGATAGCCTCTGGAAGGCCTTGTCCCACACAATCCTAGTTTAACAACCCAGAAGAAGCAGCCATCATTAGCTCCCCCTGCAAAAGCTTAGAAAGACTCTGATTGGTCCCCTGCTTGGTTGAGTTGCATGCCCAGCTGTGAACCAATCTAGAAGACAGAAGAGTGGAGGAGGGTTCTGATTGGCCAGACATAGGTCACAGGGCCACACCTAGAAAGAGAAGGTAGGCCCAAACTGACCATATCAGATCGATTCCTCACAGGAAAGAGGGCTTCTGTACAAGGAGAGAGCCAGAAGAAACATGAGACAGACCAAAAAAGACATTCAATTCCATATTTTAGTTTATCTCTGGATGGTAGGAGTAGAGGCAAATTAATTTTTATGCTTTTATGTATATGTCAGATTTTCAGCTAAGACCATGTATTGTTTTCATAAACAGAAAAAAGCAATGAATATAATTTATATTTCTAAAAGTGTTACAGATATATGGAAAGATGGATTGCTAAGTGAAAAAAGGTAAGTTGTTGGACAATATCTATAGTATGATCCCATTTATGTTAAAACACTTCTTAAGTGCATAAGGAATGCTTGGTAGTATCTACCCTAGAGGGTAGGCAGGAACAGGTTAAGGTAGCCTTTTACTTTTTACTTTATGACATTTATACTGTTGAGTTTTTCCATCATGCCCATGTATGTTTTTTATAATAAATTACAAGCAGTGTGGATAATAAATACAAGGACAGAACAATAAATATAGGCTGGTGTATTAGTTATCTATTGCTCTGTAACAAACTGTCCCACAACTTAGTGGCTAAAAAATATATATGTATTATCTCACAGTTCCTGTGGGTCAGGAATTCAGGCATGGCTTAACTGGTTCCTCTGCTTCAGAGTCTTTCACAAGCCTGCAATCAAAGTGTCAGCTAGGGCTGCAATCTCATCTAAAGACTCAACTGGGAAGGATATGCTTTCAAGTTCACTCATGTGGTGGTTGGCAGGATTCAATTCCTCATGAGTTTTTGCACTGAGGCCACCCTCAGTTCCTTGCCACGTAAGCCTCTCTGTAAAACATCTCACAACGTCAAAGTGAGCAAACAAAGGGGCAAGAGAGGGTGCCAGCAAGAGAGAGAATGCTAGCAAGTCAGGAGCCATGGACCTGATATCTTATTAATTTTGCTCTGTTCTATTTGTTTGTTAGGAGCAAGTCACTAGGTCCAGCCTACACTCAGGGGGAGAGGATGATACAAGGGCATGAATACTAGAGGTAGGGAGTATTGGGAGCCAGGTCAGATGTTTCCTATGACCATTGGAATAGCCTGAAAGGCTTCATGGGGGAGGAACTTGAAAGGTGCAACTTGAAAGAGTGAGAAATTGGGCAGAATGAGAGAAAAGTGGAGGGAAATATGGAAGGGAAGCACAGAAATAAAGAAGATATAGGGTAGAAAAGTGGATAAGCATTTTCAGGGAAGGGGCTAGACCAAAGACCATATTTTTGAAAAACATGAACTTTTCTTGGGAGTAATTAGGCTGGAAGAGTAAGTTAGGAACTGAATGACAAACTAAGGAATTTTAAGTTTTTTCTCTGCAATGGCTAGCCATGCTAGTCATCAATATCCTCACCAAAAACTTATTCTCTGCTAGTTATGACATATTATTAACGACTTAACTGATGGCTCAGGAGGGATCATGACTTTAAGGGAAAGTATCACATCATAATACATAATTCACAAAGTAGGTAATATGCTCATAAAAATGGAAAGTTGTTTACATATTTATTCTAATCTCATCATATTGCTTTGATTTCATTTTGTAGTAAATGTCAGCTGTCACATAAGGAGCCTAAAGGTTTTGGAAATATTTTTACAGTGAATGATATTGATTACCCTGCTTTCAATTAAATAAATATTTAATATATGTATGTATTCAGTGTTGAGAGTGGAAAAAGCAACAAGTTTGAAGCCAGGAAGAGAATTTTAATACCATTTGAATCTACTTTTACTTTTTTTAATTGAAGTATAGTTGATTTACAATGTTGTGTTAATCACTGCTGTACAGCAAAGTGATTCAGTTATACATATATATACATTCTTTTTTTAAATATCCTTTTCCATTATGGTTTATCATAGGATATTGAATATAGTTCCTCGTGCTATACAGTAGGACCTTGTTGTTTATCCATTATGTATATAAAAGCTTACGTCTGCTAAGCCCAACCTTCCACTCCAACCCTCCCCCAACCCCCTCCCCCTTGGCAACCGCCAGTCTGTTCTCTATGTCCATGACTCTGTTTCTGTTTCATACATAGCTTCATTTGTGTCATATTTTAGTTGAATCTACTTTTTTGATGTTTCAGGGAAGTGGATGTGATAAAATGTGCTGAATATCATTGACAGGTCAACTAAGGCAAGGACACCAAAATGTCCATTAAATATGGCTACATGGAAATGGTTGATGGCTTTAACAAAAGCAGTTTTAGTGAAGTGATAGGAATGGAAATTTCAACTAGGGTTGAAGAATTAATGGGACTCCCATCCTGACAATATGGAAGATAAGTTAGTATTCAAAACACAACAAAAAAAAAACACTCTTCTGCTGAAAAAAAAAAAAAAAACTCCCAAAAATACTAAATAAAATCTTTTTAAAAATCTCCTTATATGCATAGCTGAGCAGGCAAGAAAGTAAGGGAATTCCTCAGAGACTAAAATAAATCAAAAGCATAAAATCAGAGAGTGAATGAGCACTGAATCCAGCCACCTTCTTATGGGCATCTCATGATCCCCAGTAACCTAGGACTGGAGTTTTATCAACCATGCTAGGAAACAGAAGGCCAAGTTTAGTGCCCTTGCAAGCTGGAAAGTTGGTTTTAAAACCTTCCATAAAGCCAGTACTCTCAAAGGGCTATACTCTCAGTAAAGAAAAGTTTGCTTCATAAAGGGAGAAGGACACAGCTCCAAATGGAGTGAGGTAAAATTTCCCCCAAATAATTCATAAGCAACAAGTTGGCCCTCACAAAGGTTTGGTACCTAAATTCATGCTACCTGCTTTGTCCAAAAAACTAAGAATTTAGTTTGAAGTGGTCCCAAGTTTTGGGCTGTCCCTGACATGGTAAGCAGAAGGAAAAGCAAACCCTTTCTAAGGGAATATACCCTTAATGTAGGCCTCAAATATTGCTCACAATACAGTTTCAACAAACATGAGAGCATGGTAAAAATTACAGAATATGCAAGAAAACAAGACACCATATGAGAGACTCAGAAGAAAAACCAACAGCAAAATCAGACCCACAAAGGCATGCAGTATTGAAATGATCATACAAACAAAAACAAATATATAGTAGATTTTTTTAAGACTTAGAAACATGAGTAAGGAACAAAAGCTGTAAAAACGACCTGTTATGAAAAAGTGCCAAACTGAACTTCTAGAAATAAAAAATTGGTGAAATTAAAATTTTAAAAACCTAAAAGGTGGGAAATTAATTAGAGACATGGAGCTCATAAAAATAATGAGCTAAATGTCCAACTTAAGAAATTAGAAAAAGAACAACAGAATAGTCAAATTATGAGGAATGTAGCAGGAAGAAAATAATAAGTAGAGAAAGTAATGAAATTGAAAACAGAGGATCAACAAAGCCAAAGTTGATTGTTTGAAAATTGATAAACTTAAGGCAAACCAATTTAGTTTAAGATAGAGAGACAGATAGAAAAAGAGAGGCAAAGCGGTATCGCCTTTTATGTCATGGCATTGGAAGTCACACCACAGCATTAGTTCTGCCAAATTTTATTCATTAGAAGCAAGTCACTACAGCAACCCTTATTCTCCCTTTGTGGGAAGAGTGTCAAAGAATTTGCAGACGTGTTTTAAAACCACTACTTACTATATTACCGTTTCTACCCAGAACAATAAGACCAAAAAGAAAAAAGTAAATAAAATGTATACAGACTAGAAAGGAAGAGTCAAATCTGTTATTCACAGGACAGATTATTTACATGAAAAACACAAAGAACAGACAAATCCGTAGAATTTAAAAGTCTGAACATAAATATACAAAAGTTAATTGCATTATTACATACCATTAATAACTGGTTAGAAAATGGACTTTTAGGGCTTCCCTGGTGGCACAGTGGTTAAGAATCTGCCTGCCAATGCAGGGGACACAGGTTCAAGCCCTGGTCCAGGAAGATCCCACATGCCGCAGAGCAACTAAGCCAGTGCACCACAACTACTGAGCCCACATGCCACAACTACTGAAGCCCGTGAGCCTAGAGCCTGTGCTCCACAACAAGAGAAGCCACCACAATGAGAAGCCCGTGCACCACAACGAAGAGTAGCCCCCACTCGCCACAACTAGAGAAAGCCCGCGTGCAGCAACGAAGACCCAACACAGTCCAAAATAAATAAATAAATAAAATAATAAAATAAATAAATTAACTCAGAGGCAAAGAATATACAAATCAATTTTCACTGCAAAGTAAAGGAGCTGTTACAGTGGAGGATTACTGGACTGAATGTCAATACTATGACATAGTATGAGTGTGTTTCATGTTTGGTAATTGCAATCATTGTTGCTTTTGTTGTGGTCATCCATGTACAATGCTTGGTGTCAGTCGATTTATCTCTTGTAAAAATAAAATACAGTGTGTGTGTGTGTGAAAAAAAAAAAAAAAAAAAGAAATCAAAAAAAAAAAATAAATAAATAAATTAAAAAAAAAAAAAGAAGATGGACTTTCAGGAGAGCATTAAGAACTGCAGCAATTAAAAAAAGATACAGTGAGACTTCCCTGGTGGTGCAGTGGTTAAGACTCCACACTCCCAATTCAGGCGGCCCGGGTTCGATCCCTGGCCAAGGAACTAGATCCCACACGCATGCCACCACTAAGGAGCCCACGTGCCACAACTAAGGAGCCCTTGAGCTGCAACTAAATGAGCCTGCCTGCCACAACTAAGACCCAGCACAACCAAATAAATAAATATGAGGGGAAAAAAAGATACAGTGAAACCTGCTCACCAACATAGGCATCTCCTGTTAACGTCAGTAATCCAATCCTGAAAATCAGGTATTCTGCACAAAAATACTAATCAGGGCCTATTTCCCATTATTTTAAAAGGAACAAATTATAGTGCATTATATTTCAAACCAAACTCTCCAATCAATTTCCTGAAACTAAACTAAACACAGTAAAACACCTGTAAGTAACAAATGATCATAGTAGGATATAAAATGCTAAAACCTGCAATAATTAATGTAATCATTAACAAATAGTTGTTCTGCATGTAGTAGCATGGCTTCTTTTAAAACCAATGTCCCCTGCATGCATCTCCTTTGTTGACACTGGGCTTACTTCTCAAAACACCTGATTCTGATATTCTGCCAATGATACTGACATTCAATGGTTTTTGGAATGTAACTTGAGAATTCTCCTGCACATTGTTTTGTAAAAACAATCAATTTGAGTTCGGGGAGACATAAAAATACATTTTTACCATACAACCACTGGCCAAAACCACTGTATTTGTAATTTAATTTCTGGAACACATTCATCACAGCTATCTTTTTTTTTTTTTTTTTTAATGAGTTTATGAGCTGTAAAGAGCACTTTTCCTTTTTTTTTAAACTTTTTTTTTTAATTTATTTATTTTTATTTATTTATTTATTTATGGCTGTGTTGGGTCTTTGTTTCTGTGCGAGGGCTTTCTCTAGTTGCGGCAAGTGGGGGCCACTCTTCATCGTGGTGCGCGGGCCTCTCACTATCGCGGCCTCTCTTGTTGCGGAGCACAGGCTCCAGATGCGCAGGCTCAGTAGTTGTGGCTCACAGGCCCAGCCGCTCCGCGGCATGTGGGATCTTCCCAGACCAGGGCTCGAACCTGTGTACCCTGCATCGGCAGGCAGATTCTCAACCACTGCGCCACCAGGGAAGCCCCATCACAGCTATCTTAAAGTCTGTGTATGATAACTCTAATATCTGGATCTCCTGTAGATCTCTTTCTATTATTTGTCTTGTCTCTGAATTTTTGGCAAAGTCTTCCCCTTTTTGCATCCCTGTTTTTCATTAAATGCTAGACACACTGTATGAAAATGTAGAGATAATTTGAAGTACTGGACAATATTACTTTCTCCCAGAGAGGATTTATTCTTGTTTATAGGAGAGGTTAGGATAGGGGCAAACCACCTAAATACATCTAAGATTGAATTGTTTCAAGTTGGGTTTCAGTCTTCATGAGAGCTAGATTTTGGTTCATCCTTACTCCTAGGGTATAGCCCTTTCGGATCCCAACTCTAAACCTGAGGTGTTTACCAGGACCCTTCTCATCAGTGAGTTCTAAACTTCAGTTATTGTCCCTCTGTGAAACTTCCAAAAGCTCTGTCCAGTTTCTCATCCTCACAGCTTTGATTTCATAATTGGCAAATACATGAAGGAGGTCTCACTTAAGGGGGTCTTACATTAAGTGTTGGTCTCACTTCTGCGGGATTCCCTCTTCTCCAGTCTCTTGACTCCTAAATCCTTTGCTGTCTCAGTAGTTTTCCAATGCTTTCAAACAGATGTTTTTAAAATATTTTATCCAGCTTTTCTAACTGCTCTTCCTGCGAAGTTTGGTCTGATACAATCTGGTTTGAAATGTCTTTGGATGATTTTAATTTATTCTACCTAGCTCAGAGAGTCTGAAAAGGGAAGCCCTTAATAACACCCAGAGGTATTTCTCAAATGTAAAATTATGCCAATAAAAACTTCGAGAACCCACCAGAACATAACAAGACACTCTGATCTGGCTCTCTTAGATATCCTGACATATTCAGCACCATTCCTGGCAGGGATGCTGAGATGGACCATTCCAAAGACTTTTTTTTTGCCTTAGTTTTTTGTCTCTCCCAAACTACCACAGCAAAAACATCTATGCCCACAAACATCCTTTTCCTCTTCCCAGCAGCCTGCTCCCTCTATCTGTAATTACTCCCAATGTTAGAAATTCAAGTTCATGTATATCCAACCTGAAATGTGAGTGTACAGAAAAGGCTCACAGAGGTAAAAATACATCTTCAAGAGTTCACATAAAGGAAATCTTCAGTTTGAAAGAAATGGCTATTCTTTCTTGCATCTCCCTAAAGGAACAGTCCTTTCTTCCATATTGGTGCCTCTAAAATGTTGTTCCTTCTATTGAGAACATTCTCCCTCTTTATTTCTCATTATATGCTTCACTTCAGACTCCTTTGGCCTCACATTTAATCCTTGCTCCAGCCACCCCTGTTGGGGCCAACTCAGCATAGACTCCACCCACTTTCATGCAAGCACACACTGACAGGACTCACTCTATACTAACACCACACACTTCTTCCCTCCAGCCCTGGGGCTACACAGTTGATGCAGAGAGTCAGACACCAGGGGATGCACTGCACAGCGCAGAGGGGCAGGGGAGTTAACCCTCATGACAGAAAGAAAGCAAGAGTCAGTAGAACAATTTCTTCTTTCCCCAAAACAGTTTACTGAGTGATTGAAGACATCTTTAAAATATTCTCCCAGGCAGACTTTCCTGAGACACACTTCATATGACTTCTTGGAGAGCAGTCCCATAACATCAAGCTATCCCAGTTGCACTTAGTGGCAGCTAGTTTGTAAACGCATCCTCATATTAACTCTTCTTCTTTCTCTGTATGTAAACCCAAACAAATATTGTCTGTGTAGAATAAAATGACAATGAACAATTTGTGGAGTTAAAAAGAAAAGACAGAACCAAAAATTAGACAACAGTGTTGTTATTAGTCAGAAGGGGTAAGAAAAGTGCTAAAGTATTCAAAAGCTCTCATACTGTGTAGAAGAGAATGTCAACACTGTGTTTAAACTTTAGACCTTATTAAATTAGAATGCATGATAAATTTTAAGGGTGACCACTATAAAATGTATGCATGATTCCAAATCTTTAGAAAGAAAAATATGGAATAGGAAAAAAGTTCAAAAATAACTCAGTTAATCCAAAAAAAAAAGAAAAGAAAGAGAAATAAAGCAAGAAAGAAAAAAAGCCAGAAACATAGAAAACATGAAACAAATAGAAATCACAAAGTAAGATAGAATCAAAGTCCAAATATATCAAAAATTACAATAAATATATGTGGACAAAAATTGACAGTTACAAGACAGAGATTATCAGAATGTTTTTTTTTTTAAATCCCGTTGGATTTTTTAAAAAGCAAACGAACTTGTATAGATTAAAAGTGAAAGGACTGGGGCTTCCCTGGTGGCGCAGTGGTTGAGAATCTGCCTGCCGATGCAGGGGACACGGGTTCGAGCCCTGGTCTGGGAAGATCCCACATGCCGCGGAGCAACTAGGCCTGTGAGCCACAACTACTGAGCCTGCGCATCTGGAGCCTGTGCTCCGCAACAAGAGAGGCCGCGATAGTGAGAGGCCCGCGCACCGCGATGAAGAGTGGCCCCCACTTGCCGCAACTAGAGAAAGCCCTCGCACAGAAACGAAGACCCAACACAGCCATAAATAAATTAATTAATTAATTAAATTTAAAAAAAAAAAGAGAGAGAGCAACTTCAACTAATAGGAGAGAACATGGTTTGTGACCAGTGGTATGTACCTCTACATACACACAAGCTTACACATGCAGAAAAAAAAAAAACAAGTAAAAGGATTGAAAATTATATTCCAAGCAAACACTAAAAGAAAGTCGGTTTGGCCATGTTAATATCAGACAAAATAGACTTGAAGATAATGAGCAATATAGGGATAGAAAGGGATAACCGTGTAATGATTTAAGATTTAATCACAATAATTAACACAGTTCTAAAAATATAAGCATCTAATAAAATATGCTCAAGATACATAGAGTATAACTTTATAAAAACTTCAGGGATAAATGGACAAATATACCATTACTGCAGGAGATTTTTCAACATGTCTTTATCTGTGTCTGATGATTCAAGCAGACACCCCCCCTCCCAAAAAAAAGTATCAGCAAAGATGTAGGATATTTGAACAACAAAATTAACAAGCTTGTAGTAATGGACATATATCAATTTTGTACCCAACAGTGAGAGAATACAAATTCTTCTCAAGCACATATGGAACATTTACAAAATTAGATCATGAATTAAGCTACAAAGCAAAATCAACAAATTTCAAAGAAAAGTATCACAAAACTATGTTCTGTTCACAATGCAAATATTTTAGAAGTTAATTTAAAATCTCTGTAGATTTTGAAATTGAAAAGCATGCTTTTTAAATAACTCATGAGTCAAAGAAGAAACCATAATACAATTTTAAATACATTTTACAACTTAATGAGGACAGTATATATTAAAACTTGTGGGATATAAAAAGTATGTGTCAAGGGAAATTTATTGCCTTAAAGGCTTTTTTATAGAAGGGGGAAAAGGCTGAAAATTAATGAACTAAATCCATAACTTAAGAAGTAGAAAACAAACAACAGAATAGACTCAAAGAAAGTGGAAGGAATATGATAATTATAAGAGCAGAAGTAGGAATTAAAAAACTGAAATAGGAAACCAAGTTACAATAGAAAGAATCAACAAGACCAAAAGTTGGTTCTCTGAAAAGACCAACAAAATAAACAAAGCTTTGCAATGATTTATCTAAGAAAAAAAGAAGAGAAGACACAGACAAATAATTTATCAGTCAGTTTTCACTATAATATGCTGTGGTAACTAACAAAATCCCAAATCTCAGTGTTTATTTTTTGCTTGCTGTGTATGCCACATATCTTCTGCATTCTCAGATCCCCAGTGGAGGATATGCCATTCTCATTGAAGAGGGAAATGAGCAAGAGAGCTAGTGGAAACACACAGAGAATATTTTTTAAAGATTCCGGTCAGATGTGAAGTCATTGTGACCAAACCAATTGTCAGCTGGGTGGATATGCATATTCCCAAAAGGGGCAGTTCAAATCACGTGGCAATAGGTGGAAATGTGTAGTTCTCTTACAAGAAGGAGAGAATATTTGAGGAACTGTCTGTACATCAATAGATAAATGGATAAAGAAGCCACAAAAAAGAATGAAATAATGCCATTTGCAGCAACATGGATGGACCTAGAGATTATCATACTAAGTGAAGTCAGACAGTGAAAGACAAACATCATATGATATCACTTATATATGGAATCTAAAAAAATGATACAAATGAACTTATTTACAAAACAGACATAGACCCACAGACATAGAAAACAAACTTATGGTTACCAAATTGGGGGGAGGGGATAAATTAGGAGTTTTGGATTAACATATACACCCTACTATATATAAAATACATAAACAACAAGGACCTACTGTATAGCACAAGGAACTATATTCAATATCTTGTAATAACCTGTAATTGTAAAGAATCTGAATATATATATATGTATAACTGAATCACTTTGCTGTACACATGAAACTAACACAATATTGTAAATTAACTATACTTCAATCTAAAAAATGGTTAAAAAGGAACCTTCTTTAATCTGACAAAGGGGATTTACAAAAAGCCTTCAAAATATTACTCTAAATTTATTTACCAAAAATATTCTACAAAAATAATTCTAAATTTCCTTTTCAAAAATCAGGATCAAGTCAAGAGTGCCCAAGTAAGAATGTCAAGAAAATAGCACCATTTCTATTAACATTGTACTGGAGGTCCTAACCAGTATAATACTTTAATAGGAATAAAAGGCAATAAGGGCTGGATAGGAGGCAAAATGGACATAGATTTCAGATAATAATTGTTTACATAGAAAAATCCAAAAGAATCTAGAAATGAATTATTGGAAGAATCAATAGAAAAATTATTAGAAAGAATAATAGAAAAATTATTAGAATCAAAGACAAATTATTGTTTCCAGCAAAGTGACTGGACACAATATCAATATACAAAAGTCCAATTTATTTCTATACTAGCAACAAACAATTACAACGCATAATTTTTATAGGATATCATTTACAATAGCAATAAAAACAATGTATCTATGAATAAACCCAACAAAAGATGTGCAAGATCTGGACACATAAAACAAAAAACCTCTACTAAAAGACATTAATGAAGACCTAATAAAAAGATATCTATTCCTTGCTCATGAATTGGAAGACTCAAAATCATAAAGATGTCAATTCTCTCCAGATTGATCTACATATTCAACACAATTCCAGTTAAAATCCCAACAGGTGTGTGTGCGTGTGTGTGTGTGTGTGTCACTTGAGAAGCTTGTTCTAAAATATGTATGGAAAAACAAAAGACTAAGACTAGCCAAGACAAAAGATAAAGAAGAAAAATAAGGAAAATTTGCCCTACTAAATAATCAAGACTTTTTATAAAACTATGGTAATTAAGTAGAGTGGTGCTGGCACCAAGATGAATTGTCCAGTGGAACTGAATAGACAGCTCAGAAACAGACCCATATACATAAATGGGATGTTGACACATGACAAAGCTGGCATGACAGATCAGTTGAGAAAGGTGGGGCTGGTCAACAAAGAAAGCTGGAAAAAATTCTCCGTTGTACGTAAAAAGTAAAATTGGATTCCCTACCTCACACCATAAACAAAAGTAAATTCCAGAAAGAATAAGGATTAAAATGTCAAAAGCAAAACTACATATTTTTAGAAGTAACAGTAAGTTAATATATATTAGGGTAGGAAAAAACAGTATAAGTATGTATAAGTTCAAAGTTAAGTACATCTATTTATCAAAAAAAGAAAGTGAAAAGGCAAGCTACGAATGAAAGAAGAAATTTGCAACACATATCACTGACAAAGAATTAGTATCGGAGTATATAAAGAATTTGACAATCCACTTTGAAAATAGGCAAAAGTGACTATGAAGTGACTATTATAAAAATGAGCCAATGTTGGGCTCTGTATATAGCCCCCCAAGTTGTTTATTTCTTCACAGCAGGCTAGGATCAATTAGCTCAAAAACCTGCCTGCACTAAAGTCAAATTTTTACATATCTAGTTGTCTTAAGCATAGCCCAAATAAGCAGATTTTTAGCCATTTAGAGCTGCCTGCCTGCCATGCATACTTCACCAAAGTGCACCCAACATCTGCTAGTCATAGATAAGATAAACCCTGTGGTTATAGACCCCAAGCTGCTGCTGCCCTTTGGAGCTTTCTGACCCAGAGGCTCTCTGTTAGGCAGCTGAGCACATCACATAAACATGTAAGTCCCCTCTCCTCTGGGAATTTCCTTGTCCTCTCCTTCCAGATGCCTCCCCTCCCTGCCCCTAAGTAGTCTCTGAATTATCAGGTTCCGTGAGGGACTTCCGCTGTCTGCAAACCTGTCAAAACTTGTCCAAATAAAGCTTGCCTGTGCTACTGCCACCTCACAGTCATGCCTTTTTCCTTGATCTGCCTTGAAACCCCTGAATGCCCTACACTGACATTTCATAGAAAAGAACTACAGATAAAATATGTAAGAGATGCTTAACTTCAGGGATATGCCAATAAAGCCAGGATGAGACACCATTTAACTCCCATTTCATTGGCAAAAATCAAGAAGTCTCAAGTATTAGGGAAGATGTGGATGCTAGAAATTGCTAGGATTGTAAACTGGTATAACCACTTTGAATAAAGATTTGGCACTATGACACAGTTGAACACTGACATACCCAAAACCCATCAATTCCACTCCTAGGTAAATATACCCAAGAGAAAAGTTTGTATAGAGGAACCAAAAGGCAATGCTCATAGCAGCACAGTTGGAAAAAGCAAAACAAAAACAAAAACAAAAAAACACCAACAACTGGAAATTGCATAAATATTCAGCAGCCAGAGAATGGATAAATAATGGTACACTCACAAAATGATTTGTTATATAGCAGTGAAAATGAATGAAATGCAACTTCACTCAACAAGAAGAATGAATCTTAGGGCTATGGTCAACATTTGTGTTCTCCCCCAAATTCATATGTTGAAATCCTGAGGCCCAATGGATGGTATTAGGAGGTGGGGCCTTTGGGAGGGGCTTAAGTCATGAGGGTGGAGCCCTCATGAATGGGATTGGAGTTCTTATAAAAGAGACCACACAGAGAACCCTAACTCCTTCTGCCATACAAGGAGAACTCTGCCAAGAGGAAAAGGGCCCTCCCTATAACATGCTGGCACCCTGACTTCCAGCCTCTAGAACTGTGAGAAATAAATTTCTGTTTAAAAATCTGGTATTTGTTATAGCAGCCTGAATGGACTAAGTAACTTAGGAACGTGTTTGTTAAAATAAAAGTCCAGAACATTAGATGAAAGTTCAAACACACACACACAAAACTAATTTAAAAAAAAAAAATAGCGTTTTATAATGCATATAACTGTGAAAAGAAATTAAAGCAATATAAAAGTTGTGTAAACACAAGTCAGGATGGAGGTTACTTCTGAGGGGAAGGCAGAGGTAAAGGATGGCGACCACTTATAAGTACATTAAAATTATTGATAATATTTTAGTTCTTGGTTGGGGTGGCAAAATGGGGAGTTAAAGGTGATGTTCATTATAACATTTAAAAAATATTTAATTTGAACGTGCCATACAAGGAATACTGATTATAGGGTATTATTAACTAATTCTGTGTACTTGATATCCATTTAAAAAAAAAAAAAAAAAGATGGTACCCACATACGTCTCAGGCCTTCTGGCCCAACTACGTTATAAATGACTGAGGAGTTTAATCAAGGCCATGAGCAAAAATGTAGCATACCAAACCCAGGTACCTACTCTCCACCGTGCCTACGACAACGCCATTAACAGATTAGTAAAAACCCAAGGAGGAAGCAACAAAATCCTAGCTTAACTAGGACGCAAACAAAAGAGGGAGCAATCACGTGGTGCTCCCTCCCACGCCCGGCGCGCCAATGATGTCACCAATCCGCGACCGGGCCATTGATTCCCGACTGAAGGTAGAGAGGGCTACGTGGTGGGGGAGGGCGGGGGGAGGGTCCCGGCGCCACTGGCAGTCTCTGGTGTCGCGCTGTGTCCCGGAGAATTACAAGACCCGGTAAGAGGCTTTTCCCTTCCCCGCTATCACCTTCTGTGGCCTGAACGCCCGGCTCGCGCCGCCGCTCCAGTGTCCGGCGCTGCTGGAAGGGGGAGCGCAGGGGCGCCCGGGTGGGCTGTGAGTGTGGCCGCAGGGCCAGATGGGGAGGCGGGGGTCGGGGGCAGCGGCGGGGCTCAGCAGCCTTGCGGGGAGGCGGGCGCCGGGGGCCAAGGGCTTGTGTGCGGGCGTTTGTGCTCCCGGGTGTGCGCGGGTGTGGGCGGCAGAGGCTGCGCACGGATGCTCCGGCGCTCGTGCCAGCCGGAGCCGAACAGCTGGGTACCAAAGGCCCTTGTGTCCCTCTCGCCAACTCCCTCCCCTGGGGGAGAGTGACTGGAGAGCTAGGCGCCTGGGACTCGTTCAGGTCCGCGCCTTCCTGCGCCTTCTCCTCTGACTGCATAGGCCCGCGCCTCATCCCTGGGATAATATCCGCAGCCCTTGGCGTGCCTTATACGGGGAAGGCGTAGGCGTCCGCGGTGGAGAGCCCACTGCGGGGTCACGGCCACTGCGTTCTGCCTCGGTCTGGCCTTGGTGCAGGAGGCCTAGTTGCGTCACCTCCCCTTCCTTCATCTGCTTGGCTTGATTCTTGGGTCCCGCTAGAGGGTAAGCCTGCCTCAGGTGTGCCCTGTTGGTGTCAGAGTTTGGGAAACTTGCCTTTCAGAGAGGCATACGCACCTGTCATTGGATTTTAAACGCAGTGTCGGGGAGTCCCAGCCTCCGGTTGGGGAGGGAACAGAGCCTAAGCTGCTAAGGGAGAAGATTTGCACACAGAGGCCTACACAGTGGCTGCTGTTGGAGAGGGAGGCCGGATTGCTAGAACAGGTCACTGGGAGCCGAGAACGTCGGAGCAACAAATTGTCGATCAAATGCGAGTGATGATGGCAGTTTCTTTCTTTACTAAAGAAGGCCCGTTCCCATCGTTTCAGAGATTTTGAGATATCTTTTCCGTTATTTCATTATTTCACAGACAGCTGGGTGTGCTTGCTGTATGGGAGGCAGGGAAAAGAGTGGAAAGGGGGCATGACTTTTGGGAGTCTGGTCTGCGTTTGCCAGCTGTGTGACAGTGAGTGAGTTATTTAACCTTTCTACTCCTACTTGGTCTTATCTACAAAATGAGGATAATTATATCTACCTTGCAGGGTTGTTGTCAGAATCTGAAGTGTCTAGCTATTATTAGTAAGGGCCCAGCACTTGAACTTGCTCCCTTGCTGAAGGTTTCCCATTGGTACAGCTGCTTGAAAAGCAGGGGAATGTTTTGCTATTCTGTGTGCTTGCTGTTCTGCCAGATATGATAAAGCAGACTTGGGGTGGCGGGGGAGACTCAAAACCCATAATCTCTCTACAATAGACCATAACATTTTCAAACTGGAAAAAGTCTCACTTTATTCTCTTAATTATAGCTTCTCTTTATTGAGCACATGCTATGTGTGTGACCCTGTACTGAGCTCTCAACATACACTAATTTCTTTAATCCCTCCGGCAGCCCAGTGCTATAATAAGTACTATCCCCATTTTGCAGATGCAGAAGGTGAGCTTAGCCAAGTTCCTGACACTATTTAATGGCAGAGCTGAAACTTGAACCCAGGCCCTCAGGCTATGTAGGGGTTGGGTCTTGTTATTTCTCAGTGACTAGAATCCTGGCAGTGTGAGGTGTAGTGGGGGAAGGGAGGCATAAGCAGAGTTTAGAGGGCCGGTATTTGCTGTAAGAATAACATCTCAGGGCTTCCCTGGTGGCGCAGTGGTTGGGAGTCCACCTGCCAATGCAGGGGACACGGGTTCGTGTCCCGGTCCGGGAAGATCCCACATGCCGCGGAGCGGCTAGGCCCGTGAGCCACAACTACTGAGCCTGCGCGTCTGGAGCCTGTGCTTTGCAATGAGAGAGGCCGCGACAGTGAGAGGCCCGCGCACCGCGATGAAGAGTGGCCCCCGCTCGCCGCAACTGGAGAAAGCCCTCGCACAGAAACGAAGACCCAACACAGCCAAAATAAATAAATAAATAAATATATTTAAAGTCCAAAAAAAAAAAAAAAAAAGAATAACATCTCAAATTGTCCAGTGATAAATTACCTTTTATTTTACATTTTACCCAGCATTGTCCAGATGCAAAGCAAGATTTAGCCTTTTCACCCAGAGAAAAAGGAAAGGCTCATGGGCTCACAGTGCTGGGATAGTGGGCAAACAGTAGGTATTTGGTAAATGTCTGTGGAAAGAAGAAAAAATCTTGAGGTATTGTTACGTCTGCCAGAAGGAGACCCATTGCTAACACACACAGTTTCCTTTAAGCTAGCTATTTTTATACTGTAACACAGTGTAATATGAGCATCTTTCTGATTCATGGATTTAAAGATTTGAAGCCGTGTTTCAGACCAAGACTGGTATTATTATCTGTGACCAACTGATTTGAGTTTATGTGAACAACAGGGTCTGAGCCCCTTTTGGGCTTCCGTAGTGATCTCTTGAGATACAGCAGTTTATTTTGCTATAACATCTGTTAGACTTGGACCATAGTGGGTACAGCTGCTTGAGTTAAGTTTCCTGGAGAACACTGGATGATGGTTTGGTATCAGGGATACAGAGTTCAAAATATTAAGTTTGTCACAAAATTAAGTATTTGAGAAAGATCTGTGACGGATGTGCATTAATGTGGTAATGGTAAACGGGTTTTAAACAGATGATATTCTTGGTGTTTTTGATGAGCCATTCTGTGTTGGTTCTCAGTCTGAAAATGACTTAGGGCTGTATAGTGAATTATTACGAATGCAGAAAGGTTTATATAACCCATCCATATAGATTGTGACAAGTAAACTCTCAGTTCCTCCACCCAAGGAGCTTTCATTGCTGCTTCTATACCCTCCCAGACGCCTTGAAGCCACCTATTTCATCATGTTTATCAAACTTAATGGGAGAGACCCTTTAACATAATTTATCCTCCCTTTCCCTCTGTACCCCCCCACCACCACACACAGAGTGAAGTTCTTTCCCCAGAAGGGGGTATATTAATCTAGTTGCAAATGGCAGAAACCTAATGTAAACTAACATAAGCAAAAAAGGGTTGATCATTTAACTAGGAGGTCCAAATGTGAGCTTCAGGCATGGCTGGATCATGAGGCTGAAATGATGTCATGAGAACTCTCTTCGCCCTGCCTTTCTCTGCTTCTTTTTGTTTATTGCCCTCATTCTTTCCTGCTGTTTTCTCCATACATACTGAAAAAGGTGACTCTTGGCAGCCCCAAGCCTATGAGCTTACAGCTCTCTTCTAGCATTGTAAACTAATCATGTGGACAAGGAGCTAGGGATGCCATGTTTAGACAGATCTGTGTCACAGGCCCACTTTTGAGATGAAGGAGTAAAATTTCCTTCCATAACCACATGGGATGGGGAAGTGCAGAGGTACTAGACAGGTGAAAACAACAGATGATTACTGTAAGTGTGTGTGTATACATAGGCATATGTGCTGACATGTGTGCTTATATCCCACTTCTTTGAGGCCTTTCCAGAGCCTTCCTACTGGAATGGATCCACGTGGTTTTGTTTGTCCATCACACGTTGTTTTTTTTTTTTTAATTTATTTATTTATTTATGGCTGTGTTGGGTCTTCGTTTCTGTGCGAGGGCTTTCTCTAGTTGTGGCAAGCGGGGGCCACTCTTCATCGCACTGCACGGGCCTCTCACTATCGCGGCCTCTCTTGTTTGCGGAGCACAGGCTCCAGACGCGCAGGCTCAGTAATTGTGGCTCACGGGCCCAGTTGCTCCGCGGTATGTGGGATCCTCCCAGACCAGGGCTCGAACCCGTTTCCCCTGCATTGGCAGGCAGATTCTCAACCAGTGCGCCACCAGGGAAGCCCACACGTTGTTATTTTGTTGTGGCATTGATCATGTTCTTTTCATCCCTTCCGCTCCTTTGCATCTGCTGTTTGTGCATGCACGCGTGTACACACACACACACACACACACACACACACACACACACTGTTTTGTCTGACTGACTTCCTTTTGGATTCAGGTCATGCTTCTCTTCTCAGAAGGCTTCCTTGATCTCCATCAACGAGGAAGTCACATCCCCTGAGCACAACCCTACTGTGGATTTGATTTCTGTTTGATAACAGTCTATTTTCTAGTCAGTTCTCCACTAGACTGAGAGCCCCTTGAAGACAGAGGTGCCCTTTGCTTTGTATTCCTTACCTCCTCCTTAGCTGCATTATTTTTCTTCTTAGCACTTACAACCAGTTGACACTGTATATTTGTTTGTTGCCTGTCTTCTCACTAAAACATCAGCTTCATGAAAATAATGAGGAAAGGAATTTTTATTTTATTTACTGCTGTATCTCTAGGGCCTAGGACGTGCCTGGCACATAGTATGTGCTTAATAAATGTTTATTAAATGAATGAATGAAAATCTGCCCACAGGGAGAAAATGATGCCACGGTGTTGATGAGGATTCAATCTGCATGATAGATATAGTTCTCACTGTAAATGTCTGTAAATGCAAGTACATGTAAATGCCCCGGAAAGGCAGAACCTCTCTCCCCATGTGCATCTGAACCTACAGAGGTGAAGGGTCAGGCCCCAAGGAGCAGCCACCTGGAAATTCCACCCTGTGAGATATTTCACCCCCCTCAAACCCTTCTGAACTATGATAGGTTGTATATTAAGGCTTTTTTTTTTGTAGTTTGAGTCTTTTTTTTCCTTAGAGTATTTATCTTTTTTTTTTTTTTCTAATTTTATTTATTTTTGGCCATGCTGGGTCCTCATTGCTGCACGCGGGCTTTCTCTAGTTGCGGTGCGCGGGCTTCTCACTGCGGTGGCCTCTCCCTTTGAGGAGCATGGCCTCTAGGAGCGCGGGCTTCAGTAGTTGCGGCACGTGGGTCCTAGAGCGCACGGGCTTCAGTAGTTGTGGCTGGTGGGCTTAGTTGCTCCGCGGCATGTGGGATCTTCCCGGAGCTCAAACCTGTGTCCCCTGCATTGGCAGGCGGATTCTTAACCATTGCTCCACAAGGGAAGTCCCGGAGTATTTATCTTTAAAACATTCCCTTGAGCGCTTACAGTGTGCCAGGCATGGTTTTAAGTCCCTTAACAACTTATTCTTTGACTGGAGTTTGGGGATCAAGGTTGTGAACTTTAAAACTTTTTTTTTCTTTTTAAATACAAAAACACTCAAAAGAGGCTAAAAAAAATCCAAACTAGAAAATTATAAAAGAAATGAGACCCCTCTCCATCCAGCTTATCTCACCCTCCAGAGGTAGAGCTACTACTAATAGCTTGGTGTGTGTCTCCTCCCTTACCTTTTCTTAGGCTTTTGTAGTCAAAGCTATTAAATAAAATACACTCCATCTTGTTGTCATTGTTTGATTTTCACCCAGATGCAGCCATGTTCTACATGCTGATCTGCACCTTTCCTTTTCCATAGCTGTCTTCAATGTGCTTCTGCTGCACCCACCACTACTCCCCAGGGAGAGCACCCTGTCTCGGGGTGATGGGGGACTTGCAGCCCAGAATTGCAGTCTGTCCTTCAGGACAGGGGCTGCTCGGGTGTTGGTCTTCAGCCCTCTCCCAGGGAGGGCCCAAATCCACATCCATCTTCCTGGGTACTATTGTGCCTTATCTTATCTTAACCTACCCATGCCACACCCACCCCCCCAACAAAAATAGCGGGAGGGGGAATACCCTTTTGTTTCTTCTTTTAACACACAAAAAGTAGTTCTCATACAATTAGAGGCTTGAGGTGAAAGGGCTAATGTTTAACCCCACACTCACCCCCAAACGTCTGGATCCCCCGCTTCTACCCAGCTGCAATACCTTCTTGTAGTGCTTAGTCCTCATTTGCTTCCTAAAAAGTGAATATGAGTTTATACTGCACTGCCTGACCATTCGCTGTTGCCTCTGTCTCACCCTGCCTTCTCCAGGACTGGGTATTTTAAGTGAAAGAGGAAAATCTTAGCTAGATTGAAAAACGGTGTCTCATTTTAATCTGCATTTTTTGTTATGATTAAGTTTGAACTTTTCTTTTTTGCATATGCATAGTAACCTTTTTTATTTCCATTTTAAAAAATCTGTTAATTCCTGATTTTGTCTATTTGCTTATTGTGTCTAAGTGATTTTTTTTATAAATTATACAAATACTCTAAAAAATATGAGTATATGCTCATTGTAAAAAACAAACAAAAATCTCTTATTTGCTGTAAATATTCTTCCAGTTGGTTGTTTGCCATCTAATTTTGGCTTTATCATTAAACATACAAAACCTGTTTTTCATTCTTCTGCAGACAAATTTTGTCCTTTTTGATTTCTTCCTTTGCTTTTAAGCTTAAAAATATTTTTTCTTCATTTTGTGTTCTAAAGGTTTGCTTTTTGACATATGACTTTGAAAAGCTAATATTCAGTTTTATTTCAGATTTAAACAAGATATTTGATGAAAATATTGTACAGTGTTTTAAATAAAAGCAGTTTTAATAAGATAAAGGTCTGTGGGGGCTTCCCTGGTGGCGCAGTGGTTGAGAATCTGCCTGCTAATGCAGGGGACACGGGTTCGAGCCCTGGTCTGGGAAGATCCCACATGCTGCGGAGCAACTAGGCCCGTGAGCCACAACTACTGAGCCTGCACGTCTGGAGCCTGTGCTCCGCAACAAGAGAGGCCACGATAGTGAGAGGCCCGCGCACCGCGATGAAGAGTGGCCCCCGCTTGCTGCAGCTAGAGGAAGCCCTCGCACAGAAAAACGAAGACCCAACACAGCCAAATAAATAAATAAATAAATAAATAAATAAATAAATAATTAAAGGTGCTAATAATTTTTTAAAAGTCTGTGTTTTGTTTTTTATAAATTTATTTATTTATTTATTTTTGGCTGTGTTGGGTCTTTGTTGCTGCGCGTGGGCTTTCTCTAGTTGCAGCGAGTGGGGCTACTCTTCATTGCGGTGTGCTTACTTCTCATTGCGGTGGCTTCTCTTGTTGCGGAGCACGGTCTCTAGGCATGCAGGCTTCAGTAGTTGTGGCTCGTGAGCTCTAGAGTGCAGGCTCAGTAGTTGTAGCGCACGGGCTTAGTTGCTCCGTGGCATGTGGGATCTTCCCGGACCAGGGCTTGAATCCGTGTCCCCTGTATTGGCAGGCAGATTCTTAACCACTGTGCCACCAGGGAAGTCCTATGTTTTGTTTTAAAGATACTTACATTAGTGCGTATATATCATTTATTTTTCCTTTTTTAAATTTAGCAGAATATCAAAGCTTGCTCCACAAAACTGAGTTCAAATGTATGTATAATTCTCATCATTTTAATGTTCTTAAGCATTTCCATAAATTGCTGCATGAGATGTTTATCTGTTGCTGTTGATCTGGTTTAAAGAAGCACTCTTATTCTGTTAGCAACTTCTCGGTGTATAGCCAAGATGATGAATTTAGCCTCTTCCAGTTCACCTGTCTCACCATTTCCCTAAGTCTCTTTTTGAGATGTAATTATATACAGTAAAAATATTTAATGAATACGCTATGGTATTCATTGAATACCATTCAGTAAATTTTGACAAATACATATACCCATTTAATCACCATCCAAATCAAGAAATAAAGGATTTCCATCACCCCAGAAAGTTCCCTCGTGCACCTTTCTAGTCACCGCTGTCCCCAAAGGCCACCACTGTTCTGATGTCTATCACCATAGGTCAGTTTTGCCTGTTCTAAAATGTTATATAAATAGAACTATATAGTATGTACTTTATGTGTGGCTTCTTTTAGTGAGGTTCAGCCATGTCGCATGTGTCAGTATCCACTGTATGTATATACATTAGTCATTTATTCATTCATCAGTTGGTGTGCTTTGGGGTTGTTTCCAGTTTGCGGCTATCAAGAATAAAGCTCTAGGAACATTCTTTTTTTTTCTTCTTTTTCATTCTTTTTTTTTAATTGTGGTGAAAAACACATAAAATTTACCAAATTAACCATTTTTAAGTGTACAGTTCAGTAGTATTATGTATATTCACATGGTGAAAAGTTCAGATCTCCAGAACTTTTTAATTTTGCAAATCTGAAACTCTGCACCCATTAAACAACTCCCCCTTTCCCCTTCTCCCTACCCCTGGTTCCATAAACATTCTTGTATAAGTCTTTTTGTAGCCATCTCTTTTCATTTTCCTTCGGTAAGTACCCAGAAGTATAGCGGCTGAGTCATACATAGGGTGTTTACATATTTAGCCTTAGAAGAAATTGCCAAACAGTTTTCCAAAGTGGTTGTACCATTTTACATTCCGACCAACAGTGTATGAGAGTTCTACTTGCTCCATATCCTCACCATTAGATATTATGAGGGGTTTTTTTTAGTTTTATTTTAGCCATTCTAATAGCTATGAAGTGGTATCTCATCGTGGTTTTATTACAGCATATCTTAATCACTTATTTACATGGCTATTTCCATTATTACACTGAGCTTCTTAAGGGCAAGGTTCATGCAATACATGAACCTCTTTTTCTTATTAACTTTTCCCCTTTGAGTGTGATAGATGCTTTATTATAGAAAACTTGAAAATTGAAGAAACTATTAAAATGAATAAAATCTCTGGTAACCCTACTTCTCAGATATCATCATTAACATTTTGGTGTCTTTTTTTTGTTTTTTTAAATTTTATTTATTTATTTATTTTTGGCTGTGTTGGGTCTTCGTTTCTGTGCGAGGGCTTTCTCCAGTTGTGGCAAGCGGGGGCCACTCTTCATCGCGGTGCGCGGGCCTCTCACTATCGTGGCCTCTCTTGTTGCGGAGCACAGGCTCCAGACGCGCAGGCTCAGTAGTTGTGGCTCACGGGCCTAGTTGCTCCGTGGCATGTGGGATCTTCCGAGACCAGGGCTCAAACACGTGTCCCCTGCATTAGCAGGCAGATTCTCAACCACTGCGCCACCAGGGAAGCCCATTTTGGTGTCTTTTGTGCAGTGCTGTGTTGGTTAGCCCACAGATAGGGCAGTTCCAGGGTAGATTGATTCAGCAACTCAGAGTTGTCCCAGCCCTCTACTCTGCCATCCTCAGGGCATCATTTATTCATAGCAAGGAACCTTTGTGACAGAAAGCCCTTGACAGACTTCCTTTGTGTTTTGTTGGCCAGAGTTGTATCACATGTATCACTGGCAAGAGGAGTGGAATTGCCAAAACCAAGTTAGATTAGACTAATCACAGTCCTCCCTCTGGGTCTGGGGAGGGAGCCTGGCCTTCTCAGATGAATGTGGACACAATCAGGGTTCTCTCAGAAGGGAAGGCAGAGTTCTAGGGTAGGCACTCAGCACTATCTGCCACTTGGGCATTTTGTTTTTCAAAGCCAAAATTGTTCTCTATTTAAATTTTATGTCTTTCCACTTATTATGAACTAAACATCTTCCATGGCATTAACTCTTTGTAAATGTCACTTTTATGTATTGTATAATTTACTACTGTACCAGAATCTACTTGACTGTGTCTCTAGTTTTGGACATCAAATCTATTTTCAGTTTTTTGCTATTGTAAACAATTCTATAGGGAGCTTAAATTTCTGTACTAGACTTCAAATTATCTTCCTCAAGGTAGATTTTTATGATTGGATCATTAATTACACTTATTAATAATTATGTAGCAATATGATTACATATTAATAATGATTGTTGATTATTAAATGAGGTTATTAACATATTTAAGACTTCTGACACACATTGTCCAATTGCTTTGTAAAAAAAAGCATCTTAGTCTTACCACCATAGTGTAGAATGCCTATTTCTCCTCCTTTCCTTATTTTTTTACTTTTCTCCCTCCTCTTTCTTTCATTCAATCATTAATGTATATT
This sequence comes from Balaenoptera ricei, assembly GCF_028023285.1. Taxonomy (NCBI): domain Eukaryota; kingdom Metazoa; phylum Chordata; class Mammalia; order Artiodactyla; family Balaenopteridae; genus Balaenoptera; species Balaenoptera ricei. Next base: position 112,582,523 of record NC_082639.1, on the reverse strand, counting down.
CCTTTGACAAATATTTGTTGAATACCTTTTATAGCCAAAGCACTGTGCTCGGTCATGGGGGGTACAAGGCTAGTACTGCTCAGGACAGACAGACAAAGATCATGCAATTGTGTAACTACAGCTACTGATAAGGATTATGAAGGAAGCTTCCTAGGGTTATGGATACTATAAACTCTATATGCCGTCTGGCATAGGGACAGGACTGGAGGAGAAAACAGTCTACGACTTGGCTTTTTCGAGGCTGCAAGAGTGCTCTGTGGCTATTGGGCAAACAGGATGGAAGGTGCCTTTTGTGAAGTATGGGAGAATAGGCTTGGCTGGAGAGTGGGAGTGCACAGCCGACCTTGTTATGGACTTGGGCCTTTATCCCAAGAGTAACATGTAGCCAATAAAGGGTTAAAGAAGGGAGGTGATGGTGACCTAACCATCTTTGAGAACATTTTGGAGGGGGCCAGAGGGGATTCCTAGAGTCCAAGATTAGATTGTGAAGGTAGCCATGGAATCTCCCCACCTGGCACTGGGTCATTTTTTTTTAATTGCTAATTTTATGAATGAAAACGTAAAACATATTACAAGTGTAACTGAATATTTCCCCAAGCGTTTGACAGGCATTTGCACTTCCTTTTTTGGGAACTGGCTTTTTTATCTACTGCAGAGTTAGTGGGGGCAGTGTAATGGCCAAGAGCACCCGCTCTGGAGCCAAAATGCCTTGAGTCTGAATCCTGGCTCAGCCTGTTACTGGCTGTGTTATCTCGAACAACTTTGGCCTACCTCAGCTTTTCATGCTGTAACATGGGGACAGTAACAGTGTACCTCTCTCATAAGGTGGTTGTGAAAATTAAAAGATAAAGTACAGGGACTTCCCTGGTGGTCCAGTGGCTAAGACTCCATGCTCCCAATGCAGGGGACCTGGGTTTGATCCCCGGTCAGGGAGCTAGATCCCACATGCATGCCGCAACTAAGAGTTCGCATGCCTCAACTAAGGAGCCCGTGAGCCGCAACTAAGACCCGGTGCAACCAGAAAAATAAATAATAAAAAATAAAAGATAAACTACAGTGCTGGCCCATATGAGCACTCCATATGTACATGCTGTCTTATCTAGGTATGTGGGCTTTATATATACACATATACATATTAACTCTGTCCTGTGTATGATGTGTTGTAACTGTGATTCCCTGTCCATTTTCATTTTTTTATTAATGTCTCTTTTTAAAAACTTTTTTCTGTGAACATTTTCAAACATCATGTCACTATTTTGAAGTACAAAAATTTATCTGCAGTGAACAGATGTCAGTCTTCTCCTTTGTGATGTCTTCCATTGCTGTGAAACAGGTCAAGTCATACACAAAGACTTTTGTTTTTTAGTGTTTTTATTTAAAATACTTCACAAATAATCCTTTAATCCATTTGTAATTTATTTTGGTTTATTAATATAAGGCAAGACTCTGAATAGATCTTTCTTTCCAAAAAGCCTATCAATTAGCCAAGTTCCATCTATAGACTAATCCTTCTTCCCCTCACTGCTGCTTTTGGCTCCTATCATGCATTGGATCTGTACACACACTTGGGTCTATTGGGGGAAAAGTGGTTCTGCTCTATTAGGCTGTAGCACCATTCCTGTATTATACCAGTACTGCTTTGATTTAATCAGTATGGCTGTCCTCTTAAAAATATTTTGGCTATTCTTGCCTGTTTGTTCTTGCACTTGAACTTTAATCATTTTGTCAGGTATCCACTCCTTACTGCCCCTAACCTCATTAGAATTTGCAATAAACTGTTATTTAATTTGGCACTAATTGGCATTCATAAACTATTCCGCCATCACATTTGGAGCTGGTGTATCCTTCTATTTAAGACAGGTATTCCTCAACAGAGTTTTGTACTTTTCCACATGTAGACTCCTCACATTTCTTAGGATTATTCCCAGATGTTTCCCTTTTCTTTTTTAATGTTTTATTTGCTGTTAAGAATATAGTATTTTTCATATAAGGAAGGGAAGGGTTGTGTTTTGTATATTTCTCTTATATCCAGCCATATTCCTTAACTGATGGTGGTCCAAGAGTTCTCATTTAATCTTCTTGGAGCAACAAGGGTTACGATATTATCATCTGCAAATAATGTTTTTCTTTCCTTTTTTAATAATTTATCTCTTGTTTCTGTTTTGTGTTACAGAATATGCTAGGATTTTCAAAATAATGTTAAATACCATATTTCTTTGATTCTAAGACCACTGAGCATAAGAACATGCTGTCAACTTAATAATAGCTTTTAGGGACTACTAGTCAAAATATACCGATATATAATGTAAATGCATGTCATTCACATCCCAATATCAGAAATGTTTGGAGTACATCTCAGAATTGAGGAGATAAGATAACAGTGGTAATGGTGGCCCTCCTTATTTTATTTCTTATTTTAGTGGGAATGCCTAACTATTCCATTTTAAATATGATATCGGCTGTCAGTTTATGATAGGTAGTCTTTGTTATATTACAGAAATATCCTTTTCTTCAAATAAAACAAAAAGCTCTAGTTCTGCTGGACAGTAATGAGAAGGCTGTACTGTTTGGTTTAACAAAAAAGTGGAAGTTGTGGCTGTGCACATCGTCTGTGCCAGCTGGTCTGCTGGTCTGTTGCCGCCTTTTTCCTTGATAGCCCCAAACGCAGAAATCCGTGGCTGCACAGCAAGGTCTGTGCCAGTCCTGTGCCCGGAGCTCCCTGATGTGCACAGCCTGTCGAGGATGGTGTATTAGTTTCCTACAGCTGCAATAACAAATTACCACAGATTTGGTGGCTTAAAACCATAGAAGTTTATTCTCTCACAGTTCTGGAGGCTAGAAATCTGAAGTCAGTTCACTGGGAGGAAGTCGAGGTGTTACAGGGCTGTGCTCCCTCCAGGGCCTCTACGGGAGAGTCGGTCCTTGCCCCTGCCAGCTTCTGGTGGCTGCCTGCATTGCTTGACTTGTGGCCGTATCACTCCAGCCTTCAAGGCCAGTGTCTTCAAATCTCTCTCTGCTACGTCTTCACCGTCTTCACGCACCTTCTCCTCTGTGTGCGTAGATGGAAATTTTTCTGAACTTGTCGATGCTGAAGGAAATGCTTTTAAAGTCATATGTTAGGAATAGCAAAGCCTTATTCATTCCCTTTGGGAAGAAGATTGTGGTCATCTGGAAATAGCTCTAGGTCAATTCTCAGAAAATCAATACGCTGAAATTCAGTTCCACAAAAGCCCCTAAACCTTGCCCCCTCCCACTGTCCCCCGGTCTCCTCCTCAATCTCCAGCTCTTCAGCTTCAGGGAGACGGGCAGAGTACATTCCCCCTAATACTGTTGTGAAGGAAGAATAAAAACTGGTCAATTAAGACTAGAGAGCTTAAAGAAAAAGGTAAAGTCTTTTTCATATTGGTAGTTTAGTAAATCGGTTATTCAGGGAATTGGCCACTTGGCAAGTCAGCTTTCTGCGATTGGCTGTTGCTGAAATCGGCCCACTTCCCCAGGAAACACTGCAGAACTTGTGGGCAGAGGCTGCCCTCAGGCCTGCCTAGAACAGGACTGCACTTGTCCCCTCTGCTTCCTACAAGCCATGGAGATGGGGACACTGCCCTTGCAGGAAGCTGGGACTGAGCCCAGCCACTCATAGGCTAGGTCCTAGGGGTGAGAAGGAAGAGAAGGCAAGAGTGAGAGGGAGGTCCCCCCCTTTGGACTCTGGCTCAGCGGAACCCACGTGTGGCCCAGTAGCTGAACCTCTTTGCTGGCCAGAGCCAAACTAGACGTCAGTCAGGTGCTGCATGCCAGACCACCTAGCATGGAAGAGGTGGTTTCAGGGTGTCAGGACTTATTGCATAAGACCACAAGCTATGTAGAGTCATCTTGTGGGGTGGTTATGAGACTAAATGTACATTCACTGTTTAAACTTGCATGTAAAATATTCAGCACAGGCATGTTAGCCATTATTATTAGTATTGTTTTGACATTATTACCAATATATCTTTAAAATATGGTAATACTTATCACAGTGCCTATAGATGGTTTGATAAATACCATTTTCTTCTTTCATTTACTGGATAACTTTGGGTAGAGGCACATACCCACTTCTGGAGACCTCTGTTTCTTCTGGGGGTACCTGAGGCATCTCTTGCTTTCTTGTAACTTCAAAAGCCAGTCTAGTCATTAACCTCAATAGAATATAAATCAGCATAAAGACAGCTGTGGAGCACTGCTCAGCCAGTTGGGCAACTTCGCTATTCTGCCTTATAGGTTATCAAAGCAAGTCGGGTTATTATAGGAAGACCCTGTAAATTGTGAAAATTATGTTCATGTGGCAGTAGCTGTTTAGTGGAATAAAAAACCCAATGATATATTGAAAGAGAAACAACAAAAACAAAAAAAGGAAGGCAATAAATTTATGCCTAGCAACTCTACGAATTGCTTCTTATGTATTTCCTAGGAGTTAAGAACATGAGTTTATTTTTGTACAGATCCTACTCTAAAATAGTGCCCTAGTACTTAAAAATACCTCAGTAATTCATTACTTTTTTGATAATGTGTTGCAAGTTCAGTAACACACATTCACAGTCAGTACATTTCTGTTGCAGTATCTGCTGTATGAGCAAATACTGAAGGAGTTTGCAGACATCTGCTTTACAGTAGGGAGATAGATGATCCAATTGGATGTAGCCCATATGTGCAGTAAAGTCTGGTTATAGGAAATTACAGACTAAAAAGACTGTTGTTGTAAATATGCACCCCTGCACACAGTAAGGTTAAACAGAAAATCCGCAAGCCAAATTAATCATTACAAAGAAGACTAACAGTTATATTTATAGCATAAAAGCAAGAATAGCAGGGACTGGAAACTAAAACCAACCCAGTAACCCAGATGATAATGCGTCCTTCCCCATAATTGGTGAAGTCCAGGCCCCTGCAGGCACACATGGAGCCAGAGCTTGGCAGTGTTATGTGGCAGCCAGATTTCTGAGAACACTGAATGGGGGGCTTTTTCTGTAATACCTAATTTTAGATGGTAACTCTTAATCACTTAGGTGATGGTTAGCAAGTAGCCCTAGGTAGTATGTTCACAGGAGGTCTTGCATTTGGGGTTACTTCACAGCTGAGCAGCAGACACAGGCTCCTGGGGAGGTGAGCCCCAGTGTTAGGAGAGCTGTGCCTGTGTGTCCATGGAGGCTTTATGCACAGGGAAAACAGCAAGGGTGGACACCAGTGAATTAACAATGGAGATTTAGGGGTAACTTTGACAGTGTTTGCTCATCTGTATTTTCTGAAACTTTTTGCAATGAACCTGTTACTTTTGGTTAATTTTTAAAAGAGCTTCATCCAACTCCTCAAGCCCCTACAACAGAACAGCACAAAGACTGATGTCACCACCTCACAACCCTGTGGGAGCTGAAACAATCCCTGATGGGGAGAAGATGAAATGTTTATGAATAACTCTTGTCTGCAGTTACTCGAGCTGCTGAGATTAAATGACAAGAGCAGTTGTTATTCTTTCAAGGCATGAACTGAACCTCTGTTGAGGAAACATATTTCCCCTCCCTGCTTCACCACTGCATCCTAGGTTCGATTCAAAGCCATGGAGGCAGCAGCGGTGCAGCTTCCCGTGCACAGTAGCTCTGATTACTGCTTCTCTGGATCTTCTTTTTTTTTTTTTTTTTTTTTAATTTATTTATTTATTTGGCTGTGTCAGGTCTTAGTTGCAGTGCGCGGGATCTTTCATTGTGGCACACAGGCTTCTCTCTAGTTGTGGCGCACGGGCTCAAGAGCGCGTAGGCTCAGTAGTTGTGGCGCGCGGGCTTAGTTGCCCCGCGGCATGTGGGATCTTAGTTCCCAGACCAGGGATCGACCCTGCGTCCCCTGCATTGGAAGGCAGATTCTCAACCACTGGACCCCCAGGGAAGTCCCTGGATCATTCTTGTAGATGTAGGTTAAAGGCTTTGGGATTGTTTAGCTTGAAGGCAAGAAAGCAGAGGTAAGACGTAACTCATTTCATTATACTTAAATGAAAAGTAGAACATGGGGAGGTAAGCTGGAATTGCTACAGGGAGAGTTTGCTGTTGTTTTTAACCTTTTAAAATTGTGAAGTACAGCACATACATACAGAAAGGTACAGAAAGCGTCAGCGTATAACTTAAGGAATTATTGGAGAGCCATCTATGTAGCCACCACCCAAGTCAAGAACTAGAACATCACCGGCACCCAGAACTTTCCTTCCCAGGCAAAACCCCTCCTCCCTCCCTAGAGATAACCACCATCCTGTCTTTTATGCAGTGTATACTATAGTTGTTTTGCCTGGTTTGGGACTTTATGTAAGTGAAACAATGTAGTATGTGTATGGCTTCTTTCACTCAGTGTCATGTTTAGATAATTAGCCACCTTGTTGCATGTGGTTATAGTTCTTTCATTTTTGCTTCTGTATCATATTCTATCATAGGCAAATGCCACCATTTATCCATTTTCCTTTTGATGAACATTTGGGTTGTTTCAGGTTGGGAGCTGTTATGAATAATGCAACTACCAACTTCTTGTATGTGTATCCTGGTCTAGGAGTGGAATTGCTAAATTGCAGGGTGTATACATTCACCCTTTTCCCAGGTTTCCTGTGGTGACTAGGAGCTGCTCTGCTTTCCCCCCTGCTCCCACCTGCTCTGATCAGATGGTTAATGTGCCTGTTTGACGGACGGACGGTAACTCATGAGGCTTTGCTGTGCATTTCCCTAACATGATGAGATTGAGTACCGTTTCTTATGTGTGCTGATATTTTTAATTTCTTCTTGTGACATTCCCATGTCACTGTTTGGTCCATTGTTTTTTCTACCGAGCAGTCGGTTATTCAGTCAACTAACTATAACTCTGAAGGTCACTATGCAGGGGATGTGGGGATGTTCCCTGCCGCAAGGAGAAGACTTTACAGCTCTAAAGGCAGATACATAAACAAGTAGTTCATAACATTGTGATAATCGTTGACGCATCAGTCTCCTCCACTACGCTGACTGTTAGCTGAAGGGACAGGACTTTTGTTTGTGTCATGTCCTCAGTGCTTTACACAGTATCTGGCACACATTAGGTGCTTAGTAAAGTCTCTGTTAAATGAATGAATGAGGCATTTTCAGAGGATGGTGAAAGTGCTCTAGTAGGGGTAAGTGTTGAGTAAGAGAGAAGCACAAAATAAGGAACCACGAATTGCACCCACTCCCCCACCCAGAGTGGGGCAAAGCTTCCCTAGGAGGTAATATTTGAAGCAGATCTTGAAAGACTTTCACCAGAAGCAGTGGAGGAAGTACATTCAAGGCAAAGGAATAGAATGCGCAAAGGCATGGAGAGGGAAAGTACATGCCACCCTAGAAATGAGAAGTTGGGGAGGGGGCCTAACACTTAGGGTGAATGGAGTGAGAGGACAGTGAGAAAGGGCATCAGCTGGAGACAGTGCTGTGAAGGGACTGCCTTGTAAATCTCATAAGCAGTTGTCGACTGAAAAAAATGCACAGCCTAAAAGTTGAGAGTTATGTTTTATTTGGTGGACAAAACTGAGGACTTAAGCCCAGGACACAGCATCTCAGATAACTCTGAGAGACTGCTCCAGAGACGCAAGGGAGGGAGCCAGGATATATAGGAGTTTTTGCAACAAAGACCAGGTAGTCGGAACATCAACAGATTACTGTTAATTAAAGAAAACCAGATATATCCTGTGTTTTCTCATCCTGAGTTCCCTCAGGGCTCACCGTCGGGGTGGCTGTAATATGATGGCTTGATGGCTGCAACATCCTTTGTTTACTGATATGGCAAGCAATATTTTTCATTCACACAGTGGGGATAAAATTGAAATTAAATACAGAAAAAAATTTCTCACAGATGAGGGGGGGAGGGGAGCTGTTGAGCAATAGAATTGATCTACAGAATCTTTTCCTAGACATCTTGGACAAAACAGCAGATATATAAGCCTGATCATGAAGTCCATTGATAACAAAAGTTATCTTTTGGAAAGCCATGGTGTAACCTGAGCAAGTGTAGAGTGACTTTCCGCAGTCAGACCTGGATTTAGCAGCAGCATGGTCCCAGTGGAGCCTCCATTTCCACATCTGTAATTTGGGAATAATGCCTACCTGGCAGAGGTGTTGTGAAGATTAAGGAGATAAGGTGGGTCTTCCCTGGCGGTCCAGCGGTTAAGACTCCGCACTTGCATTGCAGGGTGCACTGGCGCGTCCAAAAAAAAAGAGAGAGAGCGATCAGGCCTGTAAAGGATTTAACCCTTGCCTGGATGGCGGATGCTGAAAGGTGGGATGGTTTTATGATGTAGATCCTTTACTGTTCAGTTGCTGGTATCATTATCTTGCTACTATATATTGGCTGTTACGTGGTCGCGTCAGTTAATATGCTACAGTATGAGTAAAGTCCACAGTGAGGACGTTAGTCATCTGAAGAGTTCGCCACCCCTCCCCCCCCCCCCCCCCCCCCCGCACTGCCACATTAGAGACACGAGGTCACGTTAGTGTGGACCTGGGAGTAAGAGGACAGAACCTCAGGCTGTTTCTCCAGCGCTAGGCTTCGCAGGGTGGCTTTGTTCTCCGTTTGCTTTATCCCATGTATTCCTGAGAAGGCCATGAGGGGAATAATGAGCTCAGTATTTATAGCTGTTTTCCTAAAAAAGAGTATCTTGCCCAGTTCTCATGCAAGGAAGGGATTAAACTTGTTACCGGCCTGAAACCAGACGGCTCACGCTAGCTTTGCCCAAGCCCCGCCCCTCGGCCAAACTTTCCAAAGAGGGAGGTCCTTCTGAAGAAACGAAAGTGAAATTGAACCGGAGCCGTTTCACAGCCCTGCTCCCCGCCTGCCTGGGCCTGTCCCGATTCCAGAGGAGCCTCTTGTGTCTTGGAGGCCGACGACCCGCGTTGGGAAGGGTCCCTCTCGGGGAGGGTCACGGCGGGCGGACACCGGGACATGCCTCGGGCGCGCCATGGACCCGAGGCAGGTAAGCCGCTGGGGTCAGAGCCCAGAGCGGGCCACCTGCAACTTGCTCGCCCTGGCTCAGCTACCTCCCTACGCTCCTGTTTTCATGCATGACATATGCGCGTTGTGTGTGTGTGTGAGAGAGAGAGTGAGAGAGAGAGAGAGTGTGTGTGTGTGTTTTCTTGCCAAGCAAAATTTATGTTCTAGGAATTTAGGAATTTGTATCTTGCTAATTGTGTCGAGCAAGGCGTGGAAGAGGATTTGTGGGGAAAATGCACTCCCCTCCCCCCTTCTGAGGAACAAGGCCTGAGCCCAGGTCAAGACAGTCCCCCTCTTCTTTTCTGCTAGGACCCCATGTATGCTCACGCCTCCTTTAGCCCCACTTGGACAACATGCTTCACTTTTAGCGTCTCCTCTCCTTCTTAACCTGTAGGAGAAAGTTTATAGTGGCTTTATTCATTATCTCTAAAAACTGGTATATCAATATAATGGAAAACTGCTAGGCAGAAAAGGGCAGGAACTATTGCTATATGCAACAACATGGACAAATTTCAGATTCATGATGCTAAGCAAAAGAAGCTGGACTCAAAAGACTGCATACTGTATGAATCCATTTAGATGACATTCTGGAAAAAGCAAAGCTAGAGAGACAAGACAGATCGGTGGTTGACAGGGGCTGTGTGTGGGGAAAGGAATTGATTGCAAAGTGCATGAGAAAACGTTTTTGGGAAATGGAAATGTTCTACATCTTGATCTGAGTGGTAGTTATAAGGCTGTGTGTGCCTTGACTCTATATGGTCAAAACTCATAGAATTATATACTAACAGTACATTTTACTATATGTAAATATACCTCGATTTTAAATATATATAAAGTATATGTACACACGTATATATATATGTGTGGTATGTATACATACATATGTGTGTGCATGTGTATATATATTTTTCCCTTCTTTAAAAGGATTAGGGACACCTGACTTACAGGAAAAGCATTTCTTTATGCAAACCAATATATTACCCTTTGGAGCCCATGTGGTAAAGATGGGGGGCTTGTCTCTTAATCCTAAATATATGAGAATAGATTAAAGTGAAATTTTGCAGAGCAGTGAATGTTAAGTGGCTTGTTACATAGTTTGTATAGTACATAGGCATGAAGTTGGGTGAGTGGAGATGTTGAGGGATTTAGGAATGATCTCCATGGAGGTTGGTTTCTCACTTTCTTTGCTCTCACTGCCATTCAGTGGCTCTCCTCCAAATGGCTGTTCTCAAGTGGTGGTTTGGCTTGGTTTCCCTTGTAGGAGATTTTAGGGGGTATAAGGAAAAAATTAATAATCTCCCTCTAATTTTTCCCTAAAATAGCTATTGTTAACAAATTCGTGTATCCTTTTGAGTCCTGTGAGCCAGACACTCACCGTCTGTACTCACATATACCTCGGCCCCAGGTGGGGGTAGGGGGGTTGTGTGAAGCAAGAGGAGCAAGAAAAGAGATGGAATTCATGTCTAGCGATGTCTTGTTCGTGCAGACATTGGTTCAGGATCAGCTTTGTTCCAGGTGCTGCCTTAGGTGCTAGGGATGCAAAGATAACTGAAGTGTAGTCCTTGTCCCCCAGGGGCTTACTGTCGAATTGACTGCAGCCCCCCATCAATACTACATGGGGAATATTGAGAGTGGAGAGCTGAGTATAATTTCTAGGGCACCTAATATTGTTAATCACCTTTCAGACACACTACAATCTATATGTGCCATTAAAAAAAAATCAGTAGCTATGATAAAAGGTAAAGTAAGTGGTGTAACAGGTGCTGGATGGGAGGAGTTCAAGGAGAGGAAACTCTCATGGGGGCGGCGGGGGGGATTCGGAAGTCTGAAGAAGGTGGCATTTAGAGAGATCTGTAGCAAGTTGTAATAGGTGGCAGTAGGGGGAAAAGCAGGCACGTTGCACTGGAATGTAGAGGGATGGAAAGATGAGAGGCACTTGTGGTAGCCCATGTGAGAGGTAATGAGGGTCTAGAACTGGAAAAAGACACGTTTAAGAGAAAAGATAGAGGTGGTAGACAAGGTAGGACTTGGCAACTACCTGATGAGGTGTGGGAGATGAGGGAGGGAGGGAGGAAGGAAGGCAGGCAGAAAAGATGACTCAGGTTTCCAGCCTTAATAACTCAGAGGAGAATGCTGCCATTAACAGTAATAAGAACCACAGGAGAAGGGGCTGGATTGAGGGAAAAGAGTAATTTGGTTCAGAATGTGTGGCATTTGAGGTAATGGCAGGATATCTAAGGGGACAGACAGATCGTCTAGGCATCTGAAAATTCAGGTCTTAAGCTTCAGCACAGGTGGTAGCCCAGCCATTGGAGGAGAATTTTTAAAGAAGAGAGCTCAATCCACATTGAGTCAGCGCATGTTTGTTGTACTGAATTGACCACCAAACAGCTGTGAAAACCTAACAGAAGTTCAAGAGGAGGAATTTATATGGCCCCATTAGCGTGGTGCGGCGGTATCCTCCTCCAGCACCATTTGGAAGCTTTGGAACAGAAAAAGGGGACAGCGGGCCTTGGGTGGTGAAGGGAACTGACCGTGAGATCCAGGCTGAATGAGGAGGTGTGTGAAGCCAGAATGGAGACAAACCAGGAGTGGCTGACCCGCAGCTACAGGGATGGAGGTAGAAACACAGGGAAGTTGCCGGCTGAGAAGAGCAGGAGTCCGCAAACTGCGGCCCGCGGGCCAAGTGCAGCCTTCCCCTTGGTTTTGTAAAGGAAGTTTTACATTTTGCCTGTGGCTGCTTTTGTGCTACAGTTGAATGCCCCTCCGGCCCTTTACAGAAAAAGTTCACTGACCCTGGAAAAGTTTCAGGGTTTGAGGTTTGATAGTGGCCCGGCTCAAGTAAGAGTGAGATTGAATGAGGAGCCGCACAAGCCACTTATGTGGCTGAAAGGTGGAGGTGGCCATCACTGGAGCCGCACTAAGGAGATGTGCAGCGAGCATGCCGTGAGCTTGACCAGCAAGAGTGCTAAAATCCCCTCATGGTGACGGGGGGCAGGGGTCGGGGAGTAGAAGGCTGAAGTTATTGAAGAAAGGGACGCAGCTGCCTGCAGGTCCCTGTAGCCTTCAGGAGAATCAGACAAGGGGGATGTGAGCGTGAGGAATCATTGTTCCTAGATATGCAAGCCCCGGGGACGGGCAGCAAGGTATTTACTGACACCCCCAGGGTCCCTTTTGTCCTTAGAAAAAAGGCACATGGTTCTCGTCCTTCAGTGTGGTGCCCAGACTTGGAAGGGACACTGGGCACTTCTACCCAAACCACCAGGCTCCCCTGGCTGTGCGGAGTTGGCAGCGTCTCTTCCTGGATACCTCGGCCCTAGCCTAGCCTCCCACACCCCCTTAGCTACTTCCCAATAGCTGCTTCCACAGCGTGTCTTCAGAACCCGGTTCTGTAGGCCACAAGCTGCGCCATCTTCTCTCAGACCGCCACCCGTTTACCAGAATGGCGAGCACTGTGACTCTATACGTCTTGCTTCCTGCTCTTCCATCTCCTCCCTCTGTTGGGTCCACAGGTAGTACTTATGAGGTGGGCGGGCCACCCTAGCTAGGTCACAAGCCCACGTCTCACTTGCCTTCTCAGCTTATTAGGAATCAGGCGCGACCCTCACACCCACCCCAGGCAGGGGGGAGGGACAGGCTCGCTGCTGCAGTCCCAATTCACTTTCTTTTCCATCTTCTTGTTCTGCAGGGGCGTTCCCTCAACAGATACCAAACCCATCCCGTTCAAGGCTATGAGCACAGCAAGCTCAGACACCAGCAGCCGGGGCTGGGATCTTATCCTAATAGTTTCCAGCTCCAGCAAATAGAGTTTCTCAAGGGGCAACTCCCAGAAGCACCCCTAATTGGAAAACAGGCACCATCACTGCCACTGTTCCTCCCTGGACTCAGGCTAAGGTTTCCAGGACCACCTGCCAGAGGTGGGTACTTTGAGATCCCGGGTGTCCCCAGGGGTGTGCCTTTCAGAAGTCAGGTGTTCCCAAGAGGGTTCCAGCATCCTTTCCCACGTGGCCGGGTTCGGCCATGGAGCGGTGTTGATAGGCTCTCCGCACGTTTCCAGGAACTGACTATCAGCCAGGATCAGGAACAAAGGATCTTAAAGCTCTTGGCGGAGCTTGGGGAAGGGAAGGCCACCACAGCGCATGATCTGGCTGGGAAGCTCCAAGCCCAAAAGAAGAAAATCAATCAAGTTTTATACTCTCTGGCAAAGAAGGGGAAGCTGCATCGGGAGGCAGGAACGCCCCCTTTGTGGAGACTTTCAGTTCCGGTTCAGGCTTGGAACCAGCCCAGCCAAGTAGCGAGAGCAGACAGTCATAGCCAGGGAGCTCCAAGCTCAGACTTCAGTTTGGAAACTGAAGACAGAAGCTTCACATCTGGCTTGGAAGATCCTCCTGAGCCTCTCGACATGGCTGAGATCAAGGAAAAGATCTGCGATTACCTGTTTAATGTGTCCAGCTCCTCTGCCCTGAATTTGGCTAAAAACATTGGCTTCACCAAGGCCCGAGATGTGACTGCCGTGCTGATTGACTTGGAAAGGCAGGGGGACGTCTACAGGCAAGGGACGACCCCTCCCATATGGCATTTGACCGATAAGAAGCGGGAGAGGATACAGATCAAGAGAAACGCGAACAACGTTCCGGAAACCACTCAAGCTGCTATCCAGGAGACCAGAAAAATCGCAGAGCTCCCCACTTGCAATTTACCTGCGTCAGATGCCTCAAACAGCATGGTCACCACAGAAAAAGTGGAGAATGGGCAGGAACCCGTCGTAAAGTTAGAAACTAGGCAAGAGGTCACACCAGAACCAATAAAACTGAAACCGAAACCACCTGTTCATGACAATGGCCCCTCCAAAACGGGGTATGTTGACTTTGAAAATGGCCAGTGGGCCACAGATGACATCCCAGATGACTTGAATAGTATCCACGCGGCACCAGGTGAGTTTCGAGCCATCATGGAGATGCCCTCCTTCTACAGTCATGGCTTACCACGGTGTTCACCCTACAAGAAACTGGCAGAGTGTCAGCTGAAGAACCCCATCAGCGGCCTGTTAGAATATGCTCAGTTCGCTAGTCAGACCTGTGAGTTCAACCTGATAGAGCAGAGTGGACCACCCCATGAACCTCGGTAAGAGACCACCCAGGATTTGTGCCTACGGTTGGGGTCAGGCGCTCTTGCTCCTGATGGAGTCTTGGCTGACTCATGAGCAGTGCCAGTTGGTGGCCCCTGTCTTTTCCCTCTTTTTTTCTGCCTGTGGGCTGAATCACCCTTGTCTGGCCCTTCCTCCACATCTTGAGCAGGGAATGTAGACCTCAGCCCAGCCAAAATCTTGGCTGAGCAAGGGGGAGGTTGGCAGCCTTGGCTAAAATGAAGCTTCTTTGGAGATGATTAGCTGCCATGCATCAGTGTTATGCCTGCCTCCTAAGGCCAGAGGTAATGAAGACTTGACACCCTTCCCGCCCCCTTCCATGTGCCGTCCTCCCTCCCCCCGAGCTGAGTCGCCCCGGGGGTGCAGGAACAGGTGGGTAGCGGCAGGCTGCACACAGAGAGCAAGGGTGGGTTGTGCTGCTAAGTAGCAGCGGGTCCAAACCGCACCTCCCCACCCCCCTCCTGCTCCGCTCCCGTAGGGAAAGGATGCTGTAGGGTGCACGGCTGCCTGTCTGTTGAAGGTGGTGGTTCTAATTTTACGCACCGCCTCTGCACAGATGGGTGGGCTAGCACTTGCTGCTGCTCCTAAGCTGTGAAATCAGAAATTACCTCACTCAGACAGCTGGCCCAGCCCTGCACCATAGGCTCTTCCAAGCCAGCGGACAGATTGAGGAAGACAGGTGGGCCCAGGAGCTGCTGCAGGGCCTAGCGGAGAGCTGAAACCACTGAAGCTGAGTGACCGCACGCCAGTGAGGCCAGCAGAGGATCCCACTAACTTTTACATTAACCGTAGGCTGGTGTCTGAGGGTAAGGATTCCCAGCGGTGACCCTTCCTCCTTATCCTGACCGTCTTCATGACACTGAGATGGCATTGCAGGAGAGCTGTTAAGAAGAGGGGTGCGTCTGTCCAGAAGCTGACAGGGCCAGGACTGGTGTGCTTCTGTCTGGGGTAGAGACTGGATGGCCGTCATTCTCTTTCTTCTCCCACCATCCCCCTCCCCAGAGTTGGGGAACAGCAGTGGGTTTTGCGGTTAACCTTTCTTTGGACTCCAGCTATAAGAAACATTGATGCCATGCTCAAATATTTCAGAAGAACCAGGAAATAAGAAATTTGACCTACTTTTCTAAATGAAATCCCAGATTGAGCAAAGAGCTGAACAAATATGAAAGCTTGAACAGAGACGGTCTAAGCTAAGTCCAGAGGCCTAGAACAAATGCTTTTTGGTTCTCTGCATAACAAGGGGAAATTCCTTTCATCTCAGGCATCAGACAAATAGAGCTGTAGGATGACTCAAAAGAAACCGTGAGAGTGGTGTATCTCTGAGGGTAGGTTGGGGACGAAAATAGGCCCCCAAAAGGGGCAGGTATCTGATCCCTGTAGGTGTCTGGGGAGTGTGAGACTGCGCTGTAAGAAGCCTTCGCTTTCCTTAGGAGCTGCCCTTGAGGTGGCCAAGTCTACCACCATTGCTTTAGGGTAAAGGCTCTTTGGTTGCTAACAAGACTGTAATGGTGATTTTAGCTCATCATTTTTTGTACAGACTTGATCTTAATTCATTGCTAAAAGATAGTGGGTTTCCCTTGAGCTAGTTTCCTATCACCTGTGGCTATGTTTGCTCTAATGAGCTTGGAGAGAGAGTCACTGGCTGCTTTGTTTCCAAAAAAAATAGGAACAGGCTGAGCCTCCAAAGGGACAGGAGTTCCTTGGCCTACCCTCCATCTCCTTCACAAGTCAACAAGCCCCTTAGTGTAGCAGGAAATTTCAGGGTGAAGATCTCTTTGGAGAGGGCAGAAGGGATGGCCTAGACTAGTGTTCACACATCTAATCACTTTCCATCAAGATTTAAATTCCAAGTTGTCATCAGTGGCCGAGAGTTTCCCCCAGCTGAAGCTGGCAGCAAGAAAGTGGCCAAGCAGGATGCAGCTATGAAAGCCATGACAATTCTGCTTGAGGAAGCTAAAGCCAAAGACAGTGGAAGATCAGAAGAATCATACTACTGTTCCTCGAAGAAAGAATCAGAGAAGGTAGGTGTCCTGCCCTCTGGGAGGACATCAGTTCACTCTCCAAGTCTGTGAAGTATCAGAACTTCATCTGACCCTCTTGAAACAATCTCAGCCTACCCAACCCACTGTGTCAGAGTCAGCTTCCCACTCTCCCCTCTCCCCTGCCTCACCAGCCCACCTTTCCTCTTCTCATACCCAGCTCCCGTTCTAGTGCCCCCTCCCAACCTAACTGGAATTGCAGAATTTCAGGGTTGAAAGAGACGTTAAAAATTATTGAATCCAGTCTCCTCTCTTGGCAGATAAGAAATGAGACGAAGAACATTTAAATAACTACTGTTTCCTGCAAGGCCTAGAAAAATCCATCCCCACAACCCTCTTCCTTTAGAAAGCCAGCCCCAAACATGCAGTTGACCGAAAGAAATTCTCCCATCCCCATTCCCTCTGCTGTGATGGAATAGCCAGTGTTTTCTCAGTTTGTTTTTGTTTTTGTTTTTGTTTTTTTTGTCTCTCATTTTCTCCAGACTGCAGAGTCCCAGACTACCACCCCTTCAGCAACATCCTTCCTTTCTGGGAAGAACCCCGTCACTACATTGCTTGAGTGTGTGCACAAGTTGGGGAGCTCCTGTGAATTCCGCCTCCTATCCAGAGAAGGCCCTGCCCATGACCCCAAGTACATCTCTTGTATCATGTATCTCTGCTGAGGTTTTCTCAAAAAAGAGAGAGATACATTTTCTTCTTTGCCTCCTCAGAGATGGCAGATTATTTCACTGAGCAATCACTCCTGTTTTCAATATGGAAAATGGGGGGCCTTGAGAGCATGGTTGCTGCTTGTGGAGCAGAGAATCTGGGATTAGGAGTTCAAAGGGCAAAGCAGGGACCAAGCACAAGGGAGATACACGGCTTGGAGGTTACTGGTGGTGGGACTAAAAGGTGCAAGACCTGGGCGTACCTGAGAAGCTCTCTGCTCTGAGGCTCTGCAGACTTACATGTTCAAGAGAAGGGTTCCTGGAGGAGGTGAAATTAGGTTGATGCTTAAAAATGTTGAATAGGGGTCAGCCAGGCTAAGAGAGACTGGGGGCAGGAGGAGGGTGAAAGGCACCGGCTCTTCAAGGCAGAAGTGACTGCGTGAGCCAAGGCACAGAGGCGATGTGTGCAAGGAAATTACAAGTCGTAAAGGATGACAACCTGACAAAGGCTAGGTAAAGCTCTTCCATCAAAACCAGTTTAATCCTCTCCTTTCATCTCCTGTCAGGTTCCAGTACTGCGTTGCAATGGGAACCCATACTTTCCCCACTGCCAGTGCCCCCAGCAAGAAGGCGGCAAAGCAGATGGCTGCAGAGGAAGCCATGAAGGCCCTGCAAGGGGAGGCGACCAGCTCAACATCTTCTGATGACCAGGTGGGGCCATTTTCTACTCAAAAGATACAGGTCGTTTTTAGCAACTGAGCGGCTTAGGATTGCCCATGAGCCCCTCAGAGTTTCCATTAAGTGTTTATGATTCCTCTTTGGCTGATTCTCCTTCAGCCCGGAAGTATGAACACGGAATCATTTGATAACTTGGAATCGGTGATGCCCAACAAGGTCAGGAGGATTAGCGAGCTCGTCAGATACCTGAACACCAACCCCGTGGGCGGCCTGTTAGAGTACGCCCGCTCGCATGGCTTTGCTGCTGAGTTCAAGTTGGTCGACCAGTCCGGACCTCCTCACGAGCCCAAGTGAGTGTTCCTGTCCTGGCTACAGCCGTGTGTCACACAGTGGGAACAGCTTATAACCCAGGGAAAGAAAGGATGTGCATTAGCTGTGAATGACAGGAGGGGCATGTTGAGGGAGCCCTGTCCCCAGGGCCTCCGAGAAGACACTAGATCAGCCATCTTGAGAAGACAGCCACTCTTCCAGTGAGCGTGAGCCTTTTTAATTTTTTTAAACTAATTTATATGTACATAGAAAATCATTCAAGCTGATTGAAAAAATGTGCAACGAAAAGTCTCATTTCTATCTCAGACTTCTAGTTTCCCTCACCAGATTCATACGCTATTACCAGTTTCTTAAGTCCTTCTAGAAATTTCCATGCACATATTAGCACATTTTCCTTTCTCTTTGTTTTTTATTTTTATTTTATTTATTTATTTATTTTATAAATTCATTTATATATTTTTGGCTGTGTTGGGTCTTCGTTGCTGCGCACGGGCTTTCTCTAGTTGTGGTGAGCGGGGGCTACTCTTCGTTGCGGTGCGTGGGCTTCTCATTGTCGTGGCATCTAGAGAGAGCACAGGCTCTAGGCACACAGGCTTCAGTAGTTGTGGCACGTGGGCTCAGTAACTGTGGCATGTGGGCTCAGTAACTGTGGCTCGTAGGCTCTAGAGCACAGGCTCTGTAGTTGTGGCTCATGGGCTTAGTTGCTCCGCGGCATGTGGGGTCTTCCCGGACCAGGGCTCGAACCCATGTCCCCTGCATTGGCAGGCAGATTCTTAACCACTGCGCCACCAGGGAAGCCCTCTCTTTGTTTTTTAAAGTTAAGTATATATCATAATCTTCTGTTCTACCCCTTGACTCCTTTACTTATCAGTGTGTCTTAGAGGTCATTACAAATAAGCATGTATATATCTACCACATAATGCTTCATTGAATAGACACTTACAATTTTTAAATTGCTTTATCAAACAAGAGATGTAAAAGGTCTTCTTAAAGTGGACACCCAACTACTTACCACCTAGTTTAAGAAGGAAAATGTTGTTATTTCTGTTTGAAGCCCCACCATGCGTAATCTATTTAACTAACTTCCGGTGACATTCAGGTTGGTTTTGGTCTTACTCTTAGAATCACTCCTGCAGTGAACATCCTTGTATTGTATGTCTTTGCTTACATGTACAAACTTGTCTGTAGTATAAATTCTCAGGAGTGGAATTTCTGGGCCATGAGTCAATGTACATTGGTTTTTAAGGGTTTTTTTTAATAGGTAATAGATGATGCAAAATAAAAAATATTATTCAAAAATAAAAATATAAAAAGCTCATTCTCACTTTGACCCAGCTCTTACCTACACACACACACACAGACACACAGACACACACACACACACACCCCCCAACGTGTAGTAACTTTACAGTATTATACGTTCTTCCACAGTATCTTTATATAAATACAAGCAATTATATTCCCCCCTTTTGTTACACAGAAATACATATATGCATTGATTTCTAGCTTGCTTTTTACACATAAAAGTATTATCTTAGAAAATTTTTCATGTAACTTTATACTCTTTCTATATAACTACAAAGTATAGTGTTCCAGTGTACGGCGTTTATCATGATTTATTTAACCAGTCCCTACTGATGAATACTTGGATTGTTTCCAAACTTTTGGTATTATAAATAAGGCTGCAATGAATAACATGTATACGTGCATTTAAAATTTTGGTAAATTTTGCCAAACTTTCCTCCAGTGAAATTATACCAGTTTCTGCTTCCACCAACGATGTATAAAGAATCTCTTCCTCTACACTGTGAGCATTCTAAAATGCAAAAAATAGTATCTCAATGTAGTGCAAAGACTAGTCTACATTAAGATATTTTTTATTATTATTATTATTATTTACCACATTAATAGGTCAAAGGAGAAACACCACATGATCATCTCCAGAGATTCCAAAAAGATGTGTAGTAAAATTCAGCATCCATTCAGATTAAGAAACCAAGCTGTTAAGAAAATAGAAATTAGTGAATACATCCTTTAAATGATAAAAATACAAGTCTGAAGTCCAAAGTCAGCAGCTTACTTATTATTGAACCTAGAACTGTTCCCATTAAAGTCAGGAGGAAGATGTGGATGCCACTGTCATCGTCATTTAATATCATTCTGGAATTACCAGCTAATGCAATCAGTTTAGAGAAAGAAGTAAGTGTAAAGAGAGGAAAGGGGAGGTAAAGTTATCATTATTTGCAGATGATATGATAGTATACCTGGAATATTCATGAGAAAACTAAAGAAATGTTAGAGACAAAGGAGAATTTAGGAGAGCAGGGGACTACAAAGTGAGGTATAAGAGTCAAGAACTTGTCTGTATACAGTAATAAGCAGTTAGAAAACGTAGTAGAGAATACCCTATTTGCAACATCAACTAAAAAGATAAGTGACCCAGGTGCATTCCTAGTAGGGAATATGTAGGCTCCACATTAAGTAAAATGTCAAAAACCTGGGGACCATCTTCCCTATCCCCTTCACCCCCTTCAGCCAAACCATCCTTAAGTTCTGCTTATTGAACCTACAATTTGTGTCCCAGATCCCTTCCTCCTCTTTCCGCCTCCAGTGTCGGCACTCTCAGGTAAGCCACTCTCTTCTCTTACCTAAACCAGGCAGTAGTCTCCTGGTCTCCCTACTTTATTTATTCATTCAACAGATATTTATAGAGGACATTGTATTTGTTAGAACAGGAGTCAGACATCAATCAATAATCATGTAAAGAAATGTAAGATCTCATACTTGATATGTATTATAAAGAGCTCCAGTTGCATGATGCAGTGAGAATCTACATAGCATGACTTGACTCAGTAAGGAGAGGGGAGAGGGCTTCCCTGAGAAGTGAAGCCTAAGCTGAGATCTTAGGGATGATCAAGAGAGAGGGAGGGTTCTAGGCAAAGGAGATAGTACCCCCAAGTCCACAGAGCTGGTAAAGGGCTGCAGGAAGGCCAGTATGGGTGGAGCAGAGAGCACAGTGGAGGCCTGATGCTAGATGAGACTGGAGGGTCTACCTTGTGGGCCATGTTATGCTCCAGCCACACAAGCAGTGGAGAGACATTGAAGGGTTTTAAGTAAGGGAGTGTCACTTGCCCCCCACCCCCACTTTTGTCCTCTTCCTGGCAGTTTTTTTTTTTTTTGGCCGTGCCGTGCAACATGTGGGATCTTAGTTCCCCAACCAGGGATCAAACCTGTGGCCCCTGCATTGGGAGTGCAGAGTGTTAGCCACTGGACCGCCAGGGAAGTCCCCGGCATTTTTCCTACTATATATATATATATATATATATATATTTTTTTTTTTTTAAAGGAATTCCTTTATTTTTATTATTTATTTATTTATGGCTGTGTTGGGTCTTCGTTTCTGTGCGAGGGCTTTCTCTAGTTGCGGCAAGTGGGGGCCACTCTTCATCGCGGTGCGCGGGCCTCTCACTATCGCGGCCTCTCTCGTTGAGGAGCACAGGCTCCAGACGCGCAGGCTCAGTAGTTGTGGCTCACGGGCCTAGTTGCTCCGCGGCATGTGGGATCTTCCCGGACCAGGGCTCGAACCCGTGTCCCCTGCATTGGCAGGCGGATTCTCAACCACTGCGCCACCAGGGAAGCCCTATATTTTTTTTTTTTAAGTTTTTTTTTTTTTGGCTGTGTTGGGTCTTCGTTTCTGTGCAACGGCTTTCTCTAGTTGCGGCAAGTGGGGGCCACTCTTCATCGCGGTGCGCGGGCCTCTCACTATCGTGGCCTCTCTTGTTGCGGAGCACAGGCTCCAGACGCACAGGCTCAGTAGTTGTGGCTCACGGGCCTAGTTGCTCCGCGGCATGTGGGATCTTCCCAGACCAGGGCTCAAACCCGTGTCCCCTGCATTAGCAGGAAGATTTTCAACCACTGCACCACCAGGAAAGCCCTCTACTATATTTTTGTACTACATTTTCTCTCCTACTCTAAGAAAATCATTTCAGACCTTTGCCTCTTTCTTCAAATTTCCACAAAACCCCTCTTTCTCACTCTGATGACCTTACTTCACACCTAATTGAGAAATTAGCAATAACCAAATGACAGACACCTTACCTTCCCATCACCAAATCCACCTTCCTACCTCGTCTGTACGTTACATCTGTACCAGTATGCAGGAAGCATCCTTCCTCCCATCCCTGTGCCCTGGATCCCTTCCCTCTCGTCTTCTCCTTCAGTTATCTCCCTCTCTCATCATCAGTTGCTCCCTCTGTTGGATCATTCCCATCAGCCTACAAACATGCCCGTGCCCATCTTCTAAAGACCTTCCATTGACCCCACATCTCCCCCCAGGTACCACCTCATCTTTCTGTTCCCCTCACAGTCAGACCTCTCAAAAGAATTGTTTGTAGTCAATGTCTTCATTGTCTTCACTTCCTTAATTTATTCCAATCGGGCTCTTGTCCCCAGCATTCCACTAAAAAGGCTAACCACTTGCCATATGTGGTTACTGAGCACTTGAAATGCGGCTGTGTGACTGGGGAACTGAATTATTAGTTGTATTGAATTTTAATTAAAGTTAATAGCCTCGTGTGGCCAGTGGCTATCATATTGGACCACGCAGCTCTAATGGATTCTAGTTGCACAATTAACAAACTTTATTTTATATATATACATATATATATTTGTATGTATGTGTATGCATATATGGATGTATGTGTATATCTTTGTGCATAAGAGTTCATACTCTTTTCAAACTCATAGAACACTCATGAAATTCTCCTGGATCCCTCAGGTCAAGATCCTACATGGTTTGGCCCCCATCCCCTCTCTTCAACATCTTTTCATGCCGCTCTCCTCTTACTTCACTGAACTTTAACCCACTGGCCGGCACAAACCAGTCAGCAGCATCAAAGAAAGAGGCAAAGGCATTCAGCTACTTAGGATAAGCAAGGAATAGTGAGAAGCTCAGTAAGGCTGAACATAAAGATTGATTCCTTTCACTGCCTGAGCTGACTGATAAATCTTGATACTGAAACCTTTGTTGTATGCAGTTGGATTATCCAAAGCTGGGTTCCCCAAAGCAGATTAGGATCTGGTTAAAAGCTAGTATTCTTGAAACCTTGTCTGGTTGCTGCCCAGGCTGTTTTGCTCCATCATGTTCTGATGTGTTTGTGGAGATCCCCAGCCAGGAAGGGAGGGGAACTGCAGGGCCCCCCAACAGCACTGCCTGCTTCCCTGCTCCACCAGTGCCCAGGGTACACTCCACTCCCCTTAGCCATCACAAGGCCTCCAGGAATCGAAAAATAACTCCTCATAAAGGTGTGGTTCCCTGAGCTAAGGCTGACCTTGACTCTCTGACTTCTCCAGGTTAAGTCCTCTTGAGCTAATCAGGAAATGAATGAAGAAATGGAGTCAGGTACTTAAAAAATCAGACAGAGCATTAAAAAAGTGATGCAAGCAGGGAGAAAGTCATTCCCTTCTCATTTTTGCTTTAGTTAAGAAGAAAGTCCACATGTGGTGTTAGTATTTCTTTAAACCCTCCCTAATACTTGCTACACTATGATAAAAGACAGGCCTAGAGCCTTTACAAGTAATAGTGTCTTGTCAGAATTTAAAACATGATTTTTATCATAGTCAGTTTTACAGCCACCTTCAGTTTATGGCAAGTGATACTCATCTTCCATTTACAGTAGTGATATGAAGTGTCCTTTTAAAATGTGTTTACATTTAAAAAGAGTCAACTTAGAGAAAAATATTAAGTAGTAATGCTCCAAGTGATATCTGGATCTAGCGGAAATCACACTGTGATTCATGAATATCCAAAGTCTGGGAAATGCTGCCTTAGGAACAGAGCTGTCAAGAGTGATGGGGCCACGTGTTGGCAAGACTGGCCGCATCTTGAGCGAAACCAGCCCTTTTCTGGAGCGGCTGTCGGGGTAAGGTGCTTGTCTTTATTCCCTGCTTCTAATCCCCAAGGTTCGTTTACCAAGCAAAAGTTGGGGGTCGCTGGTTCCCAGCCGTCTGCGCACACAGCAAGAAGCAAGGCAAGCAGGAAGCAGCAGATGCGGCCCTCCGCGTATTGATTGGGGAGGACGAGAAGGCAGAGCGCATGGGTTTCACAGAGGTAACCCCAGTGACAGGGGCCAGTCTCAGAAGAACTATGCTCCTCCTCTCAAGGTCCCCAGAAGCACAGCCAAAGACAGTTAAGACGTCTACTTTTGGTGCTATCTTTTTTGGGGGTCCTGCTAACTCCTGTCTGGGTGGAGTCAGCTCTTAACTTGCTATCATGTGAACTATTCCTAGGCTTTAATATTAGACTCAGTAGAACCTAGAACTGGGACACTAGACGTGAGAGGGGGAAAGATGACCCCACCAGTCCAGTAGAACTCGACCTCCCTGCCCACTCTGAAACATGGTGGACACAGATGAGGCTTGGTGGCCCTGACATGGCCCCCTGTCCCCACAGCTTCCTCTCACAGGCAGCACCTTCCACGACCAGATAGCCATGCTGAGCCACCGGTGCTTCAATGCTCTCACCAACAGTTTCCAGCCCTCCTTGCTTGGCCGCAAGATCCTGGCTGCCATCATCATGAAGAAAGACTCTGAAGACCTGGGTGTCGTGGTCAGCTTGGGGACAGGTAAGTGGGTTCTGAAATGTGTCCCAACTCTCCACCCCCCGCAGTGACTGGAAGCACCTCATTCTCTCCTGGGGTCCTGTGTGGGTGAATTTAAGGCAGAGAGAAGACTCTTCTTATATTTCATTTTAGCTACAGTTAATTCAGAGCAGGGAACGAATTCTCATTTCCTAGTGAAAAGAATACAGGAGTCAGGATCTGATAAATTGAGGTTGTTTCTGCCTTCAGGCTTTAAGAACAAACAGCCTCTACCCTATTCATCATCATTTTCCTTTGGAAATTTCACATTTGCTTAAACTGCCTTCCCAGGGAATCGCTGTGTGAAAGGAGATTCTCTAAGCCTAAAGGGAGAAACCGTCAATGACTGCCACGCAGAGATCATCTCCCGGAGAGGCTTCATCAGGTGAGTGAGATCGCAGGGCGTGGCGGCTCTGACACCCACCTGACGGGCAGGTCCTCGACCCTGCAGTGTCAGCCTTTGCCTCACCTGTCCATTTGAACCTGTCTTACAGAATCAATCCCTTCTGTGACCCGGCTACATGCCCCTACTCAGCCTGCTGTTTAAGAGCTCTTTTTCTGCTAACTCTGCTTCAAGCCCTTTTTTAAAAGCACACAATGACCTCTTGATCTTCAGTGCTGTAGGGATGAGGAAGCCTTCCATCTCCATTTGAGGACCTACAAACAAACCCATTGCCCTGCCAGCTTTCCCCTCCAGTTCACCTTTTCTTTAATTTATGAAGGGAGAGAAGCAACAGCCCCCTATAGTCCTTGAATCAGTTTGTTCTGCCCTAGAATCCCTGCAGCTGCCAGAGCGAGAAGCTCTTGGCAGAAATGGAACTGACCTGAAAGGGCTAACTTAGCTTTAAGAAATGCTGAGGTCTCCCATGGAGAATTTCCTACCAACTGTTTCAACCTGAGAAACCCTGAAAGGTCTGCACTGTTAAGGCTTGTCCTTGCTTGGGATCAGATTATAGAAGCAACTGCTGTTCCCAGAATCAGTCTTCTTAACCAGACTTTTTTCTTGTAGGTTTCTCTACAGCGAGTTAATGAAGTACAACCCCCAGACTGCGAAGGATAGTATATTTGAGCCTGCTAAGGGAGGAGAAAAGCTCCAAATAAAAAAGACCGTGTCGTTCCATCTCTATATCAGGTCTGTACAGTCTCTGTGGCCACCAGAGCCAGCCCTGCCAGGCTTCCAGAGCTGGGTATCTGAATGCTCTCCTGGTCCGTAAATCAGAGCTTGTTCGATGGGCCACGCTTGACTCTGTTTGAGGTCCACGCCCCAGTGTGGAGTGACTCACATGTGCTTCTACCCACTCCGGTAGCCTGTAGTAGGCTTCAGAAAAAACCCTTGTGTCTCCCACATCAAGCTGTTCTTGAGCCCCAGGAAACTGGAGAGATATATCTGCACAGGTGGGTTTTAACAGACGCCCCTGTATTGCAGCACAGCCCCATGTGGCGACGGCGCCCTCTTTGACAAGTCCTGCAGTGACCGTGCTGTGGAGAGCACAGACTCCCGCCACTACCCTGTTTTTGAGAATCCCAAACAAGGCAAGCTCCGCACCAAGGTAGAGAACGGTGAGTGACACGTCCTCCCTCTCCCACAAAAAGGCTCTGCAAAGCCCCAGGCCCGTCACAGAGCCAGGGCACAACTGCCAGGTTTTTGCCATTAGTTGTTGAGGTACCAGGGTCTTGTTTCCAGGGAGAGGGAAGATGTAGGTCAGAGAAGATCTGTAGGAAGATCAAGATTCCATTTTGAATTAGGTAGCTGGGGAGATCTCCAAATCAAATAGGAGGCAGAAGTACCCAGTTAGAGCTCAGAGGAGAGAAATGGCTGGAAATAAAAGTTTGGGAGTCATCCTCCTATGGTTGATCTTTATAGCGATGGAAATGGATGGGATCACCTCAGGGAAGATTGGAGAAAATGGAAATAAAATGATGCAGAACCAAGCCTGAGGTGTTGACAGGAGGACGCCAAGTGCCCGGGTCCCCTCCTGACTAGTTGGCTGCTGATTCTCCACCATGTCTGCCAGCTCCCCCTCCTCCACTGTCCTCTAATGTCTCCTACTGTCTCCTCACATCCACTCCTGTTCCCTTCAGGCCATCCTTCTACAGTTATCAGAGTGACCCTCAAACACAGATCATGTCACTTCCCTGCTCAAAACCCTAAAGTGTAAACACAGAGCTACCATATGACCCAGCAACTCACTCCTAGGACCATCCCCAAGAGAAATGAAAACATACATCCACACAAAAACCAATACAGGAACGTTCATAGGAACATTGTTCATAATAGCCCAAAAGTGGAGACAACCCCAGGGTCCATCAACTAACTGATGAATGGATAAACAAAATGAGTTCTAGCCATACAATGGGATATTATTTGTCCATAAGAAGGAATGAAGTACTGACTTCTAAAGGATAGGAGGTTTCTTTTGGGGGTGATGACATGTTCTAAAATTGACTGTGGTGATGGTTGCACAACTCTGTGAATATACTAAAAATTATTGAAGTATATGCTTTAAATGGGTGAATTATATCTCAGTAAAGCTCACTAAAAACAAAAAGCCCACCATCCTATAGTGGTTTCCCACCACACTTCACATAAAAGCAAAACGTGCCACTCACCTGTGCTTCAGCCACACTGGCTCTTTGTCAGCTCTCTCAACAGCTAAACCCCCTGCTGCCTCAGGGCCTTTGCTTTTGCTCTTCTCTGTGTCTGAAACACTCTCAGCTGTTCCTTCTCCTCCTTCGTGTCTCAGCCCGCCTGACAGTCCTATCCCAGGAGGTTCCCCTGGCTGTCCTCCATCATAGCTCCCTCAGAACCATCTAGAATTCTTACGTGTGTTGACTTACGTGTTTAGTGCCTGCTCCGTTCCCTTTCTATCCCCTCACCCCCATAAACGTTCTAGGAAGGCAAGGATCTTATTTGGTTTTGCTCACCATTGTTTCCCAGCACCAAGCCTAGTGCCGAGCACATAGTAGGTGCTATGAAATATATGAAGAACGAATGAGTGAGTAGCATCTGGCCCAAGTCTAAGGAGCAGAAACACCACGCCAGAGAGGGGCTCGGTCCAAGGGCCCCTGCGGGTCTGACCCAAGTCTCTTATCCAGGAGAAGGCACAATCCCAGTGGAGTCCAGTGACATTGTGCCCACGTGGGACGGCATTCGGCTGGGGGAGAGACTCCGAACCATGTCCTGTAGTGACAAGATCCTGCGTTGGAACGTGCTCGGCCTGCAGGGGGCGCTGTTGACCCACTTCCTGCAGCCTGTGTATCTCAAGTCCGTCACACTGGGTAAGGACCTGTCTTCAGAGCTGAAACGACTGTCATTTTGGTGCCCAAATCCCAGCAAACCGCATGCTTCGTTGCCAGGTGCTAACATGATGTCTCCCCTTTTCAAAGCGTGCTCGATTCAGTGGTTAGTGATTGATTCTGAGTGTCTGGTCTGCTGTGATGGGAAGATTGGTTTAGGCAGTGAGCCTAGGTAACGACATGCCAGCCAAGTCTTTTCAAGATGAGTAAAGAAACACAGCAGCTTAAAACTGCAGTGTATGAGTTTCCTTGCTCTCCTCAGCCCTTGGCCTTACCTGGAACCTTATGTATTGTGCTTAAATGTTTGATGATCCCTGTATATCCTGGGCAGCCACAGTTAGAAGGTGCTTCCTAAGTAGGGAGTTGATTCTCTGTCTTGACAATTCTGTCTGTACCCTCACACTCCCCACATGCCTCTGCCGCTTCACAGCATTTGGTGCAAACACAGGTGTGTGCATTTCTTTTTTGTACCCAGGTTACCTTTTCAGCCAAGGGCATCTGACCCGTGCCATTTGCTGTCGTGTGACAAGAGATGGGAGTGCGTTTGAGGATGGACTCCGACATCCCTTCATTGTCAACCACCCCAAGGTGCTATAACCCCATCCATTTTTCCCTTGACGTTTTCTCCTTTTCAAGTAATCCTATCAGCAGAGCAAAAACATACAGTGTGGGCAAGGGGAGCCTTAGTTCGTTTCCCCAGAACTTACCCTTTCCTCCTCTTGAATGCCAAGGGCTTTCCTTCTTTTAGGCTGGAATCCATTTGAATTGAGGTGGAGTTAGTACGTCTGAGTCTTAGCCAAACAGAATCCTAGATAAGGGGGAAAGATCATGACCCCACAACTCCCTCTTTCCTGTGAGTCTTGAGTCCCTGCTTCAGAAGCTTTTTCCTGAAAGGTTTCCATCTTTCTCCCATCACTCCTGGAATTCCTAGGTTGGCCGAGTCAGTGTATACGATTCCAAGAGGCAATCCGGGAAGACCAAGGAGACAAGCGTCAACTGGTGTTTGGCTGACGGCTATGACCTAGAGATCCTAGATGGGACCAGAGGCACCGTGGATGGGTAAGGAGCTGGGAGAGCACAGCAAAAGCAGAGCCAGGCGTCCTGGCCTGAGCCCCAAGGGGGTGTCATGTTGCCCAACACCGGAGCTTAAAAGCTGCCACACGCACCCCTGCGCCATCCCCCCACCAGTGTCTCCACCTATTCCATCCCAGGTGAACAGTGAGTGCTTTCGTTTCTCCAGGCCACGGAATGAATTATCCCGGGTCTCCAAAAAGAACATTTTCCTTCTATTCAAGAAGCTCTGCTCCTTCCGGTACCGCAGGGATCTACTTAGACTCTCCTATGGTGAGGCCAAGAGAGCTGCCCGTGACTACGAGATAGCCAAGAACTACTTCAAAAAAAGTCTGAAGGACATGGGCTACGGGAACTGGATAAGCAAACCCCAGGAGGAGAAGAATTTTTACCTCTGCCCAGTGTAGTGTGATCCGGTGACTGATGGGTCAGGGTGTTTCACACTGGGGTGAGAGAGAGGTCGTAGCATTCCTCATCACATTGGTCAAGGGTTTTTGGTTTTTGGTTTCCTTTTTTTTGTTTTGTTTTGTTTTTTTTTTAAATGGAACCACAATTGGTAACACTGAGAACTTTGGGTTCCTGTTTTTCCTGCTTTCTTTGGGATTACTAGGCCAGGTCTAGCCATCCCCCTTCTCTTTTCCCAAGCAGAGGGGTAGAGACCTAAGGGCAGAGAGAAGGGGTTGTTCCTTCTTTGCTCCCACTTCCTCTTCCTTCTTCGTTTTTTTCTGTTTCCGTTCCCTCTGTGTTTGCTACACTGACCTCTTGTGGTCTCGATTAGGTTCCAGTCAACAGTGTGAATCATGCCAGGGACTGATGATTTTTCATTTGTGGATTCTGAGGCCCCTCTGCTTCCCCTCCTCCCCTTCTGAGATTCCTTCATGATCATTAAGTTTTACCTTTTCCTCCAAGAGGGTAAAGAGATGAACTTAAACAATTTGGTGAAACATTTGTAAGGGCAGGAGTTTAAAACGGCAGTCAGCTTGTTACCAGTGCCAAGCAGTGATCAGAATCTGCAGATAAGGCTCAGTGATCTTCGGATTGTGCACTTTAGCTGGCTTGGGAGGGGCCGAGAGGCAGGGAAGGCTGCTGCTTGGGAAGTGCATCCCTTCCCCAGGTGGCAGGGAAGGCTGGGACCAGCCAGACGGGGCTAAAGGAATTGCCCGAGCGATAGGGAAAGTCTGCCCTGCAGGGGTGACACAGACCACCTCCTGGGGAAGCAGACATATCCTGGCATGTTGCCAAGCTCCCAGCTGTCCCTCCTAAAGCATTGCTAAGAATTTGTCCTACCAATGGGGGAAGTAGCGCCACAGACCCCAACCAACTGGTAGGAAAAAAACCCAGGATAAATCCTAGAGGGTAAATCATCTCTGCTCAGATAATCAGGACCTAGCAGGAATAAGGGCAAAAAATCATGTTGGGTCAGATCACTGTTCCACCCAGCATGTTTCTTATGACCGTGACACCAAGGGAAGGTGACTAAATCATGGGTAAATTGGGAGTTTTAAAAAGAATGCCGTAAATGTTGATTCCTAACAGCTACAGATAACCTTGTAATTGCACAGATTTAAAAGTCAGATGTCATTTTCCATTGATTAACCAAGTGCTTTTGTTTTGCCTGATAGCTTCAGAAGGTTGTTTGTGGGCGGGTCACAGACCTGAGGTCTCCCTGCCTGCTAGGGAATCTTTATAGGGTTGACATTCAACAGTAGTTCTAGGTGAAAGGGCAGGTTGTCCTAAAACTCTGAGATGGGACCCTTGGTCTACCCCTCAAGGTACTGTGGACTCTTGTCAGAGCCTTCGACTCTCTGTGGAGTCTGGCTCTGGGCCTAAGCCAGCCAGACATGCTCAAGGAAAGTATAGAGGCCCTGCCACCTCCAGGCCTGAGCCTCTTTCCTCTGGATGATTCCTCTATCATTATCTGTGAACATGCTGAGCCAGTGCCCTCAGATGATTTTCCATCCTCCCCCACACCCCGCAAGCTACCGAGTAGTTAACCCCCTGTCTGTCCCACCTCTTCAGCAGTGGATACATCCGCATCCACACATTTATTCTTGTGGCTACCGTTCTCTCTGTACTTTTGACCAAAGTGAGAAAACGTAAGTCTTTAAATACATTAAGGATACCTTTGCAGAACACCAAAGTGTCCCAAGGAACTAGGAGGGAAACAGTGCCTGTCTTCTGGGGTGGAAGGGGCCTGCCCCTCAGTCCTGTGAATCTCCTGATGGCACACAAAATCAGTCCTGCCCCAGGAGGCAGCTCATCTCCCTAGTTCTTCAGGCTGGAGGGTATCACCTACTGATTCCTCGGCATGTTCGGCCCCTGTGGACCGTCTTGGGCATTGGAATCTCCTGCAGAGCTCAGACTCGGCTGCCTCTTCTTTAACCAGGAGCACGGGTGCTCTCAAAAGGTCAGAGCCCCTGCTTGCCCCAAGATCTTGTCTAGCGAACTTACAGTATTCAGTTTCTGCTGTAGGGAGAGAGCAAGGCTTCCCTGTACCCATGCATCTGCTGGAAACAAGCCTGTGTCAGGCCCTGCGCGGCCACGCCCACCCCTGCCCCTCTGAGTCACATGGGACAGAGGCAGAACTCCCACCTAGAGTGTTCTCTTCACCTTTTCGTCCAATCTTTGATTTTAGTAAGCAAGACCTTCTTCTCCCCAGCTTTTTTTCTTTTCTTTTTAATGATCTTTGTAGTTGATTTGTCTGAACTGTGGCTATTGTGCATTCTTTGAATAATCACTTGTAAAAACTGTCACTGCTTCAAGCTATTTCCTTTACTCACGTTGAAGGGATTTTGCTGGTTTTTGGGGTCTTGGTAGTGACTCCAAGAGCAGAGTGGGGAAGAGCCCAAGCGTAGACTTGGGTGCCACGATGGGTGCAGTCAGTTTTATGATTCCACTTTTATGTGTCCCTTGGTAAAAGTGACTAACAATATACATTCCTCATAAATAAAAAAAAGAGAAGAATCTTAATTGTTAGAAAACCTCAAGTCTTGGTTTCTTGCGGGGTGAGAAAGTGGGGACAGAGGGAGCCGTGGTCCTGGGATTTCTGGCAACAGCACCAGCTGCATCTGACACAGAACCTGAGGAGAGGGTCTCCCTCAGCCAGCAGAGAGGAGCCATTTCAAAGGGCCTGCCTGGGAGGTGGGTTTGTGTCTGGTGTGTTGGAGTACATCAGACAACCTTTAATTACTTCCCCAGGTCCACAGCCCCCCTTCCCCATCAGTTCCGACCATCAAACATTTTGTCCCCAGAGACTTGCTGCACAAGATTTCAAGGCCCAGAGTAGGAAAGCGTCCCTTGAGACCACATCACAAATCACGTATGCAACTCCAGCTCTCCTTGAGGGGTTTCTACAGCCTTCCACTCGCAGCTGTTTTGCCTGCAGGGAGGTGCAAGTTGCAGCCTGGACCAGAACTGGCTTGGCTGCAGTCTTAGGAGACAGGCCATTTGCTTTTTACTTCATAGATGGCATCCAGAATATTTCTCCATCTTGATTTCAAAGAGAATGCACCACTTTCCAGATTGCAGTTTAGTCCAGGATTTCTACAAGACTCTTCCTTGACCTTGTAAAAATACCATACCAGAGGACACGAAATATTTGACAGTGAGGCTTCCTAAGTCGCAATGAAACCTCCCTCTTCATCCACTATACAGATGGAACAACTGAGGCCAGGAGAGCCAGCGACATGTTTGGGGGGCACATTAAATAAGGGCCAGAACTCTGCATCGGTGTCGGTCACAGTCTGTTGAAATACAGTACCTGGTGAGCTGGACATTTTTGACAGTGAAGGACAATGTCTCCGCCTACCATGAGGTACCTGGAGCCTCGAGCATCTCTGTCCTCTCTGTTCTCAGGCATCTGGTCCCACCTGGAGGGAAATGTAGTATCCAGGCTTTGTGGAAAATGGACCGTTTCTTCCATACCTACAGTGAGTGCATGACGTAAGACTGTCCCCCTGCCACCCAGCTCTGGGTGGGCTGGGAAGCAAGGCTACCCCACGGGAGCACAAGAGGGGTTTTCTTCAGCTCAGCATTTCAGTTGCTGCTCACCCTACATTTCGTCTCAGGGGCCCACCATTTAATACTGCTTCCAGGATGTGGGCCTGGGTCAAACCCATGTTTCAGGAGCCGGAGTGCCTTCCACACAGACAGCCCTGACTTCCCAGAATGCAGGGGCTGTGAGAGGAGTCCCCGGCCATCCCTCCAGGAGACCAGGCCTCACCTCTGCCCTGTCCTCTAGGGCCCCTTCTTTACAAAGGGGCTCCCCAGGAGCTATTTCTGGGCTCTGTCTACTCTAGGCCCAGCCATTTGGCCCTATCTTTTCCATCTGATGAATGGACTTGTCAGGCCACAAATCACAATCATTGATTTTACCACTGATCTTTTCTTCGGATTCTTGCAATGTGTTTAACCTCTCATGAGTCCAGTTTCCCCAGTATTCTCCCTTCTTCCCTTATTCACCAACCCTGGCCCGAGAGGATTTCCCCACCCCCCAGCCCCCGTCCCCACCTCCGCCCCCCAGATGTAACAGAGAGATAAGACGTCTTTGGAAACAGCTTTCTTTATGAGAATCTTGAGTTCCTAATGAGTCTGGCCTGGAGTGGGCTAGGTCAGTGCAAATATTCCAGGAGCACAGACAGGGGCAGCCGAGGCCAGTGTGGGGGAGATGGGGGCACTGCGGGTGGGTGAGTGAGGTGTTCTAATGATTCCTAGACCGACAGTCCCTTAGGAACCATGTGACTGTCACACTGACCTCTGAGACCTGTTGGGATGAATACTGAAGGGTGGCTGCTTGTTCTCTGTCTAGTCTGGGTGGGCGACTGGCCAGCACCAGTTGGCTTGTGAGGGATGCTGTGACTCCAGCCCAACTCTGCCTACAAGCAGAGGGTGACGGCTGGAACTGAGTGGGGAGAGAATTCAGAGAAGACACTGAATGCCCCTCACTTCCCTCCCAAGGAGCTGTCCTCCTCCCTGCCTCAAAGGCCACAGAGAGCGTGGACTCTGGGATCAGTGTTGGGTTTCAGGTCCAGCACTGCTCACCAGCTATCTCTTGGTCTCTCTGTGCCTCATTTTTCTTCTGTCAACAGGGGCCCCTTCCCTGCAGGACAGTGAGGGGTAAACAGTGTATCTGAAGCAACTGGCCCAGAGCAGGCCACTGTGCACAGCAGCTAATACTGGGATTGGGAGGAGAAGCAGAACAGGAGTCAAAGCCCCACATCCTCCCTGTTTCCTTAGAGGGAAATGACCTTGCCCTTTCTGCACAGATAGCCTTCCTCCACAGAAATGCCAGCTGGGGGCTGCCCGTGTCTTGTTTGCTTTTAAATCTGCAATAACTTAGTACCAGCTCTTCCACTTATTAGACACCTCACTGCCAGGAGACTGCCTTCCTCCTGCCGCAGTTCCAGCCGTCAGAAGCAGTCTCTCATACCCTCTTTTTCAAACAAAAAGTGGTTTTCAGATGGCCTGTGGCCTTCTCATCTCGGATGGAGATGATCCCAACTGTTTCCTCACTGCCCTCTCCCAAGCCCACCTTGCTTGGGTGCCAATCCAGTATGTCTCCCTCCCTCTTCAGATCTGGGGCCTTCAGTCCTGGCCTGGAGCTCAGTTGGGTACCCCATTCTCTCCAGAGATGCCCTGCCCCACCCCATGGAAGGGGCCAAGAGGCTTCCCTGACAACACCAAGAGAAGAGGACGGAGGACCCAAGAGTAGAAGAGACTGGTTCTCCAAAGCTTCCCAACGCCCTTGAGGGGTCAAAATCTGTACTGACACGTGGTAACACCTTGCCTGAGCCCTCTTTCCTCCACCCGTCCTCCCCTCCTCCCCACTGGCGTGGTCCCCTAGGGGCTGCACCCAGAGATGGAGGGAATGGTACTGCCCCAGGGACCCTGCCCGGTTAACCCCTTCCATCAATCCCTCCCATCCTTGCTGTAACCCTCGGCCAGCTGTCACCCCCATGTCACAGATGAGGATGAGCAAGTTGAGAGTTAAGTGCTTGCACAAGGTCAGCCAGCAAACAACCTCTGGGCCTCCACTTCCCCGTGTGTCGGGGGGGCCGTGGCGAGGAGTTGGACAAGCTGCTCTCCAGCAGCCCCTCTGGCACTGTCTGGTGACTTCCTTGGACAACAGCCAATTGCAGGAAGTACTGAAAGCAAGTCCAGCCACAGCAACAGCTGATGGGGCCTCCCTAGCAGCCTAGACCCTGGCGAGGAACACGGGAGAGCTGGGCAGGAGGGCCTCAGGCCAGCACCTACCCTTCAGAGGGAGGGTTCCTTTTCATTAGCTGTTTCAGGTTCCGGGATGTTTCCTCAGGGCTGAGTCCGAGGTGGGTCCAGCCATAATACAGGCAACTCTCCATTTGCTGTTCTAGAAGAAGGGAGTCTCCATGGTGCCGAGACACTCACCCCCCAGAAGAGATGTCTGCCAGCCCATTCCGGCAGGTGGGGAAATGCGCTGAGGCACATCTCTCACAGCTGCTGGCTTCATGTCCCAGTGGCGTTCCTCCACAGCCAGTACGAGACCAGATCACCTGGGGGCCTGGGCACACACCTGTGTCAGGAGGAGCCGATCCAGAAGGGAGGCCGGAGCCTGAGCTTAGCCCGGGAATGGAACGAACCTTTGCTGAAGAGGCTCCAGAGGGCAGCCCCCCTGTTAGGCTCCCCCCAGCATTCCCTGTGTTGCTCCTCTCCGGCTCCAGCTCCCCCAGACCCCATCCCTGTTTCCGGGGGCTATCTGCTCCAGGGTATGGGCGGGTCTGGAAGGAAGAGTGACATGACAAGGCAGGTGAGCCCATACCCGTCTACTCTGACCACCTCTCAGACTTGACATTCACGAAGCATCTACTCTACGCCAGGTAGAGCCCTGGGCTTTTTCACATACATCACTCCTGCCTCACAACAACCCCATGAAGAGGGCCTTACTATCCCCGATTTATAGATGAGGAAGCTGAGGCCTAGCCAGACTTGCTCAGGATGGCTGAGAGTAAGTGGCAGAGCGGGGACCAGAATTCAGACTGTGCGCCCTGTCCAGCGCTCTGTGCCTGTGCTGTCTCCCCACCTCCGAGGTGCCTGCAGAAGCAGGCGTCCAGCCAGATTCCAGAGAATAGCACGGTGTGTCGGGCAGGCCCCTCAGGTGCGCTTGGCAGACGGACGCCTCTGTGACCCCGCTGGCCCAGCACTGAGGCCAGCCTGGGACCACAGATCAGAGCCAGTCACGTGGCGGGGGCCAGGGCAGGTGATCCTTGAAGAGGTCTGTTTCCTGGGCTAACAGGCAAGGTGGCCTCCAGCTGGCCCCTGGGAGCAGCGTCGGGATACACCCTCCAGGGACCCACAGGACAGGAAGCCGAAGGCTGGGCTCTGTGTACAGTCCGCTGTGCAGACCGGCAGTAGCAGACCTGTCCTTCCGAAGTTCTGCTTCAACCCTGCTCAGGTTTGGTTGGGCGGGGGAAGAGGAGGAGCCAGAGCAGAAAGGATGGAGCCAGGAACAGAAGTAGGGGGGCAGGAGCCATGCTGATGTGGCAGAGTTCTGGCCACGCGCACCCTGCTGGGCTGGCCTCCACAGGCAGCCCTCTCCTGCCCGGCCTGCTCTGCTGCGGGCAAGAGGGCTGGGTCTGCTTAAAGCTAATGTCCTTAGTTTACTCATTCCAATGACCAGTCGGTTCAAATTGCGGCCGAGGAACAGCCTGTGAACTTGAACTCACACAGTTCAAGAATTCGGCCCTTAAGCTCCAAGCAGGTCACCCAAAGATTCAGAACTCCGAGGCTCCCCTAATACCCAGCCTTGCCCCCCCACACCCTGGCCTGAGCAAGAAAGGAAGTCTAGGGAGAATCTTCACTGGGAGAAGGGGACCTGGGCCTGAGCTCTGGGCCCCTTAGAAGCAAGGGGCTGTGGGACTGGGCTGGAAGCCTCGCTCAGGATGCCGACCTCAGCTCCAGGCTAACCTCTGGGCAGGAACCCCTGCCTGCCGTGAGACCCACCCAGCTAGCTGCTGTCCACTTAAGCAGGGACAGACATCAGGTCACACCCAGGCCTCTCTCCCCTTGCTCCTCCCTTCTGAGCTGCCATTGCGTCAGGCCAGCCCAGCACAGAGTCGGAGCCCCTGTCTCGCCCCCGTGCTCCTCCCTTTTCCCATGACTTGGAGGCAGCCGATGGTTCTGTCCCCTTCTTGTCCCCTTCCCCATCACACTTTCCTCAGGGTGGAAGGCTCCAACCACTCCATCCTCCACTTCTCAGCCTTCATGCTCAACCAGCAGCACTATTGCCTGGCTTGGTACAAGAGGAGGAGGAGAGCAGCCAGAACACGACGCAGCTGGTCCAGCCTCCAGGTTGGCGCTGGCGGGGGGGCGGGCTCCAGGTGAAGTGAAAAGATGGGTCTGTGGGGGCAGCACCCCTCTTCCTGGTAGCTCACTCATCCCTCCTCGACCCAAAACTACTGTACAACAGAGGGGTGAAGGAGCATGGAGCTGGGGAGGGCCTCACTTGGAGCTGGGAGCCGAGTTGTCTGCGTGGAGGAAGGTGGCAGTGGTGTAGTTCTGGAAGAGAGGCTGCAGGAACATGCCGATGGTGCCAAAGACACAGACGAAGACAAAGATCCAAAGGAACAGACGGTCGATCACCATGGCGACATACTTCCAGTCCTCACTCACCTGGACAGAGGAGAGGAAGGAGACCCAGGTATCAATCACATGATACAGGAGGGGAGTGGATCAGGTAGAAGCAGCTTCCACCACACATCACTCCTCTCACTCCACGACCCCAGAGTGACCTTTGCAAAGCATGGCCCCAGTCTTGCCTGCTTAAAAGCCTCCAGTGGCCCCACTGCCTTCAGCAGCCACCCAAACTCCCAAGTCTAAAATCAAGACCCACCCATGACAAATATGAGCCAACCACCTATCTTCCAGCCTCTGACCCAGCCTTACCAAACTCCAGTCTGTCCTCTCAGGTCTCTGTGCCTTTGGGTTTCCTTTTGGTCTAGAATTCCAGTCCTCCTTATCTCTACCTGTGAACTCCTACAAATCCTTCAAAGGCTAAATCAAATGTCACCTCTTCTATGAAGGCTTCCCTGATCCCCCTGATGAGAATGAACCACTGTTTCCTCTGGGTTCCCTCAGCACTGTGTACACGTCTCTATCACGGTATTTTTACTGCACTGTATTGTCATTTCAATTTGTATGCCTGTCCCCTCCTTCCTCCCCGCCCGCCTCCCGCCACTTAAGCTATGAGCTCCTAAACTACAGGGACCCGATTTGATTCATCTTTGTAATCCCAGCATCTCAAACACAGGGTTCCGGTAAACGGGTGTTGAATTAGTGAATGAATGGCTGCCTCTGCAGGCCTCACTCCTTATATGACTGCCTGGGGAGCCCCATCCAACAGCCCCAGAGGGTGAGGACTAGATCTCAGGTGTAAACAAACCCGTCCAGAAGAAAATAACCTCTGTGGGTTTGGGAGCCAATCACAGGGCCTGCAGGAGGCCTGGCCTCCACTCAGAGCTGCTCCACTCCGGCCTGAGTCTGGACCTTTGTACACGTGTTCATCTGTAGCCCAGCCAGCCGGGGGGATGGGAAGAGGCACTGTGCACCTTCCTTTAGTCAGCAGCTGAATAATGACTCATTCGTGTCACCCTTGTGCCTCCTATGTACCTGGCACCATGCTAGGCACTGGGGATGTGACTGAGAGCAAGACAAACACATCCTGCAGTTTACAGTCTACTGAGGGAGATGGACACAAAATTAGTAAAAATGAAATAATTACGCATTGGTGGGTGCCTATATGGAAACAAAGGATAGAGAAATGGAGGGGGAGATATAATTCAGGGTGTGATCTGGGGAGGCCTCTTTGAGGAGGTGACACCTTAAGCTAAGATCTGATAAGTGAGAAGGAGCCAGCTGAAACAATCAGAAACAATCAGACAAACCCAAACCGAGGGATCTTCGATTGGTCTGTACCCTTCAAAAATGTTTATGCCATGAAAGACAAAGCTGAGGAACCGTTCCAGATTGATGGAAACTAAAGAGACGGAACAACTAAGTGGAATTCAAGATCCTGGATTGAAGTGGGGGAGATGCTACAAGGGACATTACTGAGACAACTGAAAAAATGTTAGTATGGACTTTATATCAGATAAAGGTATTGTATTGATGCTAAATGTCCTGAATTTCATCACTGAGCCTGGGTTATGCAAGACAATATCTCTGTTCTTAGGAGAGAAAAGCTGAGGTATTTGGGATAAAGGATCACTATGTCCACAACTTACCCTCAAACAGTAGTGCAAAAATTAATAATAGTAATAATAATTTTTAAAAGGAAAAAAAGAAGGGCATTCCAAACAGAGGGACCAATATGTGCAAAGGTCCTGAGTCAGGAAAGAGCTTAGCTGGCTTAGAAAGGTTGAGCAGATAAGCCAGTGACCTGAGCAGGGGAGAGATGGCACAAAGTGAGCAGGAGACATTGTGTGTTTGGATGGAGAAGCACAAGAACTGAATCAGGGAGACCATTAGGAGTCTCTGCCCTGGTCCAGGCAAGAGCTGATAGAGGCCTACAGCCAGGGAGGCAGCATGGAGATGGTGAATAAAGAAGGAAGCTGAAAATCACTTTGGAGGTTGGTTCCATAGGACAGGACTTCTGATGATTTGGATGGTGGGGGACGTAAGAAAGAGAGGAGTCAAGGATGACTGCAGGTTTTTGGTCTAAACCATTGGGTGGATGGTGATGTCATTTACTAAAAGATGGGGAGATTGGAGGAGGAGCAAGTTGGTGGTGGGGATGTAGATTAAGCACTCAGTTTTGGACATGTTAAGTTTGAGATGCCTGTGAAGCATCCAAGTAGGTCATTGCATCCTCATCACCTAACTCAGTAAATGCACATTACATGAGTGGACTGCAGTGGGGGAGGCGGAGGCAGTGACGCAGCCGGTCAACCCCCTGCATGCACCACCGGCATCTCCCACTTGGCCTCAGCCACCTCTGAGGCTCCCGCCCCATTTCCTCATGACTTGGTCCCTCTCTTCTTCCTTCAGGACCATAACTTGCTCCTTAGCTCAAGCCTCAGCTCCTGCCCTCCCAGGGAATAGAAACACCAGGCTCTGAAGCATCCCCCCCACCAAAAAAAAAAAAAACCGGTAGTGCAGGAGCCCACCCTTCCTCATCCCCCAAGCCGGAATGGCTGCAATCCAGTGGAAACATGGCCAGTCACCAGAGCAACAGCTGAGCCACAGCCTGGAACCAGCCAGGTACCCAAAGACTGATTGCCAGATGGGGCCAGCCACAGCCCAAAGTGGGGGGAAGTCAACCCACCATCTTCCCCCCCATCCCCTGGCTCAGTGTTCCCCTTCTGGGAGTCACTGCAGAAAGATCCCAGTGTGCAGAAAGCTCAGGGTGGGTCTTAAAAACCCTCGCCTCCACCTGCCCCCACCTCCGTAAATATTTCACAAGGGCATCCCCTGAGGACCCAGAAGAGCAGGAAAAGGATATTGCTTTGGGACTCTTTGCTCTTCCCAGCAGCTGGTGGAACCTCTTAACCACCCCCACCCCTCCCATACACACTTTCTACTGCCCTCAATTTTGCCCCCCGACGCGGGGCACACAAAGGACTCATCTCCATTTGTGCTAAGAGCTGCAGGTTAACAACATGGGCTCGGGAGTACAAGCGGCAGAGAGGGTGTCTGGGGTCAGAGCCACGGGCCAGCTGCAAACCCAGAAGGGCCTCCTCCACTTCCTGGCCACCCTCCCAACACTAACGACACTCACGATGCCCCAGCTGAGGCATTTTGCTCTGGATACTAGTCCTCAGGAAGCCGCAAGGTCATCCTGTACCAACTGCAGCTTAGGCTGTGCCGCCTCCCGGAAGTCAGAGAAGAGGCCACGCCAGCGCCAAGGCCCACAGGCCCCGGCCGGACTCTCACTGCCCACATCCTGCACTCCCGTTAGCTCCTCGGTGTCTGTCTGCGCAGGTACCGAGGGCCCTGCAGCCCGCATCCCACGCCCGAGTCCCCGCGCCTCACTCACGCTCTGGTCGTCGTCCTCGCTCCGCATGTGGTCCGCGATGAAGCGCACGCCGTCCACCGCCTCCCGGAGGCCGCAGCCACACGGCCCCCCAGAGCGCGCGGGGCCGGCTGCCGGCGCCGGCTCCGAGCCGAAGGCCCCAGCCAAGCCCTGGACAGACGCGTGGTTGACGAAGCACGTGCAAGAGTCTGCCCCCAGGGCTTCGCGGAAGAAGAGGGCGCCGGCTCCCTCCCGCCCGCGCTGGCGCCGCCGCAGGCGCAGGCGTTGGCGGGCGCAGCGGTGGCGCGGCTGCTGCATGAAGAGCAGCGTGGGCAGCTTCTCCAGGAAGATGACCTTGACCCAGGGAGCCATGGTGTGCGTGGTGGGTGAGCGGTGGTGCACGTTGAGCACGCACACGCTGGTGACGATGGAGAAGGTGACTAGCACCATGGTGAACATGAGGTACTTGCCTACAAGCGGCACATCGAGGGAGGTGGGCGGCACGATCTTGGAGATGAGCAGCAGGAAGACGGTGAGCGCCAGAAGCACGGAGATGCACAGCGTCATCTTCTCGCCGCAGTCAGATGGCAGGTAGAAGACAAGGATGGCTAGTGAGGTGATAAGCACGCAGGGGATGATGAGATTGATGGTGTAGAAGAGTGGCTTGCGGCGGATGATGAAGTCGTACGTGATGTCCACATAAGTGGAGTCGTCCGGGTTCTCGTTGCGCCGGCCCGGCAGCGCAACAATGTCCCACTCGCCACTGGGCGTGAAGTCGTCCAGGCTGGCCACGTCACTCTTGAGCACCAGGTCAATCTCGGTGCGGTCGTAGGTCCACGAGCGGAACTTCATGGTGCAGTTCTGCTGGTCAAATGGGAAGTGCTTTACTTCGATCTTGCATGCACTCTTGTAGATGGCAGGCGGCAGCCAGAAGATGCTGCCATCATAGGAGACCACGGCATTGGAATAGAAGGACACCTCGTACATGCCGTCAGCACTGCCAAGGGATGAGCGCAGTCAGCCCTGGCCTAAGCATTCCTCCACCCCACCCATCAACCCAGCCCTGAGTGGGAAGAGAGGAAAGCCAAAGGGATATATGGGAAGAGGGTAACCATCCAGGGGTAGAGGGAGGAGGAGCAGGAATTGAGCAAGAAGGGGATCTGGGTGGGTTGGTGAGGAGAAGAGGTGTCCTGGTCAGAAGGCCTCAGAGACAGAAGAGGGTGATGAAGAGGGGAGGCACATCTGCCACTTGTCATGCATTCTGTAAGCTGGTTGCTCCACATGAAGGTGGAGAAGTTAGGGGAGCCAGGGAGGCCAGAGTGAGGAGCCCCAACTAATGGACAGGGACAGGGGCAGGTGGGAGGAGGAGACGGTCCCTAGTGGCTATGGACTAGTGGCTTTGGGTCTTCGAGATAAGAGGGATTATTGTAGGAGAGGGGCTGGAACCTGGAGGAGAAACTGGGATCTCCAAGTTCTTTGACCCTCCCCAATCCTCCTGAAAAGCCTATTCTTGAATCAGTTTAGGCACTGGGGGCTGTCAATACTCGTTTTTATGCCACTGCAGCTCCAAACACTGGGAGTCCTAAGTGGCTGAGAGGGAGCTGGCCATGGCCCAAGTTACCTTGGCTGTCCACATTATACCTCACTGGTTTGGGTCTGTCTGTCTGGGTAGTGACTTGTCTTTGCCAATGAAAAGTCCCTCTGTCCCCCAGCATGAGCTAATTTACTTTCCCCAAGACCTGAGTACTCCCATGATCTCCTCCAGCCTTCCCACCCTTCCAGGGTCACCTACTTGTTGTATAGGACCACATCTGGGAGCCAGATGTGTTTGGAAGGGAGCCGAACTTTCTTCATGTTGTCAAATTCCTCAGGCTTCCAGGTGAGGCGATAATCCTCCCACTCCTGGGAAAGAGAGAGAGGGAGGCAGCACCAACCTCTGCCCTGGGAGGGGCTCAAGGTCAAGGACAGGGACAAGAGGAGGCCTATCTGGCTTGAGGAAGTTTTGAAAAGTCATTGCATCCCCACAGTGACTTCTCTGCCCAGCAAAAGTGTCTTCTCATTTAATTTGCATAGCCAAGCCAAGATATTAGAATTTACGTTTTACAAATGAGAAAATGGATCTTGCAGAGTTTAACATATTCAAAGTTACAGAGCTGTGAGTAGAAGAACCAAAATTCAAATCCAGTTATTTAGGACTCCAAAGTCTATAAATTTCTGCCTCTCTTGAGGACATTAAAGAGGGAAAAGCACATGCCCCCCAGGGGTGTGGACAGGAAGAGTGCTAACCTGGGTCAGCCAGACGTTGGTGGTCATGATCTGCTCCCGCTCATGCTGCAGGGAAGAAGAGAAGCTGCTGAGAAGTGCCCCACCCCCACCCCTCAAGCCTGTGGTCTCACTACACCACCCAGGTTCCTTCCCCCACCTCCCCAAGCCTTGGGAACTCCAGAAGAATAAGCACAAACACATTCTGGCTATGCTGACTTCAGTAGCTGGGCAGAGAGTTTGGGACCTTCACTCACCACACTGATGAGCTGGGCCAGTGATACCATGAGCTGTACGGTCACCAGCTCAGAGCCATTGGTGGCTGGGCGGATAAGCTTATTGTAGCGGGAGGGATCCAGGAGATGCTCCACCAGCCGCTCCTCTGTGTCTGTACCACAGACTCCTGGGTAGTGTGGGTGGAGGGCAAGAGGTAAGTACATAGGCAAGGAGGTCCCACCCAGGATCCCACTCTCCCTAGGCAAGTGGTACAACCTAGGCCCAAACAGGAGGCTGTAGCTTCCCACAGCCCCATCCTTAAGGATATAGCAAAATGCTTAGGTTACCCCATGGAGGCCCCTCATAGAGAAGTCCCTCTCTGAGATCACTGACCAAGGAGCCCAGACAGCCCCTCACAGTCCCCCACTAAGAACCCATTCTGCAAGGATTAGTGGAGACCCTGCTCTTCCTGCAAGGTCTCAGAGGGTGGTTTCAAAATAATTGAAATTTCTGTCTCCATGGCTTCCCCTAGAAGATACCTACAATTCAAGGAAGGTTCTGGAGGGTGGTGAAAGGGGAACAGTTATTCATGTCCCACCATACAGCCTTTCTCCTCAGTCAGTGCCCATCTATGTGTGCAAGTAACATTGTGTGCCTCTACATGTGACTGGCTGTGACCCCCTCCCCCCAAAGGTACTGGGTTGGAGTAGAATAGTTGGGCTGCCTGAGCTCTGGGTCAGGGCATATATTTAGTCCCAAGTTGCGCACCTACAGGAGCCCACCTCTCATGAGATTGTAGGCAGGT
Source organism: Balaenoptera ricei (assembly GCF_028023285.1). Taxonomy (NCBI): domain Eukaryota; kingdom Metazoa; phylum Chordata; class Mammalia; order Artiodactyla; family Balaenopteridae; genus Balaenoptera; species Balaenoptera ricei. Next base: position 112,538,414 of record NC_082639.1, on the reverse strand, counting down.
ATGGAAAGCTCATTTAGTTGTATATTCCCTTTGTACCTGCCCCACCACACACTCTATCTCCTTCTGCAACCCTGCACGAATGCACCCCACCCTCTCAGAGATTCCTCCCTGGCCCTCCGCCTGGCAGAGCTTCTTCCCTTCCGAGTCTCCTGTCCACCCTACAAGAGAGTTGAGAAGTTGCTTCTTTCCCCCTCCTGCCTTGCCCCTTTGGAGTGAGCAAAATCAGGGGTCCAATATGAGGGACAGAAAATGATGGAGAGCCAAGGGAGGGTACTGAACCAGGTAGATTTTCTTGAGATAATGTTTCACAGGAAGTCAAATGGCATCTCAGCTGCAATCAGACTCTCCCCTTCCTTCCACCCCAGATAGCCTGGGGAGATCCCCTCCCTCCTTCCTGTCTGTGCCCACACCCTCTCCACCACCTCTGCCCAGGTTGCCCTCTCTTCCCAGCATCACTTTGGGTATGTCCTCCTCCCAGTTCAGTCTCCCAGGTACTCCCTGCGGTCCCGTAGGTCTCTCCCCTAACCCCTAACAGACTCCCCGCCTTAGGGATCCCTCCCGTACACCTTCGAGACTGAGTGAGAATGAGCGCGGCGACTTGTCCTTACCTGAGCACAGCCCGAGGAGGCCAAAGCTGAGGAGCAGCGCCATGGGGCCCGAGCGCCAGGCCATGCCTCTGGCATAGCTCGCGGGCTCGCCTAAAGCTGCCGAAGCGCGCCGCAGGCCGGAGGGCCGCGGGCGGGGCGCTGTCCGTGGTGCTGAAGCCGCTCCCGCACCGCCCGCGACCAGCTGGCGCTGAGCCCAGGTTGTGCTCGCAGCCTTTGGTGCTGCAGTGCCGACCGCCACGGCGGTTCCCAGGGCTCAAAGAGCTGGTTGCGAGAAGGAACCAGCTTCTCGTTTATCCCGGTCTGAGCAGGAGGAGGCTTTTCCGGCTGCTCTTCCAGGGAATACAATTGGGACGGTGAGGGGGAGGAGTCTCCGCCCCGGAGGCGGAAGCGCAAGAGCTCAGAATAAAAGGGGTCCCTGCGTTGGGTATTCTTCTGCTGGTCCTGCTTAGTTAGGGTGTGCGTGAGGCGGAAGAAGGGCGGCTCACCAGACAGTGGAGGAGTTCTGAAGCCCCTGCGTTGGGACAGGACCCTGGAGGGGTCTGAAAAGGCTCCGGAAGAAAGCGCGAGTAAGACAAATAGGTCAGGACCCACTAAGCACTGGGGACCGAGGGCCAGAATGAGGGGGTGGGAGTCGGAAGGAGTTTCTGGAGTTCCCGCCTTCTTTCTTTTCTCTTACCAACCCCAAATGATCCTGCTTCCAGGGAAGGCTGAGGATGCAGCCAAGAAAATGCATTTTAGGCCCTTAGAGAAAGAGACAGGGGGCTGTAGGTTTGCTATTTTAAGAAAGCAAGCAGTTTTGGAGTCTGGAAACAGGATCCCCTCACCTGTTTCCATCTCTACCAACGTAGAAGGCCAAGCTTCCTGCCCTCCCCCAGGGGATCTGCGGTGGGGACATGTGGACATCTCCTGAAAAGAAGGTGACCTTCAAGAGTGGAAAGGTAAATGGCCCCTATCAATTAGTCTTTCTCACCCACATTCCCTTCCTCTCCAGTCTTTGGCTTCTGTGTGACAAGGGGGGATCAGAGGATGATTTCACAGAGGCCAGCCCAAGAATGAAGCTAACACAAAGGAAAGCAAAGATGAGACAGAGACAGAGAGAGGTGTCAAAACTCAATGACATCTTTGATCTTGAAAGCCCTGAACTTTTAACTTCTGAGCCAATAAATGTTTCCCTTTTTTCTTAGGGGGATTTTTGTCATTTTCAACCAAAAGATTCCTGACTAAAGCAGCCTTATTATACATCAAGGCACTGTCTTATTCCATCTCTGCCCACTTCTTCAACCTCCTCTGGGCCACTACCCCCAGCCCCACACTCCTCTTGGCAATGTCTTTAAGATCCTCCCAACCTCCACACTTCAGGGCCTTTTAAACATGCAGTTTCCTTGATTCTTTTATCACCCATTTCCCCTCAACCACTTTCTACTTTAGTTTGTACACGTGGCAGAAACGTCAGTTCCTCAAGGAAGCTACGCCTGACCAAAGATTAGGTCAGGTGCCCTGCTACATGTTTCCAGAGGATGATCAATGAGTAAATAAATCAATCTAAGGTGGTGGCTGTCTATCCTGCTAGATCATGAACCAGCACAGTGTCTGGCGTATTGTGAGGGCTCAGCAAATAAGGCAAAGGGCTGGTATAGTACTGAAATCTTTTAACATGTAGAGGAAAATTCCTCTCTAAAAGCTCAGCCAAAAGCAATTTATTTACATGTACTTACTTCCTTGAATTGAGGAGGAAAAGCAAGACAAGTATCAGCAAAGAGCTGGAGAGGATGTGGGATGACTACAGGCCCCATAATGCACATGGAAGTGGCCATAAAGCTGCAAGCTCCAGGGCATGTGCATGTGTAAACATGTAATCATCTCTTAAGAATTCCAGAAATCTTGGAACCAACAAAAGATGTAGAGAATAAAAGCCTTAAGGAAAATGGAAGGAATGTGTATAGTCACTCCACTTGGCAAAAGGGTCCAAGATGGGAAGAAGACACCCCCTTCAGTAATTCAGATCAACGTTTGTTGGGTATCTACTGTATGGGTGTTGAAGCAGTGATCAAAAAGACCTAGTCCCAGCTATTAAGGAGATCACAATTTGGTGGCAAAGACTTGTTACACCATACGGTGGCTGCTCTAGTAGAGTATAAACAAGGTGCTTTGGAAGCACAGAGGAGAAAGAGGTTCATAATGCCTGAGAGCCTGGAGGGGATGGAGATGAAAATTGAGATTGGAAAGATGAGAAAGCCAATAAGACAAAGGTGGCTAAAAGGCATTCAAACTCCTGAAAGAGAGAGACAGGGAGCTTTACATGTAGATAGTACTTAGTACTTTCATCTTTTGGTGGAAGCTGGGTGATTGAAGAAGGCTGTGAAAGTCTTCTCTTATGAAAATCTCTGTCTGGAGTGGTTGCTTGTCTCTGTATTGATAGACTGGAAAGTCCTTTGCTTGCTTGAAGCCCTTGGTCACTCCCTGATGCTCCTCTCAGATCAGTCAGGGCAGCCTGTTCACCTTGACCCCTACCTTTTCTTTTCAAATTCCCCAGCTTTTATTTCAAGTTTAATTCCAGCCTGGCAGGGAGTGAGTCCTCCGAGCACAACCACTCAGTGGCCGAGGAGAACTGGAACACCCTTCCTCACTCCCTCATGTCTCCCACACACACCCCTTCCATATCCACCAGGGAGAGAGGACGGGTCCAGAACCATGCAGGGTGATGGATTCATAAAGGAGTATCAGCCCTCAGGCAAAATAGTGACCAGGCAAGGTTTTGGTGGGACACTCCCAGTGCCCCTGATGGTAAGGAACATTTTCTCTTGAAAGGCATTACAATGTTATTTTCCTTTAAGATATTTTAAATTTAAAAACTTACTACCAGAGTAATACATATCCATAAAGAGCAATTAGAAAACACAAGTTAGCAAAACACAAACTAGATTCATAATCTTACCTCCTAGCAAAAAAATCGCTGTTAGCATTTCATATAGATACAGTATATCTCCACATTTATCTATGTGTACTTAGATATAATATACATGCAAAAAGTATGTAAATTATAAGTGTACAGCGAGATAAATTTTCACAACATGCACACAGCCGTGTAACTCCCACCTAGATTTAAAAAAATAGGGAACGTTACCAATATCCAGAAGCCCCCCACTATGTTCCCTCCAGGCATTATTCCCTCCTCTTGGAAAATAACATCATTGGGGCGGCGGGGGAGGGATGAATGGGGAGTGACTGCCTAAGAGGTACTGCTTGAAGTTCTGGAACTAGAGAGAGGTAATGGTTACCCAACTTTGTGAATGTATTGCATGCCACGGAATTGCACACTTTAAAATGGTTGAAATGATAAATTTTATGTTATGGGTATTTTCCCACAATTAAAAAAAAATGACCCCAAAAAAGTAAACTCTATTCTGACTTCTAATAGCATAGATCAACTTTGCCTGCTGAATTTTATATAAATGGAATCATAATCTTTTGTGGGTTTTCTTTTTTTTCCCAACATTATGTTAGTAAGAATCAAGGGCATTGTTGAATGTAGTTGTAGTTCATTCATCTTCACTTCTGTAGACTATTCCACTGTATAAATATACCATTGTTTATCCATTCCGCCGCTGATAGAAATTTGGGTTGTTTTCTCTTTTGGACTATTAAAAATAATACTGCTATGAACATTCTTGTTCATGTTTTTGGTGTACAAATGTATGTATTTTCATTTACTTTTTTAAAAGGAGCACACTGTAAAATAGCTCTGTAACCTTCCTTTTTCATTTACTATTTCTGAAACATCTCTCTATACCAATAATTATTCTTTGATAACTATTTTAACAGCTGCATAGTATTCCATTGTAGGTAAATGTTTGCACATACCTTTAATAGTTTCCAAGTGAAATTGCTGAGTCAAAGGTTTTTTTAGTTTTTTGATTATTTAATCATTTATTGCTAAATTGACCTCCAGAAGGATTGATACTATTAGGGTTACCCTGGGGCCCCAGGCTAAAGCACCCATGACCAACACCTCTACGATCTTGCCTGTGCTGAGCCCCTTCCTTGTCCTCTTCCCCTCTTCTCCTAAGTCATTCCTCCTTTGTCTTAGGCATTTCTGCCCAACCTCCTTCTACTTTAGGGCCAGTGCTTTAAAAACATCCCCCCATTTCCATCTAAGTAACTTCTACTTTCACATTCTTTCTTGGGAGTTAATCCTGACTACTAGCACCCTTCAAGGCTAGTAGTCCTCCTTCATCCCTGTTATTGCATTTGTCACATTGTATTACAGTTGATTACATCTGGCTCCACTCCATCCATTACCACCTGCTCCTAAGAGCAGGGGTAAGAAATACAACAAAAATGATAACATGAGTAGCAGCTGTCCTGTGAGGAGCCAAGAATCAAGCCAGGCTCTCCCCACAGGGACTGAGCTTACTTGTCTCTGCATCCCCAGTGTTTATTACAGTATCTGGCAAAGAGCAAGTGCTCAGGACACGTTTGTTGCGTCAGTGACAGAATGCTGTGCTTCTGGGAGCAACTCAAAGGAAAAGGCTGCTCACTCTGCCCAAAACAAGTGCATCTGTTCACTCTGATAAGACATGACCTTTTGGAGAAGAAAAAAAAAAATCTCTGTAATTCATTTTCCATAGAGCAGCCAGAGTGATTTTTTTTTTTTTTTTTTTGCCTTGTGGGATCTTAGTTCCCCCGCCAGGGATCGAACCTGGGCCCACGGCAGTGAAAGCACCAAGTCCCAATCACTGGACCACCAGGGAATTCCCCAGAGCGATCTTTTAATATTTTAAATCAGATCATGCCACTCCCTGCTTAAAATCTTTCAATGGTTTCCCGCTGTACTTTGAATAAAACCCAACAACTTACTGTGGTCTCTATTCTTCACTGGCCTCATCTCCTACCCCTCTTTCTCTTCTTTTGTGAAACTCAAGCTATGCTGATCCTCTATTTTTTAAAAAATGAGCTCTTACTGTGTGCACTGGACTGAGCACTTTTCATGTGTTATCTCACGTAATCCTCCCAACAAACATATGAGGTAGGGTGGTTTCCATGTTAGAGATGCTGAAAGTGAAGCATGACAGGCTAAGTAACTTGCCCAAGGTCACACCACTAGCAGCTGGCAGAGCTGGGGTTCAAAGCCCATGCTTTCAGCCGGTATATCATGAGCTTCCTGCTTCTAGACCACACCACCTTTGTTCTCACTCAGGGTCTTGGAGGTTGGCTCTCCCTGATGGAATGCTCTCTGCCAGTTCCTCCCAGGCCTGCCTTCTCTTCATCAGATCTCAGCTCAAACCCCACCTCCCTAGGGAGAACTCCCCTGACTACTGGACTTAAAGTAACCCCCAGTCATTCTCTCCCACATGACCCTACTTTAATTCCTTGCCTCTACTTACCAGTCTGATATTCCTCTGGTTATTTTATTCATAACTCCTTGAACTTAGAATGTAAGTGCCATGGGAGCTGGGATACTGTTTGTCTACTGCTGTATATTCATACCTCCACCAGTGTCTGACACATGACAAAGCTCCATAAATGTTTACTGAATGGTGAGTACCTCTTGACTTTGTGGCAGTTAACAGTAATCATAGCAGTTGCAGGGTTTAGCATTTGCTGAGCAATGTACTATGTGCCCAGCACTGCAAGATGTGTTAATCATCTTACATATCCCGTTTCATCTACACTGGCACAATGACCCACGCTGCAAGTCAGAGTGTCATACCCGTTTTACAGATAAGGAAACTGCATTTCACAGAAATTAAATAACTTGCCCAGGGTCACAGAGCTACCAAATCAGAGAAGCTCAAATCTAAGCCCAGTTCTGTCTGACTCCCCAGTCTATGCTCTTTCCACTCAGCTGTGCTGCCCCCTTTATGGTCTAATTCAAAGAAGAGCTGTAGCTGACTCTCTTGTTAACACCTATGGCTCTGCCCCTCTCCCAAACTCAGAACCCACACCCTACTGCATGTCCGGGAGATTGTCCACGTCGCCCTCCCTCCACACACTCAATGTGTTTGTAACTCTCCACCTTTCCCACAAAGTTTAGCTCTCCTTTGAGAAGTCTTACCCTCTGTTAGCACTACTACCATTAGTTACCCAGGCATCCAGAGCCTCTCAAAATTCTAGTGACTTTTTGATCATCCTGCATCTTAAAATAAAGCCCAAGTTCCTAAACATGGGTTTGAATATCTGCCAAGACTTAACCCCTGCCTAGCTTACCTTCATCACTCTCTCTTCCTCACCCTAGACACAGGCCTACTTTCTGTTCCTCCAGCTTGTCATAGTCCTACCTCAGTACCTTTGCACATGCCACCCCTTCTGCCTCAGACAGTGTCCAGTCTCTCCTCCCTTAGGTAATTCTACTTACCCTTCAGAATTTAGCATATCACTTGTTCAGGGAGGCCTTCCCAGATCTCTAGTCTTGTTCTTTGAGGCACTTAACCATAACTGCAGTTAAGTGGATGGATGTGTAACAAACAACTCATGAAGTATCTGACTTTCTCCCAGCCTGAATACATGGAAAAGGTGAAGACTGGGTCTGTCTCGCTCAGTGCTGCATTCCCAGTGCGTCACGTGTCACAGATGCTCAGTACATATTTGTTCTTCTCTAATGAGTTTGCTTTGTCAACTCCACCTTTATCATGTCTGTTTCCCTCAATAGAATGTAAGCTCCGAGGGCAGGGATTTTTTTGTTTTATTCACTCCTGTTCCCCTAGCACACAAGTGTTCATTAAATTAATATATCCATAACTTCCTTTCCATTTCTAATGCCCCTGCCCTACACATCTCAGCAGAACACCAGGTATGACTCCGCACTAGGCTTCTAGATGCCAGAGGACTCTCCCAGCCAGAGAGCTGAAATGCTGAACACACCAGCAGAGAAAGCGACTGAGCTCATCCCAGTGACCACGACTTGAGTTTCCTCCTTGGGGGCCTTAGAGTCTGTGCAACATTGTGAGACTGCCTCATCATGTTGTTTTCTTGTAATTAAAACTCTTTATAAAATATGGAATTCAGGATCTTCCAAATGGCTGCATTTGTGGTTTTCTTGGGTAAGGGCTAGAGTCAGTGGACATGTGAAAACTTCTTGAGAAAGCATCAGAGGAAAGCAGAGATGGGTAAGGCATGGACTTTGGAGACATGCCCAGGAACTCTCCTTACTAGCTGTAAATCCTTGGGCAGTCACTCCTTTTCCCCTCTTGTAAAACAGGGATAGAAATGCTTCCCTTGCAATGTTGCTGGCTGGGGTGGGGGGGTGGGGGGCGCGTGGGGACATGGTGGGGGGGTTTAGAAATATTTGCAGGATACCCTGACTCAGGAAGTGCTCAGTAAACGGGAATTCTTTTCTTTTTAAATTGATGTTAATTTATTTACAATACTGTGTTAGTTTTGGGTATACAGCAAAGTGATTCAGATATATATCAATATATATATCTTTTTCAGATTATTTTCTATTATAGGTTATTACAAGATACTGAATATAGTTCAATTAACGGGAATTCTTACCACAGCCTTTTATGCCCCCAACTTGCACATTGAGACACAGAGGTGACATGTAGCTAACTGTTCAGCCTTCTCAAAGGAGATAAATAGCCCCAGGAGGACCAGGAACACATCTCAATCATCTTTGAATACCCAGAGCCCAGCTTAGCCAAAGAAGGCCTTTATCAACCGCCACTGACAATATAAATGAATAGCCCAGCACAAAGAACCGAGGTGCACAGTCAGCTTCCAACAAAGGCTAACTCATTTCAGTCCAAGTGAAAGGAGAAGGTGGCAATCCGGCCAGCTTCTCAAGCGCCGAGTTGGCTCGGTAGATTCCATCAGGCCCTACCACGGGCTAACACCAGCCCTTGGCAGAGGAACCTCAGCCAGCTTTGTCCTTTGTGATAGTGCCACCTAGCGAGGCCCCGGAGGCACTGCCACCTACTCCTGGCAATGCCAGGACCACTGCGACAAGGTGTTAGCCGGTAGACTTGGGACTGGGATTGTGGTCTCCTTTCATCTTATTGCTTGGTTAATGGTTTAGACTAGTGCTGCTCTCCTTTCAAGACCCGGCAGAGGAAGCCCGTGTCTTCCCTCCCCACCCGCCTCGTCCAGACCCAAGGAATCTGATAAGCGCGAAGAGTGAGCTGTCGTCTACCCGTCGTACATTAATTGACCACCGATCCCTTCGTGATCTCCTCGCATCCAATCCTTGGGAGCAGGCAAAGCAAGCATTATTATCCTCATCAAAGTCATCGTACAGATGAGGAAACTGAGAGAAGGTGGTTAACCCAAGGCCACGGAACGTCCGATAACCCAAGCCTCCTGTAACCGGGTCCCTGGTTCCTTCCCCAATCACACGCCCCTCATTTCAGTGTGTCCCCAGGGGGGCAAAGCGTCAGGGACCCTGCGCCAAGGACAGGCGTGTGAGCGCAGGATAAATACGGTACAGCGGCGTCCGCAGCTCTCCCACTTTCTTTTCTGCCCACCAAGCGCCCGGCACGTTCACAGCGGCTCAGGGCGGGGGAAGAGGGGCCCAGAGCAGGAAACAGGGTCCCGCGCGGGTAGCCCCTGGGAGCACGCGGCGCCGGGTCACGTGAGAGGGGAGAGGCGGCGAGGGCCGTCGGTCGCACGCACGTACGCCGTACGTAAACACGCACTGAGGCGCTGAAAGCTGCGAGCCTGAAGCCCCCAGTCACATGTGGAGGGTGGCAGTGGAGAACAAGGGGGCGGGAAGGAGAGAGGTGTCACGTGAGGGAGGTCAGAGCAGCGAGGTCACGTGAGGGGGGACGGAGGCGGGGCCGCCGAGGAGGAGGAGGAGGGGCGCGCGGCTTCCGGCGGCTGGGGGGGGCCGGAGAGCGGAGGGGGGTGGGGGGGCCCTGTCCCGGAGGTGGCGGCGGCGCCATCTTGGCGAAGGGGGGATCAGGAAGTGCGGACCGCGGCGGCGGCGGCGGCGGCGGAGCCCGGAGCGGAGGCCGGAGGCTCCCGGCCCGCCGGCCCCGGAGCGGAGCGGAGCGGAGGATGCAGCAGCCGCAGCCGCAGGGGCAGCAGCAGCCGGGGCCGGGGCAGCAGCTGGGGGGCCAGGGGGCGGCGCCGGGGGCCGGGGGCGGCCCGGGGGGGGGCCCGGGGCCGGGGCCCTGCCTGAGGCGGGAGCTGAAGCTGCTCGAGTCCATCTTCCACCGCGGCCACGAGCGCTTCCGCATTGCCAGCGCCTGCCTGGACGAGCTGAGCTGCGAGTTCCTGCTGGCTGGGGCCGGAGGGGCCGGGGCGGGGGCCGCGCCCGGACCGCATCTCCCCCCACGGGGGTCGGTGCCTGGGGATCCCGTCCGCATCCACTGCAACATCACGGTGAGGATCCCCTCGCGTGTGCGTCTCTGGGGGGCTCTTGTCTGGGGCTCAGGATCACCCCACACAGCTTTTCGCTGTCGAAAGACCTGGGAGGCCGAATCCCCTCTCGGGGCTCGGCTCCTTTTCTCCAGGTTACACTTGTTTCTCCTGTGCACCCAGAATCTCTACTCTTCATGGTCAGGGACACCCCGACATATGGCGCCTCGACTACCCCTTTTCACTAACCCACCCACATCCCAAGGTTCATGATTTTGGCCTATTTGGGCTACTTCACGACTTTACCTTGACCCCTGGGAATGCCCCTGTCCCCACCACTATCATCTTAAGGTTCCAGGTCTCTGCATTGACCTTAGCTGGAAGGACCTGGCTTGGAACTCTGCAGATTTCAGTGATGCCCCCTTCTCAGTAGTACCTTTGATTTAGGACGTTGCCACCTGTGAGATCCCTGCCCAGGCATCTCTCATTCAACTCCTCTTTGCTCTCTGAATTTTACCAAGTGATGGTTTGCAGTTTAGTGACTCCTCTTCTTCCTCTCCTTTGGATTCCCTTTTATTCTGGTGTAACCTCTAACTCTCCTCCTTTTGCCCCAGCTGGTAGCTGCCACTCCCCTCCTGTTCTCTATGGATATCTCCAGTTGCCCTGGGTTGTTGGCTTTCCTGCTCATGATGGTGATGTGCAAGGGCTTTCCCATTTATTCTGAGCGGTAACAGTTCCTTTTCTCCCAGTGAACATCATTCCATCCTAGGCGTGCAGGACTAGGAGACACCTTACCTCTCCTGCCTAGGCTACCCTCAAACATCCTGTGAAGAGGGTTGGCCTCTGATAATCTGGGAATGCCTGATACCGCATGGTATAGCACTTACAGTGATTGATACCACCCGGTGTGATAGTGTTCGCCCTGCTGGGAGCACTGGATAGCAAGCCAGGAGACAGTACTTAATCCAGGCAGGCAGACTGCAAATGGGAGTAGTCTGGGGAAAGACAGACTTGTGAATTGTGTGGCACTTTGGGGCCTGAATTCAATTTACATGGTTCTTGTTTTCTATCCCTTTCTTCCATCAAACCAGGTCAAGGTTTGATGAGGCAAGCCTCAGCTTGGGTTGGATGGTCCCCCCCACCCCCAAAACTCGTGTGTTCGATTTTCCTCTCCCATCTTTTTTCGTACTAAAAAGTTGAGATTGCAGGACTCGGTGTGGTTCCGTGAGCTGAAGACTTGAGCATCTGATAATTTGTTTTCCTCCAGCATTGAGGATTAGAGCCATGGCAGAGTTAAGACCCCTGGTAGAAGAGGATAAGGTTTTCTCAGCATATGTGGAAACTTCAGGGGTCGATTTTGTACCTGAATTATGCTTCCAATTGCTTAAGGGTAGGTTTGCCCCCTTCAGGTTTGCCCCCTTCTAGCTGCCTTCCCAGTTGCCAGAGGCCATCTGCTGTCTTTGTCCCTGGAAGGAGGTTAGTTAGAAGATTCTCAGTCAGACTCTGTGTGGCCCCTATAAAGAAGACTTGGCCTGAACTGGCCCCCTTGGTTTGGGCAGAGGGGGAGTCTGGTCAGGCTGCATTTGGCACCGTGGCTCAGGAATGCTGGGAATGTTAGTAGCGTAGGTTTCTTTCTCCCAGCCTGCCATGTGGAGCCCTACAGCCTACGCCTGGACTGAGAGGGTGGCAGTTTCCCAAGGGAGAGGTGGGGAGAAGTGGCCTTTGAGGGGTTCTGTTGGGAGTGAGGTGGGAAGATTCTTCCTGCTACCCTTTCACGTTTAGGTTCTGGAGACATAATCTAGTTTCTAATCCCTCCTTCCCCAGCTAAAATGAAAGTAATCTGTGGTCTTTGCTTTTTTTCTGTCAGTGTGATTGTGATGAGGTGATCCCTTCCTCAACTGGTTAAGGAGGGTCAGGGGCCTCTCTGTTGGGTGTGGGAGAACTTCAGGTCTGGAACTTGTAGAGGCAGCACAGGAGATAGGAAGTCTCCCTCACTGTTAGCAGGGTTTGGCTCTGCTGCTTTCTCTGATGTTTACTCTTGAGAAGATAAAGAAAGGGACCGGGCTTCTTGGAAAGGGTCCTCCCAGGGACTTTTTCTCCTGGTCTGGGATTTGTTGGGAAGCTGCTTGGTTAGATAATGACCTGCTGCACTGGGCTTGTATGTGTGTGTTTGGGGGGAGAGGGGCGGGGGGAGCGGTGGAGAGCAAAGGGACTAGAAGTCTTGGTGCGTGGCAGGCAGGCAAAATCTAGCTTTCCCCAGAGTCTCCCATCTTGACTGCTCTCCCTGCTCTTTTCCCCTTAGGAGTCATACCCTGCTGTGCCCCCCATCTGGTCAGTGGAGTCCGATGACCCTAACTTGGCTGCTGTCTTGGAGAGGCTGGTGGACATAAAGAAAGGGAATACTTTGGTGAGGGGGCCAGGGTGTTGAGGTGGGAGGGCATTTTCCTCCTGTGACACCCATGCCATGAAAACATCCTGTGAAAGGCGTCTCTGGAAAGTGGGTGGTGCAGTAGCCTGTACATTTGAGGCAGACGTCTTAGGGGAGTTGCTTCCTGAAGCCAGAGGGAGAGCCTTGCACCAGTCCCAGGGTTCGTCCCCTAAGCTCCTCCCCATGGCCGTGTGGTCTGAGTTTTAGAGAACTAGGTACCAGTTTGGGGGCTAAGACAAGAGCTCACCCACGTACCTGTCCATATTGGGGTGGGGAAGGAGTGTTTGATATCACTGTGGTCCCCTACCCCCAGCTATTGCAGCATCTGAAGAGGATCATCTCCGACCTGTGTAAACTCTATAACCTCCCTCAGCATCCAGATGTGGAGATGCTGGATCAGCCCTTGCCAGCAGAGCAGGTGAGCAACGGAGCGGCTTTGGACCCTGTTATGCAGAGTTGCCCCACAGACAGCACTCTAAAAATGCATGTTAATTCAGATGAAGCTGCAGTAGTTTCTCTCCAGCCCTACTCCAAACACGTACACATATCATGACTCTTGGCCTCTTCTCCAGAAGGGAATCTAGCTAAATGGGGCACTAGTAGCTTCACCTCTCCGATCAAAACTCACTCTCCTGGGCAGGATCATCCCTCATGGGGGGATATGGGGGGGGATTTTTACAATTAGCAGTAGGTAGCCATTGGGGACCGAGGTCCCTTGTTAAGATCCAAGAATGCAGTATCAGTCTAGAGATGATTTAGTAAAGGAGGGGTTCTTGAGGAGATAAAACTGGGATTTGTGAGTTAGGTGACAGAAACAGCCATTGTGCTTCTCTTTTATTCTTTGGCATATGGTGGTAGAGGAATAATGGGCTGGTAGTGAAGTCATTCCCTAGGCTGTTGCTTCCACTCAGTTCTGGCTGATGGAGAGGCTGGTAGCATTATGGCCAGGCGCACAGCTTCCAGACCCAGAGGCTCAGGGGGAGTAGGTCAGAGGCTGCATTCTAGGAAACCACCGGGGTCTCATCTCCCTCTTTTCCCTCCCCACTGCAGTGTACACAGGAAGATGTATCTTCGGAAGATGAAGATGAAGAGATGCCTGAGGTAGGCTTCCATCCAAGGCGGCACTGGTAGGAAGCTCTTTCCGTCAGCAGCATTGAGTGCCCGCTGTGTACAGAGCGCCAGTCTAGACCTGGGGAGAGAAAAATACCAAAGGAAATAAAGACAGATTTACTGACCTGGAGGAACAGCAGTGTAGTAGAGGAGGAGACAGGGCACCCGTATCCAACCACTGAAGAGAGTTAAGTGCAAATCTGTTTACACTTAATAGTCAGGAAGTTAATCGCAGATGGCTTTGTAGTCAGACCTGAGCGGGCATCCTGTATCTCCTAACTCTCTTAATTGGGGAATTTTACCTACTCGCTAAGCTGCAGTTTTCCTTATTTATAAAATGTGATTATAACAACTACTACATAGGGTTGTCTTTAAGATTAAATAAGGGATTGCATGTAAAATGCTCCATTCAGTACATGATAAATGCTAAATAATTTATCTGATATATTCTCTAAAAACATACTTTTGCAGAATGTAACATAATGGTTAAGAACTTGAACTTCAGAGTCAGACAGAATTTGATTCACATCTTAGCTCTATAAAGAGGTGTATGACTTCGGGCATGATAACTAACCTCACCTAGACCTCAGCTTCCTCATCTGTAAAATGGGGGTAATGATAGAATAATGGCATGGTGGTTATAAGAATTAAATGAGCTAGTGTGTATAGCATCTAGTACGGTATCTGACATATAATTAAACATTCAGTAGATATCAACAACTAATGTAGTATTAACATCTCTTGCTAGAGTGAGATCACTGATCACTTTGTTTCTCTGCACTGAATTAACATCCCAGGTTCTGCAACTTCTGTAACTCTGTCATGGTCTTAAGTCTCACAAAGGGCTGGGGATTCCTGAAACATTCTCCTCTCAGACAGCGGACAGCCCTCCCGAGTCTGACTGAGAGGGGCTGAATCCTGGCTATAGGCTCCTCCCCCATGTACAGTGAACTACTTCCTCACTTAGAGTGGGGCAAACAGGGACTAATTCTGTTCTTGACCTCTACCATCTGCCTTTCTGGACCTCCTTCCTTATTTCCATCTTGGCACTGGGTACCTCTGCATACCTCATCAGGCCCAGCACTTGGGAAGGCAGGAGATTTCTGATCCAGCTTTCTCCATTAGACCTGGAGTCCTGGGAACTCCTGGGTACAAAAGTCACCTGATGAAACATGAGCTTTGAGTCACAGCGTCAGGCCAAAGTCATTCTAGGAATTAAGGAAGAGTTTCTGCTGCCAAGGGAGAGCTTTAGGGATGGTTGGAGCAGGGTAGGTCTGGGGAACAAGAGAGCTGAGCCTGCTTGCTTTCCCTAGGCCCTTACGCAGTTCTGCAGCTTGAGAATTGAATAGGAGGAGAGATTTGCCACAGCCTTTAGATTGTGGACGGAATGGGACTGGGAGTCTTCCAGCAGTGGAATGGGTATTTTACTCATTAGCATGCCAGATAAGACTACTGTTCCTTGACCTGCAGCTCTAGGTCAAGTGGGACTGGGAAGGCGATGGCCCCTCTCCACAACGTGTGTTGGTTTCTTTCCTCCTCTATCCCACTCCCACCCCACACCCCCACCAGGACACAGAAGACCTAGATCACTATGAAATGAAAGAAGAAGAGCCAGCTGAGGGTAAGAAGTCTGAAGATGACGGCATCGGAAAAGAAAACTTGGCCATACTAGAGAAAATTAAAAAGAACCAGAGGCAAGATTACTTAAATGTACGTGCTCTCTAGGGAGAAGCTGGGCCAAGGGGTCGGCTGGTGCTGGCTGGGAGGTGGGAGGCATCGAGCATCAGTCTGGGGAACAGAATCCACTTTTGGGTGGGTTATGGGTGTGCCTCATCCTTGCCTAAATCCTGGCTGCCAGACTGCCCCTGAGGTCTAGTGTGGTGTTTCTAAGCACATGACCGTGAGATGTTCTGTCCTCCATCCCTCCCTTGTAGGGTGCGGTGTCTGGCTCGGTGCAGGCTACTGACCGGCTGATGAAGGAGCTCAGGGATATATACCGATCACAGAGTTTCAAAGGCGGTGAGTTTGCCTCAGAGAGGGGTCTGAACACGAGCTTCTCATAAAGAAGGACATGGTGGTGGCAGCAGATGCACGGATGCTTATGCAAGTTTTCAGGCCAAGGATGGCACACCCCCACTCCAGTGGCTTAGATTGGATGCATGTCTATCTGGGGTGAACCTGGAGCCTTTGACCTTTTTTTCTCTCAGCATGGGAGAGGGATCTGCATCGGGGACCACTCACCACTTGGACCATCACCTAATGACACCCATTTTCTTCCCTCCTTCCAGGAAACTATGCAGTCGAACTCGTGAATGACAGTCTGTATGATTGGAATGTCAAACTCCTCAAGTGAGTGGGGACTGTGGGATTGGAAAAGAAGTTGAGTAGTGAGTGGAGCCACTGTGGTGGGAGTCTCCAGGTCCGTCCCAGGGAGCGGGTGTGGGCAGTGGCTTGGCCCTCTGCTGCTCGCCCAGGGTTGGTGGGAGCCTCGAGGCTCCTGAGCTGGACCTGGAGCTGAGCCTGAACTCGTTGCTTCCTAGAGTTGACCAGGACAGCGCTTTGCACAACGATCTCCAGATCCTCAAAGAGAAAGAAGGAGCTGACTTCATCCTACTAAACTTCTCTTTTAAAGTAAGGTCTTCCTTTCCAATCCGTCCCTGGCCTAGGCTTCCTTCTCCACCTAACAGTGCTGCAGAGGGCACTGGCCTCCCCTCCCTGATCGTTGCCTCTGTCTCTCTCAGGATAACTTTCCCTTTGACCCGCCATTCGTCAGGGTTGTGTCTCCAGTCCTGTCCGGAGGGTGAGTAGCTCAGTAAGGGCAGAGGGTGAGGAAGGGTGGGGAGCTTTTGCCAGTCACAGCTGACTAACCTTTCTTCCGCAGGTATGTTCTGGGCGGAGGTGCCATCTGCATGGAACTTCTCACCAAGCAGGTGAGCCTGTCTCTCATTCTTGGCCTGGCTGGCCTGGGCAGCGCTAGGCTGAGCTTTAACCACCCGCCCCCCGGGTTGGGTGATGGGCACAACGTGGCCCTTTCATTCTGCCTCGCAGGGTCTGTGCCCACTGACCTGGGCAAACAGGTGATGGCCATTCTGGGAGAGAAGGGCAGGGGCCCTTCTATAGGTGCAGCTGCTCTCTGGAGAACAAGCATAAGGTTTCTCTGGAAACTCTCCTGACTTGTTTGCTTTGTGCCTGTTGTTACTTAGGGCTGGAGCAGTGCCTACTCAATAGAGTCAGTGATCATGCAGATCAGTGCCACACTGGTGAAGGGAAAAGCACGAGTGCAGTTTGGAGCCAACAAAGTAAGGAGCCTGGACCTGAGCCTGGTGGGACTGGCTGGAGCCATACACACTTTAGGCCACTAGGAGGCCAAGGCGGCCTTCTTTTAGGGACTGAGAGGATAAAATCTGTGGGCTGGCAGCATCAGATGAGTGGGCCTAGGATGCCCGCAGTGGGAACAGGAGCAAGGCCTTGGCCTGAGGGGCAGCCTAGGACTTTGGGGAGGGTGCAGGTCTGGAAAGGGAAAGCTAGGGGACTGTGCCCTGAGGGGACCTCCCAGGTGGAAGGTATTTAGTGTGTCAGCAGAGCATGGCGCTGGGAGCTGGGACTCCTGGGTGGCAACAAGGCCACAGCTGGCCTTGCTTGGTGGCCTGATTCAGTGGCTTCCTCTCCCCAGTCTCAATACAGCCTGACAAGAGCACAGCAGTCCTACAAGTCCTTGGTGCAGATCCACGAAAAAAACGGTGAGGCTGGCGCCACAACTCCAGATTCGGACCTTTGCCAAGCCTGAGGTTTCCACTTCCAGCCAAACAGCAAGAACCCCTTTTGGTTTCCGAGCGTTTACCACCCATTAACACAGCACCTGCCCCTGTTCTCCAAAGAAGTCAGTGAGGTGGAGGCTAACGTCCGCCACCTCTTCTCCAGTAAAGCCCCAGCGGTCCATAGCGCCGGCAGACTCAGTGCTGCCCCTCTTCCCCACCACCCTGTGAGAAAGCTCATCCCACTCTGCTGTCATCTCAGGTTGGGCGCATCATTCTCCCTTTCCTTATAATCTCCAGGTAGGCAGTTTCTTACCTTCCCATACACCTTCTCCCCGCACTGGGGAGCCCTTTCTAGACTCTTTTCACCTTTGACCTTGGAGATGTCTTCAGTGATTGGGGCCGGGAGGGTGGACATCAGTCTCCACCTCACTGTGTTCTTCGGTTTCTTTGCAGGCTGGTACACACCCCCGAAGGAAGATGGCTAACCCGGGAGTGCCATCCCCTTCTTCCTTCCCCAGGCACCACTGGACCAATTACCTTTGAATGCTGTATTTGGATCTCACGCTGCCTCTGTGGTTCCCTCCCTCATTTTTCCTGGACGTGATAGCTCTGCCTATTGCAGGACAATGATGGCTATTCTAAACGCTAAGGAAAAAAAAAAAACAAACACAACTGTTTCAAGTACTCAAGACTGACTTACAGACCAACCAACCACCTGGCTGGAACCCTTGCTAGCAGGCATTCTTATAAAAGAAACTTTCGAGCCTCCTTATATTGCTGGAAACTCAGCTGTGCTCCAGACTAGAGCCTCCTTACCTATGCTATGGATTTTTAATTTATTTTCTCTTATTTCATGTACACTGCTTTTTTTGGTTACAGTGTATGATGGATGTGTATGAAAAAAAAAAATGTATCTTTGGGAAAACAATTACAGTTTGTTAATTTGAAGATGCTGGTCTTGACTCATCTTTATTTTTATCCCCATGTCCCACCCCACCCCCACTCCTGAACTACTTGAGCAGTGGGGGAGGGGCACCAAGTCCTCCGTGGCTTTGGTAGCTATGAGGGGCTGCGCTTCGCTGCTAAAGCCAGAGAAAGGTGGAGCTGAAGCACGCACCTGGCTCGCCCCTGAAGGCCTCTGGAGTGACCAGCACTTGTACACCTGGGAATGCAGAGCCTGGCCTGCTGAACCACAAAGTAGTAGACTGAAATGATGAACTTAATTCTTAGGACTACTTTTCTAGTCACAGATGTTTTCAAATTTCTAAGAAAGAAATAACAAGGAGGCCTAAGAGGCTGCTTCACAGAACTACTTTCAAATGAACTGAGTAGGGATGCGGGCAGAGTCTCAAGCATGTATGTGACCTTTCTGGTCTCAGCAACATGCTGTGTAGCTAACACTCCAGTGTTCACTGGTTCCCCTCCCTCCCAGCAAGTGGCACTGAAGGGTGATGGTTGGTAGCTCCCTTGTTGCCCCCTCCCGTCTCTTGCTTCATCTGGTCGTATCAAAGAGGAGCCGTGTGGCTTGGAGACTGGGGATTCTTTTAAGGCACTAGTAAGGTGGGTGCTACTGGAAAGGGTCAGCTTTAAGGGCGTTGGTCTGTGTACCTGCGTCCTTACCTCAGGCTCTGAGAACTGCTGGGGAGGGGAGTCTGCTGAGCTGAACCGTAGGTGCCGTGTCTGTTCCTGCTATTTAAAAGTACAGGCGTACTGTTTGCATGTGGTATGCGCTGCCTGCCTCCTGGTCAGTGAGCTTGCTTTGAGGCAGAGGCAGCCTCTTTGGACCTACTCTGCCTACAGACTGGATGGTGACAAACGCCAGAGGCCAGGGATGGCTAAGTGAAGACACTCATCTTAGAAAGCCCAGACTTAGGACAGCCATCTGGGAACCTGTAAGATGCCAGAGTTCTGTAATGCTTTGTTTGACACAGCAATTTTAACATTGGTCATTTCTCCCCCTTTTAAGGGATTGTAATGTTTTGCTGCTTCAGGTGGACGGAGAGTTCACCAGTCCCACTCAACGCTGCTCCTACTCCACCACACCACCTGATACAGGGTGCTAATTTATGCTGAGGTGGAGACAAAGAGGGGACCCAAGGGGGAAACTCATTTCATGAAGCTGAAATCTGGTTTTCAAGGCCTCTGAGGCTTTCTTCTGAACTTATCACCAGCCCTGGCTGGAAAGTAGATTGTGTTTTTAGTAATGTGTACTGTGATCTGTCCTCAGTATAATGTATTTTGTAATGTATTTTTCTCATCTACCAAAGGATGAAACAAATAAAATTATTTAAATAGTTTGGCTCTAATCAAATTATTTAAAGAAATAATGGGATCCACATTCACCTGATGTCAAGGGAAGCACCAGCTCCTGTGCGCTATAGCTATATAAACACCAACTCTAAGAAAGTCTTCCACTTTTCTTGTCAAACCTAACAGTCCCTTTCATAACCTTACATTAGGCTCCTAATGAAGTTACACAGCATTAAAAAATAAGTAAATAAAATCAAGGCCACATCATCTTGAACCAATGTTCTGTCCACTAAGAAGGCAAAGAGAAAGGAAAGAAAACTTATACCCACACTACCAAATGTAAAATAGATAGCTAGTGGGAAGCAGCCGCATAGCACAGGGAGATCAGCTCGGTGCTTTGTGACCACCTGGAGGGGTGGGATAGGGAGGATGGGAGGGAGGGAGATGCAAGAGGGAAGAGATATGGGAACATATGTATATGTATAACTGATTCACTTTGTTATAAAGCAGAAACTAACACACCATTGTAAAGCAATTATACTCCAATAAAGATGTTTAAAAAAAAACAACTTATACCCTATGCAAGTGTGCATCTATAATCCCACGCAGTGTCCACACGGCCGGCACACGGCAGCTTCCCAGTCTCGCTGCTTCGGTTTTAGAGGGCAGCACTGGGGAGGGGTGGCTAGACAGAGGAATCAATCACCCCAAACGTGAAGCATGCCAACATTTATTCACCAAGGCGATGCATCAATGTTTAAATGCTCCCTACCTGATTCTACAACAGAATGCCAGGAAAATTAAGCAGTGGGCCCCTCCATTCTCCAGAATCTGTCAGGGCAACTTATATCATGCTCTGAGGGTACAAAGAAGAGACACAGGAAAGAATACACTGGTTACATCAGACTTTCAACCTCATGGAAGCGTCCCATGTTTGGTTCAAATGTTCACGCTGAGCTGGGGGACGGAAGGCATATGACAAACTGAGAAGTGAGCTGGGGGAAAGGCAAAGGGGAATCCAATCAATCCTGGGCACCGCTGTGGCCTTTTTCATCCCCAAGGCCTCAAGAGTGAAAGGGTAGAGCAGGCTGAATCTAGACACGAGAAGAAACATGCCGATTGTAGCCATGTTATTTAAACTCTTCAAGCTTCAGGATGTGCAACTGGAAGAGAAAAAGAAAATCTGATTGGGAAGGAAGGACTGCCCCCAGGTGGTCCACCCAACCCCTGGACAACTTCAGTTTGTTTCCTCTAAGGGAATGACAGGTAAACCCGCAGCATTCAGGCGGAGGCCAGGGCCTGCAGCTGAGACCCTGGGAGGTGGGGGAGGGGAGGGGAGGGGAACAGTAGATACACAGCAGTTACCTTCAAGTTCAAAGCACCAGTGATTTTCCCTTTGAGGATGCGATGGATAACCTGATATGAACTCAAAATATCTGTAAAACAAAACACAACAACAAAACCTTGGTGGCACTTGGTCAGGCAGGAGGAGCAAGGGAGGGAAGTGAGAAGCCGGGGCTGCAGGAAAGTATTCTGGCTGCAGACCAGGTCCTGTAGGCAAGTCTCTGCTAGTTAGTGCTCACTCCCTGCTGCCAGGATATCGTGAGATAATAAGCCCTGCAGAGGGAGGAGAAGGGGAGGGCAAAGTAAGAGCAAGTAAAAGGAGGCATTATTGTTGTTAAAATAATTACAGGGATCTGGGATTTTACATTCCCTAATGGAAATTCTGGAGACAGAAAACTGTGTTCACTCAACTCTGCTCTGAGAGTTTTTGCTGGAGAGATGGAGGTTAAAAGGCAGAGAGCCTTTTTACCATGACGAGTGCGCATTCCTACCTGCTGGGACAAGGCAGGGCAGGGCGCTGGTCAGACACTCACCTTTCTCCAGGACATCTGCCCTTACTCAGCTCCCGCCATCCCCCCAAACTCTGGGACTGTTTGTATGCATGAAACTGGCTCATATCAAGGGTCAGACCTCAGTTCCACCCCCAGCTATGCCATTTTCTTGCCATGAAACGTGAAGAAGTCCCTTTCGTTTTCCTGAGGCTTACTTTCCTCATCCATAAAGGGAGAAAAATTGTACACCTGCCCACCTGGCCTCGGGGCCATCTCAAAGTCCACACGAGAGCTGAGAACCCCCATATCCGGGCTGCACACTCTGGCCCCTCTGACAGGCTGGGAGCTGCTCTTTGGGGCAGGGGCTCCTTACTCTGGGCCACCCTCCAACACCCAAGCAGTCAGGTTCAGCCCACCAGAAGCTCCCAGGTCCTGTCTGCTGGCACTGGCATTACTCCCCAGGCCGAGCAGCAGGGGCCCTCTTCATGCAATGACCCAAGGTGACCTCTGGGTGGTGCCCATCAGCCTAGCAGGGAGGCTTGGCCTTGCACTTTGGGGAGGTGCTTTTCCATCTTATTTTGTGTGTATGTGTGTTTCTTCACATCCACTTCTCCTCAGCCCCCAAAGCATTCTTTCACTCTTTCACATCTCACCTAAACCCCAGTCTCGAGAAGGGGCAGAGCAAAGAAGGGGCCTCTCCATTTCAAGGGTGTAGAAATTGAGGCTCCACAGGTGCCTGGATCTATAGTAACAAACACCTCACACTATATACAAAAATAAACTCAAAATGGTTTAAAGACTTAAACATAAGGCATGACACCATAAAACTCCTAGAAGAGAACACAGGCAAAACATTCTGACATAAATCATAGCAATATTTTCTTAGATCAGTCTCCCAAAGCAAGAAAAATAAAAGCAAAAAGAAACAAATGGAACCTAATGAAACTTTAAAAGCTTTTGCACAGCAAAGGAAACCATAAACAAAACGAAAAGACAACCGATGGACTGGGAGAAAATATTTACAAATGATGCGACCAACAAGGGGTTAATTTCCAAAATATACAAACAGCTCATACAGCTCAATATCAAAAAAACAACAACCTCATCAAAAATGGGCAGAAGACCTAAATAGACATTTCTCCAGAGAAGACATACAGGACTTCCCTGGTGGCGCAGTGGTTAAGAATCCACCTGCCAGCGCAGGGGACACGAGTTCAATCCCTGGTCTGGGAAGATCCCACATGCCGCGGAGCAACTAAGCCCGTGCGCCACAACTACTGAGCCTGTGCACTAGAGCCCGCGAGCCACAACTACTGAGCCGGTGCACCACAACTACTGAAGCCCGCGTGCCTAGAGCCCGTGCTCCGCAACAAGAGAAGCCACCGCAATGAGAAGCCCACGCACCGCAACGAAGAGTAGCCCCTGCTCACAGCAACTAGAGAAAGCCCGTGTGCAGCGACGAAGACCCAACGCAGCCAAAAAAAGTAAATTAAAAAAAAAAAAGACATACAGATGGCCAACAGGCACATGAAAAGATGCTCAACATTGATAATTATTAGAGAAATGCAAATCAAAACCACAGTGAGATATCACCTCACACCAGTCAGAATGGCCATCTTCACCAAGTTTACAAATAATAAATGCTGGAGAGGGTGTGGAGAAAAGGAAACCCTCCTATGCTGTTGGTGGGAATGTAAATTGGTGCAGCCACTATGGAAAACAGTATGGAGGTTCCTTAAAAAACTAAAAATAGAGTTACCATATGACCCTGCAATCCCACTCCTGGGCATATATCCGGAAAAGACAAAAACTCCGATTCAAAAAGATACATGCTCATTAATAATCAGAGAAATGCAAATTAAAACAACAATGAGATATCACTCACTCCTGTTAGACTGATAAAAAAAAAAAAAAAGATACATGCACCCCAATGTTCATAGCACCACTGTTTACAAAAGCCAAGACATGGAAGCAACCTAAATGTCCATCAACAGATGAATGCATAAAGAAGCCACAAAAAAGAATGAAATAATGCCATTTGCAGCAACATGGATGGACCTAGAGATTATCGTAATAAATGAAGTAAGTCAGACAGAGAAAGACAAATATTATATGATATCACTTATATGTGGAATCTTAAAAATAATACAAATGAACTTATTTACAAAACAGAAACAGACTCACAGACAGAAAACAAAATTATGGTTACCAACGGGGAAGTGGGGAGAGGAGGGATAAATTAGGAGTATGGGATTTATAGATACACACCATTATACGTAAAATAGATAATAAGGATTTACTGTATAGCACAGGGAACTATAGTCAATATCTTGTAATAACCTCTAATGGAAAAGAATCTGAAAAAATATATATATGTATAACTGAATCATTTTGCTGTAGACCTGAAACTAACACAATACTGTAAATCAACTATACTCCAATTTAAAAAAGAAAAGAAAAAAATAAAGTAACACACAGCACATCGGAGGAGATACTGAGTCCAAATGCTCTAACCCCTATCGTTGGTCTTCAAATTCCAGTTTTCTTCTACACAGAATGCTTCTCTGAAGAAATCTTAAGCAAAACTCGATGTACATGAAACAGATGGAAGCTGAGCCACTCTGGCAGAAGCGAGACTGGGAGGCTTGCCCTCCCCTCACTCCACCCAGAGAACTCAGCCTTCGGGCAGCACCTGAGGTTCCTTTCCAGATCTGGTTGCTCAGAGAGACCAGGTGTGAAAACCAATTCTCAAGAAGCAGCTTTGCAAGGGGCAGACGCCGAAAACTGGGGTGAGATCAAAAGAATAGAGGCTGAAGGGCAGGCATCCTGAGGGCCTCGGCTGCCCCGGACGCCATTCCCGCCGAGGTCCCAGAGGCGCTCACAGCATCTCCTGTCTTCGAGTGCTCAGGAGGGTGGAGGGCACCTTACCTTTCTCCAGCATGAATGGCTGAACCAGGGGGGGGATGGTCCAGAAGTCGTCACTATCCAGGCTGCGCAGGGACTGCACTGGGATGGTGGCCAACTGGCCGAAATCGATGAACATGACAACAGCCCAGGAGTCCACTCGGTCCAGCACCCAGCACCTGGCCAGAGGGAGGGAGAGGAGGCTTGTCCCACCTGGTGCCACGCACAGCAGTCCTCACAGAGAGGGCTTGAAGGTCGGGGCTAAGAGGAATGGGAGTTTCCTACGCTGTTCCCCACCTTGGACGGAGAGGTGATCAGAGGAGAGATATCTTGAGAGAGGAAGCAGCAGCAAATAAACGAGAGTCCAGAGGATGGAGAAGCAAACCTGCAGCCCTGCCTGGCACACACCCGTTCCAGGCCCGTCCGTAATCACCCAGTTGGTACTCGGCCAGACAGCGGGTCCCGCGCCGCACAGCCGAGTCGTGCAGGTAGGGCTGCTGCTCCTCCGCCTCGGCCAGGGCTCTGGACAGCGCCTGCATGTTCTGGTGCAGCGTCTGTGGACGGTACAAACGCCATGGGCCTCGCTGCCTGCCCCACATCGCACGTCTGTCTCTGCAGGTGTCACCTGTTACATCAGCACCGCTGATCCACCCCAAGGGAACTGAAGGTATGACGTGGGAGAGAGAATGAGGCTCAACCAGGGATCAGAGTGCGGCCACTCTGGATGTTCACCGCTGACGGGCCCCCATCACCACGCTTACCCCAGCAGGGCCCCATGAGGTGGCACCGAAGCCCAAGAGGACCACCAACAAGCCTGTACCTCCGTGACATGCATGGCCCAGAAGAAGGGGGTCTGAGGGACAATACTAGTCACCAACAGCCCCACGTCCCCGCCGATGCCATGGACGGTGGCCAGCCAGCCCAGGTCTCGGAAGCATTCCCTCAAGAGCAGCACCCAGAAGGACCCTCTGCAGGAAGAACAGGGAACGAAGGGAAGGGAGTGAACACAGGAGTGATTCAACCAACACCTGTCCTGGAGGATGCTGGGCAGGAGAGTCACGCTGACAAGAGGGCTGTGCACCCCCCAGGGTGGGAACAAGACAAGTGCCCAAGTAATCATAACGCGGAGCAAAGGAAGCACCACACCAGGGGACACAGGGGTTGGAGAGTTTGGGGAAGGGGAGAGGCAGAGGGAAATAAAAACACACCAGGGAACTCCACCGAGAGAGACACGCAAAAGCCTCACTGGGCTGACCTTGGGCCTGCCTGAGTGATTCATGAACCTCAAGTGATGCAAGTTTGGACCGTCCACAATGCAGGACACGTCTGCAACGCCCAAACCACTCCTCCCTGTGTTTAAGCACACGCCACACCTCATCCCACCACTCCACGAACTCTATCGCCTAAGTCACACACGGTTAGAAAGG
Organism: Balaenoptera ricei; assembly: GCF_028023285.1. NCBI lineage: Eukaryota > Metazoa > Chordata > Mammalia > Artiodactyla > Balaenopteridae > Balaenoptera > Balaenoptera ricei. The sequence continues at coordinate 112,512,797 of NC_082639.1, read as the reverse complement.
CAGACCTGCCACTTTAGAAAAACGAAACAAAAAACACACATCCTATAGCATTTCAAGTCAAACAGAATATTCTGGCATCCCTGACATTAAGAATGGTGTCTGCCGTTAAAGCAGACGATGTGGTGGACATGCCGATCTCATGGCATCCAGAGTAGGGGAGAGTCACAGGCCATCACTGTACAGAAATGGAGACAGACTGTGTAAGTCACTGCGGGTCACAGCCTTAGAGCCTGGGTCTGATGCAGGAGTTCCTGAAAACTTTATCCCCCGCCCCAGTACCATCCCTGCCGCCACCCTCTAGGGACTGAGCAGACGTTTATAGTTGTCCTTTGCCAGCGGCCTCTCTCCACCTCTGCTCACCTCATTTCCATGGGAACTGCAAAGATGCTTGTCCTCGGTTTCTCTGTCTCACAGGGGTCAACAGAAGCTTTAGGAGTGAGCTGTGTACAAGCTGGAAAGCAGAAGGTTGTATTCTGGAGGCACCAGGGCTATCTCAGAGGACCATACTCCACCTGCCCCCCAGAAGGCCCTGGCCCCACCCTCAGAGGCAGGATGAGATGGGAAGTGAAGCTACATCCTTCTAGGTCTCGGCCTTCACATCCTCAGCTGGGTGGGGAGGGTTTGCTGGATGACATTGTTTAATCAAGAAAGCATCCTAAGGAGGCTTCCCTGGTGGTGCAGTGGTTAAGAACCCGCCTGCCAATGCAGGGGACACGGGTTCGAGCCCTGGTCCGCGAAGATCCCACATGCCGCGGAGCAACAAAGCCCGTGCGCCACAACTACTGAGCCTGCGCTCTAGAGCCCGCGAGCCACGACTATTGAAGCCCGCTCGCCTAGAGCCTGTGCTCCACAGCAAGAGAAGCCACCGCAATGAGAAGCCTGCGCACCGCAACGAAGAGTATCAGCCGCTCACCGCAACTAGAGAAAGCCCTTGCGCAGCTATGAAGACCCAATGCAGCCCCTTAAAAAATAAAAATTAATTAATTAAATTAATTAATTAAAAGAAAGCATCCTAGAGGAATAAAAAGGGATATTTCCTACACTGAGGGGTCAGCGTGGGACAAAGCTGGAAGAGAGGCTGGGAGAAGTGAATCAGGAGCTGCAAAGACATGTCCTGGGAACAGATGGCAGCTCATGATCTCACCAGTGGTTCTGGCAAATCCTTGACCAGAGGCCTTCTCCAAACCCTAGGGAGAGAAAGAAAAGGTATCACTCAGGCATAGTAGTATTCGTTTCACTGGTTTACATGTTGAGTCTCTCCAAGCAGATCTGGAGACAGCGCAGCAACAGCCCCTGTGCAGACACAGGCTTCAGCTGACTTTTGGGACTCCCTCCACTTTCTCCTCTCTCTTGGGTGGGGGGTCCTGAGTCAACCAAAGACAAGAGGTTCAAGGAACAGGAAGGGAGGAGGGAGGGAGGTGCTGCCGGTGGTGCTCGTCGGTACCTACAGGCGCAGAAGCCCAGCACTGCTTAGCCCGGGAGGCCCCTGCGGGCACTTCTTAGGGGAGAAAGAGGTGGAAATGGTTACTCCGGCAGCAGGGCTGGGTGGAGACAGAAAGACTACAATCCTGCAGCCCTCAACCCACACTGGCTTCCCTTGCTCCACCGTCCACACCTGGAAAATTCCCCCCCTGGTTACACCCACGGATCTGCCCGCCCTGCCACTTCGCTGCTTACCCCACTCCCCACTGACCGCTACCTGAGAACACATGCGGCCACTGTTCTCAAATGGTCATGCCACAATCCCATGGTAAGCCCCTAGTGAGTTTCCTTTCCTTCCCTCCAATGGACGACACCTCACCCCCTCCTCTCTTCAAACCCTCCATACTCCCCACCCTCCGCCCACCCTATGAACCTGCCTATTCGTCAGGAGAAAACTGGAAGCAACTGGATGGGAGGCCCCTCATCCTCTCACCACCCAAAGCGCCGCCCCTGCCATCCCTCTGTTACCTTCTCAGAAGGGTCTGGCTCTGGGGCTGGCGCTGTCTCGCCTTCTCGAGGACAACACCCCCGCAGCCACGGCCCTTCTCCTCTACTGCCATCTCTCTCCCGGTGGACACCTCCCACCAGGAAACAAACATGTTCCATTATCCATGTTTGCAAAGACCCTGCCTCGCCCCCCCACCCCCTCTGGCGAGCACCTTTCTCTGCTCCCTTCACTGAAAGGGGTGTCTAGAGTCCCGTCTCCTTCCACGCCTGACATTTTATCTTCAGCTCCTTCCAGTCAGGCCTCCCTGAAGCGGCTCAGCCACGGTCTCCGTGTTACCGAATCCTCCACGTCCTCCGTTCTGAAATTACCGGCAGCATCCCACCCATCCCCTCTTCTAGGAAACATTTCTTCTCTTGGCTTCCTTGACGCCGCACACATCTGGTTTTCCCTCTCTTTCCCTGGCTGGCCCTTTTCAGCTGAACCAATACATGCTGGCACAACCCAGGACTTGGTCCTCTCCTCCATCTACCTTCTCTCCAAGGTCATCTCCAGCTCCACGGTTTTAGGTATCAACAACAGACCACAGACTCCCAAACCCAGATCTCCAGCCCCAAAGACTCTGTGGAATTCAACTCCAACATGGAGACGCCTCCTTGACAGGCCAACCAAGAGGTACACAGACTCAGCATGTCTAAAACGGACCCTCCGCAAGCTGCTTCACCTTGGCTTTCTCAATTTTAGTAAGCTGCATCATTATCTACCTAGCGGCTCAGGCCAAATTCATCTCTCTTTCTAGCTCTGCATCAAATTCATCAGCAAGTCAAGCCATCTCTTCCTCCAAAACACACCCAAACCCACACACTCCTCTCTCTCCATCTCCACCACCCCAATACTAGCCATCACCATCTCTTACCAGGACCGTAACAACAGTGTCCAAAGACGCTGCCACACAGGCTCCTGCAATCCAGTCCCCACCCAGAAGACACAACCTCTTACAAACCAAAATCAGATCACATCACTCACCTGATTAAAACCTTCCAACACCTTCCCATTGTGCTTACAAATAAAATTCAAAGTCTCCAGGTGGGCTCACCAAGGCCGCCATGATCTACCCTCCTTCCCACTGACCTCTTCTCTGCCCACTTACCCCTTTTCCCCCCATGTCACACTCTGAGGCATTTGTAGGTGGCCCCTCTGTCTGGAATGTTCTTTCCCTGGTCTTACCCATGATAGGCTGACTTGTCATCCAGAGCTCAGCTGAGAGGTCGCTTCCTCACAAAGAGGACTCCCTAAGAACCATCTAAGTGACCCCTCTCCTCTCTATCACATCACCTTATTTCAGTTCTCTGTCTTGTACTTACTATTGAGACAGGCTGGGCCCTGGGACCCTTTGCTGCTGTGCTTGTACCTGGACACACGTCTCCTCGAGCAACGAAATACAAGGAAACTATAAGGGACTAAAAATAACTGCGTGCATATGCAGTAGGGGCAAAGATACAAAAAAGTCGGAAAACCCAAAACCCAACTGCCACATCTGAAGAGCCAGGAGCAAAAGCAGGGTACTGCGCAAGCCCCCTGAACACAGCACCACCAAAGGGGTGGGCAGACCACCTGAGCCCCCCTCTGGCCTGAGCGCTGGACGCACCCCTACCCTCACCCCATATACGGAACCAGCTCACCCTGCTTCGGGGAACCGGCAAGGGAACCTGTGGCTTGTTTTCACTCCCCCCGCTGCTGCAGGAGGGGCCCCAATAATGCCTTGCGTGAATTTCTTGTCTGGCCCGTTATCAATTTCTATTGATTAAGGAGGCCAAGAACCCTGGTTGGTAACACTATCTGACATTTTCTTTTTTTTTCTCTCTCTCTTTTTATTGGGGGGGGCATTTTCTTATTTATTCACTTATTTATTGGTTCACTATATGTGTCTTTCCACTGGAATTTAAACATTATGAGAATGTGAATCACATCTGTCTTTTGATAATTACCTTCATTGCTGAGGTAACCCCAGGGCCCAGAACAGTGTCTGATACATATTAAGCTCTTAGTAAATATATGTGAAAGAAAGTGACAGAAGAAAAAGAGAAGGAAGGAGGGAGAGAGGAGAAATGAACTGGGGCAAATTCTTAATCTAAGCCTTGGCTTCCTCTTCAATACCATGAATCACACTTGATGTGAGGATTTAGTTGGGCCAGTATCTGTTCAGGACATGACATGAAATAGGTGCTTAATAAATGGAAGCAGGGGCTTCCCTGGTGGCGCAGTGGTTGAGAATCTGCCTGCTAATGCAGGGGACACGGGTTCGAGCCCTGGTCTGGGAGGATCCCACATGCCGCAGAGCGACTAGGCCTGTGAGCCACAACTACTGAGCCTGTGCGTCTGGAGCCTGTGCTCCGCAACAAGAGAGGCCACGAGAGTGAGAGGCCCGCGCACCGCGATGAAGAGCGGCCCCCGCTCGCCGCAACTAGAGAAAGCCCTCGCACAGAACGAAGACCCAACACAGCCATACATACATACATACATACATACATACATAAATATAAATGGAAGCAGTATAAGAGAGGTTAAAAGTGTAGGTTCTGGAGTCAGACTGGGCTCCAATCCTGGTCCCAGAACTGACTGGCTCCTTAACTTTGGCCTGGTTACTTGGTGTCCCCATCTGCAGGATGGGAGAGTAGCAGCACCTACTGCTGTATTTAAACAGGTTCACACAGCAAAGCGATCAGAACACAGCTCGCAGTGAGCCCTCCGTGAGTGAACTACCACTGTCAACCGATGGGGCCCAAATCAAATCTCCACGCTAAACCATTCTGCCCCTGCTGCTTACCTACAACAAAGCAAAGTGACAGTGTTAAAAACTGTCCTCTAGCCAAGCACAGAAGGTGCCTTTTTATTTAGATTCTCCTAAGACAGTTCCAAATACCAATCCCAAGAACCAATTATCAGCAATGGTTTCAGGCTAAAAATTATTATTAATACAGAAACATTTAAAACCATTTGGGGTCTAATTATTATTCCCTAATGATTTAAGAGATAAATATAACAAGCCTATTTTGCCAGTTTGTGAAATGAAGTTTCAGAGGAAAATCTATACAATTATCATTCAACCACCACAGCAGACACGTCATCCAAAAACAACCCTCAAATTTCAGGATGTCTGCAGCACAGAAGTGGCCACCTGGAAGCTACAGAGATCAAGGCAGCACCTCAGTAGCTGCCAAACTAGCAGATTTTAATTAAGTTCTATTGTTGCTATAAGCACAGTTACTCTACGCCCAATCAATCAACAGCTGTTAATGGTCTCTTTACTTTGTTCTGGGACATTACTACCAGCTGGTCAAGCGTTCCAAGAGGTGGCCTGGTCCAGAATCATGCTGGTGAGTCCCAGCAGTGGGAGAGAAAACACAGGGCACACAAAGGTCAGCGGCCAGAAGGCTTTTTGGGGCGGGGTTGGGGGAGGGTCCCATCCGGTTCCCCTGCACACCAGGGAGAAGCTCTCCAACCAGTACTGGGGGGTGCGGGGCACAGGCCTCACATGACACTCAGAAAAGTGGTGGCCTCCCTGAGACTGCTCACCGCCACACCCCTGGCCCACTGTGGTCACCCTGGCCATCACTTTTAAGGCCCTGTCTCTACCTGGGGAACTGCACCTGGAGTCACCTGAAGGGCACATCCACGTGGAAATTTAATAGTTACAGCTTTAACACTCAACTGCTTCCCTGCCACCTAGTACCACACCTTGTACTTCACAGATGACAGACACAGACCTTGCTCTCAGGGAGCCACACTGAGTCACTCCACACATATTTATAAAATGTGTACATTCTAGACATGGCCACCATGAAGCTCACACTCTTGGTGGGGGCAGCAGACAAGAAGTATACAAAGAGGTATAAGGTTAATGACCATAAGGGCAAAGAAGAAACGCAAGTCAAGGAGAAGGGACAAGAGGGCAGGGGTGGGGGAGGGAGTGATGGCCGAACAGACGCCTAAATGGAGTGAGAAGGCAAACCCACAGACGCCTGGGAGACGAGCCTTCCGGCTGGGAACACCTGAGGCCCTAAGGTGGGGACGTGCTTGGTGTGTTTGGGGAATGGCACTGGGGCTGGAGTAAGAGACACTTGCATCTCTTACCTGGACCACCTGAGACAGGTCTTCTGCTTCCACTCTGGCCCCTGGAGTCTATTCCACAGGGTCCCTTTAAAACCTAAATCTCGGTGAATAGATGAACTAATGGTGGCACATGCATACAACAGAATACCACTTAGCAATAAAAAAAGAATTGCTGATGGTGCGACCGCATGGATGAATCTCAATAACATTCTGCTGAGTGAAAGAAGCCAGACACAAAGAAGCACATATGGCATGATTCCATTTACATCAAACTCTAGAAAGGATAAATCTCATTTAAAGTGATAGAAAGCAGGTCAGTCACTGCCTGCGGGGCACGAAGCTGGGAAAGGGCACAACAGAACCTTTTGGGTGACTGAAATGGTCTATATTTGATTGTGATGGTGGTTACATGGCTGCATACACTTGTCAAAATTCATCAAACTGTACACCTAAAAGGGCTTCATTTTACGTAATACTTCAATAGTTGATTTTTTAGTGTACATTTGTGAAATCTGGTTATGTCGCTCCCTGCTCAAACTGTCCAGTGTTCTCATTATTATGTGACTATATAAATAAATACCAATTGCTGCTGAATCAAGTTACATACTATGAAAATTTTTTTTAAATTTTAATATTAATGGGACTTCCCTGGTGGTCCAGTGAGTAGGACTCTGTGCTCCTAAAGCAGGGGGCCCGGATTCAATCCCTGGTCGGGGAACTAGATCCCACATGCATGCCACAACTAAGAGTTTGCATGCCACAACAAAGATCACACGTGCCACAAACTGAGACCTGGCACAGCCAAAATAATTAAAATAAATAAATTTATTTTTTAAAAATTTTAATATTAAAAAAAGTATGTATTATGATTACTTTTATCCTTATACAACCTTCTCCAGGAATTAACTGCTCCTTTTTTCCCCTCCATTTACTTGGATTTCCTTAAATCTCTGGCTAAGTTTTCCCACACCCTCCAATGGCTCGCTATAACACCTCTCCAGTCAATTTTATACTTTTCTTCATACAAATGTCACCCTGGAGTCTCACATCATCCTGCTCTGGCTGGACTGAGTGCTGTATAACAAGTGTTCTACCCCTTTGTCATCATCTGGGAAGTCTCAAGTCCCCCTCTTGGGTTGGACCTCCTGCTCCCAGCTTCCCTCATTTTTTGCCTTATTGCTTCATTGTACTGGAGCATATCCCTCCATAGCTTTCTGAGAACAGCTACGTGGGACATATATTTTTTGAGACCCTACATTTGTGAACAAGTCCTTATTCTACCTTCATTCTAGAGTAATTTAATTAAGAACAGATTTGGGGTTAGACATTATCTTCCTACAAAATTCAATGACACATTCCAATCCTATACCCTTCAATGTGGATTCTCTTTCTGAAGCTTTATCCAATACTCTAAAATATTTCTATAATGTGTCTTGGTGTAGGTTTTTATTTTCCCAGTCATTATCCTGGGTACTCACTGGTTGCTTTCAAACTAAAAACATATCCTTCACTCCTGGGAGACTTTGTTATATTTTTGATATTTTCTCTTCCACGTTGACCTGAACTCTTCCTGCATGTATATGTTGAACCACTGATCCTCTCATTTTACCTTTACTCTTCCCTAAAACAATTCTACTACAAAATATTTCGACTGATAAATCCTCTCCCCCAAAAGCTATTATAAAATTTGACAAAATTGTCAAAAACAACCATTTCAGTATTCTGGAAATTGAACAGAAGCATACAACAAACAGGCTGTCTGTTAAAAAACAACAACAACAGCAAACTACAGGCCCTTGGATAAGAATATGAGACTGAGGTGTGTCAGTCTGGAGCTTCTCCCACTCCCTGGTCCTTTGGCTGATAGTTCTACCACAGTAGACAAAGCTGTGAAAACCGGTTGCTTCAGAGGTGGCTGACTTTACTGGAACCTTGAAACATCAGAAAGTAAGAAAGAACATGGTAAGAAAAAATATGGGTAAGTACAATAGGTTTTCTTCTCATGAGTTTTCTAAATTATGTTTGACAGTTGAAATAAAAATTGTAACTGTCCAATATGGTTCTAAATGAACACAGAGGACATATTTAAGAAAATTACATTATAAACAGGGGAGGGTAAAGAGAAGTAGGGCTTCTAACCACTTAAAAAGGTATACAAAGAGATACACTTAAAAAACACTACAGCAAAAGCAAGAAGAACTACAATTCTGCAGCCTGTGGAAGGAAAACTATATTCACAGAAAGACAGACAAAATGAAAAGGCAGAGGACTTTGTACCAGATGAAGGAACAAGATAAAACCCCAGAAAAACAACTAAATGAAGTGGAGATAGGCAACCTTCCAGAAAAAGAATTCAGAATAATGATAGTGAAGAGATCCAGGACCTCAGGAAAGAATGGAGGCAAAGATCGAGAAGATGCAAGAAATGTTTAACAAAGACCTAGAAGAATTAAAGAACAAACAAAAGGGATGAACAATACAATAACTGAAATGAAAAATACACTAGAAGGAATCAATAGCAGAATAACTGAGGCAGAAGAACGGATAAGTGACCTGGAAGACAGAATGGTGGAATTCACTGCTGCGGAACACACTAAAGAAAAAAGAATGAAAAGAAATGAAGACAGTCTAAGAGACCTCTGGGACAACATTAAACGCAACAACATTCGCATTATAGGGGTCCCAGAAGGAGAAGAGAGAGAGAAAGGACCCGAGAAAATATTTGAAGAGATTATAGTTGAAAACTTCCCTAACATGGGAAAGGAAATAGCCACCCAAGTCCAGGAAGCACAGAGAGTCCCAGGCAGGATAAACCCAAGGAGAAACATGCCAAGACACATAGTAATCAAATTGACAAAAATTAAAGACAAAGAAAAATTATTGAAAGCAACAAGGGAAAAACGACAAATAACATACAGGGGAACTCCCATAAGGTTAACAGCTGATTTCTCAGCAGAAACTCTACAAACCAGAAGGGAGTGGCACCATATATTTAAAGTCATGAAAGGGAAGAACATACAACCAAGATTACTCTACCCAGCAAGCATCTCATTCAGATTCGACGGAGAAATCAAAAGCTTTACAGACAAGCAAAAGCTAAGAGAATTCAGTACCACCAAACCAGCTCTACAACAAATGCTAAAGAAACTTCTCTAAGTGGGAAACACAAGAGAAGAAAAGGACCTACAAAAACAAACCCAAAACAATTAAGAAAATGGGAATAGGAACATACGTATCGATAATTACCTTAAACATGAATGGATTAAACGTTCCAACCAAAAGACACAGGCTCGCTGAACGGATACAAAGACAAGACACATATATATGCTGTCTACAAGAGACCCACTTTAGACCTAGGGACACATACAGACTGAAAGTGAGGGGATGGAAAAAGATATTCCATGCAAATGGAAATCAAAAGAAAGCTGGAGTAGCAATACTCATAGCAGATAAAATAGACTTTAAAATAAAGAATGTTACAAGAGACAACGAAGGACACTATGTAATGATCAAGGGATCAATCCGAGAAGAAGATATAACAATTATAAATATATATGCACCCAACATAGGAGTACCTCAATACATAAGGCAAATGCTAACAGCTATAAAAGAGGAAATCGACAGTAACACAATAATAGTGGGGGACTTTAACACCTCACTTACACCAGTGGACAGATCATCCAGACAGAAAATTAATAAGGAAACACAAGCTTTAAATGACACAATAGACCAGATAGATTTAATTGATATTTATAGGACATTCCATCCAAAATTAGCAGATTACACTTTCCTCTCAAGTGCACATGGAACATTCTCCAGGATTGATCACAACTCAGGTCACAAATCAAGCCTCAGTAAATTTAAGAAAATTGAAATCATATCAAGCATCTTTTCCGACCACAACGCTAGGAGATTAGAAATCAGTTACAGGGGAAAAAACGTAAAAAACACAAACACATGGAGGCTAAATAATATGTTACTAAATAACCAAGAGATCACTGAAGAAATCAAAGAGGAAATCAAAAAATACCTAGAGACAAATTACAATGAAAACATGATGATCCAAAACCTATGGGATGCAGCAAAAGCAGTTCTAAGAGGGAAGTTTATAGCAATACAAGCCTACTTCAAGAAACAAGAAAAATCTCAAATAAACAATCTAACCTGACACCTAAAGGAACTAGAGAAAGAAGAACAAAGAAAACCCAAAGTTAATGGGTTGGGAGTTTGGGATTAGCAGATGCAAACTATTATATATAGAATGGATAAATAACAAGGTCCTACTGTATAGCACAGGGAACTATATTCAATATCCTGTGATAAACCATAATGGAAAATAATATGAAAAAGAATGTACATATATGTATAACTGAATCATTGTGCTGCACAGTAGAAATTAACACAACATTGTAAATCAACTATACTTCAGTAAAATAAATTTTAAAAAAAGATTTCAATTGAAAAAAAAACGCAAACCCAAAGTTAGAAGGAAAGAAATCATAAATATCAGAGCAGAAATAAATGAAATAGAAACAAAGAAAATAGCAAAGATCAATAAAACTAAAAGCTGGTTCTTTGAGAGGATAAACAAAACAGATAAACCTTTAGCCGGACTCATCAAGAAAAAGAGGGGGAGGATTCAAATCAATTAAAATTAGAAATGAAAAAGGAGAAGTTACAACGGACACTGCAGAAATACAAAGCATCGTAAGAGACTACTACAAGCAACTCTATGCCAATAAAATGGACAATCTGGAAGAAATGGACAAATTCTTAGAAAGGTATAACTTTCCAAGACCAAACCAGGAAGAAATAGAAAATATGAACAGACCAATCCCAAGTAATGAAATTGAAACTGTGATTAAAAATCTTCCAACAAGGTTTCCCTGGTGGCGCAGTGGTTGAGAATCTGCCTGCCAATGCAGGGGACACAGGTTCGAGCCCTGGTCTGGGAAGATCCCACACGCCGCAGTGCAACTAGGTCCGTGAGCCACAATTGCTGAGCCTGCGCGTCTGGAGCCTGTACTCCGCAACAAGAGAGGCCACGATAGTGAGAGGCCCGCGCACCGCGATGAAGAGTGGCCCCCGCTTACTGCAACTAGAGAAAGCCCTCGCACAGAAACGAAGACCCAACACAGCCATAAATAAATAAATAAATAAATAAATAATTTTTTTAAAAAATGTATGTTGAACTCCTAACCCCCAGTACCTCAGAATGTGACCTTATTTGGAAACAAGGTCCTTATAGAGGTAAGCAAGGTAAAACAGTCACTAGGGTGGGTCCTAATCCAATATGAGTGTGTCCTTATAACAGAGCCAGACACAGAGGGAAGACAATATGAAGACACACAAGGAGAATGTTATGTGAAGATAGAAGATTGGAGTGACAAACCTATAAGCCAAAGAACACCAAAGATTGTTGGCAAACCACTAGAAGCTAGGAAGAGGCAAGGAATAATTCCCCCACAGGTTTCAGAGGGAACTTTGCCTTGCTGATGCCTTAATTTTGGACTTCTAGCCTCCAGAACTGTGAGATGATCAATTTCTGTTGTTCTAAGCAGCCCAGTTTGTGGTACTTTGTGATAGCAATCCTAAGAAACTAATACAATGATTCATTATCAAAAAAAAAAAACCTCTCAGAAAAACAGGAATAGAGGAGAACTTCCTCAACTTAATAAAGAACATCCATCCAAAAACCTATGATAATATCATACTTTATTGTGAAAGACTGAATGCTTTCTACACTAAAAGAGTAAGGCAAGGATGTCCACACTCACTACTCTAATTCAACATAGTGCTGGAAACCTAGCCAGTACTAAGAAAAAGAAACAGAAGACATATAGATCACAAAGGAAAAAATAAAACTGGCCCTATTTACAAATGATATTATTGTCTACACAGAAAATCCCAAGAAATCTACAAAAAAGAAAAGAAAAAAACAAATTCCTATCACTAGTAAGTTCAGCAAAGTAACAGGATACAAGATAAATATACAAAAATCAATTGTATTTCTATATACTACCAATGAACAAGGTGACACAGAAACCAAAACTACAGTGCAACTTATAATCACTCAAATAAAATGAAATACTTAAGTGTAAATCTAGTAAAATATATTAGGACCTGTATGCTGAAAACTATACAATGTTGATTAAAGAGATCAAAGAAGGTCTAAATCAATGGAAATTTATACTGTGTTCATGGACTGGAAGACCCAACATATAATAAAGATATCAATTCTCCTTAAACTGACATATAGGTCTAATGCAATTGCTAGCAAAATTCCAGTCAAAATTTTGGTAGGTATAGATAAAACTACTCTAAAATCTATATACAAAGGCAAAAGAAATAGAACAGCTAAAACAATATTCAAAAACAATAAAGTTGGAGGAATCAGTCTACCCAATTTCAATACTTTTTATAGCTACAGTAACTGAGACAGTAGGAGGCATAGACATGTAATCAATGAAACAAAATTGAGGACCCAGAAATGAACCCACACAAATATGTCCAACTGATTTCTGATAAAACTGCAAAAGCAATTTAATGGAGGAAATGGTGCTGGAGAAACTGAACATCTATAGGAAAATAATAAAACTCAACCTAAGTTTCAAAGCTTATATAAAAATTAACTCAAAATGGAACATGGGCTTTAAAATGTAAAGCTATATAACTTTTTAAAAAATAGGATAAATTCTTTGAGACGTGGGGCTGGCCAAAAAGTTTTTAGACCTGACAACAAAAGCATCATTCATAAAAGGAAAAATTGATAAACTGGACTTCACTGAAATTTAAAACTTCTGCTCTGCAAAAAACCCTGTTAAGAAAATGAAAAAAACAAGCTACAGAGTAGGAGAAAACATTTGCAAACCATGTATCCAACGAAGGACTAGTATCTAGAATACATAAAGAACTCTCAAAACTCAATGGCAAAAAAAAATCAAACAATCCAATTAGAAAATGGGCAAAAGGAAGAAAGAGATATTTCACCAAAGAGGATATACAAATAGTAAATAAGCACATGAAAAGGTGTTCAACATTAGGGAAATGCAAATTAAAACCCTTAGGGAAATGCAAATTAAAACCATAATAAGATATCACCATATACCTATCAGAGTGGTTAAAATTAAAAAGTGACAATACCAGGGGACTTCTCTGGTGATCCAGTGGTTAAGATCCCACGCCTCCAGTGCAGGGGGCACAGTTCAACCCCTGGTCAGGGAACTAAGATCCCACATGCCGAGGGGTGTGGCCAAAAAAAGTGACAACACCAAATCCTGGAGGGGATGCAGAGAACCCCTCATACATCCCTAGCAGGAATGTAAAACGGTAGAGCCACTCTGAAAACAGTTTGGCTGTTTCTTAAAAAAGTAAACATGCAATGACCATACCACTCAGCAATTTTAATTCTGGGCATTTATCCCAGAGAAACACACAAACTCCATACACGAATATTTATAGCAACTTTATTTGTAACAGTCAAAAACCAGAAACAATGTAGATATCCTTCAATGGGTAAATGGTTAAGCAAACTGTAGTACATCCATACCATGGAATACTACTCAGCATTGAAAAGGAATAAACTATTAGTATATGCAACAACACCTGGATGAATCTCCAAAAATTATGCTGACTGAAAAAAAACAATCCCAAAAGGTTATATATTATATATTATATTATTCCATTCATATAACATTCTTGAAATTAAAGAAACAGAGAACAGATTAATTGCTCCAGGGGCTAAGGTGGGGATGGGGATGGGAGGGAAATGGGTGTGGCTATAAAAAGGCAACAGGAAGGATCCTTGTGGTGGTGATGGAAACTCTCTGTATCTTGACTGTATCAACGTTAATACCCTGGTTGTGAAATTGTTTTGTAAGATGTTACCATTGGGGGAACTGGATAAAGGGTACAGGGGATCTTTGTATTGTTTTTTACAAGTAATTGCATGTGAATCTACAATTATCTCAAAAAGAAAAGTTTAATTGAAAGAAAAAAAAAAGTTCTTATCGTGCCAGCAGCATAAAAGCAGGCAGAGGGCCACTGGCCAAAGTTTGCTGACCCCTTTTCTTAGTTAGTCATATTGCAAATATCTTCTCCCAGTTTTTGTCTTGAATTTATCTTCCTTTATATTATCTTTCAAAGAAGATAAATTCATAATTTTAATTCATCCACCTTTTTTTTTTTCCAGTTAACTCTGTATGCCTTAACAAATCTTATTCTACTCTGAGGTCATAAAGATATTCTTGTACATTTTTGCCTAAAAGTTTTTTTTTTTTTTTAATTATTTATTTATTTATTTATTTATTTTATGGCTGTGTTGGGTCTTCGTTTCTGTGCGAGGGCTTTCTCTAGTTGTGGCAAGCGGGGGCCACTCTTCATCGCGGTGCGCGGGCCTCTCACTATCGTGTCCTCTCTTGTTGTGGAGCGCAGGATCCAGATGCGCAGGCTCAGTAATTGTGGCTCACGGGCCTAGTTGCTCCGTGGCATGTGGGATCTTCCCAGACCAGGGCTCGAACCCGTGTCCCCTGCATTGGTAGGCAGATTCTCAACCACTGCGCCACCAGGGAAGCCCTGCCTAAAAGTTTTTAAGTTTTGTCTTTCACATTTAAGTCTCTAGTCCATCTAGAGTTGTTTTTTTTTTTCTTTTTAAAATTTTATTTATTTATTTTATTTATTTTATTTTTGGCTGTGTTGGGTCTTTGTTGCTGCGCGCAGGCTTTTCTCTAGTTGCGGTGAGCAGGGGCTACTCTTCGTTGCAGTGCGCGGGTTTCTCATTGCGGTGGCTTCTCTTGTTGCAGAGCACCGGCTCTAAGTGCGCGGGCTTCAGTAGTTGTGGCTTGCGGGCTCTAGAGGGCAGGCTCAGTAGTTGTGGCGCACGGGCTTATTTGCTCCGCGGCATGTGGGATCTTCCCGGACCAGGGCCCGAACCCGTGTTCCCTGCACTGGCAGGCGGATTCTTAACCACTGAGCCACCATGGAAGCCCTAGAGGTTATTTTTGTGCATGAGGTAAGGCAGGGATATAATTTCGGATTTTTCTACATGAATAAGCAATTGTCCAGACTCAATAACTAAAGTGTCCATCTATTCACCAGAGATGTACAACTCTACCAGAATAGTCAGTAGTTTCTGCATTTGCATGAGCCTCCTTTGGGGGCTCTCTATTGTATTTTATTGGTCAAACTGTCCAACCCTAGGCCAATAGTACGTCTTCTTGTAGGGCAAGGCCTCCCATCTTTATTTTCAGGAAGAAATGTCTTACATATTCATAGGCTTTTGTACTTCCATATAAATTTTAGAATCAGCCTGTGGGAATTTTTATTGAAATTATACAGAATCAAAAGATTAATTTTGGGAGAATGACTCTTAAATAACTCTTATTCTGTCTTCCTATCCATGAACATGAAACTTTTCCTATTTTAGAATTCCTTAAAGACTTTCAATAAAGCTAAATTATTTCCCCCAGATAGGCCATGAGCACCTTTCACTGGATTTATTCCTAGGTACCTTAATTTTTAAAACTGCTCTTATAAATGGTATATTTTAAAAGTTATTTTGTTGTTTATTCATGGAAATATAAATAAAATTGATTTTTATATACCTGATATATATCCAGCTACCTTGTTAAAATGTTATTTCTAATAATTTACGTATTATTTAAGTTTTTCTATGTAAAGAAACATCATCTGTAAATAATGAGTTTTATTTACCCTGTTCCAATATTTATGCCTTTAACTTATTTTCCTTTCCTCACTAGATAAAACTAGACTTCCAGTATATCCTTGTCTTGTTCCTATTTTTAGAGAATGCTTATAATGTTTTTCTATTAAAATATTATCTTCTGTAGAGTTTTGGGAGATAGCTTTTATCAGGTTAAGAATAACCTTCCATTTCTAGCTGCTAAGAAACTTTATTTTTTAAATCATAAATTAGTAGTGAATTTTATCAAATGCTTTTGCTGTGTCTATTTAAGACGATCATATGGTTTTCACTCTTTAATCTGTTAATGTAGTGAAAGATTTATCGTTTTTCTTTCTTTTTTTTTGGCCGCGCCATATGGCTTGCGGGATCTCTGTTCCCTGACCAGGGACTGAACCCAGGCTTTGGCAGTGAAAGCCAAGAATCCTAACCACTAGGCCACCAGGGAACTCCTGATTTATCATTTTTCTAATATTAAGCTACTTCTGCATTTCTAGAAAAAAATCCAACTGCCGTGATGTATAATACTATCTTCATTAGCCAATATTGACTTCATTTTGCCAATATTTTGTTTAGAAACATTGCATGTGTATTCATGTGAGTGAAACCAGCCTGCAATTTTTCTCTCTTATTCTCTCCTGTCTGATTTGATATCAGGGTTATATTGGCCTCATAGAATGAACTAGCAAGTATCTCACTTATTCTTTAGAAGAATTTATATAATATTGGAATTTTCTGTTCCTTGTAAATTCAGTAAAATTTGCCTATAAAACCATCTGGGCTTGGTGTTTTCTTTATAAGAAGATTCTAAACTTTGATTCAACTGGTTTATAGATATAGGACTAGCAGTTTCTTTTATTAGTTTTGAAAATGATATACTTTAAGAAATATGTCCATTTCTTCTAAGTTTTCAAGTTTATTACCATATTAGCTTATATTTTAATATCTGCTACATCTATAGTTATGATCTTTTTATTACTAATGTTTACCTATGCTCTTTTCTCCTTTTTTCTTGATTAATCATTCCAAAGGTTTTTCTGTTTCATTAATCTCTTTAAAGAATGAAATTTTGACTTTATTGATCCCTTCTATTGTAGCTTTTTTTTTTATGCTTCTTGTTTTCCCTGTAGCTTTGTTTACAAAATTTTAAATTTTTAAAAACTTTGTTTTAAAAATTTTGTCTGTTCCTTATTTGGGTTTATTTTTACTTTTTATCTACCTCTTCAATCAACTCTAAGCTCATTTATTTTCATCTTGTCTTCTTTGCTCATTTAAGCATTCAATATTATACACTTCCCTATAAGTATTGCTTTCACTGTATCCCACAACTTTTTTTTTTTTTATAAATTTATTTATTTTATTTTTGGCTGCGTTGGGTCTTTGTTGCTGAGAGCCAGCTTTCTCTAGTTGAGGCAAGCGGGGCTACCCTCGTTGCGGTGCACGGGTTTCTCATTGCAGGGGTTTCTCTTGTTGCGGAGCATGGGCTCTGGCATGCAGGCTTCAGTAGCTGTGGCACGTGGGCTCAGTAGTTGCGGCTCACGGGCTCTAGACCGCAGGCTCAGTAGTTGTGGTGCACGGGCTTAGTTGCTCCGAGGCATGTGGGATCTTCCTGTACCAGGGCTCGAATCCGTGTCCCCTGCACTGACAGGCGGATTCTTAACTACTGTGCCACCAGGGAAGCCCTATCCCACAACTTTTGATGAGAAAAATTTTCCGTATCGTTCAGTTCTAAGTACTTTTTTTTTTTTTTTTTGGCTGTGCAATGCAGCATGCAGGATCTTAGTTCCCCGACCAGGGACTGAACCCGTGTCCCCTGCAATGCAAGTGTGGAGTCTTAACCACTGGACGGCCAGGGAAGTCCCCTAAGTACTTTTAAATTTCTCTTATGATTTCTTCTTTGACCCATGTGTTGTTTGCTTAGGAATATGTTTTTGGATTTCCAAATGTATGGAGATTAGTGTTCATCTACTGGTTACTTATTTCTAATGTAAAAGCACTGGGAATGTTCCTGAGAAATGATAGCCATCCCAAAAGGAAGAAGGCGAGCCTCTTAACACTCTTTTCTAGTACCTGGTTCTGGCATGACAGTACTCGCCCGTCCCAAATAACCCTAAAACTGGACGAACTATAATGAATTAACCGTTTCTGGCACAGGCTATTGATAGTGGATGGCAGAGAGCAGTTTGCGTGAGACAAGGAAAGCACAGGCGGTGAGCCCACATTTACTCTGGGCATTTTCCCAAACCACAGCAAAGGCAAGCAGAGCTTGGGCAGTCAGTGGCAGTCTTCCTGGGCAGAAGAAACCCAGATAAGAGTTTTGGTGCCAGGAATTTGTGAGACAGGGTACCAGAGAGAAAGGAGTCAGAGAAAAGCCCCAGAAATCTAGAGGCTGACCCCAGGTCCTTGGCTGAATCCTAGGCTGCCCGTGTGCAGGGCAAGTTCTGGGAGGCCTTCGAGAGAAGAGCTGCTGTAGAAGGTAGATGACAGGGAGCTAAGAGAGGAATACGGAATCAAAGATCTCACAGTGCTGGGGAGACAACAGAGTTCCGACCCGGCCAGAGTGCAGAGACCTTGGTAAGCACCCTGAGACCCTCACCCTAGAAGGTCAAGCCTTAGGAAAAGGATTTTGCCCAAGAACTACGGCTCAAACTGAAGTATACTAATTCAAACAAAGAAAACCAACTTTAATAAGATCAGAAGGCCAGCTAGTGACTTCATTTTTGCTAGGAAAAAATAATCAACACTATTTAGAGAACATAATATAAAGTCTCTACAATACAATATCCATAATATCCAACATACAATCAAAAATCACCATATTTGTAAGAAGTCTTGACCCTTAAGCAAGGAGGTAAATGTCAATAGAAGCAGAGCCACTAATGACCCAGCTGTTGGAATTAGCAGAAAATGATTTTATAACTACAGTAAGCATGTTAAAGAACATGGAAGAAAAGATAAACAAAATGGATGAAAAGATGGAAGAGTTCAGCTGAGAAATGGGGAAAAAAGAACCAAATGGCAGTTGAAAACTACACTATCTAAAATGAAAAATGCATTAGCTGGGCTTAATAGCAGAGTGGACATAACAGCAGAAACGATTAGAGATTTCCAAGACAGGTCAGTTGGAAAGAGTGGGAAAGCTGTGGCCATACCTATACTGAGAGCAGTTAGCAAGGTGGTGTGAATATCTTCAGCGGCTCACGGGGCAGCTTCAGAAGAGGCTGAGGGCTGGGTTCAACTGAGGCTCACGGGGCAGCTTCAGAAGAGGCTGAGGGCTGGGTTCAACTGAGAGCGGGGTTTTGCAAGATATGACCTAGTGAGCTAAGGGAATTCAGGTCGTTTGAACTAAGGTAGTTATAACTATGGAATCTCAGCTAAGAAGGGAAGTGAGGGAGCAAAGAGTGTTGAACAGTGAAGAAATGGTGAGGCAGTGAATTTTGGGTCCCAGTGTGTCTAATCATTAGACTGGGGCCTTTAGAGCCTTGCTACTCAAAATGTGGTCCCAGGACCAGTAGCACCAGCACCACCTGGCACTTGTGAAAATTCTCAGGCCCTGCCCCAGATGCCCTCAATCAGTATCTCTGCAGGTGAGGCTCAGCAAGCTGTTTACCAAGCTCATCAGTGATTCTGACGCTGTTAAAGTTTGAGAACTGCTCCTCCAAAGTAACAGAGCTGCAAAGAAGGGGAGAGGGGCAGAGTGGGATGCTCGAAATGGATATTTTGGAGACGTTCAGTTATGAGCAATGACAAGGTCTGAGATATAACTCAGGGAATGGGAAACTGTGACTGAGTGGAAGAAAAGATCAGTAAAGATAAATGGTCTAGAAATAAGGGGCCAGACTCTTAGATCATCCACAGGGACACAATGTGAGTGTTATTAAGAGAGAAAGACAGTGAGTCAGAAGCTGAAGTTATCGGGAGGGGGGGGGGCATGACAGCGAGAATGGCAGATGACTGCAACCAAGAAGGTCAGTACGTAGTATAATCTGACAGCCTGCCCTTCCAAGAGCTAGAGTTTAAGGAGAATGGAAAAAAAATATTTTGGACTAGCAAGGGGAGCCACCTCTGACAATCTTACTGTGGTGATTCCAATCCACCTCTCAACTCCCATCTCCAACTTCTGCAGCAATGGCTGACCTTGTTAACTGCCTGCCAACAGGCATTCTCCCTTCCCTTGCTGACAGATCCCCAAGTTTAGCAACAATGTACCTATTTTAAAAGCTATACTTTCTAGCCTCCTCTGCATTGAAGGTCACCAGTTGTAGTTCTCTCCAACACAACAGAAGCAGAATTGTGGTCAGGCTTCTGAGAATGCGGCTTTTATGAGGATACAGTCTCTCGACCCTCTGCCTCTCCCCTTCTTCCTGCCTGGAACTCTGATAACATCACGGAGTGCCCATACCAACCTTGGACTCCTTACCTCCTGAATTCTTCTACAGGAAAGAAAAACAAATAGCTAACTTGTTTAAGTCACTGTCGGCTGCATATATGAGGAAATCAGAACAAGTCAATCGCTAACAATTCAGGCTCTGAAGCGGGATGCTTTGCTCCTGGTTCACCTTTACCTACTGAGAACGGGCCCACCTCACCAGAGGGATGCTCCCAGGGCTTAGTTATGGGCCTTCTCGTCTCTGTCCACAAAGGCAGCCGCCACCAGGCGCTAACCCACCATTAACTCTCCCCTTCCAATACCTCACATTTGTCCTCCTGCCGGGAAGGACCAGATTTTATTCACTTTTGTCTTACTTACCCTCACACCAGCAGCCAGAACAAGGCTGTGCAAACAATAGATACTCAATTAATGTCTGCTACGTTAAACAAGTAAAAGCCTCAATTTCAATAACCCACGTTGAAAAGGCCCTGACTGAATTGCCTAATAACCCATTTTTTGTCCTTGCTAAGAATACAGCCTTCCTTTCATTTCAAAATTCCAAGTTTTCTATACTAACCTTGCTCCCAACTGTTAAAGGTCATAAAAGCCCCCGAATTTCATCCCAGCCCCTGCTTTGTCCACAGTAAGACTGGGATGGAAGGAGGAGGAAAGGACAGAAAGCAAAGTCGGCCAAGCTCTGAAGAGTGAGCACAGAGCAACCCAGAGCACAGAGAGGCCAGACACCGACCAGCAGCTCCTGGGTCCACTCAGTCACATCAGGGGTCCTCTTGGGAGACCTTCTGTTGGAATTCACGTACAGTTTTCGTTTGTGGAAGAGCTTCCCATTCAGCTCCTGGATCGCAAATGCCACTTTCTGCATGGAGCCCACATCTACAAATGCGAAGCTGCAAAGGAAGGAGAGGGCAGCTCTGAGCCCGGCTCAGAACAGAGCCGCAGGAGGGCACCAAGCCCAAGCCTAGGAAGAGTCTCCTCTCCCCTCCGTGGGGACAGGAGAGGGGCTGGGCCGACCCTAACACACAAGGAGGCCACAATGACATCCAGACTTGGGCTGGGATGGGCAGCGGGAGAGCCTGTCCTGGGTGTCCTGGGGATCGGGAGACACGTGCTGACCCTCTCACCATATACCATATGGCACGGCTCTGGGCTTCCTTCACACCGCTCCCCACAAAATTTCAAAGCCCTTTTACTGCCTGGAAAATAAGAAAGGGAAAATATGAGTAGGTCCAGATTTCAGGGGCAACCAAGGCTGAGGGAGGTACAGTAACTTGCCTCGAGTCAGAAAACAGAGCAAGGACATGACCAAAAGCAAACCCAGGTCTCTGGACTTCTAAACCAAGGTTGTATGGATAAGGCAGCATTAGTTGCCAAGTCAGAGGGCTGAATGTGGAAAGGGGGTTTCCCAAATGTCACTCTGCCAAGTCGCAGTGGGTGTGGCTTTGGGAGTTGTTGAGCTAGTCTGTAACATCAGTGCATCAACAAAATGGACAAAGAGGAAAGGAGTTGCTTCCCAAAGAAAACAAAGGAAGAACAGTCATTACCATTTGCAGCCATTCTGGATTTTGTGGACATGGAGAGGGTTGAAGTCCTTTAGAAGGCACCGAATTTCCTCCTACAATGGCAGGGTTTAAAAGAGAAAGAGACCCAGAGACAAGACTTACAATCAGTTCTCAATGTTTCAGATCCCCAACCAGCTAATCTGTAATCAGCTGAACACATACTTAATGAGAACCTATGATGTGCTGAGCGTGCCAGGCTTTGTGCTGGGTGATGCAAATACAGAGACAAGGAAGATATGAGCCCTGCCTTCAATTGAAGCTCAACAGACGTGTGGGGTACAGACAAGTCAATCAAGTAAGCAGACCCTTTCACCAGAGGGTGCAAAACACCATAATGAGGAAGTACACACGCCTCCGGGAGTACACAGTATGGGTATCTAACTGAAATTTGGAGACGGTGGGCTTCCAGGAGGAAGTGACTTTTAATTTATTAGGAATCTAGGCTATCTCCCTTTCATCGCTACCTAGGTGGGGAGGCTTGCTTTAACCAAACCAACCATGCAAGGCCAACTGCCCCTGCTGACTCAGTCCTGTATTCGTGGCAATTTCCCTTCATTTCTTTCCTCACACGTCCGACAGACGTTCAGCAAACATGGGTTACACACAGCGTTATGCTGAGTGTTACAGGAGATACTGATTTGAATTTGACATAAGCCTTGCACTCAAGGAGCTTATAGTTTGTAAATGCGTGATCTCTAACAGATGGGGCGGAGTGAAGTCTGAGGGTAAAAGTAAGGCCTGGAGTGGGCAGTGCACTGAGGGAGGACACACCGTCGCTGGTCAGCCTCTGAGGGAGCGCTCATATCCACCACGCCCTTCTCTGCAAGGCTCCCCTCCCCACTTTCCCCACTGCAGCCTGGCCTCCACTGGCCGGGTATATGGTCACCTCCCCTCCCTGGACATTTCTCTATCCCACTCTCAACTCTCCCTCCTGCCTGCCCTCAGGCTGCCTCCCGTCCCAATGGACCCTGGTCCCACTCCTTCCCCTGGGCTGCCCTCCCTTTTCTGAGATAGCATCTACCCAACCCTGATGCCCTTTTGAGCGACACCCTATTTTTTCGCTTTTCTGCCAAAGGTGTAGAAAGAGCCGTGTCCGCTTAATGCCTCCGTTTCCTCCCCGCCCACTCCCCCCCCCCCCCGGCTGCCTGCAGTTTGGCCATGTTCCTGCTCTACTGAAAACACTTTCTTGCAGGTCACGGATGCACTCCCGCTGCCCACCGCAAAGGCTTCCCCTGAGGCCTCCCTGTCAACACCTACCTGCGCTTCTCCACTTCCTCCTTCCTCAGCTCCCCCACCAGCACATTACCACTATAAATTCCACACCTGTGATGAAAACCAATGTTTCCCTAGAAAATTCTACTTTGGAAAAATATATCTATACCATCTTCTGTTAAAAGCAGCTTTTACCAATCTAAAGTCACTTTGTTGGCTTCGGAAAAGAGAAATGCATAATGTATAGCTCATTTTTCTCAGTCTTCATATTTATATTACATTTAAATTCAAATTTTCTAATTTGCTTTTACTTTTAAATATTTAATGTTTATTACACATGAATCTATAAGATGCTGAGCAACAAGCAATTTGTGAGAACAAGCAATGTGTGCTTAGCATTTTCAGTTTATAAAGCATTTTCACATACCTTATTCCATTTGATCTTTAAAACCACCCTGTGAAGTGTACATTATTATTGTCCTCATTCTCAGAAGCATAAAATAAGGATCAGAAAGGTTAAGTGACTGTCCTAAAATTACACAGCCAATTTAGAGTCAGGATTTGAACCCAAGGCTTCTAACTTCAAATCCTACATTCATTTCGCGATATCATGCAAAACCATACCTTTCTTCTTGTCAAATTTTACCATAATTAAAATAAAAGAGGGAATTCCCTGGCAGTCCAGCGGTTAGGACTCCGCGCTTTCACTGCCGAGGGCGCAGGGTCAATCCCTGGTCGGGAAACTAAGATCCCACAAGCCGTGGGGCACAGCCAAAAATACATAGATATATAAATAATAAAATAAAAGAGAAAACTCCCATATTTTTGTACCTTCAATAGCAGATGTCAGGAAACCACAGCCTTGGGCCAAATCCAACCTACCACCCTTTTTGTAAGTAAAGTTTTACTGGAATGCAGCCATGCACATTCATTTACTTATTGTCTATGGCTGCTTACATGCTATTATTTACATTTTTGGCTAGAATACTTTATAGATGGCGTGATACTCTTCAATAATATTATATCGCTTTAGGAGGCTTGTATCTGGTTGTCTTACTTTTAGTGATGCTAAATTAACCAACAAATTCAGATAGTAACAGCCTGATTAAAACTGCCCATCAATATTTTACCTAATTGGGCTTCCCTGGTGGTACAGTGGTTGAGAATCCGCCTGCCAATGCAGGGGACACGGGTTCGATCCCTGGTCTGGGAAGATCCCACATGCCACGGAGCAGCTAAGCCCGTGCGCCACAACTGCTGAGCCTGCACTCTGGAGCCCTCAAGCCACAACTACTGAAGCCCATGCGCCTGGAGCCCTGCTCCGCAACAGGAGAAGCCACCACAATGAGAAGCCCACTCACCGTAATGAAGAGTGGCCCCCGCTCGCCACAACTAGAGAAAGCCCGCGCACAGCAACGAAGACCCAACGCAGCCAAAAATAAATAAATAAATTTATTTAAAAAAATATTTTACCTAATGCATTTACCATGCTCTGATAACTACTGTCTGAAACAGGTATTTTATTATGGTTTGCAGAATGATGATTTTCTATCATTTCTTCGGCATTTATGAGCTGAAGTTGCTCTGTAAAGAAATTTTTCTCATCCACTAGGGTCATTTGTTTGCCCTGAAATGGCACTGGTGTTGGAAAAGCAAGATAAACACTTATTCTTTCCCTTTAATTATCAAGTTTTATATTAATGAACTATTGTCTTGCTACCTTCAATGTGTCCAGCGAGCTTTGCTTTCTTTAGGTATTACTTCTTTAGGTATTACTACAAATTATTGCTTTTTATCACAGTAAGTTTTAATCAGAGGTAGTCATTAGTATTTTTGAAACGCAAATTGTCCCACCTTTGGCCTGTAGGACCCCCTTTTCCCTTGTTCTTATGCTTTTTTATTTTTATTTGGAAACTTTCAAACACACAGAAAATAGTATAACAACTCCCTATATACCTATCACTTAGACTTACTAATTCTCAACTCAAAAAAAGAAAAAAAAAGGAGCAAGCAAGGGCATCTGTTGCTTGTTTCCACTCCTTTGTGCTACAGCACGAACCCCCAATAAAGCTTTGCTTGCAAAAAGAAATTCTTAAGTCATGGACATTTACATGATTTCATCTACACCTCTCCCTACCACTAGGCTGTTCTGAAACAAATCTCAAACACCTCACCACTACATCTGCAAACATTCCAGCACATAGCCCCAAGCAACAAGTATCTCACCTCTAATCACAACCTCTCCCATCCCTTCAACCAAACCCTAATAGCCTTTGAGAGCTTTCCAGCTTTCTGGCATAACAGCTCCAGACCTGGAATCAGGCATTTCCCTAAGAAGGCCTAGTTCCTTTCAGTGGGGAATGGTATTTAAAGTGAGAAATCTAGCAGGTAGGAGCTTAATGCCACTGGGTTGTTACAGTACCAAGGTCTTTCAATGAACAGAGTTAGAAGATATGTATCTTTGAAAGGTAAAATAATCATTGTAATCATGGATTCTAACTCATATATAAGAGCTACAGATAGTTTTTATTTAATTTCTTTTATTTTTATATCTTTTCTCTTATGCTGAAAATCTTTATTCCTAACAACACTAAATACTTATTGTATCCTATTTTAAATATGTAACAGGTTCAAATAACAATACCAGATTACTACAGACAACAAAATTATTGAGTAAAGTTTAAGATTTCTTTGCAGTTCTTTTTATGCTTGTAGTATATCCTACTGAGGATATACAGTCAAAATACCATATTCTGAGGTCACCTGGAATAATTCTTTTCTCTGGCACATTTACATATTTTAAAGTCAAAACAATAATACAAGGTTTTGCGTTGTGGGTAGGGACAGAGAAGAGGGTGTCCCAGGAGAAGATGTCTGCATGGGGAGAAAACTCTGAGCCCTTCCTGATTGATTGTTTCCCTTTGGGGCCCCCAGGGAGAATCCTGAGATTGAAATCAGCCTCAGTTTAGAAATCCCTTTAGTAGAGGACAGAGCAGGGCTTTGCAGCCCTGGGAATTTTTTTGCACTGATTTTTTATTTGCAGAAAATTTAAAGTCTTATTTTTATTAATGCCTTTAAAAAGAGGTGAGATTTTACTATTGATTTAATATTCAATGACTAAAACTATCTTGAGTGCAAAAAATAAAAATTAAAAAAAAAAATACAAGGTAAGTTCAGAAATTGTGCCACCATCTCCTTTCTACCCTTTTTTCCTTCCCTCCCCAGAGGTCACCGTCTTTATTCCCTTTTTATCCTTCCATTGTTAATTTTGGCAAATTTAAAGAGATATTCCATTCTCTTCCTCCCTTCTGATGCAAAAGATTGTTTGATTCTAGGTGTATTTTTATACCCGCTGACAGACTGAATGTGAAGTGTGAAAAACATATGAGGTATGAAACGAGAATATTTCCCAGGTTTTGGGCCATGTACTGAGATGGGGAAGACTGTGGGAGGAGCAGGCTGGACACATTAAGTCTGAAATGCCTATTAGTTGCCCAAGTAGAGATAAGGACTAGGCAATTGAATATACAAGTTCAGAGTTCATGGGCAAGGTACAAGCTGGGAATACAGATAACTGGTCATGATTTTCTACTACCACAATCATATCACCTGCACTAATGACACTTATTTCTGCCTTTCCAATTCTTATTCTTTTTCCTTGCCTATTGTACTGACCAAGACCACCTGTACAATGTTGACAGTAATAGCAATAGCTGGTGTCCATATCTTTTTCCCGATCTCAAAGGGAAAGCTATCAAAGTTGTGTCCCTAAGTATTATATTTGCCGTACATTGTTAAGTCCTTAATCCATCTAGAATGCATTCCATGTATGTTATAAGGTAAAGGCCCAATTTCATTTTTCATGTATGGATAATGAAATGTCTCAGAACCAGTTTACTGAATAGTCCCTTCTTTCCCAACTGATCTACAATACCACCTGGTTACACACACCAACTGTTCATATATGCGTAGGTCTATTTCTGGACTTTCTACTCTGTTCCGTATGTTGACTATTAGCAATGCACCCACATCAAGGTCATCATTATTACAGTGGAAAATTTGCTTTCCTCTCTGTCCCCCTTATTCTTCTTCAGAAAGGTGCAGTTATTCATGGGACTGTTCTGATTCATGTAAATTTTAGAATCACCTTGTCAAGTTCTTTGGAAAACCTTTGGGTATTTTGATCACAATGGCATTGAATCTATATATCAATTTAAGGATCATAAAACTGATTCTTCTTATCCATCTCTTTATTTAGGTCTTCCTTAATGACCTTCAGTAAAGTCTCATAATTTTCTGTGTATATGTCTTGCACAACTTTTATTAAATTCTAGCTCTTTGTATTTTTTGCTCCTCTTGTATAGAAATACAATTGACTTTTGTATATTTAGCTTATATTCAACCAACTTAACTCTCAATAATTCTAACATGTCCAAGAGTCTTTCAAGCTTCAACTTAGGCAATCATCTGCAAATAATGACAGCTTTGTTTTTTCCTTTCCAATTCTTACACCTCTTATTTTTTTTATTTTCTCACTTGCTCTAGCTAAGAAATCGCATAAAATGTTAAACAGAAGTGATAGAGGCACTCATGTCTTGTTCTTGATTTTAAAATACTTCTGTTTCCCAAGTGATCATGTTTTCTGTGTATTTTTTGTAGATACTCTTCATCAGATTTTGGAGGTTTCCTTCCATTCACAGTCTAAATGTTTTTCTGTGAATTGGGTTTTTAACTTTATCAAAGGTTAAATTTTAGCTTGAAGGTTCCCAGACCTTGTAAGTAATATGGATTTAAACCCCAAGTCACAAGAAATCAGGCCTACTGTTACATGTTCTTGGGGAGACTGCTTAGCCCTACCAGCCCCAGATCCAGGCCAAGACAGATTAACTTCCTCAACACCACCCTGGGCCAATGAGCAAAGTTTCTGTGGTTCACACTTTCACTAAGGGTCCAGCCCTTGAACAATCCTGCTTTTGCGGGGATGTCAGTTACCATTCCCCTCCTCACATAGGCCCAGAGTGTCATCTCCTGTCCTGACATGGCTGTTATAATCCAATCTACTCTTTGGGTTTTGAGGTAGGCACAGAACCTAGGGCAATGGCCAGACTCTCCTGGTCCTGGTTATTGCTTATTTGGGGTCCTCTTAATTTTCCTTACTTTCTTAGGAGTCAGATATGTATTTAAAAGTGGTATTTCCTATATTTTAGCTTCTATTTCCAAGTATTTTCTTATGAGAGGGTTTTCAGGTTATCTAACCTATCATAATTATGGAAACAGAGGCATTTGAAGATTTTAAATCCATTTGGCATCATGAAGGTTACTCATATACTCAGCAAGACCAGTTTGAGAAAACTGGTGAGGGCAGAAAGCAAACCAATGGGTTCAAGAATAAGTGTGTGATCAATTTCAAAACTTACTACAAAGCTACAGTAAGCAAGTGCAGTACTGGCATAAGGAAAGACATACAGATCAATGGAATAGAAAGAGACTCCTGAAATAAACTGCTACATTTATGGTCAACTGATTTTTAACAAGGGTGCCAAAATAATTCAATGGGGAAAAATCATCTTTTTAGCAAATGATGCTAGGACAACTGGATATCTACATGCAAAAAAAAATGAAACTGACCCCTACCTCAAACCACACAGAAGAATGAATTCAAAAAGGATCACAGGACTTCCCTGGTGGCACAGTGGTTAAGAATCCTCCTGCCAATGCAGGGGACACAGGTTCAAGCCCTGGTCCACGAAGCTCCCACATGCCATGCAGCAACTAGGCCCATGCGCTACCACTACTGAGCCTGCACTCTAGAGCCCACGAGCCACAAGTACTGAGCCCACGTGCCACAAATACTGAAGCCTGCGCACCTAGAGCCTGTGCTCCGCAATGAAGAGCGGCCCCCGCTCGCTACAACTAGAGAAAGCCTGCACACAGCAACAAAGACCCAATGCAGCCAAAAATAAATAAATTAATTTTTAAAAAACAGATCATAGACTTAAATATGAGAGCTAAAACTATAAAACTCTTAGAAGAATGCATAAGTGTACATCCTTGTGATCTTGGATTAGGCAATGGATTCTTAGATATGGCACCTAAAGCACAAGCAACCAAAGAAAAAAACAGAAAATTGGAATGCATCAAAATTAAACTTCTGGGCTTCCCTGGTGGCGCAGTGGTTGAGAATCTGCCTGCCAATGCAGGGGACACGGGTTCGAGCCCTGGTCTGGGAAGATCCCACATGCCGTGGAGCAACTGGGCCCGTGAGCCACAATTGCTGAGCCTGCGCATCTGGAGCCTGTGCTCCGCAACAAGAGAGACCGTGATAACGAGAGGACCGCGCACCGCGATGAAGAGTGGCCCCCGCTTGCCGCAACTGGAGAAAGCCCTCGCACAGAAACGAAGATCCAACACAGCCATAAATAAATAAATAAATAAATAAAATTAAAATGTCTGTAATACACTAGCCAAATTAAAAAAAAAAAAATTAAACTTCTGTGTTTCAAAGGACACTATAGAGAAACTAAAAATACAACTGATGGGAGAAAATATTTGCAATCATATATCTGATAAGAGACCTGTGTCCAGAATGTATAAAGAACTCTTTCAACTCAATAATAAAAAGACAAACTGATTTTAAAATGGGCAAAGGATCTGAATAGATATTTCTCCAAAGAAGATATACAAATGGCCAAAAAGCACATGAAAAGATGCTCATTAATTATTAAGAAAACGCAAATCAAAACCACAATGAGATACCACTACACATCCACTAGATGGCTATAATCAAAAAGACAGGGACTTCCCTGGTGGCGCAGTGGTTAAGAATCTGCCTGCCAATGCAGGGCACACGGGTTCGAGCCCTGGTCCGGGAAGATCCCACATGCCGCGGAGCAGCTAAGCCCACGCACCACAACTACTGAGCCCACGTGCCACAACTACTGAAGCCTGTGTGCCACAACTACTGAAGCCCGTGCACCTAGAACCCGTGCTCCACAACAAGAGAAGCCACCGCAATGAGAAGCCCGCGCACCGCAACTAAGAGTAGCCCCCGCTCGCCGCAACTAGAGAAAGCCCGTGCGCAGCAACTAAGACCCAATGCAGCCAAAATTAAATAAATAAAATAAATGTATTAAAAAAAAAAAGACAGACAATAACAGATTTGGGCAAGGAAGTAGAGAAACTGGAATCCCCATACATTGCTGGTATGAATGTGAAATGGTACAGCTCTTTTGGAAAACAGTTTGGCACAGAGTTATCATGTGACCCAATAACTTCACTCCTAGGTATATACCAAAGACAACTGGAACATATGTTTACACATAACGTGTACACCAATGTGCAGAGCAGCATTATTCATAAAAATCAAAAAGTGGCAACAACCCAAATGTCCAGTGATGAATGGATAAACAAATTGTGGTATATCCATATAAATATTTTAGCCATAAAAAGGAATGAAGTACTGAGACATGCTATAAAACATGTGAACCCTGAAAACATTATACTAAGTGAAAGAACACACAAAATGCCACACGTTATATGACTTCATTTACATGAAATAGCCAGGATAGGCAAATCCATAGAGACAGAAAGTAAATTAGTGGTTGCCAGGGGCTGGAGGAAGAGAGGAAGAGGGACTGCTAATGGGTATGAGATTTACTTGGGGGTGACGAAAATATTCTGGAATTAGTGGTGATGCCTGCACAACCTTGTGAATATACTAAAAACCACTGAATTTTATGCTTTAAAATAATGAATTTTATGGTATGTGATTTATATCTCAATAAAAAAAGAAATGTTAATAAAGTAAAAACTCCTGGCTACTGTTATTGCTATGAATAATAGATCATCTTTCATCTCTGATCCAAGACTTTCATCTTTTACCAACCAAATCTGTTGGTTTGCAAGCAGGGTAAAGTCGCAGACACTTACTTCACGGTTCTTGATGAGGCATTAATGTTTTTCTGTTTTGTTTTTTTTTAATTAATTAATTGATTTATTTTTGGCTGCACTGGATCTTCGCTGCTGAGTGGGCTTTCTCTAGCTGCGGCGAGCGGGGGTTTCTCATTGCGGTGGCTTCTCTTGTTGTGGAGCATAGGCTCTAGGCGCGCAAGCTTCAGTAGTTGTGGTGCACAGGCTTAGTTGCTCCGCGGCATGTGGGATCTTCCCGGACCAGGGCTCGAACCCGTGTCCCCTGCGTTGGCAGGCAGACTCTCAACCACGGCACCACCAGGGAAGTCCGGCATTAATGTTAAAATAAGAAACTTCTTTTTAAAAACCTACTTCTTTAGCTCAAGTCTTTCCTCTCCTATGAGACTGGTCTGCGTTTGTTAAGTTGGAAGAAAGCACCGTGGGGAAGGCTGCTGCTTTCCTGTGAAGGGGGCAAGGATCAAAGGCCCCCTATACCACGGTGTGGGTCAGCATAGCCAAGCAAGCGCCAGGTGCTGGGCTGCCAAACAGGGTCTACTGGAGAGAGGTGGCAGAGCCTCTCAGTGCCTCGCCTCCCCAAGACCACTGCAGAACTGCCTGCAGGGCTCCTGCCCTCATCTCACTGTCAAATAATGGGTTGTAGCAGCCTGCCAACAAGAGGAAGGGGAATCAGCCCCACTACTCTCTTCTCTCAGATGCCACGAATCCCCCAACCCACCCCTTTGACTCTTGGTTTAATTCACTGGGTCAAAATGAATTACTTCATTCTCTGGGCTCCAATACCATGCTCTTCTCTCTTTGTCAGATAAAAACATAATAGGTCCATCTCTTTTTATGGTGAGTTGTTTACACGTCTTATCGATTATGTGGTTTGGTACTTGGGGGCAACTGGACATGGACTCAACTCTTGGCTGACCACTCACTAGGTCTGTGCACTTGGGTAGGGGGGACCTCTTAGAGCCTTGGCTGCCTCATCTCCAAGATGGAAATACCACCCACCACCCAGAGTTATTATAAGAATTTAATAAAACCACACTAATGAAGCATTTAGCCTATTTCCCAGAGCATCTCTGATAATTAAAATATAGTAACTGGTGTAAAAGGAATAAGGCACAATTTGAGCAGAGAAGATTGAGTTTAGCTAATTGGCAAGGGGGCACGAGACCAGGACATTTTTGAAAAATGTCTGACATGCAGCAGGGGCTCCACAAAAGTTACTTTCTCTCATCCTTCATCTAAGACTGAGCTTGAGCGCAAGGACCAGGTTATCTTTTAGGGTGCTGAGTGAGCCTCAGGCACATTATTCTGCATTACGCGCAAATTTTTTAATGTTCCAAAAAAATTAAAAAGCCAGGGGATGCTTCAAATCAGTAGATTACACTTCCGTTCTCTTTTCACCTGTACTTCAAATGCACTTATTACAAATTTTAAGGACTTATGTTGTTCTATAGTTATTTCAGGTTTGGTGGTCTGGCCTCCCCAAATAGACAGGAAGATTCCGGGGGTCAAATATGGTTGTTTATATTCTACTCTCTAAGTACACAGCCAACTGACTGAACTGGTTCATTTCAAAGTGAAATGAGTGTAGTTTCCTGGCTGAGACCCCACTGCTCCCTATGACCAAAGGATCGGCAATTGAACCCTCACAAGGCCCCCTTCCTAAAGGGAAGCTGCCTCACTGTGGCCCCTCCATTCAAAGCGATAAGGAGGGTGACCACCCATCCAGGTTTACACGGATGGTTGGATGCAGGATGCCCCACACTAAAAGTGGGAAGTCCAAGGCAAACTGTGAGTTGGCTGTGAGCTGGTCAGCGTAGTCACCAACTAGTGACTACTTGCACATTCGTAGCTCTAACATACCTTTTAAAACTGGTAAAACTGTTACTGGCAGGTTTAAGTCATATGGGGCAGACCAAAGAAGATAAGAAGCAACCGTTCACAGAGAGTGAAGCATACCTCAGAGATATCCAGCGGGAGATTGCCAACGTACACCTCTGTCTCTCTTTTCTTGAATCCTAAGAAGAAAAATAGCGAAAAAAAAGGCAGGTGTAAGGCTAGAGGATTCAGAGGAGTTACAACATGCGATAAGTGACACATTTTCCTCAATGTTAAGACATACACACACAGTCCCCTACAAACATTCCTCCCCCGTGATCAATGAACGGTTATACAGCACTCAATGGGTCAGCAAACACTTATCAGTGTTATGGGAGTGGTCCAGTGTTAAATGTTGGCCTTGGATATCACTGCCTTCAAAGCAGGAGCATACTCTCTGGGGGCTGGGAGGACAGCGAGTCATCAGCACACCAGGAATCCAGCGCTTTCAATGGGGTATTATGTAGTTTCAGGACCAACGGGGGTAGTATTTCAAAGTTAACATTCAGCTGAAGGAGGGAAGGAAGGGGGGTGGTTAATGCAGGAGGGAGGCAGAAGGGAATCCAGGCAGAGGGCAGAGCACACGCAAAGGCATGGAGATGCGAAAAGGCCCGGGCGCCTGGAGTCAGGAATAGCTAGACGCACGCTGCAGCTGGGTGAGTGGCGAGAGCAGAGGGAAGAAAGGCAGGCCAGGCCAACTGCTGAAATCGCTGACTGCTGCCCACAGCAGTCTCAGCAGAGTCCACTGGCTGTGAGAAGGAGGTGAGGGGTTTAATCAGAGAGGTGACATCCACACGGCTAGGTTGCAGAGAGATCACTTTGGAGATGGTGGAGGGTGAAATGGGAGGAGATAAGGATTAAAAAGAAGTATGGGGTTAGGAGCAGCGAGCGCAACAGCACCTGAGGGTCCGCACTGTGTGTGGCAGAGGGATGCATCCCTCACGTGAAAGGAAACGTGGTGACGGACTGGAGCAAGGGCAGGGTCTCAGGTTTCATGCTTGAAGAGAAACTGAGTAGATTAATTAGAATCCAGGTGATAGACTGAGTGTCCCAGCACCAGTCAAACCCCCAAGCTAACTCACTTGGAGATTTCTGTTCCTCCAACACTCCATTCTTCCCAAGTACTTCAGCAGAGGGTCGGAAGTCACTGCTGCTCCAGGACCTGTCAAACACAGGTCTTAGCACTGCACCTCCCAAGGCCAAACTCCAACAGAAGGAGTTTGGGCATAACAAGCAGGGCCCGGCATAAGCCTCCATACCCGCTTCCTGACAGAGGGTTTCCCTTCCTCCTTCCAGACTCAGGTTCCAAGCACGAAGCCCTCCACTGGATCTTTTTAATCACTAATTGTTAAAGCACATTTAGGGTCAGAATCAAAGGGCAAGAAATGCTGGGGTTGACTCCTAAGCTCTGGGCATTGGGAGGCAGGAGCAGGAGGAAGAGAAGGCTGTGGGGTGGAAGGAGGCTTGTTTATCAGCAAAAGCAAACAACTTACATGCTGCAGTTTCTTTCCAACAGGCTCTCCTGCAAAGCCAACCAGCCACAGTTAGAGGAATGCCAGGATCATTCACCATCACATTACTGAATAGGTGCTGTGGCGGGCAGAATCATGCCCCCCAGCAAAGTGGTCCATATCTTCATCCCCAGAACCTATTAAGGGTTCTGGTCACCAATTCCAATGTAGGGGGGGAGCAATTTTACCACACCACCAAGCACTGCTCCAGACACCAGCTGGGTGTCCTACAATGCAACTCAATTCTGATACTGTCTACCCAGGAGATAGCATCAGATTCCACAGGTTAAGGGCTCAGTCCCATAGGACTGCCCCGCTTCAGACACCAGTCACCTGCAAGCCCAGGTTGTCACCTGCACTTCTGACTGACCACCTATAGACTGGAGGTTCCCACGACCCCTCCTTGGGTCCCATCAATTTGCTAGAGTGGCTCACATCTCAGAGAAACATTTTCCCTACTAGATTGCCGTTTATTTAAAAAGTATATAACTCAGGAACAGCCAGATGGAAGAGATGCATGGGGCAAGGTATAGGGAAAGGGCACAGAGCTTCCATGCTCTCTAGGTGCGTCACTGTCCCCAAATCTCTACTGTGTTCACCAACCCAGAAGCTCTCAGAACCCATACTTTTGAGTTTTTATGGAGGCTTCATTGCAGAGGCATGACTGATTAGCCCTTGGTTCTTTTCCTGCAGGTAAGAAGGCTGTCAAAGTCATTTTAAAGGGATTTTTTTTTCTTTACTTTGGGAGAAACAAAAATTAAAACGTTAAATTTTAAAAGAAAGTAGTAACGCTGTCCTCTAAATTGTTCCCAGCTGTAGGAGGAAACTGCTTTAGTTGCAACTAAGTTTAAACAGAACTAACAGTGGTTAAGATAATTAAAAGGTTGAAGTATTGATGAATAAAAATAGAGAGGTTTATGGGCAGAATCAGGCTATGGCTGTTACTCCCAATTTCCTGGTAATCCCTGGAAAAGTCTATGGGCTTTTGGAACAGGGAGGGCACCAACACCTCCCAAGCAAGGGCCCAGCATAAATCTTTCAAAGATGCCTTTAAGGGCCTGCCAGGTGCTATGCTAACTAAACAGCTAATGTACGTTGTCTCATTTAATCCTCATGGAAACTCTCAGAACTTGCCATTATTACCCCACTGTACAGATGAAGTCCTGGAGGCTCAGAGACCATAATCTGGTAGTCTGTCCAAGATCACTTAATTTATGCTCACAAATAGAGAAGCCTGTTTTTTGAATTCAAACCATATGACTCAAAAGTCATGAGCTTCCACTCTATTGCTTGGTCTGGAAAAGTGTCTTATTTGTGTTTTTAAAAAGACAGAGTAGGACTTCCCTGGTGGCGCAGTGGTTAAGAATCCGCCTGCCAATGCAGGGGACACGGGTTCGAGCCCTGGTCCGGGAAGATCCCACATGCCGCGGAGCAACTAAGCCCGTGTGCCACAACTACTGAAGCCCTGGCGCCTAGAGCCCGTGCTCCACAACAAGAGAAGCCACCGCAATGAGAAGACTGTGCACAACAACGAAAAGTAGCCCCTGCTTGCTGCAACTAGAGAAAGTCTGCGTGCAGCAATGAAGACCCAACGCAGCCAAAAATAAATAAATTTATTTAAAAAAAAAAAAAAAGACAAAGAGTATATAAAGAACTCTTACAACTCAATAATAAGGCAAATAGGGAGTTCCCTGGTGGTCTAGTGGTAAGGATTCGGCGCTTTCACTGCAGAGGCCTGGGTTCAATTCCTGGTCAGGGAACCATCCTGCATGCAGCCAGGCGCAGTCAAAATAATAATAATAATAATAATGCAAATAAACCAATTAAAAGTGGACAAATCATCTGATAGACATTTCTCCAAAGATAAACAAATGTCCAATAAGCACATGAAAAAGACTCTCAACATATTTAGCCATTAAGGAAATGCAAATCAAAGCCACAATGATACATCACATCCACTAGGAGGGCTATAATATAAAAGACAGACAATAAGTGTTGAGATGTGGAGAAATGGGAACCCTCATATTGCTGGTGGGAACGTAAAGTGGTGCCGTTTGGCAC
Source organism: Balaenoptera ricei (assembly GCF_028023285.1). Taxonomy (NCBI): domain Eukaryota; kingdom Metazoa; phylum Chordata; class Mammalia; order Artiodactyla; family Balaenopteridae; genus Balaenoptera; species Balaenoptera ricei. The sequence continues at coordinate 112,476,523 of NC_082639.1, read as the reverse complement.
ACAGTTTGGCAGTTTCTCAAAAAGTTAAAGAGAATTCCATATGACCCGGCAATTCCACTCCTGGGTATCTACTCAAGATAAACTAAAATTGATGTCCACCAAAAACTTGTTCACAAATATTCACAGCAGCATTGTTCACAATATCCAAAAAAAAACAACTCAGGGACTTCCCTGGTGGTGCAATGGTTAAAGAGTCTGCCTGCCAATGCAGGGCACACGGTTTCGATCCCTGGTCGGGGAAGATCCCACATGCCTGCCATGGAGCAACTAAGTCCTTGTGCCACAACTACTGAGCCTGCGTGCTGCAACTACTGAAGCCCACACACCTAAAGCCCGTGCTCCGCAGCAAGAGAAGCCACCGCAATGAGAAGCCCACGCACTGCAAGGGAAGAGTGGCCCCAGCTCGCCACAACTAGAGAAAGCCCACACGCAGCAACGAAGACCCAACGCTGCCAAAAATAAATTAAATTTTTTAAAAAAGAAACAACTCAAATGATCATCAATTGACAGATGAACAGATAAATAAAATGTATACCCAAAGAATGGAATATTATCTGGCAATATAAATGGACTAAAATATTGATAAATGCCACAATGTGGATGAATCTCAAAAACGTGATGCTACAGTAAGAAACCAGACACAAAGGGCCACATATTGTATGATTCCACTTATATGAAAAGTCCAGACTAGACAAATCTGTAGAGACAGAAAATAGATTGGTGGCCGCCTAGGGCTGGGGGGGGGGGGGGCGGGGAATGAGGAGTGATTGCTAACAAGGTTTCCTTTTGGCGCCCCAAATGCTCTAAACAGGGAAATGTTCTAAAATTAGATTGTGGTGATGGCTGCACTGTAAATATACTAAATACCGTTTAATCGTACACCTAAAACAGGTGAATTTTATGGTATGCAAATTTTACCTCAATAAAGTTGTTTTTTTTTTAAGGTAAGGCACATTTTCAAGAATGGCTGGTATAAGCAAGCATTTCTTTTCCCACTCCACCTCACAAACCAACGCCCACACAAATGAAGCCAATGAGTGGCCAGGATCATTCAGTCCCCATGGCTTGTATTGGATTTAGAACGTATTGCTTTAGCCTCAACAGCACGTTTAGTTTTTTAAGCTAAAAAGGTTTTAAATTTAAAGTTTTTAAATTCAGTCTGCTATCCACTCCCACCCACCAACCCCACTAAAAATCAGTTCTGCAGACGCACCTGGCGAGAGCAAGCGACAAGCTCCGAGGGGTAACACACGCCCCGCCACCCTGGAGAGGAAATGAGAAGTGCAGTTTCCACAAACGCCTCCCAACGCTCAGGTCCCCGCCACCGCCTGCCCGGCAGCCCGGGGCCAGGAACCAAAAAGCCGTACCTCCCCCCTGCCAGGTACATCCAGCCTGCAGCCCAGACGCTAAGCCTTGGCCCATTCCAGCGCACTCCTACTCCTCCGACGCCCGCGGGGCACGGGGCGGGGCCGCCCCTCCGCAGCCAATCCCCGGGCGGCTGCAGCCCGGCCGGGCGGGAAGATCTGTGTGCTAGCTGCGCCGCGCCGGCAGTGCTCGCTGGGACCGTAACTGCACCGGCTCGGGAGCAAGCGCCCGCGGGCCCTGCTCCCGCTTTTAATAGACACCCTCCCCCCACACCCCCCCCCAAAATATGCTTGCAGAGAGTGGAGCGAGTGACCGTGGCGCGCGCCTAGCTCTTTTAGGAGTGGAGGGGCTCCCATCCTGGGTGGGAGAGGTGCACGTGGCGCACTTGGGCTGCCTTTGAAGGCAGCGTCCAGCCGAGACCGGCTCAGTGCAGATGGGGAGCTGCTTGCCCAAAAAGTGGGGGGCCCTAACCACGCGGGCGCAACCGGTCAGCACGTAGAGCTGCTGCTACCTTCCCCCGAACACGCACCCCGGACCCGCCTCTGCGGAGGCGCTGACCCCGGCGCCCCCGGATCTGGGCGGGAGGTGGCGGGCGGGGAGGCGCCAGCCTCGGAGGGGAGGGGCGCGCGGAGAGGGCGGGCTGCCCGCTGGCGGCCCACCGTCCGTCGCGGCGCCGGGGACACTCCTGCCGCCTCCGCTTCGTCTCCCCTGGTCTCCGGGAGTGTGGGCAGGGCTGTCCCGGGGCTTCCGTGGGCCCGGCCTCTCCCACTTCGGGAGGAAAAAGCAGGGGAAGCCCCCGGCGCCCGCCGCCCCCGGAGACCCGCGGAGCCCCCAGCCGTGCAGGCGCTGAAGACGAGCTCGGGCGGGGCCCCGGTGCGTCGTGCCTGTCGCCGTCCGTGTCCGGAGCGGCGGCTCGCGCCCGCCCGCTCGGCGCCCCGAGCCCCCCGCCCCGGGCCGTAGGGGCCCCACCCTGCGGGTAGTAGGCGACGGCCGGCCCGGGACGAGCGGAGCAGCCGTCGCGGGGCCTCGCCGCGGCCTCTAGCGCCCCAGCCCCGGGGAATGCAGTGGCCCCCGGCCCCTGGCGCTTCTCCGTGTCTAAGCTGGGCCTCCTCGCTCGCCTGCTCCGCGGCCACGACGCTCCTGAGCCGCGCCGGCCGGGCCCCCCTCATGGCGGCCAAGTGGTTCAAGGAGTTCCCCCTGAACCTGAAGACAGTGTCGGAGCGGGCCAAGCCCGGCGGCGGGGGAGGCGGCAAATTGCGCAAGAACTCGGAGGCGGGCGGCGCGGGGCCCGCCCCGGGCAAGGGCCGAAAGAACTCGGCGGCCGAGCTGGGGAGCAGCCGGGCCGGGGTCGGCCCCCCCAAGGATAGCCGGCTATCCCGAGACAACCTGCAGGGTCTGATTCAGGCCGCCGCGGGCAAGGGCCGCAAGAACTCCCGGGCCACCGAGGAGGAGCCCCACCGGGGCGCGGCCAAGAGCTCAGGCTGCAGCACCTACATCAACAGGCTCATCAAGGTGGACACTCAGGAGAAGAATGGGAAGAGCAACTACCCCAGCAGCAGTAGTAGCAGCAGCAGTAGCAGCAGCAGCCCTTCCTCCGCGTCCTCTTCCCCTTCCTCCCTGGGACCCGAACTGGAGAAGGGCAAGATTATTAAGCAGCAAGACACGGTAAGAATACAACCTCCCTTGGACCACCTCTCCCCTACTGAAGCGGAACAATGGGAAGGGAGCATCGTCAACCCGCTAAACTCTAGGGTTCTTTATACCTCAGAGAAGGTGAGGATGTATTTACCCCCTGTAACATTTGATGACTCCTAAGTGACCATTTAAAATAATTAGATTTTTTTTTTAATCTTGAAAAATTCGCCTTCTAGCGTTGGGGAACTTGGCAGAAATGTACTTTCCATTTAATTTTGTTATCAGTTTAGAAGAATAATTGAATGAGACAGTTGGGTGCTTTGTTAAATTTGATCCCCTTGTAGAAGTGGTTTATTTTAATTTAGAAATCCAGGGGAATTGCAAAGCTAGATTTGTGTGTAAATTTTATCCTTCTTGAGCATAAGGAATGGTAACCTCTAAACTGTTTAAGTACTGATTTCAACTGCCCCCTTCTCTGCTAGTTTGGAAGCGCCATCGTTCTTTGCACTTCAACCCAGTAAAGGGTTTCTCAGCCCTTCACTAGCACCACAAGATTACAGCCCTTTCATTCATCCCATGAACATTTGCTGTGCAGGAGCCATATAGGATAAGGGGCACAGGGCTCTAAGGACTGCGGAGGCTACAGAATAGGACAAGGAAATGCCCTGAAGGGAAATTACAGATCAGGACAGAAGGTGTTTCCTGCTTCTTACACACTGGAGGTTTTCTGGGTGCTGTCCAGTGTGAGACAGTTAAGAAAAGGACTGTGAACATGTGAAGAGACCCGCTTCATTCTTACAGAGATGAGTTGGGGTTTTGTTTCTTTTTTTTTTTTGGCTGCGTTGGGTCTTAGTTGCAGTGCTAAGGCTTCTCCCTAGTTGTGGCGTGAGGGTTTTCTCTTCTCTAGTTGTGGTGCGCAGGCTCTAGAGCACGTGGGCTCTGTAGTTTGAGGCGCGAGAGCTCAGTAGCCCTGCACGTGGGATCTTAGTTCCCCGACCAGTGATCGAAACCCCGTCCCCTGCATTGTAAGGTGGATTCTTTACCCCTGGACCACCAGGGGAGTCCCTGTTCGTTTGTTTTTAAATCTGCTGTTCTGTGTGAAGGAGAGAGAGAAGAGCTCACACCCAGCTTTCAGACTCCAGCCCAGGCGATCACTTCCCTGTCATGAGAACTTTAATTTTCTCTTGCCCAGGCTTCAAACATGTGGCCCACCCGGATGGAGTCAGGAGTGGTAGCACATACCACGTGTGTCTGCACTGGCACTTCTATTCATTCCTCCACTTATTCTCTCCACAAGTATTTACAGCATGCCTACCCCCCTGCCAGACACTGCCAGGAGAGCCGTGGAAGGATGACCAGCTTGTCCAGACATTAGTCAGTGGTCTCTCCATGTGTTTAACTAGATTGTAAGCACCTTGCAGCCAAGCACTGAGTATCATGCTTCGTGTTCCTCGCTGTACCTTGGGGATGCAGTACACGTGTTCAGGCAAGAAGAATGGAGTGAGGGAGTGAATGGTAACCACAGCCCTCTGCAGTGATTGCCCGGTTATTGGTCATCGCTTCTAGATGTCTAAAGTTTCTTAGGCCATCTCCTCCCAGGAAGAGGACTCTCATCCAGGCTGTCCCCTCCTCCTCACTTCTCCCTGTTTATCTGGATTCTTCTGCCAGCTCCAGTGGTGCTTCTCTGTGAACTCTTTGGAGAATGTAATCAGAGATTGTACCAAGGCCTGGGGCTTCCTCCCTTAATTTTGATTCACCTTTGGTTTTTATTCCTCTCTTTCTCTTTAACTGGAATAAGTAGTTTATCTATACTATCCTAGCTGTTTATTTGTGGAGCCACATTGATAATAGGGAAAGTGCTGTGCTTTAAAAATGAATATATCTTTTTTCCCCATAAAGCTCTTCCTCCCTGAGAAGCACCTGTCAAGCTCAGACTCCCTGAGCTCCCACATTGTCACCCAGCTGCTGCAGAACAGAACTATTGCACTCACACCACCTTCCCAGGCACTTTTCTATTTTTGGAAGGATGGATGCTTTCTGTAGCAAATACGGATCAAAACTCTATCTGATTGTAGTCTATGAGAATCAGTCTGCCTGTAAATTATTGAACCTAGAACTCCCACAATACTCTTTAGCTCTGACCTATTTCTTAGGCTTCTTATTATGAAGCCTGCCTCTTTAGAGCTGTTACAAATTCCTTGAGGACAAAAAGTAAGTCTTGGTCTTATTTTATTCCCTCTCAGTGCCTAGCCAGTGCTGGTGGATGTTCAGTATCAGTGGGTGATGGGCTGACTTAACCATGGCTATATTGCTCAACTGGTTGGCATTAAAAAAACCAAAATCGTGGAAAATGTAGTAGACCAGTTCATTTTTTTGTGCTGTAAAGCCATAGACATCTTCCACCTTCTGCCATCCACCCCTGCTACACTTTAACCAGCAAATGCCTTATTGCTTGGGGAGAGAGAGGGAGGTGAGAAGAGCCTTGGGTATAAGCAGGAGAGTTTAGATGGATTGTTGCCAGTCAATTATACTACCAAAATAAACCAGATGTTTGTCCAACTGGGTGGATAATAGCATAATCAAGTGCAAAAGCTCTTCAGAACTGGTTGGAAATTTTGACCTCTTTTTGGGTCTGCAGGTTTTTTAGCAGTCTTTCTGATACCATTGTCACTCTGGTATATGACAGTCCTTAGCAACTCCCCTGTCTGGTTCTTTTACAGGTCATCATTTTAGAAGACTATGCTGACCCTTATGATGCTAAACGGACGAAAGGCCAAAGGGATGCAGAGAGAGTAGGGGAGAATGATGGATACATGGAGCCCTATGATGCACAGCAAATGATAACAGGTTTGTAACCAGGAGCTGCTTCATACAGACTGAAATCTCACACTCACTCGGAACGTAGTAAAAAATAATCACCAGTGTGTATTTTGGGAAGAGGGGCGAAGGGACTATACCAGATCCTGCTGAGTGGAAGAAGCAGAAATTAGACTCAAAACTAAAGTCAAAATATCTAGTTCACATCCCTAATGGTTTTGTGTCCTTCAGTTTTAGAATTTGTGGGAGTCTCTAAAGTTTTTCTAATTCTATGCAAAATGACACTTGTGAATTTGCAGATCTGCTCAGAATGTGATCTTCAGTTTTAAGATTATTTAAATACACTTTTTGGCCACTTTCAAAGCTTTGACATCCATAATGGGAGTCATAAATCTGTACCAAGGGACTAACACATACTTAAAGTACTTTAAGTTGTTAAAAGTTGCAGACATGATGTGATCCTCTGTTTTATAGTAGAAGATTGATTTCTCAACAAGCTTTACGATATTGGAGCAAAAAAATTTAATTACTAAGGAATGAGTATTAATCACTGGCATGAGCCAAGCCACTCAAGGCAAACCTCCTAAAACCAAAGTTGACTACTCTTGTAACTTTTCAAGTTGAAATAATTCCAACTTGTGAGTTGAGCAATCACTCTGTCATTTTTTGTGTCAAACTTTTCCCTTTTATTCATAATTCTCTTAAGTTGGTGTAAACAATACTTAAAAAACTAATTATTTAGATTTATTTGTGCAATTTTAGAGTAAGTTATCTATTCACCTAGTTTTCCTTAAAACATTCTTTAATCTGTAATGAAAAAATGCAATTTCTAAGTGCTGACTCAAGGGAGCCTTGAGTTTGAACATCGTGGGTTTCATGCCTGGGAAGGGAATAATTGGTCACACATTAAAGATTTTGTCTTTTCTGTTTAAGAACAGATAGAAAAGCTGTCAAGCTCAGGCTCCATAAGCATAGTCTCAGAAGAGTTGAGCATGAGGGTAACTGCAGCACCCTGGAAGGGTCAAGACAGGCTTCAGAGTGAGACCGAGCTGCAGCAGGAAAGCACTGCTCTGTTTCCTGCTCTCTGCTTACAGAGATAAGGCATCACATTTGGGAAGGGTGTACCCTGGCCAGGCTGTGACCCTGAAGGTCACTGGACTGTGACCTCTAATGAAATCTGTGAATGAAAGGAAGTGAAAATGAACTTAGTCAGAATTTTAAAAAATATCAGAGGCTTGAAAGGAATAGGAGGAAAGATTTTCTTCTACATAAAACTGAGGGAAAAGATTTTCTTAAAAAACAAAAAATTAATGTTTTGTTTTGATTCACCTTTCTTTGTCCTTTGGTTTTTATTCCTCTCTTTCTCTTTAATTGGAGTAAATAGTTTATCTGTATTATCTCAGGTTTTTTGTTTTTTGTTTTTGTGGAGCCACACTGATAATAGGGAAAGTGCTTTGCTTTTTAAAAGTGAATGTCTTTTTCTCCCCCCATATAATCACCACAAAACCCTGAAACTAGGGGACCCTCATACTACCCCCTTGTTACAGGGTAGAAAATAAGATCAAAGAGATTCTGACTCTCCTATGTTCATAAGACTCTTCAAGAGACAGAGCAGGAATTGGAACCCAGATCTTCCCACTCCAGACTGAGTGGTCTGCTTTCTACACCAAGCAGCCTCAGGACATGTGAAATGATATATGAAAAAGTTTAAACTTTACATATAAGCAAGGCACCTTTCCACGCAGACTCACAAGGAAAGTTGTATTTAAAAGTCAAAAGTTGGTATGTAACTTGTTGCTTTTCCCAAAAAAATAAATAAATAAAATTTAAAAATTAAAAAAATAAAAGTCAAAGTGTCCAATACGAAATATATGTAATAATAGTAGTAGCTAGCATTTAATATTTGAACATTTATTAAGTTCCAGGCTCTGTTTTAAACAGTTTATCTGAATAAATTTACTTAGTAATGCAAAACTAATGTATTCAATTAGAGGATAAATTCAAATTTATTAAAAATTTAAATTACTAACATTTAAGAATTACTAGCTTTTTTTCCTTTGCTCTTTTAAAAAATATTATATTGGTGAATTTAAAAGGTCCTTCATTTAAAATATATATCACAAAGCACCTTCTTTGTGCTTTGTGATATATATTTATGTGCTTTATATATATATAAAATATATATCACAAAGCTATAAGAGAATATACCTCTTATTTTACGCATAGGTTACACAGCTGGACAGAATAACAGGAAGTGGGTTTATCGGAAGCTGGGAATAAAAGATTTGCTGCTGGGTGGGTTTTTTTTTTTTTTAACCTTTTACTTTTTTCTGTTCAGTTTGCTCCCTGTGGGCTTGGCTGTCAAGTCTAAGCTCAGAAATGTCTCACATTTCTTGAGAAATGTTAGGGATTTTGTTTATTTCAGCAGGAGACAGAGAGGGTTCTGATGAATATGATTTAACTGTGGAGCACCCAACTTCTGTACTGCCTTTTTGGGTGTGTTGTTTTTTATTTTTTGGCCGTGCCACGCAGCTTGTGGGATCTTAGTTCCCCGACCAGGGATTGAACCCGGGCCCTCGGCAGTGAGAGCATGGCATCCTAACCACTGGACCACCAGGGAATTCCCAGTACTGCCTTTTTAATACCTGTGAAGTGGAAGTAACATGCCTGATTTCAACAATATCTTGGATGTATAGAACATTGTTCACGATGGTATTTTGTAACAACCATCAAATATTTCCTAGGCATTTCTTTACCATGCACCAGGCCCTGTGCTGGGCTCTGGGCCTCCAGGCAACAAGATGCACAGGACCCATGTCCGTATGGACCTCACAACCCAAGGGGCAAACAGACCTAACAGAGCAGAAAATATGTCACTTAGCACTTAGCCATGAAGAAGAGAATAAGTATCACCGTCCGCCTCAGGGAACAGAGGAAGGAACAGAAATTGAGGCATTTATTACTTTCCTATGGCCAAGTAACTGTGGGACCCAGGCTCCCTGGATTCCCTCCTGCCCAAAACTTTGCTCTTAACTTTTAAAAGCTAAGGATTTATAAATTTATGAATAAATGCTTACTTAGATTTCTCCACAGGATTGTTAATAAAGATATGACAATCAGTACAAGGCAATATTAGTTTAAACCCGTTGTTGTTCTGTTAGATTTGCAGGAACATTTTAGCTAAATGATTAGCAGAAACATTCTACTTAATTTAGTAGGATAAGTTTTCGCCACCAAATTAAAACATTAGCATTGGGAGGGTCTTTAGAAGTTCCCTAAGATGAGCCAACATTCAGCATGATAATTCCTTCTGCAGCTGATATCACACAAGTCGAGCGTCTACTAGGTGCCAAGTTGCCAGATTACCCCACTAAATCCTACCACCCTGTGTAGTGGGTGTTAGAAGGCTCTGTTTTACAGATGAGGAAACCAAGGTTCAGAAAGATTCAATAACTTGTCCAAATTATGCAGCTAGAGAGTGGGGATACCAGGTCATCCAGCACCCTTTGGTTTTAGTTACCGAGCTCCAGTCACAGATTGTTTTTAAATTTTTATTTTTGCCTCCTGATGGTTTTATTGGTTGGTGTAGATAGTCAAATCTAAAGGAGAACCTCATTTTTTCAGTCTCCATTTAAAAAATTATCCATTATGGAAAAAATATAAATAGAAGACTTTTTGATTTATTTACTTTGCCTATATTTTGCTTGTTAAACTTAAGTTTCAGGACTTCTGAATTATATCTGCTTTTGTTCAGAGATTTAGATTTGTTCGACAGGAAAATATTAATTTTAAATCAAAATTTTAAGCATCGGTAAAAGATCCCTATTGCTGATTCTAAGAGAAACATAGAGCCTTATGAGACTCTAAGTTTGATGTTTTGAATACATGAAATGGATTAAGGGAAAAGGTACATTACAGAAATTGTAACTAGCATTCTACATGAAATCTCTGAGGCATAAACTAAGATATGATAGAGAAGGCATAGGCTCTGGAGCCAGTAGTGAATGGCTCCCCTGCTGACTACTACACAGCCTCAGTTTTTTCACCTGTGAAAATGGGCTAACACATCTCTTGCTGCATTATGATGAGGCTCCACTGAGCTGCAGGTGTAACACGCCTAGTACTTGCATATGTGAAAAGTATCACAATTATTTAGACACTCTGGAGAGAGAATTCCATTTTCAAAGAGAATTCTGAACAAGTATAGGGGAATATTAATTGCTAACTAGAATTAATTTAGCAAAAGAAAGTCAGTCTTCTGCTGATGTTTTTAAATATAAATGGGGGCTTCCCTGGTGGCGCAGTGGTTGAGAATCTGCCTGCCAATGCAGGGGACATGGGTTCGAGCCCTGGTCTGGGAGGATCCCACGTGCCGCGGAGCAACTAGGCCCGTGAGCCACAACTACTGAGCCTGCGCGTCTGGAGCCTGTGCTCCGCAACAAGAGAGGCCGCGATAGTGAGAGGCCCGCGCACCGCGATGAAGAGTGGCCCCTGCTTGCCACAACTAGAGAAAGCCCTCGCACAGAAACGAAGACCCAACACAGCAAAAATAAATAAATTTATAAATATAAATGGTATACTTATGTACAGTGAGAGTTGGGAATTGAGAAGGGAAAATTTTCGGCCAATATTATGTTTCACGGCAACCAGTTGCAGATATGAACTGGTGCAGGTCAGGCCTCAGTTCAGCCCTTGGTGAGATGGGTGTTTATCTGCAGCCCGTTGGCTGTATTCTGTTGTCTGCCGTGGTAAATGGCCTCTATCGGCAGAGCCAGGGCGTAGCTTCCTCTAGCCATTTCCTCCTTCTCAGGCTCGTTTCCTCTCGGAGCCAGCTCTGCACGTCAGGGGCTATTCTCCCTGCAGGAAGGGTCGGCTTGCAGCCCCCGCAATTGTTTCTGTTTCTATGGCGCCTCAGGTTGGGGGCAGCCAGGTGCTGGAAGGGACTGGAAGGTTACTCCCCTTGAAGGGGCAGATAGGCCCTGCGCTCAAGCCCTTTTTTTCCCCGTAATTAAACATTGTTTAAAAAGATGATCATACTCTGCAGATTTTGCCCAGTCCCAGGATCATCCTGGGAAGGAACATTCTCAGCTGTATACTTTCCAGTGTTTTTCCCAGAGCTCTAAGTGTGCAGTGACTATCTAAAATAGAAGGAATACTGAATTCCCTGGCAGTCCAGTGGTTAGGGCTCCGCGCTCTCACTGCGGAGGGCCTGGGTTCGATCCCTGGTCCGGGAACCTAAAATCCCACAAGACACGTGGTGTGGCCAAAAAAAAGAAAAGAAACAATCATATATTTGGGACTTCCCTGGTGTTCCAGTGGTTAAGAATCTGCACTTCCACTGCAGGGGGCACAGGTTCAATCCCTGGTTGGGGAATGAAGATCCCATATGCCACACGGTGCAGCCAAAAAAAAAATTAATAAAATGATATAGAAGGAATACAAATGCCTCATCTCAAAAGTAAAAACCCAAAATACATGTGTAATAAGAACTCAAGATTCTAATCACTGTACATCATTTTAACACAAACTCATTGAAATTTCCTGTGAGCAGGACTCCTATCTTAAGGTTGGAATCAAGCCTTTTTCTATTTTGTTCAACTGGGACAGAATTGAAGCAAGGACCTTAGGAAAGTTTTCCCCAGCCTATGCCAGTCTGAGGGTAGACTTAGGTTTTGATCAGAAACTTTAAAATTCGAAAATCGTCCTTTGAACTCTTTTGTGTTTTCTCTTTCCTAGTTCTGTAGAAAAGTTCTTTTTCATAAATTCCAGGCTTATCTTAGTTGAACCAAGAGCAGAGAGAGTTTTTTGTTTCTTGTTTTCCATAACTCCATCTAGAATAAGCAATGAAGAAAAAAGGCTGTCGATTGAAAGTCAAGAGGCTTGGACCAGAGATGCAGGAGACCTCAAACAACCCCAGGCACCTTCCTGACCTGGGGATGGGGAATAGTCCTTCTAACTCTCACATTCGGATGTGGAAGTTTTTGATAGTAGGAGAACCCTTTTCCTTGGGCTGGGGCTAGCAATGATAAGATTAGCTCTGGAGGGCAGGAGGAACTGGGAGGGGGAATGTGGGGACCCAGGTGTTGTGGGAGTGCTTCTCAGGCTTAGCTTCTCATTAGAATCACCTGGGGGAGCTTTTACAACTCTGACTCCCAGGCTGTACCCCAGCTCAATTCAGTCAGGACCTGTGGTGATGGGACCCAGCCATGAGTATTTGTTAAAGCTCCCCCAGGTGATTCTAATGCACTAGAACTGCAGTTTTATAGGATTGGAGCCAGCTGCAGTAAGGGGCCCTATCCAGCAGAATTAGAACCTCACCCTACAAATAAATTCTGCCCCTTTGAATTTAGTGTCCTGATTTTAATAACTTTTCCCTAGAATGTATCCTTTCCTTGTTATAGAAGTCTTATGGAGTCAGTGATTCTTCTCTATAGAGTGTCACCATGCCCATTATCAGTTACCTGTAGAAAGTCTCACTTTCCTTCATTTCTGTGACACTGTAAGTCTCCTGATCCTCTTCATCCTTACCTGACCATTCCTTCTCCGTCTTCTTCGGTGGCACCTCTTCTTCCATCCACCCTTAACTGAAGAAGTCCCAGATTTTGCCTTTGATCCTCTTTCCTTTTCAATCAGCCTCCTTTTCTCTGGTGATGGCTTTCATTCTCACAATACCAACAATGATCCATTAGTGAGTAACTCCTTGACATGTACTCTGACCTTCATCTCTCTGCCGAGCTCCAGATCCATATTGTCACCTGCCTGGAGAAGTTCTAGAGCTCCTTCCCCTCCCTCTCTCCTCCCATCCATCCATCCAACCATTATTTAGCACAACTGTTTCCTACAAAGTCAAACAAGATATGAGGGTCCCTGGCCTGGCAGTCTCCACCAAATTGGAAATACAGACACATCAACAAATAAATCCATACACTGAGAGAGATGCAAGGTGAGAGTGGGTTGGCAAAGCGGTGGCACCTGGGGGACATGGGGCATTGGAGGAGAAGGTAGGCAGGAAAGAGGAGGAGATGCTAGGCTAGACTCCAAAGGATTGGCAGATCACCAGGACACTGGTGGGTATAAGACAGTGCAGTGTGCAGGGAACTTGAGAAGTTCCGTTTGGTTGGAACAAAGAATTGGATTTTAAGGGGCTCAGGGATAGGGTGGTATTGAGAGAAGAAATTGGAGAGGGGGGCAGTGATGTGACCACAGAAGGTGTCCCATGCCATGCTGAGCAGTTTGCACTTTGTAAGTGGACATTTGAGAACTTATTGGGTGTTAAGTGATATGGCGAGATGTTTGTGTTGGGAAAGTCCTCCTTCACTGTGACCTGGTGGACAGATTGAAGGCTTCCTCATGGGCATTTAGAGGAACCACAGCATGATGCTTCTGTTGGCCTATATCACCAGCTCTGGTTGTCAGAGACTGTAGCCATCTCTGACTCTACCTGCCAAGGCCTCTGGGCCCCACGCTGGTCAGTCCCCAGACGCTGCTTCTTCCTTCCCACTGTGGCTGGCTGGCTGGTTAGCTGGTGGTTGGTTGATTTGCATCCGGTTTTTTGCATCCATTTCTGTGCCTCCGTTCAGACCATACCTTTATTCTATCCTGTACACCGTGTTGGAGTTATCTTCCAGCAAATCACAAATATAATTGTTATTACCTGTTTAAAAACTAGCAATCGTTCTCCACAATATAAACTTTTAATTCTGGCTTTTAAAACTTCTGCACTTTGGTGCCTATCCTGCCTACTTTTCCAGCTTCTTCTCCCGCTACCCCTCTCCTCTCCTGGCCTCTGTCCTTTGAACTTCTCTCTCGATTCCCCCTGATGGGAACAAGCCCTTTCTGGTTCCCACCTCCATATCTTCACTCATGCAGCTTCCTCCACTGGAAATGACCTTCTCTATCAAAGTCAATGCATCTTCCATTTCTCTTCCACTTGGAGTCAATCCAAGTGTGGTGGCTAAGAGTATGGCTTCTAGAGCCCAACTTCCTGCTTTTGAATCCAGGCTTTGCACTTGCTGGTTTGGGCAATTTCCTTAAACTCTTTGTGCTTCAGTTTTCTCTTCTGTAATATGGGGAACCAATAGAACCCATCTCATAGGGCGGTTGTGAAAATTACAATGCACTTAGAAAAATGCATAATGCATAGTACACTATGGCTAAATGTTAGCTCTTGAGATATTATTTTTGTTGTTTTTCCCCCAACTCCTCTTTTACTTTTATTTATTCTGTCGTTGTTAGCCTGTTAAGTATTATTTGTGAATGTGTCACTATGTCGAAACTGCCTAGAAGTCAAGAACTCTGTCTAACGCACATAAATATCTTACCTCAGTGTATGTGGCCCAGTGCTTGAATATAGTAAACACTCAATTTTTATTAACATACTTTGATCACAGCTTCCTAACAAGATGTAAACACTTTGAAGGTGAACCACACTCGAGAGGAGATGGGGGACCGGGAGTTGTGGAGCAGGTTGCCCTGAGGCCACTTCTCCGAACTGCACGCGGCCCCAGAGGCAGGCCTGTCTTCGGTTGTGATCCCCTAATCGTTGGACTTGATCCTATTATCTGGCTTGATCGTATTATCTGGCTCAGGCGACTGGCGGGAAGAAGTTGTAGGGCCCTTCCCCCAGCTGAGCAGCCATCAGCCCAGTAAGGAACAATCCAGGCGTTCTAGGTCACCTTCAACCAGACAGACCTGTCGGTCGGGGGTGCAGCGGTAACTGGGTTCATCACAGGGCTTCCATGACACCTTTTCTTCAAAAGTATTGTGAACGGTGTGTGTTTTTCAGAAATCAGACGACGAGGTTCCAAAGACCCCCTGGTGAAGGCTCTTCAGCTGCTCGACAGCCCCTGTGAGCCAGGGGAGAACGGCGCAAAGCCCGAGGCGCTGGCCAAGAGACGGAGCTCTAAGGAGCTGCTGGGGAAGCCGCCGCAGCTGTACGACACGCCCTACGAGCCGGCGGCCGAAGGCGGCCCGCGCGCCGAGGGGCTGGAGCGGAAGGCGCGGCTGCCCCAGGACGACGAGAGGCCCGCGGCCGAGTACGAGCAGCCCTGGGAGTGGAAGAAGGAGCAGATCGTGCGGGCGCTGTCGGGTGAGGGCTGGGTCCGCGCCCCCCGCTCCCTCCTGCTTTCTGCTTCCCTGATGGAAAACCCTGCCAGCCAGGGGCTTTGCAGCCAAGGCGCTTTTCTTTATGTTCCTCAACTGCAAGTCTCTTTTCCCAAGAAATCTGATGATATGGGGAAAGGAGAATTTGGCTATGGTTGGAAGACCAGGACTGAAGACGAGCCCTTAATGTTGCATGTATCCTGTATCCTTCTGGGTATCTTTATTTTCCTTTATCTTGGCAGTATGCGACTGTTTTAGAAATGCCTTAAGTCACTATTGAAAAACCTTATCTAATCACCACCAAAGCTATCAAATTGAGATCAGCTTTTTCTAACTCTTACTTTGTGCTCCTCTTCAAACCTGTTAAAATCCCTGTTTATAAAATGCCAGTAGTGGATCAAGTGGATTACAGGAGAGGTGGTTGGAAAGCTGGAGGAAGCTAGCTTTTTTTTCCCTCTCGAAAATCCTCCTAAAGGAATCAATTCTTCAAGTATGAACTTTTTTTAATAACTTAAGAGGAAGTTGATAAGTAGATTGTCAATAGTTATTAAAGGTAATTCTCCCTCCTGCTTCTCCCAGGACATAGTTTTTCTTCTTAGCTGGCCACCGAATTTCTTTTGCCTTTGATTTTAAAAGTTAGGGATATCTTTTCCCTCTAACAGTAGAGCTATGTTTTTGATTATAAGTATAGTCAGTGTAGGGAATTCCCTGGTGGTCCAGTGGTTAAGATGCTGTGTTTCCACTGCAGGGGGCACGGGTTCGATCCCTGGTCAGGGAACTAACTAAGTAAGATCCTGCAAGCCACACAGCCAAACAAACAAAAAGTATAGTCAATGTAAAGGGTGAATAGAAAAGGTAATTAGTTTGATAGCAAACATTTGAGTCAGGTTTTCTGTTTGTGTGCTTTAGTTTTTTTATATAATTTTATTGAAGTATAGTTGATTTACAGTGTGTTAATTTCTGCTGTACAGCAAAGTGATTCAGTTATACATATATATATTCTTTTTCATATTCTTTTCCATTATGGTTTATCACAGGATATTGAATATAGTTCCCTGTGCTATACAGTAAGACCTTGTTGTTTATCCTATATATAATAGTTTGTATCTGCTAATCCCAAACGCCCGATCCTTCCCTCCCCCACCCCCAAATCAGTTTTTGTTTTATTTTATTTTAGAATTGTTTTCCACAAATCTCTACTGGGCACCTGCTACAGTGCTAGATGCTGCTCATTTTATATCTTTATCTTCTATCCAACCTAGATGTCATAGCATCTTTAAGGCACTATTAGTAGTTTCTTTCTATTTCTGAGTTGATTTTTCTCTTTATTATTTCATAGTGAAAACTTCATTTGGTTTCATAGAATGATATGCACCCTTGCAGGGAGTGATTACCTGTAACTCTGTTTAGTCTTTTATTCTAAATATACCAAAACGAAGAGTGTTTTATAAGTGCATGCCGAAGGGACTTCCCTGGTCGGGGAGCTAAGCTCCCACATGCCTCGTGGCCAAGAAAAAACAAAACATAAAACAGAAACAATATTGTAACAAATTCAATAAAGACTTTAAAAATGGTCCACATTGAAAATATCTTTTTAAAAAAAAAAGAACATGCTGAAATATACTAAAGTGGTTTCCCCTCATATTCTAAAACTGTTCTACATCAATAAATATCTTGCAGAAAAAGTGGCTGCATGTGGATGCTAACAGGATGATCCGATATCAAAGACAGCAGGAGCTCAGCTATCCCAGGGCCTCTTGCAGTATTTTTTTTTTAATTTATTTATTTTTGGTTACGCTGGGTCTTCGTTGCTGCGCACGGGCTTCCTCTAGTTGCGGCGAGTGGGGGCTACTCTTCGTGGCAGTGCGCGGGTTTCTCATTGCGATGACTCCTCTTGTTGCGGAGCACGGGCTCTAGGCGTGTGGGCTCCAGTAGTTGTGGCACGAGGGCTCAGTAGTTGTGGCTTGCAGGCTCTAGAGCGCAGGCTCAGTAGTTGTGGCACATGGGCTTAGTTGCTCCGCGGCATGTGGGATCTTCCCGGACCAGGGCTCCAACCCGTGTCCTCTGCATTGGCAGGTGGATTCTTAACCACTGCATCACCAGAGAAGTCCCTTGCAATGTATTTTAGCTCAAATTAAAGAGGGGGAAAAGCTTCTTTCCTAAGACGAGGCAGACAAGGTCTTTTCTTTGAAGTTTACATGGGTCACCTCAGTGACCTCTGATGTTAAATGGAGCCTTCCTTCCAGTTCAGTTTGAAGGCTCTGAGCGACCTTCCGTCAAGGAGGAGACAGTGAGGCAACACCACCGACAGAAGAGTTGGACCCAGAAGATCCTGAAGCCAACCCTTTCTGACCACAGTGAGGGGGAAAGAGTGGACCCAGCCCTGCCACTGGAGAAGCAGCCGTGAGTCTCCTCCACAGACACGTGTAACACACAATGGCCAGGAACTTGGTTGGGGCACACTGGCCCATTTTACATGATTCTTTTTGGTGCTGAATACTTGTCTGGGTGGGACTTATTAGTGAAAACCCATTTTCAAAGCCCAGTGCATTTGTGCAGAGTAGAAAATGCACTGTATCCCCAGAACCTTATCTCAAATTCCATTCCTCTGCACAGGGGGAAAACTTTTAAAATGACACTAGCCCTGTTAACTCCCTCTTAGGTGATTGATAGGTTTTGTGATCCAGGATTCCCCAAATCTCATTTTGTCTATTTTGAATGGGAAGCAGGATCTAGTCCAGGCTGTTGAGCTTTCACTAGAAGTTCATTTCAAATAATGCTTTATGGAGTGATGCCCTGTCTGGACTGGTATCTTGATGCTCGTGGTTTCTCCCCCTGCCCCATTTTTCAGTTGGTATCATGGTGCCATCACCCGTGCTGAGGCTGAGAGTCGACTACAACCCTGCAAAGAAGCTGGGTACCTGGTTCGAAACAGCGAGTCAGGGACCAGTAGGTACTCCATTGCACTAAAGTGAGTATCGAAGCCTCCCTGTCTGGATGCAGGAGAGGGGTGCAGACTTCCCTATCATGGGTAGATGACCAGGCAAAAAAGCTATACTTTGAAGGTGGTTCACAGGGGTATGTACTGTCAGAAAATAAGATGCATTTGCTTGGACAACAGAGTATGACATGCTCTGATTAGAATGCAAAATCGGGGGAATTCCCTGGCGGTCCAGTGGTTAGGACTCAGCACTTTCACTGACGTGTGGCCCCAGGTTCAATCCCTCGTTGGGGAACTAAGTTCCTGCAAGCCGCATGGCATGGCCAAAAAAAAAAAAAAAAGAATACCAAATTGGTATTGGGTAAATGTCCCAATATCTCTTATGATAAAGAGAGTCCTATTTTATTATTGTTGTACATTGATCACTTTCTGCCTTACATTACGTGATCTAAAGTAGGTCCTCTCAGCAGAGAAATAATTCCTGATAAAAAAAAGTAATTTCTAACAGGATAGTTCAGTGGTTCTTTTATTCCCTAGTGTTTGGGACTTTAATAAATCAGATCCCTTGATTGTCAAAATGCCAGCTGCAATTTTGGTACCAGTTTCTTTTGATGAAAAAGGAAACACTGCCTTGCAATGACTCCCCTGCCCAGTTGTACACAGAACATTCATTTCGGCCCTGGTAGGCCTGGTGGAGCTGGTGTCATGGAAATTCTCTTTGCTCTTGCGAGTTCAGTGGTGCTATATTGGAGGATCATTGTCAAGAGCCCTAACAGCATTTCCTTCCTGAGGAAGCTGAGCCCCTGCAGCTGAAACAATCAGACTGGAGGGGATAAGAGGTTGTCGGGGGGAGCAGCATGGCTCAGAAAACGGGATAGGCCACCAGATACACAATACCAGGAATAGCTTTGCTGTGTCCCTGAGACTGGTGCTCGTGGATTAGATCTTTGAGCCTTCGGTGCCAGCTGTCATTATCCACAACCAGGAACAGTCTTTCCAGATTGGGTTGGCCGTGGGGGGAGGAAGGAAACAGTTTTATTATTATTATTATTCTTAATGTGTTCTTTGGGGAGGAAAGAAGGAGGAAACCTTACACATGTCCTTTTAGCCATGACAAAGAGGGTGAGTTTAAACCTCACCTTCGTGGTCTCACACTTGGGCTTAAGCACTAGTTTGGCAATTTGGGGGCCAGGAGGGACTGGACATTTTTTTTTTCTTTTTGGTCCAGTGCCTGATGACTTGTGTGTATTAAGGATAAACAACCCAAGGATGATACACATTTAGCTGAGGGCTGTGAAGCTTCTGAGAGCGTCACTGGAGTGCTGAATGCATTTCTGTTTGTATATCACAATTCCAGGAATGGATGGGAACCTGTTCGCCTGTGACTCTGGCTGAGATTGTTTTCAGGGGGGAGGGATCCCTCTGCTCACTCACTCATGTCTCCTCAATTTTGGTTTTGTTCCAGGACTAGTCAAGGATGTGTCCACATCATAGTGGCTCAGACCAAAGACAACAAGTATACCCTGAATCAGACGAGTGCTGTCTTTGACAGCATCCCGGAAGTGGTACACTATTATTCCAATGAGAAGCTGCCTTTCAAGGGGGCAGAACATATGACCTTGCTCTACCCTGTGCACAGCAAGCTGCACTAAGGTTCAGCCACCAAAAGCCCCAGCGGGGCCTCTCACACCTAGGAGGGCATCAGCACCCAACCAGTATCTCAGGGGACAAGGCTGGACTGCACCATAATATTTTGGAGGAAGCGGGACGCTTCATTTAGGAGTCAAAAAGTCTTCGGCCTTGAATCCATTCCATGACACTTGGCTACTGACCTGTCCCTTTTCTCCTTGCTAAACAGTTCTACAATGAGAAACCATAATTTACCAGTTGCCTCCAGTCCTGGCGTAGGGTGCTCTATTTGGGGCGTGACCCTCAGGAAAGGTAAGTCAGGAGTCCAGAAATATTAAGATTCTCCAAAAATGTGCTAGTTGTTCCGTGGAATACCTGGTCTCCAAACAAACCAACAAAAATGCACTTGGCTTTTACATAAGACAACAAAAGATGATCATGTGGACCCAAAGAGCATGTAATACAGGACCCCTTCTTGGGGGAAAAGCATGAACAGTGGAAAATAAGTAAATAGTGGGCACTTTGGAGAAAGCTATATTTCACTCTTGAGGGTCCTAGTTCAGCTCCGGAGTCCATAAAAATTCACAACTGTAGGGTCTGGCAAAAGGATTATTAAGAAAGTTTGTGTTTTCTCAATTTCTGTGGACCTTTTCAGCAAATCAGTAATATAAGCATAAATAAGAAGGAAGATGCCCCTGATTTAAGAATCACCAATATAATTAAACATTGGCAGCGTTACCATTATTCTGAATTATAGAATAAAATGTACAACGAAGATTTCATTTCTGATTTTTAACAAATCTGAAAATTTACAAAGCTCAACAACTGTTTTCTTATTGAATAATTATACAGAACTTCTGATATCTTTTGTTTCACCTTTGTTCATTTTAGTTATTGGAGCCATTTTTAATTTTTATCCCTAAAATTGGATTCGCTTTGTATTTTAGAGTAACTTAAAAATATATATATATATAGGGAGTTCCCTGGCGGTCCAGTGGTTAGAACTCCACAGTCTCACTGCCCAGTGCCCGGGGTTCAATCCCTGGTTGGGGAACTAAGATCCCACAAGTCGCGCAGCAGATATATGTGTGTGTGTGTGTGTGTATATATATATATATATACATAAACTCTAGGACATGATTGTGTGAACTGGGTCTCTAAAACCTGCAAATTTTCTCTCATGCTGTACAAAGCAGACTGGTTGGCACCGTATAAAAATATTTTAAAAGACTGGCATTTTCTCTATCTACTACTGCTTAAAGATATTAAAATAATATTCATAGTACCATTATCTTTATGATTTATTGTGAACTTGTATCGCCAATGTACTTACTGTGAAAAAAAAACCGTGGGAATGGCATACTGTGAGAAGGCTACAGTGAGTGGCTCTGTAATTACAACTGAGCAGATGTTTCTGTATTCTGGGGTTTGTAATTTGGTTCTTGAAACTGGTCCAGATGCAAATGTGCTGACTGTCATCAATGAAAAGTTAACTTTTGTAACTAACGTTAAATACACAAAAGAAATGTTGATTCGGTTAATTTTTAGGAAAACATATCCTTCTAGTTATTAGTTATCATTTTACTATTATGATTTAGAGATTAGTAAATATTCGCTTCTTTATTCAGTTAAGATTGTAGCCAAAGAGTTGTGTGATCTTCGTTTTTAAAAATTTGAAAGGAACTTTTCCTCACTGGATGTCAAAGATTTTATTAGTCAAGAATGTTCTGTTTTTTAAGTACTGATAGAATTTTTTAATGTATTGGTTTACGTACTATATCTTTAGTACGAGATTTTTTTTTTAATTTTTAGCATTTGTAGTTCCAATTCCATTAAACAAATATTTATTATCTTCCATATACAAATAATTCATTCTGTTAAACTTATTTTCAGTTCAACATTCTAGAAATGAAACCTTATTTTTTACTTAAACTTATTCTACAAAGGAAATACAGCAGTTACCCTAATTTTAATAAATGCTGAAAGCTTTGTAAAATTTTTCTTCGTGCACTAAATGATTTTTGGCCCATACCCAGCAACTGTGATGAATGTAATAATGAAATAACATTTTGAAAGCAGACCTGATACATTAAGTATTTATTGAGCTTCTATCATAGGCTCAGTATTGTGCTTTCTCTATATTGTTTTTCTGTGACAGTCATGCTGTTTTCTTTATGTAATTAAAAGTGGAGATGTGGAGTTTATATATAGTCCAGTTCCTTCACAATTGTACAGGAGGTTATAATAAGAAGAAATATAGTAAATTCGTAGAAGGGGGGTAAGCTACTATTTTCTTCTTAAGGTTGTGACACAAGCTGACAAAAGCCAGGGAATTCACAGCTGGGTGGTGGCACAAAGTACCATATGTTCTAAAAACAATTAGGCCCAGCAGGGTTTCCCTAATGGCTTCCTTGTTAAGCCTCCAGGGCCAGCTGATCTGAAGCCCTCTTGACATGTCTCCTCTCTGAGCTCTGAATGCTTGTGCTTTTTGTCATTTTGTCTTAATACAAGTATTTTCCTGTAGTCATACTTCTTTTGAATTCATTCAGTCTCCCAAAATATTTTCTGATTCTTTCTGGAGGGAATAATGTCTTCTAGCAAATTTGTACTCATTTGCCTTGAATTTTAGCATCCATGGAGCTTCCTACAACTGTTCCTTCCCCTTTATCACACCTCCTTTTAAAAAAATGCTCTGTTCCAGGTTATGAGTTTATTTCATTGGCTCATTTCAGGCCTATAAGAACAGAGGGTAAAGGGACATTTCTATTTATTTTGCTACCATAGCTGTTTTATCAGGATGGATTTCAACCACTGGAGTTGGTGTATTTAAATAAGTAGGAATAAAATAATGGAGAAATGGTAATATATGTACAAAAAGGTAAATGCTGATATGCCTGTTCTGTTCTGAGGATGGAAGTGTCCTTTTTAGTTATCCAAAGTACTTTCTTAAGAATCGTATATAAAAAGAGCCTTTATTCTTATCTGTTCAAAGTTTCCATGCTTTGCCGAATTGTTACTCATTTACTGGCCTCTGCCAGAGGACGGGGAGGTGGGCAGATAATCCATAGGGACAGCCAGAAGATTTTGAGATCGGTAGGAAAATAATCCTAATTTATTAATTGGGTCATTTGACTACGTCATTAGTCTCTTAATGGCCACTGTTAGTGAATAAATCTTAATACTTAATTCAGAAGAACAACTGAGCATTTGAGACATTCTTCAGGTTGCTTTTTAAATGAGAGTAGCCTTTCTATTCTATTAAAGTGTCCTTTTATAGTCAAAGGTTAATGGCTCATTTTTCCTTCAGTCTAGGGGGGATATTTCATTTCCCTTCTCTCCTCATCCTTTTAATATTTAGCAGAGTTTATTTGATATCTTTCTCACACATGTCTCATTCATTCGTTGTCTCTTTCTTATTTTCTGTAACCAGCACTATTTTGGCCTCATGATCTCTTTAGAATCACTCTTCTTTATTGTTGTCTCCAATTTTTTGTACCCCGATTAACTTGGACTTAGAGAAACTTGGCCTGCAGTGAACCTTAATTTATTCTCCTTAATTTCTGACCCTATAGAAAGAAAACGGTGGTGTGTTACTGCCATCTAATGGAGAAAAAGAAAACTGCAGTGGGAAAACAAAGCGCATTTAGGGCAGGGTTTTCTGAAGGATTTCTGATACAATCCTTAGCAAGAAAATGATGACACAGCAGTTGCCATCTTGAAATCTGCCCTTTCCTGCGGAAAGGGTGATTTGCAACCTCATACAACCATCGTCACGAGGCCTCTGGACTATGGCTGGATCATGTCGTTTAGAATCTGAAATTTTAATGAATATGCTGGCAACAGATCATTGAGACAGGCATCTCATTTTGTCACCTTCTTACCCATTCAGTTATCTTGTCAGGGGGCCTTAACATTTTAAGTATCAACTAATACATAGTTTTAACTTTTGAAAATATCTGAAGATTGTATGTAATACAGGTGCCTATCGGTAGTGCTTTAGTAATTTATATTATATCAGAAAGATTCTATAAAAATTTCTGGATGTATTGCAGTAGCCAGTACAAGCTGCATGCCCTCCTGAAGATTGGTTTACTCTGAAATGTAACTTTAAATAAACATTATTCCAGGAAAACCAGTGTTTCTGCTTGAGTCAATTAGTTTTGAGAATCACCTCCCTTCATAAAAAACACTTTTCTGCTATAGCAGAGAGGGTCAAAAGTTTCATTTGCAATCACCGTTGATGAAATGTGTAAACAAACCACAACTGAACATAACCAGCAGACATGACCTTAATTTTTTTTTTTTCTGAGTTCACCTTTAGAGCCCTCCTGCTAGGTTTTCCTTCCCAAATAAAACAGGACCACACTGAAGCTCTCCTCTTCCGTTTCCTCGGCAGTCTTCTTCCTGAGTAGGTGGTTGTTACATTTGTCCTTGTCCCTGACTAGGCATCAGAGTTGTGGCTTTGCTTTTGTTTTTACCCTTGTTTGTTATTCATACAGCTGCCCCCAGCCCATCCATGGGATGTGATGCTGCAATCTGTGATGAATCTAAGTTTTTTAAACCTCTACCAGGGGCTTCCCTGGTGGCGCAGTGGTTGAGAATCTGCCTGCTGATGCAGGGGACACGGGTTCGCGCCCTGGTCTGGGAAGATCCCACATGCCGCGGAGCAACTAGACCCGTGAGCCACAACTACTGAGCCTGCGCGTCTGGAGCCTGTGCTCCGCAACAAGAGAGGCCACGATAGTGAGAGGCCCGCGCACTGCGATGAAGAGTGGCCCCCGCTTGCCGCAACTAGAGAAAGCCCTAGCACAGAAACGAAGACCCAACATAGCAATCAAGCAATCAATCAATCAATAAATTAAAACTTTAAAAAAAAAAAAAACCTCTACCAGGTGATTTTGATACCCAGCCAGGGCTGAGAACCACCACTGGAGGCAACTGTTTAGAAACGCACAAATAAATTCATTTGAGTTTCTAGAAGAAGGCTATAGTGTTGAGTCTTTCGCTATCAAAGTCTTAATTTCCATTGAACATTTATATAAACTGCCACCCAGTGGTACAAGTGCTTATTGTTTTTTCCCATCTGTGTTAACAGAAAAGGAAGTTTGCATTGAGAAATATTCACCTTCCCAACATCACCAGAGCAATTGAGTAATTGTTTTCAGAATTCAGGTTGAACACGTTTACAAGAGCCCAGGGTTTGTTGAGTGTTGGATTTTGACCCTGTGAAAGGCCAAGATATAAGTAATGAGAATAGACTCTTGGCTACACACCAGGTGTGCTCCTAAACAAATGCTTTTCATGCTACATTATCTTGCTTTAATCCTCCAAAACTCAGTGAACCAGGTAGCCTCATTTTTCAGATAGACACTGGGTCAGTCACATAGTAAGTGGTAGCCCAGATTGCAGCGCAGGTCTAATTCTGGAGTGGCTCTTAATTGCTGTACCTAGACAGGCATACCTCGTATTATTGCACTTCAATGCACTTCATAGATACTGCGATTTTTACAAGTTGAAGGTTTATGGCAACCTTGCATCGAGCAAGTCTATTGGTGTCATTTTTCCAACAACATCCTCTCACCTGTCTCTGTGTCACATTTTGGTAATTCTCATAGTATTTCAAACTTGTTCATCATTATTATATTTGTGATGGTGATCTGTGATCAGTAATGTTTGATGTTACTCTTGTAATTGTTTTGGGGCACCATGAACCATGCCCATATAAGATGATGGGCTTAATCAATAAATATTGTGTGTGTTCTAACTGCTCCACTGGCTAGCCATTTCCCCCATCCCCTGCTCGGGCGTCCCAATTCCCTGAGACACAGCAATATTGAAATTAGGCCTATTGGTAACCCTACAATGACCTCTAAGTGTTCAAGTGAAAGGAAGAGTCTCTCACTTTAAGTCAAAAGCTAGAAATGATTAAGCTTAGTGAGGAAGGCACACCTAAAGCCAAGACAGGCTGAAATCTAGGCCTCTTGCACCAAAAAGTTTTAGCCAAGTTGTGAATGCAAAGGAAAAGTTCTTGAAGGAAATTAAAAGTGCTATTCCAGTGAACACAAGAATGATAAGAAAGCAGAACAGCCTTATTGCTGACATGGAGAAAGTTTGAGTGGTCTGGATAGAAGGTCAAACCAGCCACAACATTCCCATAAGCCAAAGTCTGATCGAGAGCAAGGCCCTAACTCTCTTCAGTTCTATGAAGGCTGAGAGATGTGAAGAAGCTGCAAAATAAAAGTTTGAAGCTAGCAGAGGTTGGTTCATGAGGTTTAAGGAAAGAAGCCATCTCTATAACATCAAAGTACAAGGTGAAGCAGCAAGTGCTGAAGTAGAAGCTATAGCAACTTATCCAGAAGATCCAGCAAAGATCATTAATGAAGGTGGCTACACTAAACAACAGATTTTCAGTGTAGACAAAACAGCCTTCTATTGGAAGAAGATGCCATCTAGGACTTCCATAGCTAGAGAGGAGTAGTCAATGCCTGGCTTCAGAGCTTCAAAGGACAGGCTGACTCTTGTTAGGGGTTAATGCACCTGGTGACTTGAAGCTGATGCTCATTTACCATTCCAAAAACCCTAGGGCCCTTAAGAATTATGCTAAATCAACTGTGCCTGTGCTCTATCAATGGAACAACAAAGCCTGGATGACAGCACCTCTGTTTACAATATGTTTTACTGAATATTTTAAGCCCACTGTTGAGACCTACTGCTCAGGAGAAAAGATTCCTTTCAAAATATTACTGCTCATTGACAATGAACCTGGTCACCCAAGAGCTCTGATGGAGGTGTACAACGAGATTAATGTTGTTTTCATGCCTGCTAGCACAACATCCACCCTGCAGCCCATGGATCAAGGAGTAATTTCAACTTTCAAGTCTTAGTCTTTAAGAAATACATTTCATAAGGCTCTAGCTGTTGTAGATAGTGATTCCTCTGATGGATCTGGGCAAAGGAAATTGAAAACCTTCTGGAAAGGATTTGCCATTCTGGTTGCCATTAAGAACATTTGTGGTTCATGGGAAGAGATCAAAATATCAACATTAACAGGTGTTTGGGAGAAGTTGATTGGAACCCTCACGGATGACTTGGAAGGGCTCAAGACTTCAGTGGAGGAAGTAACTGCAGGTGTGGTGGAAATAATAAGAGAACTAGAATTGGAAGTGGAACCTGAATATATGACTGAATTGCTATAATCTCATGATAAAACTTTAATGGATGAGGAGATGCTTCTTATGGATGAGCAGAGATGTAGATGTTTCTTCTACTCCTGGTGAAGAAACTGTGACAGTTGTTGAAATGACAACAGAGGATTTGGACTATTACATAAACTTAGTTGATAAACCAACAGCAGGGTTTGAGAAGATTGACTCCAGTTTTGAAAGAAGGTCTATTGTGGGTAAAATGCTATCAAACAGCACTGCAGGCTACAGAGAAATCATTCATGATAGGAAGAGTCAGTCCATGCAGCAAACTTCACTGTTGTCTTATTTTAAGAAATTGCCACCCCCATCCCAACCTTCAGCAGCCACCACCTGATCAGTCAGCACCATCAACAATGAGCCAAGACTCTCCACCAGCAAAGATTATGTGCAACTCACTGAAGGCTCAGACACTGGTTAGCACTTTTTAGCAATATAGTATTTTTTTAAGCATTTTAAAAAATTTATTTTATTTATTTATTTATTTTTGGCTGCATTGCATCTTTGTTGCTGTGCGTGGGTTTTCTCTAGTTGCGGTGAACCGGGGCTACTCTTCACTGCGGTGTGCAGCCTTCTCATTGCGGTGGCTTCTCTCGTTGCGGAGCACTGGCTCTAGGCACACAGGCTTCAGTAGTTGTGGCATGTGGGCTCAGTAGTTGTGGCTCGCAGGCTCTAGAGCACAGGCTCAGTAGTTGTGGCACGTGGGCTCAGTAGTTGCGGCTCAGGGCTCTAGAGTGCAGGCTCAGTAGTTGTGGCACACGGGCTTAGTTGCTCCGTGGCATGTGGGATCTTCCCGGACCAGGGCTCGAACCCGTGTCCCCTGCATTGGCAGGCGGATTCTTAACCACTGAGCTACCAGGGAAGCCGCGGCAGGTGAATTCTTAACTGGATTCCTTGCCGCCAGGGAAGTCCCGTCTTGCACTTTTTAATAAATAATTTTTCATAGGCAGTACAGCCTGGCTGAACTATCCCAAAACAGAGGGATTATAGTTAGTTAGTGAAAAGCTTACTCTAGTTGTAAAAACATACAGGCTCATGAAAAAATTTTTAATATGCATAAAAGAAAAAAGAAGGTGCAAATCTGGTCTTCAAGCAGCTCCCTAATGCTCTTAGAATATCAAAAAATTGCTCACCACAGAGCACGTCCAAGGCAGGCCTCCCCCCCAGCCCCAGGCCCTGCACCAGCAGCCTCCCTGGGCCGCCCCCTTCACCCGGAGCCCTCCTCCTCCGTCTTCACTCTCCCTATCCCTTCCTTCCCCGACTCCCTAGACCAGATTAGTCACTTGCTCCCAGAGAGAGCGTTTGCACCTTAATTATGTGGCTCAGTGGGTGGACTGACACCTGGGGGAGGGATTGATTCCTCTTATATCCCTGCAGCCGGCATGGTGGTTGAATGGATCTCATGGCCCAGAGAGAACCACCTCTTACTGTGGTGATCATTCACCCTTTCAGAGGCAGTGGACAGAAAAAGATTCCCACGCCATAAAAAAAAGCACAGTTAGGGGATTTCAAGGAAGTTCATTAAAGTTTACACCAAGGAAGCAACAGAACACAGAGTTCAGAGGAATAGATACAGGGCTGATACAGAGGAGGGGAAGTGGTTTGGTTTGGTTTCTGATCAAGGATCATTAACTGTAAGGAGCTGCTTGCTGCCCCTCCCCTTTGTGGCCCATCTTCTCTGTGGCTGCCTATTATGTGAGCAGCGCTGGGGTCTGGTGGCCTCAGGGACACGCTGAGGCCACCAGCGTGTGGCTCAGACTCCCAGGGTCTCAGCTTCCACACTGACAGGTGTGATAAACCAAATGAGGAATCCAGGTCCATCTCCCCTCAGGCGTGAGTGGGCCAGGCCCCACCCAGCACAGGGTGAGGGCACCTGGCCTGGAAAAGGGGTTGGAAAGATAGGCCCATCTTCGTTGTCACCAGGGGCTGAGGGGCCACACAGCGAGGACACAGAGCACCGGCCTTGGAGTCAGGCAGACATAGGTTTGGGATCTAGTTCAGCCTCTTAGCTCAGGTGTCTTAGATCACTATCTTCACCAATATGAGCCTCTGTGACCTCACTTGTAAACAGGTGAAAACACTTTCCTTGCAGTGCCATTATGAGAAAGAATATCCTGTTTGTCAAGCACATGGTGGCGGGTCCATAAACGGTTGTCGTTATTATTAGCTAATTTTTTTTTTCTAAATTCCTGTTAACTTTTTTTAAAATTATTATTTATTTATTATTATTATTTTTTTTTGGCTGTGTTAGGTCTTCGTTTCTGTGCGAGGGCTTTCTCTAGTTGCAGCAAGCGGGGGCCACTCTTCATCACGGTGCGCGGGCCTCCCACTATCGTGGCGTCTCTTGTTGCGGAGCACAGGCTCCAGACGTGCAGGCTCAGTAGTTGTGGCTCACGGGCCTAGTTGCTCCGCGGCATGCGGGATCTTCCCAGACCAGGGCTCAAACCCGTGTCCCCTGCATTAGCAGGCAGATTCTCCACCACTGCACCACCAGGGAAGCCCTATTAGCTAATTTTAATAGACCATCTTGACCAAAAGGGGATGGTGGCCTTCTAGGTAACCAGTAGGGCCGGTGGTGTAGCTCTTTTCTGTCCACAGATTTTGTTAACCCAATTACTATCCACAGTAACATGTTGCTATAGAATCTCACCTCCTGCCCTGTGGTCTCCAGCACAGAGACCCTCAGAGCTGGCTGCACAGTAGGAGAAACCGAGGACCTTACGCTCATGTCAACAGACACCCACTTTTGTGATTCAGAGGGTCTGGGGTGGAGCCTGGGCTTCTTCTAATCCCTGGACCCATCCATGGACATGATCCACTGAAGTTCGCCAAGGCCTGAAGTCCGAGGCCCCAGAGCACCCACCTCATCATAGAAACAATCACGGTCCACAGTCACGCTCGGGGTCCATCACCACCACCTTCTTCAGAACCATCTCAGTCCACATCAGACTGACCTGGAATCCCTGCTTGGTTGTGGTGAGTCCAGTGTACACCCGTGTATACCTGCACTCTGCAGGGCAAACATGCTGCCCACACAAGCGGGTGTGCCCACGCCCGCCTCCTCCACCTTTCCCTCCTCTCTTCGTCTATGGTTGGGCACAGGCTCCAGAATGTCCCACTTACACCATTCGTCATTGCAAAACCCTCAGTGTGCAGCATGTGCATTTAAAAACCAAAATAGAATTCAACTGTCCTCCCAATAAATTTCATTCTTTAAAAAATCATAATGAAATATTAAAATGGACTTGTGGTTGCCAAGGGGGTAGGGGTGGGGGAGGGAAGGATTGGGAGTTTGGGATAAGCAGATGCAAACTTTTTTTTTTTTTTTTTTTGGCCATGCAGCATGGCTTGTCAGATCTTAGTTCCCCAACCAGGGATCGAACCTGGGCCCACGGCAGTGAAAGCACCAAGTCCTAACCACTGGACCGCCAGGGAATTCCCAGATGCAAACTATATAGAATGGATAAACAACAAGGTCCTACTTTATAGCAC
Source organism: Balaenoptera ricei (assembly GCF_028023285.1). Lineage (NCBI taxonomy): Eukaryota > Metazoa > Chordata > Mammalia > Artiodactyla > Balaenopteridae > Balaenoptera > Balaenoptera ricei. The sequence goes on along the minus strand of NC_082639.1, from coordinate 112,446,340 downwards.
AGGGAGCTGTATTCAATGCCCTGTGATAACCCATAATGGAAAAGAATATGAAAAAGAATGTATATATGTATAACTGAATCACTTTGCTGTACAGTAGAAATTAACACAACATTGTAAATCAACTATACTTCAATAAAATAAATTTTAAAAAAAAGAAAATAGTAGGCTATTTTCTTTGTGGACATTGGGCAGCTTTACTAAGCAATTTGAAGTTACCTTAGTAGAAATATCCTAACTGAATATTGCATATTCCCATAGTATGAGTGTTTCCGGATTTTACTGAAAAACTTCATTGTATTCATGTTTTGGATGGTCACCGAAAACTGCTGGTATGAAATAAAACGTGGCTAAGGTTGTTCTGTTGTTTTTAAGTAACACACATCAGCAAGAAGACAGAACTTTCACAGAGAAAGGAGGGGTTGGTCAGTGTTTGAAGGACAGTGCAGGGCTCGCTTTCATGCTCAGGATTGTTTAAGCGACAGGCCACTCAGGCAGCCCACCTGGTCACCACTCTGCCGGAGGGGCTGCTGTGCCCCCAGCCCAGCCCTTGAACACTGCATGGACCAGTGTAAGGCCCTTCAACGGCACACTTCTGCTACTGCAAGAAGGCACACAGTTCCCTGCCTCTGGCCTGTGCTTCTCACGGACATGGAGAAAGGTTTGGTCTCCTTATGCATTAATAAATAAGGAAAACGCTTTCCTTAGTGGCTGTTCCAGGAATTGAGTGTTCCTTGCCATCCTCTACAAGATTCACCATCTGCTCCCCCCAATTCTTCTGGAAAGAGCATCGTAAGCATGTCATCCTAACAGTGACACCGTGGAGAAGAGGGACGCACCCTCTTCCAGTTCCTGCCCCTTACGCCCACTCCTGCACCCTCCGTGGGGCCTACACAGCCAAGCCACCATAGGGACATCTGTTTCCTGTGTCGCTTTCTGCAAGACAGGGACCAACCTCAAAAGAGACGGTGGCATCCTCAAGGAGTCGATGGGCCCTGTAGGTGTGGTCGTGAGGCTTTCCTCTGATTGCCCAGGCGGCCGGGTGTGGGGTGGTGTCACACAGCAGGGCCTCACACTTCAGCTTTTGGTCTGAGTTACACAATTTCCAGGTTTCCATGCAGTTTCCTCCTCCCCAGCCCTGAACTGTTTACACAGCAACTCTTATCCACAGAGCATCCACACGATGACTTTCCTCTGTTTGGAAGATATGGGATGGCTGTGTCCCAAGTTTTTCCTATTGAGGACCCTTTTCAACAGGGGACAGATGCAGCCTATCTGATGATCAAGAAGTACAAGGTTGCCTTTGTGATTCCGTTAACACCGCCCTGTCCAATAAACAGTCTTCTGATGAATAATGGCCCTTCCTTTTCCTTCCCCACAGGTCCATCACCTGATAATGATGTAAACATGGCAGAAGCAACCACGCCCCTTCCAGAAACCCCAGGGCTCATTTGGGGAAATACTTTCATCATTAAAGTCTTTGAGAAATTGCTACTTATTTCTTAAACTTACCTGATTTTTTTCCCAGAGGTAATTTAATCCTGCATTAAGGAGAAGCTCACCCCAAAATGGTCCTCCTTAACTTTAAACCCATCTTTCCTTACCCCTTTCCCCCATAATCATTCAAGTCTTTCCTTGAAATGACCCAGGTGCCAAAGCATAATTACCTCTCAAGCATAGTTTTAGAACTTATTTATTTCAAACATTTACAATTTTCACTTTAAATGCAAAGTAGCTAGTAAAAAGAGAAAACATTGAAAGACATCATACTGACCCTTTGCCCCATATACAGACATCATCAGCCTTTGGTATTTGCTTTCAGGTAATTAAGTAAAAAAATAAAAACAAAAACTTAAAACTATTATTTCTCTCCAGAAAAAAAAAACAATGTAAAGTTGAGGTATTCTATTTAACGGATGTGTGATCTCCATCCAAATATGGTTTCTCTGTTAATGAACAGCCTTGCTACATGCTGTTCCAATCCTTTCCTTCTGAAGTAGATCTGCATTTGAGCATATGTTCATACAACTGACAATGTTCCTTAATAATCATTAAGGTTGCCATAGAAACTCACTGGCGCTGGGGCCAGGCTACACCAAGGACACGATGCTGGAAGGACCTTTCGGGGATGCGCAGGAGTGTCTGGCACAGAAGCTGAGCCACCTGGGCTCCCTTTCAGCAACAGCCCCACTGCCAACTGCTGCGTGGAAGGCTGGGATCCAGGCTCGTGCTCCCAAGGACCACCAGTTGCCCCTGCTTCTCCAAATTAAGATAAATTTCTCACCAACTCCTCCCCGACTGGGTCAATCTTAAGTGCCTTTGATGAAGCGATATAGCTCAGCACCAAAGCACCCAGGCAAGGCATTCCTGAACATTCTGCAGGAAACCCACAAACCATGACCACTCCCAGCCTGCCCTGCTCAGCTCTGTTCACCACCAGGTGGGCTCCCAATCCATTCCAGCAGCAGATTCCACCCCTTGTTAATGGTGTTTCCTTCCCTTGGGGGCAGCTGGGAAATGGCGGACACACGGGGTGAGCCAAGAGCCTAGCCAACGAACTGCAAGGGCAAGACTCCATCAGGGCAAAGAGCTCTCAGAGTCACCAAGGGCTTTGTAGACACATTCAATGCTACCTCCTCGACCTCTTTTTTTTTTTTTTCATTAATGCTACAAAAATTAATGACCACTTACTTTAATTGAGACCTTGATCTAGCATATTTTCAACTTTTCCCACCCAGCAGGATAAGTTGCCCATCTTCAACAAAAATTGTCGCTGTGCTAACATTTCACATCTGGCTGTGTAGCAGATTGCTACAGTTATTAGGTGAGTAGCATCACTACTACTTGAGGATAAAAGGCAGCACGTGTGCTGCAGAAACACAGGTAAGAATGACCTATGGATTGAAACACACATTCACTAACCACAGATTCAAGGACAGAGAAAGCTTAGGGTGTATACCTGTGTACACTGAGCAAGGCCTACAAACCCAGAGAAGACAAATATTTTTCCTTCATCTATACTAGCTTATAAAAAAATAAAGGGAAAAAAACCCTCTTCAATTAAAAAAAAAAATGCAGTTCCGTTCCAATAATAATGAAAGCAATAACAATTTGGAGATCAAAGCTGCCTAGCTCTCAGCAATCATGAGCTATCTGGATTTCACATCTTCCACTAGCACCGCTCTGCCTGGCTCTGGTAATATTACACGTGGGTAAAACTTTGTCAAGAGTTAAAGAACCGTGGGCACAGAATCACCCTATCTCATGCAGATTCTCATTTCTTATATTTCCCTTTAACAGCATTTTTGCTGTTCTCAGTCAAGGAAAATTTAGAGAAAAACAAAACAAAACAAAACCACCTGCCTCACTTTTGTCAAGTTAAGATTAGCTGCCAAAAGCAGCAACAGGGCCTGAAATTTACAGCCAAAGCCAGCAATGAAAATCACTGCATAGTCCAACATCATAACAGTCTGAACCTGGCAAACGGTAAATAAAACATGGTCATTTCTATCCTTTCCCCACCTATCTGGTGCTGGTGGTTATTTTTCTAAAATTGGAGACTATTAGAAAAGTTTTGTGGTCTGGTAAATTTTTAGTGGTGGTTACACGACTGATTTTAATCACAGCTTCATTCTGGGACCTCCCAGAATACTTGAGGGTGCTTGTTTGGGTAACCACTAACATCACTGAATTTTCAAAGCCCAGACAGAAAAGTGAACTGAAGTGGTTAGTGCAGTGTCACGGCTAGACATTTACTCGGTGCTTCAATACTAGCTGAACTGAATCACATTCAAGGAACTAACTGAAGAGAGGAAGGCACCAAGTTTAGGGATTTTTTTTTTTAATGAACCTCCTCTGATACCCAAGGGCTCGTGGCTTTCAGGGGTGGGGATTTTCAGCTGACCTGCTGGGTAATCGTGGGAGGCTTGCTTCCCAGCACTGTGACACGGAGCTGGACACCGTTTCCTTCTCAGCCGCCTGGGGGAGTAGTAACAAGCTGCTTTTCCACTCAATTAGAGAAGAGGCAGACTTTTTTTTTTTTCACTTTTTAAGGCAAAAACAAAATTTAGAATGAAACCAGAGTCTCTTCTCTAATAGGGCAAAATCTCCTTTTCTCCTCCTTTTCCACTTGACTCAGTTTTGTGCTAAACAAAGCTATTGTGCTTTTCCCCCATTATTTCTATACTGACACTCAGCTAATACTGCATCTTCCACTCTCTGAAGATAAAATAGTCAGCAGTTTTTTAAAAACCAAATTAAAATCCATTCTTGCCAGGTTCTTTTGTCTTTTCGCATAAATATTATCTTCCCTGGTTACTCAGGCTCAGCTGAAACCAAAATAAACAAAGCTGGAATAAGGCAGCTTTGATTTCACCACTGGCAGAAGCCCTCCCTAATGCCAGTTCTCATTTTGGAGGGCCAGGGGAGGGGGAGAATGGAGAATGGTGGTTTGCAGAGGCCACCGTCCCGGTAGCAATGCTACGACAGACAAGCATGGAGACCCTGTCCCCAGCACCCCCCCTCGGCTTCTTTCCTGAAGTCCTGGGATCCAAAAAGGGAAATCGAGCCAGTGCAGTTGCTTCTGGATTCAGCAAGTGCCTAGGACTATCATTCACATTTAGAAAAATGCTAATGAGGAACTAATTATAATTCCATTTCAAACCATCAGGCCCTGAGATACTATCACCCCACTCTCAGCTGTTCAGTGAAGAAAAGCAGGTGAGACTTTCCCCCAGCCTCGGTGGTTTAAGAAAAGCCAATCTCAGGCCTAGTAAAACTGAATTGCGAAGGCACTTGGGTTTCAAGAAGCTAGAAGGTGAAACTGTGCGGTGGGCCAAGAGATAAGCGACTCGGGGAGTCTTTGGCTGGAAATTCATCCCACCCGCCTGAGGGTGCAGCTCCTGGAGGTGGGTCGGGGTGCGCGGGCGGCCAGCAACTTGTCCACACCAAGCCCGGGGGGAGTCTGAGGCCTGTGCAGCCGCCCGGCTCTGCCCACCTGAGTGTCCGGTAGAGTCCTGACACCCCTCTCTTCACGGGGGCCTGAGTTCACTCTAACCCCTGGAAGCAGGGCATTTGGGGAAGAGTGGTTCAAAAACCCAACCACCTCTTCCTTCTGAACAGATGCAGCAAACCTTTTTTTCACCCAGCACAGAACTTTCTGCGAGGCCCTTCTGTAAAGGTGAAGCCAGAGGCCCCGAGTACCTGAGATGAGCTGGCATGGCAGTGAGGAGCATCTATTGCTAAGCCAGTTTCTGCTTCAGCTTCCACATAGTCCAGGGGGCCTGACACTTCAGGCTGCCAGGTGCCACCCGGCCAGCCAGCTATCTGGGGAAGAAGTAGTCTCTGTTGCTGATGTCATAAGGGCTCTGAGGGCCACTGGCATCTGGTCGGCTAGTCCTCGAGGTGTTGTCAGACCCAAGGCTGCTGGGGGACACCGGCGGGGAGATGAGGGGGACGAGCACTGGGGTGGGCTTGGGCCTCTCAGGGACCAGCTGTCCCAAAGAATACGGTGGGTGCACGCTCGTCTTGCTTTCTTTCAGAGCCTGCAGCTTCCCCGTCTTCTTGAACCTTCACACAGACACACAAAGACAAACCACGCAAATGTTGAGTTCCCTCTGTGATAAACCCGCGAGAAAAACACCAACAGCTGGCTGCCCTAGTGGCCTGGCACTCCTGGGTTTCAGCTCCAAGAAGTGATAACTATTTATTCATTGGCTGTTTATTGTTACCAGGAGTTACACAATCCTCTGAAGAGTCATCAAAAATACCCCAAGAGGGCTTCCCTGGTGGCGCAGTGGTTAAGAATCCGCTTGCCAATGCAGGGGACACGGGTTCAAGCCCTGGTCCAGGAAGATCCCACATGCCACGGAGCGACTAAGCCTGTGCGCCACAACTACTGAGCCCACACGCCACAACTACTGAAGTCCATGCGCCTAGAGCCCGTGCTCCGCAACAAAGAGTAGTCCCCGCTTGCTGCAACTAGAGAAAGCCCGCGCATGGCAACGAAGACCAATGCAGCCAAAAATTAATTAATTAATTAATTAATTAATTAAAAAAAATACCCCAAGAGAATAGGTGTGTGTTGTGGGTCCAGTTTACCAATGGGGAAACTGAGGCTTTGAGAGTGTGGCTTTGAGTACCCCTTTATAGCACCGAGAATTTAGTTTGTCCTGCTCCAGAGGCTGCCCAGAGGGGCCCCTCAGTCAAATTAACACTGGCCAGAGGTGGAGAATTGGCAGCTGCCTTTAATGGCAGGGAAAAGGCTGTACTGCTCCCTCAGCAGCCCTCCTGCTCCTCTTGCTTCCAATATTCCCGGCGTCCCCAATTCTCCCTACACCTCTGGGTCCCCTCACACCATGCTGGCACGTTCTCACAGACTCGGCCGTGGGCACCACTTGGGCACAAGTGACTCATCTGACAGGAAAGTCAATGTTAAACAGGAAGGAGATAGACATCTCTCTGATCACAGCTTCGTTCACCCTGCTCCATTCTGGGCCCAAAGCCAGGGCTCAGTAACTGAGAAAAGTCACTTGACAGCCCAAAGAAAGATGAGATGGTGATAGCAATCTTCAAAGGTACAATCAGGTCTCCTCCCTGAAGGGGCCCTTCTGTGGTGTGCGGCAGCTCATCTCCCCCTCCTGCTTCCCACTTTGTCGCCTACTAACTTATTGCCCACTGACCTCAAAGTGGGAGCAAGGTGGTCTCCCTCAATTCTACCAAACGTCAGCTACTCCAGGAAGGGCTGGGAGGGAAGAGGGGAAACCAATGTCAAAAACAAGGTTTGGGGATTTTCCTTAGGTTTCTTTTTATATCGACAGGCTATTCCTGTCCTTGTTATGATAAATAATTGATAGTTGGCTCCAAATCTGCCATTGGCTCTTAGCCTGTTATCCAAATGGAATAAACAATCTGCAGAATGTGACTTAGGCTTCGCCATTCAGGCACTGCACAGGAAGGGAACACAGCAGGGGTGCTTACTGGAGCTATGGTGGGTCCCTGGGTGGAATCCTCCTCCCTCATGAGAGAACTGAGGATAGAGTCATTACACTCTGGATTTCAAAATATTTAGACCCTCTGACCCAAGAATTCCACTTCTGGGAATATACCCTCAGGAAAGAGCATAGCTATGGAAAAAGCTTTATGCACAAAGATGTTCAACACAGTGTTGTTTACAAAACCAAAACAACAACCCAAATGCCCAATAATAGGAGGTTGGTTAAGTGATCTTGGGTATTATAGCCACCTAACAGAGGAGTGATGAAAGTGAGGTTTACAAAGAATTTGTAATAATGGGAAGAAGTGCTTATGTTATATAACTGATACTAAATTTAAAAGGCAGGATTCAGAGCTGTAGAGACAGAATAATCATGGCTACATAAAAACAAACAAGAAACTATGCAGAGGAAAAAGACTCAGAGGAAATTCATCTAAATATAAAGTGTTCATGATCTGGGTGTCAATTGCATGGGTATCTTCATTTTGTGGAAATTCATGGCACTGTACACTTAGGACATCTGCACTTTCCTATATGTTTGTTAGACTTCGATCACATTTACATTTTAAAAATTAACAGTGGCTGTCTTTGCATAATGTGTCATTTTTCTCCCTTCTTTCTATTTGGCAGTATTTAGCAAATTACCAATTTTTAGCAAATAATCATGTATCACAATTTTTTAAAAGTCTCTATTGATGTTACCTAACCAATATGGAAAGCAGTCTCTGTCCTCAGTTTTTTTCCAGAGCAATTGGATGGGTAACTGAGAAAGATGAGCCTTCCTTCTTTTGAAAAATTTTGAGGAGTGAATGAGATTTTTTGGCAAATCACTAAGCTCAAAGGGACCTTTGCAACCCCAGGGCCTGGGGTATATCCACACTTGGCACTGCCCCACCCTGGGCAGGGGTCTGAGCAGGGCCTGGGGGCTGGAGAGGGTGCAGGGCGGGTAGAAGGAACAAAGAGCTGAGCTGTCAGACTTCATTTGCACCTCAGCCTCCACCTTTTACCTATTTTACATACTTGGGCTTCGTAATATTTTACTTAAAGAAAAGGTTCTGCAGCTAAAAGAAATTTTTAAAAAACACTTATAATATCCCTTAACCATAGCAGTGGGAGAGTATGATTTTAAAATATTGAAATGAGGGACCTCCCTGGCGGTCCAGTGGTTAAGACTCTGCGCTTCCACTGCAGGGGGCACAGAACTGAGATCCTGCATGCCCCGCGGTGTGGCCAAGAAAAAAAATTGAAATGAGACAATACATTCAATACAAAATGATTTAAGTCATAGGCATACACAGAGGAAGTCCTCACCTAATAGTGTTAGCCATTGTAGATAAATGTGCAGAAAAGCAATTCTCTGCTATGAGAATCCTATTTTCTCAGTGCCTGATAGCATAAAATAAAGAGAGAGAAGCAGTGGGGCACAGGGAGTAGGGTACAGAGAACTGGCCCCTGTAAGTTATAACATCCACTTAAGAAGATGGCACACCTTTTTCAATAGCACATTTAAATTTTAAAAAATTGTCACTGATGTTGCTGGAAAAATATTTAGGAAAATACTATGCTTTGCTTGAGACACAAAATAAATGTACTAAAAATAAAAAGATGGTGTCACAGGTGGGCGGGCTTTACTTCCTCCACCTGTCCCTCATTCTGTCCACTGTAATCTGGCCACCCCAACGGTACAGTGGCCCAACCATTTTGGCACCCCAGGCTCCCACATCATCTCTACATTTATACTCTTGTCTTGACACGGGGGACTTTGGGAGTAGCGGGGTTTTTCATTACTTGAAATAACTGGCCTCTTTCCAAATAAATTTGCCTTATATGAGAGAAAATGGAAACTCACCAGGCTAGGAAATAAATTACTGATATGTTCTCTGCACAAGGCACTGTGCCTTCGGAGACTCTGGTTGTGTAGCAACCAGCCAGTGTACAAGCACCATCAGCACATTAGCAGACTAAGTCTGTGATGAGCGCTGCGGCCAATTCCCAGCCTAACGCTTCTCTCTTAGGGATTAACAGCACACCAAGATGGCGCTGCTTGTTAGCGGGGCCACTGGCCAACACTGGACTGATAGGACCAACTGGGCCCACCTCCTAGCTGACAGCAGGCTGGTGCAGTGGGCAGGGACTCTCAGGACACAAGTTCTAGGCCTGTCTCTGCTATTAATAAGTTGTGTGTCCTTGGGCAAGTCATCTTACCTTTCAGGGCTGTTTTCTCATTTGTAAAATTAAAGAGTTTGACTAAATGACCCGCAAGGCCCTATCCAAAAAGCACAAGCTTTGGGTTTGAATCTTGGCCTTACCCTTACTAGCTGTAATCACTCCACCTCTTTCAGCTTTAATTTCCTCATCTGTCAAGTGGAAATCATGATATTTACTCTATAGGGTCTGTGGTAGGTTATGAGAAAGGCCTTTTGAAGCCCTAATGATATAGATATAGAAAGAGAACACAGAAATATGTGTCTGAGGTGAGGCAATGGATCCCTTAGAAGGCAGTAGGAAGACCTCGGAAAGTTGTCATGGCCCCTCTCTGACCCAAAGGTATAAAAGACAGTGAGTTCTTGGCTCCTCCAAGGAGTTACCTCCACTCTTGAGGAACCTTATCTTCTGCACACCCTTTGGACAGCTTGCTCACTACTTCATTGGAAAATCAAAGCAAAACAACCCGAACACAGCTTGAGTTGTCATCTTGCTCATCTTCCAACCCAGACCACCTTGGTGGGCAAGCTATTTCAGGGTCATTGTGAGAATTCAATGAGCTATAACATGTGGAAAAGCTCTCTGCCAAGGTCTTACCCCTCCTTCCCAAACACCCCCAAAGACCACCTCTCACAAGTTACACACAAGGGAAGAGACAGGAAAAACACAGTGAAGTTTCTCCTCTACTTATATTATTGTAATTAACCACCATCCAAAGTCAGAGCCCAGCCTGATTTCCTTTAGGGCTTCAGCATATGCAAAATTACCAGTTCCTGCAGTAAAATCATGAACATAGGAAGTTTTCTTTATTGCCCATTCACTGGGAGCGCTGTTACGTGATGTCTCTGCAAGCTTGGGAACGAATGACAAAACCAATGACCAAATGGAGAGAGAGACTCGGATGAAATGGGCATGGGCGTTACAGTGACCAGGGCGCCAACCGAGCCCTCACCTGTGGTGTTTCCTCACCATGACCGGACGAGGGCACTAGGACAGGGCATTTAAAGGTGATCCACTAGGTCTGCTTATTTGGAGACATGGAATATTCCCAAGAATGTCTAGCTAGGCACTTCAGAGTTACCTGTGCACATACCCCTGGTGTGGTGCTTCTCTCGTGGTATTTTACTGATTTTAGTACGTGGCTCTTGGAGGAGAGGAAGGGTCATATTCTTACTGCAATCCCAGAGCCTAAGGGGTTTCTTCAGTGTCTAACACACACTTCTCCCTCTGGTGTTCACAGCCAGGTTTTCCTGTTTCTTCTCCTGTCAGGCCACTCCTTCTCAGCCCCTTTCTCATCGCCTCCTCTACACAATTTTTCAATTGTCTTCCACAGGTTACGTTGTTGGCCCCATCCTCTCCCATGGCCCCAACTACCATCTGCCTGCTGCCAATGATCTGAATTATCTCCAAAACTTGTCCACTTGGGGTTTCCCCAGTGGTGCCAACATGTAATCGTCGCTTTTCACTCAGTTGTTCTACCTCCAGTGTTTTCCAGTCTTCATGGACGACACCCTCCATCTGCCCAACTGCTTAAGCCAGAAACTTGAGGGTCAGACTTGACTCCTCCTTCTCCTCCTTTCTTCTCTTCTGAGCTGTCATCAAATCTTGTCAATTCTACCTCTAAAATATACCTGGAATCCATTCATGGCTCTCCAACCCATTGCCAGCATCCTAGCCCTGGCAAAGCTAGATCAGAAACATAAGAACACCACAGGACCACCCCCCGGGCCCATCTCACCTCAGGACGATGCCGATACAGAGGAGCGTCCCGAAGGCCAGGCTTCCTCCAGCCACCAGGAATGTGGGCAGCGGTACCGAAGTAGAATCTTGCACTAGCAAAAAAAAAAAAAAAGGAAGAGAAAGAAGAGGAGGAGGAGGAAGAGGAAGCAGAGGAAAGAAGGGAAAAAAACCACTCAGCAGGTGCTGTCAAAACCTCAGAAGAACCTCACCCCTGCAGGAGGAAACAGCTCTGCATTAACCAACAGGCCACTTGACGAGCTTGCCAGTTTTCTGGCCAAAGCCACCTCTACAGGAGTCACCCCCAGCACAACCTGACAGACCCCAGGATTCCACCACTTGGCAAGAGATACACCTCAAGCTCAGAGCTTCTGAGCGCCTGCGGCCAGCCACAGACTCCCACTCACTTTCAAAGTGGCTTTTCTAGTGGCATTCAGCCTGCCCCACAAGGCACAGAGGGAGTGCCAGAAACAGAGGCTTGGGGGACCTCATGGACGGCAGCGCCACCGAGGGCAATGTCACGGAGGCTCAGGTGCTTTAAATCAAGTGTTCAGGTGCAGTTTTCCCCAGTGGGGTGTCACCTCTTGCCTGTCTCCCCACTTGGTACTCAAGCCCCAGCCATATGAACTTCATTTCATCCTCCTCATGCCATGTTCCCTCTCCTCCCAGAGCTCCTCCCACTGCCCTCTTCTCCCCCAGGACGCTCGTCCACCTTCACTGCACCTCTTTGCTGTCCAGTCCCTCCTGGACCTTTGAGTCTCACATGAGGTGATGTCATTTCCTTTGAGAAGTGACCCTGCTCCAAGCTGGCTATGTGCCCTTCCTGGTTACTCCTCCACCTCCAGTCTGAGCTCCCTGCGGGGACCACATGTGTCTTCTTCCCAGCTGCTCCCAACGGCTCGCGCGGTGCCTTGAACAAAGCAGGCTCACCAATATTTCATTGAATGAATAAAAGAACAAACTAGCTTCACAAGCAGCCACGTCCTCCCACAGAAAGCTCCTTCCCATGGCTGCCAGAGAGAGACCCTGGACTAGACAGAGAGTACATCTGTCTACCATCATTCTCTCTTGCTGGAAATGCAGATACTTGCAGTCTCATGGACTTGGGATTCAGGCCCTTCCACCCCAAACAGTACCCAGTGCTGATGATGTCACCTGCCAGTCATCACTTCGAGTGCCCAGTGGACGCAGGCTTTGCCTTGAGCCCCAACTGGTAGTGGGCACTGACCACAAGGACGGGTCTCTCCTAGTATGTCCTACGTCTCTTGGCAGAGACAGCCATTTCATGTATGCTTGGCTGACTCGTTTACTAATATTTCATCACCTTTTGTATTTGTTCCTTCATTAATTCAACAAATATTTATTGAGTGTCTATCATGTGCCAGGCTTTGTTCTAAGCCTTGGGGATACAGAGAATTGGATGACAGAAAGGCTCCTGGCTTCCTGGATCTTACATTCTAATCAAGGGAGACAGACAAATACGTATGTAATATGATGTCAGCAGTGACAAGGGCAATGATGGAAAACAAAGCACAGGAAGGGAAGAGTGACAGCAGGAGGTTCTGTCAGATTGGGTGGTGGGGAAAGGCCTCTCTGAGGAGGGGGCATTTGAGCAGAGGCCTGGATGAAGGGGCTGGCCGAGTGGAGGTGGGGGCAAGAGCATCCAAGGTAGAGCAAGCAGCAGACGCGAAGGCCATGAGGTAGAGCATGTGTGTAAGAGTGAGGAGGGCAGAGTGAGTGAGAGGGAGAAAGAAGGAGGCGAGGTCTAAAGATTGGGGGCCTGACCCCATGGAGACTAGGGCCTTTCTTAGGTCTTTGGCTTTTACTCCAGGAGAGAAGATGGCGTTGAGCCAAGGAGAGCTTGGATTTGTGTTTTAAGAATCATTCTGGCTGGTGGCTGGAAAGGAGTCTATTGGGGACTAAGACTAAAAGCCAGCAGACCAGCAGGCAGCTCCTAAAGTCCTACAGGAGGAAAGACAGCAGTGGCTGGACCCGGTGTTGGCAGTGGAGGAGGTGAGAAGAGGTCAGCTCCTGGACATGCCTCAAGATACAACTGGCAGGACCTGCTGAGGGACTGGACATGGGATGAGGGATAGAAGAGGAAGCATGTCTAAGTCCCTGGCCCCAGTAACCCAGAGGATGTGGTGTCAGTTCCTGAGATGAGGAAGAAGGACAAGAACAGATTTGGGTTGAAGAGGCAGGGAGGCATCAAGCATTCTCTTTTAGACACACTCAGTTTGAGATTTTTAGTAGGTATCCAGGTGGACACATCACCTAGGCAGCTGGATACACGAGTCTGGATCTTAGTGGAAAGGTCAGAGATGGGGCTATAAGTTTGGGAGTCATGAGCCCATAGATGGTCTTTAAAGACATGGGGCTGAATGAGATAGATCATCAGTGAGAGTGGATGGAGAAGACTCCAAGGTCCTTCCTCCACAGCAGCCCCTGAACTGCTGCCCCAACCTCCTGCCATTCCCATATCATTTAAGGTTCATTGCAAATGGCACCTCCTCCATGAACTTTCTCTGATTCCCCCAATGGACATGTTCTCTCAAGTCTCTAAATCCCACTTTGCTCTATCTATGGCTCTCTTTTGGCCAGTCTCACACTCTGCTCTCTGTTAGTTACTACTTTACTCTTTACCAGAGCCTGCCCCCTTGATGGTAGACTCCTGGAGAGCAGGGATTGGTTCAATTCCCTCTGAGTCCCCAGCTGTGCAGGCAGAGCTTAGCCCCAGGTGTTTAGTAGGTCCCCCCAGGTGCACTGCACTAGGTAGGGCTTTGCAACTGGGATGACAGAGCATGGGCGTCCAGCATCAGATGCGGCAGGAATCTGCCCAGGTAAAGGTACAGAGGCCAAGGCCTTCCTCAGAAAGCCCAAGAGCCATCAGATGGATCTACTCAGCTACTGAGCCTCCAGAGTCTGGACCCCATGAGTCCCATACATATAGTTAAAAAACACAGGACCTGGGATCTTTCTTTTTTCTTTCTTTTTTTGGCTGGGATCTTTCTTGATGAGGATGTTACTGAGTTTTCCTGGTCTCACATGTATAGAGAATCAGAACCACTGAAATCAAGGGTTTCCGAAACAAAGATTTATTCCATTCCTCAAAGTGTATTCCATTTCAGACTCCAATAATTTTGTTGGTAGCACATTCATTTGTATTCTGGGCCAATTGTGAAGTATTTTACTGATTTATCCCACTCTTCTTATGGTCTCTTCACTATATCATAGCTAACAATATCAAACTTGGAGGTATTAAGTAACAAAAAAGAATATTTCTGCCATTGATCCTTTTCATTAAGCAGACTGGTCCTCTGCCAATATTTCCAAAAAGAAAAGGACTTTCTGCAGAGACAAGTTCTTTTGCATCCCGTAGGCCATAGAAATACAAAAATATCCAGTCCTTACCTGGGAGGCTTGTTGCATTTGCAGAATCTTTGGAGAAAATATTTTCATTATCTTCATTAGTAGTAGGTGCCTAAAAGAGACATTCCTGACTGTAAGCCTGTTTCTGCAGATTCCACCATCATTCAGGACCCAGCTCAGGTGCCACCTCCTCCTTAACCCCCTGCCTGATCCACCCAAGGCATTCCTTTTTCTATCTCATGGACCTCTCCATGTCTGACCTGTCAATCTCAACTTTTGCACTATTATTTGTATCTAACAGCTTGCCTACTCAAGGTGGGGATTTCTTCCCATCTGCCTCTCTACCAGGAGCTTAAAGTCACAGCACCTTCCACAGAGGAGAATCAATAGATACCCTGAAGCAGCAGTTGTATTACGGGTCCGGTCCCAGGGCGTGGATACCACCACTTACTAGGAAAAGCACAGGCTAGAACTTTGGATCCACCACTTACTAGCTATGTAACCTTGGGCAAGTTTCTTAACCCACGTGGGCATCACTTTTCCTCCCTTGTAGGCACAACCATCCTGACACCCAAATCTTGGTTATCATAAGGATGAAATGAGTTAGCAAACACCAGGCTCAGAGCCTACTACGGCGTGGCAAGTTCTCAGTGTCAGTTCCCTCCACGCTCCAGCCCCACAAGCGTGGGCTTCACCCTGGAGCTGCTTCCACTGGTGCCTGGACAGTCCTGCATCCAATATAGCCAAGGTGCAGGACCCCAGGCTCCTTCCCTGTGCTGCCCAGCTCCAGGAGTGGCTGAGCCTCCCAGCTTAGCATTTAGGGAGTTAAGGACCAGGAGAGGAGTTGTAGTTGGATGGGAAATTGGATTACTCAAGGATTTGTTGAGTAGCTTCAGAAGTAATCCTCTTTCCAGAAAATTATGACACCAGGAGTCCACAGGGGAAGAGCTCAGAAAAACTGAATCTGAGTCACAAGCTAAGCCGTTAGCGGTGCCCAGAGGTTCAGAGATGAAACAGCAGGCACCAGACACAGAGAAGCTCAGTGAGCTAGGCCGGCACCGCTCCACACTTTCCATGGTCCACATCCCCGGGACGAGAGAACTGCTCTTACCCTGCTTTACAGAGGCGTGAAAAGGACAGGCAAGTTGCCCGCGGCCATGTTTCTAGTAAGTGGCAGAGCTGGGATTTAAACCAATTTCTGCCTGATGCCAGCCCACAACCATTAACACTAGGTGCTGCTGCCGTGACCCTTTGACAAGAACATGAGCTCACCTCCGTGGAGGGGGGCAGCTCAGTCTCAACTGGAGAACTCTTGGATTCTGTGGATAGAAGAGTCATTATTAATGATTCATGGATGCTGAAAGTCCTATCTGATGGAATAAAATTCATCACAATGAATTTTATGCTGGAAACAAACAAATATCCAACCCTAGAGAACTAGCTATATAAATTATGATATAGCCACATATTGTAATAGCCTTTAAAAATATTTTAGAAAATAGCTAAGAATATGCTATGTTTTATGAAAAATGCAAGACAAGAAAAAGGCCATAGAGTTTGATCCAGAGCTTCTAAAGAAACACATTTATATCAGTATTCATTATATGTTATATGATATATTGCAATATATATTCACACAGAGGAAAAAAAAGTTGGAAGGATACACAGCAATAGATATAAACACCATTAACATTTTAATTTCCTTTATGCACCTTTTTGCAATAAAAAAATATTTAAACAACAGACTCTAGGGACTTCCCTGGTGGTCCAGCGGTTAAGACTCCGCACTCCCAATGCAGGGGGTCCCCGGTTCGATCCCTGGTCAGGGAGCTAGATCCCGCATGCCGCAACTAAGACCCGGCGCAGCCAAATAAATACATACTTCTAAAAAAATAAATATAAACAACAGATTCTCACCTGCCTGGGTGGGCTTAATACACTTTGCCCGAGAAGGGAGGTGGACAGGGCACCCTCCCAGGCCCCTCTCCCTCCATGGGAACCACGTTTCTGCAGAAACCCCCAAGGCTGCAGAAGGCCAAGTATCAAAGCGAGAGTGCTGACACAAGGCCAGGCTCAGCGGCAAACGTGGGCCCGAGGGACCAGGCGCTGAACCCTGACAGGCAAAGTGTGGAATGCTCTGGAGTTTAAAATATTTTCTTTTCAGTTCATCATTTTTCCATCAAGAAATTAAAAATACCACAGAAGCGGTTTACACAAAGATGTCGAGCCTCCCTGAGCCAGGAGTAGAAGGTCTAGCAAGGGGTTGGAGGAGAGGGGTGACCTTACTTCTGCTCAGGACAGAATTTCCAGAGGGAGTGTGCCTTCCCAGGAGGGGAGAAAAACCACACGCTAGGAGCACTGGAAGGGACACAAGAGCACGTTCACCCTCCGCACGGTACAGAGAGGAAACAGAGGCCCAGAGAGGGAAAGCAACTCGTCCAAGGTCATACATCAAGTTAGCCCCAAATCAACCTAGGATAAATGGGAGGGACACAGTCTCTTATTCCTGTGTGTTCTTCCCAGACCAGCCTAGCAGAGAACAGTTAGACTCATAGCAGGGGGTGATTGAAGGATTAAAGGAGGGTGCGGGGATACTAGAATGAAAGCTAAAACCAGGAGACAGGGGCAACGCTACATAGGAAATATGGCTGACCATGGATGGTCATTCAGTGCAGTGGTTCCCAAACCCAGACATGTTCAGCACCACTGGTGGCCTTTTAGGTCCCATCCTTGACCTATGGCCTCAGGATCTCCAGGATGGGATTCAGACATCAGGGTTTTGAAAAGGTTCCCCAAACCCAGAGAGATGTTTCAGGAAGAAAGGGAGACTAGTATACTTTCAACCCTCAGCTCTGACCCCCCAACATGGTATGTGGTCCAGAAAAGGATGTTTAACCTTTGGTGGCTCAGATTTCCAGGGATAAAGTAGGAATTTTATCTCAAGTAACCCAGGAATGTTACCAGAATGGATAAAATTTTTCTAATGCACAGTAAGATTGTCTTACATAACAAGACTTTTTAAAAAACTCCCTAGGGACTTCCCTTGTGGCACGGTGGTTAAGAATCCACCTGCCAATGCAGGGGACATGGGTTCGATCCCTGGTCTGGGAAGATCCCACATGCTACGGAGCGACTAAGCCCGCGAGCCACAACTACAGAGCCCACGTGCTGCAACTACTGAAACCCGCACACCTAGAGCCCATGCCCCGCAATAAGAGAAGCCACTGCAATGAGAAGCCCACGTACCACAAAGAAGAGTAGCCCCCGCTCACCACAACTAGAGAAAGCCTGCACACAGCAACGAAGACCCAACACAGCCAAAAAGAATAAAAATTTTAAAATAAATAAATAAATTTTTTTAAAAAGCTCCCTAGATGATGATGGGGACCCCTGATTCAGACCATTTGTCCCCTGAGATGGAGCAACTTTTGCATCATTATTACTAATAATCATTTCCATTTTACAGATGAAAAAACTGGGGCTCAGGGTCGGAGGAAATAAGTTAGGTTAATAATACTAACTGCATACTAATAGAATATTACCAGTATTTCTAGCAGCAACCTTTGTGGAAGCTCACCCTACTCCAGTTCCAAGTGGTTCTTAGCCTATGTGATGCTGAAGCCTCACAGCAATATACGAGGCAGGTACTATCATCTCAGGTTTACAGAGACATGGAGGCTCAGGAAGGCTATAAAACATTAGCAACATCTGTGAGCACATTTTTTTTTTTTTCTGTTTGGACAGAAGTATTTCATATTTCTCCTAAAGTATTTTATATTTCCCAATGCCTCCCTTCAGCTAGCATGTTGGGTGAAAGAGGAGAAGGAACCATCATTCACTGGTCCCCTTGTGCCCCCGTGTGCCCCCCATGTGCCAGGACGTTACAGGGGTAAGGATAGTGGTGGTGGTAACTAGACAAAACAGCAACAATAACAATGCCTAATATTTATTGAGCACTTCCTATGTGCCAGGCACCATTCTACCTACTTTACATGAATTAACTCATTTAATCCTCACAACAGTACTCTGAGATTGGTACCGTTTTTATCCCCACTTTACATATGGGGAGAATGAGGCACAGGGAGGTTAAATAGCTTGCCTGAAGTTTTGTAAGAAGTAAGTGTTAAGGCTTTCTGACTCCAAGAATACTCTTTTTTCCCCTTTATTAAAAAAAAAAAAAAAAAAATCACCTCTAGATTGAACATTTCTCAAATTCAGGGACTGTATCTTACTCATCTTTGTAAACTCACTTCTTAACACAGGCCTGGCATCTTGCTGAAAAACTGTGTAGTTAGAAAAATTTTAATTATGGAAAAAATCACTTGGAAAAAAAAGACTATTCGACACATTAACATCAACACTGTGTCCCCTGTATTAATATTTCCAGATTGTAAGGTGTACTTTTATATTCATAACAAAGTGAATGAATGAATGACCATACTCCAATAAGTGAGACTGATAAAGACCACCTGTGAGTTTTTTCCACACAAGTTTTTAAAACAAGAGACTTACTTCTGTTAATTTGAGAATGGATTTGGGTTTGCTTGCTTGGGTTTTGGAGTAGAGAAATCCAATATAAAAGATGGCAGGGGTCTTCATACAGATGTGTAACCTTGGACAAGACACTCAACCTCTTTTAGGCCTTGTTTCTTCACTTCTAAGCAAGGGGATAGCTTCCTCCTGCACAGATCACCTGGGATCACAGGCTGAAAGGACCTAGCACTCGCCCGGCACACAATAATATCTGTTTAAAAACTGACCCAACTCTCAAAATTCAGAGCAGAGAATATAAAACATTTTCTTAACACAATAATATTTTTAAACCTAGATGACCTTGGGTATAGCGATAACATTTTATTTTATTTTATTTATTATTTATTTATTTATTTATTTATTTATTTATATTTTTGGCTTCGTTGGGTCTTCATTGCCGCGTGTGGGCTTTCTCTAGTTGCGGAGAGCGGGAGCTGCTTCTCGTTGCGGTGGCTTCTCTTGCTGCAGAGCACAGGCTCTAGGCACGGGGGCTTCAGTAGTTGTGGCGCACGGGCTTAGTCGCTCCGCGGCATGTGGGATCTTCCCGGACCAGGGCTCGAACCCGTGTTCCCCTGCATTGACAGGCGGATTCTTAACCACTGCGCCACCAGGGAAGTCCCACTAACACAATCTTTTTAAATTGTATATTATGACCAGTTAAGATATGGGCCACTGGGCTCCACGGTTGGAGTACATACATAGAGGGAAAGTAGGAGTGGGCTGAGAATAAGAAGAGGAAAAGGAAAGAAAAAGGAAGCCAGAGAGTGGCAGAGAGATGAGGAAACAAGGGAAGAGGGACAAACCACAAAGCCAGACATTCCCAGAGAGGGGTTGGGGGCGAGGACACAGGGACCCACAAGCTGAGCAGCACCTTCCACTCTGAGCTTCACACCTTCCCTCACAACCTGTAAACCACCAACCAGAAAGTTAATCACGGCTCCTCCATTCATGAAAAAAAACCAAAACCAAACCAAAACCAAAAAACCTCACCAAGTATCTGACAGTCTCCTGAGGAGAAAGAAGTAACCTCCAGCTGGGCCCCAACACCACCCAGAATGGTCTGTGGAGAAGTCTATTGGTCTGAGGCCAAAGGAGAAAAAGATGGACAAGGCAGCGTGGATATTTGCATGGTGTAAGATTGCCAAAGTGTCTTCCTTCTGAGCTTAAGCCCTTGTTTCATCCTCTCTTTTATGAAATAATGGTGATGGTCAATGGCAATAGCAACTTTTTACTTAACCATTTAACTTTATGTCCTTACTTTGCAAAATTAAAAGTTGGTGACCTTATTTGGTCCCCAAAATTCTTTTTGAACTTTTACAGAAATCCCAGGAAGCTCTGAGCTATCAGGGAGGGTGTGGGAGCAACAATGCAGGCTTGTGATCTAGAAAGATGCCCGTAGCAGTGGCGTGGAGGACGCCTGGTGCTCGCACACCAGAGACAGAGATCAGTTTCTGGGGTCGTTATAAGAATTCTGTCGAGGGCTTCCCTGGTGGCACAGTGGTTAAGAATCCGCCTGCCAATGCAGGGGACACGGGTTCGAGCCCTGGTCCGGGAAGACCCCACATGCCGCAGAGCAACTAAGCCCATGTGCCACAACTACTGAGCCTGCATGCCAGAACTACTGAAGCCCGCGCACCTAGGGCCCATGCTCTGAAGCAAGAGAAGCCACCGCAATGAGAAGCCCGCTCACCGCAACAAAGAGTAGCCCCCACTCGCTGCAACTAGACAAAGCCCACACAGCAGCAACGAAGACCCAATGCAGCCAAAAATAAATAAACTTATTTATTTATTTATTTATTTATTTATTTATTTATTTATTTATTTTAAAAAAAGAATTCTTTCGAGATGGGACAAGAACCTGAGCCAAGGAAGGGGGGTGTCTAGCCTGATGTCCTGGGGGTGTCCTGGCTCAGGGAGCGGGCTGGGTGGTGGTGTCCTTCTCTGGACAAAGAACACAGGGAGGTTTGTGAGGGAGGATGTGGGCCCAGCTCTGGGCAGAGTGGAGACAAGAATCCAGAGCTCAAGAGACAGGTGTGGCCTGAGACACATGTGAATTGCTGGCATTTGGTATACACTTACCACGTGCAGGGCTGGGTGCAAACGGCTCTCCATCTCGTTTAATCCTCACAACAACCCTGTGAGGCGGGTTTTTTGGTTTTCGGGGTTTTGAGGCAGGCCTATTATTCCCATTTGACAACTAAGCACACCTGGGCTCCGTCAGGCACTTCCCTAAGGTCGCACTGTGAAGGGGGAGGGCCAGCAACCAGAGCCCAGTCCGCCTGATGCCCAGCGAGGACAATGCACAGAGTGGACGTGGACAGGCCACCCCATGGAAGGGGCACATGGAGACACCGTGGAAAACAGCACAAGAGTGGAGGCAGGGGATGCACATTGATGGTTGAACGGGGCACAATCTCTTCAGAAACGTGTCCCCAAGTGCCCTTTAACCTGCACAACTTCCCCCTCGGGGGTGCCAAGGAGAGGAACACAGTGAACCCCCCCAAGATGGGACCGGAGGGTTTGAGGTGACAGTACATGGCTTCAGGGATCAGGCCAGGGAGACCCACCTGCCCGGAGAGTCCGCAGCCCTGGCCTCTGGGCACCCCAAAGGCCTTGCGGATGCAAACCTCTGGCACCTCCTCAACAGTGTGATTCCAAAGAATGGGTCCACGTCACTCGCTACCTGTCACAAGTGGTTCTAATTATTTTCCAGGTGTCAGTGAGCAGGGTGTGAGAGGGAGTTAAAGGGAGCAAGAAATAACCCTCTTATGCCTAATGGGCTTTTCCCTGGCACTTTGCCCCAAGCTCGCTGTGCAAAGGGTCCACAGACTTGCTAGATGCCAGCCCTGCCAGTGCTACCGGAAAGGACAAATCTGGGAGAACTCCCAATCTGGAAAGACCGGCTGACCAGCCGCCTGTCAATGTGTAACCTCTTCTTCCTGCCCTGACATTAGGGTGACATCAGCCCTGACATGCAGGGACTCAATGAGTTCCTGCAGCAGGTGCTGTCAGCAGTCACCTGGCCTTGCTGGCCGGAGCAGGGGCCCCAGACTGGGTGACTCTGCGCCCAGCGCTCACACAGGGAACCTTGGTGTGGCCACAGACTGTGTGTGGCCAGGCCATGGCCTCAAGGGGGCAGCACTCACTGAAGTCCAGGCTCCTCAATCCCCTCCCCCAGGCCTCTACCAGCCCCCCTCCACCCCCACTCTCTGCAGGCCTTCCGGCAGGAGCAGCCTGCCTCCACCTGCCCCACTGGGACCTCCCACCCACACATCTGTGCTCCAGCCCCACCAAAAGGCCTTGCCCTTGTTCACAGTCCGTGCCTTTGCACCTGCTGTTCCCGCTGCCTATAAGCCCCATTCTCTACCTGGGAAACTCCTACACATCCTCCAAGACATAACTCAAATGTCACCTCCTCCATGAAGCTTTTCCTGCTCTTTCTAAACTGCCCCAAGTATTGTCTGCTCCACAGCCTTATCAAGTACAATGGGATGCTCCCCCAGCCCCACAGCACATTCTATAATCACTGGGAAAGCTTTCGAAAATACCATTCCACATTCCCCTCCACATTCCAATTCAGTGGGTCCAGGATTGTATCCAGGGCAGCAATTCTAGGATGCCCATAGCCCCGCTCTCTTTATCCCAAGAACCAATCAACATGGCACTGCAAATTGATAATCCTTCTACATTTGCAGTACAGGTTATTATTTCTAAAGAATGTTTTCTCACTAAATTCATAAAAATTCCCAAAGGGGACAAAACAGGTCATGTCATCTCCATTTTACAGATGACAAGACTGAGGCTTTGAGAAGTAAACTAACTTTACTAAGGTCATACAGCATGATTCCCAGGTGCAGTGTAGTCCCCTTGACCTCTGTGTCAAGGGGTTAAAAAGCCCTTGGGGTTAAAAAGCCCATCGATGCAGTATCTAGTGCACTGACATGTCCCAAACAGTCAAATAACTCTACCATCAGTAAAACACACCTAACCTCCCTCTCATTTTCCAGAAATGCTCCCCAATTTCCAGCCTAAATCCCTCTTGCATCAGAATCATCCAAGTTCTTCTTGCTCTGCCCTCAGTGGAGAAGGGAGAAGCTGGTATCTCTCTTGGACATTCACCACTGGGGTTTTGAAGAACACCCCCCCCAAAAAAAAAAACCACACATGTACAGAACGGGGAGCTCAAACTCTTCAGCTGCTTATGTGAACAGAGGCCAAGAGTTCTGTCTGAGCTTACACAGTCACTGTAGCAAGTCACAGAAGCACAGGACCTGAGGCTGAAAAGTCAGAGACATGTCTCTGCTGCACCATCTTCCACTGTCAGGAGAACGTCAACAATTTAAAGAGGAACATCCACAAATGAGACCAGCTTTAAGGGAAGGTGACCAGACAGGTAAGGAATCCACAAGCCATCCCATACAACAGCCTGGGAACAGAAGCCCAAGCAGATGCGAGTCCCCTGGGAATTCCAGAAGAATTCAGAGAAAGCAGACTAGCAGACTTATCAGGGGTTACCCTGGAGACCAAGGTCCACTGAGGCCAGATTTGGATTCACATGAGAAAGAACTTTCTACTTGAATAGACAGTTCTCATAAAAAGATATACAAAGAGCCAGTAAGCACATGAAAAGATGGTCAACATCACTGCTTATTATGGAAATGCAAATCAAAACCACAATACCACACCCATAAGGATGGCTCTTTGAATGAAAGAAAGAAAGAGAGGAAGGGAGGGAGGGAGAGAAAGAGAAGAAAGAGAGAGCAAGAAAGAAAGAAAGAAAGAAAGAAAGAAAAAGAAGGAGGGAGGGAGGAAGGGAAGGAGGCAGAGAAAGAAAAAGAAAGCGAGAGGAAGAAAGAAAGGAAGGAAGGAAGGAAGAAAAAGAGAGAGAAAGAAAGAAAGAAGAAAGAGAGAGGGAGGGAGGGAGGAAGGAAAGAAGGAAGAAAATACTAAGTGTTGGCTAGGCTATGAAGAAATTGGAACCCTGCACATTGCTGATAGGAATGTAGGAATGTAAAAAGGTGTAGCCACTGTGGAAACCAGTATGGTGGTTCTTCAAAAAATTAAAAATAGCATTACCATATGATGTAGCAACTACACTTCTGGGTATATACTCAAAAGAATTGAAAGCAGAGACCCAAACAGATATTTATACACCCATGTTCATAGCAGCATTATTCACAATAGTCAAAAAAAGTGGGAGCAACCCAAGTGTCCATCTATGGATGAATAGATAAACAAAATATAGTATATACGTACAATGGAATATTATTCAGGTTTAAAAGGGGAGGAAATTCTGACACAGGTTATAACATGGATGAATCTTGAGGATGTTATCCTAAGTAAAATAAATCGGTCACAAAAAGACAAATACTGTATGATTCCACTTATATGACGTACTTAGAGTAGTCAAACTCATAGAGATAGAGAGTAAAATGGTGGTCACCAGGGGCTGGAGGTAGGGGTGAATGGGAAGTTACTATTTAATGGGTATAGAGTTTCAGTTTTGCAAGATGGAAAGAGTTCTGGAGATGGATGGTGGTGATGATTGCACCACAATGTGAATGAATTTAACGCCACTGAACCATAAGCTTTAAAATGGTTAAAGTGGTAAATTATAAGTTATGTATATTTTACCACAATTTAAAATTTTAAAAAAACAAGAAAGAACTTTCTAACAAAACAGGATTTCCTAAAGCTGTTTGTAACCATCTAAATTAAGTGGTTGGGATAAAAAGTAAACAGGTGTCGGCCTGTATCCAGAACATTTCCTCTGCACAATGTGATAAATGATTTGCTCCCCTTGCAAAGGCTCCTAAGGCCATGTTAATGTTTGGCATTCAGATAATGAGCGTGTTTTCGCTCAAAGTGTATACAAACCAAAGACAATCGTGGACGGGGCAACACAATCTAGCCTGAAGGATGTTCTGATTTATTTAAATGGTCTTTCTAAATAAGATATAGTAGTTAGGCCTCCCTTCTTGTCCAGGTCTTAGCAGGAAATAAACTTTTGAGGAGAGGATTCAATAGAAAGTTGCCTCCTGTTCTTAATGGACAGGAGAGGGGGACAGCACAAGAAAAGATCTGAGCCTGCACTTGACGTTGCCTACATCCAATTAACAAGACACCCTAAGCCCTAAGCCCACTCCTCTGGCTCTCCCGGGAGAAGAGAGACAAGGATCACACACTGCAAAGCCAGTGTAGAGAAAAGGCCATCACATTACAGCATCCACTCTGGGGGAAGAATGCCAGCCTACATATAAAAATCTCCCTGAAGGGACTTCCCTGGTGGCACAGTGGTAAAGAATCCGCCTGCCAATGCAGGGGACACAGGTTCGATCCCTGCTCTGGGAAGATCCCACATGCCGCGGAGCAACTAAGCCCGTGCACCACCACTGCTGAGCCTGCGCTCTGAGCCCGCGAGCCACAACTACTGAGCCCACGCACTGCAACTATTGAAGCCCACTTGCCTAGAGCCCGTGCTCCACAACAAGAGAAGCCACCACAATGAGAAGCCCACTCACCACAACGAAGACTAGCCCCCGCTCACCGCAACTACAAAAAGCCCGCGCGCAGCAACGAAGACCCAACGCTGCCAAAAAAAAAAAAAAAAAATTCTCCCTGAAGCCAGGGGTAGAAGAAAGTGGCAGGGGTAGGGGTGGGCCTGGACAATTTATATCATTCTATCCTTTGCTTTTTTTGCCATACACATTCAATAAATGGGTATTTTATTATTTTTTTAATTGTCTGGTATTTAAGAACAACTAATTGGGTCCAATTATGCTGCTGGACTAAAAAGATCGGACGCTGAAGCAAGCCTCTAAGCTATTCTAAAATAAGAACACTGGGAACAATGGGATGGGCTGCTACAAGGGATAGTAAGCTCTCCATCTCTGGAAGCATTCAAGCAGAGGCTGGGTAACCACTCTCTGGGAGATTCCTGCACTGGGTATAGGTCTATTACATCCTAATTTTTCATAGGAAGGAGTCAAAAGATAATGTCTCAAATTATTTTCTCAGAAAAAAGAGAAAAAAAAAGCCATATTAGTTTGTTATTCAGAGTGAAGGAGGCCACCAGCAGAAGAACTAGAAACAGAAAGTGAGCAGCTTCCGCTAGAAAGCAGGGCTGGAAATGGGAAGGGGTGGGGCAAGGGACACATTATTATAATCCCTTCTTTGCTTCTTTGCCATGAGAATGTATTAATTTGATAAAAATTAAGTTAAAAAAAATTCCCATGGGTTAAAAAAAAAAACATTAGTCACAGTTGCTAAACAATACATTTCTCAAAAATATTTAATTACATGGGAATGCTCACAAAATTTTATATATAAATATACACACACATAAATATACTTAGAAAAGGAAAGAAGTATAGTAAAATGTTCTCACTGGTTTTCTCTAGGTGGTAAGAATACTGGTGATAATTATTCTTTATATTTTTGGGAGGGAATTTTTCACTAATCACAGTAATTACAGATGATTATTATTACTACCTTTAACATCTTTTTTTTTTCAAGTAAAAAGCATTAGTTAACTGTGGTAGGTTAAATATAGCTACAAATTCTTTGCAGCTCCTCCCATCAAGTTGTGGAGGAACTTTCCCCCCTTGAGTCTGGGCTGGCCTGCTGGCAGATGACCGACCTCACGGAGAACCAAGAGCTCCAGCCACCAGCCAGAGTCAACCGTCAGATGTGGCAGTGAGGCCATCTTGGACGGTGCAGACCTGATGCAGCTGCATTCATGATTCAGGCAAAACCAGCACAAGAGCTGCCCAGCTGACTGATTTTCAACGTCTTGAGCAGATAAATGGTTGCTATTTTACCATGAGTTTGGGGGTGACTTGTTACATAGCAACAGATAATTGATACAGTAACAAAGCTGAAACATCCCTTCCGCATTTATCACATACCTGTCCAAGGGACGCCCGTGACCTCCTGGCTCCACTCACTCCATAAGCCATGCCCAAACTCCTCCTGGGCCCGGAGCTGCACCACATGCCTCATGCCACTCCAGGCGTCGTGGATGATGCAGTGATACTGGAGCTCCTTGACCTGAGGGCGAGAGGCACAGGTGACTCTGGGGTGGGGCCTGGGTGGCACCAGGTTAAGCAGCTCCACAGGGACATGGGAGTCCTTGGACAACCCCAGCCCTTCAGCTGCTTCCTCTCTCGGGTCCGGTGGATAACTCAGCTGGGCAGAGACGCTCCAAAGGCTCACACCACCCTGGAGGCAGAGCCAGGTGGGGTTGCCATCTGGGCCAACCGGTGCAGAAGCTGTAAGTCACAGTCCCTGCCCCCGTGTAACACAGACTCCTGCAAGCCACACCCTTGACCTGCAGGCAGCCCATCTCTCTTCCCAGCTCACACTCGATCTCATAAACTGGCCTGCAAAGAGGAGATTGGCCTGGCATTATTATTCCCATTTTATAAATGAGGCAGCCAAGGCTCAGAAGGGTTCAGAGACTTACTCAAGGCCATGCAGGCAGTGAGTGGCTGACCAGGACCCAGAACTCATTTTTTTTCTTTCTAGTACCCTTTCTACTACCCCTGAGTATCTAGGGGCTCTTTTCTGTCCAGAAGTAAAAGAAAAAATTACCATCCACATTGTGAATGTCTTTGATCGTTCAGCCCGGTATCGGAGCTCAAACTGTAACCTGTAGAAATATGAGTTCCAGGAAGGGGGGTCTTGCCAGGTGACGCTGAGCCAGCGGGGGTTTCTGTCCACGGCGGTGACCGTGACATTGACGGGTGGGTCAGGCTGCACTGTGGGAAAAGGGAGCACAGCTCCTATGCGGCAGCAAGTTTGGTGCCAAGGAGAGACCCATGAAGACTGCAAGTCCCCAGCAGGCAGGACCCCACCTCCAGCCCCAGACCACTTCCCCAGGCACACCCTGACAGGGCCCTCGCCTGCCACAATCAGACCTCTGGCAAGTATCCCAAGGGCTTCCCCGGTGGCGCAGTGGTTAAGCATCCGCCTGCCAATGCAGGGGACACGGGTTCGAGCCCTGGTCCGGGAGGATCCCACATGCCGCGGAGCAACTAAGCCCGTGTGCAACAGCTACTGAGCCTGCGCTCTGGAGTCCGCGAGCCACAACTACTGAGCCCGTGTGCCTCAACTACTGAAGCCCACGCACCTAGAGCCCGTGCTCTGCAACAAGAGAAGCCACCGCAATGAGAAGCCCACGCACCACAACGAAGAGTACCCCTGCTCACCCCACAACTAGAGAAAGCCCGTGTGCAGCAACAAAGACCCAACACAGCCAAAAATAAATAAATAAATAAATTTATTAAAAAAAAAAAAAAAGTAAAGCCCAAAAGGCACCAGCTCACCAAACCCCTCACCGGCCCCTCCAATAAGTCCATGAGGAGCATTAAATCAAAAAAAAGGAAACAGTTGGAGGGGAGATGGAGGCCTGAAGAGCTTACTTACGGATTCCGTAACCCTCAAATGTTTGGGGTCTGCTGGACTGGCTCCCGGCACTGTTGGAGACACACAGGGACACGACGTACAAAGAGTTGTCTCCCTCTGGGACTGCCAACTGGCAGGAGAACTGCTGCGACTCCGGGGAGTACTGGCACGGCTCCTGGAAGTCTTTCACCGGACTGTAGACACAAAACAAGGGCGGGGCTCGCTATCAGTTGCTGCACTTACTCAGGACAGGAGAGAAGGGGCAGGGGTTAGGAGCTCAGGCTCTGCGGTCTGACCCAGGGGGTTTTAATCTCCACTTCACACTCAGTAGCACTGGGGATTTTGAGTAAATTATCCAACTTCTCCAAGCCTCTGTTTTCTCATTCAAAAATGGGAATATTAACAGTACCCACCTCACAGGGGTTTCTTAGGATTAATTGAAAAATGAGTGTAAAACATCTAGCTTAGCATCTGGCATGGCAGTCTAAGAGGCTGCACTAGAGGGCACGTTCAGTCACTGTGGCATCACAGAGGTGGTGCATTCGGGCTCCCTGCCAGGCCCTGGGCTCTTGGCACTGCAGGGGATGCAGAAGGGAATCAAGAGGCCCCACCTTGGCCTCAAGACACTAACAGAAAAGACCTGCCCTCAGAGGACTAGGACAGCCAGTAGAATGCCATTCCAGAACCTCGAAGTGCTGGAAGGGTTTGCAAAGAGGTGGCAGCATTTCCGGCAGTGAGCCCAGAAAGGAATCCTGGGTGATGAAGATATTAGAGGTGAGTCAGACACTGTCCCACCCGGCCTGGAAGCCTGAGCTTCACCCACTTGTGACATGTGTGGGCATGTGAGTCCAGGGCAGCCACTCACCCTGCCGCCTCAGTGACGGATCACCCACCAACCTCTGATTTGAGTTTGAACCCCAGGCCCGGCACAGACTTTCCTTCTGGGAAGCCTGCTCCCACCTTCCCAGTCTGAGTGAGGGCCTCCCTCCCTCCCTCCCTCCACCATCACTCAGGCATCCATCCCACCTAACACTGAGAAGGTGGGACCGTCTGCTTACAGGTGGGTACCCCCGTGGGGCTTGAGGGCAGGGGCCCAGTCCTGTTTGCCTTGTGCCTCTCCCTCAGCCTAGTACGGCACCCAGCCCACGGCAGACACCGAACTCGCCAAACACTTATGGAGAGAGCAAAGGAGCAAGTGCAGTGGGGTGAGGGTGTGACTGTGGGCACACACACGAGAAAAAGAGCAGAACGTACAAAACCTCTTTCCAGGGGCCTGTTTCACCCCCGCAGTCCCAGGATGGGCCTGAGTGAGTTCTGGAGGCCCCCAAGGCTCTCACAGTGGCTCCCCATTCCCCCTTCCTCAGTTCAGGGTAGACAGCCCAGGAGGAGGATGGACATGCCCGAGGCTGCTGGCAGGAGGAGGCTGTGAGCTTAAATGTCCTGTCCTCTCTCATTCTTACTGTCAACACACAAATTACTCTAGTCCAAGTGTCAGTTGAATAAAGCTTTCCCAGGGCCACTGCACAGAACATCCCATTTACGGAGGAATGCCTTCCAGGTGCCACACAATTATATCCCAACTCAGCTTCGGGCTGTGGAGATTTCTGACCTTCCTCTACTTGGAGTGTGAACCATCAGTCCTAACGGCAGCTGCATCATGTGCAGATGGGCAACCTATACATGTCCCTGTGCAGAGACCAAAACATAAATATCACCACCAGGTGACTCACTGGAGACAGACACAAGTGGAAACCAAAACACCCAGATGACGTCCGTCACTGCTCGGATTTTTTGATACTCTGATGATTGCCAGCTCAAACTCAGTGATAAACAAACATCTGGACTACGGGGACCTTGGCTCTGGGATGGGGACAGAGAAAACTGCAGAGATGTAACCTTCCAACTTCCATCTGTGCCTGAACTCATCCCAGGTCCCCTCACTTTATGCCACAGGGACCCCCAGGCAGGTGTGACTTCCTGCCCCACTGCCCCCAGCTCCCTCTCCCGACTCTATCACCACCTCCTCTCATCGGCCATTATAATGGGAAAAGCCTGATAAGCTCACAGTCAGGACACTGCCCACGAGCTGCCCTTCCCCTCCCGAGGACATCTGCATCTTCTTAAGAGCAACGCCCAAAACCTTTGTATTTTGAATGAAATCAGATAGGCTGGGGTTTGATTCCCGGCAGAGCTACTTACTAGCTAGATGACCTTAAACAAGTTAACCAATCTCTGTGGTCCACAGTTTCTCCATCTGTTAACGAGAAAAACAACACCCACACCCCCACATCCACCCCCGCTATTGTGTGGGTTAATAGGACAAATATTGTAGCACAGTGAAGAGCACAGGGTGAGCACTCGTGGCGAAGTCTCAGCTCCCTCCCTCATTCCCTTCTCCTCGGTCCAAAGTACTTACTTACTTTCCAATAACATTTTGGAATCACTGGCCAGCCAGTCCCCTTGGGGTCCTCTGAGAGCCGCCACCACTCCCAGGGCCTCAGGAAGGATGGAGAAGACAGACACACAGCCCAGCCCAAGATACTTACAACTTCCTCACCAATAACACGGCCTTGGTGGTCGGGGACGGGGGACTCCGAGGACTCCACTCACAACCCACGTTGCTGAGGGGGCTCTTCCGGAAGCAGGAGAGCTGGGGCTCCTCGGGGGGAACTGGAAGGAGAGCACAGAGGCTGAGGAGGCAGCACACCTCACCGCCCTTCCAGGGGAGCCCTTGACTCAGCGCCCTGCCCCCACCCTGGCACCAGCCTGTACCACAGCCAAACAGCCACAGACAGATCTAACTGTGGTCGGGAAATCAAAGGATGCCAAAGTCCTCTTGTCAGGCTAGGAGGTGGGGCAAGTGAGGGGAGGTGCCTGGAGGCCAACTTGCCTAAAGGGGAGCGAGATTGGCACCAAAAGTTGGGGCTTTGGAGTCCCACAGGCCTGGTTGTGTGGCCTTGGGCAAGTCCCAACCTCTCTTCAGTTTTCTACTATAAAGTTAAATGACGATAAAATAGTCACCATGATACTGCTGCCTCTCACTGGGACATTGGGAAGATGGTATGAGACACCAAGGAAGAAAGTCCCTCAGCACAGGGCCTGGCACACAGGGCATCTGACTATAGGATGTCTTATGAGATGCAAGGGAGTTAGGAACCTGCTAACTCTAACAGTAAGAATAGTTCATTTGAGAGCTTACTATGTGCTATGCAGAGTTTTTAACACCATATTTAATCTTTACAACAACCCTGAAGTAAGTTAATAAAATCAACCTAATTTTACTAACGAGGGAACTGAAGGGCAGAGAAGTTAAGCCGTGAAGGAGGAGGATGCGAACCCAGGCCCCTTGCCCTCGACCCCCAAGCCCTAACCACACAGCAAGGTCAGCTGGACGGCGTCTCCGTCAGCCAGATGCCCCCACCCAGCTGGAAGTTCTACCAATCTCGCTGGCAAACGTCACTGGGCCTTTCCCCGAAATACTTGGGCCAGGGAAATAACAGGAATTTAAAGGGTCAAGCAGGGAATCTCTCTCTGGAATGCGCAGAGCAGTGCTGTGCTGGGAGCCGTCTCTGGGAGCTCTGAGGACACAACTCACCATCCACCAGCAAACGCACGCTTCCAGCTGGGCGGCCGTCCTCGTAGCACGAATAGTTTCCAGAGTCGCTAAGCAGCACAGACCTCAGAAGCAGCCTCCTTCCCACGCCAGCCCATCTGCCTTGGCGTGAACCGGTGACCTGATTCCTGAGCACCCAGTGAACGGTGGCATTGTCCCCCGCTTCCCCACCTGGGCAGGTCAGGGTAACGCTGGCCCCTGGCAGGCTGGTCAGCACATCGTTTGCCATCTCTGCAGGGGGAGAAGACACTGGGTAAGCCCACAGCAACCTGACAAAGGGACTGCATCCGATTCGGGAAGCCACAAAAGGCTCTAGTGCTAAACATCTCTCAAGTCCCTCCATTGGCCCAGGCCACCATCACATCACCTCTTCCTGGGTTATGGCAATGGCCTCCCTGTGGCCTCCCAGCCCCAGTCTTGGCCCTCTCCACCCAGCTGCCCCAGGGAGCCTTCCAAAGCGGCTATCTGGCCACCCCACTCCTTTGATTAGAAAACCCTTCAAGGGCCTACTGCTGTCCATGGCATAAAGTCCAAGTTTAGAGGCCTGGCCCACAGGGCTTTCCACCACCTGCCCCCTGCTGACCTCTGAGGCCTCATCTCTCCCCGCTCAGCCTTAGAAGAGACACAGTCCCCCCACCCCATCCCCACACAACTTCCTCCTGTTGCAGGTCTCAGCCTAAATGTCCCTTCCCCAGAGGCCTTCCCTATCTCCTCAGCTGCATTAGGCCCCCATTCTACCTCCCCCACCATGTCACCCATCACACACTGCCGTATAATTACCAATTCTGTATCCATCTTCACTTCAGGACTCCAAATGCCACAAGAATAGGCACGCTGTTTTGTCCTCTGTCATATTTCAGTGCCTAGATCATTGCCTGGCACACGGTGGTGGCCCACTGAGCACTTGATGAATGTATAAATGAATGTATACACACAGGAATGAATGCCACGTACCCAGTGGGACTCACAAGATGCATGAGTACACAGGGAGTCTCAGAATCCCAGGGTCTCCATTTTACAGGTAATAACTGAGGCACAGAGGAATCAGGAGACTTGCCCAAGATCACCAATAACTCAGCTGAGAGGCAAACCAGGTCTTCCAACTCTGTTCAGTGCTCCCTCCAGAACCCTACACCTATCTATTAAACCACTTAGGGTAATGTTATTTTTATTCTAGGGACCAAATTGGAAAGTAAAAGGGAACAAATGCACTCCCCACCCCTGAAAAATATCATGCTACTCAAGGAAAGGATATTAAAGATACAAGTAAACTTTTTTTTAGTATAGGTTAAATAGATTCATAGAATCTAAGTTTTTTTTTAATAAATTTATTTATTTTTGGCTGCGTTGGGTCTTCATTGTTGCACCTGGGCTTTCTCTAGTTGTGGTGAGCAGGGACTACTCTTCATTGCGTTGCATGGGCTGCTCATTGCAATGGCTTCTCTTGTTGCGGAGCACAGGCTCTAGGCGCACAGGCTTCAATAGTTGTGGCTTGCGGGCTCTAGAGCGCAGGCTCAGTAGTTGTGGCTCACGGGCTTAGTTGCTCTGCAGCATGTGGGATCTTCCCGGGCCAGGGCTTGAACCCATGTCCCCTGCATTGGCAGACAGATTCTTAACCACTGCGCCACCAGGGAAGCCTAGAATCTAAGATTTAAATTAGTCTAGCCAGTTGAGGAAGCTGAAGCCAGGGAAAACAGCAAGTTTTCATGTTAAGCACACTTGGTCCTTCTAACCAAATGTGTAGCCATTTATTAGCAAACAGCAGCCATAAGTCTGGTCAAAGATTTCCGAAAGGCCCAGCAACAGCCTGGGCACCTGACCTCACCTCCCACCTGTGCTCCTGGGCTGGGAGGACCAGCACTAGTGTCCCCCCGACCTGCAAAGCCTTCTTGCTTGGGAGGAGTTTTTAATCTCACGCTTAACCGACTGTCCCTCCTCCCGCCAAGGTAGCTGTTGGAGAGGAGAGAATAAGGCTCAGTGACTCCCAGGAGGATAACACTCAAAGCCAGCGGGGCTGGTTGTCCAGACCAACCGCCGGCCACAGTCCAGAGACCAGGGACATGAGCATCAAAGGGACAGCGACAGCTTCTGTCTGGCTACACAGACTCCCTTCAAGCTTCCTTCTCACCTTATCACTTAGAGTCAGAGTTCTCCACCCTGGCAACCTCTGCCCCGAGGTTGGCAGATAAAGGACATGTGCAAGGGCAGCGTAGCAGCTGGTCACCTATGGTTTCTTTCTCTTCACTGTCAGAGCCTTCGACTTTGGGTGAGAAAAATGGCTGAATCTCACCATGCAGCCAAGCGAGTGTAGCCAGGTTCCTTAGACCCCTCTGCCTCACTTCCCCCCACTACGGGCCAAATGTCCTCCATTTAACAAATATTTGAGGAGGCCCCCAGAGCCAGGCACCAGTGAAGAGGACACAGTTAGGTGGCAGAGAGACCCTGCCCTCAAGGACAAGACATGTAAGACGCATTCACTGCTGCAGAACTGGGGCAGACGACACAGGGTGCCCCTGAACATCAGCAAAATCCCAGTCCCTAGGAGACCAAGTCCACTGAGGGTACCTCCACGCCCAGAGGGCTTAAAAGAGGTATGAAAAGCCCTAACTACAGTACACCTTTCATACATAATCTTCAGTAATATATTTCCAGCATTTCAAGTATCGTTTTTAAATGTACTATATGATATTGAACACATGCAAATTAATATATGTAATGTACATGAAAGCTATTGAAGCATGAAACACCCCCAAGCTCCTACCAACCGAACCACGAGCACAATCACTGTCTCTGAAGCTCCCTCTGTGTTCTGCATCCCCCAGCCTCCCTGCTTATAGTGTTACATTTTGAACTTATCGCTCCCTCACTTTTTTTTTTAATAGATCTTTATTGGAGTATAATTGCTTCACAATACTGTGTTAGTTTCTCTTGTAAATGGGTTCAGTTTTGCTACTCATGGATCCCTCAATTTTTCTTAACTTTGTGTGATATTTGAGATTTATGTAAATAGATTATAGTCTTCTGTGACATGTTTTTGTCATTCATTGCTTCCATGATTCATGTAGCTATAGTATTCATTTTCACTGCTGTGTAATATTCCATTGGACAACTGTATCATTCTCTTGCTGAGGGAGGTTTTGGGTCGTTTCCAGTGTTTTGCTATATCAAAGAGGGAACTTTCTCGAAGGTGGCTCTTGGCGCATTTGCCCAAGAATTTCCCTGAGTAGAATTGCTGGTCCTGGTGTGTGTGCATGTCACACATGTCCTTTTCCTTCATAATTGACACACAGTCCAAACCTTTTAAGTCTTACGTGCACTTGACAGTGGCTATGGTTTGCCATGTCCAGTCCACATACTGAATTACATCTTTCCCTGAATCAGGTTAGGTCTAGAAGACACACTGACACTTTGAATCAATATATCGATACTTTCACTTTTCCATTTTCCACTTAATAAAGCAGCTATAAGGACAAAACCTAACATGGATGTCAAGTTCACGCACAAATTACCAACATTGTAGGAACAAAGACGGAGACACTGTCGGGAATTCCCTGGTGGTCCAGTAGTTAGGACTCCGAGCTTCAAGTGCAGGGAGCACGGGTTCGATCCCTGGTCCGTGAACTAAGATCCCACAAGCCGCACGGCGAGGTCAAAAAATAAAAAAGATGGAGACGCTGTCAGAATAGGACAGTCTTCTGGTGGGTGGCCCCACTGTGCAGTGCTTACAACATCCCTCCGTCAGCTGACGAGCGGAAGTCGGAATTCACAAGGCACCAATACACAATAGATTCTCAGGGTTGCCTGAAAGTCCAAGTAGGGGTAAAGGACCACGGTAGGCTCATGCTTTCCTTGGCACTTTCCACATGGCACCATCCTTAACTATATATAGGTCCCCCTCCCCAATCATGACTATGAGGCTGTGAACTCCTACTAGCACTCCTCAGAGAACTCAGTAGGTGCTTAATTAATGTTTAATGTAGGGTGCCTAAGAGGTACCCACAAGGTCAGGGCCTCCACAGTGCACACTCCCAGGAGCCCCTGTCACACAGGACACAGCGGTCTACGTGGTGCCCCTCGTGTTGTGCAGCGGGCAAGCCCTACACTAGAGGCCAGAAGAGCCAGCTTGTCACAGCCAGGAGATGCTGAGGAAAGAAACTATAAGCCTGGAGCCAGAAGGGACTCTCTTTTCTGCTTCTGCCTTTGCCAGTTCCAGGAAATATGTTTCTCTGGTCACTTCCCTTACCCCCAGTTCAGATGGAAGCTCTTGCCATGGTTAGTGACCAGCTTGAACAATAGCAGGGGCTGTTCTGTTCCTGAATTCACTAACAATGGCCAGAGTATTTGGGCAGCTCAGAGAAATCACAAATAAAAAGACTTTTTTTCTCTTCTACTAAAGCAGAGCTTCAGGAGCAACATAATGGCCACTTCCTCTGCCAAAAAACTTGAGTAATGGTTTTCTGAATCTTTAAAACTGAGTCACTACTCTTTTTTAACGGGGAATGATTAATTGTAAAACACCCATTGGCAAGTATTGCCTGTCCCTGCCCTTCTTCAAAATACATTTCTTCTAGAACCTGTGAACAATGCTGTGTTAACTATGCCTTTAAAAGCATTCTATGCAGGATGATCACAATCAAACACTCAGAGAGGAAAGACCACCAGAAAATACCCTTGCTACAGTCAAGAGTGGGCAGTGCTGGCCCTACCCAGCCACCCACCCCTCTGCCTCCTGACCCGAATCTCTGAGTCAGTGCCCGTGACACCCGTGGGGCTGCATAGGAGGCCCTGGGCATCTCTCTTGGTTTTTTTTTGGCTGCACCTCGCGGCTTGCGGGATCTCAGTTCCCCAACCGGCGATTGAACCTGGGCCAAGGCAGTGAAAGCCCGGCATCCTAACCACTAGGCCACCAGGGAACCCCTGCCTGAGCAACTCTTTGAAAAGGAAGAAGTGATGTTCACAGAATGCCCTCCTGGTACTTCCACCCACCTCTCCAAATGATGGGACTAGAGGCAATTTCTTTCTCTTCCTTTCATCTTTCTGTCTTTTTTTCAATTTTCTATAAGTTGTTTGTATTACTCTTATAATGAACACACACAGACACACATACATACGTATATATATATTTAAGACAAAGAAACTACATAGCCTGGATCTGTCCAAGTTATCACGCCTAGGGCGGGAGGAGGTGGGGCAGAATGCAGTGGACACCAGGGAATAGGGGTGGGGTGAGACTGGATTTTTCAGGGCAAGCAGCTTCTGACAGCACCTTCCGGTCAAAGAGCGTTCACCCCCCACGCTTGCAGCTCTGCCCTCCAACCCTTGCAGCTCTCTGTTTTGTCACTTGCGCTGCACGCTACACACTTAACCCTCAGCCATGCTGGCCTCATCCCCTGGTGGACACAAGGGCACCATCCCTCCCTATCTGCCCTGTTTGTCTGCTCCTTGGAGTCTGCCAGGGCCCTCCTGAAGGCCTCCCTGATGGGGAAGAGCCAAAGGGAAGAGACACAGTGGGGAACAGGTGAGGAGGGAGCTCCTGAGAGCATCCTGTTCCCCAGAGATGTGCCCCAGCCATTCTCACACTCCCACTCTGGGAGGTGAGGGGACCAGGTGGGGAGGGAGGGGTTGGCCCTGCACACTCTGACATTCAGCACAGCATGCAGTTTAGCATCTGCCCGTGAGCAATTGCTCAGCCATTTGAGGCCAGCATTGCAAGTCCATGCCTGTCCCCTCCTTAAGATTCAAGAATTTTTTTGTGCACCATCAAGTGCAAGGCCAGAAATCTTAATCCTGGAGAGAGAACTGACAGCTAGTGGTGAACACCTACTATGCACTGACACTCCTCTCCACAAAACCCCATGGACAACTTAAAACTACCTATAACACAGGCTGCCCTAAGATAAATGTCCCTGACATATTGAGGGAGCCAAGAGGAGGGGTAGAACACTCAAAAAGGGAGGGATTCAATGGAAGAGATATTTGGGTTGAGCCTTGAGACATGAGTAGGAGTTTGATAAGTGGAACTACAGGGAATGGCATTGTATAAAGAGGGAACAGCATGGAAAGGCATTGAGAAGTGAGGGCCCGGGGAGGGCAGGTATCTGGTGTCCTCCAAGGGGATCAGAAACCTGACTCTGCAGGCAGAGGTATGTGCAGGCTCAGTGCCCACCCACCTCCAACCCCAGCCTCCAGGACAGGAGCCAGCAGTGCTTCCTCCTTCTGTTAATCTTCCAATCACCAGTGCCTGCCCTCCCCCCAGCCCCCCACCCCTTCCTGGCCTCCTAGTGCTCCTAGTGCATCACAAAGCATCCCAGAGGCAGCAGAGAGGAGGAGGCGGCGAAGGACTGTTGAGCCTCCTTTGTTCTTACCAAGGTCAATGTCAGATGCAGGGTGGCAGCACCCTACATCCCAGCTGCCTATGAAAAGGGATTGTGCAGAGGACCAAAGCATCTCACTTGGGACTGAGAGCAGAAAAGTATCCCCTCCTGAAAACAAACCTCCCCAAATCTCCTCCTCAACTGTCAATGAACTCAGTATCTGGTCTGGTCTTGTTTAGTCACTGACAATTAACTGGGTAGGGTTGGACTGACACCAAGATACACTCTTGTCTTGATTTGTCCTTTAACATAAAACACATCTCTAAGAGTGGCAGGCAGCCTGGCATAGGGGAAGCAGCCCTGTGTTATCAGAAGACCCGAGTTCTATTCCTGGTCTTGCCACTGACTTGCAATGAGCCTTGGGCACATCACAGCCCCTGACAGAGCCCCACTCACCTTCTCTATGAGGTGAGGGTTCAGACTACAATCTGAAGCTCCCTGCTGCCCCTGTTCCTGCCGTCTAGCATCTTATCACTCTGAATCACTAGCTCACAGGGGGTAGGAAGCATGTCTGTGTCTGTTTATCTCAGACAACAGCCCAGCTTGAAAATACAATTAATCTATGGATTTATTATTCTAGTAGTCAATGACTTTTGGAGAAGGATGATGGCCAGGGCATCCCAGTGCCCTCAGACAGACACGTCTCCTTATCCCTAGAGAGCCCCAGGAGAGGGAAATTCCCATAACCTCCCTCGCCTCTCACTCCTCAAGGGGAAGAGAGTTTAGGTCCTAGTAACCTCTGGCAACCAAATCCACACCTCCCGGCCCAATGCTCACGCAATCCCACTCCCTGGGCCGCTGGGCCCCCCACCATGGCCGACACCTCTCAAGCCTGGGAACTTTGCAGTACAGCCCTGGGAAGTGAGACTCTTCCCCCTTCCAGACCTAAGGTTGGGTGCCAGAAACCCAGACAGCTTTCTTGTTTTTCTACTTTTTTCCTTCTTCAAGTAAACTTGCAAATGTCAATAACCAGAGAAAAACACGCACACGGAGACACATATTTCTCAACTCTCTTGCAGCTTGTTGTTGCTCTTGCCAGCAAAAACAAGTTCAGCTTCCTGGACCCGTTTATGTAAGCGGTGAAGCAGCTGCCCAGTGCCACCGCAACACGGGCTTAGCTCACGCTTGCTAATCCCACCGCCCCGGTTTCTGAGCAGGGACAGTCGTCCAGGCTGGCAGCTGGGCCGGCTAGCAGCACAGGACAGCCTCCAGCCTCTGGGGCTGCAGAGACACAGGATCTCAGAAGGGATCACAGAGGAACCGCAGGGCCCCTGTCAGCGGTAAAGACCCTGATCTGGAAGGAGGGAGCTGCTGAGAAGTCTCCAGGAGAAGAAGAATGTGGGCACCTCATGTTCAAAGGGAAACACATGCAGAATTTGACCCCACGGGGCCTAGAACAAGTCCCCAGTGTGCTCTGTCCCCTCTCCCTGCATCCCCATCTAAGGACTGAAACCAATGTCCTGACTTCCCGAGTAATAATAACCGTAACACTCAGCACCACCTACAGCATTTAGCAGGTGCCAGGCACTTTACCTAAGAGCCCTCGGCTCCTACAACAACCCTGCTATGGGAGAGGCTGGTCCCCATTTCCGTGGAAGTTCAGAGAAGTTAAGGAACTGGCCCAAATTCACACAGCTAGTGAGGGAGGGAGTCTGCATTGGCTCCAGGTGAGTCTGGCCAAAGCCCCCCTCTCTCTGGGGGTCCAGGCGCATCCCCGTGTTCCGGCCCAGCCCCGCTTCTCTGGGCTGCCCACCACCCTCGTCTCCCCCTCTCTCCCAATTTCCTCTCCTCCTCCCTGCTCTCCTCAGGCCTTTCCACCCATCACAGAGGCTCAGGGAGGGGAGTCCTGGGGTTGAGGGGTCTGTGTGAAGGGGGAGCGAGCCTTTTCCCACACAGCCCTGCCACACCAACTAGCCCCTCAGGGGCTCTCCCAGGAAACCAGGGGCCAAGTACCCTTGATCCTTCTCCTTCTACCCTACAGCAGCAGCACTCCTGTGACGAGTTATAGTTTAAAAGCGCCCCCCTCCCCCGTCGGACTCCCAATCTCACGCTCTCACCAGATCATCCACTCACTTCCCTAAAATCCCCAGAATGCCCTCTCCTGCCATTTAGGGCTGGGCCTCTGTGGCCCCTGCCGCCTTCTCTAACTCAGCTCCCAGCCCCACCTCTTCCACAGCCCGCTCCTCAGGTTGCTGACTCCTGCCCTCCTCTCCGTCTAATGTGTTTGTACTTCTGTACCTGCTCGTATTTGTCTTGTATTTGGTGGAGTCAGTATTTATCTTGGCGAGGCCTTCCCCTCCATCCGCACCAGGGACTGTATACTTACTGCTTGGACAGAGGGTCTGGGAGGCTCCTTTGGACCATAAAAAGGTAATGCTGGCTGCTGACTCAGAGACCAGCGCGTGTGACCAACTCCTCACAAGAAAAACATTCAATCCTCCCCTGGCAGCATCACAGATAATCAGCTGGCCCCGGGCCCAGAAGGTCTGGCCTGGGTCACCTCTCAGAGATTATAAACTAATTAGAGGAAAAGATATCAAAGGAGGGCAAACAATTCAATTCCCCCACCCCCACCAAACCCCAAGAAGCAGATTGAGAAATAAAAAGAGTAAAGGCAAGACTAAGCAGGCCGGGAAGAAGGGCACATGGCCACAGGTGGACACAGACGGGACTTGGGTCCAGAAAGGGGCTAAGTTGGGGCTACAGCCACAGAGTGGGTGCTGAGCTAAGAGTTGCTCTTCTAGGGCTATAAAGGCCCTTAAAGATGATTCAGCCAACCTGCTCATTTTTATAGATGAGGAGAACCAGGGCCCAGAAGTCACACAGCCAGTGTGTGGTGTAGCCAGGACTGGAACCCTGGGCCTTGGGACTCTGGGTCATGCTTGCCCCACAGCCCACTGCCTTCCCAGGAGCACAGCACAAAGGGTCCTGTCTTCCTGTCTCTGAACTTGGCCTTGGAGTCTAACCAGGAGCCTGACCCACATCAGGGTCTTTTATGTGTTTGTGGAAGCAAAGGGGGGCAGGGTGCAGCACACACCTGATATCTCTTCCCCCTTCCCCATCCCAAACCATATCCAACCCCACCTCCTGCCCCAGCTTCCACTCCTCCACCCCTTTAGATATGAGGAAGCAAAGCTAAAGATGTGAGAAGTCACAAAGTGGAGGTGTGGTAGGGAGTGACTAGAAGGGACACAGGAGAGCCTGCTGGGGCTGGTCATGTAGCTAAGTGGTGGTTACACGGCTATGCTCAGTTTGCGAACATTCATCGGGCTGTTAAATTTATGCTGAGCGCACTCTCCCATATGTATGTTACACTGCTACACACATTTTCTAAAGCCCCTAAGTCCTCCTGCCTGAATTCAAGCCTACATTCTTCTCCTTACTCCCATGTACCATGAGCAGACACACACACACACACACACACACACACGCACACACACACTGGTCTAGCTTCATGTCACCATGAAGAAAGCAGCTCAGAATGGAAGAGCAGGCATATCTACCCTCAGTGAAACTGTGAAACCTGGTTTCCAGCTTTCCTGCCCCCAACCTGTTCCCCTCATAAATAAGCCACGCCAGGCCTACCATGTTTTGAGCTAGGGAGACTCAGCATTATAACTATGTCAGTGCTCCCTCAGTTATCTCTAAATTTAACTTGATCCTAATAAAAATACCAACAGGACTTTTTTTTCTTGGAAGTAGGCAAGCTGATTCTAAAGTTCAAACAGAAAAGTAAACAAGCAAGGATAGCCAGGAAAATTCTGAAAAAGCAGAGAACTGAGAGGAGGATTAGCCCTACCAAACTCTAAAGCATATTATAAAGCTATAGTTATTAAAACAGTGTGATACTGACACATGAGTAGACAGACAAAACTATGGAGGAGACTAGAAAGTTCAGAAATAATAGTAACCAAAAATAGATTTGTCTGCACTATTGAACTGTACCCTTTAAA
This sequence comes from Balaenoptera ricei, assembly GCF_028023285.1. Classification (NCBI taxonomy): domain Eukaryota; kingdom Metazoa; phylum Chordata; class Mammalia; order Artiodactyla; family Balaenopteridae; genus Balaenoptera; species Balaenoptera ricei. Next base: position 112,404,160 of record NC_082639.1, on the reverse strand, counting down.
ATGGCTAAGATGACTGACTTCCCTGGTGGCGCAGTGGTTAAGAATCTGCCTGCCAATGCAGGGGACACGGGTTCGAGCCCTGGTCCCAGAAGATCCCACATGCCATGGGGCAACTAAGCCCGTGCGCCACAACTACTGAGCCTGCGCTCTAGAGCCCGTGAGCCACAACTACTGAGCCCGTATGCCACAACTACTGAAGCCTGTGCACCTACAGCCCATGCTCTGAAACAAGAGAAGCCACCGCAGTGAGAAGTCCACACACCGCCACAAAGAGTAGCCCCTGCTCTCCGCAACTAGAGAAAGCCCGCGCGCAGCAAGGAAGACCCAATGCAGCCATAAATAAATAAATAAAATTTATTTTAATAAAATGGCTAAGATTATAAATGTTATGCTTCTGTATCTTACTACAATTATTTAAAAATAGCTTAGTTTGAGCGTTGGCTATATAGAGGTGCTATTCTAAGCTTGCACATGGATGACCCAACTTGATCTTCCCAACAGCTTATCTTACAGAAGAGGAGGCTGGTTACATAGCTAATTAGGGGTAAGCCTAGATTCAAACCCAAGCAATTAGGCCTCAGAATTTGTGCTTTTTAACTATTCAATCTGCCGACAAGCAGTATAAACCCAAGTATACACAGCAATTTGGTAGATTTTAAAGGTGGCTTTTAAAATCAGTGGTGGAAAGATGGATTATTCAATAAACTATAAAAAAGGACATCAGGTGATAACTGGGTTAAGAAAAGTTAGAGCCATACCTCAGTCCATGATAAATTCAAAATGGATCAAACATTTAAATACAAAAATTCTTAAAGACACCAGAAAAAAAAATCTTTTTTTTACCCCCTCCCAAAAAGAATCTTTTAAGACAATCTTGGCATAGGGAAGATCTTATTAAGTATGATACAAAACCTACAAGTCATAAAAGAAACTGATAAACCCAACTACAATTTTTTTTTAATACGCAAAAACCAACCCCCACCCAAAAAAGTCAAAAGACAAATGACAAACTAGAGAAAAATCTTCACAACTCATATCAGAGAGGACTAAATTCTTTAATATATTACGAGGAAAAAGACCAACAACCCAGTTTTTAAAAATGAGCAATGAATATGAACAGGCACTTCATAGAAACAGGTTATGCAAATGTCTCTTAAACATGGGAAAACCTGTACATTCACACTCAGATAAGATAAATACAAGTTAATTCCACACAGATGCCATCTCTGTGTAGATAGCAGTTTAATAACACATTTTCGTCAGAGGTGTGGAGACACAGGCATTCTCTCATTGCTGCGGGGAGTATGAATTGGTGCAACTTCCACCCTCACTCAAAAGTACAAATGCACATGGCCTTCGACCCACAGGTTCACCTTCAAGAAATTTATCCTGCGGATGTTCTTGCGCTCAGGCAACATGATGGATATGCAAAGTTACTCCCCAAAGCACTGTCTGTAATGGCAAGACAGGAAACAAGCCCAAAGCCAACGTCCATCAAAAGGAGACTGTGTAGGGACCTCCCTTGTGGTCCAGTAGCTAAGACTCTGCACTCCCAATGCAGGAGGCCTGGGCTTGATCCCTACTCAGGGAACTAGATCCCACATGCTGCAACTAAAGATCCCGCACGCGGCAAGGAAGATCCCGCGTGCCGCAACTAAGACCCCGCGCAGCCAAATAAATAAAGATTTAAATATAAAAAAACAAAAAACTAACGTTAAAAACTTAGCACTATTTTCAGGACATACCTAATCTCTCAAAAAATGTGAACAATTGTAATTATTATTTCCACTGCATTAGTGGGTCTTTCCCCTTTTCTGTGAGAAAGTCTTCACACTATAGCCTCCCCCACCCCTCCCATCAAAATGGAGTCTTCAAATCAATAGCAGCTATCAAGCACCTGCTTTTGTTTGTTTCAGCCTCAAGATGTGTTGCTCTGCCTGGGCTTGGAGTGACTTGGCCCAAGGTCTGCTGGCTTGTTAAGTGGGCAGTCAAGAGACAGGCCTGGACTGTCTGACCCCTGAGCTGTTTTCTCTCTCTGCTGTCCCAGCTGCCTTGCTAAGAGACAGAGAAAGATCATTTACAGTGACATGTGGTTGCAAAACATTCCCCTGACCCAAAGTGATATGAATGGATATGGGGGAGGAGGCGGTTACAGTGCAATGGTTTAAACATATACTGTGGCCTTAACTATTCTTCTTAAGAGAAGTACTGAAGAAGGACACTTCCTGGGGCAAAAAGTGGGGCTGTCTTTGCCACACCAGTGCATATGTAGTTGGTGAGTCTGAGGACACTGATAACAGAGACGATATCACTGAAGTCGCCATGCTTTGGGAAGGGTGGGAGTTGTGGGTGACACACGTGATACAGTGGAAAGAGCAAGATTCAGAGCAAGGTCTGTCACTTCCTTGCTGTGCGATCTTGAGCAAGTTACTTAATCTCTCTGAACCTCAATTTCCTTTCACCTACTCAAGGACACTGCTTCGGCGATTCTCACCTCTCTGTCAATTTTTGATCTCTACTAGATCATTTCCATCAGCAAGCAAACATGCTGAGATTTCAGTCATTTTTTTAAAAAATTCTTTTCATGACTCCACTTCTCCAGCCAACGAACACTCCATTTCTTTTCTCCCCTTTATGGCTAAAATCCTCCAAAGAGTAGCCTCTACCAGCCGGCTCCAGTTTCCCTCCTCCTGCTCTCTCTGCAAACTACTCCTGTCAGCCTTAGGCCTCCACCATTTCGCCGAAACTCCTCACATCGTCAAGGTCACCAATGGCCTGCGTGTAGCTAAGTCCACTGGTTAGGTTGTCCTCTTGCCTCTCAGCAGCGTTTGACACCACTGATTGCTTCTGCCTCTTGACACACTGTCCTCACTGGATTTTCTGGACAACAACTCTCCTGGTTCTCCTCCTGCTTCACTGGTCTCACCTTCCCAGTCTCCTCCTCCTTTTCCAGCCTGAAAAGGTTGGAGTGTCCCAGGGCTCAGCCCAGGGCCTCGTCTCTTCTCCATCTACACTTTCGCCCTCGGTGATCTCAGCCACTCTCAAGGCTTGAAATAACACCTGCCATCAGTCGACTCCCAAATTCATACCTCAACTCAGTCCTCATTCCCAAACTCTGGACTCCCATACCCAGCTCATCAGCATCTTCTCGCCTTGTCCAATAGAAAGCTCAGTTTCAGCGTGTCTGAACTGACCTGATCTCCCCCCAACAAGACCTGCTGTCCTACAGTCTACCGCATCGATGCAATGCCCTCAGATTCCTCTCACACACGGCTGCTGTGAAGAGTAAATGAGGTCACAGATGCAAAGAGCCCAGCACAGTTCCGTGTACGGTCGTCACTCAGTATGGTAACGGTTGTTGTAACCATCACGTAGAGAGAGAAAACCAGAGGATGCTTTTCGGGAAAGGAAGTTGGGAGGTGGAGGGAAACTGAGCACAGGTGCTGGGAGACAGCCTGGATGCGGGGCCTCAGGGGGCACACTCCTAAGAGCAGAGCCAGAGGGCAGAGCTGGCGGGGGGCAGGTAGGAGTGAGGTGCAGCTAGAAGTCAGGCCAAACCCAGGACCGTGCCAGAAAAGCCCCTGACTATGCCAGAGACTTTGGACCTTTTTGGATCTCAAGTGCAGAAGAGAGTAAAGCACACAGATGACCGAAAACAAACTCCCCAGGGCTTCAGCAAACAGAGTCTAAGAGTTAAAAGCCTCTTTTTTGCCATCTTCCTCTTGCCACTCCAGCCCTCAAGGATTCTCTTCCAAAGACTGATACCTCAATGACAGTTAGCAACAGGACATTTAGCATTCCCCTGTCCAGCTGGAGTCTAAGGGGCCCAATGGCTGAGGCCTGGTCTCCCCAGAGACAACCCCAAGCTTCACCAGGGCAGAGGGCACCCGTGTGTCCCCACAGAGCCCTCTGCTCCAGAACCCAGCAGGCCCTCACGTAGGACCAGATTGTTAAAGAGGAGGCAGGAATTTTCCTGCGCAAGATGGGAGTATAAGGAATCCCTAAACATTTATATTTCTTCAGGCCTTCATGCAAGCGTCATCTTCTTGGTGAGAACTTCCCTGGCCTCCCCTCGAAAAGATCAATTCTACATACTCCTCAACATGTACGCAGTTCCTATCTCCCTCCCTTGCTTTATTTTTCCTCCTTAGCACTAGGTCACTATCATACTATATATTTAATATACATCCCAGGTAGAATGAAGCCCCCGTGAGCCAGGGATTTTTGGCTATTTGGCTCACTGCTGTATCCTCAGCTCTTACAATAGTGCTTGGAAGATCGGAGGAGCTCAAAATATTTTTTTCAAATGAATAAGTTATTAGCTACACGCATTTAAGCATTTGCTCTGTGCTAGAGACCTCACTATACACTCCGTAGTACCTTACTTAGGGCATTTCATCATCATAACAACTCTGCAAGGTAGTATATGAATTATATCTCTTTTCCAGATGAGAACAGTGAGTCTCTGAGAAGTAAAATCCCTCACCCAAGCTCACGTTATTTCTCCACGGCAGGGCCAGGCAGAGATCTGTCTGACTCCAAAACCTTAACCATTACCTGTGCGGGTTGAGCTGTGCTCAGGTGGAGAGAAGGTCCAGAGAGAGATAAAGGAAGAAGCAACAGAAAACCTCTGGAAGAAACTGTTTAGCACTCGAGACCAGCGCTGTGCAGTAGAACCTTCTGCAATGATCGCGAAATGCTCTATACCTGCGCTGTGGAATACAGTAGCCAAGTGTGACTAGTGCAACTAAGGCACTACATTTTAAATTTGATTTCATTTTAATTAATTTAAATTCAAATAGCCATACTTAGTAAATGGCTACCGTATTCGAGAGAACAGCTCTAGACCTTTAAGACTGACCTGGAAAAGCCCAGATTTGGTGATGGGCACGCTCTGGCTCACGGATGGGCCGGTGGCACGCAGGCCTGGTGGGACAGGAGAAGCGGAGGGGAATTGACAGCGGTGAGCACCGGGGTGGCTTTGTGTCATCCTTACAAACACCCTGTAAGGGGAGGATTTGTTAACCCAGTCCGCAGGGGGAGACGCGGAGGGTCAGAGATGAGATATGCAGTGAGGGTCCACGTGCCTGCTGCCTCAGGGTCTTGGTCCACCCCCCCCCCTCCTCCGACACCTTGTCCTTGGGTAGCTGGTACCCAGTGGGACAGGTCAGAGGGTTTCTCAGTCCCTCTTAGGGATTTAACCTTGACCATTTTCAAGCTCCTTTTAGGGTAGACTCAGGGTGGCTGATCCCAGGGCTTCACAGGACTCAATAAATGTTTGCTGCAATGAGTAAACAAGAGGCAGAGCCAAAGTGGGGAGAGATTTCTGGCAACTAGAAGCCCGATGGGGGAGGGCCTTCCTTCAGTTCCTCAATCACACCATTTAGCCAGTCATCCTCAAACTTGCGAATCACAAGGGGTGTTTGTCGAAAAGGACATTTCCTGAGCCTCACTTCCAGATATTTCTCTTCAGTAAATCTGGGGTGGGGGCCAAGAATCAGCATTTTTGTCAAGCACCCAACCCCCACCCCCAGTGCATGTGGCACACCTGCACACACACACACCAATTCTGATTCAAACAGACCCAGAACTATCCTTTTGAGAAATACTGACTTAGGGTGAGACTAGGAATGCAGGTAGACATTGGGGGCAGAAAGAGGTTGCCCTAAAGGGAAGTTCAGAGGCTGAGACAGGACTCTGAGAGATTTAAAGGTGTACGTGTTTGTTGTGCGCACCGTCTTGTGTTGCAGAACATGGAAGGAACCTGAGTCACCGATGTCCAGGCCTTCCACACCCGACACTTACATCCCAGCTAATCCAGGCCCCTAGACGGCGATTCACCTGAGCGGCCCTGCCAGCTCTTGGATGTGTGGGCAGCGGCTGATCCCAAGGAAAGCGGGCCCACAGCCCGGAGAGCCAGCGGATTTCCCCTCTAAACCAACTCCAGCCTCTGCTACCCCTCTCGGCCCCTTACTTCTCCAAAGCAAGGCATCTCACAGTCATTTGCTCCATGCTTCCTGTACAATGTCTTTATTTTTGCTCTCAAGTTTGTGGGCTGAGTCTCTGTGGGTGTGGGAGGGGAGCTGGGTATTTTCTACTTCTCTGCATTTTCCTTCTGAACTGGGAGGGCTTTCACTTCCTCCCCAAACTCTCAGTTCTGCCTTTCACAGCCTGTCCAGGCCTTGAGACCACTTTGCCCATTCCACCTGAGCACCAGGAATAGGGAGAACTGACTGCAACCGGCTGCCCTCACAGTACCTTGCAGCCACTTAGGAGCAAAAGAAAGCAGCAGCTACAGCAGTAACCTCCCTGGGGCAGGTGCCCTGGGGTGTGGTGTGAGTAGCAACACAGGCAGGCAGGGAAGCCTTGTGCCCTCCTGGGCGACCCAGGCCTCAGCCCTGCCTTGCCTCCCTCTGATAGAACAGTGGGCAAACCCAGGCTTTCCCTTCCCTTGGCCTCTTCTGCCCAGCACTCAGCCAGCCAGGGGTGACTCTCATCTTGGCCCCCAAACACCCCCAGCTCTGCCTGCTGGGCTAGTTCTACATTTGGGAGTCTTGGGGATCTACCATCCCCGAGCACAGGGCCATGGAGGGGGGGCCTCCACCAACTAGGACTGACAACTTCCCATCCCAACCTCTCTGAACCTCAGCCTCTTCTTTGGAACAAAGTATTATTTAGATCCAGCAGAGAATTAGAAAACGTGTGTAAAGCCTAGGAGGCCTCAATCAACATTGGCTGTCACTGGCAGGGGTTATAAATGTGTGCTGAGAAAAAGAATCTCTTTACTTTCCTCTTCCAAGCACGAGGAACACAACCATTCAGAAGGCAAAGGGACCTGCAGGCACACCAGCCCCTGGCTCTCTCCAGCAGGGAGGGGTCAGGCTGAGGGCATTCACCCAGGGTAGGAGCGCAGTGCGGTCTCACAGTGAAAGCCAGAGCCACCGTCTCCCCAGCCATCTGTTCCCAGAAGCCTGCCGGCTGCCCCCTTGGTTTTCCGCTGTGTCCTCAAAGAAGCCCTCAGACCCTAAAATAAACCTCTGGAGAAGCAGTTGCCCAGCTCCTCTAGAGGAGAGCCTAGACGCGCAGCTGGGCATGCCGCCAGAGCCCAGAGAAAGGACTGGCGGCCAGAGGCAGATTACAGTCCACAGGAGCAACAAGTGCCCCGTGCCCTCTGCCTCACCCCTCCTTCTCTCGTCTGGAAGTGGAGTCCAGTGCGTGCCAGCCTCAAGACGTCCCAATCCCTGGCCAACCTCCCCACTTGGCTTAAATTCCCAGGGCTGAGGCACGCGGGCAGCGGGGCAGCGGGAGGGTCCGTGACTCAGCGCCCATGATGTCACTCCCTTCACAGTCAAGGCACTGTCATCCACACATAAACCCGGGGGGCTGAGGGGAGAGCCAGGCGGGATGCCTCCCCCAAAGCTGAGGGGCAAAGGGGGCGCTGGTACAAAGGACGCCCCGGGCAGGAACTCCACCCCGCGAGGGCATCTCCTTTTAAAGTAACCCGGGCCGCAGTTGTGTAAGGACTCTTGGGGGCACTGGGAAGGAGACAAGAGAATCAGGTTTCTGAGAACACACCAAGTCCTGTACGCAGACCGCAGGGAGCTACCCGGCCGCAGGGCAGTCACGGGGAAAGCGCGCCGGGCCAAAGGCGCAGGACGCAGCAGGGGGCGCGCGCGCGAGCGAGCACCCGCCACCGGACAGCTGGGTCAGCCCGGTGCCTCACCTTGTGCCGCGGGAACCCAAGCTAGCCCCGGACAAGGGGAGCCGTCACCTCTCCGGCCTCCCTCCGCCTCCCCGCGTCTGCGGCGCCCACAGCGGTTCCCTCACCCGCCGGCTGCTCCAGCACTCCAGATGCGCCCGAAGCCCTTACCTGGAGCGGGGCAGCCCCCCGGTGCCAGCGCCGTCCCGGGCGTCGCAAGCAGGGCGGTCAGCAGCGCGCAGCGGACGGCCAGCATGCTTCCTCCTCGGCTAATGCCCCATGGTCCCAGAGAGGCGGGCGGGCGGGCGGACGCGCGGGTCGGGAGCTGGCGGCCGGGGCGGGGCGGGGCGGCGGGCGGGCTTAAGCCCCGAGGGCAGCCCCCATCCCCTGGGGCCCCGCGATCTGCACGCACGGCGAGTCCCCGAGCCCCGCGCCGCTCTCGGCTCGGCTCCCTCTGGCCAGGCTCCGTGTCAGTGCGACTTCCCACTTACACATGACTCAGAGCAGCGGACGGTCCTGGCAACGCAAGAAAACATTTGAGGAACTCGCACTGGAGTTGTCTCTCGGCCGTCCCAGGGTGCTGTTACGAAAGCCGAAGCGGATGGCGCAACAGCCCCGCGCACCGGCCGAGCGGAGGGGTGGCTTCCTGCCGCAGCGCCGCACCTGAGCCGCGAGGGCAGGATCCCCGAACCCGGCGGGGACGAGCTCAGCCGGGGGCCCTCCCCCCGACTTCTGTTGATCAGAGCAGGGGAATTAGACACCACCGGCTCGGTTTTGATTTTTGGTTTCGTGACCAGGATTACTCTGTGAAAGGAGCACCTGGAGAGCCCTAGAGGAGGCGATGTGCCTTTTACCGTTACAGTAAAGCGGTGCTTGGCAGCCCTTTCTGACCCTTGGAATCACCTGGGAGCCCTGAAAACCATCGATGCCTGGGTCCCACCCCCAGACATTCTGATTTAATGGATCTGGGATGAGGCTTGGGCATCAGGTGACTCACTACTGTAAAGGTACATTCTCTCTCCGTGCCTGTCTGTTCCTTGCAGCACGGGCAGGGAGAAGGTTTGGACTTTGGAAGCAGATAAAGACCTGGGTTCCCATCCAGACCTCCACCTACTGTGTCTGTGACTTCTGTTGAAATCCCTTGAGCTTCTGTTTCCTCATCTGTCAGATATAAGAAAGTCTATAGTGGTCGGGATGTTTATGAAGATACCGTGGTTGTGAAGCTCTAGACACATGACACAGGGTCCAGACCACAGGTGCTCAATCGATGTCAAAACGTGCATGTCTGCCCTCCTGATTTGACAGACAGAAACTGGTGCTTGGCTTTCAGAAGCAACCACAACCAGCTCTTGAAAGGGCTCACCAAGATTCCCCAAGGAGCCTGAAGCTGACAGGGTGGCCTCAGAGCCGAGTTTGGAGGGAGCGCAAAGTGCTGAAATAAGGTCTCAGCTAAGAAGTTTCTGGCCCAGCAACTGCTAATTAGAATGTGCTTTTCCACTTTGGGCTTCAGACTGATCCTAACCAGGATCCAGGTTCCTGGGACAGCAGGAATGGGTGTGGCCTGACAGAAGCCCCCAGTGGATAGGACCTGGTCTGAAGAAACAGAGCTTCTGAAATGCAGCCCTCACACCCGGTGCATCTGGCTTTCTCTGTGGGAACCACCCATCAGCGGTGCCTGGCAGAACTAGGCACATGCCCTGACCCACCTCCTGACGGAGGCTGGTTTGGGTGGGCTTGCTCTGGCCACACCCACAGACAGGGGTGAAAAAAAGGCATGTTGAAAGGTAGATCTTTTGGCCACTGGCCCTCTCTCCTGATATTTAAAATGAGGTTGCAGGCGGCCTGGAAGGTGGTTCCCACTGTGGTTGCCCCCCTTCCCCTCTATTTGTGGCAGATACAGACCTGAAAAAAAATCAAAGGGGGACTGAAACCAGAAGGCTGCAGAAAGCCCTCTGCTCAGGGAGGAGAATCTGAAGGAGGGATGTTCAAGCCCAAGAACAGGTGTCTCAGAACGCACCTGGCTTCTGCACCGAAGTGGGCTGCCCCGTCCAAACCACCAGCCGGAGCCTGTGTTCTGGAGTCAGACAGATCGAGTTCCCATCTCAGCTCTGCCATTTGCTGGCTGTGTGACTAGGGCAAGCTACTTAACCTCTCAGAGCCTCTATTTCATGATTTGTGTGACGAAAGCAACAATATGCAAGTTATTGGCATTGTGGTTCATATGAAAATATCTGGCCTATCTTTATCTTCTCAGCCTCATTTTCTGCATCTCCAAGCTTGAATATAATTCTGTTTCTACAATATTATTTATGTCCTCTCAACTCCACACCTTTGTTCAAGTTATTCCCTCTGCCAGAAATCCCCCTAGAGAACTAAAGTGTTGCCTGCCCTATTAGTAAACAAAGGATGTTGCAGCCATCAAGCCGTCACCCTGCTACCCCCATGGTGCCCCCTGAGGAAACTCAGGATGAGAAAGCACAGGATACTGGCCCCAGGTAGCTGAGGTGCATATCAAAGGAATGATTTCAGTGAGCCCAGACTCTTGCACCTTCCCATACATAGAAAAGCACTAAATTCCTTAACTTGAGATATCTGGTTTTCTTTTATTAACAGTAATCTTTTGATCTTCTGACTACCTGGTCTTTTGTTGCAAAAACTCCTGTATATCCTGGTTTCCTTCTTGCCTCTTCGGAGCAGTCTCTCAGATTTATTTGAGATGCTGTCTTGAAGTCCTAAGAATGTCTGCTAAATTAAACAGAACTCTCAACTTTTAGGTTGTGCTTTTTTTTTCAGTCGACACCCTCCTTTGTCCTACACCCTACTAACCCTTAAGACTCACCTGGGATGTCTTCTCCAGGAAGGCTGACTGCTTCCCTGCAATCCTATCATCCACGAGGTTGGATTAGGTGGTCTGTCTCTGTGCTGCCTCAAAACCCCCTCCCGACTTTGTTCACCACCCCATCTTCCCTGCCACACCATAAAGCTCATCTTTGTATCCACACGGCTGAGCAGGGCCTGGCATGTGGAGGGCCTTTGTCGGGGAGATGTGGCCTCCCCTGGGGTACAGTCTGAGCAAACTCTCTGAACTCCTTCAAGCCCCACCTGAGTTCTGCACTAAGTGAAGGTTCAAAATTCATGGGCCAACATTCCAGGCTTTGTTGTGAAAAACACTGATAAGGAAGAGAAGAAAACATACATGTTCAGTTCAGCCTGACCTGCCCTCTCCCAGGCCTGGTTCTTGATGCCAGCACCCATGGGGGTCACCAGTGTCTCAGGCGAGACTTTTTGCCCCCCGGAAGAGAAGACTCAGGCCTGTGGGGGATATAGACTTGGCAAGAGCTCTGGGGTGAATTGCAGAGTGAGGATGGGGCTATCTGGTCACCAGAAATCAGAAATAAAGACCAGACAGGGCTGAAGCACCCTGGGGACCTCGATTGCCAGACTCACTGCAGTGATCCTGCAGTAGAAGGGACAGCTAGGACTTTAACCAGGGCACCTCTCTTGGGTAACTGTGCTGCTTACAAAATGCTTTCGCAACTTGATCTCCTTTGAATTTCTTAACCCCGAGAACTAGGAGATAGTGTCCCCAGTTTTCAGAAGATTACGCTGAGGCTCAGAGAAGTGAGATGACTTGATCAAGACTGCACAGCTGGTACCTGGCAGCTCTGGAGTGAAGTCTGGCTCTTGACCCAGAACTCTCACTGAGGGATGGCGCAGTGGGCACAGGACCAAGGACACTGCAGGACATCTGTCGATCCCATCACAGCAGGCGCTCAGGGATAAGTAGGCTGGAGGGGAGAGTAGGCTGGGGGTCCCTGGCATTTGGGACACGCCCTTCTTGGGCCTCCCAGACCCTCTCCTTCCACTCACTGTGTGTCCTTGCAGTTACCCTGGTCTCCCCTAGAGGGAGAAGCTCTGGGCTGGCGCCACTTTTTTTTTTTTTTAATTGAAGTATAGTTGATTTAAAATGTTCTGTTAGTTTCAGGTGTACAGCAAAGTGATTCAGTTATACATATATATATCTACTTTTCTTTTCAGATTCTTTCCCCTTATAGGTTATTACAAAATATTGAGGAGTATAGTTCCCTGTGCTATACAGTAGGTCCTTGTGGTACTGCTTTTATCAGACTCCTTCCCAACCAGCAAGTCCTCTCTCACCTTTGACCTGAAGAGATTAAGCCTCTTAAAGTCTGCCACAGACAGAAGTCTGTTGGAGGCCCCATAGAATAAATACATAGATTGTTTTGAATCCAAAAGGTATTCTTCATCATCTGCTCCTCTGCCCTCAGACCTCCTGAGGGAGACTGGTTTGCCAAAGATGAAACAGGCAGCGACCGCTGGCCAAGATCCCAGATATAATGACTCAAAGGAGTCTTTTTTTTTTTTTTTTTTAATTCTCTCCCTGCCCCCATGCCCTCCAGGCTTGGGCTGCTGTGTTAGGGCTATTCTCATCTGGGAGAGTTTAAAACAATACGCTTTGTTTTCTATTCACTTTTAGGGGCAATGATAATCCTAAGAAGTGCAGCAGGGTGGGGGAGTGGGATTGGGCTGACCTGCAGACCCCTCCCCTGGCCTCCTGCCCTGACTAATCAATAATTACCGGAAGGTGCTCATTATTCCCTGAAACTTTCCCCTCCCTTTCTCCTCAGCTGGAAGGAGGTTGACAGCATGCGGCCAGCTGAGGTATAATATGGGAACCCCTCTAATCAGCAGAACTCAGTGTCTTAGGTCAGCAGCACCCCCAAAGATCAAGCCCCAACCAGGGCCCGGCACCCTCATCCTGCCTGGGAAGACTTCTCCACCTTCACAGTGGAGGTGAACCCCAGCTCCACAAAGCACTCAGGCTCTCTCCATTCACCATCTGCAGCAGAGCTTAATACATTGTCCCTTCCCTTTTTCATCACATCACCAGCTGAGTTGGCCCTCAGAAAAGGGATTTTTTTAAAAATTGACGTATAGTTGATTTGCAGTATTATATTAGTTGCAGGTGTACAACATAGTGATTCAATATTTTTATATATTATACTCCATTTAAAGTTATAAAATATTGGCTGTATTCCTTGTGCTGTACAATATACCCTTGTAGTTTATTTATTTTATACATAGTATTTTGTACCTCTTAATCCCCTACCCCCCCCCCCGTCCCCACTGGTAACCACTAGTTTGTTCTCTATATCTGTGAGTCTGTTTCTGTTTTATTATATTCATTTGTTTTATTTTTTAGGTTCCACCTATAAGTGATAATATACAGTATTTGTCTGACTTATTTCACTAAGCATAATATCGTCTAGGTCCATCCATGTTGTTGCAAATGGCAAAATTCCATTCTTTTTTATGGCTGAGTAGTATTCCACTGTATCCATTGTGTGTGTGTGTGTGTGTGTGTGTGTATACCTCACATCTTTGAGAAGGGATTTTTAGCACCATTCTCAGAAAGGGTTTATAAAATCTCCCCTTTTTGTAATGTTTATAGAATGTTATAACTTTGTAACTGCTAAAAAGCAGCACAATTAAAATGAAATATGATCTAGCAATGCCATTTTGGGGCATATATACAAAAGAATTGAAAACAGGGACTCAAACAGATATTTGTACACCCATATTCACAGCAGCATCATTCATAATAGCAAAAGGTGGAAGCAACCCAAGTGTCCATCTTTGGATGAACAGATAAACAAAATATGGTATCTGTATACAATGAAATATTATTCAGTCTTAAGAAGAGAGGCAGTTCGGACACATGCTGCAACATGAATGAACCTTGAAGGCATTTTGCTAAGTAAAATAATCCAGACACAAAAGGACAAAAACTGTATGATTCCACTTATACGAAGAACTCAGAGTGGCCAAACTCATAGAGACAGAAAGTAGAATGGTGGTTGCCAGGGGTTGAGGGGAGACAGAAATGGACATTATTGTTTAATAGGGATGGAGTTTCAGTTCTGCAAGATGAAAAGAGTTCTGGAGATGGATGGTGGTGATGGTTGTACATAATGTGAATGTACTTAATGCCACTGAACTGCAGACTTAATTATGGTTAAAATGGTAAATTTTATATCATGTACATTTTACCACATTTTAAAAAAAGCATCACAATTATAAAATTAAACAAACTAGGGGCTTGAAAATTCAGATATATAAAATAGATGCAATGTTGAGTAGGTGGGGAAGGGAGATGACCCATGTTATTAAAGGATTTACTTGAAACTCCTTCAGAGTGTGGACTTTTAAAAATGCAATATACAATATAATTCTATGTACACAGACTCTGGAGCCAGATTGCCTGGGCTCAATTTCCAGCTCTGCCGCTTATTAGCTGTATGTCCTTAGACAAATTACTTAACGTCACTATGTCTCAATGTCTCCATCTGTAAAATAGGGGAAATAAAAGTAGCCTCATGGGGCTTCCCTGGTGGCGCAGTGGTTGAGAATCTGCCTGCTAATGCAGGGCACACGGGTTCACGCCCTGGTCTGGGAAGAATCCACATGCCGCGGAGCAACTAGGCCCGTGAGCCACAACTACTGAGCCTGCGCGTCTGGAGCCTGTGCTCCGCAACAAAAAGAGGCCACAATAGTGAGAGGCCCGCGCACCGCGATGAAGAGTAGCCCCCGCTTGCCGCAACGACAGGAAGCCCTAGCACAGAAACGAAGACCCAACATAGTAATCAATCAATCAATCAATCAATCTTTAAAAAAAAAAAAAAAGTAGCCTCATGGGATTTTTATGAGAATTAAGTTAATTACATATGTAAAATGTTTATAACAATGCCCCACACGTGGTAGGTCCTATATGAGTGTTTGTTTCAAAAATGTAAAAGTAAATTTTCCCAAAGCACATTTTTTTCTAGACAGAAGAGTCCATCTGAATATGTTTTTTAATTATAGCTCATTATATCACCCATAAAGTGAACAGGTTGCAATAGAATTTGGTTATTAGACACTCTCTTAGGCCCCTTCTAGCTTCATGGGTTAAACAGCGTTCTGGAATAGAGAACGATTTACCAGCAGACTTAACATTCCAGACCAGTTTGCTTCTGCCGTCAACAGTAGTCTTTCTCAGGGCTGGGGCCTCTGCAGTTACTACCTCTGTCTGCCATTTTACCTTTCCTGGAAGATAGTCTAAACTTGGATTTCACGAGTACATGTGAGCTGTTTGTTCTTTCACTTCCCAGCAGAAGCTGCATTACACTCTGGATTTTCACAGAATAAGGGTTGAGTAATAATTACCCTTCCCATCGCTGATCATCTACTCCATTTGTGTCCATTAGCTGGCTCTTTAGCAATCATTCCTGTATGTGTAGCTGTATATATACGTGCAGACATACATGTGTAAGCAGATTCCTGAGCCAAATTGCCCGAATTCAAATCCAGCTCTGCCATTGACCAGCTGAGGATCTTGGATAATTTCTAAACCCCATTTCTCCAACCTCATTTTTCCTTATCTGTAAAACAGGAATAGTAAGAGTTTCTACTGCACAGGGCTATTGTGAGGATTAACTGAGAAAACTATCTGATGTACTTAGCTCAGTCCCGGCACCCAGGAAGTGCTCAGGAACTGTTAGCATGATAATAATAATCTACATGTGTGATAACCGCGTCTGCCCCGTGGAGATGGGTGTTATTTATGGGAGAAGGAAGGTGTTACTTGTATCTTTTTTTTTTTTCTGCTAACTGACATTTTCCTCCAAGGAAAAAACCTTATTTGTACTGACAGTTTTCATGAGTCTCTTTGCTAAATTTATACACTTTTCTGGATCATGCTGAACATAATTTTATTAAATTTCAAGTGATATAGCATAGAGATTAAAAGCTTTTGAGTCAGCTAGAATTTAAAAGTCAAATAATAACAAGTGCTGACAAGGATGTGAGCAAATCAGAACCTCATACACTTTTTTTTTTAAGATTCAATTTTAATTGAAGAACAGCATTGGTTTTTTTTGGTTTTGGGGTTTTTTCTGGCCACACGACATGTGGGATCTTAGTTCCCCAGACCAGGGATCAAAACCGTGCCCCCTGCAGTGGAAGCGCAGAGTCTTAACCACTGGACTGCCAGGAAAGTCCCTCATATACTTCTGGTGGGAATGTAAAATGATACAGTCACCTTGGAAAACATTCTGGAAGTTCCTCAAACGATTAAACATAGAGTTACCATATGACCTAGCAATTCCACTCCCGAGTATATACCCACGAGAAATAAAAATATTTGTCCACACAAACACTTGTACACAAATATTAAAGAGACATCATTTATAATAGCTAAAAGGCAGAAAGAACCCAAATGTCTATCAGTGGATGAACGGATAAACAAAATTCAGTATCTCCGTACAATGGAATATAATTCAGCTATAAAAAGGAATAAAGTAGTGATACATACATGAATGAACCTTGAAAACATAATGCTAATGAAAGAAGGCAGTCACAAAAATCCACATATTATAAGATTCCACTTATATGAAAGTCCAGAATAGGGAAATCTATAGAAATAGAAAGTAGATTAGTGGTTGCTTAGGGCTGGGAGCATAGGGGATGGATGAAGAAATAGAGGGGTGATAGCTAGAGGTTATTGTGTTTCTTTTTGAGGTGATAAATATGTTCTAAAATAGACTGTGGTGATGGCTGCACATATCTATGAATATACTAAAAAAAAAACCCATTGAATTGTACACTTCATTTTTTAAAATATTTACTTACTGATTTATTTTATTTGGCTGTGCCGGGTCTTAGTTGAGGCATGTGGGATCTTATTTGCCGTGTGTGGGATCTTCGCTGCGGCATGTGGGATCTTTTTAGTTGTGGCATGCAGATTCTTAGTTGCAGCGTGCATGTGGGCTCTAGTTCCCAGACCAGGGATCGAACCCGGGCCCCCTGCATTGGGAGCTTGGAGTCGTAACCACTGGACCGCCAGGGAGGTCCCGAATTGTACACTTTAATTGGGAGAATTACATGTCATGTAAATTATATCTCAATAAGGCTGTTTAAAAGAATAAATAAATAAAATGAAATAAATGTTTGAAGCTTTTGAGTCAGACAGACTCAGTTTGACATCTTTGTATTAGTTAATCTTTCCCAGCCTTGATTTCCTTACCAGTAAAATAGGACCAAGGGTAGGACCAAAATCATAGGGTGGACATGAGGATTACATGAGATAATACACGTGAATCGCTTAGCACAGTGCCAGGCACATAGTATTAACTCAGCATGTTGCTAGGAAATAGCATTATGTTTCTAACAAATATTTAATGGATGTCAGCCATGTGCCAAACTTGGAGCTTGGCACTACAACAAATTCAAAGATAAGAAGGACAGACTGTGCCCTTCTTATCTTAAGCTAATACCTAATATATTAATAATTGTTCATGTTAATTATACCTATAATTGATTACTCTTACATATAATACTATATTAATTACATATAAAGGTAAAAAGAATCATACAATAGACATCCATGTACTGCCATCCAGATTAAGAAATACAGAAACATGCTCTAGGGTTACTATATGTGACCTTTGAGCAGCCTTGGACAGGTTTACCATTCCTTCCTTCTTAATTCACTCATTTGGCTTCCTTACTATCACACTTTCCTCCCACCTTCCTGGCCACTCCTCTCAGTCTCTTTTATAAACTCTTCCTCCTCAATCTGACGCTGAAATTACTCCCTAGGCCACCTTCTCCTCCCAAACATTCTCTCTCTAGTCTATTTCATCCACTTCCACTGACTCGCAAATGTTTATCTTCAGCCCAAATATTTCGTTGGCACTTGTGATCAGCACATACAACTGCATACCTGACATCTCCACTTTGAGGTCTCATGTGCTGCTCAAACTCAATGTGTCCAAAACTGAGCCATCCTCGTCCTCTCACGATTTGATCTCCCTCCTGTGCTCTCTACCTCGGGGACTTGCCCAACCCTCTGCCCGTGTCGGAAACCTAAGAGTCATCCTTAACTCCTCCTTCTCCTTTTCTCTGTCATCCAGTTCGTTATAGCACTGTGATCCAGAACAGATCTCAAATCCATCTGCATCTCTCTATATTCACCGCACTAGTTCACACTTATCATATCACTCTTTTTTTGCTTAGAACCCTTATTGCCTTCTCGTAGGCATGTGTCTGTCTCGTCATCACTCTATCCTCAGTGCATAAAACAAGTTCCCGGCACAGAGTAGACACTTAATAAATATTTATTGGATGAATAACCAAAGAATGTTCACAATTTTATTCAAGGAGTCTTTGTTTTAATCAAAGTGGAAGAGGGAATGAAGGCCATATATGAAAAACCCACAGCTAACATCATACTCAATGGTGAAAGAATGAAAGCTTTTCCCTAAGATCAGGAACAAAACGAGGGTGCTCACTTTTGCCACTTCTATTCAACATAGTACTATAAGTGCTAGCCAGAGCAATTAGGCAAAGAAAAGAAATTAAAGACATCCAAATTGGAAAGGAGTAAGTAAACTTATCTCTGCTCACAGACTACATGATCTTATTTTTTAAGAAAATTCTAAAGATCTCACACACACACACGCACACACACACACAAACTTGTTAGAGCTAATAAATGAATTCAGCAAAGTTGCAAGGTACAAACTAAACAGACACAAATCAGTTGCATTTCTATACACTAGCAATGAACAATCAGAAAAGGAAATTTCAAAAAACAATTTTATTTACAATAGCATCAACAAAAGTAAAATATTTAGGAAGAAATTTAACCAACAAGGCAAAACACTTGTATGCTGAAAACTACAAAACATTGCTGAAAGAAATTAAAAGAGACCTAAATAAATGGAAAGACATCCTGTGTTCATGGATTGGAAGACTTAATACTGTTAAGATGATGATACTACCCAAAGTTATCTACAGTTTCGATGCAATTCTTATCAAAATTCCAATGTCACTTTTTGAAGAAATAGAAAAACCCATTCCAAAATTTATATGAAATCTCAAAGGATCCTGAATACTCAAAACAGTCTTGAAAAAATAGAATAATATTGGAAGACTTACACTTTTTTATTTCAAAACTTACTACAAGGCTACAGTAATCAAAACAGTGTGGTGGGACTTCCCTGGTGGTGCAGTGGTTAAGAATCCACCTGCCAATGCAGGGGACATGGGTTCAAGCCCTGGTCCAGGAAGATCCCACATGCCGAGGAGCAACTAAGCCCTAGTGCCACAACTATTGAGCCCGTGTGCCACAACTATTGAAGCTGGCGCGCCTAGAGCCTGTGCTCCACAACAAGAGAAGCCTGCGCACCGCAACGAAGAGTAGCGCCCACTCGCCGCGACCTCGCATAGCAGTGAGGAACTCACACAGCCAAAAATAAATAAATAAATAAATAAATTTATTTTTTTAAAAAAACAAAACAGTGTGGTACTGGCATAAGGACAGACATACAGGTCAATGAGATAGACTAGAGAGCTCCCAAATAATCTTTATACATATGGTCAATTGATTTTTTTTTCAGTGCTGTTGAGGAATCTGTACTTGATATGGCCAATTGATTTTCTGACAAGGGTGCCAAGACCATTCAACAGGGAAAGGACAGTCTTTTCAAAAAATGGTGCTGGGACTACTGGATATCCACGTGCAAAAGAAAGAAGTAGGAGGAATTCCCTGGCAGTCAAGTGGTTAGGACTCAGCGCTTTCACTGCCTTAGCCCGGGTTCAATCCTTGGTTGAGGAACTAAGATCCCACAAGCCTCCGGGTGCGGCCAAAAAACAAAAACAAAAGGAAGTCGGGTTCTTACCTAACACCATATACAAAAATTAACTCAAAATGAAGAAAACATACAGAAAGGACTTCCTGGCAGTCCAGTGTTTAAGACTCCATGCTCCCAATGCAGGAGGCATGGGTTTGATCCCTGTTTGGGGAACTAAGATCCCGCATGCTGCACAACGCAGCCAAAAAACAAAAAGAAAAATACAGAAAAATCTTCATGATATTGTATTTGGATATGACATTTAAAAAATAAGCCAACAAGGGACTTCCCTGGTGGTGCAGTGGTTAAGAATCCACCTGCCAATGCAGGGGACACGGGTTCGAGCCCTGGTCCAGGAAGATCCCACATGCCGCAGAGCAACTAAGCCCGGCGCCACAACTACTGAGCCCATGTGCCACAACTACTGAAGCCCGCGTGCCTAGAGCCCATGCTCTGCAACAAGAGAAGCCACCACAATGAGAACCCCACACACCGCAACCAAGAGTGGCCCCTGCTTGCCGCTACTAGACAAAGCCCACGCACAGCAACGAAGACCCAACGCAGCCAAAAATAAATAAATAAAATAAATTTATATTAAAAAAAAAAAAACAAAATATGTGGAAGGGAGAAAGACCAATTCAAAATTACTGTACTTCCAGGAAGGATATCATAATATCCATAAAATAGATAAGTCTGCTTTTTATAAATCAGAGTATGGTCAAGAAAGCAAAAGCCACTCCATATTTTTTTTTTTTTTAGATTTTTTGATGTGGACCATTTTTTTTTTTAATTATTTATTTTTATTTATTTACTTATTTATGGCTGTGTTGGGTCTTCGTTTCTGTGCGAGGGCTTTCTCCAGTTGCGGCAAGTGGGGGTCACTCTTCATCGCGATGCGCGGGCCTCTCACTATCACGGCTTCTCTTGTTGCGGAGCACAGGCTCCAGACGCGCAGGCTCAGCAATTGTGGCTCACGGGCCTAGCTGCTCTGCGGCATGTGGGATCTTCCCAGACCAGGGCTCGAACCCATGTCCCCTGCATTGGCAGGCAGATTCTCAACCACTGCGCCACCAGGGAAGCCCGATGTGGACCATTTTTAAAGTCTTTATTGAATATGTTACAATATTGCTTCTGTTTATGTTTTGTTTTTTTGGCCCTGAGGCATGTGGGATCTTAGCTCCCTGACCAGGGATTGAACCCACACCCCCTGCATTGGAAGGCTAAGTCTTAACCCCTGGACCACCAGGGAAGTCCCTCCACATGTTTTTCAATTGATGGAATGAAATATAAGGAATTAGTTACAAAGGTATTGGGAGGGCTGGAAGAGCAAAAGGCGGAAGTGAGATTTGGACAGAACTACTACACCATCAGCTCTCCTGGGGCTCCAGCTTGTCAGCTCACCCTGCAGATCTTGGGACTTGCTAGCCTTCAAATCACATGAGCCAATTCTGTATAATAAATCTCTTTATTAAAAGAGATTTATATAGGATATACAGAGAGATAACACACACGCACACAGGATATATATCCTAATGGTTTCATTTCTCTGGCTAATACAGACAGGAATGGAGGTGAGAAAAAAGTGGCCTTCATTAAAGGTTTGGGAGTTTGGGAGTTCCTATTCAGTTTGAGGGCATCAATTTCATAGTGGAGTTGACACTGAGCTGGACTTAAATGTACCATGTCTGTAAATAGAGATGGAGAGGTGAGGGAGAAGACAGAAAATTCCAAGCAGAAGCAACAGTATTAGCGAAGACATAAAGACAGGAAAATTCTGTCTGCATTTGAAAAATAATGTATCACGGTATAGCACTTTATAGTTCATTGCTTCCTTCCTCACACCCTACTGAGTCACCACACAGGAGCCAATAGAAAATGGGGACCCAGATAAACTTACCAAAGGGCCCATATAGCTAGACCCAAGTTGTTAGCTCCCATCCCCAAACCCACAGCCTCTAGAGAAAAGTACAGTCTCCTCAAAACACTTCACACTCTGGCCCCAGGATGCCTTTTCTTCCCCTTTCCCATAAGCCCTCTCCAGATATACTGTGTTTCAGCCAAAGAAGACTTGAGACTTCCAGGCAGAGGCCAGGAACCGGAAAGTCACCCATGTGTCAGTGTTAACTGACTTAGCCAACTTGAGAAAGCCATATCCTAAAACTGCCAGCAGGGAAAGACAATTTATTCCACAAAATCCTCAAAAGACTCATGAGCTGACAGTTCCAAGGACCTTTGAAACTGAGTGTGTGTGTGTGTGTGTGTGTGCGCGTGTGTGTGAATAGGGAGGGGTGGTTGAAAGCTATTTAAGAGGCAGCTCTCTCAATCTCCCTCTTCTACCTTCTATTATGGGGTAACTGTCTCCCTTTCACTCCCACAGAAATCTACAGGTTTATTCTCTAAACAGGGCAAAACAGGACCTCTGAACTGGGGGACATCAGGCACATTTGAGAGCATAGGCGAGGTTTCTAGAAGAAGAGGATTGGCTGTGTGTGTGCTGAATGCTAAATGCCAAGGCCCACAGCCCTCTGCTCCTTTCCGCAACCAGAATACGGGGGGCCAGACCAGTGTTCCCCGCTGGAAGGCAACTGCTAGATTCTTCTCCAGGAAATCTGACGAGCCTGAGAGGAAAGACCTAAAGATTCAGACATTTGGGAATTTTCCCAGCAAACAGTCCCACTCAGATACCCCACCTCCACCCCTCCCCAGAGCTTCCGGTCAGCATCTTGGTTCCTGTGTCAGATATTTCCCATCTGCTCCTCCGCACCTCCTTCCTCTCCGCCCTGCCCTCTGCTTGGGGACGCTCCCAGGTACGGAAGATATGCAGGCTCCCGCACCCTCCAACTTCTGGTTGGTTTGACCAATGTGGAAGCCAGGAAGTAAACAGGAGCGAGGGAGGAAGACGAGGCTGGGCCGTTTGCTCTTCTGTTCCTCTCTGATGTCACCTCGGCCTCCCTGTGTCTCTCCACCAGAGACGCAGCTCCTCCACTCTGCCTTTGTAAACAGCCATTTTGTAAATAAAGCCTCCTGAAATTACCCTAGTTTGAGTGAAACTATGTTTACTTTTGGGACCTGACTGATACAGTTTGCCTCTCAGAAATAATCAGACTGTCTAGGATTACCACACACCTGAGTAAAAACCTTCAGCACAGAAGATACCAACAAACAAAAAAACAGAATGGGGGGCTTCCCTGGTGGCGCAGTGGTTGAGAATCTGCCTGCTAATGCAGGGGACACGGGTTCGAACCCTGGTCCAGGAAGATCCCACATGCCGCGGAGCAACTAGGCCCGTGAGCCACAACTACTGAGCCTGTGCGTCTGGAGCCTGTGCTCCGCAAGGAGAGAGGCCGCGATAGTGAGAGGCCCGCGCATCGCGATGAAGAGTGGCCCCTGCTTGCCACAACTAGAGAAAGCCCTCACACAGAAATGAAGACCCAACACAGCCAAAAATTAAAAAAAAAAAAAAAAAAACAGAGTGAAAAGCAACTTGTTGAAACAGTCTGTGCAGGAAGAAGACTTTTTAAAAAGTATCACTGATATTCTCAGAGAGACACTAAAAGATATTATGTTCACGAAACAAAAATGAAATGCTATTTAAAAAGAGGGAAAACATTCAAGGATCAAAAAAGAGCTCTTTGAAAATTAAAAACATGACAGCAGAAATTAAAAACTCACTAGAAGAGTTGAAAGATAAAGTTAAAGAAATGTTCCAGAAACTATAGCCAAAAAAAACCAAAGCAATAGAGTATAAAAGGAAAAGATAAGAAAATGAGAAAAACAGTCCAAGAAGTACACTATTTGAATAATAAGAGAGAAAAGAGAAAATAGAGAGGAAAAAATAATTTGAATAATTCAAGATTTCTCAGAACTAAAAGACATGATGAGTTCTTGGACTGAAAGAGTCGGCTGAGTGTCTAAAACAAGGAATGAAACTAGACCCACACCAAGGAAACACTGAAGACAAAGAAAGACTTTTACAAACTTTCAGCAAGAGAGAAAAAATAATCACCACAAAGAATCAATGTGCCAGTTACCAATGTACTGTTTCTCAGCTCCAAATCTGCCTTTTAATACCTTCTCAGTGATGATGGATGGGACTCTTTTTTTTCCTCAATCAATTTATTTATTTATTTATTTATTTTTGGCTGCACTGGGGGGATTCTTTTAAGCATCTCTCTTTCACAGCGAGCAAGCTGTTGCTCGCTATTAAGCTTTCTAGGTAGAAGGTGCTGGAGGGACATTGCAGGAGGAAGGGGCTTTTCCTGCTGGGCCCAGCAGCTGCACCATTGGTCGGAGGTGGGAGGGAAGGACATCCTGGGTTGCTCTGCCCCAGCCACATGCCCCACTGTCCTCCCGATGCTGTGACCCTTCGCATATGGACTCTGTGCGCTGCACGCCTACTGCACCAGTGCTCTCACCCTCTTTGTATGCCGGGCTACCAGCTGTGGCTCACCTGTGCCCTGAAGGGTTGCTTCCTGCCTGCCCAGCAAACCAACACCCTTCTCTGCTATCCACTGGGCTGCAACTACACCTTCTCCAGTTAGGTCTGAAACCCTGCCTCAGGGAGAGATCCCTTCCAAATGTATTCTTCCTTGGATATCTCCCTCAGCCCTCAGATACCATAGAGTTCTCTTACATCTTATACTCATTCTTTTGTCATACTTTAACACCTTTTTTTTTTTTTTTTTTTTTTTGGCCACACTGCACGGCTTGTGAGATCAGGGATTGAACCCATGCCCTCAGCAGTGAAAACACCAAGTCCTAACCACTGGATCACCAGGGAGTTCCCACTTTAATACTTTTTTGTAGTAAACTTCCCTGTGTGGAATCACTGTGTGTTCCTGTCTCCTGATTGAACCCAGACTGATAGAAACAGGAATCAGAATGGCTTGGTCTCCATAGCAACACTAGAAGAAAGAAGGCAATGGAGCAGTGCTTTCAAAATTGTGATGGGAAAGTATCTCCAACCTAGAATTCTATACCCAGCCAAAATACAAACCAAATGGCAGGGTAAAATAAGGGTGTTTTAAATAAAGCTGTCAGAGTTTGGAGCTGCACACAAAAATGTGTGCTAATAACAGAACAGGCCTGTGGGATCTGCAGGAGGGAGAAAGCAGCAGTGTAGATTCTGAGCACGGGGAGACGACTGCTCCATCTGGAAGAACAGGTCTACACCTACCCGTGTACAGAAATGCCTGCAGCTCTGCTGCTACCGACAAACCAGTGAGGAACTGCCAATCGTTTCCTCCTTGCTTTTAGAATCAGGCTCTCTCCTCTAGACGGGCTTTGTGGTCTGTGACCTGCCAGGCTCACGGGACTTTCCAGTGCCTTCCTTTCCCCTCCCCACCCTCCAGCCCTCTGCCCTCAGGGTCCCCAAGTTAAACAATCAAGATGTACACTTCAGCCTCCAGGCACCACACCCCATCCCTTTCCTGGATCTCCACCCTTCCCAAGGTGATGGAGAGGAGGGGGTTAGAGGGGAGGAACTCTAAATTCAATGAATAAAAAAAATAAAAAAATAAAATAAAATAAATTCAATGAATAACGTGAGAAATGAATACATTGGAAGTTAGTCCTATTGTTATCTTTGAACCATAGGAAAGGGCAGTGTGAGAAGGACCCAAAAAGCCTCACTCCAATTGAGTTGGAGTGGGGCAGGCTCTCCTCCACTTTACACCCCTCATGGGCTATGGCTTATTCCCAGTATCAGGCTGAAATGCCTCAGCCAAGAAAAGGGTTCTCCAGAAGCCACCTCTGCTTTTATGTCTTGCCTCATCTCTGGCCTCTTTCTCCTTGCTGTCTGGGCTTCAGCCTCAATAAACAGTGCTCTTGCATTCAAGAACATTGACTTGACATGAGTAAGTGGAGCTCCTGCCCTGGGCCTCACACTTAGAACACTCCACATTAAACACACACATACATACACACACACGGCACAGCACTCCCCAGGTTCAGTTTGAGGATAGACATGATGGATGGCAAAGGAGACACTTCCTCCCTCTTGCTCTGGATCATGCTGAGTGCAGATGTGAGACCTGGGAAAAGACAGTGCCAGAGCAATCCTTGGAGCATTGCCCCCTGTCACCACCATCACCCAAAGGATGGTAGGACAGCTGAGCTGAAGCCCATTCATGGCTATTTAGACTTTTCTGATACTCCAGCTCAGGGTCAGCAAACCCTAGCCTTTGGGCCACATCAGGCCCACTGACTGTTTTTGTACAGCACATGATGGATGAATCTCACAAATGTAAAAGACACAAAATATCAGGCTGCCTGATTCAATTTATATACAGTGTAAAAACCAGCAAAACTGATCTATGGTGTTGGGGGTCAGGATAGAGGTTACCTTTGGGGAAGTGGGGGCAGGGGTCTGGAGCAGAGCACTAGGGAAGTTTCAGATGTGATTACATGGATAGTTCACTTATTAGAGTTATTTCTAGATATTTGTTTTGGAAGCTTATTATTAAAATACTTTTCAAATTGAAACATATTATACATAGCCATGAGGTACACTAAGTGTAGACCTTAAGTGCATAGTTCAATGAATTCTTGCATATGTATACATTCATGAAAACTCCACCCAGGCCAAGATATAGAATATTCCTAGCATCCCAGAAGGTTCTTCCCCATCCCCAGCACCACAAGAGTAACCACTATTGTGAGAATGACTATTGCTGGTTCTGCTTCTTCTTGATTTGGGCATAAATGAAGTCATATATAATGTTATCCTTTGTGTCTGGCTTATTTTACTCAACATAATGTCTCTGAGATTAATCCATGTTGTTGTGTGTATCCATAGTTCATTCTTTCTATTGCCATGTGGTATCTCATTGTATGAATGTACAATTTGTTTACCCATTCTGTTGATAGACAGACTGTTTTGACTTCTTGGCTATTGTGAATAAAGTTGCTGTGGACATTCTTGTACATGTCTTTTGATAAACATATACACATATTTCTCTCACCTAGGAGTGAATTTTCTAGTCACAGAGTAGGCATACATTTAGCTTTAGTTAATACTTTAGTATTTAAGTATTAAGTTAGTATGTTTTATGTCTTAACTTTCTCTCTACTTCAAGGTCATAAAAATAGCCTTCTTTGTTTTCTTCTAGAAGCTTTATCGTCTTACCTTTTATACTTGGGCCTATGATTCATTTTGAATTAATTTTTTTGTGTATGGGTGTGAGATAAGGGTCAATATTTATTTTTTCCATATACATTCAATTGTTCCAGCACTATTTATTTAAAAGAACATGTTATTGTTGATTTATATAGAAATTCAATCAATTTTTATTTGACTTTGTATCCATAATCTTCCTAATTCATTTATTAATGGTAATAATTTATCTATAGATTCTTTTGGGTTTTCTATGTACACAATCATGCTATCTGCAACTGCAACTTTCTTTCTTTCTTTCTTTCTTTCTTTCTTTCTTTCTTTCCAATACTTGCCATTTTTAGTTCTTTTTCTTGCCTATTACATTGACTAGAGCCTTCAGAACAATATTGACTGGAAGTGATGATAGTGGATAACTTTGTCTCATTCTCAGTCTCAGGAGGAAAACTTTCAATATTTCACTATCAAGTCATGACATAAAATGTAGGTTTTTTATTATACTCTTCATCAGAGTAAGGAAGTTTCCTTCGATGTCTAGTTTTCTAAGAGGTTTTATTATGAATTGTATAGAATTTTATCAGGCACTTTTTCTGTATCTATTGAGATAGACATGTGTTTTTCTCACTTATTCTGTCAATATGATTAATTACATTGATAAATTGTCAACTCTTACACCAGTCTTGCTTTCCTAGAATAAGTCCAAATTTTTTGTGATGTAGTAAGTTTTTTATATATAGTTAGAATCAATTTGCTAATGTATTATTTAGGATTTTTTGTATTTATAGTCATAAGAAAGATTAGCCTACATATTCTTTATTAATGTTCTTATCAGTTTTTGTTATCAAGGTTATGGTGATCTCACAAAATGAATTGGAAGAATGTTTTTACTTTTTGCTTTGGTGTTTATTGGAATTCACCAGTGAAGCCACCTGGACCTGGAGTTCTCTTTGTTGAAAGATCTTTAATTTTTAGATACAAATTCTTTAACAAATACAGAATCTTCAGACTCAGATTTTCTACTTGCTTCTGTTTTGAAAAGTATTCTTCATGGAATTTGACTATTTCATTGGAAATTTCATGTTTATTTATGTAGAATTGTACACAGTATCCTCTTATTATCTTTTTTTTTTTTTTGGCCTCGCAGCTTGTGGGATCCTAGTTCCCCTACCAGGGATCAAACCCAGGCCCTAGGCAGTGAAAGCATGGAGTCCTAACCACTGGACCTAGAGGGAATTACCCCCTTATTACCTTTTTAATGTCTATTGTGATATCTCTCTTTTCATTATTGATATTGGTAATTTGTGCCTTTTATATATTTTTTAATTAATTTATCTTTTAAAATTTTGTTGCGCTGGGTCTTAGTTGCAGCAAGCGGCCTCCTTAGTTGCGGCAGGCAGGCTCCTTAATTGCGGCTCACCGGCTCCTTAGTTGTGGCATGCGAACTCTTACTTGCAGCATGCATGTGAGATGTAGTTCCCTGACCCCAGGCCCCTTGCATTGGGAGCGCAGAGTCTTATTCACTGCGCCACCAGGGAAGTCCCAATTTGTGCCTTTTTTAAAAAAAAGTTTATCAGTCTTGCCAGGGGGGTCATCAATTGTATTAGTTCTTTCAAAAAAACAGCTTTTGCTTTGTTGATTCATACTATTATATGATTGTTTTCTATTTCATTAATTTCTGTTCTTAGATTTATTCCTTCCTCCTACTCTCTTTGGGTTTAATGTGCTGGGGTTTTTTTTTTCCTGATCTCGAAAATTGATTATTATATCATTGATTTGCAGCCTTTCCTCTTTTCTAATATATGCACTTAAAGATATAAATTTCTCTCTGAGGCTGGGTATAGCTGCATTCCCTAAATTTTGGTATGTTATAGTTTTAATGTCATTTAGTTCAAACTACTTTCTCATTGTTGTGATTTCTTCTTTTTGTTCATGGGTTACTAAGAAGTGTATTACCTAATTTCCAGCCATTTGTAGATTTCTACTTATCTTTTTACTACAGTATTACTATCTACATTAAGTCCCTTGTGGTAAGAGAACTTTTCTGTATCATGTTAATCCTTTAAAATATGTTGAGACATTTTATGATCTAATATACAGTCAGTTTTGTTCAGTGTTGAGACTTCCCTGGTGGCACAGTGGTTAAGAATCTGCCTGCCGGGCTTCTCTGGTGGTGCAGTAGTTAAGAATCATCCTGCCAATGCAGGGGACTCGAGTTCGAGCCCTGGTCCGGGAAGATCCCACATGCCGCGGAGCAACTAAGCTCATGCACCACAACTACAGCCTGCAAGCCACAACTACTGAAACTGCATGCTGCAACTACTGAAGCCCGAGCGCCTAGAGCCCATGCTCCATAACAAGAGAAGCCACCGCAGTGAGACGCCCGTGCACCACAATGAAGAGTAGCCCCAACTCACCGCAACTAGAGAAAGCCCGCACGCAACAATGAAGACCCAATGCAGCCAAAAAAAGGAAAAATTTTGTTCAGTGTTCATGTGCTCTTGAAAACAATGTAAATTTTGCAATCATGGGTGGCAGTAGTTTATATGTCACATTCGATCAAGTTTCTTAATTGTATTTTTCGCATTTTTATATCTTTATTTAAGTTTTTAATCTCCTTATTCTATCAATTACTGAGAGAAATGTGTTAAAATCTCCTGCTATGATTGTGGATATGTCTTTTTCTCCTTTTAGTTCTGTCCTTTTTTGCTTTGTATATTTTTAAGCTATGTTATTAAGTACATATAATTTAGAATTATCATATCTTTCTGGTCTTTTTATCCTTTTGAAACTTCCCTCTTTTTTTCTAGTAATACCTCTTATATTAAAATCTACTTTGACTGATAGACCTATAGCCTGCCAGCTATCTTTTAGATACCATTTGCATTGTATACCTCTTCCTTCCTTTTACTTTTAACCTTTCTGTATCCTTATAATTAACATGTGTTTCCTGTAAGCAGCATACAGTTGAGTTGTTTTTTTTTATGCAATTCAACAGTCTTTGTCTTTTAATTAGGGAATTTTGTTCTTTACAGTAATTGAATTACTAATATATTTGGATTTAAATCTTACCACCTTATCATTTGTTTTATATTTATTTCATCTTTTCTATTTTTCTTTTCCTGTCACTCTGACTTCTTTGGATGAATTAATTATTTTTATTATTCCATTTTTCCTTATGTTCAATTCTTAGTTATACATTCTTTTACTATTTTTGTTGGATACCTTAGACCAGAAATTCTTAAAATTTTTGGTTGAAAGATCCCTTTATACTCTCAAAAATTATTAAGAACACAACTGGACATCCACATGTAAAAGAATGAAGTTGGACTCTTATCTCACACTGCGTAGCAAAGATAACTCAAAATGGATCACAGACCTAAATTTAAGAGGTAAAACTATAAAAAAAAAAAAAAAAAAAAAACCCTTAGGAGAAAGCATAGGGGTAAATATTCATGACCTTGGATTTGGTGATGGTTTGTAAATTACATTACCAAAAGTTCAAGCAACAAAAGAAAAAATAGGTAAGCTGGACTTCATCAAAATTAAAAGTTTTGGGCTTCTCTGGTGACACAGTGGTTAAGAATCCGCCTGCCAATGCAGGAGACATGGGTTCTAGCCCTGGTCCAGGAAGATCCCACGTGCCGCGGAGCAACTAAGCCCGTGTGCCACAACTACAGAGCCTGTGCTCTAGAGCCCATGAGTCACAACTACTGAGCCTGCGTGCTGCAACTACTGAAGCCCACACGCTTAGAGCCCGTGCTCCACAACAAGAGAAGCCACTGCAATGAGAAGCCCGTGCACCACAACGAAGAGTAGCCCCCACTCACCGCAACTAGAGAAAGCCCGCGCACAGCAACAAAGACCCAACGCAGCCAAAAATAAATTAATTAATGAAAAAAAACTGAATTAAATGCTTTTATGTTTCAAAGGATACTATCAAGAGAGTGAAAAAATATTACACAGAATGGGAGAAAATATTTGTAAATCATATATGTGATAAAGGTCCAGAATACATAAAGAACTCTTAAAACTCAAAAACAAAAAACAAAACAAAGCAAAAAAAAAAAAAGTCAAAGACTTGAACAGATAGTTCCCCAGAAGAGCTATACAAATGGCCAAGAAGCACATGAAGAGATGCTTAACGTCATTAGTCAGTAGGAAAATGCAAATCAAAACCACAATGAGGCACTTCCCTGGTGGTCCGGTGGTTAGTAATCTGCCTTCCAATGCAGGGGATGTGGGTTCAATCCCTGGTTGGGGAACTAAGATCCCACATGCTGTGAGGCAATTAAGGCTGTACGCTGTAACTAATGAGCCTGCGCGACACAACTAGAGAAGCCTGTGAGCCGCAAAGAGAGATCCCGTATGCTGCAACAAAGATCCTGCACGCCACAATGAAGATCCTGCGTGCCACAAATATGACTCAATGCAGCCAAATAAATAAATATTTAAAAAAGCAAAACAAAACAAAACCACAATGATATATACCCTCAAAATGAATGACCCTAATAAGAAAGGACTTTAAAGGGGAAAATAAGAAGTATTGGAAAAAATGTGGAGAAACTCATACACTCATACACTGCTGAATGTAAAATGGTGCAGCCACCGTGGAAAATAGTTTGTCAGTTCCTTGATAAGTTAAACATTGAATTGCCAGTATGACCAGCTGTTTCACTCTTAGTATATGCGCAAAAGAATGGAAAACACCATTCTTTGTGTTCAAACAAAAAACTTGCACACAAAGGTTCACAGCAGCCCTATTCACAATAGTCAAAGGTGGAAACAGCCCAAATGTTTATCAACAGATGAATGGATAAACAAAATGTGGTATATTCACACAATGACATATTATTTGGCCAAAAAAAGGAATCAAGTAATAATACATGCTACAACATGGATGAAACTTGAAAACATAATGCTGCGTGAAAGAAGTCAGAGACACAAAAGGCTATGTATTATATGTTTCCATTTATATGAAATATCCAGAATAGGCAAATTCACTGAAAATAGAAAGCAGATTAAGGGTTGTGGCAGGTGGGGAAATAAGAACGACTGCTTAATGGCACAAGGTTTCCATTTGGGGTGATGAATAGGTTCTGGAACTAGATAGTGGTAATAGTTGAACAACATTATGAACGTACTTAATGCCACTGAATTGTACGTTTTTAAGTGGTTACAACAGTAAGTTTTATGCTAATCTGTTTTACCACAATTTAAAAAGTAATTGAGGACCTCGAAGAGCTTTTCTTTATGTGGATTATATGTAACAATATTTACCATATTAGAAATTAAAATTGAGAATTTAAAACTATGTATACTTTAATTCATTCTAAAATAATAACAAATTAGACCATTACAAATAACATATACTTTATTTGGGGTTTTTTGTTGTTGTTGTTGTTCGTTTGTTTAGAAAAAAGAAACAGAAATAAGAGTGGCATTGTTTTACATTTTTTACTTTTATTTTAATTCTGTCTTATAAAAGACAGCTTGATTCTCATGTCAGCTTCTGTCTCCATTCTGTTACATGATATTTTAGTTGAAGTATATAAAGAAAATTTGCACACCCATTGGATGGCTGCTACCAAAAACAAACAAACAAAACCCAAACCTCACAAAATAAGTTTTGTTGAGGATATGGAGAATTGGAACCCTTGTGCACTGTAGGTGAGAATGTAAAATGGTGCAGCCACTCTGGGAAACAATATGAAGGTTTCTCAAAAAAATCAATCCCGCCTCTGGGTATATACCCAAAAGAACTGAAAGGAGGACATTGAAGAGATATTTGCACACCCATGTTCATTGTAGCACTATTTATAATAGAGAAGAGGTGGAAACAACCCAAATGTCCATCAATGGATAACTAGATAAACAAAATGTGGCATATACATACAATGGAATATTATTTGGCCTTTAAATAGAGGGAAAGACTGATACAAGCCACAATGCACATGAACCTTGAGGACATTATGCTAAATGAAGTATCAGTCATAAAAAAGATAAATATTGTAAAATTGCATTTACATGAGGTATCTAAAGTAGTGAAATTCATAGAAACAGAGAGTAGAATGGTGGTTGCCAGGGGATAGAGAGAGAGGGAAATGGGATATTGTGATTTAATAAGTACAGGCAGACCTCAGAGACACTGTGGGTTCAGTCCAGACTGCAATACAGTGAACATCACAATAAAGCAAGTCACACAAAATTTTTTGGGTTCCCAGTACATATAAAAAGTTATGTTTACACTATACTGTAGTCTATTAAGTGTGCAATAGCATTGTCTGAAAAAAATGTACATACCTTAGTTTAAAAATACTTTATTGCTAAAAAAAAATATATTAACCATTATCTGACAATGCAGGGTTGCCACAAACCTTCAATTTGCAAAAAAAAAATGTAATATCTGCGAAGCACAATAAAGTGAAGCACAATAAAACAAGGTGTGCCTGTGAAAAAGAAAGTTTGGCATTTGCAGATATGTAATTGGAAAATAGAATATTTTAATAGCCTTTTCAGATAATTGTGGATATTCTTTTTTTTTTTTTGATAGATTTATTTATTTATTTATTTTTGGCTGCGTTGGGTCTTCGTTGCTGGGTGCAGGCTCTCTCTAATTGTGGCGAGCAGGGGCTGCTCTTGGTTGCAGTGAGCAGGCTTCTCATTGCGGTGGCTTGTCTTGTTGCGGAGCACGGGCTCTAGGCACGCGAATTTCAGTTGTGGCACACGTAGTGTGGCTCAGTAGTTGTGGCTCACGGGCTTAGTTGCTCCGCGGCATGAGGGATCTTCCCGGACTAGGGCTCGAACCTGCGTCCGCTGCATTGGCAGGTGGATTCTTAACCACTGCGCCACCAGGGAAGCCCAAAATGTTCACGTTCTTTTTGTACTTTAAAACACGTTGGTCTATCTTGTGCTTTATTTTAAAATATTTATCTATTTTTTTGGCCAGGCTGTGCTTCATGCAGGATCTTAGTTCCCTGACCAGGGATTGAACCCACGCCCCCTGCAGTCGAAGCATAGTCTTAACCACTGGACGGCCAGGGAAGTCCCTATCTTGCGTTTTTGGTTTTTTTTTTAATTTATTTTTGGCTGTGTTGCGTCTTCGTTTCTGTGCGAGGATTTTCTCTAGTTGTGGCAAGCGGGGGCCACTCTTCATCGCGGTGCGCGGGCCTCTCACTATCGTGGCCTCTCTTGTTGCGGAGCACAGGCTCCAGACGCGCAGGCTCAGTAGTTGTGGCTCACGGGCCTAGGTGCTCCGTGGCCTGTGGGATCCTCCCAGACCAGGGCTCGAACCCGTGTCCCCTGCATTGGCAGGCAGATTCTCAACCACTGCGCCACCAGGGAAGCCCCCTATCTTGTGTTTTTAATGGGCTTTTTAATCATGCAAATTTTTATAACCCTGTGCATTGGTCATGGTGTATGATCCTTTTAGTGTGCTGTTGAATTCATTTTGCTAGTATTTGGTTGCAAATTTTTGCATCTATATTCATCAGGAATATTTGCCTATAGTTTTCTTTTCTTGTGATGTCCTTATCTGGCTTTGGTATCAGGGTAATTCTGGCCTCATCAAATGAGTTTGGGAGTGTTTCCTCCTCTTCAATTTTTTGGAACTTTGAGAAGGACTGGCATTACTTCTTTAAATGTTTGGTAGAATTCACCAGTGAAACTATCTGGCCATTTCTTGTTGGGAGGTTTCGATTACTGATTCAATCTCCTTATTTGTGATTAGTCTGTTCAGACTTTCCATTTCTTCATGATTCAGTCTTGATAGCTTGTATAATTCTAGGAATTTATGCATTGCTTCTAGGTTGTCCTATTTGTTGGTATGTATTTGTTCATAGTAGTCTCTTATGATCCTTTGTATTTCTGTGGTATCAGTTGTAATGCCTCTTCTTTCATTTATAATTTTATTTATTTCAGTCCTCTCTCTCTCTCTCTTTTTATTTGCTAACCTGACATCAGTTTGAATTCTTTTCTTCTTATCTTGTAATCTAGCAACCAGCCATTTATTTAATTCAAAGCTGAGCATTTTCCCCTCCAGTTTTACCTTCAGCAAATATCTAAAATTTTCTTAAAGGGACAGCACATTTAAATAATTAATTTAAATTATTATTTTTTAGATGGCTAGTGGGAAGCAGCCACATAGCACAGGGAGATCAGCTTTGTGCTTTGTGACCACCTAGAGGAGTGGGATAGGGAGGATGGCAGGGAGACGCAAGAGGGAGGACATATGGGGATATATGTATATGTATAACTGATTCACTTTGTTATAAAGCAGAAACTAACACACCATTGAAAAGCAATTATACTCCAATAAAGATGTTTAAAAAATAAAAATAAATTATTATTTTTAATTTATTTATTTGTTTGTTTGTTTATTTATTTATTTGCCGCACTATGTGGCTTGCAAGATCCAGGAGTGGCTGTTTGTTCCAAAGGAAAATAACCCTGTATCTGCAAGCCTATCTCCATCCCCTTTCTCTTCCCAATGGGCACACCTACAAATGAAGACTCTTGATCTGCCCAGGGTGAGGATATTTTTATCTCTTTGTACTCTGCAATGCATGCGGCAGCTCCTCTCCCTAGGTGACCCAGTTGGTGACAATGCAGACTCTGTGAGCAGAGGCCAACCTGCAGCTGCAGGAACCTTCTTTTCAGCATTCCCCTTACTGCCTCTGGAAGCCCTGCAGAGCCTCAGTCGTTGCCCTGGTCCATCAATGGGAAAGTCCCAGTCATTCATGATGGTGGCCATTCCACCTCACATCTCATCCCACCAGCCTTTTCTGCCCTCCCCTCTTCTCTCTGGGTTCTTCTTATGTCACTGTGTGATGATTTCAGTAGATCAAGTAAAAATTATATTACAGACGACAGTAATGCTAGGAGGAAAGAATGAAGAAAACCAGCACACAGTGATTAGAGCCCATATTCGCACAACCAAAGAGTCAAGAAATTATGGATACAAAAAAAAGAAAAGAAAAGAAAAGAGAGAAAATGGAATGATGGATTGATGGATACAGAATGACTAATCAGCTGTGGCTGACAGGTGACACCATAGCAACTCCAGCTAGGACAAGGCAAAAAAAAAAAAAAAAAAGATCAGCAAGCCCTTCATGCCTTCGTAGTATTTATTATACGGATAGCTTTTTTTTGTTTTTATTTTTTTATTTTTTTTATTTTTTTTATTTTTTTTAAGAAATTCATGTTCTTTTATTTATTTATTTATTTATTTATGACTGTGTTCTTCGTTTCTGTGCGAGGGCTTTCTCTAGTTGCGGCAAGTGGGGACCACTCTTTTTTTTTTTTTTTTTTTTTTTAAATATGGAACGCTTCACGAATCTGCGTGTCATCCTTGCGCAGGGGCCATGCTAATCCTCTCCGTATCGTTCCAATCCCAGTACATGTGCTGCCGAAGCGAGCACGGGGACCACTCTTCATCGCGGTGCGCGGGCCTCTCACCATCACGGCCTCTCTTGTTGCGGAGCACAGGCTCCAGACGCGCAGGCTCAGTAATTGTGGCTCACGGGCCCAGTTGCTCCGTGGCATGTGGGATCTTCCCAGACCAGGGCTCGAACCCGTGTCCCCTGCACTTGCAGGCAGATTCTCAACCACTGCGCCACCAGGGAAGCCTTTTTTTTGTTTTTAAAGGAAGGAGCATGGCATATTTTATTTTATTTATTTATTTATTTATTTTGGCTGCATTGGGTCTTTGTTGCTGTGCGCGGGGCTTTCTCTAGTTGCGGCGAGCGGGGGCTACTCTTCGTTGTGGTGCGCGGGCTTCTCATTGCAGTGGCTTCTCTTGTTGCGTGCAGAGCACAGGCTGCAGGCCCACGGGCTTCAGTAGTTGTGGCACGCAGGCTCAGTAGTTGTGGCTCACGGGCTTAGTTGCTCTGTGGCATGTGGGATCTTCCCGGACCAGGGCTCGAACCCATGTCCCCTGCATTGGCAGGCGGACTCTTAACCACTGCGCCACCAGGGAAGCCCTGGATAGCTATTTTTAATAGTCAAGCTCTTCTGTTATAGAACAGATTTTCTTATTTATGAATATGTAATCTGTCTTTGATTCTCTCGTCTATCCTTGGCCACTGGCCAAGTAGAAGCCTAGTGTCATGATACAGCATAAGGAGTTTTGGACTTCTGGATAAATTATGCTAGAATTCCACACAGTTCAAGGGTCTATATCCCCAAAGCAGGTATTCTCCTTATACCACTCTTAGACTCAGGCAAGAAAGGCTATTGTTCTGGGTTCATCTAGAGCACCCTCTCACCACCACCACCATGGGCCTTCCTCTGGCCTCCCCACCCTAGGGACTGGCTTTTTTGGAGCCCACATTGACTCTTTCTAGACCGGGGCTACTCAAAGTGGTTCTCTAACCACTACCAGTCAGCAAACTTCTTGTTACTGGTCCACAACACACACTAAATATAGGAATTGAAAGCAAGCATTTAGAAATTTTTATCACAATTTGACTTTGTTACAACTTCCAAGCTCCTGGTCATCCTCCATTTTCCAGTAATGTTAATATAATACATTGCGTTGCTAGTGCTAATGCTAGTAAAATTACATTGTATTTTATAAAAGTAATAGTTCATCCCAGATTGGAAACTTAAAAAGCTAGCCATTCACCAGAAGCACTGTTTTATTTTAGACTCTGGCATTTTCTGCCCAAATAGCCTGAGCCCATTTCCTCCAGGGTCTCTGCAGGCCTCTGCCTGGGACATCCTCAGGTGGGCAGATTTCTCTACAAGTGTGCACACCTAGCCTCAGTAGGTGGCCAGGAACCACTGTTCATAGGTGTGCAAATTGAGCTTGGACTTGTGAGCTGGGTTGTTCATTGTGTGCATGCAAGTCCCCTCACAGTGCAGAATGGAGGGAGCGGAGAGGAATGGGAAGTGAAAGGGCACAGGTTGAGGGTTGGAGAACCATGAGTGGCAAGTTCTAAATCTAAACCTGGCCTTCCAAGTTGTTATGAAGAAATATCTGTCAAGGTAGAAGGATAGAACACACTTTAACAGTGCGTTAGCCTGACCTCTTAAGGCCTCAGTACTCAGACAAGTGGTATGTGGGCCTCCATTTGTTACTTGCCCTGGGGCCCATAAATGTACCCAACAGAGCTACCTTACGCATCCCTGGATGGACAGCTGAGGAGCCCATTAAGCTACATGCACTCTGTAAAGACACATGAACGTTTTCTTGCATAACTTTTAAGCGGACCCTGAGCCAATAAGATTAAGAGCCACTGGCCGAGATATTGCAGAAAATCTGCTGGGACAAGTCGGCCTGTTCCACCAAGCTAGTTCCAGAGACAGAGTCAAGGACTGTCTCTTCCTCTTCTTGGGGCAGACCTAGAGAACAGCCATCATTGGTGGCCATGAAGGTCTCCTGCATTCTTCCTGTATCCTTTGTATCTCCTGATGACAAATCAAAATTATAAAGGAGTATCGACTGAAAAAAACAACAACAAAAACAAAAACTGCACAACCTAAAAGCTGCGAGTTGTGTTTTACTGAGAACTACAGACCAGGAGACAGCCTCTCATATAGCTCTGAGGCAAAGGAGGAGCCAGGATATATAGGAGTTTTTGCTGGGGAAAAACAAACAAACAAAAAACAGTAGTCAAACGTCAAAAGATTATTGCTAATCACAAAAAAAGAGACATCTCAAGTTAACGATTTTAGTGCTTTTCTGTGTATGGAAAGGTGCAAGAGTCTGGGATCACTGAAATTATTCCTTTGATATGCATCTTAATTCTCTGGGGCCAGCATCCTGTTTTTTTCCATCCTGAATTCCCTTCAGGGTGCACCGCTGGGGCTGGCTGCAGTGGCCCACAGCTTGACGGTGGGCAACATTCATTGATTACTGAAACGGCAGGCAACATTTTTTTGTCAACAAGAGTAATCACAGTTCAGGCATTTAAAAATGGAGTCAGGAGGCCATTGAGGATCTGGTCTCAGACACGTCTCTGCACCACTGAGAACTTGAGCTTTCTTTGAATTCTACCTGACCGAGGGACACCACCAGCATATTCAGAGCAACACCTGCCACCTGCAACCTTATGGTCTCCCCTTGTGACTATGCAACCACTTGGACCCCAACGAATCCTCACTTAACCAGCACCCTTACTTCTTGCCAGCTTCGATTATAATTCTTGATAACGCATGTAACTTAACTGTAACCTTGCAGTTTCTGCCTTTACAAACATATCCCACTTTGTAGTCCAGCAGAACACAATTCAAGTGCTTCTTGAATTTGTGTCTCCCAGGCTGCAGTCCTAACAAGCCCCAAATAAACCTGTTTATTTCAGTCAGTCTGTTTCTAAAACTTGTAACACTCCCACAGATCAGACTTGCTGGGTTTCTAGGAGTCGTCCCTTCCTCTCCAGTAAAGATCCAACCCCAAGATCCAAGCTCTTGCATTTTTCCCCTCTGGCCCCGCGGGTCACCAGGCGTTGGAGAAGCCACTTTCCCCGCAGGGGCAACCGCTGGCCTTCCTCCCGTTGTGCTGGCAGGGGAGCCCGGGGCGCTATGAGGAACAGAGGCACGCTCTGTGAGATGCCTCCAGCATCTCTCCCCACCCACCCCCCGCCCCCACTAGGAGCAGGTTCCTAACCTGGACCCCTGTCACAGCAGCCCCCCACCCGGGCGTTTCCCGCAGAAGCACCGCATCCAAGGGTGACCAGGGACGAGAGGCACCCGGGCTGGCTCCACGAGGCGAGCAGGGCCAAGAGAGTGGCTTGCGGAGGGAGTGGGGCAGGACATTGTCTTTTCCTTCCACCCGTGCCCCCTCCTCACCTCCTGCAGGCCCTGAGTAAACCTGGGCACCCTCTCCACCTCTTCCTGGTACTTGGACCCACACTAGTCCCCGCTGGGCCCTGGGGGACAGAGAACTGACCTTTTCCAGGGTGGCTGGAGCCTCCGGATCCTGCAGTCATGGAC
The DNA here is from genome assembly GCF_028023285.1 of Balaenoptera ricei. Classification (NCBI taxonomy): domain Eukaryota; kingdom Metazoa; phylum Chordata; class Mammalia; order Artiodactyla; family Balaenopteridae; genus Balaenoptera; species Balaenoptera ricei. The sequence goes on along the minus strand of NC_082639.1, from coordinate 112,364,721 downwards.
AGATGGAAAATTTCTGTGGGACCTCCGGCCCAGACAGACCTCAAGCCTCAAGTTGTCCTAGCCAAGGGGGAATCTCATGCTCTTATCCAGAAACACTCGTTTCTTAAGGGAAAACATCCCATAACTTTTTTTTTTTTAGTGGATTCTAGGCCCTAGGAAATGTTTGGGAAAGACTTCCCTGTCACAACTCAGCAAGATGAAGGCTACACCCTCCCTGGCTGGCTCAGCTGCTGCCTCTGCAGTGCAGCTCCCAGCAACTCACTGAGAACTGGAAAGCTTCCAGAAGTATTGGGAGAGTCAGAGAGGAGGTCAGCGTCTCTAACTGGCGCCAGGACACAGTTCTTCAAGATAGGAGGACGAAGCCCCAGAGGAGCGTCTGCACTGAAGCCTGGAACAGACACCGTGTCTTCCACTGGACACAGTCAGAGCCACCATCGCCTCCCCTATCCCTGACCTTAGGAGGTAGCCCTCCAAACCCAAACTCTCCCCCACACAATGTAAAAACTTGGGTGCAGTCTTCCCAACTTTGTTCTGAGAAATGAGATAAGAGGGAGAATTCAGCTCCTCCCTTCAGCTCCAGAGCTCCAGCTGCTGGTGCAGGGAATCTCCTAATAACCGATCCCTCCTGAGGAGAGACCACAGACCATAGTCCTGGGTCTTTATCAGTGACTCCCTCCTTTGTGCTCGAGGGAGGTGGCAATGGTGCGATGCTGCAGCCACCTGCCTATTTGACCTGAGTCCTCTGGTCTCTCCCCATTATCTCCCGCAGCACCAAGGAATGTAGTGGTACCCAACTTTTCTGGCAGAAAAAAATGTCTTTGTGTTTTGAATCTCAACCTATATGGCTCCCCCTTAGGGCCAGAAATTTGGTTGGTCACAATCACTGGGAAATAGTGGCTCAGGACATTGCAGTTTAATTCATTTCATGCTAAACATCAAGGAAGATGAAATATACAACATGGAACGTGGTGGCACCAGAGCAGATGTATGGGGTTTTCTCCAGGACTTGTGAGTCTGGCTTTGGTAACTGGGAAGATAGCGTGTCATTCACTGAAATAGAGGACGCAGGAGGAGGAGCACGTGCTGGGGGGAATAATGTTCATTTGGAGGCATGTTGAATGTGAGGTGCTGGTGGATCATCCAAGTAGAAAAGTCCAGTGGATAGTTGAATACAGGCCCTAGAGTATGGGGGTGAGCAGGGAGAAGTCCAATCTGGAGGTGAACCATGGTGACACTCCCAAATCTTATGTAAACCATGGGTTTGGATGGGGCCATTCAAGGACCTTGCACTGACCAGAAGAGCTCGGAGCCAAAATGGTGCCACGGGGGAGAAGAGCAGAGGAAGGAGCTCCAGGAAAGGAGACTGAGAAGGAGCAGCCAGAGAGGCAGAAGTGAAACCAAGAGGGCTTTTGTTTGTTTTGTTTTTAAGCCAATGGAGGACAGAGTTTCAAGGAAATAAGTCAACAAAGTCAAATACTAAGAGATTGCAAGTAAGATCAAACCTGGGACTTGGCCACATGAAAGTCAAAGGCGATTTTGGAGAGAGCCTTTGAGGGGTGGGTCAAGGAGGAGCCGGATGGTAGGGAGTGCAGGAAGAGGACGAGGACATGGACACAGATCACTAAGTCGTTTACAGGGCTGAGGAGGGGGGAAGTGCGGGAAAAGCTGAGCATCCTTATTTGGTAAAGGGAAGAACCATGAGCGAGGAAGGGGAAGGTAAGATAAAGAGGACAATGGATGGGGGATCATGGAAGGTGAGAGGATGGGGGCTGCGTGCCCTGCCTCTGCGGAGTGAAACTTGTAGGTGATGGGGAGAGCTGAAGAAGTTATTTTCCTCTGTGAAGTAGGAGGTAGAACCATCTGCATAGGGTAGGGTAGGGAGATGGTGGGAAGGAGTTGAGGAAAGAGGAGAAAGTTAGGGATTGTCATTGAGGGGAAGCAGAATGAAAGTGAGCAGAGGTGCACAGCATTGCCTCACTGTGTGACAGGCCTGCTGCGGCGGGAGTCTGTGAATTCCCAGCTCCTCTACTCAACATGGTCACGCGGCTTCCTCCTTCCACATGGGCAGCTCACCGTGGGACACGGCATGTTGACCCAGCATCGGAGTGCTGCTGGGCAGAGTGGTTAATACCAGACCACAGGCTATGGGCTGGGATGCCAAGCAAGTAAGAGCCCACACAAAGGAGCTGCACGACCAGAAGAGGAGGAGTTTGTAGTATGTATTGGGAGTACAGGTGAAAGGCAGAGGAGCTGAAGGACACAGACAAATGCTGGATTGTGACCTTTTGGAGGTGACACTCCCGATGGCAGTGGGGCGCCCGTGGGAGGGCGCTGTTTTGTGGAGGAGGTGAACGCCCTCAGAAATGAGGAGGCCGAAGGAGAACAAAGTGAGGGCGTCACACAGATTTCTCAGACACACATTCCGAGAAGGCACTAGGGTAATGGTGGGAGAAGGGACCAGAAGACAGTAAGCCAGGTGCCCAAGTCCTCAGTGAGTGCAGGGAAGGAGGTAGGAAATCAAGAGCAAATGGGTTATCTGAGCGGCAGGAGACTCAAACTCATGCTTATCTAGAGATGGAAGAAAAGGTACCTGGAAGTGGCAATGAGAGTAAAAAAAATAACTCGGGCCCTGCCCCTCAGATATGTATAATGGGATCCTGGGTGAGGGGAGACCTCAGCTGCTCATTTGAGGAGCGGGGGAGAACATTCTCTCCATGCTTGAATAGCACTTCGTCTGTCCTCTGAAACCTCTCTTGCAGGTCAGCAGTGGGGGGGGGTGGGGAGTGGGGACCCTGAGGATCTGTCACAGGGTGAGGGGCACCAGCCCTTTGGTCGGAGTGAAAAGTGGCAGGAACAGGAAGGCTGGGAGCCTAACCAGCCTCAAGGGATTAAGGCCTGTTTCTCTGTCCTGGGGGTGGGGGGATTGAGGCCAGATGCCACTTGCTGCCTGAGGCTCAGGGTTCCAGAAGGAGCCTGGTAAAAGGCTGATTTGCCCCTAAACAGGTTCTCCCTGTGTGGAGGCAGGTACCAGTTTGTGTCCCAGGGGTCTGTGGGCTATCCCTGCCCTGAACTATTCCTCAGGAGGAAAACTGATCTTATCTCCGTCTTTCCTCCAAGCTTAAGCACCATTGATTTTTGTATTTTATTTATTTATTTTTATTTACTTATTTATTTTGGCCAGGCTGCGAGGCATGCGGGATCTTAGTTCCCTGACCAGGGATCCCTGCGGTGGAAGTGTGGAACCTCAACCAGTGGACCACCAGGGAAGTCCCTACTTAGGCTCCTTAATATCTACTTCTGTGAAAAGCCAGGAAGATGGGAGGATATGAGGCCTGTGCCAATGGAAAAGTCATGGGGTGGTGGTTAAAAAAAAAAAAAAAAAAAAAAAAAATCAAACTATTTACCCAGTACTTTCCCCTACACATACCCACCTATCTGGTATGTGTTAGGAATGAGAGTTTGGCTTGTGTTTGGAAAAGCAAACAGTCAAGGTCCTAAGCACCCGGCCATCAGCAGAACACAAAGTCCCTGTGATCCACATCAGTCCCGCCCACTGCCCCATCTTCCAGCTGAAACTCAGATCCCAGAAGGTGTGCAAACAGAGGAGGTGCTCTACCCCACCAGTCAGATTCTGTTTTCTCCACTTCGGCCCACATCTACCCACTCAGTTCCATTTAAGAAACAGTTTCTATCTGTCTTTACTTTTACCACCAGTCTTGGTTAAACATCAGAAAAGACACAAATTACACACTTCTCAGAAATTGGAATTTTATAAAAAGGCATTTTTCTCTTATATCCATAAAATGATATAATTTTTGCAAGTATAGAAATGTGTCATAAATTATACAGAATGTTCCTTAATTACAGCTCATTGCAACTTGGTACTTTCCTCCCTCCCTAAAAAATGAGAGAGAACCAAAAAAATAATATATATATAACTGTATATATATATATATATATTTATATTTATATAATATAGACAAACCAAATATGAAAAAAAAAATCATTTCCTCTTTGGTATAAAAATCAGACTCTCACCTTGAGAGACACACAAAGACATGATGTTGGGTTTGTAAACCGTGTGGCCTAAAGAATTTCCCTGTCAAGCTTTCCCCGCCCCCATCCCCTGCCCACCCCACCCTGCCTCAACGCAGCCCACCTCCAGTTCCCTTGGGACTCCCACATACCCCGCTCCCAGCTCCACACCATTCCTGAGTAACCCTCTCCACTACCAAAGACAAGGAAAAAATTCTTCCCAAGACTGATTTGGTAGCAACTAGCTTGGGAGATACGTAATTTGGGGAAGAGCTTCCTAGGTGTAGACGATGGAGAGGAAGGACAGGCAAGCCGAAGCTCTGCTGTCCAGACCAAGCCAGGCACGGGGCAGCCGCCTCCTCTGCTTTTCCCCACCACTCAGTACAGGGACCCCACCAACTCCCGCCGCGTGCGGGGCCTGGAGGGGCTGGGACCTCTTTTACCAGAGGGAGGAGTAGAGGTCGGCTTCCCTTCAGCCTCGTCTCGTGGTGCTCAGCTTCCCCTTTCGGGCCGCCTCAGGCGTGGGAAAACACCAACGAGGAGGGAGAAGGAAAGTCAGAACAGACTCTGCCAGTGAACTTGGGTCTAAATTTAAAATTAAAGAAAATGTTCTTAGGACTACATTTCACACCCAGCTTTAGGTCACTGAGAAGGACGGGGCCACTTTCCTAGGCTCCAGCCCAGTACCAGCAGGACTTCCGGAATCCAGGAGTTGCGTGTGTTGGGGAGGGGTAGCACTTCACTCTCAAGGTGAGGAAGGAGACAGGAGCAGACCCCTGTATACTCTCCCCGCACCCTCTGGCTGACAGGCACCTCCCTCCCTGGTCAGCCTCTCTGTCCCTCGTGGGCACCAGCTCCTCCCAAACCGCTCCACACCTAGCCGGCCTCCTCTTCCCCAGGAGAGTGAAGAAACCAATCACAACATAAAAGTCATATAAAGGCCTCCTCCACTTGCCAAATAAAAAAGACAAAACCAAACTGGACACAAACACAAATCAAGGAGAGACACACACACTGTGAGGGGCCCAGGGCCCCAGCAGGTCTCTGGCTTCCCGGCACGATACATTCTTGTGTAATTCAGGAACAGGGGCGCTGGGGCCCCTCTGGGGAGTGGGAGTAAAAAAATACAGAGATTACAGTCTCCCTGTGGGCTCCCAGGCAGGGCAGGGGCAGACACAATCTCTCACAGTTTTTTCTTCTGTTTTTGGTTCCACATCTGATCCCCCACTGGGGCTGGTCAGCCCCGGCTCTGCCCTTGGGGCCGGCCCCCTCCACCCTCCCAGATGCTAGGAGGGCCCTGGGCTGGGGATGCCCTGGCCACTCCTAGTGGGACCAGCAGGACAGAGTCTACCAGGGGAGATGGGATGAGGACCTGGGCAAGGAATGAGGACGCGCAGTTCCGAGATGCTGTCCTCTCGGTGGCCGGCCAGCCCTGCGTGCGCTGCTCACCGGCAAGGGGCGTCGCCGTCCCAGCCGTCACCCCTTGAGGGGCTTGTCGGCCCCTCCGCTGGGGCTGCTGGCGCTGTCACTCTTCTTCCTGCGCAGGCTCTCAATCCAGCTGGAGCTGGAGCGGGTGGTGAAGCCGGAGAGCGCCAGGGAGCTGAGCCGCATGTTTTTGCCAGACATGATGAGCTCCCCGAAGCCCTCCTGGTGGGAGAAGGCGTAGCCCGAGCGCCGGGAACCCGTGCGACCCACCCGCCTCATGCAGCGGTGCTGGGCCTTCTGCTTCTTCCTCACCAGCTGGGTGTAGCGGACCTGGTGGGGGAGGCGTGAGGGAAGGAGCCTCCGTCAGCGTCAGCGTGGCAGCGTCACACACCGCCTCAGGGAAGGGACCCAGAGCGCCCGGGATGGGGCAGGCACGGGCACCTCCAAGACTGCACAGGGCGTCTGTCCCCGGGAAGGGCAGAGGACCACCATCCACGCACTTAACAGAAACTGCAGCCACAGGCGTATTTAAGCCTGAGGGCTTCCGGACACACGGGCTCCGTCCCCCAAAGCAGACAGCCTGGCCTCTCACCGTGTCTGAGAGATCCGGCTTCAGGTTCAGCTTGAGGAACCGAAAGGCGACCACAGGCATGATGCAGACGACTGTGGTGAGCACGATGGTCAGCCACACGGTGGGCTGGGCCAGGGTGTTCTGGGCATTACCTGGGGACAAAGGAGTCAGGGGCCCTGGGAGTCACAAAGCAGGTGCAAGGGCAGCACACCCCCGCTGAGTTCCCCATTTCTTTTTCTGGCAGCCCCACTTCCCCAGTCTCAAAACCTAAGTCATCCCTGGCTTCTCTTTCTCTCTGCTCTCCAAATATTTATCTCCAAATTGGACTCTAGCTCCAAACTCTGAAAACAACTTCAGACCTGCTTTGTTTTGTCTTTTTTTTTTTTCTTTTTTTGGCTGCATGACACGCAGGATCTTAGTTCCCCGACCAGGGATCGAACCTGCACCCCCTACAGTGCAAGCACCAAATGATAACCACTGGACCGCCAGGGAAGTCCCCAGACTTACTTCTTTATCTGCCTTAACCTGACATCTCTGTTGAAGGTCTAACAGGCATCTCGGTTTCACACGGCTGAAAGTGAACTACTGTTTCCTCCACCCCAATCTGCTCCACGTCTTCCCCAGCTCAGGAGATGCCACCACCCACTAAGCTGCCCCAAGTAAAAGCCCCGGAGTCAACCTGGTTCCTACCCCCACCATCTCAGGCCCCCATCCAATCTGCTGGCTCCATTTCCAAAATATCTATGGGATTCCACCACTTTTCACTTGACTCCAAGCCACCATCATTGTCACCTGGGTTACTGCTATAGCCTCCTAGCTGGTCTCCCTGTTTCTACTTTTGCCCTCTACCTTTTATTATCCACAAAACAGTCAGAGTGATCCTGTAAAAACATAAATCAGTTTATGACATTTCCCTGCTCAAAACCCTCTGATGATGGCTTCCTATCACATTTAGATTAAAATTCAAAGTTCTTACTTTGACCTATAAAGGCTTAAATGATCTGGACTGATTCTCATCTCTGCCCTCCTGCCTCAGCCCTACCTTCCAACCTCGTTTCCTTCACTCCCCCAGCTCCTCTGCTGCTGACGACCTCCCCACAAGCCCTCACCTAAGGCTTCCATATCACTGTTTCCTCTTCCTGGGCTGTTCCTGTCCAGAGAGGCACATGGCTCACTCCTTCCCTTTATTCAGATTTCTCTGTGCCAATGTCTCTTCCTCAAGAGGGCTTTGCTGATGACCCTTGTACCTTTCTACCTTGCTTGATGTTTTTTATAGGACTTATTGATTTCAGACATTATAACTGTTAACTTGTAAATAATTTGTCTCTCTCACTGAAATATGAGATTCAGGAGGGCAAGGATTTTGCCTGTTTTGTTAACTGTTGCATCCCTGGCATCCAGGATAGCGGGTGACTGAATGCCCACTGGATTAAAGAATGAACAGATCTAAAGCAAATGCCAAGACCCGCAAATGAGTCTTTCACCTCATGCCTCCCAACCAGTCCCTCTTGGCCACCCACCAGAGCCACCCTGCGGCGGTTCTGAACACCCTTGCACTTGATCACTACAGCAGCTTCCTAACTGGCTGTCACTGCCACGTTCATCTTTCTAAGGTAATTCTTTGATGCCATTCCCCACTCTCTCCTCAAAAAAAAAAAAGAGAGGCTCCTAGCAAGTCAAATGCACACCTGACAGCCTGGCATTCTGATTCCTCAAATGGCCTGCCTTTCTAACCTCTCTTCCACTGCTTCTCAAAGGGTATTCTTGTCCCACCCTAGCTGGAGCACTCTCTATTTCCTGGAAATAAACAGCCTTTTCACACTTCCAGCTCTCTGACTTGGAATCTGGCTCCCCAATCCTGGCTACACCCTCAGCAGCCTCTTCTGTGGGACTATCCCTGACCACCCCACAAACAGTCATTTTGCTGACCATGAAGCCTGCCACCCTTTCGCCTCCCTTGTAGCCTGGCAGGGCTGTTCTTCATTTTCATGGATATGGAGACCCTCTGAGGGCAGGGCCTGGGTCGGATACACCTAGATCCCCACAGCACCTTGCAGAATACCTGGCACATAAAGAGTGTTGAATAAATGCTTACCTACCCCATTAGTCCCAGAACAACTGTGATTCCTCACTGATTCAAGAGGAAGCCACAGGCACTCACCCACAAACCGGAACTGGTTTGGAAACATGTCGAAGAGCCCATTGCTGTGCATGGCAAAGAGGATAGCAAAGTAAACCGCCAGGCTGCCCCAGATGAAGAAGTGGTTGATGGCCGTCCAGTAGCCGGTATCCAGCCCAATCTGCAAAAAGCAGTTGTTACAGGCAGAAGGAGCACCCCCCCCAAAACCCAGTCCCCCCTCCCAGGAACAGAACTGCAGTGCCCAGGGCACCCCAAGGACAGGAGCCCCACCCCTTCCATAGGGGAGGCCAGTTCCCGGACTGCCTCCTACCTGCACACTGACCACGATGACCAGTGAAGTAGCCACGGTGACCGCAAAGGACTGGTAGTCAGCCAGCTGGGTGCCATCATCGCGGGTGGCCTCAGCAAACACCCCATAGGGGATGAAGAACATGAGCACAGACGTGTAGATGCCTTGGGCGATGCAGATGAAAAATTCCCGCTTGTTGAAGAGGAGGTTCAGCTGGCCTGGCTCGTACAGCTTAGGGTACTCCATGCTCCGCTGCTCCGGGACATCCTGTGTGCGGAGGGCCCGTGGCACAGGATGCCTCAGAAGCTGCCGCTTTAACTCAGGAAGGCCAAGGGCAGACTCTGTCCCCCTACCTCTTTTTTTCTAAATTCTTCGACAGCTATATCTGACCTCAAGCCAGCTGCCCCCAATCAATCTTTTGTTCAGCAACCCAGGGGAGTTACAGGGCAGGTGTGGCTGAGAGGGAGAACCAGCCACACCCTGCCCAGCTCACAGAACTGCCTTCCCAGGGACCACAGGCAGTGGGCACAAGCCTACCACTATCAGGTGGCTCCCTTGCAGCAACGTCTTTCTCCCCAGCCCGCCCGGTCACCCAACTCCCCCATACCTGATCGAAGACCCCCATAGCCAGGACTGGGAGGGAGGTGTACACGATGTTATAAAGGGTGATGAAATACTGGTCATAGACGGTCTGGAAGGAGAACAGGGAGCAAGAGAGGAGTGAACATGCAGTCTTTCTTCACTACAAATCAGGCGGAGGAAGACAGCCGACGTGGCATATGTGGAGGCCTAAGGAATTTTCTGGAACTCCCTCTCCACTTCTTCAACAAGCATTTTTTTAAATGCATGCATCAGACAACAGCTAGGCCCTAAGGGGACCAAGCAATGAACAGGACAGACACAATCTCTGTCCTTAAGGAGCTTAAGGATTGGCAAGTCAGGGGTCTGGGGAGCTCACTACCTGGGCCGAGAAGCCGCAGAAGAAGCCAAACCAGAAGTGGACCATGGTGAAAGCGAAGTTCTTGTAAAAGAAATAGCAGAGGAACTTGCACATGCGCAGGTAGGACCAGCGCCCATGCACCAGCAGGAGGCGTTGCAGGAACTTGAACTGGGAGAAGGAGTAATCGGAGGCCAGGACAGCCTGGATCCCTTCCTGCCCACTGATGCCCACACCAATGTGAGCCGCTGCAGAGACAAGAGATGACAAGAGGATGAAGACAGCCACACCCTTCAGACTCACATCACATTTCAGCCCCCTCCCCCATCATTCCTCCCTGGGCCCCTCTCCCTTCCCCAGCGCCCAGCCGCCACACCTACGCAGTCCACTCACTTTTGATCATGCTGACGTCGTTGGCTCCATCCCCGATGGCAAGGGTCACAGCCTTCTTGTACTTCTTAACCAGTTCCACCACTTGTGCCTTCTGCAAGGGGGTCACCCGGCAGCAGATGACAGCTTTGCAGGCACAGGCTGTCTCCAGAAACTCCAGCTCCATGTCTGCCTCTAACGCATGGGCCTGGAACACAGAGTGCTGAGAGAGCCCCAGTCTTCTCCAGGAGAGACCTGGGGGTCAGCTCCTCCCAGTCCCTTTAAGACCGCAGCCCCCCCGAAGTCCAGGGAAATGGGAACAAGGTAAGATATAAGAGCCGCTCTCTGAAAAGATACTACTGCCCAAGCAAAGGATGGCGACACTTACCAGGCTGTGCCCGTTGATGACCAGGGCGTACTCCCCAGCCACAGCTTCCAGGACAGAAGTGAGCTTGGAAGAAGAAAGCTTCTCCTGGTAGGTGAAGCCGTTGCCTACAGTGCGGGACGAGTCCATCATCTTCTCCCGGGCTTTCCTGTGAAGGGGGAAACGAGACCGTGGTCTGCCAGGACAGGAGCAGGGATTCAAGCCCGATCGGGGAACCTCTGCCCGACCCCCAGGTACAGTGCAGAGCATCTACCTGCCTCGGGCCTGTTTACCTGAGCTCCTCCCGCACTTCCAGGACCGTGTGGCCAGTGACGATGAACACCTCCGTCATGTCATCCGTCAGCATCTTGCAGGAATAGCCAATGTTCACAGCCGTCTCTACCAAGAGAGATTGCAGGAGCTCTGGACAGGCCCCCGACAAGGTCAGCGCACTTGCCAGCCCGATGTCCTAGGCTCATGCAAGGACCCCACGGGGCTGTGTCCAGATGCAATCTCCTCTGCCCTGCTGGTTCTCACCTTGCTTGTCTCCTGTCAGCACCCAGATCTTGATGTTGGCCAGCGTCAGGAGGGCGATGGTCTCTGGAACCCCTTGCTGAAGCTTATCCTCAATGGCCGTGGCGCCCAGCAGCTGAAAATACCACAAGGGTCCCTGGGAAGAGAGTCCAGGCACGACCCCTCCTTGCCCACCCTTGGCCCGTTCTGCAGCCCATACCATCATGTCGCTCTCAACCTCCTCGTAGATGCTGGCCAGCCGGTCCTCCCGGCTGTCCTGGGCCAGGCTGGCCTGGAGCCGTCTCTCGGCCCACTCCTCGTAGTAGTCTTCATCCAGATCCTTGTAGGCCAGGACCAGGGTCCTCAACCCTTCGCCCGCGTACTCCTGGAGCAGGAGTCAAGGGAGTCAGCCCCCAGCCCCTCCCACCACCCCGCGAGTAGCAGGACCACAGGGCCCCCTTCCTCACGCCTACATTCAGGTGGTCAGCGGTGGTGTTGAGGAGCTCCTGGGTGGAGTGGTGAAGTCTGTCCAGCAAGATGGTGTCAGCCCCTTTGCAGTACAGTCGGATCTTCCCCTCTGGATTCCGCACTACGGGTGGGGCGGGGGGAGAACGTCCCAGAAAAATTCAGGCAGCTGAAGCCCCCCATCCTTAAAACATCAAGGGTCACCCAGTACACCTCACCTATCCCGGGTCTGCATGCTGCCCCTGAATGCCCCCGGCACCCCCGTCCCGGCCTCACCTATGACTGACATCCGTTTGCGGATGTTGTTGAAGTCCAGGATGGCCAGCAGCTGGTAGGTGATGGCTGTGCCCATCTCGTGGACAGTGATGGTCTTGGGTGTACGAGAGCGGAATACGAAGCCGAAGTTCCTGGCTGCGGTGACCAGAGCCCCCTCGTCTGGCGACTGGGCTTTGTAGTACAGCTCCCCTGGGTGGGGAGGAAGAACACAGGTGGTGTCAGTGGCCACGTTCTCAGCCGAGTGTCCCGCCCAGGAAGCCCCAGGCAGCCGCACTGCAGACCACAGCCCGAGACCAAAGGCACAAGTCAGGTGGGGGAGAACACAAGCCAGATCCTCGGCGCACCTTCGTGCTTCCTTTTTTTTTTTTAAGGCCGTGCTGTGCGGCACGTGGGATCTTAGTTCCCTGACCAGGGCTCAAACCCGTGCCCCCTGCATTAGAAGCGTGGAGGCTTAACCACTAGACCTCCGGCGAAGTCCCTCACCTTCATTCTTTTCTTCTGACATGACGGTGTGACACAGGGAAAGGAGGCGGAAGAACTCGTGCGTGTGTGGGTCCCCCATCTTGACAGCCTCCAAGAGGGTAGGGTCCCAAAATAAGAACTTCTTGTCAGCCAGAGGATTGAAGGAGAAGTTGACGGGTTCAGGCCTCTGGAGCAGGTAAGAGGGCGATCAGGAAAGGGTGGGTCACTAGGCTGCCTCCCAGGGAGGCGCTGTCCCCACCAAGATCCTGTCCACTGTGGACCTCAAGATTCCCACTTCTGCTACCAGCTCTTCCTTAGAACACCATTTCCTCCAAGCAGCTTCCATTTCCTGACCAGACAACACATCACTCCTACCCACACCAACCCTGCCCAGGCACCCTGTGTTTCATTGGCACAGACAATCACCATGGGGTCTGGACCTTACCTCTCCCAATTCAGCTTTGTGGCCCAGGACATCGAACACGTCACCTACACACAGCCAGGAGAGAAGGAGAAGCAACGTCAGAGCTCGAGATCTTGCAGAGCAGGGGGAGAAGCCTCCAGTGCAGGACCCCCCCAGGCATCTGGAACCCGCAACCCTAGTCCCTGAGTAAATGTCACCCAGATTCACACAGCTGACTCAAAGGACAGGAGGCGCAGGCACCCTGGATCCTCAGAACCCCAGGACTGAAAGCCATGACACCCACTGCTCCCCATCCCCGTCCACGCTCCAGTTCTCCCCCCCAGGGCAGCTCCAATTCCACACCCATGTCCCCAGGGCTCCCAGGCCCCTTCGGGCGCCTTTCGCTCTTTAGGTCTGCACAGCAGACGAAGCCTCACACACTGGCCATGGGGCCTGGGTTAGTATAGAAAGCAGTTAGGAAAGGGGTTCACTCTGCATAAAAGACCCCACACACCCTGTGCAAGCCATCCCAGCAGCTCAGCCACAAGGCCACTGCAGCGGGGCCACACTGGAAAGGCCATGGTCACATTCCAGAGACTCACAAGGGCCCTGGACAGCAACACGGGGAGAGTCTAGACTCCACCAGGGCTGACAAGGTCCAACCTGGCCGGGGTGCCCAGGGGCCAGTGTCTAGGGCCTCACTTCAAACAGCCAAGGAGCTCCCCTACTGCCTGGAGCTGGGATCGGGGTGAGGGCGCCAGCAGAGGAGAGGGGAAGCACTGTCAGTGTCTACCTCCTGACCCGGGGCGCAGAGCATACCCTCTCAAGTCCCACAGACCCAGGTAGGAAAGAAGTAAAACCCAAACATCAAGACAATTGTGGGAGCCCCAGTAGCACAATCCTTCAGGCGAGACGCAAGCCCTCGGTCCCTGGAGGCGCAGCCCTACCGTAGCTGCGGCCGTTGATGGAGCACTTGTTGAAGACCATGATGTTCTGGGTGAGGGTGCCTGTCTTGTCGGAGAAGATGTACTCCACCTGGCCCAGCTCCTCGTTCAGGGTGGTGGTGCGCGCCTCCGCGGGCGTCCGCTTCTTCATGCAGAACATCTTCTTGTCCCAGTTGATGAAGTAGCTGTGGCCCAGGCGGATGACCTCCACGCTGCACAGGGTACAGGAGGTGAGGCTGGGGGCAGGAAGGGGAGGGGGACCCCACCCCCACGGGCCTTCGCTGCAGGCCCTCCGCCTGGGGAGAAACAAGAACGGAGCGGATACCTGGGCAAGGACACCTGGGTGGGGGAGGGCAAGGAGAGCCTAAAGGTGGGGGTCCCCGACCCCGACCCTCCGATGCTCTCCAGACAAAAAGGTGCAAAGGGCCTGGGCAGGCGGGACAGACGGCACAGGCAGAGGAGAAGGGACTGCGGACAAGGCACTCGACCAGTTCTTACCTCAGGACTAATAATACAGAAACCATGCAGAGAAAACAAGAGAAAGTGCAAGAGAGAAGGAAGAGAAAAAAAAAAAGAGAAAAAGAAATAATGAGGGTGCTGCGCGTGCCACAGGCACACAGACGCCCCTGCAGGGAGGGGAAACCGAGGAGGCCCTGGAGCCCGTGCCTCGCTGCCCGAACACAGGCCGAGCTCGCTCCTTCCGCCCGGCTCTGGGCTGCACAACCTGACCTGGGGTGTTTGGGAAGAAGGCGGGGCAGACTGAGATGCCGACTCCAGAAGGGAGCGGGGTCTCGAGAGTCTGGGCAATAACACCAGTTTACAATGGCACAGGGCTCTCAGCGTCCCAGAGGTCTGTTCGCATCATCCTCTTTACTAGGCATTACCCCTGGGATTCGGACTGTCAGCATCTCAGAAAGGGCCCCATGTTTAGGTCCAGCACAGCCAAGCAATGGGGCCACATCTGGAACCCTGCTTCCAACCCTGACTGAGGCTGCTGTCAGCATCCAGTTACCACACAAAAAATGAGCTGGCTGGAAATGCCTTAATGGCCTTTGCCCCACTCTGCTGATCAAGCGTCCCCTCTCCACCCTCCCCGCAAACACACGTACTGTAACCTGATGAGACTTAGAAACTTTCTCAGGCAGCTACCATGGGCTTCGAGTGAACTTGGATACAAAACAAAGACAGCAAAGTCCAAAGATGGAAAAAAAAAAAAAATCAGATCAGAAACAAGAAAACCTTTAAATAGTAATGAAATACCAGAGCTGCGATGATAATGATGAACACGCTACCACCTGTTATTCGTACAGTAATTTAATTTTTAAAATGTATTTTCCAATCTTGTATCTTATATCAAAATGTCCCTATGAAGAGGATGAAACTGGTATTATTCTTCCCATTTTACATGAGAAAACCAAGGCCCTAAGGGACTGTGGATTTGCCTGAGGTCACGTGGCTACTGAGTAAGCAGGACTAAACCACAAGCCTTCTGAGTCTCCTCCTAATGCTCGATAAAAACCCCACTGTCCACCCTCAGCACAGAAACTCCTTATCTCCTACTCACTGTCAACAGCACTAGGACTCAGTGGCTAGTGGGGAGATCTGAGGACGATCTGGGGAACCTATGTGAACAAAAACAACATATGGGAAGAGATCTGAGCATCTCTGTAAAGCATTTCCTTAAACATGTCACAGGTTGGGAGTTCCCTGGCGGTTCAGTGGTTAGGACTCTGCGCTTTCACTGCCGAGCGCCTGGGTTTGACCCCTGGTCAGGGAACTAGGATCTCACAAGCCACGCAGCCAAAATAATAATAATAATAATAAAGTATACAATCTGATAAATTAAAAAAAGTCACAGGTTCTCTTATCTCAAGTGCAAGGCACTAAATACAAAGAGATCTTCTCTCTTCTTGCCATTCTTTCTTCCTCCTGCATCCCCCCGCCCTTCCTGTTCATTCTCCCTGTTAACATTATCTTTCCTGCAAACATCCTAGATGTCCTCTTACTCCTATTCATGCTGTTAACCACTGCCAGCCAACACTTCCTAAAGCATTCTTTAGATTTTTTTAAAGAATCTTTTAATGGTTTACTAAGTAAAAGTCCATTGGCAAAGATTCAGGACCCTCCACGATAGGGAACAAGCTTATGTTTCCAGCTCTCTGTCTCACAGGCCCCCACTCACAGTCCATGCTCCTGCCAAACTGTCCCAGGACCAACCATTCCAAGGTCCCTATCTCTGTGCCTTTGCTTCCAGCCCTCTCCTCCAGGCTCCACCTTCACCCATCCCTGCCGCCATTCAAAGCTCAGTTCACCAGCAACCTCTTCAAAGATGTCCTCCCTGATTAACTATGCGGGGAGTAATGCTCTTCCAATCCTCATGGCACTTTGTGCCTCTGTGGTATCTCAGTGGGATGCATGGTAGCTCGGTGTCTTTCACTGTTTGCATCTCTCCTCCCCTACCAGTCTGCTGCTTTTGAAGGCAGAGGCTGTATTACACATCAACTGTGTCCCCTTGCTTTACACATAAGGGTAACACTGAAGGTGTTACAGCACTAGTTCCCATTTTGTTTTAGAACATGTTCAGATTTATCTCCCTCTACTAGACTGAAGCTCCTGGAGGGAAGGAAATCCATTCCTAATACATCTGTATGTGCCACAGCACCTAGCATGCTTCTTTGCACAAAGTCGGCATGCGATAAATATGTGCTGAATAAATCAATATGGTTTTTGTTCTAATACAATCCAAAGTGCCAGGAAACTGTGGTGAAGTTTGCTTTGTACAGAAAGATAAACAGGTAATATAAAATGTTCACAGCACAGGAAGGAGAGGACCCCAAGTTCCCTCTCGAGAATTTCACCTTCACAGAAGAGAGAAGTTTGCCAAGGGACCACCTGAGCTCCCTGGAGAGACCCCAGAGCAGAGAGAGCGCATACCTGACATAGAGCGATATGGGCACGACGGTGTTGAGGATGATGATGTAGGACCAGAAGGAGAGGAAGCCAGAGAAGAAGGCACTGTCCACCGCCTCATCCCAGGGCAGGTAGACCTGGAAGCGTGTCCCGACCTCGTGCTCCCAGATGGCATTGCCAATGGCTAGGATCACCCCCATGCAGACCAGAAATCCAAAAATCTGCAGAGGAATGAGAAGCAGAGGCTAAGCTGCCACTTAGGAAGCCCTCAAAACCAAGAGCATCCCTGAAGGTCACCACTGGTACCCTGAGCCCTCGAAAGCTCAGGCATCTTTTTTTTTTTTTTAATAAATTTATTTATTATTTATTTATTTTTGGCTGCGTTGGGTCTTCGTTGCTGCGCACCGGCTTTCTCTAGTTGTGGCGAGTGGGAGCTACTCTTCGTTGCAGTGCACAGGCTTCTCATTGCGGTGGCTTCTCTTGTTGCAGAGCACGGGCTCTAGGCATGCGGGCTTCAGTAGTTGCGGCACGCAGGCTCAGTAGTTGTGGCTCGCGGGCTTAGCTGCTCCATGGCATGTGAGATCTTCCCGGACCAGGGCTCCAACCTGTGTCTCCTGCATTGGCAGGTGGATTCTCAACCACTGCGCCACCAGGGAATCCCCTCAGGCATCTTTAAAATGGTGGCATGCTCTAGTGGGAAGCACCCAGAACTGGTGACAGGTTCTAGTCTGTCACTGACCATCATGTGGACTTTTTCTCACGACGTTTTCTCAACTGTATGCTGGGAGGGCTGAAATGGTTGTGTAGCTCCCACTCTGACATCCTAGAACATTTGGGAGACCTCAAAGATGGTAAGAGTGGGGGTGAGCTACTTTCAACATACCAAAGAAGCTTATTAGAAATCATCCATTTACTGGAGCTAAGCCTCTACAAGCCAACAAAAATGCCGGGATTTCCCTGGTGGTCCACTGGCTAAGACTCCATGCTCCCAACGCAGGGGGCCTGGGTTCAATCCCTGCTCAGGGAACTAGATCCCACATGCCACAACTAAGAGTTCTCATGTTGCAACTAAAGGTCCCACATGCCACAGCTAAGACCCAGCGCAGCAATAAATAAATAAATAAATATTTTTTAAAAAATGCCAAGTTTCTGTAATGTTCATTATCTTATACAGATTGCCAAAAAAAGTTTTTTAACCAAGACACAAATTATGTCTTCATAAATGTAAATTTCTTAATAGTCAAAAAACTTATAAAGCTTGGAGTCCTTGAAGAAGGATCATAAGAAAGTTTTGGTGGTTTAAAAGAAAAAAATTGAGACCATTGTGTGATTTCAGACATCTATCTTCAAAGTTGCCTCCACTCTGGATGCTTTGAAACAAAGCAGGAACCATCCTGATGCCCAAGGACTACCAGGGGGCGATGCAAGCCTTGGCCTGATAGCCTCTCAGGCTGGGGTTTCTGCAAACCCTTCAAGGCCAAGGAGGAAACTGTCTCACCAGAGGCTGACCCCAGCTTTTGCAAGCTGGCGTGTGGGGGGCAGGCAGCAGGCAGTGGGAGCACAAGAAGGGGAGGAGAGCCCAACAAGGAGCTCAAATTTCTAGCCAAACAAGGGGAGGATTCAGGAATTGCCAAAAACTAAAACAGAAACTTTTCCTTTGGGATCCTTTGCTCTTGGAAGTCAGGGGAAAAGACCCTGCTATCCATACTCCAAATGGAAATTTTTCTTTTAATTCGCTCTCCATCCCCATGAAGGCCTCCTTGTCCCTGGCAAAGCAAACAGAAGGTCACATGCTAAGCTAAGTCACCATCATAACTGGAATCCAGAGAAGGGAAGATTTGTTTTAACTTTCTTTAAGTTGTTGATTCATGCACGCTCCTAAGGATTTTTAAATAACATCTTCCAAGTCCAAAAAGAGCCTGAAATAAACACTGTCTTTGAGTGGTTGACCTGCCAGTGGCTTTAAAGCTAAAACCTGAAGGCTGACTACTGACCAGAGAGGAGAGATGGAAGTAAAGGGACCCGCCCAGGGAGAACCAGAAGGGCAGGGGCAGGAACCATATGTGGGATGCCTTACCCAGAGCACCAGTGTATTCATTAGGCGATCAATACTTGTTCTCTTGAATTTTGTCCTGCCGCTGTTCTGCATCAGCTTAGTGTCAGGACCTAGAAAGGAATGCAAAGGGCTGGGAAAGCCAAATAACAAATCTGCCTCTGGGCTTCTGCCCCGGTCCCCAGACTACAGGACATCAGGGTGGAAGAGAGACACTGGCTGGATGAGAAGCTTGGATCCAGGGCCCACTTAGCCTCCTCCCACATTCCTGCGGGAGGGTGAAGGTAGCAACTCTCACCCTTCTTTCTTTGGGCCCTAGGAGGCTCACCTGCAAAGATGACCAGCCCGAAGCACCACTCGGTGTTTCGCAGCACGCAGCCCCGCAGCAGCATGTTCTGGTTGCTCAGGGGGAACTTGTTCTCCTTCCAGTAGAGGGTTCCGCTGAATTTGTCCAGCTTATTGTTGGGAGGTTCGCAGATCACTTCACCTGAACAGAAGACAAGAGTGCCCCCGCTCGAGGTGCAGTCTGTAGCTTAACCACGAGACAGCAACACAGAAAAAGCAGCTGCAGGGAGATGGTGTTAGGATGTAAGCCCATCACACACTGCTGGTGGGAGTGTGAACTGATGCAACTTTCTGGGAAAGGAATGAGCAGCATGAACTCCCATTAAAAGTATACATGCCCTCAGACCCAGTAATCCCACTTTGAGGACTCATTCTACAGAAATGATAGCATAGGGCTTCCCTGGTGGCGCAGTGGTTAAGAATCCGCCTGTCTGTGCAGGGGACACAGGTTCGAGCCCTGGTCCGGGAAGATGCCACATGCCGTGGGGCAACTAAGCCCATGCGCCACAACTACTGAGCCTGCGCGCCACAACTACTGAGCCCACGTGCCACAACTACTGAAACCCACGCGCCTAGAGCCCGTGTTCCACAACAAGAGAAGCCACCCCAATGAGAAGCTCGTGCACCACAACGAAGAGTAGCTCCCCCTCGCTGCAACTAGAGAAAGCCTGCGTGCAGCAACCAAGACCCAACACAGCCAAATTAAAAAAAAAAAAAAAAGAAATGATAGCATAGCTCACAACAATTTTATTGAAGCATTATTTGAAGAGTAAAAGACTGGAAACAACTGAATAGTCAGGGGAGAGCTGAATAAATTACAATACATCAATTCTTTGAAACATTATATGGTTATGAAAAAGAATGATGTAAATTTCTTTACATAGCGACATGATAAGATACTTATGATGAATTTAATAAGTACAGAAAGGCGGTTGCAGAGATTTTAGTACAGTATGATCCCATTGATTTATGCTCACGTGTCTGTATAAACAGAGAAAAGTGTGGATGAATACACACTAAACTGCCAGTTAATGTGACTACCTAAGGAGACTAGAATTGGAGGGAAGGAGGGCTTTTTCTTATACATGCTACATAGTTTGTCTTGCTAGAAGGAGCATATATCATTATTCTGAGACGAATAAGAAATAAGAATAAGCTGAATTTCAACATGTACAGCAAGGAGGGAGCTATCAGCCATGAAGATCTCTTGAAATGACCATCAGTTCACAAGTAAATGATAGCCACCCGGCATTCCTGACACCCCTGCTCCCCAACCACCCAAAAAAGTCCAGGGCGCTGCATAATCACAGGAACAAGAAGCCAAAAAGAGAAGGCACAATTTAAAGCCCCAAACCCACCCATCTCCTCTACCTGAAAGTTGCTTCTCCAAAACTACTCACCATCAAACTTGGCAAGCTTACTGATGTCTCCCAATTCCGAGGTGACCGGAATCGCCTGCCGTACTTTCATGTTGGTCTCTCTGGAAGGACAGTGTCCCTGAGGCCTGGTTCCCTTCCCTTCCTCTAGATTCTACCTGGGGGCACCTGACCATGGAGCACCACCACCCCCAGGCATTACGAGGTAGGTAATTCTTTTACACACCCAAAGCCTTTCTTACCCATCAATTTTCCAAAAGGTACAGACCCCAGACCTGGGAACCTCTTTCAAAAACAAGCTTGTTACCCCAAAGGAGGCAGAAGGAGATGTGTGACACTGAGCATGCGACTTACCCATCGAGTTCTGCTGTCTCTATGTAACACAGCCCATGGGGCTCACTGCTGGAAAGGAGGAGGAGATCCGCCTAGAAAGAAAACCTAGTGAGAAGGCCAAAGACCCAATCCTCCACCCCCAATGGACTCTTTGATGATCCCTCCTTCCACTAAGCACTCTTGGTTTGCTTAGTCCCAAGCACGTGAATGGCTAGAAAGGAGGCATATTAATATGACACAGAAGCTTCCCACTCAAGGAGGTTTCCTCCCATGGGTGTTTAAGAGGCAATAGTCAATCAGGAAAGACTCATCCCTTTCTGCCAAAGTAAAGGGAGAGCCCTGTAGGCCTAGAGGGGCACCTTGTCCCTTACCGCCACAAACTGGTTATTTTCTAGCTTGATAATATCACCAACACAGACATTCATCCACTGCTCTTGCTGGAGGCTGAGGCAATGAGAAGATAGAGAAGAGGCTGTCAGTAGCTAGAGAAGTTCCCAGGGGACCCCTTTCTTCCCCAAGGCCCTCAGTCTCCAACAGGCACTCACATTCCATTGATCAGCACCTGAGACTGACGGTTATTCACCTGGTTATCACTCTTGTGGCGGAACTGAAGAGAGGAAAGAAAGGTAAGACACCTTCTCCTGCTCCAAGGGACTTAGATGATCAGTGGAATGCAGAGCACACTGGGTACCACCTTGTCTACACCTGTTCACAGGTCTACTCTCTTCCTGACTCCCCCTCCCTACTCTCAGCCAAGATATCATGGATCTAGCTGGACCAGGTAAGGGATGGCAAGGTCACCAAGGAATTGTGCTGGGTGGAGGAAGGTGAGTTGTGGGGTGGGGCGTGGGAAAAAGGTAAAAGAACGACAACTCACATAGTCATCAGTGGCGTCTTTAACAGCTGTGATTGTGAGGACAAGAACCAAAGGCACAATGGTGGTGAACCAGGACAGGGAGGAGATCTGTGGGATCAACTGAAAAAAGGAAAGAGAAGTCATGCCTCCGAGGCCCCGTCTCGTTTCCCCTAGACCTTTCTCTTCCTTGACTTTATTTCGCTTTGTGAGTTGCAAAGGGTTTACCACAGGTCACTTACCTGCAGAATGAGAAGGAACAGGAAGTAGGTATTGGCAACTTCCTGGAACTGCTCAAAGAGGTTGACAGGCAGGAAGGTGAGAATATTGTACTTGGAGGTCTTGATGCAGTTACTCTGTGGCAGTGGGAGAGAAGATCATGAGGCAGCCTCCAAACCCAACCCAGAACGAGACTGAGGCTGCCTCCTCCATCTACACTTTCCAAACCTCTGTCCCCAAAAGCCAGTGACCAGAGGTGTGGGAGGGTGAAAGAGGAGGAGAGAAGAGAGTCTCACGGGGTCAATGTATCCTGCTTCACTGACAGGTGAAGGCCATGAAAAATTCAGCACATAGCAGGTGGAGAGTGGCGAGGAGGCTGCCTTCCCCTCCCTCAAGCACTCTCCCAGCAGTCAGCCCTCTGTCCCAGCCTAGGACAGATGGGATGCACCTTTCCCCTTTCTGACTCAGGAGGAGAGCACAGGTGGTCTAGAGCCACTTACCGCATACTGGAATCTCTCATTGTATTCTCGGTCATTGGCCCGCGCCCTCCTTTCTTCTTCTGCAACAGAATGATGCTGCAGTCAGAAGCAAACTGAGGCCTGGCCCAACACCTTGTCAGGCCCACCCCACTCTATGGGTTTTCCACTGAGGGCCCTTGGTTCCTTCCACAGCACACAGTTTTTAAGGAGTTAGCACCACACCTGAGGTGCCACTAAAGTCTTCCCTCTAGTCCACCTCTCACCACCAGCCTGACCACTGGGCTCTGCAGGTATTACATTCTCAGGACAAGATGCCTTCTCCTTTCCTCACCAACAACCATCAAGGTCTTCCACTGGGGACACTCAGTTTCTCTCCCCCATCCCTCTAATTAATGCTGTAGGAATTAACGGTCTTGGGTATCTCCAGAGGAACAGCAGCTGAAGACACTAAGCTTCCTTCTCCTGGAAACCCCTGCAGATCCAGCCACGGTACTGCCTTCCTCCTAACCTAGTGGGTGGGGTGGGTGGCAAGACAGAGGGTCACTGTGCCCTGTAACTGCTCTGCGGCAGCAACCCAGCGCCACGTGCAGTCCCCCCTACAGAAGCCTCTGCTTGTCACATGTCATCAGCAGCGGCTTCTGACTGGCCCACAATGACATCATCTTATTTCAAAGCTCATCTTCAAGTCGGGGGGCGGGGGCTGGTCAGGGATATGGGTCATGCAGACTGAGACAGAGATGAAAGAGGGAGGAATGGGATGTAGTTGAAGCAGTTGCTCTCTAACCGTAACCTTTCTTGTGCCATCTGCACATATTTCCCCTAAACAACACATCTGTCACTTAGTGACAAATGAACTACACCTATTCTGAACACCCACAGATCTGGGACTGCAGGCACCAAGTTCAGGTCCCAAAACATGGGGTTGTCCTAGGAAGGGTTCTCCAGCCCATCTCCCATGGTCACGACCACAGGCTGAAAAAGGGGGTACCCTGGTTAGGTAGTAAACATAATGCAAACCTGTCCTGGAGCCAAAGGCAGCATTCCAGACGCCTTCCCTCACCCCCTTCCAAGCCCCCTGCAGAGCACACTGCAGTAACAAAAACCTCAGACCACTGCATCCGCTGCCTACCCAGAGTGCTCCTTCCCTGCGTGGTCACCTTACTCCCAAAACTTCTCCAGAGGGGACCCCTCAGGCTGAGTCGCCTGTGCAGTCACCAAAGACCATGCAAAAGGAGAGGTAGGGACCAAAACCTTCGGAGTCAGGATCTCTGGGTCTGCAGAGGACATGGGAAGGCTGGGGGAGGCAGGGGACAAGCGAATGTGAGGGAGGGAGGGGGTAAATTACGGGCTCGGGAGAGCTGCCAGTCGCTGCCTCCCGTTACCTGTCCCCCAAGAGGGCTTCTTTCGGCTCCAGGAGGGGGAAGCCCCGGCCCGGGCCCACTTCTCGGGCATCTCCTTGGGGACCGTCATGATCCCAGTTTGAGCGGGGGAAGGGCGGGCTGTCTGTTGGTCTGTCCTCGGCCTCAGCGGCTCCGATGGGGCGGCCCCCCGGGGAGGCACCGGAGCTGCGGCAGCTCAGAGTGGAGCCCCGGCCGTGTGGCGCGCGCCCCACCTGCAGCCCCGGCCATCCTCCCGGCCGCTCGCACCCGGCGACGCCGCGCGCTCTGCTGCGCCGCCCCCGCCCCCGATGCCCCCCGCGGACGCCAGCGCGCTCTGAGTGGCCCCGGACACGACTCGCACTCCCTGGGCTCCGCCCCCGCCCGCTCCCCCGACTGCAGGGGTAGCCGCCTGCCAGCGCGCCGCGTAGGCGAAAGCCAGCACGGAGTCCCGCCTCCCTCGGCCCGGCCAATGCGGGTGAGGGGACTGCCAGCGTTGTCCGGGGCAACCGCTTTCATCCCACCGCCTCCCACCCCCACCCCCGCCCTCAGGAAAACAAGGAGGACCTGGCCTTAGATGGGAAAATGAGGGGAGGAAACGAAGTGCGAGGACGGAGAAGGGATGGTGGGAACACAGCACCCCGGGCTCCCCAGACCACGGAATAGGAGCTCCAGGTGCCCCAAGATAAGATAAGAGTCTATGTGTTTGGGGGTGAGGGGCAGGTACTCAGCACCCTCCTGGGGAAGAACCCAGCTTAGGGAATCAAGGCGAATAATTCGGTTTCCTAAGGCTCCCCGCAGGATGGATAGGGCCTGCAATCTACCCTCCTTCAGGCTCATTACCTGTCGTCCCTCTTCCCTTTGCTCCCTGAGCCATAATAACACCCACTCTTGATGGTCCCAGGGATTTCCCCCCGACCCCGCCTCCTGCCTGTCTTACCTGGGGGGCGCTTTTTTGCACACAGTGCCATCTCACCCAGCAAGGTCCCAGCAATCCCATGGGAGACCCTGCAAGAAGGTGACATATGCGTGAGGTCAGGAAACTGAGGGTAACCTTCATTCCCCTTTTCAGACTCCTCCTGAAGGTTTTCTTCCCCAGTTCTGAACTTGCCCCTCCCCCAGCCTTCCCCACTAACTCCACAGCAACACTCTGCTCTTACTACCCTGATAGGTCCCTGAGAAAGAAGAGGGAACTTCCCCACCGCCTCCCCCCATGCCTCTGCCTTGGATAACATGAGGGGACTGACCACTTACAAAAACCAAGACCTGCTGGGAAAGGAAGGGGGCAAAGAGAAGAGGCCAGATATTGACAGGAGGGGCACAACTCTCAAGGTACCCATCCCAGGGACAAAGGATACCCCATGTGCCCTCCTGGTGGCAGTGAGTGGGTGCCTGTGTTTACTGGAAAGCAGAATTTCCACTAAAGGGTGGGGTTGAGGGAACATGAGCCAGGAAACACCTGGCAGAGCATCAGGAAACAGGGTGGGCAGGCTCCACCCTTCTCAAAAAGCTTATAATCTTCCCATCCCCCCTCCATTACTGGGGCTTCCATTATCACCTCCTCCAGGGGAGCTCACTTTAGAGGCTTGGCCTTCACTTCCTGCACACAGTCCCCAAACCACTTCCTCTCAGTCTGGGTCAACCGCCCTTCTGGGCCAGCAAAGGGGTCTTTTCAACCCTGCTGGGGAGTCATCCCTAGCTCTCTCTCTCTCACCCCAAGCCTAGTCCAGTC
The DNA here is from genome assembly GCF_028023285.1 of Balaenoptera ricei. Lineage (NCBI taxonomy): Eukaryota > Metazoa > Chordata > Mammalia > Artiodactyla > Balaenopteridae > Balaenoptera > Balaenoptera ricei. The sequence goes on along the minus strand of NC_082639.1, from coordinate 112,339,852 downwards.
AGTATGGCACTGGGTGCAAGCTCAGGGAGCATCAGTCAGATGGACCTCTGCTTCCTTCTATCTCCCCATGTCCTTCCTTTCACCTAAAAAGGTAAAAGCCCTGGCCTATAGACAGGGTCACAGAGCCTCATCCCAGCTTGGCTCAAAGGAAGCTGCCAGCCAGGTCCTGTGTCCTCTTGTCCACCTCCTCTTTCTTCGTCTGGGTGGAAAGCCTTCATTCCCCTTGGTTCCCCTGTCTCCAGCCTCCTGGGAACAACCTGCCAGCCTGTCAGCCCCAAGAGATACTAATTGTCTGTCTGCCCAGCCTCTATAATTACACACTCTGGCCAAGGCCCTGTCACCCACACCAGTTCTTCGTTCACTAAGCCGGACTCCCTTCCTGAACCCCAATCAGGCAATACCTAGAGCCAGAAGTCCTTTTCCTCTCTGACCCTCCCCAACCCTGGCAACCAAGGGTGCCTGGATCAGGAAGAAAAACCTCATCCACGTTTTCAGAGATGCCAAGCCTTCCTACAAGGCCCCCAGCCAGGGTCTCCACCCAGTCTAGAGTATGAGTCATACGAGGGTGGGGCATGGAGAGAGAGGTTAAAAGAGAGGATGCAAGGGTGGGCATCACAAGTTCCATAGCCAGCCCCGCCCTCAGGGAGGGAGGCAGTCAAGAAACACTATCAGCCTGAAGATCAGGGTTTGACTCCTATGAAAGAAAGAGTTAATGAAGGAGCTGCACAGGCTCTCAGGAGCCAGGAGTCTGGACACTGCCCAGGAAAGTTGTTTTACCTCTAAGACCCTGGGGAGACTGAAAGCTGGCTGGCCCCAGACTTCATCCCCTCTGGGGTGCCATAATAGGGAAGGAAAGGGAGCGGGGAGACCTGGGAACAGGGACCCTCTCACTTCTCCTTCCCAATCTCACACAGCCTGGGTTTTCTGAGCCCAGGCCCATTAGCCACGTCGCTCTGCCCCGTCACCCTGCCCCAGCCCCCTCTGCAGCCACATTTGGGATAAAAATAGCCAGCTCTGGGAAGAAGGCAATGCTCCATGGAGGAAAACGGCTCCTCCTCTAGGCCTGGCCCCTGCTCCCCTCCAGCCCAAACCCAGGAAGCCTGACCCCTTCTTTTAGAGGAAGCTGGCAGGGATATTTATGGGCAGGTCAGGAAAACATAAGAGAATGGAATCCAAGACCCCCAGCTCACTTGCCACCAACGCCTGGCCACTTTCCATGGCCAAGGACAGAACCCAGGACTCTCTCCCAGCTCTGGACTCCCAGAGCTAGGACCTCGCCTGGCACCCTTGGTCTTCCTCACGCACAGAGACCTCCACCTTACAGAGACAGCGCCCACCACCCCCAAACTCCCTTCTCCGGGCACCCAAACCCTCGGACCCCGGGTACTCCCCTCACCCCCACGACTCTGGCCGGTTCTCCCCTCTCCGCTGCTCCATAAGCTTCTCCTCCGCACTCCCGCGCCCCTTTGCTGGTCTCCACGCGCCCCTTCAGCACCCCACCCTCCCATCCTGCGGACGGCCTCCCGAATCTTCCCCACCCTCAGGCACCCAACACCATCTTCTCTCCAATCATCCACTCCCCCTCCTCCGTCTCACCGCAGCTCCGACTCCCTGTCCCCTGTCCTCCCCTGCCCACACCCCCCGCCCCGGCCCCTCCAGTCCCGAGTCCGCGTCCGCAGCAGCATCTCCCCCTGCCCTCCCGGCCCCGCGCTCCTGGGCTGCTGCCCCCGCCTTGCCAAACCTCACCTCAGCGCTCAGCGCTCGGCGCCCGCCCCGGCGGCCACGTCCTGCCCATGCCGGGGGCTGCGGCGGGGGGCGCTCGGCTCAGCTCCCCGCGGGCTCCCGCCCCCCCAGCTGCAGCCCCTCTCCCCCCCGGGCCTCGGCCCGCTACTTTGTGTCAGTTTCGGCCACGGCGGGGCGGAAGTGACGGAGGTGGCGGGAGAGGGCGGGGGGCGGGAGGGGGTTTTGGGGAGGGATGAGGGAGAGGGAAGGCGGGAGCCGCCATCTTTGTGCGGGGCAGGGGGAGGGTCTTAACCCCTCTGATGCGCCTCCGCAGTGTGAGGCCGTGATCCCCACCCCACCCACTCTCCGATCCATCCCCGGTCAAAAACAAACAGACAAAAGTCTGGAGGCGAGAGAGCGCTGAGATTTTTTTCTTTTTTTATTTGAAAAAAAGGAAACAGAAGAACGCTGTTTATCTGCTAATGTGTGAGAGAGTTAGGGAAGCGGTGAACGACGAGCATTTTCCTCCGCGCCAGCTTTCTTTACCCCTACACTCATTCCCTCTGTTCCTTCGCCTTCTCTCCTCGCCCTGGCTCATCTCACTGTTCACCCTCTCCTTCAATGACACAGCCCGGAATGTCTAGGTATTGGGTCGTGCCTCAGTTTCTCCCGCTTGCTCTCCCAGTCTCTAGGCGCTTGCATGCCTGTGTTCCTCTGGCGGCCCTCCCTTTTTCCCCCCACCACGCCCCCTTGGTGGAGGCGGCTCCCCCTACCCCTAATTACTATCTGCGGGGTGCTGAATCTAGGCGAGGCGCCCCAGTGAGCGGAAAGGCGGGCGGCACTGAGGTTACGAGAGCAAGGAGTCAGGCAGTGGGGACCAAGCTTTGGAGGAAGTCCCCTGGGTTATGCCCCGCACTGGATGGTCGGCCCCCACGATCCTGTGGATTCCCGCAGCCTTCCCAATCTGGGTTCCAGGGTGCGCACCCTCTGGCGGCTACTTTGAGGAACTGCGTTCCTGGAAGTCCAGGGTCCGAAAACTTGCCTGGGGCAGGAGGGGATGAAAAGCCTGGGTCCCTTACCTGATACTCCTCAATTCTCCCTGTCCAGGCATCCTCCCCAGTTTAGGAGGAAGCGATGCCTAGATGAGTAAACGGAGAAGCTGCCCAGGGCCTGGTGTATTAATAAAGACAAAAAACATCTTGTCACCAGGCATGGGTCTCTGGCCCTCTTCAGTGTCCATGAGGGAGGTGAGGACTGTCATGTCAGAATCACAGCTTACTCTCCTGCACCTGAGTTGCGGCAGGACTTTCCAAGTCTGAGGCTTCAGGTTGGGCACACTCTAGATCCTGAGCTGGCTCTGAGTGCTCAGGATGGTGCAGAGGCACCAGCCGCTGGTGTGTGGCTGTGCTAAGTGTGGCCCTCACTAGAGGGCCTACCACCAGCCATTGCCAGCGCTACAAGAGAAGATCAGAAGGGCGATATCAGGGTGAGTCCCTTAGCCTTCCCTCTGAAGGACTGGCGGTAGTAGTAAGAGAACTCCCTAAAGCAGTTCCTGGGGTGATAGACACCAGAAAGAAGGTGTCTTGGCACCAGAGCATAGCGCTTAGAGAGGAGACCCCAGGAGAGCTTGGTCCAGCCTCTTGCCTTAGGGAATTATCTGAATATCTGTGTTTTGTTGATGAGATTACTAATGTCCAAACAGGTAATGTGATGTGCCCAAGAACACAACCTCTAAATGTCACTGTTTCAATGGAAAGAGTGGAGGGGGAGGCAGGGGACAAAAGAGAAAGGGAGAACTTGGGCTTAGAGGAGGTTCACTGTCCTAAGAGGCCAAGAGAACTATTTAAAAGGAAAGATCTGGGGACCGAGGGTTAGAGCCCTTAGCAGAGGGATGAGTGGAAGGACGGCACCAGGGGAGGTCATCTCTCCCCTGAAGACTTCAGGGCCCCAGCCAGCCACATAGGTGAAAAGCCGTGGGTCGAGGTCCCAGGCAGGGTTGATTGGGAACCCACAGCTGGCACCCATGGATATCCTGATGGCCAGGATCAGCAACCCCACTACCACAGGCTCCACACCCGCAGGCACTCCCTTGTTCCGTGTGTCCAGGATGGCTAAGATCCCCACAATCAGCAACCAGGTACCCAGAACCTTGGAGTGGACAGAGGCAGAGGGGCTCCCATCAGCTGTCAGGTGCTCCATCTGCCCTATCTCACCCAAGCGCTCCAGGCTACCACCCCACGTCATCTGACTTTGTCCAACACAGGCAGCTGGGGAAGGTGAGGTGCAAACATAAATGCAACCCCACATCCCACCCAGAGCCTGAACAATAGGCCGAGGTCCCGGGAGACAAGGGCAAAGGTTGTGGCTTTCCCAAATCACCCCCTCATGCCTACCTGATCCAGGAAGCCATTGCTCAGGGACAGATAGGGGACAGGGTAGGTGACAAAGATGGAGGCTGTCTCCTTGGGACCAGTCACTGTCAGGTTCCCACCTGTATAGTTCTGTAGGGCATCTGCAGGGTAGGGGGACAGCCAGTATTTCCATCTTTGCTCATTCAAAACTGCTCTAAGGCACCCTTGCCCACACACAGGTGTCCCCAACCCTGTTCTCTCTGTTACCGTGATAAAGAGCATACACCTATGCTCCAGAGGCACAGAAAGCAGACAGCAACTGCACCAAGGAGTAAATGGGAAACTTGGCCCAGGGGAGGCATCCCAGGAGGCACATGGCCAGGGAGAAGGCTGGATTCAGGTGGGCCCCTTCAAGGATCAAGAAAAGAAAACCAATATCCATTGTGTCACTGCCAGGCACTGTCACCAGGTAACACTGCTACTCCTCCCCACGACTCTTAAGACAAATGTTACTATTCCCATCATATAGGTTAGGAAGTTGAGGCTCAAGGAGGTTAAGCAACTTGTCAAGGTCACACAGTGAAGCCAAGTTTGAACCTGGATCTGTCTGCTCTTTCCACTACAGCACTTGATGCAATGTGTGCCTGGGGGACGAGCAGGTGAGGTCCTGAGCAAAGATGAACCCCCGAGGGCTTAGGTGGGGGACAGAAGAGGAGAGCACTTACCCTTGATGCTTTGCCATAGATCTCCATCTATGTGAGTGGAGGATTAATGTGAAGAAGGGGGATGGCAAGATACAGAAAGGGAAGGGACTGGACTGGGCCAAAGGCATATCTCAGTCCAGGGCACTGGTCAAGCTCAAGGAGATAATGTCTATGAGTCACCAAAGGATCTGCCTTTTCATCATTACCACACTCAAGTACACATCCTACCCCGTCTGATGACCAGACCTCACCCTCCTCACCTGAGATGTTACCACTGACGTAGATGGCTAGCCTAACACCCAGAGAGCCAGCCAGAAACATGGTGAAGAAGTTGCCTTTGGTTCCTCCACTGGTGACAGCCTGGGCCAAAGTCCCCTGTATGAGGAGCTGGTAGAGAGAAGGAAGATGAGGAAGAGGGAACCAAGAATAAGGAGCCTGGTGGACCACATCCCTGGGATGTGGGGAGAATACACTTCTAGGAGGCTTGGGGAAAATGATAGCTCACGCTAAGAAAAGTAAAAATGCCTAAACAAGTCATTTACATTGATGACCATTATTGAAAAAAGGAGAATACTCAGACATTTTGAGGATTTTTGGAAAAAGCATCTGAGCTAACATTGACAGCTGACAACTCAAAGCTGTACCACGACCCCTTGTTAGAATAGGAGCATATGGGGTCCAGATAATAAGTGGAGTCCTGGGCTCAGGTCTGGTTCACAGGATATTCACTGAGACCAAGGATCCACCAGGTGGTCACTTCCCTGATACCCCAATATATAACTGAAATGGACATTCTTTGAAGTTGCAGAACACTCATATTGGTTTCTTGACCTGTGGAGCAAGTGATGAAGGCCAATTAGAGGGCTGAGACTACCCCACGCCAAGATAATAAATAAAAACAATACCATATCCTTGGGTAAATGGAAGAGATTAGTGCCACCCTCAAAGACGTAAAGAATATAAGAGAGGTGGCCCCTTTCATACCACCAGTTTGGCTCCTACAAAAACCGGATAGATCATGGCAGATGGCAGTGGTCTATGGTAAAATTATTCAAATAGTAACTCCAATTGCAATTGTTGTGTCCCAAATGGTAACTTCATAGAGCAGTTTAATACAGCCTCTGGTTGGTAGTATGTAGCCATTAATCTGGTGAATATGTTATTTTGCATCCCAACCAGATCAGAAAGAAGGATCACAAGGAATTTCATCCACGTGGGAAGTCTAGCGATATACACTTACGGTCTTACCCCAGGACTATGTTAACTCTCTGGTCCTCTGTCGTAATATAATCTGAAGGGAGCTTGACTATCTGGACATTTTGAAGAACATCATATTGGTCCACTATACAATGGACCCTTGAACAACACAAGTTTGTACTCCTTGGGTCCGCTTACATGTGGATTTTTTTCATTAAATATGTATTACAGTACTACATGATCTACAGTTGGTTGAATGCGAAGATGCAGAACCACATATACAGAGGGCTAACTGTAAAGTTATACTTGGATTTTTTTTTTTGTCTGCGAGGCATGTGGGATCCCTGACCAGGGATCGAACCCGCACCCTCTCCAGTGGTTAAGGCAAAGTCTTAACCACTGGACCTCCAGGGAAGTCCCTATACTTGGAATTTTGACTGGGCAGATGGTCAGAGGCCCTAACCTCTGCGTTGTTCAAGGGTCAGCTCTATATATAACATCATGCTAACCAGATCAGAAGAGGAAGAAATGGAAGTATATTGGAGGGCCTGGAAAGATAACATGTATTCAGAAGGTGGGAAACAATCTTATAAAGATTCAGGAAACTGCCACATTGGTAAAGTTTTGAGAGGTCCAGTGGTCTGGGACATGCTGGATATCCAATCTGAAGTAAAGGACTGATTATTGAATCTCCCACCTTCCATCACTGAGAAAAAAACACATCACCAATCTACTTAGGATTTAGGAGCGATGTATTTCACACTTGAGAATACAACTCTGACCATTGAAGGCTGTCAACTTCGAGTGGGACCAAAGCAGAAAAGGCCTCTGCAGACATGTGACCCAGCAGACCCAGTGAGACTAGAGTATCTGTAGTAGGAAAAGATACCATGTGTGGTTTGGCAAGCTCTAATAGGAGAATCATAATGTAGACCCACAGGGCTCTGGAGCAAAGCCATGCCATCTGCAGCAGAGATATACATACCTTTTGAAAAGCAGCTCTTACAGTGCTACTGGGTTCCAGTAGAGACAGAGCATCTGATTACAATTCACCAAGTGACCAAGTAGCCAGAACTGCCCATCACAAGCTGGGCTCTGCCTGATTCTCCATGTCATTAGGAAGGGTGGGCCCAGCAAGAACACATTGTAAAATGGAAGTGACATCTTTGGGTTCAGGCATAAGCAGGGTCAGAGGGCACAAGCCAGCTGAAAAGTAAGTGGCCCAGACTCATGTCATTTACCAGGCATCTCTCCCTCAGCTCACATGAGCGTATTGGGGATTGTCTTAGTCCATTCAGGCTGCTATAACAAAATACCATAGACTGGTTGGCTTATAAACAACAGAAATTGATCTCTCACAGCTCTATAAGCTGCTAATTCCAAGATCAAGGTGCCAGCAGATTCGGGGTCTGGTGAGGGCCCACTTCCTGGTTCATAGACAGCTGTCTTCTCACCGTGTCCTCACATGGCAGAAGGAGCAGGGAAGCTCTCTGGGGTCTCTTCTATAAGGGCACTAAGCTGATTCATGAGGGCTCTGCCTTCATGACCTAATCACTTCCCAAAGGCCCCACCTCCAAATACCATCACATTGGGGGTTAGATTTCAACATATGAATTGGGTAGGGGGGGCACAGACATTCAGTCTATGACAGGGATCCCTTGTGAAGAGGGATCAGAGAAGGAATAAGCTTGTTTCAGACATGAGTTGGCACGGTTTGTGGGTAAAAGCCAAAAATTGACTGCTGCTGCATTGCAACAAATCAGGAGTGTCCTTGAAAGACAGTGGTGAGGGGAAATCCCCCCAGGGGACAGAGATTTGGACAGTACATCTGGTCATCCACTTTGCGTGGAAAGAGAAGGTAAGAACATACACAGTCACAACTGGCCTGGTTGTTTGGTCAGGGGCTTGAAAAGACAAAGAGTGGAAGATCAGGGACAAGAAAGTCTGAGGATGGACCTATGGGAGTAGTCTTGAAGTGGAAAGGTCTTTGTATTACACGTTAACGCCCACCAGAAAGCATCCATCACAGATGCACTGAACAACCAAGTAGGAAGAATCACTTAGCCACTGCCTGTCATCAGCCACCCACTTCTGAACAATGAATACACTGAGTAGAGTAACTGGTGGTAGGATAGAGGCTATGCACAGGCCCAACAGTGTGAGCTCCTACTCACCACGGCTCAGTTAACCACTGCTGTGGCCAACGTGCAATCTGCCATTAACAAATACCAACACTAAGTCCCTAATACAGTGCTATCTCTCGAGGAGAGGAAGCAGACACTTAGGGACTAGATTCCCCATCACTTTTGACTGGGATTGACACATACTCTGAGTATAGGTTTGCCTTTCCTGACCATAGGGTCTCAGCTAATATCACTCTATAAGGACTTATGGAGTACTTGATCCGTTAATATGGGACCCACATTATATAATTTTTAAAAAATTATTTATTTATTTTTTGGCTGCGTTGGGTCTTTGCTGTGCGCGGGCTTTCTCTAGTTGCGGTGAGCGTGGGCTACTCTTCATTGAGGTGTGCGGCTTCTCATTGCGGTGGCTTCTCTTGTTGCAGAGCATGGGCACTAGGGCATGCGGGCTTCATTGGTTGGGGCACGCGGGCTTCGGTAGCTGTGGCTCAGGGGCTTAGTTGCTCCACGGCATGTGGGATCTTCCCGGACCAGTGATCAAACCCGTGTGCCCTCCATTGGCAGGCGGATTCTTAACCACTGCACCACCCTGGAAGTCCCTGAAAACTTTTTTTTTTTTTTTTTAATTTATTTTGGCTGTGTTGGGTCTTCGTTGCTGCGCGCAGCCTTTCTCTAGTTGCAGCAAGCAGGGGCTACTCTTCATTGCAGTGCGCGGGCTTCTCATTGCGGTGGCTTCTCTTGCTGCAGAGCACGGGCTCTAGGCACGTGGGTTTCAGTAGTTGCAGCATGTGGGCTCAGTAGTTGTGGCTCACAGGCTCTAGAGCACAGGCTCAGTAGTTGTGACGCACGGGCTTAGTTGCTCCGCGGCATGTGGGATCTTCCCGGACCAGGGATCGAACCCGTGTTCCCTGCACTGGCAGGCGGATTCTCAACCACTGCACCACCAGGGAAGCCCCCCTGAAAACTTTTTTAATGAGAAAAAGATCCAATAATTTTTTTTAACATCTTTATTGGAGTATAATTGCTTTACAATGTTGTGTTAGTTTCTGCTGTATAACAAAGTGAATCAGCTATATGCATACGTATATCCCCATATCCCCTCCCTCTTGTGTCTCCCTCCCACCCTCCTTATCCCACCCCTCTAGGTGGTCGCAAAGCACCGAGCTGATCTCCCTGTGCCATGCAGCTGCTTCCCACTAGCTATCTTACATTTGGTTGTGTATATATGTCAGTGTTACTCTCTCACTTCGTCCCAGCTTACCCTTCCCCCTCCCTGTGTCCTCAGGTCCATTCTCTACGTCTGCATCTTTATTCTTGTCCTGGCTTTAGGTTCATCAGAACCTTTTTTTTTTTAGATTTCATATATATGCGTTAGCATATGGTATTTGTTTTTCTCTTTCTGACTTACTTCACTCTGTATGACAGACTCTAGCTCCATCCACCTCACTACAAATAACTCAATTTTGTCTCTTTTTATGGCTGAGTAATATTCCATTGTATATATATGCCCCATCTTCTTTATCCATTCATCTGTCGATGGACATTTAGGTTGGTTCCATGTCCTGGCTATTGTAAATAGTGCTGTGATAAACATTGTGGTACATGACTCTTTTTGAATTATGGTTTTCTCAGGGTATATGCCCAGTAGTGGGATTTCTGGGTCGTATGGTAGTTGTATTTTTAGTTTTTTAAGGAACCTCCATACTGTTATCCATAGTGGCTGTATCAATTTACATTCCCACCAACAGTGCAAGAGGGTTTGCTTTTCTTCACACCCTCTCCAGCATTTATTGTTTGTAGATTTTTTGATGATGGCCATTCTGACCGGTGTAAGGTGATACCTCATTGTAGTTTTGATTTGCATTTCTCTAATGATTAGTGATGTTGAGCATCTTTTCATGTGTTTATTGGCAATCTGTATATCTTCTTTGGAGAAATGTCTATTTAGGTCTTCTGCCCATTTTTGGACTGAGTTGTTTGTTTTTTTGATATTGAGCTGCATGAGCTGCTTGTGTATTTTGGAGATTAATCCTTTGTCAGTTGCTTTGTTTGCAAATATTTTCTCCCATTCTGAGGGTTGTCTTTTCGTCGTTTTGATGGTTTTCTTTACTATGCAAAAGCTTTTAAGTTTCATTAGGTCCTATTTGTTTATTTTTGTTTTTATTTCCATTTCTCTAGGAGGTGGGTCAAAAAGGATCTTGCTGTGATTTATGTCATAGAGTGTTCTGCCTATGTTTTCCTCTTTGAGTTTTATAGTGTCTGGCCTTACATTTAGGTCTTTAATCCATTTTGAGTTTATTTTTGTGTATGGTGTTAGGTAGGGTGTGTTCTAATTTCATTCTTTTACATGTAGCTATCCAGCTTTCCCAGCACCACTTATTGAGAGGCTGTCTTTTCTCCATTGTATACTCTTGCTTCTTTTATCAAAGATAAGGTGACCATATGTACGTGGATTTATCCCTGGGCTTTCTATCTTATTCCGTTGACCTATAGTTCTGTTTTTGTGCCAGTACCATACTGTCTTGATTACTGTAGCTTTGTAGTATAGTCTGAAGTCAGGAGCCTGATTCCCCCAGCTCCATTTTTCTTTCTCAAGATTGCTTTGGCTATTCGGGGTCTTCTGTGTTTCCATACAAATTGTGAAAATTTTTTTCTAGTTCTGTGAAAAATGCCATTGGTAATTTGATAGGGATTGCATTGAATCTGTAGATTGCTTTGGGTAGTATAGTCATTTTCACAATGTTGATTCTTCCAATCCAAGAACATGGTATATCTCTCCATCCGTTTGTATCATCTTTAATTTTTTTCATCAGTGTCTTATAGTTTTCTGCATACAGGTCTTTTGTCTCCTTAGGTAGGTTTATTCCTAGGTATTTTATTCTTTTTGTTGCAGTGGTAAATGGGAGTGTTTTCTTAATTTCACTTTCAGATTTTTCATCATTAGTGTATAGGAATGCAAGAGATTTCCGTGCATTAATTTTGTATCCTGCTACTTTACCAAATTCATTGATTAGCTCTAGTAGTTTTCTGGTAGCATCTTTAGGATTTTCTATGTATAGTATCATGTCCTCTACAAACAGTGACAGTTTTAGTTCTTCTTTTCCAATCTGGATTACTTTTATTTCTTTTTCTTCTCTGATTGCTGTGGCTAAAACTTCCAAAACTATGTTGAATAATAGTGGTGAGAGTAGGCAACCTTGTCTTGTTCCTGATCTTACAGGAAATGGTTTCAGTTTTTCACCACTGAGAACGATGTTGGCTGTGGGTTTGTCATATATGGCCTTTATTATGTTGAGGTAGATTCCCTCTATGCCTACCTTCTGGAGAATTTTTATCATAAATGGGTGTTGAACTTTATCAAAAGCTTTTTCTGCATCTATTGAGATGATCATATGGTTTTTATCCTTTAGTTTGTTAATATGGTGTATCACATTGTTTGATTTGCGTATATCAAAGAATCCTTGCATCCCTGGGATAAACCCCACTTGATCATGGTGTATGATTGTTTTAATGTGCTGTTGGATTCTGTTTGCTAGTATTTTGTGAGGATTTTTGTCTCTGTGTTCACCAGAGATATTGGCCTGTAGTTTCCTTTTTTTGTGACATCTTTGTCTGGTTTTGGTATCAGGGTGATGGTGGCCTCATAGAATGAGTTTGGGAGTGTTCCTCCCTCTGCTATATTTTGGAAGAGTTTGAGAAGGATAGGTGTTAGCTCTTCTCTAAATGTTTGATGGAATTCGCCTGTGAAGCCATCTGGTCCTGGGCTTTTGTTTGCTGGAAGATTTTTAATCACAGTTTCAATTTCAGTGCTGTGGTTTGTCTGTTTCTATTTTCTATTTCTTACTGGTTCAGTCTTGGAAGGTTGTGCTTTTCTAAGAACTTGTCCATTTCTTCCAGGTTGTCCATTTTATTGGCATATACTTGCTTGTAGTAATCTCTCGTGATCCTTTGTATTTCTGCTGTGTCAGTTCTTACTTCTCCTTTTTCATTTCTAGTTCTGTTAATTTGAGCCTTCTCCCTTTTTTTCTTGATGAGTCTTGCTAATGGTTTATCAATTTTGTTTATCTTCTCAAAGAACCAGCTTTTAGTTTTATTGATCCTTGCTATTGTTTCATTTCTTTTTCATTTATTTCTGATCTGATCTTTATGATTTCTTTCCTTCTGCTAACTTTGGGGTTTTTTTTATTCATCTTTCTCTAATTGCTTTAGGTGTAAGGTTAGGTTGTTTATGTGAGATTTTTCTTGTTTTTTTTTTTTTAAATTTTATTTATGTATTTATTTATGGCTGTGTTGGGTCTTCATTTTTTTCTTGTTTCTTTTTTTTTTTTTACACACCACACTGTATTTTATTTTTACAAGAGATAAATAGACTGACACCAAGCATTGTACATGGATGACCACAACAAAAGCAACAATGATTGCAATTACCAAACATGAAACACACTCATACTATGTCATAATATTGACATTCAGTCCAGTAATCCTCCACTGTAACAGCTCCTTTACTTTGCAGTGAAAATTGATTTGTATATTCTTTGCCTCTGAGTCCTTGTGGGATTTTTTTTTTTTTTAAATTCAGACAAATTCACAAAAATTATACTCATCCTCATCAGTTCACTCAGTCCCATGTAATTAATTTTTTTTTTCATCTTGATCTTTTGTTAGCAATTTTATGAGTTCATCAGTTTTTCATTAGAGTTCTGAAAATGCTTATTCATTCAGTTCAGCAGTACAGTCAGTTACCAGAAACCTGTACTTGTCAGAGTCTTTTCCATGAATTTCTTAAAGATGAAACCCTTTTATAGGAACATATTTGCAAAAGCATCAGAGTACACACAGAACTGTCTGTAAATGACAAAAGACTTAAAAATGACCACAGTTAAAAATTTGATGAAAGTTCATAATAATGCAGTTGACAAGAAAATTAGTTATTTCTGAGATATACATTTTAAGGTAATAACTAGGATTATGACTTATAACATTATACCAGAACATATAAGATTTTTAGAAATTTCATGTAATATCTGAAACATTTATATTAACATATTTCCATACAAATAACCCAATGAAAGTTTAGTATTAGTTGTTTTGTTTGTTTGATTTTTTATACTGCAGGTTCTTATTAGGCATCAATTTTATACACATCAGTGTATACATGTCAATCCCAATCGCCCAATTCAGCACAACACCATCCCCACCCCACCGCAGTTTTCCCCCCTTGGTGTCCATATGTCCGTTCTCTACATCTGTGTCTCAACCTCTGCCCTGCAAACTGGCTCATCTGTACCATTTTTCTAGGTTCCACATATATGTGTTAATATACGATATTTGTTTTTCTCTTTCTGACTTACTTCACTCTGTATGACAGTCTCTAGATCCATCCACGTCTCAACAAATGACTCAATTTCGTTCCCTTTTATGGCTGAGTAATATTCCATTGTATATATGTACCACATCTTCCTTATCCATTCGTCTGTTGATGGGCATTTAGGTTGCTTCCATGACCTGGCTATTGTAAATAGTGCTGCAATGAACATTCGGGTGCATGTGTCTTTTTGAATTACGGTTTTCTCTGGGTATATGCCCAGTAGTGGGATTGCTGGGTCATATGGTAATTCTATTTTTAGTTTTTTAAGGAACCTCCATATTGTTCTCCATAGTGGCTCTATCAATTTACATTCCCACCAACAGTGCAAGAGGTTTCCCTTTTCTCCACACCCTCTCCAGCATTTGTTGTTTGTAGATTTTCTGATGATGCCCATTCTAACAGGAGTGAGGTGATACCTCATTGTAGTTTTGATTTGCATTTCTCTAATAATTAGTGATGTTGAGCATCTTTTCATGTGCTTCGTGGCCATCTGTCTTCTTTGGAGAAATGTCTATTTAGGTCTTCTGCCCATTTTTGGATTGGGTTGTTTGTTTCTTTAATATTGAGCTGAATGAGCTGTTTATATATTTTGGAGATTAATCCTTTGTCCGTTGATTCGTTTGCAAATATTTTCTCCCATTCTGAGGGTTGTCTTTTGGTCTTGTTTATGGTTTCCTTTGTTGTGCAAAAGCTTTGAAGTTTCATTAGGTCCCATTTGTTTATTTTTGTTTTTATTTCCATTACTCTAGGAGGTGGATCAAAAAAGATCTTACTGTGATTTATGTCAAAGAGTGTTCTTCCTATGTTTTCCTCTAAGAGTTTTATAGTGTCCAGTCTTACATTTAGGTCTCGAATCCATTTTGAGTTTATTTTTGTGTATGGTGTTAGGAAGTATTCTAATTTCATTCTTTTACATGTAGCTGTCCAGTTTTCCCAGCACCACTTATTGAAGAGACTGTCTTTTCTCCATTGTATATCTTTGCCTCCTTTGTCATAGATTAGTTGACCATAGGTGCGTGGGTTTATCTCTGGGCTTTCTATCTTGTTCCATTGATCTATGTTTCTGTTTTTGTGCCAGTACCATATTGTCTTGATTACTGTAGCTTTGTAGTATAGTCTGAAGTCAGGAAGTCTGATTCCTCCAGCTCCGTTTTTTTCCCTCAAGACTGCTTTGGCTATTCGGGGTCTTTTGTGTCTCCATACAAATTTTAAGATGATTTGTTCTAGTTCCGTAAAAAATGCCATTGGTAATTTGATAGGGATTGCATTGAATCTGTAGATTGCTTTGGGTAGTATAGTCATTTTCACAATGTTGATTCTTCCAATCCAAGAACATGGTATATCTCTCCATCTGTTGGTATCATCTTTAATTTCTTTCATCAGTGTCTTATAGTTTTCTGCATACAGGTCTTTTGTCTCCCTAGGTAGGTTTATCCCTAGGTATTTTATTCTTTTTGTTGCAATGGTAAATGGGAGTGTTTCCATAATTTCTCTTTCAGATTTTTCATCATTAGTGTATAGGAATGCAAGAGATTTCTGGGCATTAATTTTGTATCCTGCAACTTTACCATATTCATTAATTAGCTCTAGCAGTTTTCTGGTGGCAGTTTTAGGATTCTCTATGTATAATATCATGTCATCCGCAAACAGTGACAGTTTTACTTCTTCTTTTCCAATTTGTATTCCTTTTATTTCTTTTTCTTCTCTGATTGCCATGGCTAAGACTTCCAAAACTATGTTGAATAATAGTGGTGAGAGTGGACATCCTTGTCTCGTTCCTGATCTTAGAGGAAATGCTTTCAGTTTTTCACCATTGAGAATGATGTTTGCTGTGGGTTTGTCATATATGGCCTTTATTATGTTGAGGTAGGTTCCCTCTATGCCCACTTTCTGGAGAGTTTTTATCATAAATGGGTGTTGAATTTTGTCAAAAGCCTTTTCTGCATCTATTGAGATGATCATATGGTTTTTCTTCTTCAATTTGTTAATATGGTGTATCACATTGATTGATTTGCGTATATTGAAGAATCCTTGCATCCCTGGGATAAATCCCACTTGATCGTGGTGTATAATCCTTTTAATGTGTTGTTGGATTCTGTTTGCTAGTATTTTGCTGAGGATTTTTGCATCTATATTCATCAGTGATATCGGTCTGTAATTTTCTTTCTTTGTAGTGTCTTTGTCTGGTTTTGGTATCAGGGTGATGGTGGCCTCATAGAATGAGTTTGGGAGTGTTCCTTCCTCTGCAATTTTTTGGAAGAGTTTGAGAAGGATAGGTGTTAGCTCTTCTCTAAATGTTTGATAGAATTCACCTGTGAAGCCATCTGGTCCTGGGCTTTTGTTTGTTGGAAGATTTTTAATCACAGTTTCAATTCCAGTGCTTGTGATTGGTCTGTTTATATTTTCTATTTCTTCCTGGTTCAGTCTCGGGAGGTTGTGCTTTTCTAAGAATTTGTCCATTTATTCCAGGTTGTCCATTTTATTGGCATATAGTTGCTTCTAGTAATCTCTTATGATCCTTTGTATTTCTGCAGTGTCAGTTGATACTTCTCCTTTTTCATTTCTAGTTCTATTGATTTGAGTCTTCTCCCTTTTTTTCTTGATGAGTCTGGCTAATGTGTTATCAATTTTGTTTATCTTCTCAAAGAACCAGCTTTTAGTTTTATTGATCTTTGCTATCATTTCCTTCATTCCTTTTTCATTTATTTCTGATCTGATCTTTATGATTTCTTTCCTTCTGCTAACTTTGGGATCTTTTTTTTCTGCTTTCTCTAATTGCTTTAGGTGTCAGTTTGGGTTGTTTATTTGAGATGTTTCTTGTTTCTTGAGGAAGGATTGTATTGCTATAAACTTCCCTCTTAGGACTGCTTTTGCTGCACAATAATTTTTTTAATTGTAGTATAGTTGATTTACAATATTATGTTATTTTCAGGTTTATAGCAAAGTAATTCAATATTTTTGCAGATTATATATTCCATTATAGGTTATTACAAGATAATGGGTATAATTCCCTGTGCTATACAGTAAAAATCCTTGTTCCTTTATCTATTGATATTTTATACAAAGTAGTTTGCTTCTGTTAATCCCTTATTCCTAATATGTTCCATCTCTCTCCTTTAGTAACCACAAGTTTTTCTGTCTGTGAGTCTGTTTCTGTTTTGTATATACATTCTTTTGTGTTATTTTTTAGATTACACATATGAGTGATATACAGTATTTGTCTTTCTGTGTCTTATTTTACTAGGCATAATATTCTCTAGGACCATCCACATTGCTGTAAATGGCAGTATTTTACTCTTTTTAATGGCTGAGTAATATTCCATTATATATGTGTGTGTGTGTGTGTGTGTGTGTATATATATATATATATATATATATATATCACATCTTTTTTTCACCATCAAACGTCATTTATTAGATTCAAAATGATGTCATCGAAGCAAACGAAAGATTTGTATACATTTTTCTTTTTTTGGCTTCCTTGCAGAAATCACATATTATAAAAAAATTTTTATTATAGTTGATTTTCAATGTTGTGTTAGTTCCAGGTGTACAGCAAAGTGATTCAGTTATATACATATATATAATCTTTTTCATATTTTTTTCCCTTACAGGTTATTACAAAAGAGTATGGTTCCCTGTGCTATACAGTAGGTCCTTGTTGGTTATCTATTTTATATATAGTAGTGTGTATATGTTAGTCCCAAACTCCTAATTTATCCCTCCCCCGCCTTCCCCCTAGGGTAACCATAAGTTTGTTTTCTATCTGCAGGTCTATTTCTGTTTTGCATGTAAGTTTATTTGTATCTTTTTTCTTAGATTCCACATATAAACAGTATATGATATTTGCCTTTCTGTCTGGCTTACTTCACTTAGTATGATAATCACTAGGTTCATCCATATTGCTGGAAGTGACATTATTTCATTCTTTTTTACAGCTAATATTCAATTGTATATATATATCACATCTTTTTTAATCCAATCATCTGTCAATGGGCATTTAGGTTGCTTCCATGTCTTAGCTATTGTAAATAGTGCTGCTAAAAACACTGGGGTGCACGTATCTTTTCAAATTAGTGTTTGTAGTTCTTTCCACATATATAACCAGGAATGGAATTTCTGGATCATATGGTAGTTCTATTTTTAGGTTTTTTTTTTTTTAATATAAATTTATTTATTTATTATTTTTGGCTGCATTGGGTCTTTGTTGCTGCACACGGGCTTTCTCTAGTTGCAGCAAGCAGGGGCTACTCTTCGTTGTGGTGCGCGGGCTTCTCATTGCGGTGGCTCCTCCTGTTGCAGAGCACAGGCTCTAGGCACGTGGGCTTCAGTAGCTGTGGTTCACAGACGCTAGAGCACAGGCTCAGTAGTTGTGGCACACAGGCTTAGTTGCTCCGTGGGATGTGGGATCTTCCTGGACCAGGGATCGAACCCGTGTCCCCTGCACTGGCAGGCGGATTCTTAATCATTGCACCACCAGGGAAGTCCCTACATTTACATCTTGAGTTTTTCTATCTGGTATGAGGGAATGTTCTAATCTACTTGTTTTACATGTGGCTGTCCAGCTTTCCCAGTACCACTTGTTGAAGAGACCAATAATGTTTTGCTAGTTATATTTTCCCTAATATATACAAAAAAATAAAAATAAAAACATAGCCAGTAAAGGAAGAAATATTTGCCCATGTACTTCATCAAATTATCTCATGAACTACCCAATCATAGTGCTCCCACACCTAGGGAAGCACTTATACACATACTTCCTTTTTTTTTAATCTAATGCATCCCCATGGAGAAATTCCCCTGGAATTATCACTAGTTATCTTATCTCTTCATAAGGAAAATCATCTTCTAGAGGTACCTGACCCTTACTTACCAAAATCAGGTTTTGGAAGTAAAGCAAAAAATTAAGAAATAATTTTTTGTGGGCCAAGTTAATTTGGGAAGCCCTGGATAGTGTGAGAAAGTGGAACAGCCATGACAAAGCCAAGACTAAGAAATTAGCATAAATAAAGGTTTTATTGGTCAGTCTGGGTGAGTGACATACTGACATACCCTCAATTCACTGTTCCACACACCCAAGGTGCTGAGGCGGCAGGAGGAGAACTAAGCCCATTGCTGGTGAGCAAAGGGTGGGAGGGGGAAAGAACCTAAAGGCCTCTGAGGGTTAACAAGGCTACCGGGACCGGAACCAACGTCCTAGGAACAAATCCAGGATGGAAAAGGCATCATCCAGGGATGGAGGTGTTGGTGATTCTGGACCTAAGGAAGAAAGTGATACACAGAGAGTAAGTGAAAGAGACTAGATAGGGGCAAAGAAGAGGAGTAATATTAAAGGGTAGGAGAGTTAAGGGTTTCCCTTTCCCAAGGAATTAAGAAATGGATCCCTTTGATTCATACTCTTTACTTACCATCCCTAGGAGAGCCACCTGCTTCTTGATGGGTTACTGTGGTCTCTTTCCGGCCCTCACTGTCCACCACAGTCCGGCGCTCCTCTACTGTCTACAAGGAGAAACCCCCACCATATCCCTAACATCACTAAAGGTGAGTTAACTGATTTCTTTACATAGGTCTTCCTTTCCAGAACATTCTCTGCCCATAGTTCCCTTTACCCGACTCTCCCAACTCACCCCATCTGGCTTAGTGATCTTAGTCACAGAGACGCTCTTGAAATAGGATTTGGGCTGGGGCTGCAGAACTGGGCCAAGGCCCTCCTCGGAAACCTGGGTATCAAGATCTAGAAGGGCAGAGAGAGGAAAGAAAAAAGAAAGAGTCCAAGGGAAAGAAGGGAACAAGTGTGGCAGGAAGAAATTTCAGGGAGGGAGAACAAAGGGCTGGTAAATGTCCTTTCCCTCCAAACTCACCATTGTCCTCTCTGGCTCTAGAATGGGGGGTCACAGGCCATGTATCATCAAACTGCAGAAGAAGCCAAAGTAGGTTAAATGACACCTTTCAATTAAATTTGAGGGGATCACAGAACCCAAACTATTTCCAAGTTCCAAAACTACTTTTCCTCAGGAGAAATAATCCCAGCCAGGATAGCTTTATTTACTTACACTTTCCTCCTTCCTGTTTTATGTATCCCTCTACCAAAAAGCATTCCTCAACTGATACTTTTCTGTCCTCCCTCAAGAAGTCTGCTTTGTCCAAGAATCATTTAAACCAGCAATTTTTTTTAAACAGAAAGCAGAACTCACATTTCCCCCCAGAGAAAATCCTACAAGAAGCTTAATACAGAAAACAAATAAATAACACCAAGTGGAGGGCCTAGGACTCCAACCCAAGACTGTTAAGATTCCAACAAGGTTTCTAGTCTTTGCAGTCAGTTTTCTCCACAGGCTCCCACTTCAGGCCCAGATGTACTCACCCTATGAAAAGGTCTCTGGGAGCCCCAGCCTGGTGCTGGTTTGGAGGATTCAGTTCTTGCATCACTCTCCAAGGCCCCACGAAAGATCCTAGGCTGGTGACTATCTGGATACTTAAGCATTGAGTCCCGAAGCGTCTGTCCTTCCTGCCGTCTCTCACCAGGTGTCTCTGACTCAGGACCTGGAAGTTCTGCAGAAAGGTGGCAGGTGGATGTTGGGGACTTGGGACTCCTTTAAATCTCCTTGAAATCATCACTTTTCTCACACTTCCCAACCCCCAACTACTCTCTGCAGGTTCCTTTTTTCACCCACCGACCCAGCAGAAACCACAGGGCAACCACACACCAGGAGGGCGGGAAGGCAAGGTCCAGGCCCCCATCTCGCTGAAGATGTTATTGAAATCCCGTACTAGGTCATCAAAGCCGAAGTTATCGTGGAAACGCATCCCTCCTCCTGGGCTGAAGCTGAAGCCGAAGCCAAATTCCTCGGGGGGCTGGGGACCCTCAAACCTCGAGCTCCCACGGCCCCACGTGGCTCCTTCTTCTTCCTCATCATCTTCATCTTCATCGCGAGTCATCCCTCCAAAAAAGGGATCTCTGTGGCTAGGGGTGGAGGCAGATCGGCCACCAAGATTTCAGCACTACTTAAACCATAAAGTCAGTTAGTGGGTGACAAAGTGAGACAAGAGTTGCGATCTAGGAAGCTGAAGTGAGGGTTAAGGGGACTGGCCATCGGGTTTGTTTTGTTTTTACCAAAGTCAGTCCTCACCTCGTGGCTCCCCCAAACGCTTCCGCTCGGCTTTTCTTCACTGTTCCCCAGCCCCTCCCTTCTCTCCCAACGTCCTGCTCACTTGCTCATTGTTCTCTTCCCCAGAGCCCTATTGTCTTCCCCACCCGCGCCCCTGTTGCACCACCCCAGACTGGAGAAAGGTTTAAGCGGTTGTTTCCTCTCCTCTTAACGACCGCCCTGGTTACTGTCGCGGGGTGAGTGCTCAATGTTGACTTCCGTTCTCTCCGCAGGAGTTGAAGGAGCAGGGAAAAGGATGTTTTTCCAAAAATAGGGTGTCAAGGGTCAAGCTCCCCTCAGAGGATCCCGCCCCGCCTTTTCTGGTCCGGACCCGCTCTCACCTCCGAGGTCCAGAAAAGCCGAAAAAGCCCCGAAAGAGGTCAAAGAGGCTCATTCCCGCAGTGGGACTCGAACCTTCGAACCCCACAGCTGGTGGCAGCCAGAGCTACGCTGTCGGAAATTGAGCGAAGCGTCAGACCACGGTACCGGAAAGCAAGCCTGCGATCGGACACTGTCGTAAAACGACCGTAAGCCGGACTGGGTGGGGGGGGCACGGCAGACGGGCCTATCACGTTCCAAAGGCTCTTATACTCCGTTTCCTGTGAAGGGAGCGGGCGTACTGAATTTTCGTTTTCCAACGATCACCTGCCTCCTAAGCCAATTCTCCTTCCTGCCGATCAACCCGCTCCAACAGGGTGTTTCGAGGGTTTGACACTGGATGGCACCAGAGGCAGCCGCCAGAGGGCAGCCCACCCGCACAAATGAACCGGACCGAGACCCTCCCTCACCGCCGGCCCACCACACCCATGGGCTACCAGTCTTCCTTCTAAACCCACCTCGCCCCTTTCCTCCGTCCAGTTTGTTTCTTGACTGACACAATTAAGTCTAATATTAGAGGGATGGATAAAATGTTGCATTAAGCTCCTTCTAGTATAGTGACTTCCCCAGAGTTGAGTATAAGATAAAAGACAGAGGAACGCATGGATTTAACTCCATCTCTCCAGCTATTAAGGAGTTTGTCATAACTATAAAGGATTCTCCTAATTCTTCCAGGCAGGGTCTGCAACCACCAGGATAAAGACTTTGTAAGAGAGCAAGGGAAATCTATTGAAGAGTCTTGGGAGAGAATCTGGGGCTGTAAGTATCCCCTTTTTCGGGTCACTGACTTGAAAAGCCTCCCCCTCGCTCTACCCCCACCTCCATCCCAACCCTGGCCTTGCTCTAGACTCCTCCTTTTCAAGGGGTTGGATATTAGCTACTTGAAGTGAAAGCACTCAAGAAGTAAGAACTACTGCTTCAGTTTTGCTAGCCAACAGTGCATGTTGCCCTCATTTCTTTCCAGTTCATTTGCCTGGACCCATCTAAATTAAATTTTGATTCTACAAAGCCATTTCTTTCAACTCCTGCTTAATCCTCTCCCCTTCCACCCAATATCTTGCTCTCCCTTCACTGCCTAAAATCTGCTGTAGATCTGGAGGAAATGAAGATTTGCAGTGATTCTTTCCAGGCACCACGCTGTGTAATTCTTAGGGGAGGGGGGGGAAGGGAATGCCCTCAAGGGCAAGATGATACTAGCACATTAAGGTCAGAGGAGTTCTTAAAGGGCGAAGATTTCATTTTATTCCACTGCCTTCGGGGCCTGCTAGAGAAGGCCCAGTTGGTACAGTAATATTTATTCACCAAGCTGGTCATCGACGAGACTGAGGATATCCTAGACGGAGCAAGAATGGGCAGAGGCTGAAGGTAGAGGTTTTCTTTTTATATATACAAGACACATTAATCCATTAAATTTGAGGACACAGTACAAAAAAAAAAAAAAAAAAAACACTTCAACTAATTCATCTGACAATGCTGTTCATATTCATGACGCCATTTTTTTGTTGTTGTTGTTTTGTTTCCTAATAATAAAGGAGGAGACTTAGGGCTGTTGGGCTGATATATATTTGGGGGTCCCCCCTCCCTACCTCACCCACACACCACCAGGGTGAACAGGAGGAGGAGAAGGGAGGGCAGGGCCCACAGCAAAGTTTCATAATCTTGAATGCAAGGGGGGAGGAGAAGAGGAAAGGAAGAAAAAAAAAAGGAGAAATACAAATCCTATAATACATACAACAGAGTGGGGATGGTATGGGAATGGGACAGACATGAAGCTGAGGCATGGGATGGGCCGCTGGGGGTGGGGGCAGTGGAACCCCCCCACATTCCTTTCTCTCTTTGATGCTGTTTCCATAGTTGCCAGGCTGAGAAGCCCTCTCAGAAGATGGGACCGGGAGAAGAGAGTCAGGGCCTCAGTTGGCCCCCCAGCTGTAGCTGTTGTAGGCAGACTTGTTGGTCTGGGGCTTCTGCGGGATGGAGCTGGTCTGGCTACGTTGCCCGCTGCCCGTCTGCAGGGGAATGGGAGGGTGAATGGGGAGGAAAAAGATGTCTAGTTAGTGGGACAAATTTATGACATCTTCAGGTGGAAATCTGGAAATTGTTTTACTCTCCCATTCCCCTTGCTTAGAAACTACTCTGAAGCTTACTTCTCAACCATAGGAAATTTGTTTTATACAGCAGTTAGAGCACCTCTGACAAGTAAAAAAACACTCTCAAACTTTAAATAAGGGAAAGATGAAAAGAGGGCGGGATACTTTTAGAGACAAGATAGTGCATCAGTTCTACTAATTTTCAATTTCACCTTCTCCTCACCCCCCAAACCCACCTTGCCCTGATCCGAGGAAAGGCTACTCTCTAGAGAGAATTACAGCCTCTTGGAGATGAGTGATCACAAGGTGATTTCACTTTCACTGATCCCCATGAATGCCTCAATTTGGACATCTGTCTTTGAGAGCAAGGCAGCCCTTATTCTAGCTCCGCAACCACCTATGAGGAAGGGGGAGAGGTCACCTGCACCACCCCAGGGCTCCCCACCCCTACCACACATCTGCGAGCCCATTTCAGGAAAGGTAAGAGAGACAGTCTGAGGCCCCAGGCTCCAGATGCTGCCCCAAGAATCCTTTCCATTCCGGTAACCAAGTGTTTCAAGAGTTGGGGAAGGGTAGAAAGAAAAAGAGGACACTGAGGAGAGGAGGACAAGAGAGGAACGGGAGGCCAGAGAGCTCAGCAAGGTGTCTGTGTTTGTGTATCCCGATTTGTGACCGTGCAATCTTTTCTCTTCAAGTTCCCTGAGACTGTGGAGGTGAAATGGGGACTGAAAAGGAGTGGGTTCAAGCATATCATCATTCAGTTTCATTACCTGCTCCTCCTGCTGGCGCTGGCAACAGAGAATCATCTGCAAATATGGTAGCTGAGGCAGAACCAGGATATATGGAAAATAAAGGGACAAACTTTGACAATAGAACTCCACCATTAGAAGGGAAAGCTATAATGTCAGGGAAGGGGGAAGGCTGGGAGAGGTAAGAGGGGAGGTGTGACCCAGGTCTGATAGGATGAGGACAACTGTGCTATGGGAGGAGGTGGAGGAGAAAGGCACCAAAGGAACTGGGCAAAAAAGGTTTCAATCTGGCCTCTTCTCTGACATCTCCTTTGCCGGCCACTCGTGTTGTGTGCGCTTGTGTCTGTATGTGCTGTGTGCCCATGGCTGGCGCTGGGGAGGACTGGGTGAAGGTGGTGGTGAGGAAGGGTAAGAAAAGGAAAGGGGAGGTAGTTTTAGGGTATAGGAAGGAAGAGGAAGGGAAAGGAAAGAGGGGGAAGGGCTATTACCTGGCCATCCTGCTGCAGGTGATGGTGAAGGATCTGGGAGTGCGGTTGCTGATGGGGGGTCAGAATGTGCATAAAGGGGGCAGGTGGGTAAGCAGCAGCTGTGGCCGGATTGATGGGCCCCCCACTTCCTAGGGCTGAAGGCAAGTTGAAGGAGGCAGCAGGAGTACCGGAATGAAAACCTTGTTTCTCAAAGGACTGCTATCCAGGAGAATGGGAGGAGAGAGAGTAAAAGGGATCAGCAAACTAATCCTCAGAATTTCTGAACCCAAGATCCCCCACCCTCAGAAAGCAGCATGGTATCATAGAATGAATGCTGCACCTGAAGTCAGACATTCAGGTCTCAGCCTCAGCTCTACCCTTTAACAGCTGTGTGATCCTGAGAAAATTAATCTCTCAGCTTCATTTTCTCTTAACATAAATCACGGATGCTATTAACCTCTCAGTTGTAAGGACCAAATGAGAGGATAGATGTGAGAGCACTTCGTAAATTCTAACATGGTTCATGAACACAGTGAAATCTGCTGACTACTCTTAGCACAAACAGGGATACCCCTGGAGTTGGGTAAAAATTAGAACTCCTTGGATATTTCAAAAGAAATGAATACACACTGAGGTATCTTGAGTGTTAACGGTCTTGGCCATGAAAGACTCCACCATAACTCCTCATACTTTACATCAAACTTTTAATTATTTATGGTGTGTGTTGGGGGGAGCAACACAATACAAATCTGTGGATAATTCAGATGCCTCACTTTAGCTACTGGGTTGTGTCCTCTCCTACTCTGTTTATAGATATACTTACAAAAAGAATGGAAAGAACTAGTTTCCCTTCATTCCATATCTGTTCTCTCGGAAACTTATGAAAAGGTTGGGAGTGGGTATGTAAAGGGCCAGGATAGTTGCACAGTAAATCACATGACATATCACAACAATTTACCACACTGCACCTTCCTGTAACATTTTTCTTGCTTTTTCCCAGAGGGCTAAATTTAAACTTCTTCAAGAAACTGAAGTTTAGAGACACTCATTTTCTAGTAGAATGGATTTCCTGACACCTCTCTTAGGGTTGTTCTTCACTGTATTTTTTTCCCCCTTTGGCCGCGCCACTCAGCTTGCGGGATCTTAGTTCCCCGACCAGGGACTGAACCCGGGCCATGGCAATGAGAGCGCCAAGTCCTAACCACTGGACCGCCAAGGAACTCCCATGTTCACTGTACTTCTATCATTCCAACTCCACCTCCTCTATGTCATTTCTTTTTCCACTTCTATCCAGAGCCAGGCACCTACCTGGGTTTTGGAGTACACAGAACCCGAGATATCTGGCACGCCTGTGTTACTGGAGGTGACTGATACACCTGGGGGGAGGAGGAAACAGACAGGAGGATTAGCTCAGCTAGCTGCCTGGCCCCATCCCTGGGAGATGATGTGTGTAGTAGCCCTTCTAGCTATAGCACTGCAAGGGAATTTTGGTCTGTTTTTCCAGCTTCATGTCAGTCCTGAGGGATAAGAGTTCATGACACAAAAGCTCCCTAGGTTCTCCTGCCCTTTCCAGATGTGTACTGAGTATTTATGTGAGAGTGAGGTGTGTTGTATTGGGGAGGACTAGGGAATATAGCCAAACCTCACTAGCATATGGTTTTCAAAACACTTTTCTGTGCCAAAGCCCAACAGGATTGTATTAAACTTTTAACGTCCATTTCAAATCAACTGACCCAAACTCCACTCAGTTCTGCAGTCCTGCTCATGAATGGGCTCAAAATCCATGCCTCCACAGCATAAGGTAAGTATTAGAGGAGCACTCCTATTCAACCCCCAAGAGCACTTTCATTCTCGGAGCCTCAGTTTACTTAGTCCAGCTTCCCCAGTCTTGGCACTTCTACGCTACAGACTTATGATTTAAAGAGCTGGCACAAAGGCTAATTTCCATTTACTCAGTTTAAGCCAAAGCATGGAGAGAGAGGGGTAAGGAAGGTAGATAGGGGTAGGCTATCTCCTACAGCCTAGGTGGAACACAAAAATCCAACTGTCATTCTAGTTTACAACTTCACCTTTTCCACGAGATAAAAGCTCTAATCCATACTCGAGCAACTTGCATGTTTCCTATTGAAAACCTCCCTACCACCAACTACAATTTTAAGGAAACCACAATAGTACAATTCTCCATTTTGATTTGTACTCCTTAAACTGAACTACACATACTGTACCTCCTAGGGTATGGGGCAAAAAGTCAAGGATAGGAAAAAGCCATCAGGTAAAATAACCCAGCAACTTACTTGAGAAATTGTATACCAATATTGAAGGAAAAGTAACTCAAATTTAACTAGGAATTTAGAGCATCCTTTCTAAATATGTTAGTTTTCAGGAAGTGAGATAAAATGAAATCTCAGAAAAACTTTGCATTTCAGTTTATGTCTTTGGATCATTCTCCTCTGCTGTTAGAACACTTTGTTGAGAGTTTTTTTGAAGCCCTAAACTGACCAAATCACAAATGAGGAATTCTCCATTCACCCACAATTCAACAGTAATCTCCCTTCAAACTCCAGAACCCAAATCCTCTCTAGACCAAGGCAGCCTTCAAAAGCTAAGCCCACCTTGGACAGCCACTTTAGAATCTTCCCAGTAGAAGTGGCATCTTACTCTGGAGAACCCTCCCACATCACAAGGCCAGATAGTTCTAGGGAGGAGCAAATACCAACTAGGAAAAGAACAGAACTACAGAAACCAAGCATGAGAAAATACTTCCCATCTCCAAAGTATCAACTCTACACTTTAAAGGCACTTAAGAAAAAGGGGACAATACAGGAACTAACATGATAGCTTTTTCCCTTCCCTTTTCAAGCCCCAGGTGCCCATTTGGCAAATCACTAGTAATAGGCATAACTTTAAGAACAGGAGTTCATTTATGTAAAAAGCTAAGCTAATGAGGAGGTTTGTGTGGAAGGGTTGAGAGTAAGGTGTAATAGGATATAAATGGAACATTTTTGAGAGGAACCAGAAGAGACAATGATCTTTACTGCAAAGGCTCAAACAGCTTGCTGACACCACTTGGTCACCCCATACAGAATGGGAAAAATGGCCGATTCTCAAGCCAGGTGGTAGGGAGGAATTTAGTTCCAATGTGCCCCTACCTGGTCTCATTCTTTCCAGAGGGTGGACTAGCTAAAAAACAGCTTCTAGTCTAGAGGCCTTAATTGGCCTGTTGGTTAAAACAACTGGAAATGCTGGAAAAAAGAGAATACTTTGTGTAGTAGCCCTAAATGGCCTCGGTGTAAGCATCTGAGACCCTAGAAAATAATGGGCATTGGTTTCCCTATCATTCACCAGTAATTAGCAATCTCCTCAGACTACAGTTTTCTTGCTTTCCTTCCAACAGTCAACACCCCCTGATTACCCCCACTCCCAAGCAGGGATGATCATACAAACACAATGTGGATGGCCGGGAGGAGAAACAAGAATCTTCCTCCAGAGATTGGTTGAGAGAACCAATCTCTCCCAGCATGGCAGCCCCTGGGAAGGCTGGTCACACTCACAGGACAAAATTACTCCAGAGGGCTGGGAACAAATACAAAGAAAGTGAAATATCTAGGTTTCCAATTAACCAAGGACAGAGTTCTCACTGTCCAAGTTAACTATATGAACGAAGGGCTGACGGTGTACCAGTTGGATTGAGAGGGGATGAGAATTTCCATAGTCAAGGAGATGTCTAACCAAACCTCTCTCACACATTCTTAGCTATACCCACAAGTGCAAAACAACTAATAATCCACAATCCCTGAAAAGCCATCGAGGGACTAAGAACAATGTTCCAGGCTAGAACAGTTTCCACAGCCTGAGTCATCAACTAGCTGGTCACTAATGACTTTATCTGATCTCAATCAGCCACTTGGCCTTTGGGAACCAGATGTGGGAATTAAGCCTTGGGAGATACTTTCCTAACAAAAGCTCTGAACACCATCTCTTCAGCCTTTCACAATGACATGACACGAACTTTTTTGTCCTTTCTCCTCTGCTTATGTCAGAGACAAGGGGAAGATCTAAATGGAAAAGTGAAGAGCTATAATAAGCATGGAGAATCGGGCATTTTCTACAAATAGCTTTCTTGACTAACCAATCAACAGGCTGGGAACTGAGGCCACTTCCCCTCCCCCACCTTAATAAAATCACCATACTGAAAAGTTAACAGTTCTTTGGCTATGCTGGGGTTTGATTGAAAAGGCCACCCTCCACCCTTCATCCACAGCACAACATTGGCTCCTAGTGTCCAGAAAGACATGCACGGAAAGAACGCCAGAGTTAGCTAAAGAAATACCACAGTTTATTGAAGACTACAAATATTTTGTTACAAGTTGAAACTACATGCCTTCCAGAAATCAAAAGCAACAGCAGGTGTGTGCATTGATGCTTCGGAGGAGGTGCTGCACCGCTTGAATTCGAAATGGGTAAGACAGGGTCAGACACATGGGGGAGAGGGAAATGGGGGAAGGGCAAGTTCAAAAGCCCAGAAGGTATCCACCAACTCATTTCCCCAAGCCACGCAGGCCATGGCCACAGCTCAGCAGGCTCTCCTCAGTGGTCTGGTTTCTGAAACAAGACTTCAGTGCAAATTTACACACACACACAAAACACAGCCCCCAGCCTTGGGCCAAATTAGCTCTCTGCCGTCCAGAAATGCTTGTAAGGGGGTGGATATTTTCTTCCTAAAAGGAATCAAATACATAAAAATAAATGAATTCAGAGGTTGATGAGGAATGGGATGACAAGAGCCCTCTGTGGGGTTGGGAACTGGGGATTCTTAAAGGGCTGTTATAGGAGGTCTCTGAAATCTTAAGGGAAGTATGAAGCTAGGATTTCCAAAATCAGCTATGCCATTTTCTTCTATTACCAATCATCTACCTCTTCAAATTCTTGAACCTGGTCCAGCTAAGACCTAAATCTAACATTCTTGGAATAGGGCCACTCCAAGACAAAAGCTTATAATCCTCCCCACCAAAGACTAGGGTGGACCTGCTCAGTGAGAGGGGGCCCTAGGCACAAGGAGTCTGGGTATTATTAAATCTCAATGGGGTCTCTCAGGATTTCTTTAGTTTAAATCTTGACCCACTCTAAGTCATACAACACAGTTCAAAGCTCCACCTGTTAGATCCCAGACCTACTGCCCTCTTTGCTCAGCTCAGTTTCCCAATAATTGAAAACCTTGGGCAATTTTAACCACCTGGAGCCCATACAAGGGTGAAGAACACAGATGTAGCTCCATCCAAATCACCATGTAACCATAACTAAGCTAAGAATTTTAAAGGACAACCCTCAACTCCAACCCCAAGCAATGGCAACCACCTCCTCCCCATACACATCTACAAGGCACTGAAAAAAGTAGATGGAATTGTTTTATTCGAAGACTCTTACTCCCTGTCCTCCAAAAATGGAGAGTAGGTGTCAGGTATGGGAGCAGGGATAGGCTAAATATCTTTTAGGTCAGCACCCATTCAGAGGATTCCCGTATTTCCCTCCCTGCCATCAGAGGTGCAAATGGACTTTGCAAAGAGACCAGCCATACAAATGAAGGAACATAAAGGTCCAACTCTCCCTCTATTGAGTATTCATGCCTTACTCCTTTCTCTCCACATCTTCGGCCCTCTAGATAGGCAATAAAAAGGGGCCACATGAGAAAAGCAGTACTACAAAGAGAT
The DNA here is from genome assembly GCF_028023285.1 of Balaenoptera ricei. Classification (NCBI taxonomy): domain Eukaryota; kingdom Metazoa; phylum Chordata; class Mammalia; order Artiodactyla; family Balaenopteridae; genus Balaenoptera; species Balaenoptera ricei. Next base: position 112,309,829 of record NC_082639.1, on the reverse strand, counting down.
TTAAGCCAAACCTACCACAGCATGCTAGCTAAGAACCCATTTAACTCTTCTATTCAGTGAATATATCCCCTATTGTACTACCAGTACCTTAAATGTTAACACTTGCCTCCACTGACATCTCAGTAAAATCTTGGGGCCCTCTGCTTCCCACCCAAAGTTTAGGCCAGCCAACATATTCTAATAGCCAACTCATGCGCCAGGGCATTCCCGTCATGAGTAGTGGATACACATTCTAGCATTAAGCTCCTCTGTTGGTGCTGCTCAGACAGACACCCAAGTCAGGCAGACATTAACAATCATACACGGAGCAGCAGCACACCCTCACCAACCCTGTTTTCTCAAGCACCAGATCTTCCTCCCTGAAGCTCATTTAATGACATCCCACAGACACCAATGACAGCCAGGGTCAAGGTGAGCTTACCAGTGTTGTATCCATGAGACCCATATCCACTTGGCTGTTGGAAAGGGGTGGCTGATGCATTCACACTGACATTCACACCATGCTGCTTGGAAGAGGTAGGAGCCACCTGAAGAGCAATAGGCCAGAACTACATTGAAATGGCAGCAAAGTACCACTCAACCGACCCCTTCTACTCCAGAGACTGGGCATTCAGCTGGCTACCCACTCTGATGTATGCTGTCCACAGTTTACTTAGCAAAATGGGTTCAGGGAATGAATGAGAGTCTGAGGGAAGCAAAGCTGTACATTCCCCCTTTAGCTAATTCTATGAATGGGTAATCCCTTATCCCAATCCCAGCCCCACTCCCTCTCCCAGGCCAGAAAGAGGCTAGAGGTGGAAACTGTTCCTCTTCATTCATTATTAAAAAGTCATCTAGCCTTGAAAGCAGCTAGCATAGTGTCCAGGGCTAGGATTCTTCACCACAAGTAAAGACCAAGCCCAAGTACTTACAGGGAACACAGCAGGCCCATACTGGAAGGTGCTGGGGAGGCCCGGAACCCCTGTGTAGTATGGCAGGCTGGTGTAACTGTAGCCAGGAGGCAGCGCCGGGTTCAGGAATGTCTGCTGCGTGGTATGGTGAGTCTGTGTCTGGTTCTGCTGGGGCTGGGCCAAGGTTGTGGCCGGGGCCGGGGAGGAGGCATCCCCACGGCCGAACTTTGTGAGGTCACCTGTGACACGAGAGGCTAAATGTATCTGCCTCTTTCACCCCCCAACACCAATGCAGAATTTCCTCTTCTGGTTTCACATGATTCCAGGAGAGCCTTCAGAGACTATTAAAGTTCAGTGCTTTGAATTACATTTCTTTGCGGCTCCATTTAGCACTGCTCAGCACACACTCCGCACAGTGCTAGTCAAGGACTAATGTTGCATGACTGCGCAATACTGTGGCAGAAACCGGCTCCCAGAATAAAGCTCCTGTATGATTTCCCTGCCCACCTGTTTTCTTTCATCTCTTCCCCACCCCACCCCCTCCTTTCCTTCTCTGCTTCCCCTCCATGGGGAAAACTCCATGCTGGACTTGAAAAACAATGCTAGGTCAGGGAAAATGACAGGTCAATAAGGTCAACAATAGGTCAGGCCCTGGCCTAGCAAGGCAATGAGACTGCCACATGAGTAAGGAACAGAAGCAGAGATGAGTAGAGGAAGGCCAGTTCAACCACAGTACTTCCTGGAAAAAGCTAGAGAATAGCTGAGGAGTCAACACATCATCCGGAGTCACAGGGAGACAACAGAAAGCGGGATGAGAAGCCAAGTTGCTACATGCCCATCTTCAGCAGGATTCTGAATCTACCAACCCTGATTTACCACATCCATTTTGTACTTCTGTCAAAGATCTTAATTAAAGTGAGAACTGGATCCCTTCCTTCTACTAATCAGGTTTCTGCCACCAAGGCCAACACAACTTCCCTTTATTCAGCCCCATCCCAATCCTACCAGAATAAGGGTTGCTGGCCAGGCTACCATCCCTCCCAGTCAGCGGAGTGGTGGGTGTGGGAAATGGGATGCTGTAGTAATCCTGAAAGAGAGAGATAAAAGAGCAGAGACTCAGTGCCACTCATTCCCAGAAGTGAGGACGTGTCATTCAGCGTGAGAAGCAAGAGAATGTTGGAGTACTGCAATTTATCCAGCCATTGATTAAGCTGGCTTGAACTGGCACAAACTCCATATTACTCTTGCATACACTGTCACCCCTGCCTGGCCATGGGGACAGTCAGGCAAGGTCTACAAGTATGCCCACCAGGAAACACTTCAAGTCCATCAGTACCAATAATATTCTCAAACCTCTAGATATTATCCCTAATATTCTACTACTACTGAGAAAACAGATCTTCCTTCTGGAATTCATCAAAGTGTTTGAGACATACAGGAAGCATCCCAAGAGCTCCACAGTACTCTGAGCTTTAGAACAGGTTAAAATGTGTTTACTTCAAAGATGCCACAACTCTGATTAAAAAAAAAAAAATTACCTTCTGTTGGAACCACTCTCTAAGTACATTCTAATATATCTTAAAGTATGTGTATGGAGGTATGGCTTGAGAAAGAGCCAAGTCTGTGACTTATCAACTGAACATTTGGAATAATCCAAACATTAATTTTAAGATCACTTTCTTTTCCTAAGCTCTACAACCATATACTCACCAATGGAAATCTTGTCTGAAGCATCTGCAAGTCATCATAACCATATACTTGTGGCTGAAAGATACAAACATGTAACAATATTAATGAGGACTGGTCATGATGGTAGCAAACCAAGGAGCTAACAGACAAGATAAATCAACATTCATCCTCATTCTTAAGAAGAAGAGGACATAAATTATTTCCTTCATTTTCTTTAAGAAAGAAGTGAAATACAAAGAGATTACATGATTCATGAAAGGTCTTGAAGCTTTCCTCGAGCTACACAGTGATTCAACTAGGCTGGCCTCTGGGTAGCAGTAGGGTATGCACAAGTCATACACACATAGCCTGCTTTATTCTACCTGTCTTTGTCTCCTTTGCCCTTCAAAATATGGCTTAAAATTTATCTCCTTCAGAAAGGATTCACATTTTACTCTACTCTTTAATGTTTGGGTACTAAGGTAGTGTGTTAGATATTAAAAAAGTGCTAATGGATGTTTCATTTGTATGATATTCTTCTAGACTCTCTGAAGGCAAAAACAAGTTGTTTTTTTTTTTTTAATTTTTATTGGAGTATAGTTGATTTACCATGTTGTGTTAGTTTCAGGTGTACAGCAAAGTGAATCAGTTATACATATAACATATATCCACTCTTTTTAGATTCTTTTCCCATATAGGCCATTACAGAGTACTGAGTAGAGTTCCCTGTGCTACACAGTAGGTTCTTATTAGTTATCTATTTTATATACAGTAGTGTGTATATGTCCATCCCAATCTCCCAATTTATCCCTCCCCCCCCCCACCCCCGCCCTAATCCCCTGGTAAACATAAGTTTGAAAAACATGTTTTTTAAAAAATTTTTTAAATAAATATCCTTCATCTTAATAGGCACTGAATACACGAAGCTGATAGAAGACACAACAGAGCAAAAGGCTACTACTGTCAGTCATCTATTCTCAGATAGCCCCAGACTAAGTCAGGGAACTCTACTCCAACTAGGTCAGAGGCAGCATAGACCCCCAGAAATTAGGAATCAATCCAACTAGAGAAAATAATTTCCTAAGAAATTGAAAGGGATTCAAGTTAGACACTCTGGCCTTTGGCTTCTGAGGCCCAGAAATTGTGTTTCACCCGAGAAAATACACAATAGAGGACCTGGTCTAGGTTTAGTCCTTCCTCTCTAAAAAATTATTTTTTTCCAAAACTACAAAGATTAAAAACTTGTTTATATGTGACAACCACTCATTTATTATTTAATTATATTCTTCCACCTGAAGCCATAGCCATAAAGAATAGCCATACCACCTTCCTCTTTTGGAGAAGATCCTTCAGTCTCACTTACCGGGTAGGCATGTAACAGCCCTGGAGCCATAATATATGGATTAGGCAACAACGGCGGGACCCCAGGAGGGAGGTTGGGAGGAGCTTTTCCTGAAAGAGAAATTATATTTTTATCTTGTCACACTATTACTTTGCTCGTCCATACCAAAGGAATGCAATTCATCTTCTATGCAGGGTTACCTGAAGTCGTAGCAACTGAGCTTCGAGTGGAGGCTGTGACGGTAGAGTTGCTGCCTAGGCTGAGGCCCAAGCTACTGCCACTATTGAGACTGGAAGAGACACTGACCACTGGGGGAGGTGCAGAGACTGTGCTGGATGTGGTGGAGAAAGTGCTGGAGGAAGAATGAAGATTCGCCTCACTCTCCACGTTTGTGTGCTTCAAAAAGGCCGTGCAGTGGAAGAGAGGAGGAGGAAACAGTGATTAGTATAACAGGTCAGGAAAGACAATCCCTTCTGTTGATTATATCACACCAACTTCTCAATTAAAAAGACTGAGGCAGGGTACTAGGGTGCTCTCTGCCAAAGTAATTAGAAGAAGTTACTAAATACTGTCTGGCTACACATTCCCCAACATTCATCTGGTAAAGATGGTAACAACAGACCCACTGCACATTATCACCCTGTTCAGAAAGGCAGCAGAGCGAGTAGGGACAAACTCTCTAGAAACCAACACTGACTAGTCAATGAGGAGACAGAAGATAGGTCTGAAAAATATATCATAGTCTTCTCTCCCACATTCTTCTTCACTAGGCCAGCACAACGGACCAGTTCACAAGCTAGAAAGAAGTACAAGTTCTAATGAATTTAAACCTGAAATAGTATACTTGAGGAAAGAGAGATTCCTGAGAAAGCCTTAACCCTCATTACCTTGCCCCAGGCTTTTGACAAACCAGACACCTTTGCCCAAAACAGGTCCTTCTGAAGTTAGTTTCCTTCCTTACCATCTCAGCTTAATTACACAAATTGTTATAAAATCACAACAGTGAAATTAATTCTTTGGCCAAAAGCTCTCATCTGGCCTCTACTTTCATAGGATGCCCAGACTCAAACTGATTATTTTCAGGACTCATGTCTGCCATACTGCAGACCAATGAATGAAAATGGCTGTACCAGTAAGAAAGGGATGTATGTTCTTACAGAATTTATCATAGCACACAAAGCCCCACCCAATTACAGTGTTAAAAAAAAAAAAGGTCATATATTCAAAAAAAGTCACTTCCAGGGCTTTGAGAATTGGCCTACAGCTCTGCAATATTTCTGGATTCTTCTGCCTCTCTTGGCTTCAAACATCCTTTTACTCCTTTCCTGAAACTTCAGATGAATTATCATTTTGCCACCTCATGAAGAAATTTTCAAGAGTCCCTTCTTGGGAGACTCTTACAGTTGGATAGTTGTTTAAGTGTAACAGGACCACACTTCCTCTTTTATAGCATCACACTTACCAAAAGAGTGGATGTCGAAGTGCGCCCAGAAGATGTTGATGATGAAAGGGTATTCTGCTGAGTAGATAACGTGCTGTAAGGTAAAAGAGGTTGCCATTAGCCATAGGGCTATGGTTACCTGACCTGAAGCTTCAGTCAAGAACACAGGCCAGACACAGAGAACTGACTTGTGGTTGCCGGCAGGAGGGGTGGGGAGGGATAGCGTGGGAGTTCTGGGTTAGCAGATGCAAACTAGTATATAAACAATGGATGAACAACAAGGTCCTACTGTATAGCACACGGAAATATATTCAATATCCTGTGATAAACCATAATGGAAAAAAATATTTAAAAAATATGTATATGTATAACTGAATCACTTTGCTGTACAGCAGAAATTAACATAACATTGTAAATCAACTATACATCGATTGAAAAAAAAAAAAGAACATAGGTAAAGAAGGCAGAATATGGGACCAAGGAGATCTGAGATCATATGGTAAACACAATGGCCAGCCAGGGGTAGTGAGCAGTTAAAGCAAGAATGGGTGTTGAAAAAGGGGAAAAAGCCTCCTGTCTTTACTTTCCATAGCTTTTAGGTCACCCACTTAGCTAATGTGGTCTCTGCTAGGCAGAGAGGACAAGATAGAACCAGAGAGCTCTGTTATTACTACTCACCAACCCAAACCTCCATCCTCACCCCAAATCACCTGCTGTGTTGTGTGGTGGTAGTATTTGGAATCTCCTCATTGTGGCTCAAGCCACCCAAGGAAGATGAGTGCTGATTGGTTGTCGTCAGTAAGGAAGCTGCAGATACCGTTTCACTGAGAGGGGGGATGCTAGAAGTGGAAGGTGAGTCAGATTTCACAGCAGAGCCTGTAGCACCTGGAAATAAAGAAAGGAATTCACCTCATCAGAGGAAGTTATTAAGAGGTGACGACAGCCCTAGGCTGTCCCAAAGACAAGAGTGTGAGTCATTGAGTAATGGACCAGTAACATTTAGGTACAATCTTTTCTTTTTTTTTTTAATTCCAAGCATTTCACAGCACTGATCTCATTCGTCCAATAAAGAGAACCCAGAGGATTATCACTGTTACAAGACAGAGAACCTGAAACTTACGATAGTTTGAGATTAAACAGCAAGGTAGAAAGAACCAAGCTAAGACTATACCAGGAGTTTTGATCACTGAGGCAGGGCTCTTTTCACAACAATCTACGAAATGCAAAAATATTTAAAGGGGAGTAAAAACACTACAACTGAGAGGAAAAAGCCTGGAGAACACTCACCTTCAACAGATTGCGTGGTCTGTAACTGCGTGGCCTGCACAGAACTGAAGCCATTCTGGTACAAAAAACAGAGGAATAAGAAACAGACAAACTCAAGTGAATAGGTCAAGTTAGCACACTGACTCAGCTTAACTTCTGTCAACCAATTTCTTTCAGAGAAATTCTACAAGTTAATGAAAGGATTAACATAATGTATACTACCTAAACAAAATAAAAACAACAAAAATTTAGAAACAACAAAAATAAGATATACCAACCCTGTGTGACCCAGGGCAACAGAAGGCAATGCCCAAACTGCTGAAGAGATCCCAAACCCCAAACAGATACAGGAAAGGTCCAAATCCAGTGATCCCTGGGGGAGGATGTGGGAGTATGACAGTTCAGCCAAACCACCTATTCTGCTGGCTGCATCTGACAGTCACTCCACATTGCCTCTAGCATATGCTGTCCCCCTCACCAAGCCAAGACATAGCAAGGTGAGGTCTACTGATATGCACCCACAGAAGGCTGGCAATCAGATCTTCCAAGAAAACAGGTAATTGAGACTGATTCTACTAAAGAGAATGAATCTTTAGTGCAGAGAGAATGATCTTCTGGCTCTAAGTCTCCAAGGTTAGTGAAGAGAACTTTTATTTCACCAACCACAAAAATGTGGTTCAGCTTCTCAATCAGCACTTCAGAGGTGTCTTAGCACCATTTGTCAAGAAGTAAAACACTTATATTTCAGAGATTTTGCCCACTATTCTCCTAACCAATGCCCAGGGGTTCGTGAAGCCAATACCTTTGCCTGAGTCAAGTCCTTTTGGGGTGATGAAGAGATGGAGCTGGGGTACCGCCGAGTCTGTGTGGATCTTTGTTCATATAGAGGGCCCTGAGCATTATTTTGGGAGGTATAGGTTGTCGGCTGAATTGGGCCACTCTGATAACCGGACTCCTGACTCTGGTTAGATGAAATTGTGGATGAAGATTCACTGTGCGGAACGGAGAAGGAAAATCTGAGAGTGACGAATAGAGCAGATCTGCTGATACTAAAACAGTGGAGATCTACTACTTGTGTAAGTTGATTACAATCAAAAAGAAAAATTCCAGCAACAAATAAAAGAAACTGCCACAATTTTCTCTTGACAACAGTAGGAATTTCCACCTCCTATAGAGCCAGGGATCTAAGCTAAGAATCGAGTTTAAAAACATTTTCAACTCTTAAAGGAAGAGAAAAAATTCTTGTTTCCTTACATCCTGTTGTTATTAGAAAAAGAGGCTAAAAGTCAGTAGAAAGGATATACTAACTCTTGGTCCCTTTGATACCATCATAACATGAACCCTAAACGCGGGAAAAATCACCTTTTGCTCATGTTCATTTTAAGGAATTCTGAGCTCTTGGCCCTCTCAAAAACCCTATGAAGTAAATTCTCTTGAAAGGAACTTTTAAAATATTCATATGCATTAACAGCAATTATGATTCAAAGGAGCTAGGCTGGGGCAAGACATCTCTATTTTTAAATTCTAAGGATTGAAAAAAATACCCTAGTACTCTGGAATTCCTCCAGGATTTTCTACTGCTTAAGATGGCCTTCCCTGACAGCTATCAGAGGAGGCAGGGAAGGTTCTACTGGAAAGGTTTCTTTTAATTGTGTAATATATTAATGTTACCTCCTTCCTAGGAGTTCAAAGCTACATCCTTCGTAGGCTTAAGTCCACACCAAGGGGCTAAAAGTGTCAAAAGCAATTTTAGCTGTGGTAGATGCCAAGGTACTCTGTTAAAGGTGGGGTACACGTCTCTAAGAACTGTGCTTGGATATTCTAGAAGTGCCCAAGGGATACATTTCTGTTTAGAGTTAGGAAAAACCTAGTAACAATATCTTAAAGTGCTCAACAAAATGCTACAATTGGCTACTTTTCCCTCACTCAATCAGAGGCTTGGCCTGTCCAGAGTTCTGGGAATCAGCAAGAGATTTAGAAAAACTGGTAAAGGTCTGATAAAAGAAGTCTTATGACAGCTGTTTCCTCTACCTGGCCGTGCTGGTATAGAGGCTACTTGGAGCCTGGCTTGAAGAGGCGCTCGTGGTGGGGGTGGACTCATAATCAGAAAGGACAGGCTCTGACCCAAACTGCAACGCCCCAAACTGCAGGTTTAGCCCTGAGATATCTGCCGAGCCAGGCATCTCCACAGCCAGAGCAGGAATCTGTAGAGAAGAAAAAGTAATGGTTTACTATAAGCTTACTGTAAGACTAATAAAAAACTTCTGCTTCAAACCTCCAAATTACACCCTTACAATCTCAATTCTCAAATCCCACACCCCTTTGCCCTAAAATAATATCTATCTAAAAGTTCAAATATACCTTAGAAGTCAAGGAGGCTTTTTTCTTCTGCTGTTTCAGTTTTTGCTGAGCCGGCTGAGGGCTGGACGATTGGTTGTCTGAAGACCCAGGAGACATTTGTGGAGCCGAGGTGGATTTGCTTGGCAGAGGAGAAGACGGAGGTGGAGGTGCAGCAGTGGAGGTAGCCACTGCGGGTGGCTTCTCCTGAAGGAACACCTCCATCATGGTTGAAGATGGGGTGAAAGCCTGGCGCTTTGTAAAGGGGCTGTGCACTGTTGAATCATTTGGGTTCTTCAAATCTGCACGAGGAAATCCAATAAGCATGAGGCCAGAGGTGCTCGTGAACCTCAAGAAAATGCTATTATCCTGCTCTAGAGCCATGAATTAGGGCCCCAGGAATCAGAAACTCATATAAACAGGTCCTCTTTTAAGATTTAATCTCATTTCTATAGATGGCAATCATAGGATTTTATTTGTTAAGTAGAACCGAATCAAATCAAAACTATTACCCTGCCTATGTAAGAAAGGAATCCAGGAATTGTCCATGTTTAAAGTGTAAGGTCCTAAAATGGAAAAGCCCAAAGGCAGTATGATGTTTTCAAATACTGAAGATAAACCTAGGGAAAATCCAAACCATCCTCAGGTCAACAGAAGACTGCAAATGTGTACAGGGCTAAATTTGATGAAAGAGATATACAGCCTCAACTTACGTATTTATTTATTATTCCCCAGCTTTCTCAACTGAGCCTATCTCACCAGGGGAAATCACTGTGGGAAAAGAGCCAGTTGGCTGCCCTTCTCCTCACTTCAGAACACATTCTCCACCCCTACTCCTGCCAGCCTCTTGGCAGTAATGCTCCAATGCTTAAAGAATTCAAATCACTTTCCATATTTCTCACCATACTGCACCAGCGATGGGGATTGTGTGGTGGAGCCCATGTCCCAAGAGGAGGTGGTGGTGGTTCCAGATTGAGAATGCTGAGCTGCCAACTGAGCCAGGGCCTGAGCAGTCTTGAATTGCTCCAAGAACTGGGAGCCTGTGGTGCTGCTGCCTTTAGCTTCACCGACATCACCAAATCCTTTCCCTAACATGCTCACCTGTGTAGATCAACACAGAGATTAGAGAAATCCACAGCCAAGCAACCTTGTTCAGCTACTCAAAAAACAAACAAACAAACAAAAGCAAAACACTTATCCTGGTTAAGAGCCAGCATAGGTAAGACAAGTAAAGAATGTCCAGGGGGCTTCCCCGGTGGCGCAGTGGTTGAGAATCTGCCTGCCAATGCAGGGGATACGGGTTCGAGCCCTGGTCTCGGAAGATCCCACATGCCGCGGAGCAACTAGGCCCGTGAGCCACAACTACTGAGCCTGCGCGTCTGGAGCCTGTGCTCCGCAACAAGAGAGGCCGCGATAGTGAGAGGCCCGTGCACCGCGATGAAGAGTGGCCCCTGCTTGCCACAACTAGAGAAAGCCCTCGCACAGAAACGAAGACCCAACACAGCCAAAAATAAATATAAATAAATAAATATTTTTTTTTTAAAAAAAGAATGTCCAGGGCTTCCCTGGTGGCGCAGTGGTTAAGAATCTGCCAGCCAATGCAGGGGACACAGGTTCAAGCCCTGGTCGAGGAAGATCCCAGATGCTGCAGAGCAACTAAGTCTGTGCGCACAACTACTGAGCCTGCGCTCTAGAGCCCACGAGCCACAACTACTGAGCCCGCGTGCCACAACTACTGAAGCTCACGTGCCTAGAGCCTGTGCTCTGCAACAAGAGAAGCCACCACAATGAGAAGCCCGCGCACCGCAACAAAGAGTAGCCCCCGCTCGCCAAACCTAGAGAAAGCCCGCGTGCAGCAATGAAGACCCAACACAGCCAGAAATAAAAATAAATTAAATAAAATTTTAAAAAAAGAATGTCACCAAATAGAATAGTCCATTACAGCATAAGCTCTGGACTCAGACTGTCTACATTCAAATCCTGGTTAAATAATTGTGGAAAAATTACTTGTAATTGGTCTGTACCTCATTTTCCTCATCTGAAAAGAGGAATAAAAGTAGTACCTCATAAAGGTGTAGGAAGATTAAACAAATACTATATAAAGCATTTAATATGTGCATGGCACATAACAAGCAGTCAAAAAAATAAGAGCCATTAAAATTTATACCATTACTGGGGCTTCCCTGGTGGCACAGTGGTTGGGAGTCCGCCTGCCAATGCAGGGGACACGGGTTCGAGCCCTGGTCTGGGAGGATCCCACATGCCGCGGAGCAACTGAACCCGTGAGCCACAACTGCTGAGCCTGCGCTCTAGAGCCCGCGAGCCACAACTACTGAGCCCACCTGCCACAACTACTGAAGCTCCCATGCCTGGAGCCCGTGCTCCGCAGCAAGAGAAGCCACCGCAATAAGAAGCCCACACACTGCAACGAGGAGTAGCCCCCGCTCACCGCAACTAGAGAAAGACTGCATGCAGCAGCGAAGACCCAATGCAGCCAAAAATAAATTAAAAAAAAAAAAAATTTATACCATTACCATCACTTTCCCCTCCCTCCTTCTCAGGGACTCCTTTAATGACTGGAGGGGTTTCCTCCCCTTTGAATTTTTAAATCAACTAATACTTGATTATTAAGCTAACATGAAGGTGATATAAAATTTCACTTCAGCCATTAAAATCTTTGCCCCTTCCACTGAACAGCTCAAAAGGAACAAAAACAGCTAACTGAGCTTCATCTCAATGTTTCTAATAACTAGCACAGAGACAAAGAAGCAAAGTTAAGGGGCTATCTCAACTTCTGCACTAAAAGATCAAGTAATGAGTCAATATGATTTTCTTGTTTTCTGTGTATATCCAAGTTCTACAGGGTAATCATGATGACAAAACAAAATTTACTCTTAATGTTTCTGGGGGATTCTCTCTATTCCCTACTACCAAGTAAAACTACCAGCCTAGACCAGAAGATTAACCATGTGGCCTTGACTATTCTAAAGAATCTCCAAGGAGATTTAGTCTAGTCTCTCTTAGGTTCTTACTTAAGCACATCATGATCTTCTTCATCATTAAGCGGTGCTTATACAAAACCAATCTGTCCAACCCAAGGTAAGACTTTTTTCCCCCACTTCAGTCTGTATCCCAAGACTATACAAACAAGAACAGAAACACTGGAAATCTAGTTGAAAGTACAGGATTGCGGCAGAGAGATGATCCCGCACAGCAATGATTACCAAATATTCTGCAAGCATGAAACACTGAAGGTATAGAAAACTACCTAACATTCATATATTATGATAATGGGGAAAGGCTCCTATATTACTTACATGTATTAAATTTCAAGGGAAATTAATCCTCTAACCTCTGTCCTCAATGGAAAAGAACTACATTAAATAGCATACTGATTAACACAGGTAATGAGAAAAAAGAATAGTACTTATGTTTAGTTTCACATATCACACGATACACATTAAACAGAATGTTAAAGTGGAAGTATACTGAAAACTTATTTTTGATATGAGAATTTGGATTTAGGTGTAAATCTTCAACTCCAGACATTAAAGGCAATTAAAAGCGACACAGAGCACTTAACCCATTTTCCAGTCATGTATCTCAGGTGTTGATAGTTATTTTCTGATCTTCATTATATCTTCCTACATTTGTCCCATTTTGTTTCTTCCTTCTTTTTCTTTTTAGTCCCAACACTCCTCTCCCTTCTCTGCCACCTTTTCTCTCCTGTGACCACTCATACATGGCAGAATATCAACCAGCAAATTACTATTAACACAAAAAACTATTTTAAGACAACAGTTAAAAACTAACAGAGTGGGACTTCCCTGGTGGCACAGTGGTTAAGAATCCGCATACCAATGCAGGGGACACGGGTTCGATCCCTGGTCCAGGAAGATCCCACGTGCCGCAGAGCAACTAAGCCCGTGAGCTACAACTACTGAGCCCTTGTGCCACAACTACTGAAGCCCACGCGCCTAGAGCCTGTGCTCCGCAACAAGAGAAACCACTCCAATGAGAAGCATGAGCACCACAATGAAGAGTATCCCCTGCTCGCCGCAACTAGAGAAAGCTCGCGCGCAGCAACGAAGACCCAACAGAGCCAAAAATAAATAAATTTATTTTTTAAAAAACCTAACAGCTCTTGGATTAGAGGCTGACTTAGCAGTTTTACAGCTGAAGTAACTACTATAACCTTACTACTAGAAAAATAAAAGTATATGCACACATGTAGTTTCTTACCTCTTACAACTATAGTAACCCTCCACCAAAAAATAAACAGGAAAGTAAAAGCAAAGAGGAGAGAAAAAGCAGTACTTTTAGGATTTACTGACCATCTTTGTTTAGTTATTTAGCCTTTGCTATAATTGATGACCCTGAATTTTAAAAAATATTCTGAATCAACAAGTCATTTGCCGTAAGTGCTCTAGGTTGTTAATAACCAATACCATTACTTCCACATTTGTGGAGACTTTACCCATTATCTTATTTATCTTCCTGAAGCCCTGTAAGATAGGCACAGCAAGCACTCTTATCCCCACTTAGAGAGAAAGGGAGAAATAGCTAGTAAGTGGGCAGATTCAGGAAGACCCCAAGTTTTTAGAAGCCTAGCTCAGAAATGTCTGGTTTAAATGAATACATATGACAATTCTGCTCTCTCAAGAAACAGGGAACTGCTGGACTTCCCTGGTGGTCCAGGGGTTAAGACTCTGTGCTCCCAATGCAGGGGGCATGGGTTCAATCCTTGTTCGGGGTACTGAGATCCCGCATGCCGCAGCCAAAAAACAAAAAACAAACAAACAAAAACAGGGAACTGCTACAACCTTCCATCAAAGTTTAGTTAGTATTACTAATACTAATTAGTATTAAAATTGGTTGTCATTGATTTTCACTCTTCAAGAATAATAGTGGGGGCTTCCCTGGTGGCGCAGTGGTTAAGAGTCTGCCTGCCAATGCAGGGGACACGGGTTCGAGCCCTGGTCTGGGAAGATCCCACATGCTGCGGAGCAACTAGGCCCGTGAGCCACAACTACTGAGCCTGCGCGTCTGGAGCCTGTGCTCCGCAACAAGAGAGGCCGCGACAGTGAGAGGCCCGCGCACCGCGATGAAGAGTGGCCCCCGCTCGCCGCAACTAGAGAAAGCCCTCGCACAGAAACGAAGACCCAACACAGCCAAAAATAAATAAATAAATAAATAAAATTTTAAAAAAGATATTTCCGAATTTAAAAAAAAAGAGTAAGTGAACAATGTTCGCACAATAAGTATTCAGTAAATGATATTAACTCATTTTTTTAAAAAGTCTACACATTTAAAAAATACAATTAATTAATTTATTTATTTTGGCTACGCTGGGTCTTAGTTGCGGCATGTGGGCTTCTTAGTTGTGGCATGCATGTGGGATCTAGTTCTCTGACCAGGGATCGAACTCGGGCCCCGTACATTGGGAGCGTGGAGTCTAACCCACTGGACCACAAGGGAAGTCTCCTAACTCATTTTTATAAGATGACTCAGTCTGTCCAAAGCTAAGTCCTCTCCTAGAGCTATCCCCTACTACCCAACTCAACATCTCTACACCCAAGTCAGCTTAGGAAGACAAAAGAAGACGCTTTACCTTGCCCCAAACCTCTGGGTATCACTGAAAGGAATTACTGTATGTATGTGCTGGGGTTGCAGAAAAGTTTGGTTAGGATACACCATGTTTCCTACTTACCATACTGTGATGAGAAAACGTGTTCCCTGAAGCAGGCTGTGATATGGCACTCTGCTTCGAGTTACTGAACACCAGAGGCTGGGCAAGAGAAGGAGCCTGAGATGGATCCAGATTAGATGAATCATTCTCCATTGAAGATGGTGTCTTCCCCAACAGAACAGCAAGGTCAATTCTGGTGGAGAGATGGGATCTTGATGAAGAATGAACATTCCAGCATTCCCCAACACCCAACTCAGATTATGGTTAGATCAAAATGAAGTCACTCCCCAGAAACCCAAAGCCCTGAAATGCTTAATTCATCAAAATAACAGATGTGTAAGAGCCACAACAGTATCTACCTATGCTCCAATGAGGCTGCCAACCTTAATAATGTTAAATATTTTAATTTTAGTGAAATTAACTTAGTGAAATATCAAACGTTAACTTTAATACAGCAGCTCGATAATTGGGCCAAAATTTACAAATTTTTACCCATGATTTTAATACTGAATACCTGTCATTACCAATATCTAATATATAAAACCACATACTAGAATGCTGGCTGGCATCCTCAAGCAGCTTTGGAACAAGAAGGGTTTGGGGAATTTTTCCCCAAATTTTTAAAAAATTTCAAGTTACTTGTGGTATAATGAAAATATATACTAGGGGCTTTGCAAATTCCCTGAGTAGTAGGAGTGTCTTTTGTTTTTCATAATTGGTCTCTTTCAACCAGTTTATGCTAATAAAGTTACTCAGGGTGGGACTCCTCACAGAGTTTCAAGAAGGTGGCTGGTCACCAGAAACACCAAGAAAGTGATTAGAGTTGGAACTTTCAGCCCCATCACACTCCACCCACTTCTAGGGAAGGAAGAGGAGCTAGAGATTGAATTCAATCACCAATGACTTTATCAATCATGCCTATGTAATGAAACTCTGATTAACAACTCTTGAACAATGAGGTTCAGTGAGCTTCTGGGATGGTGAACACATCGATGTGCCAGGAGGGCAGCACACGCAGAGAGGGCTTAGAATCTCTGTGCTCCACCAACCCCCACACCATGCCCTATGCATCTCTTCCACCTGGCTCTTCCTGAGTACTGGTTATAATAAGCCAGGGACAGCAAGTAAAACTCTTTCCTGAGTTACGTGAGTCATTCTAGCAAATTATTAAACCTGAGAAGGGGGCTGTGAGAACTCCCAAATTTGTAGTCGGCTGGGCAGAAATGTGCAGGTGGCCCATTTGCAGCTGACCTCTGAAGTAAATAAAGGCAGTCTTGTGGTACTGAGCGGTCAACTTGGGTCTGCGCTAACTCTGGAGAGTTAGTGTCAGAACACCCAGCTGGTGTCAGAGAATTGCAGAATTGGTGTGGAAAAAAAAATCACAGATATTTGATATCATAGGGGAAAAAAAAAAAGTATGGAGGTTCCTTAAAATACTAAAAATATAACTACCATATGACCCAGCAATCCCACTACTGGGCATATACCCTGAGAAAACCATAATTCAAAAAGAGACATGTACCACAATGTTCACTGCAGCACTATTTACAATAGCCAGGATATGGAAGCAACCTAAATGTCCATCAACATGAATGGACAAAGAAGATGTGGCACATATACACAATGGAATATTACTCAGCCATAAAAAGAAACGAAATTAAATTATTTGTAGTGAGGTGGATGGAGCTAGAGTCTGTCATACAGAGTGCAGTAAGTCAGAAAGAGAAAAATAAATACCGTATGCTAACGCATATTTATGGAATCTAAAAAAAATGGTACTGATGAACCTAGTGGCAGGGCAGGAATAAAGACGGAGACATAGAGAATGGACTTGAGGACACGGCGGAGGGGAAGGGAGAAGCTGGGGCGAAGTGAGAGTAGCATCAACATATATACACTACCAAATGTAAAATAGCTAGCTAGTGGGAAGCAGCAGCATAGCACAGGGAGATCAGCTCGGTGCTTTGCAATGACCTGGAGGGGTGGGATAGGAAGGCTCAAGAGGGAGGGGATATGGGGATATATGTATGCATATGGCTGATTCACTTTGTTGTACAACAAAAACTAACAGCATTGTGAAGCAATTATACTCCAACAAGATGTATGAAAACAAAAAACACATTACCTCTGGTAATGACATCCTGAACATCCTATTCCTATCGCACTTCTCTTTGGGACATTCTGAATCAACAGCTATCATACCCAGGTCTAGAAATAATCCAAGAGTCTTTCAGGGGATAAAAATATTCCCTGACAAGTGTCATCTCCCTCTACTGACCCCAATACCTATGTTCAAGTTCTAAAAATTTCATAAGCCAGATCCTAGGGAAAAAAATTATCACCATACTCAGTGGGCTAAGCAGGCAAAGATCATAACTATTAAGCAAGAGATGAAACTGTTGAACAGTTCTGCAAATTCAGAAATATATGAAAACTTTCCACTTTCAGCTTCTCTTTACCTGACTTACTACAAGTTCTAAGTTCTAAGCTTTAATCAATACCTGTGATGCTGACAAGGCTGACCTATGTATTAAAGGGCTATTTGGGGGAGAGTTAGCTTTAAAATTGTAATATATGGATTTCCATTCAGTAGATTACTAATATCAACTCTTACAAATCTACCAATCAACTTAATAGGACCCTAATGTGATTTGGTTATCATCATTACCGACACCATGGGAGTCTGAAGAGGCCCAGTGCCACTCTTCCTTACAACTAACTTAGCAGATACCCTTGGGAAAAGATACTGAATTATACCACACACTTGCCTCTGACCAGCAGTGATTGTCACATTCTCCGCAGGCAGAGGCACTGATGACACATTAGAGGCAGTGAAGATCTTGGTCTCAGAAAGCTGGAAAACAGAGGAATTAGTCACTCCTAGTGTTAGGTAGGTTTCAGTCAGAAACCTTGGCATAGGTAAGGGGAATTCAACATCAAGAAAAAGGGGGAAACCCTTAGAAGAGAGAACTATCTACTCTAAGGAATCCTGAATGGACTGACCTTCAAGCCCCTTCTATCTATGCACAATGGTTTTATCAAAAGAGAGGGTAGAATCAAGAAACCCAATAAAATCTAGTGAAGTCACATAATATGTGCACTGAACTGACAGGAAGGTGAATATGCTAGACAGAAAAACAGAGAAAGCCCCTTTATATTTTCCCGCTACAGCTCCCAACACCTACCTCAATCCAAACCATACTTTATCTTCCACTACTCCTCTCAAAGAAAGGAAGATCACAGCCAAGATGAAGACAGAAATAAGTTAATTCTTGGCTTTTGAGCAGTAAGGGCCCAAGTGCTGATGAGTTGATATATGGAGGAGTAATTTTAACATGTATTTTTTGGGGACTTCCCTGGTGGCGCAGTGGATAAGACTCCGTGCTCCCAATGCAGGGGGCCTGGGTTCGATCACTGGTCAGGGAACTAGATCCCTCACGCATGCCACAACTAAGGAGCCCACGTGCTCCAACTAAGGAGCCGGCGAGCCCCAACTAAAGGAAACCTGGAACCGTGACTAAGGAGCCCGCCTGCCACAACTAAGACCTGGTGCAACCAAATATACATATATATATATTTTTTTCTTTTAAGGCATTTTTTGCCTTAAAACTGACTTTGTTACACCTAGTCTCTCCACTATAAAACACTAAAATTAGGTAAGCAATTGTAGGGAATAAATCTTCCTACTATTCAAAAGTTGATTTTTTTTGAGGGGGGGGCATGCTGCCCGGCCTTCTGGGATCTTAGTGCCCCAACCAGGAATTGAACCCCGGCCCTCAGCAGTGAAAGCGTGGAGTCCTTAACCACTGGACTGCCAGGGAATTCCCCAAAAGTTGATTTTTTTAAAAAACTTTTTGATTAAAATCTCCCCTCTAAAAACAGGGAATCCACTCCCCCAAATATATCATTCTCTGGAAGGTGGTTAAGCAGACAAGCCAAATCTTAGAAAGTATTCACAAAGCAGTCTAGCTCTGCTACAATAGAAAAGAATCACCCTCTGATGCTGATACATCCAGAATTTTAAAACTCAGGCCTGAAAACCAAAACAGTTTGACACATCATTTCCTCTTATCATATTCTGTCTTGACTGAATCAATACAAGTACAAGAAAGTTCATCCATGATCACGGGAAACTGTAATTCACAGCAAAAGCTTGACTGTGACCAGGGATCAGCAAAATTCTTTTACTCAGGTACTACTCCAGTGAATTCATATAGCTTGTTTATGTGCCATCCATCTATGAGGTTTCCTAGTTTAGTCAATCTGGAAGATAGCCAAACCTACATGTTCATCTCAATTACAATCACCACGTTGGACTCTTAGTACAAGAACAAAAGGGGTCCCAGAGTCAACCAGACTGTAAACTTAAGAACTTGGTACTGTAACTCTCATCTGTACCCATCTCTAAGCCAATTACAGCACCATACACCAATGCCTGAATGTGAACCAAATAACTGATTTGCTCCAAGGAGAGTCATGTGCCACCAGAAGCTGTTACTCAATGCACTACCTGCCTAACTCCATTGCTAGTGCCCTACCCAACCACCATCTCTTCCTGGGATAAATCCGACAATCAGATATTGGACTTACACAAGTGCACTTGCCCTTTCCATAGTCTGGTTCCACAGAGTCCTGTTCATGCCCAGTCTCCTTCATATAACATATGTGAAATGTTCTGGCTCAGAACACTATTTTGGATGTAAAAGTTTTGGGTCAGAATCTTACGGGTGAATTTTGAGGGGTAGAAACATACCCATTTTCTATCCCTAAACACCACTTAGGGATAGAAGGTACTAATGAGGAATGACCTGGGAATACCTACATCTTCATTCCAATCTTCAGTTCCCCACTCCTCTGTTGCAGTCCTCCATGCACCTGGGAATAAAGGAAAAACAATGAAGTAATTTTAAGTGCCAGTACCAAGCATAGGCAGAAAATACGGATGTATTAAACTTTTGGCAGCCAGAAGTGTAACCAGAATTTAGTAATCAGAAGGGATTCTTGGGCTTCAGAGGGAGGAAAGGACTTTTTAGAAAGGGATACCTCAGAACAACCAGGGTTTTAATAAGATTATGATTTCACAGCTATTTTCAGTTCTTGTTACACAGCTGTAATAGGAAAGAGAGTGAGACAGTAAGAAAGAGAGAGAAAATGCAAGAGAGAGCAAGACACCAATGGACCCAATGCTCCAAGCAATCTCTTAAGGGCCTTCAGTCCTCTGACTTAGTAGTCCATTCAGTGAAATGGCAGCAGACAATTTAAACTGAAACATGCAAGCTATACTTATTTGGTGTAAGACAATACTACAGGCAGTCTGAAGAAAGATGGCAGCAGGGGCAGAGGAACACAAATGGCTGCCACATTATAGTCAAAGGGCAGTGAAGAAGGAAAGGCTTGAAATCCAAACTGAGAGCACTGACACCTACCTGCTATGGGAACTGAATTTAAAAATGCATACTCAGGGCTTCCCTGGTGGCACAGTGGTTAAGAATCTGCCTGCCAATGCAGGGGATGCGGGTTCAATCCCTGATCCGGGAAGATCCCACATGCCATGGAGCAACTACACCTGTGCGCCACAACTACTGAACCTGTGCCCTAGAGCCCGTGTGCCACAACTACTGAGCCTGTGTGCCACAACTACTGAAGCCCGTGTGCCTAAAGCCCATGCTCCACAAGAGAAGCCAACGCAATGAGAAGCCTGTGCGCCGCAACGAAGAGTGGCCCCGCTCTCTGCAACCACAGAAAAGCCCACGCGCAGCAATGAAGACCCAACGCAGCCAAAAATAAAAATTAAATTTAAAAATGCATACTCAGCAGAAGTCAAGTTTATAGATCGTATTGATTTAACTATAAGAAACCCCAATGGATCTGTTCTTTTCAGAAGACACAAGATGAGATTGAAAAATCAAATATGTGTAATAGTTACCGTACTGGTCCTAACTATACAAAACACAAAATCTGACCTGCTGAGGTCATGGCACAGTCTGTAAATAATCAAACCACCTTCCACATTCCCCTTGTTTTGCTTCACGTATACGCATACCCTCAGAAAAGGAACCTGTCATTTTTTAAGGAACATAGGTGAGTTTCTATGAGACCTAAAATTCTTCCCTTCAACCAAAGAACCACACTAAGAAATAGGAACCTCTGTGTAGCAAGGACCAGAAAACACCTTATTTTCTTCTTCAGAATAACAGTATATATTTAATAATTCTTAAAACATTCTCTACAAATGAAGAAAACTTCTTACAAGAATGAAAGAATGAAGGCGTGGCATTCAGATTTCACTGTCACTGAAGAGAAATATTCTAACACCTACAAAACCGTCTGAAATTCTCCTGAACATTTAATAATGAAAAATCCTATTTCCTAGAGAAAAATATGTTCAGTGCAATGCCCTTCCCAGGAAAATGTTAAAACTGTGCCAGGGAAATTCCAAACCACTTAATAATGACAATGTTCTCCAAATCAAACTAAAGTCCAATCTCAGTTTAGATAAGTTACAAACCACATTCTCTCCTTCTCTAGTGATGGCATTTTTCCTCCCCATTGACAACCATCCCACCCTGGCTAACTGGAATCCAAAATCTGGGTTAACACATACACACAATCCTAGAATTGGAAGTGATCTAAGAAGTTATTTACTACTGAGAGGCTATCTCTCAATGCAAGAATTTTTTTTCCCCTGCACTCTGGCGACTGCATCTGGAATGGAAAGGAAGACTGTAGACAGCTACTTGACACCTTCCTATATAGGACATATGGTCTTGGCTAAGGAGAAGGACTACACTGAGGAAGCGTTAAGGCGCAGAAACAGTGCAAATGCTCTGAACAAAAGATTAGGGCTTCCATTCCATCAGCAAAAAGCACAGACAATGTAAATGTTAAATATTCATTAAATAAACTAATTTTTTTAAGGAGGAAAAACAGGCACAGAATATGAGAGAAAAAAGCAGAAAAATAAAAAGCAGGAAGACAGAAAAATGACATATCCACAGATATTTCAGTTCATAAAAATCTATTAAATATCCGGGGCAGTTAGGCGCCTGGATGTATCATACCAGGAGCAGTCTCAAATTTTCGGGGATAATTTGACCCCTCAACCCCAATGAAATCAAGTCCTGAAACAAAAAAGAAAAGAAAAGAAAAAACAACCAGTGAAATTTTGCTTGTGAATGAGAATGTTTGCCCCCAACACACAATTCCCACTGTACCTGTGGATATTTTAAGGGTAGATTTGAGTCTCTTTTTAAATTAAAAAGGGAATTTGTAATTTGCTATCATGAAAACACAAAAAGAGATCATGCGTGAAGGTAAGTTCAAATCATGAAACTTGAAGGGAATGCATGAAACTATACTCAACACTTTCACACTAACAAGATGACAGCAGCAATTCACATAATTTTTCATTCAGCCACAAATCAAAGATTTCTGATTCTAGCCTCCCAAATCTGCTGTTCTCTACTCGGTATAAATAAACACACACCTCTTCCTTCCCTCTCTCTTTTCCCAACCAGATCCTTGTTGAAAATAGCTAAGGCTTTCAATCTAGGACTGGGACTCCATGCCTGATTTTCTATCCACAACTAAAAACAAATCTCTCGACTTCTATTATCTTTTCTGCCAATGATAAAAAGCCAAATATCCAAGAACGAACTAGAGCTCAGAAACATATCTGTTATTCAGACTGTTACCAATGCTCTACAAAGCCATCAAGAGATGAATGAAGAGCAGTTCTAATGCCTCCAAAATATAATAAGTTAAAACAGAAGAGGATATTTCACAGCCAAATGGTTAAGGGACTTCAAAAAGATATCTAGCTTGCCAATAACTCAACTTTAGCCTCCACCAATGAGAAATCTGTATTAAAAATGAGTTTATAAGATAGCTTGATGAACAAAAAGCAAGTAACATTCAGGACCTGAGGTACAGCATATTGTCGTCAGTAGATGAGAAATGATTTGTGCCAAAGACCTTCCTAAAGACGCGGGATTAAGGTAACTGATCTTTGAAAGGGGGCAACGCAAATTTAAATGGATAAGGAGTCAAAGAGCCTATTTCATGCTCTACTATTAACCCTTCCCCTACTTTGTAAGAGGAAAAAAGTCTCAGGCTTTCCATGTGCTGGCTCAGCCAGAAAGAGGTAGCTGATCTCATAAGAAAGTACTCTGGAACCAAGAGGCTGCTCTTATTTAAAGTAGTAAAAGTTATCTCTTACTCCCAAACACATCTTGGTGTATCCCACAAGCCTAACATATCCTCAAACATATATACGCTACCCAAATATGCATCAAAGTCAGCTAATAAAAAAAGCGAATCCCATAATACTCTACCACACCCAGAAGACTATCCAACAAAGAGAGGCAGAATGTCTCCAGATTTCCTTCTTGCCCAGATACTGAGATTTCCCAAAAATTAAGGGAAAAAGATACTCCTATCTCTGTATGCAGAAACAAATAAATTGACAGTGGGCTTTGATTCTGGGCCCTATTCATCTTTACAAGTAGTGGCTTGATTAATTAATTCTGGATATCTTTTCAAAAGGCAAAGCTAAGTAGCCAAACAGAAACACTAGGAAATACAATTGGAGCTAATGGTATAATGGAAAGAGCATGAGCGTTTAGAGTCAAAAAATTCTGAGTTCAAATACTAGCAAATTTCAAAACCACTCTTGCAGTCTAAGTCTTGTTATTTGGAAAGTGACGATAAATAATGTCTATTTCATAAAATAGTGATGAAGATCAAGTGAAATAGCATGTATAATGTGCCCATGGGCACATAGTAAATGAAGAGAGTACACTGTAATTCAGTTGTCACCCCTTTCTCTCTCTGACTCAGCAGCCAAAAACTACTCCACTTTTTTGTTAGTATAACCTCAAAAAAATTATTTCCTTAGATTCCCAGAGACAAGAAACTAATAAAAGTCACTCACTCGTCCCATCATCTGGTTCAAAGTGGCCAGTGTTGTTCCATGTATTGCCGCTATTATTGCCATAGTTATCATCAGTATTGGCTGGCTCTGCATAATCAGCTGGGTTAAAGGTTCTGGGAGGAGGAAAAAAAAAAGCTTAAAAGAGCCTCTGAGCTCTAAGCAGCACCAGTGAAAATTAACTCAAAAGGAGGGCAATCAAAATCTTGACTGTCTCTTTCCTAGTACAGATCAACCATGGCCCCATTCTATAAGCCTATAAGCTGCCTACTTTTCCTCACTTACCAGCTTACCTAAAATTTCATGGTATAAGCTTAATTTATATCCACTATCCCTTTTGGGTTAGGACACCAATAAAATCCACATGAAGATTTTGGGAAAATAGCAGGTATGTGTATTCAAATGAAGCTATGAGATAAAATAATCCAGGTAGTAAATGCTTATCTCCCAAAAATAAGCCCTATGCCTATACACACCTGATGAAATAGTCCAGTAATCTTTCTGATCACATTTTGCTTATAGCTGCCTATTATCCTCACGATACCAGGATATTAACCATGCTAAGACATTATGGTAATGCTTAAGGAAAAATAAAAATTAAAGACTTTAACACTGGATCAATGAAACTTACCCCATTCCTTGAGCAGAAAACCTTCCTCCCCGCCTACCAGAGCCACCTAAAGAATGAGAAAAAGAGGGAGAAAGAAGTATTTTAGAAGTTGATATAAAATCACCCTGTCAACTGAGGCAGCTTTGGAAAGTAAGTGGTTGACATCATCAGATATTCCTTCTCTCACTCTGTAGCACATCAGTTAATATAACACAGCAGGACAATTATTATTGACAAGGTTGTTCCTTTGCTGATCAAACTGCTGGATCCTCAAGCAAATACAATAATAGCAACAATAAAGAGCAGAGGAAATGACATCTACCTTCCTTCCCACTGCCCACTCAGTAATCTCTAGAATTTGCATGACATCTCAACAATTAAGGTATCCAGAGTCCATGTGAATTTGTCTGGTTTTAAATAAAGCAGACCCCTACTAAACTAATAAGAGTAGCTTGCCCCCAATATCCATCCCACCAACAAACTGATCACCTCTGCCTCGGCCACGACCTCTTCTGCCTCTTTCTGTGCCTCTTCCAGAAGGCCCTCCACTCTTGGTGCCATCTAATCCATTTTCCTGACCTCGAACTGAAATTTAAAAACAAAACAAAACAAAACAAAACAAAACACCACAGATGGCCAGAGCAAAGTGAATAGAAAGTATGTACATAAATGGTATGTATACATGGTGGTGGGGAGACAAAAACAAAGAAGAGAAAATGAGCTGGAAGGATGGAACATGATGATTACTAAGGGAATGGTTACTAGTCAAACAATTTTACAAACGGCTACAAGGTAACTTCATGCTAAACTGGTGGCTGTTGCTAGAAAAGGCTACATGCAAGAAATACCAAGGTCTCAGAACAGATAATTTGAAGAAAAAATCAAAAGGATATAATGGTTACTAGATCCAGCCTCGCAGGGCCCTGACATCCCTCAAGTCTAGACATTACTAACCCACAACCGTTTTTGTTAAAGCCCCATGCATACACTCTCGTCCGCGGCTGGCACCTCTCCCCCGTCTTGGTGGCCCACCACGTCGCCGACTATAGTCTCTGTCCCGGTCTCGATTTTCTTTGCCTTCCTCGTTGGATTCCGTTTGGCCACCGTCCTTCTGTCCTGAGACTCCTTTCTTCTTCCCAACCATCTCCCAGGAATGCTAAAGAAGAGCAGAGCATTCATGTCTAATCAATATAGGTTGCTACCAGGAAACCAGAGATAAAAGCTGGGACAACTGTTAACCATTCTCCTCTCAGCATCCACATCTAAGATAGCTTCTATTAGTTTATTTCTGTTTAAGTGGAGAGTATAGACAGAACCTCAAAACAAATTCTACACCTATCACTGCAAAATTGAAGCCCTTTTTGTAGAAGAGGTGCTTACAAGCAAATGGATTGCAGGGATCACATCCAAAAGGGTTACTGAGATCTCTATCCAGTTCAGTCACTCGGCGTGGTAGTCAAAGGACCTAGTTACTTACTGGTCCTTTCTTTCAAGTGTGTTTCCTGGGCTGAAAAAACTAATTCCCTTTGGATTCAGTGACTCCCAGTTTTTTATAGCCTTATCCATGTCAAATAAAGCAGAAAAGAAAACTGAAAGTTTGTAAAAGTTAACTCTGAATTCATAATGAATGAATAGCATTTGACTCTTGAGTATATTCTCTAATTCAGCAACCTAGAATTTAGGAGGAAAACAACTATTACCTACAGCCCAACCCACCCCCTTCACACAACACCAATTTCCTTTATTTAAAAGAAGACCAAATAGCAGTCAGGAAAGCACAGCCTTGGCCTTGAGACATGCTGACTATAGGAAGCCTTCCATTCCTGGTTTTATTCACTGTGTTCTCCTCTATACATCCTGAATTGCTACAATACGATTCAATCTTCCTCAAAGCAGTTCATTCCAGATTGCAGGAGGGAATATTTACAGTAAGGAAAATGAGCTAAACAGTCTTGCAAAAACTCATTCCTTAGGAAAATGAGTTTTATAAATTTGAAGTTGTTTTTTGTTTTGGCCTCTCCGTGAGGCTTGTGGGATCTTAGTCCCCTTACCAGGGACTGAACCCAGGTTCTCAGTAGTGAAAGCGCAGGGTCCTAACCACCAGCGAATTCCCTATGAAGTTTTAAACACACAAATACATTGACTTACAAATTTTTGCAGAAAATATGTACAAATAAAAGTTCCAGTTCAAACACCAAGACTATCAGATCTTTACTATCCTAGACACCATCTAACCCAAACTACAATGGCCCTGTTCTGTTGCTCAGCAACAGGTATCTAATATCCAATGACTTTGAAAATATGGAATAGTAATATGAAATTACTATTAATTTTGTCAGGGTTGATAATAATATTGTGCTCATATAAAAGAGTATCCTTTAAGGGAAACATGCCAAAGAATTTAGGAAATAAAGTACTATGATGTCTACAACAACTTATTTCCAAATAATCCCAAGCGTCCACCAGTGGATGAGTGGATAAACAAAATGTGCTACAAACATACAACGGAATATTATTCAGCCTTAAAAAGAAGTGAAATTCTGACACAAGCCACAATATAGATAAACCTTGAAAACATTTTGCTAAACGAAGACACAAAAAGACAAATATTATTTGATTCCACTTATATGAGGCACCAAGAACAGGCAAAACCTTACACGAGGTAGTGAAAATACGTGTTACCTCAACCTGGGAGTGGGGAAATGGAGAGTTAACTGTTTAATGGATACAGTTTCTAATTAGGAAATGAATAAGTTCTGGAAATGGATAGTGGTAGTGGTTGTCCAACACTGTGAATGTCCTTAATGCCAATGAACTGTATACTTAAAATGGATAAACTGGTCAATTTTGTTAAGTATATTTTACCACAATTTAAACATTTTTAAGTTCAAAAACAGTAAATTTAAAACTATACTAAAAGCATACCTACATACTCTGTAAAGTCCACAAGAAATAGTTTACTAAAAATTAAGTATCTGCCTAGGACTCGGCAGTTCCTTGTTGCCTACTCTTTCCACCCACCCTGATTCCACATTAGAGCTGGTAGGTCAATTTTTGCTCACAGTAGCTTCAATTCATAAATTATAGTAACCTTGTAGCTAAATCTACATCAGGAACACTGGAAACCAGACTGGACACAGGTCTTTGAGTTTTTGCTACTCTGTCTCAAAGCCTGATAGGTTTCAGAAACCTGTCACCTTTTTCTTCTCTATGGTTATACATCAGCTGCTGGCACCAGATGGGTTCTGTAAGTAAAAAGAATTACTATAATCTTCCCGAGGCACTGCCAGTTTTCTAATACGATCTCATCCAACCAAATACATCCAACATTGACTCCCACCGGTTTCACTAGTAGCTGGTTTATTTGTGGCATAAACCTACATTCTCTACCTTTTTTCTTTTTTGATACTGTGAAAGGTCAGACTTGTAGCACTAGGCAGGAGATGCTAGAAGGTGAAACAAAATATGAGTCGTGCAAAAAAAAATAAAAATAAAAATAATTCACTTTTTTTTTTTTTTTTAAGCCGTGCCATGCAGCATGCAGGACCTTAGTTACTCAACCAGGGATCGAACCCATGCCCGCTGCACTGGGAGCTCAGAGTCTTAACCACTGGACCGCCAGGGAAGTCCCCCAGAAATTCACACTTTTTAAAAGTGTAAGTAGATTCACCTCCACCTCTACCCCACTCCCTCCAAAATACAGAGGCAATTACTCTGGAGTAAACTCAAGATGAACCAGAACCGCTTTCTGTTTATCCAGGCAGTAACTTTCAAACAAGGCCCATAATATAAAATCTAATTTAGGACCACACTTTTGAAGAAAAAAAGCTACAAATTTAAATTCAATGATTAAAAATAGTTTTTCACTATTATTTCCCATTGCTTCAAGGAAACTGACAAACCTCCAACATTCAGCTAAAGTGACACTGTAACATCAGTAAGTTAATCTCTCTAAGGATGAAATCTGGTTATCAATCTCAACCAAAGATCCCCTGAGTAAGACCAAGTAAATAAAAATGACTTCAAATGATACACTCCTTATTAAAAAAATAATAATAAAGTTCTCTACTAAACACTGCAGGAACATCCCAAAGATTAATTAGTAAGGCAGAATCCCTGTTCTTAAGAGGCTTAACAAAATTTGAAACAGTAATAAGACAATAACAAAACACAGGATTCTCATTAAACGGAAAGGAAAGGAGGAGGTGAAAGCAACTCTAAATTCTAGGGCAAGAGTTCCTCCAATATCCCCTATCATCTCCAGGGATGGTCAACAGGCTCTAAAGTTTGTTTCTCTGCTAATTCAACAGAAGTAAGTTCACATGATGAAAAGGTATTGTGAAATGTAAAGCTGATATTGGTGGGAGTGTTCTGAAATCAGAATCCAGTAGTCTGTGGCTTTGTTCAATAGCAATAAAACATGTGAGAAGAAATCTTCCATGATTAGTAACTAAGGCTATTAAATAGCACCTCTAACTCAGACTAACCAAATCTTGAAAACAGTCACTAGCCTAGAATGAATAATTTATTTCCAGGCCAACTAGAAGAAACTGATTTTATCTGTTTTCTCCTATTTATTGTACATAAATTTTAAGTACCTGCAACCTGCAGCAAATAAGCTCCAAGACAGTTCCTTGCTTTATTTGGAGAATAAGATACTCTGCTTTAAGGTGAGTTACCCCACTTGTTATTTCTGGAATTTACTAGCCTCTCAACGAGGGACCCACTTTCTAGAACACTTTATTAGCACTCTACCGTATCTGGGTTTCCTTCCAGCAGTACATTGATGGCTCTGTTGACATCTCCATTGCAGTCATGCAGAGCAATGACACATTCATCCTGGTTCTTGCCTGTGATATCAATCAACTGAAAGAGAAAGATCAGCAACCATCATGAACAAGCTTGTACTCCCCACAAAAGAAAACTAGGTGAAAAATAGGGAGAAGACACAGCTGAGTTTGAAAGAACCAGGCTTAAAAAAGTAAAACATGCAGAATTTTGGTACTCTAGTTCCAAAAGCAAAATATTAACAACCTGTGATTAGGGATGGGGCAAAAGTATTTATAAAGCAGTTAAACGATACAGCATCTAACAGAGAGTCAAATGCAGAAGCATACAGGATCCAGAAGCATACAGGATACCATGACTTTCCACATTTCCTAGATGCCACAACTATTCAAAGCTGCTGTACAATGGTACCAAAAAAATCATTCAATAAACAAGAGGTTAAAATTAAGGTAAAACCTCTTTGAACAAGGTATCTGTCCAAAGGGGTACAATCAGACAATAAAAGCACTCATAATTCTTTTAATACTATAGTGGAAAATATCCTGGTAGGCATCAATTCTATTTAACTGTGCTTTGATCTTGATGTCTTTTCCCACAGCTTATGGCAAATGAGCGATACACTCACTTGTTTCACCTTTTCCTCAAAGTCAGCATCATTATGGTCCGAAATCATCTGTGCAAGTCGAATTTGTTCTGCAGTGGCCTAAGAAAGCATGATCAAGAGACAACAGTTTAGAGAAATAAGAGGGACCTATATAGTTAATATTCATCATCTCCCACCCCAATTTCCTTCTCCTTGTTACAAATACCCAACTAATAAAACGCTACCACCATGACAACAAAGAGTGAAGCTGTGACTATTTCAAGCTACAATCTCTAAAAAAGCAGGGAGTTTTTTCACCTATGTTCACAGCTAAAGAGACTTTCACTTTGGGGTCACAGCACCACTTTGAAACATCTGTGCCTTAATTCAATTTCATTTATTTGCAAAGTCATGTGTAAACCCTGTTCCTGATTCTGCAATGACCAATGCCACCCTCTTATTCCTTAGGGATGAGAATATCATTAAGGTTTAGTCTGAGGATACACTCAGCATATCTTCCAAGTATCCAGTGTATGTTTATAAGACGTCAGAAATTTAGCCCCAACTGAGATTAAGTACTAAAATTCTGCTAGAAATTCACCTGGAAAAAGAAGTGAAAGAAAAATGAGTAAGAGGAAAGTTCTAGTCTTACATATTCAATTTAACTGACCATAACCAAATACAAATTAATTCATTCATATTAGGTGCCAACAAATACCAGACTGGTTATTAAAAAAAAAAAAAAAAAGATCATATCTAAATCCAACTTAAAAAAAAAGAAAAAAGAGAGAACTCATAAACCTCAGCACCCAGGTGCCAAGGAGGTTAATTTACTCTTTAAAACTGAGCAATACTCTAGAGTGTCTCATTTGTTAATCTTGAAGCAACATAGTAAAGATGCTAACTCCTCATGGGAAAGGAAAAATCAGATTAGACCTCAATGAGACCAGAGAGGAAAACAAAAGACAAGTTAGGGAAAAGAAGAGCAAAGGAAAGGAAGAAGGTGGCAAGACAAAGATTGAGGGCTTCCCTGGTGGCTCAGTGGTTAAGAATCCGCCTGCTAATGCAGGGGACACGGGTTCGAGCCCTGGTCCAGGAAGATCCCACATGCCGCGGAGCAGCTAAGCCTGTGCGCCACAACTACTGAGCCCACGTGCGTAGAGTCCATGCTCTGCAACAAGAGAAGCCACCGCAATGAGAAGCCCGTGCACCGCAGCAAAGAGTAGGCCCCATGTGCAGCAAGGAAGATGCAATGCAGCCAAAAATAAATAAATAAAATAAATAAATTAAAAAAAAATTTTTTTTTTAAAGACAGATTGGCTAGAGGGATGTCAAAGTGCAAGGTCTAGGAAATAAGAAACGTATTGCTAAAACAACCCAGATGAATGAAGGAAAGTGCTATCTTAGAGATACAAAGCACAGGACCCATTCTTTCCAAGCCTCATAGTGCAGTAAATTAAGCACATTGCATCACAGCATGTCATTAACAGTTATCAGGCCCCAAGTGAAAAGAGGCAGGGATTAGAAAATAAGAATAAAGAACCCAAACTAATAATCCAAAGCACAGAATGATGCTGCACTAGATGGAAACCAGTATCAACCAGTAAGGCTACCCCATGGATCCATATCCCTTGGGTTCTTTACCTGGGGCCGCTGCTTGTGCTGTGTCTGATTTTGGTTTTGAGGTGGTTCCCAGTTTCCCCGGGCTCGGTTAGTGCCCACCGACGTCATCATTTACAGTATATACAAATAACAGTATTTACAAGGTAGAATACTGAAAGATTTAAGGAAAAAAAAAAGTTTAGATGTTAAATGTGGGCAAAATGTTTTCAACCTCTCTTTCATCAGCACCTTCACCACTTTCATTTCTTTAAAGAGACAAACCAACATTCACCTGTTCTTGAGACAGATTTCCAGTATGATAAATTCCTTAGGGAACTGTAACTATTAATCCATTTTTGTAAAACAAGAAATATATAAAACATGTGTTAAGTGATGGTTTATTTTAAAGTTATGAGCATGATTTGGTTACAGTCCCCTATAAGCAGCCTTTGTGAAGTTTTGCTAAAGTAAAGTAAGCAAAACAATGTTAATAATCAAGTCTTCCAGTAGGTGAAAATACCCGAAGTCCCTTTGACAGAAGGAAAGATAATCAGCAAAGCCTGGAAACAAAAGCCTTCCAGGAAGGAGATTAGTCTATACTCCAAATAAAAACAATTTAAAATGCTGTACTCAACCTACCTTTGAAAACAGCTTTACCTGCCTTACAACCTTTTAAACGTAAGTTGCATGTGTCCTCCATCATTTCGGAAAGGACAAGCTCAAGTCTAGCCTCTTTCTTCCTCCCTCAAGTTTCTATCTCTCAGTATGGTGTGGGGGCTCCCCCACCTTTCAGCAAGGCACGTATCAGCCCCAGTGACTTTGCCCAGAATCTCAGTTCCTTGGATAATAATTCTAACACGCTGCTTTTGTGGCTGCTTCTGTTGGTTTCCTAAGTCTGCAGTTCCAAGAAACCAGAATTACAATTACCCTCCACCACTCACCTTAATATATAGAGAATCCCAAATTTGTCCCAAACCAAAAGCATCTAGCACAGAGTTTTATTTGGAAGAAAGTGCTTCTGGGAAGTCATTTTAAACTTGAGACATTATTGCCAGCAAGATGACTTTGTTGAGTCTTTAAAGAGACATGGAACACACAGGGCCTTCCCAAAACCAGATCAGTTTTGTTAATAACACTTCTAACAAGCAAAGATTCTACTGAATTTAAGTTGCCTTCATTCATACTTTGTTTTATAATGCAATCTCAGCTGTTGCATTTAGTAAACAAAGAAAACATTCATCATATGATGGAGTGCTCAAAATAAGGTTACATTGCATTGTTTTAGTCCCTGCCAAAGAGGAGAAGTTTATACTTTTCTGCTCTATATTTAATTTTTTTTCATTAATGAAACTTCATATAGGGTAATTTTAAGCTGCCCAGAAGACATTGCTGGATTTGAAGGACAGGTAGGCTGGGCTTCTAAAGAAATATGCAAGGATTAATATTAGGAGAGGGAATTTCACTTGTTTCTTGGGTCACAAAGCCAACTTCCCTGTGGATAAATTCTTCACCCAGTTGGGTCAATATGTTACATAGGTCTTTGTCGTTTGATGCAGTCATTAAGAATTGAGTTTTACATTCCCTGTCACCAAAATATTTTTAAGGAAAGTTCACGGCTAATTTTTAACCATTACCTCTTCTCCCTACACAAATGTGCACAAAAAGGCCTGTAAATATGTATAGGTAGTACAGGATTATTTGATACACTGTAGTCCATTTTCCCAGGCTGCCATTATTGTCAAGTTCCAACACTTAATTTACAATAAACAAGTATTATTCAACCAAGTACGCCTGGATTCAAATCAAAGAGAAAAAAAAAAAAAGAAAGAAAAAACCTAGAGGAAAACTATTCGGCTTTATTATAATTGACTCTAAGATGAATATTCTAGCATGGGAGTAGCCTCTCCTGTAACTTACAAATATTGATTGCTTTCTACTCATCATGTGATTTCAACTTGTGAGCATGAGTTACACTGTGGATATGAATTTCATGACTACCTGTATGGACAACTGCATGTACAGTACTAATCAATGTAAATACATTAAAAAGTCATTTTGAAAGCCAATTACTCAGGAAAGGGGAAAAAAAATCCTCCTAATGACTCTTACTATTAACTTCCATTTCTCTCTTACAAATGCTTTGAAACGTGTGACTAAGAAAATTCTACCACCTAGATAGTAACAACACTGACCAAAAGATCAAAAATAAGTGATCTGGGATGGATCACTGGAGGGCACAGAATTAGTAGCCTTTTAGTAGCAAGCAGAGACACATACCCAGAGTTATCACAGTGGTGATGAGGAATCTTGTTAAGTACTCTTTCTTAAAACATAAAAATATTTAAGGGAAGTAGGTGACAAGTATTGGAGACCAAGGGAATAGTGCAGGAACAAATACAGGTTTCAACACAAGAGTGCCCTTGACTGTTTTCTGAAAACCAGCTACTTAAAAAAATAGCCAGAGAAATTTTACAGAAAAAAATAAATAACAAGTATTTATTGAGTATCTACTATGTGTCCAATACTTTAGAAAATACAAAAGCAATATGACTTGGTTGCTGCCCTCAGGGAGCTTACAATCTAATGTGAGAAACAATTCAGAAACTCTGAAGCTGGACGGGGGTGGGTAAGGCTTGCTATTTCTAACAGAGCAACTAATTCCCCTAGATGCTCTGTGGAAATGATCCCTGCATCCCCTTCCCCATCAACTTGAATCTAACTTAAAAAAGAGTACTTCCCAGTTAGGACACATTTGGCAACAATGGGCTTTAAAAATCAAAATCCAAACAGTACATTTTAAGGCCTTTCATCATTAGTTTACATGCCAGCAACACTTCCCGACTTCCCATTCACAACGGAAATAATCACTGGGATAGTCTAATCTTTAAGGACAATGGTTGTAGGATCTCAAAGCAGTTTTAACAACCCATACTCAGCCAAACGTTTTACTTCTCCTGTATTTCAGGTTGTCACTGACCCTCATCACATTCCAGCAAGTCACATCAGACATTCATTCTCAAAGCAGAATATGGGTGGTGGAAGTGGTTGGGGAGAAGACAAAAAGGATTTATCCATCTAATAATCAGGGACAATCAAAGGCAAAAAGGGTAACAATAACAAAAAAAATGCCTGTTACTGTGGTGTTTTTCTTTCCATAACATCCTACACCAGAGATGGCTACATTTCAAGAACGGTGGAAAAGGAGCGGCCTCCTGTTTGTGACATCAGTTTGCAAAGCAATTTAAGGACTGTCCACAAGGTGAAGGGTCGAAGAAATTTGGAATTCCTGTCCCATTATAAGAAGAGTGAACACATACCCCACTGCTCTAATGACGTCCCTTAGGCGTAATATACCCTATGGGGGCTTTCAGGCCCAGCTTCCCAAATAACATCATTAATTGTTTGGGGTACCCAGAACTACAGTATGGAAGACAGGAGACTAAAGACAGCAGCAAAAAAATATATTCCAAGAGCTGGAGCGGTGAGCAAGAAGGAAAGGTAATAAGAGGAGCTGACAAAGAGGCTGGAAACGGAAAGGGGACGCAAGCCCACGCGTGGAGGATGGGAGGCTCACCCCGCTCAGCGCCACATCGGGAGCTCCCGGGGCCAATCGCCTCCTTACCTCCCACCCGGAACAAATTAATCCTCCGCACTCCAAACTGAGGGCCACATGGGGGAGTTTGGGGCAGCTCCACCCCATCGCCCTCCCTCCCCCCCCCCAACCCCGCCACCCCCAAACCAGGCCGGATCCGGATCAAAGGAGGCCCGCAGAGGATTGGAAAGGGAGGAGGCCCTCTCGTCTTCTCCACAGGCACCGGCCAGGGTAGAGAGAGTGCCCTACCTCAGGCGGGGCCCAGGCCTCGCTCGCTCGCGCTCTTTCTCGCTCTCCCCTCTCTCAGGCTCTAGCCGCATGGCCCCCCCGCTCCGGCTGCCCCAAGCCCCGCCCCGGCCACGCTCCCAAATCGAGGCCCCGGCTCTGGCGCGGCCCACTAGGCCGCGAACCCAACCATAAACAAAACCTCCAGCGGCCGACTCGGGGGTGGGGGGGGGGCAGGGCTCGCAAGACTAGGAGGGGGGGTGTACAGTGGGGAACACACGGTGCGGGGGGGCCTACCGAGGGAGGGGGATACGGCGGGGGTAGGGGAGAAAGAAGGGAGGGTAAAAGGGGGATCGTGGATTTAAAGGGGCCGCGGACAATACCCGGCCCCGCCGCGCTGCCGCCGCCACCGACACCGCCGCCAACGCCGCTGCGCTCCCAACTTTACCTCAGTCTCCTCCACACTGACACCCCGGGCCGCGCCGCCCCTGTCACGTGATATAAGGTTCCCTCCTCCCCCCCCCCCCTCCTTTTCCCTCTTGCGCTCGCTCTCGCGCCTTCCCCTCCCACTTGCCTTCCTGCGTCCCCCAACACGTGACGCGAAAAAGGACGCGCACGCAAGCGTGCGCGTGCCGCCTCGCCACGAGACACCTCATTCCGGCTCCGCGCGTCCGCCCCGCCTCCTCCGCAGCGGCCCCGCCTCCACCACGTGACGCGCCGATAGCCTCCGTTTCCTCTTACTGGCGTAGTTCCGCGTCTCCGCACTCGTCGGTCCCGGTTGTCATTGCGTGCCTGAGTCACGTGCTGAGGGGAAGCGGGAAGGCATCGTTCTTCTTTCCTAGCCCCCGCCCCCCCTGTCCGCCATGTTTTCAGGCCCGGTCAGCCTTGGTCTTTCCCCGTAAGGAAATGGCCGGGGCGCTTCAGGGAACCCAGGCGCCGTTGCCTCGGCGCAGCCCGGACTGACGAGGCAGGGCAGCGGGGTAAACCGGAGCGGTTCTGCGCGGGGTGGGGAGGCCATGGCGTCCGGCAGTAACTGGCTGTCCGGCGTGAATGTCGTGCTGGTGATGGCCTACGGGAGCCTGGTGAGGAGATTCCCCCACCCCATTTCCTGCTGTCGCCTCTGACCCAGTAGAGACCCTCCTCTTGAGCAGTTCCCGGTCCTCATTCTCCACCCACTCACCTGCGCTTTTTCTGGGCTTTGACTCCTATCCCAGGAGTACCTGGGAGCATAAGTCACCGACCGCCCCGCCCCTGGCCGAGAACCCTCCCCCTAAACCCTAGGATTAAGACCCCCAAGCCTCTACGCTACAGGCTTATCTATGTCCACGCCATCGCTGACGGCCTTGCTTTGTCCCAACTTATACCCCGAAGCATTCGTGAGAGCCCGAATTGAGAGATTTGAAATGAAGGCATGCCTTTTTTTTGTCTAACTTTTTAATTCAAGGTTCTTTACTTCTCATATCTTTTGGACAGGTGTTTGTACTGCTATTTATTTTTGTGAAGAGGCAAATCATGCGCTTTGCAATGAAATCCCGAAGGGGACCTCATGTCCCTGTGGGACACAATGCCCCCAAGGTAGGTCCTTAAGGCATGAGATAGGCCTGGTTCTCCAGATCCATTAGGGCCCAGAATGAGATTTCCTTTGCCTTTAGAAATGACTTAATTCCCCTATTTCCTGGTCCAGTTACCCATGTGTATATTAGTATATTGAGCAATAGAGGTCATCTTGGGTCTTGGCTTACCTGCTCACTGCCGTGGCACAGCAAGTAGCTTATCCAGGGACTTCAGTTTCTGCATCTGCAGAATGAAGGACTTGGATGAAAATTCCCAACTCTGGTATGATGTTTCCCAGTTCAATTTAAACTACCCAGTGTTTTCTGTTTTGGGTTTTTTTTTTTTTTGATTTAGGATGGGGTTAGAGTGGTTAGAATTAGCCCCAGATCAGTGAGAAGGGTTGCCATTGCGAAACTTTAGATTTATAAGGGCCCCATAAATCATCTAGTTCTATCATTCATGTTACCAACTGAAATCTAAGAAAAGGAAGCAGCTTACTGGAGGACATACAGGAAGTGAATAACCAAGCAGTCTCTGTCTGTACTTTCTCTTTAGGTAATTGCTTTCCTTTCCTTGGCTTTAAATATCTACTGATGAAATTTTATTTCTATCCCATCCCTCCTTCCTGAGTTCCATCCTTGTGTATCCAATTGCCTACCTAACATTTCCAATTAGATGTCTGATAGGCATCTCAAACCTAACATGTCGTAATGCCCCACAGAACTCTTAATACCCCAACTGCCACCCCCATCCTGCTTCTTCCGCCTTACACTTCTGGGTAAATGTTGCCTGCTGTCCTTACCAACCTCCTTTTGTATGGCTCTCCCCTGATCACTGGGATCCAGCTACACTGGTTGAATTTCTTATCTTTATGTGTGCTGTCACTGTGGCCTAGAATGATCTACCTCTGGTTTTCACTTGGCTAGCTCATTTGATCTTTAGAACTTACCTCAAATACTATTTCCTACAAAGAGGAATGCTTATGACCCATTATAAAGTAGGTCTTCTTTGTTTCCAGATAGCATTTTACTACAAATATTCTTTTATGTTTATTTGTTTAATGCCTCTCTCTTCCCTAAGCTCTAAGAATGTATACACCATGCCAGTTATGTTCACTGTTGTAGAGCCAGGGCCTACACATAGTAATAATTCATTGTTGAGTGAAAAGCAGGTTGGTGGGAGGGCTAGAGCTAGGACACAATTCTGTCAACTCCTAGACCAATGTTCTTTCATTAACTAGTACTGTAACCCTCCTCTCATTGTTCTTTGCTGATATATTTCATGGAAAGCCTCAAAGAAGGTGTTGTGGCCTGAAACCTCAAAAGTGCTTCCACATTCTCCCAGTTCTCCAAATGCCAGCTGCCTCCCATAAGAAGGATATAGGGTTAGTTTCCAGTATGTCATGAGCTAATCAAACCTTTGACTATTTAGGACCCCCCAACCTCAGACTAGATGAGATCAAGATTCCTTTTGCTCTAAAAAGTTCTGGCTAAATTCTCATCCACTGCTGGTGGAAGTACAAATTAGTAAAAGTGCTTTGGAAAATATTGGGGTATTGTCTAGTAAGATTGCAAATGTCCCTAATCCATAGCCCAGCAATTCCACTCCTACCATAGAGAAATTAATTTTTGTTCATGTGTACCAGAAAACATGTACAAGAATACTCACAGCATTGTTTCTAATATTTTTTTTTAGAAAAACTGTTACTCTAAATGTCCATTTGAGAATGGAAATATAATAATGTAATAGTATTCTGGAATACTATAAGGAATGAAAATAAACTGAAGATGAGTATATGAACACAAGTGAATCTCCAAAATACTTTTGAATGGAAAAAGTAAATCACAAATATGAATGAATCTCAAAAACATGCCAGGTGAAAAAAATGCCAGAAAGCCATTCACAAAAGAATATGTACCGTATGATTCCATTCCATTTGTATGGAATTCTGGAACAGGAAGGACTATATTGATAGCATATCAGTGTTCCCTGGGGCATGAAAGGGGAGGTTGCCTGCAAAGGGGGATGAAGAACGTTTTGGGGTGATGAAAGTGTTCTGTATCTTTTTTTTTTTTAATAAATTTATTTATTTATTTATTTATTTATTTATTTATTTATTTTTGGCTGCATTGGGTCTTCGTTGCGTTGCGCGGGCTTCTCATTGCAGTGGCTTCTCGTTGCAGAGCACGAGCTCTAGGCGCGTGGGCTTCAGTAGTTGTGGCACGTGGGCTCAGTAGTTGTGGTCCGCGGGCTCTAAAGCACAGGCTCAGTAGTTGTCGTGAACGGGCTTAGTTGCTCCGCGGCATGTGGGATCTTCCCGGACCAGGGCTCGAACCCACGTCCCCTGCATTGGCAGGTGGATTCTTAACCACTGCACCACCAGGGAAGTCCAGTGTTCTGTATCTTGATTGGGATGGTGGTTGAATGGATGTATTCATTTGTCAAAATACGTCAAACTACACACTTAAAATGGATGTATTTTATTGCGTGTAAATTAAACCTCAGTAAAGTTTATTTAAAACTTTAAGGGGCTTCCCTGGTGGCGCAGTGGTTAGGAATCCGCCTGCCAATGCAGGGGACACGGGTTCATGCCTTGGTCCAGGAAGATCCCACATGCCGTGGAGCGGCTAGGCCCGTGAGCCACAACTACTGAGCCTGCGCGTCTGGAGCCTGTGCTCCGCAACAAGAGAGGCCGCGACAGTGAGAGGCCCACGCACCACGATGAAGACGATGAAGAGTGGCCCCCACTCGCCGCAACTGGAGAAAGCCCTTGCACAGAAACGAAGACCCAACACAGCCAAAAATAAATAAATTTAAAAAAACAAACCAAAAAAACCTTTAAAAGATAGGTTGCAGAGCAATTCAAAAAGTATTTTTCAAAAATATATATATATATATTTTTTTCCATTTGTATAAGGTTCAAAACCAGGCAAAGCTAAACATCTTCCTCAGGGTGATGTGATAAAACAGCAAAGAAAAATAAAACTTGAGAAGTTAAGGTTGGAGGTTGCATTCAATCGGGTGGACACACAAGGCTTCCAAGTCATTGGTCATATTCCAGTTCATAAATTGGATAAGTGCATAGAGGTGTGCATCTTAATGAATTTTGTAATCAAGATGTATATATATGTCAAATGTATTCTACGAATGACATATTTCACAATAGAAGTTCCTAAATGTCACAAGAAAATACTTGCTGGGACTCTGGCAACCCTCATAAGACAGATGAATATGAAACTGTTAACAGTGGTTGCTCTGGGTAAGTGGGGGTGACACCTTTCGTATCTTTTTGAATTACCTACTTAAAAAATTAAATGCGCTCTAGAAGAAAGCCTCTAGAAATCCTGTGGTCCACCAGGTAAGGATAACTCCCAGACTTCTAAACCACATACAGATCTTCTTACAGGTTTTTAGAGTAGATTATGACTTCCAGTTGATGTCCATTTTTTCCCAGCTCAGGAAATTCTTTATGACACCTAACCAAGATTCTTCTAAATCCTGTCAAGGGAACTTCCCTGGTAGTCCAGTGGTTGAGACTGTGCTTCCACTGCAGAGGGTGCGGGTTTGATCTCTGGTGGGGGAACTAAGATCCCGCATGCCACTCAGCGCCCTCCAAAATTTCAGTTGAAAATCAGAAATAATGGTGTAGAGCTTGAAGGAATTCTGGCAGGTTAAAAGCTCTAGCTTAGAGATATGCAGTTTGGAGAGGTTCCTAGCGAACCCAACTCCATTCTTTATTAAATTCTTGAGTCTTATCTGGCAATTTCATTAGCCAAATGAGCATTTTCTCTGCTTCTGTTGTCTTAGTTGTTCACCTGCTCTGCCCCATTTCCAGACTGATGGGAAGCAAAGTACAGGCTAAGTGACTGTATTCTTTTCTCCACATGAACAGGACTTAAAAGAGGAGATTGATATCCGACTGTCCAGGGTTCAGGATATCAGATATGAACCTCAGCTCCTTGCAGATGATGACGCAAGACTGCTACAGCTGGAAACCCAGGGAAATCAAAGTATGCGGCATGCTCTTGGAGGATACTTCAGTGAGGGGTCTCACAAACTCAGAATTCCTTTGTTCTCAGAGTTATAAACATAGCTGCTGGCAGACTCAGCAGCTGTGGTTCCTTGTTACTGGGTATATGTCAGATGTGGGAGGCACAATAAGCTTGCTAGAGTTTGGAGAATCTTTTGAGGGTTATGCCTGAGACCAGTCTCTTTCTTAACAGATTGCTACAACTATCTATACAGGATGAAAGCTCTGGATGCCATCCGTGCCTCTGGTAAGGGCTGCTCAACAGCCGTTCCGGA
The DNA here is from genome assembly GCF_028023285.1 of Balaenoptera ricei. Lineage (NCBI taxonomy): Eukaryota > Metazoa > Chordata > Mammalia > Artiodactyla > Balaenopteridae > Balaenoptera > Balaenoptera ricei. The sequence continues at coordinate 112,269,008 of NC_082639.1, read as the reverse complement.
TCCTGAAAGCTCACCTGGGGAAGAGAGGGAGGAACCCACTTTATGTGTTAGAATTTGTCCTTTCTGCACATCTCCGGCTGGTAGGAATTTCCTAGTTTTGAGAGTACTGGGTTACTATTTTACCTAAGGAAATGATGTATGTAAGTTATTTTTCTCCAAAGAGTCTGGATTTGTTTTGTTCTTTCTAGACCTTTAGTTTCATGAACTAGATGGTGGTAATTTGCTTGTTTTCCCACAAAAGACAGGCAGCATCTGCTTTTTCACCAAGCCTATTTAGATGGTTCTTGAATTTTTTTCTATATGACCATTGTCAGAAATGCTCTTGAATTTTTTTCCATTTTTTTCATATGACCATTGTCAAAAATGCTCTATCTCTACCAAAACATATATATTTTAAACTATGGGTAAATAGGGTAAATAGGAAAATGACACTATTGTGTGTCGTTGGTATAGTTTAACAGTTGTATTGCCACCACCATATGACCACTCAGACACAGCTCTATATCTCTGGTCTTCTGAATTCTCTTAGAATTTCCCCCCAACTCACTCATTGGACCTATTTGTAAGTTTGGGAAATTAATTAGAAAGACTAAACAAATGGGAAAGGGGGTATCATTGTTCTATTATCTCCATAGAGATCCCATTTCATGCTGAAGGCCGGCATCCCCGTTCCTTAATGGGCAAGAATTTCCGCTCCTACCTGCTAGATCTTCGAAACACTAGTACTCCTTTCAAGGGTGTGCGCAAGGCCCTCATTGATACCCTGCTGGATGGCTATGAGACAGCCCGCTATGGGACAGGGGTAAGCCAGATGGCCACTCTTTTCCTTCAGGGAACTAAAGGGATGCCCCAGACTGAGAGATTCTCATTCTCCCTTCCTCTTTCTTCAGGTCTTTGGCCAGAGTGAGTACCTGCGCTATCAGGAGGCCCTGAGTGAGCTGGCCACAGTGTGAGTTTGGAGGGGAACATGTCAAAGGGAGCTGGTTAGAGAATACAGGTAGTGCTGGACTGTTCCCACAGTGAGATGACCTTCAAAAGCACTGTGAACAAAATCTATGATAACATAAGAGTTGTCAGGTCCTAGACTGTTAGAGCTGCTGCTTGCTCACATTGGAAAGCAAATGCTGCTCTACAAGCTAATAAGGGAAGTTTCTCCTATTGTGCATCTCTTTTTCTCCTTGTTTTTGTTTTTTGTCCAACTCAGTAAAATGTCAGAATTGGTATAACCTATTACACCAATAAATGGAATAAAGTAAAGTTTTTCAGCACACAAAGATGCCTTCTTTTCAGGGCCCCAGTGTCATCCTTTTGTGCCTTGGTTCGATAAAAGAATTAAATGCCAACCATTTTTATTACCACTTAAAGTATTAGTAACCCTATCTGAAACAAAAGGTATCACTAAAGAATCAGCTGCTGAGGGCTTGTGTTATAGAAGAGACATCATGATTTTTCTCTGGGAACTTTTTTTTTTTCCATTTATGTTATGACCACATCACAATTCCTCTTTTTTTTTTTATGTTATGTATTTTATTTATTTATTATCTTTTTTGGCTGTGTTGGGTCTTCGTTTCAGTGCACGGGCTTCTCACTGCAGTGTCTTCTCTTGTTGCGGAGCACGGGCCCTAGAGCATGCGGGCTTCAGTAGTTGTGGCTCGCAGGCTCTGGAGTACAGGCTCAGTAGTTGTGGCACACTGGCTTAGTTGCTCCACGGCATGAGGGGTCTTCTCAGACCAGGGATCGAACTCATGTCCTCTGCATTGGCAGGCAGATTCTCAATCACTGCACCACCAGGGAAGTCCCTCGCTGGGAACATTGTAAATACATACTAACAAATCTTCATTATGTTGTTTATGCATACGTGTAACTGAAAGAGTAAAGCGGGAAAGCCAGTCTAGAATAAAAAGTTAGTTACCAGCCATGAAAAGAATACATCTGTTTTCTGCTGTGTTGACTATGGCTCTTTCTCAAAAGATAAGGGGTATGTCTGTCCTGTCCTCTCTATTCTTAAAAATAAACTACCTTGTTCTAAAGACAAAAGGTCCTAGTAAAAACTACTTAGAAAACTAATGAAAATGAACATGTGGAAAGGATGGAAAAGAGCATTTGGTCTAGAAGTCAGGCAGGAGGCCTGTTCAAAATTCAGTTTCTTTGAAAGACAAATACTGTATGATTCCACTTATGTGAGGTATCTGGAGTAATCATATTCATAGAGACAGAAAGTAGAGTGGTGGTTGCCAGGGGCTAGAGGAAAGGGAGAATAGGGAGTTGTTTAATAGGCAGAGAGTTTGTTTTACAAGATGGAAAGAATTCTGGAGGTTGGTTGCACAACAATGTGAATGTACTTAACACTGCTGAACTGTAAACATTTAAAAATGGTTAAGATGGTAGATTTTATGTGTATTTTACCACAGTTTAAAAAAAATTGTCTCTTTGATCTCTAGTTTCTAGAAAGTTTCTGAAATCTGACAAACTTAGGTTTGAATCCCAGCTCTCTGTCACTTACTAGCTTTGTGACCTCAGGTAACTTACTGGATGGACCCTTGGTTTCCTAACCTGCAAAAGAGGATGATACCACCCTATAGGAATAGTGGGATGTTAGTAAATTACATGTTGGTAAAGCACCAGGTTTAATGTCCTAATAAGTACTTAGTAGTTAACTTCAATATTATTTTTTGTTATTCAGTTGTTTCAAGGGACTGGGAGTATATTAATGGCATGCACACATTAGGTGAATCAGCAGAATTAAAAGTTTGCTTTAAGCACAGTGAAATGAAGAAGAGGTTGAGTCAGAGGCAGGGACTCAGTGGGAAAATTGGTTTCTCTGCTATTTCTAAGCTACCAGATGAGATTTTAGTAACTCTAGTAACTAGTTTATAAGGTAGGACAGAGACCATTTGTGGCTACAGCTGCATTTATAGGATGGATAAGCCTTGAATTGTTTTCTTCCATTAGTCCTCATTCTGTCCATGACCTGCCCTCTTTGTATTCTTCAGGGTCAAAGCCCGAAGTGGGAGCTCTCAGCGACAACATCAGTCAGCAGCCAAAGACCTAACCCAGTCTCCTGAAGTCTCCCCAACAACCATCCAGGTGACATACCTCCCCTCCAGTCAGAAGAGTAAACGTGCCAAGCACTTCCTCGAATTGAAGAGCTTTAAGGACAACTATAACACACTGGAGAGTACTCTGTGATGGAGCTGAAGAACCGTCACTGTTGATGGAGCCAGACAGACCGCAGTGTGCCTGCCGGGCAGCCCTCGGGTCATCTGGCTCAGCAGCCCAGACTGGATCAGCTGAAGCGCTGGTTGTGTTCAGAGCTCTTAGAGTTCATGCCTAGAGGATCATTCTGCCACCCTCTCTTACGACCAGTTGCAGAACATGAGTTAAGACTTTATTTTCCCTTGGTAGCACTTTTCTCTGGAGTTGAATTCAGATGTTTTTCTTAATATTTCTGTTAAAGCTTCTTTAAAAATCCTCACTTGGTTTTAATCATGGTTCATCTGTCCTTTTCCAGACTATAAATAATCCCAAGGGTGACAGTTGGGATGACGGGGCTTGGTGTCTTGTCTTCTGTATCTATCCCTTCGAACACAGTTGTATGGGAACCACTTGGGTTTGAGACATCTAAGAGTTCATTGGTGGGAAAGGTATACAGGAACTGGTGGGGAGATTGGGTGAGGCCATGAGTGGTATGTGGAACAACTTACCCTGGTGCTCCACTTAAACCAGGATGTGTTGAAACTTTAACACAACTTCCCTGGCGTGCAAGGATCTGCCTTCTACTTTCATTCCATAGTGTCATGAATAAATTGAAAAGGGAATGTTTTGACACCTGACATAATCTCATCCCTCCTCATGTGTGGGGTAGTGTGAAGGAATGGTCAGACCAATATATTGGTCTGACTTTATATAAACTATTTAATAAAATGAACAATTAAAAACTAAAGCATATGATTCATTCCTTTATAGTTGTCTTTTAATAAAACAGGCATGTGATATGCTCTCTGGACCTAGAACCATACAGATACTCCTTGGGACCACAAAAGAAGAAATCCTGAAATGTGAGCGTGGTCCTTGCTCATAGAATTGCCTGTGTCACTAATAGAAGGCTGGAGAACCAGGATTCCCTTCAGGTCTCCAGGGCAACAGGGCAGGTGACCAATCAACTCCTAGGCCTAGGCTCATTGTTGGAGGTGTAAATGTTGCTATGACTACTGAAACCTTGGTGACTGAAAACAAAGTTGAGCCTGCTCAGTCTCCTAAGACTACATCAAGCAAGTTTGAAGACATGTCTGTGGAAAGGATGGTAAAAGTAGAAGAGGTATGCAGAGTTGGAAAAGGGGCTGGGTTGGATGTGTTTCCCTGGATAAGGTTTCCAGATCAATTTACCAGAAATGGACAGATGTAACAGAAGGGTAGTAGCAGGAGTGGGAGATTATGTCTGGCACATAGTAGGTATTCAGATATTTGTTGCATACTAACCGCTGCATGTTACCTTTGGTCCATTCTGAAAGGAGTAGGACTTTCTCCCCACCTCCCCTAGGAAATTGGCTACTCCCTGTCTCTAAAGAAAAGGTCTATGTGTCTCCCACTATGATAGGGTACTGAGTGAGGTACTGGAGATCAAGGCAGATCAACAGAACTCCCTTTTCTTGCAGAGTTTTCAAAGGGCCCTGGGACTTAAGAAGATGGTGGACAGGTAATCTCTGCTTCTATCCCTTCCCTTAGCCTTCAGATTGACCTTTTCACCCTCCTGTCCTCCTTAAGCCACTTCTGAGATCTCCATCTTGTTAGGGGCTCCTCAAGAATGCAAACAGGTATGGGAGGGGCAGGAAGCACCCCTTGTTCTCACAAGCAGAGATCAGCCTCCTAGTGCCCACTCGGTTAGGCTACATAGGCAATGGTTTCTATTCTCCCTTGCTTCCCATCCTCTGAAGGAAAATTGGAGCAAGTTTTCGTTGTTTTCTTTTTTAACTTTTTAAGGAAAATTCAAGTATTTGTTGCCCAGCATCGCACTAACCATGTGGTAGGTATGCAGTAGGTATGTATTGAATGAATGAATGAGAAAACTCAAAAGATTAGGCTGTATATCTCCATCACCTGGGGAGCTTTTTTAAAAAACACAGGTCTTAACCCAGAAGATTCTAAAATGGTCTGGGATTAGATAGGATAAGCCTGTTTTTTAAGGTTTCATAGGTTATACCCAGAGGTAGCAAGGATGTGAGGTAACAAGAATGCATATAGTTTTAGTGGGAATCAAGATTGATGCAGCCTTTTTTCTTTTAATTTTATTTGTTTATTTTTGGCTGCATTGGGTCTTCGTTGCTGTGCACGGGCTTTCTCTAGTTGCGGTGAGTGGGGGCTACTCTTCATTGCAGTGCGTGGGCTTCTCATTGTGGTGGCTTCTCTTGTTGCGGTGCATGGGCTCTAGGCACACAGGCTTCAGTACCTGTGGCATACAGGCTCAGTAGTTGTGGCTCACGGGCTCTAGAGCGCAGGCCCAGTAGTTGTGGTACACTGGCTTAGTTGCTCCACGGCATGTGGGATCTTCCCGGATCAGGGCTCGAACCCGTGTCCGCTGCATTGGCAGGCAGATTCTTATCACTGTGCCACCAGGGAAGTCCCTGATGCAGCCTTTTTTATGAAGCCTTTTTTATGAAATCTATCAAAATTTTCAATTCACATATCCTTTGAACTGGCAACTCTACTTCTAGGAATTTACACAGATATACCTGCAAAAGCACTAGAATGTACACACACGAGTATTCATGACAGCATTGTTTATAAAAATAAAAAAGCTAGAAACAACGTGTAGCTGGTTAAATTATGATACAGAAATACTAGGCAGCCTTTAAACAGAACAAAGCAAATCTCTATGTGCTGATATGAAAAGTCCAAATTGTTAAGTAATACTGCTTATGTAAACATATGATTTCATGTTAAAAAAAATTAAGGGACTTCCCTGGTGGCGCAGTGGTTACTAATCTGCCTGCCAGTGTGGGGGACATGGGTTCGAGCCCTGGTCCGGGAAGATCCCACATGCCGTGGAGCAACTAAGCCCGTGCACCACAACTACTGAGCCTGCGCTCTAGAGCCCGCAAGCCACAACTACTGAAGCCCGCGCACCTAGAGCCCGTGCTCCACAACAAGAGAAGCGACCACAATGAGAAGCTTGCGCACCACAACGAAGAGTAGCCCCCGCTCGCCGCAACTAGAGAAAGCCCGCACACAGCAATGAAGACCCAAGGCAGCCAAAAAATAAAATAAATAATAAAAATTTAAAAAAAAAATTAAAAGATAACACTTGCTGATATAGAAAAGTTTTCTGTAAGGATACACAAGAAACTGATAACTTTGTTGAGAAGGACTGGGGCAGAAGAATGAAGCTTTCACTTTTCGTTTAATATATATTTCTGTATCAATTTAATTTTTCAGCCATCTGTAAAAAATACTTGATTTTTTAAAAAAATGTCAACAGGATTATCTGAACAGAGGGTGTGTGTGTGTGAGACATACATATATTCCTCTTATATATTAGAAAACCTTAATTAAGACCTAGCCAGGACTGAGTATCACTGGTATGATGGAAGGAATTAATCCTTAGATTGGATTTGATACCCAGGTCTGCCATTAAGTGACCTTGGGCAACTCACCTGAACTTTAAAGTTTCCTTGTCTGTATAATGCAAAAATTAATATCTATGACACATGGTTATTTTGATGATTGAGTGACATAATATACTAAGTTCTAAGTCAGTTCTAGTTATCCTTTCAAGGAGTTTGCAGTCTTCTCACGATGGCACAGAAGTTCTGGTGAAGAAGCAGCCTCACTGATGGCGTTTTTGTCTCCACTCCCGACTCTAACCCATTCAACCCCTACCTTTCTGCCTGGGACAGGTGGCAAAATTCACACACTCACTGTCTGTGGCAGATGACATTAAACCAGAGGAGAAACCCATATGCCATCCTAAGGATGCAGGACACTATGGTGCAGGAGTTGGCACTGGCCAACAAGCAATTACTGATGGTGAGTTCTAGCAAGGGTGACCTGAAGTTTCATCCCCTACTGCCCTGTGCCTTTGCCCACTGGGATTCCCAAGCTCTTAGTCTCTGCCGTTATACCAGAGCAGCAACTCTTTAACTGTAAAACCAAAGCTCCTTTTCATTGATTCTTTGCATCCAGCTGCAGAGTCCCAAACTTCAGTCTAGTCTTTGCTCCTCTCGCCTTGGTAAGACTGCTTCTTAGTGCCTAACACCTGCCTCTTGGAACCTCTCTCTCTCCCTGGAGTCCCCAGTTGCTGTCATGTCACCATCTTTGTATCCAAGGTGCCTAGAAAAGTTTCTGGTTCATGGTATGTTCTCAGCAAATATTTGCTGAACATTGGAGCTTCACCCACGGGGAAAAAAAATCGGTAGGCTTCCACTCCAGTGGTTCAGCCTCTATGCTACTGCCTAGCTTATGTCACAGCTAAGTCCAGATCCAAGAGAACACAGGTGATGGGAAAGAAACCAGGGAGAAAGAATGAGAAAGATGGGTAAACAGAGGGCAAACATGACACTCTATTCTCCCCTCCCCACTAGGTCCGTCAAGCTGCCCTGCACCAGCTGTTTGAAAAGGAGCATCGGCAGTACCAACAGGAACTAAATCAGATGGGCAAAGCTTTTTATGTGGAGAGACTCTAATGGCATTTGAAACATTGTCCTTCCATTCTCACCATACCTGCTAACCTAGATTTCTTGAGCCCCACCACCTTCAACTTCCTTCCCAAAACTCACCTGGATCTAGTTATGTGCCCAGGACTCCAGACAGTGCTCCAACTCTCACCTCTCGGGCCCCTGTCAACCCCCTGGTGCTATAGGGGAAACAATCTATGAAACAATGGTAAAAACAAGAGTGACGCCTTGTGGTCAGAGTGACATATGCAGTGTTGATGTAAGTGGGGGGAGGGGAGGTGGATAGAGGCACAATGTGAGAAGCGAATCCTGATTTGGTTTAACAAATAAAGCTAGTTCTTAAAGGTTCAAACCTGGACTACTGGCTCATTCTTTCAGCCCTAAATCTTGATCTGTTTCAAAAGTGCTTATTCACAGCTGCCATAATCTTAATAGAGCTTTCTGGATTTTGCTCACCACCTCTCTGATCTCACTTCCACTGATCTTCTGTATACTTGGACAAATAGCTCTGAATATGGCTATTAATCCACAGGCACTATGGTGCTTGATGTCAGGAGGCCTGGATTTTAGGCTCTGACTTGGCCAGTTATTGTGAGACCTTGGACAAGTCTCTTTCCTCTGGATTTCCACCTGAATTCCCACCTCGGCAAAATAACAGGGTTCCAGACTCAAATGCCTTCAGGAGTCCGGCAGTTATAAGGGAATAAGGGATGGTGGGATTTATGGGGGACTGGAAAGAGCATGTGAAATCTAAATGCATTCAAAATTCTGAAAAGTACTGATTAATCATTTGCATCTATAGGCCATAGAGAACCTTACTTATAAAGATCCGCTTTACATACAAATGACATCTCAAGCCAGAGAGACTCCCACTCTGCAGCCAGTAACAGGTGCAGGAACACGCCATCACTCTCTGATGCAATTGCCGTCATACATACTTTTCCCTGTTCCCTCACCTTGCCATCTGCATGCTCACTGGTTACTCATCCTTTCCACACTGATGGTTTCCTGCCCTCAACTCCATGTGGCTCTGTCTGCACTGCAAAACTCGCACCTTTTCTTTCCCCCCTCCCACAAGTCTGCCTCTGTCCTTCAATATGCATTTTTCATCTTAGCTCGGAGCTTCTCCTTCCTCCTTTCCCTACACACCCCGCTGATGCGGAGCACAGAGAAGCAGCAAGGTATAAAGAGAAGAGCACACGCTATGGAGTCAGGTGTGCGTTCGAAGTCTGGCTTCACCTCTTAATTGTGTCACCATGTGTAAGTTACTTCTCTGAGCCTCAATTTTCTCTTCTGAAAGTGGGGATAATACCCATCTCAGAGGAACATTATGAGGATTAAATAAGATTATGTAGACAGCAAGCCCAGCGCTTGGCACGCAGTAGGTATCCTCCTTCTTCCCTCTTAGGAGATTTCCCTGTGACCAAGCCCTTCACAGGTCCCCTACTGGCCCCCTGGCCAGACCCCTTATGCAGCTCAAATGTCATTCTCCATCCCAGGCCTGTCTTTCTGTCCTATATATCCATTCATCCTCCAGTCCCCATCAGCCCTGCTTCCCAAGCCGTCTTATCTTTAGTCAATAACTACTCAAGTGTTGTGACACCAAACAAGACACGGAGCTCACAGGCTGGTCGGGGAGGCAGGCGTTGACCAAGTCATGACAGGTATGATGAGAGTTTTATAGGAGAAAAACCACACACGTGTCCTGGGTTTGACCCGCAAACCTGGCTGAGTCTCCCATTCCTTCTGCCTGTTCCCCTGCCTTCTATTCCCTGCAGGTCCACCTCGCCTTCACTTCTTTCATCTTCCCTTGTATCTATCTCCCAGCCGCCCCCCACCTCTTATATATGGCAGCATAGCCTGGCGTTACGAGAACAGGCTTCCACATGACAGAGCTGGGTTTGAATTCTGTCTGTCACTTACTGCCTGTGTGGCCTTGAGCACGTAACTTTAACTTTCTGGGTCACAGGGGTTTTTTTATATGTAAAATGGAGATAACGCCTACCTCACTGGATTACTGTGGAGATTAAATAAAGCACTTAGCAGAGAAGTGGCATATAATATCCAATAAATGCTAAGTCATAATGATGTTTTCCTGCCCTGTGATAGTCTTTCTCTTTTTATTTCCTCTCCATTACCTGGCTGCCCCCCCACATCCCACCACACTCTCTCATCAACCCCTTTTATTCCTCTTTCCTCTGTTCATTTGGGCCCACAGAATGCCCCGCCCCCTGTGCCTTGATCCCTGACCTTGGCCTCTCTCCCCAGGGCTTGTCAGTGCCAGGCTGGCTCCAGTATTGGCAGTCCGGCCCCCTACGGAGCCCATCTCCTCTGATCCTCTCTGCCTACTCTGTCCGCTCTCATCACATCAACTGAGTAGTTCACCCCATCATACCCATCCAGCCCCTTTTCCCTCTGTGGCTGGTGCCTTACCCAGCTCCTCAGGCTCAGAAGGACTCAGTCTTGCTTGAAACGACTACACAGAAGTTACTTCCAGGAGAGCTAGAAAGCTTTCATCAAAGGCAATCTGAGATTTCAGCCTGGATGTGCCGTCCTGTCAGTCTCCTTCTAAGAAAGCTGCTCCTCCCCTACATCGATGTTTCCTGTCTCTGCCTCTGTTTCCTCAGTGCCCCAAACACTAAAGTCCTTTCAGTTCCTGCTAGTCCCTTTCCCAGCCTCTCTCCCTCCAGCCTGTGGTTCTCCAGGACAATCAAGATTCCCAGAGAAGGGAACTAGAACTTGGGGGAGGGGGTGTTAAGGATAAAAAGGAAGGTCAAGAAAGTAAAAATTACACACAGATTGAAACCCATAAGACAACACCACAGGTGCCTACCTCGGAGCTTGTATGCCCATTTGTAAGTCTTCCCCTGGAAGGCAAGAGCCACACAATAGGAATTGACTGGGGCTTGGGACAAGCTATCGATCTAGATCAAGGGCACTGTCGAGTTGGCATATGTGTTTGTGTGTGCGTGTGTTGAGGGGGTGTGGAGGTGTCCGGCCTAATGGGAACAAGGACACATGGAACAGGCCTGGGGGCTGAAGCAGAGCATCCTCCTCCCACCCCACACTTCCACCCAAGCCCCCCACCCCACCAGTGTAGCTATAACTCGGGCTCCTTTCTGCCACAGTAGAGAGAAGAATCTGCCTGCCACATGACATTCAACAGACCTGATTCTCTTCAGAAGAAAAATCTCCCAGAAAAGCAGGCACCAGGCTGGATCCCTGTGAGGGAAGACCATGAGAGAAGCCGGCCCAGGAGCTTGCGTTTTAAAAAGCCCCAGAAGCGGAGGAGAGTCCCAAGGAATGCAGGCTGTTTCCTGGCAGAGGGGGTTTCCTCCCTCCCTTTGATCTCCTAAAGTCTTACTTCTAATTCCGCCAGGCAGGAGAGACCATACGTCTTCTCTGGAGCCCAGGCTGGAGCCTGCTAGTGAGACAGGTCACTCTTCTCTTCTGGACACCCAACGGTGACTTTAAGGAGGATGCCTGGAGGACATGGGGAGAAGGTGAGAAGGGACAAGATGGTGGGAAGAAGCAGCCAAGCCTTCTGGAAGTTTCCCATGGCTACTAATCTGTCGTACTTAAGAGCAGGAGGGTTCCAGGAAGGTGTCCGCTGAAAGGCCTTCAGCAGCCTTGTGTGGGTGTTGGAAAGGGAAAGCAGGTTGTGCAAGTCCCCACCCCCACTCTGGCAAAGCCTTGGGGCAAAGGAGGGGAGTTGAGAACAGGTGGCAAGGTTGATGAGGAGCTGCTGACACTGCTGATCCTCTGGGCACTGGGGCCGTGACATGTTGGGGAGAAGCTCCGTGTTGGAGCTTTGGGGAAGGATAGGTGCCCAGATGTGGAGCCCTGCCAGATATTCTTCCTGGTTTAGGCCAACGTGATCCAGCGAAGGCCAGGCACTAGTAGGAGAGGAGCCGAGTCAGGGATGGCACGAAGAGAAGATGACTAAGAGCTGGCTGCCTTGGGAGGCAAAGAGCAAGGGTCAGTGCCCCTCCCCAAGGAGATGGCTCTCCATCTAGCCATGCTTGGTGCCTGGTGTCTCTGCTCTGTCCTTTGTTTGCAGTGGGGAGGAAAGCAGAGGACCACCAAAGCTCTCCTGCCTGCTTCTGTGTGATATGTTTGATATTGGGTTGTTTAATTAGGAACCAACTAAATGTCAAACATATTCTTACAGCAGTAGGCAATTTGGCATCACACTCTTTCCTACCTCAACCTCTGGGGCTCTGGGGCTCCTGTCTGTTTTACTGAACCTCTTCTCTCCAGGACCCCTTTGGAAGACCAGTCGCTGCAACCTATGTGGATTTCAGTCTTGAACAGGAGGGCTAGTGAGGGAGCAGGAGAGAGCTGAAGTCTGAATATCAAATCTTCCTATACCTTTCCCTTATACTAGAAGGGATATGGCTCTGATCCTCTCCTGTCCTTGTATTTTTCTCCTCCTTATTCAATCCCCCCACCTTATTATCCACTGCTTCCTGTCCCTGGGACTCTCTCATTCCGTTCCCTAAGTGCAACAGTAGGGGTCTTTGGTTTTTCTGCTTTCCTTCAAGAGTCAGCTGATGGTCCATCTGCGTATCTACCTCTATTGACTGGAAGCTCTCCTGAGTGGACTCCAGTTTTGCCCTCTACGCTGGTGGGTGTTTCAGTCACCCCATTGTTGGGGCCTAGTATTAATACTACCCATCTATCCTTGACGTAATGACTAATTAGAGCCATTTATATTCTTCCATGTTAGCTCTGGTCACCTTGAACAGTGCCCACCTCACCCTGGCATATTGTCAGATTGTACGGTGCCAGTGTCTGGGATTAACTGCCACCTGTCAGTAGCAAGGCTCCAAGTGGAATGAACATGGCCTGGAACTAAGCCAAGGGGAATAGAGTGGGTAATGATGATGATTATGATGATGAGTGGGGGGAGTTAAGAAGGGAGCAGAGGGTGAGGAGAAGAGTAGAGAGCAACACAGACCTTGGTCTGTGTTGCTATAAAAGTTCTATTTAAAGACCACTATGCGGAAAGGGAGAAATGGAGAACATTACCCTATCTGGATTACTGTGACCATCCCCCTCTTTTCTCCCCCGGCCCCACCCGCTTGAAGCTCTGGGATGGCCTTCTAGATCCCAACCTTACCCTCTTACTCCATCCCTGTGGCTCTTAAGGGGGAGGAATGATGTCTTCCTGCCAATTAGAGACTCTCAAAATAGCACAGTAATTTGATCTGGGGATCTGGGGGAATTGTCAAGGATCATGAGTGGCCTCCCCTCTTCACTGTTGCTCAAGCTCCCTGAATACCAGGAATCAAAAGGTAAAACTCAACCAGTGGAATTTGATTAGCATCCAGCACAGTCTGGGTGAGAGTAAGGGGGAAGCTGAAGGGCAACTAGGAGCCTCTGGGTGAAAACTACCATTCTAGAATTGCCAAAGTACCCTTCTCTATTTCAATGTCCTCCCCCTCCCCCTCCCTTCTCTTTTAAAACACCCATAGAGCTGCCCAGAGTGAGTGGAAAGTTTCAGGGTCAGGGAGAACCTTTCCCCTCCCCCCACTTTCCATTGTCTAAAATCAGCCTCAGCTGTTCCCTAATTTTTCTTTGCTGGTGATGTCAGTCCATCAAAGTGTCTCACCCTGTGTTCCCCTGAGAACAATGATGGGGCGGAGGGAGCTGGAAAGACCATATTAGGAACAAGAGGTGGAGCCATGGGCAGAAATAAAGGCTCAAGTCTGGGGAACTAGTCACTCAGCCAGCAGCCCCTTCTTTCTTACCCTAGTCTCCAGTCCTCCAGTGTTCACAGGTGAGCTCCCCAACAGCCACTGTTCACGATGGAGGCCATCAAGAAAAAGATGCAGATGCTGAAGTTGGACAAGGAGAATGCTCTGGATCGGGCAGAGCAAGCTGAAGCCGAGCAGAAGCAGGCAGAAGAAAGAAGTAAACAGGTAGGCCTTGGCCTTGGTCTCTCTCACCTGCTGGTGAACAAGACTGTGAGATGGAAGAGAGTTTTCATGGGAAAGGCAGTGACCACTGGTGCCAGCTCATCCTTTGGGTGGGAGGGACTCCTCTTCTTCCCCAGCCTCACTGGATAGGCAGGGGACATCTAGGGTATTTACCTCAGACTGCCTGTGTGACCTTGGGAAAATCGGTGGCGCCTTCTGAGCCACAGTGTGTCTGCTGGATTTAAGTGGGAGTGGAGCATGTTTTGGAAAAAACCCTGATTTCTAGAGGAAAAAGTGGGAGCTTGGCATGTAGCATCTCTTTTCCCTTAAATGGAGTCACGGACATCTACATCCTAAGTAAGTGTCTTAATGAAAACCCAGCATGGCTTGGTCATCTTAGGGTCAGAGATTACAAGGTCACAGGCGAAGGGCATAGCATAATTCCTGGGGCAGTTGGCTGAAACTGACTAGGGAGAAAGTGTGTCTCTCTGAGGATGATAACATAGAGGCTGAGCTCAGGGGTCTGTCAGGGCTCAAGAGCCTAGGGTCTGAGACTGCACTGTTGTGTATATATGTCTTGTGTGTGATTCTTGGGGCTTCTATAGCTGGAAGATGAGCTGGCAGCCATGCAGAAGAAGCTGAAAGGGACAGAGGATGAGCTGGACAAGTATTCTGAAGCTTTGAAGGATGCCCAGGAGAAGCTGGAGCTGGCAGAGAAGAAAGCAGCTGATGTGAGTATAGAGGAATGGGGGCACGGGTTTAATCTACACACATAGATCTTCATGTTAATAACTAAACACTTGGACATATACATACTTGTGGATTCAGAGAACATAGACATTGATACCCACATACATTTTGGCCACATGGTGGCATACCCTTGTAATGGCATATACTTTCTTTCTTAAAGACATGTAGAAGTCTCACCGTCTTACCCCCAATCCAGGAATTTAATTATCTTTCCCAGGACCTGGACAAAGGGAGGGGACTCCAAGTCCAGACTGCTATCACTTTTCCCACCTCCTCCCCCATGCCACATTCTTAGCTTTTGCGTCCAAGGATTGGCATGTAGATATGTGTATTAATAGGGAAACTCTCATCTCTCAACTGCCCAGCAAAGCCAGCTCAGATTTCACAATGGGACAAAGGAGGTCACACTGACCCTGGCCCTATATGGGTTTATTTATCTTGGCCAATGTGGGCATTTACCCTTATGTCACAGAGATGCCATAGAAAACATTGCTTATAGGGCAGCAGAGAGAATCTTAGAATGATATACTATAATAGAAATAAGGACTCAGGGGGTAAAGTTGTCACCACCAGAGCTTATTCTGTGACCTTGACTAAATTACTCAGCTTCTCTAGAGCTGAATTTTCCCATTTGAAAATGAAACAAATTCTCTTTTCCACTTCATGTTATCTCATAATCACCCACTTTCCTGCATCTTCAGTCCTGAAGTTAACCACAAAGATAAATGAGAGACTACACAGAAAAGATTTTTGGAAGAAAAGTAACATAGGAATCTTAACAGCAACAAAAGAATGTCCCAGTATTGATGGAAATACAGTCAATTCTCAGCACTGAGTTAATAGGAACATGTGTTTTTTAAAATTCCACTTGGTTTTGGAAAACAGCTAGAGACACAGTAGGCCGTTCAGAAGTGTTTTCGGATCCTCACATTCGAACGCTTTGCTATTAGGTTTCTGATCTCTTCTTTGGCTTTCTGCCACTTTCAGGGGCCTGGGGAAGTGGTGAGGGTTGCTGAATATATCATGCCAGAGGTCAGAGACACAAAGCATATCATATACATTATACATGTTCATAGTTTCCAAAAGTTTAGGCCACTGTAAACTATTAATTCTTCCTTCTTGCAAAACTGTGAACAACACAGGTTAATCCCAGGACTTTGGGCAAATGCTTGATGGCCTGCTGGAGTTGCCTAACCTAGGTTCTAGGTATAGATGGATAGATTTCTCTGGTTCTAATAAACGGGCATGGGAGTAAGTTTTCACAAACTGACATAATGTCAGGTTGATAACAATTTTGTGACATGTTGAGTAACAACTCTCTGAGAAAGTCCTTAGGCTGAAACAGCTAGTATGTGGGCTTGAGGAGGTGTTTCCAGGAACAATGAAAAGAGCCAACAAGCCTAACCTAAGATCTTGGGGGCGAAAGAATGACATAGAGGCTCTAAACAATATGCCCATATCATTGGGAAGATAAAGGAATTTGCTGGGGATGAATTCTATCTGTCCTTACACATACACGCAGACACATAGACACACGTCAGCCCCCACCTAGACAGGGTCTACTAAGTACATTCATTTGAAAGAAACTTCTCATATTTATATAGGAATCCACCAAAACCATTTAAATACGTAAAGTATGAGTAAAAAAACTAATTCAACTTCTCTCCCTCTTGTTAGCTTTCCCAGCAGTCATTAAGTACCCTCAGAGATATGTAGGAGAACAAGAAGTAGGAGGGGAAGGTTGTAGGCAAGAGGCAAACATCTGTTAGTCCCAGGTTAAGATGGAAACAGGAAGAAAGGTTTTTTTTTTTTTAATTTTTTTTATTTTTGGCTGTGTTGGGTCTTTGTTGCTGAGCGGGGGCTCTTCTCTAGTTGAGGGAAGCAGGGGCTACTCTTCGTTGTGGTGCGCTGGCCTCTCATTGAGTGGCTTCTCTTGTTGCAGAGCATGGGCTCTAGGCGCGGGCTTCAGTAGTTGTGGCTCGTGGGCTCTAGAGCGCAGGCTCAGTAGTTGTGGCGCACGGGCTTAGTTGCTCCGCGGCACGCGGGATCTTCCTGGACCAGGGCTCGAACCCGTGTCCCCTGCATTGGCAGGCAGACTCTTAACCACTGCGCCACCAGGGAAGCCTCAGGAAAAAAGGTTTCTTTTCTCAAAGCTGGGGTCAGCAAACTACCACCTGTGGAGTAAATCCTGCCACAGCCTGGTTTTGTACAAAGTTTTATTGGAACATTGCCGTGCCCATTCATTTACATATCGCCTACTGGCTTTCTCCCTACAAGGGAGTGGTAGCCACACCCTATGGCCCACAAAATCAGAAATATTTACTGTCTGGCCCTTTACAGAAAAAGTTTGCTGACTCCTGCCTCAAGGGCTCAAAGAAGGAAAGTGAGGTGTTTATAGAAATTGGGAAAAGTGCTGAATAAGGAGGAGGCAACAGGTTAAAAGTAGAAAGCAAGGGTCAGAGTCAGCAGCAACATAATATATGCATCTTTGAGGGGAGGCTGCTCTGTCTAATACGAAGGGAGTTCACAGCTCAGCTTTTGCCCTTGAGATTAATAAACAAGTAAACAGGGTATATTACTTTGATGTAGATATAAGGGGAAGAGAAGGAGGAGGGAGTCAATAACTGCATGTTTACGCAGGGAGTTCTGGTTATCTGAGAAGCCTTTTTGGAAAGTGTAGGATTTGCCAGGACTCCTTGAACAAAGAAAGGGTGAGGGTGTGGCAAGATCAGACTAAACTTATTTCCTCCCTGAGTTCATCCAAGGTCCTATTGGTTTGTTTCTTAATTGTGGAAAAAATATACATAACATAAAATGTGCCATTTTAACCATTTTTAAGTGTACAAGTCAGTGGCAGTAAGAACATTCACACTGTTGTGCAACCATGTCTAGGGTTCCTTTAATCTGAAATCAGAAGCTGTTGAAGGTAAAATAAGGGGAAAGAAGAGTGCAATAGTTTGGACATGAGAGTCATAACACCCTTTTTTTTTTAAAGTTTTTTTTTTTTTTTTTTTTTTTGGCTGTGTTGGGTGTTCGTTTCTGTGCGAGGGCTTTCTCTAGTTGTGGCAAGCGGGGGCCACTCTTCATCGCAGTGCGTGGGCCTCTCTCTTGTTGCGGAGCACAGGCTCCAGACGCGCAGGCTCAGTAGGTGTGGCTCACGGGCCCAGTTGCTCCGCGGCATGTGGGATCTTCCCGGTCCAGGGCTCGAACCCATGTCCCCTGCATTGGCAGGCAGACTCTCAACCACTGCGCCACCAGGGAAGCCCCATAACACCCTTTTTTAAGGACAGGAGGTGAAAGGGGTGGGGAGAAGAGGGACAGGACAGACATATACATCTGTTGATATACTGTTGTATTGCTGGTTACCAGGAAGACAGTAGCACTGGGCCCCTTGCTGCCCATCCATCATGCTTTTAAAGGTCATTAGGAGTCAATCCACCTGTTTCTCGGGATCAAGAGAAGATTATCTGTTCAAATCTACCAGCCTCAGGAATGCAGTGGTGCTCTCACCACTCCTTTGGTTTGTTTAAGATGAGGTCTTCTGATTCTTCAGTAGGGCAAAGCGGCGGGGCGGGGACGCGCAGTGTGTGTGTGCGCGCGCGCGCGCGCGCGCGCGCGCACACGTGCAATACTGCCCCCTGCTGATCAGCACCCAGATGACAAAGTCTCATTTTTGTTTCCATAGTCCCTCTCATCAGATTTCTCCAAAGAGAGTTGTAAAACTTCTTAGGCCATCAGGGCAGTTTACTGAGACTTCAAACCCTGCTTTTTCTTTCCAATTCCTGGGGTGGGGTGGGGTAATCAGAGTGTACAGGTAACTCTATCAAGCAAATTACTTACTGTTTGCGTTGTTTCTGTTTCCTCTGAATAGTCTCAATGCTCAGTATTTCTAAATGGAAATAGTTGAAGACACACCCTCTGGTGGGAGTGTCTTCAGAACCTGGCACTGAGTGCAGCACCTGACTTACCTATCAATCTTTTTGCGGATTAGGATTCTTAATTTAAAATCCTCTTCTACACCCTCATTCTCCAGAGGAGAAGAGAGCTGCATCACAGGAGAGACTTATTACTATTACTTACTGAGAAGGTGGCAGGAACACAACGAAATAAGAGGGAACAGTAAAATCTCCAAGGCCCAGTACTACTGTGCTTCTAAAAATCCTGCATGGCAATGCCTGTAGGGGCAGTTTCTAACTCATAAATAGCTCCTTGGGGTACCTGGAAGCAGAGCGGTGTGAAATTGGTGAGTTATAACATAGAATGGAGGCTGAGTTCCACAGTACTATAGTTTTTCAGGTGCTCATATCATGCTGTTGCACAAAGGATCTGGTAACAGTAGTCTGTAATAGAGGATTCCTTCTGACAAAATGGAGGCATAAGATATCTTCCTCACCTACAAAAGGAATTGTAAGCGATGATTAATTACCAAGTCCTGAATCATTCAAGGTTTGGAGAGGCTAGCAAATCACTGGCGCATATTGACTCTCAAAAGTAACAGGGGAAAAGACCAGTACTCTAAATAGAACACTTATGTTCATAACTTATGCCAAATAGATTGAGAACTTTGTCAACCTGCCCATCTCTTCATCCCCCATTAATTCCTTTCATTGATTTTCAGGAGATGGGAGAGAACCTACCTGAGCAGACTTTAAAAGGAGGCTGGAGAGGTCATCGTCTTTTGAAGATGAGACCCAGAAAGTCTAGGCTTTTCTTAGTACCTGGGTTTGGAGCATTTGTGGGGTGGGTGGAAGTAGAGGCTTGTAGGGTGTTTATGTTGTGGAGAGGACACAGGGTGCCCTAGCGGGTAGGTGGTGTCGGACCAGCACTGAGGGAGTGACGGGTCAACGGCGGGTGTAAAGGCCGCACGGGCCAACCATTGCGGGCAGCCTGCCCAGCGACTGGAGAGGCTTAACCACGACGCGCCTTCCGGTTACCATGGTAGCCCTCCCTCTTCCCAACCCCGCCCCCCTTTACTGGCCCGAGGGAAAGGCTGGGAGCGGTCGCCTAGGGCCACAAAGAGGTCCCGCCCCTCGCTCCCAGCCGCGGGTCTCCCTCCAGTGGACGGCCTTCCCGCCTGCCTGCGGTGGGAGGGCGCGGCAGTGGTGGCGTCACATCCGGGCGGGTGGGTGAGTTCCGGTATTTCAGGGCGGAGCAGGCGGAAGTAGGGGTGAGAAGCGGCTGCAACGCCGAGCGGAGGAGGCAGGAACCCAAAGGCAAGCAGGGGCTGGGTGGGGACCATGGCTGGGATCACCACCATCGAGGCGGTGAAGCGCAAGATCCAGGTTCTGCAGCAGCAGGCCGATGATGCAGAGGAGAGGGCCGAGCGCCTCCAGCGGGAAGTGGAGGGAGAAAGGCGGGCCCGGGAACAGGTACGGAGAGGGCGAGGCGCGTGAGGGAGGGGCAGGCGCTGGAGAAGATGGGACAGAAGTGGGTTCCATTTTTGCGGTGGAGCACGGTCCTTAGAGGGCCAGCATACTCGAAGATGAAGTTGGAGCCCGGAGGATGGGTGGGGCTTAGCTTCATTTGGACCTCGAGCGGGTGAGGGGGGAACTGGGTGCTCGAGCGAGCAGGCTTGACCTTTGAAGGAATTGAGCTTCACCGGGACTGGGGGGATGGTTTTCTTCCTCCTCCTCCTCTTTTCTCCCTGCTCATTCATTCAGTCCCTCTGAGTCGGGCGCGGTCAGGGGAGGGGCTCAGCGGCCTCTCCCTCCCCCACTTCCCCGTGGCGGGGGGCGGGGATTGTGCTCTCGTTTGAGGTTTCTGGCCCAAGGGGTGAGAGTAGGTGGATGCGTCTCTGGTCTGGGTGGGGGCAGAGCCGAACTTAGTGTGAAAGGGTGGGGAGTGGGGGGTGGGAACCGCCGGAAAGCCCCCGGCGTGGCCTGCTGGCAGCTTTTCCGCTCCCTCCTCCTGCTCAGGAAATGAGGCAGCAGTCGGCTGAGAGGAAGCGCGGTGCCCTCCCTGGAGGAGGTTGAGGCCACAGCACCGCCTCCCATCCTCCGTCCTGGGGCCCTTTCCTCTTAAGGGGAGCCCTTGCAACTGCTAAACCCACTCTCTCTGTCGTAGTGAAGCAGGAGGGGAGGAGATGGTACTTCACTCTCTCTGTTAGTGCAAATGTAGGAACCAACAGAACTTACCATGATAACCTGGAAGGCAGGAACTTCTGCCAGATTCAGGCGTTTATTGCTGAAGTGTGAAGAGTGCAAGTTGAACCGGTTAAGAACACTTCTTCCAAGCAGAGCAGATAAGCGAGTGTATGTGGTAGAGAATCTGATGGAGTGCCGATTTCTGTCAAGGTTTCTGGTTGACCTAGGCAGTATGGTTGATGGAGACAAAATAATGAGTTCCGAAGTGATGTTACTCTGCTACTTTCCCAATTACCCACTACCGTGTCTTCTTTTTTTTTTTTTAAGTTCAATAAATATTTGTTCAACTGAAAGTTGGAACTTAAAATGTTAATGGATTGAATGGTGATTCCTGAAACTGCTTTCTGTTTAGAAGTGGTGGACTAGTTTTAGTAAGCCATAAGGTTTTCCAAGGTCTAGGGTGCAGTTCAGTGGGTGGAGCTGATCTCCTGAGTTGAGGCTTTGGTTTTGGAGGATCTTGAGGCTGGAGAGGAAAGTAACTGTTGCTAAAATTTGAAGACTTAGTGAAAGAACTCTTGTGGTTTATGGTATTCCTTGTTGTTCTTTCCCCTGGTAAGTACCCCCCCCACACACACACCTTTCTGGCTGCTCCTTCATGGAGTGGCTGAGAATTAATGTTTTGGGGGAAAAGGGGGAAAACAGCTGCCCTCCAGGTTAATACTTAAAGATTGTTAGAATAGTCATTTCTTTTTATAGCTGGGCATGGAAATGCTGGGAGCTTGTCTTTCTCAGTCACCCATTTCTCAGCGGATTTTTCTTCCTTTCATTATGCCCGTAACTTCTAATTATAAATTCAAGTGAGATGGACTGGCTGGGTGACTCTTTATGACTAGTGACAGTTTCTGATCTCCTTTGTTCTGGAGACCAGATCCCCTTAAAGGGGAAGACAGGGATGGCTTGAAGGAACTAGCCATGTGTTGAGCTCCAGAATCAGGCTCAAAGTAGGGGCATGCTAGGAATAGTTCTGGGGTAGATGATGTCGTCCCCCCAGCAACAGCCCCCAGGATTTTGTTTTCCCCCTAGGATCCTCACCCACTCCCCCCAGGATTTGGTAATTTTCCTTGCAGGAAAATTTAACTCCTTTTTTCCCCACCCTTGGTGACTCTAGGGTAATAGGCAGCAGAGAGAGCAGCTTCAGATGTTTCTTAAGCTTCTCCCTCAGAGCCTGCCAAATTTGCTTATTGAGCTGAGTGAGATCTAGTGAGAAAGCCCTCAGATGGGGAAGTAGGGTTAAAGATTTATGAAACCAGTATCTTCTACTCCCTAGCTTGAGGGAGCCTAATCTTTTGACTTTCTGCTCTAGTGAACTTTGAATTCCTCCTGAGGAGACACCTGTGGGAAGGGAGGGGAGTGGTGCTTGAACTGCCTGTTATCCTCTTAGGGCATTCTGGAATGTGGGTTTTGCAGGCTCCTCCCTCCTGGAGCTGGAAGCTCTGCACTCCCTGATGGTATCGCATGCTGTTAGTGGGATTGTCACTTAATTCCTTTTCTGGTTGCTTTGTGTGAACATCCAACCCTTGTTGGGAAGCTGGATGAGTCCAGAGCAGAGACTGAGTTGTTCTGGAATCCATCTATCTTTTCTGCTCTTGGCCTGGAGATTGACCTTTTATAATGTAGCACCTTGTCAAATCCACTTTTGATTTTGAATCTCCTTTGCACTTCTTGCGAAACTGAAACAGACTGCAACATAATATGTAAATGCAGTGTTTTTCCTTCTCTGTGTGTGTGTGTGTGTGTGTGTGTGTGTGTGTATGTGTTGTGGTAGAAATACACAATGGTAAGTATTTACCATTTTAACCATTTTTAAGTGTACAGTTCACCTTATTTGTTGTTAATACCTGTCTCCTAACTTCTGCGGGTATTTCTCTCTCTGTCTCTTTTTTTTTCTGGTCTAAACAATTTAGGAATACTACTGAGGGAGTGAGTGGGCTTTGACTAGCAGTTTCGATTGTGGCCTTATTCCCAAATTCCTAGTCTGCAGGGGGTGGGTGGCCGTGGTTAGAATGTCTGACTGTTGTGTGGCTCTCTTCTGTTCGTAGGGTCTGGTGGAGTAAGCAACTGGCTTTATCACCTTTCTTTGGTTTAGGTTTGCTTTCCCGCTGATTACCTTTCTCTTACCTTCATACTAGAGCACCTACTCATAGGGGAGAGGCAAATAGCCCTTTGCTCTGAGTGCCTCCACTTAGACTCCACCTTTGTTTACTCTGGGACAGATAACTCTGCTCCCTTCCTTCCAACTTGCCTGCCCCTTGATGAAATTTAAAGTCCCCAAGGACACAGTATCTCCCTGGGTAGATATATTTGTGAACACAGTGAACTGGGGCAGTCCATTACTCACAGGGCTCAATCCTAACTTTTCCATTACTCTTTTCCTTTGAATTTCATCTGTGGCTTTTGTCTAAAAAGAGAAACCCCAGAGTGGCAGAATGCCAGATTTAGGCTAATCCCCTTCTGTCCTTGGCCCTGATCTGCCTCTGAACACCAGTCCCCTGTCCGTTTCTTGCCTTGACGGGTATAGCGCGCTTGGGGAATCTCTTCAGTGTGGAGGATGGTAGCATTTAAACCAAACTCATTTCATAGCTGAAGCTGTTGTCAGCCATCTTCTGATGTGACTGAATCGCTGCTGTGTTCCCCTCTCCAGCCTTGGGATTTTTGCTTCTTGGGTAATGGAGAATCCTATTATTACCTGAAGGAAGGACCTCACAGTGTACCTCCAAGCTGGGCAGAGGTGGGCAGGCTGAAAGATCAAAACCACATCTAGGCATGCTAAACCTAGGATGACAGAAGAGCATATAAAATTAATGTTTCCCAGGGCCATGTTTCCCATTCTCATCTGCAGAAGTTAGTCCCACTCAATCTCTTGGTACCACTTGATTGACCTGAAAGGGATAGGCATTGTGCATAGGTTCTGGCTGGAAGGAAAAGTCAGGTAGGTGTCTTCCCTTGTTCCTTTAAACATTAAACAGATCTTGATTTTGCAAGCTTTTGTTTCATTGTAAAGAGAACTGATCCTCTGTGGGAGGAGAAAAAAGAGAACAGTGACTGCCCTCCTCCCTTCCCTCCCCACCCAGGTCTCCAAAGCTTTTGCTGGGACTCCCATCCTGGGTTCTGTTTTTGGTACAGGCTTGTTCAATGTGCGCATGCTCTAGTTAGGGCATCAAGACGTGTTTTCTCCTCCTCCCTTTTCAGCCTTGCGAAGAATTCTATTGTAAATGCTGATTTGTGGGAGAAACTGCCCGAGCCAGCTTGTTGTCATGGAAACTGTACACCCCCGCCCCCATAGCCTGTTATCTTTACTTCATTTGGGTAACTTCTGGTGAGCTGGGTGGGGACTTAGATTTCATGAGCTTCCTTCAAATCTGGGTTCGATGTTGTTCTTTTTTTTTTTTTTTTTTTTTTCAGTTCTAGGCATCTGAAGGGAGCGGGGTGGGATAAATCATTGTACTGGCAGTGTTTCATAGTTCTTGGCTGATAAGCAGACTCGTTCTCATAATCTTGACCTGTCAGCCTTTTTGAGTTTGTGAGGCGAAATGTGTGTTGTCCTAGGGCGCATCTGGTTTCCTGAGACAGGACCGGAGAATACTCGTCTTTGTGATATTTTGAATAGAGACACAAATGGTTTTTTAGTAATTTCAGCTTACATAGATGTCTTGATTTTCTTTTCCTGTAGGTCAGTGGTTATATAGCCCCAGCCCCTGCAGTGCCTTGAATCTCCCATGTTTGTATTTGGAAATTTTTGTGCCAAATTACCTGATTCTTAACAGGAGTGTTTTGGGCTATATCCCTTCCCATAGGGGCTGGTGGCCCAGATTATTTCTCTAGCTACCCCCACCCCTGACTGCCAGGAGGAAATCAGGGTAATAGAATTCAGGCACAATCTGGGCTGTAGAAGAGAGATCGTGTTTACCAAGCACTTGGATAAGCATCGGAACCTGGGGAGCGTGCAGGGCAGATTAAATTCTTGTGCGGTTGTGGCGGTCAGTGTACTTGCCACCAGTAAAGGTGTGGGGAGGGGAAAGGCAGTCAGAGGAGGGAGGATTTTCTACCAGTAGAATTTATGCACATGCAGCTGCCTTCTTCTTTCCTTGTTTCTTATTCCATTGCCAAGGAGGAGGCATGGGATTACTTAGACTCTAGCCTGTGCCTTATTGTGGGGTGGAGGCCAGGGAGAGGATTGTCGTATGCCGTACTGGAGGGTTAGGCTAAAGGGATGACTTGAGGAATAGAAAGGAGTCACAATTCAGAAATTTGGAGGGGTGGTGGTGGGCATGAAGGAAACATTCTTTTCTGCCCCCAGTTTTTTTTGGTAATGCCATCAGAGCAGATAATTTTAGCCAGAAGAAGCTCCTTGTAGCCAACTTTTAAAAGGTGGGAGGAGGGGGCAAGTTGAAAGGGTGGGAGGTAGGTATCCCAATATTCCATCCTTTTGCTTTTTCTGTTCTGGAAGGTTCTTCTGGAAAACATTATTCTTTTGGCTAATCTCCTCCTGGTGTTAGGGTAAGGTGATCAGAGGGTTAACAACTTGAGTTAAGCAACAAATTAATAGATAATCCAAGATTCCCTCTTTAAGAAACCTTTCTTATTTTTCCACTTTATGTGACACTTATGAGAAAGCTGCTGCAGAGTGAGATACACCTTTAAGCCAGAGCTCAGGCAGAAGGACCCCTTTACTGGCTACCTTTTCTGACACTGGCGTGTTCAGGAATTTGAACTGGTAGTAACTGACACTGGGCTGGGCAAGGAGCTGAGTTTTAAAAACACTTTTCCTGTGGAACGAATGGGAATTCATTGATGGGAAAGGGAGGAAAATACATGTAATATTATAGAATATAAAATCATGTCTGCTAGGTCTTATGTGCATCTGAGTTAAGACATGTTCTACCCTGCAAGGCTCTGGCTTCCTCATGGTGGTAGTCAACCCCGATCTTAGTGTCATAATCAGTTCAGTTTCTTTTCACCATGCCTCTGCTTCCTTTTCCCATTCTTTCATTTACACACAGGCTGAGGCTGAGGTGGCCTCCTTGAACCGTAGGATCCAGCTGGTTGAAGAGGAGCTGGACCGCGCTCAAGAGCGCCTGGCCACTGCCCTGCAAAAGCTGGAGGAAGCTGAGAAAGCTGCTGATGAGAGTGAGAGGTGTGTAGAGGGGCCTGATGAAGTGTGGATTTCAAAAGAAGTTCATAATGGCTCTGATCAAACAGGTTTCTTATAAACCTGTTTTTTAAAACTGTAACCTATCTTTATAGGATCTTCTTTCCTTCTGCATATTCTCTCCATATGAAGACCGACAGAGTAGGGGTTACCTGGACCTGTGACCCTTTTATAATTGGTGTTTCTCTATAAATTGACCTAATGATCCTTAAATGGGGTCACCAGGATGGCCTCCACTTAGACGGCACTCACCCATAGCAGTTCTCAAAGTGAGCTTCCAGACCAGCAGCACCTGGGAACTTGGTAGAAACTCAAATCCTCAGCAGCCCCTACCCCTCATCTACGAATCAGAGACTCTTGAGGTGGAGCCCAGCAATCAGTGTTTTAATAAGCTCTCAACCCTGGCTGCACTGTTAGAATCATGGGAGTGTGTGGTGGGGATCTTTGGGGAGTTTAAAAAATATATCAGGGACTTCCCTGGTGGCACAGTGGTTAAGAATCCGCCTGCCAATGCAAGGGACACAGGTTTGAGCTCTGGTCCGGGAAGATCCCACATGCCGTGGAGCAACTAAGCCTGTGCACCACAACTATTGAGCCTGCGCTCTAGAGGCCACGAGCCACAACTGCTGAGCCTGCATGCCACAACTACTGAAGTCCGTGTGCCTAGAGCCCGTGCTCCGCAACAAGAGAAGCCACCACCATGAGAAGCCCGCGCACCGCAACTAGAGAAAGCCCTCGTGCAGCAACGAAGACCCAATGCAGCCATAAATAAATAAATTTATTTTATATATATATATATCTCAGAATGCCTGGGTCCTATCCCAGATCTGTTAGAATCCATTGCAAAAGAGATCTGGGCATTGATGTTTTTAAAGCTCCTCCAATAATTTTTTGTTTTTTTTGGGCCGCACTGAGAGGCTAGCAGGATCTCAGTTCCCCAACTGGGAATTGAACCCAGGCCCCGGCAGTGAAAGCCTGGAATTCTAACCACTAGGCCACCAGGGAATTCCCTCCTCCAATAATTTTAATATGTGCCCAGGGTTGAGAACCACAGTCCTTGAACCAACTCATTTTTGTCGAAAATAGCCAATTGGCTCCTTGTCACGTGTGAGTTAAACGAGAACAAAGGTGTGTGATGACTTCGATGGGATCAAACTAAGACGTTCAGAATTAAAAATACCCTGTTGGGAGTACATTAATGCAGTGCAGCTGTGAAAATAAATAAGACAGCTATGTGTGTACTATTACAGAGTAGTGTCCAAATTATAGAAATTGAGGAAAACCAGTTGCAGAGCAGTGTAGTATGATTCCTTTGGGGTGTGGGGAAATGGAGATGAGATTTTGGGCATATAAAACATATCTGGAAGGATTATGAATTAAGAGATTACTTCTGATGAGCAGGACTAGAATTAGGGAGGCTTACTTTTTGCTTTATGCTTTTAGACTATACACTTAAATATTTAGTTTTTTAAGAAGTATTATTTTTATAAGAAAGTTTTAAACAAAATAATTAAACTAAGGTGGGAGGGTGCTATGGAAATTCTTTTTGAGTGGCAAGCAGAGAGGAATGGGCTTTAAAAGGTGCAATTCTGGGTCCCTTGGAGTTGAGTTGATGACAGGCTCCCCAGGCTGTCAGTGCCACATTTGTCCGTATCGTTTCTGGCAGAGGTATGAAGGTTATTGAAAACCGAGCCTTAAAAGATGAAGAAAAAATGGAACTCCAGGAAATCCAACTCAAAGAAGCTAAGCACATTGCAGAAGAGGCAGATAGGAAGTATGAAGAGGTAAGACGCTTGCTTTTAGCTTGTCCCTCTCTCTTCAGCGATATTGGGCTTCTGAAAAGAATCATGAGAGGGAAATGGCTCCTTCTTTGCTTCACTGAGCTGTACCTGCGTCTTGTCCTGTAGGTGGCTCGTAAGTTGGTGATTATTGAGGGAGACTTGGAACGCACAGAGGAGCGAGCTGAGCTGGCAGAGTCGTGAGTATCTTGCCATACCATTCTGTTCCTTCCCCTTTGGCTTGGGCACTAATGTGAATAAACTAGCATTCCTTCAACCTTGTTAAACAGGACCTAGAGAGTGGGAGTCATCTAGAATGCTTTTTTTTTTTTTTTTTTTTTTTTTTAAGCCCTAAGAATGGCTTTGGGCTTTCTTACTCTCTTAACTAGTGACAAGTGACAAATGAGGTCACTTGTTCTTCAATGAGAGGAAAATGAAACCTAAAAAAATGGTGAACTGTTAACCGGCAGGCCCTACTGGGTCCTTCCAACTGGGTTCTGCTTCTCCTTGAGGCATTGAATTGGCTGTGCCGACTTAAGGTCTGCCTCTGTTTTTACCACTTTGCCAAGCTTCTGGGGAACTTTAGGGCAAAGGCAGACATGACCTGCTCCCCTGTTGGCACCTTCTGGGCCTTGTTTAACAAAGTCCGTGCTGATGCATATTTATTTGTGCTTCCCTTGCATTCCCCTCTCCTAGATGTGACATATCATGACCATGGTGATGTTTTCTTCCCATTTTTTGATTTTTTATTTTTTTTTTCCATTTTGCTGCTTGTTTCCTTGCTGTGTTCCTTTTTGACCTTTCTCCCTCCCCACAACCTGGCTTGTGCGATCCCTGTGACTATCACTAACAGCCGTTGCCGAGAGATGGATGAGCAGATCAGACTGATGGACCAGAACCTGAAGTGTCTGAGTGCTGCTGAAGAAAAGGTACTAACCATTGAACCCACAGAGAGGTTATACATATGGTGTGGTGTTGTTTTGTTTTGTTTTGCAGCTGCCTCCCCTCCACTGGTTGATTTGTTGAGTGCTTTTTCATCTCTTCATGGAATGCTCCATTCCTCTCCACTTACTTGGCATCTTTCATCTCTTCTTTCCTAATTGCTTCACTGCCTCTCCACAGGGTCTCACCTTCCCTTGGGTGATTTGGGGGACTATTTGGGTTGGGCATCCGTTCCCACCTCCACCCCAGGTAGCAGTTATGATTTGTTCCTGGTAGTGATTTCTGTCAAGTGTTTTCTTTATTAGTATCCAAACATTCTGAGTCCCAGCCCAGGAGGGTCCAGCTCCTGACATGTTCTATGGTAGAGGGAGGAGGGTTGATGCTTGCTCAGATTACCTGGGAACTTCTCTTTTCCCCAGTGTGCCTTCCAACTCTCTCTACATATAGGTACAATTCATGTCTGTATGTCTCTCTCCTTTTTTTTATTCTCTTCTTCCCCTTTCCTCTCCTGCGGTATTTAAAATATTCACAGTAAGTGTTCTGAGCTGGAGGAGGAGCTGAAGAATGTCACCAACAACCTCAAGTCTCTTGAGGCTCAGGCGGAGAAGGTAGGGGCTGGTTTGTAAAAGTGACAGGCTTTGGGGCCTGGGCCCAGCCCTGCCCTTGATGAAAGACTGGAGAAACCCATTCCTTATATAATCCAGTGAGAAGTATCCACCTACTCTCTCTCCAGATTCTGGGTTTAATGCTAATTCCTGTGCACATTGATTGCTGTAGTTAAAATAACTTCTTGGTCTCAGGTGACTGGGGTCATGTTCTCCTCTGGCTGATACTGCTATGCTGACAGAAGGGGGCAACAAATAGTATCAGATCTGAGACCTAATGAGCAATCAAGACAGATGACTTGTCTTTATCTTCTTGTGGGACTCTTTCAACCATGTGGCCTCAAGGTGTCACCACACCTACTCATTAACCTGGAGGCAGGAAGAATACCTTCCTGGGTTGATCTGAATAAGATCAAAGCTTAGGTCCATTTTAAAAATAAAGGTCCTGGGGACTTCCGTGGTGGCCTGGTGGTTAAGACTCCGTGCTCCCTATTCCAGGGGCACAGGTTTGATCCCTGGTCGGGGAACTAAGATCCTGTATGCCACTTGGCCAAAAATAAAAAAAATTTTTTAAATAAATAAAGGTCCCGGAGGATTCTGAGGGTATCATGGCTCTAAGGACATTAATTTATGGATTTTAAGGACTGTTGTCCCAAAATGGCCTTGCTCTTTCTCATGGATCATTCAGCACATTAAATCCAAGAGGATGTTCAGTGTAAAAGTAAATGTCAGGAGGGGGGTATTGTCTGTGTGAGTAATTTCTATTCTGAAATGTTTATTCTACTTCTCTTACAGTACTCTCAAAAAGAAGACAAATATGAGGAAGAGATAAAGATTCTTACTGATAAACTCAAGGAGGTGAGCTGAGGGGATTATAAGGAAGGACCCAAAACATTTAGAGGCATGTAAGGCATTAATGTAGACTTACTAGCTGGCTTTGGTTCTGAAAGGTATAGAAGTAGAAGGTGGAAGAAGAAGAGATCCTTCTCTGTCTTACTCATCTCTTGATTCTGACTGATTTCATGTTTCCCCCAGGCAGAGACCCGTGCTGAGTTTGCTGAGAGATCGGTAGCCAAGCTGGAAAAGACAATTGATGATTTGGAAGGTATGGAGCCTGGGTGAGGGATTAAAATAAAGAAATCTAGAGGATGACCTTGCCCTTTGACCGTTAGCCTCTTCCCCTGTACACCAAAGGGAGTTGGTAATGACTTGGCATGCATCCTACGCCCTGCCCTGTGCCACAGCTAGGTGAAGTGGGTCAAATCCTGGAAGTGGATTTTTATACTTACTCTTCCTGTAATAAGACTTTACCTAATATTCTGGAATTTGCATCCTTCCCTTGGAGGAGACTGGTAATAGCATGTACCTCCATGTCACCCCATGGCTACTTTTGGCAATCTTGTTCACCACTCAAGTTGTGGGGGACCTCACCAAGAGATGCAGCAGTGGAATGACCACTTCTCAGAGCTGACCGATGCCAGGGGCTTTCTAAATACTTCCTGCCCCCATAATTTGGCAACTGCATCTACCCTAACAAGGGAAAGTTTGTACTTTGCTCTGAGAACTCTGAGATATGCTCCTTTGGTACACTCTGGGTAGCAGGATATTCTTTGGGAGAGTTTTGCGGAGGCAACCTGTAGAGCAAAGGGGCCAACAATATTGGTCACGATGGGCAGGTAAAGAAGAAGTGTCTGAATATTAATGTGTATTTTCTCCTTTTTCTATGTTTGTTAAATTCAGCATTATCACTGCTAAGAATTGGGTTAACTGGGTGGGAATGGTATCCTCTTGAGTGCCTTTGGTAATTGGAATTTCTAGTCATGACTATGCCCAGGTTCTCAACCTTTACTGCAGTTGATGAGAGGCGTCAAGAAGTCCCGTTCGTCCTGGGGACAGTGGATCTGAAAATGGCCAGTCATGGCAACCAGGATAGATGTTCTCCTGACTGTGGAATTAGACCCATGGTCACACTTTCCCTAATTTCTAATGATTCCCTCTCTTCATCTGCTTCTGATACCTTTTACTCTGTCCCATCGTTCCTCCCTGTGGTTCCTGTGCCTGTCCAGATGAGCTCTATGCCCAGAAACTGAAGTACAAGGCCATTAGCGAGGAGCTGGACCACGCCCTCAATGACATGACCTCTATGTAACTATCTGACAGCAGAGTGGGGCTGGGACCTTGGCTTGTGGGTGGGTGGGGGTGTAGGCTGTGCATAGTGTGCTCTGGTTTTGTCTTCTGAAAACTAGAATCTCCACTCTTATCTTTAAAACACTGGTGCTGGTTACTTGTTGGCAAAAGCTGGGGAGGCATTTAATCCTGGATCAGTGGTAACACCCTGATCTACGAGTAATTTTTGTATTTTTTATTCATAGTCCCTTCATTATGACACCAGGATTTTTCTATCTGTTTCTCAAATTTAGTCTCAGAAGGGCTACTGATGA
This sequence comes from Balaenoptera ricei, assembly GCF_028023285.1. NCBI lineage: Eukaryota > Metazoa > Chordata > Mammalia > Artiodactyla > Balaenopteridae > Balaenoptera > Balaenoptera ricei. The sequence goes on along the minus strand of NC_082639.1, from coordinate 112,237,609 downwards.
AGATAGAATCATGTCATCATATAAATTTAAGGAACTAGGGCCCAGAGAGCCAGTGACTTGGGCCCTAGCATCTTACAACAAAACTCAGACTTCATGGGTGTATATGATGCCCTGATATTAAAGTTTAGGGGAAACACCCATGATTGGAAATACCAAATTCACCTAAAAATCAAGCTGAATCCCAGAGCAAGCCAGGTAGTAAAAAGCACCAAAAAGAGTTGTTGGGGACTTCATCTGTTTGCTGTGGATCCCTGATCCTTGATGCTAATCTGCCTTTTTCCCACTAACCCTGAAAAGAAGCCAAATAACTCAGGTTGTAGTGTCTGGCTCTCTTTTATCATTCCTACTGCCACCTCTTCCTTTTTCACCTCTTCCTTTCTCCCAGATTGCTGTCTAGATTGATGCTAGTCCTTCTCACCTAGAGTCTCCTTACTTTTTCACACAGATAATTATCACCGTTTCTGCTCTGTTCTGGATCTGCCCCCTTTCCTCGGGGAACCCAACGCCCCACTCTCGCTCTGGATTCCATTTGGGTCAGCCTGGCTGACCCCCAAGGCATTAGGATGGGCGGGGGGACCACAAAGCAACTTATGTATTCTCTTCCACCCCTCACCCCAAATTAAAATGTTAAGCTGCCGGAAGCCTCATGCCACCCTGCATTTGTGTCATTGACAAAGCTGCTGCTGTCCCTAAAAAGGAGCCTTGGGGGTGTGATGTGGGGAGCAGCTATTGTAGGCTCTCCCTCCTCTGACTTATATAATCAAAGCCACTTTTGTGTGTGTCTATTTTTTCTTGACATTTAAATTCAACTGATCTGAATCTATCAGAGTGGTGGACTAGGAGAAGTTACTCAAGCTGAATAAGATCATCTAAGTCCTTTACTTCCAGGTTCTTAAATCATCCCGTCCGGAATGTTTGTCTTCTCTTTAGGTTCTCCTCCTTTGAGAGACCACAGAAGTACCTCCCAATATATATTCTCTACCGTTTTACCAGTTGAAGGTTCAACTGGTGCATCCTCGGAATACCCAATGAACCCAAATATGTTACCACTAAAATTGACTAATTATATTATCCCAAGTCACAGAAAATACGTAATAGGTAGAATTTCCAGCAGTTTTATGTTTTCTTTAAACCTTTCTTAGATACTTGAGGCTCACTACCATTTGCCTGCTAGTATGTGCTACCGGGATAGAAGACAAGTGATAAATGATTGTTACTGGAAAAATAAAAACAATCATGCATATTTCAAATATTACACACAAAGTAGTAATTTATTACATGCATAAATATGGTTAATTGCTTCTAGTAAGATTGTTCCTAGTTTATGTTGTGGAATTAAATATCAACCTTTCGGAAATTCCTACGCTAATTTACATAGCAGAGATGGTTTAATCTGGGTAGTGCAGTCATCGGTTGTACTTATCTAAGCACCTAAGTATTGTTCGCTTAGTATTTCAGTTTCTCAGTGGAGTATATATTTAAAACTTGCCTTTCTTTTAAACAGATACAACCAGGTAGAGAGGTTTTCCCTAGTTTAAAACTTTAGGTCTCATCAAATTCAGGTTTCTTTCTGTCTGTACCATTTCTTTTTGCCACACAGCCTTTGTGATTAAGGTACAGGTTAAGTTATTATTAATTTAGGCACAGGGTATTAAGGTGGGGACAGAAATAACCAAAGACGGAGGCATCATCCCTACTCTCAGGTTGCTCAAAATCCAGTAGGAGAGAGAACATGTGTATAAAACTAAAGATGATGTGTGATATGTGCCCCAAATAATAAAGTTTTGTGGGAGTTCAGAGGCGGGGAAGAGGTTGATTGCAGTGGGGATGATTAGGAAAGTCTCATGATAGGAGGCACGTAAAAGGTACTTAATAAACATGTTAAAACTTTCCTCTTCGTTTTTATTGGATTCCAAAAGATTGGATTTTTGACAACCAGAGTCTGGTTGAAGGAAAGTGGATATTGAGTATCTTCATTAAAGAGAAGCAAAAGAATAAAGGCATAGAGTTGGGAAGGACACCAGAGCTATAACCATTTAGTTAGAGTAGGGAACAGGTATGTGCTGTATCAGGCGGGGGAGTTTTAATTTTATTTTGTAGGTAATGGGGGTGCCACTGGAGATTTTGAACAAGGATATGTTCTGAGTAGCATATAAGAAGAGTTAATTTGGCAGCTACGAATATGTTAGAAGGGGAGCAGATTATCAAAGTGATCCATTAAGACGATGATTCCCAAATTTCATTCATTTGCATACCACTTTTGATGGCTTTTGCCATATTCACATGCAGCCTACATTATTTTTTTAATTTACTTGTTTTCAGATTTGTTCTTACGCTACACAATTCCAATTTGAAATCAAAAGTTTTGACGTGTGCTAGTGTTTTTTTCTAATGCACATTAAAATAATACAGCTAATAAATTTTTTTTAAGTTCACAAATGTATACTGTCTGCAGTCTTCTCACATATCACTAGCAGTGACTGTAGCACACTTTAGGAAATACTGGGTTAGGTTATTGCAGTTTCCCAGAGATAATAATATGAACTAGAGTAGTGGTAGTAGGGGATGGTGCTGAACCTGGGCATTGTGAAGGGCCTGGTCACTAAATGCAAGAAGGAAGTGTCAAGGATGACTGGCTTGGAGCCTAGGAAAATGGTAGTATTAAAGGGGTAGAGAGGTCATGTGGTCTTGGTTTGGGGAGGCACGGGAAAGTAGAGAAGAATATAAGTCTGAAAAACTGGCAGGTATCCAAGATGAAAACAAAATCCTAAGACTTGAAGGGGAGAAATTGATATGAGAGATTTGGGAATCCATGAGGTTGGCAGGCAGTTTAGGCCATGGAAGTAAATTTGAACCCTAAAAGACAATTACAAATGTAAAAAGGAAAAAATAGGCAGAGGAAAATCTGTGTAGAGGACAAAGCCAAGTGGAATTGGTTGGAGGGATAGAAGGAGAACGAGTAACTTTGATACTTTAAAAACTTCAAGGCTGGGTGATTTCCAGTGATTCTCAACTTCAGGTAGAGAAGGAAGATAACTGAAAATAGGACATTGTTGCTGATGTTTTATTAATCTGAGGGTATATACTGGACATTAAGGACAAGGAGAGGAGCCATATTTCAAGGAAGAGAAGAGTGAATTGGTGGAAAGAAAATAAAGGCATGAAGTATAGTCTGTACAAAGTCCAATAGAACTTTTGGCAGTGATTTCCAGTATAGTAGCCACTAGCCACATGTGGCTATTGAACACTCAGTGTGGCTAGTGTGACCCAGAAGCTAAATTCTCATTTTATTTACTCTTAGTTCATCTAAATTTAATTAGCCACATGTGGCTAGTGGCTGCTGCATTCATTGGATAGTACAATTCTAGATGTTTTAGTATGTAGGCAGAAGGAGTTGACTTTGGTACAGAGAAAGGCTTCTTACAAAGGAAAGAAGAGAGAGTAGAGAGAGATTAGAAGAAAAATGAGGTGTTATACTTTGGTAGCTTCTGTCTTTCCCCATGGCATGACTGGTGTGAGCAAGGATAGAGACCAAGAAGCCAGGGTAGCAGAGTGAAATTTGAAATACTGTACCATGATAAATTCACTCTTTTGTTTAATGCTTTGTATCCTTATAGAAACCATCCTATGTTACTTGAGCCAGGACTAGCTATGGGAATGGGGTGAAGCATCATTGGTAATCTCAGAGCAAAGTGCTTCATCTCTTAACTGTCTCTCATCTTAATTTCTAAGAAAGAACCACAGGCTGTTGTGTTGGAGTCCATTCTTCCCTTCCTCATTACCATTGTTGGGATGAGGAATAAAACAAAATGTGACTGGACCCCAAGTTACCTGATGGGTGGAACTGACCTGTTATGTTAGGCAACCTTGTCTTAGTCACACCCAGTTTCTTCCATTCACATATTGAACACTCCTTAGCCTTAACGTGAGGGGGGAGTTTTAAAAAAACAAAAAAAGAGCAAAATCTGTTTTTTCTACCTCATTCCTTGAACTTTGAGGCTTTAAAACTGATAGAGTTCCCTTTACTCCAAGCACCCCCATCCCTTTTCCTGTTCCTGTTACAGAATGAAATTGACCTGATTCAGACCAGTGAAGGATGTGTAGCATCCATGGGATTATTCCCTGAAAGGAAAGTCAGACCAAATGCGGATTCTCTGGCTTGTTTTTTTGTTTGTTTTATTTGCTCTTATCAGGGAACCAAGAACTTTAATGAACTAGTGTCTGGTCCTGAATTTTTAGTTACTAGCAATAACAGAGTTAGAAACCTTACTTATTACTAAGTTCAAGGTGAGAGAACAACCACATTTATCTTTTTGACCTTCTGCAATTCTTAAGGAACTATAAGTTCTGGGATTTAATTAGGCAATAAAATGCTCCCACTTCTTCTCTGTCTCTTTATTTCTTCCCTAAGTGGAACAAAACCCTCATTGAACCGGCTGCTTTTGGGGATATGATCCTAGTAACACCCTTCTTTCCCAGGGAGGAAGTGGGAGTCACACTGCCTAACTTGGATATAGGTGCTATGGATCAGTCAGGTTGCATATGGTCTTTATGTGTAATATAACACCAGAAAGTTCAAGAAATGAGAGTTCAACATAATTTGAACCCCTGCTATTTGTCAGAGTTGCCCCAGTGAATAAGACAGGTTGAATCCCAGGCCTCATGGACTAGTATAGACTAGTACAGTGTTTCTCAATGATGAACTTTAGTCCTTTAAGCCAGGATAATTCTGGGATATACAGAACAATCCTACTTATTGCTGTCCCCTGCCCAATAAATATCTGTAGGGCCCTCCAGTTATTGTGACAAATACACATTTCTAAATTCCCCTCTAGTGGAGGGGAGGGGCAGTATTCCTCCTACTGAGATACTGGTCTAGTGGGAAGTGCAATTTAAAAAATTGCCTCCAATTCTGCCCCTTAATACGACTCTTGTTTTTTGGTTATTCCGCCCAGGATCTTTTTGTACATATATGCTTTCTGTTTTGATTGGGTACACAGAGTGACAAGTATTATTGGGAACATACTGGCCCCCAGCTTCCAGGCAGAACTGGGAAAACCTCAGCCCAGAAGGCAAGGTACCTGAGCAATGCCCACAGTCAGCCCACAGAGGCAAGGCAGAAAAGTCTTTTTCATATTGAGGTCCTGAGACCATTTTGAAACAGACTGTAAAACATAGAAAGAAACTTGTTTATGAACACCAGAGGCTGACATTAGGAGTAGACCAGGAAGATCCATCCCCAATTGCCATTACCTCTGTGTTGGTCACATGGATTTGGATTCTCTCTACCCCCTCTTTTTTATTTATTAAAATTTTTTTTCTTGTGATGAGAACTCTTAGGATGACTTTCTTAACACCTTTCATGTATAACATACAGCAGTATTAATTATATTATGTTGTACATTTCATCCCTAGTACTTCTTTATCTTATAACTGGAAGTTTATATCTTTTGACTACCTTCATCTAATTCCTCCTCCCCCCACTCCCCACCTCTGGTAACCACAATGCTGATCTCTTTTCTATGGCTTTGTTTGTTGAAGTATAATTGACCTACAACACTATGTTAGTTCCTGGCGCACAACATAGTGATTTGATATTTCTATGCATTGCAAAACAATCACCACTCTACACCTCTTTAAGATGTGCTCCAAGTAGAAAATCCAGATAAAGCCAGGGGACTTGAGCGCTTAATTACTTGTATCAGGAATGCTTTTGGTTATAAGAAACATCTTAATAGCAGCTTAAATAAATATGGGATTTATTTTTCTCTCATAATAAAAAGTCTTGATTTGAGCAACTGTGGCCTGATATAGTTGGGATTTCCGTGATTCTCACGGCCCTTTCTTTTAAGGTTGAAATTTGCAACTCTAGTCATCACATCCATCATGTTCAAGGCAAGAAAGAAAGCTAAAGTTTTTCCAGAAGCCCCGGACAGACTACCCCCTACATCTCATTGGCCCAAACTGGATCACATGATCCCCCCAAGCTGCCAATGAGGCTGGAGAACCAGGATAGTCTTTTTTTTTTTTTTTTTTTTTTGATAATCAAACATAATTTTTATTTGGTTTTGGAGTATAACAGGATAGTCTTGATTGGCTTGTACCAGTAATTCACCTTACCTGGGGCTGGCTGGACACACTGTTGGCTCGGACAGGTTTGGGGTTCTTTTAGAAAAGGTGAAGTTGGGTTTTGATTCGCTGTGCCACTATGATGGGCTTGTCACCCAACACCTACAACAAGAAGCAGTAGAAAGTACAGGATTGAGTCTTGAGTGTAGGGATATTTATCCCAGTCTCCCATTCATAATGCTGTACTGAATGCTTTTATAGAAAAATGTTCAACCATTCACTTTGGTTCCTTACAGACCCCGATTATTATAAATGTATTTCTTATAAGCCAGGTGTATTCCTTCCTTTGCCGTGTTTCACTTGTCTCAGTTTCTCAACCCAGGGAATAAATACGGTGAAGGAGATACTTTTCTCCCTCAAAATGTCATTCTTTCAACTTGTCAGTCTGCATTTTTTATTTTATTCCTCTGTTGGTCTTTCCACCAACTGACCTAATCCTCCTCGCATCCATCGTGCCTTACAGATGCATGTTATGTATACCAGGTAGTTGAAAGTCTCAAAATTTACTTCTGGTACTCTACTAACCTTCCCTTTTTCTCTTTCTCCTCCTCTTTTTCCTCTCCTTCTCTTGTTTTCTCTCCTCTCCATTGCTGCTGCAGAGCGTCTCTACAGCCAACTTGAGCGAAACCGCCTGCTTTCTAATGAGCTGAAGCTAACGCTGCATGATCTGTGTGACTGATGGGCAGGGCTCACTGATGCCCATTAAACCGAGCTAACGGCTCACACCACTGACCTGGACCCCAGCAAAAAGCTGATTGTCTTTTAAAAGTTATTATTTTGCCCTAAGCAAATTGCTTTTTAGTTGGGACAGTTAGAATAGTGTCGACTTCCTAACTGCACTGTAAAGTGGGAACAGTTAAGATTAGTACTGCCTTTCTGTCCCTTTTCAAGAAATTGTGGGTGATGAAGGGAGGGACCTGAGAGACAGTGAGAAAACCTGGGAGAGTTTTCTGTTTTCCACCCTTACTTGCTGCTCTTTCACTTGTGCACTGACTGTAGGATATGTTCCCTTGCATGGATGTTTTCTAACAATAAAAGGACTGACTTGACAAGATGTTGTAACTGCTTCGTCTGCAGGCCCAGGGATGGGCCCTTCTGACCGGGTAGAAAAAAGGGAAGGGAAAGAAAGGGGTGTGGGATATGAATAGGTCTGCGTTGCCATCCCCTTCTCTGAGTTGAAGAGTATTTTCCCCACCTCCCTAGAGCAGTGAGTGGTTTACTTGCTGGGAAGCTTTGATTCTCCGTGATGTTCAGCTGCCGGTTTTCTTCCTGACATTTTTCCTCTTGCTGCTTTCTCCTGGTATTATGTTTAATTGTAAGTAACTATGTCACAGGCTAGTTCTGAAGAATAGCTCTGCAAAAATCTCAGTTAAGATTTTGCTTACAAGGATATGTTTTGTAGTATTCTTGACTTTGTTTTCTTTCGGGATTCTCTGACTTAGCTATGGGTGTTCTTTTATTTATCCCACTAATTATTCCTTTCCTCTCTACTTGTTGAGGAAAGCCTGTAGTGCATGAGGATCCTCCTGTACTCTTTTCAAGTTGAGGTTCTGCTGTTTCTACTGGTAGAAATATGCCCATCCTTGTTCTCAATGTGTCAAACTCCAGCGAACTATTTCGAGTAGGTGTTGTCCTGTGGGCAGAGACTAGAAGAGTGGATGGCTGGTGTTTAAGGCCACCTCCTTCAGTGACTGAAAGCTGAAAGCCTTGGTTGGGTGTGGGGAGGAGAGGAAATGACTGATAAGGTCCCCAGCTCCCTCCCCCAGAAGTACAGCAACACCTGTAACTTCAGTAGGCAAGCCTGAGGCCCTGCAAAACCGAGTGATGCAATGGCTCACTTCTGTGGCTGAGAAGGCAGCTGCTTTATTAGTCTGCAGTTTCTCTGCAACAGGAGCAATTCTCAGAGTGGGTAGACCTTGAAATTTACTTCTAGTTTTTATAACGTCTCTCCTTTACCCCCATTAGATAAACTGAAATGCACCAAAGAGGAGCACCTCTGTACACAAAGGATGCTGGACCAGACTCTGCTTGACCTGAATGAGATGTAGAGCACCCCAGTCCCATCCTGCCGCTGCTCCTCCCTCTGACCCCGACTCCGCTGAGGCCAGCCTGCCCGAAGCTGACCTTTAAACTGAGGGCTGATCTTTAACTGGAAGGCTGCTTTCTCCTTTCGCCACCTCTCCCACCCCCACCCCTGTGTCCTTTTCGCCAAACTGTCTCTGCCTCTCCCCAGAGAGTCCATTTGGGCTAGAGGCTGAGCACCTTTGGGAACAACGTTTAAGGGAATGTGAGCACAATGCTAAGTGTCTTTAAAAGCATGTTGTGATGTACACATTTTGTAATTATCTTTTCTGTTGTTGTTGATGTAGCAGCCATTTGTAAAACATTCCAGATAATTCCATAGTTTTGAAGCAGCAGTCTAATCCCTTTCTCACTTTTGGAAGGTAACTTTTCAGCTTAATGCATATTGCCCTCTCCGTAGAGGAGGGGAAAAGGTATGGGCATGCCTTACTGAGAGCCAAACAGCCCAGAGAAGGACTCCATTTTGGGAAACCTTATTGCTCTGTAAAAAGTACCCGCCAAACCAGAAAGGTGATTCCAGAATGAGTTAGCCAAAAAAAAAAAGCTCTGTTCAGGTTTTCAGCTTTACGGTATCTTTGGGCAACTTTTTTTTCCATCAGAAGTGACCAGATGAAATCAAGATGGTGAGACCTCTGAGACCAAATCCTTGTCCCAGCTCTACCCTGTTCCCAACCGCTCACAGAATGGATCATGTGCCCCTTATTTTGAGGCGACCACTTATTTGCTCTCCCGCCTCCTTGAAAGAAAGGAAAGAAAATTATGTTTTACCACTGATTTAGCCATATGAAACTCATCTCATCACCCTTTTCTGGGTCTGAAGCTGCTGTCTCTAAAAGTGCCATCTCATTGTGCATTGTATCAGTTAGTGCTGGAGAAATCTTGAATAGCTTATGTACAAAATTGTTTTTAAATTTTATATTATTTTGAAACTTTGCTTCTTTGGGGTTGGGGCACACTGGTCACCCCATCTGGCTGTGAGAGCTCTCTACAGTCTGGGCTGGCAGTGTGCTGATCTTTTAAAGTTTCTTTCCCTACCCAATCCCCTCTTTTTGGTGAGGTTTCAGTGAGGTCAGTTAGGTGTGCATCCTACAGCTTAATTGGCTTAAAATGTACTCCCCTTTGATGTGGTCTCTTTGGGGGCCGATTGGGAGAAAGAAAAAACAATAGTGTAACTGTTTTGATACTGAACATTGATAAATGTCTTTTTGAAATAAAGAACCAGTCCCTCCAACCCTCAGAGGTGCTTGCTTTTATTTCCTAATCCAAATGGGCTTTCTACACAGGAGCTATGAAGTTTGGGTAAAAATCAGACCTTTGTGGGTGGAAGCAACAGGATTTGATGTAGAGCACACACTTTGGAAGGTGACCAAAACTCGGGTCAGAACTCAGCTCTCAGATCCCTAGTTGTGTGTTCTGATGTCAGTCATTTAGTTTCATTATCTGTAAAATAAAGATAATATGTATTGTTAGGGTAAATGTGAAGACTAGAAATATTTATGTGCCAGACCTTTTATAGGTTACTTAACACTGGCATCTTCAGGGTGAGCTATACATTTCCTTTACAACTGTATTGATTCTTTCTTATAAATCTGGATTTATTAGGCTCTGCTCCCTAAACAACTTCAACAATATATGACACGGATTACATACTCCTATACCTTTGTGGTTTTAGTAAACCGTCCTGAGACAGCCTTCGAGCTGATACTCTGTTGGATATTTGGAGAAAACAAGTTAATTTAACAAGAGGTGCTCTCAGAGTATTTGCTTACAGACAGGCAGCGTGAGTGGATAGCTTTCTAAGCTGCCTGTGAGACGCCAGTGCCTGGCATTTCCTGCACTCTGGCCTTGAGGCTGGATGTGAAACTGACGTCCTAGTAAAAATGACACAGCTTCCTTGACAAAGTCCAGCTGTTTATACTAGAGACTGGAAAATTTTTTCCGTTTATATGTACGGGCCGATGCTGACTGGAAATTATTGCCCAAAAAAAAGGGGGGGGGGGCGTTGCTCTAGGAACCAAACACGTAGTAGGCAACAGAAGGAGAGATTTAGCTGGGAGAGATTATTTTTTTAGACTGTTCTGCTTGTTCTTTACTATTAAAAAAATCTGCCACTCAATATTTAAGAAAGTAGCCCTTTAAGTGGGTAGCTGGGTCTGTGCAGTAAAGTTTCCATAACGGCTTGCTGGAGCGCTTCCTAAAAACATTCCCATAATTCCCCGCAGAACGAGGGTCCGCCTCCTGCTGACGTCACGCCTGCGGATTGGCTGACGTTGGGGCTGAGGGCGCGGCTGTAGTTGAGCGGGAACCGAGAGCTGGCAGTTGCCATGAAGGCAGTTGGATCACCCGGGACCCGAAGCGACGGGCTGTTCTGCTTGCCTTTGCAGCGCCTCCTGTTGCTGCTTCTCGTTTTGCTTGGAACCCTGGCCAACAAACTTAACGTGCCACAGGTGTTGCTGCCCTTTGGCCGGGAGCCAGGCCGGGTTCCTTTTCTGCTGGAGGCGCAGCGGGGCTGCTACACTTGGTGAGGGGTGGAGGGTCACGAGGGTATGCACACCCCACGCCACCCAGGAAGAATGGGAGGGGTTCCTCAACCGAAGACGCCACAGGAATGCTTTGCGGTCACTCGGCCTGAAGAGCCCCTTGCCCGTAGGGGCTGGGGGTGGGGTGTCAGTGGGAGTGCAGTGGCCAGCCCTTCCGAAGTGGCCTGTCCTCGTTGTGTGGGATGTCTTCAGCTTATGTGTGGGACCTTATATGAGCACTTAGGGTGTGAGACTGGCCTTCTTATTGTGTGTTGGGAGGGGTAGACACTGTGTGAACAGCTATCAGGGCACAAGGAAGCCCTGTGTTGGAGGCCTCAGGCATTGATGGCTACCCAATGCGAAGAACTTTCAGTGTAAACAGCTAGAGAGGGAGTTCCCAAGGTGTGAGGAAATTTACCGAGGGGATAGAGAGGCTTAGGTTGTGAGTTCTCTACAAACTAAATAAGGTGGGGTTTTCAGTGTAAAAACACAACTAATTATTGCATACTTAACTAAGCACTTTGCATGTGTTAACTCATTTGGTTTTTACAGTCTTATGAAGCATTATTATTCCCATTTTACAGATGAGTGAATTGAGGCATAAACACCATGAAGTATAAACTTCTTGTAATATGAGAAGATGTATTTTGGGTGGAGATGAGATCTGCCTGTAATATTATAAGTTCCCCCCCTTATATGAGAGTACTCTCAAGGTGTACAGTCAACTTTGGGGTAATCAACTCTGGGGGGATGACTTTCTGACTGGGGGTGGAAAGACATGATTTTCTGGTGTGAGAGGACCCAAACATAGGTGGTGTGGTTTCCTAAGGTGTGAGGGAACCTAACGGAAGTGGGTTCCAAAGTATCAGAGGGCTCATCCTAATTGGAGTAGATTTCCCTTTACCATCACTTAAGAGAAGCACTAAGGTTTGTCCAGAGTATAAGAAGTTCGCCTCGCATTTTATGAGGAAGTACAAGGGAACCAGGCTTATATGATGATCCCATGTGATTTATTTCCTTACTGAGGATGATGGAAGGCATGAATCTTGCATTGAAAGCCATTCCTTCCATCCATCTAAAAATATTAATGGTTTTTTAAATTGTATTTTGAGTTGGACTCACACCTCATAATTTGGGCAACATTTCCACCTTAGATAGCAGCAGCCCAATTTCTAGGATCGGAGGAAATTCATTCCTCAGAGTGTGAGAAGCCAGGTCTCTCATTTTTGGAAAAACAACATCAATCCTATTTTTACATACTGAGGGAAGAAAGTAAAAATCTTATTTTAAATACTGAGGGAGGAATGTAACTTGGCACAAGGGATCACTGGAAAATGTTCTGATCAGTCTCTCCCACTTAAATCTTGTGTCCCTAAGCAATGTTTCTACTTTAAAGAATCATTTAAATACACCTGGTAGTATGTAACATGGAAAAACTATAGGAATCTATGTTATACCAAAAGTTAATTTTAACCCACATTCTTATTTCATACTCTTAAGTGTTTTATTCTGGCAGGCATTCCACCCATCATGATGCAGTAACTGTTGAGCCTTTATATGAAAATGGCACCTTATGTTCCCAAAAAGCTGTGCTCATTGCTGAATCTACCCAACCAATACGCCTCAGCAGTATTATTCTTGCTCGAGAGATAGGTATGTTGAGACAAAACACACTATGTAACAGTTCATCGAGAGTAGAATAGTCTGATATCTTTTATAGATGGTTAACAGAGACGGTGTTGGCTTCAAATGATAAGAGGTAAAAAAAGGATTCCTGCAATTGTGGCATCCTATTCTGTGATTTTTTTTTTCTTTTTTTTTCTTTTTTTTGGTACATCCAGCCCCTGGCATGGTGCCTGATACAGAGTGGAAACTCTGGTTGTTTGAATCAATGATGAAAGGAAGGAACTATTTATCAGAACTAGCTTGGGTGTTAACGTCTGAGGTTGGTCTTGAGTGAGGCAAAAGGCAGTATAAAAACTAGTACTTCTCAAAGTGTCATCTATGAATCTAGCATCTGCATCATCAGCATCACCTGGGACCTTTTTAGAAATGTAAATTCTCAGGTCCCACCTTAGATCTGCTGTATCAGAATCTCTGGCGTGAACCCAGGGATCTGTATTTTTAACAAGCTCTCCAGGTGATTCTCATACAGACTAAAGTTTGGGAAGCACTGCACTAGTCTATTTTAGACCAGAGCAGCTTAAGAAATGTTAATTGTGGGACTTCCCTGGTGGCACAGTGGTTGGGAATCCGCCTGCCAATGCAGGGGACATGGGTTCGAGCCCTGGTGCAGGAAGATCCACACATGCCGCGGAGCAACTAAGCCCGTGGGCCACAACTACTGAGCCTGCACTCTAGAGCCCGTGAGCCACGACTACTGAACCCGTGTACCACAACTACTGAAGCCCAAGCGCCTAGAGCCTGTGCTCCACAACAAGAGAAGCCACCGCAATGAGAAGCCCGCACACCACAGTGAAGAGTAGCTCCTGCTCGCCGCAACTAGAGAAAGCCCGCGCGCCACAACGAAGACCCAATGCAGCCAAAAAATAAATAAATTAATTAATTAAATAAAATAAAATTTAAAAAAGAGAAATGCTATTTGTATCCAAAATCAGAGCAGGGCTCTTTGTATACCTGAGTTTCTGGCACTTGATATTGTCATATTGATAGGCCAGAAATATCTGTATGGCTTTTATTTTTATTTACTTATTTTTTTCATTTATTTATCTTTGGCTGCATCGGGTCTTCATTGCTGTGCGTGGGCTTTCTCTAGTTGCGTCGAGCAGGGGCTACTCTTTGTTGCGGTGGGCAGGCTTCTCACTGTGGTGGCTTCTCTTGTTGCGGAGCACGGGCTCTAGGCTCATGGTCTTCAGTAGTTTCAGCACGGGGGCTCAGTAGTTGTGGTGCACGGGCTTAGTTGCTCTGCGGCATGTGGCATCTTCCTGGACCAGGGATTGAACCCATGTCCCCTGCGTTGGCAGGAGGATTCTCACCCACTGTGCCACCAGGGAAGTCCCAATGTATGGCTTTTAAATATTTTGATAAGTTATATATCTATACTATATTCTTAAAGATAAATTCAAGATGTTTGGTATACCATATTTCTTATTATTGAAGATGCCATCTATTGTAAAGCTATTTTTAACGTACCACTAAGAAAGAACAACATTGCCAACTAAACTATGCTTTTCTTCACTTAGAATTTTTACTTTATACCTACTGAAGAACTCTTTGACTTAGATGGTTATTTTTATTATGTATCACTCTCATGCCTAATAAAAAGGAAAATATAAATAAAATTAACTGGTTAAAATATTCCGAAGACAAATTTAACATTTTGCCTCATCTGAATCACTTTTTGACTGGGAATCATCAGTGTCTGTGTTTATCCCCACAACATCGTCCTTTGTGCCATCGAGACTGTTAGTGACATAGCATTTCTTAAAAGAATAAATTAAAACCAAAACCACCTAAAAGGTATTAGTATTGGGCTCATAAGTTGGCTTTGCAATTATATAGAGCTGGTCTGTTTTTGTCTCCAGCTTTGAAAAGGTTCCTACCACATCTGAGTCACCACCTTTCCCACCCTGTCTCTTTAACCATTTGGTTCCAAGGGAAAAAGAGTGCTCCGCCATTGTTCACCATGTTTTCTTCCAACCACTAATACCCATTCTGCAAGTTTGATGTTGGCCCTTTTAAAGTTCTCACATATGCAGTCAGTGACAACTATGTCATGACTGCTGCCTGGCTGACAATTCTAAGATGTCATCAGTTATAAAATCCCAATTTCAGAGATGTTAAAATGTCATAAAAATGAGTGTCTTAGAATCAATGAAATATGAGATCTCAAAGTGAGAATCTTTGAGGACCATATCATGCAGGGCAGCTACAATAGATAGAGAAGGATACCAAGGTCAGGAAAAAAGCATTGCTTTGGTCACATATGCTATTTTTAATGTAATTACTCTTAACTACATGAATTCATTCTGATATTGAAAGATTCATTCACACAATTGCTAGGGAAAATGTCAAATCTGGCTCTCAGCTTTGATTCATCTGACTTGTAAATATTCCAAAGTTAAGTATCTTTCAAATCAACTTTCCCAATTTTGCTATTAATACAATTGTGTACATAGGTGATGGAGACTCCCAGTAATGAATGGCAGTCTTGGTGTCCTACCAGGTGCATTCTCATCTGAATGGGAACTGGTACTGTGAAACGGGAGGTGGGGGAAGGGACATTTTGAAAGGGAAGAGCATGCTTTAAGAGAAACTGTTCATTTGTTTGACAAATATTTATTGAATTGCCTACTAACTATAAGGCTTCTGTAAGGGTTAAAAGATTTAAGCACTCCATTGGTGTTTAGGTGCTTAGGATTTTGTTTATGATGTTTTTGGTGATAGTGTAGTAAAGAAAATTAGCGGTTATGACAGAGAAAATGGATAGAGGTGAGAGACAAGTTGGGCATATTCTATTTGGTAAGAGTACCAGATTTCTTTTGATTTTTTGTTTGTTTTGTTTTGACTAGGTGTTACCTCCCTTTGGTAAAATCTTTAAAGAATATAAAAGGTTATAAAAATATATATATAAAAGTTTATATAGTTAAAAGTAAATCTCTAATCTCATTTCTCCAAGAGACAACCACTTTGCTGTATCCTTCCAGCGATAGTCTATGAATATATGAATATGTCTCTTTGTAGTGGGATATCTAGATTTTCAACCTTAGGTACAGGACAGGTAGAGGAGTTTGGAGATGAGGGTATAATTTTAGGTAAAAAAGCTCACATGGAGGATGAAGAAAGGGTTTGGACAACTGGATGATTTCGGTGGAGAGAGTAGAATGGGGTGATCAGTACATTTTGCACTGTGCTCAGCATGTGGTTAACGTTCAGTAAATACTTATTATTTGCTGCAGTGGGTTGTAATCATAAAATCAAGAGGAGTTGATTTGGAAGCTAGGATAAATATGAGAATCAGGGCAGAAATATTTGTTATTTCTGCTCCCTCTGTTTTGCCTCTGGCACTGCATCCCTTTGGTTCTCTCAGTCTTGGCTTCATTCTCTTATTTTTTTCTCCTTCCTTCTTCTTCTTCCTGGATTACCTCTCCTCTTCTCTGCCTCATAAATTTTTCTTTATTACCTCATTACTGTATGAACCTGAAGTAATATGGACATGTAAATAAGAATATTCATTATATTATTTACTGAAGTTATTTGTTTCTTTTTATCTTTAAAAGCAGGTAAGTTAAATGTTTGATATTTCTCCTAATCACTCTAAATTTACTTATAAATCATACAAGGTAATTTTTTTTTCTTTATGGTCAATGGCCTTATATTGAAAAGCTTTCTGCTACTGAAGTAGTCAGATGGATAGGCATTATGTACACAAGGTTTTTCATATTATTTATGTAAGGTCACAGCTGCTTCACATTTCTCCAGAGAAGATAAGAATTTAATTTCACATTTAATTGATGCTATATTATCCAATGCCTGATTATCTAGTGTATATTATTTAAGCTCACCCTTCTTTCCTTCCTTTGCCATCCCTGGAAGACTTCCTTAATGGTATATTCTACTAGCAGATTCTGTGAGATTTCAACTTCTCTTGGTTCTTGTCCATAGGTCTCATATCTTGGTCTTCAATTCTTTTAATTTCAGGTTCTGTTCTTCAGTTAAATTTTTTTTTTTTAATTAAGTGATTTATTTATTTATTTATTTTTGGCTGTGTGGGGTCTTCATTGCTGCACACGGGCTTTCTCTAGTTGTGGTGAGAGGGGGCCACTCTTCGTTGCAGTGCGTGGACTTCTCATTGCAGTGGCTTCTCTTGTTGCGGAGCACGGGGTCTAGGCGCGCAGGCTTCAGTAGTTGTGGCTCACAGGCTTAGTTGCTCCTCAGCATGTGGGATCTTCCCAGACTAGGGCTCGAACCCATGTCCCCTGCATTGGCAGGTGGATTCTTAACCACTGCGCCACCAGGGAAGCCCCTGATTCTCAGGCTTTTTAATCTCACGGTCCAGAGGAAAAAAAAAAAATTGAAAGAAAGTGAGAGAGAAAAATTTATGGGCAGGCAGGACTGACATATGGTTGCCACCCTCTTACTTTCCTAAATAAATATATTTTAAAAATCTACTCTTACCATAAGTTCATTAAAAAAATTTTTTTAACACTTCAGAAGTAATATACAGGGCTTCCCTGGTGGCGCAGTGGTTGAGAGTCTGCCTGCCAATGCAGGGGACGCGGGTTCGAGCCCTGGTCCGGGAAGATCCCACATGCCATGGAGCAGCTAAGCCCGTGTGCCACAACTGCTGAGCCTGTGCGTCTGGAGCCTGTGTTGCGCAACAAGAGAGGCCACAATAGTGAGAGGCCCGTGCACCGCGATGAAGAGTGGACCCCGCTCGCCGCAACTAGAGAAAGCCCTCGCACAGAAACGAAGACCCAACACAGCCAAAAATAAATAAATTAATTAATTAAATTTTAAAAAAAAAGTAATATACAGGGACTTCCCTGGTGGTGCAGTGGTTAAGAATCCGCCTGCCAATGCAGGGGACACGGGTTGGAGCCCTGGTCCGGGAAGATCCCACATGCCATGGAGCAGCTAAGCCCGTGTGCCACAACTACTGAGCCTGCGCTCTAGAGCCCACGAGCCACAACTACTGAGCCCACGTGCCACAACTACTGAAGCCTGCGTGCCTAGAGCCCATGCTCGGCAACAAGAGAAGCCACTGTGATGAGAAGCCCGCGCACAGCAGCGAAGAGTAGCCCCGGCTCACCGCAACTAGGAAAAGCCCGCAGGCAGCAGCAAAGACCCAACACAGCTAAAAATGAACGAATGAAAGAATGAATGAATTAATTAATTAATTTTTTAAAAAGTAATATAGAATGTAAGAATAAAGTATATTCCTTTGAAGTGAATATATTTAATTTTATTACTGTTTTAAAATTCTTATTTTTCTCATTTTTCCATGGATGAATGAAAACATCATTATAGATCAGTGTTTGGGAATCACTAGTCTAGTGTCTCTTTTTGTAAACAGATGCTTTTATATTTTGTTGCTATGCTGTTTTCTTCCACAAGTTGAAAGGAACTGTTACAGCCTTTCTTTTTCTTAGTATTTAGAATAAGCTCCTGAGTGTATGAGACATTTAAAAGATTCATGACCTGTTGAACTAAATTCTCAGTTTTGGGGTTCATTGTAGTGACTGACCATGAACTGCGCTGTGATGTTAAGGTTGATGTGATAGACAGCGTTGAAATTATATCTCGAACCCGGGAACTCTATGTAGATGATTCACCACTGGAACTGATGGTGAGGGCATTGGATGCTGAAGGTAAAGAATGTCAAAGGATTCAACAAAATTACATAGAATAAACACCTTTGTGTTTAGCATTTGGAAACAGCAATTTGAGAGAGAAAAGTAGATTGGAAATAATATTTATTTTCTCATATGAAGTTCATGTGCATGAGGAATTAATAATTCTGAGTATGGTTTGATGTATTAGCTACATACTTTCATTAAAATTTCCTAATTAAAATCCAGATTCTGCCACTGAGTTTTAATGGTCCCTAGATCAACAATTAAGAACATTTTTTGGAATTTATTTTTAGCTCTGTTTTGATCAGTCTACTTTCTATAGGCCAGGAAAATTAAATGTAAACCCGTGAAAAAGTTTTATAATTTTATCTTTCTTGAGACTGATTTTACATGCTTTTAATATACTATATTAATGTAATATGTAAAAAAAAGAACATTTAAATGCATTGCTTCTTTCTTTGTAAACTAGTAAAGAGTGATTTTCTAAATCTGAAAAATTAACGTATTAGAAATATTCAACTCTAGTTTTTATAAAAATTTTTATTGAAGGGATCAGGATTTAGAGATACCTGTCAACCCTGAGGTAGACTATAAGGTGGCCTTTATGTCGAAAGGAACAGAAAGAGTGCCATAATTTTGTCAACCAGAATTTAATCAGCTTGAGTCCTTTTCACTTTTAGAAGGCTTATACGACAACAGTACTTACATTGTTTGTGTAGGGGTCTTCCTGGTATTTGTGTTTTAATTCATTAATGATAGTGTTTCTATTTGTTAATGAAAGAAGCCTAAAAATAATTTTCTAGTTAGGTTTCCCTTTCTTGTTAAAGATACCTGAATATTTTTGAATATGTGATTCTGTCTTGTCTGCTTTTGGCTTGCTCTACAGGAAATACTTTTAGTAGTTTGGCAGGGATGATGTTTGAGTGGAGCATTGCCCAGGAAAATGAAACAGCAAGAGAAGAACTGTCTAGCAAAATCAGGTAACCTTGAAATCAAACATAACCATCTGACTTTGAAGGAGACATCTGCCTTTGGGTACCACACTGAACAGCAATCATTTGTGTGGGCTTTGATAATCTTTCTATCTGGAACTTTTTGGAACAGATAAATTTATCAGGGGGAAATGTCTTTGGTAGAATGACATATGGCATGGATTTAGGTACCTTTATGATAGTTTAATTTGAGCCACTGCAGAGGAGTTCATGAGCTCAGGACTGTACAATTATTTGTCAGGTGTATCTTCTGCCAGTTTTATTGTTCAAGCTATCTACGCATGCCGAAATACAGTGAGCAGATAATAGTATGAAATTTTGTCTTCAGTACCAAGTAACAGCTCTCAGACAATACAGGTTTTAGTCCTACAACAGTTTTAGCCAGAAGCATATTAAGTACTTTTCTTCTATCTAGTCCTTGTGGAAATTTAAAACTTTTGACACTATATAGACATTGAAGAGATTATGTTTAAAGTCTCTCAGAGCCTTTTGGAAGAAGACTCATTAATTTACTAGAAACAAACCTTATTTTATCTCTTTAGGATTTTGAAATACTCTGAAGCAGAATATTCTCCCCCTGTGTATATAGCTGAGATGGAAAAGGAAGAGAAACAAGGAGATATGATTTTGGTGTCTGGGATTAGAACTGGTGCTGCTGTTGTAAAAGTTCGAATTTCTGAACCATTCTATAAGGTAAAATGTTTGTGCTATAAAGTTTCATTTAATAGTCTTGCCTATGGAATATATAGTTTTTATGTTTTTCTTAGTAGAAGCCCTCTAACCTGATATGATTTGGGCCAATTGAAAAAGTCATTTGAAATGGATAAACGTTTTTTAAAAACTTGTCTTCCTTAAACATGTTATTACCCAATTACAACTGACATTTTCTCTTAAAACAGGTAACTGCATTTTATTCACCAATCCTTTGAAGTGTAGGTCCAAGAACTTTGGCTGTGAGTTCACTGGTTAGAAATATACATACTCGTTCTTGCATAAATTACAGCTTCTAGTTTCTTTTTTTTTCATTTTTCATTTTATTTTATGGTCAAGTGAAAAATTACACATGTGTGAAACAATTTGAGTGCAGGATTCTATATTTTTCAAGGATTTTTCCCCAGTCTTTTACATTTCTCACCTATACCTAATTTGATAGCAGTACATTTTAGCAGCTTACCTTTAACTTCTTTTCAAAACATTTAAATTTTTATAGAAACAACAACTCTTTTCATATAATGGTTTTTTAATGTAATTATAATTAAAAGTGCAACTGACATAAACAGGGTTGGGAAAAACAAATGTCTTTTGGTAAGCATTTAATTCAAGTGGCAGGAATGTGTGTGGACATCTAGAGAGCAGCCTATTAACCTTGTATTGGGTAAGCCTTCACAAGAATCAATATGTTCAACAAGGGATATAGAGTAACTTAATCTAATTCAGTTCGCTGGAAGTTGGTTAAAAGAGTTTCCATGGCATACCGTTGTCTTACCTTTTCCCATTTTAGCATAGTGCCTTTTTATTTACCTACTCTTCTCCTTTAGAAAGCTTGTCATTTTCTATGCTTTGTTTGAGTGACTTAGAAAGTTAATATAGTATTAATATTCATGATCACTTTTTTTTTTAACATCTTTATTGGAGTATAATTGCTTTACAATGGTGTGTTAGTTTCTGCTTTATAACAAAGTGAATCAGTTATACATATACATATGTTCCCATATCTCTTCCCTCTTGCGTCTTCCTCCCTCCCACCCTCCCTATCCCACCCCTCTAGGTGGTCACAAAGCACCGAGCTGACATGATCACTTTTTAAAAATTAATTAATTTATTTATTTCTGGCTGTGTTTGGTCTTTGTTGCTGCGCGCGGGATTTCTCTAGTTGCTGCAAGCGGGGGCTACTCTTCCTTGCGCTGCTCGGGCTTCTCATCGCGGTGGCTTCTCTTGTTGCGGAGCACGGGCTCTAGGTGCGCGGGCTTCTGTAGTTGTGGCTCGCGGGCTCTAGAGCACAGGTTCAGTAGTTGTAGCGCACAGGCTTAGTTGCTCCGCAGCATGTGGCATCTTCCCAGACCAGGGCTCGAACCCGTGTCCCCTGCATTGGCAGGCAGATTCTTAACCACTGCGCCACCAGGGAAGTCCCATGATCACTTTTTAAGGCTAACTGAAATTATGATCTGTGATTAGGAAAGCATTTTTTAAATCTTGATAAAATATTTTAGAAGAAACTTTTTTTTTTTTTTTTTAATTTTTATTTATTTATTTATGGCTGTGTTGGGTCTTCGTTTCTGTGCAAGGGCTTTCTCTAGTTGCGGCAAGTGGGGGCCACTCTTCATCGCGGTGCGCGGGCCTCTCATTATCGCAGCCTCTCTTGTTGCGGAGCACAGGCTCCAGACGCGCAGGCTCAGTAATTGTGGCTCACGGGCCTAGTCACTCCGCGGCATGTGGGATCTTCCCAGACCAGGGCTCGAACCCGTGTCCCCTGCATTGGCAGGCAGATTCTCAACCACTGCGCCACCAGGGAAGCCCTAGAAGAAACTTATTAAAAGTAAACTTTAATGAGGAAGATGACCTTGAGGATTTTGCCTATGGAAACTTTGTGTTTTTTTGTTTTTTTTTTTAAACTTTGTGTTTTTTTCCTTCTTCTTTTAGAAAGTGGCAGCAGCATTGATACGTCTGCTTGTTTTGGAGAATGTATTTCTTATACCATCCCATGATATTTATCTCTTAGTAGGAGCATATATTAAATATCGAGTTGCAAAAATGGTTCAGGGAAGAATGACAGGTAAATATCTTATCTTTTCGTAAGACTAACATTTCCCAAATTCTTTCTGCTGACAAGAGAAGCAACTCCACATTATGTATGCAAAATACTACTTTCTGTCTTTAGATTTTGTGATAAAGTACAGTTTACCCTTGAACAACACGGGTTTGAACTGTGCAGGTCCACTTATACACGGATTTTTTTCAGTAAATACTATAGTACTACACGATGCGTGGTTGGCTGAGTGCACGAGTGCAGAACTGGGGTTACGGAGGGTTGACTAAATATGCGGATTTTCAACTGCATGATGGTCAGGGGGTGGGGGGTGGTGTCAGTTCCTCTAACCCCTGCATTGTTCAAAGATCAACTATATTCCTCAATTGCTGTATGTGAGCTAATACTGAGCAGAGGTAGTCTCCATGTCTTAAACAGGCTAATGCTGCTTAGCTTCAGTGCCCATAGACATCTGAATTGTCTATTAAAACAACAACCAAAAGTTTACTAGCTTTTATAAGGCAAGTGAAGAAACTTTACCAGAAGGGACTTGAATGATCTTTGCAAAAGGTGTTTATTGAGAAACTCAGTTCATTAACTAAAAAACTGAATACTCTATTGACCCCCAAAGTCCCACTGAGTTTATAAAGTGTGCATTTGCTCCATTAACATTAGTCCTTTAACTTTAGTGGAGATCCCTCCTCCTACTCTCAGTTCACTGAGTTTTAAGAATATAAGCAATACCAACAATAAACTCATATAGCATTCTCCTCAAAATGGCTACATGTAGAAATTCATCATAGTGAGGGAAATTAAAAGCAGATTGTACTCTTATTTAGACCTGCTTCCTCTTATAATCCAACAATACACCATTGTCCGTTGGAATGGCTGCCCTCGTTACATTTATGTATCTTTCATGTCTTACAGAGGTGAAATTTCCCCTGGAACATTATACACTGGAATTGCAAAACCACAGAGTTTCACGTAATGTGTCTCTTTCTGGAAAAGTGGCTTTACTGGATGAGAAAACAGCCATGGTGACTGCTGTCCAACTGGGCCACGCTAACCTTGTCTTTATCCATAAAAGTATCCTTTTGCTCAAGTTTTCACTGCCAATCTATATTTCCTTGAGCATGCTATACATGTTCCTTGGTAAAATAATTAGTTAAGCATGATTATAATACTACTACATTTATTTTCTATAGGTTCTATTTTTAACAAAGCACTATAAATTATTATTGTCATAATTTCTAACAAAGGGTAGGTACAGAAGAGTAGTTGGAACTTGGAATCTGTTGACTTCAGACCTTATGTGCAACCTCAATCAAATTATAAATAGGAGACTGGGGAAAACAGTTTGGAGGAACTTGTGTAAATGTTATTTAATTTGTTCTTTCCTGTTTTCACATGAATAGAGAAAAGATGGTATTGTCTGAAGTGGCTACTTAATTAATATTTGTTAAATTGAGAGTCATTTTTAAAAGTTCACTAAACTTGGGCTTCCCTGGTGGCGCAGTGGTTAAGAATCCACCTGCCAATGCAGGGGACACGGGTCTGAGCCCTGGTCCGGGAAGATCCCACATGCCGTGGAGCAACTAAGCCTGGGTGCCACAACTACTGAGCCTGCTCTCTAGAGCCCGCAAGCCACAACTACAGAGCCCGTGTGCCACAACTACTGAAGCCCGCATGCCTAAAGCCTGTGCTCCACCACAAGAGAAGCCACCTCAATGAGAAGCCCGTGCACCACAACAAAAAGCAGCCCCCACTCAACACAACTAAAGAAAGCCCACGTGCAGTAACGAAGACCCAGTGCAGCTAAAAATAAATAAATAAATAAATTTTTAAAAACGTCACTAAACCTGCTCTGTAAGGTTGAACAAAGAGAGATACATAAAGCTCTACTATAGTCAATGAAAACAAAACAGTATAAAGATTAAAATTCTCAGAAAACTGAAATTTTCAGAAAATTCATAAAATTCTCAGTGTTTGATACTGAAATATTTCCTATTTTTGAATCTTTGAATCTCAAATAAATTAATTTATTCAGCAAATATCTATTATATTTCTACTATATGTTCAACATTGCTCTAAGTGCTAAGCATACAGACTATTTTACTCAGGGTAGTTAGGGAAATCCTCTCTGATAAGGCCACATCAGAGCAATGAACCATACAGATATCTGGGTGAAAGAGCTCCAGGAAGAGGAAATAGCAATTGCAAAGGTTCTGAAGCAGAAGCATGTTTGGCATGTTTACAGAAGAGCAAGGAAGACACTGCTGCTGAGTGCAGAGAATAAGGGGAAAGTAGTAGAAGAGGTAATAGAGTAGGAGAGGGAGTAATTATGTAGGGCTTAGTAGGCTTAACTCTGAGTAAGAACCTATCAGTCTTGAAAGGTACAGTATTTCTTGTAGAATAGTATTTGTTAATTAGCTGGTTATATTATTTGTCTAAAACACTCAGGAGAGGTTTGGTTCAAAGTTGTTTGTTCTCTAGTCATTTTAAGGTGCCTAGGACATTTGTGAACAAATACAATAGTACCTACAAAATAAACTAAGACATTTGATATCTACTGAGCCCCAGTTGTGTGTCAGGCACTACCCTGAATTCCCCAGGCAGACTTATCATGATTTTTTTTTCATATTCTCAGTTCATATCATTATTTATTCCAAAGTAGTAACTATTAAGATACACTACATTTATCTCTTGACATGGATGGTGACTATTCACAGCTTGTTCCAGCACCTGCCTTAGGGTGGCTGGTGGTACCGTTGTTCATAGAGATGGGTAATATAAAAGAAGGAGCAGGTTTAAGGGAAAAGGAAACTAGTTTAGTTTTTCACATGTTAACTTGAAGTATCTGTGGGATAGACATCCAAGCAGAAATGCATCTGGAGGAGAAAGATTCAGGATGAAGACAGATATTTGAAAGTTATCAGTTTATAGCCAGGTGATAGTTGATGCTGATGTTGTAGACAAAATCACCTAGGGAGAATATACAGAGTGAGAGGAGAAGAGAGCTGAAGACAGAACTGTGGAATGTTAGCTTGTAAGGTTCATATGGAAGAGGAGGAACTTTAAGGAGGCCCAGAAAGAATGTTTAAAAAGTAGTAGGAGGGGACTTCCCTGGTGGCGCAGTGGTTAAGAATCTGCCTGCCAATGCAGGGGACACGGGTTCGAGCCCTGGTCTGGGAAGATCCCACATGCCACGGAGCAACTGAGCCTGCGCTCTAGAGCCCATGAGTCACAACTACTGAGCCTGCAAGCCACAACTACTGAAGCCTGCATACTCTAGAGCCCACATGCCGCAACTACTGAGCCCGTGTGCCGCAACTACTGAAGCCCGCACACCTAGAGCCCATGCTCCACAACGAGAGAAGCCACTGCAATGAGAAGCCTGCGCACCACAACGAAGACTAGCCCCCGCTCACCACAACTAGAGAAAAGCCTGAGTGCAGCAACAAAGACCCAGCACAGCCAAAAATAAAAATTAAAAAAAAAATTAATAACAACAAAAAAAGTATTAGGAGGGGGACTTCCCTAGTGGCACAGTGGATAAGACTCCACGCTCCCACTGCAGGGGGCCCAGGTTCAATCTCTGGTCAGGGAATTAGATCCCACATGCATGCTGCAACTAAGAGTTCGCATGCCACAACTAATGAGCCGCCTGCCACAACTAAGACCCAGCACAACCAAATAAATAAATAAAATATAAAAAGTAGTAGGAGGGACTTCTCTGGCGGTCTAGTGGTTAAGACTTCGCCTTCCAGTGCAGGGGGTGTGGGTTCTATCCCTGGTCGGGGAGCTAAGATCTCACGTGCCTCGCAGACAAAAAACCAAAACATAAAACAGAAGCAATATTGTAACAAATTCAATAAAGACTTTAAAAATGGTCCACATCAAAAAAATCTTAAAAAAAAAAAAAGTAGTAGGAAAACCAGGAGAGAGGTTTCATGATAACCAAATGAGGAATTTACAAAGAGAATGTTCCTCAGGTGAAATAGGCAGAGATAAAGACTAAGATAAAGACTGAAAGACTGTAGTAACCAGTAAGTCTTGGATCACTTTTTCAATAAAAACAGCTTGGCTTTAAAAAGAAGGAGGCAAAAAGGTAGAACTTTGAAAAAAGCATGAGAACTTTTTTAAGTTAAGAGAAACTTGAATATGTCTATAAGTTAAACAGAGAGATGGCAGACATATGGAAGAAAAGAAGGCAGTTGATGGAGTAAGATTTCTGAGGGGCAAGAGAAAATGAGATTCAGAACAGATGGAAGGTTTAGATGAAAGGAAGATATCTTATTCTGATAATGGAGGAATGAACTGGTGTAGAGACCTATCGAGATCCGTTTCCTTGTCTGTAAAAACAAAAGGAATAAAAAACAAACAAACAAACAAACAAAACGAAAGGAATGATGTACTCCTGGATTCCTTCTAGCTCTTATATTTTATGAATACAGTACATATCAAAACCAAACCTACATTGGCACAGAGTTGCCTACAGTGTTTAAAAGATTTGCTCTACAACTAGGCCCGTGAGCCACAACTACTGAGCCTGCGTGTCTGGAGCCTGTGCTCGGCAACGAGAGGCCGCGATAGTGAGAGGCCCGCGCACCGCAATGAAGAGTGGCCCCCGCACCGCGATGAAGAGTGGTCCCCGCTTGCCACAACTAGAGAAAGCCCTCGCACAGAAACGAAGACCCAACAAAGCCATACATACATACATACATAAATAAAAAGAATGTAAGCAGAGAAGAATAGCATTAAAAAATAAATAAATAAATAAATAAATAAAATTAAAAAAAAAACCCCTTCCCTGAAAGCCATCAGGGAGTTTGGGTCTTTTAAAAAAAAAAAAAAAAAAAAAAAAAAGATTTGCTCTAATGAATAGATAAAAAGTAATTTTAATTAGCATATCAATTGTATGTATATTAGTAGCTCATTTGGAGTACTGGGACAGCTTTAAAAGTTTGATCCCTGAAATAGATTAAATATTTTGCTTTCATTATCACTATAGATAATGTAGTGCTAAACTGTACCCTAGTGCATGACTGAATTAATAGAACTTCTAAATTAGTGTACTTTGAAATAATGAGTGTTTTCCGTTAAGTCGTTTCAGAAATATATTTCTCAGAGCAGAAATAATTTCTTCTTAGCTTTTGGATGTAGTATATTTTTGAGAGGAAAGTACGTTACTAATTAGATTGTGTATAGGCTAACAGAATAAATTTTTATTTCTGCTAAAATTTTTAAAAAATATTTACTTCTTTGGCTACATCAGGTCTTAGTTGGGGAGGGCGGGCTCTTTGTTGCAGTGCAGGGGCTCCAGAGCGCGTAGGCTCAGTAGTTGTGGCGCACAGGCTTAGTTGCCCCGCGGAATGTGGGATCTTAGTTCCCTGACCAGGGATCGAACCCGAGTCCCCTGCATTGGAAGGTGGATTCTTAACCACTGGACCAACAGGGAAGTCTGTCTCCTGCTAAAATTTAATGAAAGAGAATAATGGGTAGTATGATGTGTGACCTAGAAGTATCTTTGCTGGCAAAGAGAAAACATTTTGGTATTAAAGAATTGCCACAGATAATAGAAAATCAACTAGTGATTTTTAAAACTGTCTGCAGAGCCCAAGGCAAGTTGCTGGGCTGGATGGCAAGTCATGCCTCTCCCTCCCTCTCCATCTACCACTGACCATTTCTTTAGCCAGGGCAATGCCACTTTGTCCTGCTTTCCATAATGGGCTCCTATGTAAGAATTTTGCAGGAGGAAAGAGTTCCACAGCTAAATGAATATTAAAAACATGGAGCATGATCTTTTTTCTCTCATTTCGTCTTCCTCATATTTGAAATTCAAGAATACCTGATTCCTGTGATTGCTGAGCCCTCAGATTTTTCTCAGAATATACACATTTAAGTTTTGCTTTCCAGTGGATAATAAAAGATGATAGAATTTTTATTTGCTTTCATTTGTGGGCTTATTTATTTATTTTTGGTAACTCATATTTCTCTTTTCACCCAACTGTAGCTCATACAATTTCCTTAAGCAAAAATTAAGATGTCCATATGCGATCTGTGTCTGGACTCCCAAATTGCACCATATATGTTGTAGAGCCTGGATTTTTAGGTATTTTTAGATAATAATTTTCAGAAAGCTGAATAGCTTAAAGTATTTCACTGAAATGAGTGCATTAAAGACTAGAGTGCTTCATTTTGAGACTTAACTAATTTCAAATTCAACCTTACTTGACATGTTTTCTCACATTGTTCTGGTTAAATGCTATCTGCAAGAGTAAAGCATCTTGAAACAGATTGTTAAAAAACATGAAGCTCCATGTAATACAACGTTGGGTTAGAAAAAGAGACTTTATACAAGGAAAAAAGAAACCTAATGTCCTTAAGCCATATGGAACAATGAATCTGACTGAAAGCAGCTGAAATCTTGCCTGACATATCAGAAATGAGCAAAATTGTGGATTTGGGGGTGGGTTGGCGTTTGTATACAGATATAAGTGAGAGTGTTTCCTTTATACCTGAGATGAGCTAAGTTAAGCCAGGATCTTTGGAACCCCAAATTATTATACAATTTTATAGAGGCAACTAAAGGATCTACTTTGGAAACCATCTCCATCTATTATTGAGTTTTGCTCTTTAAATGGCTTTTTAAAGTTTGTATTTTTTAATTCATTGTAGAAAAATGTTGGCCTCTTCTAATATTTTTGTTTCTTGATTTGTGTGCAGGTTTCACAGTCCAACCTGGAGACCGTTGGAGTCTAGAGGTGGGGCAGGTGTATGTTATTACAGTAGAAGTATTTGATAAAAGCAGCACAAAAGTCTATATTTCAGATGTGAGTCTCTCTTTTGTATTTTTCTAGCCCCTTTAAGGATAACTCCTTGAGTGGGCAGTCTTTCTGGCTAGGAAGACTTTTTTTCTTTTGCTTCCAGATTTTACCTTTGGAAATGCAAGTTACTACTTTATTATTATTATTATTAAATAGTTCTATCCTTGAGGAATGCTAAACCAGAAGTAAAAGATATAATCTGGTTAGAATTATAGAAGAGAGATGAAGTTGGCACCAATGATAACACTTTGGAGGGGATCCTCATTTTACAACTTCATTTCAGAGATGGTCACCAGAGTTTTACAGTGGTGAGAGTAATAGTGTGACCATTAAATGTGAAGTGTTGTAGTCACTCTCCAGTGTCCGTTATTTTTTTCCCCTGAGAACTGTCAATTTATGGAATAGCACAGATTACACTAAAATTTACATAAGCTTTGACTCTTCCTATTTTTGATTACTTGCCATTAATGGATCTTTCAAAAACTAGTACCATTTTAAAATGACATCTTGGGCTTCCCTGGTGGTGCAGTGGTTGAGAATCCGCCTGCCAATGCAGGGGACACGGGTTCGAGCCCTGGTCTGGGAAGATCCCACATGCCGCAGAGCAACTGGGCCCGTGAGCCACAATTGCTGAGCCTGCGCGTCCAGAGCCTGTGCTCCACAACAAGAGAGGCCGCGATAGTGAGAGGCCCGCGCATCGCGATGAAGAGTGGTCCCCGCTCGCCGCAACTAGAGAAAGCCCTTGCACAGAAACGAAGACCCAACACAGCCAAAAATAAATAAATATATTTAAAATGACATCTTTCCAACTTAGAATTTGGTGAGGGAGAGCAAGGATTTTGTTTTTGTTTCTTTAACCCCCAGAATTCATAGCCACACTTTTTTTTTAATGCTTTGGGATTAAGATGGCTTTAGGGAAAAAGCATGTCTTCAGGTTTGTGTTGATTTTGGGCTGATTTTCAGAATCTCAGGATTATGTACCAATTCCCAAGAGAGTATTTTGAAGAGCAGCTGACTACTGTGAATGGATCTTACAATGTAGTGAAAGCCCTGAAAGATGGTGTGGTCATGATCAATGCATCCCTGACTTCCATCATTTACCAGGTAGGAATTAAAAGGATGGTCTTTGAATCCTGAGAACACTGACTAGACTTGCCTGACTTGTTGATTTGCAAGCACATATATGGCATATCCCACCTTTATCTTTCACAAAATAAACTAATAAACAGTACACTTAGTAGTTTATACCTCTACAAATTTTCTGTTCCAATCTCTGTTAATGCATATATCTGCATTTGTGGTCATTGTGTATGTAGGTCATTTGAGGGTCCTTTAAAAATTATTTCATATGCACATTTCCTTGTGTCATCAGGTCCACATAGGAGTACTTTCTATTCTAAAAATCCAAAGGGTTAATATGCCAATTGTTCAACCATGCCACCAACTTTGAACTTTTGCATTTTTAACAGTTTTTTTACTTTGTAAATGGCATAACTGTGTATCTTTGTACAATTTTTATTCCTTTTGGTTAATTTTCATATGGTATAATAACAGAAATGGAGTTATGAAGTAAAGGGATAAGGAATGAATCTGTTTCTAATGCCTCTAAAATGTGTAAGTATCTGATTTTTAACTGTCTGTCAAATTTGTTTCCCTCTCCCAAGCCTACTTTTTCTCCAGTGATCCTTTCGCCCAGCTGTTTAAGACAAAATCCCAAGAGTCACCCTTGACTCTGCCTTCTCCTTCACCTTCTACATTCAGTACATTATTGAATGCCAAGTCAGTTCTTCTAAATGTCTCTCAAACCCATTTCTTACCAGGTGAAGAAGACACTGCTGTCTTTCACCTAGACTTTCACAGTAGCTTCTAAACTGATATTCCGACCTCCAATATTGTCCGTGGCTAGAATGGTATTCCAAAAACTACAAAAATTATTATGTATTTACTATTTAAATTCCTTTGGTGGCTTCCCATTGATTTTAAGGTAAAGTTTAAACTTCTTAATGTAGTTTTATAGGACCCTCTATGACAGAGATCACAATCTGGTGGCCTGCAGACTATCTTGTTTGAAATCTTGTTTTTTATTTAGGTGTGTAAGTTTCTTTTTAATTGGGAAATTTCAAATAAAATCCAAGATTTCTGATTCTCTAGATTATATGAAAATCTGACAGTGATTAGCTGGAAGAGATAGTGGCTACAACATTTAGACTATACTTTTCAGCCTGCTGTGTTTCCTGCCATTCCCTGTTATTTTATATTCAGCTTAATAAACCTGTTTATAATATCTACCTGATACCTGTAGGCATTTGAGTTTGTGACTCTATATGATTGGCCCCTGACAACTTCTCCAACCTCAGGTCTTGTCATGCTTCCTCTCTTATGTTTCAGCCATACTGAACTTACAGTTTCTAAAAAATGTCTTGTTTCTTTTTGCCTCTATTTTATTTTCATTTTTTTATAAACAAATGTAATTCCTTTTGTCTACAGCCCTTTCTCCCTACTCAATGCACAGGGCTAGCTTAACGTTGGTTCCTCAGGCATGTTTTCCCCTTTCATATGTTCTTAGGGCTCCCTGAACTTCTCAGATCAAAATATTCATCATAGTTTATTGTTATTATTTGCTTCTTTCATCAGATTATAAACTTTAAGGGCAAAGATTATGCCTACTGTATTCACAGCTGTTGCCCTAACATCTGAGTGACTAAACATACAGTTGGTACAAATAAGTATTTGTTAAATGAACGAAGGTGTTTGGATTAGTTATGGTCAGGTATAGATCTATATTCAGTATTAAAATATATCCAGTTTTTTAACAATATTTAATACACAGTGATTTTTAAAATCCATTGTTATGGTATTTCTGACAGTTTGACCCTATTCTACAATTATTCTTCAATCCCACCAATCCTGCTTTTAAAAAATATTACGTTTTAAAATTTGAGCTCACCCTTACTCCTTTATTTATTTATTTATTTATTTTTGGCTGTGTTGGGTCTTTGTTTTTGCATGTGGGCTTTTCTCTCTAGTGTGGTGAGCGGGGGCTACTCTTCGTTGAGGTGTGTGAGCTTCTCATTGCGGTGGCCTCTTTTGTTGCAGAGCACGGGCTCTAGGCGCGTGGGCTTCAGTACTTGTGGCACACAGGCTTAGTTGCTCTGCGGCATGTGGGATCTTCCCGGACCAGGGATCAAACCCGTGTCCCCTGCATTGGCAGGTGGATTCTCAACCACTGCGCCACCAGGGAAGCCCTGTAGATCACTTTTGAGAGTGTTGCCATCTTAACAATATTAAGTCTTCCAATACATGAACATGGGATGTCTTTCCATTTATTCAGGTTGTCTTTAATTTTTTTAAGCAATATTTTGTAGTCTTCAGTGTACAAGTCCTGCACCTCCTTGGTTGAATTTATTCCTAAGTAGTTTATTCTTTTTTGATGATATTGTAATGAATTTTTTTCTTAATTTACCTTTCTAGTTTGTTTATTACTAATGTATAGAAGTACAACTGATAGTTATGTGTTGATCTGCTATGCTGCAACTTTGCTGAATTAGTTTATTAGCTCTAGTATTTTTCCTGGATTCTATAGGATCTTTCATATATAAGATCATATCACCTGCAAATAGTGATGATTTTGCTCCTCCCTTTCCCATTTTGATGCCTTTTATTTCATTTTCTTGCCTAATTTCTCTGGCTAGAACTTATAGTACAATATTGAATAAAAGTGGCAATAGTGGGCATCCTTGTCTTGTTCTTGATCTTAGGGCAAAAACTGTCATTCTTTCACCATTGAGTATGATGTTAGCTGTGGAATTTTCGTATGTGGCCTTTATCATATCGAAGAAGTTCTTTTCCACTCCTGGTTGCTGAGTGTTTTTACTGTGAAAGGGCGTTGGATTTTTCTCAGATGTCTTTAAGCATATTTTTTTCTTTCATCCTACTAGTGTGGTATATTACATTGATTGACTTTTATATATTGTACTGCTTTTGAATTCCTGGGAAAAATCCCACTTGGTCATGGTGTACAATCCTATTAATATGCTGCTGGATTTGGTTTGCCAGTGTTTTCTTCAGGAGTTTTGTATTTATATTCTTAAAGGATACTGGTCTGTAGTTTTCTTTTTTTGTGATATCTTTGATTTTGGTATCAGGGCAAATGCTGGCCTCTTAGAATGAGTTAGGAAGAGTTCTCTCCTTTTTCTTTTTTTCTTCATCATCTTCTTCTTCTTTTTTCTTTTTTTAAAGGTTTGAGAAGCATTGGTGTTAATTCTTCTTTAAATGTTTCTGAAAATTTACAACCGAAGCCATCTAGGCCTGGGCTTTTCTTTGCTGGTAAATTTTTTTTTTTTTTTTTTTTAAATAAATTTATTTATTTATTTTTGGCTGTGTTGGGTCTTCGTTTCTGTGCGAGGGCTTTCTCTAGTTGCGGCGAGCGGGGGCCACTCTTCATCGCGGTGCGCGGGCCTCTCACTCTCGCGGCTTCTCTTGTTGCAGAGCACAGGCTCCAGACGCGCAGGCTCAGTAGTTGTGGCTCACGGGCCTAGTTGCTCCGTGGCATGTGGGATCCTCCCAGACCAGGGCTCGAACCCGTGTCCCCTGCATTGGCAGGCAGATTCTCAACCACTGTGCCACCAGGGAAGCCCCTGCTGGGAAATTTTTGATTACTGATTCAATCTCTTTGCTTGCTATAGGTCTGGTCAAATTTTCTACTTCTACTGGGTCAGTTTTTTTAATTGATGTGCTTCTAGGAATTTGTCCATTTGATCTAGGTTGTCTAATTTGTTGGTGGACAATTGTTCATAGTATTCTCTTACAATCCTTTTTATTTCTGTAAAGTTGGTAGTAATGTCCCCACTTTCATTTCTGATTTTAGTAATTTGAGTATTCTCTCTTTTTTTTCTTAGTCACTCTAGCTAAACTCAATTTTGTTGATCATTTTGAAGAACCAAATTTTGGTTTTGTTGATTTTGTGTACTGATTTTCTACTCTCAGTTTTTTAAATCACGGCTCTGATCTTTATTATGTCCTTCCTTCTGCTAGTTTTAGGTTTAGTTTGCTCTTCATTTTCTAGTTCCTTTAGCTATACAGTCAGATTATTGATTTGAGATTTTTCTTCTTCTTTTTTTGGTCACACTGTGCCCAGCTTACAGGATCTTAGTTCCCGGACCAGGGATTGAACCCGGGCCACGGCAGTGAAAGCACCAAGTCCTAACCACTGGACTGCCAGGGAACTCTGTCTTCTTTTTTAATACAGGTGTTTACAACTATAAGTTTTCCTCTGAGCATTGCTTTCACTGCATCCTGTAAGTTTTGGCATGTTGTATTTTTGTTTTCCTTCATCTCAGAATTTCCTAATGTTCCTTATGATTTCTTCTTTGACCCACTGGTTGTTTAGAAGGTTGTTTAATTTCCACATATTTGTGAATTGTCCAGTTTTCCCTATGTGAATTCTAGTTTTAGTCCATTTTGGTTGAAGAAGATACTTCATATGATTTCAGTGTTTTTAAATTTATTAAGACTTGTTTTGTGGCTTAACATATGGCCTATCCTGGAGAACGTTCCATGTGCACTTGAGAAGAATGAGCATTTTGTTGTTTTGGGGTGGACTATTCTGTATATGTCTGCTAGGTCTAGTTGGTTTATAGTGTTGGTCAAGTCCTCCATTTCCATATTGATCTTTTGTTCTGGTTGTTCTATCCATTATTGAAACTGAGGTATTAAAATCTTCAACTATTGTAAAACTGTCCGTTTCCCCCTTCAGTTTTGTCCATTTTTGCTTCATTTTGTGGGGGGCTCTTTTGTTAGGTAGGTATATGTTTATAATTGTTATATTGTCTTGATGAATTGACCCTTTTATCAATTTATAATGACCTTTGTCTCTTGTAACAATTTTTTAAAATCTATTTGTTTGATGTTAATATAGACTGCTCCCCAACTCTCTTTTGGTAATTATTTGCATGGAACATACTTTTCCCTTCTTTCACTTTCATTCATGAAACTAACATGAATCGCTTATAGATAGCATATAATTGGATCATGTTCTTCTTTATCCATTCTGTCAATTTCTGCCTTTTAATTGGAGAGTTTAATTTATTTACATTTAAAATAGTTACTGATAAGGAAAGACTTCTGCTATTTTGGTATTTACTTCTATGTGACTTTTTTTGGTAATTACTTCTTCCATTACTGACTTCTTTTGTGTTTAATTGATTTTTGTAGGTTCATGTCTTTTATCAAATTTGAGACATTTTCATCATTATCTCTTCAAATATTCTTTCAGCACCTTTCTTTCCCTACTTCTGGGACCCCTGTTTTGTATATATTGATTTACTTGATGTTCTCCACTGGTCTCTAAGGGTTGGTTATTTTTCTTCATTCTTTTTTCTTTTTGCTACTCTGAATAACTTCAATGGACCTCTCTTCAAGTTTGCTGATTCTTTCTTCGTCCAGCTCAAATATGCTGTGAAGGTCTTCTAGTGAAGTTTTCATTTCAGTTATTGTACTTTTAGCTTCAGAATATCTGTTTGATTCCTTTTTTATAATTTCTATCTCTTCATCGATATTCTCTATTTGGTGAAACATTCTTCTGGAGTGATGTCCATCGTTTCCTTTAGCTCTTCGATTTAAAATCTTTGTTTAGTAAGTCCAATATCTGTGTTTCCTCAGAGATCGATTGTGTTAATTTCTTTTTTTTTCTATGAATGGGCCATATTTTCTTGTTTCTTTGCATGCCTTATAATTTTTTGTTGTTGAAAAGCTAACATTTTGATATTACAGTGGACCCTTGAACAACATAGGTTTGAATTGCACAGTTCCACTTATACATTTTTTCACTTTTAATACATACTACAATACAACATAATCCATGGTTGGTCTGCAAATGTGATACCATGGATATGGAGGGCTGACTGTAAAGTTATACATGGATTTTGACTGCACAGAGGGTTGGCACTCCTAAACCCCACATTGTTCAAAGGTCAACTGTATAATGTGGTAACTTTGGAAATCACATTCTTCCCTTTCCTCAGGGTGTGTTGTTATTGCTTGATGTGGGTTGTAGTTGCTTGTATGTTTAGTGAGTTTTCTAAACTATTTTTGAAGATTGTGTTATTTGTCATCTGTAGACTATAAAATCTCAATTACTTTAGCTTGTAGGCAGTTAGTGGTTTGACAAATAATTTCTTTAATGCCTTAAGTCACCTTTTTCTTGGGGCTTCCCTGGTGGTGCAGTGGTTAAGAATCTGCCTGCTAATGCAAGGGACATTGGTTCGAGCCCTCGTCCGGGAAGATCCCACATGCCGCAGAGCAACTAAGCCCACGTGCCACAGCTAGTGAGCCTGAGCTTTGGAGCCTGCAAGCCACAACTACTGAGCCCACGTGCCACAACTACTGAAGCTCTCGCACCTAGAGCCCGTGCTCTGCAACAAGAGAAGCCACCGCAATGAGAAGCCTGGGCACCGCAACGAAGAGTAGCCCCTGCTCCCTACAACTAGAGAAAGCCCACGTGCAGCAACGGAGACCCAACTCAGCCAAAAATAAATAAATAAAATTTAAATTAAAAAAAAAATACAGAAAAAAACCACAGTTACAGAAAGATAGAGAAGATGAAAAGGCAGAGGGCTATGTACCAGATGAAGGAACAAGAAAAAACCCCAGAAAAACAACTAAATGAAGTGGAGATAGGCAACCTTCCAGAAAAAGAATTCAGAATAATGATAGTGAAGATGATCCAGGACCTCGGAATAAGAATGGAGGCAAAGATTGAGAAGATGCAAGAAATGATTAACAAAGACCTAGAAGAATTAAAGAACAAACAAACAGAGATGACCAATACAATAACTGAAATGAAAACTACACTAGAAGGAATCAATAGCAGAATAACTGAGGCAGAAGAACGGATAAGTGACCTGGAAGACAGAATGGTGGAATTCACTGCTGCGGAACAGACTAAAGAAAAAAGAATGAAAAGAAATGAAGACAGCCTAAGAGACCTCTGGGACAACATTAAATGCAACAACATTCGCATTATAGGGGTCCCAGAAGGAGAAGAGAGAGAGAAAGGACCAGAGAAAATATTTGAAGAGATTATAGTCGAAAACTTCCCTAACATGGGAAAGGAAATAGCCACCCAAGTCCAGGAAGCGCAGAGAGTCCCATACAGAATAAACCCAAGGAGAAACACGCCGAGACACATAGTAATCAAAGTGGCAAAAATTAAAGACAAAGAAAAATTATTGAAAGCAGCAAGGGAAAAACGACAAATAACATACAAGGGAACTCCCATAAGGTTAACAGCTGATTTCTCAGCAGAAACTCTACAAGCCAGAAGGGCTTGATATATAAGCATGATATACTTAAAGTGATGAAAGGGAAGAACCTACAACCAAGATTACTCTACCCGGCAAGGATCTCATTTAGATTTGATGGAGAAATCAAAAGCTTTACAGACAAGCAAAAGCTAAGAGAATTCAGCACCACCAAACCAGCTCTACAACAAATGCTAAAGGAACTTCTCTAAGTGGGAAACACAAGAGAAGAAAAGGACCTACAAAAACAAACCCAAAACAATTAAGAAAATGGTCATAGGAACATACATATCGATAATTACCTTAAACGTGAATGGATTAAATGCCCCAACCAAAAGACATAGACTGGCTGAATGGATACAAAAACAAGACCCATATATATGCTGTCTACAAGAGACCCACTTTAGACCTAGGGACACATACAGACTGAAAGTGAGGGGATGGAAAAAGATATTCCATGCAAATGGAAATCAAAAGAAAGCTGGAGTAGCTATACTCATATCAGATAAAATAGACTTTAAAATAAAGAATGTTAAAAGAGACAAGGAAGGACACTACATAATGATCCAGGGATCAATCCATGAAGAAGATATAACAATTATAAATATATATGCACCCAACATAGGAGCACCTCAATACATAAGGCAACTGCTAACAGCTATAAAAGAGGAAATCGACAGTAACACAATAATAGTGGGGGACTTTAACACTCCACTTACACCAATGGACAGATCATCCAAAATGAAAATAAATAAGGAAACAGAAGCTTTAAATGACACAATAGACCAGATAGATTTAATTGATATATATAGGACATTCCATCCAAAAACAGCAGATTACACGTTCTTCTCAAGTGCGCACGGAACATTCTCCAGGATAGATCACATCTTGGGTCACAAATCAAGCCTCAGGAAATTTAAGAAAATTGAAATCATACCAAGCATCTTTTCTGACCACAACGCTATGAGATTAGAAATGAATTACAGGGAAAAAAACGTAAAAAAGACAAACACGTGGAGGCTAAACAATACGTTACTAAATAACCAAGAGATCACTGAAGAAATCAAAGAGGAAATAAAAAAATACCTAGAGACAAATGACAATGAAAACACAATGACCCAAAACCTATGGGATGCAGCAAAAGCGGTTCTAAGAGGGAAGTTTATAGCTATACAAGCCTACCTAAAGAAACAAGAAAAATCTCAAGTAAACAATCTAACCTTACACCTAAAGAAACTAGAGAAAGAAGAACAAACAAAACCCAAAGTTAGCAGAAGGAAAGAAATCATAAAGATCAGAGCAGAAATAAATGAAATAGAAACAAAGAAAACAATAGCAAAGATCAATAAAACTAAAAGTTGGTTCTTTGAGAAGATAAACAAAATTGATAAGCCATTAGCCAGACTCATCAAGAAAAAGAGGGAGAGGACTCAAATCAATAAAATCAGAAATGAAAAAGGAGAAGTTACAACAGACACCGCAGAAATACAAAGCATCCTAAGAGACTACTACAAGCAACTTTATGCCAATAAAATGGACAACCTGGAAGAAATGGACAAATTCTTAGAAAGGTATAACCTTCCAAGACTGAACCAGGAAGAAACAGAAAATATGAACAGACCAATCACAAGTAATGAAATTGAAACTGTGATTAAAAATCTTCCAACAAACAAAAGTCCAGGACCAGATGGCTTCACAGGTGAATTCTATCAAACATTTAGAGAAGAGCTAACACCCATCCTTCTCAAACTCTTCCAAAAAATTGCAGAGGAAGGAACACTCCCAAACTCATTCTATGAGGCCATCATCACCCTGATACCAAAACCAGACAAAGACACTACAAAAAAAGAAAATTACAGACCAATATCACTGATGAATATAGATGCAAAAATCCTCAACAAAATACTAGCAAACAGAATCCAACAACACATTAAAAGGATCATACACCACAATCAAGTGGGATTTATCCCAGGGATGCAAGGATTCTTCAATATACGCAAATCAATCAATGTGATACACCATATTAACAAATTGAAGAATAAAAACCATATGATCATCTCAATAGATGCAGAAAAAGCTTTCGACAAAATTCAACACCCATTTCTGATAAAAACTCTCCAGAAAGTGGGCATAGAGGGAACCTACCTCAACATAATAAAGGCCATATATGACAAACCCACAGCAAACATCATTCTCAATGGTGAAAAACTGAAAGCATTTCCTCTAAGATCAGGAACGAGACAAGGATGTCCACTCTCACCACTATTATTCAACATAGTTCTGGAAGTCCTAGCCACGGCAATCAGAGAAGAAAAAGAAATAAAAGGAATACAGATTGGAAAAGAAGAAGTAAAACTGTCACTGTTTGCGGATGACATGATACTATACATAGAGAATCCTAAAACTGCCACCAGAAAACTGCTAGAGCTAATTAATGAATATGGTAAAGTTGCAGGATACAAAATTAATGCCCAGAAATCTCTTGCATTCCTATACACTAATGATGAAAAATCTGAAAGAGAAATTATGGAAACACTGCCATTTACCATTGCAACAAAAAGAATAAAATACCTAGGAATAAACCTACCTAGGGAGACAAAAGACCTGTATGCAGAAAACTGTAAGACACTGATGAAAGAAATTAAAGATGATACAAACAGATGGAGAGATATACCATGTTCTTGGATTGGAAGAATCAACATTGTGAAAATGAGTATACTACCCAAAGCAATCTACAGATTCAATGCAATCCCTATCAAATTACCAATGGCATTTTTTACGGAGCTAGAACAAATCATCTTAAAATTTGTATGGAGACACAAAAGACCCCGAATAGCCAAAGCAGTCTTGAGGCAAAAAAATGGAGCTGGAGGAATCAGACTCCCTGACTTCAGACTATACTACAAAGCTACAGTAATCAAGACAAGATGGTACTGGCACAAAAACAGAAACATAGATCAATGGAACAAGATAGAAAGCCCAGAGATTAACCCACGCACCTATGGTCAACTAATCTATGACAAAGGAGGCAAAGATATACAATGGAGAAAAGACAGTCTCTTCAATAAGTGGTGCTGGGAAAACTGGACAGCTACATGTAAAAGAATGAAATTAGAATACTCCCTAACACCATACACAAAAATAAACTCAAAATGGATTAGAGACCTAAATATAAGACTGGACACTACAAAACTCTTAGAGGAAAACATAGGAAGAACACTCTTTGACATAAATCATAGCAAGATCTTTTTTGATCCACCTCCTAGAGTAATGGAAATAAAAACAAAAATAAACAAGTGGGACCTAATGAAACTTCAAAGCTTTTGCACAGCAAAGGAAACCATAAACAAGACCAAAAGACAACCCTCAGAATGGGAGAAAATATTTGCAAATGAATCAACGGACAAAGGATTAATCCCCAAAATATATAAACAGCTCATTCAGCTCAATATCAAAGAAACAAACACCCCAATCCAAAAATGGGCAGAAGACCTAAATAGACATTTCTACAAAGAAGACATACAAACGGCCACGAAGCACATGAAAAGATGCTCAACATCACTAATTATTAGAGAAATGCAAATCAAAACTACAATGAGGTATCACCTCACTCCTGTTAGAATGGGCATCATCAGAAAATCTACAAACAACAAATGCTGGAGAGGGTGTGGAGAAAAGGGAACCCTCTTGCACTGTTGGTGGGAATGTAAATTGATAGAGCCACTATGGAGAACAATATGGAGGTTCCTTAAAAAACTAAAAATAGAATTACCATATGACCCAGCAATCCCACTACTGGGCATATACCCAGAGAAAACCGTAATTCAAAAAGACACATGCACCCGAATGTTCATTGCAGCACTATTTACAATAGCCAGGTCATGGAAGCAACCTAAATGCCCATCAACAGACGAATGGATCAAGAAGATGTGGTACATATATACAATGGAATATTACTCAGCCATAAAAAGGAACGAAACTGAGTCATTTGTTGAGACGTGGATGGATCTAGAGACTGTCATACAGAGTGAAGTAAGTCAGAAAGAGAAAAACAAATATCGTATATTAATGCATGTATGTGGAACCTAGAAAAATGGTACAGATGAGCCAGTTTGCAGGGCAGAAGTTGAGACACAGATGTAGAGAATGGACATATGGACATCAAGGGGGGAAAACTGCGGTGGGGTGGGGATGGTGGTGTGCTGAATTGGGCGATTGGGATTGACATGTATACACTGATGTGTATAAAATTGATGCCTAATAAGAACCTGCAGTATAAAA
The DNA here is from genome assembly GCF_028023285.1 of Balaenoptera ricei. Classification (NCBI taxonomy): domain Eukaryota; kingdom Metazoa; phylum Chordata; class Mammalia; order Artiodactyla; family Balaenopteridae; genus Balaenoptera; species Balaenoptera ricei. The sequence continues at coordinate 112,196,417 of NC_082639.1, read as the reverse complement.
AAACAAACAAAACAACTAAAAAAAAAAAAAATACATATATATATATGAAAAAAAAAGTCACCTTTTTCTTGATTCGGCATACATTTGGTTGCTGTAAACCTTTGAGTAGTTTTGAGTATTTTCCGAAGTTAATTCTGACTTTTTTTTTTTTTTTTTTTGCATTTCTATGGAGGGACAGGTTCTTGGAGTTCCCTACTTTGACACTTTTGCAGACATCTCCCACCTGCTGGTATTTTTTATTAGGATTTATGAGCGTGATATTTTTTCAACTTATTTAGGACTTTAAAATTTTCTTTCAGCAATGTCTTATAGTTTTCATCATACAGGTCTTGAAGATATTTTATTAAATTTGTCCCTGTTTTATGTTTTTAAGCTATATATGTATTTTTAAATTTTCTCCTTTTACTTGATCATGCTAGTATATAGAAATACAGTGGTTTTTTGTATGTTATCTTGAATCTTGAAAGCTTGCTGAATTCATTATTCTAGTAATTTTTTGTAGATTCCTTAGGAATTCCTATATATACAGTTATGTTATATGAGAATAAAAACAGTTAACTCTGGACTTCCCTGGTTGCACAGTGCTTAAGAATCCGCCTGCCAATGCAGGGGACATGGGTTCGATCCCTGGTCTGGGAAGATCCCACATGCCGCGGAGTTACTGAGCCCATGTGCCACAACTACTGAAGCCCATGCGCCTAGAGCCCATGCTCCACAACAAGAGAATCCACTGCAGTGAGAAGCCCTCACACCACTATGAAGAGTAGGCCCTGCTCTCTGCAACTAGAGAAAGCCCGCGCACAGCAACGAAGACCCAATGCAGCCAAAAATAAATAAATAATTAATTTTAAAAAAAAGACAGTTAACTCTTTTCATTCCAATAAATATGCCTTTTAGTTCTTTTTCTTGCCTCACTGCACTGGCTAGGACCTCTACTACAATACTGAATAGAACTGTTAAGAGTAGACATGTTTGCCTTATTCCTGACCTTAAGTGGAAAGCATTCACCCTTTCACCATTGAGTATGATGTTGACTATAGATTTTGTGTAGATGCTCATCCTTAGGTTGAAGAAGTTCCTTTCTATTCCTAGTTTATTGAGAATTTTCATCATGAATTGGTGCTGAATTTTGTCAGTGCTCTTCTGCCTCTGTTGAGGTGATCAATATAGTTTTTCTTTTTTAGTCTTTTAAATATGGTGAATTAATTACATTGATTGATTCTCTAATATTAAGCCAACCTTGCATTCTCAGGATAAACCTCACTTGCTTATGATTTGTTATCCTCTTATACATTGCAGGATTTAATTTGCTAAAATTTTGTTAATGACTTTTACATATATGTTTTTGAGGGCCTATAGCTTTTTTTTTCCTTCTTCTGTTTTTTATTGTAATGTATTTGTCAGGTTTTGGTGTTAGGATAATATTGGCTTTATAAAATGGGTTGGGAAATATTCTTTTCTATTTTCTGGAAGAGTTTTGTAGAATTAGTGTTATTTCTTCCATAAATATTTGGTAGAATTCACAATGAAACTATTTGAGCTTGGAATTTTTTTATGGAAAGTCTATTATTATTATAGTGATAAAACATACATAACATAAAATTTACCATTTTAACCATTTTTAGGTGTACAGTTCAGTGGCATTAAGTATATTCATGTTGTGCAACCATTACCACCATCTCTCTCCAGACCTTTATAATCTTTCCAGACTGATTCTCTCTACCCCTTAAACAATAACACCGCCCCAACACCCCATCCCCATTCCCTGGTAACCACCATTCTATTTTCTTTCTCTATGAATTTGACTAGTCTAGTTACCTCATATAAGTGGAATCGTACAGGGAATTCCCTGGCAGTCCAGTGGTTAGGACTATGCGCCTTCACTGCTGAGGGTGCAGATTCAATCCCTGGTCAGGGAACTAAGATCCCACAAGCCACACAGCACTGCCAAAAAACAAAAAAAGGTGGAATCATACAATATTTGTCTTTTTTGTGTTTGGCTTGTTTCACTTAGCATGTCATTAGGGTTCATCCATGATGTAGCATGTCAGAATTTCATTCCTTTTTAAGGCTAAATAATATTCTATTAAATGCATATACTGCATTTTGTTTATTATTTATCCATTGATAGACACTTGGGTTGTTTCCACCTTTTGTCTATTGTGAATAATGCTGCTATGAACATGGGTATACAAGTATTTTGTCAAATCCTTGCGTTCAGTTCTTTGGGGTATATACCCAGAATTGGAATTGCTGGATCATATGGCAATTCTATGTTTGACTTTTTGAGGAATTGTCATACTGTTTTCCACAGTGGCTGTCATTTTACATTCCAGCAGCAATGCACAAGGGTTGTGATTTCTCCACATTCTTACCAACACTTGCTATTTTCTATTTTTGATAATAGCCATTCTAATGGGTATGAAGTGGTATATCACTGTGATTTTAATTTACATTCCTCTAATGATTGATGTATGGGAAGTTTTAAAACTATGAATTCAATTTTTAAAATTTATGTACAACTATACAGGTTATTTCTTCTTGAGTGAAATTTGGTAGGTTGTGTCTCTGAAGGAATTTCTGTTTAATCTTAATTGTTGAATTAATCACATAAAGTTGTTCAAAATATTGCCTTATTAATTTTTATGTCTGTAGGATCTGTAGCAATGTTGTCTCTTTCATTCCAGATATTGGTTATTTGTGTTTCTCTTGTTTTCTTCATGAATCCAGCTAGACATTTATCAATTTTATTGCTTTTTACAAAGAACAAGATTTTGGTTTCATTGACTTTTTTCCAGTTCTTTATCTACTTTCTCTTCATTGATTTATGCTTTTATCTTTGTTATTCTATTACTTTTTCTTACTTTGGATTTAAAATGCGTTTCTTTTTTAAGTTTCTTATTGTGGAAGAATCTTACGGTGGATCACCGGTTTTATATCTTTCTTCTTTTTAATATAAGCACTTCGACCACATTCTATTGGTCATTCAAACCATTCCTGACACAATGTAGAGGGAACTACACAAGGATGTGAATACCAGGGGGTGGGGGTCAGTGGAGGCCATCTTGGAGACTTGCATCTCCAAGTTGATTCTGGGTTCTCTATTATTAGATTTAAAGGCATTACTGATCCTGTTTCTTGTGATTAAGAAGTGAGCATTGAGGGACTTCCCTGGTGGCTCAGTCATTAAGAATCCGCCTGCCAATGCAGGGGACACGGGTTCGAGCCCTGGTCCAGGAAGATCCCACATGCCACGGAGCAACTAAGCCCCTGTGCCACAGCTACTGAGCCTGTGCTCTAGAGCCAGCAAGGCACAACTACTGAAGCCCGTGTGCCACAACTACTGAAACCCGCGCACCTAGAGCCCGTGCTCCGCAACAAGAGAAGCCACTGCAATGAGAAGCTCGCTCACCACAATGAAGAGTAGCCCCCGCTCACCACAACTAGAGAAAAACCCGCACACAGCAACGAAGACCCAACGTAGCCAAAAAAAAAAAAAAAAGAAGGACCATTGATAGTTCATGGTATGAAATAGCAAAACAGCTACTTAAATTATTACCTGTAGACACTATAGTTAAGTGCATGTAGAAGGCAAAGCTTTTGGTAACCAGGTAGTTGCTGGCATAAAACATGTTAGTGAAAGTCTGGGATATAATAGGGTTTATTGATTGTTTCTAAGTGTGCTGGGTAACTTTGGGAAAGAAAATGGTTAGTTCAGGGCTTTGAATTCCCAACTCAAGATCCACCTAAGAAATCTAAAAGATTTTATGACTACCCTAAAAGAAGCCCTTATGACAATATTTCCTTGTTCTATAATCATAATGCAATTTATTTTTTATTTTATTAATTAATTAATTTATTTGTTTGTTTTATTTTTGGCTGTGTTGAGTCTTCATTGCTGTGCGCGGGCTTTCTCTAGTTGCGGTGAGCGGGAGCTATTCTTCCTTGTGGTGCGCAGGCTTCTCATCGTTGTGGCTTCTCTTGTTTTTTTTTTTTTTTAAACATCTTTATTGGAGTATAATTGCTTTACTGTGGCTTCTCTTGTTGCAGAGCACGGGCTCTAGGCGCACGGGCTTCAGTAGTTGTGGCACGTTGGCTCAGTAGTTGTGGCTCATGGGCTCTAGAGCTCAGGCTCAGTAGTTCTGGCGCATAGGGTTAGTTGCTCTGTGGCATGTGGGATCTTCCCGGACCAGGGCTTGAACCCGTGTCTCCTGCATTGGCAAGCGGATTCTTAACCACTGTGCCACCAGGGAAGTCCGACGTTTAAAATTTTTATTACCTCTTTTCTTATTTTGTATAGTTCACTTTGAATTTCATCCTGCACTCAGCCATGTCCCACTTTATCCCAGTTTGTTGTCTTATCTCTGCTTTTACCTCTTATTTCATGTCCATGTTTTCTCGTGTGCCAAAGCAGACACTGTTGAAATCTTCTGTTCCCTGCGGTCAATATTTTTTAAGAGCATGTAATCTCCTAAAAGGGCATAGTGCCTTTTTAGGTACTATGTTCTTTCTCTTTTTCCTTTATGTTATAAAATGTCTTCCTAGGACCAACCCATTTTGTACTATTATTACCTTATTCTTGAATTATAAGAGTCCTCTCCAGGCCTAGCATATGCTTCCTACTCCCAATAGATTTCTTCTTGTTTCCCTCAGTGATCACCTAAATACCATCAGAATGATATTCTCTCTCTCTTTCTTTCTCTCTTTCTCTCTTTTCAGATCAAGACAACACAAATTTATTATCTTTCTTACAGTTGTGAAGGTCAGAAGTCCAAAATCAGTCTCAGGAGGTTAAAATAGAATGACGTTCTTTTAAACTGAAAGAACATCCAGCTAGCCACCTTAAGAGAGTGAAGAGAAAATCAGAGCCATTACTGCAGATGTGACACAGTTGCTAAATATTTCAGGGCTTCTTTAAAAAATAGATAGATAGATAGATAGATAGATAGATAGATAGATAGATAGATAGATAGATTTTTCCTTCAAAGAGAAAACGCCAACATAGTTGAGTGTGAGAACTCTATTTTACCTGTATGGGTATCCCCCTTAAACCCTGCTCTTGTTTTTAAGCAGGAGGGGAATGTCTTACCCCAGCATCTTTAAATGTTCTCTTTATTTTCTTCTGAATAGCTTGTAATATTCCTTTGCCTTTACAATTTATATACTTAGCTGATGGATGTCCAAGGATCTTTCTTTCTGAAACTATGATTGCCCTCTCTATGTTGATAAAACTCTTATTTCAGGAAATTTAAACTTCTTTCCATGACTGTGATACTTCTTTTAGGTCTATCAAAATCCCTTTCATTATTATTGAACTGTAGTAGCTGTGCTTCACTAATGAACAGGAACGTTTATTTCTTTCTTTTATTGATAGAAACTGGTTGAGTAATTTATTAACACACCATTTTGCTGATGCTTTATATGTGAATGTGGACCATAAGAACAGTCCTTATAAAATCTGTTTTGCTCCTTTTTTTCTGCTCTTATAGAATAAAAATATTCAGCCTATAAAATTTCCAATTATACATCAGCAAGAAGTGAAGATTTATTTTCCCATCAAGCTTACACCCAACTTTCTGGCATTTCCTCATCATCCCATGGGAATGTTATATCGTTATAAAGTACAGGTATGATGTCTTATAATGAGAACTCACAAAGAAATAAGTCAGTTTCTCTGATAGCTTAACTTATTGAAGGTTAATGTTAAATCTTATTTCCCTCTAATCCTAGTAGTATAACTCAGTTTTGGGTGACAACCAAATCATGCTCTTGAATACTGTCATCCTAAGAATACTTGGTGTACTTTCCTTCTCTTCCATATATCCTTTCCTTGTGAGTTTTATAAAGTTTTGTCAAGCTCCCTTGTGCTCTTTTTTGACATTTTGTGATACTGCCATTACATAATCTCCCTTTAGTATTTCCCTTCCCCATTTAGTTACTTTAGTATAGCATCACAGTTTCTTAATGTTCCAGAAATAATTTATTGTATAGTTTTATTATTTCATAAACTTTATTTCACCAGATTTTACATCTTCAGTTAAATTCCAATTTTCTTCCTATAGTAATTCAATATAAGGTTGTATTTTTTTCATAGGTAGAGGGTGGCAGTGGCAACTTCACCTGGACCTCTTCTAATGAAACAGTGGCCATGGTAACCACTAAAGGAGTGGTGACGACAGCTGGCCAGGTCAGGGGGAACAGCACTGTTTTGGCCCGAGATGTACAAAATCCTTTTCGATATGGGGAAATTAAGGTAAGCAACTCTCCAAACAACGTTCATATCTCCTCTGAGACATTGATGTCTAAATTTAAGTACAGTAATACATTAAATTTTTTTTTTCTTTTTCAAGTTGGCTATTTTTAAATGATCCTCAGGACTTCCCTAGTGGTCCAGTGGTTAAGACTCAGCGCTTCCGATGCAGGGGGCATGGGTTTGATCCCTAGTCAGCGAAATAAGATCCCCTGCTGTCAACAACAGGAAGCCAACACAGATTTTTCCTAAGGTCAATAATATGGTAAAGCCTGTGTTGAGAAAGATACCTAATTATTTTTATAGCCAGACAACAACAACTATAATATTTTTTAAAAAAGGAATGAAAGATAGTTTCTGGAGCTATATACTAGTAGACTAGAATAGAATGAAAGAAGAAAGTGAAGGCAAAGTATCCAGTTAAGCCTAAACTAACAAAATGGTATGAGAATAAAGAAAAAAGGACAAATTGAGGGTTATTTTAGAGGTAGATTAATCAGATTTGATGCCTAGTGGGGTGGGAAAAAGTGAAAGATTAAGCTTTGACAACTTGATGGATAGAAAACACAAGAAAAGGGGAGTTCCTTGGTGGTCTAGTAGTTAGGATTCGGCGCTTTCACTTCTGTGGCCTGGGTTCAATCCCTGGTTGGGGAACTGAGATCCCACAAGCCATGTGGCACAGCGCCACCCCCCCCAAAAAAAAACCAACAAGAAAAGGAAAAAGAAAAAGAGGAAGATAATGAATTCAGTTTTGGATACATTTAGTGTGGGACTACCCTGGTGGTCCACTGGTTAAGACTCTGCTCTTCCACTGGGGCACAGGTTCGATCCTTGGTTGGGGAGCTAAGATCCTGCATGCCTCGTGCACTGCCAAAAAAAAAAAAACCCCAAACATTTCGTGTGGTTCACCTATGGAGCATCCAGGTGAACGTTTAAAATTGGAAATAGGCATCTGAAGTACAACTGAAAGATTAGGGCTAGAGATAAAAATTTGGACTGATCAGCATATGGTTGGTCATTGAAGCTTTGGAACTGGATAAGATTTATGTGTCATTTTAAGGGACATTGGCAGAGTAAGAGGAACTAGCAAAAGACACATAGAAAGTGACCAAAAAAAGACTCTATTAGTCCATTCAGGCTGCTATAACAGAATACCATAAACTGGGTGGCTTATACACAACAGAAATTTATTTCTCACAGTTTTGGAGGCTGAAAAGTCCAGAATCGAGGCACCAGCAGATTCAGTGTCTAGTGAGGGAAAGCATCCTGGTTCATAGAAGACTGTTTTTTGCCTTAACCTCATATGGCAGAAGGGACTAGGGAGCTCCAGGGGTCCCTTTTTTAAGGGCATTAATCCCATTCATGAGGGCTCCACTCTCATGACCTAACCACCTCCCAAAGGCCCCACCTCCTAATACCATCATTTTGGGGGTTAGATTTCTACATATGAATTTGGAGGGACACAAACCTTCAATCTATAGCAAAAACAAAATAAAATGTTTTTTTAAAAGATATCAAGTAAGAGGAAGTGCTCTATATCAGAGGTCAGCAAATTTTTATTTAAAAAGGCCAGGTAGTAAATACGTTAGGGCTTCCCTGGTGGCGCAGTGGTTAAGAATCCACCTGCCAATGCAGGCGACATGGGTTCGAGCCCTGGTCCGGGAAGATCCCACATGTCGCGGAGCAACTAAGCCCGTGCACCACAACTACTGAGCCTGCGCTCTAGAGCCCTCGAGCCACAACTACTGAGCCCGTGCACCTAGAGTCTGTGCTCTGCAACAAGACAAGCCACCGCAATGAGAAGCCCACATCCTGCAATGAAAAGTAGCCCCCACTCACCGCACCTAGAGAAAGCCCACGCGCAGCAACGAAGCACAGCAATGCAGACAAAAATAAATAAATAAAACAAATAAATTTAAAAAAAATTTTTTTTTAAGTTATAAATATGTTAGTATTTGTAGGCCACATACAGTCTCTATCTCATAGTCTTCTTTTCTGTCATTGTTGCTTTTTATTTTACAGCCCTTTAAAAATGTAAAAGCCATTTTTAGCTTACAAAAGTCAAGAAAATTGTGCACTGGTCATATTTTGCCAGACTCGTGTTGAATGGTGTTAGATGCTTTAGAGAGGTCGATTGATTAAGGAATGAAATGAGTGACAGGTTCAGCACCTAACACACACACACAAACACAAAACATACATATATGTTATGTATATGTATATTTAAATATTTAAGAAATGCTTTCTTTTCTTCTAAAACTTTCCTAACATAACTTTCTTGAAAGATTAATTTTTTTCCTCTCCAGATATGTGTTCTGAAACTGAACAAAATGAAAATGTTACCATTTCATGCTGATGTAGAGATTGGCCAGATTATAGAAATCCCCATTGCCATGTATCATGTAAATAAGGAAACCAAAGAGGCCATCGCGTTCACAGACTGCTCTCATTTATCCTTGGATTTGAACATGGATAAGCAGGGAGTCTTCACTCTTCTCAAAGAAGGTAAGAGTAGGCTTTTTATTTTTTCCTTTCTTTGTCTTTGAATTAAAGGACCAATCAACAATTCAGAAACTATGAATTAAAGTCTAAATTCACATATTGGGGATTCCCTAGTGGTCCAGTGGTAGGGACACCGGGCTTTCACTGCCGAGGGCCCGGTTTCAGTCCCTGGTCGGGGAACTAAGATCCCATGAACCGCGTGGTGTGGCCAAAAAAATTAAAAATTAAATTTAGGTATTACCTTTCTTTATAATACTTTTATTTATTCTGTCAACTGCCTGTATTAGGTGTTACAATATAATGTAGAAACAAAGGCACAAAAATGGAATAACATGTCCAGGGTTCATTGTGGCCAGACAATATCAGTTTTTAGTCATATTAAAGGCTTCTCTTTCCAGCCTCAAGCTCTTCTTTCTTTCTTTCTTTCGTTCTTTCTTTCTTTAATATATATACTACACCTCTTTCTAAGAGGACTGTATTGCCATTTAATGTATGTATATATTAAATTTATTCCAAAAAAGAAAATACCTTTTTAATAAGAAAAGAATATGAATAAGCTATCCATAAGGATTAATATCATTTACTGTTATGGAACTTCATATTTGATCCTGATCACCATTGTTTTTTCATCAATAATAATGACATTAGTAGCATCTAACATTTGTTTAGCATTTCTATTTCCTAGGCTCTGTTCTGAATACTTTTCATATACTAACTCATTTAATTCTCACAATACATCTATAAGGTTGATATCAACTTGGACTTCTCTTTTGCCCTTGTTAATTATACTATATAATATCTCTCACCTCTCCTCTGTTCTTAGGCTGTCTCTCCCCATTTTTAGGCCCTCATTATCTCTCACTGAGAATTTAATGATATCCTCCTAACTGTTCTTGCCTTTGATAATCATGGCTACCAGATAGATCTTCATAAAGCTCAATTTCAAAATTAATTTTCCTGCTCAAAAATTTTGAGAGGCGGACTTCCCTAGTGACGCAGTGGTTAAGAATCTGCCTGCCAATGCAGGGGACACGGGTTCGAGCCCTGGTCCAGGAAGATCCCATATGCCGCGGAGCAACTAAGCCTGTGCGCCACAACTACTGAGCCTGTGCTCTAGAGCCCGCAAGCCACAACTACTGAGCCCAAGTGCCACAACTACTGAAGTCTGTGCACCTAGAGCCTGTGCTCCGCAACAAGAGAAGCAACCACAATGAGAAGCCCCCTCACCGCAATGAAGAGTAGCCCCTGCTCGCCGCAACTAGAGAAAGCCCGTGCGCAGTAACAAAGACCCAAAACAGCCAAAAATAAAAATTAATTAATTAATTAATTTAAAAAATATAAAGTATACAATTCAATTAAAAAAAAAAATTTTGAGAGGCTTCTCCCTGCCCGTGGACAACAGCCAAAATCCTTTTAGTTTAGTATTAAAGGCCCTCTACAGTGTAACCCAACCTACTTTTTGGAACTTCATGCTTTGGCTTCATGTATGGCTCAGCTAAACTAACTACTTTAGTTAAAATTTCCCATATATCTCTTTCATATACTCATTTGTATCTCATTTATATTTCTATCTTTGTTCATTTATTTGTCAGCTTAAGATACTCTCTTCTGCATATCTAAACCTTTCTTATCTCTCCAGCTAAAAGTAATCATTCTGTTTTCTAGGTTTCTATAATGCTTATCGTTTTCTACTAATAGTTTAATTTATGTAAATGTTCACCCTCCCCTTCTAAACTATATATGCCTTGAGGTCAGGATCTTTGCTCATATTTGTATCCTCACCGTGCATAGAACTGTGTCTTACATGATATATATTTGTTAATAGAAGGAACATTATTTTATATCAACTTAATATAAATAATTGGGGTCTAGTAGTTAGTGTGTGAGGTTAAGAATTTTTTAATATATTAAAATTCTTACATTTCTATAGACTGATTTCCTTGAGGACTGATTGCTTATTACCCTACTGAAGTCATGTTTTTTGATTTGCAGGTATTCAAAGACCAGGACCAACACACTGTTCCAGTGCACATATAGCAGCCAAATCTCTGGGCCATACTTTAGTAACAGTTAGTGTGACTGAATATGAAGAGTATTTGGAGAGCAGTGCCACATTTGCTGCTTATGAACCCCTAAAGGTGAGATATTTCATGCTAAGGAACTGCCATATCTTTTCACGGACCCCACTATGTCCACTTGGGGGCTTCCTACATATCTGTGATCTCTATTAAAGATCAGTGATATTTATGTTCTCTTTACTTACCACTCTCTTGTTTTTAGACCCACAGCTCCCTCATCAAATCTGAGTATCAGGGAGTTTACGCTCTCATGTTTCGGCCACAGGAATATTTATAAGTTATTTATTTATTTATTTATTTATTTATTTATTTATTTGTGGGGGGGCTGTGTCGGGTCTTAGTTGTGGTATGTGGGCTCTTTGTTGCAGTGTACAGGCTTCTCTCTAGTTGTGGTGCGCCAGCTTCTCTCTAGTTGTGGCGTGCGGCACGAGCAGGCTTAGTTGCCCCGTGGCATGTAGGATCTTAGTTCCCCAAACAGGGATCGAACCCGTGTCCCCTGCATTGGAAGGCGGATTCTTTTTTTTTTTTTTTTAATAAATTTATTTATTTATTTATTTATTTTTGGCTGCCTTGGGTCTTTGTTGCTGCACGCGGGCTTTCTCTAGTTGTGGTGAGTGGGGGTTACTCTTCGTGTGGTGCGCGGGCTTCTCATCGTGGTGGCTTCTGTTGTTGCAGAGCACGGGCTCTAGGGCGCACGGGCTTCAGTAGTTGTGGCACGTGGGCTCAGCAGTTGTGGCTAGTGGGCTCTAGAGCGCAGGCTCAGTAGTTGTGGCACATGGGCTTAGTTGCTCCACGGCATGTGGGATCTTCCCGGACCAGGGCTCGAACCCATGTCCCCTGCATTGGCGGGCAGATTCTTAGCCACTGTGCCACCAGGGAAGCTCCTGGAAGGCGGATTCTTTACCACTGGACCATCAGGGAAGTCCCAGCAAGCTTTAGATATTCTGCTTTCTTTCCTCTTTTTTACTGAGATATAAAAAACATATAGTAAAGTACACTAATCTTAAGGTACTATTTATTTTTTTTATTTGGCTGCACCGGGTCTTAGTTGCAGGATCTTTAGTTGCGGCATGCGAACTCTTAGTTGTAGCATGTGGAATCTAGTTCCCTGACCAGGGATCAAACTTGGGCCCCCTGCATTGGGAGTGTGGAGTCTTAGCCACTGGACCACCAGGGAAGTCTCTTAAGGTACTGTTTGAATTTTCACATATGTACGTATCTTTTTAACACCACCTGGAAGAAGATATAGCATATTAGTATACTCTCTTTTGAAGAACTCTGAAAGAAAACCTTCCACCCTAGGGAGAGAAGTCAATCATCTTTTACCCTTTATACTGACAAATTTTCAGCACAACAGTCATTATTTTGGACCCCAAGGATTGGTCCATTATAATTGGGATATTACGACAGGTGGCAGTTCAAAATAAAAGTAGATAGGGACTTCCCTGGTGGTCCAGTGGGTAGGACTCCATGCTCCCAGTGCAGGGGGCCCAGATTCAATCCCTGGTCTGGGAACTAGATCCCACATGCATGCCACAACTAAGAAGTCCACATGCCGCAACTGAAGATCCCGCACGCCGCAACGAAGATCCCGCGTGCTGCCACTAAGACAGAGCAGCCTAAATAAATAAATAAATAATTTAAAAAATAAAAACATAAAAGTAGATAGAGCCTGGCCTGCTTTCTATATATTTGAGTCCTTCAGGAGCTAAAATTGATGTCTAGGAGCTTCCCTCGTGGCACAGTGGTTAAGAATCCGCCTGCTGATGCAGGGGACACGGGTTTGAGCCCTGGTCCAGGAAGATCCCACATGCTGTGGAGCAACTAAGCCCGTGAGCCACAAGTATTGAGCCTGCGCTCTAGAGCCTGCAAGCCACAACTACTGAAGCCCATGCGCCTAGAGGCCATGCTCCGACAAGAGAAGCCACCGCAATGAGAGGAAGCCCGCGCACCTCAACGAAGAGTAGCCCCCACTCGCCGCAACCAGAGAAAAGCCCGCATGCAGCAACGAAGACCCAACACAGACAAAAATAATAAAAAGTAAAATAAAATTTAAAAAATAAACAACAAAAAAAATTGATGTCTACAAGTTCTTGCTGATACATACTGACAAATACTGACTCAGTGCCTCTTAGGATGAGGAGGCATCCACAGGGAAAAAGTTGTCAATGGAAGAAGCAAGGTAAGTTATTAATTTTAAAAAGATAACTTGTTCATTAATATTTGCATTTTAAGTTGGCCTCATTGTACATTGTGCAGCCTAAGTATTAAACATATGGTTTGAGCATATTTCATTCATTCTCTTAGCGGATGAATCATCCTACTTGCCTAATTAAGTGAAAGTGCTAGGCTGCAGCCCATGGCCATTTCACGAGGTCTTTTCTTAGTTTTATCATTATCCTTACCCTAATTTTATATTTATTGAATGTCCCACAAATCAGATCTCCCCTGAATGAAAACTATCCTTAAAGGAAGGGAAGTAAGATGGTGATTTTCTTTTTCTACCTAGTACTTTGGTCATGTATCTTTTTCTTTAGCTGCTGAAAAATATATGTATGTTTTACTTTTGTTATCAATCTTATGTTTCGGTACATGGTATATAGTTCTCAATTTGTCCTTTTATATATCAGTTCAATTCAGTTGATCTGATTAATTTTGGACTATATACATCTAGGAAAAAGGAATAACTCCGGTTTTGCTTTCTCAGGAAAGCCTTCCATGAAGCCTCTGACTACTTTAATTTCTTCTTTTTGAGGCTTGTTTGGCACTCTGTACTGTGCCTTTTTGTAACACTCATTATACTCTTTACCTACTTCAAATCTGTCTTTTCCAGACTATTAGCTCCACTGTGAGGCAGGACCTTATTTTGGCTTTCTATTACTGTATCACCAGTGGGCCATCAATGAATATTTGTTAAATTGAATTATATATACATTTTTAAGAGAATACTGCCATTAGACATAGGAATGTTTAATGTTAATAGTATTCAATAATAAATATGATTGACTAGTTCAGGAAAGAAATATTAAAACACAGTTTGCTTACATTTTCAGAATGATTGCTTCAACTCTATACTTCATTTTGTCACTTAGTCACTATTGTAGACACTGTGTGCCATACAAAAAAACCCCTACACTTTGAGAATACTTCATTCCCCAAAAACCAGTTTCCTCATCTATAAGTAGGATACAACTCCTCTGTATACTGGAGTGAATAATACCTGTCTTGACTACCTCTTAGGTGAGAGTTCTTTGAGAAACAGATGAACTGTATAGATGTATTATCTTCATATTTTTAGGGCAGGAGTTCTTTGATACTTTAGTAAAGTATCCATTTAAAAATCTTATGTAATATGGTGACAGATGGTACCTAGACTTATTGTGGTGATCATTTTGCAGTGTATACAAATATCAAATCATTATGTTACATACCTGAGACAAGTGTAATGTTATATGCCAGTTATACTTCAATTTTTTTAAAAAGAGAAAAAAAGAAAAATGTTTATGCACTTATTTATCAATACTTTTTATGTGCACAGCATTGTACTAAATCCCACTGAGGAGGAGAGATTCTTTTAAAAATTTGGGGTATAAGATACTCTTTTCTCTTAAGAAGTTTACATAACTAGACAGTGTAACAAGAATTATTAGATGTATATATATGAAGATTTGACATATTTAAATAGCATAAGGGGATAAACAAGTATACAAATTAATGGTAGAGATAATTACTATAAGAGCTTAGAGGATGCAGAAGTGGTTGTGGTCTGGAATGATTAGACATAAATTAATGGATAAGGTGACACATGAGTTAGGCTGAATGATAGGTGGGATCTAAATTAGTACAGAGGTTGAGAAGCATTCCAAATAAGAGGTATAACATACATGTGTCCTCATTTGGGAATTAAGTCTAATGTCATTTGCATTATAGTTATATAACCAGTTTTTCACTTTAGAAAATTGTTGAATTCTCTAACCAATCAGGGGTTAATTTCTTTAAATGTCATCAGGCTCTAAACCCTGTGGAAGTGGCACTGGTGACATGGCACTCTGTAAAGGAAATGATATTTGAAGGGGGCCCTCGTCCATGGATCTTGGAGCCCTCACGATTCTTTTTGGAGCTGAGCATGGAGAAGACAGAGAAAATTAGAATAACACAAGTCCGGCTGCCAGCTAAGAGAAAACAGAATCAGTACATCTATCGGGTCCTGTGCCTGGATTTAGGGGAACAAGTAGGAAAATCATCTTTTTCTAACATTTCTTTTAGCAATAATACTCCAAATCTTTTGTACTTCTAGCCATTCCTTTTCAGATTCTAATGGATTTAGTTTATGTACTAGATGGGAAAATTCTAATTATTGATTAAAAGATCTTTTTTTTTAAAGCTTACTATCCTTTAAATGTACACCAAAGGTTTTGGTTTGCTCATCTGAGAATTCTAACAGTTCACCAACCAAATGGTTCAAGATTTTTTTGTAGTAGGGGGCTTATTTCAATCATTTTATCACTATAATTCATTTCCTGTTGCCTAGACTAGAGGGTATATAGTTTTCCACCTCCAAAGAATGTGAGGAAGGGAAATTTAAAGTGTCATCTATGGTTATCAATTTTGAAGAATGAGTTAGATCTGTGTTGATAAGAGTAATTAGTATATTTCCCTTTATCAGTTTAATTAGTTTTGATTATTTTTAGAGGTAGTGATGGCTTTATCCATAGCTGCACCCTGCTTCTACCAAAACCAGTAACAAAGGTTTTCAGTTTGACCAGGATTGAGAATTTAAAGTATGACTATGAGGCATAGCCCAGCTAACCAGCCCCCAGGGAATCCATGTATGATTTTAACTTAAGAACTGTGCTATAATCAATTGAGCTTCATTTTAATATCTCTAGTGTACTGTATTGTATATATGACTAGCTATTAGTGATTTAAATCCTAATTACCCCCTTTCGAAGCTCTCTAGCTTCTTTTTGTTTTCACATTGTTATTCATTAGTATTTCCACCAGAAATGAGTTGAAACACAAATTAGTTTTTCCACTTTTTGCCAACTGGTAACAAAAGATTTGGTGGGGGAAAAGAACGAAGTAATTGGTCAGTTAGATTTTTTTAATGTTCCCTTTGTTTCTATGATACCCTTGTTTCTCTTAGCACAGATAATTAAGAACTATAGTGTCTTTAAGGGATTGGCCTGATTATAATGTCCAAAGGGACTCTATACTGGAATTTGAATAATTCTAACACATTTAGATTGGCACAACTGACATCAAGTGTCTACCCACAATTATCTCTTGCCCTTGTGTTTTCTTAAAGATTCTGACATTCCAAATTGGAAATCATCCAGGTGTCCTGAACCCTAGTCCAGCTGTAGAAGTTGTGCAGGTACGCTTCATATGTGCCCACCCTGCCAGCATGTCAGTAACTCCAGTATATAAGGTGCCAGCTGGTGCCCAGCCATGTCCTATGCCACAGCATAACAAACAACTGGTGAGTACAGTGTTTCCAACTAATTTACATTTTGTCTAACCTGATTTAAGATAAATGGTCTGAAATGTAGCTTTTGTCTTATTGAAGTTAAGGAAACTCTTTTATTTGTTATCCAATCTCTGATAGTGTCTGAGAAGTGGTGATTCAATTAGGTTAGAGTTGGCTATACTTAGTGACACTTAGTGACTTTGCTTGTTGTACTTAGGTACATAGTCAGCTTGTAACTATGACAATAGGCAATTGAGAACTCTCTAAATAACTTCCAAATTGTTTTGCTAGTATCCTTCCCTACTAAATCTTTTATTAGCATTATTAGTAACTTATAGGATTTACCTCTACTCCAAACCCATATGAGGAATAATGATAAGCAATAACATAGCTAGAAGGTAGGCAACAGGGAATGAGGAATAAATGAGTTATCTAACCTAGAAACTAGAACATCAGACTATACACTAAATGAGGTTAACTATGATTCCAAGCATGGGAAAATAGAAGTCATTTCTTAGCCTTTGCAGAATAGAACAATCCATTAATTATTCCCATTTTACAGATGAAGAAACTGAGGATCCTAGAAGTTGAGTAATTTTACCAAGGTCATAAAGCTAGAAAGTAGCATTTTCCATCTGACTCTAAAGCACACATTATTAACTTTCTTGCTATACTGCTTTTTTATTATAAAAGAACTTATGAGATGTTGCAGGTTAGGAACTCATTTTTTTTTCAGAACCAAATTCAACATTAAATACTATTATTTGAACTTTATAAATTATTCACTTTTTAAAAAAGCACTTAGATGGAGCAGAATAGAAGTTATATCTATAATGGCATTGTCATTCAATATCTTTTTTTTCATTTGAAATAATTTAAATTTATAGAAAATTTCCAGGAAAAGTACAACTTTTTTCCTGGAACCATTTAAGAGTAAGTTACAGACATGATCCTCCATACTTTAGCATTTATTTCTTTTTTTGTATTTGAGTATAATTAACATACCATAAAATTCACCTGTTTAAAAGTGTACAAGTAATATTGTTAACTAAGCTCTACTTCAATTTTAAAAAGTGTGCAAATCAGAGTTGTGCAACCATCACTACTATCTACCTTCAGAACATCTTCGTTTCCCCAAAAAGAAACACCACACCCATTAGCAGTCACTCCCCACTTCCCCCTCCCCTAAGTCCCTGAAAACCACTAATATACTTTGTTTCTCTATAGATTTGCCTATTCTGGACACTTCATATAAATGGAATCATACAATATATGGCGTTTACATGTAGCTTCTTGCATTTAGCATGTTTTTAAGATTCATCCAGGTTGTAGAATGAATCACTACTGCGTTCTTTTTTTAAGGCTGAGTAATATTCTGTTATATATATTACATTTTGTTCATCCATTTGTCAGTTGATAGATATATGGGTGGTTCCCATTTTTTGGCTCTTATGAATAATGCTACAGTGAACATTCATGCACAAATTTTTGTGTGAATATATTTTCAACTCTCTTGAGTATATATTTAGGAGTGGAAGTGCTGGGTCATATGGTAACTCTATGTTTAGCCTTTTGAAGAACTTCCAGCTGTTTTCCAAAATGGCTACCTCATTTTACATTTCCATTACCAATGTATGAGAATTCCAATTTCTCCACATTTGCCAATACTTGTTAATGTTTGTCATTTTGATTATGTCCTTCCTAGTGTGTGAGAAGTGGTATGTTATAGTGGTTTTGATTTACATTTCTCAATGACTTATGACATTGTGCACCTTTCCATGTGCTTATTGGCCAGTTGTATATCTTCTTTGGAGAATGTCTATTCCAATCTTATGGGTTGTTCGTCTTTTTATTATTGAGTTATACAAGTTCTTCATGTATCCTAAATACAAGTCTTTTTGAGATATGTGATTTGCAAAAATTTTCTTCCATCTTATGGGTTGTCTTTCACTTTCTTTTTTAATTGTTTTGCATTTTTAAATTGAAGTATATTTGATTTACAATGCTGTGTTAATTATTGCTGTACAGCAAAGTGACTCAGTTATACATATATATACGTTCTTTTTTAAAAATTTTTTATTGGACATACATACGCATTCTTTTTCATATTCTTTTCCATTAAGGTTTATCACAGGATATTGAATATAGTTCCCTGTACTATACAGTAGGACCTTGTTGTTTATCCATTCTATATATACTAGTTTGCATCTGCTAATCCCAAACTGCCAATCCATCCATCTCCCACCCCCTCCCCCTTGGCAACCACCAGTCTATTAAAAATATGGAATGCTTCACGAATTTGCGTGTCATCCTTGTGCAAGGGCTATGCTAACCTTCTCTGTATCATTCCAATTTTAGTATACGTGCTGCTGAAGCGAGTACTTTCACTTTCTTTTTTTAAACTTTCACTTTCTTGATGGTGTATTTTGAAGCACAAAAGGTTTTATTTAACGATGTCCAATTCATCACTTCTGTTGTTGTTTTTGTTTGTATTTTTGGTGTCATATCTAAGAAATCATTGTCTAATCCCAAGGGCATGAGTATTTACGCTTTTGGCTTCTTCTAAGAGTTTTGTAGTTTTAGTCCTTATATTTAGGCCTCTAATCCATTTTGAGTTTATTTTTGTATATGGTGTGAGGTTGGAGTCCATCTTCATTCTTTTGCATGTGGATATCCAGTTGATCCAGCACTATTTATTAAAAAGATTATTCTTGGGGCTTCCCTGGTGGTGCAGTGGTTGAGAATCTGCCTGCTAATGCAGGGGACATGGGTTCGAGCCCTGATCTGGGAGGATCCCACATGCCACGGAGCAACTGGGCCCGTGAGCCACAACTACTGAGCCTGCGTGTCTGGAGCCTGTGCTCCGCAACGAGAGAGGCCACGATAGTGAGAGGCCCGCGCACCGTGATGAAGAGTGGCCCCCACTTGCCGCAACTAGAGAAAGCCCTAGCACAGAAACGAAGACCCAACATAGCAATCAATCAATCAATAAATCTTAAAAAAAAAAAATTATTCTTTCTCCTTTGTTTTTGTTTTTTTTTAATGCTATTCTTGTCTGCTTACATTCTTTTTATGTATGTATGTATGTATGTATGTATGTATGGCTGTGTTGGGTCTTCGTTTCTGTGCGAGGGCTTTCTCTAGTTGTGGCAAGTGGGGGCAACTCTTCATCGCGGTGTGGGGGCCACTCTTCATCGCGGTGCGTGGGCCTCTCAGTATCACGGCCTCTCTTGTTGCCGAGCACAGGCTCCAGACGCGCAGGCTCAGTAATTGTGGCTCATGGGCCGAGTTGCTCCGCGGCATGTGGTATCTTCCCAGACCAGGGCTCGAACCCGCGTCCCCTGCATTGGCAGGCAGATTCTCAACCACTGCGCCACCAGGGAAGCCCTTCTTTCTCCTTTGAATCATCTTGGCACTCTTGTTGAAAATCTATTAACCATAAATGTGAGGATTTATTCCTGGGCTCTCAAATCTCTTTAGTTAATCCATACGTCTGTCCTTATGCCAGTACCATACTATCTTGATTACTGTAGCTTTGTGGTAAGTTTTGAAATTGGGAAGTATGTGTCCTCCAACTCTATTCTTCTTTTTCAATATTGTTTTGGCTATTCTGAGTCCCTTGCATTTGCATATGAATTTTAGGATTCCTTTGTCAATTTCTGCAAAGAAACTAGCAGGGGTTTTGACAGGAATTTCACTGAATCTGTAGATTCATTTGGAGAGCATTACCATCTTAACAATATTGTCTTCTGATTCATGAATGTGAGCTATCTTTCCATTTATTTAGGGTTTCTTTAATTTCATCCAACAATTTTTGTAGTTTAGAGCAGTAGTCCCCAAGCTTTTTGGCACCAGGGACTGGTTTTGTGAAAGACAATTTTTCCACAGATGGGGTTGAGGGGGAGTGTGGGGGGATGTTTCAGGTGGTAATGCAAGCGATGGTTCAGGCGGTAACGTGAACGATGGGGAGCGATGGGGAGCGGCAGATGAAGTTTTGCTCCCTCGCCTGCCGCTCACCTCCTGCTGTGCGGCCTGGTTCCTAACAGGCCGCGGACCGGTACTGGTCCATGGCCTGGGAGTTGGGAACACCTGGTTTAGAGTATACACTTGCACTCCTTTTGTTAGATTTATTCCTAAATATTTTATTGTTTTTGATGCTATCATAATTATTTATTTCATTTTCAGATTGTTGCTCTTGTATAGAAATACCACTGATTTTTGCATGTTAATCTTGTATCTTACAACACTGCTGAACTCATTTATTAGATCTAATAGTTTTTTTGGTGGGTTCCTTAAGGTTCTATACACAAGATTATGTCATCTGAAAATAGAGACAGTCAGACTTCTCCCTTTCCAATCTGGATGCCTTCATTTTGTCTTCTTGCCTAGTTGCCCTAGCTAGAACCCCCAGCACAATGTTCAGTAGAAGTGGCAAGGACAGACATCTTGTCTTATACCTGATCTTAGGGGCAAAGCTGCCAATCTATAACTATTAAGTATGATATTGGATGTGGATTTTTCATAGATACCCTATATAGGTTGAGGAAGTTTAGTCTGTGGAATGTTTTTATCACCATAGAGTTTCACATTTTGTTCAATGTTCTTTCTGTATCTGTTGAGATGATCGTGTGTTTTTTTCCCTTTTATTCTATTAATATGGTGTGTTACATTGATTGATTTTCATGTGTTGAAACAACCTTGCATTCCTGGGATAAATTCCACTTGTTTATCATGTATTAACCTTTTTATATACTCCTGGATTCAGCTTGCTAGTATTTGGTTGAGGATTTTTGCATCTATATTCAGAAGAGATTTTAATCTGTAGTTTTATTTTCTTGTGGTATCTTTGGTTTGGTATCACAGTAATACTGGCCTCACAGAATGAGTTGGGAAGTATTCACTTCTCTTCTACTTGTTTGAAGAGTTTGTGAAGAATTGGTATTCATTACTCTTTAAACGTTTGGTACAATTCACCAGTGAAGCCAACTGGGCCTAGGATTTTTGTTGTGGGATGTTGTGTTGTTTTTTTAAATTACTTATTCAATCTCTTTACTTGTTATAGATCTAGTCAGATTTTTTATTTCTTATTGAGTCAGTTTTGCTTGCTTGTATATTTTGAATTTTCCTATTTCATTTAGGTCCTCAGAGTTTTGGTGTCCAGAACTTTTATAGGGGTTTTATTACATAAACATAATTGATTAAATCATTGACCACATGTTTAAACTCGATTTCTAACCCCCCTCCCCTCCCTAGAGGTCAGGTTGGTATCACCTGGCTCAAAGTCCCATCACTATAATCACATGGCTGGTTTTTCTAGCATGACCAGCCCCCATCCTGAGTCATCTTATAAGTATAAACTCAAGTGTGATCCAAGGGGTCCATCGTGAATAACAGATACACTTCTATCACTCAGGAAATTCCAAGGGTTTAGGGTTACTTCTCAAGAACTGGGGACAAAGACCAGCCAATTTCTTTTATTTATTTATTTTTGGCTGCATTGGGTCTTCATTACTGTGCGTGGGCTTTCTCTACTTGTGGCGAGTGGGGGCTACTCTTCATTGTGGTGCGCGGGCTTCTCATTGTGGTGGCTTCTCTTGTTGCGGAGCACAGGCTCTAGGTATGCGGGCTTCAGTAGTTGTGGCACGTGGGCTCTAGAGCACAGGCTCAGTAGTTGTGGCTCATGGGCTTACTTGCTCCATGGCATGTGGGATCTTCCCAGACCAGGGCACGAGCTTGTGTCCCCTGCATTGGCAGGCGGATTCTTAACCACTGCGCCACCAGGGAAGTCTGTCAAGATCAAATTTAGATCAAAAATTTAAAACAGGTATAAAAGACGTTTTGGGGGACATTTGGGGAAATTGAAATATTGACTATACAGTATGTAACACTGAATTAATGTTAATATTCTTATGTGTGATAATGTAGTTTTTGCTACTCATTCTTAGGAAATGCATGCTGAAATATTTAGGGGTAAAGTGCCATGATACCTAAATCATTTGGCAAAAAAAAAAAAGACACACACGCATACAAATACGCACACACAGAGTATGAAAGTAGAGGGAGAGACAGAGAAAGCAAATGGTGGATTGAGATGAAGTATATATAGGTATTCATTATACCATTCTTTTAACATATCCATACCTTTGAAAACTGTCAAAGAAAAAATATTGGGAGAAAATATGATCCCTAGCTTCAGGAATATCTTACCACCTCTTAAACTATTGTTTCTTTTCTTACTTTTTATTTTAATACAGATTCCTGTATCAAGCCTGAGAGACACAGTCCTGGAACTGGTAGTGTTTGATCAACACAGGAGAAAGTTTGATAATTTCAGTTCACTGATGCTAGAATGGAAATCCTCAAATGAAACACTAGCTCATTTTGAGAATTACAATTCAGTAGAGATGGTAGCAAAGGATGACGGCAGCGGGCAGACCTGGCTACATGGTATTGTAAATATTTATGAATCCTTTCATATACCTACTAAATGGTTCTGCACTAAATATTTCCTTGTGGGTGACAGTCTATTTATCCTATCTCACCTTTCACCTTCGATCTTTGTATTTTTTAGAAAACAGCATAAAGGTAGATTCCCTTGTTTGCAAAGCTAGGGTCTAGAGTCCAACGTTTCTCACAAGAACACAAAATTAAATTAATTTTAAAATGTATTGGTTACCTATTATTTGCCTAAAACTTTGGAAATATTATTCATTTGTTAGGCAGTGTTTATTGAGTGGCTACTACATGTAAGGTCCTCTGCTAGGCGCTTGGAGATATAATGGTAAATGAGACACTCACAGCTTCTGCCCTCATAGACTTACAGTCCAGTTGGGGAAACTGGACTTTAAACATTACATTGTGTTAGGTGTTTTGAAGGGCAAATATGGGATGCATTAAGAGCTTATAACAGGAGAACCTAACCTAGTTTAGATCAGAGAAGACTGCCCTAAGAAAGTAGCATGTACTCTGAGACCTGAAGAGATGGCAGAAAGAGGAAATAGAAAGAATGAACTAAATAAGTCAAGTGAGACCGACTTAGAGAGGGGGCAAGAGGCACAAGGTGAGGTTCTAAGAGGAAAACAAGCCCTCAGGGGCAGCAGCCCATCAAGCCTTTGCTTGTATCACATTTGCTGAGGTCCTATTCTCCAAAGCAAGTCACCTGACCAAAACCAGAGTCAAGGTAGGCCAGGACTACTCAAGAAAATGGATACCACCAGGCATGATTCACCACAAGCCATTAATATAACAATCTACCACAAATCAATCCCAAAAGTAAAGAAGAAAGTGGCACAAAGGGTAACTTTTAGGTTTCTGGTATGAGTATTTGGTAACCATTCTTTTCTTTTAACTTTTTATTTTATATTGGAGTATAGTTGATTAATAATGTGTTAGTTTCAGGTGTACAGCAAAGTGATTTAGTTATACATATACATGTGTCTGTTCTTTTTCAAATTCTTTTCCCATTTAGATAACTATTCAATTGAATAAGAAACACTAAAGAAATAAGATTTAAGCTTTCCCTTACCCACAGGGAGTTTATACTCAGGACAAGTTTAAAGGCTTAACTAGAGAATATGATAACATAATATTAATATGTATATGATACTATAACACTATAATACCAATAATATGATACAGTTAATGTAAAAAGTGGTAGGGAAGAAAGAGATGCTCCTTATATCTGTAACAATCCATCATCAAATACCATCCATTTTATTTTCTAAAGGTTTTCTCTCTTCCTCTCTATCTTCATCACTAATGTCCTCATAACCTCTATCCTACATCACCATAGTAGCCTCCTAACTGATCTCAATGTGTCTCTCCTACCCTCTAACCCACCCTCCATACTACTGTCCAGAATGATCTTTCCTTTTTTTTTTATTTTAAATATTTATTTATTTATTTTGGCTGTGCCGGGTCTTAGTTGCAGCATGCAGGATCTTTAGTTGCAACATGCGGACTCTTAGTTGAGGCATGCATGTAGGATCTAGTTCCCTGACCAGGAATCGAACCGGGGCCCCCTGAATTGGGAGCAGAGAGTATTACCCACTGAACCACCAGGGAAGTCCCCAGAATGATCTTTCTAACATACAAATCTGGAGACTTCCCTGGTGGTCCAGTGGTAAAGAATCTGCCTTACAATGCAGGGAACGTGGTTTCAATCCCCGGTCAGGGAACTAAGATCCCACATGCTGCAGGGCAACTAAGCCCGCAGTGACACATATTGTCACTGTGTCTTTCTGAATAAAGTTCTTATGTTGCAGCTTAACATACCGACCCCTGCCTACTTCTTTGGCTTCACTTCTTATTACCACCCACATGTATTCTACATTTTTCTCATACTCAACAATTTTAGATCCTTAACCATGAAAAGGCTTGTCATACCTCTTTCCTTTGCATATGTTTTATTTTCTCTTTACTTGCATCTTCCCTAGGCTAAAATCTTCCTCTAGTAATCTAGGAGTTTTCTGTTCCTCTATATTCCCAGTCTAAGGAGAATATTCCTTCTTTGTGCTCTTATATATTCTGTATTATGTGCTCTGTACATACTTCTATAATAGTACTTACCACACTGTATTGCAGTGGTTGCTTTACCTCTCAGCCACCCTCCTAAGCTGTGGGTTTCTTTGAAGGCAAGAATTGTGTTGTTTTCTTCTTCATCTCTGTATCCTAATTACTTTCCATAGTGCCTAGCATACAGTTAGGCCCTTAATAAATCTTTGTTGAATGAATGAATGTAACATCATGAGAAAATGCTTTACAGATTTACGCATGATCATGTGTTGAGGATAAAATAAGAGTTGTCCTAAGTAAAGTGGCAGATTCATGTTAGTTAAAAAGAAAGAAAAAAGAATGAATGAGTAAAGCAGGGTCAGATTATGGATGGCTTCAAATACTAGTTTAAGGAGTTTGAATTGCTCTAATAAGGACTAGTTAGCGATTAAAAATAAATTTTTTTTGCATTTAAAATTTTTGAGTAAGGGACTGACATGACATTTACATACACAAAACAGTTTAGAAGCGTGAAAAGTCCCAAAGGACAATCTCTTTATTTCTCACTTTTATTTTTAAATCAAACAAAAATTTCCCCATACCCTATTGTCAGCTTATTTTGGGACTCACAAACCATTAGAGCTGGAGAGAATTTTAGATTTTGCCTGTCCCAACCCCTCATTTAATAAAGGAACTGAGAAATAAAGTGATTGCCCAAGGTCACATAGGAATATAATTGCAGAGTCAGCATGGAACCCCAGTTTTCTGTTTCTTGTGTATTTCCCTATTCACTGTTTTTTGTTTTTGTTTTTCTCCCTGAAATAAAACACCATTTGGAAAAAATTAGGGCAGATTTTTGGTTTTCTGGAGACACTTTTGTATTCTACATGTTACTGCTTCTGACAGGGTACTTTTTTGCATGTCTCCAGGTCAAAGGATCCTTAAAGTACATCAGATAAAAGGGACTGTACTCATTGGAGTCAATTTTGTGGGCTATTCAGAGAAGGAAAGTCCAAAGGTAAGTGGAGACTGTTATATAAAAAATATTAATTAACTGAAATTTAAGGCTCCTTAGAAGTCATTTATATAACTGATGTAAATCTGAGAACTATGCACCTCTATGAATCTGTTATCTTTGGCACTTGAAAGAGTACTGGAATCTTCACTCACTGAGCTGAGGAATTAAAAGTTTGTATTTACCTTTGTGGTTCTTATTACATTTCTAGGAACTTTCCAACTTGCCCAGATCTGCAGCTGTAGAGCTGCTCCTGGTAGAAGATGTAACAGTATCGCCTGAGAACGCTACCATCTATAACCACCCTGATGTGAAGGTAGAAGCTATACGGGTCTAGCTAAATGGAATCATATTGGAGGGGAGAGTACTAGGTTATTAAAATTAATAGTATAACAATAAAAAAGCTCACTTATGTGTTGAAAATCAGTGATACACATATATAATGCATATATAATAATTATCCTTAGCAGTTATACTTTAATAGTCATATTTTGTCTTTGGTCCACTGACTGTAATCTTCTAATGTCATACTCTTTCTTAGGTAAGTAGAAGTTATTTTCTTTGAATTATTTATAAACCAAAGGGAACGGAATATTGTTTGTCTGATTTTTCCATAGGAAATATTTAGCCTTGTGGAAGGATCTGGTTATTTTTTAGTCAACAGTAGTGAGCAAGACATTGCCACCATCACTTACCTGGAAGCAGAAAGCTCTGTCCAGGTGAGTTCTAGAGATATTCCCAGACTGATGGTCTCAGGTCAAAGCTCATTCTTAGGAGAATGATTGGAAAATTTTTATTGGGTGTCTCAAACTTGTTACAAAAAATAACATTTGTGTCTTTTTCCTTATTTAACCTACATAGATTCTTCAACAAAAAAAGAGGGTTTTTTGTTTGTTTGATTTTTTCTGTAACTAGCTACAATATGTTGCAATTTTTGGCTCTGATTGAATGGAAACAGTGTAGGAGACATCTAATTATAAGATTTCCATTAAAAGAAGGTTCATTTTTATAAATTTAAAAGCACAGAACTGTGTGGATAGTTAGATATACTATTGACTTTATAACCTGAGTATATGGTATTTTCAGCCAGGACATGGCAACTTAAAATATTAAGCTGACTCCATAGTCAATATGCCAAGAGATTTGCTTTTAGTTGACTTGTAATAATAAAAAAATAGATTATATTAACATATGTATTTATTTCCTTCAAAGAGCTCAAAGGAATGTAACTTACTGTCGTCATAATGTTGCTTTTTAAAAGAGGAGATTGAGGCCCTATGGGAAAAGGATGTGAAAAACCACGCTGCTGTGCAGGAGCTGTAGTACAAGAAGGAAAAACAAAGTATCAGTCCGCCCAGTGCTTTCTCTCCCTCCTTGTGATTGCATATAAATGTACATGATTTTCTTCCTGACTCCTTTCCCTGTTGAGGATTCTGCTTGAAATCAATCAATTTAAACTCTGCTCTTTATCAGTTAGTATTTTTTAAGGGTACATATTTTGCCACAAACTGAAACATCACTTTAAGGGTACATATTGTGCTATGCCTGAAACATATAATGTGACCTCTCAGAGTTCCCATCACAAAGAAAGTAAGATATTGTATTTTCCACTTTGGGTGGAAATAATTGCTATGATTATGCTTGGAGCATGTTTGCTTCTTTACCCAGCTACCATCTTCTTCCTTCTAGTTAGTTCCAGTACATCCAGGATTTCTCAGCTTGGAGGTCTATGACCTGTGTTTGGCTTTCTTGGGTCCAGCAATGGCTCACCTCAGGGTGTCAGACATGCAAGAGCTGGAGCTTGATCTGATTGATAAGGTGAGAGATGTTTGCTTTCTCTCTTAAATGAAGCAGGCATCATTCTCACTCACTAGCATCACCTAATATAGTCTGTGCTCAGCTACCATGTGTGTATACCAGGCCCTTTGATGATGTGAATGGAAGTACCTGCCCTTAAAGAACACGATTCCAACACTAAACATGATGAAGATAAATAGAGTGTTAAAGCACAACTTAGGGACTTCCCTGGTGGTCCAGTGTTTAAGACTCCATGCTTCCAATGCAGTGGGTGTGGGTTCGATCCCTGGTCAGGGAACTAAGATCCCACGTGCCACAGGGCATGGCCAAAATAAAAAAATTAAAAAACAGTTAAAAAAAAATAAAGAACAACTTAAAAGAATACACATAGATTAGGCTTACTCAATCAAAGGCTGACCAGGAACATTTAGCATGAAAAAAAGAGCTTGCCACCTCTAAGAGTTAAACGGCCCTAGGTGAATGAGACATCTCTACTAAAATTACCTTAAAAAAATTATTTTTTTTAATTTTTGTTTTTTAACCACTAGGTTGAAATAGGTAAAACTGTGTTAGTAACTGTGAGGGTTCTTGGCTCTTCCAAACGCCCATTCCAAAATAAATACTTCAGGAACATGGAGCTCAAACTGCAGTTGGCTTCTGCCATTGTCACCCTGACGTGAGTACCATTTCAATACTCCTTTCTTGGGGACTTCCCTGGTGGTCCAGTGGTAAAGAATCCGCCTTAAGGACTTCCCTGGTGGTGCAGTGGTTAAGAATCCGCCTGCCAATGCAGGGGACATGGGTTCTATCCCTGGTCGGGGAAGACCCCACATGCCGCGGAGCAACTAAGCCCGTGCGCCACAACTACTGAGCCCGCATGCCACAACTACTGAAGCCCGCGCACCTAGAGCCCATGCTCTGCAACGAGAAGCCACCTCAATGAGAAGCCCACGCACCGCAATGAAGAGTTGCCCCCTCTCGCTGCAACTAGAGAAAGCCCGCATGCAGCAGTGAAGACCCAACACAGCCAAAAATAAATAAATAAATAAATTTATTTAAAAAACCCAATCCTCCTTACAATGCAGGGGACGTGGATTAAATCCCTGATCAGGGAACTAAGATCCCTCATGCCGCGGGGCAACTAAGCCCGTGCGCCACAACTACTGAGCTTGTGTGCCTCAGCTAGAGAGCCTGCGTGCTGCAAACTACAGAGCCCACGCGCTCTGGAGCCTGTGTGCCACAACTGGAGAGAAGCCAGCGTGAAGATCCCGTTTGCCGCAACTAAGACCTGACGCAGCCAAAAATAAATAAAATTAAATAAATGATAAATAAATCTTAAAAAAAAATACTTCTTTCTCCCTATGCTTAATATCACAAGTATATCCCTCCTAGTAGCCTGGTTAGCTCTCCCTTAGGTTATTTCAGATTTCCTTCTTTCCTTTTTTTGTAACGGTACCTTTCAGCCCATACTCTCTTCCCATATTCAGCTCTCTACAATATACCCCTTCCAGATCCTCAGATGTCTTATTTTGGGCCTAAAATCATGTGTCTCATTAATATTTCCATTTTATGAAACTTCTCCTTGGATGATATCCTTTGGGGGTGCTTCAGACTTGAGGACCTTCAAAAAATCTAGAAGTAGAGGCACTGGTATTGCCCTCTGCGAAAGGGAAAATACAGGAATTCTGAGGCAATTTAGTATTTGCAGTTTTGCCAGTCTATGTTTATATTGCTCTTATTCCTTTGGAGACTTAGAACAAATTTTTGCCCTTCAGGAGCCTTCTGCCATTGCTATGAACTTTGTCTTGACTCTGGAAGTTATTTTCTGGTAGTTCCTTCTAAGCTGAGTTAAAATGAGCAGAAGACTGGGAATTCCCTGTGATTAGGACTCTTCGCTTTCAGTGTCGTGGGCCCGGGTTCAATCCCTGGTCGGGGAACTAAGACAAGCTGCACCACATGGCCAAAAAAAAAAGAAAAGAAAGCAGAAAATGTTAAGCATCTTAGAAAGATGCATAACTGTCCACTCTTAAAACCAAATCTTTCTCACCTAGAAATCTGTGGGTCTTTGCAGGCTAATTGAGCAACAGGACGAATACTCTGAAAATTATATCCTTCGAGCTATCACTATTGGGCAAACCACACTTGTAGCTATTGCCAGGGACAAGATGGGGAGAAAATTCACGTCAGCTCCTCGGCAAATTGAAGTAAGGAAATTATCTCATCCAAAATTCATACTTTGTCTTCTTTATAAATTTATAAATTTTATAAATTTCCAGTGGTTAGGACTCTGCACTTTCACTGCTGAGGGCGCAGGTTCCATCCCTGGTCCGGGAACTAAGATCCCGCAAGCTGTGAGGCATGTCCAAAAAAAAAAAAAGTAGAAAAGAAAGGTAATTGTAAACATAATCTTAATGACCACTTTTATTACAGTGAGTGGATATGTAATAACTTATTTAAGCATTCTCACTTAAGTAATTTATAATTTTTTGCTATTATAAATAAAATCTGCATTTATAAATAAAATAAAATACATATTTTTGTATATAACTTCATTGTACATAATTAGGATTTTTTTCCTTAGAATAAGCTGCATGATCATTTGCTATGAACTTGACTGTAGTTAATCACTGTTGTCCTTTTGGTTTTCTCCTTCAAGGTGTTTCCTCCATTCAGACTTGTTCCAGAGAAAATGACACTGATTCCAACTAATATGATGCAGGTGATCCTAAAGCCAGAAATGAGGCTTTCTCCCCATCCCACCTCTGCTCCACCCCAACACACATATACACATACACCTCTTCCTGTTGACCTTCCCTTGTCTACTCTCAGCCAAGTACAACAGGATTTGATAAAGAAGAAAATTAGTATTTTCTTTGTTCTATGAGAAACATGGTATGAACTACTTCTTGGAATCCCATGGATCATTTATAGCACTTCCATTTCATGTGCATTTGAGTTGATGTGACATATGCTGGTTGGAAAGTGGGGGAAGATGAAAAAGTCGAGTTACTTGGACAAAAGGTTGGGAAAGGCGATGTGACTTCTCCCCAAGGTCCAGGCATTCACTGGCGTGTTTACATTCCAGGTAATGTCTGAAGGTGGCCCTCAGCCTCAATCTATCATTCACTTCTCCATCAGTAATCAGACCGTGGCTGTTGTTAATAGGAGGGGCCAAGTTACAGGGAAGGTAGTTGGCAGAGCTGTGGTCCATGGCACCATCCAGACAGTAAATGAAGATACTGGAAAAGTCATTGTGTTTTCCCAGGTATTGGTTCTTTGTTCTGCTCTGCTTCTACTCCTCCATCTGGGAATCACTGGGAGGTGGAGGATGAAATAGTGATGGGGAGGGTGTCAACAGCCCAGGAAAGTCTTTTCAGTCCCCTCATTTGGCATTCTCTTAACCAGGCATGGGAAATATGTAATCTTCAGTGAAAAACCCACAGAGTACTTGGCATTGTTATAAGACAGTCCCTATACTTAAGGAATTGTTTCAAGAACAAATACAAAACAAAAACAAAAAACCTATACCTATGGCATGTTTGTTGTTGTTGTTGAATGCCCCAAACAACAACAAACTAGTTATCATAAGCATCCGCCCCACAGACACCCCCTCTTAGCCTAAGCTTGCTCTCCACGCTGTTGAGCAGGATGAAGTGCAGATTGAAGTTGTGCAGCTAAGGGCTGTTAGGATCCTTGCAGCTGCAACTCGGCTCATCACAGCTACTGAGGTCAGTATGATGGCTCTGTTCCAGGTTCATTATTTTGATAATGCCAGCTGGACAGGATGTATAGCACAAACCACTCTTCGTTTTCAGATGCCAGTTTATGTCATGGGAGTGACCAGTACCCAGACCCCTTTCTCCTTCAGCAATGCCAACCCTGGGCTCACATTCCATTGGTCCATGAGCAAAAGGGATGTATTGGATCTAGTGCCCAGGCATTCAGAGGTATGAACTTATCTGTTTATTATATTACCTTAGGGATCTTGATACTAAATTTATTTTATTTCATCATAAGTTTTAGACTAACTAAAATAGCTATTTTCAACAGAGGGAAGGGCACAGTGTTTATTCATGAATATTTCTTAATCCATCCCTTCACTGTCTAGGTTTTTCTACAACTCCCAGTAGAGAATAACTTTGCCATGGTTGTCCACACAAAAGCAGCTGGTCGGACCAGTATCAAAGTCACTGTCCGCTGTATGAACAGTTCCTCTGGGCAGTTTGAGGGGAATTTGTTGGAACTGTCTGATGAAGTTCAGATCCTGGTAAGGTCCCAAAGCTAAATCTTGTTTTTGTATATCAAGGAGAAGAAAGTTATATTCTCTTACCATCCATGAAGAGCTTAGTCTGGATAGAGATAGAGAAATTGCTAGAGGGATCTCTAGAATAGGCTTATGGTTTCTAGATCTTTGTTATTCCTGCTAATTGCTTCTATGAGTACTGACATTAGAAACTACAGCACATGCACTCCCCTCAACTCCCAACACGGTGAATACAGTATATGAACACATAATAACTAAAGAGGAATTAATTTCTGATTTGTTCTGCCTAACATAGATATTATGATACAGTCCACTTAGCTATACTCACAGGCAGAATGAAATCCTATCCTAACTTCTGCTAAGGTATGAGAGTACGAACAGTTTCTACAGATGTTCTCAAGCTGAAAGCTAAATGGCCCTATTGTTTTTAGAACTCAAAGAAAAACTATTTTTTGTGTGGGGCAAATAAGTTTCTCTACCTCTGAATTTGGGGCTAATTTTTTTTTCTTTTTTCTTTTTTCCTTTATTTTGGCTTTGGTTCCCTGATTCAGTGAGGGGTAGAGGAAAAAGCACTTTACCAGGAGGCGGAAGACCAGAATAGTGCCCTTGCTAATTAAGTACTACAGGTTCTTCATTCTCAAATCTCTTTTCAGGTTACTAGAACTAAAATTAGAAATTTCAAACTTATTTCATACCTAATATCTAAGTAATATAGGGGATGTAGTAAGTGTAAACTATGCCGAGTCTCTTGTAGTCAGAAGCAGGGCTAATATTAGGTTATATATTCTACACTACCTAAATATGTTTTAAATGCCTGGCTCATTTTGGAAAGCAGTACTGTGGGACATTGGGCTAAATTGAAGTTGGGCAGACTTGATTTGTAGTTGTCCATTTGTGAGTAAAAGTCATCATTTGTCTTTTCCGGAAATGAGGAAAACATCATTTTCTCATTCTAGGTGTTTGAAAAACTCCAACTTTTCTACCCAGAGTGCCAACCTGAACAAATTCTGATGTCCATGAATTCTCAGCTCAAACTCCATACCAACAGGTAAGGAGAATGGAGAAGAAGGCAGGCCAGGATCTAACTTTACCCTCAGAGAAACATTGCACATGGAAAGAATCATTGCCTTCTAGGTGATTTTTCTAACCCACAAATAAATTTTTTTAGTTGAAGTGAAATTCACATAACATAAAATTAAATTGTACAATTCAGTGGCGTTTAGTACATACACAGTATTATACAACCATCACCTCTAGTTCCAAAACATTTTCATTACCACCAAAGGAGACCCATACCCATTAAGCAGTCTCTCACCATTCTCCCCTCCTCTCAGTCCCTAGCAATCACTAATCAGCTGTCTCTGTGAATTTAAATATTGTATATTTCATGTAAATGAAATCATACAATACGTGACCTTTTCTGTCGGCTTCTTGCAGTTAACATGTTTTCGAGGTTCATCCACATTGTAGCATGTATTGGTACTTCATTCCTTTTTATGACTGAATGATATTCCATTGTATGAATGTAACACATTTTGTTTATCCAGTCATCT
The DNA here is from genome assembly GCF_028023285.1 of Balaenoptera ricei. NCBI lineage: Eukaryota > Metazoa > Chordata > Mammalia > Artiodactyla > Balaenopteridae > Balaenoptera > Balaenoptera ricei. Next base: position 112,162,995 of record NC_082639.1, on the reverse strand, counting down.
GTTGGTGGACTTTGGTTTGTTTTCCCCTTTTAGCTATTGTGGATAGTGCTGCTATGAACATTCATGTACAAGTATTTGTTTGAATACAGTTGGTCCTTGGTATCCACCAGGGATTGGTTCCAGGACCTGCACTCCCACCAAAATCTGCAGATGCAAAAATCCATTCTATAAAAATGGTGTAGTATTTGCATATATGCACATCCTCCTGTATACTTTAAACTATTTCTAAATTACTTGTAATACCTAATACAATGTAAACGTTACGTAAATAGTTGCCAGTCCAAGGCAAGTTCAAATTTTGCTTTTTGGAACTTTTTGAAATTTTCAGCCTGTGCTTGGTTAAATCTGCAGATGCAAAACCCATGGATATGAAAAGCTGACTGTACCTGTTTTCAATTCTTTTAACCAAATAATTTTTTAATGATAAATATGTAATAGTATTTGATTTTTAAAGAGATAAGCATAATCCAAAGGCTGACTTTTACCTGAGGAAAAAATAACTACACAACATGGAGAATGGCAAGCAGTTTTCTCAGAGTACAGCCTCTAACAGTAATCCTGGCAGTCTCTACTCCTTTCTTTCTTGTCAAACAGAACCCCCAAGAGATGCCATTTGCCCCGTTTATTCCCTAGGGTAGGGGCCGCCTTTGTGAGTTCCCGTGTTCTCAAGTGTTTCCCTAATTCATCTGTCATTGAGGAGGACGGTGAAGGGCTCCTGAAAGCTGGTTCCATTGCAGGTACTGCTGTGTTGGAAGTCACTTCTATAGAACCTTTTGGAGTCAATCAAACAACTATAACTGGGGTTCAGGTGAGTTCAGGGACTTACTCAAAAAAATAAAAGGAATACCATGGCCCTAAGAGGTAGATTTCCTTTTTTAAGAACTAGAAACTTCTCTGGAAGTCAGAAATGAACTGTAAGATAAGAGGACAATCTTGACATGAACCATCAAATTAAAGTGGACTTTACAGTCCTTGTTATAAGAGATTAGCCTCAAACTGGTATGACTGTCTTCTGAGCAGCTTTGGCAAAAGGGTTGGTGTGGGAGAAGCATAGAACTATTGCTATCTATTGCTAAATTAGGCTTTGTTTTTAGAATTTTTTTTTTAATTAGAAGAGACCTTAGAGGTAAGTTAGTCTAAAAGAAACAAACAAAAAATGTTTTGGGCATTAAAAATCTAGTATATTCCAGCTTCTGTGTTGCTCCTTTTACATATATTATCTTTTTTAACTACCACAAAAACCCTATGATAGGCATTATTAGCCCTATTAAACTGATGATAAATATGAAACCTAGAATGGTTAGATGAAGATATGAAATAATAAAGCTAGGATTCAAACCTGGACTTCCCTTATTGTATCACAGTTTATCTCTTGCAGTGTGAAAACAAAACCTACAGTATTCTTGATAAATGATCAATTATTTAACAATAAATATTGACACTTTGCACAAAATAGAAGAAATTCAGTCCTTTCCTCAAAAAGCTCCAGCTTCTTTTCACATTTCCACTGTTTTAGTAATTAAAAAGCCGTTTCCTGTACTGTCATATTTCTTTTTCACTCTGTCATCTGAAATCAAGAGCTATTTCCTACAAAAGAGGAACATCATTTTTATCATTGATTATAAGTCTCAGAATATGGTCTCAGCTCGTCTCCAATGCATCCTTCTCTGTACTAGAGGGTTTTGTCTCCCACAGGTAGCACCAGTGACATACCTGCGAATTAGCAGCCACCCCAAGCTATACACAGCTCAAGGAAGGACCCTATCAGCCTTTCCCTTGGGCATGTCTCTCACCTTCATTGTTCAGTTTTACAATAGCATCGGAGAGAAATTCCACACACACAATACCCAGCTTTCTCTGGCTTTGAACAGGTATGGAAGGCAAAGGAATGGTGTTGACATTGTGGTAGACATCTTATTGATTAACCTGGTATTATCTGAAAGCTCCAGTAAATTCCTCTCATATTCTGCACTTGGAATCTGATCTTTCTTTCATTAAGATGGGGAAAAGACCAGAATTAGTTGTTCAATGAAGAAAAATTTCAGTATGTTTTGAATTTGACAAGTCCTAGTTCATACAAAGCTCCTGTAGGGAGCCAACTGGAGTATTATCAAAAAGCCATACTAAAAAAAAAAAAAAAAGAAGCCATACTGAAAAACAATTTTTTTTAATTTAAAAAAAAGCCTAGGGACTTCCCTGGTGGTCCAGCGGTTAAGACACCGTGCTCCCAATGCAGGGGGCCCAGGTTCGATCCCTGGTCAGGGAACTAGATCCCACATGCCACAGCAAAGATCCCACATGCTGCAACTAAGACTGGGCACAGCCAAATTAATTAATTAAGTAATTAATAATGATTTTAAAAAAAGCCTAGCTGGGCACTATATATATAAATGTAATTGACCTGATCCCTGGCCCTAGTTGCTTACTCTCCATTGTATAATTCCATCCGAACTTTTGAGCTATTGAATATAAAATGTTGATACGGTCTGCCCCCAGAACTGTTTCCTAACTATTGACTCTTTTCAGAGATTTCTACCTTTGATGTCTGCTTTCAGAGATGACCTGCTGCTTATTGGACCAGGGAATAGGAACTATACTTACATGGCTCAGGCTGTGAACAGAGGGGTGACACTTGTGAGGCTCTGGGACCAGAGACATCCAGGCATGGCAGACTATATTCCTGTTTCTGTAGAGCACGCCATCGAGCCAGACACCAAGCTTACCTTTGTCGGAGATGTCATCTGCTTCAGTACTCACCTCCTCAACCAGAATGGTTTGGATACCTTCCCTTTCTCAACCTCACAACTGACAGGATTAGAAAGCAACTCATCCCTTAGAGGATTTTTTTTTCCCCAAATTATCTAAAATCTAAGGGGCTCTCTGAGAAAGAAAATACTTTTGTGTGTTTTATTTTTCATGTTAACTGATAATTCTCAGTTTAGTGCCCATTCCTCTCCATAGCCAGCCAATTAGAGGTCAGCCAGTAATATTTACCAAGTGTCTATTGAATATATAGGCAGTGTAGAGTACTGTGCCTTCTCCTCCATTCCCAGCTTCTGAAGGAGGGTAATTGCTAAGTTGAACATCAGTAAAGGATGAAATAAAAGGAAGGAAAGGGCAATAGGCTTTAGTTCTAAGAACCAGTTGTGTGTGCACTGTTTTGTGAAGCACATCTGAAGGCCTAACTTCTACATATACCATCACTGTAAGAAGGTTTGGCATTGTACTGGGCTACACTATACTCTTGATCAGCAAAGCATTTCTGTTCTAAGTACTATTGAGTTACAGAAAATCAGTCTTGGGTTAGGAAATGTGTGTTATATCTTTAGGCTTCCAGGTAGCATATCCCAAAATGGTATATACTGACTGGGTATATGCTACCAAATAATCCATCCAAGTAAGGCTGGCTGGGGTGGTATGTGGCTTGGGCTTTGCGTCCTCTTTGGTGAACTATGGATACATATGTTTGGGTAAAGTGATGTAATACTGGACCTGACTTTAACATTAACTGTGTATTTTGGACTTGATACAAAGCGAATTCTATTCAGCCTAGGTCAAATCCTCCAATCCTGCAACAGTTGACTTGTAAGCAACCACTACTTACTAACATGTAATCCATGGCCAGTGAGCTAACTCTGCTTACAATACCATGATTGTTAATCTTTTGTCAGTGAAGCAGAGGCTTTTTTTACTCCCTTTTCCTAGGTTCTGTCAGGACTGTCCCTCTGTCTTCCATTCTGGAATTTTTTGGGCATCTCAAATCCATACCACTTTGGATGAGGAAGCAGAAGGGCCACAAGCCAGGATCAGTAATCTAATCTAATATTTGCCATTCCTCTGCTGCCTTGGGAATTAAACCAAAGTAAACGAATCCTCTCTTCTGCCAGTTGATGCTTGCAGTCTTCCTGCTGGTATCAATCAGTAGGTCAAAGCAGATTCATCCTTAGCAGGGTCTATACAAAGTTTAATCAGAGTGTTATTCCTATGTGTAAAAAGCATTTTTCTTTTTCCTAAGGAGAACAGTTACATTCTCCAACTAAGTAGCTTCTTTTGTGATTGTGAAGGTCAGCAGTTCCTATTTTATTTTGCTGGCATGACATACGAAGGGGAACCCAACATTAAGAAAACGTTAGGGACTTCCCTGGCGGTCCAGTGGTTAAGACCCTGCACTTCCAATGCAGGGGGTGTGGGTTTGATCCCTGGTCAGGGAATTAAGATCCCATGTGCCACGTGACGTGGCCAAAAAAAATTTTTTTTAAAGAAAAAAAACAGTTACCCTCAAAGCTGGGTGTTCCTCCTGGGAAGGGATATATGTATGCTTGAATGGTCTACTGACTTGGATTCTGAGTAAGGTTAGAGTGACCAATTTATATCAAAGGTTGCAGCCAAGTGCTTTCTCTTGTCTTTTCCTAGGTGAACCCGGGATGTGGATGATTTCTGCTGATGACAGTATTCTACAAACAGACATTGTCACTGGGGTAGGAGTGGCCAGGAGTCCAGGAATAGCAACAATTTTTCATGACATTCCAGGACTAGTGAAAACATATCGAGAGGTAAACCTAATGTTATGAGTTGAAGGGTTTATAGGAGTTCCCTGGTGGCTTTAGTGGTTAGGATTCCAGGCTTTCACAGCCGTGGCCGGGGGGTTCAATCCCTGGTCGGAGAACTGAGATTCTGCAAGCCGTGTGACGCGGCCAAAAAAAAAAAAAAAGTTGAAGAGTCTAGAGTAACTATTTCCATATATGGGAATATGCATATAGAAAGCACATCCTATGAAAAGAAATACACTCACATATCAGATATAAAGCCAGCCAACAAACTTTATTGGAACATAAAGGTAAATCGTGATTAAGGTTCTTAACCAAAAGAATGACTAGTCTGATTTATAATTTAAAATATCACCATGGGGGCTTCCCTGGTGGTGCAGGGGTTAAGAATCCTCCTGCCAATGCAGGGGACACGGGTTCGAGCCCTGGTCCAGGAAGATCCCACATGCCGCGGAGCAGCTAAGCCCATGAGCCACAACTACTGAGCCTGCACTCTAGAGCCCGCCAGCCACAACTACTGAGCCCGCATGCTGCAACTACTGAAGCCTACATGCCTAGAGCCCATGCTCCGCAACAAAGAGAAGCCATCACAATGAGAAGCCCCGTGCTCCATAATGAAGAGGAACCCCCACTTGCTGCAACTAGAGAAAGCCCACGCGCAGCAACGAAGACCCAACGCAGCCAAAAAACAAAAAAGAGTAGGAGCTGAGAGACAAGTTGGGAGGCTATAATTGCAGGAATGCAGCTGGGTATGATGGATCAGGGTGATAATAGAGGAGGTGGTAGAAAGTTGATCAGATTCTAAATATATTTTATAGGTATAGTTGATACAATTTCCCAACAGATTATATGTAGAGTGTGAAAGAATCAAGAATGACTTAAGGTTTTTGATTGAACAACTAAAAGGACAGAATTACCATCAACTGAAATGCATAAGACTGTAGGTGGAACAGTTTTGGAGAGAAGATCAGTTTTGGACATGTAAAGTTGGATGTCTATTAGATGTCAAATGGATGTGTTGAGGTAGCTAGATAGAAAAGTCTGGGAGTCATTGGCATAGATATTTAAAGCCATAAGATCGGACTCCCCTGGTGTTGCAGTGGTTAAGAATCCACCTGCCAAAAAAAAAAACAAAAGAATCCACCTGCCAATGCAGGGGACACGGGTTCAAGCCCTGGTCCAGGAAGATCCCACATGCCGCAGAGCAACTAAGCCCATGCACAACTACTGAGCCTGTGAGCCACAACTACTGAGCCCGCGTGCCACAACTACTGAAGCCTGTGCACCTAGAGCCCGTGTTCCGCAACAAGAGAAGCCACCGCAGCGGAAGCCTGTGTGCTGCAACTACTGAGCCCACACGCCGCAACTACGGAAGACCATGAGCTCTAGGGCCCGAGTGCCACAACTACTGAGCCCACGTACTGCAACTACTGAAGCCCGTGTGCCTAGAGCCTGTGCTCTGCAACAAGAGAAGCCACTGCAATGAGAAGCCCACGCACCACAATGAAGAGCAGCCCCCATTTGCCACAACTAGAGAAAGCCCACACGCAGCAACAAAGACCCAACGCAGCCAAAAAAAAAAAAAAAAAAAAAAAAGCCATAAGATCATCAAGAGAATGAGTGTAAATAGAGAAGAGGTCCAAGGACTAAGTTCTGGGGACACTCCAATATTAAGAGCTCTGAAAGAAGAATAGGAACCAACAAGAGAAATTTATAGGAATTTATAAGATTTATAAGAATGACCAGGGAATGGGACTTCCCTGGTGGCGCTGTGGTTAAGAATCCGCCTGCCAATGTAGGGGACACGGGTTTGATACCTGGTCTGGGAAGATCCCACATGCTGCAGAGCAACTAAGCCCGGGCACCACAACTACTGAGCCCATGTGCCACAACTACTGAAGCCTGTGCGCCTAGAGCCCATGCTCCGCAACAAGAGAAGCCATCGCAATGAGAAGCCTGCGCACTGCAACAAAGAGTAGCCCCCACTCTCCGCAGCTAGAGAAAGCCTGCATGCAGCAATGAAGACCCAATGCAGCCAAAAAAATAAAAATAAATAAATAAATAATAATTAAAGAAAAAAAAATTTATTAAAAAAAAGAAAGAATGCGTAATGGGAGGAAAACCTGGGAATCCTGCTGTCCGGGAAGCCAAGTGAAGAAAGTATTTCAAGGAGGGAGGGGGAGATCAACCACGTGAAAGCTACTGATGGGTCAAGTATGAACACTGAGAAATGATTGATGGTTTTTTGCAATATGGAGGCTGGTTACTTTGAGGAGTAGCTTCAGTGGAATGAAGGGACTGGAAGTTTGATTGGAGAATTGAAAAAGAGGACTTGGAGACAGTCCTCTTCAAGGAACTGGAGTCGAGTTTGTTTTGTTGATTGTTTTTTAAAATGGGAGAAATAATGGCTTAGTAAATGATTCAGTAGAGAAGGAAAATTTGATGTAGGAGTAGGGAGAATTGCTTAAGTGATACCCTTGAGTAGGTGAGATGGGTGAACAAGTGAATAGGTAAGCTTTATAAAGCCTTTCCTATTTCCCCCTTAAATACATGTAACATCTCCTTCCTCTGTGCCCAAAGAATTTGCTTGTTCCTCTTTTCATTCCTCTTAATAGCTATTATTATTTTTTTTTTTAATTTTTTTTTTTTTTTTTTTGGCTGTGTTGGGTCTTCGTTTCTGTGCGAGGGCTTCCTCTAGTTGCAGCAAGCGGGGGCCGCTCTTCATTGCGGTGCGCAGGCTTCTCACTATCGTGGCCTCTCTTGTTGCAGAGCACAGGCTCCAGACGCGCAGGCTCAGTAGTTGTGGCTCACGGGCCTAGCTGCTCCGCGGCATGTGGGATCTTCCCAGACCAGGGCTCGAACCCGTGTCCCCTGCATTAGCAGGCAGATTCTCAACCACTGCGCCACCAGGGAAGCCCCAATAGCTATTATTTTTTGAGCATCTACTATGGGCTTGGCACTCTGCATCTATTTTTTTTTAATTTTTTTATTTTATATACAGTACAACTATCATTTTTAATCTTCTCAATCCTGCAAAGTATTATCCCAATTTTATAAATGAGTAAATTGCCCAATAAGTGCCCACATGGTATCTGGTACCTTCTTTTATAGAGCTCTAGTCGTAACATAAATAATTACATATAGATGGCATGGTAACATAAATGATGTCAGAAATGCTCTTAGAATACAGAAGAAATCACTAATTCTGCCTAGACATTAAGGCTAAATTTTCCACAGATGACATTTAAACTGAATCCTGGGATTAGGAATTTGGCAGAAAAGAAAGGGAGAAGGCATATATGTACAAAGGCAAATAAAAAGTGTATGTTGTGTTTGAAGACCAATGAATAAATCAGGGTGGCTTCAGCGTAAGTTTTAAGGGTAGAGAGGGAAAAATTGGATAACATTCAAAGAGAGCTTGTATCATGAGCAGATAAGAGGGTTGAGGAGAGAGGCAGTATGAGAAGACAACTAGAAAAAGGGGCTGAGAAGGTTCTAGGTGCTAGAAAAGCAAGGAGAAAGGTGTCACAAAGGCAAGGGAGAGAATGAGCTATGATGTCAGAGGTGTACTTCGTAAAAATGCTCATTTAATTATTCACTAAGTGGTAGACAATCACTGAGGCCTGTTATATGTCAGTGATTATGCTAGGCTCTGGAAATACAAAGATGAAAAAGACAAAACTCCTTTCCTCACTGAGCTCTTAACATAACTAACTTGATTTAGTTACCGAGTCTAAGCTCGTACTGCTCGCTGCACGACAAGCCAGTAATCGACAGGAGAGTTGTTGGGGCGGGGCAAGGAATAACGGCTTTATTTGGAAAGCTAGCAAACTGAGAAGGTGGTGGGCTCCTGCCCCCAAGAACCATGTTGCCTGAGTTAGAATTCAGGCTCCATCCATACTAAAAGGGGAGGGGGCAAAGTCAAACACTTCCTGGTTCCCATCAGCCTCCAGTGAGGGGATGTGTTCATTTTTTCATCCCTGCAGTCGCTCACTGGTGGGCCTGGTCAAGATGTTTCCTGTGAGCTAAACAAAGGTATTTTAGCTTAATGCTCATTTCCTGGGAAGCAGGGTTCCCAGAGATGGGCCTTTATGTATAATTTAAGCTTTTAGGCAACATCCTAAGTTTAGTGATTAACTTGTAGTAGAACACAAAAGGTTCTTCCCTATTACAGTTTTAAGGTCCTTGAATATATAGGAAAAAATTAAAAACTACGGTAGTACTGAGGAGACTGGACAGTATACTGCATATAAATTGAAGGAATTTGGGAGGAATCCCCTGGTGGTCCAGTGGTTAGGACTCTGCACTTCCACTACAGGGGGCATGGGTTTGATCCCTGGTCGGGGAACTAAGAACTAAGATCCTGCATGCTGTGTGCCACAGCCAAAAAAAACAGACGGACTGGATACCCAAAGGAGTTAGAACCCAAAAATAAATAAATAAACCAGTAAGTTGAAGGTATTTGGGGGGAAAGGGCCATCATTATCACCATCTTCTCCCACTGTAATCACTAAGCACTTGCCTTATATTCAAGGCACAGTACAGGATGTACAAAGATATGTTAGGGTTCTAAGTTGAAACGCAGAATCTAATGGGAGGGGTTTTAACAAGTATAAAAATACCTACAATATAAGGCAGAACATTACAAGTATTTTGAGAGAAACAATACTTTGAGGTTTCAGAAAAGGTTGAGATTATATGCAACTAAAGAGAGAAAAAGAAAACTTTCTAAAGGAAATTGCAACTGTCTTCAAAGACATCTAATAGGGAATCATACAAAGGGAATATATGTCAGAAGGAATAATGCACAAAGACCTCCTTTTAGAAAAAAATGTTATTTTCTTCTCAAAAGTAAACAAATTTTGTGGTTCTCAAATATGTAATCACTAGAAGGGCAATTTGCTCTTGTGTGAAACTGCTTTTAGCTAAATAAGTTATGAGGGATGGAGAAGAAGGGAACCAGATTCTCTAAGAACTTATGTACCAATTTTCCTTTGGTTTGCTGACAGGTGGTGGTCCATGCATCATCAAGATTAACACTCAGTTATGACCTTAAGACTTCTCTCACCAATACCCTCAATTCAACTGTGTTCAAGCTCTTTATCACCACTGGCAGAAATGGTGTCAATCTTAAAGGTCAGCAATCTCTTTATAGTTCTGGGTCATTATTCCCACCTTTCCCATTCTCCCTCAATTCATTTACCCCTTTGAATTAGCAATACAAGTTTTCTTTCATTTCAAAATTGATTCTACTTTTACAAAGAAATCACTGAGGGACTTCCCCGGTGGTCCAGTGGTAAAGAATCTGCCTTCCAATGCAGGGGACGTGGGTTCGATCCCTGGTTGGGGAACAACTAAGCCCATGCACCACAACTACTGAGCCCTTGCGCCTCAACAAGAGAGCCTGCATGCTGCAAACTACAGAGCCCACGCGCTCTGGAGCCCGCACGCCACAGCTAGAGAGAGAAAAACCCGCATGCCATAACTAGAAAAAAGCCCGTGTGCTGTAAGGGAGAGCCCACGCGCTGCAAGGAAAGATCCCACATGCCGCAACCAAGACCCGACGCAGCCAAATAAATAAATAAATGTTAAAAAAAAAAAAATTATTGAGAGCTATGAGACCTCAGAAATTATGACTGTATTAAGGTTTTGAAATAGGCTCAACCTAGTCACTGCTGTCTTTTTAGTTATAACCCTGAGATCAGGAGGTAGCCTAGACCAAGGATTTCCAAACATGGCTGATTTTTAAGGTTATCCAAAGAAATTTTTAAAAAATACAGATTCTTAGGCTCCATCCAGATTTAATAAGTTTGGGATAGAGCCTAGGATACAATTTTTTTTTTTTTGGCTGCATTGGGTCTCTGTTGCTGCGCCCAGGCTTTCTCTAGTTGTGGCGAGCGGGGGCTACTCTTCGTTGCAGTGCGCAGGCTTCTCGTTGCAGTGGCTTCTCTTGTTGCAGAGCACAGGCTCTAGGCGCACAGGCTTCAGTAGCTGCAGCATGTGGGCTCAGTAGTTGCAGCACGCGGGCCCTAGAGCGCACAGGCTTCAGTAGTTGTGGCGCACAGGCTTAGTTGCTCCGCGGCATGTGGGATCTTCCCAGACCAGGGCTCGAACCCGTGTCCCCCGCATTGGCAGGCAGATTCTTAACCACTGTGCCACCAGGGAATCCAAGATATAATTCTTTTAAAGCTTCCCAAGATTTGAGAATTGTTGAACTAGATGATATCTGAAATGTTATTCACTCAGCAAATTTGCCTTGTGCTTTTCTTTTTTTCATTCTGTATTGGGCCATGATTTACTGTCAAAAAAAGTGGGAGGACAGATAACTAAAATACAAGAAGCTTCTAATAGATTCCAAATGCTACGTTAGGAATTTTTATATCTTTTATCTCATTTAACAATCTCATCATGTAGTAATTATCATTTTAAAGATGAGAATACTGGGAATTCCCTGGCAGTCCAGTGGTTAGGATTCTACGCTCTCACCGCCAAGGGCCTGGGTTCAATCCCTGGTCAGGAAAAAAAAAAAGATGAGGAAAAAAAAAAAGATGAGAATACTAAGTCTAAGAGCAAGTAATTTGTACAAGGTAACAACCAGTTAGTGGCAGGAGTGGTGGATATGTTCCACTCCAAAGTGCATGTACATCCTTTCATTCCTCTTTTTTTAAAGAACAAATTCCAGATTTGGGGGCAGGGGGAAGGTAAGGGGTGGGGAGAGGGTAGGGGGCGAGAAAACACAAACCAACCAGAGAAGTCCAAAATATAACAGAATATAATTGTCTATAAAACAAGATAATTTAAACTCTAATTGCCCTTCCTGTCCTTCAATTTTAAGCACTTAATATATTTTCTTTTCACAGTAGATATTTAATCTTATAAATACACTCTATGTATGTATAAATAAGAACACTTGATCTTTAAAATTCTCCAGGTTCTTTTACAAAGTATTAAATGTTTCTTCATAACATGTTCACTCATTGTTGTCTACCTTATTAAATTTTACAAAGAGACTGTAATTTTTTTCCCCCCGCAGAATCTTTCTAAAATCACAACTTATTATGAAACCTCATGTAACAGTTCTTTTGATATTGCTGATAGTCTCCAAAAGATGAGAATGGTCACTAGACTGCTGGCAACTGAGAAAGAGCTTTAGCAAACTAAGACCATTAAGAAACTGTGCAGGGGAAAATCTTGTTAACAAGACATAGTTCCTATTTAATTTAAAATGCATCCATTGCAGCTGACCCAACCTTGGTGCCAGTCTGTTTCTTGCTGGCTATGTGGCTCCTGTTTAAGGCACCACTTGTAATGAACTTCTCGAGATCTTTGACTTGAATCATACTGCAAAACAGTATGTTTTGGAAAACAAACCTTCCTAGACTTAAAAGCTACCTCCCATGTGTAGCACTTTATTTCTAACAGCTGTCCAATTTCTCTGTAATCTTCCCACTGATGAATTCCAAAAACCTTTTAAAGAGGACAGCAGCTATGATATTGATAATAGAAGCCCCATTATAGTCACAGACTAGCAGAAGCAGATTTTTTTTACAATCTTCTTTCAACTTGATTGTGGTAGGACCCAACAGAGCTGGCAAGTAGACAGCTGTAGCAAGTCAAGCAGAACTGATCCTCTTTGTTGCTTTTTTTTTTTTTTAGTACCAAACTGCCTCTATAAAATAGTCTCTCCTTCTACAAATTCCTCTTAGTAACAGAGCTATTTCTCTTTTCTGCTCATTAGGATCCTGCACCCCAAGTCAGGCCTTGGCCATTACAACAACACTTCTTCCAGAGACCCTCATGCTGTGCCATGTACAGTTCAGTAATACTTTACTAGACATTCCAGCAAGTAAAGTCTTTCATGTCCATTCAGATTTCAGCATGGAGAAAGGTGGGTTCCACCAGTTGAATCTGGTTTCCCCCTTGTTTTCATATTTGTGCAAATGTCACTTTCTTATTGGATTGCATTTCTACTTTCCAGTTTCATCTGCTATATAACTGTGGAATCTTTCTCAGTCAGCATTTTTGTTCTATCCATTCAACAAACTTTTAACACATGTCTATAATATGCTATGCTTTTCTATTATAACTTACTATTTTCTCCTTTGTTAGCCTGTTATCTTTGTGAGGGCTTGGATTATGTCTCATTCATCTTTTATCCCCAACTAGTAGCACAGTGTTTGAATGTTGCTGAACTGAAGGATATTCCAAGCAGAACAGCATTAACAAGTGGAAAGCAGAAACAGGCATGACACTGGGAGGACTTTAAATAAATCAACTGATCTAAAATGAGACAATTCATGTCAAATGTAAATAGGTAATGCTATATCATGGAAGAGCATCTACTCCAAGGTCAGGCAGTTTGAATGGTATGAGTAATGAGAAACCACTGATAGAAGGTTCATTCAGCAAACCGTTGAGCACCAAATAGAATGCATGGTACCAGGACAGGCCCTGGAGGTACAGCGGAGTAAGACAAGGCTTTTAACTCTTACTAGAATTGCACAGGGCGATTAGTTATAGAATAAAGGTATACATGGGATGTTACGATGGCAGAAAGAAAGGAGTATCTACATCAAACCTGGCAGTTAGAGTGAGGTTTAACAGGGGAAATAACCTTTAGAAGGATGACTAGGACTGAGGTAGATGTGAAGAGAACAAGACATTCCAGGCAATATAGAGCCCTGGAAAAGTTTTCAAAAATAAGTTTAAAGTATATAGTGGCAGTACACAGAATGGATAAGAAAGAATGGGAGGCAAGGAGACTAGTAAATGCAATTTACATTGCAATAATCCAAGCATGAATTGATGAGTGTCTAGACCAGACTAACAGCAATACTAACAGAGGAGCCAGATGTGAGACATTTCAAAGGATGAGTTAGCAAGATTTGGATACAGGAATGAAGGAATAGATGTCAAAAGACAACTGAGGTTGAGCATGGGTAACTAGAAAAACAATACAATTGACAGAAATAAGGCCATCAAGAGGTGGTTTGATAGAGAAGTGATTAAACCATGTTCAAAGCTTGCCTTTCTTCCACAAAACCCTTTACTGATCCAACTCTACTTCATCCTATATCCCCTTAATTTCCATTTACACTATATTATTTAATACTCCCTGACATGTCCAATTTACCAATAATGGTATCCTTAAGTTCAATTGTGGGTTCCCTGGGACTGTTTCATCTTTGGTAAACTCCTCCATAGTGGCCAAAAGTGTGCTAATAGTGAATACTCAAAACTTGAGTTCACATTCTGAATTTGCATGTAACTATTTTTCCTTCCTATCCTAATCCAGTTGGCTAAATAGAGCCTCTGAACCTTCCTGCTCAGTTTTTCCTCTTTTCTTCAGGGGTTTATGTCTGCCTAATCAAGGTTCAACCCCAATCAGAGGAGCTACTCCAGGCCCTCAGCACGGCTGACACCTCAGTCTATGGTTGGGCCTCGCTTGTCAGTGAGCGTAGCAAGAATGGAATGCAAAGAATCCTCATTCCTTTCATCCCAGCCTTTTACATCGATCAATCAGAATTGGTTCTTAGCCACAAAAACGAAGTTGGGGAGATAAGAGTACTGGGAGTGGACAGAGTTCTTGAGAAACTAGAGGTATGTTAAGGACTGAAGCAAAACAGATCAGGGTTTTGAAAAAGATTTTTCATTCTCAGTCCAGGGTAAAGGAACAGTTACTGAATGACTTGATAAAATTCACCACAGGAAATTCTTAAACAAAATGAAGAAAATCTGTCCCCTTCACAATGCCAGGGGGGCCCCCAGAGTCCAAAATCTAGGTCAAGAGCCTTGTCAGTCTGGAAGATAACACAAATACTTTTATGTATATATATATTACACCAATGCTATCTTGAAACAATTTTAGAATGCTAGCTTAAAACTTTTTTTGAAGGCTATATTATTCACAGATCGTTTTCTTCCCTTATCCTTCAACACATCTAAGTGAGAAAAAGTGACTTGTCAGACAGCTAGCTAGAACTAGAAATCCAGATGTCTCACTGTATATGTTTAAGATTGGAATGTATTGACACAAAACTGACTTTTCTTTCAAACATGTTCCATTTCCTTTTCTCCAAGGTCTTCCCCAGCTCCCCAGTTCTAGTGGTCTCTGGCCATAGGCACTCTTCCCTCACACGTGGCCTGGCTATCTACCCCATAAAAGTAGTCAACTTCACTTCCCTCCAGCAGATGGCATCACCTGTTTTCATCAATATTTCCTGTGTGCTCACCAGTCAAAGTGAGGCTGTGCGAGTGAGAGCTATGAAAGGTAAGTCTGGTTCAGGTGAGCATTGGGGGTGCCTATTTTTAATCTAGAGGCAAAAAGACAGAATGCATTACGATTTAGTCAATGGGAAACATTCAGCCACTTGACCAACATTATTCAAACTAGCTGGGACATGGATCTTTATTCTCCAAGCCTACTCTATAAAATGTAACCTTCAGGAAGCTTTCTTACCACTAGCTAGATGTTATACTTAAATATATAAGTTATGTCAGTTTGTCAGCTGCATAAGTATACTTCTTACCCTGTTTTAAACCTCTTGATAAATGTTTCATTTACTTCAAAAGTATTTAGCAAACCTTTGTGCATCAATGGGCAAATGGTGGTAACCCTAGAACCAAGACTTAGCTTCCCCAAATCCTGATTCTACCATTACCCAGTTTAGAAATGATGTCAAGTTTGGGTGGGATGGGAACCGTTATGGAAAGAGGTGTTAGGAAAGCCAGAGAACCATCCTCCTTATACTTGTCACTCCCACTTGCCCATGCCTCAAGGGAAACAGTATTTGTCTTAATTACTGGGAGTGAATTAGGCTGAACCTTAGTACATCTAATGGGAGAAAGGTTTTTGCTTCTATAAGCACCCAATTTGTACGGGTCAATAAATATTCTAAGCATATTTATATGCATTTTGTTTTAATTCTTATGATTCTAAAGAGTTTTCTAAAACTTTATAAAGATGTTTTTCCCTTTAAAGAGTTGAGAAAATTGAGGTGTTCAGGGTCCCACCAACTAGAAAGTGTTCAACTCCAATCTGTGCTTTCTGTGAGAGCAGTTTTTAAATCTAGAGTTCATGGACCTCCACAAAGGTCCACAGATAGAACTCAAGGTGTCCATGCCTTGAATGGGGAAAAAAATTGCATCTTTATTTTCAATTAACCTCTAACTGAAAGTTAGCATTTCCATTGATTATGAATATAGGCAACAAATCACAGCAGTATTATATGTGACTTTGTCACCAAGGGAAACCATAGATGTTCTCATGTTCCAACTGTCACATCTCAAAATATTTCATTTCAAAATTACATCAAAATTACAGTAGTTATCAGACCTAAAGCTACAACTTTTTTGTTATTACTAGAGCACACATACCACTGTATCACAAATTAGGCCTTTGAACATTTTGCTAACTGTATATTACAAATTAGGTTTTTTCCCTATTTTCATCAACTCTTGATATTAATTGATTTCCTTTATTCCTACTACATTTTATCTTTTGCATTTAAAAACATTCTGAATTGGGATCCATTGACTTCATCAGACTGCTGAAGTTGCCCATGGCAAAAAAAAAAAAAAAAAAAAGTTAAGAACCCCTGCACTTCTTAGAGATAAGAGGGACAAGCAGTAGAACAGTACAATCACAGTAGGTGGGAGTCTTTAGATACAAATATCCAACCTTCAGCTCATTCATACAAGTGTGTGCCTACAGTTATGTGCCAAGCACGGTCCCTACTTGCAGAAATCAGATTTAAGACAGGGCCCAGGGACTTCCCTGGTGGTCCAGTGGCTAAGACTCCACGCTCCCAATGCAGGGGGCCCAGGTTCGATCCCTGGTCAGGGAACTAGATGCCACATGCTGCAACTAAGAGTTCACATGCCGAAACTAAAAAGATCTCGCATGCCACAACTAAAAAGATCCAGCGTGCCGCAACTAAGACCCGACACAGCCAAATAAATATTTAAAAAAGACAGGGCCCAACTAAGACAGGAATTAGTTCAATGCAGCCAGAACAAAGGGGTGCTATAAATTAATGTGCCTAAGTTTTATTGGGACTTCCAACAGTGGGACCTGATCAGGGATTAATATAGTCTTGTTTCTACTAATAAGCAACCTCAAATTAGTCTTCAAAGTGAAGCAGTTTGTAAACAGTATGAAGTTGTTACAATAGTGTGAAACAGAGTCTGGTGAGAGGTAAGACCAGTTAAGAGCCCAGAGGTAGAGGGACTACATAAGGGATGCAGAATAGGAACTAGGTCCAAGGGCCTGGTGACAGTTTACCTGGGAAGGCCAGTTAAATTCAGGCAGTTTTGTGGGGCAGGGAAGAGTTCATTTCTAGACACTGAAAAGTTTGAAATAACCAAAGGCAAGTGCCAAGCATGCTTCAAACACAGAAGTCTGAAGTTTTATTGAGGACAAGTTTATAAACATATCAGAATGTATCTGAATAAAAAAGGACAAGTAGCCCCTGGATTTAAGAGGTCATTGGTGATCCAACGAAATATTTCATTCAGGTTAGAGGGATTAAAAGTAGAAGCTGAATCACCATAGACTATCACAAACTTGGTGAAGGGAAGCAGTCACCTGGAGTTCAAGTGCACAGGAAAGGTAACAGGCATTTTAAAGTGGCAAAGAATTTAAATATTCTTTTGTAAGCGGAAAAGAAATGAGACTCAAGAATTGTAGCTTATTGTTAGAGAGGTAAAAAGCCTAAAAAAGGTAAGAGGAGCCAAGTTCAGTTCACCCCTTTTTCTCTGGTTAAGAAGCAAAAGAATTTCCTAGAGGGCTGGGTTTTGACTGTTTCAGCTAGATACTCTTAGGACCACACAAGTTTTTAAATGCAACATCTGTCCTGGATAACTATAACCTTCTTTTATTCTGCCAATGTGTAGATCAATGTGAAGATTCAGGTGTCCTCCAGAAGCTCATGGGTTCTTACCAGATTTTCTTTACCCTCTTTGCGGTGTTGGCATCAACAGCTTTCCTCTTTCTAGGTAAGGAGTCCTTATATTCAGCACCGTGGCCTTTTGACTTGGAAACTGCCTTCATTTTATTTCACAAACTAAATGAGGATGAAAATTAGCTGTTTATCACATCTAATTTGGGACATGCAATTGAACCTGATTTAGCCTCCCTACCCCTAGTCACCAGTGGACCAAAGATCCCACCCAATTTACTAGGAAGCAAGGAACTGCATGTGGCCAACAAATACCACTCAGAAGTGGAAATTACTACTAAACCTTAGATTATAGCTAGTTTTGCTCAAACACATAGCTAGACATGATGGAAGCAACACAACATGTACTATCATCTTACACATGCATTTCCCATCTTTCAACCAGAAGTTGGAATACCTCTAAAAATCACTGAATAAAAATTTCCTGGAAATTTAATTATTTAATTTGAAGCCTTTTTTTTATAGCAATACTTGCCCCTTAAGGCCTTCCTCCAGTGAAAACAGTTCTCTTTGGTGACATCTCCCTTATTCTTTTTCCAGCATACAATGCCTTCCTAAACAAGATGCAGACAGTTCCAGTTGTTTATGTACCAACTCTAGGTGCACCACAACCAGGTAAAGAATCACCATCTTTATTGCTGAAAAGCTCAGGTATCACCCTCATTCACTTTTATTCACCCTTCATCTATTTCCCTTCCTCCTTTACTTCTAGGTTCTTACACATCCACACGTTCTCCTCCTCCCTTCATAAGTCCACAACCCCCACCAGCGCAGCGTCGGCTACAACATTGGCTTTGGAATACAAGGCACTAACCTCTGCTTGGACAAGTCCCCTTAACTGCAGGGGGCTGGAGATTTCTAGCCCTAGACCAGGAGCCTAGCAGCAACCTCTACACTCATAAGCCTCCAAACAAGCCTTCTGAGAACTGTAAATAAAGGATCCTAAGCTGTTTTGTGTTAAAGTGGTGTGCTGGATTGCGTTTTAAAGATCAACTGTCAGTTCTTAATTCTAAGAAAACATAGAAGTGAAAGCAAATACCCCATTTATATATCATTCCAGTTTTTAATCAAGCTCTGCAGATTTACTCAATGAGCCTAGGTATAGGAATGTCCCAAATGGACTTTTTAAGTATTTGACCACTTACTTGCCCCAAATGACTCTACAGTCCACTCTTCTGATTGCCCCTGAATACGTGAGGTAGGAACTTCCTAGCAGTAAAACAAGACAATAAACAGGACGTATCCAAAATGTGTTTATTGGGATGGTTTCCCATTCATCTTGATTCCAGGGGCTTTTAGTGCTGCTTCCGTCTGAAGGAGCACCCTGCAAGAATAAGTTCCGAAGGTTAACTGACAGCAGCCTACTTACCCTGTCCCACCCCCACAAAACAAAATGATGCCTGATACCCACAGGAAACCTACATCTGTAGTTTTCTCAACTCTTTTAGCTCCTGCCTACTCACTTAAAGACAACATCACCTTCAGCTCATATGAAGCCCCTTTTATCACCCATCCACCCCAGCCTTAGACAGAAGCACTGAGATTAGTGCTTTCTAATTATGCTTTAGGAGAGAGAAAAAAAAAAAAAGACTATCAAACCCAACCCTCTTTGCAAGACAGCCTGATAATTTACATTATACATGACCTCTCTTAAGATTCAAACCCCGAAATCACAACATTAATTAAACCATTTACCTTCTGTAAGCCTTGCTTTTCCTCCTGTAGGCTGGCAGAGAACGGTAGAGCAGCCAACACACAAAACTACTGTTTGTGCATGGCTAAAGACGGTGGTGATTTTATAGCATCCTGTGAAAAAACATCGAGTTACCCTATTTTCCCCAAACCTTTCTTCACTTAAACATATGCTGTCATGTATTAACTGTACAACAAGCATGTTATGTAAATTCTTGAAATTTACTTTCCTATTCTAAATCGATTACTTGGCTCTAGGTATACATTAAAGCCAACTCAGAAGCAACCTGGACTATCTGCCCCCACCTATGAATATTTTGTTAATGCGTTACCACCATCATCCAAAAAAACTATCCAAGAGTTAAAATATAGACAATCCTCTATTTGGTGAGGAGGCACGCTCAGTAACTGGTCAACATATCCACCCCCTTGCCTCCAGGTACAAGTATATAAATGACCATAGCAGAAACCCAACATAACATTCCAGTGTTTTTCAACACAAAGAAATGTTACGCTCTGCACAAAAAGTTTTGAAGGGAGATCAATATAGATCACTGTTCCTGAAATGCAAAATTTTACCTATCTCAAACATTCAAATTTTAAGAAATCAGAACCGCTTCAAGGATACCTTTGTCCAATTCTTGGGGTCCAGTGCTTTCCCCACTACTGCAAGTAATCTCCTCACCTGGGCATTTCACATCCATGAAATAGGAATTGGGGCTCTGCACCAGGCGCTTCTTCTTGTGTTTCCTCTTCTCCTCTTCTGGAGAGGGATGAAGGAGATCCTTTGCGAGCTAAGAGAGGCAGAAATGCAGAGACTTAGAAACCAACGGCGAACACGGGATGATCGAAAACAGCCCCCACTGCCACACACCGGGGAGAGCTCGCCCCTCGCCGCCCCTGGTGTCTGCGCAGCTGGGCCGCCATCTTATCGCCTCTCCGCTCCCGTCTATGCAGGGGGCCCCACGGGCCTCTGCGAACTGCGGAAGGCAGGTGAGGGCCCTCTGCGATCCGAAATCAGCGTGAGGAGAGCGCGCGGACAGAAGAGCGAGATCTCCGCGGAAACCTGCACCGAGGAACTCACAGGCATGTTCTCGTGGGGAGGTCGTCACCGTCGGAAAGGAGCGAAAGCGGAAATCCTGCTCCTTAAATCCGCCGTCCCGCAGGAAGTGACGCCTGGGCCTTCTGCCGCCATGTTGGGAAGGTCCTTCTCTCACCGTGTGTGGGCGGCGGGGCGAGGAGGGGGCTGCCATTTTTGGAAGGTCTCTAAATAACAGGCCATAGATGAGTCGCCATGTTGAGAGAGTGAGCATGTTCTCTTAAGGTCAGCGTTTGATCTCTATTGAGGGGTAAATGGACAATTTTTAAATTTCGCGCTACACTTTAACAATGGGAACTGCTTAGGAAAACAGCGAGACTGAGCCATGTCTGGGACTTATTAAATTTCTTTACTATTTTTTTTTTTTTTAAAGGCAGGTGGATTAGGGTCTGGAGGATATTTATTTATTTATTTATTTTATTTTTGGCTGTGTTGGGTCTTCGGTTCGTGCGAGGGCTTTCTCTAGTTGCGGCAAGCGGGGGCCACTCTTCATCGCGGTGCGCGGGCCTTTCACTATCACAGCCCCTCCCGTTGCGGGGCACAGGCTCCAGACGCGCAGGCTCAGTAGTTGTGGCTCACGGGCCCAGCTGCTCCGTGGCATGTGGGATCTTCCCAGACCAGGGCTCGAACCCGCGTCCCCTGCATTAGCAGGCAGATTCTCAACCACTGCGCCACCAGGGAAGCCCATTTACTATTTTTCAATTGGTTTAGTTTGCCCATTTTTAACAATTCAGAAATGTAAATATGAAAAAAGAAAGTCCTCATATTTTCCGCACCTCCAGCCTATTCCTAGGGCTAACCATTGTTAGATTTTATTCTCTCCTTTCCATCTTTCCCTCTAATACTAATTACATCACTCACTTATGTAGTGCTTATTTGTGCATTGTTCTGACTGCTTTTCACAAGTTAATTAATCGTCACAACAACTCCATCAGGTTGATACTATTATTATCCACATTTTACAGATGGGGAAAGTGATGCCCAGAGACATTAAACAAATTGTCCAAAGTATGCTACTAAACTGCCTTCCAAAAAGGTTGTGCCAGTTTACATTCCCACATCCTTTCCCCCACATTTTCACCAGCGCTGCCTTTCCAAGATTTCTAATCTTGGCAGCATCGACACTCTAGACAGGGAATGAGAAGAAAAAATGAAGAACAAATCATGGTCTTCTACAGTAGTGATCAAAGGGTTAGAATGTCCATTTGTCATAAAGGAGGGGCGAAGATGACCCAAATGGCATCTGGGGACCTGTTTAATTCCAAAGGAATCTAATAGGGCGAGGGATGTGAGTTCTAGTCAAGGCTGTACTGGTAAACGTTTAACACCTGACTATATGGAGGGGAGCCCTGATTTGTTGTCTTTGCTAATTTCGATGGCGTAAATACTCCCACCGTGGCCAATTGCAGACTATCAATGTGATATCATTAAACACGGATTTGGAAAGAGATAAGCACAATCTGTTCTCATGAGCCAGTAAGGATTGGTTCCAGCACACTACTGATGGGTGAGAAAAACCTCTGAGGAAGTGACATTTAAGCTGAAATCTGAAAGACAAGGAATCAATCAAACAGCAGTTTGGGGAAATAGAATTCTAGGCTGAGGGAAGAGCTTGTGAATATAAAACCAGAGACCGAATGAGCCTGCCAAAATTGATGGGGGGGAAGGCATTGTTGCAGAAGCTCTGAGAGCTAGGGGGAGAGTACTATGGAGATGAGGCTCCAGTGAAAGCAGGTATACAGCAGCATAAGTACAATTTAGAGAGGTGAAAAAGAATAATATATTGCTGGTGATGAAGAGTCCAGATCCAGACAAAATAAAATGAAATGAAAAAGAATTGATGGATTTTTATCAGAACAATCCATGAACATTGAAGAATAATTTAAAAGACTGGAGAGAGATGGTTTGGCCAGCAAGAAGTAGAGGACACTCAAGGTTAGTAATACAGCTTGAAGACATAATGGGTGGTGAGATAAAGGACAAAAGGGGATTGAATAGTTGTGTTTGAGAAAGGACAAACATTGGCACACAAGGTGACGAGGAGGATAGGTGAAGTGACAAAAGATGCCTTCTCACAACCAGTACATTATCCTTACACAAGGACTATTCTACTGACCTGCTTTTAGAAAAGCAGATATTTTGAGTAACTTTTTCCAAAGGCAAAGATAAATTTGTTTCTTTATAGCTGTGTTCTCCATATTTCAGCTTCCTGGTTGCCAAGGCTACACATTCATAGTCTGTTCAGTGGGGTGTCAGTAGTACTGTCTCAGGGCTGTGTTAAAAGATCCAGATCTCATGAAAAGAACGAGACCAGACATTTGTAGTCCCAATCTCTGTCTTCCTGAGCTGGCTTGTCAGAGAATTCACACACAGGGTCCCAGAAGAAAGACTGTTCAAAATGAAGCTCCAGAATGTATCTAGGTGAAGTCTGTGTGTGTGCATGTGGGCGCGCGCCGGCGCGCGCCTTGGGATATGTGTGTGTGTGTGTGTGTGTGTGTGTGTGTGTGTGCGCGCGCGCGCTGATTCTATAGTGTAATTACTTTTAATTTTCACTCTGTTCCACCAGGGGGCAGACTGACTCAACGAATAGCCACCAACTCCAGGCATCCCGCTTTTTTCAAAAGGAACTGGGATTCTAAAACTAAGGGCTTGGAACACTACCACCAGAATTCTAGAACTGCCCCAGAAGGATTCTATTTTCCCTGAGTCGCCCCTCCAAAAATCAGTCCTCAATTTTGGCAACTCCTAGTGCTGTCCTGGCCTTCACCCTTATTCCCCCAAACTTCCCTTTCCCTTAATTCCTCTAAAATTCCTCTTCCCCTGGTCATTTTGATTAAACTTCTACTTCACATCACCCCAGCGTCGCTGGCTTCAGACTGGAAGAGTGAAGTCAAAAGAGGGGGGATGGGGGCTTCCCTGGTGGCGCAGTGGTTAAGAATCCACCTGCCAGTGAAGGGGACACGGGTTCGAACCCTGGTCCAGGAGATCCCACATGCTGCAGAGCAACTAAGCCCGTGTGCCACAACTACTGAGCCCGTGTGCCACAACTACGGAAGCCCGCGCGCCTAGAGCCTGTACCCTGCAACAAGTCACCGCAATGAGAAGCCCGCGCACTGCAACGAAGAGTAGCCCCCGCTCGCCGCAACTAGAGAAAGCCCACGCGCAGCAACAGACCCAACACAGGCAAAAATAAAATAAGTAAATAAATAAATTAATTTTTTTTCAAAAAGGGGACGAAAGTAAGCAAAAAGCTATGGGAAATGGCTAAGGAGACAGGCCAGTGTTGGCTGGGAAAGGAAAGCCCAGAGAGCCGAAGACCGGGCTGGCCTCCTTGGCCAGCAGACAGGGGTGGGCGGGCAGGGGGTGGGGCCCAGAGGAGTGCCGCCTCTCCTTTTTCCCGGAGCCTGGGCGGAGAGGGAGGAAAACTTCCTGGCCTAGGCTCCGGGGCCGCTCTGTTTGCCAGCCCTCCAATCCCGCCTACCAGTGCACGGCGCTTCCCCACCCCTCTCCCGGCACCCCCAGTGTCCGCCATGGCCAAAGCCTACGACCACCTCTTCAAGTTGCTGCTGATCGGGGACTCGGGGGTGGGCAAGACTTGTCTGATCATTCGCTTTGCAGAGGACAACTTCAACAACACTTACATCTCCACCATCGGTGAGCCCACTGGCCATACCCTAGATCCCCAACTCCCCCATGCCCTCATCCTCAGGCTCTTGGATTATTTGTGGCCCACTTTTAAGTCCCCTTAGAGTCAGGCTTCTGAACTCCAGTCCCTCAACCCCGTTTCAGACCCATCCCCCTTATAAGTCTCCGGATAGTACCCAAACCTCTAAGCTCTCTGAGACCTCCAGGTTACTCCTCAGTTGTGCCAGCCCCTTATTTTCTTGGTACCACCTGTTTCCCTTGTCTCCCCAAAACCACATGAACCCTTCTTTACTTCCCTCTCAGCTCCTTTTCCCCCACCCCCATCCACCTAGAACTCTTGATCCACTCTCCACATTTCCTGTATCCCCTCTCCCTGAACATCTGTCTCCCAATTCTGCTAGCTTCTTTCTGTCCCACTGAGTTTGCATACTCTCCCATTGCATTCCCACCTTACCATCTACTTAGCAGTCTCCAGTCTCCCTGCCCCTCAACTTAATAGGGGTTGGGGAAGATGGAACAGAGCGGCTGGGTGTGCTGGAGAGTGGCCCAAGGACTGGGATCAGGAGCATGCAGTCAGCCTGGTGAGGAAGGCAGAGTGAGGGGACTTTTGGGGTCTCTGAGTCAGCCTGGTGACTCAGCCTCCTCAGGCTTGGGGGAGGTGCACAAGTTTCCACTGAGAACGTTGTCTTCCCTCCTCCCCTCTCATCATTCTTTCTTTTTTTTTAAAATTTATTTATTTTATTTATATATTTTTGGCTGTGTTGGGTCTTCGTTGCTGCGCACGGCCTTTCTCTAGTTGCGGTGAGCGGGGGCTACTCTTCCTTGAGGTGCGCAGGCTTCTCACTGCAGTGGCTTCTGCTGTTGCAGAGCACGGGCTCTAGGTGCATGGACTTCAGTAGTTGTGGCACACGGGCTCAGTAGTTGTGGCACACGGGCTCAGTAGTTGTGGCACGTTGGCTCTAGAGCGCAGGCTCAGTAGTTGCAGCACACAGGCTTTGTTGCTCCGCGGCATGTGGGATCTTCCTGGACCAGGGCTCGAACCCGTGTCCCCTGAATTGGCAGGCGGATTCTTAACCACTGCTCCACCAGGGAAGCCCCCCTCTCATCATTCTTAATCTCCTCTGGCCTGGGAAATAAGACAAGGAGAGTTAGAAAGAGGAGAGAAAAATGCCCCTCTCTCCTAATTCAGTCTTGGGGGAATCTTGTTTAGCCTCAAATTTTCTTGTTTCCAAGCCTGGCCTACTAGTTAATTCACATAGACTGTCATCAGCTACCTTTTTCCTTGCTCTTTACCCTGTAGGGCCAGGAGGGTAGGTGGGAGAACCGAGAGTAGAGGGTTCTAAGAAAACAGAAGGAAAAAGGAATCTGAAAGTAATATTTTGGGGGAGACAGATTGAATTGAGAGAGTTGTCAGC
This sequence comes from Balaenoptera ricei, assembly GCF_028023285.1. Taxonomy (NCBI): domain Eukaryota; kingdom Metazoa; phylum Chordata; class Mammalia; order Artiodactyla; family Balaenopteridae; genus Balaenoptera; species Balaenoptera ricei. Next base: position 112,137,638 of record NC_082639.1, on the reverse strand, counting down.
TGGCATGGCTAAGTGGACCCAATAAGTGCCTTAGAGGCCTTAAGCCTCCGTGCAGAATTTTCATCACCTTCTCCCCTACAAAATCCATAAAATCTAAGTAAAAACAATATGCTTGCTATACAAGTACAGCTTTGAGAAAATCCCCCTAGTTTTACACTTCCTACAAGATTGCTTCCCGAGTGCCTGCCCTGCAGAATTTCTGGCACTGCCACTGCTCCATTCCTGTCCCTCTCACCACACACTTTTACATACATGTGTATACATGTCTCAATTTCAGTGTACACTCTCCACCTCTAGGAATTGATTTCAAGATCCGCACTGTGGATATAGAGGGGAAAAAGATCAAACTGCAAGTCTGGTGAGTGAATCCCTCAGACCTCCTAAGACAGACTTCCTCATTTACCTCCTATAGGTGTTTCTCTTCTTTTTAGCTTCATTTCTCTCCCTTTCCCAATGCTCCTTCCAGTACATTTTCTAATCCATTTCTGTCACCTCATTCAGATGTCCTTTCATCTCTCTTCCTGCTTACTCAACTATTTTCAGCTTTTTTGTAATTGTCTTGCCTCTCCCGGACCTGGAGCACCCTCTGAACTTGGCAACTGTCTAGCTAGATCAATTGTCTGTTGAACTATAATGTGGAAACAGGCTCTAAACAATTAAATAGCAAATAGCAGAATTAAGACTTGACTCTCAGTCTAGTGGAGAGGCCATAAAGCCAAGTGTAGAGGTTTGACCTGACCTGACTTCAGGTTTGACCTGAAGCTGGAGACCCTAAGGGTGTCAAGTGGTAAAAGGCTTAATGGAGGCATTATGATACAACAGATAAGAGGAGAATGTGGTTCAATCCTGGTTCTGGTACAGAATGACCTTCATCAGTTATTTGGCCTCTCTAAATCTGTTTCCTCATTTGTAAAATAGAGACAATAAAACATGTCTCACAAGGACAGAGTGAAGATTACATAAAATGGCACAAATAAAATGATATATACACAATGCTTGGCACAGAGTAAACAATGAATAAAACAGAAAGACCTGTTTCTTAGGCCTTTACCATCACTCAGTATCAGCTCAACTGTCTTTTATCCCTTTCTTCCTTTACTGTTTCCTGATTCTGTTCCTTTCAGTTGCAAAAGCTAAATTCTTAGGGGGTGGGGGTGGGATTCTCTCTTTGGAGACCTCTTCCCTGTATCCCACCCCATGAAATATTCCACCTCTTCAGGGACACAGCTGGCCAAGAGCGATTCAAGACGATAACTACTGCCTATTACCGTGGAGCCATGGTAAGAAGTGTGGTTCTGGACAAGGGATGAGGCATGAGGCACTAGAATGTATGAATATAGAGGGACAGGAGTTGGGGCAGAGAAAAATGGGGAGGGGCACAGTATGGGTTGCAGAGGGCCCCATGTGGCCTAGTGATTAGACTTGTGGATAGAATTGGCAGGGTCACCTAGAGGGCAGTGGGAAGCCTAAACAGGGGAATATGGTACAAGGCTCCATTATGAACTCTGCCATTCCCCAGGGCATTATCCTAGTATATGACATCACAGATGAGAAATCCTTCGAGAATATTCAGAACTGGATGAAGAGCATCAAAGAGGTGAGGACCCTCCCGGAGAGACAGGGGAATTGGGTAGAACCTGGAGGATGAAGGAGACTGTGAAAATGAGCAGGACCCAACTTTTACTCTTACCTTTTGTCCCAGAATGCCTCGGCTGGGGTAGAGCGCCTCTTACTGGGGAACAAGTGTGATATGGAGGCCAAGAGGAAGGTCCAGAAGGAGCAGGCCGATAAGGTAAGAGCAGGCTGGGCAATGTTCTAGAACTGGGCCAGGAGGGCCAAGATGAGGCCGGATTGCAGAGGACCTGGCTGCTGCCCTTCATCCAACTCTCTTCGTACCACTTCACTCCATGCAGTTGGCTCGGGAGCATGGAATCCGATTTTTCGAGACAAGTGCTAAATCCAGCATGAATGTAGATGAGGTGAGACACACCCCATCCTTCATCCCTCAAAGAGATGAAGTATTGGAAGATAGACTTATCCTCCCCTCCAACCTGTTCTGACCAATCTCTACTTTCCCCATTAGGCTTTCAGTTCCCTGGCCCGGGACATCTTGCTCAAGTCAGGAGGCCGGAGATCAGTGAGTTGGTTCTGCTGGGCTAAGTACAACTGTGCGTGTGTGTGTGTGCGTGTGCGTGTGTGTGTGTGTGCACGCGCGCGTTGGGAGTAAAAACTGACGAGAGCAGTGCTAAGACTGCCCATGAGGGTGACCCCAGACCCGCTAGCCATTCTCACCCTGACCCCTGTACCCTTCTCCCTCTAGGGAAACAGCAACAAGCCCCCCAGCACTGACCTGAAAACTTGTGACAAGAAGAACACCAACAAGTGCTCCCTGGGCTGAGGACTCCCCTTCTGCCCCTCCGCCCTAAGCCTGGAGGCTGAACCTGAGGGAGGCAGGGCTGAGGGGCTGGGCAGGGGAGAAGTAGCACGTGGGGCTTGGAGGGATAGAGATGGGTAGATGGTGGAAGAATGGGGAGAATGCGGGGAAGAAAAAAGGAAGGAGCGAGGAGGAAAGAGGAAAAGAAGGAGGTAGACTAGAGAGGGAAGGAGAGGCAAGAAGAAGGGAAAGAACTGAGAAAGTGAAAGAAGGTGAAAAGGAGGTAGGAAGAGAGGGAGGAGGAAAGGAAGGATAGATGGCCCTAAGCCTCAGACCTTCTGTGGGTTTCCAGGGCAAATATAAATGTAGATAAATAATTGATTTATTCTGTTACTGGAGCAGGCTTTAGGGTCCTGTGAGAGGCTGGCTCAGCACCACCCTCTGAAGGTTTGGTCCTATCCTGTCACTCTGCATGGTCTTTCTCAGTATTAAAGGCCACCATTTGCACAAATGTCCCTGCTTTGGGTAACTTTCATCATTGTCGGAATTGCTCTCTACTCATAAACCTAATTCTTGTCTCTCTGAGGTGGTTGGTCTGCTTGAATCTGGCTGAGTTCCTGTGATGTCTAATCCTACAACTCTCCCTTCCCCAGCTGTTTAATTGATGAGGGAAACAAGGAGCAGAGTTTCTTTGAAACTGAAGGTCTGGACATCCTCTTTCCAGCATGGGATTTAGAGGATCCTTGTGTGCAGAGTCTTGTCCAGGAGATTCTAAAAGAGCAGGACTCTTTCTTTGGCCTCCCCAGAGGAGTGACAGCCCTAGCCTCAGGGAAATAGCAGAACCAGTATTTTTTATCCAGTGATTTCTGCTAGCATCTTTGATTCTGCCAGGAATCCCTTTAAGTAACTAGTAAGCATTATTATCTGCTTTTATAGGTGAGGAAAATGAGACACAGAAGAGGTTCATTTAGTCATAAATATTTATTGAGCGTCTACTATGTGCCAAGCACAATGGTCAAGTTAACATAACCTCTGGGTGGTACTTACTAGAAAAGGGACTAGTAAAATTTAACAAAAACTGCCCCTAACTACTGAATAACAAAGAAGCAAAACTATTGGCATGCAAAAGAACCACGAAAAACAAACTTAGACTTGGGACTTCCCTGGTGGTACAGTGGTTAAGACTCTGCCTCCCAATGCAGGGGGCACAGGTTTGATCCTGGTCAGGGAACTAACATCCTGCATGCTGCATGGTGTGGCCAAAAAAACCCCCAAAACCTTAGGCTTGAGTTCCCTTAAGTATACGTAGACCCCTTTCACTCTTACACAGTACTTTTAAACAGCAAAATTATCTCACAGACTTGACCTTTTATCAGGATAATGAAAATGTCAGGTTTGGTTTAGACAAAGTACCATTAGAAGTTTTATTCATGGATATGATGTTCAAGGCATTTAAGAAATCCCCAAGCCTGCAGTGTGGAAGTGGATGGCACAACCCTGGAGCTGTCAGCAAAGCCTTTTTGTGTGCTGCTGTTTCTGTTGGTAAAAGACAACGCTCAGAAAAAGTCTGACAGTGCCAGGAAAAGGACTCAGAAAATAATTTGATAAATGTGGAGAATAATTTGATAAATGTATTACGTATCCAAGCTTCGATGGGGTGATGATCCTTATCTGTGGCTTATGTGTGAGCTCTGTAGTCAACTGCTCAGCTAGTTTAATTTGCTCAAGAGATGAGGAAAGACTTGCATTTTGTGAATCCCAGGAAGAAGACTGACCGACATCTTTGTCATACCCCAGAGCAGATATTTTAAAATCCAGTTGCAGCATGGAGACCCTATTCAGTTGCTTGGTACGGTTATTGGAAGTGAGATCTTACAAAATCTTCCAGCTTGTCATGAGGCACAGTGGGATTGGGTAAGGAGTAACAGAATACTGTATTTCAGCCAAAACTTTTATTATGGCTAAAAAATACTGGGAAAAAAACCAATATCCTACTTTCTATAACATACAACTATTGACATATACAGACAAATCATAACTTAAAGGAACAAATAGTTACAAGCAAAATTAAAGCTCAGCCCTCACCAGGTGGTTGTTGTTTTTTCAACTCCCGCCCAGTGATCTTTCCAGTCTGTTAGTTATTGCTCTTGAGCAGCCAGATTTCAGTCTGCTGGGAAGAGAGAATTTATGGGATGTAGCACCAGATATACTGTTGATCTCCAAAAGTGCGCTAGCTCTTAGGGCTGTGGGGGAGGGGAGTAGCTGTGATCTTTAGGCTAAAAAGACTTCCTGAGGGAGGAGAGTGTGGAGCAGAGTTAACAAGAAGAAAGCATGGGGATAAGTGCTTTGATCTTAAGAGGTGGGATACAGATTATTAATAGTGCCTAGATTTATATGAAGTTTATTTTAAATACCTCCTATCTATCTACTGAGCAACTATGAAAACTAAACTCATAGTCCAGTTGTCTGAGAGGCTGCAGACATACATATATGTAAAACTAGGAGGAAATTTTTGGCAGAATTAGGGTAGTGACTAATACATTACCAGAGAGTAAAGCATGAACCCAGAATGTGGGTCAAGTCACTGCAGTTCTGGATATATGTCAAGGTTTGGCTCCATGGGGAGGGAAAGCAGGCACAAATCTGTGGCCTGGGAGTTGAAAGTCTAGGCTTAGGTCGCAGCTCTCCTACTAGTTGTGTGCCCTTGGACAAGTGACACACTCTGAGCTTATTCATAAAATAGGCGTAATATCAACTCTGATTCCTCAGGATTACTGAAAAGGATCAAAATGAGTTAAACGTTGAATTCAAAAAGTACAATAGAAATGTGAGGCAATATAATTAGAAGAGAATAAAGGATTTTCATACACATTTCATTTGCATCTTGCAAAAAAAAAAAAAAACCTAGAAAATGCACATTAGCATTTCCGTTTTCCACAGAATACTGACAGCCAGATGCCGTCCTAAAGTCATGTAGCTAATAAGCACCTGAACCTATGAACCTAGACTCAACGCTTCTTGGGATTTCAAATCTCACGCTCTTCTAATTGCATTAGGTAGGAGCAAGGAAGAGCTGAGAACATTTAAGGTTATTCAAAGGACCGGTTCTGGGGAGTAACTTAGCAATTAACATGCGAGAAGGTGACGTCTGAGTAGAGCTGAGTGGGAGCCCGGAGACAGGGGAATCCTTCATTCACAGAAAGTCTCTGGTATTCCTGCCCCTGGAGGGAGGAGGAAGTGCAGTTTCGCCTCCATCCCTGGACCGCCAACACAGGTTCTCCCCTTGACCCTCGTTCGAGGCGGGAAGGGGGAGGGGTATCAGAAAGTCTGATGCTTAATGGTGAGTCCTCGGATTTTAAAGAGGGAGGAAAGTCCTGAGAGGGCGACGTATCGTTCTTTTTTATGTCTCGCTGTACACGTAGCCCAGAGGGGCAAAAAGGCGACAGCCCACGCAGCATCGAGAACGACCACAAGCCTGACAGCCGCCATCTTCTCGGTTCCGGCAGAAGACTACCAGGACCATAATGCAACGGTGCGCCGAGCCAATGGGTCGCATCTCGCTGCACAAATGCAGGGAGATCCAATTCCCAGGGAGCAGCGGGCGGAAGACTACGAGGCCCATCAGGCAAGCCAAGGGCCTCTTCTTCCGATGACTGGCCTAGCTCTGGCAAACCTGCCCGTGTCCAGGATCCTCCGCGCGCAAGATGGAGGCGCCGGGAGCGGAAGCGGAGCTAAGGAGGTGCTAGGCTCTACGCCCCCTCGGCCTTCCGTGAGGACCGTACCTGTCCGAAGAAGGAAGCTCACGGTCCTACCCAGCAAATGCGTATTGCCTTTTCTCGCCGTGACCATGGGGGCGTACTGAAAGAGCCTTTGATCTGATAGGCAACCCCAGCCTTTCGCAGCCCTGACTTGGAACCTCCCCGAGGACTGCAGTGTAAGCGCGGTCTTTGCGTTCCGACCGAGGCACGAGGCCAGTCAGGCAGGTTCCTCTGTCCCGACAGGTGGGACACTGAGCACTCCATGCCAGCGGGCGCAGGGAGGCGTGGCCTCCCCCAGGGCCGCCACCTCTGCTGGTTGCTCTGCGCTTTCACTTTAAGGCTCTGGTAAGGAGGGGCTGAGGGCAGGGAAAAGGAGGGGACGGGAGGATCGGGTCGTCCCCGCCCCCTGTGTCCCTGGACCGTGGAGATGGGGGGGGGCGGGTTCCCTGTTTTCCGGCTTCTGACTTTTGCCCATTTCCCCCCCCCTCACCCGCTTCAGCCAAGCAGAAGCTCCCGTGCGGGAGGAGAAGCTGTCAGGTGGGTGATGGTCTGGGAACCCGACGCCCCTATAGTTTTTTTGTTTTGTTTTGACCTCCTCCCATATACCTAGAGATCAGGTGGAAAAGGGCGGCACCACGTGGAGCGAGGGCATTCAGCTGTGCTGGGAAGTTCATGGGCAGAACTTAGGGGAGAAATATTTTGTGAACGAGGTCTGGGGCTTGCATTTCTCTCCCTGTCTAGTGAGCACCTCAAATTTGCCGTGCTGGCTGGTGGAAGAGTTTGTGCTGGCGGAAGAGTGTGCTCCATGTTCTAATTTCCAGGCTGTGAGTATCTGTTTTCTCTCCCCTTCTTCTCACATCGAATCAGACAGGGACTGTCTGACTATCTAAGTATGCCTTTGCATTGTCTTTTCGTCTTTTTCCTTGCAGTCTCAGTGTGAGTCCAAATCTGAACTGGTCTTCCCCCTGAAAATGTGCCCTTTTCTTTCCAAGTTAATGGCAACGTTCAGCTAATAACCGTGTTCTGTTCATTTTTAATCTAGTAGGTTCTGGAACCTGCCCTTGCCTCTCGTAGACTATTGCCCCTGAAGTGTTCTTAGTAACACGTACTTCTCATCCTGTAACCACCACCTCATCACCCCCATGAGAACTCTTCATTAGTTCTCTGTTGCCTACCAGCTCCGAGCCATAGCACTTGGACACCTGCCCATTCTGAATGGCAGCCTTCCTGTTTCTCCGGCTGCCCCTTCCTAACAAGTGCTTTGGTCCTTTCCTCCTGGCAGAAAACCACCCCCGAGTGTGGCTCCACCGGGTATGTGGAGAAAATCACATGCAGCTCATCTAAGAGGAGCGAGTTCAAAAGGCAAGTGCTGTTTCTCTTCTTGAATCCTCCTAGATCACCTCCTTTGCTGCTATGACTTTAGGTAGATAGTCCTGCCTCTTCCTCTTTGTATGGAGGTAGCATGGCATATTGGAAAGGGGAGGGGATTTGGAGGCAAATTACTTGAACCCAAGTCCCAGCTCTACTCCTCAGCACTAGATTATTGGCCATATTTTCTCATCAGTAAAACTGGTTGATACCAGCTCTGCTTATCTCACCAGAAAATAAATTAAATATTTGAATGGGATTAATGTACTGTAAACACTTTATTTTTATTTTTGGCCGCACCACGCGGCATGCTGGATCTTAGTTCCCCGACCAGGGATCAAACCTGTGCTCCCTGTAGTGGAAGCGCGGAGTCTTAACCGCTGGACCATCAGGGAAGTCCCTGTACTGTCAACACTTGAGAAGGCTGATGCTGGTTTCCTCTTTTCTCCTCAGATATATCTTGGTGAGGATGAAATAGGAGGGAGATTAGAGGGAGACGCAGTCTTGCCTTCCCTGGGGATAACTGTTTCTTCTTGCCCTCAGCTGCCGCTCAGCTCTGATGGAACAACACTTATTCTGGAAATTCGAAGGGACTGTCATAGGTGTGGCCTTGGTCTTTGCTTGCCTTGTCATTGTTCGTCAGCGACAACTGGACAGAAAGGCGCTGGAAAAGGTCCGGAAGCAAATTGAGTCCATATAGCTACCTCCTCCCCTTTCATCTGGGTCTTAGAGACCCTGCCTCAGACAGAAAGTGGGATGAACTGACTCGTGCCGCTGGTTCTCTGGAACCTTGCGGTGGCACCCCCTTTCTCCCATCTTCCTCGTCTAAATCATTAATGAGCAGAATAAAAAGAGTAAAATCGTTTCCTTCCCTAGTGTACTTTGGTTTGGGGCAGGAAGTCATGGGGGTAGAGAGGGAAAGGGGGTGGCAACTTTAGGCCCCAGTTTACCAGGTACCTATCTTCCTCCCTCTTCTACTATTAGTTAAAACTGTCAGGATACAATTTTAGCAAAAAAAAAATTTATTTCTCAGCCAAAATGTCATTTTCCCCTCAACTCTATCCCCAAAGAAGAAATAAAATCACAGATACATGACAAAAGTATTTGAGGTGCCTCCTGACATAGGCAGACTGAGCCATGGGGTACAGACATCTAGGGCATCCTGATGTGATTCAGACCCCTGAAGCCAAAGAGCCCTGAGTGGGAACCCCAGGAGGAAGCAGAACCACAGCGGAGCCCTGGATTCCTTATTGTGTTTGAGAAGTGGGCCAGGAAGTGTTACAGCTCACATCTCATCTGCATGCAACACAGTTCTGATGTGCCTGCTGGGGCCTGCCCTCCCTCCTGTCTTCTCAAGCAGTGTCCTTGTTGAGCCATTTACACCTTTGGCCCCAGGTGGCCCCTCCAATCTGGACTCTCCCGCTGGATTCTCCAGATTTTCTGTCATGTCCTTGTGAGTCAGGATGTTTCTGGAAATCACTGTGGGGTGAAGGAAAAAGGGCAGTAGAATAGTGCTCCCTTGGTTGGGGATCCTAGACAGAACAGGACCTCCCTCCCACTTCTTGACTACTCTGGAAAACAGAGTCCTTTCCTGCCCTTGCCTCTCACCTCCATGAGGCTGGTAATCCTCAGGCCCAGCTTCTGGTAAGCCCTGAAAGGGGCTGAAACTGGGCAGGATGATGAGAGCCAAGGAGAAAAGAAGGATCTGGGAAGAAGCAAGAGGACATTTGGGCTGTGGGGACAATAAGGGAAGGGAGCAGAGGGCAGAGTGACTAGGGGGCAGTTGGGGTCATCAGGGATGGGAAGATAGGTCTGGCTACGGAGTGGGGGCATCAGCATGGCAACCTGGCAGAAGATGGAGGAGGTGGCAGGGGAGATGGGAAAGAGATTAATGGTACCAGAACACAAGTGCTAGTCTGGGCAGCTTTGTTGGAGGTTTGAACAATAAGCATCTGCAGCTGGCGGAGCTGAGTCACCAGGGAGCTGGGAAACGAGGAATGAAGAGTTAGATCTCCTGGGAACCAGGGCCCAAGAATGGTATCCCTGTGTGCTGCACCCTTACCCCAACACACACACTATGTTTTCACTCACATGTTGTGCCTCTCCAGCTCCTGGACTTTTTTCTGTAGTTCCTGGTTCTGTGCAGAACAGGCAGCTACCCTAGGAAGGGTGGAAAGGTAGGATAAGGCTCTGTTAACACATGAGTCCCTGACCTTGCCTGCCTTGGTGAGGAAGGGGGCCCAGTCGTGAATCCAGAAATGTGAGTCCAAACATACCTGCTCTCTAGTCCATCGATGTACTCTTTCTTCCGCCGCCGACTGTCCTGAGCTGACTGCTTGTTACGGATTTTCCTCCTGACCTTCTTGAGGACCCTCTCCTCTGCCTGGGGGCCCAGGGTGTGTCAGTCCTGGGCCCTTAACCTCCCCCAACTCCTCAACTCTTCCCCTGCTATCCTGGCTCCTCAGAGGCCATGGTAGGGCCGCTGGGTTACGATACCCTTTGGGGAAGCATGTTACCTTGGTGAGGGGCAGGTGAGAGGGTAGGGACACCCCTTCCTGTCCCAGCAGACGCTTCTCCTCTTCTGTCAGGAACAAGGTTTGACAGGGCAGCTGGTGGGGGACGAGAGAAGATGAGAATGGAGAGAGGGTCATCCCATTTTCAGTACTCATGCTGTTCCCCTTACATGCCTCCTGGAGAGTGTTTCCTATTTGCACTGAGGAATAACAAACCGTAAAATGAGATGAGGGGCAGGGACCTTAATGCAGACAGACTGTTGATTAAACCACAGGGACTTCCTGAGGCTGACAAGGGAGAAAGGTGGTTTTGTCATATTTTTGCCCACAGACTTAAGACCTTGGTAATCACAGCAAGTTAGGAAGGGCCTATTCTGGTCCACATTTCCGCAGACCTTGGGGGTATTGGAAGAGGATGTGGAGTAACTCACTAAGGTAGGGTTTGCTTGATCTTACAGCAGGCAAATGATTCATTGTTGCCATTAACTTCAGCTTGGCAGAGTGTTACCATTACCTGCCAACCACAAGGAGATCCCTGGGGCGATGGCCCATCCTCCCCTAGGGGCTGAGCCCTACCTTTCAGACTGAAGTTCTGTCCCCTCTCAAAGAATTCCCCAAAGGCAACCAGACTGAACAACTTCTCATAACAAAGTATGTGGGGAACATAGGTGTCTGGTTAATGTGAGCCCATCAAGTGAGTAACTTGCTTTTCTAACTAATACTTCTTTTTGAAAGATTTATGCTTCACTTTGTGACTCAAGAGGAATTTGCTTTTGCCTGTTGATGGTCTTTGGCTTTTAGCTAAACCACTTCTATCTCTGCCTTATTCTGATGTTCCCTTCTTGCCTCTGTGACTATTTGGTGAATCGTTAGAGGGGTGTCCCTCCCAATCCACCTAATCAAAATCTCTAAAAATGAGGTCTAGAGGTATTTATGTATGTATGTATGTATGTATGTATGTATGTATGTATTTTTGGCCGCGCTGTGCGGCTTGCAGGACCTTAGTTCCTGACCAGGGATGGAACCTGTGCCCGCTGCAGTGGAAGCGCAGAGTCCTAACCACTGGACTGCCAGGGAATTCCCCTAGAGGGTTTTATTTTAAAAACAAAACCAAAAACAAAAGAAAACAAAACCGGGACTTCCCTGGTGGCCCAGTACAAACTCCCCAGTGTTTCTGATGCACACTCAAATTTAGATGCCTCGGACTTTTTAAGATTCCTCAGCCCAAGATTCTAAGATGCTTGGCTTGGCTTCTGGTCTCAGCTTCAACCACAGATTTGCAGGGAGGCTAGAACCTATTCCCTGCCTTTTGCACACAAGGAGTTCTTTTCAGGATAAAGGGAGGAACAGTGACCTGGGCAAGACCCCCTCCTCATCCCTGCTGCAGGAACCAGCCCAGCTAGCCTTGGGAAGGTGTGTGATGTGTTAACCCCCTACACTGTAACCATGGGCAGTGGGTGCCTGGTGAACCATTGTTCCAGTAAAAAATGTAGTTGCAGTTGCTTCTACATTCTGTGCCCAGTAACCAGTTGGATTCCCAGGTGGCCTGTCACATTTCCACATCCTGACCCAAAGCCGAGACGATGGCCCTAGCTGAGCAGACAATGCTCATGGGTCCGGGCTTTCTCCTAAGCCCTATCCCTGGATTCCCTCAGCCCACCCTCTCCTTAACTGAGGCATCACCCCCTTACCCCCAAGGGATTCTGTCTCTCTTGTCTTTTCCTGCTCTTAAAGTTGCCCACATCTCCCTGGCATTCAGGCCTGATGCCACAAAAATTAGGGCAAAGACAGTGTTCAGCATCAGTTTTCCCCTCCCTCATCCCCTTCTCCCCAGTTCTGTGTATCAGGGAGTACTGAACCCAGCTGACCCCCAGGACTCACCAGGGCTGCGGGAGGCACTGAGTTTACAGTGCCTGCTCTGGGCAGGATGTGGGCATGAGCATCGGGAGGCGGCTCACTGACCACACAGGCATCAGGCACCATAAATGGTGGGCTCCACTGATCTGAGGGAAACATAGGTGGCTGGGAGAAAGGAGATGGATGGCCGCAGGCCCTGGGTAGTGGCACAGGTTGGGGAAACTCCCTTAACCCCAGGGTTAGGGCTGGACCTGAAGGGCCATTGTCCGCTTCCCACAAAGAACACTGACCTATTTGGATGGAGATGAGCCCTACAGCTGGCCCAGCTTCCCCCTGCATCCTCTCCAGGGTCCCTGCCTCATAGACAACCTCATAGAGGGCAGGGGAACTGGGTGGCTTGGGGGCAGGGGGACTGTCTGGATGGCGAGGATCCTCAGAGATTCCACTGTCACTGCCAGGAGATGCTTCTGAGCAGTACACTTCATTGGGATCAATGAAAAGTTTCAGGAAATCTTCAGGCTCACTCTCTTGAAGACCCTACAGTAGAAGAGGGTGTATATGTGTATAAGGAAGAATTCTGGAAGTCCTATCTAACGTCAAAACTAGATCCTTCATGCTTCAGTTTCAGTCCCTTCTGTCCTTGGACATGAGGATAGTTACAGCTCATGTCTATTTTAGGGGCTCTGTCTTCAGACCTCTCGCTAAGTGGAAGCTGAAGCCTCTTGGACTTCTTATCACAGAGTTGTCTCAACCCACACCCACTCCCGTTCATCACACTCACAAAGCCATGGCCCCCACTGGACTCCCAGCCTTGCAGCCCCTGTTCCTGTAGCCTAGTTACTGGGACCTCTGAAGGTGGACCATGGAGTCCCAGCTCCAGGAAGGATCCTGTTGAGAAGACGTCTTCTGGAGGCTCCAGCCACATTTCCAGCAGGTCAGGGGTTCTGAAATCCATGCTTCTGCGGGGAGGCATGGGGGGGAGGGGGGCAGTTGCAGAAGGAGAATGATGGCTCTCCCCCTCCCCCACCCCCCACAGTTTCTGGGCTCCTCTCCCTCTTCCATTATCCCCCTTCCTCACCTGTGCAGCCCCCTCACCTGTCACCCGGAGATCTCGCCTTCGGCCTTATCCCTCTGGTTCAGACCAACAGGCACCCCCCTGGGTATTACCTGTTCCGAAGAGCCCAGACCTGCCAAGCCAGCCTAGCCCGTTGATGGCCCTAAACACTACACCTTTTCTTTCCTCCAGGATCTCGCATCCTGGACCTGCCTAGCCAAACCCCGCCCCCAGCCTTACACTACGTAAGTGGGTTGCACCTAGCCAGGAGCCACGATAGGGGCGCAGCAGCTGGAGCAGGGGGTTAAGAGGAGGAGCGTGCACAAACCGGTCTTAAAACAGCAGCCTGCCCTTTCTGCCTCAGTTTCTCCTAGCGATAGCAAATCTTCCTGAGGGTTTGCTGGCTCCTCAGGGAAGGATAGAGATGGCTGTGACTGGAGCACAGGACGCTTGAGTGCCTGTCCTCTGGACGTCAGTTTTACAGGCGGGAGACCACGGCGGGGTTGAAAACAAAGGAGGGAAGAGTCCATAGGATTGCCGAAGACTGACAGAGGCATCCCCTCCCCCACCCCGTGGCGCTCTTCCCACACTTGAGTCTGATTGGACGCTAAAGACATCCAGAGGTTTTGAGGGGTAGTGCATTGAGCCAATGGGATTACCGTCTCGAGGCAGGCTCCGCCGTAACTGGTCGGAATGGGCTGTCAGAGAAGGAGTGGGGCCAATGCGGCCGGAGCACTTATTTGTCTGGCGGGGATTTGGGTCTGAGGGAGGGTAAGAGCCAGAAGACTTACTGTAGGGAAGGGGTGGGGTGTGGGGGGTGTGGGGCGCCGGGGGAACTTCCGGAATGTGGGCTGAGGCTTGGTTTGGTTTCACTTGCCACGTGACTCCGAAGTGTTAGGGAGTAAATAATAACCTGTTGACCCAAGTTATGTGACAGCGCTTTGACTCAGCGGGCGGAAAGTCGCGCAATCGCAGGTTGTCCAAATCCGTAATCCATGCATTATGCTACTGATAAAGAACAGCAGTTATATACGCACACTCACAGGACTCTCTGTTAACTAACGGAGGGACAAGGGCCTAGAAAACTGCAAGAGGTTAAAAAATCATTCGGATTTGGTTTGGGAATGACTTATTTTTTGCGTATGATTACCAACGACAATACGCAATATGTGTCCTGCATTTGTATAGTTTACAAAATGTTTTTTATAAGCATTGTTCTTCATTTAACACACAACAGCGCTGAGGTAGACAGGGCAGGTAATGTTTTACTAACTTTACCAATGAGAAGACAGATACGTGACTAGAATGTAGTAATACCGAAACTCAGGACATTTTGCCTTGGTCCAGAGACTGATGACCCAGGAATTCACTTTAAATAAAATAATGGATAGAGGATAATACTGATATAGGTATGATTTTCATCTGCCTGCCTCCCCAGCATTACTTCAGATAAAGGATAGCTGAGTGAATAAAGCACAAAAATTTGGGTTGTGGATCCAGAGTTCAAACTGGTATTCTTCCCGAGAAAATTTAAATGGGCTGAGGGTAAAGACAAGAACAGGATCTAATATTTATTGAGTAACTGATACATGGTCAGGTATTCTCATGTTACTCATATAATTCTCATAACAACTCACAGCTGGCAGAGAGAAGTTCAGTAACTTTCTCAAGATTACTCTTGTTGACTGAAAAACATTGCACAACCTAAAAGTTGAGAATTTTGTTTTATTTGGCAGTCTTTCTGAGGACTTCAAGCCTGGGAGGCAGCCTCTCAGATAGCTCTGAGGGACTGCTCCAAAGAGGTAAGGGAGGAACCAGGATATACAGGAGTTTTTGCAACAAAGACCAGGTATTAGGAACATCAAAGGATTATTATTAATTAAAGAAAACCAGATATCTCAAGTTAATGAATTTAGCACTCTATGTATGGGAAAATGTAAGAGCCTGGGCTCACTGAAATTATTCCTTTGATTTGCACCTTAGCTCTCTAGGGCCAATTTCCTGTTCTATCCCATCCCAAGTCCCTCAGGGCACACCTTTGGGGGTGGCTGCAGTGGCTGAGGGCTTGGCAGCAGGGCAGCCCATTCCTATCCATCCTGAGTTCTCTCTGGGCTTACGAGGCGCCTGTAGTGGCTTGATGGCTGCAACATCCTTTGTTTACTCATATGGCAGGCAACATTTTTCAATCACACTTTGTAAGTAGCTGAACCAAGATTTGGATGCCTGAGCCCATATTCTTTGCACTATACGAAGCTACCTTGCTGGGGCTTTCTCAAATTTTCCCACTCTGGCTTTCCTGCTCATCTCCCCGCATCTTGCTCAAGTAGTGAGGAGACAAAGCAGGCTTCCTAGATTCATGCAGAGCTCTAGGAAAGCAGAGCTGTCCTTGCTGAGATCTTTCCTAGAGGAAGAAAGTTTTCAAAGGGCTTCCTGCAGGCTGCATGTGTAGAAATGATTAAGTGGAAGATATACAGTCGTCCCCGCTTATCCGTGGGGGATAGGTTCCAAGATCCCCCTCGGACACCAAAGTCCTCAAATGTTCAAGTCCCTTAAGTAAAATGATGTAGTACAAGCAGTCCTCTGTATCGCGGTAGCAGTTCTGCATCTGTGAATAGGGAGGGCTGACTGCACTCAGCTTCTGTTGTTAGAACTGGATGGAACCTCTGGCATCATCTGCTAGTCTAACTTCCTTCTTCCACCTGATTTATCAAGCTCCTGAGAGGGAAAATGACTTGCCTAAGATCACACATCAAATTAAGGTAGAGCTGGGACTAGAACCCAAGTGTCCTGACTCCCAGTCCATGATTCCTTGTTAATTTACTAATTAACAATCATCTTGAAAGCATAATTTGCGACAGACAAACCAGTGCATGCATAATATTCCCTTGAATAATCTGTTTTCCCTAATAGTAATTTTTATCTTTTTTATTTTAAAATATTTATTTATTTTGGCTGAGCTGGGTCTTAGTTGCGGCACATGGGATCTTTGCTGGGTCATGTGGGCTTATAGTTGTGGCATGTGGGCTTCTTAGTTGCGATATACGGACTTTTTTTTTTTTTTTTTAATTTGGCTGTGTCGGGTCTTAGTTGTGGCAGGCGGGATCTTTTGTTGTGGCGCATGGGCTTCTCTAGTTGCAGCGCATGGGCTCCAGAGCGTGTGGGCTCAGTAGTTGTGGCACGCGGGCTTAGTTGCCCTGCAGCATGTGGGATCTTAGTTCCCCGACCAGGGATCGAACCTGGGCCCCCTGTATTGGGAACGTGGAGTCTTACCCATTGGACCACCAGGGAAGTCCCAGTAATTTTTATCTTTTAATGAAGAGCTTGGAACAGCAACGATACTTTCATTAAGTGACGGGACACCAATACCACATTCCACTTACATCCTGATCTTAGAATCCTGTACGATTCTTTTCTCCTAGACCCCCTCCACCAAGAAGTCCTGATATTCCCTTTTCTTAAGGAAGTTGCTGGCCTGCATTTCCAGAGCCTTCTCAGAGGCATCACCTTGTCCCTTCTTTAGGTGAGGCCTTGTCACATTTGCAAAAAAAAAATAGACTGACCCCCCTTTATTTTCCTCCTTTGCACCCTACCCTCCCATGAGACTAGAAGAGGATTCCGATAGCACCGTGATGTGGGCCAAGACAATCCAGGCTAAGGAAGCAGTGAAGGTCCAGAGTCGAAAATACCTTGGTTCATTCAAGGAACAGAAAACAGAAAGGAGGCCAACAGGGCTGGAGGGAGAGAAGTTGGAGAGTTCCAGATGCGATTGGAGAGAACCCTGGCCAGATGCCTCGAGGCACGGTAAGGGTGATAAGCTGGAGTGTGCCGAGAGAAGCTCCTCACTGAGTGGGGTTTCAGCAACCTCTGAGAAGGGTCCCACCACTTTTTTACCCACTTGCAGGCAGAAGGCTGCAGGGAAGTCAGCTCCGGCCATTGGTAGTTCAAGAAGGGTTGATTTTCAAGAAATACCCTCACTTTGCTATTCCCCTTTTCCAATTCTTCCTTGTCTTTTTTCTTCCTTGTGGGCGCTGGCGAGGGAGTCAAGCAAGGAAGTCAGTCCTAAGAAGGGAATGCTTTCCCTTTGGTGCCCAGGTGCACAGAAGGGGATCTTAGAATCTTCTAAGAGAGATAAGAAGACTTCGGCCCAAGACCAGGCAGATATCCTCAGAGATGTGGGAGGCGGAAGACTTGGGAATGCGGGGGTTGGGTATGGAGCACCAGCCTTGACCGCGGGGTTTCTAGCTTCCTCTTTTAGAATCTTCAAAGGATCGAAGCCTTCGTTGACCGGCCACGTTCGCCGGTCAGACGTCCACCACAGCGCCCCAGGCCCTCAACCCCTCAGCCCCTGGGTGCTCTCCTAATTCCCTTCCCTTGCCCCGCCCCGCTTGTCTTCGCCTCAGCCGGGCTCTGGCTGCTGGCCTCTGATTGCTCCTAGCTCACGTCACTCCCAGTCTGGCCCCGCCCTCTGGGCGCTGTCATTGGCCACTGGGGGGGGTCGGTACGCCGCGGCTGCGGGGGGAGGGGTAAACGATGGGGAGGGGGCGGGAATTCCCGACTGGAGGCCGGAACAGAGCGGATGCCTTGTAGTGAGACCCTCGAGAGGTGAGTGCGGGATCCCAGAGAGCGGGATCCGGGTCGGCCGCCCAGGCTTCTCGGGGCCTACGAGCCGGAGTCCGGGCTCTCACATTCTTCTTCAGCTTCCCGGCACGCTGGCGGCCTCAGACCCCGCCTCCCGGAGCCCGGACTTCCAGACACCGCCCTCAGTTGTTGGGTCAGCCCGTCCCGGGACCCCAGACGCCTAGGGCCCCTCTTTGGTCGTTTGCCCCGACATCCCAGCCTGTGGCCTGAAACGGTCGCTCTCTGCTCTCGGGGGGATGGCGCTGGGGAAGTGGGAGCGGGAGAGCACACCAGCTCTCCCTGTTCAGGTGGTCCACGAAGCTACCCATGACATCTCTCCCTGAACCCTCTTCTCTTCATCCATTCCCTCCTGGAAAGGAGGCTTGACCTCTCCTTTGCTTAGAGGACCCCAGCTCTCTAGTTTTCTGGGAGCTCCGCATGAAAGGGTAATGAGATATCCACACATTCCTCATGCCTCAGTTTCCCCCTTGCTAGGTCCCTGAATAAGTCACTGGAAGAAGTCACTTGAAAGGGATAAAGTCTGAGGGGTAAGAGGGATATTCCCAATACAGGAGTGGATGAGTCACACTGGGATAGGGAAGGTCACAGAGTGGCTGGGGTGAGGGAGCTGCATTCTGCTGACCAGCCTTCCCCTTTCCTTGGCCCCATATTTCCCTAGTGACCACTCCCCCACTCACCCTGTCTTCCTAGGTCTGAGAGTCACTGGAGCTACCACAGCCACCATGGGGCCCTGGGGAGAGCCAGAGCTCCTGGTGTGGCGCCCCGAGGCAGCAGCCTCGGAGCCCCCAGTGCCCGTGGGACTGGAGGTGAAGTTGGGGGCCCTGGTGCTGTTGCTGGTGCTCACTGTCATCTGCAGCCTAGTGCCCATCTGTGTGCTGCGCCGGCCCGGCGCTAACCCTGAAGCCTCAGGTAAGCCTCTCCTTTTCCCTGCTGCCATGGGTGCTTGGGGGAGGGAAGGCTCTGGGGTTAAGGAAGGTGACCTAAGAGGGGACGGCAAGAGTGACTGTTGCTTAGGTTGGGTAGTGGGGCTCATTTGCTCATTCCCTTCTATGCTCCACTCCTGCCCAGCCTCCCGCCAAAAAGCCCTGAGCCTGGTAAGCTGCTTTGCGGGTGGTGTCTTTCTGGCCACATGTCTCCTGGACCTGCTGCCTGACTACCTGGCTGCCATAGATGAGGCCCTGGCGGCCCTGCATGTGACGGTGAGCCCCGGTCATCTGCATGTGACCCTGTGTATGTGGGTGTTCAATCACATGCTTCTAGGAGAGGTGTTTGTATGGCTCTGTCCGTGTGTCACTCCACGACTGTATGGAAGGCTCTTGGCATGTGACCCCATGAGCTGTGATTTTTAGTCATAGAGCATAACTCTTTCTGTAGGTTCTCACCCCCTCAGTCCCTATGTGACCCCTACGTACCCTTTGTGACAGTGTGAGGAACCCTATTACCAGGTGTGTGACCTATCTGTAGGTTTCTCTAGTTTCAGCCTCCAGGAAGTTAATAGCCCTCCAAGAATCATCTTCACCCTTCACCCTTTCCTGAAGGGCTGGAGATAGAGGTCCCTACAGGCCTGGGACAGGTAGGAGGCAATTCCCAGGGACCCGGTGTTGCTGACCAAAAGGCTATATAACCCAAGGAAGTAGGGTGTGGGGAAGATCAAGTCCAAGGCATAGGACAGTCTTATTGGAAAAACTGAGACAGTTGGAGGAACTGAGGAAGTAACACTGAATGTAACTGTTTGTCTGTGACTGAGTGACTTGTGTCTCTGTGTGACTGTGTGCAAGCCTGATTGTCCCTGTGACAGTATGTGGCTCTGTGTGTGAACATTTGGGAAAGTCGGCCAATGTGTGGCCTACATGTGACACTTTGTGTCCATCTACCTCAGTGACTTTCAGCTGGGGGTGGTTTTGCCCACCCCTGTCATCCTTCCACCCTCACCCCCCACCTCCCCAGGAAACATTTGGTAATGTCTGGAGACATTTTTGGTTGTCCCAACTCAGGGAGGGAGGGCTTGCTACTGGCATCTATTGGGTATAGGCTAGGGATGCTGCTAAACATCCTACAGTGCACAGGACAGCCCCCTACATCAAAGAATTGTCCAATCCAAAATGTTAACAGTACTAAAGTTGAAAAACCATGATCTACATGTAACACTGGGAGTGACACCATAATCTGTACGGTTGTGTGTCATTCTGTGTCTGTGGCACCAAGTGACTATGTTTTTGTGTAACTGAGAGTGGCTCTGTGTGTGGGACCCCAGGTCTGTGTAACTGGGACTCCACTAAACTCTGCATCTGACTCTTCCTTCCCATTCTTGGCCTGTCTCCTGAAGTCCACGCTGTCCCCTTTGCCCACAGCTCCAGTTCCCCCTACAAGAGTTCATCCTGGCCATGGGCTTCTTCCTGGTCCTGGTGATGGAGCAGATCACGCTGGCTTACAAGGAACAGTCGGGGCCACCACCTCGAGAGGAGATGAGGGCTTTGCTGGGAACAGCGAATGGTGGGCTGCAGCACTGGCATGACAGACCAGAGGTCCCACAGGCAGGTGGAGCCCCGGCAGCCCCCTCAGCCCTGCGTGCCTGTGTACTGGTCTTCTCCCTGGCCCTGCATTCAGTGTTTGAGGGGCTGGCAGTGGGGCTGCAGCGAGACCGGGCTCGGGCAATGGAGTTGTGCCTGGCTTTGCTGCTCCACAAGGGTGTCCTGGCAGTCAGCTTATCCCTGCGGCTGCTGCAGAGCCACCTGCGAGCACAGGTGGTGGCTGGCTGTGGGATCCTCTTCTCATGCATGACACCCCTGGGCATTGGACTGGGTGCAGCTCTGGCAGAGTCAGCAGGGCCACTGCACCAGCTGGCCCAGTCTGTGCTGGAGGGCATGGCGGCTGGCACCTTTCTCTATATCACCTTCCTGGAAATCCTGCCCCAGGAGCTGGCCACTTCTGAGCAGAGAATCCTCAAGGTCATTCTGCTCCTAGCAGGCTTTGCCCTGCTCACTGGCCTGCTCTTTATCCAAGTCTAGGGGGCTCCAAGATACGCACGGGAGGTTGGGTATCACGTGCCCTTGACCTTCCTCCCCCTCTCCCAGTGTGTGGGGAATAGGAAGGAGTGGGGAAGGGAGGTACTGAGGACCAAAGAGTTCTCTGGGAGGTGAGGATGAAGCCTTTGGGACTATTTGGCCAGTGAGAGGGAAGTGGGCAGACAAGAGCCTGGCCCCCAGGCCCAAGGGACAAAAGATGGTCAAGTCACTAGAGACATGATCAAGGGACATTAGTATTGGGGAAGACACTGAGTGTTGGTATCAGGGATCAGACACTACACACAGGGACAAGCTGATAGTTGGGAGGCTGGAGGTGGGTACCCAGCTGCTGTGGGATAGAGGTATAGAGAGGGCATAGGCCCAGAGTCAGCAGTCCTGTTGGTTCTAGCCCATTTCAGCCCTCTGTCACTTGGAGTGGACCCCTCCAACTTTTCTTAGCTCCTACTTTCATATCTATCTTCCTCTTCCCTTCTCCCAGGGGACTAGTGCCAAATGGCATCTTCCTGCCAGTTTTGGTACCTTCTCTGGCTTCTCCAGTCCTGGTCACTCCTGTATTTTTAAAGTGCCAAATAAATCCCCTCCCTCTTTCTCAAAGCACAAGTGATGGCACTGAGCCCTGCCCAGCACCTCAGTGGAAGGGTCAGCTTGCTCTTTGTTTTGGTCCCAGATTGTGGTGTAGGACAGAAATGTTTGCTGAGGTGGGGTGGGGGGCAGGTTGGCAGAGCTACCGTCCCCCACTACTGCTGCACCCTAGGAATACTGAAAATGGACATGGTGCCCCGTGCCTAGATGATAAACACTGAGATGCCAAAACTTTTTTTATACCAGAGGATCCCAAGGGGGAAGGGGAAGCCTCGCCCCCAGGGTTATTTTTTGGGGCGGGAGGGCTGTGCATAGGGCCATATTCTCTAGAATCTATTTTACTAACTGACCTGTTTTGGGACATGTTACCCAAATAAAACAAGTTTCTACACATCTGTACGGTATCTGATTCATTTGTCTTGGGAAAGGGGTGGGCACATGGCAAGTCTGAGAGGGCCTGAGTCCCAGATGTTTAGGGCTGTTTGAATATCCCTGATCTCACTGTTTTCATTCAGGTCCCTCTAGTTCCCTTCCCTGGAGATGACCAAATTTTTCCTCTTGTCTCTTCCTGCTTCCTTCCCTGTCTCCACCCCTTCCCTTTCCTCCCTTTTCCTTTCCTCTCTTTAATCCCTCGCCCCTTCGCGTTTGTAGGCTCGGGACCAATGCAGAACTACTTTTCCCAGATTGCCCCGCGCAGGGAGGAGCCGAGTGGGAGGAGCAAAGTCCCCAGTTCCCGGAGTCAACAGGGCAGCTGGGAAATGGTGTCCGTTTCCTCACCCGTATTGCGTGACTGGGGCTGCGAAGGAGTCACGTAAACAAACTATAATTCCCGGCGGGCCCCGCGCGCAGCAGGTCAGGGCTAGGCTGGGGCCGGGTTCGCGGTGCTCGCTGAGGCGGCGGCGGCGGCGGCGGCTACGGCTGGAAGAGCCGGGCCGGGGCCCGCGGCGGAGGCCGTGGCTTGTATTGGGAGGGTGGCGGGGAGGGACGGGGGAGGAAGATGGCGACGTCGGGGGCGAACGGGCCCGGCTCGGCCACGGCCTCAGCTTCCAATCCGCGCAAGTTTAGTGAGAAGATCGCGCTGCAGAAGCAGCGTCAGGCCGAGGAGACGGCGGCCTTCGAGGAGGTGATGATGGACATCGGCTCCACCCGGGTGAGGGGCCGCGCCGGCAAGCGGGAGCAGAGCAGAGCACTTCTGGAGTGGGGAGCCGAGAGGCGGGGCGGGGGCGGGAGCCGCAGCGAAAGAGGCGGAACGCGGCGGGGGTAGCGGGCGCCGCCGTCTGGGAGGCACGGGTGGAGGGCCGGGGGGCAGGAAGACGGGTTTTGCGGGAGGAGGTCGAAACTCCAGAGAGGCTGGAGGGTTTGGGAACGAATGGGAACTGAGAAAGTGAGGCAGCAGTGGACAGAGAGAGGAGATGGTCCCCGAAGCCCGGCGGAGGTAGGAGGTGGGTGGTCCTTGTGCATCTCTGATTGAGTTCTCTCAGGGCCTCTGCTGAAGCATCTTCTATGTTGGGTTATGGGGTTGGGGGATGGCCTGCTTGCCCTAGTCTGGCTCCTCTCAGTTGGTGATCTCCTCTTTTCTGGTCCCTCTGCCCTGTTGTGCTACTCTCGGCAGTTAGTATCTCCGGGAAAGGGCCCCTTGAGTGGTTTGAACGGCAGCGCTGGGTATAGTGGGGCAGGAAGTCCCCTCCTGCGTCCCGTCCCTTTGCTTCCTTTTTCAAATACTTCTTGTGGTTTCCTGACGTGAATGAAGGTGAGGTCCATTGCTCACAGACTGGTGGTATTTTACCCTGGCCGCCTTGGAGGAGAGATAGGGCTTTGGATCTCGAAAGGGGGTAACCAGTTGGCTGTAGGTTATGTGGAACCTGATGGTTAGCTGAACTTTCTAGAGAGACGACTGTTTTGTGGGTCAGTTATGGGGTGCCTTGGAGGGTCTTCTGTGTGTAGGGAATATTCATTCCTGGGAAGTTCCAGAAAGAAGGAATCCTGGCGGCGTTGCTTCTGAAGCCCCCTGATCTTGGTTTCTTGCTTCCCAGGGCTGGATGTCAGAGAGAGAGAGGGGTGGGAGTTTGCCTAGCTGGTATGCAGTCCTAATTTAGGGACACATTATTCTCAAAACAGCAGGTGAGGATATTGCAGTGATCCCTTATGGCAGGGAGCTAGAAGGAATTTAAGGGGTGATGGATGGCCAAACATAAATACCACATTTCAAAGTTCTTTCTGCTCGTCTGACTGCCTTTGATTGAACCTGCCTATGACTGTAACTCCGGTTGTATTTTTGTGTGTGTCTCCCTTGACTCTGTTAGTCTTTTTTGTGTTTTTTACTCTTTTGAGTCTCTAGAGACCATGTGTCCTAGTTTTTGGGAGTCAGAACAGAGAAAGGTGGGGAAGCAAATTGTGTGTGTGTGTGTGTGTGTGTGTGTGTGTGTGTGCATAACCCCCTCTAACCGCCGTGAGGATCATGATCTAACTGTGGACTGTCCGCCCTTTAGGAGCTTTTGATCAAAGTGGGGGCAGAGCCAGGAAGGTGGGCCAGAGGCTGACCTCCATCTGACAGCGGAGGAGTGGTGGGATCTTAGGGCTTATAGGTACAAACAAAAGCTCAAAACTGGGCCTTCTTTCTTTGTGGTGCCTTGGTCTGTCAGAAGGTCCCCTCCACTCACCTTGCCCCTGTTGGTTAACTTTTCTTCTGCACATAAAAAAATCTAGTGGGCATACATGTCCAGGTCCTGGGGACCCAAGAGTCTAAAGCTAGGGATCAGAGACCTGGAGCTCAGCCTGTTATCTGGCCAGCTGGGAGGTCTCATTTGAGGCAGATGTGGCTGTTGGGGCCTATACTCCTGGAAGCTGGGGTTATCATGTATATTAGTAGCAGTCTTGAAGTGGCCCAAAGGTCAGCATAGTGCCCTCTAAACTCACTGGACTGACCTCTTGGAACAGAAAGTCAATTCTGTTGTTGGCCTATGCACAAACAGTGTGACCCCTGGAAGCTCTTAGAATCTTAACCACTCATCAGCTGCCCTGGGTCTCCTTATTTGGCTGGGGTGGCAGTAGCTGAGTCTTAGAAGTAGGTGCTCACCTCTCACAGAGGGACATGAGACCTTTAGGCAGACTAAAACCATGCCAGGCTGAGGGTTGTGGTGTCTTACTCCAGTGCCAGACGTATCTCCCCAAAGTGAGGATGAGGCCAAGGAGACGGCTCTGGCCCAGGCTGGAGTGGGCTACTGCTTTTCTCACCCCCATTCTCCAGGCTCCCCTACCAATTCAGGGGCTTTAGGACTAGGTAGAAGAATGCTTCTTTGTTTTGGCACTGTTTTTCCAGTTAGAAGAGCCATCATTCCTTAGTTGTTCTAGTTTGGGAGGTACTGGCTCTGTGTAGCCTTCCTGAGGCTGGGCAAATGGCAGAGCCCAGAAGCTTGTGCCTGCCCTCCAGAGTGGGGAGGAAAGAGGCTGGCAGTTATGGCTCTATGGCATCCACCTGTGGCCCTTCCCTTGTCTTCCAATTAGTCCTGGACGCATCTGGAAGGGAAAGCAGAGGTGCCTAATAGGCACCCTTCCCCAGGAGTTAACCCATGTGACTAGCCTAGGGGCTCCTGGCAACCCCTCAGGGACTCTGTTTAGACTGATGCCGACTAGGACAGGCCCTGAGCAGAGTATCAGGCTCCACCTGGCAGGGTGATGCCAGGCATTAGTGATAGCATTGATGGGGGCAGCCTGAGGAAGAGCTAGGGCAGATTGTTTGCACCAGGTCTCAGTGGACCTTCTCCCCAGTACTGGCTTTTCTTCTGGCAGATCTCTTAAAAGCAGCAGCAATAGTAGCATGTCCTGGAGACAGGGATGGCAAGGGTGGCCACAGGAACAGTGCTCAGGACCCTCCCTGACATTCCCATTTGTCCTACATGTCTCAGTTACAGGCCCAAAAACTGCGACTGGCATACACAAGGAGCTCCCATTATGGTGGCTCTCTGCCCAACGTGAACCAGATTGGCTGTGGCCTGGCTGAGTTCCAGGTGAGTGGACACCAGTTGGGGGAGCGCAGGCTCTCATTGCAGCTCCCTCTGTTGACTTGCCTGTCTCTTTTGGCAGAGCCCCCTCCACTCCCCTTTGGATTCATCCCGGAGCACTCGGCACCACGGGCTGGTGGAACGGGTGCAGCGAGATCCCCGAAGAATGGTGTCCCCACTTCGCCGCTACCCCCGCCACATATCCTTCACTGAGGGGCTGCGGAGTCTGGAGGGCAGTGGGGTGGGGTTCCTCAGGAGCTCATGGTAGGAAAAGGGACCTGAAGTGTTGTCCAGTGCCATCCTGCGGGAGCTCTCCTTTACCCAGGTTCCCTGAAAAGTGACATTTGGCGCGTGTTTCAGCACTGGCTCCTGTGACAGGGAGCTGCCCCTCCTGAGACTGTGTCCTCCAACTCTGGCTGGCACTGACCATCCTCACTTCAGCTTGCTCTTGGCTGCTAGAGGCAGGGCTCCCTGATATGTCTCATGCTACAGGGATTTTGCTTCCCTCCTGCTCACATTTCTGTTCTTAGCTTTCAGTCTCAGAGACCTCCACAGACCTGTCTGCCCCAAGCCCTGCCTAGATATTCGCCTCTATTTTCCAGCTTCTCTAGGCCTGATTCCCTTTTTCTCTTCCATTCTTTGCCCCTATTGTTGCCCCTCATAGAGGAGGAGAAAGGTGTTTGTTTCTTGAAACAACTCACCTGCTGCCTTCCGTTATTTTTCTCTCATCTGGTCTCTCTCGCATCCACCCCCTCCTCACTTTTTCCCTTAACTGGTGCTCTTCACGTTGACAGCTCTCCCTATAGTCCTGCCTACTTATCTCCTCCCCCGGAGTCCAGCTGGCGGAGGTCAGTGTCCAGGGCGGGCAGGATCTCCTGCCCACTCTCTGACTTGTCTCTGGCGGGAGCTGGGGTTGGGTCTGGGCCCGCTGGGCCAGGCTTTCAGCAGTACCTCCTCCCATAACGGCAGGGCTGGGAGGGGTGGGGGCAGGTGGAGTGGGTGGGTCAGAGTCCAGTCGGGGCCATGTTGACACGTGTGGCCAAGCCTCCCAGTCCAGCCAGAGCAGGACTAATGGCAGCTGGGGTGTGTGGTGGGGGAGGGGAGAATGGTAGGGTGGCAGGTGAAAACGGCTGCCTCCTGTCAAGAGTGGGTGCCAGGTGCAGTGTTCTGGCATTCAGGTTTCTGAACTCTTCCCCTGTCCATCTCATCCCTAAGACTCATACCCAGCACAGTTGCTGGGCTCCAAGATTCCTATTCAGCTTGTCCTGGCAGAGAGGAGTTATTTCCAGATCTCCTAGGTTGTTTGGGGAGAGGGTTCACGGATCACAGATATCAGCAGAACCAGAAAGAAAGAGGCATGATGATCCTGGGTGCCCAGCCCTCTTGGCTGCCCCACACTTTCCAACCCCCATGCCTGCCCTCTGGTCCATTGCTAGCCTTCCTCCTCATCACTTTGTTTTTCCATCCCAGGACAATGCCCTGGGGCAATTTCCCTGCAGAGAAGGGGCAGTTGTTTCGACTACCATCTGCACTTAACAGGTGATGGCCCTTGCCTTCTTTAGGCCACATCTCTTCTTATCTGTAGTTTCTGGGGCCCTGCTCCCTCACCCCACCGTGTCCCAGCCCAGCTAGTGTTTACCCCTACTGACCAGGGCATGAGGACCAGGAAGACTGTCACAGGTGCCAGCTCATCTCTTTTCCCCTCACAGGACAAGCTCTGACTCTGCCCTTCACACAAGTGTGATGAACCCCAGCCCTCAGGACACTTATCCAGGCCCTGCACCCCCCAGCGTCCTGCCCAGCCGCCGTGGAGGTAAGTGGCCATGTCCCAGGGGAGGGAGTAGCCGTGGAGCTTTTGTTTGAAGCAGATAGGCAAGTGGGCACTGCAGCCAGCTCCACCGTATCCTTTGCAGGTTTTCTGGATGGCGAAATGGACTCCAAAGGTATGTGTTCCTCACCACATTTGGTATGTGTTCCTCACCACATTTGGTACGTGCGGGTACTGAATGCCAGAGAATCTCTGGGCTGGTGTTGGGAGCTTTGTTCAGGGCCAGGGAGTGGGAGCCCTTCCACCTGCGTCTGCTTCCTGTCCTGCCTCCTTCTTCAACCCTCTCATCACCAGTCTTTCTCTTTCAAGTCCCTGCTATTGAGGAGAACTTGCCAGATGACAAGCATTTGCTGAAACCATGGGATGCTAAGAAGGTAGGCGTGGCCCACTGCCCCTCTTCTTTCCATGGGGTGGGTCTTCAGGGTCCTCCACTGAGCTCTGTCCTCATTTGCCACCTTCTTCCTTCTGTCCTCAGCTGTCCTCATCCTCCTCCCGACCTCGGTCCTGTGAAGTCCCTGGAATTAAGTACGTATCTCTCTGAGGTCGGCTGAGCGGGTGGAGGAGGGAAGCAAAGGGAAATGTGGAAGGCTGATCTCTGCTCTTCCCTGACCACTGCCCCCTACCCCCATTTACATCTTTTCCTCTCCTTCCCCAGCATCTTTCCATCTCCTGACCAGCCTGCCACTGTGCCTGTCCTCCCACCTGCCATGAACACGGGAGGCTCCCTACCTGACCTCACCAACCTGCACTTTCCCCCACCGCTGCCCACCCCCCTGGACCCAGAGGAGACAGTCTACCCCAGCCTGAGTGGGGGCAACAGTACCTCCAATTTGACCCACACCATGACCCACCTGGGCATCAGCGGGGGCCTGGGCCTGGGCCCAGGCTATGATGCACCAGGTGAGTGGCTGTCTTGGCTGTGTGTCCCTGGGGTGCTGCCTAGCTGGAGGGACAAAGGGGTGGGAGGCTGGAGCACCTTGGGATTCTCCTGTGACTGCCCACACCAGCCCTTCACCTGTGTACCCCAGGATTCCCTCACAGCAGTTTTCTGCCAGTGAGAACTGGTAGGTGTGGCTTTTCCCAGAAAGAAGATGGAGAGCAACCCCCAAGCGGGCAATGCCATCCTGACTGTCAGGGACAGAGTAGGGAGGACATTGTGTTGCCACTTCCATAGTCTGGACACTGCTACCCGTTCTGGGCAGAAAGAGGCCCAGTTCCCATCAGTAATGTTGGCATCTCTGGTTTTTTGTCTGTGCCTACAGGACTTCATTCACCTCTCAGCCACCCATCCTTGCAGTCTTCCCTAAGCAATCCCAACCTCCAGGCTTCCCTGAGCAGTCCTCAGCCCCAGCTCCAGGGCTCCCACAGTCACCCCTCACTGCCTGCCTCCTCCTTGGCCCGCCATGCACTGCCCACCACCTCCCTGGGTCACCCCTCACTCAGCGCCCCGGCCCTCTCCTCCTCCTCTTCCTCCTCTTCTGCTTCATCTCCGGTGCTGGGTGCCCCCCCTTACCCAGCTTCTACCCCTGGGGCTTCCCCCCGCCACCGCCGTGTGCCCCTCAGTCCCCTGAGTTTGCCCGTGGGCCCAGCCGACGCCAGAAGGTCCCAACAGCAACTGCCCAAACAGTTTTCGCCAACAATGTCACCCACCTTGTCTTCCATCACTCAGGTATGCGTGGCTCCCTTCCCTACATGTCTGTCTCCTTTCCCTTCCTTCTCCTGCCAAGTTCTCTCCCCCCCACCCTGCTTTCCTCAAATACCTCTTCTTCTTAACTCCTGTATTCCTGGTGTCATCCATCCCCTTGCATTCCTCTGTCCTCTGCCTGCCCCACTCTTATCCACCTTGTTTCCTCTTGGCTTAAGAATGCAAAACCTGGGGTTAAGTTTTCTGATGTCAAATCCTGGCCCCACCTCTTACTAGCAGTCTCCTTGGACAGTTATTTAACTTCTTTGAGTCTCAGCATCCTCATCTATAAAACCAGGACAGCAATGTAAGGATCAAAGGAAATCACATACGGAAAGTACGCAGCACCATGCTTAGCCCAGGTGCACGCTCGACAAGTGATAGCTTGTCCTTTCCCTTTTCTCTCTTTTTTGTTCCTATCCTTCTTTCCTTGTCTGTCTTTTTTCTCCTGCCTCCATCCTGTCCCATCCCCTCTGCCATCTCCTCTCCTTCTTTGATAGATTTCATAGAGTCAGAGACTGTCAGAGGATGGAGCCCAGTCCCTTCATCTTACAGATGAGGAGGCTGGGGCCCAGACGGAAAGTGACTTTTCCAAGTTTACACAGCATGTTAGGGAAGAGTTGGGACTATTACTAAAAATTTTTGTTTAGGGTTTTTTCCTCAATGTTAACATTCTTAGCTCTTCCCTCCCTCCCCATACTTCTCCCTTTTTTTGTTCTGTCTGCTCCCCTTCTTTCACCCTAATGCTCTTCTTCCCCTCTCCTCTGCCCTACTTTCCCTTTCTTTCTCTGTTGTTCTTCCCTGGAATGTGTGTTCTATGTTCCATCTTTATGCAGGTCCCCTTTTCTGTAGGAAAGACTAAGGTCAGGCCAGCAAGGGCTCTGCTCTCTGGGAACTTGGAGTAAGCCTAACATCCCTCCTTCCCTCCTTTTTCCCTCCTTCCTCTCACAGTCCCTCTGGCCTCTTCAAGGCTTTAGAACAGCCATTCTCAAGGTCACTGTTGTGTGATCAGTCACTTGTGAGGTGTGTCACAAGTAGTTGATTACTAGCAGTAGTTAAAGTACCAAGGTTTAGGAATAGTTAACTCCTGGAGTGGATTCAAAATTATCCTTGTGTTAACCGCTCTCAGTCACTTTCATCCTGAGATGCATTTTTGACAGTAGTTGTACCCCAGCGGTGCCCAATGGAACGGTTTTGGGTTTGTGTTGACAATGGTCGCAGCTTAAAAGGGTGGGAAGCGCTGACAAAGAGCTCCTCTCAGGGGGCACATTGAGGGGTAAGCTTCCCCCTTTCTCCTCGCTTTTCTTCAGGGCGTCGCCCTGGACACCAGTAAGCTGCCCAGTGACCAGCGGCTGCCTCCATACCCGTACAGCCCCCCAAGTTTGGTTCTGCCCACCCAGCCACCCACCCCAAAGCCTCTGCAGCAGCCGGGGCTGCCCTCTCAGGCCTGCTCAGTGCAGCCCTCCGGTGGGCAGCCCCCAGGCAGGCAGCTGCACTATGGGACACTGTACCCACCCAGCCCCAGTGGGCATGGGCAACAGTCTTACCACCGGCCGATGAGTGACTTCAGCCTGGGGAACGTGAGTACCCGGGTCCCTAGCTCAGAAGCAGGGGAGGGGCTGGGAGTGGGCCAAAAGAGCCTGAGTGGTATCGAGGGGGGCATTTTGAACTGGGAGATCTAAGTGGGGGAGAGCCTTCTTACCTGCCCCCAGGTAACACAGTACCGCCAGCTTGGGGCTCCTCTCTTCCTGCATTTGACCCCGACTCCTGCCCCTCTCCCCCAGTTACCTCCGCGCAGCTTGCTCTTTGATGACTACTGCTTTGACCCGTTGTCTTCCTGGCACGCGCATGCTCTGTCCCAGTAGGTACGGTGCCCACACCTACTTTGGGCCCCGTGCTCACTTCTCTCGCTGTGCTTGTGGCCATCTCCCGCTGTCTCTGCTTTTGTTCCCATGGTGGAGGTGGGAAGCGGGGTGGGGTAGGGGGAGGTGTATGAAGATTACTGGGCAAAGAGGATGTGTTAGCAGAGCTAGGCAAAGGCAGGCAGGACCACCCTGTTCTGAAGCCCGCTTTCTCAAGGCCTGTCTGTGTGCCCATAGCTGGAGCAGTTCAGCATGGAGAACCCATCAACCAGCCTGGCGCTGGATCCTCCTGGCTTTTCTGAAGGGCCTGGATTTTTAGGGGGTGAGGGGCCAGTGAGTGGTCCCCAGGACCCCCATGCCCTCAACCACCAGAACTTAACCCACTGTTCCCGCCATGGCTCAGGGCCTAACATCATCCTCACAGGTAAGAGGTGTGGGTGGTGATGGGGGATGGAAGGAGGGCGTGGTACATTTGGTGGCGCAGCAGGAGACTGAGGGGGTCTTGGAAGAGTTCGCAAGGCATGGGGTTCTCACTCATCTCTTCTGCCCACACAGGAGACCCTTCGCCCGGTTTCTCTAAGGAGATTTCAGCGGCCTTGGCTGGAGTGCCTGGTTTTGAGGTGTCAGCAGCTGGGCTGGAGCTGGGGCTGGGGCTGGAGGAGGAGCTGCGCATGGAGCCGCTGGGCCTGGAGGGGCTCAACATGCTGAGCGACCCCTGTGCCCTGCTGCCTGACCCTGCTGTGGAGGACTCGTTCCGCAGTGACCGGTTGCAGTGAGGGCACCTCATCGACATCCCTCTTCTCGGCCCTGTCCCCCATCACTGTCCCTTTCCTCCCTTCCCCCTGGCCAGTAGAGACTTTACTCTCTGCTCCCAGATCCTCTTTCTGACATGAACGGAGGATCCCAAGAATGAGAAAAGGCAAGGGGTTTGTCCAGGTGGCCCCTGAATTCTGCACAAGGGATGGGGCTTGGGGGAGCTCAAGGGAGGGCCTAAAGCACTTGTAACTTTGAACCGTCTGTCTGGAGGTCAGAGCCTGTTGGAAAGCAGGGGGTAGAGGGGAGCCCTGGAGGCAGGGCTTGTCCGGATGCCTGGGGTGGGCAGTGCCAGCCCCTCCTAACCACTCTTCCCCTTGCAATGGAGGAGAGAGCCAGAGTGGATATTATTTTTTATTAAATATATTATGTTAATAAAAAAATCATATCAAACCCTTGGTGTCGTTGGCTACTGTTTGGGATGCAGGTCGGGATCGAGGGAGTTCTTGGGGCACGGGCCCTCTCATCTGTATGCTTTTTGCGTTTTTTCAACACCATATGGTATTGTGGAGGGGCCCCCGAAGCCTCAGAATTTGTACTCAGCATTGGACATAGGGGTGCAGGCTGGGCATAGGCCCCTGGGGCAGCACATGCGCCCTCTCATCTGTCCAGGGCCTTGCTGCAGCATCAGGGGACAGGGGCTCTGACTGGCCAGACAAGTTACTGCTTTCTCAACCCTGAGGCCTGGCAGTGAGTCAGGAGATGAAGAGGTGACTGCTGGCTGCGCTCTCAGCTCTGGATTTTTCTGGTAGAATGATCCCAGTTTTCCTGGGGGTAGCTGGCCTCAGTGCTAAGGCTCCCAAGGAGAGAGGATTTAAAAACTACTGACGCCAGGTAGGTCTCAGGTTGGCTCCCTCTTCTTTATGGCCCTTTAAGCCCAGAGGACCTGGAAGTTAGCTGTGGTACCTGGCCAGCCTCTGACCCCGTGCTCCTAGGTCTCATTCCTGCTCCCTCACAATGCATGAATTCACTTCACCCTCCCCACTCTTCTCCACTCATTCATTCAGATGCTTGAGTGCTAACCTGTTCTGAAGAGGTTTCCTCTTTCTGGCTTGGGTTGCTAGCCCTCTGACCATCTGAGCTTCTGCCCTCTATTCTCTCCCCCATGCAGCACCGAAGAGTAGTGCCCCTTCTCCATTACCCCCACCTCTTCTGCTCTCCCACACCCTACAGTCCTGGCCTCTCCTCTTCCTCTTTCCAAAACTGTTGTCATTTTCAGAAAAGAGAACTGAGAGCTTCTGGCTTAGGCTGGAAGGGAATGCAGTGTGCCCTAAACCTGGAAGTAGGGGCAGCCACCTGGGTCTCCGCAAACTAGGCTTTCAGGGCCTTCACGCAGGCAGGAAAGCCACATCTGAGTAGGACCGAGGGTGGGACGGGAGAGCGCCTCAGACTTCAGGGGTCAGTGTCCTGCGGCAATGGTTGGTCGGTGGGAAGCCGCCTGGGTGCAAGGGGCCCTCCCAGCCGCCAGGGGTCGCGCTGCAGGCGGTCGGGCGCTGGGCAGGCGCTGCCAGGGTCACGGCCGCCGGCCCGGGAGGTTGGGGGTGGGGGGGACCCGCGGCGCCCGCGGTCCGGGAGGGGGGAGGGGGGAGGGGGGGTGGGGGGAGCAGAGAAAGCGGGGCGCGCGGAGGAGCACCCGTCCCCCAGCGCAGTGGGAGCCGGAAGGGCCGTGCGGTGCGAGCGAGCGGCGTGGCAGCACAGTCCCCAAGTGGCGCAGCGCGGCGGGGACGCTGGGATCTCCCGGATCTCCCTCCACGGCGCCCCGCGCCTCGGCGCCCTCGGCCGCTTCTTCTTCCTTCACTCGTCGCTCCGGCGGGAGCCGCGCCCGAGTCGGGTGCGACATGTCCGGGGCCGGGTAGCCGCGCCGCCCGCCGGCCCGCCAACCCGCCTTCCGAGCCACCCGCCCGCGGGCCGGCCGGCGGGGGGAGTCGCGGGGCAGGCAGGTAGGGGCTGGACCGGGCGGGGCGGCGGGCGGGGAAGGAAGGGAGGGAGCGCCGGCGGGGCGGGGGCTCTCCCCCAGCTGTTCTCCGGCGCTGCACATCTGGTTCCGGTTCCTCTCTCCTGGGGAAGTGAAAGTGGAGGGGATGGTGCAGCCCGGAGTTAGCTAGCAGTGCCCCGGCGCCCTGCACCCCTCCTGCTCCCGCGGGTCCTAGAGCTCGAGCACCCCTCCCTCCGCTCGGGTCACGCGGCGGCCGGCGCTGCTGCCGTCATGTCTCCGGCCGCCTGCGCGGCCGCTCCTCTCTGCCCTCCTGCTCCTTCCTCAGCCTCCTCCCGCTCGGCGCGCCCTTTGCCCCAACACGAACTTCCCGCCGCCCGGCTTGTGGGCGTTGCGACCCGGAGTGGCGCCCCTGCCCCTTGCGTTCCCCAGGGAGAAAGGGCTGCCTTCTGCAGGACTCTTCCCTGGCCCGGTGAGGAGAGGCCCGGGTGCGGAGGTCCTGCCGATGGGGGCCACTTGCTCTTCTGCTGGTCTCAATCTCATGGCTCCCGCCTGCTGCCTTGGGCATAGGGCATAGGGCTCCCATTCGCCAGCACGGGACGAGGCATGGGGCTGTGTCCCAGAGTTAAATCAGGAGGCTGACGCTAACTCCTGGCTTCACCTCGCAGATGTGGAGACTAAATTAAGCTGGAGTTGGTGTGTGTATGTGTGTGTGTGTGGCCAGAGGCCAGGTTAAGGAGAGCCAGATTGGCTACTGAGATTCCTTTGCCCCCTCTTCTCTTGGCAAGGGTGGGAGGTTAGGTAGGATTGTACATCCTGGATCCAGTCTGAGCCTCCTCTGCCTTGCTCCGGGTCCTTTAGTCTAAGGTTCCAACTTGGAATGATGCTGTGTTGGCACCTTCAACGGTACCCACCTCCCCCAGCACACACACACACACACACACACACACACACACACACTCTCTCTCACACCCATAGGCTGGCTTCCGCTGAGCTGCAGCTTCCCCTCCACTGTTTCAGGAAGTCACCTCCCTTCCCCTCTGAAGCGGCCCCCACGCGCCTTCGGTCCTCAGCTGCAAGCCACCCACCAAGCTCTTTCCCAGCTTCTGCACCCTGGGGCACTCTGGGACCCTTGGGGCTCCTACTCCCTGGGGTTGGGCCATGAAGGCAGGTGAGAAGAGTTACTGAAGACCCGTTGTGGGCCTGTTTCTGTCTCTGGGCTCCATGGAGGAGGGCTTGGGGATTGCTGGGACTGTCTCCCACTGCTGCTTTGGACTTAACTGGGGATACCTAAGGATCCTGGAGGTTGGAGGGCACTGGTTTTTTTGTCAGATAGTGGAGCTAAGTTAGGAAAAAAGGACACTTGAGTCTGGCGAAAAGATGCTTAAAGCTTGGGTTTTGTGGAGTCCTCACAAAAACCTAGACGTGGGCTCTTTAAGAATATTAGCTGGCTCATGAGGTTCTTAGAATGTCAACTAGAGTAGGAAGGCCAGAAATCCATAAAAAGACTGTAAAGTTGGCATGATGTCATGGCCAGAAGGAATGATGTCATTGCAGGCCATTACAGAAAAGATTGTGATCTCTGTTGTTAGGGAGTGAAGAGGGGTGGGGTCTTTAAAAGGGATACAGAAACTATGATGTCAGAGCCCAGGTTAGCTGTGTGCGGTGGAGTGGAGTTTGGGTTCTTTGGGAAGAGGGCTGGTACCACCAAGAGGGAGGGTCCTGGTCTCTTTAAGGAGCTGTGGTGGGCTGTGAGGGCCTGGTGATGTCACAGGCGGGAGAGTTTAGGATTGGCTGACCACTGATCCTGCTTTTCCTTGAAAGGACTAGGAAGAGGAGGGAAGCAAGAGGGGGAACTCCCTGGTTGCCATGGCAACACCAGCCTTCCTTGCTTCATCTCTCTCCCACTTGGCCATTCCAGATGCAGTGAGTGACGGGGGGGCCATGGCGGAGGAGCGGCCCCCCCGGCTGGTGGATTACTTCGTGATAGCTGGGCTTGCAGGGAACGGAGCACCCATCCCTGAGGAAACATGGGTTCCTGAACCCAGTGGGCCCCTTCGCCCTCCCCGGCCAGCTGAGCCCATCACAGATGTGGCAGTCATCGCTAGGGCCCTGGGCGAGGAGGTGCCCCAGGGCTACACATGCATCCAGGCTTCTGCTGGGGGCCACCCCCTGGAACTCAGTGCTGGGCTCCTGGGTGGAACTCAACCAGTCATCTGCTACCGGAGGGGGCGTGACAGGCCCCCCCTCGTTGAGCTGGGGTGTGTGCACCTACCCATGCTGGCACCAAGGGAGGCTGGGAGGAGATCTGGGGTGAGGCAGGGAGAGGTAGGGGTATGGGATGAGGGATGTGCAATGGGAATGGGAAGAGAGTGGGCTAGAGGCCGGGGAGAAGGGCCTGAAGTTGTGCGTACTTAGTTCTCACACAGATTTGGGTGCATATACTAGTGCTGCTACTTGCCAGCTACGTGACCTTAGGCAGGTTATTGAGCCCCTCTGGGCCTTTTCCCTTATCTGTAAATTGGGGAAAATAATACCTCCTCATAGGGTGGTTGAGAAGATTAAACGAGATAATCCATATAAGGGACTTAGCACAGAGTCAATAAATGGTAGCTTTTATTCTTAGTATTTATTAATGAGCTTGAGAACCATGGAAGGTTTGAGGAGTTGTTACTGATCAAGAAGTAGAGCCAAGGGCAGAAGAGGGGCACAGGATTTTGGAGGGCAGAGTTCAGCAAGAAGTGGGCCCTGGTGTTAGGGTTTAACTAGGCTGAGTAGGTAGGACTAGGTAGGCAGATCTAGCAGGACTGGGGTCTTTCTCCTCTGTATTGGACTTTTGACATCTCTCTCTGTTCTCTGTGCCAAGGGTGTTGTATGAGGGGAAGGAACGTCCCAAGCCTGGCTTCCAAGTACTAGCTACGACACCCTACAGCCACTCAGCCAACCTGGCCCCTCCAGGCCCTGGGCACCCCCGCACCTACCTCACTTACCGGCGGGCAGCAGAGGGGGCAGGGTTGCATGCCCTGGGCATCACTGACCTCTGCCTGGTGCTGCCCAGCAAGGGCGAGTGCACGCCTCATACTTACTGCCGATTGCCCCACAACCTCAACCCTGGCATGGTGAGTGGGGCCCTGAGCCAGGAGCTGAGACCTGCACCATCTCTGTGTGACGGTGTGGACACTGGGCACAAAGGGTATCTGAGGACCAAGGCGTCTAACGGCGGGGCGGGGCCCAGAGGCGTGACTCTCGTCTTGGGGGACTGGGATTAGTGGGAGTTATAAAGACAAAGCCCACGTAGGGGTGGTGGAGAAAATGAACCCCAGAAACTTTTGTTAGCTGTGTGTTTGCTTGTCTCTTGCCATTTCTGGGGCAGTGGGGCCCAGCAGTGTACCTGTGCTACAAGGTGGGCCTGGCCAAGGCCAACACGCTGGTGTATGAGGCAGGTGAGTAGCCCCTCTGTCTCTCCAACCCCTTGACCCTCTGTGTCCCTCTGCCCTGGTGCCTCTTGGCTGGTACCTTCAGTGTCCACAGAACTCACTTCCCCTTTGCCGCTTGGCCCTTCTCTGGGATCCCCTGCTTCCCTCCCCTGGAGTCTGATGGACCCTACTCCTTTTGGGTACCCCCCACTCTGCCGGGGGCGCAGAGCTGCTGGGCCGCTACCCAGAGGAGGACAATGAGGCGTTCCCGCTGCCCGAGTCAGTGCCCGTCTTCTGCCTGCCCATGGGGGCCACTATCGAGTGCTGGCCTGCTCAGACCAAGTACCCCGTGCCCGTCTTCTCCACCTTTGTGCTCACGGGTGCAGCTGGTGATAAGGTGGGTGTGCAGAGTGTGGTCAGGGGTCCGGGCTCCACACGGCCCGCCTGACTGCCCCTCTGCCCCTGCCAGGTGTACGGTGCTGCCTTGCAGTTCTACGAGGCGTTCCCGAGGACCAGGCTCTCGGAGCGGCAAGCGCGGGCCCTGGGCCTGCTGAGCGCCGTGGAGCGGGGCCGGGCACTGGGGGGCCGAGCTGTGCGCAGCCGCCGTGCCATCGCTGTGCTGTCCCGCTGGCCTGCCTTCCCTGCCTTCCGCGCCTTCCTCACCTTCCTCTACCGCTACTCCGTCTCAGGCCCCCACCGCCTGCCCCTGGAAGCGTGAGCACGAGACTTCCCCGACACCGGGAAGGGTTATGAGTGGATCGGGAGGCCAGGAGAGATGGACGAGATTAGGCTGGGCAGGGGGAGCTGGGTGGGCAGAGGAGTGGGGATGGGGCTGTAGTGTGTGGCTGGAGAGTTGGTCCATCTCAAAAATGCCCCTGGCTGAGGGGCTGAGTGGGGCCTGAAATCCAGGCTACACTTGCCAGCTAAGTCCTGGCCAGGGGCTCTGCAGGCCCAGAGGGAATCTCTTTTCTGATTTGCACAAATGCTGTACCTAATGGAGGCTCTGATGGCTCACACCAGTCTCGAGGTGGATCTCAGGGAGGAGTAAGGTTCTTGTGGACAGGTGAAGGAGAAGAGCAAATGTGGCTGAATGAAGTAGACTGGGAGTCTGCCTCTGACTGGACCCCTCTCTCCCCCAGGCACATCTCCCACTTCATTCACAATGTCCCCTTCCCTTCCCCACAGAGACCCCGCATCCTGGTGCAGGTGAGAGCTGGGGCTGAGGCTGGGGCTAGATGGGAGGAGGAGAATTGCCAGGGGCTAGTCTTCACCATCCTGACCTGTGGCTCTTCTGTCTCCCAGATGTCTCCCTATGACAACCTGCTCCTCTGCCAGCCTGTATCCTCACCCCTGCCCCTCAGGTATGTGCCCAGGTTGGGGGGGCTTTGATGACCAAGGACATGGTAAGTGCCAGGCAGGTGGGCACAGGTGTTGAGATCTGTGCAGGCTGGGCCCAGGTGGTGTCTGTGCCCAGTGACTAGGGAAAGGCCTCCTGCTGACTCTTCTCCCACTTTGGCATTGCCCACAGTGGTGCCAGCTTCCTGCAGCTGCTGCAGAGCCTGGGCCCTGAGCTGGCTATCACGCTGCTGCTGGCTGTGCTCACGGAGCACAAACTACTAGTCCACTCACTGCGGCCGGACCTGCTCACCAGCGTCTGCGAGGCCCTCGTCTCTGTGAGTGCTACCCTGCCCAGACTGCCTTGCCTAGTGTTCTTTCTGGTGCCCCAGTCCCTACCTAGATTCTCCTTACTTTTCTTTCCTTGGGGAGGGTTCCTCAGCCTTTTACCCTTGGGCACGACCTACAGGACATACAGCTTCCGTCAGCAGCTCTTCTTTGGAGCCCAACTCCCACAGCTTCTCTCAACAGGCACCACTCCCCAGGGCCAAAGCCCCCTCTCCTGCTGCCCCTATGCCCTGCTCACTGGTCCTCACTCCCTGATGCCTTAGATGATCTTCCCGCTGCACTGGCAGTGCCCCTACATTCCGCTGTGCCCGCTAGTGCTGGCAGACGTGCTGAGCGCCCCCGTGCCCTTCATCGTGGGTATCCACTCCAGTTACTTTGATCTGCATGACCCGCCTGCGGATGTCATCTGTGTCGATCTTGATACCAACACGCTCTTCCAGTAAGAGGGTTGGGTCTTGTCCAGGGGGTTTCGAGGTGGGGGGCAGGAGAGGGCTGGTGTATGCAGTGTACCTGCTCAAAAGGAGCCTCAGGCAAAACGTGGAGGAGGCTGGCGAGGAGCCCCATCACCCTTTCTACCTCTGTTTATCTCACAGGACTGAGGAAAAGAAGCCCCTCTCCCCTCGGATCCTGCCCCGCAGACCCTACAAGGTTCTGCTGGCTACACTGACAAACCTGTACCAGCAGCTGGATCAGAGTGAGGAGCGTGGGTGGGGGTGGGAGGCTGGAAACTGTCATTGACCTTAAACCTCCAGTTTGGGGAGGCCTGTGGAGAGCTGACCTTACTTGAGGAGGTTAGAGGAGTTAGGCTTTCATTTGGTGGAAGTGAGAGAAATTCAAATTCTAGTTTAAGCAAGAGGGAAGCGCATGTCACATTAATATTCCTGAATATGTCAGGGAGGTTGAGCTTGTCATTGAGGAGGCTTGAAACTGTTACCTGAAGGTAACTTTTTTTTTTGTAAATTCTTTTTTTTAAAAATTAATTAATTAACTTATTTATTTTTGGCTGCATCGGGTCTTCATTGCTGCGTGCAGGCTTTTTTCTAGTTGCAGTGAGCGGGGGGGCTACTCTTCGTTGCAGTGCGCGGGCTTCTCATTGCGGTGGCTTCTCTTGTTGCGGAACACGGGCTCTAGGCGCATGGGCTTCAGTAGTTGTGGCTCGCGGGCTCTAGAGCGCAGGCTCAGTAGTTGTGGCGCACGGGCTTAGTTGCTCTGCGGCATGTGGGATCTTCCCGGACCAGGGCTCGAACCCTTGTCCCCTGCATTGGCAGGCGGATTCTTAACCACTGCGCCACCAGGGAAGTCCCTGAAGGTAACTTTTTAGTTACTATTGGTACCAGGTCTGTTAGGACCTGCCGGTGGTGGGGTAGCTAGCAACAGTGACTTCTGTGTGAAGAGCAGGGTTGAGGCAAGCCCTACGGGTGCTGGCCCTGATTCTCAGGCTGCCCTGGTCCCCAGCATATACTGGACCCGAGGAGGAGGCCTCCCTGGAATTCCTGCTGACAGACTATGAGGCAGTGTGTGGCCGCCGGGCCCGGCTGGAGCGCGAGGTCCAGGGAGCCTTCCTCCGCTTCATGGCCTGCCTGCTCAAGGGCTACCGGGACTTCCTGCGCCCGCTCACCCAGGCCCCCTCTGAGGGGTCTCGTGATGTCGACAACCTCTTCTTCCTGCAGGGTAAAGGGAGCCTGTCTCTGCTTGGGGAGGGTGTCACGGGAGGGATGGCCAGGGGCTGGGCCCCATGGGGAAGCCCGGGGGGACGGGGAATCACACAGTTTCTTGTTCCTTCACTCAGCACACGTTTTTGTGGGCACCAGCTTTGAGCTGTATGCTCTTCTGGGCTTGGAGAGGGGATAAGGGTACAAAGATGAACCAGCTGTGGCCCTGCCCTCTGGGAAGCCCTGGGCTTGGTGGGGACACAGTGACGCCTGTGGTGAGCCACCCCCATGGGCGAAACTCTCTTCCCTTGGAGACTCCCCAGTCTGAGGTCCTAGGTGCTGACAGATAAAAGGGAGGGATTCCATGGGACTGTGGTGCTGGGGTAGCTGAGCTGGTCGGCTTGGCGTGTGGTGTAGTGGTGCCAGAGGGGCCAAAGAGGGGATGGCTTTGATGGCCTTGGATGCCAAGTTGGCAGGGAGCCAAGAAAAGGGTTCGGAAGGGGGTGCCTGTGGTAGGGACCGCTGGTAACCTTCCTCTCTGCCCCATTCTCACCCGTCAGGCTTCCTCAAATCCCGGGAACGCTCCAGCCACAAGCTGTACTCCCAGCTGCTGCACACACAGATGTTCTCGCAGTTCATTGAGGAATGTTCTTTTGGCTCTGCTCGGCATGCTGCCCTGGAATTCTTTGACTCTTGTGTTGACAAGGTATTGGGCATTATCCCTTCTCTTCATGCCCTTTGCCCTCTGCTCTCCTCTTGGCAGTCTCTGTTATCCCAGGTATAAACACTCTACATCTCCTCTGTGGCAGGGATGGTGCCCCTGGAGTTATACAGGGCACAGCCTATGCAGCATACGTGACCGGCCTCATAGACATACCGTCTTCCCATTCCTCACTCCATCCCCCAGCTCTGTCTCCAGGGCCTTGGTGGAATCTGGACCCACTACCTCCTTCCCTGTGGCTATGCTTTCCTGGGAGATGCTCATTCTCTTACCATCCTGCTCCAGGTCCACCCAGAGCAGGAGAAGCCTGAGCCAACACCCTTGGTGGAGCTGGAGGAGCTGTCAGGAAGTGAGCTCACTGTCTTTATCACACCTCCTGAGGAGCCGCCGGCGCCAGAGGGCAGTGAATCTACCCCCCAGTACTGGTGAGAGCCTCTTGTCCCCTCACTTGTTGTGAGGCCCCATAGGCTGACTTAGTGCCGACTGCTCCTGATGTTGCCTTTCTCTGCCCCTCCAGCTACGATGGGTTCCCCGAACTACAGGCTGAGCTGTTTGAGTCTCCTCAAGAGCAACCCGGGGCTCTTCCTGTGCCAGGTCCATCCCGTAGTGCCCCCAGCAGTCCTGCCCCTCGCCGTACCAAACAGGTAACCCGCAGGTGGGCCCCCCAGAGGCATCTGGCTCAGGCCAAGGGCTGCTGCTTCAGTTTCTTCATCTGTAAAATGGGTATAATAGTATTTACCCCATAAGGTTGTTGGAAGGTTTCAATTATGTCTGGCACATAAAAGGCACATGAAATATTAGCTATTGTTACCACTGTCATCATCCTCATCTTCATTTTCTGAGCACTCTGGGAAACCAGGGGCTTGCTGCCTCTTCCAGGGCACCTGCCCATGCTCAAGCTAGGCATCTCTGCTTGGGGATCCTGGGCTGTGTGTGCAGCATCCCTCCCGCCTCGTCAGTGCACAGACCCTTCCTCAGGGAGGGTGCTGCTTCTCCCACACTGTTTTAAGATCTGCCCTGCCCTGGCATCGTACTCACCCAGGTGTGTCCCCTGCCCTACCTAGGAGATGAAGATCGCACAAAGGATGGCGCAAAAGTCAGCAGCTGTGCCTGAGCTCTGGGCCCGGTGCCTGCTGGGCCACTGCTATGGGCTGTGGTTCCTGTGTCTGCCTGCCTATGTGCGGTTGGCGCCCTCCAGGGTGCGGGCACTGCAAACGGCTTACCAGGTGCTGCGCCAGATGGAGAGCCGCAAGGTGGTGCTGCCCGACGAGGTGGGCACCCGCGCCCAGTCCCAGGGGCTTGTGCAGGCATGGGGGCTGTGAGAGGGAAACTTGGTGACCATGGAAAACAGACGGGGAGCACGGGCACAAGTTGAGAGCTGGGCGGGTGCTCCATCACATTCACTGAATTAATGAGCATGTTCAGGGTGTAGCAGTAGAGACCGCAGGGTGGCAGCGTCAGCAGGAAGGGTAGGTGGCTCTGAGGCAAGCCCAGGAGCTGCCAGGGGCCAGTGAAGTCTGTGAGAATTGGGGAGGCTGGAGAAGGGTGCTCGCTGAGACTTGAGGATTTGGGTTGGGAGTGAGTCCGCTCTCATCCTGCGCGTCTCCTGGCCCAGGTGTGTTATCGGGTGTTGATGCAGCTCTGCTCACACTATGGGCAGCCCGTGTTGTCCGTGCGGGTCATGCTGGACATGCGGCGGGCAGGCATCGTGCCCAACACCATCACCTACGGCTACTATAACAAGGTACCTAATTTGGGGTGAGGGGGGGATGGCAGCCTGTGCCAGGTATGTGTGTGGGGAGGATGCTGCTCCCTGACACCTGCTGCTCTCCCCTCTCCTTGGAGATCGGGCCCATACAATCCAACAAGGTTCTGTCACCATTGTCACCCATTGTGCTCCTCTAGTGCCTTAGCACCTACAGACGGTTTTCTCATACTTGGCTGCTTTGATTTTCACCCACAATACTCCTGACAAGGAGGTTGGGCGAGTACTGCTACCTCCCGATGATAGCTAATAGTGGGAGCCAATATGCCAGGCACTGTTCCAAATACATTTTCCACATCAAATCATTTTATCTTTACCACAGCCCCATGAAGTGGAATGATTATTGTCCCCATCTTACAGATGAGGCCATGAGGTTGCAGAGGCTTAGTAACTTGTCCGAGGGACCACAGCGAGTAAGTTAGGGAGTTAGGGGATGCACACAGGCATGCCGATGTTTCCTGAATTCGGGCCCTTAACCATGATACTAACCTATATTTCCTGTTTTTTAGATGAGGAAACTAATGACCAAAAAAATGAACTGATTTCTTCAAAGCCCATAGTTTATAAACAGCAGAGTCTGGATCCAGGTTGTTGCTACTGCTTCTGGCTTCCTCTAGAACCCCAGGGTGGCAGCTGCCAACTGTCTCTTCTGGGCTCTTGTTCCTGGCTGAGCCACAGGCAGGACAGTCCTAGGCAGGATGTCTGGAGGAGAAGGTGGTCCCTGGGGCTCCTGGTCAGGCAGTTGGCGTCAGGCTGAGGCCAGGGTATGGAAGTAGGCCATCTTCATGGGCACTGTGCTTGGCAGGCCGTGCTGGAAAGCAAGTGGCCGTCTGGTACACCGGGTGGGCGCCTGCGCTGGGCCAAGCTCCGGAACGTGGTCCTGGGGGCTGCTCAGTTCCGCCAGCCCTTGAGAGAACGGCGGCAGCGGTGGCAGCATCAGAAGCAGGAGGAGGAGGCAGAGACGGCAGCACAAGAGGCAGGCGGCTCCCAGACAGGTGGGTAGGGGCTGGTGACACGGGCAGGGGGATAGGCATGGAGAGCTGGGGCTGGTCTAGTGGCTGGCACTGGGTGTTCTCAGAGTGGATAAACTATACTTGGCTGGTAACAAAAGAGACGAAGTTCTGCCTGGGAGGAGCCCTATAAATCCAGGTCCACGTAAGGAGCTCTGTTTTGGAACCGGGGGCTGGGTTTCTAGCTGGCTGCCTTTCAACCCCCTCTCTGTCTTTTACAGAGCCCTATCTGGAGCGCCCCTCCCCTACCCGCCCCCTTCAGCGCCAGACTACCTGGGCTGGGCGAAGCCTGAGGGACCCTGCCTCGCCTACGGGGCGCCTGGTGAAGAGTGGCAGCCTGGGTAGTGCCCGAGGGGCACAGCCCACTGTGGAGGCTGGCGTGGCCCACAGTGAGTGCCCTTGTCCCACACCCCAACCCTCAGCCCCGTCAGCTTCCTTGACCACTTGCCAGTGAAAGAGGGGAAGGCCAGAGCCAGGATGGACGGGTGGTGCTTTGTGGTGGGCACCGTAGATGCTGAGGGAATCTTGCCTGGACTGTCACCATGGTGGGGTCAGTGGTGCCAGAGTCTGTACAGCCAGGAATTGTGTTCACTCAGTTCCTGGAGGAAGGGCTGGACTCCATCTTCCCTGATTCTTTTCTGCCCTGTAGTGATAGAGGCCTTGGGGGTACTGGAACCCCGGGGATCACCTGTGCCCTGGCACGATGGAAGCCTCTCAGACCTGAGCCTGACCGGGGAGGAGCCGGCACCTGGAGGCAGCCCAGGGGACACAGGCTCAGCCCTGAGTACCCAGTCCACTGAAACCCTGCAAGGGCCAAGTGGGCGGGTACCCAAGGATGGCTGGCGTCAGGATGAGGCCAGCACCCCCCGAAGAGGGCTGGGTGCCCGCCTCCAACAGCTGCTCACTCCTTCCCGCCGCTCCCCTGCCTCTCGTGTTCCCCCACCTGAGCTGCCCCCTGACCTGCCTCCCCCAGCCCGCCGCAGCCCCATGGACAGCCTTCTGCGCCCCCGGGAGCGCCCTGGATCCACTGCATCTGAGGTAGCCAGTGAGGGGAGGGTCCAGACACTTGAGCACCAGGAGGCCTGGGGAGGAGCTGCTAACCAGGAGTGCCCAGAGAGGGCCCTGAGGGGTGGCTAAAGCCAGCATCCTGGGTGAAGAGGAGCATGGGTGCGGCTAACTATGCTTTCTCATGCGATGGCAGAGCTCAGCCTCTC
Source organism: Balaenoptera ricei (assembly GCF_028023285.1). Classification (NCBI taxonomy): domain Eukaryota; kingdom Metazoa; phylum Chordata; class Mammalia; order Artiodactyla; family Balaenopteridae; genus Balaenoptera; species Balaenoptera ricei. Next base: position 112,092,886 of record NC_082639.1, on the reverse strand, counting down.
TGGGCAGTGAGTGGGACCTCTCAGAATCTTCTCTCAGCAGCGTGAGCCTTCGCCATTCCTCAGAGCGCCTCAGTGACACCCCTGGATCCTTCCAGCCACCTTCCCTGGAAGTGAGGATAACCCCTCCCACGCAGATGTGCTTGAACACACACATACACCACACCCATTCACTCTGTCAAAGGCAGGGGTTGGGGAGGAGGTGGGAGGAGCCTGGGCTGGGATGTGAAGATGAGAGGGGCTGGGGAAGGAGCACGGGCTCCTGAGCCTAGAGGCCAAAAGGGGCCTGCTTCCTGGGGTCTTCTTGCCTGCAGATTCTGCTGTCTAGCTGCTCCTTGTGCCGTGCCTGTGATTCCCTGGTGTATGATGAGGAGATCATGGCTGGCTGGGCACCTGACGACTCCAACCTCAACACAACCTGTCCCTTCTGCACCTGCCCCTTTGTGCCCCTACTCAGTGTCCAGACCTTTGATTCCCGACCCAGGTGCCCAAAGCAGGGCGAGTGCTGTGGGTGGGTCAGGGAGGTGGAGGTCCGAGGGCTGACCCTCCTCCTGCTATCTCGCTGCAGTGCCCCCAGCCCCAAGCCTGCCTCTGCTGGTGCCAGTGGCAGCAAAGATGCTCCTGTCCCTGGGGGCCCAGGCCCTGTGCTCAGTGACCGCAGGCTCTGCCTTGCCCTGGATGAGCCCCAGCTCTGCAACGGACACGTGGGGGTAAGGGCTGGGCCAAAGGGGCACGAGCAGTGTGTGTGTGTGTGTGTGTGTGTGTGTGTGTGTGTGTGTGTTGCCCTGTGGGTGGCCCCAGTGGTGCTGGGGAGAGGTAGGCATTGAGGGCAAGGGACGTCCCAGAAGCTGTTGGACATGGTGGCCCAGTGGGAATTGTGGCTCTGAGGATGGGGCCGTGGTACATGCCCTCCACTGCCCTCTCGCTTTGTGCCTGACAGGGTACCTCCCGGCGTGTCGAGAGTGGGGCATGGGCGTATCTGAGCCCCCTGGTGCTGCGTAAGGAACTGGAGTCGCTGGTAGAGAACGAGGGCAGTGAGGTGCTGGCGTTGCCTGAGCTGCCTGCTGCTCACCCCATCATCTTCTGGAACCTTCTGTGGTATTTCCAGCGGCTACGCCTGCCCAGTATTCTGCCATGCCTGGTGCTGGCCTCCTGTGATGGCTCCCCACCTCCCCAGGTCAGTTCCCTGATATGGTCCCTGCTTCCTCATCTCCCAGCTCTGTTTCTCAGTCCTCTGTGTCTTCAGTGCTATAGACAGAGCACAGGCTTTGGAGTTGGTTGTACCTGGTTTGATTCCCGGCCCTTTCACTTCACTACTCTGAGCTACAATTTCTCATCTGTAAAATGGCATAAGCGCTGCCCCCCACCCCCACAAACAGGGCTGTTGTTAAGGCACCTAGTGTAGTGCCTGGTACCCAGGAAATAATTTGTTACTGTTCATCTGTTTATTGCTCTATTCATTGCACCAATATTTATTGAGCACCTTTTAGGTTCCAGGCAGAGTTTTAGGCACTAGGGATGTAGCAGATTACAAAACAGAGTCCTTGCTCTCATAGAGCTTGCATTCCCATGGGGAATAAGAGTTCCTTTCTCTCTTCTCTTTGACTATGTCCTGTAATGTCCCTGTCTCTTGGAATAACGCCTGTCCATTTCCTGTCCCCTGCCTCCCACTCCATCAGCCTCTCTCCTTTATCTTGGCTCCCTGCAGGCCCCATCTCCTTGGATAATGCCTGATCCAGCATCTGTGCAGGTGCGGCTGCTGTGGGATGTCCTGACCCCTGACCCCAATAGCTGCCCACCTCTCTATGTGCTCTGGAGGGTCCACAGTGAGTCTGGTATTTGGCCTAGGATGGGAAGGGGAAGGTCCCAGACTTAGAGTGTTCAATAATCCTGGCTACCTTCTTTTTTTTCACCCAGGCCAGATCCCCCAGCGGGTGGTATGGCCAGGCCCAGTACCTGCATCCCTTAGTCTAGCATTGCTGGAGTCCGTGCTGCGCCATGTCGGTCTCAATGAGGTGCACAAGGCTATAGGGCTCCTGCTGGAAACTCTAGGGCCCCCTCCCACTGGCCTGCACCTACAGAGGTATCGTGTTCCTATCTGAGAGGTCCCTGGTCTGTCCCGGGCTCCATACCCCCTTTATCTCACTTACACCCTTTTGTCTCCACTCCAGGGGCATCTACCGTGAGATCTTATTCCTGACATTGGCTGCTCTGGGCAAGGACCACGTGGACATAGGTGAGGAAGCAGGCAGGGGGCTGAGGAGTTTAGGGATCTGGGGCCAGGTGTGGAAGCTTGGAATCCTAATATACTGACCTACCTCCACCCTCTTTCCTAGTGGCCTTCGACAAGAAGTACAAGTCTGCCTTTAACAAGCTGGCCAGCAGCATGGGCAAGGAGGAACTGAGGCAGCGGCGGGCACAGATGCCCACCCCAAAGGCCATTGACTGCCGAAAATATTTTGGAGCACCTCTGGAATGCTAGGGACCCTTAAGCTTCCTTCTCCAGCCTGGGCTGAGGAGGTGAGGGAGAATGGATTCTAGAGATAACCTGCTTCCCTGTTGCTTTCATAGAGGAGTTGGGAATAGGCTGGGAAGCATGCCCAGCCGTAGGCTCTGAGTTGGGGCAGCAGGAAGAGGGACCCACTGTTACCAACAGTCACAATTCCCCTATCTCCAGCCTGCCCTCTGTGCTCATGTTGATGTTGGAGGAGGCCTGGGGGGAGCTGGCACATTTCTGTTCCGCCTCATCCTATACCAGGAACTCCTCTCCAGGGTACCCACAGATCTGCACTGCCCTGGTCATTTTATAAGTTTTTGTTTTAAAAAACAACTAGAAAGACACAGAGCTACTGAGCCTTTGCCCTGAATGGGAGGGAGGGATGTCATTCCCCACCAATGATGGTCCCTCTTCCCTAGAATTGCCGAAGGAGCCCAAGGCTCTCCATGCCTTTCTACCTTAGTGTTTGTATTTTATTTTAAGTTATTTATTCTGGAGCCACAGCCCCCTTGCTTATGAGGTTCTTATGGACAGTGAGAAAGAGAAGGGAAATGGGGCCGCATGGTCCAGTGGTTTGTAGCTCCTTGAAAGTTAGGAGGTGGGAGCTAGAGGAGTCCCAGGCTCCCCTTAGGAAAAACTGGTGCCCCTCTAGCCCTGATCCTGCCTGTGCACTCCACCCTGGGGAATGCTTCACCCACCCAGGGCCCTGACTGTGCAATAAGGGATTGTTCCTTGCGAAGTTTTGTTGGATGTAATATAGTAAAAGCTGCTTCTGTCTTTTTTCTTCTGCCTCCTGTTCTCTGAGTCTGGGATAATGGTGGGGGATACCTCACTTTTTCTCCTGGCTGCACATCCTCCTTTACACCCTTTCGTCCCTTGCTGCCTTCAGGCACACACTGCTTTCCCTGACCAGGTCTGGTACTGGTCCCTTGGGGCACAGGGAGTTCTTGGAGCAGGAGAGGGGTGAATCCGGTGCTGGCTATGGTGGTGCCAGTCTGTGTGGTACTTCCGGCCCTCCCACACAATCACCCCCTTGTCCCTCATCTGTACCCCACACAAAGACTCCATTCTCTGGGGGCCCTGAGCTCATCTCTGCCTTCTTTCCTCTCCCCACAGCTTCCCCCTCCCAACTTCTCCAGTACCTCCACAGGGCAGCTCTCACGCATCCTGGGAGCCCTGGAACTCATTCTAGGCCTCCTTAGTTGCTCTAGCTGAAGGCAGTACTCTTCCAACCAGGGTCTCAGCCTGGGGACAGCACCAGGAAGACAGGGGCAAGGATTAAGGGGCTCACTGCATGTGGGCGTCAGGCATCCAGGCATCATTTTTCTAATCCTTTTGGTCCACTCGGATTTCTCCCTTTCTTTCCTATATAATGAAATAAACACAGGAAACACTCCTAACAGAGCTGCAAAACCAATTACCAAAGGGAATTAGCCAACAAAACAGAAATATCTTGGGGAAGGAGGGCAGGAGTGTCAATGGAGGAAATAACTTACATGAGTCTCTAGTGCAAATTCCTGGGGGTGGATATTGGTGGATGAAGAGAGCCATACTACTACTGAATTCTGGGACCTTCAAGCCAGAGGATGCGTCCCCATCCTAACTTGAGCAGTGTCCTAAAGGAGCTGCAAAGGAGGGGCTTAGGAAATGCCATCTGTTTTTGCCAGAGACTAGGAGATGCCTTCTTCAGAGGGGAACCCTCATGTCACCCCAGGTTCTGATCAGACCTCACTCCCTAGAATCAAACTTTCCCTGTATCATCCCCAACAACCTTCTGCAAAGTTGAGTGACTTCCTTCCTGAAAACATGTTTCTGTTGAGTGTAGCATGCCCAGCTGTGCACTGAACCGTCTGGAATTATAGAGAGAATTTTGGGGCTCAGTCCCTACCTTAATAGAGCATACAGTCTTCCTGGTCTAGAGTGCCCCTTGCTTCACAAATGATAATGATGACTCTGCCTCCCAGCTTGTGCTTCTCATTTTTCAACAGGCCTATAGTCAGATGGGTGGAACTACAGAATTCTTTAACCGCGAGAGTGTCTGGGGATTCCAATAGCAAAGTACTCACCACAGCATCTGACATCTCTGTCCTGTGGCTTAGGGAGCTGTATGAGGGGCAGGATAAGTCCAAGTTACCTGGCCCCATTTCTCTTCCCTGACTTTAGAGCGTGTAGGTTCGAGTATGACAAATTTTAGTTAAATCTTGTCTCTGGCACTTACTAATTTTATTACATCAGACAAGTTACTTAACTGCTGTACCTCAGTTTTTCCTCATCTGAAAATTGGGGAGGTTGTTCAAAGATTAATTATATAATCTACATAAAGTGCTAAGCACACTCAATAAATGTTAGCCCCAAAAAGAAAACGAACAAATAGAGCCTGCATAGGGCCAAGTCATGTCCACTACACCAGTGGCCTTGCTTATCTGTCTTTCTTGGAGCTTGATTGCTCCAGATTGAAAGTTCCCCCCCACGGCCTGATTTTAATTTTGCTGAAAGGCATTTTCTCAGGCCTCACTAGTATCTTCCTCAGGCTGGTATCTTCCACCACTGTGTTTCTCATATCCTTGCAGCCCTTGAAGAATGGCCCTTCAGACAGCAGAGAGTGCACTGAACTGATAATGGACAAAGCAGCAGGTTAGGGAAAGAGGGCTGTACCTTCCATGAGGGCAGTGACTTTGTCCTATTTACTGTATATCCCCAGCACATAGAAGAGTGTCTAGTCACATAATAGGTCTTGTATCGTGTGTGAAATAACCAAGCCAGTGAAGGAATTAAAATGACATAATTTTCAGTGTGGTATAAGACAGGTACTACAGGTAGAATACCAATCGAAGCTGAATTTTGAACTAAGAGGGTGGAATTGTTGGAAAAGTGAGGAAAATTCTCATAATAGTTAATATTATGTTTACCGAGTACTTACTATGTGCTTAGCACTATCCTGAGCTTTTGTTTTTAAAAATATTTATTTATTTGCAGGTCTTAGTTGCAGCAGGTGGGCTCCTTAGTTGTGGCATGCGAACTCTTAGTTGCAGCATGCACGGGGGATCTAGTTCCCTGACCAGGGATCGAACCCAGGCCCCCTGCATTGGGAGCGTGGAGTCTTACCCTGCGCCACCAGGGAAGTACCCCTCTGAACATTTAAAATGTATATTTTATAATCCTCACCATTACCCTATGAACTAAGGTACTCATCAAGCATTCCCATGTTAAAGATAGGGAAACTAGGGCATAGAGACTAGAGGTTAAGTAACTTGCACCCAAATCACACAACCGGTAAGAGATCCAAACCCAGACAGTTGGACTCCAGAGACCATGTTCTTGGAAAGAGAAGGTGTTTTACCCACTTTAGAATTGGGGCATGCCTCTGCACGTGTGTGTGTTCGGGGGCCCACCTGTATTTTTGTGGACATGTCCTTCATTAGTTTCATTTCTATTGCACAGCATGACTTCTAAATGATTCGAAAAACACATTCTAGTGCTTCTGGAACCAGTTATTTCTGGGTTGGAACCAGTTATTTCTGGGTTCAAACCACTGCTTAGTCACTAATTAGCTGTCTGACCTTTTCAAGTTCCTTAGCCTCTCTCAACCTGTTTCTTGATCTACCTGGATTCAAATTTCAGCTCTGCCACTTACCATGTGTAACTTTGGGCAAGTCATTTGATCTGTACCTCATTTTCCTCATCTGTAAAATGGGGATAACAGCATCTACCCCACAGAGTTATGAGGAATAAATAAAATAACCCACGCATAGCTCTTAAAAGAATAAATAAGGATGCATATATAGAACAGTGCCTCAGTCTCTTTTCCCAAAACGTTAGCTATTATTATTTCTTCAACACACTGACTCTGATAATTGGTCCCTATCCTCAGATGCTCAAGAACAATACTTGTGGTAAGTGCTCGAGAAACGCTGAGAGTTTAGGTGGGCCTAACTGCTTTGGGGAAGTAGGGAGGCTAGCAGGAGTTGGGCCTTGAGTTAGGTGGAGTCGGTGGAGTGGGAGGCTGTTTCCCTCACTGTGAACCTGACCAGACCAAGAGATCCCGAGGGAAGGAGCTGCGAGGGCTCTGCACGGCGTAATTTCTCAGCAATTTGGCTAGCTGCCTTTTTTTCTCCTGTCGTGGTTCAGTCACGACAGGGCCGTGCTGGGATACAATGAAGACCAGGAAGCTCAAGGCCTTTGGCAGACGGAGACAGGCCACGCCCCAAATAGACTGCAAGGCCCGAGCGCCTCAAGCTACTTCTATCGTGAAATTTCTGGATTCTGTCGCGATGAAACACCACCCAACACAGAGCCCAGCGCTGTTCGCCAGTCTCCATCTTTAGAATTGGAAGAACGAGAGCAGGCCAAAGGGGAATCCCGGTTTTGGGATACTGGGGTACGGCGGCTGCCTGGGGACCAAAACGTCTCTAAGGTAAAGTTGCAGCCTGAAGCGATTTTTTGACCCCCGACACTTAATGGGCTGCTGAAGACCCGGATGTGTCTGGGACTGGCCGAGGTACCCATTAACGCGCCCCCGCTAGACCATCCCCCTCCTCCGTTTACGATTGGATCTTAAGTACGCCAATCATCACTTCTCCAGCCACTCACTCTTCAAGGGTGGGGTGTAGCCCCGGCATCCCGCCTTCTATTGGTGTGGCCGAGAAGAGGAGGGCGGGGAGGCCGGCTCAGGTCGCCCAATGGGCGTCGTGGCGTGTGGGGAAGGCGGAGTCGAGGCGCTTGGCAGCTGCCCAATCAGCGTCCTTGTTTGTGTGGTGCCGCCGCCGCCGGTGCAGCCGCCGCCGCCGCCGCTGCCCCCGTCTGTACCGCAGTGTCTGCTCCGCCCGCCCGCCCGGGTCCGGCCCGCCCCCCTCTCCCACCCCCGCCCCCGGTCCCGTCAGCGGGGTCCGGAACCTACTGTGCCGTCGCCTCTTCCTTTTTCGACGCCGCCGCCGCCGCCTGAGGAGGCGAGCTAGCCGGGAGTTACACCGCCACCGCCAGGTGAGGAGCTTTGGCCTAGGCCAGCCTGGCCGCCCGCCCGCCCGGGGGCGGTGAGGAGCGAGGAAGGGAGGGAGGCTGGGAGGAGGCGGTGGTGGCGGAGGTGGGGGAAGGGAAAGGTGGAGGGGCGGGGGGAGGGGAAGCGCCCGCGAGCCGACGCCCGCCCGCGCGCCCCCGCCTTGCGTCCCCCTCCCCCCACCCCGGCACCGCGCGCCCCCGCCTCGCGCTCCCCCTTCACCTCATCCCCTCCCCCCGCTCCGCGCGCGCGCCCCGGTCTTTCACTTCGGCCTCGCGCGCCCCCAGCTCGTGTCCCTTCATTTCTTCTTCTTTTACTCTTTCTCCCCTCCCTCGCGCCCCGTTTCCCCCGCCTTCCCCGCTTTCACTCACTGCCTCAGGCCCGCCATGCTCCCCTCCTTCCTCTCTAGCGCGCCCCCCCTTAACTCTCTCCACCCCCAGTGGTGCCCTCAGGGTGCGGGGGCCGCTCCCTGCTCTCAGTCTTGTGTTTGCTGGCGGTTGGGACAAATGGGGGATCCTTAAGGGTGAAGGAAGCACGGGATGATTACCTTTCTTTAGGCGAAGGGATCTGGAACGCAGAACCTTTACTCCTTTATTTCATCGTTTACCGTTCCCTCGTCCTCCTTTAGAAGGGAATTGTCTAAGCCTGTGTGGGTACTTGTCTTCTCTAGGGACTAAACTACCCCTTTCTTCAGCTGGGCTCCTGGGATCCACTGGATCTGTATCCCAGTTCAGTGCCTGAGGGTCGATGGAACTAGAACTTACCTTTTCCTAAACCAAATCCGGACTTAGAGTACTTTTTGCCTCCCAGCTCTCAATTACACCAAGGAGCTAGCCACTCCTATGAGTGCAGAGCTTTCGGTGCCATTCGCCGGCCCAGGCACTTTCCCCCTTCATAAAGGTATGGTAGCCTCTTTGGATTCTTCCCTAGCATCAACTTCCCTCTACACACAAGGTGTTAGTTCATAGGGCTGGCACTGAAGTGGAGATGGAGGCATTGATGGTGGGTGGGTGGCATGTGGATGCTAACTGAGCTAGCTATCAGCCTCTTCTGCTGCTGTCATCTGGAGAATCAGGTAGCCTTCCGAGAACCAGTTTTCTCATTTCTGATAAATGATTATTTAGAGGGCTTTTGTGTGCGTGTGAAGGAGCTGGGAGATGCTTAACGTAGTGTGTTTCAGCAAAGGAAAAGAGCAGTGCTTTCAGGCCAGACTGAAAGAGAGATTTGAACTTGCAGCAGGTGGAGTAAAAGCCGGTTTAACAGATCTATGTTGGGAGAAGAGCTGATGCTTTTGAGTTTTTAAAACATTTTTCTCTCAAAATTATTTTTTAAAAAGACAATGCATGCATGTGATTCAAAGTGAAAAGAAGTCTCTCTCTTTCTCACCTGTGTCCTCCAGCCATCCAGTCTCCGTCCCAGTACAGATGACTTCTGATTGTTTTCTTGCAGCAGCGTGCTGTCTATATGTTGTTGTCTGTATGTTGGAGATTATCCTATTTGGGAGTTTAGTGCTAACTTTAATGCTCCTTCTTTGATACACTGACTTAAACTCTTCCTTGAGATAACCATTTGGATTCATATTTTTGGTCTTGGAGCAGTCTCGGTAGAGTATTGTCCTGGAGTAGCATTTCTGTTGGTGCTTGGTTGGGGAAGAGGCTACTGCTGGAGCTGGTAAAGGTGGTGCTATGGACAGGCTTAATATACTTTGAGGGAAGGCCCACACCTGTTGGAAATGGTGCTGCTTTTTTGTGACTGATATTCAGTCTCTGACTGTTTTGGAATGGGCTGTGTCAAGAATAGTCTTTCCTTGGGCTTTTTAAGCAGATGGGCTGTATAAATAACGAGTTAATGGGAGTACTGATTTGGTAGTACTGTGTTCCGTTTTAAGAGGAATATAGTTTTTTAGTCTAGTGGCAGTGGTAGTCATCATGGTAAGGAATGAAGTAGATAAGTGTTAATTAGCAGGAATCAGAAGGCTGGACCTTTAGGCTGAGTGGCCCAGTTTGAGAAGAGGTGAGGCTTATGGACTTTTGTCCTGCCTATTCCTGACTTGAGAACACTTTCGATGAGGTGAGAGTGATGAGTAGCTGACAGCAGCATCCATCTTTATGACACTGTGGTTTGCCTTCCCTGCCTATGTGTGATGTCTGTTAACTTCCTGTTTAGAGGCAGTCCCAGTAGGGTCTGAATAGAGGCTACATTCAAATACTTGTCTAGGAACAACGTTAACCAGGTTCCCTGATCAGCACTTCAGATGTAAGTTATGGCAGTAACTTTTACTGCTGTGTTTAGCATAAGGCCGTAGGGTGGTGGGGAAGGGAAACGTGAGAATTCTGTTCTGAATTTCATAGTCTTAAAGTACATTCAAAAGTCTGTGTGCTGCCTGCCTCCCCTTTTTTGGACTAATGTCTCTCCTTACCACCCACCGCCCCCACCTTTTTTTTTTTTTTTTTTTTTCCCCCCGGCTGGGCCTGGCCAGATCTCCAGGTTGGGTTTTGTTTAGAGAACAGCAGTGTGGAAGAGTCAGTGTGTCAATAATAGTATCCTAATCTTCTGCTGGGACCTCTGGATTAAGCCTTATCTTGTATGTTGTATGTAAACTAGGCCTGTTGTTATTCTAATTTAATTTTATTTATTTTTGGCTGTGTTGGGTCTTCCTTGCTGTGTGCGGGGTTTCTCTAGTTGCAGAGAGCCGGGGCTACTCTTTGTTGCAGTGCGCAGGCTTCTCATTGCGGTGGCTTCTCTTGTTGCGGAGCACAGGCTCTAGGCGCGTGGGCTCTAGAGTGCAGGCTCAGTAGTTGTGGTGCACGGGTGTAGTTGCTCCGAGGCATGTGGGATCTTCCTGGACCAGGGCTCGAGCCCGTGTTCCCTGCATTGGCAGGCGGATTCTTAACCACTGCGCCACCAGGGATGTCCCTCTTGTTTCAATTTACTGATTCTTCCTTCCTTCCTTACCTCCCTCACCCATCAAGCTGAAGGTGCGTATTTAGGGGAACAGCAGCTGTGCTGTCCTGGTTCCTAGACTCAGGAGCATATTCCATGTTAGCCACCTCGTTGGGAGTCATGCTGACAAGTAGCCCCTCTGCACTCAGCTCAGGATGCTCATTTAGTTCATTGAGAAAAGCCAAACCAGCTTTGGTTGATTAAAACAATTGCTAGAGAAATCATGATTTGAGCCATACTGGAACTGAGGGACTTTCTTCTCCAGACCACTGGCAGTACTTAAAGCTCTGCTTCATTACATATTAAGGCACAATAGCCAGGCATTTTCTGAGACAGTTTAGAGGGGAAGAAAAAAAAAGACAGTCAGATTGACTATAAATCTAGTCCTGGCATAAAGCTGTTCACCTCTTGCTCAGGAAAAATCTAGCCTATCAGGCAGTGCCACACAAAGTTGCAGTTCTCTTGCATTGGCTAAGCCTGAGAAAGGATACATAAGGAAGTTCAGTTTCTGTTGAAAAGAACTGGCTTTGTGGGGGAAAGCTTCTATTAGCCATATAGTTTGTTTTATCTTTAGTAATCCCTGTGACGTTTTTTCTGTAGGGACTGGTTGGGGATTTTGGTGGCTCCAGAGTCCATGAAGCAGAGAGCCTCCTATATTTGCGTAGTAGTGATGAAAGCCTCTGAAGAGTAGATTTGATTTGAAATGCTCCCTCTTCATGTTCCATCTTTTACCTTTTCTTTTATGGATATATGAAATATCCCTATACAGTTTGAGTTTATTCAGTAGGAAAGGAGTGACCTAGGATCATTAAGGGCTTAACCAGTCTGATATACTTCTAGATGGTTACTCAGTAATGTTTGATGTTTCCCTCAAAATCCTCTGGTCTTTGCCGTAAGTTGCCATCAACTGGCAAGACGCTGTCAAGAGTTCTGGGTTGTAGTACCAAAAGCAACAGATGAATGAGGACACATATTTTGTTAATTTTGAGGTATGAAATGGTCAAATCCCAGACCTCAAAGAGTCGTCATAATTGTAGAAGCTTCTTTGACTACATGTGAACTTAATTGTTTTTAAAACTATTAAGGAAAATGACAATACTTTGGCATTCCTGAGCCATTCTCTTGTTTTTTTTCCACATCTGGCTAGTATACATTTTTAAAAGTAATTCAGGTTATCGTTACTTGAACCTGAAAGTCATGCTTTAAGCCTCCTAATAAAGCTTTCTTGATCTTGTCTCATTTACGGGGAAGGTGGAGTTTGTAATCTCCCCAAAAATAGGCTGGAATATTAGGATTTAGATTAGACTTTAAGATTAGTAAATTCTCGTTATGGTTGTGAGGGATTAGAAATGTTAATTAGAGAGGTTGTGCATGTCTAACCTAGAAGGTATTTATAAAGTTAGCTTTTTGAGGATATTTAAATTCACACTTCCTTGGAGGGAGTTTGTGGGCTAATAAGTGGCAAATTGGAATAACAGAACACAAGCGTAGAGAGTCTAGAAATCCCGGGTCAAATCCTAGCTTTACCATTTATTAGATACAGGATTTTGGGTAAGCCTCCTAAATTTTTTTTTTTTTTGGCCGCGTGGCTTGTGGGATCGAACCCAGGCCCTCAGCAGTGAAAGCACGGAGTCCTAACCACCGGACCGCCAGGGAATTCCCAAGCCTCCAAATTTTTGAACTCCCGTTTCTTGCACAGTAAAAGCCAGTCTTTACAGTGGGCTCTAAGGTCTTACGTGATCTGCCTCTCCCTACTCTTCTCTTTTTGATCTCCTGTCATCCTCCCTTTTGCTCACTCCATTCCAGCCACGTTGACTTGTTCCTTAAGTGCATCAGCCACACTCTTTATCTCAGGACCTTTGCACTAGTTATTCCCTCTAGTGGGAAATAGCTAGTTTTTTCCACAGAGATAATACAAATGACTAATTTTCTTACCTTCTTCAATCAAGCCTTTGTTAAAAGGCACCTTTTCAATGAGACTTTATCCTACCCCTATTTAAAATTTCACCTTCAACTTCCACTCCTCACTGGTAATCCTTCTCTGTTCTTTCTTTTTCATATAGCACTTACAGCTTTCTAACGTACTTATTTGTTACGTTTATTGCTTATTGATTCCCCTGGTATGATGGAAGGTCTATGAAGGCATGGATTTACTTTGGTGTTTTGTTTAATGCCTAGTGCAGTGTTTGGCATATAGTTAATACTCAATAACTATTTCTTGATCAAATAGGGATAATAATTTTTCCTAACCTCGTATTTGTTTATAACAAAACTATGGAATGTGGTAAGCATGATACAGGATATTAAAATGTTTTTTGAACTTTGAAGCATTATACAAATAATGGTAAAATGATTGCCTTCCCATTGAAATGGTAAATAATACTTGATTATGGAAAAAAATCTTCATATATATTCACATATATTATCACATTTCCTAAACTCCAGCGCTCTGTTTCCAGTTGTCTACTTTGTGCTGGACGTATCCATCTCTGTATTCCATTGGTACCTCAAGCTCAACGTTTTCATCATCTATTCCCCTTTTGTGATTCATTGAGTCACCTAAGCCAGAAATGAGAGCATCATTGTCAATTCTCTCTCTCTCCCTTATCCATTACTTTCCAAATATTTCTGAATCTATACCTTTTTTCTGTATCTCCATTGCGGGTCTCCTAATTCAGGACCACAGCAACTCTTACTTGGAATATTGCCATGATCTCTTACAGTTCTGTTTGTTTTTAGTCTTGTTTCCTTTTAAACTCTCAATCATATTCTCTTCAAAATAGTCTAATGGAGATCTGATTATTCTACTTCCCCTTCTCAAAGGTATTCAATAGTTTCCAATCATTTAAAGGTACTCTGCATAATATCAAAGCCCCTTTGTAAATCTTGACCTTTGTTTTTCTATCCAGCCTTACTTTCCTCCCTTTACAGTTTATACATGAGCAAATACAGTTCTTTTTTTTTTTTAATTTATTAATTAATTTATTTTTGGCTGCGTTGGGTCTTCATTGCTGTGTGCGGGCTTTCTCTAGTTGCGGTGAGTGGGGGCTACTCTTCGTTGCGGTGTGTGGGTTGCTCATTGTGGTGGCTTCTCTTGTTGCAGAGCACGGGCTCTTGGCACACGGGCTCAGTAGTTGTGGCTTGCACGCTCTAGAGAGCAGGCTCAGCAGCTGTGGTGCATGGGCTTAGTTGCTCTGTGGCATGTGGGATCTTCCCGGACCAGGGCTCAAACCCGTGTCCCCTGCATTGGCAGGCGGACTCCCAACCACTGTGCCACCAGGGAAGTCCTGCAAATACAGTTCTTTTAGTTCCCAGATCAGCTTCCAAATTTCATCTCAAATGCTGCTGTCTCTGGGAAGCCTTCCTTTACTTGCCCGAAGAGACTTAGATAAACTTTCTTCTTTGATCTCACTCTAATTTATAAATATTGCTTGTCTCCCCACAATGGTCTGACAACATTCTGAAATAAAGAGATACCATGTCTTTTTACTTTTGTGTCTCCAGTGCCTAGCATGGTGCCTGTCACCCAAAAAGTGTTTTAAAATATGAATAATTCTGTGGGTTGAGAAAATGCAGTGTACATTTAGAAGATGCCCTATTTGTTATGTTCTGGGAGCAGAAGAACAAGTTTGGAGTCTTGGTTCTATTTATCATCTGTGTGACCTTGGTTGAGTCACTTGAAGTCTCCAAACCATAGTTTTCTCAGCGTAGAAATGAGGATCAGTAGCTGCTTTATCTGTTTCACTAGGTCTCTTTGTCAGTCAAATGAGATTATGCATGTAAAGATGTTTTATAAGCTAAAACATTGTACAGTTGTTAGTTATTATGTGCTGACACAAGCTGAGCTTTTCTCACAACTCATTTTTTCTTGTTTATATTCATGTAAGGCCCTTTTTATCACTGAAACCATAAATACTCTTCTACAACATGTGTTTGTTCATATCCATTTTTATCAGTAGATGTAGTGTGTTCCTGTATATCATTCTTTTTTTTTTTTTTAAATACTATTTATTTGGTTGCACCGGGTCCTGGTTGCGGCAGGCGGTCTCCTTAGTTGTGGCTCGCCAGCTCCTTAGTTGTGGCACTCGAACTCTCAGTTGTGGCATGCATGTGGGATCTAGTTCCCTGACCAGAGATTGAACCCGGGCATCCTGCATTGGGAGCGCACAGTCTTATGCACTGTGCCACCAGGCAAGTCCCCCTATTATCATCTTAAATGTGGCAAATTTAAAGGCTTTGTCAGTATTCCAGTGGATTAAAAAGTTTGCAAAATCCTGAGAAATTACACTTCTCAGGGAGTATTTCAGTCATGGATTCTGTAATTTTTCCTTCAGATTTTAAAAAATTGCATTTTTGCAACTTTTGGAACTCGAAGGGAATTTTTATTATTTATTTCTTTAATTTATTTATTTATTTTTGACTGCATTGGGTGTTTGTTGCACAGGGGCTTTCTCTAGTTGCAGCGAGCGGGGGCTACTGTTCATTGCAGTGCACGGACTTCTCATTGCGGTGGCTTCTCTTGTTGCAGAGCACGGGCCCTAGGCGTGCCGGCTTCAGCAATTGTGGCACACGGGCTCAGTAGTTGTGGCTCGTGGGCTCTAGAGCTCAGGCTCAGTAGTTGTGGCGCATGGGCTTAGTTGCTCTGCGGCATGTGAGATCTTCCTGGACCAGGGCTCGAACCGTGTGCCCTGCATTGGCAGGCAGATTCTTAACCACTGCGCCACCAGGGAAGTCCCTGAAGGGAATTTTAAAAATGTAAATATAAACTCATTTGTTGAGCACTTTCTTTGTGTAAGGCTTTATGCTATTTAAATTCTTACAGTAACTCTGTGAGGGAGATATTATGATCATTTTACAGATGAGAAAACTCAATTCCCAGGGAGGTTGTCATTTTGCTAGAATCTCAAAAATTAATGAAAGTGGTGAATCCAGTATTTGAACAACTCTGCCTGACTCCAAAAGTTGTGATCTTACCATTCTCCTAACGCTTCTCATAGAGTTTTGTTTTGCCTTTAAAAAAACAAAACAAACAAAAGAAAGATAGTTTTCCTCAATATTAATAGGTCTTATATGAAAATATAATGTGGTCAAATAGGGTTTTGAAAAATTCTGCGTTAAGGCAGATTTCTTTACAACATAATGTCCCAGAGCCTTGCGTGTCTAAATATACACTGTGTATTAGGAGTGGTAAAAGAAAGGCTAAAGGATGCAAAGCTTCTGGAAATTATTTGACCATGAAAGAGCATCTCTTCGAGAAGACAGTACTGCACCTTGATATTCTGCTTCCCTGTAGTTCTTCATGGGTTGTTGTTGTTTTTTTTTAAGGGTTGTCACTCTTGAATGAGGGAATTGACTGCTTTCGTGTGCTGGTTTTTCAGAGAACTAGTATGGTGACATTAGACTACATATATTTTAGAAACTTCACTGGTTCGGAGGCTGCAGTTTTTTTCCTTATGAATTTTCTAAGGCAAATGGCACAGCTCATCCAGCTTGGCCCTCACCTTCAATGAGTTCTCAGGAGGATAACTGTTACTGAGCTGCTGCCCCCACCTTCTTTCATCTAACGTTCTAGGAAGCAGGAGAGTAAGGTTTCAGCTTTGTGAGTGAGCAGAATCCCTTGAGCCAGGAGCAAGAAACCCTTCCTTTCTGTAAAGATGGTAGTATCACACTAAGGAATCTGTAAAGCCCCCCATTCTTTCTCTTCTGTGAATCATGCAGACAGACCTGGGGATCAGAGGCAAGAAGGAACAATACCTTTGATTTTTTTCAGTCCTTTAAAGATGATACATTAGTCTTGAAATTAAAACAAAACTTTGAGAAATTTGTCCTGTGTTGTTTAAAGGCATAAAGGTTACCTGAATGGTGTTCACCACTAAATAGGTTGAGCTGCCAGTGAAAAATGTGGAAAATATTTCCCCAATAGGATAACATATTTTGGAGGGAGGGGCACTTTTCTAACCACTCTTTAACATTTATATGGCTAGATTGATTGTTGCTATCAAATGGATTGAAGCAGTTGGTCATGTGTATTGTTACTGCTCTGGACAGGTTGGCTAGAAGACCCTATATTAGATTCTATGGAAATCTGATGTGAGTAGCATGACACTCTTCTCATGTAGTAGTGTCCATGAATAATTATTATGTTACTCTAATGCTCTTCTTTTCTCATTTTATAATTCAGTTAGTAAAGAATGCTTGCTGGGTTCCTTGTCTGAGTGCATTGTGAATTTGAAAGTTTTGCTTTCTTAAGAGTATATTAAATCCAGATATTTTCTGCCAAGTGAATGGAAACTAGAATATGGGTCTCTCTTTTTTTAATATATAAATTTATTTATTTTATTTATTTATTAATTTTGGCTGCGTTGGGTCTTCGTTGCTGCGCGCGGGCTTTCTCTAGTTGCAGCGAGCGGGGGCTACTCTTCGTTGCAGTGTGCGGGCTTCTCATTTCAGTGGCTTCTCTCGTTGCAGAGCACGGGCTCTAGGCACGCGGGCTTCAGTAGTTGTGGCTTGCGGGCTCTAGAGTGCAGGCTCAGTAGTTGTGGCGCACGGGCTTAGTTGCTCTGCGGCATGTGGGATCTTCCCGAACCAGGTCTCCAACCAGTGTCCCCTGCATTGGCAGGCAGATTCTGAACCACTGTGCCACCAGGGAAGCCCAGAATATGGGTCTCTTATTGCACTAGGATTCAGTCTTAAGTTTTCATTAGCCTGCATTTTTAACTCTTCACCTTCTGCTTGGAGAGCTGTTTCCCAGTTGAGTTCTGTATAATGCATTAATATTAAACTGAAAGCTTTCAAGGAATAAGGGTGACTGGAAAAGGATCTTTTACAGCTCTGCTTGCAGTGGGCAGAAACATCTTAAAAATGGCAAGTGCAACTTTGAAAAGCCTTGAGGGTTCAAGGGAATAAGATGTCTCTAGCTTAAATAGTGGTGTAAAAATTTCTTTGAGATTTAATGAATTACTATACACGAAGGAGTACCATCTGTAATGAACTGTTTTGATTGTTGCATTCATACTACCGAAGCCTTGATATATATCTGGTATTAAATTGTAGGTTCCCAGTTTTGTCAAAGACAGAGTGGTAGATGTCACAGAAGAGTATAACCAAGGTTAGAATCTGAGCAGTTTCTATTTCCAGATTAAACCTTCTATTCTGGCTGGCTGAATACCTGATAATATTCACAGGAGGGAGTAAAATACAATATGATAAAGTTGTATCAAAAAATAAAACTTAGAAGTGTCTCTAGTTATGTGTGACTTCTTTGCTGTCTTCTAGATTCAGTTTGGTTGAGAGTGTGAAGATGACTGTATAAGGGGCACTTTTATGGTACAGAGGTGTATTGGAGGAGAACAGTGAGATTTTTACTCATTGTTTTACAGCTTTAAGAATTATCTGAATAAGCCTTTGAAAGTGGTCATTTTAATTTTGTTGTTACCGGGGCTGCTTAGCACATCTTTCATGTGTTGCCTAGAGTGTCGCATTAGGTTTTGCTGGTTATTCTGAAAAACTTTGCACTCGCTCTTGTTCTCCTTCAGAACTAACCATTCTCAGTGTTGTGCATACACTTAATTCTGGTGTCTGGATATGAGAAAATAGTCTAGTATTGGTACTAATCTTGGGGGTATTTTTACATAATTAGTTGAAATCTTTCCTTCTTTGGTTAATTTAGAATAAGTTTTGGTCACTTTTAAAAGTATAGCTCTGCAGTTGGAGAGTCCTAGGTTCAAATTTCTACTTTGCTGCTTACTAGTTGTAAGACCTTTTAACTTCTCTCTGCCTGGCAAGTAGTAACTCTGTACCCATTAAAAAATAATTCCCTGTTATTCCTCCCCTTAGCCCCTGGCAACCACTATTCTTCTTTCTGTCTCTGTAAATTTGACTACTCTAAGAACTTCACATAAGTAGAATCATACAATATTTGTCCTTTTGTGTCTGGCTCATTTCGTTTTAGCATATGCCTTCAAGGTTCATCCATTTTGTAGCATGTGTCAGAATTTCATTCCTTTGTAAGGCTGAATAATATTCCATTATATATATATATACACACACACACACACATACATGTATGTGTGTGTATATATACATGTGTGTATATATATACACACACTTTACCATGTTTTGTTTATTTGTCAACGGACATTTCGGTTGTTTCCACCTTTTGGCTATTGTGAATGATGCTGCTGTGAACATGAGTGTACAGACAACTGAGTCCCTGCTTTCAATTCTTTTGGGTATATACCCAGAATTGGAATTGCTGGATCATATGGCAATTCTATGTTTAATTTTTTGAGGAACTGTCATACTGTTTTCTACAGTGACTATATCATTTACATTCCCATCAGCAATGTACGAGGATTCCAATTTCTCTACGTTCTTATTACCAACACTTGCTATTTTCTTTCTTTTTTTTTTTAAATTTTTGTTTTTATAAAAGCCATCCTAATTGCTATGGAGTGGAATCTCATCGTTTTGATTTGCATTTCTCTAATGATTAGTGATTTTGAGCATCTTTTTATGTGCTTATTGGTCATTTGTATATCTTCTGTGGAGAAGTGTCTATTCAAGGCCTTGCCCATTTTTTAATTGGGTTGTTTGTTTTCTTGTTGTTGAGTGGTAGGAGTTCTTTATACTAGATATTAATCCTGTATCAGATATATGGTTTGCAAATGTTTTCTCCCATTTTGTGGGTTATTTTTTTACTCTGTTGATAATGTCCTTTGATGCACAAAAATTTTTAATTTTTTAAAAAATTATTTATTTATTTATTTGGCTGCACTGGGTCTTAGTTGCGGCATGCGGAATCTTTCAGTTGTGGCATGCGGGATCTAGTTCCCTCACCAGGGAGTCAACCACTGGACCACCAGGGAAGTCCCCAAAATTTTTAATTTTGATGAGATCCAGTTTACTTTTTCTTTCGTTGCCTGTTTTTTGTGTTGTATTAAGAAATTTTTGCCAACTCCAACGTCATGAAGCTTTTTCCTCCTTTGTTTCCTTCTAAGGGTTTTATACTTTTAGTTCTTACGTTTAGGTCTTTGATCCATTTTGAGTTAATGTTTGTATATGCTCTAAGGTAAGGGTCCAGTTTTATTCTTTGGCATGTGGATATCCAGTTTTTCCAGCACCATTTGTTGAAAAGACAGTCCCTTCTCCATTGAATGGTCTTGACACCCTTGTTGATAATCATTTGACCATATATGCAAGGCTTTATTTCTGGAGTCTCTGTTCTGTTCCATTCGTCTGTATGTCTGTCTTTATGCCAGTACCACACTGTTTCAGTTACTCTAGCTTTGTAGTAAATTTTGAAATCAGGAGGTGTAAGTCCTCTGACTCCTCTTCTTTTTCAAGATTGTTTTGGCTATTTGGGATCCCTTGAGATGCCATATGAATTTTAGACTGGGTTTTTCTGTTCACATCCTTTTTTATTTTGGGCCAAACAGTATAAATAAAACTAAACTGAATGGAATGCTGTTACTATAATATGGCAGCTGATTCCTATCATGGAGAGTTTTAATTTCACCTAGCTCCTTGGATCACAGTATTTTTCTCTACGGTATTAGAAACAAGGTTACTCCAAATAGCTTTCGTTCTTGTAAATGAATTTGTTATGGTTGGAACATTTTATTTATTGTTAAAAGTTTGGTTCAAATTAAAAAAAAAAATCAAGATACATAGTGAAAAGTTTTTCATCATTGTTTCTCACCTGCTTAGTTTTAAGCCCCACATCATTGTTATTCCTTTCTTTTCTATCATTTCAGAGTTTTTTATATATATGCAAGCAAATGTGAATTTATTTTTAGTTTTTCTTTTTACACAAAAGATGGCATAGTTTTCCACGTCTTGCTTTTTTTCATTTAATAATATAGGAGATTTTTTTCAAATCTATATGTAGAGAATTTACTTATTCTTTAAATGAAAATTTTAAGGGTGAAAATCTTTTCATGGATACCAGAACTTCGTTGGGAAAGAATATTCGACTTTATGGCTGCATACCTTTCCTATTGCCTGCAAGTCTTGGTCTTTAATAACTTTCATTGCTATTATTCTCTTAGTCAGCATTGAGTAAACATAATTTGAGTACTGCTAGGTTATTAAACTTATTTTAGGAATGCTGATTACATAGTTCATAAAATCTCTTTTGTAATTTCATCAGTGGTCCTAAATCCCAAATTATGTCAGAAAATCCTAGGCTCTGATCAGTGATAACAGGGTTATTTTTCCAGTTCCTGGAGTATAGACCCCAGGTGGTTTTCTCTATCCTAGACTGGTTTGGTTTAGGAAAATGACAGTTAATCACTCAGATAAAGAGAAAACTTGGGTCTCTTTTCCATGGAGCTCTGTTTACTTTGTAACCACTTAAATCGGCTGTTTGTGGGGAACTGAAAAAGCCTGACCATTCATATATTCATATGAACATTCATAGGTATTAGGTGTTTATTGTAAACCTACTATGTAAAAGACATACACATAGGTGTTGTAGAGTATGTAAAGATAAATGATACAGCCTCAGTCCTCAAGAGGATACATAGTGCAGAAGAGAAGACAGGTATTAAAATAACTGCAATACTAGATACAATGTATTTATAAATTAACTAACAACGTAGGAGGAACAACATATCAGCACCTTTTACAACTTGGGTCTGAGTGTGAGTTAAGCATACCAAATCCTGAAAATTCTGTTTTCAAAACCTCTCTTTATTCCATCTATCTTTGTCTATCCAAACTTCTGTTGTTTTAGTTTTAGCCATTGTAATTGTTTGCCCATGTCCATTTAATACCTTGGATATATGGTTTTTTTGTTTTTGTTTTTGTTTTTTTTGGCTGCACTGTGCGGCTTGCAGGATCTTAGTTCCCCGACCAGGGATCGAACCCATGCCCACGGCACTGAAAGCTCCAAGTCCTAACCACTGGACTGCCAGGGAATTCCCTTGGATATGTTTTTAATAATAACTAACATTTACTGGGCTTTTCTATGTGCAGGCACTATTTTAAGCACTTCACATTAACTTGTTTAATCCTCACAATACTCTAAAGGTAGATGCTGTCATCATTCCCATTTTACAGATTAAAAAAAACTGAGGCGCAGAGAGCTTAAGTGATTTGCCTAAGGTCACATACCTAGTCAGTAAAAGAGCTGGGACACAAAATCTGGAAGTTTGACTGTTGCGCTCAAATTCTTGAGCATTATGCTGTGCTCTTCGTGTGTGTGTGTGTATTACACAATGTTTGTCATTGTTTTAGTGGCTGTGCGGTATTTCATTGTATGGATATACTTTAATTTGTACTTAA
The DNA here is from genome assembly GCF_028023285.1 of Balaenoptera ricei. Lineage (NCBI taxonomy): Eukaryota > Metazoa > Chordata > Mammalia > Artiodactyla > Balaenopteridae > Balaenoptera > Balaenoptera ricei. The sequence continues at coordinate 112,071,170 of NC_082639.1, read as the reverse complement.
TCTGTCCCCTCTGAGGAACATTTAGGGTGTTTCCAGTGCGTGGGTATACTGTCATAACCAGGGTTCCAGTGAAACATCTTACATACATCTTTATACATTTTAGTATATCTGTAGGTAAAATTCCTAGAAATATAATTACTAGACCAAAGGGCATGCACATTTAAAATTTTGTTAGATACTAAATTATCTTCCAATAATTTGTATTTATATTTAATATATTCACACCAACAGGCTATGAGAGTTTCTAAAACAACTCAATTTAAATCTAAATTTGAGAGAAGTAGTGTGGCTGGACAATGATGAGTACTGTCTTCAAGTGCCTTTGGAAGCACTTTTGTACTTTATTAGAATTTCCTTCCTTAAATGCAGATATCTTTGGATTTTGATTATTGGCCATGTTAACTGTAGCCAGTTGTTGGGAAGAGGAGTAGGCATTTTAGAAGCAAATTTTACTTTTTGGAAATGTCCTTCAAACCTCTCAATTGTCAGTGTAAATGTAAAAGTTTCGACAAGGTGATTTCTTGTCACCACAATCTTTTAAAATCAGGACAACTTCAGGAATAAGGAGCATATACAGTTCCCAGCTGACTGCTCTCGTGGAAACTCCTTACTGGAGTTCTTGTTAAACTCCCAGTAGGCAGAGGCAGAAAGCCAAACACTGCTAAATCAGCAGGGTTATATGGTTTTTAGGGAATGGGGATGTTAAGACAAATAAGACCAAATGCCTTATACGACTCATTTCCTTTCCAACTAGTTTTCTGCTCATTGTTCAGTTATTTGTCTTCTTCCTCATCGCATTTCTCTGCTTTCAGGGTGAAGGTGATTCTTTTTATTCAGTAGATTTAAATTTTGTTTAGTGAACTTAGAACTTATTAGTAGGCCTTCACTTGCCCAGAGAAGGGCGTTACCTTTGGTGGTACCATGACCCTACATACATTCTTTATTTTATCCCACATTCATGGCCTACTGGCAGCAGTAAAATGAAACAAACTTAGTTTTCGTACACATCCTTAAGCAGTGACAGGAAATTTGACTAATTCAAGGGTATGAGATGTGTTCAAAGTTACCATCTCCTTTGGAATTAAAAGAGCATTGGAGACTGTTTCATTAATTTATTATTGTTGGTGGTGATGTCTTGTTTAATTCCTACTCAGAAAGTCTGTCATTTTATTTCCAAGGAGCAAAACTTGTCTTCTAGGCCTGTTAATATCAGTTCTATTAAGTTTTGGATTACTATAATATTTCCTTCTGTTGACCAAAAGATTTAGATCCACTGCTAATCTTTATCTTCCTTATTGCTTGACACTGGTTTTGGGAAATGAAGAGGAACAGAAACTGGAAGCTTCAGATGTCTTATCATCAGTACTCCCTGTTTGTAGTGTAAGTCTAAATGCAGGCAACTGTGAACGGGGTTCTAATTTTTTTTTTTAATAAATTTATTTACTTTATTTATTTATTTATTTATTTTTGGCTGTGTTGGGTCTTCTTTGCTGTGTGCGGGCTTTCTCTAGTTGCGGTGAGTAGGGGCTACTCTTCGTTGCGGTGCGTGGGCTTCTCATTGCGGTGGCTTCTCTTGTTGTGCAGCACGGGCTCTAGGTGCACAGGCGTCAGTAGTTGTGGCTCGCGGGCTCTAGAGCGCAGGCTCAGTAGTTGTGACTCTTGGGTTTAGTTGCTCCGCGCATGTGGGATCTTCCCGGACCAGGGCTCGAACCCTTGTCCCCTGCATTGGCAGGCAGATTCTTAATCACTGCACCCCCAGGGAAGCCCCGGGTTCTAATTTTAAAATGTCGAAAGCTTAATGATTTTGATATTTGGGGTGAAATTTATTCCTGCAGTTTTCTTTTATCTCTTTTAGCTTAGCAAGAAATATCTTTAAACAAACCTTAATGAAGGAGAAAGGATTTCTCTTCCATTTACTAAATAAAATTGATGGCTTTTTTTTTTTCACTTATGCTTTGGATAAAATTAGGTTAGGGTCACTTTTGAGACTTCACTTGGAAAGAGGTAATGTCAGTAAAGAGAAAGTGCTAGTGTCTTATCAGAGTAAACTCCATGGAGAGAAGAATTTTGCCTTATTCACTGTTGTAGCCCTTGCACCTAAAACAATTCCTGCCATATAATATGTAATTAATTTGTTGAGTGAACAGGAAGTGGAAAACTAAATTGTGATATCCCATAGTTGGCATTCTGTATACCATTTAAGATGAATGAACAAGTTACATGTATCAACCTGGATAAATTATCAAAGGTAACGTTAAAAAAGTAAGTTGCAAAGTGATATACATATGTATATGATATAATCCCATAAAAATTTTGAACTTGCAAAATGATATAATGTTTTATATAGCTATACTTGCACACATAAAGTAAAAGTACTAAAAAAAAAACAAACAAAAAAACAAAAAAAATACCATGGCAGTGGTAAACCAAATTCAGTCTAGTGGTTACCTTTGGGGAAAGGAAGAGAGAAATAGGATTGGAATACTTAGCTTCAGTTTTATTTGTAACGTTATATCTCTTAAGTTAGTGTGATAAGTAAATGGTTGTTATATTATTCTCTACACTTTTGTGTAAATTTGAAGTGTTTAATAAAAGTAAATGAGAGGACTTGCCTGGTGGCGCAGTGGTTAAGAATCCGCCTGTCAGTGCAGGGGACATGGGTTCGAGCCCTGGTCCGGGAAGATCCCACATGCCGGGGAGCAACTAAACCCGTGCGCCACAACTGCTGAGCCTGCGCTCTAGAGCCCGCAAGCCACAACTACTGAAGCCCACGTGCCTAGAGCCCGTGCTCCGCAACAAGAGAAGCCACCGCAATGAGAAGCCCACGCGCCGCAACAAAGAGTAGCCCCCACTCACCGAAACTAGAGAAAGCCCGTGTGCAGCAACGAAGACCCAATGCAGCCAAAAATAAATAAATAAAATAAATAAATTGAAAAAAAGAAAATGAGAGGGGGACTTCTCTGGTGGTGCAGTGGTTAAGAATCCGCCTGCCAATGCAGGGGACACAGGTTCGATCCCTGGTCTGGGAAGATCCCACGTGCCGTGGAGCAACTAAGCCCGTGCCCCACAACCACTGAGCCTGTGCTCTAGATCCCACGAGCCACAACTGCTGAGCGCACGTGCCCCAATCGCTGAAGCCCGTGCACCTAGAGCCAGTGCTCCACAACAAGAGAAGCCACTGCATTGAGAAGCCTGCATACTGCAATGAGGAGTAGCCCCCCGCTCGCCGCAACTAGAGAGAGCCCGCGCACAGCAACAAAGACCCAACACAGCCTAAAGTAAAATAAATAAATTTATTAAAAAAAAAAAAAGTAAATGAGAGGTATAGATCAGGAGTCAGCAAAACTAAGGGCCGGTAGACCAGATTTTGCTTGCTGCTTGTTTTTGTCCAGTCCATGAGCTAAGTTATGAATGCTTTTTATGGTTTTAAATGGTTGAACAAAATCAAAAGAAAGATACTTCATGATATGTGAAAATTATACAAAATTCTGATTTTGGTCTCCATAAATAAAGTTTCATTGGAAATAACCACACTTATTTATTACATATTGTCGATGACAGCTTTCACACTGCTACAGTATCAAAGTTAATAGTCACAACAAAGATAAGGCCCTCAGAGCCTAAAATATTTACTGTCTGGCCCTCTACAGAAAAAGGCCAATGTGTGGTATAGATGAATTCTTTTCCTAGCATAATGGTGATATAACTGGGCAGATGAGCTGCTATTTGGTGAATACTTGTAATAAGTTGGAGGTAGTTATACCAAGATTGTGTTTTTTGAAAGAACATCCTAATCAAAGAAAAGTCAGCCAGATATTGACTTTCATGGAAGTTTTAAAAATGGTTGCCCAGGGACTTCCCTGGTGGTCCAGTGGGTAAGACTCGGTGCTCCCAATGCAGGGGGCCCTTGTTAGGGAACTAGATCCCACACGTGTGCTGCAACTAAGAGTTTGCATGCTGCAACTAAGAGGTCCGCATGCCGCAACTAAAGAGCCCGCGTGGCACAACAAATACCCCACATGCTGCAACCCCACGTGCTGCAGCTAAGACCCAGCACAGCCTAAATAAATAAATAGATAAATAAATATTTAAAAATTAAAAAAAAAAAAGGTTGCCCAGTAGTAGTCTCACCTTCTTGGATAAGTCTAAATCTAATATATTTTCCCCCTTTGAATCACTCCTTAACTTGCTTGTTGTTAAAGTTCCTGATTCTCATTTAACCTTGGATATTTGACAGTTTTAAATATCTACCAGAGCTTTGTGATTTGGGATTGGTGTTTTGGTAGCTTATTGTTTATTATTTCTGACAGTTTTCAGTAGAGCAGCAGCACTTTAAAGGAATGTAATATTTGAATATGCAAAGTCATTGAAGTAGGGACATCTCTTTCAGTAATCCTTCTTTTACTTTTAGGTGTATTAAACTTTGGCCAAGTGTTTAGTTTTGGGAACTTAACCTATATAGCAGTAGTGGTGTTTTGAATCCATTGCAATATAGTTGGTGTTTTTTAAAGACATAGTGCTAGGTCCCTACAGAAGAAATTTTTCTTAACGCAGATACTTCCGCTTCAGGGCAACATGATGTAATTTTATTTGTAAAAACATCATGACTTATTTCCCTGAGAAACATTAATCTTTCCCTTGCACTCCATTGGGTAGTCTGAGACATTCAGCGCCAAAAGTCAAGTAATCCTATTTGAGGTAACTGTCTTGTTCACGTTCTCCCCAGGTTACGTAAGACTGTTCTGCTCTCATTATATTAGAAGAAACGGAAAAGTAAAATCAGTGCTCTTCATCTTTTCTTCCTTATAAAAGGTGTTTTAAGCGATATTGTTTTAGTTTTCAAAGCCATAGCTACAGTATTTTTTATTCAACTGGAAATGTTTGGTTAATGAATTTTTCTTTTTTAAAAGACCCTTCAAAAAGGGATCTTAATACCGTTGCCTTGGATATAAAAAGCAATGAAGCATAAAATATCTAGTCTGTTGACATTTTTTTTTCTAGGAAATTTATGGATGTACAAGTAGGATATAGGAAGATCTTCTAAACTTCTCTGTACTTAATATTTCAGTCAGTATTAGGAATTGCTTTCTTGGTCTGAAAATATTCCCGGCCACTCTTACAGGCTCACAAGCTGTTCAGTTTTTATGATCCCTCCTACTTTCCTTTTTGTTTCAGATTATCCCCTTTATCTGCCCTATTTGTTGGAGTAGAGAATCCAGTTCTTGTTTGAGTGGGGTTTTTGCTTGGGGATAAGCAACTGTCTTAGTGTTAGGAGCCAATATATTTCATACCTGATCTCATGCAGACCTCTTTAATGCTACTTAGAGATTTTCTTGTTAGAGGGGTTTTGGAAGGGCCATTCTTCACTTCCAAAGTCAAAGGTATGAAAGTCTCAGTGAACAGGATATATATGACCCTAATCTCAGATGTGATTATCAATCTTAGAAAGCTTTGTAGGTAAAAAAGAATGAGTAATTGGAGCTGTGTGCCTAAAGGAAGGACCTGAATACTGTCAACTCTCTTGAATTCAGGAGTAAATCATTGCATCATCAAGAAATATTTAGGTACTCATCTCCCTGCTCCTCAGATGTCTTGGTTCTGTACCTTTTGCACCTGATTTCTAGCAGCGTTGAAGCAAGGAAATACTATCAAGCTTCTTGCCTATCAGTTTTTTAAAAAATTTATTTATTTTATTATTTTTTTTTGGCTGCGTTGGTTCTTCGTTGCTGCGTGTGGGCTTTCTCTAGTTGTGGCGAGCGGGGGCTACTCTTCGTTGCGATGTGCGGGCTTCTCATTGCGGTGGCCTCTCTTGTTATGGGGCACAGGCTCTTTAAAATATGTTCTCTATATTTTCAACATTAAAATTAACCTCAGTAATAGTGACACTTCGGGCCAGATAATTCTTTGTTGCACGCTGGTTTCAGTAGTTGCAGCACGCAGGCTCTAGAGCATGCGGGCTTCAGTAGTTGCAGCACGCAGGCTCAGTAGTTTTGGCTCGCGGGCTCTAGAGTGCAGGTTCAGTAGTTGTGGTGCATGGGCTTAGTTGCTCCACGGCATGTGGGATCTTCCCAGACCAGGGATCAGACCTGTGTCCCCTGCATTGGAAGGCATATTCTTAACCACTGCCCCACCAGGGAAGTCGTCCCTCTGTTTTGTTTTGTTGTGTTTTTTGTTAAACTTTTCTTTTTTAATTGAGGTATAGTATAAATACAGAAAATGTTTTATAAGGTGACCACCTAGATAGAGATACAGAAGATTACCTCCACCCAGGAGCCTTTTTCATGCTCCCTCCTAGTCATTATCCTTCCCCACCCCTAAAGGTATTTGACACTATTCTTACTTTTCTTATTTCCTCTGGTAGTATTTGTGTTAAATTGCAGGGTTGAGGTTGTTGGTAATACAAGCCACAGACCTCTTTGAGAGTAAAATCATGTTGGTGGTGTTCACTCTAATGTAATGGTCCTTAACTGGGAAGGATTTTGCCCCCTACAGGACATTTGGCTGTGTATGGGGACATTTTTCATTCTCAAAACTGGTGGTGGTGGTACTACTACTGGTGTCTAGTATGTAGAGGCCAGAGTAAGCATCCTGCAGTGCACAGGACAGACCCTAGAACAAAGAATTATCTGGCCCAAAGTGTCACTATTACTGAGGTTGTTAATTTTAATGTTGAAAATATAGAGAACATATTTTGAAGATATTTAAATTTGACAATCAGATATTTACCACTTTTCTCTTTCCAGATCTTTCCTTTTATGTTGGCCTCCATTTACTTCATTAGTGTGATATGAGGTGGTTGTCCTGAAATTCTAGTAACTGGTTGTGTCATAGGTGTACCAAGATTGTCACAGATTGAAGTGAATTCTGAACTTGCCCAGTCAGGACAGTAGGTTAGACTCCAAAGCGATTTCTCCATCTCTGATCAGATCATTAATGGATAGGTAGATCTAGTTCTAGCATAGCCTGTTGAGCAGAGGAATTCAGTGTGGTAATTATTAAAGTGGAGGATAGATTTTTAAAGTTTATGGGAGTCGTGTAGCTGTGATAATTTATTTTATCTTAGATTCTTCCTTGTTGGAGGCTTTTTTTTTTTTAATGTTTATTTATTTGGCTGCGCCAGGTCTTCGTTGTGGCACGAGGTATCTTCATTGTGGCATGCAGGATCTTTTAGTTGCGGCAGGTGGGCTCTTAGTTGCAGCATGCAGGGATCTAGTTCCCCGACCAGGGACTGAACCCAGGCCCCCTGCATTGGGAGCGCAGTCTTAACCGCTGGACCACCAGGGAAGCCCCTGGAGGCTCTTTTAAAGTCGGAGATTGAGTGGAACATGAGCATACAGAGGGTAGCTCTGTGTGTGTATGTGTATGTGTGCGCGTGTGTGCGTGCGCGCACGTGTGTGCGTGTATATATAATATATATATTACAGGCATTGTTTGTGATTTAGTGATAAAGCTAAGAGCAGTCTTTACAACAGAAGCGAAAGATGAGAAGCTTAATGCAGAGTAAAATATCTGAAGCTTTAAGCAAAGCTGCTCATAGACTAGGAGCTCTACCCTTTGAAAGCTAGAGAGGGAGAGACACTGGTGGATACCTAGTAACAGGAAGAAGCCAGGTCAAGAAGAATCCATGTGCTTAGAAAATCTATGACAAAATGTTAATTTGACTACTAAAACATGACTTTTCTCTGTGGCACTTAGTTGATGACAGGTGTTTAGGATGTTTGGGTTGAAATTTTTGTTTTTTGTTCGTCCGTTTGTTTAATTTAGTTTTTAGGCCGTGCCACGTGGCATGCGGAATCTTAGTTCCCTGACCAGGGATGGAACCCATGCCCCCTGCAATGGAAGCATGGAGTCTTAACCACTGGACTGCCAGGGAAGTCCCTTGAGTTGCATTTTTATTGTCAGATGTGTATGAACATTTAAATGTGACTTGTCTGAAAAGAACTTGGTACCCCTATAAAGGTACAGGGAAGGTACAGATAGGAGAGAATGAAAACAGCAGTCAAGTATTAAGAAATGAGATGTTCTCAGGCCTGGTCCCTAGGAATCAATAGCATGCTGCTGATACAAGGATGAGAATAAGTTAGGGGTTTGAGACTATACTAGTTGTTTATTTATTTATTTATTTAAAAAATTAAATAAATATATTTATTTATTTATGGCTGCATTGGGTCTTTGTTGCTGCGCGCGGGCTTTGTCTAGTTGCGGTGAGCGGGAGCTACTCTTTGTTGTGGTGCGCGGGCTTCTCATTGAGGTGGCTTCTGTTGCGGAGCGTGGGCTCTAGGTGCGTGGGCTTTAGTAGTTGTGGCACGCAGGCTCAGTAGTTGTGGCTTGCGGACTTTAGAGCGCAGGCTCAATAGTTGTGGCGCACGGGCTTAGTTGCTCCACGGCACGTGGGATCTTCCCTGATCAGGGCTCAAGCCTGTGTCCCCTGCATTGGCAGGTGGATTCTTAACCACTGCGCCACCAGGGAAGTCCCTGAGACTATACTAGTTAGATACCTTGTGGATCCCCGCTGGAGTTGCTTTGTCTTTTGGAAGAGAATTATTATTTTGTAGGTGTTAAAGACTAACTTAATGCTCTAGATGATTTTCATGTTTCTTTTTCCTAGCGATAGACAGTGAAATTCCCCAGTGCCTTTGGTAGGGTAAACCACCCTCATAGAAAAGACTGGTCTAGGAACATTTTATGTCTCATGAGAGATGAAATGGTTGATGTAATTTGCTTCTTCTGTATGCTGATTAAGTCATTGAGAGTAGGGTATAACAGTAACTTTTTATTATTTGCAATACTTGAACAGTAGAGATCTTTGTCGCCTCTACAACAATTTTTTTTTTTTTATGGCCGCACCACGTGGCTTGCAGGATCTTAGTTCCCCGACTAGGGATTGAACCTGGGACCTGGCAGTGAAAGCACCCAGTCCTAACCACTGGACCACCAGCAAGTTCCTCTACAACAATTTTATTTCCTATAAACCCAGGACTGAACACATTGAGGAATACTACTTTGAAAAAAAACAGTACTCCTTAATTTAAATACTATCTCAGAACAGGAAGTCTTGTTCTCATTTTCTTTAGTGCCTGTGTAAGACCCAGTCCATATTCTGCTGTATCAGCGTAGTTAGTTTTTATTTGCTTTAACCAAATTTTTAATAAATACATCCAATTAGTGGTAGACACTTCAGTATCATCAATCAATCACTAATTTATAACTCTGAAGTAATTGAAGACTGATTTTTTTCCCCATTAAAATAGGAATTATTCTGTTTTACCTAATGAGCATAAATCACCTGTTTTTAAAGACTAAATCAGTGCATTATTCTGGAAGTAATTCCCAATTTGTGCATCAAGCTTGGGACAGCAAAATGGTTTTCTTTGTAGTACTGCTTGATTGCACGTACTATTTCTAAATATGTAGAGAAGAACTCCCATGCCTTAAGAATTAACTTCTCATTTTGATTAGTTGAGTTTATCTACACTTAATGAAAAAATGGAAGCTTATTGATCATATGAATGGGGTTCTGCTCTTCTTTGATCTGATTGTTATTGTAATAGTAATTTCAAAATCATGAGCTGATTTCTCCAGATAGACTAGACCCACTGAAAACAGACTATAAGGAGCGTGCAGGAGAGGACTTACAGCTATGCAGCTTGGGTTTTTTGGTTTTTTTTAAAATTTTTAAATTTATTATTTATTTATTATTTTTATTTTTGGCTGTGTTGGGTCTTCGTTTCTGTGTGAGGGCTTTCTCCAGTTGCGGCGAGTGGGGGCCACTCTCCATCGCGGTGCGCGGGCCTCTCACTATCGCGACCTCTCTTGTTGCAGAGCACAGGCTCCAGACGCTCAGGCTCAGTAGTTGTGGCTCACGGGCCCAGTTGCTCCGCGGCATGTGGGATCTTCCCAGACCAGGGCTCGAACCCGTGTCCCCTGCATTGGCAGGCAGATTCTCAACCACTGCGCCACCAGGGAAGCCCTGCAGCTTGGGTTTTTAGCTTGGGTTTTTTAACTTTAGCTTGGTTTTGGGGGTTTTTTTGTTTTGTTTATTTGTTTGCTTTTGACACCAATAAATAGCTTGTGAATTTTATACAAAATAATCTTAGGTGTATGTTAAAATTTTTAAGTTGGCTTTTTTAAAAAAGTAGATTTTTATGGTGGGCGGGGGGAAAAAAAAGAAAAAATAGATCTTATTTTTTAACCTTAGCAGTGGTTCTAATTTTGATCCATTTGTTCTCTGAGCCCAAGGATATATATCAAAACCGGCAGAAAAAATTTAGCAAATTACTTATAAAATTTGTAAAGAGCAGAGATGGGCAACTATATAGTTTTTGCAAATTTGTTTCTGATATTGCTGAGGTTTTTAAAAAAAGTATTTGATTCTCTGAAGTTCATATTTGTCTTTTAGGAGTACCTTCCAGCTTTTAGTTATAATTAATTTGAATCCTGTTTCCTGAGTCCAGATAGATAATCACCTCTTTCCTCACGATGATTAGTACCCTTTATGATTTGACCTTCCCAGACATTTATCTATCAGATGTCTTTTGTACATATCTAGATTGTATATGCTTATTAGCCTTTCAAAAGAAGTCCTGGATGAAGTCTTCTAGGAGTAGAAATCAAAGAGTTTGTATTTTTTACTTCAGTTGTATTTGGCTGATATTTTCTTTAGTCCAGTGGCATAGAATGGAGATTGGCACAGCAAACATAGTGAACTGGGCTCTTGAGTTTTGGCCAAGAAATGCTCAAGTCATCATGCTGTAGTGGACCAAGTGTGGACATTGGAGCCAGCATCTACTGAATGAGTTAGCTGAATGAGTGACTTCATTCAAATTTCTTAATTTTATTACCAAGTTAGTTTCCATATCTATAAAACGGGGAAAGGACCTCACTTTTCTGGTTTGTTGCGTGGATTAAATAAATATTTAGCGTATTAAATGCTCAGTGAATGTTAGATCGTCTCTTTTTCTTAAAGAATTTGATATTCTTCAGAGCATCACAACTTGGATAACATTTACCAAGGAGTATTTCTAAATTTAAAGTTTTCAGCTTACACAATTAAATACCTTTGGTTTTGGATGATGATGATTTAGCTGAAAAGAGCAGGGTCACTGGCTACCAGATAGTTCTTAATTTTTGAGGATTCTGAAGAAAAATACCTGTTGGTTTGAGAGCATCTCTGGTACCTCTGGACTACTAATCAGTTTAATATAAAGGCAGGCATTGTAGTAAACATAGTATACTGTCTTAACCTGTATAATGTTGGGAGAATTAACTCTTTGCTAAAGGTAATCACTCCCGACAGCTTAACTGTATCTAAGCCTTTTATGTTATCTTGAACACTGATAACCAGAGGTTTTTTTTTTAATTTATTTATTTTAATATTTATTTATTTATTTGGGTGCATCAGGTCTTAGTTGTGGTGGCATGCAGGATCTTCACTGCGGCATGCGGGATCTTTCGTTGCAGCATGCGGGCTCTCTAGTTGTGGCACACGGGCTGACCAATGTTTAGATGCAGTCAAATGTATGGATTTAAATGGGCATGACCTCTGAATGATTGTTAAAAGATGGACAGTCTTCCCTACCCTGATTAAACATGGAACTAGTGAACTTCAGTTTGAAATTTATAGTTGGTCTCTTGTGGAAATGTGTTAAGAGGAAAATTGATTATTTTCTTTCCCCCATTTATCACAGACATCATGTTTTCCTTTAGCTCCTAAAATGATAGTATCTAGATCTGGAGACCTCTGATGGGCTCCTATTAAGTACAGCTTATTGTGACTGAGATGGTACAACATCAACCACTTGAAGTTTAGCTTGGTGTAGATGTAGATGTAGGGTTTTCCTTTGTAGTTTGTAAATTATTGAATGCCTTATGCCAGTGATCAGTACTACCTATTTCAGATATAGCTCAGTATTCCTTTTCTGAAAATTGAAGTTAATATTAGATTGCTCAGGAAAACTTTTATTTACAAATTAATATCTTTGGGTAGGGTGTCAATTATTTTTCTCTATTCTCTAGACTCTAGAAGCTTTAATATTTGGACAAAACAAGAGTTTTGTAGGAGATTCTTTTTTTTTAAGGCATTTTAAACATGTTTATTTATTTGTCTTAGTTGCGGCATGCGGGATTATTTTTAGTCGCGGCATGCGGACTTCTTAGTTGTGGCATGCATGCGGGATCTAGTTCCCTGACCAGGGATCGAACCTGGGCCCCCTGCATTGGGAGCACGGAGTCTTACCCACTGAACCACCAAGGAAGTCCCTTGTGAGAGATTCTGATGGAGTAAGTACAGTTACGATTTGAGTTTCAGAGGCCCAAATGAGGCAGGTATTTGGGTGATATATTGATAAGAGATATCAATTGAAAAGTAAGGAAATCTCTCCCCTGCCCCCAGTATTCCCTGTTACTGTTTATAAAGAATTATTTTCTTGCAGAGATCCTAGAGTAAAGATCCTCCAGCTAAGTAGATCGCCAAAACAGTTACCACTGCCTTACCTCCTCTTTGGTTGGCTTGGATTTCTTTCCCACTGCTTTCTGACCCCTAATCAGTACTCTTGGGAAATAAAAACTCCTTATAAAGTGATTGGAGACATCTGTTCTAAAACAAAAAAAAATGTTAATTAGGAGAAATTGTTGTAAAATATACATTACAAGGGCCTAAGCCATTTTTATAGTTTGCATATACTGTTGTGACTACTTTGCTGTGAAACCTTGCTATATGATTTTTGTTAGATGTGGATTCAACTGCCCTGAGTGGTGTGAATTGATAGGGCTAAATGAGCTATCTACCTGTGAGACAGCTTCAGGAGAAAAATCTTTAGTGAATTTATCTAGTGCCTTATCAGTGTCTGTTCCCTAGCACTAGCAATAAGGGATAAAGAAAAGGAGCTTGGTTGGCAATATGTCTTCGTTTTTTGGTAATTTGGGGTTTGGTATTGATGCTGTGATTTCCTGTCTTGGATGTTGGCTTTGGAAACTAAACAGTTAAAGCATCATGATTTGAGAGGAAACTAGCTCTCATGAATGAAGGCAAAGTTTGGCACTAGGCCGGAATAATGGGGGTGATAGTTAGGGTGGGGAGACTAACTGACTTTTGTACCACAAATGACTTTTAAAAATTAAGAGATAATTCCATGTCCTGAGGTTATAAACCGGCTACAACTGGTTTTTATCCCCCCCCCACCCCGCTCCTGCCCCCGCTAGGCATCATGGGTAAAAGTAAGCATCCCCCTGTTTCTTTTGTTTAATATAACAGTACGCCATGTGATTGGCAGGGCAGTGCCCGCTTGGAGACCGGGTTTGTGCAGGTCTCCCAGGGGGGCTGGCACGTATGGGGCCTCCCCTGTGCTATAGAAAGAGCTTCTCTTACGATAGACAGAGAAAGGGAACCCCTCCTAAAAAACAAAACAAAACAAACAAACAAACAAACCTAAACCCATCTCTTATTCCTTTTTTTCCTCCTTTTTCTGTTTCCTCCCCTTTCTTGTCTCCAGCTTTCCTGGCAGCTAAAGGAGGGAGCAGAAAAATGTATACCTGTAAGTACGTTTAACTGTCTTGCCCGTCCCCCCCCCCCGCCCTTTTTTTCTTTTTCTAAAAGCAGAAACTCAGTTCTTCACAACGTTTTCCTCACTATGTGTAGAAGGTGATACGCTGAGGTTTCTGATGGGATTGAAGTAATAAGTACTGTTGCTTTTAAAAATTTGTTGCAGGATAATTGTTTCTCATACAAAGCTCCTTTTGGTTTGGATCTTCAACCCTTCTACTTCATCCTTTTGCTATAATGGTCTCTGGATTCTAGTTTTCTTCAAGCTGAAGCTGTGAGAGGAATGTTATGCTAAGGTCTTCTTTTTCTTTTTTTAAATTTCTTTTGTCTGTAGCAGTGATGGTTCTAGCTCCCCCTTATCCTCACTACCCACCCCCCCCCCTTCCCGTGTCAGCTCCGACGCTGCTCTGTGAATGGAGTCAACCAGCTGACTGAGTGCTGGCATCGTGCCAGGGGCTGCAAAGCAATGAGAATGTGCGCGCACTCGCATGTGTAAGTGTATACAGAACACAAAGGGAAAAGCCTGCAGTCTAGGAAATCACAGGCTATTATATAAGGAAGTCTGCGTCATCTCTGCTTACTTGTGCTGATGGACAAGGAACAGGGGAAGGCTTAGAGCAAGAAAAATACCCTTTTGATGTATGTACATACGCACATTTTTTTCCTTCCTGTCTTTATTGAAAAAAAGCAAAACAAAAAAACACATATTTCTGTTGTGGCAAAATGAGACAGGGCTTCTGTGTCCAGGTGGTAGTGACCTTGTTCCTAGTGAAGTGTAGTAATAACTCTTCTGGGAGGTGAAGCAGTTTGTTCCGAGTCTCTTCTTCCTGCCCCAATTCGGAGGCGTGTGTGCTTGAGGAAGAGGGGTGACTAGAAGAGAAATGCCTCCTGAATTTAACAGCTATAATTTGTTACTTTTTTCTTTTCTTCCAGACTGTTTCTAATCATTCAGTATTGCCAAGGGTACAGGGTGAGGGGGGAGGTGCTCTTTTTTTTTCTTTTAGAAATTTATTTGTTTATTTATTTATTTTTGGCTGTGTTGGGTCTTCATAGCTGCGCACGGGCTTTCTCTGGTTGCAGCAAGTGGGGGCTACTCTTCGTTGCGGTGCGCGGGGTTCTCATTGCAGTGGCTACTCTAGTTGCGGAGCACGGGCTCTAGGTGCGCAGGCTTCAGTAGTTGTGGCTCGCAGGCTCTAGAGCGCAGGCTCAGTAGTTGTGGCTCACGGGCCCAGCTGCTCCGCGGTATGTGGGATCTTCCCGGACCCCTGTGTCCCCTGCATTGGCAGGTGGATTCTTCACCACTGCACCACCAGGGAAGTCCTGGGGGAGGTGCTCTTAAGGAGAAGCAAAAGGCCAAATAATAGAGCAAATACTATCTATTAGCTACTCCTTTGAGTCCTCCCCCTCTTTTCTCTTTATTTCTTGTTTTTGTTTTATTTCGTGTATTACAAAAATGCAGTAGTCTCCCCCTGCCATCTGCTGCAGAGTTAGGATGTTCAAAGGGAAGGTCAAACAGCATGTGAAAGGAAGGAAAAATGAAAGATCTAAGCTTCCAGACATTGCAAGTGTTACAATTTTGGGATTCAGTTGGAGTGATTGTATCTTTAATTGGTCATTAAGAGCTCGTTTAGAAATTGTATTTCAATTTACCACTAATTTACCATGGTGCCTTTTTTCCTAGTTTCTTAATTTCACTTTATGTGCTTCTTAGGCGTGTTAACGTATATATGAAACAGCTCTTGTGTTAAGTGGAAATGTGAAATAAAGTGTGTTAGGGAATAAAAGAAGGTCATACTGTTACAGTCATTTTATGTAAGTTTATTTTGCTCCTGTCTGATTGGAGTAATGACGCTGATGTGCAGTAAGTGGGTAGGGAGACTTTAGAGTAAGAGAGAACTTTTGAAGTAGTTTATCCTATAATAAGGTTTGTCATGTTGCAGTCTAGAGGAAGTTCCTTAATTCAGTCTTTTTGAGTCTTTGTGTTATAGCCCATGAATTTGTGTTCTTGCCATGTTTTCACAAGCAACAATCTTTGAATATACTGTGTATATTTTTCTCTTTGATATGTGAGTGTTGATGCAAGTGTGAGGAGGTGCATATGAGGTTGTACTTTCTTTAAGGGTTGCTGGTTGGGACTTAGAAGAGTGGCTGGCCTGCTTATTCCCTAGGCTGCCCCCAGTTACTTCCCCACCACAAGTAGCTGGAGCTCACTCTTCCAAATGTCCATTTTGATTAAGGGAGATTTTTTTCCCTGTCAGTTGAATACTAAAAACAAAACAGCAACAGAGACCAGCCTAGCTCAAACCTAAAGGCTAGATAAAGATTCATTCCAAGTTGTGTGATTCCCTAGTTCTTGGAAGTTATAATTACCTTTTTGAGTTGATATTATCCTCTTATACTATTGGGTTGGCCAAAAGGTTTGTTCGGTTTTTTCTGTAAGATGGCTCTAGTAGCACTTAGTTGTCTTCATCTTCATTCAAAACAGTTTTGTTAGATTGTATGTGACAGCTGTCATATCAGCGTGCATCTAAAAAAAGATATCAAAATTGGTGAATTTTTGTGTAGCTATTTTAATATTGAAAATGGAAGAAAAAAGCAACACTTTCAGTATATTATGCTTTATTATTTCAAGAAAGGTAAAAATGCAACTGAAATGCAAAAATAGATTTCTGCAGTGTATGGAGAAGGTGCTGTGACTGATCGAATGTGTCAAAAATGGTTTGCGAAGTTTCGTACTGGAGACTTCCCGCTGGACGATGCTCCACGGTCGGATAGACCAGTTGAAGTTGATAGCGGTCAAGTCGAGATATTAATTGAGAACAATCAACGTTATACCACGCGGGAGATAGCCCACATACTCAAAATATCCAAATCAAGCATTGAAAGTCATTTGCACCAGCTTGGTTATGTTAATTGCTTTGGTGTTTGGGTTCCACGTAAGTTAAGTGAAAAAAAACTTTTTTTTTTTTTTTAATTATTAGCACCTTTTAAAATATTATTTATTTATTTATTTTTTTTTTGGCTGTGTTGGGTCTTCGTTTCTGTGCGAGGGCTTCCTCTAGCTGCGGCAAGCGGGGGCCACTCTTCATCGCGGTGCGCGGGCCTCTCACTATCGCGGCCTCTCTTGTTGCAGAGCACAGGCTCCAGATGCGCAGGCTCAGTAGTTGTGGCTCACAGGTCTAGTTGCTCCGCAGCATGTGGGATCTTCCCGGACCAGGGCTGGAACCCATGTCCCCTGCATTGGCAGGCAGATTCTCAACCACTGCGACACCAGGGAAGCCCAGCAGACGGATTCTTAACCACTGCGCCACCAGGGAAGTCCCTACAAAATTCTGTTATTGGAAAAAATTTCAGTTCC
This sequence comes from Balaenoptera ricei, assembly GCF_028023285.1. Classification (NCBI taxonomy): domain Eukaryota; kingdom Metazoa; phylum Chordata; class Mammalia; order Artiodactyla; family Balaenopteridae; genus Balaenoptera; species Balaenoptera ricei. Next base: position 112,054,272 of record NC_082639.1, on the reverse strand, counting down.
CTGGAAGACTGTAAAAGGCACCTGGAACAGTTCTTTGCTCAAAAAGATGAAAAGTTTTGGGAGACTTCCTTGGTGGCACAGTGGTTAAGAATCTGCCTGCCAGTGCAGGGGACATGGGTTCGATTCCTGGTCCAGGAAGATCTCACATGCCGCAGAGCAAGTAAGCCCGTGAGCCACAACTACTGAGCCAGCATCTAGAGCCTGCGAGCCACAACTACTGAGCCCACAAGCCACAACTACTGAAGCCCGTGCCTAGAGCCCGTGCTCTGCAAAAAGAGAAGCCACCGCAATGAGAAACCCACGCACCGCAATGAAGAGTAGCCCCCGCGTGCAGCAACGAAGACCCAATGCAGCCAAAAATTAAAAAAAAAAAAAAAAGTTTTGGGAAGATAGAATTATGAAGTTGCCTGAAGGATGGCAGAAGGGGGCTTCCCTGGTGGCACAGTGGGTGAGAATCTGCCTGCCAATGCAGGGGACATGGGTTTGAGCCCTGGTCTGGGAAGATCCCACATGTCGCGGAGCAACTGGGCCCGTGAGCCACAACTACTGAGCCTGCGCGTCTGGAGCCTGTGCTCTGCAGCAAGAGAGGCCGCGACAGTGAGAGGCCCGCGCACCGCGATGAAGAGTGGTCCCCGCTTGCCGCAACTAGAGAAAGCCCTCGCACAGAAACAAAGACCCAGCACAGCCAAAATAAATAAATAAATAAATAAATAAATAAATTTATTTAAAAAAATGGTAGAAGGTAGTGGAACAAAAGGGTGAATACGTTGTTCAATAAAGTTCTTGGTGAAAATGAAAAATGTGTCTTTTATTTTCACTTAAAAACCGAAGGCACTTTTTGGCCAACCCAATATTATTTGTAATGTCCTCCATGGGAACCAGCCGTTTTACAGGTGCGTATGTATAGTATTGTTATGTTTTAATTCTGTCTATAGGATGCTTACGTATTCGACTGATAGGTTTCAAAAATCTTTTGCAGTCTTTTACTTTTAACTTTTCTCTTTGTACCTGGAAGCAGATTAGTAGCGATAATCTAGGTTAGGTAGTTAAAGTCAGTGAGGCATAAGTTAGCACATTCTATCAGTGGACAGATTTTTTTTTTTTCTTAATTCCCATAGGCCCTAGTTACTGTTTAGGAGTGACTGAAGAGTAGTTTTGAAGGATGTGTGAAAAATATGTCCTTTGACCACCTCTGTCTCCTTCATTCTAATGTTTTATTTTTTTTTTTAGCATCTTTATTGGAGTATAATTGCTTTACAATGGTGTGTTAGTTTCTGCTTTATAGCAAAGTGAATCAGCTATACATATACATACATCCCCATATCTCCTCCCTCTTGCGTCTCCCTCCCACCCTCCCTATCCCACCCCTCTAGGTGGTCACACAGCACCAAGCTGATCTCCCCATTCTAATATTTTAAATAATGTCTGGCAGCTTTCCTTTGATATATATCAGAACTTTCCTGCTGATTTATTGTAATTATTCTTTATAATATATATTATTATTAAATGTATTAGTATGATAAGATAATGTTATATTTGTGCTGATTTATTATAAGGTGATAGTGGGAGAGGGCTGCTTACCTCCTATTCATGAGCTTTTTAGGCAGCACATCCTAACTTGTCTCATTTAAGCATAGGAGCCTTTATGATCCTTGGTGTGTATTATTAAACAAAACAGTGTGTCATCTAAGGCAAGGTCACCTAGGCTCTTCCATTCAAGGACGTGAGCCAAGGTTTGTGCAGTAAACTCAATGAAATAGAAGAGACTGTTAAAACAGTGACTGTCTGTTTTTATTTAGAATTACTTCCTTAGCAGTTTGGATTAAAAAACTAAAAATGGGGGGCTTCCCTGGTGGCACAGTGGTTAAGAATCCGCCTGCCAACGCAGGGGACATGGGTTCGAGCCCTGGTCCGGGAAGGTCCCACATGCCGCGGAGCAACTAATCCCATGCGCCACAACTACTGAGGCTGCGCTCTAGAGCCCGCAAGCCACAAATACCGAAGCCCGCGCGCCTAGAGCCTGTGCTCTGCAGTGAGAGAAGCCACTGCAATGAGAAGCCCACACACCACAACTAGAGAAAGCCCGGCAATGAAGACCCAACACAGCCATAAATAAATAAATAAATAATAAATAAAATCTATTTTAAAAATTTAAAAAAGGATTATTTTTTAAAAAATGACAATATAGACAGATAGCATAGTCTGATGATTAGGAACATGGGCCGTGCAGTAGGAAAGACCTGTGTTTGAGTCAGGCTTAGCTACTTACAAACTATGAGACCTTATATGTTTCTGTTTTCTCTTCTGTAAAAGGAGAATTATTTAAATTATTAAAGCTCTCCTTTAAAGGGCTTAAATGAAGTAATGCATTGTGAAGCACTTTAGCACAGTGCTTAGCAAATAATAAGACCTCAGTGAGTGTTAGCAGCTATTACTAATATTCCTATCTGCTGGGTTTGTGTATACTGTTTTCAGTGTTCCTATTAGTTTCTTTAGCCAGTCTGTAACTATATCCTTTTTAAACTTTTGGCATCTTTTGAGTTACACTGGATTGATTGACGTATATGTTGGAAGAGTCTAGATCAGGAGTCAGAAACTACAGCTACTGCCTGGTTTTATAAATAAAGTTTTACTAGAACACAGCCTTTTGCTTACAACAGCAGAGTTGAGAAGTTAGCCCACAAAGTGTAAAATATTTACTGTCTGACCCTTTACAGAAAAAGTTTGTAGACTCCTGTTCTAGAGCAAGAGTCCTTTTTTTTTTTTTTTTTAAGAAAAGTGAACCAGAAAGCAAGTTCTAGAAATCAAAAGGGAAGTAATTAAAATAGACTAGATTTAAATGGACCAGAAGGAATTAATCATTTCAGGCTTTTAGGAATGGGATTCTTTAGCCTGGGGAATAGTGGGAAGAGGTCCGTTGACGTAGCTGATACGAGTTAGGTGAAAGAAAGTACCATTTGGAGTTGGTTAGGCAATAACAGTGCTTACATGGTCTATTGGGGCATTTCATAGTAGTGGGTAATAAGGGAAGTACAAAGGAGAGATTTGCTGCCAAGGAGTTTGCATTAAACCTGCAAAATAGTATGAATTGGTAGGTTACTCTAACAAGTGTATTAGAAGTGTGATCTACCTTTTTGACCCACCTTCTAGAGAAATGGAAATAAAAACAAAAATAAACAAATGGGACCTAATGAAACTTAAAAGCTTTTGCACAGCAAAGGAAACCATAAACAAGACGAAAAGACAACCCTCAGAATGGGAGAAAATATTTGCAAATGAAGCAAGTGACAAAGGATTAATCTCTAAAATTTACAAGCAGCTCCTGCAGCTCAATATCAAAAAACAAACAACCCAATCCAAAAATGGACAGAAGACCTAAATAGACATTTCTCCAAAGAAGATATACAGATTGCCAACAAACACATGAAAGGATGCTCAACATCACTAATCATTAGAGAAATGCAAATCAGAAGTACAGTGAGGTATCACCTCACACCAGTCAGAATGGCCATCATCAAACAATCTACAAACAGTAAATGCTGGAGAGGGTGTGGAGAAAAGGGAACCCTCTTGCCCTGTTGGTGGGAATGTAAATTGATACAGCCGCTATGGAGAACAGTATGGAGGTTCCTTGAAAAACTAAAAATAGAACTACCATACTACCCAGCAATCCCACTACTGGGCATATACCCTGAGAAAACCATAATTCAAAAAGAGTCATGTACCAACAGTGTTCATTGCAGCTCTATTTATAATAGCCAGGACATGGAAGCAACCTAAGTGTCCATCATCGGATGAATGGATAAAGAAGATGTGGCACATATATACAATGGAATATTACTCAGCCGTAAAAAGAAACGAAATTGAGTTATTTGTAGTGAGGTGGGTGGACCTAGAGTCTGTCATACAGTGAAGTAAGTCAGAAAGAGAAAAACAAATACCGTATGCTAACACATATATATGGAATCTAAAAAAAAAAAGGTTTTGAAGAACCTAGGGGCAGGATGGGAATAAAGACACAGACCTACTAGAGAATGGACTGAGGACACGGGGCGGGGGAAGGGTAAGCTGGGACAAAGTAAGAGAGTGGCATGGACATAAATACACTACTAAATGTAAAATCAATAGTTAGTGGGAAGCAGCCACATAGCACAGGGAGATCAGCTTGGTGCTTTGTGACCACCTAGAGCGGCGGGATAGGGAGGGAGGGAGACGCAAGAGGGAAGAGATACAGGGATATATGTATATGTATAGCTGATTCACTTTGTTATAAAGCAGAAACTAACACAAAAAAGTAGAAGTGTGATCTGTGGACTCTTGTGGATCCCTGAGACCCTTTCAGGGAGTCTTGCGATGAAAGCTATTTCATAGTAATACAGAGGCATTATTTTGCCTTTTTCCCTTTGTTGGCATTTGCACTGATGATCCAAAAACAGTGGTGAGTAAAACTGCTCTGATGCCTTAGTATGAATCAAAGCGGTGGCACCAAACTGTACTAGTAGTCATTGTATTCTTCATTGCCATGCAGTTTAAACTTGCAGGTTAAAAAAAAAATCTAGTTTCACTTAAGAATGTTCTTTTTTTTTTTTATTTTTTTTATTTTTTTTATTTATTTATGTATTTATTTATGGCTGTGTTGGGTCTTCGTTTCTGTGTGGGGGCTTTCTCTAGTTGCGGCAAGCGGGGGCCACCCTTCATCGCGGTGTGCAGGCCTCTCACTATCGTGGCCTCTCCCATTGCGGAGCACAGGCTCCAGACGCGCAGGCTCAGCAATTGTGGCTCACGGGCTCAGTCGCTCCGCGGCATGTGGGATCCTCCCAGACCAGGGCTCGAACCCGTGTCCCCTGCATTGGCAGGCAGATTCTCAACCACTGCGCCACCAGGGAAGCCCAAGAATGTTCTTGATGAAGCAGTAAAAATGAATTTTAGGGGCTTCCCTGGTGGCGCAGTGGTTGAGAATCTGCCTGCTAATGCAGGGCACACGGGTTCGAGCCCTGGTCTGGGAAGATCCCACATGCCATGGAGCTACTAGGCCCGTGAGCCACAACTACTGAGCTTGCGCGTCTGGAGCCTGTGCTCCACAGCAAGAGAGGCCGCGATAGTGAGAGGCCCGTGCACATCGACGAAGAGTGACCCCCGCTTGCCACAACTAGAGAAAGCCCTCGCACAGAAATGAAGACCCAACACAGCCAAAAATAAAATTAATTAATTAATTAAAAAAAAAATTTCCACTTTAAAAAAAAAAAAAGAATTTTATTTAATCTTGGCCTTTCAGAACATGGGTTTTGAATATTTTGTGTGATAAAATGAGAAGTACTTATAAACCACTTTTGCTACATGTTGAGCTACAGTGGTTGTCTCAAGGACTCAAGGAAAAGTGTAATCAAGTTACAAGCTACCTAGCTGCTTTCTTCATAGAACATTGATTTTACTTGTTACTTGATGAAAGAATAATCAGGGACTTCCCTGGTGGTCCAGTGGTTAAGACTGTGCCCCCAATGTAGGGGGCACGGGTTTGATCCCTGGTCGGGGAACTAAGATCCCACATGCCGCACGGCACAGCCTACAAAATTAAAAAAAAAAAAAAAAAAAAGAATTATCAGTGAACTATGATCTTTAGATTTGGGTATTTGGCAGACATATTCTTAAAATTTTTCAAGGAAAGCAACTGACTGTATTTGTGCCCAGTGATAAAATTCGAATAAAAATTAAACCATGAGTTTGACAGCTTCCAGGACTTAAATATCAATACTTTTCTGCTGAGATTAGTGGTGGTATCGACAAATGTGATTTTTAAAAATATATATTTTATAATGAACTGTATCAGCATTTGAAATCTACATGACCTAGTGGACCAGAATTTTCCAGATTATCAATGCATGATGTAAAAAAATCATGCTTGGGTAAAAGAGCCATTCAGAGTATAAGGTAGACAATGGATTTTAAAGTAACAGTATGAAGTTTATTGATAAGGTTTCAGATTTCACGTTGCAACTAACCTTTAGAAACTACTGTGTTTTTTTTTTTTTAATTGAGGTAAAATTCACGTAACAGAATTAACTATTTTAAGTTGTATAATTCGGTGGCATTTAGTACATTCACAGCGTTTTGCAACCACTACCTAAATCAAATTTCAGAACATTTTCATCACCCCAAAAGGAAACCTGTACCCATTAAGCAGTCACTTCCCATTTCTCCATTTCCCAGCGCCTTGCAACCACTAGTCTGGTTTCTGTCTCCATGGATATATCTATTCTGGATATTTCATATAAATGGAACCATCCAGTATGTGACCTTTTTCGTCTGTTCTTTCACTTAGCATGTTTTTGAGGTTCATTCATGTTGTAGCATGTATCAGTACTTCATTCATTTTTATGCCTGAATAATATCCACTTTAAGAATATACCACATTTTGCTTATCCATTCATGAGTTCACATTCATGTGAACATTGGGGTGGTTTCCACCTTTTTTGCTATTGTAAGTAGTACTGCTACGAACATTTTGTACAGGTTTTTGTTTGAATACCTGTTTTCTTTTTTTTTTTTTTTAATTTATTTTTTATTTGTTTATTTTTGGCTGCGTTGGGTCTTCGTTGCTGCCCGCAGACTTTCTCTAGTTGTGGTGAGTGGAGGACAGGGGCGCTACTCTTCGTTGTGGTGTGTGGACTTCTCATTGCGGTGGCTTCTCTTGTTGTGGAGCATGGGCTCTTGGCGCATGGGCTTCAGTAGTTGTGGTGTGTGGGCTCAATGGTTGTGGCTCGTGGGCTCTAGAGTGCAGGCTCAGTAGTTGGTGGCGCATGGGCTTAGTTGCTCTGCGGCATGTGAGATCTTCCCGGACCAGGGATCGAACCTGTGTCCCCTGCATTGGTAGGCGGATTCCTAACCACTGCGCCACCAGGGAAGTCCCAAATACCTGTTTTCCATTCTTTTAGTTATTTGCCTATGAATGGAATTCCTGGGCCATATGATGATTCTATGTTTTTGTTTTTTTTTTTTTAATATTTTCTGTAGACTCCATAGCTTTTTTTTTTTTTTTTAAATTATTATTTATTTATTTGTTCATTCCTGGCTGTGTTGGGTCTTCATTTCTGTGCGAGGGCTCTCCCCAGTTGCGGCGAGCGGGGGCCACTCCTCATCGCGGTGCGCGGGCCTCTCCCGTTGCGGAGCACAGGCCCCAGACACGCAGGCCCAGCAGCTGTGGCTCACGGGCCCAGCCGCTCCGCGGCATGTGGGATCCTCCCAGACCAGGGCTCGAACCCGCATCCCCTGCATCGGCAGGCAGGCTCTCAACCACTGCGCCACCAGGGAAGCCCGATTCTATGTTTTTGATAATTCTAACTTTCTGAGGAACTACCAAACCATTTTCCAAAGCAGATGTCCCACTTTACATTCTTGCCAGCAATATACTAGAATTACACTTTCTCCATATTCTCACCAACACTTATTTTCTGTCTTTTTGATTATAGTCATCCTGGGAGGTATGAATTGGTATCTCATTGTGGTTTTGGTTTGTATTTCTCTAATGACTAATGATGTTGAACATCTTTTCGTGTGCTTTTTGGCCATTAGTATATTTTTTGGATAAATATCTATTCAAGTCCTTTGCCCACGTGTGTTGAGCTTTGAGTATATCAAAGATGAAGGTGTCCACAATTCTGACCAATTGAAAAGAGTATTAGAATATCCCTCTCTGTTATCAGTATGAACTCACGAGTTTTAATCTGTATACATGTTTTTGCACACATACACATATACAGATATAGACATGGACGTGTGCTTGTACGCACACACATATATTTCTTGTTCTGAGAGGACACCACCGTAGCGCAGCAAGCACATATGACACCAGTTCTTGGTTTCTAGATGCCAGTATCCAATAAAAGGAACCAGAGCTCCTTGGAGAAATGACTAGGGCAGAGAAAAAAATCACATGAATCTGAAATATCACGTGTAACCAGAAAGTAATGAAATGCTAAAAAAAAAAAAGATGGAGAGTCAACTTGAAGGAGCTTCCAATGACCAAGTCTGGGACAGTTTGAAGAATAAAATAAGTAATGATAGTAATGAACTATAACCCATGGGATAAAATAAATATCCACAAGTCCATACTGCTATAAATAAATACTTGAATAAATAAATGGGGAAGAGGGGACAGCTATTTATTCCAGTAAAATTCAAAATATGTAAGAATGATGGAAACATTAGGCAAATGCTACAGTAATAATTGTTGCAGGCAAGAATTACCTGTAAGGACTTCCCTGGTGGTCCAGTGGTTAAGAATCTGTCTTGCAATGCAGGGGGTGCCCGTTCGATCCCTGGTCAGGGAACTAAGATCCCACATGCCGAGGGGCAACTAAGTCTGCACACCACAATTAGCGAGAAGGCTGTGCACCGCAATGAAGCGAAGAGCCCGCACCTCAACAAAAGATCCTGCGTGCCACAGCTAAGACCCAACACAGCTAAAAAATAAATAAATATTAAAAACAAAGAAGAATTATCTATAGATGTTAAAATTAGTGGGTGGAAGTTTGATGCAAAATGAGATTTAGCATAACCTTCCAGTATCTCCCCATAATAACTTTTCAGTGGAGAAACCTGGCAGACACCACCTCAGTCAAGTGATTAAAGTTAACATCACCCATAGTTCAACATATTGACATTATGTACTTCCTGATATGATACACTGAGAAAGCCACAACATCACTTTTGTGACATTGCCAAAAATACATAGGCTCAGTCTAATCATGTGAAAACATCAGGCAAACCCAAATTGAGATATATTTTACAAAAGAACTGGCTGGTACTCTTCAAAAATGTGAAGGTAAAGAAAGACTAATAAACTGCCACATGTTAGAGGAGACCAAAGAGACATGACAACTAAATACTATGTGGGATTGTGGATTGTATCCTGGGTCTGAAAAGGATATTAGCAGGAAAACTAGTGAAGTGTGCATAAGGCCTGTAGAGTAGCTAATAGTATTGTATCAGCAATTCAGGGGACTTCTCTAGTGGCACAGTGGTTGGGAATCCACCTGCCAATGCAGGGGACACAAGTTCGATCCCTGGTCCAGGAAAATCCCACATGCTGTGGAGCAGCTAAGCCCATGCGCCACAGCTACTGAGCCTGCACTCTAGAGCCCGTGAACCACAACTACCAAGCCTGTGCGCCACAACTACTGAAGCCTGCGCGCCTAGAGCCTGTGCTCCGCAACAAGAGAAGCCACCGCAGTGAGAAGCCTGCGCACTGCAACAAGAGTAGCCCCTGCTTGCTGCAACTAGAGAAAGCCCGTGCACAACAACGAAGACCCAACGCAGCCAAAAATAAACAGAAATTTTAGAAAAACCAATATTCATTTCTTGGTTTCAGTAATGTTATACTGTGGTTATGTAAGATAACACTACAACTATACTTTAGTTAAAATTTAATTTTAAAATACTTCAATTTTAAAAATAATTTTTTAAAAAGATGTTAACATTAGGGAGAACAGGATGAAGAGTATGTAGGGCTTCTCTGAACTATTTTTGCAACTTTCTGTAAGTTTAAAATTTCAAAGCTGAAAAAGTTTCTTTAAATAATGAGTTCATTAAAGACTTTAAATTTTAAAAAAAATGCCCTTCTTTTTCTAACTACTCATCTGTTTAAGACCAGATTTTTTGGGGGACTTCCCTGGTGGTCCAGTGGCTAAGACTGCACACTCCCAATGCAGGGGGCCTGGGTTTGATCCCTGGTCAGGGAACTAGATCCCACATGCTGCAACTAAGAAGTTCGCATGCTGCAATTAAAGATCCCACATGCAGCAGCATAGATCCCGCGTGCCTCAGCTAAGACCTGATGCAGACAAATAAGTAATAAATAAATATTTAAAAAAATGCTTTTCTCCATATATATATACTTCAACTAAAACAACATATCACAGCAGATTGAATGCAGCAGCAGTTATGGGAATCCAGCGGTCTTTTTTGTGTTTTTAAATTTTTTTTTTGTCTGCATTGGGTCTTCGTTGCTGTGCGCAGGCTTTCTCTAGTTGCAGGGAGTGGGGGCTACTCTTCTTGCGGTGCGCGGGCTTCTCATTGCGGTGGATTCTCTTGTTGTGGAGCACAGGCTCTAGGCGCGTGAGCTTCAGTAGTTGTGGCGCGCGGGATTAGTTGCTCCGCGGCATGTGAGATTTTCCTGGACCAGGGCTTGAACCCATGTCCCCTGCATTGGCAGGTGGATTCTTAACCATTGCACCACCAGGGAAGTCCTAATGAACTAATGTTTTTAAAATTCTGTTTTAATTTCTAATATGGTGACTTGATAGCTATAGCGTACAAGCAAAAAATCTCTTTGGAGTCTTAATTTTTAGGAGTGTCCTCTTAAAGGGATCCTGAGACCAAAAAGTTTTGAGAACTGGGAGAGTATGCCTAAGAGCTGCAACAAAGATCCAGAAACTCAAGGGCACAAACAAGATAGAACGTATTTCTTTCATGTAATTGCCCAAAGTGATTGGTTCCTGATGCTCTGTTGTTTTGTGTGGTAATTCAGGAACTCAGGTTCTTTTATATTAATTTTCCTGCTGATCCCTAGAACAATGGTTCTTATACTTTAGCGTGCATCAGAGTCACCTGGAATGCTTGTTAAAACATAAAACACAGTCCCTAGTCTCTTTCCCCAGAATTTCTGATTCATGGGTTTGGAATGGGGCTCGAGAGTTTGTATATCCAACAAATTCCTAAGAGATGCTGATACCACTATCAGGGGGATCAACTTCTAGGGTATTGTCCTTGTCTGCAGGCTTGAAACTGTGTTGCAGCCAGCAGGAAGGGGAAAAAGCATGAAAGAGTTTGCCTACTTTTAATAGTTCTTGGGCTGAAAGCGGCACACATCAGTTCCTCTTTATTCCATCGGCAAGGCAAGAATTTAGCTTAACAATCACCAAGGGAGGCTAGGAAATGTAGTGAGCTGAACAGCTAGGTAGCCGGTATTTCCATTACTATGGAAGGAGGGGGGGATTGATTTTGATGGGCAGTGAGCAACAGTATCAAGACATTGGAAAAATAAATACTTGGATAGGACTAATTAACTAGGCAATATGTTTTATCATAAAGAACAGAAATTTACTTAGAAGTGTGGCAGGGGAAAGTCTAGGAGAGTAGTATATGTATATATAAAAGTGAAACTGTCTTCTGGAAGATTGGGACAGAGTAACTTGGTTAGGAGGGCAGAGTAGAGGGGGCCAGGTAGTAAGTAATAGTGGAAGGTATTATACTGCAAGAAGGCTAATCAGATTTATATGATAAATTGATTCAGCAAGAAGCCAGCTGAGAAGCTGTTCTCTCCTGCTGAAAGGGTCTTAAGGTCCTTCTCTGTTGATGATGCTCTGTGTTGTTATTTTCCCATTCTAAATCATAGCCACAGAAATCATTTTAGGGGCTCTTGATGCCTTGGTGTTAATTACCCATATATGTGTATCTGATACATAATTTTCTCTAATGTGACCCCAGGGGGTGGCAGTTGCATGGTATATCCCCTTGCCTCCTTGACCTACAAACCCAAATGAAAGATGGGGAGCCAAAACTTAGCTGACCACCTAGAATAGGGTGGGGATATTGTATGGGGGTTGAGGCTTCTTGCTTTAGAAATGGGAAGATGTTTATATAGAGAATAATCATCAGAAGTCTCCATCTAGTAAGAAAGCTGAATAATCCTGAAACAGCAGAAATGAATCAGCTCTGCTGTTGAAGTTAAAATTGTGTAGCATTTGCTTCAGTCTCATTTGCTCCATTGTCCACTACCAAAGTAGCATGCAAATGAAGGATTCAGTTATTCACTTAACAGGTAATCATTGAGTCATTTTTTTTTCAAGTGCCAGGAACTTATCTCAGAACTGGGGATATAGCAGTGAACAAAGTAGACAAATCCTTCACTCCACAGTGTTTATAAGTTGGTAGAGGAAGAAGGAAGACAATAACCAAATGCATACTGTATCAGAAAAATAAATCAGGATTTGGGTGAAAGGGTTAATGTGCCTTTGTTTTCAGTGTAGATCAATTTAAGTAGGACTCGTGATATTCTACCTAAGAGTGGCATAAGACAAGTTTTAACTGTGTCATACATGTAATTTTTGCACCTTTAATTTGTAGAGGTAAGTCTTGACTCAGCAGAAAGTTGGTAAAAGTGAAATGTGATTTCTTTGGATCCCAGCTTCCTTCTTTGCAGGCTTGATGTTTTGTAACAGCTTTAGTGATATTTGTAGTAATCTGCCAGTGTCTTCTATAGTTGTGTCAGGTTTATTTCTAACCTATGGTTGATAATATTGCTAGATATATTGTAGTATAATAAACACTTTAGGGTATGATTTGTCCTGTGTCTTTTTGTCTTATACAGAGATCAGGGTGGTCTCTCTTGGTTCCCTGTTATCGAAACCTCCTTTTAATGAGAAGTAGTTAATAGAGCTCAGGTATTCACATTGATGCATACTCTTCTCAAGCCCTTGTCCACAATCTTTTTTGTTGCATCAAATGTTGAATTCCAGAGATTGTTACCTCTAGGACTGTATGGAAGCAACTTCTAAGATGATCCAATAAAATGGTACATTCAGAGATAATTTTACTCTTTGTAGCATCTAACATTTTCTGTAGCCACTTTGTTTTTCCTTAGGGGCTTTTACCCCCGTTTGAGGAATTCGTTTTGCAGTTTGGTTTGTATGTGTTTAAGTTCCTTTAGGGAACTAAAATAGAGAGCTTCCATCCTAGGAAAGTGTGGAGTTAATTGTTGGGAATAATTGGCAGTAGGAAGCATTAGATAGCCTGGAAGGAGCTCAGCTATCTGGTTTGCATTAGGGTAGTTTGGAGATGTGCAGAACAGAACCATTGGTCTGTGATCTTTGCCAGGACCTGGAAGTACAATTTGCTTCCAGTTTGGTGGAAGTCAAATGGCCATTCATTCAGCTTACATTTGCAAGTAGTGGGCATGAGCCTACTAATCTCTGAAGCTCCATTGAGATAGAATTTATTGGTATGGTTATGTTTATCCCTTTAAAGTACAAGAATTTTCATTACAGAAACTTTATTAGACCTACTCTTTGTGGAATAAATATCTGGCTAGGCCGCTACTTATAACATTCTCCCTTCTCTGTTATGAGTGATTTAGTATACAGAGCTATGAATATCCTTGAGGGATATTCTGGAGAAATTTTTGTGAAGCCAAAAACTTTTGTAAGACTCTCCTAAAGCTTACAAATCACTGCTGTTTCCCTTTCATGACCACCTCCCAGCTCTTGTTTCCTCAAAGTGCAAAAATGTGGTTACCCTCACAGTCCACTGAATTCAAATACCTCTGGTTTTACTAGTCTGAGTATGAGAGTGTGTATATGGTAAATATTTAGTTGGTGTGTGTGCTACTACTTTCATATGTTGTACCTATGGCAGACAATAATTGAATAAAAGTCTTTACTGATGGAACAGAGTGTTACAGTTGCAGTGAGCGAGGGCTACTCTTCGTTGCGGTGCACAGGCTTCTCATTGCGGTGGCTTCTCTTGTTGTGGAGCACGGGCTCTAGGCGCGCGGGCTTCAGTAGTTGTGGCACACAGGCTCAGCAGTTGTGGCTTGCGGGCTCTAGAGTGCAGGCTCAGTAGTTGTGGTGCATGGGCTTAGTTGCTCTGTGGCATGTGGGATCTTCCCAGACCAGGGCTCCAACCCGTGTCCCCTGCATTGGCAGGCGGATTCTTAACCACTGTGCCACCAGGGAAGCCCCAGACAGGTTTATTTAGTCTTTCTAAGTCTCAATTACTTCATTCATAGGATGGGGATAATGCGGACTTCATAGGAATGTTTTGAGAGTTAAATGAAGTGTTGTTTCTGTGTTTCTTAGCCCACAGTTTTGATATTTAGCCTCGCTCAAATGTTATTCTCCTTTCTCCTGTATCCCCTGCCCCTTTGCTCCCAGTACACAAGATGTTAATTCTCTTCCTGTTGAAGTGCACTTTCCCCCCACTGTTTTCAGATTTGTGTGATGAATATATCACTCAAAAAATGATTTATCTGAGAAGAGTTTCTCCTGAGTATGTGTGTATGAAATATACCTAAGAGATCATGTTTTTCAGAGCAGTGTGAAAGATCACAACTGTTCAAAACTCTTCTTTCCTACCGCCCATTATTATTATAGTGCCCTGGTATAAAACATGAAAAAAAATTTTTTTTTGTTTTCTTCTTTTAAGTATTATTTTTATAATATTCCTAAGGAAAGCTTACATTTTCTCTACTTTGCCCAAAGAAAAATGGAGTGTTATAGATAAGTTCTGAAGGAGGTTGGAAAAATGTGGCTAACTCCTATTCCTTTATTTAATTATATACTCCCTAGATTACTTACTTCCCTGTTTCTTTTGTGAAAGTTTAGGGCAGTCATTCTTAAACTATATAGAGTGATAATAATCACCAGGAAAACATGATAAAATGCAGATTCCTTGGCTCCTCACTGAGCAATTCCAGTTCATTACTTTGAAATGGCCCTGGGAGGATACATTTTAAACACATATCTGAAGTAATTCTGATGTAGGGTTTAAAATGATACTTAGAGAAACATGGATTTAAAGTAAAAGAAAAATGACAAAATTAAATTTATTGAGTTCCATCCATGAGTGACACATTGGTCTGCATTGCCCTCTTTAGTGATACTTCTCCAAACCTTCAAAAAAACCAAATTTTGGGACTTCCCTGGTGGCGCAGTGGTTAAGAATCCGCCTGCCAATGCCGGGGACACGGGTTCTATCCCTGGTCTTGGAAGATCCACATGCCGCAGACCAGCTAAGCCTGTGCGCCACAACTACTGAGCCTGCGCTCTAGAGGCCGCAAGCCACAACTACTGAAGCCCGCGCGCCTAGAGCCTGTGCTCCGCAGCAAGAGAAGCCACCGCAGCGAGAAGCCACCGCACCACATAGAAGAGTAGCCCCTGCTTGCTGCAACTAAAGAAAGCCTGCACGTAGCAATGAAGACCCAACGCTGCCAAAAATAAATAAATTAATTAAAAAAAATTTTTTTTGTTTGGTTTTCTAACATAGCATGGACCAATACTTTTGTACATATAGTGAGATGAATTACTGGAAAAGGGGGATAAAAAACGATATCCAAATACAAGCCCAGTATTTTTAATTGTTAGATTCAACGGGCATAAAATTACTCTGTCAAATTAAAATAAAAGTTTCTAAATGCTTACTCGCAACCTGTATGCTTATCTGATTGCAGAGTGGTAACAAACAGTTCATGGACCAGCACCAGTCTGTGGACCACACTTTGAGTAGCATTGCTCTTCAGAAAATGAAGATGAGTTTGTGTTAACTGGCAAGCTAGAAACCTAGTCTCTTCTACAAATCCCAGGAAGCCTGATTTCTTCATCTATAAAACTGAGACAGTTTTACTACTCTGCCTATCTTATAGGGATGTTATCTTCATATAAAGTGTAATGTATGTAAAAGTACATTGCAAACTAAAAAAACTAATGTAAGTTACATTAATCATCAGAAACATTTATTGAACATTTATTATTGTTCAGGGACTTTTTCAGCAACTAGGGATATAGAGATACTACAAGGAGCTTACTGTTCAGTTATATATTTGCCACATAAGGTTGGCAGTATGCTGAGCTGATAAAATTCCAGCTTCATAAACATTTTCCTAGACTTGTACAGTCTTTTTCTGAACTCCAGTAGCATACTTATATTTTTTAAATATGTAATTTTGGAATGTTTCTTTGTAACGCCTGAGATAAAAACTTTTTGAAAGTACGTAACATATTTCTCTAATAGATTGGAAACATTTTGGAGGCAGGCCCTCTTTTGAATTGAAGCTTCTTATCCTCCTCGTGTATGGGTCCTGTGCTCTTAATCCTGGAGCAGATTACCCCTTCTCCCAACTGGCTCCCAGTCTCAGGCTTGCTGCCCAATACCATACCCTTTCTCTCCTCTGACTACCTCCTGTTCTCAGAGTGTTTGCAGAAGTTAGAGTCCCTTTAAACCAGGAATTTTTGACTGCCTTTTGTGAACAGGTTAGGTGCAAGAGATAAGAAAATGAAAAATACATAAGGTTCCTGACCTCTGGGAGCTCACAGTTTTTTTTAAGGGAAAAGGACAAGTAATTCAGTAATGAGACAGGTACTGACATGTTCAAAATGGTTTGAGAACACATGGGAAGAAAAAACTACCTAGGGGAACAGGGAAGTTTTCATAGATAGGATGACCATCTAATTTGAGACACCGTTAAAGGTGAAAGGAATATTGTTAATCATCAGGAGGGGACACCAGGTATAAATTGGGACTGTCCCATGCAAACTAGGACATATTTCACTCTATTCATAAATGTCTTTATGTAGTCTTAAAGTAAGAGTTGGAGGATTTACTAGGGAAAGAAAATAGCACACAGAAAAGCTTGGAAGCATGAAAGAATATGTAGGTGTGCCTAGCGCATGAAATACTTGAGGGCAGGAGTAGTAGAAGTTAAGGTTGCAAAGGTAAATTGGGGCGAGATGATGTAGGGACCTGTGTGCTAGTGTTGTAGATAATGGGAAGTCTTTGATATTAAGGATGGGATGATAAGATTAGATTTTTTTTTTTTAAAGATCACTTTACTGGCTATATGGAAGATGAAGCGGGGAACACCTTAGATACTGAGACCACAAGATCTTTTAAAATATTTGCCATAGATTAAGAGAGAAAAGATGATATTCTGAATTAAGGAATGGCAGGAAAGTTGGAAAGAATGGAGAGACTCCAGAGACATTTAGATCTTTTAGAGATATTTAGACTTGTGGGGGGAAAAGGCACTTGGCTTCCAGGACACCACGCTCTCCTGTTTTCTTCCTACCTCACAGACCACTCTTCAATCTTATTTGCTAGGTATTTTCTTCAATTTATAAATGTTGGAGTACCCCAGAGCTCAGCCCTCATACCTCCTCTCTGTTTACATTCACTCCTTAAATGATTTTGTCTACCCCCGTGACTTTAAATTCTGTCTGTATGTTTATGACTCCTGAATATGTATCTTCAGCCAAACATTTCCTCTAAACTCTAGATTGTGTCTAATAGGCATTTCAAACTTAACATGTTAGAATTACACTTTTCGTTTTTCACTCTAAACATGCCGTTATTCACCATTTTCATAAAAGGCATCATCATTCATGATAAAGCCCTGGAGTCATCCTTGACTGCTTGCTTTCTCATACTTCACATCCAGTACACCAACATTTCTGTTGGCTCTTCTTTCAAGGTATATCCTGATACTTGGTTTGGCCCCAGGATTACCTCTCCTACCTCTCTTCTTGCCACTCTCCCTCTTGGATATGGCACTTCATCTTTACCTTTTTACTGTTTCTAGCATAATGCTAAGCACCATTCTGTCTCAAGCAGCATTCTTGCTTTTTTCTCTACCAGGTATATTCTCTCCCAGATACATGCATAGCTCACTTTCCACTTAAGTCAGGATTTAGCTCAAATGTTATCTTTTTAGATAGGACTTTCCCAACTATGCTTTTTTTTTTTTTTGGCTGCATTGGGTCTTAGTTGCAGCACGCGGGATCTTTATGGAGGCATGCAGGATCTTTCGTTGTGGTGCACCAGCTCTTTGTTTTGGCACGGGGGCTTCTCTCTGGTTGTGGCGCGCAGGCTCAGTCGTTGTAGCACGAAGGCTTTCTAGTGGCGCTCGGGCTCTAGAGCGCACAGGCTTAGTTGCCCTGAGGCATATGGGATCTTAGTTCCCCGACCAGAGATCGAACCCGAGTCCCCTGCACTGGAAGGCGGATTCTTAACCACTGGACCACCAGGGAAGTCCCCCAACTGTGCTTTTAAGAATAGTCTCTTCCCCTGATCTGACGCTCTGTCCCCTTTTCATGCTTAACTATTTTTAAGGTACTTATCACTGCTTTACCTGCCCGTATTATTTGTTTATTGTTTCTTTTCCCCACTAGAATGTTAAGTCCATGAGTGCCTAGAAAAATGCTAATAATAAATATTAGGCATTTCATAAATATTGTATTTCATGGAATCTAAGATGCCTTTGATATTTGTTTTTAAATTGAACTGTAGTTGATTTACAATGTTGTGTTACTTTCTGGTATACAGCAGAGTGATTCAGTTATACATATATATGTATTCTTTTTCATATTATTTTCCATTATGGTTTATTACAGGATATTGATTATAGTTCCCTGTGCTGTACAGTAGGACCTTGTTGTTTATCTATTTTATTTAATTAATTTATTTAAAAAATTTATTAATTTTATTTATTTTTGGTTGTGTTGGGTCTTCATTGCTGCGCATGGCTTTTCTCTAGTTGCAGCGAGCAGGGGCTACTCTTCGTTGCGGTGCACGGGCTTCTCATTGTGGTGGCTTCTCTTGTTGCAGAACACAGGCTGTAGGTACACGGGCTCAGTTGTGGCAGTCGGGCTCAGTAGTTGTGGCGCACGGGCTTAGTTGCTCCAAGGCATGTGGGATCTTCCCGGACCAGGGCTCGAACCCGTGTCCCCTGCATAGGCAGGTGGATCCTTAACCACTGTGCCACCAGGGAAGCCCCTGTCTATTTTATATATAATAGTTTGTATCTGCTAATCCCAAACTCCTAATCTCTCCCTCCCCCACCCCCTTTCCCCTTTGTTAACCATAAGTTTTCTATGTCTGTGAGTCTGTTTCTGTTTTGTAAATAAGTTCATTTGTGTCATACTTTAGATTCCACATGTAAGTGATACCATATGGTATTTGTCTTTCTCTGACTTACTATCTCTAGGTCCATCCTTGTTGCTGCAAACGTGAAGATGCCATTGGTTTTAAGATGTGTCAATATTTTATGAACCAATAAGGAAAAAGAAATACTGTCAGTTGTTAGATGCCATTGATTATAAGATACGCCCTGATATCAGAGGTTAAAATAGAGGAAATTATGTATATTAGAATCTATGAAAAAATTAATTGAATGAATGAAGTAGGAAGGAGTCATCTCACATGACTTTAGGGTTTCCAACTTGATTAAGGGAATGATGGTATCTATTATAAATATGGAATACAAGAGAAAGAATAAGATTGATAGAGGAAAGGATACCTCCTCACATTTGTGTAACTCATGTGGCAGAAGCAAGAAGAATCTTGCAAGAAGGGGGAAGAAGTCAGCTATCTAGTCTGAGACTTAGATTCTATTCTTGAAGTCATCCACATCATAGCAGTCTTATTACTAGGTCACTTCTTCTCTGAGGGTAAACACATCTCCAGATTTCTCAACTACTGTATGATCCTTGAACTCATCCTCTAATTACTTATATTTCTTACTACTGTGTACATACTAGGTGCTTCAGAACTGTTTGAATGATTTCAGAAAAATCTTCACTTGATCTCTTCATTGAGATGGAGGTTCTCATTTCCTCCAACCTTCTTTCTGTGTTGTTGGATTGTCTGATTTGGAGTTATTTAAAATATTACATGGGAGTGAACAGGTCTTGGTAGACCTGTAGCTGATTGATGCCTCCCAGTGGCAGAAAGCAAACCAGGAATTGCCCCTTCTTAAAATGTAAGAAGGGGGTGATGTTTCAGCACTGCCTGTTTATAATTGTCATAAGGATTTATTTACTAGGATTATCCCATTCTGAACCCCATAGACTTCTGTAGTCTGAATTCTCCCTCTATCACTTTTTTTCCTTTTTACCTTTTATTCAAGTCCTTTTTGGACTTGAATAGATGAATATAGTGGACTTGGTGATTAATCTTTACATATTTTATTAACATGAAAATTTTATCACATGCAATGAGTTTTATTAGTGCCTACAGTTGAAAAGGGAATCTTTGTTCTATGAAAGGACACTGTAGCAAAGGCAAGCCAGAGCTATGTATATATATATATTTTTTTAAAGTTATATTTATTAAAAAATTATAAAGCTACTGTTTATTCCTTTTTAAATATAAAAGCAAGACATAAGGAGTCCAGATTTCTCATCTGATGTGTCTTTTTTCCAAGGCAGTTAGTAGGACCGTGATAACTAACTCAGAATGATCTCACTTTTCAGGTGGGACCCTGTCATCTGCATGTAAAGAGCAACTTAATCCCTAACAAACCCAGCTGGTAACCATATCCACAGTATCAGGAAGTCTACATGCACGTCACCTTAATAGTGCTGCTCTATTGAATGTCACACACTGTCCGTATTAAATATATCCACATTACTGTTCCCTGTAGCCAGGTTAAAGGCCTCCTTTTGAAAAAGGAGTCTGTTCTGTTCTGCTTATCTTTTTTTTTTTTAATTAAAGCAGTCTTTAAACTTTTCAATTTTTTAAAAATTTGAAAATGTTTAAATATGTAGAAAAAATGTAAAGAATAGTACAATGAACAGCTGTGTAACTATCTTGAGTCAACAATGAATGTTTTGCCTCATTGATAGGTAGTAACATATACATATTTTTGCTGAATCATTTCAAAGTATGTTTTAGACATTACCTCTAAATACTTAAGATTGAAGTGTTAGGCAGAATAATGCCCCCGTTCCCCCAAGATGTCTATAGCCTAATCCCCAGAACCAATGAATATGTTCAGTTTCATGGCAAAGGGGAATTAAGACAGCAGATGGCATTAAGGTTGCTAATCAGCTAACCTTAAAATATGGATATTATTCTGGATTATCCAGGTGGGCCCATTGTAATCCCATAGGTCCTTAAAAGGAAAAAGGCAAAAGAGAGAAAGATGGCAACATGAGGAGTGGCCCCAACATTGATGGCTTTGAAGATGGGGAAATGGCCATGAGCCAAGGAAAGCAGGTGGTCTCTAGCTGGAAAAGGCACAAAAATAGATACTCCTCTAGAGACTCCAGGAGAAATTAAGAGTCCCGGCTGATGCCCTGAATTTGGTCCAGTGAGACCCATTTCAGACTTCCGACTTCCAGACTGTAGGCTAATAAATTTGTACTGTTTAAACCACTAAGTTTGTGGTAATTTGCTTCCCCAAACAAGAAAGACAATTTTCTATTCAACCACAATACCATTATCACACCTAACAAGATTAATAGTAATTCCCTAATATTATCTAATACCCAGTCCATTTGAAATTTCCCCAGTTGTTCCTCATAATATCTTTTGTAGATTTTCATTTTAAACCAAGATCCAGTCAAGTATCATACCTTGCATGTGGTATATCTCTAAGTGTCTCTTAATTTAGTACAGTCTGCAGTGCCGCCCCCCTTTTAATATCAACTTTTTAAGAGACCAGACTAGTCTATTTGCAACATGTTCTTCATTGTAGATTTGTCAGATTGTTTCCATATGGCATCATTTAGCTTGTTCTCGGACTCTCTGTATGTCCTGTAAACTGGACTTCAGTGTAAAGTTTATATGTTTTTGGCAAAAATACTTCATGGGAGATGCTGTGTACTTCATACTGCATCACATCAGGAGGCACATAATATCTGATTGTCTCACTGTTTTCACTGCCAAGTTTGATCCCTGGGTTAAGGTGATAGCAAGATCTCTCTATTGTTAAGGTGTGTTTTCCCCTTTGCAGTTAGTAGTCTTTGGTATTGTTTTGTTTATTTTAAGCTGGGTGGCCTATCTGCTCTGAAAGGATACTGAGCTAGTTATTATGAAAATAAATTTTGAACTTCCAGACCATCGTTTTGACTTTGGAGTATAGCAGACCATATAACTAAAACCGTTTGCAATTCCATTGCAAAACACCACCTAGTGATGCTGGATAAAATATTGTAAAACAAACTTTTTTTTTTTTTTAAATACATAGCTGAGCCTGAAAGAAGTAAGGAAAATTCTCAGGAACCACACGAATGAAACGGAACTGAAAATGAGCAGTGTGCATGTGACTTAATGCTGTGGCAGTTCTGGGGGCTTTTCTAGTTTCAGTAACCAAAAGACTCGGTCTTTTTTTTTTCTTCGCTGCACCGCGAGGCATGCAGGATGTTAGTTCCCGACCGGGGGCCCCTGCAGTGGAAGTGCAGAGTCTTAACCACTGGACCATCAGGGAAGTCCCTAAAAGACTTGGTCTTAATGCTCATGAGGGGTCCAAGAGACAAAGTTTAGGCCTGTATGGAACAGAGGTAGAGATGAGAATCCCCTTATAAAGCCAAGATCCTTAAAGGCTCATGTTCAGGGAAGGGAGGTGACCATAAAAAATTCCATCCCCTAGTTCAAGGAAACAAGAAAACTTTTCGGTCTCAGCTTAGGCTCTGACTAGGGGTGTGTGGGAATCTCCCCTGAAAACTTAAGTATGAGGCTACTCTCATATGGATTTAAATTATTTTTGTCTGAGATCCCCAAGCTGAGAAATAAATATAAAAAATTATTCAGAATGCTTTATATCCTTGCAGTAAGTGGCAGAAGCACATGAAAAACTGCTCTGGAAGAACAGGTCCACAATCCAAACCACACAGGATTCCTACAGATAAAGTCCCAATGAAGACAAGGTGCTCTTAAAAAAAAGACAAAAAGCACAAGAAAACAATTCATTTACCATGAACAAGAGTCACAGATACAACAAGCAGCAGGAATTGAAAACTTCAGATAATAGAGCCATTGGCTATAGTCCATAAAATAAATGTATTTATTAAATACAAAGATTTGAGAAGATAAGAAAAAGTGCTTTGGGGGAGACAGATTTGAAAAAAGAACTAAATAGAATATCTTAAAAAGTGCAGATTATGGTCTTCTATTCAGCAGGTATTTATCTAGTACATATTATGGGACAGGCACTGAAAAAACTGTCTCAAGGAGCTTATATTTTAGTGGGTGGGAAACAGGCCAACATATATAAACATAATAGGCCAGGCAGTCGTAATTACCAAGAAGAAGAATAAAGTTTTATAAGGGGGTGACAGAGTAATGATGAAAGAAAGGTGCTGTGTTTTTGTTGTTTGTTTTCCCTAATAGATGCGGTAGGAAAAGGCTCTCTGAGATATGAAGGAAATAAGGGAACAAGCCACATGGCTATCAGGGGAGATCATGGAGACTAAACTGACTGGAAAGGGAGTGATGGGACAGTATTGGGAGATATAAAGCCAAATGGTAGTGGGCCAGATTATGTTGGGCCTTATAGGCTATGATGAAGACTTGCAGTGCTGTTCTGGTTACTATTGCTGTGCAACAAGTTAGTTACCCCAAAACTTAGTAACTTAAAACAGCTGTTTTTATTATGCTCTTGGATTCTGTGGGTCAGTAATTCATTCAGATTGGGCACAGTGATGATTGCTTGTTTCTGCTCTAGTGAATGGTGCTGTAGCTGGGAAGATGCAGGAGTGGGGAAGATGTATTAGTGGGGGGCTGGAATCATCTGAGGGTTCATTCACTTACATGTCTGGTGCGTGGGCTGAGATGACTTGAAGAGTAGGCCTGCCAGCTGAAGTGTCTACATGTGACTTCTCCCTGAGGCTTTGCTTCTTCACACCATGGCAGCCTCAGGGTAGTTGTACATCTTAGAAAGCAGTTCAGGTCTCCAGACTTCAGTGTTCCAGAGGATAAGGCAAAAGCTGCATTGCTTTTTATAACCCAGTGGCAGAAGTCACCCAGCATCACTTCTGCTATACTCTACAGGTTGAAGCAGTCATAAACCCACCCAGATTCAAGGGATGGGGACACAGATTCCCCCCCCACCACCACCACCTCTTGATATGAGGAATTTCAAAGAATTTGGGGTGACAGTGTTTGTAAACCACTACAGATGCCATTAAAGCATTTTGAGCAAAGGAGTGATATGATCTCACTTAAGTTTTAGAAGAATCACTGTGGTTTCTCTGTGGAACATAGACTGAGAAGGGTAAGAGCAGAAGCAGAGTTTAAAAAAATTACAATAGTCTGGGCAGGAGATGACAATAGCTTGGACTAGAATAATAACATGACAGTGGTGATAAGATGTCAGATTTGAAATATATTTGGAAAAGAGTACTGACAGAATTTACAGATGGAATGCATGTAGGGTGTGAGAAAGAGAAACCAAGAATGACTCCAAAGAGTTTTGATTTAAGCAATTGGTTGAATGGCGGTGTCGTTTACTGAGGTGGGAAGCACTAGGGGAAGGAGTTCAGGAGAGTTCAGGAGTTCAGGAGAACTCCCAGGAGTTCAGGAATTCAGTTTTGGACATAAGTTCATAAAATGCCTGTTAGACATCCAAATGGAGATAACAATTAGGCAGTTGAATATATAAAGAGAATTTTAGAGGAGAGTTGAGGTTCGGGAATATAAATCTGGGAATTAGCATATAGTTGCTCTTTAAAGCCACAGGAATATATGAGATTATGTAGGGAGTGGGTGCAAATAAAGAAAAGGTACATGATTGAGCCCAAGGGCATGCATACAGTTAGAATTAGGAATATCAGTAGAAACTAGTGAAGGGGAGAGTAAGACTAAATGGTCATGAAGACATACCGATGGGGAGTTCCCTAGAGGCCTAATGGTTAGGATTCTGGGCTTTCACTGCTGTGGCATGGGTTCAGTCCCTGGTTGGGAAACTGAGACGTGCGGCCAAAAAAAAAAGACATACAGATGGCCAACAGGTACATGAAAAGGTGTTCATCATCACTAATCATCAGGGAAATGCAAATCAAAACCACAGTGAGGGTTTCACTGGTGACGCAGTGGTTAAGAATCCGCATGCCAATGCAGGGGACACTAGTTAGAGCCCTGGTCCGGGAGGATCCCACATGCCTTGGAACAACTAAGCCCGTGTACCACAACTACTGAGCCTGCACTCTAGAGCCCGCAAGCCACAACTACTGAGCCCTCATGCCACAACTACTGAAGCCCATGCGCCTAGAGCCCGTGCTCTGCAACAAGAAAAGCCACCGCAATGAGAAGCCCGTGCACCGCAACAGAGAGTAGCCCCCGCTTGCTGCAACTAGAGAAAGCCCATGCGCAGCAACGAAGACCCAACACAGCCAAAAATAAATTAAAAAAAAAAAACAAAAAACAAAAAATAACAGTGAGTTATCTCCTCACACTTGTTAGAATGGCTGTTATCAAAAAGACAAGAAGTTAGTGTTGGCAAGGATGGGGAAATGGGAATCCTTGTGCACTGTTGGTGGTAATGTAAATTGGTGCAGCCATTTTGAAAAACAGTATGGCGGTTCCTCAAAAAAATTAAAACTAGAACTACCATATGATCCAACAGCTCCATTTGTGGATATTTATCTAAAGGAAACAAAAATACTAACTTGAAAAGATAATGTACCTTCATGTTTTTTGTGGCATTATTTACAATAGCCAAGACATGGAAGCAACCTGAGTGTCCATCAGTGGATGAATAGGTAAAGAAAATGTGATATATATGTGTACACACACACACACACACACACACACACAAAATGGATTAGTCATAAAAAAGAAGGAAATCTTTCTATTTGTGACAACATGGATGGACCTTGAGGACATTATGCTAAGTGAAATAAGTGAAACAGAGAAGGACAAATACTGTATGATCTTATTCATATGTTGAATCTAAACAAAACAAAACAAAACAAAAAAACCCAACTCATGGATACAGAGGGCAGATTGGTGGTTGCCAGAGTGGGTGGGGGGAATGGAGCAAAAATGGGTGACGGTGGTCAAAAGGTACAAACTTCCAGTTATAAAATAAATCATGGAGGTGTAATGTACAGCATGGTGACTGTAGTTAATAACCCTTTTTCTAAAAATTGAAGTATAGTTGATTTACAATATTGTGTTTCAGGTGTACAGCAAAGTGATTCAGTTACATATATACTTTCAGATTATTTTGCATTACAGTTTATTATAAGATACTGAATATAGTTCCTGTGCTATACAGTAAATCCTTGTTCCTTATCTGTTTTACCTATAGTAGAACTATGTATATAGTTTTCAGACAAAATAAGCTTTGAGGCCATAATTAGGGGAACTTTTTAAGATATAAATAAATATAAATTGTAAAGGAGAAGATTGATAAAGGAAATTGAAAATGACTGAAAAAGTCTTTATTTCATCTTTGTTTTTAAAAGATATTTTTTTGACAGGTATGGTATTTTAGATTGTCAGATTTTTTTCTTTCAGTATTTTAAAGATGTTGCTGTCTTCTCTTTTGCATTGTTTCCAGCAAGAAATCTGATGTTATCCTTATCTTTACATGTGATCATGTTTTTTTTTAGTTTTTTTTTTTTTTTTGATGTGGACCGTTTTTTTAAAAGTCTTTATTGAATTTGTTACAATATTGCTTCTGTTTTTTTTTATTGTTTTTGTTTGTTTATACTGCAGGTTCTTATTAGTCAACAATTTTTTTTTTTTATAAATTTTATATTCTTTTTTTTTAAATTTTTATTTATTTATTTATGGCTGTGTTGGGTCTTCGCCCCTGTGCAAGGGCTCTCTCCAGTTGCGGCAAGCGGGGGCCACTCTTCATCGCGGTGCGCGGGCCTCTCACTATCGCGGCCTCTCCCGTTGCAGAGCACAGCCTCCAGACGTGCAGGCTCAGTAATTGTTGCTCACGGGCCCAGTTGCTCCGCGGCATGTGGGATCCTTCCAGACCAGGGCTTGAACCCGTGTCCCCTGCATTGGCAGGCAGATTCTCAACCGTTGCGCCACCAGGGAAGCCCTAGTCATCAATTTTATACACATCAGTGTATACATATCAATCCCAATCGCCCAATTCAGCACACCACCATCCCCACCCCACCACGGTTTTCCCCCCTTGGCTTCCATATGTTTGTTCTCTACATCTGTGTCTCAACTTCTGCCCTGCAAACCGGTTCATCTGTACCATTTTTCTAGGTTCCACATACATGCGTTAATATACGATATTTGTTCTTCTCTTTCTGACTTACTTCACTCTGTATGACAGTCTCTAGATCCATCCACGTCTCAACAAATGACTCAATTTCGTTCCTTTTTATGGCTGAGTAATATTCCATTGTATATATGTACCACAACTTCTTTGCTTCTGTTTTATGTTTTGGTTTTTTGGCCGTGAAGCATGTGGGATCTTAGCTCCCGGACCAGGGATCGAACCCGCACCCCCTGCATTGGAAGGCAAAGTCTTAACCACTGGACCGCTAAGGAAGTCCCTTTATAGTAGTTTTGAGCAATTTGATTATGATGTCCCTTGGTGTAGTTTTTATCATGTTTCTTGTGCTTCGGGTTTTTTGAGGTTCTTGTATTTGTAGGTTTATAGTTTTCATCATTTATTCATTTTGACTGTTTTTTCTTTTCTTTATTCTTCTTTTGGCTGTGTTGGGTCTTAGTCGCTGCGCGCGGGCTTTCTCTAGTTGTGGCGAGCAGGAGCTACTCTTTGTTGCGGTAGGCGGGCCTCTAATTGCAGTGGCTTTTCTTGTTGCGGAGCACAGGCTCTTGGCATGTGGGCTTCAGTAGCTGTGGTGCACGGACTTAGTTGCTCTGTGGCATGTGTAGTTGTGGTGCACGAACTTAGTTGCTCTGCGGCATGTGGGATCTTCCTGGACCAGGGATGGAACCGATGTTCCCTGCATTGGCAGGTGGATTCTTAACAACTGTGCCACCAGGGAAGTCCTCATTTTGGCCATTATTTCTTCATATATTTTTTTTTTGTGCACTTTATCTCTCTCCTCTCTTTGAGGGACTCCAATTATCTGTATACTAGGCTACTTAAAGTTGTCCCCTCGTCCCCTGAGACTCTTCTTATTTTTTCTTTTTTTTCTATCTTTGATTTTATTTCATTTTTAAAGATTTTTTTGATGTGGACCATTTTTAGTCTTCATTGAATTTGTTACAATATTGCTTCTTTTTTTTTTAACATCTTTATTGGAGTATAATTGCCTTACAATGGTGTGTTAGTTTCTGCTTTATAACAAAATGAATCAGCTATACATATACATATATCCCCATATCTTCTCCCTCTAGCGTCTCCCTCCCACCCTCCCTATTCCACCCCTCTAGGTGGTCACTGCTTCTGTTTTTATGTTTTGGTTTTTTGGCCGTGAGATCTTAGCTCCCTGACCAGGGATTGAACCTGCACCCCCTGCATTGGAACCAAAGTCTTAACCTCTGGACTGCCAGGGAAGTCCATCTTTGTTTGATTTTAGATAATATTTATTGCTCTGTCTTCTGGTTCAGTAGTCTTTTTTTCCTGTAATATCTAATCTGCTTAGTATCATCCATTGTACTTTTTAACATCTTTATTGAGATATATTTCACATACCATAAAATTCACCCATTTATATACAGTTCAGTGGTTTTAGTATAGTCACAGAGTTGTGCAACTGTTACCACAATCTAAGATTAGCACGTGTTCATCACTCCAAAAAGAACCTGCCTACCCTTTAGCAGTCATTCCCTGTTTTGCCCCTCTCCTCAGCCCTAGGCAACCACTAACTGCTTTTCTGTTTCCATAGATTTGCCTATTCTGGACTTTTCATATAAATGGAATCATACAATATAAGGCCTTTTGTGTCTGGCTTCCTTTACTTAGCATAATGTTTTCAGGGTTCATCTATGTTGTAACATGCATCAGCACTTCATTCCTTTTTATGGCTATTATACATTGTATATGTACATACAACGACTTTATATCCATTGTATGGATATACCACATTTTGTTTATCTGTTCATCAGTTAATGGACATTTGGATTGTTTCCACTTTTTGGCTATTGTGAATAATGCCGCTGTGAGCACTCGTGTACAGGTTTTTGTGTAGAGATAATGTTTTTGGTGCTCTTGGGTATATACCTAGCAATGGAATTGCTAGGTTATATGGTAACTCTATGTTTAACTTTGTGAGGAACTGCCAAGCTCTTTTCCAAAGTGATTGTGCCATTTTACATTCCTACCAGCAGTGTGTGAAGATTCCAGTTTCTCTACATGCTGAATACTTAACCTGTCTTTTTTTATGATAGCCATCTTTCTGCAGTTCTTACTTCTATGGTACTCTGTCCTTTTTGAAATCTAGCTGCCTTTGTCTCACTGTACGCTTACACCCTCATCTCCCTCTCTTGAACTCAGGAGTCTGCCTGGCGCTGCCTCATTTCCCCCTCCCCACATCATGTCCTAGAAACTCTCCTATGGCAGAGTTCCCTGGCAGTCCAGTGGTTAAGGCTCTGCGCTTCCACTGCGGGGGGTGCGGGTTCCATTCCTGGTCAGGGAACTATGATCCCACGTGCCATGAGGCCAAAAAATAAATAAATAAAAGGGTTTTTTTTTTTTTTAAAAAGAAAGAAACTCTCCTATGGCAATAAACGAGTGCAGTTGTAGAGCTCACCTCATTTGTTTCCTGTCCCTCTGGGATCACTATCCTTTGTTGCCTGATGTCCAGTGTCTTGAAAACCTTGTTTCATGTATTTTGTCTGGAGTTTTTTTGTTATTTCAGGTGAGAGGGCAAATCTGTCCTGTGTTACAGAATCTTGGCCAGAAGTGGAAATCACAGCATTGGTTTAAACATCGACATATTGGTGCCTAAATGTTGAATTGGAGAATGATTACTAAATCAAATATTTTTGCTGTGGAGTTCTACACAGCAGTTAAAACAAATGAACTAGTGCTTCATGTATTTACTTGGATAAATTTTAAATATTAAAAAATTAAACATTGAAAAGCAAAATGAAAAAGGATACATACAAGAGCTACTTTTTTTAAAATTTTTATTTATTTATTTATTTATTTGGCTGTGCCAGGTCTTAGTTCAGCATGCGGGAATCTTTTAGCTGCGGCATGTGGAATCCCAGCTGCAGCATGTGGGATCTAGTTCCCTGACCAGGGATCAACTCGGGTCCCCTGCACTGGGAGCACGGAGTCCTAGCCACTGGACGGCCAGGGAAGTCCCAAGAGCTACTTTTAAAAATACACGAAGTAGGGAATTGTTTAGGTGCGGTGCGGCCTAAACAAACAAATGAATAAATAAATACTATACTATGTACTATTTATGGTTACATATATATGTAATAGAATGATAACAAATCCATTATAATGCCTTTCTCTGGGAAGGGAGGAAGGGAGGGTAGAGAATGGTTTGGTGGGAAAGTGACACAGAGTGCTTCAAGTGTATCTGTAAAGTTTAATTCACTAAAAATAAATTAATATTTCTCTAATGTGATTAAATGAGGGAATAAATATAAAGGGCCTTGTACATTGCCTAGTAAATAAAAGGCAGCTCAGTAGATATTAATTCATTTTGCTCACCTCTATCCCTCCTCTTCCCTCTCAGGATCTTCTAAAAGTTTTCGCTGCAGACCTGTATTTTGATTTGGGGCTAACAATGAGTCAAAAACTTGACAAGCATGAATCTAAAGCTTTGTCACCATCTGGCCATTCTTGTTTTTTACAACAGTCAACAGTAAATTTAAAGCTGGACATTTTTCTGCTGTAATTGTTGGACACAATTAACTACTCTCCTTTAATTTGTTGACACGTCATGCTTTCCTAGTTTCCCCCTAGCTCTCTTAGTTTCCTCTGACCAGCCAATCCTTAAATGTAGGTATTGCCCAAGGTTCTATCCTTGGCTCTTTTCCTTCTGAGTATATATTCATTTCTTTTTCTGGACAGTTTCACTCATCCCTGTACATTACTTCAATTACCTCCTTTACCTGTTCAAATATTTATCTCCAGCTGTGGCCTGAACTCTGGCTCTCTTGTTTGTGTGCCATGTATCCACCTGTTTATTGGATATCTCCACTTTGATTTCATTTCAGCACTTCTGACAGAGTTATCTATTCTTTAGGATATTTTCAGTTTAGGTAACAGAAAATCCAGTTCATACTGGCTTAAACATTAAAGGAATTTATTGGTCTGTGTAACAGGAATAGCTTCAAAGTAGTTTGATCTGGTGGCACAGCTATGTAATTAGCTCTCCTCTCAGTATTCTACTGTGCACAGTGTCTGCTTTATCTGCAAGCTGCCTTCCCTCATGGTCACAAGATGGCTGCCAATAGCAGCACACCAGTGTTACATATTTTCTCATTCAGAGGAGGATAATAAAATTGATAGGACTTGGTGACTTAGATTTAAGAGTCTGGAAAAGTCAAAGATGATTTCCAGGCTTCTAGCTTTTGCCTCTGGATGAATTGAATTCTCTTCATTATGAGGAAGAAAAGCAGGATATAGGGAAGGCAGAGGAAATGAGTTCTTGTAACATCTAAGTACTTTAGTTATATGCACGTCTGTCTCCTATCAGAATGAAATTGTTAAAGACAGTGACCTGGTCTTTTTTCACCTTTACTCCTAGTACCTAACTCTGAACTTGGCACATAGTATATATGTAATGTCTGGGGGGGAATGGATGTGTTAGATGCATGTGCAAATACATGAATACACAACACTGCTTCTTAAGATTCTCTCTCTGAGTAGCGAGATGTACTGTGTAATCGATTTTTTTTTTTTTTTGAAATAGCTGTAAAATGTATAATAGATTTTTGAAGTGAGCTAGACCTGCGTTGGAATTCCAGATTCACTATCCAGAGCTTTGCAGTCTTGGGATACTTGATTTGACACTTTTTCCCACCTCTAAAGTAGAAATAGTATCACTTAGTAACTTGTTGAGGTAATTTAAATAAGAATACATAATAAAGTAGCTAGTAGCATGTTTGACTTTTAAGTAGATACTTAAGAAATATTAGTTATTATTTGCAGCCCAGAAGAAACAAAAAAGTTGGATTAGGCATTAAAAGGCAACATACAACATTCATTTTACAGAATTTTTGTTTTACTTTTTGGAGAGGAATTTGTGTGTGACAAACTTACATTGAATATTATTTTTACAACTTTATTGGAGTATAATTTAAGTGTATGATTCAGTGATTTTTTTTTTTTTTTAAAGTAAATGTGCAGGGACTTCCCTGGTGGTCCAGTGGTTAAGACTCCTCGCTACCAGTGCAGGGGGTATGGGTTCAGTCCCTGGTCAGGGAACTAAGATCCCACATGACTCGTGGCGCAGACACTAAGTAGATAGATAGATAGAGTTGTGCGGCTGTCACTACAATCAAGTTTTAGATCACCCCCAAAAGATCACTTTTGCCCATTTTTAATCAGTCTCTATTACATTGGATTCTTTTTATTGTGGCAAAATATACATAAAATAAAATTTACTATTTTAAACATTTTAAAGTGTACAGTTCAGCTATGAGTACTTTCGCAGTGTTGTGCAGCCATCACTACTATCCATTTAAGAACTTTTTCTTCATCCCAGAGACATTGTTCCCATTAAATAATAACTCCTTACTACCTTCTCTCCACCCCCAGCCACTGATAGCCTCTATTCTGCTTTTTCTCTATGAATATGCCTATTTTAGGTACCTCATATAAGTGGAACCATAAAATACTTGCCCTTCTGACTAAGTAAAGTCAGTGTCTGGCTGACTTTACTTAGTATGATTGTTTTCAAGATTCATCCATATTTCATTGGATTTTGAAGCAGGCATGGCTGTGAGTACATAAAGTTGGGCCAGTAAAGTCAAGAGTGGGCAACGAAATTTTGGTCAGAGTTCTCAAGCCATCTATTGAGAAAGATTACTTACCTCAGACATTCAAATATCTGGTTCTGGTTTTTCCCAACTTCCAGTGTACCCATTTATGTCATTATAATAAAGAGGAAATTTTTTGAACTGATTTCAGCTATCTGTAGAACTATCAGTTGAAGAAGCCAAGCTAATAATGGCATCCCAAATTCCATTCAGCTCCAGGTTGTTGAATTTTGCCATTTTGTCATATACTTTCAGTGCTCATAAATATAATTTATCTCAAAACTTAGAACACTGTACTGTGTTAATATACACTCATATATTTTGCTGTGTACTTTTCTGAAGTACTTTTTTCATCTAGGTCTATAATTAGTTGAGTGATAGACTTTTTTTTTTTCTTTTTAAAGAAGGGTTTCTATTTATTTATTTATTTAGGCTGTGTTGGGTCTTCGTTTCTGTGCGAGGGCTCTCTCTAGTTGTGGCAAGCTGGGGCCACTCTTCATCGCGGCCTCTCTTGTTGCGGAGCACAGGCTCCAGACGTGCAGGCTAAGCAGCCGTGGCCCACGGGCCCAGCCGCTCCGCGGCACGT
Source organism: Balaenoptera ricei (assembly GCF_028023285.1). Classification (NCBI taxonomy): domain Eukaryota; kingdom Metazoa; phylum Chordata; class Mammalia; order Artiodactyla; family Balaenopteridae; genus Balaenoptera; species Balaenoptera ricei. The sequence goes on along the minus strand of NC_082639.1, from coordinate 112,021,313 downwards.
GGGATCCTCCCAGACCAGGGCTCGAACCCGTGTCCCCTGCACTAGCAGGCAGACTCCCAACCCCTGCGCCACCAGGGAAGCCCAAGTGACAGACTTTTTACCATCTGCAACTCCTCATGGTATTCTCAATCATACTCTCAATATGAGGTGTTGATCAAGTTACCCAAGACATTGTTATTGTAGAGTTAGGGCTTAAATTTTTTTTTTTTTTTTTTTTTTTTTTTTAAACATAGGCGTAGAGGATCCTGCCCTAGACTGCACCTTTTGCTCGGGGAAGGTTTTTTGTTTTTGTTTTTTTTAATTAATTAATTAATTTATTTTTGGCTGTGTTGTGTCCTCGTTTCTGTGCGAGGGCTTTCTCTAGTTGCGGCAAGTGGGGGCCACTCTTCATCGCAGTGCGCGGGCCTCTCACTATCGCGGCCTCTCTTGTTGTGGAGCACAGGCTCCAGACGCGCAGGCTCAGTAGTTGTGGCTCACGGGCCCAGTTGCTCCGCGGCATGTGGGATCTTCCCAGACCAGGGCTCGAACCCATGTCCCCTGCATTGGCAGGCAGACTCTCAACCACTGCGCCGCCAGGGAAGCCCAGGGCTTAACTTTTGATGTTCTGTAGCATTCAACTTTCCAGTCACTCCATCTGGGGGTATTTTTTAAAGGTAAACCACTTCAGAAGTAACACATGTCAAAATAAGAAATCTTTGGGGAAGCTGCAGCTAAAGAATGTTTATATATGCTATAATATGTTTCATATCTATAGCTGTTAAAAGAGAATTAAGAGGATATGGAGAAATTGGAGCCCTCATAACCCTGGCGGGCCCAGTGGTTAAAACTGTGCTTCTGGGCTTCCCTGGTGGCGCAGTGGTTGAGAATCTGCCTGCCAATGCAGGGGACACGGGTTCGAGCCCTGGTCTGGGAAGATCCCACATGCCGCGGAGCAACTGGGCCCGTGAGCCACAACTACTGAGCCTGCGCGTCTGGAGCTTGTGCTCCGCAACAAGAGAGGCCGCGATAGTGAGAGGCCCGTGCACCGCGATGAAGGGTGGCCCTCACTTGCTGCAACTAGAGAAAGCCCTCGCACAGAAACGAAGACCCAACACAGCCATAAAAACAAAAACAAAAACAAAAAACTGCGCTTCCACTGCAGGGGGCATGGGTTTGATCCCTGGTTGGGGAACTAGGATCCCACCTGCCACATGGTGTGGCCAAAAAAAGTGGGAAACAAACCAAATGTCTATAAATTGATAAATGAATAAACAAAATATTATATATTCATACAATGGAATATCATTGGGCCATAAAAAATATGAAGTAATGAATGATATATGCTGCAACATGAATGAACCTTAAAAACATAATGCTAGTGGGATAGGGAGGGTGGGAGGGAGATGCAAGAGGGAGGAGATATGGGGATATATGTATATGTATAGCTGATTCACTTTGTTATAAAGCAGAAACTAACACACCATTGTAAAGCGATTATATTCCAATAAAGATGTTAAAAAAAAAACCATAATACTAAGTGAAAGAAGTCAGTCGCAAAAGACCACATAATGTATGATTTCATTTATATAAAAAGTCCAAAAAATGGGCGGAAGACCTAAATAGATATTTCACCAAGGAAGACATACACAGATGGCCAATAGGCATATGAAGAGATACTCAACATCACTAATTATTAGAGAAATGCAGGTCAAAACTACAGTGAGGTATCACCTCACGCTGGTCAGAATGGCCATTATCAAAAAAGCTAGAAACAATAAATGCTGGAAAGGGTGTGGTGAAAAGGGAACCTTCCTACACTTTTGGTGGGAATGTAAATTGATACAACCACTATGGAAAACAGTATGGAGGTTCCTTAAAAAACTAAAAATAGAACTACCATACGACCCAGTAATCCCACTCCTGGGCATATACCCTGAGAAAACGGTAATTCAAAAAGAGTCACGTACCACAATGTTCATCGCAGCTCTATTTACAATAGCCAGGACATGGAAGCACCCTAAGTGTCCATCGACAGATGAATGGATAAAGAAGATGTGGCATATATACAATGGAATATTTCTCAGCCATAAAAAGAAACCAAATTGAGTTATTTGTAGTGAGGTAGATGGACCTAGAGTCTGTCATACAGAGTGAAGTAAGTCAGAAAAACAAATACTGTATGCTAGCACATATATATGGAATCTTAAAAAAAAAAAAGTTACTGATGAACCTAGTTGCAGGGCAGGAATAAAGAGGTAGACATAGAGAGTGGACTTGATGACATGGGGTGGGAGGGCGAAGCTGGGGTGAAGTGAGAGTATCATCGACGTATGTATACTACTGAATGTAAATGGCTGGTGGGAGGCAACAGCATAGCACAGGGAGGTCAGCTCGGTGCTTTGCAGTGACCTAGAGAAGGGTGTGGGATAGGGAGGATGGGAGGGAGGCTCAAGAGGGAGGGGATATGGGAACATGTGTATGCATATGGCTGATTTGCTTTGTTGTACAACAGAAACTAACACAGTATTGTGAAGCAATTATACTCCAATAAAGAGCTCTTAAAAAAAAAAAAAGTCCAAAATAGGCAAATTTAGGGACAGAAAGTAAATTAGTGGGGGATAGAGGTGAAGGGGGAAGAGAGTGACTGCTAATGGGTATGGGTTTTTTTAAGGAGGAGATAATGAAAATGTTCTAATACTGATTGTGGTGATGGTTGCACAACTCTGTGGATACACTGAAAACCACTTAATCATACACTTTAAATAGGTGAACTGTATGATATGTGAATTATATCTCAACAAAGCTGTTCTTTAAAAAAGAGAAAGAGAATTAAGAAACATTACCTGAAAATTCAGAGATCTGAGTTCTGACTTTTCTCTGGTCTCCAAAAGGTCTGTTTCCTCTTGCTGGAAATTCTTTTGTTGGTTACTGTTTTTCCTCATTATAACTAGAAGAAAATCAGATAGCTCTTATTTTACTCTGCACTACAGGAAGGAAGATGTCTCAAGTGCATACATATTTTTCTTTGCAAGAGCACCAGTTAACATCGGTAATCTCTGTCCTACTACTTGAATCTGTGAATTATCAAGCCTGATCTTGTATTTTAGGTGTGGTAGTCATATCCTGAGGGTATAGGAATTAAATTTTGTTGAGCCCTCTTCCAAGTGCCCACTTTTACAGATGAAGTTGAGACTTGGGGCGGTAAAGTAACTTATTAAATATTTGACCTTGTAAAAGTAGCAGTTTGAACCTATGTTTTGATGACTCAAAAATTTTTCTTTCCAGTGTCACATTGCTTTTTCCTACCAGGAAGATAACCCTGGATTTAAAAGTGCTGGAGAAATTATGTGTCTAGATTTTGTTAGTGTAAAAAATCAAAATGAGAAGGACAAATGATAATTAGCTTGTCTGTAATAACTTTGCTGTATGAGTAAAGAAAATATTACCTTTTATCAGCCTGAGTTCTTCATTAAACGCCAAGATACTGAATTTATATAGAATTGAGGGCAAATAACAATGGGCCCCTCTGACCCTTGCTGTATCCAGACAACTGAGGCTTCCTGTTAGATGCCCTTGGTCTCCATCAGTAACATAGACCAATTAAAGATATGCATGGGTGACCTGAGGAACTTCCCATTCATAAAAGAGTCTTCTCCAGGAGAAGAATTTGGTATGAGAATTAAAACCAAAGCATCTGACTTCTGAGCATGCATGCACAGAAAGCCCGTCACAAAAGAATGTTTACTTTTTTGAGAGATGTAGGCTCTTAATGGACTATCCAGGTGAGAATGGTGTTTGGTTTCAGGCATCTATACAGTAAGAACCTCAGTGACTGGAAAGCGTTTGAAGTTTACTTTCACTGCTGAGGTTGAGAGATGAAATCTCCTTTAATATAGATCATCTAGGAAGTTATAGGGTAGAATGTTAGCTCAGTTAACTTTGACCTTCCGTGTATATACCTATGATTCTTCTTTCCTTATGGACTATTTAAGGGACTTTATTCTGATAAAGCACTTGTATATTTCTTTCCATAGGATGGATAGAATGACAGAGGATGCTCTTCGCCTGAATCTGTTGAAGCGGAGCTTGGACCCAGCTGATGAGCGAGATGATGTTTTGGCTAAGCGACTCAAAATGGAGGGGCACGAGGCCATGGAACGTCTGAAAATGTTGGCACTGCTCAAACGGAAGGATTTGGCAAATCTTGAAGTGTCACATGAGTTACCCACCAAACAGGATGGCAGTGGTGTCAAGGGCTATGAAGAGAAGCTCAATGGGAATCTCAGGCCTCATGGAGACAACAGGACTGCTGGAAGGCCAGGCAAAGAAAACATCAATGATGAGCCTGTGGATATGAGTGCTAGACGGAGGTATGGCTTAGTTCAGCTGCCTCCATAGATAGGGTCTTCTCATAAACTACGCCTATGAAAAAGGAATGACTTCCAATGAGAGGAGGGTGTTTTTCATCTTAAAGCTTCTTGAATGAAGACGTATCTGTGCTATCTGGCTTGACCGTGAATTCTTCTTGTTTCTAGATGAAACTAGGTGCCTCCAAAAATTATTACCCTTAAGATAAAGTGGCCATTTCTGGATAAAGGAGGCACTAAGAGTTGATACCCCAATTAGAAGCGAGTTAATATACACTTTCACTCTAATCTTATGGCCATTTTAGGAGGGAAGAACAGCCTTTTCTTCAGATCATCCCAAGAGTTTTAGGGATGTGTTTATTATGGAGACCCAGCTTTTATTACATCAAAGAGCATGGGCCTGTCTTTTCTTGTGTCAACAAGGAACTTTATGTGCTAATCCTCTACATTCTTACTTCATTTGTGCCACATTCCCCAAGCCCCATATGTGCATACACGTTCACTTATATGAGTACACTCATGCTTGTGCTGTTTCTCTCTTTCTCATACATACGCACAGCACACAAGCACATGTTTTCACAGGTCTTGGTCAAGGTTGAGTACTTGGAACTGTGGAGAACACAATATAAAGAGGTACCAAGAACTGGCTGAGGTTAGAGTCTACCTGAACAGTGAATCATAGTATAGACAGCCCTAATTTTAAAAACATTCAGTTTATTCATGGTTCAGAAACACCTGATAGACATGAGAATTACTCTTCACTGTTCAGTTGCCCTCCAGTTGACCTTGCTGACTTTGTCCTAGGACTGATCTAAAGCAGGATCCTTAAGAAGCTGGACTGATGCAGAAAGAAGAAAAAAGGAAGGAATGGTTTACAATCTTACTTGGGTTTCTTTCTCTACCTTTTAATGTTTACTTATTAGTATTGTCCCAGAATTATTTTTTTAAACCACACCTAGTAGGGGAACATTGTCTTGGTAATAGCATTAAAACCCTTAGGAAACTTCAGGTAAGTTCTCTAGTGGTTGTGGAAGAAGAGAAAAATTCTTGGGAGCTATACATAGTATCGGCAGAGTGTTATGAAAGTAGATTAATCCTTAGATCCTTTTAGAAAAAAAGAAAGTGGGTGAATGAGATAATGCACCTGAGTAACCCACTTGCCCCATAATCACCCTTAACCTTCTGGGGCAGATGACTAATACTACTTTACTGGGGACAATGAAGAGGAGAAATGTTAGGTGGATTCCTTACATGCACATTGGAACTGAAAATGTGTTTTTCATAGAAACATTGTTACACATTTTGATAAGATCTCAGTTCTGTTGGAATTACAGTATATCACAGATAAATTCTGTATTGAAAAGAGTACCCTGAAAACTCTACCAGTGTGTTTAATTTTATTAGAGGAATGAACTTTTGAAACTTGATTCTTTGGAAACTGGGAACTGTTTTTAATGGTCTCCAGGAAAAGAGGCTTGATGTAAACCATCTAGATCCCCATTCTGCGTGAAAAAATAGGCCCTATCTGCCCTGTCGTCCTTCTTCCCTTTCACCAGACCAGATATACTGACAGCTATTTCCACTTAGCCTCAAGCTTATTGTAAGAATGAACAAGACTGATAGATTGCTCAGCATGGAGAACAATGGTTTATTTGATGTGGATAAAAAAGGAGGAGGGAATTGGAATTTAAAAGCAGAAAGAAGGAAGGGCTCTTGATGTGATAGCCATAATTGCCTAAATATCTTTTTTGCCATCAGTTGGGCAAGTTATGATGTCTGTGAAATAAGATATGCATGAAACCAACACTGCTTATGTTTTGGAATGCTGTCAAGACGTAGCAGTTTTCTTTCTGGTTTTGTTTTTACTACCTGGATAAGGATTAGGAGTTTTATAGTTTCTGGGAATCTGCCAGTCTGAGTCACAAAATGATGCCAGCAGCAAGTCTGGCTTTTAATATTATCTAATTGGTAGGGTTTCATACTTAAGAACACCAAATATTGTAAATCGTATATGTGTTTGGGAAAGTAGCAAAATAATATCTGTCCCCGGAAAAGCTTAATAAATGAGGCCAGAATTCCAGGTCAAAAGTTAAAAAAAAAAACAATTGAGGAATGAAACTTGACTTGGGCTTTGCCTTACCTGTGCTATCTATCTAATGTGAGTCTGATTATATCTGGGAATAAAATATCATTTAGGGTTTTCTCAGATACAACTTCCTCACAAATGTCACTCAATTCCAAAATCTCCACGTAGGAATGTCTCTGCTTGTCCTGTTGCTGGACAGTCCTTAAGCAGTAGGTGGCACTCATTTGAGCAAGGAAGAATTCCTTAGGTTAGAAATAATCTGTGAGGTGTGTATCTAGCCAGGACCAGGATGGAAAGAGTTCTGACTGTCGTTGTAAGCATTGGGGAATCATGTAGAAGAAGTAGAAATCTACCAGACCTCAAAGTTGTTCACCCATGTTCTTGTTAGGGATGGGGAAGGGGGGGCATGAAGGAATATAGAAATGATAAGTAAAAATTCAAACTCTTCATTTAGGCCTGACCATTACTCCAGGAACTTGGGGTTAGAGAATGGAAGGTTCTTTTTTCCCTGTAGTGACTTCTTTTTCTGTAAGCCTACATTCTCAGCTTGCTGTGTCTGTGAGCAGTGCTTATAGAGTGATCCAGACAAACTTAATAGTTCCCAAGATAGTCATTATTATCACTGTCTCCCTACTTTATTTCCTCAGCTAAATTTGGTTGGTTTAGTAACTCAGTTTTACCCTGTTGAGGAATTGAATGCCTATCCCAACCATCCAGGGTGCCTTGTTCAAAAGGCATCCAAGTCCCAACAGTACCTGAGACAAGAGGCCCTGAGAAATGGTCAGAGGCTCTCAGGACTATAAAGATCTGTGGTTATAAAAGGTTTGAGTTACCTGTTTAAATAAGATCTAAGAACACATTGTTTTAGACCTACATACTCCTGACTACACTATAGATCTCAAAGAAGTAGGGTCAGCGAAGATAAGTCTGAGTTAAGAAATCAGAGGAGAGTTAGAGGATATGGTCGCTGACTTGGGAACCTACGGCAATTAGAATTTGCAGGATTCTTGTTATCCAGGTCTTATGCAGTGAGTGTCATTTCTCATGATTTTAGAGGGACAAGATGCTCTTAAGGCTTGCCCCAGGAAGATCAAAACCAGAGTTGTCTAATAAATAGGATTGGCCATAAGGCATAGCCAGTGTGGAAGATTTAGATTCCAAAGTCATTTCTAGACAGTTTCTTTCTGAGGGAAGTTGCTAAGTAGAACTCGCAAGTAGATGCAAGTCCCATATATTTAATTCTGGAGTTTCAGTCCTCCAGAAGGCTGTAGACATTTATACTTAGCACTGTCCATTCCCTCAAGCCATTGACAACAGTACCTTCTTTTGGCCTTAACTCTTGACAGGATAGACTGTCAGTGGAGTTGTCATGTAAACTCCTTTCTTGTAAATTGTCAGATAGGCAGGACCATGTTATCAATATCATGGGTTGCCTCCTTAGCGATGTGTCATCTGTATCTGGGGTGGACAAGTAGGCTCTGCTGCCTTTGTCTTTCTTCCCCTGTGAAGCTAACCATTTCCTTCTTGACCTTCTCTGTAACTAACAAGACAACCCAAAAGGAGACTGAGATATAAGGAAAACATTTGGAATTTTGATTAAAATCAGTGTGATAAAAACACTCATCTCTTTTTCCCATTCCTAAAGCCAGTCAGTGTCTGTCTGTCTGCATCTTCTGTAAGGAATTTAGATGGGAAAAATACTTTTGCTGAGGTTTTGTCATCACTTACATCTTGGTGTCTACTTTATCCTTTGATTTGGGTGTCTCTGTCTTTCCCTGGGTGAATCAGGACAGACTTAAGTTCCCTTGAATTTCTTTGGTCAGTGTAGAAAAGTTTTCTGAACTTTTCTATGAACTTTCACTGTTGGAAGTGCCTTAATTTTTCTTCTCTTGTCTAGTGAGCCAGACCGAGGAAGGCTAACTCCCTCCCCAGACATCATTGTTTTGTCTGATAATGAGGCTTCCAGTCCCCGTTCCAGCTCCCGAATGGAAGAAAGACTCAAAGCAGCCAACCTAGAGATGTTTAAGGTAAAGAAAAGAAAGATTCCTTTCTTCATTTTTTGCTTCTACTATTCTCTTTAATTCCCTGAGAGTCCCATTTCTGGTTTTTTAGTGTTTACTTTTTGGATCTAAAAACTACCCATTGATGAAACTCTTCATATGTGATTCTCAACCTCAAAGGTGTGCCCTTTTAGAGGGAACTATTAGAATCAAGTGGAGAAGAGAGTTTGAAAACGCATATTCAATATAATTTATCTTTGGAAAATGAAAACTTCATAATTCAAGTCATGTAAAGTAAACTCTTAACTAGAAGGATACATTCTATACTCTATCCTGGGTCTCAGAATATGGAGGAATTCCTAAGTTTTCATGTATTTCTAGAGGAAACATGGCTTTAAAAGATTGAGAAACATTATTTTAAAGGAAAGCAATATCTCCCTTAGGCTGTTCTTCTGTTTTGCCAGGAATCTGGTTAATTAGCATTTATATGTGGTCTCTTCTTTCATTCTGTAAGCAGTTTTTGAGTACCTACTGAATACCAGGCACTGTGCCAGACTGTGTGCTAGGGACACAAAGATAACAATTCCATTGCCCCTTGTGCTTCTTGTGGAAGGTGGAGGTTTGGGACCTCAAAGAAGAGATCATCTTGCAGGAAAGGACTCTGAGTAACTGCTGCCATAGCTGATAGTCTCCATGTTTCCTCAGGGGAAAGGCATTGAGGAACGGCAGCAGCTCATCAAGCAGCTGAGAGATGAGCTGAGATTGGAAGAAGCCCGACTGGTGCTGTTAAAGAAACTGAGACAGAGTCAGCTACAGAAAGAGAATGTCGTCCAGAAGGTACTGTGCCTGAGAAAGAAGGGACTAGCAGAAAGCAAAGAAAAACTGGTTTGAGAATGGGCTACCCCAGGTAGATTCAGCTGGGTGGCTCATTCTTCTCTGGTTCCATGGTTTTTAGTCTCTAGGAATAGTGATTTTTTAAAAATTTTGGGCCTTAATCAAGAAAACCGTGATTCTGTTTTTCTTATTTTCCCCTCTGGTCAACAGGAGCTTCAGACTGACAGGGAGTTTTGAAAGTCTAGAAGTGTACCAAATTTCTACCTCTGATTATTAGCCTTTTCCACTGTCTCATTTTCTCTTCTCTCTCCCAGACTCCAGTTGTACAGAATGCAGCATCTATTGTTCAGCCATCTCCTGCCCATGTGGGACAGCAAGGCCTCTCCAAGCTTCCCTCCCGGCCTGGGGCCCAAGGGGTTGAACAGAATTTGAGGACATTGCAGGTATGTGACCCCTAGGGTGATCTTAGTTTCAGGGGGCCCTGTTATCCTATCTCTGTTTTGGTGCTTTTGTGAAGATAATAGAAGAACCTGGCCTTGATAGAGGTGTTATTACCATAGATAGTCCTGTTGGTCCTTAATGGCATGATTTAGTCTGCAGTAGAAGGATGAATAACTAATCTTCCCACCGTAGTCTTTCTTTTCCAGAGGTTTCCAGCTTAGCCCTTTTCTATAGAGGGTTAAATAGTTTATACCAAAGAAGCCAGGGAATTCCTAACCACTAATCAGGTTTTATAGTGGTGGTAGATTTATCCCCAAAGATCCTGAGACAAAATTACCAAGTCTGACTATGTTTCTGTGTTTCCACTTAGCTGTGTATTATAGGCAGTGTTTTCTCTTTGGCATTTTGTGAAGCGTTTTACCTCTATGACTATATCTTTTCCTCTTCTTCCCGTTCAGGGTCACAGTGTTATCCGTTCAGCGACCAATACCACCCTCCCACACATGTTAATGTCTCAACGTGTGATTGCGCCAAACCCAGCCCAGCTACAGGGTCAGCGGGGCCCACCTAAGCCCGGCCTTGTACGCACCACAACACCCAATATGAATCCCGCCATCAATTACCAGCCGGTAAGAGGGAGCCCTCATGGGGAAACAGAGAAATCTTTTATTTGCTTTCCCTGTTGAAAGGACCATAGATTTTAAGTTTGGGGACACTGAGAAACTCTAGGACAACAAAGGTAATTTTGGTGGGTTGACAGTGGTCCCAAAAGTGGAAACGCTGAGGAATTATGTAGTAGTAGAGAAGAAAGGTTATATGCAGCAGAGCAGCAGTAAGCTAAAATTTGCCTAGAAGAAAGAGAGAGAGGGATCTAAGGAATAAGAAGCATAAAGGATGCATGACAAAGCATCCCAAATCTTTATTTTTCTCTTAGCAGTTTTATTTTTATTTATTTATTTGGTTGCACTGGGTCTTAGTTGCAGCAGGCGGGCTCCTTAGTTGCAGCATGCATGTGGGATCTAGTTCCCTGAACAGGGATCGAACCGGGACCCCCTGCATTGGGAGCGTGGAGTCTTAACCACTGTGCCACCAGAGAAGTCTCTCTCTCAGCAGTTTTAGTTCATAGGCACTATCATTCTCCTTTCTTATGTGCCAGAGTCCTTTTTCAGTGGAGAAGTTGGACGCCTCATGTCTTTTTCTGAGTTTGGGGGAAGCTAAGTAGTTCAGACTAGGATCAGATAGTGTCCTCTGCCACGAAAGTAAGAATTGGTTCTTTCTCCTACATACCATCACTGACCCCTATACTCAATCTATTTCAGCAGTCAAGTTCTTCTGTTCCCTGTCAGCGTACAACATCCTCTGCCATCTATATGAACCTTGCCTCCCATATTCAGCCAGGGACCGTGAACAGGGTGTCCTCACCACTTCCTAGCCCCAGCGCCATGACTGATGCTGCCAACTCACAGGCTGCAGCCAAATTGGCTCTTCGCAAACAGCTGGAAAAGACACTCCTGGAGATTCCACCCCCTAAACCACCTGCTCCCTTGCTTCATTTCCTGCCTAGTGCAGCCAATAGTGAGTTCATCTACATGGTAGGCTTGGAAGAAGTCGTACAGAGTGTCATCGACAGCCAAGGTAAGGCTGTTTGTTGGTCAGTCTTTTTATCTAAACGAGAAGTTGCCAAACCTGGTTGATATGGGCAGAGTATTGCATGGTACTGTGTAATATTAAATAGTCTCTCTTTACTATTGCCAAACCACCTCCCGTCTCTGATTCGGAGACTGTTAAGGAGCAGCGTATCAAAAAGCTTTTTGTGTGTCTGTGTATCTTAGACTTAGTATTTTTGTTGTGTATTTTGTATATCTTGTCTATTTTTTGCAGTATATCGTTAGCTCTTTTAAATGTGCCTAGCGTGATGCATGCATAATTTGAAGACTAGAACACTTATTTTTAATGTTAGTGTTTATGTGGCATTGTGCTTGCATTATTATATTCAGTCCCTGCTGTTTGAGTGCTTTTAGTTGAGAAAATAGACTGATAAAGATAACTAGGACCACGTAAAAGCTATAAACCAACACTGAACTATAAAGTATTAATAACATCACACAGTCTATTCTGACAAAAGTTATTAAGCCTGAATTTCTAAACATAAGGACTTAGGGGAACACCTGAGGAAGGTGCCTAAAGGGCTCAGTATTGGCTATAAACAGATCACAAAGTGAATAACTCAGACACTGATAGGTAAAAATTATGAATGTATATGATAGGGATAAGTGTGGTCTGAGGTAAAGAGATGCTAAGAAGCAAAAGTACTGGTTGAATTAGGTGGAGCCCTTTGACTGAACTGACACACATTTTCTTCTCAGTGTGGTGTAATAGGAAATCAGAAAACTTGGGTTCTTGTCCCAGCTTTGTCATTTGGAGCTATGTTTCTTAGACTTAGTTTCCTCATTTGTAAATGGGGATGGTACTGTCTAATTCCCTAAAGTGATGTTGTTGCAATCAAATGAAATAAAAGTATTTTATAAATTATAGAGTCTCTTTCTTAATTCAGCAGAGTAAACTCCTGGAGAAAGATCATCTGATGAAGAGAAACAGAGGAGACACAGAGGAAATGTGAAACCACTGATTATTCTTTTTGTTGGCATCTAGGGAAAAGCTGTGCCTCACTTCTGCGGGTTGAACCCTTTGTTTGTGCCCAGTGCCGCACAGATTTCACCCCTCACTGGAAGCAAGAAAAGAATGGTAAGATTCTATGTGAGCAATGTATGACCTCCAACCAGAAGAAGGCTCTAAAGGCAGAACACACCAACCGACTGAAAAATGCTTTTGTTAAAGCCCTACAGCAGGAACAGGTAAGAATTCTGACTACTTCTCACCAGCCACCTGCCCAGGTTTGGTTTTCCCAAAAGACAGTTCTTTCTAGTTTAGAGGAGTTGTCTCTGTGATCCCCACAGTCCAGGTGATCTAGGTTTCTGAATCTAAGTTCCTAGAACCTAGAGGTCTGGGTTCCCTTTTTTTTCTTCTTACCATTCTGCCTTTTCCATTTCCATTTGACTGTTTCTGATTGGGTAAGAGCATAATGACATATGGCTGAGCTTAAGGGAAAGGGACAAAAGGCTTGAGACTCCTGGCTTTCCCTGGTAGTACTAAAGAATTCCTCTATTCTTGATTTCATTTCCTTAAACAAATGGATTTTGGTGAGAGGGATTTATATTTGTACTAGAAATCTCTTTGAGAGAAGTAATTATCTGCAGTCCATATTTGACAAAGAAATGACAAAGGAAAGGGTAGATTATAAAGTAGCCCAATGAAGATTAGTGGTTGCTAGTGTGTGTGAACTCTCATATAGTATTAATAGAATGAGAATATCTTGGAGTGGGGAAGATGTGTTGGGAAGCTCAGATTCTTTTCCACCCCACCGCCCATCAGACCCCTTTGGGTAGCATCATGGGTCTCCTGGAAAATGGGTAGACAAGAGTCAAAAAATAAAACTTAGTAACTCATCAGCCTTAATTAATTACATTAGTCAGCTCATCGCCACCACCCAGATCTCTCCAGCCAACTTCTGAGAGCCAGCTTTCTTGGAGAGAGGGATTCCTAATCATTGAAGTATGTAGGTTACTTGTGCCCAGAGATCTTAGTGCACCTACCCCACCAAACTCTTTTGCCTTTTCCATATCCCTCCAACTAGCTGGCAACATTAGAGATAAGAAGACCTCTAGGTTTTCTGGTTAGGAAATTGGGTGCTGTCCTGCCCAACTTGACCTGATGACTCCCAACAGGAAATTGAACAGCGATTACAGCAGCAGGCAGCACTCTCCCCCACTACGGCTCCAGCTGTGTCCAGTGTCAGTAAACAAGAGACCATAATGAGACATCATACGCTTCGACAGGTGAGGATTTCTCTTGAGGTTTTGTCAGCCATTTATCTCAATTTGTCCTTTCTTCTGCAGAAAATCATACTGCTCTTCTGTACTCCCATATCCTTACCTCCCCCTTACACCTTCCATCATGGTAAAGTTATGATCGCTTGTCTCCTCATCATTGCAGGCTCCACAGCCCCAAAGCAGTCTCCAGCGTGGTATACCCACGTCTGCCCGTTCCATGCTTTCCAACTTTGCACAGGCACCCCAGCTGTCTGTGCCAGGTGGCCTCCTTGGTATGCCAGGTAAGAAGGGTTGATCTGAGAACTTTTCTCAGGGATTGACTAATTAGTATGCAATTCTTTAGCAGCCCCTTTAGATGAATTGTTCTTTCTTTTGTTTTCTGCTCTTTCTTTAGGCCCTACTCCCTTCACTCTTGTTATTTGGCAAAGGTTTGCTAAATCCATATTACATGCTAGGCACAGTACACTAGGGTTTTAGTGGTGAAAATGACACAGTCCTGTCTAGTGTACCCTCTTAGTGGGCATGTGGTTATTGATCTCTTTTGGCCAGAATAGCAGGGTTAACTGTCCTGATCCAGTTTGAATGACCCAGGGATGCTTCTTTACAGCCAGCAGCCCCAAAACCAAAGCAGATTCAGTAATTCCCTCTTTGTCTTGATTATTTTCCTCTCACCAGTTTTCTCTGACTCTTCTATACCATCAGGACTATGTTTATTATTCCTGGTAGGATTGAAGTTTTGGGAAGACCTCTCCTAAAGCTTGGGAGCAGGGTGGGTAGTTGCTACTGAAATAAAGCTTAACTGAGTCTGCAAAGATGTAGACAGCTTCTAATGTTTCCTCTGCATCTCCACCACTGCAGCCCCAGGGTAGTGCGGAAGAAGGTGTCATTTCCTCTTTTAATACCTACGCTCCACTTTTGTCTCCTGGGTCTAGGTGTCAACATTGCATACTTGAACACTGGTATTGGAGGACACAAAGCCCCCAGTCTGGCAGACCGACAGCGGGAATACCTTTTAGACATGATCCCTCCTCGGTCTATATCGCAGTCCATCAGTGGACAGAAATAACGCCTGTTCCACTTGTACTGCCCCAACCTTGTATCCTTTACTCCTCTCCTCTCCCGTTGCCCCCAACTTCCGTCGCATGCAGTGCCTGTACTGGTGCCTACCATACACGGAAAACAAAACAGAAAAACAGAAGACAAACAGTAGAAATCAACAAGAAAACACACGCCCTGCCCCGCCACCTCCCCTGTATTTCACACTGCTGCGATCTGTTCTTCTGCCACTTTCTCTCTTCAGTTTTCTATAACAGTGAGGTGGATCTTTGCCTCTGATAGAGGTCAGAATGAGGTCCTGGGGAGAAATCCAAGCCCTCTGACGTGTGTTTCTAAAGTTTGTTTTTATGCTTTAATTATTATTATCATTTTTAATGATGTTGTGTGTCCTCCCTTTGTTCAGTGGACGGTTAAACCTTTTTATTTTCCCCCCAATATGTTTTTTTTCCTCTTTCTTTCGTCTTTTTTTTTTTTTTGGTAAACACAAATGACATTCAGTTAAGTGATAGGAGCATTGCAGTAGGGTCCCCAACTGCCAGGTAGGACATGACTGGGAGTGTTAGGGGCAGAAGTTTTTAATGCACTTAACCCCAGGGTCAGGGGTAGGTGGTGGCATCAAACAAGGAGGAATAGCACACCCGCTGTGGGGTGTCTCTGAGCTGCACAGTTCTGGAGGCAGTGTTGAGTATTGAAGTTGGGCTCTAAGAATGAGGGGAAAGAGCCTGGAAGGAGAAGCTTTAAAACTTAACCACCCTAGAATTGACCCATAAAGAAGGGGGAGAAAGGGGTGTGACAGTGAGCATAATGTTGAGCCAAGGAGGACTGAGACCAGGTCCTGGCCTTTTGGATGCTGGGGGAATGAGATTGGTCTCCTGACCCCAGTGGAGACACAGAAGTCTATTCCAGGCCAACTAGCCCCAAATTATTTCATCTTATTTTCTTTGTAAAATTCTCCCCCATCCCCATCTCTTTCTTTTCTTTTCTTTTCTTTTTTTAAATCCTAATCTGCCCTTGGTAACCACAGCCCCATCTGTAATATAGAGGAGTGGCTATTCCTAGCCTGACTTTGCTGGGTGTCCTGGACGTTGGATGGACATGAGTGAGTGAAATGTCAAAGGGAGGAAATAGAGGAAGAAAGAAAGAGGGGTTTCCCTCCCAACAGTTGCGACTCTCCCATTTGTCTCTTTATCCTCTGAGCGCCAGGAGATGAGGGTGAGGGCACCTAACAGATTGGAGCCCTGCCCTGACCCTGCTGCACTAACTGCAGAGCCAGCCGCTCAAAGCCAGACAATTCATGTCAAAACCAATCCTGGACTTGTGCTATACAAGTAGTTGTTGTCTTTTTTCTCCCCAGAATTCTATAAATTTTGCTTTTTTGTTTGTTTTTATTTTTTTCTTAAGTGCTACTAATGTAGAGAATGAATTGAATTGTGCAATGTTGCTGTTCTGGGGATTGGGGAGATTAGCATCCCATTTGCCCATACTGTGGGGGAAGGGGGAGAGGACCAGGCTGTTTTTGAGGTAAGGGAAGCCCCTTAAAGGTAGAGGTTTCTGCTCTCCTCATAGTGTATGCCCACCTGTCTCTCCAGCCGTAGAAGCTGCCAGAGTTCAAGGAAGGGATACTCTCAGCAAAGAGGTATGAAGAGAGGAGTTTAACATTTTACCCTTGAAAGCCACCTGGGGAAGTTCCCCCACTTTTATTTTTAAAATTAAATAATTTTTTAAAGTAAGAAGGCACTTTTAAAATTAACACACACACAAACTGCACATCCTCCCCATAAAGTTTGGGGAGGGGATGGGAGAAGGAGCTGGAATCAGGCTCAGTTCCCCCCACACTGGCCTCTACTCCCCATACTCCAGAGCCACTGTGGGTGATTATACTGGCCCTACGGGCCTTCCTGGCTTTTTTTCCTTCCTCCCTTCCCCCAAATTCATTGAGCACTTAATAAAGGAGCAGAGATGCAGCCTGTGTCTGGGCTCCCCCAGTGGTGAAATGATCTGGAAGCTAGACGCTAGTAACAGCTAGTGATGGGGTCGTTTCGAGTATTTTTCTGGGGAATGTGGAATCCCTGACTGTAAGTGGTGGGAGAGGGAGGGGGGTTAGTGGAACTGGGTCTGGGATTATTTTAAAATTATATATATATATATAAAGATATATTCTTACATCTCTCCTTTGCCCTCTGTGCTTTGAAAGCACTGGATAAATCGTTTGGTTTTGCTTTTCCCTCTTCCACGAAATTGGAAGCTTTTTAAAAAATACTTTCCCTGCAAGTCATCTTGCCTTGTGGCATGTCTGTCTAGCTTCTTCCGCCCCCCGCACCCCCCATGATGAAGTGCCATTTCTGTTATGTCTCCCCTCCCCCAGCTCAGAGGTGCTCAGAGGTGCTCAGAGGTACGAGGTACCCAAGTTTGTCAATTGAGATTAAAAGTAAGGAACAGAGAATGTGCAATACCGTCTGGCTGGGGGGTGTCCCTGCCCTGAGCTGAGTCCCTTCCCTGGGAGCCAGGCCACCTTTGAATGGGGTTTGGAAGTAATATGTGTCGAGAATGGGGGATGATGGGGAAGGAAAGCCTGTAGTCGAGTGCCTGCCAAGGTGCTGAGGCGATAGGGGAGAGGATGGAGTCTTCCCTGTTTTTATCCCCTCAGGGTCAGTTACACAGAGGCTGCTTGTTGACTAGTATAGCTCCGTGACCCTTTGCTCAATCGCTGAGGTTTGATTTCTTACCCTCTCTTCTCCCCATTTTCATACCCTTCCCAGGGATTAGTGACAGGGGTGAGGTTCCCCTAATCATGGTAAAGTATTAGCCTTCCACCTCCTCCCTTTCCTCCCTCTCCCCCGTCCTTCTGTTTTCCTCATTTCTCTACTTTTTCATCACTGATTGCCTTGTGTCCCTCCAAGTCTGTTGTTGCTGTCCATCCCCAGGCCTTGGGCCCCATAGACACTAAACCTCATGCCCTAAAGATAGGAGGAAAGACCCTCTGTTCAGAGTTATTTTACCCCTGGAGCACTGAAGCTCAGGGTGATACTAGAGTGAGGATCCCACCAGTTTTGCCTGGCTTCCTCCATCCCCAGAGGCTTTAAAAGTAGTAGTAGTTTATGGACAGTGGCTTACTCTCTAGAAGCCTGATATGGGTGGATAAGCAGTAAGGCTTGGGTAAAACTGAGGGACAGAGGTCCTTATTTGTCTTTTTTTTTTTTTTTGTCATTTGACCACAGCATCTGGACTTCTTTCATCCCTGGAATAAGTACTTTTTCCACATTTTTTGGATGTATGTATGGTAGACAATTTTTTTTTTTTTAAGACACAGAGATAAATGTTTTCCTGCTTTGGTTACCTTTCCTTTCCCCTTTAAAAGGAATTAGCTATAGAACTGCTTTGTAAAGATGCTTCTTGATATTTTACTTTTGTTCCTTTTCCCCAACCACTCCCTTTTCTCCCCACTTCTCCAGAAGGCATAACCTTCTCTCCACACCCCACACCCCAGTCCTAGGCTCCCTTCCCCTCCAACAAGACCTTCATTAGCTTATGATATTTGCTGCCGAGATGTTATAACAAGGACTCATTCGTGTATATAAGCTATTTCTTGATCCATTTAAAAGGAATTGTACATTGTGTAGAAAAAAAAAAAAAACTGAAAAAGAGAAAAAAAAGCCCTAGCCATGGATATTGTGAAACTGTGTTATGTCATTTTGTAATGTGCCCGTTTGTGTATGATCCGTGCAAAAGGGTTTCTGGGGAAGGGGAGGGGGTAGGGAGGCAGGGCTGTGGAGGGTGGGTAGGGGAGTGGGCCGGGCCCAGCACACTGAGACTGGCAGCTGCTCCAACCCCATCCCTCCTTAGAGATGCCACCTCCCCCACCACCCACCCCTAATTTGTGCCTTGCCTCCCCACCCTGGAGTAGTCCCTCCGGGTCACCAGCACTGCCTTGGCAGAGCCCACTCCCTACCCTAACCTGCCCACCCTCCCTACCCCCCAGCATTAGGTTGATACTGTGGGGAAGTGCTGGGGGTTGGGAGGTAGCCGAGGAATGGGGCAGTTCCCGGGGGCATTGAAACCAAGTATTATTATGAATTGTAATTGTATTTGCACTGTTTTTTTTCCTCTGATTGCATCAGCATATATACAATATACCTATATAACAAAATTCAGTGTCAAGCTTTCTTATGCAAGGGATTTCCTCCAACCCCAAAAAAGAACCTAGTTTCATGGGCCTTTGAGGGTGGATTGTCATGGGATGATAGAAATGATTTTAACAAGTCATCCTAAGCAAGTCTCCCCTAGGGAGAGTCATATCCATCATTGTAAATTGGGGTGAGGCTGGGTTACTGCAAAAGCTAAGGCTCTTAGTCCGGACTGTGGAGAGTAAAGAGAACCACAACACAAAGGGAGGTGGGTGGTGGCACAGTCTGGAGACCTGGGGTTTAGTCCCAAGCTTTCCTACTAACTTGCTATGTGACCTTTGGTAGAGTTAATTTTCTGGGTCTCAGTTTTCTTATTTGTGAACTGATGGCAGACAGGGGGAGATCATCTGGCCACCAAGTTTAAAATGCTTCCTTCCCCACCTACAAAACTTGAGGTGAGGAAAGTGTTGGGCTGAAAACCCATGGAGGAAACCAAAGTTACTAGTGTTGAAGTGGGTAAATGTGTGACAGTGCCCTTGGAGAGCTGTCAGGCCCCTGCTGTTCCTTTTGGTTTAGGAAAGGCAGCAGAGTGATGTTTAGGACATCAGTTAAACCTGTGACATCTTTGCCCTCATGTCTCTAGTCATCCAAGGGCAGGGACCAGGCCCCAAGCCCCACCTCACAAGCAGCTGCCCTCAAGGGTGGTTGACCATTAAATACCCCAGGTTGGTGGTCACTCACACCCTTAGTGAGCTACAGGATGCAGAACTTTACTCACTTCTTGGTAGGAGAGCTCAGATATAGTCTACATCTTGTCTCCTTCCCTCAGATCTCATCTGAACCCCCTAAAGGCAGCTGTCTCAACAGCTGTCTCCTTCAGGGGCCCAATTTCCCCACAGCCTGGGCTGAGTACTCCCACACTCTAGGTCTTGGCTGGTAAAGCCTGGAGAGGGTATAGGATGGTGGGTGAAACCCTGGTGAAGGTGGAAGGATAGATTGGTGGTGGGGTGGGGAGCAGGGAGGTGGGATGGGGAATGGCCTTCTCTGAATGGGGTGGGTGGGAGGGGAACAAGACCCTTTTGCACAACTCTTTAAGTTTCCTTTTTTTTAAAAAAAACAAAAAACAAAAAACAAACTCATTCTAATTTTCTGCATTGTGTTTGGGAATTAAAATGAAAAAACTAAGACCAATAGAAACTGGTTTTCAAAAAGGCAAATACACTCCCATCTGTTTCAGATGCTGCTGAGCATTTCAGCAGTGACAGATTCAAATAATAAGCTAATTTTTGGAGAAAGGATTAAAAGAAAAAAAACTTTGTAATATTTATCACTTGCAAGCTATGTTTAATAAAGAAAGGAATGGTTTCTAAACTTTCCTGTGGCTTGTGCTTTAGTCATGGGGGGCGTGGGGGGGCAGTTTGGTGGGAGAATTTTAGGGGCGATCTGGAGATTAGCTATGACTTATACTCCCTCCAGTCAATGGGGTACCTTTAGTTTGTGCCTTTTCTTCAATTGTGTTGATTATTTAAAGCCCCTACTTACCTCTGTATTCTTCTTCCCCTCACCTTTATGTAGATCCAGTGTTCTGGAAGCCACTGATCCCACTTTAGTTACCTGATGACTTAAGGTCTAAAGGTATCCGTAAGGAGGCTGCATTTAACCCAGAGGCTGGACCTCCATCCTGTCCTAAGGAGAGGTGTACCCTAGCTGTCCTTGGCCCTTCTTATCACACTGCTCTAGGGTCCAGTAAAACAGTCCTTTGTAGCATGCTGGTTTCTCCAGGTGGGGACCTTAAAACAGCTCACACTGTTCTTTCCTTAGCAAACTGCAGAATATGTAGTTCCTCAGCCTCAGTGCAACATCCCCTGAAAGATCTGGAACTGCTCTGTCTTACCATGTCATCACCCCCGCTTCCCCAGGTTTTCCTTTCAATCCAGAACGTTAACCAGATCCTAATTTATTTTTTCCATTTTGGTTTATTTCCAACAAAGCTCTTAGACCAGGCCCACCCAGAGGAGAGGATGTTACTTCCTCAGGGACCTGAAGTTTGGGGCTGTTCTTAACCTCTTGGTCCCCTGCCACATTTATTAGTTAAAGCTGCTTATGCCCCTTGTGCAGTTGGGGAGGGGCAGGGCCCAGCCTTGCTGGAGGTCTTGTCACTGGTATGAGCATCATCCTACAAGAGCACAGAGGAGACAGTGTTTGGGGTCCCCCTAAGACCTGGGTTTTCCTTCCTCCAAGACCCTACCCCCTTTTTGACACAATACTGGACAGCCTTGGAGGGCGGCAGATTGAGGGAGAGCCTGGGGTTTGGTTTTAGGTTTGTGGTAGAGCTGGACGAGGAGGGACAAGGGGGCCAGGAGGGTCAGAGGGAGGAGTGGGAAAGAGGTGCTCTTTGGACACCTAGAATTGAGGGGAATAGATGTGTGGGGTGCCCCACAGCGTCTGTGCTCATTCTACAAGGGATTCAAGGCCAACAGCACCTCAGCGCGAACTAGTATCTCCTTTCAAAAATAGAAAAATGAGGAGGCATGCCTCCCGAAAAGGGGTCAATGCTTTGGATCTGGAAAGGGGGAGATGGGCATTTGGTTGCTCAGAGAAGCAGCGTGTGTGAGCTTAGATGTTCAGAACTCTTCTGTTGTTGGGACAAGGGGGCAAGGAACTTGGCAGCCCCTTTGCCCACCTGCCTATTTAGACCAGCAGGAATGCAGGTTGCCTGTCCCTGGTCAGACTCCAGCTTAGGCATGAGGAGACAAAACAGATTTCAGACTGGGGGTTTGGGTTGGAAGATGGAGTGGCTGACAGAGCCCCTTGCCCTGAGTCCCCTCTTGGGGGGGGGGCTTTAAAGCTATATATCTTTGGGTAGTTCATTTTTGGATCAAGAGGATATATTCGATGGTGTTATGAGGGAGGACTAATGGGTTGGAGAGAACTCCCACCTGAGCATGGTTTAGTTTGAGTTATTTGGTGTGTTGGGGAAGACACAGATTTCCCCATTTCTTGAGGAGAAGGGAGAAACAGAAATCACAACCTCTTCTCTCACCCTATGGTCAGACCTGACCCTCCCCGGAGAGGGGCTTAGGGACCTTTGGTTCTTTCTTGACTCCGGGGTGGCAGCGAAAGGTGACATAGATTCTTTGGTGGGGCCGGAGTTAGTGGCATCTGGGAGGGAGCCAACTTGGAGGGCCCTAGGGTAAGGGCGGCTGCTCCACGGTCACCTGAGAGGGAAGGTGGTGATCAGGCTTCGGCCCCAGAGCCTCAAAGCACACTACTTTCTCCTTCCCAGTCCCCCTCACCTGAATGCCCCTCACCTGGGTGATGAGTTCAGTCTCCTCCCCCGGCTTCCCTCCACTCGGAGCCTGGCCTCTGCAGCCCCCAGCTCTGTCCGAGGCACTCTGAGGTACTGCCCAGCATTCCTGGGGCCCCTGTCTGCAGAAGAGGCTGCCCGGATAGGGAGGATCAGCGCCCTGACCTGTCTGGGGCTTCTCTCTGGCTTAGCATCCATCAGCCCCAGCCTTTCATCCTTTTCCATACTCCACAGCGGGAGACGCTGGGCCCCTTCCTTGTGCGCAGGATGGCAGGGATCTGGCTCTGGCCCACTTCTGCCACCTGTTCTCTGCCTCGGGAGCCCCAGTGGGCTCTCTGCCCTGCTTCCTGCAGCCCACCAGGCCTCCTCCCACTCCTGATACCACACAGCTGTGAGAAGAACTGGCCCCCTCTCTCTGCCTCAGTGTCCTCATTTGTAAGACAGATGAGTCATGGATTAAAAAAGCCCTTTCTTGCTCTTTGGGCCTGTGCCACCATAGTGCAGACTGTCTTCCTAGCAGTTTTCCACATATGGCCATCCTGGCCCTTACCTGTGTCTCCAGCCCAGCAGGAGACAAAGGAGGCAAACGATGAGGGCAGCCAGGCCCACGTGGATGCCCACCACAACCCCAGGCAGCGAGCTGTTCTCATCCCGGCTGCAGGAGCACCCAGCCTTGGACTCTGTGGACACAGTGCCATCTGTCAGAGGACCAGGATGGAGGCAAAGCTCAGGCCCCTCCTCCTCCCTGAAGACTGACAGCCGTAGGTCCTATGGGAAGAGCCTGCTCTGACCCCGGGCCTGCTACCCTCACCAGGGGCGGCTAGGGGCACATCACGCAGAGACAACACGGGCACTGCTGTTACCATCCCCGTTGCCACTGAATGCCTGGAGCTTGATCTAATAGAGGGCGGCTGGCTCTGCAAGAAGCAGGAGATTGTGAAGGGAACAGGCCTGGCTGGGCCAGGAAGCTCAGTGCCTGGGGCAAGACCACACTGAGGAGGGGGCACAAGAAGGTTCAGGGCCTCACCCAGATCTGTGTAGAGGAAGGAACTGACAGTGCTAGCCAGGAGCAGGGGCCCCTCAAAATGGGCAGCGGGCAGCTTGTGGTGAAAGACTTTGAAGCCCTGGATGGGCCCCAGCTGGGATGGCAGCTCCCAGGAGGCCTGAACAGAGGTGGCGTTGAGCACTTTGGTGGAGAAGCCAAGGGCAGCAGGGGCTGCAGAGAAATGAGATGAGCTGGTTGGCAGCCCTGTCCACCTGAGACCAGGGGCTCTACAAGGCTGGAGAGGGTGTCACTCACTGCTGCCCATGGTGGAAGCGTGGATGGAGGCAGGGTCCTGGCTGGCACCCTCTGCTGAGTAGGCCCGCAAGTGGATAGAATAGACCGTGTCAGGCTCCAGACTGGAGAAGACATGCTCAAAGGTGCCTTTGCCCACGGCCTCTTGGAGCTCCGGGCCAGCTGGCTCTGAGAAGCAGAGCAGCTTGGCAACCAGCATCCCTCTCCCTCACTACAAACATCCCCCACCCCCACAAAGTGGACACAAAGCCTCAGCTAGGTCTCCAAGGAGAGCAGGGAAGGGGGCTGCAGAAGTCAGAGCCAGGATGAGAAAGGGGCTGACGAGCAGAAGGAAGTACCAGAGGACCACAGGTCCAGAGGCCCGGCCAGTGTCCAGACAGGCCTGGGGGTCACTAAGAGTGAGAGAAACTTGCCCAGGGACACCCCCAGTCAGGGGAGAAGTGGGCTGGGGTCAGGGGAGAAGTGGGCTGGGGTCAGGGACTCCCATCCACCCACCCACACCCACCTCCAACGGGCCGGAGGTGCAGCACATAGCCAGTGATGTCCCCATTGGAGGGCGGTGGTTCCCAGGACACTAGAATGGCAGAGGTGGAGAGAGCCGTTGCCTGCAGACACCTGGGGGCAGGGGGTGGCTCTGGGTCCCCTGTCACAGCCAGGCGGGCACTGGCCTGGTTGGAGCCCGCGCTGTCCTCTGCCACGCATTGGTAGATGGCCTCGTCCTCCGCTGAGATCCCCACCAGCATCAGTGTGCTAAGGGAAAAACAGACGTAGCCACTGGGGGTTCCTTCCCGCCAAGTCCCCTGCCCTGGTTGGGTGGTGAGACCCACAGACCTGCCCAGAAGCAGAAGGACACACCACCTGTGTGTGGGCATTGCTTGTATGGAGCAGGCAGGGCAGAGCCTCCCGTGGGTGGAGGTGGATGCAGGGGGTTTGTGTGGGTGGTAGAGAGTGTTGTGAGGAGGTGGGGCTGGACGCCTGGGGCAGGTGAGGATACATCGGCAGTCAGGCAGGGTGGAGGGGGCGGGACAGGGGTATCTCAGCTACCTGTTGTTGTGGGTTAGCCGAATGTTATCCCCAGGACTCAGCCCCTTCCCATTCCTCAACCAGGCCAGCCAGGGCTCAGGGACGCCCTGGGCCACGCAGGTGAAGACGGCGCTGCTGCCTGGAGGCCTGGACAAGGACTGTGGCCACTGGACAAAGGCGGAGCTGGGCAGGCAATGGCAAGGTGGAGGGCGCCATGAGGCCCGGCCTCTCACCTTCCTCCTGCCCCTGCCCCTCTCCCCATTCAGGTTCCCATGGGGGGATGGGGCGCCCCAGGACCCTCCCTGGCCGGCCCTCGGGGCTCACCCTGCACGAGCAGGACGCCCTGTGCTGTGCGTCGGACCCGGGTTCCCAGCCGATTGGCCGCACAGACGTAGATGCCCGAGTGCTGGACCGACACATTGGAGATCATGAGGTTCCCGGTGCCCAGGACTTGGATGCCCTCTACGCCGATGGAGCGGCCATCTACAGGGAGACGAGGGGTCAGAGCTGCGGAAGTGCCAAGTGCTGGGGGCTCCAGGAGGCGGGGTGGGACGGGGCGGCTTCACACCCAGGTGGCTCCAGGAGACCAGTGGCCGTGGGTGGCCTGTGGCGATGCATTCCAGCACTGCCGTTTGGTGCACTGTGAGCGTCAGGTTCTGAGGCCCAGACAGAATCTCGGGCTCCTGCAGCAGCCGTGGGGATCCCACTGTGAGGTGGAAATAGCAAGTCGAAGGATCAGGCAGCAGCACTCTCCCCCTGCGCCCAGGACACACTTCTGCTCCCGGAGGACCCTTCTAGTCCTCAAGTGACCAGACCCCAGAGCGGCTGCTATTTTACTCCTGGTTTACAGATAAAGAAAATTACGTGCCCAGGGTCCTATGGCAGTAAGTACAGGTATACCTCGTTTTATTGCGCTTCACAGATAGTGCGTTTTTTTGGTTTGTTTTACAAATTGAAGGTTTGTGGCAATCCTGCATTATCAGATGATGGTTAGCAATTTCAGCAATCAACTATTTTTTAAATGAGGTATGTACATTGTTTATTTAGACAGTGCTATTTAATAGGATACAGTATAGTGTAAACATGATTATTATATGAACTGGGAAACCAAAAAATTCATGTGACTCACTTTATTGTGATATTCGCTGTGGTCTGGCACGGAACCTGCAATACTTCCGAGGTCTGCCTGTATCAGGGCTAAGCAGCTCTGGTGTACTAAGCAGGCCCCAAGTTAAACTGGAGGGGCAGAAAGAGGAGAGGGTGTAAGCATGCCCCGCTACAGGGTGCCCCTGGAGGGCCTGCAGCAGTGTCAGAACATGAACTGGCCAGGTAGAGGGGTACCCTGGGGGGGTACCCAGGGGCCTAGTCCCCTTCCCTAAGTCACCCACAAAACTGGCAGGAGACCCTTCCCTCAGAAAGAAAGCCAGGCCCCCCTGAGAAGTCAGCAGGTCTCAACTGCTCAGAAGGGATGCAAATGTTTTTTGAAATACACTGCTCTTTGGGTCTTCATTTTATGCCACCCTCTCCCATTTTATTAGGTTATTCAACCAATCATCACTGGGGGGCTGCCGTATGCCAGGCGCTATTCCCACACTGGGAACAAATAGCTGTGAACAACAGGGGAAACAGGCCTTTGTTTTCCTTTATCCAGTCACCCCCATTCTTGTTTTACCACTTTGTATTTTATGAGACTTTGCAACATATCTTTAACCTTTTCATAAATGTCCCTTATTAAGAACTCCTCTGGGGACTTCCCTGGTGGCGCTGTGGTTAAGACTCTGCGCTCCCAATGCCGGGGGCCCGGGTTCGATCCCTGGTCAGGGAACTAGATCCCACATGCATGCCGCAACCAAGAGTTCGCATGCCACAACTAAAGGAGCCCACGAGCCGCACATGAGCCCGCCTGGTGCAACTAAGACCTGGCGCAACCAAATAAATAAATAAATAAATAAGTAAGTAAATATTAAAAAAAAAGAACTCCTCGGGAATTCCCTGGTGGTCCAATGGTTGGGACTCTGTGCTTCCACTGCAGGGGGCCTGGATTTGGTCCCTGGTTGGGGAACTAGGATCCCACAAGCCACACGGAAAAAAACAAAAAACATAAAACTTCTCACACAAAATTTTGTCTCTAAAATGAAAGTTTCTCAAGTACTGGTGTAAAGTATTCTTCCACATCTTCAAATCTGCCTCAAGGCCTAGAATAGTATTTCACCCATTCTCCGTTCATTCATCCATTCATCCCACCATCATATACTGAGGGTCTACTTTGTACCAGGCACTCCTCAGTTTGCCTTCCACGAGCTCTAGTTCAGGCTGTGGCCTGTCTTGGAATGTCCTGGCCTTGGCCAAGGAGGCCATGTTCCACCTGGTCAGACCGTTCAGTGAGGTAGAGCTGGCCCATGTAATGACACTTCACACATCCCTGGCTGAACCTCTCCGTGTGCCAGGCATTATACTGTGAGCCTAAAATGCATTGTCCCCTTTAATCCTCACTACAAGCCTGTGAGGGCAGTGCTTTTTATTTCTCCAAGTTTACAGATGAGAAAAGCAAGTGTCAGAGAGGTTAAGTAGCTTGTTCAACATCAGAGGGACCGGCAGAGGCGGAACACAAACCTGGATCTTGGAAGCACTGGACAGCTGACAGTATACCCCTCCTGCCGCTGTGAGCTCCTCGAAAGCCAGGGAAATTCTGTGTCCCTGGTGCCTGCCCAGGGTAAGGCCTGCCCCAGGGAAGTGTTTTAGGAGTGAATGGCTGGGGCTTCGGTACCCAGCTCCTGTCCCTGGGGAAGAGTCTACACTGACCCCAGCTCCTTTCCTGATATTTAGGCAACCCATGAACCCTCAGTTACTGGTTGATCCTCTGCGCCCAAAAGGCACCTGCTTCTTCTCAGCTGCCTGAAGCTCTCTTGGACATTCATTTCCCCGCCTCTACATGCAGCAGGATGGAGGAACCGTGCCTGCCCGTAGCCCGGCATTTGGCCAGGAGTACTGATCATCATGGAAGCCTGGCATCCCGCCCTGCCCTCCTGCCCCGGATGCTTGATGGGAACAGGAAGTGGGAAGCCAGAAGAACTTCACCCAGGCTTCCCTCTGCTCTCAGGGAGGAGCCCCTGATCCCCACCCTTTGCTTTCAGTTTCTAAGTCAGCTCCAGAGCAGAGACACAACAGATCCCCTTCTTCCCCTTTCAGTCTTCAGTTTAAAAACTAAGCACCCTTTGGTGAAATTTTGCCTTGATGCTTGCCCAAGGTTCACTGGTTATCTATACTATGGGGCCCCCTAGTGGATGATTCACGCACACCTTCCCTTCACATCCCCGGTGGCATCTCGGCTTCAGGCTGTGGCGTCAGTGTTACCTCAGTTTCCTGTTAGGTGCCAACTCTTCAGGGGCTCTGCTGTGACCCTCACTTTGGGCACAAAACTCTCCCACCCCCACATGGCCTGCATTTGGGGTCGTTCTGGGTGTTTCATCTCAGGTACAAAGCTATTTTCATCCTCACCCCAAGGAGGAAATATGCAAATGTGCACACACACACGCATATGTACATCTAAGCACACCACTCACAAACACAAGCGCACACAGCCATTCACTCCCAGCCGAGACACAGGAGCCCACACTCAACCCATAAAGGGCTCCCACTGCTCTCTGGATCAAGTCCAAACTCCTTTTCATGATGGGCCTCACCTACCTGTCCTACATCAATTTTTTGTTACCCTGAATTCTGCCCATTCTGTGGTCCAGCAACATGGAACTGTCTGCATGAACTGTGCTATTCTCACCCTTGTGCTTTTTCACAAAGCAATGCCAGGAATGCCACCCTCTCCACCTTCCTGACCTTGGACTGCCTCTCTCCGCTCACCCTTCAACAGCCAGCTTGGTATAGCTTTCTCTTGAGGCCCTGAGCAGCCCTTGCCCACAGCCCAAGGCTGGGTTAGAGGCCCCTGCCCTGGGTTCCCACAGCACCTCCCTCTCTACTCAGTTGGCAGCTCTGGGAAGCCAGTGATGGACCGAGCCCGTTCCGCCTGCTGACTGCTATATTCCCACACCCGGCAGAGTCCTCATACACAGCCGGCGCTCAAGAGTATTTGTGCCACATACAACCAAATCAGCCACACCCACTCCCAGTGGTGCCAGCTCCCACACCCTCCTCTCTGCCCAGTGCCCACTCTGATTCCCCTGGTCCTTGCTTACCCTTCAGGGTCAGCCAGGCATCCTGGCTGTGGCGGGTATTGGCCACATTGTGTGCCACGCAGCGGCAGGTGCCCACGTCAGCCCGGCTCACGCTGGTGATGTGGAGGATGCAGGAGTCGGGGGTCCGTGGCTGTGCAGTGGCCCACAGCCTGCCACTCCGCCACTTCTCGCTGCTGCTCGCCGGTGGTTGGCAGTACTCAAGGTCGTGCCGTTGTGCTCCCAGGAAATGGAAGGCTCCGGCACTCCCCGGATCAGGCACTGGAAGCGGGCGACTCCACCCGGCTCAACCTCGATGGACTCTGGATGTTGATGGAAGCGCGACAGACCTAGGGCACGGGGACCACCTGAGCATAGGGAGCTGGCCCCCGGCTCTGCAGCCAGCAGCTCTGTCCCAGAGCCCCAGCTCCCCTTCTGTGCCCACGGCTGCCACTCCCTGCTGACCGCCTCGCTTGCACCCCTGCAGTCTCACGTCTGTGATTTCTTTGGGCCATAAGCACTTTGCCTTCCTCTATAACATTTAAAATTCTGTTTTACATTTGCACTGGTATCAAGACAAATATAATCCAGCACTATAAAATAACAACGCATTATTATATATTATTATATTCATTTTTTCTTCTGGTGCCCCAGGCACTGTGCATACTGCGTCTAACGGCCAAGTCGGCACTGCCCAGGCCCACCCTAGGCAATTCTGTGCCCCGCGGGTGCCGTCTGTGGGTACCCCTGCGCATTCTCGCCCCCCCTGCCAGCACAGGAGCAGCCCAGTCACTTACTTGCCAGCTGCACCCGGGCCCGCCGGCTCACCAGGCGCCCAAAGCGGTTCTGGGCCACGCAGTGGTACTCGTGGGCACGGGAGGGGAGGCTCCAGCGGGAGGGCGGGGTGGCCAGATGCAGGGAGCGTCGGGCATCAGGATGGCACTGCTGTCGTTGGCCAGGGCCAGCCCATCCCGCTGCCAGGAAATGGACACAGGTGGCTCACCCTCCACCCGGCATGGCAGCACCAGTGGGCGCTCCCACGTGGCCACCACGTCCCCCGGCTCCCGCAGGAAGGCCAGCTCAGAGCCTGCAGCGCGACCTGCGGGGACAGCCAGCGAGGCCAGGATGCGGCGGCCTCCTGGCGCCCACCACCTCCCCTCAGTTTTGAGCCCCTCTCGGCCTGGGCGAGGGGTGAGGAGGCAGGACTTTAGTGTGGGGGCACCTTGGGGCAGCAAGGGAGGAGGGGGAGGAGGGGCTTGCAGTCTGAGGAGCAGGGCCGCCATGATCCATGGCCTCTTTCAGCTGGGCCCTGGCAACGGGGAGGGGGCGGCGCGGGCACAACGGCGAGGTCAGGGGCCCAGGCTTGGGCATTGTGCTCCCCGGGGGACAATGAGGTCGTCCCCTCTCTGCCCCGCCGGCCCATCTGCGTGTCTGCCCACAGGGTCAGCTTCCCAGGACTCCTGGCTCTCCCCTCCCACCGCCGCGACCCCCGCCGCTGAATGAGGGAAGGAGCACGCTCACATACTCACTCACAGACACACACACTTGGACTGCAAAGCCCCACCTCACAGGCCACCCCATAACCCAGACACAGTCTCCATCCCAGACACTCTTGCAGAGGATACAAGCACAGGTCACACAGAGATGTCCCTACAGACTCAAAGTCGCAAATACGCAACAGACACCAATGTCCCGGGCCCGGAAATGCACGAGCAGAGCTGCGAACCCACGTGCATAGACCCCGACTACACGCACACGCGTGGATATGGTAACTCAGCCTACGAGGCTGAGCAGGGACCTGCCCGGCGGAGGGCGGAGGCGGACAGCAGCCTTGGAGGGGCCAGAGCCCACAGGCCCAGGGCTCAGGCAGCCTCGGGACCCTCGGGACACCTGCGGGGAGACCTCTTGATCCCTGCCTCTCCAAGACCCTCTGCCCGACAGCCCCTCCTAACTGCACAGCCCCCGCTTTCCTTCCTGGCGAAGCCCAAGGACGGTAGCCAAAGTCTGCTCCCCCAGGCTCTCCCTCTACACAGCTCTTGCCCCCAGGTACATACCTGTCCTCCCTGCTTGCCTACAAGTTTCCAGCGCCTCTGCTCTTATCAGCTCAGCGCCCCGCGCCTCCCTCCCCCATTTTGCCCCCCAACTCTCACACCCCTGTGTCTTCCGCCTTATCCTTCTGTTCACCTGTCCCACCTGGCCTTCTCCCACTGCCCCCCACTGCCCTCAGGCTCCTTCCCCCGCACGTCCGGCAGGCCCCGACCCCGTACCCCAGTCTTGGAGCAGCAGCAGCCCTGGCCCCGTGTCTCCACAGGCCTGGCCCCCTCAGCCCTGGCTGCCCCCCAGGCAGCTCTGGCCTTCCGCCTTCAGCCTGGGGGCCCCGGGCTGCGGGCATCCCCCCCACACACTCAGGGGGCACAGTGTTGGGGCTCTGGCCCTGCTGCGGCGAGCCTCGGGTCTGCGGGCCCGGGCTGGAGGCTGCTGTCCCTGCTCCGTCTCCCCCGGAGCCGGGTCCCTCTCTGCCTTCAGCCTGAGCCCCTCCCCTCCCCCATCCCCACTGCCCCTCCTCTCAGGGCCAGGACCCAGACACTGAGACAACTGGGGCGGGGACAGGGGAGGGCTGGCGGCCGGTGAGAGGAGGGCAAAGCTGGGGGGTCGAGCCCGCCCCTTTCCCAGCCTCTAGAATCTTCTCCCAGCCTTAGACCCACCCCTTACTCCCTCTCAAACACTGATGAATGAGTGAGGTTCTGGGGGTGGGGAGAGGCATCTGCTCCCCTAAGACCGACTCTGGGGAGAACGGGGCCAGAACGGGGAGGCCTGGGGTCTGATTTGGGGGTCCCAGGGAGGGGCGCAGAGCCCCACTCTCCTAGAGGAGTCGCCGTCCCAGGCGCTGAGCCGGGCCCAGCGTGACGGAGCTCATCCCATTAGTTTGGTCACGGCCCCAGCAGCCCCCTCACCATTCACAGTGTCACTTTCCAAAGCTGTTCTCTCTATTCTTGTTGGGACAATGGAGTGGGGCCGTCCGGGCCGGGGAGGTGGCCAGAAGGCAGGAGGCGGGGATCCAGCCTCCACTGCCCAATCCTAAAGAGAAGAAAGAAACCCGGGCCCCTCCCCTAGCCGGGCTGACCATCTAAACATGAGAAAAGTGGGGGACTGCCCTTTCACCAGAGGAGCCTGGGACTCAGGAAGGTGCTGACATTCAGACCTAACTATTTCTGTAGGACCTCCCTCCTCTAAACTGCAGCCTCCCCCCCCAAAAGCAAAGTTTCTGGAAAGATGAGGTGGGGGGGTTGTCTGTGAGAAAGGATGAGGAGAAAAAGCAAGGTAGGGAATCTAGTTGGGGCAGAACACAAGGACCCAAGCATCCAGGCCTCTGTCCCCAGAAGCTCCAGCCAGTCTGGCCCCTGACCCAGTCTCCCCGAGTGCCCTTCCCCTCTCTCTTTCTCCTTGGCTTTGCCCGTTCAGGCTGTGCCCCTCATCTCTTCAGAACAAACCCCCATCCTCAGCCTTCTCCCCGACAGGTTCAGCCTCCTCTCTGGCTCCCCACCTCTTGCACAGGCATTCAGAATCAACTCATCCAACACTGCCTCTCCCAGCTCAGGCCCCTCCTCCTAGTCTGGCAGTCCTGGGGGGTGACTGAGCCTGGGCTACCCCTAAGTGAGATTGCCTTGTGGGAAGAGAGCCTGCAGCCTCCCCACTGGGCCTTCCTCACCCAGCCCTGCATCTGTCCTGGAGCCTCCAATGCAGGTTCTCACCCCTTCCCCGGGGTGGCCTCCTCAATCAGTACAGCCTGGAGAGGGAAAGGATCACAGGCCCTGAGGTCAGGAAGATGTGGTTCAAATCACTTACAAGCTGTGTCCTTTGTAGGCAACCTCACCTCTCTGAGCCAGCTTCATTGATAAAATGGGGGTGGATGTGATAGAAACAACCTCCCCCTCATGACTGGGAGGATTAAGTGAGGCAAGGGCTTAGGATAGAGTGTGGCTCAGGTGAGCATTTGCAGTGCTTGGTCTTGCCCCCCTATCTGGTTTTCCTCCTGTCAAAACCCCTCTCCAGCACCCACTAAGAAGATGTCTCCTTATCTGCTGCACTTAACGCTGTCACCTCCTAATTCACACTCCAGAGTGGCCCACAGGACAAAGTACGACCAATACAGAAGACCTGGGTTCAAGTCCAAGCTCTGTCATTAACCAGTCATCTTGCCTTGGACTGGTATCCCTCACCTCTGAGATATGCCCCCCTGTAAGATGGGAGGAAGGGCAAGACCTGCCTTTCAGGGTTGTGATGATCGGGTGAAATGCTTTGTATTGATACTTTAAGGGCCAAGTGCCACTCCTTCTCCTCCTCCTTTTTAAGAGCAGTTTGAGGGGGCTTCCCTGGTGGCGCAGCGGTTGAGAATCTGCCTGCCGATGCGGGGGACACAGGTTCAAGCCCTGGTCTGGGAAGATCCCACATGCCGCGGAGCAACTGGGCCCGTGAGCCACAACTACTGAGCCTGCGCGTCTGGAGCCTGTGCTCCGCAACAAGAGAGGCCGCGATAGTGAGAGGCCCGCGCACCGCGAAGAGGAGTGGCCCACGCTCGCCGCAGCTAGAGGAAACCCTCGCACAGAAGCGAAGACCCAACACAGCTAAAAAAATAAATAAATAAAATAAATAAATTTATTTAAAAAAAAAGAAAGAAAGAAAGAGGCAGTGGGGTGGCCTTAGCGGGGAGTTTGCCTAAAAAAAAAAAAAAAAAAAAAAGAACAGTTTGAGGGATAATTTACATACCTTAAAGTTCACCCATTTAATCTGTACAATTCAATGGCTTTAGGGTATTTACCGAGTTGCACAACCATCACCACAGTCTATATTTTAGAACATTTTCATCACCTCCAAAAGAAACACTGTATCCATTAACATTCACTACCCATCGCCCCTCCTTCACCCCTGTGCCTGCCAGGCAACCAGTCTACTTCCTGCTATTTTCTGTCTTTGCCCATTCTGGACACCTTTTATAAGTGCACTCATACTACATATGGTCTTTTGTGTCTGGCTTCTTTCACTTAGCATGATTTTTTTTTTTTTTTTTAAATGATTCCCTCTCCCCCTTTTTTTTTTATTACCACAGTTCTTTTATAGCTACTTTATTTATTTATTTATTATTTTTATTTTTGGCTGTGTTGGGTCTTCGGTTCGTGCGAGGGCTTTCTCTAGTTGCGGCAAGCGGGGGCCACTCTTCATCGCGGTGCACGGGCCTCTCACTGTCGCGGCCTCTCTTGTTGCGGAGCACAGGCTCCAGACGCGCAGGCTCAGTAGTTGTGGCTCACGGGCCCAGTTGCTCCGTGGCATGTGGGATCTTCCCAGACCAGGGCTCGAACCCGTGTCCCCTGCATTAGCAGGCAGATTCTCAACCACTGCGCCACCAGGGAAGCCCTAGCATTATGTTTTCAAGGTTCATCCACGTAGTGAACACATATCAGTACTTCATTCCTTTTTATGGCTGAACACTATTCCATTGTATGGCTATATACCACATTTTGTTTATCCATTCACCAGATGATGGACATTTGGGTCGTTTCCACTTTTCGGCTATTATGAATAATGCTGCCGTGAACATTCATGTACAGTTTGTGTGGAGACGTGTTTTCGGTTCTCTCAGGTACATACCTAGGAATGGAATTTCTGGGTCATATGGTACCTCTGCACTTTGAGGAACTGTCAAGCTGTTTTCCAAAGTGGCTGCAGCCAGGTACATTCTAAGCACTCCTCAAGACAGGAGTTAACTTTATTGGTCCCAGGACCCTTTGAGAATTTGGTGAAAGCTTCCCCAACCCCCAGCCAAGGAGACTTACATTTGCATACACCCCCTGAGCCCCAGGTTGAGAGGTGCTATCCCAGGAATAGGGCTCCGAATAGCCTTTTTCTTTTTGGCCACACTGTGTGGCATGCGGGATCTTAGTTCCCCAACCAGGGGTCGAACCGGCACCCCCTGCAGTGGGAGCCCAGAGTCTTAACCACTGGACCACCAGGGAAGTCTCCCGAATAGCCTTGATGCTCAGGAAATGCTGGCAGGATTGAATTGCTGAGAGCTGCCCTCTTTTCCTCCCTCCCTATTAAAAATTGGCCTAACCCTGAACAGCCGCAGGCTCTTCTGGAACAACTTCCCTGGAAGGTGCGCCTAGTAGATGAAATCCTTCTGAGGGCCCCTCTAGCACACCTGGGACGGTGTCTCTTTTCTCTCTCCACAGCCCTCCTCTCACCCAGGATCTGTATCTCTTTTCATACCCTTTTTTCTTCCTCCATCTTTCTCTATCTCCATCTGTCTCCCCGTCTGTGGCAGGCAGAATAATGGCCCTGGAGAGATCCATGTCCTCATCCCTGAACCTATGAATATGTTTGGTTACATGGCAAAGGGGAGTTAAGGTTGAAGATGAAATTAAGGTGACTAGTCACCTGACTTTAAAAGAAGGAGATTATCCTGGATGAGCCAGGTGGGTGCATGTAATCACAAGGGTCCTTAGAAGTGGAAGAGGCTGGCAGAAGTCAGAGGGAGAAAGGTCAGAGTGATGTGATGGGAGAGAGAGCCAAGCTGCTGTCGCCCATTTTGGAGAGGAAGAGAACAGAGAGGCAAAGAATGTGGGTGACCGCTGGAAACTGGAAAAGGCAGGAAAGGACACTCCCCTGGAGCCTCCAGGTAGGAATGCAGCCCTGGGAACACCTTGCTCTTAGCCTGGTGGGACCCAAGCCTGAAGTCCAACTACAGAGCCCTAAGATAGTAACTTTGTGTTGTTTGAAGCCATTGCTTCTGTGGTAATTTGATACAGCAAATAGAAAACTCTACAGGATCCCTGTATATTCTATCACCAACACTGTCACCCCAACTCCTCATTTCACCTCTGTGTGGGTTTCTTGTGCATCTCGCCAGCTGGAGAGTAAGCTCCACCAGGACAGGGACTTCACATGATCCCCGCTGGGTGCCCAAAGCCAGAGCAGGTGGCACTCCCTGTCAGCACAGGGTAAAGGGAACATGAAAGGAGAGCCAGCCAGCCTTGCAAAGCCATGCCTGACCTCTCTCGGCTCTGGTCCACATCCTTCTCTCTCGCGCAGAGCTGCGCGGAAAGCCTGGGGAGGCTGCTCCCGCCCACGGCCCACGCCTGTACCCTGACACCGCCCCATCCCGAACGGTCCCCCTCCTACTAAGCTCCCCACGCCCTCGGGGGTATTGTCCTCACCCTGGGATGTTTCTTCCGAAGCCCCGCAGGACCTGATCCCTGGCAATCCCTCCGCTACCCACCCGCCCCCACCTCGCCTTGGCCCTTGCCGGTCTCTGGCACTTCGCACTCTGTTCCTTCTGCTGGGCGCATCTTCCCTCAGTCTTCCCTTTCTTTGTGGAAGCATTTTCAAATAAATCCTGGACATCATCTCATTCCACACCTATATACTTATGTGCATCTTTTTAAAAACACATTTTTTTCCGTAGCTGTAATGTCATTATCATATCTAATAAAAGCAATGTTACCAAGTTCAAGCTCCTGCTCTGGATTGATTGGCCTGCCCCACAGCAAGTGGATGAGATGTTGGGACAAGGAGTAGCGACTCCATTCAGGAAGGCCGCCGACTGAGAAGGTGGCAGACTAGCACCCCAAAGAACCATCTTCCTAGTTAGAGTTCTCTACTAAAAGGGGAGGGGGAAAGTCCTGCTTCCAGCCAGACCCCGGAGGGGATATGTCAATTTCTTCCTGCAGCCATTCCCAGGTGGGAATGTGAGCTAAATAAAGGTATTTTACCTTAAGGTTCATTACCTGGGATGCAGGGTTCCCATTTATGTATAATTTAAGTTTATAGGCAACATCCCTTTAGTGATTAACTTTGTATTCTATTGATATTATAAGGTCTTTTCCTATTATAATTCCCCACTGTCAATGACCCATTCCACAGTCCTGTGTGAAAAGGGATGAAGACCGCTCTAGTCTTGCTGAACTGTGCCTACAAAGAGGTGATTATGGAATGGAAATTAGAATCGTTTAGTCAGTAGTACATTCCTCTTTCCTTTTTTTATCGACAACTATTTGAACCTGATGAAACCCCTTAGCCCTTTGTTGTCTAATTTGTAGTCGGACTTGGAGTTCTGGTTCCAGTTGCCCGTACATATCTATTAATTTTAACTTTCTGACTGTGCCATAATTATACAAGATTCCTGTGCTATTCATTTGGGCAAGATTAAACAAGTAGGTTGACCCTTCTCCAGCTACAATGAAGTTACAGTCTCAATACTTTTTTTTTTTTTTTTTTTAAAGAGCAACCTTAAGCCTTCTAAGAGTTCACAGACCCGTTGCTCTCCAGGCCTCTTAGGAGCTGGGTTGTTCTTTGATGACAGTGGTGCTGCTTTAATCCGAGTGTGATGAATCCATGGCTTTACCCCAGTTAATCCCACAGACGAGTGCATGGTAAGTAATAAAACATGTGGTCCTGTCCACCTTGCAAGCAGCTGATGTTCAGGCCCTTGTTCTCTCCAAGTTTAAAGCAGGACTCAAGTCTCCTCTGGGTTGGAAAGGATGTAAGGCTGCTTCAGTTGGATAGGCAGAGCTGTTGGAGGTAAACTCATGATCAGAGGTTAGTATAGTGCCCGAAGCTTTAACATAATTGACAGCTGCCAGGTCTTTCAGAGCATTTATACATTCTTCTGCCCAAGCAGACACCTGGAATGGCCTACCATACAATATTTCAAAGGGGCTTAATTTAAGCTTGCTTCTGGGAGCCACTCTGATCTGTAGCAGGGCAACTGGCAAGACCTTATCCCAAGTTAAATTAGTCTCTTGACATATTTTAGCAATGCTCATTTCTAAGGCAGGATTCATTTTCTCGGTTTTTCTTATTGATTGTGGTCTCCAGGAAGAATGTAGTTTCCAGTTAATGGTAATGATTTAATCCAAATCAGGAGATAATTTCCTTAAGGAGAGCTTTAACCACTTTGGAAGCTTTTTTTTTTTTTTTTTTTTTTTGTCCAGATGGGGTATGCTTCCACCCATCCTGAGACAGGGTCTAAACACTAGCAGGTATCTGAAGTTTTCTGCAGCTCAAAGCAGTCAAGTCTATTGGCCAGTCCTTGGTGGGGCAGGTTTCTCTGCGTTGGGTCCCTGTCTGGGGAGGTCTAACAGCAGTCTTTGGGTTATTTTTAGCACAAATCATGCAATTCTGAGTGACTCGCTGAATGGTCTTTTGTAGGTTAGGCCCCATTGCATAGTTTTGACTCCACTGTAAGGTGGCATCTCTCCCATAATGGGTACCATTAGGAATGTGCTGCAGCACAGTGTCCAAGAGTGCCCGAGGGATCAAAACAGTTCCTTGTGCGCTACATTTCCAGCCAGGCGAGGTGTGATCAGAATGAAACCCTACTCTTTGGTCCTCTCTTTGTCCTTTTCTGAATACACCAGCTGGTATTATGACAAGTCAATCTGTGGGAGAAGTGATCCTATCATGGCTCGATAACCACCTTCCTTTGCTGCCTTCTTTGCAGCTTGGCCAGCTAACCAGTTGCCTTTTACATGGTGAGGGACATCAAGGTGAGGTCCCCTCGTTGGCCTTCTGGAGGTTGTAAGAACGAACGATTTTGTACTTCTCAGGAGACTCCAGTGACTGGGATGGATTGAGAGGTTTTCTGTGCCGCTTTGGCACTCACCACAGAGTATGCTGTACCTGTATTTATCAGAAAGTCAATCAGCTCATTCCCCACTGTCAATTTTACCTGGGGCTCCTGTGGTGAAATTGGAATTGGGTGCCTCAAGTTCAACGGTGCCTCAAGTCCAAGGGAGCCCCTGGGCCACTTCATTAAATCAGGGTGTTTCTCTCTTTCCACCTTATTGTTGCAGGAAGGGGGACCCCCTTCCACGGTCTGAGAGTGGGTGCTTGTCTAACACTCGGAGATGAATTGTCCGAGGAGACACACGTGCTGACAAAGCAAGAGACTTTATTGGGAAGGGGCGCTGGGGCGGAGAGCAGCAGGGGAAGGGAACCCAGGAGGGCTGTTCTGCCACGTGGCTCGCAGTCTCGGGTGTTATGGTGATGGGGTTAGTCTCCAGGTTGTCTCTGGCCATTCATCTTGCTTGGCCCATATTTGGCCTGACTCAGGGTCCTTCCTCGTGCGGCACGCATCTCTCAGCCAAGATGGATTCCAGCGAGAAGGATCCTG
This sequence comes from Balaenoptera ricei, assembly GCF_028023285.1. Classification (NCBI taxonomy): domain Eukaryota; kingdom Metazoa; phylum Chordata; class Mammalia; order Artiodactyla; family Balaenopteridae; genus Balaenoptera; species Balaenoptera ricei. The sequence continues at coordinate 111,982,575 of NC_082639.1, read as the reverse complement.
GGACGTTGGTAGGACAATATTATGGACTGGCATCTCTTCCCTACTTTTGGCCCCTACCGAATTCTCCCAGTTAGTTTTTGGGGGCAGCACCATATTCCTTATCGGAACCTCCTGTTGTAAGACAAGTTGTTATCATACATCGTGCCTGACCAAGGCAGGCAGCTTTGGTCAATGGTTCCCTAGCAATATGAGAGGCTCCAGTTTTTTTATTGTTTTTCTTATGTTTTAGCCTAGGGCAATCTTTTTTCCAATGTCCTTCCTCCTTACAGTAAGCATATTGTTCCTTCCCCAGTGGTGGCTCACCTCTCTTTGGGTTACTTGCTTTCCAGGAATCCAATGCTGCTGTCAGAAAAGTGGTGTTACATTTTGCATCTTCTTTCTTCTATCATTGTTCCCTGTTGATGCTACCAACTGAGAAGGTACATTGGGAATGAACCCATCTAGGGACTTCCCTGGCGGTCTAGTGGTTAAGACACTGCGCTTCCACTGCAGGGGGCATGGGTTTGATCCCCGGTCAGGGAACTAAGATCCCACATGGCCACACGGCCAAAAAATAGAAAAAAAAAAATGCACCACCTAATTTTTGCAACTTTCTCCGATATCTGAGGTGCTTTGCCCAGAAAGGGATAAATTTACCATTCTAGTATTTTCAGGGGCCTCAGGATCTGCAACAGTGTAACATCTGTAGAGCTGGTAACTATTCATTTGTTTTTTGCTGAATTTCTTGAATTTTGTTCAAACTCTTGCTTTGGTTCCCCTTTCAAAGTCCTGCCAAGATGCATGTATGGTAGTGCTCTAATAAGGGCATTCCTCCCTCATTGGGGTCCCGATTTGGTTCAGCTGTGGGTACTGCCGAGTGGGCTTCAGGTGTACCATTTGGGTCTGTTAGGTGGAGCTGGTACGCTTCTTACCTGGCCATACCAGTGACCATTCTCCTTTCATCTAGAGGATCCTCCCTATAAGAAGGGTCACCAATTAGACAAGTCTGAGGTGGAGAAAGCCCATAGAAACATAGCCAGCTGGCCATTTGCATTTAGATCCCCTAAATAACTGCGTAAGGGAAATTGTCCTGCTCTGGGAGTGGCTCTTTTTTTTTTTTTTTTAAGTTCAAACGCATTTTTATTTATTTATTTATTTATTTTTGGCTGTGTTGGGTCTTCGTTTCTGTGCGAGGGCTTTCTCTAGTTGTGGCAAGTGGGGGCCACTCTTCATCGCAGTGCGCGGGCCTCTCACTATCGCCGCCTGTCTTGTTGCAGAGCACAGGCTCCAGACGCGCAGGCTCAGTAATTGTGGCTCACGGGCCTAGTTGCTTCGCGGCAGTGGAATCTTCCTGGACCAGGGCTCGAACCCGTGTCCCCCGCATTGGCAGGCAGATTCTCAACCACTGCGCCACCAGGGAAGCCCTGGGAGTGGCTCTTGGCCCCAACTGGGTGCCTGGTCGGGTCTTAGATGGTGATACCAAACCAGGTCCCTGTGCCCCAGGAACTAAACACAGGATTTTCTAATTGAACCCTGTAAGGAGGGGGAGACAGTCTGACTGCTTCCTGAGCCCCAGCGTTGGGAATTGGGGCTGGATAGGAATGGGAGGCGGTGGAAGGGGTGGACGTATTGGCATAACAGCTGGAGCCACTGGGACAGCCAGCTTGGCCGGAGGTTGGAGCAACATACCCTCACCCTCATTCCCTTTCTTTTCTTCCTGTATGACAGATTTTCCCTTGGGTTTCTTTTACCATAAAGTGACAACTGTCTGACTTTTTCTCACCCTGATGTAACAGCACAAATGCTTGCACAAAGAAGATTTCATTATTCTTCCCCACTTCTTCACAGAATAGGTATAGAGCCATTCAAAGACCACCGTAAAACCATAAATAGCAATCGATCATCTCTAACCATTAGAAGGATACCTTTTGCCTTGGCATCCACCAGCCGCACTGGGTTCTGGGGTGGGGCTTTTGGTGATTTTAGAAACCAAGTGGAACCTTTGTCTTCTCCCTGGGAATGTCCTTTCCTCCACTGACATCAGTCTGTAAGTGGAGAAATGGTACCAAAACAAAATGAAATGAAAACCCCAAAGAATAGAAAACCCTAAATAAACCCTCAAGTTTGGTCTTGGGGTTTTACATATCACAAGAACCATCAACTCAACCCCCATGTAATGTGACACCTCGGAGAGCTGTTGGATCCAGACCAACAACACAGGAGACCACAAACAACGTAATTAACACAGCAAAGGTGACAGTACATGGTGCACAGGGTCCCAAGGTAAACCTGCCTAAACCCCTTGTGGAGATGCTAACAGGTACTACGGCTACATTGTTGCAATAAAATATCATCTTCCTCTCAGTCATGGCTTCACAGCTGTCATCAGGTCACTTATCCAAAATGCGCCCCAGAGGACTTTCTTTACAGATAGTTGAAACATTCCCCAATTTTTAAAGACAGAAATACAAGACAAACAGAACCCAAGTGGCAGGACTTCCGTGGTGGCACAGTTGTTAAGAATCCGCCTGCCAGTGCAGGGGACACGGGTTCAAGCCCTGTTCCAGGAAGATCCCACATGCCACAGAGCAACTAAGCCCGTGCGCCACAACTAGAGAAAGCCTGTGCTCAGCAACGAAGACCCAATGCAGCCAAAAACCAAAAAACAAAAAAAACCAAATGGCGCACACATGTGCTAGCATCCAGATTAACAAACGAACCGGTTCCAAATTGGGTAAAAAAACCCAGCAATTATTTCCTCTAACAGGGTACCCCACTCGAATACAAAACAAACTGGCTTATTCCAGAGAAAAAAAGCCCCAAACAGAGGTAATCAAGTTCCAGCTGCACACCAGAGCGAGCGACTTACCCTACCGTATTGAGCCCGTCGTCTCCCAGATGTTGATTCTTTGCTCCAACTGCCAAGTGCTGGGGCAGCCAGTGCCATTTTGGGGAACTTTGTGGGGAAGATCCTCAGGACAAGTGGTCCTGGTAGCTGCTAGGGCCTTACCCGAAAATTCCCCAACTGGGTTGGCTGGCCACTAGCAGCAAGGGTCCTAGATGGTTTCACCAAAATTTTTTACCAAGTCCAAGCTCATACTGCTTGCCGAATGACAGGCCAATCAATTGAGAGATGTGTTGCTGGGACAAGTAACAGCGACTTTATTCGGAAAGCCGGCAGACCGAGAAGATGGCGGGTTAACTTCCCAAAGAACCACCTTCCCTGAATTAGAATTCAGGATTCTTTTATACTAATAGGGGAGGGAGTAATGTCCTGGTTCCAGGATGTGTTAATTTCTCTCTTCTTGAAGCCATTCCCAGGTGGGCCTGGTCAGGATGTTTTCTGTGAGCTAATCAAAGGTATTTTAGCTTAATTCTCTTTTCCTGGAAGGCAGGGTTCCCAGAGATGGGCCATTATGTATAATCTAAGCTTATAGGCAACATCCCTTTAGTGGTTAACTTGTAATAGAATACAGTTTCTTCCCTATTATAGTAACAATAATTTCTTAATATCACCTAATAACTAGTCCATAATAAAACTTCCCCAATTGTTTCAAAAATGTCTTTTTACTCTTTTTTTTTTTTTTTTCAGTCGGAACAAGGTCCATACGCTACGCTACATTTGGTTATGTCTTAAGGATCTAATTGAGGCAAGCCCGGCCCCCACTCCGCCTCTCTCATATATCATTGAGTTGTTGAAGAGACTATTTAAAATTTCCAGTAGAAGTACCTGTATTCTGAATCTGTTTGATTTCTTTGGTGTTATTATATATGTTCCTCTGTAAATGGATGTTGGCCCTAGAGGCTTGGTTAGCTTCAGGCTCCACTTTTAAGAAAGAAAACCGGGCTTCCCTGGTGGCGCAGTGGTTGAGAATCTGCTTGCCAATGCAGGGCACACGGGTTCGAGCCCTGGTCTGGGAAGATCCCACATGCCGCAGAGCAACTAGGCCCGTGAGCCACAACTACTGAGCCTGCGCGTCTGGAGTCTGTGCTCCGCAACAAGAGAAGCCGTGATAGTGAGAGGCCCGCGCACCGCGATGAAGAGTGGCCCCCACTTGCCGCAACTAGAGAAAGCCCTCGCACAGAAACGAAGACCCAACACAGCCAAAAATAAAATAATAAATAAAATTTAAAAAAAAAAAAAAAAAAAGAAAGAAAACCTTATAGGCAGTGCTGTGTGCTGCATACTGCATCTCTTCGGGAGGCAAGCATTGCCTCGTGGTTCCACTTTTAGTGATTCTAAGATTGAGTGCTGGTGGGACTTCCCTGGTGGCGCAGTGGTTGGGAATCTGCCTGCCAGTACAGGGAACACAGGTTTGAGCCCTGGTCCGGGAATATCCCACATGCCGCGGAGCAACTAAGCCTGTGCGCCACAACTACTGAGCCTGCGCTCTAGAGCCTGCGAGCCACAACTACTGAAGCCCACGTGCCTGGAGCCCATGCTCTGCAATGAGAGAAGCCACCGCGATGAGAAGCACGTGCACTGCAACGAGGAGTGGCCCCCCGCTCGCCGCAACTGGAGAGAGCCCACACGCAACAGCGAAGACCCAACGCAGCCAAGAATGAATGAATGAATAAATAAATAAATAAGACTGAGTGTGGGCTTCCCTGGTGGCGCAGTGGTTGAGAATCTGCCTGCTAATGCAGGGGACACGGGTTCGAGCCCTGGTCTGGGAAGATCCCACATGCCGCGGAGCAACTGGGCCCGTGAGCCACAATTAGTGAGTCTGCGCGTCTGGAGCCTGTGCTCCGCAACAAGAGAGGCCGCGATGGTGGGCCCGCGCACCGCGATGAAGAGTGGCCCCCACTTGCCGCAGCTGGAGAAAGCCCTCGCACAGAAACGAAGACCCAACACAGACAAAAATAATAAATAAATAAATAAAAATTAAAAAAAAAAACAAAAACTTAAACTTTAAAAAAAAAAAAAAAGATTGAGTGGTGGCTTCAGGTGGTGACATCCTGATCGCTCCCTTGTAAAATTCCCCATCAGCCTTTCATCTGATAGTTTTATTCATTGATGATAATTCCCTGCCTCAATTTCATTAGGGGTTGCAAAATGGTAATTTTCCAGTTCTATAATTCCTTTCTCACTCATTAACTGGAGTTCTTTTGTAAAGAACTTTCCCTCAACAACTAGGACAATTTGGTAACCCTGAAGTACAATTCATGCAGGAAAGGAGGGACAAATGCTTAGTTCTTTCCTTTAATTGCCAGTATTCAGAGTAAGGAGTTGGTGCTCTACCCAACGTGTTTCTCTCCCCCTCTAGCCCTTTATCCTCCTAGCCCCTTTTAGTATCACTCTGAATGGCTACATTTTGTATGTTCAATGTTTCAAGGGCCTTCATTAATCTTTTTGACAGTTCAGATTGCCCTATCTTAGGCAATGGGAGCTCGGTGTCCTTTTGCTGTTACCCCATTTCTTGATATCTTTGCTTTCCAGCACAAGATGCCCCAGTGCTCATCCTGAGTATTTCCTGCCGACCTGGAACCAACCTTTCCTCCAAGGACCTGGATGCTGGGAGATCTCACTGTTGTCAAACTGCCCGTTGCTTCTAGGCTTTTTCAGTGACATTATAAGATTTTTACTTCACTTATTTTATTTTATACTTATATCTTCTTTTCTCTTTCTCTGGAAACAGTGACTCCTAACGTTTATTATTATACAATATGCCATAGTTTCAAATAACACCAATTCTACTAACATGTACACTACCAAATGAAATGTAACATATCTTTACATCTTTTTTTGTCCTTAGGGAAAAACTAACTCTTGCAATATTCTCCCTGTATAAAAAAATAGACAAACTGTACTTCATCAAAATTTAAAATCTTTGTGTTTCAAAGGACACCATCAAGGAAGCAAAAAAACAAACCACAGAATGAGAGAAAATATTTGCAAACCATATATCAGATAGGGAATTTGAGTCCAGTATATTAAAAAAAAACAAAACAAAAACAAAAAACAAAACAAAACCCTCTCACAACTCAACAGTAAAAAGGCAAATAACACAATTAAAAAACAAGGAAATAATTTGGAAAGACATTTCTCCAAAGAAAATATTCAAATGGCCAATAAGCACATGAAAAGATGTTCAACATTATTAGTCCTCAGGGAAATGCAAATCAAAACCACAATAAGATACCATATCACACCCACCGTGACTGCTACAGTCAAAAGACAATAAAAAGTGTTAGTGAAGATGTAGAGGGACTTCCCTGGTGGTCCAGTGAGTGGGACTCCGCACTCCCAATGCAGGGGGCCCGGGTTCCATCCCTGGTCGGGGAACTGGATCCCACATGCATGCCGCAACTGAGAGTCCGCATGCCGCAACTGAGACCCGGCACAGCCAAAATAAATAAGTAAATACATATTTTTTTAAAAAATGTAGAAAAATTGGAACCCTCATACATTGCTGGTGGGAATGTAAAATTGTGCAGCCACTGTGGAAAATAGTTTGGTAGTTCCTCTCAAAGTCAAACACAGAGTTTCTATAAGACCCAGCAATTCCATTTCTAGGTATACACACAAAAGAATTGAAAATATTTTGTCCACACAAAGACTTGTACACAAATGTTTATAGCAGTACTGTTCAAATAGCCAAAAAGTGGAAACAGCCCAAATTTCATCAACTGATGAATGGATAAACAAATTGTGGTATATACATCCAAGAGAATATTATTAGGCCATAAGAAGGAAAGAAGTACTGATAAATGCCACAACGGGGATGAACCTACCTCGAAAATATTACGCTAAGTGAAAGCCACTAGGTACACAAAAGGTCACATATATGACTCCGTTTATATGAAATGTTCAGAATAGATAAATCCATAGAGACAGAATGCAGACTGGTGGTTGCCAGGAACTGGGTGACGGAGGAATGCTAATGGGTAGGGATTTCTTTGGGGGTGATGAAAATGTTCTAAATTAGATAGTGGCTATGGTTGCACAAACCTATGAATACAACTTTACTCTTTAAAAGGGTGAATTTTATGGCACTTGCATTATAGCTCAATAAAAAAAAAAAAAGTTTCCGCATTTGTTCCCTAGAGGCCCAAAGAGGAGAACTTTAGTTACCTTGACCCTGCCCCTCCATTCTTAATTTTACCGGGAGCTCGGGGCGGCGGCAGTGCGCAGGCGCCTTTCTGCGTCGGAAGGCGCGGAGGGGCTCGCCCCGCCCATGCAGGATGACTCCTCCCATTCCCCGGCCTGCCCCGCCTCCCTCTCGCGCGGGGACGTGGGCTGCGGCGAGTCCGCCGGCGCCAATCCCTGCTTGCTGCCCAGGTTCGGTTTCCCCGAGTGTGCTTAGCCGCCACCTGGAGCCTGCCAGCGCGTGGGCGCTCGGGAATGAGCAGGAGTGGGGGCGCGTTACTGCCTTTCCCCGCATAATCGGTTCAGGCAGCGCCCAGTCTTGGGAGCTTTCTGCCAAGCCCTACAAGGAGCGGTCACCAAGCATCGCCGGGCGGCCCCTCCTGACACTCCCTGTCCCTGCGCGCGGGGAAAACTGCAGCCCAGCGGCGGGGTAGGGATGAGGCCCTAGAACAGGAGTGGGCAGTCTTTCTGTCAAGGGCCACATGGTAAATATTTTATGCTTTTCAGGCCATATGGTCTCTGTCACAACTACTCAACTCTGTTTCTGTAGTACAGAAGCAGCCATAGACAGTATATAAAGGAATGCCCGTGGCCTGTTCCAATAGAACTACTCATGGACTCTGAAGTCTGGATCCCATACATGTGATGAAATAGTCTTGATTTCTTCAGCCATGTAAAAATATAAAAACCATTCTTAGCCACCGGCTGTAAAAAAGACAGCGTGGTTTGCCTACGTCAGTGCCCTTTTACAGGTTCCCGGTATTTGTCAAGGACACGTGGCCTAAGTAGCCCGGGGAATCCACAGACGCAAAGCCGAGACCATTGCCTTGGTCTGAGGATGGGGTGAGACAGTTCTCTGATTCCACCACCCTCCCACTCCAGCGTCCAACGTCTCAGGGACAAGACTCATCAGAAAGGGAACTCACCACCTGAGGACCAGCCTATTTGATCTTGGCAAATTTCTCATAATTCCATTTTATTTTATTTCACTGGACTTTTTTTGGGGGGGGTAGGAAAACTTAATTCTTTTAAAGTGCATTTTACTTTATTTTTAATTGTGGTAAACAGAAAACCTAATTCTTTTGGATCCAGACTGTGTGTTCTTGCAGCTGTCAATTTCTAGCACTAGTTATATAGCCTCTGTGACAAAGCTGGTTCAAAGAGCTGCGACTCTGTCTGGAGGGCAGCGTGCCAGGCCCAGCCACCTGGATCGGCCCATTGGAACAGAAGCCCCTCCTCTCACTGTCCTTGCTAAAGTGCAGCTGCACAAAAGCAGGCATCATACAGGGACAGCTGATATATTACACTCAGTATTTGTGTGTTTGCAGAGGGAGACGTGGGGACAGGATTTAGGCCAGTGCTATTCAGTAGAAATATAATGTGGCTGATGTGTAATTCTACATTTTCTAGTAGCCAAATTTACAAAAGTAATAATAAACAAGTGATATTCATCTTAATATATTTTATTTAACCCAATACGTCCAAAATAGTATTTCAACATGTAAGCAATATAAACAATTATTAATGAAATATTTTATTTTATTTTATCTTTTATTTTTTGGCTGAGTGGCTTGCGGTAACTTAGTTCCCCAACCAGGGATTGAGAACCTGGGCCCCAGCAGTGAAAGTGCCGAGTCCTAACCACTGGACCGCCAGGGAATTCCCTGAAATTTATTTTATTTTTGGTGCTAAGTCTTTAAAACCCGGTGTGCATTTCACACTCACGGCACATCTCGCTGCAGACCAGCCACATTTCAAGCGCTCACTGGGCACATGCAGCTGGCGGCTACCATATTGTACAGCACAGATTTCGACCAAATGAAACAGGGATTGTGTGTGCCTCTAGTCTGTTGGTGACTCTGAACTGCGTTTGTTGGTGGAGGGTGGGACAAGGTGTATGTTTTGGAACAGGAGGGTTAGCCATAAGGACCCAAAATTGGTGATGGGGTGCATCCCTAGACTTCTCAGGTTGGGGAGAGGGGTTGGAAGGGGAAAGATAACCCAAGGGAACATAGTAGAATTTTTTGAGGACCCACAGCTTAAAACAGGGGGAAGGGGTTTTAGTTCTAAGACAAGCAGCAGTTTCAGCATTGAGAGCTTTTAGATGATTAACTTTTTTTTTTTTTTTTACCTATCTTGAATCATAGTTTTATTTATTTATTTAAAAAATTTTTTTCTTTTTCTTTTTGGCCACGCAGCTTTCGGGATCTCAGTTCCCCAACCAGGGATTGAACCCAGGCCACAGCAGTGAAAGCGCAAATCCTAACCACTAGACCACCAGGGAACTCCCTGATGATTAACTTTTTTGACGCCTCATTTAGGGGCCAAGGACAGGCCTTTTTCCTTTTGATTCCCCCATCCCTCTGCCACCACGTGCATACATGCACTCTGAGCCCTGCTCCAAGAGGGGCCTCAGTCAAAGTCTACCCAGAACCTGAGGGGCCCCACCCTGGGCTGCTACTTCTGGGAATATAGGACTAAGCGTGGGTAACATCGGGAACATTTGAGTTGGGGGGCTGAGTGGCCACACCCTTCCCCCTCACTGGCTGGCTTATCAAAGCCAGCCAGTGAGGGGAGAGGGAGGTTCCTTTAACCCAAAATCAAACCTCTGTTTTGCCCGGTTGAGACCCTTCCCCAGGCCCCAACCACATGTGAGTCTGTGGAGATGTTTTGGCTGCCCACAGGGGTAGCATTTGTGCCTCTGTCCACTTCGGCCATTTGAACCAATCCCTTGGGTCCTCCGGCTCCCCAGAGAGAGCAGTGGAGGCCCTGCACTCAGGGAGTGAAACTAGGACAGGATATCCACAAGCACAGACAGACATCAGTCATCAGGGGTTTTCCAAGGACAAGGATCACACGGGGTCACCTGAGAGGAAAAACACTGAGGTCCAGACACTGAGCTCAGGTCACGTGGTCAGGGCAGGAGCGCCTGTGGCTCCGGGCAGGAGAAAATGTCTGTGGGAAAAGCAGTTCCACAGACAGACAGGGAAGCGAATATTGTAGATGAGAAAGACAGAGCCAAATGGGCTCTGGCCACATTTATTACAAAATAAAGATTACAAACCTGGTATAGAAGAGATCCCTGACAGCGGCTGATACACCTGCAATAACCCCACCCCACAAAGTCCCTCCCTCAGGCGCACTGGTGTGGAGGCTCTCAGATGCGAAGGCCCCCGGCCAGGAGGGCACTGTACCGGGCAGGTGTGAGAGGCAGGTAGGCGCCCCCAGCCTGGTCCAGAATGTAGAGGGGGTCGGACAACGCGCTTGGGTCAAAGCCCTCCTTTGCCATCCGAACCTTCTGCTGCTTGAAGGTCTCTGTGGTGGCCAGTGACTCCTGGGGAGGGGGAGGGGTCAAAGGGGGCTGAAGGAAGGGGTATTCTGCCCCAGTGGCTGGGGGGAATCGCCTGAGTTTCGTTAAGGGGCAGGTCTGGGGGAAAGGGGGATGAGGTCAGGGTTTAGGGGAGGGGGTGAAATGGAAGAGAAGGGGCCAGGCCTGGAGGATGAAGGGGGTGAAAAGCATGTGTCTGGGAAGGAACTGTTCTTTCTCTTCACAGAGTGTATTACGTGGGGGTCCCTTTGTGGGGTTTGGGAGCCACTGACTGCTGCAGATATACGGGGTGAGGTAAAGGGTCAGGGCAGGAGCGGCTGGTTACCTGAAGCCTTAGGAATCGAGGCCGGGCATAAGGTGGCAAGTTCTCAGAAACATGGACGTAGAGCTGCACAAGGTCCAAAGAGTGGGGGGGACGCAGAACCAGGGCTGCCATCCCAGCCCTGCCTTCGTGCCCTGGTAGGTGTGGGGGGCAGGGTCAGCCGTGGTAGCTGACCACCACGAGGCCTCATGCTCCCTGCGCCCAAGTAATACCACTTCAGGGTGGTGGGCCGGGTCCCCCCCGCCCCATGGCTGGGCACCTGGCACAGTGACTCCGTAGACGTTCACCTCCTGAAGAAAATCCAGGGCCTCCAAGGCCTCAGCCACCTCGGTCGTGGCCACATTCTCCCCCTTCCACCTGCCAGAGAGCAGAAATTGGAAACTGGGAGTCAGGGGTCAGGGCCTAATGAGCTTGGTGGGGAGAGAAAGAGGTCAGGGATGAGAGCAAGGTGCCAGAATGTCTTGGGGAAGATGTGTTTAGGAGGTTGGAGATGAGAGGTTAGGTGAGAAGCTGGGTTGGGGCAGATTAGGGAGTGGAGGTTTAGAGGGTTTGGGTCACAGAGACGGGATGCCCAGGAGAGAAATCAGAAAGTTAGGGGCGGATACCTGAACGTGTCTCCAGTACGATCGTGGAAGCGAAGAAAGCCTTGGTCATCGCAAACCAACAGGTCCCCAGTGTTGAAGAAAACATCCCCAGGCTGGAAGACATCCTTCAGCAGCTTTCCCCGGGCCAGCTCTGGCCCCCCAGCATAGCCCAGGAATGGTGACTGCTGGTTCACGGGGGCCACCAGCAACCCTGGCTCACCTGGTAGAGTCACTGGGGTCAGGGGGGGGCCGCCGCCCACCACACTCTCCAAGTCCAATCCTCTGCCAGCCAGCTCCACCACCCCTACCCACCCCGCCTGGACACAAACCTGGAGATGTGGCCACACAGAGCCCCTGGGTGTTCCGAATCGGCTCCCCTGTGGTGACATCATAGCGAATCAAAGAGAAGGGGAAGACATGCTGGGGGAAGGGAGACCCAGGCACTGGGTCATTTCAGTTGCACGAGCCCCCTCCCCAGCAGCCCCCCGACGTTCCACAGTTTCTCCAGTTTCCTCCTGTAACTCACCCTGTAAAGCCAGGAGGCGCGCCCCACAGCACCCCGCTGTCCTGTGTAGTTGAAAGTGGCCACGTTGCCCTCTGTCAGTCCATATGTCTCCAGCACCTGCAGGGGCCCGAAGCGCCGCACAAAGCGCTCCCAGGTGTCTGGCCGCAGCCCGCTGCCCACCACCAGCCGGACCTTATGTCCATGTTCTGCCTTGTTCTGAGACAAGTGGGGAGAGGGGCAGGGGCTTCAACACCAAGATGCCAGCTCCCCCAGGTGCAGCCCTGTTTCCCTCTCTCCTTGCACCACTTCCACTGTGACCTCCTTGAGGTGCCCTAAGCACCAGAATCCTACCAGCCCAGGCTCCTTACCCTCCCCTTCCATTTTCTTCTTGCTTCCTCTCCCTCCAACTCCCAGACAACCGTTTCAGTGTCCCCTGCCAACTGCCCATCTCCCTGCCTTCGTGGCTCTGCCCAGGATCTGTGCCCACGCACCGGGGGCTGGTTGACGAGGTATCGGCATAACTCCCCGATGTACTGGAACACAGTCACCCCGTGCTGCTGGCAGTCCTCCCAGAACTGACCAGCTGAGAACTTGGACTTCAGCACCACTGTGGCCCCTGCCAGAATCGGAGAGGGCGAGGAGGAAGGAAGGAGGTGAGGTTAAGAGCTGGGGGGTGGGGGGGTGAGGAGTCGTGACCCCCTCCTTCTCAGGCATCAGCCTTCACTGTACTGTAGTTCCCCGGAAAGGCCTGGCTGTGACAGTCACACTTTCCAAAGGCCAAGTTGGCCCCCATCATTTCCCACCTGTGATTTGGAGAGGTAAATGCCCTCTCCCTACTTCCCATCCCCAAGCAGTCCATCGTCCGAACACTGCCCCCAAGTCCCAACCCTCTTCTCCATTTGCCTCTTCCTGGGCTGACACTCACGGCCCTCCCCTCCCCTGGCGCCCGGAGTTCTGTGAACTGCATGGCCGCCCTAGTTGCTCAGCCTGTAGGTCTGTGCAGGTGACGCTTCTCCACTGAACCAGGAGTTCCTGGAGAGGAGGCCCTGCCTCCTTCCTCTGGATTCTCTACCCTCAAGGACTCAGGAAACATCCCCAGGTGAGCACACCACAGTAGGTACTTAATAAATGTTTGCTGGCATAAACATCTGCCAGAGGGCTGAATGGGGGGTTGGGGTGGGGGAGACTGACCAATGCCCAAGCATCCCACGATGCCCAACAGGGAGCCAGACATGTGGTAGAGTGGGAGGGCGAGGTAGATCACATCCTCCTGGTGGGCGCCACACAGCTGGTAGAATCCTTGGCATTGCAGGACCTTCAGATGACTGATCCGAGCAGCCTTGGGGAGGCCTGGGGGATGGGGGAGGGGGAGATCAGGGGAAAGGTCTGAGCTCCAAGCCTTGTCTCCCCCTTTGCCCCTGTTGGGTTTCCCATAGAAAGCGGCAGAGGCAAGGCTGAAACTAAGAAGAAGGCAGGCCAGGCCGTCCTAGAAATGTGGTAAGTTCGGGGAGGTGGACAATGAAGAGGGGTGGGAGGGTTGGCGAGACAGGAAATATGGCCGCTGGGATCAGCCTCCTCTCTGGGGGCTTTGGAGGAGTGGCCTATGAGCTGAGGAGGTCACAGTTCCTGTTCCCAGGCCCCTGCCTTCCTTGTCCTTAGTTTCTGGGAGGTAAATATCGTGTCCAGCCCTCACCTGTGGTGCCAGAGGTGAAGATATACAGGCACGTGTCCATTATGTTCTGGGGGGCAGACAGGTACCCGGGCACTGGCCCATCCGCTTCAGCCGAGGCCTCAGCCAGAAAATCGGTGATTCCAGCAGGATGGGTTTCAGAGCCCGCAGCCCACAGGTGGAGCCCCATGGCTCTCAGGGCCGGCAGGTCAGGCTCCAGGGACTCCAGGAACTCTGGATGGGGCGGGAAAGCATAGCTCCACCGCTCTACCGCTACCAGAAGCCTTCCCCACACTTTACCCCATTTGTTCCCCCACCCCCACCTCGCAGAGCTCCCGAGTGAGGCTGAAGAGTACGGTACGGACGTGCCATCATGTGTCTGGGACCTGGAGCCCAAGTCTTTGGAAATCCTTGGGAAACCAGAGACCCAGCTTTATCCCTTCGCGAACCCAGAGACTCGGCTCCTCACCCTTTCCGAACCCCAGGGAGACAGTGCGGCCTCCTTCCCAGCCCACTCCTTCTTTGCGCCCCTCCGACACGCCCCTTTCTGTGGCTGGCCCCGCCCCCGTCGGTCGAGCGCTCCAGCCTTACCTGGTGCCAGCACGAGCGCGCGGGCGCCGCAGCTGCGGAGACAGTGCAGTAGGGGACCCCGGCGCAGAGCGGTGGGCACAAAGGCCGCACGCAGGCCGGCCTTGGCCAGCCCGAACCAGAGCCACAGGAACTCTGGGCAGGCGGGGAGCAACAGCGCCACGGTGGCCCCAGGTGCCAGAGGGGTCGCGCCATCCCCTTCCCGCACGGGCCGCGCCGCTCCGCTTCCGGCCGCCGCGTCTCGTACGCCGTGCACCGCCCGCTCGCCTTCCCCGGCGGCCCCCGCGCCGCTGTCGCCGCCGCCGGGTCCCCCGTCCCAGCCTCGCGCGCGCAAAAAGGCGCGCGCAGCCCGGTTGCTCTGGCGCTCGGCCTCCGCATAGCTAAAGCGCTGCGCGCCGTGAATGAGAAAGGTGTGCGCGGGGCGCTGCCGGGCCATCTGCGCCAGGCGCCAGGCCAGGCTGCAGCCCCCCTCGGGACCTTCCGGGTCGGCGGCAGCCGCGGCCAGGGCGCGCGCTCGAAGGGCCCGTTTGCAGCGTAGGGCGCGCACCGTGAAGGCCAAGTCTGCCGCGAGCCAGCGCAACTGCGGCCATAGGCGCAGCTTCAGCAGCAGCAGCGGCAGTAGCAGCAGGGGTAGCAGCAGGAGGGCGGCCATCGTGCCCGCTTCCTCGACTCGGCACCGTCTGGCCCCAGCCGCTCGCAGACTGCCCAGATACTCCCTTTTGAAAACCTGGGGCCGCTGGTTCTAGTGCTTAGACCTCTCCTTCCCGGGAGCGCGCGCGCTGGCACACGCCTCTTCCCACCCAGCCCCCCACCCCACCCCCCGCCACCGCCTCCCCACGGGCGGAGAGCAGAGGCCCGGGAGGAGTGCTAGTGGGGGCGGCCCCGCACGCCCGGCCCTCCCCACAGCTACGCTCCGCCCTAGGCGCGCTCCCTCCCGGACGACTCGCAGCCCGCACCCTACCAGGTCCTGGGCGGTGCTCACGCCTTCCCTCAGTCCCAGGATCGGGTCCGTTTTAGGTTTTCTCCTCAAGGGAGGTCTAGACATCTGGCTGGACTTTGGACCCCCGGCCAGAGAGCCAGGGCACTAGGATCCAAGTCCATCTTTCCCTTTCTTCCCATTTTCACCCGTGACAGGAGGGTGGCACTGCTCTCCCAAAAGAGACTGAAGAACTCGGCCCCTTGCCCACATGGTGCTGCACGTCCCGGCACGAAAGCCGGAGCCATGCCCTCCCTCCAGCCGCCAGCAGCAGCAGCAACCCCAGAGGGGTGGGAGCCGAGAGTGAAGTAGGGGAAAGGTGGAGGCCCAGACAGCCAGATTTCTGGAGGGGCCACGGCGGAAGCCCCTCCCTTTGGGCAAAGGTACAATAACTGGGGCCAGCCAGCTAATGCTTTCCATCCTAGTTTTAATTGGGGCAGAGAAAACTGGGGAACGAGCGAGGAAGGAAAAAAGAAGGCCTCCGGCAGTTTAAAGGAAGAAGTAGCGGCTTTGAGGGAAGGGAGGACCTGGATTCTGTAAAAGACAAATTTGCAGGCTGAACAGGAGGAGCTGTCTGCAGTCGGCCAAACTTCACTCCTCTCTCCTCAGCCTGCCCCTCACAACCTCCCAGGACAGCAGGGGAACAAAAGCATAGCCAAGGAGCTCTTTTCTGCTGGTACACATGGATGGGCAAGTGGCCAGACTGTGGAAGAGAGTTCTTTTTCCCAGGTATCTGAACTCTCTCCCTCACCCCCAAGCATTTAGTCCTCCAGTAGTTGGTAAGCACCAGAGTATGACAAATACCAGCTTTTGGAAGCCTCTGGTTTCTTGAGAGATGGGTAAAGACAAACAGCCTTTTGGGAGGTGGTGCCAGCATCAATTTCTGCCTGGACAGGTCAGTGCCTGGCCTGCACAGCCAGTAGCAGCAAGGATGGGGGCGTAGCAGCAAGAAGGATGGGGGGGGGGGTAAAGCCAAGCCTTCTGCTCCAGACAAAGAAGGGGGTGGGCAGGAAGAGAGAAGGGGAAGCTGTGAAGGGGGGGGGGTGCCCATTGAATCAAGACCACCTGTACGTGCACAGGGTAAGTGGGGGCAGCAACTCCGGCACAAAAGAGGTTCTGGCTTGTTTTATTGTCATTTAAAAACAACTTTTAAAATGCGATTATCTCTGCCAAAAAAAAAAAAAAGAAAAGACAGACAGAATCAAGGAAATGTGACCATTTGACAGTTCTGTGGAACATGTCTCTGGGACTCCCTGGACTCTGGCCCGACTTGAGGCGCCAGCTTCAGGCCAGCACAAGCCTCCAGGTGGGGCTGTGGCCTCCCTCTCAGGTTCCTTCCTGAACACTTGTGGCATCTGGCCCGTGGAGAGGAAAAGGCGACTTGACCATGTCACAGATTAAATGCCCACTTCATACTAGTGTATGGAGGGCAACTATAAAATGCCTGTTCAGAGCAAATCAAGACCTGAAGGGGGAAGTTGGAAGGGGCACCCACACAGTTTTCACTCTCATCCTAGCCTCTCTGGCCAGCTGCCCCTCTGCCATTTCTCTTCTCTACTGAAATAGTTTTGGGGGAAGCTGGGGGAGGGGGCAGGAGGCTGAAGACTTCCACCACAGTCCAGGTTTTGTACAGCCTCTGGTTTCAGTGGGAACCCCAGTATCAGTGGGAGCAGCAGTGTGATGCAGCTGGAGGCCCCAGAGAGGAGGGAGGAGGGACTGGGGGCTGCACGGCAGCTTCTCAGCCTGCGCTGAAGGAGGCAGCTCGTCCTTCTCCCAGGGTGAGCTCTGGGATGGGGACAGGGTGTTTCCCCTACGATCTCCCCAGCCCCTATTAACCTCTGATTCACCAAGGAGGGGAGGGCAGTCCAACTGGGGGTGGAATGGGGAACACAGGGCCTCAGTCACTGTCAGACCCCACTGCAGAGGACCCCTTCCGTTTCCGCTTGGTGGGCTTTGGTTTTGTGTCTTCTTCCTCCTGGAAGAGATGGAGGGGAGGGAATCACTAGCCTGGGCAGCGGCTGGCCCCAACTCTACCTGCACCCCAACTCTCCTTTTCCTCCTGTGCATGGCTTGCATGGCCAGGGGTCTCACCGAGGCACTGCTGGAGCCTGACTCTTCCTCAGCATTGGGGGGCTGTGTGGCATTCTTTCGACTTCGGGGGCTGGACAAAGCTGCTTTTCGCCGGCTCTTGGGTGGCTTGGTGGAAGAATCCTCATATTCCTCGGCCAGGGAGAAGAGATCGCTGAACCTGAGGGAGAGAACAGGCTCTCAGAGGGTGGGGGTCCTGGCCCCGTGGCCATCCTCCCACCCTTTTCTCTGCCCCCATGCCAGGGTCTCCATTTGTTCTCAACTCCATGGTCTTGCTGGTCACTAAGTTTGTGTCCCCAGCAGGCCACCCTCACCCAGGCCTTCTCCCACTACTTCCCAAGGCCCAAAGTGCAAGGAGCCTCACTTCATCTTGTGTGCTTCGTCACAGCTCGCCTGGACGTGCTGCAGAGCCTGCAGAATGGGGGTCTGGCTGAAAACTAGAGGGAGAACAGGGAAGGAGGAACAGTGAGGTGTCTGAGAGCTGCCCCACTCGGATCCACGGGTGGTGTGAGCCAGGGCAGTGCCATGCACTCGGAGAGGGCAGGAAAGCATACAGTTCTGCTTGGTGTTGGTCAGGTTGAGACGCAGGTTGTCCAAGTGCTCTAGGATCTGCTCCAGAGTCAGCTGGGCCAGCTTGCTGCTGGAACTCCTCAGGCTGCAGGGAAGTCACAAGAGCCAGAGACTGAGCCTGGGGTGATGGCTGCAGGTGAATGAGACACCCTCCCCCACTGGGGTCCCTGCTTAAGGCGGCAGCAGCCCATACAGAGAAGGGGACAGGAGGGCTAGGAGGGCCGGGCAGGGTAAGGGAGGTGTGGCTGGAACAGGGACCAAAGACAGGGCACTAGGAAAGGAGGGGAAGGGGCCACAGTGGTCCTGCACGCCAGGTAGCTTCACACCACTAGATGTCGCCCACAAGCCAGGCAGGGACCAAACTGGATGGCCCTGGTGCCGGCCTGTGGACAGCGGGCAGCCCTGGCATGGAGGGTCCCACCTCTGCCTCTTGCGCGGGAGGCTGTTGTTCTTGATGAGCAGGGACTTGATGTGCTCAGCCAGCAGCTCGTCATGCTTCATGCACCAGTGCCTCAGGATGCTGGTGGTGAACTGGTCGTCTGGGTGGCAGGGCCGGCTCAGCACCATCTTCACCATCTCCTCGCTGGGCCTGGGGGGCAAGGGGAGTGGAGCGCCCTGCTGACACAGCTGGCCACAGGAACCCCTGAGGCTCTCCCACCGGCTTTTCCCCCAAACCTCGGCCTCCCCATCCCTGCGCCACCCCCAACTTGCAGTAGCTTCCTACTCTCACATCCCTCTCCTTCTTCTCTTTGGGCCAAGGAATGCCTAGTTTCATCCTCTGCAGAAGCCAGGAGACAAGAAGTGAGACTCTTCAGTTTCTGTGACAGTAGAAGGTGCGTGTGTGCGCGTGCACGTGTTGGCAGGGAGGCCCACTGAGTCTCCCGCACTTTGCCCAGGACACTCAGGAAGTGGGCCAGGGAGGCAGGAGGACAAGCGTGTGGTGTGTGCGTGCTCCTCAACCCCTGCCCGACTAGGTGGGTGGGCCACCCTGGTGTCTAGCCCGAGGAAGGTACAGGGGAGGCGGCGGGAAGCCACAGCCCCCACGCAGCCCTCCAACCTTCCTGCCTCCTTTAGGAAGCGCTGGACCATTTCTACTTTCCCAGCCAAGAGAGGAGAAAAGGTGGAAGGAAGGCAAGAAGGTAGGAAGGAAAAGATATACAGCTGTGGCCCCATTTATCTGGGGCTTTTGGAAAAGTGCCTGTGATGGAGGGAGGGGCCTCTGCCTTCTCGCCCTCTCCGCCCCACCCCTGGCAGGGAGCACGGGGGTCCAGCTGGCTCTGCTCTCCGCAGGTTGAGCGAGAGGATGGTGTCTGACCCCTATACTCTGACCCTTCCTCCTCTTGGATTAGCCGTATGGTGGCCTCAGGAGCACGGGGGAGGGGGGCAGGAGCCACCGGGGATTAGAACTGCTGTGGCAGCAGGAAACAGGGATGTCCGGTCCCCACCTCTGAGGGCAGCTCCTGGTGGGCAGGGGGGTAAAGTCGAGAGGAAGCCCAGATCCCAAGGGAGCTGCTTATTTGTAAATCACTTTGGGGGAAGGGTAGAATAAGCAGATGTCAACAATAGGAAAAAACACGGCCAAAGGAGCAGGACAGGAGTCCTTTACATGGCAGCATCTCTTGGTATGTTGAGATTGAGGACTAAAGAGCCCCCGAGGGCGGAACTCACTTCTCTCTTCGGAGTTGAAGCAGTAGGCAGGACAGGGCCTCTGGGTGCTCTGTGGGGGAGGGTAGAGGCTGTTCAGAGGAATGCAAAATTCCAGCAAGAAATCCTGGCACCTCTCCCACCCCCCAACCAACAGCCACTGCAAGGAGCAAAGATAATCTTCAACAAGAAACCAGGAAGAACAATCCCCTAACCCACTCCTCTAAAATCCCGAGCCACCTGAGCCCCAGTCTAGCACCTGGCTCAGAGGAGGCCTGCAGGATACACCTAAAGAGCAGACGCGACTGACAGGGAGCCTGCCTTTTCGCACTTGGCACTTTGGTGGGAAGGGGAACGGTGGATCTGGGCTCATCTAGAAAGAAGCCCAGAGGCCTAAGCCTTGCAGCAGCTGGACTGGGAGTGCCCTCTCCCTGCCGTGTTCCACACCCACAACCCGACTCACCTTTGTACTTGAGGTGCTGCAGGATGGGGATTATGGTCTCCAGGGGGATGTTGTGGGCCAGGAAGAGCTGCCAGGCACAGTACTGCTCAAAGGTTTCCCAGTCCAGGCTCTGGACTGAGGAGACAGAGAAGAGATACTCTCATTCATATTCTCAATCTCCCTCTCTCTCTCTCTCTCACACACACACACACACAGACACACACACACAAAGACAGGGCTAATCCACTGACTATCAGCACCCCAGGCAGGGATGGTATAGGGGTGGAGACAGTGATCCTAAGACTACAGAAACTCTCCCTTTCACACAAAGCATAGTTCCAAAGTCTTCATACAGCTTCTGTATTCCCATCAGCCTTGAGGCTGGAGGGCCAAGGGACTTTTACAGAGCAAAAAACAGATCCAGACAGACATTGCCTGAGGCCACACGGCAGGGTGGAATGACATTCTATCTCATTCTCAGCCCCAGAACCAGCTTTCCTGTTACTAGAAAATACACAGGGCTGCCACCCCTCTCTCTTCTCCCTGGGCACCTCAGGGCGTTGCGTGCTCACTTACTGAGTATATTGAGGACTGAGTCTTTTCGAAACATGACCAGGTTCCCCATCATCACATGGCAGACCAGCTCCTGGAGCTAAGGGGGAGGAGGAAGAAGGCAGAACCCATTGGTTCTAAAAGAGGCCAGGAAGCTAGTATGGAAGCAGAAGCAGGAGGGCTCATTCAGGGAAAAAACCAGAGGAAGTGAAAACCTAGTCAAAGGAATGGGGAGGAAATGGCACATGACGGATGCCAGGGGCTTTGAAGGATGAAGGGGACTGGCAAAGGAGTAACTGGCTTCAGTGATAAACACAGGCCTATTCGGAGCAAAAACAGTTAAGAAAAACTACCCCTTGTGTCCTGATGGCAGAGGGAGAACAGGCAGCTCCTCTACTTGGATGTAGTCTGGGCCTCTGAGCCATCCCAGTCTGTGCTGAGGGAAGGGCCGTGGGGGGCGGGATTACAGGTGTGGGTAGGAGAAAAGCAAAGGAGGAAGGGCTCTTGAGTGCTACGCTTCCCCTTCTATGAAGGGGGCAAACGAGTGGAGAGAAGGAGCAGAAACGGGACCCCAGTTGAGGCCTGAGAAGGGACACAGGCCAAGCTACAGCCTCGTAGGGACCTATGCATGATAGAAAGGTCAAATAGAGATGGTCTGACCATTTTCATTCTGAGCCAAGGGGAAGACCGACTGAGAGCTTAAAAATGCAATCCCCTCGGCTTCCCTGAAGAACGGGGGTGCCCAAAAATATGGAGAATAAGGGGAACTCCAGCAACACTGGCATGGCCCCAGCTCGCCTCCCAGGGGCTCCGCTTTCCTTCCCAGCCCCCAGGGCCTAAGGTGCACACAGCTGCAGCCAGGAGCAGGGTGCCTGAGAACACAGGCTCCCTGTCTGCAGGCCGAGGGGGAGGCAGAACCCCGTTTCCCCAGGCCTGCCCCCAGGCCTCTCGGGATGACAGCTCTGTGTTCACCTGTGCTGAGTCAATAACAGCCACAATCATGTTCAGCAGCTCCCCACTCCGCAAGGTCTCATCTGGAAACTGGAGGAAAAAGAGGGAAAGTAGGGCAAAAGTCCAAAATGCACCCCTCAGCGTTCACCTCATAATTCTTCGCCTCTCCCTACCACATGCTCAGGGGATGCTGGGCTAGCCAGACATGGGGTCCTAATATAAATCCCTAAACAAAGATCCAATAGTTATGAAGCTGGGAATTTAATCCTTACAGAACCCAAGTTTTTAAATCTGAGTGTGCACACAGTGCGTGTGTGTGTGTGTGTGTGTGTGTAAGGAAAGGAATGGGGAGCCATCTAGAGACAAAGCTAGAGCTGAAAGGGACTGGACATGGTGGTTAGTTAGCCCTGTGTGGAGTGGTGACAGAATTAGCATTTGCATCTCTGGCAGCAAAGAAATCAAGTCTATACTGACCCTTGCCAAAGACGAGGTGTAGAGAGTGTGTATATTTGGGGAGCATGCAGGGTATGGGGTAGGCAGGGTCCCTTCTGGAGAGGCCAGTTCACCAGGGAGGGAGCTGGGCATCTGCACCCCTCCTCCCTCCAGTTTTTGGCTGACTCACTCTTCCTCCTGTTATGCCCTGATTTCCCTGTTCCTGGTAACTTTCACCAAGAGGAGGAAGCGCTGATACCTCCTCCTATGTCCCAATTCCTAGAGGAGACTCTTCGTGAACCAGGGAAATGAAAGGTGAGTCTCCACTACAGAGGCCCCGGTCTTTGAGAACCATTAGAGAGATCGGAGGGTGAGCCATCAGATGGCGAGAGGGCTTTGGATACGTGAACATGGATCTGGTCGGGGGCCCTGTCCTGGGTCCAGAGGATGGGGCCAAAGCAGAGGAGACAAGTGTATAATCCCAGACCCCAACTCACACAACAAGAATTCTAGGGGTTTTAGACATTTTTCAAGTTGATAAAGAGAGGTAGAAGGAGGGGACGGCTGTGGTGTGGGAGGAAAGGGCCTACCGAGGCCAGCAGGGATGGGGAGAGGAGGGTCAGGGTTGTGTGCCGTGAGATAATGCAGTCTCCCGTGAGCCCGCCGGCACTGCTGCCCCATCCCCGTGGATACGGATAGAGGTGCTGACCTCTGTGTAGATGGAGGGTGTGAGGTGGCACAGCAGTCGCACGTCGTCCTCCTGGCAGGCCTTCATGTCCATCATTAAGCAGGTGTGCAGGTCGCCCAGCTGGGTGGCCTGGGCAAATGACTCGTACAGGTTCATCTTCCCTGCGGCGGCTTTGCTGCAAGACCAGTTGGGCCTCAGCCAGCAGCCTGACCCCAGCCCCCAGTCTCAAACATCTCCTAAGTAGACCCTCACTCTAGAATCCCTTTGCTGCCCAAGATGCCTTGGGCTAATCTGTCTCATGGCGCCCCCCTGCCTTCCCCCCAAGGACTTGGTGACTTATGGGAATTAGGAGACACTCTTCTTTCTCCCCATCTTTCCCCAGTGTTCCAGACAGGGCTCAGACCATAATTAGTGAAGAAGCTACTATCTGGTGAGAGTAAAGAACAAGAGAGAGAGGGCTCAGGTCAGGTTAGAGAAAGCTTTCTCTCTTGCTCTTCGGGCTCTGAGCAATGAGGGCAATAACACATAGCGACCCCGAGACCCCTACCTCACACCATATACAAAAAACTTAACTCAAAATGGGTCACAGGCCTAAATGTAAGAACTGAAACTACACAACTCTTAGAAAAAAACATAGGAGTAAAGCACAAGTGACAAAAGAAAAAAGAAAGTGGACTTGATCAACATTTAAAACTTTTCTGTTTCAAAGGATACCATCAAGAAACTGAACAGACAACCCATGGAATGGGAGAAAATATTTGCATACCATATATCTGATAAGGGACATGTATCCAGAATATTTGAAGAACTCTTAAAAATCCACAAGAAAAAGACAAATACCCAATTAAAAAATAGAGATTCAAACAGAAATTTTTCCAAAGAAAATATGCAAATGGCCAATAAGCGCATGAAAAGATACTCAACATCATTAGCCATCAGGGAAATGCAAATCAAAACAAGGATGAGATACCACTTCACACCCATTAGGCTGGCTATAGTCAAAAGCCAACAAGTGTTGGGGTGCATGTGGAGAAATTAGAACTCTCACACACTGCTGGTGGGAACATAGAATGGTTGTGTCACTTTGGAAGACAGTTTGGCAGTTTCTCACAAATTTAAAAATAGAGTTACCATTGGACTCAGCAATTCTATATACTCAGGAAAATTGAAGACATCTGTCCATGCAAAAAGTTGTACATGAATGTTCACAGCAGCTCTATTCACAACAGACAAAAAAGTGGAAACAACCCAAATGTCCATCAACAACTGAATGGGTAAATAAACTGTGGTATATCCATACAGTGGATTATTTAGCCATAAGAAGGAATGAAGTACGGATACACGCTACAACAGGGATAAACCTTGAAAACGTTAGGCTAAGTGAAAAAAGCCAGTCATGAAAAATCAAACACTGTATGATTCCATTTATATGAACTATCCAGAATAAGTAAATCTATAGAGACAGAAAAGCAGATCAGCGTTGCATGGGCTGGGTGAAAGGGAGAATGGGAAAGTGACTGCTAATGGGTATGGGGTTTCTTCTTGCGGTGATGACAACGTTCTAAATTAGACAGTAGTAACAGTTGTGCATCTTTGTCAATATACTAAAAACCACTGAATTATACACGTTAAAGCTGTTATTAACACACACACACAGAAGGACCTGGTGATGACAGGAAAGGGGGATGGGAATGAGGTATGGTAGGACAGAGGCTCTCCAGGATGCTTCCCGGCACCTTCTTAAACGTGGGGACACACCCACCTGGCCCTTAGGTAGTAAAGCAGGTGGTAGCCAATCTTGGGCTGCTTCTGATACAGCTCAGAGAGAAGGTCCAGAAGCAGAGAGAAGCTGCTGTTGTCTTCCTGCATCTGGCATAGGTTCCTGGAGTGGGAGATGGGAGTACAGAGGACAGCTTTACCTAGGGGAGACTCTCCTATGGCACTTCAGGGGGCATGGCTATCTGTGCCCACTGCATACCCCTCCTCCTGGAGAGGGAGTCCCATTAGCCCAGGACAGAAGCATAAGCGTGCTGACAGGGAGGATGGATGGCAGAGCAGCATCTCCTACAGCTGGACCTAAACATGAGGTAGAGAGGCTTACCTAAATATTAGGTAGAGAGGCTTCCCCACAGATTCCTCCAGGGACCTACAAGAGGAGGGTGATATATGAGAGTCCGTGTGAGGGGAGGAAGGGTGGCTTGCAGGCAGATATTATGGAGAACCAGCTTGAGGCTAGATGCCAGCCTGCTCCTTTCCTAACCAACGTTAAACTTCCCACTGACCCAGAGGCTTTGCTCACAGAGAAGTCAGGTTCCTAACACTGAGCCACAATCTGGTTGTTGTCATTGCAAGTGAGATTCTTGCCCTTCAGGGAGGTTCCAGGCAAGGGTCCGATCCCACCCGAAGCAGCAAAGGCGGGGGCTGCTGGGTGCAGCAGCAGGGGCAGGACGCGCACGAGGGGTGCCAGTCCACTGCCCCAGTACGCTCGCTGTTCGGCAGGCAAAAATAAATCCTCGTTTAAATGAATCAGTATGTGTGAGAATAAAAACAAGTGAAGAGATTATTCTTCCCAAGTCCTCAGCAAGGTGCCTCTAGGACTTGGGTCATCCTTCTAGTTCCCGGAGGCCGGGGGGTGGGGGTGGGGTTGGGGAGCAGTCAGGAAAGATGAGCCTTACTCCTCAGTGATCTCCTCGGGCAGCACCTCCCCTCGGAAGTGGCCCTTGAAGAGCTCCTGTAGGCAGGAAGCGAGGACAGACAGCTGCTCCGAGTCAAAGTCTTCCTGGGTGGTAAGACAAGGAGGGACTATCACCACCCAGGCCCAAGCCTCACTGCCCCCACTACCCAGAGCTTTCTCCCTCCAGGATCAGCCGGCCCCTCCCCCATCAGAGGGGGACCCATCTCGAGTAGGGGAAGGAGGCAGTCAGATGCCTGCGGGGCTTTCAGCTGGGCAGGCTGGGCTGCTTCCTCCCTTAAGGGGGTGGGTTCCTCCTCACCTCCAGGACCTGGTCCACGATTTCCTGCATGACCTCACACTGGGCCTCTGTATCACTGCAGTGCAGAAGGGAGAGGAAATCTCAGGGACGTAAATGATAGCAGAGGGCAGGACACACACCCAGAACAGCGTGCTCAAGCACACTCCGGTGCACAGAGACAAAACAAAGGAGCTCTGTGGGAATCAGGGCTGTGGCTGAGGAGGCCTCAGGGCAGAATCTGCTGCTCTCTAGGCAGAGGCCAAAGACAAGGGAAATCCCCAGAGCCCTGCTTCAGGTCCCAGAGGCTCTTCTACTCAGAACCTTGGAGTGAGAGCCCGGGATGCTGGGGCACACGGCTGCCCCCTCCCAGCCCACACCCCCCAACCAACACTGCAGAAGGCATCTCCCACGCAGCTTCAACCACCCCTCCACACACCCCCACCATGTCCCCTCCAAACCCACCACTCTGCCACCCCACTAAGCTCCAGGAAGAAGCCCAGGGCTGGACCTCCGGAGGTTGAGAGCAGGGCCGGCACCCACCTGCCCTTCTGAAGCTGGAGCACTTTGTCCCTCAGGGACTCATCCAGCTGGTCAAGGTAAGGGGTGATATCGACTGGCTCTTCCACCACTGTCTCCTTGATTGGGTGGAAGCGAAACTCTCTCTTCTTTCCTGAAGAGAGTGATTTAGGAAAGAAGTCACTTGGCCCAGACACGAGAAGCAGAGACAGCCCCCTGAACAGTGTGGCCCTCCTGACATGCGCCTCGTGTGCACCATTCACTCAGAGCTGTGAGTGCCTGAAGCACTTCCCTGAGCGTGTGCGTGTTCTAGCCTCAGGAAGCAAGAGAGGGCAGGGACCACTTCTCCTTTTTACCCTCCTGCTGCAGTGCCAAGTGCAGGGTTCTGCACCTTGGAGTCTCATCCAGGAATCCTGTTAACAAAACTAACTCGGAGAGGCAAAGATGACAGAGAGACCGCAGAGAGGCTGCTCCTGCCAACCAGTCCTCTCGGGATTGACACAAGCCTGAACTACCTTTGCTGCCAGCCTCACCTTTGCTGTTGAGATCCTCCTCATCGTCACTAAAGGCTGCCTCTGCGTTGTCATAGCAACTCTCATCCTTGTCTGACATGTGGTTGTCCATCTCCATGGAAACTGGCTCCTCAATTTTGACTTGGGAGTAAAGAAAGACAAGGCATTTGATGGCCTCCTCTGTCCCATGCTCCTGGGAAAGGGAGACTAAAGGACAAGTGGGAGGATAAGGAGTTCATGACCTAAATGGAATATGAATTCCGGAAGGACAGGCGTCTTGTCCTCAACCCTCCAGGGCTTTTGGTGGGGATTTTGCTAGGAAAGAGAGCAGCACAGAACCTGACTCCTCTATGCTCAGCTGAGGATCAGCGAGTAGATAAGACCAGGCACAGTCCCAAGTGCTCTTTAATTTAAAAGTAAGTTGGGAAACTCTGCTTGGCTTAAGGAAGGGGTGTGTGTGTGTGTGTGTGTGTGTGTGTGTGTGTGTGTGCAACTGGAAGCAAGATTTGAGACCCAATATGACAACCTCTCATCAGAGGCCAGGACCTGGGAAGAGAGAAGAGATGGGCAACGCTTAAGTGAGATAAATGCACATTCCATTCCAGTAGGTAGAAGGCCTTCTACCTACTGAGGAGAGGTTAGTAAGAGAAAAAAACAGGAGTTAAGAGAGCTCAGTGAAAAGCAGATAAGATTAGATGGAGAGGGAGAACCAAGGAAGATGACACAAAAATGAATAAAAGAAAAAACTAGGGAAAGAAAAATTGAATGGGACAGTGTCACAGGGTAGAGCATTGCACAGGGATGACATCCTAAACAAGGGCTCTAGTCTGAGCACCCTGGATGTCTCCATCCCTCTTTTGAAACAGGTGATGGAATGGATGGGTCTGTACCTTCCACAGGTGGGCTGGGAGAACTGCAGAACTCAGGAAACTTCTCCCTCAGCATGGCCCGCAGCTCCTTATCCAATTTAGGGTTGTCAAATAGGGGAGCCAGATGCCTAATGCGGAACATGAATGAAGGTCAGTATCAGAGCTCCTCACTTCTAACGCAACATGGAGTTAAGCAAATAGGTTTAAGCCCAACTGGTACAATTGGGCCATACTCAGATCCTTGGGAAGGGTCACCAGGGCACAGGGAAGGCATGTGAAGCCCTCTGCAAGAGAGAAATTCCTCTAAGAGTCAAGAGGACGTATGTCTAGCAGTCTGTGGTGGAGCCAGTACTTTTTATACCTCTTGAGGGAAAGGGTCAGCAGTGGTACAGCAATATCTGGATGTGCCCGACCTAGTGAAAAACGAGAAAACAACCCATTTCCCTGCCCCACAGACACATAAAGTCCTTACGCCAGGACCCGTTTCTCCACAATGTGATTGAGGGAGGAAAAGACACCCTGCCGCACATGGCCCTCCAATGGTGGATAGAAGTTGGGAATGATCTGGAAGGGAAGAAGAGGAGCAGCAAATGAGCACAGGACTTTCCATCCAGAGTGTTCTGCTGAACTAGATCTAAAAAGCTGCTTTGGTTTTAATCAGGAGACACTGGGAAGTATGGCTGCAGAAAGGACTGGAGTGTTCCTGATTGTCCTGTGCTGCTAAAATGGGAAACTCTTACTCAACCTGGCTGCTCCTCAAGGAGACCAGATTTTACCTTAAGTCATCATCCTTGAAGCTGAGAAACCCAGTGGAGACATGGAAAGATTCAACTGGAGACAGTGGGAATGAGGAAAAGAAGCATTCACTAACTTGGGAGATAGGACCCACGGCCATGACCCACTTCTGCTCCCACGGTCAAGGGGCACTGGGAAGACCTCTGCACTGACCAACAAGGTTAGAAGGGACACACACTTAACTCTGCTCAGGCAGCATGGGGAGAAAAAAAGGGCTATGGCACTTACACGGCACATGAAGTCCAGGAGTGTGGCAGTGATGGCTGGGTGGGGCTTCATAGAGTGATGCATGACCAGGATGGCTGGCTCTGGAGAATGTGCAATTAAAGGTCCCCCCACATCAGACAGTCTATTTCCAGCTCCATAAAATGAGGTATCAATATGTATGAATGGCTCCAGAGAAAGCTATGTCTATCCCCGCCCCCCTCATCCTGCTGAGCAGACCCCAAAGCAGACAACCCCCAAAACAGCTCATAGCCCTCATCTCCCTTCTTGTCCCTAGCACTCAGCTTGGAGGAGGGAGGCAGGAGGAGACGAGGAGCAGGAGATAGCACAGCCTCTTCCTCGGCCTGGGCCCTCCCCACTCAAGTCCAAGCCTAAGGCTATGGGGCGAAGGAAGGGGGTGGAATGATCGCTTAGCCTCATCAAAGCAATTTTCCTTTTAGGTCAAGGGAGCAGTGATGAGGAACAACGGAACTGCTCCCAGATAAGCTGCCTCCACACCACGCCGCCCTGAGATTTATGGCCGCTATCACTGAGACAAGGCAGCAGGGCCTGGGGGATGGGGAGTGGCGCTGCCTGGTCCCGGTCACATACCTATGTTCATAATGCTGTCCTTGTCTGGGCTAAAGAACAGCCAGTCGTAAAACAAAGCCAGCTTGGCATTAGAGGCAGCGACATTTGACTGGAAAAAAAAGAGGAAAAAAGAGGGCTAGTTTCATCAACCAGCTCCCTTTCCTGCAGAAGCCCAAGGCAGATTCCAGGGCCCACGTGACTGCTCCATCCATGAAATTCAGTTTCTAGTGAGACAGGGTGGACCTCCCGCAGGATTGAAGGCACCCAAATCTGTAAATGAGTATGAGTACCCTGTGGTCTCACCAACCAACGGCCTGGGTTCTCACGCATTCAGGGGAACACATCCTTGATCCCACAGGGAGAACAGCTGGGCCTGGGGGGGCGGTCCCCTGATCACCCCGGAGCTGAGACACTCAGACTAGCCCCTCGGCTGCCTGTGCTGAGCTCCCCAGGCACATTCCTGAAGGAAAGACCCTTAGGCATAGCTTGTTATATCTGAATCAGCACATTCCAAGGACCCGGTCAGACGGGGGAGGGGGAACTCTGTCAGAAGAGGTCAGAGGGCAGCTAGATGCCAGAGAACAAGTTTCCCACCCCGGGCACAGGGAGGAAACGCTGGGAAGGAAATGGCTCCACTGCGGATTCACTATGTTTGGAGAAGGGAAGTATCCAGAGCTGATGCCAAAAGGCATGGAAGCGAGGGTCTAAGGAAAACAAGACCTGAATCTGAGTCAGGAACAATTCAGAGGAATAATCACATGTGGTTTCTGGAAGTTGATAGGAAAGACAGGGCTGCCTCAGAAACCCAGGCTTGGAGATTGGCAGTAAAGGTGTAGATGAACCTGTTCAACCCTAAACCCACATGGGAAATAAAAAGTGTAAGTAAACTTCTAGAGACACTAAGGGAGGCGGGGCAACGGCTGAGACACTCAGGAGGAAGAGAGCGAAAGAACGGTCCTTAGCGGTCGGGTGGCCCAGACGGTCAGGAAGAAGCATGGAAGTGTGAGACACAAGGGAAAGAGGGGCCCTTCACCACCCAACAGCCTCCACCCCACGCCCAGCCCCTCACCGTGCATGTTGTCAGGAGCCAGCCAATGATGGCCCATCGGGGCAAGATATCTGAACTCAGCACTTCATTAGAAGGGTGGACAACCCCACAGATGTAGCGAATGAGGTCACAGCGCAGAGACTGACTGTCTGGGGTTGACAGGTACTGGCGCTGGAACCAATCCTGGTATCGCTTTTGTTGACCAAACCGCACCTGGGGGAAGGGGACGTTAGAAAGAAAAACTGGGAAGGGAGGGTGGGGTCTCTGGACAGAGGGAAATGAGCACCATTCAACTCTAGGCTTGACCTAGACCTCAATTTCTTCCCACAACTTATTCATTAATTTGTATTGTCTCTCAAGTCTCCCTGCCTTTGGGAAGACATCCTGATTTAAATCTTCCTTGATTTAAAAAAAAAATGTTGTCTCCTCAGCACTGACTGAAAGCTTCCTGAGGCTGAATGACCTAACAGGATCATTATCCAAAGCATACAGACTCTCCAAACCTTCTTGCATCAAGTCCTTCCCCTAAACAGACTCTAAGTGGATACAAGTAGCAACCCTAAGGGGAAAGATCTAGATTTCCTCTTCTATTCCCAATTCAACCAAAATAGAGAGCAGAAAGGTTAAAAAAAAAAGCAAAAAAACACTAAACCAACACCGTCCAATAGAACTTTCTGCAATACAACTTTCTAGATGGTGGCGATTGAGCACTTAAAATGTAGCTACTCCAACTGAGGTATTGAATTTTAAATTTTATTTAGTTTTAACTAATTTAAATTGCAACATGTGGCTAGTGGCTACCACATGCGACAGCCCAGATCTAGACAGTTCTCCTGGATGACGTGGGAAACCGTAAGTTGGCTAGAGCAGTGGTTCCCTAACACCAGACTGGCTGCAGAGGCACTGCTGCCTGGAAAGTCTGTTACAAATACAGATTCCACAAGTAGATTCTCTGGGAGAGTAAGATCCAGGAAGATGTATTCTTAACATGCTCCTCAAGCAATGCTGCCATAATTCAGCCATGTTTGGAAACCAAAAGGCCGTACCTCTCTTCCTGAGAGGTCATGGTTCACCCAGAGGAACCGTGAGTTTAATTTCCCAGAATGAGCACTCTCACTCTACCCTTTTATAGCACATTTCACACTTGTAAATTACATTATTTGTACACAAGTATTGGTTTAATGACCCCTTTAGATAGACTGAAAGCTTCACAAGAACTGGAATTGTGTGCCTTACTCAACACTATATCCCCAGTTCTTAGCTCCATGCCCAATCACACACTTGACCACCCCTCCACCCGGCAGTAACCAATGGTAAGACATCTACAGGCTGAAGGAAGAAGCCTAGGCCAGCACCTGCAGCTTCTCTTCCTGCTGCAGTAGGTTAGCTTACCCGGGATGTCATGAAGAGGAGCTTAGTCTCCATGTCTGGAGTTAAACGACATGCTAGGAATTTTCGAGATGTTCTTGACTGAAGAAGCTGTAGGATACCTGAACCAAGTGTGCAAGGGAAGAGAAAAGAGAAGACTGAGGACCAGAAGGAATAGAAAGCAGGTGGGCAACCTGAGCCAGGTACTGATGGCCAGTGGTCTTGCTCATGGGGAAATTCTAAGACATGACCAAGAGGTCGAGCACAGGTATAAGTTGGGGTTCTAACCAGCACCTGAATGATCTGCTCTAACCAACCACCATCCCCAGGACCAAGATATATTCATTCTTTTCTTCTACTGGCCATCCAGAGCCCCCTACTCATATTATTCCAGTTGGCAACATGTGGGAAAGTTAGGGAAAAATATGAGGAACCCTAGCCTCTCTTCCTGCTCCTGACGGTCCCATCACTGGCTCCTGGGATCAATGTGGGTTGTGGCATAAGCACGAGCTCTGGAGTCAGACAGACCTGGATCCAAATCCTGCCTCTGACACTTACTAGCTGTGTGGCCTTGGGCAAATTACTTAATCTCCTTGAACCTCATTTTCTTTACCTGTAAACATGGAAAGTAAAATATCCATCTTACAGGGGTGTCCTGAGGATTAAATGAGTTAACATACATGAGCCTAGCACACAGTAGGCACTCAAAACAACTCAATACATGTTCAATATAAGAGCAGTACAACATAAGGTAAAACCGGGGCTTTCTTCTCCTTTCCTGACTACTGCACTCATGTTATGTGTGCACATGTACGCGCACACACGTGCGTGTTGGACGCGGGGTGGGGAGCAAAGCTGCACAGTCACTGTTTAGACCGTGAGGACCCTGGGAAGGGGAAGGGAAATGTAAAGGGCCTTGCTGGCAGAGGCACACAGAGACTCTTTTCCTCCCCCAAAGAGGATTTTGGCCAAGCTGGATCCTTGGAATTCAGAGGCATGACTGCTCCTGGGGAGGAGCCTTCGCTTACAGGACAAATTCCAGCCCCTCTGCTGACTCAGTCTCACAAGCTGACCTCTGACACCCCTGACAGACTCAGTGAAGCTGGCAACTGGTCATCAGCTCCCCTCTTGAGCCAAAGAGCTGCCGGGACAGGAGGAGGAGGAGGGTCACAGTTCTCTGTCTCACTTTCTCTTGAATGACAGCTGGAGCCTGCCAAGTAGGGGCTGTCTGGGAGGGAAGCACCTGAACTGTTCTGTGTGCCCTGCCGTTCCTACACCCAGCTGTGCTTGGCAGAGACTGCCCAGTCCCAAGCTTCCTCAATCTGACTGCCAACGTTCTCCTGTCCACCAACCTCTGCCCTCTTGACGCCACCTCTCAAGGACAGGCTGTCCCAACCCTTGCTTACCTGTGAACTGAGGACTCAAGGCCTGAGGGTTATGGATAATATCTTTCCAAAGCAGTTCAAATTCTGGTATCCTGGCAACATTCTGAAGTAGCCTTACGAGGTCTCGGCCAATCATCAAACATTCCATGAACTAGATGGGGTGGATGGCAGGAAACAGGAAAGAGAATAGAAACATGGATTGTTTACCTGTTGCAGGGAGGAAGGAACAACATGTTCTACGGAGGGGAGGAAAGAGGGTCGAAGGGGTTATACGATTTTTTCTGGAACCAAGGGTTGGCTCCAAGCTGTTCAGGGGAAGACAGCTGAAGTGGAGGACTGATAGCAAGGATGAGAGGTTATTGGAAACTGCGGAAGCCCTGCTGGTTTTCACATTAATCCGTTGCCCTGTCCTCCGAGAATTGTTTCACTCCAGGTCAAGGGATACTAAGACTCAAAAAGGCTAGGGCTGGCAAGTTGAGCCCCAGACATCTTACCCCAGAACTTGCTTGGTCCAACAGAACATTCTATGGTAATGGAAATGATCTCTATCTGTGCTGTCCAAAAGGACACCCATTAGCCACAGGTGGCTAATGAGCACTTGAAATGTGGCTAATTCAACTAAGGAACTGAATTACAAATTTTTATCTAATTTCAATTAATTTTTTTTTTTTTAGGCCACGCTGTGTGGCATGCAGGATCTTAGTTCCCTGACCAGGGAATGAACTACGCCCCTGCATTGGGAGAACAGAGTCTTAACCACTAGACCACCAGGGAAGGCCCTAATTTCAATTCATTTTAATTTATATTGCCACATGTGGCTAGCAGCTACTGCATTCGACAGCTTAACTCTAGCATCTGTCTCTCTTGGGAGATCTGACAGTGGACAATTCACAATCCCACATGATCATGGCAATTACCCAGGTGGGTAGGTGGGGGAGACAACATAACAGTGGGAACACAAGATAGCTTCTGTCTGTGGTGTGCTGTGCAACAGTGTTCATGAAGCTGACCAGGAAAATCCCTAGGATGCCAGCGTAACTGGCAGCATTCTAGGAACCAGGGTTACTCCACACTGATTTCTCCACCCTTCTATCCTCATCTGTCTTACGGTGATGAAAAAACAACCGACCTTGAACCACCTCCATCTCTCCAACACAACATCTCTGGCCCCAGGTCACCATGCAGAACAGAAAGAGGTGTCCCATCCTGGGTTTCACTTCCCCACACTGTTTTTGTCCTCACCCGCTCCCGAAGCAGTGAGATGCAGAAGTCCACCTCCTTCTGCCGCAGGGCCTGCAGCTGGGCGGTCCCATGGTGGTCGACGATGAGGCGGAGGTATGTGTAAACAGCCATGGCAATGAGGATGCTGCTTTTCAATACCCATTCCCTGCAGGGAGGGAAGACACTGGCACCTGTACTCCGTCTAGACCCTCCCACTTCACCCCCACACTTGGCTCCAGTGCCTCACAGATGTGTGATGATTAGCACTGGGAGTAAGTTTTTGGTTCCTTAATTGCCCGCTCCTGCTGTCGTTATCTATCTTGGACTATTAACTGGCTAAGGTAGGGACAACTTCCTCCCACTCTACCAAGTGCCCAATAAAGGTAAGTGCTAAATAAAAGCAATCTCTCTTTACCACATAAGAACTTAGCTTCCAATAAAATAATTTTGTTTGTTGACTCCGTCACTCAAACATTAACTGAGTGCCTATCGTGTGCCAAGCACTGTCGAGGTACAAGGGACAAAGATAAGCCAGAGCTTCTACCTGGCTCAGACTACGAAGAAAAAGGTTTGGAAGTGTCCCTCAGTCAGTAGTTCGTAAAGTGTGGCCCAAGGACTCTGGGGATTACCAAGACCCTTTCAGGACCCTGGAGATTTCAGAACACACTGTGTCAGCTTGTCATTAGCAGCCCACCACGTCACAAACCTTCCCCTGGCTTGCTCTCTGGCCACTGATCCCACTCCCAGTCAATGAGTCACCTGCCTTAAATCATAATCTGAAAAGACGAATGAGATTTTGGATAGCAAACCTATTTTCCCGGGAGTTTTAGACGTTCCCTGAGGAAAGGGGGGAATGAAAGAATTGTGCATTCCCTGCTGCTTGAAAAGGGGTGTTAAGACACAGTGGGGAGATTCCAAAGACTCCAATGCTGGCTCAAAAGCACCAAAACTGGGGAGCTGTCTCCCTCAAGCAAGTAGTTTGTAAGGCTTTGGCACCCCTGCTGGAAGGCAGGGAACCAGAGGAAGAAGACAGGGAGTTTAATTAATCCAAGCAGGCAACATCCTGATTCCGGAAAAGTGCTCAAGCCACCTAATTAAGAGACTCTGGCCTTTTCCTTTCACAGAATGAAAGCAGCAGCCAAGGACACAGGGATGGGTCTCCCTCCCGCACCTGTTATCTTTTAATTCCACGGCCCTAGAAACACTTGGGAAGGAGTGAGAGGGAAGGTGTGGAAGAGGACAGTTTTAAACTTCTAGGGACTCACTTGCATCAAAGGATGTGAGTTTTTTGGAGGGCAGGAGAAAAGGTAGGGCAGTTATCTGACACCTGTACACTAAGACTGCACTCTAATTGCCCGAATGAGCGGAATTCTGCTTTAAGGTATGGGAACAGGAGGTATCTGGCACCAGGGACAAAATGAGAAAAATCACTTTTTAGGAAGATTTGCTAGTAGAGGTGATGAATGCATCTGAATCCTGGGATGGGGTAATGAACAGAAAGAGAGATGAAAGTGAAACCCTCTGACCCAGGACGTTAGGAAGGCACAGCGACCTAAGAGAAGCAGAGACCTGGTAAGAAACCACTAGGATCTCGTGTGCTGTGTGCTGGTACCGAAGACGGAAGAAGTGCCGCCGGCCGCACCTGCAGCTGCGCATCCAGGCCCAGGGCACTAGGTGGCACTGCACGGCAGACCTGGCACAGCTTTCAAGCTCCGGCAGAGCACAGAGCGCAGAGCACAGAGCGCAGAGCACAGAGCGCAGAGCACAGAGCAGAGCACAGAGCACAGCACAGAGCGCAGAGCACAGAGCAGAGCGCAGAGCACAGCACAGAGCGCAGAGCACAGAGCAGAGCGCAGAGCGCAGCACAGAGCGCAGAGCACAGCACAGAGCGCGGAGCGCAGAGCGCAGCGCAGAGCACAGAGCGCAGAGCACAGAGCAGAGAGCAGAGCGCAGAGCGCAGAGCGCAGAGCGCAGCGCGCAGCGCGCAGAGCACAGAGCAGAGCGCAGAGCGCAGAGCGCAGCGCGCAGCGCGCAGCCGCCTCTTTCACAAGTGTGAATAAGGGAGGAGGCCCATTCTTCTAAACCATCGGAAGTATGGAGGCTATCAGCCCTCTCATTCACGTGACTACTCTGCTCTCCTCTCCCAGAAATAGACGCTGAAATCAAGCAACAGGAAGACTGAGGCCACAGGACTCAGAGGTAGGCCTCACCCCCAAACAAGTTCATATATGGAACAGCCCTCATATTTTCTGGTCCTTTACTTTTGACAGGGAAGGGAAAGAATCAGCTGGAAAGCCCAACATGCCCCCTCATGCCCTCTGCACCACTGGTCTCAGTGACCTCCTCACTCCCACCACCCCCTGTGCCACTTCAACAGAAGGGGGGCATGGGTAGGATGGATAGTCTTGGAAGGGAGAAAAGGGGTACCTGCCAGGCCTGGGTGGCTGGCTGGCCCTACTCTGCTGAGCTCATTCTCCCCCACCTCCCCCCAAAGATAAACATTCCATGGAGGTCTGGATCAAAAATAAACCCTTATCAGATGAAACGAGTTTTTCCTGGGCTCCGAGAGATTTTAGCAAAGACCTTCTTTCCCACTCCTTCATCCCTGGGCCATACCATGGCATTAATTCCTTCACTTGCCACCAATACACTGGTCTCTCCCTCCCCCACCTCATCCCCTCTAACCTAAGGTGTTCTTGGGCCACTAACAGTCCTCACACAACCCTTGCATCCCCATTTCCCACACTCACACCCACTGAGGCCATATCTGGCTCTTGCCCCACCCTTCACGATAGACTCTACCTCTGCTCCATCAGGATATCCAGAACACTCTCTGCCAACCAGATATTTTTTGCCGTAACATCCCCACCTGATCAAAGGGGGAGAAAACAGAGAATCAGAATGGCTCTGATTAGTGACTCAGCTAATCCAGTACACTTCTTCACCATCCTACTGGTCAGTCCCTAACTGTTATCCCATCACTGATGTTCTGAGTGCTGGAAAAACTGTCTTCTGTTCTGTCACGCTTTAAAGTTTCCCCCTTTGACTCCAGAGAGAAGGGAAGGGAAGGTTTGGGATTTTTCCAGAAACCAGAACTGCTACTTTGCCATAGACAGGGGGTTGGAATGGGAATAGTGTGAACCCTGAAAGGAAATGTCTGGGAAGGAGATATGAAAAGCCCATGCTTGGAAAGAAAGGATGGTATTTCAGACAGGGCCTGAGAAGTGCAGGTGGCTAGCAAGAGCTGCAGTCCAGCCACTGGATGTCCCCAATCCTCTGTCAGGCTCAGGACAGGCCAAGGGTTTCTTGCTTCCACGTATCACAGTCTTGAGTGCTTGCTATGAAACTTCCTGGGGCTGAATTAAACATTCAGTAATGCCAGACCAAAGTCTTAGGATGAGAAGTGGGGACTCCCTATTTGGGAGAAGCCAAACAGGGAAGAAAGTACCAGGAGAGTGGATAAAAACAGCCAGCACAACAATGCTACGCCTTGCCCCGGGTCCTAATTTAAAAATTCCACGGTCACAGAGTCACACATCACATAGATTAAGGTTTATACACATCACAACAGGAGCATCGGTGTTGTACAAAATCCTGAAGAGGAAGCAAAGAACCAAGGGGCAATGGTGAGATAGAGAGGCAGGGTCATTTTTAAACAAACACATGTAATTTTGGGAATAGAAGTAGCAGGGGCAGGCCTCTTGGATATTCAGTGGCTCAGACAGATGTCACTGATGCCAAGAAGATAACAAAACCTAAATGTCAGGGTCTGTTCTGTGACACAGTTCGTCCCTCAGACTGGCCCCAAGTGTTCAGAACATTGAGGTGGAGCCAGAGAAGATGCCTGGGTTTCTGAAAGTACAGTGTGATGAGAACCAATTATTTTGCCCTTACTTCTCTCCCCATTCTTTCCAGATTCTTTCTGATCCAATATGCCATGAAACCCCAGAGTGAGGACTGGTTACAATAGGCCACCTATTTTATACCAGGCCTCGAGTTTGGCAGGAAGGAAAAGGAGGCAAGACTTATTGCTTCAAAAGGCCCCCAGTAATTTTTCAATTTCTTTCTGCAACATACGTGGCCAGAAGATGCCTGGGTCAAAAGGAAAGAGTCTAAGCAATCCAGGAATCAAGTCCCTTAGGTACTTAATCATTCTCCATTGCCTGGATTTACGCTCTGGGCTGCTCTCCTTTCTTCTTTACGTTCTTGCCATCCAACTCACCGGCAATCTGCTTCATGAATGTCATGCAAACACCATCGGCTCCCAGAACCCCACTCTTCACTAGTTCCCGTACCAACCACACCAACTAAAGGAGAGAGGAAAAGACAGATGAAGAGAAAGGCCTGTGAATTTGAGAAAGGGGCTAATCCAATCACATTAGAATTTAGGTGTACAAAGGTAGTAGTAGTATGTTACCCCCGATTCCTCCTTCCCTTCCCCTTAGGAGAGGATCCATTCTGTTACGTCTCTGAGCTGGATTTCTCTTCTCTTTCTGGCCTTACCTGAGTACGGCAGGTATCCTGCAACTTCAAGTACTTCTCCATAAGTATCTGGTTGATTTTATTCAGGACAATATTCATGCCGTCACGACTCACCAGAGCCAAGTCCCGGTAACACTGTGAGAAGTGAGGTTTGTGAGCAGCCAGCAAGCTGAGGATAGGCTCCTGATCCCACTCACAGTGGGCCCCCTACCCTCTCCAACTTAAATACCACCAATGCGATATGAGTGGCAATGAAAGACTTTCCACTCTGGAAGGCAGCTATGTTCACCACCATACCACCAACGCGATATGAGTGGCAATGAAAGACTTTCCACTCTGGAAGGCAGCTATGTTCACCACCATACCACCAACGCGATATGAGTGGCAATGAAAGACTTTCCACTCTGGATGCCATCCTTCCACCCCAAGCCTACCACTTGCTCCATCACACAGGGTGGGGAAAAGGGACTGACCTACTCTAATAAGGCAGAAAAGCCTGCTAAGAAAGGCTCCCTGTCCCCTACCTCCCTTCTTAGGAAGCGTCACACTGTTTGATGCCACCAGCTGAGCAAAACCAGGTGGAGGCCATCTGCTTTTCATCTGCCAGTAAAAGGTCACTGCAGAATGGGTTTGGTTGAATAGCTTGGAAAGGATCTCAAAGAGATTTTTAGACTTGTATTGACACAGCCAGATGAAGCAAAAGGCTAGGAGTATTAAGGAAAGAGGCTCCAGGGACCAGGACCCTGGAAAGAAAGGGCAGAACCAAACCAAACTTCCTTAACTAAACACTTTTCTCTGGGCTGCCCTTTGCTTCTGCCAAGTATTGAAAAAGGAGGGGTCCTTAAGCACACCCAACTCTGGGGGAGGTGAGGGAAGGCATGCCAATTTCCTCTGAGAGCTCTTGTTTCTCTTCCCGCTAGAGCTTTTCTCACCCTGTCTCTCTAAAGAGACCAGACTCCTGGAGGACCATCTTAGGGGACCTCATTAGCAATCTCCTTAGCCTGCTGAGTTCTATGCTGTCAGGGTCTCAGCACAAAGGGTAAAATTTAGATAGGCAGTATCCTACAACCTCAGAAGGCCAGTAGCAAGGACAGCATCAACAATAATAGCAATTATAATAGGGAACATGCACTGGCGTAGTGCACAAACTTTATATTCTATTTATTGCGTTTGAATCACATAATCACCCTATTTATTATCATCTGTTTTTACAGATGAGGAAACAGGCACAGAGAGGTTAAAGTAATTTGCCCCAGGTCACATTAGAGATAAAAGGAAGATTCAAGTCCCAGCACTGCAACTCTAGACTCCATGCTCTTAACCACCCCATACCACCGTTAGAAATAACTAAAAGGAAACGAGGCTGCTGGGGATGGAGGTAAGCGTTTAGAGTGGCTTAGCGACTACTACATTTCTAAACACGTTCATCCTAAGCATTCAAAAGAGAAGTACTGATACTCCTCAAGACCCCAGCTCCCTGGCCTTGGTGTGTCTACGGACTCCTAAGACATTAGCTATTGCTACTTCTACTTCCTCTATTGCCCTTAAGTCAAAACAATCTATCTGATAAAAATAAGAACACTTAGAGATTCCCCCATGTGCCATAAACTTTTCATATCCAAAGGAGAATTTGATTATCCTCTGAATTCATCTGCAGAAGGAGGGCTGGGAGATCAAAAGTACAAGCAAGGGAACAAGAAAGAGATAAGAGAACCCAGTGACCTACTGCCAACGTGCTGGTCAGTAAATGTGGTTCAGCCCTGGAGCCTCCCCTGGAGGATTGAGTCACAGAATGGGCAGAGGATTGAGGGAAGCAGAGGCAGAAGGGAAACCTATGTCAGGCCAAAGATAGAGACACTACTAATTAGTAGTGGAGGAGCAGAGAGGAGAACAGAGAGGAGCCCTGTCTGTTCAAAACAAAAGCAGAAATCCCAGAAATGCAGAAGAGACCCAGGACAGGGAAGGAGGACAGCCCCTCAGGAGACACAGGGTCAGATGAAGCAAGCAGATTCTGTCTGCCTAATTCCATGCTCCATCTGGGACCTTATCAACCACACCTGCTGGTAACACATGGCAGCTGGGTACCAGGAGTATCATATTCCTGATGCTGCAGTTGTCTCTCCAAACTCTGCCAGTTTGCTGCCTGGCTTGGAAGATAAGTAGATGGGGAAAAAAACTCAGTGGGAAACAGAGGATCTCAAAAGAAAGGAGAGGTGACAGAATGGTGCTGAGGTAGCATATCTGTCCTGTGTTGGGAGTAGTGATATTCCAGCCTAGGCCCTCATAGCCCCCAGCTTTCTTTCTGGAGCTGCCTGCTGAGAGAAGCACCTGAACCAAAAACTGCCAGGGCCTGGACTTGACCTTTGATGAAGAGGGAACTTGGCATCGATGTTAAATCCTTTCCTATCACCTGTATCTACTGACTGCGAGAGGCTGCACAGAAGCTAAGGCCTCCACCTTAGCCTCCCACCACACTGCAGTCCCCCAGCCAGGCCTGCTCCCAGCTATTCAGTTCAGACATCAAATAGGAAATAAACTCAAAGAATATAAACACAAAAGCTGCCAACGCAAGTTAAGAAGGTAGAACTGGAACAAAATCCACGCCATGCATGTTCCACTCTCCACCAATACCTGACTGCTCTCTCCTTAACTAAGTTCTCGTGTTAGCTCCACCTACTAAGAAGTCCCAGAGAGCTGGTCCTAACTCTTTGAACCTGCCTGCCAGCACTGACAGAGGCTGCTCAGCTCATGCCTTCCCAGAGCAGGTTTCTGATGTGTTCAAGACTCAGTTTCCACTACCACCTTCTCCGGCATCCCCACCTCCCACCTCTCAGCCCATGGAGATGTAGGAACAGCAGAATCTCCAACCCACCCTGAGGTTTCTGTTCCAGTGACAGAATTAACTCCAAATAAACCCTTAGGAAACACTCCCCTTGTTTTAAGCTGAAGCCTAAAACAATGCATTAGGATCAGTCCTCATCAGTAACGCCTACCTAAAA
This sequence comes from Balaenoptera ricei, assembly GCF_028023285.1. Taxonomy (NCBI): domain Eukaryota; kingdom Metazoa; phylum Chordata; class Mammalia; order Artiodactyla; family Balaenopteridae; genus Balaenoptera; species Balaenoptera ricei. Next base: position 111,941,205 of record NC_082639.1, on the reverse strand, counting down.
CTTCTGCAGTACAGAAAGCATTTTGTAAGATAATCACCCTTTTAAGGAGAAGGATTAAAGCACTAAGAGGTCACAGATTCTTCCACCATACTCTGACCTGGCTCAAGGCCTCTGAATGAGTCACTACCTGATAGTTCCTCACTTGCCTAAAACTGTATCCTCCTAATTCCCGTCTCCACCCCCTTTGTCTGAAAAGGCCTGACCTGGGGGCCTGTCAGCCTAGGAGGCTCCCAGGTAGCGGATGTACTTGGAAACCTCCAGCATGTGCACATAATCCTGGTGCAGCTATCAACCAACTATGAGACCCAAGGTGAGGGCCTGGGCCACCCTCATGGGGCTGTCATAGAGCAAAAAGAAGACAAGGTGCTCTAGTCCCTTGTCATGTGTGGATGGCCAAATTCATGACATAATAAGCATTTATAATGCATAGCCCTGTGGCCTCTCACTGCCAGGTCAGGCAAAGAGCTAGAAATACCACAGGGCCCTGCCCCCTTCACTGAAATTTACTGATGTACCCTAGCTGATTCAGATCTCACTCGAAACACAAATAAAACCAGCGGGCAAGATGAATTTGCATTGAGATGACTAAATAAGATTTTAATTATATGTATAAAAACCCACGTGAGAGAAAACTAAACCTTAACCCCAACCCTTCACCCCCATCTTTGCCAACACTTTCTTTAAAATAGAGGGGCTGGGCTGGATCACATTACTGGTTAACAACACCAGATTGGAGACATTCATTTGTCTTCAAGGATCTCGATGATAAATTCAGTATGAAAATGAAATGCCAAATTTTTTTTTAAAAGATGTTTTTGATGTGAACCATTTTTAAAGTCTTTATTGAATTTGTTACAATATTGCTTCCACGAGGCATGAGGGCTCTCCACTCCCCGACCAGGGATCGAACCTGCACCCCCTGCATTGGAAGGCGAAGTCTTAACCACTGAACCACCAGGGAAGTCCCTGAAATGCCAATTTAACTCAACAATGTCCCAGCCCAGAAATGGCCTGGGAAACCAAGGCCACAGGTTCCCAAGGCCATTCACCAACTTGTGAATAGTTGCTGCCCTACCATCCATCCTCACCCCAGATCCTGCTCCAGTTGCCATGAGGAGTACAAATACATCAGGTTGCCACGCCCGTAAGTCCTTCCCCTGAGGTTAATTCAAACAGCTAGGCCAGGGGACCATGGGCATCCGTCCTTGTCCCTGGGAATGATTTTCCCTTGGTTTTCCTTGAACAAACGACAATGTGTCTGACCTCCAGGTTTCTTACAGGTACACTGGGAGTGGTTTGGGGGAAGAGAACAAAGCCACCAGTTTCACATGGCTTTTTGAGAGGATTAAATGAAATGTGTCTGGGACTTCCCTGGTGGTCCAGTGATAAAGAATCCACCTTCCAGGATTTCCCTGGTGGCGCAGTGGTTAAGAATCTGCCTGCCAGGGCAGGGGACACGGGTTCGAGCCCTGGTCCGGGAAGATCCCACATGTTGCGGAGCAACTAAGCCCGTGCGCCACAACTACTGAGCCTGCTCTCTAGAGCCCGCGAGCCACAACTACTGAGCCCATGTGCCACAACTACTGAAGCCCACGCGCCTAGAGCCCGTGCTCCACAACAAGAGAAGCCACCGCAATGAGAAGCCCACGCACTGCAACAAAGAGTAGCCCCCGCTCGCCACAACTAGAGAAAGCCCGCACGCAGCAACGAAGACCCAATGCAGCCAAAATAAATAAATAAAATAAATTAATTTAAAAAAAAAAGAATCCACCTTCCAGGAGGGAAGGGGAAGCTGGGGCGAAGTGACAGAGTAGCACTGACATATATACACTACCAAATGTAAAATGGATGGCTAGTGGGAAGCTGCTGCATATCACAGGGAGATCAGCTCGATGCTTTGTGACAACCTAGAGGGTGGGATAGGGAGGGTGGGACGGAGGCGCAAGAGGTAGGGGATATGGGGATATATGTATATATATAGCTGATTCACTTTGTTGTGCAGCAGAAACTAACACAACATTGTAAAGCAATTATACTCCAATAAAGATATTAAAAAAAAAAGAATCCGCCTTCCAATGCAGGGGACGCAGGTTCGATCCCTGGTCGGGGAGCTAAGATCCCACATGCCGCAGGGCAACTAAGCCTGCGCGCCACAACTACTGAGCTGGCGCGCCTCAACTAGAGAAGAGAAAACCCGCATGCCACAACTAGAGAGAAGCCCGCGCACCACAATGAAGATCCCGTGTGCCGCAATGAAGACCAGACAGCGCCAAGAAAAAACAAATAAATGAAATGTGTCTGGATAGAGCCGAACACAATGCTGAACACAGAGCATGTTTGTTTCCTTCCACACTCCTTTTGTTCACGGAAGGGGCAAGGAGAACAGTGAATTCCCCCTCTCCAAGCTCTTCTCTGTTAGTGTCATGCAGTTAATGCCAGGTACCAGACATATGTTTCTAAACCATCATGCAAGACTCAAGGACAAAGAAAGTGGAAATCTAGAGAGGCAAAAGACAGGATTTTGCTCCTTTATTATAGAAAGAATGGAATCCAAAGAGATCATCCTGCTCAGTCCCTCGCCTCAAGGAAGGACTTCTCTTAAACCATTCTACATAAAGGAGACACTTCTATTTGTGAAGAACCCCAGACTAATTTTCATACAGTAGTCCTCACGAAGTCTGACTCCAGTGTACCCTTAATCACTACATTATTACTGCCTCACCTAACATTAAGCTGTCTTATTTATTTATCTATCTATCTATCTATCTATCTATCTATCTATCTATCTATCTATCTATTGGCTGCGCTGCGAGGCTTTCAGGAACCTGGGCCACAGCAGTGAAAGCCCGGAATCCTAACCACTAGGCCACCAGGGAACTCCCAAGCTGTCTAATTTAAATCCTACTTGCTGCAATGTTAAACCTGGTTTCTGTTCACCTGCACTGATAAAACCTGCAAACTACAAGTCACACTCTTCTGGATAAGAACTCTCAATGGACTTGCTTATATTCGTGCTCTTCTCTGGATTAAATCCCAACTCTTTTAGCCTTGACTCATAAATCTACAATTTTTAAGTCTTTATTGAATTTGTTACAATATTGCTTCTGTTTTATGTTTTGGGTTTTTGGCTGCCAGGCATGTGGGATCTCAGCTCCCCGCCCAGGGATCGAACCCACACCCCCTGCATTGGAAGGCGCAGTCTCAACCACTGGACCGCCGGGGAAGTCCCTAAGTCTACAATTTAAAACTCTTTAAATGCTTTTTCACTCTCACAACTGCCTTTTCTTGCCTTTTAGCTTCAGAATCTGGAAAAAGAGAAAGGACTTTAGTCAGAGTGACCAATTTACTGAGTGAAAAGGGAGTTGCAACTGTATTTGGAGAACAAGATGATCTAGCCCTGGTCAAAGGGTGTGGTACTATTCCAGTTAAACCATAAGTTCCACCGTATTCTCAGCTCATATCTGAGAAGGGAGTGTGGGTCCAGAGAAGGGAGTCTTACCTTCTGGGCTTGGGCAGGTTCGGTGAGGACAAGCGTGAAGAGGCCCAGGCAGATTTCCTCGTGCTGGGGGGGGCCTTTGCATACCTGGGATATGAGGAAAGAAAAAACTAGTTGTCACTCACGGGAGGAAAGTTCTTGAGCGCAGCTGCTCCCAGAAAATTTGGGACTCTTGAGTGACCTGCAAAGGAGAATCATCAACTCTTAAATCTGATGATTTCCTTCTCCTAAAAGTGATGGGGCATCTGTTTTAGGAGAGAGGTGGAGGGAAAGGATGGATCCATACTGCTTTCTCCAAGGCTTGATGAAGGGTAGAGGCAGAAAATAAAGAGTGTTTAAAATGAGAAAAAAAAAAAAAAAAACCCTACTCCACACCTTTACCAGACCTTAACAGGCTTTAGTAGAGAGGGAGCTGCAAACAGTCATTCATGGATTAACAAGTGCACCTACCAAGTCAAGACCTTGGGCAAATCACTGAACCTCTGATATTTGTAAGGTGAAGACATAATAAGAATAATTACTACTAATAAGTAAGAAATATTTACTGAACATTCACTATGCGCCAGAAACTACTCTAAATCCTTTACATGTATTACTTTAAATCCTTTCAACCTCACAGACTGATTAAGAAATGTAAAAGATCAAATATGTGAGAATGATTTACAAAGAAAAAAGCCACCACAGAACGATGAGTTATTTTTTAAAGTTGTTATTCAAAGACACCTAAGGCTCCAACAGATGGGATTCCCACATTAAGAAAGAAAGAGAGGAGAGGGGGAGGGGGGTGGTGGTGGGATGAACTGGGAGATTGGGATTGACACATATACACTAATATGTATAAAATAGATAACTAATAAGAACCTGCTGTATAAAAAGTAAATAAATAAATAAAAGAAAGAAAGAGAGGAGTTGGGAAGCCTGGTTCAGGAAACCAAGACATTAACTTCAACCCCCTAGTTCTTAACCACTGAAGTCTTTCCATCTTTTTTTTTTTCTTTCTTTCCATCTTTTTGATCATGTCTGAAAGCTTTCAAAGAAGCAGAAATGGGTACGGGGAGAGTATTATACTCACGTAGGCATTGAGGGCGTCATTGGCCTCTCTCTCTGAGACACCAGTAGTCATCGATGTCACAATGCTCATACATCTTTCCAACCTCTGTGAAGGGGTGAGAAAAAATTCAGAGTGCTCCATACCACCACCTGTGATGTATTTCTGGTCCCCAATAAAGTTTTTTAAAAATTTAAATCTCATCACGTCTCTAGACCTAACTACCAGTTTACAAGTCAAGTCACCATGAGGATATAATCAGCAGAGTCCAGAATGTACAAATCATGACAGGCTTCCTGATTTCTTTAACATTTAAATTGCAAGGAAAAAAGCAGGGAGGGAGAACCCCATGTATTAAAAGAAGCTTAAGGGAATTCCCTGGCAGTCCAGTGGTTAGGATTCTGTGCTTTCACTGCCGGGGCCTGGGTTCGATCCCTGGTAGGGGAACTAAGATCCCACAAACCACGAGGCATGGCCAAAAAAAAAAAAGAGCCTTAAGATTTCAACCCCTTGAATAAAATAAGAATCCATGAGTCCGTGCTGATAGATAGATATGTACATACATGATAAATAAAGGGAAAGCTCTTCCTTACAGTGGAATGCCAACTAAAAATGCAGAAGGAATGACAGGAATAATAACTGATTCAGGCAAATATCATCAATGAATGCTAAAACCAGAGGCAAAACTTTCACAAGAGAATATTTACATAGGTTCGAAATACTTACTAATTACAAAGGGAAAATAACTGTAGGAAATCCTGAAGGATACCACCTTAACCTTAAGTGATCAGGGTTAATATCCCAAATAACAAGACAAACTGACAGCTGACATACGTGCCTTGATATGGTGCGCTGAAAAGGCTAAACATCACTTCTATGGTTTTCTTGCCCAAAATGAATAATCTCAGTCTAATCATGAAGAAATTTCGACAACCCAAATTGAGAGAGATTTATAAAATAACTGGCCTGTCAAAGTGTTTAAGGTGAAGGACAGAGATAGGACTAAGAATTAAAGAGATAGTACACCTAAATGCAATGTGTGATCCTGGACTGCTATAATGGACATTATTGGGACAACTGGTAAAATATGAATATGTACTATAAGAGTAACGTATCGATGTTAAATGTTCCGACTTAGATAATAAAACAGGGATTATGTAACAGAGGATCCTTGTTCTTAGGAAATACTCCCGGAAATCTTTATATCTTAAGTGGCATTGCGGCTGCAACTTACTCTCAAAACGTTAAAATAATAATATGTATATGGAGAGATCATGAAAAACCAAATGCAGCAAATGTTAACAATTGGTGAATCTGGGTGAAGAGTATATGAGAGTTCTATGTCTTACAATTTTTCTCTAAGCTTGAAATTATTTTAGTTATTAAAAAATTAAAGGGATATATCAACTGAATGTAACAAATGGGTGATCCTTGTTTGATTACTGATCTGAAAAACCAATTATAAAAAGAATTTATGGGAATTCCCTGGTGGTCCAGTGGTTAGGACTCTGTATTTTCACTGTTGTGGGCCCAGGTTCAATTCCTGGCTGGGGAACTAAGATCCCGCAAGCCATGCCACAGGGCAAAAAACCCCCCAAAAAACCCAATAAAGCACCTGAGGAACTTAAGGAAAAAACCTTTAAAAAAGAAAAAAAAGAATTTATGAGAGAGTCAGTTTGAACAATGAGTATATTATTACATTGAGGAATTATTGTTAATATTTTTAGGTATGATATTGTGGCTATGTTAAAAAGAAAAAAGTCCATCTCTCATAGACATATATATGAAATACCTACAGATGAAATGATACAGCTTGGATTTGCTTCAAAATAATCCAGAGGAGACTAAAGGGAGATAAAACAAGATTGCCATGTACTGATAAGTACTGAAGCAGAGTGATGGCCCCAGGGCAATTATACTATTCTATTTTTTTATGTTTGAAATGTCGCTCCAAAAAGATAAAAACAAACTTGTAAAAAAAAAAAATGAGTGTAGGAAAGAAAAGGACTAATGAAGAACAAAAGGCCAAACTAAAACCTTCCTGGGTCTCTAGTCAAACAAAGGTGGGGAGAGCTGCATTAAAGTCCATCCAAGGACCATTCTTAATTACAAAGGCTAACTCTGAGACAGCATGTGCTCAACCTTCCAAGGAGATCTTAAGTCACTGATCCTGTTCCAAAGCATTTAATACTAAACATTGAGAAAATATTGACAAAATGTATCTCATTTAAGTCAGTGAGCCTCTCCATTATTACCACCTAAACTACTTCCTGAGTCTTTTAAAATTTTATCTTGAGGATTAACCCCAAAACTGTTTAAGAAAACCACTTCCCAATTCCCAGTGATAATGATGCTAGCAAAACAGGGACAAAGGCAGACAATTTACCTCCCCCAATCCTAAAGGTCATCACAAAACATCTTGTTGAGAACTACCACATTGTCAAGAACCGACAAATAAGGACAACAGGAAAGAGGTCTAGGAATGAAAGACCACCACGTTTCTCCTTTGACCATCATCCTGAGTTTGCCTACGTCCGTCCCTACCCAAGAGCAAAGTAGAACTGAGTGTTAAGACGAGGAGCTCCCATAGCCACAAAAATTCAACCTAAATTAGGCCCAAAGCCACCCAGGTTTGACAACGTCACTACCCAGCATCAGGTCTGACTATCCTCCAAAATAGGTCAGATAAGCGTGCTTAGCCTTAATCAACAGCACCTACGTACTTGTGAAAAGGAGCTGTGAGATCACAGGAAAGCTGAGTTGTAAATCTCACAACCCACCTCTCCCACAAACTCTGAGATCCATCATTACCTAGCCCAGCTCCTATAAGATAGGGGGAGGGAAGAAAAAAACCTCAGGTTGTATTTTCTCTTTTTAAATCTTATCCCTCTCCTCCTAAGATAGTTATCAACGACTGGAGGACCAGTTCCTCCAGTTGCTAAATCCAGGGTGTTCTTGCTGGGAGCTCTGCGAGGCCTTGCTTACCCGGCCTGGCTTAACAAACAGTTGCAGAGTGGAGGAAGACGGTGAGCAAGCAGCAGCACAGCATCCTAAAACCCTAGATATTACTTCCTACTAAAAGGAAGAAATATCTGTTGAATCAACAGAGATGCAAGGGAAGTCAAAAGAGCAGCTGGCTGAGGAGCCAACTGACAAGCAAGGAAGAGGATTCCTCCACCACTGGCAAGTCTTAGGCTAATCTTAGGTGAGTTACTTAACTTACCAAGACTTATTTAATCCTTTACTTATAATACCCTGGTTTTCTTACCTGAAAAATAGAGACAAAGCCTATATCACAAGGTTGCTCTGAGGATTAAACAAGATAACATACGTGAAAGCACCTAGCAGGTAGCCTCAGTTGAATTAGACTCTATTCCATCTGTGAAAAAGCTCAGCGATCACACAACTAAGTCCATGAGGACCAGACCACCCCCCACAACGCCCCCTGCCACTACTTCTAATGGCATGTCCTCAAAGATCCCTGAAAGCCGAGCCCTCCTACTACAGGACATGGGTAAGTCCCTGACCAGGCTGCAAAGCTTCCTCTCCTACTTTTGCCTTCTATGAGAGAAGAGTAACGGGAGAGGGGAGGAGGTCTGACGGATGGACCCTGCACCAAGGTCCTCACACAAAGCTGGACACACAGCCCTATGGGGTGGCCTAGTTTCTAGCTATGATGTAACACAGAGACCTTGGACTAAACCAGGTTTCTCTAGGCCTCTCCTCGATATTCTAAGCTCCACTCAGAGGCCTGAGTCAATTCTATGGGTCACTGCCCAGTCAAGAAATAAAAGTGGCCTCTTGGAACAGGGAGGCCCAGCTAAGGATGTAGAAAGTGGGAGAGTCCAGAATTTGGAGGCGTGGATAAAAGCAATGAGGAAAGAAATGTGAGGGTCAGTCCTTCCTAGGCAATAGAAGTATATAAAAGATGCTGCTCTTCCTGAACTACAGAAACTACTTTTCCAAACAGAGATGGGAGAACTAATTACAAATCATTCAGAATGATTGAAGGACCACATCCCCTCAAAGAGGGCTGCAGGAAGCCAGATCCCTACAATCAAGTAGCAGTACCCCTCTTCCCCCCAGTCTCCAGAGGCCCTTAGTAAAGATGGAATCACACACGCAGCTGCCAACAATTGCTGGCAGAAGGACTCTGTTCAGAGTAAGCCCTTCACAACAGCACCTCAGAGAGCTGAGTAAATATTTACCATCTCTAGGAGCTTCTAAAATAATTTTTCTAGTACTAAAACTACCTGACCATGGTTTCCATGACAACAGCAGTAGATGGAGTGGGGGTGGAAAGCGGGGAGGTCTTCTAGTTTGCAAGTATACACCTGAAGCTGGAGACTGAAGTCTGAGGATTGCTCTAACCTCTCAGTTTCCCCTCCCTCGGCCAGGTGAATACACAGTTTGTTAAAAACTGTATATTGGGCTTCCCTGGTGGCGCAGTGGTTAAGAATCTGCCTACCAATGCAGGGGACACAGGTTCGAGCCCTGGTCTAGGAAGATCCCACATGCCGCGGAGCAACTAAGCCCTCGAGCCACAACTACTGAGCCTGCGCTCTAGAGCCCACGAGCCACAACTACTGAAGCCCGCACGTCTAGAGCCCATGCTCCACAACAAGAGAAGCCACTGCAATGAGAAGCCCGCGCACCGCAACGAAGAGTAGCCCCCGCTCGCCGCAACTAGAGAAAGCCCGCACGCAGCAAAGACCAATGCAGCTAAAAATAAATTAATTAATTAAAAAAAAAACAACTGTATATTAAATACTGCCCCTTTATGGGAAGTCAGTGGCCTTGAGGGACTAAAATCCAAAGGCTTAAGGAAAAGAAGATATGATCTGACCTACAAAATCCCCAAGGACCCACATTAGTAAAGAACTACTGAACGAACTGGGTTCCAAGTATTCTACAACCAAGAGTCACTTTTATATGAAATGAGGATTTAAGGGGAAAAAAATTAGAGGTGACTCAAAGCCCATTCCCTGGAGAATCTTCACAGACCGGACGTGAATTACTCCTTAGAGAAAACCTGGAAGGGACATACCTCTAACCAAATGCAACCCTGAGACCTGTCCATAGCTTAAGAGGAAGTTCTAACTTGTTTGGGCCACAGCTCCTGCTTTTAGCCTGATTTCAAAGTGGACAGGGTCATTCTCCACAGAGGAGTGACCGGGAGCTTTGAAGCCTTGTGAAACTAGGAGCTACATGTTCTAAACCCCTCCAATCTTTGGCACTATTTTCATCTCATTCCTCAAATCTGGATGGAGATGAGCAAGAATTCCCCATTCAAAGAGAAGAACAGGGCCAAAGAGAAGAAAGGATACAACAAATGCTTCCTTGGGTAGAAGAGGCACAGTCCCTGCCTGGGATGCTCTTCACCAGTGCTTTATACTCCAGGCCTCTAAGGGCCTTTCCTCATCACACCCAGCTGTAATGACTCCAGTCTCTTCACTACCCTCGCGGGGTTTTTGTGTTTACCTTTCTTGTGAGTGTGTTAACTCAGTCTTTAGACGATAAGCTCTGGAAGGCAGGCCTTGGGTCTTCCTCATTCTATTTTCCTATCAGACTCAGCACAGAGTAAGTATATATCTGGTCAGCAAGCTACTTACTGCCTCTGTGTTCCTGGGCAATAGGTGGGCCTATGCTGGAAAATAACCAAGCCAGAACAAGCAGAGATCAGTTGACACCATGTTTTGATAACTTCTGTGTGCAGAGATCTGTGCGGAGACCCAGAGGAAGAAACCAATAAGTCTTGACCTTAGAGACACTCTGGTCTAGTGGGAACCACATACATGGGGTTAAAAGCAGTGGCAAGGCTTGCTGGAAAATTCAAATGCAAAGAACAAAGGGCAAAGAAGGAAAAAGGGGAGGCCGACACATTCTGGGAAACACCTACACCACAAAGGATATCAGGAAAAAAAGGAGACCCTCCCTCCCCCTTCTCTCTGGAAACAGTTGAAAGTTCACTCTCAAGACAGTCCAAAAAAGCAAGAAAATAAATGCTTCCTCTCTTTTGTGGTCCCCTTCTGCAATATCATTTCGCTTACTAGCAAACATGTCACTACTCAGAACAGGATGCTGTGGTACAAATTAGAGCAGGACGACCTTTCCAGCAATCAGGGTGGGGAATAAACAGAGTTCCACCACCCTTGGGGTCTCTTCCCCTCCACCCAACTGGTGTAGGGATCAAAGGTAGTCAATGACTTTCTTGCTACAATTCTAGAGTTTCAGTGCTAGAACACAGGGCTCAATAAATACTTTGACAATGACAGTGGCCATTTCTAAAAAAGCAGGTAATTTAAATTGCCAGGCAATCCTGGCAAAGTCACTTGTATTTATTTTGGGAATACATTACTTTTAGAAGTATTGTTTATGTTCCTAATTATATCTACCTTAGCTGATAAAAACAACAGCAGAAAACAAACTTTGATTCATCTAAATGCACATAGAATTATGGGGGAGAAGCATGATGGGAAGCCAGCCAGTCTGTGAACAGACACTTGCGATGGATAATTCACAAAATTGCTATCCAGCTGCTCCTTGATTCACAAAGCTCATTTTTGCATGTGTGTTCCACCATCTTGTATCTGCACCAACATTTTTTTCAAATTTAAACTATGAACTCCACCTAGCTGCTTGACCACCCTCTAACATCTGATAAAGAGCAGTGACAAAGTTAGAAGCAGGGAAATGGCCAGTGAAGAGCCAGAGCCTAATAATTTACTCATCCTGTCCCTGGATAACCACTAAGTTGAATGCATTAGGTCTTGCAAACAGTCCAGCAATCATGTCCCACTTCTGGGTCTCACATTCCTAAGTATGTCTTTTCATGTATAGCAGTGGAAAGGGATAAATGATCAACTCTGGATTGTCAGGGACAGGGTAAGAGGAACAAGTCGGGGAGGGTCAGGTCAATTATTCAGTAGTCTAAAATCCCCATTCAGGCCCACTGCATCGCCTCACCCTACCCTCTTTCTCAGCATCTATGTGTTCCCTCCTTTGTGTGTGTGCTATCTGGTTCTGAAGGAGAGTCCCCTAGGTCCCATTCACCCCGAACCTCACCCCACTACCTAACAAAACACAACTCACTTTTCCTTAAGTCCTCACTCATTCTAAATGCCCAGTTAACATCACTGGCAATTGACGGTGTCTACATGAAGTCAATACTGTCTAACAGGAGGGTCCACGGTCTACTGCAAGCTCCTCTCAGCCCCCCAGATACCTACACACACATACATTACTTCTCAACTCAATATATGACCTAAGATGAAACAGGGTAACTATTAATAATTGCTGTGGCCTGTAATGGGAAAGGAATGTCAAAAATAAATTCAGTTGATCTGGATGCTGTCTGTATCCCTTCCTGATCAACACCCGCGCCCCCCCCCCCATTTTCACACTAGTAGCTGCTGTTGCTGTTTCGACCTGTCCAGGAAGTTGGCCCACACTTCCTCCTTCACTTCCTCCTTCACGAGCAGGAAGTCTATAGCAGTGTTTGTGCTGTCTTAGAAAACACGTGAAGGCCTCCTCCCCCACCCCCACCCCGTATTCGCTCCAGTTTCCCTCCTCAACCCCATTTCTTAACTCCCTTCCCCACCCCCCCACACCTACCTCCTCTAACTCATCCTTGGCATCCAAACTGGTTGAAAGTAGCAGCCTCCCCCCTCCTGGGGCTCCTGCTCCCGCTCCTCCTCCACCTCCCGCTGCTCCCGAAGCAGCAGCTGCTGCTGCTGCTGCTGCTGCCGCCCCCTTTCCCTTCTGTAACTCCATGGCTGCAGCTGGGAGACGGGAAAAGGCCAGGGAGTGGATGGATGGGAAGTCCTAGAAAGGGGGAATTGGGGATTGCCAGGGACTGGGGGGCAAGAGGGACAAGTGGGGGAGGGGAAGGAAAGGTTCCCTGGCCACTCCACTCCTCCCTCCTCTCCGACGGGCCGCTCCTGTGCAGGACGCAAGGCAGACGGGCCTCCAGGTCCTGCCTCTGGAGTGGCAGTGCTGAGGAAACACCGTTAGCTCTTAAGTATGCTGGGGTAAGGGTCTGCACCCCTACGGGAAGGGTAGGAGAGGCTTCTGTCCCTGAAGAAGTGGAAGAGCAGCCCTTTCTGCCTTCTGACCCTAAGAGAAGCAAAGAAAACCCTAAGTTTCTGCCTCAGGAGGTGGGGGAAAGAGGAGTCCTGCCCCTGAAGCATGGGGTAGGAAACCTTCCTGGCTGGTGCCCCAAGGGTTGGGGAGCGAGGTTCCTTTGGTTCCGGCCCCCAGGAGTGAGGGTGATGCAGTAAGCGCTATAGGAGGACACGGAGGACCAGCTTCTCCCTACACCACACAGAGGCGGCCATGGTGGAAGGGCGGGGGGTGGGAAGACCAAGGGCGACGGCGGGGGAGGGGGAGGAATCGTGGAGGCCCGCGCCGGAAGTGAGCAGTCGCGGTCCCTGGCCTCCGCCAATAGCGGCTTCCGCGGTGGCGCTGAGTCTCGAAGGAGTAGGCCGACGTCGGCCCGCTGGCCTTTTCCCGGGCTGCCAATGGTATTGAGCAGAAGAGACACCGGCCTGATGGACAACCGCGTGCCCAATCGCATCCCTCCTTTGCTCTCGGAGGGCGGGGCAGAACGACTTCCCGGAGGTGGGGTGGGTGTGAGAGATTATCAGGAAGGAGAGAGGCTGCGCTTGCGTATATTAAAGCGCGTGCGCGGCGCTGGCCTCCGCCCTCTTTTCCTCCCTTATTCGGAAGCTAGGGTGGGTACGGGAACCTGGCGCTGTTCCTAGGTAGCTTTGGGAAACCCGAAGGCTAGCTACGAATTGATAGTGCATTCACTATCAATTCATAGGAAGTGGAGCCCTAACCCTTAAGCAGTCCCAGAGCAAGTGTCATCGGATGGTGTGGAGCCAGCTCCCGGAGCTAAGACTACGTCACACAAGCCAGTGTATGCGTTCATGCAAATGCAGTTATCAGCCGGACGTTGCCAAAAAAAAAAAAGTTCATGGGCCCACTTGTGCACTAGAATCGTGTACTGATTCATTAGAATCGTGCATGGATTCATTATTAGACAGGCTTCTGGAAGCCCTATATTGTTCTCCTGCCTTATCTGTGTTCGTGTCAGCATTTGTCCCCAGCAGCCCAGTGTGGAAGCTTGTTTTTGACATTCATTATTTTCTTCCCATATTCAGTCACTAAAGGCTGTTTGATTTTTTTTCTTAGAAATGTCTCTGAGGCTTCCATGGTGGTGCAGTGGTTAAGAATCTGTCTGCCAATGCAGGGGACACGGGTTCGAGCCCTGGTCTGGGAAGACCCCACATCCCGCAGAGCAGCTCAGTGCACCAAAACTACCCAGCCTGCGCTCTAGAGCCCACAAGCCACAACTACTGAACCTGCGTGCCACAACTACTGAAGCCCGCATGCCTACAGCCCATGCTCTGCAATAAGAGAAGCCACCGCAATAAGCCCGCGCACCTCAGTGAAGAGTAGCCTCGGCTCCACGCAACTAGATAAAGCCCGCACGCAGCAGCAGAGACCTAACACAGCCAAAAATTAAAAAAAAAAAAAAAGAAATATCTCTGGAATTTGTTCCTCTCTAGTATATATATATATATATATATATATATATATATATATATATATAGTATATCTTTAGGGGTTACAATGGATTCTAATCCATTCAACATCCTGCCACTTCTCTAATCTTACTAAACTACCCTCTCAGCCGCTTTCTAAATTTCCCAAGTCCTTAGTAAACCTATCTGACTCTTCCCTACCTAATCAATATAGTCTCCCAAGACTTTAAATTCCTATAATTAAAAAAAAACTGTCAGTAATAAAAACTCATAACAATTCAAACATTAAAGTTGAAGTGAACCCTCTTTTTTCCTTTTCACCCCTCCAGTCTTACTTCTCTTAAGTCATCAGTGTCACTAATTTGTTGTATATCTTTCCCTACTTTTTCAAACATGCATAAACACGTATCCACAGTTTATTTCTTTGGTTGTTTTCATTTGGCTTTTAACAAAAATAAAATCATGTTTTACAATTTCTTCCTTCTTGCTCAATTAACATTTATATCCTGGCAATTTTTTTCCCCAAATCAAAACATGGAAATCTACTTTATTCTATTTAACAACCTCAAAATATTCTCCTCCTCTCCTCTGAAGAAACTGAGCTCTTCCCTGATCCTGCCCCTACCTAGTTGATTTCTAGAACAAAAGACCTTCCATTTGTCAAAATCCAAACCTGTGTTGAAGGTAATTGAGATTGCATTACCTGTGTTGAAGGTAATTGAGATTGCATTACCTGTGTTGAAGGTAATTGAGATTGCAAATAGAAAGTTTTTTTTGGAGGCAGGGGAAACTATAGTTATCATTAATAAGAATCAAATAATAAGGCCCTAGAATCAAGAAAAAATAAAATTAAAAAGACAGTGCTGCAGAAAGTTCCTCCATCAGGGAGAAAAACAACCCAATGCCTAATAATCCTGAGAGGCTTTTGGGTTGTGACAGTGGAGGATTTCTCCCTACCTCAGACAGAATGATGAATTAAAGAAAGGATCTGGGTAAAGACTAAAAAGGCATGCTTATAAAATATACAGAAAAACATAAAGTTGAGACTACTAGCTAATAGACTGGATTGCCGGATTGCACTGAAAAAGTTGTTAATGAGATCAGAGAATGAACTGAACATAAGAGGATATTTAATAGTGAAAAATGTGCTCATTTACATGCCTAGGCCTTATTCTATTGGGTTAAAAGCCAAAAAGTGCTTTTGGTTTTTAAGTAAAAGTAAAAGACACATTTTTCATTATTCATCAAGAACTTTATTGAACAATGTATTCCCCGTTTTGTTCCACTACCTTCTGCCATTTTTCAGGCAGTTTCATAATCCCATCTTCCCAAAACTTTTTATCTTTTTGAGCAAAGAACTGTTCCAAGTGCCTTTTACAGTCTTCCAGGGAATTGAAATTTTTTCCACTAAGAGAATTTTGTAAAGACCGAAATAAATGGAAATCCGAAGGTGCAATGTCTGGTGAATATGGTGGATGAATCAGAACTTCCCAGCCAAGCTGTAACAGTTTTTGCCTGGTCATCAAAGAAACATGCGGTCTTGTGTTATCCTGATGGAAGAGTATGCGTTTTCTCTCGGCTAATTCCGGACACTTTTTGTCGAGTCCTGCTTTCAGTTGGTCTAATTGGGAGCAGTACTTGTTGGAATTAATCGTTTGGTCTTCCAGAAGGAGCTCATAACGGAGGACTCCCTTCCAATCCCACCATATACACACCATCACCTTCTTTGGATGAAGACCAGCCTTTGGTGTGGTTGGTGGTGGTTCCTTTCACTTGCCCCACGATCTTTTCTGTTCCACATTCTTGTACAGTATCCACTTTTCATCGCCTGTCACAATTTGTTTTAAAAAGGGAACGTTTTCATTACGTTTAAGTAGAGAATCGCATGTGGAAATATGGTCAAGAAGGTTTTTTTCGCTTAACTTATGTTGAACCCAAACATCAAAGTGATGAATATAACCAAGATGGTGCAAATGATTTTCAAGGCTTGACTTGGATATTTTGAGTATGTTGGCTATCTCCCGCATGGTATAACGTTGACTGTTGTCAATTAATGTCTCGATTTGATCGCTATCAACTTCAACTGGTCTACCCGATCATGGAGCATCGTCCAGCGAGAAATCTCCAGCACGAAACTTTGCAAACCACTTTTGACACATTCGATCAGTCACAGCACCTTCTCCATACACTGCACAAATCTTTTTGCGTTTCAGTTGAGTTTCTACCTTTCTTGAAATAATAAAGCATAATATGCCGAAAATGTTGCTTTTTTTCTTCCGTCTTCAATATTAAAATGGCTACATAAAAATTCACCAATTTTGATAAGTCTTTTTTTAAAAGCACACTGATATAACAGCTGTCACATACAATCTAACAAAATTGTTTTGAATGAAGTTAAAGACAACTAAGTGCTACTAGAGCCATCTTATGGAAAAAATGGAATGAGCCTTTTGGCCAACCCAACAGAAAGGATTTAAAACAAACAGGGATAAATGTGAGTTCCTGAAATTAATATTAAAAAATTAGTGAAGTGGGACAGGTAAAGATTTCTTAATAGACACAGAAATCATAATGGAAGGATGGATGAATTGGACTTCATTAAAATTAAGAACTGTCCATTAAAAGACATCATTAAAAGAATAAAAGACAAGCCATGGACTGGGAGAAAATATATGTAATGCACATATGTGACAAAAGACTGGTATCACAAGATGATAGATAGATAGATGATAGATAGATAGATGATAGACAGATAGATAGATGGTAGATAGGTAGACAGACAGATAGATATAGATATATAAAAGACAGACAACTCATTTGAAAAATGGACAAAAGACGTAAGCTGGCATTTCACAAAGAAGGACATCCAAATGGTTAACAAACATATGAAAAGGTTGTCAACATCAACAGTCATTAGGGCAATAATACTAATTAAAACTACAATGTGATACTGGAAATTCTAGCCAGAGCAAATAGAAAAGGAAAAGAAATAAAAGACATCCAAATTGAAAAGGAAGAAGTAATGTTAAATATCTATGCACAGATGACAATCCTATATAGAGAAAACCCCCAAAGAATCCATAAGAGAGACCCTAGAGCTAATAAATGAATTCAGCAAAGTTGTAGGGTACAAGATCAGCACACAAAAACCAGCTGTGTTTCTGTGCAACAGCAGTGAACAGTCCAAAAAGGAAATTAAAAAGGCAATTACGGAGGGTGCGCTGGGCCGGGGGGAGGGGCCTGCGGCTATGGCACCAACTGTGCCCGCCAGCCCCTCCCCTCCCTGGACCGCTACTTAAGTGGCTCCCGCACCGCCCTCGCCTCAGTGCGTTACTTACCTCGCCTCTTAGTTTGTCGAGGAGGGTAAACGGGACCCGGTGTCTACTCCTGTGGCCTGCGCCTGCTGACCCACAGCCACCATGCATGAGTGCATCTCCATCCACGTTGGCCAGGCTGGTGTCCAGATCAGCAATGCCTGCTGGGAGCTCTACTGCCTGGAACACGGCATCCAGCCCGATGGCCAGATGCCAAGTGACAAGACTACTGGGGGAGGAGATGACTCCTTCAACACCTTCTTCAGTGAGACAGGCGCTGGCAAGCATGTGCCCAGGGCAGTGTTTGTAGACCTGAAACCCATGGTCATTGATGAAGTTCGCACTGGCACCTGCCGCCAGCTCTTCCACCCTGAGCAGCTCATCACAGGCAAGGAAGATGCTGCCAGTAACTATGCCCGAGGTCACTACACCATTGGCCAGGAGATCATTGACCTCATCTTCCGAATTCGGAAACTGGCTGACCAGTGCACAGGTCTTCAGGGCTTCTTGGTTTTCCACAGCTTTGGTGGGGGAACTGGTTCTGGGTTCACCTCCCTGCTAATGGAACGTCTCTCTGTCGATTATGGCAAGAAGTCCAAACTGGAGTTCTCCATTTACCCAGCCCTCCAGGTTTCCACAGCTGTAGTTGAGCCCTATAACTCCATCCTCACCACCCATACCACCCTGGAGCACTCTGACTGTGCCTTCATGGTAGACAATGAGGCCATCTATGACATCTGTCGTAGAAACCTCGATACTGAGCGCCCAACCTACACGAATCTTAACCGCCTTATTAGCCAGATGGTGTCCTCCATCACTGCTTCCCTGAGATTTGATGGAGCCCTGAATGTTGATCTGACAGAATTCCAGACCAACCAGGTGCCCTATCCCTGCATCCACTTCCCTCTGGCCACATATGCCCCTGTCATCTCTGCTGAGAAAGCCTACCATGAACAGCTTTCTGTAGCAGAGATCACCAGTGTTTGCTTTGAACCAGCCAACCAGATGGTGAAACGCAACCCTCACCATGGTAAATACATGGCTTGCTGCCTGTTGTACCGTGGTGACATGGTTCCCAAAGATGTCAATGCTGCCATTGCCACAATCAAGACCAAGTACAGCATCCAGTTTGTGGACTGGTGCACCACTGGCTTCAAAGTTGGCATTAATTACCAGCCTCCCACTGTGGTACCTGGTAGAGACCTGGCCAAAGTACAGCGAGCTGTGTGCATGCTGAGCAACACCACAGCCATCGCTGAGGCCTGGGCTCGCCTGGACCACAAGTTTGACCTGATGTATGCCAAGCGTGCCTTTGTTCACTGGTATGTGGGTGAGGGCATGGAAGAAGGAGAGTTTTCTGAGGCCCGTGATGATATGGCTGCCCTTGAGAAGGCTTATGAGGAGGTTGGTGTGGGTGCTGTTGAGGGAGAGGGAGAGGAAGAAGGAGAAGAGTACTAATTACCATTCCTTTCAGCCCTGCAGCATGTCATACTCAGAACTTCAGCTTCAACATTAGCTGACAGGAGTAAAAGCTTTCTGACTAGACTGTCTTCACTTTCAACTGTGATCATGTATCACTTTTCCATGTGTACCTGTAAGATTTTTCTGTCATGTCTGAAAAGTAAAGGCTTTAAGAAAGGAAAAAAAAAAAAGGCAATTATGGGAATTCCCTGGTGGTCCAGTGGTTAGGACTCTGAGTTTTCACTGCTGGTCCTCCAAGCCACATGGTGTGGCAAAAAAAAAAAAAAAAGGCAATTCCATTTATAATATCTATAATATTTATATAATATTTATAATATCTTCAAAAGAATAAATTACTTAGGAATAAATTTAAACAAGCGTGTAAAAGACTTGTACACTGAAAACTTCAAACTACTGCTGAAAGAAATTAAGGAAGACCTAAACAAATGGAAGACACCCCATGTTCGTGGGTAAGAAGATAATATTAAGCCGTCAGTGCTATACAAAACAACTGATCTACAGATTTAGTGCAATCTCTATCAAAATTCCAACAGCCTTTTTTGCAGAAATGGAAAGCCAATCTATAAATTCACATGGAATTCCAAGGGGCTCTGAATAGCCAAAATAATCTTGAAAAAAAAAGAACAAAGTCAAGGGACTCACACTTCCCAATTTAAAAATTTACTATAATAAGCTACAGTAATGAAAACAGTGTTATTATATTGGTATGAATATAGACTTATAGATCAATGGAATAGAACTGAGAGTCCAGAAATAAGATAATAAATTTATAGCTAGTCAATTTTTGACAAGGGTGCCAAGTTCATACAATGGGGAAAGAACAGTCTCTTCAACAGATAGTGATGGGACAACTGGATTTCCACATGCAAAAGAATGAAATTGGATACCCACCTCACACCATATACAAAAATTAACTAAAAATGGGTCAACAACTTAAATATAAGAGCTAAAACTATAAATCTCTTAGAAGAAAACATAGGATAAAAGCATTATGACATTGGATTTGGCAACGGATTCTTAGATATAATGCCAAAAGCATGAACAACAAAAGTAAAAAGAAATAAACTGGACTTCATTAAAATTTAAAACTTTTGTACATCAAAGGATATTATCGAGAAAGTTAAAAGACAACCCATAGAAAGGGAGAAAATATTTTCATGTCATATTAGGGTTTAATATCCAGAATATATAAAGAACTCCTAAAACTCAAAAAGAAAAAAACAAACCACCCAATTAGAAAATGGGCAGAGGACTTGAATAGATGTTTGCCCAAAGAAGATATACAAATGGCCAATAAGCACATGCAAAGATGGTCAACATCATTAGTAATAAGGGAAATACAAATCAAATGCATGTTACAACATGGATGAACCTTAAAAACAATATGCTAAGTGAAATAATCCAGACAGGAAAGGATAACTATTGCATGATTCCACTTATATGAAATATCTACAATAGACAAATTCATAAAAATAGAAAGTAGATTAGAGGTTACCAGGGGTTAGGGGAGGTGGGAATGGGAAATCATTGTTTAGTGGTTATAGACCTTCTTTTTGAGGTGATGAATACATTTTGGGAATAATGTTGATGGTTATACAACATTGTGAATGTAATTAATGTCACTGACTTACACACTTAAAAATGGTTAAAATGGCAAATTTTGTGTTGCATGTATTTTACCACAGTAAAAAATAATTTTAAAAAACTACAATGAAAAAAATCACCGTTTGACAAAAATTATAGTAATAATGATTTAAGCAAGAATCAGAGAAACCCAAATTGAGAGACATTCTAAAACATAACTGGCCTGTCCAAAATGTTAAGGTCATTTAGACCTAAGACTGAAGGACTCTTCTAGATTAAAAAATACTGAGACATGACAACTATATGTAATGTGTGATCCTGGACTGGATCTTGGACTGAAAAAAAAAATATTTTCTATAATGTACATTATTGGAACAATTGGAAATTGGAAAAATTTGAATACATGCTATAGACTAGATAGAAGTACATTTCCTGATTTTGACAAATAAATAATGGTTATGTAAGAGAATGTCATATATAATTTATACATATATAAAATAATATATTAATATGTATATTTATACTTATATATATAAAATCCTAACCCTTCATGTTATAGATATAGATGTATAGATGTATACAGATAGGTAGATAGAAAGGGAGAGAAAGAGAATGATAAAGAAAATGTGGTAAAATGTTAATGGGTAAATCTAGTTGAAGGATGTACAGAAGTTCTTTGTACCCTTCTTGCAACAGTTCTGTAAATTAAAAATTACTTCAATTTTTTAAAATTTCAAAAAGAAACTTATGAGATACCACTAAACACTTACGAGAATGAAAAGACTGACAATACCAAGTGTTGGTGAGGATGTCCAGTGATTGGCACTATCATAACACTGTTGGATGGTGTGGAAATTAGTCTAATTACTTTAGTAAACCATTGAACAGTATCTACCAAAGTTAAACAGTTGCCTGTCCCAGGACATAGTAGTTCCACTCTAAGTTTACAGCCAAGAGAAATTAGTGTATGTGTCCACTAAAAGGCATGTATAAGAAAGTTCATAGGACTTCCCTGGTGGTCCAGTGGTTAAGACTCCCTGCTTCCACTGCAGGGGGGCGTGGGTTTGAGCCCTGATCAGGGAAGTTCCACATGCCAAGTGGTGTGGCCAGTAGCATTATTTATTACAGTAAAAAACTAGAAACAATTGTGAACCTAAAACTACTCTAAAAAATAGTCTTTTTTAAAAAAACTAGAAACAATCCAAAAGTCCATCAACAATAGAAAGGATACAGAAAGGAATAATATATATATTATATATATTCATATATATATATAAATCAGTTTGCTGAAATCACACCTTAACTAACACAACATTGTAAATCAACTATGCTTCAATCTAAAAAAAAAAAAAGAAAAAATAGGGACTTCACTGGTGGTCCAGTGGTAAAGAATCTGCCTTCCAACGCAGGGGGAGCAGGTTCGATCGCTGGTCAGGGAACTAAGATCCCACATGCCGTGGGGCAGCTAAGCCGGCGTGCCACAAACTACAGAGCCCACACGCCACAATGAAAGATCCCACATGCCTCAATGAAGATCCCGCATGCCACAACTAAGACCCAATGCAGCCAAAAAAACAGAAATTTTAAAAAAAATTTTAAAAAAAGAAAAACAATAAAAAGGATAAATAATTATAGATATATTAATACAATGGAATAATATATAGTGGTAAAAAAGAACAAACTCCATTACTCTCACAACACTGGATTCATCTCACAGACATAATGTTGACTGAAAGAATCCAGACACAGCACCAAAAAGAAGTCATGTATCAAGCCATGAAAAGACATGGAGGAGCCTTAAATGCACATTACTAAGTGAAAGAAGTCAATCTGAAAAGGCTGCATACTGTATGATTTCAACTTTATGACATTCTGGAAAAGGCAAAACTGTGCAGATGATAAAAAGATCTGGTTGCCAGGGGGTGGGTGGTGGGTGGAGGGATGAATAAGGAGAGCACCGAGAATTTTTAGGGCAGTGAAAATACTCTGTATGATATAATGATGGATACATGTCATTATACATTTGTTCAAACCCATAGAATGTACAACACCAAGAGTGAACCCTGAGGTAAACTATAGACTTTGGATGGTAATAATATGTCAATGTAGGTTCATCAATTGTAAGAAATGTACCAGTCTGGTGTGGGATGTTGATAATGGGGGAGGCTATAGATGTGTGGGGCAGGGGGTATATGAGAAATCTCTGTACCTTCCCCTCAGTTTTGCTGGGACATTAAACTGCTCTTTAAAAAGTCTGAGCCCGTGCACCACAACTACTGAAGCCCGTGCACCTAGAGCCCGTGCTCCGCAACAAGAGAAGCCACCGCAATGAGAAGCCCGCGCACCGCAGCGAAGAATAGCCCCCGCTCACCACAACTAGAGAAAGCCCGTGCAGCAATGACGACCCAATGTAGCCCAAAATCAATCAATCAATCAATTAATTAATTAACTAAAATAAAAAAGTCTTAAAGAAAAAAAAAAGAACCCAGACACACTAGGTACACTATATACTGTGTCATTTCACGCATATGAAGTTCAAGAATACTTAAAGTTATCTATGCCAATATTAATAAGAATAATGACTGACTCTGAGGAGGTGAGGGTTGGAGGAGGTACTGATCGGGAAGGGTAATGAAGGCGACTTCTGAGGTACTAGGAACAATCAGATCTTCATTTGGGTGACGGTTATGTGGTTTATTTGGGTGATGGCATACACATGTAAAATTTTATTGAGCTGTACATTTTACTATATATATGTTTTACCTCAATTTTTAAAAACGGAGCAAATGAAATGAAATTGAGACACTAATTTTCATCTGTCAGGTTGGCAAAAATCCCAAAGTTTGAAAACAGTTGTCAAAGTTTTAGGGAATTAGTCATACTCATGTTTTGTTGGTGGGTGTACATATTGGTAAACCCTATATGGGGACAATTTGAAACAGATATAAGAACTACAAACACATATACTCTTTGACTCAGCAATCCCACTTCCAGGAGTTTCTCTTGCAGATATACTGCATGGAACACGACAAAGATATAAGATTACACATTAGGTATAGGTATCTGATTAAACATTACAACATTGTATGTAATGGCAAAAGATTGAAAACATGTCAATGTCCATCAACTAGGTTAATAGATTATGACATATCCACAAAATTAATACTATGCAGCTCAAAAAGAATAAGGAAGCTCTTTCCAAGCTGATATAGAAAAAGTTCAAAGATATGTCATTAAGTGAGCTAAGCAAGATGCTACCATTTGTGTAAGAAAGGGGAAAACATAATATATACTTATGTGTGCTCACACTCATGTAAAGAAACTTGGTAAGGACAAAAAGAAATTAATAAAAGTGTTTACTTATATTTATGTGGATATAGATGACAATGGGGCAGATGCAAGAGAAACTTTTCATTGTGTATCTTTATATACATATTTTATTTTTCAACTGTGTAATTGCTGATTTTAAAATTCAACTAGTTTAATTTAAAAGAAACTACCATAGGACTTCCCTGGTGGTGCAGTGGTTAAGCATCCGCCTGCCAGTGCAGGGGGACACGGGTTCGATCCCTGGTCTGGGAAGATCCTACATGCTGCGGAGCAACTAAGCCCATGTGCTCTACTACTGAGCCTGCGCTCTAGAGCCCGCGAGCCACAACTACTGAGCCTGCGTGCCACAACTACTGAAGCCTGCACGCTGCAGCTACTGAGCCCACGCACGGCAACTGTTCCACAACAAGAGAAGCCACCACAATAAGAAGTCTGTGCACAGCAACTAAGAGTAGCCCCCACTCGTCACAACTAGAGAAAGCCCGCCTGCAGCAATGAAGACCCAACGCAGCCAAAAATAAAAAAAAAAGAAAGAAACTACCATGTGTGCCAGCAATTCTACTTCTGGATATTGATCTGAAGGAAAGGAAAACAACTTGAAAGGACATATGCACCCCCATGTGCATTGCAGCATTATTTACAATAGCCAAGATGGAAGCAACCCAAGTTTCCATTAGATGAATGGATAAAGAAAATGTGGTATGTATATTCAATGGAATATTATTCAGCCATAAAAGAAGGAAATCTTGCCATTTAGGACAACATGGATGGACCTCGAGGGCATTATGCTAAGTGAAATAAATCAGAGAAAGACAAATACTGTACAGCCTCACTTACATGTGGGCTCTAAAACAAACAAACAACAACAATAACAAAAATTGAACTCACAGATACAGAGAACAGATTGGTGGTCGGGGTGGGGCAGCGAAATGGCCACAAAGTACAAACTTCCAGTTACAAAATAAATAACTCATGGGGATGTAATGCACAGCAGGGTGACTACAGTAAATGATACTGTATTGTATATCTGAAAGTTGCTAAGAGAGCATTTCTTAAAAGTTCTCATCACAAGAAAAAAAATTATAACTCTGTGTGGTGTTGGATGTTAACTAGACTTACTGTGGTGATTATTTTGCAATCTATACACATACTGAATCATTATGTTGTACACCTGAAACTAATATAATATGTTGATTATATCTCATTTAGGGAGGGGGGGGTTTGGCTGTGATTCCCTGGGGACTGGATCCTGGGGAATTTTAGAGGTGGTATAGAGAAGGGCTGGAGATAGAAGAGGCAGATTTAATATGAACTAATGAAGCTTAGGCTTCTGAGCTACTCACTTGCACTGACTGCTTCCAAGACCCTGGGAGAGTGTCTAGCAATGGGCTCACGTGCGTTTGTAAAATTTGCAAAAGGGAGATATTTTAGCCATAATTTGCTAACACCACTCTTTTTCCACTCTGGCACCTCTGCAAGCTTCGCCTTCTGTTGTGTAGTATGAGAGGTGTTTTGGTGATCTGGCTAAGGTGAGGTTTAGTTGGAAATACATTTCGTTCGAGTTCAGTGGGATATATTTCCATAGTTTGCAGTCACTTTCATACACAGTTATTGCTAACCATTTCCACGTAGGAATAGCTTTCGGGAGTACTCTACCATGGACTAAGCAGGCTCATCCAGCATTATGACAGGTACAGGGCCAAAGACTATATGAACATAGGATGTGAACATATCCTTTATGCTGAGCTCTGGAAGCACATGGTTAGTAGAGAAGAAACAAGATTTGAAATACACAGAGAGCCAGAAACTAGTCTATGGAAAATTCTTCTAGTCACCAGATGTGTAAAATTGTAAAGGGAGAATTCAACTTTCCTTGATACCTAGTCAAAACAGAAGTTCTCTCCCATCAGGAATATACTCAGTTATCTAGTATATAATTATAAACATAGTTTTTTCACTTTTTGATGAAAATTGTGCAAAATATAATTTTTCATCAGAACTTCTGATGTAGGGCATAAACCTGCAGCAGTATTATAAACAGCAAGTTTGTATATGAAGTTACATGCTTTCTGTATCCCACTTATTGATAATAAAAAAAAATTTCACTTAACTTTGAGAGAGGAAGGACTGAATTATCTTTCTATTCCCTCCATAGAGAATGATATCACAAAAATCATTGTCGGGCTTCCCTGGTGGTGCAGTGGTTGAGAATCCGCCTGCCAATGCAGGGGACACGGGTTTGAGCCCTGGTCTGGGAAGATCCCACATGCCGTGGAGCAACTGGGCCCGTGAGCCACAACTACTGAGCCTGCGCATCTGGAGCCTGTGCTCCACAACAAGAGAGGCCGCGACAGTGAGAGGCCCGCGCACCACGATGAAGAGTGGCCCCCGCTTGGCGCAACTAGAGGAAGCCCACGCACAGAAACGAAGACCCAACACAGCCAAAAAAAAAAAAAAAAAAATCATTGTCATATGAAAAGCCAATCAAAGAATATGCAACAAGAAAAGAAGGAAATAATATTATAGACGTGTCAGGCAGTTAATAAAGATATTGTTATTTTTCCAAGAAAAACAAACAACCCAATCAAAAAATGGGTAGAAGACCTAAATAGACATTTCTCCAAAGAAGACATACAGATAGCCAATAGGCACATGAAAAGATGCTCGACATCACTAATTATTAGAGAAATGCAAATCAAAACTACAGTGAGGTACCACCTCATACTGATCAGAATGGCCATCATTAAAAAGTCTACAAATAACAAATGCTAGAGAGGGTGTGGAGAAAAGGGAACCCTCCTACACTGTGGGTAGGAATGTAAATAGGGGCAAGCCACTATGAAAAACAGTATGGAGTTTCCTTAAAAAAATAAAAACAGGGTTGCCATATGATCCAGCAATCCCACTTCTGGGCATATATCCAGAAGAAACTATAATTCAAAAAGATACATGCACCCCAATGTTCATAGCAGCACTATTTACAATAGCCAAGACATGGCAGCAACCTAAATGTCCATTGACAGATGAATGGATAAAGAAGATGTGGTACATATATGCAATGGAATACTACTCAGCCATAAAAAAGAATGAAATAATGCCATTTGTAGCAACATGATGGACCTAGAGATTATCATACTAAGTGAAGAAAGTCAGAAAAAGACAAATCCATATGATATCTCTTATATGTGGATCTAAAATATGACACATGGACTTCCCTGGTGGTGCAGTTGTTAAGAATCCACCTGCCAATGCAGGGGACATGGGTTCGAGCCCTGGTCTGGGAAGATCCCACATGCTGCAGGGCAAATAAGCCCATGCGCCACAACTATGAGCCTGTGCTCTAGAGCCCGTGAACCACAAATTCTGAAGTCCGCGTGCCTAGACCCCGTGCTCCGCAACAAAGAGAAGCCACTTCAATGAGAAGCCCGCGCGCAGCAACGAAGACCCACCACAGCCAAAAAATAAATAAATTTATTACAAGTAAATAAATAAAATATGACACAAATGAACATATTTATGAAACAGAAACAGACTCACAGACATAGAAAACAAACTTATGGTTACCAAAGGGAAAAGGGAGTGGGGGAGGGATAAATTAGGAGTTTGGGATTAGCAGATACAAACTACTATATATAAAATAGATAAACAACAAGGTTCTACTGTATAGCACAGGGAACTATATTCAATATCTTGTAATAAAGCATCATGGAAAAAAAAGATATTGTTATTTTTCTAGGTTTTGGTATGTTTGGATGTTTGTTAGCTTTTCGAAATTTTAAATTTGTAATTTGTTGTAATTTATCTTCACATTCTAATTAAATATTTCATACCTAATTTTGTATTCTCTTTTTTTTATTTTTAGTTTATTTATTTTATTGATTTATTTTTTTGGCTGCGTTGGGTCTTCGTTGCTGCGCGCAGGCTTTCTCTAGTTGCGGTGAGTCGGGGCTACTCTTCGTTGCGGTGCACGGGCTTCTCATTGCGGTGGCTTCTCTTGTTGCAGGGCTCTAGGCACGCGGGCTTCAGTAGTTGCAGCACACAGGCTTGGTAGTTGTGGCTCGCGGGCTCTAGAGAGCAGGTTCAGTAGTTGGGGTGCACGGGTTTAGTTGCTCCGCGGCACGTGGGATCTTCCCAGACCAGGGCTCGAACCCGTGTCCCCTGTATTGGCAGGCAGATTCTTAACCACTGCACCACCAGGGAAGCCCTGTATTCTCTTTCTTAAAGAGGACCCACCAGATTGCATAAACTTCAAGCCCCACAAAACCTGGATCCATCCTGGCTGGGGGCCAGCTGGAGAGGGACTCTGAGGAGACAGTAAGCCTGTCTAATGAGTATCTAGGTAGAAACACTGTGCTATCAGTGACATAACCCTCCTCTTCTTCATCTCTTATATGAAATCTTTAGTAAAATAGGTATTTTTCACTTTAAAATTTAACAGAGTACAAGGTGGGAGAGACTTGGATTAACAGCAGCAATGTGAGAAAAACTGTGGAGATGGGGGAAGGGAGAGGTATGTGTGACCACAAGTTCCATAATAGCCCATTGTGTGACAGAGGCAAGGAGGTGAGAGCTGCCTGATCTCTGCACTCCTCAGACTCACCTGGATGATTCTGCTCCTGACAGGGAGGCAGGCTGTCAAAGGGAGGTTGACGGACCAGGGTGAACCCACAGGAGCTCACCCAGAATGGTACAGAGTTTGCAGTCAGATCTTAGAGGAATCTCTAAAGGAAATAGTGATGTTATATGGCTAAGGCTCCAATATGGGGCGGGGGTGGGCGTCGGGGAAATGGGGGGAAGCGGTGGAGGGGTTGGCTGTTGTTGGAAGAGAGAGGAGACTTTTACAGAGCTAGGAATGGCAGTGGTAGGGCCAGTGGAAGAGATAATAAGAGGCAGATTGGCCTTTCCATAAACATAAATGGAATTTGTATTAAATACCCAATATCAAACAATTTTTAATTCACATTGGAATGATGTTCATCAAATGTTAACAGTAACTATTTCAATGGCAGAATTTAAATTTCTTCTCTGTACCTCTTTATAGAAGTGTGTGTCATTTCCAGAAAACAATAAAGCCACAAGTTTTTTGTTTTTTGGGTTTTTTTGGCGGCACTTGTGGGATCTTAGTTCTCCGACCGACCAGGGAAGCCAAGTCCTAACCACTGGACCGCGAGGGAATTCCCATCACACTAGTCTTCTTCTTTTTTTTTTAAAGTCTCTGTTAGCTATAGGTGGTCTGCAAAGTCTCAATTCAGCTACTGGAATACCTCTACCCTTGCTTCTTCTTTCAACTGTCACACAAGTGGATTTATCAGACAAGCTTGTCCTGAGCTTCACAATTTATATAAAAACTCAGCTTCAGGCTCAGCAAAACAAAGGACCCTTCATCCAACAAGATGTGCCTTCCTTAGGTGGCAGTTGAAGGAGCATGAGCATGCTTCCTTGTCCATAAACAAAGATGATTTCCTCAAAAGCAATTCTGATGATAGAAATATCTCCATCTTCTTATATCAGGAAGAACATTCTAATTACAGCTGTTCAAAAATAGAATGGTCTTAGTTCCAAGTCCCTGAAAGTTTTCCAATAGAACATGGAAGTTACACAGATGTTTTTAAAAGGATTTCAGCCCTGGATAAGCGGTTGGAGTGCATAACCTCTAGTTTTTCTTCTAAGATTTTTAGATCTTACCTCTCATTGAGGGGTCTAATCATGGGCTGCATTTTGCTTCCAACTGTTCCCTGGACATCAGGAACTCCTTACATCTAGCATTATGGTTTGCATAATGTAGACTCTTAATAACACTTGTAAACAACTAGTTCTTACTACCTGCCCTTCAGTGTTCTAAGGATGTAATGAGAAAAACCTCTTATAATCCTCCAGGCAACCCTGTGGGGTAGGTCTTATTATGACCATTCCCGTGTTAGAGCAGAAAACTGAGGCTTAGAGAAGTTGAGAAATTTGCCCAAAGCTACACGGATTATAGGTGGCAGAGCTGGGTTTGAATCCAGAGTTAGCCTCTTACCCAGCATCACACTGCCTCTCACTTGATAGACGTTTGAAATTACTCCAGTTCTGAATACTGAAATCTGTGTGGTATTTTGGCCTGGTTCTGGCCTGCTGGGAGTTTGGTGGGCTGAGACAACATAAGCCAACCTGATCATAGGACATTATCAACAGCCAAGGTATGCCATATGCAGTCCACATTTGAAAGCCAAAGGCAGAGAGTAACAGTGGGACGGCTGCATCAAGTCCAGAAGGGGTACCACAGTGATTAACAGATGTATTTGGTTATGGAGTCTTCGCTATGGAAAGGTTCTTAAAGGGCAACCAACCCACCCACCCACTCACTGGTACAATATGTGTGATAGGGAACTGGGTGGGTGAGTTTTTTCCCTATCTGGTCCCTCTCACTAAACCTGGGGTTAGCACTACCAGGGTTCCTGCCCCCGCATCTCCTCTCTTCCTATGGCCTCATCCTCCTCACCAGTATCCAAATTCATCAGCATCTTGATGGTAAACACCTCACCTGGAATTTTTCTTGCGTTCCAGCTCAATGAGATTAAATCTCCCTGGACAGCATTAGGGTTTTTTTTTTTATGGTTAATTTACTTATTTTTGTATTTTTATAGCTCTTGCAATTTAATGAAAAAATGACTTTCAGGCTGCAAAACTGGCCTCCACTGCTAATTAGATTCCATGGATCTGTCCTGAAAGGTATAAATCATTAAAAAAAAAAATTATCACTAGATGTACTGTTATGATAAATAAATTACCCAAGCTCTTTGATATAGAGAAAAGAGGGGGTAGGGGGAGGATATTTGTCTTCTTCTATCAGCTTTTTTTTTTTTTTTCTGGGTCCCAGCCTTGCACAGGGCTGGTTCCCTCTGCACACTCTCTGCAGTGGGCCCTCCTACCCACAGCTGGACCACAGCTGGGCCCTCCTACCTCAGCTGCACTCCCTGCCCTTCCCTTCCAAGGGTGTCATGTGGGCTGATGAGATAATATATGTGAAAGCCTTTGTCAACTGCAAGGCACAATCGAATGCCAATGATTACTGTTGTTATTATTCTTATCATGCTCCAGGGAAACCCTGTTGCCCCCCACCCTCCCAGACCTACGCAGCAGGACAGCCTGGGACACTCAGTGAGGCTAGACAGCCCCTCCCACGTGGGCGGAGGTTCTGGCGCAAATCCGTCTCCCTGGCTAGCAGGAGGGGCGCTACTGCTACCCTCAGAACGCCGCCCCCCACTCCGGCCCCTCGCACCTCCCCTCAGTAATGGCTTTCCCAGTCCTTCCTGGCTTCGGGGGCCTTCCTCCGGAAGGAAATCTCCTCAGTTCCAGTGAAAGTTCTTGAGCTGCTGAAGTCATCGACTCCTCGGGCCTCTCCTCACGCCCACTCCCCCAGCCCCTCCCCTCCAAGTGCCCGTAGTGGAGCCAGGCTGCCCCGGAAGGATCTGACCGGCAATTTCCTACAATTGTCTTACCGGGGCTCCTCAGTCAATCAGCTCCCCGCCCCTCCTTCCCCACCTCATCTCTTACAGTCTCCCCTCCCCAAACCCCAGTCTCTCTAGATATCCCAGCCTCCAGCCTGATCTGACTTCTTTTTTTTTTTTTTTAATTATTATTAAAAAATTTTTTTTTGGCTGCATTGGGTCTTCATTGCTGTGCGCGGGCTTTCTCTACTTGAGGCGAGGGGGGGCTACTCTTTGTTGCGGTGCGCGGGCTTCTCATTGCGGTGGCTTCTCTTGTTGTGGAGCGCGGACTTTAGGTGCGCAGGCTTCAGTAGTTGTGGCACGCGGGCTCAGTAGTTGTGGCTTGTGGGCTCTAGAGCGCAGGCTCAGTAGTTGTGGCGCACGGGCTTAGTTGCTCTGCGGCATGTGGGATCTTCCCGGACCAGGGCTCGAACCCGTGTCCCCTGCATTGGCAGGCGGATTCTTAACCATTGCGCCACCAGGGAAGTCCCTGATCTGACTTCTTAGGTCCCACAGTTCTCTAGTATTTCTACTCTCTTCTGGGACTGCCACTACCTGCGAGGAGGAATGGGGGCTTGGGAGTCAACATGGCCACCAGGGCCCACCAGGAAGGTGGATGTGCTGTGGTTACCAAGGCAACCACCCTTCTGTTAGGCCTTCCCAGAGCTATTCATCCCCAGCGGAGGAGGGTGCGGACTTGACTGTGTTAGCTCCTTCTCCCAATAAATCAAATCTGACTGAGGCCAAAAAGGGTGGGCAGGGAGCACAGGACATCAAGAAGGGTCATCAGACAAAGGGAGAACAACTTATCCTTTCTTCACCTCCAGACCACCATTTGTGTATCAGGGCGCACTGTCCTGAAGGCAGACGTCCAAGCTCTCCATAGCCCACACAGACCTCCAGTCCCACTGGGCGCTGGGCGTGGACTCCAGTAAGAGGCTTGGGGAGGTCGGAGGAGGGGCCTGTCTGCACTTGATGGATGGTACTGAAGAAATGTCTGGCACTTTCTTTCCCCATGGGGGAGGTGAAGCTGCAGCCACCTCTCCCCCGCATTCACATTCCTGCCTGCCTGATCAGGAAGGGGGTGGGGTGGGTGGCTAGAGCAGGGAAAGGAGGGCCCTCAGCCCAGCTGAGAGTCACGTTGTAAACTATCACTCACATTTGTCTACACTGGTATGGGGATGGATGGGCAGGTGGACAATTCCCACATTTCAACTGAGGTAAAAAGGGATCCATATGTTCCCACCTCACCCCTCCTTCTTGGCTCCCAGGCCTCCTGGGGCAGATGCCAGGACTCTCCATTCAGTCCACACTCCTTATATTCCTACTGTATGCTGGGCATTGGGTAATAGAGCAGTTCTCAAAGTGTAGTCCACAGACTCTGTGGGTCTCCAAGATCCTTTCAGGGGATGGATGAGGTCAAAATGACGTTCATGGGAGATCCCAGTGGTTAGGACTCGGTGCTTTCACTGCCAGGGGCCCCGGGTTCAATCCCTGGTCGGGGAACTAAGATCCCTCAAGCCACACACACACACGCACACACACACACACGCACACACACACAAGATTTTCACACTCCTACTAATTATATTATTTGCCTTATTGACTGTGTTGATATTTGCACTGATGGTGCAAAAACAGTGGGGTTAAAACTGCTGGTGTCTTAGCATAAATCAAGGCAGTAGCACCAAACTACTCACTGTAGTCTTCAAAAAAAGCCAGTTTCTCTTAAGACTGTCTTTGATAAAGCTGCAAAAAATGAACATGTGATGGGTTTATTATAGTTATTTTAAATGAGTTAACAAAGACTTGTTTTAATTGCTAATACAGAATATACTGATAGATATGACCCACATAAACAAAAGCTCTTTGGGGCCCTCAGTAGCTTTTAAGGGAGTAAATGGGTCCTGAGACCAACAGCATCAGCACTGCTGGGGTAATTCGTAGGCTGTAACACTGGCTCCTCAAAACGGAAGGGGCACTGCAGCCTTTTTCAGATACTGCATTCCGACTTGAGAAACACCTTATTTGAAGCACAGGATGGAGAATATGGCTGTGTTTTCTGGCAACCCGCTCCCCCTCAAGAAAAGACACTGTCACTGGAATAAAGATTTTAATGGTCTCCACTCACAGGAGAAGCAAGGCATACAAGCCCACAGCCCTCTGTCCTTCCCTTTCTCCCCTGTGCATTGCATCCTAGGTTGGGTGGTGGGGGACGGGGGGGGGGGTGTTTGTGGCCCATCTGGGCTAGGCCCAGATGTGGACTCCCCCCAGCCCCTAGATTCACCTATAATCCCTTTTCCTTTTCCTCCTCCCCATAAAAGTCACAGTGTAGCAAGGTTGAGGGAAGAGGGCACAGGGAGGGGCAGGAGGATCCAGGAATC
Organism: Balaenoptera ricei; assembly: GCF_028023285.1. NCBI lineage: Eukaryota > Metazoa > Chordata > Mammalia > Artiodactyla > Balaenopteridae > Balaenoptera > Balaenoptera ricei. The sequence goes on along the minus strand of NC_082639.1, from coordinate 111,907,550 downwards.
CATATCCCAGCCTGGCCTGGCCTGAGTAAGGGTGGAGAGCAGGTGCGTGTGCCTACGTGTGTGTGTGTGTGTGTGTGTGTGTGTGTGTGTGTTTGTGTCCCTGGGCATGGCTGTGAGTTCTGGTCTGGTCCTGTGAGCTCCAAGTTCTCCCTCAATACCAGTCCACTTTCAGAGGTAATGTCTGGTGTCTCCACTGGGGTCTGCACATCTGAGCTGTTCAAACTACTTCTTTGGCAATGGTGGGGATACTGCAGGCGAGGCTGAGGCCTGGCACCTCTCTCTCACCTCTGGCATAGGGAAGGGAGGTGTGGAAGGCCAGGAGGAGAGCCAGGTCAGCCTCGGGTGCTACTCCCCCGCTCCCCCAGTAGCCAGTAGGTCCGAACTTTGCCTTTGCCCTGGAGGGAAAAAGAGGAGTTTGGGGTGGGGAGTGACTCATCCACTTTCCCAAATGTTGGGAGTGGGGTTGGCTGCTTGAGAAGGGGCCTGGGGGAGGGTAAGCCCTTCGGGGACCCTAAGGGGTGGTAAGGGTAGGGACTTCCTTTTCTACCTTCATTTCTACATCCCCTCGAAGCTCCAGCTCGAAACCACCAAACTCCTCCAGGACAGCCTTGGTCTCAGAAGACAAGTGGATCTTCAGGGCTGGGTAGGAGAAGGGAGATGAGAGATGCAAGAGATGGGAGCAGGAGATCAGGGACTGTGGGGCTAGAAAGATGCTCTCCCTCCTTCCTTTGGCCCAGAAAGCCTCCTAATTCAAAGTCCCACCCCCTCCATGTAGTGTCTGACCACACGGGCCTCTCCCTAAGAACTCTAGAACTGTGTTGTCCACCATGAAAGCCACTAGTCACATGTGGCTATTTAAACTGTAATTGAAATATAGTGAAAAATGCAATGCCTCGGAGGCTACCATATTGGACAGCACAGCTTATAGAACATTTCCATTACTGCAGAAAGTTCTATCGGACAGCACGCCAGAGCATCACCAGGCTCTAGACAGACAGTAGAGTGTGGTGGTCAGGAGCTCAGACACTGGAGCCTGCCCTGCCTAGTATGAATCCCAGCTTGGACACTTGCTTGGGGAAGTAGTATAAACTATCTGTGCCTCAGTTTCCTAGTCTACAAAATGCTGATAGCAACAGGACCCATCTCAAAGCCTTCTAGTGAGGATTAAATTTAACATTATTCATTACATATTTTAAAAGAGTCTGGCACTTAGGAGGCACTATACAAGTGTTTGCTATCATCGTTTCTTAACTCAACACCCTTATTTCAGGGCTGAGGGAGCCCAGGCCTCGGGGAGGAGACCTGCCCAAATCTGCTGAGGTCTGCCCAGACTCCTGACTCCTGAATGCTGTTCCCCACAGCCCTTCTTTGACCTCCCTCTGAACTCGCCCCTACCACTCCTGGGGTCTGCATCGCAGAGGCCCTTTTCTGCTGTTAAACGATTTCTGAGAATGTGCTCCTTGAGGACTGAACCACAGTGAGAAGCTTTCTCCCACTTCGACGGCCTCAACACAGTGCCCAGGGAATATCTGTTGAACCAGACCCCCTCTGGGCTCCCAAGTAGCCCTTTGCCCACCACGAGGCTTAGCTGGGGTCCGCGTGGACTCCCTAGCAAACTTTGGTCTGGGTCATCTTAGTATTCCAGGGCCTGGTACTCAGTAGTTGCTCAATAAATATTTACTGAATTTAATTGTGTTGACTACAGCAGGAGGCAGAAGATCAACAGGAAGCAAGCCCCAGGGAAGAGGTGGGAGCAAGCATTTATCAGGTACCTACTGTGTTCTAGGGGTTGGGCTATGTTTTTTAGAACACTGAGACAGGCATCATTTTAAAGATAAACAGGGACTTCCCTGGTGGTGCAGTGATTAAGAATCTGCCCGCCAATGCAGGGGACACGGGTTCGAGCCCTGGTCTGGGAAGATCCCACATGCCGCGGAGCAACGAAGCGTGTGCGCCACAACTACTGAGCCTGCCCTCTAGAGGCCGCGAACCACAACTACTGAGCCCGTGTGCCACAACTACTGAAGCCCACACACCTAGAGTCCCTGCTCTGCAACAAGAGAAGCCACCAGAAGGAGAAGCCTGCGCACCGCAACGAAGACTAGCCTCCACTCACCACAACTAGACAAAGCCCGCACACAGCAATGAAGACCCAACGCAGCCATAAATTAATTAATTAATTAATTAAAAAAATAAAGAGCAACAGCTAAGGCTCAGAAAAGTTGAATGACAATTATCTGCTAGTCGTGTTATATGACTTTCTCATGTAACTCTTCTGAGGTAGATATTTAATTCTCATTTTCCAGGTGAGGAAAACAGAGGCTCAGGGAGGTGTAGCAAACTGACACAGCTGAGTCGGTTATAGAGCTGAGATTCACACCCAAGTGGGCTGCTCTGGAGCCCTCTTTACCACACCCAAGAGGGCCCTAAAGGTAGTTCCCAGCTGGGAACTGCTGGACATTGGTCTGGAAAGACTTTTCAGTCATTTGCCAAGAGGGCGCAGCTGGGACCTGAGTCTCTGATTAGATTCAAGGTGATCTGGCCAGGTTGAACCCTTATGAAAAGGGAGCCTGGGAGGAGGGAGAACATGGATTGGATAGGCACCGGCTGCCAGGAGAGCCTTCCTCAGCCACAGCCACCCTGCCCTCCCTGTCCCGCCTCGGGGACCCAGCATACCTTCCCCGTTAGACTCCATTCTTGAGGCCGTGTTGACTGTGTCCCCAAAAAGACAGTAACGGGGCATCTTCAGCCCTACCACACCTGCACACACGGGTCCTGGAGGGAGCGGAAGCCCATCAGTGAGGGAAGCCCATCAGTTTAGGGAAGTAGGTGGGGGGAACGGAGGGTGGCCATAGGACAGGGCTAGGGCGCTCCAGGAGAGGCAGCAGGTGGGATCTGCGGTCGGTGGGAGCCCAGAGGTGTGGGTGTACGCGCGCATGGGGAGCGGTGGCGACGTGGCCGGCTCGTCTCTCACCTGCAGCTCCAGCTTTTGGGAGCCCCCTCCCCGCCCCTCCGGCGGCCTCACCTGTGTGGATGCCGATGCGCAAGCGCAGCTGCTCCTGGGGCCGATGGCGGATGCGGAAGGAGCGCACCGCGTCCAGCAGCGCCAGGGCCATGCGGGCCACCTCGCGGGCGTGCAGCCTCCCGTTCCGCACTGGGAGCCCGGACACCACCATGTAGGCGTCCCCAATGGTCTCCACCTGTGAGGGCCGCGAGAGGGTGCCGGACCTGAGGACTGGAACTCTCTCCTCCCGGTGCGGCCCCCACACTGTGGGCACCGCCTTCCTGTCCCCACTCCCCATCTACCAGCCACTGTGTTCGCTCATCCCCCGTCCCCCGCGCGGTTTTTCTGCCTGTTCCTGGGTCTCCCTGTGACACTGTCTTTGTCCATGTCTCTTGGTCTTCTCGCTTAAGACTATGTCATTCTGCCCTCCACATCCGTCTGTCTGTCCCCTCCCATCTTTTCTCACCTTGTAGACATCAAAGTTGTCTATGACAGCATCAAAGCAAGTGTACAGGTCGTTGAGCAGGGTCACCACCTGGAAGAAAAGAGAAGCCAAAAGGGGTGGGGAGTAAGGGACCGCACCTGGGCTCGGGTGGGAAAAGCGGAACCAGAAGGCAGGCCTATGGGATGGAGGTGCCAAGCCAAGCACACCGGCTGCTCTGCCACCTGGGGCTGTGCCTGACTTACCTGCATGGGCGTGCTCTCCGCCGACAGGGCCGTGAAACCCACAATGTCGCTGAAGTAGATAGTGACGCTGTCAAAGGCTTCGGCCTGGACCGTCTCCCCACGCTTCAGCTGCTCAGCCACTGAGCTGGGGGGTCAGGGACAGGTGCAGGATCAGAAGGGGTGGTGGGGCTGGGACAGGGGTGGTGGGAGCACCAAGCACGGGCACTCACTGAGGCAGAATCTGGTAGAGCAGGGCCTCCGCCTTGCGCTTCTCCTCCAGGTAGGCCTGGGTCCGCTCCTCCACCAGCTCTTCCAGGTTGTTGGCGTACTGTTCCATGCGTGACAGCAGGTTATCCAGGATGTTGCTGCTGTTCTCTCTGGGGACAGGGGTGGCGGTGAGAGAGGAGCAGCATGCCCTACCCTGAAGCGCCTCCCCCAGGCTCTCACCCTACCCAGGCTTAATGTCAGCCCACTGCAGTGGGGTCCCTGGCGAGAGTCAGGGTTGGGGGGCACGGCAGGATGGGGGTGGCAGGGGAAAAGGGTCGGAGGAAAGTACAATTCATCCCTGAGACCCCAGGGTCAAGTATCAAGCTTCAGACGTATTGGCTATTTTGAACATCTTTGTTGAACACAAGGGGCTTAGAAGGAGGTAGAAGAGGCAGAAAGGGACAGGGACCAGTTGAGAACAGAGTGAGGGCACACAGGCTGGCACAGGGGTGTGCCTGGAGGAACCGGCCCCCAGGGGCACACTGGGAAAGGGGATCAAAGGGCCGGGTGGGAGCTCCCACGGAGGGCAGAGAGGTGTGGCAGAGAGGAGGTGGGAGGCCATTTACTCTGCGGCCACTGAAGGCTGATGGAGTAGGGGCCAGTGGAGGAGCAGGGTATGAGAGGTAGGGGACTGTGGGACCAGCTGGGTCCTACAGTATTCACAGAGCAGGCTGCGAGGCTGTGGCGGGCTGGAGCAGCCTGTGTATGGGGGGCTGTGCGTGGCCTCTGCCACCACAGGGATAAGACTTAAGTGTGAGCCACGCGGTCGCCGTGGAGGGTAGAGGAGGCTGGGAGGATCCAGGACTAATGCCAGCGACCTGTTAAATTTGCGCAGCATCAGGCGGATCTGTTGGAAGGGTGGCCGCTCCTGCGGGTCCTCGGCCCAGCAGCGCTGCATCAGCTGCCCCAGTTCCTCCAGGTGACTCTGCAGGGCCAGGGAGGGCCGGAAGGGGGGCTGCTCACCCCGAGTCACACGTTCAATGATCTCTGTGTGGTGGGGGAAGAGAGGCCGAGGGGTAGGTTCAGCCCAGGGCCTGTTGAGAAACGGGGTGGGGAGGTCCAGGACCAAGGCACGGGGCAGGGGAGCCCTGCAGGGAACTGGGCTAGTCATGCTCAGGGTCACTGGCAGCAGTGGAGCAAAGGGCGGTGGCATTTCCAGGGTTCCCTCTCTCTGGAGCTGGGGTTAGTTGAGTGTGGCAGCATTAGGGGAAAGCATGGTCCTCTCACCTTTGGGACTGAGGTCCAAACCTTCCACATGGAAGACACCACTCCTCAGGGCAATCTCCTGAAGGATGATTCCAAAGCTGTACACGTCACCAGCCTGGGAGCCCCGGGCAGGGGCTGAGGCCATTCGCAGGAGCTCAGGGGCTGTCCACAACTTTTCTGCAGGTCAGAGGTCAGGAGTCACAGGGTGAAGGGCCCCAAAGCTAAGGGATGAGGGGAAACAAGGTCCCAGAGGATGTGACTGGGACTGATCTGGAGACATCACAGGGGGTGCTAGGGCTAGAAGGGGCCTTGAGACCATTTTGTCTGACTCTGCTTTCTTTCTTTTTTTTTTTTTTTAATTTATTTATTTATTTATTTATTTTTGGCTGTGCTGGGTCTTCGTTTCTGTGTGAGGGCTTTCTCCAGTTGCAGAGAGCGGGGGCCACTCTTCATCGTGGTGCGCAGGCCTCTCACTGTCGTGGTCTCTCCTGTTGTGGCGCACAGGCTCCAGACGCGCAGGCTCAGTAGTTGTGGCTCACGGGCCTAGTTGCTCCGTGGCATGTGGGATCTTCCCAGACCAGGGCTCGAACCCGTGTCCCCTGCATTGGCAGGCAGATTCTTAACCACTGCGCCACCAGGGAAGCCCTGACTCCGCTTTCTACTGATGATGAATTGAGCAGGGAGTCAGGAAAGGTGGGCCCGAGCCCATCACAGGCCAGGCATCAGCCTCCCCACTGGGCTGTGCTGGGGGTGGTGTTAGGGGTCAGAGTCAGGTCGGGGCTCACTGGCATAGAGGGTGTATCCTTGCTCGGGCTCCGGGTCCCTGAAGCTCTCCAGCCCGTAGTCAGTGATCTTGAGCACGAAGCGCCCGTCTACCACGCAGTTGGATGACTTGAGGTTCCCATGGGAGCAAATGGCCCCATTGTGCAGGAACAGCATACCCTGGGACATTTGAGGAGGCAGGGGTCTTGGGCATGAGTGAGACCTCCAACCAACCACAGCCAGGGGAGAAGACTGCCTGGCCCCTCCCCCCACACCCAGTGGGCCCTTTTGGGCCTACCTTGACGATGTCATGGGTGAGCGAGTACCGGAACATCCAGTCCAGGGTGATGCTCTCATTCTCCAGGATGTCCTGCTGGGCAGTGAGAGTCAGCCCTGTACCCTGCACATGCCCCCAGGAGGAGGAGTGCAGGGGTTCCACTGACATAAACTGGCAGAACGGGACAAAGCTTTGGATCTACTCTAGTACCACCACCCTCCCCCCACTCCCATTTTACAGATGGGGAAAATAAAGGTCAGAAAGAAGGAGAGGCTTGCCCAGGGCCTTATGTTGAGTCAGGGGCAGACCCAGGGCTAGACCTAGTTGTCCTGACACTCCCTTGTCGCCTCACCTGCAAGCTCCCACGGGGACAGTACTCTGTGAGGATACAGATGTTGGGGGGGTCAGTGCAGGCCCCCACAAACCTGGTCAGGTGTTCGTTCTGCACATCCCGCATCTGCAGGTGAGAGCCAGCATCAGAGCCTGACAGAGACCTCACTCCTTGCCAAGTTGCCCCCACCCTTGGGGACCCCTCACTCTCCTTAAGTCCCTATGCATTCTCTGCAGACATTCTAGGACCTTCCTCGGTGATTCCCACTCCTGTTCTAAAGAACCCTTCCCCAGAACCTGCTCCCTACTCCCTCTGCTTCTTAAGCCCATCCAACGGAGCCCCTACAAAATCTCCAGCCCTTCTCCCATCTATGATTCCCCTACTCCTACCCACATCACGCAGGGGCCCATCCCAGGGCTACAGTGCCCATCCCTTCCTAGGATACCCTGCAGTCCCTCCATACCCATTCTGTTGGCCAACCTCCACTGTGTCCCTAGATTCTTCCCCAGGCCATTGCCTCCCTCCCCACATTACATGCTTCAGCTCAAACAGGACTTCCCGCGTCAGCTCAATGCGTTTACGGTTCACACGTTTCACAGCCACGAGGTTACCCTGAGTGAGGAATGGAGATTGTCACTGTAAGGAGATGGCCCAGCCCTGACAGCCCACCCCTGTGCTAAGACCGTCTCCAGTCCTCCATCACGGGAAAGCTCTGCCCCAGTCCTGAGGACCAGTGGTCTTTCCCCAGACCCACCTTATAATACGCTGTCTTGGCAAAGATTTGGAACTGGCCCTCTGTGGTCAGCAGGGAGCCGTAATTGGAGCCTCTCTGAAGGGACGGAATGCAGGAGGGGTGGTCAGCCCATGGACCTGGCTCTCCATCCTGGTTGCTTGAGCTCTGATCTTCACTACCCTGCCTTATCTTTGTGTCGCCCTGCCTCTCATTCCACATCATAAAATCCTTTGCTCATTTATTTACTTTTTTAAAATGTATTTTCAGGGGGGTGGGGCGTGGGGGGTGAGATGAACTGGGAGATTGGGATTGACATATATACACTAATGTGTATAAAATAGGTAACTAATAAGAACCTGCTGTATAGCACAGGGAACTCTACTACTTCACTGTACAGTAGAAATTAACACAACGTTGTAAAACAACTATACCCCAATTAAAAAAAATATGCAGAAACTTTCAGATGATTATACAAAAAAACAAACAAATAAAAAAATAAAGTAAAATGTATTTTCACATATGCTATCTCTAACTTTTGAAAGAGCCCTGTGAGGGAGCTCTGTAGATGTAATCATTACCTGCAGTAGTCTCAGAGAGGGAATGTGACTTGCCCAAGGTCATACAGCAAGTGAAGGCAGGGCTGGGACTAGAAGCTTGCTCTCTACCCCACCGATCAGGCACTACCCACACGCCCATTCCCAACTCTGCCCCCTTCCCCCAGTACCAGAGTTCTTACCCCACTCAGGGTCAGCCGGCTGCCTGCACTCCGGAGGTGCCTCTCTAGGCTACTGGGCTGCAGGTCCTCCCAACGCACCCGCCACAGCTCTGAGGCCAGTTCCTTCTCCAGCTGCATCTTCCTGAGGCATGAAATGTGCACCTAAGTCCATGTCTGAGCCCCTGACCTAGGGTTGGGGGGTGCTTCAGCAGCCTCTCCTCAGAGCCCTGGGACCACTGCAGTTGCTAAGAGATGGGTGGGGCAATTACATCCTCTTGGCTGAGAGTCAGGAGGCTTGGGTGAAATTCTGCCTCACTGGGGACCTTGGGGTAGTCACTCCACTTCTCTGAGTCTCAGGTTCATGTCTAAATGTCCTCATTTGGAATTGGGGACCTCGACATTTATTTCAAAGCATTGTTATAAGAATGAAAAGAAAAACTGTGTGTGGAAGTGCCTGGCACACAGTATATGCTTGACCAGCATTGATTTCCTTCTCTCCCTCCTTGCTTCCCTCTGTCTTTAACTTTTCCTGCATTTTCCTGTCAGCCTCCCACTGGAAGGCAGGAGTGGGGCTTCCTTCTCTCTCTCCTCCACTCTGGGTTCAGCACTTGGTTCACAGCAGAGCCTTCATCCCTGCTCAACTAATATAGGCCCAACCACACAGGTGTTGGACCACTGCTTCCCATCTGGTCTGTACAAGCAGGAAGGGAGGATAAACGAGCCTCAGGCCGGAATCCACACCCTATGATGCCCCCAACAGATCTGCTCCTTCTTGGATCTCCCAGATCCTCGCTGGCCACTCCACCTCTGTCCCCTCCTCCTCTCTTCCAGGTGTCCTGAGGCTTTTTAGTCTCTCTTCTCCCCCATCTCCCTGGGCCTTGCTGTGCTGTCCCTTTACCCCTCCCTCTTCCCTCTGGGTCCCTGCCACCTCCTCTGCTATTGGTTCTTTAGGTCTCCCAGCCTCAATCACCACCCTCATTCCAAGGCTTACCTGTATATGAAGAAGGAGACGATCAGAATGCTGAGGAGGGAGAGGCTGCCCACCAAAGCCAGCACCTCCAGGGTGGAAAAGTGGTCTGTAGGGGAGAGTCCAAGTTGCAGCAAGAGAGATTTGGGTTAGACATTGGACACCAGGAGGAAGAACCTTTATTTTTTTTATTTTTAAATTTTTTTGGCTGTACCGCACAGGCATGTGGGATCTTAGTTCCCCGACCAGGGATTGAACCCAGGCCCCCTGAAGTGGAAGCGTGGAGTCCGAACCACTGGACCACCAGGGAATTCCCTGAAGAACATTTTAATATTCAATCAGGGACTTCCCTGGTGGCGCAATGGTTAAGAATCCGCCTGCCAATACGGGGGACACGGGTTTGATCCCTGGTCCAGGAAGATCGCACATGCAGTGGAGCAATTAAGCCCGTGGGCCACAACTACTGAGCCTGCGCTCTAGAGCCCGTGCTCCGCAACAAGAGAAGCCACCGCAATGAGAAGTCCGCGCACCGCAACAAAGAGTAGCCCCCGCTCGCCACAACTAGACAAAACCCGTGCACAGCAACGAAGACCCAACACAGCCAATAAATAAATAAATAAAATTAATATAATAATGAAATAAAGTAAAAAGTTTAAAAAAATATTCAATCAGTGAACTGGGATGATGGATGAAGGGAAGAAAAAGGCAGGAGGAGTCTCTCCAGGAGCCCCTCAGTGTGGGAGAGGAGCACGTATTTGACTCCCTGAGCAGGAAGGATGCAGCATCTCCATAATGGAGGCTTGGAAGGCAAGGGGCAGTCACCTTGGTTGCAGGCTGGGTCCTCATTGTCAAAACCACATTTGGGGACATCAGGAGGTGGATACCCCAGAGGCCAGTTCAGTTTGCACCCTGACACGGTCACCAGCTCTTGGGAGGTTCCATTGAAGTTCAGAACAACCTATGGGAGGGCAGGAGTGGTGGGTGGGCAAGGGCCCTTGGTGAGGCCTCCTGTCCAAGGGAGAAATCCTGCCCCCCACCTACCCCATCTCTGCTGCCAGGGACTGTGTCTGCACTGTCAACTATTCAACGAGTCCCTGCCGTGACTGGATACAGAGAGCCTCATACCTATGCTCCATGTTATCAGAGTGGACAAATTTGAAAATGACTTAAGGGCTTTATAAAGAAAACTGTATGGAATCACAGCCCTACACTCAGGGAGTTTATAATCTTGGATTGAAGCACACAGGAAATAGGAAAATGCAGTGTTCTCAGTCCACATTCCCAGGCCTAATCCAGGTACCCCCTCCTCCAGGAAGCCTTCCCTGGATGATCTGCTCCTTGGTGCCTGTGGTCTCAATCCCTTCCTGCTCCTGTTGCACTTATAGAGCAGTATGATGTGCATTCATCTTGGCCCTGAGTCAGTCTGTCTCTGCTGGGAGGGGATCCTGCCTACCTTTGGAGACATGGAGTTTCCTGTGGGCAGGACTGTGCTCCCTCCTCAGACATGGGGTTCCCCAAGGATAACACCTGTGAGTCCCTATCATTCTGGTTGCTCCTCCAGATTGGCTGGATCTCTTTTATCCAGGGCGGTGGGAGGGTGAAATGTCATTCCCAGTTGGCACTGTCTTCTGGGGGCACAGCCTTACCCTGAAGGTGCCAGTGTCAGGATCCATATCCCAGAGGGAGAAGTCGGTCTCCCGATCTCCATTGCTGTCCATTTTCAGGTATCCTGTCACACCTGGGGGTATGGAGGAAGATATGGCTGTGTTTTGACAGGGTGGAAATTCATTGGTTCCCACACCTCATCTCTATCTGTTGATCTTTTGATCTTCTCTGTCTTGCCTTCCAAATATGTGTGTGTGTGTGTATATATATATATATATATATATATATATATATATATATGGAATAAAAGAGACAGACAGACATTTCAGCAGCAGGAATTGTTGGGGTTGGGCACTTAGGAAGACTTCTTGATGGCTCTAGGGACACAGGGAAAAGAGCCTAAAGAAGAAGAGAGGCAGAAGAGAGGAAGAGACTGGTGCGGGCAAGTGAGTATCTGCACTGCAGGACTAGGGGCTTCTCACTGCTTCCTGCCTGGGGCACCCCAAGGTAGCCCATTCCTGCCACCTCCAGTGCCTGACCTTGGAAGCTTCGGTTCCACATCCGCTGAGTGATGCCCTCCCCATCGGTGACAGTTCCCCCATGTGCTAGAGTCTCCGACACTGCCTGGACATAGAGCAGGAGCCCGTCGTGGAAGGACGCTGGGATGGTGTTCACCTGCAGGGGCAGGCAGAGCTGGGCTGGGGTGGGACGTGTGAAGGGCACAGAGTGGGGCGCTGTGGGGTGGGGAATGGGAGGCACTGGGAGCTTGGAAGAGGATGGGAGAAAACACGCTCACAGCACAGAGAGATTTTACTACTTGTAGGACGCCTCCGCGTATATCACTGCTTCTGAATCCTGCTAGGCAGATAGGTCAGGACGTAGCGTCCTCATTTTACTGATAAGGATTTGAGTTTCAGAGGTTGAACAACTTGTCAATGCCCCCCTCCATCATCAGGAGAGATACGGGAACAGTGGGAAGGGAAAGAAGGGGAGACCTGGGAATACGGGGATGGCTGAGAGAGCAGGGCGGCGACTGGCAGAGGGCCGTGAACTGGGGGCTGGAGGTCCACGCTGCAGGGTCCCAGGAACCCCTCCTACCAGGCCATCCTCCATGGTGAAGTTGAACTGCTCATGGGCCAAGTGTTTTAGCTTCTGTAGGAATTCCAAGTACTCAGGATTATCCGGCTCTTTATATGTAATGATTTTGGCAGCCTGAGGAAGGGGTCAGTGGAGAGGGGAGAGCTGGGTGCTGACTCCAGTCCTCCCAGTACCCTGGGTGCCCACCTCCCAGAGCTGCATCTCTGCTTGCTCAAGGTCAAATTGGACCCTATGTCCTGCGTGAGGTGCTGCCTGCTTCAAAGCAGGGGATGAACTGGGATGGCTTTTCCAAGTCCAGATGGTCTGTGAGATGTGAACATTATCCCACCTCAAGGGCATTCTCTCATCTTTTTAGCCTCGTGGTTCTGAAGTCCCCTGGCCCTCTATATACCCCTTGCCCCAGCCCCCTGCCCTTTGTCACCTAACTCCCTCTGAGCATCAAGAACCCCTTTTCTGGAATCCTTTCAGACCCTGAGGGACCCAAGACCCAGAAACAATGTGCCACCAGCCCAGAGCCCCACAGCCTGGGCTTCCAAGCTGAACACTCACCTGAAAGGCCTGGTGGGCGCTGACATCCTGCCCATCCCCTCTCTCCCAGGGCCTGTGGGGAGCAAGGCCATGTGCTCCCTGCAGGCTTTGCCCAAAGAGGTCCAGATGGAAGAAAACATAGTCCTCCCCGCTCAGGCCAGCTTCCAGGGCCAGAAGCATCAGGGTTCTGAAGGTATCTGGGGAGCTGCAGATGTAGACAACTGGGGAAGAAGGGGGGTCAGAGAGAGAGAGAAAAGCCTAAGTGTCAGGGAGTGGAGGGGGAACTGAAGCTGGGGCACCCAGGGGAGGAAATTCAGAGACCCCGAGGTAGTTAAGTGGAACTCCTGGCTCAGTCTGGGCTGTGGCCTGAGGAAGATGAAGGGAGGGAGGAGGCAGTGGGAGGGGGAGGAGGAAGGAGCCCAGATAGGGAGAGAGGGAATAGTGGAGCCAAAGGTGGGCAAGGTGAGGTCAGGAGGGGGTGAGAGCAGAGAAGGGCCAGCTGGAGAGGAGACAGGAAGAGGAGAGGGCGTGTGGGAGCACCGGGAGGAGAAGCTGGAGGAGGGGAGAAGCCTGTTGGGAAGAGAAGGAAAATGGGGGAGAGATGAGGGATAGGAACTAAGCTGGGGCCCTACTAAGTGTCATGGTGGCCGGAGGCATTTTCTCCCTCCGGTTAACTCCGGAGGAACCGGTGGCAAGGAGGTGAGGGAGTGGGGAGGTGAGAAGAGAGGAGAGCCTAGGAACTGGAAGGGGTGGGGTGGGTAATGGAGAAAAAGAGGGAAATAGAAACTCAGAGGTGGAAAGGGCGGAGGAGGCTGAGACAGGAACGAGGAGTCGCGGGGAGGAGAAGTCGTCTGGCCCGGAGAAGAGAGAGGATGTCCCGGGGAAGGCCCGGAGGCAAAGCAGCCGGACGGGTGTGCCCGTCTCACCTCGGCCTTTGCGTCGCACGGTGCGCAGCAGCATGGTGTAGTGGTCGCGGTCGCCCTCGGCGAACTCCAGGTGGTCCACCGTGATGTTGAGGCGGTCGCGGACCTGCATGTACAGCCCCTCCACCACGAAGAAGCAGGGCTGGTCGTCGCGGGGCTGGTAGGCGTAGAGCACTAGCGCCTGGCGCTCCCAGCCCAGCCGTCGGTGCAGAGCCGCCACGAAGTCGCCCAGCTTGGCATGGCTGGGCCCGGCGCGGGTGGTCAGCGCGTACTCGTCCTTGGCCCCGAACCCCACCGCCGGGGCGCCGGCGGTCAGCAGCGGCACCCGCCAGTGCGCAGTGAAGCGGCCCACGGGGGCTGCGGCGTACACGCAGCCGGGGCCCAGGAACACCGCGGGGTTGTGCTCCCACTTGAGGTCCACGGCGGCCAGGGGCGCGGCGGTGTCGGAGCAGACGCCCAGCGCGCTCTCGCTGCTGCCCAGCACCGTGCGGACTGTCCAGCCCGGCAGCAGGTCCGGCCGCGCCTTCACCCGGGCCAGGGCCAGCTCCACCGCCGGTCCCACGCGCGCCCACGACCACGGGTACGAGGTGTTGGCCAGAGGCAGCACCACGGCCACCGTCAGGTCGCCCGCGTAGCCGCCCGGGAGCAGCAGCAGCGGCGGCAGGAGGAGAAGCAGGCGCAGGCGAGCGCCGGAGGGGCAGCCGGGGCGCGGCATGGCCTCAGCGGGCACCGAGGCGGACAAGCGCTCCCACCATGGCCTCCTGCGTCCCCTCCGGTTCAGCGGCCCGTCCTGGGCACCAGGAGCGCCCCTGTGGGAGGGAGGACGAGCGGGGCGGGGGCGCTCACCCCGGGGCACGCTGCCCCCTCTAACTGTGACAGTCTGCGCCAGGAGCGCCAGGGGCGCGCGACCGAGGGGTGCGCCCAGGGCGCTGCAGAGCAGGTGGGTGCGAGGAGAGCGAGGGGGCCGAGAAGACGCGAGTGTGAGCGAGAGCGTGTGTGTGTGTGTGTGAGTGTGTTAGGAGAGAGAAAACGAGAGCGTGAGTGAGCGCTCCGTGGAGAAGGATGGGAGAGGGCGCCAGGGAGGGAAAGGGGAGTGTGAGGGTTTGTATGTGTGCGTGAGCGCCTGGCCCAGGGAGTGTGCCAGAAGGGGCGTCCGGCCGGCCCAAGTCTCCGGCAGTCCGGGGGGGACTGGGGAGGACCCAAGCCAAGCTCCGAACCCTCCCTCCCGGCCGCTTCCCCTCCCAGACTCCGTGACCGTAGAACCAATCCTGGATCTTTAACTCCTTCCTCCCCGCCCCGAAGTCGCGGGCTCTTCCGAGACCCTCAGCCCGCACACTTTCCTTTAGACCCTCTTCGCGCTTCTCGGCGGCCAAACTTCTTCCTCCTCCGAGAAGCGGCACCGGTAGAAGGGGCTCCGTTGCGGGGTCGGGAAGGAGAACTGAATAGAGAAGTGTGTGGGAGCAACAGGGGGCCTCTTGCGCCCCACCTTTCCCTCCCCTCCTACCTGGTTCCGTCTGGGGAAGAGAGAAAGAGGTGCTGGTTTGGGATCTTGGCAGGAAAAAGTGTGAGTGTTTGGATGTGTGTCGGGGTGGTGCGGGAGGGTGACGGTTTCTGGAAAAGGCGTTAAAGTAGGTGAATCCAGGGTCCCCGTAACCAGTCCATCTAGGATCTCCCCCCCGCCCCCCCCGGCCCGTTTTCCAGATTGAGCGGATTAGCGGAGAAAAAGGACCAGGTAGAAGGGCGGAGTTAACTCTTTAGTTCCCCAAAGGCTGTAGGAACGGGGAGGGAGAGCTTGCGGGTGGCTGGAGGAGCGAAGAGGTGTGTTCTCAGGGTCCCTGCCAGCGTGTGAGTGTGTGTCTTGAGGAGGATGATTAAAATGGGATTTGTCGGGGCGGTGGGAGACAGTGTTGGAAATGACAAGCGGAGGGGTAAATTGGGGAGAGTATTTTGGGGCCCTTGACGGCTGGGCTGGGGGCCGGAGAGCTGTGGAATCAGTCTGCCCTCTAATGGCCAGCAGAAGTCGTTGACCGTATTGCGCTGCCAACCTCTGCAAGCCTGTACCTAGGCAAGACTAAAGATCAGGAAACTTCTTCCGTACTGCAGATTTCCAGAGGACCTAGTACGTGTTAAGCACCGGCTGAAGGTATAAAGATGAAGACTATATATATATGTGTGTGTGTGTGTGTGTGTGTGTGTATGTATCTCATATATATCATATATATATAGTCCATACCTTTGAGGAGCTCTATTTGGGACAAATAGCCATAATGTAATATAGTTAAATACTACAACAGAGAGATAGGTAAATTGCTAAGAGGCCCAGATAAGGGCTATTTTGCTTGCATTAGGGCCAGGAAAATCTCCAACGAGAAATAATTCAACAAGGGTAGGAGGATGAGAAAGGTATTCTGTGCAGAGACGGCAGAATACTGAAGTCTGTTTCCTACATATTTAGGAGAATTTTGAATATTCTTATGGTCTGGAGCAAAAGTAGCCCATGGACCAACTTCAGACGGCAGGCATGTTTTGTCTGGCATGTATTCTCTCTCTCAAATATATATATGTTATATATTATATATGTATATTATATATAGATATATAAAATTTGCCCATAAATTTATTGCCCATATTTTAAAATCAGCAGATGGCACATGAATATTTGGAATTCTGACTTGTCTTGAAATATTGGAGAGCTGGTAATCTAGGTCCTGCATCTCTCCATGAACAATAATCTGGAACCAAGTATCCATTACTTCTTTGAGATGAGTCTAGCTCATCATGGTCCCTATTCACCCTGTTCACTCATTTGCATTACTGGCTGCATTAGCAGTGCATGTTTTCAACCCTGATCTAGGATGTAAGGTTTATGGGTGTAAGAATGACTGAGGAGGAGAGGCAAGAAAAGGTAGCAGAGGGCAGATCATGCAAGCTTTTGTGGGACAGGCATAATGTCTTTGTTCTATAACGAGGGCTCCAGAGGCTATAGAGGTAGATAGGAGATTGGAAAATTTTTTTTAAAGTTTTTTTGAGGTATGATTGATATACCATAAGCTGTACATATTTAACGTATACAATTTGATGAGTTTGGACATATGCATATGCCCGTGAAACACATCACCACAACACCAAGGTAATAAACATTTCCATCACCTCCAAACATTTCCTTGTGTCCTTTTGTGTGTGTGTGTGTGTGTGTGTGTGTGTATGTGTGTTAAGAACACCTAACATGAGATCTATCCTCTTAACAAATTTTTAAATGTATAATACGGTCTTGTTCACTATAGGGAGATGCTTTTTAAGTAGAATCAACTGGAATTCAGGAAAAGCATACAAATAACTGAAGTCTAGGTGACATTGACTCATTAGTTGAGAAGCTAAGAGAAGCTGAAAGGTTTCAGGGGGAAGATAATTTTAGTTTATTGCTTTTGAAGTGCCTGTAGATACCCAAGTGGAGGTGTCCAATAGGCCATTGGATTAGTGGAACTGGAGCTCAGGAGAACTAGACTAGAAATCCAACTTAGTAATTGAGCTTCTCTTTCAACAATGGTGGCTTAAATAATTTGTCCAATCCTCAAGCTGAGCTGCAGACAACTAAAAATGTTAGATGAAATGCTTTTTAAAATTAACTAACTAAGAAGACAGTGAGAGCATGGAAGGAGAGGAAAGCAGGAGACCAGCAGTAGGAGAGCTTTTACCCTAGAGTCATTTGCTGATCCAAAACTGGTGGCAGAAAATAGGCTGTGTGGGGCAAGTGAGACAAAATTTGGAGTCCAAATGTCCCCAAAGGTGATTGCTTAGGTAAACCACCTTCCTATTTAGGGTTAGGATCCTGAAAGGCTGCACTCCTAGGGGAAACCTAGGAGTAGGATAAACCAGAAGTAAACAGAAAATCCAGACCTGCAATAGTCAAAAGCCAAAATTAAGAACCAATTCATGGGTTTAAGAGCAAGTTAGACTCATCTGAGGAGTAAGTAATGAATTGGAAGAAAGGACAGAAGAAACCACTCAGAATGAAGCATGGATACAAAGGAATGAAAAATATAAAAGAGGGGGTTGGAGATATAAAGGATACCATGAGAAAGTCTGACACACCTTTATTTGGAGCCCAGGAGGGGGGGAAATAATAGGGTAGAAGCAATATTTAAAGAGATAGTGGCTGAGAAACTTAAAAAATAAATGAAATACATCAAGCCACAGATTCAAGAAGTTCAACAAATCTCAAGATTAAAAAAAAAAAAATCCATACCTGGAGCCATCAGAGTGAAGCTGCAGGAAATTAAACCAAATATAAAATCTTAAAAATAGGCAGAAAAAAGAGGATTGGTTACCTTCAGAGGAGCAACCATTTGATTAACAACTTTTTTTTCCCAGCAAAAATGGAAGCCATAAAATAGTAAAATAATATCGTAAACGTGCTGAAAGAAAATGACTTCCAATTTAGAATTACATATCTAGAGAAAATGTCCTTCAAAAACAAAGGTGAAATAAAGATGTATTCAGAAAAACCAAAACCAAGAAAGTTAGCCACCAGCAGAAGGGCACTAATTCTCAAGCAGAAGGAATATTATTCCAGATGAGTGTTGGGGATACAGGAAGGAATAAAGAGCATTAAAAATGGCAAATCTCAATGACCACTGCTTTAATTAATAAGCATTAATGTCTTGTGGGATTGAACATATATATGGAATTTAAATTCTGTAAACGTATACACCTACACTTACCCAAGAGGAACAATTGCATCTCACCCCAAGAACCTTGTACAAAAATGGTCATAGCTGCTTTATACATAATGGCTCCAAACTGGAAACAGCCCAGATGTGCTCACCTGTGTCTCAGCCAGTTGGAGGCCCTGAATTCATCAACAGGAGAGTGGGTAAACAAACTGTGGAATATTTATGCAATGGCATGCTACTCATAAATAAAAAGGAACAAATTGCTGATAAATGCAAAAACATGGAAGAATCTTGAAATGTGTCAAGCAAAAGAAGCTAGGCAAAAAAGAGTACATAGGATGTGAGTCCATTTACGGGAAGAACAGACGAAACTAATCTATGATAATAGAAATTGGAATAGTGATTGTCTCTAAGGGAAGGGCAAAGGGGTATGAGTGAATTTTTTGAGGTTATAAAAATGTTCTTTATGTTAATCTGTGTGATGGGCAGAATACATTACTCAAAATTAATCGATCTGTAGACTTAAGATCTGTGCATTTTGCTGTAGTAAATAATACTACAATTAGTATATTAGTATCAATATAGTACTTAAAAAAGTTACACAACAATATATATAGTTCTGGAGGGAGTGACGGTGGTAAATGGAATTAAATTATTCCTTCATTTTTCACGAGGAGGGTAAAAGTATTACATAAAATTAGAGCTTGCCAGTTCAAGGAGGCACGTCGTAATTTTTAGGGTAACCACTAAAAGAGTAGAAAAAGAGTGTGTAACTTCCAATTGACAGAGGCAGGGAAGGAATAATAAATAGTAATCAATGCAAAACAAGGCAAGAAGGGGGAGAAACAGGATTATAGAAGGACGAAAAGCACATAGTAATATGCTTGATGTAAATGCAACCATAGTATATCCATATTTGTGGCTGTGAAACTTCGTATAAGGGTGAAATCCGCCAGGGAGGTTGTAGAGTGAGGAAAAGAGAAATGAGGGGAAACTGGGCAAATGGCAGGGGGTCTGGTCCTTCTCTCCTGTCACTTCCCTTGCGCTCTTTTTCTGAGCTCTCTTTCCAAAGGCTGTCTCAGTTTCCCTGCTAGTCCCTCACCATCAGTATTTTCCCCCTCTGATTCAATCAATATACATACTCAAATCCGCTTCTCCTGTCTCAAGTTTCTAGCCTCTGTGAACCACACCCAGACGTGTAGTGTTCACAGTCACCTAAAGTCCCTTCCTGTTCCATTTCGCTTGCTGATGGCAAAAACAGCTTCTAAAGACTGCATTTTTGAGAGAGGAAAAAGTAGGAGTATGGCGGTTACATTTATTGAAGAAATTTAAACTCCTAGGGAGAAAAAGATAGCAGAGGATGGTTTCGATCCATCGACCTCTGGGTTATGGGCCCAGCACGCTTCCGCTGCGCCACTCTGCTGCCTCGAAACGTAGCCTTCCGTGAAGTGTACAGAAAGTTCTCGGAATGCTACCCATCCTGATTTCTTTACACAGCGCCCCCTAGCGTCTGCAAAAGCCGTTACTGTCAAGTCCGTTCTTATTGGCTAGTTCCTGACACAGTAGGCGCTTTTCATTGGTTCATAAACCGGTTTACCAAAGTAAACCAATAGGCACAAGCGGCGGAGTACGGCGGGAGCCAATCGCGCCGGAGTTTGTTGGGACACGCCGGCGGGCTGCCTCTCCAGTTGTCTGCCCCTTGGAGGAAAGGGGCGGTTGGTGTGGCTTCCATTGTTCGGGCTCTAGGACGCCATGAGGTAAGGGCTGTGGGGTGCTCTAGAGAGGTTTCGGGTATTCGACCGAAAACTGTGGGAAGTTGGGCTGAAAGGAGTCGGAGGACTTGAAAGGGCCGTGTTTCTAGGGGCTGCACGGAAACCTGAGAGCTCCTGGGCTGGGAGAGTGGCGGAGGTCGGGGGCCGAGGAGGCGGGGAAACTCGGGCCGGGGATGGGGGTGGGGCCCAGGAGTGGGTAGGCAGGCTCGACACTTCGGTCTCTGGGGTGTTCAGATGAGGGGGTGTCCTCAGGTCTCAGGAGGAGCACTCCCCCCCACCCCGCCATCTAGACTGAGAAGGCTGGAACGTGCCTCATGCATCCTCAGTGCCAAGTGCTTGACATATCGGATATGCCTGATGCTTTTACCACATGAGCGAATAAATGAGCAGTCGCGTTAGTCTCTGAAGTCTTAGGGTTGGAGTGTCTCAGCAATTATGGGGCATTTCTTGTAGGGTTCACTGAGCCCCGTCAGTATTTAATGTGAGGTTTGATGTGATTAATTTATCCAGAAGGCGGAGGTCATGGGGGGTGAGGCTGGGCACTTGGAATTGGGGCGGGGGAGAAATGTAAGTGGGAATGGGGTCGCTTGGCTTCCAAAGGGAAGTGCAGAGCCATGGAGGTAGGCTAACTCGAAATCCTGTGGCCGGTATGGTGGAGATTGCTTCAACGAGGTCAAAACAAAGTTAAAATCTATTCATGCATTTCTAGGGGTGACAGAGGCCGCGGTCGTGGCGGGCGCTTTGGTTCCAGAGGAGGCCCAGGAGGAGGGTGAGTGCCAGTTTTTAGCATCTCTGCAGCCGTTAGTTTCCATTTCAGTCATCTAAATAGGAGTTTGGAGTGGACTAATCTTACCTGCCTTTGTGAGATCCAGCTGTGGGTTAGAAGCATTCTTTGCATGCTCTCCTGGTAAATGAGTTTGGCCCCATTATGCGAAGTCAGTTTGATTTCTGTGGTGAGTAATTTGAATTGTTTTCCGTATTTTAGGTTCAGGCCCTTTGTGCCACATATCCCATTTGATTTCTATTTGGTGAGTACCTTGGCCACTGTTCACTTGTAGTTGAGCCCAGCATCTCCCTATTAATGAAGTCAGGTGGTAGTTGGAGCAGAAAAAGGGATCAGTGAGTGGAGTTGGGGGTGGGTTTGAGTCAGCCGTGTGTTGCTTTACATGCATAAACAGTGTAAGCTGGATGGGGAAGACAGTTCCTCGGCCACAGTGGGCAGTAACATGGTTATAATCTTTGTTCTGAACAGTCAGTGGTATCTTTGGCTTACCTGTTAGTGTAATGGCAGTAAGAGCTTAAATTATGGATATTCCCTCCAGCTTCTATCCTTGTTTGAACATCTTAAGGAGTAAAAATAAGTGCCGTAGAATTTTCTGTTTTCAATTTTTTTGTGTTGTGGCAACAGAAAGAAAATCTCTATTGTATATTATTTTTGGTAAGTAGTATGTAGTTGTTTATTTCTGGTTTAGTGTGAAATGGCCTTTCCCCGGGTCAAGCCAGCGCCTGATGAAACTTCCTTCAGTGAGGCCTTGCTGAAGAGGAATCAGGACCTTGCTCCTAACTCTGCTGAACAGGTATATTTCGGCTTCCCTCCTGAGATTCCTCAAAGGAAGCTAAAGAAGTAAATAACTACTGATGAGGTTACAGTTATCAGAGCCTAAACTCCACAGAAAGTTTAATCGTTCTCCTTATTTCTCTTTGTGGGTAGAGGGAGAGCGCCAGGTGAATATATAAACAAATTACATGTGCGTTCATATTTTTACTGGGGAATCTATCTTTGGGATCAAAAAGTATTCAAGGCTGGAAGGGTCAGGATGTTCTCAGAGCCCGTGCAGGTATTGCTTCATCTCCTATTGAAGGGATTAGGGGGAAATAGTCAAGCTTGATGAGAAGTCGCTTACAGTGTTTCACCTGAGGGTATTTTTGTTTCCTGCTGTCTTTCAGGCCTCTATCCTTTCTCTGGTGACAAAAATTAACAATGTGATTGACAATTTGATTGTGGCTCCAGGGACATTTGAAGTGGTGAGTTTTTGATGACTTAGTCCTAGGAAAGGGGAGCCTTGTGGAACTTTCCTTGGCTCCTGTCTCTTAATTCTTCAGGTGCCTATTCAAAGCCACTCTTCAAATAGGAAAGTACAGTGGAATTCCTTTGTAGTGCTGATCTTGGGGACCAGACTTATATCGTTACTGTCAGCTAACCATGATGAACCAGGCTTTTCACGTGCTTATTTTGGGATATGATTTGAACTGTGCTACTTCCAAATCCGGGTAATAAGCTGTGTTGTAACTGAGTTCTGAGGGGAACTAGGCAGTGTTCTCACTTCTGACTTTTCTTTTTGAAATCCCTTTTCCAACAGCAAATTGAAGAAGTCCGACAAGTCGGATCGTATAAAAAGGGAACGATGACTACAGGACACAATGTGGCTGACCTGGTGGTGATCCTAAAGATTTTGCCAACATGTGAGTGTGCCTCTCTCTGGCCTTAGGAGCAGAACATAGCAGTTGGATTTGAGGCATAGGGATCTTTAAAGCCCAAATTTCTTGAGAGAAAGGCTGTTTGGAAGACAAATGGGAAATTTAGTATTTTAATGTGTGTTGTATCTGAAAGAATATGGCCAGTTACTATAGGGCAGTGTTTCTCAGCTGGGGGTGATTTTGCTCCCTAGGGGATATTTGGCAGTGTCTGGAGATGTCCTGGGGCTAACGTTTTTGGGTAGAAGCCAGGGTTGCTGCTAAGCATTCTACAGTACACAAGACAGACCCTACCTCCCAACCCCAAACAAAGAATTATCCAGGCCAATATGGCATTAGTCCCACTGACAAGAAACCCTGCGGTGGAAAAAGGTGTGTGTATATAGGAGGAGGTGTCCTGTTCCCTGAGCCTTCCGATTTCTCTGTCCAGGTGTTAGCTTCCCCTTGTAAAAGTGTTCATTCAGCTGCTTGTCCTTGCTCCAGCAGAAATCAGAGTACAGAGATGTATAGAAAATCTACATAAATAATTGTAATCTTCATTATCTCCTGTTGTCTCAATCTAGTGGAAGCCGTTGCTGCACTAGGGAACAAGGTCGTGGAGAGCCTAAGGGCACAGGATCCTTCTGAAGGTTTGAGTTTGTTGCTGAACATGTAATTTAGTGGTCACAGGAGCCAGGTCTATGATTATAAGTTCACTTCAACAAAGTCAGGTCAGACTAGAAGGAAGAGCGAATGCAGAGTTTTAGGTCGGGGAAGTTTTGGGCAGAGTTCGCCAGCGTTCAAAATCCAGTTGATGTCCCTTACTTTTAAACTCTGTATTCTCAGTTCTGATTCTGGACTGTTGCTGTTTTTAAAAATCTATCTAGGGGACTTCCCTGGTGGTCTAGTGGTTAGGACACCGAGCTCCCAATGCAAGGGGAATGGGTTCCATCCTTGGTTGGGGAACTAAGATCCCACATGCCGCACGGTGTGGCCAAAAAGATAAATAAGTAAATAAATTAAAAAAACCCTATCTGTTCCCCCACCCTCATCCTGGAATTACCTTTGGTCATCTAATGGAGATATGAGTTACAGCTTTTGATTTTTCTGTTTGCAGTTTTGACCATGCTGACCAATGAAACTGGCTTTGAAATCAGTTCTTCTGATGCTACAGTGAAGATTCTCATTACAACAGTGCCACCCAATCTCCGAAAACTGGACCCAGAACTCCACTGTTAGTTCTTTTATTCCGTTGCTGTTAAATTTGGAGAAATTCAAAATAGGGTATAAAGTGCTATTGAGTTTACTTAGGTCCCAAAAGGTCACATGTGGAATAGCAACAAACTAAGTTTACCCCCAAACTTTGCTGTCTTTCTCTGTAATTTGGAAACAGTTTTACCAGCTTCCTAGTGAAATTGTCAGAGCCAGCATGGCCAAGAAAGCAGTTTGAGGATTTAAGAAAAAGGACTGAGGAAATATTTATGGAGGCGGGTAGGCTTTCAGAGAAAATTGGGGCTCTTGCATGCTTCCAGATTTGGTTTGGGGGAGGAATAGTGACTTTTGGACAGATGACTTGCTGATCTGGGGAACACGGGGGTGGTTTAAGGAATTACTATGTTATCCTGTCCTCCTTCCACGTTCTTGGACTATGGCAGTGGGATTGAATTGCTTGCTCAATAATGGGAATGTTTCATCTTGGTGGATGTCATGCTTGTCTTCTAGTGGATATCAAGGTGTTGCAGAGTGCCTTAGCAGCCATCCGACATGCCCGCTGGTTTGAGGAAAATGCTTCTCAGTCCACGTGAGTCCCTCCCTGTTTGAGTGAAGATATATCCTAATCCTTCTAACTACATTGAACAGCAGGATACCACCCCCACCCCCACCCCACCCCCACCAATACTTCCTCTCACAGAACATTTTTGGCTGTGATCTTCTGTCTGGATTTTGATTTTTACCTTAAGTAAGCAAACTTAGGTTGAGGGAAAGAAGGGAATGTATAGTTCTGGAAATAGCTTCATCTCTGTACCTTAGATGTGGAAGTAAATAATCTTATTACTTTATATTTTTTTTTAGCTATAGTTGATGTACAGTATTATGTTACAGGTATACGACATAGTAATTCACAATTTTTAAAGGTTATACTTCATCTATAGTTATTATAAAATATTGGCTATATCCCCCATGTTGTACAGTATATCCTTGTAGCTTATTTTATGCATAATAGTTTGTACCTCTTAATCCCTTATTCCTATTTTGCCCCTCCCCCCTTCCCTCTCCCCACTGGTAACCACTAGTTTGTTCTCTATATCTGTGAGTCTCTTTCCTTTTTGTTATATTCACTAGTTTGTTTCATGATCTGTTATTACTTTCAATCCTTGGTCCCTCTTACCTTCAGAGTTAAAGTTCTCATCAGACTGCTGAAGGACCTGAGGATTCGTTTTCCTGGCTTTGAGCCCCTCACTCCCTGGATACTTGACCTACTTGTAAGTAATGAAGGGCAATTGGAATTCCTGATCCTCCCTATGTTACAGTAGTTACTCTGAAACCTACCAGAATATGAAATTTGGTACAGATTAAAAAGAAATGGGGGGGGAGGGGCGGAGAAGGGAAAGGAAAAAAAAGAAATCTCATTAGTGGACAAGTAATCCAATAAAGATTCAATGTTTATTATTTATTTGGGCTTTTGGAGTATTCAGTTAAATGAGTAGTTATTACTGCACCTTTGTTTTTCTCATTACTGCTCTCATTTCATTAATGTGGTAATGGAGAGAAATTACTGAATGAGCAGTCATTTCAGAACTGCTTCTCAACGTTAAAATTTTAGCTAGACATTAACCAGTTTTCTTCATGAAGGTTTAAAGTTTTAATTTGTTTGAAGATAGAATTGCCACTTTATGGCGCACCTACCACATTCATTTTCTTCTAGGGGCACTATGCTGTGATGAACAACCCCACCAGACAGCCTTTGGCCCTAAATGTGGCATACAGGTATAGCATGCTGCTTTGGGTTTGGGGCTGGATGTAAGCTGTCTTGTGTGTTCTTCTAATACCTCTCCATGTTTCAGACGATGCTTGCAGATTCTGGCTGCAGGACTCTTCCTGCCAGGGTCGGTGGGTATCACTGACCCCTGTGAGAGTGGCAACTTCAGAGTACACACAGTCATGACTCTGGAACAGCAGGTATTTGGACAGCTCTGAAATGGTCTGCTGTGCCCCACTCTTGAATATCTGGTCAGAAGGCAAAGGGAATGTGGTTTTTAGTGGTCAGGGATTTGGGGGTTCTCACAGACTTTGGTCTTGAAATTAAAAATTTTTATCTCACTTTTCATGAGAATGTTAGTCAAATAAGGTATTTTGATTTTCATTGCTAATTTACCCTTACTTTGCTCTCCCTCAGGATATGGTCTGCTACACAGCTCAGACTCTGGTCCGAATCCTCTCACATGGTGGCTTTAGGAAGATCCTTGGCCAGGAGGGTGATGCCAGCTGTGAGTGACCACTGTGGGACAGGGGTTCTTTACGGTACTCTGTGATCTACAAAGAAACTCTACACTACTCATGTCTTACTGTTTCCACTGTGTGGGTCATGACTTGTATGTTGGGCTACTTGTCTGAAGTCACCTTTTTTCTCTTCTAGATCTTGCTTCTGAAATATCTACCTGGGATGGAGTGATAGTGACACCTTCAGAAAAGGCTTATGAGAAGCCACCAGAGAAGAAGGAAGGAGAGGAAGAGGAGGAGAATACAGAAGAGCCACCTCAAGGAGAGGAAGAGGAAAGCATGGAGACTCAGGAATGACCTCCCTGTCTCTTCACCCCCTTTCTTACCCAAGGAGAAGACTGGAGCCTAAGCTAACTGCTGCTGGGCTTTATGTGGTGGCATTTCTGAGGGCTAGGGGAGACAGGAAGGAAGATTAAAAAGACACTATAGAAGGAATTGTCATTCCACTGCGTTCTGAAACTGGCTTAGTAGCCAGAAGTCTCCCATTTATGACCTATGCCATCCATCTATAGTGAAGCAGGATACCAACTTTTATTCCTAATACTCTAGAATCCCGAGCTCCTGGAAACCTCTCTCAACCAGTACTTCGTTGTTGAAATGTTGTGAACTGTTAGTGTTTGCAATGTTTTTTTTTTACTAAGAAAAAAGATTAAAGTACTTCCTAGTAGGGCTCTTGGTCTTGTTTTTCCTTGGCATCTGGCAAGCTGTTTTGCTTCCTTTTGCTTTCTGTACTCTTCATTGAAAATGATACTTGAGTCTTTTCATTGTGAACACTAGATCTCAATTTGAAGCTATATTTGAATTAATGCAGAAGACTCTTGGAACCTTTCCATATACCAGAGTAAACTGGAATACCATTTAAGCATTTATTGAATCAAATGGTTCTAGTAACACTGCTACAGTAGTCAAGCCAGTGCAGTCAACAAAAGAGGGTAGGTGGGTCATTTACCTTGACTTTGCCTGCCCTTTCTAGTGTAAACAAAGGAATATTGGAAGTCACAGGTAGAGGACATTCTGCCCAGGTCCAACAACCTCGCATGTAAAAGAGGAAGCCCCTCCCTTGTTAATGCGGCTCGGAGATGGTAGAGGAGGTGGGCCTTGAGTATGGAGCTTAAAAAAAAAAAATGTAGAGGCCTCAGCTCTCTCTTGGAAGCAAGAGCCATAATAAATCCTTTGGGATCCTGAGTCCTGCTCTACACAGGTTTCTTTGGGCCCCACATAAATGGGTAAGCCTGAAGTGCTTCAAACAAACCACAGGGCTGCCCTTTTGACGTCCCAACACCTACAGGGAGTCCTGGAGGAAACAGGCAGTCGGGGAATGGTATTTGTGCTATTCTGTGGCCATGGGCCCATCTTCTGGCCTGTTACTTGCTTGGGGAACCAGGGGGGTAAACTCCTGAATCCAGCATTGCCCTCCTTCGGGCTGTTTCCTTGGCAACACTGTGGTTTAGCCGCCTCAGCCGTTCCTACAAAACAAGATTTGGAATCAAATTAACTGCCCTGTGAAAGGATTTAGAGCTTGCTGTCAACTAGGCTGGAAAATGTCTTAGGCTTGCTTCATCTCAACGTTAAGTCTTCTAAGGTATGTAAGAACATAAATGAGAGCAACTGGGGGTTAAGAATAGGAACAGTAAGTCCTATTCTGGCTGGCATTAGTTGACAACTCCCTTTCCCTAAAAAGACTAAAAATTACGGTGACTTTCGTTGTATTGGGGACTTCATGACACCCCTTGAAAATCGGAGAATACCTTAAGGACTTAGAAGAACAAAGAGTTACTGTTGGTAGGAAATTCCTTTACCTGGGCATTCTGTAGGATGTTATTAACCAAGACGACTCGTCGCCGGGCATTAAG
Source organism: Balaenoptera ricei (assembly GCF_028023285.1). NCBI lineage: Eukaryota > Metazoa > Chordata > Mammalia > Artiodactyla > Balaenopteridae > Balaenoptera > Balaenoptera ricei. The sequence goes on along the minus strand of NC_082639.1, from coordinate 111,880,215 downwards.
GAGCTTCTTCACATAGGGGTCGAGATCCAGGGCCACTTTCTGATCCTCATTGATACGGCACAGTTCTGGGAAATGGAAGGAAGATGCAACTAAACACCTAATGGCCTTCTCATTCTTGGAACAAGTAAGTTAGTAAATGCTATGGGAAGCACTCTTGTTCCACATGGGCACAGTCACTAGAAACTTAAGAAAAGAGGAGTCCATCGGCAGCCCTGGAAGCAAATGACAGAAGCCCAGCCCCAGAGGTTGGCAAAACATAAGGTCCTGTAGTGACTTGTAGGATCCCGGGTATACGGGGATGCTTACTCACCGGTAGCTAGGTTGTCAATTTGTTCCCGGAGCTCTACTTGGCTCTCTCTGCAAAGAGGTACAAGGCCTACACGGTCAGACAGTTAATGGAACTCAAAAACCTACTCCCCTATGTGTTTCCTAAGTGCTCAGAAAAGCCAGCCTCTGCCCCCACCGGCAGGCCCTCCGCTGGTCTGCCCCGCCTCCAATCAGTTTCCCCAAATTCTTAGTCCCATCCGAAAGCCGAACTCGTCTTGTCTCCGCCCTTTCTTGGCCCCGCCCCTACAAAAACCAAATCGAGAAGAGTCCCCGCCCCAACCTTCCCTCTAGGGCACCTGACGGCGTGGACGTGAGAGTCAAGCTGCTGCACAGCCGGTCGCAGGAACTCGAGGAGCCCCTCGGCGAAGAGGTCACGGCCTGCGGGCCCCGCCACGGGGGTTCCTGCCCCGGACACAGCGGCGGAACCAGCTCCCGCCATCACGAACTGCCCTTACGGCCGGAACCTGCCGCGAGGGCCGCCGGGAACTGAAACCCCGCCGAAGTGCGCCGCCAGGGGGCGCCCGGGGAGTGCCAGCTCTGACCCCGGCCTGGGATTTCTGGGAAACGCAGTCTCTGGAGCCAGCAGGGCGGGGCGAAGGGCCGGGCCCTGGAGCTACCGGGAGTTGTAGTTCTTTGTAGGCCATGAAGTGGCGGGTTTTGAAAGTCTCCAGACTTTAAGAGCTAGAAGGAACCATTTTGGGGATGCGTACGTTTTGTTTTCTCCAAAGGTGAAAAATAAATGCTTATGTCCCCAGTTGTCCATAGCTTTCCCATGTTAATTTTGTGGGAAAGCCAGATGATAGTCATAATATAGTATATTTCTAAATTTAAGTGTATTTTTTAATGGCGCTAAAATATGTGCAAAACTGCATCTGAATACTGTTCAGCCTTAAGAAGGAATGAAATTCTGGTACATGCTATGCGTTAAACGTGACGACGTTATGCTAAGTGAAATAAGCCAGACACAGAAGGACAAATATTTAATGATTCTGCTTGTATGAGGTGCGTAGAGCAGTCAAATTCATGGACATAAAATGTAGTTTTATCTCCTGATCAGAACAGTGTTGCCAGCGGCTGGGGAAAAGGGGGAATGGGGACTTGTTGCTTAATGGATACAGAGTTTCAGTATGGGATGATTTAAAAGTTCTAGAGACTAGTAGTGGTGATAGTTACATAATGTGAGTTTACTTAATGCCACTGAACCGTACACTTAAAAATGGTTAAAATGGTTAAAATGGTAAATTTTATGTTATATAGATTTTCCAACAGTAAAAAAAATTGTTTTTAACCTGCATGTTTCCATATTTTAATTTTATCTACCCTCAAAAAGTTTCCCTACTTTTATTTTGTTTTTCATGGCTTTCCAGAGAGTTTACATCTCTTGTTGAATTCTCAACAAGAGGCACAGCCCTCTGTCCTTTAAGCCCTAATGTGTTCCAGTGATTCACAATAAATGGGCACCAGAATGTTCAGCCTTGAGCTTTGATGAAATGAAGTTCTTATTTTAAGGCAAACAAGAAAAATTTAAACATGAAAATGTTCTCTGCTTGGGAATTCCCTGCTGGTTTAGTAAAAAAAAAAAAAAAAAAAGTTCTCCCTGTTTGGGCCTCTTTTCTTCCCTCTAGTGTGCAGTGTGCGTCTGCATTATGCATTAACCAGATCTCTCCAATGTCAGAAATACCAGCTCAACCATAAAGATAAATTTTTCTTCTTCTGACGCCAACCATGTAACTCCTTAGAGGATAACATTCCTTTCTTAATCCTGTAAGGCGTCAGGATGACCCACCACTCACCTTGTACTTGCAGATATCTTTGGTAAACTTTATGTACAATACCAATATATCATTGCCCTTAATGACAGCGATTGCTTGCAGAACAGACTAGGTCAGATGACCTGGGGAGATACCTAATGGAATTTCTTAGCTTAAATGTTTACTTATTACCTCATTAATGTTACTAACTATGTTACTTGTATTCTGCCTATTTTACAAGATTATTGTTTCTTGCATTACCAAATGTGTGACTGAGCCTCCAATAAAAATAATGATGACTAGACAACTTGAAACTATTGACCAAATATATAGTTCTATAAGATCAATGATTGTAATAGCGTAACTCTAGATATAGGAAGAAACAACAAGAGCGAATCATTATCCAGACCGTAACAGACAAGTAAGACAGACAGTCCAGAGGCTTTTGGTTACTGTTAACAGGGCCTAGTCCAGTAATAACACATTGGCCTATCAATGAAATCCTTGCCTTACCTGGGAATGAGCATTCCTAGCACCAGGAAACAAGCTGGCCATGAAATGCCTCCCAAACCTTGGTTGAAATAAAGACTGAAAGGTAGAGGATTGTAAAATAAAGAATGTTGCCCACTAGCCAGTTCTATAAGAATCAAGTCATTAGCCACTGTGGTCAATGACCTACAGTACACCCTGAAAGGAATTTAGGATCAGGATGAGGCACTTCATGCTCTGGGAAAACTGGCAGAACTGGCCCTCAGTTATGTGTTTTCAGGAGAAAATTTTATGATCTCTGTTTCTTGCATCTTCCTATTCTTAGAAAAGCACTAAACCATTAACTAAGCTCTCTATTTCTGGAGAATAGCAGTCACCGTCTACCAAGATGTGAGCTTGATTGCACATACCCCTTCGTCAAAATCACGTTAAGTCCTAGCCTCCCACCTTAGCTCTTTGGAACAGCCCTCAAAGTTTCTGAAAGACTGTCTTCAGCTTATAATGCTCAGGTTGGAGACTTCCCTGGTGGTCCAGTGGTTAAGACTCCACGGTCCCAATGCAGGGGGCCTGGGTTCAATCCCTGGTCAGGTAACTAGATGCCACATACTGCAACTAAAAGCCTGCGTGCTGCAGCGAAGACCCAGTGCAGCCAAATAAGTAAATGTTAAAAAAATATATATATATACATATCCTCAGGTTGGTTTGAATAAAATTTTCCATTTTATTTCTTTTTCCATTTCCATTTCTTAGATTGACTATTGATTAATTTTTTTCATTGACAGTTTCGTCCTCAGGAATAAAGGTGTTTAAATCACTGTGGGAGAGTGGTGGTCAGCAGCTGCAAACCTGAGACCCCAACTGTGGCAACTTTTAAAGCCTTGTACAGTTTTTGTTGTTTACTGTGTTTGTTTCCCTCTATCTTTCCCTCTAGTGATTAGAGGTAAAACTCTCAGGAGAGGCTGGGGGCTTATTTGGGGAGTAAGTGGCAAGGAAGCGGGGTAGCTAGGGCAACGGCAGCCTGCTTCATAATCAGGCTTTCAGAAGAGGAAGCCCGGGACAAAGCGGTGTGAATGTTGAAGAGGAAAGGAAAAAGGGCCAAGTCCTTGAGGCCTGTGCCAGGGACAGAGAACAGGGGCTGGCCTTGGCTGGAAAAGAGGTTTATGATCTGTGTCTAGACAGGAAGCCCCCAAGTTAGGCCACAGCCCTTTCAGGTAACTGTTCGAAGTAGGGTTGCCAGATTTAGAAAACAGAGCAAACAAAAAAATCTGGGACACTAGGTAAATTTGAATTTCAGATAAACAACAAATAATTTTTTAGTATAAGTATATTATCTGGTAATCCTACTTCAAAGGCTGATTCTCTGAAGAAAATCACTCTGTGTTTTGTTTTTATGCTTTCCTTTTCATTCCTTATCACATTGACTTAGCTTTTTTTTTGAGTTAGCTCTTATATCTCAAGAGGGCATTGTATCAGCCTCCTGACTGATCTTCTTGCCTCTAGTCTCTGTACCCTCCAGGTCAGCTTGCATGCTAACGTATCAGTCAGATTACATAATAACCCTGCTCAGAGAAAATAAGTGCTGAAAGGGACTCTAGAATCCATCTTTTCTTGATTCCTTGGACACCTCGGTGAGGGAGACTGGGCAAGGCTCTTCCAGAAACCCTGAAGTTGGATAACAGGTTGAAAGCCAGTGCTGGTTCAATTATTCATTCTCTGAACACTTATCAAATTCCAGGCATCATGGCACAAGGTAGTCAGTGCAAACTCCCCCTCCTCCCTGCTTGTGCCAGTATCACATAGCAGTAGTCCTCTGGTCCTTAGCTTTTCCACAGAGGCTGAAGGAGCTGTAAGTCATAAAAACTCCCCCTCTCTTCTGTCTCTGAGCTCCCCAACCCCTGTTTTTTTTTGGCTGCCCTGGGTCTTCATTGCGGGCTTCTCTCTAGTTTCAGTGCAAGGGTTTCTCTAGTTGTGGCACACGGGCTCAGTAGTTGTGGCGCACAGGCTTCTCTCTAGTTGCAGTGCGCGGGCTTAGTTGCCCCGCTGCATGTGGGATCTTTTAGTTCCCTGACCAGGAATCAAACCCGTATCCCCTGCATCGGAAGGCGGATTCTTAACCACTGGACCACCAGGGAAGTCTACCCCCCCCCCTTTTTTTTTGACTGGCAGATATTTTATTCCAGTAGTTTGAATACAGACTGTAGCTACAGAGATATATTCACATACTTGCAATGAAAAGAAACCTTGACTCTGAGAGTCTTAAAAACTTTGAACCATCTGTGTAACACTGGCAAAAGTGCCTTCAAATCTGCGCAGGTTTTTATCTTGGGAGAAAAACCAAACAAGAAGATTTTCTTGCTCCACTGCAATTACCGTCCAAACTTTTAAGGAATCGCTTTTACAGTAGGCCCTCCGTATCCACGGGTTCCACATCTGCTGATTCAACCGACTCTAAGTGCTTAGGTTGACTTGCCCCCTCCTTGCTGGCTACCTGAAGGTGGGTCTGGGAGTATGTCCACGAGAAACCTCTGCATTGTGCTGTGCTGAGCGCTGCACTGGCTCAGGCAACACAGCTGTTGTCAAACCCAAGTTTGTGTGCCTGATGCACAGTGAGGCCAAGCAAACTGAAACATCATTGTTTGGAGCGGCGAGAGGTTTATTGCAAGGGCCATGCAAGGAGAACAGGGTGGCTCATGCTCAAAAGACCCGAACTCCCCGAAGGGTCTCAGGGAAAAGTTTTTAAGGGAAAGGTGAGGGAGGGGAGTCACAGGGTATGTGATCAGAATGTGCACAACTCTCTGATTGGTTGGTGGTGAGGTAATAGGGTGGTGTCACAGGGGTTAACATTATCAATCCTCAGGCTCCAGCTGGTCTGGGGACTGCACGCTCATGGTCATCAAGTATTTAACTTCTTCTATTTGGTGGGGGTTTTAGCATCTGTAAAACAGCTCAGGAAATGTGCATCAGATACTTTTATCTAGGTACTTCAGGGGGGAACTAAAGATTCTGTGACCAACATATGGCTGATTTACTGTATAAATTCTTACCAGTTCTCCTGGCCCAACTGCTATTTTTGTCCCTACATGTTCACATCCTTTCACTCATTAATTCTTTTTTTTTTTTTAATGTTTAAATTTGTACTGTTTATTTATTTATTTATCTTGGCCTTGCCACGCGGCTTGTGGGATCTTAATTCCCCTACCAGGAATTGAACCCGTGCCTTCGGCAGTGAGAGCAGAGTCCTAACCACTGGACAGCCAGGGAATTCCCTCACTCATTAATTCTTGAGCTAGGATTTTGTGACCCAGGGGAGGCCTGGGAGACTACAACTTTCATAAAGAAGAGGCAGGGGCTTCCCTGGTAGCGCAGTGGTTGAGAGTCTGCCTGCTAATGCAGGGGACACGGGTTCGAGCCCTGATCTGGGAAGATCCCACATGCCGCGGAGCAGCTGGGCCTGTGAGCCACAATTACTGAGCCTGCGTGTCTGGAGCCTGTTCTCCGCAACAAGAGAGGCCGCGATAGTGAGAGGCCCGCGCACCGCGATGAAGAGAGGCCCCCGCTTGCCGCAACTAGAGAAAGCCCTCGCACAGAAACGAAGACCCAACACAGTCATAAATAAATAAATAAACAAATAAAATTAAAAAAAAAAAAAAAAAAAGAATCTGCCTGCGAAGGCAGGGGACGCGGGTTCGAACCCTGGTCCGGGAAGATCCCACATGAGCCTGTGCACCACAACTACTGAGCCTGTGCTCTAGAGCCCACAAGCCACAACTACTGAGCCTGCGTGCCACAACCACTGAAGTCCACGTGTCTAGTGCACGCGTTCTGCAACAAGAGAAGCCACCACAATGAGAAGCCCGCGCACCGCAACGAAGAGTAGCCCCCGCTCGCCGCAACTAGAGGAAGCCGGCATACAGCATGAAGACCCAACCCAGCCAAAAATAAAATAGATTAAAAAAAAAAAGACTTAAAAAAAAAAAAAAAAGGAGAAGAGGCAGGCAGAGGACGTGGGGGAGGGGTCTGTTGCGGGAAGGCGCACATCCGTTGCACAGCCACACTGTGCCCTCTCCCTGGCAGGCTAGCAGCACCCCGACATCCCACGTGGATCCCGAGTGTGGCAGGAGGGTGCTCAGGGTTGTCAGAGGGTCCTTCCTGTTTGGAGTGGGGCACAGAATGGTGTCTGGTGACAGCTTTAACTATGGGGGGACCCGAGAGTCAGACTTCTTCGGGCCTCTGTCAGGTCCAGGTAAGGGATGGGTATTGCCTGGTCTACCCTGATTTCTGGGAGGTGAGAACTTTGTCTGGGGAGCCCTACAATGCTTCAACGGCAGAGCTGAAGGGGCGGCAGTAGGGGTGGGAGTGGGGAAGGGGTAGGCAGCCAGGAGGCCCGAGATTCCCGCTGTATTTTTTGGTTAATATTTATTTAATTTATTTGGTTGCACTGGGTCTTAGTTTCGGCAGGTGTGCTCCTTCGTTGTGGCTCACGGGCTCCTTAGTTGTGGCATGCAAACTCTTAGTTGCGGCATGCATGTGGGATCTAGTTCCCTAACCAGGGATTGAACCCGTGTCCCCTGCATTGGGAGTGCAGAGTCTTAACCACTGCACCACCAGGGAGGCCCCCTGCTGTTTTATTAACTGGTGCTTGGGATCCACCACCTCCACATCCTCCATCCTTAGACCAGGATCAGGTCAGACCCCAGGACTCCTGCTTATCCCAAAGGGGTCGGAGGGTGGAGGCTGAGGAGGACTGTTCCCCTCTTTTATCTTTCTTGTCTAGCTTTCCGTCATCTCCTCTCTCTTCTCCATTTGCTGACCTGGTGTCCCCTCTGAAATGAAATTCCCTTAGAGGATGTGCTTTCACACACAAAATCCAAAGGGTAAATCTTCAGAACATTTTGGGGGAACTCATTTCACCCAACATTTCCAGATAAGCTTTTTCACTGTGTGTGTCTCTTATCCCCATGTCTTTCGGTTTCTTTGACCCAATGCCAACGTGTGTGTGGGTTTCCCCACACTTTCAACAAGCAATTCTCAGACACCAGCAGGGTGTCCGAGAATTTAACTCAATTCTGACACTACCCGAGATTGCGTCAGATTCCAGTGTCGACTGAAAAAAAAAAAAGCACAACCTAAAAGTTGAGAATTATGTTTTATTTGGGGCATTACTGAGGACTTAAGCCCGAGGTACAGCTTCCTCAGATAGCTCTGAGGGACTGTTCTGAAGAGGTAAGGGAGGAACCAGGCTATATAGGAGTTTCTGCAAAAACAAACAAACAAACAAACAAAAAACCCCTACTTAGTGGAACATCAAAAGATGTTAATTAAAGAAACAGACATCTCACGTTAATGAATTTAGCGCTTTTCTATGTATGGGAAGATGAAGGAGTCTGGGCTTATTGAAATTATTCCTTTGATATACCCCTTAACTATCAAAGGATAGGGCCAGTATCCTGTTTTTCTCCATCCTGAATCCCCTCAGGGTGCACCCTCGCACAGCTGCAGTGGCTGAGGGCTTGATGGCCTCAACATCCTTTGTTTACTGAAAAGGCAGGACATTCTTTGTCCACAGCAGGTTAAAGATCGTCCTATGACTGCCACCAGTGCCCCTCCACCCCCCCAACTCTTTCCACTTCAGACACCAGTCTCTATCACTAGCCCAGGTTGTTACATGTACTTTTGACAGACTGGATATAAGTCAGAGGTTCCCACGACCCCCTCCTAGTGTTACTGAACTCAGGTTCGGCCGCTTGCCGCTCCAAAGCCAATACCGGAGAGACAGGTGCTGGTAGGAATGGAAAGCTTGCTTTATTCAGGAGGCCGGCAACCTGGGGAGATGGTGGACTCATGTCCAAAGATTAACTCAGAGGATTCTGCTTTGACCATGAAGCTTTTAAAGGGAGAATCATCTGGGGAGGGGTCCAGAGTCTTTGTTGTCTTCTGCTGTGTGCAGACTCTCTTCTGATTGGTTGGTGGTGAGGTGATAGCGTGGTGCTCCAGGAGTCTTGTGCTCAGCCTCAAGTCACCATCCTCCACCTGGGTGGGGGCCTTGTTCCAGCAGAAGAACTCAAAGGTATTTTGTTATGTATATCCCTTGAGGAGGAACCAGAACCCTGCCCTATGGCTGCACTATTGTTTTTTGACTGCTTCTTCTTCATTTCTGCATTCCCGCCCTTCCTTGATAAGCAACTGTTTGAATCTACATTTTGGAACTCAGGGAAGGTCAAGGAGGCTCTGTAAGCTCTCAGTCCTTTTGTTAGGGGAACGACTGACTGAAACCACCCGCCCTGGCCAGGCACCGTAGTAACCACTTGCATGAATTATCTTAAACAGGAGGTCCTGGTAAGGAATGCGGAACTAACAAGCTACCCACCAACCGGAAGAATTCAGGAAAGGTCAAAAGGAGAGAGGAGACTCCAGTTCATATGTCCTACCAACCTCTCAGAATCCTCCTCGCTGGAATCCATCTTGGCTGAGAGATACGCGCCCTCACCAGGAAGGACCCTGAGTCAGAATGATTGGCCGGAGACAACCCGGAAACTAACCCCATTACCATAAAACCTGAGACTGCGAGCCACGTGGCAGAGCAGTTCTCCTGGTTTCCCTTACCCTGCTGCTCTCTGCCCAGGCACCCTTTCCCAATAAAGTCACTTGCTTTGTCAGCACCTGTGTCTCCTTGGACAATTCATTTCTCAGTGTAAGACAAGAGCCCACTCTCGGGCCCTGAAAGGGGTCCCCCTTCCTGCAACACTTTTGGGTTTTTGTGAGGTCTTCATTACATAGGCATGAATCATTGGCCATCGATTGAACTCAACCTCCAGCCCCTCTCCCCTCCATGGAGATTGGGTGGGATTGAAAATTCCATCCCTCTAACCACAAGGTTGGTTCTGGCAATCAGCCCCCATCCTTTGGTGAGGTCCAAACCACCTCATTAACATAACTCTATCTCCAGCCCCTCTGCCCTCCCCAGAGGTCTGGGGGTGGGACTGGAATTTCCAACCCTCTAATCACTTGATTGATTCCCTTGGCAACTATCCCCCTCCCCACTTAGGTTACGTGGAGCTTTTCAAAAGTCACCTTATTAACATAACAAAAGACACCTTTATTGCTCTTATCACAGGAAATTCTAAGGGTTTTAGGAATTCTGTGCCAGGAACTGGGGCTGACGACCAAATATATATTTCTTTTTTTTTTTTTTAATTTTTATTTATTTATTTTTGGCTATGCTGGGTCTTTGTTGCTGCACGTGGGCTTTCTCTAGTTGCAGCGAGCGGGGGCTACTCTTTGTTGTGGTGTGCGGGTGGTGGCTTCTCTTGTTGTGGAGCACGGGCTCTAGGCACGTGGACTTCAGTAGTTGTGGCTTGCGGGCTCTAGAGCGCAGGCTCAGTAGTTGTGGCGCACGGGCTTAGTTGCTCTGCGGCATGTGGGGTCTTCCCAGAGCAGGGATCGAACCTGTGTCCCCTGCAATGGCAGGCTGATTCTTATCCACTGCGCCACCAGGGAAGCCCCAAATATATATTTCTTATACCTCATAATATCACACCAAAGATGTGTTTAAATCTTAAATTGATAATCACCTTACACTAAAGGGTAAAGAAATTAAATAAGTCAAGCCTAAATGGAGAATTAAGAGAATCCTTTAAAGAGGGCTCATGGAGCCATAGCTGCCCCAGGTCTACTGGCCTGCCTGCCCTACACAGTAAGAGGCCCTTGTCTGGGGATTAGTGGTGGTAGACTGCAGTCACCTTCACCTCAGTCTCCACCCTCGGGGGTCATCCTGCCTGGCCAAGTCACTAGAATGGGTGTGGTAAGGTCAGAGAGCGCACCCAGGCAGGAGAATAGGGCAGCCAGAGGTCACCTGCAACACCTCTCCCACTTGCACTACTGAAACAGATCGGTGGTGTTTCCGGGGGCTCTGAAGAGCTCTGGTCCTTTATGTCTCAATGCAGAAAGAATTCAGTGAGAGGCAAAGTGATAAGAAGTGATTTATTAGAATAGGATGCTTGTGAGGCTAACAAGCAGGCAGGCGAGCGTTGTGCTGCCCCAAGTACTTAGTGGGTTACATTTTTCTAATCAAAGGAAGAGAGGGGAGGGGGAGAAGACCTTCTTTGTCTTTCTTGAGTAGGTGTCACGCTTCCATCATCAGCTCCTCCTCCAGTTTGGGCAGGGGAGTTTTGTCCCTACATGGCCAGGCCAGGACTGTCATGGCACTCTGGAAAAATTATTTCAGGTCTCAGTACAATGAGTGTCTTTCACCTTTCCATAATGATTGTTTTTTTTGTGTGCAAAGAGCATGTCCTAGGGGCCAAAGAACATGTCTTGTGGGTCATTAACTTACCGAGCTCACTGGGAAGGATGTGGTCTCATGTCACCATTGTTTAATTGTTTTGGGGCATGTCTCATTCTTCTGTTGTATGCTTTTGTTGCTAATCAAGTTAGCTTGGTTTTGTTGTTAAGCGAGCCAATCTGGCTTTGATGCTAAACGACTTGCTCTGCTTTATGAGTCAAGCAAGCCCACATTGTTGCAGGATTTTCCCATTAATTTCTTGAGTGATCATTAATCTTACTGTGGTCTCCCAAAGCCCCCCTGAAGTTTTCTCTCTATCTACAATCCCCTAATGGGGTTTCTGAGCTAACTGTTTGATTATCCTACTCTAACCCTAACACTACCAGCTAAAAGTTGGAGACAGAACATAAGCAGTCTGGAGATGTGATTTCCTGATAAGAGGCTGGAGGTGGTGCCTGGGGAAGGTTCAGGGTCAGAAACGAGATGATATGCCTGTGGACTTAAAAAATTATTCACAACCTAAAAGTTGAGAGTTATGTTTTATTCAGCGGGAATTTTTAGGACTTCAAGCCCGGGAGGCAGCATCTCAAGTAACCCTGAGAGAACTGCTCAGAGGAGGCGAAGGGGGGAGCCAAGTTCTACAGATATTTTGCAACAAAGGGCAGGTAGCCGGGAACATCAAAAGATTATGGTTAAAGAAAACCAGATAGGGCTTCCCTGGTGGCGCAGTGGCTGAGAGTCTGCCTGCCAATGCAGGGAACACGGGATCGAGCCCTGGTCTGGGAAGATCACACATGCCGTGGAGCAACTGGGCCCGTGAGCCACAACTACTGAGCCTGCGCATCTGGAGCCTGTGCTCCGCAACGAGAGGCCGCAACAGTGAGAGGCCCGCGCACCGCGATGAAGAGTGGCCCCCGCTAGCCGCAACTAGAGAAAGCCCTCGCACAGAAACGAAGACCCAACACAGCCAAAAAATAATAATAATAAATAAATAAATAAATTAATTAATTAATTAAAAAAATTAAAAAAAAAAAAGAAAACCAGATATCCCAAGTTAAGGAGTTTAGTGCTTTTCTATGTATGGGAAGATGCAAGAGTTCTGGGCTCACTGAAATCATTCCTTTGATATGCACCTCAGCTACCTGGGGCCAGTATTCTGTATTTTCACATCCTGAGTTTCCTCTGTGCTCACCATAGGGAGTGGCTGCAGGTTGATGGCTGCTAGACGGCAGGTATTCTTTCCTTCCTGAGTTCCCTCAAGGCTCACCAGCTCACACTGGAGGGCTGCAAGCTGATGACTGTGACATCCTTTGTTTACTGATATGGCAGGAAATATTCCATTCCTCATGCCTCCACTGTTGACAACTGTGTCTATATGTGTGTTTGTGGGGAGGGAGAGAGCAGGAGGTGAGTCCTTAAAGGTGCCCGGAACCCAGGGAACTGGAGGCTTGGGCACCCTTGCCCTTCTCACATTGAAACCAAGTGGGGCCCTGTGGGGCTCCCAGCCATGGAGGCCCTTTCGTCCCCCATTTCTTGTAGGCAAGACTTCAGCCTCCATGACCTTCCCTGAGTTCCAGATTCGAACAGTTGCTAATCAAGGGAGGGGCCGCCAAGAAACCACCTGAGGCAAGATTAAAGGGACCAGAGAAGCTCATCAAGATTAGGCGACCGACCACCTGAGAGGAGATTAAGGGAGTGCCAGTCCTGCTCACACCCTAATCTTGGCAGAGACCCCCCCCCCCCTCTGAACCATATAAGACCCTCATCAAATCCTCCCGGGTTGGGACACATAGTTTTGTGAGGCAGAAGTCCAGTGTGTCCCCTTTGCCTGGCAAAGTAGTAAAGCTGTCTTTTTTATTTCACCCAAAACTCTGTCTCCGAGATTGGATTTGGCACCGGTGTACAGAGAGGCTGAGCTTTTGGTAACAACATTGCCTGGAGAATCAGCGTGAGAGGTAGTGGGAGGGCTGGGGTTGCAGTGGGATGGACAGGACAGCCCACGGGAAGAGGAGAGGGGACACAGAGGCCAGGCCAGGCCAGGTCTCCTCCCAGGTCCCAGCCTCTCTGGGCCCCTTGCCTCCCTTCTAGGAGCCACCCCCTAGGCCTGTCCCATTTACAGTGCTGGTCTGGGTGCTGTTCACTGCTGGTGGGTGGGTATTAGCTGAAACTACCTGACAAGGCCGCAAGGGGCCTGGAGGAGGGGAGGAAAGTGCTGCCACTTGGACTTATGGGGGCTGGAGGCCTGTCCTCTGCCAGCCCCTCTTGCCTGGAAGCTTAGCTCTTTCCAGGGTATGAGGCCATAGTGAGTGGGTAGCTGTGGTGGAGGCTGGGTTGGGTGGCAGATCAGGCATCATGGGGTCACCACACGGGGAGACTAAGGAGACAGACAAGAGCAGGCCAGGGAGAGGCATATGCCATGTGCTTTCTCCACTGTGGTTGCTCAGGCCACCCCTGACTCCTGTCTCTTGTGCTGACGGGCATCCCAGACGTCAGCTAGCTAGGAAACTGCTGAGGGTGTGGCCTGCCCAGGTTCAGGCCAGCTCTGTTTTGTTTTAGCCTAACCTAATAGTTTCCCAGTCTCCATGGTCCTCCCTCTAGCCTGTTTTCACTTCCTACCACCATTCTGTATAAATCATCCCATGGCACTCTCCTACTTAAAGTCCTCAATGACTCCCCACTACCCAGAGCATAAAGGCCAAGGTCTTTAGCAGACAGTTAGGTTCCAGGCTACCCAATCTGATCAGTTGTGTCTCCCACCCTACTTTGAAGGACCACTGAACACACTTTCCCTGCACCTTTGTATTTGTTCCCTCTCCTTCGAATATTCTTCCCCCCTTCTCTGTTAAACTTTCCCTTGACTTTCATATTCTGGCTCATCAATCTCTTCTCTGTACTCCCAATGCCTTTCTAACAAACAATGCCTTGTTTGTGTCTGTTTGGCAAGCCCTTGGCAGATGGTGGCTGAATGAGTGAAAGGCTGACCCAGGAGCCAGGCTGACTCTCTTTGTCCCACTCTGCTCTTCCCGGGACACTCACGAAGGATCGAGGATGGCAGAAGTGGGCGCAGGCCTCAAGGAGACTCTGGGAACTGCGGTGAGCAGTGAGTGGAGCTGGAGGGTCCATGACTGGTAGGGAAGTTCCTTTGCCCACTGTTGGGGAGGAATTCTTCAACTGGTAGGAGGGATATAGAGGAGGCAGAAAGGGAAGGGGCCTTAAGCTCCAGTGGTTGCCTCACTGCCCATCTTCACTGGGACCCACAAAGTAACCCCCCCCACCCCGCTCCTCCCCAGGATGCCTCAGGGTCCCCTGACCACTAGATCTGTTTGACATTTTCGTAGTTAGTAAAGATCACACAGGTGCTAGAAACAGCAGCCCCAACCTGGTCTTAGTTCACTACCCTGCAAGTTGGGCCAGTGCAAGAGATGGGCGTAGAGGACACGGGGCAGGTCTTTTTGGACAGACACCTGTGGGCACTAGGAGCACTGAGTCAGCAGGACGAGGTGGGACTGGAAGCACCCCGGGCAGGGCAATCCTGAGCTGGAAGAGGTTGACCCAGGAGAGTGAGCAGCTAAGGCACACCTGGCACCTCGGGAAGTTCCCGTTTCCTGAAGGACCCAGTATCCTGGCCCCAGCTTCTCTTCCTTAGTCTAGGGGCCGAGGCATCCAGGAGCTCTGTTCTGAAATGGACCTCTCCCTCACAAGGGAATTACATCAGCGGATGGACTGGCGGTGGTGGGAGGCCTCAGACACTTGCTGCCACCCAGTACACCCCTCACCTCTCATTTCCTGACTCCCTCAACACTTTGCTTTTAGCCTGGAACCTTGCCAAAAGTATACGGGGTGATCTCTGGTGTGGGCTCCATGGAACTGGAATTGGGCACTGTGAGACCCAGACTCATACTGCTGGCCCCTCCCCATCTCTCCCTCAGCTAGTTACCCCATCCCTTGAATAAGCTTCAAAACCGGTGCCTCGGGCTTCCCTGGTGGCGCAGTGGTTGAGAATCTGCCTGCCAATGCAGGGGACGCGGGTTCGAGCCCTGGTCTGGGAAGATCCCACATGCCGCGGAGCAACTAGGCCCGTGAGCCACAGCTACTGAGCCTGCGCGTCTGGAACCTGTGCTCTGCAACAAGAGAGGCCGCGACAGTGAGAGGCCCGCGCATCGCGATGAAGAGTGGCCCCCGCTTGCCGCAACTAGAGAAAGCCCTCGCACAGAAACGAAGACCCAACACAGCCAAACATAAATAATAAATAAATAATAAATAAATTTAAAACAACAACAACAAAAAAAACCCGGTGCCTTTTTCACTCCTTATTCTTACACAGAGGATCTCAGTGGATTATGGAGGGTGGTGCCAAAAGCCACCAGATTAAAAATATCCTGAGGGCACATATCTGTTAGCTACCTTGAAGGAAGGTCAAAGTATTTGGGAAGGACAGGGCTGGGGAAAAAATCCCAGGGATGGGTCATCCCAAGTTGTGTGGTTGCGGGGTAGAAGGACTCACTCACCCTGCAGCTCCCTCCCTTTCTCCCAAAGGTATTCTGGAGGCCCTGCAAGATGACTGACAAAAGGCTACCAGTGGATGCGAAGTTCGCATGGGGTAGCCTGCCCACTGCCAATCAGTACCTCTCCCACGGAAGAACGTTGGTGGCTGACTGGAGTTTGGGATCTAAGGAACTATCCTTTCAATTGGCCTTGCCCACACAAAAATACCTTTTTCACTCTTTCCGATTAAAGGTTATAAATACTTGTCTGGGCTAAAGACCTCCAGTCTCACAGTCCACTTCTATTAAGAATAAGTAGAGTTCAGACACTTCAAAAGTAGGTCTGATTGGTTATGTGAGCGTGGCTCTGTCCTAACCCCGCATGGTCTTTTCAAGCTCTCCCTTCTACAACTAAACTTGCTTCACAATCCAGAGGTTAAGTAGCCCAGGTCATACAAATGGGATTCAAGTTCAGGTTGTCCTGGCCAAAATTTCCTTCCCAGTCTACAATCACACACAACCTCCCAACAGTTTAGGGTACCAGGTAGCTCAATGGCAACTGGTTTGATTAGAGGTGGTTAGCTTCTTCTTTTCCCTTAAACAGCACAGGGGAAAAGGGAAACCAGGGCCAGGGTCCTCGACTGCCCCCGAGACCATTATGTTTGAGCTTCCTATGGACCAAATGTGTTGGTACATTACTCTGTGTGGTTAATCTTACCTCGGGGATTATTCAAAAGAGGGCAAATTGTTCACTTTCTGCCCCAAAGTCACATCCCCCTCCCACCCCAAATTTTAATACAACTATGAAGGACTCTCAACTCTACAAGGGGTGTATCAAAATATTGTTATAGTGGCCATAATATTTCAAAGAGCCCAACAAATAAAGAGAAAGTCCTGACTGGATTTCAGAGAACCATTTCTTGTTATAATGAACCAGAAACAATAGACTCTACTGAAACTGGAACAGTTGACAGAATAGGGCTGAACTTAATTAAAACTTCAACGGGAATAAGGGTCAAACAAAGTCAATGAATGAAGCCCAAGATTGGCCTGGTATAAACATAAGGATAATAGCATTTCAGCATGGATATCTTCTGACCCCTCCCACCAGATATCTGCCATCAATTTCCAGCCCTTTCCCTTCTGAAGCATCTGCCAAACCAAACGGCTTTCCCCACTCTTTTGTAGGTGTAAGCCAATCCAAAAATACCCTCTTTGGGCATGATGCAAAGCCAAGAGGAAAAGTTTATAATTCTCATTCCAGGGTAGAAAGTGCACATACCTGACCTAGTACACTGGTTATGTGGTGTAAATGTACATGGTAGTAACTTTAATCAAATCAGAGCTGCTACCGTGTGTAACTTGTTAGGTGGCCCTGTAGCTATGTCAAAGTTCCTAATTTACTTTACTAAAACATCAGCGTGGCAGAATGCATTTTTGAGCTCCAGATGTTCTAAACACTTTTAAGAGGCTCTTTAAAGATGATGCAGAACAGAACTGTAACTCAGAAACCTAGACATTAAGGAGGGACATTGATGGGCTCTTTCTGGTACTTTTTCATGGGAGATGAACAGAGGAAATGTCAGAATGTCAAAGCATATGACAAGTGAGGGAAGGCAGAGCAGGGAAGAGGGTGTACTAGCCACAAGGCCAACAAAGTCATGTTCAAAGAGAAGTCTGGGCAAAGGAAAAAAACCCCAAACAACAACAAAACAAAACCCAAGTCAGAGGAAAAAAGAGTTTCATACAACACAGTATCAAAAAGTAAAAGGAACACACTAAATGCACAAACTGGTGGCAAGTCAGTCCATAGCCTATTATGATAGGTCCTTCCAGCATCAATCAAGTTTCTTCTCATCTGTTATCTCAAGGTTATTTACAGATGTGTGACTTTAACAAGAATCTCACAGGAGGGTGGGCAGGCTTCAATCATTGGTTTCGGGATCTGTCTGAGCCATGTAGGCATCCAACTCTGCATCCAGGTGTCCTTTCGTTTTTGACATGTATGCATCCAGTTGGTTGTCCAGCTGCTCCTTGGTCAGTACAGGGCGAGCAAGGGCACCTCTCCCTCGTCCACGGCCTCGTCCTCTGCCTCCAAAGCCCCCTCTTCCCCGACCTATCATACCCCGACCTGGCCCAAGGGAAAAAAAAGAAAAACAGTTACAAGTAAGTTTAATTGGTGCTATGGTAAGTAAATGCCCCTTAGAGCAGTGGGGCCTAGCTGAGAAAGGCTGAAGGGCAGGGCAAAAGAGGAGAAATCTGGAAAAACAGGAAACATACTGGGTAGAAAGCAACACATGGAAAGCACACATAATGAATCCCTTATTACATGCTCATCTCTAAATGCTATTTAAAATTTTTTTATTCTATCAACAAAGTAAGGGAATATAGTTAACTGATAATTAAAAATTTCTTTATCTCTCCTAAGACAGAGAAACTAAAATTTGAGACTCGCTACATAAGTTTACAATTAAAATACAAGTACATTAAAGATAATCCCATTTAGTAAGATAGGGAGGAAGTAACAAGGGCACAGAGAAACCGGAGTGTGAAGCTAGACAGTTTTCAAATTAAACTTTACTGGAGATCCTTCTGAAAAATTAGCTCGTCTCCTCAAATTTATCAAACCTAATGAACTGATCCTATGTCAGGAGACTGGGGAGTTATTCTGACATAGGAACAATGAAGGGAATTGGGGAAAAACATTTTGAGTAGTCCCAGCCATTTCTATCTCCCGATTCTATTCACATTTTAACAATTATGGTTATCTGAGAGGTGGTTTCAATTCACTTAACAAAACATACCCATCTTTCTGAAAAGCTACTTCAGACTCCTCCCCGCCCAGTCCCTGTGATGTCTCTCTCAGAAACCAAGTCAAGATAATTTGGAAACATGCTATTTCATCCTGAAACCCAAACTAGCTTGTACTTCACTCAATAAGCCAAGCAACATATAATGCGAGAGAAGAAAACAAGCCCTTGGTTATCAAATTTCTTTTCCCAATAGTTATTATCCCCTGGCAACTTCAAGGTCATAAATTATGGAAGACCCACCACACACTTTAAAAAGACCAAAGCAAATATACCCAGGGGCTACAAGAATATATATTTATTTTTCCTGGACAGGTGTTGCTGGGAGTTTTCCACTAAACTCTAAGCCAGAAAACTCCCATGAGATTTGGCATTAACAGCAACACCATTAAAAACTCTCTTCCAGTCTGGGCCATGAGGTCACAGGACAAATATCACTAAGTCTCAAGGTAAGATTATCAACAAGAGTCAGTTAGTTAACTGACACAATACCATCTTGCTTTTTCTACTTTGATCAAAAAAAGTCATCTCTGGTTTCGCATGGACACAAACTTTATCTTGAATTTACTTGGTTTCAGAGTCAATACCTAGCTCCAAGCCTCACCATCCTCTTAAACTCTGCTTCATTTCTGTACATCTCCCTCCTTTCTCTTCTTAGACTCAAAGTGGGTTTTGAGCTATGGGGTGGGGTGTGTGGTGGTGGGTCAGGGACAGAAAAAGATAAAACGCCAAACTGACCATTCTGTCATTTTTAACAATACAATTTAAATTTTCAAGAGCCTGAAAGAAGTCTGAATATAATCTGGCTCTGTAACACATACCTGACTGTTCTTGGAAAACCCAGGACATACCTCCACATTACCAGCATGTGAATTTAGAAAATAAGCCAGTTTCATAAAACAAACAAGACAAACAAATAAGCCTGCCTATGACTTAAAGCTGTGCAGAAAGGTGGCTCTGAGTTTTGAAGGGAGAGAAATAAGGGGAAGCTAGTCTCTGAAGTTGGTAGCTGACTAACCTCTACCACCGATTCCGCCACGACCCATAGCTCCACGCCCTAGGCCCCCTCTCCCAGGACCTCCACGACCTCGAACACCACCTCTTCTTAAGCCCATTCGGGGAGCTACGGCTCGTCCACCTCGGAGCAGGTTTTGACCTTGGAGAGGAGGCATACAATGTATATGCAGGTAAATCCAAGAGAGACAAAGTAGATTCTAACCAAAGGAAGGCGGTGAGGGTTAAATGAGAGTTAATTCAGTTAATTTTCAGGTTGGGTGGGGCAAGCTGCACACTGAGTGTGAAAAGATTAAGCTGCTCTTTATTCAATCAATTCAACAAGTCTGACCACAAATCCACTTTTGGAAGAAGCTGGGAGTTCAGTCAATTAGTTAAGTAAATACATCTAATGAGTATCTATTGAATAATCACAGGTAGGTGCCTAGCATTATGGCAGATTTAAAAATAAATGATACGGTTCCTGCTCTCAATACAGTTTTGTAGGGGACAAGAACTATATAGAGAACAGTATAACAGTGCCTAAAATGTAACATATAGCTAAGTGCTATTGGTCAACTTGTCCTCTTTTTTCCAGATGTAATAGAGTATTTCACTAGAACCAGGAACAGAGATGATTAGTTAAGATATAGGCCAACAGGCCAAGAAGTTTCTTAGATTTGACTTATTTCTAGAACTTGAATGTGCTTCGATTCAAGCAGCAGCAGGGTGTTTTAAAATGGAATGGAGATGACATGAATTACCTGTTGTAACGCAGGTTCTAGCCTCTCACCATTGCACATTATCAGAAAAGGAATGGTATCGATAAAAAACATGCAGCACTATTAAAAATATGTGATTTCAGAAGTTATTAATTATATTAATACAAATTCAGGCTTAAAGATGTTAAACAAATGTGTCCATAAGCAGCCCAAGAGAAAAGGGAAGGGGGTGTGGCCCGACAATTATCAGGTACAGAGCACTGACCTCGGAGCGACATCCCGCCCCTAAGTAGGGTTCTTGTGGCACGTCCCCCACGAAGTCCTCCTCTGGGCAAGCCTCTCTGGATAATGGGCAGGCCTCGTCCTCCGACTGCTCCCCTGGCCAGGGCCCCTATTGGTCGGCCTAACCGTGCCTGGATGTTACTCTTACCCAGGCGCTGCTTTAAGCTCTTCTGGAAGAAAAGGTGTTAGGGAATTGAGATCAAAAAAGCAATCCAATGGGATTTAGCAACTCAAAGTGCAGAGAAAAAGAAGCAAGTGAGATGTCTGTGTGGCGGGAGATAAACCTGCACGGGGTGTCATAAGGATCCCAAACCAGAAGCAAGCCTTTGCCTCAGAACATGGTAGAAAACAAGCAGAATTCTGATCCAGAGCTTCGAAGAAGCTTAAGTATGGTCCCATGAAATTGGCATCACCACAAATTACCTCACTAGTTTGGCTACAGAAGTCATATACCACTACTTGGAACATAAGTTTTAATAAGAACACTGTATTTCAAATCCTGGATTCTGCTGTTTTTGAACCACCAGTTGACAATGACAGGACTGGATTCATACCTGCCCAAGGACTACCACTGTCTTCAAAGGCTTACTCAAACACCATAGGAAGTTCATCACACTCTGGGCAAAGTTTAAATTACAATTTCATTTGAATTCTTGTGACTTAAGAACAAGTTTGATTTCTCAGTCAAAGAGGCCAGTGTGTTCCATTTTTCCTCTGAGTATCTATCTCCAGACGGTCCACTTTTTACCTTAAGATGTAAATAAACACAAAAAAGTCAAATCTCCTTTCCTTACATATCTTAAATAGCCGTAATTCCATGTCTACCTTTGCAAACAGCTCCATTAATTCAGTATAATGACTTTTAATTCACAATAAACACATAACTCAAATGTATCTCCATAGAAAGCTAGCCAAACCTGCATTAGAATTAAGACAGTTTAGCTATAGTCATAAAACTCAGGGCCACATTTGAGAACAAGGACATACCATAGATAGAAATTTTTCAATAATCTGTCCCTCAAAGAGAAACTACAAAGACCACATCTCAGACAATTAAAATTCCTTCAGAGGAAAGGGTGACCGTGTAGCCTTGAACACCACCAAAGCCCTAGCAAACCTGTTCTCCTATAACGCCGTAAGTCAGTATGAACGAAAATAAATTATGCGTCCTCAGGCTTCACCCACAAATGACTACAAATGATTTTCTCTGCAACCATATGCTGCGAGTTATTATTATTAGCTTTCTAGCATGAGATCATAAACTGCTTCTAATCAGAGGGGCAGGCTCTGAACAACATGAGGTCAGGACTTCTTTCTACAAGTCTCTTGTGTTTAGTCATCCTTGGTACATTCTCCCAAGATCTGTGCTTGAAGGGGAGAATGCATAGTACTTAGAAGTTCTTCTCCCTTCCCATCCCTTACCTGCCACCAATACTAGTCTCTAACATTGAAAAGAAGCTGAAGGATGTCAACTTTATCATTCAGTTTCCACTCTAGAGCTGTGCTATATGCTAAGGTAACCACTAGCCGCATGTGGCTAATTTAAATTACAAGTAAAAAAATAAATAAATAAAAATAAAAATTTAAGATCCTCAATGGCACTAGCCACATTTTGAGCGCGCAACAGTCAATGTGGGTAATGGCTACTGTATTGGAGAGCACAGATACAGAACATTTCCAACACCGTGGAAAGTTCTATTGGACAGCAGTGCTCTAGAGGCTACTTTCTTCTGCACAGCCTCTGTTCCAAGCTTCTTATTAAAAGGTCCTTTGGAATAATATGTCAGAGACCTGTCTTCAACAATTTTTAATATTTACTCTTAGAAAACAGTGGCGCCTTTTACTGCTTTCCTGAGTCTGGAATGAATGCAGCCACTCCAAGGCTTAAGGCAGCTGAAGCAGAAGGCCTTGTTTATTTTTGGTCAGTGAGCCCAGTGGTTCAGGGTGGGGGTGGAAGGGTGTTATATTTAACTGCTGATTTTATGCACAGCCATGCAGTGCTACCAGTTAAAGTCCTTACAGTTGCATGGCACCGCCCTCCAGACGCCCAGCCACAGCTTGGACATATCCTTCCACAGCCACTGTCCGGACTTGCATATAAAGTCTATGAATAATAAAGAGCAGGTTTTATTTCAGATCTGAATAGGATTATCTCTTACTGGAAATTTGAAAGAGAACCCGCTAACTCTTAAATTAATTACTCAGTGTTCTCGCTCTACTTTACTGACAAAACTTTAGGTGTTGTGGAGATGAGGGTCACCCCACTCTTTCTACTGTTTAGCATTGAAAACCTTTGACTAAGAGGGCTTTCAGACTCCGTGTATTAGGGAAGAAAGAATAAAATCATTTCCCTAATTTGTAAAGCATTTAATGAGAAATAAAGGATTTTTTGAAGATCATCTAAAACAGAAACCAAAATTTCTTTGTGGAAAAAGCCAGTGCATCTATTTTAAGGGCAAAGGATCAGAGAACAAAAGAGATTAATACTCATTGATAACACAGAAACAGGCCACCTTGATGGCAAACTCCCTAAAAGAGAAAGACAACAAAAAGTTACTTATTGGTACCTGCCAAAATGAGAATTCTCTGAACTTCTCTTTCCTCCAGAGAAGTTCAGCTTTTGCCCTGAGCCACCTCGTAATTATCCATGGCGTCCTGACAGCCTCAGTGGACTACCTGACAGGGATCACCAGCTGCTTCTGGAGCATTAAGACCCATTCTCTCACCTGCTTAAGTTTTAATGCTGCCTGGACAGAGGGTCTATTCTCCATCTGCTGGGCCAGTCTTCTGTTTCTGGCACTGGCTAGCTGCTGTTGTTGCTGCATCGAAGCCCGAATATTCACTGGCATCGGCTGTTTGTTCTTCAGCATATTAGTAAAGCTTCAAGGTCGAACAAAATGGATGTTTAAATAAACGCTTTATTACAAAACATTTATTGGCATTTTCATGGCTTGCTAGACCAGGAGCTCCAGATCCCACGAACTTTAAGTAAAGTGGTACACTTAGATCAAGGCTGATGTGGGTTAAAGACTCCTCTGCTTCCACAAACTTGCAAGAATCAGAAACTTAGAAATGCAGCTAAGTGTAGCACATTCAATCAAAAGTGATAACAAGGGCTCAGGTAACGGCTTTTAGAGAGGTAGAAAGTATGAAAAGCACGCAATAAGCAGATATGATGACAAGAGACAGAAGATGTAGTTTCAAAGACACACAAAGCAAGCCAAAACCTTTGGGGACCTGAGGGTGCATTTTAAGGGCAAATATAAGGAAGGACTAGAGCACCTTCAAAGCCCATGGAAATGATACACCCACATAAATTATAGGAGCATATCACATTCTCTCATATATTTGTTCACGTAGTAACATGAATATTGAGAATTAGTGTATCACTAAGGGATAAAGATAAGTACATATGCTTCAGAAAAGGCAAACAAACATAAGTAAATCTTTTAGTGGTGTAACATCAGCTTAATAAAGTCACTGGTCGAAGACACTCAATGAACAAAGCTCTCAGAGACAGAAAGTGCCTTTAAATGCCTTAACTTTTCTTAGTGTCAAATGATTACTTTTTCTGACTCTAAGTGATTATTTCTGAAAAAGTTAAGATTAGTTTAATCATTTAAGAGCTTGTGAAGACACTCTTCTATTATTCCTGTCAAGGTAAGTTTAATGGAATGAAAGAGAAGAACATTCAATTGTAAAAGAATTGAAAGCAAAAACAAACTAAAAGCAGAATGGAAAGAAAGTGAAATGGAGCAAAGCGAGTGCCTCTTACAAGGCCCAAGAATGATATTCAAGGGCCTTTGGACATATTCATAGCTTGCTACCCGCCTCTTACAGGCCAGACACAACACTGCTGGCCTTGGACTGGGCAGCAAGCCTACTGCAGCTAGGGTACCATGCTACCGAGCTGCACCACCCCTGTATCAATGTTTAAAAAAAAAAAAAAAAGTGAAGAAAAGGGAGGGTGTGAGGAGTCTTTTTAAAATACATCCCACCAGATAAATATTTCAGACAGCATAACATAAAAATCTACTGATAAGGGGTTTTGAAACAACCGCCCAATTTGTTTTGTGTACCACATACGATGCAACTAAGAACAGAGGTCTGTAGCCTTCTGTTGGTATTTAGTTTAAAACCGGTTTTTGTGCATTGGACCCCAGGGCCAATTTAAGTAATGTTTTCTTATGAACGAGCTGAAGTTGCTGTTGGCTGCCTCACCGCTCATTTAGAGACATCTTGGTGGTGCTTTTTAGCACAACTTTCGGCGCTGACTGTGCAGCCATCTTCAAATCCCGAGAATCTACAAAGGACAATGGACAGAATGAGCAAATGAGAATGACGACCACCTCATTTCAACAAGTGCCAAAGGCCCCAACCAAAAATGAATGAAAAGGCCTGTATCAATGACTATTGACGATCACACCAAAACTCATTTCAGGTGCTTAAACTTAAAAAGCTAGCTACCTCAAACTAATAAACTCCAAGGCCACAGGACAGAAAATATCTGCCCAAGCCTCCAAAATAGCAGACTTAGACCTAGCCAAAGAAAGTGTTAAGAGTCTGGCTTTTCATCTAGAGCGGTCCTTCTCAACCTTGGCTGCAAGAAGATTTTTTTAAAAAAAACAACAAAACACAGAAGCCTGGGCCCAAACTATTTAAAGCACAATCTCTGATGGTGAGGTCTGGGGATCAGCAACTAGAAGGGGAAAAAAACCCAAAAAGTCTACCTCGAAGGGGGAAAAAAAAAAAAAGTCTACCTCGGTGCTTCTCTTGTGCAGCCACAACTGAGAACCACTGATCTAGAGAGATGACACAAGCATACCAGTTTCAGAATCAAGTAGGAGCCTTAGCAAGGGCCTGCGCAGCTGGGGGAGGGAGGGAGTAGGCAAGGTTTCCCTAAATGGGCATTCACCTGGGAGTTCGCTCCCGGAGAGCGCTCCACAAAATTTAACCCTGAAGCCGCCATTACTTTCCAACGTTCCCTGAAGTCGTGTAGTCCTCCTTTGATCTCCCTTCCCTCTCAAAGCCCTGTGAGAACCGCCAACGTTGCTCAACCCACCAAACAACATTCTTTTTTAACCCTATCAAATCCCCACCTTTTCCATCAATCCCGCGGCGAGTTTCCCGTCCGGGGTCTCCCCCGCCTCCCTCTCAGGGGCTCCGCCCCCTCCGGGGCTTCCATCTCGGACACCCTGTCTGCCTCCACATCCCGCCAGCTCCCGTTCCGCGTCCGCCGGACCCCTCCGTTCCCCAGGACTCTTGCCCTCCTCACCACAGACACGTACCGAAGGAAACGGACGCCAGTGCTCCTCCCGGGGCTGCCACCACGGCTGCGGCAGGCGGGCCGGGGGCCGGCCGAATCTAAGTTGATGGTGGAGGGGCTCGGGTTAACTTGGTGGGCGGTTAGTTAGATGTGTTAAGCGGTAGATTGCTAGGTTAGTTCGTTGCTGTTGGCTGGCTGTCCGGTTGGCCCGTTCGCCTGCTAACCGGCCTGCCCTTTCCTGCCTTTCACCACAGCGGCTGCCGTCAACTCCCGCTCAGTGTCGAAAACAAAATGGCCGCCACACCCAGTACGGAGAGGGACCGGCTAAAATGGCGTCGACGCAGTTACGTTATGCGTCAGATCCGCCGCACCACTAAGGGGCCGAAAAATTTGTGCCACGCCTGCGCGGGATTAGGGCGGAGCCCTAGGGAGAAGGCGGGGCTTTAGCAAAGGCCTGGTCTGTATTAAACGCAGCCCCTCCCCCCGCCCCGCCTAGGAAGGGGCGTGGCCAAGTGGCATAGCTCTGTTTATTTTTGGAAAATGGATTATTTTTTAAAGCTTTTAAAAAATATGTATTTATTTGGCAGCATTGGGTCTTAGTTGCAGCATGCGGGATCTTTAGTTGTGGCATATGAACTCTTAGTTGCAGCATGTGGGATCTAGTTCCCTGACCAGGGATTGAACCTGGGCCCCCTGCATTGAGAGTGCAGAGTCTTAGCCACTGGACCACCAGGGAAGTCCCTGCTCCCGGGTTTTAAGGGGGCTGCGGGTTAGTAATTTGGGTCGCTGGGGCTGATTCGGTCCCCCTGAAAAAGATGTTCGTATTTCCTGGCGCATCCCTCCACCCCTCAAGCTAAGGCAGACGGACTACAATTCTTTATGCGGATGTTCCTCCGTCTCTCTCTCTCTTTTTTTTTTAAAAATTAATTAATTTTATTATTTATTTTTGGCTGCGTTGGGACTTTGTTGCTGCACGTGGGCTTTCTCTAGCTGTGTCGAACGGAGGCTACTCTTCCTTGTGGTGCACGGGCTTCTCACTGCAGTGGCTTCTCTTGTTGCAGAGCACGGGCTCTAGGCATGTGGGCTTCAGTAGTTGTGGCACGCAGGCTCAGTAGTTGTGGCACGCAGGCTCAGTAGTTGTGGCACACAGGCTTAGTTGCTCCGCAGCATGTGGGTTCTTCCTGGACCAGGGATGGAACCCGCGTCCCCTGCATTGGCAGGCGGGTTCTTAACTACTGCGCCACCAGGGAAGTCCCTCCTTGGTCTCTCTTGTGGACCACTGGGCCCAGGTAATTGGCACTGGCTCTCTCCTCATCATTTGCCTTGGCCCTGGTCAGAGGGTTGCAGATTGCTACAAACGCCCCAGCCAAGGCCTGGGGGCCAGTGCTGGGTGCACACCTCTACTAGATCCTGCACCACTCACCACCACCCGTCCATATTTTCCTCTTCACTTCCCTCCCCAACTTGGCCTGAACATTGTTAAATAGTTATTTGGGGGGGACCTTTGCGTCCCTGCTCCCCCTTCCGTGTCCTCTCTCGCCATCTGCCATCCATGTGGATTTTGATGTAGACCTATGCGGGATTTTCATTATGGCTGGACACACCATAAAAGGC
Organism: Balaenoptera ricei; assembly: GCF_028023285.1. Taxonomy (NCBI): domain Eukaryota; kingdom Metazoa; phylum Chordata; class Mammalia; order Artiodactyla; family Balaenopteridae; genus Balaenoptera; species Balaenoptera ricei. The sequence continues at coordinate 111,853,196 of NC_082639.1, read as the reverse complement.
TCGCATGTTTGAAGAATGAGTGTATGAACACGTCTTCAACACCCCCCACCCCAATCACGCGCATCAGATCCTTTCATTTTCCTTCCTAGCATGTATGTGTGTATGTTTTGGCATCCTTACTGGACTTTACCTATGTGATGTTGAGGGTCGTGTTTGTTTTGCTCACTGCTGTGTCCCCAGTTCCCATAGGTTGTCTTGCACACGGTAGGTCTTCAGTACATATTCTTTGAAGGTTGAAGGGAAATTCTTCTGGCTTTATATCTGAGAAGCTGATGTCTCCTCCACTTCCAGCTGGGACATTGAACCCCAACCTTCCTGGGCCTTGAGCATTCCTTAAGTAGGAAGATGTAATGGCCCCTTGACCTCTCTCAAAATAAGATCCCTACTTCAATAAAGATGTTAAAAAAAAAAAAAAAAAATAAGATCCCTCCCCAAATAAGGCAAGTTGGGAGTGAGCAGCCTTCACTTCCCCACCCACTTCCATACCCCAAAGGAGACAGACAGCAGCTGGCAGCTGGTGAGAGAGGAGCCTTTAATGAAAGATGAGTTGCAGGCCTGGCCCACTACTCTTGCGCCCTTGTTGGTGGGGAGGAAAAAGTGGGGTGAGGGGGAAGCAGGGTGAAGGGGCAGGTATGGTAGGGTGGAGGCGAAGGGCGCTGCCCACTGGGGCCGTCTGCTCAACTGTTCTCCCAGAAGAAGTTGTTACAGGCCACTGTGAGGGCAGCTACCAGCACCACATACTCCTGGAAGTCCACCTCTCCATCTCCATTCTCATCTAACTCCTTCATCACCTTGTCCACAGCATCCGCATCCTTTTGGGCCTGTGGAGGGAGGAGACGGAGAGGTAGGTGTACAGGGAAATGAACAGCACCGAGTCAGGGGCATGGGGGCTGGTTGATTGGGGAGAAGGAGGCAGAGATGAGCAAGAGGGAGAACTACTTCTAATTATGGGACTCTTGCTGCCCTCCTCAAAACTAACAAAATACTTGTGGCTTCCTGTTGCCTACAGAATCAGCTCCTTAACAAGGCAGAATAATAAAAACAATTACCATATGTCGAGTGCCTACAATGTGAGAAGCACTACACTAGGAGCTTTACAAGCACTGTCTCATTTAATTCTAGCACAAATAGTATGAAGTAGCTTTCATTAGTCCCATTCTAGAGAAGAAACAAATTGACAGTCGGTGGTTAAGGAACATGCCCAAAGTCACACAGCTATTAAGTGGCAGCGCCAGAATTTGAACCCAGGTCTCATAAAATCTCAAAGCTGGTACACTTTCTACTGGCTTCTCTTCTGCATCCTTCAGTCCAGTCAAAACTACCGAGCACGCTCCATCTTCTTTCTCACATGCTCTTGTTCAGATACTGTACCTCCTCCTAAAATGTCTTCATTTACCCTAATAATCTTCCAGGGGCCTGAGTGCCACCTCTTTGGAGAAGCCGTCCACTTCAGTCAGGTTAATATTCTCCCATAATCCTTTCTGGCACCTCTGTTAAGGCCCCGGGTGCTTCCTGGTGTTCGAGGTTTACTTTCAAGTGTCAGTCCTTCCCTGCTAGACTGTGTGTTTTGTTATTGATGCATCTACACAGGGCCTAGCCCTTAACAGGTGATCAGTAAATCAGGGCATTTTGACTTGAACCCAGAGGAGTAGGGGAGCCTGGGAGAGGAAGGAGATGGTTGGGCTGAGCTGGGGTGGGGTGGGGAGATGGCAGGGAGGTGCCCACTCTGTTCCCCCACCCCTCGCCCACTCCACCCTGTACCCCCACCCTGTGCTCACGTCCAGGAAGCCGGAGAGCTCCGTCTGCAGCAGCTCTTTCAGCTCCTTCTTGCTCAGCTTGTACTTGTCCCCCTCCTTGCCCGAGTGGGCGTGGAACACATTGATGAGAGTCTCCATTGCCGTCTCCAGCTCAGAGCCCATCTCGCAGCTCACCTACCCACGTCCCACCATGGAAGTGAGCTGGGGACCATGCCTGGGGTAGCTGGGGTTGGGGTAGGGGCCCACAGCTCAAAGAGCCATGAGATTGGAGCCCCACCACAACTGTTCAGACCTAAGTCTAGCCTCATTCTCTGTGCCCTTCAATCCACACCCCAGCCAGAGGGAGTCAGGGCTTTGGGCATGGAGGTAGAACAGCTGGAGCTGGGCTGGCTCTAGAGGCCTGCAGTGGACTTTGCAGTGCTCCTGGCTGCCTGGATACTGAGGAGGGTGGGGCAGGCAGGTAGGGGTGGTCACAGGACCCGGCCTGGCTTCCTCTGGCTCTATTTTTACCCTGGACTTGCCTGCCCAGCACAGCCAAGATCTGCTGTTGGGGATGGTGGGCTGGGCTCCCCTCTATAGCCTTGACTCTGCTGCCCACCCCGAGCAAGGAGTCAGTCTGGTGCCCTCGGTCGGCCTGGTGGATAGGGTGGCAGTCCGAGTGGGTGGCCCAAGGTTCATGGGGACGGGATGTCTCACTGCCTCTGAGTTTCTTGTCAGCAGACTGGGGGCCTCTCTTGGTCCTTCTACACTGTTCTCTCCTGAACATGTCACTTTGGCTTCCCTCCGTTACCTCTAGTTTGGTTCGTCTTGCTTCTCTGCAGATTCAGCCCTTCTACTGTGTGGTGGTGGAAAGGGAAAGAGGAATGTCTGAGCCTTTTCCTTGGAGCCAGGGCTCCCAGGGAGGGGGAGAGGACACTTGTGGGATCTTGTCCCTGCCACTCCCACCCCCAGGCCCAACTTGGGTGATGTGGGGACAGTGGCAGCAGGGAGAATGGGGCTGGTATGTGTTAGGGGAGATAAAGGCTGAGTGCATGAGGTCCTCTGAATCCAAGGGGCTGGGAGAGAGGAGGGGAAAAATGGAGGGGTCTGTTGAGGAGAGGGGACTGCCAAGCTAGGGGGTCTCTTTCCCTTGGCCTTGGGACGTCGGCCCCTCCACAGCCTCAGGGGGCAGCTCAGGTGTCTCAGATCAGGTGTCCCCATCCTTCCCCAGACCTGAGGGGCTGGACAATGGGCCCTGATCGGATGACATCCTAGCTCTTCAATGGGGCCCTTGTGAATGTCACCTGAACTCCGGACGTGAGAAGCGGTTGTCACAGAGACACGGGGGAGATGGAACCCAAGCTGGGGCTGATGGAGGGGATAAGCTGGGGGGCGGCTGGGGGGGGGCGGAGGGACGGGTGCTGGTGGCTCAGTTATCAGCGCCATCCAGGAGAGGCACATAGAGGTTGCCTGGAGACCTCAAGCAGCCTGTGATTTTGCGTAGGGGCCATTCTGAGAGGACCTTGGCAGGGAGGGGGCAGACAGAAAAACAAAGGGAAAGAATGAGAGGAAAGAGGAGTGGAGAAACTGGGCCAAGAAAGAGGAGGAGGAGAAAGGGGAGGTCACATGAAGGGAGAGTGGGAGTGGGTATAGTACGCTGTACCCTCGTGCCCCCTTCCTGGTATCACATGATTCATGCTCTGCCACCCCTGCCCCCCAACTTCCCTGGGACCAGAGCTCTTGGCAAGGCTGGGTGGGGTGGCAGAGAGACCAAGGCTGGCGGGGGGGTGGGTGGGCAGAAGGAGCTGGTCCATCTGCTTTCTTATTCTTACACCGCTGGAAGCAAGGCGAGAGCTGGGTCTCCTCCCCAGCACCTGGGAGATGGAGGGAGCCTTGCGGGGGCACATGAGAGCTCTGCGGTAGGAGGGCCTGGTCTCCTGGAAACTCAGTGGCTGCGTTCCCCACTGGCTTCCTTATTCACTGAGCTCCCGGATCTCCCTCCGTCCTTCACTTGCCTCCCCTCACCACCTTCCAACCACTGTCTCCCCCAAATCCCGAGCTCCTCCCAGACCCTCAGGGCACCACAGTGCCATCCTCCCCAGACTTTTGGAGCCCTGCTGAAGTCCCCTTTCCGCAAGGCTGGCCAGGGCAGGGACCCAGGGCAGATGGGGCAGGATACTCACTGTCAGCCTGGGAGCAGGTTCTGGACAGACAGACGAGGCTGCAAATGTGGCTACCGGAGCTGTGTGGGGAGACCTGTCTTCAGCCGTCCTTCCCCCGCCGACACCCCCCACTGGCTCCACCCCTTCACAGACAGACACCCAGTGGGGCAAGGGGCCAGGAGTGGACAGAGGCGCCCTCTGTCTCCCGGGCTGGAACAGGCTGTCCTGTGTCCTCTTCTCCAGCCTCCCCTGCCTCCCCCCACGCTGGGTCCCAAAAGGCAGGGCCCAGGAGGAAGGGAGGTGGGAAAGGTCCTGGGAAGAAGGAACACTCAGAGGCCTTCTCGGCTCCCCCTGCCTCCCACAGTACTGGGTATGCTGCTAGGCCAGGAAGAGGTACACGCACCTGGCTGAGGGGCTCAGCGAGGGAACTTCTCAGTGATTAATTTAGTCTTGGGAGTCTCCCCGAGGGGTTTCAGCCTGAGACCCCACCGCGGGATTTCAATCCAGGGTCTCCTCTGTGGGGGGCTTGGCCTGGGTCCCCCTCTGTTTGTGGGGTCTCAGTCTGGATCCTCTGTAGGGGTCTAGAGCTGCAGGGTCCTCGGTGGGATCCCATTCTGAGGGGCCCTCTTGTGGTGTTTCTTAGATGGGACCTCTCAGTGCCGAGCTCCCTCAGTTGATTCTTTGAATTTACAGTGGCCTCCCCACCCCGCAACAAACATACTCCAGATCAGAGGGGGCGGGTGTCGTGGGGCAGCAGGCTCCCCGTGTTGGGAGGGATGGGACCCCAGGATGCCTGCTGAATGGGATCTGGCCAGGCAGCTCCAGGCGGGCCCTCCCCCTCACCAAGTGGAGGCTGCAGTGGGCCTGCGTTGGGGTGGGGGGGCCAGCGTTCCAGGCCTGATTGCTTGGGGTGGGGAGGGCCGGGCGGGAGGCGTGACTGGGCGCTCCGCTCTCTTCAGAATGCACGACGGAAACTTGACACCTCCGGGCTCGGGAGGGGCGCTTTCCTCCCTCCAGGGACGCTTATAAACCTCAGCCCTAGGGCTCCTGCTCGCTGCATCCCATCTCCTTGCCCCGGTGAGTCGCAACCCTTACCTCTGGAGGGTGCCTGGGGAGCCTTTTTCCGCCCTGGGCTCCCAGGTCCCTACCCTGGAGCCGGCTCAGACTGGGTTTCAGGAAATGGCTTTGGGAAATCCAGCAGCAGTCCTTGCAGAGGGCAGGGGGTGGGTGGGAAAAGGGAGGATGATTGGGCATGCCCCCTTGCCCCAGCCGTACCTCCCCCCCTCCCCCGGCGCCCCTCCACTCCGGGCACTGTGAGTGCCAGTACCAAGCCCCTCCTGGGCGCGGGCAGTCAGCGGAGCCCCATCCAGGACCCTGTCGCTGGGAGACGGGGGCGGGGAGGGCTATGGGGTCCTGGGCTCCGCAGTGTGCCCAGCTGCCCCCGAGGGGAGGGGCGAGCGGGACGACAGAGAGGCGGGGTCTGCCCAGACCGAGCCAACCCTGACCACAGCTGGGCATTGCCAGACCCCGGCCTCTCTGCTGGGAAGAGCGGCCAGTGTGTGTGTGTGTGTGTGTGTGTGTGTGTGGGCGGGTGCAATGCAGGCGGGTGGAGACCCAGGTCCTTGCACAAACAAGCTTTGGAGACAAACAACCCCATGACCCTTTGAGGCCAGTTAAGCTCCAAGAAAGGACCCTTGGGACTGAACCCCACAGAGGGGCCACCAGACTGAGAGGACTCCAAAGAAGGACCCCCCAGACTGAAAGCCTGCTCCCAGACAGAGGGGTCTCCAGACTGAGGGACCACCACACAGGGGTCCCTGAGACACGGCCACTTCAAAAGGACCCCCAGACTGTGAGACCTAGAGAGGAAGGGGTTTCTGGAAGTGAACATTTCTTCCCCCACCTACACTGAGGTACCATTGCCTGGTCCCCTGCCCCAATCTCCATCCCTGCATCCCTGTCCCTTCCCTACTTCCCCTTGAGGCCTCCTCCAGGCAGAGGCTTGAGGTGGCAGCGCCAGGGCAGGGGCGCTCTGGCCTGTCCTGACTCTCTCTTTCTCTTCCCCCTCCTGCAGGTCAGCCCCGTGAGGACATCAGCTCCAGCCCCAGGGTCCTAATGGCAGCCGAACCACTGACTGAGCTGGAGGCGGCCATTGAGACTGTGGTCACCACCTTCTTCATCTTTGCAGGGCAGGAGGGCCGGAAGGGCAGCCTCAGCATCAATGAGTTTAAGGAACTGGTCACTCAGCAGTTGCCTCACCTGCTCAAGGTAGGTGGGGGTCTCTGGGTGTGAGGTTTTGGGAGCCAGTGGCTGTGGGACACTGTGTATACGAGGAGCTATTACTGAGCATGATAAGGTGACCACAGGTGTACTGTGGAGGGGGGTGTGGTGACTGCACGTGTAAATGGTTCTGGGTGTTCTTGCCTGGTGTGTTTGTGTGTATAGTTAGGTAATATTATGTCTGTGTGAGTGCGAGTGTTGTACTGGGCTTTGTGCTCCCATCAGATCATGCTGTCGTGTTCTCGTGGTGTCTCTCTGTGCCTCTCTGGTCTCATTTCCCCAACGCAGGACTGGACCCAGAGCTGGCTTCCAGGAGATTCATAGACCATCAGAGCTAGAAGGAGGCCAAGAGAAAACACGGTCCAAATTCCTCACTTCACGTATACAGAAACCGAGGCCCAGCTATGGGAAAGGGTTTGTCAAAAATAAAAACACAGCCAAATTAATGGAGTCATAGAATCTCAGTATAGGAGGTCCCTGTAAGTGGTCTGTGATTATTCCCCACCCCCTCTGGGAATCCCCTCAATAATGCAACTGACAGGATCATTCTTTCTCTCTTATTCACAGGGTGGAATAGGGATTTACATTTCATCCGCTCTGGGTTGGCACATCATCCCAGGCTGTAAACAGTTTCTTTTACATCCTTTCTGAAAATTCAAAGGCACATAAAAGTGTGTGAACATGGATTAGAAAAAAAAAAAACCACAAACTAGTCTCTGAAATTCATAGTCTACCATTTGCAATATCTCCTACATCCTTAGACTTTTCCCTTCCTCTTCTCACAGGAAACTTCAGGCTCTGCCCTGAAAGTACAGCATTCCCTGTAGCCTTGTCAAATAATGACTGGTTTTTCTTCCAAATCCAACTCCCTCTGGGCCTTGACATGCAGATAGTGACCTGTTTGCTTTTCATGGCAACTTCCAGATCTTAGTTTCTTCTTCTTCTTCTTTTTTTTTTGGCTGCACCCGCGCAGCTTGTGAGATTTTAGTTCCCCGACCAGGGGTTAAAACCCGGGCCCTCAGCAGTGAGAGCACACAGTCCTAACCACTGGACGGCCAGGGAATTCCCTCTTCTCCTTCCTAAGACACCCAGCTCCTTGGAAGCTCATATGTACCACGTGCCACCCTTCTAATTGCACACCTTATAGCTCTTCAGCTTCTGGCTTACTGTTTTTCTTCTCATCACTGCCACTGTCATTATCTTCAGTATCCACACAGACAACTTATTCAACACCTGGGCCTTTCAGTTTCTTTTTTTTTTGGCCGCGCTGCACGGCATGTGGGATCTTAGTTCCCAGACACGGGATCGAACCCACGCCCACTGCATTGGGAGCCCGGCATCGTAACCACTGGACCACCATGGAAGTCCCTGGGCCTTTCAATTTCTTCAACTCCTTACTTTCAAAGGTTCTGTCTTCCTGCATCTCAGCATCCCTGCCCCTCCGCTCTGCTGCCCTGTCCATTCTTTAGATCTTGTCATTACCAATGCACCATCTCCAAAATCTCAATTTCAAGCCTCTCTTTCTCTGTCTACCACCTCCTGTCATTCCAGTTCTATTCCTCTATCTAGTTCCTCCACTCCACGACTTCCTGACTCCGCTGGGAACTTCAGTCTCTTGACCCTATCACTTTTTCATCTTCCATCACCATCCCTCGAGCCCTCATTTCCCTTCTTACTCAGCTGGGTTCTAAGGGTCACCACTGTAATCACTCGCTCAACTCCCTTGATTCTCTTTCTCTCTGTCCTAGTTATTTGGCAAAATCCCAACCCAGGTTAAATCCAACATTTCAGCTTCATTAGCTTGTTGGTGAAACCCACCGTTCTGTGTCTGCGCTTGTACAGCTGAATCTGGCTAGAGAAAAATGCACTGCCATGTTGTTGACTTGTCTCACTTTAAATCTATAACCACAGCCCCCAGTAGGACCCTTAGCAATGCCTGGCAGTTCTTCGACATTTCCCTAGTTAATTCATTTACCAGCTCTTTCAGATGATTATTTCACAACTTTTCCTTTCTCCTTAAACTCCAGTACCTCTTTTCATAGTCTCCCTCTCACTGAGAAGTTTTCTCACTGAGAAAAATAAAAGCCATCAGGAAACTTCTATATGCTTCCTCCCCTAAAACTACCAACCGATCAGCACATTTCCTGCCTTCCTTCCTGTTAATATGAATGATCTGTCTCTGCTAAGGCCAGCCGCTCCACTGGTGCACTAAATCCCATCCCTTCTCACCTACTTAAAGACGTTACTCTTTCAATTCTTCCTCCTTTTTTTAATTTTTATTTTTTAATCTTTTAAAAAAAATTAATTAATTAATTAATTTTTGGCTGTGTTGGGTTTTTGTTTCTGTGCGAGGGCTTTCTCTAGTTGCGGGAAGTGGGGGCCACTCTTCATCGCGGTGCGTGGGCCTCTCACTATCGCGGCCTCTCTTTTTGCGGAGCACAGGCTCCAGACGCACAGGCTCAGTAGTTGTGGTGCACGGGCTTAGTTGCTCCACGGCATGTGGGATCTTCCCAGACCAGGGCTCGAACCCGTGTCCCCTGCATTGGCAGGCAGATTCTCAACCAGTGCGCTACCAGGGAAGCCCCTCCTTTAAAAAAAAAATTAATTAATTAATTAAATTTATTTTGGCTGCATTGGGTCCTCGTTGCTGCGCATGGGCTTTCTCTAGTTGTGCAGAGCAGGGGCTACTCCTCGTTGCGGTGTGCAGGCATCTCATTGCGGTGACTTCTCTTGTTGTGGAGCACGGGCTCTAGGCACGTGGGCTTCAGTAGTTGTGGCACGTGGGCTTCGGTAGCTGTGGCATGCAGACTCAGTAGTTGTGGCTCGCGGCTCTAGAGCGCAGGCTCAGTAGTTGTGGCGCACGGGCTTAGTTGCTCCACGGCATGTGGGATCTTCCCAGCCCAGGGCTCAAACCCATGTCCCCTGCATTGTCAGGCGGATTCTTAACCACTGAGCCACCAGGAAAGCCCTCAATTCTTCCTCTAATCTCTTGCATCATCAAAATTTCCCTCTCTACTGGATTGTTCTGATCAGTTTACAAATATGCTGTACTGTCTCCCGTCTTAAAATAAAAGAAAACCTCCCTTGACCCTATAATTCCCTCCAGCTGTGCCTTACATCTCTGTTCCCCTTTGTAGTAAAACTCCTCAAAAGCAGTGAGAGTTACTTATACTCTCCACTTTATGCTGTCTCTACTTTTCCTCTCCTGGTTCAGAATGCTCATCCCCCAGGTATCTGCTAGGCTTATTCCTCGTTTGACAGATTTCTGCTCAGATGGCAAATCCTCAGCATGACCTTCCTTCACCACTGAGTACAGAGATCACCTCCTTGTGCTCTGTTCCTTTACCCTGGGCTATTTTCTTTCAGAACACTTCCTTCACAACTTAGCCTCCATTATACAATTTTACGTTACCAAGAAGTAACATATAATTTCCTTCCTTTCCATGTAGGAAACATTCTTATTCCATGAAGGAAAGGAATCTGCTCACTGTTTTATCTCCAGCACTTAGTGTCTGACTCCTAGTTAGGTGCTCAATAAAATACTGAGGGAATAAGTGAGATAGTAAAAAAGTTTAAAAGAAGTAAATGGGCTTCCCTGGTGGCACAGTGGTTGAGAATCTGCCTGCCAATGCAGGGGACACGGGTTCGAGCCCTGGTCTGGGAAGATCCCGCATGCCGCAGAGCAACTAGGCCCGTGAGCCACAACTACTGAGCCTGCGCGTCTGGAGCCTGTGCTCCGCAACAAGAGAGGCCGCGATAGTGAGAGGCCCGCGCACCGCGATGAAGAGTGGCCCCCGCTTGCCGCAACTAGAGAAAGCCCTCGCACAGAAACGAAGACCCAACACAGCCAAAAATAAATAATAAATAAATTAAAAAAAAAAAAGAAGTAAAAATTGTTGAGTGAGTGAATGAATAAATGCATCTTACTTATGGTTCTACAAATGGCTTTTAAAAAATGTAACAATGCATATAGGCTGTTTTCCCAGTTTAAAAAATGGTGTACTGTATTCTAATATGTAGCTTAACACAAATTTGTGTAGCCAGTCCTCTACTGATGAACATTTCTCTTGTGTTCACTTTTCCCTTTTGCAAATGTTGTTTATATCGATATATCTTTACATACTCAAGGGAAAATATTTATAGAGTTAATGTCTGGCAGTATAAATATTAGGTCAAAAGGTTTGTTCTTAATCTTTATGGAGATTATTAATTTGCCTCTCAACAAGTTTGTACTTGTTTTCATGGCCACCAGCAGTGCATGCGACTGCCTGTTTCCCACATCCTTGCCCAAAATGGGTCTTACTGAGCTTTTATTTTTATAAATTTATTTATTTATTTTATTTATTTTATTTTTGGCTGCATTGGGTCTTCTTGCTGGGTGCAGGCTTTCTCTAGTTGTGGCGAGCAGGGGCTACTCTTCATTGTGGTGCGCGGGCTTCTCATTGTGGTGGCTTCTCTTGTTGGAGCACGGGCTCTAGGCACGCGGGCTTCAGTAGTTGTGGCACATGGGGTCAGTAGTTGTGGCTCGTGGGCTGTAGAGCGCAGGCTCAGTAGTTGTGGCGCACGTGGCATGTGGGATCTTCCCTGACCAGGGCTCGAACCCACGCCCCCTGCATTGGCAGGCGGATTCTTAACCACTGCACCACCAGGGAAGCCCTTACTGAGCTTTTAAATTTTGCCAATCTAATATGTGGAAATGGTGTCTTGTTCTGATTTACACTTCTTTAATTCTGAGTGAAATAGAACTTCAAAAAATATTTTTGATAGGCATATATATTGCCTTTTCTGTGAACTGCTTGTTTCTTTTATCAAAGAGTTTTTCTTTCCATATTGATTTATTATAGCTCTTTATAAATAAAGAAAATAGCCTTTGTCTATTATGTGCATTGCAAACATTTCCCCCTAATTTGCCCTTTGTCCTTCGAGTTTGTTTTTGGTCGTTTTTGCCATACAGAATATAAAAAATTTTTATGTAGTCAAATCTGTCAAACTTTTCCTGAATGGCTTCTGTGTTTTATGCCATGTTTAGAAAGGTCTTCCCCAGTTTAACTTATTAAAAAACTCCCAGACTTTATTTTATTATTAAAATTTTCTTACTGATGTTAAGTACCCCACTTATTATTTTTTCAATTCACATGTATATTTTGGGGCTCTTTATTCCGTTTCATTGATCTGTTTATTACTTATTTAGAAACATTCTCATTTAATTACTGTGGTTTTAAAATATGCTTTGATAGCCTGTAGGGTTGGTTCTCCCTCATTATTGTTTTTTTTTCAGAATTTTACCAGTAGATCCCACATGTTGATTTTTCAAGAAGAATTTTAGTAACATTTAATCATATTAAAAAGAATCCTGTAAATATTTTAATTGGGATTATATAAAAATGTTATTTTAGGGAAAATTGACATCTTTACACTATTGAATCCTTCTCTGTAAAAAAAGTATGTTTTTCTATTTATTCTTGTTTTCTTTCATATCCTTCAGTTCAGTTTTCTTCACAAAAGCTTAATAGAGTCCTACATTTTTTCCTGAGTGCTTTATTTTATTTTTTACTATTTTAAGTGGGATCTTTCATATTATATTTTCGAACTGGTATTAGTTTTTGTGTATTAATATTGTTACCTGATACTTTATCATTTCTAATAGTTTTTTGGGGGAAGAAATACAGATTAGTGGGTAAGAGCATAAGCTCAGAGTCCGACAGTCTAGGTTCAAATGCAGGGTCTAGCTTGTCATCCCTGGTTAGTTGTTTAATCTTTCTGAGCCTTCATTTCTCATCTGTGAAATGGACTCATGATAATACTGTCCTTGTTGGATTGTTCTTGCATTTATTCAGTCAGTATTTATTGAGTGCCTACTACGTTCTATTCTGACACTGTCCTAGGCTTTGGGTTATAGTGGTGAACAAGCCTCTGCTATGTGCCAGACATTCTCCCAGGCACTGGCATTATGGTGGTGAACAAGACGGACAAGGTCCCTGTGCTCAGGAGCCTTTCATTCTAGCAGATTATGAAGATTAAATGATGTAAAGCATGTAGGGTGTTCAGCATATGCCCAGAACAGTCAGCACTATTAAGTGCTTACACTTGTTGAAATGTTAACCTTTATCACTCTTTTGTTTTTTTCTAGGTATACAATTACATAATTGCTAATATAAGAGGTGAATTTGCGTCTTCTTTCCCAACAATTTTACCTTTTATTTCTTTCTCTTGACTAATTGTATGTTTTCCCCCTCCGTGTGTTACACTGGGCATCTTTGCCTTCCACTGGCAATACTTATAGTATTTTATAAATAAGCATGATTGTAGCTTTAAAAAAAGTCTTGTTTAGCTCTTCTATAAATTAGCTTTGTGCCATCTATAGATTTGGCAAGCCTTCTCTGCCTTCATCCAAATGTTGATTCAAATGTTTAGCATGAGCTCTGCCTGAGGCACCCTTGTCTGGTTTGACATGGATCCATTGTTCAACAGTCAACTTTCTGGTTGTGGTTACTTATCTGGCAACAAATCCTTTGATCATGATGGTCCAACTTAGAATATCCTTAGATTTCACAGTTCTGCTGGGAGAGACTTTGCCAAGGGCCCCCTAGGAAACCACATACCTTGTGTCCTTGCCATTCCTCTGATCTACCAGGCTAGTGACCCAACTGGAAGAATGAGAAGGCATTAGGATTATGCAAATGGGCAGCCAAGTGCTGTGAACTTCTCCAGCTTTCTGTAATGGAGGAGTGTGGCCTGAGAAGGCTCTGTGGGTGGTCAGAGTGAGTCAATGCCTACAAGGGCTCCCCGAGTGTCTTTGGGCTTATCCCAGGGCTGGCACAGCGGCGTGCTGGAGCCCACCCATACCTGCAGTTGAAGGCCCATTGTGTGCATCTCTTCCTCTCTCTGCGTTCAGTGACATCATGTTTATGGTTCCTAATCCACCATGGTGGGTATATTTAGACCACAGCAAACACTATAAACAGGCTCCCCACTTCCCTCCTCTGCTTCCCCTTGGAGTTGGGCACCCGGGCAGTCCTGTGTTGGGGCTGCAGCTTCGTCCTGAAGGTTTGGGGCAGATCCTAGTGCTCTCTGAGGAAAGGGAGTGGCGATTGGCAATTCTTCCCTCCCTGTGTCAAAATCCTCGTTTCTAACCCCACTCTTCCCTGTGGTGTCTCCTCAGGATGTGGGCTCCTTAGATGAGAAGATGAAGAGCTTGGATGTGAATCAGGACTCAGAGCTCAAGTTCAACGAGTACTGGAGACTGATTGGGGAGCTGGCCAAGGAGATCAGGAAGGAGAAGGCCCTGGAGATCCGAAAGAAGTAAAGCCGGCTGGCCGGGATGGGGGTGGGCATGGCAGGGCTGGGCAGTACCCCACTCCCCACAAATAAAACTTTCTCCTTGAAACACAGATGTTTCTTACTCACACCCACCCTGATGATTTCTTTTCTTGGGACTAGGGGGTGGGAAAGCTCTGTCCCCACCTGAGGTTGGGTCCAAAAATTATGAGCTCCTTGAGGACCAGGAATGTTATTCATCTTCAGATACTCTGCAGCATCAGATCTTGTACAGGATAGGTGCTCAATAAATACATGGTTGATGAATCTTGGTTCCCACTTTCTTTTTTTTTTTTTAAATAAATTTATTTATTTATTTGTTTGTTTTTACTTTTGGCTGCGTTGGGTCTTCGTTGCTGCACGGGCTTTCTCTAGTTGCGGTGAGCGGGGGCTACTCTTTGTTGCAGTGCGTGGGCTTCTCACTGCGGTGGCTTCTCTTGTTGCGGAGCACGGGCTCTAGGCACGCAGGCTTCAGTAATTGTGGCACGTGGGCTCAGTAGTTGTGGCGCACGGGCTTAGTTGCTCCGCGGCATGTGGGATCTTCCCAGAGCAGGGCTCGAACCCGTGTCCCTTGCATTGGCAGGAGATTCTTACCCAGTGCGCCACCAGGGAAGCCCGGTTCCCACTTTCTTATTCCTGGGGTTTGTGTCATTGGATGGTAATGACAGCAGTGAACATGTGTTGAGGGCTTGCTCTGTGCCAGGAACAGGGCTGAACATTTTCTTGTATTATTTTAGTTAATGCTCACAGCCCGTTGAGGTAGGTACTATTTTTAAGTCTTGTATTAAAGATAAGGAAACAGATTTTAGAGAGGTTAAGTCACAAAGACAAGAATAGGTAGAACTGGGTTGAAATTCCAGAGCCTCTGTAATGAACCGGGATCCTCTCTGGACGGGTGCTTGGGAACCCTGGACCCTCCTCTCCTCCCTCCTACCATAGCAGGGGTGAAGCAGAGGGATGAACACAGGGTTCTGGTTCGAGGACTGGGGTGAGGGTGGCGGTCGCGCTGCAGGAAGCAGAACTTTAGGGCACCCAAGCGCTGCTCTCCCCATCCTTCTTGGTTGGAGGGGCATGTGGTTTGAACTGTCTGCCACCCGAGGGAGCAGGGGTGGGGCAGCCCAGCAGGCACTGCCTTCCAAGGACCGTCACTGCCTTCCTGTCAGGTGTCCATCATTTGAGGCAGCTATGAGTCCAGAGGAACATTTAGGCTGAGACAAGCTCCCCATCACACACCATGAAAAGGTCCTAGATTGAGACCTTCCATCTAAGTGCCCCTGGACTGAGAGACCTCAGAGGGACCGCCAGGCTGGGACTCTGAGGGTCCATTTGAGACATTCCAGAGGGGCTCACTCACAGTGAGAGACTCTAAGAGGGACCCCCAGACTGAGACATTAGAGACCTCAGGCTGAGACAGTCTTGGAGAAACCCTGAAATCGAGATAGCCTCAGAAGGGTCCCCAGATTGAGACCCCTCAGAAGAACTCTCAGAATAAGCTACTTTGGAAGGGCCCCCTCATTGAGACACTTACAGACACCCCAGTGGAGGCCAAAAGTACATAGGAGCCCTAGAAGGAGACCCGCAGAGGGGCACTGGGAGGTATGCTTTGATCTCAGAGTTTAGGAAAGGAGTCCAGGAACTCTGGCTCTCAGTACTGCCCCATCCTTTCCTGACCCACACAGACTCCCCTGCCTTCTCCCTTCCTCCTCCTCATCAGGTGGAGAAGGCCGCTGGGGTTGGGCTGAGTTCCCCCCAGACCTACAGTCCAGGATCCCTGGGATGTTATCCCGGGTGCTGGATTGGGGGGGCGGTGGGGAGGGCGGTTTGCTGTGGAGTCTCTGGGTTAGGGAAGGCATGGGATTCTGAGGGAGGGAGAAGCAGGTAGCCCAACCAGTTTGGAGAGGTTGTTCGCTGACAGATAACCCATCTGGGCCTCCCACACATGCATGCTGGCTTCGGGGAGCTGAAAGGACATCAGGACAACAGTCAGTCTGCCCCCTTCACCGGGCTGCCCTTCTCTGGCTCCTTCCTCCTGACCCAAATTTCTGCCATTAGGACTCGGCAAGGCTGGGCAGGCTTGAGTGTCACTATCTAAATCGGCCTTGCGGGGAGGAATGTGTGTGTGTGACACATTAAAGTACTTCAACCCACGTGTCCCTCATTCCTTCAAGGCCACAAAACCCGCCTTGACCAGCCTCTGCTTCTCCTTCTTTCCTGGTGACTGACTCAGAGCCCCCTCAGAACCCTTTCCTGTCCTACATTTCCTCCAGGCCTTTCCTCCCAGGCTCCATGCCACAGTGTTTCCAAGTCCTCCCTCTCTCCCCCCACCAGCCTCCCCTCCCTATCTTCCCTGGACTCTGCCTGCTGGTCTGGGGCCAGGGGCATCCCAGACCCAGCTCTCCATGGTTCCCTCCTCGTGGCCGGGGTGCGGGCGGGCTCTCGGAGCTGCGGCCAATGGAGGTGGGGCCCCCGCGGGGCTGGCTCACAGCCCAGGCGGCTGCAGGAGCAGGGCTGGCTTCAGGAGGAGGCCCAGCCCCCTGCCTCCCCTCCCTTCCCCCAGGTATAAGAGCTGAGCTCAGGTGCACTGGCTCTTCCAGTCCTGTCTCAGCGGCTGCCAGCAGGTAAGGAGTCCCAGGGCTTTTCACCCAAAATGGGCTGTTCCCGGTCCAGAGGGCATGCTTAACCTATCCTACCCTAGTCTGCCAGGGGAGGGTCTGGGGGACCAGGCCCTGGAGGCTGGTGTGTATGTGTGTGTGTGTGTGTGTGTGTGTGTGTGTGTGTGTGTGTGTGTGTGGAACAGGGGTGGGGAGTTGGAAGGGGTGGGAGGAAAGAGGTTAAGGTGAGGCTCAAGGGATTCCCTCTAAATAGGTTGGCCTGGGGGCTGTGACCTTAGATTCGGGAGCCTGGGCAGGGATGGGGCTTGTGTGGATTTGGCTCTGACCCCCTGGATGAGGCACAGAATATCTGGGGTGAGCCAAAGGGGATAGTTGAGAAAGAAATGCTGAGTTCTCTCCTTAGCTCAGCCTCCCCCCTCCTCTGAGCAGATCATGAGACATCAGATCCTCTGGGGCCGGCTGTAGGACGACAAAACTCTCAACAAAGGACCAAGTGCATTGAGCACCATGGGACAGTGTGGGTCAGCCAACGTGGAGGTGGGCCCATTCATTCCTGGCCTTTCTGTTCCCACTCTCCTCTCCTTCACCCTGAGGGTCTATGTCCCTCACTGACTTCTGCCCCCTCACCTTGGCCTTGCTCTGCACTCCAGACCCTGCCTGTGAGACCTGAACCCTCTCTGGTGCCCACACAGGGTGATGCAGATGGGCCCTCCCTGGAAGAGGATGCCTGGGTCTCATGCTGGGACCTGCCCTGCCTGGAGGCTGGGGGGAGGTGGGGAGGAAGCTTTGCCCAACACATGGCTCAGGGCAGAGGACAGTGGGGGCAAAGGGGCTGGATGCTGGACTTTGGAGTGGGCGAGGGCCCACGTGCCTGCCAGCTGTCTTCTGCCTGCCAGCTGTCTTCTGCCCTGTTGGCTCTGCCCGGCTCCTGGGGAAGCAGGGTGTCATAGGATGGGTGGGGCCTCTGCAACATGGGTGATGTCTGTTGCCCTCAGGAAGCCCAGGAACTCAGTGACGTGGAGAGGGCCATCGAGACCCTGATCAAGAACTTCCACCAGTATTCGGTGGAGGGTGGGAAGGAGACGCTGACCCCCTCCGAGCTTCGGCACCTGGTCACCCAGCAGCTACCCCACCTCATGCCGGTACTGAGGGAGTGGACCCCGCCCCAGGCAGTGCCCTGACTTCCCAAGCAAGTACTCCAAGACCCCACCCACACTGCCAAGGCCCCTGGTACTGGCAAACCCCAGCCCTTCCCCTTGTCAGTGCCAGGTAGGCTCAGGACCTGCTTTCTGCCCCTGGGCAGGGTGGAGTGGGAAGATTGGAAGGTGCTGCCTGGCTGAGCTGTGGTGTCTTCCCTCCTTTCAGAACAACTGTGGGCTGGAAGAGAAAATTGCCAACTTGGGCAGCTGTAACGACTCTAAACTGGAGTTTGGGACTTTCTGGGAGCTGATTGGAGAAGCAGCCAAGAGTGTGAAGCTGGAGAGCCCTGTCCCGGGGAGTTGAAAACCTTCCCCTGGAATTCTGCGGTGGGGGGATATTGGGGAAAGGGGGCCTCCAGAGCCTGGGGGGCCTGGAAATAAAACTCCTCTCTCCACCACCCCCGCACTATTCCCCAGCCCCCCCCCCCCCGCCCCCATCTCACCTCTGCAAGGTTCAGGTTCATAATGGCCCTTCCTGGGGCCTCTGTGTACTTCATTCCTGGGAGCTCCATGGAGCTAATGGGTCCAGGGGTCCCCACCTGGGGGAGGCTCAGGGGGTGGTTGGGGCCAGGGATGTATTGGAGGGCTGCTGGAGGGTTGAGGATGCTGTAAGGGCCAAGTCATTTAGTAGTGGGGAAGGGCAGAGAGGAGCTGAGCTATGGGAACTGATTTGAAGGGGGTGGAAGTAGGAATGGATATTCGGTACTAAAAAGGGTCTCTACGAACCTACTCCTCCTAATCTCTTCCCCAACCCAAACTGTCTGTCCAGTGCTGTCCCTCCCTGCCCCCAGCTCTGCCCCAGCCTCCTCTCAGGACTCTGTCTCCCTGGCTTAGGGCAGGGGAAGAGAGAGAGCAGGGTGGGGGAGAGGCTGAGGAGGGTGACTTTTGGGAGTAAGAGGACCAGCTGGGTGCTTGGGCATTTACAGAATGATGGTTGTTTTGTATCATTTGATTAATAAAGAAGATGGAAAAAAATGGAAGACGTTGTCTTGACTGAACCCCACCCCCACCCCAAGGGTCCGTGGGTGAGGAGGAGTTGGGGTGAATGGCAGAGTCATTAGGTGGCACGGTACCTGTGGGGCTGCAGTGGTCGGTAGTGGAGGTGAATAGGGGCCTCATGCTCCCCCGCGGATTTGGGTTGAGGATGGCACGAGGCCTAAAATGTGGGAGACCTGGTTCTCTCTGAGAGACAGGCTGTACTTTGCCAGGGACCCGGCCCTCTGACAGGACAGGAGGGCGTGTGTGCACATGTGGGGAGAAGAATATGAACCCAGGTGTGCCTGGCTGACTGGTAGCAGGGGAAATGTGAGGCCGAGAAACAGGCTGACCAACCTGGGTTTGAATCCCAGCTCTGCCACGTACTATCTTTGGAACTTGGGGCATATTCTCAGAGTATCAGTTTCCTCATCTGTAAAATGGGGATCGGACACATGATGTAAAGTACTTAGCAGAGAGCCTGACACAGAGTGAGAGCCAGTGAGCGGAAGTCACTGGAGTGGGGGGATGGGTCACTTCTGGCATCAGCTGTTGCCTCTGGGACATCAAACTGGCCAATTTCCTTGGGTATCTTGGAGAAGGGGTAGAGGGGTGTTTCCAGAGGAATCCTCTGCTGCACACAAGAGGTTCTAGGGATGGGTGCACTGGAGGTGGAAGACAAGGAGCCTCGCTCTGGGCCCTTTTGACTGTAGCCCATGGAAATCCGGCATTACTCCTGAAATCCCAACAGCAAGGAAATTTAAGTGGCCAGCCACGCTGGCCTGGAATACTAACTGAATTTGTCTGTTAGGGGGTCCCTGAAACGGGGCTCCCAGTGACCCAGGTGAGAAGGGCAGGTGACAGTCTTTCCCTTCCTTTCTCAAAGTTGTAAATTCTGTTCAGGCCCTGCGGGGTTAGGAGGGTGGGGTTGGGGGAGCGCCAGCTTGCACCACTCCCTCTGGGGTGGGGGGCGGAAGGGTGTTTAAAAAAGGTGTGTATCCCTTTAACATGGGCCCAACCCCAGGGCCAAGTAAGTCAAGAGGGAGCTCAGACCCTACCTCCCCACTGAGCCAGCTCCTCCAGGCAGGGCCGGGAGGGAGTGGGACAGATTCTGGGAGTGCAGCGGGGAGGAGTCCTGGCTGGCTGAGGGCGTAGCTACTTGGCAGTGCCAGAGCCCAGGTTCCAGAGCCCCGCAGGAGAGGAGGTGGACCAAGAAGGTAGGTGAGCACCCCAGGCCCGTCCTGGGAGGTCTGGGGCTGCCGGAGGGGCCCTGCAGGCTTGGGAGGCCCGGACAAAGGGCAGTGAAGGGGGCCTGGGGAGGGGGGCCTGCAGAGACTGAGCGGGAAGGTTTTGTCAATTGTTAACTTTCCCAAAAGGCCAGTTTGGGAATGGAGCGTTCTGGTGGGCTTGGGGGTTGGAGAGGCCTTCAGAGGAGTGGATGGGGTGGCAAGACCCCCTCCCCAGCCCAGCAGCTGACCGGGTTCCTCTCCCAGGGCTGGGCCACCGGGCAGAGTGTTCAGAAGCTTTGCCCTCAGCTGCTCCGATTTTCCCCAACAGAAAAACGGCAGATGTGTTTGGTGGAGGTTGGGGAGTAGCCAGACCCTGGACACAGGCCTCGCTGGGCGCTGGGGGCTGTGTCCGGGAGAGGTAATGGGGTCCAGGAGAAGCCAGGGAGGGCCCAGAGAGCCTGAGAGCAGCCCGAGGAGGGGAGGCAGGAGCCTGGATTGCTTCTCTCCACCTCTCAACTCAGGCAGGTGCCGGACGCCGGCCCCAAGTGCTCTGGGAGCTGTTCCTTGGGAGGGGCGATGGGGCCCGGGAGGAACCTGGGTGAGGCCCCCTGGAGCCTGAACTCCAGGAGAGGGGCCTGGAAACTGGGCAGCTTCTCCTCTACCTCAAGACCCAGGCAGGTTCTGGCTTGACTTGCTTTGCTTAGTGGAGCCCCCTGCCCTGTAGAGCATTTCCCCTGCCTGGCCCTGCTCCCTGTCCGGGTCGGAGGGGGTGAGGGCTGGTGTGCTTGGAGACCCCTGACGGAGTCCTGGAGTGCTGGTGAGCACGAGCTCAGACTTTCCCCATCGACTAGAAAAGAGCTCTCTGGGTGTTGGTGAGGCCAGGGGCAGCAGTCTGTGTGTGTGTGTGTGTGTGTGTGTGTGTGCGTGTGCATGTGTGTGTGTCTGTGTCCGTGTCCACACCAAACTCCTCCAACTTCACTTGTCTGGAAAAAAATTTCTGAGGAACAGTCTTCTTCCTCCAGCTACGTATTCCGAAAGCAGAAGAGTTTGGAAGGTAGGTGGGTCACCCAAGCAGAGGGGATCAGAAATGGCAGAATTCCTTGCTCATTGTGATTGTGTACATTTGTGTGGATTAGATGCAGTGAGTCCTGTGAGGGTGGGGCTGGGCGGTAGGCAGGGACACTTGTGTGAGATACTAGCCTCTGGAACTGGGAAAAGAGCAGGAGAAGAGGGAACACAGAACGGAGCTGGAGAGGCTGGAGAGGTTAATTTGAAACAACCTTGCAAACTGAGTAAAGCATTACCAGCCCAGTGTAGATTGTGCCTTCCCTGTGTATTGCAGGCAGCTGGGGCAAATGAGTGAATTAAGTAGGAAATGAATGAGAGAGTAAGCAAGTGAATGGTGGATAAATGAGTGAACAAATTCAAGGTAGATGAAAGGAATGCAGAGAATGCCAAATTGAGGCTTGAGAGTGGCCTAGGCTCTAGAGGAGAGGTGACTAGGAGGGATAGGAGTCCAGGGACATATCCCAACACTTGGGAACAATTTAAGACTCAAGAAGTGTGTGTGGAGGTGGGAAGAGGAGGTGAGTTTTAGAGGGTGTGGTGGATGTTCAGGGCTCCACACGGAAAGGGACTGGGGAGTTGAAGAGATGGAGGGTGAAGAGGAGGCACTTGGAGGGGTGGGGCCCAGCACCTGGGGATGGGAGGGTGGGGCTGGAGTGGCTGAGACCCAGGAGCATGGTGTCAGGGCAATTTGGGCTTTTGGAGAAGTCAGCAAGCTGGGCTGAGGTGGGCGGGGTGGGGGCCTCTTGGTTGCTCAGTGATGAATCAGCCAAGGTGAAGACAATGAGAACACTGCAGGAGGGATGGGGGCCCCAGGTGAGAGGGTCCTTTGGAGGACGAGTCCCTCCATTCTCATTTTTTTGGAAAGCTCCAGCGTACTGTCCACCCCCCCCCACCCCCCACCCTCAGGCCAGGATCAACCTGTGGCAAAGTCAATGCAGGAGTTACCTCTTGCCCCACCCTTCCCAGGGAGGGGCTGATGGGATGGCCCACTACCTCCCCTCCCCCCAACCACATGCCTGGGGACCCTCTGGCCTGGTTTGGTGGGAGGACTGGGCAGGCAGGAGGGGCAGGTGACCTTGGCATGTGTGTGGTGGCAGAGCCTGTCTCCTGACCCCCAGGGAAGGGAAGGAGAAAGAAGGTGATGACACCTGGCTCTTCCCCTCGAACACCTTTCCTTCGGAAAAAGCTTCAGAAAAGCATTTGTCCAAATTGTTAACTCCAGCATTGTCCATTTGGCTAGAAGAAGGTGGGGTGGGGACTACTGGGAGGGCTGGGAGCTGAAGCGCAGCTCTCTGGGGCGACTGTGTACCTGACAGCAGGTGCTGAGATGTCTCCTGGGAGCTCACCTGTGTCTTGCCAGGTAGAGGCTGAGGCATGGTATCAAGGAAGGGCAGGACTGGGCTCCAAGATGGCAGGTGGTGGGAAGGGAGTGCTCGGCCATGGGGAGAGGGACAGAGACACACTGCCCCCCAAACCCACTTCTTATCCTTTCCTCTCCCTGACTATTTCCCACAGGATTCCTCACTTGGGGAACAAGGTCTGGAATGGTGAAAGTGGGGGATTCTCTGAACTTTCTCCCCACTCCCAAGGCTGGTTGGGAGTAGGGCATGACACAATCCTTGCTGACATGGGTGCAGCTTTCGGAATCCCCAGGAATGCTGGTCGTAGGCCTGGGCAACTGCCCACCCAAGGGCAGCAGGGCAGACAGTTCATGGATTGAAACATTTTTGTCCTCACTTGTGAATGTTAGAGCATTTGTATGAAAGTCTTACAAAGGTATAAACATTGAACCACACAATTACACACAATAAATAAAGAGTACTGGAAAAAAAAAAGAAGGTTTCCTACAGTCCTGGTTCCATACTTCATTCTTTCGGCCACAGACCAGAGCGGTCAGGTGGACGAGGCAGGGGAGAGAAGGGTAGGATTCCTGGTCAGAGTTGCCCTAGCCTGACCCCTCTCCCTCTCAACTCTCCTTCCTTCCTGCATCCTGGCTTAGTCCTTCTGGGTCTCACCCTTCCTCCAGAAGAAGTTTAGTAAAAGAAAAATCTTCGAAGGGTGGTCAGGGGCCTTGGATACCTGGTATCAGGGCTGGCAGGAGGTGGAATATTTATAGAGCATCTACCTTGAGCAAAGCACTGGGCCAGGCCACGTGGGCGAGAGGAGACGCAGAGATTAAAAGCAGGGAGGTTGTATATCTAGGATTTTAAAAAGTGGTCCCAAAGTCTCCTAGTCCTAACACAATGGCTGTGTATAAGAAACACTATCCTTGTTTCCAGGAAGGTCTGGTGTCTGGGGAGAGATGATCCAGGAAGAGACTGCAGTCACAGCAGCTAGTGGGCCCAGCCAAGGCTGGCTGAGAGTCTGTGGGAGCCAGGGGAGGAGGACCAGAGGGCAAGGGTCAGGGCAGTCTTCCCTGGAGGTGCGGTTTGGGCAGGCTTCAGCTAGGTGGAGAGGGCAGGGCAATGGGCACAGGAGGAGGGATGGATGGCCAAGAGGGGGATTAGAAAGCAGGTGGCAGGGGCAGGGGCTGCGGTGGGGCTCGGAGAAGCAGACTTCCCTTCCATATCAAAACATGGGATGCCCTGGTGGCGGTGTCCACCTTCCCTTGCCAAGACCCAATGGGCAAGGCAGCTGCAACTCATTCCTGGGCTTGGGGGCGGGAAGGGAGGCTCATTTGCCAGGGTTCACTTGGGGGGGCTCTGGGCATGGGCGGCGACTCACAGAGTAGATCCGCCTGTTCCCCTCATATCCTGTTATTCAGTAGGCTGTATCCGCTTGCAATGTGAGTGCCTTTTGTCCTGGGGCGAGGGGCTGATGTGTGTAGCCTCTGGCTGGCTGTGGAGGCTCCATCTTCAGCTGTCTCCAGCTGGGGCTGAACTGTCGGGCTCCTCCTTAGGTAATGGGGTGGGGAGGGGCCCTTGTATCCTGCTGTATATTTTGGGGTGGGTATGAGGGAGGTTAGCCTAGCCGGGGCTGGCTGGGGGCCTGCACAAAGCCTCACTTGATGGATCAGGACATTGTCCTTTATCAGAGAAGGGCAGCCATGGCCTGAGACCCTGGACGCACTGTCCTGGAGCCTGGCGGGAAGGACTGGGGAGAGCCTAGGTTCCCGCCTCCTGCTTTGTTGCCTGGGGCAGGGGTCTCGGCCAACCCTGGGGGTGGGGGACGTGGCCCATCCTAGCAGTTTCTATATGTGCTTGTCCCCGGGCCAGGGACTCTGGGTGGGCCAGGTATGGAGAAGGCGGAAGGATGGGCACTGGCTCTCATCCTCTTCCCACGGAGCCTCTTGTTCTCTCTGGGGCTCTGACAAGCTCAGTGCCTGGGGCTGGGGAAGTGCCTGGAAAACCTGTTGAGGCGGTTGAGCTGGGGAGCACCTGGAGGAGAGGAGACACATAGTTGTCATTCCAGGCCCACCCTGGGTTCCCCTTTCCCTGCTTACTTCCTCCTGAGGACCAGCCAGCCTGGGGGGGCCAGAGGCCCAGGGGGTGGGGCCAGCGGGAGGACAGGGGCAGAGAGACGAAGGAGCAGGTGTGGCCTGTGGGGTCTCCTCACCTCCCCTCATCCTGGCAGCCAGGCCCTGCGAGGTGTGAGGTGGTGAGATGGCGGACTCCTACACGGAGCTGGAGAAGGCGGTGGTCGTCCTGGTGGAAAACTTCTACAAATACGTGTCCAAGAACAGCCTGGCCAAGAACAAGATCAGCAAGAGCAGCTTCCGGAAGATGCTTCAGAAGGAGCTCAACCATATGCTGACGGTGAGGTCCCCCCACCCAAGGGCCTGGCCTCTCCACGCCCCTACCCCACCCAGCTCCTGAAGCTCTTGTCCTCTCTGGGTTTCCTTCCCCACTGCCGCTTCTGTCCTTTCAGAGTTATCCCCCCA
The DNA here is from genome assembly GCF_028023285.1 of Balaenoptera ricei. Taxonomy (NCBI): domain Eukaryota; kingdom Metazoa; phylum Chordata; class Mammalia; order Artiodactyla; family Balaenopteridae; genus Balaenoptera; species Balaenoptera ricei. Next base: position 111,828,738 of record NC_082639.1, on the reverse strand, counting down.
AAACCAGGGGTCTCCACCCCACCCAGCCCTCTGTCCTCAGGGTGCCCAGGCCTGAGCCAGTGACAGCTCTGTTCCCATCTTTCAAGGGCAGCAGCAGCCCAGGCCAGACCCTGGACTCTGCCTAGGGTCCTTCCTGGGGCCTCTGTGGAGCTGCCACCTCAGTATTGCTGACCTTCAATTTCTCGCCAGGACACGGGGAACCGAAGTGCTGCTGACAAGCTCATCCAGAACCTGGATGCCAACCATGACGGGTGCATCAGCTTCGACGAGTACTGGAACTTGATAGGCGGCATCACTGGCCCCATCGCCAAACTTATCCGCCAGCAGGAGCAGCAGAGCAGCAGCTAGAGGACCCTCCCACCGTCCCCTCCCCCGATGCTCTTCCTAGGCTCCCTCCTCAGCCTCCTCTGCCCACCCAGACCCCTGTCCTCTCTTCTCCCTCTAGACCTTCTCCTGACCGTTGCTGAACAGGGCAAGGGGGGACGTCAGGGCCCCTTTGTGAGTGTCTCAGTCTGGGGGTGTCTCCCTGAGGGTCTCAGTCCCTGGAGCCAGCAGATCCTGGGGCCCCTCTGTGACAGTGCTGTATGGGGACCCAAGAGTTTCCCCACCTGTTCAGTCCATCTACCCTTCTGACCTCTGATGTTCCTGCCTGATTCCGGGTCTCTCCTGACCTTAGAGGTCAGCTTGCTGCTTCAGGTCTCCCCGCTCCTGGCAACACTAGCAGAGACTCCTCTCTCCCCTTTCCCTCAGCCCCTCTGCTGGGTAGAGGAGACTTCCAGGGATTGCCCTCCAGCTGCCTCTGGGTCTGGGAACAGGGTTGAGCCCCCTCCCTCCTGAGCCACTGAAATGGGCAACAAAGGCTGGATTTGGAGTTTGTGTCCCCCTCACCCAGTCCCTTTGTAATGTTCATTAAAACCTTTCCACTCCTTGGAACTTCCTCATGCCTTGGTGATCTTTGCCATGGGCCCCGATGCAAGGGGGTGGCAAGGGGAAATCTCACCAAGAGGGCAGAGCAAGAAAGAAGTAGAACTCTGGGATCCCAGCTGGTGCTGTCAGCCCTGGGTCAGCAGCTACTTCCCTCCTCCATGAAGGGCCAAAGGCCACACGTGTCATCACCTCTGGTCCCTCATAGACCAAACTCAACTCACATTCAACTTCTGGGCACACAGTGTATCCCATCTTGTCCTCACTGAAATTCCATGAGAGAGGCGCTGCAACCCTCAGTCTTGAGTCATGAATAGCACAGAGATACTGAATTCTCATGTACAGATTATTCTAATACACAGAGAAGTTTATGGGATGAGAAAGTGGGGTGCAAAGGAAGGGGTGTGGAAGGCCAGAGTTGGGACTTGTGCCTGATGTAGGGGACAATGACAGCTTCTATGTTTCTCCCCTGCCATGGAAAGACAGCACATGACCCCAAAAGAAACAGGGCAGGAAATCAAGCCTGTGTGCTCTTGATCAATGGTTTTCAACCCAGGGCAGCTTACCCCTAAGGTTTAAGGTTTTTCTAAAGATGCACAGGCATAGACAGTTTTATTGGAATCCATTACAGATCCTCAACCTTCTAAAAGTGACCTGCCTCAGAATGGGCTTGCAGTCAAGGTAGCACACTGGTCTTCTTTCCCATCTCTCCTTCACAGCAACCCTTCTCCAGTTAAAAATGTAAAGAACAGGGACTTCCCTGGTGGCGCAGTGGTTAAGAATCCGCCTGCCAATGCAGGGGACACGGGTTCGAGCCCTGGTCTGGGAAGATCCCGCATGCCGCGGAGCAACTAAGCCCGTGCGCCACAACTACTGAGCCTGCACTCTAGAGCCTGTGAGCTACAACTACTGAGCCCGCATGCCACAACTACTGAAGCCTGCGTGCCTAGAGCCCGTGCTCTGCAGCGGGAGAAGCCACTGCAATGAGAAGCCTGTACACCACAAAGAAGACCCAATATAGCCCCCCCCAAAAAGTAAAGAACACCCTTTGCCTGTCCTGGGGGTCACAATGCTACCTTGACTGAATGGTGAAGAACTCACTCACATTATATATATATAATTGTGATAAAATACACACATCAGTTTACCCTGTTCACAAATTTTAAGTGCACATTACAGTATTGTTAGCTATATGCACATTGTTGTACAGCAGATCTCTAGAGCTTTTTCATCTTACAGGACTGAACCTCTATACTCACTGAACAGCAACTCCCCATTCGCCACCTCTCAGGCCCTGGCAACCACCGTTCTACTTTCTGATTCTATGAGTTTGATTACTTTAGATACCTCATATAAGTGGAATCATGCAGTACTTGCCCTTTCCTGACTGGCTTATTTCACTTAACATAATATCCTCAAGGTTCATCCATGTTGTAGCATATGACAGAATTTCCTTCTTTTGGAAGGCTGAATAATATTCCATTTTATGTATATACCACATTTTCTTTATCCTTTCATCTGCCAATGGGCATTTAGGTTGCTTCTAGATCTTGGCTAATGTGAATAAAGCTGTAATGAACATGGGAGTGATAATATCTCTTCAAGATCCTGTTTTAAATTTTTTTCTTGTCTTTTTTTTTTTTTAATTTTTATTTATTTATTTTTATTTATTTATGGCTGTGTCGGGTCTTCGTTTCTGTGCGAGGGCTTTCTCTAGTTGTGGCAAGCGGGGGCCACTCTTCATCGCGGTGCGCGGGTCTCTCACTATCGCGGCCTCTCTTGTTGCGGAGCACGGGCTCCAGACGTGCAGGCTCAGTAGCTGTGGCTCACGGGCCCAGTTGCTCCGCGGCATGTGGGATCTTCCCAGACCAGGGCTCGAACCCGTGTCCCCTGCATTAGCAGGCAGATTCTCAACCACTGCGCCACCAGGGAAGCCCTTTTTCTTGTCTTTTTAAAAAAAAAATTTTTGGCCACACAGCATGGCATGTGGGATCTTAATTCCCCAACCAGGGATCGAACTCATGTCCCCTGCAGTGGAAGCACGGACTCTTAACCACTGGACAGCCAGGGAAGTCCCCTCAATTATTTTCAATGTATACCCAGAAGTGGGATTGTTGGGTTATATGGCAGTTCTATTTAAAAAATTTTGAAGAACCTCCATACTCTTCCATAGTGGATGCACCATTTTACATACCCACCAACAGTGCACAAGGGTTCCAATTTCTCCACATTCTCCTCAATACTTGCTATTTTCTGTTTTTTTTTTTTTTGATAGTGACCAACCTAATGAAAGTGAGATGGTATCTTGTGTCTTTTTCTTTTTAATTTGCATTTCACTGATAATTAGTGATGTTGAGCATCTTTTAATATGCTTCTTGACCATTTGTGTAATCTACTTTGGAGAAATGTCTATTCAAATCCTTTGCTCATTTTTAATGGGTTATTTTTTATTTTATTTTGTTGAGTTGTAGTTCTTTATATATCCTGGATATTAATTAACCTGTTATCTGACATACGGCTTGCAAATATTTTCCCCCATTCTGTAAGTTATCTTTTTACTTTGTTGATTATTTCCTTTGTTCCCCAGAAGTTTTTAAGTTTCATGTAGTTCTATTTGTCTATTTTTGCTTTTGTTATCTTTTTTTGGTGTCATATCCAAGGAATCTTTGCTTGTTACAATGTCATGAGGATTTTCCCTGATGTTTTCTTCTATGAGTTTTATAGCTTCAGGTCTTACTTTTAGGTTTCCATTTTGAGTTAATTTTTGTATATGGTATAAGGTAAGGGTCCAAATTCATTCTTTTGTATATGAATATCCAGTTTTCCTAACACCATTTGTTGAAGAGACTATCCTTTCCCCATTGTGTGGTCTTGATATCCTTGTTGAAAATCATTCAATCAAATATGTGAGGGTGTATTTTTGGGCTCTCCATTCTGGTCCATTGGTCTGTATGTCTATCTTTTAAATTAGTTAATTAATTAATTAATTTTGGTTGCACTGGGTCTTAGTTGTGGCATGCAGGATTTTCATTGCGGCATGCGGGATCTTTAGTTGTGGCATGAGAGATCTTTTAGTTGCGGCATGCGGGCTTCTTAGTTGCAGCATGCGAACTCTTAGTTGTGGCATGCATGTGGGATCTAGTTCCCTGACCAGGGATCGAACCTGGTCCCCCTGCATTGAGAGCACAGTGTCTTACCCACTCGACCACCAGTGAAGTCCCTGTATGTCTGTCTGTCTTTTTTGCCAGTTCCATACTGTTTTGATTTCTGTAGCTTTATAATATGTTTTGAAATCAGGAACTGTGAGGCCTCCAGCTTTACTCTTCTTTCTCAACATTGTTTTGGCTATTTGGGGTCCTTTGAGATTCCATATGACTTTTAGGATAGTTTTTTCTATTTCTAAAAAAATGCCACTGGGATTTTGATAGGGATTGTATTTAATCTGTAGGTCACTTCGGATAGTATGGACATTTAATGATATTAAGTCTTCCAATCCAAGAACATGGGATGTCTTTCCCTCTATTTGTGCCTTCTTCAATTTCTTTCAGCAATGGTTTGTCGTTTTCAGTGTACAAGTCTTTTGCCAAGGACTTGATGTGAAGCCTAAGGTGTGGGGATGACATGAGAGATCCCGGAGGCAGCTCAGAATAGAGCTCCCTTCACTGCCCCTGGTTTGTGTCTGGAAACAAACACTTCACCGGTCAAGACTTTAGAATAGCTGGCAGGAAATGAGCTGGTGTGCGACCCCAGTTAGAGGCCTGTTTCTAGAGGGGTCTAAGTGTAAGCCTAGAGCACTGGGGACGATGCTGAGCTTCAGTGGAGGTCAGAGAAACTTAACAACAATCAAGGATTGGGCTCCAGGGCCTGGAGCCAGAGAGGCCCCAGAGGAGCAAAAGCAGCCACTTTGAGGTCAGGCAGCTCAGCTGGAGGCCTCTCTGGGGAGTGTTGGGCCCAGAGAAGGGTGGGCCTTCCTCCCTCATCCAGGAGACCAGATGGCCTGAGCAGGGCCTGAGCAGAGCAGGCAATAGGGGGCCAGAACAGGCTCCTGTGGGGGTCCCACAGTGGAGCTGAGAAGGGTCCCTCTGTCTGGCGTCTCACACTGGCCTGGCCTAGTGTCTAAACTATTGGGACTGAGGTGGTGGGTGCCCAATAAATTGCACCCACAAACCCATCTGTAGCTAGGCTTGTCATTCTATGGGGTGAGAACCTGGCTTATCTTGCCACATTAGGGTAAGGAAACTAAAGCCACCTGGGTCAGCTTTTGTACTTCCTGTATATTTGGCTTTTCTTTCCATTTCAATTCCTAGTAAGGTTCCCTTTTGGAAAATAAAACAATCCTTTCTGTTTGTTCAATGTTAAAAGTTTTAAAAAACACTTTCTCATCCAAGGCTCATTTGGTCCTCCTTAACCCTGTGAGATAAGAATCATGATCCACATTTTACAGATGAAGATATGGAAGCTCAGAGAGGTGACGTGACTTAGTCAAAGACACACTGCTGATGACCAGCAGACCTGCCACTCAGACCCCCTCTTTTACTAACTCTGTGAACTGCCCAAAGGGCAGAGGCTGTTGTCTGTGTCTTGGTCCCGATAACTCTGAAGGGTTAAGCCCCTTACAGGCCCTGTATGGTGGTTGTGGTTGCTTCTGCTGAGGACCCATTCATTCATTTATTCATTCACTCATTCAGACGGTAGTACTTTGTATGTGCCAGGTACAGTAGATACTGCAATAAAAAGAGGAGGAAATATATGTTTCCTGATTTTATGGGGCTTTCAGTTTAGAGAAGACAACAAATAACCACGTGATAACACAAACAAGTGGATAATTACAAACTGAGGTCAACTGCTAAGGGATCAAATTTACAGTAATTTTTTTTCTTTTTGGCCACACCACATGGCTTGCGGAATCTTAGTTCCTTGACCACGGATTGAACCCAGGCCACGGCACTGAAAGTGCTCAGTCCTAACCACTGGACCACCAGGGAATTCCCTATGGTAATTTAAAAAAAAGAAACCTGAATTTTAGTCTGGGAGTGGGGAATGTCATTATGGAAGTGACTCTTGAGTTGAGATCTGAAAGATGAGCAGAAGTTATCCAGGCAAAGGGAGGAGGGAGGGTGAGAGTGAAGTTGAGCGGAGGAAGTGCTACCTAGATAGAAGGACCATTATATGCAAAGGCTCCGTGGCAGAAAGGGGGCATGATGAGTTACCGAGGGAAAGTTAAGTGTGGCTAAAGCCCAAGAACAAGGTGGAGAGAGATACAAGGTGAGGCTGGAGGGGTGGGCAGGACCCTGGGGGACATGTTAAGGATTGGTAGCCACTGAATGGTTTTTTCAGCAATGTGAGTGTGTGTGTGTTTGTGTGCGCTTGAGTGTGCGACATGATCAGATTTGCACCTTGAAAAATTTCACTTAAAATTCCATTTTGCAATATGGAAAAGATTAAGAGAGGGAGTAGAGTCGGGGCAGGGAGACCAGTGAAGAGGTAATTTAATAAATAATAGCAAATAATTGCCAATTGTTACTGAGTACTTACTCTATACCAGGCATTGTTCTATTTCACATATATTAACACCCTAATCCCCACAAACCAATGAAGTAAGTACTTTTGTCATCTCTATTTTACAGGAGAGGAAACTGAGGCACAGAGAAGTTACATAACTTGCTAGAGATCATAGAACTGACAAGTGGTGGAACCCAGGCAGTCTGATTTGGGAGCTGCTGTTCTTAATGAATACTTTTTTTTTTTTTTAAATTTATTTATTTATTTTTGGCTGTGTTGGGTCTTTGTTTCTGTGCGAGGGCTTTCTCTAGTTGCGGCAAGCGGGGGCCATTCTTCATCGCGGTGCGCGGGCCTCTCACTGTCGCGGCCTCTCTTGTTGCGGAGCACAGGTTCCAGACGCGCAGGCTCAGTAGTTGTGGCTCACGGGCCTAGTTGCTCCGCGGCATGTGGGATATTCCCAGACCAGGGTTCGAACCCGCGTCCCCTGCATTAGCAGGCAGACTCTCAACCACTGCGCCACCAGGGAAGCCCGGGAGCTGCTGTTCTTAACTACAATTATCTCCTGAACTCCGGTGGAGAGAGTTGCAGGCTCATTCATCCAGTCAACACGTGCTTATTTAGTGCTCACTACATGCCAGGCACTATTCTCTCTCTATGGAGCTTGGAGTCTAGTCAGGTGGAGATATGTGAGCAGCAAACAAACAAAGAAATCATATGATGTGTAAAGAAAAATAAAGCGGAGATGAAGAACAGTGAGTTCTGGGGAGTGGTGTGGTGGGGAAATGTGAGAAGTGGATGCATTCGTGAGAGATTTAGGGGGTAAAATAGTCAGGTCTTGATGGGCTGGACATGATGGACCAGGGAGAGGCAGGTGTGCATGTGACTCCCATATTTCTGGCTTGTGAAACCAGATAAATGGTGGTGCCATTTATTGCCCCAGGGAAAACTGGAGGAGGCCCAGATTTGGGGCAGTAGGTGTGTGGATATTGCAATTTTAGTTTTAGACATCTTCTTGTGATAGTCACATGGTAATGTCAAAGAAGTAGTTGGATATACACATCCAAAGTCCAGAGAGGAGGGCTGGATTGGCAGTTTGGGAGGCAGAAACATAGATGGAAACCTAAGCATTGGGCATGGATGAGCATGCCAAGGGATAGAGCATGGAGTGAGAAGAGAAGAGGTTGTGTCTAAAAAGCATCTGCGGGCTTCCCTGGTGGCGCAGTGGTTGAGAATCTGCCTGCCAATGCAGGGGACACGGGTTCAAGCCCTGGTCTGGGAAGATCCCACATGCCGCGGAGCAACTGGGCCCGTGAGCCACAGCTACTGAGCCTGCGCGTCTGGATCCTGTGCTCCGCAATAAGAGAGGCCGTGATAGTGAGAGGCCCGCGCACCGCGATGAAGAGTGGCCCCTGCTTGCCGCAACTAGAGAAAGCCCTCGCAGAGAAACGAAGACCCAACACAGCCATAAATAAAAATAAAAAAATAAAAAAATAAAAAAATAAAATAAAAAGCATCTGCAATTCTGACACCAATTCCAATTCAATGTGTGAGATTTTTCCCCATGCCACCAAGCAATTCTCTGACACCAGCTGGGTCTCTTATAATTCAGCTCAATTCTGAAACTATCTACCTGGAGATAGCATCAGATCTACAGGTTAAGGGCTCAGTCCTACAAAACGTCCCCCCAAATTCCCCCCCCACCCCACTTCAGATACCAATTGAACTTCTGCCTATAAATCAGAGGTTCCCACTATCCCCTCTTTGGGTGCTAGAGAAGAACTCTCTTCCCCAGATAGTCACATGGCCTCTCCCTCATCTACTTCAAGTCTTTGATCAAATGTCTCTCTCTCAGTGGAAACTTCCTTGACCACTTTATTTAAAATTGAACCTCTTGGGACTTCCCTGGTGGTCCAGTGGTTAAGACCACACGCTCCCAATGCAGGGGACCCGGGTTCCATCCCTGGTCAGGGAACTAGATGCCGCATGCTGCAACTAAGAGCTTGCGTGCCAAAGCTAAGACCTGGTGCAGCCAAATAAATAAATAAATAAAATAAATATTAAAAAAAAAAATTGAACCTCTCCACAGGCTGGTATACCCTATTCCCACTTCCTGCTTTATTTTTCCTCATGGCACTTGTGACCTCTAAAATACTGTGTTTTACTTATTGTTTATTTTTTTTAATTTTTATTTTAAAAAAAATTTTATTATTAAAAAAATGTATTTTATTTTATTTATTTTTGGCTGCGCTTGGTCTTCGTTGCTGCGCGTGGGATTTCTTTAGTTGCGGCGAGCGGGGGCTACTCTTCGTTGCGGTGCGCGGGCTTCTCATCGTGGTGGCTTCTTTTGTTGTGGAGCACAGGCTCTAGGCGTGTGGGCTTCAGTAGTTGTGGCATGCAGGCTCAGTAGTTGTGGCTCGTGGGCTCTAGAAGGCAGGCTCAGTAGTTGTGGCACACAGGCTTAGTCGTTCTGCAGCATGTGGGATCTTCCCAGACCAGGGCTCGAACCCATGTCCCCTGCATTGGCAGGCGGATTCTTAACCACTGCGCCACCAGGTAAGTCCCTACTTATTGTTTATTGCAAGCACCACGAGGGAAGATTTCATTGTCTCTCTTGTTCACTGAGCTTCCCCCAGTGCCTAGCACATAGTAAGTGTAAACCCATCTAACAATGTTCAAAATAGAGTAACCCCTGTCAAGGGCCACTATCAAGTCTCTTTCAGACACCCAAGGACTGGAAAATTTCTGAAGACAAAAAGTTACAGATTCTCGGAAAAAACACATCCTGTAGAAGCACATCCAGCTTTGATACAACTCTGGACCAAAATAGATATGAACCCACCCCCTCTTTCCTGCACCTTGCCCTTTGAAGCCCAGTGAAAGACTCAAACCCCCAGCCTTTGGGGCTAATGCCACTCTATGCGTCTGGCCTCTTTCCTCCCTCAGAAAGTGAATAAAAACTTTCTTTTTTCCCTTGTTCACACTTCTGTGAATTCTTTCACAGCCCGTGTTGGCTCACCTAACAGTAAGTACTCAATATTTGTTGAATAAATGAACTTCCACATGGATGTCTCACAGTATATGAAACTGACCAAGTCCAAAAACAAACTCCTGGTTTTCCCTCTAAATCCACATCCCCAATCCCACCTTCCCATATTAACGGTGCTACCATCTCCTCAGCCGTATAAGTCAAATCCAGAAGTTTTCTTGGGGTCTTCCTTACTTCTCACTTCCCATACCTAATTGATCAGCAAGTTCTATTGGTTCTACCTCAAAAATAAATCTCAAATCTGTTCACTTCTTTCCCTCTCTAATGCCCTTCCCATCATTTCAAAACCATCACCATCTCCCCCCACTGCAAGGGCCAATCTTCTCTGCTTCCCACAAGTCCTGCCTCGATCCATTCTTGAAATTACTGCCAAGGTCATCTTTTCTGTTTCTTCTAAAAGAATGCCCATGACCCGTATCCATTAGCAGCAGCAGCAACAACAACAAATTAAGCAGCAAAATACAGAGAAGAAAGAAAAAAATTAATCACTATCCCACCACCCAGAAATAAGCATTAACATTTGTTGAATACCATTTGGCTCTCTATCAGTATAGACAGCTAGAGAGACTGATAGATAGACTTACAGAAAAAAAAGTTACAAAAATGGGACCACAATACATGTTATTTATAAAAGTACTATTTAAGTTTTACTTGTAGATAACAAAAGGGAAAAATGGCAAATGGAAAATGAACAAATTACTAAATTTTATGAAATAAAATAAATCTCGTGGGAAAAATAAATTATTTTTCATCATGAGAAATATTAGCTTGTAAAAGAGTCAGAGATAAAAAACAACTCCTCACCACCTACCAGAAAGATGAGGAAAACAGTATATTTACACTTATTCCCATTTCCCCTGCCCCAATCTACCCATTTCTGATAGTTACATTAGTTAATTTAAAAATGTCGACGTATACAGTATTCACATTCTGTTTTGTAACCATGATTTCCAATGCAAGTTTAGTCTTAGTTCTATGAATTCAGCTCTCACAAACAGACCTTTTAGCCTGGCTTCTTCATTCCGGCATCCTTTATTTGAGTCATTATTTGGTTGGTTGGATTTCAAAGGGCTCTTGGCTTCTGTATGCCCTGAGTTCTTTCAGCTTGAGACTGTTGCTGCTTGGCAGGGCATAAAATTCTCGGGTCATACATTCTTTCTCTCTGTGCCCTGTAGACATGGCTCCTGTTTGCTGCCATTGTGAGTTCCATGGGAAAATCTCGGGCTAACTGGATTTTCCTACCTTGCCTGTAGCTGGCTTTCCTTCCATGGATGCTCTCTCTTCTTTTCTTTCTTTTTCTTTTCCTACTATTTTAATGATGAAATATTTCAAGCATACAGAAGAGTATAGAAAATAGCACATTATCCAGTCATAAGCTTTGTTGAATTTGAACATTTAAAAAATATTTGCTTTAGATCCCTTAAAACAAACAAAACTTACAGATCTAGGTGAAGGCCTCCATGTGCAATCCTATATTGCACTGGCCCTCTCCACAGCTGTAGCCACTATTGGGAGGAGGAAATTTTCCTCTGCCCTTCTAGGTTCTTCTGGCTAGTCTAAGAATTAAATTGACATGAGACAGATTAACAGGAGAAAATCAAACAAAAGGTTAATAAGATGTATACATGGGCAAGACCTAGGAAAACTAAGTAACTCACCAAAATGGTCAAAACCCTCACCTTAAATACCATCTTCAGCTAAAGACAAAAGAGGAATTTGGGGGTAGTTGTTTGGAACTTCAAAGGAGAGGAAGGCAATTCAGTTGGAGATAGAGAAGCAAATATTTTGTAAATATATGTTTGCTGGGCCATGCAGAGACAATCGGACACTAGTGGGCTCTGATCTCTCCCTACCACACCTAGCCTATATTCTTTGCAGATAGCTCTGGTGATAGCTTTGTTCTGGCTTTTATCCAAATTCTTTAGGCAGCTAAGGGGGAGGTAAAAAGAAAGACTTCCTGAGTCTTATGTTTCTTAAAATTAAATTAATCTTCAAGCCAAAGAGACACATTTTGGGGTGGCACATTTTGCTCCTGAATTATGAGTTTATAGTTTTTTACCACCATCCTGAATTGTGAGTTTATGATTCCCTTGATTAAAAAAATAATTTTGATCACATGTGTACATATTCCTAAGCAATATGTTATTTAGTATTGCATGTTTTTGCACTTTACATAAATAGTACCATAATGCATGGATTCTTCTGCAACTTCCTCTCTTGTTTTATCCATATTGATGAAGTTCATTCATTTACCTTACTGTGTCATATTTCATTGTTTAAATATGCTCTAATTTATTTCTCTATACTGTTGATGAACATTAGGGCTGTTTTCATTTTTTTTCTGTTTCTTTTAAAACTATTTTATTATCTATTAATTAAAATTCTTATTGTATTATAGTAAGAAAACAGAATCTGTGTAATAATGATTCTTTGAAATTTATTGAGACTTCTTTTGTGTCCTAGAGCTTATTCAATATTGCATGATCCACATGTGCTAGAAAAAAATGATTATGTTCTCTTTGTTGGGTATAGGATTCTATATATATATACCAAATAGTTTGAATTTACCAATAACATTATTCAGCTATTTTATGTTTCTGCTTTTGTTTTGTCTCCTTGATCAGTTTCTGAGAAGAGTACATTACAATTTCTAACCATAATTTATTTATTTCTTCCAGTAGTTTTGTTAGCTGTTGCTTTATATATTGTGAGGCTATATTATTGGTGTTTTAATGTTCATGATGTTTGTATTTTCTTGTATTATGTTCCTCTTGTCTCATATTTTTTCATCTTGAGTTCTCTTTTATCAAATATCAAAATTACTTCCCTGATATTTCTAAACTTGACTTTTTTTTTTTTTTAAGTAGAGGGAAGGATTATTTATTTATTTATTTATTTATTTATTTATTTATTTTTGGCTGTGTTGGGTCTTCGTTTCGTGCGAGGGCTTTCTCTAGTTGCGGCAAGTGGGGCCACTCTTCATCGTGGTGTGCGGGCCTCTCACTATCGCGGCCTCTCTTGTTGCGGAGCGCAGGCTCCAGACGTGCAGGCTCAGTAAATTGTGGCTCACGGGCCTAGTTGCTCCGCGGCATGTGGGATCTTCCCAGATCAAGGCTCGAACCCGTGTCCCCTGCATTGGCAGGCAGATTCTCAACCACTGCGCCACCAGGGAAGCCCCGCTGATATTTCTTATGCTTTATATTTGCCTGGTGTATTTTCTCCTGTTCTTTTATTTAAAATATTTAAAATTTAAACATTTAATACATTTTTCTTTTAAATGTTTCTCTTGTATGCAACATACTGCTGAAAAAATTTTTAAACCCAACTTGGGAATCTTTGTCTTTTAACAAGTATGTTTATTTTGTTCTTTATTACAGATTCCTTTATAATATTAGGACTTATTCTGACATTTTAATTTTCCATATACTGTGCCTTTTTTGTTGTTTTTTTCTTTCTTGCTTTCCAACAGATGGAGCCAACTTTCTTCTTATATTTTAAAAGTTATACATTCTATATTTTTACAATGTTGTGATTGCTTTAATTTAACTCCATGTTCCTCCTTAGAATAATTTCTAAATGTATCATTCATTTTATATTTCCCTTAATAGCAAAAGTACTTTTTCACACCCTCATATCCTTTTAGTCTTGCCCTTTCCTCTCTCTCCTCTCATCATCTTGACAGTGCTTAAAATTCAGGTTGATTCTTCCTTTGTGTAATTCCCCAACCAAAGGCTAGCTGTCTTGTCCCTCAAGTACTTTTCCTCAAGCCGATAATAAAATTTTGTGCCAAGTATTTTTTTTGCAAATATAACCTGCAGCAACTGGAGACTTTGCTCTCCAACCAGCCATTTCATTCTCTCTCTCTCTCCCTTGCCCTTTGGCTTTTTAAAATAATCAGTTTTATTATATTATTTAACCAATTTTACTCTCCATATCTCAGGCATCATCCTCATTTGTCTCTCTTCTTATTTGAGTACCTTCTCTAAGAGTGTTGTTTTTTTAAAAAAATAAATTTATTTATTATTTTTGGCTGTGCTGGGTCTTTGTTGCTGCTCATGGGCTTTCTCTAGTTGTGGTGAGTGGGGGCTACTCTTCGTTGCGGTGCCCTGGCTTATTGTCGTGGCTTCTCTTGTTGCAGAGCATGGGCTCTAGGCGCGCAGGCTTCAGTAGTCGTGGCACCTGGGCTCAGTAGCAGGCTCTAGAGCGCAGGCTCAGTAGTTGTGGTGCACGGGTTTAGTTGCTCCTCGGCATGTGGGATCTTCCCGGACTAGGGCTGGAACCCATGTGCCCTGCATTGGCAGGCGGGTTCTTAACCACTGTACCACCAGGGAAGTCCTCACTCTCAGTTTTATCTGGGGGAATCCTGGTTAATCTGTTTTAAGAGTTTGGGCCTTCAAAGTCATTTTGTTTTTATCAAGTACCTCAGGCCATTACCAGTTTAGCACCACTTTTTATGCTAATTTCTTATTTTGAGATTTTCTGAACCATGCCACTATACAAGCTCCCTTGTAATCTCATTCTGCTGGTGAGAGATTTTTCTTTCAGGCCATTCTTTCATTAAGGGAGCAGTCCTTTGAGGGTCTTTGCTTCATGTAGGGGGCTTCTCATTTCCCAGCTACTTGCAGATTTAGACTCATTTCTTTTCCATTGGTCCCTAAAAACTGAAACCCTTTGTTTCCTGAGACTAGAAACCACCCCTTCCCAAGGACAGCTGCAGCATTAACTCATGCTTACTACTTGGTTTTTAGTTCTTCCTTTGCTTTGGGTCTCCGGGGATTTCCTTTACTTTCTTTTGAGCTTAGCTGTGAATTAGAAAAAGTATGACTATTACATTTTAATCAGATGGAAATGGAAGTCTAATTCTTTTTTCTTTCTATTTTTTAAAAAATTGAAGTATAGTTAATTTACAACGTTGTGTTAGTTTCAAGTGTACAGCAAAGTGATTCAGTTATACATACACACACACATATATTCTTTTTCAGATTCTTTTCCATTATAGGTTATTATAAGATATTGAGTATAGGTCCTTGTTTACCTATTTTATATATAGTAGTGTGTGTATGTTTATTTGAGATTATTCTTGTTTCCTGATGTAAGATTATATTGCTATAAACTTCCCTCTTAGAACTGGTTTTGCTGCGTCCCATAGGTTTTGGATCGTTGTGTTTTCATTTGCCTTTAGGCATTTTTTGATTTCCTCTTTGATTTCTTCAGTGATCCATTGGTTGTTTGGTAACATATTGTTTAGCCTCCATGTATTTGTGTTTTTTACAGTTTTTTTCCCCCTGTAATTGATTTCTAATCTCATAGCTTTGTGCTTGGAAAAGATGCTTGATATCATTTCAATTTTCATAAATTTACTGAGGCTTGATTTGTGGCCCAAGATGTGATCTAGCTTAGAGAATGTTCCATGTGCACTTGAGAAGAAAGTGTATTCTGCTGCTTTCGGATGGAATGTCCTATAAGCAGTGTGTGTATGTTAATCCCAAAGTCTTAGTTTATCCCCCCCCATCCCCTTTGGTAGCCATAAGTTTGTTTTCTATGTCTGTGAGTCTATTTCTGTTTTGTAAATAAGTTCATTTATACCATTTTTTTAGATTCCACATATAAGTGATATCATATATTTGTCTGACTTCACTTAGTTTGATAATCTCTAGGTCCATCCACGTTGCTGCAAATAACATTATTTCATTCTTTTTTATGGCTGAGTAATAGTCCATTATATATATATATATATATATATATATATATATATATATATATATGCCATAATTCTTTCTTTTTTAACACAATGACTTCATCAGAATATGTCTTGGTTTTGGTAGTTCTGGATCATTTTTTTCCTTGGAATATGCTGTGTGCATTAGATTTGAACAGTCAAGTATTTATTTTAGATTAATTTATTCTATTTGTTTTGTTCTCTTCTTCAGGAATACCAATTATATATTGGTTGGATTTTTCTGTTTTCCACATTTCTCCTTCTTACCATAATGATATTTTCATTGTTGTGCTTTTCCATTTCTTTTTTATGATTTTCTTAAACCTATTATTATGTTCCTGATTTTGTTTTCCACTGTGTTTATTCTATTTAAAAATATGGTCTTCATCTATGTAATGATTTAATTTTTTCCTTTTATTTCTTTTCTGAAGTCTTCTAATTTTCCCTTTTCTTTCTTTTGCTGTATAATCTTTTCTTAGAATCTTTGTATCTTTTAAAAAAAGTTGTTTTTAAAAAAGAGGTCATGTTGCATGAAATTTTCTTAAACATTGTCTTCTCTGATTATTGTTTACTTTGAATGGAGCTAGCTATTGCCTGAAGGATGGTGTGCTGTAGAGTGGGGTGGGAGTGTAGTGGGCTGGGATGGTACCTGGTGGTGTGTGGAGGCACATATCTCCTTTCAATTTTTGGCATTTGTGAGGTAGGGTTGCATCACAGTCAAACTTGGTGGTGTACGGTCTGACATTCTCTGCCTCCTTTCCTGCTTTACCCCAGTTCATTCTGGTGGCATTCTAGACTAGGAGGCCATGTCACAAGGCAATAGGAATGTCATGCCAGCATGGTATCTTCTTAAGCTATCCCTTCCCTGTTGTCCTGAGGTGTCAAACTAGGTCTGCGCAGGAAGATCTCTCCTCAGCGAGACCTCTTTTCAGCTTGTTCTCAGCCTCAAATACCATTGCTTCAATCAAAGGGACATTGGTTATCCTTTTAAGGGGGTGTTCTCAAACCCAGGGGTTTGAGCAGCATGTTTCTGCTTTCATGTAGGGCCCTTGCTCAGATCCACACATAACTGTATTTGGCAGGTGCCCTTCATGATTTGTGGTTTGGAGTTATACCAGTTTCATTAAGCATGGTCTTTCCCTCCTCTACATTTTGTTTTGTTTGATTATACTTAGGGAACTTCCAAAGTGGAGAAACAAAAAAATATCTCTACTCTGCCATTTTTCTTTTTTTTTAATCATATATTTTATTTTATATTATTATTATTATTATTTGGCTGTGCTGCACTACATGCGGGATCTTATTTCCCCAACCAGGGATTGAACCTGTGCCCCCTGCAGTAGAAATGTGGAGTCTTAACCACCGGACCACCAAGGAAGTCCCTACTCTGCCATTTTTCATTGAAAGTACCCCAGAGTCATGTTTAAAACCTAAATTAGGTTATGCCATTCTATTACTTAAAATCCTTCCATGGTTTCCTATTGTACTTAAAATAAAACCCAAACTCCTTACATTGGCCTACAAGGCTCTGCATGACTTGACCCCTCCTGACCTCTGCAATTCCATCTTATGCCATTCTCTCCCTCGCCATTCATGCCCCACCCACACTGGTCTTCTTTTGCTTCTTTCACACCCCAAACTCCCTCCCATCTCTGGTCCAGTGCCTGGAATGCTCATCCTCTCTGCCCTGTGTGGGGAACTCCTCATCCCTCAGGTCTCAGATGAAAGGTTTCCTCCTTAGCAGGCCGTTTCCTGACCACCCTACCCAGGTGATGATCCTCTATCATTGCACACACTGGTTTTCATTCATAGCTCTTACTACAACTTATAATTTACATTTATTTCCTGTCTTCCTCACTTGATTACATGCCCCACCAGGGCAAGGGATGTGTCAGTTTTTTTCCACCAATGTACCCCCAGGGCCTAGTGCAGTGTCACTACATAATTAACCTTTGTTGTGTGCATGAATAAATAATGAATCAGAGAGTTGTACCCTTGAGAGCCACACTGGAGTTTGTTTATTTATTTATTTTTAAAACTTTTAATTTTATATAGGAGTATAGCCAATTAACAAGGTTGTGATAGTTTCAGGTGCACAGCAAAGTGACTCACCCATACATGTGCATGTATCCATCTTCCCCAAACTCCCCTCCCGTCCAGGCTGCCACATAACTTTAAGCAGAGTTCCGTGTGCTACACAGTAGGTCCTTGTTGGTTATCCATTTTAAATATAGCAGTGTGTACATGTCAGTCCCAAACTCCCCAACTGTCCCTTCCCTCCACCCTTCCCCCCTGGTAACCATAAATTCCGTTCTCTAAGTCTGTGAGTCTGTTTCTGTTTTGTAAATAAGTTCATTTGTATCATTTCTTTCTAGATTACGCATACACACTGAAGAGTTTAAATGATGTGATGGTCAATGGAGAGACCCAGAAGTTTTTTGAGCAAGTAGGGGATAGAATGGATAGCTAGATAGCTACGATCAGAATGGATGAAGGGAGAGAGCGGGGTCCCAGAAGAGATCGGTCAGGAAGTTGCTCTGCCAGGACAGCTGCGGTGAGCCTCTAGCTACAGGCACAGAGAGGAAGGGTCGGCCAGGTGAGGTTCCGAGGAAAACCCAGCAGCCCTTGGTGTGTGTTCAGTGAGGACCTGAGCTGGAGAGGCTGCTTGGCTGGATCTGGGGTTCTACAGAATAAGGCAGGATGATGCCCATGTTGGGGCTTGGATGACCAGGGGAGCAGTGAGAGCCTGGGACTGGGAGGGTGGAGCTGCCTGAATGCAGATTCACACCCTTTCATTTTAGGAGTTGTCTAAACTGGGAGGGTGATGATGTTGTGAGAAAGAGGGAGAGAGAGAAAAGAGACAGAGGGAAGCAAGCAAGAGAGAAAAGGGTATGAGACTAATGTCAGCCCTACCAGCAGGGGTAGGGAGAAGAGGGACCAGGGAAGTGACCAGAAAAGCAACTTTGGACGGAGGAGAGGCAGGCAGTCTGGGTGACTGAGGAGTAGTGCTCTGCACCCAGGCCAACCTGAGTTCCAGTCCTGGCTCTACACTTAATCCCCTTACCTTCTGTTTCCTGATGTCTTAATCACAGACATGCCCCACATCATAGGGTGGTTGGGAGGATTAAATTAGGTAATGTATGTGTAGTACTTGAAACAATGTCTACACAGAGTAAATACTCAGTACACTTGAGTTTCTTCCCCTCTACCTGACTGCTGCCCTCTTTCCATCTTAGAATCAGATGTTTATCTAGCCAGAAGCTGGGCAGGTTCAGAAAGTCTTTCTTTATTACTTCACTTAGGGATGATCTTGTTCTGAGAGACTAATTCTTGTGCATTCTTACGACTGTGTGGTTAAACACAAACATTCTAGAAATGAGCTCAATTTCTTCCCAGAAGGAAAGTTTCTGTGAGAATCCAAATACAAACCAGAGGCTGGTTGGTGAATAAAGAGCCAGGATAACTGGAGGTGGATGATCTTAACATCCTGAGTAAGTTGGGATGGATGATGTGTGTATCTACCCCCATGTAGGGAGTCAATTTCCTTATCCATGAGATGGGGTATGGGGAGGCATTGAACTAGGTCAGCCGAGGTTGTCACCAAACTCTGCTATATTTGAAGTGGGTCCTAGATGTTTTGCCAATTATACTGGGGAAAACAAGATCATTTCCAAGCTAGGAGAATGAATGAAGCAAATGAGCAGATTTTCCTCAATTTTAAGATTTTCTTTATTAGTTTGTATTAAACTGTTAACATCTGATACTAGCAGATGACAAAATGAGGGCTCAAAAAACTTATAAATGTTGACAGGGAAACTGGGAGTAGAGTATCATCCTTGTGTTTCAGTGGATGTGAGAGTTTTGATCATGGTTTTATGTTGCTGACATGTCAGATGACCCCATCTCAGCAATGACGTTGATTCTAACTGTATGTCGTGGTTTCTTCTTCTGTTGTATCTAATAACATTCACTGAGTGCTCACTAGGTACTTTACATGCGTTATCTCGTTTGATCTGTGAGGTGGGTGATAGTATCCTCATGTTACAGGAGAGGAAACTGATTCCTAGAGGGAGGTTAAGTCATGTTTGTAAGGTCACATGGCTAGTCTAGTGACTGCGGTAGTTTGCTTCCTTCTTTTGGAAAGAGATCCTTGACTGTAGGCTGGGTACCTGACCACGCTGGCCATTTATAAAACCCTGACTCCCTGGAAACAGGGATTGGTCCACAGCTGAGTACATGAACCAGGCAGGGCCAATCAGGGCTCTTCCTGAGATATACGGACACTGGGTCTACAAAGCTGGAATAGTCTGTGGCCACGTTCCTTGTTATACAGAAAGACCCTGCTATAGTAAGAGTGAAGCCAACATGCAAAGAGAGACAAACAGTGATGAGAGAAGGCTGGATGGATGGATGGGTGGTGTTGAGTTCCCTGTTCTAGCCCCCAAGGCTGTGGTTCATTGATCCTGTGAATTATCACAGTGATTCTTACCAGTTATGTGACAGAATACATCCCCTTTTATCTTCAGTGAGCTTGCCTTGAACTCCTGTCTCTTACAGCTGAAAGATCTTGATCAATAGAGCTAGAATATGGTGGAGTCAAGATTCAAACTCAGAATCTAACGTCTTAACTTCTCTGCTACAACGATTTCCTAGTATTATACATTGATCTCTTAGAACGTCTCTCTTTATTTTTTAAAAAAATCAATCAATTAATTAATTTTTGGCTGCATTGGGTCTTCATTGCTGCGCGGGCTTTCTCTAGTTGCGGCGAGTGGGGGCTATTCTTTGTTGCGGTGCGCGGGCTTCTCATTGCAGTGGCTTCTCTTGTTGCGGCGGAGCACAGGCTCTAGGCACCTGGGCTTCAGAAGTTGTGGCTCGCGGGCTCTAGAGCGCAGGCTCAGTAGCTGTGGTGCACGGGCTTAGTTGCTCCGCGGCATGTGGGATCTTCCTAGACCTGGGTTCGAACCCGTGTCCCCTGCATTGACAGGCGGATTCTTAACCACTGTGCCAACAGGGAAGCCCCTCTTGAGGATTCTTGATGATTGGACGTTATAGGGGAGGTTTACCATTGTGACCACCTGTGTTTAAGTCATGCCTCATTCATTGTGTGAGCTTGGGAAAACTTCCCTGAGCCTCAATTTTCTCCTTTGTAATGTGGGGTAAGACTGTACCAATTTCCTGGGATTGTTGTGTAAATTAAATGGGATGATATACGGACAGTTACCCTGCACACAGTAGGTGCCCCATAATGTCAGTCCGCACCCCTCCAGCAAAGGGAATGACAAATGCATTACACACAGCAGATCCAGAATGACCCACACCCAGTGTGATAACGCAGGTTCTCTCATGCTGAGCAGGCTGTCAGGGGATAGTAGATAAATTATTTCATTCAGTTTGTTAAGAGAAAATATCTCAAAGTAGATTTGCGGGGGTGTGGGGGGGAGAAGTAGAATAAAAGGGATCCTTGTAGTGAAAAAGTTTAAGCTCAGAGGTCGGTGCAACTCCCCCAAAGTCGCACAGTAAGTCAGGAGAAAGCCAGGGCTTAAACCTGGGGCCCCAACAGCAAGACTATTTCCCTTCCTGCCAAGCTGCCCCCGGGACAGTGGGCGGGTTGGCAGAGCTTGACAGTGTTCAGCACCTCACTTCTGCCACCTAGTTCCCTCCTGCCCACTCCCTGTGGCTTTTAAACAGTTTACAGAAGTCCACCTGGCCTGGAAAAACTTCATACATCAGGCAGGTGTGAGAGGTGTGGGTGTGGGAAGGCTCGCTGGAGAAGAATCAGCACTGCCTTCTCCTGCCTGAGTCAGGAGCAGGGCAGGGCAAGAACTGGCAGACCCCGACAGGAGGGAGGGAAAGGAGAGCCCAGAGACCAGCCTGCAATGACATGTCGCAACCACCAGGAGGCATAAACAAGACAGGCAAAGCCCAGGAGCCACTGGTGGGAAACCTCTGGCACCTGGAGCTGGGGCGAAGGGATGGACGGAAAGCAGACACCCAGCTTCCCAGTCTGGGCATGGGCACAGTCACTGCCAGGATGTGCCCACTGCCTGCCTGTGTCCTGGCTTCTCTGCCTTCGTGGAGAAGTGGAGAATGTAGAGCGGGATTGGACTCTAGGGGTCGGTCTATCCAACCCTCCTGTTCTGCCAGGAGGGGGAGGGAATTGCTCTAGATCACACAGCAAGTTAGTGGCAAATTATGTGATTTTCATCAGTCTCAGGAATATGGCCCCTTGATGGGCACTGACCTGGCCTCAGTTCCTATTTAAGGACAGGTGTCCAGGTAGTGCCCCTAGCAATCAGTGGCACTCTTGCCCTCTCTCTCTCTCATCTTTCTGGTCTTCTTCTCTTTTCCCTCACAGTCCCTTTGTTTCTGTGACTTTATTTTTCTCAGACCTTTTCTCCCAGTTTCCGTCTGTCTGCCTCCCATCTCCATCCCTGTCCGCTGGGGAGTTTGCTCTGCTCCTTCCCTCACTGGGTCCCGGGAGGGAGAGTGATGTTTCCTGCAGTCACTTCTCAGGGACTCATCGCTCTCCGAAGCTCCGTTTTCCAACCCAGTGTCTCAGTTCCACTCCTGGGATCCAGAGAAGTTATGATTTGGTAGCATAATCAGTGATGTGATTTGGGGAGGTGGGAAGGCCCCCTGGCTCCTAAATACTGCCCCCAGCACGCCACCCCCCATTCGGTAACCGTAAACTCCCGGTTAGCACCTGGTGTGGGCAAGACCCTTTGCTCCTGCAGTCCCTGCCCTGTGAGCTCACCATGTGGGAGTGAGGGCGAGAGAAGACGAGTACACGAGTGATTCAGTGGAGAGCAGAATGCTCTGAGCACACAGGACAAAGGGAGTGCTTGGTATGGGACAGAGCAGGTAACGACAGAATCTGGTTGGCCCTGCGGCGGGCTCCGTGAGGTCGGGGGCATTAAACCGGCCTTGGAAGGATAGGTGGGATTTCAGCAGGAAGGGATGTGGTGAGTGGGCACATTCTGAACAGAAGGATGAACTTGAACAGAGTCTTGGCCCCCCCCCCCCGCCAGGTGCACGTAGCCCCATGTGCTCAGGCACAGTGAGCAGGCAGTTAGGGGATAGGCAGGGGAGGTTGGAATGCAGGTGGGGGGCCAAAGCCTGAAGCACTTCACTGCCAGCAAGAGCCATGGGGACACCACTGCAGTTTCTGAGCAGAAGTGGCGTCTGCTGAAGTCCTCAGTTAAAATGGAAGAAGTGCTGTAAAAAGCAATGCATTGCACCCCAGTGGTCTTTAACCTCAGGGTGAACGACTTTTATTCCAGGCTCGGCCTGAAGTAGGTTTTGATGGGGGAAGAGCAGTAGCACGAGGGGTCCAAGTGCCTTGGGGAGGAGGGACACTGGGTGGTTTGCAAAGGCGTAGGAGAGGATGCTGGGGACCCTAAGGCCTGACTTCATCTACGCCGCTCAGGTTGCCTCCACGTCCCACGGTGGCCCGCAGGAGGACAGCAGCCTGGCTTGATGTCTGATCCTCTGTGGGTACTCAGTCTGAGCTTCTCTGTGGTATCATGAGCCAAAGCTCCCCGGGTGGGCCTGATGATGGGTGTCTGTGCCAGTGCTCTCTCCTCCCAAGCTGGGTTGGGATTTCCGCCTACTGCCCTGGGACTGCGGCTGCCCTGGCCCTGGGAGAGGAGGGCGGTGCCGCTGAGTCACTGCCTGGGCATCTGGGCCTGGAACCACGGGTGAGTCACCTAGGACTAGGGGTGTTGGGGGAGGGGAAAGAAGCTGGTGGACATCTGGAGGGGGGAGGGGAGCTGGGCCCACAGGAAGTGCGGTGCCGGACGGGATTGGGGCAGTAGGGGAGGGGGGCCTGGGAAGGGGCAGCGTGAAGCCTGCTCTTCTCTGAAAGCCCCTTCCCTGGGCTGGGTCCTGAAAGGCCTCAATGTTTGCCTTTCTCTGGGGAGGGGCCTGGAGGAGTGGGGTGAGGGAGGCTGTGGCCTCACCCAGGCCTGGCCACCGGGCTTGGGGAGCTGTCTGGCCCCTCGTCACCTGTCCACCTCCCAACCTGAAGGAGGCCCGAGTTTTCTTCTCTCCCTTCAGCCCTCCCGGGGCTTCCTTACACACCACAGACCGCTGCTCACCCCAGCTGACTATAACAGAGCCATCTCCACCTCTCACTGCCTTCCTGCTTCCTGCCAGACCCCCTCCTACCCAAAGGGGCCTTTCTGGGTATGTTTAAACATACCCACTTTCCTTGTTACATTATTGAAAGGTATTCTGGTTCCGGCTATTAAAAGTAACTTTGGGGACTTCCCTGGTGGTCCAGTGGCTAAGACTCCGCGCTCCTAATGCAGGGGGCCCACGACCGATCCCTGGTCAGGGAACTAGATCCCGCATGCCACAACTAAGACCCAGTGCAGCCAAATAAATAAATAAATATTAAACCAAAAAAGTGACTTTGTCTCCCTCGTTCCCTGAGGTGACCCCTGCCCTCTTCTTCCTGATGCCCCCCCAGTTGCCTTCTGGCTTCTCCAGCACACATACACAGGCCTGTGCAGTCCCAGCGGGCACCTGCAGCCACTGACGCACCAGTGAGCTGTGGCTCGCAGGCGTGTGTCATGAGAACAAAGCCTGGCCTGAGTCACCAGGCCCTGCAAACAGGGGCTGTCTCCCCTGCCCTGGGCCCAGGCTACCCCTTCCCCATGACACCTCCCACTCCCCTCTGTGGCCTGGGTGGGCCTGGGGGAGGGGGCTGCCCTTGGCTGGCCTAGAGCTCTCCCCGAGTTGAGCTAGGCAGCTGGCAGTGCAGCTGGCAGTCTCTGGGACGGATGGGGCTGGGAGTGGCAGGAGACCAGGCTTTGGCAGGATCAGGTTAGGGCAGGTTTGGTTTCCTTAAAATACAATGTTGGGGGCCAGTGGGGCTGGCATATAAGTCCCCACTCTGGGCACCTGGCCCTTGGTTTTCCTTCCAGGGTGTCTCTCTGCTATCAGGTCTGGTGAGTACCTCTGTCCTGCTGAGGGCTGGGTGGGGCCGACCCCCATGGGTCTCTACCTTTGTCCCTTTGTCTTTTTTTTTTTTTAATTTTTATTGGAGCATAGTTGATTTACAGTGTTGTGCTACTTTGTGCCGTCTGTCCCTTTGTCTTGATCTCTGTCTCCTTCTGGCTCCCTTGGTGGAAGAGGCCTGGGGCCTCTGTGGGTCTCTGCATCTGGGGGGACCTCCTGTGAAGTGTCAGACTGAGGCCTTTTCCAGGTTCCTCTGTGGTGTTTAGGGGTTACTCTGAGGCTCTCTCTTGGGTCTTGCAGTCCGGCTGTCAGTCTAGAGGCACTTCTTGGGGCTTTAAGCCCAGGAGTATGAAGCATGCATGGGGTGGGTGGGGGTAGGGTGGGTGCTTTAAGGAGGATCCTGGGTTTGTTTGGATTTTGTTTTTGTTGTTTTGCAAAGTCCTGGATTCCAGCAGGACTGAGGAACAAGAGCCAGGGATCTCGAGCACGCGGGCCCGCCTGGGTTCCTGCCCACTGCTTCTTCCTGTCTTCTCCTACCTCCCGAAGGCAGGGCTGGCAGGATGGGCCGGGGGCTCTTCTCGCTTCTGGTGCCAGCTCCTCTGGCCTCACCCAGGGACCTGCTTAACCCTCCAGGGGTGGTGTGACCATTCTCAGAGGCAGAGCCTTGGAAAAGATGACCTCCGAGGTCTGTCCTCGGTCTTAGATTCTGCCCTGATCCCAGGGCACTGGGCTTTTAGTTTCTTTAATTCCAGTCCCAATAGGACGCTTCCTGGTGGGGGGGCGGTGTTCGGTTGCCTCCACCCTACCCATGCCCTGTCTGCATAGAGCCAGCACCCCTGCTCAGGGGCCTCCAGTATGAGGGGACACACATTCCCTACCCGGTGAGAGCCCCTCGTCTGAGGGAGGATATGAGCCCGCCCAAGGGAGCTTCCAGTTAGATGGGAGAGCGACACCCTCTGGCAGAGGAAGGAATTGACTCCTCGGGGAACCTCGTACCCTTGGGCCGTAGCCATGGCCACTGCCAGAGCCCAGCGAGCCCCAGTGACTAGCCCATGGAGATACCCATCTCTGCAGCGCTGGCGCAGAGCCCACTGGCCTGTGGAAGGAGCTGTACACAGAGGATCCCAAATGGGACTCTGGCCACCCTGTCATTTCCTTTCCACAGATGCGCAAAGAGGGGAGCCCTGCACTCAGGGGTGGGCCCCAAGTGTGATGGGAGGAGACATGAGGCCCTTCCAAATACAGACGAAGGTCTAGCATCTGCCCGCAGCGTGAGGTGAAGGTATGGCCCCTGCCCAGGGAGCCTTAGGCCGAGCGGGAGATGCAGCCCTGCTTGCCCATTCAGAGAGGGGCTTGGAGAGGCAGTTTGGGGCAGAAGTGGGTCCTGCAGGCTGGGCTGAGGCGTCTCCATTACTTGCCAGCCCTGCAGCCCCAGATCTAAGATGTCCAGTCCTCTGGAGTAGGCGCTGGCTGTGATGGTCACCACCTTCCACAAATACTCTGGCCAAGAGGGTGACAAGTTCAAGCTGAGTAAGGGGGAGATGAAGAAACTTGTGCACAAGGAGCTGCCCAGCTTTGTGGGGGTGAGTGGGGCCGGCCTGGGACGGGGAGGGTCCTGGTGTGTGCATGCAGGGGCACAGGCTGAATCTCTTCTCCCTTCCTTGAGGGTGCCTGCTGACGCAGACACCAGGGTGGGATTGAGCCCTCCATGGCCTCACTGGAGTGAGAGTGAGGCCCGTGTGTGAATGTGTGTGTGAATGCTCTATTGCTGGCTTTCCCCGCAGCTTCCCAGAGAATGGGTGTGCTGTCAGAGCCCAGAGAGGGGAAGAGACCGGCTCAAGATTACACAGCTCTCATGTGTGATCTCTCTCTCTCTCTCTTTTGTTTTCCATATTTATATGCCAAACTAAGAAGGTGTGTAGGGAGAGAAAAGCCCAGCTAAGACACGCACCCTGAGATATTTTGCAGAGGAATGCCGTCAACTCTCAACTTGCCCCTCACCCTTCCCTTGCCGACTCCTGGATAATCCCAAAGTCAGGTCTCAGGCTTTGAACATATGAGGCATGTCCTTCTCTCTTTAAAAAAATTGTTTTGGTCACACTTTTCTAATTTGGTTTCATTTTGTCTGGTATGAAAAAGAGTTCGCCTTTTTTGAATTCACTTTTCTGGTCATAGGGAGTGGTGGTGGCTTCAGAAAGCTTTAGTTTCCTCCTCAGCAAGCTGGGGGTAGTGCCCACCTTGCTGGGCTCCTGTGGGGAGTACAGCAGATCCTGTGCTTAGGGAATGCCTGACGTGCTCCCCACTCCCAGCAGGGGGCGCCGGAGATGCCCACTGATGCACTTCTCTCTGTCCTCACTCACCCGGCCTCCTAGTGGCTCCCAGGGCCTCCCTGCCCACCACATAGCTGGCTGCCCGGTGTGGAGGGAGAGCTGGGCTCTGACCCGGGAGAGCAGCCTGGTGATAACCCTACTGTCTCTCACTTTCAGAAGAAGGTGGATGAGGAGGGCCTGAAGAGGATGACCGGTGATCTGGATAAGAACAGGAACCAGGAGGTGGACTTCCAGGAGTACGCTCTCTCCCTGGCCCTCGTCACTATCATGTGCAACGACTTCTTCCAGGGCTCCCCAGCCCGGTCCTGATGTACAGCTCGTGGTTTCCCACCGTGGGTCTCTTGGGCCCAGGAGGACTCTCTGCCTTTTTTAGTTTTATACTCAGTAAACATTTTTTGCTTGTTGACAAAAAATTTTAATTGCTTTTAATTTAAAAGCAATATTTTAATTGCTCAGTGATGCCCTGTCACCTGGCTTGGCTCAGTTAAAGACTCAAAGCTTCTTTTGTTTTGAACTGTCTCTATCCCTTTCAGTCCAAGATGATATAATGCCTTTAAAAATGTTGTGGGCTTCCTGTGTACCAACTTATAATTCACTTAATTAGACAAAAAAACATATTTACAAATTTCTTTGAGACTGGCCCTCTGTACCTTAGAGTTAGAGAACTGTTAGAAAATTCCCTTATGATTCTTAAAGGCCCTCTTGCCTGAAAGAGACACACTGCTAAAATTATTAGAAGCCTTATTGGTGTTTTTTGTTTGTTTTTGTTTTTGGCTGCGTTGGGTCTTCGTTGCTGTGCATGGGCTTTCTCTAGTTGTGGCTAGTGCGGGCTACTCTTCGTTGCGGTGCACGGGCTTCTCTTTGCAGTGGCTTCCCTTGTTGTGGAGCACGGGCTCTAGGCATGCGGGCTTCAGTAATTGCAGCACACGGGCTCAGTAGTTCCGACGCATGAGCTGTAGGGCGTGCGGGCTCAGTAGTTGTAGTGCACAGGCTTAGTTGCTCCGCGGCATGTGGAGCAATCCAGACCAGGGATTGAACCTGTGTGCCCCTGCACTGGCAAGCAGATTCTTAACCACTGCGCCACCAGGGAAGTCCCTAGAAGCCGTGTTGTTTATCTGAGATCTGAGAATTGCCCTTTAATTTTTTTGAAGTTTCCATGAAAGATCTCATCTTTGACTTTATCTTACCCCTGAGGCCCTTTTTGTTGGCAGGGCCATGGATTTGGTCTTTGCCCTGAGGCCATTTATTACTTTGAGAGCCATTTGCTGCCTGGAAAGAGTGTCCTGGGCCCTCTATATTTCCTCTAAATTCTACTCAGAATTGAAGAGGTCCTTCTTTAGTTCATCTCTTTCTTCTAATATTTTACCATAGGCAGCCAGAAGAAGCCAATTGGCATTTTCAGTATTCTGTCCAAAAATCTCCTTAGCCAATCCATGAGTTCATTATGTAATCTTTCTATTTTCCACGTTACCATGGATAATAGTGTTTCCAGACATTCCACCACTACATAATAGGGGTTGCCTTTTCTTCAGTCTCCAGTAACAATTTCCTCACTGCCCTTCAAATTATTACTAGCAATCTTCTTGAGATCCTTCTAGCTTTCACCCATGGCTTTGTCCCAAAGCCAGTAACACCTGCTTTAGGTTTTTGTAATAGAAGCCTCTTTGTCTTTCAGGTCTTTGATGAAAGATTCATGGAGCCAACTCATGCTGATTTTCTAAGCTTTTCCTACCACTTCCTCTATCACTACACCTAGGTTTCCATTTGGTCTGCATCCCAAGATACATCAGGGGACAATTTGACTAAATATTTTGTCATTTCATAACAAATGTCCTTGACTTTCAGCCTGCACATATTGGGTCCTCATATCTCACTGTCTTCCCTCCTCCACTTGGTCAATTCCACATTTTAGATTCTTTTGTTTGAAGACTCCGCTTTATGAATTTATTAAGTTTTGAGTTGCAGATCACCTAACAGTGGCTTTAATTGTCTTACATAACAAGACATCTGAGACAGGCAGTTCAGGGTTAGTTCAAGGTTGGTTCAGGGGCTCAGAGATGTCATATGACACCGATTTTTTTTGCTCTGTAATCTACAGCATGTATGCTTTTTCCCTTATGCATGTTGCTTCATGATCACAAGATGGCTGCTCTACCTCCAGGTCTCACTGTCCATGTTCCAGGTTAAGAGACAGAGGAAGTGTAGGGTGCAGAAAGCTTTCCCTCAAGAGACTTTGCCTTCTTATTATGCAAGAAATACTGTTTCCAAAGATTTCTACTTACATCTCTTTGGCCTTAACTATGTAATATGGCTAGTCCTAGCTGTGACCAAGTATTTTTAGCTGGGCATGTTGACACTTTGAAAGAAAAGAAGAAGGGTTTTAATAATAAGGAAGCGGGGGATGGATAGCAGACAAGCAATAGACAATATTTTTCTGAATTGTTTTCTTACTTTTCTTACTTCCCTGGGAAGCTCTGATACTTGGGAACTGCTTACAGAGTAGCTCAGAAAAGAGCTCCCCAAAGACAGAAAGGAGTGAGAAGGTTCTGGGACACACTGCTTATTCTCACTGTTCTAACTGCACGTCTGGGGCTGATGAGGCAAGGCTGGGCAGGCCCTAGCAATGAAAAGAGAGAAGCCCACTTTCCTAATATCCTATAGGAAAAGGAGCCGGTGAATATAGGTCAGGGACTCATCATAATGGTAATTAACATTTCCACAGCAGTTCCCAAAGCTTCTTTCATGCTCACTGTCACTTCAGCCTCATGGTAACCCTCAAAAGAGCTATCATTAGGTCCTTTTTACAGATAAGGAAACCGAGAGGAAGCAGCATCTGCCATTCACGGAGCATGCCCTCCGGCCAGGCTCTCTGCTAGGCCTGTTCTAGCATCATCTCATTGAATCCTCATAGCACTTGGATGAGGGATGTGTTATTAGTTTCTGCATTTCACAGAGGAGGAAATAGGGGCTGGGAGAGGTTAAATGAGTAGTGTTGGGACTTGACCCAGGTTGTAAGAAAGGACCTCACCCCTATGGGACACAGGGTGGCAGCCTGGGCCTTCCTCCCCTTCCTCCAAAGCCTTGGAGATGAAGGGGACCTGGCTGGGCAGAGTCTAGACGCTCTTGGTGTCTCAATCCTGAATCCACGGGGAAGTGGGTCCACTTGCTGGTGATTGCACGACTGGAGTCTGTTTGCTCACAGTGGAACCCGGCTTCTGCTGGGGCTCAGTTCCAGGTTCTGGGGCTGTTCTGGCTGGTGGATACTGGCCTCAGCTGGCTGCCTCTGGAGCTTTCCCCGGCTGGCTAGGCACCGGATGGGACTAATTTTGTTCTGTATATTTGACAGACTAACAAACACGTGACTTTCTTAGCTGGTCTCAATAATCTTCCCTCATCCTGCCCCTTCCTGCAAATCTCCCTGCTGGGGCAGAGACGAGGAGGGTCCAGAAAATGGTGCTGTTCAAAGGCCCGCTGGCCAGATTCTCTCTCACTTCCTCCTGGAATTGCGGCAGGGAGGAGAGCCTCAGGGACCCATATGTCACCTCCCATAGTGTCCTACTGTCACTTTGCTCTCTGTTCTTTTGGGTCTATCCCTGCAATCTATTGACCCTCCAAGAAAAGAGAGACTGAAGGCAAAGGTGGATCTGGGGCAGGGGAATGACTGAAATAGGGCTCCCCATGCTGCCATCTTTAGGTCACTGGGGCTCCCGTCTAACTCAGTGCTCCCATCATGGAAATGGGCAGTCAGGCATTGACTTGGTCCTCAAAAGACCAAGGAGAGCCTGTAGGTCTAAGCCCCACAGGCTCTCCTTGATCCCAATTCAGATCCTCTCCCCACCCCCATCCCCTAATTCTGTAGCAAAGGCCTCCCTGGCTCCAGCCTCAGTAATCAAATACCCGCTCCCACACTCTCCCTACCTTGGGCTCGGATGATGAGAAAGGAGATGAATCAGTGTGACGAGGTTCATTGACCCCCATGGGGCTATGAGATTGGGGTGGTGTCACCCTGTCCCTCGAGCCCAGGTCCTTTTGGCACAAGCACATGAATGTCCAGGCGCTCTAGGACACTTCATCTTATTTCTCCCTGAGGTGCAGAACCAGACACTGACTTTCATGGTGCAAGGTGGTTTCCCAGAGGCTTTTGTAAGGTGATGGTGGTGATAGTGGGGGACAGAGGCAGGGAGAGAGGACGAGAGAGAGAGGGACAGTCCTGCCGGGTCAGAGAGCATCTGCTCCCACCCTCCCTCCCTCAAGCTGCTCCCGTGGGGGAGAGACCCTTACCTTCCACTTGGGGCACACTTCTCTGTGGTCAGCTCCACATCTGCAGCGGGGCAGCTCGGGTGAGAGGCCAAGGGTGTTGGGCTCCACTCCCAGGTAGAGAATCAAGTGGACAGTGTGGACAGCAGAGGGTGGGAAAGGAGGAGGACGCTTCCTGTCTGGGCCTCGGAGGGGCGGCTAGTGTCACGTGCATTTGGGGGATTCAGGGTAGATGCTGGGGAAGAACCCCCAGCAGGGCAGGAAGATTCCAATCCCTGTAAGAACAACTTGGGAAAGCAAGATAAGAAAGGCTGCAGCTCTGCCCCTAGCCTGTGGGGATGCAGAAGGCTGGACAAAATGACCTGGGGGCGGGGCGGGCGGGGGGAAGGCTTGGTTCTCTCCCTGCTGCCCCCATCGAGGGAACTTAGCGTGTGGTTGTTGAGTTAGACTCCGAGACCTCTGCCCTGACACCGTCCACCGGACCAGCAGGTGATACAAAGCACTTTCACATTGGAGTCTCAGGGTAGGAATCTTCCAAATCCATTTTGGAGGCAAAAAATTAAGGCCCAAACAAGGTAAAGGACATGCTCGAGGTGGGGGCAAGAGGGTGGTGGATCTTGGAGTGAGGGTCCAGTAAGGGTTCTTCCCACGATGGTCCTCCAGCCCCAAAGCGCCTGCACCCAGACCTCTCCGTCCACCCACCCGCCCCTCAGCTGTTGCCTCCCTGGGTGAGCTCCTGCCTTCCCTGCCCCCCACCTCAGTCGGAGCCTCTCCCAGTGGGCAAACAAAGGTGAGGCATCCCAGAGAGGCGTGGCCAGGCTTGGAAACATGAAAGGCTGGGGGATAAGGACTCAGGCTGGAAGCAGGCTGCCCAGCTCTTCCCTGACCATCCATGTAAACTACCCCAGGCCCCACCACCAGTTTTTCCCCTTAGCCCTGCTTTCTTGTTCTTCCTAGCATTTATGTCGCTGGTCTATCATACATTTATTTATTTGTTACTGTCTGTTTTGTGCATTAGATGGTCCTCTCCCCAGAGCTGGGCTTTTGTCTGTTTTGTTTATGGCTGTACCTCCAATGCTTAGGACAGGTGCCTCTAAATATTCACATGAAAAATGAATGGCTCTCACCCTGCCACAAATTAGTTGTGTGACTTGGGCAAGTTACCTACCTCTCAGTTAACATTTATGCCCTTACCATGTGCCGGCACTATTTATCTATGAGCTTGGTACATAGAAAGTCCTTTAAGCCTCACAGCAGTCCTATGAAGTGATGACCATTATTCTCCTTGGTCATTGGCAGATGAGGAAAATGAGGCCCAGAGAGGTGAGGCGACCTGCTTAAGGGAGGTGGCTGTTGGCAGAGATGGGATGTCACAGGTGGGAACAAGAGCTTGACCTAGAACTGAATTAATTGCTGGTCCACTCTGGCCCCTGCTTCTGTCCCCTACTCCCCAAAATTCCTTGCCTGTAAAACAGGGTTAATCACAGCCCTCCCTTCCCTGCCCTCCTCACTGCTCGCTCCCCTCCCCCACAGGGGCTGAGTCTTCGCGGAACTGATGGCACAGTTGAGGTTCGGGTGCAGGGGGCCTGGGATGAGGCCAAGGTGTCATGAGCTCTCTGGCTGCCCCACAAGTACTAGGGCTTCTTCAGAGGCCTGGGGGTTGACTCCTCTTCCCCTTCCCACACTCTTCTGGGTCTTGGGATCTCTTTCTGTGAAATGGGGAGGGGTCTCTCAGGCCCAGGGATGAGGGAGGGAGGAGTGATATGAAGAGATTTCCATTTCTGGCAACATGGTGGCCTGTGCCAGCTCCGGCTAAAAAAAAAAACAAAAAGTGCTGGATAGAATAAAAACATCTTTTTCAAAGCGTTGAAGAGTTCACAAGGCTTTAAGGAATGGGATCAGAATTTTAGCGAAAGCAGACTCCAGGAAGTGAGTGGGGCACTGGGGCCCCTCACGCCCTGAGGGCATCGGCCAAACTGAGCCAAAGTGACCTTTGGCTTTGACAGAGTGTGGAGCGAGGAAGGGCTCGCTTGAGGAGGGGAGGCAAGGGGGACACCCCACATAACGCTGGGACCCCAAAGGGCTACACGCTTAAGCCAGAAACCAGAGGAAATCTACCCCCACCCCACGGGAGTGCAAGGAACTTGGCCTTGGTGCTGAATGGAGCCAGGGAGGACAGGAAACAGGCCTTAGGAGCTCAAGCTCCAGGCCACCCTGGTGTGAGTCTGAACTAGGGGAGGAGGAGGGGGCACCAGGAGAACACAGCCTAGACTTCTGGAAGCGCCCCTAGGAGCAGCACACCTTCCTCCCAGGTCTCAAAGACATCCTACTGGTGATCTACCCAGGGAAGCAAGCCGTTCTCAGCCCAAAGCATCCAAGGACCATCGATCTGGAGATCAGGCAGCGAGGGTGTCTCACAGGCTCAGTGCTCTCACTGTAAATGAGGGGGCTTAACCAGGGGCACGCCAAGATCCCCTCTGGCAGAGGGATTCTCTGGGGGTGAGGCGAAAGCGTGTCCCCACTTTGTCTTCTTCCGGGGTGCCTTTTCAGAGTGAAGAGATAGGGGATGGCTGTGATGAATGACCTGTCTTCTCTAACCACCTGGAAGGAGATGGGTAGGAGGCTGTGCCCGGATCCCAGCTCTGGGGGAGGGCAGAGGGAAAATGACGAGGTGGTGGTGTCTGCAGCCCCGACGGGGCCTTTGATGGGTGCATGGCAAGGTGGGCCGGTGGGGCCTGTAATAGGGGTTGCCAGGGAAGGAGGCAAGGGAGCCCCTGGGGGTATCGTCAGCTTGACCTACTTGGGCCCCCCATAATTGCTCCCTTCCTTCCTTGGGAGGCTACAAATAGGGATGCCCTGTCTCTAGGCTCCTCCAGCAGAAACGCCAACACCTGTGGTGAGTGCCGGCTGCTTAGGTCCTGCCCTGGGTTGGGTGTCCGGCAGCTCCAGGTCTGTCTCCTGGCCCAGGGTCTGGGCTTGGGGGCAGAGGGATGACCACAGCAGGGACTGATGAGGTGAAGGAAGTCAGATATGATGGGTTCAGGGGGTCCCTTGTGCAGTGAGGGGCTGTTGGGGAACCTGGGTTTAGGGCGTGTGCAGAGCTGAGGTCTGGCGGAGGGGTCGGGGCGATGGGGTTAAAGTGCTGCTGTGGCCCTCAGTTAGCTCCCCCTTCTCCCACAGCCTTCATTCCTGCCAACGGGTTGAGATGGGCCAGGGCTGTGGGGAAGAGAGGATTCCCTCCAGTCTCCAGGCACCGAGCTTCTGACAAAGCAACAGTGGTGGCGCCAGGCGGGCTGGCAGGAACCCAGAAGGGCAGCTCGGCCCCTCTGAGGTTCCCTATTCCCTGCGATCATGGCCCTTTCCTCTCCTGGGAACCCGGAACCCTACTCCAATCCTGGGCTGTCACAAAGTGTTAGACCCCAGGCAGCACTTAACCCCATTCTTCTTCCCCCACAACCCTGACCATCTACAGGGCCTGGCAGAGAGCAAATCATTAGGGAGAGAGCCTTGGCCCAGGCTGCCTCGTGCTGCAGGACTCCTGTCCCCTGGGGGAACCAGAATTGAGTCACTGGGCTCACATGGAAACAACACATGCCTTCCTGGCTGCCTTAGGATTTTTCCAGGCTGGAGGCATCTCTCAGAAGGGCGGTGGGAGGGGCCCGTGGAATGGGAGTGGGTGAGCAATTCTGGGAAGGGCTTCCCCTCTAACAGAATGGGGTACCCCTCTGCAGAGCCTTCTGTCTCAAGAGCCCCAGAGGTCAGGGGGATGGCCTCAGGGAGAGCAGATTACAGTTTGGTACATACCTGAGCTCGCTGTCTCCAGAGACCAACTGGTTCAGGTCCCTGACTAGGCCTGTGAGGTGGGATTAACCCTATTTTACAGATAAGGCACCTGAGACCAGACAGGGTAAATGGCTCATCTTCCACTGCACAGCTAGTCAGAGGCATAGAGCATCGCGGAAGATTTTCCTTTGGTTGCAGCTTCCCTGAGTTCAGCGCAGGAGGGGTGGTGATGGGGTGGTGGTGAGGCGGTGCAGGTTCTTCTGAGACCTGACTCTCCCTGAGAAGGTCCAGCTCCGCCAAGGGCCTGAGGCCGGGAGCATGGCGCAAGGGTGCTCCCTTGTGCAGGAGCTCTGGGGTCCTGAGGGGGAGGAGGCTTCTAGGGCCAGGGGGGCTGTGTCTCAGAGGGTGCTACAGAGCTGGACTGGGCGTCAGATGAGAAAAGGTGGAGAGAATCAGGGAGTCCTCAGGGACCCCCAGTGTACAGGGTGCAGGTAAAGGGTGGGCACCTCTCCCTGAGGAGTTTGCAGTGATGTTGGGCAAATGAGGTCTCTGTCCAGAAATAGGGAGGCAGTCGGGAAATAAATGAGGAGGGGCTGGTGTAGTCAGGGAGGGCTGCTCAGAGGAGGGGGAGATTGTGGGGTGGGAAGGCTGCAGGGGATTAAGTCAGGTCTGGGTGCATTCCCTGGGACGCACGGAGGGCAGAGTTGAGCAGGGGGTCTGACTCGGCCTCTGCCGTGAGTCACACCCTTGCTCTTCTGTGACAGTGAGGATGGCGCCTCTGGAGCAGGCGGTGGTTGCTATTGTGTGCACCTTCCGGGAATTTCCAGGGCCCTGTGGAGACAAGTAAAGCTCTGCCAGGCAGAGCTCAAGGAACTACTAGAGAAGGAGCTGCCCACCTGGACCCCCGTGAGCACCTGGGGTGAGCCCACATGGGAAGCACTGCTCGGATTCTGCAAAGAGACACCTGGAGACGAGCTCTGAGCGTCGGACAGCAAGGGGGTGGAAGCTAGACTGCGGGGAGGGGATGCTGGGAGGGGGACGGGCACAGCAGGAATCTCAGTTTCCTCATCTGTAAAGTGGGAGGATGATCATCTCAAGGGCTGCCTGGCCCAGCTGTCGGGAGGACTGAGTGAGAGCTCTGTGAAGAACCCCTGACACAGGGTTGGCACTCAGTAGCAAGTAGTAGGTGCTCCATAAATGATCTGGGAAAGAGGATTTGGGAGGGGGATTGACACCGGTGAATGATCAGAACAGGGAGGCTGAGGCTGGCCCCCAGAGGGGTGTGGGTTGGGATGGCTGGGACACCCCCAGGAGGGGAGGGAGGGAAGCGGGCTGTGAGCACCAGGCTGTTCTGCCCTCCTCACCCTGCCATCCCCGCCCTGCACAGACAGAGCTTCGGGAGCGTGACCACAATAAGTTCATGGGTGTCCTGGACGCCATCAAGGATTGCGAGGTGGACTTTGTGGAGTACAGGTGCCTGCTTGCCTGCCTCTGCACCTACTGCCATGGGTACTTCAAGGACGGCGCCCTGGACCCCCACTGCTCCCAGTGATGGGCAGGGCTGCCATCGGAGGGTAGGGGTCTGGGTCTGCTCCGGACCTGCTCCATCTCTGCCCTGAGGTCATCCTGGGCATGTCAGCTCTCCCCCCTCCCCCCTCCCTTGTCCCCTCCATCTAGAATCTCCCAGGTTTGCCCCTGGTATGTTAACCCCTTTTACCCATGAGTCCAGGAGACGTGAGGGGACCTTCCCCGGGATCACAGCTAGTGACCTGTAGGACAGCCAGCCGCTGCCTCCCCACTGTGGCCCATGATGGACGAAGGCCGTCAAGGCCCAGCAGAGCGTGTGCGGGAAGGAGACCACAGTGGGAAAGGGCCTATTTTGCTCCTAATAAAGAACTGGCATCACTTGGCTCGGTTTGGTTCTTCTGAGAGGACAGCTGGGGCCTGGGAACAGAGTCCCACTGAGGCTTCACTCCCCTCTGGCCTTTTCCACTGGAGGACAGGAGGCTGAGGGCAGTTTCAGACCTCGCGGAAATGAAATGGTCTTAACGTCCTGCAGGAGGCGGGGGGATCAACACGGGGACAATGTCCATGGGAGGCTGGTGTGTGTGGGGGTCTCTCTCTCTCTCTGGGGGGTCTCTGAAGGAGAAGCTCCCTTGGGGACTTCCTTGGTGGTCCAATGGTTAAGACTCTGCACCCCCAATGCAGGGGCCCTAGGTTTGATCCCTGGTCGGGAAACTAGATCCTGCGTGCCGCAACTAAGACCCGGCGCAGCCTAAATAAATAAATAAGTAAATAAATATTGTTTTTTAAAAAAAGAAGCTCCCTTGGGCTGTCAAGGAGGGTGAGAAGGGACAGAACTCAGTCCACTGGACAGGATGTTCTGAGGGGAGGGGAGGGCCGTAGTGGAGGGGGTGGGTCTGTTCCCTGCCTGGGGCTGTGGGAGCCCAGAGTGCAGTGCTAATAGGATTAGGGTTTCTGAGGTCCGACTAGGGTGTTTCTCCCTGATGTAGGGAATGCCCTACATTGGAGGGGGAAGGGGAGACCTGCAGGCCGACCCCCTCCCTGAAGCCACAGCCACCCGAGGGGCTTCACACCCCCTCTCCTGACCCTCCCTCAATCCCTGAGTCCATACCCTACCCTGAGAGGTTCTCCTGACCCCTGCCTCCCCCATTCTGTGCCGTATCACGGCTAACTTTCCACCGCAACCTGCCCTCTTCATTCCTGACGCCCCCTAAATCCCTCTCCTGACACCCTCCTCTTTCCCATGTGCTCTTCGTCCCTTCAGTCCATCTCTGAGACCCGAGGCCTGACACCCCCTCCCCATTCCATCACTCCCTCAGGAGTGGTCCCTTCTCCACGGATGTGTCTGTGGGGGTCCCAACGCCTCCTTTGGGTGTTAGCCTGTTCCTCCCCCCCAGACCCCCCAGCTCCTGTCCTGGGCCTCACTCAGCATGGTAGAAAGCCCCCTTAGGAGGGGAGAAGGGTAGTGTGAGCTGTCCCCAGCACTGAACCTGGGGTCCCCTCCCTGTGTCCCTGGGCAACCCCTTTCCAGGACAACCTCCCACCTGTCACCCACCACCCCTGAATCCCCTTTCCTCTATGCCGGCTGCCCAGTGGGACCACTCCCTCCCTGTCCCTCATGCCCTGGGCACAGCCTGCCCTTCCCCCAGCTCCTT
Source organism: Balaenoptera ricei (assembly GCF_028023285.1). Classification (NCBI taxonomy): domain Eukaryota; kingdom Metazoa; phylum Chordata; class Mammalia; order Artiodactyla; family Balaenopteridae; genus Balaenoptera; species Balaenoptera ricei. Next base: position 111,791,034 of record NC_082639.1, on the reverse strand, counting down.
AAAACTCAAGCTGAGCTGCGCACACCCACCCACTGAGGCCCCTGCCTGTGCCCACTGGGGCTCTCCCATTGTCCATCTGTGCCTGCCCACAGCAGGTCAAGCTGGGTTTCCAGGCTGGGCTGGTGGAGGGGGCCCGTAGTGTTTACCACATTGGCCCATGATAGGAGGGCTGTCTCCCGCTCTCCCCCATCCCCTGCCATGGGCAGGGCCTGGCCAGGGGTATAAATAGGTCAGACTGCTGGGCTTCCCCCACTCTTCCTCTCTCTCCAACCCTCTCTCCTCAGCACTTCTCCTCTCTTGGCCTGGTGAGTTGTGGTCGCCTGACTGGCACGCAAGGGGTGTGCAAGGGGTGTCAGGCCGAGGCTGGGGCAGGAGAAGGGGAGGCTGGTGGGGGCCAGATGTGCTAAGGGGGTCCAGATGTGAGATTCCTATGTGGAGGCTCTGGGGCGGGATGTGTGTGTGTGCACGTGCACGTGTGTGTGCATGCAAGAGAGAGAAAAAACAAAAAGTGTGCAGGTGGCTGGGTGGGAGCTATCTGAGCCGTCCTGTGATGCTGGGGCTAGCACGCGTTGTTGCTGTAGTATGTTTTGGGGTGCGTGTGACTGGTGGGTATGCATGTTGGCTTGTGTTTGCTGGGTTGCCCTAGCCTGTGCGTGCACACTCACAGGGTGTAGGAAGCACAGTGAAGGCAGAAGGCGACTGCGGGCTTTTGTCTGGTTGTGTCCTAGGAGGCTCTGCCCTGCACGCAGCAGCCTGGCCCAAGGGAGGGTGGCCTCCCCATCCCTCCTGCATCTGTGCCTCTGCCACCTCACCCTGCCCCTCCCCAAGCTAGGCGCTAGGCCACTGTTTTTTTCCGCTACAGGGCCCTGGGCAGGCTTCCAGCAGCCTCGCCCAGCCCAACGCTGGGAGGGAGAAGAATGGGCTGGGGTGGGGCTGCTGTGGACTGAGCGTGGGAGTGAATGGACCGAATGAGGGGTGAAGAAAGCACTCTTGTGGAATTGGCTGCCTGAAACCCAGAGCCTGTGCCCCGGGCCCTGCAGGGGTTCGCTGCCTCAAGCATGGATTTCCCATTGTGCACACCCACCTGCCAGGAGCCGAACCCCACTTTTTGGGCTGCCTCTATGGTGGGAGCAGAGTCTCACCAAGTGCTCCCCGAGGGATGGGATTAGGGTGGGCATTCTGAATACATAGCCGGGGGTGGGATGGGGAAAATTTGGGTGTCTCTGTGACCCTGCCTCCAGATCCTGACTGCCGCCATGGCGTGCCCCCTGGAGAAGGCCCTCGATGTGATGGTGTCCACCTTCCACAAGTACTCAGGCAAGGAGGGTGACAAGTTCAAGCTCAACAAGTCTGAGCTAAAGGAGCTGTTGACCCGGGAGCTGCCCAGCTTCTTGGGGGTGAGTGATACTGCTTGGGAAGCACCTGTTTTCTGCGAAGCATTGGCTACAGCTGGCATCTATAGCAGTCGATCAGCCATCTTGCTGAGACGGGGAAGTGGGGGCAGAGAGCTGGCTCTGTCTGCGTGGGGTGCAAGCACAGCGAGCACCCGCTGCTCACGTCCTGGCTCTCTGCAGAAAGATGGCTGAGAACGAGCCGGTAGGCTACGGCTCAGACTCTGCCAGGTGCTTTGCACAACTTAACTGGAGGTAAACTGAAGCTCAGAGAGGCTAAGTAACTTCTCAAGGTAGTCAGTGTATAAAGCCGAGATCCGTGAGCCAGGACGTTCCGACACTTGCCATCACTACAGCAATGAACCATTTTTTTTTTTACGATTGTATGAAAATTGTGTCTTCTTTTTTTTTTTTTTAAATTGAAGTGTAGTTAATTTACAATGTTGTGTTAGTTTCAGGTGTACAGCAAAGTGATTCAGTTATATATACACATATATATTTTTTCAGATTCTTTTCCATTACAGGTTATTACAATATTTTGAATATAGTTCCCTATGTTATACAGTAAATCCTTGTTGCTTATCTATTTTATATATAGTAGTGTGTATCTGTTAATCCCATATTACTAATTTATCCCCCCAACCCCAAACCATTTTTGACTTTCCATTTGGCTTGTGGATGTGAAGACACAGTTATGGAGACCCTCATACACCTACAGACTTCCCCCGAGCAATCACAGATGCCATCTGTATCAACCTTTATGCAGTTTATACAGTGCTTTCATGACCATTGTCTAACTGGATTCTTAAAATGACCTTGGCAGAAGATGCTGTGGTCCCCTTTATCCAGTTGTACCCAGGTACTCAAGACTTCTTTGTCTGAGGGGTGGCCTTCCTCCAGCCCTAGCCTAGCCCCCAGGGCTAGAGGTCCAAAGCTGGGCCCCCCAAGGAGTGGCTAAGCCTTCCTGGGCTCCCATCTGGAGGTGCAAACCTGGTCTAGTCCTAGCTCTGGCCACCCGCACGCCCGCCCTGCCCCCCCGACTTCTGGTTTCTACCCGCAGCCTCTTCTTCCCGCAGAAAAGGACAGATGAAGCTGCATTCCAGAAGCTGATGAGCAACCTGGACAGCAACAAGGACAACGAGGTGGACTTCCAGGAGTACTGCGTCTTCTTGTCCTGCATCGCCATGATGTGCAACGAGTTCTTCGAAGGCTTCCCCGATAAGCAACCCCGGAAGAAATGAAGTCTCCTCAGATGTGGGGCCGGGGCCTGCCAGCTGGGGTCTTCCCTGTTGGCGGTGGGCACAGCGCCTCGCACTGGCTCCTCCAGATGTGAGCACGATACTAAACAAGTTCAATAAAGATTCTTGAAAGCTATGAGGCTGATGGTCTGAGACTCTGGGGGCACTGGGAGTTGAGCTGCGGTTTTGTGGCAAGTGGAGAGCAGACCAGAGAAGGTGGGAGACGGATGTGGGTGACTGTGCACATGTGTGGGGGACAGAGTTGACTCTGGATGGAGCTGAAGGCAGGGAAAGGGACCCCCAGAGGCTTGGAACGGTAGGATCTTAGCCAGTGCACTCACCCATCCCACCTCCCCAACCTTGCCTCTTGGCAGGACCTCTGACTGAGGCTGGGATGGGATTGAAGATCACATCTGCTCCTGGTTGGGGTCTGGAATGGAGTGTGGGTGCCCTGGGGGTGGTGGGGAAAGGGCTGAGTCATGGGGAGGAAGTAGTGAGGCCAGAGTGGGATGGGGAGGAAGGCTCAGTCCTGACATTTACGGCCCAGGTCCTGCCTGCCACCCCTTCCAGTGCCCTGGCTTCAAAGCCCAGGGATGGATGAATCCTACCATTCCACAGTCAGATCAGGGAGGTGATGTGGAGGAAGAGCAGGCTGTTGGCCGCAGCATGAGAAAATCCTCCTTCCCTAACTCCCATCTCTGTCCCAGGGGCCCTAGGATGGGATTCATTACCAGTTAGCAGTCATGCTCCAACAGAGGAGGACAAAGGATCTTGGGAGGGATGAGGGGAGGATAGTGGCTGGGGTGGGAGGGAGGGAGGTGGTGGGAGGTGACCATAGTTTTGGAGACAAAATTCCAGGCATAGGGATCTGATAAATGAAGTTGAGATTTTTTTTCCCCCCCAGAAAATATCAGGCATGGTATTAGTTCTCCTTAGGTTGAAGGCCAGCAGTTCTAGCCTGCAATGGGTGGGACTGTGGTTAGTTTCCAGGTCATGCCTGGGTGGTACAGGGACCTTCAAGGAAGAGGTGAGTAGAGGGCAGGTCCAGAGGCAGGGAAGGTCTTGTTCCCTTGACTTTTCTAGCTTTCCCGTTTCCTTCTCATCACGTTGTGTTTTTGTCTCAAGTTTCAGAGGAGTGGGGTAGGTGACTCAGATGTTCCCTCAGAGTGTGACTACAGAGACTTGGGTAGAATTTTGATCCAGGAAAGAGTTTGCCACTTCCCCCTTCTCCCTCCCCCCAGCCCCAGTCTGCCCATCTTCCATGGAGTGCCCTCCCCTGGGCCTCCTCCTGCATCACTCCCAACTTCGGAAACTCCTGTTGCTTAGCGACCAGTCCCTGCTGCCTCTCTACCTTGGCAGCTGGGGGTGGGAGTGGAGTGGGGGCCAGCGGGGAGCATCCAGGCAGGCTAGGGTGGGGCTGCAGCAGCAATAGGTGCTAAGCCCCTAACTCCATTCTGTTCTCATACTTGGACTGGTTGGTGGTAGAACAACGTCTGAGTCTCTCCTGGGATACAGGCAACTCTCCCTGATCCCCACCCTGGTCATTTCTGCACCCTGAACCTGTTCCCCACAGTCCACAGCCTCTACCCCATCATCCAGCCCTAGCCTTCCCTGATCTCCGCCTCAGTCCCCGATTCTCAGTTCTCCATTCCAAGAGCCTCTGACAATTCTTTCCCGTGGTGATGAGTGAGGCTTAGAAGAAATCATTCATTGAAAAGCCTTTAAAAAATCTTAGGCTCCATACTTCCTAACGACCTTGACTATGCCTTTGGCAGGAAACATCTTCCCCTACTGATTCCCATCTTGAGATGTCTGTCCTGCTTTTGGAGTGGGTGGGAGGGCCCCAATGTGGAGAGTGGCCTAGGGTATGGGTGGACACTCTGCATTTGTCCCGTACCTCCTGAATCTTCTTTCCAGGGACCCTGGCTGCTGACCCACCAGATTGTGAGTTCTGATTTTTGGTTGGGAAGACAAAGCTTCCAGGACTGAAGATGTGTGTGCCATGGTAAACTCAGTGTGCCCCCCGTCCCATCTGTTTGGAAAAAAGGAAGGTGAGATTGGCAGAGGGGGTTTCTCCCCATCTGTGTCCCAGGAGGCTCTGACCTGGGCCTCCTTGTCTCCGGCCCCTTCTTATTGGCCTTCTCTCTCCCCTGGTTTCCTGGGGACTGGAGCAAGGGAATTAAAGTCAGAGAGCAGCGGGAGGGAGCCTGCTTCTGCTGTGTGAGTTCTCTGGCTCTCTCCTTCCTTGGTGAGTCTTTCCTTCTCATCTCCCCGCTCATTTATATGGTGGGGCAAGCTGGGCGATGAGGCCAGAGGGTGACTAGCTCTGGTGACCTCCGCCAAGGAAGGCCGGGCCCGATGAGTGGGCATGTGTTTGGGGAGAAGAGAGCAGAGTATTTGGAATCGTGGCTATGGGGATTTCCTGAGAAGTGGCCCTGGGGGTGGAGGTGGGGATCAGAACCAGCCAGGATGCTGCTGCAGATGCCCAGAGGCCTCGCCTTCCACTGTGGTCCTGGTTGAGTCTCCTGACAGTGGGGAGAGGCTGAGGGTTTGGGGTGGTAAGAGATGAATTTCAGGTCCAGTTCAAGAATCGTCAGGTGGGCTTTGGTCTGTAGGTAAGAGGCAGCAGCTTCTTCCTCCTTTCCTTGCTCAGGACTCAACACAGATTTACCTGTAGCCCCCAGGTTCTTGGGTGTTGGCTCCTTCCTGCCTAAGGGGGAAGTGGTTTCCAAGTCTGAGTCACAGGAGCTCCAGCTGCTTCTTCTCTTGGGTGGGTGTGGCTGTGCTGATGGACTGGAGGGCCGCATTCAGACCCAACCTCTGGATCCAGCTCTCAGAATGACTCTGGAGGTTTCAATAGGCCCACCCCCTTCACTGCCTCGTGGCTGGTCTGTATGTACAGTTCTCTGGGCCAGAGGCTGGTGACCAGCTGGACAAGTCCTGGCACCCCTCCCCGACTTCCTGTTGAGATCTTATCTTCCAGTTCTAGCCCCAGCCTCCTCCAACCCCTGGACTCTCTCTTTGCCCTGTGCCCCACTTCTATAATGGGACACTCCCTTATATTAGGTGATTCAGGGACCCGGGCCAAGGAGGGTGACTTGGGTGTGGGCAGCCTCTGGAAAATGAGTGCCCAAGATGGATCGGGCAGGGAGAAAATCCTGACCCTTCATTGGCTCCACCATCCGTCACCAGTTCTTCTTTTGGGGAGGCCATCTTGTCACCCCTCTGTCCCTAGACCCCTTTTTCAACATCTCCTAAGCAGAAAAGCGTGCAGCCTCCTTCCAGCCTGGTCAGTCTCACTGCTCCGGCTGTTCCAAGTTTGCCTTGGTTCTCACTACAACCTGTCCTGAGACACTGGGGTCCACTTGGTAGATTTTGATCTCATCGTGGGTTCCAGTAGCTGGTCCTTGAGGGAGAGGCTTGGAGGTGGGCTAGTGATGGGGGGAAGCAGAAGGTCCAGCTTCCTGAGCAATGGGATCTTTTCCTCTCCCTTCGGCCTCCAGAACTGCACACACATGTTGGAGACTTCTTTGGAGAAGGCTCTGACCACTATGGTCACCACTTTCCATAAATATTCAGGGAGAGAGGGCAGCAAACTGACTCTGAGTAGGAAGCAGCTGAAGGAGCTGATCAAGAAAGACCTGTGTCTTGGTGAGGTAGGAGTCGGTCCCTCCCCTGCACCCCAGAGTCCCAGGGCTCCGTGGGCACCGTGGGGGAGGGGAGGGAAAAAAAGAGGAAGCACTGATGCCACCCCCGGGGGCTTCCCAGCATGAGGTGGGAGGCCCAGCGTGAGGCGATACACACCTACCCGCAGGGTACAACTAGTCTCAGCAAGGACAGGATGGCCAAAGGGTACAGACAGAGACCCAAGGAAGAGGGTGACCATCTTGGGCCACGCCTGGGGATGAGTCAGGTCTCACTGGGAACGGAGAAGGGCAGTGTCTGGAGGGTGGACCTCAGCCTGCACGAAGGTTTAGAGAAGGAGATCAAGGAAACTTCCATGTTGAGGCAGGGCTCTCACAGCTGTGGAGACTGTGCGAGGGATGGAGTGGGGGTGGGTGAGGTGATTCAGGGGTCCAGGTCAGCTGTGCACAGCTCAAGGGCAGGGCCCCCGCCTGGTTCTCCTCCACGTGCCTGGCACGTCTGGGGCTCTCAGCTGGTGCTGACACAGGAACCAAAAGGATCATTCTACTAGTTTGTGAACACAGTTTGGAAGGGGGAAGAACTGATTCTTACCAGATGGAGATGGTGGGAGGGAGGCAACTGACAAAGGGAAAGGCCTTTGAGGTAGTCATTATGTTATTATTACAGTTAAAAAAAATTGAGGCTCAGATATGTTATATGACTTGTCTGTGGACACCCAGCTAGTGAGAGGCTGGAATTCCAGCCCAGGCCCATGTATCAACCTCCTTCGTTCCTTTAAAATCAGCCTGGGGACCTCTCCTGTCGCATCTTGAACCCTAGTGGGGCTCCCCAGAGAGAAGCTCTACCTAGTGCGTCCCTGTGGACAGGGGACCAAAGCAGCCGTGGGTGTCACCAGGCCTCCCCTCTGGCCTTCCTGCCAAGCTCTCTGCATTCTGGAGTTAATGAGGGCAGAGGGAGGGGCCATGGGTCCAGCAGGGTTAACTACATGGGGACAGAGGCCCTGGGGAGGGCCTGGCTATAACAGGAGCCCAGACTGGGGACAAGGGTGGCGTCACAGAGAGTCTGTTTCCATCTCTGTATGTCCCGAAGTCCTGTCTCCTGTGGCAAAGCTGGAGGTGAGGGCAGTGAAGGGGAGAGGGCAGGATGTGTCTGTATTTTCTTCCTGTTCCCTCTGAGGGCGCTGTCTCCATCCTCTTGGTGGAGCTGGGCTGGTTGGGCAGGGGACCAGACAAGGAAGAGGACTGGGTGCCAGGCACTTGCTCCATACAGCTGTCCTGCAGGGACGGAATAAGGCTTGGATCTCGCTTAGTGCCACATAGTCACCAAGCCGTTTCTGTTAGGTGTTGTATGAAATCTAGCTTATTATTTCTTTGGGTGGTAGAAAGTGTCGAGGGGAAGGGGGGCTGCATTAGCCTTCCTCTTGTAATTTATTCCGATTCAGGAGTCAGGTCACTGAGCTCTGCTTGGTGGCGCCCTGTGCTGGGTGTGGCCTGGGGGGAGACTCTGGGGGTTGAGATGCTCCATTGCTGACTCAGATGGGGATCAGCCTGAGGCTGCCTTCCCAGGGGTCAGGGCAGGGCTGGGAGGGGTGGCTGACCTGTCTCTCTACCTGGGCCCTCGAAGAAGATGAAGGAGAGCAGCATCGATGACCTGATGAAGAGCTTGGACAAGCACAGCGACCAGGAGATGGACTTCAAGCAGTATTCGGAGACTTCCCTGGTGGCGCAGTGGTTAAGAATCCTCCTGCCAATGCAGGGGACACGGGTTTGAATCCTGGTCCGGGAAGATCCCACATGCCACGGAGCAACTAAGCCTGGGCGCCACAACTATTGAGCCTGCACTCTAGAGCCCGCGAGCCACAACTACTGAGCCCATGTGCCACAACTACTGAAGCCTGCGCGCCTAGAGCCCGTGCTCCGCAACAAGAGGAGCCACTGCAATAAGAAGCCCGCGCACCACAACGAAGAGTAGCCCCCGCTCACCGCAACTAGAGAACGCCCGCGCACAGCAATGAAGACCCAACGCAGCCAAAAATAAATGAATAAATAAATTTATAAAAAAAAAAAACCCAAAAAAACAACAAAAAAAGGAGTACTCGGTGTTCCTGACCACGCTGTGCGTGGCCTACAACGACTTCTTCCTGGCGGACAACCAATGACTGGGCCCTGGCTCCTGGCCCCTGCAGCTCCTCTCACAGACCCTCCGTGGCCCCTTGCCTTCCCCTCCCTCCCAGATGGACCCTGCTTCAGCCTTCCCTTCCAGCAGAGGAAATAAAGATTTTTGATTCCAGGTGTCCAGGGCTGGTTTGGAACATTCTTGTCCACCTTGGCTGGGGGTGGGGTGGGACCAGGCAGAGCTTCTCCTTAAGTGGGTGGGCAGCCTCTGGGTGTTCGGGTTCTGGGTTTCCACCCCACTTCCTGTTCTTCAGTGCGGACGTGACTAATCTTATCCAGGCTTAGTTTTGCCCTCCAGTAAAATGAGGAAGTGGGGCCAGGCTTTTGCTTGCCTCCAGCGAATGCTGCAAATGCGCAGAGAAAGCTAAGGGGGAAAGTGCTTTGAGAGTGAGGACACTGGGGGTGGCTGGGATGCGGTCCCCGAGGGCAGTGGTGGACAGGCCACTCTGACTTGTCACCAGCTCACAGGAGGCCCCCCTGACGACACTGGTAAGAAGGGGGAGTCTGGCCTTGATCTCCATGCCGGCCCCCTTTCCCTCTCCTCTGTTTCCCCCTCAGCAACAAGCCCTACCGTCATCTCTGGGATCCAGGGCTTTCTGCTCTCCCCACCTCCCTCCCGGTATCAAAATCCTTTCTTAGGAGAGGATCTGACAGACTTTGCATTGGAGGGTAAATAACTAATGACGCTTACAGGGCTCGACTCTGGTGTGTGTGTGCACTTTAATGGGCAAGAGGCTGCGGGTGGAATTCAGGTGGGGGGATGGGGGAAGGGATCGAGGGTGGTGGTAGGAATTTATTTTCCCTGGGGGGATGTGTGTCCTAGACGTCCTTTAAATCGTATCCTGTAGACCACTGGCTGCTCCCCGTCCTTCATCTAGGGCTCGCCCCCGTTCCCCCCGGCGCCGGGGAGGGGCACCCTTCTCCACCCCCTTCCCCCTACACACACAGACACACACACTCTGACACTGCCCGGCTCTCCGCCTCCTACCCTTGCCTTGTCACATCGCGATGGGGGGCAAACTGAGTTTTGGAGATTCGGAGGGAGCTCGAGGTCACCGGGCTGGCCGCCGTCTCCCCTCGGCGCCCCCGCCCCGCGGAGCCCCGAACAGCCCCGGGGCAGGAGGCGTGGAAAGTTTTGGGGCTGGGACGTTGTGTAAAGGGCGGGCAGGGTGGGGCGCTGGCGGGCAGCGGGCGGCCGGCCTCCCGGAAGCGCCGCTATAAGGCTGGCGGGCTGGCCACACAGCCATCCCCCTCGGCCGCTCCTTCTCGCGTCGCTGCAGCCGCGGTGAGTGCTCGCTAGGCAGGGCAGCCCCCGTCCTTCGGGGCCGGCCCGCCCCGGGTTAGTCCGCCTGCATCCAGACTGGGGCCGGCAGGGAGAGGCGGGAGCGGCCGGGCTGGCCCCGGGCTAAGGCATCCGGTGGGGCGGCTCCCCGCAGTGGCCCTTCTGGGGCTGGGAGAGTGTGTCGCGGGGTGTGTCCGTGCCACAGAGTGTGTCCCTGTGAGGCTGTGTGTGTGTAGGGCTGGGTGTGCAGCCTCCACCCTCACTCACAGCATACTCCCCAACTTTTCTTGGAACCCCTGGAAGAGAGTTCTCAGCTGTGGTCCTATTTGTCCCTTAGAATTCTTGAACCACCTCTGCTCTGGTCCTCTGTAGGGCACTCACCTCTTGGCCCTAGACTCTGCCCTCTCCCTCCCCTACAAGCCCTGGGCTGTCTCCTGATGTCATCTGACACTTAGTGGTTTGGCACGGGTAGTCAAAGGGAGTTGGGGGGGTATGGGTGAGTGAGAAGGCCCTGCTGCCCAGGGCGTTGACCAGCCTTTCTGCCCTCAGCTCTGAGCCCAGCCTTCAGCCATGGCGTGCCCTCTGGATCAGGCTATTGGCCTCCTGGTGACCATCTTCCACAAGTACTCCTGTCAGGAGGGCGACAAGAACACCCTGAGCAAGAGTGAACTGAAGGAGCTGATCCAGAAGGAGCTCACCATTGGGGCGGTGAGTGAACCTCCCCAGGCCCCCTCTCCCCACCTCTTGCCCTTTAGAAGCAGGATCCGGAGAGGGTGAGGTGCCAGGTGCATGACTCAGGCTTACCCACATTCTGGGGCCCTAGACCATGTGCCTTACTGGACCATTGGTCCACACCCCCGAGGAGCTGGGGAAACTCGTAGCCTGGTATTCACTCCTCCTGAGTGAGGAACAGAGGAGAAGTAAAGCCAAGTGAACCCAAAGTGGGCTTGGATCTTTGGTGACAAGTGAGCACAGAGCCATTTGTATGAGAGAGGGCTGCCTGGGAGGGGGAAAGGCAGAGAACCCAAGGTCTCACAACCATTGAGTCTGGATTTCCCATTCTAACACGTTAGAAGCTGCAGGATGCTGAAATTGCAAAACTGATGGACGACCTGGACCGGAACAAGGACCAGGTGGTGAACTTCCAAGAATATGTCACCTTCCTGGGGGCCTTGGCCATGATCTACAATGACATCCTCCGGGGCTGAAAATAAATTGGGAAGGTGGAGACACCCTCTAGCTGGCCTGTCTAGTGGTGGGTAATTGTACAATAAATTTTTTTTTTTGGTTAAATCTATCCCTGTGTCCTGGCTTCCCAATGATTTCCGTTTCCTCCTCTGCTTGGTGCTGCATCAGCCTCCAGAGGGTTTTCTCACCGTTACCTCTGGGAGTGACTCAGTGACTCACCAGGCCAGGGGAGCTGGTGGGAGGGTCCACAAAATGGTGGATGCACCCTAACAAAGCGGTTGTGAGCTCATTAAGTTGCCTTTATGTGAATTAGAAAAAGATGCCCTCTCTGGGTGAAGCCATCTTAAGGAAAGGCTCAAGTGGTCCCCCGTGGAAGGGGTTCTGGGATGGGCTTGGAGAAGGAAATGGTGCTTGAGCCAGTTTGTGATGAGTCCAGAGTGTGGCAGAGATAGTCCTAGCAGGGTCTCTGAAGACGAAGACGTGTTTTTCCTCTGGGCGTGTTGAGAGGGGAGGGGCCAGAAGGGCCTTGGGGCGGGGCCGGTCCACTTTCTCACCACAGTGAAATGGGGGCAGAGAAGGCATATCTGGCATGCCCAAAGCCTGGCCAGGGAGTGTTCTGCTATTCTGTCGGAGACCATTGCGGACAGACGCTGTATGGTTGAGTTCGATTCTGCTGTCTATGCCCTGGTTGGTCAATGGTGGGAGGCACGCTTTAGGAGTCTGTCCCTGCATTCAGGGACAGGGTCCTTTGTGCCAGGGGTGGTGGTCTGAGAAGCTGGCAGCTGTGCGAATACATGAATCAAGGGGTGTTCATGAAAGGGGTGGGGTGGGGGGGTGGGCTGAGGGTCCTCGGGGTGGAGTGGGGGGTCTCCGGGGCTGGGCAACTGTGCCTTCAAGCCTTTCTGTCAATATTGAGCCAGCCCATCCCTACAGTCTCAGCAGAATGAATCACCCCAGTTATTCCACCGGAGCCAAGCCTGGCTCTCAGCCCCCATCAGGAAAGATGACTAATTGTCTGAATTATTTTCTGAGTTCACTGCATTAGCGTTTTCAGGCAGTGGGGTAGGGGAAGGGGGTAAATTGTGTTTCAGGGCCATGGGGCAGTTCTGTCCCCTCCAGGCCTAGCGTATGCCAGGCAAGTTCCTCTATAGGCTCTGGGGACCCCAGAGGGAGAACATATCCTCCTTCCCCTCTTACTCACCTCCCCACTTCCCGGGGGGCCCAACTCTGCGGAATTGAGTCTTCTTCCTCCAGGGGGTGGGGATGAGCCAACAGTCCCAAGAGGGCTGGAAGCCTCACCTCTTGGCGTCCCTCCTTCTCTAGTGGCCTCTCTTTCCCCGCAGGGAGTAGGGACTGGCACAGTTGGGAACCAGGAAGGGACCCAGGTTGAGCTCCCGGTCTGCACAGCCGCGTCCAAACCATGGCTCTATCCGACCCTCCGCCCCGCAAAGATACATTCCCGGCCCGGCGCCGCGGCGGCCAGCATAGTGGGGCGTGGAGCGAGCGCCCTCGTGTGGGCAGAGAGCAGGACGCCGCGGGGCCGTTGTGGTTGGTTTTCTCGAAGCCCTGGGGAGGAGCCAGTGGCGGAGGGAACAACGACGGTGGAGCCCTTCCAGTGAAGAGGGAAACACCACTTTTGGCTCTTTTGGCTCCCAGCAATTAACCCCCCAATAAAGCAACTCGCAACTCAGGCTTTACCTAAGACACATGTACCACGAGCAAGTCCATGAAAGGAAGGCGGTTTGCAAGGACAAACAGAATCTGAAACCTGTCCCCCGCCCCTCCCGCTTTCAGGGCCGAGAAGACCTTCGTACAAAGAGGGAGGAGGGGTCATTTCAGTGGGTGAAGACCTACTGCCCTGCCCAGGGAGGGGCTGCTCAGACAAGGCCTTCGGTCATGCATCTGCAGGGAGCTCTGGTGGGTGGGCAGGCCGAGAGGTTTAGGAGACTCGGTGAACATGCACAGTTCACCTGCTAAATAAACAGGCGTGTCCTTTAGCGGCTGCCTTTCCATAGTAGTGGAGGGGAACAGGAACAGGATTTAAAAAATAAAACCCCACACATATAGCAAATCTTTTGTTTGCTTTGAGGGTGTGGTCTTTAAGGCTTTTTTGAGGGATGGTGGGAGGAAGCAGCATTTACAATGGAACCTGGTGGGTACTCAAAGGGTGGGACTGTGTGTGGAGGGGGCACAGACTGGTCACTTTTTATTGCATTTGCCTCCAACGGATGTAATGGAAATGAAGCCTTTAGTTCACTCTGTGGAACAGGGGCCTGGGCTTAGGGCAGAGGGAGACGTTCAGATGTGAGCTGGGGGCTTCACACCCTGTCCCTTTGCTGAGGCTGATCCAGGCCACTGGTGGAAGTGGCTCTGCGTGCCCCCATGCCCCTCGCTGAGGCTCCTTTTCCCTCGCTGTGCATAAATGGGCATTAATCCTACATCGTAGTCAGCCTGACACCCAGGAAGCTGAAACAGCAGCACCGCAGCCCATGTCTGTAAGCTGGGGCGGGCCCCAGTGGGAGGGGTTTTGGACTGAGTCACAGTATGTAGCTCTTTGTTCTCTGCCAAGCATATCTGATACTGTCGGGAATAAAGCCACTGTACGTTTGTATAGCACTTTTATTTTTACAAGGCACTTTCATATCCATTCTTTTGTGATGCTCAGAAGAGTTATGTGTAGTACGTATTATTAACCCTGTTGAACAAGTGAAAAGACCAATAGAGGACTAAGTGCTTCCACCCAGGGCAAACTGTAAATTCAGAACTGGGCCCTCTCCATTCCCTTTGCCAGTTCATTAGGGCTTATCACATCCTGACGTATTTTGGCCATTTCTTCTTCATGTTTTTCTCTTAAATGTTTTAATCACATATTGAGAGTGTACAAAATGACTTATAGAAATAATCAGTGAGTCAGGGCTGCCTTGGCCTGGGTCCTATCTTGGGCTAGGTCCCATTCAAGGACCAGACATTCAAAGGCAAGTGACAAGGAAAGATGGTTTTTCACTACTTATAAAGAGGGAAAGGGAACCGGTTCTCCTCTCCTTCTGAAAGGGTCTCCTTGGGAATGTTGCGGGCCTAAATCCTAACACCACTCTCTGGAATGTAAAGAAAATTTCTCTAGGAACCAGATAGCTCCAGGAGCCTCCAGTTTTTAGGTCCTAGGGATCTCTAAATTCTGAGTCTTCATCTCTTTTGAAGTATAAATACCTAGAGAGGAGCTTTCCGGTCTCCTGAGCTCCTTGGGGCTTAACCTTGGGACCTACTGCAGGTGGTAAGCATTTGACTCTCTCTCTTTGGGCAACAAGAGAAGTTTTATTATCCTTTTGGATCAAGCAATTAATGACACAAATGGCTATGAGTCTAATCCTCATGGTATGTGAAGAGTCCCAGGAGGCTAGGGTTTGTACTGGGGCACTGAGAAATTCACTGACAAGTTTTATTTTCTTGCACTCAAATAACCAGTGTTAATAAACTAGGATGCCTTATTCCATAGCTTTCTAAAAAACTGTATAAATATAGTTCCACATATAAGACATGTTTTGTATGATGTAATTGTGTTATAAAAATGGAATCATTATATATATATATATATTTCTCTCATTTTATGTTTTCTCCATTTAACAATATATCACGAAAATCCCTTCAAGTCAACTGGTAGAGGTCTAAATCCTTCTTTTTAATGGCTGTAGGTTATTCCACAGTACAGAAGCACCATAATTTATCTGATCATTTCCTATTTCCCTAGTGGTGGGCATCTCCTACCCCCAATTTTTTCACTACAAGCAATAATAATATTGCTGAATAAACATCTCTGTATACACATTCTTAAGGACTGATGGTTTTATTCATTTAGTACAGAATCCCAGGAGTGAAACTGCTGGCTTGAAGGGCATATACATACTTAATTTAAATAGCAATTGCTATATTACTTTCCAAAACAGCAGCAACAATTCACACTTCCCATTAGTGGTAAATGATCCAGCATCCTGGACAGCCTTAGGCAGTATCATTTTAAAACGTTTTAGCCAGTCTGATAGGATCTAGTGGATTTTGAACTACAAGAGCTCTAGTGGGTTCTCAGAGGTAGCTTAGGGGTTGCCCATGGTGGGGTGATGGCTCAGATAGGGCAGCTTCTGGCCACTTACCCTATTTTAGCCAGAGCTCTGTATTTTTCATAGACCAGCCTCCTCCATTATGTTTTCTTTTAAGAAAGGGTTCCAGGGAATGTTTAAAAGCCCTGCCTGTAAGCTATGGGTGTGCGGTGGGTATTGAAGGTTTTGAATAGAGTGGTGATTTGTTAAAGGCCTGGACTTCAAAGAGATCTGGACCCTGGGGAAGAGGCCAGGAAGCTGGTGGCCACTGCAGGTGGGACAACGAGGATCTGACCTGGAGTGCAGTGGGGTGGCAGGAAGAGGGCAGGCAGGTGCCCAAAGATGAACACATAGCGTCTGCTGGATGTGTGGCGGGGGTGGAGTGGTAGAGAGGCTAGGAGGCCCCAGGTTGGCACCTGGGTGGGTGGCCAGGAGGCCTGTGATGGCACTCCTGGAGCGAGCACCCCAGTCTTCCTGGCACTTTGGGACTTAACCTGCAGACCTAGTCCAGGTGGTGAGCAGGGACAGACCCAGAGAAGCCTGAAAAGGGAGACGGGTAAAGGGAAGTGGGGTGTGTGTAGGGTCAGCCACTGGCCATTGCTCAGTGGGATGCCCAAGCAGACCCTTTTCCCTGTCCTCTGAGTGCCCTGCCTGTGTCCTCCCAGAATCTAGGGGAGAGCAACCCAGCCCTCTGTCCAGAGGGAAGGGGAAAGGTGGGGAGGGTCCTGAGGCACCCCCTTACACCTCTCTTCAAGAAGGCTACACTCATAGCATCAGAAGGTTCTCCTGCTTCCAGGTCAGCGTAGGGCTTTCAGGTGGGGAGACCTGCAGGGTGCTCCCTCCGCAGAGGTCTCCCCCACCCACAGTTTTTCAAGCCTCCAAACGCTAAGTTGCCACACCCATCCCTCAGGACACCCCACTGCTCTTCTTATATAAGGATGTCCCAGCGTTTAGGCCCTTGGCGCATTGGAAGCTAATGGAGCTTTCCTATGCCAGGCTCTGCCTGCTCTGGGGGGGTCTGGGTTGGGGGGGCAGTTCTAGACCTAGGAGTGGGGACGCTGATCGGTGTCCCAATTCCGGTTCTTTCTCTGCAGCGTGTGACAGCTGTGACCGATTTCCTCACAAATTACCTAGGAGCAAGGCTGCTTTTGACTTCCATGGGCTCTAGGTACTTTTGCCTCTGTGGAATTTTTCCTCCATAGGAAAATATTAAAAACTGTATTTTATGACTGTGTTGGTATAAAGATAAATGTGAACCAAGATGGATTCATTATTATATATTCATTATTAGTATATCCAGGTTTCTTGTACTTTTAAACAAAATGAAAATGAAAATGTTTTCGGTGCCCTGGGCACAGTGCCTTCTGTGTATAATGGGTGCCCCGCACCCAGAAGCCAGCATCTCACCCAGAGAGTATTTTCATTACAAGAAAAAAATAGCCTAGGGACTTCCCTGGTGGTCCAGTGGTTAAAACTCTGCTCTCCCAATGCAGGGGGCACTGATTCAATCCCTGATTGGGGAACTAAGATCCCCGCATGACGAAAGACATGGGTAAAAAACCAGAAAAACAAAAAGCCCAAGAAAAAATAGACTTGTCTCTCTCTCTCTCCTCTCTCTCTCTCTCTCTCTTAAATAGCTTTATTGAGGTGTTTCCCTGTGAGAAATTGGGATCTCACAGAGACATCTGGCCTCCCATGTTCATTGCATCATTACGCACAATAGCCAAGATCTGGAAACAATCTAAGGGACGTTCAATGGATATATGCTCAATGGAGTATTATTCCTTCATGAGAGAAAAGGAAACCCTGCCATTTGTGACAACGTGGATGGACCTTGAGGGCATTATGTTAAGTGAGATGTCAGACAGAAAGACAAACCCAGTATGTTCTTACTCATATGTAGAATCTAGCAAAGTCGAATTCAGAGAAACAGAGAATAGAGTGGTGGTTACCAGGGGTTGGGGGTTGGGGGAAATGGGGAGATGTTAGGCAAAGGGTCAAAAGGGTCTAAACTTAGAGTTGTAAGCTTAAGTTCTGGGGATCTAATGTCTAGCATGATGATTATAGCTAACAATACTGTATTATTAAGTACTTGAATGTTCTAAGAAAGTAGATCTTAAATGCTCTCACCACAAAAAAGAAAGGGTGACTATGTGATGGCATGCAGGTGGTAGCTGTGCTATGGTGGTCATCATTTTGCCATATATACATTTATCAAATCAACACTTTGTACACCTTGAACTTACACAATGTTATGAGTCAATTATGTCTTATAAAGCTGGGGAAAAAACCAAACCAAACAAAGCAAAGCCAAAACACACACACAGACAAAAGCTTTATTGAGATATAATTCATGTACCATAAAATTGACCCTTTTATTTATTTATTTATTTTTAATTAATTAATTTAATTTTGGCTGTGTTGGGTCTTCGTTTTTGTGCGAGGGCTTTCTCTAGTTGTGGCAAGCGGGGGCCACTCTTCATCGTGGTGTGCAGGCCTCTCTTGTTGCGGAGCACAGGCTCCAGATGTGCAGGCTCAGTAGCTGTGGCTCACGGGCCTAGTTGCTCCGCGGCACGTGGGATCTTCCCAGACCAGGGCTCGAACCCGTGTCCCCTGCATTGGCAGGCAGATTCTCAACCACTGCGCCACCAGGGAAGCCCAAATTGACACTCTTAAAGTGTACAATCCAGTGGGGATTTGGAGGGGGGTTAAAATGACAGAAATTTATTCTTTCACAGTCCTGTAGGCCAGACGTCTGAAATCAAGGGGTTGTCGGTAGGGCCACACTCCCTCCAAAGGCTCTGGGGGAAAATTGGTTCATTGTCCCTTTGGGCATCTGGTGGCTGCTGGCGTTGCTTGACTTGTGTCTGCACCACTGCAGTCTTTGCCTCTGTGGTCACACTGCCTCCTCTGTGTCAAATCTCTCCTGACCTCACTTTTTTTTCCCAGTTGAAAAAAAGTTTAGCAAAATACGGGCATACCTTGGAGATAAGGCAGGTTTGGTTCCAGACCATCGCAAAAAAGCGAATATCACAATAAAGTGAGTCACACAAATTTTTTGGTTTTCCAGTGCATGTAAAAGTTACATTTGCACTATTAGTCTATTAGTATAGTATTATGCCTAAAAAATGTACATACCTTAATTTAAAAATACTTTATTGCTAAAAAATGCTAACCATCATCTGAGTCTTTGGCGAGTCATAATCTTTTTGCAAGCTTAACATCAAAGATCACTGACCACAGACCACCGTAACAAATATAATAATAATGAAAAAGTTTGAAATATTGTGAGAAATACCAAAATGTGACACAGAGACATGATGTGAGCAAATGCTCTTGGAAAAATTGGGCCTATAGACTTGCTTGACACAGCGTGGCCACAAGTCTTCAGTTTGTAATAACCACAATATCTGTGAAGTGCAATAAAGTGAAGCCCAATAAAATGAGGTATGCTGTACACATAACATAAAATGAACATAAAATGAACCTTTAAAAAGTGTACATTCTGTGGTATTAAATACATTCACATTGTTGCACAGCCATCTCTACCATCCGTCTCCATAGTTCTCTTCATCTTGTAAAATCGAAACTCTGTATCTATTAAAGAGTAATTCTCTATCCCCCCCTCTTTCCCCAGCTCTGCTTTCTGTCTCTATGAATTTGACTAAGTGTTTTGTACAAGTGGAATCATGCAGTATTTGTATTTTTAGGACTGGCTTTATTTCACTTAGCATAATGTCCTCAGATTTCATCCATGCGGTAGCATTTGTCAGAATTTCCTTCCTTTTTAAGGCTGAGTAATATTCCATTATTTGAATATACCACATTTTGCTTATCTATTCCTTTGTTGCTGGACACTTGGGTTGCTACTACATTTTAGCAATTGTGAATAATGCTGCTATGAACATGGGTGTACATATATCCCTTTGGGACTCTGCTTTCAATTCTTTATTCTTCCAGGTGCAGCAGAGGGAGCTCCTCTCCACCACCCCACTAGGTGTCCTGGGGTGCTCTTTGGTTGTACAGTTGTCCTAGAGGTGCTGTGGAAATCTGTTCTCCTAGTGTGTGAGTGTGTTTGAGTGTGTGGGTGTGTTTGAGTGTGTGTGTGTGTGTGTGTGTACAGCTGTGGCAGAGTGATGACTGCCACTGGCCAGGCATTCCTCACTGGGTGGTCAGCTGGTAGGGTGCTTGGTGCAGAGAAGGAAGTTTTCACTCACAGGAAGACTTGAACCTTGGGTGCTGATGGTGTGAATACTGAAGGGTTAGCCAGCAGGGGCTAGGTTCCACCCCATCTCATGGAAGGCCCTTTGCATGGTTCCTTCCCTCAGCCCTGTTACCCAGCACCCCCTGGACAATGAATGGCTGACTCCCTGACAATTCTTTCAGTTCTGCTCTCCCCAGGTACCCACACTGCAGACTCCACTTTCCTTCTCTCATTTTTTCCTGGCTCCGCCAAGCTCCCTCCCACCATTTTCATTCCTTTACACCAGAAACTCTGTTCTAACTGTACCTTAAATTCATAGCAACAGAAAAACCAGTTGAGCCAGGAAAGCTCATTCTTAGTGATTGTTATATGAGAGCAAAATATCAATACCTGTATTTTGGTTTTTATTGTGCACATTATTAAAATATGGAGTTGAGGGCTTCCCTGGTCGCTCAGTGGTTAAGAATCTGCCTGCCAATGCAGGGGACACGGGTTCGAGCCCTGGTCCGGGAAGATCCCACATGCCACGGAGCAACTAAGCCCGTGCGCCACAACTACTGAGCCTGCTCTCTAGAGCCCGCGAGCCACAACTACTGAGCCCGCATGCCGCAACTACTGATGCTCGCGTGCCTAGAGCCCGTGCTCCACAACAAGAGAAGCCACCGCAATGAGGAGCCCGCGCACCGCAACGAAGAGTAGCCCCTGCTCACCGCAACTAGAGAAAGCCCGCGTGCAGCAACGAAAAACCCAACGCAGCCAAAAACAAACAAACAAACAAAATATGGAGTTGAATACTTGTATTCTATGTAAAAGTTTTCAGAATTTATAACATTAAAAACACTGGAATTATGTATTAAAATATTTCAAAAAATTAGAAACACATGACAAAGTGTCAAATAAAAGCAAAAACTTCAAATATAAACATAAACATAAAGATGCATTATTCTTCTAATCTAAATTAGTAGGTAAAATTAATAAAATATTATTCAAAAAGTAAACCAAACGCTATATAAATATAAAGAAAACTTAACTTTGAAAAAAGGAAGATGAAATGATATCTTTAAAAAAACACAATCTTATTACTATGAACAATTATATGTGAATAAAATGGACAACTGAGAAAAAGTGGATAAATTTCTTGAAATGTACAATTTCCCAAGACTGAATCAGGAAGAAATAGAAAATGTGAACAGACTTATTTCCAGTAATTAAATTCAATCAGTAATTTAAAAACTCCCAACAAGCAAAAGTGTAGGACTGGATGGCTTCACAGGTGAATTCTACCAAACATTTAAAGAAGAATCAACACTTATTCTTCTCAAGCTATTCCAAAAAAATTGAAGAATATGGAACACTTCTGAACTCATTCTATAAGGCCAGCATTGCTGATACAAAAACCAGATAAAGGCACCATAAGAAAAAGAAAATTATAGGCCAATATCACTGATGAACAACATAGGTGCAAAAATCCTCAACAAAATATTAGCAAACTGAATTCAACAATATGTTAAAAGATCATACACCATGATCAAGTGAGATTTATCCCAGGGATGCAAGGGTGGTTCAATATCCACAAATCAATCAACATGATTCACCATATTAATAAATGGAAGAATAAAAATTATATGATCATCTTAATAGATGTAGAAAAAGCTTTTGACAGAATTCAACATCTATTTATGATAAAACCCCAACAAAGTGGGTAATAAAGTCCCCTGCATTTGCAGGCAGATTCTTAACCACTGTGCCACCAGAGAAGTCCTTCTGATAACTTTTAGATAATACCACTGAACTGGGTAAGAAATTACAGAACTCTAATGAAGAAGCTGATGGCTTCATAAAAATACTAACAAAAGATCAAGATCAACAAGAACTAATTACATGGGCCTAAATGAACTGATGAGTAAGATTATAGTTTTCCTAACTTTTTGTCTGGAATATTACTGACTTTTTAATCTTTGTTTTCCAGATATAAGGAAACCTTTCCTCTAATTATGACTTACATCAATTTGGTAAATCATACCTTTGTAAGCAGAATTGAGACATTTATCTTTTTCTCCCTACCTGGTCCCTCCAGAAGTTGGAAACTCTTAGTGAATGTTCTTATTTTCATGGCAATATAGTTATTTACATATATTCACTGAGAATCTCTTCTCCTTGTAACATTCACAATTGGAAACATTGGTTATATTATGAAAGCTTTGACTGAAATGTCATGTTTGAGAGAGACATGCATAGAATCAGATGTGACCAGACAGCTTTAAGGAATTAAGATTGACTTTACGGAGACTTAAAGCCCCTTGGAGGGACTTCCCTGGTGGTCCAGTGGGTAAGGCTCTGCGCTCCCAATCCAGGGGACCCAGGTTCGATCCCTGATCAGGGAACTAGATCCTGCACGCATGCCGCAATTAAGAAGCCCGCATGCAGCAACTAAGAAGTCTGCATGCCGCAACTAAAGATCCCACGTGCTGCAACTAAGACCCAGTGCAGCCAAAATAAATAAAATAAATAAATAAATATTTTTAAAAAAAAAAGCTCCTTGGAAAAATAGTCTAGTACCTTGCTTACAGGGTTCCCAGTAGCCTTACCAGGTGAGTAAGGAAGGTTACAAGAACCTCAGGATATTTTGGGGACCTCAGGAAGAGAGGAATTACCCCAAATCTATAGGCATTACAGGTAAGTGTGATGGCAAGTTATTGGCATGGTTTCCTGGCCTCGGAGGCATTTTAAAGTTCAATCTGGAGATTCCTTATGAAAAGTTCCCAAAAAGCTGACTTAAAAGAGCCTATATGGTCAATTGCTATTCTTGCTGGGTTTATATAAATAATCAGACCAAGTTGTTTTTTTAAAATTAAAAAAAATTTTTAAATTTAAAAATTAAAAATTTTTTGGTTGCGTTGCTTGGCCTGTGGGATCTTAGTTTGCTGACCAGGGATTGAACCTGTGCCTTATGCATTGGAAGCACAGAGTCTTAACCCCTGGACCACCAAGGAAGTCCCTAATCAGACCAAGTTTAATGAAACTAAACTTATTTTGCAAATACATTAGTCTTAATTTGGCTATCTTGGTTAGAAATGAAGGTAATTTTAGAAAAAAAAAGTGTTTCAGTAGAAACTATAGTACACAATTGTGGATTTTATTTTATTTAATTAATTAATTTTTTTGGCCACGCCACGGGGTTCGCAGGATCTTAGTTCCCCTCTACAGTGAAAGCGCCACATCCTAACCACTGGACCACTGGGGAAGTCCGTGGATTTTAGATTCTAGTTCTGTTAATCGTCTTTGAGGTTTTATTTTTCTGTAAACTAGACTGGATTCTGAATTCTTCTAGCTTCCTCAAATATTTGGCTCCAGCTCTCCAAACTAATGTTTCCCCTTTTTCTCCCACTTTGACTTGGAATCATTGAGAACTAAAGTGGCCCTTTTCCTGAAGTCCTGCAAATGGAAACTGAAGAACTTGATATAAACTTAAGGGAGACCCCCGCAATAGCCCATGTTTAGACAATCTTTGTGCCTGCTGCTGTGTAAGCCACTCAGAAAGTTTACCTGAATACCTGATGACATCACCAGAGACGTTTTAAACTGCAAAAGATGCTTCAGCCCTGACATCTAGGAATCTTCGACTGGCAACTCTCAGGACTCAGAAAATTTGCTCCAATCATTAACCTTTGTTTTTCTTTTTCTCCATAGAAATGCCTCTTATTAAATACCTGATTGCTTGGACTCTAAAGCCCTAACCTTGAAAGCCAACCTGCATTACCGCCTCCTGAAATGAGTAACTGAACTGACCTACTGTCAGCACTAAGAGACCGGTTCAATGAGATATAAGGCACTGATCAACTCAACTTCTGGTCTATGAAACTTCTTAAAAGAGAGTCAAAGGTGGGACTGGAGGGGAGCAAGATTTGCCCCCTAAAAAGTATCTCTTTGGCATGAGGATTAGATTAGGATGATCATTTTTAAGAAACAGAAGACTCAGGAAGTCTTTCTTTTTACCTCCTCCTTAGCTGCCTAAAGAATCTAGAATAGAGCTATCACCAGAGATTTGTGCAAAGAATATGGGCTAGGTGTGGTGGGGGAAGCTCCACTGGGCCTGGATATCAGAGTCTACTCTGTCGCTTTGTCTGCAAGGCCCAGCAAACATTTGTTTACCAAACATCTGCTTTTCCATCTCCTTGTGAAATGCCTTCCTCCTCCCTGAAGTCCCAAATCACTACCCCCAATTCCTCTTTTGTCTTTAGCTGAAGATGGTATTTAAAGGTGCAAGATTCACCTATTTTGGTGAGTTCCTCAGTTTTCTTGGGTTTCTCCTATGTATATATGTTATTAACCTTTTGTTTGATTTTTTCCTGTTAATCTGTCTCATGTCAGTTTAATTTCTTAGATCAGCCAGAAGAACCTAGAAGGGCAGAGGAAAATTTCTTCCTCTCTGACAGAATAAACTAGTGATTGCTAGGGGAGGGAGATGGGGGGAGAATGAATGAAATAGGTGAGGGAGATTAAGAGGCACAAACTTCCAGTTATAAAATAAATGTCATGGGGATGTAACGTACAGCATAGGGAATATAGTCAATAATATTGTAATAACTTTGTATGGTGACGGATGGTAATTAGACTAGTTGTGGTGGTCATTTTGTAATGTATAGAAAAATTGAGTCACTATGTTGTACACCTGAAACTAATATAATAAGCCAATTATACTTCAGTTAAAAAATAGCACAATTTTAAAAAGCAATCATCATCAGTGGTGCCGTCCTTGAGCTGTGAATGTAATTTTGTGGACAGTTTGCCAGTTATTGAAAGCACTGTCATCTTCATCTAGATTGATAGGGGTGAGGGGCAGCTGCTTCCATCTTCTAACAAACTCATTTCTTGTTTAGTAACTTTGAGATGCTTTTGAATATTTTTCAGGGCCTGCGGTCTTTGTTGTTCATTGTAAGCCAGTTTCTATTTTAAAGAACGTATGTTCAATTTGCTTTGCCTTCCTTAATTACTTCGTTTATGAACAGGGATGACGACGCAGAGGAATTGGTATCAATTTCAGTACTGAAACGTCCAACCTCCTTTGCTCAGGGATAATAAGAATTATTTTTTACTTTGTTGATTGCCATCTTCTGTCACCTTTTGCAGATTATGGAGGTATAGAAGAATGCTTTCTAATAGCGATAACATTTGTTTGATTTGAAATTTTAATGTAACCTATAGGTTACATTATGTACATCTCAAATTCTTAGGTACATCTCAATACATAAATGGTTAAGTTTTCAGGTTTTTAAAAATACTGAATTAATGTTGCTATATGGACAAAAATGCTAATATTTTGGTACCTAAAAATTGCACAATATACTAGAATACGGAAATATAGAAAACAGGCATTGTAATCACTTATTCTTTAAAACAAGTGAGCAAGCAATCAAATTCCCAACCTAGCAGGAAGCTCCTCTGCCTGCCCTCACTCTCTCAGGGGGAAGGAGGACTAGGTTTGCCTCCAGGAATGAGTCAAAACTCTTTTTAATGCATCCCCCTTCCCCCGCAAAAAAAAGAGACAAGCATTTCTACTTTCTTTTCTTAAAAAAAATTTTATTTATTTATTTCAGCTGCTCTGGGTCTTAGTTACAGCATGCGGGATGTGGGATGTGGGATGTGGGATGTGGGATCTAGTTCCCTGACCAGGATTGAACCCAGGCCCCCTGCATTGGGAGCGCGGAGTCTTAGCCACTGACCACTGGGGAAGTCCCCATTTCTACTTTCGTACCGAATTTTCCTACAAGTGTATAATTTCCATTTTAATGATGACACACTATTCCTTCCTGCTGATGTTCAGCATTTGGTAATGTCCCTTAATTTTGGACATTTAGATGGTTTCTGGGTGTCCTTTCCTCTTCCCAGCTGCAGATCACCTGTGGTAAATATATTACTAAATACAGTTTTTAGCTTGTGAGTTACTCTCCAGAGTGCGGAATTATTACCAAATCAGAATCAGTTCTGGGGCTCTCGCCCAGCTCTGGCTTGTGATTTTATGTTCTGAGAAGCATCCTTGTTCATAGCTCAGAGCCACGGTGTTAGTTTAGGAATACACAAAAGTATGATCCAAAACTTGATCAGGAAATTGCTGAGTTTGGTGAGTAAAAACTTCTCTAAGAAACTGGGAAGAGCCTTAAAAAAAAGTATGTGTGTGTGTTTGCCCTGAATTTGGGGGAAAAAATCCACCTCCTTCCTTTTCTGACTTCCTATTTGAGGTCAGAGTATGGACGGGGGGGCGGGGGGTGAGGGGAGGAGGAGGCTGGGAATGATGGAGCCCAGGGGATCAGGCTGTGCCAGGGTCTGGAACCTGGAAGGCTTCCCTTTTCACCACGTGGCAGGAAGGCTCCGACCAGCCGTGTGACTGTCCAATCACCAGTCCTTTGGTGCCCCCTGCTGACCATTCAGTTCCCACTCAGTGTGGTCCTGCCTAGGAGAGATGCCTGAGAGCCTGGGCTGGTGAGATTTTGCCAAGGGATTGCCTGGGAAAATCTGATGGCCAGATGTTTGGACCAGAAGCCAGACCCTTCTGCTCCTCTTTAGGTTTGAGTCACACAGCCCTGCTAATGCGCAGCCCCACATGCAAGGAAAAATTGAGTTAGACCCAGTTTGTCTTCCACATTGCTGTCAAATTTGTCTTTCTGGCCAATAAAGCTGGTTCAGTAGCTTAAAATCCTATATTGACCTCTGCTATGGACTGAAGGTTTGTTTCCCCCAAATTCATATGTTAGTCCCCAATGTGATGGTATTGATATTTGGAGGTTGGGACCTTTGGGTAATAACTGGGTTTGGATGAAGTCATGGGAGCTGAGCCCTCAGGATGGGATTGGTGCCCTTGTAAGGACACCCTCTGCTGGTAGAAAGGAGCACTGCACACATGCTGGACACTTGCCTTGGTCTGATCTTGCCACGTCCATTCTATGATTTGTTCATGCTATTTCTTCTGTCTCCTGGGAAACCCACTCGAGGTTCAAATGTCACCTCCTTTGTGATATCTCAGGTGCCTACTGTTATCTCCCACAGAAGCCCCTACACCCCTCTATTACATAGTAGTATTGATATGAACATCTGTTTACAAGCCTGTCCCTCTCTGCTTCTCCTTCCTTCTATCCCCTCTCCTGATACTCACACTGGGGGCTACTCAGAGTGAGGGACCGTGTCATCCTCATCTTTATTTTATTTTTTATTTTTAAAAATTTGTTTATTTATTTACTTATTTATTTTTGGCTGCATTGGGTCTTCATTGCTGCGCACGGGCTCTCTCTAGTTGTGGTGAGCAGAGGCTACTCTTCATTGTTGTGCGTGGGCTTCTCATTGTGGTGGCTTCTCTTGTTGTGGAGCATGGGCTCTAGACATGCAGGCTTCAGTAGTTGTGGTATGCGGGCTCAGTAGTTGTGGCTCGCGGGCTCAGTAGTTGTGGCTCCCGGGTTAGTTGCTCTGCGGCATGTGGGATCTTCCCAGACCAGGGCTCGAACCCATGTCCTCTTCATTGGCAGGCAGATTCACCACTGCGCCACCAGGGAAGTCCCCTCATCTTTATTTAGCACAGGGCCTGCCACATAATAGGTGTCCCATAAATCTTTGTTGAATGGATGAACACACTTCCACACTGTGGAAGGTTGTGGGATAAAGGGCTAGGGGTGGGGACCTGCAGAAGAATTTTTATGTAGGACTAGGATCCACACAAATCCTGGAGCTGGAGGACAAGTTCAGCTCTGAGGCAGGGGGAGGGATGAATTGATTATTTGAGATCAAGCCCAACGTGTGGGTCCCGAGTCTGTACATGCCAAGCAGAAGGTATCCGTGAGTCACCTGCTCAGGAATACAGCAAGGGCTCAGTCCTGCTACTCGGGGGTGTTGGGGAAGTTAGTAGTCTTGTTCAGGCTTCAGAGGCAATAATAGACCTTTGATCAAACAAAGACCCTGAAGGTGCTAAACTGCTGGACTATGTGTAGGTCAGTAGAAACGGTGCTAGCAAGCCTGAGAACCAACAGATAAGGAAGGGAGTAAGTCACGAAGTTTCCTGGGCCTTGGGAATCTGGCCGCTTCCCAGGATCAGCGAACATTCGGAGACATACAACTAGAGAGCAAAGCATTTCTGATAATAGCCAGAGCTGCATATTTGCGCGTAAGCTGGTGATTATCAGCGTGCGGCTTGGTGTTAAAAGCAGGACTCCTTTGAGCAGTACTCTGAAGTCTCACCTGTGGGGTGGACACACCGCTTGGGACCTTCCAACTGGGACTCCAGACTGCTGATTCAGGGACTTGCCAGCGCTGCTTGGATCTGGATGTAGGTGCTTCCCCAATTTGGTGATGTATGTACATTTATTTCTTGCTGTGTTGCTTGTCCGTATGCTGTAACTTACTACTTCCAACTGGGACTCCAGATTGCTGTTCCAGGGACTTCCCAGCGCTGCTCGAATCTGGATGTAGCTGTTTCCCCAATTTGGTGATTGTATATACATTTATTTCTTACCATTTTGCTTATCTTTGTGCTACAATTTATAATTAACCTAATAAACTTTCTTATCTCTTACTTAATTAAGTGTAGAGTGGTTATTTTGCTGATGAATCCTTTGAACTTAAACCCGAGAGTAAGTCTCTCTGCAAAACAGGGGGTGGTGGGGAGACACAGCTGTGGGTGGACACAGACCCAGAATTCCACTCTCACGTGAACTCCGGCAGGGCACGAGGAACCCTGGATGTGTTCATTGCTGTGTCTCTCATTCCCAGCACCTTGCGGGGCATAGAGCAGGTGCTTTACGAAACACAACCAGCTTAGAGAATGCACTGCACTCAGTGAAGTGCAGACGGAAACAGATCTCTATTCTCCCCAAATGCTCTCCAATAGACCTGCTTTCTACCATTACTCTTCTCTATCCTTGGATGAAATCTTGCAGGTGCTACAGCCTTTCTAGTCACTCAGCTCTTGATTTCCAGGAAATGAAAAGTTCAGTCTGAAGTCTCTTATCCCAGTGAAAGTGCCCGGCCTGCCCCTTGGGGGCCTGGAAGTGGGGGCTGCCTCTTTACTGGTCCCACCGGCCCTTTCACCCTCCTTCCCTGCTCACCATGTCTCCCCTGGCCCTTCTCAGGGGCAGAGACAGGAGAGACATAGGGTCATCATCTGGTCTTGGAGTCCTCACAGGCGGGGGTTCAAATGTTGACTCTCTCGGGGGGGGGTAATTTTGTGGGTTCGTCAGAGCGCCCCCCTTCAGCTGATCCTCTACATCATCCCACCTCCACTCTGCCCTGACTCCCAGCAGAAGTCTCCACGCAGACTCTCCACTGGGGTCCCTCTGTCCTGGAGGCCGGCCCCCTTTGGTGGGGTCCACGTCTAGCCACAGGACCCTGCCAATTGCCCCGCCATTGGGGGAAGGGTAACCTCACCCCTTCACAGGCGTCTTTTCACACCTGCTTTGGGGCAGCCAGCCTCTTCCCTTGAGAGTTTAAGTGTCCACAGGACATGGCCCATGCCCTGAGTGGTTCTCACTCGGGTTAAGGTGAAGGGGAAGCGCCTTGCTCTCTACCTCTTTGGGGGATGTGGTGGGGAACCGATAGCAGCCCCGCCAACACCCTGCTTCCCTCCTGCCTCTGACCAACCCTGGCCTCTCCTTCCCCTGAGGGGAGGGATAGGTAAAGACATTGTGTTTCTGCTTCACCTCCTTCCTAGAAAGTCCTCCATAGCTGGTCAACAGCCTCTCTTTAGAATGCGTAGAAACTTAACCCTTTGTCCTCAGCATTGGGGCCACAGTAAAAAAGGATTCAGTTGAAAACATTCTTTTTTGAACATCCTGTTACGTTGGGGCTGTCAGACGACAATCAGTATCAAGGCCTGAAAGAACAAAGAACATTATTTGGGCTCTTAAGAATTGCAGTTTGGGAGACACAGATTTAGGTCAACCAGAAACAGTGTTCTGAGGAAGAGACGGTCAGGGGCTCACAAGGACGAAAGCCACAAGGCTGTCCTCTGACACAAGGAAGGAAATATTTGTCATTAAGGGATAGGCTGGCATGAGTTATTTTAGGGTAAGGGTCTGATAAGTATCTTGAGGTTCTGGAACATTGGGCAGATGTTCTAGATGTCTTTGTGAAGACAGTGAGTGGTCAAAAGGTCAGCTTCTATGTGGGCTGAGACACGAATATGTCTCACTTCCTCAATGGCCTCCCGGCTCCATTTTAGGGAGCTCTCTTAGCAACACCGACTCCAGGGTTTGTGGGGTGAATAAAGGGTGGCCAGGAGGCTTGCTGGGTAAGACATGAAGCGGTAGGAGAGCAGCCAGGGGGGCCCAGCTCGGGATCCCCAGAACAGACTTGGACTTGAACGCTGGCTCTCTCATTTCTTGGTTGTGTGTTGTTGGGAAAGCTACGTATTCTCTCCACAATTGGCTCGTCCCTAAAATAGGGATCATTATAGAATCCACCATATACAGGGTTAGGATGAATGAGATGATGTAGACTCGCGTTTGGCTGCAGGAGAGCCTTCACTCTGGTAGTAATATCGCTTTGGGGGTTATCGTTCCTCAGAGACAAGGGGCAGCTGTACCAGCAGGGTGGGGTAGGGTCTGACCTCAGGCTTGGCTGGAAGCAGCAGGAGGAGAATGGGAGGGAGGTGGGAGACAGGGAGTGAGGAATTCAGTGCAGAGTGGAAGCCAGTTTCTGACTCCTGGGTTGGGCAGCTGTTGGAGGAGAAAGCCAGAGACGATCCCCCTCCCCAGGCACCCCCCACCCCCGTCCCCTGCCGTCCCCCAGCCCCACAGCTGAGTTGCTGGCAACCTGCCCTGTCAGCCTTCTCGCTCGCTCTGCGGGGAGGACCAGCTCAGTCCTGAGCCTGGTCCCTGGAGAGTAGCCCTGGTGGGCAGGAGAGAGGGTCCTGTGCCCTCTGAGCTCCAGTCCAGGTTCTCCCCTCCCTGCTCCTCTCTGCAGGGTCAGCCCCTCCTCCCTGGCTGACCTGCCCCAGGACCTGGGCCTTGGCCCGGACAGCTGACTCATAAGTTCTCCCAGTTCTCTGGCAAAAAATTCCACAGCCTCTCCTCCCTGGTCTTGGAAATGGAAACTCTTCTTCATGGAGCCAGTGAAGGAAACCAGCTGCACAGAGCTGGCGAGTCAAACTGGACCAGATGACTGGTGAGAAAGGGCTCAGTAAGGTCAGATGCCCTGCGAAGGCCCGTGGAGGCCAGTCAGCCTTTGGTGTCCTTGCTGCTTTCGTTTTCATGCACACAGGTCTGACCACTATCTCTTCCCCTTTTGAGGAACTTTCCTTCCTCACTTTCATTTCATTCTGGTGGTGTTCCCAATTACACCGCCTTACTCCTGCGTGTCCCAGTGTGGGCGTGTGGCTGCAGGCAGGCTGGTCTCACAGCCCCGTCCGCTGACGTTGTGGGTCCTGGCCAGCCTGCTGTGCTCAGTCCCTCCGGGACCTGGAAGAGCGGAGGCACCTGGTGGATGGTGGTCAACCAGCCATCCCGACCTGGCTGCAATGTGGCTCTGCATACATGGGCGATACAGCAAGATGGGGCTCGTAGCCAAGAAGAAATTGTGCCTGGAGGCTGGAGGTTGGATCTAGGTGCTGTGGTTTCCTGAAGGCCAGTTTTGAAACCATGTCAGGCTGGAGTTTCAGTATGACAAGTTTGAGAGCATGAGGGGGAATTAGAAAACTGTTCAGAGAACACCTTGCAGCCTGACATCCTGTGGAATGTCCTGTGGGATGGAATTTCCTGGGTCTTTGGCAATAAACACAAACTACATAAATGAAGTGTCAGAACGCTCTTTTCTCCAAGCCTCAAATCCAGCTCTTGTGGATGATGTCAGTCTGGCCACAGGGATTGTTGAAGGGGTGGTCGTGTGACCTAAACTGGGCCAATCGGGGTCCTTTCCTGGGGGAAGGATGCTAGAGGAAGAAAGCTCCCTTTGCCTTGTGATTGCCATATGTGGATGATGAAAGCCGGGAGCTGTCTGTCTCCTCATGGATGAAGGCCCCCTAAGGCAGGGGAGAACGCGATCTCTTAAGAGAGAGACAGGGCATCAGTGGATCCATCCATCTAGAAACCAGGTGATATCATTTGAGTCTTGCCATTTACCCGTGTTCTCCAGTGATGTGATTTTTTCTTTTTTCCTGATGCTACTTTTAGTTTTGTTCTTTTCAGCCAAAAGAGGCCTGCCTAAGATGTTCCTTCAGGAGCCCCCGCATTCACACTCTGTCACAGCAGCTTACATCCTTGGTGACTCCTCTACCCTCCCCGCACACTCCTTGGGACATTGTCCTTTGCCCGCCTCCCCTCCCCCACATACACATACAACGGGGGATAATTAAGAGATTACAACTGTATTGATGTCCTCTTCTCCCACCTGGCTCTCTAAATGACTCTGTGAGGCAGGTGGGCCGGGCAGGTCAGGTGTACCCCTACCTTATAGGTGAGGAGACCGAGGCTCAGACAAGTGAAGTTCTGTGCCCGTGGCTCAGGGCTGGTGGCAGGGCTGAGACACACACTCAGGTATTCTGGTGCCGGACGGCATTGCAGAAGGGAGGGCGTTGAGCTCAGACTTAGAAAAAGGCAGCTAACTTCTTTGAAACTTAGTTTCTTCAGCTGGAAAGTGGGGATAACATGACCCATCCCACAAAGCTGCCATGAGATTGCAAAGAGAGCTTCCGGTTGAAAAGGGGTCTAGGCTGCAGTCCCTGACACCGCCATGTTCTCATGGAATGATTCACGAAGGTCGCGAGAGAGACAAAAATCTCTACATTAGCCAGCCCCACAGACACCAAATCCATGGAAGTACGAGGACTGAGAAAATCTGGCAGCACTCTCTCTTCTGTCTTCTCTCGGGAGAGTTTCTTCCGCCTGTGAAAACGTGGGAAGACATTTGGTATCTGAGCCATGGTTCCCAAACTCCAGCATGCATCAGAGTCACCCGAGGTGCTTGTTAATACACAGATCGCAGGACCTTCTGAGTTTCTAACACAGCAGGTCGGCTGGGGCTGAGAATTTGCATTTCTAGCAAGTTCCCAAGTGCTGCTGGTGCTGCTCTTCCGTGGACTGCACTTTGAGAACCACTGTCCTCAAGGGTCTGCTCTGCAAGGGCTCAGAGATGGGGTTGGGGGCCCTTTGTGTTCTTCCCTCCTCTGGCTTCACTGAGTGATACCCCTGAGCCCTCCCACTACTTAGGCTGCTGGACCAGAGTCACTGTGGCTTTAAGGATGTGGTTAGCGCAGAACCTGACAAAACATAGGCGTCACATTTTTGGTGCTTGCATTTTAAAAAGCTGGGGGAGAGTTGCAAGATAATAAAGATTTGGATGTGTATGTAATCCTTCCCTAAGACCCCTTCCCCGCTCCCCCCCAAGGAGCCAGGGCAATGACGAAGTGGGGTGGAGGAGCAGAGAGAGATCACTGAACTTACAGAACAAGCTCTGGCCCTGAGATGGTGCCTCTTGGAGCTGATCAGGGCCAGCACCTCCTGGGTCAGCAGGAAGGTGACCCTGGGCCTGGAGACTTTGGCTGAACCTCCCATCTCACCCTCCAATGACCCACATGGATGGTGGGGGCCTGGATACCTAGAAGAATGGTGGTGCTTAGAAAGGGTAGGGGATCCCCCCCCCCCCCCCCCCCACCACATCGGCAAGGAGGGAAGTTCCTGGTTACACAGGGTTATCATCAACAGACGAGTCTCTTGCAGGGTTTACTTTACTTTATGCGTGTGTTTGCAATCCTATCTTTCTCTCTACCCATCGGAGGCAGCCAGAGCCCTGAAATCCTTCTTGATCTTCCCAATCTTTCAATACCTCATAAGAACCATAGGGCAGGAAGAAGGTGTAAGAGAGAAGAAAGAGGAGACCGAAAGTGGTCTGTGACATTATAACAATAATGGTAGCTGCTAAGAGTGTCCAATAGAAGTGCAGGTTGTCACTCATGGAAGGCCTGGGCCATCAACACAGGTGAGGTCAGTATAGCAAATCAACAGCAACAACAAATCCCAAACTTTCTCTAGAGCTGTAGCATTCCCCACATGGATTAGCTTTTTATATTATTAAATGTAATAATTCATATTAATGCTTGACTATCTTCATTGCACACAGATAAATTAAAGGGTGAAATCATTCACATTACAAAAAAATTATTGGGTTATATAAAAGGGTTACAACAATTCTACTTCACTTTGCTGTACGGTAGAAATGAATACAACATTGTAAAACAACTATACCCCAATAAAAAAAAAATTAAAAAAAAAAGGGTTACAACATCTTAACACTCTTAACAGAGGGAAAAATTAAAAACACAGTTATTCCAAGCATTGTGGATTAAGTGTCAAGCACAAATTAAGATGAAGCAAATCTGAAATTGTAATCATAAAGAAGTTTTTTTCCTTGTTCTTCCTTTCTTTCTACTTGATTTTCAACAAGAAGATAAAACTTCAGGTACCTTGCAACCTGATGTTCTCAGGTACAAGTCACTATGCTAATCCATTTATAAGCATCATACTTACTCCTTGCAAAGTATTATTACCCTGTTTTCACACATGAGGAAACAGCTTTAGGAAGATTAATAAACATGCCCAAGATCACAGAGCTTGTTGGATGGGAACTGGAGTGTGACCCCAGGTGGGCCTGTTTCCGCACCTGGACATTTAATCTCAGCACCGTCCTGTGTGGTTATGGTTGTTCCTGAGAAAGAGGGCAGAATAAATAGAGCAGAAGTAATTATTTACAATACAAAGAAAGAAAACCTTCCTGAGATGAAAAAAGATACAAGAATGTGTAGGAGGAGGGCTTACTGCAAGCCATGTAAAATTTATAAAGACAGAGATGCCTAGACACGCTCTGGAAAAAGTATTGGATTATAAGGGGGAAAACGGTTATCTAGAAAGGAACAACTCAAGTATCTGATATTTCTTAGAATTTACTCGTAAGGATCACAAGTGAACAAAATCTTCAGTTTTGTGGGGAAAAAAAAGTTTGTGACTCAGAATTTTATAACTAAGTTGTTGGCTATCTGTAAAGACACCAGAAAAATATTCTCAGATATGCCAAGGTCCATAAAATGTTCTAATTATATTCTCTTCTGGAAGTAAATATACTGATTATATTTTCTTCTTGCAGTAAATTACTGGAAGTACTACCCCTGATCGAAAGATGAATCAAGGGCTTCCCTGGTGGCGCAGTGGTTGAGAGTCTGCCTGCTGATGCAGGGGACACGGGTTCGAGCCCTGGTCTGGGAAGATCCCACATGCCGCGGAGCAACTGGGCCCGTGAGCCACAAATTACTGAGCCTGCGCGTCTGGAGCCTGTGCTCCGCAACAAGAGAGGCCGCGATGGTGGGAGGCCCGCGCACCGCGATGAAGAGTGGTCCCCACTTGCCACAACTAGAGAAAGCCCTCGCACAGAAACGAAGACCCAACACAGCAATCAATCAATCAATCAATCAATAAGAACGTGAATTTCTAAAAAATAAATAAATAGATAAAAAAATAAAAACATTTAAAAAAAAAAAAAAAGAAAGATGAATCAAAATTAAGAACTCGAGCATGGTGACTTAGAATTCTTGATAATAAACCAATAAAACCACTTAAATTATAGTCAGTTCAAATTACCAAAACATAATAATAAAATATATTATTAATTTACTATTATACTAAACTTTAAAAGTAAGTTTTAAAAATACCTCTTTCAGGGACTTCCCTGGTGGTCCAGTGGTAAAGAATCCGCCTTCCAGTGCAGGGGACCCAGGTTCGATTCCTGGTCGGGAACTAAGATCCCACATGCCACTACTACTGAGCCCGAGCACCTCAATGAGAGAGCCTGTGTGCCACAAACTACAGAGTCCACTCACTCTGGAGCCCGTGCACCACAACTAGAGAGAGAAAACCTATACGCCACAACTAGAGAGAAGCCCATGCCACAATGAAAGATCCCGCATGCCTCAACTAAGACCCAACGCAGCCAAAAAAATAAAGAAAATTAAAAAAAACCCCCAAAACTGTTTCAAGAAAAAATGCAATGTAAACACAATAATTTATTGGCAACAATGGGAATTTAAATTGCAAATCATTGACAGTAAGTAGGAAGTGGGTTTGGAAAGAGTAAAAGTGTATTCATTTCTTTATTTCATATGAGGAAAATGAAAGGATATAACTTTATTCTTGACTTTCAAGATTAGAATAATATTTGTAAAAAGTTTTTTGAAAATCTTTAAAGTACCCACAGGAAAAATGAAGAGTGAAGTACATGTTTTGCAAGTAACTGGAGAAGATATGTTGAAATAAACATAATCCTTATAACAAAAGTAGAAAACAAAGGAAAGAGCAAGGAGGTATAAAAAAGGAAAGCATTAAGAAAGCAGAAACAAGGAAAGCATATTAATTATGCCCTGTTAACTTATATACTGTTATATACTGTTGCACATTAAGCAATACAAAATTATATGTACAGTATGATTCCAGTTTTGCGTAACAATGATATTACTCTAGTATATGTAACAGCATCTCACATATTGCTTTCTGTAGAGCACTACTTTTTGTGAGATGTTAATAATTGTTCTAGAAAAAGGGCTGTGGTAAAATAAGACGGGGAAAGCCTAAGTGAAATCTTACCAGACAGGATCTATTTTTGCGAGTCTTCTCAGAGTCTTGTTGGATATGGGAAGTGGATATTTTTTCATTTTGGCTGCCCAGTTCCTGGATTCCCATCCTATATGTGGGGACTATCTCATCTCGTGAAGCAGACTCCATCGCCCATTGCAGAAGCTGAAAATTCTAGTTATGTACTTTATTCCTCTCTTCCTTGGCAGCTGCACCAACCAGAGAGAGGCACCTGCCTGGAAGTTTGGATCTGGGCTGGTTTCCCCAAGAAGCAGAGGTGGTGGAGAATGTTTCCTGACAGTGGGCAGCAGCTTTGCCAGTGCCCATGCTGGCCAGTGCCCAGGGTGACCACATAGGGTCCCTGCCAGACTGCTGTGCTTCTGTTTGTGTATCTTTTGTTTCTTCTCGCCCATTTTCTAAGCCCTCATTCTCTAGTCTTCTTGGTGAATCTGTCAAATATCTAATATCATTCAACTAAGATGTTTTCCTATTCAAATCAGTTTGAGGCAGTTCCTGTTGCTTGCATTTCTGAATACTGACTGATACATTATGTTAATGTGTGACTATAAATTTCTAAGAGGGAAAATTTTTCCAAAGCTTCTTTTCAGAAAACTTAATCTCCTGTGAAATTAATATGCTGTGGAACATAAACTGGAAACTTACGGCCAGAAAAAAAATCTGGAAGAAAACATAGCAAATGACTCATAATGGATATTTGGCTCCGAATAATGGGTTGAGGATTTGTGCTTGTGTCTCCCTTCAGAGATCCCATTAAAAAGGGGATAGAAGCTCATAGCAGCAAAGGTGATATGAGATGGATCAGACAGTGAGTAAGAGATTCAAACATTTATAGAAGATGGAAAATTGAAGGAGGTGTCTCAGTAGATGAAACAGAGTGAAGGAAGACTCAGACAGAATATGATGTCCGGAAAGGAATGGAGTGAAGGCGGGAACTGATGTACATTTTGGAGTCCCAGAGAGACTTCAGGATGAGTTGGCTGTGGAGGATGGGAATGAGAAGAGGGGATAGCATTGTTAGGGTTGGCTGAAAGTCTGCCTGTGGACCAGCTAGGGCAGCCCCACCCCTCTCCCCTCTTCCCATATCTGCTTGCAGAGTAATAGCTGCCTGGACCCAGCTCTCCCCTAAAGAAAATGAACAAACTCTCTGGAACTTCTTTCCTGGCATCCCAGAATAAAGCCTTCCTGCTTCTGGCATATGTGGTGGGTTGCCTGTCAGTTCACTCAAGTGCAGCCTGCTGTGCTACATAAACAGTACTGCTAAGTGACCTTCCTATGCAGGAGACAAACCAGTTGGGGAAATAGATAAATGTTCCTAATTGTGAGGAAAGCCTGCATCAGCTATAAGCTACTTGGAATAACTAATTTACTCTTTCATTCCTAAGAATATAAAATCGCCAAATTGTGAAGAATACTGGCAGCACGAAGGAGAAAGGATAAAATATCAAGCAGAATAACCCATGGCCCTAGAAGAAGATGCTGAAAAAATACAAAAGCCAGAAGAAAACTGCATCCTCAGAAAGATTCACAAAGTGGATTTCCAGAAAAATGACTTTAGTGGAAAAATTTCATGTAATAGAAGCTAGACAACAGTAGTGATATAATGTAATAAGCATAGGTTCCTTCTCTTAACAAGTGGAAAAAAAAAAACCCCACAAAAAACAAATCCAAAGCAATTAGAGACTTGAGATAAAATAGAAAACAGTAAGAAAGTCATGGTCCAGAAACAAAGCATCCTAAAATGTCGCATG
Organism: Balaenoptera ricei; assembly: GCF_028023285.1. Taxonomy (NCBI): domain Eukaryota; kingdom Metazoa; phylum Chordata; class Mammalia; order Artiodactyla; family Balaenopteridae; genus Balaenoptera; species Balaenoptera ricei. Next base: position 111,753,460 of record NC_082639.1, on the reverse strand, counting down.
ATTTTGAGCAATGGACAGGGTGAAAGAAAAGACTTTGACTTTGATGCTAGGTCTGTCCTGTAAGAAACCAGGAGTGTGACTCTGGACCATTAGATAAAGCAGAGTCATCTTAGCAACTTCTGGCTATGGAGTAAACAATAATTATGTTGCCATAACAATGTAAGCCCTGGGTTTGGTTTCAGTTATTTATACTAAACCTATAAACAAAGCCTGAAGATTTAATTATGATCCCAGAATGGAATGTGAATGTTTTGCACAACAATGTAAAAGACAGAAGGTGGGAGGAAAAGGGAGGGGGCGGTCCGAGGCACCGGCTGAAAGGAAACAAAGGGAGCCTTCAGTTTCTTATTAGAAGTCACACAGGTAGTCAGGAGAAGAGCTGGAATAATAATATAACTATCAAAACTGGGGAGGAAGATAGGGAGAGGAGTTGGGAAGTAGAAAAAAGGCAAGTTAGGGACTTCCCTGGCGGTGCAGTGGTTAAGACTCCGTGCTTCCACTGCAGGGGGCACGGGTTAGGTCCCTGGTTGGGGAACTAAGATCCCACATGCCGTGCGTTGCTGCGAAAAAAACCAAAAAAAAAAAAAAAAACAACAAAAAAACCAGGCAAGTTAATCTTTATTGTTCATTGTAGGCATTCAGTAGATAATGTCTAAAGTCAGTGCCTGGAGTAATAGAAGCATAAGCCACACTATTAAAATGATGGTGGTAAACAGAATGAGCACAGAATAAGTGAAAGAGAAATGGTTAAAATGATTGCATTTGAGGAGAGGAGCTGCAGGAGGGGCAGGGAATGTTCATTTTTAAAAAAATTATTATAAGCTTTTCTGAACTATTTAACTTTTAAAAAGCTAGGCGCATGCATTAATTGGATGAATATATAAAAAAGGAGGAAGCACTAGAAAATAAAAAAGTAAAACTAACTTGTAACATGAATGGTTCTTATTTTCTGTTTTATGTGCTTTTGTATAGTCCAAGTTTTCTGTAATGAGGATGGATTACTTTTTATAATTAATAAAAGAGAAAAGACAGGAAAAATAAAGAATGACTGCTTGAATCTCAGACTTTGAACTCTGGGAGGGCAAGGATCCTGCCTGTCTTGATTGTTTCTCCAGAGCCCAGGGCAGCCTGGCCCCCAGCACGTGCTAAGTGAATTGAATGCAGGAAGACAGACCTGGGAGAGGAGGCATTTGGGAGAGAAGGGAGGCAGTGATGCGTCTCAACTCTGATCTGCGTTTTCTGGAGACTTAGGCCTTTCCCTACTGGCCTCTCAGAACCTATTCATCCCACACCACTCTGAGGTCTCTGCATCCTCCGAGCTGGATTTGGAATGTTGGCTCTTCCCCTCTAAGATCCCCAGTATCTGTGTCTGCCATGGCCTGTGTGGCTGGTCCATGATGTTGTCTGGGGAGCCCAGAAGGATACAGGAGGAGGTGATGGAAGGCAGATAGGGGTGAAGCACCGGCCATGGGGGCAATAAAGGCCCTGGGCCCTGAGGAAAGGTGAGCTCATTGCTTGCTCTCATGGGAGGCGGGTGGGAGAGCCACACCAGCGGTCAGGGAGGAGCTTACGTGTTCTGCACTATAATAATGGCATTAATGTCTGAGAAAAAAAATCCACACACCTTGGGAGTGGATCTTCTTTGTCTCAGCAAAGCTCAGAGCAGGGGTGACCCCGGCCTGTCCTCACCAGCTGGGAGTTCACCTGCCATGTTTACCCTGGCTTGTAGCTGGAGGCCTGGCCTGCTGCCACTCTGTTCCTTTATCTTGTCCTCAGCTGCCTGAGGAAGCCAGGAGAAGGAGGGGCTATGCCCTAACCATAGAGTGACCCCCAGGAAGCTCCCAGTTTAAGGGGGTGAGGCCCAAGTCCTGTTCTGAGGGGGAGACAGCCCCTTCCCACTGGAGTTGCTGGTCTAATGGTAAGGATAAGGCTTCTCTCTGTGTGGGTCAGAGCAGGCCCATCAATCCCTCCCTCGCCCCTCCAGTCTGATGCCCAGAAGGTCAGGATGTGTCCTTGTGTCCTGGGAGGAGTAGCTGTGGGGTGGGGTATATGTGAGGGCTGGGACATCAGTCCTCTCAATTCAGAGAAGCAGGCAGGACAACAGGAGCAGGCTGCAGAACCGCCCAGGGCCATTACCAAGATAGGCCAGGAGGGGGCAGCAGTGTTACTTTAGTAAGAGGGAGGGAGGGAGGGAACCGGGGGGGGGGCGGCGAGGGAAAAAGGGAAGCTGGTTCCTATTTAGGGGGCTCTCAGAAAGAGGGTGGGGAGTGGTTTGCTGGGAGCTGGTGGGCGCAGAGGTTCGGGGAGCTAGGAAGGGGCCCATCCTACTTCACATCTTGGCCTTGGGAGGGGAGGTTTGCATGTCCTTCTGGGCTGCCCATGGAAGGGCTCTGATCACGAGAAGTTCGCAGCGTCTGTTTTATCTGATTCTGGGTGAGGGAGGTTGACTTTTTCTCCGCCTCCACCCACTTCTAGTAACACCTAGTTTTGACGAAAAAATACCCTCTTCTAGCATATTCTGAGTTTTCTCTAATCTCAGGAAAGTCTGTTGGCTTTTCTTTCTTAATAAGACCCTTCTCTGAGACTCTCCCTTCCAAATAGTTTGCAAAGTCATTTACTTTCACGAGCACTTTGTATGTCTTTCATTTGTTGTGTTTTGTTTTGGGTGGAAACTGAGGAAAAGGTTGAATTTCACATGTAACTCATGACATAGGACAGATATTTCAGAAAACAGGCTCCAGGGCAGAGAAGAGCACGAGAATGGAAAGTCTCCTGTAATTTGTAGGCATCTTGGGGAGGGCTTTGGACATACATGGGGGGTATGGAGTCACGGCAGGGGTGGTGGTAGCAATGGACAGGGAGACCCCTGTTGACATTCAGGCAACAAATGCAACTTAGATGTTTTATTTTATTTATTTATTTATTTTAAATGCACATCTTTCCTTTTTTTTTTTTTTTTAAATTCAATTTTATTTTTTGGCCATGCTGCATGGCATATGGGACCTTAATTCCCCGACCAGGGATTGAACCCGCGCCCCCTGCAGTGGAAGAGTGGAGTCTTAACCACTGGACCGCCAGGGAAGTCCCAGATATTTTAATTTACAGATTCTGGTTGAGATGAATATATAAAGGCCTAAAATATTTTGGAGGTAGGTGCTGGAAAAATTTGAAATGGTCAGAGTTGGTATTTGTGGTGTTTTGGATGACATTGTAAGACCTGTGAACTGCAAACACCAGAAGCTGCCCCTCTTTGTTGATACTCTTTGGACGATGGCAGGTTGGGCCTGTGTTGGGATGGTTCTGGAGAATATGTTGTTCACAAAACCACTGTGAACCTGTCCTTCTTGGAGTCAGAACTGAGGGAGGTAGAGCCTGCTCCCACCGGGCTGGAGAATTTACAAGCCAGGGTGGCCTTTATGTTCCCTGTCCTCTGGGGCCAGGACTTAGGGAGTAGGGTCTTGGTTCTTGCCACAGGCAGTAATGTTCATGGCAGTTAAATGATGATGCCTGTGAAATTACAGGCTGAATGATGTGCTGGAGGAAGTAAAATCTCAAGCCTTTGAAGGAAGAGGTCAGCGGGGTTGCTGTAGTTGGGGAGGCTTCATGGAGCAAGTGGGACTTGATCTGAGCTTCGCAGGTGGAGGCCCACGGGTGGGTGAGAGAAGGAGGGCATTTTCGGCGGGGGGTACAGCCTGAAGGATGGTGTGGGGGGGGACTGTGAGACCCGTCCCTCCAGAGCAGAGCCGTGGGCTGTGGAAGGCCTCGAGTGCACGGGTAGGAGGGGTTGGAACTGATACGGCGAGAAACAGTGATCTAGTAAGAAGGAGGAAGGTCACATTTAGATGAGAGTAGAATGATCTGGTGCCAGGCTCAGGTTTCCATGTATTTGCTCAACCTCTTCTTCCCTTAGTGATATAAACAGGAGGCAGGAGTTCAGCCCAAGTGGGCCCCGTGGCTGGACAGTGTCTAGTTGGGACTTCTGATTTCTGAAGTCTGATTTCTGGGTGGCTACAAGGAGGGGAGCTGGAGATTGAGTGTCCCTGTGTAATTAGTCTTAGGAAGAGGAACTTTGTACCAGTTGGGATCCTTTAGGTTGCAAAAAAACAGAGTAATTGATTTAAAGTGGATTATAAATAGAAGCTGCTTATCTCATAACAAGAAACCTGGATGTCAGGGGTTCCTGGTTTGGTTAATTCTGCAGCTCGACCATGCCAATTTCTCTGCAATTCTTTTTGCTCCCCTCAAGAAAGATGCTCCAGCAGCAATAAGTATAGCTCCCTCAATAACAGCAATTAAAGTAAGAAGAGAGAGCAGGGGACACTTTTTTCCAAATCTTTTTCTTACCAAGGCAGAAAATCTTTCTCCTAAGCTCTCCAAGACTTCTCCTTCATAGCACTGGTCAGAGCCAGGTCCCACTGGCCACTTCTAGGTGCAAAGGAAGCTTTGAAATGTCTTTGGCATTTTCAGCTTTCGTCATGGAATGTGGGGTCCGCCAACAAGAAGGAAGGACAGGGAGGGGACTGGTAGATGGGTGGTGATCAACAGTGACTGCCGCAAACCCAGAGGATGAAGGTGGGTGTGGAATTGCTGCAGAGGAGATGCAAGAAGACCAAGCCCTGCGGGCTTGCAGGAGGAAGAGGAGGAGAGTTCTTGGGGTTAAAGATGGCCTGCGTGTTGGGGTCCAATGCATAACTGTGGGTTGTGCATCTGATATGAGGGGTACTTCACCCACACCAGGGCTGGGGTGTACTTAAATCTCACATCAGAGTTGCCTCAGTCTCTGTTTTCCCTCCTGCCAGTTTCAACCACGATGACTTACTTGCCTTGAGCCCACAGGGTGGAGGCTGGCGTTGCATCGCTGGCAATAGAATTCCTTCTTCCTCTATTGGGAAAAACTTCCTGGCAGCCAGAAACTCTTGGACATGAGTGGAAATGAAGAACTGGGGCCAGAACACATCTCTTTCTCTTGAATTTCCTGGTCCAAACAGCTTGCCCTTAGCAGTAGGAGGACAGCGGTGCAGATAGACCAAATAGCAGATGCCTGTCTGATGGGGAAGAAACAGCCCGGCCCTTGGGCAATTCCCAGCTCTGTAAGGGCCGATGGGGCCCAGGGCTCTGATAAGACCCAGGGCTCTGATAAGACCTGGAGTGGAAGTTGGGAGGCCTCACTGTGGAGAGCCTTTGGGGGGATGTAGATCTGGATGGGGGTGCTAGAAGGAGGGGTGGGATCAGGAGTGCTCAGCAGGTGAAAGACCAGGGAGGGGGATGGAAGGAATTGACCCAAAGGGCTAGAGTGAGAGTTTAGGCAGCAAAATAGAAGCCTCCGGAAGTCAGCCCATCTTGCCTCCTCAGGAGTTTCCAGAGCCCTTGTAGGGCCAGCAGGTGTGAGTGTTGGCCTTGTCCTTATTCAGTACCCAGAACACTGTTCTGGGCGGGGTTGTGCCCCAAGGCCTGGGTTGGGCACAGAGTGGATGTAGGTGAGCTGACTCACCCTAGGTTTAAGTTGGGGCTCTCTAAACATGCTGAGGGGTGATGGTGGGCTTTCCCCCAGCACCCAACCCCCATATACCAGGACCTCCCACCCCAAGAGAACTGAGGAGGCTTCCCCCTCCCAACTTGTGCGTCAGCAAACTCCTTGGCTTGCCAACTAAGTGGTCGGCAAATTGCGTAGGTGTTGCTCCCCTTGGGAGTAAATAGAATCCCCCCCGCTCCCAAAACCCCCAAAGAAGGCATGAGTGCCTGGGTTAAGGTTCAGGAGCTCTGAGTTAAGGCCTCACCAGCAGTGTGGCCTTGGGCGAGCCACTTGACCTCTCCCAGCCTGGGTCTTGTTGTCTGTAAACCAGCGGCACTGTCCAGGGGGCTGGGCTAGACGGGTTCCAGTGGGATCCACAGCTCAGCTTCTGTGCGCTGTGTGACTTCACACAGGCTAACCTCTTTCAATCCCTGGTTTCCTCACTCAGAGATGGACAATGGATTGTTTAGAGAGTTAAAGCTGTGCCTGGCACCTCATTGGCACTCAGTGAATGTTAACTTCCCCTCTTTGGTTCCTGAGTTTTTCTTTTTGTTCCAAGTTTTCAGCCTTTCACCTCCGGATGCAGGGAGGCCCTATTATGCATCGTGTGCTAACTCCTGCCAGGACAGGGTAAAGAACAGCGGCAGCAACAGTGAAGCACCAAAGCAAAATGGGTCACAGCTTATTAGTCATTAAGAGGGATTAAAGCTAGACTGTGGGGCTGGCTGGGACCCAGAGTCAAGTCGCCATCCTGACTATGGCGAGAACTAAATGGGATGAAGTCAGTTTTGTACCCTGTGAAGGGCGACCAGGACAGATATAAGGAATTAGTCCCCAGGACTGAGTGGTGGGTTTTCAGACATGGCGACAGGTGGGTGAGGGGCCTCCCACATGGTCCCCAGACCTCCGGGTGGAGGCCCTGGCCGGGCCCTGTCCAGGTCCAGGACCAGGTAGACCTAGGAGGGCATTTCTTCCAGGAGAAGGAATCAGCATTTCTCTGGGGTTCCCAAAAAGGCAGGGGAAGGCTCAGTGTTTGATTAGCTCCCCTTCCTGGTTGAGGTGCAGGAGGAATGTCAATGGGTGAGGAAAAGGGGGGAGCAGCTTTCAGCCCCTCTTTCATTTATTTATTTGTTTTTATTGAAGTATAGTTGATTTACAATGTTGTGTTAGTTTCTGCCATACAGCAAAGTGATTCAGTTATATACATATATATATTATTTTTCATATTCTTTTTCATTATGGTTTATTACAGGGTATTGAATATAGTTCCCTGTGCTATACAGTAGGACCTCATTGTTTATTTTATAGATAGTAGTGTGTATCTGTTAATCCCAGACTCCTAATTTATCCCTCCCTGCTCTTCCCCTTTGGTAACCAGAAGTTTGTTTTCTATGTCTGTGAGCCCGTTTCTGTTTTGTAAATAAGTTCATTTGTGTCATATTTTAGATTCCACATATAAGTGACATCATATGATATTTGTCTTTGTCTGGCTCACTTCACTTAGTATGATAATCTTTAGGTCCATCCACGTTGCTGTAAATGGCATTATTTCATTCTTTTTATGGCTGAGTAATATTCCATTGTATATATGTACCACATCTTCTTTATTCATTGATCTGTCGATGGGCATTTAGGTTGCTTCCATGTCTTGGCTATTGTAAATCGTGCTGCTATGAACATTGGAGTGCAGGCATCTTTTTGAATTAGAGTTTTGTCCAGATATATGCCCAGGAGTGGCACCTGTTGGCCCCTCTTATAGCTGTGCTCTCAACCCAACTGCACTTGTGCCACAGGTTTCTTTCTGTACCTCCGCACCTCTGGGCCCAGAAGGAAAAGCACAGCTCTACTTTTAGGATTAAGGCAGAACTTTAATGAATTCCAATGGTCAGTTGTAGAGCCATCAAGTTTTTCCATTTCACTCCAGTGGTTGAATGTTCCCATTCATACTCTTGAACTCTCTGATTATGATTTACGCTATTGCCGCCCCCCTCCCCAACCCTACTGCTACAACCACTGCCACCCACTGCCACAGCTCATAAAATGGGTAGCATAAGACTACCCATAAAAATAAGCACATTAAAAATGGATAGCAGAGTCCAGCATTTAAGAACATGGACTCTAGAGCTAGGCTGCCCAAGTTCAAATCCAGCCTCTGCCATTTACTACCTGCAAGATCTTGGGCAAATTACTTAACCTTACTGTGACTCTGTTTCCATATCTGTTAAGTGGGGTTGACAGTAATGGTTCCTATCTCTTAAATTTGTTGCGAGGATTAAATGAATTCAGATATGTAAAGGCTTTAGAACAGTGCCTGGCACAAGGTAAACCTGATATAAGTATTAACTATTTTTATGTTTGAAAATCCTCCAGGATACTCTTCCACTGGAGACTGGCTTAGTGTTTCTCAACAAGTTTAACACAGTTCAGTTGTTGGGGAGGGTGGCTGTTTCCTCAGATAAGCCCCAGATAAGGCACTTGGCTTGGGTTGAGGTGCCATGTTGTATGATGAAGGTGTTTCTTTATCACTAATGTCATCCTCAGTTCATTGAGATGATCCCGCATGGGAACCAAGACAGCCCAAGGAGCTGTGGTTTCTTCTTTCCCATTTCACACCTGGACAGACTCTCTAGGACCATTGTAATTGTCTCTCCTCTGCTGATTAAATGTGGGTGGAATTGACTGCCAGTCTGATGGCATCACACCATTCTGCTGCTCTTGTTGCTAATACTACTTCTACCAACCTTCAAACCATCTATGGAAGGCTCCCTCGATGACAGGCACCATGCTGACCACTTTGTAAGTACTGTATTATTTAACCCTTAACAACCCTGTGAAGTGCATATTATTATCCCCATTTTACAGGCGAGGAAACTGAAGTTCAGAGAAATAACTTGGCAGACTCACACAGCTAGAAAGTAAAGGAACCAGGGTTCAAACCTGTTTTTTTGACCCCAAGACTAGTACTGTTCACCACGAGATTGCACACATCAACCTCCTCAATTTCTTTAGCTCAAGGACAGCGTCTCTCATGTTTTTCTACCACACAAAGAAAGACCTTGCATCACGAGCCTGGCACTTGGTTCATCTGATTTTTTTTTTTAAATAAATATATTCATTTTTTTTTTTGGCTGTGTTGGGTCTTTGTTGCTGAGCACGGGCTTTCTCTAGTTGCGGTGAGTGGGGGCTACTCTTCGTTGCGGTGCACGGGCTTCTCATTGTGGTGGCTTCTCTTGTTGTGGAGCACGGGCTCTAGGCATGTGGGCTTAGTAGTTGTGGCACGTGGGCTCAGTAGTTGTGGCTCGCGGGCTCTAGAGCGCAGGCTCAGTAGTTGTGGCGCACGGGCTTAGTTGCTCCGTGGCATGTGGGATCTTCCCGGACCAGGGATCAAACCCATGTCCCCTGCATTGGCAGGCGGATTCTTAACCATGGCACCACCAGGGAAGTCCTCCTACGTGTATTGAATACAATGTGTTCAGTTCTTGCTGTTCATGGACCTGAGACTTGGCTGTCCTGGATCTCACAGATATTTGCCAGTGGAGCTGGGACCAGAGGACCTAGTACTCTTGACTCTTGGGTCAGTTCTTTCACTAAGATTATTTCACCCTGTGATTCATTATTTTTTTTTCGGGGGGGGGGCGTGCCTTCTCTGTGTTGGGAACTGTGTCTAGTTGTTCAAAGAGGAATGATACCTGACTGGCCTTCAGGGAGCTCACTGCAATGCTGTGTTGGTGAGAGAAATGTAAACCCTGACATTCAGTGCAATAGGGGGTTTGAGAAATAGGGATGCAGGTGCTGGGGAGTCTGGCAGGAATGAAGACTCTGTCGGGTGAAGCCGGAAGGTTCACAGAGCAGTTGGAGAACTGGGGGAAGGGAACCGCGGGCAGTGCTGAAAGTGTGGACAGAGGCAAGGAGTCTTAGATGGGCTGGTGTGTACAGGGACCCCAGGGGCTCAGTGTAGTTGGGGGTGGAGGGAGGTGAGCCTGCAGCCTGACCCGGGCTCCTCCTGAGGGTTCTGTTCCCTGTGGAGAGTAGCTCCCTTGAAGAGACAGCCTTTGTCTCTGGTTCCTTTGCACGTCCCTGAAGTGGGTGAGTTGTGGACGTGCCTGTGCTGACTATGCCACAAAGAGCCTGATCCCTGCCCCTGGGGAGCTTATACTCTAATCAGTGGTTCTCAGACTCTCTCCAGGATTCAAACCCAAAAAACCGCAAATGAAGCCAAAGCAAACCAGAAGAACCTGGGACACGTTTAAATGTAGATTCTTGGATTTCGCCTCAGATAATTGGAGTCAGAAAGCCAAGAATGGGACACAGGATCTGCAATTTCACAGTAGCTGGGAGATTCTGACCCAGGTGGTCCCCAGAGCACACACTGCGGATTGCCGATCTAGGCAGAGGTGGTGATGTTACCGAGCTGAGCCAGATCTTGACAATGAGACAAGCATTTGTGTTAAGTCAGCAGCTCAGGTAATGCAGCTGCTCTTGATCAGGGAAGGAGTAACATAAAGGCAGAGCAATCTTCCAGAGTTTCCTTAACTATCTTTGGAGCAGAAAATATTCTTTATTTCCTCTGGCTGCTGCTTGGGTCACTGCCTCATCCTGTGAGGCTTGGGTGACAGGAGCTGTAGGCAAAAGCAGGGATGCTCACCTTTCCTGTCCTTCTTGCAGCCTCCATTGCCTCTCCAGACACTTCCCTGGGCACAGCCTCTGGGGGAAGCCAGGACCTGGGCTCTCCACTTGTCCTTTTGAAGTTATTAAAAGCCCTGGAGGGACTTCCCTGGTGGCGTAGTGATTAAGAGTCCGCCTGCCAATGAAGGGGACATGGGTTTGAGCCCTGGTCTGGGAGGATCCCATATGCCGCGGAGCAGCTAAGCCCGTGTGCCACAACTACTGAAGCCCGCGTGCCACAACTACTGAAACCCGTGCGCCTAGAGCCCGTGCTCTGCAACAAGAGAAGCCACCGCAATGAGAAGCCCGCGCACTACAAGGAAGAGTAGCCCACGCTCACTGCAACTAGAGAAAGCCCGCGCGCAGCAACGAAGACCCAATGTAGCCAAAAATAAATAAATAAAAATTAAAAGCCCTGGAACCTCAGGCAAGGTTTCTTGTATATAAATGATTAATTACCACTGTGAAGGACCAGAGATGTGTGGGACTGCAGGGTGGGAGGGACTCTCCTATTCCCTTTTCACCTCTGTTCTCTGAGATGGCTCAGGGACTCCTGCCCAGTGTCCAGGCCTCCTACAACTGCCGGCTCCTTTTCTCTCCTTTATCACAGCCGTCCTGCCTTTACTGGTTACGTGTGGATGGGGCTCCAAAGCAGGCACTCAGGTGTGGGGAGAAGGAGTCTGTGCTGGATGTTGCCTTGGCTGAGGGCGATTTAGGAGGTTTTACTTGAGGTTTACGTGAGGGCCAGGCTCTGGGAGCAGCTCCGTGGGGTGGGTGAGGGAGCGGGTGTCGTTTCCCTGAAGGAAGCTCTGCCCTTAGGAATAACTGCTCCTCCTTCCCCATAACTAATTGATGTCTTTCAACCAAGCCACTGTTATACGCGGGGAAGCTGTAAGCACAGCACCACCTTCACTTCTGTACACTAGCTGCACCCTGGAGAGGACAGCTTTCAAACTCTGAGTCACGGATGTCACTCAACACGTCAGTATCTTTTTCGACAGTAACGTCACCTCTTCCTATTTCTCGACCTCACCAAGTGCTTTTTCAGCGATTGCCTCTTGTGATCCTCAGAAATCTGTGAAGTAGCTATTAGTGTTCCCATTGATAGATAAGTAGACTATGGTGCAGAGATGGAAGTGCCACCCCCGGCCGGCCACATGAAGGACGACTTGTCGGGTAGGACTAGCACTCCTTGTTCCTGACCCGTCCAAGGAGGACAAACCAAGAGATGAGGAAGTGCCACTGGAACCTGGGGTCCTGGCAAAACCTCTATTTGAGGAAGTCAGGGAAAGCTCCACAACAGAGGTAATTGCTAACCTACATCTGAAGAATGGATGTGTTTTCTAGGAAAACAGAGGGTGGAAGGGGATGCTAGGTAAAGGGCTTGGTGAGAACAAAGGCATGAAGAATTCAGGAAACCCAAAGGGGTTCAACGAGAAAGGAGGGGAGAGGCCAGTGCTGGGCAGGAGAGGTGGCCTTCTTAGAGACCTGTTTTCTGTGGCATACAGATGGTGCTCCGTTTCCAGGACACTGAATATTTGATGGAGTCTGGGCCCTGTTGTTGGGGAAGTTATAGTCAAGACCAAGGGTCAAACTCAAATATTTTCAGGAGCAAGGAAGCAAAATTTTGTGACAGTCCAGTGAAAGAAAAACCAACCTAAGTGTAATTTAACTCCATTTTCAGTGGAAGAATCCAAGACTCAGAGAAGAGAAGCAGTTTGTCCAAGGACACAACTGCTATGGGGCAGACCTGGACACAGTGGGTGCACATTGGCATACTTCTTTTGGAGTGATCGAACTGGGAATTTAAAATAACTATGATTAATATGCTAAGGGCTATAGTGGAAAAGTGGGTAACATGTAAGATTAGATGGGTAATGTAACTGGAAAGATGGAAACTCTAAGAAAATAGTAGAAATAAAAAACATTGTAATAGAAATGAATGTCTTTGATGGGCTCTTTAGTAGATTGGATACAATTGAGGAAAAAGAATCAGTGATCTTGAAGATATGTCAACAGAAACTTTCTGAACAGAAAAGCAAAGAGAAAAAAAAAGAACAGAATATACAAAACAATTACAAAAGGTATAACATACATATAATGGGAATATCAGAAGGAGAAGAAAGAGAGAAAGAAACAGAAGAAATACTTGAAGAAATAATTGCCGAGAATTTTCCAAAATTAACGACAGACAATAAACCACAGATCCAGAAATACCAGAGAACACCAAGCAGGACAAATGTCAAAAAAACCCCCACACCTAGGCATATCATATTCAGATTTCAGAAATTCAAACACAAAGAGAAAATCTTGAAAGAAGCCAGAGGTAGAGAAAACCTCCTCACCTTACCTGTAAAGGAACAAGGATAAGGATTATACTGGATTTCTCTTCAGAGACCATGCAAGCAAGAATAGAGTGGAGTGTTTAAAATGTTTAAAGAAAAAACCCACCAAAACTAGAATTCTGTATTCAGTGAAATTATTCTGCAAAAGTGAAGGAGAAATAAGGACAAACAAAAGCTGAGGGAATTTGTTGCTGGTTAGACCTGTTTTGGAAGAAATGTCACAAGAAGTTCTTCAGAGAGAAGGAAAATGATGTAGGTCGGAAACTTAGACCTACATAAAGAACAAAGCAGTGTTAGAGAAGGAATAAATGAAGATAAAATAAATCTCTTATTTTTCTTATTCTTTTATTCGTTTTTTAGAAATTTATTTTTTTTGATCAAGGTGTAATTGACAACATATTTTTCTTATTTTGAATTGATCTAACAGATTACAGTTTGTTCAAAATAATTATTGCTATAATGTATTAGGTGATTATGGATAAGAGAAATAAATAATAACAATGTAATTAGAGAGAAGAGGGAATTGGGAGTACTCCGTTATAAGGTACCTGCAAGACCTGTGAAGTGGTATAGTTCTATGTGAAAGTGGACTTAGATTAGTAAATGTATATTATAAGCTCTAGGGCAACCACTGAAGAAATTTAACAAAATAAGTATAATTGATATGTTAAGATAAGAGAGAAAATTGAGCTATGCAAAATTTTCTATTAAAACAAGAGAAGGCAGAAAGAAGAGTGAAAGATGAAAAAAACCCACAAAAAGGCCAATGAATAGAAAACAGCTATGAATATGGTTGATATTAATCCAACTCTATTAATAATCACTTTTAACGTGAATGGTCTAAATATACCAATTAAAAGACAGAGATTGTCTGAGTGAATTAAAAAACGAGACGCATCTGTAAGCTGTTTACAAAAACTTGCTTTTATTCCATTTTTATTTAAAAAAATCTTTTTTTCAGCTTTACTGAGGTATAATTGACAAAAATAGTGTATATTTAAGATGTACAATGTGATGGTCTCATATAAATATACATTATGAAATGATCACCTCAGTCAAGCTGATTAGCATTCATTACCTCAAATAATTACGATTTTTTTCCCTTTCATCCCCCAACCCCGCAAATACCTGTTTGAAGAAACCACCTTTTAAATACAAAGACACAGGTAGATAAAAAGTAAAGAGATGGAGAACGGTATACCATGCTAACACAAATGAAAAGAAAGCTAGAGGTTTTCATTAATTAACTAATTAATTATTAATTTCAGATAAAACAGACTTCGGAGCAAGAAAAATGATCAGAGACAAGGAGGGGCATTATGTAATGGAAAGGGGCCAGTTCTTCAAGAAGACGTAACAACCCTTAATGTGTGTGCACCCAATAATAGAGCATCACAATACATGAGGCAAAAACTGATAGAACTGCAAGGAGAAATAGATGAGTCCACTATTAAAGTTGGAGACTTCAATACCTCTCTATCAGAAATGGACAGATACCGTGGGCAGAAAATCAATCAGGGCATAGTTGAATTGAACAGCATCATCAAGCAATTGGATCTAGTTGACTTTTACAGGCTACTTTATCCAACGACAGTAGAAAACACATTCTTCTTAAGCTCATACGGTGCATTCATCAAGATAGACTATATTCTGGGTCATAAAACACATCTTAACCAATTTAAAAGAATAGAAATCATACAATGTATGCTCTCAGACCACAATGGAAAAAAAATAGAAACCAGTAATAGAAAGATAGCTGGAAAATCCCAACATTTTCACAGATCAAATAAAACACTTCTAAATAACATGTGGGTCAAAAAAGATATATCAAGAGAAAGTAAAAAATATTTTGAACTAAATAAAAATGAAAATGCAGCTTATCAAAACCTTTCATTTTGGAATGCAGCAAAAGCAGTGCTTTGAGGGTAATTTTTAGTGTTGAATACATGTATCAGAAAAGAAGGAGGGTCTAAAATTAATAATGTTTCCATTTTAGGAAATTTAATCACTAGCATAATACTTAGTACAGATTGTTCATAAATGGGAGTTCTTTTACTATTAGCTATTATTTCTGCTAATGCCCCGATGGGTGCACAAAAACAATCTTCCTTTCCAGACACCCAAAGCCACAGTTCCTAGAGCTCAGCAAGCCCTTCATCTCTGTTCTAACCCACAGTCTCCCATCACTTTTACCCTAGCCCCACGGGACTTGCGATGGGGCAAAGGTTCAGGAGTCAGCCTGGGTGGAGTGTGCACTGGTAGGTCTTAGGGTTCTGATGGGAAATTCTGGGCAGAGCTGCCATGCTCTGGGAGGTTGGTAGAACACAGCCAGTGTTCCTGGCTGGAGGCACCAGGCAAGCTCTGATCCTCACAGAAGATCCTGTTCTGTTGCCTAGATCCATACTTTCCATGGGTCTTCTTCCTCTGTGGCTCTGTGTCAGGCTAGTGACTTAGGTCTGCCCCTTGGCTTCCAATGTTCAATGCTCCAGCCTTCTCTGCTGCCCACTCACACAGGGGAACAATAATCTAAGCTTCCACCTTAGGAGACTAAATCACTAGCACAGTGTTTGGTCATAAATGGTGGTTCTTTTATAAGTAGCTATTATTCCTCGATGCCTGGATGGGTGAACAGAACAATCTTCCTTTCCAGGGACCCAAAGCCTTACAGATGATTCAAGCCAGATTTGACCTGGATGAGCAGCTCATGGGTACCAAAGGCCTTTTTGGCTAAGGTGTTGGAGGATTCCCTATAGCCCTTCTGGTTGTGGTGAGTGATAATTGGAGAGGCTGGGGGTGTGACTGGGCTGCTGAGAATGATTGCAAACACTGATCTCTTTCTTTTTTTTTTTACATTTGCTGCCTACACTTTTTTTTTTAAAAACATCTTTATTGAAGTATAATTGCTTTACAATGGTGTGTTAGTTTCTGCTTTATAACAAAGTGAATCAGTTATACATATACATATGTTCCCATATCTCTTCCCTCTTGCATCTCCCTCCCTCCCACCCTCCCTATCCCACCCCTCTAGGTGGTCACAAAGCACCGAGCTGATCTCCCTGTGCTATGCGGCTGCTTCCCACTAGCTATCTATTTTACATTTGGTAGTGTATATATGTCCATGACACTCTCTCACCCTGTCACATCTCACCCCTCCCCCCCCCCCCCATATCCTCAAGTCCGTTCTCTAGTAGGTCTGAAACACTGATCTCTTTGACAGCAAACAGGACTGATCCAAAGTTGTTCCCCAAGACCTGGGCTCTGTGTCCTGAGACTCATCCATTCCTTATTCCTTAAACACCCAGCACAGGCACAACCATGGCCTGCCCTGGGCCCTTTGCCATACAGGTCACTAGACAGGGAGGCTGCTGCATCAGGGGAACATGAGGTCACAGGTCAAAATCTCTGGTCACCTGGGCAGGATACCACTCTGAAAGGAAGATAAGAAAGTGAACAGCATGTGGTATCTGACACAGAATTATTGGCAATCATGGTCCCATTCACACAAAGGAATATGACACAACAATGAAAAACCACAGTATGCACCCTAACATGATAAAACTTATAAATTTACTACTGAGTTAAAGAAGGCAGGCACAGAAGAATGTTTTTCCATTCATGTAAAATTCAGAAATTAGCCAGACACTACAGTGTATGTGGATATATGCTTAAGTGGTAAAATATAAAGAAAATAAAGACAGAGCTTTATCATAAAAGTCCAGATGGTGGTTTTCTTGGGAAGAGAGAAGAGGGGACAGTGACTGCAGGCGAGTGCCACCAATGTTCTCTCTCTCTCTTTTTTTTTTAATAAATTTATTTATTTTATTTTATTTATTTTATTTTTGGCTGCTTTGGGTCTTTGTTGCTGTGTGCGGGCTTTTCTCTGGTTGTGACGAGTGGGGGCTACTCTTCATTGTGGTGCACATGTTTCTCATTGTGGTGGCTTCTCGTTGGGAGCACGGGCTCTAGGCACGTGGGCTTCAGTAGTTGTGGCTTGCGGGCTCTAGAGCGCAGGCTCAGTAGTTGTGGCACACGGGCTTAGTTGCTCCGCGGCATGTGGGATCTTCCCGGACCAGGGCTCGAACCCACGTCTCCTGCATTGGCAGGCAGATTCTCAACCACTGCACCACCAGGGAAGCCCCAATGTTCTCTTTTTTGATCTAAGCAATGGTTATGGGTGTTAGCGAGAAGTCATTGGGCTGCATGGTATATTTTGGTTTGCCGTACATTTCTGTAAGTTTGATCTATATAAAATAAAAAAACTTTAATAGCACATGGACCAAAATAACTATTCATGTTTGTGAGAATGTATACATATACAGGAAAAATGGATGCTTTTGGGGGGAATGGAATGGGAATGGAGATTAGAGGAAAATAAATAAAAGAAGAGCAGGACCTTGCAAAGGATCAGAGGTGTTTATATTCCAGGAGCTGAAGATTATAAATAGCCCAGCCTCTGAAACCAAGGCTGAGAATTGAACAAAAGGAGCATTAATTATAAACATTAAAAACTAATTTTAAGTATTTCGACATAGTTCAAAATTTTAAGCTACAATTGGGCTTAAGTGGGAACGAAGTCTCAGTTCCCTGCTCAAAGTGTCCTGTGTATTCTGCCTGGGAGTCTTTTCAGCAGGGATGAGAATGGGTTAAACGAGTGAACCAGGGAGGAGTGGTGCTGGGAAGGTGGACATAATGGGGACAGGGACGTCAGTGTGCTGAGAGGGCCCGACCAGGGTTCATGGTGGGGCCGGGCCAGGGACGCCAATGCCTGAATTGAGCTCCCACACTCTAAGGGAGGAAGTCTTAAGGGGAGCAGGAGCTGAGATGAGAGTCCCCAGTGAGTCAGCAGAGCAGTTGCCCAGAAGCCCACAGGCCTCAGCCTGAATCCAGGCTCTTGTTTCCTGCACTTGGACCAGCCTTTCCGCTGCAGGTTGGGACACAGCAGAACCCAGGGTCTGGCAGCCAAGCCCCGAGCAGATTGTGTTGCACGGAGGAAGGAGGAAGGTCATGAAGACTTATGGGAAGTCAGCGTCAAGGGGCCGGGAGGGAACTTGGCCCAAGCCCCTGCCTGCAGGCTCATTCCATGGCCGACGTCACCACCACTGGACCTAGACAGTCAGGCACCTGGGGGGCTGTAAAGGGAATTCAAGAGTGAGGAAGTGAGGTCAGGACTCAGGGTTCCGACCCCCAGTGTCCCCTCAGCAACAAGTGACAGGGCTGAGCCCACTGCCCTCTCTGGCTTCCCTCGTCTGTCACTGTGGGTCGTGAAACTCGTCTCCCTCCCAGGATCCACTGAGGACCTGGTGTGAAGATGGCAGTGAAGGACCCTGTTTCTTTCCTCTGGACTGTGAGTTCCCAGAGGGCAGGCCCTGAGGTTTAGTTGAAGCATTAACAGGTTTTTTTTTTTAAAAAAAAATCATTTATTTTTTTATTTGGCTGCGACAGGTCTTAGTTGCGGTACTTGGGATCTTTAGTAGCGGTATGCAGGCTCTTAGTTCCCTGAACTGGGATCGAACCCGGGCCCCCTGCATTGGGAGGGTGGAGTCTTAGCCACTGGACAACCAGGGAAGTCCCTAACAGAAGGTTTTGAATTAGATGTTTCTGGGAGTGTATACTGACTGCTGTCTACTAGCTGTATAATCTTACTTTACTTAAAATCTTTATAAACCTGATTTTCCACTCCTACGTGGAGACAACAGATCCCCCTCGTAGGTGGGGAAGGCTAAAGAGGCAGCAGCAGCAGCAGGTATCTTGGCGCCTGGCACATCCTAAGCTCTCAGTAAGCGGTGCTGGTGGTGATTATTGCTCTCAGGCCACCTCCGTAGAAGGATTGAGTGAATGAAAGTGGAGACCATGCTGCCTTCAGGGTCCAAAATTCCATCCTCTTCAGGTCCAGAAACCCAGTTTTCTCAACCCGGTTCCCTGTCCTGTTGCGACACACCGCACTGGCTGCCCGGCCCCAGATCAAGCTGGGGACAGCAGAAGGCTCTAGGGGAGGTTCCTTGAAAGGTGCAAGACCCAGTGTCCTGGGATTCGGCCGGGAACGGCTGAGCACACCCTCCTGGGTGGGGTCCACCCAGCTGCATGGGACAATGTTCCAGGAGACAAACAGCAAACATGGTCTCAGGGCTCCCAGCCCCTGGGAAGAGCCCGGCTGAGCCTTCTAAAGGGACCGGTCCCTGCCCAGGTGCACATCTCACTCATCCTTCTCCTCGGTGACGTCTCCTCAGCTCAGGTGAGTCTGCACCTGCCTCTCTGCCTTTTCTAGGAGGAGTGCACAGGGCCCAGCGTGGAGGAGGGGAGAAGCAGCTCTGGGAGGGGATGCAGGAGCCTGTGGTCCAGTCCCAGCTCTGCCACCAGCAAGGCTGTCTGCTTTCACCCCTCCTGAGGGCCTCATCTGTGTGGCAAGATGACTGACCAGATACTCCCTGTTCCTCCCGTGGGCTCCTCTGTGACAACTCTTGTGGAAACCGCCCCACTGGGGCCCGAGGACCATCCTCAACCTCCTTGTCTTCTTTCTTCTCTGGATCCACCTGCCTGTCAGGGCCCAGGCTGGTGAAACCCACCCCACCCCACCCTTGGGGAGAGTGGGCGCCCCTGACAAAGCCTTGACGGCTCCCTAAGCCCAGGCCTGGGACCCCCACTCACCATTAGTCCGCTGAGACATCCTGCCCCCACGCAGGTAAGAGACTGATCCACCAAAGCTCCCCATCTGCTCCCCAGCAGGGAAATGCTCAGGGACCGTCTGGACACGGGGCTCAGCTCTGGTCTTGGCCAAGTTGACAGAAGGCCTTGCGTGGCTCCTCTTACTGACAAAACAGCGGGGATCTTTCTCCTACATCAGAAGGCCACGGGGTTTATCTGAGATGCCCACACGTGTGAAACGGGGTCATTTCCTGGGTGCTTTGGAAAGTCTGGGAAGCGAGGGCTGCTCTGTCCAATTTCTCTGGTTGGGGTCCAGGGCAGCCCAGACCTCTGACTGTTGGGGGAAGAACCTGCTTAGGGAAGTCAGACCTTCTCTTTATTTAAATGAGGTCAAGCCTTGGAGATGCAGAGAGCAGAGAAGTACAAAGGGTTGATACGGCCCAATAGTCAGCAATTCTAATGAGCCCCATCTCCCACATTCCACCCAATAGCCTAGAACTGGGGCAGGTATTTCTGTTCACTTCAATCCCGGGCTGACTCTGGTCCCCAGTGCCTCCTTCTCACTCTCAGGCATGGTCCAGGAAGAGCCCCACCAGGGCTCAGGACAGGGCTGCGTTTCTCTGCTCACACTCATGCCCGGGACCCTCCGCAGTCCATTTCATGCAGAGCTTGCCTTATGGTCATGCTGGGCCTCCAGGGGGGTCTTCCTGAAGCAGCCCAGGAGGGTCAGAGCAGATCAGAGATGACCCTGCTCGGCCCCCGTGACTCTAACCCTGATGCTGAAGTTGAACCGGGAGGAGATGGATTTGCTGCTGTTTGAAGTGTGGGGTCATTCAAAATGCTCTGGTTGCTGGGTCCCATCTCAGGCTCAGTCCTTCTCACTGCTGCTGACCCCTACATCTCTGCTTCCACATTCTGTGGCTCTACCCACAGTGGACGTCTGCTGACCTCCTTCATCTTCTTAGACCCTGCCCTGTGGGGACCCAGGCCCCATGCTTGGTCCCACCCTCCTCCTTTTCAGCAACTCCTCCCACCACATAGAGAAGCACACTTGCTTCTGTTCCATCTGAGCCTCCCTTCACTGGCTGCTCAGTCCCCATCCCGTTATCCTAACTTGGAGACCCTCCCCTGGGGAAAGGATACAAAGGTTCACTGTCTCTCTTTCTGGCAGCTGTGCTCAAAGTCAAGATGAGCAGCACTGAGGCTGAGAAG
Organism: Balaenoptera ricei; assembly: GCF_028023285.1. Lineage (NCBI taxonomy): Eukaryota > Metazoa > Chordata > Mammalia > Artiodactyla > Balaenopteridae > Balaenoptera > Balaenoptera ricei. The sequence goes on along the minus strand of NC_082639.1, from coordinate 111,733,084 downwards.
ACCACGATAGGCACGAGTGACCTGTCTCACAAATACTCGGGACCCGAAGACACCATCGAGAAGGGGGACCCACCGAAGCTGTTGAAGGAGAATTCCCCCAACTTCCTCAGTGCCCGTGTGAGTCGGGATCTGGCTTCCCAATGTTGCTCGGGCCCTGGCACGGCTGAAGACGCTTTGCTCTGGGACCTTGGACAAGTCACTCTCTTTCTCTGATCCTCAACTTTCTCAACTGCAAAATGACATAGTAGGACTTCCTATCCTGGCTTATTATCAGGGTAAAAAGAGGTGATGTTTGTGGCAAAGTAGGAAAATATGTGGATATAAATGGTTGATATTAGGTTGTCAAAAAGGGCTACAACTGGAGGGCAGTGATGTGTCCCCTCGCCTCTGTCACCCACCCTGCATGAGACTCAAGCTCTTCTGCTCAGGCGCTGAGAGGCTCGAGAGGCTCCCACAGGGTCCTTGAGATAAGAGGGAGGGTGATAGAAATTCCATCACTGACAGAATTGTCTTTTAGAATAGGAACAAAATTTTAATTTATTTATTTTGAAGTATAGTTGATCTACAATGTTATATTAGTTCCAAGTGTATAACCTACTGATTTGATATTTCTATAGATTATTCCCCATCAAAGTTATTATAAAATATTGGTCATGTCTCCTGTGCCATACATTACCTCCTTGTATCTTATTTATTTTATACCTAGTAGTGTGTACCTCTTTATCCCCTTCCCCTCTCTTGCCTCTCCCCTCTGGTAACCACTCAGTTGTTCTCTGTATGTATTCATTACTGTCAGAATTTAACACCCCTTACTACAATGAAGAACTCATTTGCAGACCTGTTTTAACCTGACAGAATGTTCTGAACTGATTACAAAATGAGGGGGTTACCAGGTAACAAGGAGATTGGGTGAGCAAGAAGAGGGACCTCAGAGCAGGTAAGATCCTGGAGGCCGAAAAGCAAACAGGAGAGGAGGGTTAGGTTGGAGAGGACAAGGATGGGGCTTATTTCTTTACTTATTTACTTACTTACTGATTTACTTGAAGTATAGTTGATTTATAATATTGTGTTAGACTCAGGTGTACAGCAAAATGATTTAGTCACGTATATATGAATAGGACTGATTGTGAGCCCCTGAGGAGAACTTAGGTAGGTGGTAGCCTTGAAGGGGGTGGGGCAGCGGGTCTGGGGCTGGAGACCACCCACCAGCACACTGGGCAGCGCAGCTCTGGGCAGAGCCTGCTCACCATGTGGGGTCTCTTGTCCAAGTTCACATCTGGGGCAAGGACTCTCCCTCAATGAACTGCAGGGCAATGGCAATGTCCCCACCCCATCCCACACTTGCCCTCAGTCAATGCCACACCAGCCACATCTGTGCTGCTCTGGGTCTCGTTTCTCTGTCTCTGCCTCTCCCTCTTCTCCCAGCTCATAACTCCTGTGGGACTGAATTTGCCTTGTTTTGTGTCTTTTCCTGCAGACCAAAATGGGCACAGTTTACTTGTCCACTGACTTTGAGAAAAAGGACAAGAATAAGGACGAGAAGACTGACTTTTCCTAGTTCCTCTCCTTGCTGGGGGATATAGTCACAGACTACCACAATCAAGGCCACGGAGTGCCACTCTATTATGGGAGATATTAGTGAGCCCAGAGGCCTCCAGACAACTCAAGAAACAATAAAGTGTCTTTTCTTACCAGCAGCTTGCGTTACTTCCTCCATTTCTTTGATGTGTGTGTCTCAGACAGAATACACAAGTGTTGGCTACCTGCTTTGTAGATTCTCCACTAGATGAACAGCAATTCCTTCCTAGCAAATGTCCACTCCCAGAGTGCTCCATCCACGGCCCTGAGCCCTGGTTGGGTCCCTCTTGCCTGTTGGACCTGGAGATTCACCTGTGCTCCTTGCATCTGGAACCCAGTATTATACCCAGCAACTAGGTGGGCCTTGGGCAGGGTATAAACCAGAACTCTCACTCAGGGCCTTGTAGGGGCCAGATGGGCACTTGCTCTCTAGACAACTGTCATGAGGGCAACGAGCAGACTCTGTCATCTTTCTCTCAAATACGGTTTGCTAAGGCTACGCATGCCACTGGGCACTAGGGAGACAAAGGCAAATGAGTCAGTCCCTGGTCGAGTGGGAGGAGTCCTTTCAACACACATGAAACCGGTAACAAGTTGAGTTGGTTCCGGTCAATAGTTCTGGGTGGTCATTTTGGATCAATGCTAACATTCATGCACCTGATGCAGGGGCTGGCTGGGAGCAGACAGTGTGTGATCTTCATTGCTGAGCCAGGTATTCTGCTAGGAAATGAAGATGCAGGAATAAAAATGATGTGATGGCTGCCCCTGGCCCCCAAAATGCCCATTTTCTGTGTCCTTTCTGCTGGGGGTTGCTCATTCTCCCCAGTTTGAAGCCCTTCAAACCCTTCAGGCCAAGGGACACAGTCAGCATTTGTCTCCATTGCCAGCACCATTCTCAGACCATTTCCCCACTATTCCTCACGCTTCTACAACCTTCCCCCATCCTTGAGGCTCACGTCATGCTGCCATAAGAGTTATCTTCCTTTCTTGTTTGAGTCGCGCACACTTCTGGTGCATAGAGGGGTTAGACACTGAACTTACATTCACCCTTTCTGTCTCACCAGGACAGAATACCTGGAGTAAGTCCACCGTCTTAGGCCAGATTTCCTAGAAGGAGAGATAAGATGTGGATCCTTGTGTAAGTGGGTTATTGGGGGAGTGCTCTCAAGTGAAGCTTGACAGGAAGTGAGGGGAACAGCACAGGACAGGGGAAGAAGCTAGACCAAGATGTTAGCTTCAGTTTAGCTTCAGCCTGATTCCACGTGGGGCTCCGGAGCATGAATGCAATCAGAGGGTTGTCCCACTTTGAGGCAAAGAGGCCCACCTTTTGTTCCCCTTTGTCAAGTAGTCCCTGACTGCCAGCCATCCCCAGGTGGAGGCAGAGCCTGGCTTTCCTGGGCCTGCAGGTTCCTTTGGGGCAAGAGCGATTCTTAGGAGAAGGGTACCGTTGCGACCTATTAGCGGCCGACACTGAGAGGAGCTGGGTGATGGGCACTCTTACCAGGTAACAGGGATCTGGGTGGCACATCACAGTACCTACTACAGTCCACCTCTTGGACCCACTCAGAACCCCTTGGTTCTCATGTCAAGTTCCTTCCCTCCAGGAACAGCTTCTCCAGGTCGGGTCAGCTATGATTTCTGGGCAACTTATGAGAGGAGGGTTCGGGGACTACTAGAGTCCTCACAGCTGCACATGTTATTAAAGTCACAACCCACACTCTTCATCTTCCTCCTCTACCGCCCTTTCGAGATTTCTCTCCTTCTGCTGGACTAGGTAGCTTGCCTGGTGGGGTGACCCACACCATCACTCCTGAAGGGGGTGGGCTCCTGGTTCCCATGCCCTTATCAAGCTTTGGGTGCTGTATTTACCCATTTACAGTTAAAGCTGGACGTACAAGTGGATGCCCAGTAGGTCACCTGAGTGCTCGAAATATTCCTTCCTGCCCCCGTTATGTAGCTGTACTCCCCTGTGGTGATCAGGATCAATTCTCCTTCCAAACCTTAAAAAAGTTATTCCCTTTTTTTTGTTTTTAGATTTTGACATTTTAATTTCTTTTGAATACAAGTCACTTTTTGCAAGCTAGGAAACAAAATCAAACTAAGGCAGTCTTGTCCTCTAGAGATCCAGGCCAGTTCTTACAATCTTCAGCAGAATGACATCGTAATATGAGGTGCTAATAACAGGGTTAAAAACTATAAATAATAACCACTTATCTACATTTTTTCCTTAGGAAACAGCCAAAAGTCCAGTGCTTAAAGGCATGATATACAGAACACCTAGATCTACAGAGGACAGAATGATCCAAATTATACGCTGGCCAACCTGTCAGTGAACCAGATCAGAGCTGGCCAAGGACTGGTGAATAGAGAATGTGTTTACAGTTTGAAAATTTGCTCTGAGGTTTAAAAAATTCCTAGTTGCTGTTATTAAGAAAGCAAGTAAAAAATATTATAGATGCACCACACTGATATTTGATTTTGCCAAGGTTTTCCACTAGAACACACATTTAGAGTATGGGGATAAGACACAGATATTTTCAAAATAAATTACTTAGTAATAAGAAATCTGACGTACTGCATTCTTCCATTTGCCACAAGAACATATTGACAATGAGGACTATTTAAAACAATGCTCAGCTCTAAAAAGGGTGGTGGCAGCAACACATTCCACTACAGAATAAACTCCCACTTTCCCAGTTAACATTGCTACTTTTCATGATACATATTCATGCGGAAAAACTTGTCAGGAGCTCTTGCCAGGGCCAGGAGATGAAAAATAGAGACTGTGCTAATGACATGGATAGTTGTAAGCTCAGTTAACATCTTTAGGATGGACTCATAAAATCTGGCCACTGTTTTGATAAACATCTGCAAATCACAGAACTCCTTAGCCCTCAGCCATAGTATCTGCTCAATGTCTTAAAGCTGGGCTCAGTCCCATCTGTGACTCTTTTCTTCAGGGCTGAGGTGTGTGCTAGTCATCAAAGTCTGGAATGTCATCGTAGGAGTATCCCCGGTAGCCTTTGGATGCATAGTAGGCGATGCACAGGTGGTCAAATCCTGGCAGGAACACCAGGTTGCCAATGATCAGGACGGGAACGGCCCGGTCTGCCTCCCCTTTGCTGATATAGCCTGCCAGCAGGAGGGAGCCTATGATAATGAGAAAAGTGCCAATCAAAAACAGCACCGTAGGAAGCGCAATGGCCTTATATGAAATCTTAGGAGGGCTTTTCTTTTCTTTTCTTTTCTTTTTTTTTTTTTAAATGTTCTTTCCTTTGGGGGTAATTATTGTTTCACTGTTAGGAATTTTATTATTTATTTATTTATTTATTTATTTTTGGCTGTGTTGGGTCTTTGTTTCTGTGCGAGGGCTTTCTCTGGCTGTGGCGAGCGGGGGCTGCTCTTCATCGCGGTGCGCGGGCCTCTCACTATTGCGGCCTCTCTTGTTGCGGAGCACAGGCTCCAGACGCGCAGGCTCAGTAGTTGTGGCGCACGGGCTTAGTTGCTCCGCGGCATGTGGGATCTTCCCAGACCAGGGCTCCAACCCGTGTCCCCTGCATTGGCAGGCAGATTCTCAACCACTGCACCACCAGGGAAGCGAAGCCCCCAGGAGAGCTTTTCTTAAACTGAAGGTCAATGTAGCCATCGTCTGTACTGGAGAGCCTTGAGCATTTCACTTTACTACTGGGGATTCCAGTAGCCAGGTTGGTATGAGACGGCGTCATAACACGCTGGCACAGCTGCAGTCGGAGCCCCGGCCAGGCCGCCCGCGCGCCGACAGCTAGCTCACGGTTCGCAGCAGGTAAGCCCGAGGCCTCATGGCACCAGAGTTATTCCCTTTTTGCCCGCTGGAGTCCAGGCACAGGGAGTCCTTGGTGGCCAGGAAGAAGCAAATGCTCATAGGTTCCTTTGGGAAAAATCTGGGGAAAGCACTACTATATACACTTGCTGTGTTGTTGCATGGTTTTCTTTATGGGACCAAGTCTCTGTTTCAGTTGGTGGCTTGTGGGTCTGAGAACTGGCTCGAATGTGCACACGTGTGATCAGGAGAGTGTGCAGTGTGGGGCTTTCTCCTTGAAGAGAAAACCGACACTTCTCTTCCTGTTGCAGTCTCTACAGCATCTGGTGTAGGGCCCTCATGAGGCTGGTCCTTCCTTCAGGGAGCTCACCACCCAAACCACTGGTTCTCAGACTGTTTTTTCTCCCCTGCATACATTCTCCTATGGATGTTGTTAAAATGTAGGTTCCCGGGCCTCACGCTTAAAGACTTTCAATGATTAGGTCTTGGTTGGGGCCAGCTGATTCTTCCCAAGTGGCCTCAGCTCTTCTGAGTAGTTAAAGGGAGCCACAGCCTGGGTGGCACAGTAGAGAAGATGGTTCTAGGTACTTTCACTGTAAGCATCTTTGCTGCAAACATTTCACTGCATAACTAAGTGGCTTTAAGGCAATTTTTACCATAAAAGACATAATAATGAAAAATAAAACAGGGACTATAAAAAGGACATAATGAGACCGAGAAAGACAAATATGATATTGCTTATATTTGGAATCTAAAAAAATTGGTACAAATGAACCTCTTTACAAAACAGAAACTGAGTCACGGATGTAGAAAACAAACTTATGGTTACCAAGGGGAAGGGGGGGTGTAAATTGGGAGATTGGAATTGACATATACACACTACTATATATAAAAGAAAACTAATAAGATCCTAATTTATAGCACAGGAACTCTATTCGGTGCTCTGTAATGACCTATATGGGAATGGAGTCTAGAAGAGAGTGGATATATGTATATGTATGGCTGATTCACTTTCCTGTACAGCAGAAACTAACACAACACTGCAAATCAACTATATTCCAATAAAACATTAATTTATAAAAAAATAAATAAAATTAAAAGGTCTTTATTGCAAAATAGAAAATATTTGAATACATTTAAAATGTGTGGGGACTTCCCTGGCCTTCCCTTCCAGTGGTTAAGGCTCTGCACTTCCATGGCAGGGGGCATGGGTTCCATCCCTCGTTGGGGAACTAGGATCCCTGCATGCTGCGTATGTGCGTGGAGCGGCCAAAAAAAGAAAAAAAAAAAAGAAAATGTGTAGATGCGCAACAATCCTGCCCAAATAACTGATTTTATTTTGTGGGTTGCACCTAAGCACTTGTCCTCCAAGTCTTTTGTTCATACTATTTTACAATTTTTTTTTTTTGCTTGTTGATTCATCCCCTTGTTCAGCATCACACTTTTTTCTTTTTTTTTAATTTTTAAAATTTATTTTATTTTTTTTGACTGCATTGGGTCTTTGTTGCTGTGTGCAGGCTTTCTCTAGTTGCGGCGAGCGGGGGCTACTCTTTGTTGCAGTGCGCAGGCTTCTCATTGCAGTGGCTTCTCTTGTTGAGGAGCACGGGCTCTAGGCGTGTGGGCTTCAGTAGTTGTGGCACGCGGGCTCAGTAGTTGTGGCTCGTGGGCTCTAGAGCACAGGCTCAGTAGTTGTGGTGCACAGGCTGAGTTGCACCACGGCATGTGGGATCTTCCCGGACCAGGGCTCGAACCCATGTCCCCTGCATTGGCAGGTGGATTCTTAACCACTGCACCACCAGGGAAGTCCCACACTTTTTTCTTTTTTGCTAAAATGTCTTCCTTTATTAAACGAGGTATCAGTTGCCAAATACTAGGATTCGTATTTGTACCTGAGCCATGTATTGTGCTGTGAAAACCTCTACACTGTTGCTTGTTCTTAGCATTTTATCACATATCTGTTGATAGACGTTCCAAAGTTCTATGGGAAAGGTGGATTCAACTCTACGCCTTCGAGGCCCTTGGCCTCTTTCTCCTCCAGTGTGTGTTTCAAAATCAGAAACCAGCTCTTGGGGCAAATCATTGTCATTGGTTTTTTGGATAAAACCACTAATGACGTCAATAACTGGGAGAAATGCTAATGCATTTCGACTAGTTGAAATCAAACTGTCAAACCCAAAGCTTTCAACTGGTTATTTATCTTTCAATCTTACGGCCAGTTAGGTATGCAGCAAAAATATTTGCACCAAAAATGTTTATGACAAAGAAGGTTCTGGTGAAAGTACGGGACATGAGAGAAGATAATCCTCAAGTCCCTCTTCAGGGTGGGAGCTTCATCTGGCAGCCAGCTACCACTTGGCTTCATTCTGGGACTCCCAGGTGATGTCAGGAGACCCTGCATTCCTGAGACAGGCAAGGGGTTACACCTTGTCTCTTAGGGATGAAACCATGCTTCAGGTACCCCCTACCCGCCCTGTACTGGGGAAAGGTAGTACAAGTAACATCGTTCAGTCTACTTTCTTGAATACAAACAGAATAATAATAGCAAACTCATATAGCGGATACCACCTGCCCATAACTCTCCAAAGTGCTTTATCTAAGTTAACTCATTTAATCTTCATAACAATCTAGGAGGCACATACTATTATTATTATTATTTAAAGTAAATTTATTTATTTTATTTATTTATTTTTGGCTGCGTTGGGTCTTTGTTGCTGCGCATGGGCTTTCTCTAGTTGTGGTGAGCGGGGGCTACTCTTTGTTGTGGTGTGTGGGCTTCTCATTGCAGTGGCTTCTCTTGTTGTGGAGCACAGGCTCTAGGCACACAGGCTCAGTAGTGGTGGCTCGCGGGCTTTAGATCACAGGCTCAGTAGTTGTGGCGCATGGGCTTAGTTGCACCACGGCATGTGGGATCTTCCCAGACCAGGGCTTGAACCCGTGTCCCCTGATTTGGCAGGCGGATCCTTTTTTTTTTTTTTTATAAGTAACTTTTACTATTTTTAATATGAAGTGGCTTGCTGCTATTTCCCTTCAGTCCAGAATCAAATGAAAACAAATATCAAAAAGTTTATCCGTTTTTTATCAATTGATAATAATTCACCAGAGTTAAATTAATAAACCTGTTATAACCAATTTTAGTATAAGGCATTCACTCTTTCTGACTCATAAGATGTATAAACCTCAATATCCTTCATCAGCATCTGCTATCTTTAAGCTGGCTGACATCACCCTACGGTGGTAATTCTACTACACAGGCATTTTCTTCAGAGATGGAACACTGGTTTCTTTCTGGTAGGCGGATTCTTAACCACTGCACCACCAGGGAAGCCCGAGGCACATACTATTACTGTCACCCCCTTTTACTGATGAGGACACTGAGGTGCAGAGATGGTAGGTCTCATGGCAGCCTGCGGGTGGAATCTATGATTTGAACTAGGATGCTTTGGAGGTGCTTCGGGGATGGCTGCTGCTGGTCCCATTTCCACCCCTTCCCAAAACACTTCTGCTTTTTACAGTTTGATATCTCTGGCTACGGCATACAATTTTGATTGCAGAAGAGATCTTGGAATAAGATCATCTGAAAATCTTGTGGAGGAGGGCCTGCCTGGAGGAGGCTTGATGGGAGGCCATGCTGAGGACGCAGAGATATTTCGAAGGAAGAGAGCGCAGATTTATTCAGTGGATGCATGTATATGTGTGCACGTGAGTGCATGGTGTGTGTGTGTGTGTGTGTGTGTGTGTGTGTGTGTGTGTTGGGGAAAGAGCAGAGCCAGAAAGCCTGACATTAGGGAGACCCCTGGTGCTCCTGAGAGACCTTGAGAGCTGGGGGGAGCAGTTTCAGGGGAATAGGAAGGGCTCCAGAGAGGAATGAGAAGCAGCCCCGAGGAGCATGAGGGTGCCTGGGTGGGTGCTCATGGAATATCCCAAGCTCCCCTCACTCCATGGGTGATGATTTGTAGCACAGAGCAGGCAGAGTAAACCCAGTGAGTCAGCAGGCCGCTGTCCTGGCCCCTGCAGTTCCCGTTGGTGGCTGGAGATGACAACATCCTACTGGCAGGATCCAGAACCTCAGGGCTATGATCCCGAGCAACTGGGATGCTCATCGGGAGGTGGGACCCCTGGGCCTGATCCTGAGTCTGCCCCTCCCCAGCTCTGTGACTTTGGCCAAGCCAACCTGCCTTCTGCACTTTTGTTCCTTCAGCTGTAAAATGAGATATATCCCAGTTGCCTTTCTGGGCCTCTGGCTAGGCAAGATGTTTCCAGTAAAAGTGGTTTTCCTCAGAAAGCACAAGTGTTCCCTTTGTACCAGACCCTTGTGGCGTGGCCTGTGATCAACAGGAGTGTGAGAACCAGGGCTCTGGAGACCACAGAGGCCCCTCCCCACTGCCTGGGCCCTGGAGTCTGCAGAGCACCTAGGATGGAGGTTCCCGAGGCCTTGTCCATGTCAGCGCCCTGGCTGTTTTGCTGTCACTTTCCGGATCACATGTCTGTGCGCCCAGCACCTGCCCTGGATGGTGGGCTCCGGTGGGGCAGACCCCGAGTGGAGACCCTGCTCGCTCAGCCCAGAGATGAACAGAGACTGGATTTCTGCAGTGCTAGAAGCTGGCCTTCGGAGTCAGCAGGTCTCAGGTTTGAATCCTGGCTTTGCCATTTACCAGGAAGCACTCTTGGGAGATTTACCTAAGCCCTCAGTCCCATGTCTGCAAACTGGGATACTGATACCCATGGCACAGGGTTTTTCTGAGGATTAAATGAGACTATGCTTTCAAAGCTCTTACCGCGCCACCTGGCACGCAGTAACCTGTCACTGATGCTGGCAGCTCTAACATGATTGATAGTTAATGAAAGTTAGTCCAATGACCCACTGGATACATAATCAGACACTCTGGTTCTACCTGCAAATCCCTAAATGCCCTATTTCCTGAGGCTCAGTAGCCCTCTCATCTTCCCTCTGTCACCACCTGCCAGGCCAGCCCCGCGGGGCTCCAAGTGGGGCCTGGGTTGGGCAGAGTCCTGGGTGTGAGTCCCCACCCAGAGCAGTGTCACGTGGGCAGCTGATGGAACAAGTCTAGATCTGAGGACTGTAAAAGGGACCACCCTTCACCTCAGCACTCACTTGTCTCCTCCTCTGTGCCTCTTTGCTTCTTCCAGGTTGAAGGCACGATGCACCAGCTTTGCTTCCTGCTCACCCCAGGGGAGCACCCCTGGGCCCGGAGTCATGGAGGAATCAGGGAGAGTCATTCCTCTTCTCCCTCCAGGCCTCCGCATCTTCTGGGCACCAAGGAGCTGGACTAGATAACCTCCCATGTCCTTTTTGCCTGGACTTTGGGTGGCTCTGTGACATCCAGAGAGATTCACAGAAGAACTCCTGGGGAGAATGTCTTTGTAGGTAACTGAGAACAGACCCAAGTCTAGGATTTCCAGAGCCATCTCTACCCGCTGCCGCCCTTAGTTCTGCTTACTCCTTGGTTTGTGGCATCACCTGGCTTTTTGGGCTCGGGTCTCCTCAAGGTGCTCAGAGAGGCACCAGGGGGACTCACAGCCCATGCCTGCATGTTTGTAATATCCCCCTTCTTCCATTCCCGGGACCCATATTCACCATTATTCTGGCCTCAGCCTGTTGAGATCTGGGAAAAGGATGGTCCAGCCCACAAGTTCTGAGAGCAAATGCCCCATTACCCTCTGGGCTGCACTTGCATCCCATGACCTTGGTGACAACCAACCTCAACTCCAACAGGGCTCTGGGGGGCTCCTCTCATTGGGCCATAGAACGCATCCAGAATAAGGGGGGTCCTAGGACCAGGAGCAAGGGGATATTATAAACATGCAGGATTGACTGAGCTCTTCAGCGCCTTCCTGGGAGTCCTGCGAGCAGACCTAAGCCCACAGATCTGGGAGATCCAGGGAATAAGGTCGGTGAAGTCTTTTCCCCTTAGGAGGTGATTGTTGGTTTGTGGCAGCTCCACACTGACAGGGCAATACTGGGATTCCTTAATATTATATTTGAGAACACAAAGCTCTGGGAAATGAGGGGGTTTTCATGCCTTTCTCCTTGGTAATGTTTTGCCAGGGAGTCTCATCCCTGATTTCAGGGCTGACAGATCTAAAGGCTGACTCTCATCTTTCCCAGAATCTAGAATCCAGGGTCTATCAGACTCTACCGCTTCATACTTCTACTCTTCACAGCCCACTTCCTCTACCCTCTGCCCACACATCCTCTCCTAGGCCTCACAATCCCCAGACCTTTCCCCACCCTCTCTTCAAACCTTTATTCCCTCCTCGGAACTTCACCTGGCAAAGAAATACCCAATTCATCCTGCTGCATCTCAGCCCTGCTCTCTCACTCTGTCCACGGCCCCTGTCCCTCCACTATTCCCAGCCTAGCCCATTCCCGCATCCCCATTCCCCATAGTCTTACACATTAGAAGGCAAAGCCAGGTGACTTTCTTTCCTGCAGCTTATTGGAAAACAAAGGTGATTAACAGTGAAGCTGAGAAGATGCCGATGGGCTCGCTCAAGCTGTATCACAAATACACCCGAGATTCAGAGACCACAGACAAATCTGGCTTGGAGAAGAAGATGAAAAAGAATTTCTCGTCATTAGTGTATAGAAATGCAAGAGATTTCTGTGCATTAATTTTGTATCCTGCTACTTTACCAAATTCATTGATTAGCTCTAGGAGTTTTCTGGTAGCATCTTTAGGATTCTCTATGTATAGTATCATATCATCTGCAAATAGTGACAGCTTTACTTCTTCTTTTCCGATTTGGATTCCTTTTATTTCTTTGTCTTCTCTGATTGCTGTGGCTAACACTTCCAAAACTATGTTGAATAATAGTGGTGAGAGTGGGCAACCTTGTCTTTTTCCTGATCTTAGTGGAAATGGTTTCAGTTTTTCACCATTGAGGACAATGTTGGCTGTGGGTTTGTCATATATGGCGTTTATTATGTTGAGGAAAGTTCCCTCTATGCCTACTTTCTGCAGGGCTTTTATCATAAATGGGTGTTGAATTTTGTCGAAAGCTTTCTCTGCATCTATTGAGATGATCGTATGGTTTTTCTCCTTCAATTTGTTAATATGGTGTATCACATTGATTGATTTGCGTATGTTGAAGAATCCTTGCATTCCTGGGATAAACCCCACTTGATCATGGTGTATGATCCTTTTAATGTGCTGTTGGATTCTGTTTGCTAGTATTTTGTTGAGGATTTTTGCATCTATGTTCATCAGTGATATTGGCCTGTAGTTTTCTTTCTTTGTGACATCTTTGTCTGGTTTTGGTATCAGGGTGATGGTGGCCTTGTAGAATGAGTTTGGGAATGTTCCTCCCTCTGCAATATTTTGGAAGAGTTTGAGAAGGATAGGTGTTAGCTCTTCTCTAAATGTTTGATAGAATTCGCCTGTGAAGCCATCTGGTCCTGGGCTTTTGTTTGTTGGAAGGTTTTTAATCACAGTTTCAATTTCAGTGCTTGTGATTGGTCTGTTCATATTTTCTATTTCTTCCTGGTTCAGTCTCGGCAGTTTGTGCATTTCTAAGAATCTGTCCATTTCTTCCAGGTTGTCCATTTTATTGGCATAGAGTTGCTTGTAGTAATCTCTCATGATCTTTTGTATTTCTGCAGCCACTATGGAGAACAGTATGGAGGTTCCTTAAAAAACTACAAATAGAACTACAATATGACCCAGCAATCCCACTACTGGGCATATACCCTGAGAAAACCATAGGTCAAAAAGAGTCATGTACCAAAATGTTCATTGCAGCTCTATTTACAATAGCCAGGACATGGAAGCAACCTAAATGTCCATCGACAGATGAATGGATAAAGAAGATGTGGCACATATATACAATGGAATATTACTCAGCCATAAAAAGAAATGAAATGGAGGTATTTGTAATGAGGTGGATGGAGTTAGAGTCTATCATACAGAGTGAAGTAAGTCAGAAAGAGAAAAACAAACACAGTATGCTAACACATATATACGGAATCTAAGAAAAAAAAAAAAAAAAAAAAAAGGCCATGAAGAACCTAGTGGCAAGACGGGAATAAAGACACAGACCTACTAGAGAATGGACTTGAGGATATGGGGAGGGGGTGGGGTGAGATGTGAAAGGGTAAGAGAGTGTCATGGACATATATACACTACCAAATGTAAAATAGATAGCTAGTGGGAAGCAGCCGCATAGCACAGGGAGATCAGCTCGGTGCTTTGTGACCACCTAGAGGGGTGGGATGGGGAGGGTGGGAGGGAGGGAGATGCAAGAGGGAAGAGAAATGGGAACATATTGTATATGTATAACTGATTCACTTTGTTATAAAGCAGAAGCTAACACACCATTGTAAGGCAATTATACTTCAATAAAGATGTTTAAAAAAAAAAAAAAAGAATTTCTCCACCTTCCTGTTGGCATGTGTGAGTAGGGACCTAACGGGGGCTGAGTGGGGAGTGGAGCGGTGGGGGGGGGGGGCGGGACCCACGGTCCTGTTTGCCTGAGGATTCCAGCTCACTGGGAGGCTCCCATATGGTTGGGGGAGGGGCAAGCATCTCTCACTTCTCCCCAGACTTCTGCAGGGCCCACGTCCTGCCTCCAAGGGGTGCACAGCATCAGGATGGGGGTTAGATGACCCAGGTTCCTGCACAGCCATGACATTTACTTATTTTTTTTTCAGCTACATACGTAACTTTTATTGCTGGATCAGAAAAATGGATCGTCATTTTAATCTATTTTTTTACTTTGTTTTTTTAAAATTTATTTTTTATTGGAGTATAGTTGATCTACAATGACTTTACTTTACTTTTACATATAATGGTGTTACAAATATGCTAAATCACCTACTCATTGAGCCTTAGTTACCTCAGGTGTAAAATGCGGACAATAGCACCTATGTCCCAGGGTCATCATGAACATTTAAATGGGGTGATGTATGTGAAAATGCTTTGTAAAATGCAAAGAGGGATAGAGATGCTAATTATTGTTATTAGATAATCAACAATCCATGGTGATTTGTGGCTCAAGGAACGGTCTCTTGGCCTAAAATGTCTCTTCTGTCTGCAACAAAAATCTTCTGTTTTAGACTGATGTCTTTAGGGTCAGCTGTCGCTTCTGGTAGCTTCCCTTCATATACCCCTAGAAGTAGAAGTCACACAATAGAAGTCATAATGTCAAGTGAAGCATTGCAGCCCTAAAACTCTAGAAGTTTTTGATTCTCACTGACTCTATTATCTAACTTCACCATTAAACCATTAGCACACACTGAACTCACTAGCACAAATAATTCAATAAATTAAATCACTGAGAGTGGGATTCAAAGAGCAGGGGATTCGGAATTAATGCATTTTTATGGGAATAATGATGAGTGTGGGTATTTTTTTTTTTTTAATTAATTTGGTTGTATTTCTTTTTTTAAAAAAATTTATTTATTTATGGCTGTGTTGGGTCTTCGTTTCTGTGCGAGGGCTTTCTCTAGTTGTGGCAAGTGGGGGCCACTCTTCATTGCGGTGCGCGGGCCTCTCACTATCGCGGCCTCTCTTGTTGCGGAGCGCAGGCTCCAGACGCGCAGGCTCAGTAACTGTGGCTCAAGGGGCCTAGTTGCTCCGCGGCATGTGGGATCTTCCCAGACCAGGGCTCGAACCCGTGTCCCCTGCATTGGCAGGCAGATTCTCAACCACTGCGCCACCAGGGAAGCCCGAGTATGGGTAGTTTTGAGACTGCAGTCAAAAGGATGTCAGACTAGGGAGAATGAATACTGAGCATCCAAGGGGCAGAGGCAGGCTCTACCTCAGAACTTCCTGGTGTCCAGTGTATGCTCTCATTACAGCTAAAGAGCCATCAGCTGGAAAGCCCAGGACCAGGGCTCCCGCCCCGTCCATTACGGCCGCCCGTGCCCACCCTCCTTTAGCCCCACACTCACCCATGCTTATTTTCCCTCAGCCTCTGCCATCCTCTCCTCTCCCTCCTAGTCCAGGCCAGGGTTGTAATCTAGTTTTCCTTTGTTTGATATCTTCTCCCCACAGGAAAGAAAGAGCCAGATTTCTTAGAAGAGTTCTTTAAGAAGGAAGACATGAATCGGGATGAGAAGATCAGTTTTCCTGAGTTTCTCTCCAGTGTGGCTGCAGTTGCCATAGCTTTACACACTCAGTCCCATGGCCAGAAGCCCTGTTCTGAGGGTCAGAGATTAGCAGGCCCAGCCCAGCCCGGAAGTCTCCACAGAGACCTCCTGGGAGTCAGTAAACTGTCGCCTCCTTTGCTCTGGTTGTTGGTGTTATTTTTCTTCTTTCTCGTTGATCATGAATGTTGGCAAAATAGTCTGGAAAGGATGTTCCTGAAGTGGACAGTAGATGATGGTCTGGGAATGGAGGTGCCCAAGGAAAGGTGTAGTAGGGAGAAGAACAGTCACCCACATGGACAAATAACTCACCCTACATGTCACCTGCTGGAGGGGTAGAAGGAGAATGTGGAGACAGTTGCCTAATTCATCCAAGAAGAATGTTTGCCTGATTAAGAGGTTAGTGGGAGGCTGTGAGTAGGAGGGTAGGGAGTGATAGGACCAGAGGGTGTGACCTCAAGGAGAGAGTGCTGGCTGAATCTGCAGGGTACACGGTCTAGAAGTGGCACTGGGGAGGGAGGTGAGGGCTGACTCTGCATCATGGCCCCCTGGAAACACCTGTATCTCTGGGGAGTGCTTGTTTCTAAATCCTCAGTCCCTAGCACCTTGCCTGGCCTTGAAGGGCCAATGGGTAACGACATGCCCCTGCCCGTGGCAGATAAAAGGAGTGGTAACATACACATTCGGCACGAGCGCTCCTTCTCATCCCTGAGCGGACTCTCCTCTGTTCCCTCTGCAGTCCTGTCTCCTCACTTGGCTCCTGTAGGTTGCCTGGACCCCTGGACTAGCTTGAGCTTCTCATACCTGGAGCATCCATTACCACGTAGTTTCCCTAGATGCCCAGCTCCCGGCATGTATCAAACCATTATTGAGGATCAGCTCAGCAGACAGGGTGACTCTCTCTCACTTCCACAGGAACAATCACACAGTGCACAGGGACCAGGACACAGCCCAGGGAGCCCAGGTCACAGGACAAGAGAGCCAACCCTCTGGGTACTGCTGAGCCTCCTGTTCACAGCAACATGTGGCCCTGTGTGCCCAGTACCTCCCAAGCAAGCCGTTTTTAAGTGCTGCCAGTCTCCCCTATGCCCTCAGGGAAATGCTGGGACATGAGGCACAGTGTGGAGACACTGGCTCCTGCCCACTGTAGTTTCTGGATCACCAGAAGCTGATCCATGCCATCAGGAGGAAAAGCATGGCTGGGGCCTGGTGGAATGCTTTGTCCTGGCCTCCGCCTCTGGGACCCCAAATATTAGCTGCATTTAGGGAGCAGAGACAGAGGTGGACGCAAGGCCCTGCTGAGAGAAACGGTCATTTATACTGGAGGCCACTGGAGGGCGCACTGCGGACACATTCTCGATCCATCCACCAGGAGGAGATTCCACATAATATTCACCAAAAAATGGTAGTTTTGAAAGAGTAGGCAGCCAAAAAAAAAACAAAAACAAGGAAATAGACCAGAATCTGGGGGGGATGACACTTTGTTTCTTGGGTTGTCTGGAGGCCGCTGGGCTCACTAATTTCCCCCAGAACAGGGTGGCGCTCCGTGGCCCTGATTGTGGTAATCTGTGGCTATATCCCCCAGCAAGGAGAGGAGCTCAGACGAGTCAACCTTCTCGTCCTTATTCTTTGAACTTATTGTGATTTTACACAGCCTCTCTGCTAATGGGTGGGGTTGTGTTCCTGTCTTGCTAGTTATTTGACATGGGGTGTCCAGCGCTGGAGCTTGCTGGTCGCTGGGTGGAGCTGGGTCTTAGCATTGAGACAGAGATCTCTGGGAGAGCTCTCGCCAATTGATACTGTGTGGGGCTGGAAGGTCTCTGGTGGTCCAATGTCCTGAACTCGGCTCTCCCGCCTCAGAGGCTCAGGCCTGACACCTGGCCAGAGCACCAAGACCCGGTCAGTCACACGGCTTTGGCTTTCTTCCTTTTTTATTCTCTCCCTTAAAAAAAAAAAACCGAAAGGAAACTTCCAGTAATCTCAGCTGGAAAATTAACATTCCAGATTGCTCTCCTTCCTGAGGATGATGATAATCTGATTTACTGCCTGCTTGCTAGAGGAGAGAGGCTGTAGTTACCACCACCAACAATGAGGAGTTAGGATTATATGTGAATTTCAATTATACGTGTTAAACTTATCTTTCTCTAGACTGACGGCTGTCAAGTCCCCCGAAAAAGATAACCTGCTCCCTTCAGAGTCATGATCTCTTGTCCTTATTCTTGTCCTTTTTCTCAAAGACAGTGGACAAGTAATCTGTGCCCATTTTGGTCTGCGGGAAAAGACACAAAACAAGGCAAATTCAGTCCCACAGGAGTTATGAGCTGGGAGAAGAGGGAGAGGCAGAGACAGAGAAACGAGACCCAGAGCAGCACAGATGTGGCTGGTGTGGCATTGACTGAGGGCAAGTGTGGGATGGGGTGGGGACATTGCCATTGCCCTGCAGTTCATTGAGGGAGAGTCCTTGTCCCAAATGTGAACTTGGACAAGAGACCCCACATGGTGAGCAGGCTCTGCCCAGAGCTGCGCTGCCCAGTGTGCTGGTGGGTGGTCTCCAGCCCCAGACCCGCTCCCCGACCCCGCTTCAAGGCTACCACCTACCTAAGTTCTCCTCAGGGGCTCACAATCAGTCCTATTCATATATACGTGACTAAATCATTTTGCTGTACACCTAAGTCTAACACAATATTATAAATCAACTATACTTCAAGTAAACCAGTAAATAAAGAAATAAGCCCCATCCTTGTCCTCTCCAACCTAACCCTGCTCTCCTGTTTGCTTTTTGGCCTCCAGGATCTTACCTGCTCTGAGGTCCCTCTTCTTGCTTACCCAGTTTCCTTGTTACCTGGTAACGCCTTCTTTTTGTAATCAGTTCAGAACATTCTAACTGTCAGGTTAAAACAGGTCTGCAAATGAGTTCTTCATTGTAATAAGGGGTGTTAAATTCTGTCGGTAATGCATACATACAGAGAACAACTGAGTGGTTACCAGAGGGGAGAGGCAAGAGAGGGGAAGGGGATTAAGAGGTACACACTACTAGGTATAAAATAAATAAGATACAAGGATGTAATGTACAGCACAGGAAACATGACTACTATTTGATAATAACTTTGATGGGGTATAATCTATAGAAATATCAAACCACTAGGTTATACACTTGGAATTAATATAACATTGTAAATCAACTATACTTCAAAATAAATAAATTAAAATTTTGTTCCTATTCTAAAAGACAATTCTGTCGGTGATGGAATTTCTATCACCCTCCCTCTTATCTCAAGGATCCTGTGGGAGCCTCTCGAGCCTCTCAGCGCCTGAGCAGAAGAGCTTGAGTCTCATGCAGGGGGGGTGGCAGAGGCGAGGGGACACATTCACTGCCCTCCAGTTGTAGCCCTTTTTGACAACCTAATATCAACCATTTATATCCACACATTTTCCTACTTTGCCACATCCATCACCTCTTTTTACCCTGATAATAAGCCAGGATAGGAAGTCCTACTATGTCATTTTGCAGTTGAGAAAGTTGAGGATCAGAGAAAGAGAGTGACTTGTCCAAGGTCCCAGAGCAAAGCGTCTTCAGCCGTGCCAGGGCCCGAGCAACATTGGGAAGCCAGATCCCGACTCACACGGGCACTGAGAAAGTTGGGGGAATTCTCCTTCAACAGCTTCGGTGGGTCCCCCTTCTCGATGGTGTCTTCGGGTCCCGAGTATTTGTGAGACAGGTCACTCGTGCCTATCGTGGTCTTCTCAGCCTCAGTGCTGCTCATCTTGACTTTGAGCACAGCTGCCAGAAAGAGAGACAGTGAGCTTTTGTATCCTTCCCCAGGGGAGGGTCTCCAAGTTAGGATAACGGGATGGGGACTGAGCAGCCAGTGAAGGGAGGCTCAGATGGAACAGAAGCAAGTGTGCTTCTCTATGTGGTGGGAGGAGTTGCTGAAAAGGAGGAGGGTGGGACCAAGCGTGGGGCCTGGGTCCCCACAGGGCAGGGTCTAAGAAGATGAAGGAGGTCAGCAGATGTCCACTGTGGGTAGAGCCACAGAATGTGGAAGCAGAGATGTAGGGGTCAGCAGCAGTGAGAAGGACTGAGCCTGAGATGGGACCCAGCAACCAGAGCATTTGAATGACCCCACACTTCAAACAGCAGCAAATCCATCTCCTCCCGGTTCAACTTCAGCATCAGGGTTAGAGTCACGGGGGCCGAGCAGGGTCATCTCTGATCTGCTCTGACCCTCCTGGGCTGCTTCAGGAAGACCCCCCTGGAGGCCCAGCATGACCATAAGGCAAGCTCTGCATGAAATGGACTGCGGAGGGTCCCGGGCATGAGTGTGAGCAGAGAAACGCAGCCCTGTCCTGAGCCCTGGTGGGGCTCTTCCTGGACCATGCCTGAGAGTGAGAAGGAGGCACTGGGGACCAGAGTCAGCCCGGGATTGAAGTGAACAGAAATACCTGCCCCAGTTCTAGGCTATTGGGTGGAATGTGGGAGATGGGGCTCATTAGAATTGCTGACTATTGGGCCGTATCAACCCTTTGTACTTCTCTGCTCTCTGCATCTCCGAGGCTTGACCTCATTTAAATAAAGAGAAGGTCTGACTTCCCTAAGCAGGTTCTTCCCCCAACAGTCAGAGGTCTGGGCTGCCCTGGACCCCAACCAGAGAAATTGGACAGAGCAGCCCTCGCTTCCCAGACTTTCCAAAGCACCCAGGAAATGACCCCGTTTCACACGTGTGGGCATCTCAGATAAACCCCGTGGCCTTCTGATGTAGGAGAAAGATCCCCGCTGTTCTGTCAGTAAGAGGAGCCACGCAAGGCCTTCTGTCAACTTGGCCAAGACCAGAGCTGAGCCCCGTGTCCAGACGGTCCCTGAGCATTTCCCTGCTGGGGAGCAGATGGGGAGCTTTGGTGGATCAGTCTCTTACCTGCGTGGGGGCAGGATGTCTCAGCGGACTAATGGTGAGTGGGGGTCCCAGGCCTGGGCTTAGGGAGCCGTCAAGGCTTTGTCAGGGGCGCCCACTCTCCCCAAGGGTGGGGTGGGGTGAGTTTCACCAGCCTGGGGCCCGACAGGCAGGTGGATCCAGAGAAGAAAGAAGACAAGGAGGTTGAGGGTGGTCCTCGGGCCCCAGTGGGGCGGTTTCCACAAGAGTTGTCACAGAGGAGCCCACGGGAGGAACAGGGAGTATCTGGTCAGTCATCTTGCCACACAGATGAGGCCCTCAGCAGGGGTGAAAGCAGACAGCCTTGCTGGTGGCAGAGCTGGGACTGGACCACAGGCTCCTGCATCCCCTCCCAGAGCTGCTTCTCCCCTCCTCCACGCTGGGCCCTGTGCACTCCTCCTAGAAAAGGCAGAGAGGCAGGTGCAGACTCACCTGAGCTGAGGAGATGTCACCGAGAAGGATGAGTGAGATGTGCACCTGGGCAGGGACCGGTCCCTTTAGAAGGCTCAGCCGGGCTCTTCCCAGGGGCTGGGAGCCCTGAGACCATGTTTGCTGTTTGTCTCCTGGAACATTGCCCCATGCAGCTGGGTGGGCCCCACCCGGGTGGGCCCCACCCAGGAGGGTGTGCTCAGCCGTTCCCGGCCAAATCCCAGGACACTGGGTCTTGCACCTTCCAAGGAACCTTCCCTAGAGCCTTCTGCTGTCCCCAGCTTGATCTGGGGCTGGGCGGCCCGCGCGGTGTGTCGCAACAGGACAGGGAACCGGGTTGAGAAAACTGGGTTTCTGGACCTGAAGAGGATGGAATTTTGGATGCTGAAGGCAGCATGGTCTCCACTTTCGTTCACTCAGTCCTTCTACGGACATGGCCTTAGAGCAATAATCACCACCACCGCCACTTACTGAGAGCTTAGGATGTGCCAGGCACCAAGATACCTGCTGCTGCTGCTGTCTCTTTAGCCCTCCCCACCTACGAGGGAGATCTGTTGTCTCCACGTAGGAGTGGAAAATACGTGCATCAGGATTTGAAGTGAACTAAGACTACACAGCTAGGAAACAGCAGTCAGGATCGATCCCAGGAAAGCCTGGTTCACATCCTTACCCTTAATCTCTCAATGAAACTTCTTGGGTCATATCAGGACCAGCCTTCTGGGACTCAAAGTCCAGAGGAGTGAAGCAGGTCACTTCACTGCCATCTTCACACCAGGCCCTCAGTGGATCCTGGGAGGGAGACGGGTTTCACGACCCACAGTGACAGACGAGGGAAGCCAGAGAGGGCAGTGGGCTCAGCCCTGTCACTTGTTGCTGAGGGGACACTGGGGGTCAGAACCCTGAGTCTTGACCTCACCTCCTCACTCTTGAATTTCCTTCACAGCCCCAAGGGTGCCAAAGCCACTGGGACCCCACTGTCTAGGTCTAGTGGTGGTGACGTCGGCCATGGAATGAGCCTGCAGTCAGGGGCTTGGGCCAAGTTCCCTCCCGGCCCCTTGACGCAGACTTCCCATAAGTCTTCATGAACTTCCTCCTTCCTCCATGCAAAACAGTCTGCTTGGGGCTTGGCAGCCAGACCCTGGGCTCTGCTGTGTTCCAACCTGCAGTGGAAAGGCTGGTCCAGGCTTGGGAAACAAGATGGGGGAGTCAGGGGAGCCTGCCGAGGCTTGGTGAGGAAAGGGGCTGATGAATCGCTGATACTGAACATTTTCCTGCACCTCCGCCCTGAATTTCCCTGTCTGATACGAGAGCATCCCTGGTTCACCTGGTGTGCCGTCCTCAGGCTCCCTGGGCTCTTCTGAGCTGGTCTGACGTCTCCCTTGGACAGGGCCTATTTTCTGGAACCACCTTATTCACCCAAGTAGCTATCCACCAACTGGGGGCCTGGCTGACAATAGGATAGCTCACAGAAGCGGGGTGGAGACCCAGACTGGTGGTCGATGTCTTCCCCATCCTGGGACCTCTTGAGGGCTTCTCCAAAGAGGCGCCACAGTCCCGGCTTTCTAGGAGATCCCAATTTGGTGGCGGAAGAAAACAGGGAACAACTTGTTCTTTTTGTAGTTTGTTTATTAGATTGTTTATATTTATATATAATTTACGTTTTGAGAGCCGACTCTGATCTGGATGTGCACGTGGGGAGGAGAGAGAGATGTTGCAGGTGTGGACGGTTCTTGAGCATCGCTCCAACTCTGGGGGGCATGCCAGTAACCCAGTCGACCCGGGGTGCGGGGGCACCCAGGCCAGGTGGCGGTAGCAGTGGAGAGGGTGGAAGGCCGTGGCACACAGACCCCAGCCCTCCTGCAGTTCAGAGGTCACTTCCTGTGTGACACCTCCAGGCAGGGCCACAGTCCCCATGTCCTTGTGCATGTTGGTTCGTTTCCCGTGCTGTCCCCTGGCTGTGCTCACTGAGATCTGGACCACGTCTCACTCACACTGGCCCCAGTGCCCAGTGCTGGGTGAGAACTCCATGGACACTGGCTGAACTAGCAAATGAGGTATCGTCAGAGAGGTTTGGGGGAAGCGTGTGGGAATTCTGAGGAGGGTGAAATGACTTTTCAGGTGGGGGAATCAGGGAAAGAGTGGTTGGGGGGCATCCTTTGAGTAGGCCTTGGAGCATTGCCAGCAGCTGACACACAGTGGGCAGGCGGCAGTGAGTCGATGATCAGAGCTAGGGATTGCTGTGTCTGTGGTCACGCAGGGCTGTGCTGGCCAGGCACCCCAGGCTTCCAGCAGCAGCTAGGGGAGTGCCAGGAGGTGAGGGAGTGGTGGGTGGGCACTCAGTGGAGGGTATTAGGACACAATTCTGCCTCTCAGCTATCACCCTGGAGGGTGGGAAGACTCAAATGCAGCCCAGAGCCTGTTGTCCCTTCCTGGAAAGCTTTCCAGATCCTGTCTGCAATGGGTTTGTAGGGAGGATTTACTGGTATTAATTCTGTGACCTTTATAACCAAAGGAATTGATTTCTCTGAGGCCACATACAGTGGCAGTTTTGAGAGGTGACCCAGGAGTTCCCTAGGCACTCCTCTGCTCAAATTTGGGACATTGTGGAGAATCCACTCAAATTTGCAAAGATTACTCCTGATCTCTCACCCAATCTCATCAAGCTAAGTCTGGTGCATCTAGGCTGAAGCTGGTAAGTGGGAGGAAGTGGTGGGGGCATGCCAGGAAGGCTCCCTGGGAGTCTGGTTCCAGGCAGCAGTGTTCCTCTCCTGGCGGTCCCAATCATAGGCCCAGTGGGAGACTCCTGCCCTAAGCCTGGAGATCTGATTTTCTGTTTCTCTAGCTTCCACTTGGTGGTGCCACTGAGCACTTGTCACACATAGTTGTCACATGAGGTTTCTCCAGGGCTGCTGGGCTGTCTTTGCTTGTTGCCACATGGGGCATCAATCTTGCACCTTTTTTTTTTTTTTTTTTTTTTGCAGGTGCGTGCCTTCTGGTCTTCAATGAAAGCTTCTGAAGGACTGAGGGATTTTCTTATTTATTTGTATTCTATTCTTTCCCCAATGCCTACCACAGAGCTTTGCATAAAATCATGTTTTGGGGATGCAGTTGTTAATGAAAATAGAAGCAGGAAAATTTTATTTATTTTTATCACATTTAAATTTTATTTATTTTTATTTTAAAGTCAAAATGTGTTTTATTCATTATTCTTGATGTTTAAGGAAAACGATAATATAAATTGGAGAATAAAAATATTTATCTCTGCTACAATATCAAAGAAGCATTTCAATCCAAGTCCAACCAAAAATCAAAACAAGAAGAGGCATTGTATGATTTTCAAAGAATGGGAAAGTGACAATTAATAGAGAAAAGCATCGTTAATGTCTAATTATCACCAATATCATGCCAAGTGAAAGAAGGCAGCCACAAAAGACCACATACTGTAGGATTCCATCTATATGGAATGTTCAGAGTAGGTAAACCTATGAAGACAGAAAGTAGATTAGTTGTTGCCTAAGGTTAAAGGGGGAGGGTTGGGGGAAATAAGGATGGTTGCTAATTGGTAAGGGGTTCTTTGTGAGTGACGGAAATGTTTGAAATTAATTGTGGTGATAGTTGCACGACTCTGTGAATATTCTAAAAATGATTGTACCCTTTAAATGGGTAAATTATGTGGTATGTGAATTAAATAAAGCTGTTGTATCTTTTAAATAAAGGGACCTCTATCCTCTGCCCCTCACTAGTGCTGGTTTCCATCACAGCTCAAGGGTCCCCTCTCGCTGGGCTGAGTCACAGGCTAGCGAGTGCAGGTGGTCACTTAGAAGGCTCTTCTGTTCAGCTGGTTTAGGTATTTCTGGGCTGACTGTGGTGTTGAGTAAACCTAGCCCTGGGGCCCACAGATGTGGGTAATTAACAAATCCCGGGGATGAGTCGGGTGGCTCCGCGGGAGGGGGTGAACGCCTCTGAGTGAGATGTCGCCATTGCATCATCAGTTGTGGACAGCCATCTTTCTGACCATTCATCTCATCCTCCTCAGGCGAGCCTAGATTGGTAAAAAACGCACATTACTCCCTCCTGAGTAGGGAAAAACCCACTTCTTCCCTACTGTGAGTTTCTTTCCTGTGTGTCTCCTTTACGCTCAGACAAAAAAATTTCACCTCCGACGCTTCTGGTCACCAAGTGTGTGGGTTTCCCACCTCCCTGCTCCCAACCCCCCAGCCCGCCAACAGGCAATTCTCTGCAACACCAGCCGGGTGTCCTATAATTTAACTCAATTCTGACACTATCTACCTGGAGATAGAGTCAGATCCCACAGGTTAAGGGCTCAGTCCCACAAGACTGCCCCCCCATTCAGATGCCAATCGCAAGTAGGTCTCCTGGTTACCCACAACTTCTGTCCGACTTGGCTAAAAATCGGAGGTTCCCATGCCTTCTCCCACACTTTGGATTCGATTAATTTGCTATAGTGGCTCAGAGAACTCAGGGAAACATTTATTTGCAGTTACCAGTTCATTGAAGAATACAATAAAGGATACAGATGAACATCCAGATGGAGGAGATGCACAGGGCAAGGTATGTAGGAAGAGAAGTGGAGCTTCCATGCCCCCTCTGGGTGTACCACTCTCCCGTACCTCCTGGAAGCCCTCTGAACCTTATACTTCTGGGATTTTATGGAGGCTTCATCATTTAGGATGATGGATCATTAACTCCATTTTCAACCCTTGTCCCTTCTCAAGAGAATGAGGGGCAGGACTGAAAATTCCAAGCTTCTAATTATGGCTTGGTATTTCTGGTGACCAGCCCTCAACCAGGAGCCCGCCCCGAGTTGCCTCGTTAAAGCAAAAGACACTCCTATCACCCAGGAAATTACAAGGGTTTCAAGAGCCCTGTGTCAGGAACCAGGGTCAAAGACCAAGTATTAGAACAAAAGATGCTTCTAGTGCAAGGGTTTCAGGAACTCTGTGCCAGAAACTGGGGGAAGAGGCCAATATGGACTTTCTATTATCTCTCAGCTCCAATGAGCATAGACCTCTGAATCATTCACTCTGGGGGACAGGGATGGGGAGACATGGGATAGAGTAAAAACTGATTGATTCTGTCTTTTGATTTAAGCCCCAAACCAAAGGCCAGCTCTCTTGTCGTTTAGGTGTTTGTCCTTTAGGCTGATTATAAAATTCTCTGCCAACATCCTTTTGCTTTTAGCTCATCTACTGACAGAATCCAGATGCAAATGCTTCTGCAGCAACTGGAGACTTTGCTCTCTAATGAATCATTCTTTCTCTCTCTTCCATCTTGAGGCTTTGTGTACAGGGATAGGAGTGTACAGAAGATGTCTCTGCCTCCACTCACTTTCTCTTAAAACCAGTGCCCTTCAGTGACTTTGTCATATGGAGGTCTGGGTAGGTCAGGTCCCTGATATGAAAGCCTGTCCCTTTCATTATAGACGTGACCCTTCCCTTGATATAAGTCCCTGAGTGGGCAGGTGAGGTCCCCCAGGATCCTGGTTCTGTTCTGACCAGAACTTGGATCATTCCTTGGGGACCCCAGCCTTGAGTGCCCTGGGTTAGTGGGTGAAGGGATGCCAAGGTGGGGTGGCAGTAGAGGAAGGTGGGTACTGATTGGCAGGTTCTGGCCCCCGGGGTTGTTGTTCTTGTCTCTATGACCTCTCCTCAGCCCCGTGTCCCCTGCACTCCATAAGCAGAACCTGCGATTCCTAACCCCACAGCTCAGCCCCATCTCCCCACCCCTGACCCCTTCTCTTCCATGGCATCTTCTCCTGGGCTCACAGTCTAAGCCCTCACCCCGCACCCCACCCCCTGCTCCTACTTAGGGAGCTTCCTACCAAGTCATCTGGATCAAAGGAAAAGCAAGGCCATCGTTTTTCTTTTTGGCTCCATTTTCATCCCCTCCACAGCCCTCATCTCTCATTCTTCTTTCCTACAGACTCTCAGTTTGGAAAATACACCTATGTTGTTGCTTTGTCAGTCACAGCCTGTTGACAGCAAAAATGAGTGGCAATGTGTCCGAGGAGGCCACCAGGGACCTGGTCACCCTATTTCACAGATGCATCGAAGAGAAGCCCAAATCGGTCCGAGAGGAAAAGTCTGAAGAAAGACCATTTTCTTGACTACCTGGTTATCTTTACCAGTGGTATGGTTGGATCTGGAGCAGGGAGAGACCCCCCCA
Source organism: Balaenoptera ricei (assembly GCF_028023285.1). Lineage (NCBI taxonomy): Eukaryota > Metazoa > Chordata > Mammalia > Artiodactyla > Balaenopteridae > Balaenoptera > Balaenoptera ricei. The sequence goes on along the minus strand of NC_082639.1, from coordinate 111,706,059 downwards.
GAGCGGGGAGACCCTGGGGGCATGGGTGTGGCCCTTGGAGAACCTGGGCTCACTTAGGGACCCTGGGGTTGGACACCTGCCTAGCTGCTCCTGAGCCCCACTTTCCATCCTCTTTCTGTTGCAAAATGGATTAGTGTTCCTTTTGTCTTGTTTAAGAAATCTTTGCCTACCTAGACCGAGGTCTTGATATTTTCTTATGTTACAGGAGCTTTATTCCTTTACTTTTCACATTTAGACCTACGTTCCATTTGGAATTGATTTTTGTCTACTTGTGAGGTCAAGTTTCATTTTTTTTCACGTGAATATCCAGTTGATCCAGTACAATGTGTTGAAAAACTTCTCCTTTTCCTACTGCTCAGCAGTGTTGCTTCTGTCATAGAACAAGTATACTGTATGAATATGTCTTTATCTCAGTTCTCCATTCATTTCTGTTGACTTGAAACAAATAGACCGCCAGATATTTCTCTAGCAAAGATGGGTTTATTTGGGATCAGTAGAGAATTGCAGTTCAGTCTGCAACCATGGAGAGCCACGTGCGAGTCCCTGAAAACAAGGGAAGAAGAATACTTTTATAGGGAAGAAAAAGAAGTTGGGAGGGCTATAGCAAACAAAGACACCAGGTCTTTCCATTGACCAAGTCCTTGACAGGAAAGAAGAGTCTTCCTGCTGGATTCTGCTATTGTCTCAGTGTGAGAGCGCCTCCTGCTGGTCTCCCAACTCTATTCGAGGTTTCTGTTTATTAACTTTTTACAGTTCTCTTGGTCTATTTGACTATCCTTGAACCAGTTCCACAGTGTCTTAGTTATGTTAGCTACTATAATAAACCTTAATTAACGTCTAGTATTATAAATCCTCCAACTCTTCATTTTCATAATTGCTTTGGCTATTCTTAGCCTTTTGCAATTCTATGCATTTTTTTCTTAAAATAAGCTTGTCAATTTGTACAAAAATTCTGGCTAGAGTTTTGATAGAGATTGCCCTGAATCTATAGATCACTTTTGGGAGAACTGAGAGCTTTACAATAGCAGAGTTTTCTAGTCCATGAACATGGCATATCCTTCTGTGGCTTCCTATCCCATTTCGAGTAAACTCCCAATTTGCAAAGTCCTTCTTGGTCTGGCCTCTGCCCACCTCTCAGACCTTACCTCCCATTTCTCTCTCTGCTTTTCTTTTACATCCTTCTGGCTCTTCTTTTTGTCCCTTGAACACATCAGGCTGGCTCCCATCTGAGTGTGCTCTCTTCTCTAACGGCAGGACTCTTCCCCTGGCTGGATCTACTGTTATTTAGAGGCAAGGTAATATAGTAGTTAATGTACAACATGGTGATAATAGTTAACAATACTGTACTGTAGGGACATTCCTGGTGGCACAGGGGGCCTCCCAATGCAGGGGACCCGTGTTCAATCCCTGTTCAGGGAACTAGATCCCTCATGCATGCTGCAGGTAAGAGTTTGCATGCCGCAACTAAGGAGCCTGCGAGCTGCAACTAAGGAGCCTGCCTGCTGCAATGAAGACTTGGTGCAACCAAATAAATAAATAAATAATTTTGAAAAACCCCAAAACAATACTGTACTGTATACTTGTAGTCTACTAAGAGGACCAATCTTAAGTCTGCTCAACACATACACACACACAATGGTAACTATGTGAGGTGTTGCTTGATTGTGGTGATCACTTCACAATGTATATGTATATGTATATCAAAACATCAAGTTGTATAACTTAAATATATACAATTTTTATATGTCAATGATATATCAATAAAGCTGTTTTTTTTTAAAAAAAGAACAGGCTCCGTGGAGTCAGACGTGGAGCCAGGTTTGAATTATGCCTCTGCATTTACTAGCTGAGTCACCTTGAGCATGTTCCTTTACCTTGTTGTTCCTTGGGTTCCTGATCAGCAACTGTTATAAGATGAGATGAATGGATATATGCAAAGTCCATGGGGAAGTACTCAGTACAGAAGAAGCACTTCTAAAGTTATTTTTATACTTTTAGTTATTTTCTCAGTCTCCAGAAATCTCTCGATCTTACAGAAGGCACTCCCCATACTCTGATACTCTTCTTATTTTCTACATGGTAAAGAAATTAAGTTGCTGAGAAAATGTAATAATATCACACTTCTGTTCTCTTTCATCCTAAACATTCCCCCCTAAGGATTCTAAAGTATCTAGTAATCCCCCTTCAAGCATAGGCCATCCCATGTTTCAGATACCGGTGAAGTCATTGACTATGATATCAGTTTGCTCTAATCATAAAGACAAAATTGGCCTGTAAAATAGAAAGTAGGTATAATGAGAACTGGCAAAAATCCCAAATGGAGCCTCGATATTTAACCAGTATAATCTGATTCATCATCTTGTGTACCAAAGTGGCCATAATTCTTTACTTTTTTACAAAAAAAATTTTTATTTATTTAGGCCCCAGCTTAGTTGCAGCAGGCGAACTCTTAGGTGCAGCATGCATGTGGGATCTAGTTCCCTGACCAGGGATCGAACTCTGGCCCCCTGCCTTGGGAGCGTGGAGTCTTAACCACTGTGCCACCAGGGAAGGCCCATTCTTTACTTTTTAAAGTAATTGTTTGAATTCCCCTCTCCACCCAACCAGAAATCTAATATTACTCTCTTGAGGTCTTTACCTATCTTTGAGTTGTCTAAACCCTGGGGGCTTTGAGGCCAATGGGGGTGAATCTTCTTTCTCAAGTTAACCAGAGTCCTTTGCTGCAGTGACTGCTGGTTGCCACATGGTGTCGCTTTCAATGACTGGTCTTCACAATTGGAAAGATGTTGAAGGCTGGGATGTTTGTGAAGGTTGGGATTGTGTCCTGGCAGTGGTGGTAGGGATGCATGTTTGGCACCAAGCTGTGGTTCTATTCTAAGTACACTACCTTGAAGATTTGTCTAGGGGTCTGTCTCTACCTCCAGACTATGAGCTTCTAGAAGGCAGAATGTTAAACAATTTATTTTTTATTGAGGAATATTTGACCAAAATGATATATATTTAAGGTGTGCAATTTGATGATTTGATATACACAATACATTGTAAAATAATCACTGCAAGCAAGCTAATTAACATATTAATCACCCTGAAATATATGTATATATATGTATATTTATTTATACACACACATATATATATTTATTTTTTCCAGCAGTGTGAACACTTATCATCTACCTTCTTGGCAAATTTCAAGTATACAATAAAGTATTGTTAACTATAGCCACATTGCTGTACATTAGCTCTTTAGCATTTATTCGTTTTGCTTTACTGAAACTTTGCATCCCTTGACCAACATCTTCCCATTTCCCTCTCCCCCCATCCCCTGGTAACCACCTTTCTACCCTGTTTCTATGAGTTCAACCTTTTTAGATTCATATATAGTGTGATCATGCAGGATTTGTCTTTCTGTGTCTGGTTTATGTCATTTAGCATAATGTTCTCCAGGCTCATCCATGTTGCTGAAAGTGGCAGGATCTTTTTCTTTTTTGATGGCTGAATAATGTTTCACTATATACACATATCACATTTTCTTTAACCGTTCATTCATCTATAGACATTTAGGTTTTTTCTATATCTTGGTTACATGAATAATGCTGAAATGAACACAGGAATGCAGATATCTCTTCGAGATCCTGGTTTCATTTCCTTTGAATGTATATCCAGAAGTAGGATTGCTGGATCATAAGGTAATTCTATTTTTAAGTTTTTGAGTTTTTGAGGACACCTCCATTATTTTCCGTGATGCCTGTCTATTTAAAAAAAATTATTGCCCAGACCAATATCAAGAAGCTTTTCCCCTATGTTTTCTTTTAGGAGTTTCACAGTTTCAGGACTTATATTTAAGTCTTTAATCCTTTTTTAGTTGATTTTTGTATATCATGAGATCAGGGTTCTATTTCCTTTTCCTGCATGTGGATATTCAGTTTTCCCAGTACCATTTATTTTATTTTATTAAAAAAAATTTATTTATTTAATTTATTTATTTTTGGCTGTGTTGGGTCTTCGTTGCTGTGCACGGGCTTTCTCTAGTTGTGAGCGGGGGTTACTCTTCATTGCGGTGCGCGGGCTTTTCATTGCAGTGGCTTCTCTTGTTGAAGAGCATGGGCTCTAGGCGTGTGGGCTTCAGTAGTTGTGGCGCACGGGCTTAGTTGCTCCGTGGCATGTGGGATCTTCCCGGACCAGGGCTCGAACCCGTGTCCCCTGCATTGGCAGGCAGATTCTTAACCACTGCACCACCAGGGAAGCCCTCCCAGCACCATTTATTGAAGAGGCTGACTTTTCCTCATTTTGTGTTCTTGGCACCTTTGTTGAAGATCAGTTGACCTTAAGGTGTGGATTTATTTCTGGGCTCTCTATTCTGTTCCATTGGTCTATATGTCTGTTCTTATGCCAGTACCACACTGTTTTGATTACTGTAGTTTTTTGATTACTGTAGTTTTGTAATGAATTTTGAAATCATAAAATGTGAAGTCTTTAACTTTGTTCATATTGCTCAAGATTGCTTTGGCTATCAGGGTCTTTTGCAGTTCCATACAAATTTTAGAATCGTTTTCCTATTTCTATAAATAATGCCACTGGGATTTTGATAGGGATTGCATTGAATCTGTAGATCATTTTGGGTAGTATGGACATTTTAACAATATTAATTCTTCCAATCCATGAACATAGGATGTCTTTCCCTTTGTCTGTGTCTTTTAAAATTTCCTTCATAAATGTTTTTATAATTTTTCAGAGTACAAGTCTTTCACCTGTCTTGTTATTTCCTAAGGATTTTATTCTTTTCGTTGCTATTGTGAATGAGAATTTTTTCTTAATTTCCCTTTTGGATAGTTTGTTGTTTGTGTATAGAAACACAATTGATTTCATAGGTTTACTTTGTATCCTGCAACTTTACTAAATTGGTTTTGTATTTATAACAGGATTTTTGTTGTTTTCGTTTAGTCTTTAGGGTTTTCTATGTATATAATCATGTCATCTGCAAACAGAGATACTTTTATTTCTTCTTTTCCTGTTTGGATGCCTTTTACTTCTTTTTCTTGTCTAATTTCTCTAGCTAGAACTTCCATTATTATGTTGATAAGAAGTGGCAAGAGTAGGCATCCTTGCCTTATGCCAACATCTTAGAGGGAAAGCTTTCAGGTTTTTTTCCCATGAACTATGAAGTTACTGTGGGCTTCTCATATATGGCCATTATTGTGTTGAGATAAGGTGCTTCTGTACCTATTTTGTTGAGAGTTTTAATCATAAATGGGTGTTGAACTTTGTCAAATGCCTTTTCTGCATTTATTGAGATAATCATGTGTTTTTTTCCTTTAATTTTGTTAACGTGTTATATCACCTTGATTGATTTGCATATGAACCATCCTCACATCCCTGAGATAAACCCCATTTAGTTATGGTGCATGATCCTTTTAATGTACTGTTGAATTCAGTTTGCTAGGATTTTATTTAGGATTTTTGCATCTATGTTCATCAGGGGTATTGGCCTGTAGTTTTATTTCCTTGTATAATTTTTGTCTGGTTTTGGTATCAGGGTGATGCTGGACTCAAGAACTGAGTTTGGAAATGTTGCTCCTTCTTCTATTTTTTGAAAGAGTTTAAGAAGCAGTGGTATTCTTTTTTGAATGTTTGGTAGAATTCTCCCATGAAACGATTAGATCCTGGCCTTTTCTTTTTTCTTTTACCAGACAAACAAAACTGAGGGATTTTGTCGTCACTAGACCTGTCTCACAAGAAATGCTTAAAAGAGTTCTTCAAATTGAAATGAAAACTCACTAAACAGCAATGTGAAAGCATAAATCTCCCAGGTAAAGGTAAATATCTGGACACATACAGTCTAATGTAACACTGTAAAGGTGTCTATGGACTTTCATGTTAGGATGGGGAAGGCTGCTGGGATACTCCTTTTCTCCCGCAGAAGGAAGTCATGGCTGGGGGGATCCCTCTTGGGTTTGGTATATGGGAGCTCTCACTGCAGCGGTGATGCCCTTGTCCAGGTGTGGGTGTGTGGGGGTTGGCTTGGTTCAGGCACTTGCTTGTGGTAATGAGAGGTGGGTGGTGGCTCTGGCAGGGGAAGGGGATATCAATTCATTTCTGTTCCCCTTCTCCCAGCACCTAGAACACAGGGCAAAATTCTGAAGAAACATCAACATTAAGGAAGAGTTGATTAAAATGTATAGACTTAAAGTAATTTAAATGTCTACCAATAATGGATTAATAAAACAAATTTAGATACATGCAAACAAATGATCACTATGCAGTTACTAAAAATCAGGCTCACATTGATTAATAGTGTGAGAACATGTCCGCAGCATAACAATAATTGAAAACAGTAGTTACATCACAGTTGTGGAAGGAGGTCATCATTATGTACTGGGATGGTATGGAGAGTAATTTTTTCCCAGATTGAACAAAGGCAGGGTGAAGAGGCGTGCACTATGACCTCCCACCCCCCTTCAAGCTATGGGCCAAAAATGGAGCTCCTTTTGAGTGACAAATTATCATGCAGAGATTGTCCAAGGATGTATTGCCATATGAAATTTGTTAATTTGTTGTTTTCAAGGTTTTTATTTCTATTTTGTCCCTTGGCTATAGATATTGTAGTTGTGAACATTTTCCTATTTATTGCTTTTTAAACAATTATTTATTTTTTTGGCGGTGTTGGGTCTTCGTTGCTGTGCGTGAGCTTTCTCTAGTTGCGGCAAGCGGGGGCTACTCTGTTGCAGTGCCTGGGATTCTCATCGCGGTGGCTTCTCTTGTTGCGGAGCACACGCTCTAGGCGAGTGGGCTTCCGTAGTTGTGGCTCCTGGGCTCTAGAGCGCAGGCTCAGTAGTTGTGGCACACGGGCTTAGTTGCTCCGTGGCATGTGGGATCTTCCTGGACCAGGGATCGAACCCGTGTGCCCTTCATTGGCAGGAGGATCCTTAACCACTGTGTCACCAGGGAAATCCCTATTTATTGCTTTTAAATGTCTGTTTGATTACTTTCCTGGAATAAATTCCCAGGGGAATGATGGCTGAATCAAACGTATTCAATAACATTCTCTGCAACTGCAGCTTGGCATTGCCAAATTGTTTTACCATTTAGCAATTTGAGCCCTGTTTTTATTTTCAAAACATAAAAGTGTACTGATGAACCACTTTTTTGCTGAAGAAATCATTATGTTGGGTAGATGAATGAAGGATCACCCTGGAAAATGTTTTGCCTTCAGTGTTTACCTATTTTTCTCTCAAACCTTCAGGGATGCGGCGACTTAATCTCTGGTTCAATTACCTGTCCTTTGGCGCCCCCTTCTGGGAGGTTCACTCATCAGCCTGCGTGGCTCCTCCCAGGGGAGATGCATGGGTGAGATGGCGGTAGAAGAGGGTGGCTGAGAGAAGGCTTGAGATGGGGGAAGGCAGTTCCTCTGTCGCTCAAGGACCTGTCACCCAGATGGCACCTGTATGGAGGCCAAGCCTACACATCTGGGCCCTCTTTGAGCAGATCACTTCCACTTTGCAGTTGGTTATTTCCTTATAGTAAAGGTATTCCTACTACTTCTCTCTCACCTCTCACCCATCACTCAACCCATTTAAAAATCCTCTATCAGCTACTTTCTATGCGCAGGATAAAGTTGCAGCTCTAGTTTGGCACACAGGGCCCTTCACATTTTGTCTCCATCCCACCTCTCCAGCCCTGTTTCTTCCAGCTTGTCATGATGTACCCTGTGGGCTTCATTCCCTAAGCAGGCCACTCTCTCTCATGCCCCTGAGCCTTTGTCCATGCTGTTTCCTCTGTCTGGAGTGCTTGGTCCTCCATGCGCCTCCTTGCAACCAAATTTTCAAGTGCCATCACAAATAGCATCACCCTAAGGAAATCTTTCTCACCTTTCCAGGCAGAAGGTGCTCCTTGGGTGCCCAGGGTACCCTGTTCATGCCACTAAATTAATGATGTTCACAGTGCTTCTTGCCGGTGTGTGACTCTGTCCCCTCCACGCATCCCCATCCTGTGAGCCGGCCCCATGTCTTACTCTTATTGCCTAGAAAGGGCCAGGTGCTCGAGAAATATTTGTTGGATGAGTGAATGTGCTTCACGACTGTGGAGTCTGGGGGTTCGTTAATTGGGGGAGGACATCCCAGGAAGATGTATTTAAGTTGTGTGTCTGACCCCACCCAAGCCCTGGAGCTGGGATGATGAACTCTGAGGCAGGAAGATGGATAACATGATCTTCTGTGGTTCTGAGATGTTTCAGACCAGGCGCTAAGGGCAGGTGGGTCCCTGAAACTGGCTGAGTTAATTGTGGGAGGCAAGTGTCACGTGATGGCATCTCAGGGATGCAATTAAGACTCAGTCATGCTGCTAGGAACCTGCGAAGAATCACAGCACTGGCTGCCATAATTGGAGGCACCATGGATGGGCAGGATGCAGGACTGGGCGGCGGAGCCTGTGCTCCCACAACTGCCTCCTGCCTGAGCACAGGGGAATCTCTAGGATAAAACACAGATCGGGACGGTGGATTCACAGCAGCCTCAGCCCAGCAGTGATTGAGGTCAGCACCCCGTCCAAGAGAGCTGTAGGGGTGGGCTGGGCTGTGTTGGGTCTGCACAGGTCCAGGAAAGCAGAGGGGGGCTGCTTACCCATTCTGGAGGATGTGTGCCGTGTAGATGGATGTCCCAACAGCATAACTGTGGCCCCGAAGGGGCTAAGGGCCCAAAATTATAAGTCTTTGGGGTTGTTCCCAAAGGCATTGATTGAATCTAGCTGCAGGTGGTCATTTGTGTGATTTTGGGAAATTTACTTAACCTCTCTGAATTTCATTTCCTCCTCAGGAAAATGAGGGAATGATGTCTCCCTTACAAGGTCGTTGTGAGGATTACATGGGATGCTGTGTATAAGGGGCTTCTCCCAGTGCCTGGCTGGCTCTGTAAGAGTTGGGACCAGTTGTCCTGAGTCTTATCTGCCCAGAATCCAAGGAGGACAGCTGACCCGACAGGACAGCCCTGCCTCCCGAAAACAGGGATCTCATCTCCGAAAGAAGTGGGGAGCGGGGGGTTGAGGGCATCTGTCCCTCACCTGTGCAGAGCACCGGGATGGGGCTGCAGGGGGATGGGAGAGGCTGCGGCGCCCCTGCCTGCCCCCACCACTTGGGCACTGAACAGCCTCAGCACACAGAAGCTATGGGAGGCCACGGGGCCATGCAGATGGCATGCAGACTCCTTCAGAGAGGGTCAGGGCAGGGGTGGGAGAAAGATGGGGATCCCTGTGCAGTCTGTATTCAACCAAGAAAGGAAAATGATATTTGAGCAGGCCTGGGCTTTGGGGTGGTGTAATTATTTCAATATTCTGTTTGTGGTACAAAATAGTCTATGGTAGTGGGGATCTGGCCTTCTCAAGGGGTTTAAAAATATTTCCATTGGAAAACACCATCTTGCTTTGAAGAGTCTAGTTTTTTCTCATTCTTGATTTCGGGGACTCCTAAGCCGAGGGCAGGGTTGGGGCGTGGAGAACACAGCTCCTGTCTCCTGCAAGGCTCCTGTCTCAGGGAAGGGACAGAGCCCTGTCCTAAGAGTTCACGGCAAAGTTTCCTGCAGGGCGGGGACTCTGAGCCAGGTTTGCAAGGGGTCAGATGGAGGGCAGGGAGGGGGCCTGAGACAGGTTGGGCAGAGGATTCTTGGAGGAAGTGCCCACCTGCTGTGGCCTGGCCTCAGTGTGGCCTGCTGTGCTGTGCTCTCCCCCAGATTCTCCACTGTCCCCTGCTGCTCGCCCCCTGCATCTCCAGAGCTGCCCCTGTCCTGGGCCCAGGCCCAGCCACCATGACAGACATGCCAGTGGAAGAATCCCTCTTCCAAATCATCCACTGCTACCACCAGTATGCGGCCCGGGAAGGGGACTTGGAGACCCTGTCCCTGGAGGAGTTGAAGGCCCTACTCGTGGACAACGTGCCCCGCTTCGTGGGGACCACGGTGTGTGGGGTCTGAGGTCGGGTGGGGATGAAGTATGGGGTTGGTTGTGGGGGTGGAAGTGAGTGGTGAGAGTGCAGGTACAGCTGTCTCCCAAGAGCATTTTCACCTAGGGGAGGGGCCTTGAGGGAGGGTGGAGGGCAGGATCTGCGGTGGGGGGAACATGGCCCAGCCCAGCCTTATTTTCTGTCCTTCCCTGTCCTGAAATTTCCTGCCTGAAACTTAGTCCTAACCCCAAACCTGTTTATTCTTCTGCCTGACCTGCTTCTGGCGAGAACGGGTCCTAAATCTTCCCTCTGCCCACAGGCCAGTTCAATCAGCGCCTGGCCCCAGGACTGCCCTTTGAACCCCAGCCCCTTCTCCTGGGGTCTGCACAAGCCACTACCCACCCCCCCACCGGAACCCAGGCTGGGCTCAATCACCCTCTGCAGGCCGGTGCATCTCCTCTGTCATCAGGCCCAGCCCCATGATTACTGGGCTCCTTGGGGACTGCAAGGCCGGCAGGAGTGTCTGTGGGGCGCTGCCCTCGGCCCTTGGTGCCCAGCCCCGGCGGGGTCTCTGGACTGTTATGTCTAGAGGACTTCAGGTCGTGCCCGACTCAAGGCCCTGCATTCCAGGAGGGGCACCTCCTCTGGTCACTTCTTGTGTCCCCTGACTGCCTTTGGGACACGTCAGAGGAGACAGACTTGCCCTCAGTTTATTGGAGTGTAGCCACGAGGATCACTAAGGCGGGGGCTAGGGTGACTTTTTAGTCCTTGTTTCTAGGGAGACTTTTTTCTTTCCAGGGCCAGTTGCTTATGTCGTGGGGCCGGGCAAGGACCCTCAGACCCTGCACTCGGGGGGTCACAGGGCAGACATAGCAGCGTGCGCAGGGGGCTGAGATGAGGGAAGCCGGGGTGAGCCTGCCCAAGGCCGTAGGCCTCCAGTTTCCCGGCTCAACCAGCTTTGCAGAGGAGATAAGATTATAAGAAGTAGATGGTGGAGCAGTGGGGGAGCTGGAGGGGGAGACCTGCCATGAGGATGAGGGTCGCCCCCAGGCCCACAGCTGCTTATGGCTGCAGCAACGTCCTTCCTGGAAGCTTTCTGAGAACTTCATGCCGGCTTCCCCATGCCCATCAGCCAAATCCTGCTGAAACCTGCTTCACCCACACTGCCCAGTGCGCCAACTTGTCCTCACCTGCCCTCTGACCCCTGACTTTCTCCCTGCTGTCCCTTCCACTTCAGATGCTCCTTTCCTCCCTACACCATCCCCAGTTCTCAGCCCTGAGGGCCACCTCCTCTGGGACATCCTGGCCAGCTCCGGGGCCCACGGCTCTGGCCTTTCCCTTGATCTGCCCCTCCCATAGGTGACATGGGCCCAGTGTCATAAACAGTTCCTGGGCCGGTGCCAGGGCATGCAGACATGTGACCCCAGCTGGTGCTGGCCCTGCAGCAGTGCTGGAGACGCAGAAACGTGGGGCGGTGGGCTCTGCCCTGGGAGCTCCCAGTGTGGAGGAGCTAGGCACAGCTCTCCACCCCGAAGCCCCTGGGCTGGGCTGTCCCTGCAGGGGAGACGGGCTTAAACAGCCTCCGATGGTGGACGAATGTGGATTGTGTTGTGGGGTGTGCAGTCAGCCAGCAAATGGAGCCCTGCCTGCACTCTGTCTCCCATGCAGCCCCAGGTCCAGTTAGCTGAGGTGCCCACCATGCCACTGCCTCTTTGGCCGGATTCTGCCGCATAGGCTGTCCTGGCCACTGACTGTGTGAGTGAGGATCTGCGTCCTGCAAGCCCCATCCAGGCAGGGCCAGGCCACAGTCCCCCGCCCCGCCCTCCCACCGGCAGGCAGCGGGTGGGGGCGATGCCTGGGGGCGTGGTTGACCCTCTGCCCACCCCTCAGGGCCAGAAGGAGCCATACTCCATCACGGAGTTGTTCCGGGTGGCAGACAAGAGCAAGGACAAGCAGATCTGCTTTGAGGAGGCCCTCTACCGCTTGGGCAAGCTGGTGAAGGACTGCCTCCCGCAGTAGCACCGGCAGCTGTGTGCCCAGCGCAGCGCCCACCACAGACTCTATCAGGGGGAGCACAGGCAGCCTCCCCACAGGGGCCGGCTGGGGGGCAGGTGCGACCTGGCTACGGGCAGCTGAAGGTACAGCTCTGCCTTGTGTGTCTGCGGTAAGGACAGCTGTGAAGGAAGAGAATAAAGCAACCTCGTAAACATTTCTGGATGTTGTTCAGTTCCTGGTTCTGGGCCTCTGCTCCGGGTCCAGAAAGAGGAGGTTTGGTCCTACTTTGAGGATCAGCTATTTTGGGTGAGAGACAGCCCCTGCCCCCAGGAGCCCCTGTCTGAGGGGGGTAGACAGAGCCCCTGCCCTCAGCTTTCAGTCTGAGAGCGAGGAGTCTCTTCTCCTGGGGAGCTGGCTCCTTGACAAGGAAGCCGGGGCTCACCAGAGATGTTCTGATCAGTCGTTCACTACACATACAGGACTGAACACGAGTTAGGAGGGCAGAAGATCTTCCAGCTTCAAAAGAGAGTCCCAACAAAGGTGGAGCAGCCTGGGCCTGGGAAGGGGCGAGGACGGGGAGGGGAAGGTGACACCAGAGATGTTCTGATCAGTCGTTCACTACACATACAGGACTGAACACGAGTTAGGAGGGCAGAAGTTCTTCCAACTTCAAAAGAGAGTCCCAACAAAGGTGGAGCAGCCTGGGCCTGGGAAGGGGCCAGGACAGGGAGGGGAAGGTGACACCAGAGATGTTCTGATCAGTCGTTCACTACACATACAGGACTGAACACGAGTTAGGAGGGCAGAAGTTCTTCCAACTTCAAAAGAGAGTCCCAACAAAGGTGGAGCAGCCTGGGCCTGGGAAGGGGCGAGGACGGGGAGGGGAAGGTGACACCAGAGATGTTCTGATCAGTCGTTCACTACACATACAGGACTGAACACGAGTTAGGAGGGCAGAAGTTCTTCCAACTTCAAAAGAGAGTCCCAACAAAGGCGGTGCAGCCTGGGCCTGGGAAGGGGCCAGGACAGGGAGGGGAAGGTGACACTGGTAATTGACATCGGGTGGCAGGTCCGGGCCAGTCTGGGAGGGAAGATTGTGAGGTGGGTTTTTCCCACTATGAGTCAGAGATGGAGTCAAGGGCAAAGCCGGCAATGCAGCCTGTCAAAGGGAAGAGTGATGAGTGGGACCTGGGTGACTGTCAATCAGGGAAGGCTTCCTGGAGAAGAGGAGGGTTTGGTCTGGTTTTTACTAAGAAAAAAATGATGAGGCATGCGGGCGTTTTTCTGACTCTGGGCTATTTGTGACGCCCTGATCCCTCCCTGGTGAGACCTGCCCCTGCCCTGTTTCTGCGTTGTTTGTTTTTGTCTCTCCCTGGGAGCCCACGAATCGGATGCAGAATCTCTTGGGGTGGTCGCCTCTGCCTTTAGGCCCTGCTGGGTCCTTCCTGGAGGGTTTCTTCTCTGAGGATGGTCTGAGGACCCACGTCCTGAGCGCATTGTGATAGAAACGATGAGTTTCAAAAGAATAATGGGTAATCATCTGTGTTGCTCCCCTGTGCAGATGATTGTGGGTGTCATTTAAGGGACTTGGTTTGGTTCCCTTTGCCAGCTGGGTCTGTGAACCAAACATGGGGAGCAGTGCCCTGCAGGCCGAGCCAGGGACCTTTGTTCCTGATCAGTGGAGCTTGGAAGCAGGCCTGCCATAGATGCCCGTCCACGCCTGCCAGTCCCCAGTGCTCGCCTTTTAAAAGTCAGCAGCCGCCCACCCCCACTTCCGTCTGGACTTCCCCTGTGGAGGTGCCTGTCCTGCTGCATGGAGCTGTGTTGCTGTCTGTGTCCTCCGCCAAGACAGGCACCACGTCCTGTCATCTCCATGTCCCGCGCAGGGCCCGGCATTGTCACACAGAGCGTGCTCAGGGAGGGGGTGATGCAGGGATGGCGCCTGCTGATTGGAATCCCATGACCCAGGTCTGTGTTGCCTCCTGCAGGTCGCTTAGTCACGTCCAGAGACTTGGAGACAGTTGGCCGGGTGACTCAGGACACCTTGCCCCAGGCCCAGGTGGGTCTTCCCTGCCTGTCTCACCTGAAATGTGTTGAGTTCTACAGGCTTGGAGTATGAAGGGGCGGCTCAGCCCAGTCCTCCTGCCCCTTCCTGGGGGGTTTCTCCACCGACCCTGCGGGCTCTGTCCGCATTTCCTTAGCTGCAGGCAAAAGCCTGGTATTGGGACTCACCAGGGACTGTGTGTGCTGGGACTGAGCTGTTTCTTGTAAACAGGACTAGGTTCCGCTCCCCATGGTTGCTCCACATCTGTCAGTCTGATTACAGGAGCTGCCTTTTCCCCCATGTGCTTACCCAATTCCTGACACCCTCTTCTGCCAGGTCAGCTCAGCCTGGTCCTGCCCTCCTGGAGGCCCCCAAGGCTGCCTGTCCAGGGGGAGCATCTCTGGGGGCAGCATTTCACGGCCTCGCTGGTCGGCAGGCTCCATGGACAAGCGCATGAGGCTGGAGGGGGTCATGGCTCATGTCTCCCTTGCTGGACCTGGGGCTTTGTTTTCCTTCCTTTCTGGATGAAGAAAGCTGTCTCCACAGGGACATTCTCAGGGGAGTGGCTTCAAGGCAGGCATCTCCCGAGGGGTCCAGGGTCTGGGAAAAACATCATCTTCATCAACCTCACCATCACCCCCCTTGAAAGAGGTCAGTGTGAGCTCCATGCCGGGCTAGTGAACAAACGCGAAATAGAATCTCAGAAAAAACGACCCTGTTGTTCTAAAGTGTGCTTTTTGGCACCTAAGCACCAACACAAAGCAGAATGTATGCCCAGAGGACCTTAGGTGACTCCCCGTGCCTCAGTTTTCTCATCTGTCACGTAGGAATAATTGTACCTGTGATGTCCATTTCACAGGGTTATCAAAAGAGTTAGTGGATGTAAAAACACTTTGATAATATGATGCGCTATTTGGGGTAAGATGGTATTGTGCCAGGTCATATAGAAGGGGCCTGGCAAATAATAGGTGTGCACCAAGTGCTTGATCATTGGCTGAAAACTTGTCATATTAGATGTCAGAAACAGCCCTATTTTCCTGTCAAGAGGTTGACTAGCCAAGGAAGGTAGACTGCATTTGGTTGATGGATCTATATCCTGTCTTGTTCCAAAAACCACTTAAAGTGGCTGGGTATGATAAAGGGAATTTTCACATTGGGTAAGGGCTAGATCAAGCGTTCAATTTGGCATTCACTTATCCCCTCAGTAAGTATTAACTGAGCCCCTAGTATGCACCAGGCCCCGGGATGTGATGTGATTTCTGCTCTAAAGGGGCTCCCAGACCCAAAGAAAAGACAGGCAATAAACAGATGAACTCTAATATAGTAGGGCAAATGCTGTGATGCAGAAGGGTTTGGTAGCATGGAGGAGAGAAGAATGAACTCAGTGTTGATAAGGGTGGGGGAAGGAGAGTCAGGGGTGGACGAGAGCAGATGGTGCCTGGGCTGGGGCAGGAAGGATGAGGAGGCCTTTACTGGCAAAGAGACATTCCAGGCAGGTGCAGAAAGTAGATGCTGTCACAGTGGGTCATAAGTCGCCTAAGTCCTTTGATGTACCAAATGTTGTATCTCTGTGGGCCTCAGCTTCCTCTTCTGTAAAGTGGGAATTATGATAGACCATAACTCATAGGATTACTGTGAGGATTAAATGGACTGATGTAAGTAAAGCACTTGCAATGATTCCTGGTGTATGGTAAGAACCCAGTAAATACTAGCTATTATTTTGCTATTGTTTGTTCTTATTGATTGTTGTTGCTGTTATAGTATATGCCAGGCACTGTGCTGGGTCCCAGGGAGGCAGAGATGGATGAGCCAGTCAGGGTCCTCGAAGGTTCACAGCCCAGCTGGGGAATCAGGCACATTTACAGAGCAGTAATCACGCTGTACACTCACACAGTGCTTGCTTACTATGCGCTGCTTTAAGCACTTCACACATTTTTGTGTGTGTGTGTAAACTTTAATTAAAATATAATGCAAATTAATAAAGCCCACAAATCATAAATATTTTTCATCTATTATTAATCCTCACAACAACACTATCAGGTAGATTTTATTATTTTTATGTGGAAGGCTTTCGAATTTTAAAATATTTTAAATTGTGATAATATACAAATAACATAAAATTTACCACTGCAACCATTTCTAAGCGTCCGGTTCAGTTTTGTTAAGTGTATTCACGTTGTCGTGCATCCAATCTCCAGAACTCTCATCATCTCGCAACTGAAACTCTGCACCCAATAAACAATAACTCCCCACCTCCGCCTCCTCCTAGACCCTGGCAATCACCATTCTACTTTCCGTCTCTGTGAGTTTGACTAATCCAGGTACCTCATATAAGTGGAATTATACAGTATTTGTCTTTTTGTGTCTGTCTTATTTCACTTAGCTTAACGTCCTCAAGGTTCACCCATGTTGTATCATGTGTCAGGATCTCCTTCCTTTTTAAAGGCTGAATAATATTCCATTGCATGTATATACCACACTTATTTATCCATTCATCTGTGGATGGACACTTGGGTTGCTTCCACATTTTGGCTATTGTGAATAATGCTTCTGTGAACATGGGTGTACAAATATCTTTTTGAGACTGCTTTCAATTATTTTGGGTATATACCCAGAAGTAGAATTGCTGGATCATATGGTAATTCTGTTTTTAATTTTTTGAGGAACCACCATAATTTTCCACAGTGGCTGCACTATTTTACATTCCCACCAGCAGTACACAAGGGTTCCAATTTCTCCACATCCTTTTCAGCACTTGTTATTTTCTGTCTTTGTTGACAGCAGACATTCTAATGGGTGTGAGGTGGTATCTCATTGTGGTTTTGATTTGCCTTCCCTAATGATTAGTGTGGTGGAGCATCTTTTCCTGTGATTATGGGTCATTTGTATGTCTTCTTTGGAGAAATGTCTATTCAGACATTTGCCCAGTTTTCAGTTGGGTTGTTTGTTTTTTTTGGAGTTGAGTTGTAGGCTTTCCATATTCTGGATATTAATCCCTTCTCAGATATATGATTTGCAAATATTCTCTCCTATTCTGTAGGCTGAGGGTAGACTCTATTTTTAATCTCTACTTAATAATTGATGTAACTAAAGCATAGAGAGGGTAAGTAATTAGCCCTAGGTCACACAGCTATAAAGTTAATGACAAAGTGGAGCCCAAAGGGCTGTAGAAACATGAAGGAGAGAGAGGCTAATCCTATCTACTTCCCCTAGGAGGCCGTGATGGCCTAGGCCTTGGAGGAGCACAGAGTAAATATTTGTTGACTGCATGAAGGAGGGAGAGAGGGGAGGAGTTTTCTCAGCAGAGTCATGTTCTTGTCAGATCACACTCTGGGAGCCTGATGCTCTGGGATCCGGTCTGGGCTCTGACACATCTGCACTGGGAAACTCTGGAGGAATCACTTCACCTTCCTGGGGGCTTGACTTCTGTGTGTGTAGACTGAGTGGGCTCTGCCCCGCCTTCCTGATAGGCATGTTCTCAGTATCTTAATAGGCTATGTGAGTCCGAAGGGCTTTGTAGCAAGAGAAATGCACCACAAATCTTCAGTGTTGGAAACCAGTTCATCTGAGTGGCATTTTGTTGGGTGGGAGAGGGACTTGGTCCTCCTGAAATCCGGGGGGAATTGGCCACCTCCTCTTCTCCTCCTGGGCACGAAGCACTTCTGTCTTCTCCAAAGATGCCCTCCTTCCCCCACCCCCACCGCTCATCGTCGGGTTCCTCTTCAGCCCAGGCTCCTGGGGTCAGAGGCACACAATCATCCCAGAGAGGGTTGAAGGGTCCCTGCTGTTTATGCAGAGGCTCAGTGCCTCATGCATACTGAGGGACTCCAAGCCAGCATCCGTCTCCTGGGGCACAGTGCACCCCCAGCTTCACAGAGCAGGAGCGTTGTGAAGGGGTAGGGATGGCAGCAGAGAAACTGATTTAGGCCTTAGCAGCACACGTCCCCACCAAGTCCGGCCACACACAGAACAACAGTAGAAATACTCCACCTTTCATTACTAAAATCCAGCAGCCATGACAAGTGTTCTTAACCTTTTAGGGGCCTTTGGACCCTTTTGAGAATGTGATGAAAGCTATGGAGGAATGAGCTTATACTCATGCACTCAAAATGATGCACTCAACTTCAGTTCCATTTCAGAGATGCACAGACTGGCCACTAGCCACGGGAATAGCCACAGCAACCGTGGGAAGGACTCAGGAGTGGGCATCCTGGTTGACCAAGCCAGGGGTTGCTAGCAGCTTACAAGAGGAGGCCTCACCATGCCGTCTTCCTGATTTCTCCTGCTGGGCATCACTGCCCGGCAAAAGCTTTCCTCCTTCTACCTTTCCTGTGCTCCCCCCACCCCGCTCCAAGCTCCGCATCAGAACTTTTCATTCTGTGCAGTTATTGCCCCATTCACCTTGTTGGGAAACCAGAGGCTGTAGCAATCCTCGAAGGGAGCAGCTGCCTCTGAGTGGCCTGAGGCCCTGGGCAGCCGGCCAAGCCTCATTGCTATAAAAGGGAGCCGACACTCAGCCCTGCATGTCTTTTGTCAACTCTGTTTTGGGGAGACCTGGTAAGTGGAACTGCCCCAGTCTGTCCCACACTTTGGGCTTCCCCTGGGGAGGGCTGAGGAGTGCAGCAGCCTTCTCTGAGGAGGGGAGAGAAAGCTCGGGGAGGTCTGGACTGAGTCCAGGGCTCCCGGAAGAGAAGCGTGAGCCGGGGCTGAAGAAGGAGCCGAGTGCTCTAGTATTTTTTGGGTGAGGGCACGTTTGATTCCCAAGCTGGGCCCTTCCTGGGCAGCGGCTGGGGGCATGGGGAGAGCTGGCAGTAACTGTGTGTGTGTGTGTACCCTGCTTCCTTCCACACCCTCATCCACATCGTCCCCCACTTCCCATCATAGCCATAGCCTATGCTGGGTTTAGTTATCTGGATGGTGCCATCCAGGACAGAGCCATCCCTTGGAGTATGAGCCTTCAGAGTGTCCCCTTAGGCACCATCCCCATGCCAGGGTTGCCCGTGTGCTCTGTCTTCCAGGTAGGACAAATCCTTGGGCACCATGCTGACGGACCTGGAGAGTGCCATGAACTGCCTCGTTGACGTCTACCACAAGTACTCCCTGGTGAAAGGGAATTACCACTCCATCTATAGGGATGACTTGAAGAAATTGTTACAGACGGAGTGTCCCAAGTTTTTGGAGGTGACGAGGGGCTGGGTGTGGTCGGGGGTCTCTGCCCGGCTCTGATGACACCCTGGGTCACTGGTCCCTGGCGTTGCCCTGTGCAGCCAGCCATGCCTCAGCTTCCCTGAGATCTTTACACTCTGGCTTCTTTCTCTCCAATCTTCACAGAAAAAGGATGCAGACACCTGGTTCAAAGAGTTGGACGTCAATGAGGATGACGCACTTAACTTCCGGGAGTTCCTCTCACTGGTGATAAAGGTGGGCCTGGCAGCCCACGAAGACATTCACAAATAGCAGAGCTATAGAGCCCTGGGGCTGGTCCCCTGGACTTGTCCCTTCAGAGTAATAAAGTAATTGATACCTCAGGCCTCTCTTGGTCTCTTGCTTTTCTCTTGTGGAATGAGGGTCCTGGGGGTTGGAGGGAGGGTTGGAAAACCCAAGGAAGAAAAACAAACCTCTGTTGCCCCCACTCTCCATCTCTCACGAGTCCTGTCTGCTTTCTTCCCCGTGTTCTCCCTAAATGATTCCCAAGGCTCTTCCAGCCCCACGGTCCTGAGTCATGGGTTCCATTGACTTAAGGATTCTACAAAGTCCAACACACTATAGCTGTTGATTTTCCTACTTGTTCTCAAATGGGTGATATGAGAACAGGGTGACGCAAGGAAAGCTCATAGTGTTCTCTAAGTTGTAATTTCCAGCTAATTATCTTAGATGTAACTTTTAGGAAATTAGGGAGATAACTATGTAGAAGTGTGTCTGTGTGTGTATGAGAGAAAGAGAGAGATTGATTCTATGTGTGGTGTGACTTTAAGTGGATGCTTAGAGTTCTACACTAAGTAACACTAATAAGCCCCCTGGCTCTACACTTGTAATTTCTCCTTAAGAGATTTTGGAAGCTTTCCTTCTCTCTCCATTCCCAACCTCCTAACGTGATTAAATAATAAAGGAATGGGCAGATAGGCTAATACATTAATAAAGATCAACTCAAAGAATAGGGTACTCAAATGCTTCCCTGTGGGGTGAATGCTTTGGTAATCAGTGATTTATCTAAAATAATCTCCCCATCATTACTCTGGATTTCCAAGGGTCTGGGGAAATGGGAGGGCCAGAAGATGAATGGGCACCTCTCACCAGAACCCAACTCCCAAGTTGAGTTTCCATGCTGTGCCTTGGGACATTTTCTATTGTCCCCACTTAGGTGATGGGGCGGTGGTGTTAGTATTGGGGAAGGGGGTTGGGAGCTGTCACCAGAATCTCTACACCAGGGGTTTTACCTTGGTCTACGGTATATCTCTGGAATGGAATCAAAGTTGAATGCATCATTTTGAGTGTATATGTAGAAGCTCATTCCTCTGAGTCTTTCACTATTTTTTAAAAATATGTATTTATTTATTTATTTATGGCTGCATTGGGTCTTCGTTGCTATGCGCAGGCTTTCTCTAGTTGTGGTGAGGGGGACTACTCTTCGTTGCGGTGCGCAGGTTTCTCTTTGTCGTGGCTTCTTTTGTTGCAGAACACGGGCTCTAGGCGAGTGGGTTTCAGTAGTTGTGGCACGTGGGCTCTGTAGTTGTGGCTTGCGGGCTCTAGAGCACAGGCTCAGCAGTTGTAGCGCACGGGCTTAGTTGCTCTGCTGCATGTGGGATCTTCCCAGACCAGTGCTCGAACCCGTGTCCCCTGCATTGGTAGGCGGATTCTTAACCACTGCGCCACCAGGGAAACCCCTCTTTCACTATTAAAAAAGGGTCCAAAGGCCCCTAAAAGGTTAAGAACACTTGTCATGGCTGCTGGATTTTAGTAATGAAAGGTGGAGTATTTCTACTGTTGTTCTGTGTGTGGCCGGACTTGGTGGGGACGTGTGCTGCTAAGGCCTAAATCAGTTTCTCTGCTGCCATCCCTACCCCTTCACAACGCTCCTGCTCTGTGAAGCTCGGGGTGCACTATGTCCTGGGAGATGGACGCTGGCTTGGGGTCCCACTGTGTGCATGAGGCACTGAGCCTCTGCATAAACAGTAGGGGCCCTTCAACCCTCTCTGGGATGATTGTGTGCCTCTGACCCCAGGAGCCTGGGCTGAAGAGGAACCCAACCCTGAGGGGTGGGGGTGGGGGAAGGAGGGCATCTTTGGAGAAGACAGAAGTGCTTTGTACCCAGGAGGAGCAAGTCCCTCCCCCACCCAACAAAATGCCACTCAGATGAACTGGATCACAATGCTGAAGATTACTCACCCCAGATCACAGGGTTTTTCCTTTGTAGTAGACTTTACTTATATAGAAATGCAAATGAACAGGGAAAGGTAACAGCTTAAACCCTTATTCACTGACCAAGGCTTTAATTACCAACCAGTTTTATTATCAGTTAACGTACCAGTGAAAATGTTTGGCAGCCAGCAGAGAACTAAGATTGGGACATAAAATGGGATAGGGGGGGTCTAGTTATCAGATATGGAGATGGGCTCCTCTGGGCAAGCCTGGGAAGGCTAGGGACAAAATTACTTCCTTTTCAGCTTTCCTGAAGGATCACTTTATCTATTTCCCAAAGCAAGTGCTTCCACCTAATTCAGGAGTGTGAACACACTCTCTGCATTGAGGAAACTCTCATGCAGCTCTCAGAGGCACCTTTAAAGTTGAACTGCTGGCGCAAATATGGCCCAGACAAAAAAAGACAGGAAGGGTTGGCAGGGTTCACCAAGCAGCATCCCAGGCTTCACTCAATATTTAGGGAATATAATGGGTGAATGCTCAAAAGGAGGGAGCAACCTGATTCTGCCCCTCAGTTATCCACATTGATGGTGGTGGTGGTGGTGTGTATGTATGTGTGTGTGTGTGTGTGTGTGTGTGTGAGGGGCAACATATCACAGTGCCTTTCTCTCTCCTTGAAAATGCGTTGTTAGACTTGCTGTTAATGGATCCTTTGGGGGAGATTTACCATTATTAATTGTTTGCCTTTATTTGAAAGTCCAATGAGTCTGCTTTCTCTGAGTCCTCTCAGAGGACCATGCAGAAGGTAGCCCAGAGTGCCCTTTGGAGTTTCACCATAAGTGATGGGCCACTGGTTGTGAAGAATTGCATTGACCTGGAGCTATCAAATGGTTGATACCTGGGCTCATGGCTGGACATGGGACGTGGCCCAGCTGGCACTGGCCACCTGGAGAACGAGATGGAGGTGAGGGAGGCCATCCTTGGAAGGTCCGTGGAGTAGCCAGGCTTGCAGATGGTAATTTACAAGCAAGGCTGTGCCATTACAGGACCTACTGGGCAGAATCAGACAGAGCTTGTAGCACAGAGCAAGATGTTTTGGTTTCCTGTTTCCCCAGCTACAAAAGAAGAACAAGGCGGTGGGAAGTTGAGAAATAAGTGGTTTAGCAGGAAACCTCATGCAATGTTTGAGCCCACAAAGTAGACCTTGGCTCACCAATTGCGGCAGATCTGGCCACTGAGACTTCTGGGACCTTAGAGTATGACCTGTCTGAAATCCCACTTCTCCACCCAAGACTCCTGACTTCAGCCAAGTGTCTCACAGTTGTGACAAAAGTCTTAAAGAGCATGGGGAGTATCTGGAATTGGGCAACTGGTGTCTAGCAGCTGAACACAGAGCTTATTCCAGTGGAAAAGACTTCCCCGTACATCCCTCCACTTGGGAGCCAGAATGATTCTGGTCGGGTCCAGATACCAGCCTACCTTCTGGCCTCCTGACCTAGGGAATTCACCCTAATTTCATATGGGCTGAGGAGGGGAGGGAAAGCTGCTAACACTTACTGGGCTCCTTCTAGTTGTTGGTGTGAAAGGAAAAAAATCATCTCAAACCTAGAGAAAGACAAACTGGTGATTGCTTAAATCTTTGATCTCATGCTAGAGTCTGCCTGAATGGAAGCAAGTCCTTGCTACTTGTTAACCTTCTATCGTCTGGCACTCTTGGGGAATGTAACATGGTCGGCACAGTATATTTGATTAACAAGTCACAGTGGATAAAGAAGTAGGCAGTTTATATATCTGCTTGATGGGGTAATATGATTTTATAGCCTGGTAGAGATGTTAAACCCCTGTTTTAATTTTTATCACCCTATTGAAAGTTAAAAGAGTCATATTTAAATTAAGAATCTTACTTAAGCGTTCCTTTCCTGAATGTCTTTATGTATTCTCAAATATTCTTCAAACCAGCTTTAAAAACCTTCTTTGCTGTTTCTCTCATTAATGAATTCAAACAAGAATTTTGACATGGGCACACTATATTTGTTGATAATTTTGCTTTTAAGCACTAGACTTTGTGATAGCTTATCCTGTAACAACCTTATAAGACACGTAATTACTATTTCCATTTTGCATATGAGGAGATTCCGAGAAGTTAAGAAACTTGACCAAATTATTAATCTGGCAAATGTCAGAGCTAGGATTAGATCTGTGGTTGTCTCCAGGTGAGAAACCCTGGTTCAGACATGAAAGCGCTTTCTTTTAGCTGATTTCAATCCTGTGAGTGCAGAGGGCCCGCCCTTCCTCTGCTGGCCTTTCTGGTCTCTGTGAGGACCAGAAGGGTGAGGACCCCCTGCAGGATCTCTGCCTTCCAGGGGTGAAGAGCAGGGCCAGCAGGTGCCAGAATGAACTTCTCTCTTGGGCCTCTTTCTTCTGCCCAGGACCTCACCCTGCCTTGGGGCTGAATTACTGTGGTTTTTTTTTTTTTTTTTCCTGGTATGAGCAGTCCTCCAGACAATGACTGTAGAATAGAGGATTGACATTTTGAGGTCTGTAAGCTCTTAGGGTTTGTGCCTCCTTCTGGGTTGGGGAGCTTCCTTCCAGTCTTAGGAGTGGTGGAAATTCCCATGTGAATAATTCTCAGTTGCAAAATCACGGTCTGAACTGGCTGCTAAGATCAGGGCATAGACATTTATGATCTGTACCCATTCAAATGATCTGTAACCATTCCTCTTTCTTTGGACAGAAACCTCCTCTTCTTCCTCCTGAATAGGCCTCATTAGCAGCAGAAAGCATGGGACTATCTTGCAGCCAAAGCCAGAGGGAGGCTCTTCATCAACCTAGCCCAGCAAGGGCTCCATCCAGTTCAGCTTGCTCAGCATCTTGTTTTGCTACGGCACATTTTTTCCCCCCTGTGCTTTCTAGAGCAAAATATCTAACCCAGATAGGATGTTCTGGATTTCTTTCCTGCTTTGGTCCTAGAACCCTCCATGATAATGTGTATCTATTAAGACCCAATCATAAATGTCATACTTAATGGAGAAATTTATCTTTTTTTTTTGAAGTATAGTTGATTTACAATGTTGTGTTAGTTCCAGGTGTACAGCACAGTGATCAGTTATACATACATATATATATCGATTCTTTTTCAGATTCCTTTCCCCCATAGGTTATTACAAAATATTGTGCATAGTTCCCTGTTCTATACACTAGGCCCTCGTTAATCATCTACTCCATATGTAGTAGTGTGTATATGTTAATCCTAAACCTCCAACTTATCCCTCTCCCCCATTTCCCCTTTGGTAAACCAAAAGTTTGTTTTCTGTCTGTGGGTCTGTTTCTGTTTTATAAATAAATTCATTTGTATCATTTTTTCTTTAGATTCCACATATAAACAATATCATATGACATTTGTCTTTGTCTGGCTCACTTCACTAGTATGATAATCTTTTGGTCCCTCCATGTTGATGCGAATGGTACTATTTCATTCTTTTTTATGGCTGAGTGATATTCCATCATATATGTGTACCACATCTTTTTAAAAAAAATTTTTTGAATATATATATATATTTTAAACATCTTTATTGGAGTATAATTGCTTTACAATGGTGTGTTACTTTCTGCTTTATAACAAAGTGAATCAGTTATACATCTACAAATGTCCCCATATCTCTTCCCTCTTGAACCTCCTTCCCTCCCACCCTCCCTATCCCACCCCTCTAGGTGGTCACAAAGCACCGAGCTGATCTCCCTGTGCTATGCGGCTGCTTCCCACTAGCTATCTATTTTACGTTTGGTAGTGTATATATGTCCATGCCAGTCTTGCATTTTGTCCCAGCTTACCCTTCCCCCTCCCCATATACTCAAGTCCATTCTCTAGTAGGTCTGCATCTTTATTCCTGTCTTGCCCCTAGGTTCTTCTGACCAATTATTATTTTTTTTTTAAGATTCCATATATGTGTGTTAGCATACGGTATTTGTTTTTCTCTTTCTGACTTACTTCACTCTGTATGACAGTCTCTAGGTGCATCCCCCTCACTACAAATAACTCAGTTTCGTTCCTTTTTATGGCTGAGTAATATTCCATTGTATATGTGTGCCACATCTTCTTTATCCATTCATCTGTTGATGGACACTTAGGTTGCTTCCATGTCCTGACTATTGCAAATAGAGCTGCAATGAACATTTTGGTACATGACTCTTTTTGAATTATGGTTTTCTCAGGGTATATGTCCCATAGTGGGATTGCTGGGTCGTATGGTAGTTCTATTTTTAGTTTTTTAAGGAACCTTAATACTGTTCTCCATAGTGGCTGTATCAATTTACATTCCCACCAACAGTGCAAGAGGGTTCCCTTTTCTCCACACCCTCTCCAGCATTTATTGTTTGTAGAGTTTTTGATGATGGCCATTCTGACTGGTGTGAGATGATATCTCATTGTAGTTTTGATTTGCATTTCTCTAATGATTAATGATGTTGAGCACCTTTTCATGTGTTTGTTGGCAATCGGTATATCTTCTTTGGAGAAATGTCTATTTAGGTCTTCTGCCCATTTTTGGATTGGGTTGTTTGTTTTTTTGATATTGAGCTGCATGAGTTGCTTGTATGTTTTGGAGATTAATCCTTTGTCAGTTGCTTCATTTGCAAATATTTTCTCCCATTCTGAGGGTTGTCTTTTGGTCTTGTTTATGGTTTCCTTTGCTGTGCAAAAGCTTTTAAGTTTCATTAGGTCCCATTTGTTTATTTTTGTTTTTATTTCCATTTCCCTAGGAGGTGGGTCAAAAAGGATCTTGCTGTGATTTATGTCATAGAGTGTTCTGCCTATGTTTTCCTCTGAGAGTTTGATGGTCTCTGGCCTTATATTTAGGTCTTTAATCCATTTTGAGTTTATTTTTGTGTATGGTGTTAGGGAGTGTTCTAATTTCATTCTTTTACATGTAGCTGTCCAGTTTTCCCAGCACCACTTATTGAAGAGGCTGTCTTTTCTCCACTGTATATTCTTGCTTCCTTTATCAAAGATAAGGTGACCCTATGCGTGTGGGTATATCTCTGGGCTTTCTATCTTGTTACATTGATCTATATTTCTGTTCTTGTGCCAGTACCATACTGTCTTGATTACTGTAGCTTTGTAATATTGTCTGAAGTCAGGGCATCCGATTCCTCCAGCTCCTTCTTTCTTTCTCAAGATTGCTTTGGCTATTTGGGGTCTTTTGTGTTTCCATACAAATTGTGAAATTTCTTGTTCTAGTTCTGTGAAAAATGCCAGTGGTAGTTTGATAGGGATTGCATTGAATCTGTAGATTGCTTTGGGTAGTAGAGTCATTTTCACAATGTTGATTCTTCCAATCCAAGAACATGGTATATCTCTCCATCTATTTGGATCATCTTTAATTTCTTTCTTCAGTGTGTTATAATTTTCTGCATACAGGTCTTTTGTCTCCTTAGGTAGGTTTATTCCTAGATATTTTATTCTTTTTGTTGCAATGGTAAATGGGAGTGTTTTCTTAATTTCACTTTCAGATTTTTCATCATTAGTGTATAGGAATGCAAGAGATTTCTGTGCATTAATTTTGTATCCTGCTACTTTACCAAATTCATTGATTAGCTCTAGTAGTTTTCTGGTAGCATCTTTAGGATTCTCTATGAATCATGTCATCTGCAAACAGTGACAGCTTTACTTCTTCTTTTCCAATTTGGATTCCTTTTATTTCTTTTTCTTCTCTGATTGCTGTGGCTAAAACTTCCAAAACTATGTTGAATAATAGTGGTGAGAGTGGGCAACCTTGTCTTGTTCCTGATCTTAGTGGAAATGGTTTCAGTTTTTCACCATTGAGGGTGATGTTGTCTGTGGGTTTGTCATATATGGCATTTATTATGTTGAGGTAAGTTCCCTCTATGCCTACTTTCTGGAGGGTTTTTAATCATAAATGGGTGTTGAATTTTGTCGAAAGCTTTCTCTGCATCTATTGAGATGATCATATGGTTTTTCTCCTTCAATTTGTTGATATGGTGTATCACGTTGATTGATTTGCATATACTGAAGAATCCTTGCATTACTGGGATAAACCCCACTTGATCATAGTGTATGATCCTTTTAATGTGCTGTTGGATTCTGTTTGCTAGTATTTTGTTGAGGATTTTTGCATGTATGTTCATCAGTGATATTGGCCTGTAGTTTTCTTTTTTTGTGACATCTTTGTCTGGTTTTGATATCAGAGTGATGGAGGCCTTGTAGAATGAGTTTGGGAGTGTTTCTCCCTCTGCTATGTTTTGGAAGCGTTTGAGAAGGATAGGTGTTAGCTCTTCTCTAAATGTTTGATAGAATTCGCCTGTGAACCCTTCTGGTCCTGGGCTTTTGTTTGTTGGAAGATTTTTAATCACAGTTTCAATTTCAGTGCTTGTGATTGGTCTGTTCATATTTTCTATTTCTTCCTGGTTCAGTCTCGGAACGTTGTGCATTTCTAAGAATTTGTCCATTTCTTCCGGGTTGTCCATTCTATTGGCATATAGTTGCTTGTAGTAATCGCTCATGATCCTTTGTATTTCTGCAGTGTCAGTTGTTACTTCTCTTTTTCCATTTCTAATTCTATTGATTTGAGTCTTCTTCCTTTTTTTTCTTGATAAGTCTGGCTAATGGTTTATCAATTTTGTTTATCTTCTCAAAAAACCAGCTTTTAGTTTTATTGATCTTTGCTATTGTTTCCTTCATTTCTTTTTCATTTATTTCTGATCTGATCTTTATGATTTCTTTCCTTCTGCTACCTTCGGGGTTTTTTTGTTCTTTCTCGAATTGCTTTAGGTGTAAGGTTAGGTTGTTTATTTGAGATGTTTCTTGTTTCTTAAGGTAGGATTTTATTGGTATAAACTTCCCTCTTAGAACTGCTTTTGCTGCATTCCATAGGATTTGGGTCATTGTGTTTTCATTGTCATTTGTTTCTAGGTATTTTTTGATTTCTTCTCTGATTTCTTCAGCGATCTGTTGACTATTAAGTAGTGTGTTGTTTATCCTCCATGTGCTTGTATTTCTTACAGTTTTTCCCCTATAATTGATATCTCTTCTCATGGTGTTGTGGTCACAAAAGATACTTGATACAATTTCAATTTTCTTAAATTCACCAAGGCTTGATTTGTGACCCAAGATATGATCTATCTTGGAGAATGTTTCATGAGCACTTGAGAAGAATGTGTATTCTGTTGTTTTTGGATGGAATGTCCTATAAATATCAATTAAGTCCATCTTGTTTAATGTATCATTTAAAGCTTGTGTTTTCTTATTTATTTTCATTTTGGATGATCTGTCCATTGGTGAAAGTGGGGTGTTAACATCCCCTACTATGATTGTGTTACTGTCAATTTCCCCTTTTATGGCTGTTAGTATTTGCCTTATGAATTGAGGTGCTCCTATGTTGGGTGCATAAATATTTACAATTGTTATATCTTCTTCTTGGATTGCTCCCTTGATCATTATGTAGTGTCCTTCTTTGTCTCTTTAATAGTCTTTGTTTTAAAGTCTATTTTGTCTGATATGAGAATTGCTACTCCAGCTTTCTTTTGATTTCCATTTGCATGGAATATCTTTTTCCATCCCCTCACTTTCAGTCTGTATGTGTCCCTAGGTCTGAAGTGGGTCTCTTGTAGACAGCATATATACCGGTCTTGTTTTTGTATCCATTCAGCCAGTCTATGTCTTTTGGTTGGAGAATTTAATCCATGTACATTTAAGGTAATTATCGATATGTATGTTCCTATTACCATTTTCTTAATTGTTTTGGGTTTATTATTGTAGGTCTTTTCCTTCTCTTGTGTTTCCTGCCTAAAGAAGTTCCTTTAGCATTTGTTGTAAAGCTGGTTTAGTGGTGCTGAATTCTCTTAGCTGTTGCTTGCCTGTAAAGCTTTTAACTTCTCCATCAAATCTGAATGAGATCCTTGCTGGGTAGAGTAATCTTGGTTGTAGGTTTTTCTCCTTCATCACTTTACATATGTCCTGCCAGTCACTTCTGGCTTGCAGAGTTTCTGCTGAAAGATCAGCTCTTAACCTTATGGGCATTCCCTTTTGTGTTATTTGTTTTTTTTTCCCTTGCTGCTTTTAATATGTTTTCTTTGTATTTAATTTTTGATAGTTTGATTAATATGTGTCTTGGCATGTTTCTCCTTGGATTTATCCTGTATGGGACTCTCTGTGCTTACTGGACTTGATTAACTTTTCCTTTCCCATATTAGGGAAGTTTTCAACTATAATCTCTTCAAATATTTTCTCAGTCCCTTTCTTTTTCTCTTCTTCTGGGACCCCTATAATTCGAATGTTGGTGCGTTTAACGTTGTCCCAGAGGTCTCTGAGACTGTCCTCAATTCCTTACATTCTTTTTTCTTTATTCTGTTCTGCAGTAGTTATTTCCACTATTTTATCTTCCAGGTCACTTATCTGTTCTTCTGCCTCAGTTATTCTGCTATTGATCCCTTCTAGAGAATTTTAAAATTCATTTATTGTGTTGTTCATCACTGTTCATTTGCT
This sequence comes from Balaenoptera ricei, assembly GCF_028023285.1. Classification (NCBI taxonomy): domain Eukaryota; kingdom Metazoa; phylum Chordata; class Mammalia; order Artiodactyla; family Balaenopteridae; genus Balaenoptera; species Balaenoptera ricei. Next base: position 111,676,236 of record NC_082639.1, on the reverse strand, counting down.
CTTTAGTTCTTCTAGGTCCTTGTTAAACATTTCTTGTATATTCTCCTGACTATTTCCAAGGTTTTGGATCATCTTTACTATCATTATTCTGAATTCTTTTTCAGGTAGACTGCCTATTTCCTCTTCATTTGTTAGGTCTGGTGGGTTTTTGCCTTGCTCCTTCATCTGCTGTGTGTTTCTCTGTCTTCTCATTTTGCTTAACTTGCTGTGTTTGGGGTCTCCTTTTCTCAGGCTGCAAATACATAGTTTCCATTGTTTTTGGTGTCTGTCCCCAGTGGCTAAGCTTGGTTCAGTGGTTTGTGTAGGCTTCCTGGTGGAGGGGACTAGTGCCTGTGTTGTGGTGCATGAAGCTTGATCTTGTCTTTCTGGTGGGCACGTCCACGTGTGGTGGTGTGTTTTGTGGTGTCTGTGGCCTTATTATGATTTTAGGCAGCCTCTGTGTTAACGGATGGGTTTGTGTTCCTGTCTTGTTAGTTGTTTGGCATAGGGTGTCCTGCACTGTGGCTTGCTGGTCGTTGAGTGAAGCTGGGTCTTGGCGTTGAGATGGAGATCTCTGGGAGATTTTCACCGTTTGATATTACGTGGAGCTGGGAGGTCTCTTGTGGACCAGTGTCCTGAACTTGGCTCTCTCACCTCAGTGGCAGAGCCCTGACGCTCAGCTGGAGCACCGAGAGCCTGTCTTCCACAAGGCTCAGAATACAAGGTAGAAAAGAAAGAAAGAAAGAAAGAAGAAGATAAAATAAAATAAAATAAAGTATAATAAAATAAAGTGATATAAAAAATAAAAAATAATTTTTAAGAAAAAAAAATTTTTTAAGTAAAAAAAAAAAAGAAAAGAAAAACCAAAAAAATGGACAGATAGAACCCTAGGACAAATGGTAAAAGCAAAGCTATACAGAAAAAATCACACACAGAAGCATACACATACACACTCACAAAAAGAGAAAAAGGGAAAAAAAAATTTATTGTTGTTCCCAAAGTCCACCTCCTCAATTTGGGATGATCCATTGTCTATTGAGGTATTCCACAGATGCAGGCACATAAAGTTGATTGTGGAGATTTAATCCGCTGCTCCTGAGGCTGCTGGGAGAAATTTCCCTTTCTCTTTTTTGTTCGTACAGCTCCCGGGGTTCAGCTTTGGATTTGGACCCGCCTCTGTGTGTAGGTCGCCTGAGGGTGTCTGTTCCCCACCCAGACAGAATGGGGTTAAAGGAGCAGCTGCTTCGGGGGCTCTGGCTCACTCAGGCCGGGGGGAGGGAGGGGTACGGATGCGGGGTGAGCCTGTGGCGGCAGAGGCCGGCGTGACGTTGCAGCAGCCTGAGGCACGCCGTGTGTTCTCCCGGGGAAGTTGTCCCTGGATCACAGGACCCTGGCAGTGGCGGGCTGCACAGGCTCCCGGGAGGGGCGGTGTGGACAGTGACCTGTGCTCGCACACAGGCTTCTTGGTGGCGGCAGCAGCAGCCTTAGTGTCTCATGTTGGTCTCTGGGGTCCGCGCTGATAGCCGCGGCTCGCGCCCATCTCTGGAGCTCGTCCAGCTGGCGCTCTGAATCCACTCTCCTTGCGCACCGCGAAACAAAGAGGCAAGAAAAAGTCTCTTGCCTCTTCGGCAGCTGCAGACTTTTTCCCGGACTCCCTCCTGGCTAGCTGTGGTGCACTAACCCCTTCAGACTGTGTTCACGCCGCCAACCGCAGTCCTCTCCCTGCGATCCGACCGAAGCCCGAGCCTCAGCTCCCAGCCCCTGCCCGCCCCGGCGGGTGAGCAGACAACCCTCTCGGGCTGGTGAGTGCTGGTCGGCACCACTCCTCTGTGCGGGAATCTCTCCGCTTTGCCCTCCACACCCCTGTGGCTGCGCTCTCCTCCATGTCCCCGAAGCTTCCCCCCTCCGCCACCCGCAGTCTCCGCCCGCGAAGGGGCTTCCTAGTGTGTGGGAACCTTTCCTCCTTCACAGCTCCCTCCCACTGGTGCAGGTCCCATCCCTATTCTTTTGTGTCTGTTTTTTCTTTTTTCTTTTTTGCCCTACTCAGGGACGTGGGGGAGTTTCTTGCCTTTTGGGAGGTCTGAGGTGTTCTGCCAGCGTTCAGTAGGTGTTCTGTAGGAGTTGTTCCACATGTAGACGTATTTCTGATGTATTTGTGGGGAGGAAGGTGATCTCCGTGTCTTACTCTTCCGCCATGTTGAAGCTCCTCCACCCCACATCTTCTTTATCCATTCATCTGTTGATGGACATTTAGGTTGATTCCAGACATTCATCTTTAATGAAAGGAAGAACACAATGATGACTCCATTACCACTTCTATTTAATATTTGTATTGGAGGCCCTAGCCAGTGTTATAAGACAAGGAAAACTACATGAGAAGTAATGGGAGATCTGGAGGCATTGACCATGTGAAGTAAACTAATACCCTGCAGGGCAGTCTTGTTTCTGCATTTCATTGCCTCCCTTATTTCTTCTTCTGTATAACTGCTACTATTTTTTCAGGAATGTGTCCATCCAAGTTGAACTTAGTTCCTCCCCTGAGGCTGTTAATGTCATTACTGGTAAACATTACTGGTAACATTACTGACTTGTTGGTGTTTCTTAGTTTCCTCTGTAGGATGAATGGTCTTTTCCATAGCCTGCATCTGGAACACCCAGGCTTGGAGCAGAATAGAGGGTGCCATACTCTAGCACTCTGGAGACATCAGATACTAAGAGTCCCCTCCTCTAGGAAACGGTTCAGAAATTTGGAAATTTACAGTCTGAGGTAGGGACCTCAAAAAGTCATTTCTGATGCACTCCTTTTCTATTATCTATTTTGGGTCTCACAGAGAATTACCTTTTCACTAATTTCAAAAAATGCTTTATTTATTTGCCTTCTTTTTACTCCAGAATATTCTGGCAACCACTCTGTACTGTCCAAGGGTTTAGAGGTATCCTGTAGGAATCCTTCAGACTCAGCCCATCCCAGCACTGACATTTGATAGTCAACATCACATCCGTCCCCATAAACCAAACTTTCAACACAATTATAGCTACTGTCTCATAAAGCAGCTGGCTCCAATTCCAGGGAAATCAATTGATCCACGAGGCAGACGGGAGTCTTCCAAGGAACCCCCAAATGCAATAGGTATGATTTGATCAATTACAGTCACGTGTTTTTTATTTTCCCAGTTAGCTGTTCAGGCTTCCACATCCCCTATTAAGAGGAAGCCTGGTATCTCCTTCTTGAGGCTAGGGCTCACTCAGGCCAGTGGGGGTCTGGGGATCAATTCTGCTCTCATGAACAGCAGCAGTCTCTTTTGTGGTTGCTTCTATTTGCTATAGGAGCTGATGTTGAAGGCCAGTCTGCACAATGCCATAGATGACGCTTCTCTAGCAAGCTGCTGGGACGCCCTCTATAAAGGCCAGGCTCTGTGGTGCTCTGTGCTGGGAAACAAGTTCTGTTCTTTTTACTTCCTACTCTGATGTCCAGGCATTGTCACCCAAAGCACACAGGAAGGCTGGGTTTGGAAGAATTTCCATCACTCTTATTATCCCTGGGTCTCCTTTGTCACTGGCATGGTCTCCCCATTTCCTCGTGGTAACTTGACTTCAGGAAACTTTTCCTGCCTATGGATCTGGATGGTGCCAATACATTTCTCCTGCCTCACATCTCCAGGAGATTTCTCTTCCCCAGATCAGCCAGCAGTGATGCTGACTAACTGCATACCGGGGGTCAGAGGGCAGGCAACTCAATACCACTGCCCCACAGAGCAAAACAGAACTGCTTCAAGATAGCTCTCTGCATTCCCTATTCTGAAAACAGGTAAACAGCTCCTGTTTCAGGCTTTAATCCATCTGGATTTGGACACTAGTGGCTGATCAATCACTCACGCCATTCTCACCTGCAGGGTGGTGGACTTCTCCAGTTCTGGGGCTCCCCAGGCTGGGAAGGGGCGGCTCTCGCTCCCTGCCAAGGAAACCCTCTCTCCTTCCTCTCCTGTTCTCTGCGGTGGGGTGCAGCTGGGGGAGCAGAGATCTCTACTGACTTTCTTTTGGATGGCCGCCTTTCCCTGACCTGAGTTTTTACCACCTTCCTCTAATGTTTCTTCCCCGGGGGAAGGAAGAGACCCTCGTATTAACTGAGCTGAATCCTGTGGGGTGGGGAGCTCCTCAGAAGCCATCGCCTGTGTACGTTACCTTAGCCTCTGGAATGCTATAGACAGATTCACCAAGTGGGGTTAGGTCACCAGAAAATGGGCATCTTTCCCACAGGTAGGTGAGAGGATGGCCATTTTCATTTTTTCAAGGCCTTTAGAGCTTGTCTTGGAAATAGCCCCTTCCCAGACCTTCAGAGCTTTAGAAGTTCACATTGACTGATGCCATGAGTGGAACTCAAAAGTCCCAGCCAGGTGCCTTGGCCTGCATGGGGCCCTTAGCTGCTTTCTCAAATGAGATGTGTCTGTCTCTCTTTTCCCTCTTGCTATGGACCACAGCCTACTCCTCTCCCCTGCCTTCTGGAACTAGCCTCAGGGACACCAGTCAAGCTGGAGGCCCACAGCACAGAGACCTTTGTGACGGGTGTCCCCCATCCCCATGACTCAGCCTGGTCGAGTCTGCCTGTTGCACCCTTGGGCCCTGGTGCCTTCTCCAGCAGCTTCTGGAGCACAGGATCTAGCAACATCAGTCGCCTTTCCAGATTTCTAGGAAATCCCACTGGGGCCACATAATTCATCACAGCTGCAAGTACACATTGTGTGGCCTCTGCTTCTCCACCACAGTGGCAGAGGCTTTCTCTATGTGAAGCCCATATGGATCTTGAAGGGTTTCATGACCTCCTTCATCTCTCCTTTTCTCTTAGAATTTTCAGCTAGGTTCCCAGTCCTGTCTGGAATGATGCTCCCCTGAGACTGTAATGTCAACTCCCATCAACCACACTCCCTCTTGGTACCTGACTGGCTCCACCAACTGCCTGGGGTTGGGTCAGAGCCTTGGGGCGGCCTCATTCCCAGAATCCTCTGATCCAAGCACTGTGGGCCAGCCCTCTTCCCGGAAGAGGCTCAGTGTCTTAAGAAATTTAGTCTGAGGTAGAGAAGCTAACAAATCATTCCTTTTTTTTTTTTTTTCCCCCTAAGGGGAAGTATTTGCCTTATTTAAAATTACTGATTTCTTTTGTTGTAACAAATTATTCTTTTTTTTATTAAAAGGCTCTTTATTTTATTTAAATTTTTAAAAAATTTAATTGAGGTATAGTTGATTTACAATGTCGTGTTAATTTCTGCTGTACAACAAACGGATTCACTTATAGATATATATATACATTCTTCTTTATATTCTTTTCCACTATGGTTTATCTCACGATATTGAGTATAGTTCCCTGTGCTATACAGTGGGACCTTGTTGTTTATCCCTTCTTTGTGTAATAGTTTGCATCTGCTAATCCCAAACTCCCAGTCCATCCCTTCCCCACTCTCCTCCCCATTGGCAATCCCACAAGTCTGTTCTCTATGTCTGTGAGTCTGTTTCTGTTTTGTAGGTAGGTTCATTTGTCTCACATTTTCTTTCTTTTTTTCCCCCCACATCTTTATTGGAGTATAAATGCTTTACAATGTTGTGCTAGTTTCTGCAGTACAACAAAGTGAATCAGCTGTATGTATACATATATCCCCATATCCCCTCCCTCTTGAGCCTCCCTCCCACCCTCCCTATCCCATCCCTCTAAGTCGTCACAAAGCACCAAGCTGATCTCCCTGTGCTATGTAGCACCTTCCCACTAGCCATCCATTTTACATTTGGTAGTGTATATACGTCAATGTTACTCTTTCACTTCATCCCAGCTTCCCCTTCCCCCGCATGCCCTCAAGTCTGTTCTCTACCTCTGCGTCTTTATTCCTGCCCTGCCACTAGGTTCATCAGTATCGCTTTTTAAAATTCCATATATATGCGTTAGCATACGGTATTTGTTTTTCTCTTTCTGACTTACTTCGCTCTGTATGACAGATTCTAGGTCCATCCACCTCACTACAAATAACTCAATTTCGTTCCCTTTTATGGCTGAGTAATATTCCATTGTATATATGTGCCACATCTTCTTTATCCATTCATCTGTCGATGGACATTTAGGTTGCTTCCATGTCCTGGCTATTGTAAATAGTGCTGCAATGAACATTGTGGTACATGTCTCTCTCTTTTTTAAAAAAATTATTTATTATTTATTTATTATTTTTATTTTTGGCTGTGTTGGTCTTCGTTTCTGTGCGAGGGCTTTCTCTAGTTGCGGCAAGCGGGGGCCACTCTTCATCGTGATGCGCGGGCCTCTCACTATCGCGGCCTCTCTTCTTGTGAAGCACAGCCTCCAGACGTGCAGACTCAGTAGTTGTGGCTCACGGGCCCAGCTGCTCCGCGGCATGTGGGATCCTCCCAGACCAGGGCTCGAACCCGTGTCCCCTGCATTGGCAGGCAGATTCTCAACCACTGCACCACCAGGGAAGCTCTCTTTTTTGTTTTTATAGCTGTGTTTTTTTTAAACTTTATTTTTATTTGTTTATTTTTGGCTGCATTGGGTCTTCATTGCTGCACACGGGCTTTCTCTAGTTGCGGTGAGTGGGGGCTACTCTTCATTGCAGTGCGCAGGCTTCTCATTGCGGTGGCTTCTCTTGTTGCGGAGCACGGGCTCTAGGCACACGGGCTTCAGTAGCTGTGGCATGTGGGCTCAGTAGTTGTGGCACATGGGCTCTAGAGTGCAGGCTCAGTAGTTGTGGTGCACAGGCTTAGTTGCTCTGTGGCATGTGGGATCCTCCTGGACCAGGGCTTGAACCCGTGTCCCCTGCATTGGCAGGCAGATTCTTAACCACTGTGCCACCAGGGAAGCCCAAATGTCTCTTTTTGAATTATGGTTTTCTCAGGGTATATGCCCAGTAGTGGCATTGCTGGGTCATATGGTAGTTGTATTTTTAGTTTTTTAAGGAACTTCCATACTATTCTCCATAGTGGCTGTATCAATTTACATTCCCACCAACGGTGCAGGAGGGTTCCCATTTCTCCACACCCTCTCCAGCATTTATTGTTTGTAGATTTTTTGATGATGGCCATCCTGACCAGTGTGAGGTGACACCTCATTGTAGTTTTGATTTGCATTTCTCTAATGATCAGTGATGTTGAACATCTTTTCATGCATTTGTTGCCCATCTGTATGTCTACTATGGAGAAATGTCTATTTAAGTCTTCTGCCCATTTTTGCACTGGGTTGTTTGTTTTTGTGATATTGAGCTGCATGAGTTGCTTGTATATTTTGGAGATTAATCCTTTGTCAGGTGCTTCACTTGCAAATATTTTCTCCCATTCTGAGGGTTGTCTTTTCATCTTGTTTATGGTTTCCCCTGCTGTGCAAAAGCTTTTACGTTTCATTAGGTCCCATTTGTTTATTTTTGTTTTTATTTCCCTTACTCTAGGAGGTGGGTGGGTCAAAAAGGACCTTGCTGTGATTTATGTCATAGAGTGTTCTGCCTATGTTTTCCTCTAAGAGTTTTATAGTGTCTGGCCTTATATTTAGGTTGCTAATCCATTTTGAGTTTATTTTTGTGTATGGTGTTAGTGTGTGTTCTAATATCATTCTTTTACAAGTAGCTGTCCATTTTTCTCAGCACCACTTATTGAAGAGGCTGTTTTTTCTCCATTGTATATTCTTGCCTCCTTTATCAAAGATAAGGTGACCCTATGTGTGTGGGTTTATCTCTGGGCTTTCTATCTTGTTACATTGATCTATATTTCTGTTTTTGTGCCAGTACCATACTGTCTTGATTGCTGTAGCTTTGTAGTATAGTCTGAAGTCAGGGCGTCTGATTCCTCCAGCTCCGTTTTTCTTTCTCAAGATTGCTTTGGCTATTTGGGGTCTTTTGTGTTTCCATACAAATTGTAAAATTTCTTGTTCTAGTTCTGTGAAAAATGCCATTGGTAATTTGATAGGGATTGCATTGAACCTGTAGATTGCTTTAGGTAGTATAGTCATTTTCACAATATTGATTCTTGCAATCCAAGAACATGGTTATCTCTCCATCTGTTTATGTTAACTTTGATTTCTTTCATCAGTGTTTTATAGTTTTCTGAGTAAAAGTCTTTTGCCTCCTTAAGTAGGGTTTTTTCTGAGGTATTTTATTCTTTTTGTTGCAATGGTAAATGGGATTGTTTCTTAATTTCTCTTTCTGATATTTTGCTGTTAGTGTATAAGTATGCAAGAGATTTCTATGCATTAATTTTGTATCTTGCAACTTTACCAAATTCATTGATTAGTTCTGGTAGTTTTCTGGTGGTATCTTTAGGATTTTCTCTGTACAGTATCATGTCATCTGCAAAGAGTGACAGTTTTACTTCTTCTTTTCCAATTTGTATTCCTTTTATTTCTTTTTCTTCTCTGATTGCTGTGGCTAAGACTTCCAAAACTATGTTGAATAATAGTGGTGAGAGTAGACATCCTTGTCTTGTTCCTGATCTTAGAGGAAATGCTTTCAGTTTTCACCACTGAGAATGATGTTTGCTGTGGGTTTGTCGTATATGGCTTTTATTATGTTGAGGTAGGTTTTCTCTATGCCCACTTTCTGGAGGGTTTTTATCATCAGTGGGCGTTGAATTTTGTCAAAAGCTTTTTGTGTATCTATTGAGATGATCATATGGTTTTTATTCTTCAATTTGTTAATATGGTGTATCACATTGATTGTTTTGTGTATATTGAAGAATCCTTGCATCCCTGAGATAAATCCCACTTGATCATGGTGTATGATCCTTTTAATGTGTTGTTGGATTCTGTTTGCTAGTATTTTGTTGAGGATTATTGCGTCTATGTTCATTAGTGATATTGGCCTATAATTTTCTTTTTTTGTGACATCTTTGTCTGGTTTTGGTATCAGGGTGATGGTGGCCTCGTAGAATGTGTTTGGGAGTGTTCCTCCCTCTGCTATATTTTGGAAGAGTTTGAGAAGGATACATGTTAACTCTTCTCTAAATGTTTGATAGAATTCACCTGTGAAGCCATCTGGTCCTGCACTTTTGTTTGTTGGAAGATTTTTAATCACAGTTTCAATTTCATTACTTGTGACTGGTTTGCTCATATTTTCTATTTCCTCCTGGTTCAGTCTTGGAAGGTTGTACTTTTCCAAGAATTTGTCCATTTCTTTCAGGTTGTCCATTTTATTGGCATATAGTTGCTTGTAGTAGTCTCTTATGATCATTTGTTTTTCTGCGGTGTCACTTGTAATCTCTCCTTTTTCATTTCCAAATTTATTGATTTGCATCCTCTCCCTTTTTTTCTTGATGAGTCTGGTTAAAGGTTTTTCAGTTTTGTTTATCTTCTCAAAGAACCAGCTTTTAGTTTTATTGATCTTTGCTATTGTTTTCTTGTTTCTATTTCATTTATTTCTGCTGTGATCTTTATGATTTCTTTCCTTATACTAATCTTGCATTTTCTTTGTTTTTCTTTTTCTAGTTGCTTTAGGTGTAAGGTTAGATTGTTTATTTGAGATTTTTCTTGTTTCTTGAGGTGAGCCTGAATTGCTATGAACTTCCCTCTTAGAACTGCTTTTGCTGCGTCCCATAGGTTTTGGATCATCGTGTTTTTGTTGTCATTTGTTTCTAGGTATTCTTTGATTTCCTCTTTGATTTCTTCAGTGATCTCTTGGTTATTTAGCAGCGCACTGTTTAGCCTCCATGTATTTGTGTTTTTTACTGTTTTTTTTCCTGTAATTGATTTCTAATCTCATAGTGTTGTGGTTAGAAAAGATGCTTGATACGATTTCAATTCTCTTAAATTTTCCAAGATTTGATTTGTGACCCAAAATGTGACCTATTCTAGAGAACGTTCCATGTGCAGTTGAGAAGAAAGTGTATTCTTCCGCTTTCAGGTGGAATGTCCTAAAAATATCAATTAAGTCTATCTGGTCTATTGTATCATTTAAAGCTTGTGTTTCCTTATTTATTTTCTGTCTGGATGATCTGTCTATTGTTGTAATTGGGATGTTAAAGTCCCCCACTATTATTGTGTCACTGTCGATTTCTCCTTTTATGGCTGTTAACATTTGCCTTATTTAGTGAGGTGCTCCTATGTTGGGTGCATAAATATTTACAATTGTTATGTTTTCTTCTTGGATCGATCCCTTGATCATTATATACTGTCCTTCCTTGTGTCTTGTAACAGTCTTTCTTTTAAAGTCTATTTTATCTGATATGAGTATTGCTACTCCAGATTTCTTGTGATTTCCATTTGCATGGAATATATTTTTCCACCCCCTCACTTTCAGTCTGTATGTGTCCCTTGGTCTGAAATGAGTCTCTTGTAGACAGCATATATAAGGGTCTTGTTTTTGGATCCATTCAGCCAGTCTCTGTCTTTTGGTTGGAGCCTTTAATCCATTTACATTCAAGGTGATTATTGATATGTATCTTCTTATTACAATTTTCTTAAATGATTTGTGTTTGTTTTTGTGGGTCTTTTTCTTCTCTTGTGTTTCCCGCTTAGAGAAGTTCCTTTAGCATTTGTTGTAAAGCTGGCTTGGTGGTGCTGAATTCTTGTAGCTTTTGCTTGTCTGTAAAGCTTTTGAATTCTCCATCAAATCTGAATGAGCTCCTTGTTGGGTAGAGTAATCTTGGTTGCAAGTTTTTCCCTTTCATCACTTTAAATATGTCCTGCCACTACCTTCTGGCTTGTAGAGTTTCTGCTGAATGATCAGCTGTTAACCTTATGGGGATTCTCTTCTATGTTATTTGTTGCTTTTCCCTTGCTGCTTTAATATTTTTCTTTGTATTTAATTTTTGATGGTCTGATTAATATGTGTCTTGGCATGTTTCTCTTTGGGTTTATCCTGTATGGGACTCTCTGTGCTTTCTGGAGTTGATTGACTATTTCCTTTCCCATGTTAGGGAAGTTTTCAACTATAATCTTTTGAAATATTTTCTCAGACCCTTTCTTTTTCTCTTCTTCTGGGACCCCTGTAATTCGAATGTTGGTGCGTTTAGTGTTGTCCCAGAGGTCTCTGAGACTGTCCTCAATTCTTTTCATTCTCTTTTCTTTATTCTGCTCCCTGGCAGTTATTTCCACCATTTTATCCTCCAGCTCACTTATCTGTTCTTCTGCCTCAGTTATCCTGCTATTGATGCCTTCTAGAGTATTTTTAATTTCAGTTATTGTGTTGTTCATCATTGTTTGTTTGCTCCTTAGTTCTTCTAGATCCTTGTTGAATGTTTCTTGTATTTTCTCCATTCTATTTCCGAGATTTTGAATCAACTTTACTATCATTACTCTGAATTTTTTCCAGGTAGGTTGCCTATTTTGTCTTCATTTATTTGGTCTTGTAGGTTTTTACCTTGTTCCTTTGTCTGTAACATATTTTTTTGTCGTTTCATTTTTTTTTAATGGGTGGGGCTGTATTTCTGTCTTAATCATTGTTTGGCCTGAGGCATCCAGCACTGGAGTTTGTAAGCAGTTGGATAGAGCTGGGTCTTGGTGCTGAGATGAGGACCTCTGGGAGGCCTCACTTTGATTAATATTCCCTGGGGTCTGAGGTTCTCTGTTAGTCCAGTGGTTTGGACTCAGAGCTCCCACCACAGGAGCTTGGGCCCAACCTCTGGCCTGGGAACCAAGATCCCGCAAGCCGTGTGGCATGGCAAAAAAAAAAAAAAAAAAAAAAAAAAGGAGTAATACAATTACAAAGAATAAAAAACAAAATAAAAATAGGTAAAAAATATATTAGGAAAAATAAAAATATAATTGAAACAACTGCAACAAGGTAAAAATAAAACCACAACAGAAAAAAGAAAAAAAAGGGGAGGGGAACAAGCCAAAAGGAGCAGAACAATAACAAAGTATAAGGAATAAAATAAAATTAGAAAAATAAAAGATTTATTAGGAAAAATAAAAATATAAATGAATTAACAACAATGAATCAACAAGGTAAAACGGAGTCCCAATCTAAAAGAGGAAAAACAGAAAAAAAAAAAAAAAAGCCTTGGCTATGCGGGCAGAGTTTAGGCAGGGGTGGAACTTAGGCAGGGGCGGGGTTTAGGATGGGTGGGACCTGGGTGGGTGGGGGGGGTGATATTTGAGCATGGGGCGGGGCCTAGGCTCAGGACCACTTAGCCAGAAAAGGCCCTGGGGGTGGGGCCTAGGCAGGTGATTTTCAAGTGTCGGGCGGGCGGGGCCTCTGCTTAGGACCTGCGGGGAACGGGAGAGGCAGCACGTGGAAAGGAGGGCCTCTGGATTGTGGAGTTCCGGAGTTTGGAGGTAAGGGCCTGGGTGAGGGCATGTGGATGGGGTTTAGGCCCAGCGTGGTTGGAGGGGGTCTCAGAGGGGGTCTCCGAGTGTAGAGGTAGGGCCCTGGTGGGGGTGTAGGGGCGGGGCTTGGGCTCTGCATGGCAGCAGGGAGGCTCCGAGGGCAGAGGATTAGGCCTGGGAGCCCAATGGGCTGTCCAGGTGCCTAAGTGGACAGGGAAAACACTGGCCCCATTCCCTTCCGTTCCTCTGTGTCCCCCCTCCCCGGGTCTACACCAGGGTCTCCCCTGTTCCCACTGGACCCCTAACCGTGGGTGGGTCCCACTGGGTTTAGGAACACTCCTCCCCTCCCCCTGCCACCCCTCAGGGGCATCAGTCCCAGCCCACCTCCACTTTTCCTCCCCCCCTCACTCCCCCCTTGCCCCACATCCTACCCGGTCACTGGGGGTTCCTCCCATCCCCTTAGGTGTCCATGGTTCCACACCGGTGCCTGGTAGGTGTCCTAGTTGTGCAGAGACCCAAATTCCATGTCCTCCTAGTCTGCCATCTTGACTCTGCCCCCTGTGTCATAGTTTCGATTCCACATATAAGTGATACCATGTGACATTTGTCTTTCTCTTTCTGACTTACTTCACTTGGTATGAAAATCTCTAGTTTCATCCATGTTGCTGCAAATGGCATTATTTCATTCTTTTTTATGACTGAGTAGTATTCCATTGTATATACATACCACATCTTCTTTATCCATTCATCTGTCCATGGACATTTAGGTTGCTTCCATGTCTTGGCTAGTAACAAATCATTCTTGAAGCACACCTGACCAGTCTGCTGGCTTGTCTGGGGGCTCTCAGAGAATTACATTTTTTAGCAAACAAAAAATTCTTTAGTTTCTTTCTTCTCTGCTTTCTGGAATATTTTGCCAATCACCTGGTTTCTGTCCAGGGGACTAAGGCCTCTTGTAGATTTGCAGATGTTTGTTGTTTTATTTTGTCTTATAATGGACATATGCTATGTGTAGTCTTTTGTATGTCTGAAAATGATATGGAATGCAGTAGTAAGGGAGGGAAAGAAAACAAACAAAAAGAAGCATCCTTTCGGAGTTCTTTAATCAGTCTCACCCCTTCGAGTGGCATCCTCAAAGGCAGCATGACTATTATTGTTCAATGACATAAATTTACAGTCCTGCAAGATGAAAAAGACCTACAGACCTGCTATACAACACAGTGACTGCGGTTAATGATGCGGTATCGTGCACGCGAATGTTTGTTAAGCGGGTAATCTCACTCTAAATGTTCTTACCACAGAAATCAAAAACAAAACTAAAGGTACTCAAGGAAAATTTTGGAGGTGATGGATGTGCTTATGACCTCGATTGTGGTGACGGTATCATGGGTGTTTGCATATGTCCAAACTCATTAAGTTTTATGCATTAAATATGTGCAGTTTTTGTACATCAATTATGCCTCAATAAAGCTGTTAAAAAAACAGTTAATTTCACCTGAAAAAGTAAAAAGAAAGGAAACAGTGACCTTGGACAGTCTCTGCCACACCCGATTTCCTAACATAATCACAGCCTTGTCTCAACATCAGTTGTCTAATTCTTTATTTTTTTATTGTTTTGAATTTTATTTTATTTATTTTTATATACAGCAGGTTCCTATTAGTTATCCATTTTATACATATTAGTGTATATATGTCAATCCCAATCTCCCAGTTCATCACACCTCTCCCCCCACCCCCACCAGTTGTCTAATTCTGAAGGGCAAATTAGTCCATGATGCTGAGTAATCTGGATGAAATTGCAAATTGAATTGTGACATGATTTGTTCAGTTCCGGATAAACACACCATTACAAGCATCTTATTTTCCTGCCATTTGCTCGTGCTCCTACCTGTCCAGTTTCTCCTCTTGTGACCTCCCCATCCCTGAATTGCTCAAAAACCCCAGGGGCTTTCTTAATCCATTGCTGGGATCTGTTCTGCCTCCACAAGCCACAGGGGCAGGGAGCTGGGGTCTCACTCACCTGTCCCCCAAAAGCAGTAGTTTCTTGTGCTTGTAAGGTGTGGTCATTGAAGCCTGGACTGTGCAGTTTCAGGGGCAAACTGCTGGCCACCAATGCAGGGGTGGTCCAGGTCCTCATCCAGGCCTCAATGGTGCCCCATATGGGGCCTGGACCCTGCTCCTTTCTGTATATGTTGCTATGGTAACTGGGTTAACACAAAGCATGCAGGGGAGTCTGTGGTACTGAATGGAGGTCACCAGGCTAGACTTCAAAAGATTTTATTTCAGAGGCCTTGATAACCTCTTCCTACCATGGCACTTTGATCATGGTCATCCTAGTCCAACTTGACAGCTTTTTCTAACTGCCAAATTTGGAGGCTGTGACGGGAAAGTGGGGGAAGGCATAGAGGGATTGCTGTCTCACTTCCTGAAAACCCTGGGATACTTTTTGAAAACTGGTCCAGTAACTAGCTTTGCACCCCAGAATAACTGAGGGAGAGGTCTTCCTCCCCCCTTAGATGTAAAAGATATTTGACATTCTGCTTGCCAAAACTGAGGATAAAGCTGATGATTAATTTTGTTCAAACAAGAAGAAGCAATGCCTCTCTTTTCCTGGCCTTTTTAGCTCTGTCCCTGCCTTACCAGAGAGCCCTTCCCGTCTGTGTCCTCCCCAGACTGTAAGCTCAGCGAGGTCAGTATCACGTCTGTCCTGTTCATGGCTGCTTTCCCCAGTGCCTGGCCAGCAGTGACTAGCAGATATGAAGGGCCAGGAAGTGTTTGCCAGGTGAAGAAACCCATGCTCCTCTTCTCCTCATCATTGCTCAGAGGTTAGAGTGGATCTGAGGCTCTTTTCACATCTCTGGGGATGGAGTCCCTTTAGACCCAGTGCCTCCCATCCTTTAAAGCAATGTCACCCTCTTTTTCCCCTCTCTTTGCTTACCTGGGAGTTTATTTCCCTCCTGGAGAAGCATTTTTCAGAGAAGGTGCCTCTGTAAGGGTAGGGCACTCATATTTATTGTCTCTACCCAGAGCCAGGCTCTGGGCTAACTTGGAGGGTAAACCCAGCTCGGTGGGCTGCCATTCTGCCCCTTCTGGTCACCCTGCCCCATTTTATGCTCTACGTGTGCCCCTCCCCACTTCTTGATGTGACTAACAGAGTCATTCGGTTGCCATGAGTACTTTAAAATTTTGGTATCATTTCAAGTTGATGTAATTTAGTTTGATAAGTACAAACTTATAGAAAAATTGCAAGTACAGTACAAGCAATTCCCATATACTCTTTACTCAGATTTATCAGTTTAATTCATTGTTTTTTGCATTATGCAAATTTAGTTATCTTGATATACTTTTTCGAGGTGTTTACATGATCACATTTGGTTTATTACTCTTGAAGCTCTGTCTATCTTCTACTTTAGAGCATGTGTTTATTTCTTGTTGAGGTTATAAGAATTAGAATGAATTCACGTTTTTGCTAGTTAAAATTTTTTTCTAATGTGCTAGGTTCCCCACCATTGTCAAGGTATTTTGATCAACTTTATAGAGGAAGTTGTGAAAGTAAATCTCTATCAATTTGGCTCAAAATTTACTTGAAAAGTTTGTTTCCTGTTGTGTAGTATGCTATTACTTTTTGTGCATAATGACTTCAGAGGCAGTAGTATTTTTCTTAATTAATAAACTTTATTTTTCAGGGGCAGTTTTAGGTTTACAGAAAAATTGAGCAGAAAGTCCAGCGAGTTCTCAAATACCCCCTTAGCCCTCACTCCCCCAGCTCCCCTGTTATTGACATCTTGTACTGGTGTGGTATGTTTGCTACAATCGATGAGCCAACATTAATGCATTACTGTTAACCAAAGTCCATAGTTCATGTTACTGTTTACTCTTTGCATTGTACATTCTATGGGTTTTGACAAATGTAAAATGACATGCATCTACCATTACAGTATCATCTGTATCAAACTATCAACAAAAGAGTTTCCCATACTCTTCATCCTTCTTGGCTGCCATGAGCATCAGCTTCCTACACAGTCTTGGCCTCGTGGAGTTCCTATTGATGGGGAGGTAAGACCAGCCCAAGGAATAGCCCGGAGGCCACCAGTATCTGGAATACCCTTGGGAGCACCAAGGCCAGCAGCAGGAGGGAACATCACTTGGGCTTGGCCTTGCCCCTTGGGGCCAATCCTACCTTTTCAGTGGGGTCAGGTGGGAGAAAGGAGGAAGGTAAGGCAAGTGATATTATTCCCTGTGTCAGGAGCCTTCTGTGTGAACTCCCTTGACTTCTGGAAGGCCTTGCTGGACGGGCACAGGTGTAGGGGCTGGTGCTCAGAGGGAAAGCTGGAGTGTAGGCCCCTCCACCAGTGGACACTCCTCAAGACACAGAAGAGGCAGGTCTCTTTGTTCTGCTAGGAGACCCCCAGTATCCAGTGGCTGGGCCCCGGAGGGCTGTCTCTGGGCTCATTTTCATGCTGGCTGGGCTAAATGATCCACGTCCGTGCTGGGTGGGTAAGGGCAAAAGAAAAACCAACTTAAAGATGACACTTTACTGTTTTCAAGCCTTTTCTCACATATTCTGTCAGCTGAGCCTCATAACAACTCTGGGAACTAAAGGAGTCCGGTGAGGTGACCACACAAATGAAGAAACAGGCTCATAGAGGTCAAACGCTTGCCCAAGGGCACAGGCTGGTCCCTGGCACCCTTCCCACTGTGGCTTGCCAGGCAGCCCTGGTTCTCCCAAGTACCCCTGCCAGTGTGGAATCCAGGTCGCTAGTCTCGGCCTGACTAGCGCCCAGCAACCCCCCACCCCCATCACGTGCAGTGAACTCTTCCTACGATTCAGGAAGGTGTCTGAACCCATTAGATTCCAAACTCTGGGAGGGCAGCCACGGAATTTGTGCTGCTCTGTCCCTGAGTCTCACACAGTGATTTGGAGGGTGTGGGAGAGCGTGGAAGAAAGAATTTTTAAAAAGGCTAATCAAGGGCTTCCCTGGTGGCGCAGTGGTTGAGAGTCTGCCTGCCAATGCAGGGGACACGGGTTCGAGCCCTGGTCTGGGAGGATCCCAAGTGCCGCGGAGCAACTGGGCCCGTGAGCCACAACTACTGAGCCTGCGCGTCTGGAGCTTGTGCTCCGCAACAAGAGAGGCTGCGACAGTGAGAGGCCCTCGCACCGCGATGAAGAGTGGCCTCTGCTCGCCGCAACTAGAGAAAGCCCTCGCACAAAGATGAAGACCCAACACAGCCAAAAATAAATAAATAAATAAATAAATAAATAAAGAAGCTTTCATTAAAAAAAAAAAGGCTAATCAAGAATTGATGGCATTAGGAAACAAACTGGAAGAAAAAGGTCAGGGTCTGATGTAAGATTGTGGCATTTACCAAAAATTAGGTTTTTTACAAAAAGTATGAGCATGTATTATTATTATTAAAATAAATTTATTTATTTATTTATTTTATTTATGGCTGTGTTGGGTCTTCATTGCTGCTCGCGGGCTTTCTCTAGTTGCGGTGAGTGGGGGCTACTCTTCGTTGCGGTGCGTGGGCTTCTCATTGCGGTGGCTTCTCTTGTTGTGGATCACAGGCCCTAGGCACACGGGCTTCAGTAGTTGTGGCACATGGGCTCAGCAGTTGTGGCTCGTGGGCTCTAGAGCGCAGGCTCAGTAGTTGTGGTGCTCGGGCTTCGTTGCTCCACGGCATGTGGGATCTTCCCGGACCAGGGCTCGAACTCGTGTCCCCTGCATTGGCAGGTGGATTCTTAACCACTGCGCCACCAGGGAAGCCCCAAGCATGTATTATTTTTGATAACAAAAGACTATTCTCATTTTAGGGAAAAATTACAAAATGGCAAAGGTTTTGAAAGCAGACAATTTTGGATTTGGCACTTAGAAAAGTTCCTTAACCTCTCCAAACTCATTTTCTTCATCTGCAAAATGGGGAATCCATTAACGCTGTTGGAGTGAGGGCTGTTTGGAGAATTAAGTGAGGGTTTGTGTAAGGCAGTGTCTGGCATGATGTGAGTGACCAATACATGGTCACTTTTAAAAACACTTAGGGAATTCCCTGGTGGTCCAGTGGTTAGGACTAGGTGCTTTCACTGCTGTGGACTGGGTTCAATCCCTGGTCGGGAAACTAAGATCCTGGAAGCTGCACTGCGCGGCCAACAAACAAACAAACAAACACTTAGACTTTAGTTCAGAACATTTTTAGATTTATGGAAAAATTGGGAAAATAATATAGAGAGTTCCAATATTCCTGCACACAGTCTCCCCTATTATTAACATCTTACATCGTGTGGTACGTTTGTTACAATTAATCAACTGCTCTTGACACGTTATTATCAACTAAGTTCCATACTTTATATTCAGATTTCTTTAGTTTTAAACCAATGTCCTTTTTCTGTTCCCAGATTACATGTCTACTTTGACTGTCTTTATTATCACCATCACTTTTGTTGTATAGACACTCAGCAAATGCCTCTCCCCAGCCCTTCCCTTTCCGGGTAGGAGCCATGCCTGCAGTGAAACTTGTTCTCTTGCAATCTGAGCTGCCCGTTTTGCAGTCAGAGCCACATGTTTGAAGCTTCTCTTGAGCAACAGAGAAACGTGCCCCATGGTGAATCAGAGAAGTTTCTTCACTCGAGGTCAAAGGTGACACATGCCTTATAAACACCTCCCTGGCTCAGGGCTCCTCACCAGTACTGCTGCCTCCACACTTCTGTGCATTGAGGGGTAAGTGTCCTTTCCTTGGCTGGGCCTTCAGGGGGCCACTTGGCAGGCTGTTGGAAGCCACAACCCCCTGCCTGCTGGACCCGCTCTGGGTTGACTGTATTTTCGGCCCAAGGATGCCAGCTCTTGCTCTGCTAGGAAGACTCAGTCTCGGGACTTGGGGATGGCCGAGGTGGGTGGGGTGGCTGGCATCTGTAAGGGCCCTAAAGTACCAACACTTGGGGGGAAAGGGAACAGCCTGGCCAACCACAGCACCCTTCCCAGGTGAGCTTGAGTGATTAACACCCTCTGAACTATAGTCCCCAGGAGACGGGGGGACATGGAACACCGTGACAGTTAAGGCTGATTCTTTTAGACTTTAGACGGTATTCTACGTCCTTCTCCCCCCATCCTATCCGCACATGAGAACATTCACCGTGGATCAAACACAGAGCAGAGAGAACGCAGAGCAGACCCAGGGGTAGTCATCCCTTGTCTAAACCTTTGATACGGAAAGAGAGGAGAGAGTGAAAGTGCTGTGGGGTGGGGGAGGAACTGCCCCTTGACAAGACCTTCTTTGTCTCTTTGAAAGTGAATGTGAAGTTAGGGAGATGACGAAGCTGGAAGACCACCTGGAGGGAATCATCAACATCTTCCACCAATACTCCATTCGGGTGGGGCATTATGACACCCTCAGCAAGCGTGAGCTGATGCAGCTGATCACAAAGGAACTTCCAAATGCCCTCAAGGTACATGATGCCCCTCTCTTGGCAATGTTGCCCAACCGCTTGCACTGAGGGCAGTGGCAAGGCCTGAAGGATGATGGTGGGACAAGGACTGGGGTGGGTTCGTCCCAGTTTGAGCTTTCAAGGATGTCTCCCCCTGCCCCCCAACCAGCTGTGGGACAGGGGCTCTGCCTCCCCTCTGAATAACTCCCACCATCACCTTAGGCTCTGCTCCTTCTTGCCTCTGTAAAGTGGAGAGAGGCAGGGCAGGGTGGGATTGGATTGCTGAGCTACACAGCATCTTCCAGGTCAAGACTTGATTCTAGGATGGCCCAAGACAGCTGCTTCTCTCTGTCTTCTGTTTTCTCACATTGGATTCTCCCACATAGTTTTGGCTAATGAGTTAGTGTTCCCAGGCCTCCCTAAGCTGAGTTCTGAGGGATTCGAGGCCTGGAAAAAGGGGAGCTCACTGTCCCTGCTTTCCCTTCTCCAAGAACACCAAAGACCAACCTTCCATTGACAAAGTATTCCAAGAGCTGGATGCTGATAAAGACGGACAGGTCACCTTTGAGGAATTCATAGTCTTGGTGTCCAGGGTGCTGAAGACTGCCCATGAGGCTATCCACCAAGAGTAGACGCTCTGATGGGCTCTTCCAGCAATGTCCCCAAGAAGACTTTCCCTTCTCCTCACCGAAGTCTGCCTTGCCTGAAGGAAGCGAGAGTTAATAAAAGTACCCTTGAACCGTTCTTAACAGTGTCTGTGTACTTTTTTCTTTCACAAAACTTGATCCTTCCTCACCCCTGCTGTTCCGACAGTCCCCATTTAGACCTCTGAGAACCCCTGCTCTGTTCATTTGTTCACCAATAATTTATTAAATGTCCCCTATTTGTTCATTTATTCATTTATTTAACAAATATTTACTGAGCATCTATAATAGCCAGAGACCAAAGACGTGAAGTCCCTGTCCTCTTGGGGCTTGCGTTCTATTGGGGAGGGGATAGAAAATGAACCAACAGACAAACCACTAGGTATTAGCATAAAAATATACCATACAATACACTGGTAGGTAATGATAAGTGATATGAAGAAAGCTAAAGCAAGGAAATAAGGGGCAGAGGGAAGGACAGGGATACTGGTTTAAATATGATAATTGAGGGATGTGTTTGAGCAGAAATCTAAAAGAAAGGAAGGAGAGCAGCTTGCGGATGTCTGTGGGTCAAGAGTTCCTGCAGAAAGAGGCTGAGGCCCTAAGACGGGCATGTGTCTGACCTGCTCAAAGAACAGCACAGTGGCGGGTGCAGATCTGAGGTGGGGCTGGTGGGAGACCAGAGCCTGCAGGAAACAGGGAGCAGGGAGCAGGGGCTTACAGCCCGTGGGGAGGACCTTGGACTTTGTGCCAAGTGTGCTAAGGAGCCACAGGGGGTTTTGAGCAAGGGAGTGAGATGATTGATTTCACTTATATTTCCTGTATGGGCCATGAAACTTGGGGCTGAACTTTGCAAGGGTGTGGGAAGAAGAGAGACAGGAGGAGGGGGAGAGCATGAGCTCTGTCCAGCACAGGATAAGGGGAGGGAAGACTTCTTGGGCCAGACTCCCTCCGCATGCTGGGCTAGTCCAGGTTCTTTGTGAAATGCTCCCCTAGGACTAAGCTGCTCTCCTTCTGTGCTCTTCTCTCCTGCTGTGATTCTGTATCCACTAATGTGCTTATTTGTTCTATGTCCGTCTCCTCCATGGATGGGGGTGTGTGAGAGTAGGCACTGGGTCTCTAGCAAAAGCACTGTGCCTGGCATGCAGTAGGTGTTTCAGAAATATCTCTTACAAGGATGAATGTATGGAAATCAATAGGCTATTGATTTGATTCCCTATAAATGGTCCAGAGGGAAACAGGAGGGAACATGGTCTCTGAGGACAGGAATAATCTCCCTAAGGGGCAAGTGTTGGGTCACTGTTCCCTGGTGAAAAGTGCATTCAGTCTGAATGGGCAGAAGTCACTGGGGACCTCCCTGCCCACCAACCACTGTCTGGTGCTGAGTCAGGTCTGGGATAGATGGGGTGTCCCTTTAGTCCAGAGGTCAAGAGGTCCATTTTGTCAAGATGTCAGAATACCCGTATGTTATGGGCTGAATGTTTGTGTGCCCTCCCAAATTCACTTCTTGAAGCCTTAACCCCCAGTGTGATGGTATTTGGAGATGGGGCCTTTGGGAGGTAATTAGATTAGGTCATGAGGGTGGGACCCTCATGATGGGATTAGTGCCCTTATAAGAAGAAGAATAGAGAGAGATTTCTCTCTCTCTCCATGAGCACACAGCAAGTCTACAAGCCAGGAAGAGAGCCCTCCCCAGGCCCCTAACCATCGTTGGCAGCCTGATCCCAGATGTCCAGCCTCTAGAACTGGGAGAATAAATGTCCGTTGTTTAAGGCATCCAGCCTATGGCATTCCTTCTCGCAGCCTGAGCAGGCTAGGACACCACAGTCACAGCAGCCAGGGCACAAACTTGGGCTCTGGCAGATGCACCAGCGGCTGCTCCCCTGCCCCCTCCTCAGCAGGAGGGACAGGCCAGGAGGGCAGAGTGTATGACGACATTTTTAAAAGGTGAGGTAACTTGCTGGAGCCCAGATATGACTGATATGAGGAAAAGTGAGAAGAGAAGCTTTATATTGGGGCAGAGGTGGGTTTGTATTTTGGTTTATTTGGTGCAAAGCTGGGTGGAGATGATGCAGAGGACGCTGGGATTCAGGACTGAGGCCAGAAAGTGACAGGTCCCAGGGCTGGAGGTCTGCTGGACCACCCAGCAGAGGAAACTACTATGTCATGAGATGTGGATCTGAGGCAAAGCTGAGGCAGGAGGGAAGTGTGGAAAGTATGCGAGGAAGCAGGAGCCTGTGGAGACCCTCTCCTGGGGATGGGGCAGGGGGAGAGGCTGAAGATGAGGATGGAGTGGGATTAGCCAAAGATGAAGGAATTCAGGACCCAGAGAAGGCGGTCTTGGAATGGCCTGAGACTGGAAGGCTTCCATCACTGAATGAGAAAGGGGGACCATTCAGGGAAAGCCCTCACTCGCTGAGTGACCTTGGGAAAAACACTTTGCCTCTCTGGATCTCTGTCCTCATTTTTGAAGAATTCAAAGGAATTCAGTAAATTCATTTGAAGAGTTTAGACTAGGTGAACACTCAGGTGTCATCCAATTTTAATGTTCTGAGATACTTGGATGGGATGGAGAACTTTGAGTAGGATCTAGAAGGATGAGAATGAAGTTATATTTGGGCACTGAAAGGGTAGTGGCCCAAGTATGAAGATTAAAGTTATATTTCTGGATTCAGATCCTAGTTTTACCACTTACTAATTGTGAGACCTTGAACAAGTTACTTAAAATCTCTAAGCCTCAGTTTCCCCATCACTAAAATGGGAATAACAGCAGCACCTTTCCCAGAGTTGAGGTGAGGACTAGATAACCTAGCAACACGTGTAAAACACTTAGCACAACGTCTGATGATGAGTAAGCACTCACTAGGTATTAGCATTAATAGTAAAATACTAATTTATATAGGAGGTTTTAGTTACAGCTGGTCAGCTATCTTCTCTCTGCTGCAGCCACAACAGGTAAAGGTTATTTTAAACCAAAGCACAGATTTAGGTTACATTTTAGGGGTAACTTGGATAAAGTTGACCAGTATTAGACAAGTAACTAAGGGCCGTTAGGTGCTGTCTTTCTCTAAAGGCCTTTAAACGAAAGGCCAGAGCAACAAGCTGTGCCCTTGCTTAATGCATTCATGTGTATCTGTGGCCACTCTGATGTATATGGTAGTGTTAGCATCTGGTAAAAACCAGCAACCAACCAACCAACCAACCAGCCAGCCAGTCAACTAACCAACCAACCAGCCAGCCAGCCAGCCAGCCAGCCAGCCAGCCAGCCAGCCACCCACCCAACCAACCAATAAGAACAAAAGCGAGCACATTTGTTATTGTGAAAGCAATCACAGCCATGATTTTGTTTCAAAATAGCCAACTGAACCACAAATTGAACTTCAATCATATTTAGAAAAATGTTAAGGGTCCCCAAACATGGTCAAAATCCATCAGTTGGAGAGGCACCCAAGGCTGATGAAAAGAGCCTTCAACCTGGAATAAAATGTACTAGGTTAGCCTCCCAGCTCAACTGCTTCTTGGCTCTGTGAGTTTGAGCAAATGACCTTGCTTCTCTGAGCTGGTCTCTCATCTTTAAAGTGTGATGTTTGGACCAGGTGATCTCTGGTCCCTTCGTCAAAATGCAGAGCCTGGTCCCCGGACGATGGCAGGTATCACAAAACAAGCAAACAGACACGAGGACAGTTAGAACCACAGGACCACAGAGACTGGACATGTCCTCTCCAGCATCTCGCCATTGACCTCCTGTCCACCGCCATGAACCCTAGTCTCCAGCCATTCCAGAACGTTCTCCAGTTTCCCCATGGACTATCAGATTTCTTGGATTTTGTACCTGCTGTCCTACTGTTCTCTTTGTCTGAAGTGCCCTCTTTTCCCTTCATTCACAAACATTTAAAAAGTGTCTGATACTCTGTTGTAGTTACCAGGCTACCGGGCCCTTCTTTGGCTCTGGAACTCCTGCTTACCCACCAAGGCCCAATCCAAATGGCATATCCTCCAGGGAGCTCTCCTGCTCATGCCCCCTCCCATATTTCCACCTCTTATCCAGAGTGGCTTTCAACCTGGGGACTCTAGGGCTTACCCTCCTGCCCCACCGACAGGCTGCTTTGGGGATGATGAGTCTGACAGAGCCCTCTGGGCAAGAGAGTTAGTATGTGATAAGGGACACCAAGCGCACTCTCTCAGGTGCTCTGTGTGCACCCATGCCCTTCCGGAGGACGTCGCAGGCCGGTAGGCTGTTGCACATTGCGAGTCAAGCCAACTTGCATATTGGGGCTATGGAAGTCAGGAGAAGGGCCTGGATTCAATGGGATGGCTACAGGGACCCCCCCCCCCCCCACAACGGTGCAAGAATGGCTAGGACTCTTCATTTAACTTGGTCAATATAAAAGTCTTCAAAGTTAAAAGGAAGCAAAGCAGGCTGTGAAGGGCAAGGCCCTGACTTCCTATGCTTCTCAGATTTCTCTCATTACCTAACCCAGCCCCAGGCAAGCAGAACCCTCACCCTTTCAGCATTAGTCTGAGGACTGTTTCCTTAATCTTCCACCCGCCTCCCCCCCACCCCCCCACCCCGCCCACTGCAGGCAGGCCTGCACTTGCCCAAGAAGACAGAAGAAAAGCACCTCCTCTGTGCTCCCAGGGCGTCTGGTGCTTATCACCGTTGCTTTTCTTTTGGCCACAACGTAATATTGAAAATAGCTATTTGGGTGTCTGTTGTCCCCATTAGGTTGAAGGCTCCTTGAGGGCAGGGGACCGAGCAGAGTGTTTGACACAAAGACTGGGCTCAATAAATCCCTGCAACAGCCTCCAACCTGGTCCCCAACCCCTCATCCACACAGCAGCCAGCGTGATGTCCAAACATAATTCATGTGTCACTACCTGACGAAGACCTTCCAGACTTTCTCCAGTGCTTTTTGTCACCCAGGTCTCATTTCCATTGTCACCTCCCCGGGGAAGCCCTGTCTGACTCCCCAGCCCAGCTAGTAGTTGTTCTAGCACGTCTTCCTCTTGCAGTGGGGCTCATACCCACCTGGAATGATCTATTCTTTCTTCCTCCGTTTGTTTCTTGCCTGAGTCTCCCTAAGCGTAAGCTCCAGCCGAACAGGGACCTGCTGTGTTCTATGGGCTTGTGACAGTGTCCTGCCTACAGGGGTCCCTTAATGAATGAATAACTGATGAATGTTGGTTTAGTAGAATTGAGTTACTGTTTGCTAACTGAAGGGACCAACAGCTAAAAAGTGAGATGCTTGTGATGGAGGGTGGGGGGAACTGGCAGCAAATATGCCCCATCACAGAGGGCTTTGGAGACCTTGCTGTGGAGAGGACACGCCCCCGCTTCTCTTTTCCAGGCTCAATACTCTCAAGCCCTTCAACTGTTTCCCTTTGTGATTTTCTCCTTCCATTGTTAATGGGCATCTTGGAAGCTGAGCATCTTCTGTTTTGGAGGCATCATCCTGGTGAGATGTGACCCTGAGTTACATCTCAAAGGCATTCCCCTCCCTGGCAGCACCCAAGCACCTTGGGACTGCACCTCAGCCCTGAGACCAGGAGGGCAGAAAGCAGCAAGTGAGGGAGAGACTCAGGGAGAGAATGTAGGAAGGGAAGATAGAGAAAGAGAGGGACAAACCAAGAGGTAGAGGGAGAAGAGAGGAGGGGGATGGATGGAAGTGAGCTGGGTTGCCCCGTGCCCCAAGCCGGAATCCTGCCACCTTGATGCACCCGTCCGGGGATCACCCTCCTCTTCACCCCTCGCCTCAGGTCTTGGCAACAGTCCCCCTCTCACTGTACAATCTCACCATACATGTGACAATTCTGGGTACATGGGCAAAAGTGGGAGAGTTCGCAGAGAAAAGGGAAACCCTGGGACGCTCACAGGAGGCCAGCCGTCCTCTGGTGTCCACTTTCCCTGTCTCGTGTGTGCGGTGGGGACCTCTGAGGACAGGGGTTGGGGGTCCAGTTTGGCCAGGAGTATGACCTGGGTCTTGGGGTAGAGGAATTGTTTCAGGCCTGAGTCCCAAGAGGCAACAGGACTTGAGCAACAAATTGTTTCAGTTCTGTTGTCACTTTGGTAATTAGAGTGTCAAAATCTATGACACAGGACTTTCTAAAACATGTTTTCATCAATCGCTGGGAGGGGGCAAGGTGTTGAGGTTGAATTCTGGAGTTTACTTCACAGAAGGGCTTGTGTCAGGCTTGTGTAAGATTGCCTCAGCCGGCTGGTGAAAGCTGAGGCATTGCTTTCCGGCAAGGTCTTGGGAAACAGCACACAATTCTCTTCTTCCTCTAGGGGTTGTGGGACACGCCTGCCTTGCTGACTTGGGGTCTGGGTAGTTTGAGACCCTGGCTGAAGGCATCATCTTCCCTGAGAAGCACCACCTCGGGCTCTCCTAGCCTCACCCTGGACTATCGCAGCAGCCTCCTAAACTGTCTCATTCCCACCCCAAATCATCCCACACAGCACAGACAGACTTTTCTAAAATACAAGTATGATTATATCATTTCCCTCCCCAAACCTCCACTGCTTCTGCCCTCCGTTCTTCGGCTGAAATTGTAGCTCCGTGGCCTACTGTCTGTCCCCGTCTCCTCTGCATCTCCCACCTCCCCCTCTTCCACCCCCAGGGCTCCTCACTGTTGCTCAAACCCCACATCTGACCACGTCCAGGCCTTTGCACACGTGCTCTCCTCCTTCTGAAGCATCTGCACGTTTATCCTGGGATGCCTGTGGCCACCAGACTTAACTCACCCCTCCGGGGAGACGGCCCAGCTGAAGGACAGCCCTCCTCTCTCTAACCCCACAGAACTTTATCCCTTTCTGGCCTTTGAGTTTTCATATCGGAATCATTTGAGGAGCTGTGCTGTCTGCCCTGCAGTCCTGGGAGTTCCTTAATGACAGAATGAAGCCGTATTTATCATGGGGGCCCCTCAGAGCATTATACAGAGCCCAACATACAGCAAGTCTGCAGTTAATGTCTGCTGAGTGAATGAGAAGACAGATGAGTGGATGCTATAAGAATTCATCTCTGTGCCCAGTTCTGGAAGCATTTCACACCACCCAGGCTCCAGAACATGTTCTGAGCATTGTTAAGCCTCTGGGCAGCGTCGGGCAGCTGCCACTGTACTTCCTCAACATGCCCAGAAATGTACGCAGAAGTTCAGTTTCCACTGCCAAGGAGGGCAACTCCCTCTTATAGGAACTGAGGGACAGGCATCTGACAACAGGCCTTCTCTGTTCTTTAATCACTGTTATGCTGGGGAAACCCCAAAGCTTTTGTTTCTTTTTTTAAAAAAATTTAATTTAATTTAATTAATTTATTTTTTAACATCTTTATTGGAGTATAATTGCTTTACGATGGTGTGTTCGTTTCTGCTTTATAACAAAGTGAATCAGTTATCCATATACATATGTTCCCATATCTCTTCCCTCTTGCATCTCCCTCCCTCCCACCCTCCCTATCCCACCCCTCTAGGTGGTCACAAAGCACAGAGCTGATCTCCCTGTGCTATGTGGTTGCTCCCCACTAGCTATCTATTTTACGTTTCGTAGTGTATATATGTCCATGCCACTCTCTCACTTTGTCCCACCTTACCCTTCCCCCTTCCCATATCCTCAAGTCCATTCTCTAGTAGATCTGTGCCTTTATTCCCGTCTTGCCACTAGGTTCTTCATGACCTTTTTTTTTTTTCCTTAGATTCCATATATATGTGTTAGTATACTGTATTTGTTTTTCTCTTTCTGACTTACTTCACTCTGTATGACAGACTCTAACTCCATCCACCTCACTACAAATACCTCCATTTCGTTTCTTTTTATGGCTGAGTAATATTCCATTGTATACATGTGCCACATCTTCTTTATCCATTCATCCGATGATGGACACTTTGGTTGCTTCCATGTCCTGGCTATTGTAAATAGAGCTGCAATGAACATTTTGGTACATGACTCTTTTTGAATTATGGTTTTCTCAGGGTATATGTCCCGTAGTGGGATTGCTGGGTCATATGGTAGTTCTATTTTCAGTTTTTTAAGGAACCTTAATACTGTTCTCCATAGTGGCTGTATCAATTTACATTCCCACCAACAGTGCAAGAGTGTTCCCTTTTCTCCACACCCTCTCCAGCATTTATTGTTTGTAGATTTTTTGATGATGGCCATTCTGACTGGTGTGAGGTGATACCTCATTGAAGTTCTGATTTGCATTTCTCTAGTGATTAATGATGTTGAGCAGCCTTTCATGTGTTTGTTGGCAATCTGTATATCTTCTTTGGAGAAATGTCTATTTAGGTCTTCTGCCCATTTTTGAATTGGGTTGTTTGTTTTTTTGTTATTGAGCTGCACGAGCTGCTTATAAATTTTGGAGATTAATCCTTTGTCAGTTGCTTCATTTGCAAATATTTTCTCCCATTCTGAGGGTTGTCTTTTGGTCTTGTTTATGGTTTCCTTTGCTGTGCAAAAGCTTTTAAGTTTCATTAGGTCCCATTTGTTTATTTTTGTTTTTATTTCCATTTCTCTAGGAGCTGGGTCAAAAAGGATCTTGCTGTGATTTATGTCATAGAGTGTTCTGCCTATGTTTTCCTCTAAGAGTTTGATACTGTCTGGAAAGCTTTTGTTTCTTGAAAGGACTCATTAATCATAGAGGTAGTCAGCAATTTTCACTTGGAGTGGGAATCTTAACCTTCACCCTGACACTCTTATTCTTTACCTGAGGGAAGAATCCAGTTCTTCTCTACTCAGTAGAACCAGTCTTTCTGGGGGTGGAGGGGACTACTGGGATGGAAGGGCTAAGTCACCTCGATCAGCTCTTTTAGGAAAATCCTACAGGGCTGTGAAAGTGATTCGCTGTAGACCTTCCCGCGGGGCCCAGAAAAGCCTCTTCCTCTCAGACCAAGCTGGCAGAGAGATAGGCAAAAGGGGGAACCCTTGGGATCAATGAAGCTCTGTCCCCTGCCGTCCTGATGCCCAGCTGCTCCACCATCTCCTGGCCTCCAGATCGCCAGACCAAGGGCACACCCTTCATGCCCAAAGCAGTCCCCACGTTACCCTCTCCTCATGCAAGCTCCAACTTCACCCTCCAGCTCCACAGGGTCCTAGGACCACCCTACCTTCCCTTGCCCATTTGTAATGCTCACTGAGAGCTTTTTCCATGTTGGTACCTGGGGACATGGGACAAATCAGCTATTGTCCCTGCCTCCAGGGCCACTGCCAGACTTGCAGATAAGGGGTTACAGTTCCCTATTGCAAGTGCAAAGGTAGACGTACCAGAGAGTTCTACGGGCCTGGAGGAGGAAGCCACCATGGGCTTGAGGAAGGTGGGTGGTCAGGGGAATCTTCCTGGAGGTGGTGACATAGATTCTAGGCCTTCATGGGCCCTAAGGGACTCACTAGAGATTTCAGGGTGGGGAGAGCATTCCTGGTACAACTGTATAGAGGCTGGAGAAAGCCTGGATGTGATTTTGAAGAAGTGGATGGGTAGCTGCATGCGTGGAGGTTAGATTTATTCTGCATCCCCAGTGGTGTGGGAGGAAACCAGGGTTAATGCTTGGCAGGCGCGAGGAGACAGATTTTGGCTCCGTGTAATGAAGGACTTTCTAAGTGTCAGCACCAAAGGAGGATGCTCCCTTTCCTGGAGGAGTTCAGGCAGAACTGTGCCAACCGCTTGGCAGGGATACTGGGGAGAATCACTCAAGCATGAGGGTGAGGCAGGTTGGGTTAAACAAATAATGTTCAAACTTTTTTCAAGACAAATCCCTTTATTCAAATGGAAGCTTCTAGTGTGCAGCAGATGAAGGCAGAACTGGTAAGACTGAATAAAACTGGAGAGGGGGTTCCAGAGTCCCATCCCCTTGCTGCCCTTACCTTCCAGTTTGAGATGCCATGATGATATCCAGAACCTTCTGGATTTTTAAAAATACGTTTTTATTGGAGTATAATTGCTTCACAATACCATGTTAGTTTCTGTTGCACAATAAAGTGAATCAGCCATATGCATACACATGTCCCCATATCCCCTCCCTCTTGAGCCTCCCTCCCATCCTCCCTGTGCGACCCCTCTAGGTCAATGCAAAGCACCGAGCTGACCTCCCTGTGCTATGCTGCTGCTTCCCACCAGCCAACTATTTTACATTCAGTAGTATACATACGTCGATGCTACTCACTTCGCCCCAGCTTCGCCCTCCCACCCCATGTCATCAAGTCCACTCTCTATGTCTACCTCTTTATTCCTGCCCTGCAACTAGGTTCATCAGTACCATTTTTTTTTTTTTTAGATTCCATATATATGTGTTAGCATACAGTATTTATTTTTCTCTTTCTGACTTACTGCACTGTGTATGACAGACTCTAGGTCTATCCACCTCACTACAAATAACTCAATTTCATTTCTTTTTATGGCTGAGTATATTCCATTGTATATATGTGCCACATCTTCTTTATCCATTCATCTGTAGATGGATATTTAGGTTGCTTCCATGTCCTGGCTATTGTAAATAGAGCTGCAATGAACATTGTGGTACATGACTCTTTTTGAATTATGGTTTTCTCAAGGTAGATGCCCAGTAGTGGGATTGCTGGGTCATATGGTAGTTCTATTTTCAGTTTTTTAAGGAACCTCCATACTGTTTTCCATAGTTAGAGCCTTCTGGTTTTGTTTTTGTTTGTTTTTTTTCCCAGTGATTGAGGCATTTTATTGAAGCTTTGGCGACTTGTTGTGGGGACATTCTGCTGGTTTTAATCCCACCTCCTCTCCCTCCTTTCTCTACATCTCCCCCCAAGAAGGGAGCGTGGAGCATGTGGGGAATTTTAGAACATCTAAACAGTCAGTATTTGTTGAGAACCTACTGTGTATCAGCCACCTCTCTAGGTGCTCGGAATAAAGCAGAGAATAAGACAGATGCCATGGACTTGACCTCGTGGAGTTCACAGTCTAGGGAGGAAGCAGAGTCATAGACATATTTACGGCACATTGTGATAAGCACTGGTGGGCAGAGGGGTTGGGGGGAGCCTACCCTATCTGAGGTATGTAGTCCTGGCCAGGCCCCTGGTAGAACCCAGGCCTCCCAACTGCCGGGCCAGCTCTCTTTCTCCTGCACCAAGCTGCACAGCAGGGACGTGAGGGTGGGTTAACAGGGCTGTCAGGAGATGAGTCTCCCCACCTATGGGATCCCCCAGGGGCTGGGGGCTTCTGAACCCTTCTCCCCAAGCTCACAGCCTGGAGTGGTTCCTGGAAGCACCCTCATACCCTCAAGTGGGAGCCCGGAAATCCCTGTCGCCACAGCAAAGGCTCTTAGAGCAGGGCCTACACGGTCCACAGCAGGCAGGCCAGGGGCCAGGCTACAGCCAAGTGGCATGGGGGCAGCTGGAATCTGACTGCCGCTCCTGGCTTCATGCTCAGCGCTGGGGAAGGAGCTGTGAGATCTAGGCTACAGAGAAGATGGATTCAAGGCTCTCTGCAATATCTTCACCAATCACCACTGTGTGACCTTGAACTGGTCCCTTCTCGACTCTATGCCTCGCTTTCTTCACTTGTAACCTGGGGGATGGGTGCTGTTCGTCTTTTCCCAGCACCCCCAATCCTAATCCTATCAGAGTTTTCTCTCTGCTGAAAGCACAGGGCAGAGCAGATGACCCTGATTTGGGCTCTGGAGTTTGGAAGGCCCACTCCAGCCCGGTAATGACCCAGTAGGGGGACTTTATGGCGTTGCTCTAAGGCCAGGAGTCCCTTGGATGTCTCTGAAGTGAGTGGTCTGGAGGCTGCTGAGGTGAGGAGCCGCGGCAGCAGCTGCGGGGAAGCTGGGAGCCAGGCTGGCCGTGAGTTTGCAGAGGAGCCAGGGCTTCTGCTGGCCTGAGGTCTCATCTACCCACTGGGGCCTGGAGGAACCCCGGCCATCTCAGGGAGGTCAGCTTGCCCTCGAGGCTTAGGATCAGAATCCTCAGGCCTGAGAGGCTCTCTGGACCCAGTGTCCAACCTCCGCACCTCAGTGGTTAGGCTCTGTAGCTGCAGAGCCAGGGGTGGATCTTGTTTCTTCCAAAGGGCAGGCAGGTGCCCTTCTCACACTCCTGTCCACCTGGGGCCAGACCCCTGCTTCCCATCTGTGTGCTCACCTGCCCCCATATCCATGGAGGATCCTAGGTCTGCTGAGAGACACCCAATGCCCCTGTGGATTCAGAACTCCATTTGTGGGTAACACACCCCATCTGTCCTCGACTCCAGTGTTCCTCCACAGACACGTTCTGTCTAGAGGACTAAAGTTCTGGTAGGAGAGAGATGGCCGTGTGGAGAGCACTGGGTGAAGAGGGGGTAGGGGCAGGATTGGGGGGTGGCTGGAAGGTTGAGGGGAAGGGAAACTCCCCTTTTTGCTTTTTATGGTGACAAGGACCACTTTGACAGTCTGGACAGGGAGGTCCTGAGCTGGGGCAGGGTGACGGGGACCTAAGCAGGGGGGCCTAGAGTCAGAGGTGAGGAGATGGTCAGGGAGGTGAACCCAAAGGGCCCAGAAGAGACCCACATTTTTGCTGCTTCTTGTTTTGTTCTTACTGAATGCAGACATTGAGGGCCAGTTAAGTCACAGGGCTATCAAACCCCCAGACCTCCAGGAAGGTCAGGTTGGGAAGGGGGTGGGGAAAGAAGCACACAGAACATTGGCTCGGAGGAAGACTTTATTTCACCCCCGTCTCCCTGCCCTGCAGCTAAGGCAGCCCCATGGCCCTAGGTGGACAGGGGCCGGTGGCCTGACCTGATTAGTGGCTGTGGCCGTGATTGCCATGGCTGTGGCTGTGGCTGTGGTCTCCATGGCAGGGGCTTTGGGTAACCTTGCTGGGGCATGGGCCTGAACCACCCTTTTTGAAGCCTGGCCCGTGACTGTGGCCTGGACCTTCGGGCGCCGTGTTGTGCATCTCCTCGTGGGAGGCTTCCGTCAGCTTGGCCACCAGCATAAGGAACTCCTCGAAGTCCATCTGCTGGTCTACATCTGTGTCCAGGTCCTCCATGATCTTGTTTATGGCTTTGTCATCCTTGTGCTGGTGGGAGAGACAGGGCAGTCAGGGCTGGGTGTGGTCAGGGCTAAGGACGGGGAGCACAGCAAGTGACCTGATGGCAAAGGCAGAGTGACACCAGCCTCCTGGGCCTCAGTTTGAGCATCTGCTGGACACTTTCTGATTCCTGGCCACCACAATCCTCTCCATTTTACAGGAGAGGAACTGAGGTCGAGTGACTTGCCCGAGGTCACACAGTTCATAAGTACAGAGATGTCTCCTCATTTGGTCCTTATAACAATGATAGGGAGACTTGGAATCTTCCTTGAGGAAGACTTGAGGAAACAGTCATACAAACGGTAATTAGCTTGTGCAGATTGACAAGGCTTGGGAGCAGAAGGGTGGACAGGCACATTCCAGTCTGATTCAGAGCCCTGTCTTGTCCCGTTCCCTCCACTCTTATCCATGTCACGCCCTCCTCTTCTCGCCTCCCCCCTCCCTCTCCAGGTTACTACTTAGTGACACTCATTTCAGCCTGCATGGCGGGGAAGCACCTGAGGGAAACGAGATGGGGACAGAGAGCAGTGTGGTGTGATAAGTGTGCAAGGGGGGCATGAGGGGAGGTGAAGGATCCAGGCCTCACTGGGTTCCAGCCCCGCCTCCCACTGGCTGGGGCACCCCCGCTGAGTCTCCTCCTGGGACCCTGCAGGTGCCCAGCTCATCTCCCATGCCCTTCCCACTCTGCAACGCTTCAACGTGATCTGCTTTTCTGCACCTTTGCCATCACCCTGGCAGAGCCCTCGCTCCTGAGCAGCCCGTAGGTGGGGGCCCAGCTTCCCATCCTGGCCTATCTGCTCTGGATGTGGGGCGTGGTGGATGGGGTGGGATAGGGGTCTCACAAAGGAAAACATTGCCCACACAACCTCTTGACTGTATCCTCTCTTGTCTACCCTGACCAAGCGTCCTGCTTGCTGAGGTCTGCACTTTTGGGGAGCTGTCAGCAACCCCAATACCTCCGACCGCTGTGATTCTCCACCTTTCCAAGGTGGGGAGGGGCTCCAGGCAGGGCTGGCCACCTATCCCGGAACATCCTGCTCCAGGAATGGAACTGAGACTGGGACCTAGATGTCCCACCCTTCTTAGTCCAGTCCTCTGTGTCCCCAAAGTCACCAAATTTGTAAAGCAAACAAAAAGATCCTGTGGAACGAATCCTCCTTTTCTTAGAGCTGCCTAATCATTTTCAGATCAGGGAAATAAACTAACATGTTACTGAGTGCTTTGTACACACTGGTGCTGGGCTGGGTCCTTTCCCACATGCTGTTTATTTGTTTCCTACCAGAGAGCCTTTGGATTAGAAAAGCCCTCTGGGGTCTTCCACTCCAAGTCCATCTGAGGCTTACAATCTCATTGGCTTCCTGCCAAGGGTGGTCCTCACTTGCTTCCCCCCACCAAAATTCAGGTCTCAGCTCAAAGGTCACCTCCTTAGAGGGGCCCTTCATGTCCATTTAACTAGTCACCTCTCCCTGCACCCAGCCCACATAACCCACAGTGCTCTCTCTGATTTTCTTTCAGGTACTTATTGGCTGTGGATGTATCTGTGTTCTTGATTGGTCAACACGTTTGTTGCGTGTCTCTCCCGTCAGGACAGTGGGTCCCTGTGGGCCACTACACGCCCTGCCCAGGATGGGACCTGGCACACTGCACATGCTCAGTCTCTTGGCGCCACCTAACATGGACCACCTCTAGTGACAGGGTCCAAATCCTGTTGCAAACGCGGAGCCCACTGCCTCTGGAGGCTAGGTTGAAGGACCAAGAACTTTTTCCTTGACCATTGCAGATTGCACCCCTATTCTCCATCCTTAGCCCAGACTGCCCGGGTCAGGTCTGCCAGGAGTCCAGCCCTACCTTGAGAAAGTTTGGCAGCTCTTTTTCCACCAGCTGTTTGAATTCTTTGTGGTTCAGGGTGTCCGGGTGCTGCAGCCGTACAGAGTACTGGTGGAAGATATTGATGATGGTTTCTATGCTGCTTTCCATCTGCGACATTGTGTCCGTTATCTTCCTGCACTCTGTTTGAGCAAAAGAGAAGCAAGAGTTCTGGTGCTTAGAAGAAAAGACCATCAAGCTTCCTTGACACCTCCTACTGGCCGCATGCAGGAATGAAGGGGGAAACAGAATAAAAAGAAAGCAGGGGCTGCAACTGAACTGGGAGATGACCCTGTCCCACACATGGTAGGAATGGTTTACAGACTATCTAGGGAGTGCCAAAAAGGAGAGTCTTTGAGGACAGGAGGCTGCAGCAGAACATGACCTAAGAAAATGGGAAGGAGGCTTTAAAGTGAGCAGTCAATCAAGGAGGGCTTCCAGGAGGAGGTTTGAAATGAAGATGGGTGAGGGGAGTAAAGAGTCATCAGGCAGGCTCCGGTCCCGGGGAAGCTGGCAGCTCACTTACCTAAGCCCAGGAGTCACACAGAGGGGTTTGACAGAAAGATGTGGGCCCAGTATTTATAGGCCTCTGGCTGAGACACTCAGCCTTCTCGTGGGAAGATTGCGTCACAGGTAAGCAGTGTGGTAACGCTGAGCTGGGCTGTGTCACTGCCAGGAAGGGGGCTGGGCTGGGACAGGAAATGTTCACAAAGCCCTTTTTGCCTTTTTGTGAAATTCCCAGCCCTGGCCCGGAGCTGGTTTGGGAGGAAGCTTGTTGGTTAGTCCACTTCCCGTCCACCCCACAGCCCTGCCCTCCCTGAGCAAGCCAGCAAGCTGCCTCTCCTCTGGCACCCCTCTCTCCTCCTGTCCCCGCTGAGGTTGTGCCTTCCCACCTGCGATAGCCAGTGTCTGGTGGGGGGCTGAGGACCCCTGAGGTGGCCCACCCACTCTGTCTCCCCTTGTTGGGCAGCCCAACAAGGATGGCCCTGCCTGGCCCTGTGATGAGTGCTCTTAGGAGGGCGGGGGGCCTGCCCTCCATTGTTTGGGCTGATGGAGGAAGCACAGACAGCAGCCGGCATCCGTCGTCGCGCGTGGCTCCCTCCTCCACTCTGTTGCTGTAGGTAATCCGAGCAGGTGCCCGGGGCGCCTCTCCTGTGTGTGTCCACAGCGTCCTCTGCTGCCTCTACCAGGGCATGTTTCACTCTGGACCAAGGATCTCAAGACACAAGCTTGTGGGAACTAGGGACCTGGAGTAAAGTGGTGAAGCGGTGTGGGCTGGAGAACACCAACAGCACCAACAGTAGCGTGACTCGTGACAACCGACATGGGGCCTCAGGGTTGGGGACACTAGGGAGTGGTGAGGACTGTGGCAAATGAGAGCATTCCTAACTTGAAGGGGCAGCTGTTACTCAGCC
The DNA here is from genome assembly GCF_028023285.1 of Balaenoptera ricei. NCBI lineage: Eukaryota > Metazoa > Chordata > Mammalia > Artiodactyla > Balaenopteridae > Balaenoptera > Balaenoptera ricei. The sequence continues at coordinate 111,639,647 of NC_082639.1, read as the reverse complement.
TCAGGGGAAGGCGGCCACGTGGGAAAGTGGATCAGGTGTTAATGGACCTCCCGAAGGTCCAGGGAATCTGAAATTTTATGTGAAAACTCCTGCTTATAAGATTCGTCAACTAATTTTAAAGGAAAGTAAGAACATTAACAATGAAGCACGGCGTGTGCTGAAGGGCATGACCTCTGCTCTGCCCGAAGTTCTTGACTTTCAGGTCTGTCTCTTCCACTCTGCTGAGGCTCCCTGAGCCAGGGATGTGGCCTGACTCACCTCCACAGTCCCAGGATGGAGCAATATGTTGAATTAATAAATGCAGGAGTGCACGAATAAATGAAGAAACGAGTGAGTGTGAAATACACAATGGTCTGTTTGTTGTCCTGTGACTTTCTGTGGAGATGTTGACTGTGACCATATAGTGCTGATTAGGATGAAAGTGAATGGGTTGGGGGAGAAGAGGGTGAGCGGTTGGCGGGAGTGAGCAGCTGGACAGGGCTTTGAAATAGAAGGGAGTCCACACTTGGGGATCCTGTGCTGGCAGTGGGTTCCCTCATGTCAGAAGGTCATGGCGGGCCCCAAGGTCCCAGGCTAACCCAGGCCTGGGTTGAGACCAGGGCTGAACCGTGGAGGTCCCGACCCTGGCAGGCTATCCCTGGCTTGATCAATAGGTGCCCAGACCCCACCCAGCCCCCCTCAGTGCCAACCAAGGCCAGAGGTTGGAAGGAGGGGTGGTGGGAAGTGGAGTCTTCTCCTTGGGGAGACTCAGCCCTGGGCCTGGGTGGGTCAACAGGTGAGAACAGCAGGTGGAACCAGTGCAGCCCTTTGAGGGAGCTTTTCTGTGGACCCCGGGCCTCAGGGTGACTCTGCAGCTCCACTAAGGGCAACCCGTCCAGATTTGGGGGTGTTCCCTCAGAAGGGTCCGTTTAGGGTCTCAGGAGGCTGCCCCACCCACTGGGAGGTGGGAGCCCCTGCAGGTCCCTGTGGAGACACATTGTGCTATTGCACTTGTGCGAAGGGTCACGTGGAGTTTCCTCAGTGAAGATTCAAGGGCTCTGGAGACCAGAGCTGCAGACTGTGGAGCATGTTTGGGGATGAGATGAGAGTGGGTGAGGGGCTGAAGACCCTCAGCTTGTGGGAGGCTTCCTGGGTGGGTGACAGTTTGCTGCTGAGGTAGGGGTGGTGAGTGAATGGGCTCCCTGGCCACAGGGTGGGAGTAAGTTCTAGTGATGAGGACACAGTGTGTGCGGCCTCCTGGGATGTACTTTTCTACTTCTCTGCCCCCATCCTGCCCCTGCTGGTGGAAAGGAGTGGGGTGGGGGGCTGTTGGTGAGCGACCACCAACCACAGCCTTCAAACTCCTGGAGCAGATCTGTCCCCATGGGCAGGACGTTCCCAGAGGTCAGGATGTGACCCTCAGGTCCCACAGGCACAACCCCTGGGTTTGCCGGGTTTCCTGGGGACTGGGGATGAGGAAGGAGCTCAGGGAGACTTGGGCAGCCACGCCCTTTCCCAGGGAGAAAGTACCCGGGCTTCTTCACAGGGCGGATCCCCTGCTGTCAGCACCTGTCTGGTCTCATCGGGTCCCTCTCCCCTCTCGGTGCTGTGGATGGTGGACAGAGCTGCTCAGAGCCTCAGAGCTCCGCCCTCCTCCTCTTCTCCCCCTTTTGTTAGGGCTCCCGGCCTTCCTCTTCTCTCTGGAAAGCCAGGGCCCAGTCTCCATTCCTGGGGAGGGAGTGCCCTCTAGTGCCAGGGAGAGAGAAGGCCGAGGAGGCAGCAGCTGGAGAAGGAGGGCAGGGCCAGAGCCCAAGCCTGAAAGGAAGGCACTGCCAGCCAATGAGGGGTGAGCCAGCTGCAGCCTGACCTGTGGGGCTGGGACAGCGAGGGACCCACAGGTATTTCTGAGTGTGTGTGTGTGTGTGTGTGTGTGTGTGTGTGTGTGTGTGTGTCTTCTTGAGAAGCCCTCTCCTATTGGAGGGACTGGACTCTATCAGGTTACAAAGTTAACATAGTGGAGAAAGTTTCCCTGATCTCCACTCTTGAATTCTTCCTGCAAGTAAGAAAACTTTCTCTCTCCTAAATTGCTCTAAATGAGTTTGGTTCTACCACACCTGGATCTTTCTTGCCAAGGCTCTGGGTCCTGGGGTTACCTCTACCCAATTTCTTACCTTTCTGTCTAACCTGGAATCCCTATCTATTATATCTCATATGTCTCGTGTCCTAATATTTCATCTTCATTTTAAGTACAGAGAATGCATAGCAATGTGAGCCACGGTGGCCGAACTGTGGCTGCAGCCTGTCCTGCCAGCTCAGTGTATGCAGCTGGAGGTGGGGGTGGGAGACCCCACCCGTCCCTGCCCTAGCAAGATGAGGCGTTGGGCTCAAGCCTTGCAATTTCAGCTTATGATGTGACAAGCTTGGGACAGCACTCACCTCGTTATCATTCATGGTTGGGGAAGCACCATGGTCAAGCGACCAGGGTATAAACCTCCTGTTGACCAGAATTGATCGCTGGTTTCTAGGTAGCTTTGCAAGAGGCCAGCTTCTTTCCTGGGAGGCCAGCCTACAGGGCTTCCAACTTGGGCAAGTTCATCCTTGCCTCTCATTTGGCCAATGAGAGAGGCTCAACACTTTCCCACACGTTCATCAGGTGCCTGCCTTCCTCTGTGGAGGGCTGGTTTGTCAACAGGACACAGTTTTCTCAAATGACTGGATTCCTGGGTGTTAACGGCCAAGCGATTTCTTGTCCTGATCCAGGAAGCTCCTATATGCTCGTCTTAAACTGGGGTTCTACACATTTTCCATCTGGGAACTATTGATTATAATATAAAATCTCTGGAGGTCAGTGATCTACCCCATTTTATCTCAAACCTCTCTCTATAGTTTCTCAGTAGGATAATTGGGAGAAAAGTTGATGTTTAGGTTGACATCTCAGGGAACTGATATTTCATTTGAATTGAGCCCAAGTAAACAACTCATTTCTGTCTGACACAGCAGAAAATATTCCTGCAGCTGGAAAGGACCACAGTAATCCCGGAGTTTAACCTCTTGGATCCTCGTTGAGAATCTCCACCATCAGAAACTCAAGCTGATTGTGGAGAAGTTCCAGGCAGAGTCTCTGGAGTCAGACAGATCTGCCCCTTCTAATTGGGTAACTTTGGGCAAGTGACTTAAACTCTCTGAAGTCCAGTTTCCTGATGATAAGTACAGGTCTCATAGGTCATTGTGAAGATACTTAATGGAATAACTATGAAGTCCTCAGCAAATACTTGGAATATAGGATGTGACAGTAAATGGTAGCTGCTATTCTTTATTACTCTTCTCACTCAAGAAGAAGTTAGGTGAGCCTCAGTGTTCTCACCTATAAAAATGAGGTTACAAATATCTTATGGGAATTTTATAAGGATTAAATATAAAATTGCAGCACTAGATGTAAAAATATCTACACATGGTTTATTCATAATAGCTACTCAGGGATTTTAGAAATTGTTATTATCTATGGTGGAAGGCCTTAGATGAGGCACCGGGCTCCTAGGAGGGACAAAGAGCTCTCAGGGTAATAGGAGGCTGGTGAGGGTGGTGGCTAGACAGGTGTTAGCACCCTCACCTTTACTGAGCACCTGCCGAGGGTCAACCCTGTGCTGGGGACCCTGAGAAGCCTCGCCAGGTGCTGGTCCCAGGAGGTGCACAGGTTTGGCGGGGAGGCAGACGGGGGCCGTGCAATGGGGTGGGAGCCCTGTTTGAAGGGTGAGGATGGTCGGGCTAACTGTCGGTGTCTCTCCCAGGGCTGTGGTCTATACTCTCCCTGTTAGTGACCTACTTCCACACGAGGATGCTGCTGTGGCTTCTTGTCATCTCTGCTCTGGATCTCGGGGCCTGGGGTGAGTTTTCTTTCACTGGGTCACAAGTGCTTTTGCCATCAGCCCCAGCCTGGTTTCATTTGGAAATCATCCTCTCCAGTGTCCTCACTCCTCCCCACTAGCTATGTTCCCCTTCAGAGCCTGGCTCAGGTGCCCCCCACGCCCTGCTGAGATGGGCTCCCATCCTTAGCAGCCCCTCCAGCCTGCCCAGCACACCTTGGCTTCAGTGTCATGGTCAAGTATTTGTTCCCGATGATTTCACAGAAGGACAGAATCTCAGAACCATGGTGGAGACCCTTAACAAACTCATCTTAAAGACAGAGAAACAGGCCACATTGTGGCAGTGACTTGCCCAAGGTCATCTGACAATTTTGGGGTGGCTGCAGAGCCTAGTGGTTATCGACACAGCTCTGGGGTCAGACAGCCTGGGTTGGAATGCAAGTCCGCAGCTTAAAACCCACATCGTCTTAGACAAGTAACCTCTCTGAGCCTCAGTTTCTCATCAGTATAGAGGAAGTAGTTAATTTGCTTTGCTTATCTCACAAAATTGTTTTAAGCCACAAAGCTGATAGTGCCCTTGAAAATGCTTTGTACATTACAGAGCCAGCCCGTGGGAGCTGATGTGGGTGACATTGCTGGTTCTAGTGGCTATTGCTTCCCATGACCTCTGGTACCGAATAGGCAGAGGGGGATGCGGCATGTTTGTGATGATTAATCCTCCATTAATCCTATCTAAAAAAATCTAGTTTGTGAGGGCAGTCACAACGATCTGTAAATCTCTGTATTTCAAGAACCTTGTCTGGATCACTAGGTGCTTAATATATGAATACGTGTTAACGTGATGATGGCCATCTTGGTACATGACACTCTGATCTATTAATATGTATACGAGTGAACTGGGAAAGGCAGAGCTGCTCAGATGAGGAGGCAGGAGAGACTGCACTGAGTCTGAAATGGAGGGAGGCTTGGGGAGGATGGGGAGAGTGAAGGCCTCATTGGGGCAGATGTGAGAGGCAGAGGCGGAGTGAGGCCAGATGCATCCGTGGTTTTCCTCTTCCTTGTTTCCTAGAGGAAGTCAGGTGACTTGGGGAGGCCGAGAGGCTGTTGGTTGGGGGGGCAGGGGGGATGTGGAGCCTCTGCCTGAGAGCTGGTCCAGGTGTTCTCCAAGGACCAGCACCAAGTGCAGTGTTCCTTCCCAGGGGATTCCCCACAGTTGTCTTGGCATGAAACCCAAGCCACAGGGCTGTCAGAGGAGCTTCTGGACCTGTTTGCTGGCATCTCACAGCTCATTCTCAAGGGTCGCAGTGGTGAGGCCGTTTGGGGGTGGCCGGGGGGCTTCTTAGGGGGTCAGAAGTATTTCTCAGGATGTCACTATGGCTGGGCTGGGTGGGTGGGGTGGGGTGGAACCCCAACTATTCCCCTGGATTGTCCTGAGTCCTTAGGCAAAGGTGGGTTCCAGAAAAGAGAGGAAACCCAGGGAGAAAAGACAAGGGTCCCAGTTCCCAGCTCTCAGGGCGGAAACACTGCATCCCTCAGAGAGCTCCTGGGAGCTCCCAAGTAAGGATAGTGAGGGAGAGCTGGGGAGGTCCTGGGTCCTGTGTGGGGCTCTCACGGCCCTGCCCACAGTGTATTTTCATGTGAAGGAGGGAGACCCACACTCAGTGTTCATGGGGCTTCCTGTGGGCTCTGCCGGGGAGGGTGAGGAGAGTGGTTTGAGGAGGGTGGCAGAGCTTTCCTCAGAGAGTCATGTTCTGAGTGGACAGCCGATGAAAGGCAAGTCAGACACCGGGGCAAATGCCAGTGGACACCAAGCATCCCGAGGCGTCCATGCTAACGTGCTTCACGAGAAGTAGGCTCAGAACCCCGGGGTTGGGTGGGGGGTGCTGCTGGGACTGCTTTCTGCAGGCAGAGAAGAGGTGAGGATGGGCAAAGTCCTCCAGGGAAGTACAAGGAGGAAGTGTTTGGAGAACAAGGTCACTTGACTTCCCAGGCTGAGTGTGGAGTCTGCATGGGGATTCGTTTTACCCTAAACGGGATATGGAGATGGGAAGGGGTGACTGTGGTGTTGCAGGCCTCCTCCTGGGGCCTCTCCCATCACAGAGGACCCAGGGTGGCCTGGACAGCCTGCGGCGGGCACGGGCAGGACCTTAGCATGCCAGCCTGTGGCTCCCCCCCCTAACTCCCCACCAGTTGCGTCCACCGTTGTCTCCCGCAAGGAGTGGGGGGCGAGATTCCTGACCCGCAGCGCCCAGCTGACCCGGCCTGTGGCCTGTGTCATCATGGACCAGCTTACGGGGATAGAGTGCCAGTAGCAGAATGTGTGCAGCTGGAAACTGCGGGGCCTGCAGTCCCGTTTGGTCTACAACAAAGGCTGGTGCGATGTGGCCTACATGTAAAAGGCTGGTGGGGTCCCCGGAGCCCACATTTGAGTTATCCCTCTGAAGGGGCCTCCTGCTCCCCCTTCTCTGTTTTTCTTAATTTCCCATTCATGTTGCTTTTCTAATGAATTAAAAAATGCTGATACAAACAAAATCCAAAATCCCCCAGCGGTCATGAGGAAGACAGCTCTGAGCCATGTATGTCGATGTGGTCTTGGCCACTGGGAGCTCCCGGAAAGAAGCAAGAGAGGTCTTGTAATAAGTACAGTCGCCCCCTTGGAGCTCGAAGAATATTTCAGTTTACAAAGGTCTTTGCAAGTATTACTCAAGTAGGCTCTCCCAGTCACTCTGAGGAATGGGCAGGAGAAATATTACCACCCCTGTGTCACAGGTGAGGATGTTGTGGTCTGGAGAAGTTAGAGAATTTGCTCAAAGTCACTCAGCGAGGGAGCATGGACCCAGAACTATTCCCAGACTGCCTCCTAGTCCTGCCTTGTTCCACTTCTGCACACAGACAGGGCTGTTACCCCGAGAGGTACCAGGGACCCTGAAGGGCCACCTCATAGTGCGACTGGGATCCCATAGGAGATATCCCACTGGGGATGCAAGGAGGAGGGCCCCGTGTTAAAAGCAAATGTGTGAGGCAAAGAGATGCTTCCGTTGTGTATTGAGTACCCACTCTGAGGATTATCTGTGGAGTGGAGGCCCACAACCTCCTCTTTTCTCCTCAAGAATCAGGATATGTATGTATTTGTAGAAGAAGACAGAGAGAGAGAGGGAATGGTGCTCTCCCCCCTGAATTCTAAAGACAAACATAAATGCTTTCTGAATTATCCACTTCGGAAAGGATTACCCACATTTTCTTCTTGATTTATTTTTAGCTGCAAATAAGTAAAAGCAGCTTGAGGCCCCTGTTTTAGCCACCAGAGCCCCTGGGGGTCAGGGGGGTCTTCCCGTCCACCCTCTGTGGATGCTGTGTTCACTACAGCTCAGCTGCTGTCCCTACCACTAGTGCCCCCACCGCCCCGCCATTGTCACTGCTGTGTTGTCTACTTCAGCCACTGCATCTCGAAGTCAGGTTTTTGCAGTGACAGTGTAACAGTCTCCAGTTTGTACCTTGCAGCTGCTGTAGCCATAGGGGCTATTTTCACATTGAACTGACCAAAGGCTGCAGGGACAGAGCAGCCTGCTGAAAGTACTCCAGCAAAGCCAGGGACATGGCGGACACCCTGAGGTCCCAACCTGGTCCTCAGACCAATGTCAGCACAGGGTGGGAGGTCAGCCCTACTCCATTCTGGGTCTTCGGTGACTTCAGGGAAGTGTTCTTTCTGTGCTCAGCTTGCTGTGGAAATTCATGACCTATTAAGAGCTGAATATGGCAAGAGTTGTGAAAACATCAGTTTTGAAGACTGCAACTGGAAAGTGGAGGACGAGAAATTTATAATGAGGAAGAAAGAAAGGAGGAGGTAAAACAACAAAAAAAATAGATACATTGGCTTCAAAAAATAAACTGAGAAAAGGAACATCCTAAACAAATTTCTGTGACAAAGAAGAGCTTAGGAATTCCTAAGGAGAAACTGAAGAAAAAGTTAACACAAAGGAATCCCTGAATTCAGGTTGATTGTTTTCATTGTTCAAGTGCTTGGTCCTATAATTTAAAAACATGACGAATGAATTCTCATGCCCTTGAAAAATGTCGAACTAATGTTCTCAGGTTCTTGAGAGTCATACATGTGAATTCCACTTTGAACCAAATGAGTATTTTAAAGTGAGGTTCTGGGAAACACATGTAAGCTAAGTCAAAAGAAAATTTAAAATATATTCCCACATCTCTTGGAAGTCTAAAACGCGTTATCACCCTCCCTCCCACCGTTATGTCATTGAAGCATAGTATTTTTGAGCCTCTAGAACACTTTTCCCTTCTGAGGATGGGTGCGAAGTTTCCTGTTACAGGAATTTGCCATTAAATCATGTTTCCTTGCCTGGCAGCTTCCTGGCTGGGGACAATGGCAGGGTGTACAAAGGTGTTGGCTGGAACATCCAAGGCATGCACGCCCAGGGCTACAACAACGTCTCCTTGGGCCTCACTTTCTTTGGCAATAAGCTAGGTAATGGTCATCCCCTCTGTCCCTCTGCCAGGGAGTTGTCTACACCCTCTTCCTCTGCTCCGTTGTCTCAACACTCTTGTCTTTTCAACCTACATCATATTGTCCTCTTTTTTTTAAAAAATTTATTTATTTATTATTTATTTTTGGCTGTGTTGGGTCTTCGTTTCTGTGCGAGGGCTTTCTCTAGTTGTGGCAAGCGGGGGCCACTCTTCAACGCGGTGCGCGGGCCTCTCACTGTTGCAGCCTCTCCTGTCGCGGAACACAGGCTCCAGACGCGCAGGCTCAGTAATTGTGGCTCAACGGCCCAGCTGTTCTGCGGCATGTGGGATCTTCCCAGACCAGGGCTCGAACCCGTGTCCCCTGCATTGGCAGGCAGACTCTCAATCACTGCGCCACCAGGGAAGCCCTCAAGGATACTTTTTATTAAGCTTTCTTAGTTGTAAATCTCTAAATGAAGTTTCTCTTGCTTTCAGACAGGTGCTATCTTCAATAATGATAACTCTAACACTTGTAGAGTTCTTTAGAGATTTCAAATTATTTCCATATACGTGTGATCAGTTCAGAGAGTCAGCTGATTTCTGCATACTGGCCCTGTTAATAAGTACACACACCTGCATTTAGTTGCAATGCATATTCAAGCATGTAGGTATACTTTATTTTTTGAATAAAATGGCGATGCCTCTGTAAGATCAACAGTCCTTTCTCTTCTGTTCACATGCTGGTTTCCATAGTTGTTATCAGAACCTGCAGAATTTGCCTCTGCCCCTTGCTCCAGCCACCTGGCCCAGACAATTGCTATTGGTACCTTCCCAGAATCTCACAGAATCCCACATGTTAGGATGTGCCAGTGGGTGTCAGAGGTTAGGGAGACTGAGGAGTAACCAGCCTGCAGTTGTGAGATTGTGCACATGTGGGCCCAGGTGAATTCCTATCGCCTTGGTTTTTCCCCTCACCACAGCTTGCTCCAATATCATCACAAGGTCAGCTTGGAAAGCCAGACAGGCACACTGCCCTACAATGAACCTCCCAGCCAAATATGTCATCATCATCCACACCGTTGGGGCGACCTGCAACATATCCATGGACTGCCTGATCTGTGTCCGAGATATACAGTCCTATCACATGGACACACTGAACTTCTGTGACATCGGATATCAGTAAGTGGGATCGGTGGAAACTTGACCCTCCTTTTCTTCAGGGCTGTAGGAAGGAAGGCTCGGGGAGGGAGCCAATATTTACTGAGCTCTTCCTTTGTGCCAGGTGCTTTACATAAGACATCATATTTTTATTTGTGCAAGATTCTGGACTGAACATCCTTCATTTTTTATTTTTATATTTTTGGGCATGCCACAGGGCATGGGGATCTTAGTTCCCTGACCAGGGATTGAACCCACACCCCCTATAGTGGAAGCACGGAATCTTAACCACTGGACTGCCAGGGAAGTCCCTGGACTGAGCATCCTTCAGAGCATAGTAGGGTTGGTTATCTCCCATGGGTGTGTTCTCCACGAGTGGTTGGGAAGACTCTGAAAAGAAGACTTAAAACAACAGTGATAAAGCAAGAGTGTGAGACCCTTATGGGAGACCATTGAAAGACTGTGCCTTTTTAATGCAATCCCTTCCAACCAGCCAGAGACACAGACCCTGTTCACCCGCTACCCCCATCTGGCCCAACCCCAAACTTGCTGTCTCTGATGTTAAAATCCTGCAATACTTCTGGTATTGTTTACTCCATTTATAGACACAGGAATCTTTACTTTCTGGACCTCTTTTGCCTCCTCTTTACAGTAGGGACAATACTTTATCTATTTAAAGATATAGAGTGAAATAAAAAAATGTTCTCTTTTGGTTCCTTTTTTTTTTGGAATTTTTGAATTTTATTTTATTTATTTTTTTATACAGCAGGTTCTTATTAGTTATCCGTTTTATACATATTAGTGTATACATGTCAATCCCAATCTCCCAATTCATCACACCACCATCACCACCCGCCTCCACTTTCCCCCCTTGGTGTCCATACGTTTGTTCTCTACATCTGTGTCTCACTACCTGCACTGCAAACTGGTTCATCTGTACCATTTTTCTAGGTTCCACATATATGCGTTAATATACGATATTTGTTTTTCTCTTTCTGACTTACTTCACTCTGTATGACAGTCTCTAGATCCATCCACTTCTCTGCAAATTACCCAATTTTGTTCCTTTTTATGGTTGAGTAATATTCCATTGTATATATGTACCACAACTTCTTTATCCATTCATCTGTCGATGGGCATTTAGGTTGCTTCCATGACCTGACTATTGTAAATAGTGCTGCAATGAACACTGGGGTGCATGTGCCTTTTTGAATTATGGTTTTCTCTGGGTATATGCCCAGTAGTGGGATTGCTGGGTCATATGGTAATTCTATTTTTAGTTTTTTAAGGAAACTCCATATTGTTCTCCATAGTGGCTGTATCAATTTACATTCTCACCAAGAGTGCAAGAGGTTTCCCTTTTCTCCACACCCTCGCCAGCATTTGCTGTTTGTAGATTTTCTGATGATGCCCATTGTAAATGGTGTGAGGTGATACCTCATTGTAGTTTTGATTTGCATTTCTCTAATAATTAGTGATGTTGAGCAGGTTTTCATGTGCTTCTTGGCCATCTGTATGTCTTCTTTGGAGAAATGTCTATTTATGTCTTCTGTCCATTTTTGGATTGGGTTTTTTTTTTAATATTGAGTTACATGAGCTGGTTATATATTTTGGAGATTAATCCTTTGTCCATTGATTTGTTTGCAAATATTTTCTCCCATTCTGAGGGTTGTCTTTTTGTCTTGTTTGTAGTTTCCTTTGCTTTGCAAAACCTTTTAAGTTTCATTAGGTCCCATTTGTTTATTTTTGTTTTTATTTCCATTTCTTTAGGAGGTGGATCAAAGAAGATCTTGCTGTGATTTATGTCAAAGTGTGTTCTTCTGTGTTTTTCTCAGAGAATTTTATAGTGTCTGGTCTTACATTTAGGTGGCTAATCCATTTTCAGTTTATTTTTGTGTATGGTGTTAGGGAGTGTTCTAATTTCATTCTTTTACATGTAGCTGTCCATTCTTCCCAGCACCACTTATTGAAGAGGCTGTCTTTTCTCCATTGTATATCCTTGCCTCTTTTGTCATAGATTAGTTGACCATAGGTGCGTGGCTTTATCTCTGTGCTTTCTATCCTGTTCCATTCATCTATATTTCTGTTTTTGTGCCAGTACCATATTGTCTTGATTACTGTAGCATTGTAGTATAGTCTGAAGTCAGGGAGTCTGATTCCTCCAGCTCCGCTTTTTTCCCTCAAGACTGCTTTGGCTATTCGGGGTCTTTTGTGTCTCCATACAAATTTTAAGATGATTTGTTCTGGTTCCGTAAAAAATGCCATTGGTAATTTGATAGGGATTGCATTGAATCTGTAGATTGCTTTGGGTAGTAGAGTCATTTTCACAATATTGATTCTTCCAATCCAAGAACATGGTGTATCTCTCCATCTGTTTGTATCATCTTTAATTTCTTTAATCAGTGTCTTATAGTTTTCTGTATACAGGTCTTTTGTCTCCCTAGGTAGGTTTATTCCTAGGTATTTTATTCTTTTTGTTGCAATGGTAAATGGGAGTGTTTCCTTAATTCCTCTTTCAGATTTTTCATCATTAGTGTATAGGAATGCAAGGGCTTTCTGGGCATTAATTTTGTATCCTGCAACTTTACCAAATTCATTGATTAGCTCTAGTAGTTTTCTGGTGACATCTTTAGGATTCTCTATGTATAGTATCATGTCATCTGCAAACAGTGACAGTTTTACTTCTTCTTTTCTGATTTGGATTTCTTTTATTTCTATTTCTTCTCTGATTGCTGTAGCTAAAACTTCCAAAACAATGTTGAATAATAGTGGTGAGAGTGGGCAACCTTGTCTTGTTCCTGATCTTAGTGGAAATGGTTTCAGTTTTTCACCACTGAGGACGATGTTGGCTGTGGGTTTGTCATATATGGCGTTTATTATGTTGAGATAATTTCCCTCTATGCCTACTTTCTGGAGGATTTTTATCATAAATGGGTGTTGAATTTTGTCAAAAGCTTTTTCTGCATCTATTGAGATGATCATACGGTTTTTATTCTTCAGTTTGTTAATATGGTGTATCACATTGATTGATTTGTGTATATTGAAGAATCCTTGCATTCCTGGGATAAACCCAACTTGATCATGGTGTATGATCTTTTTAATGTGCTGTTGGATTCTGTTTGCTAGTATTTTGTTGAGGATTTTTGCATCAATATTCATCAGTGATATTGGTCTGTAGTTTTCTTTCTTTGTGACATCTTTGTCTGGTTTTGATATCAGGGTGATGGTGGCCTCATAGAATGAGTTTGGGAGTGTTCCTTCCACTGCACATTTTTGGAAGAGTTTGAGAAGGATGGGTGTTAGCTCTTCTCTAAATATTTGATAGTATTTGCCTGTGAAGCCATCTGGTCCTGGACTTTTGTTTGTTGGAAGATTTTTAATCACAGTTTCAATTTCATTACTTGTGATTGGTCTGTTCATATTTTCTATTTCTTCCTGGTTCAGTCTTGGAAGGTTATACCTTTCTAAGAACTTGTCCATTTCTTCCAGGTTATCCATTTTATTGGCATAGAGTTGCTTGTAGTAGTCTCTTAGGATGCTTTGTATTTCTGTGGTGTCTGTTGTGACTTCTCCTTTTTCATTTCTAATTTTATTGATTTGAGTCGTCTCCCTCTTTTTCTTGATGAGTCTGGCTAATGGTTTATCAATTTTGCTTATCTTCTCAGGGAACCAGCTTTTAGTTTTATTGATCTTTTCTATTGTTTTCTTTGTTTCTATTTCATTTATTTCTGCAATGATCTTTATGAATTCTTTCCTTCTGCTAACTTTGGGTTTTGTTTGTTCTTCTTTCTCTAGTTCCTTTAGGTGTAAGGTTAGATTGTTTATTTGAGATTTTTCTTGTTTCTTGAGGTAGGCTTGTATTGCTATAAACTTCCCTCTTAGAACTGCTTTTGTTGCATCCCATAGGTTTTGGACTGTTGTGTTTAGTTGTCATTTGTCTCTAGATATTTTCTGATTTCCTCTTTGATTTCTTCAGTGATCTCTTGGTTATTTAGTAACATATTGTTTAGCCTCCACGTGTTTGTGTGTTTTACGTTTTTTCCACTGTAATTGGTTTCCAATCTCATAACGTTGTGGTCAGAAAAGATGCTTGATATAATTTCAATTTTCTTAAACTTACTGAGGCTTGATTTTTGACCCAAGATGTGATCTATCCTGGAGAATGTTCCGTGCGCACTTGAGGAGAAAGTGTAATCTGCTGTTTTTGGATGGAATGTCCTATAAATATCAATTAAATGTATCTGGTCTATTGTGTCATTTAAAGCTTGCATTTCCTTATTAATTTTCTGTTTGGATGATCTGTCCATTGGTGTAAATGAGGTGTTAAAGTCCCCCACTATTATTGTGTTACTGTCAGTTTCCTCTTTTATAGCTGTTAGCAGTTGCCTTATGTATTGAGGTGCTCCTATGTCGGGTGCATATATATTTATAATTGTTATATCTTCTTCTTGGATTGATCCCTTGATCATTATGTAGTGTCCTTCCTTGTCTCTTGTAACATTCTTTATTTTAAAGTCTATTTTATCTGATATGAGTATTGCTACTCCAGCTTTCTTTTGATTTCCATTTGCATGGGATATCCTTTTCCATCCCCTCGCTTTCAGTCTGTATGTGTCCTTAGGTCTGAATTGGGTCTCTTTTAGACAACATATATATAGGTCTTGTTTTTGTATACATTCATCAAGCCTGTGTCTTTTGGTTGGAGCATTTAATGCATTCATGTTTAAGGTAATTATCCATATGTATGTTCCTATTACCATTTTCTTAATTGTTATGGGTTTGTTTTTGTAGGTCCTTTTCTTCTCTTGTGTTTCCCACTTAGAGAAGTTCCTTTAGCATTTGTTGTAGAGCTGGTTAGGTGGTGCTGAATTCTCTTAGCTTTTGCTTGTCTGTAAAGCTTTTGATTTCTCCATCGAATATGAATGAGATCCTTGCCGGGTAGAGAAATCTTGGTTGTAGGTTCTTCCCTTTCATCACTTTAAATATGTCATGCCATTCCCTTCTGGCTTGTAGATTTTCTGCTGAGAAATCAACTGTTAACAATATTGGAGTTCCCTTGTATGTTATTTGTCGTTTTTCCCTTGTTGCCTTCAATAATTTTTCTTTGTCTTTAATTTTTGTCAATTTGATTACTATGTATCTCAGCATGTTTCTCCTTGGGTTTATCCTGTCTGGGATTCTCTGCACTTCCTGGACTTGGGTGGCTATTTTCTTTCTCATGTTAGGGAAGTTTTTGACTATAATCTCTTCAAATATTTTCTTGGGTCCTTTCTCTGTCTCTTCTCCTTCTGGGACCCCTATAATGCAAATGTTGTTGCATTTAATGTTGTCCCAGATGTCTCTTAGGCTGTCTTTATTTCTTTTCATTCTGTTTCATGGCAGTGAATTCCACCATTCTGTCTTCCAGGTCACTTATCCGTTCTTCTGCCTCAGTTATTCTGCTATTGATTCCTTCTAGTGTATTTTTCATTTCAGTTATTGTATTGTTCACCTCTATTTGTTCTTTAATTCTTCTAGGTGTTTTTAAAACATTTCTTCCATATTCTCAATCTTTGCCTCCATTCTTTTTCTGAGGTCCTGGATCATTTTCACTATCATTATTCTGAATTCTTTTCCTGGAAGGTTGCCTATCTCCACTTCATTTAGTTGTTTTTCTGGAGTTTTATCTTGTTCCCCCATCTGGTACAATGTCCTCTGCTTTTTCATTTTGTCTATCTTTCTGTGAATGTGATTATCCTTCCACAGGCTGCAGAATTGTCGTTCTTCTTGCTTCTGCTCTCTGCCCCCTGGTGGATCTTAACTCTGTTCTTAATTAGCTTCCCTCTCTTAGTGCTTTTACGTGCACATGATGGGGTTCACACTGTGAGTGTGCATCTTCTGGTACCATGGCCCCTTAGCCCTTCAAGTTAGCTTTGGTACGCTGGCCTGTTACTGAAGCTGGCATGTGGAGATAGCATTGTATTTATATAGTAAGCCAAATAGAACGTGTATCAGGACTTTTCTGATGGATGCACAGCTTGTGGAGGGTGGACGGAGCTTCACGATCCGTACACTTCTGGTGTTTGAGGATGTTAAAGGTGTGTTGTTGCTTAAAACCACATGGAATCTTGGTTTAGATTCTAGTTCCTATGAAGCCAGGGATGCTTGTTTAACCCTTTTGGTTTTCTATTCTGTCAAGTTTAGGTAATAATGAAATTTTCTGTATTGGTATTTAAAGGAAAAAGAGAGGGAGAACTTACAATGTTACACATAAGTTGAAGTATAAAATACCCACATATTTTCACACTGAGTAAGCTAAAGGCAACTAATATTGCCCCTCCTTAGGGAGGTCTTCATCTGTAGATGGGTGGGAATGAGATGACGGAGAGTCACGAGGGAACTGACATGAGGTGGTCATGGGCTGTGGACCTCAGGGCTTAACTCTGTCTGAAATGTCCTCCTCCGCCTCCTCCATTTCTTTGCCTTGTCAAGTTCTATTCATCCTTCAGTTCCCAGTCTAAATGTTATGTGTTCAGAGATGAACCCACCCCCACCCCTCCTCCCCCACAGCTATACACTCATTCAGAAACTTGCCCCTTTCCAGCACTTCACGATTTGGAACTGTATCTTTAATTCTGCTGTTATTTTAGACCTGTCTTCCTCACTAGACTTCCCCAGTGTACCCCCAGCTCCTGGGATGGTGTCGGTACACTAGCACATACTAGTAGCCTAGTAAATATTTGTGGAATGAATGAAAGTTCTCAGTATCTTTTCTGCAACTGTGGGGTTGAATCAGGTGACCTGGGCGTTTTCCACATCTGAGATGCCTTGGGGTCTGAGGGTCCCAGTAAGGGCTCTGAGTCCTGTGGCTCTTGGGGTGGAGGGTGAAGGAACAACAGCAGAAAGGAGCTGGAGTCCCACCCTGGTTGGGCCGGTAGGTGGTGCAGGTGAGCTGGCTCCCTGGCAGGAGCTGGGGGACTGGGAGTCACTGGTGGGTGTGGGGTTGGAGCACCTTTGCCAGAGCTGAATACCTGGACCTGCTGGGTGAGGAGGCGGGGTGCCCAGCTGGTGCAGATGCAGGAAGGAAGGGAGAATGCCTGGAGATGCAAACGTGCTGGGGCACTGGCTGCAGGGGTGTGTTGGGTGTTGGAGTCCTGGTACTTCTGGCAATAAAACCACTCTTGGCACATCCGGATGTAGAGTGGAAAGGCGGCCTCCCCTGAGACTTGGAGGTCCGATAGGCGCCCCGCCCCACCTCCCAGAGGGGTTTCCAGTGCTGCCTTGGGACAAGTCTCCTACTTGCTCTTGGTAAGCTCCTGCTCCCACTGTTCTCACAAATATTCTTACATTTCACTTCCTTCCTCAAGCTTCCATCCCAACCCTCTTACTCTCAGCAGAGAAAATTGGGGCCCATCCAGCAAGACCTCTCTCAACTTCCTGTGACCTTGCAAATGTTCCTGCAACTGTATTCCCACATGCAGTTCTTCACATTTTTTCTTTCTTCACATCAGCCTCAGAAGGTGATGAGTCCCCTCTTCTGTTAAGGTCCAACTCTTTGCTTCTTCCTTTAATTACCTTCTGTTCATGGTCTTTTGGGATCCCTCTTTTAACTCATCACCTTTACCTCTCAAATTGATATTTATAGCCAAAACACCTTTCCTTAACACTAAGTTAATATTCTAACTCTGGTCGTATCTCCACTCGGCTATTTAGTAGGACTGACAACTTTGATGTGTAAATCTGAGTTCCTGGTCTTTCCTCTGAAACTGCTCACACTGCTGTCTTCCCCAGCTCAGCAAGTGGATGCCATGCTTCTAGTTGCCCAGGCCCAAAATCCCTGGGGCCGTCACTGACTCCTTTTTTTCTCTCATTCCCCTTACCCGGCTGGCTCTCCCTTCAAAATATATTCAGAATTCAGCTGCTTCTCATGGAAGGTCCCTGGCTACCATGCTGGTTCCATGCATCATCGCCTATCACTTGAAATGCTACGATCGCCTCCTAATTGGACTCCCTGATTCTGCCATCCTCTAGGCCTGGAGGAGGAGGCTCCTATTCTCAACACAGAAGCTAGAGAGAACCTGTTAAGATCCAACCAAGTCAGACCATGTCTTTCCTCTACTCAGAACCCTCTGATGGTTTCTCTCCCATGTCACTCAGAGTAAGAGCCAAAGTCCTTACTCTGGCCTGAAAGGTCCTACTCAATCTTGCTCCTCGTTTTGCCTCTGACCGTATCTCCTACTATTTCTCCCCTCTCTTGCTGTGCTCCAGCCTCGCTGGCTTCCCCCTGCACCTCCAGCACACTCTACCTCCAGTGAGCTTGTTTCATACATTTGTAATACAGTTAGATTAAAGAAAATACATCCTGTGTTCTATCTTGGAACTGTGCCTACCTCCTAAATTATTTTAAAAAGGTTTGCATGCATTTAGGATCATTCTTTGTGCTGTATGGTTCAATGGGTTTTGCCAAGTGCACAGTCAAGTTTCATAATTGCAATGTCATGCAGAGTAGTTTCACTTCCCTAAAAATCCTTTGTAGTTCACCTACTCAACACCTCCCCACCCCCCAAGAAACCCTGAACCCCTGGCAACCATTGATCTTTTTACTGTCTCTATAGTTTTGTCTTTTTCAGAATGTCATATAATTGGAAGCATACAGTATATAGCCCTTTCAGACTGGCTTCTTTCCCTTATTAATATGCATTTAAGGTTCAGCCATGTCTTCTCCTGGCTTGATAGCTTGTTTCTTTTTAATTTCTGAATAATATTCCATTGTACGGACATACTACAGATTGTTTAACTGTTCACCTATTGAAGGACATCTTGGTTGCTTCCAGTTTTTGCTGATTATGAACAAAGCTGCTATAAATATTTCCATGCAAATTTTTGTGTGAATATGTTTTCGAGTCAATTGGATAGATCCCTAGATGCATGATTGTTAGATAAAATGGTAAGACTATGTTTAACTCTGTAAGAAACTGCCAAACTATCTTCCAAAAGCGCTATATCATTTTGTGTTCCCAATGCATTCAGCAATGAGTGAAAATTCCTGTTGCTCCACATCCTCACTAGCTTAGTTTTTTGGATTCTAGGCATTCCAATAGGTGTGTAGTGGTATCTCGCTATAATTTTAGCTTGCCATTCCCTAATGACAAATGATAACATCTTTTCATATGCTTATTTGTCATCTCTATCTCTTTTTTTGTGCAAAGTCTGTTTAGATATTTTGTCCATTTTAAAATTGGATTGTTTTCTTTCTTGTTGAGCTTTAAGATTTCTTTACATATTTTGGATACAAGTCCTTTATTAGATATATGTTTTGCAAATGTTTTCTCCCAGTCTGTGGCTTGTCTTTTCATTCTCTTATCATTGTCATTCACAGAGTAGAAACTTTTAATTTGAATGAAGTCCAATTTATCCATTTTTCTTTCATGAATTGTGCTTTTGATGTTGTGTCTAAATAAATTGCCAAACTCAAGGTCACATAGATTTTTCTCCTATATTTTCTTCTAGAAGGTTTACAGTTTTCCATTTTACATTTAGGTCTAGGATTCATTTAGAGTTATTTTTGTGAAAGGTGTGAAGTCTGTGTCTAGGTTCTTTTTTTTTTCTTTCTTGCATATAGACTATCTAATGGTTCCAGCACAATATCTTTCTTTCTTTTTCTTTTTTTGCACTCAATTTTTCATCATTTATGTTGTTGGAAATAATTTTGTGAACTAGTCAACAGTAAAATCAAATAAAATGAAAAAGCAAATAAACAAAAACAACAGTTTAGTGCTTAAATTCACAAGGTTCTGGAATCAGATGGTTTGACTTTCCTGGCTTGTCTGCTTACTATCTTTCTGATATTAAGCAAGTTACCTAATGCCTCTGTTCCTCAGTTCACTTATCTGGTAGTGTTAGTAATAACTCTGTTGGGAGGAATGAAGAAGTTAATATGCATAAAGCTCTATGAGTTACACTTGGAAACTGATGTCAGTATGTATAAATTATTATTAAGATTCAGCATTATCAATTTTTAAAAATGTCTCAGATCTTCTTGGATTTGAATTAGTTTTAAGAATCATTGGCTTCCCCGGTGGCGCAGTGGTTGAGAGTCTGCCTGCCAATGCAGGGGACACGGGTTCAAGCCCTGGTCTGGGAGACTCCCACATGCCGCGGAGCAACTGGGCCCGTGAGCCACAATTACTGAGCCTGCGCGTCTGGAGCCTGTGCTCCGCAAGAAGAGAGGCCACGATGGTGAGAGGTCCCCGCGCACCGCAATGAAGAGTGGCCCCCGCTTGCCACAACTAGAGAAAGCCCTCGCACAGAAAAGAAGACCCAACACAGCCATAAAAAAA
Organism: Balaenoptera ricei; assembly: GCF_028023285.1. NCBI lineage: Eukaryota > Metazoa > Chordata > Mammalia > Artiodactyla > Balaenopteridae > Balaenoptera > Balaenoptera ricei. Next base: position 111,619,864 of record NC_082639.1, on the reverse strand, counting down.
AAAGAAAAAAAAAAAAAGAATCATCACCATTGTTAGGCTTAGGAGGTTATGAAACAATAAGATGTTAAGCAGGTTAAACAGGAGTTGGTCATTATATTGTCACCTCTTAATCACTTATTCTCTGACTTCACTGTTTTATAAATCAACCATGTTCTCCTAATTATCAAAACCCGGATACATCTTACTCAACCTTGCTTCAGCGTTTGGCCAGCACAATTTCTTAAAAAGACTATCTCTTGTCCATTGAATTGTCTTTATTCCTTTGTTAAAGATAAGTTGACTATATCTGTGTGGGTCTACTTCTGGGCTCTCTATTGTGTTCTATTGATCTATGTATCTATTCTTTTGCCAATACCACACAGTCTTGATTGCTGTAGCTTTATAACAAGTCTTGAAGTTAGGTAGTGTAAGTCTTCCAGCTTCAGTCATCTCCTTCACTATTGTGTTGGCTATTCTGGGTGTTTTGCCTTTCTGTATAAACTTTAGAACCAGTTTGGCAATATATCCAAAATATCTTGCCAAAATTTGTTTGGGATTACATTAAATCTATAGATAAAGTTGGAAAGAATGGCCATTTTAACAATACTGAGTCTTCTAATCTATGAACACAGAATATCTCTCCATTTATTTAGATCATTTTTTGGATTTATTTCATCAGAGTTGGGTAGTTTTCTGCATATGCATCCTATACCTATGTAGTTAGATTTATACCTAAATATTTTATTGGTTTTGCTGCTATTGTAAATTGTATATTTCAAATTCCAATTGTTCATTTCTAGTGTAGAGGAAAGCAATTGACTTTTGTATATTAACCTTGTATCCTTTTATATATTAACCTTGTATTCTTTTGTACTTATAACCTTGTATCCTGTGACTTTTCTACACTTCTTAGTTCCAGGAGGGTGTTTCTTTGTTTGCTTGTTTGTTTTTGTTTTGTTTTGTTTTTGTCAATTCTTCGGGATTTTCTACATTGACAATCCTGCCATTTGAGAACACAGACCATTTTATTTCTGTGGACTTTGAAACACATGTTGACAGCATTCTACACCAGCTGCTCAATGTGGTACCGGGGGAGAATTTTTTTTTTGTCATTTGCAGGGGTCTGTCCTAAGTACAGAAATCAAAGTTCTTATGCAAGGGGAAGTGTAAAAGGTGGCATTTCTGAGAGATCAACCCTAGAATGGTGTAATTTCAATGTTTTCATTGAAATTTTATCTTGGGGGTAACAGAGAACCATCAAAGGGCTGACAAGCCACATGTGTTTTTTTGTTCGCTTGATTGAGATTTGGAGCTGTATTCTGAAATCCGAGTTTTCAGATTATACCAAGCTTTCCTTGGCAGAGAAAACCCAAATAGATAGGAGCCACAGTGAGGGAACATGCTTGTCCTGGGTTTCCTCTTGCCTTGCTGGCTACCTCTTATCACCCTCCTCCACAGGTTCTTTTCCTCCAGCTGCTTGGAATATTGACATTCCCCAAAGCTCCGTCCCTGTCCCTCTTGTCTTTTCCCTCTACTGCTCCACAGATTATCTCATCCACTGTCATAGTTTTAACCTCTCATCTATTGAGAATGCTTAATTCTGTGGGTCCAGCCAAGATCCTTTTCTGAGCTCCAGATGCACACGTGTAATGGCTGTGTGATGGCCATCCCAGGGCGCCCATGTCCAGCAGCGAATGTAACTTCTTTCCCCAAAAGTATTTCCCAAGCTGGAAAACTTCATGTCACTCTTTTCCCCTCTGCTTCATCCACACCAAGTGTGGGAGGCAGTATTGTTACTGGCTCAATGCTTATACTTGGGACAGAGCTGGGGCCAAATCTAAGCCTCTGTTTACAGATCCGAAAAATAGAATATACAAACGCATAACTTCTGAGGCTCTTGTGAGGACTGAATGAGATAATGCAGATGAAGTGCCTAATATCATCCAAGGGCATAATAGGCCTAAATAACTATGAACTATTATTTACAAGCAGTTAGCTGCAAGTCTTATGGTTTTGAGCTCAGAAATGTCCCCTGACTCTAATCTCTTCCTTCCTTTCCCATGCCAAGGCCTGAGTTAATGTCATCATTTCTCACCCAAGCACTTCATGAGTCACATTATTGGCTATTCATTTCTCATACTGCTGATGATGTAATCTTTCTTAAAAACAAAAGAAAAGCAAACGAACAAAAAACATGTCTGACCTGTTAGGACTTGCTTGTTCCTTTTATCTGTAGGATAAAGTCGAAACATGTTTTGGCATACCAGACCCTTCACTCTGCACGTTCAGCTCTCCTAGTCTGCATCCACTCCCTTCCTTGTTTCCTTGGTTCTCTCCTGACTCAGCCAACACACTTGTTCCCTGAACTTACCAGACCCACTCTCAGGTCAGTAAGAGTGTGAATGTGCTGTTCTGTCTCCTTGGGGGTTCCTCCCCTCACTCCTCTTAAAATAATGGCTCTTAAAAATGCAGCACAAACGTCACATCTCTGTTCATCCCTCCTCAGTCATCCAAGACAGAGATTCCCTGTCCTTCATCCAAGATTTGAGACCCTGGGAACTCTTGCTTTTCATGTTGTGTTGGATTTTGGCTTATTTCTCTATATCACCTGTGAGGTTGTGAGCTTTTGAGGACAGAATACAGTGTCATATTTGGTGATGTACCCTCAACTCCTAAGGGATCAATAAACATTTGTGACATGATTAATGAACTAATGATATTGTTGGTCTACATGGTTGTCTCCCCACTGGAACTTGAACTCCGAAAGGGCTAAGACCTGTATGCCGTTCATTTTTGTGTCTTTAGCACCTAGCTGGGTTCCTGAATGTCATAGTGGCTTAATAGCTTGTGTGAGTGAACGGGAAAGTGAGGGCTGAATGTCCTCATGGATAAGGGCACGGGGATGCCCTCAGGTTAAAATTGCTCAGCTGATACTTAGAGGGTGGGGGCTCAGGCTGAGTTAGCCCCCAGCAAGGGATCTGGGAGTTTCTCTTGGGGGTTCCTTGGAATAGAATTGCCTTCCTCCATGGGAAATGGCTTCCTGGTTTCTCCCTCCACTCCCCATTCCTGCACCTACACATTCCTCCTCTACCGTAATGGGTTTTTCCTTGAGTTTAAGGTGATGACCACAGTTAAAATAAACAACAAAACAATAGAAATAAAAATAAACCTGGTGCTTTTGGATAGATTAACTAATCTCTCTGAGCCTCAGTTTCTTCATCTGTACCTGTAAGATGGTTGCTGTGGGAAATTTGTTCTGTTTTCTACAGTGATGGAGTGACAACCTTTTTAGTAAAAGGCAATTGTTGGTCTCAGCTAACACATTTTTATTTCTCTTAATATTTTGGTGTTTTCTTAAAAGATCAAGTGGCCTCAGAAAGGGGACAACCAAGTGGCTCTCAATAAGTGCCAACGAGGAGCCCAAGGTGGCTCAGCTCGAAAGGGCACAGGGTAGGGTCTGCAAACTCAAGCCTGTCTGACTTCAAAGCCAGTGCACTTTCCTCTACCATAACGCCCTCTAGTCTTAGGGACACTCTACTCCTTTTTTTTTGTGGAAACTATAACTGAACCCAGTGAGCCTTTGTCAGAGAATGCTAATCACCCACGAGGCTATCTGTACAGCCCTGAGACCGAATGAGGCAAATGCCTGCTAGAGTGGAAAGGAACCCTCAAAACCTTGGAGTTGGAGAGGCTCCAAATGACGGAGATAATGTGCAGTGCCAGCTGTTCACCAGCAGGGGGCTGGCGAGTCTGCCCGTGTTCTTGTGTGGCAAGCAGGAACACTGGAACATTGTCAGGAACTCTTAGGTTGGTTGGGATCATAAGGCAGCAACCACAATATCCTTCCATCTAGACAGAGATTTAGAGCTGTGAGCTCCACAGTGGCCATGTGAGGTGGACTTTATTGCCCCCATTTTACAGAGGCTCAGATAGGTTGGGTGGTCTGTCCAAAGTCACACAGCCTTGCAAACCCTTGATCCCCAAATCCAGTTATTTTACTGCACATCTTGGGCTCTTTCTGGCACATCACACTGGTTCTTTGGTAGATCTGACAATTTTATAAATATATATATATATATTTCCACATACTTAATTCTACCTCCTATTTACCTGCCCAGTCCACCAAATAACTGGCCGCATTTGAAATTCCCAGGGACAAGGAACTCACTACCTCCAAAGGCTTTCTTCAGGAGCAGAGGGAACAGCTTTGAAGGGAACTCTCTGGTGCTGCTTCACCTGGGTATAGCTGCAGAATTTAGGGAAGGCTTTTATTTATTCATTTATCAAATATATGCTAGTTATCTACTAAATAGTCACAAAGTCCATGTCTTAGTCAGTTTGGGCTGCCATAACAAAATACCATAGACTGGGTGGCTTAGCCAACAGATGTTTATCTTCTCACAGTTTTGGAGGCTTGAAGTCTGAGATCAGGGTACCACCATGGTCAGGTTCTGGGAATAGCTCTCTTCCTGATTTTTCAGACAGCTGCCTTCTTCCTGTGTCCTCACTTGGTAGGGAGAGAGAGCACGTCTCTTCTTATAAGGGCACTAATCCCATCATGAAGGCCCCATCCTCATGACCTCATCTAAATCTAATTATCTCCCAAAGGCCCCATCTCCAAATACCATCACTTTGGGAGTTAGGACTTCAACATATGAATTTGAGGAGGGGGACTCAATTGAGCTCATAGCTGTTCAGATGCCCATGAGTATAAAGTTATATCCTGTAACACTGTGATTTATAAGAAATACATATTTGTTCATCTCTGATCCTTACACAGAGATCCTAAAACCCTTGGAATTTCCTGTGATGAGAGCTATACAAATGTTTTTTTGTTATGTTAATGAGGAGGGTTAACACCCGTTTGGGAAAATTACCTAAGGATGGAGGTTGGTTGCCAGTGGAGCCAACCATGTGATTAGAGGGTTAAAACTTTCAGTGCCACCCCCATCTCTAGGGAAGGGAGAGGGGCTGGAAATTGAGTTCAATCACCAATGGTCAATGTTTAATCAATCAAGCCTGTGTAATGAAGCCTCCATTACACATATGATAGTTCTAAAAATAGAACTACCATATGATCCAGCAATCCCACTCCTGGGTATATATCTGGAGAAAGTCATAATTCGAAAAGATACATGCACCTCAGTGTTCACTGCAGCACTGTTTACAATAGCCAAGACATGGAAGTAACCTGAATGTCCATTGACAGAGGAATGGATAAAGAAGATGTGGTAAGTGTACACAATGGAATATTACTCAGCCATAAAAAAGAACGAATAATGCCATTTGCAGCAACATGGATGAACCTAGAGATTATCATACTAAGTGAAGTAAGTCAGACAGATATCATATGATGTCACTCATATGTGGAATCTAATTAAAAATGATACAAATGAACTTATTTACAAAACAGAAACAGACTCACAGATTTCAAAAACAAATTTATGGTTACCAAAGGGGAAAGCGGGGGAGGGATAAATGAGGAGTTTGGGATTAACATATACACACTACTATATATAAAATAGATAACCTACAAGGACCTGTTGTATAGCACAGGGAACTCTACTCAATGTTCTGTAATAACCTTTATGGGTAAAGAATCTGAAAAAGAATGAATATATGTGTATGTATAACTGAATCATTTTGCTGCACACCTGAAACTAACACAACATTGTAAATCAACTATATTCCAATAAAATAATATAAAAAAAGAAAAAACCCTAAAAGGACTGGGTTTGGGGAGCTTCTGGATTGGTGAACACGTGGGGATTCGGGAAAGTGACACACTGTAGAGAGCATGGGAGTTCTGCACCCTTTCCTCATACCATGCCCTGTGCATCTCTTCCAGCTGGCTGTTCTGAGTTACATCTTTTTATAATAAACCTGTAATCTAGCAAGTAAAATGTTCCTCTGAGTTCTGTGAGCCACTCTAGGAAATTAATTCAATCCAACAGGAAGTCGTTGGAACCTCCAATCTACAGCACAGGTGACAACATGGACTTGTGATTGGCATCTGAAGTGGTGGTGGTGGGGCAGTCTTACAGCACTGAAAACTTAACCTGTGGGATCTGACACCATTTCCAGGTAGATAGTGTCAGAATTGAGTTAAATTGTTAGGACACCAAGCTCGTGTCAGAGAATTGCTTGGCAGTGTTGGAAAACTCACACATCAGAACTGGTATCAGAGATTAACTCCCCTCTGTTCTTTGTATGAATTTTAATTTTTCCCCCATACGTATTTGGGCATTTTCCTCTATGCTGTTGGTTGGAAATTGAATTAGTCAAGATAGGCTTCACTAGCTATCACAGCCCTCCAAATTGCAGTGTCCTAATACAACAAAGATTGACTTGTCACTCATGGCAAGTCTGATACGAGTCAGTGTGGACTCTCCTCTGTCCTGTCAGTCAGGACTATTCTCAGTGATAACCCAATATTAATATGTGGCAGGTGAATAAAACAAACATATCAGTGGTCAAACAATGCAATCTGGTAAGTGCTACCATGGAGGTATATGGGGCTCTAAGATAACACAGATGAGGGGTTGGGGGATTGAGAAAGTCATCATAGGAGAAAAGGAAGTAACTAGGTGAAGGATGAGAAGGGCTCATAGGAGACCGTCAAAGAAAACATCAAGTTTCATGGAATGGGCAGCATTTGACATGATCAGAGAAAAGGGTGTGAGTGGGAATAATGGGAGATGGGGCAAGCAGGTAGAAGATGTGGATGGCCTTCCATGAGAAGCTGAAGAGTTGGGATTAAAGAAAGGGATAGTTCACAATGGAAGTCAAAACACACCTTTAAACTCTTTTGATAAATTAATATTTTCTGAGCACCAACAATGGGCTGGACACTTTTACCTATATCATTTCATTTCAGTTTCACATTTTCCTGTGCATAAGAGTGATTATCTGCATTTTGTGATTGAAAAAGGAGCCTTAGGGAAACTAAGTGCAATTTTCTCACACCACATCCAAAATGCTTTATGCTGTGTCTCATCACCTGGCCACCAAGAACACAAAACACTAGATCAACCAACATCCCTGCTCTGTGATGGTCAAATCTTAGAACAAGTCACTGTCAGAGCTGGAGGCACTCAGATAAAATCTAACTCAGTGTTTTTCAAAGAACGCACCTTTGACCATCTGCATGTGAGAATTAATAAAGAGAAACTTCAATTAAAATAAAGTTATGACATAACGTGAAATTACATTTCAGACATTACATTACATTTCAGACATTACATTACATTTCAGACATTACGTGAAATTTCTAAAAATCTTATATGTTCTGGTATAATGTTATAAGTCATAATTCTAGTTATTACTTTAAAATGTATATCTCAGAAAAAACTACATTTCCTTGTCAATTGCACTATTATGAACTTTCATCAAATCTTTAACCGTGGTCATTTTTAAATCTTTTGTCAGTTACAGACAGTTCTGGGTGTACTCTGATACTTTTGCAAATATGTTCCTATAAAAGGGTTTCATCTTCAAGGAATTCATAGAAAAGACTCTGACAAGTACAGGTTTCTGGTAATTGTACTGCTGAACTGAATGAATAAGCATTTTCAGAACTCTAATGAAAAACTGATGAACTCATAAAAGTGCTAACAAAAGATCAAGATAAAAAAAATTAATTACATGGGGCTGAGTGAACTGATGAGGATGATTATAATTTTTGTGACTTTCTGTTTGAATTAAAAAAAAATCCCACAAGGACTCAGAGGCAAAGAATATAGAAATCAATTTTCAATGCAAAATAAAGGAGCTGTTACAGTGGAGGATTACTGGACTGAATGTCAATATTATGACATAGTATGAGTGTGTTTCGTGTTTGGTAATTGCAATCATTGTTGCTTTTGTTGTGGTCATCCATTTACAATGCTTGGTGTCAGTCTATTTATCTCTTGTAAAAATAAAATAGAGTGTGTGTGTGTGAAAAAAAATAATGGTGACTAACATTCAATAAACAGATTAAAAGGTGAAAAAAATTAAAAAAATTGACATATTAAAGTTAAAAAAAAAAGTTATGAGACCAGAAGGGGGAGCTCCTATGCCCTACAACAACAGCAGAGCCCAACTGGAAAAAGAAAGACTTCCTCTTCTTGCCTGGGAAGAGCTCAGCCAATGAGAGACTGTCATAACTCAGCCAATGAAAAGCCACTATACTTTGAACTCTCAATTCCTCCAATGGATTCTTTTTTGTTATAGCCCTCCTAACTCCATTTTCCCCTCTATAAAAGCATTCTCCTCTTCTTGCTGTGTGGGGACATGCATGTGGCGTGCAGACTCCAAATTGCAATTCTTTGCTGATCCTGAATAAACCAATTTTTGCTGGAGAAATAACTGGCTTTCTATTTGTTTTAGGTCAACATGCATCAGCAATACCTTGGGTAATCATTAAAATGCAAATTCCTGGGTTCCATTCCAGACTCTTTGAGAGGTGAAGCTTGAAAATCTGCATTTATTATGATCACTTCAGGCACGTTTTATGTGCACACAAAGATTTAGAGGTGCGGATCTAGTTCATCCCTTTTGTAAAATTAAGAAATTTAGGTTCAGAGATGACTCTGTACAAGTTGTATGAGGACACACAGCTTTTGTTTGAATTTGCATTGGGATTTGGATTTCAAATCATCCAACTCAGTGCTTTAGGTCCAAATTCAGCCTTGAGGAGTGACCTTACATAAATGAGTTTAACTGCTCTGAACCTCAGTTTCTTCATTTATAAAATGGCAATAGTTTCCACTTTGCCTACATCATAGGAGTGAAGAGTCAAATAAGATGTAGCTGTGAAAGTGTTGTGTAAATTTTGTCATTGTTATTACATTGTTATGTGTATGAAATCAGAGCTCTGGATACAGGGAAAGAGACGAAGGGAAGAGTAGCCAAAAAAAGTAAAAGCATTCATAATAGAAAGACCCAGAAAAGAAAATGACCAGAAAGGTTAACCTTTAGCTGTGTGAATATGTGTGTATGACTCACTTTTAACCATAGTCAATTAAGTTAGATTTTCCTTTCAGCAGAGAGTGGGGGCAAAATAGATGGAGTCAGAGGTCATTGCTTCAGAAGAGATGTGTGGGGTAGAATTAGCATGTTTTACCAGTGTTCCAGAAATAGATTTTTCTAGATGATAAAAATTCTTACACTATATTAAAAGAAGTCCTCATATGTCAATGCATTTTGTAAAGCTAGGTTATTTTTGACACCAAAACTACAGATGGGAAGTAAAACAAAGAAAAATTGCAAGCCAATCTCTCCTATGTATTCAGATGCAAAATCCTAAAGAAAATTGTTAGTAACCCAAATCTAGAAATGAACAAAATGATATGCAATAACTTGACTTTCACCCCAGGAATGCAAATTCCTGTCCATGAATATCGAGAACTCTTATGATTCAACTAGAAAAAGACAGTCACCTTAGTAGAAAAATGGGCAAAATATATGGAAAGACATTTTGTAATAGAGAAAATATGACTGGCCAATAAATATATGAAAAAGCTTGGTCTTATTAGTGATCATGCTGATAATTGAGCTAACTATATAATTTGAGACGTCTAAAAAAGAACAGAAGAATAAACCTGAAGTTCAAGTTAAAACCATAAGACATGCATAAGTTTGTAAAAATTAAAGTGTCTGACAATATCAAGTACTGGTTAGGATGTGGAGGAACAGGAATTCTTATGTAGTTCTAGTGCAGATATAAATTGTAACAACCACTTTGAAGAACAAATGGCATTGGTAAGAGTAAAGATGAAGATGTACATAGTCTAAAACCTGGCAATTCTGCTAATTCTACAGAAACTCTTACATGTGTAACAAATAAATATGTATTAAAATATTACAGTAGCATTGTAAAACTTGAAAATAATTCAATATCATCAACAGTACGATGAATAAATGTACTGTGCGATAGTCACATGTAGAATACTATACAGCAGTGAAAATTAATTTTATGCTTCAAAATTGGTGAATCTCAAAAACTTAATGTGAGGAGATTGGTTCAAGATGACGGAGTAGAAGGACGTGCTCTCACTCCCTCTTGCGAGAACACCAGAATCACAACTAACTGCTGAACAATCATCGACAGGAAGTCACTGGAACTCACCAAAAAAGATACCCCACATTCAAGGACAAAGGAGAAGCCACAATGAGATGGTAGGAGGGGCACAATCACAATAAAAATCAAATCCCATAACTGCTGGGTGGGTGACTCACAAACTGGAGAACACTTATACCACAGAAGTCCACCAACTGGAGTGAAGGTTCTGATCCCCACGTCAATGGGAGGAGGATTTGATTGCAGGACTTTGACAGGACTGGGGGAAACAGAGACTCTAGCCTTGGAGGGCACACACAAAGTAGTGTGTGCATTGGGACCCAGGGGAAGGAGAAGTGACCCCATAGGAGACTGAACCAGACTTACCTGCTAGTGTTGGAGGGCCTCCTGCAGAGGTGGGGGGTGGCTTTGCCTCACCGTGAGGACAGGGACACTGGCAGCAGAAGTTCTGGGAAGTACTCCTTGGCGTGAGCCCTCCCAGCATCCTCCATTAACCCCACCAAAGAGCCCAGGTAGGCTCCAGTGTTGGGTCACCTCAGGACAAACAATCAACAGGGAGGGAACACAGCCCCACCCAACAGCAGTCAAGTGGATTAAAGTTTTACTGAGCTCTGCCCACCAGAGCAACAGGCAGCTCTACCCACCACCAGTCCCTCCCATCAGGAAACTTGCACAAGCCTTTTAGATAGCCTCATCCACCAAAAAAGGCACAGAGCAGAAGCAAGAAAACTACAGTCCTGCAGCTTGTGGAACAAAAACCACATTCACAGAAGGATAGACAAAATGAAAAGGCAGAGGACATTGTACCAGATGAAGGAACAAGATAAAACCCCAGAAAAACAACTAAATGAAGTGGAGATAGACAATCTCCCAGAAAAAGAATTCAGAATAATGAGACTGAAGATGATCCAGGACCTTGGAAAAAGAATGGAGGCAAAGATCAAGAAGATGCAAGAAATGTTTGACAAGGATCTAGAAGAATTACAGAAGAAACAGAGATGAACAATAAATAATTGAAATGAAAAATACACTAGAAGGAATTAATAGCAGAATACCTGAGGCAGAAGAACGGATAAGTGACCTGGAAGACAGAATGGTGGAATTCACTGCTGCGGAACAGAATAAAGAAAAAAGAATGAGAAGAAATGAAGACAGCCTAAGAGACCTCTGGGACAACATTAAACACAACAACATTCGCATTATAGGGGTCCCAGAAGGAGAAGAGACAGAGAAAGGACCTGAGAAAATATGTGAAGAGATTATAGTCAAAAACTTCCCGAACATGGGAAAGGAAATAGCCACCCAAGTCCAGAAAGCACAGAGAGTCTCATACAGGATAAACCCAAGGAGAAACACGCTGAGACACATAGTAATCAAACCGGCAAAAATTAAAGACAAAGAAAAATTATTGAAAGCAGCAAGGGAAAAATGACAAATAACATAAAAGGGAACTCCCATAAGGTTAACGGCTGATTTCTCAGCAGAAACTCTACAAGCCAGAAGGGAGTGGTAAGATATACTTAAAGTGATGAAAGGGAAAAATTACAACCAAGATTGCTCTACCCGGAAAAGATCTCATTCAGATTCGTTGGAGAAATCAAAAGCTTTACAGACAAGCAAAAGCTAAGAGAATTCAGCATCACCAAACCAGCTTTACAACAAATGCTAAAGGAACTTCTCTAAGTAGGAAAAACAAGAGAAGAAAAGGACCTACAGAAACAAACCCAAAACAATTAAGAAAATGATCATAGGAACATACATATCAATAATTACCTTAAACGTGAATGGATTAAATGCTCTAACCAAAGGACACAGGCTCACTGAATGGATACAAAAACAAGACCCAGGGCTTCCCTGGTGGCGCAGTGGTTGAGAATCTGCCTGCCAATGCAGGGGACACGGGTTCGAGCCCTGGTCTGGGAAGATCCCACATGCCGCGGAGCAACTACGCCCATGAGCCACAATTACTGAGCCTGCGCGTCTGGAGCCTGTGCTCCACAAAAAGAGAGGCAGCTACAGTGAGAGGACTGCGCACCGTGATGAAGAGTGGCCCCCACTTGCCACAACTAGAGAAAGCCCTCACACAGAAACGAAGACCCAACACAGCCATAAATGAATGAATAAATAAATGAATAAATAAAAATTAAAAAAAACCCCAACAAGACCCATATATGTGCTGTCTAATAGAGACCCACTTCAGACCTAGGGACACATACAGACTGAAAGTGTGGGGATGGAAAAAGATATTCCATGCAAATGGAAATCAAAAGAAAGCTGGAGTAGCAACACTCATATCAGATAAAATAGACTTTAAAATAAAGAACGTTACAGGGACAAGGAAGGACACTACATAATGATCAGGGGATCAACCTAAGGAGAAGATATAACAATTACAAATATATATGCACCCAACATAAGAGCACCTCAATACATAAGGCAACTGCTAACAGCTATAAAAGAGGAAATTGACAGTAACACAATAATAGTGGGGGACTTTAACACCTCTCTTACACCAATGGACAGATCATCCAAACAGAAAATTAATAGGGAAACACAAGCTTTAAATGACACAATAGACCAGATAGATTTATTTATAGGACATCCATCCAAAAACAGCAGATTATATTTTCTTCTCAAGTGTGCATGGAACATTCTCCAGGATAGATCACATCTTGGGTCACAAATCAAGACTCAGTAAATTTAAGAATATTGAAATCATATCAAGCGTCTTTTCTGACCATAACACTATGAGATTAGAAATGAATTACAGGGAAAAAAACGTAAAAATCACAAACACATTGAGGCTAAACAATACGTTGCTAAATAGCCAAGAGATCACTGAAGAAATCAAAGAGGAAATCAAAAAATACCTAGAGACAAATGACAATGAAAACACGACGATCCAAAACCTATGGGATGCAGCAAAAGCAGTTCTAAGAGGGAAGTTTATAGCTATACAAGCCTACCTCAAGAAACAAGAAAAATCTCAAATAAACAATCTAACCTTACACCTAAAGGAACTAGAGAAAGAAGAACAAACAAAACCCAAAGTTAGCAGAAGGAAAGAAATCATAAAGATCAGAGAAGAAATAAATGAAATAGCAACAAAGAAAGCAATAGCAAAGATCAATAAAACTAAAAGCTGGTTCTTTGAGAAGATAAGCAAAATTGATAAACCTTTAGCCAGACTCATCAAGAAAAAGAGGGAGACGACTCAAATCAATAAAATTAGAAATGAAAAAGGAGAAGTTACAATGGACACCACAGAAATACAAAGCATCCTAAGAGACTACTACAAGTAATTCTATGCCAATAAAATGGAAAACCTGGAAGAAATGGACAAATACGTAGAAAGATATAACCTTCCAAGACAGAACCAGGAAGAAATAGAAAATATGAACAGACCAATCACAAGTAATGAAGTTGAAACTGTGATTACAAATCTTCCAACAAACAGAAGTCCAGGACCAGATTGCTTCACATGTGAATTTTATCAAACATTTAAAGAAGAGCTAACACTTATCCTTCTCAAATGCTTCCAAAAAATTGCAGAGGAAGGAACACTCCTAAACTCATTCTATGAGGCCACTATCACCCTGATACCAAAACCAGACAATGATATTCCAAAAAAAAGAAAATTACAGACCAATATCACTGATGAATGTAGATGCAAAAATTCTCAACAAAATACTAGCAAACAGAATCCAACAACACATTAAAAGGACCATACACCATGATCAAGTGGGGTTTATCCCAGCAATGCAAGGATTCTTCAATATACACAAATCAATCAGTGTGATACACCACATTAACAAATTGAAGAAGAAAAACCATATGATCATATCAATAGATGCAGAAAAATCCTTTGACAAAATTCAACACCCATTTGTGATAAAAACTCTCCAGAAAGTGGGCATAGAGGGAACCTACGTCAACATAATAAAGGCCATATACGACAAACCCATAGCAAACATCATTCTCAATGGTGAAAAACTGAAAGCATTTCCTCTACGATCAGGGACAAGACAAGTTTGTCCACTCTCATCACTATTATTCAACATAGTTTTGGAAGTCCTAGCCATGGCAATCAGAGAAGAAAAAGAAATAAAAGGAATACAAATTGGAAAAGAAGAAGTAAAACTGTCACTGTTTGCAGATGACATGATACTATACATAGAGAATCCTAAAGATGCTGCCAGAAAACTACTAGAGCTAATCAATGAATTTGGTAAAGTTGCAGGACACAAAATTAATGCACAGAAATCTCTTGCATTCCTATATACTAATGATGAAAAATCTGAAAGAGAAATTAAGGAAACACTCCCATTTACCATTGCAACAAAAAGAATAAAATACCTAGGAATAAACCTACCTAGGGAGACAAAAGACCTGTATGCAGAAAACTATAAGACACTGATTAAAGAAATTAAAGATGATACAAACAGATGGAGAGATACACCATGTTCTTGGATTGGAAGAATCAATATTGTGAAAATGACTCTACTACCCAAAGCAATCTACAGATTCAATGCAATCCCTATCAAATTACCAATGGCATTTTTTACGGAACCAGAACAAATCATCTTAAAATTTGTATGGAGACACAAAAGACCCCGAATAGCCAAAGCAGTCTTGAGGGAAAAAAGCGGAGCTGGAGGAATCAGACTCCCTGACTTCAGACTATACTACAATGCTACAGTAATCAAGACAATATGGTACTGGCACAAAAACAGAAATATAGATGAATGGAACAGGATAGAAAGCACAGAGATAAAGCCACGCACCTATGGTCAACTAATCTATGACAAAAGAGGCAAGGATATACAATGGAGAAAAGACAGCCTCTTCAATAAGTGGTGCTGGGAAGAATGGACAGCTACATGTAAAAGAATGAAATTAGAACACTCCCTAACACCATACACAAAAATAAACTGAAAATGGATTAGCTACCTAAATGTAAGACCGGACACTATAAAATTCTCTGAGGAAAACACAGAAGAACACACTTTGACATAAATCACAGCAAGATCTTCTTTGATCCACCTCCTAGAGTAAAGTAAATAAAAACAAAAATTAAAAAATGGGACCTAATAGAAATTGAAAGCTTTTGCCAAGCTAAGGAAACTACAGTCAAGATGAAAAGACATTCCTCAGAATGGGAGAAAATATTTGCAAACTAATCAAAGGATTAATCTCCAAAATATATAAACAGCTCATGCAGCTCAATATTAAAAAAAACAAACAACCCAATCCAAAAATGGGCAGAAGACCTAAATAGACATTTCTCCAAAAAAGACATACAGATGGCCAGGAAGCACATGAAAACCTGTTCAACATCATTAATTATTAGAGAAATGCAAATCAAAACTACAATGAGGTATCACCTCACACCAGTTAGAATGGGCATCATCAGAAAATCTACAAACGGCAAATGCTGGAAAGGATGTGGAGAAAAGGGAACCCTCTTGCACTGTTGGTGGGAATGTAAATTGATACAGCCACTATGGAGAACAGTATAGAGGTTCCTTAAAAAACTAAAAAATAGAATTACCATATGACCCAGAAATCCCACTACTGGGCATATACCCAGAGAAAACCATAATTCAAAAAGACACATGCACCCCAATGTTCATTGCAGCACTATTTACAATAGCCATGTCATGGAAGCAAGCTAAATGCCCATCGACAGATGAATGGATAAAGAAGTTGTGGTACATATATACAATGGAATATTATTGAGCCATGAATAGGAACGATATTGGGTCATATGTAGAGACGTGGATGGATCTATAGTCTGTCATACAGAATGAAGTAAGTCAGAAAGAGAAAAAGAAATATCGTATATTAACGCGTATATGTGGAACCTAGAAAAATGATACAGATGAACCGGTTTGCAGGGCAGAAAGTGAGACACAGATGTAGAAAACAAACGTATGGACACCAAGGGGGGAAAGCGGCAGGGGCTGGGGGTGGTGGTGGGATGAATTGGGAGATTGGGATTGACATGTATACACTGATGTGTATATAATGGATGACTAATAAGAACCTGCTGTATAAAAAAATAAATAAAATAAAATTCAAAAATTCAAAAAAAAAAGTAAAAAAAACCCAAACTTAATGTTGAGTGAAATAAGCATGTCATAGAAGATAATATAAAGTATGAATCTACTTATATAAACATAAAAATGTGGTTAAAATGAAACATATGATTTAGGTATATATTACACATATAGTTAACATTTAAGGAAATGATTTTCTTAAATTCAGGGTGAAGTGGGATTGGAGGCTGTTACTGGGAAGAGGCACCCAATAGGCCTCCAAACTACTGGTAATTATCTATTTCTTCAGATGTGTGTTGAGTATATTAAATTGTTGAGGTATTAATTTTATTATTATTTTCAGATTGTAACTATACAATAATACCTGTTGAATATATGAAATATTTAACAATTCTTAAAAAGAAAACAAAAATGTATATATTTCCCCCATTAAAAAAACTATAATGCAAGGAAAACAGCTTCATAAAATTAAGTTGATCTGCTAGTAATGTAATTGCCTGCCAGAACAAAAATCAACAGTCTTTTAGAGAAAGAAAGTAGAACCAAAATTCTCAACATTACTAGATGTATTCTCATCCCCCACCCCCCCAAAAAAGCAGATCAAGAGATGATCAGAGGGTGGAGTTAGCAGACTTTAAAACAGTTAGCTGCGGGCTTCCCTGGTGGCGCAGTGGTTGAGAATCTGCCTGCCAATGCAGGGGACACGGGTTCGAGCCCTGGTCTGGGAAGATCCCACATGCCACGGAGCAACTAGGCCCGTGAGCCACAATTACTGAGCCTGTGCGTCTGGAGCCTGTGCTCTGCAACAAGAGAGGCCGCGATAATGAGAGGCCCGCGCACCGCGATGAAGAGTGGCCCCCACTTGCCACAACTAGAGAAAGCCCTCACACAGAAATGAAGACCCAACACAGCCATAAATAAATAAATAAAATAAATAAATAAACCCAAAGTTAAAAAAAAAAGTATTGAAAAAAAAAAACAAAAACAGCTGTATGATAAAGAGTAGATAGGAAAAAATGGTCAAAATAGGTAATCAGATGTGAAATCTCAGTAGTAAAATGGATTCCTTACAAAAGAAACAAATGGACATTCTAAAATAAAAAGTACCATATTTGAAATGAAAAATTCAGTAGATCAGCTTTACAGAAGACTGAATTTAGCAGAAGAATCAGGGAACTTAAAGAAAGGTAAATAGAAATTACTCAAACTGAAATAGAAGAGGAAGATACAATGAATAGAACAGAGTGTTTAAGACTTGTGGGACAATATCACATCAGCCAACAAATGTGTAGAGTCTCAGAAAGAAAGGAAAAGAGACAAGGGAGAAAGGGAAGAATAAAACTTTGAGGGGATAATGTTAAAAATATTAAAAAATTAATGAAACACATCAAACCACAGGTAAAAGAAACTCAGAGAATGCCATTCAGGACAAATACAAAGGAGATGATATTCAGCCTATTTTAGTCAAAACTACTGAAAACCAAAGATGAAAAGAATACATTTAAAAATCAGTCAGAGAAAAGGAACACATTACACTCAGGGGAAAAATCACTGATTCTTTTACTCTGTCATCTCCATTTTGCTGTTGAGCCTATCCAATGAGTCTTATATTTTTCAATTCTAAAATTCTATTTTACAATTGGTTACTACGTTTTTTAGTTCTAAAAATTTTTACTTGATTCTTTTTTGTATCTTCTATTTCTTTGGCAAAACTTTGTATTTTTTTCATTTGTTTCAAGTGTGTTTGTAATTTCTTGTTGAAGTGTTTTTGTAATATTATCTTTAAAAATCCCTGTCAGATAATCCCCCAATTAGTATTATTTCAGTGTTAGTATCAACAGTATCTTTCCCTGTTCAAGTTGAGACTTTCCTGGTTCTTGATGAGTACTTTTTGATTGTGTGCTAGATATTTTTGGCATTGTGTTATAAGACTCTGGATCTTATTCAAATCTTCTATTATAGCAGGCCTCCCTCTGCTAATACTGCATCAGTGAGGTATGGGGGGTGGTGGTGTTTACTCTCCACCGGGTACAGGTGGAAGTCTAATATTCCCAATCACTTTTTCTGAGATGGCTGGCTAAAGTAGGATGGATATTGTCAAAAACAATTTCTGCCTTGCCGGGTCACCTCTTTTTCAGTCCTTTGAATGGAGAAAGCAGGTATTCTTGGGGCTACTTTCTGCCTGCACCTGTTGGTATTTCTTGGTTGCAGACTTTCTAGAGCCCAATCTGGGCTATATAGAAGGCAAAAAGAAAACCCAGGGAACTTACCACAGTATCATTCCTCAAGTTCTTAGAACTCTAGCTACTCTGCCTTCTTCTCTCCACAGTTCCAGACTCTGCTTATATTTTTGTTATATATTATGCCCAGATATTTTAGTTATACTAAGCAGGGGCAATAGAGTGAAATGCATCTACTCTATCTGGTACAAAACTAAAAGTTCTACTTTCATTAAAAATATATAAAAATAATACAGTGCATGGACTATAAGATCTTTAAGGCTGCTGTTTTGATTTCTGTAAGTTTCGGTTGTAAAATGATGAAGGTGGTGGTGACTCTACAAATGGAAAAATTGGGGAGGAATACTTTGTCTTTTTGTCTCTAGCAGTGACTGGATAGGGAGAGTACTGTGGCTTTTTGAGATAGCAGGTGTTTTGCTTTGAGTAAATCAATGTTAGCATTTACCTAGAGCTGGTAAAATTAGGATATGAAATGGGGCCTGCAGAGTTCCTGACCAGGCTGATGTTTTACATCTCTTTTGAGGGCTATGCAATTAACAGAGCAACTGTAGCTTCTTCCTTGTTAATTGGAATGCTACCTGTGTTTCCTCATGACCTCTCTGGTGCTGGTGTTTAACATCTCATACACTTATGCTGTATTTTCCCAAGTTGGGTGAAGCTCCTTCAAGAGAGCAGAAAATAGCTCCTTTATTTCCTCCTGTCCCTGCAGGTGCTTAGAAAAGGGTCTTACACAACGTAGAGGCTCATAAATATCTGATAGGACTATTCCTTCTTCTGTGAGTCTGGGTAGCATCAGCTGCTTCTAATGTACAGCACCTGATTTTAGAAATTGCAGACTAGGCTGTGGACTATGAGAGAGCACATCTTTCCAGGGCAGCCCTTTTTAAAAAAATTTTTTATTGAAATATAGTTGATTTACAATGTTGTGTTGGTTGTAGGTGTACAGCAAAGTGATTCAGTTATACATATACATATATATATACATATACATATTCTTTTTAAGATTCTTCTCCATTATAGGTTATTACAAGATATTGAATATAGTTCCCTGTGCTATACAGTAGGTCCTTGTTTGGTTATCTACTCCATATATAGTAGTGTGTATATTTTAATCCCAAACTCCTAATTTATCCCTCCCCCCCTTTCCCCTTTGGTAACCATAGGTTTGTTTTCTACGTCTGTGAGTCTATTTCTAGTTTGTAAATAAGTTCATTTTTATCATTTTAAAAGATTCCACATATAAGCAATACCATATGATATTTGTCTTTTTCTGCCTGGCTTACTTCACTTAGCATGATAATCTCTTGGTCCATCCATGTTGCTGTAAATGGCATTATTTCATTCTTCTTTATAGCTGAGTAATATTCTATTGTGTATATATACATCTTCTTTACCCATTCATCTGTTGTTGGACACTTAGGTTGTTTCCAAGTCTTAGCTATAGTAAATAGTGCTGCCATGAACATTGGGGTGCATGTATCTTTTCAAATTATAGTTTTCTCCAAATGTATGTCCAGGAATGGGATCACTGGATCATATAGTGACTCTGTTTTTAGTTTTTAAAGGAACCTCCATACTGTTCTCCATAGTGGCTGTACCAATTTACATTCCCACCAACAGTGTAGGAAAGTTCCTTTTTCTCCACACCCTCTCCACATTTATTATTTGTAGAATTTTTGATCATGGCCATTCTGATTGGTGTGATGTGATACCTCATTTTAGTTTTGATTTGCATTTCTCTAATAATTAGTGATGTTGAGCATATTTTCATGTGCCTGTTGGCTATCTGTATGTCTTCTTTGGAGAAATGTCTGTTTAGATCTTCTGCCCATTTTTTGATTGGGTTGTCTGTTTTTTTGATATTGAGCTGTATGAGCTGTTTGTATATTTTGGAAATTAATCCCTTGTTAGTTGCATAGTTTGCAAATATTTTCTCCCAGTCCGTAGGTTTTCTTTTTTTTTCATTTTGTTTATGGTTTCCTTTGCTGTGCAAAAGCTTTTAAGTTTAATTAGATCCCATTTGTTTACTTCTGTTTTTATTTCCATTACTCTAGGAGACGGATCTAAAAAAATATTGCTGTGATTTATGTCAAAGAGGGTTCTGCCTACGTTTTCCTAGGAGTTTTAGAGTATCTGGTCTTACATTTAGGTCTTTAATCCATTTTGAGTTTATTTTTGTATATGGTGTTAGAGAGTGTTCTAATTTCATTCTTTTACGTGTAGCTGTCCGGTTTTCCCAGCATCACTTGTTGAAGAAACTGTCTCTTCTCTATTGTATATTCTTCTCTCCTTTGTTGTAGATTAATTGACCATAAGTGCATGGGTTTATTTCTGGGCTTTCTATCCTATTCCATTGATCTATATGTCTGTTTTTGTGCCAGTATCATACTGTTTTGATGCAACTGCAACTTCACCAAATCCATTGATGAGGTCTAGTAGTTTTCCGGTGGCATCTTTAGGATTTTCTACGTATGGCATCATGTCATCTGCAAACAGTGACAGTTTTACTACTTCTTTTCCAATTTGGATTCATTTTATTTCTTTTTCTTTTCTGATTGCTGTGGCTAGGACTTCCAAAATTATGTTGAATAAAAGTGGTGAGGGCTTCCCTGGTGGTGCAGTGGTTGAGAGTCTGCCTGCTAATGCAGGGGACACGGGTTTGAGCCCTGGTCTGGGAGGATCCCACATGCCGTGGAGCGGCTGGGCCCGTGAGCCACAACTACTGAGGCTGCGCGTCTGGAGCCTGTGCTCCGCAACAAGAGAGGCCGCGATAGTGAGAGGCCCGCGCACCGCGATGAAGAGTGGCCCCTGCTTGCCACAACTAGAGAAAGCCCTAGCACAGAAATGAAGACCCAACACAGCCAAAAAAAATTAAAAAAAAAATAAATTAATTAATTAAAAAAAAAAAAGAGATGAAAAATCAAGCCAGCAAATAGAAGATATTAAAAAAAAAAAAAAAAAGTGGTGAGAGGGGGCATCCTTGTCTTGTTCCTGATCTTAGAGAAAATGTTTTCAGCTTTTCACAATTGTGTATGATGTTAGCTGTTGTTTGTCATAAATGGCCTTTATTATGTTGAGGTATGTTCCCTCTATCTCACTTACTGGAGAGTTTTTATCATAAATGGATATTGAATTTTATCAAAAGCTTTTTTTTGCAGTTTTTTAAAAAGCATCTTTATTGGAGTATAATTGCTTTACAGTGGTGTGTTAGTTTCTGTTGTTTTTGCATCTATTGAGATGATCATATGGTTTTTATTCTTCAATTTGTTAATTGCTGTATCACACTGTTTGATTTATAGATATTAAAAAATACTTGCGGGGCTTCCCTGGTGGCGCAGTGGTTGAGAATCTGCCTGCCAATGCAGGGGACACGGGTTTGAGCCCTGGTCTGGGAAGATCCCACATGCCGCAGAGTGACTAGGCCCGTGAGCCACAATTGCTGAGCCTGTGCGACTGGAGCCTGTGCTCCGCAACAAGAGAGGCCGCGACAGTGAGAGGCCCGCACACTGCGATGAAGAGTGGCCCCCGCTTGCCACAACTAGAGAAAGCCCTTGCACAGAAATGAAGACCCGACACAGCCATAAATAAATAAAAAAGACCAAAAAACAAAAACCAAAAACTTGCATTCCTGGCATAAATCCCACTTGATCATGGTGTATGATCCTTTTAATGTATTGTTGGAGTCAGTTTGCTAGTATTTTGTTGAGGATTTTTGTATCTATGTTCATCAGTGATACTGACCTGTAATTTTCTTTTTTTTGGTGAAATCTTTGTCTGGTTTTGGTATTAGGCTGATGGTGGCCCCATAGAATGAGTTCAGAAGTGTTCCTTCCTCTGCAGTTTTTTGGAACAGTTTCAGAAGGATAGGTGTTAACTCTTCGATCCACCTGTGAAGCCATCTGGTCCTGGACTTTTGTTTGTTGGGAGTTTTTAAATTGCTGATTCAATTTCAGTACTGGTGACTGGTCTGTTGATATTTTCTATTTCTTCCTGGTTCAGTCTTGGGAGATTGTACTTTTTAAAGAATTTGTCCATTTCCTTTAGGTTGTCCATTTTATTGGTATATAGTTGCTTATAGTAGTCTCTTATGATCCTTTGTATTTCTGTGGTGTCAGTTGTAACTTCTCCTTTTTCATTTCTGATTTTATTGATTTGGGCCCTCTCTCTTTTTTTCTTGGTGAGTCTGGTTAAAGGTTTATCAATTTTGTTTATCTTTTCAAAGAAGCAGCTTTTTAGTTTCATTGATCTTTTCTATTTTTTTTAAAAGTTTCATTTATTTCTGCTATGATCTTTATGATTTCTTTCCTTCTAATAACTTTGGGTTTTGTTTGTTCTTCTTTCTCTAGTTGCCTTAGGTGCAAGGCAGCCCTGTCTTAAAAAAGCACTGAGCTCAAGGAGTAGACCCAAGGTGGCTACCCAACCCACCGGGGGCTGCTTATTGAAGCCTCCTCCCAGGTTCTTTGTGTTTTGGGATCACCTCACGATTTTAAGCCATAAATCAGAGAATTTATATTTTTGGTCCTTGGTTGCCAGCCATTCCTCCCTCCCCTGCTAACTCCCACCTATCCACCCACTATCCGCCAATAGAATAAATATATTTGTTTAATAAATGTCCCTGTGGATGAGTGGATGGAGGAAAAGAGAGGAATGGAATGGAATGGAATGAACGAACTTGGAAGCCACAAAGACATCTGGAAACGCAGAAATTCTCATGAATTGCAAATTTATTGACTGAGGAGGCACTGGGGTTGGGGGGTAGTTGCACAGAGACCAAGGAGGGAAAACTGCAGAACAAGATGCAGCCCCAGAGCTCAATGGCTTCTTCTGGGTAGATGAAGACGTGAAGGATTGAGAAACCTCAGTGCAGTATCATGAGAGCGCTAAGCCCATCGGCGCCCACGGAGAACACCTCCAGCTCCTTCGTCTCCGTGGCGTCCAGGGGGTCTTATTTGCTTGGCCAGGTAGGCGTCTGCTTCTGCTGGGTCTGATGGCAGACCGGGAAGCCCTGGCCATCCCCGGAGCCGCCCCCCGAGGAGCCGCCGCCACTGGAGTTCTTCCCACTGGAACCTCCTCCGCAGCCTCCGGAGCCGTCGCTCCCGGAGGAGCCCCCGCCGCCGCTGGAGCCGCCGCCGGAGCTGCCACCGCTCCCGGAGTGCTTGACTTTTCCACCGGAGCCGCCATCGGAACCACCGGAGCCGCCGCCGCCGGAGCTGCCGCCGCCGCCGGAGCTGCCGCCGCCGCCGGAGGTTTTCCCGGAGCCCACTGGGGGTTGGGGGGTGGGCTGCTTTGTCTGGTGAGACATGTTTGGTTTAAGGAGGAACGGAACCCTGGAAGGAAAGCAGAGAGCATCACTGGACCAGCTGCAAGAAGATGTTGCGGCAGAGGCAGCTGCATCTACGGCAACGCCCGTCGTCCTCTGAGCAGCGCTGCCTGGGCCAGGCTTGATGCTCTCTCTGACTGGATCGGGAAGAGTGCTCAGCTGGGACTGCTAGGATTAGTGCTTTTAGAAAAAAGTTGTGTTTCCCCTGCGAAAGTCTCTACCAAGTTTTAAACAGCCCACTTAGCGGTGCCCATTTCTCTTTCTCTCCCAGCTCTGCTTCTGCCCTCTGCTGTGTGATCTTGGGGCGAATGACCCACACGTTGCCTGTTTCCTCACTTCCTGTAAGATGAGATGGTTTGAGTATTTCACTTCTCAGTTCTCCTCTGATCCCAACACTGAGTTTCTGAGTGCAAATAGAAAATTACCAGAAACCTCCACCTAGGGTGGGGGATTTTATCTATCCCTGGCACAACAGAGGGAGGTTTGTCTGAATGTCAGAGGGCTGTTGTACCCCATTCCTTGCAAAAGAGAATTAGTTCAAACTCTTGGTCTGTTCCACTGACCTCAGCCATGATCTCTGGCCAGTTATCAGAAAAGGCGGGCTCCCCCATGGTCCTGTCTGGAAACAGACGAAGGACCCCCATGGTCCTTTGGACCAGCATCTCTGACCAGAAGATATCAGCTTTGCTTACACCCAAGCTTGGTTGAGGGAACCCTAACTAGCAGAAAACTGTGTCCCAGCACCTCACAAGTCATTTCCCTCTCAGAACATCTTGTGTAAAACAGGCATTGGGTTCCTATGACTCCTAAAATCTTCCCCATCTGCAGCATTCTCTGAATCATTCTTCCTGTTCTCTGAGAATACATTCAGCCTCTCCTCCTTACAGGTTCACAAGTCCCATTCAGCCCATTCACAGGCTGCCTGGGATAATCTCTGCAGAATGCACCTCTGTGCTGGGCACAGGGCATGTCCCTTACAAGGGTGCCAGAGAGACAGGAGATAGTCTTGTTTTTGTGGTATTTACATTCTGGCCAGAAGATCAGAAACACCATCTGCACTGAAGCAGCTCAGCTCTCTTTCCTGTCTGAAGCCCCTCTAAACATGAATGCAGTTGGAAAGGCAGAGGTCCTGTAGGTCCCAAAGGGGAAAGAGGCCTTGCCTACCTGTCCCCTGGTCCACATAGCCCATGCAGGCCTGAGCAAGGCCAGCTGGGAAGATGAGAGCCAGTAGAACCCACACTTACCCAAAGCACCAGGAAGAGTGAGTGAGGAGAGGAGATGCTGGCTATGTGAGCTGCACTGGAGCTCCTGAGGTTTTATACTCTTGAGTCCTGACTCATCTATTGATCTGGACCAGCCTCTCATGTTTGGCCTCAGTTACATGATCTATGGCTGTCACCCCACCTCCCTGTGATTGCAGTCACAGGGTGACCCATTCATGAAGATTTTGGCATTCTTGAGATGGGAAGCCTCGTGTGTAACTGGCCCCTTCTCTGATGCAACTGTGAGGCAGGCTGGCCAGCAGGGACGGCCAGCCAGAGTGGACGGCGGACATTGTTTCCAAAACCAATGGCATGGGGTGCATGCCATAACCAGAGGGCTGTGCTTGAGGAATAGGTCTCAGACTCTTCAGGCAGCCTAAGAGAGTCACACTGGAGATCTTAGTCTTTGGTCCAAGGAGTAGGACTTTTCAAATCCCACTGTTTGGCTTCTGATCCTATTGCTTGGAACTTCTTAGGATTTTATTTATTTATTTAAAAAAATTTTTATTGGAGTATAGTTGATTTACAATGTTGTGTTAGTTTCAGGTGTACAGCAAAGTGACTCTATTATACAAATACATATATCGCCTCTTTTTTTAGATTCTTTTCCCATATAGGCCTTTAAAGAGTATTGAGTAGAGTTCTGGAACTTCTCAGAATTTTAGAGAGATCCTGTTTCTCCTTTACGAAAATTTTCTCCCCCAGGATTTCATCTGTGCTTCACTGGGACGTTCCTGTTGCTCCCAAGAGAGTGTGTGAGCCCCCAGCACCCAGTTCTGGGTTGTACACCATGGACAGTGCCATAAATAATTGGACACTGGTACCTACTTTGATTTATTCCTGAAGACAGTGAATGTCCCAAAATACTGATCTTCACTACTGACTTTCTTTGCAGAGGAACAAGCTAAAGAGATCAACCATGTGGTCCTTCCCACCATGGCCCTTTGGCTCTGGGTTCCTGTTGTCTTGTGCAGTAACACTGACCTCAGCCTAAGAGGCAGCCTTGGAATGGAATGGACTTGAGATTAGGTGACTGGGTTTGGGTTCTCCCTATGCTACTTGCTAGCTGTGTCACCTGTGTCACCTTGGGCAAAGTCATAGCACCTTACCCAGTGCCTGCACACAGGAGGCACTTAGTAAGCATTTGCTGACTGTTGAATGAACAAAGTTTCTGATGCTCAGTTACCTTGTCTATCAAATAGTAATGGAATGGTAATACCTGTTTCACCAAAGCCACGAGGGAGTCCACAGATGGCTTGAGGCAAGCTCTTATCTAGGAAAATAACTCAAAAATTCCTGGTTGACCCTGGACCAGTAGCTTCAACTCTGTGTATGAAGAGCAGCATTTTTTAAAAAACATCTTTATTGGAGTATAATTGCTTTACAATGGTGTGTTAGTTTCTGCTTTATAACAAAGTGCATCAGTTATACATATACATATGTTCCCATATCTCTTCCCTCTTGCATCTCCCTCCCTCCCACCCTCCCTATCCCACCCTTCTAGGTGGTCACAAACCACCGAGCTGATCTCCCTGTGCTATGTGGCTGCTTCCCACTAGCTATCTATTTTACGTTTGGTAGTGTATATATGTCCATGCCGCTCTCTCACTTTGTCACAGCTTACCCTTCCCCCTCCCCATATCCTCAAGTCCATTCTCTAGTAGGTCTGTGTCTTTACTCCTGTCTTACCCCTAGGTTCTTCATGACCTTTTTTTTTTTTCTTAGATTCCATCTATATGTGTTAGCATACGGTATTTGTTTTTCTCTTTCTGACTTACTTCACTCTGTATGACAGACTCTAACTCAATCCACCTCACTACAAATACCTCCATTTCGTTTCTTTTTATGGCTGAGTAATATTCCATTGTATATATGTGCCACATCTTCTTTATCCATTCATCTGTTCATGGACACTTAGGTTGCTTCCATGTCCTGGTTATTGTAAATAGAGCTGCAATGAACATTTTGGTACATGACTCTTTTTGAATTATGGTTTTCTCAGGGTATATGCCCAGTAGTGGGATTGCTGGGTCGTATGGTAATTCTATTTTTAGTTTTTTAAGGAACCTCCATACTGTTCTCCATAGTGGCTGTATCAATTTACATTCCCACCAACAGTGCAAGAGTGTTCCCTTTTCTCCACACCCTCTCCAGCATTTATTGTTTGTAGATTTTTTGATGATGGCCATTCTGACCAGTGTGAGATGATATCTCATTGTAGTCTTGAGTTGCATTTCTTGAAAAGCAGCATTTTGCCCTCTTCTTTCATCACTGGAACTCAACTGCTATTGTTTCAGATACTACATTTGAAGTTAGTTCCACCCAGCTATGTATTGAAGTGACATACATAATAATAAATAATAATAAATTGATGGTTAATTATGGTGGAGTTTTAATGCTCCAAATGATCTGATTAGACTGTGGCCTTCAGACACTTGTGGAACTAGTTTTAGTTTGGACAGCATGAACCAAGGTGAACCCAGGAGGAACCCAGGTGCTCCCCTTCTGAGAGAATAGCCAGGAGGGAGAAGCCAGCATGTTTCAACTTGAAGCTGAGGCACCATGCAGATTTTGGAGGGAAACAGGCTCCAACTAGATGATTGTCATGGGTATAACAAAGAACAGTTTTATTTAGCTGGGTTCACTGGAGAAGTGGAGAAGATGTGGACCATGGTTCCCACACTAATCCCACACTAATGTTGGCCCATTACTGTGTGTACCCTAGTCCTTAGGAAAATGTAAGTAAAAGGATGTCAGCAGAGTGTTCATGAGAAAGAAAGTCTAATTCTGAAGTCACAGCCCTCCTACCTTTTTTTGGTGTGTGTTAAAACTTCATTTCTTTTAAAAGTGATGCTGACAAGATGTTGTAGTTGTTTCTTTCATGTCCCTACTTGTCAAAATGAGAATTTGGCTATCATATAATTTGGTTATCACATTTTTTTTGAGGGAGATGTGTTACTTCTCTATGAAATGCCAAAGTTTGGGAACCTCAAGGGCAGGTGACTCTGAAGAGCTAATAATCTTGAAATTGCCCATATTGGTTTGGAGGACTCATGTTCTTATAAGAAAGATATGATATATTCTTTCTTTCTATCAGACTTAATATCCTAATGCTTTATTCATTAATCCAGCCAACACCAGTGTACTGGGAAGTTTGCTAAGGATTATGGAGGAGAGTTTTCAGAGCTGTATATGGATCTCCCTGGTAGATTTGGGGGAGGGGTACTCCATGCCTACCTCTGCCACCCTATATGACATTTAATAAGGAAAATCTTCTAGCTAGTGCATCTACTTTGTTAACATATAGAAGAGGCTGATGCAACATGGTATTGACAGCAGTGCTCGATCTTGTGGCTCTGAGTTAGCCTTGCCTGAGGTGTGAGTATGTGAACCTCGTTCTCCATTTTATCCCTCTCGTCCAGAAGTAGGGGGATATCTGTGTGAACAGTGGTTGATGATCACGTATTATCATATCAATGAGGAAATGATGAAAGTCTTTAGAATTATGACACTTAGGTATTTGGAGTTTTGCACGCCTTGGCATGTCAGATTTCTAAGACTTTTAGCCTTTAGATTCTTAAACTTGCATGTGTGCTTGCTAGCTCTTTGGAGTTCAGCAGCCTCACAAATTAGGTCATAGTTCCTGCCTATACCTGTATCCTTAGAGGGGAGGGCCCACAAAGCAAATCTTTCACAACTTGGCATTAGTAGGTATGCAGTAAATCTTGATGGAGAATTGAAGGGAATTCTTGAGACCCATTGACTAACAGCCCTGTAGGAGGTAGGACCTGGTCCCTGTCCCCAGGCAATCCCCAGTGTGAGGGGAGATCACAGCTCTTGAGCTGGGGGAGCCCCCAATCTGATAGAAACCTGTTCATCACAGTCTTTAAGTACCTAAAGTTTCACACATGCATTCTCATGACTGAGTACTGACAACCTACCTAACTGAGGGAAAAAGGGCAATGGATGGTTTGTAAAGAATAAAATGGACACAGGGCAGGGGTTTGTGAGCATTGGCAGGGCAGGTATAGAGCTTGCAAGCCCTTGGTGTCGTTTATATTCAATGGGAAAAGTTTTCTCTTAGAGTCGCAGCCCAGGAGGTGTCTGAGCCCCGGGCACCCCCTGGGCTGCCATTTGCCTTCTCTCTCCAGCTCTCCTGGGTCAGCAGTCTCTGATTGTTACTTAGAGGTCTGGGAGAAGGACAGCTCTACGGTGACTCCCAGCTGCTGGAATTCCTTCTCCAGGAAGCTTCCCTGGGTTCATCCCAACCACCGGTTCCATCTTTCTCGCCAATTTCCCTTTCCAAGGCCTTAAGGAATGATTGTACTGTTACAGCCTGCTAATGACACAACCAGCAGCCTTGTCCCCTTTATCAAGTTACAACAGACAAACCTTGAGACCAGGGTCCCCTTTAGTTCTTTAGTCTGCATCTTACGGTTTAAAGAGTTTATAGCTCCCTGGGGCCTTCTCAGGACATGTTGACTCTTGAGATGAGTCTCTTTCGTGTGCTCCTGGAGCTCATCCTTGCAGGGAGGAGGAGGACCACAGTTGAGTTGTTCCGCATTCCCGAAGAGCTTATAGCTGCTTGCGGGGTGAGCTGTGCTCCTAGGGACTTCCTGTCTGGACAGACGCGGGTTTATAGACCACTGTCATTTACATGTCTTGTTTATTTCTCACAACAGTCCTGTGTGCTTGGGGATATGTTATTTTCATTTCCCAGGTGAGGAAGCAGCTCACAGAGGCCAACACAATTGCTCAAATTCCCAAAGCCAGGATTTGGACTCCTCAGTTCTTTTGATTCTAAATCTTGTGTTCTTTCCAAGCACTACATACCTCTTCTTTTTGGATCAATATGGGCAGAATTAAGGGATAACTCCCCCAGTCAGGCTCAGGTTTGTGCCCTCTGGGAGGCAGGGGACACAGGTTGCTCTCAGCAATGGCGCTTCCAGCTCCTCAGGGACACTTGTATGCATTGGTGGACGGCAGGAGCTGGGAGGACAGTAGAGATCATCCAATCAGCTTCTGTCATTTGTAGAGGTAGATGACAAACCCAAAGTCCAGAGAGGTTAACCTACTTCCCAAGGCCACACAGCAGGGCCAAGACTAGAACCTGGGTCTCTGGCCTCCCAGCTCAGTACTCCTACTGCAGATCCAGGTTGGGAGTTTCTGCTTTCTCCTGACAAAAGTACCTCCAGGTGTTGGCAGTGAGACCAGAGAGTCGTTAAAACGACAGTAAAAGTATTTCAGAGCTGAGTAGACATGCTCAAGGAAGCTGCTGGGCCTGGGCATTTTAGCCTCTGGGCCTGGAAGTTAACTACTGATGTCATGAGGTCCTTTCACAGGTGGGCAGCTGCTTTGTAGCCTGAGGGCTCAGGGCCTACTTCCTCGGCTCACACATAAACTTTATTAGCAGGGAGGAGCAGTGAGCAGCATTTGTGGGCCCCAGCCCTGCTCTGAGATAAGCAATGACACTTGATCCTTCTCAGAACTTTTGTGCATGGTGGTAGTTGGAGGTCCAAGAATGCTGGCTCCTTGACCACCCTCTCCACTGATGTCTGTGGGTGGATAATCCAGGTTGTTTTAGCAGAATCCCAAGTCAAAAAGAATCTGGAAGTCAACATGACACAGAGGAAAAAGCAAAAGCATTTCAAATCCATAGCCTTGTAGGCTCTTTGGCCTAAAGCTTTAACTGCAGTTTTTCAGGTGTGTGCTGCTTTAGGTGACTGCGCCAATGCACTTCGTTCCTGGGGGTTAATGAAAAGCAAGGCAAGGTAAGTGCTCTCTTCACTTTGGTTTTGAATCCTATTTGGTACCTATGTGCTACTTTCAGGAATTGCCTGGGTTGCAGTGGGCTTTGTGTGTGACTTCTCTCTTACCCACAAACTATTCATAGGATTTACTACTGAATATCAGAATCTGGATCCAGTCTCTGAATTGGCCAGTAAACCTTGTTCTTCAGACTTGCTGGTTACTCTTAATTTTTACTCATTCTTCCAACCATACTCTTTATTTCATAGCTGAACCTGTTGAAATTAGGTGGATGACTTGGGGCAAATTTTCCCACTGCCTAAAGAGTGGAAATGATCACAGTTTGGTTGGTGGGTCTCTAGTGACTTCTTTGTTTGGTTCCATCCATGTGCTCAGAGAATCCCAAGGTGAGAGACTATGAACCATTGTTCACATCTATGTAGGTTCCCAGGGCCTTTCCTTCTGGGCTACGAGCACCATCCAGGCAAGATGGGATCCTCCTAAACCTCCAAATCCCCATCTAACTCAGGGCTGGGCCTCAGCCTGAATATTTGATAAATATTTGTTGATCAGCCAAGGAGGTGATCCCAGGGCATATATAACTTGATTTATTTTTCCATGGAAAGTAGTTTATCTAAATTGGCCATGGCAAACTGCTCTCCCTTGCCATCCCCCATCTTCCGTCCAAGGCACCTGATTCTCCCATTGTTTCTTGTTTCTTATTTTTCAGAATATGCCTTGGATCATGAATTCCAGAGATCTTGACCACCTATGGTCCAGTGGTAGCTTTTTGGCTGGGCCTGAAGCAGCTCCAGGAGAGCTGTGAGGTTTGCCAGTTTCTGATCTGTTCTGAAGGGTAGGGATCAGAATCTTTTCCGAGGGGTCAGGGAGGACCTGTGCTCTAAACTTGGACCAACTGCCAATGACCTGTGAGTTTGGGCAAGGCACTGTCCCCCCAGACCTCTGTTTCTTCACCCATAAGGTCAATCTGACTTACTCCTGTCCTGGTTTCCTTTTGCCCACCCCCACCCCCCCCCCCCCCGCCCCACGCTCCATTCCCAGAGCCCCTCTCTGGACAGAGAGGAGGGAAAGATGAGGGGCATCAGAGGCAGTGATAGGGAAAAACCTAGATGGAATGACAAGAATCATGGGTCTCTTGGAAAAGAGCATAGAAACTCTCATATCTCCCTGGGTGCCAGCCTCAGGCTCAAATCAGAGGCATTTTGGGAACTTCCCCGCCCAAGAGCCTTTCCCCACCTGAGCTGACTGTGGAGGAAGAGGGAGGAGTACAGCAGGAGGGCAGGGTGAGGAAAGTTGGCCTGTATTATGAGTAACCTTTGCAGCTTATCATTACCCAGGGTGGGTATAATTGCACGGAATTAAGAAGGGCATGTGGACAGCCTGTGTTGCTTTAGATCCTCCTGCAATTAATATTTATCCGTTTGAGTCTTAGAGGAGGGATTAATTGGCTCCTGAACTATCCTTGGCAGTGAATCCCCTGGTGGTGGAACTGTCCTTACTACCCTCTAGTGAGTCATTCTGCTGTAAAATGCAAAGAAAAAAAAAAAAGTAGCCTCACTACAAATAATTTGAAAAACAAAGCAAAGAAAAACAGTCACCTATAATTCCAGTATTCAAATACAACTGGTGTTAAAGTTTTGGTGAGTATTTTATCTGGCTCTTTTTTCTTTTCATTTATCCTTCTCTTTCATATAAATTCTCAGGTTTGGGTGCTGATTTTCCATATGACTTTGTCATCATGCACATACCCCCTTGTCCCTCCATGGTCTCTTAACCACTAGTTTTAGTCTCTGTGCTCCACTGTCCATTCTGAGTCTTACCACTTAGACCTTCCAGCTGTGCTGGAACCTCTGTGCCCTCGAGACCTCATTACTGAATTTCTTTGGGTCTTGGTTGTCTCCCTGATGGACTGCTGGCTGGGACTTTGTATGCAGGATGGCTGCACAGTAGTGGAGGAGAAAGTTTTTGTTACGTGAGGACACCCCCCTCAACCTTTACTTCTCGTCTCCCCTGACTCTCCTTTTGCAGGATCTAGTGCCTCAGTTCCCCTAGACTCTGTCTAACTCCACAATACCATTGTTTTCCTCCAGATGTTTTCATCTTGTCTCTTTCAATGCCATCTTCTCTTCACAGACTTTTGGGCCACCATTCCCTTGGGAATGTGTGGTTGGAAGCAACATCTTTTCATTTGTGTGTGAGAGGGTTTGCAGAAGGGGCAGAGAAGGAGTACACAGTTTAGTTGGGCATTTGGAAAAGAAGTCACTCAAGATGCTTGAGTGTAATGGGAGCTGAGTGCCCGAGGGGCAAGGGGACGTGGAGAAAAGAAGTGGTTGGAAAATTTTTCTTGAAAGAGGTAAGTTTTGAGTTAGGATTGGGAAACAGTGAAAACTGTAGATAGGTTTCTCCAGATTTAGGCTTTGGCTCTGGCACTGCCTTCACATGTATGTGTATGTGTATACATGGGATGTGTGTACATATGTGTATGTCTATGTGTGTTTATGCATGTGATGTGTGTACATAAGTCCGTGTATGTGTGCATGTGTCTGTCTCCTCTCCTCATGCCCGACTCTTTCTTGGAGAACCTGTTCCCTCTCTCCTGGGAAGGCAGACAGGATTGTGGGCACTCCTCCCTGGCCCTGGGATTGCTCTCGACCCTCACTTGTCAGCCAGCCCTTGGTGTCCACAACAACTGTATTGTCTGTGGAACTGACCCACATCATTCATCATGACCTGTGTCTCTAGCCATGGCAGTGGATTTGCCCTAGTATGTCATTCTTCTGCTAAAAA
Organism: Balaenoptera ricei; assembly: GCF_028023285.1. Taxonomy (NCBI): domain Eukaryota; kingdom Metazoa; phylum Chordata; class Mammalia; order Artiodactyla; family Balaenopteridae; genus Balaenoptera; species Balaenoptera ricei. Next base: position 111,586,385 of record NC_082639.1, on the reverse strand, counting down.
TCTTCAGTGTCCCCACATCAGGATGAAGCCCAGATTTCTTAGTTCAAAGGGCCTTTTGTGGGTCAGTTTCTGCCCACCTCTGACTATTGCCCTAGAGAGGCATTTTGCTCCAGACAAACTCAATGACCTCCTCCCCTGCTGAGCCAGGCTGTGTTTAATGCTTTTGTGTTTTTTCCTGTGCTTTCCCCTGCATCTGTGAATGCTCCCTTTCCTCCATTTGTCAAACTTTTATTTTCCTTTCAACACTCTGTCAGACATCACCCCTCCAGGAAAACTTCCCCGGCACCCCAGTCTGATGGAGAGAGCACTTCACTTGCAGGACGGTCATCCTGTCTCCCACTAGACTGAGGTCTCCTTGGAGGGGGTGTCAGGTCTTGTTCACTGTTCTGTACCTCAAGCATTCAGCACAATGCCTGGCACAGCCCACAGCGAATGCATGTAGAATGGACGGATGAATGAATGAACTGCTCCCCATCTGCCCACTCCTGGAATTGTCAGTGGCCTGGATAGTAGTTGTTTTAGCCTGGGTGGGGAGGGTATTAATTCTTCGTCTTATTTTCACCTCCCCAACAAGATTGTTTGGTCCTGGAGGGTAGGGATGGCACTGTAGCTCTTAGTAAACCTGGAGCCCATGGACACATCAGGCCCTGAGTCAGTGTTTATTGAAAAGAGAAGAAAAAAAAGAAAGAATGAAGTAGAGAATGGAGGGAAGGAGAGAGAGAAGGAACTGAAGGATTTTTTCAGGATTTATAACAATGCTGGTTTGAGTCTGGTCAGAATGTCTTTCTCTCCCTACCCAAGTCTGGGTTCTCTGATCTAATTCTGGTAACTCCAGGAAATTATAAGGCCTGTTTGGCCCACAAAGACGAAGAGAATTCAGATTATATTTTTAGAAGTTTTAGGGCTTCCCTGGTGGTGCAGTGGTTAGGAATCCGCCTGCCAATGCAGGGAACACGGGTTCAGTCCCTGGTTGGGGAAGATCCCACATGCCGCGGAGCAACTAAGCCCATGCGCCACAACTACTGAGCCTGCACTCTAGAGCCCGTGCGCCACAACTACTGAGCCTGTGCGCCTAGAGCCCGTGCTCTGCAACAAGTGAAGCCACTGCAATGAGAAGCCCACTCACCGCAACAAAGAGTAGCCCCCACTCACCGCAACTAGAGAAAGCCTGCGCGCAGCAATGAAGACCCAATGCAGCCAAAAATAAATAAAATAAATAAATTAAAAAAAAAAAGAAGTTTTAAACTGGATGTCAGAACAGGCTTTTGAATTATTGATGTGATTTCATTATCAACATGATTACTACATATTAACCTACTAATTGTTAATATCTGATTAAATTATTCATGTATTTAATTGCTCTCTATGATTCATTAGGACAATTTACTCCTCATAATCCCCACTGTATCTTATATAGATTACAGAAGAGTTATATAAAGTGAGGTGTGTTCGCTACTGGTGAATCACATACCCTCCTTATTTTAATAGCTATGCACTACTTTTTTTCCTGTTAGGAAAATATTGAAGTTTGTGCTAGACTGTGTGTTTGGAGCCTGAGTTCTTTCCTTACTAGTCTTGGAATTTGGGGCAAGTCACTTGACCTTACCTTAAAACAAGGTATAAAATAATACCAACCTCACAATTATTGGGTTAGCATATGAGAAAACCAAATTCCAACCCTGGACAATGAATGAACATTTTTATTTTTAAATTTAAAAAAAAATAAAAAATATTTTTATTGGAGTATAGTTGATTCACAATGCTGTGTTATTTTCAGGTGTACAGCAAAGTGAATCTGTTATACATATGCATATATCCACTCTTTTTTAAAGATTCTTTTCCCATATAGGTCATTACAGAGTATTGAGTAGAGTTCCCTGTGCACTTTTATTTTTTTAAATTAAAAATTTTTTCTTTAGATCTTTATATAATACCTAGTATTTTATATAAATCTATAGGGGATTCTTTCATTCACAGCTAGACATATATCTCCAGTTTCTGAATTTCAATGTCCCTGCAGTCAATGCTACATTCCACTTGGAATTATCTTCCTCCAGGAAATATGAGAATGAACATTTTTAATTGGGAGACAGGATTAGGAAATGAAATCTGGGAATATAAACCACTCGTTTGAGCACTTGTGAAGGAAGAGCAAAAGAGAAGAGATACTTTCCCCCCCCATCCCTCATTTTTTAAAAAAACAATGAGCTGTTTATATTTTAAGACTGTGGAAAGAGGTAGAAAATATTTATTACACAGGTGTAAATATATAACTGGGTGATAATTTGCAAAGAGAGTGAAGAAAATACTATTCAAATGTTACTTCTGACTTTCAAAAAGATCTTAATGAGCTTAATATTTTCACTCATTTGCTAATTTGGATAGATTGTCAAAGTAAAATTTTATTTTAATCATCTCTTCATGCCTTGAATAGAATGCAAAGGTGATATTATCATAACATTTGATATATTTTCCAGAACTGTTTATAGCTATGCGCTACTTTTAATGTGTATTAGGACAAACACCTCCGATTTATGACTTTTATGGATATTATTGCTTAGGATGAGGAAAAAGAAAGTGCTATACGGTCATACACCTTTTCAAATAAATTTGGCTAAGTAAACAGTGACTTGACCTAGAGAAAAGTATTAATAATACAGATGATGCATGGATATGGGAAAATCTATGAAGGAGGTCTGTGAATTATTAAGGTTTTGGAAACCCTAGATTATAACATGGACCCTGCTATCTCCATTTGGGGGGTTCCAAACGTCCTCCTGGGTTATACAGACTGTGCTGTAGGAGTCCTGCCCCCATGTTCAGTTAAGGGCAGGAGGAAGGGTCAGAAGTGTGAGGGCAGGTCCACCTCTCTCCCTGCTGAAGCAGATCCCTGGACCTGAGGGAGATGCAGACTCAGGAGGGGCTGTCTTGGAGGCAAGCCAGAGACACACCGTGAAGTAGGCTGCGTGTCCTCTGAGCCCCTAGTCCTACTGTTAGTGCCCCAGCCTCTTCCTTTCTGCCTCCAACTCATTCTTGAAAATGATCCCTGCGTTGTGAGGAGACTCTGGGGACTGTGAGGAGATGTGAGGCAGCAGACCGGTTTTATCACTCGCTAGCTGTGGGGCCACACGTATTGTGACTGAACCTTTCTGAGCCTATGTCCTTGTGTGAAAATGGGTTTGATTTGCCTATGTTTTGAGGGTGTTGTGGGGATTAAACAAGATCTACTATTTGGAAAAGCTATTGGAAAATGGTAGGTGTTTGATTAAATACTGAATTCAAGGAAAGATTGTACAATTCATTTAAATCAGAGTGTAGACATTCGATAGTAATTCAAAGTGGGTCTTCATCGGGGGCACGCAGTTTATTAGGGTCAGAATTATAGTAGAAAGGTTGAAGCTCTTACAGTGAAATGTCAGGTGTCATTGAGGGGATGAGAGTGGAAAAGTGAACAGGGGAAATCTTTCAGGGACAGATTTTCTCCAGTGGGTTTGCCTTCCCTACGGCCCATGTTGGATTGGAGGTCTGACTAGCCTGTCCCTTTGTCCAGTTCTCTCCCATGTTCTTCTCTGAGTCACTCATTCAGTACTTAACACTATTATTTCCAATCATAGCAACTACTGTTTGTTGAGCACATGCTGTGTGACAAACGCTATGCTGAATACTCTAGTGTTTCTTAATTTAAACCTCACCACACCCCGGGGACTATTATCCACATTCTACAGATGACTAAAGTGAAGTCTGAGGGCCACAAATTCCAAGCATCTCCTAAAATTATTACTCTTTCTTTTTATTCTTCCTCTTATTCTCTCAAAAGTCTGATTATCTGTTCCCTATTAGGTACAATCACCTTGGTTATGATTAACACATTAACATTATGTGTTAATGTCTGTCTCCCTTGCTGGACTAAGAACTCCTTGAGGGTAGAACTGAAACTTACTGATCACTGAACCTCCAGTACTTACCCCAGTGTCTGTCATGTAGTGGTGCCCTGTAAAGGTGGGTTAAACAAAATAAGGGGAAACATCATAACCAAGGTGATTGTACCTAATAGGGAACAGATAATCAGACTTTTGAGAGAATAAGAGGAAGAATAAAAAGAAAGAGTAATAATTTTAGGAGATGCTTGGAATTTGTGGCCCTAAGAGGATGTTATTATTCATTGGAAGATGAGTTTGTCCTGGTGAGTAGGTCATCCAGCTCTGGTTGGGAGCCCTTAGTGGCACCACTACCATCAACATCATTATCATCACCACTTAAAACTTGGCTTACAGACAAGAGATATTGATGCCACACTTCATCCCAAGTCTTGCTCAGAAGTATCAGATCTTGGAAACCCAATTAAATCCAGAGGAAGGCACCAGAAAGAGGCGAGAGCAGGGTGACATGAATTGCTGTTCCTTATGCCTAAACCCCCAATGAATCAAATGTGAGACAATTAAGTTGCTTCAGATGGAATTAACCTGGTTCAAGTCCAACTTAATTGTTGTCTTTGCTGGAATGAGTCTCAGCAATGCCAGTGAGTTCCAGAGATGCCATGGCTGTTGTGGTTGCTCTGTTTGGACAGGCTGCTACAGGCACAGTGATTTGTTTTTCTTTAAAATATATTGTTTCTGATTTCCAAGCCTAATTGCTCACCTTGCTATCTGTGGCAGAACAGTCCGAGTGCCCCTCTGCAGGGCTCAGTGTCTGTGGGGGTGTTGGACAGGTGTGGCTAGCAGGGCCTGGCCACCACCACTGGAACATGGCCTCGCACTCCTTCTTGTTGACTTCTCCACATGGGAAATGACAACTAGCAGGACTAGGCTTTCACAGGTCTGGCCAAGGTTTGCCCAGGGTCGGTTAAGAGAGACTCTAAAGGCCTACCTTGGCAGACTTACCTTATTCTCTTCCCATTCTTCTTTCTCTCAGAAGCACACAGGAAATTGCCATCATGGACAAACACAAAATGGAATAGACATGGGAAGCTGAGATCCAGAACAAACTGCTGTGGCTGGGGAGGGGTGAGGAAAGTCCTAGAGACCACCCTGCCTGGGAAGTATCATCCTATTTGCTCCTCTCATTCTGGCTCATGTACCCTTCCCTCTGCTTATCCTGGCCAAAGGCAGCAGCAGAAATGGGGGAGGGGCTTTGGTCTTAGTAGACAGGTAATCAGCCCTACATCTAGAGTTGCTTTTTGCAATGTGCCTAGTTTCAGTTCAACACCCCTATTTTCATGATCTCCAGCCCCACTGCCACCATGTCTACATTGCCATTCCTTTCAATACTACATCAAATGCCAAATACTATATGTTATCATCTGCTACAACAGCATCGTCATTACCCCACTACTACCACTGCAACCTCTGCTCATTCTCACCATCACCACTACCACCTCCACCAGCTCTATCACTTCTATCACCTTCACCACTATCATGAACACCAGCACAATTATAAGCACTACCACTGCCATCTCCACTAATTCTCACCATCACTACCATCTCTGCCACCTCTATCACCTTCATCATACCCACTGTCACCACCTCCACTGCCACCACCTCGATCACATCTACCACCTTTAGCACTACTACCACTGTCATCACCACCAGCACCTCCACTACCATCATTACCACCACTACTGTTACCACAATTCATTCTCTTCTTACCACCACTGCCACCACCAACACTACTGCTTCTCATTCTCACCAGCACCACGACTAGCATGGAGAACAAAAGACTTAGGGCTTGCTGAAGAGCCATCTTCAAAGGATTAAAAGGCTACAGAAGAATAAAGTTCTTAGTAGGGGCAAAGAAGCTAGAGTTGGAAAAATGGACAGAATTAAAGGAATTATAGTGACATTTAGGTAAATGTAAGCAATGTTTTTCATGGACCTAGGGGAGACAAGAGAGGTGAGAAGTTTGAAGATAAAATCTGGAATTTGATGAGTAATTTGGAGCATGTTGAGTTTACTTACCTAAGGTGACGACCAGTCACTCACTGATGTTTGGATCCCTGCTATAGAATACCTTAAGAGTGGCAATCTAAGGTATATATCTTCAACTGTTTTAGTATTTGGGAGGTGATTTAATCCTGAAGCATCTGGTTTCTTCTGGCTATTTTTATAAGTTTCTGATTATTCCACAATACTGGAATGCATTATCTTTTAAAAATTTAAGACACTTTAGATCAGGGTGATATTCTTCCTGGTCATCCCTCCCAATCCTTGTTCCTAAATCCCTGTTGCCTTTGCACAGGCAACCAGTGTTATAATTTGGTATGATTTTTTTTGGTAGATCATTTTCTTGCCATTATGTACCTATTTAGAAACAATATAGTAGTATATGTACATTTTACATGAATACCATGTGTCTTATGTGTCTTTCTGCCCCTTACTTTTTTTTTTTCCCCACTCAACAATAGATTAGTGCAATTGTTAAGAGGATGAACTCTGGAGCCAGACTGCCTGGCTTCAGTTCACAGCTTTGTCACTTGCTATTTGCATGATCTAAATTATTAAACTCCCCTAGTCTCCAGTTTCCCCCTTTGTTAACTGGGACTATAGCATACCTATACCCATACAGTTCTTGTGAGGATTAAATGAGTTAATTTACGTAAGCACTTAGAACAGTACCTCAACCATACTGTTGACAGGTATAAAGTCATATTATTGCTTGCCGGTATTCCTTAGTAATTTATAGGTTGGATCTGCCACAGTCTATTTAACCATTCCTAAATGGATGGACATAGAGATTACTCCAATTTTCATGATTGCAAACATGGCTTCCATGCATGTTTTCATATATGCCTACTTATACACATGAATGATAGTTTCTCAAAGGTAGAGAAGTCAAATTGCTGCATATATCATTTTATTTTATTTTATTTTTAACATCTTTATTGGAGTTTAATTGCGTTACAATGGTGTGTTAGCTTCTGCTTTATAACAAAGTGAATCAGCTATACATATACATATATCCCCATATCTCCTCCCTGTTGCGTGCATTTGTCATTTTAAAGGCTTTATTAGAAAAACATAATTATAATGAGTTGATAGCTGCCTCCTGTTCCCCCCACCTGTTGGTTTTAGTTCTCCTCCCTTTGACAGCCTGAGCCACACTGCAGCGCTGAAGTGATAGACCCCAGTGGTTAGGACTAATAACCTCAGGTTCAGATTAACTTTGGGGGTGGGGTGGGGTCACATTTTTGGGAGGCATACTAAATATTTATGTATAATAACTCATTTAATCATTATGATGCAGGTACCCTGACTATCCCCATTTTACCCCTGAGGAAATGGAGGCAAAAACAAGCAATGCCATTACTCTGGGTTGCACAACTATAAGTGGTAGATCCTTTATACAGGTATGAATGTTGAGTCCTTAGTCCATGTAAACGTCTTAGTATTCTGCTCAGCACATAGAAAACATTCAGTAAGTGTTAGCATTATTCTAGGGTTGATTGGTATATTATTAGGGCTCCAGAATTATTATTTACTGTTACCCTTACTGTCCTCAGATTGTGATGGAGCTCATCTCTGGGGCATTTCTTTCATTTGTCTTAACAAAATGATAGGAAATTGTGGTTTCAAGCCTTGGCTGACCAATCTCTCTGATTCTACTCTATAGCCACAGACCACATACTTACCCTTGGAGGGCACCTGCTGAAATTAACACCCTCTGCTCTGTGTTTGCCCACAAAGAAGATAAATGCAAATATAGTTAAATGCAAATGTGGGTACATATAAAATCTCATTGCTGGTGGATGGGGAGTTGACTTATGCTGGATGCCCAGGAAAGAGATGAATGAGGGGAACACTGTACCTGGGACTTGAGGAGAGGTCAGCTGGTTTGAGATGTCAGAGTAGAGGTGGACTAGAAAAGGACTTTCCTTCTGACCCAGAAAATTGTGCTGAACCAAGAAGGAAATGGCATTCACTCTCTCATTGAACATTTACTCTGGAGTAGAATACGGAGATACAGAGATGTAGAAGACACAGCCCCTCCAGGAGCTCGCATGGAAGCACGGAAGACAGATGCGTAGATGAATGATTGCAGTACAGGGTGATACACAAGGACACCCTCTAGAGGCTGCACTAGAGGCGCATAGAGTGGTGGGGTCTTCCTAGAGCTCAGATCCTTCAGAATATGTCAGAGGGACAAAAGAGTGGAGGAGGAATTCAAGACAGAGGGAAGGGCATGTGCAAAGGTGTGGGTGTAAGACAGCAGGGCACGTGCAAGTCATCCTGGGTTTGGAAGGACGGCGCGATGGTGCATGCTCGGAGTGAAGGGTGAGGCACCACTGGGTTGCATCACGGAGGGGGCTGAAAGCCATGTAGAGGAGAATTGACTTTTATCTTAATTTTATTAGCGAAGTTATTTCTTCAAATATTGGCATCCAGAGGAAAAGCTGAGTTGCCTGGAGGTGGGAGCGGGCTTGCTGGAGAGAAAGCACAGTGGGAACAGTTCCAGGCAGGGGCTGGCAGTGGCCCCGGAAAATGTTAGAAGGTGGACCTTGCCATGATGACCGCGTTTGACTGGCTCCCTTGTCATGTGGAACAAACAAATAAATTGTTGAAAACCTTTGCCCTGACCAGTAGTCACAGAGTTCTTTCATTTAATCTTTTCTTAAAGAATAATTTTATTTATTTATTTATTGGGCTGTGTTGGGTCTTCGTTACTGTGCGCGGACTTTCTCCAGTTGCAGCGAGCAGGGGCTACTCTTCATTGCGGTGCGCGGGCTTCTCATTGCAGTGGTTTCTCTTGCTGCAGAGCATGGACCCCAGAGTGTGTGGGCTTCAGTAGTTGTGGCTCGTGGGCTCTAGAGCGCAGGCTCAGTAGTTGTGGTGCACAGGCTTAGCTGCTCCGCGGCATGTGGGATCTTCCCAGATCAGGGCTTGAACCCATGTCCCCTGCACTGGCAGGTGGATTCTTAACCACTGCGCCATCAGGGAAGCCCTTATTTAATCTTTAAATTAGCTTGTGATTTTGGCGTTGTTGTTACGACCATGGGGCAGCTGAGTAAATGCAGGCTCAGCAAGGCTGAGGAAGTTGCTTCAAACCACACAAGTGTGTGAGTGCTAGAGTGTTCATTTGGAGCCCTGCACCATCCAGGGCTCCCTGGCCGTCCTCAGAGGCCAGGAGAAGTGAGAGCAGAGTCTATTATGCCGCGTTCTCCGATGGAACGTCACTTTATGTAGCTGTCGGGGGCAGTTATGCCCGGGGACGACTAGTTCTGTGGTAAAACGGCCCCATGGGGCCCCATTTGGTGTCCGAGGCGATGACCAGATGCCCTGCTAAGGAGGAGGGGTGTGGGGAGACCCAGAAATCCTGCATAGCCTCTAGGTGGTTCCCCTTCTCCCCAGGGCCGAGGCAGCAGGTGAGACCTCCAGAGTTTGCAGGAGGAAGAGGGGCCTGTGGCTTTCATCACAAGGGAAAGGCTAGATCGGCATAACTCCATCACCCCTTCTGCAAAAGCTTCTCCCAGGACATGCTGACTCTGCCAACAAAGCTCAGAAGGTCAGTTTGGCAACCTGGCCCCTCAGGTGCTGCCTTTCCTCTGCAAAGTTTCCGCAACAAGAAATAGGGATTTCTTAACTGCTCAGCTGTAATAATGAATGGGCGGAGGGGGCACTGGTGAACTGGGGTACAGCCTCACCACACCCTGCAAGGTTTCCTGTGCATCAGGAAACCCTGGGTCTCGGGAACTTGGCAGGCTGCTCCACCTCTGACTTGAGGAAAGGGGGATGCCTTCCACATTTAATTTCTTTGGTTCTTCAGATACTTTCATTTTCCTCATACAATGTGTCAACCATCTCGACAAGGGTTTTACAAGCAAGACCTGATTTTATCTCCACAATAACCCAGAGGAGTGGGTACTGATGCCTCCATCTAACAGATGAGAATGTGATGCACATTGCCATTAATGTCCGTTTGATGCTGTATCCATTGCCATTCAGTGGACACAGACAGGTGCTGTTCTGGATGCTGGGGAGACAGCAGAGAACATGGCCACAAGGGCTTGATTACAGTGGCACCAGGCAGGCTGCTCCCAGGATGGAAAGAGATCGTGGACATGAATGTGTTTGATAGACCAAAAAGTGCCACAAGCCTCTAGGGGACATCCTGGCAGGAATAAAGGCTCAGCACACTGTGAAAGCTGGATAACACTGTGGATCAGAAACCTTAGGAGACCTGTCACTTGTGACTGCCCCACCACACCACTTCAGCTGGGCTGCTCGTGGTCTTGGCCTGCAAGGTTCTAGGGGTCAGACAGAGCACTGTACTGGTTGCCCAACTTTCACAAGCTATGAGGGGACCCCCCCCCCCCCCCCCCCATATTCCAGCTCCTTCCACCGTGCCTGCCTGGGGCCAGGAGGATGATCAGCAGACAAAGGCCAGGTGCTTGTCCTGCTCCCGTCCACTCGCTCCTGAATCCCTGTTCCCTGGCCTTGTGCTTGAGGGTCTGAGAAGCACAAGCACATGGAGGAAGCTGGAGAGGCTTCGTGAATTAACTCTGAATTCACTAATTTGTGTTTGTGACCTGTCATCTCCTGGTCCTTCAAAGGCCTCAGTCAAGGATCATTTATTGTATTGTATTTTGTTCATTTGTTTCTTAATATACTGTTCTCCAACCCAGGACAGGGGGTACCTGTGTTACAAGTTTTGTGAAATAGAAATCAGAATGAAGGAAGGAAGGCACATCAAAGATGGGACTCAAAAGAAACAGTTTATCTTTATTATTTTAAAGCAAGGAACAAAGTATACAACTTGCTATTACAAAAGCAATGCATGCTTACTCATCTATGGCCTACATTACATTGTCATTACTTTAAAGTATAAAACTGCATGTTGGTTATTTTAAAGCCTACTTCTTTTCACCTAACAATAATATGTCATTATTTTTCCACAGTGTGTTTTAATGGCTAAAAAATAAATATCCTATTGTGTAGATAGATGTGAATTTATTTAATCAGTTCTCTACTGCTGATAATTTACATTATTGCCTTTCCCCCTTTTTAAAATAAAATTGTTGCAATAAACAAGCTTGTACATATAAGTGTGGAAACATTGCCAATTGTTTTCTTAGGGTGAATTCCTAGAAGCAGGATCCCTGGGTTACAGCACATCCATCACAGGTGAGGATACAGGCTCGGGAGTCAGACCACTTAGGATTGAGTCTCAGCTCTGCCGCCTGCTAGCTGAATGGCCTTAGAGGATCTCACAAGACACAGTTTCCTTCTTGGTGAATGTGGATAATAACAGTACCTCCTTTATTGAGTTGCTAGGAGATGCATGTGGTGCAATACATGGTAAGCTCTTAGATCATGGCCTGGCCCACAGTGAGCACAGAACTCTTGGCTATTATTATTGTTATTATTGCTGTTATCATTGCCAACTTGTCCTCCTGAAAGTGTCCCAAGTTTAACCCCCAGGAGCATTGTATGACAGTGTTCATTTCCACACACCTTTGTCAACACTGGGTGTTATCATTCCTCTTATTGTTTCATTGTTTGTCAGCCTGGTAGGGAAACTTGTTGCTTTAATTTTACTTGTTTGTTTACCAGTGTTGAGAATTTTTTTTTGATGGCTTTATTGGCATTAATTTATTCATGAGTGAATTTCCTGTTCATGATTTTATTCCTGTTTTGGGTGATTTGCTCATCTTTTTCTTATGGATTTCTTTAATATATCAAGGATATTAACCTTTTGCTGGTCATGTATGTTGTAAGTGTATTTCTTCCCAGTTTTTCTTGTGTTATTTAATTTCATTTCTATTTGTGGACACAAAAGTTGTATTTTTCCTTATTGTCCTTGCCTCTACTTTCACACTGAAAAGCTCACCATGAAATATATTACTTATATATTCCTAATTTTCAAATTTTTTATGATTTTTTACTTTTAACTTTCATTTTTTTTAAAAAAATTATTTATTTATTTATTTAACTTTTGAATTCAAATGAAATTAATTTGGAATTTTAATAATTAACTTTCCCACTTTTTGTTTAATTATTTATCAATTAATTATTGTAGACTAAATTATGTATTCTTGACTGTTTCCTCTGTTCCATTAATCTGTATGTCTTTTCCTATGCTTGTATTTTAATTTTTTATAGCTTTATAAAATAGTTTAATATCTGTTGATACAAGTCCACTTTCACTAATTTTTGAGAAATATTTTCTTGGCTATTATCTGATTATTTCTATAAAAAAACTCTGGAATATTTTTGTCATTTCTAAGAATATTAGTTTTGATTAGAATTGCACTCATTTTATAAATTTATTTGGGGAGAATTGATATTTTTACTGCTTTTGCATTTTCTTACCTAGAAACATAGAAGTTACTTCTGATTAAACAACATGTTTTAAAACAAACTTTTAATTTTAGAATAGTTTTAGAGTTACAGGAGGTGTAAGATAGGCTACAAGGGTGTATTGTACAACATGGGGAATATAGTCAGTATTTTGTAATAACTGTAGATGGAGTGTAACTTTTAAAAATTGTATAAAGAATGAAAAACATAGAGTTACAGGAAAGTTGCAAAGATGGTATATCATTCTTGTGTACCCCGCACCCAGTTTTCCCTATTGTTAACATCTTACATTATCATAGTACATTTGTTACAACTAATGAACCAATATCAATATGTTATTATTAACTTACATCCATACTTTATTTGGATTTCATTAGTTTTCTCCTAATGTCCTTTTTCTGTCCTGGCATCCCATCCGGGACACCACATTAGTTGCCGTGTCTCACTAGGCTACTTTAGGCTGTGACAGTTTCTCAGACTTTTCTTGCTTTTGAGGATCTTAACCACTTTGAAGAGCACTGGTCAGGTATTTTCTAGAACGTTCCTCAATTTGGGTTTGTCTGATTTTTTTCATGATCACACTAAACATTGTTTTTTAGGTCATGATAGCTAGGGCAAAAAGGAAGTCAAATAGTTACAGAGTTCTTGTCTTCTTCAAGGGAGACTTTTTTTTAAAAGAAACGTCTCTCAGTGGGACCTTACAGAAGAGGCACTGGGTGACACGAGGCACCCAATCTCTATCAAGAGTGTGGAAACATACAGAAATAGTTTCCTTTCATTAAGACCTGCATAAAATTCCAGGTCAGCATACGAAGTTTTGTTCCAAGGAAGATCAGTTTTTTGAGGAGCTAGGTTAATGCATTAGACTGTTTAGCCATATGCTTGTCTAACTTGTCCCCCAGATAGAACCTAGAGGGGAGGAGTGGTTAGGTAGCAACTTCCTCAGAGTACCTTTGCAGGGTTTAAGAGTAAGGGCTCAAAGTCAGGCTGTCTGGGTGCCAGTGTTGACTTCACCTCCTCACTGGAGCTCTGACTGTGACTTCTCTGAACTAGAGAGTCCTAATCTCAGAGGGAGGAAATGCCAGTCCCCCTGTAGAGAGCTGTGGGATGGATCAGACGGGACGATGGCCCATCACAAATGAGCGACAATGTTGGTAATGGTCATTATTACTGTTCTCTCAGTTGAGCCTTCCAGTGGATTCTGAACCCCTGAGGTTAGAAGGCACACTTTCAGCTACACCTCTGAGATGCTGGTGACCATACTGGGACAGGATTTAGAAACCAGATGAGTAGAGAGCAGGCTTGGTAATTTCTTATGAAAATTGAGAAGTCCAACCAGAGCTGGAACCTACATGGAAGGCTGCCTGCCTCTGTGTGGAGCCAGGATTTGGGGCCACCTGCAGGTGAGATTTTGTCTAGGAAGCAGCTTGGGTCAGCTCTTACCCTTCCAGAGGTCGTTGGCTGAGTCCCCTGTCTTCTGTCCCACAGCTCAAGCAGAATTATTTGTCCTGAAAACAGAAAGTTTGATTACAGATATACCTTAGCAAGGTGTTGAGCTGGTTCTGAGCTGACTGGCTTCTCTCAGGACCCCTTTGTTTTGAATTAGCTTCAAAATGGTCTCCCATCAACATCCTCATTGCCAGCCCTTCGGGGACAATGTACAAATTGGCTTCATGGAATTACTGAGTCAACTGAAAGAGGACCAATTAATATTGATCTATAATCTCTGGCAGTAACTAGATTCTAGGACCTAGTGTCTTATGGCCTTACTTGAATATGATATAGAACTACATAATCCATCTTCCAGTTCTGCACGGCCTGAAGGCCCAAGTTCTTTATATCCAAAAGTGTTATTACATTATTAGTGTAGTTATGAAGGGGATGTCAAAACATAGCCATATTTACTAACACTTGGACATGTCATACACCTAAAACATTGCAGTCATATTGAGATTTGAATGTTGCCAAACATTAAGGACTGAGCACTTACCTTAAACTTATTTAGTGTCTGAGCTCATGGCTAATCTTGACCTGTTGAGACTGAATCATATTTGTGTTTTTGGGTCCATGCCTGGACTTTGAGTCATTGTCTTGATTCTTTGATGTTCAGACATTATGAGCCGGACAAAAGTTTTGTGGGCACATACTTCATTCAGTACCTTCATCTTATAAACCAGGACACCGAGAGCACAAGTGACTGCCACGTAGGTCATAAGGACCAGGAGTTAGAGGTCAGGCTGAAACTAGGGTCCCATGTCTGGTTTTTAAAAAAATCACAGCTCAACTATCTCTACTTTTGTGAATTTTGTGACAGTAGACTTTAAGCCCCTTGAGGGCAGCGACTGTCTTATTTTTTAAATAAATTCCTAGGGCCTGGCTCAACACCAGGCACAGAAGGCTCCCATCAGATGCCCATTGGATGAATGAACAGATGAATGGGTCCGCCATGCCTGTTTCATGAGTAATCTTTGCATTCATAGTTGGCTGCCAAGCATTCTTTTTTAAGTGTCAGCATGATATTTTTAAAAAAAAATATTTATTTATTTGGCTGCGTTGGGTCCTAGTTGAGGCACACCGGATCTTCATTGCAGCATGTGAGCTCTCTAGTTGTGTCTTGTGGGCTCGGGCTTAGTTGCCCTGAGACATGTGGGATCTTAGTTCCCCGAACAGGGATCGAACCCGGCTCTCCTGCATTAGAAGGCGGATTCTTAACCACTAGACCACCAGGGAAGTCCCGCCAAGCATTCTTTATACCAGGGATGTACCACTAATCTATAGTGTGGAGCTGGAGATTGGACCCATCTCTCTTGGGACCTGGGTGCTCTGGCTGGATTTCGCCATTGTTTCATATATGTATGGCTGATTTCCCACTCCAGGATCCCTCCTGACTCCTGCTAAGAGCCGCAGGATGTCCAGGGTAGAAGGGACCTGAAAGGGCATCTGGTACAATCCCTTCCTTTCACAGATAAGGGGGCTGAACAGGCTTTATATCCCTAGCTCTTGTACAGACCTACCCCAGAGCTGGAACCCAGAGGGCAGGCAGAAGAGACGGACGATTTGATTTTAGATGAAGCTGAAACAGAGTGATCCTTTTATACTATTTGAGACCGTGGGTGGAATAGTCAATGAGACCCACCAACTTTGGGCTTTAGCAACCTGTGGGGCTGTGGGCACCAAGGTGGCTTTGTCACCTGGAGATTCTAGTAGGAGCAGTGATAATTATCAGCTGGTCCTCCTTCTCGCTGCCTCACATCCAGCCCCTCCTCAGAGCCTGTCAAAACACACCTTGCACAACTGTCCTCTTCTTTCAAATTCACTTGGGGCAACTCATTCTGTGAGTCAGCTCCACTGAGCGGTGTCATCACTCGAGTGGATGTGGTCTCAGGAGTGTCACCTGGGGTCTGGAGAGCTGAGGGCCAGCGTGGAGAGCGGAAGCATGGTGGCCCTGACGAAGGCTTTGCCAGGGCTGTGTGAACAGAGGCTCACATTCCGGGCAGCTTGGCACCATCCCTGGTTCCTGACCACTGCTCCACCTCTGACACAAAAATTCTTACACTTAAAACGGGGTCAGATTTAAAATGTGGGTGATGGTGTTAATGATAGATATATTAAACTGCAGTGATATAAGGACTGGGAGTGCCAGAATCAATGTTGCAACCCCAGTCTGGGCTAGACCTCAGTTGAGTATTGAATATATGGATGGAAAAACATTTGCCATATTTTGAACAGGGCTCTTTAAATGTGATAAAGAACTTATTCAGGTTTGTTTGTTTTGTTTTTTTGTTTTTTAGGTTTTTATACCATATGTTCTAAAAGACCAAAGTTTAGAAAGGGTGAAGATGAAGGTGCGTGAGATGAGTCTTCTCAAACTTTGTAGGAACATTAGCATGTGGGTGTCTTCTGAGGCTAGGGTCTTTTCCTCACCCCTCAAACTGGGGGTGGCCGGAAGGCCAGGACCATGTCTCTCCAATCGCTCTGGAGGGTCCAGAGCGTAGGGCTGGGGTCTCCCCGAGGTTTGCTGTGTCCTATCTTCAAACTGGGGGTCCCTGACAGTCAGGGCTCGGTCATCAGAGGGGATATTTCTCCAACACTAGATGAAATCTATGGCCACTCAGGCCTCAGGTGAAGGACCCTGTTATGGACACAGATGGCAGAGGTATATTATCAAATGGCAGAACTGTCACTTTTCTTCTGCCTCTGTGGCCAACAGGGCCTGTACTTCAGGCAGAAGGCAAAGGGCCGGGGGCAGACATGGTCCCAGCACCCAGAGTCATCTGCACTGGCTCAGGGAGTGGGGAGTCTCTCCGTGTGTGTGTGTGTATGTGTGTGTATTTTGTATGCATGTACGTGTGTGCGCATTTATGTTGTGTGGTGTGTGTTGTGGAGGGTGTGTGTGTGTGTGGGGGGGTGCAGGGTGTAAACCTCCTGTGTTTGTGAGGCTCTAGAGGGTAAGGAGGAGGAGGTACTCCCTCTTACAGGAGGACACAGTGGAAGCAGAGAGGCGGGTTTGGGCTAGGTGGTCTCTATGGTGCAACCCCACGTGGAATCTGACCATGGCCTGAAGCATGGATGCCATTTGGACCTGCTTCAGCCTCTGTGGTGTTAAAGGCCCAGGCGGGGCTGCCTCTGTAACTGGGGTGTAGCGTTCATGCAAGTGCCAAGTCCACCCCTGGAAGCCCTATAAATGGGAACCCAGGCTTAAGTATTGGTTTGTTCCTCGTTTGGGGAAGAAGCTGCCCAGCCCTGCTTCTGCCCACTAGCCTGCCCACACCTGACACCTGCAGCCAGACATCCTTCATTGAGGCCTCTGATGTCCCAGGGGAGCTCTGGTCTGGGGTTTTCTCTGAATTGCAAATCAATCCAATTGAATCCAGAGGCCCTATATTTAGTATCACTGTGCGGGGCTCCATGTGGACCTTTGGGATGCAGGGGATAAAATAACAGGCCCTGCTCTCTGGAGGCACATAGCCCAATGGGGGAGACAACCATACCAAGAAATACACTGCATCCAATGGGGTTACCTCCAAGGGATGGCATGTGTGTGAACAGGTGAACTGGGGACACAAAGGGGGTGAGCAGAGCTCAGGCTGTCAGGAGAGCAGCCCTGTCAGGACAGCCCCACAGAGGATGTGGCACTCGGGCTAAGACGTGAAGGCGTTTGCCTGGAATACAAGCAGAGAAAAGATCAACCCAGCAAAGGGAAGAACATACGCACAGTCTAGTATATTCTGAGAACTTCCAGTAGTTTGGAACAGTTAGGGCTGTCAGTCACTGCTTATCGGATGAGTCTTTTTTTTTTTTTTTACCAGAACATCATGTAAGTTTATTTCAGATGTAATGGCAATGTTAATATCAACAAGTTTAAATCTTAACTGCACCAAGTAAACTCAGCTATTTAAATATTTTTAAAGTTATTCCCTCCAAAAAACTGAGGGAGCTTTTCTTTTCCACTCCATATGTCATGGTTTCCCAATAGTTCTATTTTTGGAGGACTTTCAGTTGATCAGTAAACTACTTTGGGGGTATTTCAGAACTTCTTTCCCCAAATGAAAACTAACCTGGACAAATTATATATTGCATAGATTTCTCTGCAGATTCTTTTCTTTAGAACCTAAATGCAATTACTATACAATATAATTTTTACCTATTTGCCCCACAGAAAGAAACTATCTGCCCTGAAAAATATGATGGATATATCCTGTGATCTTCCAGTTAATAGAATTGTTTTACCCCAACAATAATTTTTATGAAAATAACCAACTGAACATGGGACATTATTTCAGTCTTTACTGACTCATAGGCACATGATCTAGTGCCCAGCTTCTACCTCTTCTACATCCTCCTCCTCCATAAGTGGATGGAATTATTTCATATAAGTTTGATGTAGGACAATTCACCCTTTACAAACACTTACAATTTAGGTTAAAGTCAGTGACTAGTGTGGAAAAAGAAACACTAAAATGATAGGGAGCCTACACACTCAATTCAAAATTTAATATTTTTTCCTCCATAAATAATATATACTTAATTGTCATGAGGCAGCTATTCGGTTTTCATTAACCACATTCAGGGATACATTCATAGGACTGATTACATAGTCCAGGTGAAATGCTTATAGAAATACAGGCAGTGTCATCTCACAAAACTCATTTATATATCAAAATCTATTTTGATATGTGAAGTTTACAAAAAGGCTGAATTTTCAAACTAATTATGCTTTCTGTAACTCAAGAACTCTTCTCTTGGCAAAGCAAGCTGAAGCTTATCCATGAAGGTAAATGTGCTTAATGCTAAACTTTTCTTCTAAGCTTAGATTTGGACTGCTTAAGAAACTGATACCCAAGAAACCAGCATGGTCTTTCTACATTTTTACTATCTTAAGATTATAACCCTATAAACTCATTTATCAACTATCTTCCTTTTCTATATTATTCTTGGCACTCAACTAAGACTGCTGAAGTCTATTGTACCTTGTATTTTTACATTCTCAAATAAGAATTTAAGATTATAAAATGTGCATAAACTGTGTAAAATAATTTTATCATTCAACATGTTTGAAGAGATGAAACTTTTATGCCAGAATTTACATAAGAGGATAAATATTATGAATCAACCTTCCCTTTAAAGTCAAATGACAGAAAATTCAAGCCCTGTGCATTGTTTTAAAGTCTAATGAAAACATTTCTTGGGCCACTGGTATTGGCAATGTAGAATATTTTAAATATTGGAGACGGGATTATGGAGGAAAACATGAAAATTTCAGATGTCGTCTATCTTACAAAAAGTTATCGACCTGTCAAAGCCACTCCCTATGCGCCAGAAAACAATCTGGCATAAACCGGTCCTGTCAGTAGAGGAGGTCACAGTGACATTTACGTTATTAACACTTCTAGACTAACACTCCTAGGCTTCTACTTTTTCCAAGAATAGAAGCAATATGTTTAATAATTCCCCCACCCCCAAATCCTTAAACTCAATATCACAGGCACAGAATATAAGCAAATCTGGGATGTTCTCCAACAGATAAGCAATAGCACAGCTATGTCATTCTCAAAAATACTGTCTAGATATTCTTTCCTCTAAAATCAAATGCTCAGTGGCCACACTTCTAACAGTCTTCATTAGCTGACATTAAATGCATTTGTTGTGCCACAAGTCCATCTAAGCTTCCTTTTAGGTATTTTTTAATATGTCCAAGAGACAACACCTGCTTCAGGTTTATTTAGGGGCATTGACCTATAAGGACTTCAACTCCATTTTTAGGGTTTGACTAACTATTGTGGGTTTACCAAAGAAAAAGGACAGGAGAAAAAAAAGCAAATCACAACAAACCTATTTAGGTCAGTTAAAGGCCATAGCTCTAGCTGGGATATTAAAAAAAATTAATCTCACCAGCCCACACTCTAAAAGTTAATGCCACTTCTAACAATCAACAGCAGGAAAAATAAACCTGCTAACAACCAGCCCACTCATTAGCAAAAAGCAGTTTAACTCAAATGCTGAGACCAAAGTATAATACTACCTACTCAGACTGTCCCACCCACCGTCAGCCACCAGAGAGGAAGGAAGAAATAACTGCTTAACAGAACAAAATAAGCTTAGTATTTCTTACGAGGATAACAATGGTCCAACTCCAGAGATAATACTCAGAAGGACAAAAGGTGGAGTGAAGGCAATGTACAGGGATTAGTATCCCACAAAATCTTGAAAACCCCAAAGTACCACAAACACACTAAACTTGTCTATGAGTTAGAGAACAAGATATTGCTGCTGCTTCTTTTTGTCCTTTGAATTATACAGTATTTTGTAGGCTCTGCCCTTCAATGTGAAAGCAGGACATTAAAAAAAATTGAAATTGACCCTCAAGTTTTTGGGACCATATATCTTAACTGTGAAACTAAACAGATCGATACCTTCTCCTTCCTACAATCAAACCACCTCACAAAAATAAGAAAACTAAAACAATCCAAACATGATTAATGAGTCCTTGAAAGTTTAAAACTTTTAGAGGAAAGGGAAGGAAGTTTTGAAAGGAGGAAACACAAGAACAAGGAAGGGGGAAAGCTTTAAAAGAAAGTGGGGGGGGGGAAATCAATGGGCCTCTCTTTTATTTGGCGACAAGCAAGTGCAAGAAAGTTCATCTGTAATTTGTTCAGTTGTCTGTGTTTTGCACATCTGCGTTCTGGCCGGAAGGGACTTTGAGGTTTTTCTGCAGCACATGAGCATCAGCGGGCTCTATCCTCTTACAGTAGTTCTTCTTTGTCTCAATAATCTCAAAGCCAAACTTTCTGTAGAAGTCAATTGCAGACTCATTGCTGATCTGGACATGTAGATAGATGTTGTCAAAAGTGCCATCTTTTTCACAGATGTTTAAGACATGATTTAACATTTTAGTTCCTATTCCTAGCCTTTGGTATGGTGCCAGACATCCTAGTGTCACGATGTAAAGTCTCTTCTGATTCTGTGAATGATCCACCCTACAGCATACTGCACATACTGCAATGCCATTGCAATACGCAAGTTTTGCTAGCTCGCCAACCTCCAGCGCATCCTTGTAGAACTTGTCATTGCAGCTGACTGGAAAGATGACCTGGTTTAATCTCTTCAACTGTTTAATATCATGTGGTGTCACATCTCCCAGCTCGATCCGGCTCCCTTTCATCTTCCCCGCCTGCTGAGGCCGTTGTTACCACCGATATCAACGCCGTTGTCGTCGCCGCCCTGAGCTCTCCGCGCCCTCAGCTCGGGCCGCTCCACCCCGCAAGCCGGCTTCCTCGCCTAGGGCAGGGAGCCGAGCGGGTGACGGAGGCCGAGAGAGCCTAGCGAGGCCCTGCGTCTCCAGAGGGGGCGGGGGTGCCTCCCGCCGCCGCGCTGGTGCCGCCGCTTCTCCACACGTGCACACGGGGCACTCGCCTCCAGCCCGCCGCCACGCTGTGCTGGATGAGTCTTTCACCCGTTCTCTCTCCTCAACTCCTACACTCCCTGCCCCTACCCTCAGCCCAGGACTTTGGACCTCAACTTGCGCTTAAGAAAATAGAAGCCTTCAGATGAGAGCTTCCTTGTCTCCCCTCCACCAAAGCAACCAGCCTGCCTGCCTTTGCGCCTGTCTTCCTCATCCTCCCTCCCGTCACAGCTGAGCAGGTGCCCCTCCTCCTCCTAAAGAACTGTCCCTCCACGCGGGTCCTTCCATTCACACACGCTTATTAATACACGCTGTGGACCAGCCACTGCTCTGATGGTAGGGATAGAATCGTGAAGAAGATGGAGAAATTCACGCACTCTTGGAGCTCATATTCTAGTGGGAAAAGTCAGATAATAAACATGCAAAAAATAATATTATTTCAACAAGAGCTAAGAAGAAAATGAACTCAATACATAGAAAAGAGAATGATGATGATGATGGTGATGGTGATGATGAGGGTGCATGTGTGTATGTGCTTGGGGGGCCATGAATGGCCTTTCTGAAGAATTAGCATGTGAGCTGAGACTTAAAACAGTGCGGCTGCCAGAGCTGTGTTTTAAGTCCTCCAGTCCTCAGTTCCTCCTTCCTTTTCTATCTTCAATCTTCCCCTCTCCACCGGATCATTTCTTAGTGTCCTTTATCCTAAGAAAAAACAAACATCAAAAGTTTCCTTGGCTCCTTGTTTCCCTCCAGCTATCACCCCATTTCTCTGTTCATGTTCACAGCCAAACATCTTGAAAAACAGTCCACTAAGACCATCCCTGACTCCGAACCACTCTTTGTTCCTCAGTCCCCTCCCCTATTCTTTTCTGGCTTCTGTGCCATCACCCAGACTACTCTTGTCAAGGCACCAGTGACCTCTGTGTTTCCTGACCTATTAGTGTTGTTTGACCCAACTGATTCTCCTTGCTTTCTTGGGCTCCTCTCTCCTCCAGTCTCTCCAGACCTCGCCTTCCTTCACTGGATGCTCTTGATCAGCTGGCTGACCAGCTCCTCCTCCACTGCCAACCTTGAGACCTTGCAGTGTCCCCTGCTCTGTGGGGCCGCTTCTCTTCTCCTTGGGTGATCGCAGCTATTCCCACAACTTTATTCCCACATTACCTCCTACGTGATGATGACTCTCAAATGTGTATTTCTGGCTGAAACATCTCTGAGTTCCAGACTTAAATATCCAAATATCTATTAGCTTTTATCTCTCTGTAAGGCTCCACCATCCACCAAGCCTGAAACATGGGAGTGTTTCTCCATTTTTTTCCTCTCCTTTTCTCCATACATAGAATCCACCTGTTAAAATTTCGTAACAAGCACTTCTCAGACGCATACTCTTCTGTCTCCACTGCTGCCATCTATCATCTTTACCAGTAAGAACAGTAACAGGGCCTTTCAGGCTTGCTCTGCCATCCATCCTTTATCAACTTTGCAGATGGAGTCATCTTTTTTTTTTTCAAACATCTTTATTGGAATATAATTGTTTACATTGTTGTGTTAGTTGCTGCTGTATAACAAAATGAATCAGCTATACTTATACATATATCCCCATATATCCTCCCTCTTGTGTCTCCTTCCCACCCTCCCTATCCCACCCCTCTAGGTGATCACAAAGCACGGAGCTGATCTCCCTGTGCTATGCGGCTGCTTCCCACTAGCTATCCATTTTACGTTTGGTAGTGTATATAAGTCCATGCCACTCTCTCACTTCATCCCAGCTTACCCTTCCCACTCCCCGTGTCCTCAAGTCCATTCTCTACGTCTGCGTCTTTATTCCTGTCCTGCTCCTAGGTTCTTCAGAACCACTTCTTACAAAAAAATTAGATTCCATATATATGTGTTAGCATACGGTGTTTGTTTTTCTCCTTCTGACTTACTTCACTCTGTATGACAGACTCTAGGTCCATACACCTCACTACAAATAACTCAATTTCATTTCTTTTTATGGCCGAGTAATATTCCATTGTATATATGTGCCACATCTTCTTTATCCATTCATCTGTTGATGGACACTTAGGTTGCTTCCATGTCCTGGCTATTGTAAACAGAGCTGCCGTGAACATTGTGGTACATGACTCTTTTTGAATTATGGTTTTCTCAAGGTATATGCCCAGTAGTGGGATTCCTGGGTCATATGGTAGTTCTATTTTTAGCTTTTTAAGAAACCTCCATACTGTTCTCCATAGTGGCTGTATCACTTTACATTCCCACCGACAATGCAAGAGTGTTCCCTTTTCCCCACACCCCCTCCAGCATTTATTGTTTGTAGATTTTTTGATGATGGCCATTCTGACTGTTGTGAGGTGATACCTCATTGTAGTTTTGATTTGCATTTCTTTAATGATTAGTGATGTTGAGCATCCTTTCATGTGTTTGTTGGCAATCTGTATATCTTCTTTGGAGAAATGTCTATTTAGGTCTTCTACCCATTTTTGGATTGGGATGTTTGTTTTTTTGATATTGAGCTGCATGAGCTGCTTCTGTATTTTGGAGATTAATGCTATGCCCGTCACTTCATTTGCAAATATTTTCTCCCATTCTGAGGGTTGTCTTTTCATCTTGTTCATGGTTTCCTTTGCTGTGCAAAAGCTTTTAAGTTTCATTAGGTCCCATTTGTTTTTATTTCCCTTTCTCTAGGATGTGGGTCAAAAAGGATCTTGCTGTGATTTATGTCATAGAGTGTTCTGCCTATGTTTTCCACTAAGAGTTTTATAGTGTCTGGCCTTACATTTAGGTCTTAATTCATTTTGAATTTATTTTTGTGTATGGTGTTAGGGAGTATTTTAATTTCATTCTTTTACATGTAGCTGTCCAGTTTTCCCAGCACCATTTATTGAAGAGGCTGTCTTTTCTCCATTGTATATTCTTGCCTCCATTATCAAAGATAAGGTGACCATATGTGCGTGGGTTTATCTCTGGGCTTTCTATCCTGTTCCATTGATCTATACTTCTGTTTTTGTACCAGTACCATACTTTCTTGATTACTGTAGCTTTGTAGTATAGTCTGAAGTTATGGCACCTGATTCCTTCAGCTCCGTTTTTCCTTCTCAAGATTGCTTTGGCTATTCGGGGTCTTTTGTGTTTCCATACAAATTGTGAAATTTTTTGTTCTAGTTCTGTGAAAAATACCATTGGTTGTTTGATAGGGATTGCATTGAATCTGTAGATGGCTTTGGGTAGTGTAGTCATTTTCACAATGTTGATTCTTCCAATCCAAGAACATGGTATATCTCTCCATCTGTTTGTATCATCGTTAATTTCTTTCATCAGTGTCTTATAGTTTTTTACATACAGGTCTTCTGTCTCCTTAGGTAGGTTTATTCCTAGGTATTTTATTCTTTTTGTTGCAGTGGTAAATGGGAGTGTTTCCTTAATTTCTCTTTCAGATTTTTCATCATTAGTGTAGAGGAATGCAAGAGATTACTGTGCATTAATTTTGTATCCTGCTACTTTACCAAATTCATTGATTAGCTCTAGTAGTTTTCTGGTAGCATCTTTAGGATTCTCTATGTATATTATCATGTCATCTGCAAACAGTGACAGTTTTATTTCTTCTTTTCTGATTTGGATTCCTTTTATTTCTATTTCTTCTCTGATTGCTATGGCTAAAACTTCCAAAACTGTGTTGAATAATAATGGTGAGAGTGGGCAACCTTGTCTTGTTCCAGATCTTAGTGGAAATGGTTTCAGTTTTGCACCATTGAGAACGATGTTGTCTGTGGGTTTGCCATATATAGCCTTTATTATGTTGAGGAAAGTTCCCTCTATGCCTACTTTCTGCAGGGCTTTTATCATAAATGGGTGTTGAATTTTGTCAAAGGTTTTTCTGCATCTATTGAGATGATCATATGGTTTTTCTCCTTCAATTTGTTAATATGGTTTCTCACATTAATTGATTTGCATGTATTGAAGAATCCTTGCATTGCTGGGATAAACCCCACTTGATCATGGTGTATGATCCTTTTAATGTGCTGTTGGATTCTGTTTGCTAGTATTTTGTTGAGGATTGTTGCATGTATGTTCATCAGTGATATTGGCCTGTAGTTTTCTTTTTTTGTGACATCTTTGTCTGGTTTTGGTATCAGGGTGATGGTGGCCTCGTAGAATGGGTTGGGGAGTGTTCCTCCCTCTGCTATATTTTGGAAGAGTTTGAGAAGGATAGGTGTTAGCTCTTCTCTAAATGTTTGATAGAATTCGCCTGTGAAGCCATCTGGTCCAGGGCTTTCGTTTGTTGGAAGATTTTTAATCACAGTTTCAATTTCAGTGCTTGTGATTGGTCTGTTTATATTTCCTATTTCTTCCTGGTTCAGTCTCGGAAGTTTGTGCTTTTCTAAGAATGTGTCCATTTCTTCCAGGTTGTCCATTTTATTGGCATATAGTTGCTTTCAGTGATCTCTCATGATCTTTTGTAGTTGTTCAGTGTCAGTTGTTACTTCTCCTTTTTCATTTCTAATTCTGTTGATTTGAGTCTTCTCCTTTTTTTTCATGATGAGTCTGGCTAGTGGTTTATCAATTTTCTTTATCTTCTCAAAGAACCAGCTTTTAGTTTTATTGATCTTTGATATTGTGTCCTTCATTTCTTTTTCATTTTTTCTTATCTGATCTTTATTATTTCTTTCCTTCTGCTAACTTTGGGTATCTTTGTTTTTCTTTCTCTAATTGCTTTAGGTGTAAGGTTAGCTTGTTTATTTGAGACGTTTCTTGTTTCTTGAGGTAGGATTGTATTGCTATGAACTTCCCTCTTAGAACTGCTTTTGCTGCATCTCATAGGTTTGGGCCATCGTGTTTTCATTGTCATTTGTTTCTAGGTATTTTTTGATTTCCTCTTTGATTTCTTCAGTGATCTCTTGGTTATTTAGTAGTGTATTGTGTAGCCTCCATGTGTTTGTATATTTTACAGTTTTTTTCTTGTAATTGATATCTAGTCTTATCGCATTGTGGTCGGAAAAGATACTTGATATGATTTTAATTTTCTTAAATTTACCAAGGCTTGATTTGTGACCCAAGGTATGATCTATCCTGAAGAATGTTGCATGAGCACTTAAGAAGAAAGTGTATTCTGTTGTTTTTGGATGGAATGTCCTATAAATACCAATTAAGTCCATCATGTTTAATGTATCATTTAAAGCTTGTGTTTCCTTATTTATTTTCATTTTGGATGATCTGTCCATTGGTGAAAGTGGGGTGTGAAAGTCCCCTACTATGATTATGTTACTGCCAATTTCCCGTTTTATGGCTGTTAGCATTTGCCTTATGTATTGAGGTGCTCCTATGTTGGGTGCATAAATATTTACAATTGTTATATCTTCTTCTTGGATTGCTCCCTTGATCATTATGTAGTGTCCTTCTTTGTCTCTTGTAATAGTCTTTATTTTAAGGTCTATTTTGTCTGATATGAAAATTGGTACTCCAGCTTTCTTTTGATTTCCATTTGCAAGGAATATCTTTTTCCATCCCCTCACTTTCAGCCTGTATGTGTCCCTAGGTCTGAAGTGTGTCTCTTGTAGACAGCATATATATGGGTCTTGTTTTTGTATCCATTCAGCCAGTCTATGTCTTTTGGTTGGAACGTTTAATCCATTTACATTCAAGGTAATTATTGATATGTATGTTCCTATTCCCATTTTCTTAAATGTTTTGGGTTTGTTATTATAGGTATTTTCCTTCTCTTGTGTTTCTTGCCTAGAGAAGTTCCTTTAGGATTTGTTGCAAAGCTGGTTTGGTGGTGCTGAACTCTCTCAGCTTTTGCTTGTCTGTAAAGTTTTTAATTTCTCCATCACATCTGAATGAGATCCTTGCTGGGGAGAGTAACCTTGGTTGTAGGTTTTTCTCCTTCATCACTTTAAGTATATCCTGCCACTCCCTTCTGGCTTGCAGAGTTTCTGCTGAAAGATCAGCTGTTAACCTTATGGGGGTTCCCTTGTCTGTTATTTGTTGTTTTTCCCTTGCTGCTTTTAATATTTTTTCTTTGTGTTTAATTTTTGATAGTTTGGTAAATATGTGTCTTGGCATGTTTCTCCTTGGATTTGTTGTGTATGTGACTCTCTATGCTTCCTGGACTTAATTGACTATTTCCTTTCCCATATTAGGGAAGTTTTCAACTATAATCTTTTGAAATATTTTCTCAGTCCTTTTCTTTTTCTCTTCGTCTTCTGAGACCCCTATAATTTGAATGTTGGTGTGTTTAATGTGGTCCCAGAAGTCTCTGAGACTGTCCTCAATTCTTTTCATTCTTTTTTCTTTATTCTGCTCTGTGGTAGTTATTTCCACTATTTTATCTTCCAGGTCACTTATCCGTTCTTCTGCCTCAGTTATTCTGTTATTGATTACTTCCTGTGAAGTTTTAATTTCATTTATTTTGCTTTTCATCATTGTTTGCTTGCTCTTTAGTTCTTCTAGGTCCTTGTTAAAAGTTTCTTTTATTTTCTCCATTCTATTTCCAAGATTTTGGATCATCTTTACTATCATTACTCTGAATTCTTTTTCAGGTAGACTGCCTATTTCCTCTTCATTTGTTTGGTCTGGTGGGTTTTTACCTCGCTCCTTCATCTGCTATGTATTTCTCTGTCTTCTCATTTTACTTAACTTACTGTGTTTGGGGTCTCCTTTTCTCAGGCTGCAGGTTTGTAGTTCCCATTGTTTTCAGTGTCTGTCCCCAGTGGGTAATGTTGGTTCAGTGGGTTGTGTAGGCTTCCTGGTGGAGGGGACTTGTTCCTGTGTTCTGGTGGATAAAACTGGATCTTGTCTTTCTGGTGGGCAGGACTGCATCTGGTGGTGTGTTTTGGGCTGTCTGTGAACTTAGTATGAGTTTAGGCAGCCTCTCTACTAGTGGGTGGGGTTGTGTTCCTGTCTTGCTAGTTGTTTGGCATGGTGTGTCCATCACTGGAGCTTGCTGGTTGTTGAGTGGAGCTGGGTCTTAGTGTTGAGACAGAGATCTCTGGGAGAGCTCTCACCAATTGATATTATGTGGGACCAGGAGGTCTCTGGTGCTCCAATGTCCTGAACTCGGCTCTCCCACCTCAGATGCTCAGGCCTGACACCTGGCTGGAGCACCAAGACCCTGTCAGCCACACAGCTCAGAAGAAAAGGCAGAAAAGAAAGAAAGAAAGAAAGAAAAATAAAGTTATTAAAATAAAAAATTAAAAAATATATTATTAAAATAAAAAATAAAAAAAGTAAGAAAAAAAAAGAGAGCAACCAAACCAATAAACAAATGCACCATTATAACAAGTGCTAAAAACTACAGTAAGATAACCATACAAATAAGATACTAGTGAATCACATACAGCAAACCCCAAGTCTAAAGTTGCTCCCAAAGTCCACCACCTCAATTTTGGGATGATTCGTTTTCTCTTCAGGTATTCCACAGATGCAGGGTACAACAAGTTGATTGTGGAGATTTAATCCACTGTTCCTGAGGCTGCATGGAGAAATTTCCCTTTCTCTTCTTTGTTTGCACAGCTCTTGGGGTTCAGCTTTGGATTTGGTCCCACCTCTGCATGTAGGTCACCCTCTTGCATCTGTTCTTCACCCAGATAGGAGAAGGTTAAAGGATTTGCTGATTAGGGGTTTGTGGCTCACTCAGGCCGGGCAGAGGGAGGGGTACGGAATGTGGGGCGAGCCTGCAGAGGCAGAAGCCAGTGAGACGTTGCAACAGCCTGAGGGCACACCATTTGTTCTCCCAGGGAAGTTGTCCCTGGATCACGGGACCCTGGCAGTGGCGGGCTGCACTGGTTCTCAGGAGGGGATGTGTGGATAGTGACCTGTGCTTGCACACAGGATTCTTGGTGGCTGCAGCAGCAGCCTTAGTGTTCCATGCCCGTCTCTGGTGTCTGCACTGACAGTTGCGGCTCACACCCATCTCTGAAGCTAGTTTAGGCAATGCTCTGAATCCCCTCTCCTCGTGCACCCCAAAACAATAGTCTCTTGCTTCATAGGCAGTTCCAGGCTTTTACCTGGACTCCCTCCTGGCTAGCTTTGGCACACTAGCTCTCATCAGGCTGTGTTCACGCAGCCACCCCCAGTCCTCTCCCTGGAATCTGACCTCTGAGGCCGGAGCCTAAGCTCCCAGCCCCACCCGCCCTGGTGGGTGAGCAGGCAAGCCTCTCAGGCTGGTGAGTGCTGGTCGACACCAATCTTCTGTGTGGGAATCTCTCTGCTTTGCCCTCTGCACCCCTGTTGCTGCGCTCTCCTCTGTGACTCTGAAGCTTCCCCCACTGGCCACCCCTGGTCTCCACCAGTGAAGGGGCTTCCTAGTGTGTGGAAACTTTTCCTCCTTCACAGCTCCCTCCCAGAGGTGAAGGTCCTGTCCCTATTCTTTTATCTGTGTTTTTTTTTTTTCTTTTGCCCTACCCAGGTACGTGGGGAGTTTCTTGCCTTTTGGGAATTGTGAGGTCTTCTGCCAGCATTCAGTAGGTGTTCAGTAGGAGTTTTTCCACATGTAGATGTATTTTTGATGTATTTGTGGGGAAGAAGGTGGTCTCCAGGTCTTACTCCTCCACCATCTTGAAGGTCCTGGCCAGATGGAGTCATGTTTTAAAGCCCTGAATCAAATCAAATGTTTCTTCTCTGCTTAAAACCCTTTAGGGTCTTCCCATTGCACTTTGAATAAAACCCTAACATCATTTATACAGCTTGAGGTCTGGTGGGATATGTGGTCATTCATATTAACAAGCATACACACATGCGTGTACATATTCGTCCTGGCCACGAGGTCCCTGAGCCAAGATGACCTATTGGTAAGGGTCTGGGGCTCATCAGTGTCTTGCAGACCCAATATCCAGTATGATGCTTGACACATAATTGGTGTTCAAAAATAATCGTTGAATAATAGATTAATGAAGGAAGTTTATTTGATATCATATTGAGTTTTACTGAATGGGAAGAGATTATGAATGTTACCATTAACTTTGGAAGGTATTATGGAGAACATCTACTTTAAGTATAATGCAGACTCCGGAGCCAGCCAGCCTGGATTTAAAACTTAACTTTCTTAGTTATTATCTGTGAGACCCTAACTTACTTCACTTTTTTGAACCTCAGTTTCTTGTCTATAAAATAATGATAATAAGATGGCCTACTGCTATTATATATAGAATGGATGAACTAGAAGGTCCTACTGTATAGCACAGGGAACTATATTCAATATCTTGTGATAAACCATAATGGAAAAGAATAAAAGGAAAAGAATGTATACATGTGTGTAACTGAATCACTTTGCTGTACAGCAGAAATTAACACAACACTGTACAACAATGTAAACTATACTTCAAGAAAATAAATTTAAAAAAAGATGGCCTACTTCTTTCGGTTGTTATAAGGATTATAATGGTTAATATACATGAAATGCTTAGAAAATATCTGCCACAGAGTATTTGCCATTATTATTATTATTATTATTACTCTACTCTCTACCTGGTACAGGAATGACTCCAACATTCCTGGCAGGTAGTTTTGCAATTCTAGTGATGGGGAATGCTCTCCCTGAAATCTTGAGCTACTTCTAACAAAATTCAAAGCTATTTATTGTAGGATTGGCCCCCTTCATTAGCATGGAACTCTATGCTAATAGCGACTCTATGCTAATTGTACTTAAAGGTTGATTCCGTGACCCAATTCCAATGTGTGTGTGTGGGGTTCTCCCACACTAACAAGCAATTTCCAGACACCAGCTGGGTGTCCTAATAATTCAACTCAATTCTGACACTATCTACCTGGAGATGACATCAGATTCCACAGGTTAAGAGCTCAGTTGTACAAGATTGCACCTTCCCCTTTGCCCACCCCCACCCCCAAGTGCAAATGCCAGTCGCTAGTCCAGATTGTTACCTGTGCTTCTAAGGGACTGGCTAGAGAAATCAGTTTCCCTGTACAACTCCCTCCTTGGGTTCCATTAATTTTCTAGAGCAGCTCCAGAATTCAAAGAAACATTTTACTCACTGGATTACCAGTTTATTATGAAAGGATGTAACTCAGGAGCAGCCCGATGGACAGATGCAGAGATGCATAGGGCAAGGTATGGGGAAAGGGCCCAGAGCTTCCATGTCCTCATGGGGAGTGCCACTATCCCCTAATCGCCATGTGTTTACCAAACCTGGAAGTTCTCTGAACCCAGTCCTTTTGGGTTTTTATGGAGATGTCATTATATAGGCATGATTGATTAAAACATCGGTCTTTGGTGATTGGTTCAAGCTTTAGGCCCTCTCCCCTCCCCAGAGGTCAGGGGGTGAACTGAAAGTTTCAACCCTCCAATCACTTGGTTGATAACCGGCCCCCATCCTTAGGTAGGGCCCCAAAGTCACCTTATTAATATAACAAAAGACAGCTCTATGGTTTTCTTAGGAAATTCCAAGGGTTTTAAGAGCTCTGTGCCAGAAATGAGGATGAAGACCAAAATTATATTTTTTATTATAAATCACAGTATTACAGTAATAATCTTAATAATCCCTCGTATTTTACCAGTTACAAAGTGCTTTCACAAATATCTCATTTGACCCTGAGGATAGCCATCTAGGAGAAGTGTGGGTGAGTGATTGTCATTTCAATTTTACAGATATAGAAACTGAGGCTGGGAGATTTGCCCAAGGTCATGCAGCTCCTAAGTAACCCAGGGCTCCATTATAAAAAAATTTCCAAGCAGAGTGCTTGTCCACCAAGGCTGTGTAAAATCATCCACTGGGACCATGAAAATATATTTGAACTTTTCCCTATATTTATCTCATCCTTTAAAATTATCTACATTTTACGTTTGTTTTCTAACTTATATGATTTTAGGATGATGGTGCATATTGATTGTTTATAAATAACATATATGTATTATATGACGAGCTCAAACAAAACTTTAAACTTTTCATTAAAGTATACATCTAGAAAAGTGTAAATATCATGAGTGTACCGCTCAATGAATTTTCACAAACTGAACACACCAAGGTAAGCAGCTGCCAGATCAAGAAACAGAATATTACCAGTGATATTACCACGGTATCCCTTCTGCTCCCTTCCATTTATTACCATCCGCCCCCAACTCCTGTAACAGCTATCCTGATCTCTACAACACAGATTTGCGTTGCCAGTTTTTGCACATTATGT
Source organism: Balaenoptera ricei (assembly GCF_028023285.1). Taxonomy (NCBI): domain Eukaryota; kingdom Metazoa; phylum Chordata; class Mammalia; order Artiodactyla; family Balaenopteridae; genus Balaenoptera; species Balaenoptera ricei. Next base: position 111,554,057 of record NC_082639.1, on the reverse strand, counting down.
AAATGATATAAATGGAACCATACAGCATGCTTTATGTTGAGCCATATGAAATTGTCAATATTCAACAGTTTTTGATCTTCATAAAGGCAATTTCATGTGGTTCACCCTAATACTTTGTGTGTGTGTGTGTTTCCTTTCTCCCTCACTTAATTTTTACTTGTGAGAATCATCTATGTTGATGTGTGTAGCTGTACATCATTCGTACGCATCACTGTATGATATCACATTATGTGACTGTACCAAATTAGTTTATTCATTGATGGGCATTTGCATAGTTTCTGATATCTGGCTATTATGAATAATACTAGAATGAAAATTTTAATATCTGACTTTTAGTGACCACGTGCTGGGTATATGTCTAGGAGAGGAGTTCCTCCGTCGTTGGCTCTCCTGATATTCAGCTTCAGTAATTGCTGCCAAAGAGTTTTCCTAAGTGGCTGCACCAATTTGCATTCCCACAACCTCTCCAACACTGCACATTCTGTCTTTTTAATTTTAGCTCTTCCAGTGCATGTGCTGTTGAGGTTTTAATTTGTACTCTGATGAATAATGAGGTGAATATGTGTTTCTCATGTGCTCATTGGTCATGTGCAAATATTTTGTATTAAAAGGTAGTGCACTGTAAAGAGTTTCAAGACTTGGGAAGAGTGGGATATTTTCTCTAATAGCCTGGACTGCTTTTTTCTCAGACTGCTGTGTGGGAGGAAGTCCCTGTCTTCTGGTGCTGAGACCAGGGGAAAGAGAGTGGGCGCAAATGGAGAGGGGACATGAAGACTTCCTCTTCTCCTTTCTGCAGGGTTGGCCCTGGGTGTGAGAAACTTGTTCTGCATCCAGCACTCAGTTTTCTGCCCTGATGTGGTGTGTTCCTGGTCCTGGGGTCCTGGGGCAGATGTCTTTCCAGTGACTGGCTGGCAAAGGCTGTTTTCACTTCATTCAGAGCAACCTGTTAGGAATTTAAGTGCAAGACTAAGTGAGACTTAAAAGACTAATAAAATATCAAGTCCAAACTTCCTATAACCTTCTTGGGTAGTCATTGGCCTCTTCTTGCATACTTTCAGTGACGGTGAACTCACTACTGCATGTGAAATCCTTTTCATTGCTGGGCCATTTAATTCCTGATATGAACAGAAATCTGCCTTTCTGTACCCTGAACTCACGGACCCATGCTCTTTCCTCTGGGATCACATTTGAAAGGTCTGAAGACAGCTGTCGTGTGCCCTCTAAGTCTTGCCATCTTTGTATGAAACTCCCCCATTTCTCACTCACGGCTCACATGACAAGAGACCTCGCCCTTCTGCTCACATTCATTTGGATAGAGTAAAAGTTGGTCAGTGTCTGCGTTCAAGGGCAGTGCCCAGGAGACTCCAGAGGCTGCTGACCTGCCCAGCTCCCTTGCAGATGCATCTCTCTCTGTGTTAGCACACAGAGAGCTGCCTCTGCTCCCAGCCTCCACATGGCCAGCTCCTTCAGATCATTCACTTTTCCATTCAGACCTCACATGCTAAGATAGGCTTTTCCAGACTACCCTACTAAACAGACTTCCTCACCAGACACTGTCTCCTCACCTTGTTTTATTCTCTACATTTTCTTATTTATGCATTTGCTTAGTTGCTTTTCGTCTGTCTTCCTGCATTCATCTAAGCTCTGGGAGGCAGATCTTTATGTATCTAATTCACCACTGTATCTCCAGTGCTTGGAACAGTGCTGGCCCATACAAGGCTCTCAGATTTTCTTTAAAGGGAAGAAATGGTGGAGTCCAGATTTGAATCCCGGCAGTCTGATTCCTGAGCTTACGTCCTGAACCCCCATGCACGTTGCCCCCACTTCATACGTTATTTAACTCTGTCTTGCACATTTAGCCTTCCTCCCACTCTGTTAGATGCTACATCTCTGTGCTCTTGCCTTCGCAAGCACCTGGTTTTGGCTGGGCCCCAGTGTGCGCGGCCATCTCTGACTCAGGCCCAGCGCTTCCATGGCCAGTAGGTGGTGCTGTTGGGAAGAGAAAAGGGGTCCCCAGGGCTTTTATTTATTTATTTTTATTTATTTATGGCTGTGTTGGGTCTTCGTTTCTGTGCGAGGGCTTTCTCTAGTTGTGGCAAGCGGGGGCCACTCTTCATCGCGGTGCGCGGGCCTCTCACTATCGCGGCCTCTCTTGTTGCAGAGCACAGGCTCCAGACGCGCAGGCTCAGCAATTGCGGCTCACGGGCCCAGTTGCTCCGTGGCATGTGGGATCTTCCCAGACCAGGGCACGAACCCGTGTCCCCTGCATTGGTAGGCAGATTCTCAACCACTGCGCCACCAGGGAAGCCCTCCCCAGGGCTTTTAAAGGCTGGCCAGTGGTTGAGACTGTTGGAGAGGAGGAGAGATGGGGACCTTCAGGTTAGATGGCTCTGCCAGCCCAACTGCCTCTTCTTCTAGCCATTTCCAGGTGTGAGGCCAGTGTCTGTGGGAGAGAAGGGAGAGCAGGAGTGGGTGAGTTCAGACCTGGCGCCCACTGACTGAGATGTCCTGGGGCTAATGATGGTAGTGGGGATGGAGAGGGAAGACGTGGGGATATCCCCCACTATACTACCTCTCTGAGCCAGGACCTGCCAGTTCGTGCTTATACAGGGCTGATCTGGGCACCTGCCAGTTGATCTAATGTTCTTCAGCCAACACACACACACACACACACACACACACACACACACACACACATGCAGAATGGGGCTAGGGAGGGGGGCCAGGCCACAGGCACTAAGCCTTCTGGGCTTGTGGTTTTCCAGAGAGGTCTTCCTATTCCAACCTTGGGCTGCAAGTTTCTCCAGTGTGGAGAGTCTCATCTGCTCTCCCTCTGTATTCCCGTACCATCAAGCATCATGTCTTATACATGCAGGCACCTGGTTAGGGTGATCATATCATCTTGGTTCTTGGGGGACTATCCCAATGTTGACACCAAAGTCCTGCATCCTGGGAACCCCCTCAGTTCCAGGCCAGCCAGGATGATTTTGGTCACCCTAACAATAAAAGAAGCCTCCTTCATCTCTGCCTCAGAGGACATGCTGGTTGGCTGACTCCGAGAGTGTCTAAGACTTAATGTGGTTGGTCCTGTGAAGACAGCCAAAGAGCACAGCCAGGCCCACGGGCCACCATCTGGGGCTCTCGTGCTGACAGGAGACACAGGCCACTCACACACAAGGCAGCTGTAAGGGAACACAGACCCCTAGGGACCAGTGTGGGTGCATGGTGCCCAGGCTTAAGTGCAGCAGGGGTCTCCCTCTGCACTTAGGAAGTGGGCCTGACATCATGGAAGGTTTCCTGGAGGAGGTGAGTTTGAAACACATGGGTCGGCAGACACAAGCAGGAGGAGAATCCTGGGTTGGAGAGGGGCAGGTGCAGGCGGTAAGTAGGCTACGATGGTTGTCAGGTGCACATGCGCGTGGAACAGATGGACCACACTGGCTCAGGAGAGAAAGGAGGTCCAGAAGACAAGGTAGTAAGGAATAAAGGGGAAAGAGGTATGCTAAACCCTGGCTGAGAAGATTGGATTTGGAAGTTAGTGAGGAATTACTGCAAGGTGCCACTCAGGGCTGAAGTGTTTGGCCCAAAACACATATTTAGAAAAGTCCTAAATTTGGGGGGGCCACTTCCCATCACTTACCTGTCCTCCTCCTTTCCTTTAGCCTCAAGCCATGGTCCACTTTCTGCGGATCGCCAGGAGTTTGGGCCCCCAAAGGGCCTCTGGGGAGTATATTAGAGGTCAGAGTAATTTCCTCTGTCTCCTGACCTCAGGGTCAGGTCTTCTGAATCTCCCTGTCCCACTAGGCTCCTCTGCCCCCAGTCCCAACTCTGCCCAAGAGAATTAGATGAGTGAGGTGAGTCTCAGTGCTAGACAAGCAGAGGGAAGCTTAGCTGTCACACTGGTATCATCACCTGCTAGTTGTACACCTCCAGTTCGTAGAAGCATGACAAGTCCAAAAGCAGCTCCTGTCACCAGCAAACAGATCTCATCATATGAATTTTCTTAAACTGAACCCAAATTTGTAATTTCTGCCTATTTCTCTTCCAACTCCATCCTTTGCAAACTCACAGAAATCCTTTTCCTCCCTCACAAAAGCCCTTAAAATTCTTGAGCACAGCTATCCTGCTCCTTTGGCCAATTTCTTCTCTAGACTAAATAGATTTCAACAGTTGCTACAGTGAAAGTCCTCAGGCCATGGTTCCATCATGCATCCCCCTCCCCTGGGGCCTCTGGAGCCTGGCACGGGGCCTGTGCAGAGCGGTTCTCCACAAACAGCTACCGAAGGAGTGGATGAATCCCACCACCCTCCTTTATGCTCCTGTCAGTTTGCATCTTCTTCTCCTGGCACACAGAGCCCATGGGTCCCACGCTTGTCACATATTGAGTTAACTGGGTCAAAAGTTGAAGTCAAGTCAAGTTAGAGAAAATTTAAAAGTTTATGGTATGAACAAAAGGACAGTTTGCAGAACTGGAAGACTTCTAGCAGAAAGTGGCAAGAAGCTGAGAAAAAGAGGGTCGTAGCTTGGTTTCTTTTCTTTCTTTCTTTTTTTGATGTGGACCATTTTTAAAGTCTTTATTGAATTTGTTACAATATTGCTTCTGTTTTATGTTTTGGCTGTTTGGCCCTGAAGCATGTGGGATTTTAGCTCCCTGACCAGGGATCAAACCCGCACCCACTGCACTGGGGAGCAAAGCCTTAACCACTGGGCCACCAGGGAAGTCCCTATAGCTCTGTTTCTAAAGTGAGAAAGTACATTGATCTCTACCATGATTGCCCACTAGAAGCCTGCATCCCTTTTTGGCTAACGGTGCTATACAAAATTACTCTTTTGTAGCTGATTGGCTGGGAAGCTATGAAATCACGCTGACATGAGGAAAGCTTAAGTTTGCTTATGGTCAGAAGCCAACATTTTGGGGGAATCAGGACAGTTTTAGTTTTGGTTATGTGGCTGTGGGTGTTTGGTGGAGGGATATATGAAAACTATGACATCTGTTTGTGGTTTTCTTTAACAATTGTCAACAAAGACTCCTAGCATCTGGGACTCTCCCTGGTAATACCCGCCAGCACCCACCCCCCCGCCCCCGATTCTGAAAGGCTTCAGCTCAGATGCAAACAACTGAGGGAGTCTAGCTGCCGTGGCCTTGGTCCTGGCTGTCCCCATGGCCCAGGTCTGTGTCACTAGGACCCCAGCAGCAACAGCAGCGCAGGAAGGGCTGGGTCAGAGCTCTGTGAGCACGAGCACGGTGCGGTGGTTCCTATGACAGAGACTGATGAAGGCCTGCTGGCTCCCTGACGTCTGCTCCCTTATCTGCAATCTGCAGGTTTGTCTCCCTCCATCTGTTGAGGCCTCCCCTGTAATCAGTGGATTGTCCTCTCTTGGATATGGCCGGACTCTCCCTGCTCATCTGCCCCGTGCTTCCGCTCAGCATCTGAGTGTCTGATCTTGGACTCCAATATGTGCACACTTTTTTTTTTTTTTTTTTTTTTTTACAAGAAAGTGAACCAAAGTTTATTAAGGTTTTCCCCCACCCCCGAAGTTGATTTCTTTTAGACCCTATCCATTTAATCTTTTTTTTTTTTTTTACAAGAGATAAATAGATTGACACCAAGCATTGTACATGGATGACCACAACAAAAGCAACAATGATTGCAATTACCAAACATGAAACACACTCATACTATGTCATAATATTGACATTCAGTCCAGTAATCCTCCACTGTAACAGCTCCTTTACTTTGCAGTGAAATTTCTAAAAATCTTATATGTTCTGGTATAATGTTATAAGTAATAATCCTAGTTATTACTTTAAAATGTATATCTCAGAAATAACTAATGTTCTTGTCAACTGCATTATTATGAACTTTCATCAAATCTTTAACAGTGGTCATTTTTAAGTCTTTTGTCATTTACAGACAGTTCTGGGTGTACTCTGATGCTTTTGCAAATATGTTCCTATAAAAGGCTTTCATCTTCAAGAAATTCATGGAAAAGACTCTGACAAGTACAGGTTTCTGGTAACTGACTGTACTGCTGAACTGAATGAATAAGCATTTTCAGAACTCTAATGAAAAACTGATGAACTCATAAAAGTGCTAACAAAAGATCAAGATGAAAAGAAAAAATTAATTACATGGGACTGAGTGAACTGATGAGGATGAGTATAATTTTTGTGACTTTCTGTCTGAATTAAAAAAAAAAAATCCCACAAGGACTCAGAGGCAAAGAATATACAAATCAATTTTCACTGTGCACACTTTTAATGCCAGAGATCAAAGACATTCCTTGGGCTTGAGCCAGGCTGGAGAAATGTCCCAGAGCATCCTCAGCCCAGTCAGAAGCTTCCCTGCTGGGAAGGCTCTCTGGAGTCTCTTTGCAGGCTGGAGCCCTGGGGAGCAGCTGGCTTATTCCAAAATTGGAAAATGGAAGAGAAAACTTGTTCCAAGCAGGCAAGAGAACTGATTCAGACCCCTGGAGATGTTCAGAGACTTGATATGCACAGGAGGTTTTGGAAAGTGTCCTTTGGCATGTGTGGCCTGTGGAAAGACAGCTCTCTAGCTCTGCACAGGGATGCTGCCTGCTTGGATCTTCAGCACCTGGCACTTGGTAGGTGATCAGTGAGCACTTCTTAGGTGCATGAATGAATGAATGAGAAGAAGACAGCTTCTAGAAACTTCATCTGTGTGCCATGGGCACTTTCCTCATGCAAATAAGAGTCTGTTGTGGAGTCAAGAGAAACTCCGGTTAGAATCTTGACTTCACTACTTACTAGCTTTGTGATGCCATACCAGTTCCTTAACAAAGGGGCAATATACACCCCCTGAGGCTACTGTCAGTCTTCCCTTAGAGAATGCGTGTAGACCTCAGGGCCTGGCACTTGCCACCTGCAGACTCAGTGAGTGCCTGAGGGCTCCATGTTGCCACTTGAAATCTCCCCCAAATCATCCTCCAGCTCTTTCTTGCCTTAGAAAATCTCTAAGATTGAGACACTGGGGCGGTCCCAGTGCTGGAAAGACCTCAGTTCAGCCAAACAGCTGAGACCTTGGGCTCCCCTTCAGGGAGGGGCTGTCCTGGCCATCCATGGGGGCACAGCCATACAGGCTGAGGAGAAAGGGGTACCCGGGGGATGAAGGAGGAACCTCTTTACCCCTCAGGAGGCTGGCCCTTGACTCAAGCCTCAGGGCCAAGGTCAAACCTCAGGGCACAGCTGAGAAACCACCATTGGTTCTCTCCTGTAAGTCTGGAGTCTACTCGGCCCTTTCATGCAACCTCAGAGCCCACAGCCTTGTGTATCCTCCACAACTGTGCAGTGACAGGGTGCAGGGAGGTGACCCAGGCTGCCTGACTTTTCTGAAATCTGACCAGATGGTAGGGCAGAGTTTGTGTTCATCTCAGAGGCACACCTAGGTCTTCCTTCTGACAGGGATGCTATGCTTGTGGGTATCATGGCTCTTCCATGTAACTCCCCTCCTACCCATTTTAGCCCTTTTGTCTGGAAAACAAGGATCAGAGAGGAAAGATGCTGTAGTGGAAAGAATCCTGGAACTGAAGTTTTGAGGCCCCAGTCCCAGGTGGATTTTCTCAGGTGTAAAATGTGGGCATAGGTGAGCCTATGATATATTGTGGATGGGGGTGCGATGGTCCAGGTGCCCCTTAAGGAGGCTCCTTTCAGCATGGCTGTTCTATGTACCTTAAAGGGCTGTTTCTTTTTTTTTTAAAGGTATTTTTTAAAAAAATTAATATTAATTAATTTTTGGCCGCGTTGGGTCTTTGTTGCTGTGCGCGGGCTTTCTCTAGTTGCGGTGAGCGGGGGTTACTCTTTGTTCCGGTGTGTGGGCTTCTCATTGTGGTGGCTTCTCTTGTTGCAGAGCATGGGCTCTAGGCGCGCGGCCTTCAGGAGTTGTGGCTCACGGGCTCTGGAGCGCAGGCTTAGTAGTTGTGGCGCGCGGGCTTAGTTGCTCTGCGGCATGTTGGATCTTCCGGGACCAGGGCTCGAACCCGTGTCCCCTGCCTTGGCAGGTGGATTCTTAACCATTGTGCCACCAGGGAAGCCCTGGAGGGCTGTTTTTTATTCCTATTCCAGATTCTCAAAAAAGGAAAAAATAGTCATCACAAGCACAGCAGGTTGTTGGTTGGTGGAGAGGAATGAGCACACATCAAGTCCGGCATCAGTTTTAGGATCAGCTTTATTCTGCATTTTACCTTCACCAGGGAGAAGAAAGCAAAGAAGCTGGAGAACAGACCAGCCTGCACCACACAGTCACAAATCACATCTCTAAAGAGTATACATGGTGGAAACAAAGGGCCTAAAGCAGGTCAGCAATGAAGCACAAAGATCAACCACCAGGACCCCAAACATTTCATCTCGTCTTTCCTTATTGGCTGTTTGGAATAAATCATTTACATTTCATTTAGTTTCCTTTTCTAAAGCACAACCAACATTCCAACATCTAATCATTTTCTGTTCTTTTTTGGGGATGCAGAGACAAAATTACCCAGTTTTTGATTTTTGCAACATCACCAACTTCTTCTCTACATGCATGGTGGTGGTGATCCACACAAAGTCCACCAAAATTCAGTTTGTTTTGAGGCTCAAGTGAGAGGTTGACACTCTGAAAGAAAGATGGAGGCATCCTTGGCTGTTACACGCCCAGGGTTGGGTGAATTTTTGCCCCAAAGGAGCTGAACTAGGCTTCTGTGGTCGCCCCTGATAACCACATCATTCCTACAGCAGAGACATTCTAATAGATTGTTGACAACAACATTTATTCACAGAGGTTGAGGAAATACAGAGAGAACTGTCTTCAGAGACACAGACCAAGTCCTGGAATACTGAAGAAGGCAGGAAGCAAGAGCAGGGTGCACACAGACGTACCCATAGGAGAAGGTCACCATGACAGGGTTTGAAGTTGGGCTGGGATCATCTTCTTGACCCCCAAATGGCATTATGAGCAGCTACTTTCCCTTGCCAGGGGGTAAGCACTTCTCCTGGACTTTCTGTGGGCAAACCTCCACACGTTTTGTCTGAGATATCTCCTGGCATGGCTCCACACACTGAAGTGGGCTTTGGTCTTGACATAGAGGTAGGCATGGGTCTTGGCCTTGCTGTAAGAAGTTTTCTTGGTTTAACTCCTGGCACTGAGGAAGACACACCTCTTGAGCTTGCACTGGTCACTTCTTTTGGCAAGGGTGCTGGCATGGGGGGAGGCACACCTCCTCAGCCTTTGCCTGGCAATGCCCTTGGGTCTTTTGAAGACATGCAGGAGGCATGCATGGCTGTTTGCACTGCTGCTTATTAAAGGACATCCTAGGGTGATTTGCAGGACCTGAAACAAACACAAGCTTTGAAATTATTTGCATTAACAGTAACAGACTGGGAATTGGGGGGATGAAGGATTGTTAGAGGGGAACGGGGAGCGAATGATTATTAACACTAAGAACTGATTTCTCTGCTGATTTTTATTCCTTTCTCTTTTCTATCCCTACTTCAGCTTTCTCTGACACCCGTCTCCTAGGTGGGGATATTCTCAGAGCTTTTGTCAATATCTATAGGCCAAAACTCCTAAACCCAATCCTTCCATGGGTCTTTTCCTTGTCTCCTATTTGACTAATCTTTTTGAAAATTAGATGCAGGAGACTAGATAGAATACACAGAATGGTTTGAGAAGCCCAAGAAATGGCAAACAACGTCAAAAATCAGTAGAAAATACAGTCCAGTAGAGGAAGAGAATAGTAGCCTCCCCGAGACAGAGCAGAAAGGGAGAGGACACAGACGTCCCCACTTACCTGATCGTCAACAAGCCTCAACAAAGGATGTGGATGGAGGAGGCTAGCCTGGTAGGGACTTTTATATAGTGCTTGGTCCAGTCTCCTGCAAGACAGACTGGCCACGTGGGCTGAGGTCTTAATTGTGGAGTCACCATAACGAGCTTCCTCTGAAATTGTCCATGGTTTGAGCCACTGCTTGGGATGCCTGTTAATCAGCCTCCATTTTGACCTCTGGGTCCTCACCAGACCTCAGCAGGGAGGGGCTCCTGTCAGATCTCTCTTCTTAAAGGCAGCCACAAAAGAACGTTCATAAAACGTTATCTCTGTCTCAAAACTAGGACTGGGTTCCTTGCCTGCCCAAACTGGCTCAGGATGTGGTGAGAGATAAGATCCACCTTGCTCATCTTGTCTTCACCCATGGGGAGAATTTATGCCTAAAGCCTGGGGTCTGTCTGGGTCAAGGGCTCATATGGTCACTTTCGGGCATTTCCACTGGATGCTTCTTCAAAGTCAAACTCATAGGACCCAAGCAAACAAAGGACCTACAGCATCCTGGAGAGAGTGATTTTCCTGAATGGAGGTCTTGAGAGAAATTGGAGTCATTTGTTACTCTTGGGTTGTAAAGTAGGCTGGAGGGGAAGAGAAAGGAGGGAGAAGGCAGATAATCTTCACCTTCTCAACCTTGATTTATGACACTTCTAAGAGTGGAGTTATTCAGAGTTTTCATAGTGACCAAAAAACAGGACGGAACAAGGTTAATCTGTCTCCTTGCCTTCTGGAAAAACCTTTTTTAGAACTCAGGTCAATAAAAGCCAGGGGGATGAAAGGAAAAGTTTCAAAGCAAACACACCCAGTTTTCTCTGCTTGTAAGTCTCTGTTTGGGTTGTCACTTCTACCTTGTTTGTCCTCCCTTTCCAGGCCTGTAGAAATCTTAAGCATTTGTCAAGGCTCCACTCAAGTCTATTATCTTCCAAGGAGCCTTTCCTGATTACTCTAAACTAGAAACATTTGTCTCTTTCTGAACTCCCATAGAATCTATTGTTTGTGCTATTTATATGACATTTACTATCATTATTGAGAATTCCAGTTATTTATGTACAAGATCTTATTATTATACTGGGTTGTAGGTTCTAGATGGTAGGGCCTGTGCCATAGCTAGAGTAAGTGGAAGATAAAAGATTATTGATGGAGTAAATGCATTAAGTAAAGAATGAAGAAGGTGAATGTGGGAGACAACGGGGTGTAGAGGAGGATTTCATGTAATGGAAAAATGGGAAAACATTCATTATAAAAGAAGCCCCTAGATCATAATGTGGTGAATTGTGCTTGTTTGCTAAAGTTGAACAAATTCCAAGGACTTTAAAGCTTCAATAGGTAGGTTTAGGTCATTTCCTAGAAGAGGTATTTGGCTAAAATCAGAAAATCCTTCAAAGATTTATATAGTTTTTGGATGCTTGCTCCTGAAAATGTTTACAAAAGGTGAGCTGGGGGAGACCAGGTGATATTTTGTCCTTTAGGACTGGTGCATGGAGGATTGATGTAGCACCAACGTGGTCCCCCTCAGTGTCCTGGTGAGAGACAAATGCCTGGATGGGGAGGGGTCAGAGGCTGGCCAGGGGAGTGGTGCTGATGCTCCTGTGAGGGATGTGATCTTTGGGAGGCTGTGGTGGGTGTGGGGGTGTGTGGGATGAGGAGAGGGATTTGGAAGATCCATGGGAGTAACTGAAGAGATAGGTCATTTGGAGAATCTGGGAACTGGATGGTCAGGTGTAGAATGGGGACTCTTCTCCTCCTTTTCCTTCTCCTCTTTTTTCATCTCTTCCTTCCATTTCTCCTTTCCCTCTTCATGGCCTTAATCTTTTGTGTGGAATGCTGTCTAAGAGACAAAGCAACCCCCCCGAAGTCCTAGGAGGCAAAGAATTCTCTGTCACTGAGTTTATTCATTCATTCTTTCAGTCATTCTTGGCCCTGTTTTCAAGGGGCTCACAGTCTCATGGGAAAGATGGGCGGAGGTAAGTCCCCACATCCCAGAAGAAGGCCCCTTCATTAGCCTTGAGTGGAAGGTCCTGGAAGGCTCTGGGGGAACAGATGTCTGTGCTGTGTTTTACTGGACAGTAGGAATTACTGCCCAGGAGGGTGGGCAGGGAACTTCCAGGAAGCCTGGAGGAAGGAATCCCTGTTAGAAGCCTGTTGAGATGAGAAGAGAGTCTGAGGCTGACTCAGAAAAGGGGTGGGTGAGAAATTAGGGGAGGAGACCTGCTTGGTTGAGATCTCCAAGTTTTCTGCAGCAGGATGCCTGAGAAGACCTTGCTCATGCCACATGGATTTCTGTGTTTTTGGCTGAGCCTAAGGAGAAGGAGACCAAATAGAAGTGCAGAACAATGGAGAAACCAGGTCATGGTCTCATGGAGGGGGGTGAAGGCAGTTAAGAAAAGCCCAGAGCTCACCTCCTCTCAAAGGACTTTCTGCCTGACACTGCTGATTACATTGAAGTGGGTCCAGTGCAAGCACAAGGGTCTTTCAATGTGAAGAGGCAGAAGGGTCAGTGTCAGAGTGATGTGATGTGATGTGAGAAAGACTTGGCCATTGCATGTTTTGAAGATGGAAGGAGACCCCAGGCCAGGAATGTGGACAACCTCTAGAGGCTGGAAAAGGCAAGGAAACAGATCCTCCCCTAGAGCCTCCAGAAGGAAATGTAGCCCTGCTGGCATTTTGATTTTAGCCCAGAGAGAACTGTGTTAGACTTCTGACGTCCAGAACTGGATGATAATAAATTTCTGATGTTTAAAAAAATTCTTTTTATTGAGGTATAGCTGTTTTACAATGTTGGGTTAGTTTTACTGTACAGCGAAGTGAAGTAGAGTTCCCTGTGCTATACAGCAGGCTCTTATTAGTTATCTATTATATATATATTAGTGTATATGTGTCAATCCCAATCTCCCAATTCATCCCCCCTCCCAATTTCTGATATTTTAACCCACTAAAGTTGTGGTGACTTGTTACAGCAGCAACGGAAAATTAATATACCTTCCCAATGTCTGAATTTCTTGGGGACTCTGGAGGAGGGAAGTCTCAAATGAAGAATTAAATTCCCAGCTTAATACTCCTTTATTTAAGTGTATCAGCCAAAGACTAGCTTTTGGTAATGCATGGAGAAAGAATGGACTCAGGATCCCACTGACCTAGGGTTGACTCTATTACATAGGGTATGTGTAATATTGGATAAGCTCTTTAGCATCTCAGAGTCTCAATTTCCTCTTGTGGAAAAGGGATAACGCTATTTCACAGATTTCTTGTGAGGAATAAGTTAGAAAACATATGCACCAACACTTAGGGCCATCAAGCTATTTACAGAATGTTAGTGCAATCTGAATCTGTTCAGGACTCATCTCCTTCATGAAGCCTTCTTGATTCCCCTCAGTTCTCCTTGTTCTATTTCCTTTCCTCTGTCCCCGCAGCACTCAGCCTCTGACATGTACTTTTCTATGCATTGTGATGCAGTAGACAGAGTACTGCACAGAGACCCGAGAAACCTGGCTCTGTCCCTAACAGGATGTGTGACTTCAGGCAAGTCCCTGACCCTCTCTGGCCTCACATTCATCATCTTTAAAATGGGAAAGTTAGACTAGGAATCAGCTGAGTCCATTCCAGCTCTGACATTCGGTGATACTATATCTGTGATCATGAATGATTAGCCTGGTATCTACATGACTTTGAAGTGTGTGCACACATGTGTGTGTTGTGGGCTCTTCCTCCTTGATTAGGTTATAATCCACCCACAGGAAGACCCAGTCTTCTATCTTCTGCATGTGGCAGTGACCTAGCCAGGTGGCTGAGTGACCTAAGGTGACCTGTCTTTTCCTTGGTGCAGAGAGGGAGTATTTGGGGTCTGAGCCCTCAAAAATCAACCTTAGTGGCCCAGTATCTGGGCCTGGGCTGGGACAGCTTTGGGGAGATTGTTCCACCCCACATCTTAAGATAAGGTGACTCAGTAATTTCTCTAACCATCCCCAGCCCTCCAGCGAGACTGGGGACAATCTGATTGAATACCACCTGAGAATTAAGATTTTAGATTTCTACAGCTGTCATTATTGGGAGCCAGGGTGTAATTACACAGGGTCAGCAGAAGAGAGTCAAGTGTGTGCAGGACATTGCTTCCCCCCCCCCCCCCAATTCCCATCAAATAACTATCTCCTTTGTTCAGATCATAAAAGTTCCCAGACAGACTCCTCTGATTCACTCAGCTGGCCCCGTCAGCATATTACAGGACAATGGCTCTGATAAAGCTGAATGGTGAAGAATGTGGCCCTTCTCGTTTCCTGGGGAGTAGGTACCTCTGGAGAGCTTTTGCAGCTTGTGGGTTCCTGAGGCAGAGCCCATGTCTCCTCTTACTTCCTTTCCTCCGGTGTCACCCACGCAGGGAGTTTGAATCAGAAGTTGTGGGAATGGCTCTGGATCACAGGCCACAGGCCCAGAGGGGACATGAGACGCCACCGGACTCCACCTGCTTGTTTTAGCCCAGCATGTGCTTTAAATAGGAGGCGTGGAATCATTTATTGACTGCATTTTTTAAGATGAGGAAACAGGGGCAAAAGTGCTAAGGGTTTTGTTCAAGGTCACGTGGTGAGCTCGTGTCTGGACTAGAGGCTGGTCCATGTAAAAACATTTAGGAAACCACTGTATTTGGGATTCTTTATAAACTTCAAGGAGGCAACAAAGATACAGGGTCAGCAGTTCTTAACATTTTCGGGGTGACGAGGAAATATTCATAGGTACATGTCTTCACCTTCAGGTGGTTCATGGCCCCCAGGTTAAAGACCACTGACACAGAAAATGGGGAGAAACGATGTTCCTAAATTGTCTGGGCTTGATATTGGTCTTCAATCCTTTTACCTTTTGAGTCTGGGTCCTGGGTCGTCTTGGCCTAAATTTGGGTTAGAAATCCTGAACTCTTCTAACAACCAACTCACTGTGCTGTTGTTACTTAAATGTTAAGTTGTTTTCCTCTCTGGAGCTTCATTTCCTCACCTGGACACTGAGAGCCTATTAAATGCCACACCCAAAAGTCCACTTCTGGCTCCTACCATAATTCGTGGTCTCCTGGGGCCTAGCTGGAGAAACGGCCTTCAAAATCTTGCCTTCGAAGATATTTGTCTTCCTTCTCTATAACTCTCCCTTTCTCCGTCAGACCCACTGCCTCACACAGCAGATGGCAAGAAGCTCTTGTCAGAGTAGGTGATGGGTGACGACTCCAGGTGCTGGCCTAGGTTCTTGAGTGCTCCTGCATCCCAGCTTTCTAAGTTCAGTTTCCCCTGTGGGGGGCTTTACATATGTCATTTCACTTAGTCACTGCTCTCCAAACTTTGGAAGGACATTTTTTCTCATTCTTCAGGTGAAGAAACTGTGACCCCTTCTTTCCCAGAGGTGAAACATCTTGTCTGGTCTACACAGCTGGGAGGGTAGAGCTCATTTTGAATCTATGTCTGTGAGATGACAAGCCTTTTCCTTTTACCATTTTGCCTTCCCAGGTGAGGCCAGGGGTAGGGCTGGCAGGGTCTGCATCTTGTGCCTGAGGGAAAGTGACCAAGGCCAGGTGCCTTTCTCTCAGTCCCAGGCCACCCACATTCAGCCTCTTCCCCACTCCCCACCTCTGGATTCTGGGAATGACTCCGTTGAGTGAGAGTAAGGAGCACAGCGGACAGGGGCTCAGCCCAGAGCAATCCCCTCCTCTTTGGAAAGCTGCTTCCAAAGTCACTGAGGACTCACTCATTTATTATTATTGAATATCTGCTGTGTGTGCCAGGCCATCTCTGTTCTCAAAGAGCTCGCAGTGCAGTGTAAATGGATAACCAGATCATGGCATGGTAAGTATCACAGGAGAGAAAGGGTCTAAGACCACAGAAAGGGGCCTTTAACCAGCCTGCGGGTGGAAGGTGGGGGCAGCTTCTTGGAGCAGGTGACCCTTGAGTTGGCCTCAGAGACGACAACTTGCTGAAATGGATCTGTCAGAGGAGGATTCAGGGGAAGAAGGAAGGATGATGGAGGAGAAACAAGTGTAAAGTCACGAAGGCCAGAAGCTCTCTACTGGGCTAGGAAATACGCACAATTACCTGTTGTGGGGCTGCAAAGTTCTAGAAGGAGGTAGAGGAGTGGTGAGATAAACCTAGAGAAGAGGCAGGGCCAGATCCTGAGGAATTTTACATGACAGGTTAAGTCATTAGATGTTCTTTAGGCAAAGAGGAGCCTTTAAGGGTTTTAGGCAAGAGAGTGACATGCTTAGATTTGAGTTTGGGCAAGACTTCCTTGCTGGCTTCTGCTGGAGGGAGGGCTCGAGGAAGGGGAGCTTGAGGCTTCAGAAGCCAGTAAGGAGGTTCCGAGTGGTGAGGTGAGAGAAGATGAGAGCATGTCTGGTGGAAAAAGCCATGAAGCCTCAGTCTGAGCAGAACTTTCTCTGAGCCTGGGAGAGAACATGGAGCTCTCGAGGTGAGACATGTGAGGTTTCCTGCACCTGGAAGATGGCTGCAGCTGAAAATACCCCAGTATGTATTTTACCATCAGTTTGTATCTTAGAATCCCTGTGTTTGGCAATTGACTTTCTCTATTTACTGATCTGTTTGCTGAACATCAACAGTTGTGAAGTAGAAGCAGTTATGACTTGTCATCAATAAAGCCTCCCAGGATGAGCCTGTGCTCCTGCCCCTGGCTGGAATATTTGGTCATGTGGAAGCAGGCTCGGAAAATAACACAGTTTTGGTAAATGGTTACTTCCTGCCATCTCTCCAGTTCCATCTATGTGGTGGTGGGGGATTCGTGAACATGATCTCTGAGGTTCCTTCCAGTTTTAGAGCTTCAAAGCTAAACATCCCTGTGTTCTGTGCCCACCTTTTCATAACACTGGCTCACCTTACCAGTCACCCCCAGCTGGCTTTGTTGGGGAAGACTTAAAAGTGCTTTTGAAGGCTGGCTGTACACTCCCTGGTTCTCGGGAATGTGTGATGCAAGAGTCTCCTCTTGCCGCCATCCTAATGGACCCTGAGAACTGCTTTCCCATAAAAGTGGAAGGCTTGGTCCTGCCCCCTCACATTATCTGTGAGCCATCAGCCTGGCACTGCACAGATTCTCATGGTGCCACTCTTCAGGTGTTACTCCCAAGCCCCAGCAGCAGTCAACTACCCCAATAGGAGGTGGGTGACCGCCGCTGGGGCTTGGGAGTAAGTATGGCATTCTGCAGGGAGCTGGCAAACTCATCACTTTCTAGCTGTCTTCCCACAAATTGCCTTTGATCCAGTTTTTTTTTTTTTTGCTGGGAAAGTAGCCATTAAGAGATGTCTATCTTTGGTTTCATTTACATAGGAGAAAAGAGAACTAAATTGGCAAATGGATGGTTTCGTGTTCTCAGAACTGCCCTCCACCCAGTCTGTGCCAAGTCCTCAGAGCCCCCTGGGAGAGCACCAGCCCCTGACCAACACTGCGATGGAGCTGCTTGGCTGTGGGACTGAGATCCTATCCCTTGGAGGCAGACACCCAAGTGGGGGTGCCTTCTTTTATACATGCGCGTGCTCAGGTGGAGGAAGACATTTTTCCTTCTTTTCCTTTTTTTTTGTTCATTGAGCAAATGAAAGGACTTAGAGGGTCTCGGAAGTATTCATGATTATATCATTTTTTCCCCATTACAAAAGAAATAAAAGCCTATTAATAAAAATTCAGAAAATAAAAATACTTCACTGGTTACCCATACTCCATTGTACTAAAATGACTAGAATGTTGAATATTTTCCTTTATTATTATTATTATTATTCATAGAAATTTTTGGTTAAATATAGTTGTCTATGCCATACATTCAATTGGGACCAGGAGGCACCTCTCTGCAGGACTCTGCAGTGTGGGTGCCAGGCTCCATTCCTTTCCAGGAGACCCTGAGACCCCAAGGCTCCCATGTCAGAGAAAGCAACTAATAGTTTTCAGTCTGAAAAATGAGGGGGTTGCACCCTAAAAGGCCTTGTCTAGCTCTTGTGTCCTAAAAGTGCTTCTGCAACCAGGATATTATATGACCTTGGTTTGGTGGGGGTCCCAGGTGTCTTTTCCTGGGCACAGTTTGAACTATCTGTAGTTATTGTACCTTTTGCTATTCTGAGCAATTTTTCCAGACTCAGAAGGATGGAAAGCTGTTTATGGGCCATGATTCCAAAGGGAGTACCTCAGGTGTGCCCTCTTTCTTATTTTTTAACATCTTTATTGGAGTATAATTGCTTTAAAATGGTGTGTTAATTTCTGCTGAAAAACAAAGTGAATCAGCTATACATATACATATATCCCCATATCCCCTCCCTCTTGTGTCTCCCTCCCACTCTCCCTATCCCACCCCTCTAGGTGGTCACAAAACACTGTGCTGATCTCCCTGTGCGATGCGGCTTCTTCCCATAGCTAGCTATTTTACATTTGGTAGTATATATGTCCATGCCACTCTCTCACTTTGTCACAGCTTACCCTTTGCCCTCCCTGTGTCCTCAAGCCCATTCTCTACATCTGTGTCCTTATTCCTGTCCTGCCCCTAGGGTCTTCAGAACCATTTTTATTTTTAGATTCCATATACATGTGTTAGTTTACGGTATTTGTTTTTCTCTTTCTGACTTACTTCACTCTGTATGACAGTCTCTAGGTCAATCCACCTCACTATATATGTGCCACATCTCCTTTATCCATTCATCTATCGATGGACACTTAGGTTGCTTCCATGTCCTGGCTATTGTAAATAGAGCTGTAATGAACATTGTGGTACATGACTCTTTTTGAATTATGGTTTTCTCAGGGTATATGTCCAGTAGTGGGATTCCTGGGTCGTATGGTATTTCTATTTTTAGTTTTTTAAGGAACCTCCATACAGTTCTCCATAGTGGCTGTATCAATTCACATTCCCACCAACAGTGCAAGAGGGTTCCCTTTTCTCCACACCCTCTCCAGCATTTATTGTTTGTAGATTTTTTGATGATGGCCATTCTGACTGGTGTGATGTGATGCCTCATTGTAGTTTTGATTTGCATTTCTCTAATGATTAGTGATGTTGAGCATCCTTTCATGTGTTTGTCAGCAATTGGTATATCTTCTTTGGAGAAATGTCTATTTAGGTCTTGTGCCCTTTTTTGGATTGGGTTGTTAGGTTTTTTGATATTGAGCTGCATGAGTTGCTTGTATGTTTCGGAGATTAATCCTTTGTCCATTGCTTCGTTTGCAAATATTTTCTCCCATTCTGAGGGTTGTCTTTTCATCTTGTTTATGGTTTCCTTTGCTGTGCAAAAGCTTTTAAGTTTCATTAGGTCCCATTTGTTTATTTTTGTTTTTATTTCCATTTTTCTAGGAGGTGGGTCAAAAAGGATCTTGCTGTCATTTATGTAATAGAGTGTTCTCCCTATGTTTTCCTCTAAGAGTTTGATAGTGTCTGCCTTTACAGTTAGGTCTTTAATCCATTTTGAGTTTATTTTTGTGTATGTTGTTGGGAGTGTTCTAATTTCATTCTTTTACATATAGCTGTCCAGTTTTCCCAGCACCGCTTATTGAAGAGGCTGTCATTTCTCCATTGTATATCCTTGCTTCCTTTATCAAAGATAAGGTGACCATATGTGCGTGGGTTTATCTCTGGGCTTTCTATCCTGTCCCATTGATCTATATTTCTGTTTTTGTGCCAATACCATACTGTCTTGATTACTGTAGCTTTGTAGTATAGTCTGAAGTCAGGGAGAATGATTCCTCCAGATCCGTTTTTCTTTCTCAAGATTGCTTTGGCTATTCGGGGTCTTTTGTGTTTCCATACAAATTGTGAAATTTTTTGTCCTAGTTCTGTGAAAAATGCCATTGGTAGTTTGATAGGGAGTGCATTGAATCTGTAGATTGCTTTGGGTAGTAGAGGCATTTTCACAAAATTGATTCTTCCAATCCAAAACATTGTGTATCTCTCCATCTATTTGTATCATATTTAATTTCTTTCATCAGTGTCTTATAGTTTTCTGCATACAGGTCTTCTATCTCCTTAAGTAGGTTTATTCCTAGGTATTTTAGTCTTTTTGTTGCAGTGGTAAATGGGAGTGTTTCCTTAATTTCTCTTTCAGATTTTTCATCATTAGTGTATAGGAATGCAAGAGATTTCTGTGTATTAATTTTGTGTCCTGCTACTTTACCAATTTCATTGATTAGCTCTAGTAGTTTTCTGGTAGCATCATTAGGATTCTCTATGTATACTATTATGTCACCTGCAAACAGTGACAGTTTTATTTCTTCTTTTCTGATTTGGATTCCTTTTATTTCTTTTTCTTCTCTGATTGCTGTGGCTAAAACTTCCAAAACTATGTTGAATAACAGTACTGAGAGTGGGCAACCTTGTCTTGTTCCTGATCTTAGTGGAAATGGGTTCAGTTTTTCACCATTGAGAACGATGTTGGCTATGGGTTTGTCATATATGGCGTTTATTATGTTGAGGTAAGTTCCCTCTATGCCTACTTTCTGGAGGGATTTTTATCAATTTTCTTTTGAATTTTGTCAAAAGCTTTTTCTGCATCTATTGAGATGATCATATGGTTTTTCTCCTTCAATTTGTTAATATGGTTTCTCACATTGATTGATTTGCGTGTATTGAAGAATCCTTGCATTCCAGGGATAAACCCCACTAGATCATGGTGATCCTTTTAATGTGCTGTTGGATTCTGTTTGCTGGTATTTTGTTGCGGATTTTTGCATGTATGTTCATCAGTGATATTGGCCTGTAGTTTTCTTTTTTTGTGACATCTTTGTCTGGTTTTGGTATCATGGTGATGGTGGCCACGTAGAATGAGTTTGGGAGTGTTCCTCCCTCTGCTACATTTTGGAAGAGTTTGAGAAGGATAGGTGTTAGCTCTACTCTAAATGTTTGATAGAATTCACCTGTGAAGCCATCTGGTCCTGGGGTTTTGTTTGTTGGAAGGTTTTTAATAACAGTTTCAATTTCAGTGCTTGTGATTGGTCTGTTTATACTTTCTATTTCTTCTTCGTTCAGTCTCGGAAGGTTGTGCTTTTCTAAGAATGTGTCCATTTCTTCTAGGCTGTCCATTTTATTGGCATATAGCTGCTTGTAGTAATCTCTCATGATCGTTTGTATTTCTGCAGTGTCAGTTGTTGCTTCTCCTTTTTCATTTCTAATTTTGTTGATCTGAGTCTTCTCCCTTTTTTTCTTGATGAGTGTTGCTAATGGCTTATCAATTTTGTTTATCTTCTGAAAGAATCAGCTTTTAGTTTTACTGATCTTTGCTATTGTTTCCTTAATTTCTTTTTCATTGATTTCTGATCTGATCTTTATGATTTCTTTCCTTCCGCTAACTTTGGGGTTTTTTTGTTCTTCTTTCTCTAATTGCTTTAGGTGTAAGGTTAGGTTGTTTATTTGAGGTGTTTCTTGTTTCTTGAGGTAGGATTGTGTTGCTATAAACTTCCCTCTTAGAACTGCTTTTGCTTCATCCCATACGTTTTGGGCCGTCCTGTTTTCATTGTTATTTGTTTCTAGGTATTTTTTGATTTCCTCTTTGATTTCTTCAGTGATCTCTTGGTTATTTAGTAGTGTATTGTTTAGCCTCCATGTGTTGTATATTTTACAGTTTTCTTCTTGTAATTGGTATCTAGACTCATAGCGTTGTGGTCGGGAAAGGTATTTGATACAGTTTCAATTTTCTTAAATTTACCAAGGCTTGTTTTATGACCCAGAATATGATCTATTCTGGAGAATGTTCCATGAACACTTGAGAAGCAAGTGTATTCTGTTGTTTTTGGATGGAATGTCCTATAAATAGCAATTCAGTCCATCATGTTTAATGTATCATTCAAAACTTGTGTTTCCTTATTTATTTTCATTTTTGTTGATCTGTCCATTGGTGAAAGTGGTGTGTTAAAGTCCCCTAGTATGATTGTGTTACTGTCGATTTCCCCTTCAATGGCCATTAGCGTTTGCCTTATGTATTGAAGTGCTCCTATGTTGGGTGTACAAATATTTACAATTGTTATATCTTCTTCTTGGATTGATCCCTTGATCATTATGTAGTGTTCTTCTTTGAATCTTGTAATAGTCTTTATTTTAAAGTCTATTTTGTCTGATATGAGAATTGCTACTCCAGCTTTCTTTTGATTTCCATTTTAATGGAATATGTTTTTCCATCCCCTCGCTTTCAGTGTGTATGTGTCCGTAGGCCAGAAGTGGGTGTCTTGTAGACAGCTTATATATGGGACTTGTTTTGTTATCCATTCAGCCAGTATATGTCTTTTGGTTGGAGCATTTAATCCATTTACATTTAAAGTAATTATTGATATGTATATTCCTATTACCATTTTCTTAATTGTTTTGTGTTTGTCATTGTAGGTCTTTTCTTTCTCTTGTGTTGCCTGCCTAGAGAAGTTCCTTTAGTATTTGTTGTAAAGCTGGTTTGGTGGTCATGAATTCTCTTAGCTTTGCTGGTCTGTATAGCTTTTAATTTCTCTGTTGAATCGTAATGAGATCTTTGCTGGGTAGAGTAATCTTGGTTGTAGGTTTTTCTCTTTCATCACTTTAAATATGTCCTGCCACACCCTTCTGGCTTGCAGAGTTTCTGCTGAAAGATCGGCTGTTAACCTTATGGGGATTCCCTTGTGTGTTATTTGTTGTTTTTCCCTTGTTGCTTTTAATATGTTTTCTTTGTATTTAATTTTTAAAAGTTTGGTAAATATGTGTCTTGGCATGTTTCTCCTTGGATTTATCCTGTATGCGATTCTTTGCACTTTCTGGACTTGATTGACAATTTCCTTTTCCATATTAGGGAAGTTTTCAACTATAATCTGTTTAATATTTTTTCAGACCCTTTCTTTTTCTCTTCTTCTTCCGAGACCCCTATAATTCGAATATTGGTGTGTTTAATGTTGTCCCAGAGGTCTCTAAGACTGCCCTCCATTTTTTTCATTCTTTTTTCTTTATTCTGCTCTGTGGTAGTTATTTCCACTATTATATTTTCCAGGTCACTTATCCATTCTTCTGCCTCAGTATTCTGCTATTGATTCCTTCCGGAGAATTTTAAATTTCATTTATTGTGTTGTTCTTCATTGTTTTTTTGCTCTTTAGTTCTTCTAGGTCCTTGTTAAACATTTTTGTATTTTCTCCATTCTATTTCCAAGATTTTGGATCATCTTTGCTATCATTACTCTGAATTCTTTTTCAGGTAGACTGCCCATTTCCTCTTCATTTGTTTGTTCTGGTGGGTTTTACCTTGCTCCTTCATCTTCTGTGTGTTTCTCTGTCTTCTCATTTTGCATAACTTACTGTGTTTTGGGTCTCCTTTTTGCAGGCTGCAGGTTCATCGTTCCCATTGTTTTTCGTGTCTTCCCCCAGTGGCTAAGGTTGGTTCAGTGGGTTGTGTAAGCTTCCTGGTGGAGGGGACTGGTGCCCATGTTCAGATGGATGAGGCTGTTGTCTTTCTGGTGGGCAATCCCATGCATGGTGGGGTGTTTTTGGCTGTCTGTGAACTTATTATTATTTTAGGAAGCCTCTCTGCTAATGGGTGGGGCTGTGTTCCTGTCTTGCTAGTTGTTTGGCATGACTTGTCCATCACTGGAGCTTACTGGTTGTTGTGTGGAGCTGGCTCTTAGCATTTAGATGGCGATATCTGGGAGAGCTCTTGCCAATTGATATTATGAGGGGCCGGCGGGTCCCTGGTGGACCAATGTCCTGAAGTCGGCTCTCCCACCTCAGAGACTCAGGCCTGACACCCAGCCAGAGCACCAAGACCCTGTCAGCCACATGGCTTTTTGGTATGGATTCATTGGCAAAGGCACAAGGGCACCTTCTGAAGTGATTGTTATTTTCTGTATCCTGATTGGCGTTTAAGATCTGTCCATTTCAAAATAAGTAAATTGTATTTCAATTAAAAATACTGAGCCGTGAAAATTTCTGATCCTTTTCAGTCTCTTTCACAATCCAATCTTAAGGAAGCACATAAAATAATACCTGCGAATGACTGAACAGGACGCAGTTCTGGATGTTTCAAGTTCTAAATCACAGGACATCAGGTAAGGAAGCAGGTTGGTAGAATCACTTCCACTTATAACATGACCTGGCCTCTTTCATTAACTTTGTGACAGCAAAGAATCCTAAACCTACTTCTGCTTGGATGTTGTGAGCTGTGATGATAACCTGGGTTTTTGGAAAGAACCAATCAGGTTTCTTTCCTGAAATAACAGGAATATCTCATACCCAACCCATCAACAACGTGGGTCCACCTGACCAAGGACCTTACCACATGGAGAGGTCTAAGAGGTGAGGATACCCATCCTGAAGAGAAGTGGAGACTGGTGGGGATGAGGGAGATTGAAACAGTGGCGGTGAATCAATGCTCTCTGACCCTGAAGTCCTGGTTCCTATAGTTCTCTTTTAATTCTACGTGCCCCCTCCTCATCCTAATATCCTTCCCAGCAATATGAACTGATAACTTCCCTTTTGTGAATTAAGCCACTTTGATGTGTACTCCCTGTAGCTACTTGTACACTAACATATCAGCTGTGAAAACTTTTCTGGTTCATTCCTAATTGAGGTCCTCCCAGATTTATCATTTTCTATTTCTTTGTACTTAACTATTTCTTTGGAAATTGTATATAGATTCACAGAAAGTTGCAGAAATAGAGATCCCATGTCCCCTTCACTGGAATTCTCTCAAGGGTGACTTGGTGACATGCTGCATAACTATACTCCAGGATCAAAGCCAGCCAAGTGACATTGGTGTAATCTGCAATCTCCTCTTTTATTTCTTATTTTTAAGAAGAATGCTTAGCTGTGCTTACTGGTATCAGTTGGAACCTGACTATTGCACTCAGGAGATTTACAGCCTGACGAGGAAGTGAAGCACAGGGCAGTCAAGTTCAGGTGTGTTGTGTCACACGTGGGCAGGTACAGTGTGCTCCCCTCAGTGTGTCCCAGCAAACCAGGCACTTGGCATTTGTTAACTTCTTAAGCCACACAACAACCAGGTAACACTAGTACTATTAGTATTCCTTTTACAGAGAGAAGGAAACTAGGGCTCAGAGAAGGTAACCAATGGGCTTAAGGTCACAAAATTTTGGGGGAGCAGAGCTAGAGTTTAAACCCATGCAGCCTGTTTTCAGAGTGTTCTGCCCAAGCATTATGCAATGGGACTAATAGCCAAGGGTAGAATTCTTTCCCTGAGTCTTTGTGGAACTTTCCCCAGCACCATTCCTGTTTCCCCTCACACACTCTTACCCCCTTGTGCTCATTGGATTCCCGGGGTTAGCCACTTCAATAGCCATGTTTATGGCTCTCTCAGGCTGTGCTGTAGCAGGAGTGCATTCCCTGGGTGCACCTCTCAGAAGATGCCATGTCCCTCTATGCAGTAGGTGGGGTTAGAGACCTGGCCGTCTTTCAAGGATGTTGAATGTGGAGGGCCAGGGTCCTAGCCTCACCCTCAGGGGGTTGCTTCTTGGTGGTATAATGCTGGAAAACAAGAAACAAACCAAAAACTACCAAGAAACCAGGAGAAGAAAGTCTTGCACAGCAGAGGAACACATTTACTTGTCAGTTCATGGCTTCAGTTCTCAGCCCCATAGTGGTGAATATGGTGGAGATGGTGGAGGTAGTGGGATGGGTAGTGCCCTTGGTGCCTCACTCTGGGGGTGGGCAGGGTGGTGGGCATTTAGGAGGACAGGACTTGGCACATGGCTTCGGAGGGGAGGGAGCTGGGCATGGGCATGGTGGAGGGCACAGTGGGGGACATGGGGGACACAGGGGACACTTTGGTGGTGCTGGGCACTTTTCCCGTGGGCACTTTTCAGAGCACCGTTGCAGCAGCTTCTTTAAACAGCTGGGCTGGCATTTAGTCTCACACCTTTGTTCACACCTGGGATCACATTGCTTGGGCTCATTCTTAGGTTCACTAGGTTTGTTTTTATCATCACTCGACATTCCTTCTTGATTTTCTGAGCCCTGCAACGAAATACGTGACACGTTATGTGTGGGAGACCACATTGCAAGGTGGGAGAGGACCAGTACAGCCTTCCAACACACACCTCCTGCCCTGCCCATTCTTGTTCTTAAGAAAGCCTTTCCTGGGATATGTTCAGGCTCTAGAATAAATTCTCATCTAAGGGGGGCTGTCCTCTTGTCCTTGCAGTGCATTGGTGACAACATTTCTTGATCTCTCCACCATTACTATGCTTTCTTTTCATTTATTCTTGTCTCCGTTCCATAGCCCCTAGCAGGAGTTCTTAACCTTAGGGTCCTGGGACGTCGCCCCCCCCCCCAACCCAACCATGAGAACCATATTTAACCATGTATTTATCAATATAATTGGTATCTTCTGTAACCCCATGTATTTTATTTCATTCATTTTAAAACATTATTCTGAAGAGTCCCTAAGCTTGATCAGACTTCTAAAGGCGTCCATGGCACAACAACAGTTTTAAAGAACTCCTGTAAGGGCACCTCCCTATCCCTCTGGAGATGGAATGGGAGGATATATTAGTGGGTTTGGGGACCTAGGACACTTCTTCCAATTCTATGTCTTGCCTAAACCCTCAGAACCTTGAGAACTGCTTTCATCACTTGAGGACTGAGCATGGAAAAGAATTGAATTCCTACCATGGCTGGGCTCCCATGGACTACTCTAGGAACTCCTCCCCCTGGTGATTAGGGTAAGGGAAGAAGTTAAGAGAAGAGGAGGTAAACTGGGAAATTCTAGTTTCTCTGAAAATATGAATGTTGGAGCCACAAAATATGATTTTAGGGAGTAAATCCTTTTCCCCTCTGTTAAGTTTTGCCCTGAGCTAGGTCTTCCTCTATAGACTGTTTGACTTCTGGATATGGACAGGACTTTTCAGTCTCTGACAATACTTGCATGTCGAATCTAATTGGCACATCTTTGATTTCCTTTAACAATATAAATATAAAAATTTAACATCTAATTTTGTTTTAAAATCAGTATGGCTCTCTGGAGAGATAGATCATTACATTGAACTCCAAAATGGTTAAGAATCACTCTTTCAAATGAGGTGTAGCTAGATCCTGCTACTGAAAATGAGAGGAAACTTTCACCCAAGTATAGGCATCATTTCAACCCTGTTCAATGCCTGGGGTGCTGTGGGTCATCCCCCAGAAAGGAGAGGTAAAAGAGGGTGCATTTCCAGTTGTCCACATGCAACTCACCTCTTTGTGTTGGTATTGAACTTGACAAGTAGTTGAGTGAGGTGGATGTTATGGCTGTGCCGGTAAAGGTGGATTTTCCCCTCTGGTCCTTCTGCCCAGCTCTGAGGAAGACGGAGTCGGGGGAAGGGGGAGCCCCCCTTGTGACCTCATCACTGCATCATCAAATAGCGATTGTTGTGTGACTCCAGAGCTCTCAGCTCAACTCAAGCCCTTGAACAGGAGAATAGGCTATGATTAATACCTCCTTTGCTGTCCTGTCCTCTCCCAGGTCCCTCAAAATTCATGCTGGTGAAATCAGACTACCGTGAAGGGAACTAAACTCAAAGGATAGGGAGGCTCATTGTTGCTAGGAGCAGAAAAGCTCTGTTTACACCTGGTCTCTCTTTCCTCTCCCAGTCTCCCAAATTTTAACTCCTTTGAACTTGCCCGTTCGTCATCTTTCTAGGAGAGCTCCCCTGGATTGATCACAGCCATTTTGACGCTCCTGTCCCAACTACGTTTTTTAAAATTAATTAATTAATTAATTAATTATTTTTGGGCTGTGTTGGGTCATCGTTGCTATGTGCAGGTTTTCTCTAGTTGCGGTGAGTGGGGGCTAATGTTTGTAGCAGTACGCGGGTTTCTCATTGCAGTGGCTTCTCTAGTTGCAGAGCATGAGCTCTATGCACGCAGGCTCCGCAGCTACTGTCGTGGCACACAGGCTTAGTTGCTCAGTGGCATGTGGGATCTTCCTGGACCAGGGCTTGAACCCGTGTTCCCTGCGTTGGCAGGCAGATTCCTTTTTTTTTGTTTTAACATCTTTATTGGAGTATAACTGCTTTACAATGGTGTGTTAGTTTCTGCTTTATAACAAAGTGAATCAGTTATACATATACATATGTTCCCATATCTCTTCCCTCTTGCATCTCCCTCCCTCCCACCCTTCCTCTCCCACCCCTCTAGGTGGTCACAAAGCACCGAGCTGATCTCCCTGTGCTATGCGGTTGCTTCCCACTAGCTATCTATTTTACGTTTGGTAGTGTACTATATGTCCATGCCACTCTCTCACTTTGTCACAGCTTACCCTTCCCCCTCCCCATATCCTCAAGTCCACTCTCTAGTAGGTCTGTGTCTTTATCCCCATCTTACCACTAGGTTCTTCATGACCTTTTTTTCCCCTTAGATTCCATATATATGTGTTAGCATACTGTATTTATTTTTCTCTTTCTGACGTACTTCACTCTGTATGACAGACTCTAACTCCATCCACCTCACTACAAATAACTCAATTTCGTTTGTTTTTATGGCTGAGTAATCTTCCATTGTATATATGTGCCACATCTTCTTTATCCATTCATCCGATGATGGACACCTAGGTTGCTTCCATGTCCTGGCTATCGTAAATAGAGCTGCAGTGAACATTTTGGTATATGACTCTTCTTGAATTATGGTTTTCTCAGGGTATATGCCCAGTAGTGGGATTGCTGGGTCGTATGGTAGTTCTATTTTTAGATTTTTAAGGAACCTCCATACTGTCCTCCATAGTGGCTGTATCAATTTACATTCCCACCAACAGTGTAAGAGTGTTCCCTTTTCTCCACACCCTCTCCAGCATTTATTGTTTCTAGATTTTTTGATGATAGCCATTCTGACCGGTGTGAGATGATATCTAATTGCAGTTTTGATTTGCACTTCTCTAATGATTAATGATGTTGAGCATTCTTTCATGTGTCTGTTGCCAATCTGTATATCTTCTTTGGAGAAATGTCTATTTAGGTCTTCTGCCCATTTTTGGATTGGGTTGTTTGTTTTTTGTTATTGAGCTGCATGAGCTGCTTGTAAATCTTGGAGATTAATCCTTTGTCAGTTGCTTCATTTGCAAATATTTTCTCCCTTTCTGAGGGTTGTCTTTTCGTCTTGTTTAAGGTTTCCTTTGCTGTGCAAAAGCTTTTAAGTTTCATTAGGTCCCATTTTTTTCTTTTTGTTTTTATTTCCATTCCTGTAGGAGCTGGGTCAAAAAGGATCTTGCTGTGATTTATGTCATAGAGTGTTCTCCCTATGTTTTCCTCTAAGAGTTTGATAGTGTCTGGCCTTACATTTAGGTCCTTAATCCATTTTGAGTTTATTTTTGTGTGTGGTGTTAGGGAGTGTTCTAATTTCATACTTTTACATGTACCTGTCCAGTTTTCCCAGCACCACTTGTTGAAGAGGCTGTCTTTTCTCCACTGTATATGCTTGCCTCCTTTATCAAAGATAAGGTGACCATATGTGCGTGGGTTTATCTCTGGGCTTTCTATCCTGTTCCATTGATCTATATTTCTGTTTCTGTGCCAGTACCATACTGTCTTGATTTCTGTAGCTTTGTAGTATAGTCTGAAGTCAGGGAGCCTGATTCCTCCAGCTCCATTTTTCATTCTCAAGATTGCTTTGGCTATTCGGGGTCTTTTGTGTTTCCATACAAATTGTGAAATTTTTTGTCCTAGTTCTGTGAAAAATGCCAGTGGTAGTTTGATAGGGAGTGCATTGAATCTGTAGATTGCTTTGGGTAGTAGAGTCATTTTCACAATGTTGATTCTTCCAATCCAAGAACATGGTATATCTCTCCATCTATTTGTATCATCTTTAATTTCTTTCATCAGTGTCCTATAATTTTCTGCATACTGGTCTTTTGTCTCCTTAGGTAGGTTTATTCCTAGATATTTTATTCTTTTTGTTGCAATGGTAAATGGGAGTGTTTTCTTAATTTCACTTTCAGATTTTTCATCATTAGTATATAGGACTGCAAGAGATTTCTGTGTATTAATTTTGTATCCTGCTACTTTAGCAAATTCATTGATTAGCTCTAGTAGTTTTCTAGTGGCAGTTTTAGGATTCTCTATGTATAGTATCATGTCATCTGCAAACAGTGACAGCTTTACTTCTTCTTTTCCGATTTGGATTCCTTTTATTTCTTTGTCTTCTCTGATTGCTGTGGCTAACACTTCCAAAACTATGTTGAATAATAGTGGTGAGAGTGGGCAACCTTGTCTTGTTCCTGATCTTAGTGGAAATGGTTTCAGTTTTTCACCATTGAGGACAATGTTGGCTGTGGTTTTGTCATATATGGCCTTTATTATGTTGAGGAAAGTTCCCTCTATGCCTACTTTCTGCAGGGCTTTTATCAAAAATGGGTGTTGAATTTTGTGGAAAGCTTTCTCTGCATCTATTGAGATGATCATATGGT
The DNA here is from genome assembly GCF_028023285.1 of Balaenoptera ricei. Lineage (NCBI taxonomy): Eukaryota > Metazoa > Chordata > Mammalia > Artiodactyla > Balaenopteridae > Balaenoptera > Balaenoptera ricei. Next base: position 111,523,899 of record NC_082639.1, on the reverse strand, counting down.
TTTTCTCCTTCAATTCGTTAATATGGTGTATCATGTTGATTGATTTGTGTATATTGAAGAATCCTTGCATCCCTGGAATAAACCCCACTTGATCATGGTGTATGATCCTTTTAATGTGCTGTTGGATTCTGTTTGCTAGTATTTTTTTTTAAACATCTTTATTGGAGTATAATTGCTTTACAATGGTGTGTTAGTTTCTGCTTTATAACAAAGTGAATCAGTTATACATATACATTGGTTCCCATATCTCTTTCCTCTTGCATCCCCCTCCCTATCCCACCCCTCTAGGTGGTCACAAAGCACTGAGCTGATCTCCCTGGCTATGTGGCTGCTTCCCAGTAGCTTTGTATTTTACATTTGGTAGTGTATATAAGTCCATGCCACTCTCTCACCCTGTCACATCTTACCCCTCCCCCTCCCCATTTCCTCAAGTCCATTCTCTAGTAGGTCTGTGTCTTTATTCCCGTCTTGCCACTAGGTTCTTCATGACCTTTTTTTCCCCCTTAGATTCTATATATATGTGTTAGCATACTGTATTTGTTTTTCTCTTTCTGACTTACTTCACTCTGTATGACAGACTCTAACTCCATCCACCTCACTACAAATACCTCCATTTCATTTATTTTTATGGCTGAGTAATATTCCATTGTATATATGTGTCACATCTGAATGGATAAAGAGTCCATTCATCCTATGATGGACACTTAGGTTGCTTCAGTGTCCTGGCTATTGTAAATAGTGTTTGCTAGTATTTTGTTGAGGATTTTTGCATCTAGGTTCATCAGTGATATTGGCCTGTAGTTTTCTTTCTTTGTGACATCTTTGTCTGGTTTTGGTATCAGGGTGATGGTGGCCTCGTAGAATGAGTTTGGGAGTGTTCTTCCCTCTGTTATATTTTGGAAGAGTTTGAGAAGGATAGGTGTTAGCTCTTCTCTAAATGTTTGATTGAATTCGCCTGTGAATCCATCTGGTCCTGGGCTTTTGTTTGTTGGAAGATTTTTAATCACAGTTTCAATTTCAGTGCTTGTGACTGGTCTGTTCATATTTTCTATTTCTTCCTGGTTCAATCTCGGCAGTTGTGCATTTCTAAGAATTTGTCCATTTCTTCCAGGTTGTCCATTTTATTGGCATAGAGTTGCTTGTAGTAATCGCTCACGATCGTTTGTATTTCTGCAGTGTCAGTTGTTACTTCTCCTTTTTCATTTCTAATTCTATTGATTTGAGTCTTCTCCTTTTTTTTTCTTGATGAGTCTGGCTAATGGTTTATCAATTTTGTTTATCTTCTCAATGAACCCGCTTTTAGTTTTATTGATCTTTGCTATCATTTCCTTCATTTCTTTTTCATTTATTTCTGATCTGATCTTTACGATTTCTTTCCTTCTGCTAACTGGGGTTTTTCTGTTCTTCTTTCTCTAATTGCCTTAGGTGCAAGGTTAGGTTGTTTATTTGAGATGTTTCCTGTTTCTTGAGGTAGGATTGTATTGCTATAAACTTCCCTCTTAGAACTGCTTTTGCTGCATCCCACACATTTTGCGTCCTCGTGTCTCCATTGTCATTTGTTTCTAGGTATTTTTTGATTTCCCCTTTGATTTCTTCAGTGATCACTTGGTTATTAAGTAGTGTATTGTATAGCCTCCACGTGTTTGTATTTTTTACAGATCTTTTCCTGTAATTGATATCTGGTCTCATAGCGTTGTGATCAGAAAAGGTACTTGATACGATTTCAATTTTCTTAAATTTACCAAGGCTTGATTTGTGACCCAAGATATGATCTATCCTGGAGAATGTTCCAGGAGCACTTGAGAAAAATGTGTATTCTGTTGTTTTGGGGTGGAATGTCCTATAAATATCAATTAAGTCCATCTTGTTTAATGTATCATTTAAAGCTTGTGTTTCCTTTTTTATTTTCATTTTGGATGATCTGTCCATTGGTGAAAGTGGGGTGTTAACGTCCCCTACTATGATTGTGTTACTGTCGATTTCCCCTTTTATGGCTGTTGGTATTTGCCTTATGTATTGAGGTGCTCCTATGTTGAGTGCATAAATATTTACAATTGTTACATCTTCTTGGATTGATCCATTGATCATTATGTAGTGTCCTTCTTTGTCTCTTGTGATAGTCTTTATTTTAAAGTCTATTTTGTCTGATATGAGAATTGCTACTCCAGCTTTCTTTTGATTTCCATTTGCATGGAATATCTTTTTCCATCCCCTCACTTTCAGTGTGTATGTGTCCCTAGGTCTGAAGTGGGTCTCTTTTAGACAGCATATATGCGGGTATTGTTTTTGTATCCATTCAGCCAGTCTATGTCTTTTGTTTGGAGCATTTAATGCATTTACATTTAAGGTAATTATCAATATGTTTGTTCCTATTCCCATTTTCTTAAATGTTTTGGGTTTGTTACTGTAGGTATTTTCCTTCTCTTGTGTTTCCTGCCTAGAGAAGTTCCTTTAGCATTTGTTGTAAAGCTGGTTTGGTGATGCTGAATTCTCTTAGCTTTTGCTTGTCTGTAAAGGTTCTAATTTCTCCATGAAATTTGAATGAGATCCTTGCTGGATAGAGTAATCTTGGTTGTAGGTTTTTCTCCTTCATCACTTTAAATATGTCCTGCCAGTCACTTCAGGCTTGCAGGGTTTCTGCTGAAAGATCAGCTGTTAACCTTATGGGGATTCCCTTGTGTGTTATTTGTTGTTTTTCCCTTGCTGCTTTTAATATGTTTTCTTTATATTTAATTTTTGATAGTTTGATTAATATGTGTCTTTTCATGTTTCTCCTTAGATTTATCCTGTATGGGACTCTCTGTGCTTCCTGGACTTGATTAACTATTTCCTTTCCCATATTAGGGAAGTTTTCAACTGTAATCTCTTCAAATATTTTCTCAGTCCCTTTCTTTTTCTCTTCTTCTTCTGGGACCCCTATAATTCGAATGTTGGTGTGTTTAATATTGTCCCAGAGGTCTCTGAGACTGTCCTCAGTTCTTTTCATACGTTTTTCTTTATTCTGCTCTGCAGTAGTTATTTCCACTATTTTATCTTCCAGGTCACTTATCCGTTCTTCTGCCTCAGTTATTCTGCTATTGATCCCGTCTAGAGTATTTTTAATTTCATTTATTGTGTTGTTCATCATTGCTTGTTTCCTCTTTAGTTCTTGTAGGTCTTTGTTAAATTTTTCTTGCATTTTGTCTATTGTATTTCCAAGATTTTGGATGATCTTTATTATTATTATTCTGAATTCTTTTTTCAGGTAGACTGACTATTTCCTCTTCATTTATTAGGTCTGGTGGGTTTTTACCTTGCTCCTTCATCTGCTGTGTGTTTTTCTGTCTTCTCATTTTGCTAATCTTACTGTGTTTGGGGTCTCCTTTTCGCAGGGTGCAGGTTCATAATTCCCGTTGTTTTTGGTGTCTGTCCCCAGTGGCTAAGGTTGGTTCAGTGAGTTGTGTAGGCTTCCTGGTGGAGAGGAGTAGTACCTGTGTTCTGGTGGATGAGGTTGGATCTTGTCTTTATGATGTGCAGGTCCACCTCTGGTGGTATGTTTTGGGGTGTCTCTGGACTTATTATGATTTTAGGCAGCCTCTCTGCTAATGGATGGGGTTGTGTTTCTGTCTTGCTAGTTGTTTGGCATAGGGTGCCCAGGACTGTAGCTTGCTGGTCGTTGAGTGAAGCTGGGTCTTGGTGTTGAGATGGAGATCTCTGGGAGATTTTCACCATTTGGTATTACGTGGAGCTGGGAGGTGTCTTGTGGACCAGTGTCCTGAAGTTGGCTCTCCCACCTCAGAGGCACAGCCCTGATGCCTGGCTGGAACACTAAGAGCTTTTCATCCACACGGCTCAGATTAAAAGGGAGAAAAAATAGAAAAAAAGAAAAATGAGGATAAAATAAAATAAAATAAAATAAAGTAAGATATAATAAAACAAAGTTATTAAAATAAAAAGTAGATATGGGAACATGTGTATATGTATAACTGATTCACTTTGTTATAAAGTAGAAACTAATACACCATTGTAGAGCAATTGTGCTCCAATGAAGATGTTAAAAAAAAATCTTAAGCTGGGACAAGGAGAGTGGTATGGACATATATACACTACCAAATTTAAAATAGATAGCTAGTGGGAAGCAGCCGCATAGCACAGGGAGATTAGCTCGGTGCTTTGTGACCACCTAGAAGGGTGGGATAAGGAGGATGGGAGGGAGGTAGATGTAATAGGGAAGAGATATGGGGATATATGTATATGTATAACTGATTCACTTTGTTATAAAGCAGAAACTAACACACCATTGTAAAGCAATTATACTCCAATAAAGATGTTAAAAAAATAATTATTAAGAAAAAAATTTTTTTAAGTAAAAAAACAAAAACGGATGGACAGAACCCTAGGACAAATGGTGAAAGCAAAGCTATACAGACAAAATCTCACCAAGAAGCATACACATACACACTCACTAAAAGAGGAAAAGGGGAAAAAATAATATATCTTGCTCCCAAAGTCCACCTCCTCAATTTGGGATGATTCGTTGTCTATTCAGGTATTCCACAGATGCAGGGTACATCAAGTTGATTGTGGAGCTTTAATCCACTGCTTCTGAGGCTGCTGGGAGAAATTTCCCTTTCTCTTCTTTGTTTGCACAGCTCCCAGGGCTCAGCTTTGGATTTGGACCCGCCTCTGCGTTTATGTCGCCTGAGGGTATCTGTTCTTTGCTCAGACAGGACAGGGTTAAAGGAGCAGCTGCTTTGGGGGTTCTGGCTCACTCAGGCCGGGGGGAGAGAGGGGTACGGAGTGCGGGGCGAGCTTGGGGTGGCAGAGGCTGGCGTGAAGTTGCACCAGCCTGAGGCGCACCGTGCGTTCTCCTGGGGAAGTTGTCCCTGGATCACTGGACCCTGGCAGTGGCGGGCTGCACCGGCTCCCGGGAGGTGGGGTGTGGATAGTGACCTGTGTTCGCACACAGGTTTTTTGGTGGTGGCAACAGCAGCTTTAGCATCTCATGCCCATCTCTGGGGTGCACGCTGATTGCCGCCGCTCGCGCCCGTCTCTGGAGCTCCTTTAAGCAATGCTCTTAATCCCGTCTCCTCGAGCACCAGGAAACAAAGAGGGAAGAAAAAGTCTCTTGCCTCTTCGGCAGGTCCAGACTTTTTCCCGGACTCCCTCCTGGCTAGCTGTGGCACACTAACCCCTTCAGGCTGTGTTCACGCCAACAACCCTAGTCCTCTCCCTGCCATCCGACCGCAGCCCGAGCCTCAGCTCCCAGCCGCCGCCCGCCCTGGCGGGTGAGCAGACAACCCTCTCGGGCTGGTGAGTGCTGGTCGGCACCACTCCTCTGTGCGGGAATCTCTCCGCTTTGCCCCCCGCACCCCTGTGGCTGCACTCTCCTCCGCGGCTCCGAAGCTTCCCCCCTCCGCCACCCGCAGTCTCTTCCTGCGAAGGGGCTTCCTAGTGTGTGGAAACCTTTCCTCCTTCACAGCTCCCTCCCACTGGTGCAGGTCCCATCCCTATTCTTTTGTCTCTGTTTTTTCTTTTGCCCTACCCAGGTATGTGTGGAGTTTCTTGCCTTTTGGTTAGTCTGAGGTCTTCTGCCAGCGTTCAGTGGGTGTTCTATAGGAGCAGTTCCACGTGTAGATGTATTTCTGATATATCTGTGGGGAAGAAGGTGATCTCCGCGTCTTACTCTTCCGCCATCTTCTCTCTCGCAGGTGGATTCTTAACCACTGTGCCACCAGGGAAGTCGCCCCACTATGTTTTTAACATGAGATTCTGAAACCTCTTTTTACCACTCCACACTCCCTGGCTCGAATCCAAGGATTATCTTAGCTCTTTTTTCTCAATGTCTCTGCCTAAAATTCACTGTTTGTTGCATTCTGTGATTGTCTTTTTCAATCAGGGTGTGGCCACCCCTTAATATCTAAGGTAAATGCTGTCTATTCTTAAGAAATTGAGTTTGATGCTCCTGACCAGTCCTGACCTGTTGGGCTAACCCCAGATCCTGTCTTAGAGTAGAAAGCTCTGCCTCTGTGAAAGTTCCTTCCTTGTTTTTTCAAAGGCCTGGCCAGTGGGTCTTTGTGGTTGAAGTAGGGGTGTGTCTGGGGTGGTAATAAGAGTGGGAAAGTCAATTGGGCCTCAGAGACACTTGGTGCCTTGAACTCTGGTCCAAGACATTCATCTTGGCATTCATTCACTGCTGAATCATGAGGGACTTTTGGTTCAAATTGTGATATATCATGTCTAAGGTGTTGAAAGATATTTCTGACAATGAAGTGCAGGATGGTTTGGAGGATGGAGTGGTGGAGTGTAAGTTGATCTAAGCTGTTCAAAGAAATTATAAAAATCTCCAAGTCTGAAGAAGGCAGTGGTGGTGGGAGAAAGAGGGTACCAATGAGAGAAACATCATCAGAGAGGCAAATTTATGGCATCTGGTTAGTGGAAAGTTAAGAAGAAAATTAAGAACTCAGAGGACTCCCAGGTGCTATTGTTAATGGGCACTGAGGAAACAGAACAGGTTTGTGTTAGAAGAAGATGAGTTTGAGTCTAAGAATTTTGTGTTTTCAGTGAAGCATCCTGAATGGTTATTGGAAAGATGTATCCTTGTGTTTCTGGGCAGACCTGAGATCTTGAGTTCACTTCAGCCCAACACATGTTTACTGAGTGGATGAGAGTGAGCTGGTCCAGAGAGAGGACTGGGGGAGAGAAGAGAAAAGGTAATGAGGAGGATGGGGTATCCCAATGCAGGGTTTATTTGGTATTCACAGTGGATAAAGAATGTCATAAAACCCAAATGAACCTAAATGAAAGGTGATGGTAACCAGAACTGAACCCCCTGCCCCTGGGATAATTGGTGTTAGATCCATTGTTTTGGTGCAGCCCAATCCTCTCATTTTCTTCCTTCCGTCATTTTATTCAAGAGCACTATGTCTTCAAAGCTGTTGAAAAGCAGTTCTTACAACCATTTCAGGAGTCCCAGCTCCACCTGCTGTTCTGCTCTGGACCGAAGCTAGCAATCTGGTTATGGAGAAGGTAGTCATTTGTGACAGTGATGTCAAAGGATGTAGTGATTTCTACTGGCCGTTGTCTGGCTGTTGTCATCGTCCTCTCTCTCCTTTCTCTTCTCTCCTATTTCTTGCTTAAGAAATTCACACTAAGTGAAAGTCTGTCACTCATTGGACTGTCAACAGGACAGCATCTTTAAAACCCTTCTTTAAAGGGTTACATTTAGTAACAGCTATCCACTTATATTTGGCTTAGGATTTGGTTGGCAGCTAGCTGGCAGCAAGGCACGACTGAGATGAAACGCAGAACAGGCAGCTTGAGTGGCTGGGTCTCAGAAGGAGAGAGACTGGAAGGGGAGAGGAGTGGGTGTCAAGGTCCCCAGGTTGAGAGCGAGGACTCTGGAGTCAGATCCCCGCGTTCAAGTCCTGTCTTTATCCTTTACTTACCAAATGACCCCTAGTACCTGACTTAAACTTTCTAAATTTCAATTCCTTCAGCAGTAAAATATGATAATAATAGCACCCATCTTAAGATAATATGTAATTTATATTGAGTGCTTATATGATGCCAGGGATGTTTCTAAGTGCAAAGCCTACACTTCCATCCATCCATCTGCCACACTGTACTTGTAGGTTGTTGTGAAGACTGAATGAGATTCTATGTTTGAACAGCCCCCAATAAATGTTCACTATACATATGAGTTATTATTTTTCAGCATTTTCCTGGCTTTGTCTTCTCTTGGCTTGTAAGAGCTCTCTCTGCCTCTGTCTTCAACCTATCTCTCTTACCTCCTGATCTTGGCCTTGAAATCCCACTTCTCCATATCATTTTTGTGTGCCTTCCAGCCAAAGTTCCTGGTGGTCTAATCCAGGAAGATTAGATATTTCAATATTAGCTGTTAATGGATGATTTCAGTTTTGAGTAAGGAGAGTTGATATAAATTTTATTGAAAACAGATAGTACTTTAAGCATTCACTAAGGCCCCAAAAGTCAGTGGACCATTCAGTGGTTTCTCCTTGTGAAACTGCAGGCCCTGTAGTTCTGTATATTTTACCAGGCCAGGGAACTCTACGTGTCAGAAATTTCACCCTCACTCGCATTCCCCTTTTCTGCTTTTTAGGTGAAGTCTTTTTTTTTTCCTGTCTTTTTCTGTCTCTCTGTGTGATTCTTGTTGAATAAGCAGGACTCATAGGATAAAGTCAGAAAAGAACTCTATTCCTTCCATGGGTGCCTCTTCAAACACTCTCTGTGGGGCTGGCTCTTTCCTTCCTCTTGGGATGTAATCTCTAGCAGATGCCATTGACTTTTAGGATCCTGCTTAGACAATAGGGAGTTCTTCCAAGAAGAAGATATAACAATTGTAAATATTTATGCACCCAACTTAGGAGCACCTCAATACATAAGGCTAATGCTAACAGCCATAAAAGGGGAATTTGACACAAACACAATAACAGTAGGGGATTTTAACAACCCACTTTCACCAATGGGCAGAATTACCAAAATGAAAATAAATAAGAAAACACAATCTTTAAAAGACACATTAAACAAGATGGACTTAATTGATATTTATAGGACATTCCATCCAAAAACAACAGAATACACTTTCTATTAGGGTGCTCATGGAACATTCTTCAGGATAGATCATATCCTGGGTCATAAAACAAGCCTTGGTAAATTTAAGAAAATTGAAATCATATCAAATATCTTTTCTGACCACAACACTATGAGACTAGATATCAATTACAGGAAAAAAAAAACTGTAAAATATACAAACACATGGAGGCTAAACAATACACTACTAAATAACCAAGAGATCACTGAAGAAATCAAAGAGGAAATCAAAAAATACCTAGAAACAAATAGCAATGAAAACAGGACGGCCCAAAACGTATGGGATGAAGCAAAAGCAGTTCTAAGAGGGAAGTTTATAGCAACACAATCCTACCTCAAGAAACAAGAAACACCTCAAATAAACAACCTAACCTTACACCTAAAGCAATTAGAGAAAGAAGAACAAAAAAACCCTAAAGTTAGCAGAAGGAAAGAAATCATAAAGATCAGATCAGAAATCAATGAAAAAGAAATGAAGGAAACAATAGCAAAGATCAGTAAAACTAAAAGCTGGTTCTTTGAGAAGATAAACAAAATTGATAAGCCATTAGCAACACTCATCAAGAAAAAAAGGGAGAAGACTCAGATCAACAGAATTAGAAATGAAAAAAGAGAGGTAACACCTACATGGCAGAAATACAAATGATCATGAGAGATTACTACAGGCAACTATATGCCAATAAAATGGACAACCTGGAAGAAATAGACACATTCTTAGAAAAACACAGCCTTCCGAGACTGAACTAGGAAGAAATAGGAAATATAAACAGACCAAACACAAGCACTGAAATTGAAACTGTGATTAAAAGTCTTCCAACAAAAAAAAGCCCAGGACCAGATGGCTTCACTGGCGAATTCTATCAAACATTTAGAGAAGAGCTAACACCTTTCTTTCTCAAACTCTTCCAAAACATAGCAGAGGGAGGAACACTCCCAAACTCATTCTACGAGGCCACCATCACCCTGATACCAAAACCAGGCAAAGATGTCACAAAAAAAGAAAACTACAGACCAATATCACTGATGAACATGCAAAAATCCTCAACAAAATACTAGCAAACAGAATCCAACAGCACATTAAAAGAATCATACATCATGATCAAGTGGTGTCTATCCCAGGAATGCAAGGATTCTTCAATACATGAAAATCAATAACTGTGAGAAACCATATTAACAAACTGAAGGAGAAAAATCATATGATCATCTCAATAGATGCAGAAAAAACTTTCAACAAAATTCAACAGCCATTTATGATATAAACGTCCCAGAAAGTGGGCACAGATGGAACATACCTCAACATAATAAATGCCATATATGACAAACCCACAGCCAACATCGTTCTCAATGTTGAAAAATTGAAACCATTTCCACTAAGATCAGGAACAAGACAAGGTTGCCCACTCTCAGTACTGTTATTCAACATAGTTTTGGAAGTTTTAGCCACAGCAATCAGAGAAGAAAAAGAAATAAAAGGAATCCAAATCAGAAAAGAAGAAGTAAAACTGTCACTGTTTGCAGATGACATGATACTATACATACAGAATCCTAAAGATGCTACCAGAAAACTACTAGAGCTAATCAATGAATTTGGTAAAGTAGCAGGATACAAAATTAATACACAGAAATCTCTTGCATTCCTATACACTAATGATGAAAAACCTGAAAGAGAAATTAAGGACACACTCCCATTTACTACTGCAACAAAATAATAAAATACCTAGGAATAAACCTACCTAAGGAGAGAGAAGCCCTGTATGCAGAAGACTATAAGACACTGTTGAAAGAAATTAAAGATGATACAAACAGATGGAGAGATATACCATGTTCTTGGATTGGAAGAATCAACATTGTGAAAATGACTATACCACCCAAAGCAATCTACAGATTCAATGCAATCTCTATCAAACTACCAATGGCAGTTTTCACAGAAGTAGAACAAAAAATTTCACAATTTGTATGGAAACACATAAGACCCCGAATAGCCAAAGCAATCTTGAGAAAGAAAAACGGATCTGGAGGAATCAGTCTCCCTGTCTTCAGACGATACTACAAAGCTACAGTAATCAAGACAGTATGGTACTGGCACAAAAACAGAAATATAGATCAATGGAACAGGGTAGAAAGCCCAGAGATAAACCCACGCACATATGGTCACCTTATCTTTGTTAAAGGAGGCAAGAATACACAATGGAGAAAAGACAGCCTCTTCAATAAATGGCGCTGGGAAAACTGGACAGCTGCACGTAACAGAATGAAATTAAAACACTCCCTAACACCATACACAAAAATAAATTCAAAATGAATTAAGACCTGAATGTAAGGCCAGACACTATAAAACTCTTAGAGGAAAGCATAGGGAGAACACTCTATGACATAAATCACAGCAAGATCCTTTTTGACCCACCTCCTAGAGAAAGGGAAATAAAAACAAAAATAAACAAATTGGACCTAATGAAACTTAAAAGCTTTTGCACAGCAAAGGAAACCATAAGCAGGATGAAAAGGCAACCCTCAGAATGGGGGAAATATTTGCAAATGAAGCAATGGACAAAGGATTAATCTCCAAAATATACAAGCAGCTCATGCCGGTCAGTATCAAAAAACAAACAAACAAACAAACAACCCAATTCAAAAATGGGCAGAAGACCTAAATAGACATTTCTCCAAAGAAGATATACAGATTGCCAGCAAACACATGAAAGGATGCTCAACATCACTAATCATTACAGAAATGCAAAGCAAAACTACAATGAGGTATCACCTCACACCGGTCAGAATGGCCATCATCAAAAAATCTACAAACAATAAATGCTGGAGAGAGTGTGGAGAAAAGGGAACCCTCTTGCACTGTTGGTGGGAATGTGAATTGATACAGCCACTATGGAGACCAGTATGGAGGTTCCTCAAAAAACTAAAAATAGAAATACCATACGACCCAGCAATCCCACTACTGGGCATATGCCCTGACAAAACCATAATTCAAAAAGAGTCATGTACCACAATGTTCATTGCAGCACTATTTACAATAGTCAGGATAGGGAAACAACCTAAGTGTATATTAACCAATGAATGGATAAAGAAGATGTGACACATATATATAATGGAATACTACTCAGCCAGAAAAAGAAATGTAACTGAGTTATTTGCAGTGAGGTGGATGGACCTAGAGACTGTTATACAGAGTGAAGTAAGTCAGAAAGAGAAAAACAAATACCGTATGCTAACACATATATATGGAATGTAGAAAAAGAAAAAAAAGGTTCTGAAGAACCTAGGGGCAGGACAGGAATAAAGACACACATGTAGAGAATGGACTTGAGGACACGGGGAGGGGGAAGGGCAAGCTGGGATGAAGTGAGAGAGTAGCACTGACATATAAATACTACCAAATGTAAAATAGGTAGCTACTGGGAAGCAACCACATAGCACAGGGAGATCAGCTCAGTGCTTTGTGACCACCTAGAGGGGTGGGATAGGGAGGGTGGGAGGGAGACACAAGAGGGAGGGGATATGTTGATATACGTATACATATAGCTGATTCACGTTGTTGTACAGCAGCAACTAACACAACAATGTAAAGCAATTATACTCCAATGAAGATGTTAAAAAAAATAAGCAGTTCTCTGGTTCCTGTTTTCATAAACAATCTTATTTCAATAATCAGAAGGTGTATTTCCTGGAAGATTATATTTCCTTCTGTTTCCCACTTGGGACCAGAAAGGAGAGCATCTTCCTCTATTTGCTATTTGGAGTGTCTCCTCTTCCTCACTCACCTGACTGCCTCTGGTTTTGGGGGGAGGGCCTGCAAAGGGAGAAGAGAAGAGGGGCAGGAAGGTTCTTACCTGACTGATACTGTTCTGCACTGACATAGGGGTTCTCTGGGTTTGGCAGGTGGTTAAAGCTGACCTCTTCTGTGGTGGGAAACTTGAATATGTTCTTCAGCCCTTTCTGCCCCTCACCTTGTTGGGGTTTTGATTGCAGCATTCTTCAATATTGGCAAACATACCTGCGACCTGCTCCTGCAGCCCCTGGGCATTGGGCAGTTCTCCAGATTCTCTCTGATGGGATTTTACCTGCAGGTAGCCCTCTTGTATGGGATTTTACACAGCCTAGAGATCCAGCTCTTCCTCTGTGGCCCGTGTGAAACACTCACAATCCTCCCCTTTCATTGTGCATCAATTACCATTGGTGATTTTCTCCTGATGTTTATGTAGTTTTGCTTGTTTATTATGAATTAAGTGAGGGGAAATTCCATGATGTCCTCGTGGACACGGTTCGGTATTTATCCAATTTGCCTTTACTGCCGTATTTGATACTGTTGTCCTCTTTTTTACCCCTCTGCCCTTGGGTTCCTCTATTACCTGGATGGTGTCCCATTTCTCTGCCCTCTTCTACCCTCCTCCACAACCTGTTCTTCCTCTGCTGAATCCTTTCAATGTCACCTGGCTCCTTTCACTTTACATATTTGCTGTTGATCTCATTTCCCACCATTTCTATAACTACCACCTCTACCTCAAAGAATTCCAAAGCCTCAGTCTTCTCTCTTCTCCAGATCCAAATGTTAACATCCATTGGATGTACTCTGGTGCTTCCAATTGCTGTCATAAAATCAGAATTCACCACCTTCTTCATCTTTTCTAACATGCTCATCCTATGTGCTCCAACTCTGTGGATAGCATCCCTATTCACCAAGACCTCTAAGCCAGAAACTTGGGGTCATCCCAGCCTCCTGCCTCCCACTCAACCTTACACAAAATGTGCCACTGGGATCTTCCAGTTCTATTTCCAAAACCACAGGCTCCTGACCCAGGCCGGTGTTTGGGAGCCCCAGTGAATACCTCTCTCGAGTCAGTCCCCCATCACCCTCACAGTCACTGTTGTTGCCTTCACTGAGGTTGTCATTGTCACAGGTCTCCCAGAGTGCCCACCTCGAATTCATACTGCACAGCACTGTCAAAGTGAATTTTATAAAACAGAAGTCTAATTCTACAAATTAATTCAAGATGAGGTCCCAGATTGTTAGTTGGGTCTGCAAGATTCTTTCAGCTCAGTCTTTTATACTTACCATAGAGTCTGGAGCTAAACTGCTTGTGGTTCCCCAAATATGCCGGACCTTTCTGACTCTGTGCTTTTTCTCTTCCAGTCATCTCCTCTCTCTGCCCTCCTCCAACCTTGAACTCACAGGGTGTGATTTACCTGGCCCTCCCAGGCTGTTAGTTGCCTGAGCCAAGCTCATGATGAGATTTTATCCTTCTATTTTGTAGTTATTTATTCATTTATTTTTTGGCTGTGCTGCATGGCTTGTGGGATCTTAGTTCTGTGACCAGGGATTGAACCTTCCACTTGGCAGTGGAAGTGTGGAGTCCTAACCACTGGACTGCCAGGGAATTTCCTCTGTATTTTGTAATTATTTATTTCCCAATTCCCCTCAAATGATGGGCTAGTCCAGAGATCAGGAACCAGGTATTTTTATATCTGTACCCCTAGTGCAAGGCCCAGCAAATCTTAGTCACTCAATAAAAAATGTTTATTGTCAGTGAAGAGATGCAGGGGAGGAGCAAGATGGTGGAAGAGTAAGATGCGGAGATCACCTTCCTTCTGACAGATACAGTAGAAACACATCTACACGTGGAACTGCTCCTACAGAACACCTACTGAACGCTGGCAGAAGACGTCAGAACTCCCAAAAGGCAAGAAAATCCCCACGTACTTGGGTAGGGCAAAAGAAAAAAGAAATAACAGAGACAAAAGAATAGGGATGGGACCTGCGCCAGTGAGAGGGAGCCATGAAGGAGGAAAGGTTTCCACACACTAGGAAGCCCCTTCATGGGCAGAGACTGCGGGTGGTGGAGGGGGGAAGCTTCAGAGCCACGGAGGAGAGTGCAGCCACAGGGGTGCGGAGGGCAAAGCGGAGAGATTACTGCACGGAGGATCGGTGCTGAGTAGCACTTACCAGCCCTAAAGGCTTGTCTGCTCACCCGCCGGGGCAGGCGGGGGCTGGGAGCTGAGGCTCGGGCTTCGGTGCTAGCCGGGAGGGAGTCCAGGAAAAAGTCTGCAGCTGCTGAAGAGGCAAGAGACTTTTTCTTGCCTCTTTGTTTTGCGGTGCACAAGGAGAGGGGATTCAGAGTGCTGCCTTAATGAACTCCAGAGACGGGCGCAAGCCATGGCTATCAGCGTGGATCCCACAGCAACAGGGGCGCAGAGGGAAAAATGGAGAGATTCCCGCACAGAGGCTTGGCACCGAGCAGCACTCACCAGCCCGAGAGGCTTGTCTGCTCACCTGCCGGGGTGGGCGGGGGCTGGGAGTCAAGGCTCGGGCTTCGGTCGGATCGCGGGGAGAGGACTGGGGCAGGCGGCATGACACAGCCTGAGGGGGGCTAGCGTGCCACAGCTAGCCGGGAGGGAGCCCGAGAAAAAGTCTGCAGCCGCCGAAGAGGCAAGAGACTTTTTCTTGCCTCTTTGTTTCACGGCGCGCAAGGAGAGGGGATTCAGAGCACCGCCTAAATGAACTCCAGAGACTGGCGCGAGCCACGGCTATCAGCGCGGACCCCAGAGGCGGGCACGAGCCGCGGCTATCAGCGCGGACCCCAGAGGCGGGCGTGAGCCGCAGCTAACAGCGCGGACCCCAGAGACGGGCAGGAGACGCTAGGGCTGCTGCTGCCGCCACCAAGAAGCCTGTGTGCGAGCGCAGGTCACTCTCCACACCACCCCTCCCGGGAGCTGGTGCAGCTCGCCACTGCCAGCCTCCCGTGATCCAGGGACAACTTCCCCAGGAGAACGCACGGCATGCCTCAGGCTGCTGCAACGTCACGCTGGCCTCTGCCGCCGCAGGCTCGCCACACATCCGTACCCCTCCCTCCCCCCAGCCAGAGTGAGCCAGAGCCCCCGAAGCAGCTGCTCCTTTAACCCCGTTCTGTCTGGGTGGGGAACGGACGTCCTCAGGCGACCTACATGCAGAGGCGGGTCCAAATCCAAAGCTGAACCCCAGGAGCTGTATGAACAAAGAAGAGAAAGGGAAATCTCTCCCAGCAGCCTCAGAAGCAGTGGATTAAAGCTCCACAAACAAATTGATGTGCCTGCATCTGTTGAATACCTGAATAGACAACGAATCATCCCAAATTCAGGAGGTGGACTTTGGGAGCAGGATATATTAATTTTTCCCCTTTTCCTTTTTTTGTGAGTGGATATGTGTATGCTTCTCAGTGAGATTTTGTCTGTATAGCTTTGCTTTCACCATTAGTCCTAGGGTTAGGTCCGTCCTGTTTTTTTTTTTTTTTACTTAAAAAATTTTTTTTTTCCTAATAAATGTTTTCTTAATAATTTTTTCCTTTTTTTCTGTTTTTAGAAATAAAAAAATTTTTTAAATAAGTTTTTTCATAAATTTTATTTTAAAAAATTAAAAAAATTTTTTCTTAATAAATTTTTTTCTTAATAATTTTTTTCTTATTTTTTATTATAAAAAATTAATAAATCTATCTTTAAAAATTAAAAAAAATTTTTTTCTGAATACATTTACTCTTAATAATTTTTTTTCTTATTTTTTATTATAATAGCTTTATTTTATTTTATTTTATCCTCTTTCTTTCTTTCTTTCTATTTTTTTCTCCCTTATACTCTGAGCTGTGTGGATGAAAGGCTCTTGGTGCTCCAGCCAGGCATCAGGGCTGTGCCTCTGAGGTGGGAGAGCCAACTTCAGGACACTGGTCCACAAGAGACCTCCCAGCTCCATGTAATACCAAACGGTGAAAATCTCTCAGAGATCTCCATCTCAACATCAAGACCCAGCTTCACTCAACGACCAGCAAGCTACAGTGCTGGACACCCTATGCCAAACAACTAGCCAGACAGGAACATAGCCCCATCCATTAGCAGAGAGGTTGCCTAAAATCATAATGAGGCCACAGACACCCCAAAACACACCACCAGATGTGGACCTGCACATCATAAAGACAAGATCCAACCTCATCCACCAGAACACAGGTACTACTCCTCTCCACCAGGAAGCCTACACAACCCAGTGAACCAACCTTAGCCACTGGGGACAGATACCAAAAACAACGGGAACTACGAACCTGCAGCCTGTGAAAAGGAGACCCCAAACACAGTAAGATAAACAAAATGAGAAGACAAAAGAACACACAGAAGGTGAAGGAGCAGGGTCAAAACACACCAGACCTAACAAATGAAGAGGAAATAGGCAATCTACCTGAAAAAGAATTCAGAATAATGATAGTAAAGATGATCCAAAATCTTGGAAATAGAGTAGACAAAATGCAAGAAACATTTAACAAGGATGTAGAAGAACTAAAGAGGAACCAAGCAATGATGAACAACACAATAAATGAAATTAAAAATACTCTAGATGGGATCAATAGCAGAATAACTGAGGCAGAAGAACGGATAAGTGACCTGGAAGATAAAATAGTGGAAATAACTACTGCAGAGCAGAATAAAGAAAAAAGAATGAAAAGAACTGAGGACAGTCTCAGAGACCTCTGGGACAACAATAAACGCACCAACATTCGAATTATAGGGGTCCCAGAAGAAGAAGAGAAAAAGAAAGGGACTGAGAAAATATTTGAAGAGATTATAGTTGAAAACTTCCCTAATATGGGAAAGGAAATAGTTAATCAAGTCCTGGAATCATAGAGAGTCCCATACAGGATAAATCCAAGGAGAAACACGCCAAGACACATATTAATCAAACTATCAAAAATTAAATATAAAGAAAGCATATTAAAAGCAGCAAGGGAAAAACAACAAATAACACACAAGGGAATCCTCATAAGGTTAACAGCTGACCTTTCAGCAGAAACTCTGCAAGCAAGAAGGGAGTGGCAGGATATACTTAAAGTGATGAAGGAGAAAAACCTACAACCAAGGTTACTCTACCCAGCAAGGATCTCATTCAGATGTGATGGAGAAATTAAAACCTTTACAGACAAGCAAAAGCTGAGAGAGTTCAGCACCACCAAACCAGCTTTGCAACAAATGCTAAAGGAACTTCTCTAGGCAAGAAACACAAGAGAAGGAAAACATCTACAACAACAAACCCAAAACATTTAAGAAAATGGGAATAGGAACATACATATCAATAATTACCTTAAATGTAAATGGATTAAATGCTCCCACCAAAAGACACAGACTGGCTGAATGGATACAAAAAGAAGACCCATATATATGCTGTCTACAAGAGACCCACTTCAGACCTAGGGACACATACAGACTGAAAGTGAGGGGATGGAAAAAGATATTCCATGCAAATGGAAATAAAAAGAAAGCTGGAGTAGCAATTCTCATATCAGACAAAATAGACTTTAAAATAAAGACTATTACAAGAGACAAAGAAGGACACTATATAATGATCAAGGGATCAATCCAAGAGGAAGGTATAACAATTGTAAATATTTATGCACCCAACATAGGAGCACCTCAATACATAAGGCAAATACTAACAGCCATAAAAGGGGAAATCGACAGTAACACAATCATAGTAGGGAACTTTAACACCCCACTTTCACCAATGGACAGATCATCCAAAATGAAAATAAATAAGGAAACACAAGCGTTAAATGATACATTAAACAAGATGGACTTAATTGATATTTATAGGACATTCCACCCAAAAACAACAGAATACGCATTTTTCTCAAGTGCTCATGGAACATTCTCCAGGATAGATCATATATTGGGTCACAAATGAAGCCTTGGTAAATTTAAGAAAATTGAAATCGTATCAAGTATCTTTTCTGACCACAACGCTATGAGACTAGATATCAATTACAGGAAAAAATCTGTAAAAAATACAAACACATGGAGGCTACACAATACACTACTTAATAACGAAGTGATCATTGAAGAAATCAAAGGGGAAATCAAAAAATACCTAGAAACAAATGACAATGGAGACACGACGACCCAAAACCTATGGGATGCAGCAAAAGCAGTTCTAAGAGGGAAGTTTATAGCAATACAAGCCTACCTCAAGAAACAGGAAACATCTCGAATAAACAACCTAACCTTGCACCTAAAGCAATTAGAGAAAGAGGAGCAAAAAAACCCCAAAGCTAGCAGAAGGAAAGAAATCATAAAGATTAGATCAGAAATAAATGAAAAAGAAATGAAGGAAACAATAGCAAAAATCAATGAAACTAAAAGCGGGTTCATTGAGAAGATAAACAAAATTGATAAACCATTAGCCAGACTCATCAAGAGAAAAAGGGAGAACACTCAAATCAATAGAATTAGAAATGAAAAAGGAGAAGTAACCACTGACACTGCAGAAATACAAACGATTATGAGAGATTACTACAAGCAACTCTATACCAATAAAATGGACAACTTGGAAGAAATGGACAGATTCTTAGAAATGCACAACCTACTGAGACTGAACCAGGAAGAAATAGAAAATATGAACAGACTAATCACAGCACTGAAATTGAAACTGTGATTAAAAATCTTCCAACAAACAAAAGCCCAGGACCAGATGGCTTCACTGGCGAATTCTATCAAACATTTAGAGAAGAGCTAACACCTATCCTTCTCAAACTCTTCCAAAATATTGCAGAGGGAGGAACACTTCCCAACTCATTCTATGAGGCCACCATCACCCTAATACCAAAACCAGACAAAGATGTCACAAAGAAAGAAAACTACAGGCCAATATCACTGATCAACATAGATGCAAAAATCTTCAACAAAATACTAGCAAACAGAATCCAACAGCATATTAAAAGGATTATACACCATGATCAAGTGAGGTTTATTCCAGGAATGCAAGGATTCTTCAATATACGCAAATCAATCAACGTGATACATCACATTAACAAACTGAAGGAGAAAAACCATATGATCATCTCAATAGATGCAGAGAAAGCTTTCGACAAAATTCAACACCCATTTATGATAAAAGCCCTGCAGAAAGTAGGCATTGAGGGAAATTTCCTCAACATAATAAAGGCCATATATGACAAACCCACAGCCAACATTGTCCTCAATGGTGAAAAACTGAAACCATTTCCACTAAGATCAGGAACAAGACAAGGTTGCCCACTCTCACCACTATTATTCAACATAGTTTTGGAAGTGTTAGCCACAGCAATCAGAGAAGACAAAGAAATAAAAGGAATCCAAATCGGAAAAGAAGAAGTAAAGCTGTCACTGTTTGCAGATGACATGATACTATACATAGAGAATCCTAAAGATGCTACCAGAAAACTACTAGAGCTAATCAATGAATTTGGTAAAATAGCAGGATACAAAATTAATGCACAGAAATCTCTTGCATTCCTATATACTAATGATGAAAAATCTGAAAGTGAAATTAAGAGAACACTCCCGTTTACCATTGCAACAAAAAGAATAAAATATCTAGGAATAAACCTACCTAAGGAGACAAAAGACCTGTATGCAGAAAATTATAGGACACTGATGAAAGAAATTAAAGATGATCCAAATAGATGGAGAGATATACCATGTTCTTGGATTGGAAGAATCAACATTGTGAAAATGACTCTACTACCCAAAGCAATCTACAGATTCAATGCAATCCCTATCAAACTACCACAGGCATTTTTCACAGAACTAGAACAAAAAATTTCACAATTTGTATGGAGACACAAAAGACCCCGAATAGCCAAAGCAATCTTGAGAACGAAAAACGGATCTGGAGGAATCAGGCTCCCTGACTTCAGACTATATTACAAAGCTACAGTAATCAAGACAGTATGGTACTGGCACAGAAACAGAAATATAGATCAATGCAACAGGATAGAAAGCCCAGAGATAAACCCACACACATATGGTCACCTTGTCTTTCATAAAGGAGGCAAGCATATACAGTGGAGAAAAGACAGTCTCTTCAATAAGTGGTGCTGGGAAAATTGGACAGGTACATGTAAAAGTATCAAACTAGAACACTCCCTGACACCATACACAAAAATAAACTCAAAATGGATTAAAAACCTAAATGTTAAGCCAGACACTATCAAACTCTTAGAGGAAGACATGGGCGGAACACTCTATGACATAAATCGCAGCAAGATCCTTTTTGACCCAGTTCCTAGAGAAATGGAAATAAAAACACAAAGAAACAAATGGGACCTAATGAAACTTAAAAGCTTTTGCACCACAAAGGAAACCATAAACAAGACCAAAAGACAACCCTTAGAATGGGAGAAAATATTTGCAAATGAAGCAACTGACAAAGGATTAATCTCCAAGATTTACAAGCAGCTCATGCAGCTCAATAACAAAAAAACAAACAACCCAATCCAAAAATGGGCAGAAGACCTAAACAGACATTTCTCCAAAGAAGATATACAGATAGCCAACAGACACATGAAAGAATGCTCAACATCCTTAATCATTAGAGAAATGCAAATCAAAACTACAATGAGGTATCATCTCACACCGGTCAGAATGGCCATCATCAAAAAATCTAGAAACAATAAATGCTGGAGAGGGTGTGGAGAAAAGGGAACACTCTTCCACTGTTGGTGGGGATGTAAATTGATACAGCCACTATGGAGAATAGTATGGAGGTTCCTTAAAAAACTAAAAATAGAACTACCATACGACCCAGCAATCCCACTACTGGGCATATACCCTGAGAAAACCATAATTCAAAAAGAGTCATGTACCAAAATGTTCATTGCAGCTCTATTTACAATAGCCAGGACATGGAAACAACCAAAGTGTCCATCATTGGATGAGTGGATAAAGAAGACGTGGCACATATATACAATGGAATAGTACTCAGCCATAAAAAGAAATGAAATGGAGGTATTTGTAATGAGTTGGATGGAGTTAGAGTCTGTCATACAGAGTGAAGTAAGTCAGAAAGAGAAAAACAAATACAGTATGCTAACACATATATATGGAATCTGAGGAAAAAAAAAAAAAAGGACATGAAGAACCTAGTGGCAAGATGGGAATAAAGACACAGACCTACTAAAGAATGGACTTGAGGATATGGGGAGGGGGTGGGGTGAGATGTGACAGGGTGAGAGAGTGTCATGGACATATATGCACTACCAAATGTAAAATAGATAGCTAGTGGGAAGCAGCCGCATAGCACAGGGAGATCAGCTCGGTGCTTTGTGACCACCTAGAGGGGTGGGATAGGGAGGGTGGGAGGGAGGGAGATGCAAGAGGGAAGAGATATGGGAACATTTGTATATGTATAACTGATTCACTTTGTTTTAAAGCAGAAACTAACACACCATTGTAAAGCAATTATACTTCAATAAAGATGTTAAAAAAAAAAAAAAAGAGATGCAGTTACATTATTTCGATAGTTTTGCCATTGCTCTTCTCTGAAACTGGAATGTCCTCCTCCTTCTTGTTTGGTTAATATTTATTTTTTGTCACCTTCTGGACTCATCTTGAAAACCTTTACTTCCATGCAGACCTCCCTGTTCTCCCCCACCCCTCACTATAGTCATGAGACTAGAGTGACTTCCCCAGTGCACTCCCAACAGCTTGAAGTCCTCACCTGTTCTGCTGGGAGATAATGGCTGTGTATATTTCTGTCTCCTGACTCACACAATGCCCTGCTTCATGGAAGGGCTGTCTTATTATTCTTTGCATTTTACTGCTGGCCCAGGGCTGGTATATAATAGACACTCAATGAATGTTTGGAGAATAAACGAAAGGACATACAAGACAAAATCTAGCAGGGGAGTTAAGATTGAAGTGAACTCTCTGTCAGAGGAGGAGGATCCAGCTTCATGTGGGCGGAGATTGTAATGAGGAGATCTGTCTCTAAAGGTCAGTTTCCAAGATCAATATAGCTGTATCAGTCCCAGAGACCCCAGGAGGTAGGTACCATAGGGCCTTATGCGCTGGATATCCCAGACCATCCAGATTGGCCCAGGACAAACCCCCATCTGGTTGAGGGGTCCACGCAGAGATGCTCACATATCAGGCTCCAGCCTTAAGTCTCAATCGTCTCTTCCCTGCAGCTGGTGTCTCCCTTGCCCTGAACCTCCCCCCAACCCCCCAATACACACAAAAATCCTCTGCCTGGTGAGGCTTTCTTTAGGAGTAATGGGAGAACACGGGATTGGGTAGAATTGGAAGGTCTGTGGGCTGTGAAATAGTGGGTAGCTGGGAGTCATTCTCTTGTGGGAAGCCCCCAGCTCCCTCCACTGTGACCTGAATTCTCCTCAGGGCTCTTCCTAAGGCCCTCCAACCAGTTTCCATTTCCTGTGTGCTCCCGTGGCTCTATCAACTTCCCAGCTCCCTGCAAGGGGGGATAACTTGGGTCTCACTGGGACAGATGTTTTAATGGAGAGATGAAGAGAAAACTCCTCTGTGTGCTGTGAGTGCCCCCTGCAGGTTCAATCTCTGGGCATGGAATAAAAGACTGAGGACCAGTTTCCTTCACTAAATGTGGGACTGCAAAGTCAGGAAAGTCTGGGGGGATTTTCAGATGATTTAAGACAGTTCTTGTCAATTCCTGAACCAGGTTTGCTTTACAAGATCTTCATATTTTTTAATAAAATGGAGGAAACATAGAATTCACTTTCTTAATGATCTTCTTCTACTACCAGGAGGCAGCACGGCTTGGGACAGCAGCGGGGAGAGCCAGCCCTTCCTGGTCAGAGGACAGGAGGAGAGGAAGGAAATGCACATCTGGCTCCTTGGATGATGCCGAGAGTACTTTTGTTTAATCCCTGTTGTTTCCTAGGAAGGATCTGGGAAGAGTCACTTAACCACCAGTGGAAAGCCAGTGGACTGTGCAGGTTTGGAGCTCATGAGTGTTGGAATTTTGTGGGGTCCTGGGGTGCTCCTGGTATGGAGTCGGGGAAGGAGATGTAGGAGGTGAGCCTCATCTGGATTTGGGGGGTGTTGGCTTCAGATGCTACCATACCTTCCTCAGTGGGCATTCCTGCTGGCTCTGTGGGCACTGCACTTGGGGCATCCATGCTGGCTGGGAAGGGTGGGCTGGGCTCAGGGACCTGGGGAAGGGGTGGGTGGAAAACTTTCCTTTGTTGCTACAGTGATAAGACCTCTCTTTCAGTTCTAAGGCAACCCTGCAAGAAACAGGAGTCCTTCATTTGTAGGCTAGGAACTCACCATTTAAACAATATCCACGAAGGAGACTAAGCCCAAGGATCCAGAGAGGAAGAGGGTGGCACTTTGTCTGCTCACATGTTTCTTTACCCTCTGTGATTACCATCTTTCCATTGGATTTGGCTGCAAACACAGGAACCACCACAGTCACAACTACCAAAAATCCAATTCAGAGTGTGGATCCTGTGCTCATCCTTGGAGGTGCTTATCATTGGGTTTGTCCTGTCAGGTCCACTTTTTTTTGTGGACTCCTTATAGGAAGAGGAATATTGTCATTCTGGACTCAAGATGAAAGAGGTGAAGATGGGGCAGAACCAGGAAATTGGGCCATGCAAAAAATGCTTAAAAAACAGGGTTACTAGGGATGGCTAACCTGAAGAAGAGAATATTTGGGAGGGTAAGGAACTGTTTATGGAATCTGTATTAGTTTTGTGTTGCTGCATAAAAAATCACACAATTTAGCAGCTTAAACAATAGGCGTTTATTATCTCATTATTTCCATGGGTTCAGGGTCTGGGCATGGCTTAGCTGGGCCCTCTGCTCAGGGTCTCACAAGGCCTTATGCGCTTATGAGCCAATGTGTTGGCTCCTGTGTGCCTTTCTGGAGCTTGCGGCCCTCTTCCAAGCTCACTCTGTCATTGGCATGATTTAGTTCCTTCCAGTTGTAAGACTGAAGTTCTCAGGCCATAGAGGGCACTGACAGTTCCCTGACACCTGGCCCTCTCCATAAGCCATTCACATCAAAGAACTGCTGAATTTATCGGTCTCCCAGGCTGGGTCTAACCAATGGTGTCTGGTAAACCTGCTGGAGGGAGGGGTGGGAAAGCCCTAATTTGTATGCAACATTTGCTGTTTTTCGAAATCTTCCCACTATGGACAATTTCAAGCTACCAATGGTTTAACAACTGGCTTGCTAAATTTCTGAATATTTAACAGTCAGCTTTCCTGGGTATCACTTCCAGCATGCTACTGGGCCCGGTCCAGGGGTTCCAGGGTTGATGGACTAAGTGCCCTTTATGCCCCTCCTCCTGCCTAGTCCTCCCACCTCATGTCTTTGGGAATTTTAAGCAGAGGGAATGAGGTTTTTAAGTGTCCTATTTGGTATAACAGATTACCACAAACTTGGTTTGAAACAACAAGATTTTATTCTCTTAGAGTTTTAGAGGTCAGAAGTCTAAAGTCAAGGTGTTGGCAGGGCTGTGTTCCTTCTGGAGGCTTCAAGGAAGAATCTGGACTCCCAGACTTACTTGTCTACACCCACGGTGGTCTGGGCATTAACTGAGCAAAAATCAAGGTTCTTCAGTGATAATATGTAAAAAAAAATTGTTTTTTTGTTTTTAAATTTATTTTTTAAATTGAAGTATAGTTGAATTACAATGTTGTGTTAATTACTGCTGTACAGCAAAGTAACTCAGCTATACATATATATACATTCTTTTTCATGTTCTTTTCCATTATGGTTTATCATCACAGGATATTGAATATAGTTCCCTGTACTATACAGTAGGACCTCGTTGTTTATTCATTCTATATATACCAGTTTGTATATGCTGATCCCAAACTCCCAACCCTACCCTCTCCCACCCCACTTCCCCTTGGCAACCACCAGTCTATTTTCTGTCTCTGATTTTCTGTTTCTGTTTCATAGATAGGTTCATTTGTGTCATATTTTAGATTCCACATAGAAGTGATATCATGTGGTACTGTTTTTGGCTTTCTGAATTCTTCAGTGACAATATTTTTAATGGATTAGACAGAGAGACTGGGTCATGAGTCAGTAGAAGTGGGGGCTGCAGAACCAGTGTCAGTCCTGGGAAGGGTCTAACTAGCAATAAGAGATGGGGGAGGGCACAGTGGGGAAGGCAGTTGGCTTCAACTACTTCTTTGTGGCATGGAGAGGAGAGTGAATTCTCATATGACTTTAAGATCATTTAGGAGAATCCTGTTTTTCTTTATGAAATCAGAAGAAAAGTTAATGTGGGACTCTTCTTTGGCCTCCAGAGGTGAAAGTTGTCAGGGAGAGACCAAGAGCATTGTGGGTAGAGGGCATAGTGGTGGGAGAATGGCCTTGTTTTGCCGGCTAAGGTGATAGTACTAGAGAACCACATGCCTGCGCAGGTTCCAAGGAGCTCCCAGAGAATATGTCACATCCGACCACCCTTGGCTGTCTGTTTGGATTAACTGTGGAGTTTCATGATCCACCTCGAGTTTAGGGGAAGTAGACTCTTCTGGAGCTGAATGTAGTTCATGTTTTTGGATAAAAATAGAATCTATGGTGATAGGGAAGAGAATCCAGCTACTTCATGATCCATTTGGGGAGGGTGGCTTTGGTGTGTATTCCTGCTGGCATGGGGGATGCTGCACAGGGCAGCACATCTGTTGGCTGGGGTGGGGAAGAGTTTGAGAACATGGCACTTCTGTCTACACCATGCAGTCTCCTGGGAGAAGAGCTGGGAGGAGTGAATTTGGAGAGGAAAACCCAATACACTATGATGATATCTTTCTCCTTGAGTCTGAAGAGAGACAGCATCTTCTCAGCTGTTTGTGTTCCCTGATGTTGCTGGAGGTGAGGGGATGGTGCTGGGCAAAGGATGCAGTGTCTTCATGATCAGGTGGTGGAGGGTGGCTTCAGAAGTGTCACTTCTGCTTTGGCAGGTATTCCTACTGGCAGGAAGTGCACTTCACAGGGGGACACTTCTGCTGGCTGGGAGGTGGGGGAGACGTCTTGGGAAGGCAGGGCTCAGGAACCCGGGGAGGGGGCTGGCAGGGGACTTTGCATTGTTGCCACTGCTGCTAAGGCATCGTTCTTGTTTGAAAAGAATCTGTAAGAAGGAGAAGGTACTTTTGTTGTTATTGGCACTTTCTCAATTAAATCACCACAGCTCTACAATCCACCCTCAGGGGCAACCTTCCCATCAGATGTTCTGACACATCTGCCACATCACAGGAACCTGCACTTGCAGCAGCTACTAAGTAAGGACTATAGGAGCTTTTTCCGTGATAAACCCCTCTCTCTGCCCTGAGGGGGTCACTCTTGGTCATCCCCTGTCTGCAACCCCAGAGGGAGCCTGGGCCGGCACGTAATGCTCTTCACATCCAGCAGAGCCATTTCACTCACCTGTAACTCCAAGTGAACCTGACTTGTGAGGATAAATCCACCTGAGGAGACTCCAGCCCCACCCCTTTTATTGTGGTTTCAGCCTAGGCTGGTACAATACCTGGAATCCCCTCCTGCCTTCCTGGCTCCAGGTGTAGTTCCTCAGTTCCTGAAGCACTTGTCAAACTCCTTCTTTGTACAGAAAATCCTACTTTGTTACTACCCGGTATGTAATGACATTTCCTTCTCTGCAGGAAAGAGAGCTCAGTATGAGACAGATGTTTCATGTGCTTGTCAGTTCACCGTCTTCTCCTCAAGCTTCAACAGAGCAGTCAATTGACTGTGAAAACTGAAGGTGAAGGGCCATAATGGGGGCGGGGTCTGGGAGGCTGGGCCACATCATTCAGTTTCTTCAACCCTCCACACCCCCTGTGCTTCTACTTTTGTGCCATGACCAAGGTTCCCTTTAAACCCCTTGCCAAACACTTGCCTCTCCACCTTGTATTTTGAACAAATGTATTAGGTAGGAGTGTCCAGAGAAATAGAACAGACAGGATGCACATATATATATTTTTAAGAAATTGGCTCATGTGATCATGGAGGCCGGCAAGTCCAAAATCTGCATAAGAGGCAGGCAGGCTGGAGACCCAGGAAGATTTGCAGTTTGAGCACACAGGCAGCCTGGTCATAGAATTCCCTTGGGAGAGGTCAGTCTTTTTTTTTTTCTATTCAGGCTTTTAGCTGATAGGATGAGGTCCACTCACATGATGGAGGATCATGTTTTACTCAAAGGCTAATGATTAACATGCATAGGAAGCCCAACTGGGTAGGGGTGGGTGGATCACAGAAATCCTCCAGGGATGATTGAGAGGGGACTCTGTCTCTTTCTCAAACTGTCTTATGTGTTGACCCTCTCATAGAAGTTTAGCCAGTCTTCCATTCTCCATCTATCTTCACGGATGGACAATGCATCCTTTTTTTCACTTCACCATGAAGGATTCCTGGACTGGACAGGGGGCCAAGAGAAGGTTTTTTATGCCCAATAACTCAACATAAAGAAACGGAAATCTCATCCTAGTCTTCTTCACAAAAAGGCACTCACCTTGCACTCCTTATCTAGGCATAGCCCAGGAGTCTCTGAACTTTTGATATTAATAGTCCCCAGTTGGTGAAACAGCTTCATGGTTTGGGCAGGGAAGTGAATGAATGGAAGTCTTTACTCACCGGCCAATAGTTTTAGCTAAAAGTTATTTAAGATATTCTGCCTGCTAATATTTTTAAAAATAAATTTAATTAATTAATTAATTTATGGCTCTATTGAGTCTTTGTTGTCTCATACGGGCTTTCTTTAGTTGCGACGAGTGGGGGCTACTCTTCCTTGTGGTTCATGGGCTTCTCACTGCGTGGCTGCTCTTATTGTGGAGCATGGGTTCTAGGTGCATGGGCTTCAGTAGTTGTGGCACACAGACTCAGTAGTTGTGGCTTGTGGCCCTAGAGTGCAGGCTCAGTAGTTGTGGTGCACGGGCTTTGTTGCTCTGTGGCATGTGGAATCTTCCCAGACCAGGGATCTAACCCGCGTCCCCTGCATTGGCAGGCAGATTCTTAACCACTGAGCCACCAGGGAAGTCCCTGCCTGCTAATATTTTAAAAAAGACTCCAACCTAAGTGTCCATCAACAGATGAATGGACAAAGAAGATGTGGCACATATATACAATGGAATATTACTCAGCCATAAAAAGAAACGAAATTGAGTTATTTGTAGTGAGGTGGATGGACCTAGAGTCTGTCATACAGAGTGCAGTAAGTCAGAAAGAGAAAAACAAATACCAGAGGAGCTTCAAGATGGTGGAAGAGTAAGATGCAGAGATCACCTTCCCCTCCATAAATACATCAGAAATACATCTACATGTGGAACAGCTCCTATAGAACACCTATTGAATGCTGGCAGAAGACTTCAGACCTCCCAATAGGCAAGAAACTCCCCACGTACCTGGGTAGGGCAAAAAAGAAAAAAGAAACAACAGAGACAAAAGAATGGGGATGGGACCTGCACCTCTGGGAGGGAGCTGTGAAGGAGGAAAGGTTTCCACACACTAGGAAGCCCCTTTGCGGGCGGAGACTGCGGGTGGCGGAGGCGGGGAGCTTCGGAGCCATGGAGGAGAGCGCAGCAACAGGGGTGTGGAGGGCAAAGCGGAGAGATTCCCGCACAGAGGATTGGTGCCGACCAGCACTCAGCAGCCCGAGAGGCTTGTCTGCTCACCCGCCGGGGTGGGTGGCGGCTGAGAGCTGAGGCTCGGGCTTCGATCGGATCCCAGGGAGAGGACTGGGGTTGGCTGCGTGAACACAGCCTGAAGGGACTAGTGTGCCACAGCTAGCCGGGAGGGAGTCCGGGAAAAAATCTGGACCTGCCAAAAAAGCAAGAGACTTTTTCTTGCCTCTTTGTTTCCCGGTGCACGGGGAGAGGGGATTAAGAGCACGGCTTAAAGGAGCTCCAGAGACAGACGTGAGCTGCAGCTATCAGCGTGGACCCCAGAGACGGGCATGAGATGCTAAAGCTACTGCTGCAGCCACCAAGAAGCCTGTGTGCAAGCACAGGTCACTCTCCACACCTCCCCTCCTGGGAGCCTGTGCAGCCCGCCACTGCCAGGGTCCTGTGATCCAGGGACAACTTCTGCAGGAGAACACACGGTGTGCCTCAGGCTGTTGCAACGTCACTACGGCCTCTGCCGCTGCAGGCTCACCCGCATCCATACCCCTCCCTCCCCCTGGCCTGAGTGAGCCAGAGCGCACGAATCAGCTGCTCCTTTAACCTCGTCCTGTCTGAGCAAAGAACAGACGACCTCAGGCGACCTACATGCAGAGGCGGGTCCAAATCCAAAGCTGAACCCCGGGAGCTGTGCGAACAAGGAAGAGAAAGGGAAATTTCTCCCAGCAGCCTCAGGAGCAGCGGACTAAATCTCCACAATCAACATGATGTACCCTGCAACTGTGGAATGCCTCAATAGACAACGAACCATCCCAAATTGAGAAGGTGGACTTTGGGAACAAAGATATATTTCCCCCCCCTTTTTCTCTTTTTTTTTGTGTGTATGTGTATGCTTCTGTGTGTGATTTTGTGTGTATAGCTTTGCTTTTACCATTTGTCCTAGGATTCTGTCCATCCGTTTTTATTCTCTTTTTCACTTAAAAAATTTTTTTTCTTAATAATTATTTTTTTATTTTAATAACTTTGCTTAATATTATTTTACTTTACTTTATTTTATTTTATTTTATCTTTTTTCTTTCTATTTTTTCTCACTTTTATTCTGAGCCGTGTGGATGAAAGGCTCTTGGTGCTCCAGCCAGGCATCAGGGCTGTGCCTCTGAGGTGGGAGAGCCAACTTCAGGACACTGGTCCACAAGACACCTCCCAGCTCCATGTAATATCAAATGGCAAAAATCTCCCAGAGATCTCCATCTCAACGCCAAGACTCCACTCAACGACCAGCAAGCTACAGTGCTGGACACTCTATGCCAAACAACTAGCAAGACAGGAACACAACCCCATCCATTAGCAGAGAGGCTGCCTAAAATCATAATAAGTCCAGAGACACCCCAAAACATACCACCAGACGTGGACCTGCCCACCAGAAAGACAAGATCCAGCCTCAACCACCAGAACACAGGCACTTGTCCCCTCCAACAGGAAGCCTGTACAACCCACTGAACCAACCTTAGCCACTGGGGACAGACACCAAAAACAACGGGAACTACGAACCTGCAGCCTGAGAAAAGGAGACCCCAAACACAGTAAGTTAAGCAAAATGAGAAGACAGAAAAACACACAGCAGATGAAGGAGCAAGGTAAAAACCCACCAGACCTTACTTCAATAAAGATGTTTAAAAAAAAAAAAAAAAAGGTAAAATGTGATTGCTCTTAGAGTAACTGCGACTAGGTGAATGAGATATTACCTAGGAGAGGCCCTACTTTTAAACGAATATTTAGGAATGATTTTCATTGTACACCCAGCAATACTTTAAGCAAAGAATATATATATTCATATGCCAGTTATAGTTTATATATAAATAAGTGCTTTTAGAGTTTGTGGGGGAAAAAACTGTATTCTTAAGTAGATAATACTTCTAAAAATATTTTAATCAGATAAATTTTGGTTTGGTTTTGTAAATAAAATTTTATTGGAACACACACACACACACACAAAAAACCCCACCAGACCTAACAAATGAAGAGGAAATAAGCAGTCTACCTGAAAAAGAATTCAGAATAATGACAGTAAAGATGATACAAAATCGTGGAAATAGAATAGAGGAAATACAAGAAACATTTAACAAGGACCTAGAAGAACTAAAGAGCAAATAAACAGTGACGAACAACACAATAACTGAAATTTAACACTGTCTAGAATGGATCAATAGCTGAATAACTGAGGCAGAAGAACGGATAAGTGACCTGGAAGATAAAATAGTGGAAATAACTACTGCAGAGCAGAATAAAGAAAAAAGAATGAAAAGAACTGAGGACAGTCTCAGAGACTTCTAGGACAACATTAAATGCACCAACATTCGAATTAAAGGGGTCCCAGAAGAAGAAGAGAAAAAGAAACGGAATGACAAAATATTTGAAGATATTATTATGAAGATATTGTCTAATAAAAAAGATATTATATGAAGAGATTATAGTTGAAAACTTCCCTAATTTGGGAAAGGAAATAGTTAATCAAGTCCAGGAAGCACAGAGAGCCCCATACAGGATAAATCTAAGGAGAAACATGAAAAGACACATATTAATCAAACTATCAAAATTTAAATATAAAGAAAGCATATTAAAAGCAGCAAGGGAAAAACAACAAATAACACACAAGGGAATCCCCATAAGGTTAACAGCTGATCTTTCAGCAGAAACTCTGCAAGCCAGAAGGGAGTGGCAGGACATATTTAAAGTGATGAAGGAGAAAAACCTACAACCAAGATTACTCTATCCAGCAAGGATCTCATTCAAATTTCATGGAGAAATTAGGACCTTTACAGACAAGCAAAAGCTAAGAGAATTCAGCATCACCAAACCAGCTTTACAACAAATGCTAAAGGAACTTCTCTAGGCAGGAAACACAAGAGAAGGAAAGACCTACAATAATAAACCCCAAACAATTAAGAAAGTGGGAATAGGAACATACATATTGATAATTACCTTAAATGTAAATAGATTAAATGCTCCAACCAGAAGACATAGACTGGCTGAATGGATACAAAAACAAGATCTGTATATATGCTGTCTAAAAGAGACGCACTTCAGACCTAGGGACACATATAGACTGAAAGTGAGGGGATGGAAAAAGATATTCTATGCAAATCGAAATGAAAAGAAAGCTAGGGTAGCAATTCTCATATCAGAAAAAATAGACTTTAAAATAAAGACTATTACAAGAGACAAAGAAGGACACTACATAATGACCAAGGGATGGATCCAAGAAGAAGATATAACAATTGTAAATATTTATGCACCCAACATAGGAGCACCTCAATACATAAGGCAAATACTAGCAGCCATAAAAGGGGAAATCGACAATAACACAATCATAGTAGGGGACGTTAACACCACACTTTCACCAATGGACAGATCATCCAAAATGAAAATAAATAAGGAAACACAAGCTTTAAATGATACATTAAACAAGATGGACTTAATTGATATTTATAGGACATTCCATCCAAAAACAGCAGAATACACATTCTTCTCAAGTGCTCCTGGAACATTCTCCAGGATAGATCATATCTTGGGTCACAAATCAAGCCTTGGTAAATTTAAGAAAATGGAAATCGTATCAAATATCTTTTCTGACAAGAGCGCTATGAGACTAGATATCAATTACAGCAAAAAATCTGTAAAAACTTCAAGCACATGGAGGCTAAACAATACACTACTTAATAATCAAGAGGTCACTGAAGAAATCAAAAGGAAAATCAAAAAATACCTAGAAACAAATGACAAGGAAAACACGACGACCCAAAACCTATGGGATGCAGCAGAAGCAGTTCTAAGGGGGAAGTGTATACCAATAAAATCCTACATTAAAAAACAAGAAACATCTCAAATAAACAACCTAACCTTACACCTAAAGCAATTAGAGAAAGAAGAACCAAAAACTCCGAAGTTAGGAGAAGGAAAGAAATCATAAAGATCAGATCAGAAATAAGTGAAAAAGAAATGAAGGAAATGATAGCAAAGATCAATAAAACTAAAAGCAGGTTCTCTGAGAAGATAAAAAATGTTGATAAACGATTAGCCAGACTCATCAAGAAAAAAAGGGAGAAGACTGAAATCAATAGAACTAGAAATGAAAAAGGAGAAGTAACAAATGACAGTGCAGAAATACAAAGGATCATGAGAGATTACTACAAGCAGCTCTATTACTAAAAAATGGACAACCTGGGAGAAAGGGACAAATTCTTAGAAATGCACAACTTTCTGAGACTGAACCAGGTAGAATTAGAAAATATGAACAGACCAATCACAAGCACTGAAATTGAAACTGTGATTAAAAATCTTCCAACAAACAAAAGCCCAGGACCAGATGATTCACAGGCGAATTCTATCAAACATTTAGAGAAGAGCTTACACCTATCCTTCTCAAACTCTTCCAAAATATAGCAGAGGGAGAAACACTCCCAAACTCATTCTACAAGGCCACCATCACCCTGATACCAAAACCAGACAAAGATGTCACAAGGAAAGAAAACTACAGGCCAATATCACTGATAAACATAGATGGAAAAAACCTCAATGAAATACTAGCAAACAGAATCAAACAGCACATTAAAAGGATCATACACCATGATCAAGTGGGGTTTATCCCAGGAATGCAAGGATTTTTCAATATACACAAATCAATCAGTGTGATTCACCATATTAACAAACTGAAGGAGAAAAACCATATGATCATCTCAATAGATGCAGAGAAAGCTTTTTACAGAATTCAACACCCATTTAAGATAAAAACCCTGCAGAAAGTAGGCATAGAGGGAATTTTCCTCAACATAAGAAAGGCCATATATGACAAACCCACAGACAACATCACCCTCAATGGTGAAAAACTGAAACCATTTCCACTAAGATCAGGAAGAAGACAAGGTTGCCCACTCTCACCACTATTATTCAACATAGTTTTGGAAGTTTTAGCCACAGCAATCAGAGAAGAAAAAGAAATAAAAGGAATCCAAATCAGAAAAGAAGAAGTAAAGCTGTCACTCTTTGCAGATGACATGATATTATACATAGAGAATCCTATAGATGCTACCAGAAAACTACTAAAGCTAATTAATGAGTTTGGTAAAGTAGCAGGATACAAAATTAATGCACAGAAATCTCTTGCATTCCTATATACTAATGATGAAAAATCTGAAAGTGAAATTAAGGAAGCACTCCCATTTACCACTGCAACAAAAGGAATACAATATCTAGGAATAAACCCAACTAAGGAGACAAAAGACCTGTATGCAGAAAATTATAAGACACTGATGAAAGAAATTAAAGATGATACAAATAGATGGAGAGATATACCATGTTCTTGGATTGGAAGAATCAATATTGTGAAAATGACTCTACTACCCCAAGCAATTAACAGATTCAATGCAATACCTATCAAACTACCACTGGCATTTTTCACAGAACTAGAACAAAAAATTTCAAAATTTGTCTGGAAATGCAAAAGACTATGAATAGCCAAAGCAATCTTGAGAAAGAAAAATGGAGCTTCACGAATCAGTCTCCCTGACTTCAGACTATACTACAGAGCTACAGTAATCAAGACAGTATGGTACTGGCACAAAAACAGAAACATAGATCAATGGAACAGGATAGAAAGCCCAGAGATAAACCCACACACATATGGTCAGCTTATCTTTGATAAAGGAGGCAAGAATATACAGTGGAGAAAAAGACAGCCTCTTCAATAAATGGTGCTGGGAAAACTGGAGAGGTACATGTAAAAGTATGAAATTAGAACACTCCCTAACAGCATATACAAAAATAAACTCAAAATGGATTAAAGACCTAAATGTAAGGCCAGACCCTATCAAATTCTTAGAGGAAAACATAGGCAGAACACTCTATGACATAAATCACAGCAAGATCCTTTTGACCCACCTCCTAAAGAAATGGAAATAAAAACAAAAATAAACAAATGGGACCTAGTGAAACTTAAAAGCTTTTGCACAGCAAAGGAAACCATAAACAAGACCAAAAGACAACCCTCAGAATGGGAGAAAATATTTGCAAATGAAGCAACTGGCAAAGGATTAATCTCCAAAATTTACAAACAGCTCATGCAGCTCAATATCAGAAAAACAAAAACCCAATCGAAAAATGGGCAGAAGACCTAAATAGACATTTCTCCAAAGTAGATATACAGATTGCCAACAAACACATGAAAGAATGCTCAACATCATTAATCATTAGAGAAATGCAAATCAAAACTACAATGACATATCATCTCACACCAGTCAGAATGGTCATCATCAAAAAATCTACAAGCAATAAATGCTGGAGAGGGTGTGGAGAAAAGGGAACCCTCCTACACTCTTGGTGGGAATGTAAATTGATACAGCCACTATGGAGAACAGTATGGAGGTTCCTTAAAAAACTGAAAATAGAACTACCATATGACCCAGCAATCCCACTACTGGGCATATACCCTGAGAAAACCACAATTCAAAAAGAGTCATGTACCACAATGTTCATTGCAGCTCTATTTACAATAGCCAGGACATGGAAGCAACCTAAGTGTCTATCAAAGTTGAATGGATAAAGAAGATGTGGCACACATATACAATGGAATATTACTCAGCCATAAAAAGAAACGAAATTGAGTGATTTGTAGTGAGGTGGTTGGACCTAGAGTCTGTCATACAGAGTGAAGTAAGTCAGAAAGAGGAAAACAAATACTGTATGCTAACACATATATATGGAATCTAAGGAGAAAAAAAAGGTCATGAAGAACTTAGGGGCAAGACGGGAATAAAGACACAGAATTACTAGACAATGGACTTGAGGATATGGGGAGGGGGAAGGGTAAGCTGTGACAAAGTGAGAGAGTGGCATGGACATATATACACTACCAAACGTAAAATAGATAGCTAGTGGGAAGCAGCCGCATAGCACAGGGAGATCAGCTCGGTGCTTTGTGATCACCTAGAGGGGTGGGATAGGGAGCGTGGGAGGGAGGGAGAAGCAAGAGTGTACAGATATGGGAACATATGTATATGTATAACTGATTCACTTTGTTATAAAGCAGAAACGTACACACCTTTGTAAAGCAATTATACTCCAATAAAGATGTTAAAAAAAAAAGACTCCAATATTTTGAAATTGTGGAGAAAATACATTCAGTGTAACTACAAAGCAGAGGTAGCCTGAGAAACATTTAGGATCAGGAGAAGAGATTAATAAGAAGATGTAGAACAAGAACTAGTATTTGCCCTTGGCCTAATTCAGAATCTGATATCAACCAGTGAGGAGAATGAATGGAACCTACAACACTGGAACCTACAGTCCACTGGGAGAAAGGGAAATGGGTAGAGATTGGGGAAGTCCCACAACCTTTCCCAATCCTACTGTAGGCAAAAATTAGTTCTTTCCTCTCTCTTCTACACCTACTTTTGGTTCTTAAAATTTCTTACCCTTCAGGTATATTTTTCATCAGCTATGACCTGATTTTACCTTCATGGAAATAAGAGAGACTCTATTGTGTTGTTGGTCTGAAAATGAAAATTGCGATATTCACGGACTATGATTAGATTCCAAGTTCCATAATCACTGAATATGATTTGCTCCTAAGGAAGGTCTTGCCTGTGTCATGTAGGAACCCAGGGATGGAGCCCAGGTAAGAAATCAAGGAGTCATCCTCCACTTTGTTGTTCACCTTCTGTGTGTTCCATACATCACCCCAGCATGCCCCCTGCCCTGATGTATGGCCTTGTCAAATGCAAGCTAATGTTCCACATGGCACACATCTGTGCCCACCTAGCAGACCACTGAGGAGGCTTCTTCAGAAAACCTCAGTCTCCTCTTTTTCTCCAAGTTTTATCAGTTCCAGACACTTTATTGGTGCTAATCAATGTTTATTGAGTGAAAATACAGAGGTCGATTTAGCAAGGTAGTTAAATGATAGAAAAAATAACCCCACCAGCAAACTGAGGCTAAACCTCAAGGAGAACTTCCTTTGTGCTTCCTTACCTGTGTTATTGTGTTGTCTCTAGTTCAGCAACCCCAGAGGTCTGCCCCTTGGCGACTCTCTAGACCTCCCAACGACTCCCACTCAGTCTCTGCTTCTTTCCTCAGGCCCTGCATTGTCCCTCTGTGTCTTTCTCTCAGCTCCAGCAAGAGAACAGAGACGTGGCCAGTCATGACACAAATGAACCTATCTATATAACAGAAACAGAATCAGGGACATAGAGAACAGACTGGTGGTTGCCAAGGGGGAGGGGGTTGGGGAAGGGGTGGAGTGGGAGGTTGGGGTTAGCAGATGTAAGCTATTACATGTAGAATGGATAAACAAAAAGGTCCAACTGTATAACGCAGAAAAATATATTCAATATACTATGAGAAACCATAATGGAAAAGAGTATAAGAAAAAGAATGTATACATATGTATAACTGAATCACTTTGCTGTACAGCAGAAATTAACACAGCATTGTAAATCAACTATACTTCGATAAAAAATATTAAAACTAAAAGCAGGCATAGGCAATATGTAAACAGATGGGCATGAGTGTGTTCCAATAAAATGCTGTTTACAAAAACAGGTGGGGTGTAGTTTACTGACACCTGCTTCAGTCCTCGACTTTCTGCATCGCACTCCGTCTCACTTCTCCCTGCTTGAGGTCTCTCGCGCCTGATGTTTCTGGTCTGTTTTATTTATCTGTTCCAATTGCTGTTTCTGATCATCTGTCTTTCTTTTTCTTTATTCCACCTCAACCATAACTCTACTCAACCTTCTCATTTTCTCCTATGAGGACTTATCGATGGTCTCCTTAGGGGCTTCCTTTCCCTCACCTGCCTCTCTGGGCTGTTCTCAGCCTCTGGGACTCAAGTGGCTTGAAGAAGCTTGGAGCGGGGTCTTTTTATCCTGGGCTCAGCCTGGCAGGAAGAAACCAGAGGGTTTTCCCCACCTTTTCCTGATGTCACGATGTCTCACTCAGCTCTTGAAAACACTTGCCAAGTCCCCTCTTTGCACTCAAAACTCTAGTTTGGTAGCTTTGGGGTGAATAAAAACATTTCTATTACCTCTGGAAGGATTTAGTTTGTGTGTGTGATGGGTAAGGCAGAGGGATATAGGAATAAATGCATTTTCTTCAAATGTACTTGCTCCTTCAGTGGAGTTTGGGTGAATATATCTTGACCTCTACCTTATATCTTTTTTAAAAATTTATACTTTATTTATTTATTTTTGGCTGTGTTGGGTCTTCATTGCTGCACACAGGCTTTCTCTAGTTGCAGCGAGAGGGGGCTACTCTTTGTTGTGGTGCGCAGGCTTCTCATTGCGGTGGCTTCTCTTGTTGCGGAGCACAGGCTCTAGGCGCACGGGCTTCAGTAGTTGTGGTGCATGGGCTCAGTAGTTGTGGCTCGAGGGCTTAGTTACTCTGCAGCATGTGGGATCTTCCCAGACCAGGGATCGAACCCATGTCCCATGCATTGGCAGGCGTATTCTTTACCACTTCACCACCAGGGAAGTCCCAGACCCCTACCTTATATCTTAAACAAAAGTTAGTTCTGGGTGGATTATAGATCTACATTTGAATGGTAAAATGATAGAACTTAAAAAAAGGGAGAGAATATCTTCATGATCCTGTCAAAGCAAGAACTCCTCAAACAGTGACTAAAAAACATAATTATAAGGGGTAAATGATCAATTAGATTTCATTAAAATTAAGAACTTCTGGTTGTTAAAAGACATCACTATGATTGTAAAAGGGCAAGCCACAGAGATGGAGAAGCTATTTGCAATACATATATCTCACAAAGGACTTGTGTCCAGAACACACACACTCACACACACACTCCTACAGATCAACAAGAAAACAAGAAACAAAAATAGAAAGATGTCCAAACAACTTGAACAGGCAGTTTATGGAAGGGTATTTCTAAATTTCCAATAAACATATAATAAAGTGCTCAATCTCAACAGTCACAAGAGAAATGAAAATTGAAACCATAATGTATTATCTCCACATCACCATTGAAATGGCTAATGTGAAAAAGACACCACCAAGATTGCTTAGTGTGTGGAACAGTTAAAACTTTTATACACTTCTGATGGTAATAAAAGTTGTATTAAAAATTTGGAAAAATTAGCAATATCCACTAGAACAGGACTTTCTATCCTCTGATCCAGTCATTATACTCCTAGGTATGTACCCAACAGAGATATATACATATAGTAACAAAAATATATGAATATAAATGTTCACAGTAGCACCATTTAAATTTTTTTAAATTGGAAACTGCTAAAATGCCTGTCAACAGTAAAGTGGATACATAAATAGTGGTATATTCCGAGAAAGAGAGACTATACAATGAGAATGAACTACAACTACGATCCACAATTACACACTAGGAAATGAATGAATCTCACAAGCACAATTTTGAAGGAAAAATCCAGTCAATAAAGAATTTCTGCTGTATGATTTCCTTTTTATGAATTTCAAAATAAGAAAATCTGATCTGTGGTGTTAGATGTCAGGATAGTGGTGCTATTTAGGGGTGGATAGTACCTGGGAGGAGACACAGTACGATGGGCCACTGGGATGTTGGCAACATGCTATTTCTTCATCTGTACATTGGTTATATGGTTTCAGCTAGTGAAAGTTTATTGTCCTTTATACTTAAAGTTTGTGTTATTTTATGGATTTATACTTCAAATTTACTTGAATTAAAAGGTTACTTTTAACGTCGGTATTCCTGCATTGTATTGAACAAGAGAGAGAGAGAGATGATGAGGATAGCAAAATAGGTAGGACCACAGTATGGAATGTTTTTAGGACAGTAAGGACTCTGGATTTTATTCTGAAATGGGAAGATATTTGATAATTTCAGTAAAGACAGCGAATAATATTAATGTCTTGATATGATTTCTGCAGTTTTTCTGATAAGGGATTGTGGCACGAGATAGGAAGAAAGAGACAAGATAGGTGACTTTTGCGGTGGTTCAGAGGAAGGATAATACTGACTCCAACCAGGATAAGAACACTGGAGATAATGAGAAGATGAGAAGTGATTCTATTCTTAGTACAGAATTTTGGGGAGAAATTATATATGGGAAGTGAGGACACGAGAAATCAGAGATGAATCCTAGGGTTTAAAAATTATTATTTTGTAAAAATTATTATTTAGTTTGTGGCTTGAGCACCTTTACATACATGGTGACATTGTTGTGTATATTGAGTGGATAGAAAATATTCCACAAATGATAGGTATGACAATATTACATAAAAAAGATAATGAGCAGATGTTATAAACAAGTTCATAACAATAAATTCTACAACTTATATGAAAAGTAC
Organism: Balaenoptera ricei; assembly: GCF_028023285.1. Classification (NCBI taxonomy): domain Eukaryota; kingdom Metazoa; phylum Chordata; class Mammalia; order Artiodactyla; family Balaenopteridae; genus Balaenoptera; species Balaenoptera ricei. Next base: position 111,483,576 of record NC_082639.1, on the reverse strand, counting down.
AAACTCCTTGAAAATCAAGTAACAAAAACTAACACATACAGAAAATTTGGATAGCTCTGTAATGATCTTTTGACTTGCCAGCTTGGCTAGGTTACTACATCCCTAGTTATTCAAACACTGTTCTAGGTGTTGCATAAAGGTAGATGTGATTAATGTTCATAATCAAATGACTTTGAATAAGGGAGAATATACTAGATAATATGGGTTGGTCTGATTCAATAGTTGAAAGACCTTAAGAGTAGAATGGAAGCATGCCTGAAGAAATCTTATGCATGTACAGTAACTTCAGCCCATGACAGATAGTTTCAGCCTGCCATTCCTGGCAGTCAGCCCTATGGATTTTTGACTTGCTCAGCTGACAAGTCCTTGTAATATATCTCTTAATGTATATCTTCTACTGGTTCTGTTTCTCTGGTTGAACCCTGAGTAATACAACCCCTATAATTATTAGAGAAATTTAACTCATAATTCAAAGCCTCCACATTTAGAAAACTCTGCAGTCAAATTGGTTAACTAGTGAACTGTATCAAAAACACTTAAGGGAGAAAAAATATTAATCATACATAATCTCTTTCAGAAAACAGAGGAAGAGGGAATGGATACTCGCCAAATCTAGTCAGGGATAATATAGCTCTGATATCGAAATTTGACAAGAACATTCCAAAAAGTAAAATTACAGACCAGTATCCATCATGAACACAGAAGCAAAAATGTTTAACAAAATATTAGTAAACTGAATCCTGAAATATATTAAGCGGATTTATCACAAGAATGCAAGATTTATTTAATTATTCTAAAAATAAGTCAATGTGATTCACGAAAATTAACTGAATAGAGGAGAAAAATCACAGTATTATTTCAAAAGATGTAGAGAAAGCATTTGACAGAATTCAATACGCATTCATGATAAAAGTTTCTGCAGAATAGAAATTGAATGGAATTATCTCTGTTTGATGAAGTTCACCTATGAAAAACCTACAGCTGACATTGTACTAATTGTGAAATATTTTCCCCCTAATATCAGGAGCAAGGCAAGTATATCTCAACTCATTACTTCTATTCAACATTTACTGGAGGTTCTAGCTAGTGCAATATGGTAAGAAAAATTAAAAAAATAAAAGCATGAATTGGAAAAAATGAAGCAAATATATCTTTATTAACAGATGACAGATGATATGTCTTTATTAACAGATGATATGTCTTTATTAACAGATAACAGATTTCTAAGGAATTTACACAAATATATATTGGAATTAAGTGACTTTAGCAATGCCACAGAATATAAGGCCAATATATAAAAATCAATTATATTTCTGTATACCATCACCAAACAATTGGAAATAAAATAAAAAATAAATTCACAACAGCATAGAAATCATAAAGTATTAGGACTATATTTAACAAAAATGTACAAGACTTCTATACTGAAAACTTTTATAAAACAATCCAGAGAAAAATTCAAGAAGATATAAATAAATGAACTGATATACAGAATTCATACATTGGATAACACACTACTTAAAATATATCAGCCCTCTTAAATTAATCTATTGATTCCTTGTAATCCCAATAAAAATCATAGCTGGCTTTTTTGGGAGAAATTAACAGGCCAAATTTAAAATTTATATGGAAATGGAAAGAATCTAGACTAATCCAAATAATCTTGGAAAAGAACAAAATTGTGGGTCCCACACTATCTGATTTCAAGACTTAGACTTGAAGTCTAAGATGTTCATCCATCAGGAATGTGTCGCTTTGGTATATGATAGACATACAGATCAATGGAACAGTATAAAGAATCCAGAAATAGACCCAACATTTATGGTCAAGTAAAATGTGTAAATGACCAAAAAACATGTGAAAAAATGCTTAACAGCATTACTAATTAGGGAAGTGAAGTTAAAATCCCCATGAGATACCATTTCAGATCATGAAAATGGCTAAGATTAAAGTAAGTGACTTAAACAAGCGTGGCAAGGATGTGGAACACTTGGAACTCTCATACAATGCTGGTGAGAGTGCGAAATGGCACAACCAGTTTAGAAAACAATCTGGCAGTTTCTTATAATGTTAAACGTACATCTCTGTTATGACCAAGAAGCTTCATTTCTAAATATTTATTTAAGAGAAATAAAAACATATATCCATAAAAGACTTGTACATAAATATTCATAGTAGCTTTGAGTAGCTCCAAATTGAAACAATCCAAATGTTTATCAACATATAAATGGATGAATAAATTGTAGATAATTCACACAGTGGAATACCCTATCAATTAAAAAAACCCTAAAAAAACTACTGATAAAAGCAACAGCATGATGGATATCAAAACATTATGTTTGGCAAAAAAAGTCAAATACAGCAGAGTGAGTTCTGTATGATTCCGTATGTATGATGTTCTAGAATAAGCAAAACTCACCCGTGGTGGTAGGAATCTGAACCGTGGATGCCTTTGGGAGGGAATTAAGTAGAAAGGGGTATTGGAAATACTCTATATCCTCCTTGTGCTCAGATATTACAGGGACTGTTATGATAGGATCATGGTATCTATCCACTTAACTCATCGCCTAAGTTCTAAAATTATTCTCCTAGAAGTCTACATACTTGAATTATATTATCCACATTAGGCATAATGAAAAGACGTATTATATTTTTTCTGATTTACATGGTTTTTTTTATACATCTTTATTGGAGTATAATTGCTTCACAATGCTGTGTTAGTTTCTGTTGTACAACAAAGTGAATCAGCCATATGTATGCATATATCCCTACACCCCCTCCTCTTGAACCTCCCTCCCACCCTCCTTATCCCACCCCTCTAGGTTGTCGCAAAGCACTGAGCTGATGTCCCTATGCTATGCTGCTGCTTCCCACTAGCTATCTGTTTTACAGTTGGTAGTGTATATATGTCAATGCTACTCTTATTTCACCCCTGCTTTACTCTTTCACTTTTACTCTCAGTGGCTACAAGAACTTGTTGTATAAAATCTGAATCAGCTTTCTTGACCATCGATAAGTGCTTTCTTGGAAAGCTCCAGAAGTTCTGAAAAAAGTAGTCTTTTTAATACTCATACAGACAAGGGTATGTTATTTCTTCTTCATGGATGCTCTTCCAGGTGAGAGGAAAATGTTAGTATCCATACAGCGGCCAAACTGTGGAGTTTTCTTTGAAAGTCAGGAGTTAGTTTTCAGGAATTGACATGAATTAGAACTGCTGGGAAAAGACTTGATATGTGCTCCAGTCCCCAGCTACATGTAGGCTGAGAGGTCCCAAGTCAGTCCTCTTCATGCCACTGGGATCTTCTGAGGACAAGAACAATGAATGGAGTGATTCTGTCTGGCCAGGTATGGGGCTGGTGGATAATTAAGACTGATAAGCACACATGCATGGATGGATAAATGTATGTGTGGGCAATAAACTAATAGAGCATAGAGGAAGTTCAAGCAAGAATTTAAAGTTTGTTTGCTGTGTTCCCACTGCTGAACTGAGGTCTAGAAATATAAAATAATGTGTCTAGGGTCGCACAGTGAATACTGGAACCCAGTAACCTGGTTGACAGTGCCCTATTCTTTCTGAGACATTATCAGCTCTCATCTCATGCTTGGCCAAATCTTAGTTTCCAGAGGGAAGAGAAGAGGAGAAGAGTCATTCTGCGAACTTTTATTGAGGACCTCATTTGTCCCGGGAACAGTTTGGTGTTGGGCATATAGCAGTGAGTAATACATGAAACTTAAACCCATCAAGGTCAGTGGACATTAAATAAATGGTTACATGAATAATTCTTTAATAATTCTATATGTGTCATGAAAGAGTGGTTCAGGGTTATAAGAGGATAAAACAGGAGGAACTAACCTTATGTAGAATAATCAATCAGAGTTAGCCTGAACACTCTACAGTACATGAAAGTCAACTAGGGAAAGATAGCTCCTGGCTGAGAGACTGGCATGTGTGGTGGGTGGGAGGGAAGGAATGTGGAACATATGAGGAGCAGAGAGGCCAGTGTGACCAGAGCTCATAAGCCAAGCCAGGGGAGCATGTTGTGACCCATGCTTCATGGGATTAGATATGTGGGGATAGCCAAACAATCATAGCGTTATGGGCCAATGTTAAGGAGGTCAGTTATGCTTTTAAGTGTAACAGGAAGCCACTGAAGGGTATCAAGCAAATAACATAGTCTCACTTGTAGTTTGGCTGCAGTGTGGTTAATGGCTTATAGGGCATCAGGGGTTGAAGAAGACCAATTGAGAGTCTCTTATAATTAGGCCAGGTGAGAACTGACGGTACCTGGATGAAGGTAGCATGAGTGAGATGGAGAAACATAAATGGGAGAAACAGAGGCACTATCAGGTGGAACTGTTAAGCTCACAATATTAGCTCCAATTATTCTAATAATTCCTTGAGTCTGGTACCTGTGATAACGTCTGTGCAGTCAAAATTATAACACAACTGATAAATACAGTTAAGTCTGCCCTACTTGGGTGCAACCTCCCTGAGATGTTTAGTGTTCCATTTTTGCTTTTAACTGAGCATCCAGGTCATTTCCAGCTAGCAAAACTGAACCCCCTGACAGATATTTCAAATATGTGACTAATGTTGCCAGTTTTCATCTCAACTGGCCTGGATATAAATCCAATACTAATTTGAGCTTGTGGCAAATATATGTAATTTCCCTCCTCATTTTCCAATACCCTTTGAACACCTTACTATGTATGGGCTATTTTATAGACTTATGCATCCTTTCTTCCCAAAGTAGAACCCAGAAAATCAGTCTCACAGTGTCTTTTACAGCCTGGGCTCTACCAATCAGAACTTGCTCCAGAAAGAAGCAGAGGGAAGAAGGTCTCCTTGTAGAATACATTTTGCTGGCAAGGGTGGTGGCTCTCTTTTGTTATTGGCTGAAGATGCAAGGGTGTGCTCCTGGCACAAATGTTGCATTGGTGGAGCGGAGGCGGTGGTGGCAGCAGCTTCCTCACCAGGCCAGTTCTGTGGTGTGGTTTTGGGCATAGTTCCTCGATACTTAGCTTCAAACCTGGTTCTTTAGCTCTCTCAGTAGTTCCACCCAATAGCCTTTTAATAGCCTTTTAATAAGCTCTTTAATAAGCTTAGTCAGCCAGAGTGAGCTTCTGTCGCTTGTAATTAATATCCCCAGCTGATGTAAAACTAGACGTTATTAATTACACGGTATGAAGTTGTTCCCTGAAATGACGTCATGAAATTGAAGTTCTCAGAAGTATGATTGAACAAGAAAAATAGGTCTGATCAAAGCTTCTGTTCATATTTGGCTTACATCAGGGTTATGACAAACATTTATCAACAAATAAGAGTAATGCATGCCTCTATAATAGTCCAAAGAAACTATTTCACAGGGCCATCATATAGATGAATTTCTGAACCTACCTGCTAAAAATCGAAATATAGAAAAATAACCAATGTCCACATCTCTGAATTACTGATTGAATCTTTCCTGCCTGTGTGTGTGTGTGTATGTGTGTATGTGTATGGTGAGGAAGGTGCTGTGAAATTTCCTGAGGAAGCCATGAGCAGGTGAGAGAGTGGCCCCAGCGGGAAAGATCCAAGGCATAAACACTTCTAGAAGCTAAGGAGAGACTTCAGTCCAGGCCCTCCCAGCTCCAGGAAAGGAGCCCTCTGGAACATCTCAGACTCAGGACTTCTAGCCTCTGTTAAAACACCTCTAAAGACAAGCTGTAACTGCTTTTTAAGGAAGCCACTCTCCTGGGAGATCGGCTTTGAGAAATGTCTGTCTTGTACCAAACTGAAACCTGCCTCCTATAACTTCTACTCACTCACCCTATGTCTACCACTTGAACCTCATTAACAACTTGTGCATCCTCCTACAGTGCCTTTAGGCATCAATCTCTCTGGTCTTTCCCATCAAAACCTTCAGTCTCTCTTGTCTTTCCCATCAAAACCTTCTCTTTTTCAGGTTAAGCAATTCTGTTGCCTCTGCATTTCCACATATGACCCAGTCTGATGTCCTTTCTCTCCTCCCACGGAGACAGTATTGACAGAGTTGGAGTCAGACAGACTCTATATTATTTACTCGATACATAACCGGGGGCAAGTTACTTAATCTCTGAGATAATTGCATTTATTATAAAGGCAATGCACTCCCAGTCCACATGACTCGATTCATATCTTGAGTCTACCTTTTCTACTTGTGTAATTGATCTTAAATTATTTAATACCTAGCCATAAATCATTTAAAAGACCAGTTGTTAGTGACTGTGAAGTTTAAATTATTTAACACAAGTAAAGACCTGGCTCAGAGAAAGTGCTCCAAAAATAATATCATTGTTATTCCAAGAATGTGGTAGTTCCTAGGAGGCTAATGGTCATGACAGAGAGGTTTTAGTTCCTGAGACTGAAAAAGGAGGTGAGAGGACAGAGTGCCCTTTACATTCAAGCTTAAACTTTATAGTAATACAGTTTAAATGAGAAAGCATTAATTGAAATAAAAAAGGTCTTCATCATTTCTTGCAGGTTTCTTAATCCTGGGGGAAGATGCTTTATCAGTAGTAGCAGCAGCAATACAAAGTGACTTGCCATACTTCTCTCCAAATCCTCGAATCTGTCCACTCAAGACTTGAGCCCTGCCCTACCTTGCAGTCAGCAGAACTGCTTCCATCAAAGTTTCAATTCTATCTCCACAAGTCCTCTTCTTCCTCCTCTTCCTCCTTCTCTGTCTTCTTTTTTTAAAAAAATTTATTTATTTATTTGCCTGTTTGTATATTTAATTAATTATTTATTTATGGCTGTGCTGCACAGGCATGTGGGATCTTAGTTCCCTGACCAGGGATTGAAACTGTGCCCCCTGCATTGGAAGCACGAAATCTTGCTCACTGGACCACCAGGGAAGCCCCTCCTTCTTTTTAACTGTCTGGATCTCCAGAGTCTCCTATGGTCCCTCCTTTGTCACTTCTTCATCTCTCTTCCCTGGCTGGGCACTCACTCCTCTTTGCATTAGTTTCTACCCTTCCTAGTCTTAAATTCCACTCTCCCACAAGAAACCATGCTGGGGATGGATGCCAAGTGAACAGGATGATGGGCCTCTTAGTGAATAATGTTTTATTGGAGAAAGCAGAGAAGGATCCAGCTGGGTTGTCTCTGGAGCAGCTGGTCGAGGAAGTGGAGAGTATGCAAAGGATGAATTTAGCCCTCTATGAAGGTGGGGGAAGGGACCTAATATGCTCAGCCTTTTATTGAGTTGTCCACACTTCAGGACAATTTTGTTCAAATGTGAAGAGATCTAGAGAAGGGAATTAAACCTATGTCCTGAAGATCGTTCCTATCCAGAAGCTGGAAGAACTGACTCTGTCTTGACCATTGCAGATAAGATAAAGGCAGCTCTGTTTCAGGAAAGATCTTGAAAGTATGTTAATTCTGTTTCTTATGGGAGATGCTCCCAAGAAAAATGATCAACTTCACTTTGGTTTGCTTTGCAATTACTACTGAGGACGTCACTTCTGCTAAGGTGGGCATTCCTCCTGATGTGAGTCATGCTTCAGCTGGCTGTGAGGTGGGTGCAGAGTTCAAGGTCCTTGGGTGTGGACAAGGCTCACGTATCTGGGGATCTTACTTTGTTACTGCTGCTGAAAGGATGTCTTTCTTGGATCTAAGTAAACCTGTAAGATACAGGAGACATAAATATTCAGACATCACATCTTCCCAATTTTGAAGTAAAGTTCCTTTTACTATAGATGAGAATCCCTGATCTTTTCAGCCTTGAAGTCCTCTAGGCCAAGTCAGCCAGGAGAGCTGATGCAATCCCATACTGCAAAGTTAAAACCTGCTTGCCAAATAATAGGATGTCCGGTGTCTTGAGACTGCAATCAGTGGCCCACATTAGACCAAAGAGCCAGAGAAGGCTCCACAGTGGCCCCAGAAATACTGACATTTCATGTGTGTTAACTTTGTTCTCTTTCAACTCAACTATCTCTTGTTTATTTTGCATTATTTTTGTTTATATTAGAAAACCTAGCTTCAGAGCCGTGAAGGAAATCCTCCCAAAGCAAACCACAGGCAAGTGAGAGGGGTTGCCTAATTATTTTTTTCCCTACACATCACCTTTCATCAGAATGGTGAATATTTTGAAAAAGATCTCATAAAAGGGATAGTTGAAGGAAAAAGGGCATTTAATGAGTCACTCTTCCTTTGCTATAGTCTACTTTGCCATATTGTTTTCTTCCCAATATTAGACACTGAAATCCCCAGGGACAGACACTGTACCTTTATTTTCAGCACCAACCCCAAGATCAGGTGAATGGTTGGTAGTCAGTACAAGTTTGTAAATAATGGAATAATATAGGTAATTTCAAAATATATAGTTTTTTTACAAATACGCAAATAGTTAATTGGCAGAATTTTCAACATTTCCTGTTCTTCTCTGAAAAGATTTCCTTAAACATATTTTCTCCTTCATTCTATGTATAAGCAAGCAACAGTCACAGTAAATCGAACAAAACAACCCCCCCCCCACAAATCTAGTTGTTTTGATATGCAATTTCAAATATTTATGCCTCCTTTCTTTTTTCACCTTGTTGCATTAAGAACTCCAGGAAGGCTGAGTAAAAATGGTAATAATGGGCTCCTTGATCTCATTCCTGATCTCAGAGGGGAACTTTCAATATTTCACTATTAAGTATGATGTTTCCTGTAGATATTTTTGCAGACACTCCATTAGATTAGGGAAGAACCTTTTATTCCTAATTTGTGAAGCATATTTATCAGAAATAAAAGCTGAATTTTATCAAAAAATTTTAATATTAATCAAGACAGTTATGTATTTAAAATAATTATGCTTTCTGGCCTCCTGAATTGAAAACTGTCCCACTGTTTTTCATTCTCTGGAAGAATTTGCATAGAATTGGTGTCATTACTTCCTTAAAAATTTGGAACTCTAAGATACTAGTCAAGTTCTAGTTCTCAACCTGTGTGGTGGATATATGGGTGTTCATTTTGTTATTTTAAAAAAAGGATGCATATACTTTTCTCCTATATGTTCTCATATACTTTTCTAAATTATGATACTTTTTTTATAATATAACTTTTAAATGAAAAAATTTTGGAAGAATTCACAGTGAAGACTACTGGGTCAGTATTCTTTGTGGAAAAGTTTTTAATAGCTGATTCATCTACTTTATGGAACTATTCAGTTTTTAAATTTATTTTTGTATTAGTTCTTGTAAGTTGTATTTTTATAGTTTGTCTAATCCAATTTTAAAATTTATTTGCTTAAATTTATTCATAATGTTCTATTATTATTTTTTGAATGCCTGTAGGATCTGTAGTCATACCACTTTGTCCACCAATACCACCAATATTCCTAATATTGGTTATTTATGTTTCTCCTTTTATTTCTTAGCCAGTTGTCTAGGAAATTATTGTTACTAATACATTTTAAAACCATCTTTTGGCTTTGTTGATTTTTCTGTTTTCTGTTTGTTTTATATTTTGCTTATTTGTATTCTTTATTATTTTCTTCTACTTTCTTTAAGTTAAATTTGTTCTATTTCTAGTTTCTTGAGATGGAAGTTTAAATAATTGATTTTCAGTTTTTTTCTTTTCTATTATATGTACTAGGGACTCTAAATTTCTCTCTCAATAGCACTGCATCGAATGAGTTTTGATATGTCACATTTTGATTATAATTCACTTAAAATATTTTATAATTCTCATAGGAATTTGATATGACCCATGGGTTATTTTGAATTATATTATTTAATTTCTAATTAGTTTGTGATATTCTAGTTACCCGTCTGTTATAAATTTCCAGCTTTATTCCAATGTAGTTGAAGCATACATTCTGTATAATTTTAATCCTTTAAAATTTGTTGAGACATATTATGACAAGCATGTCATCTGTTTTGGTAAATATTCCATGGGTATATTTTATTTGGTATGATATTCTATATATTACAATAAGGTCAAGTTTTGTTAATTGCAATAGGGAGAAATTCTATTTCCTTATTGATTTTTTGGTCTGCTTGTTGTATTAACTTTTGGAACTGGAATGTGATTTTGATTTGCCTCTATTTTTGTTCTGTCAATATTTTCTTTATGCATTTTGAAACCATGTTTTGAGATACATACAGATTTAGAATTACTAAACCTTTGTGTTGCATTGATCATTTCATTCTTATGAAATGCCATTCTTTATCTTTAGAAAGGCTTCTTGACTTAAATTTTACTCTGTTTGGTATTAGTATATCTACACCAGGTTTCTTACGGCTATTGCTTACAAAGTCTATCTTTTCCATACTTTTACATTCAACTTTTCTGCTCCTTTTAATTTGGTGTGTCTCTTATAACAACATATAGTTTAAGGAAATCCAGTGTGACAATCTTGGTGTAATATTGATGTATTTAGCCTAATAACATTTAATTAATTACTAATATCTACCATCTTACTACATGTTTTATGTTCATTTTCTCTTGCCCTTTTTTGAATTAATATTTTTTATATTTTATTTTCTTTTGATTAATTTCTTAGTTTTATATTCTTTTAGTATTACTGTAGATAATGAATATTTAGCTTATTAGAGTATAATGAAAATTATTCATATTATTACTCTTACCATTCCCCTGAATACTTAACTTTTTAGCATCTCACCTCATGCAGCTTTAGATTTTGCCAAATATTTTCTGAACAATCTATCATGTGTCACACTATCCCAGTGAGATGATCAATAGCTTCTCTGTCTCTCAAAAGCTGAATGTCTGGGAAAGCCCAGAATATCAGTCTCTTGTTTTCTGCCAAAACTGGTAAATGCTCCCAGAGAAAAAGCAGCAGCTGCAAAAGTCAACTCTTCTTTCTAAGATTTTCTCCTCTTTATGATATTAGTCTCTCTAGTCTTCATTTCTCTAGGAACTCTCTGAATTCTTTAAACAACTGGCTTTAAAATTATAACAAATTTTTCTATTTGTTCCTGGTGAGAGTGTTGGTTTGCCATAAGCCACTCCATTCTACTAAGAATACTATGAAATTAAATTTTAATTCTTTAAGTCAATTCAAAATGTGTTTCTGTTACTTGTGCTTAATAATCTCCTTAATGATACATGTGAGCCAAGACCTGAGCGATGAGAAGCATCATTCAGGGAAGAATGTTCCAGGCAGAGGGAAATGCAAAGAGACAGAGCTTGTTCTATTGCAGAAGTGGAAATGAGGCAGTGTGGTGGAATATAATGAGTGGGATGGATGGGTTGGGGGAAGACAAGAGATGGAAGAAGAGGTAGAGACAGATTTTGTAGAGCCTTTTAGATCACTGAAATGGTATCCTCTAAATTACATTTAAAGAGATTATCATGGATTCTGAATAAAGAATAAATTATTTGGAGGCAGGCATGGAAGCTGCAGAACTACTTTGGAGGCTATTTCATTAGTTCAAGTAAGAGATGATGGTGGCTTGCCTTAGGGTTTTGACAGTGAAAATGGAGGAAAGTAGATAAAATAGAGTCGTATTTCAGAGTATTTGTTTTCAATCCATGTTCTAAAGAACCTAAGATTTTCCAGAGATATTCACAGGCTAATAGAACAGGTCTGTATCTCCCTTCTATGAATTTCAACCAGAGTAGCCCAAGTTTACTCTTTTGTATGTTGCAGGTCTATGTAAGATTTTAGTTAAGATAATATTCTGTAAAAAAAAAAAAAAAAAAAAAGGAAAACCCCAGTAATGGAGGTAGAACCTATGGACTTGTTGTTGATTATATGGTGGCAGGGAGTAAAAAAAGTCTGAAATCCATGACACATAAAGTTTTTGGCCTTAAGAGATGCATAGATTGTAGTATCAAATTTTTATTCCTCTTTTTCCACTTTGCAAGTGAGATACACCAGAACCAGAAAGAGAAAAACCCTCTTCTAATGTCCCTCCAGTGCCTTCTACTGACAAAGCTTAACACCTAACAACTGGAAAAAGAGGAATACTTATAAAGCCCAGATCCCTTATCATGGTACAGGCAAAGAAGGCTGGCTTTGGAGAAGAAAGACAATAAATTGATAACTGGTACAGGTCTTTGGGAGGGTAGGGCTCAGGAATGTATGGATGGCAAAATTTGGGTTTCAGGAAGTGTAGAGTCTGGAATTGTTGGGAGAGCAATGGGAAGAGGGTTATGTAGAGGGCAGAGTTCTGAGGTTTGGGGAGGACAAGGATCAGGAATGTGTGTTTTGCAGAGATCAAGGGTTTGTAAGGGACTGGGTTGAAAGGTGTGTGAAAGCCAAAAATCAGATTATGGGAGACAGGGTTCAGAAATGTGGAGATAGCAGGGTTTGGGGTTGTAGGGTGAAAAGCTGTGATATTAAAGATGGGCATAGTTTATTTAATATTTCTCTATTGAGAGGTATGTGTGTGTGGTGGGGGGAATATGGGTTCTTGAATATGGGCAGTCCTATGACTGCTTTTTTATTGTAGAAGTGACAGTAGGTCAATTTCCATTTTCTTTCTTTTGATGTGTTGAGCCATAGTGCAAGAATCTGGCCATCCTCCTAGAGAGACCTTGAAATTACCTGGCGAAGGAGAGGAGCGTAACTGAGTCTAGCCTTACCTCGTTCCTGTCAAGGCATGAGGCAGGGTGAATGTGGATGAATCTATCTTGAACCTTCCAGAGCAGAACAGCTACCAGGTGAATACCACCAAGTAGTCCCAGTTAATGCCATATGGAGCAAAAGGATTACTCAATCAAGCGTTATCTGATTATCTGGTTCATAAAACTGTGAAATCTTTATCATAATTTAATCACAAACAACTTTATCTACTAGGAGATGAGACTGGTGAAACAAAGACGTGCTGCCAAGATTTCCATTAAATAAATGATTTTCTGTTCCAGCTCTTGGGAGCCATCATCATCTTCAAGGTTGGCTTCAGCTTCAGAGAGCTGCCTCTTTCAAGAGCACACCAGTCTAGGGTGGGCCACATCCAGTGACTGCTCAGGGGGTAGATGGAGTGATTTCATTTCTTTTTTTGGTGAGTAATATTCCATTGTATATATGTGCCACATCTTTTTTTCTTCTTCTTTTTTTTTTTTCACATCTTCTTTATCCATTCATCTGTCGATGGACACTTAGGATGCTTCCATATCTTGGCTATTGTAAATAGAGCTGCAATGAACATTGTGATACATCACTCTTTTTGAATTATGGTTTTCTCAGGGTAAATGCCCAGTAGTGGGATTGCTGGGTCGTATGGTAGTTCTATTTTCAGTTTTTAAAGGAACCTCCATACTGTTCTCCATAGTGGCTGTATCAATTTACATTCCGACCAACAGTGCAAGAGTGTTCCCTTTTCTCCACACCCTCTCCAGCATTTATTGTTTGTAGATTTTTTGATGATGGCCATCCTGACCAGTGTGAGGTGATACCTTATTGTAGTTTTGATTTGCATTTCTGTAATGATCAGTGATGTTGAGCATCCTTTCATGTGTTTGTTGGCAATCTGTATATCTTCTTTGGAGAAAGGTCTATTTAGGTCTTCTGCCCATTTTTGGATTGGGCTGTTTGTTTTTTTGATACTGAGCTGCATGAGCTGCTTGTAAATTTTGGAGATTAATCCTTTGTCAGTTGCTTCATAGGCAAATATTTCCTCCCATTCTGAGGGTGGTCTTTTCATTTTGTTTATGGTTTCCTTTGCTGTGCAAAAGCTTTTATGTTTCATTAGGTTCCATTTGTTTATATGTTTTTATTTCCATTTCTCTAGAGGGTGGGTCAAAAAAAATCTTGCAGTGATTTATATCATAGAGTGTTCTGCCTATGTTTTCCTCCAAGAGTTTTATAGTGTCTGGCTTTACATTTAGATCTTTAATCCATTTTGAATTTATTTTTGTGTATGGTGTTAGGGAGTTTTCTAATTTAATTCTTTTACATGTAGATGTCCAGGTTTCCCAGCACCACTTATTGAAGAGGCTGTCTTTTCTCCACTGTATATTCTTGCCTCCTTTATCAAAGATAAGGTGACCGTATGTGTGGAGGTTTATCTCTGGGCTTTCTATCCTGTTCCATTGATCCATATTTCTGTTTTGTGCCAGCCCATACTGTCCTGATTACTGCAGCTTTGTAGTATAATCTGAAGTCAGGGAGGCTGATTCCTCTAGCTCTGTTTTTCTTTCTAAGTATTGCTTTGGCTATTCGGGGTCTTTTGTGTTTCCATAAAAATTGTCAAATTTTTTGTTCTAGTCCTGTGAAAAATACCATTGGTAGTTTGATCGAGATTGCATTGAATCTGTTGACTGCTTTGGGTAGTATAGTAATTTTCACAATGTTGATTCTTCCAATCCAAGAACATGGTATATCTCTCCATCTGTTTGTATCATCTTTAATTTCTTTCATCAGTGTCTTATAGTTTCCTGCATGCAGGTTTTTTGTCTCCTTAGGTAGGTTTATTCCTAGGTATTTTATTCTTTTGGTTGCAGTGGTAAATGGGAGTGTTTCTTTAATTTCTCTTTCAGATTTTTCATCATCAGTGTATAGGAATGCAAGAGATTTCTGTGCATTAATTTTGTGTCCTGCTACTTTACCAAATTCATTGATTAGCCCTAGTAGTTTTCTGGTAGCATCTTTAGGATTCTCTATGTATAGTATCCTGTCATTTGCAAACAGTGACAGCTTTACTTCTCCTTTTCTGGTTTGGAATCCTTTATTTCTTTTTCTTCTCTGATTGCTGTGGCTAAAACTTCCAAAACTACGTTGAATAATAGTGGTGAGAGTGGGCAACCTTGTCTTGTTCCTGATCTTAGTGGAAATGGTTTCAGTTTTTCACCATTGAGGACAATGTTGGCTGTGGGTTTGTTATATGTGGCCTTTATTATGTTGAGGAAAGTTCCCTCTATGCCTACTTTCTGGAGGATTTTTATCATAATTGGTGTTGAATTTTATCAAAAGCTTTTTCTGCATCTATTGAGATGATCATATGGTTTTTCTCCTTCAATTTGGTAATATGTTGTATCACATTGATTGATTTGAGTATATTGAAGAATCCGTGCATTCCTGGGATAAACCCCACTTGATCATGGTGTATGACCCTTTTAATGTGCTGTTGGATTCTATTTGCTAGTATTTCATTGAGGTTTTTTCCATCTATGTTCATCAGTGATATTGGACTGTAGTCTTCTTTCTTTGTGACATCTTTGTCTGGTTTTGGTATCAGGGTGATGCTGGCCTCGTAGAATGAGTTTGGGAGTGTTCCTCCCTCTGCTATATTTTGGCAGAGTTTGAGAAGGATAGGTGTTAGCTCTTCTCTAAATGTTTGATAGAATTCGCCTGTGAATCTATCTGGTCCTGGGCTTTTGTTTGTTGGAAGATTTTTAATCACAGTTTCAATTTCAATGCTGGAGATTGGTCTGTTTATATTTTCTATTTCTTCCTGGTTCAGTCATGGAAGTTTGTGCTTTTCTAAGAATTTGTCCATTTCTTCCAGGCTTTCCATTTTATTGGCATATAGTTCCTTGTAGTAATCTCTCCTGATCCTTTGTATTTCTGCCATGTAGGTGTTACTTCTCCTTTTTCATTTCTAATTCTACTGATCTGAGTCTTCTCCCTTTTTTTCTTGATGAGTCTGGCTAATGGTTTATCAATTTTCTTTATTTTCTCAAAGAACCAGTTTTTAGTTTTATTGATCTTTGCTATTGTTTCCTTCATTCTTTTTCATTTATTTCTGCTGTGATCTTTATGATTTCTTTCCTTTTGCTAACTTTGGGGTTTTAAAAATTCTTCTTTCTCCAATTCCTTTAGGTTAATGTTAGGTTGTTTATTTGAGATGTTTCTTGTTACTTGAGGTAGGTTTGCATTGCTATATACTTCCCTCTTAGAACTGTTTTGCTGCATCCCATAGGTTTTGGGTCATCGTGTTTTCATTGTCATTTGTTTCTATGTATTTTTTGATTTCCTTTTTGATTTCTTCAGTGATCTCTTGGATATTTAGTAGTGTATTGTTTAGCCTCCACGTGTCTGTATTTTTACAGATTTTTTCCTGTAACTGATATCTAGTCTCATGGCGTTATGGTCAGAAAAAGATACCTGATATGATTTCAATTTTCTTAAATTTACCAGTACTTGATTTGTGACCCAAGATATGATCTATCCTGGAGAATGTTCCATGAGCACTTGAGAAAAATGCGTATTCTGTTGTTTTTGGGTGGAATGTCCTATAAATATCAATTAAATCTATCTTGTTTAATGTATCATTTAAAGCTTGTGTTTCTGTTTTTCATTTTGGATGATCTGTCCATTCGTGAAAGTGGGGTGTTAAAGGGCCCTACTATTATTGTGTTACTGTCGATTTCCCTGTTTATGGCTGTTAGCACTTGCCTTATGTATTGAGGTGCTCCTATGTTGGGTGCATAAATATTTACAATTGTTATATCTTCTTCTTGGATTCATCCCTTGATTATTATGTAGTGTCCTTCTTGTGTCTTGTAATAGTCTTTATTTTAAAGTCTATTTTCTCTGATATGAGAATTGCTACTCCAGGTTTTTGATTTCCATTTGTATGGAATATCTTTTTCCATGCCCTTGATTTCAGTCTGTATGTGTCCCTAGGTCTGAAGTGGGTCTCTTGTAGATAGCATACATATGGGTCTTGTTTTCATATCCATTCTGCCAGTCTATGTCTTTTGGTGGGAGCATTTATTCCATTTACATTTAAGGTAATTATTGATATGTATGTTCCTATTACCATTTTCTTAGTTGTTTTGGGTTTGTTATTTTAGGTCTTTTCCTTCTCTTGTGTTTCCTGCCTAGAGAAGTTCCATTAACATTTGTTGTAAAGCTGGGTTGGTGGTGCTGAATTCTCTTAGCTTTTGCATGTCTGTATAGCTTTTAATTTCTCCATCAAATCTTTTTTTTTTCTAATCACATTTTCTTTATTTTTCTTTTTTTTCACATCTTTATTGGAGTATAAATGCTTTACAATGGTGTGTTAGTTTCTGCTTTATAACAAAGTGAATCAGTTATACATATACATATGTTCCCATATCTCTTCCCTCTTTCGTCTCCCTCCCTCCCACCCTACCTATCCCACCCCTCTAGGTGGTAAAAAAGCACCAAGGTGATCTCCCTGTGCTATGCAGTTGCTTCCCACTAACTATCTATTTTACGTTTGGTAGTGTATATATGTCCATGCCACTCTCTCACTTTATCACAGCTTACCCTTCCCCCTCCCCATATCCTCAAGTCCATTCTGTAGTAGGTCTGTGTCTTTATTCCCATCTTGCCACTAGGTTCTTCATGACCTTTTTTTTTTCCCCTTAGATTCCATATATATGTGTTAGCATACTGTCTTTATTTTTCTCTTTCTGACTTACTTCACTCTGTATGACAGACTCTAACTCCATCCACCTCACTACAAATAACTCAATTTCGTTTGTTTTTATGGCTGAGTAATATTCCATTGTATATATGTGCCACATCTTCTTTATTCCATCAAATCTTAATGAGATCCTTGCCAGGTAGAGTAATCTTGGTTGTATGTTTTTCCCTTTCATCACTTTATATATGTCCTGCCACTCCCTTCTGGCTTGCAGAGTTTCTGCTGAACGATCAGCTGTTAGCCTTATGGGGATTCCCTTGTATGTTATTTGTTGTTTTTCCCTTGATGCTTTTAATATTTAATTGTATTTAATTTTTGATAGTTTGATTAATATGTGTCTTGGCATGTTTCTCCTTGGATTTATCCTGTATGGGACTCTCTTTGCTTCCTGGACTTGATTGACTATTTCCTTTCCCATATTAAGGAAGTTTTCAACTATAATCTCTCAAATATTTTCTCAGTCCGTTTCTTTTTCTCTTCTTCTTCTGGGACCCCTATAATTCGAAAGTTGGTGCATTTAATGTTGTCCCAGAGGTGTGAGACTGTCCTCAATTCTTTTCATTCCTTTTTTCCTTATTCCACTCTGTGGTAGTTATTTCTCCTATTTTATCTTCCAGGTCACTTATCCGTTCTTGTGCCTCAGTTATTCTGCTATTGATTCCTTCTAGAGAATTTTAAATTTCATTTATTGTGTTGTTCATCATTGTTTGTTTGCTCTTTAGTTCTTCTAGCTCCTTCTTAAACGTTTCTTGTATATCCTCCATTATATTTCCACGATTTTGGAACATTTTTACTATCATTGCTCTGAATTCTTTTTCAGGTAGACTGCCTATTTCCTCTTCATTTGTTTGGTCTTGTGGGTTTTTACCTTACTCCTTCATCTAATGTGTATTTCTCTGTCTTCTTATTTTGCTTAACTTATTGCGTTTGGGGTCTCCTTTTCGCAGGCTGCAGGGTAATAGTCCCATTGTTTTTGGTGTCTGTCCCCAATGGGTAAGGTTTGTTCAGTTGGCTGTGTAGGCTTCCTGGTGGAGGAGACTGGTGCCTGTGTTCTGGTGGATGATGCTGGATCTTGTCTTTCTGGTCATCAGGACTGCATTCAGTGGTGTGTTTTGGGGTATCTGTGACCTTATTATGATTTTAGGCAGCGTGTCTTCTAATGGGTGGTTTTGTCTTCCTGTCTTGCTAGTTGTTTGGCAAAGGGTGTCCAGCACTGGAGCTTGCTGGTCATTGAATGGAGCTGAGTTTTAGTGTTGAGATGGAGTTCTCTGAGAGAGCTTTCACCATTTGATATTATGTGGAGCTTGGAGGTGTCTCTTGGATCAATGTCCTGAGCTGTCTCTCTCACCTCTGAGGCACAGGCCTGACACCTGGTCGGAGCACCAAGACCTTGTCAGCTGCACGGATCAGAAGAAAAGGGAGAAAAAAAAATAAAATAAAGTTATTAAAATTAAAAAAATTATTAAAAATAAAGAATTATAAAGTAAAAATAAAAAAGAGAAAAAGATAGAAAGATAGAAGAGAGCCACTTAAACAAAACACAAATCCACCAATGATAATAAGTGCTAAAAAGTACACTAAAAAAACTAAAACAAAACAAAAGAAGAAAAATGGACAGACAGACCTTTAGGACAAATGGTAAAAGCAAAGCTACACAGACAAAATCACACTAAGAAGCATATGTGTACACACTCACAATAAGAGAAAAAGGGGGGAAAATCTATATATAAAAAGAAAAAGAAAAAAAAGGAAGAGAACAACCAAATCCATAAATAAATCTACTAATGATAATAAACTCTAAATACTAAAGTATGATAAACATAAAACCGGAAACAGATTAGATGCAGAAAGGAAACTCCAAGTCTACAGTTGCTTCCAAAGTCCGCCGCCTCAATTTTGGGATGATTCGTTGTCCATTCAGGTATTCCAGAGATGCAGGGTACCTCAAGTTGATTGTGGAGATTTAATCCTCTTCTCCTGAGGCTGCTGGGAGAAATTTCACTTTCTGTTTTTTGTTCGCACAGTTCCTGGGGTTCAGCTTTGGATTTGGCCACACCTCTGCCTGTAGGTCTCCTGAGGTCGTCTTTTCTTCACTCAGACAGGACAGGGTTAAAGTAGCAGCTGCTTAGGGAGCTCTCGCTCACTCAGGCCAGGGGTAGGGAGGGGTACAAAATGCGGGGCGAGCCTGTGGCTGCAGAGGCCAACGTGACGCTGCCACAGCCTGAGGTGTGCCATGTTTTCTCCTGGGAAAGTTGTCCCTGGATCACGGGACCCAGGCAGAAGCAGGCTGCACAGGCTCTTGGGACGGGAGGTGTGGATAGTGACCTTTACTTGCACACAGGCTTCTTGGTGGCTGCAGCAACAGCCTTAGCGTTTCATGCCCATCTCTGGTTCTGCTGATAGCTACAGCTCACGCTTGTCTCTGGAGCTCGTTTAGGCAGTGCTCTGAATCCTCCCTCCTTGTGAACCATGAAACAATGGTGTCTTGCCTCTTAGGCTGGGCCAGACATTTTCCCGGACTCCCTTCTGGCTAGCTGTGGCGCACTAGCCTCCTTCAGGCAGCCAACCCCAGTCCTCTCCTTGGGATCTGACCTTCGAAGCTGGACCCTCAGCTCCAACCCCCCACCCACCCCGGAGGTTGAGCAGACAAGCCTCTCAGGCAGTTGAGTGCTGGTCAGCACTGATCATCTGTGTGGGAATCTCTCTGCTTTGCCCTCTGCATCCCTGTCGCTGTGCTCTCGTCCGTGGCTCTGAAGTTTCCCCCCTGCCCTGCAAGCTCCCGTCTCCACCAGTGAAGGGGCTTCCTACTGTATGGAAACTTTTCCTCCTTTACAGCTCCCTCCCACGGGTGCAGGTCCTGTCTCTAGTCTTTTGTCTCTTTTTTTTCCTCTTTCTTTTTGCCTTACCCAGGTACTTGGGGGGAGTTTCTTGCCTTTTCGGAAGTCTGAAGTCTTCTGCCAGCATTCAGTAGGTGTTCCGTAGGAATTGTTCCAGATGTACATGTATTTCTGATGTATTTGTGGGGAGGAAGGTGATCTCCACATCTTACTCCTCTGCCTTCTTGAAGGTCAGTATCTGTTTTATACATATTAGTGTATATATGTCAATCCCCATCTGAAATTGGGTTTCTATTTACAATTAGAAGAAGGGTTGCCAGCACCTGCTTGGAGGTGTGTCTAGGGTACCTGTAGGCAAAGCCTGGGTTTCCTTCACGCTCCTGAACTATGTATTATCAAGTGCTTAACTGAGCCCAGAGTAGCTCACTCTGCAAAGCACAGCAGACATCATTTTAGACTGGGAAGTTTTCAAGGCGGACACTATTCTTTCAACTGTCTAGCCATGATAATAGCAGAGCAATGGTTCCGTGGGTTATCTGATTGTAAGCAGTTACTCCTTGCAATATTCTTCCTTAGAAAAATTGGCAGCAAGATATTATCTTGAGGTTTTTAAAATGTAGACTACTTTGGCCAACAAAATAGACTCCAGATTACTGATAAGCATCTTCATATATGGAACAATCTAATTTAAGCCAAATGAATCTGAGAGAGTGCATGTCAAAGATTAAAAAATTTTTTTTGTAGGGTTAGTAATGAGCCAGATACCATCTACAAGGGCATCTCTTTGTGTCTGTTTACAGAAACATGCCATTACTGTGTGGGTGAATATCTATATATGGAGACATACATCCAGTTCATTTTAGAGGAATTTCACATGTTTTAGATATAACTAAGAAAGGATTGGGAGGGTTTTTCCTAAACACAATCTTATACTCACCACCCATGAATATTATTCTGTACATCCTGATTCTTGAAGAAGTGTCAAAGTGCAGATTTTCTTAGTCAAAATAACCAGAAATCTTTGTATGCGGCCAATACTCTTGTCATACCTGGTTCCTAACAGAGACTTAAAGGCTATATAGGAGCTGCTGGCAGTCTTAAAGTGCTTGTAACAGATTTTTCCATAATGTGATAGGAAGTGAAACAGTTAACAAGCACAGTCAGACTGAAGCTTGCTTGCTAATTATAAGTGAAATATGAGATTGATAGACCCACCCTGAAATTTATTAAAAAGAAAGTGAACTAGTCACTATCACATACTATTGGTGTGAGTGTCATTTGATTAAAACATTTTGGAAATTAATGCCATACATTTAAAAAATATTGATACTTCTGTTTTTGACTCAATAATCCCATTTCTTAATTTGCATGTTATTTAAATACTCTGAAACGATAAAGACTTAAACAGAAAAGGAATGTTACAGTTTTTTATTCATTTCCTACTGCTGCTGTAACAAGTGACTATAAACTCATCAGCTTAAAGCAAAGGAAATTATATTAGGCATTTTGTTGAGTTTTTGTAGCAAAAATTTGAGGTGGGTATTTTTTTTTTTATCTCTATTTTACAGCTGTGTAGGTAAACTGATCTTCAGAGAGGGTGGGAAATATTTAATGTCACACAGTACTGTTGCCTATAGATGTCTACATAGCCAAGGCACTCAAGCTTTCCCCTGGAGGGCATAGTGCATAATATTAGCTGAAGTGTTACTGTGGTTCAGCAAATTATACTAATAAGTTATCACTGGGTTCTCTGTCAGCCATATTTTATTTATTTAGGGAAAAATACCCATGAATTGAATGGTGGGATCAATGACTCCTGGAGTTTCATTCCCTGAGTGTACTAAGAATATCTGAAAATGCACTAAATGTCATTTCAAAAGAGAGGGCATGATAGAGTCCATTGAATTAACTTTTGTAGGGGAAAGTAGCACAAGATATTTGGAGAGTATGAGTGGAAAACTTTTAAATGGATACAGCCCAGACATTGAATCAATTTTGAAGATAATGAGAAGAGAGGAATTTGGGTTTCTAGTAGACCACAAGTCACTCATGGTCATGGGTGCCCCAGAGACCAGATCAATGTGTAAATCTGCAAATATAGAGCATTAGAAAGGGGCCCCAGCCTGTGATTTTATGGCCTAGGAAACTGAGGGATCATGCAGTCCTGTTCAAGCTCATTTAGGGAGCTATCTGAAAACACACCCAACATGGGACTGTCAGCACTAGGAAATCAAGATAAGACTTTGTGGCTCTGTTTAAGTCATTTAATTGTCAAGAAAAACCAAAAGACCAGTAGAATATGGTAAAAGGAGAGTTTAGAAATACTGTGGGTAGGGGTTAAAATATATGGGTTTAGCAAACCCTGGTCTCTACCATCAGGGGAAACAAAGCTGGGTGATGGGCAGGTGAAATTGAATGAGGTAGTGCGTTTCACATACCAGATGCTTGGGAGCTGGGGAGTGGGGGAAGCACCACCTCTGACTATGGAAGAGCATCACGCTGTCAAAGATTTTCTCCTATTTCCTAATTGGCACATGACACTGGCACAGGGAATACGAGACAAGGTCTCAAGTGAATCACTGTGCACTTCCTCAGTGAGGGGTGAGGAAGATCGTGGACAAGGAAGTTTTGTGATATCAGCATGAGGGTGGCAAGTCATTTTTGAGATTGCCAGCAGCTGGTATTTGGGTTGGGAAATAAGTGAATCATGTCAGTCCTGGGCTGTTCTCCCTGTGTGGGGCTGCGTGGCCCTTATAAAAGGAGTCTCCATCTCAGTGGTGCTATCTTCGTGACACTCAGTGATAGGAGCCTGTGGTGAGTACAAATCTTAGAGGTCTTTTTGGCACTTGAGTGGTAAGATTGAACCTGGAGGTGGAGGTGACTTTATTTTAACCAATTAGTGCTCTGTATGGGGAAAAGAAGAAAATGAGGCATAGGGGTAAATTTTAGCTGGTATTTGGTAGGTGATCCTGAATGTGATGAGAGAAATGGAGTCAGAGGTATGATCTTAAACTGAAGGAGAATAAGAGATATGAGATGCTGTGCTGTAGCCCACCCTACATTAGTTCCAAATGCATCCCTCTCAGAGTTCAATCCCATTAAGTGCTGCATATGGGCCTTTGCATTTCTCCTCAAAAGCCCACAGTCACGTCAGTTAGACCAGCAACCAGGGCCTCATGGGATATATAAGTAGAGATTTGTTTTGGGATTGGCTACAATTTTAATATCCGGGTTCTTCTTCTCCAGATAGTGTTTGTATTCACACAACACCTGCATAGGTAATTTTGTCTTTAGAAAGTGGTAGAATGAGAGATTAACCAGAAAACCTGAAGATCTGAGGGCAAGAGGTGCTAAAAAAGAATGGTGAAGAAGTTACACAAAACTATAAAGACTCTATAAGGGATCATAGAAAGTTCTTGGAGACGGCAGGGTTGTGTGCCCAGCTAATTGTTCTACCAGTAGGACTGTCTCTGTTATGAACAGTGTTGTCTGTTTGTATTTCAGATTCCTTGAGACGCAGGAAAGATGTCTTACCAGCAGCATCAGTGCAAGCAGTCCTGCCAGTCACCTCCTGTGTTCATACCTAAGTGCCCTGAGCCTTTCCCAGCTAAGTGCCCTGAGCCTTGCCCACCTAAGTGCCCTGAACCTTGCCCACCTCTAAAGTGTCTGGAGCCATGTCCCAGTCCTCCATGCCGACCTGTGCAGTGCCCACCTCTACTGTGCCAGCAGAAATGTCCTCCTGTGCATCCATGCCCACCCTGCCAGCAGAAGTGTCCACCCAAGTATAATTAACAGCACCAGATTTCATCAGGACCATGAAACAACAAGATCTAGGCTTTTCTTAGCCTAGGACTCCATCATCCTTCCTTCAGCCATGGTGATGGACTGCACCTTCCTTAACCTCTCTCCTGGATTGACAGCTGACAGAGGAAAGGCTGGTTCCTGAGGCAGACACCATGTTGTTGGAAGAAGAGCAGCAGGATCATCACCTGATCTTGCTTTGCCATCTGCCTGTCTGTAATCAGGCTGTGATCTCTACCCTGTGAACACTTAGTATGTATATTCTTTTACTTCTCCAATGAAGCACATTTCATGGTTGAGCTCACATTTCTCCTTCTTCTTCTTCTTCTTCTTCTTCTTCTCCTCCTCCTCCTCCTCCTCCTCCTCCTCCTCCTCCTCCTCCTCCTCCTCCTCCTTCTTCTTCTTCTTCTTCTTCTTCTTCTTCTTCTTCTTCTTCTTCTTCTTCTTCTTCTTCTTCTTCTTCTTCTTCTTCTTCTTCTTCTTCTTCTCCTTCTCCTTCTCCTTCTCCTTCTCCTTCTTCTCCTTCTTCTTCTTCTCCTCTTCTTTTTCTTCTTTTTGTATTTTTGCATTTAGTGTTTTAATCTCTTCTGTCAACTACAACTACTCTTCTGAGCATTCTTTTTCATTCCTATTGAATTATTAGAGTTAGACTTATTCCATCACTGTGTTCAGTTTTGCCTGAAATATGTCTTTAGGATTGGATACATCAAATAATTATTTTATTGGTTTCAAACTCATTTCTACCTCCTCCTACCTTGTGTGACCCTGAAAAAAATTGAACTCTCTCAGTCTCAGTTTTCTTATCTGTACAAAGTATGAAAGAATGTATTCCACTCAGTGGACTAATAGAAATAAATTAATATATTCACAAATGTTTCCTAATTATCTAACAAGTGCCAGGCAGTCTCTTGTGTGCTAGAGATATGATGATGGTGACCAAAGTCCTTGTCTGCCTA
The DNA here is from genome assembly GCF_028023285.1 of Balaenoptera ricei. NCBI lineage: Eukaryota > Metazoa > Chordata > Mammalia > Artiodactyla > Balaenopteridae > Balaenoptera > Balaenoptera ricei. Next base: position 111,458,669 of record NC_082639.1, on the reverse strand, counting down.
AATTCTTGAGGGAATTTTACACACACACACACACACACACACACACACACACACGCACACACACGACAAATAATAGTTAGGCATGGTTTAGAAACAATTGTTTAGAAAAGCTCTTCCAAAGTGGCTCTATGGGCAAAGACCTGAATGAACAGAAGAGTAAGCTGTAGGTAGGTGAGCATATCTGGGATGCACTGTACCAGTGAAAGGAGATGGCAAGTGCTAAGGCAGAGCAAAGTAACAGCAGAGGGGACAGTGATCAAGGAGACACTATCCCCAACTGAGGTCTGAGAGGTTGGATCTTGAAGACGTAGTAAAGATTTTGATAATTTATTCACAGTTTGACAGCCATATTATGCAGAGGGTCAAAGGTCTTAAATCTTATAACTATGTAATTTTCAATTATCACATATTATTTCTTTTTATTAAAAGTATATATGGCTTTTCAAAGACATTTTCAAAGAAGGTTAAAAGAACTGAGTAATAAATTAAAACTCTTTTGCAAGATGAAAATTTATTTTGAGAGGGTCACTAGGTGACATGTCAGTCTATTAGTTTCCCATCTTATAGGGAAGTCGACCCCATTAATTTCCATCACCTTATAGGTACCAAAATGCATAGGAAAGTTTACTCTTGTTGTGCAGCCAATGCTAAAGGAATTGATTTTCTTTTTAGGAGGGTTGACTTTACACTCTTGAAAAGGGCTCTGGCCTAATATTATTGTGGATAGATTTCCCTCCCTCTTCTGTCTTTAAGAAAAACAAAAAATAAAAGCCCTTCGTTTTTTGGGGGCACATGATGAACACATTCAGAAAGTTCATAAACTTTAGCTGTATAACTGAGCGTGGATAATTATAAATTGATCACACTTTTATCATTAGTCAAGAAATTCAAAGTCAAGAAAAATAACATTACCAATCCTTCAAAAAGTTTCCTTGTTAAATTACATCCTATACCTTCTCCACTAGAAGTAACAACAATCCTGACTCCTAATAATCACTTTCCTGTTTTTCTTTATGTTTTTTAACCACCAGTATAGAGGCATCTCTAAAAGCTATAGTTGTTTTTCAGTTTTTGAACTTTATATAAATGGAATTATACTGTATGCCATCTTTTTGTCTCTTTCAATTAACACTATGTAGTTTTAGTTTATTCACTGGTGTATTTTAGAATATCATTGTATGGCTATACGACACTTCTTTTCTCTCTTTGTTCTACTCTTGGTTGACCTTTAAGTCATTTCCTATTTGGAGCTATTAGGGCCACTGTGACATTTTCTTCATACCTGCTAGTGCACATGTTCACACATTTCTCTAGGGTATATTCCCAGAAGTATATGCATCTTGTACTTTGATAGATAATGCCAAACTGTTTTCCAAAATACTTGGACCAATTTAAACCCCCTACCAGTGGTGTAGTGTATTTGCTGTCTATGCTATCTCTTTAAATTGGTTGATCATTTCCACACTGTTGAAAGTTTTACACATCTGGTGTACATTGTGAGTAGTGATCTTTCCTTGTGTTTTGAATAAACTGTTTATTAAGTATTAATGACTTTTAGAAGCTTTAAGAATACTTTTATTGGCCATTTGGATGCATCCTTTTTTGTGTGTGTGCAGTGCCTGTTGCCCATGTTTCTATTGAGCTGTCTGTCTTTTTATGACTTTCTTTATGAGTTATTTATAAATTTTGGATACTGATTTTTTCAAACATATATTTCATTTTATTAAGTAAATATCTGGCAATATGATAAGGTAAAAATAAATGAATTAGGAGATAGACCCGTGCTCAAAGTTTGATTTCAGCATTTTCTTGCCCTAACACTGAACAAGACCTTTTATATCTTTACATATCAATTTGTTCATTTGCAATGTAACAATGATACTGTATTTTCTCAACTCAAATCTATATATTTCTTTGCATGTTTTTTTCTAAAAATAATTTTTATTGGGGTATAGTTACTTTACAATGTTGTGTTAGTTTCTGCTTTACAGCAAAGCGAATTTGCTATACATATACATATATACCCTCCTTTTTGGATTTCCTTCTCATTTAAGTTGCAACAGAGCATTGGGTAGGATTCCCTGTGCTATACAGTAGGTTCTCATTAATTATCTATTTTATACATAGTAGTGTAAATATATCAATCCCAATCTCCCAATTCATCCCACTCCCCTTTACTCCCTTGTTATCCATGCATTTGTTCTCTATTTCTGTGTCACTATTTCTGCTTTGCAAATGTGTTCATCTGGACCATTTTTCTAGATTCCACATGTAAACAATATTATACAATATTTGTCTTTCTCTTTCCGACTTACCTCATTCTGTATGACAATCTCTAGGTCCATCCATGTCACTGCAAATGTCATTATTTTGTTCCTTTTTATGGCTGAGTAATATTCCATTGTATATGTGTACCACCTTTTCTTTATCCATTCCTCTGTTGAAGGACATTTAGGTGGTTTCCATGTCCTGGCTATTGTAAATACTGCTGCAATAAACATTGGAGTGCATTTACCTTTTGGTATTATGGTTTTCTCTGGGTATATGCCCAGAAGTGGGATTGCTGGCACATGAAAAGATGCTCCACATCACTAATTATTAGAGAACTGCAAATCAAAACTACAATGAGTTATCATCTCACACTGGAGAGTATGGTCATCATCAAAAATCTACAAACAATAAATTCTGGAGAGGGTGTGGAGAAAAGGGAACCCGTCTACACTCTTGGTGGGAATGTAAATTGATACAGCCATTATGGATAACAGTATGGAGGTTCCTTAAGAAACTAAAAATAGAACTACCATGTGACCCAACAGTCCCACTCCTGGATACTGATTTTTAATAACAATTTGCCTAACCCACTGTAACTAAGATTTTCTCCTATTTTCCTCCAGGAATTGTAGAGTCTTAGATCTTACATTTTAGTCTGTGATACATTTCAATTGATTTTTGTATGGTGTGAGGTAAAGGTCAAAGTTTCATTAATTTCTGTATCAGTATCCAACTGTATGAGTACCATTTGTTGACAAGATTATTTGTTTTGTCCATTGAATTACCTTGGCTTTTATGTTGAAAATCAATTGACCATATATGTTGTGGGTGTATTTCTGGATTTTCTATTATTGTCTATTGATCTCTTGTCTATTCTTATGCTGATAGCATACTGTCTTAATTAGTGTAGCTCTATAATGCAATCCTAAAATTAATTCTCCAACTTTGATGTTCCTTAGTAAAATCATCTTGGCTGTTCCAAGTAGTATTCATTGCTATGTACATTTTATATTAGCTTGTCAATTTCTTTAAAAATCCCACTGGCAGTTTGATTGGAGTTACATTAAATCTATACATTAATTTGGGAAGAAGTGATAACTCAGCAATACTGAGTCTTTTGATCCATGAACAAGGGATATTTTACCAATTATTTATTTTCTCTCAGCAGCAAGTTTATAGTGCTCAGTGTAAAGGTCTTGCACATCTTTTGTTGAAGCTTTCAGTATTTATTTATTTATTTATTTATTTATTGACAAAAACAATGTATTTTATTCTTTTGTTAGATTATAAAATATTTACACTCAAATTCATTCATACATTATAAGTGTTTGAAGTTAGTATAGATGGACTGCGTGTGTATTTTCTATTATTATTTAAAATAAAAGAAGCTGTAGTCACAACCCTGGCTCCAACCTGCTTTTTTTTCACTGCATTAACTGTCTTTGATTTGAAGCCAATACAACGCCTTATAAATTTATGGTCAATAAGACTTCCCAAACACACATTATTAAACTTCTAACAGTAATATATCAATAACATCAATGTTATTTCTCTCCTCATCTCCCCAGAACTCCTGTTGTGAATTTCCAACCAGGGGTCCTGAAATGACCTTAAAATCATCACTCTACAAGTAATTTTGTATTTCTCCTCTCACTAACTCCAAACCTTGATTCTTAAAATTCTGTTAATTAAACTACCATTCTCCAATTCACACAGCCTAAAAAGTTGTTATTGGCATTGATTAGTCCATAGCTTTTTCTCCTGATAGCTAACTAGCCAATAGATCTTGCTGACTGAGTTGTCCTTCAAAAAACCACTTGGAGTCATCTCATTCTTTCATTTCCTGTGTCACAACCAATATTCATGTCACATTCATCTCTCATTCTGCATACCACACTAAACTCACTGTCCTTTTAAAAAAAATACCCACACACCTCTCTCTCTCTCTCTCTACCTATCTATTTATCTATAAAATAACTAGATTTGAAAGATAATTCTATTAGGGACTTAAGTATCATTTAATAGCTTTAACTTTTGGAAAATTACTTAAATCCATGAAACTCATTTTTCTCAGCAAGTGAAAAAAATCTCTAGCTCAAAAATCTAATATGAAGGGGCTTCCCTGGTGGTGCAGTGGTTGAGAATCTGCCTGCTAATGCAGGGGACACGGGTTCGAGCACTGGTTTGGGAAGATCCCACGTGCCGCGGAGCAGCTGGGCCCGTGAGCCACAATTACTGAGCCTGTGCGTCTGGAGCCTGTGCTCCACAACAAGAGAGGCCGCAATGGTGAGAGGCCTGTGCACCGCGATGAAGAGTGGTCCCTGCTTGCCGCAACTGGAGAGGGCCCTTGCACAGAAACGAAGACCCGACACAGCCATAAATAAATAAATAAACAAATACTTTAAAATAGGAAGACTCAATTAAAAAAAAAATCTAATATTAAGATTAAATAAAAATTTTTTTAAATAAAATATTTTAAAAAACACATGAGTCTGAAATATCACTATAATGGGAAATATTATTTCTTCACCCTTTTATTTTTTTAGTCTTTCATTTCTTTTTTTTTTTAAACATCTTTATTGGAGTATAATTGCTTTACAATGGTGTGTTAGTTTCCTCTTTATAACAAAGTGAATCAGCTACACATATACATATATCCCCATATCTCCTCCCTCTTGTGTCTCCCTCTGACCCTCCCTATCCCACCCCTCTAGGTAGTGACAAAGCACCGAGCTGATCTGCCTGTGCTATGTGGCTGCTTCCCACTAGCTATCTATTTTATATTTGGTAGTATATATAAGTCCATGCCACTCTCTCACTTCATCCCATCTTACCCTTCCCCCACCCCGTGTCCTCAGTCCATTCTCTACATCTGAGTCTTTACTCCTGTCCTGCCCCTAGGTTCTTCAGAACCATTTTTTTTTTTAGATTCCATATATATGTGTTAGTATATGGTATTTATTTTTCTCTTTCTGACTTACTTCACTGTGTATGACAGTCCCTAGGTCCATCCACCTAACTATAGCTGAGTAAAATTCCATTGTATATACGTGCCACATCTTCTTTATCCATTCATCTGTCAATGGACACTTAGGTTGCTTGCATGTCCTGGCTATTGTAAACAGAGCTGCATTGAATATTGTGGTACATGACTCTTTTTGAATTATGGTTTTCTCAGGGTATGCCCAGTAGTGGGATTGCTGGGTCATATGGTAGTTCTATTTTTAGTTTTTTAAGGAACCTCCATACTGTTCTCCATAGTGCCTGTATCAATTTACATTCCCACCACGAGTGCAAGAGTGTTCCCTTTTCTCCACACCCTGTCTGCATTTATTGCTTGTAGATTATTTGATGATGGCCATTCTGACTGGTGTGAGGTGATACCTCATTATAGTTTTGAGTTGCTTTTCTCTAATGATTAGTGATGTTGAGCATCCTTTCATGTGTTTGTTGGCAATCTGTATATCTTCTTTGGAGAAATGTCTATTTAGGTCCTCTGCTCATTTTTGGATTGGGTTGTTTGTTTTCTTGATATTGAGCTGCATGTAAATTTTGGAAATTAATCTTTTGCCAGGTGCTTCATTGGCAAATATTTTCTCCCATTCTGAGGGTTGTCTTTTCGTCTTGTTTATGGTTTGCTTTGCTGTGCAAGATTTTAGGTTTCATTAGGTCCCATTTATTTTTGTTTTTATTTCCATTTCTCTAGGAAGTGATTCAAAGAGGATCGTGCTGTGTTTTATGTCATAGAGTGTTCTGCCTATGTTTTCTTCTAAGAGATTCATAGTGTCTGACCTTACATTTAGTTGTTTAATCTATTTTGAGTTTATTTTTGTGTATGGAGTTAGGGAGTGTTCTAATTTCATTCTTTTACATGTAGCTGTACAATTTCCCCAGCACCACTTATTGAAGAGGCTGTCTTTTCTCCATTGTATATTCTTGCCTCCTTTATCAAAAATAATAAGTGCGTGGTTTTATCTCTGGGCTTTCTATCCTGTTCCATTGATCTATATTTCTGTTTTTGTGCCTGTACCATAATGTCTTGATTACTGTAGCTTTGTAGTATAGTCGGAAGTCAGGGAGTCTGATTCCTCCAGCTTCGTTTTTCTTCCTCAAGATTGTTTTGGCTATTCGGGGTCTTTTGTGTTTCCATACAAACTGTGAATTATTTTGTTCTAGTTCTCTGAAAAATGCCATTGGTTGTTTGATAGGGATTTCTTTGAATCTGTAGATTGCTTTGGGTAGTATAGTCATTTTCATAATGTTAATGTTCTTCTAATCCAAGAACATGGTATATCTCTCCATCTGTTTGTATCATCTTTAATTTCTTTCATCAGTGTCTTATAATTTTTGGCATACAGGTCTTTTGTCTCCTTAGGTAGGTTTATTCCTAGGTATTTTACTCTTTTTATTGCAATGGTAAATCGGAGTGTTTCTTTAATTGTCTTTCAGAATATTCATCATTCGTATATAGGAATGCAAGAGATTACTGTGCATTAATTTTGCATCCTGCTACTTTACCAAATTCATTGATAAGCTCTAGTAGTTTTCTGGTAGCATCTTTAGGATTCTCTATGTATAGTATCATGTCATGTGCATCAGTGACAGCTTTAATTCTTCTTTTCTGATTTGTAATCCTTTTATTTCTTCTTCTTCTCTGATTGCTGTGGCTAAAATTTCCAAAACTATGTTGAACAATAGTGGTGAGAGTGGACAACGTTGTCTTGTTCCTGATCTTAGTGGAAATGGTTTCAGTTTTCACCATTGAGAATGATGTTAGCTGTGAGTTTGTCATATGTGGCCTTTATTATCTTGAGGTAAGTTCCCTATATTCCTATTTTCTGGAGGGTTTTTGTCATAAATAGCTGTTGAATTTTGTTGAAAGCTTTTTCGGCATCTATTGAGATGATCATATGTTTTTTCTCCTTCAACTTGTTAATATGTTGTATCACATTGATGGATTTGCGTATATTGAAGAATCCTTGCATTGCTGACATAAAACCCACTTCAACATGGTGTATGATCCTTTTAATGTGCTGTTGGATTCTGTTTGTTAGTATTTCCTTGAGGATTTTTGCATCTATGTTCATCAGTGATATTGGCCTACATTTCTCTTTCTTTGTGACATCTTTGTCAAGTTTTGGTATCAGGGTGATTGTGGCCTTGTAGAATGAGTTTGGGAGTGTTCCTCCCTCTGCTATATTTTGGAAGAGCTTGAGAAGGATAAGTGTTAACTCTTCTGTAAATGTTTGATAGAATTCGCCTGTGAAGCCATCTGGTCCTGGGCTTTTCTTTGTTGGAAGATTTTTAATCGCAGTCTCAATTTCAGTGCTTGTATTTGGTCTGTTTATAATTTCTATTTCTTCCTGGTTCAGCCTCAGAAGGTTGTGCTTTTCTAAGAATTTATCCATTTCTTCCAGGGTTTCCATTTTATTGACATAGAGTTGCTTGTAGTAATCTCTCATGATCCTTTGTATTTCTGCAGTGCAGGTGTTACTTCTCCTTTTTCATTTCTAATTCTGTTGATTTGAGTCTTCTCCCTATTTTTCTTTATGAGTTTGTCTAATGGTTTGTCAATTGTATTTTTCTTCTCAAAGAACTAGCTTTTAGTTTTATTGATGTTTGCTATCATTTTCTTCATTTATTTTTCATTTCTTTCTGCTCAGATCTTTATGATTTCTTTCCTTCTGCTGACTTTGGGTTTTTTTTTTTTGTTCTTCTTTCTCTAATTGCTTCAGGTGTACGTTTAGGTTGTTTATTTGAGATGTTTCTTGTTTATTGAGGTACGATTGTATTGCTATAAACTTCCCTCTTAGAACTGCTTTTGCTGCATCCCATAGGTTTTGGGTTGTCATGTTTTCATTGTCATTTGTTTCTAGGTATTTTTTGATTTCCTCTTTGAATTCTTCAGCAATCTCTTGGTTAAGTAGTGTATTGTTTAGCCTCCACATGTTTGTATTTTTTTTTTTACAGATTTCTTCCTGTAATTGATATCTAATCTCATCGCATTGTGGTCAGAAAAGATACTTGATATGATTTCAATTTTCTTAAATTTACCAAGACTTGCTTTGTTACCCACAATATGATCTATCCTGGAGAATTTCCATGAGCACTAGAGAATAAAGTGTATTCTGTTTTTCTTGAATGGAATATCCTATAAACATCAATTAAGTCCATCTTGTTTAATGTATCATTTAAAGTTTGAGTTTCCTTATTTTTTTCATTTTGGATGATCTGTTCTTTGGTGAAAGTGGGGGTTAATGTCCCCTACTCTTATTGTGTTTGTGTTGATTTCCCCTTTTATGGCTGTTAGCATTTGCCTTATGTACTGAGGTGCTCCTTTGTTGGGTGCATAATTATTTACAATTGTTATGTCTTCTTCTTGGTTTGATCCCTTTATCATTATGTAGTGTCTTTCTTTGTCTCTTGTAATAGTCTTTATTTTAAGGTCTGTTTTGTCTGATATGAAAATTGCTACTCCAGCTTTCTTTTGATTTCCATTTGCATGGAATATCTTTTCCATCCCCTCACTTTCAGTCTGTATGTGTCCTTAGGTCTGAAGTGGGTCTCTTATAGACAGCAAATATATGTTTCTTTTTTTTTTTTTTGTATCCATTCAGCCATTCTATGTCTTTTGGTTGGAGGATTTAATCTATTTTTCCTTTATGGTAATTATCGATATGTATGTTTCTATTACCATTTTCTTAATTGTTTTGTGTTTGTTATTGTAGGTCTTTTCCTTCTCTTGTGTTTCCTGCCTAGAGAAGTTCCTTAGCATTTGTTGTAAAGCTGGTTTGGTGGTGCTGAATTCTCTTAGCTTTTGCTTTTCTGTAAAGGTTTTAATTTCTCCATTGAATCTGAATGAGATCCTTGCTGGGTAGAGTAATCTTGGTTGTAGATTTTCTCTTTCATCACTTTAAATATGTTTTACCACTCCCTTCTGGCTTGTAGCGTTTCTGCTGAAAGGTCAGCTGTTAACCTTATGGGGATTCTGTCGTATGTTATTTGTTGTTTTTCCCTTGCTGCTTTTAATATTTTTTCTTTGTATTTAATTTTTGATAGTTTGATTAATATGTGTCTTGGTGTGTTTCTCCTTGGATTTTTCTTTATGGGACTCTCAGCACTTCCTGAACTTGATTGACTATTTCCTTTCCCATATTAGGGACGTTTTCAACTGTAATCTCTTCTAATATTTTCTCAGTCTGTTTCTTTTTCTCTTCTTCTTCTGGGACCCCTATAATCTGAATGTTGGTGCATTTAATGTTGTCCCAGAAGTCTCTAAGACTGTCCTCAATTCTTTTCATTCTTTCTTTTTTATTCTGCTCTGCAGTAATTATTTCCACTATTTTTTCTTCCAGATCACTTGTCCGTTCTTCTGCCTTAGTTATTGTGCTATTGACTCCTTCTAGAGAATTTAAAATTTCATTTATTGTGTTGTTCATCATTGTTTGTTTGCCCTTTAGTTCTTCTAGGTCCTTGTTAACCGTTTCTTGTATTTTCCCCATTGTATTTCCAAGATTTTATATCATCTTTCGTATCATTACTCTGAATTCTTTGTCAGGTAGACTGCCTATTTCCTCTTCATTTGTTTGGTTTGGTGGGTTTTTACCTTGCTCCTTTTTCTCCTGTGTGTTTCTCTGTCTTCTCATTTTGCTTAACTTACTGTGTTTGAGGTCTTGCTTTTACAGGCGGCAGGTTCATAGTTCCCATTGTTTTTAGTGTCTGCCCCCAGTGCGTAATGTTGGTTCAGTGTGTTGTGTAGGCTTCCTTGTGGAAGGGATTAGTGCCTGTGTTCTGGTGGATGAGGCTGGATCTTGTCTTTCTGGTGGGCAGGACCACATTCGGTGGTGTGTTTTGTGGTGTCTGTGAACTTATTATGATTTATGGTAGCCTCTCTGCTACAGGTGAGGTTGTGTTCCTGTGTTGCTATTTGCTTGGTATAGGGTGTCCAGCACTGTAGCTTGCTGGTTGTTGAGTGGAGCTGGGTCTTAGCTTTGAGATGGAGATCTCTTGGAGAGCTTTTGTTGTTTGATAGTACATGGAGCCCGGAGGTGTCTTGTGGACCAATGTCCTGAACTCGGCTCTCCCACCTCAGAGACACAGTCCTGACACCTCACCAGAGCACCAAGGCCCTCTCAGCCACACCGCTCAGAAGAAAAGGGAGGAAAAAAGAAAGAAAGAAAGAAAGAAAGAAAAAATAAAATAAAAAGAAATAAATTTTTAAAAATAAAAAATAAAAGAAATTATTAAAAATAAAGATAAAAAGAAAAAAGAAAGAAAGAAGAGAGCAACCAAACCGACAGAACCCTAGGATAAATACTGAAAGCAAAGCTATACAGACAAAATCACACAAAGAAGCATACTCATATACACTCACAAAAAGAGAAGAAGGAAAAAAAATATGTGTGTATATAAAAAAATTTTGAGAGCAACCAAATCAAAAGAAAAATCTACCAATGTTAATAAACTCTAAATACTAAACTAAGATAAACATAAAGTCAGAAGCTAGTCAGTGGCATACAGCAAACCCAAGTCTACAGTTGCTCCCTCAGTCCACCGTCTCAATTTTGAGATGATTCATTGTCTGTTCCAGTATTCCAGAGATGCAGGGTACATGAAGTTGATTGTGGAGATTTAATTCGCTGCTCCTGTGGCTGCTGGAAGAAATTTCCCTTTCTCTTCTTAGTTCACACAGTTCCTGGGGTTCAGCTTTGGATTGGCCCCATCTCTCCCTGTAGGTCACCTGAGGAAGTCTGTTCCCACCCTGACAGGATGGGGTTAAAGGAGCAGCTGATTACAGAGCTCTGGCTCACTCAGAACGTGGGGAGTGAGGGATATGGGATTCAGGGGGAACCTGTGGTGGCAGAGGCTGGTGTAACATTGTAACAGCGTTGAGGCACGCTGTGTGTTCTCCCTGGGAAGTTGTCTCTGGATTATGGGACCCTGGCAGTGACAGGCTGCACATGCTCCCGGGAGAGGTGGTGTGGATGGTTACCTGTGCTTGCACTCAGGCTCCTTGGTGGCTGCAACAGCAGCCTTAGCGTTTCATGCCCATCTCTGGTGTCCATGTTGACAGCCTTGGCTTGTGCCCATCTCTGGAGCTCGCCCAGGTGGTGCTCTGAATCCCCTCTCCTCACACACCCTGAAACAATGGTCTCTTGCCTCTCAGACAGTTTCAGACTTTCCCCCAGACTCCCTCCCGGTCCACTGTGGCACACTAGCCCACATCAGGCTGTGTTCATTCAGGCAACCTCAGTCCTCTCCCTGGGATCTGACCTTCGAAGCTAGAGCCTCAGCTCCCAGCCCCCACCCGTCTTGGCCGGTGAGCAGACAAGCCTCTCAAGCTGGTGAGTGCTGGTTGGTAGCGATCCTCCATGCAAGAACCTCTCTGCCTTGCCCTCTGTAGCCCCACTGCTGTGCTCTCCTCGGTGGCTCTGAAGCCACCCCCTGTCTCCATCAGTGAAGGGGCTTCCTAGGGTGTGGAAACATCCTCCTTCACAGCTCCCTCCCCGAGGTGCAGGTCCCATCCCTATTCTTTTGTCTCTGTTTTTTCTTTTTTCTTTTGCCTTACCCAGTTTCGTGGGGGAGTTTCTTGCCTTTGGGAAGTCACAGATCCCCTGCCAGCATTCAGTAGGTGTTTTGTAGGAGTTGTTCCACATATAGATGTACCTCTGATGTATTTGTTGGGAGGAAGGTGATCTCCACGTCTAACTCCTCCGTCATCTTGAAGGTCTCCCCCAGTATTTATTTTTGATGCTATTATAAACAGCATTTTAAAATTTTATTGTCTAATTGTCCATTGCTATATGTGACCTCTTTTACCTTTTCCGTTGCTGTGACCCTGCTTGAAAGTACTTGAATATCTGATTATTTCAATTGTCTCCTTATCATCTTCCTGCTTTCATTCTTGCTCCAACAACAAGTGCTCACCACTATAGTCAATTTCTCAAAGATTATGTCATTTCTCTGGGTCAAACCCCTCACATAAATCAGAGTAACAGTCAAGAGTCTACAGTGATCTACAAAGCCCAACATGAACTGAAACCCACTACTGAAACCTACCTTATTTCTTTTTATTCTTCTCCCACCTCTCAGAAAATCTTAAGTGGAATTGAGAAATTTGATAGATGTCCAATAGGTAGTTTGGAAATGTGTCCCATGCTCTTGGATTGGAAGAATTAATATTGTTAAAATGGCCATACTACCCAAAGTAATCTACAGATTTAATGATATCCCTATCAAATTATGCATTGCAGTTTTCACAGTACGAGAACAAATAATCCTGAAATTTATGTGGAACCACAAAAGACCCAGAATTCCTAAAGCAATCATGAGGAAAAAGAACAAAGCTGTAGGCATAACCTTCCCAGACTTCAGACAATACTACAAAGCTACAATATTCAAAACAGCTGGGTATTGGCACAAAAACAGACATATAAATCAATGGAACAGAATAAAGAGCCCAGAAATAAACCCACACACCTATGGTCAAATAATCATTGACAAGGGAGGCAAGACTATACAATGGAGAAAAGGCAGTCTCTTCAGCAAGTGGTGTCAGGAAAGCTAGACAGCCTCATGTAAAGCAATGAAGTCAGAATACACCCTCACACCACACACAAAAATAAACTCAAAATGGCTTAAAGACTTAAATATAAGACACGACACCATAAAACTCCTAGAAGAGAACATAGGCAAGACATTCTCTGATACAAATTGTAGCAATATTTTCCTAGGTAAGTCTCCCAAGGCAATAGAAATAAAAACAAAAATAAACAAACGAGACTTAATCAAACTTAAAAGCTTTTGCACAGCAAAGGAAACCATATGCAAAATGAAAAGAAAACTTATGGACTGGGAGAAAATATTTGCAAAAGATGAGACCAACAAGGGGTTAATTTACAAAATATACAAGCAGCTCATATAACTCAATATTGAGAAAACAAACAACCCAATCAAAAAATGGGCTGAAGACCTAAGTAGACATTTCTCCAAAGATATACAGATGACCAACAGGCACATGAAAAGATGCTCAATGTCGCTAAGTATTAGAGACATGCAAATCATAACTACAATGAGGTATCACCTCACACAGGTCAGAATGGCCATCATCAAAAAGTCTACAAATAATAAATGTTGGAGAGGATGTGGGGAAAAAGGGAACCCTCCTAGACTTTTGGTGGGAATGTAAATTGTTGCAGCCACTAAAGAGAACAGTATGGAGGTCACTTAGAAAACGAAAAATAGAGTTACCATTTGATCCAGCAATCCCATTCCTGGGCATGTATTTGGTGAAAACTCTAATTCAAAAAGATGCATGCATCCCAGTGTTTACAGCAGCACTATTTACAATAGCCAAAACATGGAAACAACCTAAGTGTTCATCCACAGATGAATGGATAAAGATGTGAGATATATATATATATCTATTAAGCTGTAGAAAGAAAGAAAGAATGCCATTTTAAGCAACTTGGATGGGCTTAGAGATTATCATACTGAGTGAAGCAAGCCAGACAGAGAAAGACAAACACATGTAATATCACTTATGTGTGGAATCTAAAAGGTAATATAAATGAACTTATTTACAGAACAGAAACAGACTCACAGACATTACAAACAAACTTATGGTTACCAAATGGAAAAGAGAGGGGAGGATAAATTAGGAGTATGGGCTTAACATATACACACCACTATATATAAAACAGATAAACAACAAGGATTTACTGTAAAGCATAGATAACTAACCATATTCAATAACTTGTAATAACTTATAATGAGAAAGAATCAGAAAAAGATATATGTATAACTGAATCACTTTGCTGTACACCTGAAAGTAATACATTATTGTAAATCAACTATACTTCAATTTAAAAAGTGCTAAATACAAAATCAGGAAACAAAACAAATCATCTTCCTATATGTTAGAAAAAACACAGAGAAAATAAAATTCTAATTATAATATAACAATATGTGAAGGACATTGAAAAAATATAACAAAATTTGTGCAAGGTTTCCATGGTGAGAAAAGAGTGACAAACATGTAAATGAATTAAAGTTCCCACTGTTGCAAACGTGTCAGTTTTCTCCCAAATTGATCTGTGGAGTCAAACCAAACCCCACTCAAAAACCTAGCTAAACAAATTGATTGTTAAATGTGTATGGAAATGGGAACATGTCCACTTTCAGTCAAAAACTTTCTTAAATTCCATATATTCTTATTCTGTGTTCTATTTCTAGTGCACACAGATCCACAATTGGATCAGTCTGCACTGGCTGGTCAGGGCTCTGTCCATTCCAAAGACTTATTGCAGACTAATTTGACCTCATAAAGTGCCTCTTTAAGTGTGGGATACAAGCTGTAAGAAAATAAAACGGCTGATAAGTGCAAATTCCAAGTTGGCGCCTGGGGAGAAATTAGTTGGAACCCATTATTGTGCAATAGTTGCATCCGCACACTTAGTTGGAGGGGTCGGCAGGAGTTGTGAGATGAAAGCAGGAAAATCACACCCTCCAGAATGAAAGCAGAGGGCAGAGGTCTTCTAGTGGTCATCCCAGGAAAGACTGTCACTCTAATAACCAGTGTTGTGGTCTGTTTCTCTCACTAGCCTATAGGTGAGTGAAAAAGCAGGGATTTAAGCTTGTCAACTAGTCAATAAATGAATGTTTGTGACTTTGGCTCATACTTTCTTTATCCATACAGAGATGAGAAACAGCTACACCTTTTAAAAAGAAAGGGCTTTAGCCTTTGTTCTGGCAGCAAAGTGTAAGAATGCTGACGGGACAGAATCTCACTCTGCAATAAGTCTTGAGAAGAGAAACCCCTAAGGTTTAGGTGGAAATGGGAATTTAAGGGGAAGGAAACATAAACTAAATAGAAGGGTCTGTGGGAAGAAGAAAATGTGTAGGGGGCCTGGAAACTTGAGCGGGGTCAATAAAAACTGCTGTGCAGTCTCCCCTGAACTTCATCTCCGCTGCTCAGAGGATGACCCTGGGCATGGCTGGCCAAGGATACTCAATTCTTGGCAATAGAACTAGGACCAGAACTAAGAGTTCTGGAGGACCTGCCTGGTATTTTCTGTTTTATCCACTACAATATTTTATGGAGGAAATGGACATTGCCACAGATGACATTTAGTCCCCTCAAATTATGTGATCACTAGAAACACTGTTGACAATTGTGATCATTAATAATAATTATGAAAAAATAATAATTCATAGTTAAGAAGTTCTTAAGTGAATGGTAGTTAATAATAATGCAAAAATTTTCATAACCTAGTGAATAATATATAGCAATTATCAAAGGTTTCTGTGTTAACCAAAATGCATTTAAAAATAATCCATTGGTTAGTTAATAAAAATACATGAATATAATTGTTCTTTGGAATAACTAAATGATGAGATTAACAGACTGAATTTTTTGAAGATACCATGAGATGAGGTGAGAAGTAATAAATGACCTCTTTTTGCCCTTCAAAGTTTGGAGAAATGGAAATAAGTCAGCTTGTAGAAGTCCTATGAAGAGTTAGTACTGTACCATGTTTGGGGTGAAATAAGCTGAAAATCTGCTACATGATGCCAGCCAAAGACTAAGCCCCTCACAGACCTAATTCATGGAAAAATGTCTTGAGTTTTCAGCAGATCCCGGGTGAGGTACAGATGGTACAGTTTTTATGAAAGAGACAAGGGTCCTGGTGGTCAATGTTGCCAGGGTGTTCTTATGCCCATTATTGTGCAGCAGGCTAAGCAGAAGAAATTCAGCCTCATCTAAATCCATTTGTGATCATTAAAGAAATCTTGAAACCAGCAGACCTTAGACCAAAGCTAAGTGGGTTACAAGGGGGAGCAGTGTTGAGGGGGCAGCCAGGTAGACAGGCTTCATGAGCTTTAGCATCTCTCTTTCCAGATGCAGAGCTGAGTGGAAGGTATCAAAAGATGAACCGGGATGGATCCAAAATCTCTCAAGTGTCCAGTTGGTGGCAAATTAGAGAACTCTCCAAATTTTTCAGCTGCTACAAGTGGTTGTTCCTTCCAGATACAGAGGTTCTCAGGTGAGTCACTGAATACTTGTCCTAATGATAAGTGTCCTAAGGTTGAACATTCTTAGAATTCAGGGAATATGTCAAGTCAGTTTGGAATTTCAGATGGATTGCATTTTGGTTGTGAAATAGTTGGACCAGCCCCGTTTTGGGCTCTTCTGCTTCTCCCTGCTGGGGCAGCTGGCTCTGTAATGGGGCTCTCTGCTGTGTCACTGCCATCGACCTGACCTTGACTGCAGACGTACTTTGGAGACTTGGTGAGTGTGATTTCTTTGTGCCTTCTAGGGGGTATGGATCTCAGAGGTGTTGGGATTTAATTGGATTGTAGCAAGTATGATTCAATAGAATATGAGGACTGGGAAGTTTTGTTGGATTATTATTATTATTATCATCAGCTGCACCGCATGGTGTGTGGGATCTTAGTTCCCCAACCAGGGATCGAACCCGGGTCCCCTGCAGTGGAAGCGTGGAGTCTTAACCACTGGAAAGTGCAGTGGTTAACGCTAGGAAAGTCCCTGTTGGATTATTTTGACTTGATTTTGATGAATTGTTTTGAAGTCTGAATGAGAAAATAGAATTGTAACTTAAAATTAAAGGAGAGTGAGAAACACGAAATTCTCCCTTGTCCAACAATTCTTTAAAAAAACATCTCTTGTTGTGGTTTTAATAGCATGTGTCTTAGAAGAGGAGCCCCTTTCAGGTGGAATCTTACTATTGACAATTGACCCTGAAGAGTATTTTTTTCTGTGCCTAAATCAACCTAATGAAACCTTCACTACTGACATCATGAGACATAATTATGATAGGTGTTTTCTGTAGGATTGGACAGAAATTGAGAAATTTTTACTACATTCCTTATAATGTTGTTTGCATTTAAAACATTTCTTATTTATTCAGATCATGGAAATCTCTTGATACACAGGCAAAAGAAAAAGAAGGGTCTTGTCAGAATCTTCCATTTTGTTGATGAGAATTATAAACAGGGAGGCAAGAAAACATACACATAAATACAAGAGTGGGGTATTAAAAGATCAAAGTAGATTATTGGAGATAGGAGAGATAAAGGTATGGTTCTTTCTGATTCCCCAAGACACAGGAATGATGTCCTACCAGTGACAGGAGCAGCGCAAACTCTCCTGCCTACCGCCTCCTGTGTGTCCACCTGTCTCTTGAGCCACACTCACCTCCAAAGTGTCTGGAGCCATGTCTACCTTCTCAGTGCCCACCACAACTGTGCCAGAAGAAATGCCCACCTGTGCAGTCATTCCAGCCCTGCAAGCAGAAATGAACACCCTCAAGCAAGTAGCAACCTCAAAAGCCTTCAGGATCATGAAATGTCATGAAAAATGATTCTGTCCCAGGACTCATCACCTCTCTTTGAACCATTTCACAATGACATCTTCACTAACTCATGGCCTTTATCTGCTTGGAATGTTATTAGAGAGAGAAGTCTTTCGTTTTGCAGTCAGCATACTGTTACTTGGCAGGGAGGGAACAGCTGACAAGTACCACCTTGGTGATTAGAGCTTCTCAGAGTCTCTGAAGAAAGAGCAGTAAGATCAGGTGCATCTTGCTCCTAGAGTGTTGGCTGGCCTATGGTGTTTCTGTGTATCTGTGACCTGGGCAGCAATTCCATTACCTGAGCTCTTGGACTTCCCTTCAGCTTCCTAAGTAAAGCACGTGTTCCATGATGAAACCCAAATATACATTCTTCATTTTAACCTACCTTTTTTAGCCTTGTTTATTTTTGTTTTTATTTCTATTTGTGTAGGAGGTGGGTCAAAAAGGATCTTGCTGTGATGTATGTCATAGAGTATTCTACCTTCGTTTTCCTCTAAGAGTTTGATAGTGTCTGCCCTTACATTTAGGTCTTTAATCCATTTTGAGTTCATTTTTGTGTATGGTGTTAGGGAGTGTTCTAATTTCATTCTTTTAAAGGTAGCTGTCCAGTTTTCCCAGCATCACTTATTGAAGAGGGTGTCTTTTCTACACTGTTTGTTCTTGACTCCTTTATCAAAGATAAGGTGACCATATGTGCGTGGGTTTATCTCTGGGCTTTCTATCCTGTTCCATTGATCTATATTTCTGTTTTTGTGCCAGTACCATACTGTCTTGATTACTGTAGCTTTGTAGTGTAATCTGAAGTCACAGAGCCTGATTCCCTCAGCTCTGTTTTTCGTTCCCAAGATTGCTTTGGCTATTCGGGGTCTTTTGTGTTTCCATACAAACTGTGAAATTTTTTGTTCTAATTTTGTGAAAAATGCCAGTGGTAGTTTGATAGGGATTGCATTGAATCTGTAGATTGCTTTGGGAAGTAGAGTCATTTTCACAATGTTGACTCTTCCAATCCAAGAACATGGTAAATCTCTCCATCTATTTGTAACATCTCTAATTTCATTCATCAGTGTCTTATAATTTACTGCATACAGGTTTTTGTCTCCTTAGGTAGGTTTATTCCTAGATATTTTATTATATTTGGAGTGTTTTCTTAATTTCACTTTCAGATTTTTCTTCATTAGTGTAGAGGAATGCAAGAGATTTCTGTGAATTAATTTTGTATCCTGCTACATTACCAAATTCATTGATTAGCTCTAGTAGTTTTCTGGTAACAACTTTAGGATTGTCTGTGTATAGTATCTTGTTATCTGCAAACAGTGACAGCTTTACTTCTTCTTTTCCAATTTGGATTCCTTTTATTTCTTTTTCTTCTCTGATTGCTGTGGCTAACACTTCCAAAACTATGTTGAATAATAGTGGTGAGAGTGGTCAACCTTGTCTTGTTCCTGATCTTAGTGGAAATGGTTTCAGTTTTTCACCATTGAGGGCAAATTTGGTTGTGGGTTTGTCATATATGGCCTTTATTATGTTGAGGAAAGTTCCCTCTATGCCTACTTTCAGCAGGAATTTTATCATATATGGGTGTTGAATTTTGTCAAAAATTTTCTCTGCATCTATTGAGATGATCATATGGTTTTTCTCCTTCAGTATGTTAATATGGTGTATCACGTTGATTGATTTGCGTATATTGAAGAATCCTTGCATTCCTGGGTAAACCCTACTTGATCATGTTGTATGATCCTTTCAGTGTGATGGTGGATTCTGTTTTCTAGTATTTTGTTGAGGATTTTTGCATCTATGTTCATCAGTGATATTGGCCTGTAGTTTTCTTTCTTTGTGACATCTTTTTCTGGTTTTGATATCAGGGTGATGGTGGCCTTGTAGAATGGATTTGGGAGTGTTCCTCCCTCTGCTATATTTTGGAAGAGTTTCAGAAGGATAAGTGTTAACTCTTCTCTAAATGTTAGATAGAATTCGCCTTGAAGCCATCTGGTCCTGGGCTTTTGTTTTTTGGAAAGTTTTTAAACACAGTTTCAATTTCAGTGCTTGTGATTGGTCTGTTCATATTTTCTATTTCTTCCTGGTTCAGTCTCGGAAGGTTGTGCATTTCTAAGAATTTGTCCGTTTCTTCCAGGTTTTCATTTTATTCTCATATAGTTGCTTGTAGTAATCTCTCATGATCCTTTGTATTTCTGTAGTGTCAGTTGTTACTTCTTTTTCATTTCTAATTCTATTGATTTGAGTCTTCTCCCTGTTTTTCTTGATAAGTTTGGCTAATGGTTTATCAATTTTGTTTTTCTTGTGAAAGAACCAGCTTCTAGTTTTATTGATCTTTGCTATCATTTCTTTCATTTCTTTTTCATTTATTTCTGATCTGATCTTTATGATTTCTTTCCTTCTGCTAACTTTGGGGTTATTTTGTTCTTCTTTCTCTAATTGCTTTACGTGTAAGGTTAGGTTGTTTATTTGAGATATTTCTTGTTTCCTAAGGTAGGATTGTATTGTTATAAACTTCCCTCTTGGAAGTGCTTTTGCTGCATCCCAGAGGGTTTGGGTCGTCGTGTCTCCATTGTCATTTGTTTCTAGGTATTTTTTGATTTCCCCTTTGATTTCTTCAATGATCACTTCGTTATTAAGTAGTGTGTTGTTTAGCCTCCATCTGCTTGTATTTTTTACAGAATTTTTCCTGTAATTGATATCTAGTCTCATAGTGTAGTCTTTGGAAAAGATACTTGATATGATTTCAATTTTCTTAAATTTACCAAGGCTTGATTTGTGACCCAAGATATAATCTATCCTGGAGAATGTTCCATGAGCACTTGAGAAGAATGTATGTTCTGTTGTTTTTTTTATAGATGTCCTATACATATCAATTAAGTCCATCTTGTTTAATGTATCATTTAAAACTTGTGTTTCCTTATTTATTTTCATTTTGGATGATCTGTCCATTGGTGAAAGTGGGGTGTGAAAGTCCCCTACTATGATTATGTTACTGCCAATTTCCCGTTTTATGGCTGTTAGCATTTGCCTTCTGTATTGAGGTGCTCCTATGTTGGCTGCATAAATATTTTCAATGGTTATATCTTCTTCTTGGATTGATCCCTTCATTATTATGTAGTGTCCTTCTTTGTCTCTTCTCATAGTCTTTGTTGTAAAGACTATTTTCTGATATAAGAATTGGTACTCCAGCTTTCTTTTGATTTCCATTGGCATGGAATACCTTTTTCCATCCCCTCACTTTCAGTCTGTATGTGTCCCTAGGTTTGAAGTTGGTCTTTTGTAGACAGCATATATACGGGTCTTGTTCTTGTATCCATTCAGCCAATGTAGGTCTTTTGGTTGGAGTATTTAATCCACTTACATTTAAGGTAATCATTGATATGTATGTTCCTATTACCATTTTCCTAATTGTTTTTGGTTTGTTATTGTAGGTGTTTTCCTTCTCTTGTGTTTCCTGCCTAGAGAACTTCCTTTAGTATTTGTTGTAAAGCTGGTTTGGTGGTGCTGAATTCTCTTAGCTTTTGCTTGTCTGTAAAGGTTTTAATTTCTCTGTCAAATCTGAATGAGATCCTTGCTGGGTGGGGTCATCTTGGCTGTAGGTTCTTCTCCTTCATCACTTTAAATATGTCCTGCCACTCCCTTCTGGCTTGCAAAGTTTCTGCTGAAAGATCAGCTGTTTACCTTATGGGGATTCCCTTGTGTGTTATTTGTTGGTTTTCCCTTGCTGCTTTTAATATGTTTTCTTTGTATTTAATTTTTGTTAGTTTGATTAATATGTGTCTTGGCGTGTTTCTCCTTGGGTTTATCCTGTATGGACTCTCTGTGTTTCCTGGACTTGATTAACTATTTCCTTTCGCATATTAGGGAAGTTTTCTACTATAATCTCTTCAAATATTTTCTCAGTCCCTTTCTTTTTCTCTTCTTCTTCTGGGGTCTCTGTAATTCAAATGTTGGTACGTTTAATGTTGTTTCAGAGGACTCTGAGACTGTCTTCAATTCTTTTCATTTTTTTCCTTTGTTCTGCTCTGCAGTAGTTATTTCCACTATTTTATGTTCCAGGTCACTTATCCGTTCTTCTCCCACAGTTATTCTGTTATTGATCCCTTCTAGAGAATTTTAAATTTCATTTATTGTTTTGTTCATCACTGTTTGTTTGCTCTTTAGTTCTTCTATGTCCTTGTTAAACGTTTCCTGTATATTTTTCCATTCTATTTCCAAGATTCTGGATCATCTTTACTATCATTATACTTAATTCTTTTTCAGGTAGCGTGCCTATTTCCCCTTCTTTTGTTAGGTCTGGTGAGTTTTTGCTTTGCTCCTTCATCTGCTGTGTGTTTCTATGTCTTCTCATTTTACTTAACTTACTGTGTTTGGGGTCTCCTTTTTGCAGGCTGCAGGTTCGTAGTTCCTGTTGTTTTAGGTGTCTGTCCCCAGGGGCTAAGGTTGGTTCAGTGAGTTGTGTAGGCTTTCTGGTGGATGGGACTAGTGCCTGTGTTTTGGTGGATGAGGCTGGATCTTGTCTTTGTGGTGGGCAGGTCCAGGTCTGGTGGTGTGCTTTTGGGTGTCTGTGGCCTTATTATGGTTTTAGGCAGCCTCTCTGCTAGTGGATAGGGTCGTGTTCCTGTCCTGCTGATTGTTTGGCATAGGGTGTCGAGCACTGTAGCTTGCTGGTCGTTGAGTGGAGATGGGTCTTGGCATTGAGATGCAGATCTCTGGGTGATTTTTGTCTTTTGATATTACGTGAAGCTGCAAGGTCTCTTGTGGACCAGTGTCCTGAACTTTGCTCACCCACCTTAGAGGCACAGCCTAGCGCCAGGCTGGAACACCATGAGCCTGTCCTCCACACGGCTCAAATAAAAGGGAGAAAGAAAGAAAGCAAGAAAGAAGATAAAATAAAATAAAATAAAATAAAATAAAATAAAATAAAGTTATTAAATGTAAAAATAGAAAACAATTATTTAGAAAAAATTTTTTAAAGTAAAAAAAACAAAACAAAGAAAAAACGGACAGACAGGACCCTAGGACAAATGGTAAAAGCAAAGCTATACAGACAAAATCACACTCAGAAGCATACACATACACACTCACAAAAAGGGAAAAAAAATATATATCATTGCTCGCAAAATCCACTTCCTCAATTTGGGATGATTTGTTGTCTATTCAAATATTCCACAGATGCAGGGTACATCAAGTTGATTTTGTAGATTTAATTCGCTGCTCCTGAGGCTGCTGGGAGAAATTTCCCTTTCTCTTCTTTGTTCGCACAGCTCCTGGGTTTCAGCTTTGGATTCTGCCTGCCTCTGCGTGTAAGTTGCCTGAGGTCGTCTGTTTTTTGCTCAGCCAGGACAGGGTTAAAGGAGCAGCTGATGTGGGGGCTCTGGCTTACTCAGGCCAGGGGGAGGGAGGGGTACAGATATGGGCCAAGTCTGTGGCAGCAGAGGCCAGCGTGACATTGCACCAGCCTGAGCTGGGTCATGGGTTCTCCTGGGGAAGTTGTCCCTGGATCACGGGACCCTGGCAGTGGCAGACTACACAGGCTTCCAGGAGGGGAGGAGTGGATAGTGACCTGTGCTTGCACACAGGTTTCTTGTTGGCTGCAGCAGCAGCCTTAGCGTCTCATGCCCGCCTCTGGTGTCCACGCTGATAGTCACGGCTCGTGCCCATCTCTGGAGCTTGTTTAAGTGGCGCTCTTAATCCCCTCTTCTCACGCACCAGGAAACAAAGAGGCAAGAAAAAGTCTCTTGTCTCTTTGGCAGCTCCAGATTTTTTCCTGGGCTCCCTCCCGGATAACTGTGGTGCACTAGCCCCTTCGGGCTGTGTTCACACAGCCAACTCCAGTCCTCACTCTGGGATCCGACCTCTGAAGCCCAAGCCTCAGCTCCCAGCCCCTCCCGTCCTGGCAGGTGAGCAGACAAGCCTCTCAGGCTGGTGAGTGCTGGTCGGCACCGATCCTCTGTGCGGGAATCTCTCCACTTTGCCCTCTGCACCCCTGTTTCTCCGCTCTCCTCCATGGCTCCAAATCTTCCCCCCTCTGCCACCCACCGTCTCCACCTGCAAAGGGGCTTCCGAGTGTGTGGAAACCTTTCCTCCTTCAGAGCTCCCTCCCACTGGTGCAGGTCCCGTCCCTATTCTTTGTCTCTATTTTTTGTTTTGCCCTACCCAGGTACGTGGGTAGTTTCTTGCCTTTTGGGAGGTCTAGGTCTTCTGCCAGCATTCAGTAGGTGTTCTGTAGGAGTTGTTTCACATGTAGATGTATTTCTGATGTATTTGTGGGGAGGAGGTTGATCTCCACTTCTTACTCTTCTGCCATCTTGAAGCTTCTCCCCACACGCATTTTAAAAGAATGTGCCTAGATATTTTCATCCACCAGAGGACAGACAGCAGAAGCAAGAAGAACAAGTATTGTGTTGCTTGTGGAATGAAAACCATATTCACAGAAAGATAGACAAAATGAAAAGGCAGAGGACTATGTACCAGATGAAGGAAAAAGATAAAACCCCAGAAAAACAACTAAATGAGGTGGAGATAGGCAAGCTTCCAGAAAATGAATTCAGAAAAATGATAGTGAAGGTGATCCAGGGCCTTGAGAAAAGAATGGAGGCAAAGATCAAGATGATGCAAGAAAAGTTTAACAAAAACCTAGAAGAATTAAAGAACAAACACCTAGAAGAATTAAAGACAAACAAAGAGAGATGAACAATACAATAATTGAAATGAAAAATACAGTAGAAGGAATCAGTAGCAGAATAACTGAGACAGAGAAACAGATAAGTGACCTGGAAGACAGAATGGTGGAATTCACTGCCATGGAACAGAATAAAGAAAAAAGAATGAAAAGAATTGAGGACAGTTTCAGCGACTTCTGGGACAACATTAAACACAACAACATTCACATTATAGGGATGCCAGAAGGAGAAGAGGGAAAGAAAGGACGAGAGAAAACATTTGAAGAGATTATAGTCAAAAACGTTCCTAACATGGGTAAGGAAATAGCCCAACTCCAGGAAGCACAGAGAGTCCCAGGCAGGATAAACCCAAGGAGAAACATGCCGAGACAGATAGTAATCAAACTGACAAAAATTAAAGACATAGAAAAATTATTGAATGCAACAAGGAAAAAAATGACAAATAACATACAAGGGAACTCCCCTAAGGTTAACAACTGATTTCTCAGCAGAAACTCTGCAAGCCAGAAGGGAGTGGCATGATATACTTAAAATGATGAAAGGGAAGAAACTACAGCCAAGGTTACTCTACCCAGCAAGGATCTCATTTAGATTCAATGGAGAAATCAAAAGCTTTACAGACAAGCAAAAGCTAAGAGAATTCAACACCACCAAACCAGCTCTACAACAAATGCTAAAGGAACTTCTCTAAGTAGGAAAAACAAGAGAAGAAAAGGACCTACAGAAACAAACCCAAAACAATTAAGAAAATGGTCATAGGAACATACATATCGATAATTACCTTAAACGTGAATGGATTAAATGCTCCAACCAAAGGACACAGGTTCGCTGAATGGATACAAAAACAAGACCCATATATATGCTGTCTAAAAGAGACCCACTTCAGACCTAGGGACACATACAGACTGAAAGTGTGGGAATGGAAAAAGATATTCCATACAAATGGAAATCAAAAGAAAGCTGGAGTAGCAATACACATATCAGATAAAATAGACTTTAAAATAAAGAATGTTACAGGGACAAGGAAGGACACTACATAATAAGCAAGGGATCAATCCAAGAAGAAGATATAACAATTATAAATATAATGATCAAGGGATCAGTGAAGAAGAAATAAGAATTATAAACATATATGCACCCAACATAGGAGTACCACAATACATAAGGCAACTGGTAACAGCTATAAAAGAGTAAATCAACAGTAACACAATAATAGTGGGGAATTTTAACACCTCACTTACACCAATGTACAGATCACGCAGATAGAAAATTAATAAGGAAACAGAAGTTTTAAATGACACAATAGACCTGAAAGATTTAAGTGATATTTATAGGACATTCCATCAGAAAAATTTATAGGACATTCCATCTGAAAATTTAAGTGATATTTATAGGACATTCCATCTGAAAAGCCTTGGTAAATTTAAGAAAATTGAAATCATATCAAGCATCTTTTCTGACCACAACGCTATGAGATTAGAAATCAGTTACAGGGGGAAAAACGTAAAAAACAGAAACACATGGAGGCTAAACAGTATACTACTAAATAACCAAGAGATCACTGAAGAAATCAAACAGGAAATGAAAAATTGCTTAGAGACAAATGACAATGAAAACACGACGATACAAGACCTATGGGATGCAGCAAAATCAGTTCTAAGAGGGAAGATTATAGCAATACAATGCTACCTCAAGAAACAAGACAAATCTCAAATAAACTATCTAACCATACACCTAAAGGAAATAGAGAAAGAAGAACAAACAAAACCCAAAGTTAGCAGAAGGAAAGAAATCATAAAGATCAGAGCAGAAATAAATGAAATAGAAACAAAGAAAACAATAGCAAAGATCAATAACACTAAAAACTGGTTCATTGAGAAGATAAACAATACTGATAAACCCTTAGCCAGGCTTGTCAAGAAAAAAAGGGAGGAGACTCGAATCAATAAAATTAGAATTAAGAAAGAAAAGTTACAATGGACACCACAGAAATACAAAGCATCTGAAGAGATTACTACAAGCAATTCTATGCCAATAAAATGGACAACCTGGAAAGAAATGGACAAATTCTTAGAAAAGTACAAACTTCCAAGACTGAACCAGGAAGAAATAGAAAATATGAACAGACAAATCACAAGTAATGAAATTGAAACTGTGATTAAAAATTTTCCAGCAACCAAAAGTCCAGGACCAGAGGGCTTCCCAGGTGAATTCTATCAAACATTTAGAGAAGAGCTAATACCCATCCTTCTCAACCGCTTCCAAAAATTTACAGAGTACAGAACACTCCCAGAGTCATTCTATGTGGTCACCAGCACCCTGATATCAAAACCAGGCAGAGATACTACAAAAAAAGAAAATTACAGACCAATATCACTGATGAATATAGATGCAGAAATCATCAATAAAATACTAGCAAAGAGAATCCAACAACACATTAAAAGGATCATACACCATGATCAAGTGGGATTTATCCCAGAGATGCAAGGATTCTTCAATATATGCAAATCAAACAATGTGATACACCATATTAAAAAAGTGAAGAATAAACACCATAAGATCATCTCAATAGATGCAGAAAATGCTTTTGACAAATTTCAACACCAATTTATGAAAAAACTTTCTTTAAAGTGGGCATAGAGGGAACTTAACATAATGAAGGCCATATATGACAAGCCCAAAGCAAACATCATTCTCAATGGTGAAAAACTGAAAGCATTTCCTCTAAGATTAGGAACAAGACAATGATGTGAACTCTCGCCACGATTATTCAACATAGTTATGGAAGTCATAGCCATGGCAATCAGAGAAGAAAAAGAAACAAAAGAATACAAATTGGAAAAGAAGAAGTAAAACTGTCAGTGTTTGCAGATGACATGATACTACACATAAAGTATCCTAAAAATGCCACCAGAAAACTACTAGAGCTAATTAATGAATTTGGTAAAGTAGCTGGATACATAATTAACACAAAGAAATTTCTTGCATTCCTATACACTAACAACAAAACATCAGAAAGAGAAATTAAGGAAACAATTCTGTTCACCACTTCAACAAAAAGAATAAAATACCTAGGAATAAACCTACCTAAGGAGGTAAAAGTCCTGTACTCTGAAAACGATAAAACATTGATGAAAATAATCAAAGATGACACCAACAGATAGAGAGAAATACCAGGTTCTTGCATTGGAAGAATCAATATTGTGAAAATGACTGTACTACCCAAAGCAATCTACAGATTCAACGCAATCCCTATCAAATTACCAATGGCAATTTTTACGGAACTAGAACAAAAATTCTTAATCTTATGGAGACACCAAAGACCGCGAATAGCCAAAGCAGTCGTGAGGGAAAAAAATGGAGCGGGAGGAATCAGACTACCTGACTTCAGCCTATACTACAAAGCTACAGTAATCAAGACAATATGGTACTGGCACAAAAACAGAAACATAGATCAATGGAACAAGATAGAAAGCCCAGAGATAAACTCACGCACCTATGGTCAACTAATCTATGACAAAGTAGGCAAGGATATACAATGGAGAAAAGACAGTGTGTTCAATAAGTGGTGCTGGGAAAACTGGACAGCTACATGTAAAAGAATGAAATTAGAACACTCCCTAACACCATACATAAAAATAAACTCAAAATGGATTAGAGACCTAAATGTAAGACCGGACACTATAAACCTCTTAGAGGAAAACATAGGAAGAACACTCTTTGACATAAATCACAGCAAGATCCATTTTGACCCACCTCCTAGAGAAATGGAAATATAAAGAAAAATAAACAAATGGGACCTAATGAAACTTCAAAGCTTTTGCACAGCAAAGGTAACCATAAACAAGATGAAAAGACAACCGTCAGAATGAGAGAAAATATTTGCAAATGAAGCAACTGACAAAGGATTAATCTCCAAAATTTACAAGCAGCTCATGCAGCTCAATATCAAAAAAACAAAAACCAAATCCAAAAATGGGCAGAAGACCTAAATAGACATTTCATCAAAGAAGATATACAGATTGCCAACAAACACATGAAAGAATGCTCAACATCACTATTCATTAGAAAAATGAAAATCAAAACTTCAATGAGGTATCACCTCACACCGGTCAGAATGGCCATCATGAAAAAAATCTACAAACAATAAATGCTGGAGAAGGTGTGGAGAAAAGGGAACCCTCTTGCACTGTTGGTGGGAATGTAAGTTGATACAGCCACTATGGAGAACAATATGGAGGTTCTGTAAAAAACTAAACATAGAGTTACTGTTGCACTCTTGGTGGGAATGTAAGTTGATACAGCCACTATGGAGAACAGTATGGAGGTTCTGTAAAAAACTAAACATAGAGCTACCATAAGACCCAGCAATCCCACTACTGGACATATACCATGAGAAAACCGTAATTCAAAAAGAGTCATGGGCTTCCCTGGTGGCGCAGTGGTTGAGAGTCTGCCTGCCAATGCAGGGGACACGGGTTCGAGCCCTGGTCTGGGAGGATCCCACATGCCGCAGAGCAACTGGGCCCGTGAACCACAATTACTGATCCTGCGCGTCTGGAGCCTGTGCTCCGCAACAAAAGAGGCCGCGACAGTGAGAGGCCCGCGCACTGCGATGAAGAGTGGCCCCCGCTTGCCGCAACTAGAGAAAGCCCTCGCACAGAAACGAAGACCCAACACAGCCATAAATTAATTAATTAATTAATTAAAAACAAACAAACAAAAAAAACTTAAAAAAAAAAAAAAGAGTCATGTACCACAATGTTCATTGCAGCTCTATATACAATAGCCACGCCATGGAAGCAATCTAAGTGTCCATCGACAGATGAATGGATAAAGAAGATGTGGCACATATATACAATGGAATATTACTCAGCCATAAAAAGAAACGAAATTGAGTTATTTGTAGTGAGGTGGATGGACCTAGAGTATGTCATACCGAGTGAAGTGAGTCAGAATTAGAAAAACAAAAACCATATACTAACACATATATATTGAATTTAAAAAAATCTTTCTGAAGAACCTAGGGGCAGAACAGGAATAAAGAAGCAGACTTAGAGAATGAACTTGAGGAATCGGGGAGGGGGAAGGGTAAGCTATGATGAAGTGAGAGAGTGGCATGGACATATAAATACTACCAAATGTAAAATAGAGAGTTAGTGGGAAGCAGCCACATAACACAGGGAGATCAGCTCGGTGCTTCGTGACCACTTAGAGGGTTGGGATGGGAGGAGTGGGATGGAGACACAAGAGGGAGGAGATATGGGGATATATGTATCTGTATAGCTGATTCACGTTGTTATAAAGCAGAAACTAACACACCATTGTAAAGCAATTATACTCCAATAAAGATGTTAAAAAAATGGATTAAAGACCTAAATGTAAGCCTGGACACTATAAAACTCTTAGAGGAAAACATAGGAAGAACACTCTATGACATAAATCATAGGAAGGTCTTTTTTTACTCACCTCTTAGAGTAATGGAAATAATTACAAAAATAAACAAATGGTACCTAATGAAACTTAAAAGCTTTTTCACAGCAAAGGAAACTATAAACAAGATGAAAAGACAACCCTCAAAATGGGGGAAAATATTTGCAAATGAATCAACAGAAAAAGGATTAATCTCCAAAATATATAAACAGCTCATGCAGCTCAATATTAAAAAAATAAACAACCCAATCAAAAAATAGGCAGAAGACATAAATAGACACCTCTCCAAAGAAGACATACAGATGGCCAAGAGGTACATGAAAAGCTGCTCAACATCACTATTTATCAGAGAAATGCAAATCAAAACTACAATGAGGTATCACTTCACACTAGTTAGAATGGCCATCATCAGAAAAATCTACAAACAACAAATCCTGGAGAGAAAAGGGAACCCTCTTGCACTGTTGGTGGGAATGTAAATTGATACAGCCACTATGGAGAACAGTATGGAGGTGCCTTAAAAAACTTAAAATAGAATTAGCATATGACACAGCAATCCCACTACTGGGCATATATACAGAGAAAACCATAATTCAAAAAACACATGCACCCCAATGTTCATTGCAGCACTGTTTATAATAGCCAGCTCATGGAAGCAATCTAAATGCCCATCTAGAGACGAATGGATAAAGAAGATGTGGCACATATATACAATGGAATATTACTCAGCCATAATAAGGAATGAAATTGGGTCATTTGTAGAGATGTGGATGGACCTAGAGACCGTCATACAGAGTGAAGTAAGTTAGAAAGAGAAAAACAAATATCATATATTAACACATATGTGTGGAATCTAGAAAAATGGTACAGATGAACCAGTTTGCAAGGCAGAAATAGAGACACAGATGTAGAGAACAAGCGTATGGACACCAAGGGGGGAAAGTGGAGGGGGGGGTTGGTGGTGAAAAAAAAAGAAAAGAAAAAAAAGGAAGAATGTGCCTTTTTTAGATGTTGTGTGTGATGTTTTTGACCTGTCAACTAGGTTAAGTGTGCTAACTATGTTTTTCAAATCCTTTCTATCCTTACGGATTTATACCTATTTATTTTATCAGTTATTGCAAAAGGTGTGTTAAAGTTTCCCACTATGATTGTGGATTCATCTATGTCTTCATTTATTTCTGTCAGTTATTTACAAATTTTAAGTTATGTTATATGGGTCATGCAAATTTAGATTTGTTATACTTACTGATCAATTGACTTTTTCTTATTTTTGAAATATCCTTTTTTATGTCTGAGGTAAATAGATTTATGTCTAGAAAATGGTGGGCCTCTTTTGCAAGGATGTTAGTATGGGGATTGTGTTAATCTACTAAGGAGCTGAGGTGAATTTGGGATTTTTTGTTGTGGTTATGTCCGTACACCTCAGATTTTAATTTCTTCTAGTATTATCTTGTGCTTAGGGTGGTGGCTGGGGTGCTGGAGGGTTTCTCTCAATTTTCCTACTCTACTCTCAGCTCTGGGCCTTCCTGGTACACCTGCCCAACAGAGTTGGTCTCTTTCTACACTCTTACCTCTCCTCCACTGGTAGAGTACTACTGCTTGTTATTTGATGCTTATGAGCCTGGTAAGGGGACAAGGGCATAATTTATTTTCTGGTCCATCCTCAGTCTTAGGCAGGCCCCCAGTGCTTGTGTCTTGAGTATGGTGCTTTCTCAGTGGTCTTGTGTCTGCTTCCTCTAGCAGCCAAACTCTTCTTTGTATTGTTGGTAGATCTATGTGAGAGAGAATTTCTGCCCTCTCCTAGTATAAAGGATCTCTAATTATATCGGTACAGGAATCTGGGACCAAGACTTTCCCCCCTGTCTTCCCTAGGAGTAGAAGGCTCTTTTCTTCTACTTCTCCCCCAGCCACGATGCCCCCTTCCCCTGGAGGCAACAGAGTTTGCTTCCTTGTTCGCCGATAGCTTAAAGCTCTTTTCTCCCACAGAGGAGAAAAGTCTTAGTGGGGCTGGTGCCTTTCTTACAGTGATGGCTGCTCCCTACACTATGTCAGCACCACTGAGGGGGGCATTCTCTGATCTACTTGCCTGTTCCCAGGACTTCTCATGAACACCAAGTGGAGAAGCTTGCAGAACCTTTAAGAGGGTGCAACATCCTCTGTTTCTGTGACACCCGGGCTCCCATACTGTCATGCTAGCCCATACTCAGGTTTTAGCAATTTGTTAGACACTTTAACTGTGTTCTTCTTGTTCGATTTACAGCACTTGACATCTCTTTCTCTGAGGTCTGACATAGGTAATCAGTGCTCACATTCTGCCTCCCTGTGAGCTTCAAGCTATTTGATTATTTTGAAACTTCTTCTCTGTTACCTTTGAGAAAGGTTTTGCTTTTATAGTTTATGTGCCTTTTACTTTTTGTTAAGGTGAACATGAATCTCTCTCCAGCTTTTTTCATCCACAGTGGAACCGGAACTCTTCTCCCATTGCTTTAACATCCCTTTATGTCTCCTCTCTTGCCTACTTTTAGATTGATTAAATGTTATTATTCCTCCCTCCTCATTTGTTTTTCAGAGTTTTAAAAAACAATTCTTTTAGAGGGTGCTGCATAGCTTACAACATACATCCTTGATTTATAATCTAATACTTATGAGTGCTTACCCTCTTTCTCAGAAAACCATAGGAACCTTAGAATGCTTTAATTTTGCTAACTTACTCCCAGGCTTGTGTGTTATTGTCAACATGCAATTTAATTATACAAAACTTTAAACCCCACACATCATTATTATTAACATACTGTATTTATTTACATTGATAGACATCAAGATTTCCTTTGCTCTGTATTTTTCCCTCTCCATGTGGAGAGTTTCCCATCACCCCTGTGTTTTAGACCCACCCTAGACTGAGGCTTATATGATGGAGGAGTTCATTTTTGGCTTTTGCCCACTTACTGAGCTAGTCATTCATGAATCAAGCCTGGGCTCTCCCTGCCCATCATCTGGCCACAGGGACTCCCTACTAGCCAAGGAGAAGGTGCTGGTGACCAGTTGGCCTCAGGGATCGACACTGGGTGGCTGGAGGAGCCATCAGGGAGCTCTTCACTTTATGGCAGCTGCTCCTGCGGCTGACTCAGTGCCTGAGGAGAAGTTCATAGACCCTGTGGGACCAAGATTGCAAGAGACATTTGCTTTGAGTGGTCTTCATTGTCATGGACAGCAGCCACCTTTTGGCAGGTGTGCCCTCAGAAACGGATGCCCCTGACATTTTGATCCAGATTTAAGCAAATGATTCACAAATTCTGGATGGTGGAAATCAGGCATTCCTTCAAGAAATTATGTTTTGGGTGTGTTATGAGGAAACGAGGAGTCACTTTCTGTTAGGGAAAGTCCCTTGGTGTAACCAAGAGTGTGTCTCAGTAATCATGGACTCAGTGGCAATGACTCAGTTTGCAGATACCTGTTCTTAAGCTGTTGAGGGTGGAGGCCTTATTCCCAGTTGTCATGACCAATGGTGACCTCACACAAAACTCCGTGTTTCCTATGAGGTCAGGTACCTGCTCCCCTGAGTGGGAGCTTAGATAATTCAGTGTTTCTGCCCTACCTAGAGCTCGCCTGGAGAGCAAGGGGGCACAGGTGTTCTTTCTTTGCCCTGTCCTGCCCATACTTCTTCTCCCGTTGGAAAACTACATGCTAAGAAAGATTTTTGATGATCTCACTAGATCAAGTAAGTTCAAATAGGGTTACCTCTGAGATTGAGGAGAGAAATATAGGCTAATAGAATCAATTCAATAAACCTTTATTCATGGTCTACTATTTACCAGACTCTATTTTCGATCATGTGGATATATCAGTAAGAGGTAACCAAGGTCTCAGCTCTGTCCTCCTGGAGCTTATGCTTGGAGGTTGTGGTAGAGGGTCTGTGTATATGGCTGGTGGGGAATATAAAGAAAAGATAGGTATTAAACAAGTGTATAATATCAAACATGAAATTCCTCACTTTGAGGGACTTAGAGCCTAGGTTTGCAAAGAGAAAACACATACACCAGTCCCACAGGCATTAGGCCTCTTGTACTCTGCTGTATCTGCTCCCCTTTTAAATCTACAGTCAGTCATACATGTGTCTGTGTGCAAACAAATATTACCTTACACTTTTCTTAGGTTTTGTGCATGTTGAACCTTGTTTTATTTCCTGAGTTTAGGATGTATAGGGCATGGGGTATGCAGAAGGTGTCTTGAGATTCAGTGATAGAGGTGGCCCCCTTTCTGCACTTTCATAAACAAGCTAGGGATCCTCAACCATTCATGTCAAAAATGGAACAGCCTCAGTGAAGGGCCCATAGAAGAAAATCAACAGTGGTGAGTTTCTGAGCCAGGGTAAGGTAGGAAACTACCAGGGCTTTTTGTGGCAGGGATTTTAATGCAGGTACATCTCTGAGTAAGCAGAAATTCGGTTATTCTGGAAGGACCTGAGGACATATTAGGGAGGTATTTCCCAAACTTCAGTAAATTCCATACCGATTTTCTTATTTCTGCATATCGCCAACATTATTACATACTTAACAGTTTTCATTGAAATTACCTTCAAATCAATAGACCTTAAAAAACATAGTAATTTTAGGCAGTATTATATATTACATAAGTTTGAAATTCAACTTATGAACTTTTCAAATATAGATTAAGATAGATTATACTTAAGATGTAAGACATTGTTTGCCATGTGGGATTGCCTTCTGTAACAAGTCATACTCTTGCAAACATTGGGAAATGCCGCAACAGGAATTCGTGTTTACAAATGGTGGCTATTATAAAAATAAAATAAAATTAAAATGGAGGTTTGCCTTCCTAGGAGATTCTTCTCTTTCGAAAAAGCTGTCACTCACTTCTTTGATCC
Source organism: Balaenoptera ricei (assembly GCF_028023285.1). Taxonomy (NCBI): domain Eukaryota; kingdom Metazoa; phylum Chordata; class Mammalia; order Artiodactyla; family Balaenopteridae; genus Balaenoptera; species Balaenoptera ricei. The sequence goes on along the minus strand of NC_082639.1, from coordinate 111,424,023 downwards.
TTTCTCTTAAGGTGACACTTGCAGTGTGCAGTAGAAATGAAAGACAGGGGAATGCACATTTCAAGGGGGTACCAGAAGAGGGGTGGGTTAGGCCTTGTTCTTCCCTGATTAAATTTACAGGCTGAAGCCATGGGAGGAGGGGCAGGGAAGAATAAGGGACAGTAGAAGTTATTGGAGGCTGGGGGAAGGGAGGCAGGGAGAAGGGCTTCTGGCTATGGTCTTGCAGGGCACACCAGGGGCACTCTACAAGAAAGCCCAAGTTGTTGTCTACCTGGCCCCTCCACTAGCCTGTAACTGTTGGAAGGCAGGTTCTGCTCCTAATAAAGCATGCATTCATGTTTCTATAAGGAATTATTAAGTAAATATTTTAAAATGTTTCCTTTATACTAATTATAAGCAGTAAAATTACTAAAAGGAAAAGACGTAAGTAATCTTTCTGGAGGAAAGTAAAGATGGAGCAAGCTGAGGAGCTGGGGTACTGCAGGCAGTTCTGGGGAGAGACAAGCCTCCAGGGATGAGACTGGAAACAGCATCACTAAAGGAGTGTCCAATGTCTTTTAGCAAGCAAGCAGACCCAGGAGGTAGTTAGGGTTTGAGCTGTGTCAAAGGCACGTTCAATGTGATCTCACCCCAGGGCTCTTGTCCACTCAGCCATATTGCCGGAGTATATAAAACAGAGAACTAGAGACAGATGGTGATAAGTCTCTTTGAGGAATATGATCACTAGGAACAGTGTTGAAAGCCACAATAATTTAGCAGTAATTCATGACTAAAATGTTCAGTTCATAAAATGGCAGTTAGTAATAATGACCAAATTATGAATAATTTGACATAAACACTTTCCTGAATTTATGCCTGATTTCCCTGACAATCACATTGTCATTTAAGTACATAGATTAATTAAAATAATAAACATATTTGTCCTTTGAGTGGCTGACTTAAGAGGTAATTTGGAGACTGAGTATTTCAGAGATGACACAGGGGGTCAAAATGTGTTTTCCCTTCAAAAGTTGAAGAAGTTGAAGGAGATCTCCTGGGAGTAATTCTGTAGGAGAAAACAAAATGGAACATAAAGGGAGAACTATGAGGAAAACTTATTCCTGGGCAGGCCCAGAGGCTGCGGATTGGAGACCCGAAATGCAGAAGGTCTTGGAGTTCCTGGTGAATTTCAAATACCCACAATGGTGCAGGCTTTACTAATACTTCAATGCCAAGCTCAGACCATGTTTGTGTTCTATTCAGAGAAATGTGGCCTGTGAAAATATGGCCCCAGTAATCACTGTTGGGGGATATTCATATGTCTCTAATTGTAAAAAATTTTAAGAATACTTTCAATGTCACATAAATTCTTTGGGATCATTAAAAGAGTATTGAGACAAAAGGGGAGTAGAAAGGAGAGGAATATATTACAAGTGTGACTTGGAGAGATGTCTAGGATGGGACCAGGTATCCAATTATATGGGCAAGGAGAGCTAAAAAGAGTGGCCAGGCTTATGATGCAGATAATCTGAGATGATGTGAAATGGGTACTAACCCCATTCATTCAAACACTCCATTAGTTGCCAATTAGAGAACTTCCCTACCTTCAAATTGGAACAAGGACCTAAAAGTGCCAGGCAAGGCAGGGTTCCAGTTAAGGTAAACTCCACACTAAGCATGTGCCCCAGGGAAGAGGATCTTGGTGCAGAATGCTTCCAGTAACAGGGTACATGTCAAGTCCTTTTTAGAATTTCAGGTGAACTGAATTGAGCTGTGCAGTTTTGGAGCTGCCCAGGCCTGGGCTGTTCTCTTTTTCATTAGGGTTCTCTGCAATATAGCCTCCATCTCATTTCCCGATCAGCTTTGGGGAATCTACAGAGTCTGACTGGTGGGGTGTGGTGGAGGGGTCATATCATGCTTCAGGTGCTCCAAAGTGTTTTATTTAATATGGAGGCCCAAAATGTTTTTTTAAAATAAATTTATTTAGTTTTATTTATTTTTGTCTACGTTGGGTCTTCGTTGCTGCACGTGGGACTTCTCTAATTGTGGTGAGCAGAGGCTGCTCTTTGTTGTGGTGTGCGGGCCTCTCATTGCAGTGACTTCTCTTGTTGCAGAGCATGGGCTGTAGGTGCGCAGGCTTCAGTAGTTGTGGCACTCAGGCTTAGTTGCTCTGTGGTATGTGGGATCTTCTTGGATAAGGGCTCGAAACTGTGTCCCCTGCATTGGCAGGCGGATTCTTAACCACTGTGCCACCAGGGAAGCCCCTCAATTGTGTTTAATGTCATTCATTTGGTCACTGGAAGTTGCAAATGATGATATATATCTTTCTACCTCCCCCCGACCCTCCATGCCTTTTTTGAGAATTGTATTAAAGATCACAGGAGAAAATAAATGAATGGGAAATAAAAATGAGTGAGAGACAGAAGACTCTCCCCTCTCCTGTGATCATTTTAAGAGTATCTAGAGGTACAATTTTAAAACTAAGTTGGGGTGGTTCCTGCATTCAAGGAGACACATGAAGCTGACATTGTCTTCTCTTAAGACATCTTCTCTCTTGTCAGTAGAATTTTTTTTCCCTCATGTATGCTCAGTGGCAACTCTTAAAGAAAAACTGATTGCATCAGTTGCAGAGGAAGAGGCAACTGTCCCAAACAATAAGATGACTGTAGAGGGATACTCCTATAGGCATATAAGCCAAAGCTCATGTAAAGAATTGTGTAATTATCCTTTTGATTTTCAAGAATCTGCTTTGATTTCTTAATACCTTCTTGATGACTGTCTGGATTCCACACCCTTTCCCTGAGACATGGCAGCCCTGAGAACCTCCTCCTATCTTCTCCTCAAGAGTCCTGAACCATGCCCACCTCCAAATGCCCACCTATACAGCGCCCACCTGTGCAGTGCCAGAAGGGCCCTTCTGTTCAGTAACCCTTATCCTACCAGAAGAAAGGCCCACCAACATCACTTTCAGCTCCCAAACTTTCAGGACCATGAAATAAGAACAAATGTGGCATTATAATTCATGGGTTCTAAATCCTACTATTGTGTCTTTTTTGTATCCTTACTCATCTTTGCCCCTGCTCTGCCTGGAATAATATGTGACAGACAAGTGACTTTTCTGAAGTGGTAGAAAGCTTCTCTCTGACCAAGAACCACCCCTGATTCCAAGCTTCCTGAGACCTCAGAAAGAAAAGCAAGATCAAACCCTATTGCGTGCATTCTGCCTATGATACAGATGGGATACCAATCCTCCAGCAATGTATATTCCTTTCAGCATCATGAATAAAGGATATAGTTCATGGTCAAATGTAAATTTAGTTTCTTTTTCTCTTTTTTGGTCATTTTTTAAAACTTGCTTTTGGTAACTATAGTTGATCAGTGTTTTTGTTATGGTGGTGAAGGAGATAGTAGTGGTCTGTATGTGTGCATGTGTGTGTGTGTGTGTGTGTGTGTGTGTGTGTGTGTTTGTGTGTGTGTGAATCTTTTTTCCCCATTTGATCCAGAGTTTTAGCCTCTTACAATAAAATGTTTCATGAATCTTGCTTAAATTGGATCTGTTACAATGGATAAAAGAGTATATCTTCATTGTTTCAAATTCATATTCTACTAAATACTTACATCCCTTATGAGTCCTGTTGGGATATTTTAAAATACTGTTCTGATTTCTTTAATAATTTTAAAGGTAATAAAGATATTATTGTTTCTAAAGTAAGTTTTTTTACAATATAGTTTAATTTTACTTAAAAATTCCAGCCTAAGTAAAATCTATATAACACAAATAAGTTTCTGGAATAAAAATCATTAGTGAAAAATTCTTAATGTTCTAGATATCTTTTCCCCCTTCTACTCACTTTTTAACATAACCTTTTCTCATTGTGTTTTTTTATATTCAATTGTATGAACCGTTTATGTATTTTGATATATTCCCTTATCAGACATATCATTTGCAAATATCTTCTCCCATTCAGTAGGGTTTTTTTTCATTTTGTTGATAGTTTCCTTCACTGTGCAAAAGCTTTTAAGTTTGATTAGGTCACATTTGTTTATTTTTTGCTTTTGTTTCTCTTGGCTGAGCAGACAGATCACCCCCCCAAATGTTGTAAGACTATGTCAAAGAGTGTACTGCTTTTTGTATGTTTTCTTCTAGGAGTTTTATGGTGTCCAGTCTTACATTTAGGTCTTTAATCCATTTGAGTAAATTTTTGTATATAAAATGTTCTAATTTCATTCTTTTACATGCAGTTGTCCAGTTTCTCCAACACCACTTATCGAAGGGACTGTCTTTTACCCATTGTTTATTTTTGCCTCATTTGTGGTAGATTAATTGACTGTATAGACATGGGTTTACTTCTAGGCTCTCTTTTCTGTTCCATTGATCTATATGTCTGTTTCTGTGCCAGTACCATACTATACTTTTGTAGTATAGTCTGTAGCCAGGGAGCATGATACCTCCAGCTTTGATTTTTTTCTCAAGACTGTTTTGGTTATTTGGTGTCTTTTGTGGTTCAATACAAATTTTAGGATTATTTGTTCTAGTTCTGGAAAAATGTCAAGGGTATTTTGATAGGGATAGCATTAAATCTGAAGATTGCTTTGGGTAGTATGGACATTGTAAGAAAATTAATTCTTCTAATCCATGAACATGGGTCATCTTTCCATTTCTTTGTATCAACAAATTTCCTTCATCAACATGTTATAGTTTTCAGAGTATAGGCCTTTCACCACTTTGATTAAGTTTATTCCATGGCATTTTCTTCTTTTTGATGCAATTTTAAACTGGATTGTTTTCTTGCTTTCTTTTACTGATAGTCCATTACTAGTGTATAGAAAAGCAACAGATTTCTGTATATTAATCTTGAATCCTGTAACTTTACTGAATTCATTTATTAGTTCCAATAGTTTTTGGTGGAGACTTTTGAGTAATATATATATATATATATATATATATATATATATATATATATATACGCTATCATGCCATCTGCAAGTAGTGACAGTTTTACTTCTTCCCTTCCAATTTGGACACCTTTTATTTTTTTTTCTTTTCTTTTCTTTTCTTTTCTTTTTTTGGTCTGATTGATATGGTTAAAACTTCAAATTCTATGTTAAATAGAAATGGTGAGAGTGGGCAATCTTGTCTTTTTCCTAATTTTGGAGGAAAAGCTTTTAATTTTTCACCACTGAGTATGATTTTAGCTGTGGTTTTGTCATAAATGGCCTTTATTATGTTGAGATATAACACTCTATATCTATAACACTCTATATCTAGTTTGTTGAGAGTCTTTATCTTGAATGGGTGTTGAATTTTGTCAAATGCTTTTTCTGCATCTGTTGAGATGATCATGTGAGTTTATCCCTCCTTTTGTTAATGCAGGGTATCCATTGATTGATTTGTGAATATTGAACCATCCTTGCATCCCTGAAATAAATACCACTTGATCAGGAAGTATGATCCTTTTTACATATTGCTGAATTCCTTTTGCTAATATTTCATTGAGGATTTTTGCATCTATGTTCATTAGTGATATAGGCTTGTAATTTTCTTTTTTTCATAATATCTTTGTTTGGTTTTGGAATCAGGCATATTGTGGCCTCATAGAATGAGTTTGGGAATGTTCCCTCCTCTTCAATTTTTTGGAATAGTTTGAGAAAAATAGGTATTCACTCTTCTTTATATTTTCAGTAGAATTCCTCTGTGAAGCTGTACTATTCTGTTTTGTTTGCTGGGAGTTTTTGGATTACTGATTGAATTTCAATACTAGTAATTAGTCTGTTCAAATTATGTCTTCCTGATTCAGTCTTGGAAGGTTGTATGTTTCTAGGAATTTATCCATTTCTTCTAGGTTGTCCAATTTGTTGGCGTATAACTGTTCACAGTATTCTCTTATGGTTGTTTGTATTTCTAGGATATCAACTGTAATGTCTACTCTTTCATTTCTTATTTTATTTATTTTGATCCTCTCTCTCCTGTTTTTTCTTAATAAGCCTGACTAAAAGCTTAACAATTTTTATTTTTTCAAGAAACAACCTCTTGGTTTCATCAATATTTTCTATTTTTTGACCTCTATTTTATTTATTACCTCTCTGATCTTTATTATTTCCTTCCTTCTGCCTTTCGGCTTTGTTTGTTCTTTATAAAAATTCTTTCAGATGGTGGGTTAGGTTGTTCATTTGAGATTCTTCTTGTTTCTTGAAGTAGACCTGTATTGCTATAAACTTCCCCCTTAGAACTGATTTTGCTGCATCCTACAGATTTTGGAATGTTGTGTTTTTGTTTTCATTTGTCTCAAGGAATTTTCTGATTTTCTCTTTGATATGTTTTTTGCTCTATTGGTTTTTAGTTGCATGTTGTTTAATTTCCACGTGTTTTAGTTTCTTCCATTTTTCTTTCTGTAATTGATTTCTAGTTTCATATTGTTGTAGTTGACAAAGATGTTTGATATAATTTATATCCTCTTGAATTTGTTGAAAGTTGTTTTGTGGCCTGGCATGTGATCCATCATGGAGAACATTCCATGTGCATGTGAAAAGAGTGTGTTTTCTGCTGTTTTTGGATGTAATGTTCTGTAGATATTTATTACTAAGGAATTTGTAGTTTTATCTCTCACATTTAGGTATTTGATGCACCTTGAGTTAATTTTTGCATATGGTGTAAGGTGTGGGTCCAAATTAATTCTTTTGCTTGTGGATATCAAGTTTTCCCAGGACCATTTGTGGAAAACACTGTCCCTTTCCCCACTGAATGGTCTTGGCATCCTAGTCAAAAGTCAACTGACCATATATGGAAAGATTTACTTCCAGATTCTCTAGTTTATTTCATTGATCTATATGGCTGTCTTTATGTCAGCACTATAGGGTTCTTTTTTTTTCTAATCTATGATGGTTTTATTGATTATTTCACAATAACCCGTTTCATTATTAAATTGGAATGGTATTTTATTAATGAATAGAAAATATGACCAAACTTTGGGTGTTTTGGAGTGTATTAAAATAATACCAAGGTAAACTTACAGTGTCACCTTGTTCAGCCCATGTCTTTCTTTTCTTTTTTTTTTTTTAACATCTTTATTGGAGTATAATTGCTTTACAATGGTGTGTTAGTTTCTGCTTTATAACAAAGTGAATCAGTTATGCATATACATATATCCCCATATCTCTTCCCTCTTGCATCTCCCTCCCTCCCACCCTCCCTATCCCACCCCTCTAGGTGGTCACAAAGCACTGAGCTGATCTCCCTGTGCTGTGCGGCTACTTCCCACTAGCTATCTATTTTACATTTGGTAGTGTATATATGTCCATGCCACTCTCTAACTTCATCCCAGCTTACCCTTCCCCCTCCCCTTGTCCTCAAGTCCATTCTTTAGTAGGTCTGCCTCTTTATTCTTGTCTTGCCCCTAGGTTCTTCATGACTATTTTCTTTTTCTTTTTAGATTCCATATATATATGTTAGCATACATTTGTTTTTCTCTTTCTGACTTACTTCACTCTGTATGACAGACTCTAGGCTCATCCACCTTGCCACGAATAACTCAATTTTGTTTTTTTAATGGCTGAATAATATTCCATTGTATATATGTGCCATATCTTCTTTATCCATTCATCTGTCGATGGACACTTAGGTTGCTTCCATGCCCTGGCTATTGTAAATAGAGCTGCAATGAACATTGTGGTACATGACTTTTTTTGAATTATGGTTTTCTCAGGGTATATGCCCAGTAGTGGGATTGCTGGGTCATATGGTAGTTCTATTTTCAGTTTTTTAAGGAACCTCCATAGTGTTCTCCATAGTGGCTGTATGGAGAACAATTTACATTCCCACCAACAAACACTATAGGGTTTTGATTACTGTAGATTTGTACAAAGTTTTGAGTCAGGAAGCATGAGACCTCCCTATGTGCTCTTCTCTTTCAAGAATTATTTAGCTATTTGGGATTCATTGAAGTTCCATATGAATTTCAGAATGAGATTTTCTACTTCTGCAAGATACACATTTGGGATTTTAATAAGGATTGCATTGACAATGTAGAGCTTTTGGATATTACTATTATCTTAACAATATTGTATTCTAATCTATGAATTTGGGATGTCTTTCCAATTATTTACATCTTTAATTTTTATCAGTTTTTTTTTAGTTTTTAGTGTATGGGTATTTCACATCATTGATTAAATTTATTCCTAAGTATTTTATTCTTTTTGATACTATTGTAAATAGAATTCTTATCTTAATTTTCTTTTTAGATGTTTATTATTAGTACATGGAAATACAACTGATTTTGTATCCAGCTATTTTGGTGAATTTGTTAATAGCTCTCACAGATGTTCTTGGTGAAATTTTAAAGTTTTCTACATGTAAGATCATATCTTCTGCAAACAGGGATCATTTTACTTCTTTCTTTACAGTTTGGATGCGTTTTATTTCTTCTTCTTACCTAATTACACTGGTTAAGTTTTCGAATGTTGAATAGAAATGGCAGATGTGGTTATCCTTGTCTTAGTCCCGATCTTAAGGGGAAAATTTCAGTATTTCATCATCGGATATGATGTTAGCTGTAGGTTTTTAATGGATGGCCTTAATCAAGTTGAGGATGTTTCCTTTTATTCACATTTTTATTTTGTCTTTTTAAAAAGAAATAAGTTAATTTAATTAATTTATTTATTGGCCACCCCACACGGCATGCGAGATCTTATTTCCTAGACCAGGGATTGAACCCGTGCCCCCTGCAGTGGAAATGTGGAGTCTTAACCACTGGACCACAAGGGAAGTTCCTTATTGAATGGCTTTTTTATCATGAAAGGTATTGAATTTTGTCAAATGCTTTTTCTTCATTGGTTGAAATGAAGAAATGTATTTTTCCTCTTCTTTTTATTAATGTAGTATATTATATTGATTGATTTTTGTATATTGGATAATAATTGCATTCAGGAATAAATTCTACTTGTGCATGTTGTATAATGTTTTTAATATGTTGCAGAATTTGATTTGCTAAATGTTGATAAAAACTTTTCTGCATCAGAATTTGTCAGGTATTTTAGTCTGTAGATTTAATTTCTTATAGTGTCTTTGTCTGGCTTTTATATCAGGGTAATGCTGGCTTCATAAAATAAGCTAGGAAGTGTTCCCCTTTTTCAATTTTTTGAAGAATTTGAAAAGGATTGGTGTATATTCTATAGGTATTTGCTTTGTGGTTACAGTGGTTATTACATCCTAAAGTTATAACAACCTAGTTTGGATTGATGTCAACTTAACTCCAATTGCATTAAAAAAGTTTATTCCTAGGAGCCTCCATCCCCTTTTTATGCTAATGATGTCATAAATTACATCTTTCTACTTTTTGTGGTCACAAATATAGTTTTACAATTATTTTTAATAAACTTGTCTTTTACATATAGTAGAAAGTAGAAACTGAAGTTATAAACTAAAATTACCATAATACTGGCTTTTGTATTTTCCCATGCACTTACTTTTACTGGAAATTTTAATATATTCAAATGATTTCAAGTTTTGTTCTTTTTAAGCATCCTTTCATTATCAACATAAAGGGCTCCCTTTAACATTTCTTGTAGGGCAAATCAGATGGTAATGAACTCCCACAAGTTTTGTTTATCTGGAATATCATAAATTCTCCCTTGTTTTTAAAGGACAGTTTTGCCAGATACAGAATTCTGGGTTGACAGGGTTCTTCTTGCAGCACTTTAAACATATCATATCCCACTGCCCCTTGGCCTCCAAAGTTCTGAGGAGAAATTGGCTGACAGTTTTATTGAGGACCCCTTATACATTAGAGTCTACTCATTTCTTGCTGCTTTCAAGATTCTCTCTTTTTACTGTTTGATTATGATGCGGGTTTCTTTGGATTTAACTTACATGGATTTGTTGAGTTTCTTGGATGTGTAGTTCTGCTTTTTCCAGAAGTCAGATAAATAGAATCATACAGTATGTAGCCTTTCAGACTGACTTCTTTTACTTAGCAATTTGCATTTAATATTCAACTAAGTCTTTGTGTGGCTTGATAGTTCATTCCTATTTATCACTGAATAGTATTCCATTGTGTGGGTCCACCACAATTTATTTACCCATTCATCTATTGAAAGGCATCTTGGTTGCTGCCAGTTCTTGGAAATTACAAATAGAGCTGCTATAAACATTACCTTGCAGATTTTTGTGTGGGCGTATTTTGAAAGCAGTTGGGTAAATTTCTAGGAGGGTTATAACTAGATCATATGGTAAAATTATATTTAGCTCTGTAAGTTCTTGGGTCAGTTTTGATTTTAGAATTTTATAAGAATTTTTATATCTCACTTATCTTTTCTGTAAGTTATCGTCTTATTGTTCCATCAGCTCTGTCAGCCCTCTCTGTCCAGGAAGCAAATTTTCTTTATTTTTCTTTATGACATTTTGTGAAGCGACCTAACAGCCCATGTACTTTCACTGTCTTGGAAAGACTGTTATGAGAAGTGTCTGATTCATTCCATTTTTTACCTCATGTTCTTCTTACTCTCACTAGCACACACCACATGGGATCAGTTCATATTTTTATCAGCCCTTGAAATCACTCCTTTAAATATTCTGATCTCACATGTAGGGAATACAAACCTAGGATTTATAAAGTCCATTTGCAACTGAAAAGTTAGTGCTGATGGCTATTCATTTTCTTCTAAGGACTTAGCCTGACATTAGGGTAAACTGCCACAAGGAGGAATGTGATATTTAAACTAGAGATTTTCCTGTTGTCTTAAACAGCTAACCATAGTGTTAGTAAAATGAACCAGAGATTACATCATATTTTTAATACAGAATAATAAATATTTATAAATGTTATTTTTTCCACCAACAAAATTAACATGTTAGATTTTATTGGATTGGGATTTTTTTTGGTATTTAACAATATTCAGAGGAAGGCTTAAGTGAATCCAAATACCTAGGAACAATTATATTGTCCTGTTTCTATACTATGTTCTAAATTTCTGCTTAGATTAACTCTCATTTCACCACATAAGAATAAGTGTCTATGATAGTCCATTTTATTATTTCTTTATACCTAATTCAAGATGGGTGTTCTTTTTAGCTTTCTCCTAAAAACTTTTGGAAGTGACTTAAAATAGAAATGATATAAAAATTCTTTTTAAAAATGAAGCATGGTGTTGGAGACTGTTCTAATTTCATTCTTTTACATGTAGCTGTCCAGATTTCCTAGCACCACTTATTGAAGAGGCTGTCTTTGCTCCATTGTGTATTCTGGCCTCCTTTGTCATAGATTAGGTGACCATAGGTTCCTGGGTTTGTCTCTGGGCTTTCTATCCTGTTCCATTGATCAATGTTTCAGTTTTTGTGCCAATACCATACTGTCTTGATTACTGTAGTTTTGTAGTATAGTCTGAAGTCAGGGAGACTGATTCCTTCAGCTCCACTTTTGTTTCTTAGAACACTCCCAAACACCATACAGAAAAATAAACTCAAAAGGATTAAAGACCTAAACATGAGGCCAGACACTACAAAACTCTTAGAGGAAAACATAGACAGAACATTCTTTGACATAAATTGCAGCAAGATCTTTTTGGACCCACCTCCTAGAGTAATGAGAATAAAACCAAAAATAAACAAATGGAACCGAAGGAAACGTAAAAGCTTTTGCACAGCAAAGGAAACCATAAACAAGATGAAAAGACAACCCTCAGGATGGGAGAAAATATTTGCAAACAAAGCAACAGAAAAAGGATTAAACTCCAAAATATACAAACAGCTCATACAGCTCAATATCAAAACAACCAAACAAACAAACAACCCAAACAAAAAATGGGTGGAAGATCTAAATAGACATTTCTCTAAAGAAGACATACAGATGGCCAAAAAGCATATGAGAATATGGTCAACATTGCTAACTATTAGAGAAATGCAAATCAAAACTACAGTGAGGTATCACCTCACACTGGTCAGAATGGCCATCATGAAAAAGTCTACAAATAATAAATGTTGAAGAGCAAGTGGAGAAAAGGGAACCCTCATGCATTGTTGGTGAGAATGTAAATTGATACAGCCACTATGGAGAACAGTATGGAGATTACTTAAAAAACTAAAAATAGACCTACCATATAACCCAGCAAGCCAACTACTGGGCATATACCCTGAGAAAACCATAATTCAAAAATGCACCCCAATGTTCATTGCAGTACTATTTACAAGAGCGAATACATGGAAGCAACCTAAATGTCTACCAACAGAGGAATGCATAAAGAAGCTGTGGTACCTATATACAATGGATAGTTACTCAGCCATAAATAGAATGAAATTGGGTCATTTGTAGAGACATGGTTGTACCTAGAGACTGTCATACAGAGTGAAGTAAGTCAGAAAGAGAAAAACAAATATTGGATATTAATGCATATATTTCAAAATTGAAAAAAATTGGTATAGACAGTCTTATTTCCAAAGCAGAAATAGAGACACAGATGTAGAAAACAAATGTATGGATACCAATGGGGAAACGGGGGTTGGTGGGATGAATTGGGAGATTGGGATTAACATATAGGCATAGTGATACTATGTATAAAATAGATAACTAATTAGAACCTACTCTATAGCACAGGGAACTCTACTCAATGCTCTGTGGTGACCTAAATGAAAAGGAAATCCAAAAGAGAGAGGATATATGTATACGTATAGCTGATTCACTTTGCTGTACAGTATAAAGTAACACAATATTGTAAAGCACCTATACTCCAATAAAAATAAAAAAAATAAAAACAAACAAAAAACAAAGCAAGGATAAAGGATATATAGAAAAATAAAATAAAACCTTTTATGGAGTGGTGTTGAAAATATTCTAAAAAAAAATGAGGCAAATAACTTCCTCAACTATCAAACACAACTTGAACTTGATGTTTTACCTTTACTTGATTAACAATTTATTATTTAACTAATTGTATACTTTCTGCCACCTGTGGTAAGTGCTTTATATAGTTTCATTTTAAAATTTATTTCTCATAACAGTTTAAAGGGAGGTACTATTTTTACTGCTATGTTATTATCATCACTACCTCTTTTACTACCATCCTCTTTTACCTAATTTATCACAGTCTGACTAATTTTAGGATTTCTATCTGTCTGACTTTTGAAGTCTGGACAAACTCATTCCTCACTAGTTTTTTAAGCTAAGTATGATCCTCCATTTTTGATTGAACTGTTGCATAGATACATATGACTTTCAGGGGCCTGTGGCTTTTGTGTGTCAATGCTGGGAGGAGGGTGGATTATCATTGGGATTTTTCTTCAAGAAGGATTATATTGAGATGTGGTCAAATATGGAGACAATAGCAATAAAATATCTACCACCTTCAGTCCCAACTTTGATGACTGGCCAGAAATGTTGGTGTAGAACGTCTGGTCTGGAAAAGAGGAAGAGTATTTTCCCTCTAATTGAGGAATAGATAGATTTGTCTCTTGTTCCCTTTTCAAAGTAACATTTTAAGATTCTTTACTCATTAGCAGATATTCTTTGGAAAATCTTTTGAAAAGAAAAATACAAAATAAAAATTATCTGTAATTACACCAGTAAATCACTCTTAGCAAATTATATGTATTTCCTGTCTTTTCTCGAATATATGTTAATCAAAATCTCATCATGTTTTACATATGATTTTAAATTATAATTTGAATATTTTTGATAATATTAAAACAACTTCTAAAAGTGCTCTTTGGTGATCTTAAGAATTCAACCATATGAATGTACTGTAATTTGTCCAATTCAGCAAGATTATGGAAGGTTGGTGGAGAGTGAGCCTGACACTCAGAAATAAAAGCAAAAGGCAGAAATTCAAGGATACTTGCAGTTACCTTTTTTTTCTTCCTACAAATATCAGGAATATCTTACCATAATTCTCATTTACTCACTTTTATTTCTTCCCTATTTTATTGTAGAATCTTAATTCTCACGATTATTCTGTTCAATGGTGTATAACATACAGTAGTAATATGTGAGATAAAATGTTGAAGCAAAAACTGGACAAAATTTTTAAAAATGTTTTTTCCTTTCATTTTTCTTATAGTAATAATTCATAGTAAAACCCTCAGAAAGCTACAGAATGGAGAAAGTAGTCTTCATTGCAGCATTTCATGAAGTTGATCTTGAGACACTCTTGAGTGTTCAAGTTCACCACTGCAACCAATAAAGTGACCTCTGCCTGACATGTTGGGGGCACCAGGCTTGCTGTGACTTTGGTGCTTTGACTATAATGATTTGTGCCCTTTTAGAGAGATGTGTCCTCAGCGGGAATGACCCCATGTATGAGCAAAGCTGGAGTACCTGACACTGCAATCCCATTTGAGTAGTTAATTCTCAAATGTTTTGATGACAGAAATCAGACATTTCTCTAAGGATTTATGTCTTAGATGTGATGTGAAACTATGGGGAGTAGTAACTGATCTGTTGAGTAAAGTTCCTTCTGTTTGTTCTCTGAAATACTCTATATGATTGATCTGGTGATGACGTTGCTTGTAGACACCTTTCCTGAAGGTGGTCTAGTCATGGCTCTGTCCCTGGATGGTAATGGCCAATGGTAATGTGGGTTAAAAGCTTTTCCTTACTGACAGGAACAAAACAGTTCTGTGAACCCAACCTGTTTAACTGATGGGATGTGATGCTGGGTTGATCCTTCACTTTCCGAAGCATAGATGGTGACTCTTTCATAGGTTTCAAGGGCTTCCTCTTTCTATTCCTCCCCTCCTCATTCTCCTCTTCTTCCTCCTTTCCCATTATAAAACCACAGTCCTGAAAATCTTCCTGACAAGGAAGGGCATTTAGTAACATCAATTTAAACTTTAAATTTGAAACTGGTCAGCTCTACTGACTGCAAGAATTTTTAAAAATATGAAAGTACTAATCACTAAATGCATTGACATGAAAATGTACAAAATTGGACAGCTAGGAGTACACATTGGGGAGCAAAGGGTAATATGGCAGATTGAGGGGACTGGAGGGTTGAAGGAGAAGACAGAAAATGAGCATGAAAATACATTTTTAAAATTACTGTCTTTTAAAGACCTAAAACATATCTGGAAAGAGTAGAAGAAAGCAAAGAGATCAGCCCTAAGTTTGTAATTCACCTAGAATTCGGACCTTTAGTGCTCTGATCCTCTCTCCCCTCCCCAAACCTACTCTCAGTCACTTATATGTGATGGTTTGAGTCTTAAAAGGTATCTTACATTTATTTTTGGTTTCACAAAAGTTAAATCTGATATTTATGGTTGGAATAAAAAATATTCATTTTCTTTGATAAAGGAATTTTAAGGATATGATAGCAGTCAAGAGGAGTGTTGGGGTCAGGTGAGATGGGACATCCTGATTCTATTAAAAATGTGTTACCACGTTCTACAGTAATATAAAGCCAGTGTTGAAAACTTTTCCTAAATGAGACAGGGCTGCTCACCAGCCATGACCCATAAAGAAAAGTTTCAGTACCCAAGGGGACAGAGGATAGTTCAGGTCCTGGACTGAAAAGGCTGAAATGAAATCTTTTGCCAGGGTTGGAGAACATACTAGGGCATTGTTTCTTGAACTTCAGTTATTCCCTAAAAGCTTATTATATTTGTTATAATTACACATCACAAGTATCATGTAATATTGATAATTTTTACTTTAAATTCACTTTAAACTAACTTTTTGAATTTTTAATTTAATTGGCCATAGGGAATCAAGTGCATGAAATGGCAGAAGAAATATTCAATTTACATATATATGTGTATATATACATATATATATGAATAGAGAGAGACACACACACACACACAACGAGAGAGAGAGAGAGAAGAGAGAGAGAAAGAGACAACTATAGAGAGAGAGATTAGGAAGGCTGGAAAGTCCAAAATATGCAGGGCCAACCCTAGCTGGAAGGCCATCAGGCAGGGGAATTGTCTCTTACCTGGATGGGGGAGGGGTCAGGCTTTTGTTCTATTCAACAGACTATATGAGGCCTACTCACTTACAGAGGGCAAACTCCTTTACTCAGGGCACTGATTTAAATATTACTCTCATCCAAAAGCATCCTTAGAGAAAAAGCCCGAAAAAAGATTGACCAAATATTTGAGCAGCCTGTTCCAGTCAAGTTGACCCATAAAAAATATCAGAAATCCCTTCCAGCACACGGACAAACTGTATAAAGAAAGTAGAGCAGGAAATAGGTTAATTTCATGTATATTCCACTGTGATCAATATGGAAGAATCTACAGATAGGTTAAAATTATAGTAAAATTATTATTAACGATTAAGAAGTAGTGTATGAATGGCAATTAACATCAACGACCGAATTATTAATAAAGTGATTTCAACTATCTCTTGAATTTACCCCTAGATTTGATGTGAATCAATGTGCTTAAATAATTCATAAATAATAAATAGATTTAAAACTCGTTATTTGAATGGCATTGCCTATTAGATAGGGTTTTCCAATGATTTCAAAGAGGCAGGAAGCCAGAAAATTTAAACACTCGTCTGAGCTTTCTTCAAAAGTTGAAGAATCCAAAGAGGTCCTTTGGGGGAAATTAGGTAAGAGCAGGTGGGATGTCACGTTTGGGAGGTATGAGTAAAAGGCTTGGTTTCTATTGTAAGTCTAGGTTCTGATCTGCCAGCTGATTGGAATTATGGTAGGTGATGCTACGCTCCTAGTGAATTCCTTGTGGCCGGAAGTGAAAGAGATTTATAAAGTTCATAGGAATCTGACTGTTGGATGTTCTTAATCTGAAGGAACAAAGCAGTGAAAGGAGGGAGGGCCCTAGAGGTCACCACTTTACTAAACGTATCTAAGTATCATGATGGGAAGTCATCTGAGATCATCTGCAAACATCTCTCAGTCCGTTTTAGAAGAGGAGAAGAGATTTCACTTAGCAAGCCGTGGATCAAGGCGAAATGTATTGTAAGAAGGACTTGAGGTAAAGGGAAAGGTGTCACCAGGTAGCCAGGCCATTTTCAAACCAGTATGTACAACAAAATGGCCACCAGATCAAGTGCAACTAGGCAGGCAGTTTTAGAAGTCAAAGAAGGTGAAAGATAGAAAAGGGTCATCTTCCCCAATCAAGAAAGGGAACACTTGCCTACAAGTTAGAGAACCCCTGAACTTCTCCCACTGCCATAAACCACTGAAACGGAGAGCTAAGGCAGGGACTCTGTGAGTCATGAGAACATAATCTAGTGAGGAGATCCTGGCGCGGGACATTTCCTGTTTTCAGAGTCCCTGCCAAGCCAGTTATGGATAGATTTGCATTTGGGTTGGGAAATGACTGCACGAGGCTAGTTTGGACAGCTCCGCTTCCCCTTGGGTGGGGCAGCAAGCCCCAATAAAAAGGTCCTCTGCTGCACGACAGCTATCCACCTGCTACTCGAGTTCCGATTGACTTTGGAGAACCTGGTGAGTCTGATTCTTCAGTTCAAATTAGTTCTCGGGCCCCCGAATGTTGAGTTTATGCTGGAGACAGCAAATTTGATGGGTCCAAAGTTATGATCATGGGTATAATGCTACTCAGTGGATGGGAACTTGGAATATGGGCACAATGTTATATTGTATTTACTAGATTTCTGATACCTAGTTTGAATTCCTCTATTGAAAAAGAAATTAATAGGAAATTTTGACATGAAGGGATAAAGAGCAAAGTGTTTACCTTTTTCTATACCTTTTTCTTGGACCTCCGCTGTGATTTCAGAGACATTTATCTTAGAAGGTGTGAGGCTCTTACATTCATCCTGATTGCCCTTTGCTGTGTACAAAGTCATCCTGTCGGGTCCTCATGAGAGAAAATGGTGATAGGAATTGCTTGTGAGCTTGCCCAGAATTTTAAAACTTTTGATAGCCTTTTAAAAATATGTTGTTTTCCTAAAAAAAAAAAGAAAGAGAAATAAAACTGAAACCATCGCTTGTTTCTTCAAAACAAAGATATTTTCTTTGGAAAAGTTGTATAAGAAAAGAAAGTTTCCTCTGGGCTGATGAATAGATTTGCTAAAGAACGAGAGAGATGTCAGAAATTCATTAAAAGGTATTAAAGAGATTAAAACACATGCTTAGAGATTGGAGAGATACTGTCCGTTTGTGTTACACAAGCTTTTGCTCTTCTCTATGTAGGGATTCTTTATTGTGAACACGGTCATATACTTTCTTTCAGATATTAAGACTGCAGAAAGATGTCTTCTCAAGAGCAGCAGTGCAAGCAGAAGTGCAAGACACCTCCAGTGTGCGTAACTAAGTGCCCTGATCCTTGCTCACCTAAGAAGGATTCAGACCCTTGCCCACCTCATCCGTGCCAGCAGAAATGCCCTCCTGGGACACCTATCCAGCAATGCCAGCAGAAGTGCCCACCCAAGGAAAAGTAACAGCTTCAGCTTTTATCTGCATCTGGAAAGGATAAGGGCAATCGGCTCACCTAGTTCCACAGCTCCACCTTCATCTTGTCTTCAAAGCCTATCATGGATACAGAAGAAGCTTTCCACCCTTCAGCCTGCAGTATGCGTGTGGTGATTCCTGACGGTCAGAGGTTTCCTATCTGAGTCTGCTATGCCGCTTCCCTCTGGAGGTACCTGAGAAAGCACCACAGAGCCTCAGGAGGAAAAGCAGCAGCTCTCCTCCTGGGGGCCCTCTGAGGATTCTCTCGCTGTCTTCTGTGTCTGTCTGTCACCTGGGCAGCGGTTTCTACCAGATGAGCAATTGTTACTTATCCTCCATTTCCTGAATAAAATACATTTCTTCTTGTGATGGTAAAAGTATTTTCATTCTTTTAAAATCTGCTTTTAGCAATATTATTTCATAATTTTGGTTGATTTCTATCCTTCTTCGATCTCAATTTTCAGGCTCTCACAGTCAGTGTTATCTGAATTTAGAGTTATATCGATGATTGTTTGTATATAATTTCAAATCCAGGTTATTTTCTTAATTATTGCTTGATTGATTTGAGGAACAAACTGTTTAACTCCTCAGAAGTTCAATCCCTCTACTAAAATGTGGGGAAAACCACATTTACAGTGCCTACTTGCTTAGGCATAAAATTTACATGAATGTGTGTAATTCAGTTGGCACAATGCCGGGCATATAATTGGCATTTGAGAGGTGGCCGATCATCATTGTCTCTGTCATCATCACCGTCACCACCATCACCACCACCACCATGTTTACTCCGGTAGGAAAGAGGCTCAGACATACCTAGTACAGCACAGAAAGAGATTCTTAAACAATATTACACTTTCATATTCTGTGTTCCTTTTCTTTTCCAACTGAACTGTATTTATAATCTGATATGACACATTAAATGCTTTGGGAAATATTGGGATATTGTGCATAAAATTATAGTAGTTCTGAAAACATGGGTAGTACAAATAATGGGAAGTTTAAAGTGTCCTTACCAGGCAATGCGCTGCCTGCTCTCCATTTGCAGAACATGCTCTTCTTACTGTGAAACTCAGCAACCTCAGGGTCTTATTATATTTTTTCACCTCTGAAGGTACTTTCTTGATTGATTTGACCCCACCTTTGAGGTCCACTGGGGTTTCCAATGTTTATCTAGATTTACAAAATGACTGTTGCTATGCAGCTTGTTTTCTAAGTACTTAGCTTAGTGGTCCAGTAAGCCGTGAATAGGGATGTGTTCTTTAAGCATATCTCTTCTTGTGGTCCTAGAAGTAAAGGAGTCCAAGATGCCAGAACTGCAGAAGAAAAAGATCCCCAGATTACTGCCCAAAGCTCATCAGAGTATTACATGAGTGAGAAATCAACACGGATATTTGGGAGTTGTCTCTACTTTAGTTAGTGTTATTTGGCCTGACAGAGAATTTAGTTCTGTGAGGTGTGATGCTCCTGTAGAAATCTTAAAATTAGGGCATTGGCTTAAGAGTCTGGAGGTATTTGGCAAGGAATCTGATATTGGAAGCCATAAATGTGGTGATACATTTTATTCAATGGAAAAATGTTTGCAGTAATGGTTGTCCATGGTATCCTGAGAGGCAGACTAAATGTTGGTCACTTGTTGACTTGAGCAGGGTATGCCAATAGACATATGTTCAGGAAAAACTTTCTAGTTGGCAGGTCGGAAATTTAAAAAAATGAAAAGGAAAAAATACAGCCCAGATATTCAAAACCTTGTTGAATTAGGAAACGCAACACTTGTAAGCCCTAAAGAGTAAGAGATGAGATTAGAAGTGTTTTTGAAAAAAATTAATTAATTAATTAATTAATTAATTTTTGGCTCTGTTGGGTCTTCGTTTCTGTGTGAGGGCTTTCTCTAGTTGCGGCAAGCAGGGACCACTCTTCATCGTGGTGCGCGGGCCTTTCCCTCTCGTGGACTCTCTTGTTGCAGAGCACAGGCTCCAGTCGCGCAGGCTCAGTAGTGGTGGTTCACGGGCCTAGGTGCTCTGCGGCATGTGGGATCATCCCAAACCAGGGCTCAAACCCGTGTCCCCTGCATTAGCAGGCAGATTCTCAACCACTGCACCACCGGGGAAGCCCTAGAAGTGGTTTTGAACTTGTAGCCCAATTTCAGTTGACTGTAACAATAGAGAAAAGATACAGATACAGAAGTTGTAGTCTTTCCACCTGTGTGCCAGGGAGCCTCATGGTAATTGAATTATGTTCAGGGATCAAGGCAGCAATTTAATCAGGCCAGAAAATTACTTCCAGAAAAGGACCTGAGTGAGGTCTCTAGCACATAGTAATGATTGGAGGAACGAATTATGTCAGGTGCCTACTAAGTGTTTGAGGGAATTGACAACTAAATAAACTCTATGCCAAAACGAAAAAGACTGATTTTTCAAGAATTGTAACGACTTTCCAGCCCTGCTGTCCCCACTTTCAGCCCTACCTACTTCAGATGCGGTCAGTACAGGTGATTAAATGTGAATATCCACTATGAGGTGGATACAGGGCCCCAGAGAATAATGGATAAGGGAAGCTCTCTCAGAGAATAGTATCAGAGCCTAAGAGAGGCAAGGAGGAGAAGGAACACAGAGCTTCTCAAACGTTGTTACTCTTTTGTATGATGGTTATTCTTTCATCTTTCCCCTCCAGTTTTATTGAGGTGTAATTGATTAAATTGTACACATTTCAGCGTATAATGTGGCGATTTGACATATGCGTACTTTGTGTAGTGATTTACACCATAGGTTACATAATACATTAATTACTTCAACAGTAGCCATTTAACTGTGTGTATGGCTGAGTGTTTGCGTGTGTGTGTGTGTGTGTGTGTGTGTGTGTGTTTGTGTTTTGTGAGAATGCTTAAGGTCTACTTTCTCAGCAAGTTTCAAGTACACAACACAGTGTTAATATCAAGACTCACCATGCTGTACCTCAGACTCCCAGAGCTTATTCATCGTATGACTACAGGCTTGTACCCTTTGCCCAACATCTCCATTTTTCCCACATCACCCAGGCCCTGCTGAACACCTTTCTACTATCTGTTTCTGTGACATCTGTGACTTTGGCAATATAATCCTAAATAAACATTGGCTCAAAGAAGAAATAACAAATACATATAAAATACTTTGTGATGAATGAAAATGAAAAGAAAACATAGAAGAACTTTAAGGATAAATGTAACGCAGTGCATAGAGAGCAACTTGCGGCTGGAGGCATGTGTTTTACAGAAGATAAAAGATCTCAAATCAGTAACCTGAGAGACATGTATGCATGTGTGTGGGTTTATGAAAATTGAAAACTCCTAACACTAAAAACAGCAAAATATAAGCAGTGATTATTTTTGGCCGTTTAATAAACATGCTTATTTTTGAACAGCTTTATGTTTTCCCCATTATATTATATGAGGTAATATTTTTATAACAATTTATAATAATATTTAAAAAATATGTAGTAGTCACTGAAGATGTGGCTGAGATGGAGGGAAAGATTATGTCTTGGCCTTCTGGCGCATGCCCAGCTGGTGACTCTTTCACAGGTTTCAGGTGCCTCCTCTTTCTCTTCCTCTCCTCCTCATTGTCCTCTTCTTCCTCCTTTCCCATTATAAAACCACATTCCTGAAAATCTTCCTGATTATTTGGCCAGGACAAGTTACTAGGCCACTTCTTCCTCCTGACTGCAGGAAGAATTATGAAAGATATTAAAGGACTATTACTAAATGCATGGGCAACATTTTAAAGTACTAAATTGAACAGTTAAGGTGTATATATTGGGCAGCGAAGGTAATATGGCCGGTGGAGGTTTCCGGAGAGTTGAAGAAGAAGACAGAGAATAAACGGTGAAAAGTTTTTTTCTATTACTGTCTTCAAAGCCATAAAGCATGTTTGGAAAGAGCAGAAGAAAGCAAGTATATCAGATGAGCCCTAAGTCCATATTTCATCTAGATTTCAGACCTTAGTGCTCTGATCTTCTCTCCCCTCCCAGCCGCACTCTCAATCACTTATATGTGATGCTGTGAATCTTACATGGGATCTTATATCTATTTTTGTTTTCACACAATTGAAATCTGATATTTACTTATGGAATACAACAGTTTTATTTCCTGATAAAGGAATTTTAAGCACACAAGAGCAGTCTAGGGAAGCATATATGTACATATATACATATAGAAATATGTTACAGAATGAGAGAGACGGGGGGGAGAGAGAGAGAGAGAGAGAGAGAGAGAGAGAGAAAGAGAGAGAGATTACAAAGTTTGGCAAACTCAAAATCTGCAGAGCTGAAATGCTGCTGGAAGTCGATCTGACAGGGGAATTATCTTTTACCTGGGTGAAGGTCAGCCTTGTTCTATTCAGGCCATCAGTGGATTGGATGAGGACTTCCCACCTTATAGAGGGCAACCACCTTTACTCAGGTCACTGATTTAAAAAATACTCTCATCCAAAAGAATCTGTACAGGAGCGCCCAGAATAATGTTTGACCAGATAACCATGGACACTGTGCCACTGAAGCTGACCCATAAATTAACCATCAAAACTTCCTTCCAGCACAGTAACAAATTGTATGAAGAAACTAGAGCAGGAAATAGGTTTATTTGACATACGTTCCACTGTGACCAAAATGGAAAAGGTAAAAATTAAGTTAAAATTATAATAAAATTGTTATTAATGATTGAAAAATTGTATATGAATGGCAATGAACTTCAGTGACTGCATTTTTAATAAAGTGAGTTCAACTTCCTCTTAAATTTATCCCTAGATTTGCTGTGAAACAACATGTGTTGAAATAATTCATAAATATTAGATACATATAAAATTAGTTATTTGACTGGCATTGCATATTGGGATTCCCAATAATTTCAAAGGGACAGGAAGCCAGAAAATTTGAACAATCCTCTGGGCTTTCTTAAAGGTGAAGCAATCCAAAGAGGTTTGTTGGGAGAAATTAGGCAGGAGCAGGTGGTATATCACTTTGGGGCGGTATGAGCAAAAATGCTTGATTTCTGTTGAAAATCTAGAGTCTGAGCTGCCAGCTCCTCTTAGTTATGGTAGCTCATGCTATGCTCTTAGTGAATTCCTTTTGGCCTGAAGTAAAACAGTTTTATAAAGGTCACAGGAATCTGACTGCTGGATGTTCGTTATTTGAGGGAGCAAAGCAGTGAAAGGAGGACCCTAGAGGTCACCACTTTACTGAACGTGTCTAAGTGTCATGATGGGAAGTCATCTGAGATGATCTACTAACTTCCCTCAGATCATTTTAGAAGAAGAGAAGAGACTTTGCTTGGCAAGCCATGAATAAATGGGAAATGCATTGTAAGAAAAACTTGAGGTAAAGAGAAAGGTGTCACTACGTAGCCAGACCCTTTTGAAACCAGTATGGGCATCAAAATGGTCACCAGATCAAGTGCAACTAGGAAGGCAGTTTTAGAAGTCAAGGAAGGTGAAAGATAGAAAAGGCTCGTCTTCCCCAATCAAGAAAGGGGAATTTTGATTACAAGTTAGAGAACCTCCCAAATCCCCCCACTGCCATAAACCACGGAAACGGAGAGCTAAGGCAGGGACTCTGTGAGTCATGAGAACGTAATCCATTGAGGAGATCCTGGAGCAGGACATTTCTTGTTTTCAGAGTCCTTGCCAAGCCAGTTATAGATGGATTTGCATTTTGTTTGGGAAATGATTGGATTAGGCCAGTTTTGGCAGCTCCCCTTCCTCCTAGGTGGGACAGCAAGCCCCAATGAATAGGTCCTCTGCTGCATCACAGCCATCCTCCTGCTACTGTAGTCCCAATTGAATTTGGAGAACGTGGTGAGTAGGAGTCTTTAGTTCAAATTTGTTCTTCAGCTTCTGAATGTAGCATTTATCCTGGAGACAGCAAATTTGATGGGTCCAAAATTACCATCATGGGTTTAATGCTACTTATTGGATGGGAACTTGCAATTTGGGCACAAAGTTATATTGTATTTATTAGATTTCTGATACCTTGTTTGAATTCTTGTATTGAAGAAGAAATTAATAGGAAATTTTGACATGAAAGATAAAGAATAAAGTATTTTCCCTTTCCTATGCCTTTGTGGTGTCCCTCTGCTGTGAGGTTAGAGGCATTTATCTTAGAAGGTGTGAGGTCCTTACATTCTTCCTGATTGCCCTTTACTCTGTATATGTCATTGTGTTGGAACCTCATGAGAGAAGATGATGATAGCAATTGCTCGTGAGCTTGCCCAGGATTTTAGAACTTGTGTTGGCCTTTTGTGAAGATGTTGTTTTCATAAAAAAAAAAAAAAAAGAAATAAAAGTAAAAACACCTGCTTGTGTCTTTCAAATAAAGATATTTTCTTTGGAAAAGTTGTGTGAGAAAAGAAAAGTTTTTCTCTGGGGTGATGTATCGATTTGCTAATGAGTGAGAGAGAAGTCAGAAATTCATTAAAAGGTATTAAAGATATTAAAGCCCATGCTTAGAGATTGCCGAGAGAGTGTCTGTTGTTATTACACAAGCTTTTCCGCTCCTCCCTGTAAGAATTCCTTCTTGTGAACACGGTCATATACTTTCTTTCAGATATTAAGACTCCAGAAAGATGTCTTCTGAACAGCAGCAGTGCAAGCAGCCTTGCCAGCCACCTCCAGTGTGCCCACCTAAGTGCCCTGATCCTTGCTCACCTCCCAAGTGTCCAGAACCTTGCCCACGTATAAAGTGCCCTGAGCCATGCCCACCTCAGCAGTGCCAGCAGAAATGCCCTCCTGTGCCACCTCCCCAACAATGCCAGCAGAAGTGCCCACCCAAGAACAAGTAACAGCTTCAGCGTTTATATGGATCAGGAAAGGATAAGGACAATTGGCTCACCGAGTTCCACAGCTCTACCTTCATCTTCTCTTTAAAGCCTATCATGGATACAGAAGAAACTTCTCCACCCTTCAGCCTGCAGTATGCGTGCGGTGATTCCTGTCCGTCAGAGGTTTCCTATCTGAGGCTGCGTTATACCGCTTCCCTCTGAGACGTACCCGAGAAAGCATCACAGAGCCTCAGAAGGAAGAGCAGCAGCTCTCCTCCTGGGCGCCCTCTGAGGAATCTGTTGATGTCTTCTGTGTCTGTCTGTCACCTGGACAGGGGTTCCTACCAGCTGAGCATTTGTTCCTTATCCTCCACGTCTTGAATAAAATACAATTCTTTTGTTTGATGGTAAAAATATTTTCTTTCTTTTACAAACTGCTTTTTGCTATAGCTTATCATAATTTTGGTTGATTTCTATCCTTCTTTGACTCCACGTTTCAGGCTCTCACAATAAGTTTTATCTGAATTTTGAGTCCTATCGATGATTATTTCTGTATAATTTCAAATCCAGGTTATTTTTTTTTTTTTACTTATTGCTTGATTGATATGAGGAACAAATTATTTAACTCCTCAGGATTTGAATCCCTTATTAAAATGTAGGGAAAATCACATTTAGAGTGCCCACTTTCTTATGCTTAGAAATTAAATGAATCTGTGTAATTCAGTTAGCACAATGATGGACACATAATTAGCATTTTGTGAGGTGGCCCATCATCACTGTCTGCTTCATCATCACCATCACCACCATCACCACCATCACCACCACCGCCATGTTTGCTCCAGCAGGAAAGTGGCTCAGACATACCTAGTACAGAAAACAGGGAGATTCTTAAACTCTATTACCCTTTCATATTCTGTGTTCATTTTCTTTTCCAATTTAACTGTATTTTTAAAAAACATCTTTATTGGAATATAATTGTTCTACTATGGTGTGCTAACTTCTGCTGTATAACAAAGTGAATCAGCCATACATATACATATATCCCTATATCTGCTCCCTTTTGCATCTCCCTTCCTATCCCATACCTCTATGTGGTCACAAAGCACCGAGCTGATCTCCTTGTGCTATGTGGATGCTTCCCACTAGCTATTGATTTTACATTTGGTAGAGTATATATGTCCATGACACTCTCTCACTTCATCCCAGCTTACCCTTCTCCCTTCCTGTGTCCTCAGGTCCATTCACTATGCCTGTGTCTTTAATCCTGTCCTTCCCCTAGGTTCTTCACAATTTTTTTTTTTTACATTCCATATATATATTATCATATGATATTTGTTTTTCTCTTTCTGACTTCCTTCACTCTGTATGACAGACCTCAGGTCCATCAACCTAATTACAAAAAACTCAATATCTTTTCCTTTTATGACTGAGTAATATTCCATTGTTTATATTCACCACATTTTCTTTATCCATTCATCTGTCGATAGACACTTAGGTTGCTTCCATGTCTTGGCTATTGTAAATAGAGCGGTGATGAAGATTGTGGTACATGACTATTTTTGAATTATGGTTTTGTCAGGGTATATGCCGAGTAGTGGGATTGCTGGCCCATATGGTAGCTCTATTTTTAGTATTTAAGGAACCTGTACTCTGTTCTCCATAGTGGCTGTATCAATTTACATTCCCACGAAGAGTGCAATAGATTTCCCTTTTCTCCACACCCTCTTCAGCATTTGTTATTTGTAGATTTTTGATGATGGCCATACTGACCAGTGTGAAGTGATACCTCATTATAGTTTTGATTTGCATTTCTCTAATGATTAGTGATGTTGAGCAGGCTTTTATGTGTTTGATTTCAATCTGTATATCATTTTTTTGAGAAATGTCTATTTAAGTCTTCAGCCCATTTTTGGATTGGTTTGTTTGTTTTCTTGATAATGAGCTGCATGTGCTTCTTGTAAATTTTGTAGACTAATCTGCTGTCAGTTGCTTCATTTACAAATATTTCCTCCCATTCTGAGGGTTGTCTTTTCGTCTTGTTTATGGTTTGTTTGTTGTGCAAAAGCTTTTAAGTTTCATTTGGTCCCATTTGTTTATTTTTGTTTTTATTTCCGTTTCCCCAGGAGGTGGGTCAGAAAGGATCTTGCTGTGATTCTTTACATAGAGTGTACTGCCAGTGTTTTCCTCTAAGAGTTTGATAGTGTCTGGCCTTACATGGAGGTCTTTAATCCATTTTGAGTTTATTTTTGTTTATGGTGTTAGGGAGTGTTGTAATTTCACTCTTTTACATGTAGCTGTCCAGTTTTCCCAGCACCACTTATTGAAGAGGCTGTCTTTTCTCCATTGTATATTCTTGCCTCCTTTATCAAAAATAAGGTGACCATATGTATGTGGGTTTATCTCTGGGCTTTCTGTCCTTTTCCATTGACCTATATTTCTCTTTTTGTTCCAGTACCATACTGTCTTGATTACTGTAGCTTTGTAGTATAGTCTGAAGTCCAGGAGCCTGATTCCTTCAGTTCCATTTTTCTTTCTCAAGTTTGCTTTTGCTATTTGGGGTCTTTTTTGTTTTCATAGAAATTGTGAAATTTTTTGTTCTAGTTCTGTGAAAAGTGGCATTGGTTCTTAGATCAGTGTTGCATTGGATCTGTAGATTGCTTTGGGTAGTATATTGATTTTCACAATGTTGAATTTTTAAAAATATGAAAGTACTAATCACTAAATGCATTGACATGAAAATGTACAAAATTGGACAGTTAGGAGTACATGTTGGGGAGCAAAGGGTAATATGGCAGGTTGAGGGGACTGGAGGGTTGAAGGAGAAGACAGAAAATGAGCATGAAAATACATTTTTAAAATTACTGTCTTTTAAAGACCTAAAACACATCTGGAAAGAGTAGAAGAAAGAAAAGAGATCAGCCCTAAGTTTGTAATTCACCTAGATTTCAGACCTTTAGTGCTCTGATCCTCTCTCCCCTCCCCAAACCTACTCTCAGTCACTTATACGTGATGGTTTGAGTCTTAAATGGTATCTTCCATTTCTTTCTGGTTTCACACAATTTAAATCTGATATTGATTGTTGGAATAAAAAGTATTTATTTTCCTGATAGAGGAATTTTAAGCATATGACAGCAGTCTAGGGGAGTGTTGGGGTCAGGTGATATGGGACATCCTGATTCTATTAAAAATGTGTTACCACGTTCTACAGTAACATAAAGCCAGTGTTGAAAACTTTTCCTAAATGAGACAGGGCTGCTCACCAGCCATGACCCATAAAGAAAAGTTTCAGTGCCCAAGGGGACAGAGGATAGTTCAGGTCCTGGACTGAAAAGGCAGAAATGAAATCTTTTGCCAGGGTTGGAGAACATACTAGGGCATTGTTTCTTGAACTTCAGTTATTCCCTAAAGGCTCATTATATTTGTTATAATTACACATCACAAGTATCATGTAATATTGATAATTTTTACTTTAAATTCACTTTAAACTAACTTTTTGAATTTCTAATTTAATTGGCCATAGGGAATCAAGTGCATGAAATGGCAGAAGAAATATTCAATTTACATATATGTATGTATATATGCATATATATATGAATAGAGAGAGAGAGACACACACACACAGCAAGAGAGAGAGAGAGAGAAGAGACAGAGAAAGAGACAAATATAGAGAGAGAGATTAGGAAGGCTGGAAAGTCCAAAATATGCAGGGCCAACCCTAGCTGGAAGGCCATCAGGCAGGGGAATTGTCTCTTACCTGGATGGGGGAGGGGTCAGGCTTTTGTTCTATTCAACAGACTATATGAGGCCTACCCACTTACAGAGGGCAAACTCCTTTACTCAGGGCACTGATTTAAATATTACTCTCATCCAAAAGCATCCTTAGAGAAAAAGCCCGAAAAAAGATTGACCAAATATTTGAGCAGCCTGTTCCAGTCAAGTTGACCCATAAAAAATATCAAAAATCCCTTCCAGCACATGGACAAACTGTATAAAGAAAGTAGAGCAGGAAATAGGTTAATTTCACGTATATTCCACTGTGATCAATATGGAAGAATCTACAGATAGGTTAAAATTATAGTAAAATTATTATTAACGATTAAGAAGTAGTGTATGAATGGCAATTAACATCAACGACCGAATTATTAATAAAGTGATTTCAACTATCTCTTGAATTTACCCCTAGATTTGATGTGAATCAATGTGCTTAAATAATTCATAAATAATAAATAGATTTAAAACTCGTTATTTGAATGGCATTGCCTATTAGATAGGGTTTTCCAATGATTTCAAAGAGGCAGGAAGCCAGAAAATTTAAACACTCGTCTGAGCTTTCTTCAAAAGTTGAAGAATCCAAAGAGGTCCTTTGGGGGAAATTAGGTAAGAGCAGGTGGGATGTCACGTTTGGGAGGTATGAGTAAAAGGCTTGGTTTCTATTGTAAGTCTAGGTTCTGATCTGCCAGCTGATTGGAATTATGGTAGGTGATGCTACGCTCCTAGTGAATTCCTTGTGGCCGGAAGTGAAAGAGATTTATAAAGTTCATAGGAATCTGACTGTTGGATGTTCTTAATCTGAAGGAACAAAGCAGTGAAAGGAGGGAGGGCCCTAGAGGTCACCACTTTACTAAACGTATCTAAGTATCATGATGGGAAGTCGTCTGAGATCATCTGCAAACATCTCTCAGTCCGTTTTAGAAGAGGAGAAGAGATTTCACTTAGCAAGCCGTGGATCAAGGCGAAATGTATTGTAAGAAGGACTTGAGGTAAAGGGAAAGGTGTCACCAGGTAGCCAGGCCATTTTCAAACCAGTATGTACAACAAAATGGCCACCAGATCAAGTGCAACTAGGCAGGCAGTTTTAGAAGTCAAAGAAGGTGAAAGATAGAAAAGGGTCATCTTCCCCAATCAAGAAAGGGAACACTTGCCTACAAGTTAGAGAACCCCTGAACTTCTCCCACTGCCATAAACCACTGAAACGGAGAGCTAAGGCAGGGACTCTGTGAGTCATGAGAACATAATCTAGTGAGGAGATCCTGGCGCGGGACATTTCCTGTTTTCAGAGTCCCTGCCAAGCCAGTTATGGATAGATTTGCATTTGGGTTGGGAAATGACTGCACGAGGCTAGTTTGGACAGCTCCGCTTCCCCTTGGGTGGGGCAGCAAGCCCCAATAAAAAGGTCCTCTGCTGCACGACAGCTATCCTCCGTCTACTCGAGGTCCGATTGACTTTGGAGAACCTGGTGAGTCTGATTCTTCAGTTCAAATTAGTTCTCGGGCCCCCGAATGTTGAGTTTATGCTGGAGACAGCAAATTTGATGGGTCCAAAGTTATGATCATGGGTATAATGCTACTTAGTGGATGGGAACTTGGAATATGGGCACAATGTTATATTGTATTTACTAGATTTCTGATACCTAGTTTGAATTCCTCTATTGAAAAAGAAATTAATAGGAAATTTTGACATGAAGGGATACAGAGCAAAGGGTTTACCTTTTTCTAGGACCTCCGCTGTGATTTCAGGGACATTTATCTTAGAAGGCGTGAGGCTCTTACATTCATCCTGATTGCCCTTTGCTCTGTACAAAGTCATCCTGTCGGGTCCTCATGAGAGAAAATGGTGATAGGAATTGCTTGTGAACTTGCCCAGAATTTTAGAACTTTTGATAGCCTTTTAAAAATATGTTGTTTTCCTAAAAAAAAAAGAAAGAGAAATAAAACTGAAACCATCGCTTGTTTCTTCAAAACAAAGATATTTTCCTTGGAAAAGTTGTATGAGAAAAGAAAGTTTCCTCTGGGCTGATGAATAGATTTGCTAAAGAACGAGAGAGGTGTCAGAAGTTCATTAAAAGGTATTAAAGAGATTAAAACACATGCTTAGAGATTGGAGAGATACTGTCCGTTTGTGTTACACAAGCTTTTGCTCTTCTCTATGTAGGGATTCTTTATTGTGAACACGGTCATATACTTTCTTTCAGATATTAAGACTGCAGAAAGATGTCTTCTCAAGAGCAGCAGTGCAAGCAGAAGTGCAAGACACCTCCAGTGTGCGTAACTAAGTGCCCTGATCCTTGCTCACCTAAGAAGGATTCAGACCCTTGCCCACCTCATCCGTGCCAGCAGAAATGCCCTCCTGGGACACCTATCCAGCAATGCCAGCAGAAGTGCCCACCCAAGGAAAAGTAACAGCTTCAGCTTTTATCTGCATCTGGAAAGGATAAGGGCAATCGGCTCACCTAGTTCCACAGCTCCACCTTCATCTTGTCTTCAAAGCCTATCATGGATACAGAAGAAGCTTTCCACCCTTCAGCCTGCAGTATGCGTGTGGTGATTCCTGACGGTCAGAGGTTTCCTATCTGAGTCTGCTATGCCGCTTCCCTCTGGAGGTACCTGAGAAAGCACCACAGAGCCTCAGGAGGAAAAGCAGCAGCTCTCCTCCTGGGGGCCCTCTGAGGATTCTCTCGCTGTCTTCTGTGTCTGTCTGTCACCTGGGCAGCGGTTTCTACCAGATGAGCAATTGTTACTTATCCTCCATTTCCTGAATAAAATACATTTCTTCTTGTGATGGTAAAAGTATTTTCATTCTTTTAAAATCTGCTTTTAGCAATATTATTTCATAATTTTGGTTGATTTCTATCCTTCTTCGATCTCAATTTTCAGGCTCTCACAGTCAGTGTTATCTGAATTTAGAGTTATATCGATGATTGTTTGTATATAATTTCAAATCCAGGTTATTTTCTTAATTATTGCTTGATTGATTTGAGGAACAAACTGTTTAACTCCTCAGAAGTTCAATCCCTCTACTAAAATGTGGGGAAAACCACATTTACAGTGCCTACTTGCTTAGGCATAAAATTTACATGAATGTGTGTAATTCAGTTGCCACAATGCCGGGCACATAATTGGCATTTGAGAGGTGGCCGATCATCATTGTCTCTGTCATCATCACCGTCACCACCATCACCACCACCACCATGTTTACTCCGGTAGGAAAGAGGCTCAGACATACCTAGTACAGCACAGAAAGAGATTCTTAAACTATATTACACTTTCATATTCTGTGTTCCTTTTCTTTTCCAACTGAACTGTATTTATAATCTGATATGACACATTAAATGCTTTGGGAAATATTGGGATATTGTGCATAAAATTATAGTAGTTCTGAAAACATGGGTAGTACAAATAATGGGAAGTTTAAAGTGTCCTTACCAGGCAATGCGCTGCCTGCTCTCCATTTGCACAACATGCTCTTCTTACTGTGAAACTCAGCAACCTCAGGGTCTTATTACATTTTTTCGCCTCTGAAGTTACTTTCTTGATTGATTTGACCCCACCTTTGAGGTCCACTGGGGTTTCCAATGTTTATCTAGATTTACAAAATGACTGTTGCTATGCAGCTTGTTTTCTAAGTGCTTAGCTTAGTGGTCCAGTAAACCGTGAATAGGGATGTGTTCTTTAAGCATATCTCTTCTTGTGGTCCTAGAAGTAAAGGAGTCCAAGATGCCAGAACTGCAGAAGAAAAAGATCCCCAGATTACTGCCCAAAGCTCATCAGAGTATTACATGAGTGAGAAATCAACACTGATATTTGGGAGCTGTCTCTACTTTAGTTAGTGTTATTTGGCCTGACAGAGAATTTAGTTCTGTGAGGTGTGATGCTCCTGTAGAAATCTTAAAATTAGGGCATTGGCTTAAGAGTCTGGAGGTATTTGGCAAGGAATCTGACATTGGAAGCCATAAATGTGGTGATACATTTTATTCAATGGCAAAATGTTTGCAGTAATGGTTGTCCATGGTATCCTGAGAGGCAGACTAAATGTTGGTCACTTGTTGACTTGAGCAGGGTATGTCAATAGACATATGTTCAGGAAAAACTTTCTAGTTGGCAGGTCGGAAATTTAAAAAAATGAAAAGGAAAAAATACAGCCCAGATATTCAAAACCTTGTTGAATTAGGAAACGCAACACTTGTAAGCCCTAAAGAGTAAGAGATGAGATTAGAAGTGTTTTTTTAAAAAATTAATTAATTAATTAATTAATTAATTTTTGGCTCTGTTGGGTCTTCGTTTCTGTGCGAGGGCTTTCTCTAGTTGCGGCAAGCAGGGGCCACTCTTCATCGCGGACTATTACTAAACGCATGGGCAACATTTCAAAGTAGTAAATTGAACAGTTAAGGTGTATATATTGGGCAGCGAAGGTAATATGGCCGGTGGAGGTTTCCGGAGAGTTGAAGAAGAAGACAGAGAATAAACAGTGAAAATTTTTTTTCTATTACTGTCTGCAAAGCCATAAAGCATGTTTGGAAAGAGCAGAAGAAAGCAAGTATATCAGATGAGCCCTAAGTCCATACTTCATCTAGATTTCAGACCTTAGTGCTCTGATCTTCTCTCCCCTCCCAACCCCACTCTCAATCACTTATATGTGATGCTGTGGGTTTTCAATGGTATCTTATATCTATTTTTGGTTTCACACAATTGAAATCTGATATTTACTTATGGAATACAACAGCTTTATTTCCTGATAAAGGAATTTTAAGCCCACGAGGGCAGTCTAGGGAAGTGTTCTCCTCAGGTGAGGTAGGATATCCTGATTCCATTAAACATGTGTTCCCACATTCTACAGTAACATTAAGTGAGAGTTACAACTTTATTCCTAAGCGAGACACGGCTCTTCACCAGCCATGGCCCATCACGAGAAGCTTCAGCGCCCAAGGGGACAGCATAGAAAAGAGTAGTGTTCAGACCCAGGATAGAAGAGAGGAACTGTAGAAGAACTGTTGACAGCTAAATCTCTGAAAAGGCAGAAAGGAAATCTTTGGAGAACATGCTAGGACACTGTTTCCCGAACTTCAGTTATTCGCTAAAACCTCATTATATTTGTCATAATTCCACACCACATGTATTACATAACATTAATAATTTTTAATTTAACTTCACTTTATAATAACTTTGAACATTTTTAATTTAGTTGGCCATAGTTAACCATGTACATGATATGGCAGATGAAATATTTAAATTATATATTACAGCATATATGTACATATATACATATAGAAATATGTTACAGAACGAGAGGGACAGAGGGAGAGAGAGAGAGAGAGATAGAGATATTACAAAGTTTGGCAAACTCAAAATCTGCAGAGCTGAAACGCTGCTGGAAGTCGATCTGACAGGGGAATTATCTTTTACCTGGGTGAAGGTCAGCTTTGTTCTATTCAGGCCATCAGTGGATTGGATGAGGACTTCCCACCTTATAGAGGGCAACCACCTTTACTCAGGTCACTGATTTAAAACATACTCTCATCCAAAAGAATCTGTACAGGAGCACCCAGAATAATGTTTGACCAGATAACCATGGACCCTGTGCCACTGAAGCTGACCCATAAATTAACCATCAAAACTTCCTTCCAGCACAGTAAGAAATTGTATGAAGAAAATAGAGCAGGAAATAGGTTTATTTGACATACGTTCCACTGTGACTAAAATGGAAAATGTAAAAACTAAGTTAAAATTATAATAAAATTGTTATTAATGATTGAAAAATTGTACATGAATGGCAATGAACTTCAGTGACTGCATTTTTAATAAAGTGAGTTCAACTTCCACTTAAATTTATCCCTAGATTTGCTGTGAAACAACATGTGTTGAAATAATTCATAAATATTAAATACATATAAAATTAGTTATTTGACTGGCATTGCATATTGGGATTCCCAATAATTTCAAAGGGACAGGAAGCCAGAAAATTTGAACAATCCTCTGGGCTTTCTTAAAGGTGAAGCAATCCAAAGAGGTTTGTTGGGAGAAATTAGGCAGGAGCAGGTGGTATATCACATTGGGGCGGTATGAGCAAAATGCTTGATTTCTGTTGAAAATCTAGAGTCTGAGCTGCCAGCTCCTCTTAGTTATGGTAGCTCATGCTATGCTCTTAGTGAATTCCTTTTGGCCTGAAGTAAAACAGTTTTATAAAGGTCACAGGAATCTGACTGCTGGATGTTCATTATTTGAGGGAGCAAAGCAGTGAAAGGAGGACCCTAGAGGTCACCACTTTACTGAACGTGTCTAAGTGTCATGATGGGAAGTCATCTGAGATGATCTGCTAACTTCCCTCAGTCCATTTTAGAAGAAGAGAAGAGACTTTGCTTGGCAAGCCATGAATAAATGGGAAATGCATTGTAAGAAAAACTTGAGGTAAAGAGAAAGGTGTCACTACGTAGCCAGACCCTTTTGAAACCAGTATGGGCATCAAAATGGTCACCAGATCAAGTGCAACTAGGAAAGCAGTTTCAGAAGTCAAGGAAGGTGAAAGATAGAAAAGGCTCGTCTTCCCCAATCAAGAAAGGGGAATTTTGATTACAAGTTAGAGAACCTCCCAAATCCCCCCACTGCCATAAACCACGGAAACGGAGAGCTAAGGCAGGGACTCTGTGAGTCATGGGAACGTAATCCATTGAGGAGATCCTGGAGCAGGATATTTCTTGTTTTCAGAGTCCTTGCCAAGCCAGTTATAGATGGATTTGCATTTTGTTTGGGAAATGATTGGACCAGGCCAGTTTTGGCAGCTCCCCTTCCTCCTAGGTGGGACAGCAAGCCCCAATGAATAGGTCCTCTGCTGCATCACAGCCATCCTCCTGCTACTGTAGTCCCAATTGAATTTGGAGAACATGGTGAGTAGGAGTCTTTAGTTCAAATTTGTTCTTCAGCTTCTGAATGTAGCATTTATCCTGGAGACAGCAAATTTGATGGGTCCAAAGTTACCATCATGGGTTTAATGCTACTTATTGGATGGGAACTTGCAATTTGGGCACAAAGCTATATTGTATTTATTAGATTTCTGATACCTTGTTTGAATTCTTGTATTGAAGAAGAAATTAATAGGAAATTTTGGCATGAAAGATAAAGAATAAAGTATTTTCCCTTTCCTATGCCTTTGTGGTGTCCCTCTGCTGTGATGTTAGAGGCATTTATCTTAGAAGGTGTGAGGTCCTTACATTCTTCCCGATTGTCCTTTGCTCTGTATATGTCATTCTGTTGGTACCTCATGAGAGAAGATGATGATAGCAATTGCTTGTGAGCTTGCCCAGGATTTTAGAACTTGTGTTGGCCTTTTTTGAAGATGTTGTTTTCATAAAAAAAATAAATAAATAAATAAAAGTAAAAACACCTGCTTGTGTCTTTCAAATAAAGGTATTTTCTTTGGAAAAGTTGTGTGAGAAAAGAAAAGTTTTTCTCTGGGGTGATGTATCGATTTGCTAAAGAGCGAGAGAGAAGTCAGAAATTCATTAAAAGGTATTAAAGATATTAAAGCCCATGCTTAGAGATTGCCGAGAGAGTGTCTGTTGTTATTACACAAGCTTTTCCGCTCCTCCCTGTAAGAATTCCTTCTTGTGAACACGGTCATATACTTTCTTTCAGATATTAAGACTCCAGAAAGATGTCTTCTGAACAGCAGCAGTGCAAGCAGCCTTGCCAGCCACCTCCAGTGTGCCCACCTAAGTGCCCTGATCCTTGCTCACCTCCCAAGTGTCCAGAACCTTGCCCACGTATAAAGTGCCCTGAGCCATGCCCACCTCAGCAGTGCCAGCAGAAATGCCCTCCTGTGCCACCTCCCCAACAATGCCAGCAGAAGTGCCCACCCAAGAACAAGTAACAGCTTCAGCGTTTATATGGATCAGGAAAGGATAAGGACAATTGGCTCACCGAGTTCCACAGCTCCACCTTCATCTTCTCTTTAAAGCCTATCATGGATACATAAGAAGCTTCTCCACCCTTCAGCCTGCAGTATGCGTGCGGTGATTCCTGTCCGTCAGAGGTTTCCTATCTGAGGCTGCGTTATACCGCTTCCCTCTGAGACGTACCCGAGAAAGCATCACAGAGCCTCAGAAGGAAGAGCAGCAGCTCTCCTCCCGGGCGCCCTCTGAGGAATCTGTTGATGTCTTCTGTGTCTGTCTGTCACCTGGACAGGGGTTCCTACCAGCTGAGCATTTGTTCCTTATCCTCCACGTCTTGAATAAAATACAATTCTTTTGTTTGATGGTAAAAATATTTTCTTCCTTTTACAACCTGCTTTTTGCTATACCATATCATAATTTTGGTCGATTTCTTTCCTTCTTTGACCCCATGTTTCAGGTTCTCACATAAGTTTTATCTGAATTTTGAGTCCTATCGATGATTATTTCTGTATAATTTCAAATCCAGGTTATTTTTTTTTTTTTTACTTATTGCTTGATTGATTTGAGGAACAAATTATTTAACTCCTCAGGATTTGAATCCCTTATTAAAATGTAGGGAAAATCACATTTAGAGTGCCCACTTTCTCGTGCTTAGAAATTAAATGAATCTGTGTAATTCAGTTAGCACAATGATGGACACATAATTAGCATTTTGTGAGGTGGCCCATCATCACTGTCTGCTTCATCATCACCATCACCACCATCACCACCATCACCACCACCGCCATGTTTGCTCCAGCAGGAAAGTGGCTCAGACATACCTAGTACAGAAAACAGGGAGATTCTTAAACTCTATTACCCTTTCATATTCTGTGTTCATTTTCTTTTCCAATTTAACTGTATTTTTAAAAAACATCTTTATTGGAATATAATTGTTCTACTATGGTGTGCTAACTTCTGCTGTATAACAAAGTGAATCAGCCATACATATACATATATCCCTATATCTGCTCCCTTTTGCATCTCCCTTCCTATCCCATACCTCTATGTGGTCACAAAGCACCGAACTGATCTCCTTGTGCTATGTGGATGCTTCCCACTAGCTATTGATTTTACATTTGGTAGAGTATATATGTCCATGACACTCTCTCACTTCGTCCCAGCTTACCCTTCTCCCTTCCCTTGTCCTCAAGTCCATTCACTATGCCTGTGTCTTTAATCCTGTCCTTCCCCTAGGTTCTTCACAATTTTTTTTTTACATTCCATATATATATTATCATACGATATTTGTTTTTCTCTTTCTGACTTCCTTCACTCTGTATGACAGACCTCAGGTCCATCCACCTAATTCCAAAAAACTCAATATCTTTTCCTTTTATGACTGAGTAATATTCCATTGTATATATGCACCACATTTTCTTTATCCATTCATCTGTTGATAGACACTTAGGTTGCTTCCATGTCCTGGCTATTGTAAATAGAGCTGCGATGAAGATTGTGGTACATGACTATTTTTGAATTATGGTTTTGTCAGGGTATATGCCGAGTAGTGGGATTGCTGGCCCATATGGTAGCTCTATTTTTAGTATTTAAGGAACCTGCACACTGTTCTCCATAGTGGCTGTATCAATTTACATTCCCACCAAGAGTGCAACAGAGTTCCCTTTTCCCAACACCCTCTTCAGCATTTGTTATTTGTAGATTTTTGATGATGGCCATACTGACCAGTGTGAAGTGATACCTCATTATAGTTTTGATTTGCATTTCTCTAATGATTAATGATGTTGAGCAGGCTTTTATGTGTTTGATTTCAATCTGTATATCTTTTTTTTGAGAAATGTTTATTTAAGTCTTCGGCCCATTTTTGGATTGGTTTGTTTGTTTTTTTGATAATGAGCTGCATGTGCTGCTTGTAAATTTTGGAGACTAATCTGCTGTCAGTTGCTTCATTTACAAATATTTCCTCCCATTCTGAGGGTTGTCTTTTCGTCTTGTTTATGGTTTGTTTGTTGTGCAAAAGCTTTTAAGTTTCATTTGGTCCCATTTGTTTATTTTTGTTTTTATTTCCGTTTCCCCAGGAGGTGGGTCAGAAAGGATCTTGCTGTGATTCTTTACATAGAGTGTACTGCCAGTGTTTTCCTCTAAGAGTTTGATAGTGTCTGGCCTTACATGGAGGTCTTTAATCCATTTTGAGTTTATTTTTGTTTATGGTGTTAGGGAGTGTTGTAATTTCACTCTTTTACATGTAGCTGTCCAGTTTTCCCAGCACCACTTATTGAAGAGGCTGTCTTTTCTCCATTGTATATTCTTGCCTCCTTTATCAAAAATAAGGTGACCATATGTATGTGGGTTTATCTCTGGGCTTTCTGTCCTTTTCCATTGACCTATATTTCTCTTTTTGTTCCAGTACCATACTGTCTTGATTACTGTAGCTTTGTAGTATAGTCTGAAGTCCAGGAGCCTGATTCCTTCAGTTCCATTTTTCTTTCTCAAGTTTGCTTTTGCTATTTGGGGTCTTTTTTGTTTTCATAGAAATTGTGAAATTTTTTGTTCTAGTTCTGTGAAAAGTGGCATTGGTTCTTAGATCAGTGTTGCATTGGATCTGTAGATTGCTTTGGGTAGTATATTGATTTTCACAATGTTGAATTTTTAAAAATATGAAAGTACTAATCACTAAATGCATTGACATGAAAATGTACAAAATTGGACAGTTAGGAGTACATGTTGGGGAGCAAAGGGTAATATGGCAGGTTGAGGGGACTGGAGGGTTGAAGGAGAAGACAGAAAATGAGCATGAAAATACATTTTTAAAATTACTGTCTTTTAAAGACCTAAAACACATCTGGAAAGAGTAGAAGAAAGAAAAGAGATCAGCCCTAAGTTTGTAATTCACCTAGATTTCAGACCTTTAGTGCTCTGATCCTCTCTCCCCTCCCCAAACCTACTCTCAGTCACTTATACGTGATGGTTTGAGTCTTAAATGGTATCTTCCATTTCTTTCTGGTTTCACACAATTTAAATCTGATATTGATTGTTGGAATAAAAAGTATTTATTTTCCTGATAGAGGAATTTTAAGCATATGACAGCAGTCTAGGGGAGTGTTGGGGTCAGGTGATATGGGACATCCTGATTCTATTAAAAATGTGTTACCACGTTCTACAGTAACATAAAGCCAGTGTTGAAAACTTTTCCTAAATGAGACAGGGCTGCTCACCAGCCATGACCCATAAAGAAAAGTTTCAGTGCCCAAGGGGACAGAGGATAGTTCAGGTCCTGGACTGAAAAGGCAGAAATGAAATCTTTTGCCAGGGTTGGAGAACATACTAGGGCATTGTTTCTTGAACTTCAGTTATTCCCTAAAGGCTCATTATATTTGTTATAATTACACATCACAAGTATCATGTAATATTGATAATTTTTACTTTAAATTCACTTTAAACTAACTTTTTGAATTTCTAATTTAATTGGCCATAGGGAATCAAGTGCATGAAATGGCAGAAGAAATATTCAATTTACATATATGTATGTATATATGCATATATATATGAATAGAGAGAGAGAGACACACACACACAGCAAGAGAGAGAGAGAGAGAAGAGACAGAGAAAGAGACAAATATAGAGAGAGAGATTAGGAAGGCTGGAAAGTCCAAAATATGCAGGGCCAACCCTAGCTGGAAGGCCATCAGGCAGGGGAATTGTCTCTTACCTGGATGGGGGAGGGGTCAGGCTTTTGTTCTATTCAACAGACTATATGAGGCCTACCCACTTACAGAGGGCAAACTCCTTTACTCAGGGCACTGATTTAAATATTACTCTCATCCAAAAGCATCCTTAGAGAAAAAGCCCGAAAAAAGATTGACCAAATATTTGAGCAACCTGTTCCAGTCAAGTTGACCCATAAAAAATATCAAAAATCCCTTCCAGCACACGGACAAACTGTATAAAGAATGTAGAGTAGGAAATAGGTTAATTTCACGTATATTCCACTGTGATCAATATGGAAGAATCTACAGATAGGTTAAAATTATAGTAAAATTATTATTAACGATTAAGAAGTAGTGTATGAATGGCAATTAACATCAACGACCGAATTATTAATAAAGTGATTTCAACTATCTCTTGAATTTACCCCTAGATTTGATGTGAATCAATGTGCTTAAATAATTCATAAATAATAAATAGATTTAAAACTCGTTATTTGAATGGCATTGCCTATTAGATAGGGTTTTCCAATGATTTCAGAGAGATAGGAAGCCAGAAAATTTAAACACTCGTCTGAGCTTTCTTCAAAAGTTGAAGAATCCAAAGAGGTCCTTTGGGGGAAATTAGGTAAGAGCAGGTGGGATGTCACGTTTGGGAGGTATGAGTAAAAGGCTTGGTTTCTATTGTAAGTCTAGGTTCTGATCTGCCAGCTGATTGGAATTATGGTAGGTGATGCTACGCTCCTAGTGAATTCCTTGTGGCCGGAAGTGAAAGAGATTTATAAAGTTCATAGGAATCTGACTGTTGGATGTTCTTAATCTGAAGGAACAAAGCAGTGAAAGGAGGGAGGGCCCTAGAGGTCACCACTTTACTAAACGTATCTAAGTATCATGATGGGAAGTCGTCTGAGATCATCTGCAAACATCTCTCAGTCCATTTTAGAAGAGGAGAAGAGATTTCACTTAGCAAGCCGTGGATCAAGGCGAAATGTATTGTAAGAAGGACTTGAGGTAAAGGGAAAGGTGTCACCAGGTAGCCAGGCCATTTTCAAACCAGTATGTACAACAAAATGGCCACCAGATCAAGTGCAACTAGGCAGGCAGTTTTAGAAGTCAAAGAAGGTGAAAGATAGAAAAGGGTCATCTTCCCCAATCAAGAAAGGGAACACTTGCCTACAAGTTAGAGAACCCCTGAACTTCTCCCACTGCCATAAACCACTGAAACGGAGAGCTAAGGCAGGGACTCTGTGAGTCATGAGAACATAATCTAGTGAGGAGATCCTGGCGCGGGACATTTCCTGTTTTCAGAGTCCCTGCCAAGCCAGTTATGGATAGATTTGCATTTGGGTTGGGAAATGACTGCACGAGGCTAGTTTGGACAGCTCCGCTTCCCCTTGGGTGGGGCAGCAAGCCCCAATAAAAAGGTCCTCTGCTGCACGACAGCTATCCTCCGTCTACTCGAGGTCCGATTGACTTTGGAGAACCTGGTGAGTCTGATTCTTCAGTTCAAATTAGTTCTCGGGCCCCCGAATGTTGAGTTTATGCTGGAGACAGCAAATTTGATGGGTCCAAAGTTATGATCATGGGTATAATGCTACTTAGTGGATGGGAACTTGGAATATGGGCACAATGTTATATTGTATTTACTAGATTTCTGATACCTAGTTTGAATTCCTCTATTGAAAAAGAAATTAATAGGAAATTTTGACATGAAGGGATACAGAGCAAAGGGTTTACCTTTTTCTAGGACCTCCGCTGTGATTTCAGGGACATTTATCTTAGAAGGTGTGAGGCTCTTACATTCATCCTGATTGCCCTTTGCTCTGTACAAAGTCATCCTGTCGGGTCCTCATGAGAGAAAATGGTGATAGGAATTGCTTGTGAACTTGCCCAGAATTTTAGAACTTTTGATAGCCTTTTAAAAATATGTTGTTTTCCTAAAAAAAAAAGAAAGAGAAATAAAACTGAAACCATCGCTTGTTTCTTCAAAACAAAGATATTTTCCTTGGAAAAGTTGTATGAGAAAAGAAAGTTTCCTCTGGGCTGATGAATAGATTTGCTAAAGAACGAGAGAGGTGTCAGAAGTTCATTAAAAGGTATTAAAGAGATTAAAACACATGCTTAGAGATTGGAGAGATACTGTCCGTTTGTGTTACACAAGCTTTTGCTCTTCTCTATGTAGGGATTCTTTATTGTGAACACGGTCATATACTTTCTTTCAGATATTAAGACTGCAGAAAGATGTCTTCTCAAGAGCAGCAGTGCAAGCAGAAGTGCAAGACACCTCCAGTGTGCGTAACTAAGTGCCCTGATCCTTGCTCACCTAAGAAGGATTCAGACCCTTGCCCACCTCATCCGTGCCAGCAGAAATGCCCTCCTGGGACACCTATCCAGCAATGCCAGCAGAAGTGCCCACCCAAGGAAAAGTAACAGCTTCAGCTTTTATCTGCATCTGGAAAGGATAAGGGCAATCGGCTCACCTAGTTCCACAGCTCCACCTTCATCTTGTCTTCAAAGCCTATCATGGATACAGAAGAAGCTTTCCACCCTTCAGCCTGCAGTATGCGTGTGGTGATTCCTGACGGTCAGAGGTTTCCTATCTGAGTCTGCTATGCCGCTTCCCTCTGGAGGTACCTGAGAAAGCACCACAGAGCCTCAGGAGGAAAAGCAGCAGCTCTCCTCCTGGGGGCCCTCTGAGGATTCTCTCGCTGTCTTCTGTGTCTGTCTGTCACCTGGGCAGCGGTTTCTACCAGATGAGCAATTGTTACTTATCCTCCATTTCCTGAATAAAATACATTTCTTCTTGTGATGGTAAAAGTATTTTCATTCTTTTAAAATCTGCTTTTAGCAATATTATTTCATAATTTTGGTTGATTTCTATCCTTCTTCGATCTCAATTTTCAGGCTCTCACAGTCAGTGTTATCTGAATTTAGAGTTATATCGATGATTGTTTGTATATAATTTCAAATCCAGGTTATTTTCTTAATTATTGCTTGATTGATTTGAGGAACAAACTGTTTAACTCCTCAGAAGTTCAATCCCTCTACTAAAATGTGGGGAAAACCACATTTACAGTGCCTACTTGCTTAGGCATAAAATTTACATGAATGTGTGTAATTCAGTTGCCACAATGCCGGGCACATAATTGGCATTTGAGAGGTGGCCGATCATCATTGCCTCTGTCATCATCACCGTCACCACCATCACCACCACCACCATGTTTACTCCGGTAGGAAAGAGGCTCAGACATACCTAGTACAGCACAGAAAGAGATTCTTAAACTATATTACACTTTCATATTCTGTGTTCCTTTTCTTTTCCAACTGAACTGTATTTATAATCTGATATGACACATTAAATGCTTTGGGAAATATTGGGATATTGTGCATAAAATTATAGTAGTTCTGAAAACATGGGTAGTACAAATAATGGGAAGTTTAAAGTGTCCTTACCAGGCAATGCGCTGCCTGC
Source organism: Balaenoptera ricei (assembly GCF_028023285.1). Taxonomy (NCBI): domain Eukaryota; kingdom Metazoa; phylum Chordata; class Mammalia; order Artiodactyla; family Balaenopteridae; genus Balaenoptera; species Balaenoptera ricei. The sequence continues at coordinate 111,380,059 of NC_082639.1, read as the reverse complement.
TCTCCATTTGCACAACATGCTCTTCTTACTGTGAAACTCAGCAACCTCAGGGTCTTATTACATTTTTTCGCCTCTGAAGTTACTTTCTTGATTGATTTGACCCCACCTTTGAGGTCCACTGGGGTTTCCAATGTTTATCTAGATTTACAAAATGACTGTTGCTATGCAGCTTGTTTTCTAAGTGCTTAGCTTAGTGGTCCAGTAAGCCGTGAATAGGGATGTGTTCTTTAAGCATATCTCTTCTTGTGGTCCTAGAAGTAAAGGAGTCCAAGATGCCAGAACTGCAGAAGAAAAAGATCCCCAGATTACTGCCCAAAGCTCATCAGAGTATTACATGAGTGAGAAATCAACACTGATATTTGGGAGCTGTCTCTACTTTAGTTAGTGTTATTTGGCCTGACAGAGAATTTAGTTCTGTGAGGTGTGATGCTCCTGTAGAAATCTTAAAATTAGGGCATTGGCTTAAGAGTCTGGAGGTATTTGGCAAGGAATCTGACATTGGAAGCCATAAATGTGGTGATACATTTTATTCAATGGCAAAATGTTTGCAGTAATGGTTGTCCATGGTATCCTGAGAGGCAGACTAAATGTTGGTCACTTGTTGACTTGAGCAGGGTATGTCAATAGACATATGTTCAGGAAAAACTTTCTAGTTGGCAGGTCGGAAATTTAAAAAAATGAAAAGGAAAAAATACAGCCCAGATATTCAAAACCTTGTTGAATTAGGAAACGCAACACTTGTAAGCCCTAAAGAGTAAGAGATGAGATTAGAAGTGTTTTTTTAAAAAATTAATTAATTAATTAATTAATTAATTTTTGGCTCTGTTGGGTCTTCGTTTCTGTGCGAGGGCTTTCTCTAGTTGCGGCAAGCAGGGGCCACTCTTCATCGCGGACTATTACTAAACGCATGGGCAACATTTCAAAGTAGTAAATTGAACAGTTAAGGTGTATATATTGGGCAGCGAAGGTAATATGGCCGGTGGAGGTTTCCGGAGAGTTGAAGAAGAAGACAGAGAATAAACAGTGAAAATTTTTTTTCTATTACTGTCTGCAAAGCCATAAAGCATGTTTGGAAAGAGCAGAAGAAAGCAAGTATATCAGATGAGCCCTAAGTCCATACTTCATCTAGATTTCAGACCTTAGTGCTCTGATCTTCTCTCCCCTCCCAACCCCACTCTCAATCACTTATATGTGATGCTGTGGGTTTTCAATGGTATCTTATATCTATTTTTGGTTTCACACAATTGAAATCTGATATTTACTTATGGAATACAACAGCTTTATTTCCTGATAAAGGAATTTTAAGCCCACGAGGGCAGTCTAGGGAAGTGTTCTCCTCAGGTGAGGTAGGATATCCTGATTCCATTAAACATGTGTTCCCACATTCTACAGTAACATTAAGTGAGAGTTACAACTTTATTCCTAAGCGAGACACGGCTCTTCACCAGCCATGGCCCATCACGAGAAGCTTCAGCGCCCAAGGGGACAGCATAGAAAAGAGTAGTGTTCAGACCCAGGATAGAAGAGAGGAACTGTAGAAGAACTGTTGACAGCTAAATCTCTGAAAAGGCAGAAAGGAAATCTTTGGAGAACATGCTAGGACACTGTTTCCCGAACTTCAGTTATTCGCTAAAACCTCATTATATTTGTCATAATTCCACACCACATGTATTACATAACATTAATAATTTTTAATTTAACTTCACTTTATAATAACTTTGAACATTTTTAATTTAGTTGGCCATAGTTAACCATGTACATGATACGGCAGATGAAATATTTAAATTATATATTACAGCATATATGTACATATATACATATAGAAATATGTTACAGAACGAGAGGGACAGAGGGAGAGAGAGAGAGAGAGATAGAGATATTACAAAGTTTGGCAAACTCAAAATCTGCAGAGCTGAAACGCTGCTGGAAGTCGATCTGACAGGGGAATTATCTTTTACCTGGGTGAAGGTCAGCTTTGTTCTATTCAGGCCATCAGTGGATTGGATGAGGACTTCCCACCTTATAGAGGGCAACCACCTTTACTCAGGTCACTGATTTAAAACATACTCTCATCCAAAAGAATCTGTACAGGAGCACCCAGAATAATGTTTGACCAGATAACCATGGACCCTGTGCCACTGAAGCTGACCCATAAATTAACCATCAAAACTTCCTTCCAGCACAGTAAGAAATTGTATGAAGAAAATAGAGCAGGAAATAGGTTTATTTGACATACGTTCCACTGTGACTAAAATGGAAAATGTAAAAACTAAGTTAAAATTATAATAAAATTGTTATTAATGATTGAAAAATTGTACATGAATGGCAATGAACTTCAGTGACTGCATTTTTAATAAAGTGAGTTCAACTTCCACTTAAATTTATCCCTAGATTTGCTGTGAAACAACATGTGTTGAAATAATTCATAAATATTAAATACATATAAAATTAGTTATTTGACTGGCATTGCATATTGGGATTCCCAATAATTTCAAAGGGACAGGAAGCCAGAAAATTTGAACAATCCTCTGGGCTTTCTTAAAGGTGAAGCAATCCAAAGAGGTTTGTTGGGAGAAATTAGGCAGGAGCAGGTGGTATATCACATTGGGGCGGTATGAGCAAAATGCTTGATTTCTGTTGAAAATCTAGAGTCTGAGCTGCCAGCTCCTCTTAGTTATGGTAGCTCATGCTATGCTCTTAGTGAATTCCTTTTGGCCTGAAGTAAAACAGTTTTATAAAGGTCACAGGAATCTGACTGCTGGATGTTCATTATTTGAGGGAGCAAAGCAGTGAAAGGAGGACCCTAGAGGTCACCACTTTACTGAACGTGTCTAAGTGTCATGATGGGAAGTCATCTGAGATGATCTGCTAACTTCCCTCAGTCCATTTTAGAAGAAGAGAAGAGACTTTGCTTGGCAAGCCATGAATAAATGGGAAATGCATTGTAAGAAAAACTTGAGGTAAAGAGAAAGGTGTCACTACGTAGCCAGACCCTTTTGAAACCAGTATGGGCATCAAAATGGTCACCAGATCAAGTGCAACTAGGAAAGCAGTTTCAGAAGTCAAGGAAGGTGAAAGATAGAAAAGGCTCGTCTTCCCCAATCAAGAAAGGGGAATTTTGATTACAAGTTAGAGAACCTCCCAAATCCCCCCACTGCCATAAACCACGGAAACGGAGAGCTAAGGCAGGGACTCTGTGAGTCATGGGAACGTAATCCATTGAGGAGATCCTGGAGCAGGATATTTCTTGTTTTCAGAGTCCTTGCCAAGCCAGTTATAGATGGATTTGCATTTTGTTTGGGAAATGATTGGACCAGGCCAGTTTTGGCAGCTCCCCTTCCTCCTAGGTGGGACAGCAAGCCCCAATGAATAGGTCCTCTGCTGCATCACAGCCATCCTCCTGCTACTGTAGTCCCAATTGAATTTGGAGAACATGGTGAGTAGGAGTCTTTAGTTCAAATTTGTTCTTCAGCTTCTGAATGTAGCATTTATCCTGGAGACAGCAAATTTGATGGGTCCAAAGTTACCATCATGGGTTTAATGCTACTTATTGGATGGGAACTTGCAATTTGGGCACAAAGCTATATTGTATTTATTAGATTTCTGATACCTTGTTTGAATTCTTGTATTGAAGAAGAAATTAATAGGAAATTTTGGCATGAAAGATAAAGAATAAAGTATTTTCCCTTTCCTATGCCTTTGTGGTGTCCCTCTGCTGTGATGTTAGAGGCATTTATCTTAGAAGGTGTGAGGTCCTTACATTCTTCCCGATTGTCCTTTGCTCTGTATATGTCATTCTGTTGGTACCTCATGAGAGAAGATGATGATAGCAATTGCTTGTGAGCTTGCCCAGGATTTTAGAACTTGTGTTGGCCTTTTTTGAAGATGTTGTTTTCATAAAAAAAATAAATAAATAAATAAAAGTAAAAACACCTGCTTGTGTCTTTCAAATAAAGGTATTTTCTTTGGAAAAGTTGTGTGAGAAAAGAAAAGTTTTTCTCTGGGGTGATGTATCGATTTGCTAAAGAGCGAGAGAGAAGTCAGAAATTCATTAAAAGGTATTAAAGATATTAAAGCCCATGCTTAGAGATTGCTGAGAGAGTGTCTGTTGTTATTACACAAGCTTTTCCGCTCCTCCCTGTAAGAATTCCTTCTTGTGAACACGGTCATATACTTTCTTTCAGATATTAAGACTCCAGAAAGATGTCTTCTGAACAGCAGCAGTGCAAGCAGCCTTGCCAGCCACCTCCAGTGTGCCCACCTAAGTGCCCTGATCCTTGCTCACCTCCCAAGTGTCCAGAACCTTGCCCACGTATAAAGTGCCCTGAGCCATGCCCACCTCAGCAGTGCCAGCAGAAATGCCCTCCTGTGCCACCTCCCCAACAATGCCAGCAGAAGTGCCCACCCAAGAACAAGTAACAGCTTCAGCGTTTATATGGATCAGGAAAGGATAAGGACAATTGGCTCACCGAGTTCCACAGCTCCACCTTCATCTTCTCTTTAAAGCCTATCATGGATACATAAGAAGCTTCTCCACCCTTCAGCCTGCAGTATGCGTGCGGTGATTCCTGTCCGTCAGAGGTTTCCTATCTGAGGCTGCGTTATACCGCTTCCCTCTGAGACGTACCCGAGAAAGCATCACAGAGCCTCAGAAGGAAGAGCAGCAGCTCTCCTCCCGGGCGCCCTCTGAGGAATCTGTTGATGTCTTCTGTGTCTGTCTGTCACCTGGACAGGGGTTCCTACCAGCTGAGCATTTGTTCCTTATCCTCCACGTCTTGAATAAAATACAATTCTTTTGTTTGATGGTAAAAATATTTTCTTCCTTTTACAACCTGCTTTTTGCTATACCATATCATAATTTTGGTCGATTTCTTTCCTTCTTTGACCCCATGTTTCAGGTTCTCACATAAGTTTTATCTGAATTTTGAGTCCTATCGATGATTATTTCTGTATAATTTCAAATCCAGGTTATTTTTTTTTTTTTTACTTATTGCTTGATTGATTTGAGGAACAAATTATTTAACTCCTCAGGATTTGAATCCCTTATTAAAATGTAGGGAAAATCACATTTAGAGTGCCCACTTTCTCGTGCTTAGAAATTAAATGAATCTGTGTAATTCAGTTAGCACAATGATGGACACATAATTAGCATTTTGTGAGGTGGCCCATCATCACTGTCTGCTTCATCATCACCATCACCACCATCACCACCATCACCACCACCGCCATGTTTGCTCCAGCAGGAAAGTGGCTCAGACATACCTAGTACAGAAAACAGGGAGATTCTTAAACTCTATTACCCTTTCATATTCTGTGTTCATTTTCTTTTCCAATTTAACTGTATTTTTAAAAAACATCTTTATTGGAATATAATTGTTCTACTATGGTGTGCTAACTTCTGCTGTATAACAAAGTGAATCAGCCATACATATACATATATCCCTATATCTGCTCCCTTTTGCATCTCCCTTCCTATCCCATACCTCTATGTGGTCACAAAGCACCGAACTGATCTCCTTGTGCTATGTGGATGCTTCCCACTAGCTATTGATTTTACATTTGGTAGAGTATATATGTCCATGACACTCTCTCACTTCGTCCCAGCTTACCCTTCTCCCTTCCCTTGTCCTCAAGTCCATTCACTATGCCTGTGTCTTTAATCCTGTCCTTCCCCTAGGTTCTTCACAATTTTTTTTTTACATTCCATATATATATTATCATACGATATTTGTTTTTCTCTTTCTGACTTCCTTCACTCTGTATGACAGACCTCAGGTCCATCCACCTAATTCCAAAAAACTCAATATCTTTTCCTTTTATGACTGAGTAATATTCCATTGTATATATGCACCACATTTTCTTTATCCATTCATCTGTTGATAGACACTTAGGTTGCTTCCATGTCCTGGCTATTGTAAATAGAGCTGCGATGAAGATTGTGGTACATGACTATTTTTGAATTATGGTTTTGTCAGGGTATATGCCGAGTAGTGGGATTGCTGGCCCATATGGTAGCTCTATTTTTAGTATTTAAGGAACCTGCACACTGTTCTCCATAGTGGCTGTATCAATTTACATTCCCACCAAGAGTGCAACAGAGTTCCCTTTTCCCAACACCCTCTTCAGCATTTGTTATTTGTAGATTTTTGATGATGGCCATACTGACCAGTGTGAAGTGATACCTCATTATAGTTTTGATTTGCATTTCTCTAATGATTAATGATGTTGAGCAGGCTTTTATGTGTTTGATTTCAATCTGTATATCTTTTTTTTGAGAAATGTTTATTTAAGTCTTCGGCCCATTTTTGGATTGGTTTGTTTGTTTTTTTGATAATGAGCTGCATGTGCTGCTTGTAAATTTTGGAGACTAATCTGCTGTCAGTTGCTTCATTTACAAATATTTCCTCCCATTCTGAGGGTTGTCTTTTCGTCTTGTTTATGGTTTGTTTGTTGTGCAAAAGCTTTTAAGTTTCATTTGGTCCCATTTGTTTATTTTTGTTTTTATTTCCGTTTCCCCAGGAGGTGGGTCAGAAAGGATCTTGCTGTGATTCTTTACATAGAGTGTACTGCCAGTGTTTTCCTCTAAGAGTTTGATAGTGTCTGGCCTTACATGGAGGTCTTTAATCCATTTTGAGTTTATTTTTGTTTATGGTGTTAGGGAGTGTTGTAATTTCACTCTTTTACATGTAGCTGTCCAGTTTTCCCAGCACCACTTATTGAAGAGGCTGTCTTTTCTCCATTGTATATTCTTGCCTCCTTTATCAAAAATAAGGTGACCATATGTATGTGGGTTTATCTCTGGGCTTTCTGTCCTTTTCCATTGACCTATATTTCTCTTTTTGTTCCAGTACCATACTGTCTTGATTACTGTAGCTTTGTAGTATAGTCTGAAGTCCAGGAGCCTGATTCCTTCAGTTCCATTTTTCTTTCTCAAGTTTGCTTTTGCTATTTGGGGTCTTTTTTGTTTTCATAGAAATTGTGAAATTTTTTGTTCTAGTTCTGTGAAAAGTGGCATTGGTTCTTAGATCAGTGTTGCATTGGATCTGTAGATTGCTTTGGGTAGTATATTGATTTTCACAATGTTGAATTTTTAAAAATATGAAAGTACTAATCACTAAATGCATTGACATGAAAATGTACAAAATTGGACAGTTAGGAGTACATGTTGGGGAGCAAAGGGTAATATGGCAGGTTGAGGGGACTGGAGGGTTGAAGGAGAAGACAGAAAATGAGCATGAAAATACATTTTTAAAATTACTGTCTTTTAAAGACCTAAAACACATCTGGAAAGAGTAGAAGAAAGAAAAGAGATCAGCCCTAAGTTTGTAATTCACCTAGATTTCAGACCTTTAGTGCTCTGATCCTCTCTCCCCTCCCCAAACCTACTCTCAGTCACTTATACGTGATGGTTTGAGTCTTAAATGGTATCTTCCATTTCTTTCTGGTTTCACACAATTTAAATCTGATATTGATTGTTGGAATAAAAAGTATTTATTTTCCTGATAGAGGAATTTTAAGCATATGACAGCAGTCTAGGGGAGTGTTGGGGTCAGGTGATATGGGACATCCTGATTCTATTAAAAATGTGTTACCACGTTCTACAGTAACATAAAGCCAGTGTTGAAAACTTTTCCTAAATGAGACAGGGCTGCTCACCAGCCATGACCCATAAAGAAAAGTTTCAGTGCCCAAGGGGACAGAGGATAGTTCAGGTCCTGGACTGAAAAGGCAGAAATGAAATCTTTTGCCAGGGTTGGAGAACATACTAGGGCATTGTTTCTTGAACTTCAGTTATTCCCTAAAGGCTCATTATATTTGTTATAATTACACATCACAAGTATCATGTAATATTGATAATTTTTACTTTAAATTCACTTTAAACTAACTTTTTGAATTTCTAATTTAATTGGCCATAGGGAATCAAGTGCATGAAATGGCAGAAGAAATATTCAATTTACATATATGTATGTATATATGCATATATATATGAATAGAGAGAGAGAGACACACACACACAGCAAGAGAGAGAGAGAGAGAAGAGACAGAGAAAGAGACAAATATAGAGAGAGAGATTAGGAAGGCTGGAAAGTCCAAAATATGCAGGGCCAACCCTAGCTGGAAGGCCATCAGGCAGGGGAATTGTCTCTTACCTGGATGGGGGAGGGGTCAGGCTTTTGTTCTATTCAACAGACTATATGAGGCCTACCCACTTACAGAGGGCAAACTCCTTTACTCAGGGCACTGATTTAAATATTACTCTCATCCAAAAGCATCCTTAGAGAAAAAGCCCGAAAAAAGATTGACCAAATATTTGAGCAACCTGTTCCAGTCAAGTTGACCCATAAAAAATATCAAAAATCCCTTCCAGCACACGGACAAACTGTATAAAGAATGTAGAGTAGGAAATAGGTTAATTTCACGTATATTCCACTGTGATCAATATGGAAGAATCTACAGATAGGTTAAAATTATAGTAAAATTATTATTAACGATTAAGAAGTAGTGTATGAATGGCAATTAACATCAACGACCGAATTATTAATAAAGTGATTTCAACTATCTCTTGAATTTACCCCTAGATTTGATGTGAATCAATGTGCTTAAATAATTCATAAATAATAAATAGATTTAAAACTCGTTATTTGAATGGCATTGCCTATTAGATAGGGTTTTCCAATGATTTCAGAGAGATAGGAAGCCAGAAAATTTAAACACTCGTCTGAGCTTTCTTCAAAAGTTGAAGAATCCAAAGAGGTCCTTTGGGGGAAATTAGGTAAGAGCAGGTGGGATGTCACGTTTGGGAGGTATGAGTAAAAGGCTTGGTTTCTATTGTAAGTCTAGGTTCTGATCTGCCAGCTGATTGGAATTATGGTAGGTGATGCTACGCTCCTAGTGAATTCCTTGTGGCCGGAAGTGAAAGAGATTTATAAAGTTCATAGGAATCTGACTGTTGGATGTTCTTAATCTGAAGGAACAAAGCAGTGAAAGGAGGGAGGGCCCTAGAGGTCACCACTTTACTAAACGTATCTAAGTATCATGATGGGAAGTCGTCTGAGATCATCTGCAAACATCTCTCAGTCCATTTTAGAAGAGGAGAAGAGATTTCACTTAGCAAGCCGTGGATCAAGGCGAAATGTATTGTAAGAAGGACTTGAGGTAAAGGGAAAGGTGTCACCAGGTAGCCAGGCCATTTTCAAACCAGTATGTACAACAAAATGGCCACCAGATCAAGTGCAACTAGGCAGGCAGTTTTAGAAGTCAAAGAAGGTGAAAGATAGAAAAGGGTCATCTTCCCCAATCAAGAAAGGGAACACTTGCCTACAAGTTAGAGAACCCCTGAACTTCTCCCACTGCCATAAACCACTGAAACGGAGAGCTAAGGCAGGGACTCTGTGAGTCATGAGAACATAATCTAGTGAGGAGATCCTGGCGCGGGACATTTCCTGTTTTCAGAGTCCCTGCCAAGCCAGTTATGGATAGATTTGCATTTGGGTTGGGAAATGACTGCACGAGGCTAGTTTGGACAGCTCCGCTTCCCCTTGGGTGGGGCAGCAAGCCCCAATAAAAAGGTCCTCTGCTGCACGACAGCTATCCTCCGTCTACTCGAGGTCCGATTGACTTTGGAGAACCTGGTGAGTCTGATTCTTCAGTTCAAATTAGTTCTCGGGCCCCCGAATGTTGAGTTTATGCTGGAGACAGCAAATTTGATGGGTCCAAAGTTATGATCATGGGTATAATGCTACTTAGTGGATGGGAACTTGGAATATGGGCACAATGTTATATTGTATTTACTAGATTTCTGATACCTAGTTTGAATTCCTCTATTGAAAAAGAAATTAATAGGAAATTTTGACATGAAGGGATACAGAGCAAAGGGTTTACCTTTTTCTAGGACCTCCGCTGTGATTTCAGGGACATTTATCTTAGAAGGTGTGAGGCTCTTACATTCATCCTGATTGCCCTTTGCTCTGTACAAAGTCATCCTGTCGGGTCCTCATGAGAGAAAATGGTGATAGGAATTGCTTGTGAACTTGCCCAGAATTTTAGAACTTTTGATAGCCTTTTAAAAATATGTTGTTTTCCTAAAAAAAAAAGAAAGAGAAATAAAACTGAAACCATCGCTTGTTTCTTCAAAACAAAGATATTTTCCTTGGAAAAGTTGTATGAGAAAAGAAAGTTTCCTCTGGGCTGATGAATAGATTTGCTAAAGAACGAGAGAGGTGTCAGAAGTTCATTAAAAGGTATTAAAGAGATTAAAACACATGCTTAGAGATTGGAGAGATACTGTCCGTTTGTGTTACACAAGCTTTTGCTCTTCTCTATGTAGGGATTCTTTATTGTGAACACGGTCATATACTTTCTTTCAGATATTAAGACTGCAGAAAGATGTCTTCTCAAGAGCAGCAGTGCAAGCAGAAGTGCAAGACACCTCCAGTGTGCGTAACTAAGTGCCCTGATCCTTGCTCACCTAAGAAGGATTCAGACCCTTGCCCACCTCATCCGTGCCAGCAGAAATGCCCTCCTGGGACACCTATCCAGCAATGCCAGCAGAAGTGCCCACCCAAGGAAAAGTAACAGCTTCAGCTTTTATCTGCATCTGGAAAGGATAAGGGCAATCGGCTCACCTAGTTCCACAGCTCCACCTTCATCTTCTCTTCAAAGCCTATCATGGATACAGAAGAAGCTTTCCACCCTTCAGCCTGCAGTATGCGTGTGGTGATTCCTGACGGTCAGAGGTTTCCTATCTGAGTCTGCTATGCCGCTTCCCTCTGGAGGTACCTGAGAAAGCACCACAGAGCCTCAGGAGGAAAAGCAGCAGCTCTCCTCCTGGGGGCCCTCTGAGGATTCTCTCGCTGTCTTCTGTGTCTGTCTGTCACCTGGGCAGCGGTTTCTACCAGATGAGCAATTGTTACTTATCCTCCATTTCCTGAATAAAATACATTTCTTCTTGTGATGGTAAAAGTATTTTCATTCTTTTAAAATCTGCTTTTAGCAATATTATTTCATAATTTTGGTTGATTTCTATCCTTCTTCGATCTCAATTTTCAGGCTCTCACAGTCAGTGTTATCTGAATTTAGAGTTATATCGATGATTGTTTGTATATAATTTCAAATCCAGGTTATTTTCTTAATTATTGCTTGATTGATTTGAGGAACAAACTGTTTAACTCCTCAGAAGTTCAATCCCTCTACTAAAATGTGGGGAAAACCACATTTACAGTGCCTACTTGCTTAGGCATAAAATTTACATGAATGTGTGTAATTCAGTTGCCACAATGCCGGGCACATAATTGGCATTTGAGAGGTGGCCGATCATCATTGCCTCTGTCATCATCACCGTCACCACCATCACCACCACCACCATGTTTACTCCGGTAGGAAAGAGGCTCAGACATACCTAGTACAGCACAGAAAGAGATTCTTAAACTATATTACACTTTCATATTCTGTGTTCCTTTTCTTTTCCAACTGAACTGTATTTATAATCTGATATGACACATTAAATGCTTTGGGAAATATTGGGATATTGTGCATAAAATTATAGTAGTTCTGAAAACATGGGTAGTACAAATAATGGGAAGTTTAAAGTGTCCTTACCAGGCAATGCGCTGCCTGCTCTCCATTTGCACAACATGCTCTTCTTACTGTGAAACTCAGCAACCTCAGGGTCTTATTACATTTTTTCGGCCTCTGAAGTTACTTTCTTGATTGATTTGACCCCACCTTTGAGGTCACTGGGGTTTCCAATGTTTATCTAGATTTACAAAATGACTGTTGCTATGCAGCTTGTTTTCTAAGTGCTTAGCTTAGTGGTCCAGTAAGCCGTGAATAGGGATGTGTTCTTTAAGCATATCTCTTCTTGTGGTCCTAGAAGTAAAGGAGTCCAAGATGCCAGAACTGCAGAAGAAAAAGATCCCCAGATTACTGCCCAAAGCTCATCAGAGTATTACATGAGTGAGAAATCAACACTGATATTTGGGAGCTGTCTCTACTTTAGTTAGTGTTATTTGGCCTGACAGAGAATTTAGTTCTGTGAGGTGTGATGCTCCTGTAGAAATCTTAAAATTAGGGCATTGGCTTAAGAGTCTGGAGGTATTTGGCAAGGAATCTGACATTGGAAGCCATAAATGTGGTGATACATTTTATTCAATGGCAAAATGTTTGCAGTAATGGTTGTCCATGGTATCCCTGAGAGGCAGACTAAATGTTGGTCACTTGTTGACTTGAGCAGGGTATGTCAATAGACATATGTTCAGGAAAAACTTTCTAGTTGGCAGGTCGGAAATTTAAAAAAATGAAAAGGAAAAAATACAGCCCAGATATTCAAAACCTTGTTGAATTAGGAAACGCAACACTTGTAAGCCCTAAAGAGTAAGAGATGAGATTAGAAGTGTTTTTTTAAAAAATTAATTAATTAATTAATTAATTAATTTTTGGCTCTGTTGGGTCTTCGTTCTGTGCGAGGGCTTTCTCTAGTTGCGGCAAGCAGGGGCCACTCTTCATCGCGGACTATTACTAAACGCAATGGGCAACATTTCAAAGTAGTAAATTGAACAGTTAAGGTGTATATATTGGGCAGCGAAGGTAATATGGCCGGTGGAGGTTTCCGGAGAGTTGAAGAAGAAGACAGAGAATAAACAGTGAAAATTTTTTTTTCTATTACTGTCTGCAAAGCCATAAAGCATGTTTGGAAAGAGCAGAAGAAAGCAAGTATATCAGATGAGCCCTAAGTCCATACTTCATCTAGATTTCAGACCTTAGTGCTCTGATCTTCTCTCCCCTCCCAACCCCACTCTCAATCACTTATATGTGATGCTGTGGGTTTTCAATGGTATCTTATATCTATTTTTGGTTTCACACAATTGAAATCTGATATTTACTTATGGAATACAACAGCTTTATTTCCCTGATAAAGGAATTTTAAGCCCACGAGGGCAGTCTAGGGAAGTGTTCTCCTCAGGTGAGGTAGGATATCCTGATTCCATTAAACATGTGTTCCCACATTCTACAGTAACATTAAGTGAGAGTTACAACTTTATTCCTAAGCGAGACACGGCTCTTCACCAGCCATGGCCCATCACGAGAAGCTTCAGCGCCCAAGGGGGACAGCATAGAAAAGAGTAGTGTTCAGACCCAGGATAGAAGAGAGGAACTGTAGAAGAACTGTTGACAGCTAAATCTCTGAAAAGGCAGAAAGGAAATCTTTGGAGAACATGCTAGGACACTGTTTCCCGAACTTCAGTTATTCGCTAAAACCTCATTATATTTGTCATAATTCCACACCACATGTATTACATAACATTAATAATTTTTAATTTAACTTCACTTTATAATAACTTTGAACATTTTTAATTTAGTTGGCCATAGTTAACCATGTACATGATACGGCAGATGAAATATTTAAATTATATATTACAGCATATATGTACATATATACATATAGAAATATGTTACAGAACGAGAAGGGACAGAGGGAGAGAGAGAGAGAGAGATAGAGATATTACAAAGTTTGGCAAACTCAAAATCTGCAGAGCTGAAACGCTGCTGGAAGTCGATCTGACAGGGGAATTATCTTTTACCA